>NC_086044.1:17510599-22510599 GCF_947568885.1 Cydia strobilella
TATTTTTGATCACATTTTTAATGCACATATGGTGTATACGTTAAGGTTGTTAGTGTGGTTTTACAATCACGACCATTTTTAATCTAATTGCCGCGCCTCTGTTTAAGTAATTGCGTTGAAATTCGGGACGAGTATGCTTGGGATTCAGCATACTTAATAATAAATTATTGTACCTACAAAGGATACATATAATAAAAGCTATATCTATACCTAGCTGCTCAGCATTAAACATTGCATGTAGTACTTAGCTACCTAGAGCTCTTATTATGTGAAGGGCGTGATGGCACGCTAAAAGAATGCGAGTTCAGAATTTTACATTATAGACGGAGAGCTGGTGGAAATTTGGAGTAGGTCCTTGAGGCAAGCTGAAAATTTGCCTGATGCTTCTCCTATCTTACCCTACCTCAGCACTACAAGTCTGGCTGCAGGGTAGCGGGTCTAAACCAACCTATAAATTTTTAAAGAATTTTTTTAAAGGTTCTTGAGGCAATCTGTAATTTCTACAAGTGAAAATTGAATATCTAAATAGTCATAAAAAAATTATGCCAGACGATTTGGCCGGGTCTTTAACCTTGCCAGACGCGTGCAAAATATTTTTTCAAAAAATTCAAAAAAGGTTCTTGAGGCAATCTGTAATTTTTACAGGTTAAAGTTAAGTATCTAAATAGTCATAAAAAAATAAGCCAGACGATTTGGTCGGGGCCTTCTACCTGCCAGACGATCTAGAAAGTTACGTATGGCACTTACTCGCACGCAAAATTAAGTTTGTTATCCTGTATAAATGTATGCTAATACAAAGTTAATTTTGTAGTGCAGAAAATTAAAGATAGAAAAGTACAAATTTGGATGTACGATGTGATTGTGAGTATATATTTATGATAATTATGGGTATGAATAGGGTGTGGGCATAGTACATATGAAATTAGCGACAATATGTCCAGCTGTATCTCTATTGTAGATACATGGGTAGTTCATTAGTTATGACGAAGGCCTAGGCCGGGAAATATTTTTATTTTATTTTAATGTAAACATGGCGTGCATGGCTGTGTTCATGATTTTTTTTTCATCTTTCATATATCATATAATAAAATAAAAAAAAATCTTTATTTCAGAACATTTAAAATTCCATACAATATTGTTAGTACCATCGTTATACCTATGTGTTAGTAAATACATTAAAAATAAAAACAAAACTTTTAACAATAAAATCAAAATCCAATAAATTTAAATAATTAATATGTCAGATTCAAAATAATATAGACTAGAATAATAATTAGAATGTCAAAAATTTACCATTTTCTCTTAATTTAAATTCATATAAATAATGATTTCATGTCAAAAGAGCAACAGATACACGCATAACAAATGTCGATATATGCCTACTTAATGGTTTTGACCCATGCACACAGGATGGAACTATCAGGTCTATCGGCGATGACCTTCAGTATCCCGTTGTCGCTGCGTCGGATGCGATTTAGGATAGATGCGACCCGCTTTCGCCTGATCGCATAAAAGTCGTCGGTACGCGCCTCGGCAAACATTCCTCACGCGCTACAGAACCGTGGCAACCTCAACAGGATTCTGAAGGCATCATTATACTGGATACGGAGAGCATTATAGGCTTTCAGCGTGTAGTTGACCCATAGGCTACCCGTGTAAAATACTTGGCAGAACGCCTTAAAAAGGGTGATTTTAACTTGTTTTGAACAACGGGTAAACCTACGAGCCAACATATTGCTTCTGACCGCTAATGCTCTTCGTTCCCTCTCCAAATCGAGATCGTCTTTGAGGTCTTCTGTCAGATAGTGCCCGAGATATTTAAACTGTGACACCCTTCGTAGATCATTACCATTCAAAGCTATAGAAGGCACATGCTTAGGGTTCATTTTCTTTGACCTGAAGACTAAGACTTCGCTCTTTTTGGAGTTGTATACAAGACCGTGAGTTTCGGCGTAGGCCTCACAGACACTCAGCATTTTCCTGAGTGCACTGACAGAGGGGGACAGCAGCACCATATCGTCGGCGTAGCTTATGTTGTTCACGCTAACGCCGTCGACATAACACCCCACCGGCATTCTGCTGAGCTCCTCTATCAGTCCGTTAACATATAAGTTGAAAAGCTTCGGTGAGGTTAAGCCCCCCTGCCTCACTCCGCATTCCAACCTATATACTTCCGACTGTGCTACCCCCCATCTAACCGTATTGGTCTGGTTGCCGTACCAATATTTAAAAATATCTATTATTTCACGTGGGACCCTGTTTGAAGCTAGTTTATCCCACAGGACACCATATGACACCATGTCAAAGGCTTTAGACAGGTCGAGGAAGCACGCATATACAGGCGTGTTCCTCTCTGTGTAATACTTGACGGTGTGCTTTAGACTTAAAATGGCGGCCTCAGTAGATAATCCTGCTCTAAAACCAAACTGCCCATCATGTAACTTTAGATATCTACCAAGTCGCAAGTCCAGCACACCATCAAGTACTTTAGCTGTTATTGTAGCCAATGAGATGGGCCTATAGTTACCTGCGTCTGACAGGTCCCCGGTTTTATTTTTAATTATCGGCACGACAATTGTTCTCAACATTTCTTCGGGCAAATATGCATGAGAAATACACAGCGAAAACAGCATTGTTAGCACTCTGGGTAAGTGTACTCCAGCGGCCTGCAGATGCTCAATACTGAGCCCATCGTGCCCCGGTGACTTTATATAATATAATATAATATAATTAAATAATAAATAATTTATTAAATAATTAATTAATTATTTTAGGGGTTTAATATAATTTTAGTCTAATTTAATTTTAATTTTAATCTTAACTGTAATATAATAATTTTATGTAATGTTATAATGTAATGTATTATGATCCTAAGTTGATTGAAATAAATGAATAAATGAAATAAAATTAATTACATCACACGTTTAGGGGGGGAGGGGGTCAAGAAAATGTGACATGTTGTGAGGGAGTCACAAACTTTGTGACGTCACTATAAGTTATTTAAATTATTTTATTCGCTGTACAGTTAAATAACAAGTTTTTGGAACGATAATCGTTTTTAATCGTTTAATTTTCTTGACATGCAATGAAATATCGTCCTCATGTGCGTCAAAACAGCCTTCAAAGTATCACGTTTCGGGCGGAGCAACTCGAGAGAACTGTAAAGCGAGGTTTAGACTAGCAAGAACTTGCATGCAATTTACGTTACATTACCGACTACTAAGGTAAACTGCATTCAAAATGTTTATAAGATACCGCAATGTAATGAAAATTGCATGCAAGTTATTGCTAGTCTAAACCTCGCTTAAAGGAATTTCATACGAAATTGAGTATTTTTTTTTATTTTAATGTAAACATGGCATCTGTGTTCATGCGAACGGGCTAAACAGCTGAAATTTGTTTTAGTCGGAGCGCAAAAATAATCAAATTTTCTTTCCCGCGTAAGCAACCCTTAATTTATATTTAAAATAAACGCAAAAAAAAAACAAAATCTTTATAGGGCTGTATCTGCTAAAGCATGCGTCGTAGCGCAAAAATAATAAAATTTTCGTTCCCCTCTAGGTAACCCTTAATTTATATTTGAAAAAAAAAACCAAAAAGAAAAAAAAACTTTATAGGGCTGTATCTACTAAACCATGCGTCGTAGCGCAAAAATAATAAAATTTTCGTTCCCCTTTATAAAACCCCAAAGTAATATAATAAAGAACACAATGAAAATCAAAAAAGAAAAAAAAAAGAAAAAAAATATATAGGGCTGTATCTCCTAAACCATGCGTCGTAGCGAAAAATAATAAAATTTTCGTTTCCCTCTAGGTAACCCTTAATTTATATTTAAAAAAAAAAACAAAAAAAAAATCTTCATAGGGCTGTATCTTCTAAACCATGCGTCGCCAAAAATAATAAAATTTTCGTTCCCCTCTAGATATGATCCTTAATTTATATTTGAAAAAAAAAAAACAAAAGAAATATCTTTATAGGGCTGTATCTCCTAAGCCGTGCGTCGTAGCGTAAAATAAATCAAATTTTCGTTCCCCTTTAAAAAACCCCAAAGAAATATAATAAAGAACACAATGAAAATCAAAAAAGAAAAAAAAAAGAAAAAAAAATTATAGGGCTGTATCTCCTAAACCATGCGTCGTAGCGAAAAATAATAAAATTTTCGTTTCCCTCTAGGTAACCCTTAATTTATATTAAAAAAAAAAACAAAAAAAAAATCTTCATAGGGCTGTATCTCCTAAACCATGCGTCGCCAAAAATAATAAAATTTTCGTTCCCCTCTAGATATGATCCTTAATTTATATTTGAAAAAAAAAAAAAAACAAAAGAAATATCTTTATAGGGCTGTATCTCCTAAGCCGTGCGTCGTAGCGTAAAATAAATAAAATTTTCGTTCCCCTTTAAAAAACCCATGTGATAAATAAAAAACACAATAATAATAAAAAACAACAAAAAAACGTTATAGGGCTGTATCTGCTAAACCGTGCGTCGTAGCGCAAAAATAATCAAAATTTTCCTCCCCTTTAGGAAAGCTTTAGGAGTTAATATAAAAAATTACCAAAAAGAAAAAAAAAACAACTTTATAGGGCTGTATCTCCAAAACCGTGCGTCGTAGCACAAAAACAATCAAATTTTCGTTCCCTTTCAAGGAACCCATAAGTGATATAAAAAACACAATGATAAAATAAAAAAAATAAAAAACGTTATAGGGCTGTAACTGCTAAACCGTGCGTCGTAGCGCAAAAATTATGAAATTTAAAAACAACGAAAAATAAATATATATATATGGCTCTAGCTTCTAAACCGTGCGTAGTAGCGCAAAAATAATAAAATTCTCGCCCCCTTTTACCCCACACACTGAATAACCTATGAGTACATGAAACAATCACCATCATCATCATATTTGTATTATTATTTGTACTATTCAAGCATTAATAATAAAATAACAAATTCACACATTATAATAATTACAACACATTACTATTCTGTATTTAAATTGTACATGTATTTATTAAAATTACAATACATTCTTATAAATTCGGTCATATTACATTTACTATATCCCTACTAATACTCAGTGTACATAATTATCATAAATATACAAATATTCATAATCACAATCACATCGTACATCCTAATTTGTACCTTTTACCTTTAATTTACTGCACTACAAAAATAACTTTGTATTAGCATACATTTATACAGGATAACAAACTTAATTTTGCGTGCGAGTAAGTGCCATACGTAACTTTCTAGATCGTCTGGCAGGTAGAAGGCCCCGACCAAATCGTCTGGCTTATTTTTTTTATGACTATTTAGATACTTAACTTTAACCTGTAAAAATTACAGATTGCCTCAAGAACCTTTTTTGAATTAAAAAAAAAAAATATTTTGCACGCGTTTGGCAAGGTTAAAGACCCGGCCAAATCGTCTGGCATAATTTTTTTATGACTATTTAGATATTCAATTTTCACTTGTAGAAATTACAGATTGCCTCAAGAACCTTTTTTGGGCACCAAAAAAAAATTCTTTAAAAATTTATAGGTTGGTTTAGACCCGCTACCCTGCAGCCAGACTTGTAGTGCTGAGGTAGGGTAAGATAGGAGAAGCATCAAGTAAATTTTCAGCTTGCCTCAAGGACCTACTCCAAATTTTCACCAGCTCTCGGACCATTATATTAATATTGAAGATCGAGATTACAAGATAGAATTAGGAACAGTGTGATAAGGGAAAAGTGTGGACTGAACGAAGATGTAGTGACAAAAATTGAGAAAGGTATGTTGAGATGGTCTGGACACGTGGAAAGAATGAGTGAAAGAAGGCTAACAAAGAGAGTGTATAAGGGAGAGGTAGAAACGGGAGTTGGAAGGGGCAGACCTCGGCGGACTTTCTCTGATCAGATCGGGGAAATCCTGAAGAGAGGCCAGGTCAAGAGCACCCTAAACCGGCGAGCTTGTAAGAGGAATGTTATGAAAGTGAAGGAAGCGAAAGAGGTATGTCAGGATCGTAGCAAGTGGAAATCCGTGGTCTCTGCCTACCCCTCCGGGAAACAGGCGTGATTATATGTATGTATGTATGTATGTAATATTGAAATCATATTAATTCACTTTATTTTCTAATTCTACTAATCTAAACATCTCCGACACTCGATATTTTCAAAACATCTGGTAGCAAAGTTTGGAAGAACCTCCGACTTTTGGCGCGTCGCTAAGTACCTAATAATCGATACGACGATAAACGAGCGGGTAATTAAACCGTTGGTACATACATATAAATAGGTATACCGAGTTAATAATGTTGTTATTAATTTAATAATGTTCTGGAACAGGTTAATCAATTTTGTTCAGTAAGCGCTGATCTGATGCAAACCTTGTACGTGTGATGTGTGCTCCAACCTTAAAACGGCTCTTTAGGCCGGGCCGGGCTACGGAAGAATAATTGAGAATTATCAGACAGTGTATAATATAGTCCCCGGCAAGCTCGGTTCTCCATACAAACGTAGTTACGCTCTCATTTTAAAACGACTAGCTAGATTGCTCTGAAACTTTGTACTTACAATGGAATAAGGTATATATCTAGGTCTGTAATTAGTTTATGTAGCTTCAGATACCATAGTAAAAAAAATACAGCGAATTTAAGTTTTTCATACAAAACTTGTTTTTGCTCTATTTCGTTTGTATTATATACTAGAGCTATATGAACTAATTACAGACCTAGATATACCTCATGTCATTGTATGTGGAAAGGTTAATTACAATCCAACACGACGTTTTAAAATGAGAATGAAACTCCGCTTGTATGGGAAGGTGAAATTCGGCCGAGCTTGCCGGGGACTCTTAATCACATATCAATGGATTACATAGATAGATCATTTATTGATAAAAATATGAATAAAATTACATGTCATTTTGCTCAAGGATGTTTTGTTTTAGGATGTTTTATTTTCCTTGAGATATAGTAACAACGTAGTTAATTTTGGAAATAAGAATATCACATACGTCGAATTTTTATCGTTCGTCAACGTTCTGTATCAAAAGGTATACCACATTGTCGCTTGCCATAAGGACGCTCTGACGATATAAGCATATGAAAGATATAAGCAAATTTCGTCTTAATTACCTTTTGATTGAGACCGTCACATATGTAATTTACTTTTTGTTCCACAACAACGAGATATTCTAGGTACATTACCAGGACCTTATTCTTAGCGACCTTATAAAGTACCTTAACTGCATTGAAACGTGGGAAGAAAGACAAAAGCGACTGGAACTAGAAGGAAGGACTTACCACAAATAATAACCACTAAACTGCAAGTGGTCAAACACTCTTCGACTTACCAGGCAGTTACTCTATTCAATAGATTGCCATCGGATTTGAAGACAGCCACTAAATTAAATTTGTTTAAAAATTGTTTCAAAACTTATTTGTTGAAGAAGTGCTTCTATTCTGTTGATGAGTTTTTGTCAGCTCAGAGTACAATATAGTATTAATGGATCGTTTTTTCTCTTTTTTCTGACATAATTAATAGTAACGAATAATTAATTTAGATAAATTGACATAGACTTGGGAATTATTATTTATTATTTTATTATAAGCCAAATTGTTATTATGTTAGATAGTAGTAATACTTTAATTTTTAATTGTTATTTATAAAATTGTAATTGTGATATAATGTGAAATTTAAACGCAATGTATATTGTTATATGAATAAATGACTATGACTATGACTACATACATTTACGTAGATTTTCACGGGTGATATTCCAGTAATCTTAGATGATTCATAATTTCACGGTGGATTCACCTCAAGTTAAGGGCAGCTCGTTCGGTTATCCATCTTGGCCTCTAAGTCTAGCCTGAATTACTCACGCAAATAAAGAAAGTTTACCTATTACGTAACATTTTTATCATCTTAAAACCTAAATAAATAATAAGCAATATAATAATAAGCATATCATCAATGTAAATAGGGACTTTATGGCCATATCCAATCATTGAACCATAAACCTTTACAAATAAAAAGTAATATAAAAGTCGAGTAAATCATAATAAGACTGTTAATCTCCATACCAAGTCGCTATTTAATTGCTGATAAAAGGAATAACAAGAATACAAGGCGTTACTTAGCGGGCTTTCTCTTACATAGACACGTGAGCAAATATAGGGTGGGCTAGTGATAAATTCTCTTTTCGTATTGACGTCTTTCGTCAAAATGCATTTATTATTGGCCCAACCTATAGGTTATATATATTGAGTCAATTTTTATGGAAATGTCCATACAATTTCACCCGCTTACTTTGCCCTTCTCTTCTTTTGCTTTGTTTATCTTTGCTTAGCACTGCACCGCCATCTATTAGATAACAAACTAATTGAGAAATTTAAAATAGATGGTGTTGTATTCTTACATAGACATCAAAGCACTGTACGAAATACTCGTACATACGAAACGGAGATTGCGCTAATATGACGCCATCCACAACAATCATGAAAAACAAACAGTACTTTGCATGCTGGCGACTTCGTTCTTTATTTTTTCTTATCTTTGGTAATATTAAAGGTAATTATATTGTATGCCTCATTGCATGCCCCAATAAACGAAACGTTAAGCCAACTTAATAAGTAATTAATGAAAATATAGCAACGGCTCGAGCCGTTGCCGTAACTTGCATTCCTCCCGCCGCGGCACTTAAGCAGAGTGATTAAATTAACGTCGTAATTTCTTAATGGCAAATTGCATTTACGCTTACGCCATATTTTAAGAACCTAGCTATTTTAATGCCCGAGTGTAGCAAACCTAGACTTAGATACTATAAATTGTATATACAGATGTCAATCACAATGAAAAAATTAACGATGATCAACTCTGGCCAACATGGGTAAAAACGGGACCCTATTACTAAGACTCCGCTGTCCGTCTGTCTGTCTGTCACCAGGCTGTATCTCATGAACCGTATAATAGCTAGACAGATGAAGATAAAAGATAGAATTTTCACGGGTGATGTATTTCTGTTGCCGCTATAACAGCAAATACTAAAAAAGTACGGAACCCTCGGTGGGCGAGTCCGACTCGGACTTGGCCGGTTTTTTTTTTTCATTGTGATTGACATCTGTAAAGCCTGACCAGGAATATATGATCACGCGCCATGTTGCGGAATTTTATTGGAACTAATTTTTTCATACTATACTGAACTGTTACCCTATACATGAGAATAACAGCGCCCTCTTGACAATGATCATATATTACTGGTCAGGCTTTACATACAATTTATAGATTGAATTTAATGTCCCACAAAAAAAAACGGCAAGAAATATTACCATTTAGACCTATAACTATAGATTTTTTAGGCTTTGGTAGATAATATTGCTTACTAATTATATATTTAAGCTTCATTTGTACTAACAACAATGACCTCAGTTGGTCTATGAATAAAGTGAAATTGAAATTGAATTGAATAATGTATATGAAAAACTACCGACTTCTATTAACCAATTACGATAATGTTGCTTTACGAAATAAATATAGGTACGTATTGATACTAAAGATCCGAAAAACGAGCACGTAACTAGATAAAAATGACGTCAATGTGGTATTCTTAAATTCTTATTTAACTTAAATAAAAATAAATAATAAATAAAGTTTTATTTCAGGCAACACGTACAGTTGTACACCCATATCAACATACAATTTAAAAGTTACAATGCCAAAAGGAATACTTAACTAAAAACAAAACACTTAAAATAAAAGTTAAACAATTAAAATAGTATTACACAATTTTTTTGTTCCCGTTTTGGTGCACGGAAAGCCAGTGCCTAAACATATGACAACTAATGTTGCGATACACCGACATAAGGATGGTGCTTTGCGAGCGGCGCATCCCCTCCCAAAAAGAAGCAATACGCGCGCGTACCACTGCGAAGAAGTCAGGGATTCTGGCTTCCGCGAACATGGTGGAGGCACTGCAGGAACGCGAAAGCCCCATCAGTGTCCGGAATATATTATTATACTGCACACGGATGGCGCTGTATGTTTTCCTGCTGTACCTAACCCACAGTTGACAAGTGTAGAAAGAGAGACAATATGCATTAAATAATGTACATTTGACCCCCCTGCTACACCTGGCAAACCTACGGGCTATCATGTTGCCACGGACAGCCAGAGCTCTTCTCTCTCGTTCACTGTCACTGTCGTCTCTCATGTCATCCGTCAGTATATGGCCAAGATATTTGAACCGCAAATTAGCGACATACTATTAAGTACCGACCTGATCACCAGCCCCAAATAACTAAGTGGAAGAAAAGATAACTATTTACTTATAGACAAAGCAGTCCAAGCGAGTGCCCTACTTAATATGTAGCAAATTACAAAAAACAATGTAAAAAATTTAATTTTAATGACATTACATAAGGCGATCCCTATAATGTTACGAACACAAGATGAGACGCAAGGCAGAAAGACAACGCAATCTTATTATGCAAATTTGACAAAGAAGCAAAGAATTACATTGGTACTAGGTACGTACATTTTAAATTAGCAAAGCATTCAGGCCAGCTACGTATACGTAAATGGGGACGAACTCGTCTCTTCCGGGACAATTTACAGACGACGAAAAATTATCTCTAACATGCATTTTTCTTTTCGATGTTTTCCTCGGCGGAATTTACGGAGACAAATTGTCAGACCTAAGCCGGGTAAAGTCTTCCGGTCAACCGTAAATGTTTCAAATGGCAGTCGTAAAATAGAAGATGAGGATATAAATACCTATTACATTATAATAATTGCCGAAAATTGCTAAATTTGTCGTATTTGAAGAAAGATCTGTGATTAGCTCCGCAGAAATACGTGCTCAGCGCAGCGGAGAACAAAAGAGTAAAATAATGATGATCAATTTAGGTAATTCAACCTAATAACAACAAATCAATATAAATTCATTTAAAATGTTGCAAAATATCCAAAAATATTAAGTATGTATCAAGGAAAAACCAATCTCTAAATCAACAACAAACTAATTCTGGGAGAGTATTGAGGCGGGCGGAGTTTTCCTGATTTTGTGGATGTTCCATAGTAGTTGTCTGTCAATATAAATTTCTTAATTTAAGAGAATAGAATGGAAAGAATGATGAATTAATGAACTTACCCACACGAGTACAAACAGTAGAAATATAAGAATTCTACTTTTATGAAATGGCTTGCGTTCATGTCATCTTTGAGCGTTCGATACTTTATTGCCAAAAAAAATTAGCTTTACATTAGACAGCTCAAGGCTCATCCCAAAAACCCTCGGTACCTATTTATTTTGCTGCAGAAAGTATAATTAAATGATTTGTACATATAATTTACTGTTAAGTTTTAAGTGAAAGTACGAGTTATTAACTCGTAGCCAGGTGGGCCGAGATGAACGATCTCGACGCATCACGCTCGCTGGAGTCTGGAGCGTGCTCGGTTCATGTTCCCTCTAATTAGGTTAAAAAGAAGTTTCTAAAAACGTATCGTAAAATAACGTACTACTACGTACTATTAAGACAATGTCACACCACTATAAATAGTGTAATTCATTTGTTAACCTTAAATAATAGTACATTGTTTAATAATAGCTATATAAATAAATACGACTAGTACCAAGCTACAATTAAAATTATTTAGGGATAACTGCGATGGAATT
This sequence comes from Cydia strobilella, assembly GCF_947568885.1. Classification (NCBI taxonomy): domain Eukaryota; kingdom Metazoa; phylum Arthropoda; class Insecta; order Lepidoptera; family Tortricidae; genus Cydia; species Cydia strobilella. Next base: position 17,522,257 of record NC_086044.1, read on the forward strand.
AAGTTTAACCTGTCACAATAATTAATTTTCAATTTTTTCTGATAATAAGAACCCATAGGCCCACTGGTACTTTACAATATCAAGAAAAAAAAGTTTAAAACGAAAAGGAAAAACGATGTTTGCCTCTTTAATAAGCCCGGGAACCGTTTATTTAGGTACAAATGAAAAAGCTGGGCTTTATTAATGTTCACAAATTCATCACAAACGCAATCTTTTACTGAGATTTCGGGACAGCTTATTATTTTCATTGGATATTCTGTTTATATGAGGTTGTTCCTAATTTCCTTTTTTAGATTGTATCGTATATAGACTCTATAAAATGGATGAAAAAGTAAAAGAAATAGATGCTTCCCTTAACATCTTTATGCTTCTTTCTTTTTTCTAGCTTATCCGAAAAAAATACTTTGAAATTTTTTTTAGAGAAAAAAAAACTCATTTGAAGAAATCGTAATTTATCTTCACATATTTACATTGCTACACACACAATCCACAGAGCCCTCGCGGATTATTTTCATTCACTCAGAATATAAATCTAAAAACAGCTCGGCCGCATATAAAAATAGCATTAACATTTAACATTTCTTTGCAATATTTTCCGCGAGATAAAACACCCAACATGTTTAAATAGGAATATACTTATTTGAATATTCCCTTTCCCACTGTAATTTTCTTATGAACATGATGCAATAACGGAAAATAATAAAAAGCTATTCACTAGAGTGCCGGCGGAAACGTGGCCCGCGTATATTTGAGTTTGAAACAGTTGATTACGAGTTTGATATTTTATTTTTAAAGAAATACCTGGGGACTCGCTTCAGCGAGGTCCACTGCGTTGTAGCAGTCAACCTGCATTTCATACTTGAATAAGCAACGACGACAGTCTAGTGAAATAAATAAAATAAAGTATATAATATGTTCACGTATTTATGAACCCTTCGATAACAGGCATTGCAATCAACCAATATGGGATAGCCACTAACCTTGAGCGCACGCCGATGATTTTCGAGGATCCTGGTCCTTCTTCGGCTAGCTAGCACTTCCAGGGCCTTGAGAGGTCGTCACACACGCCTTGTAAACTGATTGTTCGCAAACACCACCGAAATACCGAATTTTGGAAATATTAACACACAGAGGAACATGTGAAAACGAAAGCCCAGAATAGGCTGGAATGGAAAATGCTGCAGCGACAGAGGGCCGGGCCCTCTTAATATTGATAGATATGATAGAGGAACATGCGTTGCAGGCCGCGCCCGAGCCGCAGTGATTGACAGTCAGAGGTGTTGAATCCACCTCCGAATTTGCTTCGAAACGGCATACCCTCATATTAAAAAGATTACAATGCCCGAACATAATATAATAATGGGGATAGTTTAAACAGGCGTAGGTTATCAATAAACATTACAAAAGTAGCGTAAATTGATATTATCTACTTAAGTATATAAAGGTCAAAGAAAAAGCTAGCGAGAATTAAGAAGATTCATAGATTATTGATCCTTCTTTAATGTTCGTCTTTAATATTTACCCACGAACGTTTAAAACGAATATATTACACGGTGTTTCCTGTAACAGAAGCAATAAATTAAACTGGAGGCTGTACGCCTCAAACTGACCAACATTTGTTCAGCAACTTTTTAATATTATGAAATTTATAGATTATGCCCTTTTCATACTAATTAATTATTATTTTCAATGTACGCTGCTATCTGTGTTTGATGTTGCTTGTCACCCTTTAAACATAACAAATTTTGCAATACATTGCGTCTTAGTATAAACTTTAAAATGTAATGAAAATCAAAACACGTTATTTTTAAAATTTGCTAAACAAATGTTGGTCAGTTTGAGGAGTACAGCTTACAGCTTAATTTAATGCTCCTGTTACAGGAAACACCCGGTATAACAGTTTGAGATCTACACTTACGCTACACTTTTATAGTAATGTCATCCCGAAATCGATATACCTGTATCTAAGATTGATTATGCATTCCCGAAGGTACCTACCAATCCACCTCCCTTTGTTACAATACAAATAATAAAAGACTTTATACCAACGCTATAAGGACTGGGCGGTAGTTTAGATAAGTTGGTGGATCCGTACCTGCTCGCAAACAGTGTCGCATTTGGTTATAGATTACCTTCAATAGATTCCATGAAACCCACTATGAACTATAAAACTGCCGTACCACGCATAATAGCACGCAGCCACTGAAAAACCAATTCAGCAGATGCGCGAAAATGTGGTAAAAATTTAAAAGAAATTTTCAGTAGCTGTTACGGCTGATAAGCGTGGTCGGGCAGACACACGGCACGAAGACTTGGGCTCACCGCATAAAGTACTACGCAGCTGAGAGGACTCATGCAGCACTACACTACATAGCTACCTAGTCCATGTTTACATCTATAGGTAGTCCAGTAGTAGTTAATACTATAGTCCATGTGGTTGTGGACCTCGATCATTGATGCCATTTTTAACATAGACACGTTTGATTCATCAAAATGATATCAGGTACCCTAAGATGCCGCATGAATAACACTTTTCTTATAAAATCACACTTATTAATGTTAGTCAAATGACAGTTAATCATACTTTCCAATTTAAGTTCAGGCTGCCGGCTTAATTACGGTGAAGCGGTTAGTTTTTTTTTTCTTGTGTAATTTAACATTTATATTTATGTAATTGTTTTTTGTAATTTTGGATTAATTTTATTGTTTGTAAAAATTGACATGTAAAAGTGCCCCTGTGGCCTATTTGCTGAATAAATGTTTGATGCATTTGAAACGACCGATGGCACTATCATACTATTGTAATACGGTCTTATAAAAAGATAACTGGATTTTGATTTAATTGTACCTAATAGAAATATACAGAGGTATTACAGTAAGTACAAATAGTAAACTAAATTAATAACTAGCTTAAATCTAAAATAGGCCAATTAAAGGCATTGTAGGTACCAAGGATGCTGGCGGCATTTCTTCGTACGATCGAAATTATATAATCAACGATCGACGATTATACAATATGAACATATGTTCAAATTGTGAAATCAAAATCAGATTTTCCAAGGTTTGAGTGCCGCTTAGGATGTGCGTGCTAAATGCGAGTAATCTTATCTAATATGCCCCTTCTATAAGCAAGTGGTCTGTGTACTCACTGCTGGGAAATGTCACGTAGACGACGGCACGCGGTCGCGGGAGATAGCGACGTGAAACCGAATCCGATGATACGATGCCATCCGACACAATGAAGGTAGCTGTGGGATTTCGGAAAATTGTTCGTGTATAGGGCAATGCGATGTGGGACAGATCGATCTCGTAATGTGTTATTAGATGTCGTGACGGTATGAAGGAAAATCAAAACACACTTATAAAGAGAACTACTAATACGTCATTCTATGACTATAATTTAAAGTACAAATACAAATAATTTATTATCATAAAGGTTGTATACATGTGTAAAGATATATCCATCAGGTTCCAAACTAGGCTGAGCCTGTATCTTTGAAGTCTGCGAGAGCAATTGACAACTATTTTCACATTAGTAGATACATTACATTGCTTAATACTAAAAGTAATTACTATAAGAATAAGAATAAAAATGATTTATTCCAGTACTGTGTACATTTGTAGATGGTAATCATGATACAATTTGTTTCAACAGTTACCCATTTCGGGTATGCAATACTTAAGTAATTTATGAACTAAACTTAAAATAACATGCAATGATAATTACAAATACAAGCTACAATACAAGCTATAAAAGCTATATAAGCTATAGAATACAGAATAACTAAACTAAAAGGTCTAAAGTAGTTATAATATTCGTAAAAACCATCACGATTTCCTAAAATACTCCGAACTCACGTTTTTTCCGTGTTCGAATTATACGAGTATGTTGCCACCACAATATATATTCGGTGCTTTTGTGCCCTGCTACTTTTAAGTTCCGTAATCCAAAATAAACCTTGTATTAAAAAATCCGTTTTGTAGCGCTATGACCGTAGGCCGTAGCTTAGCAGTGAATGAGTTTTAATGCCTTAATAAGCTACGTGGTACAAAGTGCTACGCCACAGAATATCTGGTGCGCGTAGTCTGCATTTTGCGCGGGTCTATTGTTTCCCATAAAGTTTTAAGTCATAATGTATTGTTTGTCCGCATTTTCACTAGTCATAATTTGGTTTTTCTCAGAAACGCGTAGCTTTTCAGAATTGCCATAAAACAATTATAACCTTACGAAAATACTGAAAAGTTAACGGTTTCAGAATTATGACTAATGATAATTGATAATCTGACAATCATTACAGACTTTCAATAATTATGTCAAACAAAGGGATCCGATTTTGCGCATAGAAGCATAGAAGTGTAGGTGACAGTTTTGCTAAAAAAACGACAAAACGGCATAACCCTGTTCAATAGTCTAAGAGTATAAACGAAACAAGACACCCTGTAGTCAGAAGTCAGTGCACGCGTGTCTCCTGAAGCGACCTCTGCACGTACACTACAAACGAACTGAAATGCACATATTGCGAAATTGGAAATTGGCTCATTTACGAGTATATACTCGAATGTGCAAGCGCGACGCATTGAAATGATTTTTTTTAAAGTATATGATTTTAACCCGATAAAGTTATTATATATGTGTCAAATATTTTTAGTATAATTTAAGGTTATGCATCTTGCCTTTCGACATCATAAAACCTAATTTTCTATTTGGACTCATACAGGCATCTTCACACCTTCCATTTCTTATATAAAAGCTGTATGATGTAACTTACTGAAATGTATGCAAATCGTTAATTACATTGTCCACAGAAAAAAAGCCCGTATTCCTATGCGATTTTGACCCTTATTCCACTTAGGTATGTAGCTAAATCTATAAATCCACCAGAATATATCTTCCCAATCTAAGAAATATCAATAGTATTGCGGAACATAAATCATGAAAGTTAGGACAGTTAGTTTAGACAAGCTGCATGCAACACGTGTACGAGACTTGTAACTCGCTTGCATTAAATTCGAGAGTTTAAGCGTTAGTTAGAAATGCGAATTCACGTGTGGGATATTAAATTCTCATCCCGTAATAATTTCAAACTATGTTGGGAACATGTAATTTTGCATTGTTAGTGCCAACACACTAAGTAGTTAGTGTTTCATATTTTCCTGATTTAAATAGAATTAAATTAGCTGCAGGGATTTATTGTATAAAAATGGGACTTAACCATAGACTAAGGATAAGGTAAGGATTAGTTACCCTAGTCCCAGTTGATGAACTTTTTAAAGCAAAAATGTTTTGATTGAGCATGTTTAAGAATCTTTGTTCGCTACCGTTGGGTGCTTTGTCTTGCCTACCAAAGTATTTCTTAATTGTAGATGTTTTTCAAATTTTGTCATATCTGGATTCTACTTAATATTATTGCGTACTCTATGAACTTTTATGTTGTGTGTTGATGTGTCTGAGCGTCGACACTTTTCATTTAAGTAAAACTTGAATGTAATAATATGTAGCTACAAGGGTGATCCTGTAATTGGCTTTCCATCTCTTATGAATCGTTGCTACTTTGTATTGATAGCTGTTGGATCTCCACAATATAAATAAATAAAATAAATAAATAAATAAACAGTACGTGAGCACGTACCTACTGCTCGCCCTTTAGAGTTGGTCAAAGGTGCCTAGCTTTTCAGATTTGAAACGGGCCACGTGGCCTAGAGAGGAGGAGTTCTGAAGGGCTTGTTTACTTCTTTAGGGATCCGTACCCAAAGGGTCATTACTAAGACTTCGCTGTCCGTCCGTCTGTCACCAGGCTGTATCTCATGAACCGTGATAGCTAGCCAGTTTAAATTTTCACAGATGATGTATTTCTGTTGCCGCTATAACAACAAATACTAACAACAGAATAAAATAAATATTTAAGTGGAGGTCCCAATCAACAAACGTGATTTTTTTGCCGTTATTTGCGTAATGCTTCGTGCGCGAGTCCGATTCGCACTTGGTCGGTTTTATTTAGTATATATTTGAGTTAAGTGAGAAGGTGTAAATATACATGGGTACTACTATCATGTCATCCCTGCAGCAGCTAGCGCCAGGAGTGTTTGTACAGCCGCCATTACTGCAGCTATTTGCACGACTCATTGTTACTCCTAGCGCCCTCGGCAAAAATGTCCGCTCTCCGCGAACTACGTACTTTCATTACTTTGAATGTGTACTTTGTTTTAAGTATAAGTTTTGTTGTCTAACATTTACTTTGTGTGTGCGTTTCGTGTGCTTTTTTATTACATTACGTTTATTTTTCGTTCTCGTAATGTAAAAACCTATGTAAATTTTGTGTAAGTAGTTGTGTTTAAAACCCATTGAAATATTTGACAGCTTAGTCTAACTTATAGCTTATATCAGCAAAATAGCTTTGTAAGGGCTCACGGAGTTTTTCAACCTATCTTAGTTATAATTACTAAGGCAGTTTTTAATAAGAGATTCATCTTTAAAAAATGGTGTGATATGTAAATACACCAAATCATTTTAGTAATTTTTATTATATTTTATTTTCTTATTTTTCTAATAGATGACGTTAGTAGTAATACAAATAATTGACCCTTTTATTTAATTGTTATGTTTATAAACTGATATTTTTATGTTTGATAACATATCTAGACATTAATATAAATTACTACGTTAAATTTCAAACCTAAGAGTGCGATAGTTTTTCCGTAAAGTGTAGCACAAGAATGCATACATTGCCGAATAGTGATAGACCTCGCTTCACTCACCCTAAATAGGGGATATTACTGCAATATTCTGCCACCAGAGTGCAGCACTAGCCTTTTTAGTAAACCATAGAGTAACGTATACATACTGTACCTTTAACAGGTTTTTGACAAATTCAGAGATAATAAAATATGACATTGATGCATCAAGGCGGTTTGTTTACAGAGGACCTACCGGGAAACGCGAATCCGAAATTTCGCTATCTGCCTCTTTATCGCTCGAATATGCAAGAGTGACAGAGATGTTAGATAACGAAATTTCGATTTTCTTGTATCGCGATAGACCCTCAGATTGTGGTAGTGGCGCCACCTATGCAGAATTTCGCGTAATATTCCCTATTAGATAAGCGATCGTGTTCACTGACAGATGCAATATGGGTTCGTTCTTCATTGTATATGCTATAGTTGTGTTGACGACAACAGCAAACCGAAGACGATCGCGTCGATCAGACACCCTGGTAGATATATAATAGCAAAGATGATGATTATTATGATAGGTCCGTATCACGAAAGTTGTTTAATGTACTTTTCTACTAATTTTTGCCAGTTCGTCAGGCGATATCACTGCTTTTCACAATGTGACTCATCAAAATGACTATTTCAGTGTAAAATCTATAAGACAGGTATAGTAACTAGTAACCATGTCAAGACCTCCACTTGAACGACGAGCGGCCCTGATAAGTAAATTTATGCAAAAAATACAATTTATAGCAATAAACGCTTCACAGACACGCTAAGAGACAAATTAAGAACGTCAACTTTTAAAACGCCAGTAACTTTTCAAAGAAAAAGTGTCGTTAACAGTTTGCAAAAGAATGTCGTTAAAATGATTTAAATTCAAGGCAGTAATTTCCTATACTCGAGTCGGCCCAGTTTTTTGTTTCCGCCCGGATGCCGGTGCGCAATTAGAAATTTATGAATGAGTGCGAGCCAGCAGAGTTATTAAAACAAGTTGTTAGCCGCGCTGCCATGTAGGTATTCTAATTAGTCGCGCGAGCACAAGCGAACCGAGTCCTTTCCTATGGAGACCAGAGAATCTTGACCTCGAGGCCTGTAGCAACTATTATATAAACGAAGCGCATATATATTTATACCGATTCGTTTGATCCTTTTACTGGCCTGTACACGGTAAGTGATTGAAATTACCTTGCTGTGTATTTCACCTACTGAGGGAGCGTAAGCGTAGGCATTTGATTCAGGGAGTAGTCCCGGATATTACTCCCTATTGAATGTTGTTAGGTATGTATTAATTCCTCCCTACGGTGTTACGATTTAACTCACTAGGGAGTTATAGAGACATCCCTCCCTAGGAAGTAACATGTATGACTCCTTAGAGAGTGATGATGGATAGGTACAAATATTTTTTTGTTTTAGTGTGCATAAAACAAAACAACTTATGTCCTTTTGTAAATGACTGCCTATATTATAAATAAATTGTATGACTCAGTAAATTACTTGCATAGGTATTAATTAAAGTGCGGTACACTAACTGACAGTGGTCCCCGTACCGTGGCGGCTTTAACAAGCAGCGTCAGGACCCGCGGGAGGTCAGTGGGCAGCAATGTCAGAATGCGACGAGGGCCCACTATTCATTAAACCCTTGAGAACTAGGACGGGAGCTATTTTGTTCATTAACAAACAACCGAGACTATTCAAACAAAAACAACTTAAATTAACGACCCAGAAGCAGAGAGGAGGAGATGTTGATATGATATAGCTTTAACGTTCTTTCATATTGGTGCGCGCGTGATGCACGGCGAGTGATATCAAATTGATATTATATTAGGGTGAGCTTTGCTTAAAATAACAATGTTATTAAATAACAGTTACTTAATTTTCAGAAAATATGCCAATTATACAACTTAAGACCAGGGATCGTTGCCGGTACAACTAATTGTAGAATGGTGTTTAGGTAAAGACAATCAGTTATCAGATTAGCTAAATGGAATGCAAAAATATACATATTATCCGAGATACCGAAATTGAATACCGGTTAATTTGTACTTATGAAAAATAGCCCGGTATTCGACACTGCCTAAGACGTTCGCGATTTTATCGCATGACATGAATAACACGATAGACAATTACAGAACAACCATCTTAGTGCCAGTTGCACCATCCTCACTTGACAGACTGATCAACATCACCCGGCGCGCCGCGGCGGTTTACTATCAAACTTTCCTTACGATAAAATTTAGCGAACTCTTTAACGATGACAAACATTTTGGTGCAACCGACCCTTATCCGTTCTGGTAACAATGCGAGTGTCCAAAGGATTTTAACATTAGTTACCCCATCTTTTTATGTTTATAGAGAGTGCTTATAATTAATTCGGTTTACTACCCTACCTTTCTCGCCAGTAGGATTCTTATCTGCAAGTCTTAACAATAAAGATTGTTTTTGGACTCCGTATTTTAAGGGATTACGGCCCAAAACGGCCAAGAGATTTTGCCACAAACCTTGCAGACAAAGAGACAAAGGCCATTCAAGGTATACCCTCGCATACGCATATTTCGTTTACCTTATCTACTGTATCTAGATAAGCGTGAGTTTATGGAACAAGTTTAGAGCAAAACGATTCCCGCGGGTGCCTGTCCGTAAATCCAGGTATATTTCCTATTGCTTGCCGTGACTGGGTGAGTTGGTATTGGTAGTACCAGCACCCGTATATTCCGGTCTACAGACATCTCAACTTAAAGAACTTTGATAACAATATTCCACTCAACTTATTGCGGCCAATAGGGTAGGGCGCAACTATCTGCTACATTTGGAATAAAAGGTATATGTATATTGCCGTTAAATATTAACTACAGCCGCGGCTCGGTCAATAATTGTTAAAAAAAGTTTTATTAAATGCATAAGAGGGCACTTCATATATAGCATAATTGGACGGATGTCAATATTTTTAATGATGTCAATTGATTCTACTTGTGTGGGGGGTTAAATGGGATCAAGTGCAATCAAATTAATGTATTTAGTCTCATGACCGCAGCAAAAGAAAAAACTGAAGTAAAGGATAAAACCGGATGTGTTTTCCACAATCAGAATTGTTTTATTTTTTTCTTTTCGTAATAAATAAACATGGTCCATAACATCACAAACTTCGTAGCAGTAGATACACAGGTACCTACTATTTCTTTTTATTATGAGCCCATATTGTCCCACTGCTGGGCAAAGGCCAAAGGTAGGTAAATTACTATAAAAAAGCGAACACTAAATATTGTGTTTAAGCGGACAATGTCATTCAAATATAAAATGAATTTATAAAATAAATAAAATAAAAAAGCCTTTTATTTCTCGCAGATATAAGAAAAAGTACACTCATAGAATTAAATTTATAGTCAAAGGTGCGTCGTAAAAAGTTACAGTACATTTCTATATCTCCCTATTCTGTCATGCAAATTTTTGATAAATTCCTTAGTAGGCATTAATTAATTATTAATTAAGTTTAATACATTTAATTAAATTGAATATTTTCATGCCTTATAATTAATAGAATAATAGAGTCAACAAAATGCAGCTTGATAGTTTAAATGTCAATAGTCAATAGTAATATAATATTAAAGTATAAATAGCAATGTCAAGCGAGAACCCCTCTCAGCTGAGGGTAAAGGCCTCCTCCAGAGATGACCAGCGGTCTCTATCTTTGGCTTGTGTCATCCATTGTTTGCCAGCCGTATGTGTGATGTCGTCTTCCCATCTGGCTCTTGGTTTTCCTCGTTTTCTTTTACCTAGCGGTCCTGGCCATTTAGTTAGCGCCGTTGTCCCGCGACCGTCGCTCATGCGGGCTACGTGGCCTGCCCACCGCCATTTCATTCTTTTTGAGTAGGTTAGGGCGTCTATTACTCCAGATGCTTGTCTTATGTTAGAGTGCCGTATTTTTTGAATCTTTCTGATTTTCAACATGCTTCTTTCCATACCTCGTTGGCAGGAGGTTATTTTATTTTTTATTTGATTCGTGAATTTCCACGTCTGGCAGGCATAGGTGAGTGATGGCAATAGGCAGGAATCCATGACTTTCCTCTTAATCTTTATTGGTATCTGGCTTTTGAAAATTTCCTTTAGGCTCCAATACTTTCTCCATGTTCCTTTTACTCTTCTGTCAATTTCCATCTCGTTGTTTTCTTTTTCGAAAGAGATTAGTTTGCCTAAGTAAATATATGACTCGACATATTCTAGTGGTATGTCTTCGATGATTATTGGCTTCTTTGATGAGTTTGTCATAATTTTTGTTTTACTGAAATTCATTTCTAGGCCCACTTGCCTACTTGATTTTTGTAGAGTGTCTATCATATACTCCAGATTTTCACTGTTTTCTGATAGCAAGACTAGGTCGTCAGCAAACCTCAGGTGGCTGATGCGTTTTCCGTTGATGTTCAAGCCAGCTTTTTTCCAGTTTAATTTGCTTATAACCATTTCCAGCACGGCTATGAATATTTTGGGTGAGACAGGGTCCCCTTGTCTCACTCCTCTTTTAATCGGTATAGGTGGGCCTGTAGACTCTAGTTTCACTTTGCTAGTGTTATTGTCATAGAGGTATTTCAGGATCTTGATGTATTTGTTCTCTACATTTTGAACCGTTAGGGCTTCCCATATTGATGCATGAAGTATGGTGTCAAAGGCTTTTTGGTAATCTATAAAGGCTATATAGAGCGGTCTTCGGAACTCTTGGTACTTCTCTATAAGTAACTCTACGGAATGGATGTGGTCAGTTGTAGAGTAACCTTTGCGGAATCCAGCTTGCTCTATTGGTTGATAGGATTCTATTGTAGGACTTATTCTTTTCTCTATTATTGATGAGAATAACTTATATAGCGAAGGCAGCAGACTGATTGGTCGATAGTTACTTATATCCTTGGGATCGCCTTTTTTGTACAGTAGTATAATATTTGATTCTGACCACTGCTTAGGCGTTATACTATTGTATAGTATTTTATTGAAAAGTATTTTTAAAGGTGTTGCAAGAAGTGTACAAGCGATTTTTATTGATTCATTGGTTATCCTATCGGGTCCTGGGCTTTTTTCCAGTTTGAGCCGCTTTATGATGAAATGAATTTAACAGATAAAAAATATATTTGAAATCTATCTTATTTCCACTTTTTTAGAAGGACTGTTTATTTTCTATGCATTGAAAAAAAAAATATTTATCATAAAAGGAAATACAACAAAGGCACATTGCAGTGAACTTCGGACTAGGCATTTAATTACATACATATAATATATTATGTAAGAGACCATGTTACGCTGGCCGTCCGAGCGCCCAAAGCGTCCGTGCTCAATCAGCCAAGAAATGCTAAATACAATTCCAGGTGGAAAGACTGGCACAGCTTCGATAGGCGGTAATTCTAGGAGTCGTAAAAGTAATGACTGAACAGAATCTATTATAGAGTCGCTTGAAATCCGTATATGTCTGTACAAAATACTAATGCTATTTTAGTCGCAGTTAATTTAAAAAAATAAAGCTACGATTCGGAAGAATCTTTTAAAACTAGACTAAGAGTTATTGGATACGGACTAGAAAACTGGTTGCAGATTTCATTGGTGGTTCGTATGGGAAGCCTGAACATGAACACTGATCAACTTCAATGCAACTCGCTATAGCACTCATCTATTGATTCTTTTAAATTTTAAGATGAGTATATTCAGAATTATGTTCGAACACCGCTGTAAACCGTGTTGTTTTTGGATTTATTTTCATCATCATCATATCAGCCCTATCGCCCTGGTGCTGAGCATAGACCTCTCCTCTAGTACGCCACTTGTCCTGGTCCTGAGCTAATCTCATCCAGAAGTGACCCGCATTTTTCCGGATGTCGTCCACCCAACGAGCCAATGGACGCCACGGGCTTCTTTCATCCGAAAGCGGCCACCATTCCACCATTCATTGTAAAACGAGACTTAATCGCGTATTTAAGTTTTAAGATTTACCTCCGACGTTTCGAGGACGGCGTTGTCCCCGTGGTCGCGCGAAATACGCGATTAAGTTCCGTTTTACAATTGAATAACGTAGCCGAGCGACGTCATGCTCTAGCAAAATTTTTATCAAAAGTAACTTTTTAGGGTAGGTTATTGAGGTAAAACGTTGATATTATTTTTATTCCGTGCGATATTCCTATCTCCCTTCGCTAGTTTCGCACGGCGGTCATATATTTTGTTCTCTTCTAATTACCGTGGTTTTCCTGGCTTTAGACCCCTCTTAAAAATAGCCCCTGGTAGCCGTTCCGTAATAGTATAAAAGAGGATTAGAGTCTCTACTTTTACAAAAATGTTGGTAATGCAGAATATCTATGAGATTCTGTAATAATTTCCAGCCCAGGCGGAAATAGTTGAGACCACCAATTACAGACGCCGCCCAGCGAACACTGCGAGGTTTTCATGCGCTCTACACGCTGAATACTTGGTTCATAAAGAACCCAATGTCATGACGCAAAGCAATGGCCTCAGGAGATAACTCATTCCACACTCCAGGTTCTATGGGAAAACGAGCATGATGCCTGCTTATTTTTGGTGGCGAAGAATTTGCTGCGTTGGCGGGATGATATGATCCATCTAGTAGTAAGTGATCTGAGACAGACGCTAGTGTCACCTCGGCGTGCTGCCGTAATCCGGCGGCCATGAATCACTGCGAATACCACAATTTATCGCAGCGCGACGCGCAAGCCACGCGTCTTTTATTATGTGTTGGCATATGACCTGAATAATATGGTGTCAGCCTGTATAAGTATCTAATCCAATTATGCACTTTATTTATTTGTATTGTAAGTTTTCTAGCTTCGTGCGAGATTCTGCGGTTCTGGGATACTGGCCCATCAATCTATTAACTGAGCTATCGCAATGAATATTCCATAATATATTTTATTCGAATTTAAACTATCGTGAGACATATTAACTTAACTAACTTAGCGGTTTCACTCACGTATTTTTAGTAACTCGCGCGACATGTTTCGGAGAGAGCCTAGGTCTAGGTCGAGGTCACATAATTTGATCATTTCATTATTTAAATGCCATTTTAGAATTGATCACTTCATGATCACTAACCTAACCAGTTAGGTTTGACTTTTTTATGATGTGGCCAACCGATCATTTCATGTAATATCGCCACGACATGAAATGATCAATTCTAAGATCTGGTTAAGACAACTAAGTTAGAACAAAAACAAAAGCTCCGATCTCATGATTAAACATGGCATATTTGCTTTAACGCCACAATCGGGCAAGGCGATCACCGCAATAGCGCAAAACGTCTATAGAGCGCCGATTGAAAGACCTCAAACGCCGCGCGTGTCCTCTTCTCTTTGTACCCGCTCTTTTGATCTCGACTAAATGTATAGCTACTTTCATTCCTTTTTACCTTTTACCAATCTTTTCTTTCACTTTTATTTTCCCTCTGCGAAGTGCGAATGTGTGGTTTCGGGACCCATTCAATCACGGTGCCTGGATTTTTCGGAAACGTGATTTTTTCCTTTTGCATCTTTGTCATCAAATATAGCAATCAAAGATATATTATTTATGATTGAAATCAACAATACCATAAAACAGTCATAAAGATACGTAATACCACAACGTATCATTCAGAATACAGAGTGTTACTTTTTAGGGTTCCGTACCCAAAGGGTAAAAACGGGACCCTATTACTAAGACTTCGATGTCCGTCTGTCCTTTCGTCTGTCCGTCTGTCTGTCTGTCACCAGGCTGTATCTCATGAACCGTGATAGCTAGACAATTGAAATTTTTACAGATGATGTATTTCTGTTGCCGCTATAACAACAAATACTAAAAACAGAATAATATAAATATTTAAATGGGGCTCCCATACAACAAACGTGATTTTTTATGCTGTTTTTTTTCCGTAATGGTACGGAACCCTTCGTGAATGAGTCCGACTCGCACTTGGCTGGTTTTTATAAAACACGAAGTGTTAAAAATAGCGTCGCTTGCGTAGATAAACATCACACATGTTTCATCACACAAAGCATAGCGTTTTTGTAAATAAACAACTTGTTTATTGAGGCACACTAAAATGTTCAAGTAGCCTGAGAATAACAAAGAAGACAGCTCAAGTAGTTGAAAAAATATTAAATACAAAGCCAGGAGGCCTGTATAAACTGACACAGACATAGGCATTTACTGGATTATAGTCGTACCCTACAAACGAAATAAATGCTTTGCAATTTGCAAGTGACGTTAAAAGGGATCAATTTTTAAAATTCGAATTTGGTTTCCATCAGGGTGAAGTAACGCAGCACCTATATGTACCTATTACGGCTACAATCAGTTTGACATAAACGCCATTGAGAACGATCGTACTCGCATATTAATGTGAGCGAGATGCATAAAAAGTAAATTACGTGGAGTTTGTCAGTGCCAAACTGATGGTAGACGTACTGTTTGTTTTTGTTAAAAATGCAAGCTACAACTTCTTTGTGCTTTAAATTAAAGTGTATACCTAACTTGCATACAACTAACTCTTGCTAATGCAATGAGTTAGAATGGCTTCGAGAACGTAACACCTGCGCTTTGGCTGGAGTGCTCCGCAGCAGCTACCGACACTGGAGGGCGTAATTGAATAAGAAGGTGAGATGGGGTGGAGTGTGCATAAACTACAACAGCAACTGTAAACAATGGTCTAAGAGCGTTTTCACATTACCCGATCCGATATCGGATGAAAGTAAAATGTGAGACATATGTGTCTTTCTGTATTTATTTATTCATTTAATAAATAGTTATTACTATAAAGCGATACATAACGCAAAAAAGGCGGACTTGATGCCATATGGCACGTTCCTGCAGCTGTTTTGCTCATAGGCGCCTTCCGACATCCGATATCGGAAAGGCGCTTCCGATAAATTCAACCATGTCGGTCAACTGTCGGACCGATAATATTTGTTTGTGTGCGTATGTGTAGGCATAATGTTTAGTAGTGTACGCGTGACCGCTAAAGACGGCGTGCCCCCGCGGCTTGACTAAGTGGATGTAGGATCCAACATCCGATATCGGATCAGACAATTACAAAACGCTCTAAAGTTTGTAAGCTGAATATAGTACATGATCTTGGAAAACAAAACTAAAATGGGTAAATGGGTATTATGTACAGTCAGCTGCAGAGTGTTACGGTCCCACTCCCCACCC
This sequence comes from Cydia strobilella, assembly GCF_947568885.1. Classification (NCBI taxonomy): domain Eukaryota; kingdom Metazoa; phylum Arthropoda; class Insecta; order Lepidoptera; family Tortricidae; genus Cydia; species Cydia strobilella. Next base: position 17,538,139 of record NC_086044.1, read on the forward strand.
ACACCCCTAGTGAATTAGGGCCTTAAAAATAACAATTGCACTGCGTATGCTATCAAAATCGCTGCAGACTTTTCTTGGACTAACTCTACCTACGCCTACATATGTAGGTAATGTAGGCGTAGGTAGAGTTAGACCAAGAAAATTCTGCAACGATTTTGATAGCATACGCAGTGCAAGTGTTATTTTAAACGTCAAACGTCTATGAAATTATGACGTATAAATAACACTTGCACTGCGTGTGCTATCAAAAACGTTGCAGACTTTTCTTGGTCTAACTCTAGTTTATTTAACTTAGAATGTTTGTGTTGTATCTCTACACTTACTAAATATAAATATTACTCTAATCTACGTAGGTTACGATATTGACATACATGATACAGGAAAATACAATGACAACAACAACAAGTAGCTCGGGTTTCTTACAGTCATCAACTATGCAGGCTAACCAAACGAGATCCCTAAAAGGAATAAGTAGGCAAATAAATTTTATGATATGTTTTTGCACCAACCAGTTTTTGTGCAATAAAATATTTCACCTACAATAGTGTAAGCCATATTATAATTGGAAGTATTAACGAGCAAGTTTGCTCAGGGCCTCGAATCTTACAGAGGCACGTCGCTGCGTCAGCCGCGCTGCGGTCAGCCTGACAGTTACTTCGCTTAGCAGGAAGTTAAGGGTAGTTTACACTGAGTGTAGGTAATTTCATTACAGCCTCTTGTTTAAAATTTAGTTGAATGGTTGGCTTTGCCTGGCTTTATATGCGGAACGTTGATAAAAATAATTGTAAATTGCGCTCTCGTTGATAGTAACTTCTTTTATTTGGGTATATGTAATGTGAAAGCGGACACAGTATTTACTTGTAGGTACAGCGAGCTCTCGACGATGTTTTTTTATGTAGACGATTCGATAAATTACTTAAATCAAAAAAATGTGGGACAAGTTGGTTCGAATAACGAATCATTTTATTTACTACCTAATACAAAAATCTCATATAAGTTACAGAGAATGTGAAACTATATTTCGTGGTAATGTCAGCAAAAATCGACATGCTTGTCAGAACCATTAAATCGTTTTCGGATGTAGGTACTTTCGTTGCTTTGCGGATCATAAATTCTGTGCAAATTTTACAGGTCCTCGGCACAAAAATGTGCTTACTGCTTATTTTGTTACGTACAAAGGACGAGAGAACACCGAGAGAAACACCGTGAACCGTTGTTTAATGTAATTAAACTCGTCCAAGTATCCTGTAGTCTTTATCTCAGGATTTAATTGAACGAACAACCCCCTTTTATTATCCTTAGTTTGATAGCTTCTAATAAGTGTTGTTTTGATAATTAGCGCGAGTAAAGTGTTCGATGCAAATAATTTCGGTCCAGTTAAGCCGTTTGCGGCGGCTTTACTGGTTGGCCGCTCTCTCATGGGATTAACAAGGAAAATTTTTCAGTTAGCTTCCCTCAAAAATTTGAATTTCATTTTTAATTATTAATTAGCATACTAAATTGCGGCTGTGAAATATTTTTCTCCTCAAGTGTTTTTTTTTGTGCATTTCTTCCATGAATTGTGAGTTTAAAGGTTCTTTGTGTCCTATTGGCCTTTTTCAAGTTCTTATTTTTTTTACATTAGGGTAAACTTCAACATGCCAATTTACGCGGCGAATAATCAAGGATTTCCTCATTGACCATCGATTTTGAGCTATACCTATCACCGACCATGTTTCTTTTGCAAGTCTCTATCAAAATGAGTCTTCTTGGGACACGTGGGACCCACTGCGAGTGACCACATCTCAGTACCGTATCATTTTTATATTTTTTTTATGGTGGTGGCACCCTTAGAAATAAATGTAATGACGTAACACCTGCGACTGTGACATATTGGGCCAATCGAGACTGGAACGGTAACTTATTGCTTGTACAGTCTAGAGTCTAGAGTACAGTCGGTCTAGAGTTCGACCAAGAAAAGTCTGCAGAGATTTTGACAGCACACGCAGTGCCAGTGTTATTTATACGTCATAATTTCATAGAAGTTTGACGTTTAAAATAACACCTGCACTGCGTGTGCTGTGCAGGTGTTATTTTAAACTCTATCAGCTCAATTTGTACTGCAAGTAGGGTGTGCTCACCATGCTGGTTTCCTTTACAATGTCAGCCCAGGAATGGTATTCGCCATACAAATTCAGTAGGTAGGTCAATATCCAGAGAGGAAAATGGAGACTACCTATGTATGGAGAAGCGGTCATTCCTATCCTGTTAAGCGCACACAATAATTACCTAATAGAACGAATTTAATAACAAATATGTACAACACAAAGTTAGTCGTAGAATGCAGTTCAAAAACGATGGCAATGTAGAGGTATTACCTCAAAAACGAAAATCAAAAATTCTTGATCTGCTTCTCCATCCCTCGAATATGCGTTCGACAAAGAGGCAATAAAGAAATTTCGATTTTCGTTTTTGGCAATAGGGCCTCAAGAATACATCTTCGTCTATGAATACCCGCCTGATTTTGCGGCCGCTAGCGCCTGCCGCGCGAGCTGTTACTTTGATACTAATGCCGTTTAGCGTCGCCTCGGGAAACAGACGTGACATTCAAAGTACACTTTAGCTAACGCCGATTCGTAAAGCCGATATTTTAGCGATGAAACGAAAATACTCGTAGGGAGCTAAGAGCCTTTTAAAGCATTTGGCCGCTCCAGTAAGTAATACTAAATATAAACAGACACTAGTTTTCTATGCAAGCCATAGTATACAATACTTATCAAAGAATACCTATATTATAAGGTACAGTAAGGTACCTACGGCAGAGAGCTCTTTAAAAAAATTACATTTCTAATTAGAGTATGTAAATGCAGTGCAATCTTGGATTCTGTTCGTAAGACAATATAATAAGTAATCTCTTCAGATAAATGTACTAAAACAAAGTATAAAATTGAGAAATATTCATGAAAACAACAGATATTCTGCAAGACTGTCAAAACAACGAAAATTTAAGCAAAAAATTTACGTAAATGAAATATTTCCGTACAAAAATAAACAGTCTCTCATGCAAATAACTCTCGCCTTGCAAAAAAACGGATGAAAAACTTGAGCAAGACAGCGCCTTCGCTTGTTTTAATTCTATAGTGAAGATATAAAGCCATAACTTTAATAGCGCGGTCACGTCTGGCGCGACGTCGCTAAAGACCGCGCGGTTTCTAACTCGGCAAATATCCATTTTGCTCCGTAGCCGCTTGTTCCCATAAGTTACTTACTAAGCTAGCCTTTGTGAAATTTTCTCTTCAAGGTGCTGAGCGTGGTAAGTTCAAATTCAAAGAGCACGTAAGTATCTGAAAATACCTACTTACTTAAATGTTATTGGCGTGGTTTTCGTACCGCGTTTGCAAGGTATGCGTACCTATCTCATACCGAGTACCTAGTCTACTAGCTAATGGGATTTAAAATAAGGCAACCTCAATCTCATTTTATATTATTATTTATAACAGATATTAATAAAAGTTCAAAAAATTATACAAAATTAACTTAAGATTTTTAGCGTGAAGTTGACGTTAACTCCTCTTTTTAGAATGGTACAAATAAATTTCGTAACTAAAGTTAGACCAAGATTAGTCTGCAACAGTTTTTTCAACACACTTGCTCAAAACGACGTTTTTATTCCACCGATTTTTGGCTCATAATCCTAGATATTAAACACGCGTGCTCTTTCAGTGTATTATTCCACTCGTGCTTTTTCATTATATTATCCGACTGAGTTAAGAAGCTAACTGATTGCTAATAATATGCATGGAAAGGCTGTTTTAACTATTAAAATTTGATTAATATGAAAGTTTCTTTTTTTTCTCGCAAGTGTGTTGAAAAACGTCGAATGAAACGCGTGTGCATTGGTCATTACACACATCGGCTTTCTTATTGCGCGCTCGCTTACAGCTCGCGCGCACAATATCGCCTCGTGTGTATTGACCAACTAAGCACACTTGTATCATAATGTACTATTAAACTTCAAACTTCTGTGAAATTATGACATAAATAACACTTGCACTGCGTGTGCAATCAAAATCGCTTGCAGACTTATCTTGGTCTAACTTTCAATATATATATATTTTTTATTTAGGGTGTTTTTTTATTCTACGACGATGGATCAACAAGCGTGCCCCCCGCCTGAAGTTAAGTAGTCACCGCGCGCAGCCTATAGGCGCTTGCAACAGTAATGCTGTTACACGCGCGTTGCCGATGCCGACCTTGCAAGCTTGGGAGCACTGGAAACCTAACTGATCAGGAACACAACATTAAGTACATACCTACCTACAGTGTAACTAGTAGTGCTATTATGGCTGAGGTTTTCTGTAAGATGGAGGTACCTACTTCCCCAGCTGGGCTGCTCTAGGTTCAAGCGAGATGATTTTTCGGTGTGCCCTACCTCTGTTTTGGGTTGGACGTAGTTTAAGGACATACCCAGGTCCAAATTATAGTATATACACAGAGGCATTAAGTGAAGTGCGCCTTTTAAATATTACAATGGATCCTAAGGCCAACATACCAACCAAAATTTAAAATTCGTTACATTATGCACAGTGCGGCGTAAAGGTTAATTGGCTTAGTAAGATAGTATGCGCAGAGCAAGTTCTGGGTTCGTGTTTTGTTACTTTTATGCCACATTTGCTTGCTTCCTAATTGCCCTACTTCACTCATTCTACGTAATTCCGTTTGAGAATTGAATTATATTTTACGCTGAGGAAAACAATATGCAAGCACTGCAACGTTATGTAAGTTTGTGTAACTGAAGTTCTTAAAAATACCATATTGTATAAAATATTTAGAACACAACGGTTACACTCACTTGGATTTTTTGTCGCTATTGGCGACATGTTTCGGGCCCGTCGGGGGTCCTTCTTCAGGCTCGAGTGCTCGCGGCGGCTGCACTCCGTGCACTGCCAAAAAAATACAAGTGAGTGTAACCGTTGTGTTCTAAATATCTTAAAATATGTCTTACAAAAGTTTAATTTTGACCATATTGTATAATAAAATATTTCTCAAGCCTTTGTTTGCAACAAAACTAAAAGGCGGGGTAAATTGAAATACCTTGAAGCTAAGACGTTACAATGTAAATTAATGTATTAAATGAAACTGTTATTTAAGATCTTGTACAAACCACGTGACTGGATGCATAATATTTTTAGAGGGCGCCGTGAATATTTCCAGTGTTTTATTCACCAGCTAAGAGAGCTTGAAGTAAAATGATGAATATTGAAGCCGCCGGGCGGTTAAATAAAACATAGTGGCGGTGCTGAATATTACAAGAGCGGCATACCCTCAGGCCGACCCTTCCGCACCAGAACAATATACGGATTGTAAATAAAATTAAAAATATATCAAGTATCCCAACATTTTTCGAAAAAGGGCTCATCGCTTTACGGCGATTAATCTTCGTTTACCTTACATACATACATAGCTTGTTGGCACGGGTCACAAACAGGCTGTTTGTGTCAAGTGCACAAGTAACTTTCGAGAAACAAAAAAGCGTCAAACCCTTCAACTGTTGAGACCATTATAGACACTAAACGGTGCATGTTAAGGCTGATGTTTCAATGGATTTTATTCTGAATTTAACGTGGTATAGATTTTTAGGCCGGCCTATGTGGGGATGTTTTTAAGCCCCGCTAGTGCGGACTTTGCGCCGCCATTAGGCATTCCCTCTGGCGATGCACGTTCGTCACGCTCCGGCGTGGCACGTAGTGGGAAGCGAGGTCGATGGCTACCGACCGTACCATCTCATTTCACATTAACTTGAATTGAATATACCTATTACTTCTGGATTTAGGTACTAACCCACCACTTTTTCGTGACTGAAAGTTTTATATCTAAAGATGTATGCATGCAACCGAACGTTCCTATGTTAAGGTTTTGATAGGAGTATATGAAAATTATGAAACAACAGTAAGTCTTAAGTGTAGGTACAGGTGGATCAAATCAAAATCAAAGCTTATTGACTATCTAAAATTGTATAGCTATGTAGGTTCCTATTATTGATGACAAATTAATTATATAAAAAATACTGTACCTACTCGTTTTCACACTTCGTTTTAACATGTGTAACAAACGAAACATTTCAGACAGTTCGAAACCAATCAAGACGTACCTACAGATGTAGTGCATAATTAATTTCCATCGTATTTTCACGGAAACGTACGAACGTGTCTTGCTATTTCAATACAAAAAGTACTGAGGTTGACTGAAGTAGCATGACAAATACGAACGTTTCCAAGAAAATACGATGGAAAACAATGATACACTACATCTGTATACTAAGTAACAACATCTATCTGACTGTTGAACGTGTACAATAGGTACCTACCAATACTAACAAAAGAGAACGATAAAGCTCGTGATACTTGCTCCAATACAAATATTTGTCTTTGTACGATAATCGAATCGGATCCATAGGAAACTTTTATAGCAAATGGATCGTACAGATCTCTTATATTTCATTTCGTTCGGGCGAAAAATAAAAACATTATCCTCTGCGGCAACCGCGCGTGAATGTACCAGCGAAAAAACAAATAGAAGTTTATCAAACTTTGTTTGCATTTATGGTTAATTTCATGAAACAACGACATATAATTGTTGTTAACCAACTATAGCTCTGTTTTCTTAGTAGGTTTGGCTTTATGTAGAAATAGGAACTGCTACTTCAGGAAAAAATCTATTTATTAGTAGACTTTATTTATTTAGTCGTATGGCATATTACAATTCATGGTCGCTTTACAGATTTACAAATTAATAGTTAGGTTCTTCACCCAATGGGCTGCGTTGTCGCTTAGCTTAAGTAAGTCCAGAGGATCTCCTGTGTACTTCCTTTTTGGGCACTCGCGGACTATGTGGTAAATGGACTGTACAGGTGCTCCACAGTCGCATTTCGGTGTATCTCGCCACCCACATTAGTAGACTACTAGTGTAGGTTAAAAGAAGCTATTTGTAATAATTGTAATACGAAACAGACAATTCTGGAGGGGGTATGCATTGCTAAGTGTTTTTAGGGTTCCGTACCCAAAGGGTAAAACGGGACCCTATTACTAAGGCTCCGCTGTCCGTCTGTCCGTCTGTCTGTCACCAGGCTGTATCTCATAAACCGTGCTAGCTAGACAGTTGAAATTATCACAGATGATGTATTTCTGTTGCCGCTAGGAACGCGTACGGAACCCTCGGTGGGCGAGTCCGACTCGCACTTGGCCGGTTTTTTTTTAGTACTTTTTGTGCAAAATTAAACATAAATGCAATTAATAACCCAAAAGTGCAATGCCCACCGCGGCGCGTATCCAGGGGCGTAAGGTTATGAAATTACCGAGATATTTCGAAGTCTATTTTTAACTAGTCTGCAGATACCAAGCTGCCATTAATAATGTTCAATTATTCAACCATGTCTGCAAGCATTCGGAAATTGATTCGCTCATAATCGCGACGGAAACGTGTACCTACTGTTCCAAAAATTAATCGTAGTGCGGTATATAAAACAAGCGAAATAGAAAGCGGCGGTTTGCCAGTCAGCTATAATAAAACTAGTTATGAAACTCCGATTCTATTTTGTTGCAAGCGAAACGGATGCAGTGCATCGTGGAATACCTTAGAAAATTGCTTTGTACCTAAACGTCAAATGTTGTTATAGTCGAGCGAGATATGAAACGAAATGGAAGGCACTGGCCGTGAGCTAGATGGAAATTGCAATATCCGAGCAGTCGAATTAGCACGTCTGGAAATGCCATCGAAAATGTGGATTGAAATGCGCTGGATGACGCCGCGCGGACTGTCAAAGAGAAACACCCGTTTCATCCACAATGCGGTTCATTTGCATGGAGCACGTACCTACTGTTAGTGGCACCGCGAATACAAAGCATAAGTGTAGGTCCTTACTCCTGTAGGTAACTCATTTTCATTGCACTCGATCGAGGGTACATTTATCAATTGAACTTGGATATAATTTCCTTTGAACTTTTTAAACTTTTAATTGAAGAAGTATAAACCTTACCTTATCTTACCGCTTAGCAATACTAGGCTGGCAATCTCTTATTCGGGCGGGGGTAAATATGTAATATTACTATATTTAAATGTGAAATTTTAGTGGATGTAGTCGCGCCCACACGCTCACCCCTCTTTCTAAAGCGCTCGAATGTGATGTATCAGTATAACTTTAGGAATTCAGTCTGCATATCTAGGGGCCCACTCCTACATCCAGGACTTTAGGCCTGGTAGGAGATTGGATCCCGAGCCGGCTTAACTAAACTTCATTAGTCAAGTTTGGATAACAGTGCGACGGTGGATTACGTCGTTAGTGTTGCGATGGACGCACGGTAACGTTATCGTTAGCGACATGTATTATACTCGTATGTTTGAACAACATCTGCGTTAATGATGAGTTATTGAAACAACGCCTTCTCCGTGACATTTGATACTTTCATCATATACAGAGTATAAGATAAGTGATTGCTGGTCAAGTGTGATGTTAAACGGGCGACCTAAAGCGAAGTTGCTTTGAATTAGATACAAGGAAGGTGTTTATATGTTTTTCTCAAAAATGCTGGGATATAACTTTAAAATAGCGGGAACGCGTTTTTATAAAGTGCTCGAAGGCGATGTAAGTTTCAGGATAACTTTATGGAGAGTTAAATCAGTCAGCAAATCTAGGAGCCCACTCCTACATCCAAGACATTAGGCATCGGGTTAAAAAAACTTACTAATGAATCATAGTAATATATAGGAATATATAGGAATATATCTGAATGAAATTTGCATTAATGATGAATAATTGAATCAACGCGCGCTGTGGTGTGACATTCGATACCTCGCTCATCAACAGTTCAACACCCACCGACCCTGAAAGGGGTGGGAGGAGTGGTGTGACTCTAATATTCTAGCTAACGTATGTCTGTTAAATTATAGAGTTCCTACTTTCATAAAACAAGCTTTTGATTTAGTATCAATAAACAGCGTTCAATAGCTAAATTGCTGAAATCAAGATAAGGCTGAGGCAAGAAAGACTGTGCATGTAACGTAACATAACTCCATCTTTAAATTTCAAGACTCCTAGTTAGAGGAACCCAATATACTTGAAACTTTGTTATTGCAACCATAGAGTAACTTATACTAGAGCGGTACTGTCATAGTAAATTTTGTAACCCCAGAAAATTTACTGCCATCTGTCGACACACTTTAAAACTAAAAATAAATATTTATAAAAATACGATAAAATGTATTTAAATATGGATAAATGGTTTTTTATTTGCATTAATTACTTTTATGATTTTGACCCATGTTCGTTCACTGATATGCTTTAACATTGATAAATAACAAACGAAACCATCAACGCCATCTATACGACAGTAGGCCAAAGCTAGTAGCGCCCTCTGAACGAGAATCAAATTTTCTTGATTTTCGAGGCACGTTTTTTCCTTAGACTGTATCCATCTATTACGGAGTTATATCTATCTTTGTTGCAACCAACTTATTGCTTTTAGCCAGAAATTATAAATATTATCATACTTACTCAACTCTTTCCTCACAGGGGTTACATTTTACATATTAACATTTTTAGAATAATGTAATTCATGAAAGCGCCAATGTGATTTCCGCGCTATTAAATATGTACATATCATACAAGCGGATTTTGCTGAACCAGCATTGTAACTTGATTAATTGCTGGTAATTAAATTTTGCAATACAATTAGCCAGCCGTTGCTAATTTGTGCTTAAAATAACCCCTGTAATAATTGCTACAGTAAAATTAACTGATCACATATTCTCGGCTAAAGTCGATAACCTCTTAACTTCCTTTGTATTTCAAACAAAATAAAGAGGTTGAACTTGTCTTTCTATTATCTCTTTATTAAGCTAAGGGTTATACATTAAGTTAGAACTGTTCCCTGCCAAACTGCTCAACAGTTAGACTACAATAAGTAACTTGACCCACGATGCCATCTGGCAGGTAAAGTGCGTTCGTCAAATCACTGTAAAACTGAAATAGTGTTAAATCGCGAGGAGGCTAACCATCCAGATTTCGGACACGTTTAATAAGTTTCAAAGATATCTTCAACCATCCTGATCTTGGACACCTCGCAGCAGATGGCGTGGGGGCTGATGTTCATGCAGTGGTCATTCCTTAGGTCCAACATCTTGTTCTTCGGACAGGATTCACTCGTGAGGCAAACTCCCCGCTCACCGAGGCAGTAGGGGAACAGTTTTGCAGGTTTTGGGTATGCTGAAATTTAAAAAATAGGCCAGCTTAGTACTTTTTTTATAACAAAACCACTGCGGGACATACTTATCAAATATATTAAAACGTGTAACGCGAGCATTTTAAGTTGAACTAGTCAGTAACGGTACAAGTAATAAATATAGTAGTAATAATGATGTACAGCAAAGGTAATACTCACCCTTGTGTGCATTTCTAATCACGTAGCAGTTAATCAAACCAACAAACATTACAGCGTAAGAAACTACATAAAATGTGTAGGCCGACATTCTGTTCATAACTCGTAAGCAGAATCAATTAGGACGTCAATCAAAATGGATGAAAAAGAGCGTGCAGTTATTTCCCATAACTATGCAGAAATAACCAATTAGAGGAAAATATTCCCTATTATACGGTTGCAACTGGGAGGCATATTCAGGTTTTAAAAATATGATACCAACATACTCGTAATATTCAACTTAGGGAACAAATCAAATTATTTTACTAAATATTTTGATTAAGTAATATAATTTTGTTTTAAGTAACTAATAACTACTTAAATATAAATTATAAACTTAAATAGATGTCATATTAGGTACCTGATTAAACAAAAAGTCACCAAGCCCCCCAGTGGTGCAGGCCGCGTACGGCTTTTCTTTAATATATGACATCTATTTCAGTTTATAATTTATATAACACTAATACTAATAGCCAGGGATATATCTACATACGAGTATATGATCTGTAGGTATCTTTAGCAGATATGTCACTTGACTAGCGGACAAACACATTTGTACAAGAGAGGTTAGTATCATGTTGATTTTATATTTTAACATCTAAAGAAACCTAGGTACCTAATTTAATTTCTTTGACGAGTTTGAGACGGCGTTAGTTCACTTTTGTACACACACTTGTGTTTACTGTATGCCTCGTTACACATTTAACATCCGATTAATCATATAAGGTACTTAAACTACTCGTACTTTACTCGTACGTTAAAAAGGTCTTTCGCTCCATTCTATTCTTTATTTTGACAAATAAAATTGCGTTTATCTTGGCAAGTTTTGATGCCTGGGCGGCTAGAAGATAATGTAGTCATCTTGTTTATGACATACATACATACATACAAATACATATAATCACGCCTATTTCCCGGAACGATAGGCAGAGACCATGGATTTCCACTTGCTACGATCCTGACATACCTCTTTCGCTTCCTTCACTTTCATAACATTCCTCATACACGCTCGCCGATTTAGGGTGCTCTATGACCTGGCCTTTCTTTAGGATTTCCCAGAACTATCAAATAACAAATAATAATATAGTCTTAAATAACTACATGCTCTGTGAACAACGATCACACATCGGTATCCTGAAACGCTCGTTCATTAAAATATTCAGCCGAATAATTGAAAATTGCAATCAAACACGTTAATTGAACGCTTAATAATTAATAGTTGCAATAATAAAACCAATTAGCGCGACTTCGTGGAAATGGGTACTTTCATTCAAAAGAGCGGTGCGTATTATCGCCGGTGTGAGTTGGGATCATCCTGCAAAAGACCTGTTTAGGAATCACAAAATCTTAACTGTACCCAGTCTTTATATCCTAGAACTGGCTAAGTACGTCAGAATGTCAGAAAACACGTTTATATCTTCCGTACCAACGCTCATGCGCACGGCTCCATTACCCGACGGCGGCATGAGCTTAGCTTATCTCAAACACGACTCGTTAAGGCTAAAAAAAATTGGTACTAAGGTTTACAATACAATCTCTCCAGCAATTAAACAGGCTTCAAGCTATAATTCATTTGTACGACAAATAAAAGTTAATAAGAAATCTAAATTAAACTGTATAGTGAGACATATTTCAAAATATTCAGATCACTAGTATCACTACGGTTACACTCATTACTCTCATTAGTATTACCCGCCCCCGCCCGATCAGCGCGCGCGCAACGAGCGGCGCGGGCAGTGCACGGAGTACAGCCGCCGCGGGCACTCGAGCCTTAGGAAGGACTCCCGATGAGTCCGAAAAATGTCGCCAAAAGCGACTAAAAATATTATTGAGTGTAACCGTAGTAATCTAAATATTTTGAATAAGAAATCTATAATATAAAAATATCTAATTTTGTTATATGAATACCAATTAGGTATACATATTAATAATATGTAATTTATAATATAAATATGTATGTTTACCTCTTAATAATTTAACTAGTATGTTGCTTGTTACAAATTTGACGTGTAAAATGTATACATATTTTATGAATAAAACATTGAAATTGAAGAACCGCCGGGCCGTATAATATGCCTCACCTACCTTAATACATATTACTTTCTTGTCTTTGATTCAATATGATGGAATTGTCTTAGTATAATACAATAGTAATATATATATATTACTATTGTATTTTAGGAATAAGTCTATTGTATACCCTAAAACGGTTGATTGTGACACTTATTATAAGATACTATTGTAACATCTGTATACTGACATGCACAATCTGACAATAAATGATTACTTACTTACTTACTAAGTATACTACTATAAATAAATTATTGACGTTTTGGAATACCTACTTACCTAGTAGATATCTTGTATAAATATTTAATGGCTATGTTTACATTATTCTGCGTCAGTCTAAAATAGAACTGCTCATTAAATGTTTATTTAATGCGATGTCTATCAGCGTCACGTTTGCTGTAAACATTACCATAATTGTTTCAGCCTCGCATTCGAAATAAATGTTACAGTAGCGCTCGAAAACAAACGACGGGAAAACTCGCCGGAATGAAATGGTAATGTTCATAAATCCTCTTAAAACAATTTAGGAATGTTTCCGATTCCACGCTGATACAATTAGCAGGACGCCTAATGAATTCCTGATACGTTTTCCCGGGAACTGGATTCCGCTTGCGTAACCCGCATCCACATACCTACACTCATACCAGCCAAACATTTGTGATTATTTTAAACGGATTTTTAAGTCTTCCATAAACATTTTCATATTAAATATCAGGTGTGGCTGTGGCGAATCTGGTAGACCAGTTACTTATTCGACCGGCAACATGATTATATAATTCTATGGAAAATCCTTACAATATTTTACTAGCATGTACTGTATATTTGGTACGTAAGTATGTATTTATGGTTGGAGTAATATAATCGAAAGCACCTATTTCAACACTACGGGAGAATCGTACATTTTCATAATGACATTTAAATATGTCGAAGGGCATAAATGCAGAACTATCAAAAACTCAAACTAACTACTCTAAGTCATAGAGAGTGCGTAAATAAATTTACACAAATTTACTCAGCCACAATTCGGAGAATGGAGGAACTGTGATACAAGTTATGCATAATAAAAGGCTACGTTAATGCTTACCATCAGGCGGGCCGTATGCTTCTTTGCCACCGACGTGGAACAAAAAAATATCCCAATGTATTTATATTTGGCGAGAACACTCGCGTTCGTAAATATATTGCCACTCGAAAGTCTCTTTTGTGGAGTGTGTAGGCACTGAAATGGAGCTCCCTCCAGCCGACAAAGGAAGCCAACACGAGAGCCACCTTTATTAAATTCTGACTTAAATCCTAAGCACACCTTTACAAAGCCCTAATTTGTACAATCTCGACTCATTGTTATTTTTTATTATTAAGGTTTGCCAACAGGTGTAATACATATATAAACTTATTGAAAACGTGACAATAAAAACAAATTGCTCGAGTATTCACCCAATAACAGGCAAACACAACATGCATATGAAAGTAATTGCTTACATAAATCTTAAACTAAGTAGTTTACAAACCAAATCTTGCTTCCATTATAAGCAATAAATTTAATCACTAAAGTTACATTACATTACATATATTAAGTAGCTAGAAAAATTTGTAACGGGCAACAACGTTTCGAATCAAAGGACTCACTAGGTACTGAAAACCATTTTAATATCAAATAACGTCTTTATATATCAACTAAAACTCAATTATGCTCAAAAGTCCATAAAATTAGGAGCCCATCAACGTGCTCACTAGCGCCACTGGTGCATAATTTGATGGGCTTTTCTCTCAAAAAATTTAGTTTCCATGAATGATGAAGTAAGCGAAATCACAAAGGGCAATTATTTCAAGAAACGTAGAGCGGTTCGTCGGGGAAGATAGATGTGGTCGCCGTACGGGGCTCCGTAATACGCACTTAGCAAGTTCTGCCACTTCTGCCAGTTCTGCCCGACTCGACAAAGTTGCGGCTTTTATAAGTTGGATATTAAATTGTTATTTAACAAAAACTTCTCAGTTCTATGGTTTTCGCCTAAGGCATGATAATAAATTCATTTACCAAGTTAGGAGGAAAATGTTAAGTTTGCACTAAAATATTATTATATTCCTGCATAACTTTAAGGGTCGGAAATGCAAGTGGAATAGTTTATAGTTTATATCTTATTTAATATAGGTATACGGGCAGCCTTCATTTCAGGGGTTTCGGTAAGAATGATTAGAGGGTTTGTTTCATCCCAATTTAATTTAAACAGTATGCTAACAATTTTTCAAATATTTTACCTACCGATCGTTTTAGCAATTATACTCGTATTACGAGTACCCACTACGTTCCGCTCTATACGTCCTTTAAAGGGGCCCACTGACTATCAGTCCGCCGGACGATATCGGCCTGTCAGTTAGAACAAAAATTTGACAGTTCCGAACAACTGACAGGCCGTTATCGTCCGGCAGACTGATGGTCAGTGGGCCACTTAATTCATCCTTGTTATAGTGAGTGAGTATATTGTCTATTTTTCTTTTTTCCTTTAAACATACCATGTGGGGTACCAAATAAAAGGGCTTTGTGAGTAGATCATAAATATATAACATACTATAACATTTTCACTACTTGATCTAACAAATTAGAAGAAAACATCCATAAATTTCACAATGCAGAGTTTATTTTGAACTGCTCTTGATTGAAAACTACTGAATAGATTATTCCAAAATACATATAACGTCCACTATACTGGACATCCCAAGAAAAAAAACCTGCACTAGTATATATTAAAGCATACTTTCCTGGTAGCGTAAGTAAATAATATGTTATTTTGGAGTAAATAAAAAAATATATTGGGAACCAGTGTAAACATAATATTTTTGTCAAAGTCCTACAGAACGCAGAGCTTGTAAGGAAGCATCCGACAGACTGACATTTTTCCCATATTTTAATATTTTTTTATATGACAGTATTATGCAGTGTTAAAACATGTAATAGGTTACTATTTCTTACGTGGCAGTATGATTTACATACAAATGTGTTGTATTTATGGGTAAAACACACTTATAAAGTGTAATATCCAGTATTTTTCCCGTTGTCGATTGTACAGCGCTTTTGCTAAGTCCAGTATGTTGGACGTTGCCAAGTATGCGAAGAGTAAAATTATTAAATTTTCTGGTAGTTTTTGTGGTAAATAAAAAATATAATAAATTAAACAGAGGGATATTAGGTATTTCAAAACGTTTTAAAAAGTCATTACTAGCCGTGTGACAATTTAATGACCCAAATATATAAAAAAAATTATAGATTCTTTTTCTTTTCGCTCATCAAGAGAAAGGCCCGATTTCAATTGAGAAATTTCTTACGAAAATTTTGATAAAAGCGCTTGCATTATTGTAAAAACCATTGCTCAGATGTTACTGCATCCTACGATATCCCGCTAAGTTTATTGGCAAAATTTTTAATACCTACGAGCTATGAAGTTATTGTTAAACCAACAAAAATATAGAAAATAATAGGTTTTACTTAAATTCATCACATAAGCTGACATTATCGGTAAGTGTATTTCTAATAAAAAAATTCAATTATTCAATATTTATTTAAAAAAACACGAATTTGACTATTAAACATAAAGTGCTGTATACTCGGCAACGTCCAAAATACTGGAAGTCTTTTCCTTTTGCGGCTATTTCATTACTTTACGCCGAATCTGGCAGCGTCCAACATACTTGACATATGTTTTTTTCGAAACTATTATAAATAGATTTCACTCATGTTTTTTCTACAATAAACAACCACATAATAACACAAAAAAACGATTTAACACAGTTTTTTGAGATTTTTTCCTTATCGATTTAAGGGTTTTTTTTATTTATTATGAAATAGGAGGCAAACGAGCAGACGGATCACCTGATGGTAAGCGATTACCGCCGCCCATGGACACCCGTTAAAAAAGCACAGTGGTAAACGTGTTTTCTTCGTAAAAAATTAATGTTCCTGTAATTAACATCTGTTCAACACAAAATGCATTCAATGCCCGTGGCATGACGCTGGTGTAGTTCTATACTGAGCATAAAATAGCCGAGGTACATTTACAAATGTGCAAGGATGCTTGAGCCTAGCGACGCAAGCCTTGCAGGGCGCAAAGAGGCGTCCTCGTAGATTTGCTGGCGCGAGCCGCGAGCGCGTAGCCGTAGCCGCACTTACAAAATAAAGGGACATTAACAGTATCTATCTACCTAGTAACGAAAGGCCGCTAATGTTCGTGACGTCAAAGTCACGCTCGAACACAACGACTATTCCGCGACTGTAAAATTTATCAGATTCAGAAAAACTTACATAGACATAATCTGAATCTATTCCATGTCCATAGACATTCCGGTGCAATTTTTTTAAATAATTTCAGCCCATGTGCACGGAAAAAACTCTATTGTAGTTGCAGTGGTTGCGCCTGCGTGTGTCGTTATTCAATTTTGCACGCGGCCTGTGCATATTTGTGTTAGACTGCCTGTCCACCGAGGCGAAGATGTGGGGAATAGACCAATAGCATTGGTTGTAATCTCCACTCCGCCTCAGTGGACAGGCAGCCTTAAATTTGATTGAAGATAGACTGCTATTGTTCACACGTACTCTGGCACTACGCCACTAAAAGTAACCGGCTACGACACACAACTCTCTTGCAACGGCAGGTAAGTAAAGCAAATCGTTAGACGTCTGTTAGTAACTAAAGATACATACTTACTAGTGCCTTAGCTTTTACTCTAAGAAATACATTTCCAACATGCAAACGTAAATTAATGCTAGGTTGTTTTTTATAGGTACCTATTTGTAGTTTTCTTTAAGAAATGGGACTGCTTAATGCAAAGAACGTTAGAAACCATGATGATTTAGCAAAATGCAAATAAGTATAAATTACTTAGTATTTTTTTTGCTTGAAATGTAAGTTTCAGAAATAATTAAACAAACTCCAATTTAACGCTGCTTGTAAATAAGTGAATTGCAAAAAAAGTGTCTGTAACACAATGGAATATTCACAAAAATATGCAAAATGTGACAAAAATATGCAAAAATGAAGAAAATGTATGTGAAAATCTTTGTGTTACGTCACACAAAGTCACACTAAGGAAGCCAAAATCGATGCCGCAATATGCTTTACCGCGTGTAGAATAAAAGTGGTGTCGAATTCAGAAATACGCAAATATCATGCCGATAGCCAAGTAATTTATCTATAGAACAATGTGAAAACAGTCGTGAAAATTGGAAATTTGGATAGCAGTCAAAACTGATAAGCTAATCGTTCATTTTAAAGAATATTATTGGTAAACTTGTCACTTCAAATGGACTTTTTTTTTTCGTAAAACGTAGTTTTTACAAAGTGTTACTAGGGGAATATATTTAAAGTGTAAAGTTCCTGTTAGCATTTGAGTTACAATAATTTTAAAAACTTACATATAGTGTATGTGCAATATTTATTTTTTTACGCATATTTTAATGTTGAAGACATTTCATGTTTGTGGAAAGTACACTTTTTTGCGGTTCACTCAAATAATAAAACTCGTTGAATAAAAAAGGTCACAATTTAGAGTAAGATATTCAATCCGCACAAGTTTGAACGAGTTAGATAGGAAAGTCGGATCGAGAGAAAACGGTTCCATTCCACTCCAATAAATAGCCAAGTCAAATGGACATCAAATAAAATCTTTAGAGATGTTTTGAGATTTGTTTGCTAATTTGAGTGTTTTCTAGTAGATATTTACCTCCTGACAGATTTATCTGAAAGGTGTCTGAAGATATACTTACAAGACCCCTCTGCTCGGGTGTCGTGTTGCATAGGTAAGTAAAGTGGTATCAGAATTACAAATTAGAGCAAAGTGACGATTGCGGGCGTGTGTTAAATGAAACTACCGCGTTATAGTGTAGGTAATCCCTTATTTCCGTTTCCGCGTTAGTATACCTACCTATATTGATATGAATATACTTGAATTGGGAGAGTCAAACAAGGAAAGTCTGCAGAGATTTTGACAGCACACGGAGTGCGGTGTTATTTTAAACGTCAAACTTCTATGAAATTATAACGTATAAAAAAACACTGGCACTGCGTGTGCTGTCAAAATCTCTGCATACTTTTCTTGGTCTAACTCTATCTACCTAGGAGTTGCTTGACGACCGCCATCTTGGCGACATCGAGTCGGGATTAATTTTTTGTTTTTGCTCATTAACGTTGTTTGAAGTGTAATACTGATAGCTTATTATGCAGTAAACTAATGAAGACGTGTGCGGATAATGAAGAATTAATCTAGATACGAGTTTATCCACCGTTTTGGCGTCAACGCCAAGTAGCTCCACGTGGCCCTTGTATAGTCGCTATCGCTATACAAGAGCTCATAATATCACAACTACCGAACAACGTCGTGCTCTAAGAGCACTTGGTATATCTACCTCAAACCATATCTGGATAGAGCCCTACAGGCCATAATTGTATTATTTATACTTTTACCGTACACTGGCTGATTTACATCAAGATTGAAGAAATATAACTCGATCCCACGTGGATCCCACTTTGACGTTGGCGAAATCATCGACAGTATCGATGGAGCCATTCTACATAAAGATTGATTGATTTATCTACCTAGAGTGTAGCTGACTATACCTACCTATAGTGATACTACCAATTCGAACCTTACCTAAAAATCTATGAAATGCTTGGGTACATTGAAAGCTTATAGGACTTCTGACTGCGTAGCCAACGTGCAATCGTTAACGCTCGGTAGCGAACGAACGCAACTGTCACTGTCGCACTAGTGGGGAAAAGTGATAGAGAGTCGACTACGATATGCTACGGAACGTTAACGATTGGCACGTTGGCTACGCGCCCTGTGGCCTAGCCAAAATGACAACCGCTGACAGAAAACGTTAAAAATAGTCATGTGACTTCGTAGCATCCCGATACATTTTTTTCTTTTTGTTTGGGGTTTGTCGATGTAAGATTATCATCTTGGCTAGACCCCCTGGCCTATTAAGATACTATTTACACTCTGCACGTTAAAATTAAATTAACCTATAAAATTTCATTATAGCTCATTAGTCTCATTACGGATTTTTGGGATTCTACCCGCGTCGGTTCATGGAAATAAAATCAAGCGTGAACTTTACATTCAGGAGAGCCACGAATTTACATTTTACGTAGTCCTTATTTTAAGTCCGCGAAAAATAATGCAAATCGCCGCTTAAGGAGTGGCGGCGCGCATCGGAAAACGTAGCTTTACACACATTACGATAAAACCAGCAGTTTCATAGTGCTTACCTTGGAATTTTCATAAGGAAATTGTCGGGGGAATACTACTTACTGAGCCTTTATGATGAAAATAACACACGCGATACTTTTTTTATAAATCAATTTTCTTTAACGAATGGGGTTTCGTCATTAAGTGACGATGTCATCCCACGCGATACTTAAAAAAATTGTGTTATCCTTCTACAGGTTAGCAAGTCATAAGTGAATTAGGTACACATCACACGACGCTAGGTTTAGGCAGATGTCTACTCTTAAATTCAGCCAGTGAGGTTGTAGGGCCACCAGCTCGCCTGAAATATTCAGTTCGGTTGGCTGCCATGTTTTATTTAAGGCCTTGCGAAGTGCGCCCCCGTTCAAATATTAACCAACGACCACTGAGACGAGGCGTTACCTCCGCAGGCACTATTACTCCCATGGTGCACATCTTAAGACACGTGTAACTTAGAGATTGAACGTCATTCATTCTTCATAAACCACACGAAGTCACTTTATGTTTGTTATTGTTATCTTTACTACGAGCTCGTATTGTCAATAAAATCCATCTTGATACTTTTAGATATAAGCTTAAAAAAGCTATAAAATGAATGCTACACAAAATGGCACATTTTGTGGCAGCTATCTGCGTTTAAGGCGTGTGTATAAAATAACAATGGCAGATTTGTGGGCTCATAAAGCCTAAGACAAAAATGTGGCTCCACATTGTGGTGTAACATTGATTCATGACTTTATCAGGCTTATTCTAGGTTTAATATATGTAAACCTGCAGGCGTATTATGGATGACTTTATCAACGTGATAAAATAACCGTTACTTTTTAACACCGTGCGATTAAAAGAGATGGACACTGTCTTTACCAACCTGTCACGCTCACGTCGTAGACGTATCCGTACTTCTTTGTTGAATGTGAAGATGGATCCTGAAATAACTGCTCAAGTGAAGAGTAGAGCTAATTATAATAATATAATATATAAAATAAATAAAATAAAAAGCCTTTTTATTTTCTTATCAACTACTTACAAACTTGGTAACACTTGATATTGTTAATTTATTTTAATTAATATATATATGTTTACTTTTTACAACTTATTTTACTCGGTTAGTATAATTATTTTACTTATTTTTATGTTTATGTATTTAAAACTAAAAGTTGATAGAAACCCCACTTTATTGGGTAAAGGCCTCCTCCAATTTGTTCCACTCGTCTCTGTTTTTTGCCTTATTTAGCCATCTTAGACCGGCCGTGGCTACTATGTCGTCGCTCCATCGCTTTCGTGGTCGTCCTGCCTTTCTTTTTACGTCGGGACCTTTCCATAGAGTCGCTTCTTTTGTCCACCGTTCATCTGTGTATCTTGCTACATGGCCGGCCCATCGCCATTTTATTTTAAGTGCATATTTTAGTGCATCTGTGATTTTCGTTTTGTTTCTTATGCGTTCACTTCTGACTTTATGTATTTTCCTTAGCTTTAGCATGCTCCTTTCCATCGCTCGTTGGGTAGTGGTTATTCTGGCTTTCGTCTTTACCGTGTGACTCCAGGTTTGGCAGCCATATGTTAACGCCGGCAAAATATTGGTATCCATCACTATTTTTTTCATGTGTAATGGGTAGTCTCCTTTAAGAATCTCTTTTAAAGACCAGTACTTTTTCCAGCTTAAGGCTATACGTCGTTCTATTTCGTCTTGTGTATTGTCATTGCTAAAAGAAACTTCTTTTCCGAGGTATATGTAGCGCTCCACGTATTCTAGAGTCGTATGTCCCAGATTAATTGGTTGTTGGAAGCTATTTGTCATAATCTTTGTTTTGCTCTCATTCATCTTCAATCCTATTTTCTCGCTTTCTTCTCTGAGGGAGTTAATCATTATTTCTAATTTTTTGCTGGTGGAGGCGAGTAGAACGATATCATCCGCGAACCTGAGGTGGCTTAGGTATCTGCCATTTACTTTTATTCCCTCCTGTTGCCATTTTAGCTTTGTGAATATGGTCTCTAATACGGCAATAAAAAGCTTCGGTGAGAGGGGATCCCCCTGTCTCACGCCTCTGCATATCGAAATAATATCTCCTCTCGCTTCCAGTTTTACTCTACTAGTGCTATTATTATACAAGTGTTTTAGGACATTAATGTATTGGATATTTATTTCGGCTTGGTAGAGCGCTTCCCAGATAGAGTCGTGGGAGATGGTATCGAAAGCTTTCGCGTAGTCGATGAAAGCCACGTATAAAGGTTGCTTAAATTCTCTATGTTTTTCTATTATTTGTTGCATCACATGAAGATGATCCGTTGTTGAAAAGCCAGAGCGGAAACCAGCTTGCTCTATAGGTTGAATGGTTTCTATTTTAGCGTTTATTCTACTTAGTAAAATTGATGTGAACAGTTTATATATAGTGGATAAGAGGCTGATCGGGCGATAGTTAGCAATATCTTTGGAGTCGCCTTTTTTATACAATAAAACTATTTCAGAGCTTTTCCATTGTGCTGGCGCTTCGCCTGTGTCTAGGACCATATTGAAGAGCTTTGCCAAAAACGGGGTAAGTTGGGATTTTCCAAGTTTTAGAGCTTCGTTTGTAATACCGTCCGGCCCCGGGCTCTTGTCCATTTTTAGTTTTTTAATGTGAGATAGTAACTCTATTGACTCTATGGGCTTAATGGTTTCGTATTGGTTTGTCGCTCTAGATGGTTCGATTTCTTGAAAGCTTTTATTTTTTTGGCTGTATAGCTCTCTATAAAATTGAGTTGCGTTGTTTATTATATAGAGCTAATTAGCAGAATAAAATTAAAGTAGTAGAAATATAATAATTTTCCACTGCTACTAATTACATGCACGTCCTGGTAGCGAGGGCCTGAGCTGAGCCTAACTACCTCTCTAATTACTTTTTAAACGCAAGAAACTTTGTCTTATTCAGAATATACACATTTAGAGGTAAAACCGGCCAAGTGCGAGTCTGATTCGCGCACGAAGGGTTCCGTGCCATTACGCAAAAAACGGCAAAAAAAACACGTTTGTTGTATGTATGGGAGCCCCACTTAAATATTTATTTTATGTAGTTTTTAGTATACAAACCGACATACATCATCTATGAAAATTTCAACTGTCTAGCTATCACGGTTCATGAGATACAGCCTGGTGACTGACAGAAGGACAGACGGACAGCGGAGTCTTAGTAATAGGGTCCCGTTTTTACCCTTTGGGTACGGAACCCTAAAAACGAGATCAAATAATATAATTTAAATTTTTTAAATGATTAAGTCAACTCAAAAAAAATTATGGGTGCCCTGAATACCAGTGCCTTGTCTAATAGACACGGTTTATGCTGAGCGGCATCCTATTTGGTGTAGGTACTTGTGATTAATTACTTCTTATGTTGTTTTTATGTATAATGTGTTTACGCAAATAAATATTTTTTTCTATTTGTACTATTCTACTGTAGATCAATTAAAGCGGGTCGTGGGTAGGTACACCGGTAAACTATGGATTTTTCATGTGCAGGAAAAAAAAGTTCATTTAATCCAACCAAAAAATAGTAATAATCACTATTTTTTCTAATTCCCAGGATAACAAAACTTTTTGTAATCGCAAGAAGTCGATTTTAGTTATTTTATATACTAGTAATTTGTGGGTATTACATTTTAATTTACCAAAGTGATGTAAAATTTAGTGTTAATGACTAAAAATTAGTTTTTCCCCTCACTAGCTCGGAAAGCCGTCTTTTATCCTTTAAAACAAGCGGGGAAAAACGCATTTTATCCACTAGTGGGGAAAGTAATTTGACCTTGGATGGGGCGTGTTTAAGTAGCTTTTGACAGATAACAAAACGTAAAACGCTCATAATAATGGTTCGTTCGATATTAATTATCATTAAATAAATGGTTTGAGAACTTAATAAAAAATACCAAATTTAGCTTTATTTAATGATTTTAAGTCATAAACCTTAAATTCCATAAAAAACATTTCTTTTTTTTTTAATGATGTTGAATGTAATTCTGAACGCACAAGTTGAGTCGATGCAATTTCAAAACGCATAGTCAGAATTGTCAACATTGTCAACAAAAGTTTTCTCACACGTAAAAATACACAACTTCCAGAGTTTTCTGTTATAATATCGTATTATCGTAAAAAAAATGAGCGATTCCAGTGATGAAGATGATCTATAACGCATGTGGATGTTGCACTTTCCTCGCTATAGTGAGGGGAAAAGTTTTGTGTTACACACGGTTGCAAATGTATTTTACTTCTCGTGTGTTAAAATACTCGCTACGCTCAGGATTCTATTTTAGAACCACTTGCTTCGCTCGTGCTTCAACTATAGAATCCTTTCGCTTGCTCGTGTTTCAATTCCACACTCGCGGGTAAAATACAACTTTGCACCCTTGTATAACAAATAACTATTAACGCCGTTTACTTACAAAACGGGTTTGTCATTTCTACGAAAGTATTTTTTTCCGTGTGGGGTGTACTTAGTTGTATCATATGTTAAACAGAAGTATAATGCTAAATCATTCCAATAGTAAAAATATTTAAACATTCTGTTTCATATTAAGAGTTCGTTGGCGACGAATTTTCGCGAAAATTTTGGTATATGGCTATTGAGGGCAAAGTGAAGGTAGTTTAAAGGTACCTCTGTGACCTGTGACCTATTTAACACTATTAACAGTAAAATCTTATTTTAAGTACTTACCGAAGAAATTGCGGAGCATATTCATGAACCTGTAACATAAACAAAAAGCATAGCAGAAAAAAATTACCGCTATATATCTGAATATATAGGTGCAGTCGAGGTACAAATATTTGAACAAATCTCTAATATTATCAAGACGTTAGGGTTGTTAGCCGGTCCAGTATATCCGATGTCGATTGTACCAGTCTACAACTACAAGAAAGTCCTGTGACATTTTAAACACATTCGCATTTATACTGCCTCTGTTACATTTTTATAATGATTATCTATTTAAGTACATGTTTTAACATTTTATATTTTTTAATGGACTTTTTAGTTTAAAATCCTCTCAATCAACGATGCATCAAGCTCAGGGCTAAATTGGTATTACACGGGCCACGTCAGACGAAATGCAATAACGGAGGGAGCGCCATCAGCCTGCAGCCTGTTATTTAATCACTGTGTCGCAGGTACCTATCTAACCTGTACAATGCTGTGACATTTTTTCAGTGAAGACCGTACGTACACCGGCATATTTTTTGGGGCTTAGCGCGGCGTGCGTTGAACTGAAAAACGAAAACTGAAGTTTCGTTTCGAAAAACGAAAACTGAAGTTTCGTTTCGAAAAACGAAAACTGAAGTTTCGTTTCGAAAAACGAAAAATTATATTTTTTTATTTTCTCGCATTACTGCATTGTTCAGAATTGAGTGATGCATGTGCGGTAGGTAGGTAAAGCAACTACACTGGTATCACAAATACCTCCTTATATCAAAAAGTTTAAAAAAAGAGGAGGAGCTTAATTAATGTAGGTACTGTACGCAAAAGTTATCAGCCAAGTAAAGCTATACCGTAAGTTAACCAAGAAGATATTAATCAAAGTTTCATGTGAACTGTTAGTTTCAAGCTCATCGTCTATCGATACATGGGTATTACACGGGCCGCGTCCGACGAAATGGAATAACGGGGAGCGTCATGACCTGCGACTCGTTATTTAATCACTGCGATGTGTTCGCAGGCATGATGTGGCAATTTTTTCTGTACACAGGTTTTTAACGACTAACAGGCCAATTCGAACGTACACTGATATCAGAATAACATCTGATTGATATCAGATATCGTGCACTTCGCTCGTACTTGTCCGTACATGTATTGGCGCAAGCGAGACATGATATCTAACTGAGATCATTCGGATGTCAGTGTACGTTCGAATTGGCCTGTAACTTATTTTTACTTAGGTCTATACGCGGTGGCTAAAAAATAAGTGCAATTCCGTTGCCAGGGAGGTTTTGGGATTATACTGAGCAACATTTACTAATTTTTTTCGCGATTTCGTGGTTGGTCCCATAGTAAAAGTTGCTCAGTATAATCTCAAAATCTCCCTGGCAACGGCAATGCACTTATTTTTTAGCCACCCTATATACCTAAGTAAATTATGTAACCGATCTAGACGATGGTGTAGATTTCATCTTGGACAGAAATGCAAAAAAATATCGGATGGTCGAATGCCTGGCTGTTCTCTGCATAACCGGTTCTCCGCAACCAAAGAATTATAATTATACATTATGTATAATTATGTATAGTTTTTTTCGTAGTTTTGGGAGTTTTTCTAAATGAGGGTTCGTGAGGTCTCCAGGTCTATATTAGTTAGTTACCAAAATTATACATTGCATTTACAAGTAAAAAACAAATTGACTATATTATGTGGTCGTTAATTAGTGTGTTTGGTACTCCGATGTGCCAAATACGTCAGTTTCTGACACAAAATATATTTAAATTATAGTTCTCCAAATCACCTTGCAAAGATAGAGCATAATAGAGGTATGATACCCGTATTATTGCCCATGCTTTGTAAGTAGAGATTCTCTATTGACCAATTACGTTTACACTTTTCTCAACCTAGCCTAACCTATGTAACTTTCTGCAGTATAAAAGTTTCTCAGCAATTGATGTGAGTCAGAAAACCCCGTTAGAGTATCGAAGTTTAAATTAGTTTAAGGTTAGTGGGAAGGTAACTGCATTACCTTGTGTAGAGTGCACCTGGTTGTGGCCAGCGTTTTATCCGTTTTGCTACACTGATGCAGTAAATTGTTAACAATTTTTGCTACCTATACGGAACCAAATCGATACCTAAAAGTAGAGATTCGCGTAGCTAAGGGCGTAGATTTCGTTAGATCAATTAAATATTCAGGTTTAAATCGCACGTGAACATTATGTTTATATCCTTCGATTCGGTATAAAAAAATCATGAAATAATGTATTCATTCATTTTCTTATATGCACTTTAACGTTACAACTGTCTTTTTGGGGCATACCAAGGGGAGATCTATAAGACCTATAAAATCTATAAGATCTATAAGAAGTTGGTGCGATATTTCTACGAGGCAGTTACGGCGTAGCACTTGCAAAGGAAGAATACAGCGGTTCACCGACTATTTAACAACTGTGTCGCAGGATAGAGGTCGATGCTAATTTAACTATTTGTTACGGTTTTGAACTGGTTTTGAAACGACCTTGACGATCGTCTTAGTGATTGGCGCTCATCTCACGCACAACTTTCATTTTCATTTTAAAATAAGATCAAAACCGTAACAAATTGTTAAATCTGAATCGGGCCGATCTGGGATGTTCTTTCACTGCGCCTAAATTTTAGTTTTCAGGGTTCAGTGCCCAAAGGGTAAAAACGGGAACCTATTACGAAGACTCCGCTGTTCGTCCGCTGTCTGTCTGTCTGTCTGTATCTCATGAATCGTGATAGCTAGACAGTTGAAATCTTCACAGATGAATACTGAAAACAGAATAAAATTAATATTAAAGAGGGTCTCCCATACAACTAACGTGATTTTTTTGCCGTTTTTTGCGTAATGGTACGGAACCCTTCATGCACGAGTCCGACTCGCACTTGGCCGGTTTTTATGTACATATATACACTCAGTAAGTCAGTAAAGATAATCTGTGACTTTCTTCGAGCAACACTGGCTTTTATTTGTGGCGTGTGATGACTTTTATTTATATTATTTTGAGTTTGAAACCCGTAAGCCATAATATCAGTACGTCACGATTCATGCGGCCAATTTGAATTTTGATTGATTTATTTTTATTATCATTCACTTCGCTCGTACTTCAAAATGTACAGTAGGCTGCGGAGATAACTGACCCCCGCATAGAAACTAGTTTGAATAGGGGGGGGGGGCACTCTGCAGCTTACTGTACATTCAAACTGACCTCCGTATCAATCTGCGTCAAATGCAGACGCAATTCAAAAATAGTTTTACTGGACTCTATGAAATAATGCTAGTAGCCACAGATCATTATCTACGCTCAGTCAAAATATTCTTTTTTCAAATAGGCCTAGCAACAAGCACTTTTAAATGAGACTGCGTTGATTCTGTTCTATTATATAAAATAATAAATAGTCACATTGATGCCCCTAGCTTGTTAAAAGACATATGTATAAGAGTCCCAGGTAATAAAGAACGCCGATGTCGTCTCAGATACAAGCACTTATTCTCCATCCCATGTAGTAGAACTAACTATTCTAAAAATATGTTTATTAAGCGAGCATGTGCACTTTATAATGATAATAACATTGTAAAAAATGTAGACATATTTAATTGTACCATAAGCTCAATAAAAAATTTATTCAGGACTAGTATGTAAATCTAGCCGCGATCTGTCAATATCCAGAAGTGTTAATATACCTATTATGTCATGTTTGTCGATACCTATTCACAAATTCTGTGTAACCTTTTACTAATCTGTTGAACTTAAGCCAAGATAGGTACTTTTTCGTGCTATATATAAAGATATGTTTAATAAAAATGGAAACTATAGGTCTAGACTAAGAGAAGAAACTGTAACAATATTTTATGTATGACCGTTTGTTTCATATTTAAATAAATAAATATTATTTCTGTAATATATTCGCAGTCCATGTCCAAGAAGTCAGTAATGTCAGTATCTGCAACACCATCGCTTGGGGACACGTCGATGTCTGGGATGTAATAGCACGGATGGCTGCATCCGAAATTCGCTCTAGCAGCCATGTATACTGTATGTTCCAAAGACGTATAATCTCGCACAGGTACGAAAGACCGTGCCCGTGGCACATAGTCATTATATAAGCCATTGAGTTTCAGTGTATACACGTCAGCTTCCTCCAGTCTCCCGGCGCTTATGCGCATAGAATACATTGTAATTGCAAAATGTAGTATTTATTCAGAATTACAAGCAGTAAGGATAGTGAGTAAAGTTTTCAGTGCTCCTAAGGAAAATTATTTTTACCACACCGGCTGGTAAAGGCTCTCTTGATTGTTCAAAAACTGATAAGAAAGTTTCATTTTATCCACATGTGGGGCAAAGTAATAAGATGCAAATTTTACGTTGTTTCCTTGTTAGCTGGTAGTATTGATTTTTAAATGATGATTTTGATGACGTTCATTTGGATTTGATTTGGTTTGATTTTGTTTGATATCTTAGAGTTAATATTTTATTCGGCTTGGTGTGGAGAAGAATTTTCACACTCGGGGGCAAATTTTACTTACCTTATTTTATTTTACTTATTTTACTAACCTTTGTGTTTTGTAACCCTCGCAACGCTCAAGGTTCCAGTTTTCGAACTACTCGCTGCGCTCGTGGTTCAATTTTGAAATCTTTCGCTTGCTCGAGTATCAATATTAGCACGAGCGGTTAAAGAACTTTGCCCCCTTGTAAAACAAATAACTGCAGATGTTGTAAACGTGAAGGTTCGGCAACGCGCATGTAACTCCACTAGAATTGCAAGTGCCCATAGGCTGCGGTGCCTGCTTAAAATAAGGCGGGCCGCATTAATTTCGAGCGTGTAATTAATGAGCTCCATAAAAATATCAAGTCTTGAAAACATTTAAAAGCCATTAGAGCGAATCACATACCTAAGTATATAATTGTGTAACATATTTTTGCAAATAACTGTACACATTTTTATTTGTGTAGCAAAATAATCGAGTTAGTGAAAATCGGACTCGTCATCTACCGGGTTTTGTAATTTAAATGATCAATACGTGCAATTTGAAAATAAAAATAAACGATAGGCTTGTCGAGCGGAAGCAGTGAGCACAGGGCGAGTGGCTCTAAACCCAATCATGCGCGTTATTGGGCACCGGCCTGTGATGCGTCCCGGGTAAGGATAGCGAACGTTCACTCTAGTGAACTAATCGCCTAAAGGGCGGGTTGCATCACGCACACGCACAATTGACGAACGGATTATTTTCAATATGGAATCTGCCTCTCATTTTGTGAAGGACTGCTGAACGTTCAATATTTTTAACGTGTTACGATTACAATCTCAGTCGGTACCTATGGCGTTTCAGCTTATCTTAATCTATGGCACTCCAGGCAATCGAGACTGCTAAACGCAAGTAGTATCAAAACCTCTTTGAAGATGGAGATTGTAGATGTCTGACATGGATTTATAGGAATGTCCTATTAATATCCATCAAAATCTGCCTAGAGGACACCTAAAGTCGCGCGAATGTAAACACAAAGCTCTGGAAAGCTTAGCTACAATTTGTTAAAATTATAAAATACATATTTTCGTTGGTACTAAGCCGTCTGCAAAGATAATTATACCTATAAATTCTAACCCCCGTAGACCGCGACCGAAACTCTATCTCGCTTAAAGCGGCGCCGTTTTTAGTGTTCCGTGCAAAACTTTGTTTTGACAAACGGAACTCTTATGGGATCACTTCGGTCTGGCTTTCACTTCCTTTAATTCAAATATTATAATTTGGTTAGACGGCGACTTTTCTTAAAACGTTAAATAATAAATTTAGCATTTTTACTGCCGTTTTCCCAATACGTAAGTATAATTTGAAACAACGCTGCCGTTAAAATAGAGTAGGTTACTTATGATAGAATTTTTTCCGCGTCGGTGAATTTTCGCATGTTTCTTTTGCTTCAAATTGCTTGCACATAAAGTTCACAGCAGAAGTTCTCAAAATGGATTGTTATACCTTGAAGTGAAACGAATCGTGTCCTCGAGCGGCGTATTGGCTCAAGCAGCGCTCAACTTCGCTAAGTAGGGGCTCGCCTAGGTATCACGAAATTCACAAAGCAACCCGGAGAACGGCTTCGTAGAAAGAATAAACGGAATCGACTTGCAACTTTTCCGTGGGGACTTTCCATTTGAAAGTTGTTTAGGCATATGAGTTTGTTGCTGACAGAATCAGAAAAACCCAGGTAGGTAAGTTAGGTAAGTATTGGGAAAATCGTAAATGGGAAGTACCTACAAAGTTTAAGAGAAGCTCCAACATTAATTGAACATTTATTTGTGCCTAAAATACACAAAATAAAATCTAGGTAACAAAAGTAGAACCGAATGGATTCATATTAGGTAGGTATAAGTGCCTATTATGGTACCTACCTATATGAGAGGCGTATTCGGAAATGTGAAATTTAAATTGGTGTACCTATTTTATGTTAACACGAGTAAATACACGCCTCTTGGCTCTTGGATAATGTAGGTAAATGAATATGAAATTGAGTATACATCGTAGATATCTTGTGGGTTCAGCTGTTGTTCGTTTAGTTTCTTCTTTTGACGACTGGTCTGGCCTAGTGGGTAGTGATCCTGCCTGTTGAAGCCGATGGTCCTGGGTTCGAATCCCGGTAAGGGCATTTATTTGTGTAGGTAATGAGCACAGATATTTGTTACTGAGTTTTGGGTGTTTTCTATGTATTTATGTATTTGTATATTATATATATCGTTGTCTAAGTACCTACAACACAAGCCTTTTTTAGCTTACTGTGGGACCTAGTTAATCTGTGTAAGAATGTCCTCTAATATTCATTTACTAGCTGTGCCCGCGGCTTCGCCTGCGTGGAATTTGGTCTGTGTCAGTAAGCGGCTAATTCACCCCTAATTTATCTCCCTGTCCCCTGGAGACAGAGCTTAAAGTAAAGTTGACAGATGGATACGCTAGAGGACTGTAGTCCAGATAAAATATTTTACAATTAGGTACCTACCACCAAAGATAGATATAACTCCGTAATAGATGGATACAGTCTAAGGAAAAACGTGCCTCGAAAATCACGAAAATTTGATTCTCGATCAGATGTCGCTACTACCTTTTGCCTACTCTCGTATAGAGGGCGTTGGCGGTTTCGTTTGTTATTATTTAACAATTTTAACGCATATCAGTGAAAGAACATGGGTCAAAATAATAAAAATAATTAATGCAAATAAAAAAGATCATTTATCCATATTTAAATACATATTATCGTATTTTAATAAATCTTCATTTTTAGTTTTAAAGTGTGTCGATAGATGGCAGTGAATTTACTGTAGTTACAAAATTTACTATGACAGTACCGCTCTATAATATTATATCCTCTTTGCTACCACTAAATAAAATTACACTCCAAAATGAATATTTTTTTGCCCTTATTCAAATTTTTGACGTGTTTTAAACGGCATAGAGTAGTAGGTGTATATCGAACGATACAGTACCATTTTTGTATTTTTACGTCCTTGACTGTACCTATGCAAATCGGGTACACTATACATAATTCCGAATGTTTTTATTCCGAATTTTAGAATGTCGAATTTTATCATTCCGATTTTTAAATGCTCGACCCATCAAAATTCCGGCTGTCATAATTACGAATGATGAAAATCACGAAGATTTATATTTCCGAAAACCCAAAAAGCCGAATATTGTAAATTCCGAACTACATAATTCCGACTATAACAATTCCGATGGTGGCAAACACCGAATTTAACATTTACGATTTTCAAAATCACGAATTCGGAATTGCCCTTATTCCGAATTAACGTGAGTCCTATTTTAAATATCCCAATTTTTAAATTTCCACTTTTCTGGCAACAGTTCGTTTTCTTGGGGGTCGCAGTTCTAACCTAACCTAACCCACTTTTCTGGCAACAGTTCGTTTTCTTGGGGGTCGCAATTCTAACCTAACCTAACCCACTTCTGGCAACAGTTCGTTTTCTTGGGGGTCGCAGTTCTAACCTAACCTAACCCACTTCTAGCAACAGTTCGGGTTCGCAGGTTCGCAGTTCTGTCTAATTTATTTATGCCGAATTTTTATTCCAAAAATATTTTATGCCGAATTTAACATGATGCGGCACGACAGGTACCCGTAATAATGACTAAAACGTGAGTCTTCATTTGAAATTTGAATATCACGGATTTCATTTTTCCGATCTTGTAAAAAACCGAATTTCTGAATACCGAATTATTTTATTTCCGATCGGACAATGATTTTTCGGAATTTAGGAATTCGGAAAAAAAATATTTTCAGAAAAGTGTAAAATCGGAACTTTAAGCTTTCTGTCAAGTGACAATCGGATTTTAAGTTTTCAGAAATAGCACATTCGTTATTTTATTCCATCGTGTTTTTAAAAATCGTAATTTTGTTATTTCGGACTTGTAAATAATAGGAATTATGAGTTGTGGTTATAAAAATCGGAAAAACGTATTTCGGAATATTTGGGTGTTCCCATCCAAATCATGTCATCCAAATCGGTCCTCCAGTCAAATCAGCCTAAGCATGACGCCGGCGGTGGGCAGCGTCTGCCCGTTTTTTTTGTTTTCGGAGTGGGAAATGCATCTGCCCCTACGACTTGTTGATGGTCATAGCGAAGCAGACGCTCACGGGGACCTGTAGGCGCTTGAAGCGGAACGGGAAGTTGCTCGGAATAAGGGGGATACGCGAGATGAACACGGCTTCTCCGGCGCTACACTCCGTCAGGATCTGCGCCTACATATGTATTACGTACGATGTATTTGGGATCACAATCGAACCCGCGCTGGCTTGCCGTTTCAGCCGAAAGCGAAGCGACCTGCCTGGCTAGAGCGCCATTGAGTATCTCACCGTGGTTTTTCTCAGACTCCTGAGACCGTGCCCCTTGTGGCCGCAATGCATTGCGAGACTTTCGCGAAAGATTCGATTTTTTTCGGGAAGGCATGGTAACGCGTTTAAGTCCCAAATCATTTGACATTTACTGAAAAATGTTTTTTTTTTAAAGTACCCACCTTCGTGACCATTATTAAGAGGAAAGGGCACGGCCGCTTCTCCAAGCAAACGCAGTCTGCATTTTTTTGGTTAAAAACTACCCTATGTTCTTCCACGGGACTCAAACTATCTCTATACCAAATTTTATCTAAATCGGTTTAGCGGTTTAAGCGTAAAGAGAAATTAAAAAAAGTTTTTTCATATTTTTTGTGTTTTCACTCGGGAATGGTGTCATTTTGATATCATAAATGAATTCGGCATACCCGATTTATACAAAAACGATACCTAACTTGGCCTAGTAGCTAAAATGATATAGTTATCAAGATAAAGTTTTTAACCCCTTTTTCATCACCATGGGGGATAAATTTTTAAAAACGCTGAAAGTAATTTTCTTGCTTTTTAATATAATAACGTTTTGCAAAGTTTTAAGTTCCTAGCTTAAAATAAAATTTGCACCCCAAGACAAACTTTCATCCCCTTTTCAACCCCCTGAGGGGTTAAATTTCCAAAAACGTAAAATTAGTTTTTTTGTAATCGTCTATCATACCTTTCTAAGAAGTTTCAAAGCATTTGTAATGGATTCAAACTCTCAACCCCCTTTTAACCCTGTTAGGGGACGAATTCTTGAAAACGCTAAAATCACTTTTCCTGTATTATAATAATATGCCCATTATACAAAGTTTCAAGTAACGCACTCAAAAAAAATTGATCTCCATACAAACTTTCAACCTCTATTTCACCTCCTTAGGGGATGAATTTTCAAAAACGCTGAAATTAGTTTTCTTGTATTTCAATAATATATCTTCTTACGAAGTTTCAAATTGCTAGCTTAAAATAAATCTTGAACCCCATACAATCTTTCATCCCCTTTTTAACCCCCTTAGGGGTAAAATTTCTCAAATTTTAATAGCCTATAACCTGGCCGTGGATTTTTTCGACAGATTAGTAAAGTTTGCATCAAAATCCGTTCAGCCGTTTTCATTAGTTGCGCGGTCAAATAAACAGACAAACAGATAAACAGACAAACAGATAAACAGATAAACAGACAAAAATTCTAAAAACTGTTGGAAAGTGTTCTGTTATCGATTCTAAGTATCCCCAGCCAATTTTTTTTCGAATGACTTCCATGTACAGACTCGACCCTCTTCCGCTTTATTATATGTATAGATTTATGTCTAACACAACTTGAATAAATAAATGACCTCGATCTCTTAAAAACAAGAGTGAATAGGCTGTTACTGAACCGGTGAGCTCCATCTTAGGCCCTGTCTTCACTTTCCATCAGGTGTGACTAGGGCCAATCGCCGATCAGTTTATAATAAAAAAAAAAAAAAAAATAATGAATACGTTGCTCGTCAAGTATGAATTACTTACTTGAACAAAAATACTGTCGAATTCTACTCATTTTAGAACGAAAGAAGATAAAGAGGATAAGCAGGTCGGAAGACGAAGACGCGCCGCAACCAACGTCAATATTGTAATTTAGAAGACTCGCTTGAGGCTTGGAAATGTAAATGAGTTGTACATAGACTGCGGCCGCCCTCATCGGGCACGTCCATCTATCTACCTTTAAATTTATTGTTCCAGCAAATGAATGCGAGCGACGGGGCGGCACGTCGACTATAATTTAATTTTAAAATATTGCTCGCGCAGCCGAAACTGAAGGGCGAATATTTCTTGTTCAGCTATATCGGGTATACAGGCTATGCTACTGCGCTTTGCTGGAAATTGGAATAATTGTCTGTCTTCTGTTGTCTTCATACAAATGAATGCGAGCGACGGGGCGGCACGTCGACTATAATTTAATTTTAAAATATTGCTCGCGCAGCCGAAACTGAAGGGCGAATATTTCTTGTTCAGCTATATCGGGTATACAGGCTATGCTACTGCGCTTTGCTGGAAATTGGAATAATTGTCTGTCTTCTGTTGTCTTCTTACATGTAATATATTTTACATGTTAAAACAACGGTTATTGGTTACACATAACATTTTCCTACATTAATTTGTTGACAATCTCTCAAGCACCACAGGTAAGAATAAGATAAGAAGAGAGGAATAGCAAACGTAGCTAAAATTATAGGTATATACTTTATATTGATATGGTAGGATTTAACTAAAAATGCATATTGTATTGTTGTAGTTTCCAAAACCAGTATGATTCGAAACTATATGGTTTGCCCCGTTTGCCTTACCTGGCCTTATTATTTGTGAGTTTGACGGGTCATTCTTGGATTATGTCGTCGCAAATAGGTACCTATACCTAAGTCGTTATCAGAAGCGTTTAGAGGGGCAATCCGTTTTTAATATCAGTTAGCGATTTCGATTGTTAGGGAATCCATATTGTTAA
This sequence comes from Cydia strobilella, assembly GCF_947568885.1. Classification (NCBI taxonomy): domain Eukaryota; kingdom Metazoa; phylum Arthropoda; class Insecta; order Lepidoptera; family Tortricidae; genus Cydia; species Cydia strobilella. The sequence goes on from NC_086044.1 coordinate 17,573,916, forward strand.
AATGTATGGTTTATAATATGATATGGGTCCCTACTGTCACTATATAAGACTTAATGTTAGCAGAATTAGAGTTGCGTCGAATGCCGAAGACGAAGGCAAAGTTTTCAAACGCGGTGATTAATCACATACCTACGCCCAGATATAAGATTTATTACATGCTGGGTAAACCGAATAGGACCGCATGAGGGCTGTTCTGTTTTAACAATTTATAGGTTTTACTTTTCATGGTATTTTGATACGAGCTTGAGTCAGCATGCATCAATCAGCGTGAGCGTGTCGTCTCATCTCATAAGCAGCATTCGCATTTCGCTCGCACTTATTGGTGCGCGTGAGATGCCTGATGACACGACTCAGGGTCGTATCAAAGTAGGATCAAAACTTTATCCTATTCGTGAAAAACAGAATCTGTCCCTACGATTAGATCCGATGTTCGTGAACTTTATCGACCGAAATCAGCAGAAAACAAGGATTAGTGTAATTATTTATTTTTAGTTCGTAATTTTAAATTACATCACAACACTATTATTTAGGTAGGTACTTACGTTAAGACTTTCACAGAAGTCACAGATAATTACATGCGATTTGCGTTACATTGCGACATTTGATCAATCGATTAAATTCACAATTGCACCTTACTTAGCCTTAAGGTGCTTCTAGACGGGCTATACTTTTGAAATGTATAACTGCAACAGTGTGGCTGACAACACTGCCGGCATTTGCAGCCAGACTAGGCAACATACGATAATATTTTAAGTATGACTCGGCTATTATGGCCACGCATTTTTGATATGGCCGATGTATTTTTATGGCGTGTACAGGTTTCCAGTATGATCGCAAAGCAATCGAAAATACTGAAATGTTTCCCGGCTAGCTCTATTGGTATCTCGCTATGCGACATAAGTGCGTCCCTTTTTGCACAACTTGAAGTTTGCTGAGAGTGACGCGTGTCAATTCAAGTCTATTGTTGCATAGATCAGTGTAAAGACAAAAAAAGCACAGAGCTATAGTGTTGCAAATATATTGACGAGATATAGTTGGTCAAACCAATTTGTCAGTCAGTAACAACACTAACAACCAGGAAAATTATACTCATCCCTTTCTTTTGGGTGCAGTACTAGTCTAAGACAAATATAGTATGATTCTCTCCGTCTATGTTCGAAATGAGACAGTCCTTTGACAAACTATATATATTTTCCAGCCAATTGTATGGCAGCATCTGGCCGGGATATTGGCGACAATGTTGTGGCCACATATTGCAGTAAATTAGCTATAGTTTGTCAAAGGACTGTCTCATTTCAAACATAGACAGAGAGAATCATACTATTTTTGTCTTACACTAGTACCTACTAGCACCCAAAAGAAAAGGATGATAGTTTTATTTTTGTTCTTATTTACTGACAATTTGGTTTTACCAACCATATATGCCCGTCTACCGGCTTCTTTAGAATGTGATAGAAGCCCTTTATGTAACTAGATTTTACTGAAGCAATTGCCATTAAAATCAGATTAAGCGTTTCAAGAACTTGCATGCAATATTCGATACATTGCTAACTACAGAACAGAGTACAATGAATTCAGTCGATCAACCACATACCGCAATATTAATGTATTCGTCGCGACATCTATTGTCGAGTAGCAGTACTGATAATTCCGCTACTTAACGCTAGATGTCGATCATGTCGATTACGAAAATAAGTCGCTTTGATAACAAAACTGATGTATGGGTTATATAACGCTGGAGTTTTTAATGAATTGAATGTTTCTTTATTCAGGTAATAAAACCATTGTATAATCTTAAATGCTTATAATTTATGTTATGACTATAATTTTAACAACATCCGTTTTTTTATTATTCTTGTGCTCTTGTCAATTTTTGACGTGAGGATGAAAGAAGAAGAGTCATTTAAGAACAGAAATGTTCGTCTTTACATAACCTCCTTGGTTCGCTTATTGACATGATAAAAAAATAACTCTATTGGGAGTAATATTGGCTTATACTTGTTCTTTGTACGATTTGGTTTCACGTTATACTTAGTCTGTTTTGAGTTGAAGATTTGCAATCTTACCAGAACGCTTTTAAATAGGTATAAAGAAAAAATCCAAAGAAGACTCATTCACGATTTGTGTGAATATGTTTGTGGACATTTAAGCTATAACCTTTACACATCTCCCACTATCTAACTAGTTAACTCTTTGGTTTAACCTGCGATGATACCTGAGGATTGTGTTTGCACGAGACCCACACGCATTAAAACATTATTAGTTTTCAATTCTTAATTATTTATTTTGGTTTTCAGACAAACCCTACTATAACATAGGACAAACAAAAGTACCTACATGTACAAACGCATTAATCTTAAATATGTTTTGATAAATAATAAAATGATATTATACATAATTTTATATGAAATCGTCCGAAGAGGTAGGACGCTTAGTTTTAAAATTAAAAAAAAGAGGGTGGGTACTTAATCTTAGTAGTCCCAGAGATTTCTAAAATAAATTTGACCACTATTTTCTTTAACATTCAGTGAACAGATATGTATCATCTAGAAGAAGTAATTTTTCAGAAACTGAAATTAAAGGTGTTGCAAGTTCCTGAAAGTTAGCGCGGATTTATGAGAATTTTAAGAGTTCAGTACAAATTTCGTGCCAGCTCTTATGAATCAATCTTATGCGTGGTGGTTTTCTAGTAAGATATAGCTTAGTTCAAAACAAAGTCTTGTTTAAAAATATACTTATTTCACATATAACAAAAAATAATTATACACTGATAGGTAAGCCTTCAACCACACCATAGTCAACCATAACAGACATAACATACACTCATTTCATTTTCACTCACAAAAAACCTCAATTAAACTTAGACAGTAGCCTGAATGTCACATCTACATAAGGTCAAAACAGGTACTGTCCGCGCGCGAATTTGGTGCACGGATGAGGAATGTTAGGAATGTTGGGCGTCATGACAGAGTGGTGTCATTTTGACGTACGGGCGCGGCGCACATGCACCCTCCCACTTCCTCGACCTCCGAATGCACGGAATTGGCGCGCGGACAGTAAGTGTGGCTGCAGGTTAAGTGTAGCTGGCCTTCACATTGGGGCCAATTTACACATTAATTAGTGTTTATTGCGGGTTCATACATTTGCCACTAAATGCAAGTAGACAATGTATGAAGTTTCAATAAACACTAATCAAATTGTAAACAGCCTTACACCTTTTAACACATCAAGCCTTTTTACAAGAATATTTATGCGTCCATTTTCCTTTAGCACTTTAAAATCGTAGACCTAATAAAAAGGCCTTCATAACTAATATTGTGTACAACAATACTAACATTTTCCAAATCATGCTGCAGCTGGTTGAACTCATTTCTTTCTAGCTAATTCTTCTAACGCGCTGGCTATCCTGAAAGCAAATGATATACATACAATTTAGTTATAAAATAACAAATCATGCACTATTTTGAAATAGTATGATTCATCCATCAAATATCAATGCCTTTTTTTATGTAGATACTTATAAATTTTAAACCATTATGTCTATCATGAGTTTATTTAGCCTTGCTACTGATCAATAAAATTGAAATACATATATCTCACCTTGAAAGGACTTCTATCTTCTGTACCTTATATTCCCTTTCCACTTCCAACTTATCTCTTTCTATCCTCAGAATTTCTTCATCAAATGAAGCTGAAAACGGTTAATTTTTTTTTTTTTTACAATAACGTATATTTTTAGTCAGCAAAATCAAGCAACCTCTGAAGAGCACTATGGCACAGAACTATATTTTTAGATAACGTTTTTAATTTCGTATGTTTTTATAATATATACGCTAGCCACCCATAGGCCTACAAAAAGGTATCCCATTCCATTCTAATTTGTATCTTTTTTTGACAAATCAAAATTGTATTTATCGTAGAAAATTTTGATGTCCAGGTGGCTAGAGGATATAGTTTGAGTACCCCTTTTTAGACAATATTTTGACTTGACATTATCTAAATAACTGAAATCCAAAAATTTTGTAATCACGTGTAAGAGCTTATGTTTTGTTTTCCATATTAAATTAGGCATGTTAAAATTATTAAAAAAGAAAACAATTACCAAATCTTTTCTTTGGAGGCATGTAATCACCATCACTGTTCTGACCATCAGCATGCAAGTTATCTGAACTAGGTCCTACACTAGTATCACACAAAGAATGCTGCTGTTTGAGGGCCCGCTTCTTTGTGTTCGATTTCAGGTCTCTCCAGGTCTAAAAATGTTAAGGTTCCGATACAGGCAAGGGAGATTCACAAGTATGATTTAGCATTAATGTATAGGGTGAAGAATACACCAAGAAATTAAACAAAAAAAATACAGAATAAGCCAAAATAGAAGTTGGTGACACATGTTTTAGGTTAATATGGGTCAAAACTATTTTAGTTCTTGTTTTTTACCACTCTTTCACACTTGTATTTGTGTATTCTATCAAATAATTTAAAAAAGTCGAGTGCTATTGCATGTCTTTCTAGCTGTAGATTATAACTTACATGTGGTATTTTCTATAAAAAGGGACCTTATTGTCGATGGCGCTTATGCCATTATAAACAATGCTCCGGTATAAATACAATGCCGCGCCACGCTGTGCGGCGTAAGCGCCATCAACAATAAGGTCCCTTTTCATAGAAAATGCCCCACATGAGAAAAAATAAAAAACGAATTTCATCTCATACAAAAAGCTACACTGTGACATTTTTTGGGCAAAAAACAAGACAATGGAAATAATTTTGACCCAAATATTGAACACTGCCGGTTTAAATAAAACAAGGATAAAACGGGAAGATGGTTCTATTTTCTTATAGGTCTTCTACCTTTTTTGTGTCAAATAATTTGGTGTTTTTATAGAATAGGATAGAATAGAATAGAATAGAACATTTTTATTCAACATCACATGAAATGGCAGAGTTAACAGATAGCGTAGTACATTTTTTACAGATAAACCTTAAATTTAGACTTACAAAACTAAGAAATTGAGTTGCACATATCAGAGAGAAATATTCATGCGTGTTAAATAGGAGCTTGCCTCAGCATAATGTTGCAGTGTATTTACTACAACGCTGGTTTTCAGGCAGACCCTAACACACAAAGTACATGTACAAAGTACATTATCTCTAAAACCAATCTGTCTGGTAGTAGGGAATGCAAACCAGTAAAAAAATGTATAGATTATTAATCTAAATATTTACTAGTTGCATTCCCTATCTGGCAGCTGCAGTATTATAACAAGGAGGAAAATAACAAACTATCAGTTTTACCTGTTTCCATTTTTCCGTAGATTTAACAGCGCCGCCCATAGAGTTAAGCATTGAAGTGAGGTCTCGCCACTGAGCCTCTATGTCTTCTCGCTCAAGCCCTGAACTCATGCCCTTGGCCACTTCTGAATGTTCTTGCATGTAGTCCATCAGTGCTGACACTTGGGCAGCGGTGGCATGCCTCTTTGTAGTATCCATTTCTCTTAATAACGGCTTATCATGTAAATAAATGTGTAAATCATCTATTAGTCCTGTATTTAAAAGGACAGTAAAGTTGTCGGTCGACGATTGTTGATATGGTCCAACTAGTCTTTGGTTTTAGTAGACCATCCACTGTATCTACCAGGTTATTATGGGACGTACGTCGTTTAGTCTACATGACGTGTTATTGTATTTATTATCTAATATTTGTAAAAAATTTACGGCAAAACACTCATTTCCTTGTCAATCAAACAAAAATTGTTTTTTTTTCGTCCACAACACACTTCCACAGACATGTCAAATTAAATGCTAAAGACGAGACGAGATACTATGAAGTTGACGGATAAACAGACGAAATCACGTTAGCCAACATTAAAGCCGTAACAAACCATCGCACCACGCGATATCTCTTTCTCGCTCTTACTTATGGGTACATCACACAATGACCTTGGTGCGGTGCGATGGTATGTTACGACTTTGTTCGACGACAGCAAAAGAAATTGATAGTCAATGAAAATGTGAGAAAAATACATCTGCCTTTTGTCAATGTCAAATCATAAATGTTTTCAACGTTATCAAATTGCAAAATGACGACTAAAATAAAATAAAATAAAATATTAATAAATGTATGAACCTGAGAAGTGCAACTGGTGACTAAATCCAAAATTTATTTATTCATCTTTTAGTTTTCAGTCATTGAACATGTCACTTTGGTCATGGGTAAGAAGAAACCTTTTTTTATTGTCTGATTATATTTTTATCGGATTCCAATTAATAAATACATTTTATTTTAAAGGGTGCCAACTCCCACGGTCAATTAAGCATCGGTGAGACTAACGAACAAGTTCAAACTCCTACCAATGTAGTATATGAATGTTGTAACAGTCATGGAGTGCAACAAGTCGCGTGTGGAGGTGGTCATAGTCTTCTGCTAGACAAAGACGGTAAACTGTTTTCTTGTGGCTGGAATATAAAACTGCAACTTGGAAAGGAAAATGAAACTGAAATGTTTGAGAGGGTATGGAAATTAAGTGGCATTAAATTCACAAACATTGTATGCGGTTGGGACTTCAGTTGTGCTGTAACTGATGACAATTTCCTGTTTGTATGGGGCGCAAACAGTAATGGGCAACTTGGATTACCAAAAGAACACTTTACAGATGTAGTGAAACCCATCAGGTTACAAGTTAATGCATGTTCCGTGTCCATGGGATTAAGGCATACAGCTATTGTCAACTCCAAGGGTGAAGTGTGGATCACAGGATGTGGGAAACATGGACAACTTGGCTTAGGTGAAAAAACTTTGCAATCTGATAGATTTCAAAATGTTCAAAAAGTTGGAAAGATAACTCACATTGCATGCGGGCAAAACCATACAGCTGCATGGTGTACAGAAGAAAAAGCTTTATATGTTTGGGGGGACAATAAGCATGGACAGCTGCTACTCAGTCCTGAGAAGTATAAAAAAATATACACTCCACAAAAAATTGATATTGATGTGAAACAAGGAATTAGGAAGCTTCTAAGTGGCTGGACTAACATGTTACTGTGGCTTGAGAATGGAACATTACTTTGCTGGGGACGGAACAGTTATGGACAACTAGGAACTGAGGAGCCTTTTGTGGGAAAAATCATTAAAGTCAACTTACCAGGTCAGTTTTCAGAGAACATTGCCTATTATCCAAAAGCATACCTAAGTTAAGATTTTCATTGTTTACTTCTTGTTTCAGATAACAGATTGGTCCAAGATATAGCGCTAGGATCAGAACATACAATCTGTTTGGCTACAGACAACACCCTGTGGGCTTGGGGTTGGAACGAACATGCCAACACGGGCACTGACTCAGGGGAACATGTGTTTAAGCCGACACAGGTCCTTTTAAATATGAAACCTAGTGAAAAAATCACACAGATTTATGCTGGTGGAGCTCACAATTTCATATACATTGAAGATACTAATCAAGAAGTGGATCAAGTAACTGAAAAATCAGTAGATTGTGATTAAGGTCTATGTGTAAGAACTTACGCAAACTTTCTAGTCATACTTAACTAGTATTACTTATCTTCATGTTTATGGTGCTAAACCAGTTTTAATTGAATATAAGTGTTATAATAATTGTCACTTGAGTAAAACCACATACAGACAATTATAGGTATCATAAATAAATAGCATAATTATTAAGATGAAAATGAAATGTTACTTGTAAAAACTTTTCTATGGGCCCTTTTTGCCTTGAAATAAAAATTTCTATTATTTTTATTATAGGTATGACAATAAATAAAACATTATCTACAAAATGCAATTTTTATTACAAAATATTACACATGTTTCATTATTGTATATATATAATAAATAACAACTATTAAGAATAGTGAAAGCACTACAATCCATATATTTTATTATTTTTCACTATTTCAATACAAAGGCAAAATACTGTAAGTTACAAAAGAACTGGTTAACCTATCAACATAATTATGAAGCATTTAGATTAATAGGTCTCTTAATACAATTAACATAAAATGAATGGCTTAATACAAACTCTTGACAGAAAATAAATCATTTACTGAAATGATAATCTTTGCATGTAAGTTGATGCATTTTTAGGGTTCCGTACCCAAAGGGTAAAAACGGGACCCTATTACTAAGACTCCGCTGTCCGTCTGTCTGTCACCAGGCTGTATCGCATGAACCGTGATAGCTAGACAGTTGAAATTTTCACAGATGATGTATTTCTGTTGCCGCTATAACAACAAATACTAAAACCAGAATAATATAAATAGGCCTTTTCCGCACAAGCGACATGCAAATAATAAACCAATATGAAATTTTATGTAATTGTAAAAAAGAAGCATGAAATAAAGGCTATTACTATTACTAATATAAATATTTAAATGGGGCTCCCATACAACAAAAATGATTTTTTTTGCTGTTTTTTTTTTCGTAATGGTACGGAACCCTTCATGCGCGAGTCCGACTCGCACTTGGCCGGTTTTTCAATGTCAGTAGATGTTAATCATAATCATTAATCAACTTTTTACAGACATTCTCGAGAGCGTTTATAAATGCAATTTGGTAAGACTATGCAATACAAATCAATCTTTATACAAGAGTAAAATGTCTTGGAATTATATTGTTGTAAAATACAGTGAACATGTAGGAGATACTACTGTTAACATACAACACTATTTGTTGAGTGCTTGTTGGTTAGACAAATAATAATTTAGTTACAAATACTTTGACAGATTCATGATGGCAGCTAAATGATAATTCCAAAACATTTCAATATCTAGTAGCTTTTTCTATTATTATGTAATTTGGAGCACCCTAACAACACCCTGTAGACTAAGAAGTTGCTACCTCTTCCTCTCTCCCTTTTGTGTTTTGCGTTTTTCCTTCTTTTCTTCCTTTAGTTGTTTTTGCTTTTCTCTGGAAACAATATGTGATAAATTCAATATTGATGTTCTTAAATCCATACTAAAAGGGTTACTACAAGTTCTTGGAGAAAGTTACTAAAAGTTGTCACATGCTAAACAGCAACTTTAATTTAGCTGAAAGACCTGATACTAAGTATGGTTAATTTACGAGTTATACTAATTGCAGTGGTGAATATGTTAAGAGGCTTTGCACAATAATTCCGAAAACTATAAAATTCACCTATCCTCTTTATCCTTTTCTTTTTTACGCTGTGCATCAAGCCGGGCTTGTTCCCGGCGCTCCCTGGCAGCAGCTGCTACATCCAAAGCATTGGTGTTCTTAACTAGGTCAGGACTCTCAGTTTCTTCCACATTTTCTACATCAGCCTGAAAGATAAATGCCAATTAATAATGTTTCTCATTTAAGTATTTATAAGTGCAATTTTAATTAATAATGATTTATGATATGCATTGCCCCCCTACCTCATTATCTGATAGCTGGCTATACTGAGATAATATGGCTTCCCGGATCTTTTTCTCTTCATCTGTGTATTCTCGTCGCGTGGTAGTGGCGAGGGACTGAGATTCCAACATCTTTGTTAACTGAATGTCTACATCTGTCGCTGGTTTGGGAGCTTCTTCCAAAGGGCGACTTGATTCCCATTTTTCTAATATTTCAGTGACATGGATTGATATATCATGCTCCTGTAGATTACATCAAAATATAATTGAGACAATTATTTCATTAAAATAGCTGAAATAACCCTCACGAAGTTGAAAGTCCACGACTTACCACAATTTCAGACAGAAGACCCTCTAAAGCATCTCTTTTTTCGTCAATGGTATCTTCACCTTCCAAAATTCCTGATATATAAGATCCAAACACACCTTCATCGGTTTTTAATGATTTTAATTTATCATTTAACCACGGCTCAAAGTCGGTTACCGCTGCCGCCATATTGACCAAATGTCAATAATGTCATAATGTCAATGTTGACAAATTTCGACTTAAAAAAAACTAGATATCACAATTATTTCAACGTGCTTAACAATGTCTTAAACAGCTAGAGATCAAAAACCATTTGAAATTGTAATATACGGCAGGTTTTTTAAATAAAAAAATAATTTATTTCTTAAAATTGTGTACAAGACATTATTCTATTAATCCTTAATGTATTGATTTTTTAACGAAAAAAAAAAAACCTTTTATTAAGTAAATTAATAATTCTGAACGCCTATCATTACTTGTCAAAAAAGCTTGCTTCGAAATCTTCGAATTTCTCGTTGTCATCTTTGTTCGCAATCGCATTACGGTGTTGAAGGTTTTCTCATTAAAACATTACTATTTTTGTTATTACTTAAAATGTCGGCTAGATACGACCGGGCTATTACTGTATTTTCGCCGGACGGCCATCTATTACAAGTAGAATATGCACAGGAAGCTGTTCGCAAGGGATCTACTGCAGTACGTATAGCCTGTATATTGGTTGCCTGATACGTCTTTAATATTCTTATAATCTTATTGTTTTACGTATTTATAATATTATAGTAGTCTTCTTTCTTAATCGTTATCAACTTAAAGTACTTTAAAATGTAAATGAATATTTGTTTTCATAATTTTTAGGTTGGTGTTCGAGGTACCGATGTAGTAGTCCTGGGTGTTGAAAAGAAATCTGTTGCGAAACTGCAAGAAGAAAGGACTGTAAGAAAAATATGCCTACTTGATGATCATGTTGTCATGGCTTTTGCTGGATTGACTGCTGATGCTCGTATCCTGATCAATCGGGCCCAAATAGAATGCCAGTCTCACAAACTGACTGTTGAAGATCCTGTGACATTAGAGTACATCACAAGATACATTGCTGGCCTTAAACAAAAGTACACTCAGAGTAATGGTCGTAGACCTTTTGGAATTTCTTGTCTGATTGGTGGTTTTGATTATGATGGAAAACCACACTTATTCCAAACAGAGCCATCTGGTATTTTCTATGAGTGGAAGGCGAATGCAACAGGACGATCGGCAAAGACTGTACGGGAGTTCTTAGAGAAGAATTACAACACTGATGATGTTGCCAATGAGAAAGGTGCAGTAAAGGTAATAATCTTCTTTTACTTATGTTATAGTTCTAAATTTTAGCTTAACCACTTGACACTGCTTAATAAAGTTATATTAGGTTTAAAGAATTTATTAAGTTTTTGCAAGAGACAAAAAATATGTATGTGTAGGTAGGTAGACATTTTTATTTATTTTGCCCGCAGCGACTTACACAAGTATGCGAGCACATTATAATTGCAGATACATCTGCTGCACGAGTGCAAGCGCGAGGTTCCAGGCTAACCAGAACTGCAGATATTATTATGTTGTTTAAAATTTGGTTCTGATATTAAGGTGCTAAGTAGCATACTCATAATTGTATTGTACTCTTTTAGCTTGCTATCCGGGCTCTTTTGGAAGTGGTCCAGTCTGGCCAGAAGAACCTAGAGATTGCTGTAATGAGACGTGGCCAACCTATTCAGATGCTGGATGCGGACACAATCAACTCTTACGTATCAGTCATTGAAAAAGAAAAGGAGGAGGAAGCTGAAAAGAAGAAGCAGAAGAAGTAATGGGAAAAAGCATTTTTTTCTTACTATATTTTATTGGTTTCTAAGTAAATATATTTGAAAATAATAAATTGTCTCAATTAAGAGTTAAGTAAATCTATAGTTCTTGAGATCTGGGAGTAGAATTCCTTCATATCAGATCCGCATTCAGGACCAGAGCTCTTGTTGCTAATTATGTCATTAAACATTTGATCCCACTCTCCGTGGTAATGGTGGTTTGGGTCATCACTATCTTTCTGAAATTGAAAAACTACTTAAGTATAAGGACTACCACATTTGGTTATTTCATTGGCTTTTTGTTCATTTCTGTGTTTTCTGTACCATAAACTTGCTCAACATTGCCTACCATAGCAAACATTGCCTGGCATCTATCAAACACCTTTCTACATCTGATACTTAATAATAGGAGAATGGGAACCGTTGTAATATCTACTGATATTAACAGCCATACAAGGAAATGTATGGTAGGTACGGTACCTTTATTCTGTATTTGTGACTTTTCGAAAATTGAATATCACATAGAATTAAACAGGCCAAAATAAATTGACCAGATTAATATAGAATGAGATGTATACATTTTCGAATGGAAGCAAAAAATTAGGAATATTGTAGCACTTACCTCCACATCATCAATTGGGTCATTGCCAATTGAAGGCAGTACGCAGTTTAAGGAATTTAAGTCATTCTCGTTTCCCACCTCTCTTTTAGTGGCTATGCCTTCATCATTATCATTGTTAATATTAAATTCCGCAAGTAACTCCATACCAGAGTCTTTACATTGTCCTTGATCGTCGAGATCTGGCATGGATAAGAATTGGTTCGGGAAGTTGTCATTGTCGCGTTGAGAAGGTGCATCGTGATTACCATGAAACACTATCAAACTCTCTTCACTTACATCTCTGAAATTATAAATATTATTTCATTGTTTTTCTTAGAAATAAGGACTTAGGGAAAACAGCTGTTACTTTACGCAACTCCAGTTATGTCACATGCGCGCTATCGACACTTTATTTCATGAACCTTTATCCTGTAAAACTCAAAGGGTAAAAATGGGACCCTATTACTAAGACCTCTGTCTGTCTGTCACCAGGTTGTATCTCAGGAACCGTGATAGCTAGGGAGTTGAAATTTTCACAGAAGATGTATTTTTGTTGCAGCTCTAACAATAAATACTAAAAAGTACGGAACTCTCTATGGGTGAGTCCGACACGCACTTGTCCGGTTTAATAGACCGAGTGTTCGCTAGAGGAATATCCTATGGTGACTTGGCAATAGTGCAGCGATGCAAGAAGATATTTGGCGAATGCGCTATTCCATTTTAGCTCTTCGATTGTTGCATTTACAACGCGCGATATAACATACGTTTAGAATAGGTAGAATAGCCTGAAAAAACTTTAAAAGCAAAAAAAAGGACTTACTCATAATTATCATTACTTCCCGTCTCAATGGAACTTGCTTTCACATCCTCCGGTTCTGGCTCTTCATTAGCTAAGTCATGAAAAGGACGGGTTAGATACAGAGAAGGAAATTAAGGTTATTAACCCATTGACCGACAAAGACGTCAACTGACGCGCGCGGCTACAGCCAATATCAACCTTCGTGCGTTCCGATAAGGTTCACGTTGACGCGCCGCACATGATAGGTGTGGCCTTAAAAGGGTTAGGAACAAAATGGAAAGGACGGTCAAGGTAATCGTGACAAAGGAAAAGTGGATGGAGAGACCTGGTGTAGAGGGTTCTTCAACCATTGCGTTTTCTGTGGTGAGCCAGTCGAATTCGATGTTTTCCTCGACTTCAGGGTATCCTTCTGCGCAGTCATCTGTAAGATGTTTTAGTATGTTAAAAAAAATTACAATGGTCCTTAGTCGGGACTCTCGGGAGCGAGACATATCATGACTCGTCATGAATGGAAGCCCACTGCGGCGCGGGCACGTGGATTATTATAGGAAATTCGAAACGAGTGGCGATAAATTAAACACGAGACGAGTTGCGAATTACCTATTCGCACATATATTGTACAACGTTTTACAGTACATATGGCCCTTTAAATTTTCGTCGTAGTACATAATGTGCTAATTATCGCACTAGTGCGGTAAAGTAGCGCCATATGTACTGTAAAATACTTCACGATAGGAATCATGCTGTCTAATCATTTGCAGAAAAGACTCCGTTCCTAAGTTTTACGCGCAAAGTAGCGTGCAGTAGTGTAATAATAATACCTACGCCAACTCGATCTTGGCCTTCTTGAATATAAGAGGTAGCCTACCTCAGGTAGGCAAGGCAGGGGCATAGGTAGCACTGATTTGATGATGATAGATAACATTGAAATGAGTCTTACCGCTAGAGCCCAAATGGAAATTACATAAGTTTGGAGAATGCTGTATGAACAAGTCCTGGGCTGCTTTTTTAAGAGCTAGGCGTAAGGCGCGGCGAGCTTTTTGCAATGGAGTCAGTATGGTTTGGTCTGTGTAATTGTTAGGGCTCTGAAAATATTTGCAGTTCTTGTTAATTAATGCAAGGTGCATGCGGGTAATTCCAAAGAATAAACTGTGATGTAATAATGGGATGAGTGAATGAAATTTACCTTAGGCTTGAAACCTTTCTTCATAGTCAATGCTTTTCGTGTTATTTTATTTAATAACTCAGGCATCCCAAGTTGAAAATAATCATGTACATATTCATGCATGTAAGGATTACTCGAGTTGCACAGCGGATCTTGGAGATGAGAAGTTACCTTTCTAAACCCATACAAATTTAACTGCCTGACAAAACTTGAGATATTCGTGGTTTTGAATACCGAGTGGTCGCATTGTAAATAATTATGCAAAACTCGATAATTTAATAAAATCGTCCGACCTGTTCCTCCCCATAGAATTGCATCTGTATGTAAATTAAGTAAATACCATAACTTTTGTGGAAATCGCATTTGAAAAATTGCGCTTTTATCATCTTGCATTTTCCTATTAATTATTATTCGTATTACTCTACGTCCACGGCCTACGCTACGCGCATAAAATCTAAATGAAATCTAAATCCTATAAATTATTTTTAATTATTGCCGCCATATTGCATATAGACTTTGGAAATGTTTTTTTTACCTATATTAAACAAAGGTTTTCACATTCAGTCCTGCTTAGTACATTGTAAATTTTGTGTCTATAGCTGGTCAAGCAAAGAGGCAAATCTTGTCAATAAATAGGAACAAAAAAAACTATACTCATTCTTTTCTTCTGGGTGCTAGTACTAGTGTAAAACAAAGATAGTATGATTCTCTCTGCTATGTTGGAAATGAGACAGTCCATTTGTGTACAATACAGTTTAGTTTAGTTTGACTTTCCATACACCAGCATCATGTAACTAGCCTAAAAGACAATTTGAATCTTCCATCTCTTTTTCGCATGAAACTGTGCGCCACATTAGAGTGAAAAAAAAAACAAACCATATTTTTGTTGCTTGAACCTTTCTTCATCGCTGTCAGTCAGTACCAAGTTTCTATACCATCCATAACTGTTCTGTATACTGTTACTGTCAATTTGTCAAGTCAAAATATAGCGATAGGTACCTACTTACTTTACTCTGCTATAGCGCCTTCCGAGCCAGCTGCAACAAGCCTTTCATTTTGTTCAGACGGAAACGAAAGGAAATCGAAGTACAAAGAAAAAGTAAATACCAGTTTGTTATTGTGAAAATATATTTACAAATGTTTAAGTTGCAATGACTAAAAGGTGTTATTTGAAATTGTACTGTCAAGGAAAGATTAAGGAGAACATCGTGATCTACTACTACTTTATAAGTTATGGACAAATCAAGGTATTTTTGTCACGTATACTTTTCTTTGTTGCTATATACTCATAAGATTTATTACTGAACTCATGCTGCACGATTTACGATATAGTCTACTTTAGTAAATCTGTTATTAAATTAAATATTGTTTGTTTTTGTCATTACCAAGTGTAAACTCTTTTGCAGATTTTCGATGCTCCTTTTAGAGCCTGGCGAAATTTACTTTGAAGATTATTCATGTATTTTCAATGATTTCGACTCATTACATAGAGGTAATTCCAGGCAAGGTAGACTGAAACTTTGCTCAAAGTCCCTTGTGTTTGAGCCCACAGACTGGACATATCCATTGATTAAGTTACACTTTAGAGACTGCACGAGCATAGATGTAATAAAACCCCAGACTTCTGAGAGTCCGCAGAATGTAATTAAAGTAGAAATAAAGCAGTTTGCAGAAATGCTAGAGGAGAATATATTGGCCCCATATAAATTTCAATATGAAAAGAAAACATTTTATATATTTTTCGATTTTGCTTCGGCAGAAGAGACATTATATCAAATGCATCAGTTGCAAAGAGCATCCACCTTGAATGCACCGGAACACAACAGCATGGTGGCTACTATTCTGCACTCTAGATATATGCGGATGGTATTTGACCCAGTGATGATGGATGACTTTACTGAGGAGATAGTTTGTGAGCTGCAGGCGGAGAAAATATCACCCCTAGTTAGACATCAAGGCAAGCTGGCTTTAACACCAACCACATTATATTTTCAACCCTTCAGTAATGTTGAAAGTGTAAGTATATTTTTTGTCTTTTCGCTACTTCATATAATTAATGTCTTTATTTTCATTATTGTCATTACAAGTCATTTTCAATTACATATTACATTAACTCCATTAAATCCTTACATACTACAAACTAAACCCTAACACAAAAACACAATACATACAAAAAAAAAACACTTATCGTTAACTAACCCTATTGTTGCCCGAGGCATCATTCCCAAGACACTGGCCGCATTCCCTCTTTGCAGGGCTAGGCTTAGTCTTTGGGCAAAAAACGCCTCTGCCCGCAGGTCGTGAGTATATTTAAATGATTCATATTTGATACTATCAAAGCTAGTGCAAATATTATGAAATTTAGTTTTTTGCCAGATAAGATAACTGTGACTAATCAATAACCGTTAGTGGCTGAAATGAATGTTGGCCCCATCTGAATGTTTATTTGAATTTACTCTTTGAGAAAATGTCCTGCACATCTTTAAATTTGGCTGTTTTAGTTGTTTTTTTTTTGTGTTGGGAAAATTATTAATTTGTTTGGTTTATTTTCAGAGTCCAATTTTGAAACTAAAGCTAAGCCATCTGAAGCGGTTGTACAAGCGCAGATTTTTACTAAGGCAAGTTGTATGTATCACTCAATGTTGTTCTGTTATTCCTTATCTGCTAAGCTATATTTGCAAAATATATAATGCTTTATTGACATAATGTAGGTATTGCCTCATTCACTTTATCAGCTTTACATCCTGTCTAGTTGGAAAAGATGCAATAATTTTAAATAATTTCACGGCTTAGACTCACTTGTTTTAGTCACTCGCGCGACATGTTTCGGAGAGCCTAGGTCACGACGACCGTGTATTGCGTACAAGTGAGTCTAAGCCGTGAAATTTTTTAATGTCAGTATGTCTCACAACAGTTTAAATTCGATTTTGCAATAATTTCATAAAATTTTTGTGATTTTTTTTAGTTATTACTAAGAAAACCATAGTCCATACCAGGAAAAATGTTAAGTTTTGGTAGTCAAATTTGGACAAAAATTTATATTATTGGTCATTATAAATCACTATGATGGCATTCACTTTCGTAAAAACTATATAGTACCTATGGTAATACTTAGGATTAGTTGCCAAGTGGACCCTAGGCTCCCATGAGACATAGTGAAAAGCCAGGACAATGCAATGAAGATGATTGTCATTGTAAATCACATAGTTTATTTTTAAGTTTCACTTTAACTTATGAACACAATAAGGTATGAACGTTAAGTAAACATTTCAATGCATCTTCCACACATTTTTATCCTTTTCATTTTGGCGATACATATTCTTGGTAAAAAAATTTGTCTACATCACAAAAAAAATATTTCATTTCCGTTTTATTTAAGTATAGGTATATTTCTTATAGGATATAACCAAACGGAGCCGCCTTGTCTGTAATTTTCTGTACAAAAAAGCCGATTATTGCGGGGGAGGGAAACGTCCGTCCATACATTGTGTATGACCATTGGCCGACTATTTTCGACAGAGGGAAACGCCTTTTAACGGCTACCCCGTTTCCTCCTCTAAGGTATATTTTATACTAAATCGCCATAAATGCTCACTGTACCTTTTCTTTTATGGAGTGTGACCTTCGTGGTCACTCACTGTAACTTGCAATTATCGCTGTTTACAAACAGAGGCTGCCATTGTACTTCATTGCACAACTTCCTTATAATTAGGTATTCTTAACACTCACTGCAGATGAGGTTCTATTTGGATTGTATTTGATTGAGTTCATAATATACTTACTTAATTTGGTGTAAATAATTTGAATGAGATATTTAAATTGTATGGTGTAAAGGACCATTGCAATCTGTATGAAATGCTTAATATAACAAAAAATATAATTATTAATACTCTATCCGTGTAAACAGCTTTGCAAATACCACATACTATGAAATCTTTTTTGTAGAAAATAATAATGTTTATAGTAAGTTTTATCCTTAAAAGATAGACATACACCATCGCGGACTTTTTTGTAGACCAATGAAAGAGACCTTTCCACCATACATTGTGTTGTTATATCTCAAACGGATTGGGCAGCGTTTTTAATTAAAGCTCTTAGCCAGCGTGATTTTTTTCTGACTTTATTAGCAAATATCGTCATAATATATTTCAACCAATTTACACAACAAATTATACGCCTTAACCTTCCTCAAGAATCACTCTATTTATAGGTGAAAACCGCATTAAAATCCGTTCAGTAGTTTTCACTGAAATAATTACGATTTACTTACTTCTCGCTTAATACTTTTGACAAAATACGGGCCTATAGTTGCAACCGCTGTGGCGCTGTCGTCGTGCACGGTCCCATTGCATGATGGCACTGATTTAGGAATCCATAAAAAAAACACGGACAGTAGCACGTAGCACGACAATAGGATACCTATTTCGAACAATGCGCCATTATCACAATGCACAATTTTTTTTATAACAAGAATAAAGACTTGCTAAATGTGGTTTAAAGATATTTTATATGTTATTCTGATATGTAATACCTACTATATATTTGACGATTTTATACATAAGGTACCACATTGTGGGTTGTTGACAAAGCGAGGTTTAGACTAGCAAGAACTTGCATGCAATTTAAGCTACATTGCCGAGTACTAAAGTAAACTGTATTCTAAAGTTTGATCAGATACTGCAATGTAACGAAAATTGCGCTATTCTAAACCTCGCTTATGGTTGGTTTCTTATTAAATCTTTATGGCAGAAGAACCTTATTATTATTAACTGCCTACTGACTTTAAGTTCTTTTTGTTTGAAATGGCACTGGCTTAAAATAATACATGAAATCAATCTTTATAAGATACCAAGTACCTACAACATAATAAAATTATACACTCAGACATATAAATATATATTACTTCGTAAAGACTGGTGTTACGAGCACTACGAATGGGCCGATACATTGGAGTCAAAATCGCATTTAGTTACACCAGCGCGCTCAGTCGTGTGGCGAATTGCGCAGTAGAAAGGCGTCACCATTTGTGTAAACAAAGTATAAGCGTATGCATACAATTCCGACCGAACACCGACGCCTTTCCAGCTTTCCACTGCGCAATTTGCCACACGACTGAGCGCGCTGGTGTAACTAAATGCGATTTTGACTCCAATGTATCGGCCCCATTCGTAGTGCTCGTAAGGCCGGTCTTTACGAAGTAATATATATGTCTATGATCTCAAACCAACAAATTTATTAAAAAAGCATACTACTAAGCATAATATTTGTATCTATTACAGGGCTTGGAAATCTACAGCGCAGAAGAGAGTTCAGTAGCCCACATCTACCTAACGTTTCAGTCCCAGGACGACAGAGACAGAACCTATGACATTCTGGAGCAGTCTTCCAGTGTTCGCCTAGAAAGAGTTCACGCTGAAGAAACTACGCTGCAATGGCAAAATGGAGTAGTTTCTAACTATGACTACTTAATGCATTTAAATTGGTAACTATAATTTCATCTGTTTTGTATTCATTTGTTGAGTACCGCCGAAGTTTGAACTATGGATAGACCTTTGATTTTCTTTAGCCACTTTCAGGGAGACTACCGTAAAATGTGCCTACTCTGATGACAGATGATTTCATATATAAAAAACCGGACAAGTGCGAGTCGTACTCTCCCACCGAGGGTCCCGTACTTTTTAGTATTTGTTGTTATAGCGGCAACAGAAATAAATCATCTGTGAAAATTTCAGCTTAAAAAATAGTCAAATAGGTACCCAATGGGGAGCAAAGTAGGCTTTGGTGGAAGTGGAAGGAAGCCAATATCTGGTAGTATATACACATTTAACTATGGGACCAACCCCGAAATCGCATAAAAAAAATTGACTCCCATAGAAAATATCAACATCGGACCAGCCGAAATGTATGAAACAGCCATTTTTTTTGTGATTTCAGGGTTGGTCCCATAGTTAAATGTGATCACCATCGATGACTGAATTAGAAAAATTGGTTCCTGATCACCGATTAAACTTCATCGTGTATACTTAGTACAACGAGTCATAAAACAACTCATTTTATAGAGGGAATTATTATAGGGTCAGGCGACAATTAACATAAGTTAACGATAAAGTTCATTAACTCTTACTTTCTAGTTTTATCGTTAGTATCATTACAATTTCCCCGTTTATGTTGTCATAAAGTTTAATTAAAGAAGCAGATAAAAGGGATATTTACACTTGAGTTAGACTTTGCTTTTTACTTCAATTATTCTATTATCTATATTATTATGCATTTATTTTTCAGCCTCGCAGACAGAAGTAAAAATGATCTCACTCAATACCCAGTATTTCCATGGGTAATATCAGACTATACATCTACAGAATTGGACTTAGACAATGTTGATGTGTACAGAGATCTGTCAAAGCCCATGGGGGCGTTAAACCCAGATAGGTTAGAGAAATTAAAAGAAAGATATCAAGAGATGTCCCATCCCAAATTTATGTACGGGTCACATTATTCCGCACCAGGATTGGTGCTATTTTATCTAGTAAGTACAAGATGCAATACTTATCTTATTAACATAAGTTAACAGTGTCAGCAGGAGCTACGCGCTACGTACGAGCATAGCCGATAACACGGGAAAACCTGTATGTAGTGAAAAGCGCATCCGAACAGAGTAGATAAAATAGGTAGACGCATTTATTCTTTTGGGTGGGAAAAGTGCGCTACGATCGAAGTACCTCTATTCTAATCATTAAATGTTGAATACAGTATTGTATTTTCAACTTTTAATGTGTTTAGGTAGACATTCCATCTGATCCTTAGAAAATACAGTACCACTGTTATATTATGTATATAATATAGGTACTAGTGGCTCTGTGAGCTGTAGACCTCTGGAACCCCTAGTGGCTCGGTGAGCTGTAGACCTCCGGAACCCCCAAAACTCATGCATTTTGAAAAAAAAAAACAACAAATAATCCATAATGATTAAAAGTGTGTCTGTCTGTCTGTTACACAGAACTAAATCAAGATAGAAGTAAAGAGCTCGGCAAATTGTAGGGAGACCGAGCGTGTAACATTTTGCGTAGGTACTTTGACGTCACGAGCGTAATTTAGTGATGAGAAACATAAGCCGCGCGAAACGATTCAAAAGCATCGATTCACAGATCGATTAGAACACGGCATGGATTCTAAAATATCGATAAGAACCGACAGAAGAAATTATAATTATTTTCGACAGAGGAAATGATAATTCACGTTGACGATTCAACGGAGCCACGACGTTCTATTGCCAAAATAGTGTTTAGTATTTAAGTTTATGAAATTTATATATGTTAGTCTATAAGGTATATGTGATATGGGCTTTGTTGCCTGAATTACATTTTAAAGTAAAAATCACAGAAATATATCAAGATAGAAGGAAAGAGTTCAGCAATTTGTAGAGAGACCGAGTGTGTAACATTTTGCGTAGGAAAGCATTTTTTACGACCAGTTGCTTCAATCCATTTATTTTTAATATTAGGATCATTCGGAAACTAAAACAAAATTGCAATATAGAAGTAACCATAACCTGTTTGTTAATAATATTTGCCTTGCACTACGTACATTATATAGCTGCATAATAATATAAGAACGTAATTATCATTTCGTCTCTTTTCAAAATCGATTTTAATAATCGAGTAAGAAAATCGCAGTGTACAGCACTATTCTTACTTTTGACAGAAAAAATGAGAAATCGACCTGGTCGTGACTCGACAGTGCTCGACAGTTTGAATAGCTTATTTTTACATCGCTGGTTTTGAACGCACGCCAAGTCTGGCTCGTCAAATTTAAGCCGCAATGGAAAGCTAGCGTTGGCACACAATCGCCCGCTACTGTTTTGATGAAAATAATAAAATAAATAGTTTTTTAATCAATAACAGATATTTAAGGACAAATTGTACTTACCAATGAAAGGAAATACCTCCATTAACAGCTCCAACTTTATTGGTAGTGTTTGAACAGTTAATTATTGCGCAACAAACAATTTTGTTTTTAAAACCTGACGTCGCAAGCAGACATCGATCGGGAGCAGACTGAAGTTCGCGGCGAGCAACTGAGACTCCGTGTCTTAGTTTCGCCACGCGAGGTACATACACGCTTTCCTTCTATCTTGATTTAGTTCTGTGGTCTGTTACCTCTTCACGCTTAAACGGAAGGACATAGGGTAGTGTTTATCCTAGAAGTCATCCTTTAATGGGGTGAGAACATTTCTGCTTCATATTGCTTAATACAAAATTATCGTTTTTGATTTTTAGGTCAGGAAATATCCCGAGTATATGCTTTGTCTTCAGAATGGAAGATTCGACCACCCTGATAGAATGTTCAATTCAGTGAAAGACGTTTATAATAACTGTTTAAGAAACATGTCAGATTTCAAGGTAAATTATTTAATTTTCCTGTGTTACATCTAAATAAATAATTAAACAAGCAGTAGTCAGTAGTAAGCAGTAAGCAGAAGGTGTCTACTGATTATCAGTCCGCCGGACGATATCAGCCCGTCAGTTAGAACAAAAATATGACAGTTCCGAACAACTGACAGGCCAATATCGTCCAGCGGACTGGTAATCAGTGGACCCCTTTAGGTTATATGCCCCTATTTCATAAGAACAACTTAAATAGGTTTATATTATGAATGTGAAATTGATGATACATTAATCATCAATTTCTTTAACTTCAACTTTCATGCGGTTATTTCACAAAATTGACAATATTGTCACCCTACAATTTTTTGTTGTTCATTGTTTAGGTCGGTAAGAGGTTTAGGTACTTGTTGGACGGTGAATTGTCATTGTCAGGTTTCAATTGTCAGCATGGTGAAATAGGGCACTAGTGATGAAATTTGCCAAGCCAAAAACGACTTTAGCGTTTGAAATTTAGACATGTAGTTTCTTTTACTGACTATTTTATAAAAGCACCTATAAATTACAGGAGCTAGTTCCCGAATTTTATGACACAGACGCTAAAGGCGACTTTCTAGTGAACAAATACCAAATAAACTTCGGAGATCGTCACGATGGGACCAAAGTGAACAACGTCGCGCTCCCGCCCTGGGCAGACTCGCCGGCAAACTTCGTGGCGAAGCTTCGGGAGGCGCTGGAGTCCGAATATGTCTCTAGGCATTTACATTTGTGGATCGATCTCATTTTTGGATACAAACAGAGAGGGGAGGAGGCTATTAAAGCTAATAATGGTATGTGATTCGCCGACATTGTCTCATATTTTTAACCTTTATGCTAGGTTCACACGGCGTAAATTTTTCCCGTATACCGTATACGAGATTTTATCGAATATCGTAGCGATAGCAACAGTGATAATAGCATTTCAATACAGATAATATTAAAAATGTCAACAAATAAATTTGGCCAGCTTTTAGGGTCATATACCCCTATGTGCGGCGTCTATGCGGGAAAGCCGTCTAGCCGTTTGAACGATTTTGAAAGTTGCCATACAAATATTGCTGTCGCTACGATGTTCGATAAAATCTGTGCGAACCTAGCCTTATAATGTATGTGGTGGTCAAAAATCGTGGTTTTAAACCTCGGTTTTGCTATATAGAGTAGAGAAAAAATCATTCTCAAAAAAAAAAGCTAAAAGATGACTAAAAATTCGGTGAGGATCTTTATCATACACAGACAAGAGGTTAATATCATGACGGTGGCAAACTAGCGTGTGGCCCATATAGTAATCATATAAGGAAAGATAATGTTTAGATTATCGGATTTTTGTTCTACATTTATCCATACTTATTCTTATGCTAACTTATTGGACATTGTACGTAAATGTTTATTATGTCGTTTCAGTTTTTCATCACGTATGCTACGAAGGCTCCGTTGACTTAGATGACATCTACGACATGAACGACAGGCATGCGCTAGAAGTGCAAATAATGGAATTTGGTCAAGTGCCGAAGCAACTTTTCACTAAACCACACGTTAGAAGGGTCACGCACGAAATACCGAAGAGTATAAAGGAAGATTTGGAAGAAAACGATATTGTTTATACATTGGAATGCATTGACAGTATTCAACTACATAAAGAAGAAGTCACGTGTGCATTAAAACAAGGACAAAGACTGATTTCTGTGGGTAAAGATGGGACCCTAAAAGTGTATGATACGTCATTGAAGAAGCAAATAAGAAGCGTCATACTGAGCGCGACGCCGCTTAGCTCGTGCGTCATGGTTGATGAAAATATTGTCGCAGCTGGTTCGTGGGACAATGAAATGTGAGTGTTTTCGCTTTCTAATATAGTTTGTCTTGACATTGATATTGGTTTTTGGGGTTCCGTACCCAAAGCGTAAAAACGGGATCCTATTACTAAGACTCCTCTGTCCGTCTGTCTGTCTGTCCGTCTGTCTGTCACCAGGCTGTATGTCATGAACCGTGATAGCTAGACAGTTGAAATTTTTACAGATGATGTATTTATGTTGCCGCTATAACAACAAATACTAATAAGTACGGAACCCTCGGTGTGTGAGTCCGACTCGTACTTTAACCTCTTAGGGCCCAAGGTCCTACCTTAGTACCTCTTCAGTTCGAATTGTATACAATTGGTACAGTCGTTTTGCCTTGTTTCGTTTAATTTTCCAACAACGCAAAATAAACCTAGTGTAAGGTTCAAATTTCAGTGGCAAATTTTGGATTTTTCATTTGTATGACTGGGCCTTAGGAGGTTAAGGCTTAAATAGAAATTATGTTTTTTGAAATTGTATTAATTATAATTCGATTTGTTTTTAGATATCTGTACGACGTGGATTACGGTAGAGTGGTGGAAAGCTTCCGAGCGCACGACGATTGCGTCAGCTGCTTGTTGTGGCTAGAAAAAGGTAAATAACTCCATCTATCTTTCTATTCAGCGTCTTTGTACAGTCGCATGTATCGGAGTGGCGGAGGTGCTCAAAAATATCTGAACACGCACGCGTTGACAATAGAGACGTGTTCAGATATGGTATGTACCTACCTCTAACAAATTAGGTACTTTGACCTAGAAACTCTCCTCAATCTATTGTGAATATATTTTAGCGTATTCCAGTGGTTACCACGGTTATGAACATCAAACTTCTAATATACCTAATGTATGTGTGTATGTAAACACTTTATTGTACATAAGACAGATTACAAACACAATAAAAAACAAAAATAATATATACAATGTACATAGGCAATGTATGTAATCTCTGGGTTGCTACAATAGGGTATTTGACTACCAGTTTCTTTTTTCGAACTGTAAAAACGATTTTGCTACTGTGGAATTTATATGAAACACTAGCATGTGACGTCACAATCAAATTACCTACTCTTTATAGTTTTATACGGGTTTTAATATTGAAATTGTGTCTAAAAATTACTGCTGTCTACGTTTCTGTATTAATCTTCTGGTGCTTTATTTCATGCATGGTGTAAAATAATTTATTTTAAATGCAGTCAAATACACAATTGTTTAAATTTTCTGGTCATTGCCTGTGTGTGGCTAGGTGGCTACACTGGCTACTCGCTCTGACAGTTCAAACAAAAGCACATTTTTGCAGGTTTACATTTCTTGACGGGCTTAGGTGAGAGAAACTACCCGGATTAAAATACTCCATTTTATTGGTTTGGCAGAGCGACTCCTGATATCAGGCGGGCATGACGGCGTAGTACGTGCTTGGGGCGAGCTCGGCCGCACGGGGCAGGCGCTGCGCGGGCTGCGCGCCGAGTTCGACCACGACGGGAAGGTGTGCGCCGTCACCTTCAGGTACGTGCTGTTAGACAGAGACAGAGATCAGGCACGACGGGTGAGCTCGGCCGCACGGGGCAGGCGCTGCGCGGGCTGCGCGCCGAGTTCGACCACGACGGGAAGGTGTGCGCCGTCACCTTCAGGTACGTGCTGTTAGACAGAGACAGAGATCAGGCACGACGGGTGAGCTCGGCCGCACGGGGCAGGCGCTGCGCGGGCTGCGCGCCGAGTTCGACCACGACGGGAAGGTGTGCGCCGTCACCTTCAGGTACGTGCTGTTAGACAGAGACAGAGATCAGGCACGACGGGTGAGCTCGGCCGCACGGGGCAGGCGCTGCGCGGGCTGCGCGCCGAGTTCGACCACGACGGGAAGGTGTGCGCCGTCACCTTCAGGTACGTGCTGTTAGACAGAGACAGAGATCAGGCACGACGGGTGAGCTCGGCCGCACGGGGCAGGCGCTGCGCGGGCTGCGCGCCGAGTTCGACCACGACGGGAAGGTGTGCGCCGTCACCTTCAGGTACGTGCTGTTAGACAGAGACAGAGATCAGGCACGACGGGTGAGCTCGGCCGCACGGGGCAGGCGCTGCGCGGGCTGCGCGCCGAGTTCGACCACGACGGGAAGGTGTGCGCCGTCACCTTCAGGTACGTGCTGTTAGACAGAGACAGAGATCAGGCACGACGGGTGAGCTCGGCCGCATGGGGCAGACGCTTATGGACCATTTGCCTCTTCATACATTTACGAGATCGACACTTATCTCTACACTGCATGAGAACCATGCATAGGTACTACACTGGTCTGAATACTGATGTGCCATCGGAAAGTTTCCAAAATTGCGATATTGCGATGAATAATTTCGGAAACTTATCATATTTTTGTATGCGGAACGAGATTTTTCTAATTTCAAAGTGGAATCCTTGTTTATTTATTCATTGTGTAGGTAATATTTCGCAATTTTTTAAAAATTTGACCAACATTTTAACAACTTTTCCCAACTTGCACATCTGTAGGGCTGAATGAGCAACGAGTTGGTAAGAGACCGCGTAACCCACAATCACCGCAGCTTCTTATACTTAATACATTATCTTTTCTTTGTTTCAGACGTCGCCGACACAGCGTGGACATAATCGCCGGCACGAGCGACGGCGAACTCTACGTATGGGACCTAATGGCGCGCGAATTACTCGCCAAGATGTCCATCCACACCTCGCCTATCGTTGGCGCCTGTTTTATACCCGCTGGCGACCGTATTGTCACAGTCGCGCGCGACACGGACATGAGCGTGACAGATCTGCTCGTCTGCGACTCGGTGAGTACTAACCGCTATATGCGGCAAGCACATGTAGTTAACAATGACGGCACTAGCACTACTGCGTCGCACCCTAATCGCTTAGCGCATATTAACATCTTGGGGCGCGAATTACTCGCCAAGATGTCCATTCACACTTTAGGGTTCCTAAGGGTAAAAACGGGACCCTATTACTAAAACGCCGCTGTCCGTCCGTCCGTCTTTCACTAGGCTATCTCATGAACCGTGATAGCTAGACAGTTGAAATTTTCACAGATGATGTATTTCTGTTGCCGCTATAACAACAAAATACTAAAAACAGAATAAAATAAATATTTAAGTGGGGCGACACGGACATGAGCGTGACAGATCAGCTCGTCTGCTACTCGGTGATGGTCTTTTTAAATTACCTATACATAAACTGGAGAAGGCGACTACGTTTACACATTTGCTTGTGTGATCATTTCTGACTATTTAACCGCGACGAAGTACTTAAACGAGGGCCGATCTTATTGCATTAAACGAAACAGGTATCTAAAGAGCTAATGAGCTTTTTTCCGTTGAGATCCGATTTAGATCCTGTTTTTTTGAAAGGCCGGTGTCGAGCAAACTCGTTGGAAGCATTAGAGGCAACTCGATCTCGCTCGACGTAGCTAATCAAGGGCCTGACACTCTTTGATAGAGAAAGATAGTCTTATTGCGATTCCTATAAGAGGAAAGAGAAAATAGTGCCATGCTTTATCTTTATCACCGACCGGGCATTTTTTCATGGTCGGGTTATATGTCATGATGTGGGCATCATAGCAAGGAGGCTATGGCGAAATACCGAAATTTATAAGAGTGAAAGAGAAAAGGCATTGGACATGCAAACAAATATTCTTTCTCTTACTCCCGGTCGCTTGGTGGCGCATCTATAATTACTTGTATATACTATGTCTATGTAGGTAATGAAATGTATTTTCCACAGGTATACCACGCGCAGCTGGGTGAAGGCGCGGCCGCGCTGTGCTGGCAGGGCCCGCGCGCGCTGTGGCTGGGCGGGCGGCGCGGCGCGCTGCTGCAGTGGGACATGATGCGCGCGCAGCCCCGCGCCGAGACCGACGCGCACCAAGGTACGGTACAGAACGAGAGTGTACATGATGCTCCCTTCTCGAGAGCTCTTCCTCGTCTCGTCCTTCCTCGTCTCGTCTCGCTCAAAACCTGATTCTTTCAAATCTGGACATTCTTGGGCCCATTCTACCCAGAATCGACAGCATTCTCCATCCTGCCATTAAAAAAAAAATTGTCCCAAAATGCCCATTCCATTACGTCACGTTTTATTAGTGGGAATTTTTTTTCGTGTGTGACGTAGTGGAATGTACAATTTTCATACAAATTTTTGGGACACTGTTTTTAATCATTAGAATTGAATATGCTAGTGATTCTGAGTTGAAAGAACCCAAAAACACCAGCATATGTGAGAATCAGGTTTTCAATATTTATTTTAGAAATCGCCCGCATACGAGTAGAGTAGATTATAGGTAGCCACTAGCCACAGACAACCTTAACTATTAGACGGACCACATAAAACAACCACCACGCACAGGCGCTTCTCTAAAAATTTTGTGTGGAACCGCGACTGCTTATTTCAGTTGCGCTTACAATAGGGTATTCTCCTACTAATCAAATCAGTTTCTGTTTTAGAACTGTCAAAACGATTTGCTAATATGGAATTAAATATTAATGTATTTGTCGCGGTCACCTAACCTACTTTTTATATTTCTGTCCGATTTATTAAATAGAACTTGTGTTTAAAAATATCTATGTTTTTCTAATAATTATCTGATGCTTTATTTCGTGCATGGTGTGAAATAATTTATTTTCAACACACTTGCTCAAAACGACATTTTTATTTCACCGATTTTTGGCTCAAATTCCTAGATATTAAACACGCGTGCTCTTTCAGTGTATTATTCCACTCGTGCTTTTTCATTATATTATCCGACTGAGTAAAGAAGGTAACTGATTGCTAATAATATGCATGGAATGGTGCGCGGCCCGGCCGGCCCGCCCGCCGCGCCGCCCGCGGCCGGGGCGAGGGGCGGCCGGCAGTATGACAGATGCAACACACAATACTAACTGTTTTAACTATTAAAATTTGATTAATATGAGTTTCTTTTTTTTCTCGCAAGTGTGTTGAAAAACGTCGTATGAAACGCGTGTGCATTGGTCATTACGCACATCGGCTTTCTTATTGCACAATATCGCCTCATGTGTGATGACCAACTTAGCACACTTGTATCATAATGTACTATTAAATACAGTCAATTATAACCAGAACTCGTAATATATTTACTCGAACTCGTAATAAATTAAATATATTTACAAAAAATCAACTTTGGAGTATACAAGCTTCTCGGATCAATCCGTAAACAGAATATAGGTACCGCTTGACTGTGACGCAGGTGGCCACATAATACGTTCAGTTACCAGATGGTGTGCCGCTGCTGGTTGCTATGTAATACCTACCTGTTGGTTCTGTTTACTTTACGTTCTCGCCGTGAGATTTACTTTCTCGTTTTTTATATGGTCGTATAATGTAGCCACTGTTTAGGGCTTTAAACGGGGTTTTACATATAAAATATGTGCCAATGTTCCAATTTAATCCAATGAGAACTTAAAACAAGACACAGTTTAATAATTTTTGTGACAGTTTTTTTCTTTCATACTATGTTTTACATTTTATCGTCGCGTGTAATACTCTATTCTATAAAACTGTAATTAACCCTAAGATCATGATATGCAATAAAATATATGAGTATTATAACGTCCGTGAATTCTAACGGAGGACTCAAGAGGAAAGTACAGACTTGTGGAGAATAACAGGAAAATGAAGATTGTGAAAAGATAAATTAATGGATAAATTATTTATGCATACTGCGAGCTTCGTTAGGTGAAACTAAGAGAAGAATGTTGGGTGACTATATTTTTTGTGTAATTAATTAATTGTCCCTTTATTTTCATCAGTATTTCATTTTTTAAAGTAAATGTAGGTGTATTATTAGATTAATTTATTTTAGAAGTCGCCAAGCTGAGATAGTAGAGAGTTACAATCCGTACTATAATATTATTAATGCGAAATTGTGTCTATCTGTTACTTCTTCACTTTTAAGCCGCTAAACTGATTTAATTGTAATTTGGAATAGAGATAGTTTGAGTCGCGGGGAAGGACATAGAATAGTTTTTATCCCGGAAATCATCCCTTGAGAGGGCGACAATCGGAGTGAAAGTGAGATAATTGATGCAACGCCTGATTAATTGATAATTGATGTAAGCATATGCTCAAATTAAATGATTGCATTTACAGTCTTTTAACTTTATCTAGGCACTATAGTAGTCTCTCCAATAAGAAACTGTATGTATGGGGAATCAATAAAAAACAGATTTGATAAAAATAAGCTACCCAAATTACTAATTCCACACAGACGAAGTCGCGGGCAAAAGCTAGTAATACTGTAAATGCGAAAGTAGCCGTCTGTCTGTTACCTCTTCACGCTTAAACCGCTAAACCAATTTAGATGACAGGTACCTATGGAGGTAGTTTGGGTCCAGAGGAAGGACGTAGGATAGTTTTATCAATCGTCATGATCATATAATCATTCCGCGCAGACGATGTCGCGGGCAGAAGCTAGTGAAGTTATAAATAAAATAAATTTATGTCGCCAAGAAATAAATAGTTAAAAGCGTATAAAAATATTGGTTTCCGGAATAGTCTCATACCTTTTTCGGACGAACCTGTGCTACATGCCTATAACCCTTAGCTTCATAACACCGCGTAGGCGAATTCGCTTAAGCCTGCGACTCGCCCGGAGCGGCGTTTGAATTTCACAAATTGATTTCATTTTAATATCTCTCGTAGCGCAACTCGCTCGCACCAATAAGTCCAAGCGAGATGCACTGCGATTAATGTCGAAATTTTGACGATCTGGTAGTTTGAATGGCGCTCTAGTGCTTGCAAAAGATTTTCGCGTGCCATGCCAAAAGGGTCTATGTGTAATAATCTTCACAACGTATTTGTGTAAATAGTACATTACTACAGAGGCTGGGAAGTAAGGGGTTGCCGGCCGAAGGCATATAGACGGCCGAACGTTGTGAGACCGATAGTTATGAGGCTGACAACACCTTTTCACGCCGATGTATGTATTTCTCAAAAAAATGCAATGAATTAAATAAATAAATCTCCACGAATTCAAAGTTTTATTTCTAGAGAAACTAAAACTAAACTAGACACAAATTATAGCTAACACCTGTACCTATCTTTATCACACGTACATCTATACCACAGACAATATAACTCCGTAATATATTGTCTGTGATCTATACTAATCGACAAAGACGTAGGGTTGCTTTAAATATACGTCGTCATGATTTTTGAACATACATCGGACGGAGCTATCTGCTCAGTGTGAATGTAGGTACAGTCGCCATCAGATATATCGGAGCGGCCAAGGTGCTCACAAATATCTGAACACGCCTCTATTGTCAGGGCGTTAAGTGCGTGTTCAGATATTTTTGAGCACCCCGGTCGCTCCGATATATCTGATGGCGACTGTACACGTGTCCCAATTAATGCCGACAAACAATTAACGCTCCATACATTGTTTCAGATGTGATCAACTGCGTGTATTACGACGCCGCTACGGAAACTATAGTCACCGCCAGCAAAGACAAAACTGTGAAGATTTGGAAAATGATCTCAAGCTCCTGACAAGAGAGGCTCAATTTAGTGAAGAGTGCTATTAATTATACTTTATTATTCTTTCTATAAATTAAAGTAGTGATAATGATAACTTAAGTGGTGCAGTCAATCCTGGTGACATAAAATACTCAGAAACACTAGATCCGTTACTAGGAATCGATTTTCGTAAACTAAATAGCTCTAACTCTTTAACATGAACATTTTTAACCTTCGTGAGGCATACTGCACTTTAATAACTTTACGATTACTCCTGTATTTTTAGACACAAAGCTCGCCATGTTTCTGAAAGTCGGGGTTCCGATTTTAAACCCTCGACGCAAAAAGATGTGCAGTTGTTACCGGCACCAGTTTTAACGAAGGTATAATAAAAATAAATAAAATAAAAATAAAAGCCTTTTATTTCTCGCAAATATAAAAAAGTACACTCACATAGAATCAAATTAATAGTTAAAGGTGCTTCGTAAAACGTTACAGTACATTTCTATTACTCCCTATTCTGTCATGCAAATTTTTGATAAATTTCTTAGTAGGCATTAATTAATTATTAAGTTTAATACATTTAATTAAATTGAATATTTTTATGCCTTTTAATTAATAAAATAATAGAGTCAACAAAATACGAAGGTATAGGCCGTTTAGTATTATGTGAGCATACAAGGATACCAGGATTGACTGTGTTCCAATCAGTTTTAAGAAGATCATGAACAGAACAAAATTGTACTCATGAATATATCAATAAGTTTGAAGTCGAACTAACAAAATACATTACCTATATACGAATAATATGAATGCGAAAATAGGTAATTGTCGGTCTGTTACCCTTTTACTCCTAAACTACGAAACCGATTCTGACAAAATCTGGCAAGTAAGCCCTGCCGGCTTAGCACAGGAGCGCCGCGACAGTATTTCGCCCACGAGAAGATAAGACTAGTCTAGTAAGACTACCCTTCTCCCTCTTGTCTTTTTCTAACAAGATTAATTCGAGTGGGACAGGTTGTTTTTCCTTGTCTTGGGGAAAGAGGAGAAACGACACAAACATACCCACGCGGGCACGGTTAGTAGGTAATATTATTATAAAACCGGCCAAGTGCGAGTCGAACTCGCGTTCCAAGGGTTCCGTACACTACACAATTTAAACAATGTATTTTTTATATGAAACGTTAGTGAAATGTCTTTAAAAAAACCCGTAGGGGTCGGATCATAAACTTAGTTATTAAGTTCGACATACGCTTGACTGCACATTTCTAATAGGTTTTCCTGTGATATATAGGTAACGATCTATTTTGTGTATTTTTTCAATATTTAGACCCAATAGTTTCGGAGATAAAATGGGAGAATGGTAATTGGCCCATTTTCTTGAATAACTTCTAAACTGTTTTTCGTAAAATTACAAAAATATATTTACTTGAGATTCTCACAATGAGCTCTTTCATTTGATATGTAACACGATATAGTTTGAGAAACTTGGTTTTTATATTTTCTCATTTAATTTACCCCCAAAAGTGGCCCCCATGTTTAAAATTCATTTGTTTACGTTACATGTTCGTCTTTGGGTCACAAACTTACATATGTATACCAAATTTCAATTTAATTTGTCTAGTAGTTTCGGAGAAAATAGGCTGTGACAGACGGAGAGACAGACAGACGCCGCGGTTTCGTTTTTTCATTTTGAGGTACGGAACCCTAAAAACGTCAAATCAGTCCTAGTAGGTATAATGACTAACATTGATAACGATCGTTTAATTTTAGCAATCGATTAGAAGTTTCAAAATTGTAAGATGTGATAAATTTCAAGGTTGTTTTAAATTATTTTAAAATATTGATTTTGCACAGTGTGCTAGCTTGCTTAAAAAAATTGTATTAAATCTTCTTGTGATATGCTTAAGGTACCTGTATAAGATCCATTTAAATGACAATAAAATGTATCATTCAAAATCTATTTCGTGTTTCTATTTTAGGCCCACTTGCACCATCCCACTAACCCTGGGTTAACCGGTTAAACTGTTAACCGAGTGTCAAATTGTACTGGTAACCATGGTAACTCCAGGTTTAATCTGCTAACCCCGGGTTAGTGAATGGTACAAGTGGCCCTTAATCGACTAAATCGCTACGCGACTAAAATTACTTAAAAGAATATATAGGATAGAGGGGTACTGTCATAGTAAATTTTGTAGTCACAGTAAATTTACCGCCATCTATCAACACACGATTAAAACTAAAAATAAAAAAAAATTGGTACCTATAGTAATGTATAATAATAAATATATTTTTTATTTGTAATTATTATTTTTATATGATTTTGACCCATGTTCTTTTACTGATATATGTTAAAATTGTTAAATAACAAACGAAACCGAGCCGAGAATAGGCGAAAAGTTGGTATTGATGGTAGCGCCATCTGTGCGAAAAAAAATTGCTTGATTTCTGAGGCACGTTTTTTCCTTAGACTTTATTAATCTTATACGTTTAAAAGTGCGTAGGCAAGTCAGAAAGAAACAAATGCAGTTTGTTACGCGACGAAGCTATTGTAAGTAGCTACTGAAATCCTTTTAGGAGTGATAGAGACGGGCGTCTATCACTCCTAGAAGGATTTCCTGAGCTACCTGCCAGTTTAAGGGTGGGTTGCACCAAACTGTTTGTCATCGTTAAAGAATTCACTAAATTGTATTGTATGGAAAGTTTCATAGTAAACCGCCGGGGCGAGCCAGGTGACGTTGATCAGTCTGTCAAGTGCGGATGGTGCAACTGGCACTTAATCTAAGGTAAGGGAAGGCGGGTAGATAAGGGTAATTCATATAGCGACTAGGAATGAGCGAGCATTGAGCGATACAAATTATAATCTGCTGAATAATAGTCCAATATAATTAAAACTTAATAACATGATAATCAGTAAGACGTTAAAAGACAACAAGAATTTTATTCATCTACACAGTAACAGATTCTACCATAGTTTTCTTAATTAATTCACCGAAATTGTCAGTAGTCTCGGTAGCATTGGTCTCGGCCGGCGGCGCCGCGGCCTGCTGCTGCAAATCCGACGCGTCCTGCGTCGTCTGGTCCGAATGGTCCAGGTTCAGCAGGGTATTGTGACTGAACCAATTCTCATCATTCTCCTCCGTTTGCAATTTATTGCTAGTTTGATATGGCAACATCATGTTATAATGAGAATGTTGCCTGTTCGCAGTATTCATAGACTCCGTAGTATTATTGTATACGCCGTAGTGGTTCTGAGATAAAGGATACTGCATTGAGTCATGCCCGTGCAGGCTTGTGCTTGGTTTGTGGCTGTAATCGGGAACGTACATATGGCCGTAGTGACTAAACATAGAAATATGGGAGTTGTGGGCGAACTCTTCGAAACTTGTTGCAGAGAAGCTCGTTTGCAATCCCTTGAAATGATTATTATCAGAATGCTGTCCATAAGCGTAGTTGAGATCGTTGTGAAACCTTTGTACATTGCTTGACATGTCGAACCCCATACTGTTAGGCATGGAGTAAGGAGGTCCTTTACCCTGAAGTATATTGCATGTATAAGAATCCGCGCGGTTGCTATGCAAATTTTCTTCAAAATGCATAGCACCATTTTCATTTATATTTATATGGTTCAATGCATTGTTTGCGTAATTGTAATTTTTGTTATCCTGCATATTACTGCTTTGAATGGGAACATTGTTCATGTCGCAGTGCACATTGTTAAAACTTCCAGCGTTTACACACGATTCCACTTCGACTCTCGGAGTTAAGTTGACGTCGCGTAGTAATCCGTCTTCATGCGTGAGACAGCGTTCTCTATCGTATGATGCGTTTGAAACACAAGCAGCTGTATTGGTACTGTGAGCTTCTGCCCATTGTCTTTTTGCTGCTTGGTTTTCTTCATTTTTCTTCTCTAATCCCAATCGCATGAGAGTATGAATAAAGTGTGTCCGAACTCTTACAGGGTTGAACTCTATTCGCCCTGTGGTATTGCCACACCCATCTCTAGTACAGCCACAGGGAAAGTTTAATCTATCAACTTGGCATTTTATGCCACCCAAACTACATGAGCAATTCTCTGGATTGCAGACTCCTTTGCAAGCACATCCACAGAACTCTCGCGAAGTTCGAATGTCCCTGCACTCGTCTTTTTCATAGCCTTCAATTTTTCGAACTCCCGCTGCGCGTAAAAGAGCTCGCCTTTGCCGTGTGGGTACTGGCTGTAGAAAGTAATAGCTATCTAAATCTAATTCAGATTCAGAGATATCGCTTGCTTCTTCTTCCGTGTCACTATCCTCGCTAGAAGATAGCGCCGCTCCTTGCAATGATTGACGCTCACTTTTCAACTGTTGCAAAATTTGCCTATGGAGTCTTCTTTGTTCTAAAGCATGCTCAGCCAGAGTAAACTTTTGCGAGTAAGTGTGTTCTCTTTCCATTCCTAAAGTAGAACCGCCTTGAGATGGAACACAGGTGAATCCTTGGGTTCTAGGGAAATAGTAAACAGTAACATTATCAAATTTAATGCCCTCTTTTCTTTTTTTCATCGGTGGTTCTTCTTGACTTTCATCGCTACATTTTCTTTTAAGACTACTTCGAAGGGGTTTCTGGCTTTGTGCTTCAGAATTGTCTTCTGTGCATTCATTTTTAAAGCTGTTACTTAGACCGGCTGATTGTTTGTGACTTTCAGCATTATTTAGGCCGCTCGTGCATGGCAGTTCAAGATTAAACTTTCGTTCTTCTGCGGTTTCTGACCCAATACCAGAGTCACTTCCGTCTGAACGATCCTGGACCTCTTCGTCCCGATCATTGCTGGTGCTGTCAGGAGGTAGGCTACCGAGCGCAGAGTCTTCGCTATCAGCTGACGCAGTATCTGTCTTAATATCATCTATATCACTTAATGTATCATTATCATCACTTTTGATAGCGTACTCTGCTTTGCTATCGGTATTCTCATAAAACTGAGAGTTATTGCTGCTATCAACGTGGCTTTGTTCATCATTGGAGCTAAGATCGTCACTGTTAACGTCACTATCACTATTTTTTTCGTCCTTTATCACAAATAAAGATTCTTGTTCTACAGTTCTGGGTTCCATTGTGTCTGGAACCGCTTCTTGATCACTAATGTCCTTTGTTGCGTCTGGATTTTTATCCAGCTGATTTTCGGGTAGTTTTGTGTCTGCCATGGCGATCTGTAACAACATAAGCAACTAAATTAGTTTTTTGAACAAGTTTGGGAACAAATCAAATTATTTTATTAAATATTTTGATTTGTGTTTTTTAAGTAGTCACACTACTATATATAAATTAAAAACTGTAATAGATGTCATATATTAAAGAAAAAGTGACGAAGCCCTCCAGTGGTGAAGGCCGGATTCGAACCGGCGTCTTTAGCTATCGCAGCTAACGCCATGAACCCCTAGGCCACCCCGCCACCAACTTTTTCTTTAATATATGACATCTATTACAGTTTTTAGTTTTTTGAATTTTATTTGGTAGTTCCGCTTCAGAAAGACTCAATTTAACCAAACTGGAATAAATACTTAATTTGAAATTAAACGTAGACATTACGAAGGCTGCTTATTCTTGGAAAAGCTCTTCTTAATTGGTCGAATTTAGAACAAATAATAGGAACGTTATTTTCAAAAACCATGAACAATTCAACAATGTTTAGTGATAAAGTGCAACAAGGCACCTTGCACTCAGACGAACGAGGCAACATTATAAATCAAACAAAATGATAATTCAAAACCGGTACCTGTTCAAAAGGCAGCGGCCTCGACGAACTTCACCGGTATTGCCGGGCTTGCCTTCGAATTCTCCAGTCCATTGTGATAACGCTTATTCAACTCGCGATAAAACTGCTCACAGCTCATCACCGTCCGACATACCTAAACTATCACCACTGTTCCAACTAATCATAATTATTTCTTTCCATAATTCGGTCACCAACTCCAATTCATTTGTGCGAGATTTACTTTAACGTTACAGTACAATAAGGTTCACTTTTAATCACAAATCACTGGGCGATGTAGAGTTTTAACCCTATTTATTTATTTTCCGCCTTATTTTGACGGCAATCCTCTGCTCCTTTTATGGCTGCCTGTCCATATCTTCACCAAACGATAATATTGTACTAGGATATGGATGTCGTTGGTATAGAGAAATTTATTTACACGCGTATGAAGATCAACAGTCGCACTAAGCCAGCTACTTTTACTACACTGATCTCGTTGTTCCCACCTCGCCTAATCGCGTTGGACGACTCAGCCAGCGGGCGGCTCGGACGAACGACGCAGGCAAGTTTGCAGCCGACTAAATTGCGGTGCGCGTTCAAGATGGTTGCCGAAGCAAGGTGGAGGGGTGTTTTAGATTTAGCCGTGTTCATGCGTTGTTCGACGAAGTGACGTAGCCCCGCCCCGCCGCTCGCCTCACTCCGGCCTTGCGACCCTCCGCGCCGCTCCGGACTATTATTATTATCGCGTTCTTACAATCGCTTCAATAGAGTCTGTAAAAGTGTGCTCTCTGACTACGAATACTTGCCGCGAATCCCAAGGTCCTGCTTGTATTGGTTTGCCCGAGGAAAGTTCTCGATGTGTGATGAAAATAGCGGTCCTGCGTTCACCGTTGGGCTCGCGCAAGCGCGTTCCGTCTTTCGAATGCTGTGATACCATCTCCTAAATATACATTCCCGTGAAATTCCATTTAAGATTATATTCCATATAAATACTGCAAATTAAATGACTACTTTACGCAGTAATTTGTGTAAGTTACTTATATCTGCGTAAGTTGCAATCAGATAGTTGTGTCATAGGATAGATTTATCAGCCTTATTAATCTTTGATTGCAACGTGTTTGCAATACGCATTCGTTACACAAGCGATAAAAAGTGCATATTGATTAACGATCAGAAATTTCAACTTAAATTCGGGAAATAGCAATATGGCAACCCTAACAGCAATCGCACACAACCTTTTGCTGTTACTTGGTTGGGCGAGCTCTACATAAACATACTTACTCCATCGCACCATGCCAGCATCAGCTAGGTACGTCATTGTTGTTCCATACCTATTGCTATACTTAGCTATGGCTATGGAACATAGATATAGAGCTGAATAAATATATTATAGTACCTAATTACTTCAGCATTCAGATTCTTTTACACAACAAACATAAGTTTTTATCCATGTTGCTGTACCTACCTACTTACATCTTTGTAATAATATTTTACCTATTGTATAAGTAGCCAGTCAAAACATTAAGCGCGAGCAATCATTGTTTTCTTTTTTTCGCCAAACTTATGTAACAGTTATGTTATACCTATTACTTTAAAATTATTTTGTTTCCTGTCGAATATTTAGGCTGTTTAAATAGTAACTTTTTCATATTTTAGAGCACTGCCTGAAAGGTCTGCAAGCAATATTA
Source organism: Cydia strobilella (assembly GCF_947568885.1). Lineage (NCBI taxonomy): Eukaryota > Metazoa > Arthropoda > Insecta > Lepidoptera > Tortricidae > Cydia > Cydia strobilella. The sequence continues at coordinate 17,613,145 of NC_086044.1, forward strand.
CCAATAGCTTACGAATGAATTATACGTGTTTTTTTTTACGTTATCTCTTCAAAAGCTTTCGGGCATGGCTGGCAGTCGAACTGTCGATGGGAAACTCCCTCCAGGGGCCTCCATACCGCGCCGTGCTTAACGTAGGTATAATAAATACTTACTAGTATTTTCCCGCGACTTTCCCCGCATAGAAGTCGTTAATTGCACTTCCTACAAGATAAAAATTGTCCTTATATTATTAATGCAAATCCCACCAAAACATGTTCATGTAAAATTTTACCAAGACGAGACCATATGGCTCGCACTGTCAAAAAGTTATCAGATCTCATGTAGAGCCAAGCTTCTAATTCTACACGCTCTAACTCTAAAAGCCCTTACTTCTCAAACCTTAGTTAAAATATGTGGCTTGGCCGTTTCGCTACCGTTACATGGGTCATGGACCGTCGGTGGACCATATGTCTTTGTAATAAGGATTTTGAATTTCTCAGTGTTTGTGTGAATTTAGTAGTATGGACGACAGTATTTACAATCACTTAAAAACTTACATACAAAATAATTGGAATGCAAACCTCTAACAGCAATCAGATTAGTTCTGGTCCATTTACAAGAAACTAGAAGTCGCGATTGTATACCGACATCAACACACGTTATCCGTGTTGCTAACTGCAAGTTAAGGTTCTATTATCACGGGGTGATATTGCACGTTATTCTTAAGTGCCTATGTATTTATTGGATGAAGTGGCAGCCTCATAGACCATTGCCAAAACACAGTAAGCGTAGATTACAAGTAAAACATTTGACAATACAAAGTATTAATGCATGATGTACGGTAATTAGTCAGAGTCGTCGATATTCAGCCAACCGTCGAGGCCTTCACGATGCACTGGAGGATAGCTGGAGCAGCAGTACAAGGCATAATGGCGGCCGAGACCACGAACCGCCAAATGTTATCCAAGAATTGGTTATTCGCTTTCCAGAAGAATTCTTCATTACCTGCACCCGTTTGCCACGTTTACCATTCACTGCATAATATGCTATCAAAATTATACATTAAACAACAAAAAGCAAAATATAAAATAAAAACGTCTGGAGCACGATCCGCCATGTTCTGTGGATCATTCGAAAATCGTATTCTTAATTAGAACGCTTTCGATACGAATTAATGACAGATGATGACAAATTTTGTTACATTTTTTGTAGAGTTCGTTTAAGCCGTTTAAATTTGCAGTGACAGAGTGTGGAAGTCATTCGAGTTGACGTTTATCGTGTCACTTCCACGCTCTGTCGTTTGTCAAGTCGGTGCAGAGTTAGCTTGGTCTGACAGTCTGACTGCGGGATTTTGAAATGTTCGCTCTGCATTTCCTATCGCATGTATAAAAGGGGGTGCTCCGAGGAAGTGTTTGGATTAAATTAATCTCTGCCGCTTCTTTCCGCCATCGCTCTACGCGACAACTAATCCATCTTTACCATATGGTTAGCAGTCCTCAACTGTGCGTTTCTCTAGGAACTTCCTGCCACGCACAACAAAACTGTGGCCTGCGGTATTTCCGGGTAGATACTACCTTCAAGAAAAGAGCGTACACCCATCTTAAATGCCGGCAACGCACTTACAAACCATCTGATGTTGCGGGTGTCCACAGGCGAATGTCGTACTTATATGTATATCCGCGGCACTACCCTGCTCTGGTTCAACGCTAATGATTATTTCGTCAAAGCGAGCAGGGTAGTATCAGTAGCTATCCGTGCATTGTGGGTATTATAGCGTATTTGACTGTATTTAAAATAAATTATTTTACACTATGCGTAAAATAAAGCACCAGAAGATTAATAGAGATACGTAGACAGCAGTTATTTTTAGACACAATTTCTATTTTAAAACCCGTATAAATCTATAAAGAGTAGATAATTTGATTGTGACGTCACGTGCTAGTGTTTCATATAAATTCCATCGTAGCGTAATCGTTTTGACAGTTCGAAAAAAGAAACTGAATTGACTATAGTAGTCAAATACCCTATTATGGTAGGTTAGGCAACGCGCATGTTATACCGAGTATTCATAACCTTTTAATGTTGTGTTTCTTTTCCACCGACGTGCTTTGTATTTAATACATCCTTACCTTTACAAGTTTCAACTTCGGATATCACATAATGGTGTTGATGATTTGGGTCAGATATTTTTAGGGTTCTGTACCCAAAGGGTAAAACCGGGACCCTATTACTAAGACTCCGCTGTCTGTCCGTCTGTCACCAGGCTGTATCTCATGAACCGTGATAGCTAGATAGCTGAAATTTTCACAGATGATGTATTTGTATTGCCGCCACAACAACAAATATTAAAAACAATAAAATAAATATGTATTTAAGTGGGGCTCCCATACAACAAACGTGATTTTTTTTGACGTTTTTTGCGTAATGGTACGGAAATCTTAGTGCGCGAGTCCGACTCGCAATTGGCCTTTTTTTTCTAATATGTTTTTGTTCAAGTACCTACTACACTCTACACTCGGCAGCACAAAATCTCGATCGTTGATTGCTCTGTTACCTTCGCTCTCCTTAAATCAAAGCATTTCCCGAAAGAGACGGCACCACCGTAATACTGCGATCCGCCTTATTAACAGGAGTGAGTAGACTCCTACATAGAATGGATATGGATAGGTGTTTGAACAAAAAAAAACTTTTTCAGGTCAGAGTTCAATAACACCCGTCGATGTATAAGGAGCGCGAACTGAAAAGCTTTGTAAATAAATACAAATTTGTCCGTGCCAAACTGAAACAGAAATTACTATTTTTCACCGTCACCGCAACTATTTTTATCGTGAACGCGCTCGTGGGAGTCGATGACGTTTGCGATCGCCATTGCAGCGGGTAGTTAGTCCGTAGAACGTACCTACTTGAAATAAATTGGCACTCCACGGTACCTAGCCGCCATAGGGTACCACAGGGCGAAGAGCCCGCTATACGTACCGCCTTGTACGTATACGATAATCAATAGATATTTTCAGCAGGCTTTTGCGGAGGGCGAAAGCGACGCTTGCATGGCACCCATCTCGCTCTCTCGTAATTTACGTGACACGCGAAAAAGCTCGAAGAAATATTTACTGGAATTGCTTTCTTGATTATTTATGTTATATGTAGGTTAGGTACTTAGAACCCACAGAATAATAATGTTTAACTTCGATGAATTATATATACAATACAGTAAACTTGATTTAGATGTCGTAATAGCATAAAATGCATGACTAAAACGGTTGTGTGCTCCGTTAGTTATCAAAAATAACAAAGTTTTTTTATCTCGCTCGTAACGGTAAGCTACGTCACCGCTACTTGTGTAGCTACTCGTGTATAGGTACCTATACGTGCGCATGTAGTGGTGCTTTCATATCTACTCGGTAATAGACCAGGAGCCGAGTGTTATTTCCCACCACTTTCTGGAATTTGTAATATCCAATGTGTTGAAGCAAGGCCATGCTTGAAGAAACCCTTAATTTGACAGTGTATATCAGGACATACATAACCTTTGACCCTCTTTTTGTATTTGTTTCCTAATCAAAATCATTAGGACTGTGAGGACTACTAACCTTAGAACTGAGCGCCGGGGAGGCTTGAACTCACGACGTAATGACCATGACATTTTTGTGCCAAATTAAGTCATAAAAATTCTAACGTGCATTTATTTGAATAAGAGTGTAGTTAATATTACTTTACAGTTACATGATAAGTAGTATTGTTGTTGCAAAATTCAATCCAGATTCAACATCGTAGCCAAACTCGAATTGCGCAGTGACTAGATACAGGAGAATCTCCCAGCCTACATGCTCGAGGTCACGTCTAGCCCTAAGCTCGCTATAGTTACGTATCACCAAGCGCTAGAAAACGTAATCGTTCACATGGAAACGTTGAAAACAAACTCACCGTAACCTTATTACAGTAATAAGTAATAACCCTGCAAGACCTGGCCACAACCATGAATAAAATATAGGAGAGTGCACAGAGCTCGTATGTATTACTAATCTATTATGTGTAGGTAGGTACTGTAGGTAGGTAGTAGCTAGGTCGTCGGGCGGGCGCAGGGCCGCGTGGGGGGCAGACAGGGGGGTAGATTAAATTTCGTACCACACCGCTAGCTGCCTGAAGCTCGCTTATATTCATCACCGTTAGGGTTGCAATTGCTTCCCTGTATATTCCAGCTACAATAGTCCCCGCATACATCCATACTATCCCTACATACGTCGTGGGTGCCCCTGCGATGCAGGCTTTGTAAACGTATCTACATACATGTTGCTGGATAGCTTACGGAATCAACATCTCATTTCATTTTACTTACGTACAGTCAGCGTACTTAACGTACCAACTGGGGCTGTTCTATTTTTTGGTGTATGAAAGTGCGCACGAAATTCAGTGAAGACCCAGAAGAGTACGTGTTTCACCTAACGCAGATTATACATAATTTGTAGTTGGTATATACGTTACGGGTAATGTTAGAAGGTTGATTAAATTCAAGTTTACCCCGGTATAATTAGTATTACCCAAGCCTTTTGGGTAAAGTCCGAAAATTTAAACAATAATCTGTATTCGGCGTTTAACCGTACACATCTAGGTCTACCCAACACTGGCTGTGGGTAATGGTGTAATAGTTCATTTATTTTTCGGGCTTTACCCAAAAGGCTTGGGTACCCATGTTACGGTTTCGTTAGACATAATTTGGTTGTTGTTGGTGGCTCGCACTGTCAAAAAATTGACAGATCTCATCAGAGCCAAGTTTCTAACTCTACACGCCCTAACTCTACAAGCCCTATCGTCACAAATGTCCATGGTCATATTTCACTGTGTCGCTTTTGCCAAGTCGGTCTTGTGGACGCTCGAGTTGGGCGTGCAGCGGAGCGGGGCAAACGTATCTTAGGAGCGGCCTTAGTGCACGCTTCTCAAATCACTTGTGAGCCCGACGCCACGCTGCACGCTCCGCCGAACGCTCCGCTTCGAGCGTCCACTCAGGCCATACTTAGACGGACTTTTAAAGAACGTACAAACCATTCGTATATATCAGTGCATCTTATGCATTTAGCGCCTAATTTACCGACATGTGTGCGAGCGTGAGGCACTTACGTGAAAATCAAATTCACATCATCGTTTCTGAATACGCCCCAAACACAAGAATGATCGCCGAGAGTGTTTGTCAGACTCGAAGCCTCGTAGGCTTCAGTAATCTCTTTAACGAGCAGTCAAGCTTTCTGCATTGCCATCGCATAAAGCGATCGCTGCGATTGCGTCTTATGAAACAGATGAATGACTATTTTACTCACAGTGGCGACTATACGTCAAATAAGATGTGTTCCAAAATTTCTAAACACGACTCTATTTTCAAGTAATAAAGTCCATGTTCGATTACTAGAGTACCTAAGTTGTATACCTAGTAGAGATTTGCATTGCTTCATAAATAGTATAATTAATAATTATGCTATTCGATACTATATATTGAACACTGTCTTAAAAAGAGTGACTTAATTTCTTCCATTTCTCGAAAGCACTGATCCATATAATAACGCTTATTATTATGGCACGAAAGTTCATTACCGTTAAACTCGCCTTCGTCAGATTATAAAGTTACTACCTGTTCCATTCCAAGGCGCCAGTAAAGATCATTTAGAAAAAAAAAACAAGAATGAGTAAAGCAGGTAGATATATTATTATACCTTTTATGGATAGACGTGCAGATGTTAGTTTTGATAAGGATATTATTTAAGTCAAGAAAAAAACAACAGCCCTAATGAGGGCTATCGTTTTTTTGCTCACCAGTTGGCGCCTCTGTTGATGGTGGTCCAAAAGACTATAGAACAGCTCATGGAGACTATATAAGAACAGCTATCAGTCATTGAAGTGACAAGTGACATTTGACATTTCGAACTATGGAAAAGACCACCATCTACACTAGCGCCCTTAGCGGCGAATTCATACGCATTAGCCCTCATTGAATTTTGCTGTGATGATAAAAATATAAAAAAAGAAAAAATCATAATAATGTGTTGTGCCTAGCCATTAGGTAACCTGACTGATATCATAGAACCTTGAAGCTTTGGTATATTTTTTTCAAATCTATTTTGTCCTAATACTTACTAAATGTAAAAATAAATGTAAAATAAGCAAATGAAACGTAAACAAGTTTACAAATAAATAAAGTAAAACCCGTTGTACAACCCCCTTCCCATAAGAAAGTAATAGTAGAATAAAAATAGATGGATGTCCCACCCATATAAGAAAGAATAGGGATGGATAAAAGAAAGAACAGTATGAAGAATGCAAGTACGAGATGTAGCGAACGCGAGAACTGGTATGAAAGTGTCGCCGTTCATGTTGGAGGAGCGAGTATAAAAAAAAAGTATACCTACCATGCAAAGCACTGATTGTGATTTATTATGTACCTTAACATTTGCGATGATACTTCGCATTAAGGAACAATTCGCGCAAAATAAAACCATGTGTGGACACATGGATATTTACTGCTAACTTTCGTACATTTTTTATAACTTTCATAATTTTCCGCATTGCTTTTCCCTGCAATACATACGTATAAATTCGACGAAGTTAGTAATAGATGAAATCGTTCGTTTGCCTATAAATTTAGTTTTTCTACAAGCTACCTATGCATTTGACTAATAATGTTGGTATAGAGGTTGATCGTTTTGGATCTATTTGGCGATTTAATTGTAATTTGGCACAGGTACAAGCACGTAACTATAGTGATGCTGCAAGCACTATGTTTATTATTTACTGTAAAATAAATAGCTAATTGCTAATATAAAAGTTCCGCCTCTAAAAGATTCAATATTCGTTAAAAACGGACTTTATTCATGCACTCTTGCATAACTCATGCTCTTTTATGTATATTATCGCCTCTGGATGTAATTTACCATACAATAATGTTTCCCCATTCATATAGTCCCTAGTGAGAATATTCTCCAAGAAAATGGGAAAACTGTAACAACACTAACAACACATCAGGTAGGTAGCTGTACATTTCAATAATCAACTCCAGTCCTGCGTCATGTTAACGACATCATACATAGATACATAGATCACGTGGTTGTCTGGTGGTATGATGGTATTGAGACCGCTCGAAAAAGCGTCCTGAAGACGGACACTCGCTATGTGCTATGTACAAGAGAAATATGGCTTGGCCATATTTCTCTTGAAAGAAATGCTAATAACCCGGAATGTGCAGACCCGTGCAGGGCGTGCAGTAGCGTGACTCGTCGCGATGTGCGTGTAGAGGTGACATCAGCGCAGATGCATGCACAGACGGAGCTCTCACAGAAGGTTGATTCGTTATATTGGCTTTGAAGCCTTTCTATCTTGAATTCAGGTGGTACAGACATCTTTATGTATCTCAGACGAATAGGTTCATGGCACGAAAGCAGCCATATACTATCGTAAATGAGGCTATCTAACAAACGGTTGTTTGACAGCTATAGGTACCTTACTACGTATAAGGATTGACCTATGCTATGCTGTTCCGTCCTGACCAATAACATGGAGCCGTCTTTGATAAACGCCAAGCATAACACACTTAAAAAGATTCCGACGAATTTAGTATCCTTGTAAATTTTGAAGTCAGTTACGGCGAATTTTTTACTTTACTTTTGAAAATTTACCATCGGCCATACAAATCTCATTATTATGGCTACAAGTGTACAGGTTTTTAAAGGGTCGGCAACGCGCGTGTAATATCTCCGGTGTTGCAGGCGTCCATAGGCTACGGTAACTTCTTACCATAAGTCGGGCCGTATGCTTGATTGCCACCGACGTCGTATAAAAAAAAACTTTCCACAAGAGCCTCAAATATAGATATTATAATAAGTTTACAACAGCGAGTAAAACACCTAAATACCTACTAAACAAGGCAATGGCTAAAATGTTCAATCAATAATCATCAGCCACACCTACCATTACCCGGTAGACTTGCTACTTACTCGTACCTATGCGAGACTATTCAGTACATAGGTAATTCTATGTGCTTGCTTGCGATCATACCTATAAAATACGCTGTAGCCCGGCTGCGAAAAATAGTCCTTATGTTCATAGTAAAACACTCCATTTCGGTCGAAGTGAATCGGAACGATGAAAAATGCATTTTTATATAAGGAATCTGATTTTTATCTCGTCTTGCTTTTTGCAATAATTACAAAACTCTTTCGGAACAGGAATGTCATGCCTCGTATTACTAAACGACATCATTTACTCTCAACTTTTTATATCACACTCGACATGTACTCCTTCTTTCCCAGCTTTTGATATGGTACATGGAGGTTTCAAAAAAATTTACAACTCTTAGGTTATTTGGGCTCAGAATCACGAGGACTACCTATTAATTAAACAAAGAAAAAAGTGGGCCCAGTTTTTTATACAAATTTTGGGTGTCAGTTTTGTGACGGTCCATACATAGTGTATTACCTATACGAAAATGCGTCACAAAACTGAAAATTTTTTAGGTCACTTTTTTTGCTATAACTCCCGCTAAACCTGCATAAAATATGACGGTACCCTATGAGCAAATGTGATGAATAGTATTATATCGCAAAATTCGCAAAACCCTTTCTAATCGTAATATAGCTATAAATAGATGCTCAACCTGACCTTTTACTACCATGTTGTAATTCGTGTCATGGCTTTTAATAGCAATTTCTATATTGAATGTCCTGATATTATCGTAACATTGTTTGTTATTAATATTGTCTTCGGTTACCGCGATAGTTACTCATGAAATAAAACTATGAAAACGGATTATATCGCGTATATTGAATTTATAATACATCCCGACGTTTCGAACTCTTTACAGCGTCCGTGGTCAGTTCGAAACGTCGGGATGTATTATAAATTCAATATACGCGATATAATCCGTTTTCATAGTTTTATTTCATTGTTTGTTATTGTTAATTAGTGATATAACGGCGATAGAAAAGTTGCGACCGCAACGTAACCTTTACTTGCTCATCATGTTGTGATAAGATAACCGACATTGCGTAGGATAGATCCGCTAAGGAAATATAATATTAACGACGCCATTTAGGTACGTGTAATGGCTTATCACTTATCAGTTAATTATAGTTTTTGATAATTATCCCAGGTATGAATGATGCTATATTTATTTTCTTTGAATTCTATGATAGTAAAAAATAATGATTGGGGCGTTTTTTATTTTTTAACCATTGAAGTATAAGATAATCATCATGTAACAATTTAATAACATTTCGTAAATTTTAGGTTATTATCAAATCAGAGGTATGGGCACTGTGAATGACATCTCGCTTTGTGTGGTAGGGCACAGGACAGCGGATGTCATTCCAGATCTAGAGCAGAGCCCAACTGGGGAGGTACCTCCACCTTACAGAAAACCGCAGCCAAATAACACTAGAGCCTACTAATAGTGTTGTGTTCCTGCCGGTGAGTAAGGTTGCCAGAGCTCGAGGGAGAGGAGTGTTAGGGTCGGCAACGCGCATGTAACTCCTCTGGAGTTGCAGGCGTACATAGGCTACGGAGACTGCTTAACATCAGGCGGGCCGTATGCTTGTTTGCCACCGACGTAGTATAAAAAAAAAACATATTAAACATATTAATAACGGGTCACTCGAACCTATATACCTATAGATATGGGTATTATCAATCAAAAAATCACGATAATTATCAAGATAACTATCATTGATAATTATTTTTTCGAACCCTGACTTCCGGACATAAATTAAATTGAGATATATATTATATTATTATTATATTATTTATATTATCTCAATCTTCCCTCTGAAATTAAAATTATAATTTAAGATTATATTAATAAACTTAATTTGCTATTTAGTAAGCTAAATAGCTTTTAATTAATGTTACAATTTAACTTCAAGATAATTAAAATAAAATTAATTATTTATTATATTGCTTACTAAAAGCATTTTAAAATATTATGACAATGTTTATTGACACTTAAACATTACCATTAATTAATCTAACAATAGTAATAATAACATAAGATATTACCATTTACTAATTAATCTAATTGTCAAAGAAAATATCCATCAACTGTACTAAGTATCCGTTGATTGGACTATATTAGCATAAAAAATTGGTTAACAAAGTAATTAAATTTTTCTTTACATAAACTTTTAGTCATTAAATCGGCTAAATTTTCATTTGAGTTTACATACTCTATGTTGATGATGTTCTTTTCCACAAGGTCTTTGAGGAAATGAGCCGTAATGTCAATATGCTTGGTTCGTTTTGAATTTTCATAACTTTTTGACATAGATATTGCTCCAATGTTATCAACGAATAGAGTAGCTTCACTACTAAGTCTTAGGTGTTCGCTTAAACCTTTAATGTTAACCATCTCTTGTGCTGTAGCTGCTGCTGAAATATATTCCGATTCGGCAGTGCTCAGGGCAACATAGGACTGCTTCTTGGAGAACCATGATATGGGGTTTGCTCCATGTAGGATGATGCCTCCGCTCACACTCTTTCTGTCATTCTTGTCTCCTGCCCAGTCTGCATCGGAGTATCCATATAGTTCGGCATCTGCAGTCTTTCTAAAGATCAATCCGCGGTCCTTGGTTTCTTTCAGATAGCGAATAACTCTCTTGCCAGCTTTCCAGAGTTGTTCATTCGGCTTGTCTAAATATCGACTAAGATAAGATACAACAAATGTCAAATCAGGTCTTGAGGTGACTGTTAAATATATAAGACTTCCAACTAGTTCTCGGTAGGGGACATCTGTTAACATTTCATCTTGAATCTGTATATTATAGTTTATTTCACAAATGTGTCTATCGTTTCATTCCAACATCGTGGTGATTCTGTTAATCCATATAATGCACGTTTCAATTTAAGTGCTCTATTTCTGTTCTTAGTTTCATAACCTTGAGGTATTTTGATGTATACGTCTGACTTTAGTTTACCATTTAAAAATGCTGTTGGTATGTCAAGTTGTGCAATTTTTAAGTCTTCTTGAATAGCTTTAGATAGAAACAATCTTACTGTTGAATGTCTCGCAACTGGTGAATAATTATTTTCAAATATGTTTTCTTTCTTTTGTTGAAATCCTCTTGCAACTAGTCTTGCTTTCTTTGTTCCTTCATCTTTTTCTTTAAAAATCCATTTAGTATCAATTGCTTTCTTTCCTTCTGGTAATTCTTTTTCTTCCCATGTTTCTAGCTTTTCTAATGCTTGTAGTTCTTTATTAATAGCTTCTTTCCATTCTGGTTGTCTTGCTGCTTCTTCATATGTGTCAGGTGCACTTGTACTTAGACAGATAACTATGTTCGTTTCAAAACCATTGAAATACGTAGGACGTTTGACTGCTCTCCCAGATCGGGTAGCTTCTTCTTGTCTTTCACCATTCATTACTTGGATTTCGCATGAATGCCTTCTTGTTTCTTCTATTTGTTGCGATTCATTTTCTTTGAGCGGTTCTGTTTCTTCTTCTCTGATTTATTGTCTTACTTGTTCTTCTATATATTCTCTTACATTATTCTCTTCTTTTTCTTCTTTATATAGTGTATCAGTTTCATCGAATGTTACATCTCGTGAAAGTATGATGGAATTATCTTCTGGATTCCATAATCTATAACCTACACTGTTATATCCAACCATTCTTGTTTCTTGACCTCGTTTACTTAGCTTGTCCTTTCTTGGAATAATTGTGGCCCATGCTTTACAGCCAAAAATTCGTAGTTTTGATAGATCCGTTTGACCATATCTCATGTAACAGGGTGTCTCATAGTTTATTGCCCATGACGGAGACCTGTTAAGTTGATAAGCTGCACACTGAATTGCTTCACACCATAGAGATTTGGGCAGCTTAGTTTCTGCAAATAAAGTTCTTGTTTTGTCACACAGTGTACGATTTAGACGTTCTGCGCAACCTGATTCTTGAGGTGTGTAAGGTACAGTATATTGAAGGTTAATCCCTTTTCTTCTACAAAAGTCTTTTACTTTGTTTGCGGTGTATTCTCCACCATTATCAGTACGAATTCTTCTTACTTTATTACCTGTTTCATTTTCTATTCTCAATATATAGTTGATGAGCTTCTCTGATGCTTCTGATTTGTAAACTAGTGGGTATACCACACAGAAATGAGAATAATCATCAAGTATAGTCATGAAGTATTTTTCACCGTTTAGTCCACAGTCCTTGACTGGTCCTGCGATGTCTGAGTGTAGCATCTCAGCGACATAGGTTGACTTCGGTCTTGGAGTTTGTTTGAAAGGTGCTCTGGTTGCTTTACCTTCTAAGCAGGGGCTGCAAATTTTTTTAGACATTGGTAAATTCATAATACCTAGAGATTTTCTATTCAGATGACCAAGACGCTTATGCCAAAGAACATCACCAAGATCATTGACTTTACTAATATTACAACTTTCTTTACATATGTTTGCACGTAACTTGTAAAGTTTGCCTTCTAGTATGCCTGCAATAAATGCATTATTTCCTTTAATAGTTACTCTATGTTTATTAAACATAATACTATATCCTGCCTCAGCTATCTTTTTGACTGACAGTAAATTGTATGAAATATTTTCGACAATCAATGCTTCTATATTTATTTTACGTTTTTCATTATATATTATTTTAAATTTTCCTACTTTATTAGTTAATATGTACTCACCGTTAGCAACTTGTATTCTCACAGTTTTTTCTAATTTTCTGACGTTTGTCATTTCATATTCAAATTGGCTACTTACAATGTGCTGAGTACATCCAGAATCTATAATAAATGTTATATCATAGTCTTTGTCCTTTTCACTATTACCACTTAATGCGATTTCACTTGCGATGAAGCTTATATCTTCTTCTATCATATCTTCTTCTGTAGTCAACAATGCTCCTTGACTTTGGAATCTTCCATTTCCTCTGTAAAGTCCTCGTCCACGGCGACTTTGCCCGAAGAATCGTCCTGGTGGGCGGGATGAGTGAGCTCCTCTATATTCTCCTCTTGAAGTCTGAGATCCTCTATATTCTCCTCTTGAAGTCTGAGCTCCTCTATATTCTCCTCTTGAAGTCTCTTGTTCTTTCTTTGAATTTTCATATTTATCTTTGTTTTTGTATTGATGGAATCTTGAGCTAAATGCTGCTTCCGACTCTTGACTTGTGCCTTCCTCTTTAATTTTTGTTTCAGCATCCAGAAGTCTGGCTTTGACAAAATCAAAATTCAACTTTTTCTCAGATGCCATTGTTTCAATTGACGTAATGACGTGATCGTAATCCTTTGGTAATGACGATAATAGGTAGCATATTTTATCCTCTTCATCTACTGTAACATCTATAGCGCTTAGGTCGCTAATTATTGAGCTAAATTTGATTAGATGAGCCTGTAGAGGTTCATTACACTTCAATGTGATGAGTTTTCTTTTTAGATAAAATTTATTACATACGCTCTTTCTTTCAAATATATTTTGTAGAAATGTCATCATTTCATTTGCTGTTTCCCCACTTTTTATTATTTCTATATATTTATCAGATACTGATTGGGCTATGACGGATTTTGCTTTCGCGTCATCTTTTTTCTTATCGGTCGTATCCAATGCCTCTTTTTTTGTAGTAAGCACGTACGGCAGTTGTTTTTCTTCTAATATTAGTTTTAAACGGAATTTCCATGTACTGAAATTACTATTTTCGTTTAAAATTGGTAGATTGAAATGATTTGTTGACGAAATTGTTGTAGCGGTCGTCATATTTTTCTTTTGTTTTACTTCTTTTATTTTTCTTTCTTGTTATATTTTCTTATTTCATTTCCATGAATTTCCATGAATCGTTACCCGAAATACATCTTTGTATTTATTTTCTATCGATCTGCTACCATGTTGAAGTTTACGGGCTATTTGAATTAAAGATTGTTGACTCCGAAGTAATATATTTGTATTAATATAAATAGTACATGTTTTCTTAGTTTTATTCGAGAATGGAGTGAGTGACGTCTGTCAGCTCATTCGTTTGTTCTTTCAACCATAGACAATAACCATTGACAATCTCAACACATACAATACAACCTGCCTGTAACACGAGCAAAAAGAGCCCGTAAACGATTTTGGAGCAAAAATGTAAATTTGATAAATTTAGTCGTTGAAATTGTACACGTTTTGTTACGTAATATATAAATAACAAGAATTGGTTTCTATTAGCACTTCTACTCATCTTGCCTTAAAATAATGAGGTCGCGAGCGTGCGTCACCGGTAATATATGAAGAGAAGGGGCAGTTTTTTAATAATATTCATCAAAAAATTATGGTGGTTAATTATACAAAATGATGTATAAGAGCAGTTTCAGCACATGTTGTAGATTGTTTAAGTATCAAAATTACGTTGAAATTAAGTCGATTCTTAGAGAAATTGTCACTTGTTTTGAAGTCATTTCTGGAGAAAATTGATTTCGTCTAACTTTCATTTACACTACTTCAAAGTCATAATAATAAAAATGTAGTCTGTAAAAGGTCGAGTACAGGTTAATGTGTAATACAAAATTACTATTTTTAGCCGTCTAAACTTTACGAAATTCACAAATAAGAGCGACAAACTTTACGCGCGTTTACCTAAACGTCCATCAGTAAAAAAAAAAACATTACTAATTTAGTGACTCTGTTTTCAAAAAATTGATCTGTAAAACGGCAAGATGAAAAGACGTGCTAATAGAAACTGTATGGGCTGCTAGTGTCACATACACCAATTGTATTCTGTTGGTTGCTTGACATAATGATAACACAATATTGCCGGAAATAAACACTTTATTGCTACAAAAAATACTTTAAATCGAAAAACGCGATTACTATCCAGCTTTTAGCATAAATATGACAGAATAGATGCATGAGTGAAATCAATTCACCGAGTCTTGATCATCTAAAGCGCGATATTATGAATGATATTGCTAATGAGGACACGCGTGATAGGTTCTAATGATGAACGTGATTTAAGTAATTTCGCTGAGATGGCAATGTGCGGTATGTTGTTATTTTTATACCGTATCAAAAGGTGTACAATTTCAGCGACGAAATCTATCAATTTTACATTTTTGCGGCTAAAGTCGATAACGGGCTCTTAAATACACGATTAAATACGATAAATTTTGTATGAAAGAAAAATGAAAACAACCAATTTGGACCTAAAAAGGGCAAACATGGAAATAGAATAATGGCCAAAGTCAAAGATTAAAAAAAAACAATGAATTTGGCATTTTAAAAGTATAAATATAATATTTTAATGCTTGTTCCATAGCCAAATTCATTGTTTTTTTATCTTTGACTTTGGAAATTATTCCATTTCTATGGAAATCGTCACCGCAACGCGCTACTATCTATTTTTTTTAAGTAAACATGTACCTATGAATTTTTTCACTTTTCAGAATAAGGAATAAATGGGTTAACTTTTAAATTTTTTTATAAAGTGAAAATTGGCACACTGGTTTAAAGGCCAAATTGTTACAAATAAATACGTTATTTAAGTTTTTTGTGTTATTAACATTTTTTGTACGAAAAGGTAAAACGGTTATTTCAAAAAAGAATTCCTGGTCCCTAACTTACCGACCCTCCCCCCTTTGGGGGGGGGGGGGGTTGCATGGTACGATTTACGGTACCGGTACCGGGCCCAATCAGCTTTTTTTGACCTAAAGAAGCTGACCAAGCGGCATCGCCTGAGAAAAAAAAATGCATACTTTATGCACTTATAAGTAGTTACACTAAATTGACAGTAAATAAGAACCAAAAAAACTATACTCATCCTTTTTTTTTTGGGTGCTAGTACTAGTGTAAGATAGTATGATTATCTCTGTCTATGTTTAAAATGAGACAGAGTCCTTTGACAAACTATACTTACCCCATGCAGTAGTGGTGAGTATTTGGGTTTGCCACACCTTTTTGTTTCACCGCCAGTAGGTATTTAGTCTAATGACCTGTCGCATTGCCTTTCTTTATAGTTTATTATTTATCACACAACCAACCACCCTCCACCCGCGGCTTCATCTGCGTTCAGCCCCATTTTTACCCCTTTGCTGGTTGAATTTTCAAACAATCCTTTCATAGTATAGCTCCAGAAATTCGAAAATCATACGATTCTTTCAAGGTCCTAATACCTACAATGGTTTAGGCAAAGTTTAGGCGATGTCTGTCTGTATCTATGCGCTGCGACTATTTTATATATTTAAATTATAATCTAAAATATAATATAATTCGTTTATGTGTAGTATTCGAGGTTTAAAATTAGCGATGATTTCACTCATTGCTTTGTTCAACCAAGTTCAACCAACTATTGATCAAAACAGGGTGTTTTCCGCCAGCACAGACTTTAAGCGCCATCTTTCAACGAGGGCTGGAACTTTATGACGATAGCATAGACGTGGCCGTCAGAAAGGTTAATGGTTTTCACTTTTTCTACTGCATGGCGTGATAGCTAAAAATATGGCTTATGATTTCAAATCCTTTTATTCCTAAAGTTTAGGTTTATGACATAATTTAAATTAATCGGCCAATCATCATTAGCTATTAGAATTTAGAATTTTTTTTTTGTTATTTAAATATACTGTAGTACTTTTAGACAGTTGAAATTTTTACAGATAATGTATTTCTCTTGCCGCTATAACAACAAATACTAAAACAGAATAAAATAAATATTTAAGGGGGCTCCCATACAACAAACGTGATTTTTTTGCCGTTTTTATAGATAATGGTACGGAACCCTTTGAGCGCGAGTCCGACTCGCACTTGGTCGGTTTTTTATTTGTATTTATATCTATGTTTTAACCACTAGTCTTTGTTAAGTGTTAAGGTGAAATAGTTTTAGTCATCTCGTATGGAAATAAATACAAATGTTTCATAAAATTTCAAAAATATAGGTGTGTATTGCCATAAACTCATATTCGTAAAGTAACTGTAGCTTTTAGTTCCTGGAGATATGAGTTAACATTTTAATCCAGGAAGGTACTCACAGAAAACTAACATAAAAACAATAAAAATATACAGATACCTTTATTTTTATGTCACCTAAATTAAAATAATATATTAAATAATATTATTGCTATTAACAATCACAATTTCACTTTGGCTTATCAACATAGTGTGTTGAGCTTATTACCTATGATGGCTTACAATAAATGTAACTATAATAGGTATAAAATAATAGACAATCAATTCAAATTAAGTAATAAACAATCCACAATCTCGTTAGCTACACACATGTAAGAAGTCTACAAAACTATTGAAAAATCTTACAACAATTTTAATCGTAGCTAAAATTCCCTATACGGTCCTTAATTATTTTGGCACGTTGATTCACAGTCCTCTCTTGTCTTCAAGAAGAGAAATAACATAATTTACTCGTATATCTAATGCTATGTTACCTCCAACTTCTTTAAAATATACATCTAAAAATATGGAGGGTTAAGTAACTAACACTAGCTACATAGGTAAATAATTATTATACAGCCCGAAAATAGATAGCTGCAAGGAAATATTGACAGAACATTAGGTAGGTATATCTGATGCTTGTAGCAGTTATAGCTGTTACAGTATTACAACAATGTATTCACTTATTTATGCTCTCAATATTCATCATAGTTTATAAACATACATAATCTAATCATTCGAATAAAGTAAATTGTACAGCGTCTTATTAGTTTTTTTGGTTTTACTTGACAGAAATTTAGGTACATTCTAGTCTGTAAACTTCTGAACTTGAGTACATTTCATTGCTTTATCACTATTGATAAAATTACTCATTATTTTATTATCTACCTAAATAAATACATTTAGAGTCAAAAATTACCTAACGAATATATTGAAATAGTAGTCGACATCAGAAGGTTTGGATTAATTCGAAAATATTATTCTAATATCAAATCCTATTCATTTATCCTGTATGTATAACACTGCCTAATTATTTTTATTTGCCCGTCTAAAAAACCACTAAACCCTAGCCCTTTCATAAATACTTAAGTAAATATATTATAAAACATTTTTAAAGAGACAATGGGTTTATAAAGACGTACCTATAATATGACAGTAGAAGTATTATGAGTACAAAATGTATGTTTCACGTGGGTTCGGTCTGTTATTTTTAACAGACACATGTTGCATTGCCACATTCAGGACAAAAGTGTACTGTTTTATATACAAGGAATTGACATTTAGTTAGATACTTAAACATCTTTTACGGAAGCATGCTCCATCCTAGACTGCATCGGCACTAACCATCAGGTGAGATTGCGGTCAAATGCTTACCTTTTTCCAACCTTTTTCCAATAAAAAAATGTTTATAAGTCAAAGTATGGAAAACCACATAACTTGTCGATTTTCGAGATGCCTTAAGTGCCGTAAAAATAACAAAATCTAGAAATGAAAAACTCTCCTAACATTTAACTTAAAAATTTACAGTTTAGATGTTCGCACTACTGCGCCACTAACATATTCATATGATGTCACTAAGGGGGTGATGAGATGGGTTCTAGTTTGACGGGCGGAGGCAGATCTCAAGATGGTGGGTCGGGCGGAGCTGGCGGGCCTAGCGTGGGCGGTTGCAGCAACTTAGCAGCGGCTGGTAGCCCGGTCAGGTCGAAGCCAGGAGGTGGCACCACTATCCCTGTTGCCGTCGCTGTGCCTTGAAGATATGCTACTAACCTGTAAAATGTCACCATTTCAAATTTTGTAAGTAAACGCACTTTGCTGGTCCTCGTTTATAAGTATCTGGTGCCTAAGACTGCGTTTTTGCAAACGTTAGGTACATCATAAGCAGCCTTTTTAGAAATTTCGTGTATAAACTACCCACATGGTTTTTTTTTTAGATAATAAAATATTTGGCCCACATTTGTGTCACCTTGGAAAAAAAATCGAAAAAAAAAATCTAAAAAACAGACGGTAAGAAAATGCTGCCTAAAAAACTACTGCGAACCTTTTTATAGCTCAAATATGCAAGAGGTATAGATAGGCAAATAAAGAAAATTTAAAACTTCGTAAATATTGTAGTTATACCTTCGCAATTCATCCAAGGCGCTGGCCTGCATCAGGATGTAGTTTTTGGCTAGCAGCAGAGTCGCGATCTTGGACAGTTTACGGACGGAAGGTGAGTGAGCGTACGGAATCACGCTTCGTAATTCGTCGAGGGCATCATTCTGAAAAATCAAAAACGGATATTAAGTTTCTAGCTTCTTTCATAGCATAGTAAACCGAGTAAGTTCTACATTCCACAACAAATAAAATAAGAATAAAAAATGCGCATTGAGTTTGTGCGTGACAGTGTCCACCGCCTGGTGGCTATTAATTGGCAAGAGGATTACTTCGAGCATCGCATTTTAAGTGCCAATAACTAAAGTAAAATTTATTTTATCTAGCGTACTTATGAATGCCTTTAGGGATAAAATATTATCATACATGCACGTAAGTAGGTAGTTAGTTATTCTGTTATCTTATCAATCAGAGTAGTCTTAATTTTTTTTTGCTAAGGTTATAGATATACCTATGTGTGTATATGTGTGTGTGTAACTTATACAAATTTTGTGACACATAATAACGGGAATCAATTCATAGGTAATAAGTAACAAAAAAACATTGTAATCGATTTCTTACCAAGTCGTGCATTCTTCTCCGTTCCCTAGCGTTGATATTGAGTCGTACGGTTTTTCCTTGTCGCATTTTCTGTTTTGATTTTCCTTCGCCCATAGGTCTGCAAATAAAGAAGTTTCATCAATAAATTAAAATAATAATACGTTTCTTACATTCAAAAAGAGTTTGAGTCGGCTAAAAATCAGTAAACGTCATAGAAATAACTGTCCACAAGTACTTATACTATTTAATGACGCCATTTGTTCAGTTTTAACTTTTGACAAAGGGTTTCGTTGTACGAGACAAGTGGCCGATTTTTGCAATAATATTTGGACGAGTGCTACTGTGCTATCCCTCAGGCAGGGTAGAGGGCTATTCTATTAACAACCCTCTAACTATATTGAATCAGATTCAATTTAAATGTATGAGCTCGTTTAAATCTAGAATACCTATTCGAAGTTCCTTATCGATTTTTCTTCTACAAAGCGTATTAAACACTGAAATATAATCGAATTTTTAACGACGTTAGGGGTGCGAAACTCCTCGCTTCGGCCAAACTCGACTCCGTTCGGCTCAGCATTGCTCTGAGCAATTATTAGGGTTGGCAAAACTTGACGTCCCTTTGCGTGCACGACCACATATAAGATAATGACTTGAATTTTGACAACCCTAAATAGCCGAAAGGGATAGTGCCATACATTAGAAAGGAACAGCATGATTCAACCCTGAACCGCTGTCAAACTTCGGTTTTGTGGGAGTTTCCTTTCTGTACGGTAGTACTATTATTTATTCTGTGACGACGTGCTTATATCTCCTAAACCTAAAAAATCATATATTTTTAAAAATCGTATTAAGTCAATATGGTCTTGAACTAAATAGTAAATAAATAAATCAGTAAATAGGCTATGATTGATTCCTGGACAACTATTGTCACGTAGTGAACTGGCGAGCGGGCACTTGACAGGGGTGCGTAGTGGCCTTTGTGTACAGATGCTAACTCCATTAGAAGCACATCATTGTGCTACCCTTTGTATTTGTGCTACACATGTGCACATGTGGTAGGATTTATACTATACGTGCAATCTGTGCATTTTTATCAGATATATACTGCCATGATTTAAAAAAAATGTGATAAAAGGAACACGACAGTCACTCTTTAGGATATTTTTCTAACGGATGGCCTTGCTCGGAGTTCCCAACTTGTATGGCTTAGCGAGTTGAGAAAGGGGCTGCTGATTATTTTAGGAATTAAAAAACCGGTAGATGTTTTAAACTATTTTTATAACGCAAAAATGGTTTGATCAGTAGAGGCTCGGCACAAAAAAGGCTAGGCAGCCCTTTTCTAGCAGAATAATGAAGCTTTCTGTCGGGATTTCCCCAAGGCACTACAGTACCTATGCCTACGCGGTCGCTCAAGGAATTAACAAGTCTCCGCTACCGGTAATCACTAATCAGTCAGTACAGAGCGATTTTGTAACGCCGTAGTTTAATCTATCAAATCAAATCTTAGTCAAATCACAATCAAAATATATTATTCGCGTCTTTTCTAATTTCTAATTTACGTCTGAATCAGAATTGGTTTAATTATTCCGTTTATAAACGCATATCTACTAAACCTTTTAAAAAACCTACACTTTGTTATAAGTACTGTTATGTTTAATTTTTTGGTTATAAGTTTTTTCATCATCATCATGTACTTAAGAGTAAGTCTCTTGTCGGTGGAGCAATTTCCATGTTTCGCGGTCCCCTGCTTTCTCTTTGACAGCCTGATACGACACGACGTTGTTTTTCCTTTATTTGATGCATGTACGCTCTCCTTGGTCTTCCCTCCTTCCTCTTTGCTTCAACTTTCCCTTCTATGATGTTTTTGATAAATTCGTCGTGTCGTATCAGGTGCCCAAGCATCTTTCCTCTTCTATTATCTATAGTTCTTAACAAAGTCCTCTTTTCTCCTACTATACGTAAAACCTCTTCGTTGTTTTTTTTTAGTCCAACTGATCTTTGCCATTCGACGCCAGCACCACATCTCAAAAGCCTCCAGCCTCTTCCTATCACGTTGCCTCATTGTCCACGTTTCGCTTCCGTACAGTGCAATGCTCCAGATGTACACTTTTATGAGTTTTTTACCGAGTACAAATAAGAGTAATGTAAGATGTGTAAATATTAAAATCTGTAAATAAATGTTACTTATTTCAAGCATAAATAAGTGATGTTGTATCTAATGCTAATATATTTTCGCGAACGTATGGAGCGACGTAGTCGCTAAGCGACTAAACTCCTAAAATTATGAATAGAAAAGTTCCTTATTTTATACCTACTGAAATATTTCTGCGTTTGATTGTGAAAATCATTGTAGCCAATCACGAAATTTTTAACCATTTTTTTCAAACTAATTTCCAAATACCCTAAGACGCATGCGCCATGGGTTGAACAGATACAGCCGACTTAATAAACTTTCAAACCTAAACTTCATACCAATAGGGCTGAAAGTTGCCAGTTATGTGATGCTGGAGTTTCAAACGTCAAAACAGACTCGATTATGCAAATTTAGGCTATTAGTTATGCTATGTTGGTTTTGCTTTAGCTTAGACACATTTGAAAATGATATGCACTACGAAATAATTGCGGCATTCTTATTAGAAATATACAAAGTGCGTGCACTAGGATTTAACACTCTAACCTTACTGTTTCTTTGCGGGTTCGGCTATTAATCTAAATCTAAATTGTTCACCTCTTCGATAAGCAGTTGCACGTACCTTTGACCGTAACTGGTCCCCGGTTCCGGCTGGTTCTCGTCAGTCTGATAGCAGTGCTGTGGCGGCGGTGGCTGCCCACCCTGCATGTAGAATCCTCCAAGCCCCACGGCTCCCAGCGGCGTCCGTCGCCCCGGCACCGACTGCGGTGGCGAGTGCGACTCCACCGGCACGCCATCCCAAGCCCTTCGCCCCTCCATCATTTAAAAAATTAACACATAACACTGGTCGAAAAAATATCTGTCACCACTTTTAACTGGCAGGTTATTGCCTAGGCGTACGGTCGGGATAGGGTAATTAAACAAATAAAAAAATAAACAAACTGGTTGAAAGATCGGGACGTTTGAATTGGGAACCGAGTAGTCGGATAGTGCAGCGTGGAGAGAAGTTGGCGCGGTCCACAATCGATCGCGGTACGCAGCTGGGGTGCGCACCCCTCATCTCGCATTGTTCGAGATGCGATTGTGATTTGTTGTCGCGTGGACGATATCAAATTGGTTTTAAACGCTTATGATATTGATCGGTGGCAGTTATTGCATCTGGTCATTTTATGGTCATAAAATCTTTTTTAAACCATATTGGTTTGGGCATACGATTTACGAGTAACAACTATACTTATATTCTAATATTTACATTATTTTTAAACTTTGTCAGTAATCTTAAACGTTTATATAACTTAACTTTACCGCTAAGTAATAACTATTAACAGCCTAAATGACCTTGTTTTAAGCAATAATGTGAATGAGCAGTTAGCCCACACATTCTTATACTGATTCGTAAATATCATCGACAATCCCTAGCAGGTATCCCAAAACGGCACGGTCATTGCCCTCTAGCGTGTTCATCTCTATCTCAAACATTATCCCGGACTAATTTATGCGCGTGCCAGCAAGTGGGTTAACTCTGTAGAGCCCATCAGCATATATCTTTGGCGTAATGATAGCAATGATGTTAAGGGATTGAGAACGGGATACGGTTATGTTCTTTATTGCTCAATTTATGTGTATTATGTGGCAGTAAATATTTTTTGCGAATTCCGGAATGTCAGCTTTTTAAAAATTGCAACAACTATACAAACAATTTAATAATTTTAAAATAATATTTTCATAATACTTGCTCATATCATAAAGTATGTAATCCCATGCAGGCGTATGCAGCTATTACCTACTGCCCCATCCCATAACTGGTTTAACCCCCAAGGGAGTTATGGATTATGTAAAATTATTTGTTTATAGAAAGTCAAGCTGAGAACAGAGGATACAGTAGCATATTTTTTTATTATCAAGCTGTAAATAAATATTTACTGTCAAGATACTTATAATTTTCTAAAATTCGCCTTCGATGTCATTACTGTCATTATCTCGCGCGCGCCAATAATGAGTGAGCATGACACGACCGTGCTTGTACGAGTATTTCGCGAACACCAATCAGCGAAAGCGATTGTCACGGTCGTATCAAAATAATATAAGATCCTTAACGAATTGTTAAATCAGTATTGGCCTCCTGTATGTTAAAGTGGAATTAATATTTAATAAGGGTTCCTAGTTGACTACGGAACCCTACAAAGTAATGAGTACAAACTTATAGAGAGCAAATATTTTGGTTTCATGTGTCGCATAGGTTTTGCGTTGACATTTCTTGACCTAGATTTTATACGCTAAAATATACGACAAGTAACTAAGTTCTGGGATATTTATCACATATATCTTATAATATGACATATGACCAAGGTGTCAAGGTCTTATATCAGTTTAAATAAAAACAAATCATAGTTTAATAAAGTTTATTTTAAATATGTCATATTAAAGCTAGACAATTAAAATTTATTTACAACTTATTCCAATCAGTTCCGACTTTTTAGTCTTTATATTTTAAATCATATTTTATACTATCAACACATAAATGCAATGCACGCCCATGGAATATGTACGTACTGGTACCTATTGTTTTTAAGTATTTCCTGACGTTTTTTGACAGCTCACCATATCGTTATTATTATCACCCAGGGATCGAATACCGGTATATTTTTCATACAAATTAACCGGTATTCATATTTCGGTATCTCGGTTGTTTATGTATATTTTTCCATTTCATTTAGGTGATTTGATAACTGATACTCCTTACCTAAATACCATTCTTCAATATCAAAGAAATATTTGGAATGCTGCGTGATATTTTGATTTTAAGTTATTCCGGTTACGATCCCTGTTATCACCAAATAATTGTCACTGATGACACAAAATTTTATTTTAAGACTTACATATTTTTTGGTATATTTTGAATAATAACATACATCAGCTTATAAAATCGGCAGCAAATATTTAATAACTTTTAATGATAACAACATCAGTGGTTTTGTTATGTATGTACGTTGTCATATCGACTATGGCTCTCGATCAGTTGGCACAGTTTTATTAAGTATACCGTTACATTTCCATCTCAAATCTCATCAGAACTTAGGAACAATCAAAGAGATCAAAAGATTATGTCCTTTATGTCCGAAATAAAATTCATTTTATTATAAAAAGAAACCCAAACTGTCATGATTGTTGGTATTATGTTGAGAAATATAGATAATTTATAAATACAGCTAACTATAAGCTTTATATTTCATAAATATTTATTGGACAGATATAGGGTCAACGGAAATTCAAATACCCCAAGCACAAGTGCACATCTTATACCACATATTTAAACTGTTTGTAAACATTATTAACATTAAATTTGCCTTCTAACATCTTCTTCAATACTATTTTATGGGTTAACAACAAGGACTAGTTTTACAATAACAGCACCAACATCAAGTGATTTTGTAGGTGTAGAGACAGTTTGACGTATTTTTTTTATTTTTGAAGCAAGTTTATACGGACAAAGTAAAATGAGACTTTTAATACTGTGCAAAAGTAGAAAACTAGTAAGAAAGAGTATACACTTACCTACTAAAATTCATTTAGGCCATTATTTAGAGTACATGCATATAGTCATAAGTATATAGGCTAGGTACCTACATAAGAATCAGAACACCCTTTTTCTAATATAACACTTAGTGTAGATATCACACTTGTTCACCTAGTATCCGAATAGTTACCATTTTTGGCACAGTTCTGAGCCCTATCTACACATATCAACAAACAATGTTTCACTAGATTCTAGTTTCGTACCCTTGTATTTTTTCTATAACAAGCAAAGACATCGAGATACGAGATATTTGTCCATATATCCTTATTTCTAAACAGCATATATATGGGAGACATATATTAAATTATTAGACATGTTGGATCATTAGTTTAAAGCTAGGTTCATGGTTTATAATAGTTGCTTTACAACGATTAAGATCAGATTTTAGACCAGAAATTGAATAATCTATTAAGAGAATTACCTACATATTATAATGATACTTTGGTTTGTATACTTTTGAGATATAATGTAGACATTTAGACAGCTACGCAAATACTGATATACTACAAAATCTTATTATTCCATCATTTGGAATATAAGAACATTTTGAGTGCGTAGGTAAGTACCTTACCTACCTGTATAGTTTGTTATCAAGACAATGAGGAGTTATTATATTTAGTAATGGGTATAAAATGGAGATGAGAGATATTGTTTAATACTCTGTTTTCAATGATTACATATATATAATAGTAAACTTTTTTTGTAGGTATGGGATTTATTGTCTTATTTATTAATAAAATTTTAAAACCATTAATTATATCAACAGTAGTTAACTTCCATCAAAAATTTCATAACATAACGCTTCTCTTTACTGCAGAATTATTTTTCTTTTATATATAAATACCCAGTATGTGTATGGTTGAGTTCATAAATATGTATAAATTTCTTCACTTTAATCAATTGCAATATTTGCAATAAGGTGAAAAATTTATACATATTTATGAACTCGACTGTACAATGACAGACTTGAATCGCCATCGATAAAATAACCATTAGTTTCAGCAAAAGTGCGAATTCTGAATGCTTTATCGAATCATGATACGGCTGCCAGAACATTATAAAATTAACATCTATATTAGGTTATTAGGTTATCTTAAATGTTTATCTATAACTATAACAAATATATTTACAATTTCATAATTTATATATTAATGTAAGACTAGCAATTACCATCTTTGGCTTGTTTGGTGAGATAGCTAATGTTCAGCAACGGTGTTTTCTTGTCCTCCAACTTCTTACTGCACCGTAATATGGATGAGTATCTCGAAAAGTTACTCGCTTATGATTAGGTACAACATCAATTAAGAATATATCTCAGATACGTCTATAACTATTTTTTCCGTATGACGTGGACTTTTCATGATATTACTCATTGTTCTCTTCTGGTTGACTTCCCCTTCATCAATAGAGATCAGCACCATTGTTTGTTAAAGGTGCACTTTACCATTATGCCTCAACTAACTTCAATATTTTTAACAATTTTATTCTTAAACCATATCCTACTTGAAAATTAGTCGACACATAAATCTCACAAACTCTTGCAGTTTTCTTTAAAATCAGATCTGTACAAGTATATTCAGTTCATTAAAATGTACATCAATGTAGGCCGACTGAAGTACGGTAACGAGTAGCAAATCACATGGTGGCAGAGAGCGGCGCGGCGGCGAAGCGGGTGGGCACGGGCAGGCAGGCCAGCCATACGGCGCCCGCGCCGGCGAGGCATCAACGCGCGCGGTGCGCGGGCGCGGCGGGCGGTCAGGGCGCCGCGGCGGCCAGCGGCGGCCGCGACGGCGTGGGCACGCGCGGGCACGCCACCATCGATCCGCTGCGACTCGCTTGGCTGTTGTTCGTGGCGCCACCTGTGTAAAATACTTCTGTTGAACATATAACTTATTTATAGCCAGAATCTTCAATATTTTGACCCAGTTTAAACCATAATAGACTTTTCTGCGACGTTACCATGAGACCAGCTATTTACGCTTTGAGTTTGCCGGATCGATGTAATTGCTAGGTTTCGATTCGAAAGTCAAACTTTGACAAGTTACCTAGCTAATGTAGTATTGTATTTTACCTATAAGAGAGCCCAGCATCTTGGTGACGGAGAACTTGCGTGTGCGCAGAGGCGTGCGCACCTCGGCGAGCAGCCGGTCCACGCAGCGGTACAGGTCGCCGGAATTGTCGGCCACGCTCGCCTCGCTGAACGATGCGTTATGGGCAGCACTTATGCTCTGACCATCTTGAGTCGTTACCTGTAAAATAACCAACATTTCAATTTTAATCTCCTTTTTTTTTGTAACCGTGAGGGCGATTCGAACTAAAAATCTTGTTATGAATCGGTTATAGGCATGATCTGCCATCTGTCAACAGTGACGTTTCTTCAATTATAAATGCCAATGCTGACAGCTGACAAATCACACCCGTAACCGTTGCATAAGAAGAAATAACTGCCTGAATAGACCTCTTTCCTCTACAAAGCGGGATAATGCTGGGATCGGCAACAAGCGTAGCGCTACGTAAACATCGGCAGTGTATGTCAGGCGTGTCCGAAATTTAATAACAGGTTATGAATTAGATCTCGATCAATTATCGATCTGATCTGTCAATTATATAAAACTATGAAAACGGATTATATCGCGTATATTGAATTAATAATACATCCCGATCATCTGATCTGTCAATGTCAAAAGTGACGTTTTTTTGGTTTGAAGAAATGTCACTTTTTAACACTGACAGTTTAGATCCATAAGTCCATAACTGATCCAGAACTAATTCATAACCTGTTAATAAAGTTCATAACGCACATGACTTTCAAGTGCGCCTATGTGCTACGAATTGTTTTTCGCTGCTTGTGACCTTACTCGTAGAATGCTACGCGCTACGGCTACGGTATGCTACGAATTACGTCGAATGAACTAACGGTTATAGTCTGCATCTTCACAAATGATTTTTACGCTTAAGACAGTAATTTGTTAAACAAAAACTATTGTATTTTTTGTGCGAGAGGTCGGCCATTGTGTGCCATTGTGTGTGAGTGACGCACGCGCCGTAAAAATCATTTGAGAAGTTGCAGACTATACTTATGGTATAACTGCAATAGTGAAATGTGACTCACTTTCAAAAGTTCTACATATAGTTTGTAAAGCACTGTCTCATTTCAAACATAGACAGAGAGAATCATACTATCTTTGTCTTATACTAGTTACTTACCCAAAAGAAAAGGATGAGTATAGTTTTATTTGTTCTTATTTACTGACAATTTGGTTTGACCAAATATAGATGTATACATATTTAACTGATGATAAAATATTTGATTACGTATTTATACACCTACTTAAACTTTTACTTTAAATTAATTATAACAACAGTAAACCGTGTTAATATTTAAATTACCAAAACATAATCGCAAATCTAATTTGAACGTGGTTATCCCTCCTCTTTAACAGTGTAATTGGAGCAAAGTTTCTGTTCAATTTGGTCGTTCATTCGGGTTGGCCCCGTTACGTAACTGCCTGTCCGAGCCGAGTTTGCCGTAAATTTGATGGAAAGTCATTTAGTTACGAGTTTGTTATACAATTCTTTGATAAATGTGTCGGTTTCTGGTTTGCAATTTTAGGTCAATTAAATTATGTAACCGAGAGTTTTTATTACAAGTACTTAGATTATTATGCGATTGAACAAAATTATAGTTGTGATACTGAGTGCTAGTCTGGTAATACTCAAAACAGTCAAGAGAAAACAATTTCCGCACTAAGATAACTGACCATTGCATTAATAAGTACTTTGTTTTGGTGACGAAAAATTGTAATCCTAATCGATTCAAGTTCGAAGAATGTATTTGTGTAATTTGTCAATGTTATCTACAACCCATGTTATGCCTCATCAAAATTGCTATAGTCGAGTGAACAAAACGTAAAAATTGAACTTTTACAGATAGGAGTTTGTGACATATGAATGGTGGTTACACCACCAGGGCCCCGCTATTGTTCGTGTACTGAATGCTGACGTATGTTTCATGGAGATGGGAACAATGTCATTCGTGAATACTTGAATCGCGGATACACGTGTAGCGATATGAAATGTGCGTATTAACGCTTTGTATTCAATTGCCTACTTATTCGTGTATGCACAATATTTATATTTGTGTTTTTTGCTTGCGCAGTAATTTATTGTCGCGAAAAAAACGTTCATCTCATAAGCGGCTATCGTAGCGAGAAGTATCATATTTAATAAATTCTAAATACGCCTCCAATATTAATGGAGCTTACGCTTTTATCAAGATGGCGGACAATAAAAAAAGCTACATTCACAAGCCCGCTGGCTGACTTTTCTTTTAATAATATTTACATTAATCCCTAAAAATTTATGATTGATGTTCGGTCCGAGAGGATCTCAGAATCAATGATGATTACTGCCCACAGATTCACAGCATATTCATTTGTAGTCAGTGAGTGTGACATAGAAATAAGTTGTATTATGTATTTATACATAAAGTAAGTAATGAAAACGAACAATATTACAAATTGTCACTAAATGTGAGTCTGATTTGATTATTTTTTGTAACAAATACGTTGATTCTGCCGCCCACATGTCATAGCGGACTGGCTGATTTAATTTAGCAAATTGTGAATCCAACTTTGCGTTGGCAGAGAGACTTAATAGCATAGGTCAGAATTAAATTTATTATCTTTAAAGGTCATATTAAACTTTTAACATTGTTTAAAGTACGTTCATTGCTCTACTGACCTGTCTCAAATGGTCCAAGTCTGTCTTATTTCCTAAAAGGGCTAGGGGCATGGGTGTGCTAGCACCCGTGGGCCCGTGCGCCGGGCTTGCGGTGGCGGGGGTTCTCCTCAGGGCTTTCAGGACTTCCGTGGCATACTCGAAGCTGCTCCTATCCGTCACCGAGTACACGACCAGGCATGCGTCTGCCCATTGGATCTGAAACCAAAAATCTAACATTAACGATCATAGGAATATTATTCAACAGGCAAATTTAATTACCTATACCGTCGTTCAGGCAAGCAATCGACATAGCTATTTCAACCTTTGACTCAGCAGCTCTGAAAAGTGATCTAACACTTTTTTGGAACCAATGGCGCAGATTTCAATTGCAAGTGCAACCTGGCTGAAACGTCGGAGAAAAGGTAAAATAATGAAACTTTAGACCACCACGTTAGACCCTTTAATGACATTAATTATGTTTACAAAACGCGAGTCTTATACATTTTTTGTCCGGCATTTCTTTCACCTAGTGTCCTAAGAAAACTGATCCAATGAATCACTGTAAGTAATCATTGTAACATTTAGCGCCACTTGCAATATCCCACTTACCCGGGGTTAACCGGTTAAACCGCTAACCCAGTGTCAAATTGTACTCCTTTAGTGGGATGGTGCAAGTGGCGCTTACTGTCACACCAACGCGTTTTTGTTTTGACATCACTAAAATCATTTTGCACTTTTTGAGGAGTTAATGGATTACGAATAGCAAAATTTTACATTTACTCGTGACATAGATCTAAACCTTTCATAAGAAAAGCCATGTGCGCGCTTTTGAGCTGTTATTGAAGTAAGTTAAATTGCCTCCTGTTATTGTCTTGTTTGTAAACGTGGGCGGAATATACCGTGAATCACCTTTGAAAGCCGGTCTGTACCGTACCTTTATTAATCGTTCGGGAGATTTTGATTGATTATTTTCTAAATCCGAGCTATGCTATTCGTAAAAAGCTCAGAATTCAGACATAAATGATTAATTACGGGTGGAAGCCAACATTCCGTGCTAAAATTAGACTGTGGCGGTTCACGGGCGCCCCCGCCGTCGCGACGCCGGACGACTGTGATTGGCGATGCTCATTGTTGGGCCAAATTAAACCAAATTGCTTTCCAACGCTGATCGATCACTCCCACATTTCAAAAATAGCTAATGACCTCGCAGCTCATTCATGAGACGTGTTGTTGACGCTTAGACCCATTCAGTATTTGAGATGAGGGTAAATATATTATGTATTTTATTTTTCACTATTTCACTCATGTTAAATATATGTAGAAAAAAACCGGTCAAGTGCGAGTCGGACTCGCGTTCCAAGGGTTCAGTGCATTACACAATTTAAACAATGTATTTTTTATGTAAAATGTATTTAAGTATTAGTAACTAAGTATTTAAGTCCGACCCACGCTTAACTGCACATTTCTAATAGGTTTTCCTGTAATCTATAGGTAAAGATCTATTTTGTATTTTTTTTTTTAAATTTTGACCCAACAATTTCGGAGATAAAGGGGGGAATGGTCATTTTTTGCCTATTTTCTTGAGTAACTTCTAAACTGTTTTTCTTAAAATTATAAAAAAAATATATTTGAGATTCTCACAATGAGCTCTATTATTTGATATGTAACACGATATAGTTAGAAAAACTTTATTTTTTAATTTTTTCATTTACCCCCCAAAAGTGGCTCCCGTGTTTAACATTCATTTGTTTACGTTACATGTCCATCTTTGGGTCACAAACTTACATATGTATACCAAATTTCAACTTAATTGGTTCAGTAGTTTCGGAGAAAATAGGCTGTGACAGACGGACAAACAAACAGACAGACGCACGAGTGATCCTATAAGGGTTCCGTTTTTTCCTTTTGAGGTACGGAACCCTAAAAAAGCATGAAAAAGTGGATAATTTAAGTTATTTTCGCTTTGCAACGAAAGTTGCCCAAAAATACATAAGTTTTATCATTTCTTAGATGGACGTCCATCTTTTTTTAAATATAAAATGGGTGCCTAGCCAAGGTGATAATCGTTTGCGTTAATTAAAATAAAACAAGTAGTCATCATCCCTTAAACACACTATACAGTTTAAATGAATATCTCAGGAGTAAACGTAATTCGTAAATTAAAGTTCCATTTCGCGCCATATAACTTGCATGAAATGATGGGCCATCCACATATTCGGCCAACGTAGGCCAATCTAAGGGACGCATTTATGCGTTATTGCTATCTCATTCCACCGCATAGCTGCGTCCCTTAGATTGGTCTACGTTGGCTGAATATGTGGACTCGGTATAAAATTAATAACTCCGAGCAAGCCCGTAGAACTTTCTTAGGGTTAAGTGGATTATGAATCTCAAATGTCACCACGGTAACAACGTTTAGTATCCTCTTAAGGGGTGAGCGTCATAAGATAATGTTACATTTATCTAATAGATATGTTCCTCATGTATATTGTATAGATAACAATAGATAGACCCCTAATAATAACGGCACTTAGTAACAGCGACAATAAATTATGACCTACCCTCAACCGGGGTGAATAGCGACGGCTAAGGTGAATAGGGACAAAACTTAAAATGTAATTTACCTGACAACTTCTTCAAAAATACTCACACAAATTGTATCATTCGATTGAAAATAATAGTAGGTATATAATATTGTCTTCGGTTACCGCGATAGTTACTCATGAAATAAAACTATGAAATCGGATTATATCGCGTATATTAAATTTATAATACATCCCGACGTTTCGAATCCTTTACAGCTTTGGTGGTCAATAGTAGGTAGGTATATTTTATAGAATATGGTTTGTGTGGGCATTTTTTAAGAAATTGTCAGGTAAATCACATTTCAAGTTTTGTCCCTATTCACCCCGGTTGATGGTATATTGTAATATTATATAAAGTAAATATAAAGAACAGAACACATTGTAACATATTCGATACAGATTTTTAAATAAGCATGAAAAGCAAGCAAGAAGCATAGACTGCTTAATAATAAATCGATCGACACGCTATTTCCTTTCAAGAACTTAAGTTCCTTCCTGTATAGGTTATAACAAAACCACCCCGAAGTAGCTTGATGTATGCAAGACAAGTCTGCGTGGGTAGCATTAAGTAAAGCTTTGTAATGGATCCTTCTGATTCCCATCGATTAGATGTCTAACCGCCCGCTCGCCCACTCCTGTTGGACAAGGACTTTCCTTTTCAAATGTTTTTAAATATTACAAATATTTAATGGAAGTGTTTTAGGATTCGTAATGCTTGTAATATCGCGTATTATACATATTTTACTTATAACAGGAGATGAACGTTGAGGTGCATTAAAACGCAATATCAAGTACACATTATTAGCAAGTACATTTTTACAAAATTATGCTAAAACAATCTAGAAATAATTTAATTGGGCTTTCTCCTGAAGAATTGAGAATAACTCGGTACATACTAACGTATTGGAACGTAAACATTGTGAGTCATGTTGCAGCAGTCTAGCTGGTCACTGGAGCACTAGAAGCCATAATTTATTCCACTCGTAAGTATTATATTAGCGACGATTAACCTAGTTGCTAACTCATAAAGGCCAGTTTAATCTTCAGTTAATCTCCCATTTTGTGTGCGGAAGGCGATGCGGGATCGTTACTTCGATCCATTGCAGACAGAAGCCAGGTGCAGTACAAGAGCGTATCAAAGAAATTATTCATCATAAACAACATCAATCGAACAAAGTACAATGCCAATGATTCATGAGAATAATTATAACCGGGGCATATTCATTGAGACAGCTGATACGGAGATTAATCAATGTTTTGATTTACATTTCGATATTCTTGAATCTGACACATCTATACCTAGTGCCTAAGTATTATGAATGTTCATTACTACATTTACTACGTCGTAAACAGAACAAGATCTATAATGCAAGATCAAGGATCATTATTGATGTTCGAAAAGGCCGTCTGTAATCTTCTGGTTATTTAAGATGTATTTGCGTTTAAAATTTAAATTAGCCGTAAGTAACCTTCCCATAGTTGTTGAATTAACCTTTTAACGTGAAGGTGAAGTCTATTGGATTCGCGGCAAGGTCTCGTAAAGAACTGCTTTAACCTATATCTTCTTCCAATTGGCCTTAGAGCGTGTTCACATTGTACTATCCGATATCGGATGTCGGAAAGAAGTAAAATTTAAGAAATATGTGTCTCTCTGTATTTATTCATACCTTTAATAATTAACCATTATTACTAAAAAACGATAGACAACGCAAAAAGGCGGACTTAATACCAATGGCACTCTCCTACAGCTGTTTTTGTCATAGGTGCCTTCCGTCATCCGATATCAGAAAGGCGGTTCCGATAAATTCAGCCATGTCGGAGCCCGGGGGTCAGCTGTCGGACCGATAATATTAGTTTGTGTGCGTATGTGTAGGCAAAATGTTTATTGTAGTGTGCGTGACCGCTAAAGCGGCGCCCCCCGGGCGCGCCCCTGCGCGGCCTGACTACGGAGATGTAGGATCCTACATCCGATATCGGATCGGCCAATGTGAAAACGTTCTAACACTTACAGTGGAGAGAACTCGAGTAGAAAATTAACCTATTTATAAACAGTAAAACACTTTATTGATCACTCACCTGTTCTGCGGGAAATTTGTCCGAGTTTGAGCCTGAGACATCTATTACTTCTAATTCCACCGGGCTGCTGTTTATTTGAACTGTCTGTCTGTATAATAAATCTGAAATAAAAATAAATACATTTTAATTGTAAATTATTTAAATGTCTTATACAGCTGTTTGTAAAGCTTAACTATCTGTTTTTTATTACCTGTATTTGAATGATATTCTCCAATGTATCGTCTTGTTAGGTATCTTACAATAAGAGCTGTAACAAAAAAAGACAAAATGAATACAAATTTAAACAGGTGCGAGTCGGACTCGCGCACGAAGGGTTCCGTACCATTACGCAAAAAACGGCAAAACAATCACGTTTGACACAGACAGACAGACAGACGGGCAGAGGAGTCTTAGTAATAGGGTCCCGTTTTTACCCTTTGGGTACGGAACCCTAAAAAAGTGTTTTAGTGAGATAAGTAAAATTACATTACCTAGACTTATGTAAGATTTTTTTAAATAGGTGAATGACTTATAAATAGCTATTACAGAGTTTTAAATGTTTCAATTGCAAAATATAAAAACGTCGACGGAAACTCCATAATAATATTGATCTACTTATATATTAAATGCTGGTATTTAATTCTATGTCTATATTTATGAGGTAGCACAGACATGATGTCTTGTCGACGGATCTTGATAATATTCCGATGAATCATCTTATATTTGGTTCAGCTGTTGACCGACTTTAAGCAGGTTGAAGTACGAATTCACTAGTAGAGATTGATTGGTTGTTGTTAAAGAAAACAATATTACATCACCAGTTTCGGGTCACTGGAGTATGCCTTGCTGTTTATGTAATGCCGAGTGGGTCGGGTTGTAACACTTCTGCTAGTTCTTGATAAGAGCATAAAAGCATTTTATGTGTTTTCTTAGGGCTCAAGCGCCCACGCGCTTTGAGAGGAGTGGGATCCTTTATTATTAGTTTATAGAGTATTTCAGCTAGTGTGTTTACTGACTTAAACTAGCACTAATTAATGAAACTCCGCGCTAGGGAGTGTAGTATTTATTAGGCCACAAGATGTAATTAGTGATGAGATCTAAAATGTTTTGACATGACACATTTTTGTATGCGCGTTCTGTGTTAGTACATTTTGTTTTTGTATGAGCATTCAGCGTAATTACCTGACTTTCCCACTCGTGAGCTGCCGAGAACTGCGACGCGCACCCGCGGCGGACTCGCACGTTCGTCCTTCATATTTGGAATTTTCAAATAACTGAAACAATAAGAAAAAACAACATATCAGCACTTAGTTTCACATATCACAATCCATACTATCCATACTATAATACTATATACTATATTATACTATATAGTATATATACTATATACTATAATATTATAAATGCGAAAGTCTGTCTGTCTGTCTGTCTGTGTGTTCCCTCTTCACGCTTAAACCGCTGAATCGATTTAGATGAAATTTGGCATAGAGATAGGTTGAGTCCCTGAGAAGGACATAGGATAGTTTTTATCCCGAAAATCATCCCTTAAGAAAGTAAAAAGCGGGGTGGAATTGAGATAATTAACGAAGTGCCTGCTAATTTGTGTGCATATTATGCTTAAATTTAGATTGCTATAAGAATTTTTCCAGGCGCTATTCTTATTCGCGTATTCTTATTAAGTCGCGGGCAAAAGCTAGTTAGATATAAGCCAAAATAAATGTCATATTTTTCTTAGTGTATTTATGAAATGTATTTTGGTTTATAACTTATTTAGAAGTGTTTCTACTTGAAATATACACAAATTAAAATATTTTCAAAAAGTAATTCAGGTATCAAAAAGTAGTTGACTTTTTCTTGATAGTGTCACAATTTGATAACTTATTATAAACGGTTTTAGATGAGGCGCTAATTGGCGCGTTTGGGTTTCAATCATTTGGCTTGATTTGCTTCATATGACGTCCGTCCTTAAGCTAAAGATGCAGTGAAAAACGTCAGAATCGTAAAAGACACAAATAACTTCATTTTGTTAAACGACTTTCTAATATATGGTTTGAAGGTTTTTCCTAAAACGTTTAAAGTTAATTTATTGAATTAAGTTTCGTTTTACGACTTTCACTGCTTTTGTTGGATGTACTCGTAATGTTGTCTATTCGTTAATCAGTGTTACGCAAAACGATGGCAAAAACAAAACATGCGGCAAGTAAATAGTCTATATTTACAGCGTGAATGCGACAACCTACGTCAGTGCCGTGCCGCACCGCACCGCGCCCGCAAATAGTTGAATAACCCTAAAATACGATGAATAACACCATGGAGGCGGACAGCTTGACAACAATACCACCCAGCGATCTATTATTCATAAATCATAACAGGTGCACAGTGTAAAAAGTGTACAGTGGACCGACGACTTTGACGTGTACCGAGCTACAAACAATGGCGAATGTGTGCAGCTCGGGTGCTCGCGGTACACCCTTCGCCCCTCGCACCCCTCACGATTGCCCTGTCTAGACGGCTTCGTCGAATTACTGTATTGTTTTATAGACTGTGACAGGTGCATGTACTAACTTATCGTTTTCTATTTTAAGATTTATTTATATGTTTGAACATATTATCTGCTTTGCCCGAAGGTTGACTGGTAGAGAATGCCTCACAGCATTAAGTCCGCCTTTTGTACGATTGTATTTTCTTTTGTGCAATAAAGATTAAATAAATAAATAAATAAATATTCTAAAGTAGGTATTTCTTATTAGCGAAATGTTTCAAGGTTAAATACATTTCAATTATTCTAAAAATCATTAAGGGGATCCCATGCCCCAATGACCTTCGATTTGAAGTGTTTTTAGACAATGTTTAAAACAATCATAAATTAATAAGTATTCATTTTTTTTCACAATCCGGTAGACAAAAATGAAGATAAAAGATTGAAGAACCGATAGCCGCTTGTCTTATAATTCTATATGTAGTGCAAAAGTAGGAGATACGATTCAAAACTTGTCAAAACTCGATGAAAACCTCAGGTAGCCCCTTAAGTTGTAATCTTGGATATATATATGTTATAAAACTTTTTACAGAAAAAAGAAAACCAACTTCAAAAAGGATAAAATAAAATATTATCCTTTTTAAATATAAACGTTACCAACTGATATGGTTTGAAGAAGTCGGTGCCGAGCGAAATAGTAGCAATACCAGTATAAAAATCAGCTTTATATCTAAAAACCACAGTACAACTGTACGAATATTATAAACGTGAAAGTGACTCTGTCGTGTCGGGGTAAACGATGAACATGCTACATTTAAAAAACTATTATCATTATCATCAAAAAATTATCACCATCAGGGGTCGTAGCACGGTACGCTTATCACCATGCCTGTCACTTTCTAACAAGTATGTGAGTGCGAAAGTGACGGACTTAGTGATAGGGGAACCATGCTGCGCGGGCAGGTCGACTTCATCAAATTGGTGGTTTTCGAGAGAACGTGTTAGTTTCTTAAGAAAATACCCAAATCACTATACATTTTATGTTCCCTCAATTCCTCGTGGATCCCATTATCAGAACAGCACCAGATTAATTTGGGACCACTTTGGAGGTAGTTCCTTTCGAACAAATAAATAATTATTCAAATCGGACCACGGGTCTCGGAGTAGGTAATCGGTGAACATACCTACTCGTTTATAAAAAAATGGCCAAGTGCCAGTCTGACTCGCGCACGAAGCATTACGCAAAAAACGGCAAAAAATCACGTTTGTTGTATGGGAGCCCCACTTAAATATTTATTTTATTCTGATTTTAGTATTAGTTGTTATACATGCAACAGAAATACATCATCTGTGAAAATTTCAACTGTCTAGCTATCACGGTTCATGAGATGTGACAGACGGACAGACAGACAGACAGCGGAGTCTTAGTGATAGGGTCCCGTTTTTACCCTTTGGGTACGGACCGTAAAAAACACCAAACCGAATACAGAACCTCCTCTTTCTATGATATTGAAGTCGGTTAAAAAGTATATATATATTTAACTCATTACCTATGTGTAAACAGTTTAATCCACACAAGATTACGTCGTTTCGTGACGCATGAATACTAAATAAAATATGCAATATTGATGTTGGTACATAAACACTTCCACCGTTTTAAAAACTTTTCCCGACACAATTTGTAAGACAGAGGCTGGCATAAAAAATATTACTCACCTACTTACCATTTTTAGGCCATGTCTGTCTGTCTGTCTGTCCGAGGCTTTGCTCCGTGATCTTTAGTGCTAGAAAGCTGCAATTTGGCATGTATACATAAATCATGCATTGCGACAGAACGGTAAAATAAAAACTATAATAATCGGCCAAGAGCACGTCGGGCCATGCTCAGTGTAGGGTTTCGTAGTTACCATTATGTCTTGTACAAAAATACACATTTGACGGTCTAAAATAGTACCTATTTTTAAAATTTCTATAACTTTATATTTGGCACCTAGGTACTTACGTATGTACCTACATAGTAAAAAATAATACCTATTATACAAATAACTAGATGTATTTTATACGACAATGTGCCTTCCGTAGCCCTTGCCATATTCATAGGTACTCAATGCTACTGATGTTCCCGGTTAGTGAATATAATTATAACATTATGTCGGTATACGAGTACCAAAGTAAAAAATAGGATTTATGAACGCTAATTTGTCGTTTAAACAGTTTTTTTACAGTAACATCGTGACAGAAATACAGTGTACACTAAAATATCACTAAACCGGAATACTGATAGTGAGCCGCCTCGCCGGCGACGCCACTTTTTATTTACGTTTGGCGCCAAAATTAATCTATCAACCGGCTGTGGTCATGAGCTGCCAAAACATCACACTATGTAGTGAAAAGGTAGCCAAAATAAATTAAATTTAAGCATTGACGACCATGCAGCAGGATGTGGATATAGGCACTAGATGAGTTTGTAACGAACTTTTCCTCTTGTACCTATATCCGTTGTTGTACGTGTGACCGATAAGCGAACGGTTGTTTGCATATCTCGCTAGATGAATTGATCTTGTTGATGTGCAACAAGCTTGTCATCGATTTTTTTCCATTTTTAATATTTTCCAGTTCATCGCAATAACAAGCAGATGCGCGTGGAGTGTAAACTATAAGCAAATGCCTTGTTATTCCTAAGGTAGGTACTCTGTTGCGCACTATAAAATGAATCCACCTAATCATTAAATCGGCTGCAAAAGCGATTGTTACAGCGCTAGCAAATGTGTTTATTTACATTGATTGTTAGTGCGCATTCGATCATTGCATTAACATATTGCTGGCAATTATTTATGTTTACTAATATACAGTTGGTAATTGTAGTAAGTACCTACTAAGCCGCTTGTGCAAGGGTGGCCCGTGGGGATCGTCACGTGAATCTCTGCTATTGGCAGGACCGACTACAATATTCTATTGAATGTAACACTAAACTCTCGCATTTTGTACACATAAATAATAAATTAGTTAAAATAATGAAATCTAATCGCGTTAGACCCGTTAATAACATAAATTAGTGCACATATTACACTCAAACTCCAAATTGCCTATTCAAAAAGAAATAAATATAAATTAGTGCACATATTACACTCAAACTTCAAATTGCTTATTCAAAAAGAAATAATAAATACTTTTTTAAATTTAGTCACTTACCAAATAAATGTAATTAGATACTTTGAAATTACATACCAGCCTGTATACGTTTTCGTCTACAATATTAAAATAAATCAAAGAAAGGAAGTCGTAATAAAATAAATAAGCCTTGGAGACAACAACCTTTCACGGGGCCAGGTTCGTCACCTTTAAACAAATTTTTTAAAAGCAGGTAAAGCGCACAATATTTCTGGAAGCTATTGAAGTATTTGTATAAAGATTAATTTTTACTTTGTTATATTTTTATACGAATGATCTTTTATATTCCAGTATTACATCAAAGCCATAAAGGTTGTATGAACTCAATAAGTAATTTGAGATACAGTTCAGGTCAAAGACATCCTAGGAATGCGATCCTGTTTTCCCCCCAAGAGTATTGATAGTAAAAAGTCGCTCAACACTTACAAAGTGTTTACATAACGCCTTAACACCCTACATCTTAGGCGCTCAGTTAAAGGCCGCGACCTTTGGGTCAAATAGGCCCTTCAGGATTTTCCCATAGGAGTTGAAGGCAAGAAGCAAGGACGCGTCACGCTGACGCGACACTGGCGAAGGTCAAGACTCGCATGACAAGCAGCCCTCAACCTTGATCAACCTTGCTAGTGATCGGATTAATCACAGTTGTCCGTGAAGAATGGCGGTCGGCAATTTGGAGGAGAGTCAATTACTAAACAGTCCAATTAGACGTTGTGTTTGATACTAAAAATCAGAAATAATTCTGGGGTTACTACCGCGACTCATGCTAGGTGTATCAATCGATAGGTCCTGATCCCCCAACCAAGTTGTTTGCTATTTAGTTGTTTGTTATTGTAACTAGGTCTCCATAGTGAGCGTAGCAAAAAAATTCGTTCTTATCAATGTGTAAGAAAGTAGTTATAGTTTTGTTGCTCACTCAGTAACACTAGCGTTATTAGTATTACTCACTCTTATTCAATATCCTACCCCAGTTACCTGGTCCAGCAGGTATGTAAAATAAGCAAATCGTAAATCTAATGATCGAGTTCAAATACCACAGTTCATGGCTCAAGTTATTTATTTAGGTTTGCATGCACCGTGTTGTTTTATACAATACGAGAAACCTTGAAGCGTGGTCTACTTCACATGTGCCAAACGTAACGTTTACCACGCCGCGCCGCAACAATTTTACGACCACTTTCTTGATATCATAAGATTCGTAAACTATGTGTACAGTAGTGGGCGTACGATTCAACCATTTTATTGTTGATTTAATTGTC
The DNA here is from genome assembly GCF_947568885.1 of Cydia strobilella. Lineage (NCBI taxonomy): Eukaryota > Metazoa > Arthropoda > Insecta > Lepidoptera > Tortricidae > Cydia > Cydia strobilella. The sequence goes on from NC_086044.1 coordinate 17,654,672, forward strand.
AGATGGAACTGCGGCACACTGTAAACAAATATTATGACTAACTGGTTTGAGATTTTTAAATGATAAATTAACCGAGAAGGAGTACTTTACCACGAAAGTATGAATCTACAAAATTAAACAAGGTATCATAAAAGATCCAGCTTCGTATTGCTGTGACAAATTGCGAAGCTTCCGTTGCTCAAAGCAATTTTCTTATTCCACTACACACGTCGTTGTGGAACCTGAGCGTACCTATTTACGGAAATTAGTTTAACTGACATAAACAGCGAATTTGATAAAAAAAACAGAACTATTATAAATCTGATACTTATTTAATTTCCAGCGTCGATTCCTGGTATAGGTAGGTACTTACGTAGATTATAGATTACTTTTAATATATTTTGTAATATAGCTTATTAATATTATTTCAGCAAAGAAAGTTTCCTTTTGCATTTCGCTTTGACTAGTTGTTTGTCTGAACGTTAATGAGGCCGGCGACCGGCGACCCCAGGAGTCGTTGTGCTCTAAATTGTGTTAACATTCTATAAATGGTAATGTTGAGACCCCGAAAGTTATTAAGATCTTTTACTGCCATTTAAAGAAACATCTTTTCCCTAATGAAAGATCCGAGGAAGCAACTTAGGTAACTCTTTTCCATTAACAACACAATCAGAATACCTATAAGTAGCCGAACCGCGTCGTAACTGTGTCTCCTTAAAAATCATTACCTGTTTTAGCATTTCAGCAGTGAAAATTTCAACTGTCTAGCTATCAATCACGGTTCATGAGATACAGCCTGGTAACAGACAGACAGACAGACAGACAGACGGACGGACGGACAGCGGAGTCTTAGTAATAGGGTCCCGTTTTTACCCTTTAGGTACGGAACCCTAAAAAGGAGAACTTTTTCTTAGCAATTATTATTTTCAGGCGAGGGAGTAGGTTTCAAGTAGCTAAATATGTCGTACCACAGCGGAAAAGTCGTATCTATAGAATAATTAATAAAACATTTAAAACGCGACCTTTAGGCCTAACTACATGTCAGAAATCTATGCATTAATCGACACACACTCTATTAAGGGTGATGGTTATATAAATATATCCAAAAGCTTGTCTTTGGCTTGCCGAAAACTAACTATAACTACGAGTTTGTAGCTTTTGGCGTCGAGACACTCGGGCCGTGCGGTAAAGGAGCACGTGTACTTCTGAAGGAGCTCGGGAAGCGGTTGAAGGAGGCAATAGGGAACTCGCGCCGGCAGCTTTCTCGCGCAACGGATTGCTATCGCGATACAGCGCGGGGACGCTGCCTGCGTGATGGGCACCTTGCCGAGGGCCATGGTTTAGGTAGGGTTTTTTTTCGTTAGGTTTAGTTTTAGTTGTTTTATTTTTTAAGTACATAGTAATCCTGTTAATGTATTTTTTATATAATTTTACTTTGTTATAACTGAACTATAGTAAGCGTTATGTATATAAGTTTTACTTCTACCCTTCAACCCTAATCCAAAGTACATATAATCTCTTATAAAACATCTACTTAGACCTAATGTAACTGTGTCTACTAAAGTTTCTAACAGAATCGATAACAAAGGTACTTTATACGTTAGGTTCGCCTACAAAATACCGAACTGCTTAAAAAGGGATCGTGACCCGGTCATATTGTTCGTTGTTACATCTGTTTCTGGTTTTAAACTTACAAAGTTTTGTCGTAAAGAGCTTAATAGTTGCCGTAATTATATATCGTTTCAAAGCACGTATCTACGCTTTAAATACTTCGGTTCGGTGTTTTTAATCAATAACATGAAGCACTGATAAGCAAACAGGTATAAAATTGCTATCGATTCGCTCAGTGTACGCCGTGCGTGTATTATTTATCAGGTAGGTATATACCTACTCTGTACTAGTTGTATGTTGCAACGTTCTCCCAAAACGACTCGTACTTGACCTAATATCCCGTTATAATAATTAATCTTCGAAGCAACACACAGTTTACAAGAAGTGTAGGGTACACATCGCTTGCGATACCATTGTTATGCGCCGGCTGGGTTTCTTAACAACCTTTGTCGTTTATCTTAAACGTCCGGCCTTGCCTGAAGATCGTAGAACAATTAACACCTGTTATACATTTGTTAGGAAGCTTTTATTAAAATTATGATATACATTTTAATCTTGATTTCGTTCGATTTCTATAGACCATAAAAAAATACTACGTAAAATTATTATCGTTTAAAATTATTCTTTGTTTGACAAATAAGACAAATTTGATAAATGAGGGCATTTTCTCAAGAATTTTTCATAAAATGACAGACATTCTTGCGCAACTAAACCATCCATCAATATCAGTATGTCTAGTAAACTTGACCCAGTTCACTAACAATGTTATGAAAATTTCACAACCACGGTGAGTCATGAAGTATGTACAGGTACATGTCATTTCAGTGTATGTACAGTCAGCAAAACTATTAGCTTAGCACCCCTTTTACTATCCTATTAGTTTTGTTGACTGTTAGTACACATATGGATGGAATAGGCTAATGAGGATGCTCATTACTTATACCTGGACCACATAATTCATTTACTTTTTTCACGTACAGTATGAGCATAAACCGTAAATTATTTTTCACCTCAGCAGCTCGAACAAGCCTACTTTCGTCACTCCCTGGAGTGAGGAAAGTGCGACTTTCCTCACTCCAGGGAGTGAAACAAAGTAGCTTTTTAATTTAGTGAAGGCCATAAACTGCCACTTCATACTTTTATTACAATTTTTTTTCTCTGTATTATTCTGTGTAATTCGAAATAAATTTTAACCTTTAATATGTTCTCACTACTGAGGTGAAAAATTATGTGTGCAACACGAGAGCAAAGTTATTTAACATCTCGTATTGTTGAGTCCCTCGTTACGATCAAGATTCTAACTTAGAATCACTCGCTTCGCTCGTGATTCAATTATTGAATCTTTCGCTTTCTCGGGACTCAAAATAAACACTCGCAAGAAAAACCAACTTTCCTCTCTTGTTGCACAAATAACTATTGTAAGAGGTTGGAAGGGTACCAATTGACCACTTGGTACGATGTGCCACTCATTTCCTGCACTGCACAAGACTAAATTTTCCAAAATATCTTCGTTGCAAAGCGTTACGTATTTCTACAATTTGCATATGGTATATTCGTGCCAATCACATATTATTTATTCGCGCACTTGTGGCTCAAATCACACATCATATGCCAATATTATAAGCCGCGAAATAATATATTGCAGAGCGACTTTAAAATGTATCCTGGTTTTTCCCAGATTGTAATACAGGATTAGAACCTTTCAAAATATTTTTAGCGAGCAGGAAAATAATTTGACATAAAAAGTTAAGAGCAACATCGTCTCGATATGTTTTCATAATATCACCTACCCTATTCATTAATGTGGGCACGTGTAGTGTAAGCCGAAGTTAATTTAAATTTCAATATTAACGTGAAACGTGGTATCATAATTAATCATAACAAATTGCGCATATAGCTTATTACCTATAGTTTATACCTACATGAGGTTTGAGGAAGTGAAATAACACCCCTGTCCGGGAATTGTGGAGATTTAAAGAAATCGATAGCTTAAAAGAGAGCAGAAACGAAAAGCTGACTTCCAGAACAAGATTTTACTGACAACTAAAAATATAAAACAATAATACAGTGACAGACATAGACAAAAGGTTTAAAAAATATAAACAATATAAAAACCTATTTACTAGTCCTCGTTAACCCCACTTGCTATTTGTCACATACATTAGTATTTCCTGCTTGGTGGGTAATGGCGAAGATGTTCGGTAGAGAAATGCAATGTTATGTTATTCTAGACTGCTTTCTAAGGCTATAGTTAATTATACCTATATCTTAAACGGCTTGATGACCCAAGTGATTAAGAATTCCTAGAATTTTTCATCTGTTTGGACGTCAACGGATGTTTGTTCGGTATTTTACTGTAACGATCTATTGAACGCTGATCAGTGATCGTTAATCACATAATTATCCCGATGGCGGCATCGATGGCGGCCAGTCTGCTCGTAATATGAGAGTATCGAATGACTTTCGAATATGTTTTTTGTTTTCAATTTCTCTCGCTAGTCTTTAGTTAGCTTATCAAACGTCAAACTATCGATTGCCTCTGTCAATGTCAAGTGTCATTGCCAGTCGTCTTGATTTGGTTGTTACAGGTCCTAACCTTCACGTTTTATATTTGTTATTTTTACTTATTTTTCTCTAGCTCCGTAAATTAATCGGTTTGTAATCAACATTATACTTAGACAAAAAATATAGTACTATAAAAACCTACAGTTTAGTTAATTACAGCTGAGCGCCAAATCATTAAGGTATCCTCATGGTATCCTAGGTACTGAGACGCGATTACCTATCAAACTGTGTCGTGATCGATCTCTGCTCCCCAGACGCTTTTTATGGCTCGGAAAATTTCCAGTTGTGCAAAAATTCCTCCCGGAAAACCTGTGTCCACGGGGTACGTAATGAAAATGGATGAATTCTCGGGTTTCTCCGGTAGTTGCTACGCGCATAATTGTAATTTGTCGTCGTTTCGCCGCTGATAGTTGAGGTATGAAGTATATACGAGTAAATGCGATCTTGACCAGAGAACAGTTCATTTAATTTTTATCTTGTTACGTCAAAAATATGACTGTTACGTAGAAAGTATCGCCCTCATTTATTTTCTACAATTTCTTGTCGGACTATAATTTCCGTTATTTAATTAACCTCTCAGTCGATAGAGGTCGCTGACATCTTAGAAGGTGTAAATAATACGGCACTCGGCACTTCGGCGAATAGTTAAAGGAGAAAGGGAGGTTATCCATTTATTGCCATTTATCACCATAGCGCGAACGGGCGGGAGTAAATGCAATTATCCGAGCTTTCGAGGATATGTTCGCCTGTTAGGCCTGAAAAGTTTCGCTGCAATAAATTTAGCTAGTTTTGTGAAACTTCATCCCTACTGAACAGCATCCATCGTCACACGACATCGTCCTACACGTTGTTTCACGTATTCGATTTTAACGTTCGTTTGTACGGGTGTTCACATGGTAGATTTTCATTTATTTAAAAAACGTTTTCACGACGAATTGCCACAGTTTTCACGCGGTTGTCATGGGTCTCATGGGTCGCAGTCTCGGGCAGCGCAGGTGTAAAACGGTGTCAGTTCCACGTAACACATATACTTTTTTACACCTAACCTGCCCAAGACTTGCGTCAGGTATTAGGCAGTGCAATGCAAATTAGGCTCGCAGGGGCCGTGTTGCATAATAAAATACAACTAATATTACAAGCGGAACTCCTTTTCTAATAAGTGGAATTAGAAAAGGAGTTTCGCTTGTAATATTAGTTGTAGTTTATTATGCATCACGGCCCAGGCAGGGTTTATAGATAACGTCCCAAACAGAATATAATTATTGTTTTTGGATATAGGTATATTCATATATCATATACATTTAAACTATTTGACATTGACTAGTTTGGAATTTATTTCCCGTCATATATGATCAATATTTTTAAAAGCTACCATGCTTTGGTGTTGCAATTTATATTATTTATCTGGCAATTAATATTGAAACTTAATGTAGCCATTTAACCATTTGTAATGGATAAATGGCGTTAAACAGGATATCCGAAAATAACATGATCCATGACAGATACATGCTTACTATTAACACCGACGCGAGAACGCTACGCTGCACCTACGTCTTGCTCAAATGATGAATATCTCGAATATTTGCATGATTACGTACATACAATCCGGGCATTCAAATGAATGCAATGACAATTCGTCATTTTAGATTCTCGAAGTCATACTTCCTGTAACGGATGGGTGAGGTGTACCGCGGTCGGTATAAAATAAAAACTAATTCTGTTGTCTATCTCTTATAAGTGACCTTTATGTAAATGTGTAACGAATAGCAATGTTACTAGTTTATTACTAGTCATTTACGTAAGTGCCGCAATGTTAGGGACGCTGTTTAAACCATCATTAAAAAAAATTATTTTTATATTTTTTTAAATTATAAACTGATCGGCGATTGAATTGATGTTGAAGGCCAATGATGATGATGATATGCTGATGGTTACACGGTTGTATGATGTTACGATTGAAACAAAAATTTGACATATCAGTCTTAGTCTACCTTACCTTAAGATGCTTTAACTAATGGTTATGTGCATCATTAAAGTCTCTTGACAGATACAGCCATTCTTACCTGACATACAGTATGTTGCCATACAAATTTTCTTGCTCAACCTCTATACCTATATTGTTTTTTGGTCCCATATCCCATAGGGCTTTTATAACTATTTGTGTGTTCTTCCAGGTTTTGGGTTAGGGAATTTGTCAACTATCCTTGGCATTAGAACTATAAGATATCCTCGATAATGGATATTTGAGATTGACTCAATACTGTATCAGTGTACGCAGGAGCTTGAGTGTAATGTCAACTTTATCTTAAAAAGCGGCCAAGTGAGAGTCGGACTCGCGCACGAAGGGTTCCGTACCATTACGCAAAAAACGGCAAAAAATCACGTTTGTTGTATGGGAGCCCCCCTTAATTATTTATTTTATTCTGTTTTTAGTATTTGTTGTTTTAGCGGCAACAGAAATACATCATCTGTGAAAATTTCAACTGTCTAGCTAGCACGGTTCATGACATACAGCCTGGTGACAGACGGACAGACAGACAGCGAAGTCTTAGTAATAGGGTCCCGTACGGAACCCTAAAATTGGAATTGTATTATTGTCACTGAATTCAGGCCCGCGCTAAAATTATGCCACATGTGTAAACCAATTAATTCTGAAGTAATAAAAGGAATATTTGGGTAATAGCCGAATACAGGTCTTTATCAATGCATCATTATATCTAATATCAAAAATATTATGTTCTAATTTCAGAGCTTAAAACCTCAGGCTCATAACCTGCTTGGTGTCAAAGGGTGAATCCTTTTAGAACATTGATTTCGTTTTTAGAATCCCTAGCAAAGAAAAATCTATTCTTCAAAAACAATGTTGTTTTTTTTACTGTTTTGGTTTTTTATTGTATTTTTTTTAATTTTTAATAATATATTATGTTATAGTATTCAAAAAAACACTTAAAAATTAAAGACTTATTAATAAAAAATATGGCCTAAGTCGTAGTCGCTCGGTAGGGTGCCCAGAAGGCTGGCCGCATTGCCCCGCTAGATGGAAATGCTGATCCGCTGAGCAAAATATTGGCCAGCCCTCTGGTCACCAGAAGCCTCTATGAGGCGCTTTCACAGCTCCAGACCTTTTTTGTTGGTAAAATTTTCCGGGCCCCCTTAGTGCTTCGATACGCCCCCCGTGACCAGCCCAAATCTAGAATCAGTGTAAACATCCATAGATAAAAATGCCAGTTATAATCGACAGATCAATGGAAAACCAGTATAGTGACGTGTGTTTGTTTATATCTAAGTAAACATTCGTTGAGTCGATCGAAGGAGCCTTTTAGTGTTAATAAAATATGCAGAACTTTTTCACATGTAATTATTAGCTGTCAGTTTATGAAAATGCATTACAAATGATCAAATCTCATCATAATATGCACCTGTGTTACCTGTGTCATCATACACATCACACCGCATTCAGTGCTATCCTAATATCAATAATAGTCTGTTTCTAAAGCCACATATTCGTTGAAGTTATTATTTTATCATATCTAAAAGTATCACCTATATATGATGGCACTGATACAATAATGTAGTTGTGCATTTTATGGTTGCATTGATAATGATCTCCGTTTTTTGGGGTTATTTATGAAAATTACTTACAACAGCAAAAACCACTACAAAATATCGCCTTAAACTGCTAATCAAATGAAATAGTACATATTATTGAAGGTTTGACGTTGGCTGAAAAATTAAATTTAATGAATGAAAGCTCACCTGGCGGCGTGAACAATGGCAGACAGGGGCCTGGACAGCTAACCCACCGGCGAATCACAGCAAACAGTCTCAACCGATCCACAAAACACACCAATTTATCCCGACCTACACAATGTTTATCAGTTCAGTCTTTTCAAGAGAAATTTGTGAAAATGTAATAGAAATGCTAGAAAGCTGTCAAAGCGCAAGCTCCGACATGGGGCGCTGGCGAGCGACGGCGAACGACTGGGCGCCGCGCAGCCGTCCCGTCTATATATATACGGCGTTGTAGCGAGCCACGCCGCCCGCCCTCCGCGCTTTTTGTGCATACAAAAATATCTAAGGAATCCGGAGCCTAATTTTCGCTGTCACTGCCTTAATACCGAGACAATGAGAGCGTTGATCCCCGGGACGCCTGCACGCTGAGACAGCTGACCAAATTCCTTGAAGCTGAGTGATGTCCGGCTCGAGGCGTTATTTCGTGAACACGACTCCATAATTTATACATCCTTGATTTTACTTAATCGCATTCCATTTAAAACATAACTTTTTGATAGCTAACAAATCATTGTTATTTAGGTTAAAAACAATTGCAAAGTGATGAAGAGCGTAAAGGGGCCCACTGATTACCAGTCCGCCGTGTGATATCAGCCTGTCAGTTTTTCGGAACTGTCAAATTTTTGTTCTAACTGACAGGCCGATATCGTCCGGTGGACTGATAATCAGTGGGCCCCTTAACTATAAATCCTACTAAAAAGAAACCAGTTCAAGGACTGCAGCGATTTGCAATCAACATGAGATTTTCCCAATATTTATTGATATTACTAATACTTAAACTTCGTTACCACGTCCTAAAAGTCAACGAGAGGAATTATATTGTTTATTAATATCGGCCTAATGAAATATATGTAAAGCCATTAAATAAAAAACCAAAAACCATAAGAAAAAGTAAAATATTAATGATTACTTATTATCGATTTTCTTAAAAAGCCGAAGTCATTGTAAATCCACTACCTTAATCTTTACCCTAATAATAAGTTATATTATAACATAGCGTAGCTCTTAAGCCCGTCACAGACGGAGCGATAATATATATCGGAAGATACCGTAAGATACCGAGAGACATCTTAAGAGTATCGCTAAGTACCACACACGCCAACGATACCAAAATATATAACGCTCTCTGTCTAGCACCTACATTGTGAGAGTGACGAAATAAATAAATAAATATTACAGGACATTCTTAGACAGATTGACTAAGTCCCACAGTAAGCTCAAGAAGGCTTGTGTTGTAGGTACTCAGACAATGATATACAAATACATAAATACATAGAAAATACCCAAGACTCAAAATACCAAATAAATATACCAAAAAACGAAGAAAAATAAAAAGAAATAAAGAAATATACTAAAATATACCGAACTAATAACATCTTAAGGTATTTTAAGATGCCTTGCTATAAGATATAGTAAGATAGCGAAATATATATTATAGTTTCGTGTGTGGACTCTGTCAAATAGTACGTAAAAGATATCGTAAGATGCCGTATCTTACGGTATCCACCGATATATTATCGCTCCGTCTGTGACGGGCTTTACCTTCTGAAATCGTCCGACTGCGTCGTAATGGATTTTTTTTTCTGTACCTATTCAATTGTATTGTTTGACGACCTTAACATTCAATGCATAAACAATGCCTCAAACATCGGCATTATTGACGTTTTATTGACAATAAACCAATTGAACTATTTATTCACGAACAGACGACCTGGTTATTTAGGCCAAGAACGATGAGATTTTTTTACTACCTACCTTTGTAAATGTTAGCGTACTTGATAGCTTTCAGGTTTATAACCCTGAATAAATAACATTTTTATTTTTATTTTATCTTTAATTTTTTATAACTGTAAGCTTCGACGAAATCGAAGCACACCTCTACACTCTAGAATGTCAATAAAATCCCTACTTAATATTATTTGTAAAAGCGAAAGTAACTTTTATACTTTTAGGATAGTTTTTCCCCTTAGTAATTATTTTTTCTTGCTGTGCGTGTTTACTTTGGATGGCATTCTTATGTAATACCTACCACTCATGTACTCTTTGTAACAATGTGGAATGTTGTCTGTTTCGTGTGCCTTTTAAATAAAAATAATAAATAAATAAAAATAAAAACTGTCTTTCGTTCTGCCTGTTACCTCTTCACTTTTAAATCACAGACCTGTAATTTTTATGCTTACGCATATTTTAACCGCTGAACCGTTTTTGAATACAGATCGTTTGAGGAGATGGAGATAAATTTTACCAATCATCATCATCATTCCACGCAGACGAAGTCGTGGACAGAAGCAAGTAAATTATAAAGTTCCTTACTTCTATACAATAAACTTATCCCTCTAATTTACAGTTTTTTTAGTCATTAAAACTGAATGGTTTACACATGGTACCTTAATGTAATTAACATGCTATTTACTTACATAAATTCTATTCGAATTAAGTAGGTGAATATTACGCTAGTTCTCGGGTTTTCATATAAAAGGCGTTTAAAATATGGTAAGTAATGTAAAAGTGCATCAATACCATTAACTAGGGTGTCGATGATCTCGATGTTATTTAAAATTTTCCGTGTAGTAGTAAACATGTTCATTTATTAGCGTACGTGAGTCAATGCAACGCAATTCCCGGTTCAAAACAATCCGACTTGACTCAAATCTATGGCAGTATATAGAAATGAACATTCAATTGTAATGTTAAATGCCATTTGGTATTGCATAATATCTCTGTAATTGAATTGCCTGGTACAATATTTTATATGCGTTATGCTTATTCTTGAGTGCAGCGAGCTTATGATGGTCGGAGTTTTTCATAAAGCACTCATCACTTTCAAAGCAAACACACACTGAAGCCAATTCAAATTTGCATTTTGACATAAAAATGATTTCATTTTGTTATCATTCGCCCTTGCGTCTCGCTCGCACCAATATATGTACAAACAAGCACGAGCGAAATGCAGGCGAGAATGATAACAGAATGCCATTATTTAGATATCAAAATGGAGGACGTTTGAGTTGGCTTTACTATCGTTATCACGATGCCACCTAGTCCCAATCATGTCCGTACAGTTCTATATTTTCAAGTGCAACGCACTGCTATTGACATAAAGTAGTATCATATTTAAATAATAATACATACATACAAACATACATATAATCACGCCTATTTCCCGGAGGGGTAGGCAGAGACCACGGATTTCCACTTGCTACGATCCTGACATACCTCTTTCGCTTCCTTCACTTTCATAACATTCCTCATACACTCTCGCCGGTTTAGGGTGCTCTTGACCTGGCCTTTCTTCAGGATAAATAATAATAAATAAATAATAAATATTATAGGACACAGATTGACTAAGTCCCACGGTAAGCCCAAGGTGGCTTGTGTTGTGGGTACTCAGACAACGATAAATATAATATATAAATATATACATAGAAAACACCCATGACTCAGGAACAAATATCTGCGCTCATCACACAAATAAATGCCCTTACCGGGATTTGAACCCACCCACCAGGCCAGACCAAAATCAAAATTTATAAATATATTTAACGTTTTTAAACACGCACAAGCCTGCGTATAATTTTCGATTGTCGATCATCTCGTCGATTACGACCAGGAGGCGTATTCTGATTGTAATGAGTTTTTTTTTATATGATTTTCCCCTCTTGTGGGTTTTGGCAGGAGGGATTTTGCCAATGACGACGTTTTATGTCGTACCACGCACGATGAGAATGTTAGGTGAATAATGTTGATTTGGTGTAATAACAGGTTATGAATTTGATCTGGATTTGTTATTTATATGTCAGTGTCAAAAGTGACGTTTCTTTAATGGAATTTGTTGCGTGAGAAATTGGTATACATATTGGAGTTTTCTAATAGCTGTACCACTACCCTTAAGTCGGACCAAGATAACTCTGCATAGCATTTGCTATGATAAAGTGTGGCAATGTCGTCGTTTATGTCAAACTTCTATAAATATACGATGTTTTTAATATCATTTTTTAACTTTGTTCTATTCAAACCGGTGCAAAGCTAGCTTTTGTTTTGTAGTTTTATATTGTACGAGTAGGACAGCAACATAAGAAACGCCACTTTCTGAAACCGCGCAACAATGCTCTATCTTGCCACCATGCATTAAGCGCGATCATAATACACTACTAGTACTTCGCGTCCGCACTTTGTGGCCAAGCGTACGAGCGCCTACAACCAATAAGTTTTCATTATGATAAATCAAATGCGTATTCAAGAATAACGCTCAAAGTTTCCGAGAAGATGCGAAACATGACGCTTCCCATTTGTTTACTTAAAACATATGCCGCTGCTGCCGGTTCATCAGAAGCATTGTTTAACTATAACTCTTTAAACATACTGTTATCAATAACTGAATTATTTAATGATAAATATTTAATAGAAGCGGTAAAATAAATATACTCGTGCGTATGATTCTACTTACTGCGTAGGTACGACGTGTTTCCGCAGTAGTTTTCATTTTTAAGAATGGCATTTCAATTCGGAGTTCTTGTACAGGATGTTTGATGAAATGGTGAGAAAACTTGTATTTATTAAGAGTAGACGATGGTTTATTAATTAAACATATCTATCTATGTACACTGTAGGCCGAGCACATGATTGACGCGACAGTATATCGCCGCGAGATAGACTACCCGTCTTTTACTAACTGTATGAATTAAAGGGGGACGGGTAGTCTATGTCGCGGCGATATACTCTCGCGCCAATCATGTGCTAGCCCGGCTGATAAGTAAGGCTTTCGAGTTATAAAAACAAAACAACCTAAAATAGATTCACTTATCCGTTAATGCGGATTTATAAGCAGATAATAAAAATAGAAACCCTAAAAAGGATTAAAACTTGCCTAACTTCCCTAAGTCTGCAATAATAAGTAGATGAACATAATATTATCATACTTCTTGCTTTCATTCAAGAATATGAAATACGTAGGTGGAATGAATGAGTAGCCTGTTGCCCTATGCGTCCACACGAGTAAGTTCTGTCTGCAACTTGAACATTTGAAATAGTCCGAAGCGAGCTATAACCTCGGTCTAAAAATACCAGTGTTCATGTGTTAATGGAGATTCGAGTGGCAAACATAGAGATAAAAAAGTTGAGAGCGATAATGCCAAACAAAAATGATATTGAAAGACAACAAATCCCAACGTTTTGTATTTAACTATTTAAAATGTATTAAGCATCATGGTCATCCTCGCACCGGCAACGGAGGGAGCGTTTCCTTTGTAAAATCTTGATAGTTGTAATTTCTATACCATTTGTTTCTTTAATAAAATAAATTATACTCGTACTTACATATCAAACTGCAGGAGCATTTTTTTAAATTTAGTTACTGATTTAAGGATTTGCCACACTGGATGCGTTCTGCCGGCAGCGGTCAGGTCAAACTTCAAAGGTTGCTGTCAATGTTGTTCATAGATAATGCGGGTTTGCCCTGACCGCTGACCGCAGAACGCATCCAGTGTAGCAAATCCTTTAATATTTATATAAAATTACTGTCAGTGTATCTCACTTTCCCTTTACAACTTATTAACATTGGCGCATAGAGGTAAATGTCATATGAATAATATCAATAAGAATTTACAAATCATTCGGCCTGATTCGAATTTTAATATATTATACGTTAAAACTAGCTCTAGATGGGCCATTTTATTATTTTTCGTGGATTTAATTTTAATGGCAGATTTTGATAAGAATTGTAAAATCGAAAAGCTCCTTTTTCTGGTCAGAATAAACATGTAATCCAAATTTGGGACAAAAAAATCTATGAAAATTCCCATTGAGTTACGAAAAATTCCACACGTATTCCGTAACTTGGTGGAAGATTGCGCTTTTGTACAGAATTAGGAACTATCTATCCACCAAATTTTATCACAATCTGAAAAGAATGAAAAAATAACAGATACGATATGGATCGGATATGTCAGTATCAAAAGTGGCGTTCTTCAAAAAGAAACGTCGTATTGTAACTATTAGTCGAGCTAATTTTTGACGTATATTAAAGTAATACAAAAATATTATTTTGCTAATCCGCGAAAAGATAATGTGCTAGTCAGTCAGTGCTAACTCGTTATACTTACTTGCGTATTTTTAACATGCAATTAATATTCCCACCCTCCCGCCGCAGAACCTCGCCGCCGCCGCACTTATATTATAGTTCGAATCAGTCCGATTGTCAGCTCCGGATAAGTTTTAAAATCATCAGATTTCACAGTACGTTTAGAGCGTTAGCTACTCTTCTACACTTAATATTTAAATGTTGGCAAACCGTTTATGATGGACCACGAAGGGCCGCGTAGGCGCGCCCACATGCCGCTACGAACACTTAAAAGCCTCGCTAAATGAAAATCTAGCACCAGTTTGCAGCTATTTTCACACATGGAATGGTAATGGGAATGGAAAACAAAACTTTTGCAACACAATACGTAGGTACAAATCTATTTTGTGCTATGTTCAACAATATTTGATCCTTTAAACGAACAATTCTTGTATATATGTACATATATATATTTCGGGGATCTCGGAAACAGCTCTAACGATTTCCATGAAATTTGCTATATGGGGGTTTTAGGGGGCGAAAAATCGATCTAGCTAGGTTTTATCTCTGTGAAAATGCGCATTTTTGAGTTGTTATATGTATTCCGAGCAAAGCTCGGTCTCCCAGATGTTGAAAAGTTATTTGAGACGTTGGAACAAAAATTCTATCTGTACGATGAATATAACGATTGAGTATACTAACCCGTTCAGCGCTAACCACGACATTAGTGTCAAAAGTGACATTTCTTCATCCAAAAACGTCACTTTTGATACTGACAGATCGGTATCGTATCGCTGTGATAAGCATTGTTCGAATACGGCCGATAGTTGTCAAAGGTGTACAATAAACAGAAGATTCTAGATACCGCGGCAAGCAGCCTCCCACGACCGCGTAGTCAAGCCTCCGTAGCGCTGCTACGCGGTCCGTAGCTCGTAGCTCGTAGCTCGTAGGCGTCAGCACTACGTTGTTACAATTAAATTTTTGGGTCCCCTCAAATGTCAAGCGACAGTGTAAATAAATGATGTCAGTGAGACTTCAATACATAGAGTCAGACCAAGCTAACTCTGCAGCGATCTTGATAGCACACTGTGCAAGTGTTATTTTAAACGTCATCTTTCTATGAAATTATGGCTTCTATGAAATAATACTTGCACTGTGCTATCAAAATCGCTGCAGAGTTAGCTTGGTCTGACTCTGAACAAGTAAACTGAAAACAAAATAAACATTAGGTATTTGACATTAAACGAGAAGATTGAGCAGGAAAGCGGACCCTGGCGCTAATAGGCCGGGAAAACGCTAGGTCGAAGAAGATTTGACATTAAACTTTATATACCTTGAAACAAACTTAGTTTAGTAACAAAATTAGGTACCTACGTGTATATCCTATGTGTATGGGTCACATTTCATAATCTATGAGTTTCAAACAAAATGTCCGCACGCAAACCAAAATAAAATATAAAATATTTTTGGTTGGTTTTAGTTAATATTTTGTTTACTTACCGATGATACGTTACGCCAATATCTTTTTTCTTAACAGTGAATTGAATTTACACATTTTTAAGGCGCAACATGGCACTACCGCGTTTTGTTGATACACGGGCGAATGCTAAGAGCGTGACAAAAATCTGTCAAAACGAGTTGCTGCCCCCCCAGCATCAACACATGGAGCAAAATACATGCTGTCTGTGACGGTTCTATACGAAGTAATGAATGAAAATGGCTCCAGATTTGTCTAATTCTATGTAGCCTAGTAGCCTATCTGGTTTTTGGCAAACAAATTAAGTTCACAGGCTATCCTTCAACCCGTTTGTACGTCCGGCCTTCGTAAGAAGTAAACAAACACCCATAAATACATTAACAAACTTCAGAAAAACGTTACCCTCCCAACGAAGTCATTCGGGTCAGTTGGCACATTTTGGCGTACAATACGCCGCTAAACATCTAACACACGTTCTTTACATAAGGCAAGTTATCCAAGAGCCAATCACTCACGCAATCTGTGCCACGGCACGTAACACAGAGGCTATTCCTGTAGCTATCCGAGCGTATCGCCTCAGGCGAACCTGGAGGCCACTTTTCAACATTTTGATGTCAAAATAATGTCATTTGTTTATCATTCGCCTGTGCAACTCGCTTGCGCCAATACGTGTACGGACAAGTAGGAGCGAAATGCACATGCGAATAATAGCAAAATCATTTTGATATGAAAATGTTAGTTGGAATAGGCCTCCTGGAGTTGCCTTGCTCTTACAGGGCGTCACATAGTGTAGTGGGTTTTATGAAGGTGTCTAAATGTTACTTAAGAGGTCTTACACATCTTAAAAAATCTAACCTAATTTTAAAACAAGCTCAGACGCAACTAGTACCAATGAGTGTCTTGTATTCCATAAGTTTTACATAAGCAGGTACTAAATTTTACACATCTATTCATAAATCCCGATACAGTGTAGTTTTCCCTCTGAATTGGAAGGTCTAATGGCAGTCGCTTTCCTCAATATTAATGACATTTACCCCAAATCTTAAGATTAAGTAGCTAGACGGGCCTTGAATTCCAGTACGACGTAATTCTTGACAAATTAATCAAATGGCAAACCATGTTTTTTAAATATCTTAGTATTTTTAATGTACTGGTTTTCGAAGCCTAAGAAGATATGCTTGGAGGACGATGGAACTAATATCTCAGTTTGCCGTCGCCTCCCTGAGGTATTGCCGTATCCCGGATATCCAGTTATTTACGGCCCGGAACTAAACCAGGGCCCACGTAACGGACTAACCGTGTCGCACTAAATCATTTTGTCGCAACGCGTAAGAGGCACTTAACTTGATTAGTTTTATGGCTAATTTTCCACCTATAAACGTTCCGCAATTGTGTTCAGTAATAATAAAACTGTGATTAAGTATAACACAGGCGAGCTGTTTCTCGATTTGGGTTAGCATGCCACCTAGAATATAATTATACTGTGGTCTTAGTTAAAACCAATTTGTTTTGGTTTCGTTGCACGGGGCCGTCCACCCCTTCCCAGAAAAAGTCTTATATGGCTTAGTCGTGTATTGAATAACAGCGATTTGCTTTCCTTTGAATTGATTACCTGTTCATTTAACTCGGGTCTAGGAAGGGGTTTCCCTTTCAGAGTTACCGCTACAAATGAAAGAGTATCCCCTTCCTAATTCAAAAATTAATGACACCTGTGATGTCAACGCGCTAGACGCCCAGTTCTTCATTTAAAACATAAATTAAGAATATTGATCCTATTTTTATGAATAGAAAGATGAAAAGGGCATAAGCGTTATAAGGTTAGCGCTTAGGAACGGGTATCAGACATTCGAAAAGAGAACTGCTTACCCGGAGATTCAGGAATTTTGACACTATTCGGCTATCTAGGAATTTAGGTAAATGGGTAAAATTTATATAAGGTGCAATGAAAGGTCTGATTCTTGATAAATTTAATACTTAATAACGTCATTCTACACAACATGAACTTTCATATTTATAGGTTTGATGTAAGAAGAATCTATAACTTTTATCTTTGGGAGTAAATAAGTTTTATGACGTTCTTATTCATATTAATTACAATTGTGAACCTACCACAATGTATGCTGTCAATTACAAAGGCATACAAGCTGACTGCATTTCAAATACATGTCTAAATACCACCCTAACGTTGCGCGTGTAACGTGTTAAGTCACCTTTCGTAATAGTAGATAGCCGTAACCACAAAATGGATTGAAACTGATTACTACCTACGCCCGACACCAGAGACATGCCACAGCTGGGCCTTTAGTGGCTTTAGTTACTTAGCTCTGGCCTGTGCAATTAAGACTTTCAGGGTGGCCACTGCTGGATACACTTATGTAAGTTACGTTAGTGTATTACGTTACAGTTATAAAAATAGTGCTCATAACATCATCAGCCTATTTATTACGTTTCATTCCTGTCCTCCCGATAACCAAGAGGGTATCCAATGCGGTTTGGAAACTCCTTTGGAAAGCGTGGCCACTGCTGGATACACTTATGTAATTTACGTCAGTCTATTATGTTACAGTTATAAAAATAGTGCTCATAACATCATCAGCCTATTTTTTACGTTTTATTCCTGTCCTCCCGAAAACAAAGAGGGTACCCAATGCGGTTTCGAAACCCCTTCAAGACACAGGTTACCTCTTGATATTTTACTTCATCGAACAGCAACGGGTAAATATGCATCACTTGATATTTCGTAGATAAGTTCTGAAAATCTCAATGCTACGATTTAGGTTTGAACGTCTATGCTAGCATGATATGAGTTTCTAATGCTGTTTATGTTTATTAGGTCTATAATGACCATTATAAATCGTGAAAAAACATAATTTCTGCAGTTCACCTCGATTAGGTTAGATTATTAAAGTCACCACTAATCTTTTTGATGGCGTCCGCAGAAATAATACATGAATCTTAAAGAGACATTATTAAAAAAAGGGTCGATTTTCAGGGATGTCCCTATTATTAAGAGGTCTCGCTGCTCTATTGTAGTTATACTTCGTGACCTACATAATTAGTTTACCCGGCAATCCTAACGTTGGGCACAAACGAACGCCAGTAACAGATGTTTACACTACATCCCACTAATACTGTAAGTGTTAGTTTGCATGTTTGTGGCTCAATCGAGCGAAACGGCTAAAAGGATTTGGACAACATTTTGCAGACAAGTACCTAGTTTATTTATAACCTGGAATAACACCAACCCGATTCAGATTAAACAACTTGTTACGGTTTTGATATTATTTTGACACCTTAAAAATCGGTCACGCTGATTGGTGCATGTGAAATTAAGTGAAAGTCGCGCGTATGATGCGCGCCAATCACCAAGACCATCGTCAAAATCGTTAAAACCAGTTTAAAACCATGACAAATTGTAAAATTTGAATCGACCTCCTAAAATTTAACGCATCGAAATCGCGCACAAAAGCTAGTTCTACTTACACATACATTTACAACATTTCATGATTATATTATTGTTCAAGTAGTGAAATTGGTACAACACATAATTTCAATAGAATATTATAAATTTAATAATCTACTGATAAAGTAAGGCTTCCAATTTTATTGTTTCTGTGCCAAAAATAGCAAGTCCTATCAAATTTAAAGTAATTTTCTCTTTATTTGATACGAGTACTTAACGCTTAATCTTAATATAATTCCTTTTCAAGATCTAGGCCAAGCATCACTCAAGCCGTTGCCAAGTGAAATCAAAGGTCTTTTTGTACAATCAAATCCAAGGATGTTCCAAAATAAATTCACGATTTAACAAGTAGATGTGGGCTACACCTACAATGTACACGTACATACAAATTTACAGAAATTTGTATGCAGGGGCGGAGTCCTTTTCTCTGCAGCTGACTGTACATAGGTATAGGTCCACAAATAGTTGACGTATGTTAAGAGTGAAATTTATACCTATAGAAACCTACCTATAGAAAATGCACGAATGTGCACGAACTTAATTAAGTACCAAACGGCGTAATGCAACACTGCTATATTTTGTTGCGTTGCAAACTATCTAACCTTTTAACCCGGGATTAGTTCTGTTGGCTCGGTTCACCTGAGCTAGGACGTTAAATTTGATTCTATATTACATCTCCTCCTCACATCACTTAAGAGAATCAGAAAAACTTCGTTTTACAAAAATTGGACGTGAGCGCTAATGAGTTAATAACCTGTGAAAGAAAGTAAGTTCAGCGCTATTTCAATCCCTGGCCAATTTCATCGCCTCTCAGTAATTCACCATATATATAAAAAAACATTTGTGATGTCAAGAAAATAATATCTAAGCTAATCTACCGATCCCAAATCCGATCTCGATCCCAGATCCGAATTAATTGCACATATCTTTCCACTCATGTACCAAGAACGTGCGTAATATTAATTGCTATTCCATCAACATTCACTCTATTTACTATTCAGTATGAGTGATTACAACACGCCAATACCAATAATTGCATTGAATACGATTGTACCACTCAGAGCCTTTTATGTGCACAGCTCATACGGAGTATAGAATATTGGTAATATGAATGTTAGTGCAACTGCCCAGAGATCGCGAATCACAACTTAACATGACCACACGTGCCAATGGAATTGTCAATAGATTTTCTGACAATAGGTATATATTCGTTTTCACAATAGAGTAAACCCAACGCCCCTAAAAATAGGTCACGGGATACACGAGAACTCCAATGCCGGAAAAAAATGCCTGTAACTCGAACTCTAACTGAAAATAGAGTGACGCAGCTCGTGGCATAACTCAATAAGTTCAATACTTTACCTTTTATCGAAGACTAGGTAGGTACTTAGTAAGCTTGTCTTCCTTGAAGCAAATGGCTAATAAATATGTGGCTAATAAACTGAACGCCCTGACCAGATTTTAAGCTTATGTTATGTAACTAAATTTAGTAGGTAGGGATAGTTAGAAAATAACCCATAGTGGTTTCACTGCTATTGCCTTTACTGCTATTGCTTTCACCAATGTCGGAATAATAACGTGTTTTACAATATTGTATATTCCTAAGGCTTTTCATTGGTTTAATGGAAGGATATTTTTATGGTTTTCTAACAGAGAATTTATTTCGTACAACAAAAACCAAGTATTGGTATCACCGGTCATATAATATTTTCATGCTAAAGGGGGCAATTGCGTTGTTACGAAATAATTAATTAACTACGCTGTAAAGAAAGTGAATCCTTACAAAGGCGCAGTGGAGTAGGTTCCCCGAAGCGCGCTCAGCGCCGCCGCCGCCGGCGCGCCGTCGCGGCCCGAGCTCTTTGGCTTCTTATCCCTTTCCGGAAACGTTTCCTCGAATAACAACATAAAACCTCATTCATACGGCTAAAACTGACTTAGCACAAATTAGTTACAATGCATATAAAGAAGATTAAATAATATGGTTGCTCCAAAAACATATTACCGTTTGCCTGCCATAACCAACAACTGTATAATTGAAAATTATTTGTTCAACTGTTATTTTATTACTTAAAGAACGGTCATTCAAAATCAGTGTTATTGGAGTTTATTGCCTATTTAGTATATATTTTGTGTAAACATTGACGGTTCTGTTTATGCATAATGTGAATAATGTCTTTGTGCGCATCGCGTTCCGGAGAGCTATTTTAATATTTGCCCTCCAGATTTCATCGCAAGTCCAATTATTATTTTTAGTCATCGACGGAGCAATTCACTGCCGACGCTATGGACAATGTAATAAATGGGAGTCGCTTCTAACATGTATTAAACTGAGCTTGAATTATGCTGAGATGAAAATTAAAACTACTTATAGGTAGGTACTTCCAAAGGAAATGACATACCCCGTAATATTCGCGTTAATAGGTACCTAACATATTAGCATTTACTATGTACAAAAACATGTCTTTGTGCTGTACGCAGTTGAAACAGTATCTATTAGCAGGATGCTGCTGCTTCAGATTGATTATTTCAACTTATGAGCGCACATCGCTTTTACCTGTATGTATATAATAACTCCATTCGAGTTCACGACCCAAGTGAAAACATAGCAGAGTTCTCGCTTGATATGACAAAGCAAGCAGCAGAAAACAAGTAAAAATACGCTTTATTATACTCGTAAAATACCTATTTTACCTACCGTAATAATATATTAATTGACGGTATTAGAGTTAAACAACATGTTTAGTCATTTTAAACATTAAGATCATGTTGAACATGACACAAAGTGGGGCTCTGCTTACTGAGTCACACGAACACAACATATTTGATAATTAATGCACGTAAACAAGTAACCGGAAAATATTGCTATTATTTATTATAAATGTTAAAGTAAATATAAGTATAGTCATTTTCGATTTTTATTCCTCGGATAGAAAATATATTGCTAATAATGTAGATACTGCACGTGCTTCGATTTTGGAACAAACCCTAAACAAAGAATGATTCAGAATATTCTAAAGATTCATGATCGGTTTCCCGCTAAGACATGACTGACAACAATGAAGTCCGTTATTTGTGAACATCGTTAAGGCTGCGTCTTACGAAAGCTAACAAGTCGCGAACGCGACGCGAAGCGGCGCGACGCAGCGGCCCACGCGGCGGGTAAGCGAATTAACTATGAACGCGAAGCGGCGCGACGCGGCGAGGCAGAAACAAACCGTTGATACGTCACTGATATATCCTAGGTGAGCGTTCTTCGCGCGAATGCGAAGCGGCGCGGCGCATTGCGATGGCCTTATCCGAAGTGGGCGCGTCTATAATACACGTGCACGGGTTTGATGCTAGAAATATATCGACCTTATTCTTATTTAATACAGATTTTTGTATTGTGTACTATTGTGCTGAATTTTAAGAAATAAAAATAAAATAACTAGTGGCTCTGTGAGCTTTTGTAGACCTCGCGATAAGCTTCATAAGGTTAAAAATGTAAAAATAATAAATCTTAATTAGTTGAGTCATTATCACAGCGAACTCACAATAGTCTTAAGTGCCCTTGACGTTACAGGCAGGCAGGCAGGCAGGAATTTCCACCATTTTGAACATTGAAATATAAGGAAACAACAAAAAAATATAAACCTATAAAAAATCAAATCCGGTATTTTACATGCGCCACGCCTCTAGCTGCATCGTATTCGCGTCTAAAAATCATGGGATCAATCATCAGGATTGATCGCGCCCGCTTCGCACCGCGCCGCTTCGCCATCGTGTCAAGATCGCTCACCTAGGACAATAACGGTCCGCGTTCGCGTGCAAATCGCGCCGCTTCGCCCCGCGTCGCGTTCGCATGTTCGCAACGAGATCGCTTACGTAGGACACTTCTATGGGTATCAAAGGATTGATTTAGCCGCGTCGCGCCACTTCGTTTCGCGTTCGCGCGTTGTTCGCCTACGTAAGACGTAAAACTTACGTAGCAAGTTTCATTCCATGTTGAAGGAAATGCCAAAATATTTCGCAACTAATAAAAATACCTACATTGTGTTAAGAAAAATACAGTTTACCAAGATCCCAAGTGAGAGAAAAAATGCGGCGTTAATAACATCGGTGTAACCAAAATGGAGTGTCAACGTGCATCTGCTAATATTAGCTGAATTACGTGTCGTAAAGTTCGTAAAAATAAGTGGATTTGTTATTTGTCGCCCACGAACTTGTTGACTGATGACTCACGGGCGTGCCTGCTGTGAATAACGACTTTTACAGGTATGTGACATTTATTAGGAGCCCCAATGATACAAATATGTACGTCGCTTGTCAGCTCGCTAATGAAAGGACATACGGACGATTAGCCGCTCGAATATGTCGCCATGTGCACTCGTGAACTGCTAAAGTAAAATCCGCATCTGTATATTTACATTTTAAAATATCCTCTTTGTCAAATCACATCCATAAATAAATAATTAATATTCTAGGACAATATTTACACAGATCGACCCAGTCCCACAATAAGCACAACATGGCTTGTGTTGTGGGTACTAAACGACTATATAGGGGTCACTTTGTTTGACATAATTATTGAAAGTCATAATGTAATGATTGTCATATTATCATTAGTCATAATTCTGAAACCGTTAACTTTTCAGGATTTTCCTCAGGTTATCCTACAGATAGGTTAGGTTAGGTTAGGTTAGGTTTGTTTTATGGCACGTCTGTCGCCTACACAAAGGTCCCTGCGTGGGCGGGCGCAAACAAGGCGCCCATTGAGGTGAAGGGGTAATTTCCCCAAGAGCCGGGTCCGAGTCCGGACGGCCGCTGGCGAGGTTGCGGAAGAGTACTTCGGCGTTCCTGGGACCTCGCCGTATAGCAGTGAGGCGGCAACAGAGGGGGTTTAGTGGGTAAACCATGGGTCCCATTCGCCTGTATGGGAGTCCCACATAACCATCCCAGGCCCGTCCCTGCGCCTGGGTGGTATGCGTAACGCATTCCCCCTCTATAAAAAAAAAGGTTTGTTTTATGGCAATCCTGAAAGTTGCGCGTTTGTGAGAAAAACCAAATTATGACTAGAGAAAATGTGGACAAACAATACATTATGACAAAACTATATGGGAAACAATAGAGACCCGACGATACAATTATACCTATACATTATGGTGGTCCTTATTATTTCGTAGAAGTTATATTTTTTACGGGGTGCCCGCTTAACGTATATCTACCATTAAAAAACCAATGTAATTATTTTTTTTCAGTATTTTTAAATACCTACAGTTTAGGGGTCGCTGCCGCACTTTGAAAATTTGGACCCTCCATACAAAATGTAATTTTTTCTATTTTTGACGTAAAACTTCTTTAGGCGCGACTAGAGGGGTCTCAGTTTTTTTTTCTGACGGAAGTAACGCGTAGTGACACACGCACAATAGGACACACGTCAATGTGCCAACATACCGATAAACTAATTTTTAACAAGCAGAAACGTCTGCGATCGATGCTATCAAGCTTAGAATAAATTTAAAAGTGGAAAAATTACTGCCTTGAGCCGTCAGAAGCCGTGAGTTCAAGTCTCACCCAAGGCAGTAATTTTTCCACTTTTAAATTTATTCTAAGCTTGATACCGATAAACGTTATCGTCAAAGAAGATTTACTCCAATCGCGCGTAAATATTACACGCACACACTTTTTTATTTTATTTTTCGTTGTGGGACGATGAGTCAGGGTGTATTAGTAGAATAACATCTATAACTCGGGATCAAAAATTTGTGATAGTCACACAAATAAATGCCCTTACCAGGACTCGAACCCGGGACATCCGGCTTCGTAGGCAGGGTCAATACCGACTTATAACACTAACTCACTACTTAAGTATTTATTATATTTTGCGATTCTATTTCAGCACTTTCATCCCACCCAGGGACCCAGCCTGAATTTTGGCTGTAAACTCTATAGGATTTCAACCCGATCTGATCATTAGTCCATTCGTGAATTAATCTCCTAGCTGTACATTTATATTTGCAACACAAAAGAGGAAATCGCAGAGAGTGGGAACCCTTTTAAAATAAACCTGCAAACGCATAGACAGCGGAGCGGAGGCCTAACGTTTGCAATAGAAGAAACATTGCCTATTATCTGCTCGGCTACCGTCCGGTTCTTATTATGACATATTTAAGACTACATACTCGTAGTACGAATATTCCTAATTTTGCCATCCTGTCACCACTATATGTATACAAATCTTGTAGTCTTTAAATTGTAACTTTAGTAATCTGCCAACGAAGTAAAGCCTATAAACCTTCTCGACATATAACAGTTGTTTGTTGTCAAGAAAAAAGTACGTGGCGCCATAAAAGTGTCGACATTTTTTCCCGTCTCAAAGGAAGTCGTACTCTCCAGGAGTGTTAACTGGTCAATTAATTCCGTGTATAATAAATCGGGAATGAAACTGAAAGCATGCATCGATTACAGATGGGCGGCGTCACGGCGGCGGGATGTAGTCTGCTGTCGAATTCCACTCCGACAACTTAATCTCGGCAGTCTAATTAATGGCGCGCTCACGCAGCATCCGCGGCATGTCAAGTGCGGGGCAATGACCGACAGGTGAGAGATTCCGCGGCCACTGTCACCGATCCCGGGATGACCTCATTTCAAGTAAAATGTGCCATTAAGTGTAGGTAGATTATATCTAGCTTCAGAGACGAAAAATCTAAAAACAAAACAATATGGGCAATTTACTTTAACAATAGGGCCCTACATTGTACCACATTATGGTGGTCCCACACTGTCTGTTATAAAATGTTACGTAACATTGTGTGATAGGAACAACATAATATGAACACTATCGATACTATCATGTTGTCCCTGTCACACGACACGATGTTATATAACGTTATAGGTAAATATAACCCCTGACACCCCTGTTCCCTGACACTGCGGTGATGTGTATATTCAAAGAGGATATAATAAGATAGAGCGGTACTGTCATAGTAAATTTTGTAACCACTGTAAATTCACTGCCATCTATCGACATACTTCAAACCTAAAAATGAAGATTTATAAAAATACGTTAAAATGTATTTAAATATGGATAAATAATTTTTTTATTTGCATTAATTATTTTTATATGATTTTGACCCATGTTCTTTTACTGAAATGCGTAAAAAAATTATAAATAACAAACGAAACCGTCAACGCCCTCTATACGAGAGTAGTCCAAAACTAGTGGCGCCATCTGATCGAGAATAAAATTTTCGTTATTTTCGAGGCACGTTTTTTCCTTAGACTGTATCCATCTATTACGGAGTTATATCTATCTTTGGTATAGGTTTTAGTTTTAAAATATATATTTTTTTAAATGCCTTTTTAATGCTGATTAAAAAGATCGAAATTATGTTCATTCACTGGCTTTTGCGGTGTTCATTCACTAGTTTTTATGTTCATTCATTAGGTTTTTTGGTACTTGTTGATAAATTATGCTATAACTCAAAAACTATGAAAGTAATAAAAAATCGCAGAAATTACTTTCTTAATTATTAAATGAGGATTGATTAAATTGCAATTAATTATTCAAATTATTAATGAATGCTGAAAAATTATTTTTCAAACTCAAATATTTCCTTAAGTGTTCATTCACTGGAGGTCTTACCCTACCTAGCTGTTTACATTTATGACATTTGAAGTTATTTACGATACAAGTGCGGAAAAGAGGAAATTCGAAACGAGTGGCGATAAATTAAAACACGACCGCAGGGAGTGTTTTTCGACACGAGTTGCGAATTACCTATTCGCACGTGTATCGTACAACGTTTTACAGTACATATGGCCCTTTAAACTTTCGACACATGCACGAAAAGTGCTCTTTTACGCACTAGTGCGAGAAAGTAGCACCATATATACTGTAAATATTAAAGTTTTTCATTTCATTTAATTAATATTCTGCATCCGCGTTATTTAAAGCACATGCATGAGACATCTCAAGCATTCTCGGTGTATTGGTATTTTAATGCTGTAATGCCGTGTAACCATAATTGTATTAAATTAATAAATAAAAAATATAATAACTGTCAAAAAAATTACATATTTTTAATCTTTGTTTATATATCGAAAGTTACATAACGGAAACAGTTATATTTAATCTGTTAAGGCTTGCTAATGCATGCAGTCGTATCCCTTTCCACATATATTAAATTACGGGATAATTACCACTTTTGGGTTATTGCGTTTATTTAAGTTATTTTTTAAATAACGTTACTACATAACACTTTAAACTCTCGCGTTTTGTACACATAATTCAGTCATTACCGGGTCTAACGCGATTAAATCTCATTATTTTACCTTTTTTCCGATGTTTCAACTAGGTTGCACTAGCTGTGGTCACGGAAGACTGGCGTCCCAGCAAATGTCAATTGAGATATTGGTAAACAACACTAAACTACCCGACATTAGTTTATATAAATGTTCGGGGTAGACAAATAAAAAGGCAAAATAATGAAATTTAATCGCGTTAGACCCGTTAATGACATTAATTAAACGTTACTACAGCTCCTGCCATTTAGTGATAAAGGTTTGAACTACTTGGAGGGTAACACGTAACATAGAGGGCGTTTTACCGAATCGTATTCAAATACTTGGCTATTAAATTACTTGACCGTCACTGGAAGCTTTATAATTGGAGAGAGCATATCTGTTTCCGTCGAATTATCACCAGTCTAGTGCTTTATTTGACTCTTGTTTTCGGCAACAGTGGCGACACCTGGCGGACCGCGCCATTTTTACACCAGGTAAAAGATGTCCGGTGAACTGTTTGTCATTGGCATTAAGTTTCCCGTCGAAACAACAAGTCCGCAGCGAGTCAGGCTCACTGACCCTGCGGCCATTACAATTTAAATTTTAAAAAATGAAATGAAATTGTTACGTGTGATTCCTTAAATCAATACGTTATATTAATTAAAGTGAATCTAAGTGTAACAAGTGACCACGTCACGTAAGTACCTTGATTTCTAATATTAGTAAAATGAATATGTGGTCATATATTTTAACAGTTTTTCTGTTCGGACCACTACCTACATTTTAAATTATTGTGCCAAATAATTAACCAGTTTACTATAGGGTTTTATTTGCAGATCTTTCTATCCGATTATACTTTTTGTGAGAAATTATACAATCGCTTGCATTTTTGACGAACGCTGAGAGTCAAGACGCAAATTTAAATTTGCCGTTCACTTTGATATTGAAACGAAATTAAAGGAACCTTCGGTCCCTAAGACTCCAGTATTTTATTTAAAATGCTTCTTGACGTTCAACGCTTGGGAAGCGCAGCATGGTCTGAGGGTAGATACTCTGATATACAAAAATTTTACAATCATACTCCAGGTTTCATAGACCTGGAAACAAACGAAGAGGTAAACATGTATGATACTTTACGCCATCTAGCTTATGCTGATAGAATCATATGCAGCTATTACCTACTCCATTTTGAAACAAAAACAGGCGATTCAAGATAGATTTCGTAGTCTTTTATGGTGGGCTAAAAGTATGAAATTTTTCTTATGAATTAAATACTAGTTGATGAGCTCGATTTACAAAAGATTTCCTCTGATCTTCTGCAATTAGTTTGTGGTTACCGCGCCGAAGCTATTGAAATACGCAGAGAGGCCATTACAAGCCAAATTAAAGAGCAGAGCCATGTCAAGGCATTAGTAAACAAAATCCCCCCTTCCACAACTAACATTTTTGATGCTGATTCTTTTACATCACCTCTTGAAAAGGCAGGAGGAGTTTGGAACATGTTTGGCCTCTTAAACATAATGATATTACCAAGGCAAATCAGCCTAACAGCCGCCCCTCGCGGGGGCAAGGCATACAAAAACCTACAATTCCATCGCGTGGAATTCAGCGCAATGCGAGCTCAGGGTACTTTTCCTCGCAAAATACGCATATGCAAACCTGTACCGACGCACCCTCGCGGGGTGTATGTCATTGGCAAAATTGTCAACAACCAAATTACCCTTGGGTCAACCTTCAAAAAACCACCTTGCTTACCACACAAGTGGAAGAGCGTAGTTTCAAAATTGAGGCTCGCGGCCCGGTCGTGGAGGTAAGTACTAGAGGTTGAGGAAATTCCAGTAGAGGTTACAAAGGCAACCAGAAACGGCAGAAACCATGACTCGGAACCGTTTCAAGTAGGCCGGTAGCGCACTTCCTCATACAGTGGAAGAAAATGGGAGCACCAGTATTTCTGGTGCTCCCATTTTCTCATTTGCTATTGCATTAAAGTTAATACGAGGGTATCGCATACCATTCCTTGCATAACCACTTCTGGTGTATCCCAATTTAAAATCAGGCCCCTTTCATCACACTCCTGTGTCAAAAGAAAATTTCTTCAATTGTGCACTAGAATTAATATTTATTTATTTGCATTGCTGTTTTAAGAAATGGATAGTGATCAGTGAATGGGTGAGCTTCGCAAGCATATTGCAGTTGGCAATGTCAACACTCTTTGCCAAGATAATAATTGTTTTAAAAACAAACGTTGCCTCAAAAATTGCTTTCCCTGATAACGAGTCAATCCTGTCAGAGGTTAGTGGTGAATTATATAAATAAATAAATATTTGGGGACAATCTTACACGATTGACCTAGCACCAAACTAAGCAAAGCTTGTACTATAAGTACTAGGCGACGATATATATACATATATAGAAATATACCATGATTCAGGATTCTCAGGAACAAATATCTGTGTTCATCATACAAATAAATACCCTTGCCGGGATTCGAACCCGGGACCATCGGCTTCATAGGCAGGGTCACTACCCACTGCAGACCGATCGTCAATCGTTAATGATGTCAATAATGCTCCGTGCCCAAAATGAAGGCTCAAGGCATTCTAAGTGTAGCACTAACCGTCACCAAGCTTCATTTCTCCTCTTTTCCTTTTATCGGACGGATCAGCTCGACCAATTTTCAACTTGAAAGCGCTAAACGGTTTATATACTGGTCGAACCGTTTCACCACATAAACATGCATCGGATACCCGACTTCCTCAACCAAATGACGGGGTGTGCAGGTATATGCCATAATAATCATAATATACTTCCACGTACAAGTCTCACGTTTCACGCACGTACGCCAAGTGTATTTTTTATACTGACAAAATTGACAAAAACGTTGTCAATACTGACAAATTGGGTAGCTCAGACCTTGCGGCAACAATGGAATGTCAGAATTGTAGTTTACCTAGACTTTTTTCTGATTGGCCATCAAAATGCCACACTACTAGATCATGTCAAAATCTTTATTCGAACCCTCATAAGTATCGATGGTAAGTAAATTTCACCCTGCCAGACCCATGGAACACATCGTTCCTAATACCGCAAAGTGTGTCGAGCGATTAAATTGGTGGGTATAAAGTTGACAGGCGTCAACAACTCTACATCACCCTCCCCACCAATTTTCTAAAACCGATGTCCGGGTCGCAGTTGAACGACCTAGCTCTTTCGGGAGCTTCGGAACCTTCATTGCAATCAGAAAGAAATGTTAGCTATCCTTCATGTTCTTCAAGGTTACGCTCACCTGTTGCATCACAGTTTGATGCCTATACAATGCGACAACAGGACGGCCGTAACCCGTCCAATGAAAGAAGGGGGATCGAAATCGTTAGCCCTGGTAAACATAACCCATCGGACTTTAGATCTTCTAGATCAAAATCAAATACACACAAATACATACATTATCTACCGGGGAAGTACAATTGTCAAGCCGATCAATTATCGCGTCGTCACCTACCGCCGGAATGGCACTTACTACCGGCTTGCGTGGATATAGTTTTTGCGAAGTGGGAAATACCGGTGGTGGATCTATTCGCCTCGGCAACAGCCCACATGGTACACAATATTATGTATCCCGAGACCTGAAAGACCCTCAAGCGATGTACCACGCATTCAGTATTCCGTGGAACTATCCACTCGCGTGGGTATTCCCACCACCTTTTCTGATGCCCATAGTCCTCGCTCACTTGAACCAATCGACCGGGATATTTCTGGTAATGATGCCTTGCTAGGGAAAAAATGTTCTGGCGGGCAGATCTCAAAGCCCGAGCGCTAGCAAGGCCGCTTACTCTGAGACACCTGCGGAAGAATCTCAATCTCATCGACACGTCGACAGGGTTACCACCTCCCTAAGTCGAGGAAATGATTCTCGAGGTTTGGAAGTATACTCTGTATAAGTATACTCTGAGGCGCTAGTCATGGAGCTCAGATCAATTATCATTGCTTAACAATTCTTGCAGAAAAAAGACTTTAAGAACTTACAAAAAAGCTTGAGCTTGGCAACGTTGGATTTCTTTGGCATGTACAAATATATATATAAACTAGCACAATTTTTATCGGATTTACATCAAATAAATAAATTATCAGTATAATACCATACTTTTACACAAGTCAGTCGTTTCTACATTGTGTAACACTGAAACATCAAGTTGTTTGAGTTCACATGTTCTGATAAAACATATTCTTAAGTCGATTTCCTTAACGTGTCCTAAAACGACTAAACCCCCATTTTGGGATATTGATTAACTGATAATTCTTTAACAATGCTTTCCAAATAATGCGTCATACTGCCACTTTACTACTTCTTTGCTCTGGTAGGCGCATACATAATTTAACCTTGCTTACGATTGACCATGACAACTGTATAAGATCAGATAAATGTATCATTTTTTGGCCACAGTTTGGCTCAAAAATAGACTTTAGTAATTACAGGCAGTCAGGTTGGAAACTATTAGCAAATACGAGTAATAGTATGCTAAATCTCCCTTTTTTGGATAGAAAGAACCATATCACTTGTAAATGACAGACGTAATGCTGCTAAATAAATCATTTAATTTGTTCATGACAAGTGTCAAGAATCGGCCGCAGCCAGCCTTACGGACGATCATTGCTAATTAGATAAAAACTTTGTTTAAAGAAGCGAACATAGCAGCTGCCCAAGGTAGTATTAGATCAGCTGCAGCTTCAAAAAGTTGGTGGGAAAATCATTCCCTTGATGACATTATGGCTCGTGGAAACTGGCAATCAGCTAACACATTTCCAGCGATTTTACAGGAGACAGGTAGCAAGAACAAGTATTTCTTCTACAAATGTCACACAATTGTTTAATTCTGTATAGGTATTACGATCATTGATTTATATAATATAGTAATAGTAAAGTAAATTTGATTTCTCAGGCACTGTGCCTGGTTGCAATCATTGTACCTGATCGTTCAGGCAAGATTATACAATTAAAATAAGTACATAAATAAATTATAATAAGGAATAACTATAAATCATTACATTTGAACTACTAAGTGTAAAATTATCTGTTCGAAGAATAAAATAATTGAAATCGATATTTCAGTATCATATATTTCAGTCATCATAAATTCAGATACTAATCAATCACATTGGCGCTATAATACATTAGAATTAATCTAATAAGGGGCGACACCAGGCGATAACAAACAGGTCTCAATTATAAAGCTTCCAGTGACGGTCAAGTAATTTAATAGCAGCGTTTTACCTGAAATAAAACGCATATTAAAATACTTACCTCACTGGAAGCTTTCATTTAATTTCTGCCTGGTGAAATTGAGCCAATGACAAACAGTTCACCGGACATCTTTTACCTGGTGTAAAAATGGCGCGGTCCGCCAGGTGTCGC
Source organism: Cydia strobilella (assembly GCF_947568885.1). Lineage (NCBI taxonomy): Eukaryota > Metazoa > Arthropoda > Insecta > Lepidoptera > Tortricidae > Cydia > Cydia strobilella. Next base: position 17,687,292 of record NC_086044.1, read on the forward strand.
CACTGTTGCCGGAAACAAGAGTCAAATAAAGCACTAGACTGGTGATAATTCGACGGAAACAGATATGCTCTCTCCAATTATAAAGCTTCCAGTGAGGTAAGTATTTTAATATGCGTTTTATTTCAGGTAAAACGCTGCTATTTTGAGAATTAGTTTCACCCCAGACCTACACGGTGTATCAGGTAAGTCAACAAAATCCGTTTACATCCTTGTTTTTCTTTAGATATTTGGTATTATTTAGTAATAAATGTGCTCAATATTAATTAACTGAGATATGCGAACCACAATTTGTATTAATAAAACTTCTGTTTTGGAAAAAAAATCCATATCGAATTCTTGGAGGAAAGGTATTTTATTAACTTGGCAAAATCCGTCAATAATGTTGAGGTAATTGCGTCTTTGTAACGCATTTGCCCTAATGTCAGTGGTCAACAACCTTTTTCTTGATACGTAGTTTTAACAGTATATAAAACATTTTCGAGCTTATTTTTACCAGAATAACTGCATTTTATGTCGTTTTAGTGTAAAATTAAGAACCTATGTGGCTATAGTATGAATTTTTTCAAATTAGTGCGAGCACTGCCGTGCGAGCGAGATGTACCTGTAGAAAGTAAAGTACGTAGACGTTAGCGTATATGTATGTCAGTTTTGAAACTGTCAGTGACTCATGGTACAGGTACTGGTCGAAAGTTCGTCTATCGCTAATTCCAATTTTTTATTTTATTTGAAAAAGTAAAGTTGTTTTTAGTATTTATTGTTATAGCGGCAACAGAAATACATCATCTGTGAAAATTTCAACTGTCTAGCTATCACGGTTCATGAGATGCAGCCTGGTGACAGACAAACGGACAGCGGAGTCTTAGTAGTAGGGTCCCGTTTCTACCCTTTTGTACGGAACCCTAAAAAGGTAAGCTTTAATTACTTAGTCATTCTACACATGATTAAAAAAAACCTTTATGTCTTTCAGACATATTTCTGTCAGTTATAGTCTTTCAGACATATTTTTCAACCATAAACAAATGTCATGTCTTCAAATCCAAGACCTTATATTACGGGAGATTAGGGCAGGCCAAGAAATTTATGCCAACGGATTTGTACTTTTTGAACGCAAATAGTCTTCTTGTTATAAAAAGAAAAAGGTTTTGAGCTTGTGAAACGAACACACCGATTTGAAATAAGACTGAATATTTACAAAGGTTACGTAGCTTGTTTTCTGCAATGGAGAGAACCACGGTGCCAAGACAAGAAGATCATCACATCAACCATAAACTACGCAACCACTTTTATGAATAATTATTGCTAGTTTTATTAATAATCTCTATTGGTAGAAGGTGTAATAATTTCGACTGCTTATAAATGTTTCATGTGTCTTCATAAATACAAAACACTGCAACTAATAAAGAGGCCCACTGACTATCAGTCCGCCGGACGATATAGGCCTGTAGGTTCTTCGGAACTGTCAAATTTTTGTTGTAACTGACAGGCCGATATCGTCCGGCGGACTGATAGTCAGTGGGCCCCTTTAACCCTTAGACCGTTTCCTCACGCTTGCATATTTTCTTTCTTCTTCTACTGTTTTATATCCATAGACAAAACGTTATAATTTGTTAAACAAGTAATAATAACGTTATTAGTTGTACTTATGAAGATCTTTGTTCTTTTCTAAACAATCATGAGGGAAATGAGGTAGCTTTTCAATTTAAAGGTTGCTACTAATTATTGACTGTATTAAAAAAAAATTATACATTATACAAAATACACGTTTCTTTATAAAGTCCCTCATAATACTGTACACTTTTTATGAAACAATTTACACCAAGGCAGCCGCATTTGTTGGCGACCTCTCCACGTGATACTAAGCCCCGTGCTTAAGTACAACAGAAACTTTTCCACAGGCAGCAGTCCTCAGTCCACGTGCAAGGGTTGAAAAGCGTTAGTGAATAAGTATTCCCTAGATAACAATGATTAACAACATAATTAAAGTACCGTCGGAAGCTTATGACAATTTTCAGTAAGTTATTGGGTACGTTACGGCTTTAATACCTTATGCGTGCACTTGTCGTATACCTATGAATTAGATTAGATACCATCCATTCTATAACAAAACGTCTGCCTTACGCATTGGGCGTTTTACGCACTCAATGTGATGCGGGTCGAGGTCGATATGTCAAATAACTAAATTTTCATTTCAGTCGAGAAAACTTTAAATTACTTAGTAACCTGATAACAAAGTTTGATTGATGGAAAATTCCAACGAAAAAGCCTCGGCCGCTTCAGTTTAAAGGATGACTCACGTTAGACCGGGCCGTGTCCGGGCCGGAGCTTCCGGCGCTTCGTTTTCTATGGAAAGCATCACGTGATCACCTGTCACGTCATAGAAAAGTAAGCGCCGGAAGCTCCGGCCCGGACACGGCCCGGTCTAACGTGAGTCATCCTTAAGGGTGTAACGAGAACTCGTAAAATATTTAAGTAATTTTAAAACATTTCGTTTAACGTTAAATATCATGGAGAGGTTGTATGTTTTCAAGATGACTGCTCAAAAATGACTGGGTGAATAATCTGTCCCTCTTCCAAACTCAATTTTCGTTAGCAAACTACACACGTCTGCGTGTAATATAATCTGCCGTCGAGTGCGGCGCGGCGCGGCGCTGGATGGTGCGCGCTGCACAGCGCACCACAACAATGAGTCACGCCGCGCCGGATACAGGTCAGGCGGCCTCGGGGAAGGCCGCCTCCCAGCTACTACACGGCGCGTTGTAAACATTCACGCATTTGTACTGTCCACATCAAATATATCGGAGCGGATCCAGTTTTCAATAATATCTGACCGTGTGAAGTGACAAAAGTTTGCTTAGACATTTGTGAGCTGTAGGCCTAAGATGGTCGGTTTTGTATCATCTGTCATCATGCCTGTCACGTTCTTACAAGTATGTAAGTGCGAAAGTGACGCATGACATGACAAGTGATAAAACTGCGACCATGATACCGCCGCTGGCCGCTCACATATATCACATAATAAACGTCAAAAATGGGGTTGGCAACTGTCAAAGGACTCAAAGGTTTGCAGAGATGGCGCCATCATAGCTTGCCCCTTTTCCATGAGATTTGGCTTAAAGGGCATTAAAAATCAAAAATTTGACAATTCTATGGATTGACAGGGCAAACTATGCTGGCGCCATCTGCTAATTATTTCGACCGGCCAACCCCATTAGATCTCGGTACGATATGGATCGGATCTGTCAGTGTCAAAAGCGACGTTTTTATTTGAAGAAACGACCTATCTAATACATTCACGTGTTGTTTACGTGTGAAAGTCAAAACCAACATTGGCAAATTCACCCTTTACAAAATTGCAGGGAGTAAAAGCCAGATAGGAAAAAAAAATACATTTCCACAAAGCAAAACAACATTGTTAGTTAAACCGTGAACTGTGCATGAGCAGCAATAATGTCGCTTCAAACTGTCGGTTGGAATTTCCGCCAGGTGGTCTTTATGCGGTGGAGGTAAGTGCCTCTTCTGAATGAGCTTATTAATACGTATACATGACATGCATGAGCGACATTTTGACTGAACAGTCTTATTTCGGCGGTTCGGGATTAACCTGCGGAACTTGGCAAAACATTGGCTTGCAAAATAGATACTAGATAGAACACGATTCATTAATTTATGAAAATTTTACAAACCCGGTACTTTTGAGATCGTGTTTATATGACCTTTCTTCTGAACATTAGATAAAAGCATACTATTTTAACAGGATAATACAATTATTAAACGCAACCGTTGATTGAAGACAACTAACTTGTAGAAAGTAAAACGATATGTTACAGTGATTGATTGAATTTATAATAGAGTAGTGTTGAAATATATGCTTATAATTTGTATAATGATCAGAGTTCAGTCACCGAACGTAAACCTTTAGGTATCGATTGCTGATTTCAATTCTATTACGATTATGGAGGGTACATGTTATAAGTTTGGAACTCTTCGCTTTGAACCTTCACATTTGTATCCATCTAAATATAGCGTGTAAGGCATCAAAGAGCATTGCCATATTGATATTGAGGTACGATTACCTTATTTTGAGGTGGGATAGATTATTGGCCTTTAGCATTGTTAGTGGTATGATGTCACATGCTTATTAGTGGTTTGTCCCCTACATCTAATGGGAGAACCACAGGCAACAATTGTAAATGCTGCATTATGCTAGTAAGTAGTACCTATTACAAATATTGGAAATAATTAGTGAACTACAATTTTTTAATTACTATACTTTATTGAAACAAAAAAAAAACATAATTAATAATAACATTAAAAATGTAACCTAAAATTAAAACTACCTAAAAAACTGAATCTAATATCTAAAATAAAACATGGGTAGCTTAACCTAATAGGTATGTTTATCTATTAGTCTAGAGCTAGATCACCCAGGTCCGATCCCTGCTGCGTTACCTCCTTGGATCACTATGCCGATTCGTTGGGCGATGAAAGGAAAAAATCTTTGAGTTTTTTGAGAACTGCCAAATTAGTCGCCTGCGGTATTTCCGGACCGATACGACCTTCAAACCTTCAAGAAAAGAGCGTATTTCCATCTTAAATGCCGGCAACGCACTTACAACCTCTTTAGTGTTGCAGGTGTCCATGAGCAGCGGTAATCGCTTACCATCAGGCGATTCGTCTACTCGTTTGCCTCCTAATATATCATTTAAAAAAAGTTGTGCCTTGGGCACCAAGGTCCCCAAGTTTCAACTGCGAATGCCGCAAATATATCCGGCCTGTGAGAGCGTTATATTTGCGGCAATTTTGCCGCCTCGGCAGCTACGGTCGCCCCGTCCGCTCTCAATGGTGTTCAACCACGCACGCAACGCACGTTGCATCCCAAATAAGAGGTCATCCCACACACCAGAGCACAAGGATCATTTCTTCGGGCGTCTTGTCATCGTCACGGGCGAGGCCAGGTGGTATGTATGTATGTATGTAAACACTTTATTGTACATAAGACAGATTACAAACACAATAAAATAACAAAAATATATACAATGTACAAAGGCGGACTTATCCCTATAAGGGATCTCTTCCAGTGAACCTTGGTTCTAGAATGGCTGGAACGTTGGCGCTGACGAAGGCCTGACGGAGGATGTCATTGAGGCAAGCGTGGCGTGACAGGTGGCCGGCACTTTTCGTACAGTATGACAAACCGTGGTGACCAATGCTATCCATAGAGGTTCCGCAGGGGCAGCAATGGGGTGAGACTATGTTGTCTCCTTCAAGTTCGAATCTTGTACGAAGCGGTGATTTTTATTCCATTTTCCGTTTAATTTAAAAATAACAAACTGTAGTATCGTTATCAGACGGATACACGCACAAACGTGTCGCTTGATACCTATCTTCATGAGTGAACTGCTTTTTAAGTATTCGCTTAAGATGAAAGGGGACGACGGCTCCGAAACCGCATTCCATACAAACGTAGTCCCCATTTTCCTCTCTGGATATGAACATTATTGGAAATATTTTTACACAATTTGATGTATTTTAATCATAGCTATGCCCGACCGTTAATTTTTTTTGGCTATTTCATTATTATAAGATGAAAGTTTAATAATCACGTAATTATTTTACTTAATCTTACAAGAATAATGCATGTTAATATAATCCCTGATTCACGACAGCGGGCGCCAAGCGGCGGGCGGTTTACCCAGTCACCCAGAATACTCGTAAAGCATGCTACAATGCCATGCTGCTGTCGGCGCACCCGTCGCTCCAGCCGACTAATCGTCTCGCAACGAGTGAAGACGCAGTTTCGCACTGCATATCCACATGATCATTAATTGGCAAGAAACGGTTGTTATGACAAGCTTTTCAGACATTGAAATGGAAGAATGATCGGAATGGTGGTCTTGTCAGTGGCGTAACTACCATCTGAGGACCGCGGTAATTCATACGTTGGGGTCCCAATTTTGTAAATACGCTGTGAGTGTTAATCATGTGTTTTTTTCCAGCTGAAACAAAAAGTATTTTCGAAAATATTTTGCATAGGTTGTGTAGAATAGGGTCGGTTAGGTTAGGTTTGTTTTATATTTTTTCAGAAATGTAAATAGTTTCAACACAATAATAACAATTATGCGAAATGAGTTTTATGCGTAACATTACATTAGGACAATAAATCATTATGCGACCTAATATAGACCCACGACACTACATGCGTATAAAGGTAATGTACCTAAATATATACTAAAATTACTAGATATAAAAGCTACCCCCACCGGGTCTAGCCGGGGTACGCATGTAGTGTCGATTTGTCGCATAAGTAGGTACATAACAGAATACCTATATTCATCGTCGTATATTAGCCACAAACAAAAACACGTCGTTCAGTATCATACACGAAGTTAATCATTGGATTTGCCTAGTCCGAAAAGCCTAAACTATTCTGCTTACAGGTTAGACAGACTTCGCTAGCCGTCCGCCCTTACAAGCCACGTGTAAACCGTGTCCACTCGCAAACCTGACCTTAATAAACAGTAACGTATTAATTACCTAGGTACTTAATCTAAGTAAATCCATAGAATATTCAGTGAGTCAGATTAAAAGTTGACCTGTTTAATATTTATTAAAATATAAGAAAAATAATTCCAGCGTATTTCAGTGAGGGGCTTGAAACGATGGAGTTGTGATGTGAGACAAATGTAATGCGTTGCTCATGTAAAATATATAACAACCAACATACAAATCTATGCGTATGAAGTCGCGGGCAACAGCTAGTAAATACTTATATAAAAAATATTTTTATTAGTACTAGCTTTTGCCCGCGACTTCGTACGCGTGGATTTGTATGTGTTGGTGGTTATATATTCTACATGAGCATAGAAGATTATGCAGCAAAAGATATTAATCATTTGTTGATAATTACAACGCATGAAATTTGTCTTTCACAAACCATGAAGTTTCAAGCCCCAAAAAAATATCCCTCTCAACCCTCTTAGAATATTTTCAAGTCCACTATTGTTTTTTTAAATCGCTCCCGATGAAAACTAAATTGATACAAAATTTTCAAAAACGGTGATATCAGTATTCGTCTTTTTTAATAATATACCTAATCCCCTATTATCAAGTTTCAAGTTCCTAGCTTAAAAGAAAACTTGTACCACGTATAAAATACATCCCCTTTTTTTCAATTAAGTCCACTATTTTTTTTTTATTTCGCTCCCGATGAAAACTTTATTGATACAAACTTTTCAAAAACGGTGATATCAGTTTTCGACTATTTTAATATAATCCCCTATTACCAAGTTTTAAGTTCCTAGCTTAAAAGAAAACTTGTACCACGTATAAAATTACATCACCTTTTTAACCCGCTTAGGGGTTGAATTTTTAAAAACGTTAAAAGAATTTTTTTTGTATTCTAATAATATGCCCATATACATATTTCAAGTCCCGCACTTGAAAAATTGTTTGATCTTGATCTCCATACATACATCTTAGGGGATGAATTTTCAAAAACGCTGAAATTAGTGTTCTTATATTTTAATAATTTATGTTTGTACGAAGTCTTCAACTACTATGGTGTTTCTCGTGTCCGTCAACTTCGCTTTACTGGCAACCTTTCTTTGTCCATACCATCTCACCGAACAGGTTTCATGTCCTATTCTTTCTCTATTCAGGCAGCTCGCCTTTGGAATAGTCTCCCTGTTAAAATTAGACAGTGTCCGAATAGATTTGCATTTAAAAAATCCTTACGTGAGTACTTTGCTGGCAGAACGATGAATTCTTAGTGTTTCTGTTTTGAAAGTTTCATCTGATATCTTATGTATCTGTATGTATGTATATTGTATGTATTTATATGAATATTATATATACAGATATATGTATGTATGTCTATGCCTATCCATTATTTAACTATACTTGTATATATGTAATCACTATGTTGCACCGCCTACAAATTATCTGCTTTGCCCGAAGGTTGAATGGTAGAGAATGCCTCATAGCATTAAGTCCGCCTTTTGTACGATTGTATTTTCTTTTGTGCAATAAAGATTAAATAAAATAAATAAAAGGTTCAAATTGCTAGCTTAAAATAAAACTTAAACCCCATACAAACTTTCATCCCCTTTTTAACTCCCTTAGGGGTTGAATTTCTGAAAATCGCTTCTTTTCTCTAGTACACATTATAAAAGTAAACTAGTGTGCAAATTTCAACTTTCTAGCTTTTGTAGTTTCGGCTCTGCGTTGATGAATCAGTCAATGAGGACACACATTTATATATATAGATAACATACTCTACTCTGTTAACATGCTCTACTTTGTTAGTTACAGGGATCAACTATCAAGCTTTAAACAAGGAGAATAATGTCTCCTACATCACATTAATATGTACAAAATAAATACGCTGAAACCACTAGATGTGGCGCAACTAAGAAACGGATTCTTCACACGCCTCACAAACCCATTTTTTAAATATTTACATCTCTTTCAGACTTTCACTGAAACATTAACGGTAGACAAAGATATGCGATACGTCGGGTAATGTGGTTTTTATGTGGAAGATCTTAGGTATTGCGCGCACTGCGGCTTGCATTTGGCAGATTGTCAACTATGCGCGAGCTAATAGCTATGGAATCCACCGAGTAATTTCCATGTTACTGCCCTCAAAATTATCAGACACATTTTTGCGCCGTTTATTACTTAGTCTAACCTTAAAAAATAACTCTCATGATATCTTCTACTCGTTTTAAAGCAAATAAGTACGATCGTCCTGAGCTGAATCACATTATTTATGAATTCGGGTGCTGATAATATTGCAAATTACTTATAAAATTGTATCCACCAATTTTCCAATTTATATTCAAGCATAAGCTAGCTGCATAAACTCTTTATTTACATACAAGATATATACAGTGGTACTACGTAAACGAAATTAATAACTAGCTTAAATCTAAAATAGGCCCTTGAGGCATTGTACCAAGGATGCTGGCGGCATTTCCTCGCTGTATCGCAATGCTGATACGTTGTGCGAGGAAGCCGCCAGCTCTTCGGTCACCAGTTACGTCAACCAGACGCTTCGCGATTTCTGCAAACAACTTGTGCGCGCTGGGACCCCATGGACCTAGAGTTTCAACTCCCATGGACCTAGAGTTTCAACTCAGCTAGCTTATGCTTAAATATACATTGGATAAGGGCCACTTGCCCCATTCAATAACCCGGGGTTAACCGGTTAAACCTGGAGTTACCATGGTTACCAGTACAATTTGACACTGGGTTAACGGTTTAACAGGTTAACCCCGGGTTAGTAGGAAGGTACAAGTGGCGCTAAGTAGCGAAATATCCCTGTGCTTGCCATTGTCCCAAAAAGTTTCTGTTCAAATATTGAAATTAGTCTGGCAAACAGTCATACGTGTCACATGTTATCTGAAAGCAAAACAATGATTGATAAAGATGAAAGCTCTCTCCACACTTTAACCACCCAAACACGCGTTCTCATCGTAGCGACGCGCACTCCACGCATCTGCGCTACTTGGAAATGTTCGCGCAAAATTCGCGTAAGTTATTTTTTGATTACCGTTGAACCATTGCCTAGGTTTTTTATCAATCATGAAATTATTTCTAACATTCTGACAGTAGCTGAGGCAACAAGCAATTTTTTGGTTTGCTGAACTGCGATCGACCTTTTGGTTAATACGTAATAGTTGTAGGAGTAATAATGACGCACTGAATTTGAACCGCAATTTATGTATAAGAGCAAAAAATTGTACATTCAAGACTGCAATAAATAAGTATTTATTTATTGGCTTTTTAGCGCTGACTCGTTTGTATCGAGTTAAAATCGCTTTGGGATTGAATTTCCACGATAAAATTGGTCTATGTTGTTTCTCGGGGTTAACGCTCTTCCTGTCGACTTCATGATCGGTATAGAGGCGAAATCCTGAATGTGTAAAAATGTAAATACATGCGAACATACTTTTTCGATTTTGTTCATCTTCGTTAAGGGGATCCCATGCCCATATGACCTTTGATTTGAATCCCTTAGCTTTCTAATGTTTTTTGTAACTTATCATATTAACAGCAACGGCTAAAAGCAATATTAGTAGTAGCCCATATTTACTTCAAAGTTCATTGTTTTCGAGATATTTGGCTTCAAAGTTGAACAATTTTGTTATTGGCCATAACTTTTGTGTTAATTAGTTTAAAATTTAAACCAAATTTTTAGAGACGTCAAAGACGAACACATATATTTTATTATGTAGATTTCGTATACGTAAGATCTTTTACAGCAATCGAGATACGAAAAAAAGTGCTTTTTAGACAATGTTTAAAAAAAACATAAATAAATAAGTATTTATTTCTTTCAAAATTCGTTAGACAAAAATGGAGATAAAAGATTAAAGAACCGAATCGTTTGTCTTATAATTATATATGTAGTGCAAAAGTAGGAGATACGATTCAAAACTTGTCGAAAATCGATGAAAACCTGGGGTAGCCTCTTAAGATCCTGCGCAGTTAAATTTGTTAATAAAATTATCAGTTTAATTTATAAACACAGTATAATGGATCTTTTGATTGCCTATACCTACCTATATTAGAAAATAAAATACGAATTCATTAAAATTATTGTTACTTTATACAACGCGCAACAAATATTTAGATGCTTATATTTTAAGATTGAACTGATCTATATTTAAAATTATTGGGTTAAAGCATATTTATGGCATCAACATTATTGAAAATTTCCGCATTGATCCTTGGCATCAGACCACCAGCCACCTGCAATAATAACAGAGCCAATTTCCAGGTAGGTGTCTGGCACTCGGGGTCAGTCCATTACTCATTTCTGAATGGACTATTGAAAATTTTACGTTGATACTGCATCATGTTACTGAAAGAGCTCCAGAGGTTATTTACAATGTTTACCCGTAAACACAATCCAGCAGCATAACTTAACACGTGCAGAATGCAAAGTAAAGTAAAGAGCAGGAAAAAGAATCCGGTCATAGCCCTGTTTCCCGATGTTTTTATGGCAGGTATCGAGGTCATTATCCTTCGTCTGAAGCAAATTATAAGTATAATGTTTATCTGTTACGAATGATGACTCCATCAAGTCCGATTCACTGAGCACGAGCACGAGTATGGTGCAACGAACCCCTCGTGAGGAAAACAAGGGGTCGGCCCATCTCGAGGGAGGTCAGCTGCTGTTACGGAATCCAATCAAACGTTAGAAACTTGTAATAGGAAAACACGGTCTCGGATTTTTTTTATTACATCGCAGCTTTTTAACTTATATGGGTTTGTATTATTTGTAAACAAGGATTTTTATAATTTTATTAGAATCTATATCTTGATTGATGTATTACAACCTTACTGAGTTACTGCGCTAGATAAATACACGAACCAGACATAGATATTTATATGGTACGTAAATGTTCATGCCAAGTTTCATGTCATTTTTTTTAAAATGAGAAAGTAACTTGACCAACTTCGATTGCATGGGAGCGGCTATTTGGCGGCGGCGGCGGGTCCAACTCTAGTTACGATATTAAAAAAAGAATAGAATATATTTATTTGCTTGAATACGTAACAATCAGACCTTATAAAATAGTTAGACACAGTATTCAGTCGACACAACATCGATATGCAAACATATTTTTTTTAAATGTTCTAATTTACTATAAATAGTTATAGTATATATTCATGAACAATACAGGAGTCTGTATTTACATACAAGATATATACAGTGATACTACGTAAACGAAATTAAAAACTCGCTCCCCAAGGATTCCGTGCCGGCGGAAAACGTGCGAGCTCGACTTACCGCTATCTTTGACCCAGGAATACCTCTCCACGAAGCCGTCTACTTCTCCACACGCATAATGTAATTGGCACTAGTTTGAAATGACTTTAGGCCGACAGGTGCCTTTCTATTATTTTTGATGATTTTAAGCCGTAGCAGCGTACGCTCAGTCAAGTTCAACGAGAAGGTTAATGGCCGCCGGAAACGGCTAGTGTTGTGACAAACCCTACCCGAAGTTAAGAGATGTCACCTAAAATCGATATTCAAACGAAAGTTTAACAGCCATACTTTTAAAATGTATATACGGGCTAGGGGGAGAATGTGAAACTTTTGGAAAGGAGGTCTGCACGTGTCATTAAATTTAGCGCCACCCAATGCTCTTATACAATATTCCTCGATCATAAATGTCCTCTGGACGTCAACAAAATTACCCCACAGTTGCAGGCCGTAATTAAGGGTAGATGACACATATCCGTGGTAAGCTGCTAACGCGGCCTGCTTATTTAATAAACGGACGGTTGACTAACTTGTAATCCAGTAACTATACATTTAGCGTTAGCACCAAATCCGGTAGTTCTGATTTTTTGCAAACTTGTTTGTGATGTTACCCCAATGAATAATCCAAGTTTGTGACCTCGAGCGCCAAACGCAACTTTGTCAAACATCGAAAAAACCTCAAAAATTTCAGTTTATGTTTAGATTTGGGCGATTATAACCTTAAAGGATTAGTTTTTGATAGTACCTTCTCATGACGTTTTTAAAGTAGACTAAATTTACTACGTAAGGCAGAGAAGAAAACTGCTTAAGAATAATAATTCGTTCAATGTAGGTATACTTTCGCAATAAAACAATTGCTTTGTTTTTCTCAAGTTTTGGCTGATTGATACCTTACCCGAGGTCATTAACCGCGAAACACGCATAGGTAAATAAGAGGGTTTAAAAGGCTTTCCCGTTTTGGGAGCATTGCTCTTTCGCTAACATATTCAGCGCTAATCACGACACATTGTCTCCGCGCCTCTACGGCCGCTTGTAAAAAGTTAAGCATTGTTTTTTAGCTCTCGTAGGAAACAAATATACATTGTGACTTTAGTTTGGATCTCCTGTGTATATAAATAGTAACTCGCAATCATCAATAATAATCATCAATCAAATAGTAATATGTCCTTGCAATCATATAAACCTGAATAAAATATTATTGAATAGATGGATAGATATACGCAACATACTCCAATACTATTCGTACTATATAGTCGTATAATATGTGTAGCTATAGGTACATGGTCGGTAGTTTGGCAGTCGCCCCGGCTGCGCCAGCGTTCATTCAGCAGCGCTGTCGCAAGCGTTGCACAACCGCAGACACATTAGAGCAAACATCCGGATTTATTTGGGTTATTGTTTCAGCTACTCGAATACTGCGGACTTCATAGACGACAAGGTTATGTAAATCTTGCCAATGTACCGTTTAAGGAAACTGAAATTGTAATTTCGACTGTAAGAACAAACTCTTGGAAACTTTTATCTTTTCCTGAAAACAAGTGAAAATTATATAAACAAGACTAGGAGTTTTCGGTAGATTTATAAATAACTTTTAAGATTTGAAGGACTTTATAATGAAAATTCCTAATTTAATCAAACCTACCTACTTACCTACTTATTACCCTGTTATGATGTTCGTATGAAAATATGGTTTCAGACAGAATGATGTAACATCTTAATCAGAAATTTAGTTTGTCTCTTTCTTAGAAACTCGTTTTCACATTTAATGACGATGACACACTTAATAAACTTTCCCAGAAGTTGTATTTTGACACCATCGTTATCGTCTATTATCGATGTAGGTACATCTGTTTCAAGCACGCTTTCCTGCTAAATTATGCAAGTCTGTAACGGATCCACCAATCATCTGGAAGTTATCTAAGTTCTTACTACTTCGGCAATAGAGTCTGTTATTGTTTCGTCAGAGTTTTATATAGATAGGTTTATATAGGAACGTGTAAAAAGACGTGACCAAGAAATAGGTCGACCCTTTTTTAACGTCGCCATTTCCGCGTGGCAACCGCGGCGATCACAGGAAATTAACCAAGCCCTTGCAAAAGTGGTTAGGAGCTACGTGCTAAATCAAAAAGAATTAATTACTGCCACGAGTGGTTTCATTATTCAACTAAATAATTTAGGTATCGTTACACGGTTGTAATTATTTAATGTATGTTAATGAAACAAGTTTAAATCACTCAGTTATTCTTTTCTCGGTCAAATTTTATTTTCTTTACTTTCCTCGGAGACTGTTGTACCAGAAAATAATGAATATATTATTTACATACAAATTGTACCTATACTGTAATTATGTAAACTTTAGATTTTTATTGTATCTACATTTGTAACAAAGATACGAGTAGGCATAGCTATGGTCATAAACCTTGGATATTTAAGTGTGTACGTGATAGTTGTGTAAAAAGTGAAATAAAAGTAAGGGATATTTTGACCTACTTGCAATTTTTCTCTCTTTATTACGACGCTCTTTTATACTGGCGCATTTGTCCCTCTCTTTTTACGTATTTACCATATTTACGTTTGCAAAAATCTCTGTTTATTTGTAATTACAAAACTTAGGTCGACGTCGTTTGATCGTAACTTATTTTTATATGGCTTTATGCTGAACTTAAGGTTGACTCAGGTTAAGGTCTTCTATTTAACTTTCAAATAATACACATCTAATTTAATTTAGGTATTAGAGTACCGGAGTGGCAGTACAAACAAGTTTAAAAATATGTACGTGTGTAATTATGTATGTAACATTTTACTGTAACAAAGAAACCGGACAAGTGCGATTCGGACTCGCCCACCGAGAGTACCGTACGAATTTAATTTTTAGTATTTGTTGTCATAGCGGCAACAGAAATAAATCATCTGTGAAAATTTTAACTGTCTAGCTATAACGGTTCATGAGATACAGCCTGGTGACAGACAGACAGACGGACAGTGGAGTCTTAGTCATAGGGTCCCGTTTTTACCCTTTTGGTACGGAACCCTAAAAAACAACATAATTTACAATTTACCCTATTAAGATAGATGGCACACCTCAGTAAAAGATACAGATAATAAGTAAGATAATATCAGAATAAACTAAATAAAATTGCTTGCTTTTGCGTGTGAGTTGCTGTCACAATTCCTGCTCTTGTATAAAATACATACAAAAATGTCGTATAAATAACCCCTCAATGGGATATTAAATCCAGAACTAATTCAAGAAACCTCGGAAATCTAATTCTTAATTTAAGAAACTTCGGAAGAAATGCAGCTGACCCATGGCTTTTTATGCCACCCTTCCTTTTCCCATCCGACGTCCATTTCTTTCAAAATGTATATAGGTAAGGTAATATTTAAAACTTGACAATTTAAAAGTGCTTATTGCTAGGCCTATTTGAATAAAAAATATATTGAATTGAATTGAATTGAATTGAATATATTTTCAACACGGTGATACATTAGAACAAACGTTAATAAAAATTTCGAGTATCTATAAAAAAGAGTGGTTGTTTTACGTTTTCTTAATAGTTTTTCTGCTTAACAGTTAACACTAGCAGTAGATCACACTGCAACGTATCTCAAACGTGTTGGTTAATAAATCTGTCTGAGATGGCGGTAGTTGCAGACTTTATGAATGGAACGCCTACGATACGTATCTGTGACGTAGTTACACCTTTGTGAGAACAAAAATAAAATAAAAATCTACTATCAAACCATAGGCTAAAACACCCAATTATGGCACCATTTTTATGTAAAAATGTTTCTTTAAAAAGCTTTTCCATCAATACAGGGCTGCAGTAAACAGCTAGGCAACCCTTAATTCACAAAAACATTTTTCGAATGATAGAAATCACGCTCCGATTTAACTTGAAAATGAAATAGATTGTCTGATCGTTTTACTATCGGATCGAGTAAATTCCAATAGCAGTCCAGTTAACCTCATTTATTCGTAGATTGCATCTATAACTGCTCTACTTTTGGGCGATTAGCATAAACGTTTTAAAGAAAATAACTCGACAGATGTAGGATTTTAATAAAATTTAATACTGAATAATAAATATATACTATCTCTCCATTCATAAAATTTTCAGTGTGTTGCGTAATGGAAAGTAGGACGGATGAGGTTAAATAATGTGCATAGACTAGAAATGAGGAGAAAGGTCCTCTACGGTAAAAGATAAATACTTATGATATGGTACATTTTCATTGTTATTGTACCTACAAAACTATATCAAGGCTCGGTAGAAATTTGAAAAAGTACCGTAATCATGAACTTTTTAAGAAGGAACATACTTATACTATGCTAGCAACAATTCAAACACTAAGGGTCGGTTTTGCACCAAACTGTTTGTCATCGTTAAGGAGTTCGCAAAATCTTATTGTATGGAAAGTTTCATAGTAAACCGCCGCGGCGCACCGGGTGACGTTGATCAGTCTTGTCAAGTGCGGATGGTGCAATTGGCACTAATTCATTCATTTTAAAACAAACTTTTTTAATACAGTTGCTCAAAAAGTGTGCGGAAAGTTGGTTTTCGCGAACTAGTGCTTTTCACTTTTCCAATTTTTTTTAAATTTATACTTGTTCCAATTCACGACTACTTATTGATGAGTGGTAATATTAGTTTCATTTAAACGTCGTAATCTACATAAAAACCCACTGTTAATTTTAGAATACGAAAAATATACATATTTTATGTTTTATTACTTACCTCTTCATCATTATAACACGTTTATTTTTTAATATTGAATATTGTAAAACCGTTTTTAATAAGTTGTCTGAATGGAACGGAATAGCTATGGAAGGTAGAGATAGGAATAGCTGCCGAAACGCCTGTCAAAGAAGAGGCGTTTTTTCTTAGTGCAAGCATGTTTTAAGTTCCAAAGTTTTTATTCCTTACTTGTTGTTTTTATTATTTTTTCGCAACAGTTGCGAATACAGTTACTGTATTTAAACAACGTCGTTCGATACACGTGCAGAAATGTCATTCTTCACTCGTCCCGAGTCTTACTTTCCGCACTAGCATCGAAATGTACTATATCCTTTGACGACCGGTCTGGCCTAGTGGGTAGTGACTCTGCCTGTGAAGACGGTGGTCTCTTGGTTTTGAAACCCGCTAAGGGCATTTATTTGTGTGATGAGCACAGATATTTGTTCCTGGGTCATGGGTGTTTTCTATGTATTTAAGTATTAATATATTATATATATCGTTGTCTGAGTACCCATAGCACAAGCCTCCTTGGGCTTACCTTAGCCAATTTATCCAAAGGTCAAATGCTGACGAAGTCGGTCCGTTTTTTTTTTTTTTTTTTTCACTTTTATCGATAGTGACTATACTACAGTAGTTTCCAAAATAAAATTAAGCAGTTAAAAAAATAAAGGTATTAATTGAAGCTAAGTAAAAATACAAATGATAGATAAGGAATTGTAGTAAAAACATTGTAACATAACATTGACTGCAGGCACTTGAGAAAAATGCTAAAAGAAAGCAGAAGCACGAGCTCAGATATACCATACAGCAGTTAGAAAAATATTTTTTGTCAGGCACATTAATATAAAAACATTAATTAATATAAAAACGCACGTAAATAAAAGCAGCTAACATTAAATTATAAAAAAGATAAGGCAGCATAACGCGGTAATCTATATGAAATATACGCTCGAAAACGTCACTCTATTCTTTTTAATACTGGATACGATGCATACGAGTCAACAATTTGTGTACGTACTTTTATATGAAACGTTACGATGACATAGCTGGCGGCCGAGCCAAGATGATCATATACAGAAAACGAAACGAGACGCTAAGATAAACGTAAATCCATACTTCCATACTAATATTATAAATGCGAAAGTCTGTCTGTCTGTCTGTCTGTCTGTGTGTTCCCTCTTCACGCTTAAACCGCTGAATCGATTTAGATGAAATTTGGCTTAGAGATAGGTTGAGTCTTGAGTCCCTGAGAAGGACATAGGATAGTTTTTATCCCGAAAATCATCCCTTAAGAAAGTAAAAAGCGGGGTGGAATTGAGATAATTAATGAAGTGCCTGCTAATTTGTGTGCATAATATGCTCAAATTTAGATTGCTATGAGAATTTTTCCAGGCGCTATTCTTACTCTAGCTGCGGTTACTAAGTCCATGCAGACGAAGTCGCGGGTAATAGCTAGTAATATATAGAAATGATAGAGTTTCGTTCAGTTTTCTGTAAATGATTGAAAAAACTCGTTACAAATGTTGTAGACAAGTAATTGTCAGTTTCTCGAGTAAAATAAACCTTTAATAATTAGACCGTATGTCATAATAATCGTTCTATTACCTATACTACGCATTACATACCTATATAAAGTAAGCAGCGAGCTGTATAAAATAAACAAAATATGTTGCTGTGGTTGATAGCATGGTGGCCTGTGATTGGCTTACTTGACAGAAATTTGTAAACATTATTAAGTAGGTAAGTATATGTGTTGTTTTTTTGGGTTTTAAATTAAATTAAATTGAATTATATTAAAAAGCTTTTATTTCGGACAAGATATTCATATTACAACATAAACAAATTACAAAGTTTTAATGTTTGAGTTGACGGTAACGTTGGCCTAGTCATTAGTTTTATGAATTCTAAAAATGGCTAGTCCCCTAAAACTAGCACATGAGTCAGAGATCTTGGAGATCAGTATTATTATTACTCTTAAGTCGCATTATGGCTGAGTGTTAGTATTTTCTACGTCAGGCATTAATGCTGGGAGTCTACGTCAAAAGCTTAAATAAATGTTAAATTGAACTGCACGTAAGCCACGTTGTCTTCAATGACAGTTCTGTGCATTTCGTACGTTATTCTATGTCTATAGATTTCAGTGGCCCATTCATTCATGCGACGCTGCTTTACGCGATGGGGACCGAAGTATGGCCAGCAGCAACATGTTTATGTGCTAACAAATTTATGGTTTGGCCGCTGGTGCCAGTTACACAATATGTTTAGTTTACAGTAGACAATAATACGCAAATAGCACAGTTACAAAACTTTATTACACTTTCAAAATTAGTGAATTTTAATCGTTGGTAAACACTCCGTTAAAATACCTTGTGAAGACTATTAAAATACTGAAAGACACCCCTCTTTTATTGCTGCATTTTTATTGTTCACCTTGGAATCTGTTTTATTAGGTGCACTGACTAACAGTATTAATTTTCACTAAACAACTGTTCACCTTGAATCTTTCTGAGAATTAAATGTAATATAATATATAATTGGCCCTTATAATTGGTCTGAATTAGTTATGGTTGAACCGGGAATCGAACCCGCTACACGAGAAAAAAAATGACCCTCTAGCTTTATCATACTGATTGAAAGGCTTCATCATAAGGATTATTTTTTGCTAAATAAAGTAGTGTCAGAAATAAAAGGAATACCATGAATTTTAACATTTGATGTGAAATAATCAAAAGAGTGCGACTTTGGATTCAACAGAATGGGACTCATTTTGAGCATTTGATAAATTAAATTGATTAGCTTTGAATTAGAAATGTTAAAATTCATGGTCGTCCTTTTATTTCTGACACTATGTTATTTAGCAAAAAATAATCCTTATGATGAAACCTTTCGATCAGTATGATAAAGCTACAGGGTATTTTTTTTTCTCGCGTAGCGGGTTCGATTCCCGGTTCAACCATATAATTATTTAAAAATCAGTGAATGCACTTTAAATTGTTTTTTAAATTGAAATAATGTCTTCTTTTAGTAAAAAGTTCCATCTACAATATTCAGGGTACTTTCCCGCCATGTGGCATAGCCGTGGGACGCCCTGTAGATTCAGTAGAAATCTGCCCCGGCTACGAATCTTTTCGTTGTTCAATTCACTTCGTGGTTTGCTATCGAGTGGCGCCACTTGAAGCACATATTTCCTTTCCAAAGTTTTCCAAAGGTAAGTGGTGCAAAGACGCAACGCAATAACAAACCACGAAAGGGTTTCCGATGAATGTGAAAAAATGATCAAGTTATATTAGATACAAAAAGGAAGAATGGCTTGCCAAGTTTGGAACTAAAGGTTACGTTTGAATTACTACTTATATAAATTTTGAAAGATTTTATTTCAATTATACATTTCTGCTAATGGCATACGTGTCAGGCGCTTTCCGCTCTGCGCACTCAATCAGACTTTAATTGCCCTTGGAGTACTACATTTAAGTAATATATTTGTTTTTAACGACCATTCGTCGAGAAAGCGGAGAAAAATGTGCGGAAAACATAAAATTGGCGCCGAAACGCAGTAAAAAGGTCAACAGCCCTGTAAAAATGGCAATTAGAACACAGATTTTGAACCCTTACAGTAGTTATCATTGCCCCGACTCAGCCGTATAACTAAAAATTACAGAAAAGTTTTTCCAAGGTATCAAGGAATAATATGCAATTCAGATTACCCTTACGAAGTCTCGGACAATGTCACAAAACTTTCCTTCCGCCATTTCAAAGAAAAACCAGCAATACAGCTTCCGAGTGAGAGAATTGTCATGAATAAAATATGCGAGGCCTTAGCCTTCGCTGGTTCTGCGATATTGGCAATCCGTGGAAGAATGTCACGAGCTTTAAGCTTTGAAAATAGGTACGTGTTTGTTTAATTAGTGATCACCTTCGCTTTAAAAATAGCGACGGGCGTAGCATTGACGATTCGCTAATATTCGATTTTAGATATCATGTCTGCGCCATAATCCGTAGTGAGCAGGATTAATTCTGCGTATTCAGTCAATTATAAGCAACTGTATCGTACCAATAGGATAAGTAAGATTAAGGTTTTTATCTAGTGTACAATAAAGGGATAATTTGTAATGTATTACATGCTTGGACACACCGCAATTAGAATACTTTTTGTTACACTTATAATGTTGATAATATACGTCGTTTTGTTATTTTATCTCAACTACAAAAGGGTGCTCAACCATTTTGTAATGTTAAATGTTGTATGAATCCCAAATAATTTAAATTTGTATTTTTCAGATAATACCACCAACGTCAAACCAAAAGCTTATAATGGATTTAAGGACGTCCCTAGGCACAACTGGTGGTCTAGCATAAGTTGCGTTCTCGCGCGCGACTCCATACATCTAGCGCGACTACAAGTATGGACTCGCGCGCGAGAACGCAACATATGCTACACCGTCTGAGCTGTATGTAGGGGGAGAACATACTACCCTTGATGCAGGGAAGAGTTGTAAAAGCTCTTAGTGAGAACAATCGCCAAACAGGACCGAAACACTATTCTTAGTCGAAAAATATGATAGAAAGTATATTCGAATATTGTATGATGGATAATGATTGTATACTAAACATTTTTTGTGAGTTGCGATGTTTTTAAAGTACCTAGTGTTGACTTGGTGGTGACGTGCATTACAAATTATTGTACGTGGGTCAGATTTTCTTTCGTTGTCTTGTTTCTGACTACTGTCAAGCTTATATTGGTGTCTCTTATCAAATAAATAAAAAAGTCGAGTGCTATTACATGTCTTTATAGCTGTAAATTATGTTTTACTTGCGAAAAATTAAAAACTAAATTTCATCCCATACAAAAAGCTACACTCCGTCACATTTTTTGGGGACAAAAACAAGACAACGAAATAGTTATTTGTTATACAAGGGTGCAAAGTTGTATTTTACCCGCGAGTGTGGAATTGAAACACGAGCAAGCGAACGGATTCTATAGTTGAACCACGAGCGAAGCGAGTGGTTCTAAAATAGAATCCTGAGCGTAGGGAGTGTTTCAACACACGAGAAGTAAAATACATTTGCACCCGTGTGTAACACAACACTTTTCCCCTCACTATAGCGAGGAAAGTGCAACATCCAAAGGCGTTAGATCATCTTCATCACTTTAATCACTCATTTTTTTACGATAATACGATATTATAACAGAAAACTCTGGAAGTTATGTATTTTTACGTGTCGAAGTCGGTGAGATTTTTTTTTGACAATGTTGACATTTCTGACGATGCGTTTTGAAATTGCATCGACTCAACTTGTACGTTCAGAATTACATTCAACATCATTTAAATAAAACGAATGTTTCTTATGGAATTTAAGGTTTATGACTTAAATTCATTAAATAAAGCTAAATTTAGTATTTTTTATTAAATTCTCAAACCATTTATTTAATGATAATTAATATCGAACGAACCATTATTATGAGCGTTTTACGTTTTGTTATCTGTCAAAAGCTACTTAAACACGCTCTATCCAAGGTCAAATTACTTTCCCCACTAGTGGATAAAATGTGTTTTTCCCCGCTTGTTTTAAAGGATAAAAGACGGCTTTCCGAACTAGTGAGGGGAAAAGAATTTTGACCCATGTAGGTAATGTGACTTCTCATGCAAATAATATTTGGCTCGGATCGAGTCGGTGGCGATCGTGCAATGTTTCTTGTTTATGTCATTAACTGGATTCATGGACTTCTGCGAAATATTACACGTCTTAACTTAACACATAGCTACAGTTGTAGAATAGGTTACTGACGTTACTGTACACACGCCTAGATGAGATGTCATTACGATGTCATTACATCTCATATAAGATGTCATTACGATACGATGCAGATCTGTCAGTGTCTAAAGTGACATTTTCAGTTGAAGAAATGTCACTTTTGACACTGATAGATCGGTATCGTATCGCTGTGACGTGACATCTTATAAACATTGTTCGAAATGGGCCGTTCAACTAAAGTGGAGTTCAATAGAAAGGGCAAATACCTAATGTAAACAAACTAACTTATCTTCATTACTTCGTAATCTCGCATTACAATGATTGCATAACTTTTATAATTTTCATATTCTAGAAATCATAAGTAAAAAAAATATTTAATCCTTCCCTAACATCCTTCCTTATACGTCAGACGCCATAATTACGTCATTATTACCTCATTATGACGTCACTGACGTCACTTTGCTACCTGGGTTGTAATCAAAGAGCCGCCTGCTACAGATTTTTCAAAAATGCCGCGTTTTTCAAAGGTTCAACTTTCATTAGCCAGACTCTATACGGTTATAAACGATGTTTTAAGTACCTATAAAAAGGATCTTACCCTGTAGGTACATCCCTTTATAATCACATTAAAATTATACGGTCATTCCGCGCCATCTCATAAGAGTCATAAGATACGGATAAATGTAGGACATTGGCTTACATCGTAATCAACATTAGAAACACCAGAAGAGCTCTGGCTAATCATATCGGTCGAAGTGGCGCCACCGTACCTACCGGCTTTGTTCGTCCCTCTTTTTAAGGTCAACCTAGAATATGGATGATTCTTCATGACGAATGATACCGATAACTGAGTCTTAATAACAGATATCGATTACAGTCTGATGATACAAATAATAACATGTCTAGGTCAATAAGAAGGCCGAAGGCAACCGCCTTGATATTTTATAAAGCGTTTCAGAGCGGCAGATGTTAAAAGTGCACCTATTTGCCGAGTAAACATCGTAAATTTTTGATGCTTTGATGTTCTCAACGACGGAACTAATCTACTGCGCGGTCGTCACAAACAGCATTGATAAAAGAACACAATGGAAAGTTGAAAATATTTCGCGGGAAACGTTAATAATCTGTAAAACTATGTCACTAAATTCTTGGGTACGTTTTTCAAGTTAGGTACTTGCACCTTAATTTTAGAACAGCTCTCGGAATCATCTTGATCCCATTTTAAGATGTAAATTTGTCTAGTTAAATGGCACAGACCCTTACCCGAAGGATTAACGAACGAGGAGTCACCGAGTCAACGGCCGACCCCGATATGTTTACAACCGTTTGATTAAACCCTCCTACACCCGTGACTAGCATTGAAGTACACTCAGTAAAAAGGGGCTCAGCTGCTGCCGGAGCCTTAAGTACCTAATTTAATTACAATGAGACCAAGCCACGACCAAGCGAACAAAGCCTTTGTTTCCCCAGCAACCTACAGCTAAACCTACCTACTCATAACAACAGAACGTAAAGATGGAAAGTACATATAATAAATTTCTGCTTCCCGAGAAATTTCCAATAATTGAA
This sequence comes from Cydia strobilella, assembly GCF_947568885.1. Taxonomy (NCBI): domain Eukaryota; kingdom Metazoa; phylum Arthropoda; class Insecta; order Lepidoptera; family Tortricidae; genus Cydia; species Cydia strobilella. Next base: position 17,711,130 of record NC_086044.1, read on the forward strand.
GAAATCTCAAGAAATCAAATTTCGTCGGGTACAATTTAGGATCGGTAAGTTTGAAATCATGGAAAAGTTTATGTACCTACGATACAAGTGCGAAAAATAGGAAATTCGCAACGAGTGGCGAATTTTAAAACACGACCGAAGGGAGTGTTTTAAATCGACACGAGTTAGTTTATTAAACATTAGTGCAGAATATGAATGACATGTGTCAATTTAAAATGTGAATAACTTTGTAGGCTTGTCACTGCCCTCCGTCGACTAAAATTTATTTGGTAGGATCCATTATGGATTCGAGTGGACCTTTTGTGCGTTCAGATCTATCAATGGATTTGAACGGATTTATCGGACACTAGAATCCACAACGTGCTGAAGTGGACTTTTGGTACATTTGTATCCATCAGTGGATTTTGAGAAACTTCGCACTATGCCTATACTTTTTATTATTTTACTTTTTGTTATCTGGTTAGGTTATTTCCTTCTCAGGGCAGACGCAAGCAGATATAACTTCAGGAGCGAATATCCAGAAAATAAGAAAAGAAGCTTCAATCATGCGTCTTCAGTTTTAAACCAAAAGAATCGTGCGTTCTTAGATTTCGGGTCGGAACCTAACCCAAGCCTCATTCAGTTACAAGAACCAGTTACGTACAAATAAGACTTGGATTAGGTTTGTTTGTTGTTGATTAGAAACTTAATACTATATATACAATTGTACAAATTTTACCTGCATTAGACGCAGCCCTCGCAGCCCTTTTAACACAAATCATAAGCATCGAGTCACATTAAATAAATAAAATCAGTTGTGTTATTTGCAACAAAATTCCATAAGAAAAAACAAGACAGGCGAATGGCTTAGTTTTTTTTTACAACCGGCCAGTGCGCGTGGTGGCTGCACTATGCAGGTTTCCCATGTTACAAATGTTCCACCTTGTATTAGGTGTAAGGTCCAGAATTTAATTGCAACTGTTAAATATAGGTACATACTTATGTATTTATTATACTTATTAGTATGACATAAAATATAGTACGGCGGTTTTTGGTCTAGAAGTCTTCTGGAAATCGATTTTCGCTCATGTCGTCGCAAACATGGACATATTTGGTATCAGTGCATTCATTGTGATGTCCTGAACATAAATATATAAGATGACAAGCGCGAAAGTGGTGGGGGTAGTTTGCTGTGACGTCAAAAAGTAGTTTTTTACTTTTTTTTCTAATCATACCATGTGGGGTATCAAATGAAAGGGCATTGTGAGTAGATCACAAATATATAACATACTGTAACATATTCACTACTTCGTCTAACAAATTATTAGAAAACGTTCAAACATTTCACAATCCACAGTTGACTTTGAACTGCTCTAAATTGAAAATGATTGAATGGATCATTCCAAAATACATACCAATGACTGTGAATATCCTCTATATAACGTTAAAAAATAATTAACCAGATATAACCAAAAATAAGAAAAATACATCATGTTAAAAAAAAGTATAATTTTCTGTTACATTCAATTGTTTCCATATATTTTTGAAATGGTCTTTTCACTAGCTTTCATTTGGTACCCATATTTCTATAGTAAGAAAAAAAAACAACCCCCCCCCCAACCTTTTTTTTATTAGCGGACGCCATTTTCAAAATTTATATAGCCTATGTCTCTAACACAATTCTGACGAATTCAACCACATCTCATATGGGCTATATAAATTTTGAAAATGGTGGATCGTCGACGGATTTACTTCATGGGTTCCTCACAACCGTACATATTTATTATTCATGCTTTGTAACATTTATGAAAAAACATATTATGACCGCTAAATATATAACTTAATTTTTTATGTCTCTATTAATACTATGCACTGCAATACTTCGAACGAAAATATTATGGATATCAAGCAGAATTAAATTAATGACTATAAAAATTATGACATCTCATTTATGACAAAAACCCAGTTATGCTCAGGAATAATTCTGCCTAAAGATTTTTATGGCTTTTAATTTTATGCATAGAGTGTTATGACAATTAAAAATATGACAAAAGTTGTCATGCGACCAGAGGGAGTCCCGGGTCGTATGCTTGCTTGCCACCGACTTGGTATAAAAAAAATACATTTGGATGGAAAACTTGACTTTTTATAACGCCTGAACTACTTCACGAGCAAAATTTTTTCTGTACAAATTTTCCGCTAAATCAGGTTACCTACTAAGTATCAACTTTTCCCGCTGCCTCTAAAATTTACTGGAGATTGTGTCTAGGCATGAAAATTCCGGAAAAAATCAAATGTTTTTTTCGGGAATTTTACAAAATTTCGTTATTTTTTCGGTGTTTTTTCCAGTTCTATTCAGAAAAATTAAATACGTCACACGCAATGCCACTGATGAGTGATGACAGTGTCAATGCCATAAACAAACACATTAGGCATGCAACCTTAGCCTACCTGTTTAAATTCCTAATTAAGTATATTGAAAAATACATTGTTTTTTTTTTCGAAAGAAACTTGAAAAAACGAGCCGTTTTGAAATTTTCCCGCAATTTTCCCGGTTTTTTCAACGCTAATTGTGTCTAATAAATATCCGATTTTACATGTTAACTTGACAGTTCATTGCCACAATTTTTAAAAGGGAAGCATTAAATAATATTTTGAGTTTCACGCATCAATACTTAAAGAAACAAACAAGGTGCCATCGCCAGTAAGTAGGTATGTATGTACCTACGTAGTTATTAATAACTTAATAATAAATTTAGGTCCCCATAGCTTTTACGCCATCAATATATCAATTGACAAATTAACCTGGAAATGTTTATGCATGTGCTCTGTGCTATTTTCATGATGAAGGAAAGATTATATACATATACTACTTATCATAAAAAGGTTTCAGTTTTAAATAAGTACGCCAAAGTTAAAGCGGAATAGTTAAATTAACTGGCCGTGATTATTTTTCCATGCTGTAAGTTTAACGTTCTTCCAAAATAGATCATACATCGCTAGACAACCATTTGACTAGGAATACAAACTTAACTGCATTGTCACTTGGGGTCAAAGATCGCTCTCAACAGGGCAACGACCCTTTTGCCAAAGGAAGTAGGCTAGAGAAAACTCTTGCCTACTTCCGTTTCGGCGCGCAGAGATAAGTGAAAAACAATAGATTTTATCCTAAACCAGGGCTTGTTCACATGAAGGACTTTGTGTGGTTTTTATAGGATTCACTGTTGACCTCTGACTGACTCTTTGTGAGAATACTTTAAGAGACAAAAGCGAAAACTAATAAGTAATAGGTGATAGTAACTGTACTCGTACTGTAATAGACTTATTTATATGCAAACAAAACCTCGCTACTAATATAACCTGTTTTATACTGTTTAAATAAACGCACTTGAAACTTCAATAAAAAAATGATAATATGTATTAAATGACTGTTGTTGACAAATGAGAACTAAATTGTCAATTTTGAGTTTTTAAACAGGCATATTTAATTTTATAAAATAATAATAGGAAAATATAATGATATCTTAAACATGTACTGTGAAATACAAATTATAGGTTTAATTTGCCAGGGATGCAACAAGAGAATTCTGTAAACCCTAATAGAGAGAGAACAGAAAATAAATCAATTACTGCCCTACACAGATCATTGGAGGAATCTGAAGATGAGGAGTTGTTCTTTACAGCCAGTTTACGTTTCCTTAATAAAAGACTACAGGAGAAGACTAATTTATCGGTGAAACCACATCTATCCTCTCAAAGCTGCTGCCAATTTACACTACTCGAAGGAAGCTCGGAAGCAACCAACAGCAACGCTACAACATTTGAAAACCACATTCGATTCAGGTTGAAGCCTGTTGAGGGACCCACCCTATCTTTACATCAACTATTACCCGCCCCAAAATCGAACAGAAACAGTTCCAGTTTTGTAAATCGAGTTAAGAAAATATTCCGAAAATATCGACAGTTAGTCGATATTTCGGAGACAAACCACGCGTATGACGCAGAAAGTTCTAAACGAATATCTAATTTTAAATTTCCTCGATGTGTTCGACGGACTAAAGACCTCCATCCATCCTGTTTAGTCAAGATATCAGAGGAATCTTCCAATGAAAGGATGAAGACACACGATATTAACGATGCCATTAGCGAAGGTGATGTTTTATAAGTAAACAGATATAAAATATATATATATATTTAAAGCTTTATATTTTATATTTATTCGTTTAATCGATTTCTGTCTAATATAGATCGTACACATTTTATTTGCATCCAGCTGATTTATCAAGGTAGCCTATATCAGAGGTCTAATGAAACTTCAGATTGCTGAAGATACGGAAGTACCTACCTTAACTTAGCAGCTTAAAGTCGGTAAGATCAAGTTCAGTTTGCCTCGTCCTCTCTTTTAGGAAATCTCGTTTGTAGAAAGACATTTTTGTTGCTAATGTTTACATACACCTAACGACGATATCAGGGAGCATTCCACGAGCTGTCTGTACGTACGCATTTTATTTCCTGTATTGCGACTTTTTTTCGGCATTTAAAGCAGGCGATTAATTTTCTGTGCATATTTTTGACCATTTGTCATAGAAAAGGATATTCTTATACCTGCAAATCTTAAGAAAATTCGCGTTTGTACGGGAGAACGGTAGATAATTTCATGGAATGCTCCTTAGTCAGTAGCACAAGCCAGCACTTTGCCAGGCAACTATTGTTCGCAGAGTAATTGTTTTTGTTCGCAAAGTCCGAAGCCCCTCGCGCTGTCGCCCTCCAGCCCCGCCGTGCCTCCGGCCAGGCTTCACGGCTAGCGGCAGTAGCGGCTGTTACTGTTGCCCGTTAAAGTGAGATAAACTAAGCTAGCCTGATACAATGCAGTGACACCATTTTTATTTTTCTAACGGACAAGCTAACCAAGAATTGCAGTAGTAGTAAAACACTTTATTGTACAAAAAAAGAAACGTAAAACAGAAAAAAATACATCATTAGTACAAAGGCGAACTTATCCCTTTCAGACCCTTCTTCTTTTAGAATTATTAACCAATTTTATTGAAATCTATTAAACCTATTTAAATACTTATAATTATTTGGCAAGTAGGTATTTTGATATTAAATTATTTTTAGTTAAACCCACGCATCTTTATAGAGCGACATATTTTAGAAGACCTATGTGTTCAGTTTTAACCAACTTCAAAAAAGTAGAGGTTGTCAATTCAACTGTTTTTTTTAAATGGTTGTTATTACCACAGAATTCCGTCAATAACTCCGACAAATTATTCTATTGAACCTACTTCAATCAAACAAAATATAATCTACGAGTGCTACGAGGCTCTGAAACATGATAGCCTGATAGGGTCATCGGACTTTGAAAATTAAAGGTTCCTCCGTCAATGATTCCAATGGAGGCGCGGTTTGGGTATTTAGGAAATGTCAAGTGACTTGGTGGAATGAAATATGTTCGCGCGATGAACCTTTTGTCGCAGCAGGTGAAATGTAAATTAACAAAGACAGAAATTTCAGTGGAATGTTATATTGTCATAAGTATCATCACAATAACTAGCTAGATTGTTGGTTAATTATAAATTGACAGCCAGTAGGTACAAAAAATACAAAATTAAAGTTACACCCTGCCTTAATATCTACTAATGTAATGTTTTGCCGATTTTACACAAAATAATTATTAAGAAAAATAAGAATATTATTTATGCGACTAATAAAAACACTCCCTAAAATAAAATAAAAACTGCTAAAACTTAGGTACTAAATTATCCTTGTATTGTACGTATTAAGGATGAACTTGCTCGTCAAGCGACGACTTGTCGATACAAAGGAAACTTGCACAAACCCTCAACAGTTATCATAAGATATATCTAACTAAGAATTAAGAATGAAACGAACTTTTATATCACAGATTCTTGACGATTTCTTTAATCAATATGATCTAAATACGCCTAATTATACAGAAAAAAAAATACAGAATAGTGAAGAAGAATAATGCCGTTAATATTAAAACTACAGAAGTAAATTTTACATGTTTAAATGTTACATGGAAAAAAACTATGCCTCTGTCAATTTTACCTGCATTCTTTAAATATTAAAAACAACATTCGTACTAAATTTACCTTGTTATTCCAATTCCATACTCACAGTAAGTAAATAAAACAATAAGAAATATATAGGTATAGTTAATACTAATATCAATATCCTCTCATCTTGTGCGAATATGGTGCCTGTGCCATTAATACCCTTATACCTACCTAAACTTCAAGCATATTAAACTACCAACCATATAACTTTCTATAAATGTGGTAAATGAAATCAATATCGCCTAAGGAGTTCTTAATGGCTATTTTTATTTACTAAATAATCTACTTACTTTGTATAAACCATAAATTAGGTTCACCTACATTATAAAAATAAACGAAATTAAATTTACTGGCATGCAAAAAATAATGTAATGTTGTCAAGAAGGTTCTGTCACAAACAATATATTAATGTAATGGCGGTATTAAATTTAAGGATTATATTATACATAGGCAAATTTGATTAGGCGGAAATTTTTTATGTCAGTTTTTTCCCGATAACGGGAAAACCAAACGGAAGGGTTATGTATGACTGTTGATTTATATGGGTGACGGTATATACATTTGCATACTGTATTCTACCGTAGCGGCAATACTACTAAGCCGGCTTTGTAGCTTGGGTAACATACATGTAGAGGCTGCGTTTAGACTGCTGCACTGCACAATCTTATTCCTCTGTCCCATTTTTACCATCGGACTACAAGACAAACGGCACTCCGGCATCGCTTCATGGTAGGAACTCCAAAAATACGCACGAAGCGTTTTGGTTCCACATTTCTTATGCGAACTGCCAGAGTGGAACGCCCTGCCCGAGTCTGTGTTTCCGCATGAGTACAATCTGGGGCTTTTCAAGGCAAGAGTTAATAGGTATCTCATAGGTAAGCGTGCTCCACTGTAGACCGCATCATCACTTACCATCACGTGGGATCGTGGTCAAACGCCTGCCTATTCATCATAAAAAAAGATTGCCTTCCAAAAAACATTAATTCTAATATGTAATCAAAAGTAATCGGGTTAAAGTTAATAAAACTTTAAATGACTAATACACATTACACATAGATCGCTTAACCGATAAATTGTTTTTCTGGCCTAGTTCCGAATGGTCTTAAAAATCAATAATTAACACTTTTCATGAAAATTACTGAAATTACTGAAAACCTGTTTATTATTCTTTAAAAATTATTATGATTATATTACTAGGTTGTATTTGAACCAAGGTTTAATTAGTCTTGTTCGCCGACAGCCCGGACGGGGCGCCGAACTCCACGAACACTGGGCGCGCGAGGCGGCTCCCCGTCCGTTTCAATGTTATGCTAGATGTCATCGGCCTAATTTCACGACAACTTTACTCCTTCATCCTTTAGCTGTCTAAATACTTCGGGGCATAACTCTTCTTCGCGAAACTTGTAACCGCAACTGATCATGTCTTTGACTACTTTGTAGTTTTTCTTCAATGACTCCAACCATATCGTGTAAGAGTAGTCGGGCCAGATACCGCCGTATCTCTCTGGCAAATGATCCGGGTGGATATGTTTGTGCAAGGATTTGACATCGTATCCGTGAAAATATATCCTGGATCGCATTTCAGCATTGAGGAACGGCTTGAAGATATTGTATATTTTATCAAATACCCATGTGTGGTTTATAACGTGGATGGCGTGGGTATTTGCAGGAAAACAGGACTGAAATAGAAAAATTAAAGCTATAAGATAAAGACAATAATATAGAATAATAAATATTAATCCAATGAAACGCTAAGATAACAAACATTTTCGTGAATTGTGAATTCGGGGACATTAGTAGGTCTCGTATAAAAGGGTTGGAGCCTAAAGTTACAGGTAGAGTTCAAAATTTGTTTCACCTGTGGCTGTTAATACAACGATGCTTCAGAGTAATGAAATCAGTGACAGTAGGTTTATGTGTAAGTTTTTAAATGATATTTGGTCATAGTTATAGTTTGTCAAAGGACTGTCTCATTTCAAACATAGACTGAGAGAATCATACTATCTTTGTCTTACACTAGTGCTAGCACCCAAAAGAAAAGGATGAGTATAGTTTTTATTGTTCTTATTTACTGACAATTTGGTTTGACCAACTATATTTAACCATATGGACGCTAATGACCGATATATCCACACACACCAAAAGCCAGTTTGACTTTTTGTAATAATTTGAATCAAGTTTTATGGCATGGAATATCACAGACAAAGTTTTGTGTAACGCAACTTAAATGCTTACGTAAATTAAATGCACAATTAATAGTAGCAAAATTTAACAGTTGTAGGTTTATATAGTGTAAGCATCATAATAGTTAATATCCTATATGTGGCCTAATACTACTGATAATTACATGTAGTATGTACCTGGCTCTATACTTTTGATTGTTGTATCTATGGTCATTTTAGTTTGAGAGAGAGAGCTGTCAGATTTGGCGGCAGGGCTGTGCGCGAGGTTATGTTACTTATGTTCGATTTGATCTTTATGTAATCTTATAATTAATCCTGTATATCAATGTAATAAAAGAAATGTCAAAGCAAGCAGTGGTTTGTGTGCTAAACCCCTTTTACTGAGCATTAAATCTATGGATGATTTCAACTCAGAAAGCGGGATTGTGAATTCAAATGCCCACATAGAAATTGGATGATTATTTTCACCTATATAGAGATGAAGCACACATCTCGAAGAATGTGAAAAAAAAAAAACGCTTAGTTAAGGCGTATATCTGGAGCATTGCTTTAAATGTTTGTGAGACGTGGACAGTGACACAACGGGACAGAGAGCGATTGGAGGCCTTTGAAATCCGGTGTTGACGGAGGATGCTAAGGATTAGCTGGACAGAAAGGAAGACGAACGTTGAGGAACTGAGCATGGCAGGAGAGAAGAGATGCCTGTTAGGCACAACAGCTAACAGAAGGTGTAAGATGATTAGTCATCTAATACGGCACGACCCGCACGACAGATTCTTTTTAAACATCCTGAAGGGCAAGATTGAGCGAGAAAGACGCAGAGGAACACATATCTCAGCCAAATGAAAGATAGAGTTTCTGTCATGTTGTACGAGGGAGTCAAAAGGCTGGCCCAGCAAAGAATGGTAATTACTCCATCAACAAGAGCATAGCTCTTAAAATTGATGATGATGATGAAAGAGGTACATAGTAATGTAAGTTGCTTGGTCTTTTGAATGTTAATTTCATAATCAAGACAATAGTGTATATATATATATAAATATATATGATACACAATTTCATTAGTTTTGTTTTGTACGGTAAACAAAATGATTGACAATTGGTTTCATTTGTTTAAAATAAAAGTTGTTTTAAATTTGCAATGCACTGGACATTTGCTATGTATTGATCTAGTTATTAACCTGTGTTTTTTGTCATTGTTTGTTTTTGGACTGACACGTTGAGACACGTTGGAATACAATGAGAATAGATCTCGACGAAAATGCAAGCAAACGACCATCACGGTGAGATTGGTGAGACGCAGAGAACTATCATTAAGAGCCAACATGGTTATAAGAAGTCAAAATGGTAAGGATGGTATTGTGCACTGTTCAGGTACAATTCAGGTGCTCAGTGAAGTTAATTATTAACAATGAGTTGTAAAATGACAATAATTGAATATTTACTAGGTATTATTACTATTATTTTTTGGATAGTCTAATGACACTAAAAGGTTATTTTTTGTTCTAATGATGCATGAGTATATAATGCCTATATATGGTAAGAGATAACAAAAAAAAGGTGATTGATTAGTATTGCAGAAGTTATTGCCATGATGAAATGATGAGATAGCAAAGATGAGAGGTAGCGACTGACAGCGGGCTAGAATTGTAGGAGATTGGCCCATGACGGTTGTCAATGGGAAGATTTAGAAAAGGCCTTTACCAAGCATCACACTTATTGAGATAAATACCCCGGTCTCTAATTCAGAATAAAAGAACCTTAATAGATAAATGTGCATATCGGTTATTTAGGTGAAAAGACAAAGAAACTAGTTTTTGTTTTGATGCAAACAAATTATTTATAAACATTTGTATATAGGCAAATGTAAAAAAAAAAAAATGTTAATTAAAGATGGTATATTCTACATAGTAGTACTGTAGGTACATGCATTTAGTTGCCAATCATTGTTGTACTGAAAATTATTAGTCTGGATACTCCGAGAGATGCATATAGAAACAATAATGAATTAATGGAATTACACACAGTATGAATTCTAAATTTGAAATGAATGACATTGATAGTTTTACATCTATTTCATACTACTGTTTTAAATGACATGCAATTGAAAATCAAAGTAACAATTTTAAAACATCATTATTATCATTCAGGGAGCATGATTTACATGATGACTGGTTGCGTTGTGAATATTGACATAGCATAAGAAAATGAAAAAAATGAAATATAAATGTTTACTTTCTGATAACAATAAGTACAGTTCACTTTCAGTGGTTAAGATCTCCTAGTAGGTATTTAAAAGAAGTTATATTTCACTCTATTTAGAAATCTTGAATACCTACTTCATACCTTTGAATTGGTGACAAGCGGTATTTATATTTAAACCTTATTGCACAAAATATACACCAATGTACACATTTGTTTCTCTAAATTTATAAGTTTAGTGCAAGTTCTGTCTAGTAAAAGCAGATTGGCTAAACAAGAACAGATTACTTTTTCCATGCTGTTGACACAATATTCAATATTTGTATTAAGCATATTGCATAGTATTCAGTTATATTTTGCAGTTGTACAATACAATAACAAACCACAAATGAAACTATGAATTGTTGCTATGAAATACAATTAATTTGTGACTTTATGGTTTCATTTGCATAAAGGGTGAATCTGAAATAATTATTGTATGACAGATTCAGGTTAAGAAATTTTACAGTTAGTGATGCCTAACTAAGTTAATCAAACTCTTAGGTCACAAATTATAAAATTCAGGTTACTAATAGGTAAGGACCATAAAGTGTCAAGAAAAGGTAAAAGCAGCATACTTGTGTATACATTATCAAGTTAAGAAAGTCTATTTGTAAAATTAAAAAGTTTACAAAAACAGTCCCTGTTTGAAAAAAAAACAAGACAAAGAATTCTCATTGAAAATTGACTTGAAATGCAAAATCGATGAATAAGTACAACCACTGTCACAAGTGTTAGTACAAAATTTTAGTATGGTCCTGAGCAGAAGTCTGTGACTGACCTTAACAAAAGAATCAACACCAGAGTGGGGCTCCCGGTATCCGTGTTACACGCCGAAACGAATACCCGTGTTCTTAAGCCCGGCGGTACTAAAAACCCGGTTTACACGGAACCGCCGGGATTCGAAAACGTTTCGAAGGAACGTTCCCAAGAAACGTATCTCAGACACGTATCTCCGTTTACACGGGTACTTAAGACCGTTCCGAACGGGTCTGAATACTCCGAACCAGTTTGAGCCAATGTACAATGGTAACAAGGTCCACTTTCCACTATTATTATGTTGACTTCAGATGAATTCGTTTGTCTACGATTTTTAAAGTAAAACTTTTATTCTATCGCCCCAATTTATTAAGTTAATATTAAAACCGCGATTTTAATACCGTAATTCGAATTAATTTCCGAAATTTTTTAGTTAAATGCCTACAATCCGAAAAGTTTCACTTGCATCGTGGTTTCATAAAACCGCACAATTACTTTTTTTTAAATTGTTTTTAACCGTATTGATTAAACATAGGTACTGAGCCATCTTCCTATGTTTAATAGTAGGTATATATAATTTTTATTTTAAACTATTTATATCATTTAATAAAACACATTCTTCTTAGCTAATTACATAAATTTGATATCGATCATAGTTTTTTTTTATAATTACATTATGGTATTGTATTTTTTCATTAATAATAGGTGTGCAGACAGAATACAATATTCATTAAAAATAACAGTTTAATTATTTCGTGGTTATTTTTATCTCAGGTGTATTACTGCTTTGCGAAAACAACAAACCTGCCAACGGCGCAAAAAAAGTTAGGTACACAAAAGCGGGATTATCGAGTAATCATGCTCAAATGAAAAGCAGAACTTTACCCAAGAACCATAAAAACCCATACTACCTTGGATAACTTGCGATAATATTGCTAATTACATTAAGATAGATCTTTAAATTGGTAATCATTCATAATTCACTTTGGTCACTTTCTCACTAGCGTTCAGGTAATAAACTTAAATGGTCCATCCATCCATTGTTTTCCAATATCCTTTTGTTTGTCATCGTCGAAAACATGTAGGTTCCCAAACTATTATCACAAGTGTCACCGCGAATTATAAGCTTTATGTCGTTGTAATAAGGTCAAAACATCTGCACAAGAAAATGTTTTCCATTGTTTTGTAGCCGCGCCGCACTAAAAAGCGTTTTATTATGGTAAGAGGTACCTAGAGCAAAAACAATTAGAATTTATTGAGACGGTGCAATTTTATCTAGTTGATTTAAAATGTTTATTAATAACTAGCGACCCGCCCCGGCTTCGCATGGAGAGTCAAGCATAATAAAATACATTCTGTAACAAGTATTCACATCGGAAGCCCAATAATACAAAGACTTCCATCCACCTGTCTGTCACCACTCACTAGGCTGTATCTCATGAACCGTGATAGCTAGACAGTTAAAATTTTTACACATGTATTTCTGTTGCCGCTATAACAACTAAAATTTAAAATTAAATTTTGTACGGAACCTTCGGTGGGCGAGTCCGACTCGCACTTGTCCGGTTTTTTAGAAGTTAATAATGGGTTAATTATTCTTAAAATATAGACAGACAGCCATCGCGCACTTTTTTGTAGACTTTTTTCCACCATACATTGTGTCGTTATATCTCAAATAGATTGGGCAGCGTTTCCGATTAAGCTCCTGGCCAGCGTGATTTTTTCTAACTTCATTAGCAAACATCGTCATACTTCTACCAATTTAAACAAAACCTTAACAAAATATACGCATAAACATTCCCAAAGAAAAACTTCATTCATAGGTGAGGTCTGGTTATCGCGAACATACAGACAGACATACGGACGCGGCGGGGGACTTTGTTTTATAAGGTGTACCTACACTACATTATATGACAAGAAATATAATTTCATATCATGTTCTCAAATTAAACTAAAAATAAAGAAGAAAGTTAAAAAATTTTTTTTTTATAAATACTTACCTAATGCCAATTTCGAACATTAGTTTGACTTCCTGCCTACATACTGAACTCGATGGTTCTAATTTTTTTTTTTTAATAGGTACTAGCAGGTTTTTATTTTATTTCATCGCTAACCCGCAACGTAAAAAAAAGTAGCTATTTAAAGTGCTATATAAAATACTACTTTGATAAGAAGCGTGAATACTCGTAATACCCATTGCAAGCAAAAACTACCTGCTCAAGAAAGGGTTTTCTAAACCGTTTATTAAATTTCGACTCTATGACCCCACGGAATAAGGTTAAATATGACAGAAACTCGTCATGAATCTTTTGTCTATTCATTTGTAGCTGGCGTTCGTTCCTTCGCTACTATCGTCAAGGACGTGTCCGGAGCCACGGATAAATAAGATACGTATCTTCGAATACCCGTTTATCCGTGTACACGGGTCTTAACTACACGTTTCTTAATTAAACGTGCGGAACGGGCCAGAAAACCGTTTACGTATTATTCGGAGACGGGTATTCGAAACGTGTAAACGAAACACGGATTCGACCGCGAGCCCTACACCAGAGTAGGTAAGTTAAATAAACGAAGCTAAAAGTAGATAACATTCAAACTTGAAGAAGCCTTATAAAGTAGGCTCAAGAAGCCTTATAAGGAGCTTGGAACTAATTTTTATTTTTCATTTCAATTCATGAAACTTTGTATTCTTAAAATTTGCTTGATCAGTAGGTTTAACAGAAGGTACCATGGAAGGTAACATGTATGATTTTATGACAGAGATACAGTGATGACAAGAAATAAGTTGGTAATATTAATTAAAGTATAGTAAGGCAAAAGAACCATGATTCATAAAGACAAAATGTATGGTTGCATTTTTGTCATTAAGTGCGTTGTCGCCACGATTAGCATAGCCAGGAAATATTGGCTGTATCAATTAACAAAAAGTGAATAAATGTATATTGGAATAACTTTTAATCACTTCCAATACTTCCAATAATATAGTAGGTGGGGTAATGACACTAATGACGCTAGTATATGTTACGGTGTACTCGGTGTAGTACCTATACGCTATTATTTAGAGCTACTTTTTTTTGGGTGCATGTCATCCCGAGATATAGTTGCTGCGTTCTTGCCGATTCCTGGGGCTGAATATTACCATTGTGAAATACTGAACGAAGTTTAGGACGAAACATCAGGATCATAAGGTCATTGAATAAATAATTATCTGTTTATATAAATAAATTAATAAAAACCTGTTTTAAATGTAATCTTCTTAAAGTTGATGAATCGATGGAATATTTGTCATTTTATTTAATTAATGTTGAGGATTTTTCGATGAAGATAATGACTGATATCCATGACGTCATTGACGTCTGATTACGATTTCAGTAACGATGAGTAGGTATCTAAGGAAGATCTTAGGTAACAGAGGTCCGAGAACGATGATTATGTATATGACCGAACATATCGATTACAGTGTCGATGTCAACGAATGTTTGCCTCGATGTCCACGACAGGGTCAATAACTGACCATATCGATGATGAAAACGGAGCTGAACGACTTCGATAACAATGTCGGCGATAATGCTTGACTGACCATATTGATGATGATATCGATGATGATTACCGAACAGATCGATTTTGATGACGATATAGATGATGATAGATGATGATTAGGTATATAGGTATAGTAAGATTAATTGATGATGATAATGATTGACTGAGTCGATGTTTATATTTCAATTATTAAATTGTTGAGGATGACTGTGACTAAAATTATCTTTGCTACTGCTAATGATTATAACTATTTTTATTTTTGTATGTTTCAACGCTGGTAACCTGGCTGAACGGATGAAGTTGATGATAAGCGAGGGCATCGCAGCAAGAGCTGACTGAAGCAAAGGAGGTGAAACTGTTAAGGCAGAGCTGCCAGCAGTGGGCAGGGCCCAAGCTGCCGATGGTCAGGGCCGCAGAGTGAGCAACCGACGTACTATGCGCCGTGTCCACGATTACCGTCTTATGCATCTGATCAAGCGACTCGGCAGTCTCTCTCGGTGTTGGTCGAGACTCTTCGCTGACACGACTGCTAGTTATTATATTAATATTATGAATCTAGAATATAACCGTTGAGTTTTGGCAGACTGTCTAGTGCAGGCCGTAATGGCAGACTGTTTATTATGTTAGTTTATATTTTGGCAAAGATAGGTACTTGTAATATGGACCTTGTAGTTAGATTCAAAAATAAATAAATAATTAGTTATACTTTGGCAAACTGTCCAGCGCAGGCCTTGAGGGCAGACTGTCTGGGGCAGGCCGTGATGGCAGACAGGCCATAACAAATTAAATGATTAGGTTGGCTATAGGTATGAATGTTGGCAGACTGTCTAGAACAGGCTTTGATAGCAGCCTGTCTTCTAGAGCAGGCCGTGATGGCAGACTGTCTAGACTGGTCTAGTCTAGAGCAGGCCATAACAACAGTCTAAATAAATAATTAGATTGACTAGGTTGAATGTTGGCAGACTGTCTAGAACAGGCTTTGATAGCAGCCTGCCTTCTAGAGCAGGCCGTGATGGCAGACTGTCTAGACTGGTCCAGTCTAGAGCAGGCCATAACAACAGTCTAATTAAATAATTAGATTGACTAGGTTGAATGTTGGCAGACTGTCTAGAACGGGCTTTGATAGCAGCCTGTCTTCTAGAGCAGGCCGTGATGGCAGACTGTCTAGACTAGTCTAGTCTAGAGCAGGCCATAACAATTTTTATACTTTGGAATGATGTCTAGAGCAGGCCTTAAGGGCAGACTGTGATTGTTTATGATGAATTATACTTTGCCAAACTATTTAGAGCAGGCCTTAAAGGCAGACTGTGATTGTTTATGATGTGTTATACTTTGCCAAGCTATTTAGAGCAGGCCTTAAGGGCAGACTGATTGTTTATGATGTGTCATACTATGTCAAACAGCTTAGAGCAGGCCTTAAGGGCAGATTGTGATTGTATATGATGTATTATGCTTTGCCATAGAGCAGGCCTTAAGGGCAGACTATGATTGTTTATAACGTGTTATACTTTACCAAACTGTTTAGAGCAGGCCTTGAGGGCAGACTGTAAATGTTGATGTTGGTTTATACTTTAACAGACTGTCTAGAGCAGACCATGACTGTAAGTTAGTTCATATAGTGAAAGACTAGAAGAAGGCTGTAAATGCTACTATAGGTGCTGGTTGTATGAAATGACTGTTTACATGATCTCAGGTTAAAGCATCAGGTTAATATACATATTGTCACTGGCTGCGATTGATTAATGAGGAACTGAATAACCAGAAGGTTAAAATAATGTTGTTATGTATGTTTATCTTTCGTTAGTGTTAAGGTGGATGACATGTTATGATATATGGTTGTTGATATAAATGTTTAATTACTTTAGTGAGAGGACTCACTAAAATAAAAAGGATGGCCGAGCTGTAAGCATCATAATAGTTAATATCCTATATGTGGCCTAATACTACTGATAATTACATGTAGTATGTACCTGGCTCTATACTTTTGATTGTTGTATCTATGGTCATTTTAGTTTGAGAGAGAGAGCTGTCAGATTTGGCGGCAGGGCTGTGCGCGAGGTTATGTTACTTATGTTCGATTTGATCTTTATGTAATCTTATAATTAATCCTGTATATCAATGTAATAAAAGAAATGTCAAAGCAAGCAGTGGTTTGTGTGCTAAACCCCTTTTACTGAGCATTAAATCTATGGATGATTTCAACAGCTACGCTAAACAAACTAGATTTCTGAGCCAGGGCACATGTCGACATCCGGATGATGGAATATACGTTACTGCATTATGCAAAACGGTTGAAGGGATTTGGATACAATTTGGCGCACTAATCTGGAATAAGACATAGGATACACTTATCCTCAAATTTATCCTTTAAGGGGTTGAAAGTTATATATTTATTTATTTTTAAGATTGTAATAAATACCCCCAACAGCTTGACGATCTTGGAGGCGATGGCGGGCGTGACCTGCCAGGCGTGGTGGAGCCCGATGTCCTCCAGGTCGAAGATGGCGTGCGCGCCCAGGATCTGACTCGCCGGCTCCATCATGCCCAGCTCCATGGCTATGAGCGTCGCCTTGAATAGATCGTCTGTGGGGATCGTGTTCGGGTCCCAGCAGCCTGAAAATATGCAAATAATGATACAGTGGAGAATAGTAACATAAACAGTAACAATAAGAATTAAGATTACTGTGCTAAACAATAAATACGAGCACACCTCACGCCTAGAGATGGAGTAAACTTGCCTTGTAAAGTATCACAACTTCGGAATCTCATAACTCATAAGTAAAATACAGTTAGTTTTATGACAAAAATGTATATAAACTTTTTTGTAGGAAATTTTGTCTACTTTAGTTTGTACATAACTACATACAACACTTTTCGATATCAATGACAGATTCCAAGAAATATGAAAAAGTTACTTTTTACCCCCTCTCCCCCTACCCACACCCCCCTGCCGACCTAAGTTCGAATGTTTATTATCAACGTATAAGTACGATAATATATTCAAATCTATAAAAAATACTCTTATGACGGCATTTTTAGGGTTCCGTAGTCATGAGATAACTCGGTTTATATCTCCACTTTTACACAAATCGACATATGCAACGAAACGAATCTACCCGTCCATTTGGGTAGTTACGGGTAAATACCGGGTAGATTGGTATTTACCGGGTATTTACCTGAGATAGTCTTAGATGATGATACGGTGGCCGTCCTCTGCTTGTGGTAGACCGACAGTCAGCTGTTAGGCTGCGTGTTCTACTTACTATGTATTTTTACATATTATTGAGTATAGTCACCGATCCTGTAGATCATGACGCGGCGCCCGTCTTGGGCGAGGTAGGGCGGCACGGCCAGTATGCTGCTGTCACCCACGGTGCGCAAATCCAACGGGAAAACGTCCGAGCACAGCCGCGGGTTCTCTTCCCGGAACACGTAGTAGTTCACCATCTGTAATAAGTAATAACCATTTGGGAATGCTTCAAATAATTTGACAAGGGGGCAAAGATGTTGTTTAGTTTGTTTAATCATCTCGTGCTATTATTGATTGATACCTTAACTTAAAAGTTAATTAATTCTACCAGCCATCATGAGAAAACAACTCGAAAGCATTAAATTACTTTGCCACTCTTGTTGATAAAATGGACGTTTTTGAAAGTTTTTAAAAATAGTATAATAGTCTAGTTATCTACCTTTCTTTAAATATTTATTGCAACTTTTTAAATTTTATTTAGGCCTTTATTTAGTCCGTTTTTCTTTCATACTGTGATATACATAGGTACTGTGACATCTAATTTGACTTTTTAGAGACCGGATTATGGCTTTTTAATACTGGATAGGAATGGAATCGATTGGCATAAAAAAATAGCATTTGAAAAATAAAAGTTTTCATTTTTTTAATATTGTCTTCGGTTACCGCGATAGTTACTAATGAAATAAAACTTCGAAATGCGATATAATCCGTTTCCATGGTTTTCTTTTTTCATTTCATGGAGAAAGTTTTCCTCGATTTGTGGCTTTTCTAGCCGAAAATTTTGTTTTGGTTCCATACAAGCTTTTGATCCTGGATAAGAATGGGATCGATTGGCATCAAAATAGTAGATTGTCAACCACGGGTGGAAAGCGAACCAATTCACCCGAGATATTTCGAGAGTGAGATGGTTACTTTTACCCGAGTTCAACACTCTACTTTTCATTTCGACCATGAGGAAAGTCAAACACAAGAAATGTAGGTTTATTATTGGTAAGTACATATATTTCTTTAGAACAAATTATTAAACAAATTGTTTATTATTGGTAAGTATATTTCTTTAGAACAAAGTATAGCTAAACCACATAACAACAATGAAATTAAATTAGTTGAAGATTACGGTAAAATTTGTACATTTCAAAAAAATAAAAGTTTTGCCAGGCATATTTATATTAGAATTACTTTCCACTAGGGTGGGAAAAGCAATTTTCCACCCGGCTATCAACCTATGAAAAGTGAACTTTCCGATCAGGAGATGTGAAAAAATAGTTTGTCAAAAATTACCCTGTATGTTTTTTCCACAATCTGTAAACACCAATCTTCATTATTTTGAAATCGAGGGAAGGTCTTCTAAGACCGTTTTCTCGTAGGAGCACGGGATCTGGTAGCTGCCCTCACTGACCCAATAAGAAAATCAAGCCTGTATAGGGATATCGGGGATTGAATTGACTCCTAGCAATGTAGATTGTAGACGTATAATAACTAAATAACAATAAAAATTATTTATTCCAATATTTATTTGTTCTAAATATAAATAGTATCAGCGAATGCTTTCACTTTCGTATTCATCGGTAGATATTAATAAACCTATATTGAATTCGTTATACCTAGTCGGCACACTTCCGAGTATTTGATAGCATCAAATATGTATGTTAATCAGATGTAATAGGTGATAAACGATCGCAATAAAAAACTTGTTGTTATTTTATAAACAGAGCGAATCACGCGATATATTACGGAAACCCGAATAATATGAAGTAGGTACATGCACCGAGTTAGTACATTACGTACTCGTATATACATAGGTCACTAGATATGTTTTGCGAAAGACGAATATGAATCAAAGAGATGGCCTATCATCACTTACTTTTTAGGGTTCCGTACCCAAAGGGTAAAAACGGAACCCTATTACTGAGACTCCGCTGTCCGTCTGTCCGTCTATCACCAGGCTGTATCTCATAAACCGTGATAGCTAGACAGTTAAAATTTTCACAAATGATGTATTTCTATATTAATTTTTAACAAGCAGAAACGTCTGCGATCGATGCTATTAAGCTTAGAATAAATTTAAAAGTAGGTGAGACTTGAACTCACGGCCTCTGGATAGATACTCCAGCGCTCTGCCAACTGAGCCGCCGTGATCCAGAGGCCGTGAGTTCAAGTCTCACCCAAGGCAGTAATTTTTCTACTTTTAAATTGATGTATTTCTGTTGCCGTTTGTATAAAATGTTCGTAAATCGTCCTTAGCCCATGCCACGCCCATGCCGACATTTTTAAAATTTAAAAATCGTATGCGACTTTTCTTGAGCAATCACCCAATAAGTATTAGCAACATTTTAGATTCCAAATAAGGAATAACGATTAGATAATATTATTAGATATTCGAGCCCGAGAGTTGGCTTAAAACTTAAAAATAATAATAATGTGGCAAAATAAATGTGTAAGCAATTAATTACAACGATTGTAAGGTACATCATATTAGTTACATATTATTCTTCTCAAAAACGTTTCGAGCAAATTTGCTCACGGTCTTCGAAAATGTTATTTTTACGTATAGGCAAATAGATTACGGCTTACGCTACCAGAGAATTCGCTTGGGCGGTTTACAGGTTAATTCCTTTAGTAGAATATGACCTTGACCTTGATTTGTCAAAACACAAGTCCGGACCATGGCCATCCATGGCTGTGGGATGGGAACCTTTCCAGCTGTATTGTGATATTTTACCAACAGTCGTTGAATATAACTACAAAACAATTTTATGATCGTTACACAACTCTTTCATGAATAAAAGCTGTAGGTAATTTTATTGTCTTTTAAGTACAAAATACAGGGTCCTATAACAATTATCCCACCCGGCAAAAGGCATTTGTAGTTTTTATAGATAGACCAATAAAGTACAAAAGGAAACAAATTTTCTCCCTTATATTAGTACTTTTACTTAGTATTATAAAAAATAGTGACGGAGAAGGAGAAATAGTACATTGTGCATTGTGTGGGGGGTAAGTGAAATATTGCAAACAAGAGTCTATAGATTCACGACAGCCGCAGGCTCCAGTTAGCAATATTCTTAAAGACTCCAGTTAGCAAAATTCTTACCCCCGGTGTTATACGCAATGTTTTTCATCACTCTTGCGAAGAAAAAACTAAATTTTAAGCGACTTAATTCTTAAAAATACGGTGACATTTCAAACATTCGTGAAGAGTATAAACTTGTGGTATATACTCCGTAGTAATTACTAATTAGTGAGTTTTGGTTGTCACCTGACGCTACGTTTATTCCAGTATACCTAATGAAATTAAATTCTTACCAGCCTGTGCGCGCGCTGAGGGATGAATTTTCGGGCACGAAGGAATTTGATCAAGAACTCATCGTCCATTCGGTGTGGCGTACATTCACCCCGTTCTGTGAACAGATAGGGTACTATATTTCTGGGAAATTTCTTAATTGTTAGATCAGCGCCCTTTGAATATTACATGCGAAAGGGAAAGGTTAATTTGTAATCATAAAGTCCCTATTGGTTGACATTCATGGAAGTTGTGAGATTTTATTTTACATCGCTAGCCAGTTTATGCAATCTATAAAATATCAGGATCCATAATGACATGAATGATACATTATATGTGATACATTATACATACATATGTGAACGACGTCGGTATTCTTATTAGATATAACTGAAACTCTATATAGGTCCATGGGGTCCCAGCGCGCATAAGTTGTTTGCAGAAATCGCGAAGCGTCTGGTTGACGTAACTGGTGACCGAAGAGCTGGCGGCTTTCTCGCACAACGTATCAGCATTGCGATACAGCGGGGAAATGCCGCCAGCATCCTTGGTACAATGCCTCAAGGGCCTATTTTAGATTTAAGCTAGTTATTAATTTCGTTTACGTAGTACCACTGTATATATCTTGTATGTAAATAAATAAAATTAAAAAAAACTGACACCTAACATTGAGCACACACGGTGTCGGATGGTGTCGGTCTTGAGGCGTTACCGTACCATAGACAATCTCGCGCAGAGGAAATGCAGGAGATGGCTTGAGCCGTGTGTCGGGAAACTCGGGATCATCCCCGTGCTCCCGCGCGTGCTCCTGCATCTCGGCTGGCACGTGCCCTAGGTGTAACACTATGTCGGTCTAGAAACGTTGCCGTACCGTAGACAATGTCGCGCAGCTCGGAGATGGCCTTGAGCCGAGTGTCGGGGTCTTCCCCGCAGTGCTCCCGCGCGTACTCCAGCACTTCGGCCGACACGTCCCCGAGGTACAGCTCTACGCTGTATGCTGGGCTGGGCATTTTCTGGAAAATACCGACTGGTCCTTAATGATTTAGATAGGTAACATGGGTCAAACTAAAACAAAAAAATATTTCATTTGCGAACTACTTATTATACAATCAATTTAGTACGATAGGTACGTAACAGCGATCGCCGATCAGCTTTGCTTAGGTAGGTATACCTACATTTCGATCGACGAAATATTAAAGTAGAATACTTATTATGCTGGATATTATATCACAGTCATCACATTAAGCGTCTAACGGGTAATAATGGTGTCTCCACTAGATCACACTAAATGGTATAGCGTTATAATTATTCTCTTACAAAACTAGCTACTTGCCTATGTCTGTCACAGTGTTACTAAACTTCCAACGACCTATGCAGCCCTGACGAGCTGATGGCTTATATCAGTATACTATGCGCATTTTGCTAAAGGTGGTTTTTGTGTGAGTATTACCTACTTACTTATTATATTTTCTTTTTTTATTAGCATCAATTTAAAATTATGAATTCCGCTCTTTTTTTCATTACCTATGATTTTGTAGTTTAAGAGGAAATACCAGTTAAGCCCCTTCTGATATTTGTGAATTTTAGGTAAATAGGTATCTCCGTCGCGCTGACGGGGACGGCTCCTAAAATTAGTGCGATAAGGACAACTTAGGTGAAAAATTCTGCGTAAAAATCTCAGAAATCGAGGTTTCGTTCTGGACATTTTCCTCCTCCAAAGTTTTACCAATCGTAACGAAATTTTCGGAACGGAATGAGAAAGAAATTATCTGTGTCTGACCGTTTTGAGTTTTGCGTTTATTCGTGCCGATTTTGTATTTATTTGGCCGTTTTTAGCGCTGTCTGAAGTTACCTATATAGTTGTTATAAAAACAAGAATATCAAAAAAAGCAAAACTTACAGACACAGGTACAGGTAATATTGAACTCATGTAAAAAAAATATTCATCTAGGTCAAAAATTTAGAGAGAGAAAATGTCTGTGTTTGTATGGAAAATGACCACTAATGCTTCCTCTTAAAACAAATATTTTACAGTAAATATTTTGTCTGATTTATGAATCTGTAAAAAGTAACTTGTTTGTAATAATGCTTTAGATAGTAGATAATTAATTATGGTCTACGATTTCATGTCTAAATGTAATAGCCAAATACAAACGTATTTGGGGTCTGTACTGGCTGATGCAGGATGCCTCACGATAATGAAATGAAATGAAATAAAACTACAAACGACTACTAAAGTACTAATATTGTACAAAAGTACATACATATCTACTTAAGATATACCTAGTACGGGCGATAAATAAAATGACATGAACGTATGTGCCTCTGATGTGCCTAGGTGACTGATGACGTTTGTTAAGGTCCGAGGTTTCTACACGTGTGTGTGTCTGTGTGCGAAACCACGGATCAAAGTGGCCTTCACAGTTTTTATTGACTACTTCACCACAGACTGACCAGTATAAATCTGAACTCTGACTACGCTTAGTTGTTCTACAGTGGGGTCTCTATCGTTATACTAGGAACGAACTCATAGTCGAATAAAAATGTTTTGGGAATTATGGATCTGATAGGTATTTGCTCTGGCTAGGTAAACTCACGGGTCGCCGACCCAAACATAATACGAGATACCTATATCACAAGATGGCCTTGCACTTGAATGATGACTTGATGAGTCATGCTGTGAAAAAACGTAGACACCTTTATAAACATTCACGTTTACAAAATAGTAGCAGAATCTAATGTAATAATCGCTATCGCTATCAATTTTTTTGCTGGCTTTACCTCCTGTCCTTTATATTCCTATCAACTAGGTACTTTTAAAAGCATTCATATTAAGCCCGATCTCGAATAGGGCTGTATTTTTTCGTTGCGAGGTTCCTTTGGCCACCTTTCGACTGCAGCATCAGATTCCAGATGGATTTTGTTCCAAGTGACCCTGCTTATACTTAAATTAGGTAGGTACATTAATAGCGAAATGTTCTTGGACATACGTCGGTAAGGTTAAATCGAGGTTCATATAAAATTGATCTGAAAACGAACTAACTGCAATCGAATTGATTCGCAGCCAACGTGTTTAATGAAATTTAAAACATTTTAATTTTAATGAACCGTCTTATTAAAATTTACGTTGCTCTGTCGGAGTGCTATAGTTTTCAGTATTCATCAGAATTTTCTCACATTCTTAAAAGAAATAAACATTTATTAAAGGTGTCTGCCCGCTTAGTATTCAACTTATTAGTATTCAACTTAGGTTACCTAGTTTCGACACTTCTTATATAATATTCCAAATGGAGGTTAGGTACTAGCGACTCATAAAATTTTTGTTACTGTGAACAGGTTTTTTCATAACTGATCTGACTTAATAGGTGCCTACGTTATGTAAGACAAAGCTCATAAGCGATATGCAATACAAAAGTCTGCATAAAAGACATAACACTTCCTCTTTTTTGAAATCAGGAAAAACTCAAATACAATTGATATTAGGTATTAAGTAAACAGTTATTTTGGTTAACTATGTTGTTCTAATTTCACATATTGTTAGTAACTAAATAGTTGCTCAGTTTATTTGTGAATTGGCTGTTGCTGTACCGCGATAATAATTGCATTTACCAAATGATATTTTTATCATGAATTCAAAAATTGCATCTTCCCTGGTAACAAAGAGTTTTATTATATAACATATGGAGAGGAAATAATTAACACAATGATGTTGCATAGCAGTTTCACAGTGCTGATTTCTTAATTGAAATGAACCGAATAGGCACTAATATTCACTTGCATCTTGCATAATAGTCGCCAGTTACGTCCTAGCGTTCCGAACTTCACCCTTTCATTATTTGCTAAATAAAATGTCATTCACAGGTTTCCTGCGATATTTACTTTACGTAAACAACTTTCAATGAAATGGCTTAGAGGCAGTTTACTTGTAAACCTCCGTTATTATGCAGATGGCTGCGACATTCGTTGCGTGGAAGTAATGGTGCATAATAGGAGAAAAACATGGGTTACACAAGAAAAACCAATCATATAATAGAACAAAGGGTTTCCAATACAAAGGCTATAAACACTTGCCTTGCAAGTAAGTACCCCTGTAAACCAAAATGTGGAGGTCCGTGTATGTTAATATACCCATGGAGGGTCTGTGCATATATGTATAGGATACCATGCAATTATGAACTTGGAGTTATAAAAATACCCTGAAAATATGTTCCATCGACTTGTCTATCATTTGATATACCAGTCGCTTTTCGGTAAAGGAAAGCATCGTTAGGAAACCGGGCTAATCCCAATAAAGCCTAGTTTACCCTTTGGGTTGGAAGGTCAGATGGCAGCCGCTTTCGTAAAAACTAGTGCCTACGCCAAGTCTAGGGATTCGTTGTCAAGCGGATCCCAGGCTTCCATGAGCCTTGGCAAAAAAGCCGGGATAACGCGAGGAAGACGATGACTTGTAACATGGTAATGTAAGAAATATGACGTCAGCGTCACCGCATGCCTCTGTAGATTTTATTTTAAATGGTCCGGTAAAAGCTACTAAACAGCTACTAAATCCATACTACTAGGTACATAATATAGTATCTATTATAAATGTGATAGTAACTCTGTCTATGTCTGTCTACTGCTTCATGCTTAAACCGCTGAACCGATTTAAATAGATGATATATCGTATGCAGATAGTTTGAGGCCCGGGGAAGGACGTAGGGTAGTTTAATTAAGCATCATCATTTTACACAGACGAAGTCGCGGGCAGGAGCTAGTTAGAACACAAATCAAGCTTTCGGTTACATAGAAAATATACAGTAAATTACATACACATACGGCCCAATTCGAACAATTCTTATAATATGTCACAGTGATACTTTACCTATCTGTGAGTGTCTAAAGTGTCATTATTTCAACCAAAAACGTCACTCTTGACACTGACAGATCGTAATGACATCTTATAAGCATTGTCCGAATTGTCCCGATAGTACTAAATTCCGTGCTGCTATATTACTCGTACAATCTTAAGTAGCCGTGCACAGGGAATCCAGTCATCACTAAAATAACTAGATGATTACAAAAATATTATTCAACTAACAACCCGCCCCGGCTTCTCACGGGTAGTTCAACTAATGGACACAAAACCTTTACAAGTTATACATATAAACCTTCCTTTTGAATCACTATATCTATTTTAAAAAAACGCATCAAAATCCGTTGCGTAGTTTTAAAGATCTAAGCTTACATAGAGACAGACATACAGCCAGCGGAAAGCGACTTTGTTTTATACTATGTAGTGATAACGCAACAACTAAATAACTAGATGATTACAAAAATATTATTCAATACAAAATACAAATACATTAGTTCCGACTCCGTAGCAGCAGGTATGGCAATCAACTCAGTAAATCTTCGGGTGCCTGGTTGCAAAAGGCTAGAGAAAGTGCAGTGAAATTCACCCGGTCCGGGCGGGAACAGGCTCCTAGCGCACTTGGTCACGATATGTCTATTTCTACTTGAAACGCTTTCCTAACATGGATAATTATTTGCGAGCTGCCGAAAGATATATAAAATACCTAATTTGAAGAGAAGTTATTCCACTGACGTGAAAATTAATTGCGCTGTAGGTGCAAGCTAATAATATTTATATTATACGTATTTGAGGGAAGTAAAAAATCAAGGTAACGAATGGAGCTCATGCAAATAAATTGTGTACACAATGAGCAACCGCGTCTTGTATGACTGATAGTTACGCCTCCTATTCACTGACTTCATGTAATATACACAATTAAAAAGCAATTTAATTACATTAAACAGTATTTGTCTTACAAAGTAATTATAAAGTCCTATACCTAATTAGGATGGTATATTATTCTTATAGTCACAGTAAATTTATAGTTTATAGGTTATTTTATCTATCGACACAAGATTAGTTAAAACTAAAATTGAAAATGTATAAAAATATCAAAAAACTACTGCTTCCACGAGAGTAATGAAAAATAAAATTTCAATAATATTCTGAAAATGTTGAGGTGGTTATAATAGGCTTATATTATAACCTAAACTAAGTTCACGACTGAGAACAGAAATAGTTATTTGTTATACAAGGGTGCAAAGTTGTATTTTAGCCGCGAGTGTGGAATTGAAACACGAGCAAGCGAAAGGATTCTATAGTTGAACCACGAGCGAAGCGAGTGGTTCTAAAAAAGAATCCTCAGCGTAGCGAGTGTTTTAACATACGAGAAGTAAAATACATTTGCACCCGTGTGTAACACAAAACTTTTCCCCTCACTATAGCGAGGAAAGTGCAACATCCACAGGCGTTAGATCATCTTCATCAACTGGAATCACTCATTTTTTTACGATATTATAACAAAAAACTCTGGAAATTCTGTACTTTTACGTAAGAAGTTTTTAAGTAAAATTTTTGTTGACAATGTTGACATTTCTGACGTATGAAATGTCAATGATGCGTTTTGAAATTGCATCGACTCAACTTGTGCGTTCAGAATTATGATCAACATCATTATAAAAGAACAAAGGTTTTTATAGAATTTTAAGGTTTATGACTTAAAATAATTAAATAAAGCTAAATTTGGTATTTTTTATTAAATACTCAAACCATTTATTTAATGATAATTAATATCGAACAAACCATTATTATGAGCGTTTTACGTTTTGTTATCTGTCAAAAGCTACTTAAACACGCTCCATCCAAGGTCAAATTACTTTCCCCACTAGTGGATAAAATGCGTTTTTCCCCGCTTGTTTTGAAGGATAAAAGACGGCTTTCCGAGCTAGTGAGGGGAAAAATAATTTTAACCAAGTACGTGTCTAGTGCAAAAAATGCACCACATAGGTATTTACATATTTACTTATGTATTGAGCGTATACCCACCTACTCAAATATACCTACTTAAAGGCGACTAAACGATTATGATAAGATAAGATATTTCTTTATTGAATTTGAATTATATTCGAATACAGATGTAGTGCATAATTGTTTTCCATCGTATTTTCTCGGAAACGTTCGTATTTGTCATGCTACTTCAGTCAACCTCAGTGACAAGACGTGCAAACTTGAAGTCACTGAACGTTTCTTGCTTTGAGAGCAAGTTTGGATCTTATTTCGATACGTCCAATTCTCACTAGGCAACTTACCTGCGAGAAAAAATATACCTAACATAATAGAAATGGTTAAATTATGTTTTTAAAAAGTTTTATTAACACTTGCGATGTATATTGTATCTAGAACCAAACTTCTGTTCAAGTAATTGATAGAATCGGGTGCGGAAATAGCAAAGTAATATATTTTTTCCCCTCACTAGCTCGGAAAGTTGTCGTTTATCCTTCAATACAAGCGGGGAAAAACGCGTTTTATCCACTAGTGGGGAAAGTAATTTGACCTTGGATGGAGCGTGTTTATGTAGCTTGACAGATAACAAAACGTAAAACGCTCATGATAATGGTTCGTTCGATATTAATTATCATTAAATAAATGGTTTGAGAATCTAATAAAAAATACCAAATTTAGCTTTATTTAATGATTTTAAGTCATAAACCTTAAAATTCCATAAGAAACGTTTGTTTTTTTAATAATGATGATAAATATAATTCTGAGCGCACAAGTTGAGTCGAAGCAATTTCAAAACGCATCGTTGACATTTCATACATCAGAAATGTTAACATTGTCAACAATTTTTTTACTTAAAACCTTTTCTCACCGACTCGCGTAAAAATACACAACTTCCAGTTTTCTGTTATAATATCGTAAAGAAATGAGTGATTCCAGTGATGAAGATGATGTAACGCCTGTGGATGTTGCACTTTCCTCGCTATAGTGAGGTGAAAAGTTTTGTGTTACACACGGGCGCAAATGTATTTTACTTCTCGTGTGTTGAAACACACGCTCAGGATTCTATTTTAGAACCACTCGCTTCGCTCGTGGTTCACCTATAGAATCCTTTCGCTTGCTCGTGTTTCAATTCTACACTCGCGGGTAAAATACAACTTTGCACCCTTGTATAACAAATAACTATTTGTTTTAACTTCTGTTCCAGATTATATTCTCTATTCTCAGAATAAGAGGCGTATGTGTATGTGTTAAATTGCGGGCGTGTATTTGTTAAATAACATTTATTTACGTGTGGTGAAGTCTTATCTCTTGATAAGTATGTCTTTAAAAACAGGTTTAAGTTTTATAAAAAGTCTCTTGATTAAGGGAATATTTCTGAAAATAATCGCTTCTAAAATTGAAAAAAGTGTGCCCCTTCCGCCCACCCTAACTTCAACAGAACGTACAAAAATTTTAAATTTAAATTAAGAAAATATTAGCTATAGGTACCTAACTTTAAAAAAAAAACTAATTTTATTAAAGACAACATAACCTGTAATGAACATAAACTGGAAGAAATCTCTTATAGGGATAAGTCCGCCTTTGTACATTGTATATATTTTTGTTCTTTTATTGTGTTTGTTATCTGTCTTATGTACAATAAAGTGTTTACATACATAAATACATAAGTGCCGCGAAGGTACGCCCTATTGTGTGTATGTCTTTTTCATATCACAATAATATGGAAGGTACGGAACCCTCCATTACGCATGGCCTGATACACACGGCCGGTTTTTCACTTACTTCAACGCGACACGCCCGTGAAGTCTGGACCGACCTTTTACGAGCCAGGACCTAAGCCGTGCCACAGGAAGAATGCAAAACCGGTTGGGGTCGCCTGCACTCCAACGAACAAAAATTGAGAACCGATGCAGGCTGGTCCGTCGCTTTGTGTTTATTTTTACAGACGCGCTCACGAAATGTGCTCAGGTTTCCAGGACCTACAGTCAGCGGTAAACGAGTTACTTCGAATTTTATTATTACCTTTTGATTATCAGTAAGTCTCGATCGAACTCATGCGTTAATTATTAACCATTAACCGCTAATAGGTACAAAACACACGTTAGTATGTAGGTAAAGCCTGGCCAGCAATATACTATGATCATTGTCAAGGGGGCGCTGTTCATTCTCATGTATAGGGTGACAGTTTATATATAGGTAGTATGAAAAAAATTGTTCCAGTGAAATTCCGCAACATGGCGCGTGATCATATATTCCTGGTCAGGCTTTACAAGACGTAGCAAAATAACCACAGTATTTTCTTTCCAATCCCAATACGCCATTAACGTTTTCGAAAAAAGAACCAATGCTAAGCCAAAATTATGAATATTTTTCTCCGTACCACATGGACCTCATTTCGTTAGCTTATAGGTAACAAAATTAACTGACGTAGGAAACTGTAAACTATGTATTATAAACAGTGTGCGTAGGAAACTGTTTGTAAGGTACTTCATCTGCTTGTAAAAAAATCTGAAAGTACCTAGGTAGAAAAAGTAGGCATTGGGTATGTAACAACTGTAAATGTTTCATGTCACAACATTTGTTTCCAAACACTAACTTCCAATACGAGTACCGGTTTCAGACTTAGTTTTTAAAGTCTTCGATGTTATTCTATTGCGGCAATAATATATGACATTCGTCTCGCTGTGAACAGTGTGAACGTAAGACAGATTACTGACTAATGCATGAGTTAATGGGATATGTTGTAAGTGGGATTTATCTTGCGATCCTGCTGCATCGGCATCTACCTATTGTTTAGAATATGTTGGTTACACCAAAGATAGATATAACTCTGTAATAGATGGATACAGTCTAAGGGAAAAACGTGCCTCGAAAATCACGAAAATTTGATTCTCGATCAGAGGGCGCCACAAGTTTTGGCCTACTGTCGTATAGAAGGCGTTGACGGTTTCGTTTGTTATTTATAATTTTAACGCATATCATTGAATGAACATGGGTCGAAATCATATAAAAATACATTTTAACGTATTTTTATAAATCTTCATTTTTAGTTTTAAAGTATGTCGATAGATGGCAGTGAATTTACAGCGGTTACAAAATTTACTATGACAGTACCACTCTATCTTATTATATCCTCTTTGGTTAAACCAAAGTTAAACGTAGGAAAAAACTTAATAATGCTAACAATGTTAGCAAATCTTATGATTTTTATTAATTTAAAAAAAAAATCACAAGAATTGCTAAATTTTAATGAAAATGAGAGAAAAGGCACCCCCCCTGCATACAAAGTTCTGTAAATTAGTATGGACGTGGGGTACCTTTTCTCTGCAGCTGACGTACTATAAAAAAACCACCTCTTCGGCTATACTTTAGTGATTACCGATTAAAAATTAGAAATTACTTTGGTCTCATTCCGATCCAATTTTCGTAATTTATCTTTGACTAATCTTTGCTCTAAACTGAATTATTTGAACTCCTGGGGGTCTTTCCGCCGCCCGCCGTTAGTAATAAGAACATTAAGAACCTAATAACCATTCCCATTTTAACTTCTATACCGCATTTAACCTCATTATCCTGTTTATTAACAAATTTCTCATTAACTTTCATGTGATAGAATAACAAACAAGCAGAATGATGGTTTTACTTGTAGCCTGCAGTTGTACCTTAAATACGGTACAACTGCTGCAGGCTACAAGTATGTCTGTAATTCATGGAAAACACAGGGCAGGTTTAATGTTCTATAATAAATTCTATAACAAACACACTGCACTGACTTACGAGTATCTGCACATCTGCAGAAAGTGACAGCGGTCTAGTGACTATGAATACCTACTGTGATACATACGTTGGTAATTGAATGTGCGCGGGTGTCGTCAAGGCCGACAGTGCATGATGCTCTTTGAATTGAGTTTCAGGAGCATATATATACATATATTCGTCGGCAGTAACCAAACAACAGTTATAGGTACGGGTTGGGGTACTTGGGATAAGATTGAAAGTTTTTTTCATGAGGGATAAGATGAAAAGTAGCCCATATTGCTTCGGTATACGGACGATTTTTTGTCTTACCCCTCCTTAAACCCTTTCAATCTTAGCCCAACCCGCTTATACAGAGCTTGGCCTGACAATAATTTTCAAGTGATTTTAATAAAATACTGTCAAATCTAATAGTTTATAGCTGAGACTACTCCCGATCCCGATCAAGTCACCTTTAAAGGATGACTCACGTTAGACCGGGCCGTGTCCGGGCCGGAGCTTCCGGCGCTTCGTTTTCTATGGAGAGCACCATGTGATCACCTGTCATGTCATAGAAAAGTAAGCGTCGGAAGCTCCGGCCCGGACACGGCCCGGTCTAACGTGAGTCATCCTTTCAACAAACAAAACAAGTAAATCGGTTTATTCGTTTGAGCAGAGAGCAGCTATGATATCACAGCCAAATACGAAAAGTGAAACATAAAACACTTCTTAATATCCGTTAAGGAGGAAATTCAGCGCGGTTTATCTTTGCATGAATAATAAAACTAACTAAACAGGCCAATTTGAACATGCACTGACATCAGAATGATATCTGAATGATGTCATTCTGAATGATGATATCTGAATGATGTCATTCTGGTGTTCGTACGAATTGGCCTGAAAATCTTGTATAGTTTATTAATTTTTGTTATTTATTTTTTGTAGTCCTAACGGTACACCCCGAAATTCAGTAAAATGATGCAACTAGTGTTAAAAGTATGAAAATCGGTAGGATTGATCTTTAGGCCATTTGAATCATTTTACGCGTAGCACCAAAAAAAAGGAGAGGGGTTATGACGTCATCTTTTTTTTTGTATGGGAAAAAAAATTTTGGTCAGAAATCTATCGTGTGTGGTATCAAATGAAAGGGCTTTTTAAGCTTATTCTAAAAATATATTACATCATTACATTTCGGTACCTTTTTTAAAATTAGAATAAAAATATTTTTCAGAACATACCAAGTGTGGGCTCTGCGCTAATAAAAAATAATGACTGAAATGTTATGATGTGTTATATATTTTTCGAATTGGCTCAAAAAGCTCTTTTATTTAATATCACACACGATAGGTTTCTGAACAAAATTTGTACTTCGCATACAAAAAAAATTACGTCATAACTCCTCTTCTTTTTTTTTGGTGCTACGGGTCAAATTAAGTCAAATGGCCTAAAGATAAATCGTACCGATTTTCATGCTTTTAACACAATTTGCAACGTTTTTTGGCGTACCGCTAGCACTATTGGATAATAATAGAATGACCGACGATACAAGCCGATGAGTAGTCCGACCGGTCACCGCGGTTTAGGCTGCGCGGGCGCCGCGCCGCTGACCTTGGGGCCAAATGCCGGAACATGCGTTGTTTTGCTCGTCGCAATTAGGAGTAAGTACATACGTATCAAAATAATGTGTTTATCCAAAGAGATAAACAGATAGATAGTTTATTATTCAAGTAGGCATATTACAATGCGCTTATGAACGTCAAAAAAAGCTACGCCGGCTATAACCCTACACCGCTGCCCCTAGAAGATTTAAATCCCCCCTCAGTTGGAGGAGGGTATCCCAATATGGCACCGGCAACAAACTCGGTGGGACACATCTTTTCAAAACTTTACATCTTATAATTGACATGCATTACGAGTAAATAAGAAAAAAGACAATTTAAATTACTATAGAATAAATCCATACTAATATTATATATTTTATACTAGCTGTTGCCCGCGACTTCGTACGCGTGGATTTGTATGTTGGTGGTTATATATTCTACATGAGCATAATATAGAACATTATGCAGCAAAAGATATCAGTAGGGACGGTTAATCATTTGTTAATAATTATACAACACATGAAATTTTTCTTTCACAAACTACGAAGTTTCAAGACCCTAACTGAAAAAAATTGTTCCCGATATAATCCCTCTCGACCCTCTTAGAAGATTTACAACTCCACTATTTTAAAAAAAATATTCGCTCCCGAAACTATTAATACAAACTTTTCAACAACGGTGTCAAGTTCCTAGCTTAAAAGAAAATTTGTACCACATATAAACCTACATCCCTTTAGCGGTTGAATTTTTAAGAACGTTGAAATAACTTTTTTGGAATCCTATACAATGCTTTCTAAGAAGTTTCAAAGCATTTGTAATAGATTCACTTTCAACCCCTTTTTAACCCTTTTAGGGGATGAATATTTAAAAACGCTTAAATTACTTTTCTTGTATTCTAATAATATGCCTTTATACAAAGATTCAAGTCCCGCACTCAAATAATTTTTGATCTCCATACAAACTTTCAACCCCATTTTTACCACCTTGGCGGATGAATTTTCAATAATGCTGAAATAAGTTTTTTTTTCTCTTTTAATTATACATATATCTTTCTATGAAGTTTCAAGTACATAGCTTAAAATAAAATTAGGACCACGACAAACTTTCAACCCCTATTTAACCACTTTAGGGGACGCTGAAATCACTTTTCTAGTATTCTAATAACATGCCTTTATGCAAAGATTCTAGTCGCGCACTTAAAAAAATATTTGACCTCCATACAAACTTTCTACCCCTTTTTCACCACCATAAGGGATGAATTTTCAAAAACGCTGAAATAAGCTTTCTTATCTTTTAATGAAATACCTTTTTACGAAGTTTCAACCTCTTAGCTTAAAATATAATTTGGATCCTATACAAACTTTCAACCCCTTTTTAACCCTTTTAAGGAATGAATTTTTAAAAACGCTGAAATTACTTTTGTTGTAGTCTAATAATATGCCTTTATACAAAGATTCAAGTCCCACACGCACAAAAATATTTGAACTCCATACAAACTTTCAACCCCTTTTTCACCACCTTGGGGGATGAATTTTTAAAAACGCTGAAATGTGTTTTCTTGTTTTTTATTGTAATTAATAAACATATATATTATAAAATTTGAACCTCAAGACAAATTTTCATCCCCTTAGGGGTTGAATTTCCAAAAACGTCATTTTTTTTGTAATCGGCTATTATGCCTTTCTAGGAAGTTTCAAAGTATTTGTAATGGATTCAAACTTTTAACCCATTTAGGGGATGAATTTTTAAAAACGCTGAAATCACTTTTCTTGTATTTTAATAATAAGCCTTTATACAAAGTTCCAAGTCCCGCACTCAAAAAAATTTATGATCTCCATACAAACTCTCAACCCCTTTTTCACCAGCTTAGGGGATGAATTTTGAAAAACCCCTTCTTAGTGGATACTAACGTCATAAAAGCTACCTATTGTGAAAAATTCAGCTCTCTAGGTCCAACGGTTTGGGCTGGGCGTTGATTTAAGTGAGTCAGTCAGTCAGTCAGTTAGTCAGGACTTTTACGTTTATATAGATTATTATAATAATTTTAATGCGAAAGTCTGTCTGCTGTCTGTCTGTGTGTTACCTCTTCACGCTTAAACCGCTGAGCCGATTTAGTTGAAATTTGGCATAGGGATAGTTTGAGTCCCGATGAAGGACATAGGATAGTGTTTATGTCGGAAATCATCCCTAAAGAAGTTGAAACGGGGGGTGGAATTGAGATAATTAATGAATTGCCTGATAATCGATGTAAACATATACTCAAATTGAATCATTGCCATTATTTTTATCTAGGCGTAGTAGTCTCTCAAATAAGGTAGTTTGTTTGGGGAGTCAATAAAAAGTAGATTAAATAAAAAAGCACAATTCCACTAAAATTAATTTAGTGGGATTGATATGGTTTTTTTTTTGACACTTACAGTACCAACGCGAAACCAGATGTATGCAAGCACGAAGCACTGATAATTAGATTTAATTCAATTTGTATTAAGAGGAAAGGCGACGGCGGGTTTCCTCTCTGGATATTGACATTATGGGAAATATTTTTACATAACTTTTTTAGATTTTTATATTATTTTAAATATTAGGAGCGAAAAACAGATTACATACAAATCTTTAAATGCTCCTAACTCTTATCATAAACAAAAAAAAAAAAAAAACGTAGGGTCATAGCTGTGGTTGATATACAACAAATCCAGTCAAAACATTTTTAATAATATTAATATCCAGAGAGAAGAATGGAGGAGGCTTTTACCCTCAGAAGGGCCACATAACAAAGACAGTTATAGATAAAGTATAAATTGAAAAATACATTGTTAAGTGGAAAATAAAGCTGTAATAATAATAATATCCAGAGAGGAAAATGAGGACTACGTTTGTATGAAAAGGCGATTTCGCGCGGGTCCTCCACTTTAGTAGTTGTTGCCGAATGCAGTCCATTGATTCAATCGGTTGGCACAAATTTGCGTTCAGCGGAACATTTTAACCCAAATACACATATAATAGCGCATAAAGGTATTAGACAACTACCAAATGTAGCAACATTCGTCATTTGAAAAATATCACATCGAACCAGATGTAGGCATTAAGTATCAGAATCGAAACCCATTGTTATAACGAGTCGAGTTAGTCAGCGATCCGTTATCACGTATGTAACGAGTACAATGCCTACCACATTACACTTGCACAACGCAACTGACACTGCCCTATTTTTCTGCTGTGTTATCTGTGGGTATCAATTACTATTACATATGTATATCGTCTGTGGCGCGCAAGCGTTGTTTAATGTTTAGTCTCCCACTACTATTTAAATTGCTTCAATAATCATTCAAGCAAAGGTGCATTTTCTTTTTAGATTTCTATAAGTATATCATTGCTCATTTAATAAAGTTGTGTAAATAATAATTCATAATAGGTTAACTGGAAGAGATCTCATACATCAGGGATTAGATCGCCTTTGTTGTATTTAATTTACTCTGCGACTGTGTTTTACGTCATTTTATTTCTATGTAAATACAATAAAGTATATTTATACATACATTTATACATACATACATACATAGATACATACATACATACATAATAGACATAGTTTCGGACATAAATAATGACCGACCAGC
This sequence comes from Cydia strobilella, assembly GCF_947568885.1. NCBI lineage: Eukaryota > Metazoa > Arthropoda > Insecta > Lepidoptera > Tortricidae > Cydia > Cydia strobilella. The sequence goes on from NC_086044.1 coordinate 17,748,233, forward strand.
AGAAAATTAAGAATGAAAATTTGTGTGTATAAACAAGATATAACCAAGTTGGCATAAGGTAGATAAACATGATAAGAAGTAAACACACATAAAATCAAACTTAATGACGTAAATTATCCATTTGATAAAATGTCCGTTTATAGCGTGCTCTAATAAAATGCAACACTTAGTGCTTATGTAATTCTATGAACCCTAAGCCCATGTTTGAAGGCTATAACCTTCTCCGGCACTAGAAGCATTAACAAGTACTTATTTACTCATTCTAGGCCTAACAAGTTTACCTGCTGGGTCGAGGATTTTAGCATCCTGCTGGCCCTTATATAATGATAAAGTTTTTGATTAAGTTTTAAAATGTCGTTAGACCAACGAAACTTTTAAGAGGTCAGGACTGTCAGGAGGCATCCGAGGAAGTTAAATGGGGCATCCAATCAAAATGGTAAAGAATAAAATTTTTAGCAATTGAAGTGCTGAAGTATATTTTAATAATTATATTAACGTATAGTATTTTAAATATTACGATTTTAAAATAATATTGAAAATTACTAACTCTTAGCAAATATGTCATCTACTTGATTAACCGATATTAGCCGGCTTATTAAGACTATTGTCCAAGGTACTCATAGCTCGTGAGAAGGTACCTGCTTAAATGTGTGGTCATTCGGAAAATGATTACTTACCTATTAACAGCTAATGTCTAGTTTAACTACACCTACAATAATAACAAACTAGACCTATAATAATAACAAAGGAGTATGATCCAGGACTTTATACAATGTTAATATAAGACTTTGAGTCAGTATCTTATATTCCTGCTTATCGGCTAATGTGTTTTTATTAAGATTAGTAATCATTATTAAGTGAATAAATATAACGGTCTCACCTTGCCAAATTCAAATTTAAAATTCACAAACGATGCGCGCACGCAGTTGTAAGCCGCGGACTAGACTGTGCGAACCGCTCCAACGCTGGGACTTAAAAGGCCTTTACTCATAACTGAAGCGATATCTACGCGTTCTCAATAAACAATGTTCAACGCTGCGCCCAGCATACACATTAATAACATCAAAACAAAGACAGCGATGAACTATACAATTCTAGCACGTCAGAATAAGTCCTGATGATGTGCACAACTGTTCCCTGCACTTGCACATTTCTGGAGCAAACTGAAGCGACGTTGTGTAAGGAGAACACTGAGTTATGAATGATTTTTTGCTAAAATTACATTATTTCCTAACTAGCTTTTGCCCGCGACTTCGTCTGCGTGGAATCAGTAACAGCAGCTAGAGTAGGTAAGTTTAGCGCCGGGATAAAGTCTAATAGCAATCATTAAATTTGAGCATAAGCTTAATTGCTTGACATCAACTATCAGGCAATTCATTAAATCTCTCAATTTTACCCCCCTTTTCACTCTCTTTAGGGATGATTTACGACATAAAAACTATCCTATGTCCTTTCCTGGGACTTAAACTATCTCTATGCCAAATTTCAATTAAATCGGTTCAGTGGTTTAAGCGTGAAGAGTTAACACACAGACAGACAGACGGACTTTCGCATTTATAATATTACTAGTTTTTGCCCGCGACTTCGTCTGCGTGGAATTAGTAATTTGGGTAGCTTATTTTTTATCCAATCATACAAGCTTCTACCCCCCCCCCCCCTTTTCATCCCCTAAAGCATGACTTCTGGGATATAAACTACCCAATGTCCTTCCCTAGGTCCTATCTCTAGGTATACCAAATTTCAACATTTCACAGACAGACACACTTTCGCATTTATAATATTAGTATGGATAGTATGGATAGCAATCATAAATGTTGGTACGTTGTCAGGTAATGAATACTATGTAGTATTAGCGAGGGTAAATTCAGGGTTACCTACTTTGTATGTTTATTGTTTAGTTTTGAACAGTGAAGTTGATTCGCAATGACACAATACATGATATGTTATTGAACTTTGTCGAGATCTGCCTGGCACCCTTGATGTATGAATCCTTTACTAATTGTCTGTCTATGTTTAACCTTTCGTCGTGAAGAATATTTAAGCGTTAGATGTCACTGTTAAATATGACAATTAGACAAGGATCTCTAGAAATGTGTCGAATGAATAAATATTGAATGGTACTGAATGGCAGTAGGAGTTGTGCCTAACTTTTAAAAAATAATTAAAGAGGGATATTTGAGTTCAATTTGAGTGATGTTTGATGCTTAAATAATGCTTATTTCCTCTCATGTTTGGAGAAAAGCATTATATTATATGCCTCGGCAGGAATAGCAATTCGTGGATTCGTCTTCTTTGTCGGACTGCTTCGCATCGTCCGAAAAAATGGATAATCATCCAGGAATTGCCATTTCCCGGCCTCTGCAATAATGTGCTATTGTTTTACAAGGAAGTAAAGTTGGTGTTTAACCGCTATAACACCCGAGCAAGCGAAAGATACTTGTGCGATGCAAGGGCTTGAAGGGTTTTCACCGTTCAAATTTTTTACCGTTGGTGTGATTAGCATCGAAAACTAAATGAACGTTATTGAATATTTATCATTCAAATTCCTCATTAAAAGTTAATTCTACCAGCCAACATAAACAACCCCAAATTTGCATCAAATTACTTTCCCACTCTTGTGAATAAAATACAACTTTCTCATCAGTTTGTGAACAACACATAGAGCTTTTACGAGCTGGTGTGATGAAAATTATATTGTTTTTATTTTTTTACTTTTTACTAAGGCTAACCCCTCCGAAAGACGCGACTGAAAAACACTGCGACCATGGATAGACCTACGCAAAATAGGCACCAGTCGTCGAGTTGCGGAAAATCGCCCGAACTACAGTACAATACAATAGACCTACCAATATATTCACATCAGTGGTCTCTATCGGTAGAACGTTACATTATCAGCATACCTAATACAAGACAGAGTAACTAAACAGTTCTCCTACTCGACGCTAGATGTCAGCAGTTAACTAGCTCTTCATTTTGTAGGAATAATACATGCAACGTAAAACCACAGTTATATTGACTGTGGTAAAACTGCGTGGAGGGCGTCACTAGCACAAACACAGGGTCTACCGCGAAACACAGTCAAGACTTTTTTCCAAAACCATGCCTTCTATTCGATTACTGAATATTTACAAAGATAGATATAACTCCGTAATAGATGGATACAGTCTAAGGAAAAAACGTGCCTCGAAAATCAAGAAAATTTGATTCTCGTTCAGAGGGCGCTACTAGCTTTGGCCTACTGTCGTATAGATGGCGTTGACGGTTTCGTTTGTTATTTAACAATTTTAACGCATATCAGTGAAAGAACATGGGTCAAAATCATAAAAATAATTAATGCAAATAAAAAAAATCATTTATCCATATTTTAATACATTTTATCGTATTTTTATAAATCTTCATTTTTAGTTTTAAAGTGTGTCGAAAGATGGCAGTGAATTTACTGTGGTTACAAAATTTATTATGACAGTACCGCTCTAGTATAAGTTACTCTATGTTATTATTAAGCGTATTTTTTACTTTGTGTAAATCCATATAAGTATAATATTGCATGAAATGTTGACTTACCATATAATGATCATATTACGTTATGTGTAATAAATAAACTAAACTAAACACAAAATAAAAAGTTCGGTTTCTGCCTCTCTATCACTCTTGCATATTCGATTGATTTAAATATTTTTTTAAACTGTTCATTATTAAAAACGAATTGAATATTAAGATAAGAAGAACATTTTAGGTAACATATTTTATCGGTAAATCAACTTTATGTAATGTTGTTTTATACAAAACGAAGCTATGAATAAGGAGCACAAGATACCCATTGTTTGTGGTATTTTTGCTTATATAAATAATAATATAGAAATATTATGTATGAGTATATTAGACGTTAAGTCCTATTTTAGGGTTCCGTACCCAACGGGTAAAAACGGGACCCTATTACTAAGACTCCGCTGTCTGTCTGTCTGTCACCAGGCTGTATCTCATGAACCGTGATTTCTAGACAGTTGAAATTTTCACAGATGATGTATCTCTGTTGCCGCTATAACAACAAATACTAAAAATAGAATAAAATAAATATTTAAGTGGGGCTCCCATACAACAAACGTGATTTTTTTGCCGTTTTTTGCGTAATGGTACGGAACCCTTCATGCGCGAGCCCGACTCGCACTTGGCCGGTTTTAACAGACTCTTTCTGTACAATAATTATCCGTTTCGGCGCACACGGACACACTTTCGGTACACTTTGTAGTTCACCGGGAGCCAGATTCAGATTTAACAACTTGTTATGGTTTTGACACAACCTTTACGATCGTCTCTGGTGATTGGCGCGCAACTCACGCAAGGCTTTCACTTCCTTTTGCATGCATCTACCAGCGTAAGCGATCTCCAAGGTCGTATCAAAATAAGATCAAAACCGTGTAACAAGTCTTCAAATCTGAATCGTGCTCCAGGGGCCCGTTTCTTAAAAGCTTGTAGCTTGTAATACAAACGGATGTCACTTTTTGACAGCTTTTGTTAGAAAGGGACTTCCACTTGTATTACAAGCTACAAGCTTTTGAGAAACGGGCCCCAGGTCAGACGCCGAATGCAAAGTATAACGTTGCCAGGCAACCGACATTGCTTTCATGCGGCGAACAATCCGTTTCTACCATAGACATAGTATATACAAGTAGTTATAGACGCGCCACCGAGCGACCGGGGGTAAGAGAAAGAATATTCATATGAAATTTGGGCAGCATAGGATTTTTTCTCTTTCACTCTTATAAATTTCGATATTTCGCATCGCATTTATACAAACGTCACTCCGGAAGCGAGATAGCGGTCGGGATGGCTGTAGTTCGATGATGCATCACGAACCTAAACGACAATGTCGTGTCGTCTTTGTTTTAAAGACAAAAGCTTAGACTCGCGGGTACAGATTGACGTATAATGTATAGGTATAATGGTACCTACATATAGTTTGTTTTCGTTTTATTTATTTTTTTATTTGTCACAGATCGCAGATCACACTCGGGTCATCCATTCATTACATTACACGTTTACACGTCACGTACACACAGAAAATTTGTCATATTGTAACAAGAGGTCAGAGACTCACACGTGACGTCACTAACATAAAAAAAAGGGTAAAAACGGGAGCCTATTATTACTTTTCTAGTTTTTTAATATTGTGTCTTCCTCCTACGAAGTTTTAAGTCCCTTGACTACTCAAATCATTCCGCTTTAGAAAATATGAAGTATGTATAAGTAATCGGATAATCCACTCATGTGCTAATAAAAAACCGGCCAAGTGCGAGTCGGACTCGCGCACGAAGGGTTCCGTATCATTACGGAAAAAACAGCAAAAAAATCACGTTTGTTGTATGGGAGCCCCATTTAAATATTTATATTATTCTGTTTTTAGTATTTGTTGTTATAGCGGCAACAGAAATACATCATCTGTGAAAATTTCAACTGTGTAGCTATCGCGGTTCATGAGATACAGCCTGGTGACTGACAGACAGACGGAGAGACGGACGGGCGGACGGACAGACGGACAGTGGAGTCTTAGTAATAGGGTCCCGTTTTTACCCTTTGGGTACGGAACCCTAAAAATACCTATACAAATTTTAAAAATTCAGGGTTACTACCCTGAATTTTTAATATGTAACTAGCAGTAGCTAGTAGTAGTAGTCAATAACAATGGCAACGCTGATATTGATAAACATAATACGAGTAAGAATATCCACTCAAACTCAATTTATCGGAATCGATTGAAAATTAATTGCTTAGGTAGTCGGAGGGCATCGACAAAACCAGCCGCAGCAGTGTGTTACGTTGTATGCCATTAAACCTTGATAACCGCACTGACACATTTGTCTGTCTGCCTATATCTAAAGCGAGGCGACTCCACTCAACGAGGACTTTTCACTGATAATTACATTTTAAACCAATTTTTTACTTTTACTTTTTTACTCAAATTATTATTCTTTACAGATTTAAGGCATTGGTTTGAAGTTTTATATAAAATTCAGTGTATTATCCCTATATCTGACATTACATTTAGACGTGTAATTTATTTATTTTAGTTTGACTTATTTTTCCGCCTTGCTCTACAATATAACATCACCTAATTTTGAAAATATCAAATATTAAAGACGGGTCTAAACATTGACTGATAATATTAAAAATCTTATAGAAAGACTATAATAAACATTGTAGAGATAATTTCGTATTTGATCGGACTACATCTATTTAACAACAATCAGTGACCGGAGAAATGTGCGGCGAAGCGCAGGCGCAGGCGGCACCAGTCTCGATCCAACAGCACGCCGCGCCGCTCGCCCTCATCCCCGCAGGGAAAGCATGATACTACTTTACAACTGAATCACGAGTGTCAACTTTACTGTCACACAAACTTTACACTTGTTACATGAAAGTTGAAGGGAAGAAAACAGTGAACAAGATGCCGGAAGGAATAGAGCCCGTGTCCAGAGTCATCTACCGCGAAGTCACGCCGGAGCGTAAGTTTGTTTTAGTTGACAAATTAGATCACTTGCTTCTTACATCGGTTTGTACTTTCACTCTTATTTGAGAGGAACCGGAAATAATTCGGCAAAAAAAATTACCTCTTAAAAATCTGGTAAATTCAAAGATACCATACAATTATTTTTAAAATAAGAATTGATTTTTATTTTGATATATTTAACGTTTGAAATAGGTACATACGATTTATTCTAATTTCCGGGCTTGCTCGCGGTTACTGCAATTAAACTATTTAGGGCTTCGAATTTTTTTGGTAAGGTTTTATTACATGACAGAAACAGTAAGTTTCTATCACCTTCATGTTAGATATTATTGTATTGTCACCCAAATTATCTAAGTACATAAATATTTAAAGATTTGAATCAAACATGTAAATAAACAAGTTGTATCTGTACGGTGTAAAACTAAGTAGCATTTCATTTTTTAACTGCTGCGTTTCTCTTTCTACAAGACCATCGCTAAGAAAGTGTTTATCAAAACGAGATTAAATTCTTAAAAAATATTTTTAGTACGAATTAATAATTAAGTTCGATGGACAAAACTGACATACAGCCGATTATGATATTTATCTGATAATAAGCCTGGATCTATAGATATCCCTCGCCAAGATACCTACCACGTGATCAGTACGGCTACCATATTAAGTGCGAGCGAGATGTATAGAAAGTCAGTTACGCAGACGTTAGCGAATATGGACACTGCTAAGGCAGTCGTGGTAAGGCTACTGAAAGTAACTTTAGTGTGTAACTAACACTTTCAATTTAAATTTTCACATCAAATTTTAGTCAGAGATTTAGCAGGATATAACTTTTTTGCTTTAAATTCTTTTTGTTTACTCTCCTTTGGGAGCAATTTATTTCATTCAAACAGCTACCCATGAGATGATTTTATAAAATGATTGGGAGGAAGTGGGCAATTGATCGCAATTTTTCGTAATTCGTTACAGTATCGATGTTCTCACCATTTCAGGGATGTATAAATCAAAGCTTTCTAAAACTATGTATAAGCAGGAATACAGTAATAACAAATGGGTGAATTGCAAACAATTTTTATATACTTAGTTAAGACATTTAATTGATTCCACTGTGTTAAAATAACCTAACATAAATTGTATAATATTTTAGGGTGCAATAAAGAGTCTTGTATTTAGGTACTTCATACACAGCACAGTTAATATTAAAACTTACGCCAAGACGTCACTTGAATACAAACTTACAAATTTTCGTAATACAACGGAGTCAATTAAATTAAAGTTAATTGCAGTTCTTTACTAGACCTTTTGCATAACATCGAAATTCCACAATTTAAATATAGTTTATCTTTTTTTTATATTTATAATCGGAAGGAAATTATTGGTAGAAAAAATATACATATAAGTCTCCCATTTTTATATTAAATATTTTCTCCAGCCTTCGATAAAGGATGACTCACGCTAGACCGGCCCGGCCCCGGCCCGGTCCAGCGTAAGTCAAATAAAAACATTATGAAATCATGTCTGAAGTTAGAGCAATGTTCATTTCGTGCGTTAACTTGTGGTAATTAATGTAAATACAGCAAACGCCTGTGACCCCTTCGCGAAGGGTCACAAGACACTAGGCATTAAACAACTTGAATATACATCACGCGCACGTAAGCGCCCCAAATTCGTTTATTATTTTGATAATGTATTTGCGACGTTTGTTACTCGTACCTACTTTTTAGGTATTCCTTTTAAAAATACGGGTGAGCTTAGGTTAGGTCTTTTAGTCGGGTATGTTTTTTTAAGCACAATTTTAAGTTTAAGGCGAAGGTTTCGCTACATCTATAGAAAAACGATTAAATATTGTGTCCTCTGCGGACTTTACCCAAAGAACGGCCTTGTGATAAAACAGGGGGCCGATTTTTTAATTTCGAGCGCTCGATTTCGTGTGGCTCCCATCAATATATCTCCACTTCTACTAATATAATTGAAAACGAGTGGCCAATACCACTAGATTTCCAATTTCTATTGCTCGTATTTCAAAAATATCAATTCGCCGATTTCTACAGATTTTCGACTGACGAAATCAAGCGCTCGAAACGTTGTCTACACACATAAATAGATAGGTAGTGTAGAGATCTTCTAGAACCGTTTGTCAAGTTCGTATGCCGTTAGTGCTTTTACGACATTGCAAATACAGTGATTCAACTGCATTGTTGACTCGTTGCAACTCACGCGATTGTTGTGTGATTTTCCGACATTTTCTAATATGAAACAATGACTTATACAATATAGGTACATTATTGTGAAACTATTTCGCAAATTATAGGTAATGAAATGTTTAATGTAAGACAACAAATTCTCGTATATATACGTATATGTAGATATATATATATATATATATATATATACGTATGTATGTATGTATGTATATATATATATATATATATATATATATATATATCCGGTCAAACAACTTTGTCAGTAGAAAAATGCGCGATATTAAATTTTCTATGGGACGATAATTCTTCGCGCCTAAATTTTTTAACGGACGGAGATCACTTGACTATATATAGGTAAATAATTGTTATCATCTTAAGAAAAACACAACATTTTTTAAGTCTTAAATTATCGATTGTACTAAGTAATTTGCTTTTACCTACTCCTATTACACGACATAAGTAATCAAACATCTTAAGTTTTATACCCATAGGTTCGATGTTTACCTATATATACGACCACAATAAATTTTAAGGATCCTTTTTTAATATTAAAATGACAGCTCAGTCAATGATGGTGGAAATACAAATTTTAAGTGTGCATTTAACTTAATTTGATATGTAAATATTTTGAAAGAACTTAATAGTAGTAGTTTTCTTTTTAAAATGTGCTTCACAAATAGCCTCCAATATAATAATTCAGTTGCCAAATAAATATGTAATTGGTATTTGCCTTAAAATAAATAAAAGCTGTAACGGCATTAAAATACTACTCATATTGAAATAATTTGAGTCTCTGCTTTAGTTGCCAAACTGTTAAATTTAGTACCTATTTATATTTTTTTAAGCTACCGAAATCCGATTAATTAATTGACCGGTTGAATACGTGCCGTTAACAGTCTACTATTACTGTTTAAGAGTACTATTAGCATAGAGTAACTTATACTAGAGAAAATTTTGTAACCCCAGTAAATTCACTGCCATCTGTCGACACACTTTAAAACTATAAATAAATATTTATAAAAATACGATAAAATGTATTTAAATATGGATAAATGATTTTTTTTATTTGCATTAATTATTTGTATGATTTTGACCCATGTTCTTTCACTGATATGCGTTAAAATTGTTAAATATCAAACGAAACCGTCAACGCCATCTATACGGCAGTAGGCCAAAGCTAGTAGCGCCCTCTGAACGAGAATCAAATTTTCTTGATTTTCGAGGCACGTTTTTTCCTTAGACTGTATCCATCTATAGATATATCTATCTTTGCTATTAGTTAATCTGTTAGGTATTGATCACCGTGCACCGCAAAAGCAAAACAATTAAATATAATTATACTATTTATTCTGCAAGTTCAAACAAAAACAATGAATATTTAAGGGCATTCAGTGCACAATGACAATTGACAATTATTACTTGATACTTAAGTATGATGAAAGGAAGTAGCGTGATCTATTGATCATTGTATAATTAAGTACCTACTGATTATTTTCGCAACTTGAACTCAACAATGTTAAAGGGGGATAATGTGATTAGATATTACCAACAGAAAGTCTCACAAAGTTTTTGCCGCGATAGGTGGAAATTAGGACTAATGTAATATGTAATTTTAAAGTTGAAACGTAAGCAGTATTACCAGCGCAGGTTATTTGTCTTCCATCTGGACTCTCAACCAGCTGGCCTACCGATCAAGAATAACGGTCTATTTCTAGACATGTTAGCTTTTTCCGATCTATTAATAATTTTATAGTATGTCATTAAATCAATCGGAGTAGAACCTACACTAAGTAAATGCAAGTAGCCTAGTATTCCTGAAAAATAAATCTGTCTATCTACTTCAATAATTGTCGTTTTCACTCCTATTAAAGAAAATATTCAGAAACTAGGTCTTAATAGTCTAAAACATATCAAACCATACCCGTAAGTAATAGAAGTAACATATATAATTTGGTCCGAACATCGTCGTTGTTTTAATGTTTACATTCAAAAATAGGTCAACCGATATAATAAAGATGCGCAACGGAGAGATACGCGGGATCAGCAGTCCGCCGGAGCACTTTATCTCCGTTTTGTTTTTATTATTAATTTTGTTTATTAGTCTGCTCATTCGTAATTTTCTTAACTTAAACTTAAACGTAGCTTATAAGAAATTACACCAAGTATCTTTTCATGTGTCAAGGAGAAATTTATTTAGAAAGTGGTAAACATAAGGCCACCTGCACATAGTTAACTACAAGTTAACTATAGTACAAGGTAAAGTACCCTTAAAAGGCTGACCTGTCATGTAAATACTAATTTTTAAGAAATGTTTACATCGGAAAGTTAATGAAGTAGCGGCGAGGTGAGCCGGCGTGCGCAGGGACGTACTGGCTATTTGCATTTTGATTTTGACTCATGCTGCACATTACCGCCTTTGATGAATGATTACGCATACCATACTACGCGTAACGTGTATGGGGTCCGTTTTTCTTTATATTCGTTCATGGGTGTTTACTGCCTTTACTATATACGTATCCAAGCTTGTGATAATTATTAAATATGTACCTCTATATATTATTGCATATTTCAGTTGTATTGGTATGTAGGGAGTACCCATTTAACGCAACCCCACTATAATATAGCATTATATCCGTGGGCGACAACAGCGTTCATTAGTCCGGGAGCTCTCGCCTGCACTCGGTGCAAGTGGCACGTCAGTCGCTCACGTCCGCGGCGACCGTGACTTTCGAAGCACCAACATACAGACATGCTATAATGTCATTATGAGGTCAACTCATAATAGTTAAGACGAAAGTGGAGAACCCGCGCGAAATCGCCATTTCATACAAACGTAGTCCTCATTTTCCTCTGGATCTTAACATAATTGAAAATATTTTGACACAATTAGTTGTTTATCAACCGCAGCTACTTTTGTTGTTTTTTTTCGAATTATTATTAGTGTTAGTAGCAATATCTGGGAGACCGAGCTTTGCTCGGAAAACATATAAAAACTCAAAAATGCGCGTTTTCCCAGAGATAAGACCTAGCTATATAGATTTTTTGCCCCCGAAAACCCCCATATAGCAAATTTCATCGAAATCGTTAGAGCCGTTTCCGAGATCCCCGAAATCTATATATATATGGAAATCTATCTATATATATATATATATATATGGAGTTTTTGATATTTTACCAGGATTGCTCGTTTAAAGGTATAAGATTTAAAAACTTGTATTAAATCTGTTTTTCGCACAAACAAAATAAAGGAGCATAGCTATGGTTAATTGGTTAATATACTTAAAAGGAGGAGGAATCACCGTCAGTTGCCTCGTTTATACCGATACCTTTTTGTTGTACATATCGCTACCCATTTTCACTTATTCTACAATCAGCCCCAAGCTCCCTGCCACCGTGGTCTATGTTTTCGAATCATTTTTGAACCAATTTTTTTTATCGCTATATTCGCTTCATCGTTCTTTCTCAGCTCAACTCAACATAAATTATTGAAGGAGAATGCATTTAAAAAATAATAGCGGTAGGTAAGTTTCCTCAAGTCGATCGGCGCCAAGTGCTAGTCAAGTCAATGGGGTCACGTCTTCACATCTCGGCGACCGTGACATATCTCCCGGGCCACTATCGGGCATCAGCCACTGATCTCTTTATACTTTTTAATCGAGCACGTTATTTCTGATTACGTCGAACGTGTCTGTATATACTCGTAATTGTGATAACTTGATAAGGAACTTGCAATAAATCTTTATATGATTATTAGATTGCGCATAACAAGTGATCCTACTTAGGTAGATACGTCACACAAGTATAACTTCGTAGGTAAAGCCTTACCAGTAATCATAGAGTAACTTATACTAGAGCGGTACTGTCATAGTAAATTTTGTAACCCCAGTAAATTCACTGCTATCTGTCGACACACTTTAAAACTAAAAATAAATATTTATAAAAATACGATAAAATGTATTTAAATATAGATAAATGATTTTTTTTATTTACATTACTTATTTTTATGATTTTGACCCATGTTCTTTCACTGATATGCGTTAAAATTGTTAAATAACAAACGAAACCGTCAACGCCATCTATACGACAGTTGGCCAAAGCTAGTAGCGCCCTCTAAACGAGAATCAAATTTTCTTGATTTTCTAGGCACGTTTTTTCCTTAGACTGTATCCATCTATTACGAAGTTATATCTATCTTTGCCAGTAATATATGATCATTGTCAAGAGGGCGCTGTTCATTCTCATGTATAGGGTGACAGTTCAGTATAGTATGAAAAAACTAGTTCCAGTGAAATTCCGCAATATGGCGCGTGATCTTATATTCCTGGTTAGGCTTTAGTTAAATTCCAGAAAGCGCTAATGACGTAGTGAAATGAGTCAACACAAAGCTGAATCGCTTGATGAATGATTCGCTACTGAAATTATTAATATTTATTACCTATTTGAATTAATTTGAAAATGTTGAACAACAAAATGATTAACTATTAGAATATTTACACTTCAATGAGGTTAAGTAATTAATTACAAACCGCCCAAATGAATTCCGTTGTAACTGATTACGTCGAAACAAAATATTTATAAGAATTATAAGTGTAGATTATTTGTATAAGTTTTTCACCATCTTGTTTAAAAATGTGTAATACCAGGCTTGAAAATAGGGATCCCCTTACCATCTTATCTTACGATAAGCTACACCGTACGACCAAAGACATATATATATGTCACTCCGTATAAGATGAATATAGTCTAAGGAAAAAATTGGCCACCTTTGGCCTATTCTCGGCTAGATGGCGTTGATGACACCGTTTGATATTTAACCATTTTAACATATCAGTGAAAGAACATGGGTCAAAATCATAATTATAAAAATAATAAATAAAAATAAAAACATCTATCCATATATATATATTTTCATTTTTTGATATTTTAATCGTATGTCGATAGATGGCAGTAAAATTACTGTGACTACAAAATTTACTATGACAGTAACCCTCTATAGTCTATACTATCTGTTCTCTTTGGTACGACCATGGCGTGTCTCAGCTACTATCCCTTTACTAAGATTGTTTGTAATCAGAGGTCAAAGCACAAAATGTGTTGATAATTCCCAACATTAAGAACATTAAAAATAGCATCATCTATCGATTTTAACAATTCGAAAGTCAGTTATATCTGGACATACAGTATACGCGTACATAATGCGTAAGTAAGTCTTCTCCAGTTAGAGAACTTACTAAATGATTAAAACAATTTAAACATTTTGTATTGATCTTTTATAATTTATAACCAGACCTTTGAAAATTAGCCTTCGTAACTTTTGAGCTTTTTTGCTTTCTGAATTTCGACGGAATGATTTCCATATTTTGTTGTCATATATTTGTAAAACACCTCTTTACATAAGTATCTGCCACGTAACTTTGCATACAATAATCAAAGAGGATATAATAAGACAGAGCGGTACTGTCACAGTAAATTTTGTAACCACTGTAAATTCACTGCCATCTATCGACATACTTTAAAACTAAAAATGAAGATTTATAAAAATACGTTAAAATGTATTTAAATATGGATAAATGATTTTTTTACTTGCATTAATTATTTTTATATGATTTTGACCCATGTTCTTTCACTGATATGCGTTAAAATTATAAATAACAAACGAAACCGTCAACGCTCTCTATACGAGAGTAGGCTAAAACTAGTGGCGCCATCTAATCGAGGATCAAATTTTCGTAATTTTCTAAGCACGTTTAGTTATAAAGATTATATATAATGCATTTTTAATGGCTGCACATTAATAACGTAGAAAAGACAGGCAGTCACCAACGATGCATATATTGTTACCATTTTTATGGGCACAAGGAGTCTCCCGGGACTGATTTTTAATGAGCAAGAATATTACTTGGTCTGTATTCTAAAACGAAAATGTAACACCAAAAGTCTACTATAATGCTAATTAATTATAATATTTGTGTCGCTTTGGCACACAAGCTGTTGCTCTTTATAGCAAGCAAGCGAATGCCACCAAAATAATTTAATTATAATTTTAATACGTTAAATGCATGATGCATATTTAATTTGTAAAGGGGCCTTGAACATTTCATTTTCATTTATTTCATTCACAAGCAATATTTACATCGCATTGGAAATTATACATTAAAATACTTAGGCTAACACAAAAAAAAAATACACAATAACATACAAGGAATAAACGTTAATTTGCTCAAATATAACAAAAATAATTTACTAATGAAAATAAAACAATTACAATTATAAAATATCAGTCTTAACTTGTACAACTAAAAAACATAAAAAAATCATAATATGTCAATTACGCAATAATTCTATTATTTATATTGTAAATGTATGAATAACTCTAATTTGAGTGTATATAATGTCAATTCAATAAATAATTAACATGCGTATACGCCCCCGCGACTTGCCACACGCTTATCTTTGTTCCGTCCTCATTTGTTTTGTTTGACTGCCGCAGACATGTAAACAGATGGGCTGGACTTTTATTGGGTTGATTTAACTAGCAAATAATAAAAGGCCTTAAAATAAAAATTACAGACTAACATTAAAAACTAAAGCCTGGACTTGCATAGGTCATACTTAACATTTGAAGTTTTTTCTTGTCGGTCTGCTATTCCTAAGGCTCTTGATGGCTCGATTTCGCAATGAAAATTATAGTATTAAATCATATTTATAATCGGGTCTATCGCGAATTTTTTGTTACCTTTATTTACCGTGGTTTCAACACAGGTTTCACTGGCCGTGGTCGCGACTAAGTGACGTCCCAGCAAAATGTCAAAACAGAGATTTGTTTACCCGAAAAGTGTATTTAAGGTTTGGGGTAGACATCACGTTTTCAAACCACCCACTACACATAAATGTTAATTATTGTGTCGAAACGTCGGTAAATAAAGGTAACCAAATTAAATTCGCGAAAACGCGAAAGTTTTAAATGAAAATTTTAGTCTTCGTATAAAAAGAGTAAAATGTCGAAAAATAATATAAAAATTTGGTCCGAACCATGAAATCACTGAAACCTATTTCAGTGATTTCATGGTACTCTATTTATTTACTCTGTTTCTAATAACTCAATTTTAGAGGGATTAAAATATAAATTAATAGAAAGCATAGGTACCTACCTGGATAAGTATTTATGTAGGTACCTATTTATAAACCATTGTTGTCGATCGCCGAGTTTGAATAATTTTACTTTACAAATAAACGTAATTACTTACGTCATTTATCATGACGATAATCATTCCGATTCCGGTCACTTTCAATCGGACCGCAGGGAACAGGTCGTTGAGAAACGGTTACATTGAAACAAAAGCATTTGTTGATATTGCCACGTGTTGCAGTGCATCAACCCGCGCTGGCGAGCGCCCAGACATGTGCTCACACGATGATGCTGAGAGCAACAATCAATGACATCAATGTATGAGAAATGACATGATGACCCATTTCTTTCTTTATGCACCTCTACAACTAGCTTGATTGGTAAAAGTGGACTGGATTGGTAAAATTTGTATTATTATGTACCTATTATATATATACCTATTGTTTCATTTGCATACATTTCCGTATCCGGAGGTCCGTAGCTACTCAGTGAGCTGGTGTCAGCAGAGAGCCGGTCTAATTCCTTGCCATCAAATATGTTGAAGCGTATACATTTTGTTCCATAGCCTTATCGACTATTAGTTAAATGGAAATCTTATTACTTACATTATACAGTGCTGTGTGCGTCAGACTGTATAAATAGGAATCTGCGTGCAAAAACACTACATAAAGATGAATATTACTACAAATGCTACCCTATGGAAAATATAATATAAAATAATAAAAGGTTACCAAGTAAAATACTGCATTTGCTGCGTTTTACCTTAGTAAATAGCCATTAGCCATGATAATTCAGCAGACCTCGTGACTGTTTTGGACGTATTTACAGAGAATTTTTTTTTGTCAGTACCTAATGAAGATAACACTATAATACCTATATTTTTTTTAAACAAGCCAATTTATTATATATTTTAGTAGTAAATACCATTTTACATTTCTACGTTATATAAATAGAATATACCTACATAATGGTGTCTTATGTTTATGCATTTCAATCATCAATAATAATTATATTAAAATCATCTTACTTATATGAAATGCAGTTCTATATGTTATTAAAATCAAGATATAAATGCAGTATTCGACATGTACTGCATTCATAATATGTATTTTAATCATCTTCTTTATACCAATATCCGTGATGTTCAAAAACAAAAAGTCATATTATAGTTATTTGTGCAACAAGAGAGGAAAGTTGGTTTTTCTTGCGAGTGTTTATTTTGAGTCCCGAGAAAGCGAAAGATTCTATAATTGAATCACGAGCGAAGCGAGTGATTCTAAGGTAGAACCTTGAGCGTAGCGAGGGACTCAAAAACACGAGATGTAAAATAGAGAACATATTAAAGGTTAAAATGTATTTCGAATTACACAGAATAAACAGAAAAAAAAAGTATTATAATATGTATGATACGATACGATACGACCCCGATACGGACCGGACCGGACCGTACCGTACCGTACCGTACCGTACCGTACCGTACCGTACCGTACCATACCATAAAAAATGTAATAAAAGTATGAAGTTCATGGCCTTCACTAAATTAAAAAGCTACATTGTTTCACTCCCTGGAGTGACGAAAGTAGGCTTGTTCGAGCTGCTGAGGTGAAAAATCTATTTACGGTTTAGACTCACTTGTTTTAGTCACTCGCGCGACATGTTTCGGAGAGCCTAGGTCTCCTTTCTCAAGCACTAACAGTGCGAGCAGCGCTCACGACGACCGTGTATTGCGAAACATGTCGCGCGAGTGACTAAAACAAGTGAGTCTAAACCGTAAAATGATTTAATGTTAGTATGTCTCACAACAGTTTAAATTCAAAAAAGTTATATGGTTATTTTAAAGACTGAAATCTAAGTACTAGGAATAAAGTAGAATTTTACTAATGCTGTAATGCATCACGCGACATGCTAAAGACAGCCCAAAAAATTTGGGGCGATGGCGATAGAATAAAAGTTTCACTTTAAAAATGTCCATACTAAATTGTTGCCATGTTTAAGCATTGTACGTCAAAAATGTGAGTTACGTAGGAAGTGGCGCCCTCAATAATTTTCTACAATTTCTTGTCGGACTATAGATTTGCAAGTTCATCTCGATGTCGTTCGTCGCATTCTAATTGGATTGTGATAGAGCCAGGGCTGCCACTCATTATTTAGTAAAATTGTAGGCCACTAGTGGATCAACTTTTTTGTGTTGCTATTCTGTCCCGAAGTCCAAGAGAAAATAGCGGCATTTAAATGTGTATTAGATGGCTGCAATTAATATACCTACATCATTAGAGTGAAAAAAATATTGTAGAATGTTGTTAAAGTAGTATGCTCAAAAGTCTCTGCAAAAGTCGCTCGTTGCAACCCTGTTGTCTTGGCTTCCAGCCTCCGTGGCATAATGAACTGACATAGACCGACTAACTGACTGACTGGGTGACTGACATACATTATTTGGAACGACCGACATTTAAATTCAAAATTCGACATGACAATCACAAGACGAAATCTGACCAGTTTACGACAGACAACCGAACAAGGCAGACGACGACGACAGACCGTTCACATGTTATGTTTGGCAACTTGGCAGCGACAACAGTGGCAGCACTGGCAGCTCGACGGCGCGTTGCTCTCGCGGGCTGCGCGACCGCACTCGGTTCTAGGTCACGGGCTTGTACCACTTTTGCTCTTACATTACGCCATGTTTATAAACTCAACGCGCTTCCTTACAAAATAGAGCTTTTTAGGTTATTACACCGCAGCTGTGGAATTCGTTACTTGATACATATATCAGTGCATCACACATACTTAACGTGTAAATTAACATTAAGATGAAAATGTACGACCACTTCTCTATAGAAACGTGGTCCCGATTCCCGATTTCCCTCTCTGATATTAACATTATGGAAAATATTTTTACACAATTTGATGTACAAAGCTAAATTGAACATTTCATAGAGTAACTGTACCTGTAATAATAATAATAATAATAATAATATAGCCTTTTATTCAGATCCACTTAACCTAGTAACATTAGACTGATTTTAACAAAAGATAAACATAAAAACTTATTCTAGTATTTGCTGCTTGCTTATTTTTTGTAGATCTGTTTGCCAATCGGCAAAGGCCTCCTCCAACCTTTTCCATTCCGATCTTTCCCGAGCGACTCTGTTCCACGTCGCTCCTGCCACCTGTCTAATATCATCATCCCATCTTTTTCGTGGTCTACCACTCTTCCTTTTGCTGTTCCTGGGGTACCATCCTGTCACTTTCTTACTCCATTTATCATGACCTCTAATCATGTGCCCTGCCCATTTCCATTTGAGTCTCCTCATTTTCCGTGTTACATCTATGGTTTTTGTTTTATTTCTGATGACATGGTTTCTCAGTCTGTCTGATTTCTTGACATTTATCATACTCCTTTCCATAGCGTATTGACAGGATGCGAGTTTTCTGGTCATTTTCTGATTTAAATTCCATGATTGGCAGCCATATATAAGGACGGGTAGTACACACGTGTTAAATAGTTGACTTTTTATGTTTATGTGCAGTTTTTTGTCTTTCATAGCTTCTTTTAAGCTCCAGTATCTTTTCCAGCCGTTCGTAACTCTTCTCTCTACTTCTTTGCGCATAGGTTCTTCTAGTGTTATGAGCTGTCCCAGATATATATATTCATCAGTGTACTTGATTTCGGTGTTTTCTAACTGTATCGTGACTTTGTTTCCATTTGTCATCATTTTAGTCTTTTCGGGATTTAGCTTTAAACCCACTTTTCCGCTTTCCAACGTAAGATCTTTTATCATTCGATTTATGTCGTCAGGTGATTCGGCGAATATCACAATGTCGTCAGCAAATCTTAAATGCGTCAGCGATACACCGTCCACATTAATCCCGAGATTTTCCCAATTTAATCGTCTGAAAATTGATTCTAGTACCGCCGAGAATAGTTTTGGAGATAGGGGGTCTCCTTGTCTGACGCCTTTTCCTATTTTGAATGGATCGCCTTTCTTTTCTAATTGGATTCTAGCTGTACTATTCCTATATACGTTCCTGATTAGTCGAATGTATTTATGTTCAATCCCTTGATCTCCTAATGCTTCCCAGATGTTCTTATGTAGTAGAGAATCGAATGCTTTGCTGTAGTCAATGAATGCAATATAGTATGTGAGCTGGTATTCGTGGTACTTCTCTAGAATTTGACGTACTACATGGATGTGGTCAATAACCGAGTAGTCTTTCCGAAATCCAGCCTGCTCGATGGGTTGATGTTCATCTAGTGTTCTTTCAATCCGTTTTAAAATGATCTTGGCGAATATCTTGTAAATGTTGGACATCAGGCTAATAGGGCGGTAATTTCCTATTTCGTGTTTATCTCCTTTTTTATACAGTAGGGTTATGTTGGATTCTGTCCATTGTTGGGGAATTATTTCAGTGTGTAGAATATCGTTAAATATGTTTGTAAGGACTGGTGTTAAGACTTCTTTGCATTGTCTTAGGATAACGTTATTTATACCATCAGGACCTGGTGCTTTGTCTAATTTTTGGCTATCTATAGCTTTGTCGACTTCAGCTTGGAGAATACTGGGAATGTCTGAGTTTTCTGCTAAATCAAATTCGTCTTCTGTTGTGTTATTTTCGTATAGTTTCTTGTAATATGATGTAGCTGTTTCTAATATGTCCGTTCTGTTGTGTTTACATTTACCGTTGTCTTTTTTTATTTTGACGATCCAATCCATTGAATTCTTTAACTCTTTGTATGCTTTTTTGACTCCTCCCGTTTTACTTATATACTTTTCTATAATTTCCATTCTGCTTTGTTTCCTATCCTTTCTTATACTTTCTCTGATTTCTTTATTAATTTTCGTTAAATGTTTTCGTCTGTCTGGAGCGTCTCTTGCACTAATTAAGTGGTTTCTTTCTTCTAGGAGATTTGTGGTATTTGTAGTTAGCCATTTCTTCGGTGTGGTTTTGGCATTTGCGCTGAGTTGTATCTGAGATTTAATGGTATTTTCGATCCAGTTGTATTTATCTGTACCTGTATTCACTACATATAGTACCTACATATGTACTGTGCCTTCTCGTGTGCCTATTTAATTTGTTGTTTATTATTGAGCGAAACAAAACAACATTTTATATTTTTATTTTTTATTTTTTTTCTTAGAATTATATTCCTCGCCAAACTGCGCTCGGAAGCTTCTTGTTGTAATTAAAATACCATGTTGATATCCAGAAAGGAAAATGAGGACTACGTTACTTGTGTGGAGTAGCGGTCGTCAAATTTTTCCTTAATGTGTATATGGTGTATTCCCCTTCCTGTTATCATATCACGTTTTTTTAAATGTCCTTATTATTTAGTGTTTGTTTGTTACCATTCTGAGAGAACTAAGAATCACCAAACGACTCTCAACAATCTGCCAGGAGAGGGCTCTCTGATTCTTTGAGCACATAATGCGATCGCCACACCACAGCCTCGAACGTGACATCATACTGGGGCAAGTTAAAGGCAAGCGCGCTAGAGGAAGAGCCCCTGCAAGATGGTCGGATTCCATTAAACAAGCATGTGGTTCCATGCAGAGGGCAGCCCACATAGCCCTTGATCGCGTTAAATGGAGGGATGTAGTTGTTGGTCACGATCCTCAGTAACGAGGAAACGACGAAGAAGAAGAAGTTACCTTATAACTTAGAAGAGCGTCATTTGTAACCCGAATTGGAAAATCAGTTTTTTTAGGGATCCGTACCTAAAAAGAAAAAAACCGGCCAAGTGCGAGTCGGACTCGCGTTCCAAGGGTTCCGTACATTACACAATTTAAACAATATATCTTTCATGTGAAATGTCTTTAAAAAAACCCGTAGGGGTCGGATCAAAAACTAAGTAATTAAGTCCGACTCACGCTTGACTGCACATTTCTAATAGGTTTTCCGGTGATCTATAGGTAAAGATTTATTTTGTGTATTTTTTTCAAAAATTTTGGCCCAGTAGTTTCGGAGATAAAGGGGGGGAAATGGTCATTTTTTGCCTGTTTTCTTTAATAAATTCTAAACTATTTACTTTAAAATTATAAAAAATATATATTTGAGATTCTCACAAAGAGCTATTTCATTTGATATGTAACACGATATAGTTTGTTATTTTTTAATTTTCTCATTTACCCCCCATTTAAAAGTGGCCCCCGTTTTTAAAATTAATATTATTACGTTACATGTCCATCTTTGGGTCACAAACTTACATATGTGTACCAAATTTCAACTTAATTGGTCCAGTAGTTTCGGAGAAAATAGGCTGTGACAGACGGACAGACAGACAGACACAGACGGACAGACAGACAGACGGACAGACAGACAGACAGACAGACAGACCGACAGACGCACGAGTGATCCTATAAGGGTTCCGTTTTTTTTCTTTTGAGGTACGGAACCCTAAAAAACGCATCACTTTGTTGTCCGTCCGTCCGTTCATCCTTCCGTCCGTCCGTCTGTCTGTCAAGACCATTTATCTCGGGAACGAGTTGAGGTATCGAGTTGAAATTAAAACCATATAGGTACCCAGGTCTACAGTCCCTTGAAACTGTGAAAAAATCAAATTTCTTAGTTAACGTAAAAAAAGATACGGCCTTATTTATGCCGTACAAAAACGTAAATTTTGACACTCAAGGGAATTTAAATTTATAGGGTTACTTCCCGTTGACCCAGAACTATGAAAAGCAAGTAATATCGTCTTATACTACAAATACAGGGAAAAATCTTAAAACTAATAAATTTGTAAAAAAATATAAAAAATATATATAAAAAAATAGTTAAATTTGTACGGAACCCTCGGTAAGCGTCTCCGACTCGCTTTTGTCCAGTTTTTTTGTTAAAAATACATATATACCTATCTCCAGTTTGCCACGATTTTGTCAAAATTCTGATCTGATGAAGGATTCCATGAGGAATTGAGGGAACTCCTCAAATATTATAGGCGAACATATAACGCTTTTAAGAATCTGGATCAGTACCTATGCATTAACAGTATCATAGAAATAGCACAGCAGAGCAAAAAGTAAGTACACTTTTTATGCCAATGACCTTCGTGGATCAATAAAATAGAGTTCCGCCTTTAGAACGCCGTATCCGCTTAAGCATGCAGTATTTTTCAAATTACACCTCGGTAATTTGTTCATATCACGGGTAATTCGTGAATATTATAGACAAGACATAATATACATAAATACCAGCATTAAATTTTAATAAATGATACAAACATAATAAATAACTTACCTAATTCAGACATTTTAGACATGGAAATAGGGATGATGACACATGTTGAATTTATAACAAAATCTAGTAAAATAGATAGCAAATGAGCAATTTATCGCAATAATATGGATATTAAAATAATATATGGAAATAATAATAAAATATACAGGATCTAAGGATTTCAAAAGGTTTTTTTAACATCCAAAATGGAATAAAGTAAGGATACCAATCGATTCCTTACACTTAATCCAAAAAAGATTCTATAGCAACTATAGGTATTTGCATAAACGCAATATTTCAAAAAAAAATCGCAATTTTACTTATTTTCTATAATTTCAAGATGGGCTCTCAGTGATCGTGACGTCACGTTCACTTATCGTTTTGTTAGGAGCGTTCCGCGAGCAAAATACGACTGTCAGACTTTGACTATCATTTCCGACTTTTGTATTGCTTTAAAGCAGTGGGTCCTATATAGACACTGATCCCAAAAACAAACCTGATCGATTGATACCATCATAGAGAAATATAAGTAAAGAAAGAGCGGTAACTCCATACATCAGTTTTCTTACCAAAACGCGCTTTATTTCGTAGTATACCATTAATAAAAATTTGTCATCTAGCCTATTATTAACAGATGATATATTATTATGTGCGTCACTGGACATTGCTTTTAAACCACAGTGCTACTCAACACTAGATGTCGCTATTTACCGACTTGCGAACGGCGAGCTTGAACAGTCTTCATATCTTATTACCATCTAGCAACAGATGTCGCTACCATCGTACATGTGTGTTGAATTGTTGATGTTAGTAATGTCAGTATCATAATTCGTTAAAAGGGCATCGTCCGTCCAGTGGCGCCCTCATTAGGGGGATCGTGTTTTTTAATAAACCAATCCGTTTCTGTATGATCCAGTAGTTGTAGTCCTTGATTCCTCAAAATTTTAATCTTTGTCACATGTTTTACTTTGCTTATTTTTGCTGTGGTGGCCACTTTTTTCCGTTTAGTCATGAACTGATGAAGTAACAAGCAAATAAAAAAAAAAATAAAAAAAAAATATATATATATCACATATTTAGATCAAAAATTGGGGAATAAGTAGGACAATAACTTTAATATTTCTACTAAATTATATAGAAATGAATTGGTTTATTAGAAAACACAATACCCCTAATGAGGGCGCCACTCCCTCTAACGAGGGCGCTTATTGTGATAACTGGACAGCGATTAAGAATTTAAGATTATAATATTTATAATGACAATGTTTAATTTAATATTGTGATTGTTGTGACATTTAAAGTAGAGCATTTAAAGTAGAGCCACTTATAGCCATCATTGGCAAACCTCTCTTGAAGACTATCATTTCAATCCGTTAATAAATAGATAAATACGAATCCCTGTTGAACACCTATGTATGGGAGGGCGACACAATTAATTTGTAAAACCTACCTATCACATCACCACGCCGTTGTGTAACCAAAACTAAAGTAGTGTTCAGTTATTTTTATAAATCTATATATATGTTAAGTCTGCACTGTATATGTAATATGGGCCGGGCAGCGATTGATAAAATCGCTGGGGCCGGGTCTTGTGACATGTCGCTTACCTAATGATAAATTTCTAACTCAGAATGCAAAGGCCTTACTCACAAATGAGCTTTTAACATAGCAACATTACATAGAAAGTGTATTCGATATGTGGATATACATATATAAATACCATAGAGTAACTTATACTAGAGCGGTACTGTCATAGTAAATTTTGTAACCCCAGTAAATTCACTGCCATCTGTCGACACACTTTGAAACTAAAAATAAATATTTATAAAAATACGATAAAATGTATTTAAATATGGATAAATGATTTTTTTATTTGCATTAATTATTTTTATATGATTTTGACCCATGTTCTTTCACTGGTATGCGTTAAAATTATAAATAACAAACGAAACAGTCAACGCCCTCTATACGAGTGTAGGCCAAAACTAGTGACGCCATCTGATTGAGAATCAAATTTTCGTGATTTTCGAGGCACGTTTTTTCCTTAGACTGTATCCATCTATTACGGAGTTATATCTATCTTTGATAAATACGAAGTGATCCTGCTTAAATTAATATCATTCCATTCTACGAGTAATACTATTACAACAAAACGTCACCCCAAAAATCTCAGCGATTGCTTCTCTTTCTAACATATAAATACCTACGGTTGCCAGAAAGAAATTCAAACAGCGAACAGCAATACAAGCACCACGAGCATAGCAAAACGGTGGCTAATGCGAGTACACGTTATGCTCTGTTCACCGAGTTGCACCCATAATGAATGAATGAAGTTACGTTTTGGTCGCGGTCTTTGACTCCGCCATCGTAACTGGTGCAATTAGCGATTTGGAACGGTAGCTGTCCACTGTATTGAGCTCTCAAGTCTAGCTGTATGATTCCAAGTGGACTCCAATCTCCAATATGATCTTACCACTAATGTACTTGGCGCCGATAAATCGAGTAAAAGAATATTTCCGTTTTTACCTACAGTACATATTATATATAAAAAATACTTCTTAGACGTGCGCTTTTATTCACCAGCGGCCCGGGCCGGGGCGGGTCGAAGATGGTCGAACTTTTCGTCTATGGTCGTGGCCGTCAAGTTCTAACAAGTAGGATTGTATGTGTGAGAGTGACGCATGAAACGATAGACAAAAACCGGCCAAGTGCGAGTCGGACTCGCGCACGAAGGGTTCCGTAACATTACGGAAAAAAAACAGCAAAAAAATCACGTTTGTTGTATGGGAGCCCCATTTAAATATTTATATTATTCTGTTTTTAGTATTTGTTGTTATAGCGGCAACAGAAATACATCATCTGTAAAAATTTCAACTGTATAGCTATCACGGTTCATGAGACACCTGGTGACAGACAGACAGACGGACAGCGGAGTCTTAGTAATAGGGTCCCGTTTTTACCCTTTGGGTACGGAACCCTAATAAAAACGCAACCATTATATCCCTACAAAGCGTATAATGTGGTATAATTATATAACTACGTAGTTTGCTTTCTTAATTTTTATATATATTTGGTTTACATGAAATTTATAGTTGACTACAGGTTCAGCCAAAGATAATACAATCACTTCGCACAGGCACCCATAAGTATAATCATGTATAATCGAGATAAACTTGTATCATGGTCAATTATTTATTTACCTAAATAACCCACACCACCCCTGTGTACGCACGGCCACTCATAAGCCACCTGATAATGTAGAAAATTTCGACCGTGTTAAGAGGCCGTAGTCGATTTTGGAGCAAAAATTTTAAATTGATAGATTTAGTCGTTGAAATTATACACGTTTTGTTACGTAATATCTAAATAACAAGTATTGGTTTCTATTAGCACGTTTTCTCATCTTGCCCTTTAATAATGAGGTCGCGAGCGTGCGTCACCGGTAATATATGATGAGAAGGGGCAGTTTTTAAAAATTCATCAAAAAATTATGGTGGTAAATTATACAAATTGATGTATAAGAATAGTTTCAGCAAATGTTGTAGATTGTTCAAGTATCCAAATTAGGTTGAAATAAAGTCGATTTTCAGAGAAATTGTAACTTGTTTTGAAGTAATTTCTGGAGAAAATTGAATTCGTTTAACTTTCATTTCCTCGAACTCTAAGTCATATAACAAAAATGTAATCTGATAAAGGTCAAGTACAGAATATGTGTAATACAAATTTACCATTTTTAGCAGTCCAAACTTTACGAAATTTACAAATAAGAGCGACAAAATCAGTGCTTTACGCGCGTTTACCTAAACGTCCTTTAGAAAAAAAATTATTACTAATTTAGTGAGTCTGTTTAAAAAAAATTGATCTGATAAAATGGAAGATAAGAAGACGTGCTAATAGAAACCAGTACTTGTTATTTCAATTTGGTAACAAAAGGTGTACAATTTCATCGACGAAATCTATCAATTTTACATTTTTGCGACTAAAATCGACACCGGCCTCTTAAAAATGTCACAGTTTCAGAAATAGGTAGAATTATACTTTTTTTTATTTACTTTTGCTTTTGATATCCTTAGTTATCTATTCTTTCCCTGGGTTACAAATGTAGATAAATTGTAGGTAAACTTGATTCTATCATATAGTTTTGTAGAATGTATAATGTCGAATCCTTCAATATATGTTTTCCAAATTGTGGTGTTGGTGTACAGTCGAAGGCAAAAATATCGATCCAGAGAAATGGCTCAAAATATGTGAACACGACTTTATTGTCTAAGGCTAAGATTGTATATATATTTATGCGCTTGACTGTACAATAATGAGGCTCGCACTAACCTACAATAATTCGAATCCTATACATTGATATGTTATGAGATTGTGTCACAAGGGCGCAAAATAGTATATTTACGGCGAGGGCGTACATTGAATCCAGGACGATACGAAGGATTCTATAATAGAAAGTATAGAAACCCGAGAGTAGCGAGGGATTCTAAAATATAATTCTGAGTGTAGTGAGGGATTCAAGTGTTTACGCATAAGGTGGAAATAATTTAGCTGACATGTGACACATACTGCTTTTCACATCACTTATGAGGAAAATGTATGTAAAAAAAGGAAAAATAGTCTCTTAGAACAGAAAAGTTCAACTTTGATCCCTCTTAGCAGGGAAGATAAAGCCCTTTTCTGAATAAATACGAGTAATTGATGTGAAATAGTTATTTGTGCAACAAGAGAGTGAAGTTGGTTTTTCTTGCGAGTGTTTATTTTGAGTCCCGAAAAAGCGAAAGATTCTATAATTGAATCACGAGCGAAGCGAGTGATTCTAAGGTAGAATCTTGAGCGTAGCGAGGGACTCAAAAACACGAGATGTAAAATAACTTTGCTCTCGTGTTGCACACATAATTTTTCACCTCAGTAGTGAGAACATATTAAAGGTTAAAATGTATTTCGAATTACACAGAATAAACAGAAAAAAAAGTATTATAATATGTACGATACGATAAGATACGATACGATACGATACGATACGAGACCGGACCGGACCGGACCGGACCGCACCGGACCGGACCGGACCGTACCGTACCGTACCATAAAAAGGAATGTAATAAAAGTATGAAGTTCATGGCCTTCACTAAATTAAAAAGCTACATTGTTTCACTCCCTGGAGTGAGGAAAGTCGTACTTTCCTCACTCCAGGGAGTGACGAAAGTAGGCTTGTTCGAGCTGCTGAGGTGAAAAATATATTACTTGTGAGTAGGTTTCCTATATGCATTGATAGGACATAGATTCATTGTCCAACCAATTTGCAGGATGAACGTAGTGGAAAATATAAAATATAACCACCTACTTTCGATATTTACTTAATAGCTGCAAAAGTACATGCCCGCTTTTTGAATGAATTGCATTCATAAGTTGGGTATGCACTTATGCAGCTCGCTGTACATGATATTGTTTGATTGATTAGGAATATTAGGCTAGGTTGAGGATATCAATTTTAGGCTAAGTATATTTAAAGTAAATTCAAAACTATGTATCTAAAATTAGTTATGCCTATTTGCCTAATCATCAGACATTTCAGTTCGTGATTTTTCCCGGAGACTGGGTTTTTCTATGAACTTCTTCTCAACAATGTTTGATCATGTCTAAGTATAATTGCATAAATATATTCCATCGTTGGAGTCTTATTTATCAATTTACATTGTGGATAATGTCAACACTTTGAAAATTCGGTAAATATCGACTAGGGCCATAAGTATAGTCATCCTCGAAGACGTCAAAACTTAACGAATTTCACCAATTCGTACTTAGTACGCGGACACTTGTTTTATAGAATTGATAAAAACTGCAAACACCGATAAATTGGTGGGTAGCTACGGTCAACAATACGGCCTGTTATATCAATCGCTTACCGAGCACTCGCTCAGGCTTTACAATTTTTGTGTGATTTTCGAGTAGGCAGAGTTGTTTGATAACAATCGAGGTCATACCGGTACGAGGACGACCGGTCTGGCCTAGTGGGTAGTGACCCTGCCTGTGAAGCCGATGGTCCTGGGTTCGAATCCCGGTAAGGGCATTTATTTGTGTGATGAGCACAGATATTTGTTCCTGAGCCATGGGTGTTTTCTATGTCTTTAAGTATTTATATATTACTTATATCGTTGTATGAGTACCCATAACACAAGCCTTCTTGGGCTTACCGTGGGACTTAGTCAATCTGTGTAAGAATGTCCTATAATATTTATCTATTATTATTTATGTATATAATGTACTGGTGGTTTTGGTCTATCATATACTAGTTCGCCTGAGGCAAGCACTCGCCTCTTGATACGTTCGAATAAGCAATCGGAATGAACGTCTGTTTGCGGGCACCACTGGTGGCACATACTCGTACTTATACAAGCCGTCCGTCACGCACCAAGCCGCATTCGCGTTCGTCCTTCATTGCGCTCCGACCGCCCGTCCTAGTAGTCGTTTTGTGCATTCTTTGCGAAATTCCTATATCCAGTGCCACTAGCCAAAATGGGAAAACGTGAGTAATTTGATTATGTATATTCATGCAACACAATAGGCAGTGATTTTAAGATGTGCAGATAATTTATTCAATTTGTGTAGGTACCTACTTTTTTTAATACACAATTTTTTCAATTATATTATAGTATTTGGATTTTGGGTCTTTATTGGGATTTTTCTTTATAGGTACTTATTTGGAATTATTCCACAATTACATGCTATTGTTAACATCAGTCTACTTTCTCTATTTATTCGTATAAATCACGGGAAATGATACCTACCTACTTTTACTTTTAAGTCCCCGGTAAGCTCGGTTCTCTATACAAACGTAGTTACGCTCTCATTTTAAAGCGACTAGCTAGATGGCTCTGAAACTTTGTACTTACAATAGGATAAGGTATATCTATGCCTGTAATTAGTTTATATGGCTTCAGATACCGTAGTTTAAAAAAATACAGCGAATTTAAGTTTTTCATACAAAACTTGTTTTTCCTCGATTTTGTTTGTTTTATAAGCTGGAGCTATATAAACTAATTACAGACTAATACCTGATATCATTGTATGTGCAAAGTTTCATTATCAATACTATCCAACAGGTAGTTTTGAAATAAGAACGAAACTCCGTTTGCATGGAAAGGTGAAATACGGCAGAGCTTGCCGGGGACTAATATTAAGTCATATGTGCCTAAATCAAAGTATTATTTTTGGAACGAACCTACAATCTACAATACACAGACAAATTAAAAAAACCAT
Source organism: Cydia strobilella (assembly GCF_947568885.1). Lineage (NCBI taxonomy): Eukaryota > Metazoa > Arthropoda > Insecta > Lepidoptera > Tortricidae > Cydia > Cydia strobilella. The sequence continues at coordinate 17,778,540 of NC_086044.1, forward strand.
TGAACCATTTATTAAACATATAAAATAAATGAGATGTAAATAGAGGTATAAAATTAATTAATGAAGGATATACTTATGTTAATAAATAAAACCAAGGTACTAGATCATCTTATCTTAACCTGGTTAATATTCATTTTTAAGTAGGGTAATCGTACTACAGCTACAGCACGCTAACATAAAGCAAGGCGAATGACCGCAATAATTACTAGGTACTATATTCAACTAATAATACCTATAGGTAATATGACTAATATGAGTCACTGTCACTGCTTCATTAACATTACCAATAGGGAATAAATACTTAATATGCATTGTTAAACTTATCCTTTACCGATACGTAAACCTATCTATCTTGACTTACAATTATTGCTAATGTGGGTATTATCACAATGTATTCTTAAATTTGTTAATCGTTGTCTAATTCTTAAAAACTATTTGACTAAAGTTCTGATAGTAACAATTGCCTAAACGCATTGAATTATGGGGGTGCTTATGCCTACTTTACTTAACGAGTAGGTACCTAGCAGCAAAGATATATGTAACTCCGTACAAGATAAGTAAAGTTTAAGAATAAAACGTGCCTTGGAAAATCAAGAAAAATGTATGCTCGAATATATGGCGCAATACCTTTGGCCTATGCTCATGTTGATGGCGACACCGTTTGATACAATTTTAATATCAGTGAAAGAACATGTGTCAGTCATATGACGTTCTAAAAATAATAATAAATAAAAAATCATTTATCCATATCTATATGTATATTAATATTTTTTATTCATTTTTCGTTTTAATCCTGTTTCGAAAGATGGCGGTAAATTTACTGTGACTACAAAATTTACTATAACAATAACCCTCTATACACTCTATTCTCTCTGCTAGCAGGTATTAGGCTCCTAGCAAGTAGACGTCAGCTGATTGTGTTTTCGCACTTATTTTTAAATGCTAAACGTTAAATATTTGTTAGAATCGAATTCTTTTGTATTATGTTAATTTACAAAACCTTCGCCTGCGTGGTTTAATAGATAGAATAGCCTACCCACAATGACCCACATAAGAAAAAACACAAGCCTAAAACGTAAAACAGGTTTTTTGGCGCACGAAACCTTAGAGGATCCTTGTCTGTAATTTTCTGTACAAAACAGTCTGCCGATTTTTGCGGGGGAGGGGCACGTCAAATGTATACGTAATACGTAACGTAAAAATAGCCATGTCAGATAAACGTCAGTTCATACAATGTGTATAACCATTGGTCATACAATTTCCACAGAGAGGAACGCCTGTTAATGGCTACTCCGTTTGGTTATATCCTCAACCAAACACGAAAGCTACATACCATGCCATGCAACGTCCAACCCAAGCAAGACTTATTTTTAGAACAGGTTGCATAGCTGTAAAAGGTAGCTTAGGTGGACCCCGGCGTGGCGGCTTTAAATTAGTCAGTAAGTAATCGTGGAAAAGTTATTAAGTAAATCTAGCTAGTTACTTACCTGCGGTCTTTATTAAAATGATAAACATCTTTGTAAATATTCAAGATACGCAGTATTGTCTGTGACAATTTTCCAGTGACACCGTCGATTGTTAATCAAACTAATAACATTTATCGCCTCAGAGCCTCCACATTTCTCAATATAGGTATAGTAGAGTATACACCTATATAAGAAAAATATCATAAATAATAAACAGGCACTGGTACCAACGGCAGGACATCAGTTACAGAACATAGAACATCAATTAAATAAATTATACGTGGGCAATACTGAAAGTTAGTCTAATAAGCAACTTAGCGATCACGCAGTGAAAGAAAAGGGTTAAATACTTACTGTTTTAAAATCTAACTATTTTTTGAGGTACAATTTATTTGGGTGTGATGTGTAAATTTTGTAACCTGGCAGTTTGAAACCCGATAACTTTTTCGTGCTAGAATTGTATACGACTTACACCGATAAAAGCGGCAACAAATACTTACCTACCAGGCGCTTCTTATAATGAAGCCCACTTCTCACGGGACTGTTTGTGGGAGGTTTTACAAAGTCAGTTGCTTACATATTAATCTTACGGATGATAATCGAAAAAGAAGTCTTTCAACGGCGACTCTCTGTAAGTCTGAATTTAATTCTCAAGTACATATTTAATTAATGTAAACAAACAACTGTCACTGTCAAAGTGACACTTGCAGGCAAGTCAGGGGTTCCCAAAGTAAGGGCTCGCAGAAAAAACTTAAAAATAAATGTAGGTAGTAAGAAATGACGTATTAGTTTTGCGGTAGTACTTACAAAAAAACTATAACCTCTAGCTTTTTTGAAAGCGGTTTAAATTAAAGCCATTAAAAGCGATTACGGGAGCGCTCAATCTCGAAAAACAGTGAGAAAATTATGTTTAGCGGCCCGCAATTTGGTCGCCCGGGTCGATTTTCATAGTGATATCAGAGCAATAAATAAACTACCCGACAAAAGCAGCTTTTTGTTTTCCATTAATGTACCAAAATATTTTATGTTATCGTTTAGTTTCCTTTTAACGAAGTCAATATTTGTGGAGTAGAATATAAAAACAGTTCTAATAAATATGGAAAATATGGACAGTTTAAGTACCTACCTTGAATGCTGCAAAAGTTTTTTGTCACCGGCCACACCTTTAGGGAATATTACACGAAACTCTGCGTAGGGGGCGCCAGGGCGCCACTACCACAATCTGAGGGTCTATCGTGAAACAAGAAAATTTATTTATCTAACATCTCTTTCACTCTTGCATATTCGAGCGATAAAGAGGCAGATAGCGAATTTTCGGATTCGCGTTTCCCGATAGGTCCTCTGTAAGCAAACCGCCTTGATGCATCAATGTCATATTTTATTATCTCTGAAAACTTGTCAAAGACCCACCTGTTAAAGGTACAGTATGTATAATATATTCTATGGTTTACTAAAAAAGCTAGTCCTGCACTCTGGTGGCAGAACATTGCAGTAATATCCCCTATTCCGTGAAAATAAAATTCACTTTTTTTTTACTAAACTCGCAGCTGAGTACTGAATAATAATGTTACAAAAAAATGTCATATACGCAGATTCAGTCATCCTTAAGTATCCAAATGACTCAAGTAAAAAAAATCCTATATATGCACGTATGTTACGACAGAAAACATACAAAACTACACAAAAAGTGCCTGGGGAAAAATGGGTCGTATATTATTTTACTTGGCAGAAATGTCGTTTGGCAGAATTACCTTTCGTATAGTATCATTAAGCATACAATCACTTCGCAGTTTTATAACCCAGAACCATATTTTGGCATACTGTTGATGATCATAATAGTCTTTTAAACGAATATTGATTTCGCAGATAAATATACTGCATAACATTTAGATGACATAAAGTTATCAATTTGAATTAACGTTGATCAGATGAAATTAAATGTTTTTATTGATTTATATTACCTAGTAGGTATTTTAATGTCATGCTCTAACCTAATCTGTTTTTCTGGCAGTTGTTCATTTTTGTAGGGGGTCGCAATTCTAAACTAACCTACTTTTATGGCAGCTATTCGTTTTTGTAGAGTGTCGTAGTTCTAACCTAGTTTTTTGGCAACCGTTCGGTTTTCGTCCATACCCAAAGGCCCCTAAGGGTAAGAATGGGACCTATTACACTCCACTGTCCGTCTGTCTGTCTGTCACCAGGCTGTATCTCATGAACCGTGATAGCTAATAGACAGACGGGTCATGTGCCAAATACTCTCTGTATATACCTGGAGAGTTATGGGCATAACACAATAATTTAGTAAGTTTACCTACCTAAATCTAGCCACAAGCATATATGGAGTGACTATTCGACGACGAATCCTTTATTTACATGCACGTTGAGTAGAGTTGTGCCGTTCCCGGTAACATTCCCCATTTTGTATGGGGAAATTTCTCGCTCGGTAACACCCAACCTCTTTTGATTTGGAAGTACCAATTTTCAATAAAGGCACTTCTCTGCGTTATCATTCTCCGAGCGGTTTTATTTAAATATTTTTTAAGGAATGTCAAGATGTCAAAACACTAAAGGGCTAATAAATTAACCCTTATTAAGGACTACTTTACGAATGGCTGTAGCAGCTCTACAAGAAAAAGAACATTATCATGTTATCAATGTAAACCGGGGCAATATGGTCACTGCTCTAATTGATTTGGCCAATGCCCGAAAGTCCAAATAAACAGGCCTTGAAGCATTGCATATTTCTTTTCTTCATTTTGTAATTATTCTCACAAAATCAAAACACAAACGCTATTCAAATGTGACTCGAACAATGACACGGAAATATAAAAAATTAATACAAACAAAACATTCAAAAAATACACTACTAAATAAATATTATATTACTGTTACCTTTTTCCGGGTCCGCGACTTCAATGAGACACATTCAAACAAATATAGTCTGTTCGGAAAGAGAAGAGTCGTGGAATATATTGGGCCCCATACATTCCACGATTTAGAAGTTAAATAAAGAGCATTTTTGTTCTAGTGTCCCAGCACATGTTGACGGACGTGGACAAGCTGCCGGCGGTGCAGCTCGGTGATTTCCTGCTGCAGATAGAGCTGGACGAACCGACCGACACCTTCCGGGAGATCGCGCGCAAAGAGCTGCGGGAGACGCCAGAAGTCACCGGACCCGCCATTGCCGAGCTCAAGAGACTGCTAGAAGGTAAGAGATAGGAAGGAGGAGCTAGACGACTTGTCCTATGGTAACATCAACTGTTGACGGACGTAGACAAGCTATAGACGGTGCAGCGTGGCGCATCCCTGCTGCAGACAGAGCTAGACGAACAGAGCGACACTTTCCGGGAGATCGCGCGCAAAGAGCTGCGGGAGACGCCAGAAGTCACCGGGCCCGCCATTGCCGAGCTCAAGAGACTGCTAGAAGGTAAGAGATAGGAAGGAGGAGCTAGACGACTTGTCCTATGGTAACATCAACTGTTGACGGACGTAGACAAGCTATAGACGGTGCAGCTTGGCGCATCCCTGCTGCAGACAGAGCTAGACGAACAGAGCGACACTTTCCGGAAGATCACGCGCAAGAGACGAGAAGAGAGTGTCTAATTATATTAGTCAGTATACTGACAGGTCGTAGATGAGTGTAATTTAGATTAAGGTACGATGGGACTGGCGTAATCTTAAGATTAAAAGTCCCTAAATAAATACATGAATCAAAAAAAAAGAGCTGAGGGAGACGAGACGCCACAAGACACCGGGCCCGCCATTGCCGAGCTCAGGAGACTATTCGAATTTAGAAGGTAAGATATAGGAAGGAGCTGTCTTCCTGCTGCAGGTCGACCTGGACTTACCAGGTGGTAGGGGCCCACTTGTAAGGTGCGGGATTTGTAAGAAACGCCAAAAATCACCTAGAACTTTAGAACACTATAGAAAGTAAGAGATAGACAAGTTTATGCGCCATATATACCATTGTTAATTTAACTAACGAAAAAAAAGTGCTCATTAATTGTTTAAAGCCCCTGACCCAGGAACAAACAATTATTTAAAAACCTCCGTCGAGTCATCCTATGCACGCATATTTACTCTTTTTTTGTGTTTATAGTAATTAGCAAATAATTCACAGAATATTCCTATTGACGTAAACTGACATTCTATTTATAGCTACTAAAATGTTGTGTCAGTTCAAATAATTTTTCCCTTCACTAGCTCGGAAAGCCGTCTTTTATCCTTTAAAACAAGCGGGGAAAAACGCATTTTATCCACTAGTGGGGAAAGTAAATTGACCTTGGATGGGGCGTGTTTAAGTAGCTTGACAGATAACAAAACGTAAAACGCTCATAATAATGGTTCGTTCGATATTAATTATCATTAAATAAATGGTTTGAGAATCTAATAAAAAATACCAGATTTAGCTTTATTTAATGTTTTGAAGTCATAAACCTTAAAATTCCATAATAAACGTTTGTTTTTTAATAATTATGTTAAATATAATTCTGAACGCACAAGTTAAGTCGATGCAATTTAAAAACGCATCATTGACATTTCATACGTCAGAAATGTAAACATTGTCAACAAAAATTTTACTTAAAAACTTCTCACGTAAAAGTACAGAATTTCCAGTTTTTTGTTATAATATCGTACAAAAATGAGTGATTCCAGTTGATGAAGATGATCTAACGCCTGTGGATGTTGCACTTTCCTCGCTATAGTGAGGGGAAAAGTTTTGTGTTACACACGGGTGCAAATGTATTTTACTTCTCGTGTGTTAAAACACTCGCTACGCTCAGGATTCTATTTTAGAACCACTCGCTTCGCTCGTGGTTCAACTATAGAATCCTTTCGCTTGCTCGTATTTCAATTCCACACTCCCGGGTAAAATACAACTTTGCACCCTAGTATAACAAATAACTATTTTATTAGCACAGTTACTATGGGCAATGGGCGAATAATTTTGTAGGCAGCTACTGCGTATGAATGAAAATAATATTATCTTTGGCGTCTAATCCACATTTTTGATTAATTGCCTAAGATGATAAATCTTTCTGATCCAGATAAAGCTTTACTTTTACTTTGTTTTCTACCTTTACCTTTAGATTATATGGGATTACAATAAATTTAATACATAAAGATAAATCACAACAACGTTTAGAGCATGTGCACTAACTGAACAAAAAAAATTGCAATCAGAGCAAAAAAAATAGTTCCGTTTCTACTCCTTTTTGCCAGGCTACAACAACTTGCATATTCACTGGAGCTTGTACAATATATTTGTGTGTAGTCAAGATTTTTGTCATTGTTCCTGCAACCAGCTGTGATACAGTGTTTACTTGCTTTAGACATATTTGTATGCAACACCAGATCTGGTGACGGCCGCGCGACGCGGAGCGACACACACCTGCTAATAGTAAGAATGTGTGAACTTGGCCTGACTGTCGACAGTCACAGGCCGAGAGTTCGTCACTGTGACGCAAGCGTTTGCACGCAACAATAGCCTTTTTAGTAAAATCCTTGAAAAAATATTATGCCAAATCTGACTAGTCACCAAATGCGTAGAATATTTATTTATTTCTTATTATTCGGAGATCCAACAGCTGTTAACATGTCTATAGGTTTTATAAATATGCTACAAAAAGCCAATTACAGGTTCTCACCATATTGTTTTGCATTATCAATATAACTTGAAACTCCGGTGCCGTAAGAATATTCTTACGGTAGATGCGCCTCCCTAAGGCGTGTAAACAAAAAGGAAGGAATGGAAGGATTCGCACGCTTCTGGTAAGCTTTGCTAGCTTAGTTGGTTAAGAGCATTTGGACAAAAGGTCGCAAGTTCGAGCTTTTCCGAAGCGGTGAATTTTGCCATTTTTCCCTTAATATAATAATGTATAGCATCGCTTGCAGACGTAGTCTGCATGATAAAAAGTAAGTTAAATATAAATAGCAATTTCTCTTATAAGTTGGTTATATACTTACTTCTTCTGTTGTTTTTTTTTAATGCGTTTTGTCGCGGTATTAGTAGATAGTTTACAAACGTGTTCTAATTCTAAAATTTGCCTAATTCCTAATTTTATAAAATGTATTGTTACAGCGGACAAAGACTTACACGTTCCACTGGAAAGTGATGCCTGGCTGGTCAGATTCTTGCGACCGTGCAAGTTCTACCCTGAAAGCGCATATGAGCTGGTAAAAATCCCATTTTTCAACTACATTACACAGACTAACTTCTTATTTATAAATAGTTGCAAACTGGTGTAATAACTAGCAACTTGTAACGGCATTCTCACTCTCTCTCACTTTACTAGTTTGATTGAGGAGGGTATTTATGGCGCGACGAGGAGTGTCGAGGTCGATTTATGCTAGCAACTTTTGACATCTATTATCATGTGTTTTTTCCATATGGCCAAGGTTTGTTAGTTACAAATATATTTCGGGCAAAAGACTTTTTGCAATTGCAAGTTTTTTGGCACTACATTTCTTTTTAAATAGCATTACTAACATTGCAGATCAAACGTTACTACCATTTCAAGTTGAAGCACGCGAAGCACTACGATGGTCTGATGCCCAGCAAAGAGCAGAACATCTTTTACCAGGACATCCTGACGGTGCTGCCCACACGCGACCAGCTGGGCCGGCGTATTCTTGTCGTCGAGTTGGGCAGTAAGTGACGTTAATACCTACCAGTTCTATTGCCGCCACTTGTCGCAGTCCAAGACATTTTGATCGTTCGCGTGCTAACTTGGCCCTCTGTGTCCTTGAATCCTGTGTGTTAGTTTGTGCAGTCAATAGCTTTAGCAGCACAAATTGGTCCTGCTTCTTATTCCCTTACAATTGCGCAATGGCTATGCACAACATCCAATATCGAACGTGTAAATTCCCCATTTCACTTGTATTTGCTAACATAGGTACAAAGTCAACTTCTGAGATAAACACGTTCTAAAGAAGTATCTTTTTTTTAATTTGGTTTTTATTGAGGCTTTGAAATGATAAATGATTTCAAATTCAAATTTGGACACTAGGTAAACATGTCAGCCTCATAAAGAAGTACCTTACAATGTACCTAAAGTAAATAATATCCAATAATCATAGAGTCGGTAGAGACGAATAATTATACCGCTATTATTTTTATTATTCGTACAGATTGTCTGCACCGTCATGGTCATAATGCTGTATAAGCTGTATTTATTTATTATTAGGTAGGGTCAGTAGTAATGCTTATTACAGTGGTGCTAATATATGTTTTCAGGCATGATGACAGATTCTGAAAAACTGTCCTATAATGTTAAGAAACATAAATTATTTACTATGAATAACATATTTCTGCATTTATTAAAAGTTTAGTAGGAATAAACTACATAATAGTTTTTAGATTTTAAATTCGCTCCAAAACGCTTGTAAGTGTCATGGCGTCCCTAGTGACGTCAAGGTCATATAACAAAACGTACGCTCTAGACGTTCCTTAGGAGATTATTAAGTAATTTGTTTATTTTAATAACAATACTTCCGTGAGACACAGACATATTAAATATATTAATAACGGGTCACTCACGGTAACGGGGATATATCTTATTTGTTTATTTCGTATCATTAAATATGAATACCAAAGTATATAAATGCTGTGCGTTTCATCAGAGTAATAACACATCAATAACAACTCCTAATAAGTTATTTGTGCATTTCCACACAATAAAACAACACGAAACAATTAGCTTAAACTTGCAACGCGAGACAACGGCCGTATTGCCTAAGCTCATTTTATTTTTGTGAAGATCATTTCGATGTGAATATTTAATTTATTTTTTAGTTTCTATACCTAACAGTATCTATCTTGTTTGAGGCGTACCTTTAATATAAAAGTTGCATGAGACTAGTTTTTTAACCGACTTCAAGATTTCAAAAGGAGGAGGTTATCAATTCGGTTGTTTTTTTTTTATGTTTGTTACTCAATAACTCCGTAATTTTTGGACCGACTGAAAATTCTTTTTTTGATTGTAAGTACATACATACAGATTGGTCCCGTTTTTGCCAAAACGCAGTTCTGATGATGGGATCCATGAGGAATCGAGGGAACTCCTCAAATGTTAAAGGCATACATATAGTGATTTTAGTGTTTTCATCAACAAATCAAGCACTTACATTGAAAAAAGTGACATTCGATGAAGTGGAACTGCTGATGACGATCAGAACGGAACTCTTCAATGACGAATAGTTCACGTTTGGCGATTTGTCCTCTTCTTTATGTTTGTTAAGCAAGTTAGGTTTTCAAGAAACATTTTTGTCAAGCTCGAGTTTTGATGATGGGATCCATGAGGAATCGAGGGAACTCCTCAAATGTGAAAGGCATACATATTGTGATTTTTGTATTTTCATCAACAAATCCAGCAATTAAAAAAGTGACATTTGATGAAGTGGAAATGATGATGATGATCAGAATGGAACTCTTTAATGACGCATAGTTTACGTTTGGCGATTTGTCCTCTTCTTTATGTTTCTTAAGCAACTTAAGTTTTTAAGATATATTTTTGTCAAGTTCGAGTTCTGATGATGAGACCCATGAGGAACCGAGGGAACTCCTCAAATGTAAAAGGCATACATATTGTGATTTTTGTATTTTCATCAACAAATCCAGTATTTACAATTAAAAAAGTGACATTTGATGAAGTGGAAATGCTGATGATGATCAATCTTCAATGACACATAGTTCACGTTTGGCGATTTGTTCTCTTCCTTATGGACCCAGACCCAATCTTGGACCCGGACTGTGACCCTTACAGAAACGAAATGCTATCAGAAAAGTAGGTTAGGTTAGAACTGCGACCCTTACAAAAACGAAATGCTACTAGAAAAGTGGGTGGTTTTACCTCCTTTTCTACATTATTAGGCAATATTATAATAATTAGGCAATTAGGCAAAATTAGGCAAAAGATGGATTAGGATAATTAGGCAAAATATGCTGTCTTTTTCATTTCATTGTCTGGAATCTAAGAGTACACCATCAACAATAAGTAAACTTTCAGCGGCATCCCCCATTGAAGTCGGTTTTTTTTTCTTAAAAATTATTGAGGTTTTGTTTCACATTGTACCAGTGTTGTCTTTAATAGGTAATGACAAATTCTAATATTCCTAATATTAACCTGCTATGGAATACACATAAAAATCGATTTAACAGGATTTGGGTTTAGTTAATTACTTAAATTAGTATGATTTTTATATAATTATAAATATTGTTTATTGTACTTACAACTTACAAGGAACTTTGACATTTCTAAATTCTGCTGAACAAAAGATTTCGTTTGATTGTCAAAACTCTCCAAGCATCATTACATCGATTCTAGGCAAATTAGCACTGTTTGCCTTAGTATATCCTTGTCCCATGACTCAAGTTTTTAGTTAATATTCGGTTTAAACTAAATTAAATCCGTGAATCGTAAATAAAATAGCAGGAGAACCAGTACTTTCAGTACTTTGGATATTTGTTTACATGAACGTGACGTCATTCGCTCTGATTGGTGTTCACTGAATCATGGCGGACTTGCGTATTTTGTAATTCAATTTTATTTTCACAAATATTTACTAATCTCGCCTAATATAAAAAAATAAATGCGTTTTTCATATTCTACGACTAGTTTCATTAAATAAATATAATATTAAAATATTATCACTCAATATCAATATCAAAGTCACTAAAGTGACTTTTAATTACTGTCATCATGCCTATACAGTTTCCATATTTTTGCTTGCAATAGTTTATTTATATTAGTCATCATTTTACCGACACGCTTTACCGGTGAAGTAAATTACTCATTTTATGTCGTCACCGTCAGACGTAACCCTTGTACATTTTTATATTAAACGTCACCTAGTTAATTTCCAAAGTAGCTACTTATCTCGGGTCTTTGACAAGTTACTTACATATGATTACTACTTAAACACATATGACTTGTGACATAATAACATGATACGTTGTCATACATTGACGTCATTTATAAACAATTGGTGACACGGCACAATAGCTAAATTAATATTTCAAGCTTTTGTCATGAATGAGACAAAAAGTTCATAATAAAAGTTATAACTGACGTTGCATAGACAACCACAGGTATTTTTGGTATATAACTGGTGTGGAGAATTTTTCGTTGTCTAAGCGTTATATTTTAGTCTATCTTTGATTTTAGTTTATAATAAAGTTATAAAAAACACCGAAAGTAGGTATGTACTCGTATTATTAAAATTTGTACAACAGGGTTATTTTATTAGGCACTAGTCACTGGAAATCTTCGGAATCCACTCTAAACTTACCAACTTCATGTAAACTTTATTATTTGCCCAAAGGAGTATCTTTAAAGACAAAAGTTTTAAAACATTTTCTGTTCAATAAAAAGCTGTCGATGATATTAATTAAACTAAATTTTTGTACATTTCAGAACGCTGGAAGCCAAGTAAATGCACACTGGACGAGGCTTTCAAAGGCTGTGTTCTGTTCCTCGAAGCGGCAATGATGGAGCCAGTGTCACAAATCTGCGGCGCGCAGGTCATCATGGATATGGAGGGGCTGTCCATGCAGCAGGTCTGGCAGTTCACACCGCAGTTTGCTAAGCGGCTGCTAGACTGGCTTCAGGTAAGATACCTAACTACCTTATCTTCTTCTTCCTCGCGTTATCCCGGCATTATGCCACGGCTCATGGGAGCCTGGGGTCCGCTTGACAACGAATCCTAAGAATTGACGTAGGCACTAGTTTTTACGAAAGCGACTGCCATCTGACCTTCCAACCCAGAGGGGAAACTAGGCCTTGTTAGGATTAGTCCGGTTATCTCACGATGTTTTCCTTCACCGAAAAGCGACTGGTAAATATCAAATGATATTTCGTACATAAGTTCCGAAAAACTAATTGGTAGGAGCCGGGCTTTAAACCCGCGACCTCCGAATTGAAAGTTGCACGCTCTTACCGCTAGGCCACCAGCGCTTCCTACCTAACTACCTTGTAACATCAAATATATTTATACTAGGCCTGAGACAGTCTCCATCCGGATTTTGTTGCAGTCGTGCAAAATTCGACCTAAATTACGTGAATGGCCCGATATAAATATAATTTAATCATATGACTGACTGGATTGTTATATTGTAAGGCACAGTACAGCCCGCTTTTTCCTCTTACAATACATATAATTACGTAATAATGTTGTGATAACACATACCTGAGTTGACCTCACCATATGATTTATAGGATTCCGGACAATTTTCCTTGTTCCTATGCTAGCGAACTATATAATAGGAATGAATGAATGAATGAAAATCTTGATTTTCAGGCAACTATTGGCCCATAGATAAATACCTTAAAACAAGTATTACATATTATTACAATTATAGCTGCGATGCTGGTGATGAAACGTTAGTTATCTTTGGCGTTTGGCTTTGTAGAATTGTTTGTTAACTTTGATCTTGAATTTATAAGATTATCCGTGTCACTAATTTGCCATTTTGAGTAACTAGCGTAGGATGCAATGCGAGAAAAAAATAAACTGTATAAATTCTTTAATATATATTTTTTACAATTTCAGGAAAGTATACCAGTGCGAATCAAAGGCGTGTTCATAGTGAACCAGCCGTACATCTTCAACATGGTGTACCAACTGTTCAAGCCGTTCCTCAAGGAGAAGCTTCGGTCGCGGCTATTGTTCGTAGGCAAGGACTGGGAGTTGCTACACAAATACGTGAGCCCCAAGTGCCTGCCGGAGGCGTACGGCGGCACACTCAGCACCCCCAAGATCACCGGCCCGCAGTGGCTGGAGCTGCTCTTGATGTGTGATAAGGAATTTAGTGGTAAGAAGTTTAGTTTGTAATGATCTACGATTATTGCCGTATTAGCAGACATCTAGAAGCTTACAAAAGTGTGAATCAAGCATACAAAAATGAAAAGTCTACGGGTTAATTAAACGGTATAATCGATTCCATAGGATGCTTTATTAAGAATTACACGAAGATCAATTATAAATAGACTCAATTTGACCGTACGTAGTCGATTTCAGCACACCTCGGCGACGAAAGTACACTGTAGGTAACACTTGCCATTTATTTGTAATCCTGAAAGAAATCGCAATAACCTTGTGGACGCTATTATAGTGTTTTTCAAACTCGATGGGTAGGGTGACATGTATCATCTCCATATAATTTATAACCTAAAAACGCCAAATTATGCAAAATTATATTGAAATGACACCTACAACAGTTTTGAATGATTCACGGTTAGTTTCACTAGATTTATATCTAGATATCTACCGGGATATGGCTCTGATTACCTTTTGTATTGTTTTCGAGCTCCCGATATTTCGACGCGGTTACATGCATCTTACAAAAGCTAATCACGGTCCATATTTCGTTCGATATAAGTAGTGAAATGACACGTGTCAGTGTACCCATCGAGTTTGAAAATTTCTTATATCCCGGTCGATCTATCTAAATTTTGTCCAGCGTGGAGATTAGTGTTGGAGACTTCATATAGGTACATATTTGAATTGTTTCGCGAATCACGGTGTTTTCCTTCACTGAAAATCTACTGGTGTATATCAAATCACATTTTGTATATGAGTTCCTAGAAACCCATTGATATGATATGAAAGCTGGGCTTCGAACCTCGATCCTTTATTTACCAAATTATTTTATTTGTTTCAGCTATCGCGTCGTACGGGTATGTGAATAAGTAATTGGTGTATGCCTGGCAGCGCGCACACGTGTAGTGATTATTGGTGAAAACTATAAAACCAATCAGACACTTATTCGGTTATAATGTAAGCTATGAAACGTTAGTATGGCCCCATTTCCTAGGCCATATTGTGTGATGATCAACGCGTTGTAAAAATAAAATTATATAGTAAATAAATATTGTAAATTAATCAAGACATCACAGATGTCCGTGAGTACGTAGGAGGGGTTGTTTGTTCCGAATTATATTTAATAGTTGAATGAAGTGCTTGAATAAGTACAAAAATAATTATCTAGAAGTTGCCTTAATTAGATACGATGCAGTAAATTTTATCCGCACTTAAATATTTGATTTATGTACGAAATTGCCGGGTTTTTGTAACATATTCCTATTTTCTTATCATCATTTTAGCTTTTGAATATAAATTTCGTCAACTACTTAAATATATTTGTTCATTCTTGATAGACTTTTAGAAAAAAATATTTTTAAGTAATAATTACGTGTGTATTTTCGTATTTAAAAATTTATTATAATTAATTACGTCACAATTAGTGATGTAAAATATATTTTAAATTAAATGGCAATTTCGTACATAAAGCCGTAATACTGTCTAGAACTAAGGATGAGGGCACCCCTCGGCCTGCCTTGCCGCTATGCATTCCTGAATTATGGTTCTCTTGACCATGTGCCAATAGGACTGACTAATTTCTAGATTTGTCTATTCCATTTCAATGTCTTATTGGTACTAAGTTTCAAACCATAATTGTCTAAGTTAACTACCTGTCTATTGTTATTCTAAGCCTACTATTTGTGATTTTTATATAAGTATTTTTTTATATCACGACATTCACAGAGGTAATGTTAGTGTTGATGTCTATTTAGAGTAGATTATGTGGTACCTAATGTCACTTTATTCTACTGTATATACAAAATGATATTATTATTGTGTTTTGGATCGTCGATATAGAACTGTGTATTTACTTTATCACTCAATTTAAACAAATAATAAAGCAACACTGTGATAAGTTAATATTTTATGAGCCGATTAAGACTTAAACGTTTAAATTGGTAACTTCATATAAATCCATGACAGAGTGTCTTCTGTAGTTGTTATTAGTAAAATATTATATATTTATGGAATGTACACATATTTTTAGAATATTTGGAATTCGAGTTCGGAAGTGAGACCAAATTTTTAATAGGGAGAAAAATTATTATTTTTTATTTAGTTATTTAAAGTAATAAAACAAAGGTGCATCCATTTTTATGTTTTATTATAAAATTATTGAAATTTAAATAAGTACTTTTATATTTAAAAAAAAATACTAAAACATAATCTTTCCAAATGATCACATTACATTGAGGTAACTTTTAAATTAGATAATATGATGAATAGGTATATAAGGACCTACACAACAGTGAAAATAATGTCAATCTGTCTGAATAGCAGCTTGTGTCGACTTTTTTTTGGCCTGCTTCTGCGTTTTCCTGGGAGCAAAACTTTAATACGCCGTGACACAGTCCATAATGCATTATTATAAGTAGTATGTAGTTAGTCCTTGTGGAATGTAGGTATAGTAAATGTCACACTGCTAAATGGCATTTTATCTATAAAAATACATTGGGGAGAAAGTAATATACCTATTAATAGTATTCATAATATTAATTACCGTAATCCTCCCTACAGTTTTGTCCTAATATCACTTGCCATTAAACCTAATAGGTATGTTTTTAACCATACCTAAGTACCTATTTTCTTGTACAGCTGAACTGGAAATACATCTTACTCTTGCTGGAAACTTGCACCCTAAGTATTAGGTACACCCACGTATTACAACATTTGACGACGACAGCATTTATACTTTTACCTACATTAAACGTGAGTTACGTGAGCGTCTGCCGTCGCATGACGTTGTGAAGTGCGAAGCGACGAATTCGCGTGCGGCGACGACGGTTTTCTCCGTATCTTCGTCCGAAGCTGCGATGCGCGACGAATCGCGTTTATCAAAGATAGATATAACTCCGTAATAGATGGATACAGTCTAAGGAAAAAACGTGCCTCGAAAATCAAGAAAATTTGATTCTCGATCAGATGGCGCCACTACCTTTGGCCTACTCTAGTAGAGATGGCGTTGACGGTTTCGTTTGTTATTTAACAATTTAAACGCATATTAGTGTAAGAACATGGGTCAAAATCATATAAAAAAAATTAATACAATAAATGCAAACAAATAATTCATTTATCCGTATATAAATACATTTTTTTATATTTTTAGTTTTAATCGTGTGTCGATAGGTGGCAGTGAACTTACTGTGGTTACAAAATTTACTATGACAGTACCGCTCTATCTTATTATATCCTCTTTGCGTTTATGAACAAAAATCCGTACCGTACTATGGAGCTCGGTACCCTGCGGCGCGCACTGCATCTCCGTCCGAAAGCACGAATGACGATTCAGCACCTTCGCATGGAGAGGCGGAGACAATGTGTTATACACCATGCGGTTTTGGCATACAAATCGAGATTCCACAGTACAAAGTTAAAAATCGCAGCACTGGACGTCGCTCCGATATACGAAGCAGTTTTATAAGCACCTAAGAATGCAATAACATTAGATCGTTCATCTAAAGTTGTCCCTGAATCAAACTACGAGATTGTCAGGCAAACGACATTGTTTTCATGCGGCCAACGACTCGGAATGATTTCACCATAAGTCCCTATTCTCTGAGAATGATGCATTTACAGATAATACAAAGTATAATTTGTTGACCCACATCCTTATTTATCGTAACTAACGATATGTGAATATTTACTTATGTAACTAGGTAAAATGTTGATCAGTAGGTACCCTGTGTGCTGCATTATTTGTGATTTTCATTGTTCTTTACGTAACCGTAGGAATTAGCCGCTGAAACAAAAATAGTTGCTGGATAAAAACAAAGTATACAGTAGGTATCATAATTTAACATTTAGCTGTTCAATGAGTTCAATCTTTCTTGACTAGCTTTGTTGGATATTTATATAACGTGATAATACTGCTGGTCCTAAAGTGCAGAACAGAACTGCAGGCACATTTAATTTTTCCCAACATGCTTAACCTTTAAAACTTACCTTTAAAACCGTCCTCGTAATGTGATAGCATTTTCCACAGCAGTTCTCCAGTAACCTCCAACTCGGGCAACGAACCGCCGTGGCGCGGACGCAGCGCTTTGCCGTCCACGTGTGCCTACAAAATAATAAAATATTGGGTAAATTATTTCATTATTTCTATGTAACTTTTAATTCGCGGACAATACAAACCACTTAGCCGGTGGTTGGTTCATCAATATATTCAATGGTGATGCTAAGTGATATATGTATAACCTGCCTAAGTTTCTAAACTCTTACACTAGTTAGTTGCACTCTTCAGTAGATGTCTCACGTTAAGTCGATGTTGTTGCCGTCATCTTCTTCCAACAAGTCATTCCTGATCTTCCTGGGTCATATCAGTCCTAAACGAGGTTATACAAACTTACTGTTGTAAAACCTCTTTCAACGTGGACTATTCTGTAGCTTTCAGCGCACCTTGAGCGAGTTCATGTTGTTGCCATGGAAGTATATGCGCGAGCGCAGCTTCTCGCGCAGGAATGGCTTGAACAGCGCGAACACCATGTTGAACACGTACGGCTGATACACGATGTGTACCGCTTTAAGCCGGATCGGGGTGCATTCCTGGAAATAACATGTTACAAGTATATATATTTAGGTGCCATAGCCTACGGATGCTTTAATCCACATTGCACCCCACGCGCACGTAGCCCTCTAAAATGAACTACTTATTGGATTCGGCAGACTTGAAACTGCCGTGACACGAGAACACTGTCGAAATCACGGCCTGAATTACTGTCTTCAAAGTTATTCGCTAATGTTAGAGTCGTGTAAACAGTTACAATGGAGGTCGGAGTGACGTAAATGTGTAATTACACAAGACGAGGTCCTGGGCATAAGGCAGACGCCATACCTAATGCATTTTCTGAGAAGCAAGATTGAAGGTTGTGGCTGAGTCACATACACCTACTTGGTTATGATCAGGTTATAATGCAATTTGCCTGACAGAAAATAACTTACTTCTTAATAAAAAAAAGCTTTAGCAGGAGTAGCAAATCTAATTTTGTTTTGAGTTTGTGTTAAAAAATATTTTTCAACACACCAACTGGTACCTAAAGGCTCTCTTGATTGTTCAAAAACGAATTAGAAAATTGGATTTTATCCACATGTGGGGCAAAGTAATGAGACGCAAATTTTATTATTTATGTTGGCTGGTAGAATTGACTTTTAAATAATGATTTCGAATGATAAATATGGTGTCCTGGTGTGGTGAAAAATTTTGTGTTTCACTCGGTGGCAAAATTTGTTTAACCCTCATACCTTGAATCCCTCGCAACGCTCAAGATTCCCTTTCTCGAATCAAATCAATTTTGGAATCTTTCGCTTGCTCAGGTGTCAATAATAGCACGAGCGGTTAAACAACTATTTTGACCCCTTGTAAAACTAACTATTGATTTATGATAGGCATTTCAAGTAGAAACACTGCTATATAAATTACTAGCGATCCGCCCCGGCTTCGCACGGGTTACACAAAACCTTAACAAATTATACACCTAAACCTTCCTCGAGAATCACTCTATTGATAGGTGAAAACCGCATGAAAATCCGTTCATTAGTTTTTGAGTTTATCCCGAGCATACATACACACAAACAGACAGACGCGGTGGGGGACTTCACTACATAGTATAACACAAAGTCGCTTCCTGCTGTCTGTCTGTCCCTATGTATGCTTAGATCTTTAAAACTACGCAACGGATTTTGATGCGGTTTTATTAATAGATAGAGTGATTCAAGAGGAAGGTTTATATGTATAATACATCAGCATTGCACCCGTGCGAAGCCGGGGCGGGTCGATCGCTAGTTGTTTATAAGGTGTAGTGATAAACTGAAATATATTATGTCATAGATGAAAGTGACCAAGTCCTCCAGTGCCTGGGACTGGGATCGTACCAGCGTCTTCTGCATTCTCGGCAGAATGGCCTGGGCGCTACCGAGAAATTGAATAATCAAATTAATCAAGAAAGCCTGTTCCAGTATGGGTCGGACAGCTTCCTTTACTATACTCCACCATAAGGCTTTCGTTCCACCATGCACCATAAGGGTAAACTATAGGGTCCCTTTGTTTGACATAATTATTAAAAGTCATAATTATGTAATAATGTAATGATTGTCATATTATCATTAGTCATAATTCTGAAACCGTTAACTTTTAGGATTTTCCTCAGGTTATCCTATAGATAGGTTAGGTTAGGTAAGGTTTGTTTTATGGCAATCCTGCGGGGCTAAGATGGACGGCTGTCTATCATTTGTCACCATGCCTGTCACGCTCTAACATGTACGTAAGTGCGTTAGTGACGCATGATATGACAAGTAACAAAAACGCGACCATGTTACCGGTGCTGAAAAATTACGCGTCTTTGAGAAAAACTAAATTATGAGTATTATGACTAACGAAAATATGGACAAACAATACATATATTTTTATTTTTTTTAGGTAGGTTTAGTTTTAATCGTTTTATTTTATAAGTAGTCTTAATTTTGTTTTATACATTATGACTTAAAACTATATGGGAAACAATAGAGACCCGTAAACTATACCTGCACCCACTCGACGACCATCTTGGCAAAGGAGGGCGTGAACTGCAGCACGTGGCTAAGGGCCAGCCCCTGCATGTCCATGATGACGATGACACCGGAGACCTGCGTGCGAGGCTCCGTCATGGCCGCCTCCAGGCCCAACTGCACGCCGCGGAATACTTCGGATAGAGGCACCGCGCGAGGGTCCCAGCCCTCTGAAACATTTTAATTTAAGAACAATAACTGATTAATATATCTCAATTTCGAAATATGGTCGATGTTTCATTTGCCGAATTTTCATTTAACCGAACGCATTTTTTTCAATAACCGTTAAATTTTCTACTTTTGAAAAAAGTATCCTGTAGAAACCATTGGGTTGGGTTTGTTTAGTTAATAGATTGTCGACCCCTCTAAAAATTCAACGGTTTTTAGAAAAAACGCGTTCGGTCAAATGATAATTTCGGAATTTTAATAACCGGCTTTAAAATTTTCTGAGATGATAGGTAGGTCGTTCTTTTTTGTTTTTAATGCAAACCTTGACCATATTAGATTATTTTAAACCGGGTCACTCACGTATTATTAAGTCGAATAGTCGAATAATAGTGAGTGACACGGTTTAAAATAATCTAATATGCTTGACCATATTTCTGCAATATTATAATAGTTATTTGTTATACAAGGGTGCAAAGTTGTATTTTACCCGCGAGTGTGGAATTGAAACACGAGCAAGCGAAAGGATTCTATAGCTGAACCACGAGCGAAGCGAGTGGTTCTGAATTAGAATCCTGAGCGTAGCGAGTGTTTAAACACACGAGAAGTAAAATACATTTGCACCCGTGTGTAACACAAAACTTTTCCCCTCACTATAGCGAGGAAAGTGCAACATCCACAGGCGTTAGATCATCTTCATCAACTGGAATCACTAATTTTTTTGCGATATTATAACAAAAAACTCTGGAAATTCTTTACTTTTACGTGAGAAGTTTTTAAGTAAAAATTTTGTTGACAATGTTGACATTTCTGACGTATGAAAAATGATGCGTTTTGAAATTGCATCGACTTAACTTGTGCGTTCAGAATTATATAAAATAACATAATTATTAAAAAACAAACGTTTATTATGGAATTTTAAGGTTTATGACTTAAAATCATTAAATAAAGCTAAATCTGGTATTTTTTATTAAATTCTCAAACCATTTATATTTAATGATAATTAATATCGAACGAACCATTATTATGAGCGTTTTACGTTTTGTTATCTGTCAAGCTACTTAAACACGCTCCATCCAAGGTCAAATTACTTTCCCCACTAGTGGATAAAATGCGTTTTTCCCCGCTTGTTTTAAAGGATAAAAGACGGCTTTCCGAGCTAGTGAGGGGAAAATTATTTTTACTTGTCATTTGATTACCTACACTTACATCGTAATTACAGTTATACATCAAGTTAACATTAAGACTAAAGTTCATCAGCGAGGTTGACATCAAATTATGCAATTATGTTTTTATAAGAAAAGAAGTAATCAACATCAGCTTACATACGGACTTCCTGCGACTAATAGTTGACCCTAGTGTTATTAGTAATTAAATCTATGTCACTAAGTGTAGGTCCGGTTTTAATATTTTATTCAGCGTTTTTATTTTACACTCAAATGCTCTGAAATTCAAAGACAGAGTGGCGGCGTTAGGTTAGTCAGTTTCGTCTTTCAAAGGACCTCGCGAAACATATAAGTACCCGTGTACTTTGCGATCAAATTATATCAAACTGGCTACGCCATCACACTGATATATGTTTTATCTTTAAAGTCAACGGAAATACTTCACAAAAAATAGTTAATATCAATAAACTGACTGCCGGACTCGACGAACATGATACGCCGACCATGCTGGTCGCGCGGCGCCAGGATGGATATGATGGAGTGGTCGAAGGCGGCTCGCACCACCGACGGCATCAGGTCATGGCAGTAGGTTTCATGCGCGTGGCGGAATTTGTAGAAAGCTTGTATCTGAAAATTGCATAAAATAAAATTGGCATCTACAGAATATTAGATCAAGATAATAAAAAATTATCGAAGCTCTTGCAATATCACGTAGTCTTAATCAAATATTTCTTTTGTCCAAAGCTTGCATGAATTAGGGAGGTACTAAATATTATTATGTAGTTGAAACAACATACGAGTAATACTAAATGTACCGGCTAAGCAATCTCGCAAGCAACTTCGTCAGTGTCTTACATAACCCATGGAAATAAATTTCGCAAACCATAATTTGATAGCGCAAGAATTGACTATTAGGTAAATATTTGCGTATCAAAAACTAGTTTATTCGATACAAAGATATTTTCATCACACTTGCTCGAAAAAGATCTTTTTTCATGCAGGTGTACTGAAGGGCTATATTGTTCCCGCCGGAGTTATGGATTGTGAAAAAAGAAAAGCTATAACTCCCTAGGGAATTATTAGTCACTGTTGCCGACCCGACCCTACATACGATCCAGTACAACTACACCCTTTAGACTGATAACATGATGTTTTATGTGTGTTCATTTAATGTGGGATACGAACCTTCTTTAGAGCACTATCTGCATAAAATTTGCAGGGTCTGAGGAATTTCATCAGAAAGTCATCATTGTCAATAGGAATGTTAAGGTTTTTTTCACCTGCAAAAGATTAAAACAACACATCAAACAATATCAATCTAGCCAGAGCTCCCAAAAAAATCGCGTAATGCGAATAGGAATCAACAACCTCTTCCATAAATAATATTACACAAGGAATCTGTCTCCCCAGTCAGGGTCTCCAGTGTCTCCACACTATCATATGCATCAAACAAAATGCGCTCTGGCGGACCTTTCGGATGACTTCCCACACATCCCAGTGATTCCTTAATTGGCATCAAAGATAGATATAACTCCTTGGCATAAATAAATTTAGAGGACATAATTGGTCGTAGATTTCAATGAGAAAACTATTTAATAAATTAAACTTCGCGAAGTATTTTGTAAGTAATGACAAGTTCAAAGTTCCTACGTGTAGGTACCTACAAGAAACTGCAGGTCAAGGCTATTTTTAATGGTAGTGCCACAATGCACAAACAAATTATGCTGTAAACTTTGTTCGTTTCATTATTTCCGCGTTAGGTATTGTTCTGTTCGCTCGGTGCTCTACTTGTAGAGCTGTTGCGTGCACTTATAGGCAGTAGGTAGAGCAAGATCAAGGTCCGAATAATCATATCGTGGTACGATGACTTGTAAATTGGACATCGAGAAACTCAATCCTTTTAATTTCTCGTGTAATTGATGTTCCTACGACAGTCATGAACACATCGTCACTAGGTACCTACCTACGTGATATATGTAGGTGTGTGGTGACATCTTTCAAGGTTGCAAGTGATAATAATATGCTTTTGTTAATATTACAAAAACTGCAGAATCAGTCAATGATTTCAATTACCTATTTACTTTTCCTACTTCGTCGCTTATAATTAATGAAATAAAGAGAAGAATGAACGAGAAGAATGGACCTAGGTATTATTTTACAGTTTGGAAAAATTGTATAGTCTTAACCAAGTCTAAAGGGGCCCACTGACTATCAGTCCGCCGGACGATATCGGCCTGTCAGTTGTTCGGAACTGTCAAATTTTTGTTCTAACCGACAGGCCGATATCGTCCGGCGGACTGATAGTCAGTGGGCCCCTTAAGACTATACAATTTTAGCAGAGTACCAGAGTACCTATAGGTAGGTAGAACGTATTAATTATTGTAATTAACTAATTAGAGAATGGAAATCGACTATAATCGTAACCGAAATAATCGGTTATAACCTGGTAACGGTTATTTTCGGTTATTTATTTATGACTTAAATTCTATGAATTGATTTTATAATGACTACAAAATCCTGCCCTTTCTATAACGATATATACCTAATTTACTTGCCTTATTTATGAAATATTTTGATTGAATATATATACGTCCAAGGTCATATGTTCACTTTTACTTTATTTTGTGTTTTATTAAATGTACTCACATTCCCTAATACTAATACTGTCCCTTTATTTGCGTAATTTTTTGATTATTTGCTTGTAAATTTATCATTTTTAGTCGAAAATAACCGTAACCGATTATCGGTAATTTTTCGCGGCATAAACCGAAACTGGTTATAAATTTTGGCCGGTTATTGCATTCCCTAACCGAAACGCACCCTAAAGGCTCTCTTTATTCTTCAAAAACTAATGAGAAAGTTGCATTTTATCCACAAGAATGGCAAAGTTGCAAAGGTTGACATGCAAATTTTTTGTTGTTTCCTCATGTTGGCTGGTGGCATTGACTTTTAAGTGATAACTTTGAATGATAAATATTACATAGCGTTCATTTGGATTTGATTTGTAATGTACAGTACAGTTACTTAGTTTTTCCTCGCGTTGATGTGGTGAACATTTTTGTGTTTCACTCGGTAGCAAAGTCTGTTTGACCCTAGGCCTTGAACCCTCGCAACGCTTGAGATTCCGCTTAAGATTTGAAAACTCGTTTGCTCGAGTATCAATATTAGCACGAGGAGTTAAACAACAAAAATTTTTAGGGTTCCGTACCCAAAGGGTAAAAACGGGACCCTATTACTAACACTTCGCTGTCTGTCTGTCTGTCCGTCTGTCACCATCAGGTGTAGCATGACGCTACATCTGTCGACGTTCTTTGGAACTACTTCCGTGTCTAGTTTGCTTGTTCGTTTAGTCATTTCGTAGTAATCAAGTCAAAATGTAACATCGATATATCCGAAATATTTTTGTGTGAAGTGATGAAATTATACGTGTTACGCAGAAGAAATAATTTTACTGCACAGGCTGTATCTCATGAACCGTGATAACTAGACAGTTGAAATTTTTACAGATGATGTATTTCTGTTGCCGCTATAACAACAAATATTAAAAACAGAATAAAATAAATATTTAAGTGGGGCTTCCATACAACAAACGTGATTTTTTGCCGTTTTTTGCGTAATGGTACGGAACCCTTCGTGCGCGAGTCCGACTCGCACTTGGCCGGTTTTCTAGATCCGTTTCTAAGCGGCGCCAAAAAGCGCCTAAAGGGGCCGGCTGACTATCAGTCCGCCGGACGATATCGGCCTGTCAGTTGTTCGGAACTATCAAATTTTTGTTCAAACTGACAGGCCGATATCGTCCGGCGGACTGATAGTCAGTGGGCCCCTTAACCGCCTGCGTACAGTCAGCAAAACCATTAGCTTAGCACTCCTGTGTACACATTTACCATACTTGTTTTGAAGGCCCTAAACTCCCTGCAGGCAAAGTCATCTCTTAACCTAAAAGCAAGTATACTTTAATAACTCTAACATAGGAAAAATTTTTAGTGGTTATCTGTAGTTTATCTTTGTCTAAGATCGATTTTTCCTACAAATATTTTTGGAGCTCGTTGGAGATCGGCAAGCATCATTAAGGATATCGCCGCTGCCAAACGACAAATTAGTTGAAATGAGGACGAAACAATAGACGCGGATATTAACCTCTTCAATTCCTAATATCTAGTTATCGTCTAGAAAATAAAGTAGCCAATTGAGCATTTAATTATTTTGTCAATAATATTAAATAAAATTTAGGTAGGTACTTACACTACTTACCTATTTCAGGTACCTACTTACCTAGTATTCAAAACAGAAACTTTTTTGAGTTAGTTCATTTTGGAATCATTCCAAAATACTTACATGCATGTACCTACGTCAGAAACTTTCTTAAATTATAGCTTGAATTATGGCTATATTTAATGTTTTGTTTTATCATAAACAAGTATATTTTACCTTTTAATAGTTCTCTTAATTCTCGTAAAGCTTTCGCAACTACTTCGGGAGTCTCTCGTAATTCGGTCTCTGCCTTTTCTGTGTAAAACTTTTCCATGATCGGCCAATTCTCCAGTTGGATCTTACTATCTCCCCACATCACGAACGGCGTACCATTTTCTTCATATTGCAAATCCATTTTCGTTGCAACGGAAAAATACTAAGTTTCGAAAGTTTAAATTATACCGTAAACTGAGCGAGCGTACAACTTACACAGCCGCTGGACCTAAATGTCCCTTCACCGACACTGATGTCTAAACACGTACACTTTAGGATATATTTAGGTCATATTTTAGAGAAACTAAATATTTTTGGCACCAGTTTATGTAAGGATTAAGTAAGAGAAGTGATCCAACCGGTTCGTCTGTTTAGTAAAGATTGCCGAGACGTCGTTGTCGCGGAGCGTCGATCACGCGCGGGCTCGCACTGGCCGCTGCCTCTCTTAACGGTACCCTGCCAATGCCACTTCCATGGCACCAGCACTCATTTACGTAGGCGAGCTTACCACACTAGTTCATTTATCCAGATCTAATGTATGTCAAGCTTCCGGATGGATGCAAACCTCACTTAAATACATAAAAAGCTTAATCTCCGATAAACAGAGAACCTAGTGTCACAGTAACGAATGAGGAATGACGATTTTACGGCAATGCATATTCTATCGTTTCCGTTTATAAATATAATCCTATATTACAAATGATAAGATAAATAGAGATAAGATAGGATAAAAATGTATTCTGGGCGTTTAAACAAACACCAATTAACTAATAATTGTCATAAAAACACTTTAGGTAGGTATACCTATAACGTTAGATTGGTGTCAAGATATCTTTTGTGGATACCTGACGCTGCGCTGCTCCTTGGAAACCCTTCCAAAAGTGCGCAACTGCGCCAGTAACACCTCCGGATTTGCAGGCGTCCAAAGGCTACGGAGATCGCTTACCATCAAGCGGGCCGGGCCATATGCTTGTTTGCCATCGACGTTATATAAAAAAAACAATATAATATAAGCAATCGTAATTAGCAACGTTACAAAGGTATTACAACAACATAATTATAAACTAAGACTAACTTGATAATATGGTTTTCTTTAATCTACCTACTCGATCCCGTGCGAGTATCACACTCTTTGATCCCGTGCCACTAAAATAATCTTAGAATTAGAAGACCTTTCTTTTCAATTTCGACACCCCATTTCAAATATCCACCTGTATTTATAAGTACCCATTAGTATGTTCAAGTTCTTACCTACTTATCTAAAATGTTACATTCCCCTATAGGTACTTAAACTGGATTATATTTCCTTCCTTTTGACATATTATGTGTGCAACAATTCTTAACTCACTGCCAATTGTATTACTATTCTGCTTTATCTGCAACTTTTGACCGCCATTCTGACATTTGCATACATACATAACAATTTAATGCAATATGTTTCGAAATGATTAATTATTAGATTGATACACTTGCAATGTGTCTAGCCAAGACGCTTAATTGGTCAAAGCCAGCAGGCAGCAGCTGCTCTACCCAACCACACATAACAGCATCCATTGCAAAACCAGTCTTTTGGTGCCTATTTATTGGGAGTTGGGAGCATTGGGTGCGGTGCACGGTGCAAGACGACAGCGCCACACAGCGGTTGCAACTACATATTTAGTACTTATTTCTATTATTTTGACACAACTATTAACCTACATCCTCTCATCTGTGGCTTGTCAAAGATGTGCTATTCAAAATAGTGACCTTGAAGTTCAAATATATTTTGAATTTACAATTGCCGCAAAAACTGATGCCCGATTTAGTGGAAGCCGCTCGACCCCAATATCAAAAAAAAACCGCAAATCAATGTACAGGTTAGCCGTTTGGCACACGCATACTAGAGGTCAAAAAAATTTTTTTGACCCGCAGTTCTTAAAAAAAATCCCTTAGGAGGGGAGTGCTGAAACATTTATGTTTTTGTATGCCGCGTTATAGCGTATAACTTGATATAACTTGAACTTCTTCAACTTCAACTTCACCACCTTCCACCATCAACTTTTTCAAGTTTTACAACTTCTTTAACTTAGATTTCTCCAACTTCTTCAACTTCAAATTCTCCAACTTTTTCCATTTCTTCAACTTCAAATTCTCCAACTTCGACTTCTCCAACTTCTTCAACTTCAACTTCTCCATCTTAAATGTCTCCAACTTTTACAACTTCACCTTCATCAACTTCACCTCCTCCAATTTCTTCGACTTCTCCAACTTCTTCAATTTCCTTGGAGGTGGAAAATGGAAATGGAAGTGAAGTGAATAAAAGAAAATACTAATATCTTAAATTAAAAAGGGACTATAAGATCCGACCTTTCGTTACATATAAAGAAAATTCGCATTTCTGACTAATTAGACATCCCTTTTGGGGGTGAAAAGAAGGGTGTAATAAAAACCCGACAAGTGCGAGTCGGACTCGCCCACCGAGGGTTCCGTACTTAATAGTATTTGTTGTTATAGCGGCCACAGAAATACATCATCTGTGAAAATTTCAACTGTCTAGCTATCACGGTTCATGAGACACAGCTTGTTGACAGACAGACGGACAGCGGAGTCTTAGTAATAGGGTTCCGTTTTTACCCTTTGGGTACAAAACCTAAAAAGCCGATTTATTTAAAAATTAAGGTACCCAAATTACTAATTCCATGCAAACGAAGTCGCGGGCAAAAGCTAGTACTTATCTTCTTGTATTATGTATGACTATGCGAGTGGGAATAAATCATTATTCTATCCTATTCTATTCTAAAAACTCATACGTATAAAGCTATTTTGTGAATCACAAACTATATAGAGCTAGACAAAGTAACATATGAATGTTTCGAGTAAGTATTATTAATTTTACCTTGAAAATGGCGAAATCTTTATTATAGCTCTCATAAGCCATAAACATGCGCAATATGCACATCTTGCGATATGATCAGTGATTGAGAAATTTGAACATCCTGACGGTTTAAACCATCACGTTCGACTCCAAGGACACATACACACATATTGGACATATACATGCATATTGTTAGTTGCTATAAAATCTGTACATTTCTTGCATTGGAATTTTAAAAATTGATCTCAATTTGTTACCATGCTGCCATCATTTTCAATACATCTCGTTCGTACCTACCTACTTACTTCACTGGCCCAGTGACTAAAAAGGATCTTGACCACCGACACGAGAGGACGCCACTCTGCCCTATTCTGCGCCACTTTACACCAGTTGGGTACTCCAAGGGCGGACAGGTTTTTTTAGGGCTTCTTTACTCCAGCGGTATCTGGGGCGCCCAGACGGACGTTTTCCACCTAGGCGCCCCACATATTACGCTCTTCTCAGCTCGATCCTCTCCCATCCTCTTCAGCGTCCAGGTAACCGAGCCAGCGGAGAACCTACTTATACTCAACAGATTATTTTTTGTAGGAAGTAGATACGTCAGCAAACGATATTTTAGATTTAAAAAAAGGAAAAATGTTATAGTTTATCGCTTTAGGCACAATTCGAACGCGACCTTACGTAACACCGGTCCAATCACTAACCAAATGAGCTAGCGAAGCTTGCCAGACCTGTGCGTACCAGCATGCCAACATCTACCGTAAGAGTATTAGTGCAAATTTAATTAAGTACGAGGTAGCACATTGTTACCGGTAAATTTTCAATATGATTTGGAAATTCGGTGCTGTTAAGGTAGAATACTTTTACAGTAGATATTGCTATTCGCCGCCCTAAGGAATTTAAACAAAGAACTGAAAAATATAAACAAAAAATTGCAAGGGCTGGCAAACTTCGGTGGCTCGGTTGAGTTGATTAGGGCTGGTTCAGCTAGTGTTAAATAAGATTTACAGATCGAATGTTGCCCGAAGCGATTTTAAAATTTTACCTTTAATTTAAACATTTTTGCTCAAATTTGTTTCAAATTGTGATTACATTGAGACTAATTTCATAAAATTCTAACGCCGTTCCTGAGATTTCATATGTTTACGTTTTATTATTTTCTGAGGACCATCGCAGTTATTGCTATAATGACATGTCTAGGCGCTTACGCAGCTTTTACGCAGTTGACACAGAATAAACTGTGTCCCGCGTACATTGGGCTACAATACAATGTCACATTATGACAGTACAGTCTTACAAGTGAGCCAAATGCAATATTTTTTTAATTAAAAAAAAGGCAGACCGAAAATAGTACATTGTGCAACGAGGGGGTAAGTAAAATTTTGCAAACGAGGTCCATAGATTCACGACAGCCGCACGGAGTGCATTAAGACTCGAGTTTGCAATATTTTTACCCCCTGAGTTACACACAATGTTTTTCATCACACTTGCAAAGAAAAAACTTAATTTTAAGCAAAATAATTCTTAAATACGGTGACATTTCAGACATTCGTCCGCCCGAGTTAGGCATCGAAGGCACGGACCCGTCCGGCATTCAGCCACGATTGAAAATGCTCGTCAAGTTCGACTTTAACACGTTCCCTGTGCATGCATCATATGTGTAGCATTTAAGGGTGACGGATGATGCACGACCCCTTGTAAACTTAAAGCATTGCCAAAATTTACACGTGTGAGCTAGATGTTTTTTATTTGCGTGCACATACTGGCCACGAAAACTTTGGCAGAAAACACGTGTGTCCGGATGACATTTTCTATAATATTTCCTGGTTATGGCTGTTACAAATATTAACACAAAAAATATACATTTTTATTTTAAATAACAAAACACAATGAATTAATTGCATTTAAAGCACATGATAATTTAAATAAAATAATAATCAAATAAATTTGTAAAAACCTAATCAGAAATTCCTGGAATTTTTCTTTAATGGCAAACATTGTAGCATCGAAGAGACACTGCTTTTTACTCATCAAATACTGTCTTTTTGCTAGCTTCTGTAGGTGTCCTCCCTGTTCACTGAGTGTTCAGGCATCAATTTATAGTACTGAACGCATAGTTTTCTAAAAATTGTATTGTTACGGCGTGGAATTTTGGTCAGTTCATGGTGGCGGGATAAGTTAGATTTAATCGATGGTCCAGCCGAAGGTTCGGTACCTATTTTTAATGCCAAGAAGATAGCTGATGACTATTTGGTGGCGTGTTAAGAGAGACTGCATTAAAAACCGCAACAGACATCAAATCAGCCGCAATTTTTTTATACCAGAAACAAGTCTTGCGAACAGGTGATGAGGTGATAACTTGTCAGCTGATCAGCTAGCTATATCAATGTAGACCACAGATAAAAGTCCAAGAAAAATTACAAATAGCCCTAAAACATGTATGAATGATATGTGTGATGCACTGAGTAATGAGCTGATACGTGCATGCGTTACATTGTGGGCACCAGGTTGAAAGCTCATACGTGTATGCATCACATGTGAGGCACTCGGGAAAATGGGAAAATAGGAAAAACGGTCCTCATTAATGATGTTTTTATACATAAATATATTAATATATACTGTATAAAAGGTATTTACAAAAAAAGAAAAATGCACGCGAGGAGTCGATTTCTGGTTCCCAGTTACACAGGGAACGTGTTAAGTCGTACAAAGACGACATAAAATTGCTTATTATGTTCTATAGCATAAACTAAAGTCATATATTACGACCCTTATTAATTTAGCAATAAAGTCGAAAATCAGCCATACAAACTGCTTGCCCTGCCGACACGCCCCCGACCGGCGCGCTCCCGGCCGGCGTGCCCCGCGCCCCCGACCGGCCCGAGTATAATTTTCCTTAATAAATAAATGGATATTTTTGTATATTTTACTCACAATCGAAGTGAAAATAAATTGCCTTGGATAAAAATGGATCGCTTTATGCCCTGGTTGTACAATATCTACTATAAAAACAGCTATTAAATGAATCAAATTAAATATTTTTAAACATAAACAAATCAATTAAATAATAAAGGTTAATATTTTGAGATTTTTGAATGTAAAACTCATTTTATATCTTGACTTTTTTAGAAAAAAATCATAACTCGCCCGTGGGATTGAAATGGACTTTAGCTCCCGCTGCACTTGCGTGAAACAGCACTCTTACTGCGCAAGTGTGTCTTTTGAGTTCCGTAGTCAACTAAGGACCCTTAAAGATTCGCCATGTCCGTCTGTCTGTCTGAGCGACTTTTTTTAGAGTAATACCTATGATATTTTATTGTACAGACACGTGAAGTGAGAATAATTATTATTTTTGCTTTAATCCTATGATGTGATGCTGATGCGTTGTTGGATAGGTATTTTAAAACGATTTTTAATTTATTTTATAAAATGAATATTTTCGGAAATATCGCTCCCCCTCTTCAGCTGTTTTGACGCTACGTGGAACACGCGACACCAACATACTCACACCCATCCCGACCTAAAACATACGAGTATACATAGATTGCTAAAATCTTAACCTTCCTTTTGACTTTGACCCCTTTGTCGTCATTTAAAATCAAGGAAAGCTTCATAACAGAAGCCTTATTTAAGAGTCTCCGGCAAGCTCGGCCGAATTGCACCTTTTCATACAAACGTAGTTCCGCTCTCATTTTAAAACTACGTGTTGGATTGTAACGACACTTTTCAGATACAATGACAAGAGGTATATCTAGGTCTATAATTAGTTTATATAGCTCCAGTTTATAAAACAATCGAAAAAGAGCAAAAACAAGTTTTGTATGAAAAACTTAAATTCGCTGTATTTTTTTAACTATAGTATCTGAAGCTACATAAACTAATTACAGACATAGATATGCCTTATCCTATTGTAAGTACAAAGTTTCAGAGCAATCTCTATCTAAAATGAGAGCGGAACTACGTTTGTATGGAGAGCCGAGCTTGCCGGGGACCCTTAAGGGGGATTCATATTCTTCACTCATGTTAAATAAAACAACCGTTACTTTCTAAAAACTTCCTTTACTTAAAATACATTTCTAAAAGGAGACTTTTTCATGTATATACATAATATCTATTCTTTGAGCAAGTCAGGTATATAACACATTAAAAAATATGTTTTTTTGGAATAGAACTGCTAATTCTTGGAATGATTTTTGGAGACAACATAACTAGACTTCTAATTACTGATTGCAATCTATCCACGAGGCTAGAGAATTGTCTCCTTAGCCCGTGTTTCTAATATATATCACATACAAGTTGACGATTTATACCTAAATCTACGTTTTGGTGAACATGGTAATCAACTGGCACATACTCATAACATTCACAGCCTCTGTATATTTGAATTATAATTGTAAAAGGCACACATTTTCATGTCACATGTTTGAGCTTAAATTATATATTTATAAAATATAATTTAATAAAATATTTTTCTTGCATAGTATATATAAATGTCATGATATTCACCCACTTTTCCGTAGAATTATGCAAACATGAAACATTTAAATAATATTTTGAACCAGTCGTTTAGAAGTAAAACGAAGACATGTTATTTTTGTGTAATAATTACTTGCATCAAATATCACACTCAAAACATTGCAGCTGCTCCGACCATTCATAATGATTATTATAACTATAACTTAAAAATAGCTACCTACATAACCAATCCATAAAGACATTCACAACAGTTGTCATGGGCATTCATGCGACAATAATTACGTAATTACCTAAGAACCCTAATCTGAACAGCAGTCTTTGTATGCTTGCTGTATAGAAACACTTGTTTATGGCAATCTTGTATTAATCTACTTCGACCCCTTTATCTTAGCCTGGACCTCGAGGTCGTATGTGAAAGGAATCCATTTACAACCCACGGGAACGGCTTGTCGAATACAAGGGGTCTTTGTATATAGTTTGTGGCTTATCCACATTCTTAAAACATTAGCGAAGAGCATTTATTGAAGGTGTGAAAGGGACATTTGTGTTGACGCGTATTAATAGAATTTGAGATACCTATTTGAAACATTGAGGACCTAGATCTGGAAGAATATCTTGGAACTCTACCTGGTGACGAACTATTGTTCAAACTATTCTTTCTTTGCAGTCTTTTGGCTGGCGGAATTGACACCTAATCAATTTTTATATAATGTCAACACACGACACCAGACAAATGCGCTTCACCAAGGAGTAAAAACCACTAAATGCATTTAAGAGGTGTTGGCGAACCCGAAGGAGTTCCACTTCTCGATGTGCGGCATGATCTCGTTGATGACGGGGTACCACTCGGCGCCGCGGTAGTCGATGGCGAGCAGCTCGCCGCCGTAGTCTGACGGCAGGTGCGACGGCGCCAGGTACTTGTGCAGCGACGGCATCTTCGAGCCGTGGAAGAAGATCTGACAATTAATGGTAAATTGGTCAAAAGAGCGGAGCGCATTGCACTCATATATTATTATTATGTTTATATATATATATATATATATATATATATATATAATATTTGACTTTTTTTTTGGTTCTATTTCTCGTTATAATTTATGAATCTATCCTGCACCAACATTTATGTCTCGGTTTGACCTAATGGTTGACTGGTAGAGAATGCCTTTTGGCATTAAGTCCGCCATTTGTAAATTTTTCTTTGCTTGTGCAATAAAGTTTAAATAAATAAATAAATAAAATATATCGTATCAGAAATTAAATAACATCTATGTTAAAAAGTAAGGGAGGGGATAATGATAAAAGGAGGGAGATATTCTGCCCGCAGCTGTTATGCCTATACTGACGCATAACACATTTCGGGCATTAAATTCTAAATTCAATAGTAGATCAAGACAAGCGACAAAAGGCACCCATTTCTGATGAGATAGGCCAAGTGGGGTGAAAATTAGACGTAGGTTAACCCATTCTACCCATAAACCACTATTACCTAAATGAATAACTATTTGGTGTTTTTCTCTGAATCTACACATAAGTTTTTAAACATATTCAAATTATTATATTGTTAACACATATCGAATTATCGATGTAGGTGATGAATCGCTTTGATGGTGTAATGCAGTTTTACGTGAAAAAAATATATCGCAAAAAATATCATAAATAACACAAAAATTATTTACTTTAAGTTCCCTGTGCCTTATGCTAATATTTCGATGACTCGAGCTATTTCTGGCTTGCCAAGATAAAGTATGAGAGGTAGGCACCCTCCACGCAAGGTATAGATTAGTATTATATACTCACTCTGTGCTTGAGCTTCTCCCTAACGAAGGGCTTGAACATGTTCCAGACAACGTTGAACACCATGGGCTGCTTGACGAAGTGCACCTCCTTCAGCCGCAGCGGCATGGCGTCCTGGATGAACGTCAGCAGCCGCTTGGAGAACGACGGCGTCAGACCCATTGTCTGCAAACATAATAGAATAACTACAGTCCGTTGATTTAAAAAAAATCCAAGATTTTTGTTCCTAGATGCGTTAGACTACACGACTGGCTCGCATTTGTTGCACACAACGCAATTTGACACCAATATAATGGCCAACTTCGTTTCACCCGTAGGGCACGTCTTTACGGAGTAATATAAGTAATTTGTCGCCGTACTTGGTGCATCAAAATTATATTAAAACACGAATTATTTACACATTTTTAACATTAAGGAAAGTTAAACCACACAGACATGATTATTGCATCCATTTTATGATAAAATAATAAGTATTGTTTTAATTTTTGATATTCCAGTATCGGTTGCTACCTACGAACGTTAATTAGTACTTATTAAATATGATATAATCAGTTACATTAATTATTATACATAATAGGCACCTACTAGTGATAAATTGTAGTGTATCTACATGTACTTCAATGAGTGCAAACGGACGTACCTACTACTTAAACAATGTTAATAGGTAGTTACGTTGCTGAAACAGATTTTTACCGATATACAGGTATTTATGTACCTATTAACTCATTGTCAGTTACAAGAACGTATATTTAGTTTAATCATATTTGCATCTAACCCTTACGTTGCTGAAACAGATTTTTACCGATATACAGGTATTTATGTACCTATTAACTCATTGTCAGTTACAAGAACGTATATTTAGTTTAATCATATTTGCATCTAACCCGCAGCTTTGCAAATTGCTACCAATAGAAATGGAATTTCTTTTTAAGCACAATTTGCAGTAGCTATAATGGCGATAAATAGGCTATTATAACACTTCATAGATCACGGCCGTCTTGCGGCTGACCACAGGTGTCACCCTTAACATCGGACACCAGCGCGCCGAGATAGGAAAAACGTGCCCACACCTACTCGTATTTACCCATCAAACGTTTATGTCCTTTAACCATTTGGAGAGGAAAACACACTTCCTCCATCGCCCTGCGACATGGAACGGATGTTTAACTAAAATATTGACCTATCTGAGAGTAAGCAAGATCGAGAGGCGTTTTCAAATAAGTATACTCAATTTTATTGGAGATGTGCCTGGACACCCTTGTTCTCATTGCATCTAGGTCGATCTTCGACGCGTGATGCATCTCAAAATTCCTAACATGTAACACTATAACCGGAATAAACGTTGTTTTATGTACTAGCCTCGGATCAGACGTGACGTCCCTTGAGCCTAAACCCTGAATCGAGAAACGTTTTCCTCAGAGATCGATTCGTTGACCGTCCGATTATGTTGGCTCCGTGAAATGGATTCATAAGTTTCATGAGTTCATGACACATTAGTAGAATCACAAGGTTATTTGAAAATATTTTGACTGTTTAAAAATCGTATTGCAAGCATGACGATCGATAATTGGTAATTAAGTCAAGGAACTTGATCATAACAACTTGGAAGGTAGATTATAACAATTATATGTGTTTGGAACAATGGGCCCAGACGCGTGCTATGAAAATTATATGAATTATTATATTAATGGATTACGCACAATAATTGATATGTGCAAAATCTATTAATACCTACTAGCTTATATTGGTGTTATTTGGTTGATAATATGATAATGATATTGATATATGACGTTTTAATAATAGGATTATAGAAGAACGTGAAGCATGTGTTGATAATTCATCATAGTATTCATAGTTCATAAATGTGTCGTGAAGGTTTTCATAGATAATGAAAATCCGGTATCCGTTTTAAAATCTTTACCCGTACTGTCACTGACAGTGTCAACACTGAGATGTACGCTAACGAACGTCTACGTAATTTACTTTCTATACATCTCGCTCGCACTAATATGCCAGTACGAGCGAGATGCATAGAATGCTCGAGGGAAAGGAGTGTTAGGGTCGGCAACGCGCATGTAACTCCTCTGGAGTTGCAGGCGTACATAGGCTACGGAGACTGCTTAACATCAGGCGGGCCTTATGCTTGTTTGCCACCGACGTAGTATAAAAAAAATGAAAGTTACATGTAAAGTATACTTGTCCGTTTCGGTCTACTCATACTTTGGTAAATAGCGACGTAAACCTCTAAGATTTTCTTGGATATAGAAGTTGTATTGGATTGCATTCGTTTTCAATAAGAATTGTATTTGTAGTATTTATTAGTTGGTAACGACGATCGCTGCCTCTCGCGAACCGGCGGGGTAATCATATATTATAATTTATAAATAATATAACTACATATTAATTATTTATAATTATCAAGATCGTGGAGCACTCAAATAATAATTGACTAAGAATTTAATTATTTCACGAGCATTGGAAGGTTACCTTTGTTGCTCTCATTTTGTAACAGTTCCATAAATACCAAGTTTTATACGTTTAACAATAAAGAGACAATAGAAAGGACGATCTCAAATATTCTTTGTTGTGAGTATAATTGCATTTGCTAAGTACTTCAATTTGAAACAAATACATTGTTTTATGCGGTGTGTGAATCACGCGATAAATAATGCAAGTACCTCCAGCGTGCGAAGACGTGAGTTTCATGCAAAATCATCCCGATTTAGTATAGTCTGCATCTTCTCAAATTATTTTTACGCTTAAGGCGGTAATCTGTTAAACAAAATCCATTGTCTCTTTTGTGCGAGCGGTCGGCCTTTGTGTGCCATTGTGTGTTGACGCGTGCCACGGCGCGTGCGGCGCTCACACACAATGGCACATAATGGACGACCGCTCACATAAAAGAGACAATGGCTTTTGTTTAACAGATTACCGTCTTTAGCGTAAAAACCATTTGAGAAGATGCAGACTATAGTTAGTATAGTTACTGCCGCCCCTACTCGCGAACAAGATGTATGACTATGTCATACCAGACATCGAAGCATAGGTATAAACATTATTTTTATTTGATTGAAACTGGGTTATTACAACGTGATTACAACCAAAGATAGATATAACTTCGTTATAGATGGATACAGTCTAAGGAAACAACGTGCCTCGAAAATCACGAAAATTTGATTCTCGATCAGATGGCGCCACTACCTTTGGCCTACTCTCGTATATAGGGCGTTGATGGTTTCGTTTGTTATTTAAGAATTTTAACGCATATCAGTGAAAGAACATGGGTCAAAATCATATAAAAATAATTAATGCAAATAAAAAAAATCATTTATCCATATTTAAATACATTTTATCGTATTTTATAAATCTTCATTTTTAGTTTTAAAGTGTGTCGATAGATGGCAGTGAATTTACTGTGGTTACAAAATTTACTATGACAGTACCGCTCTATCCTATTATATCCTCTTTGTTAAAACTAATAATAGATATACTCGGTGTCATGAAATGTACCATATCTTAATACCTAGCTAAATTAGAAACGTGTAAACTAGGCAAGTATACAGTCAGTAAAAATATATGCTCTACTAACATTCAAAATAGTTATCTAGAGACGACTATACTGGCATGAGCCCGTGTTTATTTATTCCTATTTGATCTAAGAGTGACAAGCCGTAACTTTTCTCTTTGTTTTTTTAATACGACCAGAACTTTTGTTAAAAGTTTGTCACCAGCGAATTTTCATTAGAGCATAAAAAACATGAAAGTGTAGGTATATATGGAAAATTCTATGATAGGTACCTAGGTATTCTGGTCATGTTGCATTTGTCGTAAGTCAGGTACTGTCACGAGTTGCCTGTCGACCTGCACCCCAGTCCCTTTGTTGTGGTTGCGCGCGTCTTTTGTCATTCGGCATGCGCGATGCGCGTGCGACGGCGAGTGAAAGTGAGGCGATAGCGGCTGTTACTGCCACCCCGTACAGAGCGATCACCTCACCGAAACCAGCACCGTTATACTAGATATCGGCTCAAAGGCATACAGATGATTTGAAAATCTGATAGATGTTATCATTATCATTTCTACTATATGATACAGTTTTAAACTGATAGGTACTGTATTAATACCTAGATTTGTTCACCAAGATTCGCTTTATCAGACAGTACTCACTCAAGAGTAGGTAAGCGATAAGCTTATATTAATAACAATATACAAACAAAGTATATCGCTCTGTACACGTGTATTATAGTTATTTTATTATTTCACTTTTAGTTATTTATCAAATAATCAGTTCTTCAATCATGTACATTCTACAATAAGGCATATTTCTTGATTTTGAATAACCTCATTAAGAATAAAGGGTTTTGTAATTTGTTGTATGACTTCTCTAATGAACTCTGGGAGTGGGCTAGCGTGCCAGGCACCCGAACAAGCCACAATGAACCCTAACACAATAGGTGTAGAGGCCATTGACGCGTCTTTGTTGCAAACCCGTGTGCGTCTCAATCTAGGTTTCATCAAAGACGTGTATTCATTAATACTGGGTAGACTGCATATAAAGTTACCTGTGTCTTTTATAATAATTGCTCATATCACAGTAGTTACAGTACTATATTAAAATTGTATTTTAACTTTCTAACTACGAGTGTTTTGATTAAAAATTGAAATAATTAATATTACTGTGCAATAGGTTGCGGATTGATGAAACAATGGACTGTTTCAAAAATAAATACATAACGATGAGTCTTAGTGTCGTATGCATCGAGTACGAGTAGCATTATCTACTTCTACTAGGTACTAGGTTGTAGGTAGTAGGTACATAAAGCAAAAACGAGTATCGCGATTTTATAAAGAGATTAAAAGTTTATATTATTCACATGTCTGTAGATTAATAGCACACGAATACAATGTGTATTCACGCGCTTCGTAACAATAACACAGATGCTATGATTGTACAACGTAAATCTAGATCCATTAACAAGTGAGTGTTCGATTTCTTAACCTAATTGACTTGAAAGTTTACGCATATACCTACGACAGTCCAAAGCAACAAGGTATAAACAGAAATAAAATATGTAAATAAATATTATAGGACATTATTACCTACACAAATTAACTACATACTACATACATACTACAATCAGGCGGGCCGTATGCTTGATTGCCACCGACGTGGTATAAAAAAAAAAAAAAAAAAAAAAAAAAACTAAGCCGAAGTAAGCTCAATAAGGCTTATGTTGTGGGTACTTAGATAACGATATAATTATATTCTATGATCATAGAATGTGATCATTTCATGCAATGCCATTTTAGAATTGATCACTTCATGATATGGTTAGGTTAGGCTTGACTTGTTCAGGATAAGGCCACCCGATCATTTCAAGAAATGAGTAATTCTAAAATTTGAAATATTTGAATCCTGGATCATCAACTATATAGGCAGGGTCACTACTGACTAGGCCAGACAGGTCGTCAAAACGCATTGTATAAAATTTTATTCATAAGATACAACTTTTTGGCTTGGCGTCTTGGTATACGTTCTAGTTTAAATACTCAGAAGTACAATAGTTATTTGTGCAACAAGAGAGGAAAGTTGGTTTATCTTGCGAGTGTTTATTTTGAGTCCTGAGAAAGCGAAAGATTCTATAATTGATTCACGAGCGAAGCGAGTGATTCTAAGTTAGAATCTTGAGCGTAGCGAGGGACTCAAAAACACGAGATGTAAAATAACTTTGCTCTCGTGTTGCACACATAATTTTTCACCTCAGTAGTGAGAACAAATTAAAGGTAATTCGAATTACACAGAGATATTTTTTTTATAAAAGTATGAATTGGCAGTTTATGGCCTTAACTAAATTAAAAAGCTACTTTGTTTCACTCCCTGGAGTGAGGAAAGTCGCACTTTCCTCACTCCAGGGAGTGACGAAAGTAAGCTTGTTCGAGCTACTGAGGTGAAAATTAAATAAAGGCTAATTGGTGGTATATTGTATGTAACGTTAAATGACATAAAATGTAACTAAACCATGAGATGTATTTAAAAGATTACAAGTCATTTTAAATGTGGTGAAGACATACGAGTGGATGGCGAAACCGCAGCAACACAACAATGAAGCGCAATGGCTGTTATGATCTAAGATAAATCTAAGGATTACCAACTATAAAACGTTGTGCATGCTGAGTAAGTTTAAGTTGTAATGCTAGAATTAGCGCAAGGTTAGTGTAAATGCCTAGTTAAAAGAACGTAGGTATGAACAATATTACATTCGGTAATAATTTAAAATATAAGCTAAAACTGATGTTATTGTAATAAAATAGTCAAACTAAGCTGATCAAGTCCCCTACCCTAGTGGACCCCACTTGCTCAAAGTCGGGCTATCTCCCAAAAAAAAGGGCGGAAAGAATCGCTTCTGCGGTTCAGTCTGCGATCTATTTCACCAATATTTCACCCTACTAGAGGGTAACTAAGTATTTCCTGCTAAGAATTATAATAATAACTAGGGAGGATGTAATTTCTCTGCAAAAGGGTGTGTTGGCGAAAGTTGTATTTATACACACGTCAATCTGTACCAATGCTTAAGAACTTCTCGCTACTAGGTACGTACGTCTGCATAACTAGCATATAAGAGACATCTCCAGTGTTCAAGCCGTGTTTGAAAACAATTCATCGTCAGTTTTACACGTGCTTGACAGAATGTTTTAAAAACTAATTGTCAACAGAAGAAAGTCAGTGACTTGTCGATGTAAGGTGACTGATATATCAAAACCAAAAACAGTACTACGCTTAATTAATTATAATTATTTACACTAAAACATGTTAAAAGCAGCAATTAACTATTTGTGGGCATTTAGTCAATGCTTCAGTCATCCTTTAGTAAGCTCAAAAGTCAGAAAAGTCGTAGGTATTACTTACTTATAAACAAATTAGTGAAATTAGTATGTGTATGTAAATGCTTGTTGTACATCCCCAGACCCTTGATGCCTGTTAGCCGTCCTACGGGAACCTCATATGCTCGTTTACAAAACATTGTT
Source organism: Cydia strobilella (assembly GCF_947568885.1). NCBI lineage: Eukaryota > Metazoa > Arthropoda > Insecta > Lepidoptera > Tortricidae > Cydia > Cydia strobilella. The sequence continues at coordinate 17,820,350 of NC_086044.1, forward strand.
TACTAAGCTTACAAACAAATTAAAAGTGGAAAAATGTACTGTCTTGGGTAGGCCTTGAACTTGAGATGGCAGAGCACTGGGCTAGCGATCCAGTGGTCGTGGGTTCAAGTCTCACCCAAGACAGTTATTTTTTCCACTTTTAATTTGTTTTGTAACCTTAATACCATCGTTCGCAGACGTTTCTGCTTGATACAACATTAATTCATTGTCTACTATTTAGAAAAGGCGCGACAGTCCTAATGTACAACGAGCTGCAAAATTGCATGGACACATTATGAATGAATTTATTCATAAAGTAACTAACTATTACTACCAGTAACAATAACAATCCTGGTTCATCAGAGATTGAGTACTAACCTGCGTCCAACCCATGTTGTTGAAGTCCATGATGACGACAGTGCCGCGCACCTGCGACTCCGGCTCCAGCATGGCGGCCTCGTGGATCAGGTAGAACAGCCGGAACAGCTGGTCCGCGTTAACCTTCTTCGGGTCCCAGGAACCTGATCAGTGATCAGACGATAGCCATCAATACGATGTTATGTTACTTTCTACAGTTGGTTTTGTTTTGAGAAAGATAAACGTGATAATGCTTTGTTTGTAACCTTGTTTAATCTCTTAATAATATATAAACCAAGCATTACACATAAACCTTGATAATACAAACTCTAGTTTTAAGATTGAAAGAATTAGAATTGAGATAAGACACCGATACCTATAATATTAAGCAGGGCTGCTCAATTAATCCTTGGCATCGTATTATTTACTTTGTATACACTTTATGCAAATAATACCTAAATTGAAGGAAAATAGATGCAATGTATTTTGTAATTGTATTAAAACAATTGTTTATTTACAATCAATTAAGCCTGCATCGCTGAATTATCTAGTAATCGGCTTAGTTCATGTTTTTTTTTTCTAAGAATAAAGTAGGATTTCTGAGGGTTACAGTTAGGTACTTTCTTGTATTTTTTTTTATAAATAATCGTACCTATTCAATAATTGATTGAGTACCTACTGTACACGAATCATAAATATTCTAATCCTAGTCGATATTTAATTTCTAGGAACTTTTACCGTACGTAGTGATACTGTAATTAGTACTTACCACGTAACGTACGTATTATAAGTAATAACAAGATTACCTCTGTCACGGGACAAGAGTTCTGTGCCCAGAAGTATGACGTGCATAGACCTGTGAGTGTTTTAAGTATTTACCTCCAGCGTTGACGATGAGCACCCGCCGACCCTTGTGGTCGCGGCCCTTCATGACGTTCACCACGTTGTGGTTGAGGAAGGCATCCTTCTCGTGGTCGGGCATCAAGCCGTCTAGCAACGACGCATTGTCGCGCTTGAACTCTGCTATTCTTCGCATCTGTGAAAACATCCATTTCCAGTCAATTATGACCATGTTTTGATTAGAATAAGAAATACAATAATTATTCCCTATAATGGTTAACATATTAATCGAGTTTTTTCCGATTATAATGGAATGGTATTTTCTTCGGGCATAGGTCGGTTGTGAACGCAGATTTTTCTCATTTTACCTTGCACAGCGCTGGTCTTTAGCTGGTCTTTTTGGTGGAATGTATCTTGGTTATATACGAAGAACAAGTAGTCTGAATTTATACAACACAATGAAGGAAATGTAACCTGCATTTGTTTATTCATTCGTTAGCTATGTCGCATTAACCGCGATCGAAAAGAAAACAAATTTGTTACAGCATTTCACCACTGCGTAATAAATTCCGCTTTTCGCAAACAAAAATATTATCCATTTGTACAGTTGGTGACATTGTACCTACTTGTCATCATAATAATCAAGTCGTTTACGATACCTGGGGACACAATGAACCTTATTTCCTCATATGATTTGGATAATTTGAGTAAGTAACAACTAACTACACAATAAGAAAACTACCAGGAAATGATTTGCTAAACAAAATATGCAACAACTTAAGTGGGTAAATTGTGTAGCAAATCAGCCATGACTTAGAGTCGAAGGGCAGTCTAGCCGACTGTCTCTTGTCTGGCCGTTTTAGTGACCATTACGTATTAGGTACGGGGACGGTGCATGAAAATAACAACACATGTTAAACTTTAATACACCTGAATTTATTATGCTATGAAACATCACATTGTAAAATCCTAACGTCTCATTGTAACCAACATGTATTCAATAATATCTGTTAAATTATGGATTACATGCATCATAATGGCTCAGTTTCTTATAGATTGCGCGTCAAATTATATTTAAAGATCTGAAATGTCAAATGGAAAAATGTGTAGTGGTTTAAGTGGTTTTACTTAAATATGATGGTGAGTGTATAGGGTTGGGCCTATTCACGTATCAATGAATCAACCTGTATAAACGTGTGCCTATAAATAAGTCTGATTAAACCCAATAAGCCATAATTTGCCCTTAAGCAGTCACTTTCGGAATAATTTATGCCATCAGGGGGGCAATTTTTGAAATTCGAGCACTCGAAATCGAAAACGACTAGTCAAAAATGATCGCATACGAAATATTTCACGATTATTTTCGCATGAACTTTAAAAATACGTATTTTTGACTTCACTCGAAATACCGCACTATCAGTAGGTAGCATGTAGAAAGGACGTGCGGGTGCTTGTCGCAAGGCAGTAGTCAGTGGCCTGTATGACTACTTCCATAGCAGGACCCATGACCCATTATCAACCCATCCTATCCTATGATCACCCCATGACCACCCCATGGCCAATCCCATGACTACCCCATGGGGAATCCCATGACCACTCCATCGCCAATCTCATGACCACCCCATAGTCAACCCATGACCACCCCGTGGCCAATCCCATAAACACCCCATGGCTGATCACATTACCACCCCATGGCCGAACCATGACCATCCCCATGATTTTCTACACTACTACTGAGAAGGTAAGTAAGGGGCTATGGCTCTCTTTAATACTATTTAGACTACACGGCATTTAAATTCTACTAATAGAATTGAATATACCACTCGATTCTCAATTTCTATCGCCTGATTTCAAAAATAACATTTCATCGTTTTCAACAGAATTTCGAGTGACGAAATAGAGCGCACGAAATTAAAAAACCGGCCAAGTGCGAGTCGGACTCGCGCGCGAAGGTTTCCGTACCATTACGGAAAAAACAGCAAAAAAAATCACGTTTGATGTAGGGGAGCCCCATTTAAATATTTATATTATTCTGTTTTTAGTATTTGTTGTTATAGCGGCAACAGAAATACATCATCTGTGAAAATTTCAACTGTCTAGCTATCACGGTTCATGAGATACAGCCTGGTGACAGACGGACAGACGGAGGGACGGACGGACGGACAGACGGACAGACGGACAGCGGAGTCTTAGTAATAGGGTCCCGTTTTCACCCTTTGGGTACGGAACCCTAAAAATCGGCCCCCTGGATAGGCTCCTGCAAAATGCGATCAAGAAAGCGTTAAGATAAGGAGGGGGTATCGTTATTGTTCGGATGTAAGATTAGTAATTGAAAGAAGATGCTTAGATGATATGCTAAAACGGCAGCCGGTTTAGTCAACATAAGACATGCGTAAGCCAAAAAAAGCCTCTCGTCATTCAAGCACTCTATGTTTGCGGCGCATTAGAAACAAAAATGTGTAAATTTCAAAATTTGGGCAATCCATCTTAAGGATAATTTAAATTGCCAGCAGACCCCAGCTGCATATGAAGGACCGCGGGTTGCCCAACCACGTGCGAGCGGCGGGTTAACGACTGATTGCAATAACGCGGCAACCCATGCCTTCAGAGCAACCATGAGGTTGCCTAATCATTATTCCGTTATTAAATGTAATGGACCTGCCAATCGGTGCCGTTGCATCGACATAGATTGCAATCGACACCATCAAAATGATGTATATCACTATGAAAAATTAGTGCACTTAAGACTTTCTAGTTAAGAATCTTTGTACAAGCGCCTTATGCTGACATGTCTATACAGAAAGGTTATATAGCTGTGTGAACATTAAAGACATTCACCACTTTTTACTTCAGCAGCATTCGCGTTGTATAATAGTATTAATAGTATTATAAAACTATTGACATAAGTACATAGTTATTATGTAATTTAATTTAATTTGCCGCATTGGCAGGTGTATCATAATCTTGGTACTTAAAATCTGTTTTCTAATAACGCACTTACAATATGGTACAATACAACTTTTTAGAGAAAGAAAACAAGGCACACGGTAGATCACAAGGAGGCAATTTTGTAGTAGGTACTTACGCTTTTTTTGCATTAAGACTTTTGTACCTATGTACAGTCAGCATCGGTTAAACATAAATCAATCACGGACCTAACAACGACGTGTTAAATACATTTGGCATCTTTCGCTGATACCTATCTATAAAATATTTGAGCTACCCAGAAGAACCCTGGTCGATATTGAAAATGAAAGGGCAACAAACTTGATAACCGTAAATAGAAAACAAGGAAATAAACACTATTTTCAGCTAAATAATTGGTGTTGTTGCTTATCAGTAGTGCCAGGCGAGCGGTTGAGGCGGTTATCATCCTGCACGATATCGTGTTGATTCGTTCGTCACATCATCCACGAATACCTACCTACAGAATTATATGGTCCAGTCATTCATTGGCCTGTATCAACGCGTTAATAATTCAATAAAGCCGCTTTCAAAAGGGAACGCAACGAGGCTGAAACGCTTTAGAGCTAGAATTTTGTATGAAATTTCATTAAAGACCTCTAGTCTAGCCGAGCCTGAAACGTGATACGTCGCAGCCTATTTTAAGGAACATAATATCAATATTTCATTGTATGTTTGAGAAAAAACATAACCTGCTCTCTTGCTATGACGCAACTGGGTAAAATAATGAAAAAACCCTTCGACCAGTACCAAAACATTGTTATCAACTGTTGTGTACTGTAACTGGTGCGGCTGCAGGCGAGGTGCCTGCGCATCCGGCTCATATCGCAACAAACGCGGGATGTGTCACCGCCGCACCGCCGCCCTTTGGACCATCGTAATCTAACACAAACACTACACTATTACCGTTTCATTACTTATTGATACTAATCATGAATTAATTATGTCATGGAAGAGTTAATGATAAAATAAATAAATATTATTGGTGACAATATACCGGACCTATATTAAACAGGGCTTGTACTAAGTACACTCACTTGTGAGTCATAGCTTTTTTTGTTTTCAGAATCCATAACTCTCGCGGGAACAATATTTATAGGCCTTTGTCCTTCAGTACACCTGCAGGAAATAAGATATTTTCGAGCAAATGTGATGAAAAAAATACTTGGGTGGAATTAAAACATCTGAGACCCAATGTGTTACTCGCAATTTTTTTAAACCTGGTTTAGAGCCGGGATGCATTATTAGAAGATTATTGCATGATTAATAAGTAATTACTAGGAACCTACATCCATAAAATCCATATTAATGTATACACGGCATAAAGTCCTATTTATATTTACTATAAAAATATTGAACATTTGAACAAGTTTTGAGAACAAATCAAATTATTTTATTAAATATTTTGATTTGTGTTTTTTTTTTTAAGTAGTCACACTACTATATATAAATTAAAAACTGTAATAGATGTCATATATTAAAGAAAAAGTGACGAAGCCCTCCAGTGGTGAAGGCCGGATTCGAACCGGCGTCTTTAGCTATCGCGGCTAACGCCATGAACCCCTAGGCCACCCCGCCACGCCACCACTGGAGGGCTTCGTCACTTTTTCTTTAATATATGACATCTATTACAGTTTATAAAAATATTGTTTTAATTAAAACAGGCAAATCAAATTAGCTTCTGAGTTGCTTATGAGCCTAACTTTACTCGTGAGCTCTGCAGGGCACTTAAACTGTGCAGTTGTGCACATTACACGTACACGTACTCAATTACATAAGTATAATAATTCGAATAATTCACCTTTATTGGTACATTACGATACAAGTGCGAAAATAGTAAAAACGAGTGGTGATAAACTCCCTTCGGTCGTGTTTTAAATCGACACGATAATGAATACCATTATTCGCACATGTATCGTACAACGTTTTACAGTCCATATGGCCCTTTAAATTATCGAAATAGTCACGTAATGTGCCAATTGTCGCACTAGTGCGGTAAAGTACCACACGTACCATATGTACTGTAAAAAATTTTTCTACTCCTGCACTCTTATTTGTAGATCAAATGACTGCCAGTGAGATTGAATTGAAATCAACTTCATAAGAAGTGCGGCGCACGGGGCCCCGGCGCAGTGTTCTTAGGATCCTAACAGCAGTGTTGTTAGGAATATTCATACAATATTATGCAACTGTTGTTTTTTTGTTATTCTGACTTCTAAGCAAAGATGTACAAACAATTATTTACTTTTATTTTACGTATAATTTTAGGTGTTTGCTGCTGTCTTAGAATAAAATTGTGTGCAATGGTACATAGTTAAGTCTTAAGATTCTCGGGCCTGTCTTTACAAAACTCAACTTCGTTTCGTTTTGTAACTTCGGCCCTTAAATTTTAAGAACCCCTATTATGTACCTGTTGCAAAAAAAAACACGCTATTACTCTACTAAGCACACCTAATCATTGATTTATTAAGTTGAATAAAAGTCACTTAGGTAATACCATAAGCCATAAAGCCACAAGAGTCAGGAATATTACGAAATAAAGCTAATTATGTAACTGAAACTCCCCACAATGTTTTTAATAACATCGATTAGTTATTAAATACAAGAATGAATCACATATATGTGAGTAAGTACATGTAATATAAGCCTACAGTCATTGTTTACTTTATTCACACATGTATATTTAATGTGCAGAGCTTAAGTAAAACGTTAAGTAAAAAAAAGTTGCGAAGAGTCTAGGGACATGTTGGCACGTAACATATACTTAATTACAACAAACATTAATAAGCATTGTTACATCATTTACTTATTGTTGGCCACTTATTGTAGTTTTGACAACTGTTTAGTGTTGTGAGCAATTCAGAAACACTTTTCTATGTATTATGAGAAAGATAAAAGAAAACATCTCACTTTGTCACTCCCATCAGCCCGTCCTTAGATATGTCAATGGACCAGACAAACAGACGGGCGGACAGACGCACATGACTCACATGACGAAACTACGAAGTTGAAATTATTAATACAATGTTATACGTATATTCGCTAGCCTAAGAGGCTATAGGTTATACTTTAGGTTATTATCTTGCAATACAGAGGTAATCATTGTAATCAAGTATTGGAAGTAGATATTCATTAATTCTTCGAGTTTGATGGAATTAGTATGGCTCTGGCATCCTAAGAGCGTTTTCATATTGTCCGATCCGATATCGGATGTAGAATCCTACATCCGCGTAGTTAGTCAGGCCACGGGAGGCGGGCGCTGGCTTTAGCGGTCACGCACACTACAACAAACATTATGCATACACATACGCACACAAACAAATATTATCGGTCCGACAGCTGACGGGAGGGTCCGACGTGGCTGAAATTATCGGAAGCGCCCTTCCGATATCGGATGTCGGAAGGCGCTTATGAGAAAAACAGTTGCAGGAGAGTGCCATATGGCATCAAGTCCGCCTCTTTTGCGTTATCTATATATCGTTTGTTTAAATCTAAGCAAGAAATCTTTTAGATGTATTTGCCATGCTAAACTCGCAGGCGCTTTTTTACTTTTTTTATTCCTAGCTTGTATGTGTCAGACAGAGACATTACACGTATGTTAAGATCTACCACCGTTTTTTAATTTTCTACTCCTGTATTACTCCAAAACATGGTCCTTCGAGCCGGATTGAACATTACAGACAATAATCCAGATTATAGAATATAAGGAGCTGACAAGTGAATAAATTAAGAAATTCGTCCGACAAGAGCAAGAGATCAAGCTGACTTGGGAAAGGAGGATTCTGAGATCGTGTTCATGTGGGATTACTGGACTTGAAGACAGAGTTAAGCCTTCAGTATTCTTAATTTTCACCCATCACTCGTCATACAGGTAGTAATTATACGATTTAATACGGTTAGTATCATTTTAATTGTTTTAACTTAACCACATGTACCTAACAGTTAGGTTAACCTTTGTCGCGTCAGATTACTATTTCACTTTAATTTTATTTCGTAATTAGTTAATTTGTATTAGTTATTCACTGATATTTGCCTAGGCTTTTAATTAACTAATAAATCTACGAACTGTGAATTTAGTTAATCATTATTTAACTGGACGATTAGACATAGGTAGGTGTTAAATAAAACAATAGGTTAGTTTTCACCACCATCTAATTAAATAATTGTTATGAAACATTAAATTTAGATACAATTATTGGTGTTAAAACTTAAACTAAGTAAATAAAATAAATATACACTTAAATAAACTGTTAACTTAGGCATCAACTGTACTATCATACATTTCTTATACATTTAAGTTAATCTAGCATTGTATAACATTTCAGTTGACAACACACGCCTCTCAAAATGTCCGAAGAAAAGGATTTAATCAAAAAACGTGGCAGTTACAAGGGCCGGCTAACTAACTTCTCAAACTACGTGAATTCTTTGGAAAGTTCTTCACTTACCTCAGTAGCCGCCAATGAGTTGCAGTTACGAATCAGTAGAATGGAAAATGTATTTAGTGAGTACGATGCAGTGCAGTTAGACTTAGAATGTTTGTCGGCAAGCATTGACATTCAGTTACCTGAGCGAACTGAGTTCGAAACCCAGTACTTTAGTGCAATTGCTAAAGCACAAGATATTTTAAATTCATTTCATAAAAAGCAAGAAGAACTGGGTAGCGAACGTGCAAGTATTTCTAGTGCTAGCAATCATAGGCTAGTTAAACTTCCCGTCATACAGTTGCCTAAATTTTCAGGCTCTTATGAAAATTGGCTCGAGTTCCACGACACATTCCTAAGCCTGATTCATTCAAATGACGAAATTGACGAAATAAATAAGTTTCACTATTTGAGATCGTCATTGGAGGGGTCGGCAGCAGTGGTTGTTAAATCGGTCGAATTTTGTTCTAAAAATTATCAAACTGCATGGAAACTCCTGTGTGATCGTTTCGATAACAAGCGTTTATTGCTACAAAATCATGTTTCAGCAATCTTTAATATCGAAACAATTACCAAGGAGTCTTCATTTGCGTTAAAACGTATGATCGACCAATTGAACAAAAACTTGCTTGCCTTGGAATCGCTCGGCGAACCAGTAAAACAATGGGATACGTTGCTTATTTACATTGTGTCACATAGGTTAGACGCTAAGTCGTACCGGGAATGGGAAGAATACAAAGGTCGCTTAGATAAAGATAAGCCAATTACTCTGGAAGCCTTTTTAACATTCATGCGAAATCGTTCCGATTTATTAGAAACGTTGGAACTGTCCACAAATAACACTGCCGGTCGTGGTAACACTTCTCACAAAAACACTCCGAAACTTAAAACCCTGTCCGTACAAGATACAAAACAGAACACTGTCGCTAAGTGCCCTAAATGCAGCGGTGAACATTATTTACCTAGTTGTTTACAGTTTCTCGCCCTAAGTAACGCTGCGCGATTGGAATTGCTACCGAGTTTAAAGGTATGCTATAATTGTTTACGCGGTGGTCACTACGCTAATCATTGCAAAAAGCCGGGATGCAAATTATGTAAGCGAAAACATAGCACGTTAGTTCATGTTACAGATTGCAAATCTAGATCGAGCGGTGACTGCGCGTCCGGCCGCGGCGAGGAGGATAATTTAACTAAAAATAATAAATCGATTTTTCCTGTTAATCAATTATCACCTGCCGCGCCCGTCGCATCTCATTCTGGCTTAGGAAATGTTTCATATGATTCCTCGCTCGCTCCTGTACAGACATTATCGGCTCAAATGGCACAAGGGAAACATGGTATGCTCGCAACTGCATTAGTAAAGGTTTACGACAGCAACAATAAAGAGTATGTCGCTCGCGCCATGTTAGACAATGGTAGTTTTGCATGCCTAATATCTCAGGGTTTCTGTGAGAAATTAAACTTACCAACGAATCAAATTAATACGTCTGTTCTTGGTATAAATAAACAGACTTCTAAAATAGGAGAAATGTGTCTACTTCCTATTAAATCTTTAAATGACACATATTCAGTAACAGTAAACTGTTACGTTCTGCCATCCCTTACTGATGACGTCCCATGTCGTCAAATTGATTTGAGGGATCTTAATATCCCAAGCGACATTTGTTTGGCTGATCCAAACTTTTATAAACCTGCACCGGTCGACATAATCTTAGGATCTGAAGTGTTTTGGGACTCGTTTCCTACACAGCCTCAGATCATCAGACTAGGTCTAGAGCTTCCGATGCTCTGTGAAACTCGCTTTGGCTTTTTGGTTGCTGGTCGGGCAATTACCGACCATCTGCCTTCCAGTATGCAGTGTTTTTTTGCTTCTGGTCTCTCGCACACAGGTAATAATGATTTAAAATGTAACGACGACATCCAAACCCAATTAACGCGGTTTTGGCAGCTCGAAGAAGTTAGCCATAAGTCGTCTCATTATTCACCTGAGGAGAAAATGTGCGAAGAACATTTCGTTGAAAATACTACGCGGCTAGCCGACGGACGATTCTGTGTCAGGCTTCCTTTAAAACAAAGCGAAAGTGTCCTAGGCGACTCATTTCAACGCGCAAAGCATTGCATGCTATCATTGGAACGCAGAATTAAAACCAAGCCCTCTTTTAAAGGTTTATATACTGATTTCATGGCAGAGTATGAAAGTTTGGGTCACATGTCGCATGGTAGGCAGATCTCAGGGGAAGAAAAGGGTTATATAATACCCCACTTTGGAATTTTGCGTGACAATAGCTCCACGACGAAACTCCGTGTTGTGTATAACGCTAGCAGCCCGTCTACCTCAGGTGTTAGTCTGAATGACATCCAGATGGTCGGACCCACTGTGCAAGACGACCTTCTGTCTATTCTTATTAGATTTAGGCAGCACCGGTACATCATTTCTTCGGACGTGGAGAAAATGTACCGTCAGATATGGGTGCACCCTGACGACCGCCACCTTCAAAAAATTCTTTGGCGCAGCTCTGAGACCAAGCCACTATTAGTGCACGAGCTCAATACTGTCTCCTATGGGACAGCCAGTGCTCCCTTCCTAGCCACCAGGTGTCTCAAACAAATAGGTTTGGATTGTGACGATGAGAAAGTCAAAGAAGTCATCGTTCACGATTTTTATGTAGACGACCTGCTGACAGGAGGAGATGAGCTTACGGCAGTGGAAGAGATTCGCCATAAAGTGAATCAAGCACTTTCTTCAGCAGGAATGAACCTGCGTAAGTGGAAGTCAAACGAGTCTCGCCTTCTATGTGAACCCTCTCAATCCTCTGTGGATTTGAATATAGGATCAAATGAGCCCAGCAAAACGTTAGGCTTAGGCTGGCATCCTGAGTCTGATGAGCTGTATTTTCCAATAGGAAAACTAGTTCCCAAAGGAAATACCAAGCGCGACATGCTCTCAGTGATTGCTCAGATCTTCGATCCGTTAGGACTTTTGTCTCCGGTCGTAATCACCATGAAGATGCTACTGCAGCGGTTGTGGCTTCAAAAGATTACGTGGGAAGAAGAACTGTCTCCAGAGATTACCAAACAATGGGTAGAACTCTTGGATGGATTGCCGGCACTGAATGATATTAGAGTCCCTCGTCATGTCATTTGCAACTCACACATAGCCTTTGATCTACACATTTTCTCAGACGCATCTGAACGCGCGTACGGCGCTTGTGTGTACGTACGTAGTGTAGACAAAGAAGGTCAGGTGTTCGTTAGGTTATTGATCGCAAAAAGTCGAGTCAGTCCAATTAAACCGACGACTATACCTAAACTTGAATTGTGTGGCGCTCTCGTTAGTGCTCATCTGTATGACAAGGTCATGACTTCACTTAGAGCTCAGGTCAGAAGCACGACATTCTGGACCGACTCGACTATAGTGTTAGGTTGGCTTAAGATGATGCCGAGTAGGTTGCAACCCTTTGTGCGGAACCGAGTGTCGGACATTTTAGAAATCACCGGCAGTTGTACTTGGAGGCATGTTCCAACAGACCAAAACCCAGCGGACTTAATTTCCCGTGGAGTGCATGCAAACGTTATAGACTCGTTAGATTTGTGGTGGTCGGGTCCCAGTTTCTTGCAGCAAGACGTGGCTCAGTGGCCCTTTAATCCTATCACAAAGCAATGCGATGAGCTGCCTGAAACCCGCGTTGAGGTTTCATTGCACGTTAACATAACTCATGAGCCATTAATAGATTTCAATCGTTTCTCGAATCTCTCGCGGCTCATTCGTGCTATTGCTTACGCTCTTCGCTTCATTAAAAAATGCCGAAAAAATGAAGCGTCGACGTCGTCCACGTACCTCAATCATGACGAATTAAATGATTCATTAAAGGTGATTACCAAATTCAGTCAGAGCAAATCATTTTCAGAATATGATATATTAGCCAAAAAACAAAATTTGCCAAAAAAGAGTAAGCTCTTAAAATTCAACCCATTCCTAGACAACGACAACTTAATGCGTGTGGGAGGCCGTCTTTCCAATTCAGAATTTCCGTACGAGAAAAAACATCCCATTATTTTACAGTCCACACATCGATTCACAAAATTATTATTTAATAAGGAACATAAAAGGCTTCTCCATGCACCGCCTCAGCTGTTGTTAGCAACAATTAAGGAAACCTATTGGCCCATAGGAGGTCGTAATTTGGCAAAGGCTTGCTACCATCAGTGTGTGCGTTGTAAAATTATGAAAGGACAAGTAATTGCTCCACTGATGGGGAATTTGCCAAATTCTCGGTTGTCACCTGGAGGCTACCCGTTTAGGAATGTGGGCGTGGACTACGCAGGTCCACTCATGGCAGCCAGCCGTCAAGGTCGTGGTTGCGCACTAGTTAAAGTTTATGTTGCTATTTTTATATGCTTCACAACCAAGGCGATACATTTAGAATTGGTGGGAGATTTAACTAGTAAAACTTACTTGCTGGCACTGTCTCGCTTTATGTCTCGCCGGGGACAGCCAGACAACATTTACTCCGATAACGGCACTGCATTTGTCGGAGCCTATAATGAAATTACAAAGTTTCTGAAGGAAAACTGCAACTCTTTGGCTGAGACGTTGGCTAGTAAAAACACTAGATTTCATTTTCTGCCTGCTTATGCACCTCACTTCGGGGGTCTTTGGGAGGCGGGTGTCAAATCAGTTAAATTTCATTTGCATCGAGTGTTGGGAAATTGTAACTTAACCTATGAACAGCTTAACTCTACACTCATCAATATTGAAGCCCTGTTGAATTCTCGGCCACTCACGCCTCTGTCATCACACCCGGACGATCTCTCAGCGCTCACCCCTGGACATTTTCTTGTCGGACGCTCACTCACCTCATTGCCGGTGCAGGATCTGCGGGACCACACTTACCAGCATCTGACACGATTCCACCGAATCGAACAGCTCCGTCAACATTTCTGGGCTCGGTGGACTAAAGAGTACGTCCCAGAACTGCAACAGCGTGTCAAGTGGAGACTCAACCACGATTCCCTCAAAAATAATACCCTCGTTGTGCTGAAGGAGGACAATCTTCCTCCGTTGAAATGGAGACTGGGACGCATTGTAGCCATTCACTCTGGACAGGATGGTATATCACGAGTGGCTGACGTGAAGACAGCTGGAGGAGTCGTTCGACGCGCTTTCAGCAAGATTTGTCCTCTTCCTGTGGCTACCGATTCTGCTTGAAAGGCTTCTTTCAACCCCGGGGGCATGTTTAAATCTAAGCAAGAAATCTTTTAGATGTATTTGCCATGCTAAACTCGCAGGCGCTTTTTTACTTTTTTTATTCCTAGCTTGTATGTGTCAGACAGAGACATTACACGTATGTTAAGATCTACCACCGTTTTTTAATTTTCTACTCCTGTATTACTCCAAAACATCGTTTTTAGTAATAATGATTTATTAAATAAAAAATAAATACAGAAAAACACATGTCTTGCATTTTACTTCCATTCGACATCCGATATCGGATCGGCCAATGTGAAAACGCTCTTACGATGTCTTGTTTCGGCGAAAAGCTGTTATCTAAGTACAAGTGCTTTTAAAAGTTACAATAATTTTATTACTCATTTTTATCATCTAACTAACAATACATAATTACATTAATTACATACATTTACTTGGTGGACAAAAACTTATTGTTTAATTTGTCTGTTTACATACGGACACAAAGCACCTGGGCTTTTTAAATTGAATTCAAGTACCTATCAATAGAAACATAGCAAAAAAGTCGTAATAAAGTGCAACAAAGTCGATGCCCTCCCGGAACATGCACTATGACTTACATGTGTATTATAATATATTGTAGTACCTATCCGAGTAATAGAAGTAGTTGACAATGGGCGCTGCTGACAATATTTATTCTGCCGGTCCTTGCCGCGGCGATGTTTTGCACCAGCAAATAAACTAAGGATAAAGCAATACCAACATGTAATCTGAACGAGAGTTTACAAAGAATAAATCTTTGCAGAGGGTAATAGCATTTATAATCGTTTCAGTATTTGTAACAAGTTTTACGATATGCCATCATTTCACTTCAAGGTATATATTGGTGTAACTGCAATCGGGCCAATAACTGCAATAATAACCTCATCTGATCATCTCACGGACAAACAAACACTAAAGCCTAGCCACTTACATGCCCCGAAGAAAGTATCGATGTAATTTGGTATACGGTACCTACTATTAAAGAAACAACCCTAACATGAAAATTATAATATATCCTCAGACATTAAATTTACTATGTCCGCCATAAAAATAATTCGCATCAAAACCTAACAATTTTCTTAGACGTACGTAGATATTAGACAAGATTTCCCTGCCAGCAATTTGTTCGTTAAAAGCTTTCTAATTACAGGAGTTAAGCGAGTCTTGTGAAGGCATATCATAGGCAGTTTTAACTAACGAGCCAATTCGAACAATGATCTAGATATGAACTAGATATCCACTAGATATGAAACAGAAACGATAACGAGATATTTAAGTCATGTCAAATTTGACATTTCCGCGATTCCGAATGTCCTCTTGAACAATCTCTTTAAGATTTGCTTAAGATATTACTTAGACATCCATGGATATCTAATGGATATCCCAAAACGTCACAATTATTGTAGCGTAAAATGACAATTGGTTTCTCGAATCGAACTGCAAAAGATAACTAGTTGAGAACTAAACTATAACGTATCTATTCGATCTCGTATTGTTCTCGTATCTAGTAATAATTATTACTTTAGTTGTTCGAATTGACCGGTAAGTAGTTTCCACAACGTTGCTAGGCGAGGATAACAGAGCACGTTGTTATTGTGATTCGCTGTCAGTTTATATGGAGCAAGCAATATGTCGATAAGCGATGCACTTCGACATCGGCTATCGTATGCTCTCCCGGATGTCGTCATGTAAAAGTTTAGGTATCTCCTTATGTAAATGTATGTGGGACAAACAGAGGTTACACAGTTTACAGCATTTACTGATAATGCCATTAACTGTTAAGTAATCTGTGACAGATAAAGTATTCAATTTCAGTATTCATAACTTTAAACAAATGCTAAATATTCTCTTTTGTTCTGTATCTAATCTAGGATTCTATGCCACACTTCTGTCCTTTTTCATTCGCAAAAAGTGAAATTGTTTAAAATAGACTTTAATATATCAGTGTTAAAATCGATATTTACGCTCGTGAAAGGCAACGACACTCGACTCGGTCGTTGTTATGTCAACGCACTATAGATAGTATATATTATGGATATATATATAAGTATTTTTAAACAATTACTGCCAAAGAATGAAGATGTTACGACAAAATGCATAACAGATTAATTTTGATTGTGTTGTTGTAAAAACTAAATGTAATATCTTATGATTTTTATGTAAATATACAAATGGTAATTAATCATCGCTACTGCAGAAATTGTTGTACCTAAACGATTTCTAAATGTTTGTTGCTGATGTTCGTAGTTTTCAGCATCCAATAGGGGCACACATATTTCTACGTACATAAGTAGTATAGGTAGGTGTGCTCGTATATGTATGATACTTAGAAATCAATCATTATCATAATACTTATCTCGTTTACAAAACAAGTAAAAAAGTAATATTACCGAATAATATTTATTTAAATAACAATAAACATAAAATTGCAAACTGTACCTATTAGACGAATGGCGAAAAAAAAATTACACTCCCATAGAAACTGGACCAGTTAAAATGTATGAAACAGCCAAATTTTTTTTCGCGATTTCGGGGTTGGTCCCATAGTAAAAGTTGCTCAGTATAGTCCCAAAACCTCCCTGGCAACGGGAATGCACTTACTTTTTAGCCACCCTGTATACAGCAGAATCTTCTGCATTGAAATTAAACAAACCTGCCACCGTAGAGCAATGACAATGTAGTCGTGAGGAATTAAGACTGGCGCAGCAGGAATTTAATCAATATTCATGCCTACTTAGATATTGTACAGATTAAACCTGTGTTGTACTGCCATTGGTCTGTAACTAGTCAAAAAATAATAATAAGAAATTAAGTACCTATATTATTGACCAAGCAAACAGGAAATGCGAGCGATATATTTTATTTTTAACTTCGGCAAAAAGGCGTTCGTATATTCGTCAGCTGTCTTCTATACATTACTCATTCTCGTGAAATTTTATGAGCGGAATCAATAATTATATGTTTTTTAATTCAGTTTTTGGAAAGGTTTAAAATTGCGGATCCAATGGGGTCTCGAGGTCTACAACTCACAGCACAAATGATTACAAAAATGCATAAGCGTAATTTAAGAGATACGAAAGACACAACAAAGATTACGCAGATATTAAACGGCGAGGTCTAGGCCAGTCCCACGAAGTCGATCGTTAACCTCTAACACTAAAGAATTACTCAACAGTACGTCATTACGATGGGTAAAGTTACGCAAATTTGGTACGTTGCCGGCAGCCCGTATAGCATGCGTAAAATTAGTCGGTCAATGAGCACTTATTGTATAAATAACACATCGGTGCTTAAATCATGTTCTCATGAAACCTATTTAACTGCATACCTATTTCAATATTTATAATGAATATTTTTTATTTAGAACCACGCCATTTAAGAGTCCCCGGCAAACTCGGCCGAATTTCACCTTCGCATACAAACGGAGTTTCATTCTCATTTTAAAACTACGTGTTGGAGTGTAATGAAACTTTGCACATACAATGACATGAGGTATATCTAGGTCTGTAATTAGTTTATATAGTCTCTAGTATATAAAACAAACGAAATAGAGCAAAAACAAGTTTTGTATGAAAAACTTACATTCGCTGTATTTTTTTAACTATTGTATCTGAACCTACATAAACTAATTACAGACCTAGATATACCTTATCCTATTGAAAGTACAAAGTTTCAGAGCAATCTAGCTAGTTGTTTTAAAATGAGAGCGTAACTACGTTTGTATGGAAAACCGAGCTTGCCGAGAACTCTCAACAACGTTCTCACGAGTATTTAAAAAAAAGTGAAAATAATTTGCAAGCATCAGCTATTGAAACTATGTAAAAAAATATCTAGGTACACTTAAATTTGTTCAGGTATTTAATTAGGCGCTAGTACTTAGAGATAGGTATCAGTAATTCTATCATCTAATCTTAGCCAAATTTAAAACACGCACGCACCTTTGCGTTTCTATACGAATCCAATGTCACGGTAGATTGAATTGAATTGCGTGCCGCAGACAAACGAAAATATACAGCTAATTTTGAAATTAAACTATCTACTTAACTATTATTATTTATTACATATCCATCGTGGCAAAATGTCGAAATGCTGAATTATGGCGCCCCAAGGATTCTGCGGTGCCCCGTTACACAAAAAAGCGGTCACTTCGGCATGCGATTCACGTGGCTCAGACAGATGCAGTGTCAAACGTGGTTAAACAATGAATTATATAACTTGCAGTGAGTTTGAATTTCTGGCGAAATATCAGATACAATGGCTAGTCTGAGGTCAATTTAGTTTTCAAAATAATGATGCTGGTACATTACAAAAGCTGAAAAGCTGGTGATTATTACAAAAGTAATAATTATCATTTTAAGAATAACGACAGCTTTCGCAAGTTTTATTAACGTAACTAAAACCTGTTGCAAATAAATAAATTGAAAATTAATAATCACATCTAAAAACTTATTATAATCAAATAAAATGGACCAGGCCAAGACGAAAGTAAAGCGATGCTAAAGGGAAAACGACGAGAAAAGACAGCACTTCTTGTAAGAACCGATAGCTCGTCTCGTCCCAAATGGTTAGAAGGTCACGAAATATCGAATTGTAGGTACAATCTTGATTTTCCCTTATAAACAGTGTTACCTATATTTCAGGACGTAACCAAAATGTTGCTTAATTCATAATAATAGTAGGTACTCACCAGTGCGAGAGCGCTCTCTGGGTACCACTTGCAGGGACGGAGGAAAATTGTAAGCGTTTCATCGTCATCCGCAAAGTTCAGATCCTTGTTCTCTTTGAGCAATTCCCGCAGGCGTTCCAGCGCCTCGCGCACGCGCTCAGGGGTCTCGCGCAGCTCCTGCTCGGCCAGCGCGCGCGTCTCCGGCGACAGCTCCTGGCTGCGCTCCAGGCGGAAGTCCATGGAACTCATGGCGGGTTTACTGTTGAGGAAAATTCATCAGTATTCATGCTTCATATATGACAGGCGAATTAAATTTCATCGGAGAATGGCACTATAGGTATGTGTAGTGCTTATGATCGATATGATTGACATGCTTATGACGAAATACTGAAGTTTATTTTATTTTCTCAACTAGGTAGGTATTGTAAAAGTAAAATCTCTTGTTACCAAGTTACCAGTTAGAGTAAAGAATAGTTAGACGAATACAACGCGACTTGAGCAGCGGACGTAAAGTTAATATGTGTATTCCCATTTGTCCCCGACGGGCACAGATGGAAATAGGTGCATTTATATGAATCAATCATGTTTTTCCAGACAGAAAGAGCTATGAACAATGCATAAACTATTAGCTGCCACCCAGCAAAAATTCAAGATAACTAACAACGGCTTCAGTAAAACGCATCCAAAATATTACCAAGCCAAGTTATTTCAGACTCCTCCAATGTATTATTGCCTTGAAATAATATTAAATGTTTCGACAAAAGTTAGGTTGGGTTAGTCTCATTAAAGTTAGCATTTTAATCTTCGTTACTTTCAATTACCTACACAACTTTTATTCCTTTTAAGTAAAGCAAACTACTTAGGCAAGGTTTAATCGTAACTGTTATCTAACTTATAATATACTCGTCGTTAATAACAATTATCCCTGAGATTTCTGTTAAGACAAGACTGAAGACTTCCTAGAGATGTCGGCCGTCGGGTCCGACTTGACACTGGGCCCCGAGGCAAGTGAGGGCTCCATTAGGATGCCCAGCACGCCCGCACGTGGCCGCGCCGTTTAAGATCGCTTAGTATTCACCTGTCTTCGGAAATTAACCGACTTGATTTATCACTAGCGCGGATTGTTCGTAAGATTAATGCGATGACGCTGTGTTGTAAATCGATATAAATTAGGTAGGTATTAGCTATTTAAAAACTGCTAATCAACCACAATGTTGTTACAGTCAATTTCCAAAAAAGGTATGATTCACAATCGCTTGTAGTAGACCTTAGGTTTAAATACTTTAAATGTTATACGTTGGTTTGGTCAAGCCAAGAGAAAATCAAGTAAAAAGTAATTTTGACAACAATTTGTTTTGTCTGTCGACATTGCCACTGATTCTTTGTGCTTCGTATCGTTTAATAAAATATGGTTTTGGTGGGGTTAATATTACTTAAAGTGGAATTCACTTAATTGAAACGGATACGGTTTATTTAATCAGATGATTAATCAGTTTAATCACCCTAAACTTCATTTTATATCAAGTATTTCAAGTCAAGGTATAACACTTAGTGTTACTAACAAGTATTTTTTATGGTTAGTATAGATACCTATAGTTATAGCCACCTATATAGGTGGGGGTGGGGGTTAAACCTTGACTTGAAAGACTTGATATAAAATATTTTTTTTATGGTTAGTATAGATACCTATAGTTATAGCCACCTATATAGGTGGGGGTGGGGGTTAAACCTTGACTTGAAAGACTTGATATAAAATAAAGTTTAGGGTGATTAAACAACTGATTAATATGATTAGGGTAAGTTAAAATATGCAATTAATTAAGAATTTGAGTTTTCAATATCAAAAGATCTTTGAGAATTTTGGTAAAAAACGAAATATTTTCTGACGTAGCTACATTGATAAGATTCTGTTTATCAAAGGCTTGATTAGAACATAATACGAAGAAAAATCTTCGAACAAAGCATACAATTGTGCCATATCTAGGTACTCGAATATTTTTAGTCTATGTGTGCAGACTGTATGAATATCCTCGGGGCATAAATTAAGAGAATGGTCGCATTTTACGCAACGTAATCAATTCATTATTTTAGTCACTTAACTTGGTCAGTAACAACACGCATATGTAAATACATATGTACTGTACTCGTTTTCACAAATAAAACTACCTATTGCCAATAATACACTGTAGATAAGTCGCACTATCACGATTTGTGTGCATGGCTATAGTCAATGTAAGTACATATAGATATATATTTGTTATATGGTAGATATTTTGCTACATATTTTTCTATGATCTTCGGTTCAGTCAACTCTGCACGCGCTTGAGTTACTACACTTGTTCCCAATTATTTTGCACACTTGCACGTTGTGTTGCATCGATAGCTTTTCTCTCGCAATAGCAAAGTCAGTTACTAGACAATGTATTCCTTACGCAAGCAACTTTGCTATATTTTGTCTACTGATGACTAAGAAACCTTTCTATGATTTTTCTATGAATATAAATGTTACATTTCTCTCAATCGCACTGATACTTGACTATTTTTTTCGGGATGTTATTCATCTGTTTGTTATTTATGGTTTAAGAATTTATTTATGACAATAAATATAAATATTTGGGGGAGAAACTTACACCGATTTATAGTTTATACCATAGTTCGCGGCAATTTGTACTAATCCAAAATAATAAACAGTGATAATTACTATTAATTAGTGAACAAAATAACAATCTAAATTATTAAGTGAATTAATAGATACCTTTACCTAAACGTTAGGTGTCACATAATTGTAATTAGTAACAAAACATTTAATGTTACCTCTTTCAAGTAAAATTCACTACGAAAAGAACAATAATCACAATTGCAATTTCGAAAACAAAACAACGGAACCTAATTACACAACAAGCTAAAACAAACGAGCACGACACTGAAAGATGCGAACTTGTGCAGTCGCGCTCCAATTTGTTCACACAAGCGAATAAACTTGTGAAAATCGCACACTAACCTCGCTTGGATCGCGTAGAGGAACTCGCGCGCCGGTGGAAATGGCAAAGGGCGGGAAATCGATCGTGCGGCGCGAGAGACGTGCAAGCGAGTGTGTGCGCGCGCGCCTCCACGCCCCTTATATACGAGCGATAAGGCGCTCTTTGTGATCGCATAAACACAGGGTGGTAAACAATAAACATATTGACTACCAAATTTAAACCGCTAATGATTATGAGGGTCATAAACAAAGGGATGAGATGAGACAGCGTTATGTCATCTTTCTTGTGGTTTCTTGGAAGTCTTTGTTGTTTTGTACGAATGCAGAAGGAACCTTCGTCCTTGGTGCCGTTGGACTTTGCTTTGAATCAGTCACCGCAAGTCGGCGCACCCCGGTCGCATCGCATCCAACGTCCGCTTGATAAATAGTAAGTACACCTACCTTTAAAAATTACAATAGATAATTATGAAAATAACTACCTACGTTTAAGTACCAGTTCGCAAATCTGGTAGACAATAGTTATTCGTTTATGTTAGTTATAGTATCTCGTGCTAATATTGATACCAGAGCAAGCCAATGATTCCAAAATTGAACCACGAGCGAGTGGTTCGAAAAATAAAATTTTGAGCGTTGCGAAGGTTTCAAGGCACGAGGGTTAAACAAATTTTGCCACCAAGTGAAACACAAAATTTTTCACTACACGACCAACACAAGTCAAAATACTAACTGTAAAATATCAACAAAATCAAAGCAAATCGATTCAAAATTAATGTTATTAAATATTTATCATTCAAAATCATCATTTAAAAGTCATTTCTAATAGCATACATAAGAAAACAACTAAAAATTTACATTTGATTACTTCGCCTCACATGTGAATAAAATACAACTTTCGTATCAGTTATTGAACAATCAAGAGAGCCTTTACCAGCTGGTGTGGTGAAGATATGTGCCGTTTTTAACCAAAAGAGTATTTATTGTCGGTTGTCAATAAGACGCTATTTTCATAATGCTTCAATTTGAAATCAACATGTGGTACCTTTTAGTTGAAAGTGTCACATATTGGTACCTATCTTTAATTAAAACCGGCCAGGTGAGTCTGTCTGTGAGTCATTCTCTAAATTAATCTATAGGATTCAGCCATCATAGTTATTAAAAAATATCAATGTTATTTAAAATTACACAAGAAAAACACCGTTTTAGTGGTTATTTCGCCAGGTAGTAATTGAATTGTTTAAAAATAAAGCATTCCGTAGGTACCTACTTATTCACTTTACCATCGCTTCCCAACCGATTCATTATTAAAATAAAATACCCAAATCGCGAAAGGTGTTTTTTTTACTTCAATAACTCGAAAAGATAGACGTATTGTTTTGCAACTCTATATTTCATTTATTGACCTACTCAATTTGAATAGGTCACTTCTACTTGGACCTAGATCTCGAATTAATTCCATTTGAATTACTCTGTCCACATCGTACATTTAAGAATTAGTATAAACTACTTACCTGTTGCTAAATAAAATGTGCGAAGTTACAATGAACATATTAACAATTAGCACATTAAAAGATTTTCACCTCTATGATTACCTACCATACTTATTTTAATTTTAACCCATTTTATACTCAATTAAAGACAACACATTTTATTTTTCACAAAAATCGGTGTCACACACTGCTTACCTACTACAGTTGCTTCATACGTAGAGTCATGTGAAGAAACACTGGAGTGACATTCTGACCTGACGTCTCTTGATGGTTGCATCGTTGCTCAGCGTGTACCTAGTAATGGTGAGATCTAAACTTCTTCATGAATAATGCAAACTTAGAAATATCTTAATTACCGTAAAATGGTCTTACTTTGCTCCTTGGTGGGTAACTATGCTCCAATTCAAAAAAAGTACTTAACTAATATATGTATAGTAGTTTTAAGATTTACTAACAAAATTGTATGGGCTCTGTCTGAAATAAATGTTTTATTATTATATTATTATTATTATATACTCAAAGATAATATTTCTATACTCAGATAAACGAAATTGTATATATATTTTGGATTGCTACGTTAGTCATAAAATTAATGTCTCTTTTTTGGCGCGGCTTATTAATTAGGCGCACAATAGGGTAACTTTGCACTCCTTTTAAGTAAACTATAGGTTCATAGCTTCGTTTTATATAAAACAACATTTCATAAAGTTGATTTACCGATAAAATATGTTTGGTACATAAGATTTTTTTTTTTATATTCAATTCGTCTGAATAGTTAATAATGAATATTTAAAAGATGGTATTCAAAATTTACTTATACAATAGTGGGTGGAGCAAATATTGGAGCAAAGTAGGACCATTGTAGACGAACCACCTTATAGCGCATACCTTGGTTTTCCTCTCGAAACCTCAACAGAAAAGAATTAGTTATCTGCTTTCGAACCCGAACTTATCACATCCCACTCAACAAATTTAACTTCATAATGAAAAAAGAGACGACCCAAACTGTACACGGTGCGAGAGAGAGGAGGACCTCCTCCACTTAGTTCTCGAGTGCAAAATCAACGAACAATCTAGGTTGGATCTCTTAAAAGAAACTCGGTGTTCTGCGGGGGATCTTCTCTTCTTCTTCCATCAAATCTTAAGCTCAGGGTTCACTACAGAATATAGTGGTAGATTTATAAGTTTTATCATACAGTCATTGGACCTTAGATTCGAATATTATAAAAACACTCCTCAAGTACTCCCAATTGTTTAAGTAACCTCTAAAGTTTAAGTAACAATGTTGTTATTTTTAAGCCGACTTAATCATAAGATGTATGGCTTATAAAATAAATAAGATAAAAAAAAAGATGTTTTTTTTTTATATTCAATTCGTCTGAATAGTTAATAATGAATATTTAAAAGATGGTATTCAAAATTTACTTATACAATAGTGGGTGGAGCAAATATTGGAGCAAAGTAGGACCATTTTACGGTACCTTACTTTGAATAAAAATAGGCAATACGATACGATGTGTTAATACAATTCGGAGTCCCTCTCCTGAATTCTATATGTCTAACGCATTTATTGTAACTAAACTTTTATTAACCAATTTTTAAATACATATTAAATCACATTTAGAAACGGGTCTATCGCGAATTTATTTTGTTATCTTTATTTACCGACGTATCGACACAGGTTTCACTGGTCGTGGTCGCGGCTAACTGACGTCCCAGCAAAATGTCAAAACAGAGAATTTTTAAATGTTTTCTAAACTTAATAATTCAGTTGTTTCAATCTCATTATTTTAATAGTGTAAGTTTTAGTTACGCTGATAATTACATATATAGTTTTACATACGACATACGAAACTTGTACTCTCTCTATTTTCTCTGATAACATTTTTTAGCAACGAAAACTAGTAGCAGACAGATGTATTAGGTATTTATGTATATTACGTAAATATTCATGCCAAGTTTCATGTTTTAAAATGAGAGCGTAATGTCGATTGTATGGGAGCATTGGGAGCACCTTATTGGCGGCGGGTCCGAGTGACTTAAGTTTTAGCAATAAGGATTACGAATGGTCAGTTAAGAGTCACACGAATGTTCATGTTATTTCAGAATGTCGTTAAAGTAAAGTAAAGTAAAGATTTTTTTGTGGAAACATTTAGAGCAGAAATAACATATTGTTTATCATTCATAAAAATTTCATAAAAATGTTTTAAAGTGAGAGCGTAAGTCCGATCCGATTGTATGGCGGCGGCTAAGTTCGTGTAACTACTGTTAATAGTAATATCTGGGAGACCGAGCTTTGCTCGGAAAACATATACTTAATAACTCAAAAATGCGCGTTTTCCCAGAGATAAGACCTAGCTAGATCGATTTTTCGTCCCCGAAAGCAGTTTTCGAGATCCCCGAAATATATATATAAGAATTGCTGATTTAAAGGTATAAAGGTATTATAAGATAGACGATGGTATATATGTGTATTTTGTATGCTTTAATAAACTCAAGGAGAAACGCACCGCCATGGTCATCTTATTTTAAGAACCGGACCCCTGAAGAAACTAATTGGTGACCCCTGGTATATACACTGCTAAAACATAACTCTTCCTTTCGTCTTTGCCGTAGACGGGTGAAAATAGTAAAATTTCAGTTTAATAACAAAACTACACTGACTATACTCAAGCTTCGGAGTCAAAACAAAGCAAGGATCAAAGTTTAACAAGCAGTGACTCATTATATTTATAGGTATATACAAGATAGGTTCAACGGTCACTGTATCGAGTGTCCCACTATAAATCTATATTTGCTAATCCTAATTAATGTGACAACCACAATGAAGACGTGTTTATATACTGTAGCCACTGTAGGTACAAAGGGATCAAATACACAGTAGTACTTTATCTACCTAGACAGTGACACATGGAACCGAATAGCAAATCAGCGTTTCCAATTCGACTGATAATTAAAATATGTGTTTATAGGCATTCTGTTGATGTGTGAGCTCATGAGCTGATTAAAAAACCGGCCAAGTGCGAGTCAGGCTCAAGACCCAAGGGTCATCATACAATCATAGTTTTTAGGGTTCCGTACCCAAAGGGTAAAAACGGGACCCTATTACTAAGACTCCTCTGTCCGTCTTTCTGTCACGGCTCTATCTCACGAACCGTGATAGCTAGACAGTTGATAAGTTTCACATATGATGTATTTCTGTTACCGCTATAACAACAAATACTAAAAACAGTTTAAAATAAATATTTAAGTGGGGCACCATTCATCATCATCAATTCATCTTAAAACTTAAATATGCGATTAAGTCCCGTTTTACAACTTAATAATGTGTTGAAATCGTGAGTTTAAATCAAAATAGAACTACGTCATACCAAAACTACAACAGAACAGAAGTTCCTACCCAGGACAGTTAAAAGCCCCAAATGCCACACACAATAGCTAATTTTGATACTATAGGTACTTTTGGCTAAATTACTAAACTACACACAACTAACTAAATATTGAACCAAGTCTACATTTCACATGCGGATTACCCTGCTTTTCTTTATACATAGGCTATAAAATAAAACATTTAGGTAATTACATCGCAAACTGATGGATTAATTTAGCTTATAGTGATCCCATTTCACTTCAGTACATGTTCTTTCTTATGAACTTCTTTCCTTAAAATTGTAAAGTAATTGATTAGAATAAAAAACCTTAATATTGAATGTAGATTATGTATTCGAGGTGGATGGCTCGTCGTTTTCCGTAACATTGGCACTGGCGGAGGCGTCATCTGAGTTAACTTCGTCATCGCTGCTCGCTTGCTGCGAAAAAACCCGGTTTTAATATACCTAGGCACGAGAAGGATCATAGATATAAAACATTTTTAAGCTATTCAGATTCAGATAAGTAATTTTATTTTTTGATAGCATGACACACTTTTCATTCAGCCTTTGGAAGGGCTATTGCCCTCAAAGACACGTCAAGATGTTGTTACCCTTTTCTAATGATAAAAAGATGAAGTAGTCTCAGTTTTTTATTGCTTTGGCGACTTGTTATATAGTTTCTGAACTGTTATATTGGGATACTCTTTTAGCATTTGTAATCTGCATTTATTTTGTCTTAAGTTATCGGATGGGACTAGGCCGGTCACGTCTGCCGCATGCATCCAGACAGATGGGCTAGCATAGCTACCAAATGGATGCCAGAAGAGGGGCGCAGACCCGGCAGGCCCAGACGGAGATGGCGGGACGACCTAGACACCTTTCTCAACAACTGGCCGGAGGAGGCACTATATCGGGAGTCGTGGAAGACAAGGGGAGAGGCCTTTGCCCAGCAGTGGGACACCATAATAGGCTAGTAAATAAAAAAAAGTTATCGGGATATCTTGACGTCGTCGTTATATGTCGTTACCGTTGTTTATTTACATTTATAGTTTATAAATGTTCTATGCAACTATCATTATATTTAGCATTCTCCAGGATTCGATATACTACTAGACAAATATGCTTTTGCTAATGTGCGAAAAGTTAAATAAGCTTAGGTACACATACAGCGAACTGCAAAATTGCATGGACACATTATGAATTAAATTCATTCATAAGGAGCCATGCACTTTTGCAGCTGGGTAATACATATTACACACTCAAGCTTCAAGTCGGCGCTATGTGTGTCGAGCAGGGTTTTCTTGACGTAGCTAAAGATATGGTCGCGGCAGGCGTGGTCGGTGCCGGGCGGCAGCCAGCCGCACTGTGTGTCAACCACAGGGATAAGTGTACCTACTTACTTCAAGCTTCAAGTCGGCGCTATGTGTGTCGAGCAGGGTTTTCTTGACGTAGCTAAAGATATGGTCGCGGCAGGCGTGGTCGGTGCCGGGCGGCAGCCAGCCGCACTGTGTGTCAACCACAGGGATAAGTGTACTTACTTCAAGCTTCAAGTCGGCGCTATGTGTGTCGAGCAGGGTTTTCTTGACGTAGCTAAAGATATGGTCGCGGCAGGCGTGGTCGGTGCCGGGCGGCAGCCAGCCGCACTGTGTGTCAACCACAGGGATAAGTGTACTTACTTCAAGCTTCAAGTCGGCGCTATGTGTGTCGAGCAGGGTTTTCTTGACGTAGCTAAAGATATGGTCGCGGCAGGCGTGGTCGGTGCCGGGCGGCAGCCAGCCGCACTGTGTGTCAACCACAGGGATAAGTGTACTTACTTCAAGCTTCAAGTCGGCGCTATAT
Source organism: Cydia strobilella (assembly GCF_947568885.1). Classification (NCBI taxonomy): domain Eukaryota; kingdom Metazoa; phylum Arthropoda; class Insecta; order Lepidoptera; family Tortricidae; genus Cydia; species Cydia strobilella. The sequence continues at coordinate 17,848,487 of NC_086044.1, forward strand.
GTGTCGAGCAGGGTTTTCTTGACGTAGCTAAAGATATGGTCGCGGCAGGCGTGGTCGGTGCCGGCGGCAGCCAGCCGCACTGTGTGTCAACCACAGGGATGTGTACTTACTTCAAGCTTCAAGTCGGCGCTATGTGTGTCGAGCAGGGTTTTCTTGACGTAGCTAAAGATATGGTCGCGGCAGGCGTGGTCGGTGCCGGGCGGCAGCCAGCCGCACTGTGTGTCAACCACAGGGATAAGTGTACTTACTTCAAGCTTCAAGTCGGCGCTATGTGTGTCGAGCAGGGTTTTCTTGACGTAGCTAAAGATATGGTCGCGGCAGGCGTGGTCGGTGCCGGGCGGCAGCCAGCCGCACTGTGTGTCAACCACAGGGATAAGTGTACTTACTTCAAGCTTCAAGTCGGCGCTATGTGTGTCGAGCAGGGTTTTCTTGACGTAGCTAAAGATATGGTCGCGGCAGGCGTGGTCGGTGCCGGGCGGCAGCCAGCCGCACTGTGTGTCAACCACAGGGATAAGTGTACTTACTTCAAGCTTCAAGTCGGCGCTATGTGTGTCGAGCAGGGTTTTCTTGACGTAGCTAAAGATATGGCCGCGGCAGGCGTGGTCGGTGCCGGGCGGCAGCCAGCCGCACTGTGTGTCAACCACAGGGATAAGTGTACTTACTTCAAGCTTCAAGTCGGCGCTATGTGTGTCGAGCAGGGTTTTCTTGACGTAGCTAAAGATATGGTCGCGGCAGGCGTGGTCGGTGCCGGGCGGCAGCCAGCCGCACTGTGTGTCAACCACAGGGATAAGTGTACTTACTTCAAGCTTCAAGTCGGCGCTATGTGTGTCGAGCAGGGTTTTCTTGACGTAGCTAAAGATATGGTCGCGGCAGGCGTGGTCGGTGCCGGGCGGCAGCCAGCCGCACTGTGTGTCAACCACAGGGATAAGTGTACTTACTTCAAGCTTCAAGTCGGCGCTATGTGTGTCGAGCAGGGTTTTCTTGACGTAGCTAAAGATATGGTCGCGGCAGGCGTGGTCGGTGCCGGGCGGCAGCCAGCCGCACTGTGTGTCAACCACAGGGATAAGTGTACTTACTTCAAGCTTCAAGTCGGCGCTATGTGTGTCGAGCAGGGTTTTCTTGACGTAGCTAAAGATATGGTCGCGGCAGGCGTGGTCGGTGCCGGGCGGCAGCCAGCCGCACTGTGTGTCAACCACAGGGATAAGTGTACTTACTTCAAGCTTCAAGTCGGCGCTATGTGTGTCGAGCAGGGTTTTCTTGACGTAGCTAAAGATATGGTCGCGGCAGGCGTGGTCGGTGCCGGGCGGCAGCCAGCCGCACTGTGTGTCAACCACAGGGATAAGTGTACTTACTTCAAGCTTCAAGTCGGCGCTATGTGTGTCGAGCAGGGTTTTCTTGACGTAGCTAAAGATATAGTCGCGGCAGGCGTGGTCGGTGCCGGGCGGCAGCCAGCCGCACTGTGTGTCAACCACAGGGATAAGTGCACTTACTTCAAGCTTCAAGTCGGCGCTATGTGTGTCGAGCAGGGTTTTCTTGACGTAGCTAAAGATATGGTCGCGGCAGGCGTGGTCGGTGCCGGGCGGCAGCCAGCCGCACTGTGTGTCAACCACAGGGATAAGTGTACTTACTTCAAGCTTCAAGTCGGCGCTATGTGTGTCGAGCAGGGTTTTCTTGACGTAGCTAAAGATATGGTCGCGGCAGGCGTGGTCGGTGCCGGGCGGCAGCCAGCCGCACTGTGTGTCAACCACAGGGATAAGTGTACTTACTTCAAGCTTCAAGTCGGCGCTATGTGTGTCGAGCAGGGTTTTCTTGACGTAGCTAAAGATATGGTCGCGGCAGGCGTGGTCGGTGCCGGGCGGCAGCCAGCCGCACTGTGTGTCAACCACAGGGATAAGTGTACTTACTTCAAGCTTCAAGTCGGCGCTATGTGTGTCGAGCAGGGTTTTCTTGACGTAGCTAAAGATATGGTCGCGGCAGGCGTGGTCGGTGCCGGGCGGCAGCCAGCCGCACTGTGTGTCAACCACAGGGATAAGTGTACTTACTTCAAGCTTCAAGTCGGCGCTATGTGTGTCGAGCAGGGTTTTCTTGACGTAGCTAAAGATATGGTCGCGGCAGGCGTGGTCGGTGCCGGGCGGCAGCCAGCCGCACTGTGTGTCAACCACAGGGATAAGTGTACTTACTTCAAGCTTCAAGTCGGCGCTATGTGTGTCGAGCAGGGTTTTCTTGACGTAGCTAAAGATATGGTCGCGGCAGGCGTGGTCGGTGCCGGGCGGCAGCCAGCCGCACTGTGTGTCAACCACAGGGATAAGTGTACTTACTTCAAGCTTCAAGTCGGCGCTATGTGTGTCGAGCAGGGTTTTCTTGACGTAGCTAAAGATATGGTCGCGGCAGGCGTGGTCGGTGCCGGGCGGCAGCCAGCCGCACTGTGTGTCAACCACAGGGATAAGTGTACTTACTTCAAGCTTCAAGTCGGCGCTATGTGTGTCGAGCAGGGTTTTCTTGACGTAGCTAAAGATATGGTCGCGGCAGGCGTGGTCGGTGCCGGGCGGCAGCCAGCCGCACTGTGTGTCAACCACAGGGATAAGTGTACTTACTTCAAGCTTCAAGTCGGCGCTATGTGTGTCGAGCAGGGTTTTCTTGACGTAGCTAAAGATATGGTCGCGGCAGGCGTGGTCGGTGCCGGGCGGCAGCCAGCCGCACTGTGTGTCAACCACAGGGATAAGTGTACTTACTTCAAGCTTCAAGTCGGCGCTATGTGTGTCGAGCAGGGTTTTCTTGACGTAGCTAAAGATATGGTCGCGGCAGGCGTGGTCGGTGCCGGGCGGCAGCCAGCCGCACTGTGTGTCAACCACAGGGATAAGTGTACTTACTTCAAGCTTCAAGTCGGCGCTATGTGTGTCGAGCAGGGTTTTCTTGACGTAGCTAAAGATATGGTCGCGGCAGGCGTGGTCGGTGCCGGGCGGCAGCCAGCCGCACTGTGTGTCAACCACAGGGATAAGTGTACTTACTTCAAGCTTCAAGTCGGCGCTATGTGTGTCGAGCAGGGTTTTCTTGACGTAGCTAAAGATATGGTCGCGGCAGGCGTGGTCGGTGCCGGGCGGCAGCCAGCCGCACTGTGTGTCAACCACAGGGATAAGTGTACTTACTTCAAGCTTCAAGTCGGCGCTATGTGTGTCGAGCAGGGTTTTCTTGACGTAGCTAAAGATATGGTCGCGGCAGGCGTGGTCGGTGCCGGGCGGCAGCCAGCCGCACTGTGTGTCAACCACAGGGATAAGTGTACTTACTTCAAGCTTCAAGTCGGCGCTATGTGTGTCGAGCAGGGTTTTCTTGACGTAGCTAAAGATATGGTCGCGGCAGGCGTGGTCGGTGCCGGGCGGCAGCCAGCCGCACTGTGTGTCAACCACAGGGATAAGTGTACTTACTTCAAGCTTCAAGTCGGCGCTATGTGTGTCGAGCAGGGTTTTCTTGACGTAGCTAAAGATATGGTCGCGGCAGGCGTGGTCGGTGCCGGGCGGCAGCCAGCCGCACTGTGTGTCAACCACAGGGATAAGTGTACTTACTTCAAGCTTCAAGTCGGCGCTATGTGTGTCGAGCAGGGTTTTCTTGACGTAGCTAAAGATATGGTCGCGGCAGGCGTGGTCGGTGCCGGGCGGCAGCCAGCCGCACTGTGTGTCAACCACAGGGATAAGTGTACTTACTTCAAGCTTCAAGTCGGCGCTATGTGTGTCGAGCAGGGTTTTCTTGACGTAGCTAAAGATATGGTCGCGGCAGGCGTGGTCGGTGCCGGGCGGCAGCCAGCCGCACTGTGTGTCAACCACAGGGATAAGTGTACTTACTTCAAGCTTCAAGTCGGCGCTATGTGTGTCGAGCAGGGTTTTCTTGACGTAGCTAAAGATATGGTCGCGGCAGGCGTGGTCGGTGCCGGGCGGCAGCCAGCCGCACTGTGTGTCAACCACAGGGATAAGTGTACTTACTTCAAGCTTCAAGTCGGCGCTATGTGTGTCGAGCAGGGTTTTCTTGACGTAGCTAAAGATATGGTCGCGGCAGGCGTGGTCGGTGCCGGGCGGCAGCCAGCCGCGCCGCGCGTGGCACAGCAGCGTCGCCGGCGGCACAGCCAGCAAGGCTTCCACTTCAGGTAACTTCACGTCGCAGTACTGTGAAACAAAATATTACAAATGACAAAGTATTAGCGCATTATTATTCGTTTATCACTGGTAATGTCGGCAACAATTTGAGGATGAGGATGCAGAAAATGGTCAATAATTGAAGACAATGAATATGAAAGAATTTTTGTCAATACCAATCTTCATACCTGGTAGAAGATCTGGCGCTGCGCGGGCACCATGCCCGGGCGGAAGTAGACGGCGCCCTCGGGCAGGTCCTCGGCGGTGCTCTCCTCATTGCGTGTGTTGGGCCGCACGCGGTCGTTCTTTTTGTAGTGCAAGACTTGGTCACGAGTGTTCACCATGGAGTGCACGCCCGCTGTCAAAATAGACTGTTTATTTATGCATTTCAACTATGGTACAAACAATCGGCCCTCCATAGAAAGTATTCACATTAAGTGTCACAATTATTTTACTTTTTAAATTAATGTAATGCCAATGACGTAGTAAATGTGAAAAGGTTTCATAGTGGGTCAGGAATCAAGTTGTTCGGTACATATAACAAAGAAGCTACAGGCTACTCTGAATGTGATGAAGTATAAGCAAAGACAAAGCCTCATAAATGTTATCATTTATTACGAGCATCATAGCACAAAGTACATAAGTGAGTTCTAGAACCAGTCCTAAAACACGTATATTGTATTTTTTTTATCTTTACCCACCCTTTATTGCACCTACTCTCTAATCAAATCCAAACTGTCGTGAGCCATAATGACGTTACATTCATTTTAAATCGTAAAATTTAACCATGAATGAGTAGCACATGTTTTGGAGAGCACCGGTGCATGGTGGGACCGCCATAGGCCAGTCCCCAAAAGTAATTATTCCATACACGATAACTAATCACAGCCTTCAAAAGACAGATAAACCAGCTTTCTAAAAATATATAATTTTCATTAATTTGTTTTCATTATCACTTTGTTTTTGACCCTGCAAGTCAACACAACATTATAAGTGCAACCACTCTTTTTCAGTGACTTTAACGATAAATGTTTTTTTTTTTATAATCAACTATACATACCACTCGTGTGATTTTTCTGGAATCCGTGTATTATTTAACTATTAAAGTGACATGAAAATACAAGAAAAAGGTATGTTTCATCTTTTTAGGGTTCCGTATCCAAAAGGTAAAAACGGGACCCTATTAATAAGACTCCACTGTCATTTAAAACATTTAAAATTTTACCTTGATGCCTCAGCCTAAAATCCAAAGTTTGATACATTCTAGCTTCAGGAATCTTCCTAGGATCATAACCATATTTGACCCATTGCATCCTCCAAGGTCCATCCTTCATGTAGATGGCAACACATGGCAGAATCACCTTTAGAGAGCTCGATTTCATTTTCGTGTGGTGTCTCAGCAAGTTCTGAGACCAAATTGGTCTTTCTTCAAACAACTGGAGCAATAATAACATGTTACCAAGTTTACCAACAAAAAAATGTTACTGATTAATTTTTTTTTAAATAACAAATAACAATAAAAATGCAAACATCATTTGCAATGACAGTGTATTTACAGTTGGTCAAGCAAATCTTGTCAGTAGAAAAAGGCGGCAAATTGAAAAAATGTAGGCGCGAAGGGATATCGTCCCATAGAAAATTTGAATTTAGCGCCTTTTTCTACTGACAAGATTTGCTTGACCCACTATATTTTATTGAAGACTTAGCTAAAGAAAGATAATTAAAAATAATGCTTAAGCAAATTGGTAAATCATGTAAAGTAAAATATAAGTATGTTTATTCAGCTTAAGATTGTGAATAGTAATGATAAAAATATTTACTATATTACTAATAAATAAATTGGATACCGTAGTTTAGCAAAAAGGATCCATCCTCGAAAATTTGGCATTGAAATGAATGACTCATTATTTACATCCTTACCTCTACGCAAAAAGAGGGGTTATATAAATAAATAAACATATATTTCAGAATTTAAATCTCTATAATATATTAGCAACTTATTAATATACTTAACCTATATGTTACTAACAATGTTATGTTTGACGCCAAGGTCTGTCTGTCTGCGTGTCTGTGTGTGGCATTGTAGCTCTGAAACGGATGGACCTATTTTGATGTGGTTTATTTAACGTGAAAGTGAGTTTCCTTGCGGTGGTTCTTAGCTATGTTTGATAAAAATCGATCTAGCAGTTTGAAAAGAATCAGCCCTTTTCCAAATTGATATATGGCATTTTTGGCATAAAATGGTTCTTAAAATCTTTGCATAGAGGGGTTTTTTTAATTTTTAATTCAATAAAAAATTTTTTTGGTTTATTGGACCGCTGTTTCAACCGTCGCAGGTTCGACTCCCGTCAGTGTAAATTTTTCCATTTTTCCTTTAATTTAAAAATTTGGAGTAACGCTTCAGACATTTCTGCTTCATAAAAAATAGTTTAATGACATCCTTGAACTTTGAACCATCGCACTGGGAGACTTTGGCACAAGATCGGCCAAAGTGGAGGCATACAGTGACTACAAAAGTGCAAGCCTTTGAAAAGCAGAGGAGAGTCGAACTCGACGCGAAGCGTGACGAGGTAAAGGCCTGACCACCTGCGGTCATAAACTACAATTTTGTCTCGTACATTTACTGCAAAAATAGGCTACGTCAGCCACCTGAGAGCTCACGATCGTCGCTCTCACTAGCCAGAAAAAACCCAGTTGCCGAGGCCGAAACCGGCCAGGACAGGATGATGATGATGATGATGATGATTATCTGTGTATTGAAAAAACTAGTATTTTGTACCTTGTGTATTGTTTCTATCTCCTGTTTCAATGGAGGATAAACAGCCAACCTCAACTGTTGTTGCTTCACATAAACCTCATTTGGTTCAGTAGGCAGACTATCAGTCAAATTGAAAGTATAATGTGCCATGCCAATCCCTCTCTCAGTTCTCCTCTTGCTGTGAAAGTCATCTTTGTCTGAGTCCTTGTCCTGGGCTTGCTCTTTTTTGTTTGGATATCGCTTGTCGGAGTAAGAGTAGTTTATTGGCTTGTCGGACCTTGTGAAGTTGGAGGGGACCACAAACAAAGAAGACTCCTCGCTGTGTTAAGAAAAAAAAATTGTGAGAATTTCCCTAGTTCTTAAAAAAAACAGTAAGCCTAATAATGAATGGGCAAGATAATCATAGAACATACTAATACTATACACAGTGGATAAAAAATTTATGCAATCTCCTTGCCAGAGGGGTTTTAGGGTTATACTGAGCAACTTTTACTATGGGACCAACCTCGAAATCGCGAAAAATGATTTGGCTGGTCCATTTTCTATGGGAGGGTAAAAAAATTTTTCGCGCTTTCGTGGTTGGTCCCATAGTAAAAGTTGCTCTGTATAATCCCAAAACCTCCTGGCAACAGGAATGCACTTATTTTTTTGCCATCCTGTATATGGTTTTGTGCATTCTGTATAGTTTTTTTAGTAGGTAAATTATATGGCACATGTGGGTTGGGTTGATCATGTAACATAATTGCATGTGAATCGCTTGATCAAATGTCCTTTGCCACACTAAAGTATGATAACAAATTAAATAAAAAAGGTACTTACGTCATAAAATTGAAATCATCTGTTCCCGAGGGTAATATTTCATCTATAATGCACTGGGCACTCTCTCCCTCTGTTTGTACAGGAAGATATTGGAAATCGCACATTGCTGTAATACCAAGTAAGTTAATAAAGCCATTGTATCTTTTTTTTTTACTGGACAGGGGAGGGTCGGACTCGCCCACCGAGGGTTCCATACATTTTAGTATTTGTTGTTATAGCGGCAACAGAAAGACATAATCTGTGAAAATTACAACTGTCTAGCTATCACGGTTCATGAGATACAACCTGGTGACAGACAGACAGACGGACAGTGGGGTCTTAGTAATTACTGCCTTCGGTGAGACTTGAACTCACCAATCCAGATCCAGATCCAGAGGCCGTAAGTTCAAGTCTCACCCAAGGCAGTAATTTTCCACTTTTAAATTTATTCATAACATATATGTTATTGTAACAGACATTTGCATCGCATTTCATGTTGGATTAATAATGGATTAATATAGTTTGTCAAAGGACTGTCTCATTTCAAACATAGACAGAGAGAATCATACTATCTTTGTCTTACACTAGTACTAGCACCCAAAAGAAAAGAATGAGTATAGTTTTTTTTGTTCTTATTTACTGACATTTTGGTTTGACCAACTATATTACTGGAAATAACTGTAACCACCAGCATCAACTACATCAGATAACAATGACAATGGCATTGGAAACTTACAATCAAATTTATAGATCCTTTTCACCTGTCCCACAACTGAGGTTCCCACAACCTCCCTCTTAACTTCATCCCCATTTTTAGTTTTCTTCACTTTAACCTTCAAAAGCAAACCGGCAGTTCTTTTGTTGTCACCAAAAACTTTCTTTTTGAACGGATTTTGCGGCTGAAAGTTCACACCCAGCCGCTTTTTGTTTGGTTGAGCTAATATCTGTTTCGAAAGAAATAGTATTTAATAAATTATGATTTATCCAATAAGAAAAATAAAAGTTAACAATAATAAAAATTTACCTCGGAAACATTTCGGATACCTCCTAAGCATTCCATTGCTTTATCTTCGTTTTTCACAATTCCCGGAAATTGAACACAAACCAACTCTCGGTTTAGATCTTCGTTCTCCATTATCGTTTGAAAATTTTCTTTTTATCGAGAAAATAAGAAGTGCTTTATTTTTACTGTAAAGTTAAAGGTTATGTAGACATACTAGACATAGATCATCTCAGTATATATGTTACTCTATGATAGATGACATAGGCCATGAATCAAAAAAAAAAACAGACAGTTGACAAAACAACATGATATTATTCCAATTCAGAAACTCAAAATTTAATTCATGGAATTGACGACGACTACCTTTCTCGCTCTCACTTATAGCTGCGTCCTTAACGGACGTACGGCGGTCCCTTCCATACGATCGGACAGGCCTCGGACCGTACCAAGGTCAGGTCCGGTACTCCCGTCTATTTAGTTATAAATGACTTGTAGCCACGGATTTAGTTTTTAATAAACCGGATGGAGTACACGGGCCAAAAAGTGTGTCCACATGAGAAGTCAAAGTGGGCGGTTGCATCTCTTTCTAATTAGGGTGACCATAAGTCATATGTATGTGGGATATTAGGATAAGTTGGAATGTATAGTTTAGCCAAGATCTTTTTTCATTCATGCATAGGAAGTCAGAGAGAATGGATATAGTTTTTTTCTCCTCTGTAAAACGCTTCACAAAACCTTACTTAATTTAGTCGTTATAAAAGCTGTTACTGATGACAGACAGACTGACAGACGGACAGCGGAGTCTTAGTGATAGGGTCCCGTTTTTATCCTTTGGGTACGGAACCCTAAAAATGGTCACGTTTTTTTCATTTGTAGTCTGCCTCTTTCGCACTCATGTTCATATACGTAATGGCTTCTCTTTTGCACACTTCAGCTATTCTTTAAGCGTCATCGTAGTTAATTGCACCATTTTTTTTTTATTTGCCGCCTTTGTGTACTGACGGAAATGTGTGTTCAACCTATATAGAATATTATGTATAAATGTGTCTGTAATATTTAAGGATTTTGGATTTAAATTTTGGCAATTATATAGCTCTCATTTCGTGCACAAATAAATCATTTATCTATCTATCTATCAACCAAATAATTAAACATGCCGAAATAAAGATATACTTATTTAGTTAAACTTATTTTTACATTAAGTAAGTACGTAGGTAACTCTGTAAGGCCGATTCACATCGTGCCGACATCATAGTCACCCTAATGAGTTTGACAATGTTTTCTTGTATTTTTATCGTAAACTTTAATAGTTGAGGCTTACCTGTGAAAAGATATACCACAATCAACAAAACTTTCACTTCTGCAACCTTTCACACAACATCTTTTACCCATTTTATACTTTATTTCGCAAATACATCTTGAGCGCCGCCATTCATGTATTTTGAAAATTTCTTTATCAAGTTGGGGATACCAATTAATATTCAAAGTTACTACAATGTCTACCATATTAAAATTAATGTATTTTTTGTTGTGCACATGCTTGGTTAAATCAGTTAATAATATTGACATTATAACTATTTACAAATTACGTAAAAGATATCAGAACCGCACTCTGAATATAGCACTTAAATAATATAAGAAGGTATTTAATTTTAGTAGTTATTGATATAAATACTACCAGAATGGTATTTTTTTAACATTGGCAACATGTGCGAGTGGGACATTGCGACCCACTTTTGCTATCTCATGTGGACCGTTTTCTCTAGTCTGGTACAGGGCCCTGACAGTTCAACTCCCAAAACGGCTGCTGCAGCGCTACCATCGCGTCTCCCCTCGCTCCGCCACCCCAGCCCCCACCTATGCCCTACCTTGACAGCCGCCATTTGGCCGCCATTATACATTTGAAAAGTTTTGAGGACTTTACTGTGCCGAATTTCAAAGTCGAGTACGCTGGTGTTTAGTGTATTTCCTCGCTTTTTTGCCGAGTTGAGATCCTAAATATCCAAATTCTCCTTTGCTGTTCGGAACAATACTTTATAATTGTGCTGCGGTATCGTTTGTGCAATAATAAATCATGAGACTAAAGTGTTGTGTTGGTGGTTGCAATGCAACAAATGAGACAAATCGACTTTTTGCATTTCCTAAGAAGGATATGCTTAGGAATTTGTGGATGTCTTTCCTTGTGCCTACGAATCCTCTTCTTCTGGGTCTGTCAAAAGAGCAACTGCTCAGGAAACGCGTGTGTGAAAAACATTTCGACAAACATCAGTTTGACAAGTTTGAAGGCAAAAGGCTTCGGTTTTCGTATCCTTGCCTATTTACGGATGATGAAATAACACACGGTGAACCCCTTGCAGCAGTTGGAACCGGTGAGTACACACATTTATTATAACTACGTAAATAAATATTAATTAAGTACCACGCGACTTATATTCTTGGCATAACTAATTTTTGTTTATAGTTCATGCTTATTTACCATACATCAATACAAAAATACATAATATTTATTTTGTTTGGGGAATCCCATCACTGTATACTTTCTTATTAGGATATTGAAAACACATGGCATTTCTTTTTGTCAGGATAATTTTGTGATTATATTTTTTGATCTACCTAATTGTAATGTTGTTCCAGTCCGACATGCTCTGAGTGACCACAATTATTTTAAAGACCAAGATGATGAGGAAGACACAATGGAACAAACCCTTGTCATTGGAAGGCCGGTATGTTTTATCACTTACAAATGATGTTAGCAAGTCTTATTTATCCCTACTAATATATTACTTATAAATGCGAAAATAACTATGAATTGAAAGTGACTGGTCTATCTAATTTATATAAAATTTGGTATGGAGATATTTTGAGGCCTGAGGAAGGACATGGGATAGTTTTCACCATTCATCATTGTGATATTCATCATCCCATGTAGACGAGGTAGCGGGCATAAGCTAGTATCTTATACATAGACAATAAATATTACTGTGAATTTTATTAACATAAGAAATCAGAAACATTTATTGTTCAAACTGTGTAGGTACAAAAAGTATAGCTAGGTACATTTTTTTAAGTTCAATTGATATTTACAATTTCATCTCAGTCAGTCAGTCTGAGTGGTCTTTTTATTTTACCATGGGAAAAACATAACTGCCCACTTCTAATGTTGTTTGTAGAGTATGCTTACAATTATGCAAATGTCTGCATGGTATTTTTACCATGGGAAATACATAACTGCCGATTTTTTAATATTGTTTATATAGAGTAATGCTACAAATTATGCAAATGAGTGCATGGTATTTTAACCATGGGAAAAACAACTGCCCACTTTTAATATTGTTTATAGAGTAGGGCATTTATTTGTGTGATGAACATGTTACCCAGTCATGGGTGTTTTTTATGTACCTATATAATTATGTATTTATTTATGCAAATATGTGTATATTGTACTAGGTGACAATATATGTACTTAATTAATTTATCTTAAAACTCAACTCGATTTCTGTTTCTAAAAAAAATATTTAAATTTAATTTGTTTAGTAGTTTTTTTTTGTGTATGTCTTAAGTACTGTTCAGCAATGCTATGCATATATTCAATCAACGAGCCATGGTTCTAATTTTTATACATAAGAGAAAAGTTTTGTTCATACTGAATCTTGATGATGATGATGATGTGTTCCTGCTATCCCTCATTAGAGATACTGGATCTTAATAGAGATTAAATATTACATTTAACAATTTCAGGCGAAGACTTCCATGAACATCCATCCTGCTCATATTCTCAAGTCGGGGCCTCCGTCCCACAGAATAAAGGTGTGTTAGTTTGAGTAAAGTTTCTAAAATATGTAGTGATATTCTTAGTTATAAAAGTTTGAAGTGAATGCATCTTGTTGACAAACCAACTTGCAATTAATTCCCTTTATTTTATTCCGAGGTTCCAATTTTTGTTTATATACATAGAGAAGAGATAAATTTAATTAATACTGAACATAAATATTGAATATTAATAGAGATTAAATATTACATTTAACAATTTCAGACGAAGACTTCCATGGACATCCATCATGCTCATATTCTCAAGTTGAGGCGTCCGTCCTACTGAATAAAGGTAAGAATATTATTATATCTGTCTGTAATGAAAACTTGCAAGTTTAATTTGACCAACTTCCTGGGTTCCGATTGAACTGAAGTTATGCGTAGGTACATATGTAAGTCGGGTGACAATAAAATATTATGGTACCATCGAGCTAATCTGATGATGGAGACAAGAGGTGGCCATAGGAACTCTGTAATAAAACAACGCAAACTAATTGTGATTGGGGTTGTTAAAATTGTCTCGATGAGTATTAGTTGCCTGTGGAAAGAAAAGTACAGTCAACTATAAAAACTTGAGTCCCAACGCATCTGGGGTCTACTTTGAGGACGCTCTTCCCCCCATGGTCGCCACTCGAGTAGTCGTTTGCTCCACGGTTCGGTCTTCCGTGCTATATGACCAGCCCATTCCCACTTCAAATTGGCTACGCGTTTTATAATATCATTGACTTTGCTCTGTTCTCTCAGCCATTCATTTGTTTTACGGTCTCTCAATGTGATCCCCACCAATTTTCTCTCTAACGCCCGCTGGGCAACGCTCAATTTACGTAGTATGTCTTTGGTGAAAACCCAGGTTTCAGCTCCATAAGTGAGAACAGGCAGGATACATTGGTCAAATATGCGTGCTTTTTGTTCGGCCTTAAGGTTCATTTTGAAGGCAAACTCGAGATTGGAGTAGGCTGCCCAGGCTAGTCGTACGCGTCTGTTGATCTCATTGGTTTGGTTTTTTTTTCCAGTCACTATCTACACGTATTACACGTATTTATCGACAGTTTCGATGGCGGTATGGTTAACTGTGATATTCGCCTTGACATCTGTTGGTCATAACTTTTGTCTTGTCTAGATTCATTTCCAGCCCACACCGTATGGAAGCATCGCTGAGTTCTTGGATCATGCTTTGAAGTTCAGCGGGGTCACTTGCCAGCAGGGACCGGACAACCCTTTCCGCGATAAAACCCTTTCAATGGGCGACACTTAAACACGGCTTACACATTGAAAGACTTTCCCTATTGAACTGCAAGCCCATTAACTGCTAACCTAACCTAACCTAACCAAAAATAAGGCTAGCTCTTAATAAGGGTTACCCTTATCTTTAAGCGCTTTTTATAAAGGTTTCCCTTTGCGTGAAAGAAACAGGATTAGTATATATCTACGGTAGTGTATGAAAAGGAAAGAAAATACGTGTCTAGTCAAAGAACGCCGCCGTCGCCGCCGACGATCGCTCGGATTCGAAGTAATGTGTGCTTTATGAACAAGGTAGACGACTTAAATTAACACGCTTATATGCTAATAGGGAAGCCCTTTATAAGGCTAACCCTTATAAGCAATATGCAAGGTGTTGGTGAGCGGATGATAAGGGTTTTGTAAGGGTATTTGGGCTACCGATTACTCAAATGTGGTAGCTTTATATAAGGGTTTTTAAAACCAAAACAAAGGGTTTCGTCTGGCAAAGGGTATGGTGAGTTAAGCCTTATGCAATACCCTTATAAAACCGCGATAAGGGATAGCGGGCCGGTCCCTGCTTGCCAGCAAGACAATATCATCAGCGAACCGCAAATTATTCAAGCGACTACCCCATATATTCAATCCACGCTTTTCCCAGTTCAGGCTTTTTAAAAGAATTTTGCCTAAAACTTACTAATGTGTACCTAACTTGACATTGAATATGAATATAAATAAATAAAATAAAATAAAATAGCCATTTATTTCGACCTCAAATTAAAAAAAATTACATTTCTTGTCAAGTTTTAGGAAAAGAAAAACAAAATATGTCAAATTCTTAATTTAAACATAATAATAATAAAGTTCTTTTCCCCTCACTAGCTCGGAAAGTTGTCTTTTATCCTTTAAAACAAGCGGGGAAAAACGCATTTTATCCACTAGTGGGGAAAGTAATTTGACCTTGGATGGAGCATGTTTAAGTAGCTTGACAGATAACAAAACGTAAAACGCTCATAATAATGATTCGTTTGATATTAATTATCATTAAACAAATGGTTTGAGAATCTAATAAAAATACCAAATTTAGCTTTATTTAATGATGATTATGTCATAAACCTTAAAGGTCCATAAGAAACGTTTGTTTTTTTATTAATGATGTTAAATATAATTCTGAACGCACAAGTTGAGCCGATGCAATTTCAAAACGCATCATTGACATTTCATGCGTCAGAAATGTCAACATTGTCAACAAAATTTTTTACTTAAAAACCTCACGAAAAAATACAGGGTTTTTCGTTATAATATCGTAAAAAAATGAGTGATTTCAGTGATGAAGATGATCTAACGCCTGTGGATGTTGCACTTTCCTCGCTATAGTGAGGTGAAAAGTTTTGTGTTACACACGGGTGCAAATGTATTTTACTTCTCGTGTGTTGAAACACTTGCTACGCTCAGGATTCTATTTTAGAACCACTCGCTTCGCTCGTGGTTCAACTATAGAATCCTTTCGCTTGCTCGTGTTTCAATTCCACACTCGCGGGTAAAATACAACTTTGCACCCTTGTATAACAAATAACTATTGTCGTATATGTTATTTGGTATTTTTATTGACATCGGTCGACTTGCCTCCCGGCATAGGCCTCCCCTAAGACCTTCCATTCCTCTCTGTTGGTTGCTCTTCTTGTCCATGTTGGTCCAGCGATAGCTCTTATGTCATCTTCCCATCTGCGGTAAGGCCTGCCTCTTTTCCGTTTGGGTCCGTCCGTTCTTTGGGGTACCAAGTTGTAACAATTTTTGACCATTTCTGTCCTGGTTCTCTCAGCATGTGCCCAGTCCATTTCCATTTAAGGTTACTTGTTACATAGGATACATCCATTAGTTTTGTGTTATTTCTTATGGTGCTTAGTCTTATTTTGTCTTTCTTCTTTATGTTGAGAATACTTCTCTCTATGTTGTGTTGGCACACTTCTAAGGATTTCCTATTCTTTTGCGTTAAGGCCCATGTTTGGCAACCATAGGTCATGCTAGGGAGGATGCAAGAGTTAAACAGTTTACTTTTGCATTTTAGTGGGATATCTGGATTTTTCATAATCTCTTTCCATGACCAGTATTTTTTCCATGAAATACACACTCTGTTTTCTGTTTCCTTGTCATTCTGGTGTTCTGGGGAAATTATTTGTCCTAGATATGTGTATTCATTTACATATTCTATTGTGTTGTTGTTTATTGATAGCTCAATTTTTTGTCCGTTTGTCATAAGTTTAGTTTTTTCTGTGTTGATTTCCTAGTCCCACTTTTCTGCTTTCATAAGAAAGTTGTTGTAACATTTCTTGCAAATCATTTGTGCTTTCCGAGAGCAGTATGAGATCATCGGCAAACCGCAAGTGGCTCAGCAACATTCCGTCTATTTTTAGACCATATTCGTTCCAGTTCAAGTTTCTGAATACTTGTTCTAAAGTTGCTGAGAACAATTTAGGTGATAGTGGGTCTCCTTGTCTCACTCCTTTCTTCAGTTTGAATTCCTCACCTACTGTTTCTAGTTTTATTTTAGCTGTTATGCAGAAGTATATATTGCTGATTATTCTTATGTATTTATTCTGGACGTTTTGCATTTTCAGCGCTTCCCATATATAGTTGTGGAGCAAAGAGTCGAAAGCTTTGCTGTAGTCTATAAAAGCTAGGTAGTACTGCTTACCATACTCATTGCTCTTTTCTATTATTTGTTTAATGGTATGAATGTGGTCTATTGTAGCAAAGCCTTTCCTGAAGCCTGCTTGCTCCTTCGGTTGGTTTTCATCTAGCACTTTCTCTATGCGTTGTAGTATGATTTTGGAAAATATCTTGTATAGGTTTGACATAAATAAAAAATAAAAATAAGACTCATGGGCCTATAGTTGCCAATGTCGTTTCTGTCGCCTTTTTTGTGTAGCAGGATGATAGTAGAGGTAGTCCATTGTTTAGGTATTTCTTCTTTTTGAAGGATCTCATTGAATAACTTGATGATGCTTTTAAGTGACGCTGGGAGTGTGCATTTTAGAAGTTCGTTAGAGATTGTTTGCCCGTTGCTTTTCCGTTTTTTTGAGTTGACACTGCTCTTATAACTTCACTTTCTTCAATTGGTGGTATCGTCTCCTAGTCGAGCTGGTATAGTGACTTTGAGTTTGGAGGGATAGTGTCTTCGCAGTCATATAGTTCTTTATAGAATTGGGTGGCAGCTTTTGAGATATTCTTGCGTTTCTAATTTTTTGGTTCTTCTGTTTCTCATGCTCGGTATCCAGTTACTATGTTCCTGCATTTCCTTCATTGCTTTTGCTATCCCTCCTGTTTTTTCCAAGTGATGTTTGAATGTTTCAGATTGTTGTCTGCACGCAAGAAATCTTATTAATGAACGAAAATTGCTTCTGGAAGACAGAAAAAATAATAGGGCTGCAATAGCACAGCTAAGCAAACAAATCAACCTCAGCATGAAGAATATTATTCAAAGAAATCCTTTATTGAATAGAATTCATTCTTAATAAGCCATATTTAATATGAATGGATATTGGTTCAAAACTCTTATATTAGTTATTTTTTTGATGGTACCTAGTGGTATCTCACCTAAGAGACATACTAAATAATAAGTATAAGAAACCATCAATTCCCATACATCTTGCTAAAAATTACTGCGTCATTGGTGGCTAACATTTAGTTTTTGCTCTTTCAGGTATGGTAGCAGTAGATAAAGGCTCATCATCTTTACCAAAAGTGATTGAAGAAGCTGTTCTAGAAATCTCCTCGGCACATACAGGTTTGTGTCTCAAGTCAATTTTTTTTTAAATATTATTTATTTATTTATTGTATTGTCATGTACATAATAATTTATTTATTATAATAAATTAATGTAATTATTTGTATATGTTAATAAAGTAGAGAGAGACCAAAATAAATCTGCAACGATTTTGATAGCACACGTAGTGCAAGTGTTATTTTAAACGTCAAACTTCTAAGAAATTATGACGTATAAATAACACTTGCACTGCGTGTGCTATCAAAATCGTTGCAGACATACATCGGTCTAACTCTACGTTATTTACTTAAAATGAGATTTTTTCTACTTAATTCTTGCATCTCAAGGAAGCACAAGTAAATTTTTAAACCTTATTTCATATTTATTTATTGCAACCATGGTTTTATAGGTATTACAAATTCTTGGTAGTTCCACATGGACCCCGTGGGGGTATAGCAATATTACATGCATACTTAGGATCTAATCTTAAATCTATGTGTATAATATAAATTAAAATATAATTACTGCGACATTGGTGGCTAACATATAGTTTTAACTCTTTCAGGTGTGGTAGCAGTAGATGAAGGCTCAACATCTTTACCAAAAGTAGTTAAAGAAGTTGTTCTAGAAGTGTCCCCGGCACATACAGGTTTGTGATTCATGTTTTTTTATTAGATATGGTTAAAAATGTAATAATACCTTAAATATAATTACTGCGACATTGGTGGCTAACATATAGTTTTAACTCTTTCAGGTGTGGTAGCAGTAGATGAAGGCTCAACATCTTTACCAAAAGTAGTTAAAGAAGTTGTTCTAGAAGTGTCCCCGGCACATACAGGTTTGTGATTCAAGTTTTTTTTTTCTATTAGATATGGTTAAAAATGTAATAATTTGTTTGTGTTAATATACCTTATCCCGGTACCTGTCCCGGTAAGGGCATTTATTTGTGTGATGAGCACAGATATTTGTTCCTGAGTCATGGTTGTTTTCTATGTATTTAAGTAATGATATATTATATATATCGTTGTCTAAGCACCCACACTTCTTGAGCTTACAATGGGACTTAGTCAATATGTGTAAAAATGTTCCCATAATATTTATTTGTTTATTTATTATTTATTTATCGAACGAGCGAGCGAAGCGAAGTTCTTACATTCAACTTGAAACACACGGCTGACTTGGGGCACGTCCCGGTGTTTCGATTTTTCGATCCAGGGGTATTGAGCTACAAGAGCTTAGAAGGTCAGGAAGGGGTCTTGCTATACTGGTCATGTTATTTGTAAGGAAATATGGTCGAGTTTGGTATCAAATGAAAGTGCTCGGTTTACTCATTTAAAAAATTGTTTTTAAATTTACCATTTTAATATAATTAACAAGATATAACCGCAGTAAAATAAACATGGGTATTTGAAAAAGAACATTAAGGCGTATATAGATACCGTTTATTATTTTAATCTGTATGGTGACTTAATTCTATCAGTTAAGGGCTCCACAGACCTTGCAATAAATCACACGTGGTTTTCTATCCATTGCTGACTATTATACAATTCCCATCGAACGGGCGGAGTAGGTGCGCATTTCAAATTTATACGCAAGCCGGTCGGCTCCTCGCGGACGCGGACGGCTCCGGACGGACTCCATTATTTCTGTCACACATTAAAAATGCGCTCCGGCGCGGCCTGAATCCAGCCGGTCGGTAGAAATCGTACATTAGTAGACGCAACAAATTCAATCGCTCTATATTGTTTTTGGCGAACCGCGCGTTCTCAGTTAAATTGAGAATTTAATGGTAACATATGTATACTAGACTTATATTCACCGGGATATAGACCGTGATTACCTTTTACATGATGCATGTAACTGCGTCGAAATATCGGGAGCTCACAAATAATACAAAAGGTAATCACGGTCTATATCTCGGTGAATATAAGTCTAGTGAAACTAACCGTGAATCTTTCAAAACTCTAACATATGTATAGCATTATTTGTTTGTGTTTGTTTAAATCTTTGGTTACCGACTTGGTTTTGTTATTTATAGTTTATTCTGTTTCAGAAATCAAACCTATACCGTCCAATTCCACCCAAGAGAAGGAACCAACACAGAAGCGTAGAGGTATACATTTTTCATTTTCATTGTTTTTGTGAGTAATCTTTTGCATGTGTTATCTATTTCTTCACCTCCCTGAAGCTCGCTCCAGACTACGCGACGCGAAGCCGCGAACGCAAGTGTGGAGTCGATTTCGCTGATTAGCAAACTAGACTCCACACTCGCGTTCGCGGCTTCGCGTCGCGATTCGCGCACGAGTGTGGAGGGCCCTTGAGACATTTTTGTACGCAAATACGACATTCATTCAAGGCTACTCCAGTTATTGCATACTCCTAGACACGTAACTAAATACAATGAATTAAGTCCATAGGCGTATAATAATATTTATGTATCCATAAATATAATATGAATACTTATAAATTCATACTTACAAAAACGTTAGAATACCGGGTGTACAGCTGGCACGCTAGACCGGGCCGGGCCCATGCCGAGGCGTCCGACATGTCATTTTCTATGACGGCTGATCGGTGATTACGTGCTGCTTTCCATAGAATACGAAGCGCCGGAAACTCAGGCCCGGCCCCGGCCCGGTCTAGCGTGAGTCATCCTCAAGACGAGCAAATAATTAAACTGTAGGCTGTACTCCTCAAACTGACCAATGTAATTTACGTTGCTTCTCATGCTTTAAACATAACAAAATTCGCAATAGGTATATTGCGACTTAGAGTAAACTTTAAAGTGTGCTAAAAATCAAAATACAAGTTTTTTTTTTAAGTCGCTGTTGGTCCGTTTGAGATTTACAGCCTAGTTAAATTTTTTGCTCGTGTTACAGGACACACCCGGTATACAACCACGCACGCTTACTTACATTTCTTCCAATTGTCAATGATTTGATATTGATAGCGCATATGTGTGGTGACCTCGATTGTTGCATGTGATCGGTCTAGTACCTAAACAGGTGGTCTGTGATCCGAAGTCAAACTGCGGAATTTTTCAAACTCGATGCGTAGAATGATAGGCGTCATTTCAATACAATTTTGCGAGATTTATATGGAGATGACACCTGTCATCCTACCCATCGAGTTTGAAAAATACTATACGCATATGTCGTATATACACTTCAAGAGGTTTTTTGTCTACTTCTGCGACCCTAAAACAGTTGTAGTGTAGTCTGTCGTTTATTGCTAGAGTCGGCCCAAGCAAACTCTTATTTAAACTTATTATTATTTATTACAGGTTCGATTATGAAGCAATTAAGTTCAAAGGGAAGGAAATTTGTTAAGAACGTGATGAATATTACGTTATCAAGTTTGGGTCAGACAAGTGAAGAAAGACTTTCACAAGCTAAATCCTATGGAAGTAACGAGCAGTTGTTTAAGAATTTCGACCTACTTAACAAACAGGCACAGACTTTTGTGCTAATGCAATTAAAGCAATGCCGCAACAACAAAATGGCCAGAAGGTTCACGATGAAGGAAAAACTTATGGCTCTAATGCTGATGAAGCAAAGCCCAAAGGCATACAAACTTCTGGAAACAATGTTTGCATTGCCCAATAAGAGGACTTTACATAGACTTTCTGAAAAAATATGTATGAAACCAGGAGTTAACCCACAGATATTTTCTCATATCCGAAATACCGTAAAACACTGGGGACAACAGCAAAAGTTATGCTCAATAGTATTTGATGAAATTGCATTGACACCATACTTAACATACAACGAAAGTAACGATCTAATTCATGGTTTTGTGGATGTGACTGGCGAAAGAAAAATGAAGTTTTGTGATCATGCCCTTGTCTTTATGGTAAGAGGCATATGTTCTTCATGGCGGCAATGTATATCATACCACTTCTGCGAAGGAACAACATCTACAGCCGAAATGCAGGAAATTTTAAAGCAAATTGTCTCAGAAGTAGTTCAAACAGGACTAATACCTTTAGGACTAGTTTGCGATCAAGGATCGACCTTTAGAACTGCGATTAAAAAGTTCCGAGAGGAGACAGTACGACACTGTAATGACGAAGACAACGCGAAAAATGGTAAATGTAACTATTATATTTTTGTATGCTCTAAAGTAGGTATAAGATATCCCAGTTTAGAACCCGTAAATCTATTTTTTTTATTCTACGTCGGTGGCAAACAAGCATACGGCCCGCCTGATGTTAAACAGTCGAGAGGTGTCACATGCGCGTTGCCGACTCTAACACCCCGCACCCTCGTTGAGCTCTGGCAACCTTACTCACCGGCAGGAACACAACACTATGGGTAGGGTCTAGTGTTATTTGGCTGCGGGTTTACAGGGTTTTGTGGTTTCCGCTTTATGGCATAAATCAAATTAAAAATTAAGAGACCGCAGCAAGCTCGGTTCTCCATACAAACGTAGTTACGCTCTCGTTCTTAAACGACTAGCTAGATTGCTCTGAAACTTTGTACTTACAATAGGATAAAATATATCTATACCTGTAATTAGTTTATGTAGCTTCAGATAACATAAGTAGTTGAAAAACCGGCCAAGTGCGAGTCGGACTCGCGCACCGAGGGTACCGTACTTTTTAGTACACACATTTCATTTGTTACATAATAGGCATTATTGCTTTGAGTGTATTAAGAAAAAATAACAATTTAAACGAATTAATAAATTAAATTACTGTAGAATTTTAAATAATAGCTAATGTCAAATCACTCAATATTAAGGCGAAGGATGTAAACATATATTTGACGTCGACAGCGTTGTTAAATATAGTTAGCTGTAAAATAAAATGATACTGTATTGATATTGCTTTATTGTTTCAGATTGCACAATCAACATTGCTGGGCATAATTTAAGTATATTTTTTGACCCGCCTCATCTTCTGAAAGGGTTGAGAAACAATTTTCTCAATAAAACATTATTTGGGATGGAAAGAGGGCCTCATGGAAAGATATTCAATTTATATACGACATAGATAATAGATTGGGACACACAAGGGCATTACCCAAATTAACTGCACATCACGTTGATCCAGACAAAATAAAAAAAATGAAAGTCAGCGTAGCGGCGCAAGTTTTTAGTTCTCGAACGGCGGCCATGCTAAACTACACAGCTGCGCTTAGTAAGTTCCTATATTTAAATTCTGGCGTCATGTCACCGACAACGGACGAGAGCCATGCTCTTAAATTTTGATGATGAGGGCGTCATTTTTGTGTGTTTATCACAAATATTTGTGCCTGAGTTATGGATGTTTTCTATGTAAATAAGTATTTGTATATAACTATATATTATTATAGTACACACAACACAAGCGTTATTGAGCTTACTGTGGGAACAGTCTATAAAATAATACAGTCATTCGACGAAGCCGTCTAGACAGCGCAATCGTGCGAGGGGCGAGGGGTGTAACGCGCGCACCCGAGCTGCATACATTCGCTATTGTTAGTAGCTCGGTACACGTCAAAGTCGTCGGTCCACTGTATACTTTTTACACTGTGCTGTGGGACTAGGTTGACTATAATATTTATTTATAGTATTTGTTGCCATGAAATTATGAAAACTTTCAGGTGGCGCTGCAATAGTTTAAATCAAATATGTCATCAAATATGACAAATAAAAAAAATACAATAGACTAAAGAGTTTTTTTGCGACTGGACACTAAGAACCAGTATAATTTGCGGGTATCTAACCTCATCAAAGACCTTTTAAAACGAAACTTGCATAGTTTTTAAGGGGCTAATGTAACATAACTTACTAATGATTTATTTTTATTTTCAGATAAGCACACTGGTTCAGACTCAAATAACACCATGGAAGCTACAGCTGAAATTATAGAATTTTCGACACCCTGTTCGACAGTGTCAACGGCTCCCCTGGCGGCACCACAAAAGGGAAACTGAGAAAAGCAGTTAAAAAAAACTCTGCACATCATCGTTTCTGGTTAGAAGCAATAGATAAATTAAAAAAAATACAATATGAAGATACAAGTAGTAAATTGGCTGTAAGGCAAAGAAATCCTCGATTGGTTCGAGTACCGTCACTGGAAGGATGGATTGTAACATTAGCTAGTTTCAGTAGGTTATCAAAGATATTGTTTGACGAATATGGCGTGGAATATTATTACCCTCGAAATATTAACCAAGACCCACTGGAAAACTTTTTTGGAAGAGTGAGGGCTCTCAATTTCAGAAATGTAAAGCCAAATGCAAATAGCTTCATTTATACATTTAAATCACTACTGCTGTCCAATTTGCTGAGCCCTCATTCAAAATTTGCAAACTGTGAAGTGGATAACGGAGAGACAATATTAGACGCAAGTTTTCTCTTCGAGATAGATGAAGCAAACAAAGAGAATAATTGTCCTAACATTAATTGTCTCCCATCCACTTCACAGGATCGTCCAAGTGGGTCTAAATTAGAAGAATTAACAACAAAAAATGAAGTAATTTTAGAAAAAATGAAGGTACAGTGTTCCGCTTATACCGCAGGGTATCTATGCAGAAAAATTTCAAAAACAATTGACTGCCAGAGCTGCATAAAAACTTATATAAGCAGCTCTAAAGAAGAACACCACGCCTATATTCAATACAGAGAATATAAACAACTAATAAAAAACAACAACCTTCAATATCCTACAGAAACATTTTTAAAATTATACGGGAAAGCAAGTACTATGATCCATAATTTCTTAAATATAAATTGTTTCAAACGAAATGTCGGTACTGACCTGCTTTGCATTTTAAATCAATTGAGGATTTCTTGGCTGGGATGTGCAGAGCATAGAAATAATGTTAAAAAAATATTTTTAAAAACAATCATGAGACTGCATATACATAACTGGTGTAATATTATAAATAGAATTTTAAAGGGAGACATAGAAGAAAAATATGCATCCAAAATGGAGGAACCGCAAAAATTAGCGTATAAAAAATACAAATCACACAAACTTCGCCAAAGAACATTAAACAAATAACAATATTCTTTCATTTTGGATGTATATATTTTTAGGCTATGTCGCCTTTGTTATAAATAAATAAATTACAGAAAATCTTTGCGTTTTATTTTTTAAATGTTCAAAATAGTGTATTAATACATCCCTATTGCAGTTATCGATGAAATCGTCCCATCACTATCTAATATCGATATCGATTATCGAATGTCGACAACACTATTATGTCAAACTTGACAGCTACTTCCACAGAGTATGTTACTAAGAGTATCACTACAGTGACGCCACATCGGAATAACTGCAAACAGGCCTTAAGTGACTGTCGTATCTGTTACGAAGTAACTAGTTAATAATCTGTGGTCTGGTACGAAAACCTTTCTGGCTCGGTGATAAGGTTCAATTTAGTATGGCAAAAAAAGTGACAGCTCGCTCCTGTTTAGGGTATAACTTCATGCTTGTAGCCAACTTGTAACTTTCTTGTAGCATTAAAAAAAAAAAATAGTTGGACCAAGATAAGTCTGCTACGATTTTGAATTTTTGATAGCACGCACGCAATGCAAGTGTTATTTATACGTCATAATTTTATAGAAGTTTGACGTTTAAAATAAGACTTGCACTGCGTGTGCTATCAAAATCGTTACACTTTTTTTATGATATAGGAGGCAAACGAGCAGACAGATCACCTGATGGTAAGCGATTACCGCCGCCCATGGACACCCGCAACACCAGAGGTGTTGTAAGTACGTTGCCGGCCTTTAAGATGGGAGTACGCTCTTTTCTTGAAGATCGTATCGATCCGGAAATACCGCAGGCGACAGTTCATTCCACAGTTTAGCTGTGCGAGGCAGGAAGTTACTGGAGAAACGCACAGTTGAGGACTGCCAACCATCTAAGTGGTGAGGATGGTAATGTCTTGTCTAACTTGTCTTGGTCTGACGATATCTCTTTCTATAATGCTTACTATTACTATACTACAAGATTGGAAGCGTTTCCGACCAATGAGACCTTGTTATTAGTTTACGACAATTTAGTAGGTGGCTTGTTCAAACTACTTCTAAGACGATTTCGTTTGCCGACAAATTGTTTTGCACCCCGACCGAGACATTGAACCGCCGGAAGCTTGTTTGGTGCGTGCAGTAGTCAACCGCCAACCAAGCTTCCGGTCAAAGTGGCCTTATCGGTTTCCAACCATGTAGGTTTTGTACCAAGTTTCAGACATGGCCCCTGACTTATAAAAGTACAGGGATCAAGTTCGCTATTTGCCTAAAAGAGGCACTTAAAATGATGATTGTTAGAAAGAGAAGCAAACGGCCATCCCTTAATACTAGAAAACTCAACGACAAGGGTAAAACTAAAGTTTATAATATACTGTGTATAATGTGTAATTTAATTAATATCACAATGTTAATCAAATTAATGGTATATTTATAATACTGTATAAAACTAATAACCTAGTATCAATAAAATAATGGAAGTCATCTATGTGCTACAGCTTCTACAGCAACTAGTAGTCTGAAAAAAAAGATAATAAGTTATTACATATTTGTAAAACATGAAAATAAATATTATTATAATTTAACAATTTCATCTGAAGATATCTACTTTTCTAATAACATATTCCTTTGCCGCTCAATCTCAAGTCTATCCTTCTCCATTTTGAGTCTTATATTATTGCATCTCTTCTTTTCTAAAAGTTTTTGCTTCTCTATTCTAATCCTCTCTTCTTCCAAGTTTAAAAGTCTGTCATGTACAAGTCCTGTAAAATAAAAAATAAAAAATGTTTTATTTACAGATTTAAAATTATGTGAAATAAAATAGTTTAACTCATATTTTACTGTTAATCTTTCCATGTAAATAATAAGAATAATATTCTTGATATATACTAACTGACTGGTCTTCCCCTTTTCCACAAAGGCTTCCCAGTGACTGGAGCAGAGGACACCTCATTGGACCCCATTGCTTGGTCCATGTCACCCCCTACTCCATCGTCTAAACTCATGTCAATGTCTGCTTGTGTAAAATGTTGTGAATCTGATGGCCATTTCTATGCAAAATATTAAATAAAAACGTAATTAATAAGTAATGTAAGATGTAGTAAATTTTGTGAAAATTTAAAACTTCTTACAAAATTTTCAATTATTTTGTTCTTAATATTATTAAAAATAAGTATTTTACCATACTGCTGGTAGATGGATCTGAACTGCATATCTCATTTGATACATTACTCTGAGATGGAACCTGAAATAGTCAAATAATATTAGTAAGATACACCTCTCTTCTTCTTAAAAGTAAATGTAATTATGCGTAATTTAATTTCTTACTGCCATATGATTTGATGAGAGAGCCGATGTTTCAGGCACTCCTGGTAGTCCAAATGCTGAAGTATTTGTGCAAATAAGTCTAAGAATCTTCTCTTCAGAATCTGTTAACTGAGTACTTGTATTGCAACCGGGAGTAAAGCGATTTTTGCGTATCTTAAAAGCTTTCTTTTTCACATTAGATTTCCAATCACGCCATGTCTGAAAAGAAGCAAATTTTACTAACTCATGCTCATCAGAAACTGTTCTTTACGTAGATTATGCTTGCTTACCTGTTGCCATTTATCAGGAGTCTTTATAGCACCAGATCCAAAACCAGAGTTAGCATTTAGTTTTTCGGTAATTTTAATCCACGCATTCGTTTGTCGAACTCTACCTTCCAAACCTGTGAATTTACCTATCGCTAACTCTTTATCCTCCTCTAAGAAGTGCAGGAGCATGTTTAACTGCTCGGGGCTTGCCTTACGCCTTTCCATCGCAACAATACCATCAACAAAATGATTTCATCTCAGAAAACAATAAAGTTTATTAATGAAAAGTCTAATTATACAGCACATTATCGGTTTATTTTGTTAAATAAATACAAGACAATTGGTATCTAAGTTATTTTCGCTATGAAATATCTCTTTAGCTTCTTTTATTTTATTTTTTAGTATTCCAACAAACGAAACTTGATGCATTTGCATTGCATTATTGAATATTGACATTGACATTTTATCTTAGGAGCTTAAAAGCACTATCTGTAATATAAATCAAAAAAATATGAACTTTAAATGTGAAGCAATAACCCACTTTTTACAATGATACATAACCTAACATAAGTTGTTATTGTTGTATTTGTATTTCGATTCGTAGCATCAATGCAGAATCCGTTCAAATACCTATAATTATAGAAAACTGTATGTTAATTTATAAAGAATATGAAGTTGCACGAATAAGTTTAAAGTGATGTTAATTATACATATATAGTTCAGTCCTTTGACATTGACATGATTTTAATTAAGTAGTAGTAACCAACGAAATAATGAGAATATCACACTACGAGTATACGAGTAATCTATCAAAGGAAAAAGGAAAAACAAAACGGTATTTGACCGAGTGTGGCTGTCAGTGGACAGCCCCAAACAAACTTTTTGTTATGTTAAGAAGTTAGTATTAAAAGAAAAGCCTTAAAAGGAAAATAAAGAGATGAACACTCTTTTAAAATTAAAATTGCTACGAGGCAGTTCTCACAGAGAGAAAATAGTACGCAGGCACCTCCGAGATGTATCCGATTGTGTAAATCTGCCCGACTCGTATTTACTCAAAAACTGTGGAGTTAACCGGATAGTATTCCATCGAATTCTACTAATACTGGAGCCTGTTGTTCCCAAGACACAAAGGTCAAATGGTATACCATTCCCTTTAAAGGTACATCATTATTTTTCTGAAACTACGTAGGTATTGTTTACCCTTTAATAACTAAATAAAAATGGTTCTTCGAACCGGATCGTTATTTTTTTACCCGACTACGTGAAGGGTTATGATTATACTAGTTTTTATACCTATTATGTGTGTTATTTTCGCGTTTTGTGTCGCGTCAGAAATACTAATCAAATTCTGGTGAATTCTTGTCAATCGCCGATGTTGAAAGAGGTTTCTACAGCTAATATACGAAATACGAATAACAGTAGACAGATTAAAGTTTTTTAAACGTTTTGCTTGTTATATTTCCATTTTACTTTATAGGTACTGCTGACTTTGTCATTTCTGGCTAGTGGTTCCCATCAGAAGTCAGTCGGCAAAGATTTCTATGTCAATATTTCCCAAAAGTCAGTGAGTAGAGTTATCAAGATCATTGTGGAAGGACTCAACTTTGTGTTGGATAAATGGGTGGTATTTCCAAGTAGTTCCCTTCAGAGAGAGCAAATCAAAGATGGGTAAGTTTAGAAGTAATTTTAATAGTAGTGCAGTTTAGTGACAATAGTGACCCCCCCCCCCCTGCAAACAAATTTCTATGCAGGGGAAATCACTTACCTCTGCAGCTTACTGTACATACAATCTTTATTGTATTTTTTACTAACCTTTTTTGGTGATTTACAGTTTTTACAAAAAGTATCACTTCCCTGAAACTATTGGTTGCCTAGATGGCACTTACGTTGAAATAGTGTGCCCCAGAGATGATGAGGAAGCATTCTATGACAAAAAATGCCAGTACTCCATACATGCCCAGATTGTAAGTACTATTTTAAGTTTAATACCGAAATCAAACTTATTTATTGGATTTCTTATCTTCCAGATATATCTTGCCTTACTCAAACTTACTCTAAAATCTTTCCTATTTCAGTCCAGTCAGTGCATCTAAAATTAATAAATTTATGAGTGACCACCATATTAGTTTTACTATGGCCAGCTAATTCATTTATAAAATTAATATTCAAATTATTTTAACTATAAAACTCCTGTAAGACTCAAACATTAAATTCTTTTAAAGCGGGTCACTCACGTATTATTAAGTCGAATAGCTGGACATGTTTCGATCCAATTTACGAGGACCGTCTTCACGGAGCAACGACACATCTTCACTGGTCGAGGGCGCGCCGTGTACTGCGGGCCAAAGCTCGACTCGCACGGCCGCTCACGACAGGCGTTGTCGCACTGGTCACTGGTTTTATCACTGGTGTGTGGGTGTGTTAATAAATTAATAATACTTGAGTGACCCGCTTTAAAATAATTTAATACTCATATTATTATTTTTAATTTTCCAGATGTGTGATGCGGGTATGGTGATAACTGCAGTGTGCTGCCGTTTCGGCGGGGCGTCGAGCAACGCGTACATCTGGAGCAAGATGAACATTCGGCCTTTTATCGAGCATGTCAGTAAGCAGGGCGAGACTGGCTGGATTATTGGTACCTACCTATCTGTAATCAATTTAACCTATCACTCACCTTTAAATTAAATTCGGCATTGCCAGCTACAACGGCTTCCCCACACTAGCGTCTTTTGAGCGTCGGCGTAAAATGGCGTTTCCACTCAGTTGCGCCAACGTTGCGTCAACCAGTAGCCATAGTTGACTAGACGCCGACGACGCCCGGGAGTTGCTAATGTGGGGTGTAACATTACCCTACATTTTGCTGCCCTCTCTTTCGCTTAGTGGAAAGGCCAAGCCCCTAAATAGAGTTTTCTACTTTTTGAGCAGTATACTATAACGGACGACTAGAAATAAGGGATTGTCGCTTTCAATAAGTGGGGATATAAAATCAACTTTTGTCAACTAAAAAACACATCATTAGTATCATTACACACATCGCAGAACAGAACGATACTCCAATCATTTAAAAAGAATTTTTGGGAGATAGGTACAAACAAAGTACCTTACACAATCTTGTGAAGTCAATGAGGATCACAAATGTCAGTGTATAATTGTTTAACTTTTCTTTTTACAGCTAACAACAAGTATCCGCAATTACCATGGCTTATGACACCAATCCCACACGTGCCCCAAGGCACGCCAGAATCCCAGTACAACCACTTCCACGCTCGCACGAAATCCTGCATCAACCGCTGCATCGCGAAATTAAAGGGCCGATGGCAGTGCCTTCATAAAAGACCTCTACATTACTCCCCCCATAGAGCCGCGAAGATTATCAACGCTTGTGCTGTGTTGCATAATCTTTGCATAAAGGGTGGGTTGGACACGGAGCCTTATGTGGAAACTGACGTGCCTATGATGAATGAAGCTATTGAACTGCCTGAAGATAATATGAATGACTTGTATATCGGTATGGAAGTGAGACGTCAACTGGCGGAAAGAATTTATTATAGTCTTTGATATCTGTGTTGAACCTCTGTAACATGACTGTAGAGTAACAGTATTACGTAAACAGGAGAAAAAAAAAACAAAAGACTGATCTTATTAATTACAAAAAAAATACTTTAATAATTACGTAGTTGTTATTCAAAAATGATCTTTAGTTATTAGTGCATAAGGATCTGCATCTGCGCCAGCTGGCTGTAGGTGTCGCCGGGCATTCTGTACGCGATGTTGCCCGCGAATGTGTTCAGCACCTCCGCCTGCTCCCGTAGCCATTCCAATTGCTGTAAAAAATACATTTTTGAAAAGTATGCTTGAATATGACGCCAACTATTACTTAACAATTTCACTTGAATATTAAATATCACAGACATGGGAGTAAGATTTATTTTATATGACATCGACGAAAGGTGACATATTGATATATTATTATGGAATTCCTCCCCACTGCACTGCTCATTTGTGCGGTTCTTTTCGAGGTTTCACCTGTATCACTCAGCAGTTTGGTAGGACAAACACTATCGCTATAGGCAGTGTGCAAAAACTAGGGGGCGCCGCGAGCTGTTAGTTACCTTGTCGTTGTTGGTGCTCGGCGCGCCCAGCATGGCCTCTCTCGGGGCGGCGTGCAGGCGCTGGCGCTGCGCCACGAGGATGGTGCACACGGCGCGCAGCACGGCCGGCAGCGCGCGCAGCAGGGCGCCGCGAGCTGTTAGTTACCTTGTCGGTGTTGGTGTGCGGCGCGCCCAGCATGGCCTCTCTCGGGGCGGCGCGCAGGCGCTGGCGCTGCGCCACGAGGATGGTGCACACGGCGCGCAGCACGGCCGGCAGCGCGCGCAGCAGGGCGCCGCGAGCTGTTAGTTACCTTGTCGGTGTTGGTGTGCGGCGCGCCCAGCATGGCCTCTCTCGGGGCGGCGCGCAGGCGCTGGCGCTGCGCCACGAGGATGGTGCACACGGCGCGCAGCACGGCCGGCAGCGCGCGCAGCAGGGCGCCGCGAGCTGTTAGTTACCTTGTCGGTGTTGGTGTGCGGCGCGCCCAGCATGGCCTCTCTCGGGGCGGCGCGCAGGCGCTGGCGCTGCGCCACGAGGATGGTGCACACGGCGCGCAGCAGGGCGCCGCGAACTGTTAGTTACCTTGTCGGTGTTGGTGTGCGGCGCGCCCAGCATGGCCTCTCTCGGGGCGGCGCGCAGGCGCTGGCGCTGCGCCACGAGGATGGTGCACACGGCGCGCAGCACGGCCGGCAGCGCGCGCAGCAGGGCGCCGCGAGCTGTTAGTTACCTTGTCGGTGTTGGTGTGCGGCGCGCCCAGCATGGCCTCTCTCGGGGCGGCGCGCAGGCGCTGGCGCTGCGCCACGAGGATGGTGCACACGGCGCGCAGCAGGGCGCCGCGAACTGTTAGTTACCTTGTCGGTGTTGGTGTGCGGCGCGCCCAGCATGGCCTCTCTCGGGGCGGCGCGCAGGCGCTGGCGCTGCGCCACGAGGATGGTGCACACGGCGCGCAGCACGGCCGGCAGCGCGCGCAGCAGGGCGCCGCGAGCTGTTAGTTACCTTGTCGGTGTTGGTGTGCGGCGCGCCCAGCATGGCCTCTCTCGGGGCGGCGCGCAGGCGCTGGCGCTGCGCCACGAGGATGGTGCACACGGCGCGCAGCAGGGCGCCGCGAGCTGTTAGTTACCTTGTCGGTGTTGGTGTGCGGCGCGCCCAGCATGGCCTCTCTCGGGGCGGCGCGCAGGCGCTGGCGCTGCGCCACGAGGATGGTGCACACGGCGCGCAGCAGGGCGCCGCGAGCTGTTAGTTACCTTGTCGGTGTTGGTGTGCGGCGCGCCCAGCATGGCCTCTCTCGGGGCGGCGCGCAGGCGCTGGCGCTGCGCCACGAGGATGGTGCACACGGTGCGCAGCAGGGCGCCGCGAGCTGTTAGTTACCTTGTCGGTGTTGGTGTGCGGCGCGCCCAGCATGGCCTCTCTCGGGGCGGCGCGCAGGCGCTGGCGCTGCGCCACGAGGATGGTGCACACGGCGCGCAGCACGGCCGGCAGCGCGCGCAGCAGGGCGCCGCGAGCTGTTAGTTACCTTGTCGGTGTTGGTGTGCGGCACGCCCAGCATGGCCTCTCTCGGGGCGGCGCGCAGGCGCTGGCGCTGCGCCACGAGGATGGTGCACACGGCGCGCAGCACGGCCGGCAGCGCGCGCAGCAGGGCGCCGCGAGCTGTTAGTTACCTTGTCGGTGTTGGTGTGCGGCGCGCCCAGCATGGCCTCTCTCGGGGCGGCGCGCAGGCGCTGGCGCTGCGCCACGAGGATGGTGCACACGGCGCGCAGCACGGCCGGCAGCGCGCGCAGCAGGGCGCCGCGAGCTGTTAGTTACCTTGTCGGTGTTGGTGTGCGGCGCGCCCAGCATGGCCTCTCTCGGAGCGGCGCGCAGGCGCTGGCGCTGCGCCACGAGGATGGTGCACACGGCGCGCAGCACGGCCGGCAGCGCGCGCAGCAGGGCGCCGCGAGCTGTTAGTTACCTTGTCGGTGTTGGTGTGCGGCGCGCCCAGCATGGCCTCTCTCGGGGCGGCGCGCAGGCGCTGGCGCTGCGCCACGAGGATGGTGCACACGGCGCGCAGCAGGGCGCCGCGAGCTGTTAGTTACCTTGTCGGTGTTGGTGTGCGGCGCGCCCAGCATGGCCTCTCTCGGGGCGGCGCGCAGGCGCTGGCGCTGCGCCACGAGGATGGTGCACACGGCGCGCAGCACGGCCGGCAGCGCGCGCAGCAGGGCGCCGCGAGCTGTTAGTTACCTTGTCGGTGTTGGTGTGCGGCGCGCCCAGCATGGCCTCTCTCGGGGCGGCGCGCAGGCGCTGGCGCTGCGCCACGAGGATGGTGCACACGGCGCGCAGCACGGCCGGCAGCGCGCGCAGCAGGGCGCCGCGAGCTGTTAGTTACCTTGTCGGTGTTGGTGTGCGGCGCGCCCAGCATGGCCTCTCTCGGGGCGGCGCGCAGGCGCTGGCGCTGCGCCACGAGGATGGTGCACACGGTGCGCAGCACGGCCGGCAGCGCGCGCAGCAGGGCGCCGCGAGCTGTTAGTTACCTTGTCGGTGTTGGTGTGCGGCGCGCCCAGCATGGCCTCTCTCGGGGCGGCGCGCAGGCGCTGGCGCTGCGCCACGAGGATGGTGCACACGGCGCGCAGCACGGCCGGCAGCGCGCGCAGCAGGGCGCCGCGAGCTGTTAGTTACCTTGTCGGTGTTGGTGTGCGGCGCGCCCAGCATGGCCTCTCTCGGGGCGGCGCGCAGGCGCTGGCGCTGCGCCACGAGGATGGTGCACACGGCGCGCAGCAGGGCGCCGCGAGCTGTTAGTTACCTTGTCGGTGTTGGTGTGCGGCGCGCCCAGCATGGCCTCTCTCGGGGCGGCGCGCAGGCGCTGGCGCTGCGCCACGAGGATGGTGCACACGGCGCGCAGCACGGCCGGCAGCGCGCGCAGCAGGGCGCCGCGAGCTGTTAGTTACCTTGTCGGTGTTGGTGTGCGGCGCGCCCAGCATGGCCTCTCTCGGGGCGGCGCGCAGGCGCTGGCGCTGCGCCACGAGGATGGTGCACACGGCGCGCAGCACGGCCGGCAGCGCGCGCAGCAGGGCGCCGCGAGCTGTTAGTTACCTTGTCGGTGTTGGTGTGCGGCACGCCCAGCATGGCCTCTCTCGGGGCGGCGCGCAGGCGCTGGCGCTGCGCCACGAGGATGGTGCACACGGCGCGCAGCAGGGCGCCGCGAGCTGTTAGTTACCTTGTCGGTGTTGGTGTGCGGCGCGCCCAGCATGGCCTCTCTCGGGGCGGCGCGCAGGCGCTGGCGCTGCGCCACGAGGATGGTGCACACGGCGCGCAGCACGGCCGGCAGCGCGCGCAGCAGGGCGCCGCGAGCTGTTAGTTACCTTGTCGGTGTTGGTGTGCGGCGCGCCCAGCATGGCCTCTCTCGGGGCGGCGCGCAGGCGCTGGCGCTGCGCCACGAGGATGGTGCACACGGCGCGCAGCACGGCCGGCAGCGCGCGCAGCAGGGCGCCGCGAGCTGTTAGTTACCTTGTCGGTGTTGGTGTGCGGCGCGCCCAGCATGGCCTCTCTCGGAGCGGCGCGCAGGCGCTGGCGCTGCGCCACGAGGATGGTGCACACGGCGCGCAGCACGGCCGGCAGCGCGCGCAGCAGGGCGCCGCGAGCTGTTAGTTACCTTGTCGGTGTTGGTGTGCGGCGCGCCCAGCATGGCCTCTCTCGGGGCGGCGCGCAGGCGCTGGCGCTGCGCCACGAGGATGGTGCACACGGCGCGCAGCACGGCCGGCAGCGCGCGCAGCAGGGCGCCGCGAGCTGTTAGTTACCTTGTCGGTGTTGGTGTGCGGCGCGCCCAGCATGGCCTCTCTCGGAGCGGCGTGCAGGCGCTGGCGCTGCGCCACGAGGATGGTGCACACGGCGCGCAGCACGGCCGGCAGCGCGCGCAGCAGGGCGCCGCGAGCTGTTAGTTACCTTGTCGGTGTTGGTGTGCGGCGCGCCCAGCATGGCCTCTCTCGGAGCGGCGCGCAGGCGCTGGCGCTGCGCCACGAGGATGGTGCACACGGTGCGCAGCACGGCCGGCAGCGCGCGCAGCAGGGCGCCGCGAGCTGCGCGGGCGCCCGCCACGCGTGCTTCTAGCTCGCTGCGGCGAAGCGGGACTAGCTCGCACTCGCGCAGCGTCTGTGAAAAATTACATATATTTCTCAATTAATCAAATCCTTCATTCTTAATACAGACATACGTATGTAAATGCTCAATTTGATGTAGCTAACAGAAAATATAGAATGCTACTATGAAACTAACCTCCAATGCAGCATCGTAATTATCTGCATGAAACTGATCAAAGAAGGTGATCAGCTTGCACAGTTTCGTATACGCTTCCACGAGTGCGGGCGGCAGCGCGGGCCCCTCCCGGCGCAGACGGCGCGCCACGTGGTCGGCGCGCGGGCCGAGGCGGGCGCGCAGCGCGCCGCCGCCGCCCGCTACTAGCACTTGGGGCAACAGCATGCAGAATAGCTCTAGGACTTTCTCGAGGTTCTAAAAAAAAGTTTGTAAAAATTAGGCCCATCCACGACGAGTAGAGTAGAGGCTTCGTACGTGAATTTGACGCCTTCTTAATATAAACAAATGTTTGAACTTGCACTTATAAATCTAATTTAAAACCAATCCTAATAAAGTTTTACGGTGAAACTTACATCAGCTATGTCATAAACGGTAATGGCATCTTCGAACAGGCCTTTGTTGACGAGCTGCTCTGCAACATTCAGGGCGATCACCTGCAAATTTATTGACATTAATATTGCAATTTAAATTATTCCGTCATTTTCAACGACCCACAGAAATCAGTTTGACCGCCAAAAACGGCCACAGATAAGATACGCATGGTTACAATTTAAAAGGAACCTTCATACACAGCAGCTCGTAGTCGCGGCACTCTAGAGCTAGCTCCGTGCAATATTCGATCTTATCTCATAGCAGTAAGGTATACTATCGGTACTCACTTTGCTGTCAATGTGCGGGTTGTTGAACTGGTCGAGCAGGCCGGGGCTGCGCACGCCGGTGTTGGTGTCGGAGCGCCCGAACAGCAGCTCGTAGTCCCGGCACTCTAGAGCTAGATCCGTGCAACAGCACATGAATAGGTTCTTGCCTTCGGGGTCTTTCAAGTTTCTATAATAATATAGAACGCAAATTTGAAAAAAAATTCAGAGGAAGCAGAGTAGTAGGTTATAATAATAAAATGATAATAAATAGAGAAACTAATGTTGTCTATCCTTTTCCCGAATTTTCAAACAAGCAATAAAAATAACCAAAAATTACAAAAAACAATTACAAATATGGAATCAATGAAATATTAGATACTTTGTTAGAGATATATCCAGTTTCTAAATGTAGAATTACATAAAAAAAATATAAAAAAAAAAATATACAAACATACATACAAACAAGTACAAAGATTGAAATAAAACTATGAAAACGGATTATATCGCGTATATATATATATATATTTTTTTTTTTTTTTTTTTTTTTTTTATCGCGTATATAATATATATCTTTACTTGAAAATAATTATAGTGTATAACTAGCCTTATGAACCGATTTTGCATGTACAACCAGCCTTAAAGTTTGTAGTCTATGATTGTTCATTATTTTAGTATGTGGGTATTTTTGCATTTTGTAATTTTTCCTCAGTCACCCGTTGACCACGAACGCTGTAAAGAGTTCGAAACGTCGGGATGAATTATAAATTCAATATACGCGATATAATCCGTTTTCATAGTTTTATTTCATGAGTAACTATCGCGGTAACCGAAGACAATATTAAGTACAAAGATTGTTTAGAGATGTAAAAGTCTGTATTATAGTTACTATTGTGTAGTATAAGTTTTACCTGAGAAAGAAGTAGTAGTGTAAAGCATCGGAGGGGTCTGTGAGCTCAAACTTCCTCACGTAGAGCAACAACAGACGGGCCAGGTTGAGGCGGCGCAGCGGCGGCGGGTCTTCCGTGTCTACCGACACTGAAACAATACTTGGTTGTGATACATTGAGTGAGAGAAGTAAGTCAAGTAAGTGCTGGTGCGCATGTTTTTACCAGATTTTTTATGATATAGGAAGCAAACGAACAGAGACGAATCGCCTGATGGTAGATAATAGAGAAGATGATGACATATGTTGAATTTTATAACAAAATTTAGTAAAATAGATGACTGATGAATAAAACAAATGAGCAATAATGTGGATATTAAAATAATATATGAAAATAATACAGAAATAGAGGACCTCAAAGTTTCAAAATTTAAGTTTTTTTTTAACTTCCATATAAGGAAAAAAATATGGTTGTCTGTAAAGTCTGTTTACGGGCGATAATTTTGCGTGATAACGTCATAAGACTCACAAGAAAACATTGATGAAAAGGCCGTAACTATGGATGGTATAAAAAGGATGCCAATCTCTTATGACAGAATTGTTGCAAGAGTGACTGCTTTCAGCCATGGAGACTATATAAAGGAGCCAAATCTCTATGTATGAATAGTGTCCATCAATAAACAGTAATTAGGCGGCGCCACCATACACCAAAATACTACCAAAAACAACCTACGTAATTTGGTCGGGTTATTTGTTGCCTTATATGGTTCATGTTATACTCATCCCAGAGCCTAACTAGCGCCATCGGAGAGATTAGGAACTATTGTTTAAAGCTGAAAGCGGTCACTTTTGCAACAATTCTGCCATAAGAGATTGGCATCCTTTCTATACCATCCATACTTTCAGCTTTAAATAATAGTTCCTAATCTCTCCGGTGGCGCTAGGTAGGCTCTGAGACATAGACCTAGCATTACATAGACCAGCTATACGCGTGCGCCCGTAAGGGATAGACATAGATGACGTCATAAACGTGGGGATACCATATTGGTAAAAATTACCACAATATTTGATATCACGTTGGGGCGATTACCCTGGAGGCAAAGTTAGCTTGTTTGACGGTATTAAAAAATTGTTAAATAAAATGTCAATGGGCCGTTCTTTTTAGGCGTATAAACAATGAAATACCTCCTATAATTCGCGCAGGTGGTACAAAACTAAACATGTTTAGTAAATAAAACGTAAAATAAAATGTATTATGGGTTTTAATTTAAAGAAATCGCAATCACACCAATTAATGTACACCACATTTAATCTTCACAACATTTGTATATTTATTTTTTGGAATTAGAAGTACGAAAAAACTTCGAGGTCAAAATTACCCATAAAATTATGATATTTTCATCTGGTATCCCTAACATGATTGTTATGCAGCTAAATTAAGAAGAAGTTTTAAAAATGGCTGACCTCAGACTCTTACCTACCTACGTAATTTGGGCGGATAATTTTACAAATAATGTTTTGTTAATTTGCGTAAATAATTGTGATATTTTTATTGAAATCGTTTGATTCTACATTGCTTTGAGTGTAACGTAATTTTACGATGTTATTCTCACATATTGCGTTAAGAGGAAGGTGTAAAATACCGTACTTACGTGTGAAAGGTTATGATCTCATATTTTTGCTCAGAGCGGCTATTACAGCCGATTACAGAACAATTCACCAGTATTTTATCAAAGTTCAAGCATTCAAAACGCTAACCATCACTATATTTCATAAGAGAAAGCACAATTTCATACAAAACAACGATAATTAAACAAGCAACGAACAAACATGACATGTCACGTACTTATTTGTTTGCCACAACCTCGGTTGTGGCAGCGGTGGAAAAGTGAAACTATGACAAGGACAAACAATAACAGCGCTTTCTCTGCTACTCCTACTGAAAGATACATAAGACTATCCCGTTCGGTCATTTTCCCCCACTCCTCATGACCGATCCAGTTATACTAGATTCATGCTCTGAGACCAAAGAGTATTGTAATATATAGGAGGAGACTCTATGACATGAACCATAGAGGTATAATAATGTAGAGATGAATGGGGGTTGGGCAGCAAATAACCCGACCAAATTACGTAGGTTGTTTCTGGTATGTTGTCAGGAATGTTAAACGTGTTTTTAATTTTGTCGCAATGCGTTCTGTCCCTCACGGTCGCACGGGTGCACATCTATATAAAATATTAGGTGTATGGTCTAGGTACTTTAGTGTATGGTGGCGCCGCCTATTTACTGTGTTTTACGGGCTCTTTTTGATACATGAAGATTCATTTCCTTACCTCTACCGTCCATAGCCGTAACGTTACCATTGGAGATACGGAATGTAGAGTTAAGGAAACGAATCTTCATGTATCAAAAAGTGTAAAAGTGTACAGCAGTTAGCTGTAAATAATAGTTCGAAATCTGTCCGGTGGCGCTAGGGTGGCACAACGATATGACATGAAATTAGACTTCATTGACGGAGTGAAGTGCGCTGTCAGTGATTTAAAATTGTTATTTAAATGTTTAAGATATTTATTTTAATAACGATTTAGGATTTCATATTTCGCAGATTTAAAGTCTTGCCCGCCTAGGAACCAAGTGCTAGGTACCTTGCAGTCAAACTAGCCGCCCCTTTCTCAGTACGCATTATTTAGACTGCCACCCCTGTTATCTATTAGCCACCGCCGCCCCGGGCCTGGGCTTACCAGGCCTTGGGGCAAAGCCGCCGCTATATAGGATATATATATAAATTAAATAAATATGGGAAAAGTTTGCGTCGTAAACAGTTGCCACAGTGGGCGTAAGGTGAAAAATCTGAAAAATGTTACGAAGTCCATATCATTTTTCCGACCAACGGTAAGTTTGTAAAATATTAAAAAAAAGTATTAAATTGTTACTTTTATAATTTTTTTTAGTAAATTAACAATTTTACTTCAACCATTCTTCATGTTTCTTTAATTCCCAGACTCCAGCACGGTTAGAAAGTTGGAAAAAGTCGTTAGGAATTGCATTAAGACATGAATGAAATGTACATTTTTTTTGGAAAACGCTCATTTAGCGTGTTCTACATTACGCTTACGAAGTGTCCATTGCTAATATACAACTCTCAGTGGATTTCGGTCTCCAGGCGCAATTCTACCTGGAGAGAGTACTAGCTCTCTATTACGCCTCTACTACTCTCACATGTGTTTATATGTAGTCTGGCTAATGAAAGATGAACCTGAAAAAACGCAACAATTTCAAAAAATCTGTTGCAGGCAGCCCTTTGATTACAAGGATTGCATAATTTTGATCGGTATCGGTATAAAGATTATGCAATCCTTGTAATCAAAGAGATGCTTGATATATACTTTCATTAGCCAAACTGTTTTGTGGGTATTGTTTTGTGACTATTTTTTTTATATATATTTTACTTTTATATTCATGTAATGAAAACCTAAAGTAACGTTCGTGCTTTATTTATTGCTAAATAAGTTTTATAACAAAATATATAATTGTTAAAAAGATCTAAGTAATAAATAAATGAATAATATTATTCTATTTTTATTTTATTTGTTAGGAAAACCTACAAATAATAAGTAATAAGTTAGGTAATGACATAGAATCAGTGAGCCAATTACAAGTTTCCATTGGTAGACTAGGTAGATTATAGGAAAATTTTACACAGATCGACATACTCTCACTAGACGATCATATATATAATTTTAAATTGATATATAAGGGTTTTTTTTTATTACAAATATTTGTAATAAAAAAAAAACCAAATAAATGCTCTTGCTTTTACCAGGATTCGAACCCGGGACCTCCTGCTTCATAGGCGGGGTCACTACCGACAAGGCTAAGAGACCGTCAAAAATTGGTCCTCGATTGCATTGCCACCTAATTACTGTTTTTTACAGTTACTTTTTGATATATGAAGATTCGTTTCCTTAACTCTACATTCCATAATTGGAGATCTATCCACAACGTTACCATGGAGATATGTCCACAACGTGACACTTTTTATATTTATAAGACGTTGTCACGTCAAAAAGTAACGATACCGTTTGATTCCTTACATTTTATTCAAAAAAAGATTGTATTGCAACTATATACATAAACGCAATATTTCAACGCAATTTTCTTGCTTTGTCCATACTTCAAGATGGGCTCTCAGTGACCTTGACGTCACGTTCACTTATCGTTTAGTTAGGAGCGTTTCGCGAGTGAAGTATGACTGTCGGACTTTGACTATCATTTCTGACAGATATAGACATTTGATCCTAAAAACAAACCTGATCGATTAATACCATTAATGAAAATTTGTCATCTAGCCTATTGCCCTCGCCCATAGACACCTGCTACACCAGAGGGGTTGCAAGTGCATTGCCAGTATTTAAGATGAGAGTACGCACTTTGGCAGGAAGTTTCTGGAGAAATGCACAGTTAAGGACTGCCAGTGCCAACCATCTAAGTGGTGATGATGGTAATGATAACTGTAAAGAGCAGATTTCAAGAGCCTGCGTACGTATATGGCTGGGTTTTTTTACCTATGTCAACACTAGCTACTGAGCTAATTTTGGCGAACAATTTGGTCTTGTAGTCCAGGTGACATATATAGTTTATTTCCAAAATTGAGAAGGAATACTAAACGAAAACAAAACCGACATTACCGGCCCCTGTTTTTGTAGTAAAGATTCATGAGATTGAATGGGCCAATAATAAAAAGTTATACTTACGTAGCGGTGCTTGGACGTTCCGAGGTGTGCCCAACATGTAGACGTCATGTAGCGCCAGAGCCATGTGAACACCATGCACTCGATATCTAAACAATAACAATACATAACAAAGGTTCCGTGAGACACAGACATATTAAATATATTAATAACGGGTCACTCACGTATTTTAAGTCGAAAAACGCTCGACATGTTAACTGTTTTGGGTACTACGTCGGTGGACGGTGTGGACGGACCATTAGCGAATGACGTAGTGAGTGTTGTGTGCAACCCATCATGTGACAATAATGCCGTAAATGAGGGTAGTTTCTCGCCCCCCCTGCCGCGACCGGCGCCCGCGCCGAGTCATCGGGCGCGGAAGGCTGCGGCCCGCAGTCTGCGCCGGTCCGTCACCGTCAACGCAAGCTCCTGATGACACGTTACTCCTCGGTAGGGAGTGAAACATGTCGAGCGTTTTTCGATTTAAAATACGTGAGTGACCCGTTATTAATATATTTAATAACAATACATATTTTCATTTTAAACCAGTGGTTCCTAACCTTTTCAGTACTGTCACCCCTTTGACTAACTAGGGAACTCGATTTTACCCCTCCTCCATAATAATTAATATTCTTTCTTATAGATAGGTCTTTGTTATCTTTAATTTTGAACCCCGTAAAATATTAGTTTTACCCCCGTAAAATGCCTGTTTTAGCCCCGCGGG
Organism: Cydia strobilella; assembly: GCF_947568885.1. Lineage (NCBI taxonomy): Eukaryota > Metazoa > Arthropoda > Insecta > Lepidoptera > Tortricidae > Cydia > Cydia strobilella. Next base: position 17,890,852 of record NC_086044.1, read on the forward strand.
GGTAATTACCCCCAGGTTAGGAACCGCTGTTTTAAACAGTTAACTTTAAAATTAGCACGAAAAACAAAATAATCTAATATTCACCTCGGTATTCTTGACAGGAATTCAATCGCCGGTTCAAACTGTCCAGTCAATGTTAGGACTTGGAAGTACACCAGTGGTTTTTCGTACGCGTGATAATGTGTTTCACCTGAAAGAATAACACATACAATTTCGATCACAGCAGATTTTTATACGGTTTAGTGAGATGACTAAGATTTCAAATTTAACTTTTCTGGCTTTGCTAATGTAAAACGTTGGCTCGATTTACCTAATACAAAATAAAATATTTGACACTTAGCGCTAGTACCAAATAGAGTTATTGTCCATACTACATCAATGTCTGTCGCTCGAGGCGCAACCTTATACGATAGAGAACACCTATAGCCTACAAATATACCGTATTCTTCTAAGATCAGTTTCTGCAAGTCGGAGTAAGTGAAGGACTCTGTCTGTGTAGAGCCGCTCTTGATGACCGCTAGTTTCAACCACAGATAGTCGTCCGCCGTGCGAGCTACTTCGGAATGTTCGTCGCTCGGGTCGCAGCCGCCAACCACGCAGTATACCTACAAACATAATGTAAAGGTAATTTTTATTTTTTATTTTTATTTAGAAACAAACAGTCACATAAAACATGTAGGTGAATAAGCTGACAGCTAGAATTTATTACAATGTAGACCTATAGTTTCCTGTATGTAAATTTTTATAAACTTAATACTATGAAATGCTATCTGAGACAACAGTGAAATTAACAAATAATGAGATAACTTAACGTAACTTTAATACTAATTTAATAAAGAATAAACTTTCTTCTTAAATAACCCTAACGAACTGCCAAATATATCCGCGTTCATACACTTTTCATTATACAACCTCCATGCGTGTTTAATATATGATTGCTGTGCATATTTAGTGCGACATGTCCCAACACTGAACAGCATTTTGCTCCGACAACCACGTTCTGTTCTACGAGGCACTCGAAAACCTATATTATGTAGAAGTTCAGGGGCATCTACAAGATTATTTATTATTTTAAATAAAAATATCAGATCATTACATGAACGCCTTAATGACAGAGGTTGAAGGTTGTGTCTTGAAATTGAGGAGGCGTAATTTTCGTAGTTACCCCTTATTCGGAATTCGAGAGCTTTAATAAATATTTTTTGCACCCTTTCTATTCTCTTTTTATGTACATCATAGCAGGGATTCCAAACCACCGAAGCGAATTCCAAGCGGCTTCTGACGTAGCTATTATAAAGTATCCTGTAAGTTAACGGTCTACGAAAATGTTTAGCAATGCGAAGTATAAACCCTAATTGTTTATAAGCCTTATTTAAAATGTTGTCGATATGAGAGATGAAGGTTAGTTTTGTGTCAATTAATACGCCCAAATCACGTATACTATCCTGCCACATAATTTATTTACGTGCAAATGTAATAACGGAGCATTTGCTATTGTTTAAAAACAAACTACTTCTAGTGCAGTAATCCTCAAATTTAAGTAAATCCTCTTGCAACATAGAACAGTCTGCGGGGGTCTTCATGACTCGGAATATTTTGGTGTCATCGGCATAGAGAAGGTCATCCTATATAAGTTGTTAAGTCTTTCGCTGCCACGCCGGGCATATGGCACATGTGACCGATTTTAGTATGCACAATAAAAGCGCGGCGTTAAATGTGTTAGTTGTTTTACCAAGGTTAGGAAAAGTATTTTGGTGGCCAAGTCACTGTATCTTCTTCTTCTTCTTCTTCCTCGGTCCCTCATTGCTGAGGATCGCGACCATGTATGCTCCGTCTCCATAGTGTGCGGTCATAAGCCATATAGGCCACGCGCTGCATGTTGCCGCCAACCACCCCCTTCATACCATCAGACCATCTCGTGGGAGCTTTTCCTCGCCCGCGCTTGCCATCCAGTTGACCCAAGATAATCTGCCTTTCTAGGTCATGCTTTTTAGACCGCATGATATGTCCAAAAAAGCTGAGTGCGCGTTAATGACATATTGTAGAGAGCCGTGTGGTGATTTTCAGCTCCTCTAGGATGGACTTATTGGTTCTCATAGCCGTCCAGGGTATGCGTAAGAGTAAGTCACTGTACAGTTTTTGTTATAAAAGAAAATATGCAACTTAGCATGATAATTGTACGCGTTTACTGTTATAGTAAACACGAGCATTTCCTATTTTCTGTAAACAAAATAAAAAAAAGCAATTATAGGTACTAAAACGCTGTAACATTGACCCTGCTAACCTGTCATAAAAATTAGTGTAAATAGTCTCAAATAAGCTATACTCACAGCTCTTTTATATGGATCAGTTGAATTGCGAACTTGGATTCTGTACTGGAAGTTGATAGCAGTTTGCAGCTTATCACTTAAAGCCTTCTCTGGATTGCTGATGTGCTCCTCCAGAGCCGCAATAAACTCCTCATGGTCTCGCCTGTTGATAGCCATGGAAAAAGGGATCAATTATATTTTAGGCTTTTAGAAAACTTTTTTTATCTTTGCCAAGCATCAGGCACTTATTAAATTGTTTTTACGAAATTCTACAGAAATAAAAAACTTCACTCACCCAGCCTTCCTCAGGCAATGCAGCGCCGCAGTAGCATCACCACTTCTCAAACAGTAGTATACCATAGGCCAGAGAGGACGGTCGTCAATCGTGCCGTCAGAGAGCGCGGGCGCAGCCTGCAAGCGCAGGGCGACGAAGCCCCGCACGAGCGGATAGGTGCCCGGCTCGCCGCCGCGCAGCGCGCTGCTGGGGTTCGTGCGGACCACGTCGCTCATGTACTGCTTGTACCTGAACAGATTAGGACTATATGTCATAAATTTAGCTTGACTATTTATATTGCTAGTGACGCATCACTGCACGGATTTTGTAGCATACTGAGGTCCAAATATTACATGTTACCCGCGATACACAGACAACAGGTCTGACAGATAGGCTTTATACAATGTACAATGTGTATTGATAATATTTGAATAAACAGCAAAGTAGTCATTTACTGAAGGTTTTACTTTTTATAGTTTAGCCAACAACGTATTTACTTAAAAAGACATTCATATGAAGAACAACAGAAATACACAAACCTCTTCTCCAAATACTTCTTCCCTTGTGCTATGAAATACTGCTGGTTGGTGGGGTTCCCTCGCAACTTCAAAGGGTCCTCCTCCCTTGCAAGCAGTGGAACATTGGCCATGGTCTTTATAATTTCCCACATCTCTTTCACTTTCTGTAATAACAATTATTATATTATTTGTAGCAAATTAACTCTTTTAAGAACCAGATTTTTAAAACCTACAATTCATGTCACATTGCGGGTCCGCACAGAACGAGCCGCAAATTGCTGCTCAAAGCAGCTTGGTTGGTTGAGATGTGCCTCACCTGAGGCAAGGCAATGAACTGTCGCCTGCGGTATTTCCGGACCGATATGACCTTCAAACCTTCAAGAAAAGAGCGTACTTCCATCTTAAAGGCAGGCAACGCACTTACAACCCCTCTGGTGTTGCGGATGTCCATGGGCGGCGGTAATCGCTTACCATTTGAAAACGTCACATTTGAGTAACGGCAAAAGAGAGAGACAAGTATATGACATCAGCAATCAAATAAATTTATTTTAAGATAAAATTTGCCATATTGTATTATGGGTGTAAGCACACTTACAGGGTCATTCAGCTCCTCAGCAACCTGTGCAAATTTCTGATACAATGGTGTCCTCGACTTAGAACCTTGGAACACCAACTTATTGTACTGGTAGACCTGTTTTGAATATGCCACCTCCACCGGGTCTAGGATAGAGTGTCCAAACTTTTTGGGAGTATCAGCAATGCTAGGGGGCTCTGCTGTGCATTTTAAATCTAGCCAGTTTTGTGACGGGCCTATCATGGCATTCATTAGCTTGATCTTCTCTTTGTTCCATTCTGAGACCATGTGCTCCCATTTTTGGTCTTCAACTGTTTGTAGTGCCTGGATGTAACATTGTCACATTATAAAAATGATTATTTTTAACAAATCTATTTCAAAGGGCAATTTAATTATAGTGTTTCTACATGTCATTTTTCATTGTTATGGGTTTATCTTTAGAGACATATTACGTTTATTACTTAAAATATATAAAAATTAAAGCAAAAAATCTTCCTAGTGAAGTAATTTACCAGATCTTGCTCTTACTTAAATTATTAGTAATTTGTACTTACATTTCTGTTCACTTCATCGATTAGTGATAATATAGCATTTTCTCTCTCATTCTTTAAGAAACTCTCTACGTCTGAATCCGCAATAGGCTGCAGGGGCTCAAATGTGCGTTTGGAACTCAGTGTATCTAGCTTTTGAGATATTTGCTGCAAATCTATTCCTTTTGAACCGAACAGCAAATGGCTACAACAAATAGACGTATAAAAATACAATTCACTCTTAAAATAAGTACTTAAAATCACTATTTTCAATTTTTCAATACAAACATAAGTTACATACGCTTGGATGTCGTTGGCGCCAGATTGAATAACTTTGGAATATAACTCTTGAGAAGCCTCCAACACCTGTCCTAAGGAGCGCTCAACCCTCGGCAGTTCTTCATTGCCTTCTATCTCTGTTGCTAGCTGTTCTGCTTGCTGTAATAACTTGCTAAAATCGGAGTCACCCATGGTGTTATAGGTTATACTTCCTTAACAATACCGGTTAGAAACCTTTAACCACGATGTAATATTCCACAACCGTTTGTTAGGTCATTAAAATGGTTAATTTAATTTCTCAATTAAGTCCTACGATGTCACAACAATAATAAATTATTTTTAAATCGCCACCGTTAGTAGAACTTTACTAGAAGCTAGAAGCAAGCGTTTTTATGACTTGTAGCTGTCAAACGTGCACCTCACAAACAAATGTCAAAATTGGACCACAGATAACGATACCAGAAAGCGTTCGTATACTACCCCGATATCTCTTTCTCTGGCGCATGTAGGTAACTTGCGAATTTTATGTGGTTGCGTGCAGATTCAGCAGGATCCTATTCATTTGAGCATGTACATACTAATCAATACTAATATGGCTATAGGGAGCGTGCATGATGCATAAACATGAATCTAGTATAACTGGATCGGTCATGAGGAGTGGGGGAAAATGACCGAACGGGATAGTCTTATGTATCTTTCAGTAGGAGTAGCAGAGAAAGCGCTGTTATTGTTTGTCCTTGTCATAGTTTCACTTTTCCACCGCTGCCACAACCGAGGTTGTGGCAAACAAATAAGTACGTGACATGTCATGTTTGTTCGTTGCTTGTTTAATTATCGTTGTTTTGTATGAAATTGTGCTTTCTCTTATGAAATATAGTGATGGTTAGCGTTTTGAATGCTTGAACTTTGATAAAATACTGGTGAATTGTTCTGTAATCGGCTGTAATAGCCGCTCTGAGCAAAAATATGAGATCATAACCTTTCACACGTAAGTACGGTATTTTACACCTTCCTCTTAACGCAATATGTGAGAATAACATCGTAAAATTACGTTACACTCAAAGCAATGTAGAATCAAACGATTTCAATAAAAATATCACAATTATTTACGCAAATTAACAAAACATTATTTGTAAAATTATCCGCCCAAATTACGTAGGTAGGTAAGAGTCTGAGGTCAGCCATTTTTAAAACTTCTTCTTAATTTAGCTGCATAACAATCATGTTAGGGATACCAGATGAAAATATCATAATTTTATGGGTAATTTTGACCTCGAAGTTTTTTCGTACTTCTAATTCCAAAAAATAAATATACAAATGTTGTGAAGATTAAATGTGGTGTACATTAATTGGTGTGATTGCGATTTGTGATTTCTTTAAATTAAAACCCATAATACATTTTATTTACTAAACATGTTTAGTTTTGTACCACCTGCGCGAATTATAGGAGGTATTTCATTGTTTATACTCCTAAAAAGAACGGCCCATTGACATTTTATTTAACAATTTTTTAATACCGTCAAACAAGCTAACTTTGCCTCCAGGGTAATCGCCCCAACGTGATATCAAATATTGTGGTAATTTTTACCAATATGGTATCCCCACGTTTATGACGTCATCTATGTCTATCCCTTACGGGCGCACGCGTATAGCTGGTCTATGTGCATAAACTATAGGGGGCAGCATAGTAGCCGTCAGATTTTTGGCGCGAGGCGCAAATGTGAAGTTTATGCTTTCGTCGTAGCCCACAAAATGGCAGAACCTACTATGCACAAGAAAACGTACGAGAACTAGATCGTAGCACTTACATTGGCAATATGTACATGTTTATGTTTCCGATTTAGGCCACAAGATGGCAGACCCTCCAACGCGCACGGTCCATCTGAGCAAGTAACCAAGCGCAGCATAACTGAAGCCAATAGGAGACGATTAGTAACCCGCAACGCTTCGGTCGCGTCCTTGCGCGGATTACACGGCTATAAGAGCTATAACTGCTGTAAGCTCTATAAATTGTACATAGCAGTACATAGTGTATATATTTAAGTTAAGTGGATGTGTTTTATAAATAAACCAAACCGTTTCCTCGCTTCATTTAATAACAGATACACAACATGAAGTACTTGGAAGTGCAAATACAAATTCGATTACAACTTTCACTTTACAAAACGGAAGGCCAATGCTCCATCGAAACATTTGAAGTGAATGCCATCAGCAGAAGACAAGACTCATAATTCCATTGAGTCGAGTGTGTTTCATTTGAATTTCTTTGGTCCGAAGATGAGGTCGGCGTCGGGAGCGCCCTTCGGGTGCTGGTACTTCTGTCGGACATGTTGGCCGCGGTTGGGGTTGCCGAGCCCGCCAGACCCGCCGCCGCTTTCGGCGCTGTATTCTTCTTCTTCTTGTCTCTCTGATATGTTCAAGGTTAACCTGGAATTAAAATAAAATTATTACTTTGTGCCAGAGACCTGTAATCAATAACTTTCATACAGTTATAATAGTCTACAACATTATCCTGGCACAACTGGCTCAAACAGCGTTGCCTTTTTCGGAGGCAGGCAGAATATGGTTCTCCTTCGGGCGAAGAGAAGTGAATTAAATTGCATATCATTAAAGAGGCTGAGCTGCCTCGGAGTGTTCCGAACATATGATGCTGCGTTTTTTAAGGTAAAAGAATATGATGGCAAAATCAAATGAAAACACCACTGTTATCGTTAAATGGAGTCTACATACCGTTTAACTCTTTCCTTCTCCTGCTTATCGGCCAATGCCTGCTGCTGCAAGTTGCTGGCCAGCTCTGGCGGGGCGTTGAACGACTTGTACTGGGGCTTGGTGCCTTTCCGTACCATTAGGACAAATTCCACACCTTCCTCCCCTTGCTGTAATACAAAATAAAATAAAGCATAAACATAGGCACTAAGATACATCTATTATTCTCTTATAATGAAGGACATCAAATATATTTTCATAAGACTTATCGTTTAGACCGCGTTCTAAAAACTGACGTGCCCTGAGTGCAGTTTTTTAATCAAAAGTGTTGTCTGTCAAGGCTTCTTTTTCTTTTTGATTCGTGGATGTTTCGTTTTTAATTAGTCAGGGGTCTTAATGTCAAAGGTTATATGTAAAGAATTGTTTGTACAGACAGAGCCTACCAGCAGCTGGTCGTAGGTCTTCTTGGTGGTCTGGCGGCACGTCATGGGCACGGCGATGTCGCGCTGCTGCGGCCGGTTCTCGCGCTGCCGCTCCGCTATGTTCTCCATCACCATCTTCTCGAATGCAGACTCGAATTCAACGTCTTCGACCTACGGCATAATTTAATTATTAGATGGGTATAGAGGTAGATTACGATTACTGTTACAATGCAGATACAATAACTACTTCTTCACGATGACTGAATAACGCTTGCTAATAAACATAATGAAAGACCGAAAAATGATGTTTGACAAGATTCAACAAGATTACAGTCTGACAAAAGAGTAGAAATTAAAAAGTGCCAACACTGTAGTGTCGTCCCGATTGATTTGAAAGGGACGACACTACAGTGTTGCCACTTTTTAATTTCTACGCTTTTTTGCCAGACTCTATAATGCTATCAGCGGTTTCTCTCTCGCGCAAGTTTTTTATGTTGTGAACTTCGAACTCGGGTAAATCCATCTCCCAGATTATGCGATATTGGTATTAAGAAAAGGTAATAGGGTAGATATTTGCTGAGAGGGTCGAATGATTTTACCCGAGTTTGAAGTTAAGCGGCACATATATATCGCCAACGCCATCTTGTGAAACTGAAACTCACTGACGGATATCATAATCATAACCATAATCATAACAGACTATATTTTTTACTGTGAAAAGTGAATGAATTTGTTGGTTGATATGAAATTTGAAATGCATATATAATTATAAAATATATGTGACCTAACTATTTTAACGTAATTCTGTTTTAATTTAACACCTGTTAACTCAGGTGTGAAATGAATGTAAATACGTAGTTGATAGATACCTACGCATGAATGCCTAGCGCTAAACTAGGTTAGGTTAATAAATTAAGTGTGTTTAGCATATATAATATAGACTGGCAAGTCAGCTTTGTTAGACGAAAAGATTGAGTTGAGCGAGGGATCGATTTCCAAGCTAATTTTTAATTTCGCGCCTATTTCTACTGGCAAAGTTGGTTTGTCGGAGTATATATATATAATATTGTAGGAACATTACCGGCTTAGGCGCGGGTCTCCTCGGCTCGTTGCCCATATTATTGTCTTTGTCATCGGTCTGCACCTCGTTATCCTCCGTCCCGGCGTTCTCCGTCAGCGGCTCATCGTCCGAGCTCTCGTCCATCAACTGTGGATTATCAGTCTCGTCATCACTTTCTATTATAGTATCTAATCCATCATTCACGCTATCATCACCCTGGTCTTCATTGTCATATTCTTCTTCCCCTAATTCTGGATACAACGTTTGCCTTAATTCCTCAATGGCGTCTTTACACTGCTGCCAATCCGTAAAAAGCGTTAACTTCGGCCGGAGCGTCGTCAAGCACTCCTGATAAATGTATTTCACATAAATAGGGAATTTGTTTTCCTCAGTGTAAATGGGGTCGGAGCATTTGAACCAGTAAAAATTTTGGAAGAATATTATGAAGTAGTCGAGGCGTTTTTTGCTCGAGCCGCTGTTAAAATACGCGCCGCAGGTTTCTAAGAGAGCGCAAACTAGTCTGATTCGGAAGACGTTATCAGGTGGATCGAGCGGTGAGATGACAGTGTGGTCGTTGCTGACGCCAAACGTAATGAATGAGTATAAGACGGTGAAGACATCGCGCGAGTCGAGCAGCTTGTAGTTGTAGAGCTCGCCGAGGTAGCGCACGGTGGCGATGCGGCGCTGGTTGTGGCGCGGGTGCGGGTCCTCCAGCGTGGCGCGCACGTCCTCCAGCACCGCGTCCACCACGCACGGCGCCACCATCTCCTACAAGGGCAACAACACCTTTTACATTTCATTCCATATCCCGGTCCGAGTACCGGAGACCCTAACAAAGGCCTTATCATAAATCATAAATGTTTATTGCAAACCATGGTACATATGTTGTTACAGATGATAAAGTTTCACATGGACCCTGACAGGGTATAGCACATATATTCTTAAAAATAGTTCCTAAAGCTAGTTCTTAAAACTAATGCAATGGCGTGAAGAACAATTTTGCCTTATTCCAAGATTTATCCTTACTTTTGTCATAGAGAAATATAAGTGAAGAAAGAGTGGTAACTCCATAAATCAGTTTTCGCGCTTTATTTCGTAGTCGAAATCTCGCGTCGAGTAGCGCTACTCGACTCTCAGTACTGCTACTCGACAATAGATGTCGCGGCAAACAAAAAAGTCTAATGCTCGACGATTTTCAGCTTATATTATAAGCAGAGTAATCGGAACTCTAATTTTCAAATCCTTCTGTTTTTAATATTAGTTATAAATTGTCAGTCTTTTCGTCAGTTCCGACACTTTCGACATCTAGTGTCGAGTAGCAGTACTGAGAGTTGCGCTACTTTACGCTAGATGTAGATTACGAAATAAAGCGCGTTTTGGTAAGAAAACTGATGTATGGAGTTACCACTCTTTCTTTACTTATATTTCTGTATGCTTTTATTAAGCAAGTCAAGAAGAAAACTCAAGATTTTGGGACTTATAGGATTTAAATCATCATCACTGATATTGGTAAAACATGGACAAAATATATGAAATGATTGAGTTGTATTGTATCATGGTAAAGATGAGCACTAATATGGTCCACTCAAAGACCGAGGGGTCGTTCATGTTCCATGTAGGTTCATAAGTAGTGCTCACCCCATCCTGAGAGTGATAGGTCAATTTGCTGGACAATTTGGTCTCTCAACACAAACAAAATAAGGGATTAGTGTTCCTTGATTTACCTTTATGATTATTAAGTATTACCACGATAGTATATGTAAATGATGGGTCAGTATAAATTGTTATTACAAACCCAGTGTAGGTAGTACTAATTATACTATTTCAAATAAGATGATCTGTTGATATGCTCAAGCTAGGTACCGTCAACCGGGATGAATAGGGGCCACATAATAAATAATAGTACTAACGTACAGAAAGGAAACTTCCTACAAAACCGAAGTTTGATAGCGGTTCAGGTTCGAATAATGCTGTCCCTTTCTAATATATGGCACTATTCCTTTCGGCTATTTAGGGTTGTCAAATTTCAAGTCATTATCCTATCTGTGGTCGTGCACGCAAAGGGACGTCAAGTTGTGCCAACCCTAACAATTGGTCGGAGCAAAGCTGAGCCGAACGGAGCCGAGTTTGCCCGAAGCGAGGAGTCTCTTGCCCCTGCCCAGTGCCCAGTGCCCATACCCCATCCCCATACCTGCCAGACCGCGAGCTCGGCCGCCATGCGCGCGAGCGCTCTCCTCGCGCTGGCGCGCACGCGCCACCCGCCCGCCAGGTGCTGGATGGCCACGGCCGCTATCTCCGGGTCCTCCCAGTTTATCTTCCGCATCAGCCTGAAGATCTTCTCCTCGTTACTCTTCTGTAGATCTTCGTGCAGAATTTTCCTTATGAACTGATGCATCGGGGGCTCCTCCTCTTTAGGCTGGGCCGGGGCTTCGGGCGGGCAAACGTAGTAGAACGCGTTCTCGATCTGCGTTACGTAGCGCGAGTCGAGGGCTGAAACGGTCTAAAAACATAACTAGATTATTTATCTAATTAACTTAGACGACTAGACGAACTCGACTACACTGAAGATGCGAGTTTATTTCGAATTAAAACTGAAGAGTCCTGCAAAATTGAGAAAGGAAAGAGAAACGAGCACATGAGCGACGCACAATAACAATGTACGTATAAAATATTACTTACCCTATAACATGTAATTTACAATCTTAATAAAATAGGAAACAAATATAAAATCTGATCCATAATGAACTAACCTTTTTTCTCATCATCTGTTGCAAATAAATCATTGTCCTCTGATGAGTATCAGGATTGCAATACAGATACCTCCCGCACGTCTCAAGCAGGTTGCATGCCATCTCTATGTGATGATGCTTAAAGTCGTGCAGTAACACTTTCAGGCAGTATAGGGCTTCCATTTTGGAGTACAGGCCGAATTTTACTAATTCACCAATGAATCTTACTACCTTTATCTGTAAACAAAAGAGTTACATACAATTTTATAAATTCTTTGCACATATATTTCATAAAGAAAGGACGCTTATTGCACGCGCATAATGAGGGCTAACGGGTATGAATTCGCCGCTAGGGGCGCTAGTGTAGATGGTGGTCTTTTCCATAGTTCGAAATGTCACTTGTCACTTCAATGGCTGACAGCTGTTCTTTAGTCTTTTGGACCACCATCAACAAAGGCGCCAACTGGTGAGCAAAAAAACGATAGCCCTCATTGTGTCGCTTAACTTCAAACTCTCTCAGCAAATATCTACCCTATTACCTTTTCTTAATACCAAAATCGCACAATCTGACAGATGGATTTACCCGAGTTTGAAATTAAGCGGCTCAATTACATTACATTGCTGTCTCGCTCATTATGCCGGCTGTCAATGTCACTGTGCAAGCAGGACAGCTATATGCTGTACGAAATTCCTTGTGGTAAGCGTCTTATCTTTAGAAAATTACAAACTCCAGCAAAGTATACCTTTGATTCAATATTGATCTGGTCTTTTTTCCTAACATGATACTTAAAATCTTGCTTCAGCATCTGGCATAAGTCGATGCAAACATCAGGCAACACTGGATACAGATTTGCCGCAAACCGGGAATAAAATGGCAACAAATCTAATCTGGTTCTGGCAACACTGAACAGGACCCTTGTTAGTTTTTTCCTGTTGTTTTTGGTGTTGAGATTCAGGACGAAGTCTACAGCGGCATTGTCAATAAGTTCCCGATTGATACAGTTGGGCAGTTCATTTAAAAATGCATCTAAAGCGTATCTGTAACAATATATTAGGCAGATAAATATCTACAAATTCATAAGTGAGTCTTCTAAATATTGAATCCTCATAAAATCATTGTCTCGTCTAGATACGTCAAGTGCAAGGTATGCGATTTTTAATATTCTTTATAACAATGAATTAAGTTCACAAGAAAATGACGGCTCCATTTATCTATTTCCCAACAAAGAAAAATCAGTTTTTTTTAAAGTCCGTTAATTTCAAAGGTGCATTCCTAAGCATTTTGGAGATAATGAATGATTTATTTTTATCTGATAAGGCCCCTACGAGTGTGTGAGCGTGGAGCGTGAGCGTGTACACTTGCCTTAGGGCTTGTTTGCATATTGATTTGTGTTAGTATGAGTTCATACATTTGCTACTAAACGACGATTATTCGAAATGTCATTAATATGTCATTGTTTTCAATTGTTTGCTGTATTTAAATATAATGTCCGTGTTACAACAACGGCAATGGTATTACTTTTTACGAAAAATTAAAATTAACTACGCCATTCAGTATCCTTAAATTTACTTAGCCATACCCCGAAACTAACGGAGTTTAGAAAAACCGGCCAAGTGCGAGTCGGACTCGCGCACCGAGGGTTCCGTACTTTTTAGTATTTGTTGTTATAGCGGCAACAGAAATACATCATCTGTGAAAATTTCAACTGTCTGTTCATGAGATACAGCCTGGTGACAGACAGACAGACGGACAAGACGACGGACAGACGGACAGCGGAGTCTTAGTAATAGGGTCCCGTTTTTACCCTTTGGGTACGGAACCCTAAAAAACACTGTGTATTAAGGCGGCCTGAAAAATAAATAAATGGAGGAGCAATTTTCGGATGCCAACACTAAGGAATTGATTAATATTACTTGTTGGAGACGCTGGCGGGCTGATGGTCGTCCTCCACGTCGGGCACGGCGGGCTCCTCACTGTCACTCAGCTCGTCTTCCTTCAGGTCTTCGTCCAGCATCTCTTCCGTTACGGTTTCAGTCTTACTTTTTGTTGTCTGCAATGATTATAGTTTGTTTATAGTTATTTTGCTCTCTAAACATATTGACCAATAAAAGACACGCAAATTGCCCAATACGCATAATGCCAACACGAGCGATCAGTCACAAAATGACTTACCTTAAATAATACGCGAAATGACCAAACGCAAATTGCCCAAACGCAAATTGCCCAATACGCATAATGCGAACATGAGTAGGTTAGGTTCGTTAGGTAGCTTCGGCTCAGATGCCCGAAGGGCAAACCGCCCAGAAATATTGGCGGGGCTCCGTCTAGAACAGTGCGGTGGGACCATGATTAGCGATTTTGTACAATGTGCGTTTTGTCATTTCGCGTATTATTTAAGGTAATGGCATAAAGCGTATTGGTCAATTTACGTATGTCATTTTGCTTGTAGGTACTTGTAGGTTCTGCGTATTGGTCAATAGGCGAAGAGAGGGTTATTTTAAATGACGTTTGGAAAGGAATATATCAGATTATGCGCGACTTTAAAACAAAAGTGCCTTTAGGAACAAATGGAACAATAAAAGATCACAAGGGTCAGACTGGCAGGCGTAAAAGCGATCATAAAACTTGTCTGCAGTTGCCTTGCCATTTGCAAGCGCTTGGATCCAGTCTTCACATTTAAGGTAAAAATTGATTGGTATGTCAAAATGTCTTACCTCCTTTAATTGATAGTTAGGCATAAACACTTTCAAATCCGGCAAGTGTGTATAGAAGGTCCTCGTATCTTCATCCTGCCAGGGGTCGGTGCCGGCCTGCATGTTGAATTCCTCGGTGCCGCCGATGGTGACGGTGCCGGGGGTCTCGGTCACGGTCATGGACAGCGTGGGCGGCTCGCCCGCCTCGCCCAGCTCCTCGCCTAGGACCTCGGCGAAGCTTTGAGCGCCGGCTACCAGTTTGTCGTAGGTGGCCTGAAAATATGTTAAAAATTGGCATTTAATATGTTTAGGAATAGAACCATAATGTTTATAATTGTACTTGAAAAACTGCAATATATAGGTACTAAATGACAAACCATGAACATTCATAATTTTGACCCCCTCGACTTTCAATAAAGCTGAAAATTTGCATACATATGTAAGTTGGGAGACAATGCAATATTATAGTACCATCGAGCAGATCTGATAATGGAGACAGGAGGTGCCCATTAGGAACTCTGTGATAAAACAATGAAACATAATTGTGTTTGGGGTTTTTAGAATTGTCTCAATTTAGAATTGCCTGTGGAAATGAAAGTACAGTCAGCGAAAGAAATCAGTTAACTTGAAATTTTATTGTATAAATTGCAATATTTCCAGTTATGATAGTAAATTGTTCTCTACACCAAATTTATTTTATAGAAATAAGCGATTCTTAAAAATATGGTGTACCTATACCATAACTTCCTAATCACCTAATCATCACCAGTCTTCACATGCATTTTATATCCAGACATAATAATGATAATAATGAGACAGCAGAATACTGGAGTAGCCTACATGGTTATAATAGTTAAAGTATACATAGATATTGTCACTAACATAGGTTAAGAGTTATAATAATAAGTTACTAATATGAAATATGCGCCAGTCGTCGAGTTGCGGAAAATCGCCCGAACTACAATACAATACAAAGTTACTAATACATTATGGAATCGTCGTGTCGTATCAGGCCGTAAAACGAAAGGCTCAGGAAAGAGATACATGGAAATTGCTCCACCAACAAGAGCTAGGCTCTTAAATTAATGATGATGATGATATTATGGATATTGAATTTCTGAAATAAATAATTATTTAATTTATTTTGTAATGTTGTCACACGCGTCGGGACGAGTGTGGCAGCATGTTCACACTATTAATGTTCTGTCACCCACTTCCCGCTTTTCTGCTAATTTTTGTATTCGTCATGTGTTTGTCTGTTATGTTCATAACAATGAGGGCTATCGTTTTTTTGCTCACCAGTACCAGTTGGCGCCTGTTTTTTTTTTTATCCTATCTGGCTTTTACTCCCCGCAATTTTGCACCAACCACATCCTCCCAAGAATACCGAACATTCTCCTCACGTGTGAAAGTCAAAAACCGACATTGGCAAATTCAGCCTGTGCAAAATTGCGGGGAGTAAAAGCCAGATAGGAAAAAAAAAAGTTACTAATACATTATGGAATCGTCGTGTCCTATCAGGCGGTTAAACGAAAGGCTCAGGAAAGAGATACATGGAAATTGCTCCAACAACAAGAGCTAGGCTCTTAAATTAATGATGATGATGATATTATGGAAATTGAATTTTTGAAATAAATAATTATTTAATTTATTTAATTACTTTATTTTTGAAATATAGCAAATAAATGATGGCACGGTAGGTTGAGCCATTTATTAAGTGGTAAATATGATTGGCCAGTCTATTCTATACCTGGTGGTGTTCCAGCTGGTCCTTGCGCTCCTGTGAGAGCTCCCCGCGCGTGTGCAGCGTGCGCTGGTTGGCGGCGTGCAAAGCCTGTAGCTGCGCCCGCTCCTCCAGCAGGTGCTTCATTAATGTTGCGAAGTAGTCCTTCAGTAACTGGCGCACCACTGCTTGCTTTTCGGCTGGCAGGAATGTGTTTCGTGGTATTTGCACATTCAGCTTCTGTAATGCATAAGAAGTAATTGGTAAAGTCACAGTCTTTAGCCCATGATTCTACATCTTGAGGTGTGCGTAGTAATATAAGATATAGATATAAGTTGTCGATGTATGTTGAGTTAGTTACATTATAGACGCTCACGAGCAAGCACATGTGTTTCACTTCTCGTCCGATTCACTACTCAAATACTGGACATCTTTGACTTTTGATTCCTATGCCGTTAATTCAGAATCAGAATCAAATGTTTTATTCGTGATAAACTTAAAACTAAAATTACATACAAAAGTATAACTAAAACTATAGGAATTTATAAAATAGGTAGGAGTTGAAGTTTACCATGAAATGGTCTCGCCTCAGCATAATGCTGACCCAAAAGACGGCGCTGATCTTCCGGCGGGACCATTTTTCTTTCCTATTCCTACACTAATCGTCTTACTTGTCTGATTGTTAATATAGGAAAGGCATGAAAATAAGATATAAAGAATATGGCGACTAGGTACAAGATGCAATATTGTGGAAACTAGTTTGTTTCAAAGTATTTCTTAATATTTTTTTGATAGATGATATCCCTCATCACAAGGTCAGCAGGTAAGCAACAGTAGCTGAGCTCTCAGGCAAGTGTGTTGTTTATCAATTGTATAAAACATTTGTATTCGTGGCAAAGAACGGTGACACATTAGTCAAACCGCACAAAATAAACAAACAACGAAGAAGAGGTAGAAAGGAGAGCCAACATAACCTGGAGGAAATTCTGGTCACTGCAAGAAATCCTAAAACGCAAATACAGCTTAAACCTAAAAAAGATAGTGGCAGATACATGCCTTCTACCGAGCCTGCTCTATGGGTGCCAAACATGGACTTTAACAGATAAAATAAAGAGAAAGATAAGAACCACCCAAAGAGCAATGGAGAGGAGTATGCTCAACATAAAAAAGATACAAAAAATAATGAGTTCATCTATAAGAGAAAAAACAAAGTTACAAGACGCACTAACTCAAGCCCTCAAATTAAAATGGCGGTGGGCAGGACATATCGCACGGTATAAAGACCATAGATGGACAATATTGGCAACGAAATGGAAAGGCCCTATTGGCAAAAGGAAAGTAGGAAAGCCATATAAACGATGGCTGGACGATATAAAAGAAACTGCAGGGAAAGACTGGCTAAACAAAGCGGAAGACAGGCAGAAATGGAGAGAATTGGAGGAGGCCTACACCCGAAGAGGGGTCCAAAACTCCAAATCAATCAATCCGAACCAATAAATTAAAAATACTAACAACATAAGTGCTTTATTTGATACACTAGAATTGAATTGAATTTATTAAATAATATTATACTATTATATACAAAGTAATTCTATTTATAAACGTATAATATTACCTCTGCAGTATCCTTGATTTTTTTGGGCACTAACCCTGCGTAATCCTCACCACAGTGCTTGCAGAATGACAACAGTATTGGAATATTGTTAGGCTCCTCCTTGTCCATGTTGATCAGAACAGTTAGAACATTTCCCAAGAGAGGCAAACCAATTTTATTAGGGAACACACCCACTGCAACTAACTCTGCATAAAACCTGATATCCACACGCAGTTTAGAAGAGTTTGTTATTTTATCTGCCACTTTAAGAAGTTTCTGCCAATTTTCGAAGAAATTTGAAGAGAATTCCGAGTATGTGCGGTGAAGAGCTGAACACAAGTTTATTGCGGCTGGTATGTCTGACATCTTTAACTTTGCCTCTGCTATGGCTGCCGCTACCTCAGATATGTATTTGGTAAGGTTCAATACACTGTAATCTTTCAGTAACGCGTCCATTTGAATAGCACTGAACGACTTCAATTTTTTTACAAAAGTGGTGTTCTTTTTTAAGCCAGAATCTAATTTCGAAAAGTAGTTGTCTGGGGGTCGAACGCAATTCAAATTACTATTCCTCATTTCAGTTTTCTGTTTAATTCTTGCTTCCAGGCCAGATATATATTCGGCAAGCGCCAGTTTGTCATTCTCTTCCGTATTTTCAGCCGTCTCATCAGCTGTACAGTTCGTTTCGGTTTCATTTTCTAGTGCACTCATTGTGATATCATATATATCATATCCGCATTACATGAAACGATCTGTTCTTATTTGCTATATATTTTTATGTTATTTACTCCGTTCGTTCTTGTGTTCCACGTCCATTCACAGAGCATTTTTTTATAGCATGCTATGACAATTTATCTGAATTATGACATCTATCTAATTACTTTTTTTAGAATGACAAAACACAGATATATTTTTCTGACTTATCTAGTTTTCATTGTATTTTTAGAAGTTAAATAAGTAACTTGAATATTTTTTATTGCTTAAACCCCTCCACACTCATGCGCGAATCGCGGCGCGAAGCCGCGAACGCGTGTGGAGTCTAGTTCGCTAATCAGCGAAATACCCATAAGTAAGAGCGAGAAAGCGCTATCTCTTTCTCCCTCTTACTTATGGTTCCCACACGCAACTCATCTATAGGATCCTACCATCTTTGTTTACTTTAAAGTCTGTGCAGGTCTGTGCTTCCGGTAACTGACAATGACAGAAAGATTTTTAGGTTACTGTGATACTTATGATTATGATGATATTTTAACTTATTTGTTAAATATTTGTTCTAAATGTATAAATGTTGTTATAATAATGTGTGGAATAATTTGTGAAATCTGTTACTCAAATTCTGTTACGCCTAAGGTAACACAGACCACTACAACTTCATTTTAGGCAATTCAGGTTAGCGCCAATTTCAAACTTTTATTTTATTTTAAGGTTTACAATGATCGCACTATTCTCAAACGTATTAAGAATAGAGGTCCAGACTGTGTCAATACCACTGAAATAAATTCCGATGGCGGCATTAGGATATTTTTCTGTGGGGCAGTGCTCTGGATGCAGGGTCAGGAGCTAACACCACAGCCAGTTGAAAGTGATGTTGGAATTCTGCTTTATAATGGAGATATTTTTGACGAATCTTGGAATGAAAGTGTCTCTGATACGATGATTATAATGAATAAGCTTCCTCCAAAAACAGTAAGTTATTTTAATGGAATAATAAGTTTGGTAAACATTTGCCTAAACGTAAACTTTTTTCCAGGAAACTAATGCAAAAGAACATATTATTGCACAGTTAAAATTGCTCAAAGGGCCCTTTAGTATTATTTACTATGATAAACATATGCAAGATCTATATTTTACTCGTGATCGGATCGGTAGGAACAGTCTGCTGTTCCATAAAATGGATAATTATATAGCAATCAGTAATGTCTTGGGTAAGCTAAAATAGATGTTGCGCCATAAAAATATCTTCAATTCAGCATCTGTACGTCATAAACTAATAAATTTAATATTTTTAGATAGAAGATACAATTGTGTCGAAGTACCAGCAACACATATTTACTGTTTAAATATTAAAACGAATAAAGTAACATTACACTCATGGGCTAGTAATGAAACAGAAAATTATTTTATTGAAGATCTATATGAGACCTTCCAGAAACAACAAAATATACCTGATGAGGATTTCAAAGTTGAATCCGAAATTTCAAGAGAGCTCTGGGTTGAGGTGGGTGGTGTAGCATGAACT
The DNA here is from genome assembly GCF_947568885.1 of Cydia strobilella. Taxonomy (NCBI): domain Eukaryota; kingdom Metazoa; phylum Arthropoda; class Insecta; order Lepidoptera; family Tortricidae; genus Cydia; species Cydia strobilella. The sequence continues at coordinate 17,910,503 of NC_086044.1, forward strand.
TATAATAGATATACATTAATAGCAAAGAATCAATGTATAGTCTCTAAATATTTCATATAATATTGTGTGTTAACTTTTTCAGGATGATCTGATAGAGTTTCTTAGAGCTACATCCAAAAACAATGATGGGCATATGAAAATGATGGAAACACTTTTGAGCCATCCAACTATTATAACCACTGTTAGAAGACTGACTGAACTTCTACAAAGAAGTGTAAAAATCAGATTGAAAAGGCAACCCAATAAGTGTAAAAACTGTCTTATTTCTAGAGAAAACTCTTGTTCTCATTGTACCATTGGTGTCCTATTTTCAGGAGGTTTAGACTGTACTATTCTTGCATATCTGGCTCATAGATATGTATCTGAAGAACAAAGCATTGACCTTATAAATGTTGCCTTCAAAAAAGATTCCATGGCATCATATGATGTGCCAGACAGATTGACAGGGAAACAGTCTTTTGAGGAATTGAAAACTCTATGTCCAACAAGGTGACTCCTTTAAGACATTTATAATATAACACTGCTAAATTTGATTACAGTTTTATGTAAGTTATTGTGTGACACTTCCCTGACTTTACTTATATCTTGCAGGAAATGGAATTTTATAGAAGTTAATGTTCCCAAAGAAGAACTAGAGGAGTTTCAAATGAAAACTATTGCAGATCTAGTGTTTCCAAGGAAAACTATTTTGGATGAAAGCCTAGGATCAGCTTTGTGGTTTGCCTCTCGTGGACAAGCTGGGGATAGTACTTCACCTTGCAGGGTAAAAAATGAACTCTATATGAATACAATAAAATACGTAGTAGGGTTCATAACTTTTTTTATTACAGCCACTTACAACAATTGTTTTTACAGGTGTTGTTGTTAGGTTCAGGTGCTGATGAATTGTTTGGGGGATATAAAAGGCACTATAATGCATTTAAGAGACATTCCTGGCCAGGGCTTAGTGAGGAACTTCTATTGGACTGGAAGAGAATATCTTTTAGAAACCTGGCGCGAGATAACAGAGTGATATGTGACCATGGGAGACAACCCAGAATGCCATACCTAGATGAGGAGTTCACAGATTATGTTTTAAATTTGAAACCCTGGCTGAAGTAAGATTTTAACTTACAGTTATATAATTTAATAAATTAACATACAAAGTAAATTTATTCTTGCGTATTCTGTTTTAGATGTTTCCCTAGTGATGATTTTGGTCCTGGCATTGGAGACAAACTAATGTTGCGCCTTGTTGCCTTTAATGTAGGTTTAAGAAATGTTGTCACACTTCCCAAAAGAGCTCTACAATTTGGATCAAGAATAGCCAATAAAAAAGAAAAAGGCAGTGATTTGTCAAGTAGATTTTTGAACACTTGAAATAAACTATTACTTCTTCTGTATTTGAGCCTTTATTTATCACCCATGTCCGATATCCATAAATACTAAGTACACATTGCATCAACACAATATAACAAGCCTGGTTAACCCTTCATCAAGACCCCAAGACATTTTAACAGGCAACTGTTAAACCACAACCTTGGCATGTACTATTGTACTGTCCTGTCTCATTTGATAATAGTGTTTTCTCTTTTACAATGTGATTTGTAATGTTTCCTAAGGCCACTGTGTGAAGTGTAGCTCTTGTCACAAACACTACAGCTGTAGGGTTTGGCACCGGTGTGTGTTCGCAAGTGGCTATGTACATCACCAGAGCGCTTGAACCTGCGGTCACATCTGGGACACGCATAATTCTTATCATCACTATGAATTTTCATATGTCTGATTAAATCTTGGCGTTTTGTAAATGACCTTCCGCATACTTCACAAATGTATGGTTTGATACCCAGATGGATTCTCATATGAACAGCCTTATGTTCCGCTCTAGTGAATGTTTTTGAACAAACTTTACATGAAAATTGTTTGATACCAGAGTGTGTAGCAATGTGCTTACCTAATACTGATTTGTTTTTTAATATACGCCCACAAATCTCACATTGGTATATTTTTGGTTGAGTTGACTCTTTTTTCCTCAATTTTCTAGATTGTTTTTTAAGATGTATTGTCTTATCGTCATGTTGTGGCAAGTTGTTCAAGATTCCTGATGTAGGTTCATTTTCCTCTTCCTTGCCAGGCACTTGGTTATTGAAGTAGTCCACATAAAATGCTGAGTCGGCGTCATCTGACAGCCAGGAATCAAATGTGTTCTTCAACTCGCTAATCTCACTATCCATTTTGTTAAAAATATCACATTCTAATTTAATATCCATCTTGATATTGTCCAGATCAGTGTCATCCAAAGTTAGTTTGCTTGGTGAATACTGACAGTTCTTAGCTAATTCCTCTTTTCTTAATTTAGAATCAATTAATAAACACTTTTGCTTGAAATCATAAAATGTTTTTACATTATTTTCACACATTTTGCATATAACTGCAGGTAATCCGTCGCCAATACTAATCTGAAAGATAGATTTAAATATTATAGACATTAAATAATAATTCCGCGCGATGATTTTTTTAATTCCTAAAATGTAACATTCCTATGCTTACTTACCTTTAAATCAATACATGCACTTATTTTTTTATCAAGTGTAAGATCACCATCCACTGAAAATAAATTGATCATTGCCTCTGTATTCATGCATAGCCTGCATGTTTTTTCATTTATGGACATTTTTCCTTCGTAAATCTAAATACCAAAGGTAAATACAATCAAACGTAAACAATCATGTAAACAATTTGCGTTCGAATACAACTATAAAGATGTTTTCGTACCGTACCAATGCATTTGCATAAAAAACTAATCACACATCACTATTAGAACCTAAAATAGAAGAAAATTACTTTTTGTGCTTTTTCTGTTTACTCAATTTAGGTTGATTTCTAATAAATAAAAGTCCGTAAAATATTTGTCTGTAGTGGCAAAAAGTAATATATTTTTTTATAGTTGGTCAAACCTCAGAATAATGACTAAAGCAAAGAAGCCGGGCAAAAATAAAAGCTTGGTAAAAGATATCGTATTCACAACACGTTATTACTTTTTGTCTATGAGTGAGTGAGACAACAATCCGCAAGTTCTTTCGTTTTTTTCAGTATTGTCATAAGATAAACTGAGGGAAATGTCCTCAGAATAATGACTAAAGCAAAGAAGCCGGGCAAAAATAAAAGCTTGGTAAAAGATATCGTATTCACGACACGTTATTACTTTTTGTCTATGAGTGAGTGAGACAACAATCCGCAAGTTCTTTCGTTTTTTTCAGTATTGTCATAAGATAAAATAAAAATAAATAAAAATAAAAAAGCCTTTTATTTCCAATTTACAATTGTTTTTACATTAGAAGTTTTAGCATATTGGTTAGTAAGTTTCTTATAGTTAGTAGTTAGTGTTAGGTTTATGTATTCTATTTACTATCTATTTATTTAATTTGGACCCCTCTTTGGGTGTAGGCCTCCTCCAATTCTCTCCATTTCTGCCTGTCTTCCGCTTTGTTTAGCCAGTCTTTCCCTGCAATTTCTTTTATATCGTCCATAAGATAAACTGAGGGAAATGTCAAATGGTCCTATGTGGTTCTATAATATAATCCAGCCAAATAAAATATATGTTCGTTATTTCACAGGTAGGTGTCAACTGTAACAACTTGACATAGTCGTATTATTTTAGTTGAAATATTTCGGGATGTTTCAGCGGTCATCTTGGTTTATTTTAATTATATTTTTGCTATTCCTGAAAGATTGTTGGAAAACGTGCTGAGTTTTTATTTGTAATGGTTTGAAGTTCCCTTTGTGATAATGTCTTGTGTGATCGAGGGCTGTAAATCGCATACAGGAAGAAAAGAAAATACGCACGAACCGATAACCTTTAATCGGTGAGTTTTGTTCAATTTTGAAGAAATTTATTTATAGGACCTGACCCTAAACATAGAAATCGATATGTTGTTTATGTAATTATTACTTGCATTCAAGTCTATATAGATTTTTGCATATATTTTCGAACTTTTCTGCTAAGTATGAAAGGTTATATTTTTGGCATAGTGATGTATCGACCTCAGATCAATAACCTATCGACATTTACAGCTTTCTTATAGTTTGGCCCAGGACTGTCTCATTTTAATTGATGAGTACAGTCAAGGGCATAAATATATACACATTCCCAAAGTCTCAAAAATATGTGCACGCTCAGACAATAAAATCGTGTTCACATATTTTTAAGCCATTTGTCTGGATCGATATTTTTGCCTTCGACTGTACCTATAATTTTCTTTGTTCTTACTTACTGACAGATTTTGTTTGCCAGACTATAGTTTAATACTAAAAACCGGTCAAGTGCGGGTCGGACGCGCGCACCAAGGGGACCGTACTTTTTAGTATTTGTTGTTATAGCGGCAACAGAAATACATCATCTGTGAAAATTTCAACTGTCTAGCTATCACGGTTCATGAGATACAGCCTGGTGACAGACAGACGGACAGCGAAGTATTAGTAATAGGGTCCCGTTTTTACCCTTTGGGTACGGAACCCTAATAAAAAAGACATTAATGATCATTGATGAATGTTCCTTTTATTAATATTGTTGGTCACAAAACTCAACTTTTTATTTCAGATTTCCAAAGGACGAGGAATAGGGGATATTACTGCAATGTTCTGCCACCAGAGTGCAGCACTAGCTTTTTTAGTGCACCGTAGAGTAACTTATTCATACTGTACCTTTAACAGGTTTTTCACAAGTTTTCAGGGGACCTACCGGAAAACTCGAATCCGAAAGTTCGTTATCTAGCTGCCTCTTTATCGCTCGAATACGCAAGAGTGACAGAGATGTTAGATAACGAAAGTTCGATTTTCTTGTTTCGCGATAGACCCTCAGATTGTGATAGTGGCGCCACCTACGCCGAGTTTCGCTTAATATTCCCTATTATTAAATAAATAAAAAATATTACACGAACGATTTTTTTTATTATTTCCTATTTGGTACAGTCAGCTGCAGAGAAAAGGTACCTCACGTCCATACTAATTTACAGAACTTTGTATGCAGGGGGGTGCCTTTTCTCTGCAGCTGACTGTACATGACTAGAAACTATACTTAGTCTTTTAGCATTAGAAAAAATGGTAAACCATTTCCACGTGTCTTTTTATTGACAAGTTTTTTTTATAAATATAACAATATTTTACTTATGAAAGCAAAAGTATGTAAATGATCGTATATTATATTTGTTGTGACTTATTTTCAAAGTGTTTTTCGATAAAACGACACGTTAAGATCGCTCGCCTTCTTTCTAATGATAAAAAAACGAGAGGTATAGTTAGACGGTTCTGAGTGGTAGACTGCAAATGAGATAAAAGCTATATTAGGTACATGCATTAATCCTCATATCAGGCGGCTCTTTGATTCCAAGGATTGCATAATTTTTATACTTTTTAATGATTTTTAGAATATGAAAATTATAAAAAGTGTAAAAGTTATGCAATCCTTGTATTCCACGCATTTCATTTCATTTCATTTCAACGAGCCGCCTGCTACAGATTTCTTGAAATTGCCGCGTTTTTTCAGGTTCAACTTTCATTAGCCAGACTATTATCAATTTGCCAATTTCGTGATTATTATTTTACACGGCACATAAACTTATGCATAATTTATCGATATAAAAAGTCGACACAGTTACATCCCTAGCAAATTATCAAACTTATGACACCGTACGTAAATGAGAAATAACAAGCATATATGCATCTCTTTTCGGCACATTATCTAATTCGTAAGGAAGTAAAGTACGGGTATACATATTTGCGAAGCATTTTTGCCCGACTTCTATGCTTTAGTCATTATTCTGAGGGTCAAACCAATTCATAACATTCAGTAACAACCAGGAAAGTTATACTCATCCCTTTCTCTTGAGTGCTAGTACTAGTGTTAGACAAAGATAGTATGATTCTCTCTGTCTATGTTTGAAATGAGACAGTCCTTTGACAAACTATATATTCGTCCGTCTCAAAAAGTAATAAATTAATAATATTTGAACGCAAGTTGTCATTGTCAAATCGATGAGATAAAGCTAGATAAAGTCAGTGCCACACAGACGGAAGACGCGACGATCCCCTACGGACAGTGACAGGATAAAGCGTGTTTAGTATGGATGGTATATAAAGGATGCCAATCTCTTATGGCAGAATTGTTGCAAAAGTGACCGCTTTCAGCTTTAAATAATAGTTCCTAATCTCTCCGGTGGCGCTAGTTAGGCTCTGGGACATGAGTATAACATGAACCATATAAGGCAACAAATAACCCGACCAAATTACGTAGGTTGTTTTTGATAGTATTTCGGTGTATGGTGGCGCCGCCTAATTACTGTTTTTTGATGGACACTTTTCATACATAGAGATTTGGCTCCTTTATATAGTCTCCATGGTGTTTAGCAAGAGTTCAGTTACAGCCGTAACACACCAAGGTCATTGTCCGACGCACCCATAAGTAAAAGCGAGAAAGAGATATTGCCTTTAAGGCCGTAACACTAACACACCATCGCTTATGTGATGCAGTTATGCGTTAGAGGGAAAAAGCGATATTGCGATTTCGTTCCTTCGTTGGTCGAATCTCAGAATAATGACTAAAGCATAGAAGTAGGGCAAAAATGCTTCGCAAATATGTATACCCGTACTTTACTTCCTTACGAACTAGATAATGTGCCGAAAAGAGATGCATATATGCTTGTTATTTCTCATTTACGTACGGTGTCATAAGTTTGATAATTTGTTAGGGATGTAACTGTGTCGACTTTTTATATCGATAAATTATGCATAAGTTTATGTGCCGTGTAAAAGAATAATCACGAAATTGGCAAATTGATAATAGTCTGGCTAATGAAAGTTGAACCTGAAAAAACGCGGCAATTTCAAGAAATCTGTAGCAGGCGGCTCGTTGAAATGAAATTAAATGCGTGGAATACAAGGATTGCATAACTTTTATACTTTTTATAATTTTCATATTCTAAAAATCATTAAAAAGTATAAAAATTATGCAATCCTTGGAATCAAAGAGCCGCCTGATATGAGGATTAATGCATGTACCTAATATAGCTTTTATCTCATTTGCAGTCTACCACTCACAACCGTCTAACTATACCTCTCGTTTTTTTATCATTAGAAAGAAGGCGAGCGATCTTAACGTGTTGTTTTATCGAAAAACACTTTGAAAATAAGACAACAAATATAATATACGATAATTTACATACTTTTGCTTTCATAAGTAAAATATTGCTATATTTATAAAAAAACTTGTCAATAAAAAGACACGTGGAAATGGTTTACCGTTTTTTCTAATGCTAAAAGACTAAGTATAGTTTCTAGTCATGTACAGTCAGCTGCAGAGAAAAGGCACCCCCCCTGCATACAAAGTTCTGTAAATTAGTATGGACGTGGGGTACCTTTTCTCTGCAGCTGACTGTACCAAATAGGAAATGAAAAAAAAAAAGTTCGTGTAATATATTTTTTTTATTTAATAATAGGGAATATTACGCGAAACTCGGCGCCACTATCACAATCTGAGGGTCTATCGCGAAACAAGAAAATCGAACTTTCGTTATCTAACATCTCTGTCACTCTTGCGTATTCGAGCGATAAAGAGGCAGCTAGATAACGAAATTTCGGATTCGAGTTTTCCGGTAGGTCCCCTGAAAACTTGTCAAAAACCTGTTAAAGGTACAGTATAAATAAGTTACTCTACGGTGCACTAAAAAAGCTAGTGCTGCACTCTGGTGGCAGAACATTGCAGTAATATCCCCTATTCCTCGTCCTTTGGAAATCTGAAAAAAAAAAAGTTGAGTTTTGTGACCAACAATATTAATAAAAGGAACATTCATCAATGATCATTAATGTCTTTTTTATTAGGGTTCCGTACCCAAAGGGTAAAAACGGGACCCTATTACTGATACTTCGCTGTCCGTCTGTCTGTCACCAGGCTGTATCTCATGAACCGTGATAGCTAGACAGTTGAAATTTTCACAGATGATGTATTTCTGTTGCCGCTATAACAACAAATACTAAAAAGTACGGTCCCCTTGGTGCGCGCGTCCGACCCGCACTTGACCGGTTTTTAGTATTAAACTATAGTCTGGCAAACACAATCTGTCAGTAAGTAAGAACAAAGAAAACTATAGGTACAGTCGAAGGCAAAAATATCGATCCAGACAAATGGCTTAAAAATATGTGAACACGATTTTATTGTCTAAGCGTACACATGTTTTTGAGACTTTGGGAATGTATATATATTTATGCCCTTGACTGTACTCATCAATTAAAATGAGACAGTCCTGGGCCAAACTATAAGAAAGCTGTAAATGTCGATAGGTTATTGATCTGAGGTCGATACATCACTATGCCAAAAATATAACCTTTCATACTTAGCAGAAAAGTTCGAAAATATATGCAAAAATCTATATAGACTGGAATGCAAGTAATAATTACATAAACAACATATCGATTTCTATGTTTAGGGTCAGGTCCTATAAATAAATTTCTTCAAAATTGAACAAAACTCACCGATTAAAGGTTATCGGTTCGTGCGTATTTTCTTTTCTTCCTGTATGCGATTTACAGCCCTCGATCACAAAATACATTATCACAAAGGGAACTTCAAACCATTACAAATAAAAACTCAGCACGTTTTCCAACAATCTTTCAGGAATTGCAACAATATAATTAAAATAAACCAAGATGACCGCTGAAACATCCCGAAATATTTCAACTAAAATAATACGACTATGTCAAGTTGTTACAGTTGACACCTACCTGTGAAATAACGAACATATATTTTATTTGGCTAGATTACATTATAGAACCACATAGGACCATTTGACATTTCCCTCAGTTCATTATATGACAATACTGAAAAAAACGAAAGAACTTGCGGATTGTTGTCTCACTCACTCATAGACAAAAAGTAATAACGTGTTGTGAATACGATATCTTTTACCAAGCTTTTATTTTTGCCCGGCTTCTTTGCTTTAGTCATTATTCTGAGGGTCGAATATTATAATTATGTCTTTATGTTGGTACTAAGGTTTGTTTTAGTACTTTTAGTTACATATTCTGTGGTCCGTGGTGCAAGGGCGGAACTTGCGATTTGGCATTTCTTATTATTTTTAGTCTGTCTATTACAAAAATGGCTGCAAACCGTCGTAAGCAAGACGACAAGAATTTAGAAATTTTACGTGAACTTATATCTATTAATGGAAACAAATATTGTTTAGATTGCAACCAAAGAGGACCTACGTACGTTAATGTTACAATCGGTTCGTTCGTTTGTTCAAAATGTTCGGGAATGCTGTAAGTATTATTTTGAGCGTTATTGTGTTGTTGCTTTTGTGCTAGAAATTAGATCAACAAACAGATAATTTGAAATGCACGATTTTTTTGCAGACGTGGTTTGACGCCTCCCCATCGAGTAAAGTCGATCTCAATGGCCACATTTACCCCGGAAGAGATAGAATTTATAAAAGTGAGAGGAAATGATTACTGTAGGCGCGTTTGGTTAGGCCTATACGAGGGTGAAAGTGTGAACTTTACTGATGAACAAAGTGTGAAAGATTTTATGTCGGACAAATACGAGAAGAAACGTTACTATCTCGATCAACCGCTGAATAATACTGTTACGAACGGAAGTTTATCATCGAAGAATAAGTCAAAAGCTAAAAGCGGAAGTGCTGCAGCGAGCTCAGCACAGCTAATATCAATAGCGAGCTCGGCGCCCAAGTCGATAGTTAACAATAACATGCTCGTGAATGCGCCCAAACTGGGAAATAGCTTTTTCTCTGGAGGCAATGATGTCAGTATGAAGATAGCCCGGCCGGTGCACAGCATACCCCAGCCCAGCCCCCTCGCGGCGCCACCCGTCGTCGCCCCTGATCCAGTACCTGAGTAATTAATATTCTTACGGCTTGGTATTTTCTGCTAAATATTCATGTTTTGTGTGCACTTGGTTTAATGCATATATTTTTGTTACAGTTTTCCTGTTGACTTTTCAACTGCAAATATTTATAACAGTAGCCAGTTTAATAATAATGTAAACAACAATTATATGCCTGCCCCATCCACCACTACAGGTTCTGCAGCTTTCACTCCTTTATCATCTACTGCTAGTAAGTAGTCTATTGCTATTTTTAAAATAAGCTAACTTACTTAATGGTGCAGCAACCCGAAATGATCTTGGTATCATATTTAATGCTACTCTAAATAAATTTTCTTTGACACATTTGAATAAAATAATCAATGACTTTTCCAGATGATCGCTATGCAGCGTTAGCAGATTTAGATCATGCACTGAGACAGCAAAACATGAAGTCAATGGGTAAGTCAAGTGATGGTAAAAATACTGTGTGGATAGATATGAATATTTTGAGATGCTTTGTCTGATCCAATTGTATTTTGCAGAGGAAGGTAACAATATAAATAGCAAGAATCCGTTCCAAAGTGCACCAACCAATGACTTCTTCGGCAGCAAAAACCCTTTCTTCAATGGGAGTTGGAGCGCTGCTCCGGCGCCTGTGCCTGTTAATCCTTTCATGGTAAGTCAATAGTAGTATATTGTTCATTTTTATGCGGTGATCAACATTTTCTCATAGCCTTTTTCCATGGTTATAAATTTTAGGATTTTATTAAGCTGTGTTTTCACAAACAAATAAAATAGGTACTTAAACCATAATGAGAGATAGGTTCATCAGCATATGGTATTTGGGATACCAAAACAAGGTTGATTTGAATTTTGAAACTATTTAAATTTGCTGAATATTTTTATTTCTGGTATAAAGTTGGGTTGGGTTTGTAAAGTTGGGTTGGGCTGGGTATTCTGGTCACATTAGCACACTTAGGGACTTAAGTTTCACGTCAACATTGTTACCAAACCCATATCATAATTAAGATGATAACATTATTTATGTCATCTCATTGTTTATTATAGTTAGTTCATCATACTGCTTTGTGTTCTTATTTTAGATCATTGATAATATTGTTAAAGAAAATATACTTTATTATGAGCAAATAAAATAATGATCCTACAAGGAACAATAATCAATTTAATTGGGAGGGTACGTGAAGATATAATATGGGCATTTACAATGATGAATGCATAACATGCTAGTACAAAAGTGTAGAATACTTGACATGCCTTATCATCTGGAGGAAGTTGTACTATTTTTGCATAACAGTTCACAGAACTTCTAATCAGACACATGAATTTTGCAGTTTTATTTTTGATGAGTCATTCATGATGAGCCTAATGTTTATTTTCCTAGTGAATCATGGTTATTTGGGGCTTCATAATAAATGAATTTGGGTTTGTCCTGACTCCTGAGTGGCTTGAAGTCACATATTGCTTATTTTGGGATTTATCCTATTTGAAAAGAAATGTTTTTATTTTACAGCCTTCATCTAACTCTGGGAACTATGTTAATTCAAAGAATCCTTTTCTTTGAAGAGGTGGTCCATGTTTTGGAGACAAAGAACAAATGTATGCAACAAAAAGCACAAAACTAGCTACAAATTTATTATAGTATACATTTTTGAATAAGTATCTTATGTTTTTACAAATTTCTCGGTGATATTATATTGGCATTACAACTATTTATCAGTCTTAGATTAATGTGCTTAATTTTAGCAACGGATGTGCCTCTTTATGCCTTAAAAAGTTGTAAATTTCTCATTATATATTAGGCAAGTCAATGTCGTGAAAGTATTGTATTAGTATGTCTGGTTTAGTTTAAATCAATCAATCAGGAAATCTGAATGTGAGCATGTTGCAAGGCAACTTGCTGTGTCCAATTTATTCAATTTCAATTGTCCATTATGTGGTTAGAAACTGCTCAGTAGGGCCTTATTAGGATTGTCTGGGGCTAGTTTTTGTAGGTCATGACAATTATGTACCTATGTATATAATGTATATTGTATACGATGACGCAATTCGCGATGCTCTGATGATCTTATCACACCAAATTGTTTTCTCAACAAATATTTTTGAGATATGTATATTGAAATTATTGTAAGGTAAAATTGTTAAATTATATTGGATATCCAATTAACTTATTTGAATGTAACAATTTTGTGGGCTGTTTTTTTTAGGCGGCCCCATTGCCGTTATTCTGAGAAATAAGTAACATAGTATAGGTATAAAAGAATAATAAACATAAACAAATGAGGCAGAGCCCATTCCACAAGAGGATTTTTCTCCTTAAATTCATTTACAATCGTATTGTTTGTGTGCAGTTGTGCACTTACACAATCGATAAAAACATAGAATGAAGATGATTTCATCCACCATAATATAAATGCCAATCTAGTCAGATTATGAATGAAATTGTGTTCTAATGACCATGTTTGAAGCAGCCGAGTCATAATAGATACGTTGGCGTAAATATCCGTTTGTTAAAATTATCAGTTTATAATAACGTAACTTTATTGTGGCATAATCGCCTAAGCATTATTTCATTATAGTATAAAGATAAACGTACCTAGGATACTTATTTCCAGTCATTGCATCATATTACCAATAATGCAGTAAGTTAGTGAGACTACAAAACGAGATTAGTATTTAGATTAGGCAACAAGCTGTGTGTGATGAGTCATCGGGCGCGCGGTGCGGCCTTATTTTCATAGTCGTGCCCGCCACGAGGAAGCGAGCTTAGTACCTAAATGTTACTGTTTCCATCCAATTCAACGCATCAAATTTACACATGTTAATCCTAGATAGGGGTGATATTAATTAAGAATACGTAGCTGAGAAGTAGGCAGCGACCAAACATTTCCATACAAAGTATTTTAGTCTTGTATTAAAGCTTTTAATTATCTGGATGGATTGTTTATTTACACATCATTATGAAGTTTTAGAGGCTTAACATTGTTATTATTTTTTATCAATTTGTTTATGATTAATGTGTACGTGTTTATTATCATGAATTGTTTTATATCCGAATATGCCATCTTATCTAGAATTATATATTTCTATCGTATAGCAAGTATTGATTACTTTTACTGGTTAAAAAAAACCATGACAAAGTAGGATATGTGTTTTTATAAGAATCATTTTTATGTCGTATGATTTGACTTCATTTTATGAATTATTGTATGTTTGGTACTTGACGCCTATTCATATAAGTACCAGCTTTTATGAATTATTGTATGTTTGGTACTTGACGCCTATTCATATAAGTACCAGCTTCAATAGTTATAGCTCACATCACATCTAATCATAATTTGTTTCATCTAATACATATCTGAAGCCGGCTATCCATCAACAGACTATATAGTGGAAGTTGATTGTAGGTATCTAGGTATTATGTATGTATCTACTATGATCAGTCGAACTGATATGATAAGTGGAGCTTATAGCTGTACATTTAACAGGCGTAAACAAGCTCTCAAATCATGTGCTTGATCTGGTCTGTGATTTAAATCAGTAACTTTTTTAGTAATCCTAATCATTTAGTAGCGAAAAATCTTTACTTATCAATGCACTATATACTATTTATTATTAGTTATTAAATTTACGTATTGTTTTATTATTTGAGCACCAAGATCTGTTATGTTGTATTAATGGTGTAAAAAATAAACACTTATTTTTTTTAACAAGGATATTTTTTTATTCGTTCCAATTTGTCTTAAACATTATCAGTCTATTTACAATTTCGGGTGTGTGCCGACGATTGTCGGTCACATTTTATATTTGGTGTTCAGGCGGGTGAACATGGGCGTGGAGAAGTTGTCTGGCGTGACGTTGGGGCTGGGCAGCGGCGTGTTGTCGGCCGCGGACACGCAGACGGTGGACGCGTTCTTGATGGCCTCGGGCAGCTCCTCGTGCGAGCACTGCGGCTGCGACGATGACGCTGCCAATCTTTTTTCTGATATTGTTTTTAATAAGTTTTTACCGGCTTCTTTGGTCTGGAACAAAAAAAAAATACTAACGTAGGTGCTCGATCCTCCTAAGTGCTTTTATTGTATTTGAGCGCGTTGCGTATTTAAGATAACATTCGTTGCGAGCTTAATAGGCACATTGGAGAGGCGCGCATATATTATCTTGTTCTCTACTATCAATTTGATATCAGGTCAATAAGAAAGATTTGCATGACAAGGATCTAGCATACCTCAAAAAGATAACTGCGATAACAATGGATTAGACGGATTAAATAGGTTTTTTTCATTACATGTTTTAACCCCTTTTCCAGGTCATACCAATCTAGAAGTTTTTCCCAAAAAATCCAAATAGTAACTAACGAGACTAATGAGAATGAGAGTAACTAATGAGACTAATGAGCCATATTTCCCGAAAGTCCAATCTAATTTGAACCTTAAATGAGAGTACTAAGGTTGAAACTACTGAGACTGCAAGCTACAAGTGCCTGGAAACTAGTGCGTAGGTGTGTCATGACTTACAGTATCGTGCTCCAGGCCTTGTAGGCGTAGTGCGCGGCGTGGTCGAGCAGTGAGAAGCGCAGGTAGTAGTGCGCGAGGTAGCGCATGGCTGGCGGTAGTTCCTTGCTGCCCGCGTTGGCCGGGTCCTGGCCGCCGTGTAATGACTTACAGTATCATGCTCCAGGCACTTGTAGGCGTAGTGCGCGGCGTGGTCGAGCAGTGAGAAGCGCAGGTAGTAGTGCGCGAGGTAGCGCATGGCTGGCGGTAGTTCCTTGCTGCCCGCGTTGGCCGGGTCCTGGCCGCCGTGTAATGACTTACAGTATCATGCTCCAGGCACTTGTAGGCGTAGTGCGCGGCGTGGTCGAGAAGTGAGAAGCGCAGGTAGTAGTGCGCGAGGTAGCGCATGGCTGGCGGTAGTTCCTTGCTGCCCGCGTTGGCCGGGTCCTGGCCGCCGTGTAATGACTTACAGTATCATGCTCCAGGCACTTGTAGGCGTAGTGCGCGGCGTGGTCGAGCAGTGAGAAGCGCAGGTAGTAGTGCGCGAGGTAGCGCATGGCTGGCGGTAGTTCCTTGCTGCCCGCGTTGGCCGGGTCCTGGCCGCCGTGTAATGACTTACAGTATCATGCTCCAGGCACTTGTAGGCGTAGTGCGCGGCGTGGTCGAGCAGTGAGAAGCGCAGGTAGTAGTGCGCGAGGTAGCGCATGGCTGGCGGTAGTTCCTTGCTGCCCGCGTTGGCCGGGTCCTGGCCGCCGTGTAATGACTTACAGTATCATGCTCCAGGCACTTGTAGGCGTAGTGAGCGGCGTGGTCGAGCAGTGAGAAGCGCAGGTAGTAGTGCGCGAGGTAGCGCATGGCTGGCGGTAGTTCCTTGCTGCTCGCGTTGGCCGGGTCCTGGCCGCCGTGTAATGACTTACAGTATCATGCTCCAGGCACTTGTAGGCGTAGTGCGCGGCGTGGTCGAGCAGTGAGAAGCGCAGGTAGTAGTGCGCGAGGTAGCGCATGGCTGGCGGTAGTTCCTTGCTGCCCGCGTTGGCCGGGTCCTGGCCGCCGTGTAATGACTTACAGTATCATGCTCCAGGCACTTGTAGGCGTAGTGCGCGGCGTGGTCGAGCAGTGAGAAGCGCAGGTAGTAGTGCGCGAGGTAGCGCATGGCTGGCGGTAGTTCCTTGCTGCCCGCGTTGGCCGGGTCCTGGCCGCCGTGTAATGACTTACAGTATCATGCTCCAGGCACTTGTAGGCGTAGTGCGCGGCGTGGTCGAGCAGTGAGAAGCGCAGGTAGTAGTGCGCGAGGTAGCGCATGGCTGGCGGTAGTTCCTTGCTGCCCGCGTTGGCCGGGTCCTGGCCGCCGTGTAATGACTTACAGTATCATGCTCCAGGCACTTGTAGGCGTAGTGAGCGGCGTGGTCGAGCAGTGAGAAGCGCAGGTAGTAGTGCGCGAGGTAGCGCATGGCTGGCGGTAGTTCCTTGCTGCTCGCGTTGGCCGGGTCCTGGCCGCCGTGTAATGACTTACAGTATCATGCTCCAGGCACTTGTAGGCGTAGTGCGCGGCGTGGTCGAGCAGTGAGAAGCGCAGGTAGTAGTGCGCGAGGTAGCGCATGGCTGGCGGTAGTTCCTTGCTGCCCGCGTTGGCCGGGTCCTGGCCGCCGTGTAATGACTTACAGTATCATGCTCCAGGCACTTGTAGGCGTAGTGCGCGGCGTGGTCGAGCAGTGAGAAGCGCAGGTAGTAGTGCGCGAGGTAGCGCATGGCTGGCGGTAGTTCCTTGCTGCCCGCGTTGGCCGGGTCCTGGCCGCCGTGTAATGACTTACAGTATCATGCTCCAGGCACTTGTAGGCGTAGTGCGCGGCGTGGTCGAGCAGTGAGAAGCGCAGGTAGTAGTGCGCGAGGTAGCGCATGGCTGGCGGTAGTTCCTTGCTGCCCGCGTTGGCCGGGTCCTGGCCGCCGTGTAATGACTTACAGTATCATGCTCCAGGCACTTGTAGGCGTAGTGAGCGGCGTGGTCGAGCAGTGAGAAGCGCAGGTAGTAGTGCGCGAGGTAGCGCATGGCTGGCGGTAGTTCCTTGCTGCCCGCGTTGGCCGGGTCCTGGCCGCCGTGTAATGACTTACAGTATCATGCTCCAGGCACTTGTAGGCGTAGTGAGCGGCGTGGTCGAGCAGTGAGAAGCGCAGGTAGTAGTGCGCGAGGTAGCGCATGGCTGGCGGTAGTTCCTTGCTGCCCGCGTTGGCCGGGTCCTGGCCGCCGTGTAATGACTTACAGTATCATGCTCCAGGCACTTGTAGGCGTAGTGCGCGGCGTGGTCGAGCAGTGAGAAGCGCAGGTAGTAGTGCGCGAGGTAGCGCATGGCTGGCGGTAGTTCCTTGCTGCCCGCGTTGGCCGGGTCCTGGCCGCCGTGTAATGACTTACAGTATCATGCTCCAGGCACTTGTAGGCGTAGTGAGCGGCGTGGTCGAGCAGTGAGAAGCGCAGGTAGTAGTGCGCGAGGTAGCGCATGGCTGGCGGTAGTTCCTTGCTGCTCGCGTTGGCCGGGTCCTGGCCGCCGTGTAATGACTTACAGTATCATGCTCCAGGCACTTGTAGGCGTAGTGCGCGGCGTGGTCGAGCAGTGAGAAGCGCAGGTAGTAGTGCGCGAGGTAGCGCATGGCTGGCGGTAGTTCCTTGCTGCCCGCGTTGGCCGGGTCCTGGCCGCCGTGTAATGACTTACAGTATCATGCTCCAGGCACTTGTAGGCGTAGTGCGCGGCGTGGTCGAGCAGTGAGAAGCGCAGGTAGTAGTGCGCGAGGTAGCGCATGGCTGGCGGTAGTTCCTTGCTGCCCGCGTTGGCCGGGTCCTGGCCGCCGTGTAATGACTTACAGTATCATGCTCCAGGCACTTGTAGGCGTAGTGCGCGGCGTGGTCGAGCAGTGAGAAGCGCAGGTAGTAGTGCGCGAGGTAGCGCATGGCTGGCGGTAGTTCCTTGCTGCCCGCGTTGGCCGGGTCCTGGCACGCCGCCGTGTACGCCGCCGCGGCGCTGTTCGGCATGTTCGACTTCTCGTACAGTCTGCAAAATTTATTTGTTTATGGTTAATTTGTCAGCCAAAAAGCGACTTTAAGGTTTTAAAGAATTTTTGAATCCCTTTTCTCTGACCCGATGTCTTCAGGAAACGAGGGGTTAAAATTGTGGGTTCAAACCTTAGTTGTGCAGCATAAAGCAGAAAAAATGCAAAAAGACTACCAAAATTTCGGTCAAGAATCCTAATCATACACTGACGAGAGGTTAATGCAAATTTTAATATATTTGTATAGTTTTCTTAGTGCGCATAAAGGACGGCCACTTGATAGGTATCACTCATCGCTTTAAATGGCAACGACAGATGAAACGGTCTTGAGCCATGAATTTAAAAGCCTTACAACTGCCAATGTTTTATCAGTCTGTCGTTGATATCAATTAGCATGACTATACTTACTTTGCTAATTTAAATAGCGCCATTCCTTCAATATCGCCCGTACTATGAGCTTTATAATAGCATTTTAAAGCATTAGGTATTTTGTCCATCTTCTCATACGCCTCCCCGAGAGAGACCAGCATTCTCGAGTCGTCCGGTTTTAATTGCGCCGCCCTTGAGTAGTAATAGATGCAGTAGCTGTTCAGGCCGAGTATTTCGTAAGCCTGGCCGAGACCGTTCCAAGCGCGATAATCATTACGATCCACATCTGAAACAATATGGCCTAGTTTAGCCTCAATTTACAAGAACAGAGTCTTATAAAACTCAATAGCTGTGTAAATTAGGAGCCAATTTGAATGCAAGCTTAATACGGACGGTGATAATTTGTATCGTACTGTGCTTGTGTTAAACATAACAAATTATATAGGTACAACACAGTCGTAGATAGGCACAAGAATGCATTTAAACATACTAATTAGTTATAACAAATATAGATACGAACCTACTAGTACTACATACAAATCGGCATGCGGCATATTGAGTGGGTCATAACCGTTACTAGGTGATAATAGTTATTGTTATTGCTGTTATTTTTGCTTGTCACTTTCTGTATTTGTGCCACTAACACTTTAATTAATCTTAATTGTTACTGGTTCATATATATAAATAAATTAAAATTGATGAAATAAAACTATGAAAACTGATTACGTCGCGTATATTGAATTTAAAATACATCCCAACTTTTCAAACCCTTTACAGCGTTCGTGGTCAACGGGTGGCCAACGGGTAGTCACCCGTTGACCACGAACGCTGTGAAGGGTTCGAAACGTCGGGATGTATTATAAATTCAATATACGCGATATAATCCGTTTTCATAGTTTTATTTCATGAGTAACTATCGCGGTTACCGAAGACAATATTAAATTATAAAATTGAAACAATTGAGAGAACCAAAACAAATTGTTGAGTCATGCATTGCTCTGCGGAACTCTATATACACTTTTATTTTCCGACGCATTACGATTCAATAGTTTCGGCAATGAATGGGTTAATTATTAGACAATCGTTAATTATTACTTTGCTCTTGATTATTAATGTGTTATTAACTAATTGCGCTTTTGAATTTAGTAATGAGGCAATTAACACATTCACTGCCCCCAACGCACATGTGCGTTCACCGTCATACAAATTTGTTCCTAGGCCACGCCCCCTGGCAGTGAATGCGTTAAGTAATTCAACAAATATTAAATGATGATAATAGGTATTTATCGATAAAAGTACCTATACTTATATTTGTATTTATTTCACATGGTTTAAAATAACGACGACGTATTTTATTTATTAAGTATTTTAACATTTGTAAATTTTGAATTAAACCTTTGAAGTCTTTAAACGCTTTACGTTATTAAACAAAAATGTCACTGACACGCCAAGGTCCCGGGTCCCGGGCGTAAGCGAGCTAATGTAAACCTTACTTGAAAGTGTGAAAGTTACTGACGGTGTACGTCATATCATAACACATATAGTTGTCCATGGCGCGGTGGGCACGACTAGTGACGACGACTTTAGGTGTTCTTGGCGTTTAAAAGGTTAAGTATTGAATCTATAAATTGTAATTTGTAAATCATTACTGTAAATTTTCGTTTATTACAATAATCTTTCTTAGTTTTAATTAACAATCAATTTGGTTATAACAGTCAATCTTTCATACTCTAAAAAATATACTAAATTACATTAAATTAAATCAAATATACAATTATACATCACAATAACAAATTACTCTTACTCTAAACTATACTATCCTAGAAATTAGTGTTTTAATAATAAGTCACATTTCAGCCGTCCCGAAAATCGTCCCATTTGTAAATACAGATGTCAATCAACGATGATCAACTCTGGCCAACGTGGGACTCGAACCCACATCCTTGGATTGCCGGTCCAATGCGTTACCAATCCCGCAATCCGGCCGGCAATCTAAGGATGTGGGTTCGACCCCCACGTTGGCCAGAGTTGATCATCGTTGATTTTTTTATTGTGATTGACATCTCATCATTTACAATTTATAGATTGTAATATTGTAATAATGTGGTACGTCCCTGCAATAAAAAATGAAAAATATACAGGGTGGCTAAAAAATAAGTGCATTTCCGTTGCCATGGAGGTTTTGGGATTACACTGAGCAACTTTTACTACGTGATCAACCACGAAATCGCGAATAAAAAAATACCCTCCCATAGAAAATGGACCAGCCAAAATGTATTAAACAGTCAAAATTTTTTTCGCGGTTTCGGGGTTGGTCCCGTAGTAAAAGTTGCTCAGTATAATCCCAAAACCAAATGCACTTATTTTTTAGCCACCGTGTATTTACATTTAAGTATTGAAGTTTGGTTACTGTGAGCTAATCTTTACTTACTCTTTCTTCCACCCCACACATGAAGGCATTATGATAGCTAAAGTCCTACATAGAATGAGACATTTATCAGATATTATGACTACATATGCCTTGATAGGATTAAAGCAGCATATCATCAAGCATAATGAAAACATTTAACATATTTACCAATGGCCTGCCTATAGCATTGGATAGCTGCATTGGAGTTCTGCAGCTCTATGAATTCGTGCCCCATGAGTATCCACGCGGACAGGTATTGTGGGTCCAGTGATAAGGCTCTCTGGAAGTAAATTACGGCCTTTTGGTGTTCACTCCGCAAACTGTAGTAGTTTCCTGAAATACAATTGTGATTTTTAGGTGGTTTTCATACTGAATGCAGTTGCCGCAGTTCAAGGCGTTCAAGCAGACCGCATCGGTGTGATAGCCGCGTAAAATACTATAAAGACAAGGATGTGAGTATTGAGGGAGGTGCATGTCAGATCAGGTTGCTTTATTTTCGATGCAGTCTAGTTATAGATTTGGGCCATCCATGTCCCAGACAGAAACACTGGGTCTGGATGGAGACAGGAGAAGATAGAGAAAGTTGGAAAAAACTGGAGGAGGCCTTCACCTAGAGGGATCCATAAAGACAAATAAAACAACTTGCTCAAAAATACAATAAATAAACAATAAAAAGAATATGGAAGCAAAGGCTTTAATAATTCATCGAAATCGATCGACGATCAAAGAAATTATTTAAGTAAAGTAAACGTAATTGTGACGCAATTAATATAGTTCAATAGGAGAGCTGACAGTCTGGTGTTATCCGGGGTTACGCATTTGACCCTGTACTCAATTATGATCTCATGTTATCAGACGTAATTGGTTCAGAATCAATAAATACTTACACACGACTCAAATAGATACGTCTATTTACGACCCCGACGAGACGATAGCTTAATTGGTGATATATAACTAGATTGCCCGGTTTATTCCGGCGGGCTGCCCCTCAACTACTTCCTAACATACCCACTTTGCCCACCTCAAATTTGGTCTAGCCCCGCGTTTCGATTCTCGATTACATTAGGGTCAGAAGTCAGAGGGGAAAGATAACAAAAGGTTTAACTAACACAGAAAGTGCTGGCAATCTTGTTTATAAAATTGACGAAAAGTAAATAAGGAGTGAAAACTCGAATATATTTAAACAAAATTAAATATGTATTAAATCATATTTAAAAACGGCCCACCCCCGATAACCCCCCCCCCCCCCCCCGATGCCCATGGGGCGACAGACCCGTTTTTAAATGAGATTTAATATGTGTTCAAAACGCGAAAGTTTTAAATGTTAAATATGTATTGACAATACAAGCTTGTATAACAAACGATACCCTATAAATTATGCCCTACAACTATTACCGATAACGCAGCAGGTCTCCACTCTGTACTTGTCGATGGAGACGGCGCGCTGGGCGAGGTGCGCCAGCTCCATACGCCGCTCTTTCAGGTACAAAAGGTGAGAGTACACATCCCAGTTGTCCAGGCGGTACGGGTCAATTTGGCATAGCTCTCGGAATAGGGCTAGGGATGAATCCACATCTGAAAGGGACAGCTGACTTAGGCTCATTCAAGATAAAGGATAATTGGTACACTGAATTGTGCTTGCATCAGATTATGTAATTATGTGCGAAAAACAGATTTCATATAAATAATGGCTGTAGTTGATATACAACATATTGTATCAAAATATTTTCAATAATGTTAATATCCAGAGAGGACAATGAGGACTATGTTTCCATACAAGGCGACTTCGCACGGGTCCTCCACTTTTGTCTTAAAGGCTAACTACAAAGTTATTTTTTTGTATATTTCCACATAGTTTAGTATCTACAAAACATTAAAATCTCTTACCTCTTCTATCATGATGTGCAATAGCCATCTGCGCTATCACATAAGTACTCTTATCAAACCCCGCAGCAGCCA
Source organism: Cydia strobilella (assembly GCF_947568885.1). Classification (NCBI taxonomy): domain Eukaryota; kingdom Metazoa; phylum Arthropoda; class Insecta; order Lepidoptera; family Tortricidae; genus Cydia; species Cydia strobilella. Next base: position 17,932,641 of record NC_086044.1, read on the forward strand.
GCACCATATACCCTTCCAGTGCCTGCTCTGACAGCTTCAGGTCCACAAAGGCATGTGCGGCAAAGAAATACATTATCCAATGCTTCGGTAACTGTAAGGAGTCCAGCGCATCATATTCATTGGCTAGGCCTGCTAGCTCAACCCAGGCACACCAGAGGATAGGGACTGCAGAGACTGCGGCCTGCAGTGCCGTCACAGCCTGACTCCGCAGGTCCAGCTTCTTTAATACTACTCCTTGTAAGTATAGTAAGTATCCATCTAGGTTGCTGCGGTTTGCCTGGAATAAAATATAACCAACTTGACATTATTCCTTTTCAATTTGTTGTATTTATGTCTCAGACTACACAGACATGCATATGAAGCAATTATCAATATCCTAGTTCACACTCGTAGTTGCAATCATGACTGTGCACAATTGCACTAATTACAATAAAATTTTCCCAGTAATCAGTATGATTGTGCACTAAGATATTGTTATGAAAAGTATATGGTCACAACACATTTGTATAGCTCCATTTAGCAGTAGAGGTGATCACAGGATCTATATTTCAAATTTATTATTATTTGTAATGCAGGCAGGCAGTTTAAACAACTGATAATGCCTGTATCCAGAGTCATAAACCGAGTTCTCAGTGTGGAGTAGAATTTGCTTTGTGCTCATCTAATTTATTCTTAAACTCATTGACACTTTGGGCCGCTACTACATCCTCTGGGAGTTTGTTCCAAGCGTTGACCACTCTGTTGCTAAAGAAGTTTTAATTAATTAGTATAAGTACTCATGTAAGTGAATTGTAATATTCTTATGAGTAATAAAAATTCTTTAAAACTAAACCACAGTGTTTCTAGCAGGTTCATCACACTTTCACTATTAAAAACTTTCAAGACTCCATGTAGGAACAAACAAGTTGTATATCTGAGAGTCAAGTTAGTGGATCTAGCAAATGATATCTTTTAAGCAAGATTTGGGGTTTATAGATTAAGAGACTACATATAATGATTTTTTATGGGCAGTAATACGACTATTGTATATGTAATAGTGTAAATGTTTATACTGTCCTTAGCTAGATACAATTACGGCGGTGGCAGAATAACAGCGTCCGTTGCTGAAAACCTTTGGGGCTGCTGTGCCCCGAAGCCTTTTTGGCACAGACATCAGCTGAGCCACCTTCCCTTTCAATTAGTTTGTAAGCATTATCGTGTACTTTTATTATGTACCTATGTTACAACTTATTGAATAAACGTCTTTTATTATTATTATTCTCTTTATTTATTCTTTTTCTTATGTTAGGTTTTTTATAATATGCATATAAAAGTAAAATATAAAAACACTTACAAAACAATACAAAATACATATAAACAAATTATAAAAAACCTAACCTAGGGTGCCGCCAGCAGCGGGGCAGGGCCCAAGCTGCCGGTGGTCAGGGCCGCAGAGAGAGGAACCGGCGGACTATCCGCGCCGTGTCCAAGATCACCGCCTTCTGCATCTGACCCTTGATCCAACCACCTAGCGAGAGTCTCTCAAGGTGTTGGTCGAGACTCTTCGCTATGAGACCGTTCGCTGAAACGACTATCGGGACAATGATCGTCGAATCAACATCCCACATGGCGGTTATCTCGTGAGCCAAGTCTAGGTACTTACTGGACTTGTCCTTCTCGGCTTTCACAAGATTCTCATCATGGGGGATGGTGATGTCGACGAGCACGGCTCGGCGCTGCGATCGATCTATTATCACAATGTCAGGCTTATTGGCTACAATAGTCTTGTCAGTGATGATAGATCGATCCCAATAGAGCGTGGCACGACCATTCTCGAGAACTGGCACAGGTAAATACTTGTAGTACGGTACTTCGCAGTCCACTTTTTTATTATTATTATTATTATTGACAGAGGTAAATTTGGATATAGCATGGGGATAGACAATAAATGTGACATTGTCAACCAAGAGGTACCACATTGTCGCTAATTGATAAGGTTGATTTCAAATTGAAGCTATATGGAAATAGCGCCTTATTGACAACCGACAATAAGTTCCCTTTTGGTTGAGAAAGGCACAAATAAATGCCAAGCTTACCTTAAAAAAAGACAGCAGATCCAGCAACACCTCGGTGGATTCAGTGTTTTCAGCACCTGTGTCCGTCGCGTTATCCAGGCGCTTCTTCTCACTGGACATGTACTGCGCGTACCGGTGCAGGAACACGCACTTTTGACTCGTACAGTTCTCTAAGAAGTGTGCCGCCCTGTCGTACTCTTGACAATCAAAATAACTTTTCGCTAATAAATAAGATTCCTTCTCCTCCGCTATGATTCCATCATCATAACCCCCGGGTGGCTCTTCTATGGTAACTTTATGATCTTTTAATGCAAAATTTAGTTCCGAGAGCCATTTAGTAGTCTGTGACAAACCCCGAGTTGAGCATTCACGTATTCCGTGTAATATATCTTTTCTGACCTGATCCAGGTCTATTGGGATATCTCCTTTAGGATTCATTGCTAGTGGCATGTTTATAATTTTGCTTGAGGAAACGCAAATATCCACTAACAATAAAAATACATCAAGCACCGGCACCGGCAAAACGAATCGAATTGTCAGTGTCAACACTGTCAACCTCAACGTCAATCTTAAAATTCTGAATTCCGTCAGATTGGTTTCGGTTTAGAAATTAGAATGTTGAAAAAAAATAATTACATACTCTTGTTAAGTTGGTACACTTTTATTATTCTATAAGTAATTATTATTGAGATCATCACTGATCTAGTTTTCTTATCTATACTCATTTAGCCAGTGTATTCCTTATGGAAGGTAGATCCATAGTATTCCTTTTGAAAAACATTGGTTGTCCTGCAAAGGGCCGTCCTCACTAATCAGCGAAATCGACACCAGACTCGCAGGGGCGTAGCTAGAGGATATGGCGCCCGGGGCAGTCACCAAATTTGCGCCCCCTGACGACTGACAAAAGTTTCCCTGCTGCTGCCTTTTGCCCATTTTGGCGCCCCCCCTTGGATGGCGCCCGGGGCACTTGCCCCCTCTGCCCCCCTAGTTACGCCACTGCACACTCGCGTTCGCAGCTTCTGGAGCGGGCTCAACATCTCTGAACGGAATACAGTCCAGACGGGACAATTTAAATTGTCCGATCAAATCAGTCCATGCCCAGGGCTATAACCGCGAAAACCGAAATTCGCAAATTGCGGGGATCTTTCTCTTTTACTCTCATTAAGACGTAATTAGACTGACAGAGAAGAATGCCAGCAATTGACGAACTTCGATTTTCGCGGTTATAGCCCAGGAGGATATAACCAAACGGAGCAGCCACGTCTGTGATTTGCTGTACAAAAAAGTCTGCCAATTTTTGCGGGGGAGGGAAACGTCAAATGTATACGTAACGTCAAAATAGTCATGTCAGATAAACGTCAGTCCATACATTGTGTATGACCATTGGCCGACCTCCACACTCGTGCGCGAATCGCGGCGCGAAGCCACGAACACGAGTGTGGAGCGGGCGTCACAGATCTGCGAAATCGACTCCACACTCGCGTTCGCGACTTCGCGCCACGAGTCGCGCACGAGTGTGGCGGGAGCTTTGTACGCACCAGCGCTTTTTCGACGCGCGTTAGCGCATTTGAATGACACAGATCCCATCCCATTGCTGTAAGCCACTTGTTTATGGTGGGAACAAATAACCCGACCAAATTACGTAGGTTGTTTTTGGTACGTTAACGCATTGCGTATGTTTTGTCCCTCACAGGCGCACGCGTATAGCTCATCTATAGGACGTTAGTGCTACCATTTATGGGTATATATGATGAGAAAAAAAACAAACGTCATTTACATTTCATTTCATTCATTGACTGTACGAAATACAAGGGAAGACGATTAATTTGTTTTGCGTTTTTACTTGAGATTGAGCAGCAGTTAGTTGCTCGACAAATTCTAATAAAAGACTGCAATTTAAAATCATGGCAGACTCGAACATAGAACCTTCTACAAATGACGTGGAGAGTAACTATTCAACTCCTGCAAATGATCCCAAAAACATGCAGGAAGTAACACAGTATGTAAGTATTGTAAGTTTGCTTTTATCTATTTTCTTTGTAAATATACCATAATTAAAAATAATATTGGATATTATAGGATTATGACATTCATTTCTTGTAACATGTAAATGGTGACCATTGGCGAATTTAAAGGATTTCAAATGGTTTCTTACAGGTACAATCACTCCTACAAAATATGCAAGATAAGTTCCAAAGCATGTCAGACCAGATTATAAACAGAATAGATGAGATGGGGACTCGAGTGGACGAGCTTGAGAAGAATATCACAGATCTCATGACTCAGGCGGGAGTTGAGAATGAAAAGTAGGAGCTTTATGCACAATGTTAGGGTAATCTTAAGGTACTTGCTAGTTAGTTTGCAATATCAAACATATTTAGACTTAAAATGCAGTTCAAATTGTTATAAAGAATTAAGGTCTGTAATCATAATTATCTTTGATTGGATGTTGTCATTTGAAGATGTTTTGTGGTTTATAAAAATATATTTAAAATCATTAAGTTACTTCAGATTTGCCAAGATTTGTATATTTTACATGTTATGTATAAAAGCTGCATTATCACTAACTACATCTCTACATTAGATTACATAAAAGAGTGTACCCATTAGGCTAAGTAATTATTCTTAGGCAATGAAAACACCTAATGCTATTGATAACCTCACTAATAAAAGCAATGTACCTATACCTTGTAATTTTAAGAAACTTGATTTTGTAATATAGGAATTAGCATGTATATCACATAATGTGCTGTTTTGATGTACCATTTTGAAAATAAGCACATGTTTTTTGATATAAGTCGTTTCCAAATTATTTAATTTGTAGCTCTATTTTATAAATTACACTTAGTTCAAAGTACATATTGATTTGTTTTATTCATACAGATTCATACTTATTTAGCTTAAAATAAAATTAAGTGGAAAAATTACTGCCTTGGGTGAGACTTGATCCAGAGGCAGTGAGTTCAAGTCTCACCCAAGACAGTAGTTTTTCCACTTTTAAATTTATTCTAAGCTGAATAGCATGTTAGAAGTTCATACTTATTTAGTTTGGAGGGTGCATATTGATTATCACAGTGCCAGCCACTGACTGGCACAAGACTTGAAATCAATACACCATGGCACCTATGTCAGTTGGACATGCAACAAAATGAGTCAAAATGGTAGAAACAGTAACAAGTTAACAACACAAAGGGATCAAAAAACTTGGGTACATCAAGTATAGGATAAACATTCTGACATTTCTGACTGAATGAAGACGTCCTAAAAGAGTGAAAGAAAAGAGAAGTATAATGAACATTATTAAAAATAGAAGAGGAAAAATGATCGGCCACCGGCCAAGGGAAAATAAACGGAAGGAGAGGTAGGGGAAGGCCAAGAAAAAGTTATATGAGCCAAGTAAAGGAGCATGCAGGGGCCGTGTCGTACCAGGATACTAAAGGGCTGGCTTCGGATCGACCAAGGTGGAGACAACTTCATCACGCTGCACCGACAAGAGCCCACAGCTCTTAAATTGAATGATGAATGATTTCTGACTGATAACAAAACCTATGAAATTCTCTGTAAATAAGTATAAGTATGCCACATAATTAAGTAATAGCTTTTTATTAGGGTTCCGTATCCAAAGGGACACGGTAAAATCGGGACGCTATTACTAAGACCGCTGTCTGTCCGTCTGTCACCAGGCTGTATCTCATGAACCGTGATAGCTAGACTGTTGAAATATTCACAGATGATGTATTTCTGTTGCCGCTATAACAACAAGTACTAAAAACAGAATAAAATAAATATTTTATGTGGGGCTCCCAGGCCATGCCATACAACGTGATTTTTTTGTCGTTTTTTGCGTAACGATACGGAACCCTTCGTGCGCGAGTCCGACTCGCACTTGTTTTTAGGGTTCCGTACCCAAAGGGTAAAAACGGGACCCTATTACTAAGACTCCACTGTCCTGTCTGTCTGTCACCAGGCTGTATCTCATAAACCGTGATAGTTGAAACACTGAAACTAGACAGTTGAAATTTTCACAGATGTATTTCTGTTGCCGCTATAACAACAAATACTAAAAACTAATGCCAGCACCACACTTCGCTGTATTTGGCAAATAATCGTGTTGCATCCCTTTTGTTTTGTATGTCAAAGGAAAGAGATGCAACACGAATATTTGCCAAATAAGGCGAAGTGTGGTGCCAGCATAATAAATGAATGGCGCCTTAGTACATCCATATGCCGCCAAAAAAAAAAAAACCTGATTTTTACGTAGTAGGTACCTATGTTATGCTAAATTTCCATAGGAAATAGGGATGAGCAAAATCTTGCAAGATTTGATTACGGACATTGGGGCAGGTGAAACTGAATAGACAACGTCATAAAAGAAACAAGACGCCTACACAAAAAAAAAGATTTATTTAGTTTCTTAAAATTTTAATTAGGTACTTATGTAAAAATACCTGTCTATATAAGATACGTTTTTATAAGTATGTATATTACTTAGCCCTACGTAAAAGTGATCCAGCCAGACAAATTAACGCGACTCGGTTTCTTCCGACGAGGTGCCTTCTTCAGATTCTTCAGAATCCTAGAACAATCAAGCATAGTAAGTAATAGGTAGTAGGTACTTATTAAAATTACCTACTTTCGTGCGAAAGGAGTATAGGTGGCTCAAGCTAATTTAAATTTAAAACAAATTATTTTAGGTAATACCTACATAAGGCGCCATTAATTTATTAGGTAAGGCAATTTAGGGGGGGGAGTAATAAATATTAAACAGGGGGATGGGGGTCGGCCAATTCTTATTTTTTCTTACATAGGGGAGGGAGCGGGTCAATCAAAATCTGTCAAAAATCGTCTTACGTAATAAATGAATGGTGCCTAAATAAATGACACGATAAAGTATTAAACAGGTCGACATTTTTGATTCAGCTAAAAAGCATGTTAGACTGGTCAGTCATATTTTTCTGAGTGCCCGTTAATTTTTTTATCACGTCAGTATAACATAGTGGTTATTTTTGCAACTGACAACCGTTAATCTAGACAACCTAGGTAATTACTATCGAACTGACCGTAGTTTCCTCTTCCTGCTTAGAGCTCGTTAGGGCCGCCAGTGATGACGCCCGAGGCAGCGTGGACGAACCGTGCTTCTCTGGAGTTCGCAGTCTTCGCAAGTTCTGCAAAGCCAACATTTTCGTTAGTTTAAAAAACTGCGGAAACGACTCAGTTTAATAATTCAGAGAGGAATAGTTACTGAGCCCCTGGGAATGGCCTCGTGATCTACTAAGGGAAGTGCCCTACTGGAAGTCGTGTTGATGCTTCTGAATAAGTGGCATAATCCGACACTGGCCCTACAGAAGAAAGGTACCTACTTACACAATTAGAACTTTGTCGTTTTAACATGTTAGATGACGCCGATGACGGTGCCGATAGGTTTTGGAATGACCGAGTTATAATTTCTCATTCGTAAACCTTATTGCAAAGATTTAAGGTCCATCGATGGTCAGTTAAGACTTGAAGAGGGTTGCTGTTAGTTCATTGTTCTACGAAAGGTTCTAGACGATAAGGCTGTCATACGCCAAAATGACGAGAGTCCGGCACGGCGCCGTATACTTTGGATAACGGACAACGCTTTGTTGGACTGAATAATGTGTCAAAATGTCTAGGAGTTGAATGCTGCGAATACCTTCGTCATCGTTGATTGTAAATATTATTAATATTACATATTGTGTATTGTAGGACGACCGCGCTTCGATATACGGTGCACGGTGTATGATATGTATCTTATCAACCCAGGTGTAGTTATATGTATGTGTAGATAATTATGCGTTATTATACAGATAGCATTTTCTGCATCGAACATAAGTTTGGGCACAAGGGTATCATCAATATATGCATCAGTATTGAGAATCACTGACTCGGAAAATGACACGGACGCTAGCGAGTTTCAGCCAGCACATCAAGTATGAATAATTCGTTTCTTACCCATGTATGAGCGAGCGACTTCAAATCAGTAATACAAAATAATATTGCGAGCTATTTCAAAACCTCGACGGGCTGAGCTATTAAATAAGTAAAAAAATCTCATGAATTTAACAAGAACTATATAGGCTCCGCTTGTTTACATCCGGGGGTTTTCGTCGGACAATTGTTCGTGTAGCTATGGGGTAGCCACATCCAAAACTGGACGCAGTCGCTTAACACGGTCCATTGTTCGGCGAAAACACCGGACGTCTACTAGCGGCCTATGAGGGTTGATTCTGTTCTCACCGCGGGGTCGTCGTCTCGAGCAGGCGCGGGCTGCAGCAGCGACGCGAGCGACGAAGAGCGCGCCGACACTCCCGTGCTTATTTGCTTCTCAGGAGACCGCAGCTTCCTTCTGAAGTTCTACAAATTGACAAAAATGTCTCATGTTCTACTCGAGTGTTGTGTACAAGTGTTGTTACAATGAATCTGGTGCATTGGTGCATATAATATAAGACATACACTTTATATTTATGCAGAGAAATTATTTTATAGTTAACAGAGTGGGTAGGATTCAAAATTACTACAAATATTTACCGTTGGTTCCGAGTCTTCCGAGAGACCTGTTAGAAGCTTAAGAGAAACACGATAATTCATAATTAAAAACTTTTCAGATGGATATTAGCTTTTTTGTTATCGTTTAGTCAGCAAATCAGCAAGTAAAGTAGGTAAGCGGGCCAGGTATGCCAAATGAACTGTTTGGAAACACTCTTTGATTGTTGAGGGAGTTAGTGTGTGCACACTGGGCCAGGGTTTTGAGGGCCTACCGCCAAAATCGAAAACTCGAAAATTATCTGCATCTCTATAGGTCTTGCATATTCGAGCGATAGAGAGTCAGATAGCGTTTTTACATTTTTAGATGTTGGCGATAGACCCTCTGAAGCTGATTGTACTTAACAGGCTTTTTTCTATTCAATCAACCATACAGTTTTATTTTACTTTATTATTAGCAAAATATACAAATTTAAATCTAGGGTTGATGAATTTGTAAAAAGAGTCAAAAATAAAGCTTACATCTAGATCCGCCTTATCATTGATGTCAGCGACCTGTTGATGCGCCACCGTCAGCAGCTCCAGCGCCTTGGCGTGGAAGTTCAGCTCGATGAGCATGAAGTCGCTCAGCAGCGCCTTCAGCTGCTGCAGCTTGCGGCGCTCGAAGAACTCCGTCTGCTCGCTTAAACCCTTCGCCGTGCGGGACATCTCCGCTGACGCTTTTAGAAGCTCTGATTCCGCGTATGTCTACATCAATTTGTTTTTATACGTACGAGTGGGTAAGTAAATATTATTTAAAGTGAAATAAAAAGTTACAAAGAAATTAAAATAAATAAATAAAATAAAAATAAAATCACTTTAATTCAGACAAAAGTCCATAGAACAATTAGGTAAAAATAAGAGTAAAAATTAAAATACAATACAATAAAATTAAAATTAAACTTATACTAATAGTTGCTTCGGTCGATAGGTAACAGTTCAGTCGATTAAGCAGAACTTAAAAATATATTAGGTAGGTTGCATCAAGTAGCAACCGGCGGTCTTATCACTTAGAAGCAATATCTTGATCTCCAGACAACATTAAATTTGGAGCATCAACTAAAGTACCAACACCACAACATTTATCATAATTATCAATATCATATTAGTATTATTAAGTATCAGGCCAATACGGTTACTAATAGGCGGCATTGCGTGAAACTCGAGCATCAAACGATATGTGCGTGTGACTATATTAAGGTTTGAGCGATAAAAAACCTTTAGGTTTAAGAAAAATATTGATGACATCAATAATGCATTTTCTTGCTGACGAAACTTATCCTTTATTTTTGTCAAAAAACCTAGAAATTCGTGTGACGTAATTAATGGATGACCCCTTATCTCTAACAAGAGATCTCTTACAGGCAACCTTTAGGTAGCGGAAATTAGTAACGTACCACTTGCTGTCTGTTAAAGGGCTGCCGCTCCCTGGTTTTGTCCAGAACCTTCTTCCTGGCCAGTTCTTTCTCTCTCACGTTCATGGTGTGCTTTACCTCCTCTCTCGCGTGCTTGCATATTGCCTCGTACTGACAAAGCTCTCCAATGACCTGACACAAAACATATCACTGACTGGTGCCGAACTGCCGATAGCACCAGCGCATCATCATGAGCCCTGGACGCTCGGAGCAGAACCGGTCGTCCATCCGAGGCCGGGCCACAAAATAACTAATAGTACTACCGTACAGAAAATTCACTCTTTCACAAAAGTCATTTTTATGACCGAGCTGCGAGTGTCGGCACGGGGTTGTCACTTGACAAGTTTTTGTACCTATACCTACTGATTTATTATTTTTAAGATAAATATGTAGGAATTACAAACGTTGATTCTGTAAACATAATTCTCACGGAAGTAGATATGCCACAGAAGTACTTATTCCTTTGAAAATATGTCGGTCAATATAGTCCGGATTTTTTTTATTTAATTTCTGCTTCCTTGTTCTTCCGTTTATTCAGACATCCGTAACCAGAACAATATATTTAGATTTAGGTTTTGAAGGTTGTAAGGATGTATTTTCAATTTTGCGCGAGTCGAGCGGCAGCCCATTGCCATACGCCTGCCCGGGAGGCGCGCCGGCCAAATGTACCTAAACTGCGTACTGAAGTGACACCCCCCTGGCCGGGCACGCGCCCCGCGCCCGCGCGCCGCACACGACATTCTCTCACCAACCGCGACACACGAAACACATCCGGCTCGAAGGACCATATGTTGGTCTAGCAACTGGAGAGAAATAAGCGGACTGCATAACCTTTTATAAATATATTAAAAAACTACAAATTGACCGTTACAATAATAACTTAGCGCGGCAAGTACAGTATATCGCTAGCGGGACGGGCGCGAGCCGTCGTGTTTCGTCGTCCTGCGCGGCGCGCAGGGCGCGGGGCGCGTGCCCGGCCGCGGATGGACGACCGGTTCTGCTCCGAGCGTCCAGGGCTCATGAGGATGCGCTGGTGCTATCGGCACCACTGACACTTAGGTTAGGTATAATATTTATAGTACTAGCCATTCTACTATAATACATACGAGATGAAAGCTACCCTCAACAACAGTGCAGACCCTGGATCATCATGGAACCATGTCAAATTCACAAAAGTAGGTTAATAAGAGATACCTTCATATATATTATGGTTACTTTGACAAAGTATTATTGCGCCACGGGTTTCTCTCTGGTTTGCTTCCTACTGTGAACTGTAGGCTAATATATAGTAGACATACCTTGGCTTCTAATCGTTGTACTTCGCAATTTCTATATTCTTCTATAGCGGTCAGAGTTATTGATAAGTTTTCAAGACCAGCACTTAATGACTTATTGACTATTTCATTGTTCGCGTATTCCTTCAGGACCTTAGCAAGCTCGTCGCCTTGATCCCGTAGTCTAAGGATAAATAGAGATTATTATGAAATTATTCAAAAAGCTTAAATGGATAATTTTAATAAATAAATAAATAAGAAATTTAAACAAGTACCTTGCTGTTCTCCTGGCATAATCACCAAACGCAACGCATAATTCCCCAAAGTTTTTTTCTACGTTAGTAATTCGATCTTGAATAAATTTTGCTTGTTGTTCATAGCTTAGGGAGTGAGAATTATCACCTCTAAACATATTTGCAACTATTTAATATTTAATTTTATTTACGTACACAATGTTTACCATATGTTTACATACAATGTTGCTATAGAAACCATTTTTTAAATTAGGCGCCATAGACTTAAAGAATGAGATTGACGCCATAAATGTTGGTCTATAAACTGAACTAAAAACATGAGGACCAACGTAATAAATGATGCCTTTTTGGCAGAATAAACTATAACTTGAACGTACTCACCAATCAAATGTCAAATTGACATTGACATTATTGACAATATGGAATGGAGATTGGTCGATTTGCTTTGCTTTTCGTTGTTTTCGTTTCGATAAACAAACAGCTGTTTTGTGGAAATATAACATAATCTTTGCCTTATAGCAATATGAATGAAGAAATTGATGAATTTGAAATTTACCATCAAGATTTCACAACTGCTTCAGAGTGGGAAGTGTTTATTGCACGAATAGAAGAGATACTATTCGAGTGGTCACTCGCCAAATCAAAAATCTGCCTAAATTCAGAATGTCAGAGTACAAAATGGGTCAGTAAACGCGAAGATATCAAGTTCCATGGTCTGAATTTCAAACTTTCATATCACACGCTAGATTTTACTGAAAGTAAAACTGATGACAATGATAACAAGTCTTTGTTAGAAGATTTACAAAATGGTATTTGGGCATCAACTGCAAACTTCATCGATGAAGTGGACGGTGGCAGTCCTTTCCCCGTTTCTACATGGTTCGGGCTAAAACGTTACGTGATGCTGTGTCCAAGTGAACCCCTTGTTGATGGTAGCCTTATAAAATTAGTAATGAGTTCAGCAAACATTGCCTTTGCCAATGTGGATTGTGGAGCGCCTTTCTTCATTAAAGTTAGAGAACATTGGCAACAGTGTTATTTGGGCTTCTATGAGGACAGCGAACATAAGACCAGTTTTGATACAATCCACCTGAAGCGCATCTCTAATCAGTGTTCTCACCTTAGTGGCCTTGTTAGTTTGTTTAAATCAAAGATTTCTTCGCCAGTTGCCCTCGGCGCTGTTATAGTATCAGCTAAATTTTCTTATGAATTGAAGGATGTGGATGCATTTGCCTGGACTCGCACCACACATTCAAATGAGTTCCTATCTGTTGATGGCTTTGATGTTAAGAAGTTAATAGAACTGCCTTTTGGTTCGGAAAAAAATCCTATCTATAGTGCGCTGTTAAATGCTATCTGGCCAAAGTTCCTAGAGAGCTCTATTGTTGACTGTTCCACATTTTCTGACATAGACCCTATAATGGCTCCCACATGGACTATTAGTTTGAAGTTGAGAGACAATCTAACATGCCAGTTGTCTGAAACAATTATTAAGATGATGAACTTACTGGATAAAAATAATCTTTTAATGGATACTCTGGGTCTGAGTCGGAGTTTGGGGCTAGTGAATCCTCTGCACAAGATCACGGAGGCTCCCATCACAATATCAAAGCTTGTAAAAGCAGCAATAGGCCAAAGCACCAATATACATGAGTTCAAAGGGCCCATAGCAGATGACTTGCTCATGTCACTGCTGTATTATATATTTCCTGATGCAGTGGAGGATGACACATTTAACTACACAGAAAAATTAGAAATAGAAATTAAGGTGGGTGAATCGACATATATTGGGTGAATATACATTAAAAGTGTAGTATTATAGCTAGTCAATAACCTGGTGTCTATTCTATTTTTAATTTAACTGAAATTATCATAGCAAAATTAGTTTAGAGAAATTTGTGGATATTAAATTTTTATAGCTCAAATACTGAACAAATTACACCTTATAGCATAGCAGTATGTAGTTGAAAAACCAGAAAGATTAAATAAAAAATATAATAAAATAATAATTTTCTTTTTATCGCCTTTCCAGGGTGATGGTGGTGAGTCTAAGTTACTCGGGTACTTAAAGACCTCGCCCCGTAATGGGCTTGTATGGCGGTTGTCAGTGGCTGCGGCGCGCCTCCTGGACGCCGGCGGCCTCCCTTACCTCGCGCACCTGTGGTACGAGTTCACCCAGGAACTGCAGTACCGCTGGGAGCGTCGCATTCTCGTTCCAGGGTAAGTCAGACTTATCTAAGATGATCATGTATAATTAATTTTTGGCCATAGTTAGTTGAATTATATAGGCAAGTTGTCACTTTTCGAGGATGGATGAAGAATTATCAAAACAATAGGTGTATGTTATAGTAATTACACCAGGTATATCTTAAAAATAATTTTACTGAAATCAATGGGTGTTTAAAATAAAACTTTTCAAGAAATTTGTGGTATAACAGTTTAATAGTCAAAATATTTCAATTTATTAACAATATTGATTTAATTATTATTATAAGTGAAGTGTATATACAAATTGTAATACTATTAAGCACCATTTGGATTATGCTTCTCTTGTATTTGGTTATCGGAAAAGTAAACTGGATTATATTATGCACTTTCTTAGGTATCTAATATTTACAACTTACATATAATTACAATACCTACTTACCTACCTATTAATTACGTAATTTAACTTTTAGTACGTATATCAACAAAATAAACAAGAATGATTAATCCACCATAGGTATAAAATAATTAGTCAAAATATGATCTTAGTCTTATAATTTCGTTGGACGGAAAAAGATCTCTGATCTGACTAGTTCTAAATAAACCAAATGGAATAGGTAAGTTCCTCGATTTCTCCATTCATAATATACTTTTAATTATTTCGGGTGGAGGAAATGCTTATTTTAAGTCTCGTGTTTGCAGCAGCAGAAGCTATGCAGAAAATGAGGCATATAATTATTTACCCCAGCCTCTTTCTCTTTTTTCAAAACTTTCTAACGCTGGTCAGCGTTTAAATAATCGGTCAGAGGAGCGATTTCCACTGCCGACTGTTACTAATGATGAATCGACAACGTAAATTTTTCATACGAGCGATCAGGGTAGTGGTAACGATCTCTACTACGAGGATCACCCTCGGATTACTTCTTGTTTTTGGAATCGGCCTTCTTCTCGAGGCTGTCCCACGGTGGGCTGTCGCGGGCCTCGGCGCCCCGGCGGGCGGGGCTCGCACGGTGGGCGCGCGTCGGGCCGCCCTCACGAGCGGACCACGACGTGCAGCGCGCGCCGCGCCGTCGCGACGGCGAGCAGCGCGCGCGTGGGCTCCCCGCGCCCAGCCCCCGCCCCCGACCCCGCCCCGCCCGCTATAACGGCACCAGGCCGCCCCGCGTCGTCGGGTTCCGGGTCATGTAGATGTCCATGTCGTGGTCGGTCCAGTTGTCGGACGTGTCGCAGTAGCCCATGCCAAGCGAGCCCACGCTGTACCTGCTGGCGGGCCGCGAGCGCGAGCGCGGCCGGCGGCGCGAGTTGCCCGTGCCGCCCGTCGCGCCGCCCGCCGCGCCGCTCAGCGACAGCCGCGACGCCCGCTCCGATGCCGCCCCTAGGGACTGCCTCGACTGACGGAGATCTGAAAAACCAAATCTCGTGTTGAAAAAAATATGCTCCCGGATGCATACCTAAACTACGACAGCGATAGTGAGAAGAATAGGAAGCGTTTATTAGGATCGGGTCGGGATCAAGCATGACTTACCGGTTCGAGATCCGAGAAGGCTGCCCGGGTAGCCGGGCATCCCGTAGCGGGCCGAGGGCGCGTAGCTGTGCTGAGATTGGCCGTCGGCTAGGGAGCGGGCGCGGCCGGGCCGGCCGGGCAGGGGATCGGGGGGAGCCGGTTCGGTATAGGTTCGTGCTCGCGGGATCGAACGTGCGCTGTAAGCCGACACTTGATCCCACTCACGCTGCTTGCCGAACGCGCCGAGCGTGGCGAGGGAGGACAGCGGGCCGCCCGGGCTGGGGGTGCCAAGCGCGCCGCAGCAGGCGCCGGGCAGCTTGTCGTTGTGCAGCCTGTGCACTGTCCTCGCTCGGCGGCGAGAAGCCGCCGCGAACACGAGGACGGCCACTACGATGGTACCACAGATGGCAGCGCTGGCGGCGATGGTGATCTTGTCCATGTTGGAGGCAGCGGCGGACACGGTGCGCACCTCGCGGCACTGCGAGTACGGTACCGTTTCGGGGCTCACGTGAACTTCTTCTAGGGAGATGACGCATACCACTATACATTCCTGTAAGTATACATGCAGAGATATTAGTAACATGTACCTATAGCAATAAAAAAAATCATATGTATATTTTACGACTTAATAATAATACTATCAAACAGTGATTCATGCACGAAATGCATGCTTAGTTATTCATAGAGGCGCTACAAGCCTCAATTAGCTATTAATCGTTATTCTTAATTTGTCATTTTGACTTAAGTATTTGTAAGAAAGGGGTAAAAGGTTAGAATGTCATACCAGCTACATAAGTATTTTGCTAATAATAAGGCGAGTAGGCGAGGGTTTAGGTATGTATTTAAACATTTGTGTAGTACTCACCTGGGATGGAACGTTTTTGATTTTGAATTCCCTTTCGCTGGCTTCAAGCGGCGGGCCTTGCTTGAAAGTTTTATCACCAAACAATCTGTACACCACTCGGAATCCAAGAATATTGGCTACGTCTGAGTCCCATTGTATAATGACAGAGTTGTCTTGCCTGTAGGCATTCTTAACGATGACCTCGTTCGAGTCGTCCACTTTTGGTTTCTGGGGAAAGTTCATAACGAGCGGCGGGCGCTGGTGAGGGGCGTGTCGCCAGGTGGGCGATGCGGGGCGCACGGCCGGTGGGGGGCGGGGCCGCGCCGAGCCCGTCGTGGTCACCGGCGCCTTTGACGTCGCTTCACTACTAGTAGTCGTTATAGGACTGGTCGCAGCCGTTGTCGTTGTAGTACTTGTGGTTGTACTTCGCGCAGTTGTCGATGTTGTCTGACTTATCTTCCAATCATTGATTTGCCTCTGTGGCGTGGTCGACTCTTCTGGAGTAGCCGTCGTTTCGTGCTCACAAACCAGCTCGTTTGGTTGGAAACTGTAGAATCCGCGCTCACGGAATTGTGGCGGATGACCACAGAACTGGGGATTTCTTTCTCTAGAGGTCACTTGTAGTTCACCGTCTCGTATCCATTCTATAATCCAGCGAAGACGACAATCGCAATTCAGAAATCGTCCTCCGATACTTAAACCTCGAAGGGTATGGTTTAAATGGGCAAGAGCTTCGGCAGGCACGGTGGGTAACGGATTACCATCTAATGCCAGAAGTGTAATCAATGGATTATTTCCAAAAGCATTTCCAGGCAGCTTGTTTAACAAGTTGAACCCTATGTCGAGAACTCTTAATTCCGATAATGCGCCAATCGCAGCAGCAGGAAATTCCGGCAAGAGATTATTTAGGAGACTCAAGGAACTTAATGTGGTCTTAATACCAGCAAATGCGTCTTCTTTAAGCGTCACAATCAGGTTTCGTTCCAAGTTAAGTGCTGTCAAGGAATCTAACCCTTCAAAGGTTTGCTTGCCTTCAGGTCCGGGTAATTCTCTAATGCTGTTCTGCGACAGATCGAGGAACGCTAAGCTGCGAAGACCTCTTATGCATTCTGGGACGCTTTTTTGTTTAGTTCCTTTAAGATTTAAATTTTTTAGCGAATTTTCTAGTCCAGTCAGCGCGTGTGGCGCCAGTGTGACGTTGTTGTCTGATATTTTTAATGTTGTCAGTTTGCGCAATGTTATAAACGAATGGTTCTCTATGTAAGTGATGCGATTCTTCGAGATGTCAAGCAGCGAAAGATTCGTTAATATCTTAAAAGCTTTAACTGGCACTTCATACAACTCGTTATCCTGCAAGTTCAAATTCTTTAGATAAGGGCCTTGCCCGCGAAAGGCGTCGTCATCTATTCGAGTGATCTTGCAACCGGAGATTTGAACGTTGTGAATTTTTAAGTGCGTAAACATGCCATCCGTGAGCGCCGGTATCGTTGAATTGTTGATGTACAATAAGTCTATTGGAATGTTTCTTGCGCTCGAATTCAGCGCTTTTAATAGCACAGCGAAGTCCACCTGAAATATAAACATACAGAGTATTAATCAATAGACTTTTGGTTAGCACATTTTGAAATTACTTCTGATAAAAATTTTGTGATCATTGTAATTTGAATATTCTGAAGAAGAAAAAAACAAACTTAAATTGTTTTGGTAGGTTTTGATTTGTTGTTGGCCAAATGATTATTCGCGTTCGCCTCGTGTGTGTCATACCTGGTCGCATTGCACAGACAGGTCCCTGGCGAGGTTGACGGCGCACACGCAGGCGGCCTGCAGCGCGGGCACGGGCTCCCACGGGCACGTGCCGAGCGCCTGCGCCAGCGTCGCCGCCGCCACCACCACGCGCACCCACGGCCGGAGCCATGAGACGCGCATTCCCACTCCCTGTGAACAATTAATAAGCGTAGTGTCAATCGAAATTGTCATAATCATGGTCGTATAGTACCTATATGGCAGAGTGCAGGCCCGGTGTGTCCAATAACCGTACACTGTCAATGTGTCAATCGAAAAGATTATATTTTGGTCGAGTATTATATTGGCAGAGTGCAAATCACACTATAAAGGCTGGCGTCCACTAGGCTCGCCGAGGCGAATCGCAATAATTCGCCTTCTATACATTTACTATGAAACTGCGTCTATTGACGAAGAGCCGCGGCGCGTCGAATCGAATTTACTATTCATAGTAAATGTATAGAAGGCGAATTATTGCGATTCGATTCGATTCGCCTCGGCGAGTCTAGTGGACGCCAGCCTTTATTAGCAGTTTTCACATACCTAGGTAGGTTATATCGTGGGTGAAGTGTGAACATAGAGCTGGTAAGAATCTAAAAGTACCCATGTGAAATATTTTATAACTCAGCGTCGTTATTTAATTTTACCGGTTTGTCAAACGATACATTCCTTCCTTGCCCTTAAATGTTTCACCAAGTCAAATTAGGCTATACATAATTGGCAATGATACTGGTAAGGATTCAAGATTATTTATACCTAGGTATTTTTAAAATGAATTGCCGAGGAATCTCACTTTCTTCACACGAACGCTAATTGGAGGCATAAATAACCCGAGTAAGTAAGAAAACTGCCTTATAATTAGAAAAGCGCCAGAAATGAAGATTTCACGAGACTCTTGCAAAGCGTTGTGTGAGCTCTAATTGGCCAAGCGAGGAATCCGTGCGGTGACATTTTCTCCACGACTGTCTTTCCGCTCCACTCATCCCACACTCATCCTCACCGCACGTGACGTGTTTAATTATTTGTTAAAGATGTCTTGCTTTGCTCACTTTCCGTTTCTCGGTGCATATTTGAATAAGCTTTTACATAACTTATTTTTTAAGTTTCACTAAGGCACGTGACACGTGTGTTATTATATTAGTATCCAATAGAAAAACTTCAAGTCGAATTGTCTTATTTCGGTTTCTTATGGAAGCAATGCGTATTTGCTTGCATTTCCACATCTTTGTCTCGTTGTCATACTGTTTGAGGTAAAACTAAGGTATACAATTGCTGGCCTACAAAACTTCAAATGGATCGACCCTCAGATAGTATTGTTGATCTTAATGTGCCATTTTAGAAAACGATGATAGTAAAATCGAGTTTTACTATTTTGTGGTAAAGATCTAAGTGTATCGATGATTACAGTATGAAAAGTGAAGTGTGGCTAATAAAACTACGCGTTTCTCCTAATAAAGCTATATGTGCAAGAAAACCACACGGCGCATGTTACGAGCGGCAATCAAGCGGTGCATAGACCGTTGCAGGGAAATGCAGCGTGGCGGCCGCAGCCGCCGGCCGGGAAACGCAGGCTTTCCCTACCACGCGCTCCTCCTACTAATTCAAGGGACGAGGGTTACCAAATGTAGAACTGACTGCTAACTGATGATAAGAATTTTGATCAGTCTGTCGGGAATGCGAGATTACTGAAACGCCAGGAAATAATTTACTGCTAACATGAAATACTTAATACTGATTACACAAGCGCAAGGGCATTCGGCAATAAAATGCATTCTGGTGATTTTAAATATTTACTTCTTTTTAGGGTTCCGTACCCAAAGGGTAAAAACGGGACCCTATTACTAAGACACCACTGTCCGTCTGTCCGTTCGTCTGTTTGTCTGTCCGTCTGTCTGTCTGTCACCAGGCTGTATCTCATGAACCGTGATAGCTAGACAGTTGAAATTTTCACAGATGATGTATTTCTGTTGCTGCTATAACAACAAATACTAAAAACAGAATAAATTAAAAAATTAAGTGGGGCTCCCATACAACAAACGTGATCTTTTTTGCCGTTCTTCGCGTAATGGTACGGAACCCTTCGTGCTCGAGGCCGACTTGCACTTGGCCGGTTTTTCTAGTTTATGAGACCTAAAGGACGTTTACCACAAAATAAGTATTTGCTTCCGGATGATGATGAAATGTGTATTAGGCAACAAAATGTTTATTCATGCAATACGCTTGGCGGAGTTGTACTTAGAGTGGTGGAACGTTTCAAATACTTGGGCCACATTATAACAAATGATCTGTGTGATGATAGTGATATCGAGAGGGAGCGAAGGGCGTTGTCGGTGAGGAGTAATATGCTGGCTCGAAGATTCGCTAGATGTTCCGTGGAAGTTAAAATAACACTATTCAAAGCATATAGCCAGTCTTTTTACTCTAGCGGTCTTTGGGTTCGGTACACGAAACGAGCCTACAACGCCCTTCGCATTCAATACAACAACGCTTTCAGAATGCTGCTGAGACTTCCAAAATGGTGCAGTGCATCAGGAATGTTCGCCCAAGCGCACACGGACGATTTTCACGCAATTATGCGTAAAAAATCACGTCGCTAATGGGTCGCGTAAGGGAAAGTCGAAACAGCATTCTGAAGGTGATTGCTAACAGATTTAGCTGCCCCATAATGTGGCACTGGATGGAGCAGGTTAGGTCTACTTTGACCTATATCAAGTGACCAAGGTGTATAAAAAAAAAATGTAATTAAAAATACTTAGTTTAGGTAACTAACATAGCTTTTAAGTTAATGTAACTAACCATATATGGACTTGTGGGTCTGAAATAAAGATATATTTAATTTAATTTTTAATTTAATTTAATACAATACTATAGGTACCTACTCTTTATTGCACAATACTATTTTCTTGAGTATTTTTGCAATATTGATCTTGTATATTTGCACAAATCACGGGAATTATTGGATTGACTTATTTTTATTCTAATTTTAATGAAATATGGACAAAGTATTACGTACGTGTAAATTTAATGTGATTTTTTTAACGTCGTTTGCATGTATCTCGTAACATGGTTTAAGTAGTATTCGCTCCTTAGTCCTTACATTAACATTACCCAGTACCCACACAGGTTGACAGGCTGATGATGATGACGATGATTGCTTTTTACCAAAAAGTAATCCATTATTTTTTGTCAAAAAAATGTTTATGATTATTTATGTAATAACTTTTACAGTTTAAAAAACTCCTGAGAAAATTAAAACTGCAATTTAGTGAGTTGTCAATTTCGACCAAATAACCATTCAAATCGGTTTATCTGTTAGGGGAGCTCAAATGCCACAGTTTACACACAGATACACATTAAAGTTATAAAAGAGATGACCGAAAGAGAGATGGCGGGATGACCTCGACGCTTTTTGCAGCGACTGGCGGAAGCATGCACGAAGCCGTGAATGAGTGGCGGAAGAAAGGGGAGGCCTTTGCCCAGCAGTGGGAAACAAGATAGGCTAAAAAAAACTATTTTTTAATACAGTTGCTCAAAAAGTGCTAGTTTTCATGGCTGTTTAGCGTGCGGAAAGTTGGTTTTCGCGAACTAGTGCAATTTTTTTAAATTTTTACTTGTTCCAATTCATGACTACTTAATGATGAGTGTTAATATTAGTTTCCTTTAAACGTCGTAATCAACATAAAAACCTACTGTTAATGTAAGAATACGAAAAATATGCATATTTCATATTTTATTACTTACCTCTTCATCATTATAAGTATTATAACACGTTTATTTTTTAATGTAAAGTTTTTGAGTTGTACAGAGTTGATGATACTCCTATTTATGGCATCTCAGGCATCTGCGTTGAGGTGGCACGTCACACTGTCCCATTTGCATGCGTTTACGAAGTTCATCTTCGATTTCGCCGCTAACGGGACCGCGAGCTTACGCGATTCACTTTCGCGTCTCGTAGCTTTGAGTACGAGCTCGTTCACTACCAACAACGATGACACGAGACGGTTTCGCTAACCACTAATTATTAATTTAAAAACCCAATTATTATAAATTGAAAATTTAAGAAGGGAAATAAGTGGTAATTGCTTGTTTAATAAATTTGTTAAATATTGTCTCGCGGTTTGAGAATTAACAGCTTGGCGTGAGTTGCGCGAGTTGATTTTGTTGTTTTTGCGGTTTTTGAAATATTTTCGTCTTAAGTACCCCCTTGTGTTGTATTCATTTTCTTAAGAACATCTAGGATAGAACCTTATTGCTTTCCGGAGACGAAAGTAATTACGAACTTAGGTGCAGCAATTTGCTCTGCTGTTGCAATCCTAGTTTAGTTCCCGTGTAAGAAACTTTTCCGAAATGCATGGCTTAAGCAATCTCAGTCATTAGTACAGCCGAAGGCAAAAATATCGATCCAGAGAACCGGGTCAAAAATATGTGAACACGACTTTATTATCTCAGGTGTAAGAGCATACAGATGTTTTTGAAACTTTGGGAATGTATATATATTTATGCCTTTGACTGTACAAGTGCCATACTGCTGAAAGTTGTGCATTTATTTGGCTGTAAGTGCTCTAAGTACACTGCATCTTACCTGGGTTCTATTTATTGTTTTTCATTTCTAGATTTGTGCGCTACAGTGAAAACATAGTACGTACCTAGATGCTAATAATTTATATTTTTATTGAACCATCTGTGGCGCAGACGTCATCAACTCGTCATTTATTTTTGCCGTGATCTCGAGATACTATTAAATTTACTCCAAATTAATCCCCAGCGTGGTTTGTTAATGACAGCTCTATTAAACTTTGCGCAGTTCCATCAGATCGGTGTTTGTACCTCTGACACGGGCGATACGGCCGATGCGACCAGCAGATTTTATTGTTTGCAACTTTTGGCATCCACCTGCCGCTCGGTACAAAACTCTTGATTGAAAGTGAGTTAACTGGAAAGCGCCTAAATTTAGTCGGGCTGGTACCGGACGGGTGTTATGTCAAACTTTCTGGAACATTTTAATTTTTCTCAGCAATGCCCGTACGATTTCAGAATGATATTTTTTTGTCGTATTTGTCTTTCTCTGTTGTTGTGGAGATACTACCTATTGCTTTTAAGTTTAGAGTGATGTAGATATGTAAAACTGCCAATATCAATCAGGCATACTGAATACTGATAACAAGCTTTATAGCTGACGCTAACAGATGGCGCTACTGACCTCTGTCTTCCTTGTCTTTCCATTGCGGTTGACGTATTTCAATATTTTCAATGTCACTTCTTAAGCTACTTAAAAACCTACTATACCTACATACTTACTTTACTCTTTGTTAAATACAAGTTTAAGATGTCACGATATTTATTTACTTATTGTATTCAAGTTTCTTGGAGTAATTTAGTTACGCAATTCATCACTAGATGGCACTTTAGCCGAATGAAACTAGCTAACGCTTGTTCATTGTGGAATGTAGGCAACCCGCAGTGGACACAACTGTGTTGATCTTTCCAAAGGTTAACGGGGAATGATGATTGGATTGGACATGCGACTGCGTGAAGTCCGCAACCACTGTTACGCTTTGGCGGGCCTAAATTCCACTGACCCCTATTTTTTGGAAAGATCATTGTAAATTTGTAACTGAAAACTTGATATAGAAGTCAGAGGTCTTCTAATCTAAAAAGGCTGCAAAGTCGAGTGTTACTAAAACCGGTCAAGTGCGAGTCGGACTCGCGCACGAAGGGTTCCGTACCATTACGCAAATAAAATCGGCCAAGTGCGAGTGGGACTCGCGCACGAGGAGTTCCGTATCCGTACCATTACGCAAAAAACGGCAAAAAATTACGTTTGTTGAATGGGAGCCCCACTTAAATATTAATTTTATTCTGTTTTTAGTATTTGTTGTTATAGCGGCAACAGAAATACATCATCTGTGAAAATGTCAACTGTCTAGCTATAATGGTTCATATGATACAGCCTAGTGACAGACGGACAGACAGACAGCGGAGTCTTAGTAATAGGGTCCCGTTTTTACCCTTTGGGTACGGAACCCTAAAAACGAAGTACCTACACTACCTAGTAATCAATCTGCACGGGCACAAAGAGGCGTCCAGCGGAGATAAAAACAGTAGATGGTATCATTTAATTTTATCGAGGTCTAGGACCTTCGCTTACTTAAATAAAACAATAATTGATCAAGATATATCATAGTGTCATAACATAACATGGGTAAGCGAATATCAAAGCTCCATACGAACTATTGTATGGGACTGAGAAAGTAGGTCTCTAATCTCTACCGTCTACAACAATGACAAGAATAGCTGATTCACACTCACCTATCTTGGTAACAGTTCTTATCGGATTGCAATCGGATGAAGTACTTTTTGTATGGAGATTAGGGGTCTATCGGCCCAGATTTAGGTTAGGTTCTGATTTAATTAATTTGTCCTTTGTGCCACCCAAAACTAAAGAAAATTAGAGAAAAAATGTACACTATATTTTTATACAGTCCAAAACTACGTCAAGACCAGTTTTAGGCGACATAAGTCATAACTAGGGTTATTTTTATGGTAAATACTAGAAATTCCCGGTTCTGGTTCTGTTTTTGTACAGGGACCTAGCCACAACAAGGAATTGGAGTCCCATTATCCTAACTTTCAGGAACAACATTAGTTTATCTGATGATGTATGTGACCGATTAGCAGTCTATATTATACGTCTCTGTTTGGGAGCGAGCGTGCCGCCGCGGCGCCGCCCCGCATCCACTTCCATGGGATATTCGACGCACGTCCGCAAATTACGCCGCGTGCGGCACGAGACTGGATACTAGCGCCACCATTACAAACGCTTATCTAGAGCGGCGAGGCGAAGGTTACGACTAACCACAATAACACACGTCCTCAACCGCCGTAACAGTTATGCGTACCAAAGATAGATATAACTGTAATAGATGGATGCAGTCTAAGAAAATAACGTACCTCGAAAATCAACAAAATTTGATTCTCGATGAGAGGGCGCTACTAGCTTTGGCCTACTGTCGTATAGATGGCGTTGACGGTTTCGTTTGTTATTTAACAATTTTAACGCATATCAGTGAAACAACATGGGTCAAAATCATAAAAATAATTAATGCAAATAAAAAAAATCATTTATCCATATTTAAATACATTTTATCGTATTTTTATAAATCTTCATTTTTAGTTTTAAAGTGTGTCGATAGATGGCAGTGAATTTACTGTGGTTACAAAATTTACTATGACAGTACCGCTCTAGTATAAGTTACTCTATGTGCGTACCTACTCGGAGAGCACACTTATACTGGTTCTTATACGCGTTCGACTTTTATAGGCTCGGTTAAACGTTTGGCATAACACCCCAATGAGCAGAATCCTCTCGGTGTTTATAGAAAAAAAAATGCCGCTATACAATCTGATTGCGAAGCAATCAAGTCACTGGTAGATGCGGATACAATTCGAAATCACGTTGGAAAAATGGAAAGAAAGTAGTAAATGCATATGACGAATTGACGACATTAATAGGACGCCAGTCTCTAGATGTTTATATGGGCAAGATACTGACAAAATAGGGAAAACTATTAGGGACGCATCAGACTAAATAAAGAATAAAGATAATAATGATCGCTATACTGTACTTGCTGTACGACTATTATTACTATTAAGTACCGGGACTACCGGATGTCCATAGCACAGATCCAAAACAGTTTAAAAATAATGTTAATTGTTCTCCATATTCACGCTACATGGATTGACAAGTGCATTTAAACGGTTCGAAATTTCTAAAAGCACTATTCAAACCAAACTTAGTTTATATCCCTGATACTAAAATAACAGTTCGATTACCCATTCTACAACCCAACTACCCAATAAATCTCGTATTTAATACTAAAATGACAGTTGGGTTGTGTAGATGGCGCAGTAAATTGGCCAATCCAATTGTTATTTTACTATTTGAGAAATATAAAACATAGTTTATATAAGTACATGCAGTGCAAGTTCAATAAAAGCTTGTAATAAAAGCAGCTCCAATCTATTTCCTCTGAAGCAATCAAGTCGCCGATGGACGCGTATACAATTCCTATTCACGTTGCAGTATGAATGAAACGAGCGCAGATGACGATATCCACCGCGGTTCAGTGGGTGTGTGTTTACAAAAACGCGGTTAAATAAATATACTCTCTATAAACAGACCAATAAAACGACTATTTAAAAGGTATGAAACTCGCTCGATTATTTACCAGCGAATGCCTGTTTTGCATTTCAATATTATCCTGCATTTTAACGGGGCGAGGCGAATTGAATCTCAAATACTTATTAGAAGTATTATAATAAATTAAATTATTTTCAGAAAATATTTTAATTTGAATCTCAAATCCTGATTAATCGTTTAACGACAATAACGATTGCCAGAACTATCTTTAACACAAGTATATTGAGACCTCGTAAATCTGCAATATATTCTTCTTAGTTCCTGTGCAATATTTTATTATTTATTATTATGTCGAAAAATCTTCAAGTTCTGGAATGTTTGACTGATCGGATAATGTTTGTCTTAAGCTTAAGTATTTTGAACGTGAGTAGGTACCTATATCATCAAATTTGCATCGCCAATCTGCAGGAATTTTATATTGTTTACTTACTTCTTACTTCGCTCTCAATATTTTATGGGTATAATCAAAGATAGATATAACTCCGTAATAGATGGATACAGCCTAAGGAAAAAACGTGCCTCGAAAATCAAGAAAATTTGATTCTCGTTCAGAGGGCGCTACTAGTTTTGGCCTAATGTCGTATAGATGGTGTTGACGGTTTCGTTTGTTATTTAACAATTTTAACGCATATCAGTGAAAGAACATGGGTCAAAATCATAAAAATAATTAATGCAAATAAAAAAAATCATTTATTTATATTTAAATACATTTTATCGTATTTTTATAAATCTTCATTTTTAGTTTTAAAGTGTGTCGACAGATGGCAGTGAATTTACTGGGGTTACAAAATTTACTATGACAGTACCGCTCTAGTATAAGTTACTCTATGGTATAATATAAAAGTTTGTAGCTCCCTTTATAAATTTATCGCAGCTCTGCCAAGATACGCCATTAAAGTTTCATGCCCCCGTCACTCCGCCTGGAATGTCGGGAACTAACTGATACACCGCAATTGGCTCCGGGGATAAATTTCGTGAAAACTTTTAGCGTTATTTATAAGCTTTAAATGGCTTCTCAGCTACTTGCTTAACACAATATTGAATATGCAGAGCCCCCTCAAGCTTGTTTCATTATAATTGGTTGCACACTCAAGAGGAATACAAAGGAGTTACATTATATAGAAATTAGAAATATCCATATGAATTATGAAGTGACCCGATTTCATTGATCTCAATTGTTTTGAGCGACTACCTACGTATTAGGCGAGATGTGTAGGTAAGAACTTACTCGTCATAATACTGAATTTGAGAAAAACCCGAAATAGTTCGTGTAATATTTATTTATACCTATTTCGTCGTCTTTTCCGCACTTCCGTGTGTAGGTGGAATGGTGGAAAACGTGTCCTTTGAAAGACGAACATTTTTTAAAGAAATAATAAATGAAACGCAATAAATTTTCGGATTTTTGAAATAACACTAGATTAAAGTAAATCTTTGATTAAATGAATATAAATCTGAATTGTCTAAAACACCGAAATACTAAGCCAAGTGTTGAAGACGAGTCTCCACCAGGTACTGTACCGTATCGTATGGTACAGTACCTAGTGGAGACTCAAAGGCTTACAAATTAAGACTGTCACGAGAATAGCATATGACGCACTTCGTCGACGATAACATCATGAATTATGATTTAATGAGTTGCACAATACGAGATCTCTCCTAAACAAAGACAATTTTAAAAACTCCATTTGTCACATCCACAGCGAAAGTCTGTGATTCAGCATTGGCACGACTCCGATAAGTCATGGTCTTGGTTTGTACCTTTCTCCTGTGAATCACAAGCAGAATGACGAGATTTCTGGTAATAAAATCAGCAATATGGCGAATAAGGAATAAATACCTATATGTTTTATGTACCTATGTTCATTTGTTTGTCGACTCGATGTGTGTGGAATTGTTTGTGTCCATTGTTGGAGGTGGGTGTTTAGGCATAGAGAAATAAGTAAGAATAAGTAAGTAAACCACTCTCACTCTATGCTTACTTATTCCTCTATGGAGAAATAAGTAAGCATAGAGTGCTCACTCCATACATTACTTTTGTTACCAAAACTCGTATTATTTTCGTAGTCGACATCTAGTGTCAAGTCGAGTCAAAAACTGATGTATGGATGGACTGGATGGAGTGAGCACTCTATGCTTACTTATTTCTCTATGGTTTTGGTAAATACTTATGTACCAATCAGCCTGGTTTCCAGTTTTGTTAATTTGCTTGTTTGTCAACTTTTAAGTCAAAATTAACAACACAAGCAGTGCAAAATTACAAATTTATAGATTCATCTTTCATGTACGCATTACGCGATCGCGATCGAATGTCGGCTGTACACACTCGTCGAGAACCTCTCGGCGAGAGTCTCGGCACCGCTCCGATATAATCGGAGAAGCGCGAGACGAGACGAGAAGGGAGCAGCATGTACACACTCGTTCTCGGCCTGTCTCGGGGGCTCTCGACAAGTGTGTACAGCCGGCATAAAAGTGTGTGTTTAACATTTTGAACGCCAAAGACGTCAACTGACGCTCGCGGCTACTGCCCAATATCACACACGATGGGCGTGGCGTGCAAAAGCTTAATAAAAAGGCAGTACTGAAGTAATTTTTGCCCAAATTAGAAGACAGCTCGAGTTCCTTCGCGGATTTGTTGCCGGCGACAAACATAGCGACAGAGGAGTGAACTGATTCACTTCTTCATTCCAGTCCTCTGTGGTTACATTTTGTGTTGCTAAATAATTGTCATCCCAATAATATTCAAATAAGGCTTACGAGATGAGATAAGGTCGAGTTGTTTAATGTTACGCTTTAGGCTGGACGTCAAAGTTGCTAGAGGTAATCTGCATAAACAAGCTCATGATATTCTCAACCGCTCAACTAGTTCAACTAGTTGAGCATTTATTGCGGCAGTTCCGTTGTGGCCATTTAACCGGACTGTAATGTCGGTCATTATGCTTCTGGAGCGTGCGGTATCGGCGTGAGTCGCCTAGTTATCCGTCGAGAGGAACATCGCGCTATTTAATATGCTGTCCTAGCTATTTTACCAATGAATGACTAATTGACTAGGAAACGTTTTATGGGACAAGCTTTGTAAATATTTTATTGATGTCAACTGAATCAAACCTATGGGCACTTGCAACTACAGATACGTCATATGAGTATTTTAGACCTTTATTGGCATTACTTATAATGATATGTGCACGCAATTTTGCGGCACGCTGTACAAACACAGGTCCCTTGCTGACAAAACAGGGCCTGTGTACATTCTCGAGAGCCCTAACAACCTTTCTCACCATTAACAACGTAAAAAAACGCTCATGCTACGAGTACTCTAGCAGCTGCTTTTGTTTACAAAAAGTGAAATGTACACCAAATTGCCAATTGCGGTAGGTAATGTAGCCGTACAGTCGTCTAATGCTTTGTTGCTGATTGCCGGTATCACCAGGCTGTGCATTCCCATTGCTTGCGTGATCACGGGCGAGCCCACTAGTTGACTAACCAGTATAGCTATCGTGAGACTTTTCAGTATAAACAGCGCGCAATCGGAGTGCCATTGGTTTGGTTAGCCGGAACCCTACCACAGCTGCGACGCTGCGCCGCCCGTGACCTAGCTTGAGCTTTCTCCGCTGACAATTGTTTCTCGCCGCCTACACTCATTACGACTTAGATATTACTTCCACCTGCTTCATTGACGTCTCAGTGGCAGGTTTCTTTCAATTTGCCTTAATTGCCAATGGCTATATGTGAAGGTGCCCAATTTTAGTCTCGTTAATGTGAAATGGACCATGTATGTATGTAATGAAAGCGGCGGAACGGTTTGGCAATCCCAAGTTAACAATATTTTCACTTTCTTGTTTTATGATTTACTAAGTAAAGTGGTTCTGGTGGTGTTCTCATGTAGGTAGGTATTTATTGTAAAAAGTTCATTGTGTAGATTTTATTATGTAGATAATTCTAATGACGGGAAATAAAACCGCCATTTGGCATAAGTAATATGATTAGATCGATTGAAAAGATGGCGTGTGTCCAAAGTGGTATGCGGAGTATCTATTTGAATAACTTTTAAGAGTTCAATGTGCGTCGTTACATTTCATATCGACATCATTTTGCAATTGTAAGTATTTATACTAGGTAGTTATCTCACTTTCTGGTAAAAGTAGAACCTCAAAGGTCCATTATTTCACATAGTTAACAAAGCAATCTCACAATTCTCTGAGGACCTCTGACCCATCTCAGCAAGTATATATGGCGGCCGAGGGGTCAGGATGTACTTAGGCGATATTACGGCATGTCCGATTGACGTTCTAAATCCCATTTAGATCGTCCCGATTTCATGTTGCTGTCAAACGACGATCGACAGGGCTTTAACTCTCGATTACACCCTCATCGTGAGCCCCACTGTACCTCGGATTATAATATACTCGAAAAGGTTGTCAAATATGTAACAATAAAAAAATATCTCGATCATTTAACGACGGATGGCCATGACGTATCTGTAAACACATTTTTTAATACAGTTGCTCAAAAAGTGGTACTTTTTGTGGCTGCGTAGCGTGCGAGAAGCTCAATTTCTCGAACTAGTGGTTCCAAACTATACTTTCGAAACGCAGTTAAAATTGAATTTAGCGCGGAGCAGGTACTAGGGCCTCATGAGTTATGAGGAGGTGTCGTTGACCAACCCGCGCCGGGCCCGCGGCGGCCGCGGCCGGGGCGCGCACGAGTATGAAGGTATCGCGGGCTGCGGCAGCTCGCGTATCTTAGCTGTATAGGTACTTTTGGTTTTGGTTTGGTTTGGTGGTATGATTCTACTAATGATATATTAATTTATTATTTTTTCGCAATTGTATTAAAAAACGTCGTTTACAACACGTGTGAAATGTCTTTTTACCACTCGTACCGAGTCTTGCCACTCGCTTTCAGCCCGTGGCAAGATACCTCGGTACTAGTGGTAAAAAGACATTCTTTTCACACTAGTTGTAAAATGTACTATTAAATATCGTTATTTAATGTCAATACGGCTATTAGCCCCGGACCTAACGTTTATCGATGATTCAGTAATGAACATGCACTAACTTTTGGTTACTTATGGACTTTCTGCTGTAATATAAAATGCTTAAGTGTGTCGTTATACAGTTCTACGCATTTTAATCGATAGAGGAAAAGTATAATAGGGTTTCCGTCCGTTTATACTTGTGTAACGGTTACCGTGAGAAGAAAGCGCGACTCGACTAGGCTCGGGTGCCTGCTCGCTACTGTTCGATACATAACAGTAATACTGACACTCGTACACGTAGCCACTTGTAGTGCTATACGAATTATGGGCATCTACATATTAAAGTAAGGGCAGCCACGCGAAGATGCTTTGATCGTGCAGGGAGCTGCCTACTGCGATGTTCATTAGCACCGCTGCCTACATACCGATGTAAACAGTTAACACGAATTGTGTGTCATCATTTCTACTAGGTCAGTCTTGCCTACCGCTCGTTTACAAGTATTATGACTTATTTATAACAGTTACCGTTAAAACAAGGCTGTTGGAACAACTTTCTTGTTTATGAGAAATCTGATAATGAGCTAAAGATTCATATCGATGCATGAGCATGATTTGAAGATATTCAAACAAAAAACAAGTAGGTATATTGTATGGACTATAGTTTGCCCGGTACGGTTATACGTCTGTATCCGATTGATAATAATTGCAACAGACATTAATAGACGGATTCCGGATCCCTTCATGCAATGTAATTTAACTTCCCTTTGGTTATATTTGGTAATATTGGTAGTTATAATTATGTAGCTCCGATGAAACAATCACGGTTGCTGATGTTACTCGTAAAAACAATTATTCACGGGCGCGGTTTCCTGAAAACGTGTGTTGTCGGCACAAATATTAAGTATGATATCAGCCAATTAAAATTCCGAATGTAATTATGTTTAATCGTTTATCGGAATTCTTCTTTAAGCGAGCGCTGTGCTAGGTCGGTCGCCAAATTAACGTAGGGTTACCGGATACAAATCCTGATAATGTGCCTGATTATTGTTAATACCTACATAAATACTGTATTTTTTTGTAAGATAGCGTTTGGTGTGTGAATTCATAAATAAATTACTTAACAGGTATAAAGTCACGATATTACCACAATAATCATTGCTTGTGAACGAATTAACAATCATATTTTTATTTTCCACCTTCTTATTTGTTCCTTGATGAAGGAAATTCTAAAGGACAATATTTGAGCTATTGTAAGTACAGTGAGTTGCGGAATTGCATGGAGAAATTATGAATAATTCATTGATAAAGTCGCTATGTTGAATAAAGCTCGAAATATTTCTGTAATTTCAATGTAAAAATTCGTAATGTTTAACGAAGAGTCCATACATCTAGTAACCCTAATCTGTGTATGAAGAGCGCGGGAGTGTGAAATGCGCAGTATGCGGGGCGTTAAGTTAATGAATCGAAGCGGACGTTAGTCGAGTCGCCGTGTAAAAACGCGCGCCGTTGGCGACCGCGATGCCGAGCGGCGCGCGACGATAGCCTGATGCTGATGCTATCGCGCGTACACATGGATTAACTTAACACTTGTGCATTTAAATATTCAACGAAGCGCTAAAGGTGTTCATTCATGATTCATGATATTAGTTTATCTCACAAGTGTCACGAACGAACAAGTGTGGCGAATTGGTTAAGTATTAGGTAGTTAAATTGTTTCAAATTTGAAAAGTAACAACACTTACTTACCTAGGCAAGTAGTAAAATAATTCAAAGAATGCTCACTTTTTCTTCTTCAGTTTGGACATTTTTTTTGTTTAGTGTCAAAATGTTTCAGAAAAGTATTAGCCACTAGGTATAGGTATATTATATTTACATTAAAAATCTTATCAGGCACAAGAATTACTACTACTTACTGTTGTTATGTAAATTTTTTACCTACCCTTTTTAATGCACATTCACTGCGTATCGTAATCGTAATAAGCAGATTAAATCGAGAAAGTAGCTCGTAAAATATTAAGTAACTTCTCGAAAAAACATACTTCCTTATGTCTATCTGGGATTTTTTGCAAGTAATATTACATCAAATTGATTGTAGGCTATCCATTCTGTTCCAAACCGATTTGCTGTGATGCATTCGCTTTATTGCCGTATTTAGGTTAAAAGCGTGCATTATAGCACAATCAGTATAAACGGCGGAGACTATAGGCAGGCGCGGCGTCCCTAATGTGCACAATGTCTATTAGAAAACGGCCGAGTGTCCATCCATCATGTGTTCCGAAGACGTAAGATGCATGTCGCCGCACCTGGCAGCGCGGGTCAATAAACCACATTAGTTGCATTAGCTACGATTACTGGCGTTACCGTGCACCGCGTGCACTAGGTAGTCTAGACTCTAATAGGTACGCTGACTATACCTACATAAATCTACATTCGCGTCGTAATGACACCGCAAGGTCAAGCCGCTTGAGGAACATTTAGCCAGTGTAAGGCGAAACCACTTGAGTAAAATGACTAAGCTACGATTGTTGTTTGTGGTATTATGACAGATTTCCATAATATGTAAATAGAGATAGTACCTAACACTTTTTTTTTATAATTTACTACTTATTACCATGTGTTTTATGTGAACGTTTTGAAACGTCCCAGAAAAAATACACGGATAGATCTACAAACGTATATATCTATTGGTAAGTATTCATTTTATCTTGGAAAGCATCAAGTCCGGAAATCGGGTAACATATATATATATATACATATAATACCTATGTTTTAATTTAAGTATGTAGTTCTTATTACTTAAATTAGCTTTATATCAAAATGTATTTAGCTCGACATTTAACAAAACATACGCTTTGAACAATCTTCTACTCACACCGGCACGTGGCTACGGGCATTCACGTACCTATAATATACCTTTACCTACGTTTTACAGTCTCGGTCCGGCTCCGGTATCAGTCACGAGTGTCACGATGTGCCGTGTCCCCAATAAGCTCTTAAAATCCGCAAATCGCTGACGCCTTATACGGATAGTCCCGGTTCGATGTCCCCTTATTCGGCAGGTCTTGTTGCTAACCTTTTTATATGTGGTACATTATTTCTTATTGAGTTTACGGTACTTTTGATTGAGAATTTAGCAGTTTTGGTAATAATATCTCCCGTGCGTTGAGTAAAAAAAGACGCGATTTGTAACTGGAACCCAAGAACTGCTGTGTTTTTACCAAACAACAGTCAAGGGACGTTTCTAATACACACATCTTCATGACTCACAATTTATCATCTAATAGCCGGACATAAACCTTTGATGTATCTCAAACGCTTGCTTATGTTATGGTTATGGATATACGAGATGATTTTATGTTTAGGTAACGGCGGTTACTTAAAGCTGAGCAATTTTTGCGCCGCGGCATCGGCAGGAACAATAAATGACAAAAGGAACGATCAAATCTTGATAGCGTCTAGTAGCTACTGTGTTCTCACAACGCTACATTTCGTAAATGAGGGGCCGTGGTAAAATTAAAACATTGAAATGGCCATTTACATTGAAGAGAGTTGTTAGTGACCCATATTCGCGGCTATTAACCTAGCTGCATGGTTGGCGCATCTGCACGCTTGCCGCGGAGTTTGTTGACGATTCGCGCATTAATCTCGACGGCCGGCGGAGACAATACGCGCGATGTACAATAGCTAAATGCTTTCCATGCTTGCCTTGCTATATAGCCTCTGGCGCTTAGATCTTCGATTACATATACTTAAACCGGATAATAACTACACACTTATATTGGTTCGCTTGAGCTAAACGTCGGTAAAAGACTGGAATACTAGGCCTAGTGTCCCACGGCGCATGCTCCGCCGAGCTCGCTAATAGCGACACAGTTACTCTGCCCATTGTCTTACGTGCGTCGTCTAAGGTTTTTGTCCACTCGAGACGTCGATAAAAATTTGAAGGTGAATTCGCTATACGGCGATTTTTTTTATCAGTAGGTACCCAAATATAACAATTTTTGTCATTGTGACGAATCGAGTTAAAATGAAAGCATTTTGGAAAAACAAAAATCAACATTTCGTAATTTTGCGATTTTAAATTTTAATAATTTCATAACTTGTTTTTATATCCATATTCTTTTATATATATTAAGCTATATGTGAATATTCAATACATGGCAACAGTCCTATGAATTGTTGCTGCCGATAACGTGGACGGTTGACGCGCGATAACGTGAGTTTCTCGCCCGCCCAAACACTCACTCGCGATAATGAATGCATGACATTAGCTTACATAATTGCGCTACTGGAAACTAGATTAAGGTTACGTACAACAACATCGCTTTTTCACCTCAGTAGCTAGGACTAGCTTTTAGGTGTTTTGATGCTAGGGTACAAGTGAATGACAGAATAAGAGGTCAATAGGTACGATGTGCATTTGCATTGTATTCAATCAGCTAAAAATAAACAATAAACTTATGTTGCATAAATGAATATCTGCACTTTGGTATTTTGATTATAAAGGGTTGTGTATGGGTTTTGATAAGGCTTAACTCGCCATACCCTTAGCCCGATAAAACCCTTTCATTTTACATTTAAAGCCCTTGTCTAAGCGCTAACCCATATGATTAACCGGTATCATCCGCTCACCAATACAAGCATGTTGTTTTTTTTTTTAAGTTTATTTGTATCACAAAACAAAATACAAAGAACTTAAAGCTAAGATGCGCCACAAAAACTTATAAAAGTTTATGCGTGGTGCAAATGCATCACTTCGCTTAAACTGCATGCTTATATATATGTTTATAAGGTATTCTAAACACAATAAGGAAAAGAAGGTAAGTAAATAGTTATCAGGTAACACCTGTCATCACACGTTCCCGTCCGTTATGTAATATTTCTTGAACGCATTTTTACATCTATTTTTATTTTCGAGACCATATTTATATATATCTTCTGTTAATTAACTTACAAGATTGGATATTTTGTATATTTTACTCATAATCGAAGTTTAAAGTTGAGTGTTTAACTCAGGCATAAATGTCCATTTTTATCCTCGACTATATAGGTCCTCGCTGCGCTCGGACCAATAAATTACCTCGGGTGCAAATGAATCGCTTTATGCCCTTGTTGTACAATCTACTATTACAACAGTTTTATTAACCATTGTCGTTCTTTACTTTAGTCGATAAAAGTGATATTATATGATTATTTACTATACTAGAGACGGTGCTTTTTATGAAACTCGACATGTGTTTACGGA
This sequence comes from Cydia strobilella, assembly GCF_947568885.1. Lineage (NCBI taxonomy): Eukaryota > Metazoa > Arthropoda > Insecta > Lepidoptera > Tortricidae > Cydia > Cydia strobilella. Next base: position 17,968,939 of record NC_086044.1, read on the forward strand.
AGATTTTCTCATCGTAACGACATAAGCGGCCGAGGCGTCGCTTCACGTTTCAGGCGTCGTGGTGGGAGGAGGCTACCCGCGACCCTGGCTGTCATTCCACTTGCAAACCGTACATGGGCGAAACCAAAGCTCAACAAACCAGTATACTTGCGCTCTCCGACTACACATTGTTCTTACTGATCACGAAGTCACGTGACACTGGCTTTCCCAAGAATCCACCCCGCAGAATAAACTCCTCTCCTGGGGGTACCAAATATTCCTATAAATATAAGCTTTTATCCCGAAAGTTACTATAAATTTACAACGACATATAATATAAGCAAAGAGGATATAATATTATAGAGCGGTACTGTCATAGTAAATTTAGTAACCACAGTAAATTCACTGCCATCTATCGACGCACTTTAAAACTAAAAATGAAGATTTATAAAAAATCGATAAAATGTATTTAAATATGGATAAATGATTTTTTTTATTTGCATTAATTATTTTTATTATTTTGACCCATGTTCTTTCACTGATATGCGTTAAAATTGTTAAACAACAAACGAAACCGTCAACGCCCTCTATACGAGAGTAGGCTAAAGGTAGTAGCGACATCTGATCTAGAATCAAATTTTCTTTATTTTCGAGGCACGTTTTTTCCTTAGACTGTATCCATCTATTACGGAGTTATATCTATCTTTGATATAAGTGACGAAGTTGCAAAAGCAACCACGCAATCAATTATTATTGCTTATTACATTACACGTCTATCCAGTAAAGCATATTAGTAGTTCCATTATTACATTTCATAAACATTGTTAGTGTGACTACGACCGCGTAGAATTCGGAAAATAGAATGCGCGCAAGCGTTAAATACAATGTAAAATTTTAGTATTCAAACAAATAAAGTGAAAATAAATTTGAATAGGTTAGGTAGGGAATGCGGAACCGGTACTGGCATTTCCGGTACTGGGAAAGATCCGGGATTTCCCGGTACTTCGGTACTTTTCGGTACTGAGTATTTACTGTTGTATTTTTTGTTAAATGATGAATTACTTATATGAAACTGAAAATTAAGAATCAATTTTGTGTAATTCAGTACGAACAACCTAGAAAAGAACAAAATGATGAAAATCGACAATAGCAAAAAATCACAATTATGTACCAAAGCATTCTTACTTTATTCAATAATTTTCGTAAAATGTGAAATTTTACGCATATGTCATATGCCATAAACTATAATTTTAATAATCAATAAATGGAAAAGTAAATTAACGACTGATAAGAACAAACAAAAGCTAATCAAGACAAATAGTATACCTTTTCTTTCTTCATTCATTAACTTTCGTTAGATATTGACTATTCTTGGGAATATACGAAGGCGTTCGGATCTCTTTTTGTGTCATATTCCTTGAGTGAAATTTTCCTGATTGTACTGGGAGATTTATTAGGCAGCGGATGACCAAACAGCGGTGTCAAATCGAGAGATATAGTATACTGTTTAAAAGGAACTCTGTCCAGTGCAACCATGCGACAAATTCTGTCGTTTTTGTTATTTTTGGGTTTACAATCAGATTCATTACGTAGACTTTCTTAAGTAGTTGGCATTGGGAAAACGTCTGTGTGCAAAGAATCATCTCTTGTACTGGGTCCTGGTTGTGGACAATTAAATAAACCTTTTTTTAAATGCTTGCGTAATCCACTAGTTGAGCCACCTAACTTTTTTAAAACTTTACCACACTGATGTGTGTAGTTTGTCTTTTTCTTTGTCACATAATACATTTCTCTAAAAAAAGAATTTAAATATCAAAAAGTACGTTCGGATTCGGTTCGGACATATACTACACAATACACCATCAAACTAAAACAGCTACAATACATATACTTAATAAGTATTTGTCTGACTAATACTTGTGCCTGACTGTCAAGGTTGGGGACTTTGGGTAGTTATCGCGTCAAAGCCCAAATCGTAGCCGGGAGCATTCCCTATTACGCTGCGTCTTACGTAAGCGAACAACTCGCGAACGCGAAGCGAAGCGGCGCGGTGGGCCCACGGCGTTCGCGTTCGCAACGAGATTGATTCACCCCGCGCCGCATCGCTTCGCTTCGCGTTCGCTTGTTGTTCGCCTACGTAGTACGCTGCGTTAGGTAGTTAAAGTTTTCAAAGTTGGCTGATTCTTGACGGGCCACTTGCCAAGAGCATGTTATCTTAGCCGGAAGTTCTTCAGTTAAAAGTAGTGTCTGTTGATTTGAAGAGCTCTGAGGGGCTACCAGGGCCTCTGCTGCTACGACTTGAATTTGCGCGAAACTTAATAAAAAGGGATTTTTTTTATAAGAAAAGAAAACTAATTTTAGCGTTTTTGAAAAGTCACCCCCCAAAATGATAAATAAAAAGGGGTTGAAAGTTTGTATCGAGACCAATATTTTTTTTGAGTGTGGGACTTGAATCTTTGTATAAAGGCATATTATTAAAACACAAGAAAAATATTTTCAGCGTTTTTTAAAATATATCCCCTAAAAGGGTTAAAAAGGGGTTGAAAGTTTGTATGGAAATCAAACATTTTTGTGAGTGCGGGGCTTGAATCATTGTATAAAGGCATATTATTAGAATAAAAGAAAAGCAATTCCAACGTTTTTAAAAATTCATCCCATAAAAGAGTATAAAAGGGGTTGAAAGTTTGTATGGAGATTAATCATTTTTGTGAGTGCGGGACTTGAATTTTTGTATAAAGGCATATTATTTGAATACAAGAAAAGTAATTTCAGCATTTTAGATAAGTCATCTCCTCAAAGAGTTAAAAAGAGGTTTGATATTATGCTTATATAATAATGAAAAATGTTAAGATTGTATTCCTTTTGTAGTTATATAAGCCAATATTCAATTATTCACCCACTACCTACTGAGTAAGAATAATTATAATGTAAACTGCTACACCCTAAGTAGGGTCCATGTTTGTACTTGATTAGACTTTTAACATCTTTGTAAAATACCATGGTTGCATTGAATAAATGATATGACATGATATGATATGCAAGTTTAAATTATTACAAATGCTTTAAAACTTCCTTAGAAAGGCATAATATAAGATTACAAAAAAAAATTATTTCGACGTTCTTGATAATTCAACCCCTAAGGATAGAAGTTGAAAGTTGGTAAAAGGCATTATTTATTAAAATAGACGAAAACAGATATCACTTCACTATTATGACTACGCCAATTACCGTCACTCGCTAGTCCGGAGACCTGCCTTGTTAAACACTGCAAATGCCAGATATCCCTGACACACGGGCTTCCAGTCGCAAACAATACTCCGAACTTGCAGTTTAAATTACACTTCTCCCTCGTGTTTCGGCTTGTTCGACTTCAGCTATATTACTAGGTCCAATTGTTTATTTGATGCCTCGGTTTTTCAGGTACCGCTTGTACTTGCCAGTAGTATACAATATAATAACAGTTTATTTATAGTTGGTCAAGCAAATCTTGTCAGTAGAAAAAGGCGCGAAATTCAAATTTTCTATAAGACGATATTCCTTCGCACCTACATTTTTTAAATTAGCCGCCTTTTTCTGCTGACAAGATCTGCTTGACCAACTATATATTAGAGTAAATTTGAGTTTAAATTTTCTAAAAATAGGGTAAAGACGTACATGGTTTGTCGTGGGCGGCAGAGAGCCAGAGCCTCAAGCAAGCAAACAATCCAAGTAGATGGTTCAAAGATCAACACCAAGGTCCGAATGATGGACCATTAGTATCAACTCTACGAGGAAGATCGATCGTCTTATATTAGAAAAGTTTCATATTTTCGATGAGATGGGTGCTGTAGATGTATTTCTTCGATTGAAAATAATAAGCAAGATACTCAATTGAAACAATTGTGCACAATTGTGTATTTGTGTATTTTTCATTGGGTTTTCCCTTAATTTTCATTTCCTCGTCGACTGCTATTAGGTATATTGCACTTGCCCTTGCCCTTGCCCTTATTATTCATATAATAATTTAAAAAGATTGAAAGGTTATTTAATGCTGAGTTATTTACAATATAATTTAACGTTATTTGCTGTCTTAGTTTTGCATAATTTCTATGTAATATTGCCAAAAATATGCAAAACATACGCGGCCTCTTCAAGATGGTTTTGGTCCCTATTTATTTATTTATCTTTTTTACATGGTTGGATCTTACATGAAACAAAAGCTGGGTCTTTAATCTTTCTTTAAATATATAATTTATGTGTATTGGTCTGCCAAAATTGAAACTGTACATGTTTTACCAAACCTACTCGTTGGATGGCAGTAAAAATAAAAGTGTTACTAAAAAAAAAATCGGCCAAGTGCGAGTCGGACTCGCGTTCTAAGGGTTCCGTACATAACACATTTTAAACAATGTATTTTTTATGTGAAATGTCTTTAAAAAACCCGTAGGGGTCGGATCAAAAACTAAGTAATTAAGTCCGACTCACGCTTGACTGCACATTTCTAATAGGTTTTCCGGTGATCTATAGGTAAAGGTAGATCTATTTTGTGTTTTTTTTTTCAAAATTTTTGACCCAGCAGTTTCATAGATAAAAGGGGGGGGGGGTCATTTTTTGCCTATTTTATTGAATAACTTCTAAACTATTTATCTTACAATTATTAAAAAAAAATACGCTCTTTCATTTGATATGTAACACGATATAGTTTGACAAACTTTATTTTTTAATTTTCTCATTTACCCCCCAGTTTACGTTATCACATTTTATCAGTCAAAATCTATGTGACAGAACTTATAACCTGACAAAGTACTTATGGATGTAACGCGAAGGACGTTAATAATATGTATTGCAAGGCATGTATCGGATTTGGCGTAACGGTATTGTGATAACGTGAAGGTCACGCACAGGTCACGCTTGGGGACAATCTTTGGGTTTCGTTGTAAAGATGTGATAATGCAATGGAAAAACTTGCAGAAATCTATACTATACAGTATTTTTCATGTGAAAAAAAATATATCGTATAAAACATTATTTTTAAAAAATATCCTAATTTTGCGGTTTTATCTGTGTTCATGTTTTTTACAATCAGTGCCCCCGCCAAGACGAGCAAAGCGAAGCGCAAGGGCACCTACCTTTTCTCGAAGCGCTTCGTCGTTTGTTTGAACCCTCATTGGGTTTGGATTACACCAGATAAACAAAATTTGCGAGATATGATGCCAATAGTGGACTTATTAAGCATAAAAAAATTTCAATTGCATAGCTTATACTTTAGATTTTATTCATATCTAAAAACCCCGATTTCGTCACTAATTCACTCATCGAAACCTTTAGGGTACTTCCTGAAGTCCTAGGAATCTGAAATTTGGTATGTAAGATAGTCTTAGTACACAAACAACAACAAAATTTAAAAAAATGACATTTTTAGCCCCTAGCCCTCTTAAAAGGGGGTGAAAAGAGGGGTGGAATTTTGATGGAAAATCAATAACCGCTGTACCGATTTAGTTAAAATTAGGTATTTAAGAAAGAACCTTGTAAAAACCTTCTACAACCTTCAACCTTCTTCTTTTATTTAGATAGTTTTTGTTATGGGGAATGATATAGAATAGTTTTCAACCCCAAAATCACCCTGTAAGGGTGAAAAGGGGGTGGAACTGCGTAATCAGTAAAAAGCAGATTGTATAAAAGATGCCCCCAGATACGAAATTTCAGGATTTTTAATAGTAAATTACCCCCAACCCTTTAAATTAGGGGATGAAAGATTGTCATAAGCAACTTACAAAAAGAAGTGAAATCCCACCAAAAACATTTCAGGTAAAATGTTGCCAAGACTGTAACACTCTCCCACCTGTCTCCCTAACTAACCCTAATTTACCCTACCTAGCTAACCCTAAATTTGTCTAAAATACTAAAAATTCCAATAAGAAAATCTAAAATTCTAAAAATCTTTAAAATACCGCAATCCGAAATTACCTTTACTAATTAATATAAAATAATGTAAATAACCTAACGCAAATCTAATTATATAAGTTAATATCTTGAATTGGATCAGTAAATTGGCCAAATGATCGTCTTGTGTTTATGTAGAACCCTTCGTCATAACCGTTAATAGTAACCAAAATCCTTTTCGCATAATAGGAAAGAGTTATGAATAAAACAGTTAAAAATCCTAATAATGTTAAGTAATTAATAAACCATGAATTATGTCAGTGTAAAGTATGTCAGAGAATTTAGAAACGTCATTGCAAGTTTAAAGACAGTTTGTAAAACAAATGTAAAGTATGTCTTAATCAGACAAAGCCTGATTTAAATTGTAATCCATAAATAGTATGTAAAACATAATTTTATAAGTCTGAAGAATGTCTTAGTTAAGTCTTCAATAATGTATGTCAAAATAAGTAGTCTGTCGAATGTAATAGTCAGATGGTCAAAGTACGATCACTAATAAATGTCACAATTTACAAAAATTTGGTTTTGGGGTATAGATGTCGCCCACTCCGCCGCGACTATCCGTGGTCATCATCCAGTTGCTAGGGCAGACCCCCGCCCCAGTTCTGAAGGAACTATCATGTGGTCCTGAAGGGACATCTTTTCATAATGACAGGGCTACTTCGTCATTTGCCCTGAACATTATTTTATGACATTTTTCGTCATAAATGAGAGGACATCAAAGGGACAATTTAACATAACAAAATACTGGTAGTTAGAGCAGCTGTATTTGATCCACTCCAATTTCCCAGAATACTGTAATTTTGTAGTATATTTTAGTAGGTATTCAACGAAATAATATTAACCAAACTATAGTTGTAGTCATTTTGAATCACCTTTCGGACCAAAATAAACCACGATCTTGCTCTGCATCGATCTAGCTTGGGTAAATCTCTCATTGATATATATTTTCAATAATAAAGTTTTTATGATAATATGACCTTGTATTTTTAAGGTCGAATGTGAAAATTACAGATATCTAGAACACAGAATGAAGTCGTCATACAGACTGCCAAGGGACAGGCAAAACAAATATTTCTTTTATAAGCAAATTGATTCTAAAATACTACATTATATTGTGGTTATTTGTTATGTTTTTCCCACAATATATTTTTCTACCAGTAGTGTTGCAAAGGACAAAATTATATTCAAAATCATAAATATGTCAGGTTTGTCAATGAGTCATAAATAAGTGTATGTAATACAATTCTAACAATCCCTAAACCCACACTACATCCTAGCTACCTCTATTTAAATTTAACCCATAAACCCATAATTTATACTCGTACTATGTAGTTTAAATAGCCATAAATATATCGGAAGCGAACCTAGCTAACTACTGTGAAGATCTAATGGCTTTGTTATATAAAAATTATAAACCTTGATCAATCCTACAATTCCCTAAACCATACAAATATAAACCCTAACCCTAACAGTTAAACTAACCAACTAATCTATCGATATAATTGCAAACTAACATCCCGGGATGTACATTTAATTTACTCGCGTAATTTCTCGATGTGCAATGAGAAATTCCTAGGCTACAGCTAACTAAGACGAGTGGAGACACCTCGATTTAGAACTGACCCCCTATTTCTCCACGTGGACCAGCATCAGCGATAGGGTTTGGGACAGCCGATGTAGGTCGGGAAAAAGGTAATGGGATAGTTGGTCTAGAATCTGGCTTTTTTAAGAAGTCTAGATGACAACCCAAATTGTCCAGACCCCAGGGGTTAGAACCTGTCCTTGTAAACCCAGGAACTGTCAGGGACCCACCTGATATTATCAAAATGCACAGTAGGAGAATTAAGACTGTCGTTGTCACCGTAAGGTACCCGCCCTATCTCTCCATCTGCCCAGCACTGTACTGGATCGGAATTAGTTCTCTCTACCCAATAAGTTATTTAAGAAAGCTGTGAGATAAATTGTAAAACTAACTTAAAAATAATATATAAAGTACTCCAACCAAAATTATTCCAGTGCTAAATATCACTAAAATAATCCAGGTCAAAACACTATATATATTAAGCACAATTAAAACATAAATTAATAAATTGCACTATGAACCAAACATGACTTTACAACCTTTAATAATATATTGATTTGTAAGTAAAATTTCACCAATATATTTACTTACATTAGCACTTGTCTAGGCACAAATCAACAAACAACTAATAATTACAATTCACTAAATAGTTTATAAATGACACTATGAACAAAACAAACTTTACAATCTTATTAAATTTATTGATTTATAATTTAGACCTCACTAGTATTATATCAAACACTAGCGCTTGTTTAAACCACAAACCAATAAAACAATTAAACCCACTAAATAAACACAATCTAAAATGCACTTCTCTAAAAATATTCAAGTTAAACCCCACAATAGATTATACCATATTATGCTCCAATCCGAACTCTACCAGCATCATAAGATACTAGCAAAATCTAGACCAGGACACAATATAGGTAACCTAAATAGACCTAACCTACACTAGAGAACTTCCTCCAACGCTTCGCGAATGGCCACCAGAATTCCCCGCAAAGGGGTTTTATGAAATCCCTTCCCAGATCCCGATTTCCCCGCTCTAGCAAACTCCTTGCACCCCATTGGTAACACCTAAACCAATCCTGAATTTCATGATTCCGTACTATCCTATACAAATTACTCTTTATTTCCTAATTAACATAAGGTCCAAATTGACCTACTTAATGGGTGTAGCCAAAACTATTCCTTCTCGTCGGTGGGATGTCTTTAAAATTTTTATTCTAAACGTCTTTGTTTTTCTATATAGACACATATTGTAGGGATACGCCCTTTTTTAATTCTTAATAATATGGTTCAATTTTGCATAGAATATTTTACAGTCATAACTTAACTTTTATCGTTACCGTGAAATCCGAGTTGGTATTTTAAACAAACACTTGAAATTAATAACCAAACTAACTTTGCACAAAAATTTATAACGCAAAAAGCTTTATGACATTGAAATAAAGTTCAAATTATTTTTAAAAATAAGTTTCTTAATATTTTGGTTTACTATATCAGCTAAACTCTCCAAGTGGTGTATCTAGAATTTCAAATAGCAAGGTCCACTTAAGATATGAAAAGAAATATAGCTGTTTGAATTACCGTGAGACACAAGAATGGAATTTAACCGACTCAAAATAGAACAATATTATGTTTACATATAATGCTAACATGGAAAGGGAGCCTCTGACATGTTACAATCGCCTCCCAAAATTTGCTGTAGCTTAAATATATTAATGATATATTTGCGAAAGTAAATTTTCGAAACAAATCAAAATAAGAAAAACAATTGTATTGAAAATAATGCATTTAGACTCTAATAAGAACCTTTTTTAACATTCTTCCCTTCTGTGTGTGCCTTTTTTTTTTGTTGCGGCTGTGTGTAGTGTGTGTTTAAACCAAACAAAAGAATGAACATTTCTGAAAGTATAAGTTTACAAGTTCAGTCATGTTAAAAATAAACAATCAAAAACGCAACCAGTTAATCTTACCTCACAAGAAAGTAGAAGTTGTGCTTGTAGTACATTTGTCCTACTCTTCTACCGATCCGAATGATACATACGCACGCTTCCGACTTTAGTCTACATTTTAACGACCAAGAAAGGAATAGAACGTATCTCTCTTTAAAGCAAGATTGAACCTTTTACCAAGGAGCATTCTATGCCACTCGAGGGATCACTATCTTTAAAAGATTTAATTCCAACACCGAAACTCATGACTTATATCCTCAAAACGCCTTTCCTAGTCTGGAGAATGTACATCATTAACGGGACGTTAAAATAAAAGATTAAGCTCTGCTTAACCCTTAGCTTCTATAATGAAGCGCCAAATAAATTAATTTATTATATTGTAATATTTTAAGAATATTGTAATATTAAAAAAAAAAAATCAATAAGTATGTATGAGTATGAGTATTGTATAAAACAAAAATCCAAAATAGTACTGACCAATAAAAAAGCACAACTAATCATTAAATTGATTCGAAATGAGTTAAATAATACATGTCATCTCTAAACATTTTCTAAACTCACTTCGCATTATGCTTTTCCATATGATGAAAGCACTATGACGTCACATTAATGATGGGTGTGTGAGTTTCTAGTTCTGATGTTGTGTGTAGTATAGAGATAACACGGCGGCAGCCTATAAATCTGCAAATATGCTCTTTTTTTTTAGCGAGCCTAACCTAACACCAAACTACCGTTTTATCTCTCTTTTGTAAAGTGTAATGTTTCAGTCAAAATGTCAAAAAGGTATCTTGATTTTAGTTTTGCTATTTTCTCAGGGCCCTGCACAAAGAAATATATTTCATGCAATAACTAGCGTGCACTATCTCATAGTTTAACATTCATCGTATTTATTCTTCTTCATTCTTTTTATTCACACATCCCTGAAAATCTAACAATACTTTGAATAATAAAACAATTGAAATCTAAAAAGTATTAATAATGTGTCAACTTTTATGAAAATTTACCGTTAGCAAACATACAATCAATACATCTATACTAAAAGTTTCTACTTTCTTTTTACGACTTTATTACCCATTTGAAAATGCTAATGGAATAAATTACAAAGTGAAAGTTTTAAATATAAAAGGAAAACTACACTACTAATGCATCTCCTTTCCATTAAAATATAATAACTATGGAGAGCCTAGCAAATTAATAATAAACCTTGAAATTATTTAAAATCAACAAAATTAAATTAAAGTTATCATAAAGGAACTACTTGATGTGATAATAAATTGCAATTACCAGCTATTGTAAATTTAATTAGATAATAAGTTACAATTACCAGCTATAAAAAATAAAATTGTAAATTTAATTGGATACTACTGAAATAAAATCTAATGTTTGTAATTTTAATTGAAATTCATTATTTAGTTTTAAACCTAACCTAATTATTAAGTTCCCGCGTAATTAGATCTAAATGCAAACACGGATTACCTAAGTCAAACTTGTCACTCAAAACCACTGAAAGTTATAACAAACTACCTGATCGTTTGAAAACCACGTATCCAAAACTATTTAAATCCAACTTAAAAATGAAAAACGTTTTTACTGTATTTAAGATACTCATAAGTATCGGCAGTACCTATATGAGTTATATGTAACTATATATGTTGTAAATGTTTAGATACATTTGAAAAGGTAAAGTCTCAGGGTAACTAAACGCGTAATTGTATAATATACAACCTGCAAATGTACCTAACCTAATTCTTACATACCACAAAAATGTAGAACTTTAAAATACTTATTATTTTATATTTTAAGTTATTTAATATTTCAATTTCTAGCTCAAAAAAATGTATTACGTTTAACAACCTTTGTTTACGCGCAAGAATATTAATAACAAAAGTTATAAGCTACTTCAATTACACTAGATAAAATAAAACAATAGCTCAATCGCGACCGAAAACTTACGCATGACTAAACCTACTTAAAGAATATCAAAAGTAAAAATAGACCCATTCATATAACGCCAAACGAACATGTGCAACAATTAAATATGTAGGTACCAATTCCATTTGTGCACTAATTTTATGACCCATTTCGTTCGTAAAGCCCGTCTATACAAAATAATCTATAAGTCAATGTACCTAATTATACCTTCCGAAATTCTGAAATAATAAAACAGTGTTAACAAGATTAAATATGAATGACATACAGTATTTGTAAAGGAAATAATTGATGTTAATGCTCAATCAAGGTAATATACAATTAATTACTATACCTTGATGAATTAAATAAACTATTTACGTAACCAAATTTAGTAAATCTATTAAAATAGTGTTATCCTAAAGCACTAAGCATAATAATAACATTAGCAACCCAAAAATATGTAAGCAAGTAATCTCAAAAATCTATTTGACTTCACACTAAAAGTTATTCCCTACATGGTAAAAAAAATAAAAACATTCAAACTTCTTTGACCGATAACATTTTACAAAAGCACACTCATATCATATTGCACTCAAGCCTTTGGCTGGCGCGTCGGGTTTTTTTTTTTGCTACTTCTACGAAGAACGAACTTAATACGATAACTAACTCAAATTTCAGTCAAGTGGCCGGCGCAACATGTTTTTGTAACCATTCTAACTATTCTCAATAACTTCTAAGAATGTCTCGAGTGACGTCGATAACAAAATGAACCATAAACATTCAGAGTTGTAACGTAATTTATTTTAACTGATTTCAACATGTTCATTTTACATACCCTGCTGTATTTAGGTATAATCAGTTTCGTAACACACTATTCTATTTTTTTTTCTTCTAATAATTTATATTAACTATTTGATAGGTAAATTAGAAATACCACTGAGTGACTAACCCTAGTATAATTTTAGGACTTTATAATACTACACTTTATTCATGTATGACAAGCAACGTATTGATAAAATTGTACTAAATAATGTATGTTATGTACTCATATATATATATGTTTATATTGTATATAAAGTCCGAAACACAAGATAGAAGGTTACAAAGTAAAAACAATACAACAAAGGTGAATTTATCCCTGAATAATATTCTATCCTAGATATATGTATAATTTCAATCATTTAATTATATTATGTGTAGTATAAAACCGAATTTTAACAAAAATAACTTTTAATTATGAAAACAAATAAAATTATAGAATGATGCCGTCCTAAATTTGCTACAAAATCAGTTAATGCAGATTACCTAAATACGTTTAATTGCAATACTATATAATAAAATTGCCAGTATTTTTAATTTTACTTTTAGTAACTGACAGAAACTACAAATATATCAATATTGTCCTAATGAAACCGTAATATTAAACGCATATTCCGAAAACCACAAAACAAACATAATCAATGCCAAGCAGATATACTAAAATATACGTAGTTTCATGTGTCCTAACTATCCCTATTTTAGCTGTTGTACCTAGGAATCGAACCCAGATTTTATTGATTATAATTACGCAACTGACTTCAATATAAATTCAATACAAACTAAGGCATATTAATATATACTTACTAACGTAAAAACGTAACGTAAAAAATATTTTGATCACAGTTTGATACACAAATTAATGGCAAAACGTAACTTGATATCATTTTACGCTAAATGAGACTTTCATGTTTAATTTAGCTAAGATGAATTAAAATATAAATATATCAGACTTGTGTCTCTAATTTCTAAAATCTACACTATACTGATAACTTCAGATCAAAAGATAAAAACAACAAAATCGCAATTTTAGACTATTTTAAGCATTAATACGTTAGTACGCCTCCCCATGTATACAACTTTAATAATTTTAGCTATCTACTATCAATATCCATTTAGAGCAATACTATGTACGCCTCCCCATATATACAACTTTAATAATTTTAGCTAACTACTTTCAAATAGTAACTTTAAAAATTACAAAATATATTGAAAATCTATTAATAACAACTACAACTAGAAGTTCTAATAATCGCGTAAAAAATATGTAAAAGCTATGACTAACTTGGCATTGAATACATACGCATAATTTTGTTATTAGAATGATCATAAAACCGTTATCAAATTAACGCAACAACTCTATTCCTTAATATGCTATCCGTTTTCACAGCAACAATTGTGTTGTTATAATCGACCGTTTACACAAATCAACTATAACAACAGTTTTGATCCAAAACAAGACATGTAACTCAACATGAAACTAAAACCGTTAATCAAAATAATAAAAACCAAAACAAATAATCTCCAGATAAAACAGTCGCGGCATAATATGAACGAATTATTATAAAATATAAACTATATTATACAAATTTATATTATCCTGGTCACGGCACCAATTGTAACACTCTCCCACCTGTCTCCCTAACTAACCCTAATTTACCCTACCTAGCTAACCCTAAATTTGTCTAAAATACTAAAAATTCCAATAAGAAAATCTAAAATTCTAAAAATCTTTAAAATACCGCAATCCGAAATTACCTTTACTAATTAATATAAAATAATGTAAATAACCTAACGCAAATCTAATTATATAAGTTAATATCTTGAATTGGATCAGTAAATTGGCCAAATGATCGTCTTGTGTTTATGTAGAACCCTTCGTCATAACCGTTAATAGTAACCAAAATCCTTTTCGCATAATAGGAAAGAGTTATGAATAAAACAGTTAAAAATCCTAATAATGTTAAGTAATTAATAAACCATGAATTATGTCAGTGTAAAGTATGTCAGAGAATTTAGAAACGTCATTGCAAGTTTAAAGACAGTTTGTAAAACAAATGTAAAGTATGTCTTAATCAGACAAAGCCTGATTTAAATTGTAATCCATAAATAGTATGTAAAACATAATTTTATAAGTCTGAAGAATGTCTTAGTTAAGTCTTCAATAATGTATGTCAAAATAAGTAGTCTGTCGAATGTAATAGTCAGATGGTCAAAGTACGATCACTAATAAATGTCACAATTTACAAAAATTTGGTTTTGGGGTATAGATGTCGCCCACTCCGCCGCGACTATCCGTGGTCATCATCCAGTTGCTAGGGCAGACCCCCGCCCCAGTTCTGAAGGAACTATCATGTGGTCCTGAAGGGACATCTTTTCATAATGACAGGGCTACTTCGTCATTTGCCCTGAACATTATTTTATGACATTTTTCGTCATAAATGAGAGGACATCAAAGGGACAATTTAACATAACAAAATACTGGTAGTTAGAGCAGCTGTATTTGATCCACTCCAATTTCCCAGAATACTGTAATTTTGTAGTATATTTTAGTAGGTATTCAACGAAATAATATTAACCAAACTATAGTTGTAGTCATTTTGAATCACCTTTCGGACCAAAATAAACCACGATCTTGCTCTGCATCGATCTAGCTTGGGTAAATCTCTCATTGATATATATTTTCAATAATAAAGTTTTTATGATAATATGACCTTGTATTTTTAAGGTCGAATGTGAAAATTACAGATATCTAGAACACAGAATGAAGTCGTCATACAGACTGCCAAGGGACAGGCAAAACAAATATTTCTTTTATAAGCAAATTGATTCTAAAATACTACATTATATTGTGGTTATTTGTTATGTTTTTCCCACAATATATTTTTCTACCAGTAGTGTTGCAAAGGACAAAATTATATTCAAAATCATAAATATGTCAGGTTTGTCAATGAGTCATAAATAAGTGTATGTAATACAATTCTAACAATCCCTAAACCCACACTACATCCTAGCTACCTCTATTTAAATTTAACCCATAAACCCATAATTTATACTCGTACTATGTAGTTTAAATAGCCATAAATATATCGGAAGCGAACCTAGCTAACTACTGTGAAGATCTAATGGCTTTGTTATATAAAAATTATAAACCTTGATCAATCCTACAATTCCCTAAACCATACAAATATAAACCCTAACCCTAACAGTTAAACTAACCAACTAATCTATCGATATAATTGCAAACTAACATCCCGGGATGTACATTTAATTTACTCGCGTAATTTCTCGATGTGCAATGAGAAATTCCTAGGCTACAGCTAACTAAGACGAGTGGAGACACCTCGATTTAGAACTGACCCCCTATTTCTCCACGTGGACCAGCATCAGCGATAGGGTTTGGGACAGCCGATGTAGGTCGGGAAAAAGGTAATGGGATAGTTGGTCTAGAATCTGGCTTTTTTAAGAAGTCTAGATGACAACCCAAATTGTCCAGACCCCAGGGGTTAGAACCTGTCCTTGTAAACCCAGGAACTGTCAGGGACCCACCTGATATTATCAAAATGCACAGTAGGAGAATTAAGACTGTCGTTGTCACCGTAAGGTACCCGCCCTATCTCTCCATCTGCCCAGCACTGTACTGGATCGGAATTAGTTCTCTCTACCCAATAAGTTATTTAAGAAAGCTGTGAGATAAATTGTAAAACTAACTTAAAAATAATATATAAAGTACTCCAACCAAAATTATTCCAGTGCTAAATATCACTAAAATAATCCAGGTCAAAACACTATATATATTAAGCACAATTAAAACATAAATTAATAAATTGCACTATGAACCAAACATGACTTTACAACCTTTAATAATATATTGATTTGTAAGTAAAATTTCACCAATATATTTACTTACATTAGCACTTGTCTAGGCACAAATCAACAAACAACTAATAATTACAATTCACTAAATAGTTTATAAATGACACTATGAACAAAACAAACTTTACAATCTTATTAAATTTATTGATTTATAATTTAGACCTCACTAGTATTATATCAAACACTAGCGCTTGTTTAAACCACAAACCAATAAAACAATTAAACCCACTAAATAAACACAATCTAAAATGCACTTCTCTAAAAATATTCAAGTTAAACCCCACAATAGATTATACCATATTATGCTCCAATCCGAACTCTACCAGCATCATAAGATACTAGCAAAATCTAGACCAGGACACAATATAGGTAACCTAAATAGACCTAACCTACACTAGAGAACTTCCTCCAACGCTTCGCGAATGGCCACCAGAATTCCCCGCAAAGGGGTTTTATGAAATCCCTTCCCAGATCCCGATTTCCCCGCTCTAGCAAACTCCTTGCACCCCATTGGTAACACCTAAACCAATCCTGAATTTCATGATTCCGTACTATCCTATACAAATTACTCTTTATTTCCTAATTAACATAAGGTCCAAATTGACCTACTTAATGGGTGTAGCCAAAACTATTCCTTCTCGTCGGTGGGATGTCTTTAAAATTTTTATTCTAAACGTCTTTGTTTTTCTATATAGACACATATTGTAGGGATACGCCCTTTTTTAATTCTTAATAATATGGTTCAATTTTGCATAGAATATTTTACAGTCATAACTTAACTTTTATCGTTACCGTGAAATCCGAGTTGGTATTTTAAACAAACACTTGAAATTAATAACCAAACTAACTTTGCACAAAAATTTATAACGCAAAAAGCTTTATGACATTGAAATAAAGTTCAAATTATTTTTAAAAATAAGTTTCTTAATATTTTGGTTTACTATATCAGCTAAACTCTCCAAGTGGTGTATCTAGAATTTCAAATAGCAAGGTCCACTTAAGATATGAAAAGAAATATAGCTGTTTGAATTACCGTGAGACACAAGAATGGAATTTAACCGACTCAAAATAGAACAATATTATGTTTACATATAATGCTAACATGGAAAGGGAGCCTCTGACATGTTACAAGACGAAACCATAAGGCTCGCACTGTCAAAAAGTTATCAGATCTTTTGTAGAGCCAAGCTTCTAACTCTACAGGCCCTAACTTCACAAACTCTACACCTTAGTTAAAATATGTGGCTTGGCCGTTTTGTTACATACAAAATAATTTATAGTGAAAACCTTTTTCACCTTACGCCCATGTGACAGTAGCGAAACGGCCTAGCCATATATTTTGATCTAGTCTTGGCAACATTTTACCTAAAATGTTTTTGGTGGGATCTTATTTACTGGAGCTAATATGGAGAGAAATTCGCCTGGACTTTTATGTAAACACTACAGTAACGCTATCATTTATCAACAGCGGTGAAAACTATGTAGCGATTTGCAATTTGCTCAAGTACGATGCGTACATATTCTTACGTAAATGAAACGGTCACTGTAACAGCACAGCGTAATGCGTTTTTAATGTTGTGCGTCGGGAGCGCCCCGGGCCCCGGGCCCACTGGTTCCCACAGCATCGCTGCTATCGACTGACTCTATCTCGCTTATCGCGGTCTGTCGATGTGCTGTTAATGTAGCCTTTATCCGTTGTGTTCTGTGCAGACTTTTGTTTTAAAACCTGTATGATATTTATACATATTTTGTTCTGTTTCTCGTCTTCGATTGATGTGGATTTATCCCGTCTAGCCTCTAGCACGAGTAAACATTTTACGATGTAGGCATGTACCGGTTTAGTTTACCTATTTGCTGTTTCATAAGCAGCAAGTTAGGGTATGCAAATGTGGAACAAAGCGAACAGCCGCCCGCTTAATATCCGGCGCCGCCATTTCTCGAAGCGCCTCGATTCGGTGCCGTGCCGTATTTGGCCTATTAAATTACACATGTTCTTTATGTTTTCCTACTGGCATTACCTAAAGCCTACCTAAACGTGCACACAATATTTTTTCTAAGACAGCCAGATTTTTTAGATTTTTTTTGTAGATTGAATGACTGTCAGTGAAATCGAAATCATCTTCATAAGAAGTGCGGCGCGCGGGGAATGTTCTTAGGATCCTAACAGCAGTGTTCTTAGGAATATTCATACAATATTATGCAACTGTTGTTTTTTTTATTCTGACTTCTAGGTAAAGATCTACAAATAATTATTTGCTTTGATTTTATTTATAATTTTAGTTACATAATTATAGGTCTAAAAATTCTCGGGCCTGTCTTTACAAAACTCAACTTCATTTCGTTTTGTACCTTCGGCCCTTGAATTTTAAGAACCCTTATTATGTAATGTACCTGTTGCACAAAATAGTATTGTAGATCTATTGAATTATTGATACGGTACGCCGGCCGTTCAGACTTCATATAAAATAATCGAGCAGAGGCGTATTTTTTTCAAGAATCTTAAAACGTCCATATTTAGGTATAGGTATTTACATATAAGAGTCCATTTTTTTATTTTCTTCGGTTGGTTTAAGAGCATTACGGCTTTAAGAAGGAACATTTCACTTTACTATAACATTACTATAATATAAAATTTACCTTAAGTTGTCAAACATATAATTTTCATTTACCGACTAAAGATCTGCAATCAAGCAGTCCCGAAATATTTTCTGAAATTTGAAAAACTTCCGCCCGAGGAA
The DNA here is from genome assembly GCF_947568885.1 of Cydia strobilella. Classification (NCBI taxonomy): domain Eukaryota; kingdom Metazoa; phylum Arthropoda; class Insecta; order Lepidoptera; family Tortricidae; genus Cydia; species Cydia strobilella. Next base: position 17,987,724 of record NC_086044.1, read on the forward strand.
TACCTAAATAAGTGAACTTCCGAAAAGTGCAGCAACTCGTCGTTAATTAAATAAGTGCTAATAAGCGAATATAACGTCGCCGATTTTATTGCTTCATAGCGCCTTATGTATTATGTACTCCGCATCCGCACCGGCCTCACATAATAACTAGGAATGGTAGGAATAGTGTTTCTTATAAAATTGTCGCTAGCAGCCGGCAATCGACAATCAATAGGCACACTATTTTTCTTATTCCCAGGGAATCTACATCTACACGTATGTTTCTTACGAGACAAATTAATTACCTAGTTGATATGATATGATAGCTAATTGCAGTGGAAAATAACATTAGTAACGGGCCTAAACTAAATGTGAGTGCACTAGTTTGGTTACGTTCTTTATTAATTCATCTTGTGTGATGCGTTTAGCCGAAGTAGCCGAACACAGTCAAAACACATAAGCATAATCGACATTCATAAAACTATTCTTTACTGATTTGTAATTTTAAATCAAATTCAGCCCAGCCATAAAACGAATGATGAAACGGAGGGTTAAATCGGTACAGCTGGCGTGAATAAGATGAAACCCCAGCGTCCCTTGTCATTTTATACTGCACTCACTTCTGTGAACTTTGCCTTGCTTTATTTTACGACAGGCATTTACGAGTATTTCACGTTCTCATATCTTGATGTTTTATCATCTCTAGCTGACGCGAGCTTCGCCGGCAGTATAAGCCTGGTGTAAAACTTAATAACGCGGTTTAAAATGCAGATGTGACTATTGAGAGCGCTTGAAGCAATCGAGACTATCGAGAGTCAATATAGCGTTTCTAACATATTTCCGATATCGCAAATACATTTTTTTCGAGAAACTACCAATCTGAATAATCTGGAGAAAGTTCGCGGTTGACGGAACCACGCGTGCGGCAAACAGCATCGCATCGCTGCGTCAAACTCCCACTGTAGGGTGTCAAATAAATTCAAAATGGGTAAAAAACGCGGCTGGATATCAAATAAATAGATGATAAGCATGAAATATGGAATCCTTTTAAAACGATACTTATCATTATAAATATGAAAAAAAAAACGACTTTACGCTCCCAATTTTATTATACCAAAAACCATATCCATCAGCAGATTCTGGTAAAACGAAAGATACCTTAATATGTGAGCTGATATTTAAATATTTTAGGGGAACGTATCCGTCTCCCTAACGGAAGCGACTCCTAAAACTAGTGCGATAAGGACAACGCCAGGTTAGGCAAAAAATCCTGCGTAAAAAAAAAAAGAGGTTTTGTATTCGACTGTTTCTTCCTCCAAAACTTAACCAAACGTAACGAAATTTTGAGATCTAAATGGTAATGATATTATCTATGTCGGGCTGTTTTGATTTTTAGGTTAATTGATGTCAATTCTGGTAAATTAGGCCGTTTTTGCGAATATTTGAAGTGCTCTATTAGCGCCTTAAAAAACAATAAAAGAAAGTATAACAGTCCGACATAGATATTAATATTAATGTGTTGAAAAATCATCGCTCTAGCTTCAAAAACCACGGAGTAAACAGTCGAGTACGTTTGTATGGAGAAATTACCACTCCTGTTGCCCTTAATAATCATTAAAAGCTATCCAGTACCCTAAAAGATATACAAAGAAAATAAACATAAAAACTCGTCAAAATTAAATATAACCTGGTGTACGCTGCGTGCACGAACGGAAAGCTAGCACATCCAGGAAAATAATATGAATCAAGCCTTGCTTGTGCCTATATCGCATATACCATAGAGTAACTTATACTAGCGCGGTACTGTCATGTAAATTTTGTAATCACAGTAAATTCACTGCCATCTATCGACACACTTTAAAACTAAAAATGAAGATTTATAAAAATACTATAAAATGTATTTAAATATGGATAAATGATTTTTTTTATTTGCATTAATTATTTTTATGATCTTGATCCATGTTGTTTCACTGATATGCGTTAAAATTGTTAAATAACAAACGAAACCGTCAACGCCATCTATACGACAGTAGGCCAAAGCTAGTAGCGCCCTCTCATCGAGAATCAAATTTTCTTGATTTTCGAGGCACGTTATTTTCTTAGACTGTATCCATCTATTACGGAGTTATATCTATCTTTGCATATACATACGTATGTGAGAAATTAACAAATAAAGGTTTATTTGATTTCTTTTAATTTCAATTTAAGGGTCCGTTATCTATTATAGTCGCAAAAATGTAAAATTGATAGATTTAGTCGCTGAAATTGTACACCTTTTGATACGTAATAGAAATAACAAGTACTGGTTTCTATTAGCACGTCTTCTGATCTTGCCGTTTTAAAGATCAATTTTTTTAAACAGACTCACTAATTAGTCATGTTTTTTTTTTCTGATGGACGTTTAGGTAAACGCGCGTAAAGCACTGATTTTGTCGCTCTTATTTGTAAATTTCGTAAAGTTTGGACTGCTAAAAATGGTAATTTTTTATTACACATATCCTGTACTCTGTACTTTGTATAATTTACCTCCATAATTTTTTGATTAATTTTTAAAAATTGACCCTTCTCTTCATATATTACCGGTGACCCACGCTCGCGACATCATTATTGAAAGGCAAGATGAGAAGACGTGCTAATAGAAACCAATACTTGTTATTAAGATATTACGTAACAAATCGTGTATAATTTGAACGACTAAAACCTATCAATTTTAAATTTTTGCTCCAAAATCGTTACCGGGCTCTTAAAAAGAAATGCGCGTGGTCGTGCGCCGCAGTAGTCTGTAGAAAGATCACAGCAATTATTAATGGTTTCCAAGATTTTCCTATTAGTGTAATTGTAGTCTATTATTTGCCTGACATGTGTTTTTATAGTTTTTTTAAATAATGTAAAAAAAACTTTTGGTAGGGTGCTGGCTATTAAAAAAGAAAGAAAAGTTTGATCATCTCGAAAACCACGAAACTATTACTATAAACCCATTATAAATATGTCAATTTTCTGGACCAGCCTAAGGTTGGTGGTTAGAAGATTATTCATTGATTACCGCGGACACCCGGTATGTTCTACTTCCTGTAGTTTTACCGTAAAGATATCTACTTAGTTGAATTTCATTCGTTTTTATTCTACTCCAGATAAATGAGATGTTTCAGATTTGAATGCAGCTCCCGTCTGTTTCAACGTAGATACATAGATACCTAAGTGCAGAAATGCGACCTCTCTTGGTCGCCGTATTTGCCAGCCAAACAGCCAAGCAGAACGTAAACACAGCCAATGTAAACGAATCCAGTGCACTTGTAAATTCGGACGGCCGCCGCAGCTTACTGATACTGATGGTTATGCGAATTTTAAATTGGGTGACTCTAGGAAAATGTTTATACATATGTAAATTACATTTCTATACACCTGGATGTAAAATTATGCCCTCGCAGCGGAGTACTTCTACTTCCGTGTGCATATTTTGATAATAACACAACTTTGAAGTGCTTCGGGCGAACAAACCGTGTCGGATGCTTATGTTCAGAAAGTGGGTCAATGTACGGAGAGAGATGTTCTCTAGTGTACCTCCGGGTTGAAATTTTACCTGCAAATCGTCCTTTAAACTAGTAGTATGCCCAACTTACCATGTCGCGTATAATCCTCACGGGGTAAGCAGATAATCCTTTGAAAATGGCCACTTTCGACGAACACTGTCACGTATATAAGAATATTTTATAATTTTTAATTGAATGAAATCACCGATAATTTGTCATCGTTGGGGCACAACAGTGGTAAAGAGGTCACTTTCGATTAGCGATCAGGAACCGGTGCGGTGGCTAGGCCGGCGGTAGCAGAGCCATGTTTGCAAGATGCAATCTCGGCAGTCGGCGGCGGACTGTGCGCCGGCGCCGGCCCCCACCAGCTCCTGACCTACACCGCTGCGGCCGCGCCGGCTCCGGTAAACAAACGGTTCACCGACCGATTGCGCGCGACCACGAGCCAAACAGCCTCCTCACCACTCCCAGTCATTTGTAATTCAATAAGCTAACGGTCCCGAGAGCGTTCGCGCGCTTAGCTCCCGATCAATGTGGGTCGTGGCACACAAAAGACGACCATAACTCGCCTGGCTTAATCGGCGTCAGGTGTAGGTACATTATGGCAACGGCGATCACGATACGATACCTTTGCAAAGAATTACAATCAATCCGCCGCGGTCTCTCGAGGCGGCGCTCGATGTGCGAAATTTGCATAGGTAAACGAAAGAGAAAATGTTTCGCAGCTCGCGTTAGTCGCCGAGCGTTCTTTAGATTTATTTAGGTGCTTTCTTTTCGAGGTCGTGCATTTGTCTACTCAAATTGGTTACAAAGTGAAAGTTAAAACGACGTTGGTGGAACGTGACAGTTGTTATTTAATGATCACATGTAAAAAGTCTTACTAACTAGCAATTTGGTTTTTTGTGTAGGTAATACCTACGTAGGAAGGACAGGTAGGTTACATTTGGTTTAACTTTCTTATTTTTGTTGTTAACAGAGTTGCCGAGGGGATTCCGAACGCGAGAACATGTTTGCTTCATCAAAAGCTACAGTTGTTGAACTGCTGCATCCAGCGCTCGCAAGAGTCAGGCGGGGCGCCCGGCAACTCCTCCGAGGACGAGTTCTACGACTGTTCGGAGGGCGAGGGCGCCGAATCCCAGTTACCTTGGGACCGTCCAGTCGGCAGACTCAAGCGCCTTGAAGACGCCACCCTTAAGAATGGAGCACCTCTCTATATTCCTCGCACACAGGTAATAGCAAATAAATAATAGCGGAGGATATAGCGGCAGCACTGCAATCTGATTGTACTTTTCACTCTCCTGTCTCGGACGGGACTTCGCCGCTAGGCACGATTTTTATATACCTACCTAAGTAACACTAAGTAGACTATTCTAGTCTCCTATCCAGCACGCGGCAAACCCCCGGATACCGACGGAACTTAAATTTTCCCTCCCATTTTGGGAAGTAGCCAGGAGCTGACTAGAGGATTTGATCAGCTTAATAGTTTGGCACAACTCAGTTGTCCGCACAAGGAACAATCGTTCCAAGCGGCGTAGTCAGAATCATAAAAGGCCTCCTTTTATCACCGCGAGGTCACTGTAAATTCAGTCCCCGCTATGGGTAATCAAGTGGTACCTATGTATATATTTTAAATCAAATGCAAATATGTTAAAGTAATTATTATATTAAACTATGTACCTATGTTAACTACAACACATCAACAACAACATTTTAAACCTAAAACAAGATTATGTAAATATTAAAATTGTGCATCACTTTTTAAAATAATGCAATACCAAGTTAAATATGAAGACATGAGTGTCGTAATGTATAGTTACATTACAGTTACATATATATTATGATAATGATGCGTCTTACGGCCGCTGTAATTAATTCAAATGGCTTTACTACGTGTCTAGTATTTAAAACGGATGTGATAAAAAGGCGTTTCAATGTAGGACCCGGCTCCGAAGACAGAAGACCAGCTGGAGGAAGATGCCGAGCTGATGGTGCGACTCGGCGATGACGCGCGCGCCTCCGAGCTGCGGGCGCGTATGATGAGCGCCTCACTGCTCTCCGACATGGAGGCCTTCAAGGCAGCCAATCCCGGCTCCGAGCTCTGCGACTTCGTGCACTGGTACTCGCCGCGCGACTGGCGGCCCGACAGCGGCGGCGCGCTCGGCGACCGCATGCTGCTGCCCGGCAACCCCTGGGTGGAAGCCTGGGAAGTCGCGCGTCCGGTCCCCGCCGCGCGCCAGCGTCGCCTCTTCGACGAGACTCGCGAGGCGGAGCAGGTTCTTCACTTCCTGCGCTCGCGAACTGTCAGCGGTGCCGCTGAGCTTCTTTTACCGGCAATTTTGCGAGCGGGTGCCGTCAAAGCCCAGGCGGAAGGGGTCACCGCGGTCAGCGCGGCGGTGGGCGGGGTCGATCAGAGGCGGTCCTTCGAGATAGCCGCGCGGGAACTTTACGATGCGGAAAGGGAAGCGTGTCGGTCTATCTGTGTCCGCACCGTGCTCGGAGACAGCGAGGAAGACCGGCCGCTCGACTCCGCGGGTAGGAGCCGGATCATCAACGCCGTGGGGGGCAGCCTGCCGGCGCCTGCGCGGCGCGAGTTCACGCTGCGCGTGCGGGACGACGTGGCGCCGCAGGTCATGCGCGCTGCCCTCTCCACCGACATGTTCGTCATTGGCGCCTTCACAGAACGCATAGTGTGCTTTTAGCGATACAAATATTTAACCCCTTTATGCCATCATGACACTGTGCGAGCGAAAACGTTCATATTTATATTAAGATTATTAACCGTTATACTAAATGTTACAATGAACGAAGCATTTGCCAGTATAGATCTATCCAATCATCATTGTCAAAAATACTAGCGCAACGCTTGCAAGAAAGAAGAATAACCTAAATGCCGACTTAGTTCAGTCTTCCTCAATTTCTGATAGTGATAGATTTCGGTAGTTGTAGAAAGCTAGTACCTACAATGTAACAGAAGTCAAATTAGAAGACAGATCGCCTTACCGCCTGCTCAGTTTTGTAGATTGGTTAAACAATACGAATGTGTAATCATGCGCAAGTAGGAGTTACGTCGATCTATCTCGTAACAGGTAAATAATGTTAAGCGTATCGGTGCAATTATAGTTGAATAGATAATGTTGAATTGTTCATAGAATTTATTAATATATTTATAAGAACTTGTTTGTGATGTTCTAAATGTTTGCTTAAATTTTACGGTAATGCATATTATACTTATGCTAGTTGATTTTAAGCCTATGTGATATATAGGTAATGTTCCGCACTCGGACGCGAAGCTGGCTTATCAAACTCTACGCCAGCAGTATTTACTCTGGCTGCCTTCTTGTAACACCGAATTTTTCTCATAATACTCTCGTGAATAACTGAATATTTATTTTGTTTCGATGATATGTTTATTCCATAAAACGTGACTATGTAAATTTATATCGATAACAAGACCGTGTTTTATTTATAGCGCGAGTAATATAGGGTCCAGAAATTCCCGCATCCCTAATAACGCTGAATATTCAGCGCTGAAACAAATTCAAAGCCCAACTAAACCCTTCGACTCGGACTCGCATCAGAGTGTAGGCACCAATTTACTCGTGTTATCTATGTTCAAGATGATTTAATAAATTGCGACGCGTTACCAAACAACATCACTTGTTGTAGGACCTACAATGTAGGTATTACTATTTACTTGTTAGTTGAGAAGGAAAGTAGTAGGGGGAAAACGGGAACCGAGGTAACTCGCTGTCGACTTCTAAGATCCGAGATCAGTTTTATTTGCCGGTTTGTGGCTGTCTCATTGCCGTTAATGAAATAAGACGGAGTATACGAGCAGTCGTCCCGGCGTCGCAGAACTTGTGAGCGGACTTGTGACGTCATTTTTTGATCCTTGTGCTGTCACTGACTCGGTAATGTGATCGTTATCATACAGCGAGAAACGAACGACAAATAAACGTGAAGTGTGTACATTACTGGGTGTGGTAGGTTAGGAACGGCCAGAGTGTTTGGCTCGGCGGAGATGGAGGGGCTGTGGCTCGGACGGCGGAGCACAGGCCGGGCGGCGCATGCGCGCGCCGCGCCGGGCCGGGAGCCTCGCGAGTCCGCTCAGTGGTGCGTCGGGACGCTCGGTCGATTCCAGGGGCGCGCGCAAACACTCCACTTTCCAAAAACCGAATGAACCTTAAAATTTGTGTAAGAAAAATCTTTAAACCGCCGCTTTGCTAAATGGATTTTAAAACCATTCCTTGCCCCCTTGCACGGGTACCCGTTACTGTTTAAAGTTTGACCAATATTGCGGTCAAATTTGTGATTTGTTCGCGAAATCGGTATTTGGGCAAATATTTACTATTAATTAATTAGAAAACGAAGGTGCGTTAATCTAATCACACATGGATTGTTGCAACTTATCATGTCATATCGGAAGTAAATTAATAACAAGTTTGCGTGAGAATACGTTATTAAAAAAATTGAAATGTCGCATTCTTGATAATAAATAAAACGCAGTAGAAAGGTTATGAAAATTAACAAGTTTTAATAGGCAGTTTACTTTTTTTACTCATTGGTCTCTAAGTTTTAATATGTGCTAACCTGGAGCCGGTCCGCAGCAGAGCCGAATGACAGAGAAACTTGTTGTACCCGAGGTAAGTGCCTGTTATATTAACTTATTGTGGAGGATGCGAGGAATAAGGAATCAGTTCTAAATCGCGACTAATCTAATGAACTGATATCAACAGTTGACAGACCAAAATTTATCCAGTCTTAGCCTTGCTTGCCTATCTTTGAAAATTCGACATAGGTAAGTATAGATTGAAACATCATGCTAGCGATAGTGCCATTGACCGAGAACTTGTAATAGAATATTAGTTTCCCTGTAGGTATCGCACAGCTACAAAACGTGTATTTCTGGTTACGCGAGTGAAAGTCCGGACTTCATCAGTGCCATCGTTTGTGTCGAAAATTGGAAATACGTACCTCTTAGACGATAGACCAATAGTAAAATGGTGTTAATGAATTCCACAGAATTTCGAGCACTCGTAGGTTATCGTAAAAGTAAGTATATAGTAAGATTTCTACGTAAGTAGCACCAATTGTAGCACTTATGGGATCACTTTGGTCTTGAAAATCGTTTTTTATTTATTATTAATTTTTTGCTTATCTGCAGCTCTGCAAGTATAGTTGGTCAAACCAAATTGTCAGTAAATAAGAACAAAAAAAACTATACTCATCCTTTTCTTTTGGGTGCTAGTACTAGTGTAAGACAAAGATAAAACTCTCTGTCTATGTTTGAAATGAGACAGTCCTTTGACAAACTATAAGTGTGCAATTTCGCATAGGTACTACAGCTTCGGCATGCCTGCAAGAATGAAACTTTGTAGATCCATTACTAGATTGTATATACTTGTAGTACCGGCTGTACCCGTACATGAAACGTAACCCTTGTCCAGCGTCGGACTCTATCTGTACGTCGAAACCTCGCACGGACGGATTACCTAACTTGAAGTTTACCACAAAAATGTCGACTGTAGAAAGAGAGAGAGTACATATATACTTTAATGGCACTTGAATCCCAAATACATCAGTCGTTTAATTTTTACTGGATAGGTATTAGGTTACAGTAATAACATACTAATCTATGGGTATTAGGTACCTAAATAAATATAAGACAAATCTATCAATTTACAGATTTAACTTCTACCAAAAACATAATTATGTACCTAACTCCGTATAAGATTAATAAAGTTTAAGGAAAAAACCTGCCTCGGAAATAAAGAAATAGTCATTCTCAAATAGATGGCGCCACATCTTTGGCCTATGCTCGGCTAGATGGCGTCGACGATACCGTTTGATATTTAACAATTTTAACACATATTTGTGAAAGAATATACATTTATGAATATTTTTATACATTTTCATTTTTAGTTTTAATCGTTTGTCGACAGATGGCAGTAAATTTACTGTGACTACAAAATTTACTATGACAGTAACCCTCTACACTATCTATTCTTTTTGCTTCTACCAACAAATGTGCTTCATTTTTAAAAGTGGGTGCTAAAAATGGCAAATTCCAAAGTCAACTGTATCTTGGTATACCTGTTTTTATGTACCTAATACGTTTTTTGGTTCTGTATCACATCTTAAATGTCTTACCTCTTGCCGTCTTAACTGCGTACAGCGTAGGCAGTACCTACCTACCTACATACGTGAAATTTGGTTCAGGGTTCTTATGACAAAAACCTGAAACTTATTTGCTAAGTGATAACCCATTTTTTAGCTTTCTTACCTTGACCTCATGTACAGGTAAGCATATTCTGTAGGTCTACTTGTACTATCGGGGACATGAGCGGTGAACCAGTTCAGAAACATTTTACCTCAATCCTTACGAGCGAACTAAACTCCGCCTCCCATAGAGATAACCAATTATGAGGCATTTAGGGTTCTTTATCTTAATTTTAAAAGGGTAAAACCAGATAATGAGACAAACAATAGGTAGTAAGGATAGTTTATTAGTTAGACTAAGCTTCGCCTCTCCATAAAGATAACCAATGAGGATGCGTTTTGGATTCCTTATCTTAGTTTGCAAAATGCTGCTCGTCACAAAGACAATGGACGGCAATAAACTTTTCCCCTCACTAGCTCGGAAAGCCGTCTTTTATCCTTTAAAACAAGCGGGGAAAAACGCAGTTTATCCACTAGTGGGGAAAGTAATATGACCTTGGATGGAGCGTGTTTAAGTAGCTTTTGACAGATAACAAAACGTAAAACGCTCATAATAATGGTTCGTTCGATATTATTAATTATCATTAAATAAACGGTTTGAGAATTTAATAAAAAATACCAAATTTAGCTTTGTTTAATGATTTTAAGTCATAAACATTAAATTCCATAAGAAACATTTGCTTTTTTAAATGATGTTGAATGTAATTCTGAACGCACAAGTTGAGTCGATGCAATTTCAAAACGCATTGTCAGAAATGTCAACATTGTCAACAAAAATTTTCTCGCCGACTCCGACACGTAAAAATACACAACTTCCAGAGTTTTTTTTGTTATAATATCGTATTATTGTAAAAAAAGAGTGATTCCATTGATGAAGATAATCTAACGCCTGCGGATGTTGCACTTTCCTCGCTATAGTGAGGGGAAAAGTTTTGTGTTACTCACGGGTGCAAATGTATTTTACTTCTAGTGTGTTGAAACCACTCGCTACGCTCAGGATTCTATTTTAGAACCACTCGCTTCGCTCGTGGTTCAACTATAGAATCCTTTCGCTTGCTCGTGTTTCAATTCCACACTCGCGGGTAAAATACAACTTTGCACCTTTGTATAACAAATAACTATTACCTGATCTAACCTTTATTTTCAACACCAAAATTTTTGAGTGCCATCATCATCACTTTTATGCTATCGCTGGACGCCTGACCGCCTGCAAGACGCCGATTGTACATAGATAGGTAACTGTGTGTTATGACTGTTATGTGATACGTTTGTATGGAAACAAGCACACTCAACCACCTCAAGTGTCATATTTAATCGGCAATAGTGTATGCATAACGCGTAGCGTTTGAGGTATGGACAGAAGGTGCGGTCGTACGATAGTCAATGTCAAAGTTATGTTTATATTTTGAACCTTATCTCGTTGTAATAAGGTGACATGTATCTATTGTAAACTACCCATAAACACGGGGACAAATTCGTAACCCCGCAGGTTACGTGTGTAAATCATGAACACGCCAAAACGTGGGCACACATCTTTGCTTATAATTTTTGTCACGGGGGGTTACTTTTTTTTGTTTACTTAAATTAAAATCGCTATAGCATATGATACCACAATAGTTGTCAATTCTATAATTCGTTTTCATGATAATCATGATAACAAGTTTTAAACAATGACGGAGCGAAATCACTTTACACTAAAATCCTAATGTGACTACTGCTATTTTTAAATTACAATGTACTGTTTGTTAGAGATAATTATTGTATAATGTTTGACATATATTAATATTTGTGACGCTTTGGCTTGTTAGCTGTAAGTTACAGATGTATACTTAAATAAATAAACAATAAACAACAACAAACAAAAGCCTTGGAAAATTCGATTGGGCTAATAAAACTTGTGAAAATGTTAATATTTATATCAAGAATAGATTAGTTTTTGTGTTTTTGAAATGTTGCGGAGACGTTAATGAATGGAAAGACAGCCAGAAAGCAGAAAAACACGAGATTGAAATGAGAAAAATAAAAATAGGAACAAACAGCGTTCTTATTTACATTACAATTTTTTGTGATACTTACTTCACATTACTTGTTAGCCTATTTAGATATGAAATAAATTCTATATATCTTTGTACAGTTACTTGTACAGCGGCCAAGGCGTTCACAAATATCTAAACAAAACCTTTATTATTATTATCAAGTCCATGTTTAGATACTTTTGAGCACCTTGGCAGGCCCGATATATCTGATGACGACTGTAGGGACGCGAGTAGGTAAACTGAATTAAATAAACATGGTGTCTAGATATATTCCAACAACGCATTTGGTCTAAGTACATGCTAGTAAAGTAGCTATATGTTAAATGGAGCGGTGATCACGTCCTCCATGTCCACTGAATGGTCCGACCATTATAAATAGACCATTATAGTGTGCGCTCGGGTGGACAATGGCTAGGCGACACTTCGATGCATGTCTTGCGGCTTGCGGAGTCTGTGCCTCTACCCATGTGGCAATCTACTTATTCGACATTTGGCCGTAGCTGGATAAGGGAACAACATCTGCCCTTGAGCTATTTTGACTTGATTTTTACGGTTCCGTACCCAAAGGGTAAAAACGGGACCCTATTACTAAGACTCCGCTGTCCGTCTGTCCGTCCGTCTGTCCGTATGTCCGTCTGTCCGTCTGTCCGTCCGTCCGTCCGTCTGTCCGTCTGTCCGTCTGTCTGTCTGTCACCAGGCTGTATCTCATTAACCGTGATAGCTAATAGAGTTGAAATTTTCACAGATGATGTATTTCTGTTGCCGCTATAACAACAAATACTAAAAAGTACGGAACCCTCGGTGCTCGAGTCCGACTCGCACTTGGCCGGTTTTTTTATATAGTTTACTCACAACCAATGGCAGAAACTGGCCGGATCTTATATCTCGGAAACTATGCGTCTAAGCGACATGGCCACTTATACAAAATGAAAAGTGATTTAATTTGTTACAAGTTAAGTTTTTCGATATCTTCTATAGTTTTTGAGATAACCGCTCTTAAAGGTTTATGTAGGGCTGTAAATTTGTTTAATTTTGATTACAGTACCGGTAAAACGTTTAAGTTCACCCTTTGTTTTCGGTACAAAAGAGTACTTTTGTGCTATAATTTTTTCCAGTTCGGATGTCGAAATTTGTTTCCAACTGATCCGTTATTGTTTCCAGACATGTTTTTGATTAGTCAGACACAATTTACGTACATTTCTAAACAGCTCATTCCCTAAAGTCGTATAGGCATGACGGGCTACAATTAGAACCACATCGAATTGCGTCGGTGGAGACGTGGTGGGGACACCCGACGTGTCCGAAGTGTGTGCGCATGAATCCATATTATCTGCCTAAGAAAGTGTTTCAGTTTCTCAGTCTAAGACATAGCTCTTAGGATTGTACGTTTAAAGTGTCGAGGCCACGTGGCTCAGCATTTGCCGTCATGCCTATAAGATTTTAGGGAATGAGCTGTTTAGAAATGTACGTAAATTGTGTCTGACTAATCAAAAACATTTCTGAAAACAATAACGGATCAGTTGGAAACAAATTTCGACATCCAAACTGCAAAAAATTATCGCACACAATGTTTTGTACAGAAAACAAGGGGTGAACTTACTTTTGATCGGTACTGTATCTACACCAGTGAAACTGCTAGGCCGGGTTTGATATCGTTTTCGTATAAATCAAGGGTTGCTTAATTCATTTATGGTATCAGCATTGACACCATTCCTAAAAAAAAAATGAAAAAAAGTAGCTTTTTTTAAACTCCTCTTCACGCTTAAATCGCTGAACCGATTTCGTTGAAATTTGGTATAGAGATGGTACGAGTATGAGTCCCGAGACAGTACATTGGATAGTTTTTATAACCAAAATCAACATCTGAGGGTGTGAAAAGTGGGGTGGAAGTTTGTATGGGGAATCAATAACCGCTTAACCGATTGAAATAATATTTGGGATGGTCTACATGTTTGATTTAGTTTAAAATGATACCAAACATGACTACAAACCTAAACTTAAACATTATTATCCTCAGGAATTCAACTTCGGCGAAGAAGCTGAATTCCCCTCACACCAAATTTCACACCTTCAAAGTATGATTTTTCAGATAAAAACTATCTTGTGTCCTGTCTCGGGACTTAAAACATCTCTATAGTGTATATACCAAATTTCAACTAAATCTGTTTAGCGGTTTAAGCGTGAAGGGGAGTTAAAAAAGGTATTTGTTTAAAAGTTTATATTTTTTACTTCGGAATGGTGTCAATGTGATACCATAAATGAATTTGGCACTCCCGATTTATACGAAAACGATACCAAACATGACCTAGTAGCTTCATTGATGAAGATATCAAGATAAAATTGGTAGCCCCAAATAAACTTTCAATAGAGAATATCTCGAAAACTATTCAAGATCGCTGATTAAATTTGCTACAAGTTTAATTCAGTAAAAAATTTTTTACTAAATTAAACTTGTAGCAAATTTAATCAGCTTTCGTTTTGTTTAAGTAGTCATGTCGCTAAAACAAAGTTTCCAAGATATGTGAAAAACCGAAAAATGGAACCTTCAAATCCCCCTCTCCCCCGGCACCAGGGTTACGGCCGGGGACTTTTGATATGTTCACCTCCTAACTAGTCCAAACAAAGTTACGGAGTCAAAAATTGTGTTCTTAGCTTTTCCCTCTATACCTTTTTATTGCTTGGCCTATTTAAACAACAAAATTCACAATACATTGCGTCTTTAAAGCGTACTAAAGATCAAAACACAAGTTATTTTTTAAAGTTGCTGAACAAATGTTGGTCAGTTTGAGGAGTACAACCTAATATGTACAGTTTAATTTAGTGCTCGTGTCACAGGCCACACCCGATGTGTGTCCTGACTGACTGATTCATCAACGCAGAGCCACAACTACAAAAGCTAGGAAGTTGAAATTTTCACACCCTGTTACATTTATAATGTGTCGGGAATAAATCCACGCGAACGAAGTCGTGGGCTGTTGCCCACGTCAAGGTCAGTTATATATTTACTAGCTGTTGCTAGTATATAAGTGTATATACACTTTGCCCTTTTATATTGCGTGATTAATTATTTTATCGCAAAACCCGTCAAGCCACAGTCTGAAACAATTATATGATCACATTTTTCGGAATTGTTAGGTTATTATTATTTCCTTAATTTATTTTGAGTCTTAGGTTAGGGTTTTATAACATGCATATAAAAGTAAAATACAAAAACACTTACAAAACATTACAAAAAATATATAAACACATTATAAAAAACCTAACCTAGGGTGCCGCCGGCAGCGGGGTAGGGCCCAAGCTGCCGGTGGTCAGGGCCGCAGAGAGAGGAACCGGCGGACAATTATTATTATTATTTGTATCTCCTCGGATTTCACGGGCCTATAAATCCCGGTCTTTTGATAGGCTTTACTTCTTTTTATTATTGTTAGCTGGAGCGAGCATCACGTACCTATGGCGAATGTAGTCGTAGGTAGCTACTGGAATGTAACCGTTTTTGATATACCGCATATAGCATATTTCCCGGCTATAGGCTGGAGATGCTGCCGGAACTTCGGGTTCGCGGCTACCGATTACATTCCCGGCGGGCCTTCCCATTTCCACCACACGGATTCTTATGTTTCTTTTAAAACCATTATTCTATATATAATCAATTCTTATTTTCTTTTATATACTACAGATCATAATTTATTTGCCTGCACAGGTTCTTAGTAACTATATTAAATAAATAAAAGTTTGTAATGACTGTTCAGAGTGGTTACTAATTGAGCGTTTTCGAGTTATGGAAGGCGATAAGCTGTTGATCCCGGCTTTTGTTTGCAACAGAAACCTACCGCTACCGCGAAAACCGAAATTCGCAAATTGCGGGGATCTTTCTCTTTTACTCCAATGTAGGCGTAATTAGAGTGACAGAGAAAAATGCCCGCTTTGCAAACTTCGATTTTCGCGGTTATAGCCCAGGTAACGGAACTGGGGACTAACTAGGCAAGAAAACTTTAGTTACTTACCTATCTAAAGTTTACTTATCCTTCGTTACTTACTCTGGGTTAGGAACTCAGGAGAAAAAACTGCTTAGTAGGTACGTATGCTCGGTACGTAGTTTCGGGCCAGAAATCTTGTGGTCTCCACGCATTAATTAGCTGAGTTAACTATGTATAGTGTATTTCCTAATAAATATTTGTATAGTCTCTTATATGTATGGTCTACAATTACATACCTAACATAGGGTCCTATGCAGTATGGAGATTGATCTCATTTGATTGCATGAAATTCCATATATAACTCTCCATGCAATCTCACAAACGACGGAAATGTCAATGGCATCATGGCAT
Source organism: Cydia strobilella (assembly GCF_947568885.1). NCBI lineage: Eukaryota > Metazoa > Arthropoda > Insecta > Lepidoptera > Tortricidae > Cydia > Cydia strobilella. Next base: position 18,003,816 of record NC_086044.1, read on the forward strand.
CGCGATATCCAAGGCGCGACAGTCGGCAATCTAACAAATGACTACTCCCAAACTGTTCATTGATGTAATAGGGTGATTGAGGAAGATAACCATCCAGGAGGAGTTAGTTTGCTAAGCGCAAACGTCATAACATACCTACGAATTACAATATAACGTAGTTAATGGGCGAGGTGATTGCTTTGAATGCTTAGACTTGCTCTGGACAAAATAATATATATAGTACTCACGCTATAAGGGACGGGTCCGCGCTTGGCACTGACTTCAAGCATATCAGTAGCTAGTGCAAGTAGTGCATATAAAATGGATCATTAATTTATTTTATCTTTATTAAATCGAATTACTTTCTTTTAAGGTTCACCGATCACTCATCATACAAAACGAAGTGTCTAACGCCTCGGCCCGGACCCGGACCGTTCTCCCTTGAGTCATCGTTTATCGTGCTAAACGTATCAGTAATTGTGTCAAACCGCACAACATGAGACCGTTCTTCTACTATATCCATATATATTTACTGCCATCATATATTAGGTAGGCGATCATTATCGGTGCCTGGCGCCTGGAAGGCCAGTTTTCCCTAGATGACATGTATATACATACATGGCTAAAGGTGAAGATGCGAAACTACACTATGGATGATATATAAATAGACGCTACTTATCTAATATCGACGAGTAATCTAGGTATGGGTTAGGTATGTAGGTACATATCTACATATATCTCTGTTCAATGCTTCAGCTGCGAGTTTGAAGTCGATCTTATAATCCGACTGCTCGCGTGCGCTATTAATCCGGGCTTAAACGTGTAGTTCAAACTAAGGGGAGCAAGAGATCCTAGGTCTGATGCCTGACTTACGGAGGCGAGCTAATATTTTATTGCTTTTAAAGATCAACGGCAGTTCTTTTAAAGGGTTTAAAATCCGGAAAATCACAACTATTAACTTCCCAAGCCAATTTGAATAATGTTTAATAAATGGTATGATGTGAGATTTCATACCGACCATACCGTAAATATATACCTGCTTAAATGGTAAGTATAAGTAGGCTAGTATGTATATGTATAGACATACTAGCCTACTTATACTTACTCGTATAGCTGCCTGCAATGAATTGCTGAAGTTTTGGTGTTCGGGACACGTTTAGTAACTAAAGTGCTCGCCACTTGACTAAATTAACGTAGTCCAAACCAGTCTTTCATTTTCTACTCGTAACTCGCTCGTCTGTAGTGCGAACGATTTTTGGTCAGTTGACCGCTTTTAGTTAAGGGTCCCCGGCAAGCTCGGTTCTCCATACAAACGTAGTTCCGGTCTCATTTTAAGAGGCCGGTGGCGATTTTAGTCGCATAAATGTAAAATTGATAGATTTAGTCCGTGAAATTGTACACCTTTTATTACCTAATTGAAATAACAAGTACTGGTTTCTGTTAGCAAGTCTTCTTATCTTACCTTTTATCAGATAATTTTTTTGAAAACAGACTCACTAAATTAGTAATGTTTGCTTTTCTGATGGACGTTTAGGTAAACGCGCGTAAAGCACTGATTTTGTCGCTCTTATTTGTAAATTTCGTAAAGTTTGGACTGCTAAACATGGTAATTTTGTATTACACATATCCTGTACTTGACGTTTATCAGACTACATTTTTATTATTATGACTTAGAAGTAGTGTAAATGAAAGTTAGACGAAATCAATTTTCTCCAGAAATTACTTCAAAACAAGTAACAATTTCTCTGAAAATCGACTTAATTTCAACGTAATTTTGATACTTAAACAATCTACAACATTTGCTGAAACTATTCTTATACATCAATTTGTATAATTTACCACCATAATTTTTTGATGAATTTTTAAAAACTGCCCCTTCTCTTTATGCATTACCGGTGACGCACGCTCGCGACCTCATTATTCAAATGCAAGATGAGAAGACGTGCTAATAGAAATCAATACTTGTTATTTAGATATTACGCAACAAAACGTGTATAATTTCAACGACTAAATCTATCAATTTTACATTTTTGCTCCAAAATCGACTACGGCCTCTTAAAACGGCTAGCTAGATTGCTCGGAAACTTTGTACTTACAATAGGATAAGAGGTATATCTATGTTTGTAATTAGTTTATGTAGCTTCAGATACCATAGTTAAAAAAATACAGTGAATTTAAGTTTTTCATACAAAACTTGTTTTTGCTCTATTTCGTTTGTTTTATAAACTGGAGCTATATAAACTAATTACTAACTAATATACCTCATGTCTTTGTATGTTCAAAGTTTCATTACAATCCAACACGTAGTTTTAAAATGAGAGCGGGAACTACGTTTGTATGGGAAGGTGCAATTCGGCCGAGCCTGCCGGGGACTCAAGTCCAATAAAAGCAATTCTCCTGAAACTGTGAACTATGCAAATAATTATGCAATAAATTTTCGATGAATCTTCATTCTTATCTAATGAGGTCATTACCATTCAATTTAGATTTTAAAAAGTCCCGCTTCCGAGATGCCCGTTTTTACCATCATCTGTCTATTCGCCGTGCCGACTTACAAAACCAAAGGTGAATTACGAGAATAAATTTCGAGTTATTTATGTCCGGCTTTACGACTTTTACGACTCCAGAAGCTTTTGCAATATTTATATTTTCACTTTAAATTTAATGCTTCTTGTTAACCATTTACATCAACATAAAACTGATTGTTAATATTGTTTACATAATGTTTTAGGTTTAATTTTTTATCTTACATCATATCGTATATGTCGCAGGCATTTTGTAAAAATCCACCGTTTACAAACGGCGTCGTAAATTTAAAATTTAAAATGCCGAAGGCAAATGATAAAACTTCCGCATTTTGTATAATAAATTATGACATTAACAGCGCCGTTTGTAATTTGCCGCGGCATTGTGGTCGAATTAGTTCTTTAATTTACCACGCGTGGCGCTACTGTACATCAAAACTATGTAAAACGCTGGGGTGTCCATCAAATCTGGAGTTCGTCGGACTGTTTCTTTTCAAAAAACATTTCCTTCACAACTGAAATAGACGGAGCCCCGCTTCGCGGTTCCTATTTCTGGGCCGTTTTGCCCTTCGGGCATCTGAAGCCACCCTAACGAACCTAACCTTAGAGTTAGTGAGATTTAGTGTGATGCCCGTGAAATCATTATACTTCGGAGAAAAAAAATTGAACTGAGTTACGACAGCTGGCTTGAATAGTTATACAATTACATCATTCTAGCTTTTAGTCTTTTTCCCGGTCTAGCATTTGTGGCCTGTCGTTTCGAGATCCCTTTGACACGCTGCCGTGCCCTCTTTGAAAAATGTGTCCTTCAGTTTAATATCCTATTTCCATCCTATTTCTGACAGATTGTCATGATAACGAAAAAATGGTGCAGGACGTTAACCTTGGTACTATGGATGGTATAGAAAGGATGCCAATCTCTTATGGCAGAATTGTTGCAAAAGTGACCGCTTTCAGCTTTAAATAGTAGTTCCTAATCTCTCCGGTGGCGCTAGTTAGGCTCTGGGACATGAGTATAACATGAACCATGTAAGGCAACAAATAACTCGACCAAATTAAGTAGGTTATTTTTGGTAGTATTTCGGTGTATGGTGGCGCCGCCTAATTACTGTTTTTTGATGGACACTTTTCATACATAGAGATTCGGCTCCTTTATATAGTCTCCATGCTTGTCTGTAAGCAGAACTCGGTCGCCCAAATGCTAAATACTTAAAATAAGACAAACACGTGTTAAAAGTCACTTTGACAGATTTACACACACATTGTTTAAGGGATAAATATTGTTGATAGGTATATGAAAGTATTAGTGTCAGTTACACATTACACAACGGCTGGATTGTTTGTACGTCTCAGATATCTTGGCGAGCGGCCAGCAATTGTTTCCACGACGTGGAAAATACATTGGCGGCTTACTACGGGCTACGGCCGATACTGTCGCACGAAATGCCCCAGCCGATCGATCATGTGATCATGATCAGTGTGATTAAAAAAAAATCTGTTTTACTCTACGTATAGCGCCCGAGTAAAATATATAAAGGTACAGACAATTATTATGGCCTGCTGGCCCTACACTGTGTTTTCATTGTGTAGGGCATCAAACACATTGTGTAGGGCTACACACCACACAATGTGTTTTCACTTTGTATTAACAGATTTGAACCCAAATACTCTTTATTTACATACAAGATATATACAGTGGTACTACGTAAACAAAATTAATAACTAGCTTAAATCTAAAATAGGCCCTTGAGGCATTGTACCAAGGATGCTGGCGGCATTTCCTCGCTATATCGCAATGCTGATTGATACGTTGTGCGAGGAAGCCGCCAGCTCTTCGGTCATTTAAAGTCTCTTACTGATTTAAACTGATATCCACCAACATTAAAGTTGATAGTACCTAAGGTAAGGTAGGTAGGATAGGTAGCGGCACTAGAGTTGAAGTCACCAACAACAAAATCATGCAATGACAGCGAGATTTTGAAATTAGTATTCATTTTCCGATAGCATAATATGACTTGTAACTCCGTTTAAGAAGTGTAACACTCTTACGGTAGATGTCGTTAGGGCCTCCCTAATGGCTAATATATGGTGGAAATATTCGCTGCATTGGGTACGGTCTTGGTGGCTCAGATGGTAGAGCACTGTACTAGTAAACCAGTGGTCGTGGGTTCAAGTCCCACCCAAGACAGTGAATTTTTCCACTTAATTTATTTCTAAGCTTAAACATTAATTTGTCTTAGGCTTTACACATATCTGATACAATAAATCTATATTTGCCGTCGTACTTTTAATACTTAATATTACAAACAAATAATCGTGTTGTATTTTTCCGGCATTAAAAAAAGTAGGTCGTCATTTGTGTTAAAGATCTCGGTGAAGCCCTCGAGCGTTATTGTGGTTGTGGAGGTTTCACAATGGAGGTGTTCATTATACGAAGTGTAATGTAACCAATAATAAGCACGGAGGCTGCGTCCGCCCGACCCGACGACAATGCCTATAAGGATCTTGTTTGTATCATATCACGTTGTTTTGGGACTAAATAATGTCACATATGTACATATTATTACACGGCCTGCATTTTATTTGTTTTGACGTAGAATTAGTCAAAACTATGCCAACCTGTGATAAATAATGTTAGGTTGGCATAGTTTTGACTGCATGTGTTACATGTGTTTAATTTTAAAACGACATGTTATTTAAACGAGCAATGCAATGTTTGTAAAACTGTGAAACCGCTATAAAACTTACGAAGACATACGATATAATTTGATTACGATTTTTCAGTGTAATTATATACACTGCATGTATAAGTTAGTTATAAGGCCTTTTTTTCTCTTTCTTTCTTTGTATATATTGTATAACTGTGTACTTATACTGAAATAAATGGTATTCTATTCTATTCTATTCTATTCTATTCTATTCTGTTCTGTTCTGTTCTGTTCTGTTCTGTTCTATTCTGTTCTGTTCTGTTCTATTCTATTCTATATAAAATATTGATCTTAGTTACATTTTATTCTTAAAAAAGTCGTTTCCCTTAATTTTTCTATTCATCTGTAGGTAGACATTTTTATTAAATTTCTTTTTGCCATTATTGCCATCTTTTCCCATATATAATTTACAATGATGACATTAACGTATTGGAAAGTGGGAAGTACCAGAACTAGAGCTAAAGTCCATGAAAGAATTGTGCCTTCTAGTTTGACAGCTGAACTAGATGGCGTATGTACTGCGCCATAAGTTTTGTGGTCATTGGATTGTCAAACGTCAACTTTAGAAAACCAAAGTTACAGTATAGGTAATTACAGAGCCGTACAGCAGCCTTAAATATTACACATTTTATACAAACTTTTTTTTTATCAAGTCTGCAAGCGATACTGCAAATTTTTAAATTACAGGAAACCGTCTTAATACAGTCATTCAATCTTTGTTATAGTCTGTTTCGTTTAACTATGAAGTAAATATTGCCCATAAGGAAATGGGATGGAACGCTCATTTGTTTCTTGCATAGAAAATTTATGGCGTAGTACTTTATCCATACTAATAATAATATATTAAATGCGAAAGTCTTGTCTGTCTGTCTGTGTGTTACCTCTTCGCGTTTAACCCGCTGAACCGATTTAGTTGAAATTTGACGTAGAGATAGTTTGAGTCCCGGGGAAGGACATAGGATAGTTTTTATCCCGAAAATCATCCCTTAAGAGGGTGAAAAGCGGGGGGAATCATGGTGGAATTGAGATAATTAATGAGTTGCTGGCTCAATACATTTATTTACATACAAGATATATACAGTGGTACTACGTAAACGAAATTAATAACTAGCTTAAATCTAAAATAGGCCCTTGAGGCATTGTACCAAGGATGCTGGCGGCATTTCCCCGCTGTATCGCAATGCTGATACGTTGTGCGAGAAAGCCGCCAGCTCTTCGGTCACCAGTTACGTCAACCAGACGCTTCGCGATTTCTGCAAACAACTTATGCGCGCTGGGACCCCATGGACCTAGAGTTTCAACTCCAAATGGAACGAAATGATACTCTCTACCGAGGCTCTTATATTTATTACGTTTTAAAATTTCGGCGCTTTCCGCCGCTCCGCCCGCTTTTACATTAGTCAATGAGTTGCACTTAATGAGTTGCTTAATAATTTGTGTGCATATTATGGTCAAATTGAATGATTGCTATAAGACTTTCTCCAGGCGCTATTTTTAATCTAGCTAGGGTTACTAAGTCCAAGCAGACGAAGTCGCGGGCAAAAGCTAGTAGTTAATAAAACAGACTATAGGTACTACTTATTCACCTTGTCTAGTTACCGTTACCGTACGTTGCACTGACATATAGTGGTAATGGTAATTAATATTGCCATGTGCGGTCAGGCTTGTCACTTGTCAAGGTATTAGTCTAGGCTAGAGAGCGTGTAAGTATAAAGCGTACTCCATTGTGGTGCCGCCCGCAACCAACCCCTACACTGCGAAATTGCCTACGACACAGATCACTTACGAGTATGCACTCATAAATAAGTTTACATTTATATAAGCCGACTCCCGGAGCTCGAAAAATGATATGACAGTCACACGTCCAAGTGTGATTCCACTTTGAAGCACCCATAGCATACCCATAGTGGAAGCACGGACTCCTGAAAAAAATCTTTATGACTCCACATTGGGGGCACGTGTTAACAATTTGTTATGGTTTTGACACGACCTTGATGATGCCATGGTGATTGGTGCATGAGAAATGAAGTGAAAGTCGTGACTGAGATGCGCGCCAATCACCAAGACGATCGTCAAGGTCATATTAAAACCTGTTAAAAAACATAATAAATTGTTCAATCTGAACCGGTCATGACACACACTACGGCCTGATTCGAACTTAAGATACGTCAAAAATTTGCTAAAGGTACGATATGGATCGGATATGTCAGTGTCAAAAGTGACGTTATCCGATCTATAATAAAACTGTAAAGTTATGTTTTAGACCAGATTTTGGATGGTATAGAAAAGATGTCAATCTCTATATATGAAAAGTGTCCATCAAAAAACAGTAAATAGCCACCATACACTGAAGTACCTAGACCATACACTACGACACCACGAGGGACAGAACATACGCAATGCGACAAAATTAAAAACACGTTTTAACATTCCTGACAACATACCAGAAACAACCTACGTAATTTGGTCGGGTTATTTGCTGCCCCTCCCCCATTTCATATCTACATTATTATACCTCTATGGTTCATGTCATATTAGTCTCCTATATATTACAATACTCTTTGGTCTCAGAGCCTACCTAGCGCCATCGGATCGGAGAGGTTAGGAACTATTATTTACAGCTGAAAGCTGGTCACTTTTGAAACAATTCTGCCATGCTAGACATCCTTTCTATACCATCCATAGACATATTGCGTTTTTATCTCGTTTTTATGGTGCGACAGCATCACTCTCGCAATTACTTAAATACAAAATTCTGATAATATAGCTTAATAAATGCTTTCCACAAAAATAGTTTTGTTTTGAATATGCAGGGTTGAGCCATTATTGCGTTTTTTTTCAAAAAAACATCTGCTTATTAAAACGACGCGACGTACTGTGGTTTACGCCATACGTCAAAAATTTAAAAATAATATGTTATTATTACCATAAATAGTAATCGTTTAGGCATTTACTATGTCTAAACTGCAATCAGGTATATAAATAGAATGAATCTACTAATTATGTACCTTCATTCAATTATCACCTTCGAAAGTGTAACTATCTATAACCTGAAATCTCCTTATCAGTTGTTTACGCAATTTTCCGCGTGTCATTTTTGTGTTATTCTCGTTCAAGTGCATCTTTGTCATCTAAAACTGCAATGAATATTCAAGGTAAAGGTATGTTTGATATATTTGACATATTAATATATAATAAATAGTTATAAATTAACAGCTACCGGTAAGCTGTTTTAATTGCAATATTTTACTTATGTGAAGTTCACTGAGTTTTAGTTTACTTATAGGCCATGTATTGCCCATTAATATTTTTAGGGTTCCGTACCCAAAGGGTAAAAACGGGACCCTATTACTAAGACTTCACTGTCCGTCTGTCCGTATGTCTGTCACCAGGCTGTATCTCATGAACCGTGATAGCTAGACAGTTGAAATTTTCACAGATCATGTATTTCTGTTGCTGCTATAACAATAAATACTAAAAACAGAATAAAATAAATATTTAAGTGGGGCTTCCATACAACAAACGCGATTTTTTTGTCGTTTTTTGCGTAATGGTACGGAACCCTTCGTGCGCGAGTCCGACTCGCACTTCGCCCGTTTTTTTGTATTAATTAGAGATACTTAAATTAAGTGTACTGATTATGAACATACCCCCCCGTCTATCCTCTTTTCTTTCGCAATAATTTAGGTGCTACGCCAATGCGTTCTTTCGTAGCATGATGCGACGAATTACATAGGTAAGATGATATGATGGTATGATGATGGGTAGCATAATTAGGTAGGTTTATTTTATTACTATAGTTGGTCAAGCAAGTCTTGTCAGTAGAAAAAAGGCGCGAAATTCAAACTTTCTATGGAAGGATATCCCTTCGCGCCTACATTTTTAAATTTGCCGCCTTTTTCCACCAACCACCACCAATTTTAATTATGTTATATTATATTCATGTCAATCTTTATTTAAGTATATAGTTGATCAAACTAAATTGTCAGTAAATAAGAACAAAAAAACTATTCTTATCGTTTTCTTTTGGGTACTAGGGTACTAGTACTAGTGTAAAACAAAGATAGAATGATTCTCTCGGCGCGATTCGGGAAATGAATTAGAGATTCACTAGATATGAAATAGTAAAGATATGTGACATCCAACGGGTAAAGGTACCTTGGCGCTATTTCATATCTAGTGAATCTCTAATTCATTTCCCGAATCGCGTCGTCTATGTCTATGTTTGAAATGAGACAGTCCTTTGACTAACTAAAGGTATGTGGTATGTGTCTGTACCGCTGCTACGAAGAAGAAAAAAGTATCCGACTCTATTGTAACGTTTCTTATCGACCCAATCTACCCACGGCACGGCTAAGTGTTAACTGTCAAGTGTTACCTGTCACACCTGTCATCTTCGTAAAATAGGGAGAGATTGCACTGTAGATACAGTTCAGGATACCTACTTCTAAAGATATTCACGTAGCGCGTCTTGCAGATATCAAAGGAACGATATTAATGAATAGGGTATTTGACTGCTAGTCAAAACAGTTTCTTTATAGTTTCTTTTTTCGAACTGTCAAAACTATTTGCCACTATAGAATTTATATGAAATACTAGAAAATGACGTCGCGGTCATGTTACCTACTTTTTAACCGACCCCAAAAGGAGGAGGTTATCAATTCGACCGTATATATATTTTTTGTATGTATGTTACCTCATAACTCCGTCATTGGTGAACCGATTTGGAAAATTGTTTTTTTTTTGTTTGAATGTGTATAGTCCCAAGTTGGCCCCGTTTTTGTCAAAACCCAGTTCTGATGATGGGATCCATGAGGTATCCAGGGAACTCCTCGAATCCTATAGGCATACATATAGTGATTTTTGTATTTTCATTAATAGAACAAATATTTACGTTCAGAAAAAGTGACATTCAAAGTCAAAGTCAAAGTCAATATAATCTTTATTCAAATAGGCCTAGCAACAAGCACTTTTAAATTGTCAAGTTTTAAATATTACTTTAATCTAAATATCAGAGCAATTTATTGATGCAGTTATTATTATTCTTAAAAACATTGAATTATTATAGATATGTCAAACTTAATAATAAGAATTCAGAAAAGGATCGTCAAACACCAAAATTGTATAAAAAATACTAGTCTAGAAACTTTCTAGATTTCTTCATGTGATTTAATGAAGTGGAACTGCTGATGATGATCAAAACGACGATTTGTTAAAGACGTTTTAAAAATAAAATGCAATATCCTATTTTCAAATTAGGTACTAAATGATACGTTATCGTTATCCTCAATATGTATGATAATGGGAAAGAATTGATTGCAAACATAATTTCTTACCAATTTCATGTAAATTTGAGATACATCACAAAATAGTAAACATTGGTTTAGTTATGCTATTAACTCTATTTACCTTCGTATCACTGTTTTTCCGCTATGTAGCAGTGAAAACTTTTCGTAGCGCTAAAGCGTAGCGTGAAAGGGTTCGCGTAGTTATACTTTTATACATATCGGAGGCCCTTATTGTACAATAGAAGACCGCTTGCCCTGTAATGTGATTTAGCAATTTCCTTCGCATTTTACCAACAAAAGCATTGGGGGATGCTCTAATAACTTTTATAGGCTTATGTTTTATAGGCACTTACTTATTTAGTATCGAAAAGGTACGCCGTTGTCGTATAATGTATTCGGTGAAAAACATTCGAATAAAATGATATACTAGCAATTTTCCTTAGCGCCTTTAAGTACATATTCATATAAGCATAAACAGCCCTAGGCGTTTCAAATGAACACACGCTATACATAACCAAACTATTTAGAATCCGAATTAAATAGAAACTGGCAACCTTAGAGTCGTACTTACTCAGATTATGGCCTTAACCTCAACTAATTTAATCTGTCCTGGCCCGCCTAAAGGCGATACACGTCGGAAGTTACAATATTATTAAGTATAGTGAGTTAAATATTCAGTGCTGCTTCAACATGCACACTTTTCCAAGGCGTCTTGTGTTAGACTTTCTGTTTATAAACTAGGAATACTAAAAATGTAATTACTTAGAAATGAAAATAATTCTTTTGTTTATTTCAGTTTGAGATCAATCAATGTCCTTCGTCAATAGTCATGACAGTAGCGGTGGGCTCGTAGTGGGGGTCGAGGGTGCGCGAACGGATTATTTCCTTGTAGACGAAGGCGGACTTGCGGGGAGTGCGTGTTCGAGCCGGGTCCGTGTAGTCCACCTCGTACAGACCATACCGCTCTCTGCCAAACAGATCAGAAAAACAAATAAAAATAGGAGAAGATTTTGGGATATAAAAAACCGGCCAAGTGCTAGTCGGACTCGCGCACGAAGGGTTCCGTACCATTACGCAAAAAACGGCAAAAATAATCACGTTTGTTGTATGGGAGCCCCCCTTAAATATTTATTTTATTCTATTTTTAGTATTTGTTGTTATAGCGTCAACAGAAATACATCATCTGTGAAAATTTCAACTGTCTAGCTATCACGGTTCACGAGATACAGCCTGGTGACAGACGGACAAACAGACAGACAGACAGACAGACAGACGGACAGACAGACAGCGAAGTCTTAGTAATGGGGTCCCGTTTTTACCCTTTGGGTACGGAACCCTAAAAAGTAACCTTATTGTAATAAAAAACCGGCTAAGTGCGAGTCGGACTCGCGCACGAAGGGTTTCGTACCATTACGCAAAAAACGGCAAAAATCAATAAAATCACGTTTGTTGTATGGGAGCCCGACTTAAATATTTATTTTATTCTGTTTTTAGTATTTGTTGTTATAGCGGCAACAGAAATACATCATCAGTGAAAATTTCAACTGTCTAGCTATCACGGTTCATGAGATACAGCCTGGTGACAGATGGACAGACAGACAGCGGAGTCTTAGTAAAAGGGTCCCGTTTTTATCCTTTGGGTACGGAACCCTAAAAAACTATACTCATTTTCTTTTGGGTGCTAGTACTAGTGTAAGACAAAGACAGTATGATTCTCTCTGTCTATGTTTGAAATGAGATGAGACAGTCCTTTGACAAACTATATCTATGTTTTTCTAATAATTGTGTGGTGCTTTTTTGCATGCATGGTGTGAAATAATTTATTTTAAACTAGATTTTGCCCGCGACTTCCTCTGCGTGGAGTAAGAGTAATTTGGGTAGCCTATTTTTTGATTCAATCTGCTTTTTATCGATTTCTAATACAAACTTCCGACCTCCTTTTGACCCCGATTTCTGGGTCCTACCCCTACCCTACCCTACCCTATGTCCTTTCGCCGGAACTCAAACTATCTCTATACCAAATTTCAACTAAATCGATTCAGCGGTTTAAACGTGAAGACGTAACAGACAGACAGACAGATACACTTTCGCATTTATAATATTACTAGCTTTTGCCCGCGACTTCGTCTGCGTGGAATTAGTAATTTGGGTACCTTAATTCTTAAACAAATCTGCTTTTTAATCCACCCTTTTTTCACCCCCAAATTGGTCCACACTATACATTTCCATCCCATTTTTTAGACCCTTAAGGGATAATTTCGGGGATAAAAGTTATTCTATATCCTTTCCCACAGCTCAAACTATCCCCATACCAAGTTTTATCTAAATCGGTTCAGCGGTTATTGATTCCCCATACAAATTTCCACCCCCCTTTTCACCCCCTTGAATAAAAAGTATCCTATGTCCTTCCCCGAGACTCATACTATCTGTACACCAAATTTCACCTAAATCGGTTCAGCGGTTTAAGCGTGAAGAGGTAACACACAGACAGACAGACAGACAGACTTTCGCATTTATAATATTAGTATGGAAGTATGGATAGTATGGATACAGTCAACTACCCTATTCAAGTTTTTTTTTTAACTCACGAATAAACATTTATGTAAGACAACATAAAATTACATGTATCAATTATTGACACAAGTACAGTCAAAGTTTTGCAGCCAATAAAATAGTACCTAATTACACGCGCATCCGGTCACTATGCGGTGAAGCAACTATCAATTTAGCTAATAAAGAAAAAGATAACTGCTAAGGTGTTTTTCAACTCGTTAAAACAAGCACTTTAGTGGCCACTAAGTATATAATTATTAGTTTAATTTATAAGAAAAGAGACTACATTAAGCAATCACTATAGCGACCCGCCCCGGCTTCGCAAGGGTAAATCTTAACAAATTCTACAACTAAACCTTCCTCTAGAATCACTCTATTGATAGGTGAAACCCGCATGAAAAGAGTTTTAATAGTTTTTGATGAATAGGTATATATTAACTAATATTTATACTAATACTTACGTATAACCATACATCCATTCGAAGTTGTCCATGATGCTCCAGGCGGTGTAGCCCCTGACGTCGGAGCCCTCGTCGATGGCGTCCAGCATAGCGTCCAGGTAGCCCCGGTAGTACTTCACGCGGTCCTCGTCCTCCAACCCACCCAGCGTCGCGAAACCGTTCTCCGTGATGTACACCGGCGGGTTGTTGTAGTCCTTCCTTATCTTGGTTAGGATTTTGTAGAATCCCCATGGCGTGTACTAGAATTGATTGTATTATTTAGAATTCGCCCAAAATTTCAAAGCCTTGGAAAAAAAATTCAACAGAGCGAGAAGAGAGCTCAATTCACACACGGCGGGAGCGTGCGTGCGCGGGCCGGAGCGGCGGCGGGTATGGTCGTATCGCTTACACGCGTGAAAATCGCGTAGTCGCGTTGTATTAAGTACGACCTCTTAGACAAATTTTTAAAAGAATAAATAAATAGATTAGTACAAGACTCTCGTATTGAGACATTTGTAAAATATGGTGGAGGCTTTTGCTCACCTAAAGGACACTGCCTACTGGTATAAATTACTTACTCAAAGGATGACAATTTTTTATACCTGCGTTAGAAAAACGTAAACAGAACTTACTTTAACTTTACCTGATGCTCCAAATTCCCAATCTTCTAAAGTGTATGTAATTGCATTGATGTCATCCGAGAAAGAAGGAGTATCATGATATCCGTGTACAGTTTCATTTCTGTATGTTAATTTCGAATAGTAATGATTCAGGCCGAAGTAGTCGGATGTCCCGCGAATGTATGCCTTTTCCTCTTCAGTGAACGCGGGTAATCTGGATCTAGAATACCCTTGCATAACGCTCTTGGCGGCTATGTTTTCGACCATTTCTTGTGGATAGCCTCCGTTTTCCGAGAAAATAGGATGGGCATATTGGCCCCACTGAGAAGAAACACAATATATATGTTAAAAATAATGTTAATAAGTTTTTATACAGTAACAAAATATGAGCGAAGTCCTTACATCAAATTGGTTCGCATCTTCAGCGGCTTGAATATGTTCCTGGTTGTTTTCATCTTCAGGCTCATACCAAGTAGAGCTGAACGTAATACTAACGGTGCCTCTCTGTTTCGATCTGTACTCTTCATCATACATGTGCCAAGCTTTAGCGTGTGACATGAGTATATTCTTAGAGCATAAATACTCTGCTACCCCCTTGATATTTAGTCGCGGCGCCATGGTCACGTCACCGTAGCCGAGACGGCAGGAAGCATGTGGCTCATTGAATGTGATCCAGAACTTGACTCTGTCTCCAAATAACTCAAATGCAGTACGAGTGTAGTCGGTGAACCAGTCAACAATGTTAGGGTTCGTCCAGCCGCCCATTTCCTGCAACTTTTGAGGCAAATCCCAATGGTACAGTGTAATCATAGGTGTTATATTATATTTTAGCATTTCGTTGATGTAGTTATTGTAAAATTCCACGCCTGCCGGGTTTATATGATCGGGGAAGCTGGTGGGCATTAGTCGAGTCCAAGACAGCGAGAATCTGTAATAATCGATTCCAAGTTCCCTCATCATCTCTACATCTCTTCTATATAAATGGTACGAATCGTTCGCGATGTCTCCATTAGAGCAATCTTTGATAGCGCATGGATCGGAATGAGTCAAATGGTCCCAAATGTTTTCAGATTTCCCTGTAAGAAAAATTATGATACGTTAAGCCTTGTAATTCCTATAGCGAGAATCAGCGTAATGCTGATGTTTACTGTAGTAGGTCACGTATATTACGTTTAATTGAGTATATAGCGTACCATCTTTATCCCAAGCACCCTCTATTTGGTAGGAAGCAGTGGCCGTTCCGAACAGGAACCCGTCGGGGAACTTGCGTGGCTCTTGCCGACTGCCGGCTGATTTGTTCTCGGACAAGACAAGCAATACTGCACTTAAACTGAAAATCCAATAAGGTGCGTTGGGGTAAGATTGATGGGTAAGAAAAAAAGTCATCCGTATGCCGAAGCATTACGGGCGACTTTTCATCCTACCCCTCGTGAAAAACCCATTCAATCTTGTCATACATATACCTGAATTTATTGGTCTTTAATCTTAAAATAAAGGTGTTGAGTATATGTATAGATTTATACTGGCATGAATCTTGACTAGTTCTGTCAGGTGCCACAGCGTTACAAAATGAATATCTGTTATTGTGTTATGTATGTTATGATGGTTTAATTTAAATATTTTTTAGTTAAGAACTTACTAACAATGCTATGGACCTATGAGTTGTCTGAAAATAAACGCATTTTATTTTATTTATTTTATAAATATGTATTGTGTATCCAAAGTCTGCCTATCATTCAATAAAATGGCATGTTTAATGTGAATTACAACTATACCGTACGGTACTCTCTTTCATGAAAATCCCAAAAGTATGAAACATGGCATGCAAGTTCTGATTTACTAAAAAAAGAAATGGAAACAACTCCTGAGCAACTCCTCAATAGTTCCTATTCCTAAAACCAAAACCGACACGTTTTTGATGATGTTATGTAGGCTGCATAGGGTAACAGCTTTCTTCTGGTTGGATCTTTGAAGCTAAGAACCCGTACCTGCTATTCATTGGTATGAATAGCAGGTACCTAAATAAATAAAGTAGGAAATATTATAATATTTATAAATATGTGGCGTCTCCTCTAGCTGCCACTGCCGACGTCATCTAACAGATGGCGTTAGGGAGCTAGAACGCAATTAGCTAGAAGCCTACATCGCGGTTACGAAGTTTCAAATGTCACTTACTATATATACTCTTTCTGACTAACTCTCAGTGGACTTCGGTCCCCAGGCATAACACCCGCCTGGAGAGAGTACTCTCTAGTGGCCCTCTCTCTACACATACCACATTGGTGACTTTCCGACATTGGACAGCCATGAAGACCTCAAGATCCTGATGACGCCGCCTCGCAGCAAAACCAGTTTCCTCTGAGTGTGCCACCTTGCATGCCTCTGTACAGTTCTGTACATATGTATATATCCTGTAATTATCTTGTAAATATTCATGCCTGGCACCTCAACTTCTCTCTCTCTCTCTCCGCTCGCCGCTCTGGCTCTGAGCAACTGCGCTCGTCACACTGGCTCTGAGCAGCTCCGCTCGCCTGTGACTCTGAGCATCTTCGCTCGCCACACTGGCTCTCGAGCACACACCTGGTTTCGCTGCACGCTTCATACGTCGTCGCTGACCCCTCCGCTCAAAGGGGGGCTGATGTGGCGTCTCCTCTAGCTGCCACTGCCGACGTCATCTAACAGATGGCGTTAGGGAGCTAGAACGCAATTAGCTAGAAGCCTACATCGCGGTTACGAAGTTTCAAATGTCACTTACTATATATACTCTTTCTGACTAACTCTCAGTGGACTTCGGTCCCCAGGCATAACACCCGCCTGGAGAGAGTACTCTCTAGTGGCCCTCTCTCTACACATACCACAAATATTATACTCACAGCACGCCTTTCCACATTTTGCTATTCTCAAACCTCCTATGAAGATACTCCATTGGCACATTGCTTATATATTGCTAGATAAGAACAAAAATTCCTCGAATATAAGACACTATCATTTCAGATTGATAAAACAGCCAAAGATTATATGTGCATGTGCATCATTTTTTACCGACTTCAATAAAGGAGGAGGTTATTAATTCGACCGTATTTTAATTTTTTGTATGTATGTTACCTCAGAACTCCGTTATTTATGAACCGATTTGGAGAATTATTTTTCTGTTTGCAAGTATATATGGGGCATTTTCTATGAAAAGGCACCTTATTGTCGATGGCACTTACGTCGCACAGCGTCGCGCGGCATTGTATTTATATCGGAGCATCGTTTATAATGGAGTAAGCGCCATCGACAATAAGGACCGTTTTAATAGGAAATACCTAATCCCAATAAGGCCTAGTTTACCCTCTGCGTTGGAAGGTCAGATTGCAGTCGCTTTCGTAAAAACTAGTGCCCACGCCAATTCCTGTGATTAGTCGCCAAGCTGACCCCAGGCTCCCATGAGCCGTGGCAAAATGCCGGGACAACGCGAGGAAGAAGAAACAGACTGAATGTCATTATTATTAAATCTAAAATCGACGCCATGGTTCCTAAGAACAGATTTCGCTATCTCTCATAGTTTCTGACTTCTCCTTACTGACCCATTTGGATTGATCACCCATAGCGACGAAATTTGACACGTAAAGCGACGAGGAACGTTTTAAGTTAAGTAAAAGTTTGCCAGTCACGTTTGTTTGAAATATACCCCACCGAGTGTGGCTCGGAGCTTAAGCCGCTCGCACCGATAAATATTCAAGTGCTGTTTGAAAAATATCTATCTATCTATCTGTTTGGAAAATAAAGTATATTATTTTCTCTACGTGTACCTTTAATTTAAGAGAGAAATGAATTTTGCTAATGTGCTTAGTAGTACAGCGGCAAGAGGGCCTAAAACACCATTCGATGTGACTGGACAGTATACTACCGACAAGTGGTATCGTTGTGTTCGGTAGAGTCTACTGAGTACGAAATAACAACTTGTCACTGTCTAAGAGTGTGGGGGGGATAACTGTGACGTCACAAAATCGGCAGTACAAAGTTTTAAACTTTTTTCTTTTAAACATACCATGTGGGGTACCAAATGAAAGGGCTTTGTGAGTAGATTACAAATATGTAACATAGTCTAACATTTTCACTAGTTGGTCTAACAAATTATAAGAAAATGATCAAAAATTTCACAATCCAGAGTTGACTCTAAATTGAAAAAGGCTGAATGGATTAGTCCAAATATTATACGATATGACTGTGAATATCCTCTAAATCATGTCAAAATAATTAACCAGGTATATCCAAAAATAATAAAAGTACGTCAAGTTGAATAACACTATAATTTTCTGTTATACTATACTAAAATAAATACATACATTACACCAGAAAATTATACTGATATTCAACTTCATGTACTTTTCTTATTTTTGGATTTATCTGTTTAATTATTTTTAAATATAATATAGAGGATATTTACAATCATTGTATATAAAATTTGGACTAATCCATTCAGCCATTTTCAATTTAGAGCAGTTCAAAATCAACTCAGAATTGTGAAATTTTTGAGCGTTTTCTAATAATTTGTTAGACCAAGTAGTGAAAATGTTAAACTATGTTATATATTTGTAATCTACTCACAAAGCCCTTTCATTTGGTACCCCACATGGTATGTTTAAAAGAAATGTTAAAAACTTTGTACTGCTGATTTTGTGACGTCACAGTTACCTATCCCCCCCACACTCTTAGACAGTGACAAGTTGTTATTTCGTACTCAGTAGACTATACCGAACACAACGATACCACTTGTCGGTAGTATACTGTCCAGTCACATCGAATGGTGTATTAGGCCCTTTGGCCGCTGTACTATGGGTTTGTCGATTGAAAATCTTGGTATTTAATATTTATTGATCTCAAATAGACTTGCAAAAGTGACCCCAATATCTCAAGTGTTCTTTTATACGGCATGGGTCATATGGGTGACAATTTTTTTCTTTAAACTATGCGTAAAAAATTGTTTAAAAAAGTTGTGTACGTTTTATTACGCCATCTCAAAGCCTCCCTGACAACGGGAATGCACTTATTTTTTAGCCACCCTGTATATGCCTATAAGATTTGAGGTGTTCCCTAGATTCCTCACAGATCCCACCATCAGAACTGGGTTTTGACAAAAACGGGACCAACTTGGGACTATATAAATTCAAACAAAAAATAATTTTCCATATCGGTTCAGAAATGACGGAGTTCTGAGACAGATACAAAAAAAATAGGGTCGAATTGATAACCTCCTCCTTTTTTGAAGTCGGTTGGTACTACCTAGGGATTGCAAATCGGTATACGAACAGTTTCGTGAAAATTTAATTAGAGTGAGTTTTTACAGTGTTGCTGGTTGTCCACATTTTCCAAAGCGTCTTCTGTTAGACGCTCTATTATAAACACATTATAAACTCGGAAACTTCACAAAAAAACAAATTAGTTAGATATTCTTGTTTTATTTCAGTTCAGTTTGTAATAAATCAATGACCTTCGTCGATGGTCATGACAGTAGCGGTGGGCTCGTAGTGGGGGTCGAGGGTGCGCGAACGGATTATTTCCTTGTAGACGAAGGCGGACTTGCGGGGAATGCGTGTTCGTGCCGGGTCCGTGTAGTCCACCTCGTACAGACCAAACCGCTCTCTGCAAAAGCGATCAGAAAAATAAATAAAAATACTAAGTAAAAAGTACGAACATTTTTGAAATGGATTTTTTTTACAATAAAAAGAAAAAACTAACCTTATTGTAAAGAAACTGAATAATTCACACTCAATGTTAGAGTAGGACTTACGAGTAACCCCTCATCCATTCGAAGTTGTCCATGATGCTCCAGGCGGTGTAGGCCCTGACGTCGGAGCCCTCGTCGATGGCGTCCAGCATGGCGTCCAGGTAGCCCCGGTAGTACTTAACGCGGTCCTCGTCCTCCAACCCACCCAGCGTCGAGAAACCGTTCTCCGTAATGTACACCGGCGGGTTATTGTAGTCCTTCCTTATCTTAGTTAGGAGTTTGTAGAATCCCCAAGGCGTGTACTAGAATTGATTGTATTATAGTTTTTAATTGAATAATAATAATTATGTCTTATTTAATTTACTTGAATCTTTGCACTGATATAAAATAAAATATTATGTAGTTTAGCGTGTAGTTGCGCTCTCTCGGAAGGGTTTCCATGGAAGACCAGCGTCGAGATCCTTAAGTGGTATCTTGACATTAAGCTGAGTGGAGACCCTTTCAGTGACGCTTATTAATAACAAATTGTTCTGTTGTGTATGTAATACCTAAATTTAAGCGTTTTCTGAATAAATTTCTTCTATTCTATTCTAATTTGTCGAAAATTGTTACGACTTGGAAAGGAAACGCAACGAGTTTATTACATTCCAGCGAGACGAGTTAGAGTTTGTTTAAACGAGTAGATATAGGTACCTAGATATTTTATGTACATAGCTTGTATTGAGATAGTTGTAAAATATTATGGACGCTGTAGGTAAAAGGAACGGGTAAGGAGGTAAGGAGGAACGCAGACCCGGACTCACTTACTTACTCTGAAGGGTGAACGGGCACCAAGTGCGCTCTCCACGATAGCTACTCGCCCGTATCAATAGCGAGGACCAGCTGCTCTCATAACCACCTCCAATACAAAACCAACAACCAATAAAATTGTAGTACCTATACTCGTACCGAGGTACTTGTAGTAGTAGTAGTAATAGTAAATCACTTTATTGTACAAAAAAAAAATGGTTAACATGAAATTCATATAAATGTAGGTACAAAGGCGAGCTTATCCCTATAAGGGATCTCTTCTAGCTAACCTTAGAGTTAATGAGTGGAAAATTCGAATTAGATAAATAGACAAAGTTACGGAACGTACAATAATATTTAAGAAGGAAAACTACATAATAACATTATACAATAAAATAAATACTAGCATACATAAATATATAGTACTATAAATAAATATTAAATTATTAATATATATATATTATTATTTACAACGACGGGACTTAATCGCGTAAAATAGTTTTAAATTTACCTCCGACGTTTCGAGGACGGCGTTGTCCCCGTGGTCTCGGAGAAGACTGGCTAAAGTTGACATCAACATCTTCTAGGCGCGCGAGTTTTTCGAACTACCCGCACTTGGTCTTGTTTATTAACTTGAACGTTTTGCGTACTAGGGATGCTACCGGGTCGACACACAACACTCACAATATTCGATTTTTCAACTTTCGATATTTGGTTTCGCTTACACTTACTAATGACTGGGTTCCATGTGGATGAGATCTTAAAACCTTCGTCTCGATTGAAATTTCTATGTTTCTTGATTTCAATGGCTTCACGGATTTTTCTACTATAAAACCCACGATCTGTAGAAAGTATTCCAGGGTTGTGAAGCTCAATCCAGTGGTTTGGCCCTGACTCTAGTAAATGCTCAGCAACGGCAGACTTGTTCACCTGACGGTTCTTGACAGCTGCGATATGTTCCTTAACTCGCTCCGCAATGGTACGTTTCGTTTCCCCGATGTAGGAACTACCACAACTGCAATCGATCTTATAAACGCCAGGTGACTGGAACGGGATAACGTCCTTCGGTGACCTCAGGTTTCCTGCAATTTTGGATAAAGGAGTGTATACCGTCCTTATAGAGTACCTCTCAAGTACTGTGCCAACCTTATCCGTTACTCCTTTCACATAAGGTAAAAATGCCGGTTGCCTGGAGACATCAGGACGCTTCACTCTTGCTTTTCGTCTGGGTTGCTACTTTCTCACCTTATACCCGTTCCACCTAAGTACCTCCTGAATATGCGACATCTCGCTCTTTAAATATTCAGGGTCACACAGATCTTGTGTTCTGTTCACCAGCGAGCTGACAACTGATTGTAAGTGTAGGGGATGGTGGTGAGAGAAAGCGCTCAAATACCTATCCGTGTGAGTTGGCTTCCTGTATACAGTATGCGTCAGGGTTCCGTCCCGTCGTTGTAAATAATAATGAGTAAAAATCGTGAAAGTTTAAATCAGTGTAATATATATATATGTTTGAGCGACAGGGGCAACTCGTTCCACAACTTCACCGCGCGCACTGTGAATGAATTTGCATACGTTCCAGAATCGAGACTTATTCGAAGGAATAGCAAGCGTAAGATTAGCACTAGAACGTAAGCGGTGAACACTTCCTTCAGCCAGATAGTTAAATCTTACGGTTAGGTAAGATGGAGAACAGGGGTTGAAGAGTATGTTGAAAAGCAACGACAGAACATGCACATCCCTGCGCTGGCTGGCTGGCTGCGGTGGCGGACTTGTTACAAACTACTCGTAAGAATATGGTTACGAAATACCTACGGTAGAAAAAAGCGAAAACACAAGGTACGACCTCTTAGACAATATTTAAAAGAGTGAATATATAAGTACAAAACTCTCGTATTGAGACAGTTGTAAAATATGGTGGAGGTTTTTGCTCACCTAAACGACACTACTAGTATAAATTATTTAAAGGAAGACAAATTTGTATACCTACGGTAGGAAAGTGTAAACACAACTTACTTTAGTAAAATCTGATGCTCCAATTTTCCAATCTTCTGATTTGTATCTAATTGCATTGATGTCATCCCACAAAGAAGGAGTGTCATGATATCCGTGTACAGTTTCATTTCTGTATGTTAATGCCGAAGAGTAATGATTCAGGCCGAAGTAGTCGGATGTCCCGCGAACGTACGCCTTTTCTTCTTCGGTGAATTCGGGTAATCTGGACTTGGAGTACCCTTGCGCCGAGCTCTTAGCAGCTACATTGTCTACCATTTCCTGTGGATAACCTCCTTTCTCCGAGAAAATAGGATGAGCGTATTGGCCCCACTGTGAAAAAAACAATGCGTTAAAAATAAGGTAGGTAGTAAAGTTTAAGTGTTTAAACAGTATTAACATACGAGCAAAGTCCTTACATCAAATTGGTTGGCATCTTCAGCGGCTTGAATATGTTCCGGGTTGTTCCCATCTTCTGGTTCAAACCAAGTGGAGCTTAACGTAATACTAACGGTGCCGCTCTGTTTCGATCTGTACTCCTCGTCATACATATGCCAAGTTTTAGCGTGTGACATAAGCATATTCTTAGAGCATAAATACTCTGCTATCCCCTTGATATTTAGTCGCGGCGCCATGGTCACGTCACCGTAGCCGTAAAAGCAGAAAACGTGTGGCTCATTGAATGTGATCCAGAACTTGACTCTGTCTCCGAATAACTCGAATGCAGTACGAGCGTAGTCAGCGAACCAGTCAACAATGTTAGGGTTCGTCCAGCCGCCCATTTCCTGCAACTTTTGAGGCAAATCCCAATGGTACAGTGTAATCATAGGTGTTATATTATATTTTAGCATTTCGTTGATGTAGTTATTGTAAAATTTCACGCCTGCCGGGTTTATATGATCGGGGAAGCTGGTGGGCATTAGTCGAGTCCAAGACAGCGAGAATCTGTAATAATCGATTCCAAGTTCCCTCATCATCTCTACATCTCTTCTATATAAATGGTACGAATCGTCCGCGATGTCTCCATTAGAGCAATCTTTGATAGCGCATGGATCGGTATGAGTCAAATGGTCCCAAATGTTTTCAGATTTCCCTGTAAGAAATTAATGATACGTTAAGTCTTATAATTCCTATAGCGAGAATCAGCGTAATGCTGATGTTCACTGTAGTAAGTCACGTATATTACGTTTAATTGAGCATATAGCGTACCATCTTCACCCCAAGCACCCTCTATTTGGTAGGAAGCAGTGGCCGTTCCGAACTGAAACCCGTCGGGGAACTTGCGTGGCTCGTGCCGACTTCCGGCCGATTTGCTCTCGGCCAAGACAAGCAATACTGCACTTAAACTGAAAATGAAATATGGACATGTAGGTATGTTCATCATAAATATACTAAAACTTAATGTCTGTAAATCTATACATATAATAAATCTGAAGGGGGTCGAAAGTCTGTACATGGAAGATATTCGAATAAAATATTGGCTGGGGATACTTAGAATCGATATAACAGAACACGTTCCAACAGTTTTTAGAATTTTTGTCTGTTTATCTCTTTGTCTCTTTATTCGACAGCACATCACGTGAAAACGGCTGAACGGATTTTGATGCAAACTTTACTAATCTGTTGGTGGTGAAAAAAATTGTGTTTAGTGAAAGGGAGCAAAGTTTGTTAAACCCTTGTGCCTTGAAACCCTCGCCACGCTCAATATTAGCACGAGGAGTTAAACAACAACTTTGCCCCCTTGTAAAACAAATAACTATTCACAAGTAGACTGCGTTCTACAGTAGGTGTGGTATTAGGTATTATGATGTAGGGGTTAAACACCGCTTTCTTCCGATTGGGTCATAGTCATAGAGCTAAGAACCCATACTATGCCATGCCAAAATAAAATAAAAACTATTTCTAATACTCACAGCAAGCCTTTCCACATTTTGTTGTTCAGCCAAACCTTCTAGTGAACCTACTACTGGCGTAGTGTTTATATTATATATTGCTAGATAAGATCATAGATTTCTCATCTCACATACTAGTAAAATATTGACACTATCGTTTTAAAGGTTGATAAAGGTTTTAAAACGGTCATAGTGGATTATCAGTGTCATCTTTTACTTCACATTATCTAAAGTGTTTAAACAACAGGTTGTTGCTTAGGAGTTGATGTCATAACACCTTTCATACAATCAACATAGTAACTTAGTAATTTTAGCAGCGGAGACGACGATGCTAAATGTGTCACTCGAGCGTCGTAGAGACCAAAGATAGATATAACTCCGTTATAGATGGATACAGTCTAAGGAAAAAACGTGCCTCGAAAATCAAGAAAATTTGATTCTCGTTCAGAGGGCGCTACTAGTTTTGGCCTACAGTCGTATAGATGGCGTTGACGGTTTCGTTTGTTATTTAACAATTTTAACGCATATCAGTGAAAGAACATGGGTCAAAATCATCAAAATAATTAATGCAAATAAAAAAAATCATTTATCTATATTTAAATACATTTTATCGTATTTTTACAAATCTTCAATTTTAGTTTTAAAGTGTGTCGACAGATGGCAGTGAATTTACTGGGGTTACAAAATTTACTATGACCAAAGATAGATATAACTCCGTAATAGATAGATACAGTCTAAGGAAAAAACGTGCCTCGAAAATCAAGAAAATTTGATTCTCGTTCAGAGGGCGCTACTAGTTTTGGCCTACAGTCGAATAGATAGCGTTGACGGTTTCGTTTGTTATTTAACAATTTTAACGCATATCAGTAAAAGAACATGGGTCAAAATCATAAAAATTATTAATGCAAATAAAAAAAATCATTTATCTATATTTAAATACATTCTATCGTATTTTTATAAATCTTCATTTTTAGTTTTAAAGTGTGTCGACAGATGGCAGTGAATTTACTGGGGTTACAAAATTTACTATGACAGTACCGCTCTAGTATAAGTTACTCTATGCTATGACAGTACCGCTCTAGTATAAGTTACTCTATGTAGAGACCTATTGGAATCGAAAGATTATATGATAAGAAGAAAAAAATGTTATATAATATTTTCTTTTTTAGCGAGCAGGAAAGCGTCTACAGATTTTTTTAATATAAAAAAACTACCACGTGGAGTTACTCGAGCGCGTCAGATATTGGTAGTGTCAGTCGCGCAACATGTCTCTGATAACAAGGGTATGTTAATCTGCCGGGTTACATACGGAAGGGTAGAAAATTTGGAAAAAAAAATTACTCGGGGACGTCAGATATTCAAAGGGGTTGTTAAATCGACCCTACAAAAGTGTTAATTGGGCCTCCTTTTATTCTTGGTATTTATAAATGACCTTCGTCTTACTATTCCACTTAAGTGCATATTATTCTACAATAAAGGGAGAAGGGAAAGGGAGGGGTGAGGGGGAGGGAGGGAGAGAATATTCTGGCTGACATAAATAATTGGGTTTGGGCGGAGGTTACCAAATTCGAAATAGGTTCAAATCCTGACTTTTCCAGTTTCTTATTTCTATAAGAATTTCTAAAATCGTACTATTTATACCTACAAACAGCAACACTCCTAACTATACCTACATCGGTGGACCTTATTACAAAAGGCATAAGGTCCACCGATGTACAGTTAACAGTGAGGGCGATGGTACTAAAAAAAGTGACGTACTCACAAAGTGACGTCTTCAGAAGGTGAGGAACTCAGAAAGTGATGTAATCAGAAAGTGGCGATCTCAGAATGTGACGTCCTCAGAATGTGACGAACTCAGAAACTGACGTCCTAAGAAAGTGACTTACTCCGCCCGAACCCTAACTTTGTGATAAGACGCTACAGCCGTATTCGGCGGTCGTTTTGCAATATTTAAGTTTAGCCGTGACATTGCCATGTATTACGAAAGTTGCAATTTACCCTAGATTAGTATGTATGTTACTAACACATTATGAACTTTTGTTCGAAATAAATTATTATTGATCGTTTGATTGAATCCATCTAGTTTCACCTCACCTCATCTTTTAATGTCTCGATTCCATAAAGTACCTAATGATAAATATTGGTTACTATTAAATTAAATTATTGGCATTATTGCACCCTACTCATATGTAAAATGTAAACATATCTCTGATGTCGACTGTAGGCACATAACATAATCAATAATAATGATTAAAATTTAAAGATTTTTATTCATCTGCCCTCCTGCGATTAAAGTGACGTTAATTTGCAAGTAGTCGCCCGAGATCTCCTCCCCCTCATTTAATAGATTTAAAAGCCTTTTGCAATTAAGGTGACACACTCTCTTCCTAACATTAATCAAGAAAGTCCTTGCTATAAATGCACACTCGACAGTGCGCATTTATAATCGTTGGATGTCTTTTAGAGAGTATACCTAATTTATTGAAATAATATGAACAACGAACGTTAATTGACAATCAATACATTTCTTAAAAAGGAACATCTATAAAATAAAACTAAATTAAAACTAAAAACTTAGACTAAATAAAACTAGAATACATCTAGAAAATGTGGTCTCTTTCGCATGGTGCCGAGGATGCTGGCAGCATTTCCCCGCTGTATTGCGATGCTAATACGTTCCTAATTTATTTAGATTACTATGACACAAAATACTACACTAAAGTAAGTAGTTCTATACTTAGCTAGTATAAAAGGATAAATAGTCGTTTATGTGACTGCTACATAATGAAGGCATTAAAATACGACTAATACGAGTGTGGATAAATGAAACGAATGAAATGAATTTCATAAAAGGATCAGACGAGTATTTTAATACCTAATTATGTACACTGCTTTATCTACATCCATATCATAAGCTTCAACAAAACAAACTAATTTTATATTTACAAACCTACTACTAAACGTCAAATGGCGGCAAATGAAAACTTTTCGCGCATGACACGCATCCGTAGTTTTTTTTTTAATTCAGAGACAAACTAGAGTTGGTTGGACTGTTTGCAACTGACACTTCATTTCGAATAAAACGTCATCTCGACTGATATAGTTGGTCAAACCAATTTGTCAGTCAGTAACAACCAGGAAAATTATACTCATCCCTTTCTTTTCGGTGCTAGTCTGTACTAGTACTAGTGTAAGACAAAGACAGTATGATTCTCTCCGTCTATGTTTGAAATGAGACAGTTCTTTGACAAACTATATTAGGATATAGGCTAAATCTAATTTCTTTGTTTCTCAGAGATGTTCTAAATTTGAATGTAATTAAAATATCGGTTAACGATAACGTAAAGTAAAAATTACGATTCAATCACAGATGAAAGGCTTGTTAATATAAGCCATTACTGCCATTAGCTTATCGCTTCTGAACATATTAAAGGGTAGTTATAAATTATGATGTGGAAGTAGATAAAGTTATATAACGAGTCAGTTGCTAATAAAGAAGAGACGCTTTGCACGTAGATTTTAGTACGTTGACCCGCCTGTTGACATCTCTATTGTACTCGCATTATTATATTGCTGTCAACCTCGCACAGTGACATTGGCCGGGACAGCAATATAATAATGCGCGTGCAATATATATATAGGCATATAGGTATAGCAACAGGCGGGTCAATTTACGAAAATCTATATGAAATGCGTCTCTGCTTTAGTGAACAACGTGCACTTTGTGTGTCCCTCATATTGCTTCTTCGTATTGCTCCTCATATTGCTATTGCGAAGTCTCCGCCAGAATAGATATATATATACCCTTGTTTTACTGTAATATTTTAAGCGTATTGTTAACTGTTCATTATTAGTTTTCCTTTTAATTTAATACATATCACGTATTGGACTACTCTGTAAGTGGTATGTATACTTGATTATAAAAAATAAAAAATACTGATGTTTCAGATGTGGCGGGGCTGGAGGTGAGCGATGCGGGCGCGGTGGGCGGCGTGGGCGCTCGCTTGGTGCGCGTGCGCCGCGGCCGCGCCCGTCGAGTCGCCGCCGCCGGCGCCGCTCTGCGACCCGCTGATGCTACGACACCCGCCGTCTAGGCCCTCGGTGAGACTTGTTACAGATGTCGCCGTAATAGAGTTCGAAACGAAACGCACGCTCCGATCATGCACGTTGACGCCACAAATGTACGAGTACGATACGACGGTCGGCGAGCGTGTACGATGCGTTCTGTGGCCGAGGCATACGTTTTCAACTGTTAAGCTCACAGTACACAAAGGACCGTTGACAATACACAAAGGTACCGTTGTTTTACGACCCGAAAAAATCATGACGTTGGACTTCGCGACGTTCAAGAGTAAGCCATTTGATGAGAACCACAGTTGTAGCTGCTCACATGCATATGAATTACGCATGGTCATTGGTCATATTTTAAACAAAACCTGACCTAAATTTCATTCAACTGCTGTTTCATATCCGATCAATGTCTACCATAAAACTGAAGATCAACAAATTTAAATTTTCTTCATCAAAATCAACAAGTTTCTAATATCGGACGAATTGAGCGTAAAAACGAGCTTATTCTTCGAATTAAAAACTCGTCTGTATTCCTGAAAGACATTACATTTATAAATAATTCATCCAATTATACGGACGTCGCGAGGCGGAATGCACCAACTTAATTCCAACGGCCAAACTTGAGGAAATTAATTTTAAGCCAAGACGTGTATTCCCTTTACCTCACAGAGCTATACTATGATAACGCGAACCAGCGTAATATGACCTCGAGATCCGTATACGGTATACGTCACCGTGGAGCACACGGGTTTTTCTGAGTGTACTCGCCTGTGCTTGGGGTGCTCTCGTCCGCAGGCCGCGGCGACTTCTGGACCAGTTTATTTTATGAAGGGTCTTCGTTAAAGTTATTAGGCTAGAGCGGGCTTATCTGCGCTGAGCCGCTCGGACTGTGGCTCATCCTCTGAATATTGCTTTGATATCGTGATTTTTTTAGCGTACATATATCTACTTTTGAAGTTTGAAGCTTATTAATACATTTTAGCTTGTTAACAAACTGTATGTAGTAGACTCGGCACCGGCAGTCATCATTCCCATTCGCATTCGGGTCTTGCAAACGTGGCAATTACTACTACGGCTACGTAAGTGTCTCAAATGTATTTTTGTTAAGAACAGTAGGTACAGTACAAACGCTACAGAGGTACCGAACTTACATTTTTTACAAGACAACAAATCGCATAGCGGCATGTTGAATTGCACACTATATATTATGTTTTTTCATTACGTAAATACGTTCAACAACACGCAAATTAATGTAAAAACGAAAAATACATAGACATCCTATAAGACCTATAAGAAGAAACATTTGAATTTCATATTGACATCTTCCAAAAAAAATTCAATGCAAATGAATTAACCCAACTGCCATTT
Source organism: Cydia strobilella (assembly GCF_947568885.1). NCBI lineage: Eukaryota > Metazoa > Arthropoda > Insecta > Lepidoptera > Tortricidae > Cydia > Cydia strobilella. The sequence continues at coordinate 18,033,754 of NC_086044.1, forward strand.
TTTGCAGCACAATTCATGTAGCATTACAATTACCAATATCAAAATGCATGCATGCGAACGAAATGCGGGTAACAGCTGATAAAGCAAAATAAAAGTCAATGCTCAACCTTTTCTAACCCAAATTGATGAGAATATTGAGAATGATGAGATTGCTTTACTCATACTAATGGTCGAAAATAAAATTTGCCTTTATGTCATCCGGGATCAGGGTCGGGTCTCATACAGGACAGGCACTGTAAGTATATCATCGCGTACCAAGCGCAGACGACCTAGTCAAGTCGACCAGCAAAATGTGACCCCGAAATAAAATTATATAATGCGTATTCGACGGCTACTAATGCATACACTGGTTTGATACTAAATAAACATATGCTGGCCTGCGACAGGAATATACGAACAGGACGCAATCCTACCCTTCTCCGGAAACATGTCGTTCCTACTGACTCCCTATACATGTCAGGAAATAAAACGCCCGAAGTTGTTTTCTGAGTATAATGACATTATGTCACGTGGAGATTGGAGATAACAGCTAGTTGATAAATATACGTAATGCACACACGTAACATATGATAACGATGTTTATTATATATGGTTTCATTCATAGTCAAACTAAAATCGGCGCTAAATCGCGAATGTACAAAGTACTTACTTTCTATCATATATTAAAAGAGTTATTTTACCATGGTAAAGGATTTCTTTAGCTAATTAATCCTAAGCTAAAATAATTAAGAACAGGTAGGTCACCTCAAAAATAACACAACACCTAGCGTAGGTGCTATATTAATAACAGAGAAAAATGTTACCCAGTCAGCCTTACTTATTAGGCTGCGTTTCCACCAGAGATGTGCGAGGATGCGTAGCGCGGGATGTTTGTTAAGAACCAATAATAACTTCTTTTACCTATCCTCGTTTAGCGCAGCTCTAGTTGAGACTATTCTATAACTATTGGTTCCTAACAAACACATTCCTCGCTACGCATCCTCGCACATCTCTGATGGAAACGCAACCTTAAAGCTGTTCTATCCTAGGTATCGTCTCCAATAAGTTAACTGTTAAGAATTTGACTGAAGAAATCTTACTCAGTTTACCACTGCTGGCATAGATAGACAAATCCGGTATCTAGAGTTTAACGTCAATAGTCATAAGTAACTATTGACGTTAAACTCTAGATACCGGAATTCCGATTTTTAACCGATTTAATAAAAATAGGTTCTCAATCCATTGAGAATTTCTTGTTTCTACCTTTTTCATGATGTTTCTTAAGCCGGCTGATGGACCGATCTGGAAAAAAATATTTTGTTTCATAGAATAGGTATAGATAGAGCAACAATAAAAATGCAAGGCTAACAAATAACAATGGAACCAGCTTTACAGTGGTCATTACGTTTTAGGAACACACTTAGTGCCAGTTGCACCATCCGTACTTGACAGACTGATTCACGTCACCCGGCGCGCCGCGGCAGTTTTCTATGAAACATTCCATACAATAAAATTTTGCGAACCCTTTAACAATGACAAACAGTTTGGTGCAACCGACCCTTAGTGAAATAGAACTGCTGAAGAACATAAAATGATGGCATGAAGTCGGTTCTTATATGTATACATATTAGATTATTATATACATAAATTTTGAATGAAAACTTTGTTTGTTAAGAACGTGCTGGAGGTAGAGTCAGCCGCTGCGCATGCTGCGCGGTCGCTGTCTGAGCTGATCGAGACGGGCGGCGCGAACGAGACGCGCGCGGCGGCGCTGGCGCGCTCTGTGCTGGCCGCACAGCTCGATCCGCCGCCCGACGCCGTCGCCCTCGGCGCGCCGCAGCTCCGCCTTGGCGTGCTCTTCGTCGCCGACCCACCCAGACTGATCATCTTTCAACAAAACAACTCTGCAGCCCTCCAGCAATTCTGGAAAACTTTAGCCTCTGCGTGGAACACGAGTAACGTCGTCTGGTCGAATGCCTGGTACTCGTGCGAAAGGGAAGACAGAGGCTGGTGGAGCGGCGCGGCTGCGGCGCGGGGATCGGGCGCTCTCCGCGCCGCGGCGGCGCTGTTCCGAAGAATGCCTGTTATGCCGTGCGAGGAAGCAATGCACGATCGCATGGGTGGGCCGCCGGCCTGCGATCCGGACACAACGGATTGTGAAGCCTTTCCGGCCTCGGGATCTGACTTTCAAAATATAGAGGTACATTTCCTACAGAGAGGACTGTTAGAAGGCCCAAAAGCGGGTACGTCAATAAATTACTAATCCAACACAAATTTTATCCCGCCGCAATTAATAAGAAGGTTCCCCACATTATGCTACATTAATATTACTTATTGATAGAAGCGTTAACGAAGGTCTCCGTTTCAGCTTGGACAAAAATTTTTTCGTAAGTATGTCCGGATTTTCTCCTCTACAAGTCGAAATTCTTAACCGAATGTCGTAAAATTTTGTGAGCGGTTCGATTATTATAATATGTAGATACAGTTTTCGGATTTTTTTGAAATGGCGGAGCCGTGGGGGTTCGCGAGGTCTACAGCTCACAGAGCCACTATAGTGATCGATATTGGTTAACTTTTTTAACTTACTGCCAGTAGTTGTTGACGTGCCGCATTTCTCGGCCCTCCGACAGTGATATTACTGATGTTTCTGGAATATGTGCATATTTAAGAATGCCTACCTAATATGATTTCATAAACTTGTTTGTTTTAAAGTACCGGTGCAAGTGCCGGCGGGGCTACTGGCACGAGATTGGCAGCGGCTGGCTGAGCGGGTCCGCCATCACGGAGCGGCTGCGCTGCGCGGCGTGCGGCATGGGCAGCAGCGACGAGGCGCAGTGCGACGGGGAGATCTTCCACGCCTCGCTGCTGGCCGTCAACCTGGCCGGCATGCTCGTGTGCCTCGTCATTGGCCTCATTATATTCAGAAAGAGAAAGTGCAAAGTAAGTAACTGTTGGATCCGCGAAGACATCCTTAAGGATGACTCACGCTAGACCGGGCCGGGCCGGTCTGCGTTACCGCACATTCGAAAGGGGTGAACTTCGTTTCCGAGTACACTGACGTATTATAAGCGAAACTCCGAAAGGGAAGCCATTAATTCCAAGCCTAGGGGTGATTGTCGGTCTGTATCCGTAGAAACGCACCTAAATGTTTATGTGAATTTTCCAGAGATCCAATAGATTTGTGATAATAAGCGGTAGAGTTAATTTGTTGGATATTTAAAATCTTACATACCTCTTTCATAGTTGCGGAGATAAATTCTGTGCCTCTGTCAGTTGCTATGGTGTTGGGTATATGCCATGCTGAAGTATGAAATTGTTTACAGAACATTTCGCAACCTCTGTAGATGTTTTAGAAACAAGGGGATATGCACAAACATATTTAAATAGTTCGCATTGTAACGTAAGAATGTATGAATATGATTGATTATAATTAACCTTATCTATATATTTTATATCCAGAAATCTCAACTCTACGACTACAATTAAATGAAACCGATTGGCAGATATGCTGGATGGTTGCTTATTTATATTGTGAAAATTATACCAAAGATAAACGATCTAGAAGTACCTATAATTATAGACAGTAGGTTATTAATTGTTGTGTTATTGGTTCCAGGCCGTGGCAATGTGCATGTGGACTGTGCTAGAGGTGGTGTTGCTTGGGGCTCTGTTGATGTATGGATCCGTAAGTAGCATTGGTACACGTATATCATATTTACGTAGCTTCTGTCACCAATCGGGCAATCGCTCGTCAACTTTGATAATGTACACAAAATTGATACGATCAATTGTTTAGGGGAAAGTCCCCCAGTGGCGGACTTTTTCTTCTTCTTCGTTGCACACTTTACAGAGTGTAAAGAGTGCAACGATATTGTAATCGCCATCCGGCGTTTGATCTCTTCTACGCAGCTATCGTTATTTGTTATCAATGCCCCTAAATAGACATAAGACTACGACTTCATGCAGTTTGCAATATGTGTGTGGCGGACACCCAAGCCTTATTGAGGAAAATTAAAAAGGTGTTCGAAAATATATATTTTTAAATAAAACTATGAAAACGGATTATATCGCGTATATTGAATTTATAATACATTCCGACGTTTCGAACCCTTAAAACGTCGTCGGGATGTATTATAAATTCAATATACGCGATATAATCCATTTTCATAGTTTTATTTCATGAGTAACTATCGCGGTAACCGAAGACAATATTATATATTTTTAAATATTAATTACTTTAGTCAACAAACTTTACAATCAAAATATAATAATACAAATGCAACTTCTACAAAACCTAATTTAAAATCGAAAAGTTAAGTTTAGTGAAATAAAAACTCATTCTTTGCAAGAGGCATCTAGTACCGGACGGGCTATAGACATTTCGAACCCCTAGCACCGGACGGTTTAAAAACACGGTTTTGACACCGATCACAAATGTAATCTTCTGAACATTCTGGAATGTCAAGCATAGGCTTCCTGCGCCCACCCATGGCAACTGGAGCACTGTATCCATCAGTCTTCGTCATAGTCTGAACATACTAAGGGCTGCTTCAACCAATGGCTGCTGTTTTTCCTCCGTTTATAACTTTGCTCTTCACTTGTTTATTTAGTTTTCCCTCAGCTTCACCTCTTTCTTTAATTTTTATATTGTTAGCTTGCTTTCTTTTATATATCAAATTTTGACTTCTTTCACACCTTTTCCGAACTTTTTTTTCTTCTCTTCCATTTTCTCTTGCCCGTTCTTCGATCTGAAACATCGTATGTATAAAATACAGCCGAAAAAAAAACATATTGACTTTTCGTTGTTACGGGACTACCACTGTGTCCAGTACTGAGGGATGGTTAATAATTACAATTATTTATTGTGTTCCTCAACTATTTCAATTATGTAAAAAAAAACTTTTATAAACTACGAAATTTAAGTGATTAGTGAGTTTATAAGGAATAAACACATCCAACTTAAGACATAAAATAGGCCGAAACACACCCGAAACGTATGCAACGCAGCGCCTTCCCTACAAAAACACAAAAAAATGCTCTTACACTTCTCACAGTCACTGCGCGTGTCACAAGCAATGCGCATCCCGTTTCTTGACATTGGTACGTCCCCCCGCGTCACTTTTACTTATCCTTGAATTGCTCGCGTTGTTAGTTACCGAGATAGTACGCGTGTCCGCTACTATATGCCGTCCGTGGTTACGGGACTTCCCCCTAAGTTTAGTAATCTGACGTTATCTTGCCGTACTCAATATTATCAAAACAGTGAAACTAATCTTTTGCACTTCATTTATCTGTTCGATTTTGAAATGAAATCTATATTTTAGTTAGATTTATCTTATCATTATCAAATCGTAACAATGTATTACATGTATTAAGTTATGTATTAAATGTTAGGTAATATTTTAAAATTCAAAAAAATCAATTTTTTTATTGTAGGTACACAAAAATATTTACAGGGTTGTTTAGATTTACTTAAATTAAACACAGTTGACAAAATGTACCTGGCATAGAAAAATACAGTCAGGTTACTCTGGTTCCTACACTAGGCTTAGCCTGTCTCGTAGGTAACCCAGACTCGAATGAGTTTATACAATTATTTAACATAACTTAAAGCCTGTAAGAAGAGGAAATAGAAAACAGAATTAAATTCACATTTTTTTACAATAAATTATTAAGAAACAAGCATTCTAAAACTATCTTAAATTCTATTCTATTGATTCTAACTAAATTAAACTTATTGGAATTTTAAAGTTAACCATCAGCGTGCGACTCGATCAAGTTAATTGTTGCAAGTGAATGTGTGTGTGTGTGTGTGTGTGTGTGTGTGTGTGTGTGTGTGTGTGTGTGTGTGTGTGTGTGTGTGTGTGTGTGTGTGTGTGTGTGTGTGTGTGTGTGTGTGTGTGTGTGTGTGTGTGTGTATGGGTGTGTGTGTGTGTGTGTGTGTGAAAAGAGAAAATTATTTATTTATCAACTTTTAGAAGTTCTTCAAAAGGATGGGTGAAGTTAGGCAGACGTCCACACGCAGGACAAAGATATCACGAACGCTGAGGACATTTAGATCGCTGTACACTAGTTTGGTAGGATATCTAATTGGTTTTCGAAGGAAGAAGGGAGAGAGGGGGTTTTCGATTTTATGATATAAGACAGGGAAGTATATATTAGTTATTATTACATATAGGTCAAGGTGTAAGTTTTGTGTTGACGGTGATTTGATTTTTTTAGGGATAGGGACTTGAAGTTTGCACTTTTCATGAGAAAAATTGACCCATTCATTTCCAATAGGTACTGTTGGTGGTCAGTTACCAGCACCATGCCTTAATTAAACACTCGTTGTACCTCACCTTGGCAACATTCCCAGTTTTTTTAACCGACTTCAAGATTTCAAAGGAGGAGGTTCTCAATTCGGTTGTATGTTTTTTTTTTTGTTTTTTTTTGTTTTTTTTTTTTTTAATGTTTGTTACTCCATAACTCCGTCATTTCTGGACCGATTTTGAAAATTCTTTTTTTGATTGTAAGTATATACATACAGATTGGTCCCGTTTTTGTCAAAAAGCAGTTCTGATGATGGGATCCATGAGGAATCGAGGGAACTCCTCAAATGTTAAAGGCATACATATAGTGATTTTAGTATTTTCATCAACAAATCAAGCACTTACATTTAAAAAAGTGACATTTGATGAAGTGGAACTGCTGATGATGATCAGAACGGAACTCTTCAATGACGCATAGTTCACAATAGGCGATTTGTCCTCTTCGTTATGTTTGTTAAGCAAGTTAGGTTTTCAAGAAACATTTTTGTCAAGCTCGAGATCTGATGATGGGATCCATGAGGAATCGAGGGAACTCCTCAAATGTGAAAGGCATACATATAGTGATTTTTGTATTTTTATAAACAAATCTAGCACTATTTTAAAAAGTGACATTTGATGAAGTGGAACTGCTGATGATGATCAGAATGGAACTCTTTAATGACGCATAGTTTACGTTTGGCGATTTGTCCTCTTCTTTATGTTTGTTAAGCAACTTAAGTTTTTAAGACATATTTTTGTCAAGCTCGAGTTCTGATGATGAGACCCACGAGGAACCGAGGGAACTCCTCAAATGTGAAAGGCATACTTATAGTGATTTTTGTTTTTTGTCAACAAATCCAGCATTTACATTTAAAAAAGTGACATTTGATGACTGATAATGATCAGAATGGAACTCTTCAATGACACATAGTTCACGTTTGGTGATTTGTTCTCTTCCTTATGGACCCAGACCTAAACATGGACCCGGACTCGGACCCGGACCCGGGTCTGAACATGAACCCCAACTCGGACCCGGACCCGGACCGAACTCTGACCCAAACTTGGACCCGGACTGATCCGGACCCGGAAATGCTACTAGAAAAGTGGGTTAGGTGGGTGGTTGGGTTTTGATCTGCGATTCTCACAGAACAGAACTGCTATCAGAAAAGTAGGTTAGGTTAGAGCTGTGACCCTTACAGAAACGAAATGCTATCAGAAAAGTAGGTTAGGTTAGGTTAGAACTGCGACCCTTACAGAAACGAAATGCTACTAGAAAAGTGGGTGGTTTTACCTCCTTTTCTACATTATTAGGCAAAAGATGCTGCCTTTTTTATTTCATTGTCTGGAATCTAAGAGTGCACCATCAACAATAAGTGAACTTTCAGCGGCATCCCCCATTGAAGTCGGTTTTTTTTTTCTTAAAAATTATTAAATACAAAAGTTATTTGGACCATCCTTGTAGAGAGGTCGGGAGCTGGAGTTATGCTTTAACATCATGGTTAGTTACCATAATCAGTCGCTTCCTGCTGTCTGTCTGTCCCTATGTATGCTTAGATCTTTAAAACTACGCAACGGATTTTGATGCAGTTTTTTTAATAGATAGTGATTCAAGAGAAAGGTTTATATGTATAATAATTTGTACCCGTGCGTGCGTGCGAAGCCGGGGCGGGTCGCTAGTAAGTATTCTATATTGTGCAGGCAGCGACGCAATACATGAAGGAGCCGCGGTGGCGCTGCGTGGCGGGCGCGTGGCTGCGAGAGCTGGGGTTCGTAGCGTGCTACGGCTCAGTGGTGCTGCGGCTGTGGGTGCTTCTGGCTGAGTTTCGGACTAGGAAGGCGCACCGGTGGACTCCAAGGGACTCTGAGGTAAGGCATTATACGTGACACATGATAATAATATAGAGAGGAAAGGGCCCCTAAACGAACGAACGAGACAACGAACGTCTAGCTTCTTGGAGTGCTACGGCTCCGGATTAGTGTTTTATTAAATTCCGAACTATATGAAGACATTAAAATTATACCAACCTGAAGTTTCGTGGCTTAATACTTCGGTTCTGTAGTGCTGCGACTATTGGTACTCCTAGCTGAATCTCTGATTAATAAGTTTTTGGCAAAAACAAACATTTTTGGTACAAGCTTTTATCGCTGACTGTACTTTATTTTCCACGTGCAACTAATGCTCTTCGAGACAATTCTAACAACCCCAAACACAATTAGATTGCGTTGTTTTATCACAGAGTTCCCATGGCCACCTCCTGTCTCCATCATCAGATCAGCTCCATGTCATCATTATATTGCAATGTCATCCGATTTACATATGCATGCAAAATTAAAGATCAGTCGGAAATCGGGTCAACTTTAACTTCCAAGATTTGACCCGCACTAACTAATAGGGCAAGTTAAATAAAAGCTTGTAATAAAAAGGCACATCGGTGGAGTCCCAGGTTACAAGCTTACAAACCACAAACAACCGTGATAGGACATTGCCAGGATACGAGTATTTGGCCGTGCTGGAATTATGGATTACAGATCTCAATCTGGTTGCCACGGCAAACGGATGCGTGTTACTGGTTTATCATACAAGTTGTTTTGCCGATAAATTTGTGTACTTTGCAGGTGCTCCGAATAGTAGGGGCAATGCTCTGTGGCGCCACGTGTTATTTAGCAGCCTTTACTGCGACAGCGGCGTGTGAGCGAGAAGGCTGCACCAATGCGGCTTGGCATCACGTCACCGCTGGTGCTGAACTAGTGCTTCTAGCCGCTGGAGCTAGGCTCGCTTATGCGGCGAGGAACGCAAATGTGCCCTTCCAGGTAAATATATAGATCTTAAAAGTGATTGCGATAAAAAGCCATGAAGCACAAGGTTATAGACGGAATAAGCTACTACGCCACCCGTTTACGGCTGAAACGATACTAATAATGAGACATGGTCCCATGTAACTAAACTAGTGCTGAACCGCTTCTTAATGCTGCGACCCGTTTTGTGAGCCTCATACCCAACAATAACAACGATTCGCAAAAATAGAGGGAGTTAATCCCGCATTAGTTACAATCCACAAAAGACGATATAATATGCGTTTTGTTGTATGCAGGAGCGCGGCTGGCTGGCGACTGCGCTGGCATGCGAGTTTTTTAGCGGGCTAGCGTGGCGCGGCGCAGCGTTGGCAGGCGCGGCGCCCGAGCAGGAGCCGCTGGCCGCCACGGCGCGCGCGCAAGTCTCCTCCGGCGCCGCGCTGGCGTGCGTGCTGGCGCCGCGGCTCTGGCATGGATACCGCGCAAGATCGCTTGCGCAGGAGGTAAGAATATAATACAAACTACTAGACAATTGGATGGAAATCAGCTTGGTTCGCCTCTATTTTTGTAGGGTTGAGAGAAAGTTTATGGATGCAAAGGAAATTATCTTCAAAAACTTGGTCTCAGGTGTCTCGCAGAGGCCCAGCAGAGGGCTTCGGTGTAGAAGGTGAAGAGGAGCCCACATCTGAGGAAGTGAGAGCCGAGCTGAAGCGGCTCTACGTGCAGCTAGAGATCCTAAGGAACAAAACGCTCCGGCGGGACAACCCTCATATCAGCAAACGCAGGGGGGGACGCAAGCCGCCGCACAGGCGGTTTTCCTTACAGGTATACTTGGTACCGGGTTGATATACTTGTAGCATCATATCAGGGCTGGATTATCCATTGAGTTTTTATATCGCTGTAGTTCTGACTGGTAAACTATCAACCAATGGATATAGAGTATAATCCGACTCTGAGACACATCATTATCAACTTTAACACTTTAAATATTAGCACAAGTGCAAGTGCTACATGAAATAACATGTATTACTCCTTTCACCGCGCCATTATAGCAATAAGTGCTTACATAATGAGCTTATGATATGAGTAAGCTTAAGTAGGTATTGTCAATTTGAAATTTCATACCATTATCAATGTTATATTATAATTATATTACACCAGCGACCCGCCCCGGCTTCGCACGGGTTACACAAAACCTTAACAAATTATACACCTAACCTTTAACACCTTCCTCAAGAATTACTCTATTGATGGGTGAAAACCGCATGGAAATCCGTTCAGTAGTTTTCGAGTTCATCGCGAACATACATACACACAAACAGCCAGACGCGGGGGGGACCTTGTTTTATAAGGTGTACCTAGTGATGGAACCAACAGACGGACATCCGATAACGACAATTTTGTCAAAATGATAAACATTTGCATCAGCAGAACACTCCCATCCCATACCTAACCAATGTATGTTAACGTGTGTACCTACCACAACAACCTACCACTAGTACACCCACACGAGTAGGCATGCAATAAGCAAGACCCTTAGTTACTAATACCTAAAGGGGCCCACTGACTATTAGTCCGCCGGACGATATCGGCCTGTCAGTTGTTCGGAACTGTCAAATTTTTGTTCTAACTGACAGGCCGATATCGTCCGGCGGACTGATAGTCAGTGGACCCCTTAATACATACTACATCATTAACTACACACTTAGTTATTCGTATATCCTGTATTTCTGCATATTATACCTACATACATGTATTATTTAGTAGGTTTTTTCCCAAAATACGTACTCGTACTCGTGACAACCTTTATACAAACCTGCCGACATATATATATACATTATTAAATATATATATATGTATATTGTATATTCTTGAACAGTACTTACGCGATACCTCAACCCTTCTGTATCGGTGTTCTCTATCTTCATTGCCATTAATTGAATGTTTCATCTTCCATCCCACACCAACTTTAGAAAAAGGGCAGTCGTGAAAAGGTAAGGAAAGGTGTGATAATATCGCATGTGCACTGACGTGGAGCACCCGCATGCCCCTCGGAGCCGCGCCCCGCCCGCCCCGGCGCCTCACCCCTGTCCGTCTGCAATGTTCGGATGTCTGCTTTATCTGTGGCCGGGTCCCCAGCTATTGGGCACCCGGCTCTCCGCTCGAAACTATCCGTTTTATCTTTCAATCGAAATTCAATGATTGAAATCATAATAACGGATGTTTTTGTTCGCTATTTCCGCCGTTCGGCTTGATCTTCCTTTGAGCGTCTTTCATCACGCTGACGTTTGTTTGTAGAGATTAAACCGATGCTACACGAATAAGTTATGATTCACGTTTCATCCTGACCTGCCTAAATGCACTTGATATTACAAAAGCGTGTTGAGTTTTGTATCTATTAGTGTAATAATCAAGCAATAAGTTCTCAGTACTTACCTAAAACGCCAGTTAAAAAATATCAAAATGTCTCAATTAGCTACATGGATGAATTTTTTTGCAAAATATGTCAATCGATTCTACTTCCCGTGAGTTTCACATGTTTCTAATGAACCTACTATCTACTTAAGGATAACTCACGCTAGACCGGACCGGGCCCGGGCCAAGGCGTCCTACGCGTCATTTTCTATGACGGCTCATCGGTGATCACGTGGTGCTTTCCATTGAAAACGAAGCGCCGGAAGCTCCGGCTCCGCCCCGGCCTGGTCTAGCGTGTCATCCTTTATTGTACCCCATCAGAACTTTCCAAATTGTAAAACATAAATGTGGGGCGCGCACCGCGAGTAAGAACGCCCCCTTCAAAAAGCGCGAGGCCTGTGAGCCTGTGACGTTCTGATTCTGACGTTGGCCGTCCTGCTGGAGCCAAAATGTATCCATGGAAAGTTAAATTCCGTAAAAAAATGCGTGAAGTATATAGATGCCATGCCATGCATTTTATTCTCATTATAACACAAGGAATATAATAAAAGTGTTTTCACTTCTCACGCTCGTATAGTTCGACTTTGTCGTGCGTAGACAACGTAAAGTTGCTTATTATGTTCCAGAGCATAAAGTAAAATCATCTATTATATCCTTATTGACTTAGCAATAAAGTCCAAAATCTGCCATACAAACTGTCAGCCCTGCCGGCGCGCTCCCGACCGACGTGCCCCGCGCCTCTGATCGGCCCGAGTACAATTTTCTTTAGTCTTGAATTAATACGGTAAAATAACCTACAATATTGGATATTTCTGTATATTCTACTCACAATCGAAGTATAAAGTAGAGTGTATAACTCAGACATAAATGTCCATTTTTATCCTCGACTAGGTATATTGGTAAATTGGTATAAATTGAATAAATTGCCTCGGATAAAAATGGTTCGCTTTAAGCCCTACTATTCACCACACCAGCTGGTAAAGGCTCTCTTGATTGTTCAAAAACTGATAAGAAAGTTGCATTTTATCCACATGTGAGGCAAAGTAATTAAATGCAAATTTTGAGTGTTTTCCTTATGTTGGCTAGTAGAATTGACTTTTAAAATTGAATGATGATTTTGAATGATAAATATTTAATAAAGTTTATTTGAATTTGATTTGGTTTGATTTCATTTGATATTTTAAGGTGAGTAGGTATTTTCCTCAGATTGGTGTGGTGAAAAATTTCGCGTTTCACTCGATGGCAAAATTTGTTTAACCTTCGTGCCTTGAAAGCTATCAATATTAGCACGAGCAGTTAAGCAACAACTTTGCTTCTTGTAAAACAAATAACTATTTCATGCATGTAGCTCATTATAAGAAGATAAAGGTTCAAGGTTCAAGTACTTACTTAAAATAGTGCCAAGACTAATTATTATTACATGATACCATACCATATAATACCATCATAATCTTCAAATGGTAGATTGAGTGAATTGAGCCTATGACTCAAACTTTTGAAACTCTACTACGCTTAATTACACATACCGATTGTTAAAAGTCAACACGCTTCAGTACCTGTCATTGTCGATGGCTCTCTAACGAATGGTTCTATGTCCAGGCGTTGCAGGCGCGGCGAGGCGGCAAGGGCAAAGCCGGCGGCAGCGCCAGCGTCGTGGAGGCCAGCGAAGCCGGCGACGCCTCCCGCACACCCGAGGACTCCGTGTGCTCCAACGAGGGCCCCTCGCACTATACCGACTGCGACCAGACGTGATCCCACCGCCGCGACAGGAACTCGTCCAGTCGCTCCACGGCCAACGGCTACGGCGACCAGCTGGAGGTTTGAAGACTCGGGTTGCGCATCACCGTGTGTTGGTTCAAAAAATTCGAACAATTGCAAAAAGTTGGTGCATGGTTGTACCTATTTCACTTATTAATCGTCTAAGTAAGTACCGCTCGACCTGCGTTTCGGCAACTTTAATTAATGATTCTTCTCTCAATGTTACTCGACTAAAATGAATGCGATAAATATTGCTACGAGCAATAAAATCATTTACCAAGTTACCAACGCAACAATTTGGATGCGTTTATTGAAATTGTAATCAGAATATTGAGCTTATGTCTAAAAACATTTTAGAACATAAATGGGGCATTTTCTATGAAAAGGGACCTAATTGTCGATGGCGCTTACGCCGCACAGCGCCGATCGGCGTTGTATTTATTCGTTGTTAATAATGGCGTAAGCGCCATCGACAATAAGGTACCTTTTTATAAAAATACCACGAATAAAGCTCATAAAATGAGCACGGCATTGAAGCCTGTACCTAAATGTTAATAGTATTAAATAGGCAATCCTATGTAAAGAAAGTGCCCATTCTCCTCAAAGAGTTGGGCCCGTTTCTATACGAGGTGTATGGCTAATCGAGTAAGATCATGTTGGATAAGAAAAATAGGAAAGTGGCCGGTAGTTTTCGTATGTGTTGCCTTTAGAGCGGAGTTGATTGGTGTATTAATAGATGAACCACGTGGGATCGATCCTTTTCCAGAGCAATAATTTGCCTAATCTCTGACCATTGATGTTACTGTAAATTATTCGTTTCTAAGTTGCAGGTTGCAGGGCATTCAACTCGGAAAAATATCCTTACATGCGCTAGGTACCGTTGTTGAATGAAAAAATGTCACTGTGGTCTGACGAATTTCAAAATGTTAATTCTGCTGTGACATCGCCACTTTATAACATAAGTATAGCCACTTCTGTCACCTTCACGAGTCTAATTGACCCCAGCGGTGGCGGCATGGTTCCACTTTTATTGCCTGTCACTATGCCTGTCACTTTCGCACTGACATACTTGTTAGAACGTGACAGGCATTGTGACAGGTGATAAAAATGCGACCGTGCTACGGCCGCTGGTCGAACCCGCTGAAGTACTTACTAGGGTAAGCCGTATGATAGTTATTGCCCATAACCTATGATGATTGCCCGCATTAAATAAAAACATTGTTATACGCGTTAACAGTTCAAAATGTTTTTTTTTTAAAGACAATGGGCCGCGGCAAGGCAGGCAGTGATTTTAGAATCCGCGCGTTTAAGCGTGATGGATTGATATTCAAATGTCTAGGTCATCTAGGTGTCATATTATACTACCTACTCTCGAACTCACTAAAGTAAAGTGGATGAATGTAATCAAACATAATTAGTGCATCAAATCCATAAACAAATTTTATTGGTTTGCTGCGATTAAGGAATTGCGTGCCTTTAAGTGGATATGATTTATTTGTTCTACTGCTAACACATGGTGAAATCAGCAGAAACAAACCGAAGCAATATAGCAAATAGGAAAAATGTTCATACAGTTTTTTTTTATCGCGTTAGTTATTCTAATGGTCCATAAAGCACAAGCAATACGAGTTTCTGTTTTAGTTACTCGAGTAGGTACAAACATAATAATATATTAAATATATATTAAATATATATTAAATATATTAATAACATCGACATGTTCACGGAGTGAAACATGTCGAGCGTTTTCGACTTAAAACACGTGAGTGACCCGTTATTAATATATTTAATATGTCTATGTCTCATGGAAGTTTCGTAATAATATAATAGTTTTATAAGTTAAAATGTGATTCTAAAGACCAAACGAGACCGCTAAAGTAGATATTAAATCATTAAGGTATAGGGACTCGAACATTCCAGCTCATTCTCAAACAGTTATGTTCTGAATGCGATTGTTGTCAGGCAAAATATATCAATAATAGGTTTTTGATAATTTTAGGTTAAGTATGACATGACTTATAAATAACCAAATAAGACGTTAATCTATTAAACTGCTTATTTTCTAGTCCATCACAATGCTTATAGCTATAACAAAAAATCTCGATCTTCTAAAAACATATGAGTCAAATTTGTTTAATATATTGATAATATAATATTTGTTGTTGTACTTAGACCTAATTTAAAGTAATTTTTCGTTGTAAGTGTTGACTTGGTTTGTAAAAAATTGAATTTCCTACCTAATAACAGCAGCGTAGGTACAACCATCCTTGTTAGGGTTCCGTACCCAAAGGGTAAAAACGGGACCCTATTACTAAGACTCCGCTGTCCGTCTGTCTGTCTGTCACCAAGCTGTATCTCATGAACTGTGATAGCTAGACAGTTGTAATTTTCACAGATGATGTATTTCTGTTGCCGCTATAACAACAAATACTAAAAAGTACGGAACTCGGTGCGCGAGTCCGACTCGCACTTGGCCGGTTTTGTTGTACTACATGGCGTCTATTTATTTCTGAAGCTGAATAATGTCAAGCAACGTTTATCGATAACTGCCTCAGATTCTGGACGTCGAGGAGTATTATTTTAGATTTAAGAATATGAAAGTAAAATGAAATAAATGTTAAGGGTCCCTCTCGCAGTAATATGTGACGCTCTAAAATTTGTTTCACGTTAGTATCATTTTTTTAGTCTTAGAGCGGTGTCGCACTACGTCCAATCCGAATCCGATCCGAACCAGTGAAAATATGGTCCGAAGTAGCCGTAGAACTATTTCTATGGTAATTTACGCACTACGTCATCCGATTTCGGAAAGAAATCAGACGGATCTAGTTCTACGGCTACTTCGGACCATATTTTCACGAATTCGGATCGGACGTAGTGCAAAACTGCTCTTAATATGCCTCTTTATGATAAACACGGTATACACCCAAGTATTGTAGGTATCCAAATGATATGTAAATTGCTGTTAAGTGGGAACACATTTAAGATATGTATGTAATTTTGTTTCTTAGAAAATTAGGACTCTCGTGTCCAGTTGTTATTTTATTTAAAACATTTTCTCTAAATTATATTGATGGGTAATGGATAGCGCGGGTGTTATATAACTATAGATATTTGTACATATTAGAGTACCTAAGTGTTCGACATTACGTGTGCGAAGTCTGGCAGTTTGTTTGTGTTCCGTTGAGCTTTGTTTCATGTTTGCGAAGCGCGAGCGCGTATATTTGTGATACCGAGTACTACTCGGCATCACAATATACGTGCAATAATATATCGATTAATATATTATTTATTAATAAACCACATGTTCATATTTGGTGCTGTTTTATTTTTCTGAATGATAGGTAATTCGCAAACCTTTATTTCAGATTCACGTCTAAAATGGTACCCGTAAAAGATGGGTTGATCGACATATGCGCAAATTACATTTGATTTAGGTACTTCTCGGGTTCCGATTGAGTTAAAAACCATTTACCTACCTAACTTCCGTGGCAATCGGCAATTCGGTAAAAAGCTCGTCTGTTTCACTAATATTTCGCGTCTACATTTATCCAGTCTATACTTATATTATGTAGGTTTCCAGTAGTTATGGGCCACATTAGTTATGTGAACTGTCACCAATAGCCAGGCAGCGCCACACTTAGGTACCTACATTTCCGTCACTTCCATGGCCCTGCGTAGCGGAGCCTCTACGGGGCCACGCGGCGCGTCAAAACCGCTCGTAGCAGTCGTAGCCTCTATCCAATATAGTACAGCTCTTATTATCTTAATTCTTAACAATAAAGTCGCGTCAAGATCATTTTGAACACCTGGCCCGCTTATCAACTTCTGCTGATTGTTCTATCATCTACTGTTTGACGTCAAAATTAATGCATCCATTGCTTCTCCTCCTCTGAATGAGTTTTTGTTTAAATTAAAAATAATTTACTCAAAGCGGAAATACCATAAATTGTACTAGATTGATATCGTTTTTCGGTTTATCCTGGAAAACAATTATATTTGTGATATTTGTCTACACTATAGGAAACAACCATAATCACCCTATTTATCTCGATAGAGATCTTGATTCCTTAGACAATGTATGTCCAGACTGATTTGTGGTATTTTTAATGGACTTTCTATTGAGCGAACTCAAGGCTTCTTCATAACTAGAATAAGTTCGATTGCCAATGTGCATTGTTTCTAACAGCGCACACCATTTTACGCTTATTGGCGTCGTGCAATGTCTACATATATATCCATGGCTGTTGCTATGAACGCGTAGCACGTGTTACGCCGCAGGCGTTGCCTAGCAACCATTGCTCATATTTATGCGTCCTACGAAACATTTTTGTTTTTATTATAACAAGAAAATTGTCGCATGACGACTATATTACTTGCTATATACCCATGGCAACGCCAGTCAAGTGAGCTGAGGAAAAATGTAGTCGCTAAAATGTTTTTTATTATAATTTAAGTAGTTAGTATGGAAAGACGAAGCATAGTCATGAGATACATTTACGGTGAGGCAGCTTGGTGAGAAGATCGTGACGCCATCGCCATCATGTCAGGTAAGTAAAGAGTTTGTACTTCCAAAGAAGTTTCACACATAAAGCAGTCAAAGTGCCTAATTGTTGTTAGACTTAGTAAATAAGTAAAATACCAAAGTAACTATAAACTACAGCAATATTCTAGCTACCGTCTGAATTATATTAATAATCTTAACATTTACGTTTATGTTGTAAGCCGTTTTTTACAAATCCCGTATAATTTATGGCAAAATAAAAATTGTAAAATAGGAAATGCATCCTGTGACACCTACGAGAAATAATGTGGCGTTTAATTTTGTGGTGGTTTACCGTGCCTGCTAGAATTGTTTTACGAGGCATGCGGGCAAGAAACACGACACCCGAGCATGCCACACGCCACCCCCGGTCTGTTGTACCACATATGTGAGCCTAATAGTAAGTCATCAGGCTGTAAGTATTAGGTTAGGAAAGGCACTAAGAACAAACCTTAGTGATGTTTGTAATAAAGCATCCGGAAAACCTTAAATTATTAATGAAAATGATAATTTTGAAGCGGGAGACTGACTTACCTAGCTTTTGGCTTGTATACTTGTACGAGTAAATCTTCGTTGGAGTGTAAAAGGTTGGAGGTTGATTTTGGGACTTATGCATTATAGTATTATAAATAGTAATACAATTTTTTTTTTCATACAGTTGCTCAAAAAGTTTATTAGTTTCATTTAAACGTCGTAATCAACATAAAAACCTACTGTTAATTTAAGAATAAAATATGCATATTTCATTACTTATCTCTTCATCATTATAAGTATTATAACACGTTTATTTTTTAATGTTGAAAAACCGTTCTTAATAAAATGTCTGAATGGAACGGAACGCCTGTCAAAGAAGAGGCGTATTTTCTTACTGCAAGAATGTTTTAAGTTTCCAAAGGCAACATTCGAAATTGTTTTTATAAATATACGATACACAAATAATCATAAATAACGATATTTAGGTAATAATATACAGTTTTAATATTTACAATTGTTTCTGTCTTAAAGAACATGCATTTGAAAAAAAACTTTCATTGAAGTGGGTTCAATAATAATAACAAAATCAATTCTAGTCGAATAAAAGCTAGAAAAACACTTCTTCATAATGTCAATGTCAATGATGTCACAGAATTAATAATAAAAAGTTTCGAATTCCGTTCCTTACTTGTTGCTTTTCTTATTTTTTCGCAACTGTATTAAAAAAAACGTCGTTCGATACACGTGCGGAAATGTCATTCTTCACTCGTCCCGAGTCTTGCCACGAGCCGTAGGTACTCGTGAAGTAATGACATACTTTCCGCACTAGCATCGAAGTGTACTATTACAGTACATATGCGGCTTTACCGCACTAGTGCGATAATTAGCACTTTACGCAACTATGACGAAAATTTAAAGGGCCATATGTACTGTAAAACGTTGTACGATACGTGTGCGAATAGGTGATTTCCTATTTTTCGCACTTGTATCGTAATGTACTATTATGTGACTCGCTACGCTCGTGAATCTATTATAGAATCTTTCGCTTTGGACTCAAAATAAGCACTCGAAGAAATATCAAACATTGCTCTCTTGTTGTACAAATAACTATTGTATTATTAGCGTGAATAATTTTGCTGCTTACTGTGCTTCAAGCACATAGACTCGACGCCGATGGTGATGATGATGATGGTATTGCATGAGTTTAAGGTGTTTGCGAATCAATTCGCAATAAATAGTTACCCTTTCAATCGTTAGCGGGTGGCGTGTCGCTGTGAATGGTTTGTATCGCGACTCACCGCCAATCTTACGGGGCACTAAGTTTAAACTATACGTGCTATACAGGCTGATTACGGGACGGCGGCCGGGCGGATTATGTTTTGAAAAATATTGTATTACATACCTACTAAATGCTATCGGTGTTTTGTTCCAAAGAGTTTCTGCGGTTTATATTTGTATCGAAGCGAACCTAACCTTAATTACATAATAATATCTCCATCTATGTAATTGCAATATGGTACGAGTGATGCAGAGGGACTTTCAGAAAGTGCTCTAAAAGAATAGAATCTGATCTCAAAGTATACGTTATATTGAAAAAACCTATGGTCCAGATTGCCCACACCCGCATAGCCAAAACACTTAACCTACCAGCAAAGAAAGCATTCGCCCTTCGGTACACGCTTCTCACTTATATAGATAAGTGAGAAGCGTGGTGATAGCACCACCAGTCTGACAACTGCCTGTTTCGATAGCTACATTTAGGTACTTGGGAGTTGCTTGGGAGAGTGAATACCGTGGTATCCGGTAGGTATGGTCAAAGATAGATATAACTCCGTAATAGATGGATACAGTCTAAGGAAAAAATGTGCCTCGAAAAGCACGAAAATTTGATTCTCGATCAGATGGCGCCACTACCTTTGGCCTACTCTCGTAAAGAGGGCGTTGACGGTTTCGTTTGTTATTTAACAATTTTAACGCATATCAGTGAAAGAACATAGTTCAAAATCATAGAAATATTAATGCAAATAAAAAAAATCATTTATCCATATTTAAATACATTTAATCGTATTTTTATAAATCTTCATTTCTAGTTTTAAAGTGTGTCGATAGATGGCAGTGAATTTACTGTGGTTACAAAATTTACTATGACAGTACCGCTCTATCCTATATATTATATCCTCTTTGGTATGGTGTTAATCGGGGTGGGCCTTTAAAGCAAATACTTATTTAATTTGCAAATTTTGACGAAAGATTCGTAGTTAAGTATCTACATAATCTTAATTTTTAACCTAGAGTTGAAGTATTAAGGAAAAGGTGTACACCTTTTCCTAAACGGAGCAGTCTGTAGCAAGTTAACAGGTAGGCGCCGGTCTAGGCCGGGAACGGTTCCCGCAGAAACACGATCAGTCCTAACGATGTCTTCGTACCCAAACGACCTGGAGCACACCTCCATATACACGAGGGACATTAATGGTATTCCTCACCTATAAAAAATATATTAGAGAAATAGGTAACACGTTTATGACGGTAAATAAAATTAGCACCGTCACGTTTTATGTACCTGTGTAAATAATTAAATTAAATTAATAATTAAGTAATTTATCCCCTGGCAACTTACTGTTGGTGTTTAACGGCGAGGGTCCAGTGTCAAAATGCAATCAGAAGTTTTGTAAGCTCGCGCGTACATGTGATATGTCTATTCAAGTTGCTACAGAATGTCTAGGTACTTACCACCATGAAAACCGTGATGATTCTTATTAAAAAACTTCCACCACTCATTGTCACGTACTATCGCGACTAAAGTTCGAGTGTGAGCTATGTACCTACTTTCGAGCTAAGCTGCTAAGAAAGCTGGAGGGTGTGCGTCTCTACGTGCAATTCCTCAGAAATGCAAAGTTTAGTAAAAACTTGTCTTTTCTATAATTTCCAGACAGCGAAGAGAGCGACGGAGAAGGAGGACTCGGCAACCTGAACCGGCTGATCGTGAGGCCGCCGGGCCATAGTGGCAAGGCCAAGCGCGGCCAGCTGTGCTTCGACGCGGCCTTCGAGTGCGGGAACTTGGGCCGAGCGGATCACATCACTGAGCTCGAGTACGATCTCTTCGTGCGGCCCGATATCTGCCGCCCGCGCTCGCGGTTCTGGTATAACTTTACCGTGGAAAATGTGAAGCAGGATCAGGTTTGTCTTCTTGAGATTCTGAAACCTGCGCATTTACTGTTTGTAGGTCTAGTAAAATTTTAGTGGGGACAATGTACCTACCTATGTACATGAAATTATGAAATCCTTTATGTGTAGTTACTACAGTTGTACACTCTCGCCATCTCGTCGTCTTATAAATAATTTCACATTTTATTTATGATAGTCTTAATTACCAATATCAGTCAAAATTACATACTAGGCCTCTCGTAGATTAATAGCCACAATAACAGGTTATATCCAATATACTTCCACTTCTTCAGATTCCTTATTTTTGACACACTTTCAAACTTTATAATGAAGTAAACAATTTAATAACAGCACCTATTGTATTTTAGAGAGTAATATTCAACATAGTCAACTTAGGCAAAGAAAGAACTTTATACAACGGGGAAATGACACCGCTAGTCCGCTCAACCTCGCGTCCAAAGTGGTAAGTTTACATTACAAGGTAGGTCGGCTACATAAGTTGGCGTGTGCTTGCACACTGGATGCAATTAGTTTCCGTACGTGACGTGACTTATGCACGGTACAATCAAGCTCGACACTTTGATTGTGCTGCGCCCCGCTCCGATCGTAATCAAGTCGACCACGCATGTGCTAGTATGCTTAGAAGTTAATAGCTGATACTATAGATGAATGTTAGGGATGAATGTTGATGGACGGAGAGCGAATGGTAGACCCAAAAAGCGATGGATGGATTGTGTGACAGAGGATATGAGAAGGAAAGGAGTGAGTGCTGAGGTGACAAAAGATACAGAATGGAAGAGAAAAACATGTTGTGCCGACCCCACAACCCCACATAACGTGGGATAAGGGCAGGAAGAAGAGAGAGCTGATACTATAGATATCTGAACGTACCTACCTATTTAAATATTATAGTACAGTGCTAGTGCTACCCTACTGAACGTGCTTAGTACGTACACTATGATATATAACCAACTAGCGACCCGCCCCGGCCCCGGCCCCGGCCCCGGCCCCGGCTTCGCACGGGTAGTTCAACTAATGTACACAAATCGTTTACAAATTATACATATATTATAAACCTTACTCTTTAATCACTATTTAAAAAAACCGCATCAAAATCCGTTGCGTAGTTTTAAAGATCTAAGCATACATAGGTTTTTAAAGGGTCGGCAACGCGCATGTAATATCTCTGGTGTTGCAGGCGTCCATACGCTACGGTGACTGCTTATTACCATCAAGCGGGCCGTATCCTTGTTTGCCACCGACGTGGTATAAAAAAACATAGGGACAGACGGACGGACACACAGCGGAAAGCGACATTGTTTTATACTATGTAGTGATATATTAAACAAACTATTTTGTGGACCAAACAAATAGAAGCGGTTCCGCATATTTTTTCCATTGTCATTTTCTATGCCAGGCAACGCATCCCCCGTCGTTTCATCTTTTACCACAAGTCACCAGTGCACCGCGGCCGGCGCGTATTGAGCCTCGCCTTCGGCTTCGACCGCGAGGAAGACGTGTACCACTTCACAGCGGCCGTACCCTACTCCTATTCGAGGCTGCAAAAGTATCTCACTCTATGGGAGAAGCGCGCGCAGATGTTTGCTGCTAGGGAGTGCATTGCGCAAACTACGGTGAGACTAGCATCACTAGCACACTATCTATCACAATCACAAGTGATGGAGCAGTCTTTCTCACCTTAATAATATTAAAGTTTTTTCTGTTGCATCGTAACACGACGGCAAGGCAACCTACTGTCCGCGCGCCAATTCCGTGCATTCGGAGGTCGAGGACGTGGGAGGGTGTGCGCTGTGCGCCGCGCCCACATACAAAATGACACTACTCTGTCATGACGCCAACATTGCTAACATTCCTCAGCCGTGCACGGAATTCGCGCGCGGACAGTACATCTAATTTGGCTTACAATTAGATATTAGTTTTAATAAAACCGTTGCCATTTGAATTTCAAACACCTTAGATTGTAAGATTAGACTGATTTTACTAAGTACCTACTAATACGGACTGTTATAAAGCTACGATCAGTTACGAAGTACATACTCAATCCTCCATATTCAATGTTTTTTTTTATCCCTGCAGCAAAAACGCAAGGTTGACCTCATCACCATAGGGGAGCTCGGGGTCCAGGATAAAGAGATGAGAGAAGAGTCCGCGGTGAAGGGCAATAAGGGTGCTCCAAAGAAGCGCGTCGTGCTCATCCTTGCGCGCACGCATGGCGGCGAGCCGCCGGCGTCTTTCATCTGCCAAGGTACCCATGTTAACAGAATCCGGATTATTAGGTAACGTATACCTACCTATGGATGGCAAACATATCTGTTTGGAAAAAAGTACAGTGTGCCGGGCAATAAATCAAACCTGACATAGAACTTACATGTGTTATCAACTTATCAGTTTTTTTAAGTTACATACATTTGAGAAAAAGAATTTTTGGTAGTCTGGGCTCCATGCACAATGGACAGATCAATTGTTGGTTGGCAGAGCCTATATCGGACAAAGCAATCAGTGTTTACCACTTTATTGACCTCTCCCTTGAGTAGGGAACTATTATAGCACCCATGAGGCTGACATGTTCACCTAGAGTGTCCAAAGCCTCCATAAAAACCAGATAAAAAAAAAAGTTACATACATACGAGTTATGACATGACCTCCTAATAATTTTTTGAGAATTTACCGAGCAGCAATGTAAGTACCTACTGCAAAGATTACGAGACATAACATGAGATGACATTACGCGATACGAGCTTTTTATAGTAGGCAACTGTCAAAGCTTTTTTGCAGTTACCTACTATAAAAAGCTCGAATCTCGTAACTTTTGTGTTGCTTTACAATTGCGGCCAGTGCGGGCCTAATTATTTTGTATGGTTAATATTTTTGCATTTCTAAGCAAAAGTTATCTCAATATACTTCTTAAGTCCTATGCTAACCACCGTTTAAAGGTTTGCCCGTATTAAATTTACATACTATACTTGTATAGTTAGGTACCTACCTAACCTACCTATAGTGAAATTTATTTTTAAATTTATTGGTTTTTTGGCTTAGCGTAGTTTTTTTTAAGTATTTTTTTAAGCCGACGATTTTCTTGACGGCTATAATATGTATATATTTCAGAAATTGGTATAAATTAATTACTTACCTAGCCCCCTTCAAGCTCGGCCGAATTGCACCTTCCCATACAAACGTAGATCCGCTCTCATTTTAAAACTACGTGTTGAGTTGTAATGAAACTTTGAACATACAATGACATGAGGTATATCTAGGTCCTAAATTAGTTTATATAGCTCCAGTTTATAAAACAAACGAAATAGAGCAAAAACAAATTTTGTATGAAAAACTTAATTTCGGTGTATTTTTTAACTATGGTATCTGAAGCTACATAAACTAATTACAAACATAGATATACCTTATCTTATCCTATTGTAAGTACAAAGTTTCAGAGCAATCTAGCTAGTCGTTTTAAAATGAGAGCGGAACTACGTTTGTATGAAGAACCGAGCTTGCCACTGCCAGAGACCCTTAAAACATTTAGGTATGAGGATCTCCTAAGATATTTTTCGCTTAGCAGAAGCTGTTAAATTCTTATCTAAAAATCGCGTCCCGTTATTGTATTTAATTTAATTTAATTACAGGTATCCTCGATTATTTCCTAACTTCATCGGATAAGGCTTTGGCGCTCCGCAGCAACGTAGCTGTTCAGGTAATAATAAAATAATGCAGTTAATTTCTGTGAAATCAATAAACAATATCAGTGTAATCCGGTTCCTTATTATTACCTAACCTAACCTAAGAATGTAAATATCGTACACTGAACTAAGTAGGTACTCTAATGTTACCTAATTCCAACCTAGGCTAGGTTTCAGTGGCGAATAAATTAACAAAGCACTTTCTAGTCCTTAGCATAACCAAACTAAAAATACGATTACCCACAGGTGGTCCCGATGTTGAACCCCGACGGCGTGTTCCTGGGCAACCAGCGCTCAGACCTGCTGGGCGCTGACCTCAACCGCAGCTGGGTCACCGCCACCACCTTCGCCCACCCTGCCGCCGTGGCTGTCAACGATCTCGTGTCCAAGCTCGTCGCTGAGAAGGTGACATTGGTGTAACTTGGGCAACCAGCCCTCAGACTGGGCGCCGACCTTAACCGCAGCTGGGTCACCGCCACCACCTTCGCGATATATCATACGACATATCAGTCGTAAGAAGGCGATCGAGAGATACCTTTATACAATTATCGAGTAAAAGCGATATGGTTAAGAGCACGTTTACATCGACAAGTTTGTGCGGCAAAAAAGTTTGTGATAACGAGGGATCTTTCACACGACTGTTTTTCGACTGACAGCCGTAAGAGTGGAGTTAAGCTTATGCGACTTAGTAAGCTAGTTGGGGTGTAACTCTCTTGTTAGAACTGCCATATTTCTGATCAACCAGCGGTGGAACCAGTGGGGTCCTACTTCCACGCCAGCAACTTCGATAATCCCGTCGCCGCGGACGTGGCCATCAACGATCGTGTCCAACTCCAATATCGTTGCTTCATACTATATAATAACGAAGCGAAAGTTGGTACATCTAGCGCCATCTAGGATGTTTTCTACACAATTTTGAATTTTCATGGTATTTCTGTAGTATAGTGACGAAATATAATTTGCACCGACACGAATATATAATAGCACCGATTCGACATACCATAGTCTTTTGACTAAAAATCTGTTAGAATCATATGCTAGATCAAATAATATAATTTGATACACCAAAATAATTGTCCATATTTTAATTAAATTTAGATTTATTTAGTTGTTACTCGTAATAGTAAATTGAAATAAAAATTAATATATACATATAATTATTACAATCAATATTTTGTGTTTTCAGTCTCTTCAATTGGATTTTATAATTGACTTGCACGCGGACATAAGCTTTGAAGGAGTCTTCGTAAGAGGAAACTCATATGATGACGTGTACAGGTGGGTAAACGATCGGTTTCTAGAAATACTTCAGCATGGCCATTGAGAAAAATATTACCCCCAGTACAAATAAGTAAGTACATTCTGATGTGTCAAGTACCTACCTATTGTAAATTATTTGTTCAAGGCGACAATGATTTCCCGGCACCACCATAAACCTGCATTGCCCCATAACCCATAAGTTTCTTAACCTCAAGTTTCAAGTTTATTTTAACACCTCTGAAGTTTGGTGCTTTGATGCACTTACTTTTAACCGTGAATCAACACACTCTAGGTTTGAGCGTCACGCCGTCCTTCCAAAATTCCTGGCGTCCCGCGTGGAAGCCTGGCGTCCCGAGGCATGCCTGTACAACGCGGACCCCCTGGCAGCCGGCACAGCGCGCCGGGCACTCCCGGAGGGCGCAGTGGACGCTTACACTTTACTCGTTTCGCTTGGAGGCCGCCGACTAACTCCCAAGGGACCTTACATACACTATACTGAAGATGCTTGTATCCTTTTCAATATTTTATAATACATGTAATTGGTGTACTACTAACGCCATCTAGTTGTGAGTAACAACCAGATGAATGTATGAAGTACTCCGCCCTCCTACATCTACTATTCATTCGGAGTCGGACTTATAAATTATTGTTAATTTTATATAAACTTGCTATTTAATGTTTTACACTTGCATTAGGATGATATACGCATTTTCATTTTTAGTACTTTTACCAGACATAGTTGGCCTACTAGCGACATCTAGTCTATCTATGTTGTACTTGTGAAGTATGGAGACATTAATATCCTATTTTTTTATTTTACACTATTTAAGTAATATCAACTTGCTTTATAACAACGCATTGACAAACAAATAAAAAAAATATTTTTTTTTCTGTGCCTTGCTTGCCCAATGTTGATACTACTAGCGCCATCTTGTTTCATAAAGTTGTAATAATTTTCGTCCGACTGCCATAATGCATAATGCTGGGTGCAGATACATGCCCCATTATGTAAACTTTTGTTATAATATTATGTTTGTACTAACCCTAGATTTAAGTATTAGTATGTATGTTACTAACACATTATGGACTTATGTTCGAAATAAATTATTGATTGATTGATAATGATGCGTAGCAATTTTCAATGAAGAGAATAGTTAACTAAGCGACTAAGCACAACAGATGCTAAAATCGGCCGATCCATAGTGAAGGCTCTCTGCGACTACTACCGACACATCGGCGTCATACCCCCGCGACAAGGAGCACCAACCAAGAAGAAAGATGGCCGCGGTCGGCGTCGGCGTCGGCGCCCCGCCGCCGACAGAGAAAGGCCAGTCCGCCGCGCATGGTCCCCAATGTCCCTACACGAACACTTACCGCACATAAATACATACCAAAATGTACGATTTATGCACTAATCTTGTCTTTTACCGCACAGCTGCAACACTCGAGTGATTCGACACCCATTCACAGGAACACACAAGCGAGGATGTCAAACTTGTCTCGGTAACTACATCAGCAAGTAATTGCGTAACTAACACTAATTTATCCTTTTTTCGGAAATGATCACAGACCTATTTACACTTAAAATTTTGGAAATTGACTTTTTTAAACTATCATTATTGCTGTAATCGCAATGACGACTATTAGCAATATCGCAATTGCCGGCAAGAACAAAGCATTTAATAGATTCATGGTGACAGGTCGCCAAGCTCAAGTCCCGAACGGCGTGTATTAGCCGGGCGGGTGCTGTCACCGCCGCTGCCGCCGGCGTCGCCGCCGCCGCTCCGGGCGCTACCCCCGCGCTCCACGCGACTCCGCCGCACCAAGCCCAGACTAGAGCCGGATTTGGACCCGTTACTGCCTCTTATCACAGGTACACTGTGGCTGGTGGTTTTAACGCATAGTTTAAGGTGGTACTGACGTTAACGCATGGCATTCCACTGCTAATATATAGGTATTGAAGCTGCGAAGCCCAAGCGCTATTACTATATAGCTATAGGTAATATCTAAATAAATAATTTAGATATTCTCCTGACTTCTAGAGGATTTTATTTCAACTTAATTTTATTGAATAACACAAGTTTCCAAATTCAAAAATAATACTTTTTAGTCACCGTGTATATGTATGTATACCGACACAATCTTACACATAATCTCTTTACAAAATTATAAATACCGGGTTCACATTTTTTTTTGTGTCTTATCCTCATATCGTTATCGATCAACGGGATAACTATGACTTAAACTTTAGATGGTTGATGTTCATATTTAAAGTAATCGACTGGTTTCTTCTTAGGTCTAGTAACCGACATATGTATGTCGATAGATGGCGCTAGTAGTACCGTGTTTCCAGAGCTCTTTGCTTCACCATTAATGTTTTTTACGTAAATAAAGTCGTATAAGTAACGTTGTATAACGTTTCATTTCAAAACTTAGACCGTAACCTTGCCCTTTATGTTAAAGCCATACAAAGTTAGGCAACTTGAACACATTGTTCAAGCTACAGACTGTGCAACGTGACATATGGCACGCGGAGAAAGATTGGCTGGCCGTGTTATGTATCCAGTTGTATCGCTGTTTAATTATTTAGCATCGTACTCGGTCCGGTTTTACAAGTTACTGTCACTTTCTATTGTCTCCATAAACGTCAGTATGAAAATGGCCAACCATCACGTCAAAATCGGTGAAGGCTTAGCTTATGTTTATAAATAGTAGAATAGTAGATATGATTGCAGGCACAGCTGTCCGCACGCCCCGCCTGTCAGTGGTGAACCTGAGTGCCATCGTCCGCACGCCAACTGGCCGCGATCCTCGCCCGAGACTCGCACGCCCGGCCCGACCCTTGCACCCGAGGTTTACCAGCGATGAGTACGACACGCATGACTCTGACTCGTAATCGGCGTGTAGTGTGTACTGATGTGCCGTTGGAAAGTTTCCAAAATTGAGAAATGTCCATATGGAAAATCTACGGTAATCTCATATTTTTAGAGCTCCGTACAAACCTTTGTTCACGGAGCTCTTATGGGATCACTTCGGTCTTGGAAATCGGTTAAATGCAATTTTTCTCGGAGATCGTTTGATGTAGATACCTAAAATTTGGAAGTTATAGCCAGTAGCGGATTAGCCACGTGGCAAAAGTAGCAAATGCCACGGGCCCCCCGCACTTACGCATTGTGGCCGTAAAAAATTTTCACTTCGTCCGACAAAATTAAAACAATCCATGGGCCCCATGATAGAATTTGCTACAGGCCCCGCGCTGGCTTAATCCGGCACTGGCTATAGCTACTACTACTACACTAATAATGTGAATAATTTGTAAGGGAATCAATACTTTCCATTTCCAAAAATTCCGTTTCTTTCGTTTCTGTGAAATTTTCCAGCTTTTTGGATCTCCGCTACTCGCACATCTGTACGCCTTCGGGATAAGCGCGGTCACGGCCGCGGTAGAGATGATACTCAGCTCACAGCTGTTCGTCTATATGTGCGTTTTCAGCAAAAAGTTACTGCGCTAACGGAATATTCGGCCTAATCCTATTTGTATGTCCAGTGTGAACAAATGGGACCGTGGACGGACGATGCAATGAGGTTGGCAACTGTCAAAGGTTTGCATAGATGATGCCATCATAGCTTGCCCCTTTTTCTAAGAGATTTGGCTTAAAGGGCTGGCAATAATCCAGGGCATAAAACTCCATTAAAAAACAAAAATTTGTCAATTCTAGGGATTGACAGGGCAAGCTATGCTGGCGCCATCTGCTAATTACTTCGACCTATATATATAACATGTAACAAACTAAACATTTACTTTTTTTTTACAAAAAAGTAAGTACACATTTTGTGAATAATGAATAAGATCATATAAAATGCATGTAAGTAAGCATAAATTGTTTCTATTTGAGTTAAAAGAGTGACGTTCGTTTTAAGTCTTTATAAATTCATGGTAAATAAGCACATTTGAAAGTTACCGAATACTAAACGGAAGCCGAAAATGATTGTTTTAGAATGTAAAACTAATAGCTCGCCTTAAGAATGCTATTAGAAGTTGTAGAAAAAAAACTGGCTGTGCAATTTAAACGTTTTCACTTTATTCCTCTAATATCACCTTTTCTCTACAAATTTTGTATTTTACCACTTGTGCCTTTTGTCGTATAGCATAATGCCCCGCTCTCCAGTTTGTATTGTATATTAATAAACCAATAAAACAAATACATTATTTTTCAATTAAATGTATAATGTCCAAGCTTTTTTTTATATTTACAATTACTAACATCTAACTAATCGTTCAGTCATCTCTTTCGTAAAACATAAGTTATCGAACACTATTACAAATATCACTACTACTTATCAATCATAACTGCAAACGAAAAACGAAACTGAGTATCGCACCGAGATTAATTCTCTGAACATAGTAATTAATTATTAATCAATCGTTCAAGAAACAATTTGGTTTAGACAAAAACGAATCGACGTCACCTAAGCAAACTAGGAGTTAATAGGAGCATCACGAAAATAATACGTCCGGACGGGGGACCGGCGGGCTTCCTAATAAATATCTTTGGCATGAACCAACGGAGCTCGTCGACAATTCACACACTATTATTGCTTTGTATGCCAAATGAGTTGGTCAGTTGTCGCGCGGGCGCGGCGAGCGCGGCGGTCATTCCCAAGCGTTGGCGTGCTCGCCCGCCACGGCGGGGTGCGGCGCCGTCGGGGCGCGCGTCCCGCCGCCCCCGCTACCCCCGCCAGCCTTGCCCGCCGCGCGCCGAGCGCGCAACTGCTCCTCGTCCTCGGGTGTGCGCATCTTGCGGAACTCGTACACTAGCGGGAAGATGCGCTCCACGGCCGACTGTACGTCGCCCACACTGCGAGCTGAAAACGACACACAAGCGTTATTTTCTACCAACGTACAGTCTTCAGTTTAAAGTTACGTCAAGCGCGGAAGGAGGGCTTGGCTTGAGCGATGTCACATCCGTGGGCATTGCGTGCATACGACGCCTATTCAATTTCTTGCTAATTTCTAGAGATGCCCCGAATAGTGGTTTTGGCCGAATACCGAATATTCGGAATCCCGAAAAGACCACAATGAAAACGAAAGCGAAGACAAACAATGATAACTTTTCAAAGACGTGAAATATACGAAAGTAACTAGATAAATCGCCTAGTTTTGAGTCTTAATAAAATCCTTAGACACATCCATACCTATCCTGTCGAATATGCGATTGATACCTATATTTCTATTTATCAAGATCTGTAGAGAGCCTTGAAACTTTACTAACTTAACGGTCACGATAGACACGCATCTTGGAACCGAGAATTTAATGAAATTTTACCGACTTGGTTAGGATTCGGACATATGAATATGAAACCCGCCAGTTTGCCACCACATTTTTTATTTATTTTTATCTATACTGCATTAATGTAATATTACAAATGGAAAAGGTCGATTTTGACCAAGGAAGCCAGGCATGCTTGTTTTTAGGGTTCCGTACCCAAAGGGTAAAAACGGGACCCTATTACTAAGAGTCCACTGTCCGTCTGTCTGTCACCAGGCTGTATCTCATGAACCGTGATAAAAGTTGAAACTTTCACAGACGACGTAATTCTGTTGCCGCTATAACAACAAATACTAAAAAAAAGATAGATATAACTCCGTAATAGATGGATACAGTCTAAGGAAAAAACGTGCCTCGAAAATCACGAAAATTTGATTCTCGATCAGATGGCGCCACTAGTTTTGGCCAACTCTCGTATAGAGGGCGTTGACTGTCTCGTTTGTTATTTATAATTTAAACGCATACCAGTAAAAGAACATGGGTCTAAATCATATAAAAATAATTAATGCAAATAAAAAAATCATTTATCCATATTTAAATACATTTTAACGTATTTTTATAAATCTTCATTTTTAGTTTTAAAGTATGTCGATAGATGGCAGTGAATTTACAGTGGTTACAAAATTTACTATGACAGTACCGCTCTATCTTATTATATCCTCATTGCTAAAAACAGAATAAAATGAATATTTTAGTGGGGCTCCCATACAACAAACGTACGTACGTGATTTTTTTGCCGTTTTTTGCGTAATGGTACGGAACCCTTCGTGCGCGAGTCCGACTTGCACTTGGCCGGTTTTTGACTTAAAGTATATTTATATTTTTACAATATCCTGCCTTTTTTTTTGAAACTAGGTTAAATAATAGGTTTGCGATATTCTAATAACAAACATTTTACACATCATCATTAGGTATACCTACAGAGACGTGTGTGTGGTATCAGAACGGATGCTGTATGACATGCGCCAGGAGATAACGGCCAGTTATGGGGTTAAGGCAAATTACGGCTTTGCTGAAACTTGTTTAGTTTTGACTTGTATCAGAATGGTTGCGAGAATGGAGAGAACTGAATAACAGTTTATCTAGGTAGAGTTAGATCATTTCAAGTTTGTATGCCAAGTGCTACGTCAAGTATGGAGGTTATAGGGATAGGGATATGTACATTCTTGCTGCAAAGTTACCGTGGTCGGAGATTATGCAGGTCAATAAGCTTTTTCTTGTGGCTGGCTATGATGGCTAAAGTTGATGACCGGTCTGGCCTAGTGGGTAATGACCCTGCCTATGATGCTGGTGGTCCTGGGTTCGAATCCCGGTAAGGGCATTTATTTGCGTGATGAGCACAGATATTTGTTCCTGAGTCATGGATGTCTTCTATGTATGTATTTAAGTATTTGTATATTATATATAGCGTTGTCTGAGTACCCACAACACAAGCCTTCTTGAGCTTAACGTGGGACTTAGTCAATTTGTGTTTGTAAAGTTATGATTACAGAGCCACTACATTAAATTGTTTTAAAAAACGACAATCCCGCGAGGATGATACCGCTTCCTGACACGCATAAGGAAAGTAACAGAAAATTGTTTACCCAAACAACCTGGCATTCCTACCTTCCTATACGTCATAACATATACGCTATATTACAGTCGTAATCAACTATTTTCAAAATGTTTGTTTTTAAAAGCCAAATAATCCATCCTATGTCTTCCAATGCATGTATTTTTTTAATAAAATATTAGCTATGTACTTATAATAGATTGAAATTCACCAATGCAACATTACCATGATATCCATAAATTGTAAATAGAGATGTCAATCACAATGAAAAAATTAACGATGATCAAACTCTGGCCAACGTGGGACTCGAACCCACATCCTTGGATTGCCGGTCCAATGCGTTGTTAGTGTTACCAATTCCGCCAGCTGACCATCCGCCCATCAACGCGAATTTAGTCATTGCAACTGTGAACAACGTCATCATGATATCCCACCCATTAAGCAAAGCCATTAAGTGGTTGTTAGGAGTCAAGCAACCTCGGGTAAGCCAGCGCCGCCAGGCTGGTCCAAGCTGGCGGACCCTGAGATGAAGCCGTGGGCTTAACGTGGGCCTTTGAGATTAATTGAGAGAGTGGTTGTTAACAACCAACTTACAGAAATGCACATGAGTACCTGTTGAAATAACCTAATACAATACCGTGTATAATAGTAAGATTTAACCTTTTATTTGCATGTACATACAAGTAGGGATTTCGCGGATGCCGATTTTTTGACATCCGCGGATGCGGATGTCGAGATTAGGCACATAAAAAGCGTCAAATATTAGACTAGTAATTTTAATTTAAAAAAAGCGAAACTTAGTATTTGAACAAGAATATAGGTGCCCCACAATCTCATTACTATACTAAAGTCCAAATAAAACAAACTTTTCACTTCTTGTCGCTGTCCGTCATAGGCTAAAGTGCTCAATCGACGAATCACAAAAACGAAACGAGATTCCTATTGCAAATGACGAAATTACCTAGCACTTACGCCGCATCCGCATTAAGCTCCGTATCGATTTTATGCGGATGCGGATATGGATGTTGAAAATAATGCGGAAGTTCCGCGGTTGCGGATGCGAATATTCGCAACATCCCTGCATACAAGGCTTCGTCACACGGAAGCGGGGCGCTAGGGCGGAATTGGGACCTCACTCATGCCCAATTTCACGCCCCGCTCCAGTGTGGCATAGGTTCATAATCACTACATCTACGTTTGTGTCGGGCGCTTTCTGCTGAGAGAGATGGAGAAAGGTAACTGTTATTTCCCTGTCTCTCTCAGGAGGAAGATGGTAGAAAGCCCATGACGATAAGGTATAAGCCCTCTAGCTAAAGAAAAACGAACATAAAATAAATACCTGTTATTGTGACACCTCCCGTAGAGAATATTTTTAATGTAGCTTTAGGATTATATAGTTTATATGTGACACCAGGGTGAAGCTCGGGTTCATAGCTGTAAAAAAAAAAGTTTTATTAAGAAAATGTCTATAACAATAACATCAGACATAAGACGAAACAAATTGTTAGATTAGAACCAAATGAAATCTGACATTGATTCTCATATTTATCTCTCATCTTGTGTTTATTTTAACACCGATTAAACAAAAACTTTCCTAATATTATTGTGCTTAATTCTGGACTGGCACATTGATATTTTCTAGTCTCATTTGTTAACTTTGATAATCAGCTATTAAAATCGGAAATGTAAACTCCCGTCTGATAACCACTTTTATTTAATTTTTAGCAGTCAGCTTTAAGTAGGATTTGCAACTTATCACATTCACACAGATTGGGAAATCACAAAAGAATCTTAGAAGTTACCTGGCGTAGTACAGCACCATCTATTTCAGCTGTCAAACGAATGATTTATTCTTAAACTTTGCAAATCTTTTACAATCCTCTTTGGCTATAGTAAATGAATGCTAAGGAAAGTAAATTATCATTTTATTAATGAAATAATGTGTTTTATCATATTATTGTTTTAAGTTTTAACGGTTTTATGCTTTTATGGTATCTAAACTAAAAAACTTAATAAATGTCGAATGTTTGAATATTCTTATTATTTTCCTTTTCTGTACTGTCTGTTTCAATTTTCTACCCACTGAAAAAAATTCAACATGTGGTAGATATTATTATTTTTTAAATTTTTCTTCAATTGTAGTAAAATGCCATTACTTATGAACTCTGCCTATTTGTTCAATGTTTCAGATATCTTGAAACATAAGTACAATGTCATGATGTCATTACCCTCTGATCTTATGATTTTGGTGATCTGTTTGTAAATTATGCATGCTTTTTTATGAAATAAACAAATTACTTACATTTTATTTCTTTTTAAGCAAGGAAACAAGTTTTGCAAAAGGTTTTTCTTCTTTAAAAGCATGAAAGAAAATGAAATTACCTACATTTGACTTTAAATCAACACACTTACTATTACTATTAATTGGTACTTCGTAAACTGTTACTTTGTAAGATGTCAGCATACGTCAGTTGTATGGGAAGTTAACATTTCTATAGAACTGGCACTGTTCCCAGCATACAGTCTCAACCAGCAAGCCCTAAGATAGATATATACGGCGTTATTTAAAAATAGATCAAGTTTCTCCTTTTTGACTCATGAATAAAATAAATAAAGCAGATTGTTTAACACTTTCAGTGCCAAGCCAAGCCAACCGCCCCACTTCCAATACAAAATGAACACACCTAGACCGTCATGTGTCAAATATACTGTGACTACCAATAAATGCATCCGATAAATGTCAAGAGCAATACTCACTCTGCCTCCCTATATTTGTTGGAGAATGCCGTTATCCTTATTCCGAAGGGCATTCGACAGGTTCCTAATACATTGACTACGCGAAAGTTCTGGAAGCGCACTTGGAAGCCGAGCTTCTGCAGCGCGCGCGCGTACCGGCGCGCCGCGATCTTGGCCTGGTCCTCGCTGGTGGCGCCCGTGCACGTCACGCGGCCCGACGACCAGATGGACGCCGTCGTGTACGGCCGCCGGAGCTTCATCGTCACCATCCCGTTCTCGCGTCGGAACTCCACGTTTACACCGTTCAAAGCTATTTGTCTCAGGTTCAAGTGGCACTTAACACTAAAACTACACACAACATTGTTTATCATGATGTCTATTTCGGGGGTCTCCTCGTCATCGGGCGGCGCGGCGGCGTCGAGCGCCGTCGGCGGCGCCACGGCCTGCGGCTCGGGCTCCCGCGCCGGCTCGCAGTACTCGTGGTCAGGCACAATGTGATTGCTGATGCTGATGCCATTCTCTTGGATCAGCGTAGCCATGGCACCCTCAGCTTGCTGGAAATAATCAATATTACTCTTGTTATATTATTTTATGCAGACATTAAAAATTGTGCATGTTATGTGTGTAAAAAGAAAATACTTGGTTCTGTAAGTTAGTGCAGAAAACTTGATTTCAATCACCACACATTTCTACCTCAAATATGAGGCAGCAGTACGTACATGTAAGGAAATAGGTACAGTCAGCTGCAGAGAAAGGGTGCTAAGCGAATAGTATTGATGACTGTACCATAAACACAATAAAAACAATCATCCCAATCATAAGACTATATTGTGAATGTACATTTGTAGTTAGTGCTTAACAATATATTATTTGAACTAAGGTTCTTCACACATATTGGTAGAAGAGGCCCAAGCTTCTTAACTCCCTCTTTGGTTATGAGAGTAAGTTTGAGTAAGACAAAAATATTTGACCTACTAAAGTGAAAGGAGGTCAGGAATTTAATAAAACAATGCCTAAACTCCAGTGCTCTCAATATTTACTGAAAAAGGGAATGAGTCAACCTTTTAATCAACATTGATTAAAAACTATAAAGTACCTACAGTACAACTGTGTGAGTGGTTATCGGCACCTTCCAGCAGTAAATCGTAAAGGAAACTTTATTGAAAATTGTTGATTGCATAACAATGGCCAATCCCAAACATGCACGTAAAACAATGAAAACAAGTTCTACTCTGCATGGATTCATATGTTATTATGCAACATTTTGTATAATTCTCCATTTTCACTACTTTAAATTTTATGACAGGATGGTTAGCTTGAATAAATTAAGACTATTTTAGAAAGTGTCACACTAAATAGAAGTTAAACCTCTTTTTTTATCATCAATTGTATTATTTTATACTTATATTATTTTTAAACTTCCAAAATTATTTAGTTTCTTGAATTACACAACAACATGCCTGGTATTTATTTATAAAATGGTAGCCGAACATAAATAATTATTGGAATATATACAATGGATATTATCAGACAATTAATTCAAACTATAGGACAACACCCCTTCCTTAACAAATACACTTTAAAAAATCGTTCAATATAGGTACCTATTCTGTTAAGATTTTTTACAGCTTCTACACAAAATACCTAATCATAAAGGACTAGGAAAGAAAACAAAGGATTCCTTTTATGTTACTTGCAAAAGGGAAGTCCTTAAATTATTCAGAAACCAAATCTGGGCATAGTATAACCACAACACAACTCTGGGCATAGTACTTAACACAAAGGAATATAGGCCTATGTTCATTACTTGAGTTTGTAAATTTGAAGTATCATCGGAATGATAACAACTTGACATTGACTGCATATACTTCATAGAATGCAAAACGGAATCAAATATCGCGAGATATGAAGGAGGGATAACAATTAGGCCACTTCCCACGGCGTGGCACGACGCGAGAGCGACTACAACAGACAGATGACACTCGCACAGCTGACTGCCGGACCCCCCGCGCTCCCCGCACGTCGCCTCCGCCCCGCATCCGCCAAACCCTGCGCGGTGCACCCTGTGGCCTACCTGCGCCCTTGTGCCGGGATTGCACTAATGCACTTGCACATGGTAATTTGTCTCGCGAATACTACGCACTCGATGGCCTGGTCGGAAACGGGACATCAAATTCTTCCCGCATATCTTAAGCACGTCATTGTCAGTCAAATCATAAGAAATCTTGCTTTAATATAGCCAATATTATTCTCAGTTAAGCCATCACACTAAAATAAGTCGAAATCAGCAGTTATTGACCCCATAACGACCTGAACCACACGTGATTGAATTAGAGTACAAAGAAAAAATATTTCTCAAGTGTTAGGTAAAGTAATATAGGGTTATCCCGAGATCCCTTCCCCTTTCACAGAATATTCAATGACATCAACATATCAGACTACTAAGAAGCAGGTAAAATGATTACAAAATAACAAGAAAACTTGAAATAAAATGGGACAGATTCGAGTCATTCAAACTGAACAGGTGATGGTTTCAAAGGCAGGATCTGAGGATATCCGTAGATATTATAATCATAAAATTGATTGAAACAACAATTACCTGAGATAATGTGTTATATTTGTCACAATTATTTTTACACCAGCAGCGAAGTAACAAATTTCATTGCAAAAAGTCAAGGTAGCGTAAAAGTGAGCTGGTAACTAGATGTCCTTGCACAATAACAACTACTTCGGCTCACAAAAAATCACCATCTAATAAACAGTAGTTAAAAAATCTTCGATTTTATAATAAATGCAAAATTAAAAACTTATGCACATCCTGCCTAGCACCGCCATGTTCCATTCAAGACAAGTGAACGAATGAAAAACTGAAAATGAATTTTGGATTAATGAATGAAGGATCCTGCGTGTCTATGATAAAAGAATGAATGGATTTATTTGTCTATGCGCTTTTCTAATGCTCTATAGACGTGCGATAAATGCTTGCGGTTTTTTTTATCAAATTTTGGATACATTAAAGGCCCTTCGCACTAGTGCGCGAATCGCGGCGCGAAGCCGCGAACGCGAGCGTGGAGACCAAGTGGAGACTAGTTCGCTAATCAGCGAAATCGACTGAAGAAGAAAATGTAAATATAGTTGGTCAAACCAAATTGTCAGCAAATAAGAACAAAAAAAACTATACTCATCATATTTAAAATGACACAGTCCTTTGACAAACTATACATTATTATAGTTGGTCAAACCAATTTGTCAGTCAGTAACAACCAGGAAAATTTTACTCATCCCTTTCTTTTGGGTGCTAGTACTAGTGTAAGACAAAGATAGTATGACTTTCTCTGTCTATGTTTGAAATGAGACAGTCCTTTGACAATCTATATTTTACACATAATACAATATCCGATCGTGTATAACGCCCTTATATATCACGAAAATAGTAAAATTGTCATTTCATAGTCTGTGGCCCCTATGAGTCGCCATTGCGAACTTCATACCTGCAGCTAACTTCATAATATTGTTCGATCATCGGTCAAGCGGTTGAATATTTCGTAATTAGACAATATTTTTAAAGCTGTGCCAATAATTATTACTATTTAGTGTTCGTTTATCAATAATATTTAGTAGAAAACAGTTTTTTCGATAGGATATAATCGCGAACGTGCATATGCTTTGTTGTGAGAACCACCTTTATCTGCTGTCATTTTGAGCTATGCAACACAATTTTTTCGACTTTTCGATAATGAAATATAACTTAGCGGTGGAATAGTGCGTCTCTCCCAAAACAAACGGGCTGTGGTCTCCGAAGGTCGTGTACTCGTCGAGGGTTCGCGATGTGGTATCAGTGGGTGGTGTGATCTGGAGAATGTGCGGTGGCGTTTAGTGCGTGAAGACGTGAGAAAGGGTGTCAGTATGGAGGTAGTGGTGAAGGACGAGGAGCGCATGCGGCGGCTCCGCGCGCTGGAGGAGCGGCTGTGCGACCCGCGGTCGTCGGGCAACGTGGACTCGTTGCTGGACACGGTCGCGGCGCTCGTCTCCGACTGCGACCACCCGGCCATACGTCGCATGAAGAACGTCGAGGCCTACACTAGCAGATGTAAGACACCACTTTATTTCACATAAAACCTTTTAGTATAATTTGTAGCAGCTTTGTGCAAATGTGTTGTTTAAGTTAGTAGTAACAGTGTTGTTAACAATGACATAATATCATGTACATTATATTAATTGGGAAATTTCTTCAACAGACAATGTAATTTCATATCAAATCATATTTTATTGAGTTACAATTTGTTTTTAATAAATATTCTGGAAGAACCCCATTTGAGGCATAAGTCTTCCCTTGAAGCCTCTTTTTAAATGAAGTTAGCTGGTTTGCTACTTTGCAATATTATAATGTCATGCATATTACTGCAGAATATCTCACTATTCTTTTCAACTGAATTGTTATCTTTTGCCAATCACGTTGATTGCATTGTCATTAAACAAACTTTTATCCAAAACAATTCTATAATACATTGAACTGAGTGTCCAATGTATGCTTATTTTGTCAGTAATAATTATTTTGGAAGCTTTTATTTCATAATAAAAGTAACTCTTTTTTGTTATAGATGAAGAGTTTGCATCTGAAATTGTTGATCTTCGTATGAAGGCAGCAGATTTTGACCTAATAAAAGTGATAGGTCGGGGAGCATTTGGGGAAGTGCAACTAGTCAGACACAAGTCCACACGTCACGTGTACGCCATGAAGCTGCTGAGCAAAGTAGAGATGATCAAAAGGTCAGACTCCACCTTCTTTTGGGAGGAGCGACACATAATGGCACACGCTAACTCTGAATGGATTCTCAAATTACATTTTGCCTTCCAAGACCACAAATATCTTTACATGGTAATGGATTACATGCCTGGTGGTGATCTTGTTAGTCTCATGTCTAATTATGATATACCTGAGAAGTGGGCCAAGTTTTATACAATGGAAATAGTGCTGGCATTAGATGTTATCCATAACATGGGGTTTGTTCACCGAGATGTTAAGCCGGATAACATGCTAATTGACAAGTATGGCCACTTAAAATTAGCAGATTTTGGCACCTGCATGAGAATGGGCCCAGACGGGCTGGTGAGGGCTAGCAATGCTGTAGGGACTCCAGATTATATTTCTCCTGAGGTCTTACAGTCCCAAAATGGAGAAGGAGTGTATGGCCGTGAATGTGATTGGTGGGCTGTCGGTATATTTTTGTATGAAATGTTAATTGGGGATCCACCCTTTTACGCTGAGAGCTTAGTAGGAACTTATGGAAAAATTATGGATCACAGGAACTCTTTACAGTTTCCTGATGATGTAGAAATATCTAAAGAGGCCAAGTCTCTTATAAGAGGGCTGCTTACAGACAGAGTTAGAAGATTAGGTAAGAATAGTGTTGATGAAATCAAGCAACACCCATTCTTTTACAATGAACAGTGGAGCTTCGATAATCTCAGAGACTCTGTGCCACCTGTAGTCCCTGAGCTGTCCAGTGATGATGACACTAAAAATTTTGATGAAATTGAAAAATCTGATGCATTAGATGAATCTTTTCCAGTGCCAAAAGCATTTGTTGGCAACCATTTACCCTTTGTGGGCTTCACTTACAATGGGGATTACCAGCTGTGCGGTCGTAGGAACCAGCACACAGATGTTGTAGACACAATCTCAACCAATCATATCAACAATGTTGGTTCTGAAGCAATTTTGCAGCTAGAAAAACTTTTAGAGAGAGAGAGGGATGGCAGACGTAAACTTGAGGATAGACAAGTGAGCCTTTGCACTCAGTTGGAAGAACTGTCTCAGAGAGAATCTAGAAGTAAAAAATTAATAGCAGACACTGACAAAGAGTTGGCTTTACTCCGACATGACCTTAAGGAAATTCAGCGCAAGGCGGAGATTGAAGCAGAGTCAAGAAGGAAAGCAGAAATGAACTACAGTGAAGCCAAAAGACGTCTTGAGGAAGAACAAAACAAAAGAGCAAAAGAAATGAGCAACCTACAAAATTACAACGATAAAATTAACACCCTAGAAAAGCAATTGACGGAATTACGCGAGAAACTAAAGCAGGAGTCTGAGGCGTCGGCTAAGGCGCGAAAACAGGCGGCAGAGATGACGGCCGCGCAGGCCGCCGCCGCCGCCGTCAGTGACGGGACAACGGCGCGTCTGCGCGCGCAGCGGGACTCGCTCGAGCGCGAGCGGGCGACGTTAGCCGACGAGCTGGCCGTGGCGAAGGCCGGCAAGCAGCGTGCCGAGGCCGCCGTGGCCGAGGCGGGCGGCCGCCTCAGCGCTGCGCACGCCGAGCTCGAGCGCTCGGCCGCGCGCCTGGGGCAGGTGGCCAACGACAACCGTCAGCTGACGGAGCGCGTGTCGCAGCTCGAGAAGGAGTGCGCGTCGCTGGCGCACGAGCGCTCCGCGGCGCACCACCTGTACCAGCAAGAACTCCGCGCCCACCAAGACACGCAACGCTCGCAGCTGCTTTCCAAGCAGGAGGCCAACCTCGAACTTGTCAAAGGTGAGCTGTCTTCACCCTTATTAATCCTCAGCCCTTTCCCCCTATTTTTCCTTGTATACCCCGACCTAATAATTCGGTTCGTGCTAAATTCACTACAGCTAATTGTTTCCCTAAAACGATTTTCATTACTTCACTTTTCGCATGCTTCAGGAACATTGGAAATGATATTTACAGGTATTGTCCAGTTTGCTAATTTTCCCCGTAATGCACGTATATTTTGAAACAAATTATCAACTGTAGCCTTAAATGTCCTTCCGATATCCTGGCTACGGGTATAAAACCTTAGTGATCCATTTATGTTAGCTATAGCAGTTTAAACAGTGGGACTGACCACATCGAAGTTTAAATTACGCTGATACGGCATTTATATAGCGAAATGTCGTACGCAAACTGCTCAAGATGTTTCACTCCACCTATGTTTTGAAGTGGTCGGTCCCTAGTTGTAAAGAAGGATTGTTTAACCGTGTGTTGGTGGCCAGCACTGCAAGCTAAGCTGAACGAAGAGAAGGCGGGGCGGCAGCGCGCCGAGGCCACGTGCCAGGAGAAGGACCGCCAGATGTCCATGCTCAACGTCGACTACCGCCAGATGCAGCAGCGCCTGCAGAAGCTGGAGGGCGAGCATCGCCAGGAAAGCGAGAAGGTAATCTATACGCTTGTATAAGGAACAGATAATTTTTTTTGTACTTAGCTTGACGGAAAAATTGAAAAATTCACAGTTTCAGGCGCAATTCACGAGATTGTGGCTCTGGAAGACCAGTACGCCACTCTTTTAACTGAACAACCGTAGCTTACCCGATAGCGGCTGCTATTTCCATTTTTGATTTTTTATGCCAATGGGGTTGGCCGGTCGAAATAATTAGCAGATGGCACCAGCATAGCTAGCCCTGTCAATCCCTAGAATTTATTATTATTATTTTATTATTTAATAAGCAGGCAGGCAGTTATGGCAACTGATATGGCCTGTATCCAGTAATCATAAAGATATATATCATGAACGAGTATTAGATGTAGTGTTATGCTTGTCTAATTTATTTTTAAACTGGTTCACATTTTGTGCTGAAACTACGTCTTCCGGGAGTTTGTTCCAAGCCCTTACTACTCGGTTGCTCAGAAAGTGTTTGTAAGGGTTACTGTGAGACCTATGCCTTTCTAGCTTTAAGTGATGACCTCTCAGACGATCGCTGTTGTTGCGCTTGAACATCTCTTGAAAATCCTTGAGGTCATAGTGCCCAGATAGTATTTTGTAACTCTCTATTAGGTCTCCGCGTTCTCTGCGGTTCTTTAGGGTAGTGAGTTTCAGTTCCTTTAGTCTCTCCTCATATGGCTTGTTTTTAAGTTGCCTTGGCAGTTTCGTGAAACTCCGTTTTTGTGCCAAAATTGTGCCAAATTTTTGGTTTTTTAATGCCCTGGATGCCAAATCTCATAGAAAAAGGGGCAAGCTATGATGGCGCCATCTCTGCAAACCTTTGACAGTTGCCAACCCCATTTGATACAAGTATAGAGCGAGAATTAATGGGTGGTGTATATTATATTACCATAGGCACCAAGACTTCGTCCCTTTTCTTTTATTACTCGGAAACAGCACTTTATTCTTTTATTTCAGTACTTGGAAACCCACGAGCGCTATTAATATCCAGAAGTTACAATAGAATTAGGATCTATACCTACATATAATAGATTTTTACAAAAATATAATATAAAAAGAGAAAAAAAAACCTGTTAGAACATAAACCGAAGTAAACACAAATTCAAATATTTTCATTGAAAGTGATTTAATTTGTTCTTAGACTGTTAGAACATATTCAATAATGCACCGAGCCCTGTACTTTGCACATGCCCCCCCCCCCCCCTTCCCTCTGCCCTGTGCTCTATTGTTTTCTACAACAAATCCATTGGCAAAACATCAAGCTGGCGTTTTTCCCTGTAATTTTTGTCTTAGTATTTTATATACGACGTATATATTTTATATTAGAAAATAATTTATGTGATATTTATTTTTATAAACATCTTACGCACCAATATATTTCTTGGAACGGTTACTTCATATTACGTTCCTGGCTCACCGTTAACACTTTTCATAGTAAGTAGGTATGGGTGTGGGAGCTGAATGATGTGTTTACGATGAGACACGACTTCTAACCTGGCAAAGGGATTCTGTAAAGAACACGAATGTTGTTTTTTTTTGTAAAGGATCTGTGATACAATAACACAACTCAACAGTTAATATATAGGTTCGTAACTTACTAAAGGACGCTGTAAAATATTTTTTATTTATAATTTATTATAATTTTGAGTTGTTTTTACTTTGTTCCATTTCCATTAAGGCCGTTCCATCGGGTTGCCGCTATCACTATTACATTTCGCAAGAAAGAACGGGAAAGACAATGCGCGCCAAGTGTCAATTTTGATCGAATTTTATTTATTTTTATTCA
This sequence comes from Cydia strobilella, assembly GCF_947568885.1. Lineage (NCBI taxonomy): Eukaryota > Metazoa > Arthropoda > Insecta > Lepidoptera > Tortricidae > Cydia > Cydia strobilella. The sequence continues at coordinate 18,078,709 of NC_086044.1, forward strand.
TTTTAAAAACGTTGGCTTACAATATCGAAATTCGAAGCTGTCAAATTACAATTTAAGATTGTTTTTTCTTCTTTTTTTTGTTTATAGTGTGAGATAATAACCGACCGACCGAGTACCGAGTAACGTTGGATTAAAAGTCCTAGTTAGAGGTTACTTTGGGAATTAATTTTATCGAGCGAAGTGTCATAATTCGTGTATCGGAAGCTTATAAATTAAAGATAATATAATCAAGAACTACATATATTTTTTCACCTCAGCAGCTCGAACAAGCCTACTTTCGTCACTCCAGGGAGTGAAACAAAATAGCTTTTTAATTTAGTGAAGGCCATGAACTGCCACTTCATACTTTTATTACATTATTTTTTGTCTGTGTTATTCGAAATACAGTTTAACCTTTAATATGTTCTCAATACTGAGGTGAAAAATTATGTGTGCAACACGAGAGCAAAGTTATTTTACATCTCGTGTTTTTGAGTCCCTCGCTACGCTCAAGATTCTAACTTTGAATTCAATTATAGAATCTTTAGCTTTCTCGGGACTCAAAATAAACACTCGCAAGAAAAACCAACTTTCCTCTCTTGTTGACAAATAACTATTTTCACGTCTACGAATATCAACGTGTCTTAGAAAAATATGATCATATAAGGAGATCTTTCGCCTTCTGGCTCAGGGAACCGCCTTAAACGAAACAAACAATAAACGAAAACTGATTAATTGGAGGATTTGAAAACGCTAACAGTACATATTAACAATCAACCAATTAATAGACTACAGATTTGCATGCCTGGTGCCTTTATTGTATACAGGTATCTTAGTTAAGGTCACATACACAACGAGTATTTAATGATAACTGGAATTTGGATTTTTTTTTCGTATCGATAGCAAGCAAAATGTACCATAAAAGCTTTGCTAAGTCAGTTTAACTATTAATATGCATTTAAATCACATTCATTCATAGCCTATTTGTGAAATAGCACTATATGCGTAAACCTCAATTTTCCTGCCGAACCTAGGCTAACTATGCACAAACTTGGCAGTAAGAACGCATACATATCCCTATAAACCCAATACTTGACGTATCACTTGGCATTAAAACAGTGAACATTGGAGTGAACAATCCCCTCGTTTGCAGGTGGTGGGCCTGCAAGCGGCCCTAGAGCAGGAGCGCGCCGCGCGCTGCGCCGGGGCCGGTGAGACGGCCGCGGCCGAGGCCGCCGCGCGCGCCGCCGCCGCCGAGCGCGACGCTCGCGCAAGGGACCTGCACAACGTGCGCCAGGCCCTGCACACCGCCTCGGAGAAGCTGGCCGCTGCGAGCGCTGAACGAGACATGTACTACACTAGGGTGAGTCGCTACCTTCTAAGACAGTAGCAGCCGCGCAGCCGCCGACCAGCGTGTGGAATTTTTAAAATTATTATTAAATGACGCATTATTCGCTCTTAAATTACCGCCACGGTTGCTAAGTATGAGTCTCTGGACTGTTGGAAGGACGGATGATGTTCCGACATCAACCGTCAAACAGTCTTTTGGCACTCAATGCTTCTAGGTTCATCGACCGAGTGATAAAGACAGTTATGACACTTTTGTAACTTAAATTTGAACCACTTCCCGGTGTATGATTGGGTTGAAATGTTTTTAGTTCCGTAATTTAGATTATTATGCAATCATGTGCTGATGTATTGAGCTTTTCTGATGTTATAGGTAGTCGGAAATTGGCTAATAAACGATCACGATAATCATCGAGTTTATTGAGATTATTTAAAAGGTCTTGTAAAGCAATTGATAAACATACAAACGGCGGAATGTACACTGTACATTGTACAGTCAGCAATCGAGTATCTATCAAAAATATATTATTTGACAGTAACTTCCAGCAACAGATGTTATGCGTCAGGATGTGTTTTAAATTCAATATACGCGATATAATCCGTTTACACAGTTTATTTCATGATTCATGAGTAACTATCCCGGAAAAAGACAAAATTACGTTAATAATTTATAAAGCTGAGATACCGTAGATATCCCCGAGAGACCTCCCCGAGGTCCTACTCAACATCAAAGGTTTGATAGGTTTCCTCGAGGAGCTGGGCTGGCAGGACTAGCCCACCCCCATGTCACGCAAAATAGGCGCCAGTCGTCGAGTTGCGGAAAATCGCCCGAACTACAATACAATACCGTAGATAAATAAATGAATATGGGGTGTTCTGTTTCATAAATGTCCGAATAGATATTTAAATGCGATTAAAATGTACGATTCTTGCATTAAAACTATCGGAAGCCAGTTACATTATAAATAATAAGTCCGACTCACGCTTAACTGCACATTTCTAATAGGTTTTCTGTTATTTATAGGTAAAGAACTATTTTGTGTATTTTTTTTTTAATTTTAGACCCAGTAGTTTCGGAGATAAATTGGGGGTCATTTTTTGGCTATTTTCTTGAATAACTTCTAAACTATTTATTTGAAAATTACAAAGAAAAAATTGAGTATCTCAAAATAAGCTCTTTTATTTGATATGTAAAAGCTCGGCCAAACACAAGGCGCGACGCAGCGCCGCGTCCGCGCCGCGTAATGCCGCGCCGCGCGGCGCGCGCGGATCACGCCGGCCTCGCGCTCTCAACACGCCCTCATCGCGCGCGCGAACGCGGCGCGATGCGGGCGTGACTAGCGCCCGATACAGCAGCATGCGCGCGCGGAGGGTTTTTCATTCACGTCCGACTGATGTGACCCAGCGTGCCGCCGCGTCCGCGCCGCGTGGACGCGCTGAGCCGCGCGGCGCGGGGCGCGACAGAAGCGGGGCGCGATGCCGGCGGGACGCATTCTGTTTGACGTCGCTAACCTGTTAGCATGGGCGGCGGTCGCGCCGCGCGACCGCGGCGCTGCGTCTAGCCTTGTGTTTGGCCGAGCTTTAACACGATATAGTTAGAAAAAGTTAATTTTATAATTTTCTCATTTACCCACCAAAAGTGGCCCCCCATGTTTAAAATTCATTTGTTTATGTTACATGCCCGTCTTTGGGTCACAAAGTTACATATGAGTACCAAATTTCAACTTAATTGGTCCAGTAGTTTTGGAAAAAATGGGCTGTGACAGACGGACAGACAGACGCACGAGTGATCCTATAAGGGTTCCGTTTTTTTCCTTTTGAGGTACGGAACCCTAAAAATATTTGATTTATTTGTTTTTGTAGCCTGTTGTCCATAAGCAATATTTTAGACCGATATACAAAAGTACGGATTTTATGCAAAAAAAACTAATTTGGTTTGAGTTTATTTGTTTGTCGTTTCCTTTATATCTAATCACCGGCCAAGTGCGAGTCGGATTCGCGCACCGAGGGTTCCGTACTTTTTAGTATTTGTTGTTATAGCGGCAACAGAAATACATCATCTGTGAAAATTTCAAATGTCACGGTATCACGGTTCATGAGATACAGCCTGGTGACAGACGGACAGCGGAGTCTTAGTAATAGGGTCCCGTTTTTACCCTTTGGGTACGGAACCCTAAAAACAATGCTTCTTTTCTTTTCTTTTTAAAAATGAAACAGTTATGTACTTAATATTAAACATAAGAAACTATAACTGGACAACTTTAGTTTACATTAACTTACGCAAACTGAACAAATTATGGGTGCAATATTTTTTCCTATCGGTTTCAGGATTACACATAAGTAGTTTTAGAGATTATTTCTTAAATATAAAAAAACATTGGTAGAGCTCAACCACTTTTCTTATATCGATAATTCGATACCCTAAATTTAGACATGATGGAGATCAGATAGTTTTTGGGAATTAGTCATTTAAAAAAATGCCACAGAACCTTTTAAAACAAGCGGCTTTGTTTAAGAAGAATGATAACGCCGAATAAATATTATTTTCATTTTATATTTATTCAGAATGCACGTCTGAATGTTATTCTGTTAATTCATTCCTTATTAGCCTCAAACGTGAATGCCTTTTTCATGAATAACTTAACTGTAAATACATCAATGAACTTAACTATGCTTTTAGTATCTTTATGCGAACTAATCATAATCTCATCACTCCGAAATAGACCGTCCTCTCACGGACTCGCGGAGTGACTCATATTGTCGACAACAAACACACACACAAGTATACGCCTTTTACCTTAAAAGCTATACCTGCGTGTGCAGCGTCTCGAAATAAATAAACATACGATTACGTAGGCCGGCGGTTTTTCTCCCGTTAATGTCTTAGTCATGATGATGATGAGATTTGCACTGCTAATAGAATTGTTACAAGTGTCCTTACTGCGGGACGGCGTTTTGAGGGCTGTGTTGAATGTTTTATACGTATTTATAATAAAACTATGTCGTTGTGTCGTTCTCAGCCAAAAAGGTTGCTTGGTTGTAAATAAAACGCTACTAGTAAGAAAAACTCGTCCTTGTTGTCAATCGACAAAGTAGTAATTTTCGCCTGAAAACGTAACACTATCGAGACGGAGTGACGCTTCACACTGTGAATGCCTTTAGGTCAGTCAATCTAGTTCACCGTAATTATCAAAAAAGTCCGCGCTGCATGCGCTCTCGTTTAGGCGGATTCATGACTTGCCCGAATATGAATACGTAAGTGTTGTGTGGCCTTGATATTTATGACACAAACATTCCTTAGACAAACGCTGGTGTACGAATATAACTTGAAATTCTTAAATATATATTATGGCCCCGTTGGCGCCGGTGCCAGATTGTTACTATACATTTCCGGGTTCGATTCCCCAATGAAACTATTGAGGATTTTATATCTTTCCATTATTTTCCAGAATATGTTTTTCACCTAAAATACTTTTTACCTTTATTTATTGTAAATTGTTTTTATATCGTGATTCATGTCATAAAATGCCGCGAATGGGTAATACGTAACTTCAAAACGGTATGATTTTCTCGTTCGTTACTGTCACTGTGTACGAGTTGATTTAATTGGACCAATCAACGTAGGGCTCGCTGAAAATTCCATGAAGGAACCGACATATATTAATTCTCGAGTGTCATAGAGTTTAACGAATATAAATAGGTCAAGGAAAGTAATTCAGCCTCACTGAATCCTTAGTAGGGTTACGGACAGACATGTCAAAATATAGTAATCACAGTTTGAGCGGTCAATATATATAAAAAAATCGCTAAAAGTGCTAAACATGTTTAAAAATAGTGAATTTTGTTATTGAGCTTTACAGTCATATCCCCTAAAGGAGCATTCCATGGAATTGTCTACAATTGTCCCGTACGAATGCGAATTTTCTGAAGATTTGTAGGTATAGGAGTTTGTGTTTCTGTGACAAAAGTTCAGAAATATGCACATAAAAATAGCCGTCGGCTTTAAACGCCGATTAAAAAGTTCTAATACATGAAGAAAAAAAAATGCGTTTGTACGGGACAGCCCGTGGAATGGTCCTAAATAGTTATTTTTATTGTTCAGTGTAGTTATGTGAACTCAAAATCTTTTATTCTCTTTGAACTTCCGTCAGTCCGCATTCCGCTCGAAATTGGATATCTATAGGTATTAACAGATACATGTGTGTTACCACGTGCTAGTTGTTTGCTTAAACTGTTACTGACATAATTATTAGTTCCGTCCTGTCTGCACTAAAACACTCGATGGGTAACATCTTAGAAAATATATTAAAGAAAATGATTATGTATGTAATTCAGTTTTAAATCTTCGTCCTTCCGAATTCAGAGGTTGAAGTTTGAAGTTCTGTCTATACACATTCATTCTTCATGACATTCTTGTACACAGCTTCATATATTGTATACTTTATTATGCATCGCGCCCCATGCCCTTTATTCATACCTATGTTAGAAATGCGAAAGGAACTTGTAATTATCTGTACGCTACTTATTAATCGCTAAAGTACTGAACCGATTTTATGAAATTTCGTAAGGTTATTTTTGGAAATTCTAAGGGCAGGGAGGAGAAATATTTCTAAGCGAATCCCACACGATCGGAGCCGTATAACTGATCTGGCCTGCTTCTGTAGAGTAAAATTATTGTTACGTGACTATTCTCAATGACGTCTTTTTTCGTTAATATCCAGATTCGCGCGTCGAAATTAAGCGTTTTTGAATAAAGCATCTTCTATTCTATTCTATTCCTACAATAATGTACTCGTGGTCTTATATTGTCGAGAGGTACAGCGTGGTTCGAACCTCATTGTACAGTTGTACATATAAAGTGTAGATACAGTGTGTTCATAGTTTTACTATAGTACACAATTTCATTGTAGATTTAATTGCATTCTTATCACAAACCTCTTGACCTATAAAACTAAATATGATTGCGACGAACGTAAATTGTCCCTGCTTTTCTACTCACACTTTATCTTAGGAATGCGACTATATGTACTGAAAGTACCGCCAGGAATCTCGCCTCATACGTGAACAAAGACATTGTACGTTATTTATTATAATGAAATTGTTAAATGCAAATTAGCATCATTGACGCCGGGACCATAAAACACAAGTGTTATGGCATTGTTCAATAAACAGGAATGCCTATTTCCTGCTCATCATTAACTATAATAGTTTGACGATTATCGCAGGTTCCTAGATCACTGCGTTTGCATGTTGAGTTTCTGCGAAGTAAACCACGTATTGACGTTATCTGGCCAGTGAAATAATCGTCATAGCTGTTTATAGTTATATATTTTTGTATTAATATCACCCCTGGGCTCTGGGTAAAAAATACCACGCGGTGTATAGTTTTGGATTTTGCTCGCATTTTTTTCTAGACATTTTAAACGCAAAGGCATCCGAAATACTAGTCATTTTACACGAAGCATATGACAGTAACTTCAGAGATAGACCTTCATAACTTAATAAGCAATTTAATCTCGTATAATTTATTTACATATGAGATATATACAGTGGTACTACGTAAACGAAATTAATAACTAGCTTAAATCTAAAAATCTAAAATAGGCCCTTGAGGCATTGTACCAAGGATTAAGCAAATGCCCAAAAATGTATCAACGCAGTTATCATTCCCTGTATAAAATAAAATAATTTCCACCGTATTTGTGCATTGCGGCGAATGATAAACAAAATAATGTATATTGTCAGATTGTCCCTAGACTGGGGATATGGACCGTGATTACCTTTTGTATTGTGTTGTTGTTTTGTGGATATAAGTCTAGTGTAACTAACCCTGAATCATTCTAAACTGTTAATTTATATTGTCTTAATTCCCCAAAATCATGTTTTAATTAAACGTCTCATCACGGTAATAACAAATTAGTTCAAGAAAAAACCTTGATATGCTTTTCTCCCCTTAAAAGCAGTTTCCGAGAAGAAACATACAAACATTTCTCAAATAATAGGTACTAGCTATTCGATTAATCATTTGTTCTAGAAGGGAGTGGTATGAGGCAAATTCGTGCCTAAATAAAGTTCAGGTCAAAAACAGTAGCAGTGGAATAAGCGCTGGGTTGTTAGGGCATACGTCAAAGAACCTTTATCAATTATGCCATACATGGCAGTTATATGCCTCGGCATAAAGTGCACTGGGACATATGTGGACATTATGACGGGCGATTGTGTGCTGCACTCGCAGATCATCTGCTCACTAGATGGTGCATTTTATGGCTTTATTCATAAACTCACTACAAGTCCCAATTAGATATTAATATGTAATTATGAATTTTGTAAGAAAGGGATAAAATATAAATTAACTAATTAAGGCTTGCAAAGTTTTGTGAATAGGGGGGTTAGACACCGTAGATAGGCGCCGGGATTCTAACATATGAGTATGTTGGGCAGGTAAGTGTTAATTCGGCCAGAAAGGTACTTAACCGTCTCAAATTAGTACATCTAGTACCTAATCGTCAATTCTGTAATAATCGAATTCCATGGACGCTTCCCCACTGATACAAATTACCATGCTAATTTAGTATATTAGCGCAAACGACGACGATCATTTTGGATGCTTTTACGTTTAACTCCTCAAGCGCCGTTTACTGTTAACGTGTGTTAATAATAATATTTCCTATGATTAACTTGTGCTATTTTAGTATACAATGTTACACCTAAAGGCAAGTAAAACTATACTTCGTTTTTTTACCATTAGAAAAAGGGTAAAACATCTTTACGTATTTTTTTATTATTATTATTAAAAAAAAAACCTTAAAAATAGTAAGTATTACCTTATGAATTCAAAAGAACGTAAATGCTCATATATTATACATTGTATAATTGTTACATATTTGTCGTGACGTATTTTTCAAAAGTGTATAGCTACTGCGAATCCTCGTATTATCCTTTAAAATGTACAGTCTACAATAGGTAGTGTACGAAGCTGCACTCGTACCTTACTAGACGACACAATTAGATTAGATGTGGTCCGATTTTAGCTGCACAGTAATTATGCTTATAACTCCTAATAGGGAGCCGGTGTCAGGGCGAACTTGTGAGGATCCCTCATTTTAAAGCTCTTTAACGCGACAATCTTGCGAACGTACGGATAATTTACATTTCATTAAGATAATTATCTCTTATGGAGACAGGAATAGTAAATGAGCTTGAAATAAAGACGATCATCAATGGTGCAAGCATGACGTCATTTAGAAATACCATTTGTATGATTTGTGATATAACTTACTAACGGATTAAGGGTCGGTTGCACCAACTGTTTGTGATCGTTAAAGAGTTCGCTAAATTTCATTGTATGGAAAGTTTCATAGTAAACCACCGCGGCGCGCCGGTTGACGTTGATCAGTCTGTTAAGTGCGGATGGTGCAACTGGCACTAAGGCTACGTTTTCTGATTTTAACGAACACTTGCAGAAATACTGTCATAACTTATAGGTTACTACTTAAATGGTTCCTTTATCTATTGTTGATGTTAATTGTAGCCATAATAATTTAGTTTTGTTGCTCTTTGACTTTGTACTACAAATTACATATTTTATTTACATTGTTTCACTTGATCTTTCATTAAACAGTCAATTTAATTGGATTTTTATATTCGCTGAAGAGAAATCAATAGCGTTCATTCCGTTTTATAATTTCCGTACAATTTCTTACAAAGTAAACCGTTTTCATTGTTATACTTATTTTGTATTGATATATGAGCTTGATGTTTAATACGAATCTAATTGCTAAAAATATGTGACGTTTTCAATCAAAAGGTACCACATTGTCGGTTGTCGATAAGGTTGATTTCTAATTGAAGCTAATAGGAAATAGCGCCTTGCTGACAAGCGACAATAAGTACCCTTTTGGTTGAAAATGGCACATATATGTTTCATTATGTTGGTTAACCAGAGATACTATTTAATTGATATACTAATCTGCGAAAACCGTGAAAGATATGAGCAGTGTGCCAAATATGGGTTTCTAAGGTATACTAATACTCGTATGTACCTATGATCTATGATGATAACCCGTAAGAACCTTACAAGTGACACGAATGTATTACATGCAATTATGATATGATATCAATAAACAAATAATAAATACGAGCAGGATTAAATAATATACAAGTAGATTTAGGTTATTTAGATAGGTAGTAAATAGTTTAATGAATAGTATAGGACATAAAAAACTACAACAAAGTATGTGCTTATCCTCGTACCTTAAAACATGTTTAATTCTGAAGCACTTAAAAACTTTGTATCACATAAATCACATCCCTCAGAATTTCGAATCCCTCACAATTTTAACAATGGATGGACAATGGAGCAACATAACCTTTTGACCCTCTTTTTGCAGTTTTATAAACTAGTATAATTAAGGCTATTTGACTGATTGTAAAGGATAAATAAGTATTAAAGGTTGGTGATCACCTAAGCACTAATGTTTGGTTTCGTTCTATGTAGAGCGAGGAGCTGCGGTCGCAGCTGGAGAACGAGCAACACTTCAGCCACGTGTACCGCGCGCAGGTCAGCGAGGTGCGCGCGCAGCTCGACGAGAGCTCACGCGCCGCGCGCGACCTCGAGCAGGAGCGCTCCAGCCTCATGCACCAGCTGCAGCTGGCCATAGCGCGCGCCGACTCCGAGGCCATCGCCAGGTAACCGGACAACAGAGCAACACTTCATTCATGTGTACCGCGCACTGGGGCCCGTTTCTCAAAAGCTTGTAACTTGTAATACAAGGGGATGTCACTTTTAGACAGCTTTTGTTAGAAAGGGACTTCCACTTGTATTACAAGCTATAAGCTTTTGAGTAACGGACCCCAGGTCTCGCTCAAACAACACTTGGCGTGGTGAGAGAGGTGGTGGCTGAGAGAGAAATGCACTCCAGACCTTCGCCAGGTCTTGCTTGAAATTCGTCGGAAGTCTATGCAGTTCTGTATTAGTAGCCAACTAGTCACCACATTGATAACCTTGATAACATTGATCAAGAGAGATGAATAAGCAAGGGTATTCTATGTAAGTGTTTTTTGTGTCAAATAACACGAAGAATTTCCCAAACAACGCTAATTTTGAACGTCCTTTTTTCCTCAGATCGATAGCAGAGGAGACAGTCGGCGAGCTCGAAAAGGAAAAGACCATGAAAGAGCTGGAGATGCGCGACGCTTTAGCCACGCACCGCAGCGAACTAGCAGGTCGGGACTCGCTCGTGCAAGGACTGCGCGACCGCGAGCATGAGAACCGCGCCACCATCGATCTGCAACGGAAGGTAGATACCTCTTCATTCTTCGTTGTAGATATAACCTAGCCGACTATAGACCAGCTATAGAAAACCATGAAAGAGTTAGAGATGCGGGACGCTCTAGCCATGCACCGCAGCGAGTTAGCCGCGCGGGACTCTCTCGTGCAATACTGCGCGGCCGCGAGCATGAGAACCGCGCCGCCATCGATCTGCAACGGAAGGTAGATACCTCTTCATTCTTCGTTGTAGATATAACCTAGCCGACTATAGACCAGCTATAGAAAACCATGAAAGAGTTAGAGTTGCGGGACGCTCTAGCCATGCACCGCAGCGAGTTAGCCGCGCGGGACTCTCTCGTGCAATACTGCGCGGCCGCGAGCATGAGAACCGCGCCGCCATCGATCTGCAACGGAAGGTAGATACCTCTTCATTCTTCGTTGTAGATATAACCTAGCCGACTATAGACCAGCTATAGAAAACCATGAAAGAGTTAGAGTTGCGGGACGCTCTAGCCATGCACCGCAGCGAGTTAGCCGCGCGGGACTCTCTCGTGCAATACTGCGCGGCCGCGAGCATGAGAACCGCGCCGCCATCGATCTGCAACGGAAGGTAGGACAACTCTATTCATCATGAGGCCTTTTACATCTTTACAGAACGATTTAAGCAGCGCCTGTACGCGAGGGTCTCGTGACTGTATACCTAATACAATGCGGGACGGCATTTCCAACCGCATTTGTGGCAGCTGAAGTAGAAGGTGAAGTCAACTGCATCTGAAGAATGGTTCCTCTTTGCGTGTTTTCCGTGCTAGATCTTGGAACCAGGCGTTTTCGTGGCATACCTCCAATTCTAAGGCATAAACTATCCCGGATTGCCAGATTGGTTCTATAACGGTTTAGTGTCAAAATTACTATATGGTCGTTGTGTTCCCAGGAGGTAGACGAGTTGCGGCGCAGCGGCACGGCGCTGGCCGAGCGCGTGGCAAGCTTGCAGCGGCTACAAGAGGAGGTGGAGCGGCTCAACAAGAAGCTCAACTCCGAGATCATGCTCAAGCAGCAAGCCGTCAACAAGCTGGCCGAGATCATGAACAGGTCAGTCTGCTCAAACTATGGTGTGCTCCTGTTACTTGTTTTCTATACGAAACCAATACCAGAACCGGGAATTCCTGGTTCTCGCTCAATTCCCTAGCTCAAAATAACTTTCGGTTTACTAAATCATCTGTGCAAAAAAGGCGAATTGTCAAGAGTGTAAACTCTCTGGCCTTTCGAAGACAAAATTTTAGAGCAAATTAGGAATGATGCTTTGAATGCTATTTTGTCTAACTAACCCGTCAAGCTTCCGCGGAAATGAGCGGCTGGTTGAAAGGAACGTGTACTTATAGCAGCGTGAGAAAATTTTACCAAGTGATGTACAATCGGGGAGATTCCCGGTGAACCACCTTAAGGGCAAAAATCGTTTAAACGTCCTGCAGACGGTCAGGCGATATCATAAAAGTGATGACCAATAAATAGCATGGCACTAGACTTATATTGACTGGGATATGGACCGTGATTACTTTTGTATTCAATATAAGTCTAGTGAAACTAGCCGTGAATCATTACAAACTGCAATAGCATGGCACAAAAAAAGTAGATATTGAAAAAAAGGGTTAGCTCAGGTAAAGTTTATTGCCGTCCATTGTCTTTGTGATGGGCGGCATTTGCAAACTAAGATAAGGAATCCAAAATGCATCCTAATTGGTTATTTTTACGGGGAAAATTTTTCTGAAGTGGTTCACCAGGAATGTCCCCGATTGCACTTTATGCGTGTTTCTTTCATTAAAATTTAATATCTGGGAGACCGAGCTTTGCTCGGAAAACACATAAAAACACAAAAATGCGCGTTATCCCAGAGATAATTCATAATATATAGATAATTTTTATGTTTATTGCGAGACAAATTTATATGTTTTTAATTCTGCCTGACAGGAAAGACATGAACCCGGCCGTGACAAAGAACAAGAGCAAGATGTCGGTGCGCAAGGACAAAGACTACCGCAAGCTGCAACAAGAGCTCACTCGGGAGAAGGACAAGTTCGACCAGCAGGTGGCCAAGATGCAGCGCGACTTGCAGGACACGCAGCAGCAGCTGCTAGAGGAGCAGCAGACCCGACTGAAGCTCGCCATGGAGGTAACATACATATATACATGTTACAACAAGCGACAACGACAAGTCGCCAGGACAAGTTCACCCAGCAACCAAGATGCAGCGCGACCTGCAGCACACGCAGTATCGTGTATTCCATGGTGTAGACGATTTACGGTAAATCAGTACACCTGAAGATGTTCTTTCCGTGTAGAATATTTATCAGAGACTCTAACTTTATAAATGGTGGCTTCTCATGTATAAATAAGTATTCTTGTTACTTTTTTTTTGTATTGGTACAGACATTGCTCGAAGATATATAGATCATGGGGTTTATTTAAAGAATATTTTAGCGTAAGCAAATTCGCGAGTCCTTTTTGTGTACTTAAATGGTATTTTAGCATTCGATTCGGATGGCATAGCAACCAAGCTTATCAAACTCTGTTCACAGGTCGACAGCAAAGACGTAGAAATCGAGCAGCTAAAAGAGAAACTCGCCGCGCTAACCTCCGAAACAGCTTCCCAATCCTCCGCTGACGCAGAAGACGGGGAGACCGAACAGACCCTCGAGGGTTGGCTCTCCGTGCCTATCAAACAGAATATAAGGCGCCACGGCTGGCGCAAGCAATATGTAGTAGTGTCGTCGAAGAAGATCATCTTCTATAACTCGGAGAATGATAAGCAGAATACTACGGATCCCCTTATGATCTTGGATTTGAGGTTAGTAAACACGAATCATGTGGTTGGTCATGCCATGCCTATAATTTTTGGCAAAAATCATGTTTTGTGTGTTTTGGTGAATGAAAAATGAGCGGATAAGTGCGAAAAAGTTTGTAATTATGGTCATCATTTTACACAAATACCCCCACTTCATCCCGTAATGCTCAACAAGTTAAGCCGGGACTCCATACGTCTGTAATGTGTAATGTAATCCATCGTGTAATGTAACATGAATTCCGCGTGTGGACGGCACTACGAGCATTACATGTTACGCTCATGCCGGATCCGTCGCTTGTCGGGTTTTAGCGGCGCGTCCACGTAATCTTACATTACACGTTACAGCCGTCTGGACCCGGTTTTAACTGGCACCTTTAGATACAAATGATAAACATGACAGTTCTGTGTTTATGCAAAAAAAAAACATAAAAGTATTGCAATTTAATTAATATTAACCAAATATTGTCTATTGCAGCAAAGTGTTCCACGTCCGGTCAGTGACACAAGGCGACGTGATCCGCGCAGACGCCAAGGACATCCCTCGGATATTCCAGCTGCTGTACGCCGGCGAGGGCGAGGCGCGGCGGCCGCAGGACGCGCTCGACCAGCCGCAGGACCAGACCGACCAGCATGGTAACGAAACACATCCCGCGTTTCTTTTCTTCGCTGGATACCGTCGACAAGGACGCGCGTTGCTTATATCAAAACTCCTAATAAGAGCAATGTGTTGTTTTGATGACCGGTCTGGCCTAGTGGGTAGTGGCCCTGCCTGTGAAGCCGATGGTCCTGGGTTCGAATCCCGGTAAGGGCATTTATTTGTGTGATGAGCACATATATTTGTTCCTGAGTCATGGGTGTTTTCTAGGTATTTATATATTATATATATCGTTGTATGAGTACCCATAACACAAGCCTCCTTGGGTTTACCGTGGGACTTAGTCATTTTGTGTAAGAATGTCCTATAATATTTATTTATTTAATGTTGCTGAATGTACCAAGGCGAGGAAACATTCCTGGGGACGAATTGCAGGATTTTTTATTTATTAATACATTTCTTAAGAAACTTAAAGTCACTGCTGCTTTGTAACACATTATCAGATTATCACGTATAAAAAGTAATCGCTATCCGAGTATTACTTTAACGTTTTGTGGTTATAATTGGTCAAACCAAATTGTCAGTAAATAAGAACAAAAAAACTATACTCATCCTTTTCTTTTGGGTGCTAGTACTAGTGTAAGACAAATATAGTATGATTCTCTCTGTCTATGTTTCAAATGAGACAGTCCTTTGACAAACTATATTAACACATCCCTGGTAGCACTAGCTGTAACTGCGTTGGAAGATCTGCCATCTAGTGGCCTAATTCGAAAAAGCAAACAAACAAGTTGGCACTTTCGTCAATAAAAGGCAGGCTTTTTCTGTCCTGCTCCCACACTGTCCCTATAACTTAGAGTGTATCGGTTGTTGTGTTGTGTGGCAGGCAACACGGTGCAGCACAAGGGGCACGACCTGGTCAGCATCTCGTACCACATCCCGACGGCGTGCGAGGTGTGCACGCGCCCGCTGTGGCACATGTTCCGTCCGCCGCAGGCCTACGAGTGCCGCCGTGAGTACATTTTAAGTTTTAACTTTTTCTCCAATATGCTCGGAAATATTCATATTACCTATTGTAGCAAAAATAATACGGAATGTGTTTAGGGTTCCGGTACCCAAAGGGTAAAAACGGGACCCTATTACCAAGACTCCGCTGTCTGTCTGTCCGTCTGTCACCAGGCTGTATCTCACGAAACGTGATAGGCTAGATAGTTGAAATTTTCACAGATGATGTATTTCTGTTGCCGCTATAACAACAAATACTAAAAACAGAATAAAATAAATATTTAAGTGGGGCTTCCATACAAAAAACGTGATTTTTTGCCGTTTTTTTTTTTTGCGTTATGCTACGGAAGCCTTCGTGCGCGAGCCCGACTCGCACTTGGCCGGTTTTATTTTTAACGTTTGGCAAGCCATTTCCGTCAGTAGAAAGAGGCGGCAAATTTAAAAAATGTTGGCAATTAGGGTTGTCGTCCCATAGAAAATTTGAATTTCTCGCCTTTTTCTACTGACAAGATTTGCTTGACCAACTATACGTAACTTTTTTTATGAAACATCACATTAGGATTCAGTTACATTTACATGTACACGGTGTAATATAATCTCGTGATTGCATGCAGGATGCCGCATGAAGATCCACGCGGAGCACGTGTCGGAGGCGGAGTCGGTGGCGGCGTGCAAGCTGCACGCGGACCGCGCTAGAGAGCTGCTGCTGCTGGCGCCCGGCGCGCCCGACCAGCGGCGCTGGGTGGCGCGCCTGGCCCGCCGCGTGCAGCGCTACGGCTACCGCGCCGCGCACACCAACACCGGCACCAACACCAGCCACGACCACACCAAGCTGTCGCCCAGGTCAACATATTTTGAGTGATAGCTTGTTTTTATTTGTTACGATAAACGATTTGTACTGCCTGCTCCCAACTTATTATAGACCGCGAGCCGGGCGCAAATTTTGTCAGTCATCGCCTCCCGGGCGAAAACTCGTATAACGGTTAACGGCTATGTATGAGGAACCCTCGTGAACGTCAGCCGCCGCTGACGCTGGAAATCTGTTCCTGGCCCGCGGTCTATTAGAAACGTAAATAGAACGTCGATAAGTCTTTTGTCGACATTCCAAAATCTAATGCGAAATTGATTTTTATGTCGACCCTTTACAAATAGATTATTTGACCGGCGTTATTTCGTTTGCAGAGACTCGATGCGCTCCAACCTGAAGATATCGTACATGAACGCGAGCCAGCGCAGCTCCACGCTGCCCGCCAACGCGTCGCTGCCGCGCCAGTAGCGCCACCTGTGCTCGCGAACGTACACTGACGATGGAAACATGTTTCGATCCCACTTTCGTTCATCACCCATCGGTTTGTACTAACATTATATTTTAGTAGACGTCGTTTGTTTTAAATGTGATCGGTTTTCGTCCGCTCGACGGCGTTATATTTTGTTACGATATTTTTCGATGAATCTATTGAAAATTTGTTTTTGTAACTTATTCAGTGATTTATAAAATAAGCTAGTCTCATGTGGTAAGTTCAAATTTCGCCTAAGTTAAAGGATTCAGCTTGACCGCTGTGATAGTTTTTGATAATTTACAAGTGAGTACTTACGTGTGGCACGCGTTTGGATCGATCGAAGCGTCGCAGGAACTCAATTTGCGCCTTGCACATTTGCGAAGTTTTCGTACAGTTGTCAATAATCTCTATTCGCACCTTTATGCCAGTTGCGCCCTAATGACGTGGTACCTGCAATAATATAGTTTGGCAAGCAATTTCCGTCAGTAGAAAAAGGTGGTAAATTTAAAAAAAGGCGCGAAGGATTGTGCTGCCATAGAAAATTTTAATTTCGCGCCTTTTTTTTCTACTGACAGTGGATTTGCCAGAGTATATCTTACACGACCAACCGCACTGGCACATTTATCTCGAATGCATTCAGATGAACGAATAGCGTCAAGTTGAGTGCCTGGGCGGTCGCGATCGCAATCACGTCTCGTGTTAATGTTATACCGCAGCATATATTGTTTATAAAATAGCTCATATTAATTTTAGGGTGTTAATTACACACAATACGCAGACTCTCATCTGGTATCTCCTTGCATCCTCGCGTTATGATTACTCGATAGTTTTGTACAGTCACCATCATATATGTATATCGGAGCAGCCGAGGTGCTTAAAAATATCTGAACACGCACTCTAACGCCTTGACAATAGAGGCGTGTTCAGATATTTGTGAGCGCCTTGGCCGCTCCTATTTATCTGATGGCGACTGTACACGCGCCATCATCTTACAATATCAAGGCAACGATTATAAAGTTGCAGTTTGAAAATGAATTTGGCTATAACTTGGGCCAGATATATAATGTACTAAATTCATATTATTCTCAGTAAAAGTACAAGTAACAAAGTCCCACATTTATGCTCCCTGTGTTATCAGAACACGACGGCATGTTTTTTTTTTCTGGGACCTCATATCTCTACCTATGTAGATCTTTGCAATTCCATACTAAACAAGTACCTTAATTCGTTTACCACTGATTAAATGTTCATATAATAATCTATGTTACATTACTCGGACATAGTATATTTCTCTTTATTTTTGTAACGCCTATAACCAGATTTGCATTTTATTATATATAGATATTTTTAGGGTTCTGTACCTAAAAGGTAAAAACCCTACCCCCTACCCCTACGACCTTATTACTAAGACCCCATTGTCCGTTTGTCTGTCACCAAGCTGTATCTCAAGAACCGTGAAAGCTAGGCAGTTGAAATGTTCACATATGATGAATTTCTGTTGCCGCTATAACAACAAATACTAAAAAGTACGGAACCCTCGGTTGGCGAGTAGCGACTCGCACTTGTCCGGTTTTTTTGTTATATTATCGTGTTAAAATTCTTTGTGTTTCACTTGTTCATAACCAACTTATAATTTTATTCGTTATCACTGTATTGTAGAAAAGGTTCCAGAATAACGTAAATATTTATTTTAAATGTTGTGATACTAATACTATCAATGTTTGTAAAAAAAACCTATACGGCCTACAGCGGCGTATTTAAAAAATTAATGGCCTAGCATGGCCATAAACGTTCCAATTAAATGTTATCGGTATAACGACGCAATTGTGACTGAGTAGGGTCTTATAACTTGGTGATAATCTGATTCTAAACCCAATTTTCTACGTCGTATTGCACTTTTTACTAATCAATATGAAATAGCGGTAGTGACAAAATGCGATTATAATGTCATTTATTCTGGTGTTAAGTGTTAAAAACTGGCGTTTGTTGCTTTAAGGGAAACATCGTTACAGAATCGGTCCGTTTGAAAATCTAGTTTTTTATAATGACTTATGGAATCACACTATTGTACTAATAACTGCACTAGTTACTAAACTATTCACATTCTGCACTCGTTGCGTTCTTCTAGATAGGAATATTACGAGTAATGTGAGAACTCTTGACGGGACCTAACGTGTTAGAGTAAGCAACGTGCTGCCGCACTTGCAACTTAACGAAATCAGTGCCATAAGTGATTTGTTTAGTGAAACGGCTTCGGTACTTGCTCAAAACCATTTTACACTAAATCCAGCGAGTTACTTAATTATATAAGACTCCCATTCGGGCTTCCTTGAATCATACGATCATTTTATACTGTTTAGACTAGTGTAATGCGCTTATTGTATCGTTATTATAAAAGCGTTTTGTAGGTTATGCGAACTATACTATCTAAATGCTTAATTCTGTGTCTGACGTTAATCTTTGGCGGGACACTGATATTTATGTGATTCAAAGCAATAACAACAATCGGTTGTCGCACAGAGTATCGACTAATATAATCTAATTCGGAGTATAAGGGTGCCAAATACCGATTTGGTGAATTACCTATTAATGGTACAAAACTTGTAATTATCCCTGGTTGCTATGCTGCGAGACGGCGTCAATCGAGGGTTATTACGATGCCAAGTCAATACTTATAAACACCAATTTTAATACGCCTTCGTAGGTTTATATAACATTTTCTACAGATGTGATTTTAAAGTACAAAAGTGTCGAGAGTACATACTTGTTCATGTACTGACCTTGCCAGAAGTCAAGGGGTAATGCGGTATTACTCTTGGCGGCTCGCTCAATTGTTTAAGGCCCAAGCAGACGGAATGCATGTTGTGTATTACAAGTTGCGGTATAGTATTTCGTTTTAGTTTTTGGCTAATCCAAATACAAAACAATAGTTAAGTTTACCGCGAAACACGGTAGTCAAGAATTGTTACAACTATCTTGAAGGTCCAATGGATTATCGACTCTATCTCTATTGTTCATAGACCCATTGAATCTTCAAGACAGTGCTAACGACTTTTTATGATTATGTTTTGCGGTAAACTTAACAATTGCTTTGTATTTCTTAAAGAGTCCTCGGCAAGCTGGGGTCTCCATACAAACGTAGTTACGCTCTCATTTCAAAACGACTAGCTAGATTGTTCTGAAACTATGTACCTACAATAGGATAAGGTATATCTAGGTCTGTAATTAGTTTATGTAGCTTCAGATATCATAGTAAAAAAATACAGCGAGTTTAAGTTTTTCATTTAATTTTTTTTTTTCATTTTTATTAGTTTTTCATACAAAACTTGTTTTTGCTGTATTTCGTTTGTTTTATATAAACTAATAACAGACATAGATATACCTTATGTATGTATGTATGTGCAAAGGTTCATTACAATCCAACACGTAGTTCCAACATGAGAACGAGACCCCGTTCAAGGGGAAATTCGGCCGAGCTTGCCGGGGACGCTGTGAATTGGATTGGAAAAAACAAAACCAAAATGCTATCCGTCCGTTTGAGCCTTTTCGAAGGCCATACCGCGCTCGTTGAGCTGTGATAGTGAGGACGTGTCTACGAACAGCCGTGGTGCTACAGGAAGCAGGCCTCCGACGCATTGTTGTTACATTGGTTCTTGTTGAATAGATGCGCTGTTTATTATTGCTCTACACACTGTTTACATTCCTCTGACGAAAGCTATGTTGCGTTTTGTTTATCTTAGTTTTATATTGACTCAAGTTCAACTCTCTCGCTTGTCCAGTTATCGCTTTTATATATTTTTAGATATAAGTCCGAAACAATCTCTGTTCATTTATGTACTGACATACGAATTTCAAATTTACCTAGGTACTTAAGTGTTTGATAGATGGCAATCACCGTAGTTATACGCTTATTTTTGAGATGCATTTTTAAATATATATAATTAGGCAGCTGTTGCATTGTGTTACTCCATTCCATGATATTTTATTTTTCGCGCGTTTGGAAATGGTTCGTTTGCCAAAGAAAATTTGAAAATCAGCATAAACAAATTATTTCACGTCTTATTTTATTAATCCACGTTTTGTTTCCGTGCTTGTCATTAATATTAATTCAGTATGATAATAATTATTGTTATTTACTATGCATAATTATAAACCTGATTTTATTACACGACATTTTTCGGGAGTATTTTTTTAAGTAATCGTAGCCTTATCCTTTATACACGTTTGTATGTTAAGAAATACTCCCAAATTGTCTTGACGTATAACACTCCGATAGTGGACAATGTAAAATCATATTATGTAAATTATTTATTATTATTCAATTACATCTGATATTGTAACGTTTTATTTATCGAGCTAAAATTGTAAGTTCCTAACTAGCTAGCTTCTCATTTGTAAAGAATACTTCTCAGTAAGCTTGTCGCTGATAGTTTGTTCGGCTTATCAGTTATCGCGTAGTAGGTGTAACGTTATTACTCTAATACATTATGAATCTATTACTTTATACAATGATTTCGGAATTGAGTATGCGCCCGTGCGCGGGCTGAGCGAATTATTATTATTATTATATATGCCTACGTAATACGTGTCATGCAATATACTAATACCACGTGCCTTAGCTACGGCCCACTCCCATATCATCTAGGCAAACTATGATCTATCAATAGTTATTATAATGTACATATGTTTTAAAATAAACCGATATTTTATGGATTTTTAAGGAATTTGTATATTGTAAAGATTATTAATTAATTTTATCATAAAATTAATGCCTAGCTAATAAGTGCTACATTTGTGAAAAATAAATAACATTTAAAAAACTCATTGTTTTATTTCGAAACTCTTAATATTAATAATTACATACAACATTAATAAAATTTGCAATAAAACAATCAATAATAACAATTTGATTAAACAAAAGATAACAATAACATCGTGAACGACAAAACAATACAATATTCTAGCTGTGTGTGATGTGGTTCCATACAACGAACCCGCAGGCGGCGTTGCCGTGTCGTGCGAAACTTCTATACTGTTGTGAGCTTACGACTAAGTGAATACTGATATGGGATGCATGTGTGGATCTGGTCCCATTCATTTCATTATATATTATCAGCTCCGTCCATAGGCTGAACGCGATATAATTTTTTCTCGAAATTGAAATAATACATGATAAGGCTTGTATTTTAAACGTCATGTTCAAAAACCATCATTTAGAATTTAGATCCCAATATCTACCTACTCTGAAGGCAATGGATAAAGGGAATTTTGGAACTATTGATTTTCTCAGAACAGATTGCTGTATCTAATGATATGTTCAATAATAATTCATTCTAGTGCTACATCGGAATTGATACTAGACCCAATGGGATCAGAACAGACAACAGTGTAATCAGAACAGACCGACGGATTTCTTGAGGTCCTTCTGCTTCCAGCCGGGTAGGGCGCGGAACTCGCTGTACGGCATGTGGAACGCGGACACGAAGTCGTCGTGCGTCAGGTAAAGCTGGAAAATGTTCCAGTTTAGATGGTCAGCGAAGTGGAAAAAGTTTAGAATACTTGAGCTCAGGGAGTTGAGTTTGGCGGGCCACATCTTAGAGGATATAACCAAGCGGAGACGCCCTGTCTGTAATTTTCTGTACAAAATTGTCTGCCGATTTTTGCGGGGGAGGGGCACGTCAAATGTATACGTAACGTAAAAATAGCCATGTCGGATAAACGTCAGTCCATACATTGTGTATGACCATTGGCCGCCTATTTTCGACAGAGGGGAACGCCTGTTAATGGCCACTCCGTTTGGTTATATCCTCTAAGGGCCACATACATAACTGAATATGGTATTTGGCTGCTAGTCAAATCAGTTTCTTGTCTCGAACTGTCAAAACGATTTGCTACTATAGAATTTATATGAAACACTAGCATGTGACGTCACGATCAAATTACCTACTCTTTATAGTTTTATACGGATTTTAAAATAGAAATTGTGTCTAAAAATAACTGCTGTCTATGTTTCTTTATCAATCTTCTGGTACTTTATTTCTTGCATGGTGTAAAATAATGTATTTTAAATACAGTCTAATACCCTATTCATTAATTGATTTGCTGAGTCATTTCCACATACGCATGGAACTGTTTTTCGACTTCTCGGAAATGAAAAGTGTTATTTATTTTAAGGGTATATCACTTCACAGTGTAATTGCCATCACATCAGGTCGTTAGGACCCTAGATAAATCGAAGGAGGCATTCAAATACTATAGGAACACCAGTAGACAAGGAGGCGTTGTTGTCGCTCTGTACGGCGGTGTTGCCACACCGAATCATATCTAGACTACTATAAATAAGTTGGCCGTACCTCTTTAGCCAGCGGATCAACGTCAGACGGCAGATGGTCCTTGGGCCCGCGCAGCACCGCCAGCGGGTACTTCTCGTGCTGGTCGAAGCGATTGGCGTTGTTGCCGCTCTGCAGCGCGCTGTTGCCATTCTGCACGATGGCCTTGCCTTCAAGGGCGCTGATGATAGCGCTGAATGTTTTGTGGCCCTGGTAATGAAATCAATAAACCCGTTTTGGTTGCTTGCGAAGGAAAGAATCTTTCATAGTTGTTAAGTCACAATGAATAAGGCTAAGGTCTTGGTCTCTGGTGGGCCCCGTAAGCTGCTTCGATTCTATGTGAATGTTGCTGACCCATAGAAATTTATAGCGTATGGCGTCAACCGGAGGCCAAGAGTCGGGGTTACACAACTGTTTTTAACCATTAACATTTGCAAATTTTTAATGTATGGGAAATTTCATAGTTCACTGCTGCTCAATGCTGGCTGACACTGATATTTACTAGTACGAAGGTAATTAGTATTTACTTTCCACATGGAGTGTTTCCAGTGCGGGAAGAAGCCCGTGAAGTGCGGTGGCTCCCGGCCCTGGCTCAGCACGATCACCGGAGTTTCGGAGTCGCGTGCTGCAGGATCTGCGAAAAAAACGCATGCGTATTGACTACATGGACGGTAAATTATCATATATTCTAAGATATCATTTGTTGCCTGGCGGGAACAAATGGGTATACTCCTAAAAAACTGACAGCCGAGTGAATCAAGCGCTCGCTAGAAGAGGCTCGACTCTCACTACACTGACTGCTGTACGTAATGCTAACGAGATAGATATTGTAAGTAGGGTAGGTACTCGTACAGTCCGACCCCTGGACGATATAATTACATAAATAAGTATATTTAAAGAATACCTTGCGCGAGGTAGGCCCTCGCGAGCGCGCGCGCGTCATCCCTGGCGCGCTGGCAGCAGTGCGCGCCCAGCCACACGAACACGCCGGTGTGCGCGTCCAGTAATGCCGCTGTTTCTGGCGCCAGGTCGTACTGGCTGAACGAGATGATCTCCTCAACTGAAAATACAGAAAATTATAATTGAAATTACTAAAAACCTGTCGAACGACACCGACTGCTGAGTAAAATCATCGCGTAATATCTTCTACTACCCCATTTTTGAATAAACCACGTAAGTTGTACAGCGTATTTACTAATCAGAGTATGCCACTTTTAATTGTGTTATAATTTAAACACATAAAACTTACAAGAATACTGCCCAGGAGCACCCAAAGACACGTAGAACAGGCGCGACGGCAGCGGGCGTTCCATCTCCTTCAGCGGCGAGGCCACTAACAAGTCGCGGCGGTCTCCGATGGCCGCCCAGAAGTCCGGCTTTTCTTTGCCTGAAATTATAACTTTATTTTGCCATAATACTGTTCAATGGTGCAGGCTGGAGAGGAGAGAAGATAAGTCAGTAAAAGAGGCAGGTGGAGCCAAGGAGTTTGCAGGTTCAGATCAACTTATTCGTCGAGTGGGCGGTAAATTAAGCCCTCGCCTTTTGTGAAGGACGATAAGGGATTTGGCAGGATCGTCAGTGCTTTTATTAGCAACCGTAGAAACAGTTCCAGAGAAGGTAAAAAATCGGAAAGCAAAAGTGTGCTCCAGGTTAAACGTATTCAACCTAATACTTCTAATTCCTACTTCATTTTTTTCTAAATACTTGGTGTTCTCCATAGGTATGACACACCGACGAGTGGCTGTCGGTGAGTATTTAACGGATAGATATTATGTCACATATTGTTAAAGGGTGTCCGGAAGAGATCGCCTTATCAGCCTCTACTTTTGACCTAAGTCATGTACTGTTTTATAAATAATATATATTATGTATCTGTTCCTCCGAAAGCTGGTCTCCGCCGTAATACCTTGCACGACGAGGGTGTGCTCAGCCGAGGCCATGTTCTTGGCGACCTCTCGCTCGTACTGTCCCGACACCTACCTTGCATGACGAGCGTGTGCTCGGCCGCGGCCATGTTTTTAGCGACCTCGCGCTCGTCGCCCGTGGCTTGCGCAGCGCACCACACCCACACGCGCGCGCCCTCGCGCAGCACGTAGCACGCGCCTCCTCGCGTACTGTCCCGACACCTACCTTGCATGACGAGCGTGTGCTCGGCCGCGGCCATGTTTTTAGCGACCTCGCGCTCGTCGCCCGTGGCTTGCGCAGCGCACCACACCCACACGCGCGCGCCCTCGCGCAGCACGTAGCATGCGCCGCGACCGCGTGTCCCGCGCCGAACTTCCACGCCGCGGGCCTCGCGCGCGTACTGGCCCGATACGAGGATGAGCGCGCGTGATGGTGCTACCACTCGACGGCCCATAGCTGGGAAATTAACAAAACAGATAAATGGTGAGCAATTTTTTCATATACTTATGTCTGCTGAATTTATCATCAAGCGGATAATGTAGTCTCTCGCTTCCGGGAATTCGGGGTTTTCATCTGGCGTGGTGGTCTTTACCACCACGCCAGATGTTGTATGAAGCACGGCTTGGCTCTCTACATAAATACACACACGTGCATGGAATTACATGTCAGCTGTGCTGTGTGACGTCACTTGTGTTGCGTGCCCGCAATGCAATTATAATTAGCAAGTAGGTAGGCAGGTATGTACTTACGATCGTAGTCTGATGCGCTGCCGACATAAGTGATCATACGTCCTTTGAAAATTTGCAAGAAGTGAGCCGGTTCCTTGCCTTGATAAACCCATGCCTGAAAGTAATATTGCACTAATTTGAAAAAAAAATATATATAATAAGCACTTAATAAATGTATTTAAAGGTGAGAATAATGGTACCTGGACGGGAAAACGCCCCAACTTATTGTAGAGGTCTTTAGCTTCTTTAGCACCCAAATTCCTCAGATCATTTGGCGAAGAGCCACCCTGAAATACATAACATGTTAGTAATTGATTAAATTTACGTTTTTGTTCTTGCACGTTTATGCCTCACCATCTTGTGGCGGCACCTTGTGGAAAACAGTAGACGCAAGAGTAGTACCTAGGGGTACAGAACACATAAAATAAAAGACGACAACGAGATGCCCTTCACTTCTATTTGCAAGTAACCAGTTGTCTAACTACACCGGACTAAACTAATGTCTCACCATCCAGTAGTAGAGTATGGACTGGTCTCCAGTCGGCGCGTGGTAGGTGTACAACACGACGTAGCAGTCCCGGTCGTAGAACACGGCAGCCTGCGGGCGCTCTACCTCAATGAGCCCATTTTGCACGCGCCATACACGCAATGCACCCGACCCGTCGTCCGGAAGCTGTGCCTGGATGTACAAGTAGGTACACGTATCATCATTAAAATCCTCATCCAAGAAGATGAACTTCTGAAATCCATCATTTAGATTCCTGGCAGAGTCGCCATGTTTATTATATATACCTACACGTTGCCTAGTTTGATTAGATTAGGTTTGGATACATATTATGACACATGCGTATGGAAAGCCTTAAGGGGCCCACTGACTATCAGTCCGCCGGACGATATCGGCCTGTCAGTTGTTCGGAACTGTCAAATTTTTGTTCTAACTGACAAGCCGATATCGTCCGGCGGACTGATAGTCAGTGGGCCCCTTTACTCAAATACTCACACTGCAATTGCATCTAAGATGTTTATATGTTTCGTCTCTTACCTCGGCTGCAAGCCATGCATTCGACGCCAGACTGACGGCATCTAGCCGTGTTGTAGCAGAACGAGCGACTCGCACGCGATTGTCGCGGCGTTTGTCGCACCAGCGCCAATCGTGGAATAACGCAGCGAATTCCAACGGTTCGCGGCCTGAATAATAAGGAAGTTAATACTTTGAGTAATGGTCTCTAGACTAAAAGTTTAATGAACACTATTAACCACATCGCAGTTGAGGAGTTAGGTATAGGTATGCAGTAGGTAGGTACATTACCACCGGTCAGAGATGAACTGAGGTTCAAAAATCTCTCAACACGCGCGTCTAATCGTAAAAAAAGAAAACCTGCTTGTTTTTCCGGGCATCCTTATACACGAGCTCGTTTTTGTTTATAAATAAATAATTGAAAGAAGAACCTGCAGCAGTGACAGACACGGGGCCAGCGTGGCGTCGAGCGCGTGCGAGGCCCCGGGCCGCGGCGAGGGCCCCGCGGCTCACGGAGACTCCGGCTGACGGGCCCACCCAGGCCCAGACGCCACGGCTACCGGCGTCCACTATGTAAACACCCTGGAATATTAAAATGTTTCATCACCACTTACCTAACAATCAAATTCAAATTTACCTAGGTCATATAATGTGTATTTACACAAAGGAATTAAGTGTGTGTTGGGGAAGTGCATGAATCTATAAAGTAATTTGTAAGGGCCATCATGGGCGGTAGTGTTGTTACTCGAAAAGATCGAATGAAACTTACATCATCAGCCAAATCCTCCCTAAACAGCGGCGCCCGTTTGACCTCCTCAAGCCTCGCCGCCGGCCGCTGCGACGGAGTGGTGATGGGCGTGACACGCGGCGGCTGCGTCGCGCGATACAGCCTCGCAGGGCGCGGGGGATCCGCGGGCGGTGTGGCGGGCCGCACGGCGCGCGCGCGCAGCTCTAGCAGCGCGTCGAGCAGCGCGCGGTCGGCGGGTGGAAGCGTCTGCTCGTAGCCGTCGTGCGCGATGGCGATGCGACGGGCTGTCATGCCCTTGTCCGCGCCCCGAGCCATGCGGTATGCGATCTATTAAGGAAAAAAGCTATGTAAATATGCTAGCAGTCCCTGCCGATACTCGAAGTTCCAAATGTGGAGACTGCTATCATACGATAACAGGTATGAGGAATGTATTGATTGATAAAAGCAATAGTGATCGCTGATCGGTGATAGACCTTACGGAGGTGGTTGTTTAGAAGGTCGTGCATACCTTAGCGCCGAACATCTTCTCGATCAAGTTAGCCGCCCGGCCGAGCCACAGCACTAGTAGCGACGCGGTGTCGAGCACAAAGACTCCATCAGCGGCGAGCTGCGACCACGACACCGGGTCCAGTTGGACGAGCACGGGGCGGCGCCCGCGCACTCGGTAAAGACGCGCCCCGCCGTTTAGGTTACAGCCGCTTCGCAGGATTCTGAAACAACCATTGATTGTTTTTCTTTTTTTAAGCCGTTATCAGGTATCCAGGGATACTCAATACCGGCCGGAATAGACATGTACTGGCAAGCGGAAAGAAGCCCAAACGCTGTTCGCCGCCTGACCTAACAAGACAATAAAGAAAAGAGAAAGGCGCTGTTGTTAAAATATTCCACAAACCAGATCCATCACAGAAGTACGACAATAGCCTCGCGGTGTGTGACCGTGGGCACGTTCAGGTAGGCCACTAGCTGTGATCTGCGGCGGAGCGCCAGTTCACCAGCTCAAGCGTTAAAAGAAGCCAGAAACAAGGTTCTTGGAATAAAAGAATTCCACAAAGCTGATTTTATCATTCAAGTACGACAATAGCCTGGGGGACTCCTTGAAGGCGGTCTCGCGGTGTATAACGGTGCGGTGGGCGCGTCCAGGTACCTACCTAAGCCGCCAGCTGGGTCTTGCGGCGGAGCGCAAGCATGTTCCAGCTCGCGCATCGAAAGACAACGAGGTAAGCTGTTGGAATTATAATAATATTTCACAAACCTGATCCCATCACGGAAGTACGATAACAGCCTGGGGGATTCCTTGGTGGCGGCCTCTCGGTGTATGACGGTGGGCACAGCGAGGTAGGAAGCTAGTTGAGTCCCGCGGCGGAGCGCCAAGGCCGCTAGGGCGCCGCAACGCTCGCCAGCCCATGCGTGGATGTGGCGTTCGGCGCATTCCGTGTTGCCGTTCTCTTTAACTTCTTTGCGCTGTAATTGGGGCATAGAAAGATTTGAAATCTTATTTACGTAATCCATTCCCGAACGAGGATAAAACATTGGTAAAAATCCCAATTTTGTCTTTTAGTGCTTTACGAAATTGGGACAGGACTTTTAGTGGAAACCGACAGATGTAAAAGCACACGACTGGTTAAAGAGTCTTAGGTAACAGTACGTCTTTTAGCTAAAATAAAGGGATTGCGCAAGTGAATGATGAGATGACGTTAGACAGAGAGGTATGGAAGAAAAAGACATGCTGCGCCGACCCCAAGGAATGGGACAAGGGCAAGCGATTGTTAAAAGGGATTGCGCACGGTACCTAGCCGCGACAGTAGGTCGTAGGTATACTAAATACTTACAATAACATCCGGGCCCGCTGGCTGGCCAGGCATAGACGAGGAGTACACTAAGTAGGCTTCCCCATCGTAGAAGGTACCGTAGTGGTTCCGCGGAAGCATTTCCGTGCCCGATTCCTGCATGAGAAACAAATGTAGGTACCTACTTAGATAATGTACACAAATTACACAATCAAAACATTTTAGTGAATAATTCACAAAATAAACAAAACAGTGGGACCTTTAAAAAACAGAAATTTTCCAAATCGGCCGCCTTTTTCTTAACAAATATTTAAATCTCTTTAAATTTATGTCGATAAAAATCGGAACTGAAAATCTCGATTGGTAGTTCATCAATCAATTATTTACAAGTATAGGTACCTACTTTAGGTTTTCAAGGGCGTTCCTATCCACGGTGTACCTCACTTTGTATTCGAGGAAACGTGTAGATATATAGAAAACTTAGAAAATATAGGAAAAATTTGTTTCTGCAATTAAGAGCAAATGAACAAATAATATAATATAACTCTGCTACTATAAGGGCAAATAATATAATTGATTTTGATAGTTTACTATTGTAAAATTAAGTTAAATTAATGCATGTCACGTTTGTGGTTTCAAATTCGCATTGTTTGGTTCTTTAGCACTAGATCTAGAGATAGTTTAATTGAACTGTACAAACAAGTCTTGTCTGAGCAACCATAATTATCTAATTTCAGTAGTGGAAACTGTTGTGGCTTATGTATGTATTTAAGTGTAATTATCTATATGTGTCATCTTTCTCTGTTTGTTTCCCATTATCAATAAGAAACGAAAATCCCTTCAAAAATCTTAACTGGTGTGGCCGGTGTGGGTATGGGAATTATCATGAAACTTGACATTTGCCTGATACACTTGCGTAACTATTACATTGGTATTCATGCATCGAGTAGGTAATTCAAGTAGGTAAGAGTAGATTGACCATTGAAAGTGAAATGCGGCTATATCCCTCATTAGGCTACAAATGATCAGTCGTCCGTACCGGCGATTAAACTCGCTGGTGTCAGTGATACACACGAACGGCTCAATTTGACAATGTTTATGAAGCCTCGTGACATTACCAATCATGTGACATTGTTAACATGACTTCCATCACAGAAGGGTCCTTATATGATGCTCGTCGATTAGTGGTACTTTTTGTACTTAGATTCGTTTTTCCATAGACAATCGCTGGGAAAATAATTAGCTAGGTACCTACTTAAACAATTAATATTAAGTTCGCTAAATAGGAAATCAAATTGAAAATACAAATCACCAAACAAATCGGCCGGGTTATGTTTTATCTTATAGAAAGCGTTAAGTCAAAGTTAAGTATATCCCTTATATTATAAGCCAAATTTTATTATTTAATTCATTCACAATGTAACCACAACCTAATTAACTTCGTGAGTACGAAAGCATTTCATTTTCATAATAAAGTATTCTATTTAATTACCTCTGTTTTCTCCAAATGCAATTTAGATTAAAAGCTGAGGCGGTGATTTGAGTTGATTACAGTGCAGAGAAAATATAATGCCCGTGGGCTGTATGGATGCGGCGAATGCATTCGTGCATACGGTCGCTGCAATCATGTAGTCACGCGCGTGTCGCGAGTTTTCACGAAAACTCATTTTTTATCCATGCACTTTCGACAGTTTATCTCATAACTCGTGATGATTATTTATAAATGATGACTTGTTTTGTTTATAGTCTGCAAGCGCCTAGCTAGTTATTTTAACTATGCATGCTTGACAAGCTGCGTTGATGTTGCAGATTGCAGACTAAGCAAGTAGGTATGCCCGTTTAAAATTAAAAAATAGTTATTTGTTCAACAAGTGAGGAAAGTTGGTTTTCCTCGCTTCGCTCGTGATTCAATTATAGAATTTTTCGCTTACTCGGGACTCAAAAACATGAGATGTAAAATAACTTTGCTCTCGTGTGACACATATAATGTTTCACCTCAGTAGTGAGAACGAGAACATATTTGTAATAGACCCCGAAGTATGAAGTGGCAGTTCATGGCCTTCACTAAATTAAAAAGCTACTATGTTTCACTCCCTGTAGGCCGAGCACATGATTGACGCGACAGTATCTCGCCGCGAGATAAACTACCCGTCTTTTACTAACTGTATGAATTAAAGGGGGACGGGTAGTCTATGTCGCGGCGAGATACTCTCGCGCCAAGTGGAAGTGACGAAAGTAGGCTTGTTCGAGCTGCTGAGGTGATAAGTAGTACTTAAATGAAACTTCTGAAAAGCTTTCTACCGTATTATTGGCATAAGTTATTGCCAATAATTCGTCCTTCATTGCTACAATTAGGTATGACCTTATTATTATTTAATATACTATTATAGTTTTTATCAGCTATGCTATCATAAGAAAACTTGATACAATAAATAAAGCAAAATAACTAGATTTCTGGCCAGACTGTTTTCTTGCTTTTATGGTCGCGGTCGGCGGCCACGGCGGCCAGCGAGCTGTACCATCCACGTACATTAAAATAACTGACCATTCGTCAACCTTACTACAACGTAATAAGTTCCATATTAGGCACTTGTGCGTGACTGTACATTGCGCGATGCTGCGATAACGCGGCACGCTTCACTTGCTCTTACGGCACAGCCATAGACGCTATATTTGCATGAAACTTAACTCTATCATAATTTAGGCATTAGTATTCTGTAGACGAAGATTCTCATGATGATGACTCAACAAGTAACAGTTGCTTTTGAAGAAAAGTTTTGTAGTAATGACTATAAAATTGGAGTACCTATCTATTCCATGCTGAGTTTTAGCAATTTGTCAATAGCTTAATGCATTTTGATCCATGTAAAACCAGAGCAAATAATTAAGTTTTGAAATAACGTATTATTACATGCACTAAACATGTACCTACCTAGTATGTCTATTTGGAAAATAAATTTTAGGATAGGTTCTTCGTTGTTGTAAACTTCAGGTTAATATTCTATAGGTATTAGGTACCTATGTAGAATATTAACTTTGCAAAATTTCTTAAATGGAAATTATTTCTTGGCGTTTGTAAGTTTCCAAAGCTTTCCGTGACTGTTGTAAACTGTGTGAGTGCGTTTTACATAATAATTAGGTATTTTTCGGAGGGGAAGCAAATATTACCTATGTCAGCCTACGTATTTTGTTAATTTTGTTATGAGATAGCAGCAAGGCAACTTGGAATAGCTTGGATATGCATATTTACAGAACACAATGCAAGTAGGGACGAGTATGCAATACTTTAAAGAATATAGTAGATAATAGGTACCTAATAGTGTTGGTGTTGTTAAATTCTAGTAGAAACCTCGAGCTAACTTTGCTTGTTGTAAGTATTTGTCGAAGAAACTAAAATTCTAATTATAGACCGTAAACATTAGTCCATTAGAATAGCTGCTCTAAGTAAATAATGTTTCCCATGATGCGATTTAGATTATCCACAATATCTACAAGTGGCAATAAGCGCATTGCGCGCGACCACCGTGCGTGTTGCAGTTGCCCGCTAGTTAGCATGCATCTCGCTGCAATTTATGCTGCACTCGGCTAACTGTACACTTTCTTTTGCAACTCTACGTATTTCACGTCAGGAAGTCGCCACTCGAAATGACACTAATTGCATTAAATTCCACATTAACTTAACATATAGGTAGCTTTTAACATTTGCCAAATCGTTACTGATTTTATCATAACATCCAAATCATGTGCCTACATGATTTGTAACTTGTGACTCGCATATCTTACAGGTTTACGCCACTAGACTTAACGATTTGCTCACACAAAAGGTACTAATATATGCCAATTTACATCTTGCGCAAGAGAAATGAAGATTATTATAATAAAGTCACGACCGATTCTCTATTGTGCTAGTCGTGATAGCGCCAAATAATCGATCTACGGCTAGTGATATTTTGTCGTGTCTCTGAAGAAAATGCAGTGTAATAAAAGTTAACGATGCGAATGATCATGATATTAGACATTAAACATAACTCTTTAATAAGTATCTATAAAAAAATTGCTAAATAGGTATCCTGGACTCATTCTTTACAGTTAGAGCCATTGTTATTTAAGTTTACCAAGATTCCCTGTCCATTCAAAAATTACGTTATGCCGTAGAAAGCGTCCAATGTGTCCACACTTGCGATTTTTTAAATTTCCTGAGCGGATAAGTACAGGAACTCATTAATTTGTCGTAAAGTATGTTGGTAAGTTGGTATTAAAAATAACACCTTTCCTTCCGCTGACCTTTCTCACGACTCCGCGGTTACGATGGCTCGTCAAATAATGTTTTTGTTCATAAAGTAACTAAGTAATTCTCACGAAAATATATCCCAAGATAAGAGCTAACCTAAATGTGTTGACATTCGCACTATTGTTCTTGTTTGTTAATTGAGATTTTGGAGTAGATACCTACCGTAGGTACTTACTAATTTACGCTATTAAAGTGACAGAACTTGAAGATAATTATAGTTTTTGAGCGAGAACCATCTGTGTTTTAATTAACCGTTTCTGTTGGGCGCATTAACGGCACTCGAGCAATTCAATCGGAAACGTCTAGAACCACTGCAGCCGCTGGACCTAATCTTTTTTTTGCAACTGTAAATGGCAAAATTTCTTGGCGCGGTAAAAATGAAAAAAATCTTCAACCTATATTGAGCTGATAATTGAGTTTTTTACGTTTGCCGTTACGTAGGCACACAGGAAAGTATAACCTAAAAAGCATACCTACTTAGGTATATTTGTTAGAATGTTAGGCTAGTATTTTGTAAGTTGTTAGCGTATTTATTAGCAAGTCTTTCATGATCCTTTAAGATTCTGAATTAGTTTTAGCGAAGTGAATAGATAGTATAGATAGAGGGTTATACTGTCATAGTAAATTTTGTAGTCACAGCATAGTCACAGATTAATAAATAGTTACTACGTAATGATAGAGTAACTTATACTAGAGCGGTACTGTCATAGTAAATTTTGTAACCACAGTAAATTCACTGCCATCTATCGACACACTTTAAAATGAGCTCCCTGCCGAGGTTTTCCCGAGGGGCTACAGTATGGGGTTCTTCAAAAAAGGAGTGTCCAGGTTTTTAAAGGGTCGGCAACGCGCATGTAATATCTCCGGTGTTGCAGGCGTCCATAGGCTACGGTAACTGCTTACCATCAGGCGGGTCCCGTATGCTTGATTGCCACCGACGTGGTATAAAAAAAAAACCAGTAAATGTACTGCCATCTATCGACAGACGATTAAAACTAAAAATGAAAATGTATAAAAATACCAAAAATGTATTTATACATATAGTTTTTTTGAAGTGAAACTTCTAATACGACTTCCAACAAGGTTGCGTTAAACGTTTAACGCTACCATAGATAATTTAATTTTATACTCTATTATTAAGTCACTAAAGTTAACTTTCGCTCGACCAGCACGGTGTCTCTTATCTCTCTCTCTCTCTCTGTGTATACTTGTTTGAATATACATTCATGTACCAGGCGAACATAACTATAAAGGAGGTTTTATTTTTATAAATTATCAAACTTCGAAACAAGAGTGTGACCAGTGGTGACCAGTAAGTTGAATAGGGTAATTTCCCGAAAGTAGGGCAATTGATGCTAGTTTCACTTCTTTCGGGCGGAGGGACGCACTATTTTTATTTAATTTATTATTTTTATATGATTTTGACCAATTTTGACCCATGTTCTTTCACTGATATATATGTGTTAAAATTTCCGAGGCACGTTTTTTCCTTAGACTGTATTCGTATTATCTCGTAGTTACCTATTTATCTATATCATCACCTTCTTTGCCGTATCCTCATGGCTGAGGGACGTGACGACCACCATACTGTTGTCGTAGTCTTATAAGAAGTAAAGAATAGTAAAATAATAATATTACCTACGGTGCCATACCTTTGACTCTTACGAAATCATCATCTAATGCCCATAGTAAAAGGTAGTCGTATCTCAAATTACCCACGTGGCGTGAATGACAAGTGATGCATTAGGCGTGCGTGATAGGTCAGACGTCAGGCGACTATCTGGCCACATTATTGTTAGAGAAAAAGGAAATGTTAATATTTAGAAAACAGTAACATGCCCGCATGGAACACGACATTAGACTTGAATGAATCGGTAATAATTAAGTGCACTGTCTTTTGCGTCTTTATAAGACAATCAACGGTCAATGTTCCTTAGAGGTGCTTTTAACTAAAATGAGTGTTTTATTTATTTATTTAAACTTTATTGCACAATATAACAAATAAAGTACAAATGGCGGACTGTTCTTATAGATTAGACGATTGATATCTAGTGAAAGTATTTATAGCAAAGGTTGCATATTTACTTATGCCATAGCTACGCATAAAACCAACCAGTATCTTTAATATGGCGTATTTGCGTGACTAGAGTTGTGCCGTTCTCGATATTGTTCCGCCTCCGCGACGCGAGTGCTCCTGCCATCCTCATCCAGTCGCAAACATTAGCTGCTAGAACTATAGATATAAACTTGTAGAATACTTACCGCGACCCTCCAGATGATGAAGGCGATGTGGTCGCGCGTCGCTCGGCACGGTCCGGAACGCCGCCTCAGCGACGCGAGTGCTCCCGCCATCCTCATTCTGCCACATACACTAGCTGCTAGTACTAGGTGTAGACTTGTATTAGAATACTTACCGCGACCCTCCAGATGATGAAGGCGGTGTAGTCGCGCGGCAAGGTCCGGAACGCCGCCTCAGCGACGCGAGTGCTCCCGCCATCCTCATTCTGCCACAAACATTAGCTGCTAGTACTAGGTGTAGACTTGTAGAATACTTACCGCGACCCTCCAGATGATGAAGGCGGTGTAGTCGCGCAGCACGGTCCAGAATGCCGCCTCAGCGACGCGAGTGCTCCCGCCATCCTCATTCTGACACAAACATTAGCTGCTAAGTACTAGGTGTTTGTAGAATACTTACCGCGACCCTCCAGATGATGAAGGCGGTGTAGTCGCGCGGCACGGTCCGGAATGCCGCCTCCGCGACGCGAGTGCTCCCGCCATCTTCATCCTGTCGCCACAAACATTAGCTTTTAGAACTTCTTATAGAACTCAACACCCAAGAGCAATGAAAATAAGTCTCTTAGGATGAAAAATATCTTACAAAATTTTAATTATTCTTCTACTTTATATATTTAAAATTCTGGTCTGGGGTCTGGGTAACCCTGCACTAGTTGGCTAATGTATTAAGAAAGGGTGCGTCCAATGCCGTGGGAGCGCCATTTGGATCAATTCATTGTATCAAAGCCTTCGTAATGGAAGAATACGTTTTTTGTCGCTAGCATGACTATCTTCACAATGGATTTGGGAGCGGCTAACAATAGTTTAGTTTAAGTACTAGACTACCTACTGTAACTGAACAAATGCTACCATATATTGCTCAACTTATTCGCCCCAGAGGAGAAAATATCAGAAACCTGCGGCAATAATTTTAAGAAAAATATTGCTAGCGTGATTCAGGATTTTTACAATATTGAACGGCTCCAGTGCTGTTAGGTAACTTGGAAACTATGGGTCATTAATGTCATTACATATACTAAGAAAAATCTTAATTGCGCGATTCATAATCATTGCTAGGCCAAACAACGCCATCTAGCGTGCTATTTGTAAATTAAACTTAATCTGTACGAGTGTGGTCATTATCTCAAGAAAAATCTTAATAGCGCGATTCAGGAATGCGGTAGTGCGCCATCTAGCTCTTCTTGTCAAATTTACTCACTCTTACTTGTCAAACATTGCATATAATCCGCAAAAGAAGGCGTAGGGCATTAGGCCAGGAAATGAATGCCCAAAAAAAGCTATAGAGGGAAATGCTTGGAACACAATTTTTGACAGATTTTTTTTGAAGAAGAAAAAAAAAAGTTATGATTTTACTTTGGAAAGGTGTCAATGTTGATACCATAAATGAATTCAGCACCCCCGATTTATTCGAAAACGTTACCAAACCCGGCCTAGCAGCTTCTCTGATGTAGATAATCAAGATAAAAATGAGAGCCCTAAATAAACCTTCAAGAGCAGATATCTCAAAAACTATACAAGATATCGAAAATCTTGACTTAATAAACCTTATAACAAATAACAAATTAAATCACTTTTCATTTTGTATAAGTGGCCATGTTGTTCAGACGCATACTTTCCGAGATATAAACGAAAAACCGAAAAATGGAACCTTCAAACCCCACTCTCCCCCCCAGCACCAGGGTTATAACAGCCGGGGACTTTTGATATGTTCACCTCCAAGCTACATGGGAAGGATTAAAGTAATGAATTAGAACTTTGTCATAATTTAACCACTTCATTAAATGAAAATCTGATAAACTCCCGATTTTGGGCCAAAATCCAAAAACAAGTACCGTAATGTCCCATATGTTTAACAAATAAAAACATTGATTGATTGTAAAATCAGTAACTACAACAATGGTCCAATTTTTAACGTTGATTATCAACGAGCGTTTTTGATTTGTACTCGTTACATTTATGATTTTTAGGGCTCCGTACCCAAAGGGGAAAAACGGGACCCTCTATTACTAAGACTTCACTACTGTCTGTCTGTCTGTCACCAGGATGTATCTCATGAACCGTGATAGCTAGACTGTTGAAATTTTAACAAATGATGTATTCCTGTTGCCGCTATAACAACAAATACTAAAATCAGAATAAAACAAATATTTATGTGGGGCTCCCATACAACAAACGTGATTTTTTTGCCGTTTATTGCGCAATGGTACGGAACCTTTTGTGCGCGAGTCCGACTCGCACTCGGCCGGTTTTTTCTATATTAGATACCTACACATTATAATTTGAAAAATTGGCGCGCCCTTTCTTTATTCCGTGGTACAGGTACATACCTACATAGTGTTTTGGTTCGGTCGGAATAGGTCACTTTCTTAGGACGTCACTTTCTGAGTTCGTCACATTCTGAGGACGTCACATTCTGAGAACGCCACTTTCTGAGGACGCCACTTTCTGAGTACGTCACTTTCTGAGAACGCCACTTTCTGAGTACGTCACTTTCTGAGTTCGTCACATTACATAAATTTACATTACATCACGAATATTAGACTCAAATACAATTGATTTGAATTGATCGGTGCTGTAATGAAAAAGAAAACGGCTGGTACCTAGTCACTAACGTTTATTTGTGACATAGTCATGTGGCAATACCTACTCGTACATCATCTGGTATTTGCTTACAACACATTTATGATATTTGGGTGAGGCAGTGAGGTGTTCAAAATGACGTGTGTAGGTCATTGGTAACACTACCCTCTTAGCTTTGCTACTTCTGCTACTGACTGCTCAAACACTACATACGCTTCTAGAAGCTATGGAACGAATACACTAACTTAATATTTACGATTGAATACCAAAAATACTTAAAATTGAAATAATTTCTGATTATGCCCATAAAGTGCCTACTGCATACTAATATCTAAAATCTAAAAAGTTTAATAAGGTTACCTTCCCCAAACAAAATTATTGTTTATAAGCAAGACATTTACTTCGTACTACACAATATAATTCGCAATAAGTATAAGTAATGGGTAAGGTACGATCGATGTTAAAAAAAGCAAATATGAAGAAAAAAAAAATTGCTAGGCCCGCCGCGGCACCAGCGATCCAGACTGTAATATAAGATAATACAACACGGTGGGAAAATCTGACCCATTAAATGTTTTTTATATCTATACTTACACCAATTATTAAGTGAGTGAAGTATTGACAAATTATGTTATAGAAATATTTAATACCCACAAGCAAGATAAATACTTATATGTATAAACTTCACTATGCTTTTTCCACTATAGCATCCCTTAAAACACAACACTTGACAGTGTAACATTACTTGGTCAGCGCCAATCTCCAGGACATGCATTTCCGTGTGTGGTCAGGAGCCGACTTGGCCCGCTCCCATCACCGCGCGTCACTCCCAGAACACGAAGATACTATCACTGCTATCAGACCGTTTTGTAAACACTGGAACGACTCAGGCGACCGCAGCGCTCACACACTCTCCGCGGACTAACCGCCGGCCAGCGAATAATGCGAAAAAAGAAAATTGTTTCACGCTTCTTGCGCTGACGCTTAATAAAATGGAGAATACATTAATTCCCGCGAAAGTCTAGGCGGGACGTACGTCCGATTGATTGGTGGCCGCTATCACAGTTTCATCTGGCTTCGACAGCTGTCTTAACTACTCACTCAATTATTTGAAGTAATGAACGACAAATTACTCTTTGCCACGATTACTTTGTTTTATGGAGCGATTCTCTAATTGCAGTTTACTTTTACACATGTAACTTATTAATGCCGATGCCGAGGAATGTTTGATTTTTATAAGTACTTACCTTACCTAGGTACCAATTTTGAGTTTTGGGCTCTACTCAAATACAGATTTCAAGAGTTTTAAATTTGTATTTTGTACTAACACGGATTCAACTTACTCTAAACAATTTCAGATCAATAAAGTTCATGCTCCACCACCTATACAAAACAACTATATTCATAAACAGCACACCAATTAAAATAGTTTTTGCACAACGCATGCAAGATGCCCAACCTGATATTCATCCATCCACGTCTTCTGTTATCGCACTTTCTTATTTACTAATGGATTCGCGGAATGCAGAAACCACGCTGACAGAGCCCAGGCTCGTAAACACTGACACCAGAGGCAGGAGGACTATGGGACTAGCAATTATTCCACCGGCTGAACATAAGCGAGCGATCGTCTGAGGTTAACCAGTATATCTTTAAACCCACAGCTAACTTTAACACTAGTAAACACTTTAATTGGTTGGCCCGTGACGAACAATCATCACCGATGGGAATCAGGGCCAGGATCCACGCTCGGACGCGCACATTGTGCGCTTTGACATGAGCTGATTCACTTTCGTTTATAATTTGGACTCGTAACGTCCGTAAACACAATGACGTGACAACAAAACAATGTGCACATGAGGTAGATCCTTTTCGAATTTAGACGTTCCTCAGATGTAAGTGATTCGTTAACTACCCACAAAACGTAGGTTATTCTTGATGTAAACAAGCTAAGTTTCATATTAGTAGACATAGTTTGGACTGCTCATTTCAAACATAGAGAGAATCATACTATCTTTGTCATACAGTAGCACCCAAAAGAAAAGGATGAGTATAGTTTATTTTGATCTTGCTGACAATTTGGTTTGACCAACTATAGACTATAGGTACCTAATAATACCATGTCTGTAAAACGACGGTGGTTGTGGTGTGTACCTCTGTGGGGAGAAACGTTTACACAAAAATGCTAGTGCCTTTATCCTCTAGCGACCTTATAAAAGAAAAATTGGCAGTCAAATTTGACCCATGGTATTAAAATAAAGAATTGAATTTATTTCGTGTTAAAATCAATTGATACAAAACGAAGTCTTCTGTTCCATTTAATAATGATTTAAATTTATATGGGACGCTAGTAAAGTTTAAATCAGTGTGTAATTAATTATTTACCTATTAGTAACCTAGCATAGACCTGAACCCGTTTACTCTGAGAATAATAAAGTCTAAAAAGTGGCCCGTATTAGTGAACCTTATTTAACTTAGTCGAAATGGCGTAATAACTGATCAAAACTTTTTATAAGTTTCTCATCTACTTAGAAATTACCTATGTTTTATATTAGACCGGATAATTTGCTTTATTCTCATTTATTGCAGTCATTATTTTACTTCGCAGTGGGATTACAATGACTGGCAAAGTTAGCGCCCCAGATTGTTTGCATTTGCCGTTACTACACCTACACAATATCAAGCGTGATGTGTTCCTGCTCAGATTGATTCGATACAGCACGCTCGAGTAGCCAGCAAAAAACGACCTTGCTTTTGTATTGGTATTGTCAACTGCGTTACGATTTGAATGCAACGGTACCGGATTATTTGGTTTTGTGATTTGACCTCTTTATATAGCAAAGAAGTTGACTACAGGGTTTTATCTAAGGCACCTGCCCAACGGCCGGCTAGAAAGCGACTATCAACTATTATCGCCAAGACCACTTCTCAGACACATAATCTCAATCGTAAATCTCGTTCGTGCTCGCTTTGTCTTACATCCATACAACTGATACAACGCTATGTTCCAGATGGTTTTTATAGATTTGTATAATCGTGATATCTTCGTTCTGCATAGATGTCACATGAAACAGCGCCATCTATCGAACAATGTGGCAATCAAATAAAAATTGTACGAGCAAAGATAGATATAACCATAGAGTAACTTATACTAGAGCGGTACTGTCATAGTAAATTTTGTAACCGCAGTAAATTCACTGCCATCTGTCGACACACTTTAAAACTAAAAATGAAGATTTATAAAAATACGATAAAATGTATTTAAATATGGATAAATGATTTTTTTTATTTGCAATAATTATTTTTATGATTTTGACCCATGTTCTTTCACTGATATGCGTTAAAATTGTTAAATAACAAACGAAACCATCAACGCCATCTATACGACTGTAGGCCAAAGCTAGTAGCGCCCTCTGAACGAGAATCAAATTTTCTTGATTTTCGAGGCACGTTTTTTCCTTAGACTGTATCCATCTATTACGGAGTTATATCTATCTTTGATATTAACTCCGTAATAGATGGATACAGTCTAAAAAAAAACCGACGAAGTGCGAGTCGGACTCGCGCACCGAGGGTTCCGTACTTTTTAATATATGTTGTTATAGCGGCAATAGAAATACATCATCTGTGAAAATTTCAACTGTCTAGCTATCACGGTTCATGAGATACAGCCTGGTGACAGACGGACAGCGGAGTCTTAGTAATAGGGTCCCGTTTTTACCCTTTGGGTACGGAACCCTAAAAACGTATCAACTTTTTTTGATTCTCGAACAGATGGCGCCACTACCTTTGGCCTACTCTCGAATAGATGGAGTTGACGGTTTCGTTTGTTATTTAACAATTTTAACGCATATCAGTGAAAGAACATGGGTCAAAATCATATAAAAATAATTAATGCAAATAAAATATTTATTTATATATAAATACATTTTATGGTATTTTTATTCATCTTCGTGTTTAGTTTTAACTGTGTGCCGGCAGTGAATTTACTGTTGCTACAAAATTTACTATGACAGTACCGCTCTATCCTAATATGTATATCCTCTTTGGTACTGGGGTCATCATACCAGGAAAAATCTTAATAATGTGATTCATTTTTGCTACCTCGTAGAGTGCCATCTAGCGTTCAATTTGTGAAATAAATAAAAGCTACAGGAGTTTGGAATCATTGTCCCAGGAAAAATCTTAATAGCGCGATTCAGGATTTTTGCTACCCCGTGCAGTGCCATCTAGTGTTTAATTTGTAAACTAAATAAAAGCTGCAGGAGTTTGGAGTTATTTAATTGTCCCAAGAAAAATCTTAATAGCACGATTTAGTATTTCTGGTACACTGAACAGCGACATCTAGCGTGCAATTCGTAAACAAAACAAAAAAATGCATGAAAATAAAATTATAGTTTGGTATGTTAGACTCTCTCATTTCAAACATAGACAGAGAGAATCATACTTTCTTTGTCTTACACTAGTACTAGCACCCAAAAGAAAAGGATGAGTATAGTTTTTTTGTTCTTCTATAATGACAATTTGATTTGACCAATTATACAATTCTTCCTACCCTCGTTACCTGCTCCTACCGAACATGAACACGAATATAGCTGTTTATCATAACGTAACTAACTTCACGTTGCGTAAAAAAGGGATGCACTATGGCCGCATGAGCGAGACGGCGTCTGAAAATCGTGTAATAAGCCCTTAAAAAAAACATTTTAATTATTTTTCCTTTTTCGTTACTAACCTTTATGGAATTTATGATTTCTATTCTACCTACTTATATATAAGTAAAAAAATCGGTCTATGGCGCAAAACAATTGACAGATGTTGTCACACATTGTTATTCTGCCAAAACTTTGTAAGGATGTTAACAGACGATAATTCGGACAAAGAGAGCGAATATGAAGATAGGAGTCTTGAAGGCAGTCCGAATATTATGAAGAAGTCATTATCTTCAGTTGGATTTCGAAGCAGTACGGAAAATCAAAATGCGAGGCCATTAGCGTTGCGAGCAACACAATCCTTCACCGGAGCTGTGGAAGAGCTTCGACTTTGTGGTAATTTTCAAAGAATGAATTTGTGTAATAGGATAAATGTGATGTCAGCACCAAAAATAGCTACGGTTTGTCCTTGTGGGTGTCTGCTGAGACCCGCCACGGCCGTACCCTTCCGTACTCGGGAACAGGACACATTGGCACTTCACGTCGTCTCCCCAGAGGTGCTCAACTATCATGGATACTGTTTTGAGCCGAACCAAATAGCCATGTTTTGGAAGAAAGACTGTAGAATGTTCTTGTGGAAAGGCCAAGCAAAAATGAAGAACGTGATACACGCAGATTCTCATAAGAAATAATCTACCTAACATGTAGTAGCTACGTTTTCATAATGTTCACTAATTATATGTTTAGCAAAACTGTAATTTGCTTAATTAAAATGGTAATCGAGTACTCAAGCTATTTATTTCTTAAATTCTGT
Organism: Cydia strobilella; assembly: GCF_947568885.1. Lineage (NCBI taxonomy): Eukaryota > Metazoa > Arthropoda > Insecta > Lepidoptera > Tortricidae > Cydia > Cydia strobilella. Next base: position 18,122,172 of record NC_086044.1, read on the forward strand.
ACAACTAGGAACACCTAATTTACGTGCACGTAAATAATAAAATCGTAACAAAAACTTTACAAGTATGTTCATATTCATACATCGCTAAATCTACTGTAACGTTTGCACCGTGTCCAACGGCTGTTTTTCGACCCCGGGCATATTAGCTTCTGCATTCTCACCGCACGAGAATCTAACGTAATCGACGATTTCGACTTTATTCTGTTCTAATATTTCTTGGACAGTATAGGAGGGGTCTAGGAGGTACTCTTGGTAGATGAGGTAGGTCTCGTCGTCGGAGTCCTTGGCGGGTTTGTCGATGTTTTTGTCGCCTATTTTCGCAGGCGCACATCCGACTATGTGTTGGCAGAGCTGGCGGCCGACGTCCTCCGTGTCGGCGAGCTGGCGGTAGGCGAGCAGGGCGCCGTACTTGCCGGCGGAGTAGGCGCCGGCCGCGGCGGGCGCGGGGTGCGTGTACGCGGCGATCCTCAAGTCCTCGTTGTTCGCCTTCCAGCACTCTGCGCGTCTCAGCACGGCGTTCTCGCCTACGTTTCCGATGAATAACGCGAGGACTTCGGACAATTTTTTGCCGTCTGCGGATAGGTTGCCGAGCTGCTCGCTGTCAAGTTCCATCTACAATAAGAAAACAGTATATTGGTTAATGGACTTTACTAATAAACTACCAGTAAACAACCTAGACATGGTTTAATTGCATGGTAGACACCATCGCCAATCATGAGGCATGAATGACGTTATTACAAATGTAACAACAATCTAGCTTGCCTTCAGATCTAGTTCTAGAATCTAGTTCCCCCCACGTACTTCACTCAAAAACTATCTCACATGATTCATGAATTAAAATAGTAAAGGTACAAATAAAATAGCATGGACGAATAAAACAAAAAGACTTGACAGTGTCTATATAAAGTTGCGTTCCTCTAATATTCGGCGCCAATATTCAAAATAATTATCTTGAAAAGAAGTATGAGCATCGAACAAAATGCATGAAACTGAGACCTTCACAATAACTCAACTTCCATTCAATATACAGTGCGGCGATACCTGAACCCAAAACCAGAGGTCTAAGCGTCGATCAAAATGGATGGAACTGAGACCCGCTGCATTAGTGACGTCACCTGGCAATAATTAATGTCATTACCGGGTCTAATGCAATTAAATTTCATTATTTTTTTTTCTGACCTGGCAATAAGTTGAATATTGGAGCAACGCGATTTTATATTATAAGTACGCGACATTGTCAAGCTTAAAAACATGAATAAACTGAAGTACCTTAGTCACTGGACCTTTGGCTTGCAGACTGGTGTGTGCAAATTTGAAACAAGCAGCAGCAGCGTCTTCCATCAGTTTCTGGAACTTGTCATTTTTGGCTACAAAGTCTGTTTCACAGTTGAGTTCCACCAGGGCCCCATGACTCTTGTCAAACCTGACAGCTACGAGTCCCTGGAGTGCTGTGCGTCCGGCCAGCTTTGTAGCTTTGGCCCAGCCCATTGCTTGAGCTTGCTCATTGAGCCAGGTTTCGGCCTGTAATAGAAAGAAAGAATTTCTTAGTTTCTCTTAAGGAATTTGACTTGATTTATAGTTAATTAACCCTTTTAAGATTAATTCTGTATGGAATATTCGAACTCCAAACTATATGACTTAAATCAAAATCCCTAATATCTACTAGTATTATAAATGCATAAGTAACTATCTCTCTGTTACCTTTCATGCCTAAACCTCTGAACTAGATGAATTAGATCAAATTGAATTTGGACACCTAAAAGCTAGTGGTAAATATCAAATAATACAAAATTTAGTAAAAAACATTCTTCGGCAGCAAGGATATAATTTGTGTGATGAACAACTGGGGCCCGTTTATCAAAAATTTTTAGCTTGTAATACAAGTGGAAGTCCCTTTTTGACAGCTTTTGTTAGAAAGGGACTTCCACTTGTATTACAAGCTACAAGCTTTTGATAAACGGGCCCCAGGTGTTCATTAGGTTTACAAGTTTGAATAGCTGTGTTAAAAGTATTATGCCTGTATTGATCTTATCCAACTTGCAATTGCTGAGATAAAATGGTAATATATGGCTATGGTAACCAACTAATCTATGTATGGAGGTATACTCTAAGTAATAGAATAGAAGACTGAACTGTATATTAGAATAGTATGTTTGATGCTAGGAACATACTGTATCATTATTAAATAAGAAAATTTGGGAGTAACAATAGCACATGTCCAGTCCTCACCCTTTCAACCCTGCCCACGGTAAGGTAGGAGGAGAGCTAAAGGCTTGGCCCACAAGGGCTAGGGTAAAAACAAAGTTTTAGCCTGCATGATTTTATTTAAGGCACAATGTAGCTCTCAGGTCAAACAGATTCGAGATTTAACATAATGACAACTAATGTCCCTGTTTACTTATAGTCCAAAAGGACATAAATTTTCACTGTCACATACATATGAAATTAAATATTGCCTTACATACCTTTTCTGAATTATTGTTGTGCATTTCAAGTGCCTTCTTGCAATTGGCAATAGTGTAGCCTGTTTTCTTCCGAAGTTTAGCCAGCAGTGAAGACTCTACTGCTCTGCAAAGTGGGCTTGTGTGGAGGCTCCGCACCAACTGGAATATCATCTGAAATTATAGTTAATTAAATGCGAATTGACTAGCAAGAATATAATTATTTCTTTTGAATGAATAACACACTTACACACACACAAGAAAAAATAAGTTTACACAAGTCTACATTTTGCACATAACTTCTGGATATTTTTAAACACTTCAGTAAAAACAAACTGATCACTGTTTTGCTCAACAAGCCATTGCCATGCCTATGACATCATCTGATCGGAGTCTGAGTAGGAAGGGGCACTATATAGGTACTTGCTTCTATCAAGGCCAATGCTCGGACGAATCATAGTGGTTTTATATGTAGCTATAGAGCGACAGTAGGTATAAGCAACAGCTGGGATTAGTTACCTTTGAATAATACTCTACTTTTTGCTTCATTTACCAATTCTTAACCCATAAATTAAGTTTTTAGTCAGTCATACCAATGGACATTATAGTGGTGATAATATGAGCATAAATACTTTTTAGTGATTGACTTCAGCACGATAATACTGGCCAAAAACATCACCATAGATACAGAAACAAATGAAGGTTTCAGACCGTTACCATGGATAAGAAATCGATTTGATATTGTCAGATTAGTTCTGTAGATAATTCATTGTTATAACTTAGGTTTCTAATAGGATAATAGCAATTATTAATGTGAGAAGTTCAGAGATCGATAGGACTGAGATACATAACCAAAAAAACTATTGAGCATAACCTAATTTCAAAAGACAACTTACCTTTTGTTCGGTTACTTGTGGGATCGGTAAGTATTTTAAGTGTCAACTATTTAAAGGACCCGGCAAAACACTCCGGTTTATGTCATGTAAATAAATTTACAAGCGGAATTTATTCGCGGAAAGAAAATATGCCAATTTTTGACATTTGACATTTGTCAACGCCGGTCGATTGGAAGTGACGTAACGTAAGACGTAAAAATACCGCCTTGCGTTTAATTTATGCTCAGATGGGCACCTTTGCAGATTGCATAGATTCTTTAAGACGTTAAAAGTAGAATATTATTTGTACTTTCAGAGCGACCTTGCCTTTTCTTGTACATATTACGTACAAAACTGTATGATAGGTATTCTGTAAGTAAAACTGAATTCACAAGCCTTCTGTAGTAGGCATAGTTGGGCAAACCAAATTGTCAGTAAATAAGAACACAAAAAAACTCTACTCATCCTTTGCTTTTGGGTGCTAGTACTAGTGTAAGACAAAGATAGTATGATTCTCTGTCTATGTTTGAAATGAGACGGTCCTTTGTCAAACTATACGTCTAGAAGAAGCTTCCTCTGATAAAAATTAATAAGTACTTATAATAGGTACCTACAGTCAACAATACTATTCGCTTAGCACCTTTGCGTACAAACTTCTATGCAGGGGGGTACCTTTTCTCTGCCTACTACTTTTTGTCGAATCACGGTTGTATTAACTACTGCTGCAACGTCAATAAAGTATTACCTGGTCAATTTCAGCCGCCATGGACAGAAACGGGAAACCAACGAGAAAAAAAAGTCACCCTGAACCATCGAATACCGACGCAAAATTACCTAAGCTTCCAAAAATGAGAACGGCCGAAAGTTTAAAAATTAGGACAAGGCCACTATTCTCGCTCGCTGAAGAAGTTCTTAAATTACCACCACCGCCAAAACCTGTTAAGAAGAAGCCTACTGCAGCTCCTAGAAGACAGTCTTCTGGTGAACTTTCTTTATTTTATATAACTTAGTGCCACTTGCACCATCTTACTAACCCGAGGACACTAACACTAACACGTTAGTGAATGGTGCAAGTGCCCCTAAGAGTAATAAGCGTTTAAGTATGTATTTATCTTGGTTAGCGTTGAAAAAATCCGGAAAATTGCGGGAGAATTTCAAAACGGCTCGTTTTTTTCAAGTTTCTTTCGATAAAAACAATATGTATTTCAATACACTTAATTAGGAATTTAAACAGGTAGGTTAAGGTTGCATGTCTAATGTGTTTGTTTATGTTTATGGCATTGACACTGTCATCACTCACCAGTGGCATTGTGTGTAACGTATTTAATTCTTTCGAATAGATCTGAAAAAAAAAAACCGAAAAAAACGAAAATTTGAAAAATTCAAAAAAAAAAACATTTGATTTTTTCCGGAAATTTCATCCCTAATCTTGGTAACGACCATCTGTCTGTATGACATCATAAGTTGATGCATATTACTGTATATTATGTCAGTGACTTATGGTTGAAGCGCATGCATGATATCTACCAGCCATTCCAGAGTCACGACTCACGAGTTTCGGAGCCGTGGTTCGAGTTTTGCCAGAGTAGGTGATCCACTTTTCCTTTATTTCTAAGCATTATGGTAGGTACTTATCCTTTGCACTTTTTTAATAAGTATCATGTCGGTGGCAAACAAGCATACGCCCCGCCTGATAGTAAGTCACCGTAGCCTATGGACGCGTGCAACTACAGGGGTGCTACATGCGCGTTGCCGACCCTTTAAAATCCTGTACACTTCTTTTCCTCCTTAATTTAATACAAAATGATTTTAGTATGGGGTAGCGCATTGTTACTGGTAAATTTCCAATGGAAACTGGTAGCCGTTTAAGAAGTGAATCTATAACTTATGGTAAGTATAGCGTCTCTCTTAAGGATATGGTGGAAACGGGTAAGTCTCGGTTGCTCAGTTGGTTAGAGCGGGCCCATATCCCGGACTCGCGAGTTCAAATTCTCCTCCGAGATTGTGAATTTCTACACTTTTCCTTTGTTTTCTACGAATTGACATTGATTATTTAGTGCATGGCCACAAAGTGGCGTGCGTATACATTACTTAACAATATTATATACCTACTTAGGTTCTGCCTTTTCTTGTTGTAGTGATGCTAAAGTTCACCGCCTTGCGCAAAGCCCGGGAGCAGTTTAGGGTTAAGCTAATGAATCTAATTTGCCAATCGGAGCCGGGGGAGGACGGTGATTGCATTCCTTCGGGAGAAGAGAAGAACATGTTACGATATTACTACTACTTACGATACGGGATTGACAATGTGCATGTTGCTCCGCTTGATAGCAAAATTATAAAACGGTAAGGAGAGAAAAGAGGGTGCGTTATTTCGTTTTATACCATTATTTTGATTCTGTAAGGGTTTAATAGTGACAAACTTGTGTTTTCCGCGTGATAACAAACTAATCCCTAGAATTTTAAACTGCATTTCTATAACATGTCGGTGGCAAACAAGCTTATCTAAGAATTCGGGGTGTCACATGTGCGTTGTTGACTCTAATCAATAATCATAGATATACCTACGTACCCAAGTTTACACGTACCTACAGTAAAACTGTTTGTCATTTGGTAGATTATAAGTCGTTTTTTAGGATTCCGTACCAAAAAGGTACAAAAAGGAACCCTTATGGTGCGACTGTCTGTCCGTCCGTCTGTCACATCTCTAAATATCTCGAGAACTACGGGAGCTATCGATTTGAAATTTTGTATAATCATGAACAACGGTAATCCAGACACATTGAAAGTGTTGTTTTTTTATTTATTTTTTATTAAAAGAGAAGAAAAGGGGGCAAAATTTAAGAGTATAGTTACTAAGTGGGGGTATCGTTTGAAAGAGCTCAAATTGTACATTCCAAAACGATTTAAACACCTTATTAAATTAAAATTAAAATCGTTGACATCGGTTCACATGATAAAGAATTATCCCTGAAAAACCAACATACACACTTCCGGTCTCACAAAATAGTTATCCCGATAGATGGCGCTGTACATAATTCTTCTGGCCAAAATTCTTTTTTGTTTACACGAGATAAATGAAAGTTTGTAGGGAACCCTAAACGAACTCGCACTTGACCGGTTTTTTACTGTCGTTTATTTAAATAACATTTTTTAGAATTCACAACTTGATCTCACCGAAACTAAAAAGGTGGCAAGATACCATGGCGATAGCCACAGACGAAATGCGTGAGGATTTCATGATGAGCATGAAGAAAGCCATTGTCGATTTCGTTTTGAAAGACCCTAATACGGTAGGTATTCACGGCATTCTTAATTAGCTTGTCAATTAGGTAGGTACCATAGGGGATATTACTGCAATGTTCTGCCATCAGAGTGCAGCACTAGCCTTTTTAGTAAACCATAGAGTAACTTAAACATACTGTACCTTTAAAAGTTATTTAACAAGTTTTCAGAGATAATAAAATATGACATTGATGCATCAAGGCGGTTTGTCTACAGAGGACCTACCGGGAAACGCGAATCCGAAATTTCGCTATCTGCCTCATTATCGCTTCAATATGCAAGAGTGACAGAGATGTTAGATAACGAAATTTCGATTTGTTTGTTTAGCGATAGACCCTCAGATTGTGGTAGTGGCGCCAGATACGCAAAGTTTCACGTAATATTCCCTATTAATTGTCATGTGATATAGTGAAGGGTGTCTGTAAGTTGGGGTAGCTGTATTTATACTTGAAATTCAGAGCAACGAAACTCCATCAGTTGGAGTGATCAGTGTCAGTGTTAGCTCGACCTTATATTACATAATGTGTGGTCATGTTGATACTAAAAAGTACTATGCAGTACAGCTTGAGCTTGCTGATTAACCCGCGCGTGCACACGCTTGAGAACCCTTTAAACTTTTCATTGGCTTAGGGTTATGTTGCTTGTGCCACCTGAGATATTATCTACCTACAAATATATAAAATAAAATATGTCAATTAGGAAGAGACAGCTGAAGAAGAGGATACTCCACTCAAACAAGAGCTGGCAATGAAAGATGACGCATGGAGGAATCGGTATGCCATGGCCGTCAAGAAGCTCAACAAGGAACTATTCATCCTAAATCCGTGCATCGCACAAGTCTTGGAGATTTGGTGGAATAACTACAAGTAAGTTTTTAATTATTTATACATAGGTCCAAGAAAGTAAAGAAACCTGTAGTAGTTTTCCAACCTAACATAAAAACTAAGGTAAGGTTTGCTAAGTAGGGAACTAAAGTCATGGATTGATCGTCGTTTTAGTTTTTAGGGTTAGTACTTACTAAACTTCTTCAGTATAGTCAGAGAATTCCCATTGTACTATTACTACTACATCTATTTACTCTTGCATAAAGCGTTGCTTATTATTTGGTCATAACAATAATTATATATTTTCAAACACATATGTTTTATTACAATTGTGATGTAATGTAAAATTCAATTGCAATGTATATTGTTCTATGAATAAATGACTATGATTATGACTATGACAAATAATTCTACAGAGCGTCGCTTACGATTGCTACTCTACCATTTAGATTTTTCTCGTAAAGCTTGGAAGCCGAGATTTGTTTAACAGTAAAATTTTCAAAGCAGCATGGAACTAAAAATCGGCTTCCAAGTCTTTTCAGCAGTATTAAAAAACCAGACAAGTGCGAGTCGGACTCGCCCACCGAGGGTTCCATACTTTTCAGTACTTATTGTTGTAGCGGCAACAGAAATACATCTTTTGTGAAAATTTCAACTGTCTAGCTATCGCGGTTCAAGAGATACAGCCTGGTGACAGACAGACAGATGGGCAGACGGATAGACGGACAGTGGAGTCTTAGTAATAGGGTCCCGTTTTTACCCTTCGGGTACGGAACCCTAAAAAGGAGTATTCGCAAGCAATAGGGTAGTTGACAAATTTTTATTAATGGTATCAGTCGATCAGGTTTGTTTTGAGGATCAAATGTCTGTATAGGACCCATTGCCTTAAATCAATACAAAAGTCACAAATGATGGTCAAAGTCTGGCACCCGCAATCGTGACGTCACGGTGTAACGACGCTATTGCTTAGAAGCCGTTGTAGAAAAGAAGGAAATTGCGATTTTGTCGGTGAAATGTAGCGTTTATGTATGATTGTATAGATATTGTTGCTATACAATATTATTTTTAATAAAATGTTAGGAATCGAATGATACATACCATTATTTTTTTCCACTTTGGATGTTTAAAAAATACTAAAATTTTGAAACTTTGAGGTATTGTCTCTTTATTATTCCCATATTTTTTTAAAGTTTTCAATTAATTGTGATTTTTCTATCTATTTCACTAGATTTAGTTACCAAATTCAACATGTATCAACAACCGTATAGTTGTAAATCTCGCAATCTGAAATCTTTTTTCAGTGATATGCGATTGGTAAATTTAGAGGAGCTAACATCGGCATCCGAAGCTTACACCCTACAAGAGTTTAACTTCATTTGTAAAAAACATATCGAGATATCAAGTAATACCCTTCTCAATGAGTGGCTGCCGATGCTGAAAGCTCTTTTTGTACAGGTATCGTATTACATACAATACTTACGTTAACTGCATGGACATATTGACATCAAACCGACATTAGAATGATATTAAAATCATATCAGGGGGCCTAGCCAAGGTGACAATCGTTTGCGCTACGACAACGAAACGCTATCGGTCTCTCTATCGCACTAACGGAAGAGTGATAGAGAGACAGATAGTGTTTCGTTGTCATAAGTATTATTGCGAGCGAAACGCCCGCGCGGATTACAGCTAACTGATATGATTCCAATATCATTCTAATATCGAATTGATGTCAGTGCACGTTCGAATTGGCCTGTATCACTGTATTGCTTTATTTAATCATCACAATGGGACTTAGGGCCTGATTCGAACTTTAAGATACGTCAAAAATTTAACTTTAAACTCTCGCGTTTTGTACACATAATCCGTGACCACAGCTAGTGCAACCTAGTTGAAACGTCGGAAAAAAGGTAAAATAATGAAATTTAATCGCGTTAGACCCGGTAATGACATTAATTACGTCAAAAATTCGCTGAATATACATCATGGATCGGATATGTCAGTGTCAAAAGTGACGTCTCTTCAAAAATATATGTCACTTTTGACAATGACATATCCGATCCATATCGTATCTTTACCAAAATGTTGAGGTATCTTAAAGTTCGAATTAGACCGTTATTCTCAGATATGTAGCCCGCAAATGCACTAGTTAGAGGTAATATTACAGTGCGCTGGAGCGACTCAATCAAGAGCGCTGCCGAATGCAGCTTCAATTACACGCTCCATTTGTCAAAGACCCGTAATGCACCCAGACTAGCGTTTGGTCACGATCTTGACCCAAACCGACACGATGAAATGAAATGAAATTTCGGTTGCGGTTTTGTTTTTTTATGGACAGCCATGTTTAATCAGTGCGATGGTTGGCTCTCTCTCAGGCAACTTAAAGCACTAGTAGAGTTTCTGATACCCTTTCAACTCAACGTATCTCACATCTCACACGTGCGTCAATCTGCTACAACACGTTTCCCGCTACGTATAACTACAGCGTGCTTATATTACGCTCAGTACTGACGTGCTACGGACGGCGAGTACGGCGTAGCACTGATATGCACTAAATATATTGTTTTTCTTAGTAACGAATTGTGAAAATATCTCGGTGGGGGGGGGGGGGGGGGGGGGTTAAAGGGGGGTAAAACTGGTTTTTAGGCCATATAAATAAGAATTACAAGACAATCGGCTGACAGTACTCTATTTTACGGCCTTTGTTACTTTAGTACTTACACTTTACCAACCTTTTTGGTAATTTTTCCAGGGAATGAAAAGGAAACAAATCCCGGAAATCAAACAGGCGTCTAAAATAAAGCATTTTTACAATTGTTTAGGTTGCTTGATGACATATAACTTACAAACGTTATGTTTAAAATCGATGAAAGAATTCACTGGCTACTTGTTGGATGTGGGGGTACGTATATATTGTATTAAATTACTCCCGTGTCCCGATAATTAAGTATGTCTACTTGTATATGATTCAGTAAAATCTCTTATGTCACCACTTTTGCAGGGTTTAAATAGAGGATTTGTGATAAATCTTGTATTTGCGAATGATGCGATAGAATTCGAGCCCACATTCAAACAGTTTAGAAATCAGCTGAGACTGTTGTACGATTTTCTTACGGACGCGTGTAGGGTTCCACGGTTGGAGACCATGCTGTATAAGGAGACCGTCTGTGCTGGTAGGAGTAGTCTACAGGTAGGTACCAATCTATAAAATACCGTTTGGGTTATCAATTTATATCTACTCTATATACCTAGTTTTTAGTTAATATTACCCGACTCTCATGCCTTAGAATAGAAGGTAAAATTAGTGCAAAAGGGATTTTTAACTGAAGGAAAATGTATGCCTGGGATCGTCCGCCCCAACCAATCTCTATAATTATATAAATATTCATTTCATTCACATAAACTTTTGTATGTCAGCCGATCATAGACGACGAACTAGTAGAAGGATATAAAAAGCAAATAGCTGACTTAATAAGTGAACAAAGAATTGGACCAGAACTGAGAGTTCAGGATTTCGATGATTACGTGTGCTTGTTGAATGGAGAGGTAAGTGCGTTTTTGTATTTTATAGACTGCCTTTCTTAAAGACTGTGCTTCATACGAAGTTGCTTTTGTTAGAAGTGAGTCTTACGTGTAACTACAACTACATATTTATTTATTTATTTATTGGATACAATGTAAGTTTACAGTTTAAAACCAATTCACTTACATGCTAGGAACACAGATATGAGTAGAAACATTACATTACATATATGGAATACACATTCACGCCAGGTCGTATCATATACGATTGAGACCTTGCTTACAGTTACTTTATAGCCTAGTCTTTATTCCTGTCCGTAATTTAATTTGATAAATTTTAACAACCGATGTTTTTTTTAGTCTATGTCAAGAGTGGAATCGTTCATCAACTCTGACCCTCCAAAAACTTTCGAAGAATATTGCGCGGAAGCGGTAACATATGTAGAGCTAGCCAAAGAAATACCGTCAAAACTAGAGGGGACCATCGTGATAGGGATGTTTCAGATGCAAAGAGGAGATCTTATCAATTCACTTCGACAGGCAGCGACGAGATTGGGTAACACTATTTTACGGAGGATGACCGATGACTATCAGACTGAGATTAAAGCGTAAGATTTGATACGGTTTATTTATAAATTTGATTTGGTTAATTGAGTTACAAGGCAAAACAGTTGTCGAAGATGTGGTTTGACTGTAATTTAATAATATGTACAGCAAGCTGCAAAATTGCATGCAAATTATGAATGGATCTTATTCATAAAGTGGCCATGCACTTTTGCAGCTGGGTGTAGGTAAGTACGTTCCTTGATTTCTGCCTCATTTATGATGCAATAAAATAAGCACTTCTTTGTTTCTGTGGTTTTGCTAGAATAAAGAATCATATTTGCTTGCAATACAAGTGTTGCAATTTATTTGCCAAGGTTAAAGCTACATTTGTATTCTTACGCCTGGCTTCATTGTATTGTGGCGAATTATGTATATACCTGTATTAATCCCGACCGTACCTTCTGCCTGAAAATAGTTGTTGTATGCATTCAAATCCCATCAAAACAATAACTAACTAAGAATAAAAATAAGAATTAGCCTCATGCATGAATTTTATATTTGAACGAAATATGTTTTATTCGGATGTTTGTTACCGTTATATCATGTTACAAATGCATTTCCGTTTTTAAATTACCATTTAATTATTTAAAATTATAAATAAAAAGTACAAAAATTTGCCCGCGAAAAGCTAGTGAGCGAAACGCTCGAAACGCCACGTGAGGTCACGCGTTCGACAGATTAGTGTCATTAGTAGCAAACGTCAGTTGGGCCGCCCAACGTGTGACGTCATCACGCTCTGTCGAATTCGCGCCAAAAATTATGAGCGTTTCAACCGCTCAAAAATTTTCAACATTTTAAATATTTTTTAATAAAATAATGTTAAGGTTTACAAAAGTATTTTTATCATTTCCGGGGTTCAAACGATATAAATTATGAAACCAAAAATAAAAATAAATTCATGCATGGAGCTAATTGCCACATATTCAATACTTGATATAAAGATTGAATATGTGGCCATAAACTAACTACGTGTGTATTGGCAGTAAAAGTGTTAAGCAGGTAAGGTTTTTGCTAAAACTCTATAGTTATAATGAAAAGGAGCGTGTTCAGGTCATTATGAACACCTTACCCGCTTACCTACTTCTGCTGCTGACTCTATCTATGAACAAATGCTCATGCCCTGCAATTATAATAGCATATACGACGGGTATTCCCTGATCGCGACCACACTTCTAACGCCGCCGCCGGACACGAGCGGGCTGATGGAGCTCATAGAGTACTACAAGAAATCACAGGCGGTCTTCATAGAGGAGATGGAGGACAAGCTGAGGAATGTGCTGCGTTACATTGTGTTCCTAGGGGACTACACCAACTTCACGCCGTTGGAACTTAAGGCTAACAACCAGACTTTCCACTGGTTAGTTTAAAACCCATTCATCATCTTCATCCCGTTGTCCCGGCATTTTGCCACGGCTCATGGCAGCCTGGGGTCCGCTTGGCAACTCATCATCATCATCATCATCATCATCATCATCATGTCAGCCGATAGACGTCCACTGCTGGACATAGGCCTCCCCAAGGCTCGCCACTCCGACCGATCCTGTGCCGCTCGCATCCACCGAATTCCCGCGACCTTTACCAGGTCTTCGCTCCATCTCGTTGGAGGCCTACCGGCAGTCCGTCTTCCGGTACGCTTGGCAACTAATCCCAGGAATTGGCGTGGGTACTAGTTTTTACGAAAGTGACTGCCATCTGACCTTCCAACCCAGAGGGTAAACTAGACCTTATCCTCCTAAGATAAGATAAGATAATATTTATTGAATAACTGTGTACAGAGATACAAAGGAAAAATCCAAAGTCATCATTGAAATTTGAACCTATAGTGTAGGAAATAGAGTTGATTTTGCGTTGTTGGAAATTTGACCGAAACAAAGCAAAAGCGACTGTGCCAATTGGATTGGATTTAAATTTTGTCGAAGAGGTACTAGGTCCTAACCTTGTGCCTTAGGAGGTTATTAGGATTAGTGCGGTTTCCTCACGATGTTTTTCTTCACCATAAAGCGACAGGTAAATATCAAATGATAATTATTTCGTACATAAGTTCCGTAAAACTCCAAATCGAAATTATTCGTTATTCGTATCAAACATACTTAACTTAACACTTTAAACTCGCGTTTTGTATACATAATTAATAACAATTGCTGACAATTGACATTTGTTGGGGCGTCAGTATTCCGTGACCACGGCTAGTGCAACCTAGTTGAAACGTCGGAAAAAAGGTAAAATAATGAAATTTAATCGCGTTAGACCCGGTAATAACATTAATTATACTTAACTTACTTTCGTGTATAAATTAATTTATTCCTATTTCTGTAACCAGTCTTTAAAATTGGTATTTAGGTGTATTTAGAAAAACCTATTTTAGGGTGTTAAGTTTTATAAATAAGAAGAGGGTTTCACTGTATAATGTATATGTGCATTTAAAGGTATGCCCGCTTGCCCGGTATTATTGAAGAATCTAAAGTTCTTTGCGAGCAAAAGAAAGTAGAGTACAAGGCTCTGCTTAAGGTAAGTACATACCTATACCTATATAATATTTAGTACATATATTATGTCATTGCAAATTGTTTTAATTGAGTAAAGAGAAATATGGTAATTATTCTGTTAATATTTTAGACTAGAATTGCTGAGTTTATAAAGGATTTAGAAGTTTACGAAATCCAATGCAATGAATTGCAATACTGGGGTGACATAGAACAGTTATCAAAATATGTCCTACGAGCTCGACGGCTTGACGAGAAGTAAGTCAATTTTAATGATTAGTGTTGATAATAAGGTTAAACCTAACTAAGGTCCAGTATAGTCCAAAAATAAAAATAAAATGATTACATTTCTAACTAATAATATTTAATAGTACTTATATATTTTTTCTTAATTTCTATTGTTTTTTGTATGTATTTCTGACTATATTATATCTATGTTATGTTTTGTTTTGTTTTGTTCAAGTTTTGTTCAAGTGAGAGAGATTTATGAGAGTGTTTTGCTTAAGATTATTCAGTTTAGATCACGGGGAGTTCTTAGTCTATTGTTGGAAGGTACTGTACTGTTAGTCCCGTGTTTTATAAGATGTTTTCTATATCCAGGTTGGCTAAAGCTTTGGCGACAATCGATCAATTCAACCAAGAAGAGACATCTTTCGGGTACGAATTATCTCAGTATCCACGAAGAAAACGCATATACGATAAACTTGTGCCATTTAAGCGATTATATGACTCCGGAAATGATTTCCTGCAAAAACATCACAGTTGGATGACATCTAGAGTATGATATTTTATCGTTATTATGCTCAATATATATATTTTTTATAATTCATTTATACTGTAATTACTTTTTCAGGTTGGAAGTTACGAACCCGAAGATATCGAGGGTGACATTGCATATTATTATAAGATAATCTATAAACTGGAAAAATCCTTTCAAGACGTACCCGAACCATTTCGTCTAGCTGCAACAATAAGGTATGAACCTAAGGTATTGTTACTCTCATGCAATGAGGTGAAAAAAGCGTATACGTTGAAAGTTGAAACGCCAGATGGGAACACACTAGATGCGTATCTATGTGTATACACGCCGGTTCGCGGTTGTTAGGCTTAAAATGCGTGCATATAACCGTTTGTTTGTTTTATTAGAGCTAGAATGGATGACTTCAAGGTTCACCTTCCGATCATCAATACCCTGGGCAACCCTGGCATGAAAGCTCGGCATTGGGAGAAGATCTCCGATATTGTTGGCTTCCCGATTCTCGTGGACGATAACTTGTCTCTCGAAAAGGTCATCGACTTCAATCTAACGGATTACAACGATAAATTCGAAACCATCTCAGAGGCTGCCACTAAAGAAAATAATCTGGAAAGGGCTTTAGACAAGATGATGAAGGAATGGGCCGATCTCACTTTCGAGATTTTACCATACAAGTTTGTAAATTTATACAGAATTGAGTAGAATGTTCTAAAATGGATTTGTTAATCACTGTAAACGAAACATTACAGGGATACTGGAACATATATCTTATCGAGTATCGATGAAATTCAGTTGCTGCTTGACGACCATATTGTCAAGACGCAGACTATGAAAAATTCGCCTTATATAAAACCATTTGAAGAAACTATAACGTAAGTAAATCCTGGTTGGGGTACTCTAATTATTCGTGAAATCGTAAACGTCTGTTAATCATAAGACCAAATTATACTTATATCATAATTAGTACGATAACTAATTTCATAAAAATATCTCTATAGTGATTGGGAGGGCAAGTTGGTATTATTGCAAGAGATCTTAGACGAGTGGTTGAAGGTACAGGCCACTTGGATGTACTTGGAACCCATTTTCTCATCTCCAGACATTCAGCAACAAATACCCGAGGAAGGGCGTCGCTTCAGCGCTGTTGATAAGGTAGCCAGCTAACAATGTTTTATTTTTATATTGCTGTTTGATGATTGAGTTTTTTAGCGGGGGCAGCAGTCGTCAGATACGAGTGCCAGGTGAATTTACATTAGATCTTTTACTCTTTTACTCTTGGTGAATTTAAACTCGATCAACGAACATAATTGAGTAGCTTAACTTCAAACTCGGGTAAATCCATGTGTCAGATTACGCGATTTTGGTATTAAGAAAAGGTAATAGGGTAGATTTTTGCTGAGAGGGTTGAATGGGTTCACCCGAGTTGGAAGTTAAGCGACACAATTTTCGACGATCATAAATAGCATCTGCAGGTCTGCATTTTTTTTTTCAATTGTAGGTATATTTTATCCTATATCGTCTCAATAACATATTCGATGATAATTGTAGACGTGGCGCGAAGTTTTGAAAGCTGCCTTCCTAGAACCTCGAGTTTTAGACGTGATCATGATAGACAAAATGTTGGACAAAATGAAGAAATCCAACAATTTGCTCGAAATGGTCCAGAGAGGCCTGAACGCTTATCTCGAGAAGAAACGTTTATATTTCCCGCGCTTCTTCTTCCTGTCCAACGACGAGCTGCTTGAGATTTTATCGGAGACTAAAGATCCCATGCGGTCAGTATTTCTCATCTTCACAGAGTTGCACTTAAGTGTACCCAGTACTGCTTATACAGATGTAGTGCATAATTATTTTCCATCGTATTTTCACGGAAACGTACGAACGTGTTTTGCTATTTCAGTCAGTTTCGGTACAAAAAGTACTGAGGTTGACTGAAGTAGCGTGACAAAGACGAACGTTTCCGAGAAAATACGATGGAAAACAATTATGCACTACATCTGTACATTATATTTATAGAGTACAACCTCACCTCAAGAAATGCTTTGAGGGAATCGCAAAACTGTCATTTACTCCCGAGATGGTGGTGACTCACATGCGTTCATCGGAGGGTGAGATTGTGGAGTTGACTATGACTATTGATACTGTAGAAGCAAAAGGACAGGTAATACTTATGAGTCTTTGACATGTATGCCTTTATAGTGTGGTAATAATTTATCTGTCTAAAGCTTGAACTGAAGGTAATTTTCAGCTTTAAATAATCATGTTCGACATTTTTCGACATCAGTTTTGATATTTTGATATAAGTAGTTATACTACTATACTGCACTGGGCACTGGAGGATTTGTTACTTTTTCCTTTCGTATATGACATTTATTTCGTTTTTTAGGGTTCCGTACCCAAAGGGTAAAAACGGGACCCTATTACTAAGACTCCGCTGTCCGTCTGTCCGTCCGTCTGTCCGTCAGTCCGTCTGTCTGTATTACCAGGCTGTATTTCATAAACCGTGATAGCTAGATAGTTGAAATTTTCACAGATGATGTATTTCTGTTGCCGCTATAACAACAAATACTAAAAACAGAATAATATAAATATTTAAATGGGGCTCCCATACAACAAACGTGATTTTTTTGCTGTTTTTTCCGTAATGGTACGGAACCCTTCGTGCGCGAGTCCGACTAGCACTTGGCCGGTTTTTTTAATGAATGAGGCTCTACATACTGCATCCACTAGTAATTCGCACTTAAATTCTGTTAAATACTAAAAAAATGATGTGTAAATATCGTGATAACAACTATTTATTGTTTAATTGAATAAAGGTAGAAAAATGGTTACTAGAGCTGGAGTTCTCGATGAAAGACTCTGTTCATCACGCGGTGTCTCTCTCGTATGATGATTACATGCGAGTGCCGCGGCAGCACTGGGTGCTCGTGTGGCCGGGTCAAGCTGTAAGTACATTCTTCTTTTCCAATTCTTTACACGGAGCGGTCCACATGCCCTTATAAAATATATATCTGTGTTTTCAAAATAGCGCCATTGGGATACCATTATTACGGTCACGGTTTCAAATCACGCTCAAGGCAATATTTGTTCAAAGCTTTGTATATTTTACAGGTGCAATGCATAGCAATGACATACTGGACTTCTGAGGTGACAGAAGCTATTCTCATCAGCGTGGCGGCCATGAAGCGATACTGGGACAAGTGTCAATTCCAAATCTCCAAAATTGTGGACCTTGTTCGCGGAGAGCTTAATTTGCAAAACAGAATTACTCTTGGTATAATTAATTACATGATACATTCATTAGACTTAAATATATAGTATAATAGAAATCAAATATTTGCATGAATTGTGTTCTGTTTGGGTGAGTTTTGATGTAAAGTAATAGAGTAGACGTAGAAATAAAATTAAATTATGTTAGTGGTTGGTATAGCGATTTTTAATTTTGAATGGCTTCCATGCTCATTTCAGGGGCCCTGGTGGTATTGGATGTACATGCCCGGGATGTACTCTTATTGCTTATCGACTGTAAAGTGCAAAAGATCAACGACTTTAACTGGCTCTCTCAAATACGCTACTATTGGGAGGTACGATAAAAGAAAACTTATTTAATGAAAATATAATATTTTTATGAAGTATATCCACAGTGTTTACAGTGGAGGTTCCCTTTTAGAAACAAGAAAACCAGAGTATGCAATGTGCAACCCGCATGATCAACTCTCAGTTGATGTACGGCTACGAGTATCTCGGAAACGCGGGCCGCTTGGTCGTCACACCGCTCACAGACAGATGCTTCAGAACGCTCTTCGGCGCTCTACATTTGAACTTAGGTATATTAAATTGCTACCATAACTCCAGTTATTCTTCCAGTTCCTCCAAGTCGCTTTAAGATAGGCTTAATAATTAAAGTAATCTGTATTTACCGTATTTTTATTATTTAAATGTTATTTTTCTAAATAAATTAATGTGCATACTTCCAACAAGTGTCTACCAACATTTTAGGTACGTGACAGCTGCTTCATATAAAACTGAACTGTCATTTAGATTTGAAACTAATAGTGACGTAATCATTAATCATCTTGATGATATTTATATACTTTTAGGTGGAGCTCCAGAAGGTCCAGCGGGAACTGGCAAGACGGAAACTACAAAAGATTTAGCTAAGGCCGTCGCTAAACAATGCGTCGTGTTCAACTGCTCAGATGGTCTAGATTACATTGCTCTTGGAAAATTCTTCAAGGTTATAATCGGCATTGAAATACCTAAGTTTTAAAATCTAAAATGTTAGTTACTGTCATTTTACGGATATTTTTCCAGGGTTTGGCATCATGCGGTGCTTGGTCATGCTTTGATGAGTTCAATCGTATCGACTTGGAGGTGCTTTCCGTGGTAGCACAACAAATATTGTCTATCCAGCGAGGCATCAACTCCGGCGCCACGACGTTGTTGTTTGAGGGCACTTTATTGCAACTAGATAAAAGCTGTGCTGTGTTCATCACTATGAATCCAGGTTACGCGGGCCGATCAGAGCTACCGGATAATTTAAAGGTAAATTATCATGTTGTAAAGAATTTTGACTTGCATTACTCGCGTCAATGTCAAATCAAAAATTAATTTCATAAAGTGTTTTATAAAAAGATATTTTTTAAAGGCATTTATTTGTGTGATAAGCACAGATATTTGTTCTTGAGTTATGGGTGTTTTCTATGTATTTAAGTATTTATATATTATATATATCGTTGTCTGAGTACCCATAACACAAGCCTCCTTGGGCTTACCATGGTACTTAGTCAATCTGTGTAAGAATGTTCTACAATATTTATTTATTTATTTATATTTATTTCTGTATAATAGCATGTCGTCTATTTTTGTGTCTTCTCCTAGAAAAACCGCATTCCATTGCGTTCTTCATTGTGTGTCAACATTTATTTATGTTCAAATGTTTACTTTTAATATTTCAGGCTTTATTCCGTTCTGTGGCCATGATGGTGCCGGATTACGTTCTTATTTCTGAAATCGAGTTGTATGCATTTGGTTATTTGAATGCAAAACCACTTGCTGTCAAAATTGTTGCTACTTACCGCTTGTGCTCGGAACAGCTGTCATCACAGAGTCACTACGATTACGGTAAGTTAAATTCACTTTAAATTTGTATGTAATTTCAATAAAATGAATTCTCTCCACCTGTTTTTGAAGCTTCGACTCACTCTATCATATGACTCACTTTACCATAGGCATGCGCGCTGTGAAATCAGTGCTGCGCGCGGCAGGCGCGCTTAAATTGCGCTATCCTGACGAGGATGAGGATGTCATCTTGCTGCGCTCAATCAAGGACGTGAATCTGCCCAAGTTTCTCGAACACGATGTTCCGCTATTCATGGTATGATACTTTTTATACCGTTCGAGACGATATATTTACTGAGTCGATTATGTTGTCTCACAGTATAGTATACACAGACACAGCATAATGAAACGTCTACAAAGAGCGCGAGGTCACCACACATGAAGTGGACCCCATAGAAACTTCAAATAATGTAAACAAAACAATTTATCTTCATTACTTCGTAATCTCACAACCTTCTAGGAAAATCATGATCCTATCAACAGTTTGTGCACATCAATTATTTCTAGTTACGTAAAATATATGATGATTATAATATTTCTGTAAAAAACAACCTTCATAAAAATGTTAGGTTATACTTATTATATATCAGATGCTAACAAAATCTGTTATATTTGTTTATATAATTTGCCATTTCTTTTGAATTCCATTTTAGGTGCAATTTTACTTGTAAAGTCGAACAGCAGAACTTAGTTGATTCCTACACTATTTTACACTTTGATAGCTCAAGTTCACTTCTAAAAAAAATAATTCTGTAAATATTTTTAATTGACCCCATGTAATGTAATGAAATTATAAGCGGTCGCGTCCTCATACTAAATTAGCCGTACTGATTTAGTATTATGTACCGTAGCCCCTATGTACGGTGACCGCCAGTGAGCTTATAATGTTCCGTCTAGTTGAGATGGTCATAATTTCATAATTTCATAATTTCATAATGTTCCGTCTAGTTGAGATGGTCTGTCGTGTTACGTATAATTCTATAGCTCTACAGTCTACATTGTATACAATGAGTTTTTGTAATATCTATTGATTTATGACTTTAACAAGCCAATTAGGAACTTAATTTACTTGTTTATCTTATTTTTATAGGGTATTATTGGTGATCTGTTCCCTGGTCTACCACTGCCACAAGCCGGATTGCCGCATCTAGTGCAGTGCTGTAAAGAAGTCTGTGTTCCGCTTAATTTGCAAGCCACCGACTTTTTCATTGAGAAGGTTTCACTTTATTGTTAATAACTATTAAGTTTTATTAGAATTAGTAATTCGGAATTTATATAACTCAACATAAAATGAAATTTAAAGTGACATTCTGATTTGTATAAAATTAAGCGTAATTAAGTAATGATATAACATTTACTTTTTATTTTATTTTATTAGCCTGTTCGTGTATCTCACTGCTGGGCAAAGGCCTCCCCTCTTTCCCGCCACTTGGCTCTATCCAAAGCACATTCCCTCCACTCCACTGATATAACATATAACACAATATTGGATTACGTTAACGTTACAACTAAAAAACGATCGGCATCTTTTTCAGGTTCTTCAATTGTATGAAATGATCCTCGTAAGACACGGCCTTATGTTGGTAGGATTCCCTTTCTCCGGAAAAACGAAATGCTATCATGCCCTTGGAGCAGCTTTAGGCTGTGTGCACGACAAGGTGTGCCATCGTTTCTCTGTTATTTGTCTGTACACCTCAGTAGCGAATCTAAATCAAACCGAAGCGCATTAGGCTAAAAAGAGACGTAGATCAAAATGCCCAAATAAACTAAACAAAAGAAAAATTATCTAGACCCTACTATTATGCACACAATGGACACAACATGGATATAGCGCTCTTCTACTTACTAACACATTTATCCTTTTAACTATGTAATACGCGACGCGATGTATAATCATGATAGCATTAGTGCAGAAATGTATCTAACCTATAGCAAAGATAGATATAACTCCGTAATAGATGGATACAGTCTAAGGAAAAAACGTGCCTCGAAATTCAAGAAAATTTGATTCTCGATCAGAGGGCGCTACTAGCTTTGGCCTACTGTCGTATAGATGGCGTTGACGGTTTCGTTTGTTATTTAACAATTTTAACGCATATCAGTGAAAGAACATGGGTCAAAAACATAAAAATAATTAATGCAAATAAAAAAAATCATTTATCCATTATTAAATACATTTTATCGTATTTTTATAAATCTTCATTTTTAGTTTTAAAGTGTTTCGATAGATGGCAGTGAAGTTACTGTGGTTACAAAATCTACCATGACAGTACCGCTCTATCTTATTATATCCTCTTTGCCTATAGGTACTTCGTTTTTTCTTAGCATTAGAAAGAACTCCACGGAAGTAAACGTTTTTATCAGGCTCTGTTATTGTTAATAATAATGGAATGATCTAATGTAGCATGGTCAATACTTATAATTTACTTCAAAATTTTACCATAAAAAGTGCCCTTTTTAGAACCACAAGCTTACATCTGCGAAGTTTTATCTAATGCTAAAAAAACGAAGTATACACATCATTGCTTTTTAGAAATTAATGGACGAGAATCATGTAGAGTGGACAGTGATAAACCCGAAATCGATCACGATGGGCCAGTTATACGGGCAGTTCGATCCCGTGTCCCACGAGTGGTCCGACGGCATCCTGGCAGTTAGCTACAGAGCTTTTGCGGTGTCTCCTAACGATAACAGGTAATTTGATAACCCTTTTTAGAGTGCATGCACAAACTACAAGAGAAAATCTCCCGTAATGCATATAGAGGCCGATTCTGTTCTATCAATTTGATATGGTTTTCAACTTAATACTTTGACACGACCTTGACCGTGAGCACCAATCAGCGTTAGCGGCTCTCACTAACCATGCACTCAGCACTAAATGGGTTAGTTTTTGCGGCTCGCGTCTTTAAACTTATAGGTATATTCTGATTTAAAACACGATATTGATAATACAACAGTATTTAAGTGTCCCGCTCTCACTCATGTATGAGTCTTGTATTACGCGAGGGTTGCAATATATGGCACACCACTCGTGTGCCATATGTAAAATCTGAAATAAAACACTCTCCGTTTGTTTAAGTGCGCAATAGGCACTAACATTGACGACTCCTAATCCAAACTTACATAATAATTAATAACAAATGTTGCGTTAGCGGCATGGCAGGGACAATGAGCCCAGACTTGCTTTGGTACTCAGTATTGGCAGGTTATACGTAGAATTCGTTTATTACTACTCCTAATAGGGTGACAGTTTAGTTATTGACCCCTCCATAATAATTGGCCACACAGTGTAACAATACGACTTCTATTGCCTTGTTTCTTCTGTCTTACTGTGGAGCGGCCAAAAACTATGGATTGGCCAATAACTATAGCAGTCACCCTAGTATGCCAAGAACCTTGAAAAACCTTCATCAAATTTCAGAAAATGGTTAATCTTCGATGGTCCGGTGGACGCCATTTGGATCGAGAACTTGAACACCGTGTTGGACGACAATAAGAAGTTGTGCCTGATGAGTGGCGAGATCATCCAGCTGGCACCCACCACTAACCTAGTATTTGAACCTATGGATCTAGAGGCTGCTTCACCTGCTACGGTAATACAGTATTTTTACGCCCAAACTGTTAAACGCTACATACAATTCGCCATTTAATTCACTTAAGAAAATTTTAAAACATTGTCTTTAGGAATTACGTCCTAATTAATTTTTAACAAGAGAAAAATTACTGCCTTGGGTTAGACTCTGCCAACTGAGCCACTAAGACCTCATCCATAGTCAGCAAATCTTCCCACTATATGGGCCTAGGGCACCTACCCACCCACCCAAACCCACAACCTACCCAAGGCAGTAATTTTTCCACTTTAAAATTGATTCTAAGCTTAATTACATTCTAATCTTTGTTTCGCTATATTACCGATATTATAAATCTTGACGCCGATTCTGAATTAAAAATTTGTTACGATTTCGATCTTGTTATGATACGATTTTGACAATCGATTTTTGCTGGCTATTATTTTGAAGATTGCCTGCTCCGCATTGTTTTTTATTATAACATTTTATTTCTAAATTAAAAGGTTTTAGGTTTTAAGTTTATGGGTCCACTGAAAATCAGCGTCGTTGCACTATGTGTTCCAACACATGCTGAGTGGTATCCTCTTTGAGACAACAAGTTACAAAACTATGTCATATAGGTATTTAATATCTGTTAATTTTAAGATTGTTGTTTCAAATATATTATTTTAATTTTATTCATTTCATTTCAATCGCTCACGCTGTTTGGTTCGCACGAAATGCACTGTGAGTTGGGCCAATGTCGTATCATAACAAAATAAAAACTTTAAAAATTGGTTCCTTTGTCAACAAATTATTTATGCAGGAAGGTATGACGAATACAATCCTAATTTAAGCTACATTTTACTAGAAAACCAGAACTATGTTTCCATCTGCCCGAGTTAAGTTGTACACATGTAGTAAGCATTTTGTGCCTTCTATTCTTTACTTTAGATATATAGTTTTTAATACGTTTCGACAGGTATCACGCTGCGGTATGATTTATATGGAGCCCAAAGGTTTGGGTTGGCGATGTTTGTTAGAGTCCTGGTTAAATACTCTACCACCGTTTCTGAATACAGCCACTCATGCCCTTATCAGAGCGCTTTTCCACCGCTTTATGTCGCCATTACTTTGGCTGGTTGAATTATCGGGACAGCTTAAGGTATGGATATGGAAGTACTTTTCATCGGTAAAGCTTAACAAGAAGTTAAATTTAATTCGATCAATCGCCGATTTTCACCAATGCTTGTAATTATAGCCCTTTTGATTCAGAAAGTTAGCTTTTTCAAAATGACAAATGACACCAAGAGTCGCTGGCACCCGGACCGAATGAGATACGTTATTGCTTATAATACGTAAATAACTGAATCTCCTTTATTTATTGAAAAAGTTTTCGTTTTTCAGCAAATGTATGTGACATCACGTAGTAATCTAGTTAATGGATGTTTTAATATATTCGACACGTTTATGGATGAGTTTTATGATGAGAAATATACAGATTCTATTGCGGAACTCGATGTTAGGGCACAATTAGAGGTATGCATATGCACTAACCAATGTATACCTAAATTACATTTTGGATACTATTGCAAATAATTATTAAATAAATTAAATGTTTAAGGGTGTATTCTTTTTTTCTGCTATTTGGTCAATTGGGGCAACGTTGGAAGCAGCTAGTCGCCCTAAATTTGACATGATGTTCAGAGGTTTACTTGAAAAAGAATTTCCAGAAGAGGTATAGTTTCATTTCAGTTTATTGTTGATAAGATGACGAAACCTTTACCGCTTTTTTGGCCCATAAAATATTCCGTTAAAACCTATTTTTGCTTTTCAGATCAGGGAAGCTTTAAAATACCCGAAGGTGATAGACAAGCCAGAAAAGCCGTACATTTTCACTATTCCAAAAGACGGACTTGTATATGACTATCGATACATTAAAGAGGTCAGTAATAGAAATCAAAATAGAAACAATTTATTCATAACAAGCACTAATACAGAACATAAAATTAAGCATACAAAAAAGAAATACATAAGTATATGTTATGCTCCATATAACATGTATTTTATGGCCACTTTTTATTTCTATTTTATTTATGTATTTTATTTCGTAAACACATTTAAACCACTTCATGCACACTTTTTATACTACCGTACTTTTTACCATATTTACCCAACTGTAACGTGATCTGGGTTCCGGCGGAATATCAGTGCTTTGCTCGAAAGATTGAAGCTTATAGCTGAGTCGGAACCCTTTTGTTTTTGCTGCAATGCACACAACGTACAGCAAGTAAATCCATTTTGTATGTTCATTTTCTGTTAATTAAAATGTATATTTCAGTTTTGTTCTGTTTGTTAAGGGGCCCCTGACTATCAGTCCGCCAGACGATTTCGGCCTGTCCGTTAGAACAAATATTTGATAGATCCGAACAATTGACAGGCCGATATCGTCCGGCGGACTGATAGTCAGTGGGCCCCTTAATGTATTTGTAAATTGTGTGTTTTGCAGCATCCAAATAAACGTTTTATCTATCTATCTATGTATCTAACTTTAGTGCTATAAGTGTTAATTAAATAAAATAATGTATAGGGCAAAGGTAAATGGAAGCCGTGGCAGGACGACGTGAACTCAGCGCCGCCTATCAGCAGAGACACCCCGCCGAACCAGATACTGGTGACCACCCTGGACAGCGTCACGTACTTAGCACTATTCAGGCTACTAGTACAGCATCAAAAGGCTGTTATGATGGTTGGGCCCACTGGGACTGGCAAGTCGTCGTACATTATTGTTAGTGTTTTTGAATTAAGTATATTTTTAAGAATGTTTTTTCTATGTTGCTGTACTTTGCCAAAGCATATCTGTGCATCTCGTTTCATCAATACAACGACATCCTGTGGGTTTGCTTAGCATGTAAAATCTAATTATACATTGTTTTTGCCTTCTGTGTGGGGGTCATCTATTAATATAACCTATTTTTTAGGATTTTCTAGTAAAAAGGGTAGATACGAAAGTCTACAGGGCTCTCATAATGGCTTTCTCGGCTCAAACCAATTGTAATCAGACTCAAGATATTATTATGGGCAAGCTTGATAAGAGGAAAAAAGGTAATGTCACATTTAATTTAATATTTATAACATATCTAACCTCAATTGGTGGACCCTTTAGGGAGTTTAATCAAAATCGGCATGTTGTCTGAGAAACGAGTTCCGACATTTTATTTTAAACCAAAATCGCTTAAAGACTAATGGACTAACTCGTTACTGGTCTGAATTAGCTATGAATCGTTTGTCTTTGTCTGTCATTTTGACTTATGTATTTGTAAGAAAGGGATACAACATAATTTAACTAAATCAGGCCCGTAAAGTTTTATGAATAAGGGAGTAAGGCTCTATTATGCCCATGTTGTTTATAATTTCTACAAAACTCATGCATTTAATATTTCAGGTTACTTCGGGCCACCAGTGGGATCCTATTCTGTAGTATTTGTAGATGACGTGAGCATGCCTCAAGCAGAGACTTATGGTGCTCAACCACCTATAGAGGTTTTGCGACAAGGCATAGATTTAGGACTGTGGTACGACCGCAAGACCAACGTTGCTATGCACCTCATAGATGTTCAGGTAATATAACGCTGTCGTACTTTTATATTACTAGTGTTCCGCCTACGATGTGTACACTCACCTGTAGTAACATCTTGCAAAACGAAGCACGCACAATTATATGACAACATTCTTCTTCTTCCTCTTCTCAGCATGTTTACGTCCACTGCTGGACATATGCCTCTTTCATGTCTTTCCAAAGTGCTCTGTACGCCGCGTTTCTATGCCAGGTCGGCCCTGCTGTCTTTTAGATGTCGTCAGACCATCTGGCTAGCGGTTTTCCTTCGCTTCGGCTGCCCAGTCGAGGTCTCCAAAATAGTACTCGCTGGGCCCATCGGTCGTCATCCCTCGCCATCCGTCGTCATGACAACATTATGCCAGATATTTTGTAATTTTTGTGCCTGTACGCCTGACACTTTCTAATGCAAGTTCCTTATTTACATTAATATGTTTTCCAGTTTATGTGCGCCATGGGCAAGCCAACGCCTGGAGCAAAATTGATTACTCCGAGGTTAACTCGCCATTTCAATTTTCTTTGTATCGACGAATTCGACGAGGATACTCTCAAGGTTATATTCGGCAGGATAATGTTGTGGCATCTGGATACAAGGTGCTTACAAGTAACATAATACATTTCATATTTAACGAAAGCTTAAAAGGCATTAATCAATTTATATTTCAATACTTTCAGAGGCTTTTCCAAAGAATTCGATCCCAGTATCGAAGAGATTGTGAATGGTACATTGGAGGTCTACAAACAATGCCGCTTGAATTTGCTACCAACACCTTCCAAGTCGCATTACACATTCAATCTACGTGATTTTTCAAGGGTCATTCTGGTGAGAGTTTACGAAATTATTGGGTTGATGCTTGTTTCTTTGTAAAAATATATAGGTAACACAAGCCCTCTTGTTAAATGAAAAGAGGCGCAGCCCAGAAGTGGGACGTACAAACGCTGGTGATGATGATGATATGGAACTTTGTTATACAGGGTGTGCTGCTATCTGTGCCGGAAGTGACACCTTCCCTGCAGTCCATTAAGCGCTTGTGGGTGCATGAGTGTCTTCGGGTATTTTCGGACCGCTTGGTCGAGGAAGCGGACAGGCAGTGGCTGGTCGAGTGTCTGCGGGACGCCACACGCAAACATCTCAATGATGAACTAGATAACATGCTTTCAAGACTTCTAGATGGACCTAACGATACGGTTGGTTAGCCATAACATTAATATGTTAGTGTTCTATAATATTGTTGTTGGTTGTATTAATACAGCAAATTTGTTATATTTACAGATAACTGATTATCATCTTCGAAACTTGATCTATTGCGATTTCGCAAATCCTAAAGTAGACACGCGCTTTTATATGGAGACAACTAATATGGAACATCTGAACTCGACAGTAGACGCCTTTTTAGTAGAGTTCAACAATATGTCAAAAAAGCCGATGAATCTCGTGCTGTTTAGGTGCGTTTACAATCATTTAATTATTTTCCTTCGTCGTACCTACGGTTGGTAAATATTATAATGATTATAATTTGCGAAAAAACAGATTCGCCATTGAGCATGTGTCCCGTATTTGCCGTGTCCTGGCGCAGCCCCGGTCGCACGCGTTACTGGTCGGACTTGGCGGTTCAGGGAGACAATCTCTCACGCGCCTGGCAGCTCATATCAATGACTACGATCTTTTCCAAGTAAGTGATCATAGTCGTCAAAAAAAAAACATTTTTGCAATAAGGCCATTTTCACAAGGCATTATAAAATTTACAATGGCATTGACACCATATTATTATAGAGATGTCTTTATGGTTAATAATATATTAAACGGTGAGATGTAAAAGGGCTTTTGGTCCACATGGCAATTTTTTTGTATCATTCCAAATTTTATTACAGGTTGAAATGAGTCGAACTTACGGCAAAACAGAATGGCGAGAGGACTTGAAAACTTTACTTAAGAAATCAAGCACTCCTGATTTGATGATGGTGTTCCTATTTATTGAATCTCAGGCAAGTAACCAAACGTGTGGGTATTAAAATAATTGCTACTCATTATGAAAATTACAAACTAATATTTTGTCCTATACTATAGATTAAAGAGGAAGGCTTTTTAGAAGATGTAAATAACATGCTAAATTCGGGAGAGGTACCTAATATATTTGGTGCTGATGAAAAAGCAGAATTGTGTGAAAAGATGAGAGTCGTAAGTAACTTTTTTGTGCGATAGAAGAAAAATACTCTAGAATTTCTTCTGAGTCAAACCCGTTTGTTTTAGATTGATAGGCAAAGAGATAAGTCGTTACAAACGGACGGCACGCCTACAGCGTTGTACGCATACTTCGTGTCGATCGTGCGTGATCAGCTGCACATCGTACTGGCCATGTCTCCCGCCGGCACCTCGCTGCGTACACGCATCCGCAAGTTCCCCGCGCTCGTTAACTGCTGCACCATTGACTGGTTCCAGGTATCATTGGAGATAATGTCGAATAGCGTTACAAATTATAGCCGACGTAAATCAAAAGGGTAACTAAATCCATGGAGTGAAGGGAATGTTACTGTGAGGCAATTATTCTGATACTTTATTCGGTTAATGTGCGCGATGGTGTATGTCCTAGGATTATTTTATCGTTTTAGGAATGGCCTCCGGACGCTTTACTAGCGGTGGCGACACGTTTCTTAAAGGACATAGAGCTAACAGACCTGGAGCGGGAGACCGCCATCAAGCTATGCCAAGTGTTCCACACGGACACGCAAGAACTTACACGTGCCTTCCTTCTGCGGCTGAAGCGGTATAACTACGTCACGCCTACCGCCTACCTCGAGCTCATTAACATGTTTAAAGCGCTACTGACTAAGAAGCGAACGTAAGCACAAGAAAATTTAAGTACAGCAAACGGTTTTAACTCTTGTCGAGGCCTTCATAATATTAAATGTAATATTATACCATCAACAGAGAGCTACTTATGGGTGAGAAGCGATATCTGACCGGATTAGATCAGCTTGCCGTCGCCGCACAACAAGTAGCAGTACTTCAAGAGGCTTTAGTAGTGCTTCAGCCGAAATTGGCTGCTGGTGCTGCAGCTGTGGCGGAAACCACGGCTAAAGTGGAGAAGGAGAAAGAAGGAGTTGCATTGGTTGAGGCCGATGTATTAGTCGACCAGGCAGCTGCTGAAGAGCAGGTTTGTAAAGAAATGCAATGACATAATCTCTGCAATTTATTACACATGTGAGTAATTGAATCTGGTTGATCATGAATCATGATCTGGCGCATTGGTACTTAATGACTAAATATTTATATTAAACATTTGTGGACTATAAAATTAACTAATGTGAATTGTATCTGCCAGTTGAGCGCCATAGGCCATAGTTACATATGTCTAATATAATACTATGAAAATATGGGTTCACGTATTAATTCGGATAGTCCCGGCATTGTTTTAGCATCTCCACCTTACACTTCGGATGTAGGTAATAAAAAAGTTTTTTATTGTTAATTAGGCAACAGAAGCTCAAGGTATAAAAGATGAGTGCGACGCGGATCTAGCCGAGGCCATGCCGATTCTCAATTCTGCTCTGGCAGCCTTGGATACTTTAACTCCTCAGGATATCACTTTCATCAAGACCATGAAGAGCCCGCCGAGAGGCATTAAACTTGTCATGGAAGCTATTTGTATTTTAAAGGTAACATCATGTTCTTCCCGCGACATTTGGTGAAGTCGGTGTCTCAGAACTATATTACTAGGTACGTCAGACGTATGATAACGTATCCCGTTTGTAAAACTTATAAAATGGGGAAAAATATGTGAACTGAATATCTTTAAAAAAAAAGGCAAAACTAGGTATATGACTATGACTTCAACCAATGGTAACCGAGAAGTGAATACCTTGTTTTATTGTGCCGTGATTATTATGAATCTAAAATCTGGTAAAGTACAACATATAACGGGTGTGGCCTGTGTTATATTTGCATTAAATAATGCGTTTTACAATATTCGGATAATTATCTTCATCTAGGTTTATAAACAACACTACGTGTGCTATGTGCATTGTGCATATTTTGCATGTAGCTGTTTTCAAGCTATACCTACTTACTGCGTTACTGCGTAAACCGTCCATAGACGCTGGACGCGCATGTGCATCATGCCTGTTAAAAGGTTAATTAATAAAACCCCGAAAACTTGGGTATTTTCTTGAATTGACTAAAGAGAACGTTGTTTGTCTTTTGCATACTTTTTTCAAAGTCTGTTTTGCTTATTTATTTCTATGCTTCTTGCCAACAGGACGACCCGGTAAGTCAAAGGGTTTTGTAAACAGCATGTAGAAGTGTTTATAAATAGTGCATGGTTTTTCGGTTTGTTCACAGCTTGTTTTAAATAAGTATAGAATGCCATATAATCACTCTTGAAATTTTCGAGCTTTCTTCATTAAAAATTGCTGGCAGATTAAATACATAACCTACCAAACTAGGTATATATTCAATAACCTATACCTGAAACATATTTACAATACCTGCACTCTTCAGGAAATGAAACCAGATAAGGTTCCAAATCCCTCAGGGGTAGGGACCATTGAAGATTATTGGGGCCCATCAAAGAAGCTACTGAACGACATCAAGTTCCTGGAGGGTTTGCAGAACTACGACAAGGACAACATCCCGCCCGCCGTAATGGCCAAGCTTATGAAGACCGTCATGCAGGACGAGGGGTTTGTGCCAGAGAAGATCCGAGCTGTTTCCGTCGCTGCTGAGGGTAAACATGATTTGTCTAATATTCTCGTTTTGAAAGTTATAGGCCTGATGAATAATCGTAAATTCACATGTTAGCGCGACGTGTTGTTATGTTGCAGGCATGTGCAAGTGGGTAATAGCCATGACAAAGTACGACAAAGTGGCCAAGGTGGTGGCACCGAAGAAGCAGAGGCTCGCTGCCGCACAGGCCGTCTATGATAAGGCCATGGCCGCTCTTGCCGTCAAACAGGCCCAACTTAGGGAGGTAAATATTGCATTTTCTTACTACCTAAGCGGCCTTCATATTGGATATGAATACGCTTGCTGTTCTGGTGTGCAGATCTGCATCAATCTCAACTGCGTTAGCACCACTAGGCGGTATTTTGTAAATCACGGGCAACTACAGACGTCTCTTACACATTAAATTTTTAAACAGAGGAGGATAATCTTTTAGGCATGACTTGAAAACCCGCTATCGTGTAACATCTGCTTTCATAGGATTTTTGAACGAGACTTTTAACGAGAAGCGAAACTTTCATTTTACTTTCACTTGTCACTTTTGCGTACATATTTTTAGATTCAACTTAAACTAAAATCATTAGAAGACGCATTAGCTGAACAAAGTCGCCAACAAAAGAAACTCGATGACGAAGTGATGGACTGCAGTAACAAGTTGTATCGGGCCAAAATGCTTATATCAGGTTTAGGAGGAGAAAAAACGAGATGGACACAAATCGCCAAAGATCTACGAGCAACTTATAATTCGTTAACTGGTAAGGGTATTCGGTTACGTGCACACATAATATTGTACAAGCAGAGGTAGGTACAAATGTTGAAAACAGTGACTGGAATTATTTTTTGCAGGTGACATTCTTATTGCCGCGGGTATAATCGCTTATCTAGGTCCATTCACAGCTAGTTTTCGGATTGAACAGGTAAGTTAAAAGAGTATTGGCTTGACCTTTGTTGGATTTGGAGTGATATATACAATTATTCCTTTTAATACTAAATATACTAATTTGTCCTAAGTAAGTTAAAATGTCCAATATGCAGATAAAAAAATGGGCGCACGTATGTCACGACTGCGGAATTGTATGCACTCTGAACTACAGTCTCATCAAATCACTGGGCGAGCCCGTCACCATCCAGCAGTGGAACATCGACGGTTTGCCGGCTGATAACTTCAGTGTTGAGAGCGCCATTATTATCATGTAAGGATATCTCCTCTTCTTGCTATCTTAGGCCTCAGTCGGTCCGCTACAAACTGTATCCCTAGTTCATAGCAGCATTAATTATTAAATTTGGTGCCAAAAATAACTCGCCTCAGGTGTGTCTGGCGTGCGAATTTCTTAATTGGCTTACTTTTTTTACGGAGTAGGTAAGCTCTCTATTTCATTTAAATTTCGCTAGTTTTACGATTCTTTCGTGTTAAAGATCGGAGTATTTTATTTTGAGATGTACATTTATTTCTTGTGAAATTACAGGACAGCCCGTCGATGGCCACTTATGATCGACCCGCAGGGCCAGGCAAATCGCTGGATTAAGAACATGGAGAAGCCCAACAACTTGAGTGTAGTAAGAATGACTCAAGCGGACCTTGGCAGAGTGTTGGAAAATGCGGTGCAATTTGGACAGCCGGTAAATTCGTTAACCAAACTACTATTAAATGAACTCCTTTACTATAGTCGTCCCATTGCTAGCCGGTATCTCGTAATCGCGTATTAATAAAAGCAAAAATCGTTACAAACATTGGGTGCGTAAACGCATCTCATTCTCTAAATGGCTGCGGTTTTATAATATGCGGTGATTTGTTGTATCTCACTGATTAATATGCAGGTTTGGAGAGAATATCGCTAGTTGGTCCTCTATTTAAATACTCTGGTAGGGTAGAAAAAGCAAACAAAATGATTGGGCTAAATATCCCAACAGTACAAAATTTTGTAAGAAAAGTTATTACAAACTTTTCTAAATGGATTATTGCGACAATAATATTTTCCGCAGGTATTGTTAGAAAACGTTTTAGAGGAATTGGATCCTATGCTGGAACCTCTTCTTCAACAGCAGACATTTCGCCAAGGAGGAGCTCTATGCATAAAAATAGGGGACACCATTGTCGAATACAGCAAGGACTTCAAGTGAGGATTTTAAATCTGACTAAAATTTAGTGTCGTTTATTTCGCAACAAACACTCTGATAATTTTTTTGTAGGCTCTACATTAGTACAAAGTTAGCAAATCCTCACTATTTACCCGAAGTGGGCGTGCGTGTGACCTTGGTCAACTTCATGTTGGCTAAAGATGGTCTAGAAGCTCAACTGCTAGCTCGTGTAGTAGCGAGAGAAAGGCCAGATCTTCAGCAAGCCAAGTCAGATCTGACCACGCAAGGTGCAGAACACAGGAGGCTTTTGCAAGACATTGAAAAGAAAATATTAAACGTTTTGGCGACATCAGAACACCTACTGGAAGATGAAGAAGCTGTCCAGGTAAGTTGAAGACGAATTTAAGTACCTATATGTTGCATCAATACACCCATTACATGTTCGTTACACATTGTCATGTTTTTATTCACTGGTATATTATAATAGTTATTTGTTATACAAGGGTGCAAAGTTGTATTTTACCCGCGAGTGTTTCAACACACGAGAAGTAAAATACATTTGCACCCGTGTGTAACACAAAACTTTTCCCCTCACTACAGCGAGGAAAGTGCAACATCCACAGGCGTTAGATCATCTTCATCACTGGAATCACAAATTTTTTTACGATATTATAACAGAAAACACTAGAAATTGTGATTTTTACGTGAGTCGGTGAGAAGAACAGTAAAAATTTTGTTGACAATATTGACATTTCTGTTCTGACGTATGAAATGTCAACGATGCGTTTTGAAATTGCATCGACTCAACTTGTGCGTTCAGAATTATATTTAACATCATTACAAAAAATCTAACGTTTCTTATGGAATTTTAAGGTTTATGACTTAAATTTATTAAATAAAGCTAAATTTGGTATTTTTTATTAGATTCTCAAACCATTTATTTAATGATAATTAATATCGAACGAACCATTATCATGAGCGTTTTACGTTTTGTTATCTGTCAAGCTACTTAAACACGCTCCATCCAAGGTCAAATTACTTTCCCCACTAGTGGATAAAATGCGTTTTTCCCCGCTTGTTTTAAAGGATAATAGACGGCTTTCCGAGCTAGTGAGGGGAAAATATTATAATATTATTTATAATTATTAGCGTAGCCTACATATTTTACATATTTTGGCTAAAAAATTGTTCATTGTTTAAGATGTGTAAATCTTATAAAAATCGTGCCTCCGTAAAACTTCTAGACACGGAGCCGTATAGTGCCAACTACAATTGCTGACAATTCGAACTACGAACTACTCGTAGATTACCTACTCTTAGATTTTACGTGTTTAAAGCAATCAATAAATCTTTGATATTGCCAAAATGTAATCAGTTCAGTCTGTAAATGATGAGTCTGTGTATCCAATGATGAAACTCACAATGAGAGATAACAAACTCAAGCCACAACGAGCTTGGTTGATGTATATTGATTTAATTTCCGTTTTTAGATTTTGAACTCTGCGAAAGATACGGCAAATGAAATAAAAGAGAAACAAGTGGTGGCTGTAGAGACTGAGAAAGCTATTGACATAGCGCGGGACGACTACGTGCCAATCGCAAAGCACTCGACAAACTTGTTTTTCCTCATTGGTAAATTTAATTTTGTCTTCGTCCTCTTACCATTACTCATATTGTATAGATTATCTAATAATAATAATAAAAGTTCTTTATTTAGATAACGAAGATCCACATTTTGTTAGTTACATATTTTATGTTTTACTTATAACTAAGGTTAGTACGTTTATAATAAAATGAAATTAAAATTAATTAAAATTAAATTGAAAATTAAATTAGATTACATTATATTGTCCATTCATGGATCACCGCTGAACACCTCCACTTGAGACTGTGCAGCACCGATTCATGTACGGACAGTCCAGTCTGTTCGAGATCATTTTCAGGATACTGTTGGTGCTGGCTCTCATCCTGCGCACCAGGGAGGCACATCTTTTTCGCATTGTTGCGTAAAAACAATCTACGTGTGCTTCTGCAAACATCCCTGATGCACTACAGTGTCGAGGCAGCCCCAACAGTACCCTAAATGCGTTGTTGTATTGTACTCGGAGGGCATTGTAGCCAGTGCTGGTGAATCTAGCCCACAGGCTGCACGTGTAAAAGTAAAAACTCGTACAGTACGCTCTAAAAAGTGTAAGTTTTACGTCACGTGAACATCGTGCAAACCTGCGGGCAATCATGTTTGCTCTTCGTGACAATGCCCTCCTTTCCCTTTCAACGTCCTCATTATCCTTGAGGTCGGCCGTTACCAGATGCCCTAGATATTTCAACTAATTATAGATTTTTTTGAACCTATAATTTGAACTGTTAGGCTTGATTTGTCCAAAAATATTTGTAGCGAATTTGGACAGAAAATATAACCATTTTGTACAAAACAATAAAACTATTTTACTGACAATATTCGATACAAGCTACCTGATTTTGCAAATACAAGGAAGAACACATTTTGTAAATGAAATACTATTGTTGAGCTACGTTGTATTTGTACTTGGGTTATTTACAGCATCATTAGCAAACATCGACCCCATGTATCAGTACTCGTTGGGATGGTTCGAAGGCCTGTTCACCGGCACCATCGACAACACTGAAAAAGTTGATGAGATTGAAGAGCGGCTGGCGATACTACGCGCTTACTTTACATATTCGCTCTACGCTAATATTTGCAGGAGTTTATTCGAAAAGGTTGTTCTAGCTCTTAATATAAATCAACATATATTCAAATATAGCCTCGAGGGGTCGTAGAATTTTTAGTAACTACATATTTCACAATCAATTTTTGACTTCTATTTGGTAACTACTTAAATGTTCCACAAACAAAACAACTATTTCTGGGTATCAGGAGGTTAAGGTTACTACACCCAACTACACCCCAATGATCGACTTTTGTATGCACAGTAATTGACCCCTGTTTACATAGGAAAGTGACAATTGCCTTAAAATATTATGTTTGAAGTGAACAATTATTGGAGGGGGCTCCAATAGTATATTTTACCCGACCTACTTCTCATTATTTTTTCGTTAATATAGTTATAAAGTTACTTGGGACAGGTACAACATACTCAGGGTCAGCTATAGTTCGTGTCGGATTACTATCAAATTTACCTTATCGCTAAAGGACAGTATAGCTGAAATGTCTGGATTGTGTTATGTCTTTGTGACTTCATAGACATGAATGCTAAATGCCTCTTTAGCAAAACGTCTGGATCTTAGAATGTTACAATTTAAAATGATCTAGCAGCAAAACTTCTTTATCTTCAATTGTCCTTATTACTTAATAGACATAAACGCTAAATGGTCCGGTAGCAAAACGTTTGCATCTTAGACCGTCTTAATTACTAAACAAACCTGAACGCTAAACAGTTAAGAGGCAAAAAGTCTGTATTGTGTAATGTCTTTTTTACTAAATGAAATAAACGCCAAACGACCCGTTAGCAAAACGTCTGGATTTTAAAATGTTAAATGTTGATATGACACTTGATAATTAAAACCTTCCCGCACAATCGATTATTTACATCTTGGCCACTTGAAGTAAGTCTCTGTGGCCTGTTACATATTTGTATTGTAAACACATTGACACATTACATTTCCAGACCTTTTGCTACTAACTCGTTTTTTGTTCACGTCAATCAAATAATTTTACTTTCGACGAATAAGATATTCTAATTATACAGACTAATTACATTTCATGACGTTTTGCTACTAACTCGTTCTGTGTTGATGTGAATCAACTAATTTCACTTTCAGCTTATTAGGTATTCTAATCATACGGACTATTTATATTTCCAGACGTTTGGCTACTTATTCATTCTAATTCTTAGCCATCCAGCTAAATTGACTCTTTGCTGACTGAGTATTCTACTTTCATGTCGTCCAGCTAAATTGACTCTATGCTGACTGTATTTTACTTTTATGTCATCTAGCTGAAATGGTTGTTTAGCGATAAGGTAAAATTGATAGTAACCCTTCGTGTCATTTGATATTTTAGGATAAGATGGTGTTCTCCCTACTGCTAACGATAACTATAATGGTGGCAGAGGGCAACGTTGAACAGAATCACGTGTTGTTCCTGATGGGAGGGGGCCAGCCGAAGCAGCTGCCTCCCAACCCTGTCCAGTTTCTCAGTCCAGCCGCTTGGGCTGACTTTAACGGGTATTTATGTATAGTATGATAGCGATTTTTTTCGATTATTTTCAGGCTTAATCGAGCATTTATTATTCAACCATTTTTTTAAAGATTGAACGAGATTGACGTGTTTCATGGGATAATAGATCATTTCATGGCCCATATCAGTGATTGGGAAGCATACTGTGACACGCCAGACCCTCACAACCAGCCCCTTCCTCAACCTTGGGAAAAAAAATTAAAGCCATTTGAGGTATACCTTCATCATTCGTTTTTTATAATTATAACATTTATGCTTAGTTAGCCGGACCCTTTTGTACCTAATTCGGAATTTTAACTAAGTAAGGTAGGTGTATAAATATTAATAATAAAATTTTCTTTTTTTTTAATTTTATAAAAAAAATATATATAAATATTATAATGCAACAAGAATCCGCCGAATTAGGAATTAATGGTTATTTTTTATATTATGTTGAGTTTTGTTCTCCGTCGACTACTTATTTGCTTTTTTTTAAATTGATGTTACGAGTTCATTAGTAAATATTTATTGCATTGATTTTATCTTCTCTTTATTTTCAGAAATTGATGGTTTTACGTTGCGTGCGTTTGGATATGATGGTGCATGCGGTTCAAAAATTTGTAGAAGGTAATACAATAAAAACCGGTGCGAGTCGGACTCGCCCACCGAGGATTCCGTACTTTCTGGTATTTGTTGTTATAGCGGCAACAGAAATACATCATCTGTGAAAATTTCATCTGTCTAGCTATCACGGTTCATGCGATACAGCCTGGTTACAGACAGACATGTAGACGGACAGAGGAGTCTTAGTAATAGGGTCCCGTTTTTACCCTTTGGGTACGTAACCCTAAAAAAACGATGGTGACAGTGACAACCGAGCAAGCAAGAACCGATTGATTCCATTTAAGCTTTATTTGTTAATGTTTAAAGTTGGGTGTTAATATTTCAGGTGAGATGGGTCGTCAGTTCGTTGAGCCGCCACTTTTCGATTTGGGATCTTCTTACTCGGAGTCCCACTGTTGCATACCTCTTTTGTTTGTTCTTACTCCAGGGTCAGACCCTATGGGAACGCTTCTTAAATTTGCTGATGACCAGGTAAAAAGAAGTTTATATATACAAATTAAATGACTGATATAAATGAAATAAATTAACAATTGTTATTTTTGTAAAGGGCTTTGGATCGTCGCGCCTTTTCTCCTTATCACTTGGTCAAGGACAAGGTCCTATCGCTGTGAAGCTTATCGATGAAGGAGTAAGAATGGGTACTTGGGTAGTGTTACAAAACTGTCACCTCGCCAAGAGTTGGATGCCGATGCTGGAAAAGGTAGGTATAATGTGTTTTATAATATGGCGTGTGTTGAAATTTGGCGATTACCTCTTTAACATCGCTATTTTTTTTTTCAGATATGCGAAGGTTTAACGCCAGACAATGTAAATCCCGACTTTAGACTTTGGCTTACTTCGTACCCTGCCGACCACTTCCCTGTATACGTATTGCAAAACGGAGTAAAGATGACTAACGAGCCCCCGCAAGGTAATACGTTATCGCTTGCATTACCTTTTTTAGTTTATCATCATAATTCAAAGATTAGAAAGTAATTTATTAAATACGTCGATGTTGTCCGTTCTGACTTCTCCGAAAGAAATATGATTTTTCATTTTCCCTATTCTAATTACGTAGGAATCGTAGGATCGATAATTTAGACAGACATATATAGTAATAGGTACAGGTACTGATAGATAATTCGTGATTTAAGTGATCACTTTATATGTCTCTTTATCTCCTTTTCTCTCTAAAATGTCACCATTAAAATATATTGCAAAGAACGGCGATTGAAACGCACAAGTCCCTGACATAAAAAGTCATGTTTATTTTTTAGATCTCTAAATAATTACACGCTGTTTGTTTCAGGCTTAAGAGCGAATATCGCTCGTTCATACCAGAGCGACCCGATCAACGACCCAGAGTGGTTCGAAAGCAACAAGCAGCCAGAAAACTTCAAGAAGCTGCTATTCGCGTTGTGCTTCTTCCACGCGGTGGTGCAGGAGCGCCGGCAGTTCGGTCCGCTGGGCTGGAACATCCGCTACGAATTCAACGAGACCGACCTGCGCATCAGTATCACACAGCTTAACATGTTTCTCAATGAATATGACGTTAGTGGCCTACAGTATATTAATACAAAAGGCATAAGGTCCATCGATGGGTTTTTTGTACTATATGTTTACGAAATTATTTAAATTAAAATGTTATTAATCTTCTAAAGGTCCAAATTATAACTTTGCGGAGTTTACTATTTAACACGTTCGCTGAGAATACGAATTACTATTACGAAATACGACGTATTATTTATCGAAAGTTAAAGAATATATTAAATATATTACTCACGTATTTTAAAGTCGCACACAACAACAACAACATGTCGAGCGTTTTCGACATAAAATACGTGAGTGACCCGTTATTAATATATTTAATATGTCTGTGTCTCGCGGAAGTTTTGTTATTAAAATTGTTATTAAAGTTAAAGAATGTATGGAAATGTAGAAGTCACGTGACTTTTCATTGCATCTGTCATCCCTATATTTTTTTTATTTTCGTTTGGCGTTTATCGATGCCGATACCGATGTACAGTTAACAGTGAGGGCGATGGTACCAATGATTGTCAACTTGGCTAGGCTCCCTTATAGTTTTCTGAAAACCCTACATGTCTAAAGTCAATATGCATTGAAATAAAGCTGATAATATATATTGTGTCAGGACGTACAATTCGTGGCGCTGCGATATTTGACGGGTGAATGTAACTATGGCGGGCGCGTCACCGACGACTGGGACCGCCGGTGTCTGAATACTATACTATACAAGTTCTACAACCTCAGGACTATTCGCGAAGACAAATATAAACTTGAATCTACCGGTAAGTAACATAATATGTCTGCGAGCGATACATAAAAAAAATACTGATAAAGAAAAAATGGAACACTGGTCCAAATCGCTCTTAACAAACTGAGCTGAACTTTTAAAGGGTGAGCTGAGCTGATAAATAATTCGTAATCGGTGGCCCGTAGCAAAAAATGTTCCTTTACATAATAAAGTGTACATAATCTTTTTTGTGGACAATTTTATGTAGATTATGTATGTAAAAGAACAAAGGTCCCTTTTTATAGTTTTTCGTAAATAACTTGTCCACAAAAAATATTATGTACACTTCATTATGCAAAGGAACATTTTTTGCTACGGGCCAGGGGTTAAGGGAGCAAAGGCTCCCTTAACTCCTGGAGCGCTCCAGTTTCACAGTAGTATGGAACTCTATACTAATTACGGACACACGTGTGACCTTAGGGCGCTCCACGGGTTAATCCAAATGGGATGCGATCATCTAGTTTGCCTTTTTTTTTGACACGCTTTTTGGCCTTAATACTCTCTCCGGAATATATACTTCCTCCGGTTTTAGTTGATTTCTCATTAGGATCGCATAGTGAAATTTTATTCTTTCGGATGATGATGTTAAAAATATGTAATTCGTAGGCACATACTATATACCGGACCTGAAGGAGCACGCGGACTTTATCGCTTTCGCGCGGTCCCTGCCGGTGGCCACGCCGCCTGGAGTTTTCGGCTTCCACGCCAACGCTGACATCACCAAGCACTTCCGCGAGGCTAATGAATTGCTCAACACAGCCATATTGACGCAGGTACATTCCAACACAACTCATAGTTGATTTATAAATACATTTTTTTTTTTTTGTAAATTTTTAATTTGCAAACATTTTAGTTAGGATTAGTTAAATGTGTAGCAATTTTTAAATAATCTCATTATTATAATGTCAGATAAGAAGCGTATGTACCATAGCCATAATTAGAAACGCGTATTATAATTAATATTGTATTTAGTAAGTATACCTAGATTGTAGAAAACTATATTTTTCTTATTTTTCATTCATTCATTTGCCGGCTCGCAACTCAAGGATCGTTTGGTAAGTGAGTTTGCAATCTAGTTTTTTCCGATATAATGTTATTGAATTGATTATCACCTTAAAATATATATCACCTGTTAACAGATTTAGACATAAATACTGCTTGCATAATAAACTAATTATTATCCACATGCAACAAGGATCTTCACAAGAAATATTTGGTAAGCAATAAAATCTGCCATAAGAATTTAGAACACATTTTTGTATGAGAATAAAAAATGCCCCATATGAGCAAGACTTTACAGTAGTCAGTCATTCTGTATCATTAATCAATTTTTGATATGCGTTTATAGGACACGATGGCCGGTGGAGGTGGCGGTGCAACGCCGGAGGAGCAAGCCATGGAGATAGCGGAAAATGTACTGGCGCGATTACCTGCTAAGATCCTATCGGGCCAGTCGCACGAGGGCGACCTCAAGCCGGCCGAGATGTCGCCCATGTCTATCGTGGTCATCCAGGAGGCGGCGCGCTTCGAGCGCCTTGTCAGCGTCGTCCGGACTAGCTCACGAGCTGTTATTGGCGCTGTACAAGGTACCTACAACCACTACCAATGCTTGAACAACTTAGGAACTTAAATGATGGATGAATACTTACAATAATCGTTGACACAGGTGTGAGTGTGCTCACGGACGTAACGGAGGAGGTGCTGACGAGCATGGTGCGCGGGCGCATACCGGCGTTGTGGGCCGGCAAAAGCTATCCGTCGCTCAAGCCGTTCGCGGCATACGTCGATGATCTTCTGGCTCGACTAGCATTTTTACAGGTAACATTTTTTATCCGACTACGGCAACGCCAAAAGGGACGATTACGACCTTTACAAGTATATGCATTATGCAATTATGCATATTATGTGTATACGTGAGCTTTGTATACTTAAAAAGAGGCACCAGATGAGACAATGTAATTTAATTAAGATACTGAATAAATCATTTTTCATATTTTTTTTTCATATTTTATGATTTATAAGAATGAACAAAAAATCTTTCACTTAGCGGTGACAAAACGCCGCAAGGCGTTATAAATTAAATAAATCGATCGCCGATACGGATTACGGATAGGTAATTAGGTACGAGACGCGCTAGAGTCACTACGTCACTAGAGTGCTGTAGATGCGCTGCGTAATGTAGGAGATGCTGTAATTTGACCATCACGCGCGCGCCGGAGCGCTGTTTCACGTTCGGGTCATGTTTCGAGTGATAAGTGATGTGATATCTCAGTGTACTATTACGTTTTCGAAAAAGTGATGTGATATAGCATTACTTTTTGAAGCACTGTTTCGCGCATGTCTACTTTGTATGTTCCACTTAACGTTAAAAGTACTTACAGACTAGATTTTAATGATAGTCAATCAATTTGTTTTTATGACGTCGTAGGTGACTAAGTGGTAGGCTACAATTTGAACCGATTTCCAAAAAAGATTCTATTTATACAGTGAAATT
Organism: Cydia strobilella; assembly: GCF_947568885.1. Classification (NCBI taxonomy): domain Eukaryota; kingdom Metazoa; phylum Arthropoda; class Insecta; order Lepidoptera; family Tortricidae; genus Cydia; species Cydia strobilella. The sequence continues at coordinate 18,165,655 of NC_086044.1, forward strand.
TCTAATCCAAGTTGCAGTTTCTACACTATTCATTCGTTTGTGAGCTAATAATAAGCGAAAAGTGTTGTGAGTGCAATTCTTTGTTTTATTATGTAAACTTTATTCCTCACACTTGTCTTCTACCAGACATTCTGTCTCCGTTTTGATTTTGTGTTGTGAACACGTTTACCATCTGTGCAGCACTGGCACGCGAACGGGCCGCCGGTGGTGTTCTGGCTGTCGGGCTTCTACTTCCCGCAGGCATTCCTCACGGCCGCGCAGCAGAGCTACGCCCGCAAGTACAAGATACCCATCGACCAGCTCGCTTTCCACTATGAGGTACATATACAAACAACATAATTGGCACATTTTTACCCGATAACGCGACGCAAAGGACGGTAATGTATTTATTTGTTGTTGCATGTGAGACTGAACCTTGTGAAAATAGGGCATCAATGTTATTTCCCATGTCCCTTGACGTGTATATTACATTATTCTTCGTCAATTACACAGGTGCAGCGTACATTCGAGCTCGAGGAGCGGCCTGACGAAGGTGTGTACATCAAAGGGCTGTTCATGGAGGGTGCGCGCTGGAACATGGAGGACTACTACGTAGACGAATCGTTCCCGAAGGTGCTCTACGACACATTCCCACCGGTATGAATCACATTAATTATTACCTTTGGTTCAACAAAATACAGGTGTATAAAAACATATTATAATACTTAAATCAGATCGCTTATTGGTAGGGTGCCCAGAAGGCTGGCGACACTGCCCCTGTGGATGATAGCAAAGCTGATCCGCTAAGTAAAATTTTGGCCAGCCCTCTGGTCACCCGAAGCCTCTATAAGGCGATTTGCTATCTCATTATAGTCGATGCGCGCTACACCCCCACGGCCCCAGGAATTCAACTCCAAACGCCGCAAATATGTAACTACTGACACAATTTTTGACGTTGCTAAGATGAAAGCATCATTCTTTCGCTACACACCGACAGCCAACATCCTCAGTCTGACTTGACGATATTCTACTTTATTTGTGTATCAGGTATGGCTCATTCCTATGAAGAGCTCGGACATCCCTCAGGAAGATTTTTACAATTGCCCGCTGTACAAGACGGGCGACCGACGCGGCGTGCTGTCCACCACGGGCCACTCCACCAACTACATCCTGTTCATGCGGCTGCCGACGAACATGCCTCCTGACCACTGGATCTTGCGCGGTGTAGCGCTGCTCACACAACTACCGTTTTAGAGGATCGCGTTATACTTATATTAGAATTTTTTTATGGAATACGCTGAGGTTTATCAGCACATTATTTGTTCTGTCTGGTTGGTTCCGGTCTGCTATTTGCTAACTATTTTGAGATAAGAGTCTAAACAAGATAAAGGTATTAAATATATATTAAACATACTAACTACCTTTTCTTTTTCAATTCCAGCTTAATGTTTTGTAGCGTTTTCTAATTCTAATTATTTGTACTAATTAGATCTTTAATACCGCTTCTTTCTAGACAGAGAACTTGGTATATATAAAGGTGTCATGTGAAGAAAGTATTTTAATAGTTTTACTATTTTTATAGATCTTTTAATGTTAGCCATCACTTAAATTGTGAAATGAACGTCTTTTTTTTTCTTTTAAAAGTCTAGCAACTGGGCCGTAAGAGGCTGTCTCAATTATTATTCGACAATTCCTGTAAGTGTGCGTGTGTGTGAGAAAAAAAATCAAGAAAATTTGATTCTCGTTCAGAGGGCGCTACTAGCTTTGGCCTACTGTCGTATAGATGGCGTTGACGGTTTCGTTTGTTATTTAACAATTTTATCGCATATCAGTGAAAGAACATGGGTCAAAATCATAAAAATAATTAATGCAAATAAATAATCATTTATCCATATTTAAATACATTTTATCGTATTTTTAAAAATATTTATTTTTAGTTTTAAAGTGTGTCGACAGATGGCAGTGAATTTACTGGGGTTACAAAATTTACTATGACAGTACCGCTCTAGTATAAGTTACTCTATGCCATTACATACTTCATCATTATTCCTGTATCGCATTTGTTAAGTCTTTTATCATCGACATTATGTGTATTGTGTTATTATTACCTACTTCGTTAGTTGTTAATGTTGTTATCATTGTGTTGTTATTCATATAAAGATTAAATTGGTTTTAACTGTAAAGTGGTAATTTATTTTATGTTGCCATTTTTGAGATTGAATTCTTATAAATAATAATTTGAGATGAAAGGGCTCAACGTCCAGGATCGTTTTTCCATTCAGACGTATTCCCCATTTTCCTCTCCGTTAACATTATACCTACTTATAGAAAGTATTTCTACTCAATTTGATGTATATAGGTACATATTAGTTAGGATTGTTAGGAGCCCTTCAAAAAATGTATGGGATTAGTTTCGCTCCTAACTCTTACAAATAATAAAAAAACCGGCCAAGTGACTCACGCACGAAGGGTTCCGTACCATTACGCAAAAAGGCAAAAAAATCACGTTTGTCCGGGACGTTGTATGGAAGCCCCACATATATTTATTTTATTCTGTTTTTAGTATTTGTTGTTATAGCGGCAACAGAAATACATCATGTGTGAAAATTTCAACTGTCTAGCTATCACGGTTCATTAGGCCGGTCCGCACAGTTCAAAATGTATGAGAAATCTACATTAATTCTCACATTAGAGATTTTTTGAGATGTGATTACCTATGTTACAAATAATATATTTTGAAAAAAATCTCCACAAAATATGTCAATTTGTTTTTATAAATCCAAATTATTACTAAAATAGAGAAATAAACCAAAACATCAATCCCCACACTAGAGATTTTCTAATATGCTGTTCTCAGGCATATACTCATTAAGTATTTATATTTTCTTCCAGCTTGGCACAGAAACCTGCCCCCAATAACTTTCTTTATTAAAATTTTTTTTTACATAAAAATAACAACTAATGTTTACATAAAAATTACATGTTAATTAAGCTCTTTATATTTACTATATTCTACAAAAAAATCTCTAATGTAAATGAATCCGTTTAATTACTATTAACCATTTATGTTTCGAATTTTTTTTTGTTGCTTATAGAAAATGGACACTCGACTTTTGTTTCACCTTCATAAATCTCTTACTCATGTTAGTGTAATAACAAAAAAAATCTCACGTATATGTAATATTGTATGGAATACAACCATAATTATTACGACGTCCAAGCTATTTAAATTACCCACGCAGGCACTAACTGACGGGTACTGATTCACTGTAGAGAACGTTTGATCGACTTCCATATCTCCGTCTCACTTCAATGTTCGCGGTAGACGATCGGTCCGCTTGAACTGCCGAGAGTTCGCGATGCGGTCGACCGTTAATTCTCCCATGACTAACCTACCCAGTTTCATCGGTACGCGTAACGATTGTTTACGCATGTTTAATTTTGATTGCGCGCTTACTTAACACACCTCAGGCAAAGCTCCGATAAAACGCGCAATGCATACATTGCGGCATATATCTCACGTATGTCAGCTATGAGGCTATGACATAGCAATGACAGACAGTGGCAGTTAGTGCCAAATTAGAATACACACTTTTTTACCAACCATAAAGTTTAGTGCAAAGAGAATTTTAAACTCCTTAGTGAAAACCTCACGGTTTGTGCGAAATTGAGCGTTAAGCTATGCTATGCTAATAAAGATGATGGTGTGATTTACGGAAATTAATAATAGATATAATTTATTTTATTGTATAATACATTCCCGTTTCATTTACACCCAATATTATATCTTTTTCCGTAATCAAATGCGTTTATAATTACTGTAACCGTCTGTGTAGTGTACATACGCGATGGTTTGTCCTCCGGGCCCAAAATCGATGATCCCCTTTGATTATTTATTTTAAATGAACGTCAAAATCCAGACAGGAAATTTGATTTTGGCATTTACGGCTGCTGCCGTAGCAGTCGACAGCAATGTCGCGCTTCAATATTGCTGCAGTCGACTGCATTGCTGCAGAAAACGTGAAAAAGGTCATTCAATTCAATGGGTAGTAGGGTTATGAGATGAAATGACGCAATAATGAAACTTTAGTTAATTAACAATATTATATTAAATCATTATTACATACTATTTTACTCGCAAAAAGGTTTACTACCAACATACTTCTTGGTGCCCAAATGAAATAAATAGTACATTTCGATGCTAGTGCGGAAAGTATGTCATTACTTCACGAGTACCGAGATAGGTATCTTGGCAAGACTCGGGACGAGTGAAGAATGACATTTCCGCACGTGTATCGAACGACGTTTTTTAACACAGTTGCGAAAAAATAATAAAAACAACAAGTGAGGAATAAAAACAACAAGTAAGGAATAAAAACTTGGAAACTTAAAACGCCGCTTAGTAAGAAAAAACGCCTCTTTTTTGACAGGCGTTTCGGCAGCTATTCCTTTAAAGTGATATTTTCCAGAATGAACAATAAATGGGCTACATTGTCCATTTTTTTATTTAGTGCAAATCGCCACACTGTAATTGTAACAGGGAAAATTGTCACAAAAAATTACATAACATTAAATTTTTTTGTAAACAACTCATTTTTTTTTGTATGGAAAGGTCTAATAATTGTTTCAAAAATGAATTCCTCGTTCCTAAATTATACGAAAATGATATATAAGTTGCCCTAGTTGCTAAGAACAGGAAATAAGTTGATGTCTGACTGAGGGCCTACCGCGAATATTGAAGTACACACACATCTTAATTAGTGAGTATTATATTCTTTGTCTACTACTCGCTCGATAAAGATCGCGATCCCGCAATAAGCAAGCGTGTAGACTAGCCCTAGACCGTACGAGTGTTGTCATGAAATGTGTGAAGACATGAAAACTAATAAGTAATAAGAAACAAACTGACACTTTGTTTCCATGGAGACGTGATAATTTTGTTGTTCTGTCAATATTATGAGTCGGTGTTGTACATTCTTATTTCAGTTCTTCATTTATTTACTTATTTAATAATAATTAAGGTGAATAAGTGAAAAAGGTAAAACTCTATTCCTATAAAGTAATAGTTTAAAAAAAGGCTCTTTTTAAATAGGTAAAATACAACTATTTGGTGTATCGCAATAGTTTTTTGTTGTTACTCATTATTTTTTTGTTCTATGTGCCTATAATTTTAGGTATCATGCAACGTGGAAATAAACCATCCCGAAAGAAAAGCCAACCCGAATCATCTTCGAGTAGTAGTATGGCAAAAGTACGGAAGTATGATATGATGCCAGAAGACTTCAAGATACGAACGCACCCACTATATTCATTACCCGAAGAACTCCTCAAATTTCCATCTAAACCTACAAAATCAAAAAAACAACAAGAATCCAAGCCGGCGGCAAAGAAACGTCCTACAGGTAATCTACCTAAAATCCTTTTCCGAACATGTTAAGAACTTTAATAAAACTTTACATTACTTCGACTATCTCCCGTATGATATGCTGACTTACTACGGATAATTTATAATTTTTCCAACTAATTTACGCAGTGATCCAAAGTTTTAACGCTTTAAGAAAAGCGCGGGAAGAATTCAGGAGTAAACTTATGAGCTTAATTTGCCAATCTGCTCCCGGGGAGGATGGAGACGGTAGACCGCCCACCGAGGAGGAGAACAAAGCGCGATACTATTATTACATTCACTATGGCCTCGATACTATCCACGTTGCACCGTTGGACAACAGAACAATACTCCGGTATATTTATTGCGTGTTTAGTTTTCATTTAACTGGCAGTGTTCGTATGTACATACATACGTTAAGTTGGTTTCAAAATTTGTAAACCAATTTCCGACCACATGATGGTATTTACCATATTTATGTAAGACCGGTGACAGTTTATATTTTTGGGCTGATCTGATGATAAAGATAAAAAATGGGCATTGGAACTGTAATACAACAAAACGCAACCTCAAATAACAAATTCCGTTAGGGTTCTTTTGAATCGTTTCAAGGAATAGTATAGATGATTGTTTTAAGAAAAGTATAGTCGGCGATACAAAAAATGTATGAAAACACGTAAAAAAAAGATAATCTTGTGTAATACAGCTGCAATGTTTTTGCTGCAAACAAAACTGCATGGGCAGTAAAGAGAATTAGATCAAAATAATGATAATGGTGTTGATGATGATGATAAGTAGAAGGTAGTATTTGTAAAATCAGTAAGTAAACAAAATTGTTTATTATTTTACCTACTGGTTTAAGGGTGTATAATTTGCTTACACTAAAATTGAGACAATGGAAGGACACTCTGTTTGCAATTACCGCCGAAATGCGTGAGGATTTCATCATGAGCATGAAGAAAGCAATAGTGGACTTCGTTTTGAAAGATCCAAACGAGGTATGACATTTATATTAAATTAAATAGATACATACCTACTCTACAACATGAAGCTAGTTAAAGTGAACAATTGATATTAAACCGTTTTTTCGGTATAGAAGCGTTTTTGTTCTGCTTGTGATGTCAAATGCGTTCTAAATTGGTATATAAAGGGTTAACTGTCGCGAGATATAATTTTAGACACGAAAAAAGATAATTTTTCATGATCATAAAATTAATAATATCCACATTTATTAGAAATATTCTTATAAGTATCACAAGAACATTGGATGATCACTAATACAATTGTTTTATAAATTTATCATAGAAAGAAGATACGGGAACCGAAGGAGCGTTTAAAAATGAAGAGGTTTTTAAAGACGGTTCGTTAAGAAGCCGGTACGGCGTTTCCAAGGCGACTCTTCTAAAGGACCTCTACAGCGTAAACCCTTGCATTGCTCAAGTCTTGCAAATTTGGTGGAAACAATTCAAGTAACTTCGACTCATATTTCTACTTGCACTTCATTTATTAATGGTTTGATGATGATTACGAGCATGAATCTTGTTTTAGCAATCTCCGTTTGATAAGTATGAAGGACATAACACAAATACATGAAGCTTACGAATTACAAGACTTTTGTTTCGTCTGCAAGAGACATATTGAAGCAGCTTGTAATGTACTTACGCTTCAATGGATTCCGACGTTGCAAGCCGTTTTTCTTCAAGTATGACAAAGCTATAATAAAATATATGTAGGTACTCAGTATGTCTGATATATGTACACATAATAGGTATGTGTTTGATTTTTTACAGGGCATCAAAAAGAAACAGATTCCAGATACAAAGTATGCGCGTAAAATAAAGCATTACTACAATTGCCTGGCTTGCATGATGACCTATAATTTACAAACTCTGTGTTTGAAATCTATGAAAGACTTTACAGAATACATCATGGATGTGACGGTATTTGACACATATTTCCATTTCCACTTAGTTTCAATGTCTAGTAACTACATAAGTACCTATCTATTCGATATACGAGTATGTGTAGAGTTCGTCGTTAGGGTTCCGTACCTCAAAAGGAAAAACGGAACCGTTATAGGATTACTTTGTTGCCCGTCTATTTGGCCGTCCATCAGACTGTCAAGACCTTTTATTTCGGGAACGCGTGGAGGAATAGAGTTGCAATATAAACTATACATATACCTATACAGATTTACAGTCCCTTGAAGTTGTAATTTTTTTATCTAAGAACGTAAAAAAAGATACGGCCGTTTATGCCGCAAGAAACGTTTATTTCGACACTCTCAAGGGAATCAAAATTATAAGGTACATTCCGTAGACCTAGAACTATGTGGCAAGTTATATCGTCTTATATACTATAAGTACAGAGAGAAATCTGAAAACTATACATTTGTACTGAACCCTCGGTGGGAGAGTTCGACTAGCACTTGTCCGGTTTTTGTTTTCAATATTAATGAATAGTTAGGTATAATCTTATAGGGCCATAATAATTGTCTTGTTAAAATTACCCAAATCTTATATTTAAGACTTCTTATGAAAGTTCATGTACATTTTATATTCTTATCTTTTTTTATTTTGATCTGTTTTCTGCCCGCGACTTTGTCAGCCTGGAATGATAATTATGATTGATAAAAACTACCCTTGTTCCTTTCTCGAGCCTCAAACTATCTCCATACCAAATTTCATCTAAATCTGGTCACGATGCCAACATGCCTATCGCTTACGCTTCGTAGCGATCGAAATGCAACTGTCACTGTCGCACTAATAATATGGAATAGTGATAGAGACACAAAGCATTTCGTTGTCGTAGGTAGCGATAGCGATTGTCACCTTGGCTAGGCCGGCAGTTCAGTGGTGTAAGCGTGAAGACTTGAAGAGGTAACAGACAGCCCGACAGAGTTATAATATGCGGCAGTAATTTTCATACATTTCCATTTACAGGGCGATAATCAAGGATTCGTTATAAACGCGGTGTTTCAAGATGATGGCATTGAGTTTGAGCCCCCGTTTGATGAGTTTATTGATCGGTTGTCTATTATATACGACTTTCTCATCGACGCCTGTCGACAATATCCACGTTTGGAGACTATACTGTACTACGACTATGTTTCTCATAGTAGATCAACGCTTCAGGTACTATATAGACTTACGATCTAAACACAACATGATTTAATATACTTAAATATGTGCGATATTTAATAAATTTCCTTTTTTTAGCCAAAAATAGATCGGGAACTTGTGGAAAAATACAGACAAAATATACATGATTTAATTAGTGAACAGAGACTTGGGCCCGAATCGCGAACCAAAGATTTTGACCCTTATGTCTGCTTGTTAAATGGGGAGGTGAGTACTTTGTCATTGTCAATTATATAGCAAATTAGCTAGAGTTTAAGGCACACATAGTAAAATTGCATTAGAACTGTATTGAAACCGAAGCCAGACAGGTTTTTTTGGTTAATTTCCACATTACGAAAATTGGGTGCTCTTTAATTTTGTAATGAATGTTTTATAACTTGCTAGAAAGTAAAGCTTGTTTGTAATGTTTTATTTTAGTCCCGGATGAAAGTTGAATCCTTTCTAAAGTCAGTGCCTGAAAAAACATTCGAGCAGTTTTGCGACGAATCGGTCAAGTACGTGGAGTTAGCGCGAGACATGACGCTAAAACTAGAAGGAACTATTGTTATTGGAATGTTCAGAATGCAAAGGACAGATCTGATTGGCATGTTGCGCCAAGCCGCCTTGAATATGGCCAATGTGTTATTGAAAAGAATGACGGATGACTTTCGTAGAGAGATAAAGTCGTAAGTTAATTTCAAACCTTAAAAAATGTGATCGTTGTTTAGCTTGTTTATGTTTGATAGATGGTTTACACAATGTATTTTGTACCCTTGTTTTGTAATGTGCGCGGGAGTTCACATCGAAGATCGGCTATGTCAGCCATCTTCGGGCGCACGAGCGCCGAACTAACTAGGAGACGAAGTGGTCGCCATCGCCGAAATCGGCCGGAAGGATCATCATCATCATCATTTGTACATTCACGACACCCAAAATTTATAATAAAAAAAACATTTCTTAAGTTTATAAATAAGTATGTGGTGGCAGGATACACGACGATTATTCAAATATTTCGGCTACCCTGTTGCGCCCACCGCCAGACACAGCCGCCCTGATGGAACTCATAGAATACTACGGGAAAGCCGAAGACGTTCTGGTGGACCAGATGGAAGACAGACTGCGCAATGTCATGCGATATATTTTGTTTCTGGGCGAGTATACTACTTTCACGGCGAATGAGATAAAAGCTAATAGCCAAGCATTTCACTGGTAAATAACATACATATATTATAGTCGTATATAAAATATGCGCATGGTAGTGGGTTATAAGCAAATTGAACTTTTAATAGAGTTATTGGCCAAGATATACCGTTATATACGAGTAATATCATTAATTTCATCTATGGGCCGATTCCACTTGAGACTGCACAAAAAGAGGACCATAATATTTATATTGTTTACCTATTATTTAGCAATTTCTTTACGAAATCAATACTTCAAATTGGCACGTGGCGGACTGGTGGTATTACCGTCAGTGAAATAAAGTCGGGCTAAGAGATATTGATACTTGATACTATAGGATATAAACGTCGCCAGTGGACGGTTTAACCGTGGAATTTTCCGAGGACCGAAACATAATTATAGGTAGCGTGTATTCACAAGAGTAGTCAGATGTCAAAAGGACCAAAACTGAAAAGTTACATAATAAAGCACCACGCCGAAACAGGTTTTGCCGGGTATCTTTTGCTATTACTAACCCTTGTTCGAGACTAATGACGGTCTCAAGTGGAATCGGGCCATGGTATATGAAATCAACTATGCTTCAAAATATTTATGGTTTTAGGTACACGCGCCTGCCAGGCATTATTGAAGAATCTAAGGTAATATGTGAGCAAAAAATGGTAGAGTACCAGGAGCTTCTAAAGGTAAGTTTCTTACTTACCTACCTACATTGTACTTTCAATTCAACATTCGCCAACAGTGCTATATGTAAAAAATATTGCTTTAGGTTCGAATCGTGAAGTTTATAGATGATTTGGATATTTACGAACTGCAATGTGATGAGGTGCAGTATTGGGGAGAAATCAATGAGTTGCCAACATATGTTGCAAAAGCGAAAACTCTCGATGATAAGTAAGATTTTTTTTACTTAGTATATTGGTAAATTATTAACTAATTTGTTTCTTACGTGACATTGAATGTTTTTTGAATTTTTCTATATCAGGTTGTCATTAGCGTTGACGAAAATAGATCAATTTAACGAAGAAGAAGCTTCATTTGGGTATGAATTGTCACAGTATCCAAAGAGAAAAATTATATATGACAAACTTGTACCATTTAAAAAGTTATTTGATGCTGGTCACGAATTTATCGAAAAACATCGCAGCTGGGTGAATTCACAGGTATCCAAATTTAGTTTCCAGTCTTCAACAAAATTTTAAAAGCATATTTCAGTTATTCAATATAGTTTGATTTGTTATTATCTTATTGTAGGTTCCTAATGCTATAGCTGTAGACTAACCCCCTGTTCATAAAGCTTTACGGCCCTCATTCATAATAATTATAATTCTCATACTTCAAACGTCAAATTAATGCTGTTACATTAATTTGACGTTTGAAATAAGATAATTATGATTATTATCAACAAAATCAAGCGTAACCAATTTTATTCATAGATATTTTTGTACAAATGTAAACAATATCAAAATATCTAAAATCTTGCCTAGAGTTGTGCCGTTCCATTCCCCATTTTGCATGGGGAATGTTATCGAGCGAGAAATTTCCCCATACAAAATGGAGAATGTTACCGGGAACGGCAGAACTCTAATCTTGCCTAAGAATTAACATTTTACAAGAGATGGAATAACTTTTATCAGGTCTCCTTTTTTTCGTAAATTAGTACGAGTTTGCATAGATTCTCCAATGCAAACAAATGCGTTCATTGACAAAAAAATTAAACGTCTGAGTTGTCTGACGGCAAATATCTTGCCATTACCCACTAAAGGGGTAAGTTTTTTTTAAATAATATTTGGTATTATTTGAGTGTTCTGTTCTAGGTTGGGAGTTTTGATCCAGAAGACATCGAAGCTGACGTAGGATATTATTACAAGAACGTGTTCAAGCTAGAAAAACAATTCCAAGACGTACCTGATACGTATCGACTTGCTGTAGCCGTTAGGTGAGTATACAAGTTTAGTTTTGTAAGGTTCATCTTTTCTTGATTGGTGGCCATTATTTAATAGGTAAATTATCTATTATACCATCTACGGGGCCATTATTTAACCCTTCGAATGCTTTACGTCATAAACAAAAACATCACCTTACATGAAAGTGTGAAGGTTACTTTGACAGCGTACGCAATAACACTTAGGGTCGGTTGCACCAAACCGTCTGTCACCGTTTTACCGTTCGCAAAATTTTATTGTATGGAAAGTTTCATAGTTCTCTGCTGCTTGACGTTAATCAGTCTCTTTTGTGGTTGGTGCAAATGGCTCTTATAGTCGTCAATGGCGCTGTGGGCACGACTAGTTACGGCGCCTTTAGGTGTTCTTGGCGTTCGTAAGGTTAATAAATTATTATACCTTTTACGGGGCTTTAACTTCCGGATTTCTAAATTTGAAGGAAACAGTTATTGACTAAGTAATGTCGCTATTTTTTAGAGAAAAAATAGACGAATTCAAGTCGAACATGCCAATTGTCCAAACCCTGGGCAACCCCGGCATTAAGCCCAGACATTGGGAGAAGATATCCTCAATTGTTGGGTTTCCTATTATCCTGGACGAGGAGTTAACACTGCAGAAGGTGATCGACTTCAATTTAGCGGACTTCATCGAGAAGTTCGAAAGTATTTCGGAAGCTGCAACTAAAGAAAACAACTTGGAGAAGACATTGGACAAGATGATGAAGGAATGGGCAGACCTTAGATTTGAAATCTTACCTTACAAGTTAGTGGAATATTTTTAAACTCTTCTAGTAGTCTAAAAAAATCAAATTAGGCACTACAGTGCAACTAGGTACACAATAAATTAAGTAATACGAGTACACTGTATCAGATTCTGGATAAATATAAAATGAAGAAACATAAATTTCAGAGAATCCGGAACTTACATATTATCCGGTGTTGACGAAATACAATTGCTACTGGACGACCATATTGTTAAAACACAGACTATGAAGAACTCACCATACATAAAACCTTTCGAAGAAATCATTCTGTAAGTAAATCATTTGCACAGATAATAAGTTAGCGTTACATTCTTAATTGTAAAATGTAATATTTGATGCTAAAAGTATACATTTATATTAATAAATTAAATATTATAAAATTTTAGCGACTGGGAGGGCAAGTTGGTACTGCTACAAGAAATTTTAGACGAATGGTTAAAAGTTCAGGCTACTTGGATGTACTTGGAACCAATATTTTCGTCTCCTGATATTCAACAACAGATTCCTGAGGAAGGGCGTCGCTTCAGTGCTGTTGATAAGGTTAAATTCAAAACGGCCTGATTCGAACTTTAATATACGTCAAAAATTAGCTCTAGATACGATATCGATCGGATATGTCAGTGACAAAAGTGACGACTGACAAGTCAGTGCTGGAATGCAGCTCCAACGATTTCTATATAATTAAAAATTTAATTATGTATTTGCGAAGATGAAAAAATTGCAAAGTTTTATGTTTTAGAGAATTCGTTTTTCTGGATTCTTACGCACCCGTAGAAATCATAACTTCGAAATAAACATAATAAAACCCAGTCATTCAGAAATTTACGTAGGTATGTGGTTAAACTCCGTCAACCTTTCATACGTTTAGTAAGTATATGGTTTGACAAAGTTTAGAAGCAGACACAAATCGGAAAAATTTAATCATTCGTAAGGAATTTCCGCAAGTAACGGCGACATAGCTACGCGACTTTCGCTTAGATATTTGTATATAATATCTGGGAGACGGAGCTTTGCTTGGAATACATTTAAAAACTCAAAAATGCGCGTTTTCCCAGAGATAAGACATAGCTAGATCGATTATTCGCCCCGAAAACAAATATAGCAAATTTCATCGAAATCGTTAGCGCCGTTTCCGAGATCCCGAAATATATATATACATATACAGGAATTGTTCGTTTAAAGGTATAAGATTATAAGTAAACCAACTAAGGCTTTGCTGTTTTCAAACATGTTTTTTGATTTCATAGATGTGGCGAGAAATTATGAAGGCTTGCTTTACGGAACCTCGAGTTCTGGATGTAATCACGATAGAAAAAATGGTAGACCGACTAAAGAGATCAAACAACTTGCTTGAATTGGTCCAGAAAGGCCTAAATGCGTATCTAGAGAAAAAACGGTTGTACTTCCCGCGCTTCTTCTTCCTGTCCAATGACGAGTTGCTGGAAATTCTATCAGAGACGAAAGATCCTATGCGGTAATTTCAATTATTTATTTTATTTATTTCTTAACTGGGGGCCGGTTCTGTATCAATAATTTAGTAACGACTCAAGGTAAAGGTATGTATCAAAATAAGATGAAAACCTTAACATGTTTTTAAGCAGAATCGGCCTTCTGTAATATTACTTTACAAGAATAATGACTTGAATAGCAGTTTTTATTTAACAGAGTTCAACCTCATCTGAAAAAATGTTTCGAGGGAATCGCTAAATTGTCTTTTACTAGTGATATGGTTGTGACGCATATGCGCTCCTCTGAAGGAGAAATTGTGGAACTGGTTATGACGATCAATACCGTTGCTGCTAGAGGACAGGTTTGTAATCCTAGATTTTAAGTACCTATGTAGTTTATACATTACATTGACTATGGATACATTAAATTAACCGTAGTTTAAGAATATCTGCTTACATCTGCTTATCGAAATTGGCATGATTGAGGTTAAATAAATACTTAATAGAACTTATTTCCTGTAAATGAATTGATCTGTGATATCGATGTAGGTGGAAAAATGGTTACTGGAGTTAGAGAAATCAATGAAAGTGTCTGTACATAACGCGGTGGCGCTCTCCTACGATGACTACTTGGCGCGCGCGCGGCAGGAGTGGGTGCTCGTATGGCCGGGCCAAGCTGTAAGTGTTCTTCTCACTTTGACTAAAAATTATTCAGAAAACAAATATAAAATAAGCAACGACAAATCAAAAGTGTATTTAGATTGGCATCATGTGGGTGTTGTATATTATATATTTTAAACCAGAATACATTCATTTACTTACAATCAATGCATTGCTGATAGAACAATCTACCAATATTTGTGTCGTCTTTTGTCAACATCCAAAACTCAGTAACAAATATTTGCGCTAGTTACACCACTGCTGAAAACATTGCAGACACGGTCAATGTCGAGTAATCTCTTAGGTGATTGAAGCATTATTTAAAGTGTTCATATGTTTAAGGTGCAATGCGTAGCAATGACATTTTGGACCTCAGAAGTGACAGATGCAATCCACATCAGTATACCGGCTATGATGGATTACTGGCACAAGTGTAACTTCCAAATCTCCAAAATAGTAGATTTGGTTCGCGGCGAGCTAAGTCTGCAGAACAGAATTACTCTTGGTACGATCATCACTTAAGGGGCCCACTGACTATCAGTCCGCCGGACGATACCGGCCTGACAGTTGTTCGGAACTGTCAAATTTTTGTTCTAACTGACAGGCCGATATCGTCCGGCGGACTGATAGTGAGTGGGCCCCTTTAGACAGGAATAACCTTATATATAATTAGGACGTGCCACTACACGACGATCAGAAATTAAGTGAAAAATTATTTAAAAAATGTGTATACAATATTACTGTATACTTCCGGTCAATTTGCTTCAATTCTAGTCATTATTAGAAAACAAGCAAATAAAAATATGGATTTTATACTTTGTATAACTACAAATTACATTGTATAGGTTCTAGTAATAACTTTATTACTAGAACCTATAAAATCCTAATCTTTATTTAATCAGTAATTAATAACACATTGTATTCTTAGGAGCCCTTGTGGTACTGGATGTGCACGCTCGTGATGTGCTCATGCTGCTTATCGAATGTAAAGTGCATCATGACAACGATTTTAACTGGCTTTCTCAAATACGGTACTACTGGGAGGTAAGTTTAGGCCTGATTTCCTCCTACGCTGAAGTCGGTCGCTGACGTCGGTCGAGCGTACCGTCGGAAAAAAAATCTGCCGCGGACGTCAGAACGCGGGCCCATAGAACATTGTGTTCATTCGTACGCTCGACCGACGTCAGCGACCGATGTCAGCGTAGGAGGAAATCAAGCCTTAGATTATAGCGCGTCGAGGGTCGACGGGTTACGGCGTAGCAGCCGTATGACGCACGCATCCTAGCCGCGCAGACATTTTCGGGCCAATTTCAGTTTTAGTTAAAATGCGATGATTCCGATACGATAGTAATCTGTCAGTACCAAAAGTGACGTTTTTGGTTGAAGAAATGTCACTTTTGGACATGACAGATCACTATCGTATCGGAATCAGATCAGACAACTAAAACTCGAATTGGCCCGTTATTTTCATTAATTGAATATTTTAAAAAAATATACCAATTTTTTACATACCTACCTACCGTCTTTTTATGTCGAGTACCTACTAACTAAAGATAAGAAAGCACTGCACCCTTATTTTTACCGCTTACGTGCCGTACCGTAACTTTCACTACGCTCAACTACCTATATATAACTTAACTTTAAGAGGCCGGTGTCGATTTTAGTCGCAAAAATGTAAAATTGATAGATTTAGTCCGTGAAATTGTACACCTTTTGTTACCTAATTGAAATAACAAGTACTGGTTTCTATTAGCACGTCTTCTTATCAGATCAATCGTATCAGATCAATTTTTTGAAAACAGACTCACTAAATTAGTAATGTTTGCTTTTCTGATGGACGTTTAGGTAAACGCGCGTAAAGCACTGATTTTGTCGCTCATATTTGTAAATTTCGTAAAGTTTGAACGGCTAAACATGGTAATTTTGTATTACACACCTGTACTTGACGTTAATCAGACTACATTTTTATTATTATGACTGAAGTAGTGTAAATGAAAGTTAGACGAAATCAATTTTCTCCAGGAATTACTTCAAAACAAATGACAATTTCTCTGAAAATCGACTTAATTTCAACGTTATTTTGATACCTAAACAATCTACAACATTTGCTGAAACTATTCTTATACATCAATTTGTATAATTTACCACCATAGATTTTTGATGAATTTTTAAAAACTGCCCCTTCTTTTCATATATTTCCGGTGACGCACGCTCGCGACCTCATTATTAAAAGGCAAGATGAGAAGACGTGCTAATAGAAACCAATTCTTGTTATTTAGATATTACGTAACAAAACGTGTATAATTTCAACGACTAAATCTACCAATTTTAAATTTTTGCTCCAAAATCGACTACGGCCTCTTAAGAATAGTACTTTATACAATCGTGATATAATACCTATAGAGAGAGGTAGGAGATTTTAAAGCTTGATTATATCACTATTGTATATAATACTTTTACTACGAGTCATCTAAATAATACTTTTTCTACTTTAAAACTTAAATTATGAAAGAAAATTAGGTAAGTATCTCAGTAGTACAAAAGACATTAATGCGTGCATAATATATGAATAGGTATTACTCATGAAAAAGTCGCGCGTTGGTGTCTTTTCCACTGGACCGCGGCGCCACGTGATTGGTCAAATTCATTATAGTTGACTAAACCGTTTCGAAATGAATATTATGGTTGAGTTTGGAGCCCATACCTGAAAAGTCACCCAATTACAGTTTGGTATACGAAATCTTAATTTATCCATTACAGTCGACGAGTAAAAACTAATTAAAACGTTAAAAAACGTTAAAACGTTAAAAACTCCGATTGTTATTATTATTTATAGGAACAAGAAGAAGATCTAAGTTGGCAAATTGCTACTCGCATGATCAACTCTCAGTTGATGTACGGCTACGAGTATCTCGGAAATGCGGGCCGCTTGGTCGTCACACCGCTTACCGACAGGTGCTTTAGAACTCTCTTCGGCGCTCTACATTTGAATTTAGGTATAGTGTTGTAGCTGAGTTATTATCATACTTTAGTTGGATGACACCTAGCTGCCATCACTTGAATTGTTACTGCAGGTGGTGCACCAGAGGGTCCGGCTGGAACTGGCAAGACAGAAACTACGAAGGACTTGGCAAAGGCGGTCGCGAAACAATGCGTTGTGTTTAATTGCTCAGATGGTTTGGATTACCTTGCGTTGGGAAAATTCTTTAAGGTAAAATACATGCCTTCATTTTGATATACAATAAGTGGTGTTTTGATGCTGATCGTTGTCAATATATAAAGCATTTAACTTGTGTTTGTTGATGATATTACTTTGCAGTATAATAATATGATTACAGGGTTTAGCATCTTGCGGTGCCTGGTCATGTTTCGACGAGTTTAACCGAATAGACCTGGAAGTG
Source organism: Cydia strobilella (assembly GCF_947568885.1). Lineage (NCBI taxonomy): Eukaryota > Metazoa > Arthropoda > Insecta > Lepidoptera > Tortricidae > Cydia > Cydia strobilella. The sequence goes on from NC_086044.1 coordinate 18,183,530, forward strand.
CTATCCGTGGTGGCGCAGCAGATCATGTCTATCCAGCGAGGCATCAACTCGGGCGCCACGGAGATGGTATTTGAAGGCACTCTCGTACAACTCGATAAGACTTGCGCAGTGTTCATCACCATGAACCCTGGTTACGCTGGACGATCGGAGCTGCCTGACAACTTAAAGGTTAACAGTTTTTCTATATTAAGCAATGAATTGTTAATATACCAAAAAAAACTACATATTAAAATATTTACAGGCCTTGTTCCGTTCTGTGGCTATGATGGTACCTGATTATGTATTGATTTCTGAAATTGAGCTGTATGCGTTTGGGTATTTGAACGCAAAACCTCTCGCTGTCAAGATTGTAGCAACGTACCGTTTGTGCTCGGAACAGTTGTCTTCTCAAAGTCATTACGATTACGGTAAGCAAGTTTTGGTAACTAAACAATCACTGTAAACTTATTGGCACCTCATCCACTGGTTGGCACCTTATTTTAAGGCAGCAGCCGGGCTAGCACATGATTGGCGCGAGAGTATCTCGCCGCGACATAGACTACCCGTCCCCCTTTAATTCATAAAGTAATCGATAAAGTTAGTAAAAGACGGGTAGTCTACGAGGGTTGATCCGTATGCACCACCCCTGACCTCTTTGCTGTCACTTGGTTATTAAAACCTTTTTGCTGTAGGTTTATAGACATTTAGAGGTTATAAAAAAAAAAAAAACATTTTTAAATGTCGAACTATTATTGAGCTACAGCTTACTGTAATTGTTGAGTCGTGGTTTTTTTGTATGAAAATTTTTGTAATAAAATATCTACAAAAAATACATTTTACACCAACTCAAATCCATCAAGATATTGTGGCAACTGTATGGGAGTGTGCAGTATCCTATTACATAGTGAAACGTTGGTGTCGAGAGTTTAAGTGCGGAAGATCAAGTTGTGAAAACCAACATGGCGGTGGACCACCTGTAACGGTCACTCCAGACGAAAACATTAATAAATTTCACGATATGGTGTTACAAAACCGGCGAATACGTATCAGGCAAATTGTTGAAGAGACTGGCTTGTCATACTTGTATCATGTAGTGCAACAGATACTTACTAAAGAATTCGGTATGAACAAGATCAGTGCAAGATGGGTGCCACGAGTGTTGACCATTGATCAGAAAAGACATAGAGTATTGATTTGCCAGCGTCTGTTGGATATGTACCAAGCTAATAAAGATAATTTTCTCCATAGATACGTAATCATGGACGAGTCTTGGGTACATCACTATGATCCCGAAACCTAAATTCAAAGTAAGCAGTGGAAACACAGTGGTTCTCCGCCACCACGTAAATTTAAAGTGGCATCGTCTGCAGGAAAGGTTATGTTGTCTGTATTCTGGGATGCTCAAGGAATAATCCTGGCTGACTATTTGAAAAAGGTAGAGACTATTACAGGGGCCTATTATGCAAACTTAATTCTAAAATTGCGAGAGGCTATTAAAGAGAAACGCCGGGGCAAGTTGACAAGTGGCGTACTCTTCCACCAAGACAATGCTACCGTCCATACGTCCTGTGTCGCTAAGGCTGCCATATAGCAAGCAGGCTTCGAATCGGTGGAGCACCCACCGTATTCGCCTGACTTGGCCCCCAGCGACTACAGGCTATTCTCAAAATTAAAGAAATTTTTACGTGGAAAATTTTTTTTGGACAATCAAGAGGTGATATCTGTTGTGAAGGAGTGGTTTTCAGAGGTCGGACATTTTTTTTTCAGGAGGCTATTGAAATGCTGGAGCACGGATGGAATAAGTGTATTAGTGTTGAGAGAGACTATGTAGAAAAATAAAAAATAAATCTTGAATGTAGTTTCATTGTAAGAGGGTTAGGGGTGGTGCATACGGATCAACCCTCGTATGTCGCGACATACTCTCGCGCCAATCATGTGCTAGCCCGGCAGCGGTGTCTTTGTTACAAAAATGATTGTTGTTGACTACTGCTTATCTATGTCAATCATTGGATAGGTTAGGTTAGGTTAAAGGATATTTTTCTAAATCGATGATAATGCGTGTGAATTTATAATTATATTTGTTTTGGTCTATGTAGGCATGCGTGCCGTGAAGTCAGTGCTGCGTGCGGCGGGCGCACTGAAACTGCGCTACCCCGATGAGGTGGAGGACGTCATACTGCTGCGTTCCATCAAAGACGTTAACCTTCCCAAGTTTCTGGAACACGATGTGCCGTTGTTCATGGTTCGTTACTTTTGATTTCTTTCTGACGTATGTTGATAGTACCTTTATATATTATTTAGATAAAATTCCTTAAATGATTTACAGGGCATCATTGGTGATCTGTTCCCTGGATTACCTTTACCCTTAGCTGATTTGCCACACTTAGTTGCCTGCCTAAAGGAAGTTTGCGTTCCTCTTAATTTACAGGCTAATGATTTCTTCGTTGAAAAGGTACGTAAAGAGATTTGTCTCACACTTATTATCATTAAAGAAAAAGATTGAAATGTGAGATACATTTCATACCATGCCCATAGCGAATTTTTTAACATATACGACGACTTGCATGTCTGACGGCCATTCTTAAAAGCATATATGTAGTTATTAGGTAGGTAGATACTAATTATTAATTACCACTCTTTACATATAATTTTATGCATTTAGCGCGCGGTTGTTTTATGCGATAAACGCTGCGTTTACCGCGTTAAACAATGTACAGATGTAGTGCATAATTGTTTGCCATCGTATTTTCTCGGTTGTGCAGTAAACGCTTTGCGTTTAACACTGCGTTTATCGCATAAAACAACCGCGCGCTTTTTGCAGACATATTATACGGGGTCTTCTGTCACAGGTATTTTATACTTGCTGAATTGTAAAACATGCTGTGTACATTGTTTTGGATCTCGTGCTAGTTCTAAGCCATAATGTGCAATTGTATGTTTCTCATGATATTGTACGATATCTGTGTAGTGTACCTAATAAAGTAAAATAAAAAAATAAAATAGAAGCCTCGCTAACCTTTACAACTGTACTCTCTATTGTGAAAGCTAGACAGTTAAAATTTTCACAGATGAATGTATTTCTGTTGCCGCTATAATAACAAATACTAAAAAGTACGGAACCCTCGGTGGGCGAATCCGACTCGCACTTGGCCGGTTTTTTTCATTATACATTTTCAAGTGAGTGATTACAAGTGTAAAGGAGTTATAGGTGTAGACTTCTTTTAATGAATAAGTATTTATTTATTTAGTATGAAGCTTCCCCTTCTTTCTTACATTAATATTAATTACAAATACAATAGTTTTGTTTTGTATTTTAAATTATTTTATTTATTTTATTTTTATTATAATTAATTTAGGCAACAAACAGTCATATACAAAAATAATTTACCTAATAATAAGCAATGTGTTAATAGACCTTGAAAATGAACTTGTTACTATAAATCCGGATATTATCAAAACAATCAATTCTACTAATTTTATTCAGGTTCTTCAGCTATATGAAATGATACTCGTAAGGCACGGCCTTATGTTGGTCGGGTTCCCTATTTCTGGAAAAACGACAAGTTACCACGCCCTTGGTGCAGCTCTAGCATGTGTGCATGAAAAAGTACGTATCAAACCAATATCAGCGAATTTATTAACTCATTGATTTTATTTCTTGTAGATCTCTTTTAAATATGTCTGGTATTTTTAGGGACTAATGGGCGAAAATCCAGTAGAGTGGACAGTAATAAATCCGAAATCGATTACAATGGGCCAGTTGTATGGCCAGTTCGACCCTGTTTCGCACGAGTGGTCTGACGGTATTCTTGCGGTCAGTTACAGAGCATTCGCAGTTTCTCCTAACGACAACAGGTAAAGGTTTTTTTGACCGAGCGCTAGCGAAGGTCTCCGTTTCAGCTTGGGCAAAAATGATTTCGTAATACCGGATGTTTCGTAATACAGGTTGCGTTTCTAAACCGATTCTCGTGAAATTTTGTAAGCTTCTCACAAATCCACTAGTAATACTATAGATAGATTAAACGGTTTTATCATAAAGTCGTATCTTTCGCTTTCATCTCGCTTTTTGTTGCACAATACGTACTTATGTACTTTACTAACCCGTAAGATCGTTTTGAAGTTTCATAAAGAGTAGTTTATTTGACTCGATAGTGCCAGTGACGTACTACGTAAGTACGTACTACCAACTATTTTGTAATGTACCCCATTTTTTTTGTAGAAAGTGGTTAATATTTGACGGTCCGGTGGATGCCATCTGGATCGAGAACTTAAACACCGTTCTGGACGACAATAAAAAGCTATGTCTCATGAGTGGCGAGATCATTCAGCTCGCGCCTACTACCAACCTGATATTTGAACCTATGGATCTTGAAGCTGCATCACCGGCTACGGTACTTATAATTGGATACCTACCTTGTTGATTATAAAAAGTAGACGGCAGTTTTATACGTAATTGCGAACACTGGAAAAGAAGTCAAAAGTTTTTGAGTTATATGACAATTATTATTCCGATGTTTACGTGTTGTGCAGCTATGTTATACACATTTGTATAAAATAAGCTAAAGCTAAGGCACTATCGCAATTTATAAAAAAATATGTTTACTCAAGTTTAAACATATAAATAGTACATAGGTGTGTTTATAAATTTAGGCTGAATGCCGGGGGAAATATATATTAGTCTACAACAATACGGTTACAAAAAACCATTAAAATCTGTTCAGTTGCTCAAGACTATACAAAGAAGTACTTATTGCCGAAATATGCCCCAAAATCTTTTTGTTATTAGGTTTCACGTTGCGGTATGATTTACTTAGAGCCCAAAGGCCTGGGGTGGCATTGCCTGCTGGAGTCGTGGCTGAACACCCTGCCGCCCGCCCTGCACAGCGTCAATCGCAATCTCATTAGGACGCTATTCAAACGCTTCATGCCGCCTTTACTGTGGCTAGTTGAGTTATCAGGGCAAACTAAGGTATTTTTAAATATAAGGATTTCCCGTTCAGAAAATTCTGTCTTTTTTTTCTTAGTTGTCGTCTTGTTGAAAGAAATGCACTACTGCCTTAAACAAGATTAAATGAATGAAAAAAAAATATTTTTTTCGAGTAGCGATGGTGCCAACCATTAGTAGAGAGCATTCTCTTGTCGGTGGAGTATTTTCCAGCTTCTTCTTATTGTCATTAAAATGTTTATCCATTTTTAAATTACAGCAAATGTACGTAACATCACGAAGCAATTTGGTTAACTCGTGTATGAATATATATGACACATTTATGGATGATTTTTATAATGAAAAATATGTGGATTCAATATCTGATCTTGATGTGAGAGCACAACTAGAGGTAAATATCGATATTTTATGTAAAATATTTTCTTTTGTACTTAATAAGTAGATCGTTTACCAAACTTAAAGTATCTAATATAAGTTCATGACTGATTTTGTTTCTACGTTCACTGATTACTTACATACAGACCGTTATCGTTGTTGTTTAGGTACTTTAATTAATCGTTAATACGACTAGATAAACACAAATTTAAACTTTCAGGGCATCTTCTTCTTTTCCTGTATCTGGTCCATAGGAGCAACGTTGGAAGCTAGTAGCCGTCCGAAATTCGATATGATGTTTAGAGGATTACTCGACAAAGAATTTCCAGAAAAGGTAATAAGTGTAATAACCATTCATAATTCATAATTTTTTATTGCATGAAAGTGAGTACAAAAGGTGTTAGTATATACAAAAGTCCATCACAATCGGCCGAGATCCAGCACGCAATATATCTTAATTCTAAAACTACAAACTAAATTAACACTGTAATTATTGTTGGATAACATAATTATAAATGATTATGGGTATCTTGAGGGTTTCTTATTCTTTGCAGATCCTTGAAGCTTTGAAATGTCCTAAGGTTATCCACAAACCAGAAAAGCAATACATACTTATTATTCCAGCGGGTGGAACTGTGTATGAATTTCGTTATATTAAGGAGGTAACTAAAAAGTATATTATATGAACAGTCGGCAGCAGAAGTTGCTAAGCGGGCGAGGTGTTCAAAATTACCTTGACACGCTCTTATTCTCTTAACAATAAAGTCGCGTTAAGATCATTTTGAACACCTGGCCCGGTTAGCAACTTCTGCTGCTGACTGTATGTATCTTAATAAAGGCAAAGAGGATATAATATTGTAGAGCGGTACTGTCATAGTAAATTTTGTAACCACAGTAAATTCACTGCCATCTATCGACACACTTTAAAACTAAAAATGAAGATTTATAAAAATACGATAAAATGTATTTAAGAATCGGAATCAGAATGCTTTATTTGTAAAACATAGGTATACATGGGTCTTAGGTGTAGGTATACATTGAGCACTATGTTTTGCCGGTTGGCATACAAATGTCAAAGAGAACGAGAATCTAATTAATATTGAAATGCACAAAATGTTTAAATATGGATAAATGATTTTTTTTATTTGCATTAATTATTTTTATTATTTTGACCCATGTTCTTTCACTGATATGCGTTAAAATTGTTAAATAACAAACGAAACCGTCAACGCCCTCTATACGAGAGTAGGACAAAGGTAGTAGAGACATCTAAACGAGAATCAAATTTTCTTGATTTTCGAGGCACGTTTTTTCCTTAGACTGTATCCATCTATTACGGAATTATATCTATCTTTGATAAAGGTAATGATTTAGTTTTACAAAACTAGTTATAACCACTTTAGTTTACTAACTTGCCACAAGTAGGATAATATTTAAAAACAAAACATATCTTCCAGGGAAAAGGTAAGTGGAAACCTTGGCAAGACGACGTTATTTCCGCGCCTCCAATCAGTAAGGATACTCCGCCAAATCAGATACTGGTGACTACCTTGGACAGTGTCACGTACCTGGCTTTATTCAAGCTCCTGGTCACGCATCATAAAGCAGTCATGATGGTTGGACCAACTGGAACTGGAAAATCATCCTATATCATTGTAAGCCAACATTATACACTTACTGTACGAGGATTTGTTTTGAAATATTTGAATATTAAATATAATTGTAGTAAATCAAATATTTTTTAGGATTATTTGATTAAAAGAGTTGACACGAAGGTATTTAAAGCTCTTATAATGGCATTCTCTGCTCAAACTAACTGCAATCAAACACAGGATATAATTATGGGAAAGCTTGACAAAAGAAGAAAAGGTATATATTTCATCTACCTATATTTATATTAAGCTAGTATTTCTCGAAAGCCTTTACTTGTCACGTTCGCTGCCAAGAATGTTATACTTGTAGGTAAGTTTTTTTCCGTTAGAACCTCGAAGCTTGGCACTGAAAGTTTTAAAGTCTAACTTGGTTAAATCTAGTCCCTTTATAAAATATAAGGAGTATGCCAGGCTAGTGTAATTCAGATAAGAGAGGAGGTTTAAGAATTATATTTAAAATGACGTATATTTTGCAGGATATTTCGGTCCTCCAGTAGGATGCTATTCTGTAGTATTTGTAGACGACGTGAGCATGCCGCAGGCGGAGACTTACGGCGCTCAACCTCCTATAGAAGTTTTACGACAGGGCATAGATTTGGGGTTGTGGTATGATCGCAAGACTAATGTCGCTATGCGTTTAATAGATGTCCAGGTCAGATGATAACATGATTCATATTTTCACATTACGTTTTTAAGATACACCATTTCTTATAATCAGATAACTCACATTTCAGTTTATGTGTGCAATGGGAAAACCAACACCTGGAGCAAAACTGATTACCCCGAGGTTTTCTCGTCACTTTAACTTCCTGTGCATTGATGAATTTGATGATGAAACTCTTAGAGTCATCTTCAACAGGATAATGGCATGGCATCTGGATACAAGGTGATTTCGTCATAAATTTATTCGATTTATAAGGAACCTACACATCTTTACATACATCAATACACAATGTGTTATTATTTTAGAGGATTCACAAGAGACTTTGAGCCATGTATCGAAGAGGTAGTCAACGGCACTTTAGAAGTTTATAAACAATGCAGATTGAATTTGCTGCCCACGCCATCCAAGTCTCATTACACCTTCAACTTACGTGACTTCTCTAGGGTTATTCTGGTGAGGCTTAAATATTATTGCTTGGCAATCTCGCTAACAACTGTTTATAATAAACTTCTGTTTTTAAATAGGGTGTACTCTTGTCTGTCCCGGACGTAACCCCGGATACTCAAAGTATTAAGCGCTTATGGGTACATGAGTGTTTGCGAGTCTTCTCAGATCGTCTCGTGGAAGATTCGGACCGGCAATGGATGGTTAAATGTTTACGAGCTGCTACAGAGGAGCATCTCAACGAAAACTTCGATATATTGCTCTCAAAGCTTTTAAACGGACCGAAAGATACGGTAAACTCTTTGTAAATTATTATGTACGATGAAGTGATCAATATGTACTAAATTATATAGGTACCTAATTGTTTACTTATGACCACAGATAACCGACCTACATCTTCGGAATCTAATTTACTGTAATTTTGCAAATCCGAAAGTTGATACACGTTTCTACATGGAAACAACCGACATGGAACATTTGAATGCGACCGTGGACGCCTTCCTCGCTGAATTTAACGCTATGTCCAAGAAACCAATGAATCTTGTATTATTCAGGTTCGTATACAATTAAAGTTGGTGGTAGGTATGTGTACGATACTTAACATCATCGAGACGTTTTTACAAGCTTTTGTTTAACTTGCCCTGTTAGTATGTACGAGCACAGTGTAAAAAGTATACAGTGGACCGACGACTTTGACGTGTACCGAGCTACTAACAATGGCGAATGTATGCAGCTCGGGTGCGCGCAGTACACCCCTCGCACCAAGCACGATTGCCCTGTCTAGACGGCTTCGTCGAATGACTGTATTGTTTTATAGACTGTGGTACTAGTAAGTTGTGTGGGTCAAATCTTGGAAGCTAAATTTGACCCACTTCCCGATTTCCGATTGAGCTAAAATTTTGCATACATATGTAAATCGGATGACAATGCAATATTATGATGTCATGGAGCTAATCTAATGATCGAGACAGGAGGTGGCCATGGGAACTCTGTGATAACAATGCAAAATGCAAACTTATTGTGTTTGGGGTTGTTAGAATTGTCTCAATGAGTATTAGTTACCAGTGGAAAGAAAAGTACAGTCAGCCGCCATAAAAGCTTGTACCAAAAATGAAATGTTTGCCGAAAACATTTAAATCATAGTTCGTTTAACGATTACATTCACATTCCAGGTTCGCTATAGAGCATGTATCGCGCATATGCCGCGTGCTTGCGCAGCCGGCGTCGCACGCGCTGCTGGTGGGGCTCGGTGGCTCAGGCCGCCAGTCTCTCACGCGTCTCGCGGCCAGCATCAATGAGTACGATCTATTTCAGGTATGTTACCATAATTTATACATTTTACTTAGTAATCATATCCTAAGTCATTAGTCAACTATTGTTGATTTTATTTGCGGGGTTGTTGCTGTTGCCAGCACATTTTGCAAATGCAAATATTATTCTTTGGTGGAAAAAAGTTTTGATTGGTCAACTAATAAGTGTATAAATATTTTTAATTTCAGGTAGAAATGAGTCGTACATACGGAAAGAACGAATGGCGAGAAGATTTGAAGTCTTTGTTGAGAAAGTCAAGTACTCCCGACTTATGTATGGTGTTTCTGTTCATTGAATCTCAGGTAAGAGATAGACATTCTTGTTTTAGTAAATAATTAAACAAGCGAAAAAAAACAACTATATATTTTTTTGTAAATATCCTAGATACGTGCCAAGTGCTTAGGTCACATCCGGGCTTTCAGCAGGAATCTATTAATAAACTACAATTTATCCAATTCAAGGATACAAACATCCAGTACTTAGTAGGTAAATACATCTTAGACAGGCTGTTAAAATACTGTAATAATAGCTAACAACAGTAATAAAATAAGTAATAACCAAGCGACTTTCCCGAACCCTAAATTTTGATTTCCCTTAGTAGAGTAAAATGCTAATCATTCATTTATTTCTTGGTAAAAAAAGATTAAAGAAGAAGGATTTTTGGAAGACGTAAATAACATGCTGAACTCTGGAGAGGTGCCAAATATTTTTGGAGCTGATGAAAAAGCAGAACTGTGTGAAAAGATAAGAGTCGTAAGTACAAGTTAGCTATAAGTATGTGAGCTCAAATCAGATAGCGTCGTTATAACATTTATTTTATAAATTTGACATTTTGGTAGATTGACAGACAAAGGGACAGGTCGTTGCAAACGGATGGTAGCCCGACAGCGCTATACACGTACTTTGTGTCGATCGTACGAGATCAGCTGCACATAGTGCTGGCCATGTCGCCTGCCGGCACCTCTCTGCGCACACGCATCCGCAAGTTTCCCGCGCTTGTCAACTGCTGCACCATTGACTGGTTCATGGTATGTATAAGGATACATGAAAATTAGAGCTTTGGTGTAGGCATTTCCCTAATGTGTGTAATCCATAATGTTTAAATTGTTTGCAAGAAGATACCAAAATGCTCTTTTTTAAAGGAATGGCCGCCGGACGCCTTGCTAGCGGTAGCAACAAGATTCTTAAGAGACGTAGAGCTGACAGACTTGGAACGTGACACCGCAATCAAGTTGTGTCAGGTGTTCCACACTGACACGCAAGAGCTTTCACGCGCCTTTCTGCTGCGGCTCAAGCGCTACAACTACGTAACACCAACTGCCTACCTCGAGCTCATCAATATGTTCAAATCGTTGCTGGGTAAAAAGCGAACGTAAGTATTAAAAACAAGTACCTAAATACTAGACTTATATTGACCGGGATATAGACCGTGATTACCTTTTGTATTATTTGTGAGCTCCCGATATTTCGACGCAGTTACATGCATTGAGTCGGGTACAAATCACTGGATCGAGTTGCATAGTCATTTCGACAGAACGCCACTATATACCAAGATTGGTAAGAGAAGCCGTTGAAATTCACAAATACAAAAATTTTAATCGTGAAGATGGGTTTAAACTGTCAAATGTGTGGAATCCTGTGATTTGTTTGTGTAAAAAACCAGTGATATCCGAATCAAACACGCGTAGTGACACCGTAAGTGTAGTGTGTTTGGACAGACCAACGAGTGTGAACGCGACCGGACCAACAAGTGTGAATGCGACCGTTGGTAACGTTGAAAGTGAACGCAGCCGACGCGCAAGAATGAGGGTAGACAGAGCGCTGTCTACACAACTTTGACACCCACCCGCTATCTTCAGTCACCCGTGAACATGATGCATGTAACTGCGTCGAAATATCGGGAGCTCACAAATAATACAAAAGGTAATCACGGTCTATATCCCGGTCAATATAAGTCTAGTGAAACTAACCGTGAATCATTCAAAACTCTAAGTACCTAAATAAGCAATTCCTCTATAGAGTTAGATAAATGTATGTAATGTCTCTTAAACCAACAGGGAATTACTTACGGGTGAAAAGAGATATTTGACTGGATTGGATCAACTTGCCGTAGCTGCCAAGTCGGTCGCAGCGCTACAGAAAGCCTTAGAAGTGCTCCAGCCAAAACTGGCAGCTGGTGCGGCTGCTGTAGCCGAGACTACCGCAAAAGTGGAGATGGAGAAGGAAGGTGTAGCCGTAGTGGAGGCCGAAGTGTTAAAAGACCAAGCTGCTGCTGAGGAGCAGGTATGAGTATGACACATGAGGAAGAAACATATAACTAGTCAAGTCAGAATTAAATTTTGAATTTCTTGTCTTTATCTAGTTTCTTGGTTTTTGTTATTACTTTTTTTTAGTATTGCGTGTTGTGATCTAAAATCGTGGACTAACCTGGGAAAACTTTTATAGACTACGAAATGTAAGTGATAAGTGAGTTTATTAAAAATAAACATCCAGCTGAACACAAAAAACTAGGCCGAAACACTCACCCGAAACTTATGCGATGCAGTGCCTTCCCTACAAAAACACTAAATAAAAAAACGCTCCCACAGTCGCTGCGCGCGTCACAAGCAATGCGCATCCCGTTTCTCGACATTGATACGTCCCCCCGTGCCACTTTTACTTATCCTTGAATTGCTCGCGTTGTTAGTTGCCCAGATAGTATGTGTGTCCGGCACTACCTATATATGCCGTCCGTGGTTACGGGACTTCCCCCTAAGCTTATCTTTACCCTATTTTTTCACAACCGATTTAATATTTTTAGGCAGCGGAAGCTCAAGGCATTAAAGAAGAATGCGACGCAGATCTGGCGGAAGCCATGCCGATTCTCAACTCTGCTTTAGCAGCTCTGGATACTCTCACACCACAAGATATCACCTTTATTAAAACCATGAAAAGTCCGCCTAAAGGCATCAAGCTCGTCATGGAAGCTATTTGTATTTTAAAGGTAATAAAAGTTAACTATACAAGTAAAATAATAAAGGGTGAATGATGACGGATGGAAAATAAGACAAAATAGAAGTAAAGTGTGCGTGGATACTATTGAAGTGGTCAGATTCGATATTGAAGAAAATTAGGAATAGATTTAAATTAGATTTAGATTTATTTATTTCATAATATTAAATTACAATATAAATTATTTTTACACTAATCTATACGAATTTATATTATGATCGTCAAGACCCACCTGAGAGGGTGAGTGGTATACCTGATGTGTAAATAATAAAGTAGGTGTGTGTTTTGGAATACTGAATTATGATAATATATTTTATGTTAAATTCTTGTTGTTTATGTTAATAATAAGGAGGTATATAATAATAATTTTCATTTAAATGCCTCCTAACAGGACGATCCGGTAAGTAAACTATTCTTCTCAGTTAGAGTACCTTCAGCTACATATATAATTTTTTTGATGTTGACTATTCCTGACTCAAGTAATATAATATGATTCCATGGAAAAAATCGGGTTTTAATGTTTTAAAAACTTATCTAGGAAATGAAACCAGATAAGGTACCCAACCCGTCGGGTGTCGGAACGATAGAAGACTATTGGGGACCGTCGAAGAAACTGCTGAACGACATCAAGTTCCTGGAGGGTTTACAAAACTACGACAAGGACAACATCCCGCCTGCCGTGATGAACAAGCTCATGAAGACAGTCATGCTGGACGAGGGGTTCGTGCCGGAGAAGATCCGAGCCGTCTCCGTCGCTGCCGAAGGTACACATACATTTACTCAATAAACACATTTTGAAAGATTATATAATCCTGAGCTTTTCATGAAAGCAACTGATAGTAATGAATAATTGTGAAAATGTTTTGCATTATAGGCATGTGTAAGTGGGTCATTGCCATGACGAAGTACGACAAAGTAGCAAAGGTGGTCGCGCCAAAAAAGCAGAGGCTCGCCGCCGCACAGGCCGTCTACGATAAGGCCATGGCTGCGCTCGCTGTCAAACAGGCCCAGCTCAGAGAGGTATATCAAGGAAAACTCATTTGGATCTTCTTTGAAAACGACACTACCTCATGACATATTTTGATTCCCAGGTCCAACTCAAATTAGGAAAATTAGAGGATGCCTTAGCCGAACAAAATCGCCAGCAAAAGTTTCTCGATGACGAGGTGATGGACTGTAGTAACAAGTTGAAGCGAGCCGAAATGCTCATCTCAGGATTAGGAGGAGAGAAGACTAGGTGGACGCAGATAGCTAAAACTTTGCGGGAAACGTACAATTCTTTGACTGGTATATAAAAAAATGATACATATATAATATAGTTTTATTCATAGTTTGATGAACCTTATGTCATAATAATACTCACAATCATAAATTGGTTTTTAGGTGACATTTTAATTGCTGCTGGTATTATCGCCTATCTTGGACCATTTACTGCTGCTTTTCGAATTGATCAAGTATGTGATTTAATTAAATTTAAGAAATTTTATTAGTTACTAGGACAACTTTTAAGAACAACATATTTTGTATTATACATGTATTTCACAGATAAAGAAATGGGCCCAGGCATGTCACGATTGCGGCATGGTGTGCACCCTAAACTACAGCCTGACTAAAACTCTGGGTGAACCAGTCACAATACAACAGTGGAATATAGACGGACTACCAGCCGACGACTTCAGTGTTGAAAGTGCTATCATTTTAATGTTAGTTTGGTGACATGATTCATTATAAAAAAAATATTTTAGCAGATGTCTTTCTCTAACTTTGAATTCGTATTTTCAGGACAGCTCGTCGCTGGCCTCTCATGATTGACCCACAAGGTCAAGCAAATCGCTGGATCAAAAACATGGAAAAGCCTAACAACTTAAATATAGTGAGAATGACGCAGGCGGATCTTGGTAGAGTTTTAGAAAATGCTGTGCAATTCGGACAACCGGTATCATGTCAACCTTTTTTGTTTTTATGAAATGCATAGAATTATAGATCATTATATTTTATATTATATCACAGGTGCTATTAGAAAATGTACTAGAAGAACTAGACCCAATGTTGGAGCCTTTACTCCAGCAGCAAACATTTCGTCAGGGTGGAGCACTCTGCATAAAAATAGGTGATACTATTGTGGAATACAGCAAGGACTTCAAGTAAGGCCGTTATAACTTTAATAATAAGTTATAAATTTAGAGCAGTGTATTTTATAATTGTTTCTTTTTATAGACTCTATATAAGCACAAAGTTAGCAAACCCTCACTATTTACCCGAAGTGGGCGTACGTGTGACCTTAGTCAATTTTATGTTGGCTAAAGATGGTCTTGAAGCCCAACTGTTAGCTCGCGTAGTGGCGAAAGAAAGGCCAGATTTACAACAGGCCAAGTCAGATTTGACAACACAAGGTGCCGAACACAGGAGGCTTTTGCAAGAGATTGAAAGGAAAATCCTTAATGTATTGTCCACGTCAGAGCATCTCTTAGAAGACGAGGAAGCAGTACAGGTAGTCATAAATCCTCTTAATATGTTTTATCAGTGCAGTTCTCGTCAGGATTTCTTTTTAATTCATCCGAATCTCTTCATGCATTGCGAAGTCAATGATCAATGGCAGTGCACGCATGAATAAAAACACAATCATTTTTATATGTACCTAGTGAATATTACACTGTTTTGACTTACAGATATTAAACTCTGCTAAAGATACATCAAATGAAATCAAAGAAAAACAAGAGGTAGCCATGGTCACCGAGAAAGCAATTGATACCGCTCGAGATGATTACGTACCCATCGCTGTCCACTCTACTAATTTGTTTTTCCTTATTGGTAAGTAATTGATTTGTATTATATGATGTTGATGTAATACATATCTATATAACGAAAATATATTTTATTTTGCAGCATCCTTAGCAAATATCGATCCGATGTACCAGTATTCTTTGGGGTGGTTTGAAGCTCTCTTCACCGCTGCCATAAATAATACAGAAAAGGTTGATGATATCCCACAGCGACTGGAAATATTGCGCGCTTACTTTACATACTCGCTGTACGCTAACATCTGCAGAAGTTTGTTTGAAAAGGTTTATTCAGAAATATACTAAAAATAATAACACGATTAGCTAGGTATGAAATAGTAGTACAGGTGGTGCTCACGTCCGTAGTTGGATGAATGGAAATCAAATGAATCTGTATCATATTCCATAAACCTGAATTATCTGAATAGGTCTTTACCTTTACGTTAAATATAAAAAAAAAACAATAGAAACAATGGTTAAGTTCATTATTTTCCTCTCGTAGGATAAACTAGTGTTCTCCTTATTGCTGACGATCACAATAATGGTGGCCGAGGGCGAGCTAGAGCAGAGCCACGTGTTGTTCCTGCTAGCCGGCGCCCAGCCGAGGAACGTGCCGCCCAACCCTGTCCAGTTCCTTGGTCCTCAGGCCTGGGCTGAATTTATCGGGTAATAATTACAAAAGGATTAATCGAGAATGATTTACGCTCAGCGGTTACATTCATGAATAACATGAGCTGCAGCTCAACTAACCTCTAGAACTAAACTACAATATGAATTACAGATTGAATGAATTCGACCGATTTCATGGCTTATTGAACCATTTCATGGCTAATATAGATGTATGGAAAGCCTATTGCGACCTAGAGGACCCGCAAGATCAGCCTCTGCCCTCGCCGTGGGATAAGAAATGTACTCCCTTTGAGGTTGTTTTTTATTTATTAAAATAAAATAAAATAATAATAATTCAGCCTATATACGTCCCACAGGCCTCCTTTCACTCGCGAGAGGGTTTGGGCTATAGTCCCCACGCTGGCCCAATGCGGATTGGGGACTCCACCTACGCCTTTGAATTTCTTCGCAGATTTTCTCACAATGTTTTCCTTCACCGAAAAGCAAGTGGTAAATATCAAGTGATATTCCGTACATAAGTTCCGAATAACTCATTTGTACGAGCCAGGATTTGAACCCGCGTCCTCCGGATTAAAATAAAATCATCATCATCTTCCTCGCGTTGTCCCGGCATTTTGCCACGGCTCCATGGGAGCCTGGGGTCCGCTTGGCAACTAATCCCAAGAATTGGCGTAGGCACTAGTTTTTACGAAAGCGACTGCCCTCTGACCGTCCAACCCAGGGGGGAAACTAGGCCTTGTCGGGATTAGTCCGGTTTACTCACGATGTTTTCCTTCAGCGAAAAGCGACTGGTAAATATCAAATGATATTTCGTACATAAGTTCCGAAAAACTCATTGGTACGAGCCGGGGTTTGAACCCGCGACCTCCGGATTGCAAGTCGCACGCTCTTACCGCTAGGCCACCAGCGCTCTCCGGATTAAAATAAAATATTATTCTAAAAATATCGCTGCATGTTGGATCTAAGTGATGGTTTCTTCTTTCAGAAAATGATGATCCTGCGTTGCCTTCGTTTAGACATGATGGTACCAGCCGTTCAAGACTTCGTGCAAAGTATAAAATAACACATTTGTCTTTATTAAATTTACGTTACTCTTTATCTGTTATATCATAATTTCTTCTCCTTTCATTTCCAGATAAAATGGGTCGCAAATTTGTTGAGCCTCCACTTTTCGATTTACAATCTTCGTATTCAGATTCACATTGTTGCATACCTCTTCTATTTGTGTTAACTCCTGGATCAGATCCCATGGGTACCCTGCTTAAATTTGCCGATGATCAGGTAATTTCAGGTACAATGCAAGTACAGTCTGCATAACTATTAGCTTAGCACCCCTGCATACATTTTTATATGCAGGGATGCTAAGCTAATAGTTTTGCTGACTGATAAATGTTATTTGTAAACGACTTAATGGATGTAGTGAATTCATGATTAATTTATTTTGTAAGGGATTTGGAGCCTCCCGTCTTTTCTCTCTATCACTGGGCCAAGGCCAAGGTCCTATAGCTGTCAAGCTTATAGAAGAAGGCGTCCGAAGTGGTACTTGGGTGGTGTTGCAGAATTGCCATCTAGCCAAAAGTTGGATGCCAATGCTTGAAAAGGTATTTGTATAAAGATAGTGAACGCAACGCTCCTATGCGAATTTGTCTGGACATAAGTTTTTTTTACAGATTTGTGAAGGTCTAAAGCCAGACACTACCCACCCGGATTTTAGGCTTTGGCTGACTTCGTACCCCGCTGACCACTTCCCTGTCTATGTGCTACAAAATGGAGTAAAAATGACTAATGAACCACCACAAGGTTAGAAAATAATAACGAACACCTATTCTCGCCCAAAACATAGCAAATGATTTGAAAAAATGCATATTACTTTGTCTAGGATGTTTAGTTGTAATCTTATGTTTCTATGTTTACTCGTAGTACACGTGAACTTTGATGCTTAGAACATATTTGCATAATTTCTATTTCATCGCTGTTTTAATTTAGCCTCTATTATTTGAATGTGCTTACAGGATTAAGAGCAAATATTGCTCGGTCGTACCAGAGCGATCCGATTAATAATCCAGAGTGGTTCGAAGGCAACAAGCAGCCGGTGTATTTCAAGAAGCTGCTATTTGCGTTGTGCTTCTTCCACGCGGTGGTGCAGGAGCGGCGGCAGTTCGGCCCGCTGGGCTGGAACATCCGCTACGAGTTCAACGAAACCGATCTTAGCATCAGCATCACACAGCTTAACATGTTTCTCAATGAATATAAAGTGAGAATGTAAACTTCTTCCTCTTTTTAGCTTTCCTTAATCTTGTGGACTAAGGCATCTTTTAGTGATCCATATAAGTGTAAACAACATATAACTACTGAGCTAATTTATTATTAATCAGGTAGATATAAAGTATTTTAGAAAATTATAAAAAGGACTTTATAGAACCCTTGCTTATAATGCTAGGACGTACAATTCGTGGCTCTGCGCTACCTGACGGGCGAGTGCAACTATGGCGGCCGTGTCACGGACGACTGGGATCGCCGCTGTCTCAACACCATCCTCTTTAAGTTTTACAACCCCAAAGCTATCTACGATAAGAAGTACAACATTGACTCAACTGGTGAGAAAAAATACACTAGGTATCACATCCCTTTTCTGCCACATTAAGAGTTCTTTCAAAGCCGTTAATTCGATCCGTCGAAATTTAATTACTGTTGATGTACCTACTGCCATAAAATCATTACTGTTTAGTTCCTTGAATACAGGCACCTACTATATCCCGGAACTGAAGGAGCATAGCGAGTTTATCGCGTACGCGCGATCGCTGCCCGTGGCTACGCCGCCCGGAGTCTTCGGCTTCCATTCCAACGCGGACATCACCAAACACTTCCAGGAGGCCAACGAACTGCTTGGCACGGCCATTAAGACACAGGTACAGGATTGAACTCGTGCGCTGTAGTAGCGTGCGCTTTATTATTATTATTATACTGTGGTCAATGTGTAATGAATTAGTCTGATTGTTTTTCATATGATTTACATGAAATCATATGGCACTGTCTAAGGTATGTTCCCGTTATTGATTTGCTATACAAAATTCTCTAGCACTGTCGATATTATTGAGATTAAGTACAGGGCGCGTAGCCAACGAGCAATCGTTAACGCTCCCTAGCGAACGAAACGCAACTGCCACTGTCGCACTAGTGGGGAAGAGTGATAAAGAGAGATGACTACGATACGCTACAGAGCGTTAACGATTGGCACGTTGCCTACGTGCCGTCGATTCACGAAAGCTGAATGCAATGAACGAAACTTTTATTGTACCAAAGATAACTCCGTAATAGATGGATACAGTCTTAGGAAAAAACGTGCCTCTAAAATCACGAAAATTTTATTCTTGATCAGATGGCAAAACGACCTTTGGCCTACTCTCGTATAGAGGGCGTTGACGGTTTCGTTTTTTATTTAACAATTTTAACGCATATCAGTGACGCATATAAGTCAAAATCATATAAAAATAATTAATGCAAATAAAAAATCATTTATCCATATTTAAATACATTTTATCGTATTTTTAAAATCTTCATTTTTAGTTTTAAAGTGTGTAGATAGATGGCAGTGAATTTACTGTGGTTACCAAATTTACTATGACAGTACCGCTCTATCCTATTATATCCTCTTTGATTGTACCTATGAGTGACACCTGTGTCGGTATACAGTCAGAGTCACTCAATGTGATACACACATAGATATTTTCATTCACTCATTCATTCCATTCGTGCCAGCTCTTGTGAATCGACTTGTAGTTAGTAAACGATAACATAGTTCATCTATAACATATTTACTTCTTGAATTTACTAGTCCATTACATTAGGTATAGGTATTTTAGTGTTGAATGTAATTTTTTTATGTTTCATTCATTCATTTGTCGGCATGCTCAACATAGGATCGTCTGGTAAGTAACATTTTCAAACTTTGTTCTTTAAGTAGGTACATACCACATTTAATAATTATGATGAATAAATGTTACATTTTACGTTTCCCTTCTTGCGCTCATCTAGGATTTGTTTAGAAAATTTGTGGTAAGTAATAATGATACCAATTTTTTATCAAGCAGATACGTATGCGAGCGATACTACAAATTTTATATTAAAGAAAAAATTATAATATAAAATTTGAAGCAATAATACAAATAAGCAAAATGCTTATTTATTTGCACTACAAATTCTATTTAATAACGTTATACTCGTATCTACACGATATTTTTTTTTTTTTCCGCAAAACTAAATTAGTAATTTGCTTGTAGGACACAATGGCAGGAGGAGGTGGCGGCGCAACACCGGAGGAGCAAGCCATGGCCATCGCAGAAGATGTGCTGGCGCGATTACCTGCTAAGATTCTATCAGGCCCGTCCCATGAAGGCGACCTCAAGCCAGCCGAGATGTCGCCCATGTCAATCGTGGTCATCCAGGAGGCGGCGCGCTTCGAACGCCTCGTCAACATCGTCCGGACTAGCTCACGAGCTGTTATTGGCGCTGTGCAAGGTACTACATCTATAAGCTTATACATCTATCAGTCTGTTTGATGCGACCTATTAATGCAATGCACTATGTAATAGGGGTCAGTGTCTTAACGGACGTAACGGAAGAGGTACTGACGAGCATGGTGCGCGGGCGTATACCTGCATTATGGGCCGGCAAGAGCTACCCGTCGCTTAAGCCGTTTGCAGCTTACGTCGACGATCTTTTGGCCCGGCTTGAATTCTTACAGGTGATGTTTTATTATTACGCTGTAGATAAAAGTAAATTTAATATGATTCTAATTTTTATATTTAGTTACAAGGGAGCGTAAAAGTATATTTATTTCGCTTTGTGCAGCACTGGCACGCGAACGGGCCGCCGGTGGTGTTCTGGCTGTCGGGCTTCTACTTCCCGCAGGCATTCCTTACGGCCGCGCAGCAGAGTTACGCCCGCAAGTACAAGATACCCATCGACCAGCTCGCCTACCACTATGAGGTGCTTGCTCGTTATAATTCTCAACGAAATTTAGATGCAATAAATGTTTTAGATTGCCTCTCTCTGTGTTTTGTTTACAACCTTTATTATGTAATTTTATTGTCCACGTGTAGGTGCAACGTATGACGGAGCTGGAAGAACTACCGGCAGAAGGAGTGTACATCAAAGGGCTCTTTATGGAAGGTGCCCGCTGGAACAGGGAGTCCTTCTACATTGATGAGTCGTACACCAAAGTCCTCTACGACACCTTCCCGCCGGTAATATAACTGTTGGCGTTTACAGTTAGTTTGAAAAAACTGCCAGGAAAAATACATGACAGGCGTATTGTGGTGCTGTATAAGTATATAAATTTATATATTTATGCAGTACGTTACCACACTACGCCTGTGATATTATATTATATGTGTTACGTATAGTTTGTATACCTTTCTTTGGTTTGGTATTAGGTGTGGCTGATCCCAATGAAGACAGTGGATCTCCCCGTAGCGGAGTTCTACAACTGCCCATTGTACAAGACGGGCGACCGACGCGGCGTGCTGTCCACCACGGGCCACTCCACCAACTACATCCTGTTCATGCGGCTGCCCGGCTGCAAGCCGCCCGACCACTGGATTATGCGCGGCGTTGCGCTTCTTACGCAACTGCACTTCTAGGTAAAGTGGTTGGAATTCGAGACTAATGCATGAAATCGGGGCGACCAGTGGAACAAACCGAAATAGGTACTTATTAGAGTTGTACTTATTAGTTTCTTTTGATTTATTTTTTAGTTTTGTGGTCATGAATGTATCCGTTATAAGACATAAGACATCTTCGTGTACACATTAGTAGTCCTTTAGAAACTATATAATGACGTCAGCGTACATCGGATTTTAGTGCTTACTCAATTTAGTGACGATATTTTATGATAATACATTAAATCAAACACAATGTTTTCTTTGTTCTAAAGTTTCAAACTAAATTGGTAGGTAGGTAATATTTTTGTGATCCTCCTATTTATTGCACTCTACTTGATCTTGCATAATTTGATTTCATAACGCAAGATATGTTTTAACCGTGACAATCAGACTGTAATAACTAAGATTGACGTCTTGCCAGTGAATCCTGCGATCCCTACCCCTACCTGGGGTCGCCCATCAGAGGGAGGCATAAAAATACTGCTGACGCATAGAGGAGGCACATTAAAAATGTACTACAGCTTCGAAGCAAATGACATTAGTTTTTTTACACGTGAGATACCTACGGAAGTATATAATGTGGTTTTGGCCCTCTTTTTGGCAATTATTTTAAGCTAAATCATGATTAGAAATATTTTTTCTACTTAGTATTAGTACCGACACGCTTACATCTAGTAGTTATAATTGAGATTTGATTATTAATTCCATTTTATTTGATTAGTCAAACATAAACGTTTATCGTGTTTAGATTAGAGGACGTTCTATCCGTAAACAATAAGTTTAAAATAAAAATGAACATGGAGCGACATTTTAACTTTGAATATGTTATTAATTACTCAATAATCTCGCTGCGAAAGCGATACACATTTACATGTTAAATCAGCCTCGTGGATGTTCGAATGTGAACAAAAGTACTTATCTAAACTACTGGAACTAGACTAAACCAGCGGATACATAGTTGCTTTACTACCTACCTAGGCGTTAAAACTAGTCTTCTATTTTATGTATTATTTATTTAGATATAGGTATGTGATAATTGTTATTTATTCTTCGTTTTAATACGGTCTTAAGGTTTTTGTTTACCCTCAATAAACACATTTTAACAATTCATATCCGTTTTGTTTATCATTATCGCCTCAAATCAGATATTGTCGTCCTACATTTTAAAGAGAAAAAAATTCAATTGTTGACCACGAGAAAAAAAATCTCTAATAATCCATCTCTATAGATAATCCAATTTCACTGACTAAAATGTAATATTTACTATAACTGCAACGTAAATAAGTTACATTGCGTGGTTGGATGATTACGCCTTATGGTTTTCAAAAAAGGTTATATTACGGCGAGATGCGGAGTTGATGCGGAGTAAAAGCTCGTCATGCCCTGACACAATAGGGTTGTCACTTAGCCTGCATGTTATTGTTATCAATGCTTCAAAAAACATTTTAAGCCTGTACCTGATCAGAATTTCACCTCTCCAGCAAGATCATTGGTATTATAATATACAATTCAGGCAAGCACCTACGACATACATCTTTCTACTTCAATTGTAATCTGTCAGATAAATGTTAAAATTATAAGTATTATAACCGTACTGTCATCCCTTATCATTATGGATTTTCATACAAAATTTACGAAACAGTTATTTTTTTATTTGCGAAGGCAGCCACCTTCCTCGTGATTCTTGGTAGAAATAACCCAAAAGTTGATGGATGTTCGAAGAAAAAAATGGTACTACACTTTAAAGTGAAAATGCCCTTATGTTGTAAAACGAACAACACGAGTCGCTATAAATTTGACAGACGAATGATAAATGGCCTGTACCACGAAGTCGTCGAGGCGATGCGCGACAGTATCGCTTGATCCGATATTCATCATATCTTAGCACACAACGTCAGATCACACCCTTAAAGCAAACGCGGCATGTAATGTAAATATATAGTTTTGTAATATTCATCTAAATTTACTAAGGTATATTATTGGAATCACAACTTGGAATACTTAAAAAATTAAAATGTATTTAAGCATAATATAATTTTAAAATTACTTAGTTGTGATAGGAAATATGTCCTTACCTTTGGGTTCTCAAGATTTTTGGGCTGTTGCAGTTAATTATCACGCAACGAGGCATTTTTTAAGTTTTCGCGGACGTCCGGCTGCAACAACCGACGCGCGTAGACTGTCAGTAGCGCCGGCCAACCTCGACGCTTGGTCGGGGTTCGGACACGCGAAGTAGATGCATTTTCGTTAACTAGTGTATCTATTATATCTGTGATATAATCTACTTGCCGAGTAAATACCAGTTGAATAGAGCCTAAGGCTCCCAGTAGCCTATTTAAAGCACGTGGTGACCGTAGACGACAATGGCGCGCAACAATAGCCCCGGAATTAATTCATCCCCACGTGAACTATTGCTCTGAGACAATGGGTTCATTTCGCCGCTATGCTTACTCAACCTCGTATCTGCAACACTCATTTGATGACAAAAACACCCGTATTCCGAATGAAAGAAAAGCGACATTTCCATCAAATGATTGTTGCAGATATGAGGTTGAGTAAGTATAACGACGATTTGCTAGTTTTGCTACACGTTACTGAACACTGCTTATTATTTTACAATACATATGGTGCTACTTTTCTGCACTAGTGCGTAAATTAGCACATTTCGTAACTATGTCAAAAATAGAAACTGCCATATGTACTGTAAAACGTTGTACGATGTACGATACACGTGCGAATAGGTAATTCGCAACTCGTGTCGGTTTAAAACACTTCCTTCGGTCGTGTTTTAATTTATCGCCACTCGTTTCGAATTTCCTCTTTTTCGCTTTTGTATCCTAAATAACTAATTGTTGTCACCTTCTGGCAATGGCGATACATATGAGTAGTAATCTCATGGAGTTTGATGTAGGGATATAAATAAACCAACACAAGTATCAGGAAACTATTTAGTCTCTGTTTGGCTTAATGAGCTACTGGTAATGATATTATTTACCAGACTAAAGATAAAGTTTTTCGAGTGGGTATGATTGTAAATTTATTTCTTTGAAATGTTCTTTGGGAGTTCAAACAACTTATAACATGAGTTTTGACTTTACTTACATTCGGCTCAGTGGTGACAATAGGCTATGATGTTGATTATCTTTTCACCGCCATTTAATGATCATACTCATAAGTATAATATAGGTGTATGATTACAACAATTAAAACGCGGTGCAAAAAACAAAAAGAATTGATGCTGACTGCAGAAGCCAGCAACGATAAAAATAATTGAAATAACGAAAGTGAGTACGATAATTTGCAAATTAATAACAGTTATCACATACACAGTTATTAGTGAAATACAATCTGAAGCTACAGAAAATCTTAGGTGATATGTTCACAATCTAACAACAGGAAGCTTGAATGGTATATATTTTATCACAATTTATTTGGCGAATCATAAACTTGAGCGAACTCATCGGAACAAGTACACGAGGTGATTCCCCGCTGAGTTTTTATTGCTATGCGATTTGTTCGCGCGAGTTCTTCCAAAACCTATTTATTTCGCGATGAAGCATATTAGTTTTTCGTGGAAACATTTGCTAAAGAGTCACGAGTAAATATGTCGTCTCACATTGCTGTGCCTTTGATGTTCGGAATATGCGTTAGTAAAGCGAAAATGCTAACAATAAACAAGTAATAAAAGGTGAATTCGTAATGTACGAACTAAATATGTAGGATAGGTAAAGAAAGATCTCAGGCAGATTATATTATTATGGTATAAATTGGAGGTTTATTTGTAGGTCTGATCAGCGGCGGCTCAGCGCGCCGGCCTTCGCTCCACCCGGCGCGCGGCCACAGAATAAATAATAATAGTACTACCGTACAGAAAGGAAACTTACTACAAAACCGAAGTTTGACAGCGGTTCAGGGACGAATCATGCTGTCCCTTTCTAATATATGCCTCTATCCTTTTCGGCTATTTAGGGTTGTCAAAATTCAAGTCATTATCTTATCTGTGGTCGTGCACGCAAAGGGACGTCAAATTGTGTCAGCCCTAATATTTGGTCGGAGCAATGCTGAGCCGAACGGAACCGAGAATACCCGAAAGGAGGAGATTCGAACCCCTGGCGCGGCCCCGCGGACGCGGTGACAGCCCGACTCGGCATATTACGGTGCTCTGTCATTTAGCATGAAAAAGCTTGCATCCTAGATACGTCATGTATTAAATAAGCGAGTAGTGGGGGTGGTGGAGGGGCGGTGGAGCGGGGTCGTAGTACGGGAGGCACTCGGTCTAGCGCGGCGTTGTCCCGGTAACGCGAGATATTGATCTGCGCCGCGCGCAGCATCCCGCTCCCGCGCCGCGCGCCCGCGCCCCGCCACATGCGCGCCCTTGATTCTGCCGCTCGACCGCTCGCGCCGACACCCCTCAGCCACCCACCCGTCACCCTCCTCCCCGCGATACAAAATACTTATTACACTCGCACAACATACTCTACGTAATCCAATACAGAAATTTTACTTATGCCTCGTGATGCGGTGGAAAGTAATCCGGCAACTTGATTAAATTAAGAGTCCTCTGTGATATTAACTACGGCTTAACAATATTATCCACTAGGTACACGAGAAAAAGTGCTATCGTTTATTAAATTTGGCATTATTAAGGCCTGATCCGTAACGAAGGGTCCTTTTTATAGTTTTTCGTAAATAACTCTTAAACGGTGGCCCGTAGCAAAAAATATTCTATTACATAAGGAATCTACATAAAATTTTCAAAAAAAAAAGATTTAGTACACTTTTTCGCTAGGATCAATATTTCAAAATATGTGTGTGGAAAAGTTACTTATAATTTGTTCTACACCAGATATTTGGAGACACGTCTACATTCTCATTGTTCCATGGGAATCTCAAAGAAATTGCCTTTCAATAATGGTATAATTATATACAGTAGGCTAGAAAATATTCAAGAAAAAGCACTGAATTTGGCAAATTAATTGCAAATCAGGTCTTAGTTACGCTGGTTTGAAAGTAGACATACTTAGGCAGATTGTATAGCAACTGAGCAAAAGCAGTATTTTTTGAGGGAGGTGTGTGGATTCCAAAGTGAAGCATAAGATTTCTGGATTACTTGAAATCTAGAGCGTAGCGAGGGAATCATAAGGCGCAATTATATAATAACTTTGTTCTTATGGGCCATAGGTATACATCAGATATATCATAATTTTATTTCATGAATATTAAATGAATTATACCACCTTTACATTTATAAATTATAAGCATAACACGTAATCTTAAAAGTTGTAGGTAGGCCGCACTATGAAGTAAAAAGCAGTTTGAAAAAAGTACCTAACTTTTCCTGACAGCACACAGTGAGCAAAATGCGGTTGATCTCACTGTTTTCTAACTGCAAATTACGCTCGTTCGACCTGCTTTTGTTGATAGGTTGATTATTACCAAATAGATAACAATGATGGTGCGATGAATACCGGTCGCACTGTGACAAATGACTAGCCTGCAAACGGGAGCAGTAACTGCCTGCGCACTTGTGATTAATGCATGGCTTCCGGACGGGTGCAGTGTGCTATAAACTCTAACCCTAATGATATTTGGCACAATCCACAAATCTGTTTCACAAACATGGTTACGCTTTCAACAAAACTGAGTTTATTTTTTTAAGTTAGTTTTAGAAATAAACTTTAAACTGAATATTTAAATAAAAGACGTTACACATTACGAGACAAGGAACGTTATTGCCATTCTTAATTGGTTACTTCTTATCAGTTCTGATAAGAAGGACCCCATACCACACACACACTGGATACACATTGGATACATACTGGATATCTGATCCATATTATTATTATATTAATGTGAATCAAAGATAATTGATTGTAATAGAGAGGTAAAGTGTAAGAAAAAACGTGCCCCTTAGTTTGACATTCAAAACAGATGGCGCTGTACTGCGCCATATATTTTGCGGTCACTGAATTGTCAAATGTTAACTTTTGACAATCAGTTACCGCAAAATGTATGGAGCTGTACAGCGCCATCTCGTTTACCTGTCAAATTCGAAGCACGAAATTGTCTAAGATTTTACTCAATCAATGTTTCTTTGATGTGAATAAATAATATCCATAAATTCCTTAATATAATAATTCTTGCCGAAGTAACCAAATACACCCGTAGAATCCTGAATAATTTTAATTATGTCTTATCGTGAAACGTTTCAATAGTCCCTCGGACATCACACATCACTGACCTACGCCCCCACAGTGAGAACACTAATAAAATCTGACTTCATTAAGTAGAACTTCAGCGAGATGTTTCGCATGAGCTCGTCGACTCGCAACAGGGGCGCGATAATTGAATCAATCAGGAGCGTGCAATTGAGTACCTAAGTACAGTACTCATAAGTACTACACGTTGGTACCTAAAGTTTAGGGTTCGATTGACCGTGAATTGGACCTTCATCTAGCTTCATTAATTCTATTAGATTCTTTTTTACAAAAAAGGGAAATGTTATATATAATATTCTATAACCTCACCTGTTAGAAAGTAAATATGGGCTTGAGGACGGAGAAGGCTATCAGGATAAATTCAAAAATCCAAGTAAGTTTGTTTAGTGAAAGAATAACTACAGCATGTCCACATTTTTAATTTAATTTTATTGTTTAATCTTGTTTAAATAAATTTAAAAACCCCACTAATCTTATGTGGATAATAAATAACGTAGTTAATACCTATGAGTAATTCACGTAGCCAAGAAATGAACCAGCTGCGCAACACGAGCGCCTGAGAGTTGAGACACAGACAGTACGTCTACAAATTTTTTAAACACAACAGTTTTTAAAACATCTTCAAATTAAGTTATAATATGCCTCTATCTCTTCTTATTCAACGTAACAGGCCTTAATGCTTAGGCTTTCTGAAAACGCTTTGTTCATGGCCGCGATGAAACTGATTTAGGAAAAACCACAAATTACCGTTTTAACCGACTTCCAAAAAGGAGGTTATCAATTCGACCGTATTTTTATTTTGCACGTACTCAGAACTCGTCATTTTAAGCCGATTTGAAAATTAGTTTTTTTGTTTGTATATATACTCCCAAGTTGGTCCCGTTTTGGTCAAAACCCGGTTCAGATGATGGAACCAATGAGGAATTCAAGGAACTTCTCAAATCTTATAGGCATGCATATTTTAGTATTTTCATTAGCAAACCAAGCATTTTCATCGAAAATAGTGCCATTTGATGAAGTGGAACTGCTAATGATGACCAGAACGGGACTTCTTAGCAACAAATATTTCACTTTTGGCGATTTGCCCTCTTCGTTATGGTTGTTAAGCAAGTAAGTTCTGAAGGAACATTTGTCTTAAGATCTAGTTTTGATGATGGGTTTCATGGGGTCCACCTCCTCAAATGTTGATGGCTTAAGATCCATACCTTGAAACTTGAAACGTACCCGAAGCGCAAAAATGCTTAGTGACATGACAGTGTGGCCAGACCTGGCCAGACAGGAAGAAAAACTTCAAACTAAAATTAATCAAAAAAAAAGTATAACCGACTTCAAAGAGGATAAAATAAAATATTATCCCTTTTTATATGCGCTAGCAACTGATACGTTTGAAGTCGGTGTAAAGCCAAATAGTTACAATACTGGTTATATACTGGTTCTTAATTTCTTTCTTATCAAACTACACCAGGGGCCTATTGTATAATAAAATACAAGCTAATACTATTAGTGATTTCACATATAAAATCACTAATATTAAGAGCTTTTATTTTATTATGCAACGGGCCCCAGGGTTGGCATTCGATTTGACGGGGTGTTGGCGCTTTTAAAATTTAGCTTGGCAACGACTTCAAACGTATCAGTTGCTAGCGCATATGAAACGGGATAAAATTTTATTTTATCCTTTTTGAAGTCGGTTATACTTTTTTTAAGATACATTTTATTACACTAAAGTATCCTGACCTATCCTCACTGACCGGTTAATTCATTTTGATTGTTTTGATTTCAATCTATTGGTAACTAGTTCAGGTAAATTAATATGTGCAAGCAATAGGTGGTATTACTGCAATGTTCTGCCACCAGAATGCAGCACTAGCCTTTTTAGTAAAACATAGAGTAACTTATACATACTGTGCCTTTAACAGTTTTTTTACAAGTTTTCAGAGACAATCAAATATGACATTGATGCATCAAAGCGGTTTGTTTACACAGGATCTGCCGAGAAACGCGAATCCGAAATTTCGGTATCAGCCTCTTTATCGCTCGAATATGCAAGAGTGACAGAGAGGTTAGATAACGAAATTTCGATTTTCTAGTTTCGCGATAGACCCCCAGATTGTGGTAGTGGCGCACTCCACGCAGAGTTTTGCGTAATATTCCCTATTGCAAAGGAGATCAATTAAAATCCATAACATAAAAACTAATAAACCACTTTAGCTGAAAGTTGTTTTCAATCAATCTCAATCACCATCAATCTTTCGTTCTTCAAAAGTTTGTTTTTTAGAAGTGAGTTATACACTTGGAAAACCCCTGGGCTACAACTAAGCCAAGATTTTGGATTGTTTTTAGGGTTCCGTACTTCAAAAGGAAAAAACGGAACCCTTATAGGATCACTCGTGCGTCTGTCTGTCTGTCTGTTTGTCTGTCTGTCTGTTTGTCTGTCTGTCTGCCTGTCTGTCTGTCTGTCCGTCTGTCACAGCCTATTTTCTCCGAAACTACTGGACCAATTAAGTTGAAATTTGGTATACATATGTAAGTTTGTGACCCAAAGATGGACATGTAACATAAACAAATAAAATTTAATCATGGGGACCACTTTTGGGGGGTAAATGAGAAAATTAAAAAATAAAGTTTTTCAAACTATATCGTGTTACATATCAAATGAAAGAGTTCGTTTTGAGAAACTCAAACATATTTTTTTATAATTTTAGGATAAACAGTTTAGAAGTTATTCAAGAAAATATACAAAAAATTACCATTCCCCCCCCCTTTATCTCCGAAACTACTGGGTCTAAAATTTTGAAAAAGACACACAAAATAGTTCTTTACCTATAGATCACAGGAAAACCTATTAGAAATGTGTAGTAAAACGTGAGTCGGACTTAATTACTTAGTTTTTGATCCGACCCCTACGGGTTTTTTTAAAGACATTTCTCTTACATTTCACATAAAAAATACCTTGTTTAAATTAATGTACGGAACCCTTGGAACGCAAGTCGGACTCGCACTTGGCCGGTTTTTTTAGAAGTGAGTTGTACACTTGGAAAACCCCTGGGTTACAACTAAGCCAAGATTTTGGAAGAATTAGCACACTTTACATTAGTCTGCTTGGTACAAAACGATAATCACGAACGTCCAATCGATGCTCCATTGTGTGACCATTACCGTTCGTTAGTCTGCTGATTGTCTACTGGCTACTGGCCGATTATTATTGACTATTGATTGCACAGGCGAGTTGATTTTGGGAGAACTAGTAGGTAAATATTGCGTGGATTATTTCGAAATAAAAAAGTAATGAGGTGCTGATAAGCACTGCTGGATGGCTTAACAAGAAAACAACCTAGATAGGTAACCTATTAGTATGAGGTAGTGGGTTGAACTATTAAAAAATTTGCTGAAGGATGTTTTGCACTTTTCTACCTTTTTCAAGTCTTCATTCCTCCTTAATGTTATTATCTTCCTATATTTGAATGGGAAACTTTTTAGTTCTCGTTAAATAAATACTTAGGTATTAAAGCTTAGCTGGATCGTTCGTAAAGAATTTCATTATAACTACCTCTCAGCATCGAGGACTGTTCGAGGTACGGTTCTTGAAGAGCGCAAAGTTTGTTTTGTGAAAAATAACAACCGTGAAATGAGAGTGAGTCGGTAAGTACGGTCGGCAAAAAGCAAACTAAGTCGCGCTGCGTGCGCCATAAATATTATATGGAGTCTGAGTGGCTTTTTGCGTAATATTATTGCTTATGTTTTTTATATACTTATATCGTGATGAGTATGCGTTTTTTATAGAGTATTACATACATAACCTGCAGCGACGGATCAATGTAGTTTGTGAAAGTATTAATGATATCCCTGTCTCAGGAAAGTGAGAAACGTTTTTATGAGGTGGGTGCACGGAGCATTGTTGTTGGCGGCGTGCGGTGTGCCATGTGCCATGTGCCCGGTGACGCGGCGTAATTACTCGTGTCAACAGCAGTGCTCGCACGGCGCCGCCTATTCATCTTGGGCTGAATATTTAACCTCCGCCCGACACGCTCCGCCGTCAAAAAACAATATTGTGTGCAAAAATAATAATAATCCTCGCGAGATTACCGGCAGCCGCCGCCGGAAGCTAAGAGAATCTGTTATTAAAATTCATCCGTTGCGCGCATTATCATTATCATGGGAAGCGTGTTGGCTCGCTCCCTAGCTTTAAATGCTGCTTCAATATTTCAGGCCGCGAGCAAGCCGTAAAAAAAAACGGCACAATCCGCCCACAGTGCTATCTCTCGGCAAGGAGGATTTAATTAAAATGCAGCACATACATCTGGACGCGGTTCCCGCGCCCCCGTCGTACCGGTCCCGTGTCGCCGCCGGCCCACATACTTGTTAGCGAAACTGCCGGTGTTGCCAACCCTTCTAATTAAATGATAAACACTCGGCGGCGGCTTCGCCAGCGGTTTTCGTTTGTTTTAATTTGATTATAATTTCTTTGAAGTACGATCCATACGGGCAAAATATAAACAGTCGCATAATTGCTCGACCCCCATATAATTCGGAAAAGCGTTATTGGGGTGGCTGGTCAAAGTTTAGACTGTCTGATCCGTTAAAAGCCCGTTCGATCGGGTCCCCAGGCCGTGTTTGGCAAGCGCGGATGTGTGATAGCTATTAGCTCGGCGGCCACAGTGCAGAGCGTGGAGCCAATCGCTTATTGGGATTGGAGGCAAAGCCTTTCGGGCGGCTGCGTTCGCCGGCGGCCTTCCAATTTTAATGTTATGTAACTGAACCGAATTAATTCGCGCTGCGCCCGCCACCGCCCGCTAGTTCAAACATTCGCCACCGAACCAATTTCGAATAAATATTGCTTTTTA
The DNA here is from genome assembly GCF_947568885.1 of Cydia strobilella. Lineage (NCBI taxonomy): Eukaryota > Metazoa > Arthropoda > Insecta > Lepidoptera > Tortricidae > Cydia > Cydia strobilella. The sequence continues at coordinate 18,216,026 of NC_086044.1, forward strand.
GCAATGTAATAAGAGTTGCGGTCAATCTGTCGTAATTAAAAAGTCCATTCAGCTCGAAAATGGGTTCGAAATTTTAGTTTCCGTTCAGTACATTTCAAAAGAATTTCGTATTGGAATTAATTACAATTAAAACTCATCCTAATGAAGACGTCATATCAATGCAGACTATGCAGAGTATAGGCACTGAATCAAAGCAATTTGTAAATAATTTATCTTTTGATTATTATGCACATGCTACAATAACTAAGTTTGTGCTTTGGCTTGAACCAACATGTAGGTTCTATATTTCGCAATTGGCTTAGTAGGTACCTAAAGTTAAATAACAACACTTCAGTAAATAGGTATTACCAGTTCTCGTTAGTACGATGGAAAGTCGTACATGAATTTGTCAAATTCCTGTGCTGCTTTTGTAACATTTGTGACATTATTGGTATCCACTCGACGGAATGAGTTCACTCGGCTTTCATCCTGTCTCATTGACGTATATCTCATTTGACGCCAACGTGTTTCTCGTTTGTGCGGAATTGCGTGACGAAAATATCTGAATTGAACGATCGGCCGCATTTCCTCTTTTCTATTTGGCAAATATACTTTAATGTACGTAGCAGGTAGGCTTATTGACACAAACGACAAACCCAATAAAGCAGGGGATACGCTCCAAAAGAGCTGAATTATTTGTCGTTTATAAAGACGGGAACTGTGCGTGGGGAGGGAGCGCGCGGAGGCGACTCATTACGCGTGAACTCGTACAGACTTCTTTCACGTCGACCACAGCCTCTAATTAGTACAACTCGTTAGCGGTAATACCAAAAAAGTTAGTCTGATACCTCGCGAGCGGTCTCAAGAAAGCCGGTGATTATGCCCCAGGCGGCTCAGCAGGCCGGTGCGCGTCGTGCGTGCCAGGTGCCAGTCATCACTTTACGTGTGAATCATTGTTTAATTACGTGGCGGGGGTGGCGCGGGCGCCGGGCGGAGCATCGATCGTCTCGCGTCGCCATGGCTACGCGCCCCCGCGCGCCCCCCGCGCCCGATTCATTTGTAATCATTTGTTTCGCGGCCGTCGAATAATGGTGCTCGTCAAACGGCACGAATTTGATGGATTGTACTTGGGGCTTTCCATAGATAATTCAAGTACCCATGTGAACGCCGCCTATGTACTCGCCATTCGTGCTCACGTGAGGCGGGAACTCTTTGTTGGCAGCTTCTCTAGCGAAAGACGTAATGCGCGACTACACGATCGCCTAAATTAATTGTGAGCCGGAACAAAGCAAAATGTTCCGCACGAAGCGTAATTCTCGCTGAAACCCGACGCCCACACTGAATTCCTTTTATAGAAACAAACGAGTTTCTCTCAGTTGTTCTACATAAATGCCTAAGCCTTTTTATGAAAACATATTACACTGAAATCGTTGGGGCACAATCCTAAATTGTTTTTTGATGATTTAATATTTGTTCTATTTAAACTTTTTTTTATGATTTAATGCATCTCAAAAAAAATACAGTTCTTCGGTGACATTCTTTTTATTCGCTTGTTGTAAAGTGGTTATATTTATGTGCGTGTATCACGCGCTATTATTATAATAACATTAACTCAAATTATGCCCAGTAGATAAAGTTAAGTTGAAATCGTAAATGATACACATATAATTCTCCCATTGATTGTACGTTGTTTCGCTTTTAGCATTAATATTTAACAAGAATGTTGACTTATACCTATAATTAAATATAATCACCTGCGATATCAAACGTAAACTATTACTTACAATACATTGTCTTCAGTTTCAGTACCAGAACTGCAATACCTCGTCTCGTCCCAGTAATGTATTACTGCCATTACTTAGTCGTGTGCTACGCGACCTACAGCGGGTCTACGAGCTACGCCGTAGCGCAGGATGATGAGAATTTATACTTGTCTCGCAATATCCTGTCGCGCTGTATATTGCATGTTAGATAATAACTGGCTGAGTGTACAAGGATATTGTTATGTTATGATTTTTCATTTGCGTATGTTTTCCTAGAGAGCAAGGATAATTTTATTAAATCACTTTTGATGTAGTGACTTGTAGGTTAAACAATTAAAAACATTAAAAAAATCTAAAGGCACACACAACAAACAAACAAACAAACTAAACAAACCATGGATATTCAGCGCGACAGCATGCTTTTCAAATAAGGACAAGACAAGGGTCTAGTCTAGTGATTGCATCATACGAGTATAATGAGTTACCACAAACTTCAAATCACAAATGACGTTTACAGTAGGGTAGGGTAGGAAACAGTGGCTCGGGAAAAAATAGCCGGGTACAGTGGCTCACTCGACCTAATTCCAACACGATAGAGGCCATATTGGGGCGACTGAGTCACTGTTCGAGCTGAGCCACTGTTTTGTACCCTACCCTACAGAGGTACTAGATTACAATAGCTTGTTATGCATGAGATCTTAATGAAAACTAATTTATCTCAACTGCGAACCGAATGCGAGGAACCCAAACAACCTAATCGACCTACGGCCATGATTTTTTTCCTTAGGGCTTACTTGCAATTGGAGACTTACATGTGTGAATATAAATAGCCCCTAGCGAAAAACATTTAGATTGAAATATTTACGAAAACACACATGTTTTAACAAACTGCAGTAAATTTTCAATATACGCGATATAATCCGTTATCATAGTTTTATTTTAAAACTGCAGTAGTTTTAAAATTATATAACACGAAAATCAGCGGGATTGCCTCTTAATTTTTATCTTATACCTCCAAATGGGTTGAATAGTCCAAGATACAAAGTTCGTCCTTCAGAAAGTGTTGTTCTCTCAAATCATTTTAATATATATCCGGTCAGCGCGGCGTGGGTGCGGTGCGGGAGGGAGGGCCGGAACGCGAAATGAGATTTCCTTTGAGCGCGCGAGTCAGTGACCGCGACACCCACCCGCTAATGCCTCTTGAATCATATCTCCGACATCTACTTCACTTTCCTACTTACTGCAATGCGAGCTAGCACCAAATCCAACTAAAAGGGGCTGACAAATGATGTACTTAGTACTTGGAGTACACTTGAGACGGAGTTCACACTATGGCGAAAAGTTGGTCGACGGAGAGAGGCTCCTCGCCTCTTACCTATCTTTTTTTGGAGAAATTTGCTTAAAGTTATATTACCTATATACTAATACGCTTAGATAACTGCAATGGTAACACATAAAAGAAAAATAATTTGTTAGTTTGTCACTTTAATAGAGGTCCCTAAAATTTGGTATCGTTGGTCCCTAAGGGTCAGTTTTTTTTTAATACTACGTCGGTGGCAAACAAGCATACGGCCCGCCTGATGTTAAGCAGTCTCCGTAGCCTATGTACGCCTGCAACTCCAGAGGAGTTACACGCGCGTTGCCGACCCTAACACTCCTCTCCCTCGTTGAGCTCTGGCAACCTTACTCACCGGCAGGAACACAACACTATGAGTAGGGTCTAGTGTTATTTGGCTGCGGTTTTCTGTAAGGTGGAGGTATTTCCCCAGTTGGGCTCTGCTCTAGATCTGGAATGACATCCGCTGTCCTGTGCCCTACCACACAAAGAGAGATGTCATTCGCAGTGCCCATACCTCTCTTTTGGACATAGTTTAAAGACATACCCGGGTCCGGACGTAGTTTATGGACATACCCGGGTCAAAAAAAAGTTGCACGATTGACTAATTAACGACGTTAAGCAGTGAACTATGAAATTTCCCATGCAATAAAATTTGGCGAACGTTTTAAAGGTGTCAGGCTATCAGGTTGTTTAATGCAACCGAGCCTAAATCCTAAATCCATGACTAAAAAAATTGACAATTTATTAAATAGCAGAAGTACGTGTAGTGAGAAAACAGTTATCACTACTTTCAAGGTACGAATACGAATTAATCTTGAAGCGTAATTGTCGTAGATACTTACAAGTAGACTGCATATGTTACCGACATGCACATACGGGCCTCAATTTCCGGACATCTTGCAATGAAAACATATTCATCACTCATCATCATCATCATTTAAACTGAATGGTAAAGTAAGCTTAAAGCTGTTTGATTAATATTGAAAAATAAAATTACCCGGCACGTAGAAATCCCACAAACAGGCAGAGCTTTTCATGACAGCCAATTTTCTGTAAAAATTGGAGAAGAGGAGCTCGCCGGGGCTTCGGGCCGTCGGCGTCCCCTTGATTTTAATTCCATCGCAAAACAAAACGAGCAAGCTGATATTGTAGACGCTCAAAGCGCCTCGCCTCTGCGCGAGAACGGCCCTCGAGTTACGAAACTTCTGCACTGCCCTAAGTAAATTACTGCATGTCTCAGTTCTGACAAGTGTTCATACCATTTGGGTGAAAACCGTTTGGGAAAATGGGCTTCCTTAATAACGGTTTGGATACATTTTTCTATGACTATAATACAAATTTTAAGAAATAGGTTTTACCTTGCCTATAAAGCATGAAAATTAGGCTTTAAAATCCGTTTATTTTATGATATTCGCAGGACAGTCGCATAACCCTAACTAGCTGTACAATATGTTATTATTATCTATATATATAGGTATAAATGCGTGTGTCCTGACTGAATTCATCAACGCAGAGCCGAAACTACAGAAAGTTGAAACCTGGTGTAGGTTGCATTTATAAAGTGTATAAGAGATAAGAATCGATTTTGAGAAATTCAACCCTTAAGGGGAATGAAAGTTTGTATGGGGTTATAGTTTTATTTTAAGCTAGGAATTTGAAACTTTGTAAATAGGTATTTAATTTAAGGGGGAATGAAAGTTTGTATGGGGTTTAAGTTTTATTTTAAGCTAGGAATTAGAAACATTGTAAATACGTATTTTATTAAAAAACAAGAAAACTAATTTCAGCGTTTTTTACAAATCCATTCCCTAAGGTGGTGAAAAAGGGGTTGAAAGTTTGTATGGAGATCAAACTTCTTTTTTAGCGCAGGACTTGAATCTATGTACAAAGGCATATTATTAGAATACAAGAAAAGTAATTTGACCGTTTTTTAAAATTCATCCCCTAAAAGGGTTTAAAGGGGTTAGAAGTTTGAATCCATTACAAATACTTTTAAACTTTTTAGAAAGGCAAAATATATGATTACAAAAAAAGTTAATTCAATCATTATTAATTCGACCCCTAAGGGGGTTAAAAGAGAGATGAAAGTTTGTATGGGGTTCAAATTCATTTAAAGCTAGGAACTCGAAACTTCGTATAATTGTAAAACACACCTGTTTTCATTTTGCTACACTATCTTATTGGGCAACTGTTATGGTAGCTGTATCGTTATTATCAATAAATAATAAATAAAATAAAAATAAATAAAAAATATTCTTTAAAATTTAACCGACTGCTAATATGACCTAAGTTTATCTTATGTAATCACTAATCAACTATCGTTATCAACAAAAGCTGTGTGTATAACCTGGAGCGGTATTCGACATGCGTTAAGTGACGTTACGTGTTGAACTTCAGTTGAATGGAAGAAATCGTGTGTTGTCGAATAGGTAAATTTGACATTAGCAATCCACAGTTAGGTGACAACGAAACCAAACCTAACCACGACGAGTTCAGAGCCATTTTAAACCGTATAGTAGTAAGAAAACAAAGTTGATTTTTGTTGAATAATTTTTTCAATGAATGAGTTTTGGTTGAGTACCAAATGATACTTTCCACGGTTGATGAACAAATGATTCATTCCACTGTTGAACTGATGTTGAAGCCGAAACTGACAGTTGTGCATCTCGAATAGGGCCCCTGATCATCAGTATCGTCAAGCCCATATACGTTTCACTTGTGAGCACCATTTACGAATTTATTATTTCGAAGAACGCCCAAGATTTATACGTTTACAAATTTAAATAGATTGTTTTAATTGTTCCCGTCAGCCTCCTCCACCATGCATCCTAGACGCGGGCGGCAGTTGCTAACAAGCGCTTCATAATGCGGCCCAAACAAACGAACACACGCCGGAGCGCCCGCCTTAACGCCGCGCTCTACGCGATATAATACGCGATGTATGCACAAAAGCAGAGCTGTTAAAAACATCTTTAGCGAACGAGTACAAATTAAATTTACATCGAAATAGAAAATTTTGCAGCGCACACGTTATTTAAAGTTGAGTTGGTGAAAATTCTAGTGCGCTTTAGAATCTGCATAATTATGAACGAAAAGTTTGTTAGCGAAATGCAATGTACTCTGCATTCTTCCTCATTTTTATTAAATAGAATTCTCTTTATTCCATTAAATATTATCTAGGAAATTGCTAACGAGGTTAAGATTTTTTTTAACGATACAGCGCTTATTTGGTAACAATTTTGCATTATCTACAATTTCACTGACTATAAAAATACACATCAACAACGAACAAGAGCACGGAACGACTATACATAATATAGTGGTCGTGTAATAATTACTCTCGCAGTGGTGTTAACGTCACAATCGCGGGTCCCCAGCTGCCCTTTATGGAGGTCCGAGAGCCTTACGCAAACCTCATTGATCCTTCGCCCGCAGCCCGAGGCAGCTCCCATTACATGACCAAGCATTACCAACGCTTTTCGTGGCAAACCAGTATAATATGACACAACACAATTTGAGACGTCAAAGCTGTTATGATAGTGAAATATCTAATAAGTTCAACGCGGAAACGCAGCAAGCGTCATGTCATGGGCATCATTGCGTCGGGAGAGAGGCGAGGTGGCTTGTTCGAATGAACAAGAATAAATTTAAAAAAAATGGAAAAGTAAAAAGCACTAGTTTGCGAAAACCAACTTTCCGCACGCTAAACAGCCACGAAATGTAGCACTTTTTGTAAAAATACTATTTCACACCATTACTGTTTTCATTTCATTAAACGTTTACCGAATTATGTAAAAAACTTTGTCTTCAAACTGCTCATGTGACTCAGGAGACAATATCCACATAAGTATTACAAATTTGAGGCTAATTTTATTTCCTGTTCGAATGCCATTATATAAATTTTGGATTAATTTAATATGTAAAACATTTTTTTTTTCCTGAATTAAAAGTTGTTTTCTATACAAAATTCTTAAACTCGAGTCCGTGACCTAGTAGACGTTTTACGTGAGTTTGTTATGAAATTCATGTTTATAAGCCAGTAAAACGTGAAAAAGAGCGATGCTCTGGATATATTTGTAATCCATATTCAATGAAATTGTTATCAAAAATGAATATCCATTTTTTTTTGTAAAAAAAGAAATACCAGTTATAATCGGTTTCGTATTGTATAATAATATTTATAACTATCCACTTTTATAAAAATCTAATGAAACGAGACGTAGATATGAAATTTGGTAGATGGTATAAAAATTCGAGCCTTATGAATGTTCACATTTTTTTCACGTCGAGCGCGAAGATCGCTTTTAATTCCAGAACGCACTTCGCTCGTCACTCGTCAAGCGTGTGAAACCACGCGCAGCCCTGTATCAGGGAGGCACCCACTCCACTCAATCACGCCGGACGTCCGTCAACTTTTGTATGCCGCTCTTTTCAATATTACTCATGTCACCCCTGAAGCCTATGACTAATTCGGAAAATTACTTTCTGATAATATGTATTATGACGAACCGTATACTTTAGCGAATAGTGTGAGGATTACACGAAAGGGATTATTAGAAGTTATCACTCCTTTAAGCTTCTGGTGACGATATAATAATAACTTGCGTGTAAATAAATGCGTGTTAGCGAGTTGAACGTTCTTACCCGACTGCCAAAGGAGGAGGGTAATGGTTTTCGAGTGTATGTATGTATGTCAGTTTCTTTGTGGCCTCCTGTAGCCTAAACGGCTTGATGGATTTTGATGTATGAGGTATCGTTAGATTCGTCTTGATCACGGGAGTGTCATAGGATACATTTTACCCCGAAATTCCTACATGTTAATTCTTCGTAAACGCAAGCCACCCACGCGTCAGCAAGCAATGAGCAAATAACTTGGTCTGCAAGTCCTGCGCACCTCTCGCGTAGCGGTCTGGTAGCGGGCAAAGAAGGGCGTGGCCTGCCTTGTGGTGCGCGGTGCGGTACGGAGGGGGATATTCTCGAGTCTACAACCCGAACGCGGGCACACGCACACGCATGACATGAGGACACACGTCGTTGACGGTCGACTTTTCTAAGTAATTTTTTTCGATACTTCCTCGTCCGAAGCGAAAATTATAAAGTAATAACTTGTTCTTTTTTTTTCAACTAAAAAGTTATAAATAAAAAAATAATTATTATAATAAAAACAAAAAACCCGACTGCACACTAAAAAAAGAGGAAAACAAGCCCCACAAGAAATATTGTTTAATCAAATGCTAAAACCAAGCTATGGAATACCGTTTAAACAATATAAAAAATGCACTATGAAATGTGTATGTAATCGATAGTTAAATAAATAAAAACTTATTCTAAATACTAACTAAATCATTATAATTTATAAATGTTGATGGTAAGTATTGCAGGCGGGGACCAACTTGACCGCCACCAACGAAAATACCTACCTAAGTAACATTCTGCTAAATAAAAACTGTAATAGTGTGACTACTTAAAAAAACACAAATCAAAATATTTAATAAAATAATTTGATTTGTTCCCAAACTTGTTCATTCTGCTAAATAGTTAACTTAACAACCAACAACCAAAATGACTATAAGTAACCCTGTGTTGGTCCCCGCCTGCGATACTTACCGTCAACATTTATAAATTATAATTAATTAGTTAGTATTTAGAATAAGTTTTTATTTATTTAACTATCGATTACATACACATTTCATAGTGCATTTTTTATATTGTTTAAACGGTATTCCATAGCTTGGTTTTAGCATTTGATTAAAAAATATTTCTTGTGGGGCTTGTTTTCCTCTTTTTAGTGTGCATTCGGTTTTTTTTTAATAATAATTATAAGATAGTAACGATATTTGTCAGTTCGTTCTTGAAAGTGAAAGTTAGGATGTTAAAGTACTAAATTGATCATAATATGCACAAATTAAAAATTAATCAGTTAAAAGAATGTGCTATTTTTGTCAACTTTGTCGTGTAAGTGTTATAAAGAAAACTGTTTTTTTTATAATTTATTTCAAAATTTATTTTTCTTGCTTCGACGCTTGGTGAGTGAGTACCTATACACTGATAAAATAAATGCATTAGAAAACTACAATTTAAAACTTTAGCTTGTCACAAAAGCGTTTTCACGGGAATAGAGAGCCAGCTGGGAGTTAGAACCCTAAAACTATGTAGCCCACTAACTGTACATGCTTTATTCACGAACCAACTGTGTTTTAGAGTTTTATCTAATTGTGTTCTAAATTGTCATCATTATCAAGCACTGTTTGCTTGATGACAATTTAGAACATGGTGATCAAACCAAATGGAGGAGGAAAACAATAACTACAGAAAGAGTGGATTAAAAACTTATTCATAGATTGTCAGATAAAAGGATCGTTTTTAATAGCGACTTCTATTTTTTAATGGAAAATATTATTTAATATGAAACAATAACAGTAGGTAGTCCATAGTTACCTAATAATCAGTACCGTATGTTTCGGATAGTGGATAAAAGGTTTTCTTAATAGTATTATAGTTTTTTAAATAATTTTATAATTTTAATACGTTTTTTGTTGAATTACCGACTAGAAGTAAATATATTTATAAATTTGAATGAAATTTTCTTTGTATCCAATCCTGGTGCCTTAGAACCAAATTTACCCACCTGGCCCAATTGAATTGCTCATCCTGTACCCGTATATGTCACGAGCAATAGAAAGCCGGCTGTCTGCGTGGAAGTTGGACATGCACTTACAATACTCTTTGACATGCACGCGGCTTAACTAACGAAGTTGGGCGTTAGAGCCCTGGAACTATGTAGCCTACTAACTTTACACGGATTGAGTGTTCGCTTTGATGAAAATTTGGAACAGGTTTCACAGCTTTGTACCTATATTTGATACGAGCTTAATACGTGTTCCCAGAAGTCGTGATTAGAAAAAAAATTGCCCGTATTTTCGTTAATTACGTTATTGAAACTATTAGGCGTATTATTAAATACCTTATAGTAGGTACTTAGCGTAGGTATTTCTTAAGGCTTTCTATTATAGCGTAGGCGTCCTTCTCAATAATAGGGTAGTCCTTCTCACTGTCGCTTAGAGATTTCAAAACAATGCCAGGGGTCGGCCATTTTGTGTCAGTGAAGCGGCGATTGGATAGTCTGATGCATCCACTCTGATGCAACAGTTGAAGTTTCATCAGGATCGATGGCGGATAGCGTCGACTTCGATATAATGCGTTTCATTCCCTCAAAAGCAGCAGCTTGCTTGAAGTCCAAGGGGTAGCGCTCCACCAGTGTTAGCGGGTGTAACATTTGAAAAATCGGGGACCCATTTAGAGTAGTGTGAAAACAGTCCTATGGCTCGTTTTAGAGATGCTGGGTCTTGAGGTAAATCGAGAAGCGGACGTAGTCGATCTGGATCGGGCTTTACGATTCCGTTATTTATATTATATCCAAGAATCCTGATATCTGTCAAAGCGAACTGACTTTATTCTTTGTTAGTAGTCATTATTATAATAAAAAAAATGTATAACGCAGGTTTTATCACCTGTATAATGCTACTACGTAGAATTGTAACATTAGATCTCACCAATGTAACAGCAGTTATAGGTGTGTACCTTCATTATGTAAGGCCTGTGCAACAATGCCTAACCAAAATTGCTGTTAACTCCCCGTGTATGAACAGCGGTACTATGCCATATGAGAGATGTGCACCGCCAGCGTTCAGAGCATTGCATACAGGCATTGTCAAAGGATACGTCAGGCACAGAATATCATTAGGCTGCATGCGATACGTTTGAAACCGACATGATTCCTCCTGTCGTACAGGCTCTGGTATTCCTATCTGTTACACGAACGCTAGCGTATCGAGCTCTTAGTTAGAGACTTAGGTTATCCAGTGTAACATGGGCTTGATATACTTAACACCTATGTGTTCTGAAAGAGCTCATCCCCGCTTGGCAAGTGTTTGGAATGGGATGCAAAGCGGACATGGGACCGCCGACCGCGATTCAATCAATGGCAGAAAATCATTTACAACGCTTGGCGATTGCATCGCTTTTGGTAAACTAGTACAAGTCTCGTATTTTTTTGCACCAAAATGTGCAAGTTTTTTAATAAGTGATGTTGAAGCAAGGTTGTAATAGTACGGGGCTTGAGGCTGAGATGAGACAGAACTTTTTGTGAATTTGACAGCAGCACAGTAGTGCCAACGTAGAACACGTTGCAAACACCTTGTATTGGGGACATAAATAATCTTTTAGCATCAAATTTATTTTTCTCCAATATGCTCGGAAATGTTTACCTTATTGTAGCAAAAATAGTACGGGAAGTTCTTCTTTATGGTCAAATAAAAAAAAAACAAATCATTAATCATAATCATAATCATAATCATTTATTAATAACAAAAAGTTACAGGTCATTCGAGTTATTGCCTATACGTAATAGGAAAATATAAACATAATGAACACTTACAAAGTGTAGTAGATTTGAACATAGGTAAGTTATTATATCACATATCTGATTTTGTAGGATTATGGCATTATTGTCCTGTTTTAGCGGACGGGAAGTTATTACGGTATTGTTTTTTACCTTTTAATGGTACATTATTGCAGAGGCCGGGAAATGGCAATTCGTGGATGAGTATCGATTTTCGAGTCCGACAAAGAAGACGAATCCACGAATTTCTATTCCTGCCGAGGCACATATAGTGCTTTTCTCCAAACATGCGAGGAAATAAGGTAAAAAATATAATTATTTAAGCATCAAGCATCACTCAAATCGAAACATTCACATCAAAACACGTCAAAAACAATTTCCCTTTGAAATTTTTTTTAAGTTAAAGGAAAGGCACAACTCATACTGCCATTCAGTACCACTCAATATTCGTCCATTCAATTTAATTGTGCAATATAATCTGTATGTGCACGCCTGAGATTCCTAAAAAACATAGACATAGTATAGTAATTATAGACATGAAACCCAGCGACCAGAGAAAGACATATTCATGTATTGACAGGTTAATGTATGGCAGCATAATCTTTTTTCTCTTTCACTCTTATAAATTTCGGTATTTCGCCATCGCCTCCTACCGATGCTGTCATAACCCGACCATGAAAAAAAACCCGGTCGGTGATAAGGACAAAGCATGGCACTATTTTCTCTTTCCTCTTATAGGAATCGCAATAAGACTATCTTTCTCTATCAAAGAGTGTCAGGCCCTTGTATGGATGGTATAGAAAGGATGCCAATCTCTTATGGCAGAATTGTTGCAAAAGTGACCGCTTATAGCTTTAAATAATATTTCCTAATCTCTCCGGTGGCGCTAGTTAGGCTCTGGGACATGAGTATAACATGAACCATATAAGGCAACAAATAACCCGACCAAATTACGTAGGTTGTTTTTGGTAGTATTTCGGTGTATGGTGGCGCCGCCTAATTACCGTTTTTTGATGGACACTTTTCATACATAGAGATTTGCCTCCTTTATATAGTCTCCATGGCCCTTGCTATAAAAATATAAAAGTTATGTAGTCTTTGATTTTATTAAGCAGTATTCGCACGACCCTTAAAAAATATAAAAGTTATGTAGTCTTTGATTTTATTAAGCAGTATTCGCACGATTCGTAAGAACGAGACAAATTTAAGTTGGCTTATCTTCGTATCTCACTCTATCCTATAGCTTGAAATGACTGCTGACCCGTGTAGACGCGATTATAATAATAATTGGCTGTTTGCATTGATTTTTCTTAGTGGGTACATATTTTTAAAAGGTAAAAAACAATACAGTAATAACTTTCCGTCTATATTTGCTACAATAAGGTTAGAAATTTACACTATTTGTAATATACCTATAGTAATGATATTTAATATAAAATAATTGCAAACCCCAAAAAACCGCCTAAATTACATAAAATGATCAACTTTTCCAAACTTTCCCAATTTTCCGCCATTTCGTGTAAAAAAAATATTTTTTTTAAAGCTAAAATACTGCGCAAATTTGAAAAACCAACGAAGTGTATTTACGATCAAAATAATTATACAGGCCCAAATCGATTTTATCTAAATATGCATAAAATTATATGTTTTTTTGTTGTGTAGGCTGCATCCATCACTATGCATTTAAGGGTTAATTTGGTTTCTATGTCTATTCAATTAATTGAATTACTAAACTAGCCCCCTGAGTTTGGGAAAAGTTTATTCATCCTAAGGAGAAGAATTATCAGAAGGCATCGGAAATATTACTAATATTGCCGATATTAATATGTTAGAAATTGCTTAACGGCGCTAGTAGCAGTATTATTGCTATGAGTGGAGAATGTAAACAGGGGTGCGAATAATGGTGTTCCATTTCGGCCCAATTCTACTCGAGAAAGAAAAATAGGTATAATCTATCATACATGCAGTCGCCCACTTATTAACGACAAACACATTACACATAACAAAATCCTAAATACAGAATAGACAACTATAATTTTTATAATACAGCTCAATATAAGTAATGATTGTCAATTAAACCTTTATCATGAAACTAGTGTCCTAGCACTTGCCTGGTAACTAGCAAAATAATTTTATTCACACACATTACTTTGGACATTGCTACAGAACAAGGAATTGCCTAGCAAATATTAACATAACCTTATCATTTTCTGTCGTAATTTACATATCTTTGTTTAAAGAAGAGACGCTTTCCAGATAGATTATCGTACATTAACCCGCCTGTTGCTACCTCTATTGCACGCGCGCATAATTATATTGCTGTGACATTGACAACCGGCATCATGGGCAGGATGCCATGTCACCTTCAGTCCATTTCCTGAGTCGAATTGGATCAGTACATTACTATTCACGACTGTCTTACCCAATTTAAATGAGACGCACTTCAAACAAAATTGGATTCCACCTGATTTGTACAGCAGACAGGGATTTTGCTTTTACCGTTGGTACACCGAAAACCCATCCAGATAATTGCTTAAGTCAGATTAAGCGATGTTTTAAATTATTGATTACTTTCAGCCAAGAGCTCTTTTTATAGGGTTCTGTACCCAAAGGGTAAAAACGGGACCCTATTACTAGACTCCGCTGTCCGTCTGTCTGTCACCAGGCTGTATCTCATGAACCGTGATAGCTAGACAGTTGAAATTTTCACAGATGTATTTCTGTTGCCGCTATAACAACAAATACTAAAAAGTACGGAACCCTCGGTGCGCGAGTCCGACACGCACTTGGCCGGTTTTTTTATATAAGTATAGGAGGCAAACTAGCAGACGGATCACCTGATGGTAAGCGATTACCGCCGCCCATAGACACCCGCAACACCAGAGGAGTAAGTGCGTTGCCGGCCTTTAAGATGGGAGTACGCTCTTTTCTTGAAGGTTTGAAGGTCGTATCGGTCCGGAAATCCCGCATGCGACAGTTCATTCCACAGTTTAGCTGTGCGAGGAAGGAATTTTCTGGAAAAATGCACAGTTGAGGACTGCCAACCATCTAAGTGGTGTGGATGGTAATGTTGTCGCGTAGGGCGATGGCGGAAAGAAGCGGCAGGTATTAATCCGAACAATTCCTCGGAGCACTCCCCGTTATACATGCGATAGAGCCCACATTTCTACGCAGCGCCAAGGAGTCAAGCCGATCCAAAATACGCTGGCAGTCGACAATTCGAGTCGCTCTTCGTTGGATGCTATTGGTATTGGGGTACCCCTGCTCATAGATGAGAACAGTATTCCATGTGTGGGCTCGGAGGATGAATTAACGTAGATTCTGTTTATGCTACAATAATTGGGCAGGCGGAGCCGGCTAAGAGGCCTTTTACTTCAATCTACCTACTGAATACACCTACTTACATAATATCGGCAATTGGATACGACTCCGCCGCCAGAGCAAGTAAGATATATGAAGACGTTTCCTAAAATATCAAATAAAAAAAATAAAAAAGGTATTATTGGGATAATCTTTCACAAATAATAAATACAGCTTCATAGAAATTCTACACCATCTGCTTTGTACCTTATTCTAATCGAAATCCTACAATGAGAAGGCACTACTACCGATATCGGTAGCTATACCAAAGCTATATAAGCTATTCGGCAACAATACTTGATAGATGATATCTTGATAATGTGAAGGGTCTCTAACGCAAACATGTATAATACAGCATCAGCGACACGCTCGATAATGGATTTAGTTTACGGCTGAAACCGTTATTGCACAAAGTCGAAAATTATTTAAGGATGACCTTTGAAATTTGGCCGGAACTTTTGCAGGGTAATAATTATTTTTAAGCGGAGCTAAAGGATACGGGGTGCGGGAGGTAGGTGGCTTGTTGATGTCGATGGCACGGCTGCGGTGAGCTTTTGGTGTTTGTTTGCCGGATGAGCACACGCATTTCACACTCCGCCGCTCACAGGATAGCCGCCGACCCTCTGCCATGTAAACATCCTTTTATATTAAGCACATATCTACTTGTACAAGTTCTAAATTAAACCAAATCAAAGTATCTACTCTGCTAATAGAACCTATATTCCAGTGACATTTAATAATTTGAGATCGCAATTCGATAATTTTATTTGATATCGAGTCGGGCGGATGTGTTTAAATATTGAAAGTCGCATTTAAGAAATTAGTATCCTTAATTTATAAAAGCTCCTCATCCCTTCGTTAAGACAAAGCCGACGCTGTTAACGTAATCGGCTTATATCCTTCCTCTTTCGACTCATTTATTCAGACGCAAGGACTCCTTGTAATTTTGCCCCGCGCACACACACACACACACACACACACACACACACACACACACGCACACACACACACACACACACACACACACACACACACACACACACACACACACACACACACAGATACAGATAGTTAAGGACAGAGTAATTTAAAATGTACGACACACGCGTAACAAGACTCGCAATAATGTAACGATTGCGTTTGCGTATAACATTTCCTACAATAAACTGCCCACAATTTCATCCACATATTTACACTCTCATATAAACTCGTATCCCGTTGGGGGATGATTTCCGAGACCTATAGAGTTTCGCGTATTGGTGTAGGTAGTTGTTTTTGCGCGATTATGTAAAGCTTCACATTTATAATATTAGGTGGGATTATAAAGTAATTTTAGTAGTAGTATTTTATGTGCAGATGCGATCAAATATTGAAAATGTATTTATTTGCTGACAAGACCCATAATTACTTAGTTTAATTAAGTTATAGTCATGTATGTAATTAGTTCGTAAGTTTTCTAACACAATGTATTATTGTTAAAGAAATCAATAAAATGAAATAGTTCTTAAACACTATTCCCAAAAATATCTAAGCACAACTCTTCTTGTCATTTAACCGTCACCCGTCTCCTTATTTGCTAATATTAATAGGTATGCTATGGCGTAAAGCGCTCCGCGCGTGGCGGACTTGCAGGCCTTGCAGCTATGTACCTAGTTACCTACGTATAAATATTATATGTATATGTGCACTTGAGACACATATATGAAATTAAGTACTTTATTTAATTACAACTACCTATATTATATTTTTAGCCTTTCAGAAAAGAATCAACAAACTAATGATTAAAACCTCGTCAGTGTTGCGATGTTTACTTAAGATACCTCAATACATAAAAGCCGAAGCTTCCAGGCATCCTGGCAGTCGGTAGTGAAGGTTTGCTTTTATTTGCGCTTCACTTATATATGTATTACATTCTTGTTGTCGCTACGAATCGCTCCGAGCGCAGTGTCAATATGTTATACAGTATTTCATCTCATATAACACATCACGAAAACGGTTAAAAGAATGTGCTATTTTTGTCAACTTTGTCGTGTAAGTGTTATAAAGAAAACTGTTTTTTTTTTTTAAATTTAATTTCAAAATTTATTTTTCTTGCTTCGACGCTTGGTGAGTGAGTACCTATACACTGATAAAATAAATGCATTATAAAACTACAATTTAAAACTTTAGCTTGTCACAAAAGCATTTTCACGGGGAACATTACGAGCAATAGAGAGCCAGCTGGGAGTTAGAGCCCTAAAACTATGTAGCCCACTAACTGTACATGCTTTATTCACTAACCAACTGTGTTTTAGAGTTTTATCTAATTGTGTTCTAAATTGTCATCATCATCAAGCACTGTTTGCTTGATGACAATTTAGAACATGGTGATCAAACCAAATGGAGGAGGAAAACAATAACTACAGAAAGAGTGGATTAAAAACTTATTCATAGATTGTCAGATAAAAAGGATCGTTTTTAATAGCGACTTCTATTTTTTAATGGAAAATATTATTTAATATGAAACAATAACAGTAGGTAGTCCATAGTTACTTAATAATCAGTACCGTATGTTTCGGATAGTGGATAGAAGGTTTTCTTAATAGTACTATAGTTTTTTAAATAATTTTATAATTTTAATACGTTTTTTGTTGAATTACCGACTAGAAGTAAATATATTTATAAATTTGAATGAAATTTTCTTTGTATCCAATCCTGGTGCCTTAGAACCAAATTTACCCACCTGGCCCAATTGAATTGCTCATCCTGTACCCGTATATGTCACGAGCAATAGAAAGCCGGCTGTCTGCGTGGAAGTTGGACATGCACTTACAATACTCTTTGACATGCACGCGGCTTAACTAACGAAGTTGGGCGTTAGAGCCCTGGAACTATGTAGCCTACTAACTTTACACGGATTGAGTGTTCGCTTTGATGAAAATTTGGAACAGGTTTCACAGCTTTGTACCTATATTTGATACGAGCTTAATACGTGTTCCCAGAAGTCGTGACTATAAAAAAAATTGCCAGTATTTTCGTTAATTACGTTATTGAAACTATTAGGCGTATTATTAAATACCTTATAGTAGGTACTTAGCGTAGGTATTTCTTAAGGCTTTTTATTATAGCGTAGGCTTCCTTCTCAATAATACGGTAGTCCTTCTCACTGTCGCTTAGAGATTTCAAAACAATGCCAGGGGTCGGCCATTTTGTGTCAGTGAAGCGGCGATTGGATAGTCTGATGCATCCACTCTGATGCAACAGTAGAAGTTTCATCAGGATCGATGGGGGATAGCGTCGACTTCGATATAATGCGTTTCATTCCCTCAAAAGCAGCAGCTTGCTTGAAGTCCAAGGGGAAGCGCTCCACCAGTGTTAGCGGGTGTAACATTTGAAAAATCGGGGACCCATTTAGAGTAGTGTGAAAACAGTCCTATGGCTCGTTTTAGAGATGCTGAGTCTTGAGGTAAATCGAGAAGCGGACGTAGTCGATCTGGATCGGGCTTTACGATTCCGTTATTTATATTATATCCAAGAATCCTGATATCTGTCAATGCGAACTGACTTTATTCTTTGTTAGTAGTCATTATTATGATTAAAAAAATGTATAACGCAGGTTTTATTTTTTTAATTTTAATTTTGAATTTTAGAATTGTCCAAATTAAAATGTTATTAAGTAATACTAACTCATTTTAGTTGTAGTATCTTAGTTTTTTAGTATTTAGTATTAATAATTTTAGTTTTAATTTTTAGTTAAGAACTTACTAACAATGCTATGGACCTATGAGTTGTCTGAAAATAAACGAATTTTATTTATTTATTTATTTATTTATCACCTGTATAATGCTACTACGTAGAATTGTAACATTAGATCTCACCAATGTAACAGCAGTTATAGGTGTGTACCTTCATTATGTAAGGCCTGTGCAACAATGCCTAACCAAAATTGCTGTTAACTCCCCGTGTATGAACAGCGGTACTATGCCATATGAGAGATGTGCACCGCCAGCGTTCAGAGCATTGCATACAGGCATTGTCAAAGGATACGTCAGGCACAGAATATCATTAGGCTGCATGCGATACGTTTGAAACCGACATGATTCCTCCTGTCGTACAGGCTCTGGTATTCCTATCTGTTACACGAACGCTAGCGTATCGAGCTCTTAGTTAGAGACTTAGGTTATCCAGGCTTGATATACTTAACACCTATGTGTTCTGAAAGAGCTCATCCCCGCTTGGCAAGTGTTTGGAATGGGATGCAAAGCGGACATGGGACCGCCGACCGCGATTCAATCAATGGCAGAAAATCATTTACAACGCTTGGCGATTGCATCGCTTTTGGTAAACTAGTACAAGTCTCGTAGTTTTTTGCACCAAAATGTGCAAGTTTTTTAATAAGTGATGTTGAAGCAAGGTTGTAATAGTACGGGGCTTGCGGCTGAGATGAGACAGAACTTTTTGTGAATTTGACAGCAGCACAGTAGTGCCAACGTAGAACACGTTGCAAACACCTTGTATTGGGGACACAAATAATCTTTTAGCATCAAATTTATTTTTCTCCAATATGCTCGGAAATGTTTACCTTATTGTAGCAAAAATAGTACGGGAAGTTCTTCTTTATGGTCAAATAAAAAAAAAACAAATCATTAATCATAATCATAATCATAATCATTTATTAATAACAAAAGTTACAGGTCATTCGAGTTATTGCCTATACGTAATAGGAAAATATAAACATAATGAACACTTACAAAGTGTAGTAGATTTGAACATAGGTAAGTTATTATATCACATATCTGATTTTGTAGGATTATGGCATTATTGTCCTGTTTTAGCGGACGGGAAGTTATTACGGTATTGTTTTTTACCTTTTAATGGTACATTATTGCAGAGGCCGGGAAATGGCAATTCGTGGATGAGTATCGATTTTCGAGTCCGACAAAGAAGACGAATCCACGAATTTCTATTCCTGCCGAGGCACATATAGTGCTTTTCTCCAAACATGCGAGGAAATAAGGTAAAAAATATAATTATTTAAGCATCAAGCATCACTCAAATCGAAACATTCACATCAAAACACGTCAAAAACAATTTCCCTTTGAAATTTTTTTTAAGTTAAAGGAAAGGCACAACTCATACTGCCATTCAGTACCACTCAATATTCGTCCATTCAATTTAATTGTGCAATATAATCTGTATGTGCACGCCTAAGATTCCTAAAAAACATAGACATAGTATAGTAATTATAGACATGAAACCCAGCGACCAGAGAAAGACATATTCATGTATTGACAGGTTAATGTATGGCAGCATAATCTTTTTTCTCTTTCACTCTTATAAATTTCGGTATTTCGCCATCGCCTCCTACCGATGCTGTCATAACCCGACCATGAAAAAAAACCCGGTCGGTGATAAGGACAAAGCATGGCACTATTTTCTCTTTCCTCTTATAGGAATCGCAATAAGACTATCTTTCTCTATCAAAGAGTGTCAGGCCCTTGTATGGATGGTATAGAAAGGATGCCAATCTCTTATGGCAGAATTGTTGCAAAAGTGACCGCTTATAGCTTTAAATAATATTTCCTAATCTCTCCGGTGGCGCTAGTTAGGCTCTGGGACATGAGTATAACATGAACCATATAAGGCAACAAATAACCCGACCAAATTACGTAGGTTGTTTTTGGTAGTATTTCGGTGTATGGTGGCGCCGCCTAATTACCGTTTTTTGATGGACACTTTTCATACATAGAGATTTGCCTCCTTTATATAGTCTCCATGGCCCTTGCTATAAAAATATAAAAGTTATGTAGTCTTTGATTTTATTAAGCAGTATTCGCACGACCCTTAAAAAATATAAAAGTTATGTAGTCTTTGATTTTATTAAGCAGTATTCGCACGATTCGTAAGAACGAGACAAATTTAAGTTGGCTTATCTTCGTATCTCACTCTATCCTATAGCTTGAAATGACTGCTGACCCGTGTAGACGCGATTATAATAATAATTGGCTGTTTGCATTGATTTTTCTTAGTGGGTACATATTTTTAAAAGGTAAAAAACAATACAGTAATAACTTTCCGTCTATATTTGCTACAATAAGGTTAGAAATTTACACTATTTGTAATATACCTATAGTAATGATATTTAATATAAAATAATTGCAAACCCCAAAAAACCGCCTAAATTACATAAAATGATCAACTTTTCCAAACTTTCCCAATTTTCCGCCATTTCGTGTAAAAAAAATATTTTTTTTAAAGCTAAAATACTGCGCAAATTTGTAAAACCAACGAAGTGTATTTACGATCAAAATAATTATACAGGCCCAAATCGATTTTATCTAAATATGCATAAAATTATATGTTTTTTTGTTGTGTAGGCTGCATCCATCACTATGCATTTAAGGGTTAATTTGGTTTCTATGTCTATTCAATTAATTGAATTACTAAACTAGCCCCCTGAGTTTGGGAAAAGTTTATTCATCCTAAGGAGAAGAATTATCAGAAGGCATCGGAAATATTACTAATATTGCCGATATTAATATGTTAGAAATTGCTTAACGGCGCTAGTAGCAGTATTATTGCTATGAGTGGAGAATGTAAACAGGGGTGCGAATAATGGTGTTCCATTTCGGCCCAATTCTACTCGAGAAAGAAAAATAGGTATAATCTATCATACATGCAGTCGCCCACTTATTAACGACAAACACATTACACATAACAAAATCCTAAATACAGAATAGACAACTATAATTTTTATAATACAGCTCAATATAAGTAATGATTGTCAATTAAACCTTTATCATGAAACTAGTGTCCTAGCACTTGCCTGGTAACTAGCAAAATAATTTTATTCACACACATTACTTTGGACATTGCTACAGAACAAGGAATTGCCTAGCAAATATTAACATAACCTTATCATTTTCTGTCGTAATTTACATATCTTTGTTTAAAGAAGAGACGCTTTCCAGGGGCCCTATTCGAGATGCACAACTGTCAGTTTCGGCTTCAACATCAGTTCAACAGTGGAATGAATCATTTGTTCATCAACTGTGGAAAGTATCATTTGGTACGACCAAAAGTCATTCATTGAAAAAATTATGCAACAAAAATCAACTTTGTTTTCTTACTACTATACGGTTTAAAATGGTTTGGTTTCGTTGTCACCTAACTGTGGATTGCTAATGTCAAATTTACCTATTCGACAACACACGATTTCTTTCATTCAACTGAAGTTCAACACGAAACGTCACTTAACGCATGTCGAATACCGCTCCAGATAGATTATCGTACATTAACCCGCCTGTTGCTACCTCTATTGCACGCGCGCATAATTATATTGCTGTGACATTGACAACCGGCATCATGGGCAGGATGCCATGTCACCTTCAGTCCATTTCCTGAGTCGAATTGGATCAGCACATTACTATTCACGACTGTCTTACCCAATTTAAATGAGACGCACTTCAAACAAAATTGGATTCCACCTGATTTGTACAGCAGACAGGGATTTTGCTTTTACCGTTGGTACACCGAAAACCCATCCAGATAATTGCTTAAGTCAGATTAAGCGATGTTTTAAATTATTGATTACTTTCAGCCAAGAGCTCTTTTTATAGGGTTCTGTACCCAAAGGGTAAAAACGGGACCCTATTACTAGACTCCGCTGTCCGTCTGTCTGTCACCAGGCTGTATCTCATGAACCGTGATAGCTAGACAGTTGAAATTTTCACAGATGTATTTCTGTTGCCGCTATAACAACAAATACTAAAAAGTACGGAACCCTCGGTGCGCGAGTCCGACTCGCACTTGGCCGGTTTTTTTATATAAGTATAGGAGGCAAACTAGCAGACGGATCACCTGATGGTAAGCGATTACCGCCGCCCATAGACACCCGCAACACCAGAGGAGTAAGTGCGTTGCCGGCCTTTAAGATGGGAGTACGCTCTTTTCTTGAAGGTTTGAAGGTCGTATCGGTCCGGAAATCCCGCATGCGACAGTTCATTCCACAGTTTAGCTGTGCGAGGAAGGAATTTTCTGGAAAAATGCACAGTTGAGGACTGCCAACCATCTAAGTGGTGTGGATGGTAATGTTGTCGCGTAGGGCGATGGCGGAAAGAAGCGGCAGGTATTAATCCGAACAATTCCTCGGAGCACTCCCCGTTATACATGCGATAGAGCCCACATTTCTACGCAGCGCCAAGGAGTCAAGCCGATCCAAAATACGCTGGCAGTCGACAATTCGAGTCGCTCTTCGTTGGATGCTATTGGTATTGGGGTACCCCTGCTCATAGATGAGAACAGTATTCCATGTGTGGGCTCGGAGGATGAATTAACGTAGATTCTGTTTATGCTACAATAATTGGGCAGGCGGAGCCGGCTAAGAGGCCTTTTACTTCAATCTACCTACTGAATACACCTACTTACATAATATCGGCAATTGGATACGACTCCGCCGCCAGAGCAAGTAAGATATATGAAGACGTTTCCTAAAATATCAAATAAAAAAAATAAAAAAGGTATTATTGGGATAATCTTTCACAAATAATAAATACAGCTTCATAGAAATTCTACACCATCTGCTTTGTACCTTATTCTAATCGAAATCCTACAATGAGAAGGCACTACTACCGATATCGGTAGCTATACCAAAGCTATATAAGCTATTCGGCAACAATACTTGATAGATGATATCTTGATAATGTGAAGGGTCTCTAACGCAAACATGTATAATACAGCATCAGCGACACGCTCGATAATGGATTTAGTTTACGGCTGAAACCGTTATTGCACAAAGTCGAAAATTATTTAAGGATGACCTTTGAAATTTGGCCGGAACTTTTGCAGGGTAATAATTATTTTTAAGCGGAGCTAAAGGATACGGGGTGCGGGAGGTAGGTGGCTTGTTGATGTCGATGGCACGGCTGCGGTGAGCTTTTGGTGTTTGTTTGCCGGATGAGCACACGCATTTCACACTCCGCCGCTCACAGGATAGCCGCCGACCCTCTGCCATGTAAACATCCTTTTATATTAAGCACATATCTACTTGTACAAGTTCTAAATTAAACCAAATCAAAGTATCTACTCTGCTAATAGAACCTATATTCCAGTGACATTTAATAATTTGAGATCGCAATTCGATAATTTTATTTGATATCGAGTCGGGCGGATGTGTTTAAATATTGAAAGTCGCATTTAAGAAATTAGTATCCTTAATTTATAAAAGCTCCTCATCCCTTCGTTAAGACAAAGCCGACGCTGTTAACGTAATCGGCTTATATCCTTCCTCTTTCGACTCATTTATTCAGACGCAAGGACTCCTTGTAATTTTGCCCCGCGCACACACACACACACACACACACACACACACACACACACACACACACACACACACACACACACACACACACACAGATAGTTAAGGACAGAGTAATTTAAAATGTACGACACACGCGTAACAAGACTCGCAATAATGTAACGATTGCGTTTGCGTATAACATTTCCTACAATAAACTGCCCACAATTTCATCCACATATTTACACTCTCATATAAACTCGTATCCCGTTGGGGGATGATTTCCGAGACCTATAGAGTTTCGCGTATTGGTGTAGGTAGTTGTTTTTGCGCGATTATGTAAAGCTTCACATTTATAATATTAGGTGGGATTATAAAGTAATTTTAGTAGTAGTATTTTATGTGCAGATGCGATCAAATATTGAAAATGTATTTATTTGCTGACAAGACCCATAATTACTTAGTTTAATTAAGTTATAGGCATGTATGTAATTAGTTCGTAAGTTTTCTAACACAATGTATTATTGTTAAAGAAATCAATAAAATGAAATAGTTCTTAAACACTATTCCCAAAAATATCTAAGCACAACTCTTCTTGTCATTTAACCGTCACCCGTCTCCTTATTTGCTAATATTAATAGGTATGCTATGGCGTAAAGCGCTCCGCGCGTGGCGGACTTGCAGGCCTTGCAGCTATGTACCTAGTTACCTACGTATAAATATTATATGTATATGTGCACTTGAGACACATATATGAAATTAAGTACTTTATTTAATTACAACTACCTATATTATATTTTTAGCCTTTCAGAAAAGAATCAACAAACTAATGATTAAAACCTCGTCAGTGTTGCGATGTTTACTTAAGATACCTCAATACATAAAAGCCGAAGCTTCCAGGCATCCTGGCAGTCGGTAGTGAAGGTTTGCTTTTATTTGCGCTTCACTTATATATGTATTACATTCTTGTTGTCGCTACGAATCGCTCCGAGCGCAGTGTCAATATGTTATACAGTATTTCATCTCATATAACACATCACGAAAACGGAAAAAAACTATTTCGCGCCGTTTAAATACAACTTTATGTTTGCAATTGCTGTTAACTAAGAGGAACTTACATGCAATTTACATGCAAGCAAAAAAAAAACACGTCAACAATTATAAAATCGATCTAACTGCAAATATCAATTCAAACTAAAGTATTACAATTAAGAGATGTAGGTATGTATGGATTTAGCACAAACGTTATTATTTGTTCAAGGATATTAGATAGAAGAAGAAACTGTGAATAATATACTTACAATGTGCCGGGTCCAGTGTGCAGCGCAGCAGCGCCGCCTGGGACGCGGATCTACGTGCTACTAATTCACCTGACTTCCATTCGCATGTTGCCCTACTATGTATTCTCGACTTGCACCTAAACTTAGCAGATGATGGCAGTCTATTTCATTAGAACTAGTCGAACAAACACTCACCACAGGTTGGAAGAAAAGCAGCAGATATAAGTACCTATGGAAAATAAGACAAAGTCTGAGCAAATTCTTATTCCTGAGAAAAGCCACACATCTATAACACTTACCGTCATGTTGGGGTAACTGGGGACAGGAAGTAAGTTAAAACATTAAACAAAGGAAATGTTCCCTAATTTTATGAACGTGGATAACAGCAGTGTACATTTTACAATCTTTTAGTCAGTATTTACTAGTCTTTGCATCAATTTTCAACTAGCTAGATTAATTCATAATAATAATAATAAATCTTGTTCCCAGCTATCCCACTTGACGGGTTATCGTCAACCTCAAAGCCGTGAGGCTTAGTTTCTAAAATGATCCTACCACAAGATTCATAAGAGTGTCTACAACCTGTTTATTTACAATGTTACCAATTACGACTACTAACTCTAATACCTAACCTATGTAGAAATATTATGATATAACGAGGTTTTACATTTATATTATATTTTGTTGTGAAGTAATTACAGTACTATAAAATAGCATTAATTTAGTATAAATAATTTATGGGTTTTTTTAAAACAATGGTCAAATCGCCGGTGCATTTTACCTGCAAACTTATTCAAAATTCGAAAACAAAATATTTTGGTTAGTTATAAATATTTATTTTGGCTACCGATTATGAAGCTAAGTTACTAAGATTCTCCTTAATAGGAACATAATCGAGAAAAGCGTGGCAAATGGTAACCCAGTCCACCTCTACGCTGTACACACGACAGTGCATACGACACAGCCTCGTACGAGTACTTAACTCGCACTAACCAATAACCAACCTTTTTAACCCTTAACAAGGTTGCTTTTCTTTTGATTTAGTTGCATAAGAGGACAGAGATTAAAATAAATTCCGCTCTAGATGGATATAAAATGAGAAGCATGGCCATATTGCCGGCCATTTTTTTTATGAGATCGGGTTTGGTCCCATAGTAAATTCAGATTCATTCAGTCAATTCAGTGGTCATTTGCCACTTTACCCACGGCTATCCTTTGAATATCGCTGTAAATATATATGAAATTTAGTAAATTGTATTTTTACAATATTTTCTGTATGATAATTTCAGATAAGAATTCTATCTTGTTTCATACTTTTTAGAGCGCGATTTTCAGTAGTCGGGTTTTAGTTTTAGAGCTATAAAATACCTAGACTTCCTAGATAGCACAAGTTTATCTACTGGGTGCGCTGATAATACACAGAATGCCTGGTTATGACCAACAGAGCAGCTTGCTTTAGGGTGATTCTCAGAAAATATTGGTTAACAGTTCACTCAGTAGCCGATTTGGTCATTTGGTCCAACGAAATCTACTTTTGACTGTCAGAATATACTCTCGGTGCGCATTTTTATTAAAATAGTTTTTGTACAGTCGCCATCAGCATACATAAAATTAAACAAAAAAACGAGATCGGGTCAAAAAAATTATATCAACATGAGAAATCTAAACAATCAGTCGGCCGATAAAGCCTAAAGAAGAACATGTCTGTATGGTTACAATAAAAATCCTTACCTACCCTTCTTTCTGCGACAGTTGGATAACAACATAGCTGCCTCAGTAAACTTTTTTGATCAGTAAAGTCTATGGAAAGTATGTACAAATTGCCTGGAATTGGCGTATTTAGATTTTTCATGATGTTAGTTTAATTCTGTTCATAATCGGAGTGCATTGTGCTCTCACATATCGTCACTACTTTGAAATAATCTCGTATCTTGCACTGCTACTCAAAGTTAAAACGCAGTATCTCTGTATGCATTCCATATATAGTTACCACATTTTGTATTATACTTATTTTATACTGGCACGAGAGTAACACAATGAGATAAATATCAAATCAATAACATATTTTAAAGCCTGAATTAACCTCCAGTTAGCCGGTCTGGAGCCGGCGTGACTGGACTGGACGATGGACGCTCCGCCTCTGCCCGCCTCGTATGAGAAAATCTGATTCAAATGCGTTCACATTTCGTCGCTTTTAGTCTTATCCAATGCTCTCCCTAGATTCTAAAACATTATATGCGCTCGACTTCGCATAAATGCAGTTATTGTAAAATGTTAAGGTGATCGTATCCCGATCCTGGCAACCCTCCAACTCGCTCTCACGTTGGATCGTAATAGGTTAAAAACGGATCGAACGTTTTAAAAACCTACGCCTAAAGAAATACGATTGAGATTTGATTAGTGTCGCAGGTGAAAGTCTTCAGATCCTTACATGGGAAACGACCCGCACTTATTACAGCATTATTTATGATGCATTCGTTACAATGTCCATTTAATTCGTGTAGAAACGTTAAGGGATGGCATCTAATAAGTGGCTAATAGTACCTCTTCTAGAGATTCTGATTAGATGGTGGTGGATTTGTAAGCTGAGTAAGATGCCAATCCCGCTAGAACGACAATGATGGCAGCTCATGGATATTTTGGAATGTCGGCCTGCTTCCACCATTGTTTGATTGTATTATTATACTGTGTGCTCTTAAAACTGTCAAGTTCAAATAATATATACGCTAGTGTATTAGAAAAAATATGAATTGCGTAAACTCAAATCCCGTACATATAACTAATTCAGTTTTTTTAAGTGCCAAATTTATAAGTCTGCCCAAATTATTTGAAAGTCCTCTTTTAAATAACATTATAGATAAGTACTTCCGGTATCGTGTAGTATTATTACAGCTTTTTGGTTTAGCGAACTCTGCTAAAGCTTATCGGGGTAAGTAACCGAGTATTTGCTGAGCTAGGTACACGTATACGGTCTCCGCAGACTACTAACCTACGACGGCTATTAGTCGTAAACGACATCTGAAGCCACCGGGGTCGCAAGTGTATGACTCCAAGAAAGTTAAGTTTAGAAGCTGGGATGAGAATATTATTTCTTTAAGGGAACAAAAAAAGTTGATTAAGCTTAACATGACATTTTAAACAAGATAAATACCTATATTATTACTAGTTAACTTGATTTATAACTATTGGAATTGTTTTGTATTATTACTAATAATAAGAAACAACATTTCAGCACGGATATGATGGTCGTTTTTGTCTACGTGACAGCGTGTTAAACGGTATCCGTCACTTTCTATCCCGCGGTGTTATTTAACACAGTTATTTTATCACGTGGATAAAGCCATCCATAATACGCCTGCTTCGAATGATATTGTACTTACAAGTAGACGGCGAAAACACAGCTCAGACAGCTACAACTATTTTAAGCTTCCTATTAGACTCAAATTAGAAACTCTAAAGCCTAGCTCTGACAAGTTTAATCCAATCGGATCGAATGCGAAACTTCTAATTTGGAAGCGCTATCTCGCGGCCATATTCTTATTATCGCGGACTGCGAGGGCTAAGCGAAGATAAATGGAAGGAGCGGGTGAATATATTAGTAGCCGCTGTTATTGCACTAGGGTTGTTATTCCTACCGTACGTATTCCCATCCACAGGGGAGCATTTTGTTCAGGCAAACTAGTACCTACTTTAGTAGAACTAGAAATAGTTTTTCCTTGTCTACATATTATACGAGTATTAATCTTCTTTACACGGTATCGGCTATTGCGACAGGTGCTTGGTAAAATAAAATGTGTACCACACCTCTTGTCCCATCCATAATTCGATATCAAGTTTAATATCACTCATAAAGGTAGGTGAAAAGTGTTGTGAGCTTATAAAAATATGAGCTACCCAGAATATTATCGGACCAAAATTAGCCTCATGGATGAAGTTTAAATTTGAACGATTTTTTTTTATTTGGATGTTTGTTACCACTTTGTTACCGTTATATCATGTTACAAATGCATTTCGGGTATTAAATTTTTATTTAGTTGCTTAAAATATTAAATAAAAAGTACAAAAATTTGCCCGCGAAAACCTAGTGAGCGAAACGTCACGTGACATCACCAGGGACCGGCCCGCTATCCCTTATCGGGGTTTTATAAGGGTATTGCATAAGGCTTAACTCACCATACCCTTTGCCGGACGAAACCCTTTGTTTTGGTTTTAAAAACCCTTATATAAAGCTACCACATTTGAGTAATCGGTAGCCCAAATACCCTTACAAAACCCTTATCATCCGCTCACCAACACCTTGCATATTGCTTATAAGGGTTAGCCTTATAAAGGGCTTCCCTTTTAGCATATAAGCGTGCTAATTTAAGTCGTCTACCTTGTTCATAAAGCACACATTACTTCGAATCTGAGCGATCGTCGGCGGCGACGGCGGCGTTCTTTGATAGGCAAGTATTTTCTTTCCTTTTCATACACTACCGTAGATATATACAAATCCTGTCTCTTTCACGCAAAGGGAAACCTTTATAAAAAGCGCTTAAAGATAAGGGTAACCCTTATTAAGAGCTAGCCTTATTTTTGGTTAGCTTTTCGGTAAGGGTTAGTCAAAGGTAAGGGTATGAATGGGCTTGCAGCTCAAAAGGGAAAGTCTTTCAATGTGTTAGCCGTGTTTAAGTGTCGCCCATTGAAAGGGTTTTATCGCGGAAAGGGTTGTCCGGTCCCTGGACATCACACGTTCGATAGATTAGTTCACATAAGTGTCATTAGTAGCAAACGTCAGTTGGACCGTCCAACGTTATCACGCTCTGTCGAATTCTCGCCAAAAATTATGAACGATTCAACTGCTCAATTTTTTTTAACATTTAAAAAAATTAATAAAATAATGTGAAGGTTTACAAAAGTATTTATATATTTTCCGATGTTCAAACGATATAAATTATGATTACAAAAAAAAACATGCATGGAGCTAATTGGCATAGACTATTTGCTACGCTGTGCCGGTTTCCATTCGCTATTTTGATAGTGGCAAAACGATTTAAGTTAGTAAAGTAATATTTTGAATGAAACTTTTCGTTTTGCTAAGGATAAGTAATTATCCGGTACTTTAATACCCCTATTATATAACGAAGCTGAGGTTATACTTGCTCTGGTTCGCTTGAGATGAAAGGTCGTTTGCCCTCGATAAGCGGTGAGAACACCAGTTGGCCCTAACGGGGCGTTTATGGCCCTCGCGGGCTGCTCCGCCATCACCTGCCGACTTCCTTAACTGAATTAGTGACAGTTTGGAGGTAATTAGGAATTTGGGTAATGGCTGTTTATAAGCGATTAACTTAATTCGACCTAAATTTGACGATTTCAATTAAATTATAAGTCCTAAATTTCATGGTTTGTAAAAAGTTAATCCAAACAAACCGAACAAAAAAGCTTTTTATCCGTACCTATATTAAGCTATAACTTATTGGTCTATTTTAAATCAAGAGTGCTATTTAGTATTAATATTAATTCAATGAAAGACAACAAGAAGTTGTTGTAAAAATGAATAAACGAATGTATGTATTTATGTATAAATGAATGTAACAAATTATGGATGACTCACGCCAGACCGGGCCGGGCCCGGGACGAGGCGTCCAACGTCATTTTTAGGGTTCCGTACCCAAAGGGTAAAAACGGGACCCTATTACTAAGACTCCTCTGTCCGTCTGTCCGTCTGTCTGTCACTAGGCTGTATCTCATGAACCGTGATAGCTAGACAGATGAAATTTTCACAGATCATGTATTTCTGTTGCCGCTATAACAACAAATACTAAAAAGTACGGAACCCTCGGTGGGCGAGTCCGACTCGCACTTGTCCGGTTTTTTCTATGACGGCTGATCAGTGATCACGTGGTGCTTTCCATAGAAAACGAAGCGCCGGAAGCTCCGGCCGGCCCCGGCCCGCTCTAGCGTGAGTCATCCTTATGAATTCTTTAACTTTATTTATTTATTTATTTATTTATTTAATCTTTATTGCACAAAAGAAAATACAATCGTACAAAAGGCGGACTTAATGCTATGAGGCATTCTCTACCAGTCAACCTTCGGGCAAAGCAGATAATTTGTAGGCGGTGCAACATAGTGATTACATATATACAAGTATAGTTAAATAATGGATAGGCATAGACATACATAAATATATCTGTATATATAATATTCATATAAATACATACAATATACATACATACAAATACATAAGATATCAGATGAAACTTTCAAAACAGAAACACTAAGAATTCATCGTTCTGCCAGCAAAGTACTCACGTAAGGATTTTTTAAATGCAAATCTATTCGGACAATGTCTAATTTTAACAGGGAGACTATTCCAAAGGCGAGCTGCCTGTATAGAGAAAGAATAGGACATGAAACCTGTTCGGTGAGATGGTATGGACAAAGAAAGGTTGCCAGTAGAGCGAAGTTGACGGACACGAGAAACACCATAGTAGTTAAAGAAAGATTTGAGATATTCGGGAGATTGGGGATCATTAATAACAGAAAAGAGGGTGCAAAGCATGCGAATATTTCGACGAACACGTATAGGAAACCAGCCGAGTTTAGAGCGGAAAGAGGAGACATGGTCGTATTTACGAAGACAGAAAATGAAACGAATGCAGTTATTTAGTAAACGATCTAACTTGTTCAAGAGCTCTTCATTTAAGTCTGGATAACACACATCACCGTAGTCAATTATGGGTAGGATTAATGTCTGTGCTAATAATATTTTTGTTTTAACGGGTAAAAAGTGTTTAAGTCTGTTAAGGGCATGTAGAGATCCAGTGACTTTTCGGCAAATTTCAGCTACCTGTATCTTCCAACTCAGGGTGCTGTCTAAATAGACGCCTAGGTCTTTTACACTCTGGCTGTAAGGAATCGGAGTGCCATTAAAATATACGGGGGGTATATTAATCTATTTTCGCGAGCTGGCGTTCGCTACCTATGACAATGGCCTGACACTTAGACGGATTAACAAACAGACCGAACTTCTCAGACCATCGCTGGATATGTAAGAGGTCTAGATTTAATTTGTCAACATTAGCAGCTAGGTAGGTAGGTAGGTACTTTCCTTAATAGCTACTCAAAAAATATATATATGATACCTATGATATTATGGTACAGTATTCTGTCGGTGAATAACACAGTTGTTCCTAGTTTCTACATTGTATTTCTATTATTATGTAATATATACGTTATCTATTAATCTATTACTATTTAAGACAGAAATGTGTACGAATAAGCATGTCAAGTCGTACAATTAAAACCAATGCCTCTCTCCGTTGTTTTATTTATCCTGCACCGTAAGTGCCTATAAATTTGATTACAGACATTATTGCGCACAAAGCAACATTGTTTAGAGCTTAAACGTGTGTAACTATACACAAGTGTTATAATTAGTAGATAACAATGGCTGTGCAAGTTCGCCCTAACGGCGTGTTTAAGTTCCTTTATGGACCGATCCTGCGCTGCTGCTCTTATTTCGATGTTTACGACCATAACGTCGTAAGTAAAATTGTTCCCTTCATCCACGTTCATAACCAAGATTTCATAACCAGTTATGAATATGGACTTTTTTTCACTGTTTCATAACCAGTTATCAAACAAAACTTTGTTTTCCATTTTTACAACCAGAACCTCCTATACATGTCTGGTCTCCTGGTACTTTTCTGAATAATAAGAGTTTACTCAAACATGCAATTGGGTATGAGATTCAGTTAAGTCTTAAAACACAAATTTAATAGTTAAAAACACTTATAACTATGAACACGAAAATAGTTATTTTGTCATTTTGATAAATAGTAAAACGGAATTTTAAATTACCGATTCCTAGCCACGGTTGGCAAATGTTTTGTAACTGTCTACAAAATGGGAATCCAAAATTACACTAAATCAGTAGGTAGGTTAGGTTCGTTAGGTAGCTTCAAATGCCCGAAGGGCAAACTGCCCAGAAATAGGAGCCCCGCGAAGCGGGGCTCCGCCTAGTTAGCTGGCGTTCGTCGGACTGTTTCTTTAAAAAAAAAATTTACTTCACAACTTAACTAGACGGAGCCCCGCTTCGCGGGGCTCCTATTTCTGAGCGGTTTGCCCTTCGGGCATTTGAAGCTACCTAACGAACCTAACCTACATAACTATTGATTTAATGTAATTTTGGATTCCCATTTTGTAGCTAGTTACCAAGTACCAGGAGACCAGACATGTATAGGAGGTTCTGGTTGTAAAAATGGAAAACAAAGTTTTGTTTGATAACTGGTTATGAAACAGTGAAAAAAAGTCCATATTCATAACTGGTTATGAAATCTTGGTTATGAACGTGGATGAAGGGAAATTGTTTATCTAATGAGATTAAACTAGAGGCACGTTACATAGCGTGCCTATCAAACATAAGGCTGCCAATCTTGAACATAACAAAGTGAGGCGGTGTCATTGTAAACGTGATATTTTCATAGAAATTGGACATTATTGATGACACTGGTGCACCTTGGTATTATTGTAAATGCCATACAGAGTTAGCTTTTTCCGACTCCAGATCATTGTTTTTTTTTTGTTTAACCAAATCCGTGTTTACAGCTTACACACGCGTACGAGTGGCAAGACATTTGATGAGGTGAATTAGATAAGGATAGCGTTTTCTCTTCTTTTAGTTGCTTCCGTTCGTTTATTGGACCTTTTTGATGCGATTTAATAATGTATACATACTCAAATTGCCAGTGGCCGTGGAAATTATGACTAGTTCTGGAATAAAAAAAAAGGTTTGTCAATTGTGACGGCTTCTTTTTAAATGTAGTGAACCATTCGTGAACCAAAGTTTATAGCAAAGCTACGACTGCATTTAGTGCTGTATTTCATTATGCGAGTGCGCGCGAGAAGGGCACTCGAGCCGGCTGCACAATGCGCCCGACGTTGTTATTCAATTTAAAGATTTCCTTCAGTACCAGCAGCGACTGCGAGCTCCGCACGTACAAGTCACGGTACAAGTGCCGCGCAATGTGAAGCTTTACTTGCAAAGGAATACAAATTGACATTGCAAGAAGTAGTCTTCGAGTTCTATAAGTTCAAAATGCAATTTATTAGGTTTCAGTACATTTTTATGGCTACCAAGGCTAGCGTGTAACATTATTTTTGAAGGCACAAAGAGATTCATCATCGCACGCACGAGAGCGCTATTTTGTTGAGAATTAATAAAAGTGGAGCAGCATAGAGCCAGCCTCCGTGTCGCGAGCGAGGGAGACGTGGGTTTGATTTATTGCAATGCTCGTTCTTGGCATTTTGACAAATTTACTGGCTTGCAGCGCCGAGTAAACAGAGCAGTAGCGAGCGACGTTCTTCACAGTAGCTACTAGTTTGAAGTTTGCGGCGGCGGAAAATTCAGATTCTCACAATGATTCAATTTCGATGCGGAAGTAGCCAACAAGAGAAATGGGATCTGTGATAGAGAGGTCGTAATGAAGAGCACTCGCGGCGGCCAGGGCTCCGGCGAGATGCACCGAACAATCCTTAATTGAATAGCCCGGCCGGGGCTAATCAGGGCTCAGCTGAGCGGTGCAGGCGGCCCGGCCGGGGGCGGCGGGGCCGGAGCCACGCGGGCTGGCCGCGCCCCCTGCGCGCGCCGCTCCGCCCCGGCGGGCTCATTCAAGTAGCGAGCGCGCCCCGTGCCAGCCGCCACCCTCAGGTATGTCCATTTTGCTTTTGGTGTTTGCACGTACCGTACCGCGCGCTCCGCGAGTGTCAGTACCCAGTCGTGCTGTGAGTGTGCGCCAGTGCCCGCGACCGCCGCCGCCAGAGGTACGTACGCATGCACGCCGTTGTGCCCCTACACCATTTAATGTATTAAAGCACCCCCAACTTAATCGTTTCGTGCGTACTAACCCCAAGTGAAGATATGGCCTTGTGATATGAGTAATGCTCACGACTTCCGGGCAATTAAGATATACTTTTTTTGTACGTTTATCACATAAGAATTTGAGTGCGGTGAAAATTTCGTTTCAAATTATAATTAAAAATTGATTTCATTGACAAGTGATGTAAATATCCGTTAAAGAAAAAACAAGCAAACGTATATTTTTTTACACTTATACATATAGTAACGCAAATAAAATAATAAGGTTACATCAGGTTTTTTGTTCGTTATTTACATATTCAGACAAAGTTCTTAAGTATATTAGATTATTTTAAACCGGGTCACTCACGTATTATTAAGTCGAATAGCTCGACATGTTTCGGTCCAATTTACGAGGACCGTCCTCACGGAGACACGACACGTCTTCACTTGTCGAATTGATTGGACCGAAACATGTCGAGCTATTCGACTGAATAATACGTGAGTGACCCGGTTTAAAATAATCTAATATGTTTGAGTCTCACGGGAGTTTTATAAGTAAAAAGTTCTTAAGTTTTCAAGCGTTTAAACAAAATTATTATTTTTTACCGTTTCGGATTACCCTAAAGTTGATTTATCGGTATAATAGCAAATTAATTATATATCCGACAACCAAAAACTATATTTTACGCAATCAACGTTGTTTTATGTACCTTATGAAAGTACAGTCATTGGGCTTTTGCCAGGATCGGCTTTCTAGCGTTTTCCCATTGAAAGAGTTCATTTCCTCGATTCAGTTGATCTAACTAAAATAAAATCCGTCGCATTTAATTAAGATTGTGCTACGGCGTTGTATAGTAAGTGTTCGCTATCCATATCCAGTATATCCACCCTCGCACCAGCCGCGTGCCTCGTGGCTCGGCTCGACCCTCCGACTTTCACTGGCGCCGCCACTTCACCTTGTCGGCTGGCGCAGTGCCAGCCTCCCCCGCCCCGAGCCACATCTCCGATAGCTATGTGCTATATCCGATAGCTAACTTCGTGTGTGCGATTATGGGAGGGCAGCGCTCAATAAATAAGTCTTATAGTTTTAAAACGTTATCATAGCTTAAAAGTTTCTTTTAAAACTGAAAATGGTTATCCTTCACTATAGATACAGTTGATGTTCAGTAAATAGGTTACGAATGGAGTTATTGGCAATTTACAACCCTTCACCTTCCTAATACTACAATTAATAGGCAACGGGAAAGCGATTTACGCCTTTTTGTTCGTCTTCAATAATATACTTATATGCCTTTGTTCTCCTTACGATGAGATTACACTTGCTTATCGTTTGATAACTAAGCTGATCGAATGTATACAGAACCGTTTATCTTTTATACAGTCATAAAGTAGTCACTATTCGTAGTTATCCGTAGCGCGTAGCAGTCGCTACGCGCGGGCGGCGTAGGCGCCCGTCTCTCGCGAACGGAACAGCTCGGATTACTTAGGCCCACTTGTACCATTCCACTAACCCGGGGTTAACCGGTTAAACCTGGAGTTACCATGGTTAGCACTACTACTACCTACTAAATAAATAAATAAGTCGTTATTACAACCAATCCAAAGGACAAAAAAATAAGTGAGTTTTCAAATTATACTAAACAGCTTCATTCGTGACCTTCAGGTGAGAATTTGAAGTTAATTACTCTACGAGTATAATCTAATCAAGTTTTAATACATTTATGATTTAATTCGAATCTTTGTGTTTAATAAACCGGTACTTTGGGCGTACTGACATAAGTTGGCCCGGCGTAGTATCTTAACACATTAGTAGCATACTAACTTATAAAAAACGAAATGCATAGTAAAAGCAAAGAGGATATAATAAGATAGAGCGGTACTATCATAATAAATTTTGTAACCACAGTAAATTCACTGCCATCTATCGACACACTTTAAAACTAAAAATGAAGATTTATAAAAATACGATAAAATGTATTTAAATATGGATAAATGTTTTTTATTATTTGCATTAATTAGTTTTATGATTTTGACCCATGTTCTTTCACTGATATGCGTTTAAATTGTTAAATAACAAACGAAACCGTCAGCGCCCTCTATACGAGAGTAGACTAAAGGTAGTGGCGCCATCTGATCGAGAATCAAATTTTCGTAATTTTCGAGGCACGTTTTTTCCTTAGACTGTATCCATCTAGACTTATATTGACCGGGATATAGACCGTGATTACCTTTTGTATTATTTGTGAGCTCCCGATATTTCGACGCAGTTACATGCATCATGTTCACGGGTGACGGGGTCTATATCCCGGTCAATATAAGTCTAGTGAAACTAACCGTGAATCATTCAAAACTCTAATTGTATCCATCTATTACGGAGTTATATCTATCTTTGGTAAAAGTGATCGTGTCGTGCGTGGGATTTGTGTTTCCACGCTGCCACGTTTACGTTAAGCTTGGTATCGATTGGGCACAACGATATGCGTTATCTTAGGCCGGTGGGCGACATGCAATGTTTAGTCACCCAACCTCTCTTCATTCACGTAATTTACTATTTTGATTTAGAAAATGATTTAAGGTTGACTGTTAGAGAATGCTTTTGGCATTAAGTTCACCTTTTGTACGATAAGTTTTCTTTTGTGCAATAAAGATTAAATAAATAAAATTAATGTTCTGGGTGCGATTACTCGACTTCGTTACGTTTTCTCGACTTTGTTGATCAAAATTATTCTTTACCCAGATTTTATTCTGTCAATGGTATTCCTGATTACTTGGATTCATAGTTAGACCAAATGGTCGCATTTGTATCCCTTGCTGCTTAATAACACTGATCAATGATGACTGTCTTGTCCAGTGAGAAATAATTAATAAGCTGGTAATATACACGGTGTTTTTTCGGTTTAAAGGTCCCTTTTTATAGTTTTTCGTAAATAACTCTTAAACGGTAGCCCATTGCAAAAAATAGTCTTATAGGTAAATAATATGTATAAAATTTCCCACAAAATAGATATACAGAATGTCCCAAAAATAGCACGTCGAACTGATACTGGAGGTAGGACACCCTAGCACGATCATCCAAACCAAAGTAAAAGTTGCACGGTTTACGAATTACTTCCTCGTAAGACCCATGGCAATTTTTGCGCTTTTGAATTTGGAACTTTCTTTTATTTCCATATGAGTCCAAAACTCGAATTTATTTTGTACTTGTACAAGTACTTACGAGGTTAACCGATTTAGGTTTTTTTAATTTTGCTCTTTTTTATCACAGACGGTTGTGTCGGTGCCGGTATTCAAGATTCAAGATTCAAGCATTTATTCATAAAACATAGTGTTTTACATGTCAAGTTTACAAAATTGGGTAGGTACATAATAGGTACACACATAGTTATGATTAATACTGTTGTACAAGGTTTAGGTTTTCAATTTAGTTACTACACGCTTCGACAAATTCGTCAATGGTATAGCAAGCGAGGTTTATTAGTAGCGTTTTTAGGCGTTTTGCAAAAGCGATATCACTTCGTACTAGTTTTAACTCCATAGGTAGTGAGTTATATAATCTTGCACCCATTAGTATTCACTTGGAAAGCCCTCAAAGTTAATTTGAGAGTTTAGATTCACGAGGTATGCAGGCTGTTTTTTCATTTAATTTTTACAACTAGTTCTTTTCCGTTTGGTGAGCTAACTTGCGTTTAGTGGCAAATGTATGAAGTCTTACTGAATACAAATCAATATGTAATCAGGCCCTAAGGCAAGTGTATAAGCTCTTAAGGGTAGTGTTGGTAGGAACCCGAGTCCTTTGAGTCTGAATTTGAAGAACAGCTCGTTTTTACGAGGCTCGACGCTTAAAACACTCCTGAGTCTTTTAAGTCCCGAGTCGAATCTTTTTTAAGAGCAACTCAAAGGGACTCGAGCCTCCGAGTAAAGACTCCGTCAACAATTTTATAGGTTTATCCTAAATAAAAGTAAAGAAATTAGGCGTTGTTGTATGATTTGTGTACATAATCAACAAATTTTACATAAAGACAATGCAGTTGGAAATTGTTTGTAAAAAAATCAAGTTCTCTGAAAAGGACTCAAGTCTCTACAAAAGACTCGGGTCACTAACAAGTTGAAAAGAACTCGAGTTTAGATTTAATTATAAGAGTCTGAAAAACTGAGTCGAGTCTTGAAGCAGAGGACTCAAAGGACTCGAGTCCCAACCAACACTACTTAAGGGCCTTATTAGATAAAAATAAATTATTAATCATCTTCAAAACGGAGTAAGCTAGAATACCGGTGTTTTTGAGAAATTAACTTAATTTAATCTCAGGAATGCGCCCTTGAAATTAACTGAGTTTTGAAAAAAACACGGTACACATAGACAAGGATCAGAAAAATAAAGATCACTACTTCAAGGATTAGAAGTCAAGCTGAACTCTAATAGCTATGCATGCATACGACACTGTTCTATACCCGTACCACGAGACACTGACAGTGTCAACACTGACATACCGTTAAATGGTTTGCTCGAATATTTGCTTCACTTTAAGGAAATTTTATATTTTATGAATATTTTTTTAACTGTTCATTATTAAATATTCAGACGAATTGAATATTAAGAAGGTCATCTTATGTAACATATTTTATCGGTAAGTCAACTTTATGAAATGTTGTTTTATATAAAACGAAGCTATGAATAAGTAGCACAAGATACCCATTGTTTGGGGTATTTTTGCTCCTACCTTTTGAATTTAAGTTATCTGTCGTCGTTCGTTGTCTAGATGTTTCAGAATGCAGAAGTTCTTTGGTTTTAAACGTATTTACAAGTAAAATCGGTGAATTCGTATTGTTAAACATAACCTAAGCTCTAATATTAGCGTTCATCCCAATTGCATCCTCAGCCGCTGCTTCGGAATAACGATACATTCATACCTACAGTATTTAAACTCAGAGCATACCTGCATGGAGTATATGACACGAGACATATAAAATTTAAATAACGTACGAAAAACACATAGTGTAAAAATCTGAAATTCTAATGATTTGAACTACATCTTTGTATATTGTAAATAGCATAAAGTATGCCAAAATGCAATAGTAGTTTTACATGCAAATGTTCTGGTAGCGGTACGCCTCAGTTAGTTGTACTGTCTGTATGTACAGTCGCCATCAGATGTATCGTAGCGGCCATGGTGTTCACAATATCTGAACGCGCACTCTATCGGCTTGACAATAGAGGCGTGTTCAGATATTTTTAAGCGCCTTGGCCGCTCCGATATATCTGATGGCGACTGTACATAAAATATAAGACTGATAATTGAAGATGAGGTCGTACCTAAACACTTCATCCAAAAAAAAAACATAATTCTCCTTTTGCTTTGCCGTAGTCCGGTAACAACCCTCTTTGTGCCTTTCTAATAATAAATATGTCAATATCGTATATAAATACTAATTTTTTTAAGTTTTTGTCTATGTACTGTATACATATAAATACATACTATTAAACCTAGCTAGTATTTAAGCACGTTCATTTGTAGTAAAATACCTGTTTCTCGACTAGTTCAGTAATACTAGTCCAGCAAAACGATCTTCCAATTTGTTGACTTTAAGAGTCCCCGGCAAGCTTGGCCGAATTTCACCTTCCCATACAAACGGAGTTTCGTTTTCATTTTAAAACTATGTCTTGGATTGTAATGAAAATTTGCACAAAACGCCCACGTCTGTAGTTTATACAAAACTTGTTTTTGCTCTAGTATATAAAACAAACTAAATAGAGCAACTGAACTGAGCTGAAATGGGACTGGGCCGGCTATGTCTGCCGCATGTACCCAAAGGTGGGCCCAAATAACCACGGTATGGTTGCCGCAAGACGGGCGAGGATCTGGTGGGCCCAGACGGAGATGCCGGGACGACCTGGACGCATATCTCGACGACTGGCCGGAGATTGCTCAAAACCGAGACGAATGGAAATCGAGGGGGGAGGCCTTTTCCCAACAGTGGGACACCGTATAGGCTTTTAATAATATAAATAGAGCAAAAACAAGTTTTGTATGAAAAACTGAACTTCGCTGTTTTTTTTTTACTATGGTGTCTGAAGCTATATAAACTAATTACAGACTTATATATATATATATATATATATATGTATATATATATATATATATATATACCTTATCCTGTTGTAAGATCAAAGCTTCAGAGCAATCTACTGGTAGTTTTAAAATGAGAGCGGCGTAGATACGTTTGTATGGAGAACCGAGCTTGCCGGGAACTCTTAAGTTTATTTATTTATTTTATTGGTATTAAGGAAGTTAGTATTACCTACTAACTTTCTATCGATTACCATAGTTAAAATAACGGATCTCGTGTTCGGACTTTCATCTGTTTTTATCATTTCATCGCAAGGGGCGTTGGTAGCCTAGCAATTCTCAATGTCTTAAAAATAGTGCATACGCTAAGTCTTCAATTAGGTTTACGAATGGATTTAAAGCTCCCTTAGCAAGCCTTAACAATACCCTAGACAGTGATAGGAAGATAAAGATAATCATTTAATCGCAGTTTCGCAGTAAGATCACTATTCCTATGGCCCTAGTTAGGGTTTCCAATACCGTTAGTTTGTCTTAACTTTTACCACAAATCAATTTGTAACGCGATAGAGCTTATGAAGCCTCAAAAGTATATAATAAATGAATATGACAGCATAAAAGTTGTTCGCGCGGTTTCACACGGCCCCCGCGCCATGTTGCGTGACGTCACGCGCACGCGACATGTGCGCGTATCAATTTGATCCGCGCCCGCGCAGCTGCGAACGACGACCCCTGCACCTAGACCATTCAACTCTACGCCCAAAAAGACACCCCATATTTTGGGTGATTAATCCGAACCGCTTTGTCTAGCCATAGAGCCATACCCTTCGGCATTATTTGCACGCGCAAGCTATCTGCATAAGTAATACTGCATATTAAAATGCATCTATTGTATTCATGACGGGCTCCAGCGTATGCGGCTAGCTACAAGCGTGATGCGTGTAATCCTTCTAACCGGTTGTAATGTAATTTATATTTATATTTTCTAATGCACTTATATTTAAAAACCGCCTCTTTATTAGCATTTGTGGCATTCAATTAATATCAGTTAATTATTCTGTCACTGGTCATGAATATCGTACTGTACTGTTTCTGACTTTATTTTATCGGGAGTCACCCTCCGCAGGTCTTGCAGACAGCCATTACGTAATAATAATATAATCAGATATTCGGCGCTCTGATCG
Source organism: Cydia strobilella (assembly GCF_947568885.1). Taxonomy (NCBI): domain Eukaryota; kingdom Metazoa; phylum Arthropoda; class Insecta; order Lepidoptera; family Tortricidae; genus Cydia; species Cydia strobilella. The sequence goes on from NC_086044.1 coordinate 18,258,512, forward strand.
GGCCCGACAGAAGTCTCGCGACGTACAATCAAACTGCAGAACAATAAAAGTTCGTGAATCAAACAATCGATCCATCGACGAGTCCATTTATAATCGCGACAGCTGCGCGGGGAGGGGCTAGCACTGGCACCAGGGGAAATGTGACAGGGTCCCATCTCCCACGGTCTTGGCTAGCCCCTACGTCTTTGTCACGGTAACGGCGACGCATCTGATGCCCCACGAGCGTGTTTGAGGCTAGCCGTTAGAATTGCATTAGAATAGACGAAGACCTGTTCCTTTAGAGCTATTCAGTGTAACCCTAAATGCTTGTAGACGCCAGAATGAATACTATTATGAAATACATGCACTCGCGTTACACTACTTGGTTAACCTATTTTATTATGCATTCATGAATATTTTACGCACATTAACAATCGCACATTAATTAGACCTCTATTCGGTCGTATTTAATACAGGTGATCCTTTGGCACAGTACTTTTACAAAGCATGTGTCGATACACAATCTGTGATTGATTAGATTGACGGCACCCTTCAAAACTGCATGCTCGCATATCCATACAACAACTTATATATAATAGATAACGAAAAAGTTACTTTTATTAATTTAACGCAAACTCGTCAAATATCTCTTTTTGGAATATTTAGTAGGTTGCATGTCAAAACATGTCAAATGGCAAACAACCTTTGTTACCACTAAGTTTGTAGAAGGTGTGGTATTTACGATTAATATTTAATGACAAAAAGTGCAGCCCTTGAAGACAGACAGAATGACAACGGAGCCCGTCCTCCACTAAGTGCTTGATTAGAATGCGTACGAGCAACATTAAATATTTAGCGATTAAAATGGAAAGTGCGGTTCAACGGCCCAGGGGTATTATTCCGATGGCTTACCGGGAACGTACGAACCAGCTTACCAATATTGAGGTTTTTCGATTACATACAGTTAGAACAGATCTCGAGGTTATGTTATATTGGATTGCCAAATACTCGACTCACCCGAATTCGCGCCAGCAATAGGAACACCCGATCAGGGCGCCACGCGACGCAGGCCGTTACTACTACAATGCCAACATTGAAAAAATAATAAAAAAACTGCTTTAAAGTGTGCTAAGGTCGTCCGGTTTTTTGCCCATAATGAAAGGGTTCTATTGAATTGGAAGTTTAAAAAAATAGGTCGTGGATGTATGATTTTATTGGGTGGCAATTGAACGAGGGGTGCGCTCAAAAATGCGAGGGTGTATGAACCTGAGAAATTTTAAAACAGCAGTAGTAATGTAGTTAAAATGAAGACAATGAATCGCAATTAACCTAAAAAAATATTCGACTGTATATCGCGGTTTATACATAACAATACATTTCTATTGTATTTATAAGAACACTGGAAAACACCCCTATAGCAATAGTATAATAAACCAAATGCAGCAACAGTGAGAAGTTTAAAAATCGGACTGATTACACTCTTATTACTTACCTATATAAATATAATATAATGAAATAATAGGGTAGATAGATACATAGATGTGACGTCACGATCAAATTACCTACTCTTTATAGTTTTATACGGGTTTTAAAATAGAAATTGTGTCTAAAAATAACTGCTGTCTACGTTTCTCTATTAATCTTCTAGTGCTTTAAGAGGCCGGTGTCGATTTTAGTCGCAAAAATGTAAAATTGATAGATTTAGTCCGTGAAATTTTACACCTTTTGTTACCTAATTGAAATAACAAGTACTGGTTTCTATTAGCACGTCTTCTTATCTTACCTTTTATCAGATAAATTTTTTGAAAACAAACTCACTAAATTAGTAATGTTTGCTTTTCTGATGGACGTTTAGGTAAACGCGCGTAAAGCACTGATTTTGTCGCTCTTATTTGTAAATTTCGTAAAGTTGGGACTGCTAAACATGGTAATTTTGTATTACACATATCTTGTACTTGACGTTTATCAGACTACATTTTTATTATTATGACTTTGAAGTAGTGTAAATGAAAGTTAGACGAAATCAATTTTCTTCAGAAATTACTTCAAAACAAGTGACAATTTCTCTAAAAATCGACTTAATTTCAACGTAATTTTGATACTAAAACAATCTACAACATTTGCTGAAACTATTCTTATACATCAATTTGTATAATTTACCACCATGATTTTTAGATGAATTTTTAAAAACTGCCCCTTCTCTTCATGCATTACCGGTGACGCACGCTCGCGACCTCATTATTAAAAAGCAAGATGAGAAGACGTGCTAATAGAAATCAATACTTGTTATTTAGGTACTACGTAACAAAACGTGTATAATTTCAACGACTAAATCTATCAATTTTACATTTTTGCTCCAAAATCGACTACGGCCTCTTAAATATTTCATGCATGGTGTAAAATAATTTATTTTAAATACAGTCAAATACCCTATTACGAGTGCGTAAGTTCTTAGGATCATTTTCTAAATTAAGACATAAAATGGCAGTGTATAACTACATATGTTGTTAGTAATAATATTAAAACGCAGTGGTAGTGCAACATCGCCGCGGCTCGGTGTCGGCACGCACGGAAGCGGGGCTTCCCTCTCCAAGTCTACGAACTACGAACACCTACCCGTAGCATGCCTTGCGGAAGTAGCCATGTACGCGGTTATACTAGTAGTGGTAGTTACTTAGCTGTACTTTAAGGGTCTCCCTACATATGTCGACGCGGAATCGGAAAAAGCCGATAGAAAAAACCTTTATGTCCTGCGCAATAAGAGCGAAAGAGGTGTCGGCGCGTCGGCAGGCGTCGGCCGATGCGAGCCTAGCCGAATGACGACTTTTTCGCACTTATTGCGCCGACATAAAGGTTTTTTCTATCGGACTTTGCCGATTCCGCGTCGACATATGTAGGGAGACCCTAACTGAGTTGTGTACAAAAAAGTATAAAATAAGTCAATTGTTATACTCGTACGATAGAAATATTAGAAGTTTACTAAAGTTTGGAAAAAAAAATCGTGTTTTCCTAAACAGATCACTAGTTCAAATCTGTTACCAATTATTCAAATTATGCTTAAAAATTAACGTTTTATAATATTAAACATTCACACATCAACGAGTAAGTCTGAACAACTCTACATGCAACTCGATTGACTCAAATATGTGCTAGTTAGTGCAGTAAGTGGAATTTATTTAACGCGGTAAATTTATACCTACTCTATGACCTAGGTCTATAAGTACTTATCAATAAGTACTTATCGATAAATCAGAACTGTACTTGGAATCTCTGTTATTCGTAGCAACTAACTATTCTTGAAAATTCAAAACTTTCAATCCATAAAACTCACTTGGTAACGTGACACAACCGGCGAGGTGGAAACGTGTAAATAAATAAAGTGAGTCGGTGTCGGTCAGCTCCCCTCGAGGGCGGCTAATTGGCCAGTGTTTACATTCTTTCACCATGGAGAGTGCACAGCGATCAATCAGGTAGCCGTGCTATGATTGTCAAACACGCCGCGATTGCCTTTCACGTAATCCGTGAAAAAATGTGAATTCGTGGTGTAAGATTTAATTTAATCTGAATGTGGAGATATACTGGGTGATTTTGGGGTTGTGATCCTGAATGTCAAACTGTGTAAAGACGGTCATACTTCCCAAATTTCCCCATGGGACTAACCACAAAATCGTGAAACAGAACCTAATTACCACTGAGAGCTCGAAGAAGATGTAGATGAAAAATATGAGCCCAGCAGTGGTAGATTTTTTTTTCACGATATTCATATTGGTCCCATGGGAATCCTTGTTTAGTATGACTAGATCTTAATACATTTTTAAAATTCAGGTTCACGACCCCAAAATCGCCCAGTATTTGTTTTAATGTTTTGAGGGATTCGTTGTGATCCCCTAGTTACTATACTTCCATTTCAATGTAGTGCTAGAAACCTTTGTAAAGTGGTCGTTTTTTGTATCACTTTACTTATACTATTAAATATTGTGGCATTTGCCTTGGAATATCTGCTTAATAGGCCTCTCTAGCTTTCTCGCTACTAGTACGACTGAACACTTCAACGCCCGGATGATTTTGATCATTATGATTATTACACTTTGTACAGGATTAACAACCACATAAGGTAGTCTAGTACTCGTTATGATTGTCGAACGTGCTGCGATTATCATTCATATAATCCGTGTAGCATGCTATAGCGGTGAATTTACGCGTTTATCTCGTTACATTGCATCACAAACTTCCACTAAAATGATAATGCATTATTGTTATTAGAAAACCAATTCGAAATATTTGTTAAATCTAGGAATAAAACGAACCCTTAAAATAGTAAAATCTGTAATAATAGTTGTGATGTTGTGTCATAATAGTGATCTTTTCTCAACTCAAAGCTTTTAAGTCATTTACATTTATTTACAGGGTAGTTACCGAGCAGCTCGCCGCCACAGCTGGTACCAACGCATTGAGATTATATTTCCTGCCTGTATTTGCCTGGCAAGGCTAAAGTTATAGACGGCGTCACCCCGCGGGGCAACGCACGCGAGGCATGAATGACACTACCAGTTGGTGCTATTCTCGTAACAAGCAACCTTAACCGCGCTAAAACCTATTTATCGTAATGAAATCGTTTCAAATCTGACACATAACTAAATTGTACAATTTACAAACTGTGGTTGTATCATGCCGCGTCATTTTATTTCTTAGCTTTTAACGAAGAGTCAGTTTACGTAGCGAGAGGAAGAATTTATTATTCATACTTTCTTAAGCGTACCTCGAGACTTTCAAGTATTTAAAAGTAGGTATGTTATGTTGAAACCTGACGATTAGGTATAAGCTTAGAGGATATAACCAAACGGAGCCGCCTTGTCTGTACAAAAAAGTCTGCCGATTTTTCCGGGGGAGGGGAACGTCAAATGTATACGTAACGTAAAAATAGCCATTACGGATAAACGTCAGTCCATACATTGTGTATGACGATTGGCCGACTATTTTTGACAGAGGGGAACGCCTGTTAATGGCTACTCGGTTTGGTTATATCCTCTAAGGGTATAAGTATAGCATACTATATGTATACTCGTAGGTATGACATTAGGTAGTTATGTACCTACGGTGTTGTAGTTATAGTGAAATGCGTTCTATTGTATCGATTGCCGACCATTTATGCTGGGATATCAGTTACATCGGCGATTAATGTGAAGCCTGTTTGTGTTATACTTAGTTACAATCAGTTACAATCTACGTTGTACGGCACAACATAAAGAAACTTATAAATCTATGATAGATCTATGGCAGTTCTATTATCTCCAGGGCTACCATACCTATTAGGTAGGTAAACCTATAAACTTAAATTTAAACAAGCATTCTAAAGTAAATAATTCTCCCTCTCTCTAAGTAAATAAGTGTTCATACAACCGAACACTTTTGATATTTATGTCAGCACATTATTGTAGTTACCTACTGTAATTATCATAATGCTAAGTACATCAATTTTACTTTCCCGTTTTAATAATTTTAAATTTGAAAAAAAAACACATTTCAAACATGACGTTGTGTGTTGAAACTGAATCTCGCATGAGCTAATAAAGTAAAGTCAACGAATTCAAAGTCGTTGTCAAGTAAAGTTGGCCACGTTTGTTGTCGTAGGGCAGTCTATTCATAAAAGCTACACGAAACATGAGTGTTGTTTGCGTAAGTGGAGTGGGCAGCGTAGTGGGCCACGTAGTCCGAGTCCGCAAACATAGACTTTATTAGGGAGATATCAGAAAATAGTGTAGGTATCCAATTAATGTGAGTTGGTAAGAAAAACTTTTCTTAACAACTTGGGTACCTACACTATGTTCTACGACACGATTAACTAATCGTTGTCAGTTTTGTGATGATAATTACGCATTAAGTTTCAATTTTTTTTTATTAATTCATGCTTAATTGTCGTCACAAAACGGACAGTGATTAACTTTTCTTAACTACTCTCTAATTTGGGTACACTCCCTAGTAGCATTTTGGTTGGCATTTTGTTGAGCCTCTGTTTAAGCTGTCTGTAAACAGAGGCTCAACAAAACGCCACACCAGAATGCTACTAGGGCTATTTTCTGAAAACTCCCATTAATCGCGTTGCGAACATCGTGGGCGCATCGTTGTAGAACTATTAATAGAGTAATTTACGAGTACAATTCGGAATTCGAAACTACAACAAAACATCATGGGAACATAATTTATTTCTCCTGGACTACTATACTCGTACTTAGGTATTTATTTGAAAGTGTGTAGGCTAACTATGTAAGGTAAAACTTAAAGTTACTATTAGCATCGGTTTTCCGTTACCATTTAGTCCAGTGGAGTAATTAGTAGACGTCAAACGTATGTATATCATAGTCGAGTATGTGCAATAAGCAATACACGTAACGCGTTATCAAATTAGCGGTGGATCGATGGCCGAATGCCGCCGCGGCGGCGACGATAGTGCGTTGTGTGGGGGACGGTTCCGCGAACTTGCCGGTTGATTAATAATGCGTTTAAGTTGTCATTGCTAATTCTATGTGGCGCCATTCATTTATTACGTAAGACGATTTTTGTCAGTTTTTGACCCCTAAGAATCTAAAGGAAAAAATTGGTACACCTTTGGTTTGTTTCAGTTTTTCTTAAAAAACATTTATGGAAGGTTTATTTGTACATAGAAAGGTACTGGAGTCCGTCTAACGTGACTCTGCACCGAGTTTGATAGCATAGTGTGGAAGTATTATTTTAAACGTCATCATTTCACATAAATTTGAAAACTTTCGCATCTGAAATCTATGAGGACCCGCTCCCGCCCCCGTGTAAGAAAAAATAAGACATGTTCGACCCCCTTAATCGTCTTCCGTAATAAATGAATGGCGCCTACGTAGTTGGTAGATCCAACCTTTCAGCGGTGACTATTTCCTGGACATAATACTATTAAATAAGACAGCTTTGTTACAGCTGGTGAAGCTGTTAATCAAATAGCCTTTAATGAAATATTAGTTTCACCATAGAGTAACTTATACTAGAGCGGTACTGTCATAGTAAATTTTGTAACCCCAGTAAATTCACTGCCGTCTGTCGACACACTTTAAAATTAAAAATAAATATTTTTAAAAATACGATAAAATGTATTTAGATATGGATAAATGATTTTTTTTATTTGCATTAATTATTTTTATGATTTTGACCCATGTTCTTTCACTGATATGCGTTAAAATTGTTAAATAACAAACAAAACCGTCAACGCCATCTATACGACAGTTGGCCAAAGCTAGTAGCGCCCTCTGAACGAGAATCAAATTTTCTTGATTTTCGAGGCACGTTTTTTCCTTAGACTGTATCCATCTATTACGGAGTTATATCTATCTTTGGTTTCACAGTGAATGAGCTGCTCTGACTAGAGTAAAACCAGAATATCAATTAGTTCTGAAAACTTTGTAACTGACAGTGGGTATGACTATGTTTATGATAACCTTCCACAATAATTAATTTACAAAAAACTCGCAGACGCCGGGAGCTATTGTCATCTAGTTTTCTCACCTAACTACGTACACTGCAACTAATGCACCGTGCATTCTAAAAGATCGTTAGTATGTTCCAATTCTAATATACTTACGATGTTTAGGTTCAGTCCGGGGTTCTGCGCCGGCGACCCCTCGCGCAGCTGCGCTATTGTGCGCGCACAATGCGCCCCCGATCTATGCTAGCCCCGCATCTAGCCGCCGCTATCAAAATTTAATATTTGGTCTATTATTATTCCTAAAATCGCAGAGGTCAACGACTTGTGGATGGTTTCATACAACGTGCTTTTAGGAAATCTCTTTGGCCACGTTTTTTGTTGATTCCATTTTTAATACAGTAGTATCCAGAATTACGAAGGGTAAGGTGACATTGTGAGCATTATTGGATGAGTTGCCTCGTTACGGTATTATAGGCACCTAATTAAAGTAAATTTAAGGCACCTACTTACATGTTTTCAATCCTTCGCATGTAATGCGCTTTCTTATGCAAAAAAACTCACGGTAATAATCTAATGACATTTCACACATAGATATACCTAAGTTCTGAAAAACTCATTGGCATAATACCACCTACGGCGGTAGGCCACTTAATGCACACAGCAGTAATGCATCGGCACCATCATAATTAAACCTAGGTAATTTAAATAAATAAATCCATGAATAAATATTGGGGACATCTTACACCGATCGACCTAGCCCCAAACTAAGCATAGCTTGTACAATTCGTGCTAGGCGACGATATAAACATTCTGTTTTAGTTCTTCCTACGTTTCACTTTCTCACGGATAACATAAGGGCAACTTTTGAAACTTATAATAAAACCAGTTTGTTGTGACCAGGTGACAACCAAAACTCACTAATTGCAATTAACCATATTTTGGTTTTAACTAGCACGGGTACTTGTGATAATTCTTATATAGATAAATACATGCTTATATACATAGGAAAAAACCATGACTCAGAAACAAATACTTATCTGTGTTCATCACACAAATAAATGCCCTTCCCAGGACCATCAGCTGCGCAGGCAGGGTCACTACTCACTAAGAAGACCGGTCGTCGATTAATCAATGAAGTTACGTCATATTTTTAGTGCGAAACGTAAACTCTCTGAAAGCCGAGACCTGAAATGACATTCGAAAAATACATAGCTACCAAATCGCTTTACATTTACCCCCTTATTCATAAAACTTTACGGGCCTGATTTAGTTAAACTATGGTTTATCCCTTTCTTACAAATACATAAGTCAAAATGACAGATAAAGACAAATATAACGATTCATAGCTAATTCAGAAACGCGTTTATAAATAACGCCATTAGTAAATATCGTCAGACGACAACCAAAACTTACTAATGTTATCACAAGTTAAGCCATACCCGTGCTAGTTAGAACCAAAATATGGTTAATTGCAATTAGTGAGTTTTGGTTGTCACCTGGTCACAACAAACTGGTTTTATTATAAGTTTCAATAGTTGCCCTTATGTTATCCGTGAGAAAGTGAATCGTAGAAAGGACTAAAACATTATTTTTGTACAAAAAAAATTGACAATAAAGGAACCATTGAAAGCAAGCTTTTTAAATGTTTATGTAGTAAAAATAGATCTAATTTGACCTAACCTGAAATGTTGTGGTAGTAAAGAAGTGGTTGTAGTAGGTTCTGTAGTGGATTACCAAGGCAAGAAGTCAAGGGCAAGGTCACCGGCCTCGGCCCTGGACGAACATTCCAGGTCAGCTGTTAACTGATTCTGACTTTGATTTTTATTTATGGTGCCTACTAAGAGTACTAAGGGTAAACTGTTGTTGTGTTGGAAATTTATATATAGGTAGTTTAGTTGTTTGAGAAGCTGAAAATAACCATAAAATTTTAAATTTTCTTTTGAAATTACCTATTAATGATGGTCATGTGAGGTCATTTCATTATTATAGGAGCTTAGTTACATTAGATGGAATATTATTTATTAGATTGGAAAAACTAGATTTGATATTGAATTCAAATTACTCGTAGTACATCTTGCGTATACCAATAGGAATGAACAAGATGCACTGCAAATAATATTAAATCACGTTAAGGTGCTAAAGTTCGAATAGGAGTCAAGCTTTTCAGTGCGAACTGATAAGATAGACTCTAAAGCGTGCACTTATATCACAGAATAAGTAATAGTATTATCATCTTATAGTAAGACAAGTGGGGTAAAAGATCAAGCAACAAGTAAGCAAATTTGAATCTGATTAGATTAGATCAATAATTAATTGAATGTGCCAACAAACTGAACAAACTGGAACGAAGTAAACCACATCTAGACGACAAAGGTAAAGCGCTGTGCGCAAGTTTAAATATTTCCACAAATGTTCACTTAAAAAGTTATTTTAAAAAACCTATCGAATGATGTGCCAACATGTCGATGATTACTGAAAATTCGGAATTACATTAATATTCACCTCAGTTTCTCAAACTTTTATTACGTACGACGTACACGAAGAGAGACGAACATGAAGAAACTAAAGTCGTCGTCAATAGAACTTGCAAACAATGTAAACAAATATGACAGATTTTGTTAGCGTTTGACACATAACCTAACATATTCGTACGAAGGTTATTTTCGCTGAAATATTAATAATTAACATTTAATTTAACAAAAAAATTATATAAATAAAATAATTAAGTATATAGACTGGGCGGGGCACATTGCTCGCAGAACTGATGGCCGGTGGGGCTGGAAGGTTCTGGAGTGGCGTCCGGGTACCGGAAGAAGAACTGCCGGTAGGCCTCCAACGAGGTGGAGCGACGACCTGGTGAAGGTCGCGGGAATTCGGTGGATGCGAGCGGCACAGGATCGGTCGGAGTGGCTAGCCTTGGGGGAGGCCTATGTCCAGCAGTGGACGTCTATCGGCTGACTTGATGATGATGATGATGATGAAGTATATAGACTGTTGATAAAGTCTAGTTGTCCTTTTAAAAAGCGAGATTACGAAGTAATGAGAGTAAAACGGTTTGTTTACATTGTTCGCAAGTTCTTTTGACGACGACTTTATATGTATAAGGTGTGTATTTATCCGTTTCTGAAAAAATAAATGATTTATTTTCCGATCGGTAAGGAGGGCGCATGCATATTTTCGCACCCGGGCCCTAATATGGCCCACACAGACGGCCATGTGTATATTTAGGTACAAATATACATAAGTTATTACACAAAAAATTATAACAAAATTCAAAATATATTCAACCAATAACCGATTTTCCTATTCATTTACGTCCTTCATTGAAAAGCTAAGCTTTTGCATCTCATATGCAAAAGAAATACTTAAGTACGTAGCTTGAAGTGAATTTATTCGATTCTTGCTACCTTCGCTTTAGAATTTAAATTCGAAAGTAGGTCAAGCTGAAAACAATCTTGACATGAAATAATATTATTTTGTTGCGAGGCGCAAATAATACAAAAACTTAAGCTATGTTTTTGTAGCAACGTAATAATATATGGGCTATAAACGACGGTTTGATTGGCCAATTACTACGTTATCTTACTTTTCTACCGATTTTGTACTAAAAGGAAATTGTGGTAATAGAACTGGCCTTTAAATATCCGGGAAATAAAAACAAGGCATATATTAAAGTATCATACTTAGAACAGAACCGTCATGCGCCTGCCTAAAATACTATAGCAAATACTTTTTCGAGAATATATTAAATGGTGTAGGTGTTATGTTTTAATATTAATTGATCGTTGGATTACTTGGATTTCGATTACTTGGATTGGTTTACTTACGTGGTTGGATTACTTCAGTACCACATACATAACTTACTTGGTCCATACGTGGGTTAAAAATACATATGTACCTATACCAAAATATATTTAAATAGTATATATATTTTTAAATATACTACGGATTTCATGCATATTTAAAAAGTAAGAACTGCGTACGTTAATAATGAAGTAATATTTGATCTGGGAAAATAATATTAATTTTATTTATGAATATTCCCATATTAATTACCCGTTTTGTTCCATTTGCAAGTACTGACGTTCGTTAGGATGTCAATTTTAACCAATCCAATAAATTCGTGTCTTAAATATCTACCTAAAATAGTTAGTTTTTACAAAATTACCATAGTAAGTAATAAGGCAACCGCGTAGCGTTTTTATTATTTTAATAGGGTAGTTGACACATGTTGAATTTTATAACTAAATCCAATTAAATATATAGAAAATGAGCAATTTATCACAATAAATTGGAAATTTAAAAATATATGGGAATGACAAAAGAATACCTTAGTTTAGAAAAAAAACTTTTTTTAACTTTCAAATAGGAAAAAAATAACGGTACTATACTATTCGATTCCTTACATTTTATTAAAAAAAATATTGTACGGCAATAATATGCTATACTTGTTTTGCCTTTCTTACGACAAAATTTGCTAGTTGGGTTCCATACATCGAAACGGCTTCGAAGCAAAGTCACACAGTGACGTCACGATGTGTTGCCATTTTTGTTAGAGCGTTTGCTCAGTAAAGTGACGATGCCAGACTGACCATCATTTGTGACTTTTGTATTGCTTTAAGACAATGGGTCCCATACAGACATTTGATCCTCAAAACAAACCTGATCGACTGATACCATTAAAAAAATTGTCAAACTACCCTATTGTGGAATCGAATGCGGAAAGTAAACCGTGGGGTTCAATCATTTCGGTTCAATTATACACTAGGTACCACATAGGTTAACCCGAAATAATGTCAATTCCCGTTGAACACTAAACTTGCACAGCTAAAATTGAATGGACATTGAACACGAATTATATTAGTACATAACTATGTACAGTTCACTCTTATAATAAGGTAATGTAATTTCGGAACTTTGTCAGTCTAATAAATGATAAACACACATTTCGAAAATATGTGAACGTACGACTAAGTCCACACAGTCCTACAGTGTGTTAATACAATACGAGCAATTAATAAAATCAGATATTAAATTTATCCGTGTAATGATTAACTAAGAAGTTTTTAAAGTTACACTTAATTATTATGACCCCGTAATTATTATTTTTTAAATTTACCGAGCAGCAACGTACTGCAGACATTACGGAACATAACATGACATTACGAGATACGAGCTTTTTATAGTAACTGCAACTGCTAACAAGCATTCACAGTTACTTTAAAAAGCTTTACATTGCGGGCCGTATTATTTATTATGTACGGTTAATATTTTCATTGTATTTCTAAGAAAAAAATATCTCAATATACTTCTTATAGGTCCTATGCTAACCACCGTTTAAATATTTGCCCGTATTAACCTCATGCATTTTTAATAAGTGTTTCAAAAGGCATCATATTTATGCAAAAGCGACTAGGGTCACGTCACAATGTGTAATTTTTTTGCACCCTGTTAAACAATAGGTACCTCAAGCACTTACGCATATACCTACAACCAGTATTAGCCATACCTATTTAGATGTTGGGTACCTACTAAATAACAGTGAGTACATTAGTTACTCGTTACGATTTTAAGTCTTAAATTATTTAGCTCTAAGAGGCAACATAACTTCCAAAATAAAATTTGTAAATTGATTATCGATTATTGATTACGATTTCAATTACTTTAGGGAACTTGTATCGTACCTATACAAATGAGTGACGTAGCGAAGACATCAAAAGGAAGACACTACAATAACAAGAATCAAAAAGTGAAAAAGGTAAAAGGTACTTATAATAGGCACGCAACTTGTCATAAAATCGTCAGATTAAAACCTATCCAATGGAGCTTGGAACATTTCATGGCAAGATAACTGTTTATGAAACAGTCTTTTGTCACAGAATAACTAATAGTACTACCGTACAGAAAATTCACTCCTTCACAAAAGCCAGATTTAGGTACAAAATTATACCTACACTCGCCGCCTGCAAGCAAAATTGAAACTTATAACCGCGCACGAACCGTGAATCTTCTTTGCGCGCCGCAGTTTTATGACCGAGCTTCGAGTGTCGGCACGGGGTTGTCACTTGACAAGTTTTTGTACCTATACCTACTGATTTATTATTTCTAAGATAAATATGTAGGAATTACAAGCGTAAACATAAAATTTTTAGCCAGAGATAGTATGTCTGATTCTCACGGAAGATGTCGGTCAATGTAGTCCGGAATTTAAAAAAAATATTTTTTCTGCTTCCTTGTTCTTCCGTTTATTCAGACATCCTTAAACAGAGCATTATCTTTTATATTAGATCGCGATTTAGGTTTCGAAGCCATGGCGTATTTTCAATTTTGCGCGAGCGGCAGCCCACTGCCATACACCTGCCCGGGCGGTGCGCCGGCCAAATATACCTAAACTGCGCAGTGACACCCCCCTGCTTTTGTCTTTCTACTCATCAAATAAAAAGGATAAGTTCGCCTTTGTACTGCCTATCCTGTGCCATATTTGTGTTTTGTACAATAAAGAGTATATACTCTTACTCACGAAGTTAAGCATATTTGTATGTATGTAACTATGTATGTTTGTATAGGTATACATACATACTAGTATGCTAAACTTCGTGAACGAACATACAAGAAAAGAGAAGCGAGGAAATGAAGAAAGAAGAGCGAAGATATGTCCAACTCCTCGCGTTCACTGCCGGAGCCATTATGTGTTCTAACCGATCATAAGGCACGCGGTGAATGCCAAGAGCGGACTAATACTACGGTTCCGAAGACTTCCAATTGACGCCCTAATTGCTAGCTTTGCTATAGACGTTCTAATATTTAGTGTTGTTCCATGTTTGTGTAATAACGTGTTAAATTTAATTTGTGTTGATATTTTCAGATACATCTTTATTTAGGCAAAACAACTGGACTAGACACAATTCGTTAAACGAGCACACTATAAGTATGTATGCGCGCGCGCAGTTTTGGTTTTAAGCAGCTACAGATGACATGATTATGTGCATCAAGTATTGATATAAGTATTGATACATTATAAATTTGACTCAACCTTGACATACCTGAATTGATAGTGATAAGCTGAAAATTTTGTCATGCTTTAAATAAGAACTGTGTTCATCATTCCCAAAACCCACAAATAGGTGTATTAGAGGTATGAAGATTTACGGAAAAAGATCATTTTCGGTTGTCAATGAGGGCAATTCCTAATTGTATCGTTAGGGCAATATGTCTCCTTGACCATCCTCCTTTTTTCGGATACATTTGCAAGATATAATATATTATGTAGACAAAGTAAATATCACTTAATGAGTACCTAACGTTAAGAAGATAGGGACTCGTATAGGTACATAGGTTTATTTTTATATTAAATAATCTATTTTTTGTTTAAATGTAGGTATACTAGGTATAGGATACATTCCAAAAATATGACGTCCTGTATTTTAATATATTTGTACATATACTTTATATTTATATTTAGACTGCTCATTTTTAATTAATTTCACTGGAGGTTCACCAGGTGTGACCCGCCCAATTGGAACCACCCAAACACCCTATTATTACTTAGCCATACCTACTTATTTTGGTTATTTCAATTTGTTTTACAGATGAGACAGATAATAAATACGTAATTAGTCATTACATAATATAGGGCTACCAATTGGGAAATGCAAACCGTTTTTTATATTGTATGAAAAAAACCGGTTGATAACCGGTTATTAACCGAAATTTCATACAAATAAAAACCGGTTTGCATTCCCTACTACCAATTGACTGAGGAGATTGGTAAAAAGTGATCATTAAATACGAGCCCCGATGCATATGTTTTCGTCTAGTCAGACCATTTTTGAGGTTCTCGCGTTTGTACAAAAATAATGTTTAAGTTTAAAAATCACTAACATTTAAATTTATATGGTTATATTGTCCAATAACTAATCCAAATACAAGAGATACCGTTTGTACTAAAAAAAATGCGATTTTTTATTTGACGGGTAGGAATATAACAGATGTGAAAAGGGCTATTACTAGGGAAAGCAACACGGCTCTACCAATGTACTGACAATTTTGTTTCGAGTCCATGCATGCAGCAGTGCTATAGGAGAGGACAATATGATTTGGAGAACGTTTTTGAAAAGTGCATTTTTTTAACAATAAGTCTCATGCAATTTTATTATACGATGAAAATAAACTAGATTAAAATTACTATTACGGTTCCCATTACTGGGTCATTTTATCTTCATGTGTAAAATGTATTAGAATAAACAAATTTTTTGTGTGAAACTAGACGAACTAATTTGCATCGAGGCTGGTACGCTGGGTGTGAAGGCTTGACTGGGTGCGATTAATTTGTATTTTGTATAATTTAGTTAGTCCCAAAATTAAACAAAATAAAACCTGAGTCAAAAAGGAGTACCTAAGTATTCAGTTTTCTTAAAGGGTGGCAGCCCTAATGTGATACCTCTGGAGTTTGAATCTCGCCCGAGACAGTGTTCTTTTTTTTAAGCATTTCAGGCATAGGCTACAATTACCACTTAAGAACAGTCTGGCCGACTTGTTACTAACGAGTTATGAATAACAAATATTAGAAAACCACCGCGCATGTACTTACTTTATCTAGTCTGATTTATAGTTTAGTACCTTCAATAATCGCAACTAAGCATACCTATTTAAAGAATGCTAAGTTTGTAAAACGAATGTCGGTCAGTCTCATGTCGTAATACCCCTAACGAGGTTCCTGCGCGTACGTGGGCTACACTCGGTACGTGATTAAGATAACGCGTATCTGCCTAGGACATGTTGGGATTGTCCTTTCTTATCAATATACGTTTTGGTTAAATGTTTAATAATTTCATTATACCACCATTTGGCACACAAATATCGTTGGCACTTGGTTATCAAATATACCCACTTGAAAACTTAAATTAAAAGCGTACACCATAACACATAAAGGTACCTAAGCATTCTTGCTATGGATAATTCACAACTAGGGTTTGCAGGATGGACCCTTGAACCCTTTTCACGACGCTTCTTCAAGGAGCACGATTCAGATTGATCAAATTGTTACGGTTTTGATCTTATTTTAATACGACCTTGAGATCGCCCACGCTGAGTGGTGGAAACGAAATTAAGTGAAAGTCATGTGTGACATGCGCGCCAATCACCAAAGATGATCGTCAGGGTCATATCAAAACCAGTTCAAAACCATATCAAAATGTTAAATTCGAAGCTACGAAACAATTGATTCTTATGATTTACATTTTTAAATTAAATTACTTTTATTTTTTTAGTTGCGTGCAGTTACTCGTACTTCTCAATATTTCTACGCCTATTCAGGCAAGGTGTGTCTAATTTTTTTATTTTATTTTACCATTGTACACAGTCGCCATCAGATATATCGGAGTGGCCAAGGTGCTCACAAATATCTAAACACGCCTCTATTGTCAAGTGAGCACCTCGGCCGCTCCGATATATCTGATGGCGACTGTACTACATGTTAAGACAAATAAATGATTGATTGTTTAAATTTGTAAAACCCCGTTCACATTTACCGAGCTCTTTTTCTAACAAAGACTCAAAAGGGCCAGTTTACTCGTAACTGCGATTTCGAAATTCGTCACTACAGATGCGTTAACGGAGATCAGGAGATAGAAGTCATACTAACTAGTATGACTAAAAATTCGAGCTAACAAAAATTAACTTTTTTCCAAATCGACCGCGTCAACGCTCTTAGTTTCTCTATCATGCAATGCACTTCGCACTTCAGAATCAGAATCAGAATCAGAAATTATTTATTTGCATTGATACAGTATGGGGATGTTACAATACATTAGGTTTACAGTACATGTATCTAGCTTGCATGCAAGCGTGCAAATTTAATGTCAATGAAATTACTTACAAATTTAATCCTTATAAATTTTGACTATAGGTACCTTTGCTGCATTGGCTATTTTGATAATACCGCAATAACATATTACTTGAAATGGGACATAATAATTCAAGGAATAAAAGCGTTCATTTACCTTCCTCTCAGTTAATAGGTATCATAAGTATTTAATAATTAGCATCACCACATATAAAACAAAGTCGTTTCCTGCTGTCTGTGTGTCCCTATTTATGCTTAGATCTTTAAAACTACGCAACGGATTTTTAAGCGGTTTTTTTTTATAGATAGAGTGATTCAAGAGGAAGTTCTATGGCAGCGAAACTGGAGAGACCGCCGAAATCGCAAAACATATGTTCAATTTTAGATCTGCTGATCTTCAGTCTCAAGTCAGTTCTGTACCTCGAGTCCGTCTTCACCCACAAGCATAATGTCATCAGCGAAAAGCATACACCAGGATGCCTCCTCCTGTATGTCCGACGACAGAGCGTCCATAAGAAGCAGGAAGAGGTAGGGACTTAGAGCCGATCCCTGATGCAAGCCTACCGTGACACTGAATCTGTCGGTGGTGCCAACAGCTGACCGGACGCGTGTACAACATCGGTTGTACATTGACCAAATTGCTCAAAAACTTGCCAGTTCAATATCTACTTATATATATTAGTTCCCAGATTGCGTTGTAGATTATAATAATAAGAATATATGACAGCTTGCAATAGACATAGGCGCTCGTCCTGTACTAATGGAATGGAGTCAGCATAGGTGTTACTGACAATCACTACAATTGTGTCAAAACCTTTTTTAAGTTTTAATGGCCGGGGTACTAGCCCTTTAAGTCAAACATAGAACAAAACTAGAGGCAAGAAAAACCTTTGACAGTTGCCAACTCCATTAAGAATGGGAGTGCAATAGCTTATTTCCATTTGGTCCACGTTTACAAACTAAAAAATGGACATGGGCTGTCATATTAGGTAGTCGTAAAGGTATACCTATATTGGTAATGCAACTTCTAGTGCTGCTCGCCGCGTAGCATTTTACAAGAAAAAATGCCGTACCTGTCCGTTCTGTCTGCGTTACAATACAAAGCTAAATAATTTTGTTAATAGCCCTGCTGACAACGTGTCATTTATGTCACATTATTTACTAGATCCGTAAGCCACAATATCGTTACCTATTTACAAAGAAGAACACCTGTATACAATGTAAACATGTGAGGATAATGACGGATAAAACAATAGGTGTATTTTTATCAATTGACATTGCATAGCTATTAAGGTACATCAGGCACATGGCATTATTATAATAATTATGATTAACAACATTTTTATTTTTGATATAACCTTTTATCACTGAATGTAATTTTCTTTCAACAGTCAAATCATACCTATAACAATTCTAACAAACCTAAACACAGTGAGGTTGCGTTGTTTTTTTCTACTCCAGCACTCTTATTTGTAGTTTAAATGACTGCCAGTGAGATCTAAATCAACTTCATAAGAAGCGCCGCGCGCGGGGCCCCGGCGCAGTGTTAAGAGGTTATAAGGATCCTAACAGCAGTGTTCTTAGCCATATTCATACAATATTATGCAACTGTTGTTTTTCTTCTGTTGTGTTTATTCTAACTTTAAGGCAAATATCTACAAACCAATATTTACTTTGATTTTATTTCTTATTTTAGGTGCTTGCCGCTTTGATTGAGTGCAACGGTACCTACATAATTAGGTTTTAAAATTCTCGGGCCTGTCTTTACGAAACTTAACTTCGTTTCGTTTTGAAATTTAAGGACCCTTATTACACCTTGTACCTGTTGCACAAAATACTATTATCACAGAGTTCCTATGACCACCTGCGGTCTCATTAGTTCGAGGGTACCATAATATTGAATTATCATTCAATTTACATACTTGCATAAGTATGTGAAGTTTCAGCTCAATTGAATAATGATAAATTTAGCTTGCAAAATTTCATTACAAACATACAGACAACAGGACAGGAGGATGCCTTGCATTAACTTCGCCATTTGTGCATAATTGTATGTCATAAAGTTTAAATAAAAAAAAAAACAGGACATATAAAAGCTAAATAAAAGCTTGGAAAAGAATGTGCTTCCCTGTGTTCAAGAATGATTAAAAATTATTTAATAATAATAAAAAGCAAATGGTTATTTTTTTTGTGTTGCTATAAAAACATTAAATCACTAAACTTTTAATTTAAATTTTAAACAAGTAGATATTATAAATCATAATTATATATATTAAGGTTTCTGGCATGCAATATCACCAACTCGTAAACAACGTGAAATGGCTCTCCACTGAATAAACGACAAAATCTGCGTACAATCACTTGTTAGATTTCGCACTGTCTCTAGCTATTTAATGTTTGGCATTGTCGGCAAGTGGTCGGCAAAGTATGTTGTATTTATATTTTGTTTAGAACCTTATTGTCACTGTAAAAAGTTGAATACGTTGCCATAGCACTCTAAAAAACATCCTCATCATATTTACCAAGACCTATTATTGTAAATTTTTGCTGTAAATATATTTGTGCTTCGTTTGAACAAGTGTTTTCGTGATTAGCGTGACGTATATTAGTGTATACAAAAAGCTTGTAACAGATGTACTTAGAGATAGTAACTAAGTATATAGGTATATAATTTGGTTAGGACCCCTCACGGGTGAAGGCCTCCTCCAGCTCTTGCCATCTTTTCCTGTCTTGCGCAGTATTGGGCCAATCATTATCCATGTCACGGAGTTCATCTGACCATCTGGCGTTTGGTCTGCCGTGTCTTCTTTTGCCGTCTGGCCCTTTCCACAGCGTGGCCACTTTTGTCCATCTTTTGCGTGCATTCTAGCTACATGGCCGGCCCATTTCCATTTGGACTTTAAACTGTATTCTAATGCATCTATTATTCTAGTCTTTGCTCTAATATCACTATGTCTTATCTTATCCTTTGGTTTTTTTTATAATATTGCGTTCGCCCTTTGGCAACTTCTAATTTTTGATCTTGCTTCAGGTACACAGTAATAGGCTCCAACTAGCTCAGTTCAAAAACTAAAGACTATACCCACTCTATTCAGGGCGACAAGTCCAAAAACAAGGAAAATAAGATAAAATCATTAATATCATTATATTCCATACCTACGGTTTCCGGAATATGCCCATAATTATAAGTATTGTTTCATAAACGCGTTACTGGCCTGAATTAGCTATGAATCGTTTGTCTTATATAATTTAACAAAATCAGGACCATAATGTTTTATGAATAAGGGGGGGCTAGTATTTAAATGATAATGTGTGATCTTGAAAGTTTAAATCAGCATTTATTAGTTTATTTTCATTATTTGATATTATGAAAATCTTTGCGTGCATAATTTTTTGTTATATTCAAAATGTTTTCATATATACTTGGGTAAGTACTCACTAAGAACAAAAATCTCTTTTTAAACTCCCTCAATGTCACATTTGTATTGGTCGTGTAATGATCCGGTAATGATAATTGATTAGCAAACACAGTACGAGTCGAGATACATCGCTGATAAGGCCACGATCGGGTGAATTTAACTATACGAGCTTCGGCGACGCGTGTAAGATGAGCAAAGTGATAGTGCAATGAGAGCCCTAAATAAACCTTGAAGAGCGGATATCTCAATAACTATACAAGATATCGAAAAACTTGACTGAATAAAACTTGTAACAAATTAAATCTCTTTTCATTTTGTATAAGTGGCCAAGTCGCTCAGACGCATAGTTTCCGAGATATAATCGAAAAACCGAAAAATGGAACCTTCAAACCCCCCCAGCACCAGGGTTATGGCCGGGGACTTTTGATATGTTCATCTCCTAAGTAGCTTTGTTTGGACTAGTCCAAACAAAGCTACGAAGTTAAATATTGTGTTCCTTGCATTTCCCTCTATACCTTTTTTTGGGCATTTATTTCCTGGCCTATATCATGTAACTGCCATGTTCATATCGTCTTAAGTCTAAAATCCATCAATCAATCAACCAAACAAACTGTTATTGATAAAACAGAAGTATTTTACATGTCAACACATTATTTGTATTTAATAGGATCACACATTATTATTTTATAAACGAGAACATTACTTACATATAAGTTACATAGAAGAAGAATACTCGCATTTCACAGGAATAATTATATCAAGGTACATTATTATTTTGGGTCTAATTATTTCAACTTATTTTAAAACGAATTACTCAGACTAATTTATATTACCTACATTAAATTATAATTATAAATTTTTAATTATCAAAAAGATTAAAAGTAGGTAAGTATAGATAGATGGACCTGCATGTCACTCAAGTAGTTTTAAGTAAGGCCACTCTATAAAATTCCCCAGAGAAGACCGCACATGTAAAGTGAATGTGAAGTGAATTGGAATGGAAGTGATGTGCTTTTTCCCGAATATGTGCATAGGGAATTGTTATCCCTAGCATGTGAAAAGGTATTCCCCCATGCATATTAGCGAGAAAAATCCCTGGTAAACGTACACCAGTAAAATGGGCTAATATTAACAGCTCTTAGTCGTCGGCCTCCATATATTTTTAATTAATTGCAATAGTAGTAAATGAAAAGCGTGCAACCATGCGGCTCAAATTCGTGACTACACCAATAATTAGCGGATTGAGCGTTATCATTTTGCATAATGACCTCCAGTAACGCTGGATGCGTGTAGATATTGCATTTATAATTAATGTTATCAATGTCTCAGCGGGGTCCGGTGTCACAAGGTGTTCCATTGATACCGAGAGCGCTCGGTTAAGAACCAGCAAGTGCATTATGGATTGGATTATCCACGCGATAAAAATAAGTTTCACTTTTTAAGAGGATAGTGGACGACCGCTACTCCATAAAAACGTAGTCCCCATTTTCCTTTATGGATATTGACGTTATGGATAATATTTATACACAATTGTATATTGACCATAGCTATGCCCCTTAGTTTGACTTTCTTCGATTTTTTGATTACTATAAAAGTCAGGAGCCATAAACACAAATTCCATAAAATTATTTAAGAGCTATCTCCTATAATAATTAAAAAGCTATAGTTAATTTACATCAAGTCGCATGAAAATATTTTCTTTAATGTGGGAATATCCAGAGAGGAAAATGGGGACTACGTTTGTATACAGGGTGGCTAAAAAATAAGTGCATTCACGTTGCCAGTGAGGTTTTAGGATTATAATGGGTGTGGGATTAATCCCAAAACCACCCTAGCAAAGGGAATGCACTTATTTTTTAGCCAACCTGTATATGCAGAAACGGTCGTCCGCTTTCGTCTTAACACTTCCATAAATGAAAGAGACACTGTCATTATCACGCTGTACCAATTGTACCATCATATCTGTACTGTATGTACAGTAGTCGGCGTCAAAGATATGTTTAAATTTTTCGCCATATCACAAAGGAGTAAGGTGCAAAAATGTAAACATATCTTTGACGTCGACGTTACAAGCGTGACTTTAAGAGCTGTAATAACTATGCGTAATTAAAAATCATCGTTTTCTCCCGCGAATCCTTCGACTGTGGAATAAATACTATGGCAAGGTTTTGTTTAGTTTAAACACTAACGGGCCAATTCGAACAATGATCTAGATATCCACTAGATATGAAACAGAAACGATAACGAGATATTTAAGAAAGTCATATCAGTTCCGATATTTATCTATAATGTACACAAAGATGTTGCGGAGAAGGATATCAGAGATTATGTTTACGAAAAAACGAGTGAACGGGTTTCTTTAGTTAAAGTTAAGATGCGAAGGCAGAAAGATTACCATTCTTACAAATTGTTTGTATCAAGCAATAAGATCAATATGTACCTAGATGAAAAGTTATGGCCGAAAGGTATATATTTTAGGCGGTTTATTTCGGTAAGAGACCGGCAGAGTGATTTGCCGAACGATAACGGTGAGAATGGATCGCTTAAGCATGCTAAATAAATATAATTAAATCAATGAATAAAAATAGCTTGAGTAAACTTATTAGTTTTAATTGTAAGTCTCTGAAAAGATCGATGGAGGGAGTAAAGGCGTTATGCGAGAGGGCGGACATACTAGCTTTGCAAGAAACCTGGATGCTGGCACACGATTTGCCGTTACTTGGAACTATACACGAGGACTTCGCGTACACAGGTACCTCCGCGGTCGACACGGGTGCTGGTGTGTTGACAGGCCGTCCGTACGGTGGTGTAGCAATTTTGTGGCGGAAAACGGCTTTCCCGAATGTGTCTATAGTGAAATGTGTAAGTGTGCGGTTAGCGGCGATTAAGATAATTTTGCCAACCACAGCGTCATTAGTGTTTAGCGTTTATATGCCAGTAAACTCTATAGACAATTTGCCGTTGTTTACCGAATGCTTAAGCGAAATAAGTGCCATATGTGAGGAACATGCTGACGTACAAACTGTATATATGCTAGGTGACTTTAATGCGCACCCAAACGAATTGTTCTGTGCTGAAATGTTGCAGTTTTGTGAAACACAGAAGTGGTGTTGCATTGATATGGAATTCTTAGGTGCTCAATCGGGGACGTATACGTTCACTAGTGATGCGCATGGATGTAATAGGTGGTTGGATCACTGCATTGTCACGGAGGCTGCGCGGGCAACCGTGCGCGATGTTAAGGTGGAACCTACCGCTCACGGTTGTTTGTGAGATGAATAGAACCCATTGTCACTATAGTCCCGTGAGGCGGCTGTATGAGGGAGTGGTATGGGGGGACAGATGTGCTTCACAAATTGATGAATATCAAGAGGTATGTAACGAAAAACTGAGGATGCTTGACTTTCCGGCCGAGTTAACGTCATGTGCTGATCGGTTGTGTACAGATCGTAAACATCACGACATTTTGAATGATATGTATACTTACATAATATCAACATTGACGGAGGCGGCTAGAAAGTCAAGTAGGCTAGCAGGGAGGAAGCGTTCGAAGGCTGAACATCTGGCGGGCTGGAATAAATACGTGGCCGATGCCCACAGAGAGGCGAGAGCTAAATTTCTGGTCTGGGTGTCGGCTAACAGGCCTCGTCAGGGTCCCGCTTTTGACAAAATGTGTGAAACCAGAAGGCTTTTTAAGTCTAAGTTAAAGTGGTGTCAAGACAGGCAAGAACAAATAAAATGCGACATACTTGCCTCTAAACAGGCAGCCAAAGACTTTAAAGCCTTCTGGAAGAACACAAAGAAGCATGACGTTCGAATGTGTGTTCCGGTGACTGTAGGGGGGGCGAGCGATGCAAAGAGCATTGCCAATCACTTCAAAAGCATGTTCGCTGTATCTCCGCTTCTGAATACTGCAGGCACAGCGACGCACGAGATGTGCGATACTGAGACTGTAATGGGCGAGAGTACTGTAGAGTTTACGGCTAAGGAGGTTCATAATGTAATCAGAAATATGCAGAGGGGAAAATCGCCGGGATATGACGGTCTCAGTATCGAACATCTTAAATATGCTGGAATACACCTACCGCGGTCGCTGGCAATGTTTTTCACTCTGTGTCTGAGGCACGGATACCTACCCGAGCAGCTGACTAGGACAGTGGTCATACCACTAGTCAAAAACAAAACGGGAGACCTGTCAGACTTTGCAAACTACAGGCCTATTTCACTGGCGACTGTTATTGCAAAAGTGCTGGACAGTTTGATTAATGCGCAACTTTGTCGGTACATAAAGTTAAATGACGCTCAGTTTGGCTTTAGGCCCGGTTTGTCAACTGACAGTGCAATTTTGTGCGTTAAGCAGGCTGTCCAGTACTATACGGATAGAAACACACCTATCTACGGGTGTTTTCTTGACCTGTCGAAAGCGTTTGACCTGGTTGTGTACGACATACTGTGGGACAAACTAGCAAGCACGGGCCTACCAGCGGAATGTGTGGCGTTGCTAAGGTATTGGTACAGCTCCCAGGTCAATCGTGTGAGATGGGCGGGGGAAGAATCGGACGAGTATAGACTCCAATGTGGTGTTAGGCAAGGGGGGCTTTCGTCACCTATTTTGTTTAACCTCTATATAAATGAGTTGATCGATGGCCTCAGCAGGACGCGTGTCGGTTGTCACATGGGCGATAAGTGTTTTAATAACATTAGCTACGCGGACGATATGGTGCTGTTGGGGCCATCGGTCAACTCCATAAGGCAGTTGCTGGCACTATGTGAGGGTTACGCTGCGCAGCGTGGTCTCAGGTATAACGCTACCAAAAGCGAGCTGGTAGTGTTCAAGGCCCGTAAATACAACCGGGAAGCTGTCCCTGAGATCACGCTGGGTGGGGTACCTCTAAAAGTAGTTGATAGGGTTAAATATCTTGGTCATATGCTCACCAGTGACCTGAGCGATGACCCGGATCTGGAGAGGGAGAGGAGAGCGATGGCTGTGCGGGGCAATATGATCGCCCGCAGATTCGCACGCTGTAGTAACGAAGTCAAACTGACGCTTTTCAAGGCCTACTGTCAGACGTTCTACACGTGTAGTCTGTGGGTGAAATTTACACAGAGAGCCTACAACGCAATTCGCGTGCAATACAACAACATCCTCAGAATGTTGTTGCGGCTGCCGAGACATTGCAGTGCATCCAGAATGTTTGCTGAGGCGCGTACAGATGACTTTTTCGCCGTCAGGAGAAAAAGAGTTGGATCACTGCTAAGTCGTATGCGGGGCAGCAGCAACGGCCTTCTGAGGGCGTTGGCTGAGCGTCTCGACTCTCCTCTCACTAGCTACTGGGTGGAAGTGGCGATTGGCAGGGCCAAGTAGAGCAGGTTGTCTGCCTTGCTTGCCCCTGCCAAATAATATTTTTTTTTTCCTATGTCGTGTAGGTAATATATGTAGTTTTATATTTGTAATGTTAAATTTTAATTATTGTTGTTTTTGTATTGTGCCACTAACATAGTTATTAAGATACTCTGTAACTAACAAACTATGGATCAGCTCGGTCTGAAATAAATGATTTTATTATTTATTATTATATCAAATTTTACATCTTCGCGATTCCCAATGTCCTCTTGAACGATCTCTTTAAGATTTTACTTAGACTTAGACATCTAATGGATATTCCAAAACGTCACAATAATTGTAGCGTGAAATGACAATTGGTTTCTCGAATCAAACTGCAAAAGATAATTACTTTAGAGCTAAACTATAACCTATCTATTAGATCTCGTATTGTTCTGTTCTCGTATCTAGTAATTATCACGTTGTTCGAATTGGGCGGTATGGTATTTAATCTTTAAGATAGGAGTGTACAGTACCGAGTACGGATATGATGGTCGTTCTCGTCTACGTGAAGCGTGATAAAACCGGTGTCCGTCACTTTGTATAAAAAAACCTTTTGTTTAAAAATTACAGGGCGCGTAGCCAACGTGCCAATCGTTAACGCTCCGTAGCGTATCGTAGTCATCTCTCTCTATTACTCTTCCTCACTAGTGCGACAGTGACAGTTGCGTTTCGTTCGCTACGGAGCGTTAACGATTGCACGTTGGCTACGCAACCAGTTATTTTATCACGTGGATAAAGCGATCCATAATATGCCTGCTGATTTATGAATTGTCGACAATACTCTTTTAACACCCCTTGAGTGTACCGCTAGTTTACCAGCGACAGTAAACTGAAATTTTCATGTACTAAAGAAAAAGTGATATAGCCTTTCGGTTTCCTTGGTAGGGACCAAGACTTGCCTTCTTTATTCGATATCTACTTCAGTTTATAATTTATATACCTACCTATACATAAATCAAAATATTTAATAAAAATAATGTGATTTGTTGTACAAAATGAGGTAAACTTTTTCAACATTGCCAACATGAACCAAGCTGAAACGGCTGCGAACGATACTATTAAGCTAACTACAAGTACTTAAGCCAAACATTGCCTGGGTAAAAACTGGTACCTACCCATTCCCATTTCCATTCCCATTCCATTCCCATTTCATTTGGTTCCCATTTGTCCCCGTAATGTGTATATATGATTGGGTCACGCAACTCACGCAGGCGCAGGGCGTGGACGACGGCGGTATATTCCTAATAATTAATGGGGAAGAGGTGTCCATTATTAGGAATTACATAGACCTACATTTTAAGTTTGCTGCTTGGTAACAAATCACTATTTTTTCAAGTCAGGCAATGTTGAAGAAATTTTCGGTACTACATATTCCGCCTGCGATATACCAGGACCAGGACCACAGAATAACTAATAGCCAGGACACTGTATCTGATGTAGTCAGTTAGATAAGGGATTAATATTTAATACCTAAATTCCGGCATGGGAATTCACGATACGCATGCCCTGACCCGCTTGTGCGGCCCATTTCTACACGGGTAACAAACACATGAGTCACTCCGTCCGCCGCTGCAATTTTGGCCACAGTTTAGTCCGACGGGCATCTCCGTTGTCACTCAGCGATTAACGTGTTGGCCCCCGTCCAAAGCCTGTACTTGCTTGTATATACCGACCCTTTGTTTATGGACTTTGTGACATGTATTTTCACATACTACGTGGGTTTTTCTCTGGCGATGCGGATGCCAGTAGTTTGAAGTACTTGCGCCTGCATTAAATTAATAGGTAAATATTGTACGTGTTACTGTAGTCAAAAGACTAAATTAAAACCGGCCAAGTGCTAGTCGGCCTCGCGCACGAAGGGTTCCGTACCATTACGCTCAAAAACGGCAAAAAAATCACGTTTGTTGTATGGGAGCCCCACTTAAATATTTATATTATTCTGTTTTTAGAATTTATTTGTTGTTATAGCGGTTATAGCATCATCTGTGAAAATTTCAGCTGTCTAATAGCTATCACGGTTCATGAGATACAGCCTGGTGACAGACGGACATAGAGACAGACAGACAGACAGACATATAGACAGACAGACAGAGAGCGAAGTCTTAGTAATAGGATCACGTTTTTACCCTTTGGTTACGGAACCCTAAAAATAATACGTAAGTATGGGAACTTTTTAGTGTAAGTACTTAGGTATTATTTTGTCCAATATCAATTACATACACGATGTAACAAAAATAGTGGGGATCTGTTTAAGAGCACATTCGGTATCGTGTTCTGATTAGGAAAAAGTAGATATTTTTTTTGACTCGACAAAATTTTGGCCGACTTGGACGACCTGGCCCATAGAAAAAAATAACTGTTTTCGGGTCAAAATTTTTTCTTCTATTTTTTCTTAATCAAAACACAATACTGAATACGCCCTTAAACAGATCCCCACAATTTTTGTTACAACCTGTATTTAGGTCGACTTTTTTGTATAAACTTGTTGATGTGCTATAAATTGACATATTATATGTACATACATATACCTATATGAATTATATGATACACTAGGATACAATATTTCACTAAACATTGAAAGATGAGATGGCAAACTAGAATCAAAATGATAAGCTGATAAGTTCTATATGTCACGCAACATAGATAGATACTTACTTTTGCAAAAGATTAGAAGCTAGGTAAATTGGCGCCGACTAAAAACGCAAGATCTTATAAATTATAAAGTAAAATTGGGTGTCAGTTATTATTGGTTTACATTATTGCATCATTGCACATTGAATTGCAAGTCGTTTATTATTAAATTTACAGACTGTGCATTATAATGATGTCATGTTAGCTTGTTGGTTTGACTAAAATATTAATAATAATCCTTGATAGTTAATGAGATCAAAATATTTGTACCTTAATTGCAGGGTAGTGATGTTGGATAACTTGTATATAATTAAGATGGAATTTCTACATACATGATATACTATGCTTGCATTGCCTATGTACAGAATCAACAGGTAGGTATATAAAATAATATAAAATTTGCTTTCCAGTGAGGTAAGTACTCAGCTGAACAAAGGAAGGATCTAGATAATTAGGTGCGGACAAAAATAGTCTGTGCGTAGTCGGGCCCTGGCCAGATGACGTCACGGCCAGGGCCGGCGGCGGGGCAAGACGGGCCCCGCGCCAGTGCCGCGCGCGCCGCCCGCCTGGTCGCACGTACCGCTGCAGCCACCCAGCGCCAGTCTCGCCCACCACTCCACCCCCCCTGCCGGCTGCCTACGCGCTTCCGAAAAAACATACGGTGAGTACTTATTTGAGAACCTATCTATCTCCCCGCCTCGCATGCTTCCGTAATCTACACGTCACTTATGCGCTAGGAAAATTGCAGCGACCGACCGATGCACCGAGGTGACAAGCCGTTGCAGATTTCTCCTCCCGGCTCTGATGGGTGCAGCGATCCCACCTAACGTCACACATATCTACATCTATTACTAGTATGTAATTGCACTTTTTATTAATTGGACCGTAGTTTTCTTGTATCGAAGAGCGAGTCAACCTTGGCGCATCGTGCATTGCAGCGGGGACCTTGCAAGTCACGCGTCACACTAACCTCGCCTCACGCTGTGCTCGTGTACCTTTACCGCGTTTTCGCTCGATAACGTTTCCCAGACGATTCGTATTCTGAGTACGCTTTTCATTGCTTCGCCTACTCGCAGGGCGCGTCGTTAAACAAGACTGTTCATAGAATTGGCCCGCAATGGATTCAAAGTTATTTCGTAAAGTCGCGTAGTAAAAGAGACTTGGTAAGGGATTGTGTTGATAGACGCGTTTGACGGAGCGGACGCAAACAGCTGACCGATGACGACGTATTTCTTTTTGATAGATAAAGAGTAAATTACGCGGTCGATCAAGGACGTACGATCATCATTGAATGGCATTTCCCGTTTAGTGCTAAACTAACTTACTTACTAATGATTCCCCTAAACGACAGTCATTACTAAAGGTATTGTGTTAATCGAATCGGTCGTTTGAATATGTAAGTTAATTCTTTACCAAATCAGGTACCTAATACGGGTAAGTAGTGGGTAAGTACCTATAAGGTATTGAGGCGTGCGTGCAGACGCATTCCTACCTAGGTACATGTATGCACAAGGGGCCTCGGCGCGGCGTTTCCCGAGCTATCGCGCTGGAAAAACACGCCATACTTTATCGCAGCCATGCTCACAATCTGCAGTGCAATTCAGCGAGTAGAACTTCAACGCAACCGCAACGTTTCACTATCACTAACTAGAATGTTTACACGTTTTGTTTATATACGTATATCCCGCTGTAGTTGTAATAAAGTTTTTTTGCAGTGCATTTATGCATGGTTAGCAACACATACGTGAACAGATAGGCGTGTTGCAGTATCATCCGCTCGCCTTCGCCGGCGCCGGCGCCTTTATTGCATTTGCTTCATTTAGGGCACGGAACCAAAACGATAAAATTGAAAGGAGATCGTCGGCTCTTCGTCTCACCGTCTTACCAAATGCAACGCACCCGCTCCAGTTTACATTACTTTTTGCCTTGAATGGACCTATATTATCATTTATATGAGTTTAAGTTGTAAAACTAGGTAGATTTCAAGTAAGAATTCAGTAGGTACTAAGAATATTATGTCATTTATGTCTAATGAAATATGACTAACTACTGTATTAACGAGAGTAACGTATTTTACTTTTGTCATTTTCTAGCGTATAATTTAAATTTTGTTATTAGTTTGTTCTAACACTTGTAACTTGTAACGCATGTAGTTTTCAAATGACGCGTAATAAATGTTTTTATTTTCTACTTATTTTGAACGTTATATACATCAGGTAAAAATGTATAGGTAGAATGGAATGGATCTATTTACTCATTCGTTTACTGTATTCGTAATTGACGCTGAGGCCCGGGTTGTATATTTTTCACCTCGAGTTGGCATTGGACGTGGTCCACAAAACCGGTAGGTCGCGGTTACCCTTCGCCGAACATTGAGAGACGCGCTTACCGCCTGTTGCGACTCGCTATCAATACACTTCGATACTGCACTTAGAATTTATATAAATAATTAACTTATATGCCAAAAGAATAGAATACTACAAAATTTACTGGCTTTCAAAGATAAGTCAGATTGAACATGACCGGAGCACGCGCAAGGACAGTTTGCATAAGTCTTTAGCATTAGATCTGCAATAGTTATTTGTTTTAGAAGGGGACAAAGTTGATGTTACTCCTCGTGCTTAAACCACGAGCGTAGTGAGTGGTTCGAAAAGTGGAACCACGAGTGTTGCGAGTGTTTCAAAGCAGGGGGGTTAAATAAACTTTGCTACCGAGTGAAACACAAAATGTCTCACCACAACAATGCGAGGAAAATACTAACTATACATTACAAATCAAATCCAAGTGAATGCTAAGTATTATTTATCATCCAAAATCATTACTTAAAAGTCAATTCCACCAGCCAACAAAAGCATCGCTTTCCCGCTCAAAACCCGTTATTATTCAGTTCCATCAGATTCTCCAGAATCGTATCAAGCGGGTCGTAGGTACTATGTCATATGTACAATTATGGGTAGTTTAGTTAGGTAGCTCGCAATATGACGCTACCAGTCACAAGCGTGACGCACTGTCATCAGGCTGTTCGCGGTAAACGCCGCAAGCCTGTAGGTTGGCAATCCTCGCCCACTTGAAGCGCCCGATCGTGGTCACCGCGTGCGACATTGACACACATACTGTGGCCAAAGCCGCCAAAGATTGACGTTACAACTTAGCACTGCCACTGGGCTAGCGACATTATGAAAACGCTTGTTCTTGTAGGTAGTGCTCCGCATCTGTATAAATGTTCTTTCCTCGTCATATTTTTCCGCAATACAATTCAGTGTGGCTATGGCGTTTACGTCATTTATCGAATTTGTAGTATTTAAAATGACGTGAACATGTATGTATGTATGAACATGCTATAATTGTGTCAATATTTTTTTTTTCAGAGTGAAATGGTGAGGAAATACGAAAGAATGAGCGGCCGCCAGTCTTGGAACGAAGCCGACATGGCGAGGGCTGTAGCAGCTGTAGTTTCAGGGAAGATGGGGTACAAACTGGCCGCCAGGACGTTCCACATACCGCGCTCGACCCTACAGCGGCGCGCCAGCAAGATACGGTATCAGCAGCCCGACGATCCCAAGCCCATCATGGGCCACTACAGGCGCGTTTTCACGGAAAGCCAAGAGAAAGATTTAGTCGGCTACATCAAGAGTATGGAGCAGTACTTCATGGGCGTATCTCGCCGAGACATCAGGGAGCTGGCGTACCAATATGCTGAAGACAACCACTTGAATCATCCCTTCGATACCAACTCGAGAATGGCCGGCGAGGACTGGGTCAGGAATTTCCTTAAAAGGAATCCCGAGCTGATGCACAAATCGGAAAAAGACTTTGAGTTGGAGCCGGTGAACTTCGACCAATTCTATCACTTCATGGTTCAGTTCTCATGATTAGTGGTTCACGGTAGCATTATTCCTGTACAATAGAAAGACCTTGTCTGAAAAACTGTAAACTATAAGAAACCTCAAGGTAAAACGGCAAGTAACGTCACTTGCCGCTCAAAACAATTTATAGTGCCATGGCCTCTTTTCACAAGAAATGCAAGCACTGCAAACCATGGCCAAAGATTTGACTATTGAATAAGACCAAGAGGGGAGTTTATAAAAATCTATTTTTAAATTAAATGTAGGGAACAAATTAACAAAGCTCAAAAATAGAGGAAAGTTTTACAAGATACCTATACCTATATTTAACAAAGCTGTGTTGTTAGACATTTGTTTTTAATGCTATGATTGTACTTATCGTTTTTATGGAATCAAACCATCCGTTAATTCTTAATTTATAGTTTAAAATTCTGTTATTTAATAGTAAATTTTATCTTGCTAAATTAAGGGCTGTGATAATAAGAGAAATGTATATTTGTGGAACATATCAAGATATAGAGGTGTTGTATAGGTTTAGAAGGGATAATGGAACGGGAAAGGACTTTTGAAAATCTCATATGCCAAGCATGAGGTAATTATATAGATAAGGATCCAGCGAACCATTAAGGAAAGCTAGTTAAGTTATCAAATATCGTAAATGTTGGAATGAGAAAGTAGATTATTTAAACGAACTTTTTATTATATCGGATTATATTAACAGCTCTTAGTCGAAGATTATTTTGTCCGGGCAATGCGGAATGGAAGAGAAATCAAGCGCGTGAAATAAAAAAAATCTGTATAATATTTTAACCCAAGTGAAATATTGTTCCTCATAAATATCTTGATTGTATCATAGCTCGTTCGTTGAATCCAAATACACGCGCAGCCGCAGACTCCGGCGCAGGTATCGACTAATGTGATAATCGGTGATTGGTAATATTAGTGGAAAAAAGATAATTACAGATCAGACTAACTTCTTGAACAGTGTTCTTTAAATTAAAAACGAAATATTTATTCTATAATTATAAGACATTAAGTACCTTATATTTTTGTCGTTACCTGATTTGTTTTGATCTCTTAAGTTAGTTTAGGCTCTAGATTATTTATTTAGCCTCAAAAATTTTACATTTGTTTAAGAGGTTTATTATGGGACCGCAGTCACCTACCTACATATGTATGCCAATGCCAAACCTGTTGATGATTTGAGATTTATTTTAATTTAATTCTTAAGTACTTATTTAATATTAGAGTAACTACGTTCAATAAATATTTTAAACTTTACTAATATAATTTAATTATTTCAAGCATTCCAAAAGGCCATAACCGATGAATAAATGCTATAAAGCGAGGTTTAGACTAGCAAGAACTTGCATGCAATTTTCATTCCACTGCGGTATCTGATCAAACTTTTGAATGCAGATTACCTTAGTAGTCGGCAATGTAACGTAAATTGCTTGCAAGTTCTTGCTAGTCTACGCCTCGCTTAAGCATTAATAAGGATCCAGGAGCGGTAAAATACCTAATCACCTAAAGGTATGCAAAAAGATGAATGGAATTTGAAAAACCTCATACATAAACAAATAAATATTACAAGCCATGTCACTCGCCCAACAGAAAAAACTCTAAACGACACCGTTGA
The DNA here is from genome assembly GCF_947568885.1 of Cydia strobilella. Classification (NCBI taxonomy): domain Eukaryota; kingdom Metazoa; phylum Arthropoda; class Insecta; order Lepidoptera; family Tortricidae; genus Cydia; species Cydia strobilella. The sequence continues at coordinate 18,292,702 of NC_086044.1, forward strand.
TGTGTACCTATGTTAAGTCAGGCCCTCTGTAACTGTAAAAAAATATTAATTTCGTCTACAATACGTACACGAGAAAAATACAAGTTTGTACTCGTAAAACAATAAAAATACACCAGTCCAATGAGAATGAGTTGAGATATATACTATCCAGTACAAACGTGCTGAATTAGTATTGAGAAAAAATATCTGTGAGACTGAAACATATAAAAACTCAAAAATGCGCGTTTTCCCAGAGATAAGACCTAGCTAGATCGATTTTTCGCCCCCGAAAATCCATAGCAAATTTCATCGAAATAGTTTTCGAGCCGAAAGAGCCGTTTCCTAGATCCCCGAAATATATAAATATATGTACTTATATACAAGTATTGCTCGTTTAAAGGTATAAATAAGATAAGTAGACAAATCAAGTCAGCTTTTGTTTCTTTATGTTAATAAATTATAGAGCAGTCAGATTCTAAACTTAATTCTTATCTGTCACAAAAACAGAACCTTAAACGTCATTCACGTAAATTTCTTCTACTTATAATAGGGGAAGTACGGACAAAATCACAGGATGTTTTGCTTTTGAATCATATCTCCTTATTTAAAGTAATTATTATAAACGGTTTTAGTTATTAATACTCATTATTGGTTCATTGACTAATAATAATAATAGCCTTTTAATTGAACAGAAACCACATTAAAATATATATTCTGAAAAATATACAGGCATGCAAAAACCATTTTGTCCATATAGTATGGGTAAAATGACACACCAGGTAAGGACATAATGGCATAATTCTAAGGACATAGTTCACATAATAAAAAAAAATAAGTAACTCGAGTAACTTCAAATTTAGCATCTTGGGCTCCCCTATTAGTAACAATACTTTAATCATTTCGCGTATTATTAAAGTAATGGCAACGGAAGGCTATATGAAGCGCCGGTGGCCTAGCGGTAGGAGCGTGCGACTTTCAATCCGAAGGTCGCGGGTTCAAACCCCGGCTCGTACCAAAGAGTTTTTCGGAACTTATGTACGAAATATCATTAGATATTTACCAGTCGCTTTTCGGTGAAGGAAAACATCGTAAGGAAACCGGACTAATCCCAATAAGGTCTTGTTTTCCCTCCGGGTTAGAAGGTCAGATGACAGTCGCTTTCGTAAAAACTAGTGCCTACGTCAATTCTCGGGATTAGTCGTCAAGCGGACCCCAGACTCCCAAGAAGAAGAAGGAGGGCTATATGAGGACAGTGTGAAAAAAGAAAAAAAAATTCAATTTATTTATTCAAAAGACAACAATGGCGCATTATGGTTAGTATTGCAACAACTAAAAATATAAATAACAATTAATTTTTACACCCGTAAGTTATAGGTACTTAGATAATACATATCTCATATTTACATGTGAGCTTAATTTACAAATCGTCGGGTGACAAGCAAAAGTCACTAAGTACCACCACAAGTTCATAGCCATAGCCACAACACAAGCCATAGCACAAGTTCGTATTAATCCGAATAAGGTTGATTTTTGTAAAATTATTTTTCAGTAAGTAATTAGTGAATTTTCTTGTGACCTGACGACATAGGAGTCAGAGATAGCGAAAAAGTGAAAGGGAAAACAGCTGGGTTAACGATTTTTGACACCGACTTGCGCAAATTTCGTTATTCTTGCATTATTCCCTTTTAAATAAAATAAAAATCGAACGCGCTGGAGTAAGTCAAGGTCGCGCTTTTTTTTGCAACTTTGTGACGTTACGGATCGCTAAAATCGTCCGATTATTGAAATGGGAACTATTTAACAAGTAATTAAACCACCATAAATCTTAATCTGACGCGCTCGAGTATTTCAAGGTGGTGATTTTTTTTCACTATTCTGACGGCCTGTTCTGGACTCCCGGCTCAAGGACACATACTTGGTGGAGGTACTCAACAGAATGCAAGGTATCCCCCCTATCTTAATCTGACGCGCTCGAGTAACTCCAAAAATCCCCTCTTGGGCTGGGGAGCCATTAGGAACGGGTATTCAGCTTTACCCGTATTATACAAGATACAAGATACAAGACATTTATTGGTAAAAGTTAATGTTTTACAGGTCAGTAAAATAGGTAGGTACATAGCGCATTATGAAGCGCTTAAAAAGCCAAATATAAGGGTTTTAGTAAGCAGCGTTGGTAAGCAAAGCCTAACGAAATACCCCTTCCAAAACCCTCGAAGGGGATACCGGACCCTGTGTCCCTGTTTTTGACCACCACATACATCCAAAGGTTAAACGGTAGAGGTACACCGTACACCTACAGTAACTAGTCAGAAAGAAAAAATAAAAATACATTTGTTTAACGTCACAACATAGTAAGTAGGGTAGTATTGGACACGCCAAAGTCTTGTGACCGCAAGTTGTTCTATTATGGTCTATTTATTTATGTACGTAGTACTGCGCTAACAATATTTCCAAATCATTATTCTCTTCGCAGACGAATGCTTAGGTATACCACATGCAGGGGCGGAAGAACCTCGTGTAATTAAGTGAAGAGAAGATTTAAAACAGGTAAGATAAAATAACGCCTAAAACTAAAACCGCTCTATATTTAGACAAGTATTTTGCATTAATGAAGACCAAATCCATGGAAATGTAAGCTGCATGGAATTGCATGCAAGTGCAGTAGCTTGCAGGAAGCGGCGGGTCGCGACGGGCGCCCTCGGACGTCCGAGTTCCTGCTCCGTGCTGATTGTGCCACTTAAACATGCTGTAGTATACCTGCATGTATAGGTACTATGTAAAGACCTGACCAATGGACTTGGTTCTTTTATAATTGTGTAAATCAACAATATGCCGCAGTAAAACATGGTTCATCTTATTTTTGAGCCATATTGTATAAATCTTTAATCTTCACCTAATGTGGGATAAGGCAAAGAAAAAGAAGAAGGAGTGTATAAATCTTTAATTTCAATTGTCTATAGTAAGTATCTTGCCAAATATTCATTACGTGGACATAATTCAAAAACATAAGCAATAAACGAAATTATTTTACTTAGTCACTGTCATGAGCAAATCAGAGTTACAAATTGTAGTTATCAATAATTCTTGTCTTGAGTAGGTAGAAGTAGAAAACAGGTAAAAGACTGGCCCAGGAAAGAAAGGATTGGCAAATGACTCCACTAACAAGAGCAAAGCTCTTAAATCATGATGATGATGATGAGTAGGTAGATTTGAGCTTGAGTCACCTATTCCATGAAGTTGTAGTCATTCAGTAAGTGGGTTCCTTCGTCGTAAAACATCGACGTAAGCATTTTCACCCCTATTAGAATACCAGTTATGATATTGAAAGTGATAGCTACTATAAAACTTTGATCGAAGTTTCATATTCTCCTAAGAAAGCAGGTGTTGCTCGAAGCCTAAGACGAACCAATTTGAAATCAATAGTGAACAAAATATGCAACTCGTTCCAATTGAAAATGGTTTAAATTACATTGTAGTCGAACCACACTGTTCTACCTCAGGGATGGCCAGGGGGCGCCACAAACCCTCGGAAATTGTCATATACTTGGAAATTTCGACCCATGCCACCGAGCCCGGGTGGCCGAGCGGTTTAGGCATCTGTCGTGTAAACGGAGGACGCTGGTTGGATTCCAGGCTGGAGTGGAGGCCTTGGTCATATTTTCCTTTGTATATGATATTTATTTCGTTTATAGATGGTTTATAGTTTAAATAGTAGTGTCTACTTGTAAATAAACATATATTAAAATATTTTCTTAAGAAAGTTATTTAATTTGTTCTTAGAGTACATTGTAGTAATTAGTACCTACCCACTACGAGTAGGACCGTGGGCTTTACGAGAATACTTCCCACCATTACTTTTATATTTGAATACCAACGTAAATACAAGCACCACACAAAACTGACAGAAGCTTAACAACCAAAGCGTATCAAACATATAAATATGTGGGCAACGCGATATCTCAAAGTTGGCCCCTCACGCTCCGGGCGCTTAAACCCCCTCTGGGACCAACTCCCAACCCCCTCCGTTAGGGTTAGTTTTTCAACGGTGGGTATTCAGCAAAACTGCCAAACTTGTAGTTCGGTGAATGGGGATATGGTGAAGAGTTCGCGCCTGTACTTACATTTTAAGCCAAGTTTTGGTAGATTGATGCACTTCAATACTTCGAAAGTAGATAACACACGTGTTAAAGTTTGAGGAGGGAGACGCCGTGCAGTGGAAAAGCATAATATATGAGTTTAGCTTCATTATTAACTAAAGTAGATGTACATAGAGCTTTAGTATGTATGGCTCAGTTGAAAGTGCATTGAATTATTAGAGAAGACTATTGAGTAAGTAGATATGTCACATAAAAAAGGATATATTATTATGAAACCTTTTCTTTGGTTAATAGGAGTCATCAGGATTATTAGCTTTCATTAGATTCTGAGCGCTTTTACACTTTTATCAATAAATCATCGACACGTTTCCAACGAGCCGAAAACATACAGAGAATAACTAAGTAAAAGCGTGAGAAAATTCGATTCAACGGAGTATCGGTCTATCGGTTTGTAAGCGCCTGTTAGATTCGAATAGCATTAAATTGAGGGACTCGCGCACGGTGCGTAATAGTCATACTTGTTATGAACAAAATGCTGCACTTCATGATAAAAGCAAGCCGCTTTGCACAGTGATAGTAGGGACCAAACTGAGCGATTTGACCCGCAGCAGCGGCAGTTTTACCCCTTAGGAACAGAGATGGCGCCACTTCTTTGAAAAATTATTTAAAAAATTCTACAAACTAAACCAATGAACCGATTTAAATATTTAATATCTCAAATGAAAGCTCATTATATACATTACATTTAAAAAAATACATAAAAAATATATACTGAATACTTTTGACAAAAAACGGCATCTTAAGTTTTTTTTTTACTCGATTGATAGTTTGTACTTGATTTCTCAAAAAAAGGTATGGAACATGAATAGTTTAATGCATGTATATATTACTGAATAAATAACAAGTATTATAAAAAAAACCGACACCGATACCTCTCATACTTCACGAAATATGAAAGTTTGAATGTGAGTGCAAATTTCTTCATTATATATTTCAAAAAATTCTTCAAGCTAAACTATTTGATCGATTTCAATGTTTAATATCTCAAATAAAAGAACATTATATACGTTACTTATAAAAAAATACTCAAAAACATATACTGAATACTTTTGGCAGAAAACGGCATCTTAAGTTTTTTTTTCTTACTCGATTGAGTTTTTACTTGATTTATTACTGTATGTATATATTACTGAATAAATAACAAGTTCCTGAACAACTGGCCGGAGGAAACAACAAATCGGGAGTCGTGGAAATCAAGGGGAGAGGCCTTTGCCCAGCAGTGGGACACTTAGTAGGCTTACAAAAAAAAAAATTATAAAAAAAACCTGACACCGATACCTTTCATTTTTCACGAAATATTTAAGTTCAATTATGAACGCTCTTTCAAATAAATTTATTTAAAAGAAATCTTCAACCGCAGTAAGTGAAATATAATAATGTAATTTTTAATTCAGGGTTATTTTGCATGCTGACCACTGATGGCACAAAATTATAGGTTTAATGGTAATCAGCTAGGCACAAAAATAATTCAACAGTAATCTACAGGCACAAAAATAATTCCACAGTAATCTACAGCAACCAGTTCATGTATAATCGGTGATTTTGTAGTGTTGAAATGGTACGAGTACTTCAAAACGACTTTTCTTTTTCAGTTCTACATCTACCGGTGAACCCGAAGAGGACATTTAAGTTTTTTGTTTACAAATGTAGTCACTTTAAATAAAAATAATTTCTATTTTGTTATATTTTTCCCAGGAAAAAACTATTCACTTTTTATTTATTTATTAAAATAAATTGGGTGATTTCTTTTCATATGACACAAATTTATATTAAAATCAGTGCACTTGCTGCGGTTGAAGATTTCTTTTAAATAAATTTATTTGTAAGAGCGTGCATAATTGAACTTAAATATACATTTATTAAACTATTCATCGCATCGCATCGGATCGCATCCGAAACACTACACTGCGCTCCAGAACAGGCATAGCTGACGTAGGGGAGAAGACCGCTAGGCTGAAGTGGGACTGGGCAGGTCACGTCTGCCGCATGCATCCGGATAGGTGGGCTAGTATAGCCACCAAGTGGATGCCGCAAAAGAAGCGCGGACGTGGCAGGCCCAGGCGGAGATGGCGGGACGACTTAGACACCTTCACTAATAACTGGCCGGAAACAGCTCAACAACGGGAGTCATGGAAATCAAAGGGCTTTGCCCAGCAGTGGGACACTACAGGCTATATTTTTTTTTTTTTAAGAAATCAAGTAAAAACTATCAATCGAGTAAGAAAAAAAACTTAAGATGCCGTTTTTTGGGAAAAGTATTCAGTATATGTTTCATGAATAATTTTTTATAAGTAATGTATATAATGAGCTTTTATTTGGGATATTAAACATTGAAATCGGTCAAATAGTTTAGCTTGTAGAATTTTTTGAAATATATTTTGAAGAAATTTACACTCACATTCAAACTTTCATATTTCGTGAAGTATGAGAGGTATCGGTGTAGAGTTTTTTGTATAATACTTGTTATTTATTCAGTAATATACACATGCATTAAACTATTAATGTTCCATACATTTTTTTTGAGAAATCAAGTAAAAACTATCAATCGAGTAAAAAAAAAACTTAAGATGACGTTTTTTGTCAAAGTATTCAGTATATATTTTTTGAGTATTTTTTTAAAAGTAACGTATGTAATAAGCTTTTATTTGAGATATTAAACATTTAAATCGGTTCATTGGTTTAGCTTGTAGAATTTTTTGAAATATTTTTTAAAGAAGTGGCGCCATCTCTGTTCCTAAGGGGTGAAACTTGCGCTGCTGCGGGTCAAATCACTCAGTTTGGCCCCTTCTAGCACTGTGCAAAGCGGCTTGCTTTTATCATGAAGTGCAGCATCCGGGCAAAAAATGGCCATAACAAGTATGACTATAATTGCGTATTTGGTGGGAGACAAAAGACCTTGCGAAACACAAAAAAATATAGTTCCTACACATTAATACTCATGCAGAATAAGCAAACCATCTGATAGGTAGGCAGTAGGTAAACATAATTGTACCGCAAAGGTATTGAAACAGGGAAGGAAACATTGGTCATATGTGCATTTGTGCAGAATTTATAGCGTTGACAACAAACGTTACGATATAATACGAATAAGTGTAAGTAATATCCCAAGCACAAGAATTCACCGGAGGTCCCTTTATCTCCCGATAGAGATTATGAGTCCCGTAAAGCACATCTGCTCGGGTTTCAAATTAGATCTCATCTCGCCGACGGCGACGGAGGAAGCAAAAGGACAGAAGATTACGGAAATGATATTCTGCATTACCGACTACTTGAAAACCTAGCTAAACGATAGACTACCTTTCATCCTTCCTTTAATAGTACATTATGATACAAGTGTGCTAAGTTGGTCATATGATATTTATTTCGTTTATAGATGGTTTATAGTTTAAATAGTAGTGTCTACTTGTAAATAAACATATATTAAAATATTTTCTTAAGAAAGTTATTTAATTTGTTCTTAGAGTACATTGTAGTAATTAGTACCTACCCACTACGAGTAGGACCGTGGGCTTTACGAGAATACTTCCCACCATTACTTTTATATTTGAATACCAACGTAAATACAAGCACCACACAAAACTGACAGAAGCTTAACAACCAAAGCGTATCAAACATATAAATATGTGGGCAACGCGATATCTCAAAGTTGGCCCCTCACGCTCCGGGCGCTTAAACCCCCTCTGGGACCAACTCCCAACCCCCTCCGTTAGGGTTAGTTTTTCAACGGTGGGTATTCAGCAAAACTGCCAAACTTGTAGTTCGGTGAATGGGGATATGGTGAAGAGTTCGCGCCTGTACTTACATTTTAAGCCAAGTTTTGGTAGATTGATGCACTTCAATACTTCGAAAGTAGATAACACACGTGTTAAAGTTTGAGGAGGGAGACGCCGTGCAGTGGAAAAGCATAATATATGAGTTTAGCTTCATTATTAACTAAAGTAGATGTACATAGAGCTTTAGTATGTATGGCTCAGTTGAAAGTGCATTGAATTATTAGAGAAGACTATTGAGTAAGTAGATATGTCACATAAAAAAGGATATATTATTATGAAACCTTTTCTTTGGTTAATAGGAGTCATCAGGATTATTAGCTTTCATTAGATTCTGAGCGCTTTTACACTTTTATCAATAAATCATCGACACGTTTCCAACGAGCCGAAAACATACAGAGAATAACTAAGTAAAAGCGTGAGAAAATTCGATTCAACGGAGTATCGGTCTATCGGTTTGTAAGCGCCTGTTAGATTCGAATAGCATTAAATTGAGGGACTCGCGCACGGTGCGTAATAGTCATACTTGTTATGAACAAAATGCTGCACTTCATGATAAAAGCAAGCCGCTTTGCACAGTGATAGTAGGGACCAAACTGAGCGATTTGACCCGCAGCAGCGGCAGTTTTACCCCTTAGGAACAGAGATGGCGCCACTTCTTTGAAAAATTATTTAAAAAATTCTACAAACTAAACCAATGAACCGATTTAAATATTTAATATCTCAAATGAAAGCTCATTATATACATTACATTTAAAAAAATACATAAAAAATATATACTGAATACTTTTGACAAAAAACGGCATCTTAAGTTTTTTTTTTACTCGATTGATAGTTTGTACTTGATTTCTCAAAAAAATGTATGGAACATGAATAGTTTAATGCATGTATATATTACTGAATAAATAACAAGTATTATAAAAAAAACCGACACCGATACCTCTCATACTTCACGAAATATGAAAGTTTGAATGTGAGTGCAAATTTCTTCATTATATATTTCAAAAAATTCTTCAAGCTAAACTATTTGATCGATTTCAATGTTTAATATCTCAAATAAAAGAACATTATATACGTTACTTATAAAAAAATACTCAAAAACATATACTGAATACTTTTGGCAGAAAACGGCATCTTAAGTTTTTTTTTCTTACTCGATTGAGTTTTTACTTGATTTATTACTGTATGTATATATTACTGAATAAATAACAAGTTCCTGAACAACTGGCCGGAGGAAACAACAAATCGGGAGTCGTGGAAATCAAGGGGAGAGGCCTTTGCCCAGCAGTGGGACACTTAGTAGGCTTACAAAAAAAAAAATTATAAAAAAAACCTGACACCGATACCTTTCATTTTTCACGAAATATTTAAGTTCAATTATGAACGCTCTTTCAAATAAATTTATTTAAAAGAAATCTTCAACCGCAGTAAGTGAAATATAATAATGTAATTTTTAATTCAGGGTTATTTTGCATGCTGACCACTGATGGCACAAAATTATAGGTTTAATGGTAATCAGCTAGGCACAAAAATAATCCAACAGTAATCTACAGGCACAAAAATAATTCCACAGTAATCTACAGCAACCAGTTCATGTATAATCGGTGATTTTGTAGTGTTGAAATGGTACGAGTACTTCAAAACGACTTTTCTTTTTCAGTTCTACATCTACCGGTGAACCCGAAGAGGACATTTAAGTTTTTTGTTTACAAATGTAGTCACTTTAAATAAAAATAATTTCTATTTTGTTATATTTTTCCCAGGAAAAAACTATTCACTTTTTATTTATTTATTAAAATAAATTGGGTGATTTCTTTTCATATGACACAAATTTATATTAAAATCAGTGCACTTGCTGCGGTTGAAGATTTCTTTTAAATAAATTTATTTGTAAGAGCGTGCATAATTGAACTTAAATATACATTTATTAAACTATTCATCGCATCGCATCGGATCGCATCCGAAACACTACACTGCGCTCCAGAACAGGCATAGCTGACGTAGGGGAGAAGACCGCTAGGCTGAAGTGGGACTGGGCAGGTCACGTCTGCCGCATGCATCCGGATAGGTGGGCTAGTATAGCCACCAAGTGGATGCCGCAAAAGAAGCGCGGACGTGGCAGGCCCAGGCGGAGATGGCGGGACGACTTAGACACCTTCACTAATAACTGGCCGGAAACAGCTCAACAACGGGAGTCATGGAAATCAAAGGGCTTTGCCCAGCAGTGGGACACTACAGGCTATATTTTTTTTTTTTTAAGAAATCAAGTAAAAACTATCAATCGAGTAAGAAAAAAAACTTAAGATGCCGTTTTTTGGGAAAAGTATTCAGTATATGTTTCATGAATAATTTTTTATAAGTAATGTATATAATGAGCTTTTATTTGGGATATTAAACATTGAAATCGGTCAAATAGTTTAGCTTGTAGAATTTTTTGAAATATATTTTGAAGAAATTTACACTCACATTCAAACTTTCATATTTCGTGAAGTATGAGAGGTATCGGTGTAGAGTTTTTTGTATAATACTTGTTATTTATTCAGTAATATACACATGCATTAAACTATTAATGTTCCATACATTTTTTTTGAGAAATCAAGTAAAAACTATCAATCGAGTAAAAAAAAAACTTAAGATGACGTTTTTTGTCAAAGTATTCAGTATATATTTTTTGAGTATTTTTTTAAAAGTAACGTATGTAATAAGCTTTTATTTGAGATATTAAACATTTAAATCGGTTCATTGGTTTAGCTTGTAGAATTTTTTGAAATATTTTTTAAAGAAGTGGCGCCATCTCTGTTCCTAAGGGGTGAAACTTGCGCTGCTGCGGGTCAAATCACTCAGTTTGGCCCCTTCTAGCACTGTGCAAAGCGGCTTGCTTTTATCATGAAGTGCAGCATCCGGGCAAAAAATGGCCATAACAAGTATGACTATAATTGCGTATTTGGTGGGAGACAAAAGACCTTGCGAAACACAAAAAAATATAGTTCCTACACATTAATACTCATGCAGAATAAGCAAACCATCTGATAGGTAGGCAGTAGGTAAACATAATTGTACCGCAAAGGTATTGAAACAGGGAAGGAAACATTGGTCATATGTGCATTTGTGCAGAATTTATAGCGTTGACAACAAACGTTACGATATAATACGAATAAGTGTAAGTAATATCCCAAGCACAAGAATTCACCGGAGGTCCCTTTATCTCCCGATAGAGATTATGAGTCCCGTAAAGCACATCTGCTCGGGTTTCAAATTAGATCTCATCTCGCCGACGGCGACGGAGGAAGCAAAAGGACAGAAGATTACGGAAATGATATTCTGCATTACCGACTACTTGAAAACCTAGCTAAACGATAGACTACCTTTCATCCTTCCTTTAATAGTACATTATGATACAAGTGTGCTAAGTTGGTCATTACACACGAGGCGATATTGTGCGCGCGAGCTGTAAGCGAGCGCGCAATAAGAAAGCCGATGTGTGTAATGACCAATGCACACGCGTTTCATACGACGTTTTTCAACACACTTGCGAGAAAAAAAAACTTTCATATTAATCAAAATTTTAATAGTTAAAACAGTTACGAGTAGTATTGTGTGTTTCATCTGTCATACTCGTGCCGGCCGCCCCTCGCTCGCCCCGGCCGCGGGCGGCGCGGCGGGCGGGCCGGCCGGGCCGCGCGCCGCGCAGGCGGTCGGGCGCGCCGGTGCCCGCCAGTCCGACCAATTAAAGAAGGCTCCCTTTCCATGCATATTATTAGCAATCAGTTAGCTTCTTGACACAGTCGGATAATATAATGAAAAATCACGAGTGGAATAATACACTGAAAGAGCAAGCGTGTTTAATATCTAGGATTATGAGCCAAAAATCGGTGGAATAAAAACGTCGTTTTGAGCAAGTGTGTTGAAAAGTATATTTTCATGCAAGTAAGGGCAGCGTTCTTCATTTTCTAAAATTTTAGTCCTTTAACATTTTCGTTTGGCACCGCCTTCAACAACTAAGTAATTACCCGGATGGTTATTAATTTGCTTATTATTAGATATTACTTACATAATTACTTTTTGGCAGAAATTTGCTTTACGAAGGGATAGGGACTGGACAAGGATAGAGGTCGGGTATATAAAAATTATTTTGTGCTTTTCCTTTTAAAAATAATGGACTTAACTATAAAAATACTACGCCATAAATTTTCTATGCATGAAACAAATGAGCGTTCCATACTATTACCTATGGGCCAGTACTTCATCATTTTCTATGAATGTGTACTTAATACCACATGCCAAAACAAGAGATACTGATCACGTTATCACCTAAAACATTTGTAACTAAAAGGGCAAGTTTATGGGAGACAAAAAGTTATGGTAGGTATCTGAAAGGGTGCCAAGATTTGCACAAGTGTGGAAAGCCGTTGGATAAGTGTGCACTCCAAAAGTATTAGAGGTCTCCGCTCCCTAGGAACCATTTTTCGATTCAGGGTCCCATTTGCAAAATGTACCTACGTAAATTTCTATCCCACATGGTTAGGTGGTTAGGTTTTGGCTCCATTATTGCATTGTTGCAGGGGGCATTTCATTGCTATCCAATTTACATATTTATGCGGAGTTGTTGCTCAATCGAACATTGGAGACTGAGTCAAATTTAAATGTAAGGTTTGATGGCAACATGGGGCCAGCATTCATCGGCAACTACACCAGCTATTTAGTTAGGACGGTACTACATACTTTCTCGAAGGTGATCTCGCATTTAATAGTTACTTATCTTATTTCTGTAAAGTCGCGTGTAAAAATATGTGTGCACACATCTTACTCAAAAATATGTCCCATAGCTCTTATGTCAGCGAATTACTATGGCACGTATTTTTGGTAAGTTGTATGAACCCATATTTTTACACTTGACTGTACACCTTTAACGTAGTCTGTTATCATTTAGCCAATTTATAACACTAAATGGTATACTGAGTAATCTGTAATGTGTTACATGTGTTGTGGGGCAAGTAGTTTAAATATGTCTGGTATAGTTTGAATCTTCTCAAATGATTTTTAGCCATTGTTTCTTTTATCCCTACTCCTGTCCGTCCTCAGCTGAGCCATACATACTGTGTGTCCTTGCGAGCGCGTCGGCATTGTGTGTGTGTCGCTCAGACACAATGGCCACGCGCTCATATAAAAGGAACAATGGCTTTTGTTTAACAGATTAGGGTCTTTGGTGTAAAAATAATTTGAGAAGATTCAAACTATATGACTAAGACGGGCATCGGTTAGCGGTAGTCACTTGAACTCACAGCGGTTTTGGCAACTATGTAGCTTCGCCAGAATGTAACTATTCAAACAATGCTTAGGGTAACAAGTACTCGTAAAGTTACAGTTTGTTAGACGAATATCTTGTTTCGACGAGTGGACGTCTGAGGGCCTGCTTCAATGTTGCAAAGTCTTCGATATTATAACGACCAAATACCTGTTTTAGATAGATTTGTGGGATTTGTTAAATACCTAAACATGTACAGTACAACAAGATTCGATGATTAAATCAGTAAAATAAAGAAACCCCACGGGGTACATGAAAAAAAATATTGGCAAAGTTTTGAAAACCATCGTCTTCTCTGCTTCATCAGTGGGGTAAGACAAGTATCGGTTAGTCTCTTGGTCATAAGACGTCTAATCGGTTTTGTACACTATGTAGCTTCGTCAGAACGTATCTAACTAAAATAATTAAAGCAATATTTTAATATCATCATAATTATAATTATATATGATTTATCATAATTTTAACGGGTCTAGGGGAATTCATTTAGTTTGCCTTTATTTCCGTCCAACGTTTCGACGCAGGTTCTACACTGGTCGTTGCCGCGGATAACTGAAGTTCCAGCAAAATGTCAAAACAGATATGTGTAACTACCCGAAGAAAAGTTTATGAAGTAACCATAACAAGTTCATGGAGTAGACATCACAAATTCAAAACACAAATTATCGCACGTCAATTTAAATGTTAATTTATTGGAACACTACACAAAAATTTTACCTTTCCTCCTTGGTCAGTCCGGGACATAAGCTTACTCAGTGCGAACTTTTCAAAAAAGAAGTGTCAACGAAGATAGCAGACCAAGTATAGGTATCTTAAAATCAATCATCTGTCCACCTCTTGCTCTCTCAGGGTACCGCTTAATATCACTTAAAACTTAGCAGCTAAATCATTCATCTTATTACTCGTAGGAATTCTAAGTAACTGCCCAAGGGCCGGCTTCAATGTTGCAAAGTTTTAGTGGGTTATCAATTTTCATTAATATGGCACACTTTGTCGTGTTTTCCCGGTTATTCATGGTGTATATCTTGAAAAACAAAAGGAACTTATTGTACATTCATTGAAGTTACAGCAGCTTTGCCGCTGGCAATCAGTAGCTGATTAAAATAACGCTTTTCCAGTAAACAAAAGACAGGCGTAAATTAATGTTCAGCTTCTATTTGTAGCGCTCAATTATTTAAATTGTAAGTGAATAATAATGTCAGGAATTCGTTGCCGAGACGCTGCGAATATTATTATTTAATAAGACACAAAACGTCGCAAATAATTTAAATATATTTTGAAATAGGAGATCGTCTCCGTATCAAACGTAAATACGCCTAAACAATAACGGAACAAAGTACAAATACCTCCAATTTCACCTCCGCATCGTTGTCCTTTGTCACCTAAAAGTTACGGCGCCTTCAAAACATTCGAAACATTTGCGGCGTAATGCTAAAGCACTTGGTTCGCGTCTTGAAGAATACCTGCGAGGCAACTAAATAAAACGAGTTACTCGTACTTACCTACATTACAACAGTATAAGTCTGTGCGCGACCTCTTTCAATAACGTACTTCTGTAGAATTTCTTTGAAACTCACCTTTTGATCTCTACGATCGTAGCGACTCTACTCTGCACCATCAAAGAAGCTTCTGGGAATTTTTTTCTCTAACTACAAAAGCTTTTCTATTATATGAAAGCGTACAACTATTTTGTAATAAATAGCAACTGGAAAACTTACAAACACGGTATACAACCAATAACTTGTAATATAAGGAGCAACTTTATTAATTTTTAAATTGCAACAACTTTTTCTGCGCTCTTACTAAACCTAAACTTGGAAGTAGAAGATCAGGTAGCGGAGCCATTTGTGGTGGTAATTATCATATGGGAGAAGAAAACAAACACGCTGGCTTGACAATCTCGTAAGAATGGAAAATGAGGAACGATAAGATGAAAAAAGAGGCTTGGTTCTCCAGTTTCATTTTGGGGTCGCTAAGCCAACGGAACACACACATTTTCAAACCTATAGAGTACTTTTTTTTCAAGTTGATTAAATACAATACCTATCAGGCCAATTGGAACGTACACTGACATCTAAATGATGTCATTCAGTTATCGTGCATTTCGCTCATACTTGACCGCACATGTATTGGCGCGAGCGAGAGCGAGATGTACGTTCGAATTGGCCTGTATGACTTGTTAGTGAATAAACTGCTACGAGCTACGGCGTGGCGCTACGAAATTAGCTCAAACTTTTCGGTCGGGGCTTAACCTTTCGTATGCTTCTGTCAAAAAACTGCTATTTAAATAGCAATCTAGACAACTTCATGTTTAAGTTAAATATATGGAGCAGATCTGCTCCTAAGCATACCAAAGGTTAAAATCTGCTACGTGTATTTCAACCGTCAAGGAAAATAATCAAGTCTAAATAATGTAATCATTCAAATCATTCTCCAAATAAATATCTAACTCAACATCATCACGGAATCCAATAAACTTCTCTAACGCTTTAGTAAACTCGCAATCATAAAGAGCGCGGCAAAACCCATTTCTGCTCGTTCTTATTTGTTTTTAAAGGGAGCTGAAGCCAATTTACGAGGCGAGGACGGCGAGCAAAATAACGTTTGACAGCTTCCGCGGGCGCCTTTGAAGGAGCCATTAGAAAGAGCGCTAAGCGTGAAAAATATTGTGCTGATGTTGAGCGCACTTTCATCTGCACTTTTCTATATAACTAGTGAAGTATAATAATGCATTAGACGGTCACCGAGTTAATAGTGTTTTAGAAGCTTTGCGATTGACCCATCTTTCGAGAGCGTGTTTTGAGATGGGAGAAATTAAATATTTTTAGAACTATTGACTATGGAGAACCGTAGATAGATAATACTACTTTGGTCCACACGACTTGATGGATTACAAAGTATATAATAGGTGTGTAGGTGGACACGGCTCCGCCGTAGAAGTGAAATATTATGCCTATTTCTTATATTAACTTAGACAGTTTGTGAGAATATTATAGTTGAATGGCGATTCAGGTAGCAGTGGTACTGAGCATAAAACAAATCAACCTTAGTGCGGTTGAATTGTGTTATTTTCAGTGAGTACAATATCTATACTATTATACAATATGTTCATATTAAATATTTTTGAATACATGACATTATTTTACACAGTGTTGTCGGTTGTCGTCGTCTATTCTACCGAACTTACAGTTCCGATAGTGTCCAGCAACAGATCTCTCTAACATCTCCCACTTACACAATATGCAACACATTAGTTAAAGTAACTAAATTAACATCTGTGGGTATCAGGAATTCAGGATGGAATACCTAGTTTCCAATATTGAAAGACATTTCGCTCTAAAAATCTCGCAAGGAATGTTTGCATCAAAGAAAATGCTTTCTGGACTCCATTACTTTTACGCTCTGTCTGCTTCTCAAATAGTTCGCATATGAGCGCTCGAGCAGTATTAGTACGGCTACCACCAGTAGGCCGAGCACATGATTGGCGCGACAGTATCTCGCCGCGAGATAGGCTACCCGTCTTTTACTAACGGGTAGTCTATGTCGCGGCGAGATACTCTCGCGCCAATCATGTGCTAGCCCGGCAGTTTGGTACTGACATAAACCCTAGCGTGAACCTAACTTACTTTCTATGCATCTCACTCGTGACATATTAGTGCAAGCGAGATGTGCAATTCTATGGAAAGTAATATAAGTAGACGTTAGCGTGTAATATACCAGTATAGACACTGTCAGTGACTCATGGTATGGGTACTAACCTAACTTAACCTAACAGGTACCTCGTAGTATTAGAGTAACAAGCGACCAATAAACAAAGCGGTCGTTGGCAATCTTTGTGAATAATTAAGTACCTAATATAAACTGATTTTGTGAGCGGCGAAGTTTTGGAATCTGTGTGCATGTATGTTGTATGTTCGCCCGCAGTGACTTCGGTAATGTGACGTCATCTTCAACTATAACAATTCAACATTATATGGAAACTCAGTAGCGGAGCGTCCAGTTGAACTAGGCTTACCCAATTTCAGCACTTTATTCTACAAAGAGGTGTCAAAGGAAAAACTAATCAAAAATATACAGCTATTTGCCCAAGTTATTTAATTTGATACGCCGCCACTGTGAAGACGTCTTTATAATACGTGTCTTTGGTAGGTAACGGGTATCTAGTATCTAGGCACCAGCGCAGGGTCTATTTAAGAGTCCGTTTCATTGCCTTTGATGCGAGGGCGTCCTCTTTCATGGCTTGTGTCGTAATAAAGTGTAGCGTAAATAAAAAGAAACGGGTCGGTCATGCAGAGGGTTCCGCATGTAGCTACGTATCAGATTGAAGACTCACTTTCATTTAAGAAAAAAAATTTGTAAGGAAAAGGTTTTTTCCTACTAAACTACATATAGATAGATAGATAGATAAATGATTTATTTGTACAGCTGCAATTACACACAACACATCTACTTGATGTTAACTAATTAAATTATCACAGCAACTAACATATTCGATAGTCGTGTTACAACAGTTGTTAGTTTGTCCGTGACATCGCCACTCATCACAAAACCAGCAATACCGTACCTAGCTGTAGCTAGGTGATGAGGAGATGATGAGGTGGTGATGTATCTTTGTTCGATCAAATAAGAGCACAGCTTTTCTGACCTCAATAGGATAGAAATAAAACATCGAACAAGTATACAGCTTTATTACCCCACGCCCAGGCTGCGAGCTGCGCGCTGCCCGTTCTCTTAAACTCTCTGTTCTCCCTCACCATACCGGTTTTCTCACGTCTTCTTTTGCTGTTCAAGCAATCCGTCTTTGGAATTCGCCTTTCTAACGATTAGACAAGCCCCAAACAAGCTGACTTTCAAACGAATGCTCTACAAGCACCTGCTAGATACTGTCTAGTGGGACCCCCTCCCCCCTTCCCCGCACATGCAAATATATATTTATGTATATTATATGATAAATTTGTATATGTATTTATATTGTTTATTTATGTAGTTTATAAAGGTATTATAGTATATAAATATTACTAGTTTGTATATTGGCGTTAGTATTAGAATTTATATTTAGAATTTTTTTTTTCGCATCGCACTGCACCCACCTTAACAATTTCTGTTTGGCCCAGTGGTTGACTGGTAGAGAATGCCTCAAGGCATTAAGTCCGCCTTTTGTACTTGTTCTTGTGCAATAAAGTTTAAAATAAATAAATAAATAAATATACCGTGCGGTGCATGCGGGTATAGCTAATAAAATAATGTTTGCTTTTCAATAGAACAAAGCAAAAGAGTACAAGCGTATCGTGCAGTGCACGCAAGTATAAATATCCCACTACAAGTACCTTCTACGCTGTTTGTTTTTCTATAAAAATAAATAAAACACATAACGTCAGCAGCAGCAGCAGCAGCGTTCAGTCAGCAGCGGAAGACTAATTTAACCAGACGAGCTACATCAGCTAAATTTCTTGAGAAAGGAAATATTTAGTTCATCGTTTTTCGTCGTCGGTCGAAAATACTATGTAAATTTTCAAACTGTCGCATTATTAAATTGTACTAAAGTGGTTGTACCTATTCCGGGACTTGCCACAGAGCTCGTTAGCTGGCACGCAGCGGCGCGGAAGCGGTGCCTTCAGCGCCTTTGAGAGCAAACGTCGATATAATTGGATTGCCGAGGGATTCTTACAGCGAGCTGAGTAGCTATACTTGTATCTAGTAGTCACTAAGTAACATTCGGAACTACACGTTACTAAGTTATATGGTTACAATACTAGTGACCATGTGAGCTGTAGATTCCAAAATTTAAAAAAAAACCTATAACTGAATCGACAAAGAAAGCAAGAAAGCTGTGTATCTAATTATTGAAATTGTTCACAAAACCTCACCAAAGCCAGACAGCCGGTTTGCCTAAGCTCAAACGGAGACCGTCGCTCTCAAGTTCGCAGTAGTTTAACTTATCACCTAGGCACTTTGTTACAATAAGTTACTACTTTTAGTGCTAGCGGTACGCCAAAAAACGCTGCAAATTGTGTTAAAAGCATGAAAATCGGTACGTTTGATCTTTAAGCCATTTTAATCAATTTGACCCGTAGCACCAAAAAAAAGGAAAGGAGTTATGACGTCATCTTTTAAAGTGAAACTTTTTATCTTTTGGGCTGTCTTTAGCATATCGCGTAATGCATACAGCATTAGTAAAATTCTACTTCCTAGTACTTACGAGTTCATAGTCTAAAATAAGCATACGATTTTCTGTTTTTGAACATCACGGATACAATACTTAAATATGTAATACTTAATTCATTACGGCTGATATTTGCTTATAATTTCATACAAAATTTGAAGGACCTTATTAACCTTAAATACGGTGGGCTTCTGTCAAATTAAAATTCAAATAGAATCAGTCAAAATACATAAAGAATAATGTACGTTAGTAAAATTCTACTTTAATTTTAGTAGTTAGAGTTCATAGTCTTTTGTCATTATTATTCTTTATGTTTATCTAGAATATTCGATATTCTAGATGTGAAAGAACATTCGCTACTTAGATTCTATTGTACTGTGAATGGCAAATAATCACCCTGGCAGTTGTAACTTAGCAACTGTTGTTTACTGTCAGACAAAAGTAAATGTCGTAAACAGATATAATATAAGC
Organism: Cydia strobilella; assembly: GCF_947568885.1. Classification (NCBI taxonomy): domain Eukaryota; kingdom Metazoa; phylum Arthropoda; class Insecta; order Lepidoptera; family Tortricidae; genus Cydia; species Cydia strobilella. The sequence goes on from NC_086044.1 coordinate 18,312,544, forward strand.
TTTTTTTTCTCTATTAATAATTTTAAAGTGTAACCGAATAAAAATGGAGCAAGCATTAAACTATGGATGGTATAGAACATTAAACACAAGAATGATACATTTAACACAAGAGAGGGAAATTAGCCTCCCAATATTAAAACACCTGCAGGCTTAAAATTTTAGTAGTGCTCAATCTCGGGACCCGTAAATAATAACACACTTTTCACACTTGCAGTTGTCATATTATGTATGTGGGTATGCAGCGCATTGGCTTTTTGTAAGGTCTACCTGCGTCTAAAATAAACATTCAGTCATTGCTCGATCTTGTCGTTTAATTGAAGAGTTCCTTATACTTTTACATGGCGCAGTCGGTTAAAGGGATAAAAAGTGTTAGAAAGTGCATTATATAGAAGGCGGAAGACAAAGAAGTTAAGATAGTAAGAAAATTCGGAAAAATAACCCAAGATGGAATCGGTTCTCACTCCCCCGTTGCCGTTTAAGTTTGAGGAAAATGTAACCAATATGGCGTTTGGCAGTTTGTGTGAATCTTGGGAGAAGTGGAAGAATGGTTTTCAAATATACGTTAAGGCATGCGAACTTAATAAGAAAACGGAAGAAATACAAATGAACATATTTTTACACGTCGTAGGGGAACAATGCCGTGAGATAATAGAACAAAGTAAGACGAAAAGTACAACATTAGCGGCCTTAATAGGTCAAGTCGACAATCATTTTAAAGCGAAAAAAAATGTAACGGTCGAGCGTCATCGGTTTTTCACTCGTCAACAAGGTGAACATGAGTCCATAGACCAGTACGTCTTTGAATTGAGAAAATTGGCTCAATCATGCGAGTTTGGTGACTTAAACGACGGATTAATAAAAGATAGACTCGTATGCGGAATCGTGAGTGCAGCGATTAGGGAGCGGTTGCTACGCGAGGACGACCTAACGCTAAACAAAGCATTAGAAATATGTCGGGCTGCTATCGTGTCGAAAATGTATTCGGAGGACATTAAACGAGAGTGCACTAGCGAGTTAAAAGGTAGCGAAGTGTGTGCGGTAGCTAACAAAGAAGTGTTCGAGTTGAATCGGTCAGGTGCGAAAGTCGAGGCAAAATCGAGTCGTAGTATGAGTTCCGGACGAGGATGGCGCGGGCGCGGATGGGTGCCTGGCGCGGGGCGCGCTGGCGCGTCGGGCGCGTCGGGCGCTGCGGGCCCGGCCGGCGCTCAGCACCGCGCGCCGTACGCGCATCGCGGAGGACGGTGCGGCCAGTGCGGCGGCGTTCACAAAAAATACGACTGTCCGGCGTATGGCAGGAGCTGCATGAAATGTTCCAGACCGAATCACTTTGCCAGGATGTGCAGGGTGTACATGGTGGAAGAGTCTGAGGACCAGGTAAATAATATTAAAAATAAATGTTGTGACTGTTGTGAGGAGTGGAACACGGAATTAAAAATAAATAATGTACCTGTGAGTTTTAAATTAGATACGGGGGCAGAGGTTAACATACTCCCCAAAAGTTATTTGATAAAATCAGGTATTTCGAGTAAGGATTTGTTAAAAACAAATACAAGACTTACTGAATACTCGGGTGCTGGTATTAACGTCATAGGAAAGATTTTCTTACGGGTCAGATACAAGAATGATTTATATGTATTAGAGTTTAAAATTGTTGATTTAGATTCCGCGCCGATACTAGGACGGTATGCGTGTAAAGAGTTAAATTTGGTTAGGCGAGTTATGTCTGTGGAGCAGTCCAATGATAATGTTCCAGATTTTATAAAGGAATTCAGTGATGTTTTTAATGGGATAGGTTGTCTTCCTGGCGAGTATAAAATTCAATTAAAATCAGATGCGGTACCGGTAATTCATGCACCGAGAAAATTACCATTTGCGATAAAGGATGCGGTCAAAAATAAGTTGTTAGAGATGGAGGCTCAGGATATAATTGCTAAAGTTGAGGGACCTTCGGACTGGGTTAGTAGTATAACGGTAGTTAAAAAATCAAACGGAGATTTGCGAATTTGTTTGGATCCTAAGGAGCTAAATAATGCCATAAAACGGGAACACTTTCGGCTTCCAACCATCGATGAAATTGTGTCCAATTTGTCAGGGGCACGGTACTTTAGTACCCTTGACGCGAGCTCAGGTTTCTGGCAGGTGCGGCTAGATGATACCAGTAGGTATTGTACATTTAATACGCCGTTTGGAAGATACAAATTTTTAAGAATGCCATATGGAATCTGTTCTGCGTCCGAAGTGTTTCACAAAAAGATATATGAAAATTTTGATGATATTGAAGGGGTATGTATGTACATAGATGATTTATTGGTGTACGGCCGCACTAAGGAGGAGCATGACCAGCGGTTGAAAAATGTGTTGGAGAGGTGCGTGAAAGTGAACCTTAAGCTTAATAGAAATAAATGTCGGTTTGGCTTGGAAGAGATAAAGTACTTAGGACATCGCATAACAAAGGACGGTCTGAGTCCGGATGACTCGCACATAACAGCAATAAAAAATATGCCTACACCCGTAAATAGGAAAGATATTGAAAGATTTTTAGGGCTTATTACGTACGTAGGGACGTTTATACCCAACTTATCAGATAAGACTCAACCATTAAGAGAGTTATTGAAAAAGGAAGTTGAATGGCATTGGGATGACTCTCAGAGTAAATGCTTTAATGATCTTAAAGAATGCTTGATGAAAAGACCAGTGTTACAGTATTATAGCATGAATCAGCCAATAACTATTTCAGTAGATGCGAGTAAAAGCGGTCTTGGCTGTTGTCTCATGCAACATAACCTACCCGTATGCTATGCTTCCAAATCGTTAACCAAAACGGAGCAACGATACGCTCAAATTGAAAAGGAGTTGTATGCTTGTTTGTTTGCATGTGAGCGATTTTATCCGTACATATATGGAAGATCGGATATTACGATCGAAACCGATCACAAACCATTAATTAGTATAATTAAAAAGCCTATAGTAGACTCGCCATCTCGCCTACAAAGAATGTTATTAAGGTTGCAGCGTTATACATTCAAATTGGTATATAAGCCGGGTAAACATCTGTATATAGCAGACACGCTGTCGCGCGCATACGAGCCGAGCGCGAGCGTCGAGCATGCCGGCCGCGAGGCGCTGCACGACGAGGTGTGCGCTGTGGAGCGAGCGCTGGCCGTGGTCGCCGACCGCCACTTCACCGACCACCAGTTTGTCGCGTTACAAAAACAAACTGACACTGACGACGAACTTGTGCAGTTAAGAAAATGTATTTTAAAAGGGTGGCCGGATGATAGAAAAGATTTAGTAGACGTACTAAGGCCTTATTGGACGTATAGGGATGAGTTAACTGTGGCACAAGGGTTAGTTTGGAAAGGGGATAGGATAGTTATACCCAGGTCCCTAAGAAAGGATATGTTAACAAAACTACATATAGGGCACATGGGCAAGGAAAAATGTAAATTACGAGCGAGAGAAATCATGTTTTGGCCATGCATCACTAATGAGATAGATAATTTAATTAATAATTGTAATATTTGTTTATCGCATAGAAGACATAATCAAAAGGAAGAATTGATTCCACATGAAATTCCAGATGAACCGTGGGTGAAAATAGGCGTGGACTTGTTTCAGATACAAGGGGTTGACTATTTATTGTTAGTCGACTATCACAGCAAGTTTATAGAAATTACTAAGTTGTTGTCAACAACGTCTGATTATGTTATATCATCCCTTAAGGATATTTTTTGTCGCCAAGGGATACCTAGCGTAGTGATGTCAGATGGAGGACCACAGTTCACGTCCTTGAGTTTCAAAAAGTTTGCTGATGAATGGCAATTCACTCATAAAATGTCGTCTCCGAGATATGCACAGTCTAACGGCCAGATAGAACGGACAGTTCAAACTGTAAAAAATATTATAATTAAAACAAGTGAACATCGCACTGATTACAGGCTAGGCCTTCTAGAATATTTAAATACGCCTTTATCCAATGACTTAGCATCGCCAGCTCAACTACTCCAAAGTAGAAAAATGAGAAGTATAATTCCCATGTGTCCAAAGCTCTTAAAACCAAAAATTCAATATCACGTAAAAGATAAGTTACTTTATAAAAAGCACATACAGAAAAATTATTACGATCGTAACGCGAAAAACTTACCTATTTTATCAGTAGCGGATAAAGTTAAAGTTTTATTGGATCCAAATAAAAAAGGTTGGTCATCTGGAACCATATCTAAAGTTTTAGGCCCACGCAGTTATAAAATTAAGTTAGTAAACGGTAACGAAATAATAAGAAATCGTAGGCATATTATAAGCGACTCGCCGCACAGAAATGACTCGCCTGATATGGACTTATTCTTTGATTTAGATGACGTAATGCCGGCCCCGTTATCAAGCGCTGTAGACACCACCCCGCGCTCTGCAAACAACACGGTATCAACCAATGGTAATAATATTGTTACTCGTTCCGGCAGGATAGTGAGGGCTCCAGATAGATGGGGTAACTGGATCTAACAACACATGTCAATGCTCCACGGAGGACGGGAAACGCATCCCAAACAACTTCTATGTACAAAAATAATCAAAATATAATATACTATGTTATTATTACACAAAACAAATTATGCATGAATGTGAATGACTTATTGGTCGTAACATGAAATTAGTCTATAGCTAAAGCTTAATTACCATGTAGTAAACAAAAACTGCAATTCTATTCTATATGTATATACCTATTGATGATTTAGTAAGTACACATGTCAATATGGATGTCACAGCAATGTAAACCTTTTTGATTACCAATTTAGTCGAGTTTCAAATGACCTGTTACGTAAAAACAAAAACGAATCCTTAATAATGTTAAATTTGCAACATAGTTTTTCTGTAGATAATGATAACATAAAATAATTATAGAGAGTAGTTCATTATTGTATATTTTGAATACTAAATAGTGACATATTTTTTGTGTCATTAATGCAGACATGAATGAATGATGAGGAAATTGATTGAGATTTATTGTATTGTGTCGCAAAATAGGTGTCTGTCTTTCCATTTGAAAGAATAAAATAAAAGATAAGTTTGTAACCTAACATGCCCTTATTCTGATTATATATTTTAAATAATACTAAAATTGTACAATTACTAATATTATTATTATTGACAGACACTGTAAAATAATTAAATTTATTTCAGAAGTCGTTAATATATTGATACGAAATCTAAAATGCAAAAAAAAAAAATGCATGTGCATGAGACTAGAATAATTTTTTTCTCTTTTTTTTGTTTTTGAAAAAGGGAAGATGTCATATTATGTATGTGGGTATGCAGCGCATTGGCTTTTTGTAAGGTCTACCTGCGTCTAAAATAAACATTCAGTCATTGCTCGATCTTGTCGTTTAATTGAAGAGTTCCTTATACTTTTACAGCAGTGAAATGTACTATTTCATTGAGTGCTGACTATTTACGCATCTATGAACTTTTTCTAGTAGCATTATTTCATAGCCGAAGTAAATATAGTAGTAGGTACGTCGTCATAAAAGTAGTTAAGATAAAATAGAGGGTGTCGGAGCGGACATAAAACTGCATCCGGCCCTCCTGGCGTAGCGCGGTCAACGGTAATGTTCCAATTGTGTGCCGAGCATGGGCGATGCGAACGCTTAGTAGGGGCATGTAGACAGGCCAGTCACAAATGTAACGTAGCTTATGTATAGCTAACTTGAGACAGATGTCCAACCGGCGTCGACCAACGACATGCTAGTAGCCATGAGCAAGATTTTCTCTTACAATAAACTCTAAACTCTTCATCGCTTTTATAACTTTTGTGTTTGAACACAACTCCACTCAGAAGGTCGGTAGAGCAGAAGGAGCGAAGGACCTTTCTGTGTCTGAGCGAAGTAGGTACGTATACAAATACGAGAGTTCTTGATCTATTAACGGTTTTCAGAACCAAACATTTTATATGTCGGTCTTCACCACATTGACCGTACGCATATTGTGTTATGGTCCTCGAGGTCGCAACTTCAATCATTTTCCCAAGCTTTTCCCTCACCTTTCGCTAGGCAATCAGAATCACACGGCTGGCGCTGCTTCTGACAGCTTTGATTGTGTTAAAGGTTATGTACTAACAGTACCGAGAATCGAGATGAAAATTCTGATCAATAAACTCGAACAAACTTGAACAATAAACTTTGTACAAAACAAGGATGAAGTAAGAAAACAATGGAAAGCTGCAAACTGCGGTCTTAAAGCCATAAGTCGAGAAAACGAAGAAACGAGACGAAGTTCTCCTTAAGTATATTAAAATTCATCGATATTTCAGTTTTCATGTACTTATCTACCTACCTACCTAGAGTGTACAGTATAGTAAAAAAACTACAAAGGTTGTTGAAATATGAATGATCATGTTATGAAACCACTCCCAAGTTATTCAAGCAATTTAGCAATAACTTCGTAGCAATAAAAGCATTAATATGAGTAAGTCCATGATGCGAAAATAAAAGGAGTTAGGAGGTGATATACAGTGGAGAATCGCTGTGCATGACAAGAAAGCTGAATTAGACGTTATATGCATGTAATAAGGACTATTATTGCACATTTAGACTACGAAAGGACCCTGGTGTGTATACATAGGGTTAACATACATCAGTATTTTCTTGACTTGTATTTTAACGATTGGTCATTCACAAGTCGAAATTTGTAAAAATATCTGGAGGTACCTTCAGCGCTTTAAACCTGTATATAAATTACCTGTACCTAATATATAAATTATATTACTGCTTTTTTTTAATTCACTGAATTAAATGTCATTTTACAGTACGTAAACTTACGAAAAGTTATACATGCGTTTTACGAGCGCTAACTTTGGAGCATGTTTTGTGTTATTATTTTTTCTCTTAAATACTTATATTTACAAAAATCGTGAGTCTGAATCGAGCTTAGGTGTTTTCCCAAGGTACGGAGAGCAGAAAGGCACGTTTTAGCTGTCTGTATCTGCGTTTGACGCCCGCGCCCGCTGCCTCTGCCGCGCCGCGTTTTGCATGACAATGCTTTAACCGAATTTAGATCGCTTTAAATTTTTTCGCCCATATTGTCTGCCTTTACAGAATGGGAAAGCCTGAAATTCTTTTCGTGTTAATGTTTTGACGAAAATTAACGAATTTGGGAGGGATAGAAAAAAATACATTTATTGGTGAAAAAGTTTTGGACGTATATGGCTACCACGCTACGCAAAAGACAAAAATGGAGATGGGCAGGACATGTTGCCAGACTGTCTGACTCGCGCAGGAACCTTGCAAGCTACCACCTGGAAAGGACCTGCAGTCAAACGACGCTCCGGAAAACCAAATAGGACTGATGACATAAATAAAACAGTCGGTGCAAACTGGAGATATATTGCTGCAAATAGAGATATATGGAAGACCTTGGAGGAGGCCTTCACCCGATGAGGGATTCTTGTCTGCAACAACTTAATATTTTGTTATACATATATTAAAATATCAAATTACTTAATATGTGAAAAAATGACTTATTTAAATTGACATACTAAAAATACATATTTAAATAAATTATATAAATGCTTTGCTGTAATAAAACTGACTTATTTAATGTAATTAACTTGGACTCGAAATAAAAGGTGTTTTTTTTTTTATTTATGGCTACCATAGCTCTGCTTTTAAAATAGATGGTTATATCAAGACAACAATTTTTTCAGAAAAACTGTAAGATGACATTGACAACTGTAATTGGAAATCTGGTAGTTCGGTCGTGACGTCACGAATTCTCACAAATTAAGCTAACTGTATGATACTGGTAGATATGATATATATTATTATAGCTTCGATTTTGTTACATTACAAAACCTTCCTTCACGTTCTCGAGTCAAATTGGGCTCAAACACTTGTGATTAGTAATCTACTAATTTTAGTTACGATTGCCGCCAACGCAAGCATTTGTTTGATTGTTTACGCAATTGATTCCCGTCATAAAATGTTCTCATCGGACTTTTTACAATAGTAGGTAACTTTATTCATTACGGTATTGGAGAACGGCCGGCCTTCGATTGCAGAATGGCGATCGTTACACGGTTTTATGTGTGGTGCTTCTCTCCAACTCTCCATAGGGTATATCCTACATAGTATATGTTGTGCAATAAAATAAACCTGGTCATTCGGAATTTTCGATTCATAATGAATGATATTAACTCTTGCACAGGATGTATTTTACGTTCGGAAATTGGTATGAAGGAGATTGACACATGTGCTTACCACGCCTTGCAGACAGACTTCTTTTTCAAATTCAATATTGTTAAAAATTGCACGAATTTTTATTTAGTTAAGAATTTTGCACATGCACATTTTTTGAAGTTGGAAAGAAAGTTGTGGTCCACTTAATCATACATCACATAATCGTAGGTATTCATGTGATCACGTAACTATCCGACGATGACGCCCACAAAATGCTAGCACAATGACTGAGTTGAACTGCCTAATCTAATAATAACGAATTTTGTTATTTCATTTTAGAAGCCTGAAACCCAAATTTGGTTGTAGGTTGAACGGCTATAAAATATGCAACGGTTTACTCGTAGCTCAGCGTTGGGTGGTCTCTAATAGTAATGAGATAAAATGAAAGACCGAGTCTGGCGCTAGTCTCTACTTTGAATTGAATTATATAGTGACACCTAAACACTACTTACCGTGTAAACTAAATTTGAACATTACAATTTTACTTTATTTCTATCTTGCAAGTAAAATATTTTTTATATCATTACGCAACAGTCAGAATCAAACAGGATATTTGAGGAATTTGCCGCATGATTACAATAATATATTCAATAATTAAACTGACTTTTGGATAATATGATTCAATTTATTATAATTTTTCCAGAATCAATGTACTTAAGCTATCTGAAGAATTCCATCACTAATACATTACTAGTAAAATTGCGGGATGGAATATAATACACGCTCTACGCCACTCTACAAACAAAAATTGCGACCTTCCGGGGGTAACTATCAAATAATTAAAAAAAATCGGAATCGTAAGTAGGTATATATTCACAGAACAATTTTTGAGTAAGTAATTGAAAATTTCCCCTTACATACATATTTTCTCTTTTAAACACGCTAACGAAATAAACGCTTTTTAAATTTGGTATAGTAAACAGTAAACATAAAATATCATACATACTTAACAATAAATACAACTTTGACACAAACAAATAACGCAATAAAACGAGTTAATGCCTCCGGTTTTATTTAATGAGTCAGTGGCTTATACAATCTGGACCCGGTCGATCCACTGACGTCACGGGCTGGTTCACTCTCAAAGGGCTCTGTAAGGGCCCGACGACCCAAAAATGATTCTTAACACTTTGAAATAAGGTCGGTTTTCCGTGTTAACACACCTGTAAGGGATGGTGGTGTATATGATTATATAGTCAGTTAACGTGCCTACTTGAACTTGCGATGCAAATTCGTTGATTGTGTCGAGATTACTATATTGTCTGGATATTAAGGCCTGACAAAGGAGTAAATTATTGGAGTTAGCGATCATTTACGCACTAACGAGATCAGCAAATCTGCACAATAACTGACAAATAAATTCTTGGTTTAATAATTTCGTTTCTTAAAGCTATGTCAAATTGTAGTTGATAGAGTTATAGTAAGCTGACAAAAAACCAACGTAAGTAGGTAATTTTGTTTTTCTACTTTGTAACTAAAATGTGTTCAAGTTTGATGACCCGTTTACATTGTAACAACTGTTCTTAGTGGAAAACTACCAACCATTATTAAATAAAAAAATAGAGAGGACCTAAATGACAACAAAACGTTAAAAATGTTGCTACATAAATTGAATATGTGTATAATCTGTGTATAAACTTGCGTCTGTGTATTCTCTAGACCCGGAAAAGCACAATTCCTGCAAGGTAAACCTCAAAGCGAAGCCCCAGGCAAATTGAATGAAAGCACTAGGTCGCAGCGCAGCGATATCATATTCCAATATTTCAAGACGACGGCGATATGCGGCATACATTATCCGCACCTGCTACGAGTATAGGGAATTCACCTGTTCCAAAGTTCTTTCGAGACTTTTAATGCTATCGAAAATAACTTTGCCTGTTAAGCAGCTTGGAGCCATGCGAGCTGCCTGGTATACTTTTGTTTCGTGAATTTTAATATGAGGTGGCAGGGAACGCTTTTTGCTGGTTCGGGTGATGGTGATAATTGATCACATCTGTTATTCGGAATGCTATGTTAAATCTACTAACTAAAATCATGACATACAACAAGTCATTTATCTTGATAATATTTTTCTTGCATTATTATAAAATAATCTGTTACTTTATAACTTACTACTTACTTGTGTGTTACCTGTAAATACTAAAAAGGCACTAAAATTCAGTATCTGTGCTTGAATTATAGAGATAGATTGAAAATCTGTGTATGTTCCTATTTTCCCTGCTGCATACTTTCTGTAGACTCACATGAGAGACATATATACTTACTCGAACTTTAAAGATTTCAATTGAATTTTTATTCAACATTAACTACGATTGACGATACATATATGTACGAGGAAGACACGATCAAAAAGTATAAGAGATGGTCGGATTGTCTATGATACTACGTATACGACAGTACTAAGGATACGAGGTTGTGACATGCTTGAAATATCTCTTTACCTAATTTTCAACTTCATTCTGTTACGAATATAGATAAGGCGGGTTCTGTACTGATAGTTCCTAAAACAAAATTAAACGATAAGTAATGTTTTTTTCTGAAAATACTTGTCAGGTACAAATTTGAAGTATGCAAATTACGTACTAAGTTTTTATCTATCTATATATATAAACGTAAAAGTCCTGACTAACTGACTGACTCACTTAAATCAACGCCCAGCCCAAACCGTTGGACCTAGAGAGCTGAATTTTTCACAATAGATAGCTTTTATGACGTTAGTATCCACTAAGAAGGGGTTTTTCAAAATTCATCCCCTAAGGGGATGAAATGAGGGTCCAAAGTTTGTATGGGGTTCAAGTTTTTTTTAAGCTATGAATTCGAACCTTGGGTAAAAGATATATTATTAAAAAACAAGAAAACTTATTTCAGCATTTTTTAAAATTCATCCCCCAAGGTGGTGAAATAGGGGTTGAAAGTTTGTATGGAGATCAAACATTTTATTGAGTGCGGGACTGGAATCTTTGTATAAAGGTTAGGTATTAGCATAGAAAAAAAGTAATTTCAGCGATTTTAAAAATTCACCCCTTAAAGGGGTTGAATAATTATTAACAAATGATTAACCGTCCCTACTGATATCTTTTGCCGCATAATGTTCTATGCTCATGTAAAATATATCATATATACCAACATACAAATCCACGCGTACGAAGTCGCGGGCAACAGCTAGTTAATTATAAAACTGAATGCTTTTTGGAAGTAAACTATATTAAGCTTAGAATAAATTTAAAAGTGGAAAAATTACTGCCTTGGGTGAGACTTGACCTCACGGCCTCTGGATTAACTATATTGTCGTACCTTAGACCGGTTCCACCTCAAATGTAAGATCATGAACATCAGATGGTCTGACCGAGTGCGAAATACCGAAGTTCTACGACGAGCCAAGGTCGATGGAATAGAGGCTTATCAAATGTGTCGGCAGCTTCGTCGGTGCGGTCACGTATCGCGTATGGCGGAAGAGATCGTGGCGAAGCGCATCTTTTATTCTGAACTAGAGAAGGGTAAGGGGCAAATCCTCCGATACAAAGATGTTCAGAAGCGACACATGAAAATATGCAACATCGATCCCTCTCAGTGGGAAGATTTGGCAGCACAGCGTCCTGAGTGGCGCAGGTAAGTGCAAGTGCGCGATTTCGAGGAGCAACGTAAAGTTGACGCTAAACGTGACGAGCTGAAAACACACCAGCCTGCTCCCATTCACTACCACCACGTGGCTGGTGTCTTCACGTGCCCTCGATCGGCTACGTCAGCCATCTTCGGGCGCTCGAGCGCCCAGCAAACACCAGTCGAAGTCGAAACAGAGTCGAAGTGGTCGCCACGGCCGTAATCGGCCGGAAGGATATCATTATATTTTCAAAATTAGTCAAATCTGTTCATTTTAGTTACTCCTCGGGCGGACAAATTCATAAAACGACCTAATTCTAGGGTCCGTAAAGTTTTTACAGTTATGGACCCTTTCGTTTTTAGAATGGTCATGAAATGTAACCATTAATTTAAATCAAACTTGCTTTAATTAAAAATTGTATAACTATCTATGAATTCACTACATGACGATAATCCTGTTATAATTTTGACGGGGGATTTTATTTTTTAACCGACTTCCTTTTCCAGATTATTTAGGCCCACGAAAAGTGTTACGGTGTTATTTCAGTAGGCATTGATTAATTATTGATCTTAAGGTTAGAGATATATATTTTCAAAAAGTCACATTTGATATTATATGTTTACACACATATACCTTCATACTTACTTCGTTTAAAATGTCTGATGTATATATAAAATCAAATAGGTACCTTTTTCTCATCCCAATCCAAATTAAGATCTAAAACTAAAAATAGTTCAAATGTGAAATTATTATTAACTGAATTAAGATACAATCTGTAATTACTCGCATTGCCATTAATTCTATTGGCAAACTATTTTTTTTATAAAACCTCATTAAAACCTAATATCATAATTTCAGCAATAAACCCATTTCCAATGTTTACCACGGCATGATAACGTCGCGAACAATGGAACAAAAAGGTTGACGCGGCCACTCAAATAACAAAGGCTATCATCAGAATAAATATTCAAACAAAGAAGTGAAAAACATTTGAATGTGAATTCTATCATTCGATATTTAAATCTGCGAGGTGGCAGGGCGGAGAGCGGGCGGGCGGCGACGCGGGGGACGGGGTAATTAGGCGGCCCGGCGGAGGCTGTATTGATCGGCGCGTCTCCTAGCAACGCGCGAGATGGCAGCACAGCCTGCCCTCAAGCCCCGAACAAGTTTTTTGTTCGAGACCACGCTAGGTGAGACCGCTTTGATGTAATCTCCGACCGAGGGGATCATTCGATTCGATTCGTTTACTATATTCAGCAGGAGATTATGGCTCTATTAGTCTCCTTGTGGAGTTTTTGTGCGGGTGTTTTTATTGGGTTATGATACAAAATCGGGTTTAATTTGATTTTTTATTGAACCTTCGTTTGGTTTTATAGCTGAAGTCCCTAAGGGGGATTTAATATCGGCTAAGTCACGGCCGTTATCCGGCGCGCGCGCCGCGCTCAGTGTAAACATAATTACGGTAATGTTTAAGTAAGTAGAGCTTCAAGACGCTTACCGAGCACATCACAAAACCAGTGTATGCATGACCTCCGATCACACATAGTTGTTATGGATCTCAAGGTCTCACTTTTACTGGTTATCTGAGGCAAACGTTCATCGATGGGAAAACTACCCTAAACCCGCACCCTGCCGCCACGGCACGCGCCAAGCGCCTTATATTAAAGGAAATGAACAGAATCCGTTCTCCTTATTAACTTATATCTGAAAGATTATTACTCCAACATCCAACTACATATAAACTCATTTTCGGTCATCTTATATTATGCATACATGTATGACGAGTAGAGCCGAGATTCTGCATCAAGACTTACATAATATTTCATTTATACAATACCATAATCATGTGTATGGTAAAAAATTAGCTAAAGCCCCTTTTGTTTGTGTGAGTAATGTGTATTGATAGACGTTCCATATTTGAATGAAATACCGTCAACTGGGGTGAATACGGATGGCTGGGGTGAATAAGGATAATACTTTAAATGGGGTTTACCTGACAATTTCTTAAATAATACCCACACAAATTGTATCATTCGATTGAAAATAATAGTAGATTTTGTATGATACACTTTGTGTGGGTAATTATTAAGGAATTGTCGAATAAATTACATTTTAACTATTCACCCCAGCCATCCCTATTCACCGCAGTTGACGGTATGGCGTAAGGTTCGCAGATTCATTATTTACTTGGCTAAGAAGTTTTAAGAACAAACCCCGTTATCAATGTTACAGTTCATTGAAAATAAGGGTTGACAATAATACGTACCCTAAATACATATCTTCGCTCTATAACTTTAAATCATAATTTCGCACAAATCATGTCACTGACAATTCGTGTCTGAATTGCTTACCTACTTGACAGGCTACGCCTAGTGTAGACTGTAGGAACCGGTACAACCGTCATTGCTAATGCATATATGTACATAATTGTCTCTTAGTTTTAAGACCAGATAATTTTTGTTTCTTCCTAAATCCTTGTGTACGATAAATGATTTTTACTTTTTACTTTACTTTTTTATGCACTGCATCTGTATACGGCATTGATTGAATAATATATAATACAGTATAATGTATTATATATAATTATATAATACAATATATTGTATTGTATTGGTTGTTATATTTTGAAAGAATTTATTACAAAAATGTTGCCATCCACCCCACCACCACCACCATCACCATCAAATTTCCAGATTATTCGAACTGCCGCAACTTGTAGAAGCCTTTCAGCAGACAGGTATGTAGCGAAATTCTCAATATCTCCGAGAGCACGGAATGACACATTTTCGATGTTATATGCCTCATAAAACGCAGCGCGTGCCCGAGCATTCCCCATTATTACATTTCCTTTGGACGTCGGCATCCGAGGGAAAGTACCACAGACCATGTTTTCAACTGAACGCAGCATTTATTCATACTTCACGTGTTTTTTTGTAGATGGGGGGGTTTAAAAAAAAGTGGTACCATTTACTTTTTTTTTTCGGAAAACCATCAACTTTTGGGTTATTTAGACTTAGAATCACGAGTATTAATGAATGAGACAAAGAAAAAAATTGTCAACATTTTTTCATACAAATTTTGGATGTCAATTTTGTAACGGTCCATACAAAATGTATATGAAAATGCGTTACAAAACTGAAATTGTTTTGGAGATTTTTTTTAATCGATAGCCGCCCTAGTGATTCTGAGTAGAAATAACCCAAAAGTTGATGGATTCTCGAAAAAAAGTAAATGGTGGTTTTAAGTGAAAATGCCCAGATGCTGGAGTCCGCCCTTCCAAATATAATTTTATTTCCGTTATATTTTTTTCATGGCATTTGCCCTTGATTAAACCGTATAAAAATTTAATATAAAAACTACAATTTAGCCCCTGTTTAATATGGTAAACGTAAGTCGCGCAACCACACAACGCAAGACGAAGCCACTATTAGATGTGTGTTGATATAATATAAATTGCCACGTTGCGCCTTAGTTATTTGAGAAACTGATATTATCTGTCAGTGTCAAAAGTGACATTTCTTCAATCAAAAACACACTTTTGTATGAAGAAATGTCACCTTTACGGTTTCACGGATTAGTCATCAAAACTGACACACTTTTCATCACATTAAGGGAACTTGCGGCTTCTAGTTCAATCTACGATCCGTGGAAAGTACTGTGCAGTAAAAGGTCTTTGAAATACACCAACTGGGTGTATTATACGTCGTTGTGCGGAGGGTCACATGCAACGCGAGGATACCTCGCATTCATACATCTCTTGACGTCCGGCGGTGCGGAACAAATTGCAAGCAAAATTTGGAAAGCGGGAAATATAAAACGTGTTTACATCGAAGTAGGTCCTCGTAAAACGGTGATTTTATAATGTTTAATGTACCTTGTATTTTTTTATTGGAAGGTAAAATTAATTGATTCAAAAAATATTGAATAACGGTGATTCCTTCGGTCCTTGAACAACATCAAATAAAATTTCCTACTCATGGTTCGGAGTAGGAAAAATCGTAAATTATAGCATCAAGAAATCGAAAAACACGTTTAATAAAAACGTTAAAAAAGACAAGTTTCTTTGCACTGTTTAATTTTTTATATTACTGCGAACAAAACCTCGTCGGCATTCCAGAATCCTTAGAAAAATGCGTTCACATATAGTCCGACAAGAAATTGTAGAAAACTATAATATTGAGGGCGCCACTTCCTATGTAACTGTCACATTTTTGACGTAAAATGCTTAAAATGGCAACAATTTAGTATGGAATTTTATTAGTTCCATTTCATTTAATTTCTACTATTTTATGTCGCACTATATGTATAAAACGGCTCATTACGGGGATATCATTCCAATCATTTGGCGAGCCCGGGCGAGACGCGAGCTCATACTGACCAGTATAAGCACTCTCTTTGAATACGCAAAATTGTTACTGATCTCAAGATCACGTTTAAATGGTTCGCCCAAAAATACAAGTTACCCACACCAATAGGAATACACGTACAGCTCAAGTTTTATAATGCAATAAAATTCACTATTCAGTACGCTGGCCGTAGATGGTTACGGCTCGTAGACGTAGCTACGGCGTAGCAGCGCTTGTATTTGTTCCCGAAAATCCCGAACTATACAGTGTAGAACTAGCGATCTAATCAACGAGTGAATGCATTGTTTACCTGTCGTGTAGGTATAGGGTATAGGGTATAAGTTTGAGGAAGGGAGATAAAATTCATTGATTTTATATTTTTATTAAATATTTATGAATGATCATGTTGTTTAGTTTTCACCGAGAAACTAAGAAAACTAGTTTTGTCTGAAAAATCCCAGATTAAACTAGTTTTTCGTAAGGCCTTGGTGAAAACTATGTAGTACTAATGAAAACGCGCTTTCTCTGACGCGATACGGAAAATTACTTTAACTAGGGAAATCGCATTTTCACTAAAAACGGGTTTTACCGCCACATATATATATATATATATAAATTGCGTAGAATGGCCTATTAAGATCCCATTTTACACACCTTTTACTTATAGGTGAAACTTAGGGATTCTCGGTCATTAGCATTAGCTGACAAGGACCCAAACTAAACAGATAAAACATAAGGGGATTCTAATTAACAACACACGACTAATTGGACCGACTGGCCATTCGCCTTAATTAAATGTATTTTTGTGACGTAAATATAAATACGGTATTAGTCACTAAGATCTTAATGAACGTGAATTGAATGAGTAACTACCTACTACACGAGTAGTCTCCATTTTGTATTGTTATTAGTTATGTTCATAAATTATTTTTTACCTTTTTTATTACAATTCTGCGTCTAACAGATGTTAAAATATGTGTGTATTATAATATATTGGAAAACCATAAAAATAACCTTTTTCACGTTTCACATGAAAAATACATTGTTTAAACTGTGTTATGTACGGAACCCTTGGAACGCGAGTCCGACTCGCACTTGGCCGGTTTTTTCCTATCCCTACATATTTTGGTCCGTCCAGCTACAAACTACAGAATATACTTACAAAACACATTCGAACTTTGAAGTATTAGTCTATTATAACACCCCATTTCCTGATTACGGCTAACAAACTACAGTTATATCCCTAAGAAAAAACTATCAAGAACTCAGCAGTCTACTAGTTAGCAAAAAAAAATGTATTGAGTATCAGGAAAAGTTTTTCAATTAGTGTATAATATACCTAGTAGTTTCTAACAAGGACACGGCGATGCCACGAAATCGGCGAGCCAAATTGGCGTTTCCGTCCGCACGGCCTGATTTGATAGGACAATTTAATCAGATTAGCGAAGAATTGTCCCCGTCTGGACAGGCCTTCAGTCTGATATTACTTTTGACAGATAAACACGAAAAAATACTACTAGAAAGCGGGAAGTCTTGAACCGTGTTTTAAGCAGCATATAGTAAAACTGTCTCTTCACATTAAAAAAAATATAATTTAAAAAATCATCTGTTTATTCCGTAAAAAAGCATGCATTTTTACAAACTTAACTACTAATCTTATAGTTTTAATATGGTGTTACAAGATAGGGATATTCTTAGGGGTATTCTTTCATTTCAATCATGTGTTTCTTTATAATGTTCCTAGCTTGCCCACATGTTTTACCTTCTAACAACTTCTAACTCTAACTTCTAACATCTAACGCAACTTATTGTGTATTTATTTTAGCACTCCAAACATGCAGGCATATGTAATCACATAAATGTAAATCGCTGTTCAAATCATATAACAATATGTAAATACAAGCACAAAACTGAGATTCATATTCATCGATAGTCAGTGATGATAATTATGCCGTTGACTGTAATAATAAACACGTGCACGGTGCACGGAGAGCCAATTAAAATTAGTGTGTGTATGTGCACCGTGCAGCCTGAGCTGATTTCAGAGGCGGGTTCGGTCATGAGCATTCAATTCCAATATAATCCAATTCAAGTAATGTTTTTTTGTGAGTTGTAGACCTCGCGAGTCGCGACCCACCATGACTCCGCTATTTAGAAAAAAAAATATTTTGACAAAAAATCTTTACCAACATTACCCACCATTACTTAATCACTATCATTCACTTGCCCTTATCCCATTCATTTAGGGTCGGCGCAGTATGTCTTTTTCTTCCATACCTCTCTGTCGCCCGTAATCTCATCATTCACTCGCGTTCGTTTCATATCGTCTCTCACACAGTCCATCCACCTTTTCCTCGGTTTTCCTCTCCCGTTACTTCCCTCCACAGTCATTCGTAATACCTTTTTCGTCACATGACTTACCCACCATTACTAAATACTAGGTTATAAATCATAGGTGCCTCACTATACATTATGAACCATATGTGATGTGACCCAGCAGTAACAGCAGTAAAATAAAATTTAATGTCAATATCAGAATGTTTCGCTCTCACTTGTTGCTATTAAGTTAGAGCGAGCGCACGCAACTAATAGACATAGACATTTATTCATAATATTTTAAATATTACATGTCAATCATTATTCTGTTCGTATATAACATTAAAATTTAATAAAATATAAGGATTAAATTATTCAATTAACACATTAATACCGTCTGGATATAATTTACACACGTCATATGCAAATGCGAGAATAAAACCTTAGTGGGAATAACATTTGATGAGTTTTGTTTTACTGTAGAATATAACCGCCTGTAGGTATCTATACATAGTATCTAAATGTACAGCTAATATATTCAGTTCACTATTCCCGACATTTGTTCGATCAACTAGCATAATAGAAGACTAAGTGCCAGTTGTACCATCCGCACTTGACAGACTGATCAACGTCACCCGGCGCGCTGCGGCGGTTTACTAGGAAACTTTTCATATAATAATATTTAGCGAACTCTTTAACGATGACAAACAGTTTGGTGCAGCCGACCCTAAATGTGATACGCTATTTTACGCCTGTCTTCATACATACCATAAAACTAGTCAACTGCAAAGAAACCTCGGGTTCCCCTCATCTGGCAGAATATTATTTGTCAGAAATACACTTCGCATAACACGTATCGCAGAAAACTTTTAGTCGAATGATACTTTCGCATAAATATATACTTGCCATAATAGTCATTTCGCATAATATTCATTTGGCAGAATTTTCTATGTGGGTTAGGTAAGGGTTTTCTGCCAAATAATATTATGCAAAAAGAAATTCTGCAAAGTAATATTATGCGAAAAGCAGTATGCGAAAGGTAATTCTGCCAAACGACATTTCTGCCAAGTAATATTATGCAATTTTTATATTAAAGGAAAAAATGGAAAAAGTTACACTTTCGGCAGGATTTGAACCCGCAACCTCCGCAATCCTTTAATATAAAACTGAGTATCGCTCGCAGACGTATCTGCATGTTAAAAAATTGATTTTAATATTATGCAATACAAAAATATGACAAAAAAAAATCTGCAACACAATAGGGAACCAGAAACCTCACTCGTCTGCATACAAACTTACATGCAAACGAAGTCAGATTTCTCTGCAACTAGCTACGTAAAAGTACCTAAAAGTCGTTCAAAGTTACTTGAGACCTAGCAGACCTACTCGTAAATTCCAAAACTTTAATAAGTTCCATTCTATATTCAGAAGCATTACGCTAATCTAAAACGGGGATGGTCTTAAAAATCACTTAGCGAGCTGGTCGTATTATTAAATTAACTAGCGGCCCGCCCCGGCTTCGCACGGGTTACACAAAACCGTAACAAATTATACACCTTCCTCAAGAATTACTCTATTGATAGGTGAAAACCGCATGAAAATCCGTTCAGTAGTTTTTGAGTTTATCGCAAACAGACAGACGCGGCGGATTATTTTATAATAAGGTGTAGTGATTTAGAGATATGTACCTAATAAAGAGAAGCTTTCCTGTAAGTAGAATGTCACTTATTTGTAGTAAATCTCGCAACTACAATGAAGCAAAATTCTCGACCCCATTGTCCACGACATTCTTGCTTTTGCTTAACATACTCCACATTACGTGCGATATTATATAAGCCTTCCCTACATTCTAAAACTTCTATACGATGCAGAACAACATTTTAAAATTAAATAAGCTGACTTCCTCGATATTTGTGCAACCAATAAATTGTTATTACACATAACGGGGCCGTTTAGCGGTCATGAAATTTGGCAAATTTTTATCAACGATTTATTTTAATTTTTAGGTGGTAAAAGAAAGCAATTGTATTTTTCGGCATTTCGCCAAACTGCATGAAATATATTCAAGCTTTTCTACAGAATCGTGAGCAAATGGGTTTGTATGAAACATTCATAGAAACACTGCGGCAGTGAAACAATTCTATTGAATTGTAATGGATATCAAACATAAAATTTGAAGAAAGCTTTTAACGGAATCTAGCCCCAAATTGCTTCGTAAGCTCGCATATTTATGCAACTTAATGATTCGCAGATTCACTGCTTTTTTAATTGAAGAGATATAAGCGATTACGTCACAGCGACCCTACATAAAAAGGCAAGAAAAGTCGCAAAAGTCAAAAAACTCAGTCAGTGCTCAGCGATTACGCTTCAGTTAAGTCAATGGTTTTGCTATCTATAAATTTCATATCTATTCAAATTGTCCCTTCTCTCTCCCTCTCTTTTTTAAGCCTCCCGTCTTTTGTCGTCTACCATTCGGATTAACCCTTTCCGAAATTAGTCACCCCACCTGTGTCTGTGTCCGTCTGTCCAATTAGGGACTATAGTACCTAGCACTACCTATATCTTACATTAATTAGAGACCGATATTATCCCTCTGATGTCCGTAGCTAGGTATAAATAGGTTTTAAAGGGCGGCATTGGCGGAGTAATTAGTGCACGTCAACGTCGTGTGCATCGCCCAAATGTTGGAAGTTCGTACTTATTTGCAGAGAACAAAGCAAGGCGAGTCGAGCTCCCATCCCGGGACTGAATTCAGGTGCCGAGGTGATGCAACCAACTATTAATTTTGTAACATCTCAACTTTTCGTTGTTAGAAAAGCGAATTTCAAGCGTATTTTCATGTAATTTGTATTTATGATGGCGTGTTCGAGCGCAGCCGCGAGCTGCGCGGTTGCCAATAGTAACATCCGGACCACGAGCGAGCCCCGGGCAACATGCATGCGCTGTAGAACTTGATATTTGACCAGTGTTCGGTGCATATAATATATTACATTACCACGTAGCGTGCTGTGTCTCCGACTAAATCAATATCCGGTGGTAGGTTGGTACTGACATCACATTATTTTGAGCGTCGGATGTTGTAATTGGTGGAATAATTAACCGGCATCCGGCCGTCGCTAGCGGCGGTTTCTGCCGGAGACGAGTTTAAGACAGTTCGCACAGAATGCGCCGCAAACACGTCCGATAAGTGCCCTACGTTCGTCAAGTTGTGTTGTGGTTAGGATGTTTAGTAAGCGTTCAAAATTTGGTAGGGATCAGAGTTACTTAACTGTATCGTTCGGTTATATATATGGGTAGGTACCAATGGAGGCAAGCCGCAACTTATTTTCTCGTAATTATTCTCGATAGCTTTATTCTTCGATGACCAGCATCCTACACTAGTACATAGGCCCCAATCAAGTTTTCAACTTGACAAACGACAACACGTTGAGTTTTGACTTGTCGTTTAAACGTACGACTAGCAAATTTTGTACCCAGTCGTCAGGAGGATAGATCAGTTTTAATAGTCACAAAATAGGCAAGTTGCGTTGTTCCATGCGCGCCCTACCAGTAATATATTGGAAAACCGTAGACCAAACTTCACAGCTGGGTTCGATAAAAAGTACGGTACGAGACCTTAGTCTTATTATTTTCAGGATGCCGTCGAAGGATATTTCTAGAACAAAGCAAATATTTATATAGTATTGTTTTGTCTAGGTTGGCGTATTTTCTTCATTTCAGTTAGCGGCATTTTAGGCGTATTTTTTATAGACATTAGACACAAATCATGCATGTAATCATGTAAGAGAGTGCGAACAATAGTATTTTGAGCTACAGGTACATAATAAGGGTTGAGTTTTATAAAGACAGGCCCGAGAATTTTAAGACCTAATTACGTACCGTTGCACACAATATTTTTACTAAAATAGCAGCAAAAATTCAGCAAACCCCTAAAATTATAAATAATTTCAAAAAAATAATTGTTTGTTCAACAGGTACATAATAAGGCTTATTATGTACCTGTCGCACAAAATGCTACTATCGTAGTTCAGTTCACGTGTTCATTATATATTTTATATATCGTAGGTACAAACACGGCTGCCATATAGGCAGGTTAATTCCATTGTAACTGTCTGCCCACCGGCAGGCCGTAGGCTGTGATTTGATAATAAAAGCTGCCTCTGACACGCCGTTAAGCCGGGGCGAATGACGGGAAAGTTCTAAGAGATCAGTTGCCAGTGCAAAAAGTATATATTTATAGGGAAATGTAGGACCTATATAAATATCATGATTGTATGAGATAACTTCTAAAGATTTCGGCACACTGAACAGCGCCTGGCTGCGATAAAGGAGGGACAGTGGATCAAGAAGGGAAAATGTGATGTCAGTCCTTTGGAAATGATAATTTTGTAACCGATAGAGATTTTCTAAATATTACTTCTATATGATGCATGAAACGTTTATACACTTTGCAGAATACTGTTTTGAAAATATGACATAAATCAAGCCACTAGCTCTGTGACAAAAAAGCTTTATTTATTTCTAGAACCTGCTCACAAAATTTCACATAAACTAAATTTTCTTTAAAAAACTTAAACTGTATGTACACTATGGTTAGATTAAGAACACGACTCGCTAACTCTGCGAAATTAATGAGAATACACGGGCGAACATCCATCAAATAAGCTCTATGACGTAATGATGACTGATGATTCTGACATCAGCATGCAGCCTCCACAGGTAAGCTTGGTGCAGACACGGCATAGTTCCGTCAGCAGAATTTCAGATATTAAATGTCGCAGTAGCATGAGGGAAGCAACTTGAGAGGTCTATCAATTTATGCGATAGATATCGGAGTTGGCTTGTCGGCTACCATGTTTCAAGACTCCCGTCAGCAATCGAAAGAATGTGTTAACATAGGTAATTCCAATTTTATACTTATAATAGTAACGACGTGATAAGAGAGGTCTAAATGCAAGATATAATTAGCCCCCATTCCGCAATATTATCGCGGAATTATTGGCGGATACTTTGTGTGCTACACGTGCCCACAGGGAAAATAGATATCGGTCCGGAAGCAGATAAAGTGCTATCAGAAGAGGGATATCGGTTTGTTTACAGTCAACTTTTCCTGGTATATCTGAAAATAGAGTACCGTGAAACCCTACAACTTTGCTTTGGAGAGTAAGAGTCTGTCAAGAGTAAATGTTAAACCGTTAGTACCTAAATAGCAATACTACACCAATATCAGTTTAAATATGTGGGTACCTTTATCTATAATCATGATATCTTGGATTAAATATTCACTATCTGGTGCCGGTTTCATGTGAGCAAATTGTTTGGTTTAACACAATAGAAGTGTACCAAAAATACCTCTGCCGTAAATAACTGTGGCCGGCCGCTCAGTTCGTCCTAAGCTCAAATATCTCAAAATCAAAATCAAAATCAAAATTTATTTATTTGTAAACATAGGTTAAATATAGTTCTTATACAATAATTTATGTTTCACTATGTTTTGCCATTTGGCATACAAATATAAACAAGAAGAGATGGAGCATGCACTAATTATAACAGATTTCAAACGAAAGTAATATGTTAAATGTCAAACAAAATAAGAGTGTACTAAATTGAAAATTAAATTAATTGAATTATAAACTAAGAGTGTACTTAAAACTAAAACAACTTAAATTCAAAATATGTCGAGTAAATATTCCATTATCGAATAGTATGCTTTTTGTACCAAAAAGTCATACAGGCATTTCTTAAATTCAGTTACATTATCTATTGCAATAATATGTTTTGGCAACTTATTGTATATTTTGGGTGCCATCCCAAAGATACTTTTAGCAAGCAAAGCCGAGTTCACGGATTGGATGTAAATTTTTTCGCATCTGCGAGCACTTTTAAACATTGAAAATTGATCGATGTTGTTTTTAATGTAAACCGCAGTTTCAAAAATGTATAGACATGGCAGGGTTAGTATATTGAACCTAATGAAATGTGGTTTACAGGTTTCCATTATTTGTAATCTACAAACTGATCTTAAACATTTTTTTTGCGCCTTAAAAGCAGCCTCGCGATCAGTGGAATTTCCCCAGAACATGACACCATATCTCAGTGTTGATGTTACGTATGCATGGTAGGCAGTCAGTAAAGCAGACTCGTTGACTCTTTTACTTAGATTATACAATGCATAAGAAAATCTGCTAAGCTTATTGCATACAATTTCAATTTGATTTTTCCACGTCAACTTATGGTCTAAACTTAATCCCAAAAATTTTGTAATGTCCGTTTCATCAATAATGTTATCTTTATATGTCACAGTTAGATCGGGCAATTTGTCTAGTCTTTGTTTAAAATTCATAATTTTTGTTTTAGTCAAATTAATACGTAAATTGTTTCTGTTTAGCCATTCTATTACTGTTCCAAGTGTCTTGTTTATGTCAATTTGTAATGCATGTGGGTCTGAATCTGAGAATACAATTGTACAGTCATCTGCAAAGAGGACCATGGGGTGATCTATAGCTAGTGGCAAGTCATTGATATAGATAATAAAAAGCAATCTCCTACCATACATAGGCTATTCGGTGCCTACTTGCTACTACTATAACTACTACTACTACATGTACGTAGGTACACTAACAAAGTTTATACTTATATTGCAAACCGACCGCTTATCTTTGTACCATGCACATACCTATTTGCCTACTGACAATGAAGAAAGGTAAATTTTTAAAGTGTATCAATGTCAAGTGTCACATAACTCAAACGATTTGAAGAATAAAGTAAACTTACAGTCGGGTTTTCAAAATGTATTCTGTAAGTTCAACATCTTACGATGTTCTACTATTAGTACTATTTTCGGGATAGTGTTACGTGCGTTCTTCGTATCGTAATGAATGGCTGCTCATTATCGCTCTTTCGACACGCTCGTCTTTTGTTCTATTTAATGTATCAGGGATGTTATTCTTAAAGCCTACCATTGTTATACCTAGCGTTCGTCTCGTAATCGTGAACTCGAGATTCCTAACCAATTTTCAAATAATAGGAGATCATACTTTTATACCGATATCTCCAAATTCTACAGTCGCCTGGACTTAGTGTGTGATGTGATAGAGTACAATCAGCTTCAGATACTAACCTTGCCCTCATACAAACGTAAAATCAGCTTCTAGCTATAGCTGACTGTCCAGTACGGATATGATGGTCGTTCTTGTCTACGTGACAGCGCGATAAAATGGTATCCGTCACTTTCAATCGCGCTCTGTTAAAAAGTGACGGATATTTTGTCAAAGCATCAACAAAAGCCATCCACAATAGGTCTGCAGGGCAAGCAGGGGTGATAAATTCAAGTTGCTTTAACAGCTGAGAGATCATATCAAGGACAAATCCAGATCAAATTCAACTAGTTATTACTATCAGAATAAGCCTCAAGGATCTAGAGCCAGAGGTCACATTACACTGGAATTACACGAACGCAACTCACCCGCGGCCACATATCGAACAACAGGTTAGCTGTATGGGGGCGCTCATTATTTCCGGGCCATGATGCTCGGTGCTCTCACATACATCACACGTAGCTTTATTATAATATATATAATGTCTACGTGAAAATAATTCCCAGCCATTTATTACTGAGACGGAGTTCTTGCAGGGTTTCCGCCGGATACGGGCACAAAGGACCGTCCTAATGGCGTATATGAAGGCCTGTCCTGCTATATATCATCGTTGAAACATTTAATTAAGCATTTTGAACCTTATTGCGACAAGATAAAGCCTATCGATGGTCAGTTGAGTGTGTTCCTGTTTTACGAGACGATTATCTACCTACAAGTAAGGTTTAAGGTGTAAGGTTTGTCATTACAAATAAACATCAAAATTCAAAATTATCTAATAATACCCAAATACAGCCTCCTCTCTCATCTCATCTTTGTCTAAGCCTTGTTGGGTGGAACTAGGTACACCTCTAGACAACTGTACCTACTCCCAATGAAAAAATGTATTGTGATTGGTCGTAGGTAATGTGACCATGTATTTGGAACTAGTATCAATAAAAAATAGCTAATCCTACTTAACCGAACGTTGTAAACTGATTGAATCGAACATTCTGCTGAAAGATGGATACTATAAGTACCAAATGATTCTCAAAATAGTGCCGACTGCACAAAACTAACCATTAGATCAAATTTTCGGAAATTTTGGATAAAAAATACTTTACTCGTAAAGCGTAAGGGCTCTGTTTTGTTATCTGTGCAAGCACCGTCGGCTGTTAGGGCAAAATGAGGCTTGAAAGTCGTCGGACGGAGATAAAGCTGCCGGAGGCTGCGAAGAATTGGGACTATAAACTTGATTGAATATTTCTCGGCAGCACGTCGTGGACCGCTCGAGGAAGTTTATACTTGCCTATAGAGTTGATCGCTCGAGGAAACCAGTAAAAGAGTAAGTCCAGCTTGCGTATGGTTGTTACAGATCTAGAGATCACTTTGAAATGGTCTGTCCGAGAACAGCTCAGTCGCGGTTGCGCTACTAATGGAAACTACGGACAGGTACCATTCTGCCTCTACGCCGCTTATTCACGCGTAACCATTTTAAACAAAGAAACCCATTAATAAAAAAAACAATACCGACGACTTTCGTTACTCTTGTATAGGTAGATGGAACATTATATAGACAGCTGGAGGGGTATGCCTGGGTGTTTTATATGGCTCGAGTCCTTTAATTTCAAGTCCTAATAAATGTACTCTTAAAAGATTCGATTTAAGTCGCAAAAGACTGAAAACTTTTAAGCGCGTAGTCTCGCATAATTGAGTCGAGTTTTTGTAATAAGTTATAAAATAAGACTCTTGTTCGTAAGAATTTCTATAAACAACCGCTATAAAGTACCTACAATGCAAAAATATTTGTCTAGTATCTCATTAACAAGTAATTACAAATAGCTACTCGTCAGCAAGTCGTCAAACTCTAGTTAGATAACCGATTATTCCTGCTAGAACACATTAATCTCCATAGAAACAGCTCGCATCGTACTAAAATAATAATGGATCTAGCCAATAAACGGCGTTATGTGCACATTTCCCAGGATGAAATAGCGTTTTCAGCAGCTGCTCGCGGGCCGTATAAGTAATTCAGTAAAGTTGTATTTCAGAGATGAATCGACCGTCGGCGTCCAAGATGGATAAACGCTGCACTTGGGCTATGTGATCAACACAATTAAAATTGGTACCAACAAGTTCAAGGGTGTCACTTTAATCGAATTTAAACTATTGTGAGACATACTAACATTAAATAATTTCACGGCGAGTGACTAAAACAAGTGAGTCTAAACCGTGAAAATATTTACATAATAATTTCAGCAGGGTTGTGTGTTTTATGCTCTTTTAGTTATCATACTTATTATCATTCGTCAAAGTGCAAACGTCATAAAAATAGCCTAAGTTCTTCGAAAATTAGTCTAACGGTACATAATTATTCTGGGCTAACCTTCACACTTCAGGGGGCACACTTGAGTTTTGGTAGCATCTGTCATCCCGATACGTTTTTGGCGTTTGTCGATGTACAGTCAAGGGCATAAATATATATACATTCCCAAAGTTTCAAAAATATCTGTACGCTCTTACATCTTAGACAATAAAGTCGTTTTCACATATTTTTGAGCCATTTGTCTGGATCGATATTTTTGCCTTCGACTGTACGATTCTCACCTTGGCTTCAAACAGGTTAGTGTGTTTCATTCTTGGAGGATATAACCAAACGGAGTAGCCATTGACAGGCGTTCCCCTCTGTCGAAACTCTATGACCAGTGGTCATACACATTGTATGGAGTGACGTTTAATCTGACATGGCTATTTGTACGTTACATACATTTCACGTGCCCCTCCCCGCAAAAATCGGCAGACTGTTTTGTACAGAAAATTACAGACAAGGCGTCTCCATTGGGTTATATCCTCTAAGGTTTCATTAGAGTTACAGCGGCCAGATAAAGACGTACGAGAACAGCGCATCTTTCAATTTTATTTTATCTCACTATTTTGTTGGAGATTTCGATAACGTTGCCTCCAACTAGATCCTACATTCTTGTTCTTCTTCGTTGCACTCTTTACAGAGAGGTCGTGGCCATTATGTAATCTTTTGAGCGACTCGCTTAACGATACGTCGCCATTCCTCCCGTAGAGCTGCTTTCCGTGAGCATTGGCTTATTGTGGCCGACACACTGGCTTTGATTTGGTCGGTTCATCTCATTGGCGATCTTCCTCTAGCCCTGTCACCTCCCACTCTTCCTTGCACAACCAGACGTTTTATGGATGTTCCATCTCGCCGAGACACGTGTCCAAAAAAGTTGAGGATCCCAGTTTTGACCGTAGACAGCAAACGCTCTTTTATGCCAAGCTCCTCAAGAATTGATACATTGGTCCGGAATGATATACCCAGCCTTCGTCTCCTGCCCCACATCTCTAGTGCATTCACTTTCTGTTCTTCGGATATCCGTAGTGTCCATGTCTCGGCAGCATAGAGACATATGGACACTAAGGGTACATTATAAAGTATAAATACAATTTTACTTGGTATCAAGAATGATACCAAGTAAAATTGTATTGTAACAGAAGTTTCAGCTTGTAAATCTGGCCTCATCTGATAAATATGAACTGTCACTGTATAAAATGATATGGCAGTGGGCCAAATTAAATGCATGGTGACTGAGCCCTAGTATTTTAGATGCGTACCTATTTCTTCAACATGCGTAAGTCGTCATAGATCGTACTTGCTTGGTCATGTTTGCCCAAATATTTATTCGTGTGTAATCTTTTTTATTAGAATATAAAATATAGGATTTTTTAATGGAATTTTGTTCAAATACGTAAATGAGTTGTCGGCGTTTAATGCTCCATCTAGCGGTAAGTATTGTTCTCCATTGCGATTCTCTCCTGCAAACTCATTATTAAGATTGATTGCCGGCTCGCGATTTTAAAGAAGCGTGTAAAAGATTCTGAGTAAAAGCCCGGGTTTTTATCTTGGAAATGGTGCTTTTGTTTGTGATTAATCTAGGTACTTGTAGTCATTAGGAGACTGTATTAGAGATTACTCAAATTGTGTACAAGCCATTCCAACATAAAGAAAAAAAATTGACTTTTTGCAATTTTGGCACCAATAGATCAAAGGTCACAAGAAACGCTGTGAGTTGTGACAAAATGGAATCGCCCAGGAGGCGAAGTCTTGATTACCTACCATTATAGCGCCTTAACCAATGTTGACCGTTTGTAAATTGTACAAGTTGTTGCTGTTGTTTTTGTTGTTGTAGTTGTTTGTAAGTTGTATTGTTGCTGAACAAGAGTAGAGAACAAAATGTTTGTATGCTGTCCAAATGACTTAATGGCAATTTTTTTTGCAAATCAGTTTTAAAAACGGCTGATCATTTAATTACTATCCCGTTTTATTTTAAAAACTGGGTTGGCCGCTCCCAAGTTTTCTGATTTTGCCCGGTTCGCCTACATTTCCTTGGGCAAACCATAACAGCGATAGCGGTCGCACGTAGCTCTTGGCGACCGCTGCTCGATAAATCACCTATAAGATTCATGCCTTTTGTTGCCCTCGTCCTGGGGTTGGTCATATTCCAATCGCCAAAGAACGAAACGCTGAGGGAACCAGTATTAAGTGTTGTAAACTTTATTAAGTGTCTATAGGTCACATTGTACTGGTCCATCTACTTTTAGGCGATCAGCGATAAGAACACGCCCGGGTCACGTTCCGTGGGCCTTTTTTACGCGCACATATAGCTATATACTGTCTAATAAATAAGGGACGAAATGATACAAATAATATCGCCGTCCGGTCGGCGTAATGTACCTAAACATACGAAAACGGTTTGTGTCACTGTCGCTAAAGGAGAGCAAAGGAAACATATCTGAGAGCCGTTCGATTGTGTACGAGGCCGCCGTTGCGCCGCTGGCGAGAAAAGCCATTAGGTATGCAAAGCCAAAGTATGAAAAGGTATGCAAATGTATAGACATTTTAGTAGGACCGAGTAGGCGAGGGTACTATAGGAATTTTCAACATTAGTACATTTGTAAAACTTAGACTAGCTAACATTTTATAATTATGTAGTTACGTATATCCCGGCGAGGTAATTCCTAGGACCATTAACGCGCTTACAAGCTAGTATAAGCGCAACAAAAACACCACCAGACACGCACAGGTTTGAGACTATTCGAGAGTGAATGCTAAATGTAAGCTCGATTCGGATTATAACGCGCGGGTATCAAAACGAGCTTCGCGCAGAAAAAAACATCTGAAAAGGGCCTTCAATTCTTAATAATCTAGGTATGTCTTGAATTTCAATACCTACCTATTTCCTTTTGCAACTATCTCATCCGAAACGTATTCGGATTAATCTGATTGTAACATGTTATGAATTTGATCTGAGATATGTTTCTGGTTAAAGTATTATATACCTATTTGATAAGACTTGCTGGGATTTTGTCAAATACCAAATTGGAAGGGAAAGCACAGATTAATAACGAAATTAACCCCCTATCGTCGATTATTAGATTAATTTTAGGCAAATTTAACTCGTAATAAGTGGAAAAGCACATGGAGAGTCGAAAGGGGAATTTCAGAGTAATTGCATTTCAGATAAGTTATTACTTTATGTTACGTATATGTCGCAGTCAAATTATAAGAATCCGCCGTTTGTAAAATTGCCGAAGGCAATTTGTAAAGTCGGCATTTTGTAAAATACATTTTGAACGAATTAGTCCTTTAATTTACCACGCGTGGCGCTGCTCATTAAAACTATGAAAAACGCTGGGGTGTCCATCAAATCTGGAGTTCGTCGGACTTATTAGGGGCGCGTGGAACGGGGGAGGCTTTTGGATCTGGGTGGCTCCGGCACTGCGGAAGAGCAGCCCTTGCACCCTCGTGTGACGAAGCACTCAGCTCCGCAGCTACGACTTACTAGCCGCCTTCGGTGGCCAGCCTCAGCCGCTCGCCTCGCTCGTTCCCGCGCTTCGTCTCAGCGGGCGAGGGCTGCTTTCCCTACGTGCCTCCGATTTCGTAATTGCTCTCTAGCGGTAGGACAGACAAGACCACGTGGATAGTGGGGTGGTCTGATTCGGTTTGGGTGACTGAGATTTTGGTGGCCGTGAGGATTGGTGTGTGGTTTAAAGGTAAATATCTGGGAGACCGAGCTTTGCTCGGAAAACATATAAAAACTAAAAAATGCGCGTTTACCCAGAGATAAGACCTAGCTAGATCGAATTTTCGCCCCCGAAAACCCCTATATAGCAAATTTCATCAAAATCGTTAGAGCCGTTTCCGAGATCCCCGAAATATATAGACAAGAATTGCTTGTTTAAAGGTCTGAGATATAAATTTATAAAACAGCAAACCATGGTCGCCCTCAGATAACCATTTTACGTTGACACTATTGAGGGCACTAACAATTTGCCTTCAGGAATTTGCAAGCGTGAAAATTGTAAAATGACGACGCCATTTGGAAAATGCTGAATCT
Source organism: Cydia strobilella (assembly GCF_947568885.1). Classification (NCBI taxonomy): domain Eukaryota; kingdom Metazoa; phylum Arthropoda; class Insecta; order Lepidoptera; family Tortricidae; genus Cydia; species Cydia strobilella. The sequence goes on from NC_086044.1 coordinate 18,344,518, forward strand.
TACAAATCTTACAATTTGCCTGCGACATATACACCATCTGCCCCAATAACCCTACAAACTTTAAACAAGTATTCCTGACAGTTGTTGGGTTATTACCGGGTTGATGATGAAAACTATACTTGTACCAATATTTTAACTTTTTTCGTTTGTTACAAACATAATAACAACCAATTTACATTAAATATTCCAAGACGTCTTCACTATAACTTATCCGTACTCGAACTGGCCACTTGTTACTGCTGCATAGGCTCCCGCCTTTTTATAACAAATTCAAAATGGCGGGAACCAGTGACAAATAAGAGTCAATTGATACTCTTTTATGAGCTGATCATAAATAAAAGTAAGAATGATCAAAATATAAGCTATTAATAAATGTGCCATTTTAAACCAAAAGGGTACTTATTGTCGCTTGTCAGTAAGGCGCTATTTCCATATAGCTTCAATTAGAAATCAACCTTATCGACAAGCGACAATATCACAAATAATGATCCTTAGTTTTGTGCCAAAAAATTCAGCTTTTCTTTTCGGTTAGTTGACTTTTTATATGGGGATAGCCGGGTGACAAAATAGCTTTTGCCATCCTAGAGTGTAAAGTTTTTTAACAGTCAGAAATTTACGTTTTTAAGCTAATACGTTCATTTACATTTCGAAAATCAAGTTTTTACTAGAAGGTTTTTTCAGGGTGATTTTAAATTTGATATATATACTTTTGATTCCACAATAGTTTAAAGTTTAGTTGACCATCCTTTACAAGTTTTCAAAGTTTGAACCAGGGACCACTATCCTAGGACAACATAAATATTGTTATAAATAAATGACCCCCATCGCACTATTTTTTACTAAATGATCCGTTCGCAAGTGATCAGCCATAAAACAACCAAAACGAGCTATCACAGTCAAGCAAAACCATAATAAATGTAACGGGGCCCACTGACTATCAGTTCGCCGGACGATATCGGCCTGTCAGTTAGAACAAAAATTTGACAGTTCCGAACAACTGACAGGCCGATAACGTCCGGCGGGCTGATAGTCAGTGGGCCCGACTTCCGGTTCGAGCGCCATCTTGATAGTTAGCATCGTGATTAATTACTTTGTTTTTTGCTCATTAATATTGTTTAAAGTGTAATATCGATAGCTTATTATACAGTAAACTAATGTGGTAGTGTGCAGTGAATGGAGAATTAATTTTGAAGCGCGTTTAACCACCATCTTGGAGTCAACGGCCGGTAGTCCACGTGCTTCTTGTAAAGTCTAGCTATCGATTTACAAGAGCTAACAAATCACCGTACACTGTCTTGTACAACCGTACAAATTTTTGTCGTTTGTAAACCTCTTAATACCTTGACACTGGCGAAATAGTCCCACTGGGCTGAAGCCATAATTTTAAAAGAAGAAGAAGAAGTCAGTGGGCCCCTTAAATGACGCGTCGGCTGTGATAGTATTCGAACAATTGAACATCGCATCACATCGAATTTACACCAATGGTGACCGCCTGATCGGACCGACTTTATATGGGTTCTGTGGGGAGTGGCCGTTTAAGTGAGGGTTTCTTAGAAAACATAATATACAGGGTTACAATATAATATACAGGGTCAAGGGCGGGCCTGGATATACTGGTACAAACATAGCACATTTGGATCTTGAATAAACACTAACATAACTTTAAACGGTTAATGTTAAAATTCCGACAATAAGTCTTTACAAGCCTTTGCAATTAAAAGGCTGCTACAATTTTGATGCCCGCAATTGTTTATTTGTGGCACCAAGCAGATGAACTGATTGGGAAAAAGTTCTAATAACACTTGAAACGCAATTTAGACAATTATTATATAATCTTAAATCATTTTAGACTCACTTGTTTTAGTCACTCGCGCGACATGTTTCGGAGAGCCTAGGTCTAGGTAAAATGATTTAATGTTAGTATGTCTCACAACAGTTTAAATTCGATTATTATATAATCGTAAAGAAAAAAGGCGTCAAATTACTACAAATTTCTTTCCGATTTTCACATTATTCTCAGCGACAGACAACCCCTTATTGATCATCTCCAAGAATCATATACTCAAAGAAAATCCTAAGTTCGTCAAAAACGTTAATCGTTAATTGGCAACAGTGACGCCAACGATGGAAGTGGAACATTGTAAACCCTTTGCAAATCCGAGAATGCTCATTAACGAGCAAAGCAGAGCGATAACGACAAGATAGAAAACATGTTACACATTTTATTCATAATTGTTAGAATTTGAATTATATTATGCTCACAAAGGAGGACAAACGACAAAGGTTTCCTGGCGACGAAGTTTCATTAAAGAAAATAATTAAAAGGCAGTCTCAGGAATAAGAGCGCGCTCCGCTGAGGATGCCAGCTGCAAAATTGAAAAGTCCTTGAAAATTCCTGGTACCCTAAAAATAGAATAGAATAATTCATTTATTCATGGCAAACTACATTTCATACAAACGTAGTATATTTAAAACAAAAAGTATATAGTTTACCATGATATGGTCCCGCCACAGCATAATGCTAACCCTAAAGTCAGCGCTGGTCTTCCGGCGAGACCATTTGTATATAAATTACTCTCGGGATTCTATTATAGAATCCTTCGCTTCGTTTAGGATTCAATGTACGCCCTCGCCGTAAATATGCCATTTTGCTCCCTGGTAACACAATCTACTAATTCATTTCACACAGTTGTCTATAGGTTGTAGTTCAATTTAAAATAACATTTTCCCATTCCTGTGAGCTATGCTTGACTATTGCACACCTTGTATAACTCAGTACCTATTTCTGGAATATATCAAATACATGAAAAATAAACTGATTTAAACTAACACGATTTTCACTCATAATTTAAAACTAATCGCGTACAAACTAAATAAACGTAAGTTTGTACGCGATAAAGTCCCGTATTAGTTTTAAATTACATGAAAAATCACAAAATAGTCACTCCTGGTCCCTATTTCACCACGCACGCAATTGTCGTCTGACATTGACAATTCATAATACATTACTGGTCCAAGAAGGATACATTACCGTCCCAGAAATTACAGGAAATTGTCAGTAGCAATGTCAATTAACACGTTGGTGAAACAGGCGCCAGACCGTTATTTCTGACAAGTCTGGTAAACTTTCTATGCCTCGCCTGGTCACCCTATGCGCGAGGCGGGGCGTAGCATGGGCTGAAAATAAACCACGACCGCCAGACGCTGGCACCTGTATTAATGCAGCACATTTGCAGGCGCCTTTATTGCCCGCTAGACAAAAGAACTAATACTCCGCCCGGGAGGCCCTGTCCTAACTGAGTGACAACCAAAAACGTCCCTACTACCTATAATCCCTAGTACGTATGAAGGGGGCAAAGTTCTTGTTTAACCCCTCGTGCTAATATTGATACCCGAGTAAGGGAAATATTCCAAACTCGCTACGCTCTTGGTTCGAAAATTGGAATCTTGAGCGTTGGGAGGGATACAAGGCACGAGGGTTAAACAATCTTTACTTCTCAGTGCAACACAAAAATTTCACCTCAACAACGCGAGGAAAATTCAAACTGTAAAACATTACAAATAAAATACAAATGAACGTTATTAAACAGTTATCGTAGTCGAGTATCTGAGGAGTGCAAACCTCTAGCTCTAGAATAATATTTGATAAAAATCCAGTAATAGTAATGCCATACGATAAATAAATAATAGTTATCATTCAAAATCATCACTTAAAAGTCAATTCTGCCAGCTAACATAAGGAAATAACTCAAAATTTATACTAACTTACCTACTTTGCCACTCTTGTAGATTAAATGCAACCTTCTCGTCAGGTTTTGAAGAATAAAGAGAACCTTTACGAGCTGGTATGGTGAAATTAGATAGATATCTAGGGCAGTAAAGTAAGAAGTGTCTCAGATCTAAGGCATTATTATTTAGTGGTCGGAGCGGAAGGTGGCAACTTTGTTTAGCGTAGCGGGCCGAAAGTTGACGCTTTTCGGCCGGAGAACAAAAAAGCCTTTGGTATCCACTTTCAACGTTGCACCGCGTTCCTGTATTTGTCGCTCAGTTAGGACCAGGCCGAAATTTATGGTTCGCGTCGCATCGCTTTCGTCGCTCAATCGGGACAATGGGGAAAATTTAACCATGCCGCTCTGCCACGACGTTGATTAATCAATTTTAGAGACAACGTGCTATTTCTAGTTTTAATTTATAAATAAGGTACGCGTACGGCGCGTGCATGACTATTTCCTGTTGGAATAAATGACGCGTTTTAGTTAAAAAGTACCGGCATTTACATGGTACTTAGTATGACTTAGTAGTACATTACATAGGTAGTTACAGGTAATACGTATCTACGCGGCAAGCTAGTTGTGAACCTTTATTCAAAGTAACACGCCATTTTCTTTGAGATAATAAAGCTTCCTGCTTCAACCGTTTCAGTAAATGTCGTTAATACAATCTTCTCCATACTCCTATAGTTTGAATTTTCTTAAATGATTTTTACGCCTAAGACCCTAATCTGTTAAACAAAAGCCATTGTTTCTTTTGCGCGAGCGGTCAGCTCCCATTTTGAGCGCGTTGGTAAGCAACAATGTCGTTTAAAAAGCTTCTGTATCTTATTGTTTTAAGGTTTAAATTTATGTAATAATATGAGCACTCGCCTACATTGAGGTGGTCGATCATCCTACATTACCAAAACATGTTAGATGTACTTACATAGACTTGAACCTTAAAACCACCACGATACAGTTGCTTTTTTAAAGGACATTGTTTCGTTGCCGCGTTAATACGGCTGCCAACACGGGAGCTAACAGCAGCTCATACAAAAGAAACAATGGCTTTCGTTTAACAGATTCAGGTCTTAGGTGTAAAAATCATTTGAGAAAATTCATACTATATTTACCTACAAAAATATAGTCAAGTTCCCAGGGAAACTTTTTAGATAAGTTCCTAATAAATAGGCATACTTATAGGCGCAGTTGTGTATGGTGATATTAAATAAACTAGTGGTTCTGTGAGCTGTAGACCTCGCGACCCCCATGGCTTCGCCATTGAAAAAAAAATGAATCGACAAAAAAACTATTTAATTCTTGACCCTGCTCAGAAAATTTCATGAGAATCGGTTGAGAAATGCGACCTGTAGAGAACATCCGGATTCCGGACATACGAAAGCATTTTTGCCCAAGCTGAATCGGAGACCTTCGCTATCGCTCGGTCAACAATGCCAAATTAAGGAGTAACATATCTACTTATAGCTCAAAAACTAAAATCGGCCTTGGTGAACAATATACTGATAATGTCGATTCCAAAAGTTATATTATTGACGCATTTTAAAATGCCATTTATGTATCGCTAAGTAATCCCAGGCCGAGAAATATTGAAGGCGAAAGTTTGTACACCCTCGTCCCGGCACTGAGCCGGCGCCCGGGGCACCGGCTTCGGCCCTGGGTAGGGTGGCCACATGACAGGGCGTTTTCTTACATTTCAGGCGTTTTCGCCCTCATTCCAAGCCCAATAAGGTAGGCCGAAGACGGTAGAGACCCAAACGTCCTAATAATATACCAGTGAGATATTTTTACAGAAATAAAACAGGATTTTTTTTAAAGATAAGATAGTTTTACTAAAAACAGGATGTCTGCCGAAGCAGTCAGAAATGATAGAGAAGTTCTATTAATTTAAGTCTACATTAGTAGTTTTTTGATTTTTATCCTAGTTTTTCTTTCCAAAGCAAAATAAAATTTCGCTGTAAGCATGAATCCAATGATTTTACTCGCAATTACGCATTTATTGATAGTAAACAATTGTATCACGTTGGATATACGAGAAGCCCTTTTTTGCAAATACATGTCAGGATAGTATAAAATTAAATGTCAGGATACTCAGGATTCAGGATGTTGTTACAAAAATCAAGGATTTGTCAGGACTTTTCTACTTTAACTGGTTACCCTTGCCCGGGGACCGACGAGGGCGACACTGATACGCTCGCGGCTACTTACCTTATTGCATATTGCGCCCTTTTGATGTCCTAACAAGTTCAATATTTGAAACGATACGAACCACTCAAAGGACCATTTAGGTACATCTCCTAATTAAAAGATTTGATGCGGAAATTAATTCTTGTAATTAAGGTACCTACCTATATTTTCGAATAAGTTTTAATTAAAATGGGTTCGTTAATTTGTCCAACTACGAGGCTTAATTGGAACGATACTATTATTTGTACCCTCTGAAATATTTATTTGGCTGCTAAATCAAGTTATGAATACCTACCTTATACATTTCGTTTTAAATCTGTTGAAAAAAAGCCTAGATGAAATAGGGGTTTAAATTTCAACATAATAAATTATTAGACGATTCTCGTTTACGAGTAAGACGGTACTTTGAAATGGAATAAAATTAAAGGGACAGATGCCATATCGTCAAATTTCACCGTTTTGGGTAAGCCATGTTCAGTGATCCGCTCGTTTCGATTCAATACATCCTACATTAAGACTTCGCACAGCCAGTTTGATTAGTGATGTGCCGAAGTCAAGAAAATATTAGGAATTTTTTATTTTGCCTTAAGCTAACTTAAACTTTCCTTAATTATTTACTCAGATCGTTTTGTGGTATTTTCAATATATACAACGAATACAAACAATACGCACCTTTACCTCAGTATGTACCTACATACTTACATTACTAAACTAGTAAGTATTTCATTAGAAATTAATATCGATACATACCTAATCGGTCTGGACCAACCTTGTCTTAACAAAACGAAACACAGATATGCATTTTTTCCATGACAATATTTTGATAGGTCGTTTACTCGAGCCCAAAGCACAGAATAAGTAATAGTATTATCATACAGAACGGCCACAAACCGCCCCGCCCCGACTTGAATTACCTCGCCCCGCGACAGCAGATTGACGGCCGTTTGCCGCCCGCTCAGTACTATTTTTAAGCAACTACTCACACAATGACGCATGCCGCGTGCACAGACGTGCCGTTCACACATAGAAACGCAAGTGATTTTTGATGTATAGCGTGTCCGCCCTGTGCCCAAAGTAAACTCACAATATTCGAAAGTTTCTGATATCGTTTTAAAAAAAAAACTAATTGTGTGTCCGCGTTTTTTTTTTCCATTCCATGTGTCTGTTAGGTCATATTTCTAAGAAAAGGTATTCCTTTAGCCCATCACTAAGTGTGATTCCGGATGAAAATAATGTAGGAATGGCTCAGACGTGAACGCACTCAATTTGAAATGGCGTCACGCGGTCTGGCAACATGGCCGACACGCTCCACGGTTATTTACCAGAGCTCGGCATCCACTTTTCGCAGACGTTACATATTATTTGATAGCCGATTTAATTTATCATAATTAAATGTTGTTGTTGGGTTGGTGTGTAGGAACGACTCCTCTTTCTGTGAAGTTACCTAATTTTAAATATAGGTACCAAACATGATAAAAAGTAGAATAAATGCACTGAGTTGCGAAAACTGCAAAAGTCTTCGTAACTCAGCAAAGGGTCTTGTATTGTACAAAATATGAAACCATGTACCCCCTTTATTTTTCGAAATTAAAAAAATGCCTCAAAGAATACTAAACAGTTCAATACACGATTTTTTAAAGAATTTTTACTGATTTTTAAGGCTAATTACCAATTCATTTCTTACCTGACGTTAATAAAAGATAAACCGTTTTTTGCGTACTTTTATAGGTAACAGTGAAGTAACATAAATCCATTAATAAGCCTCTTACCCTATCCGTCTAAAGTCAACATCGGTGTTCTGGAGAAGGCGGGTGGTGTCCCCTCTCCCGTTGCCATGGATACGGACGGGGGCCCGGACCCGAATTTTATCGATTCGGTACAGACAGCAGCCGCTCTCGCCTACACTAACACGATTCAACGCCCGTGTTTACTGATCTCGGTGGTTTAGAAGGGCTTTGACATTTGGGCTGTTAAATATGTACGTGTAGCTAAACAGTCCTCGTAAAACAAATCGCTCCTGTCCGCTCCTGGAGATATGCTGCGTAGACATGGTTCATATGAACCCTAAATCATTACCTACTATAATATTTTAGTTATTATCATATCTATCATTAACATCATTGTCCTAACTAAAGTTTGTCTCGAAGACATGGCTTTAAAAACCGACAAGTGCGAGTCAAACTCGCCCACCGAGGGTTCCGTACTTTTTGGTATTTGTTGTTATAGCGGCAACAGAAATACGTCATTTGTGAAAATTTTAACTGTCTAGCTATCACGGTTCATGAGATACAGCACGATTACTGACAGACAGACGGACAGTGGAGTCTTAGTAATAGGGTTAAAAATAAAGGTTAATAATAGGGGTTAGGGTTTAAAAATTAATTTACCAATAAAGTTCTGTATTCTGGTTCCGTTTTTACCCTTTGGGTACGGAACCCTAAAAATTGTCCTCTTATTCATTATTGTCGTATTTATTTCGTTTATAATTTTTGCGCCCTATATCATCCTTATTTCATCATTTTTTTTATATTTTTTATATATTATTCTGTTGTAATTTGGTAATACAAATGTATATAGAAAATGTAGGTATACAAAAACGGATGTACACACACAATTAATACTGAAGATACATATCTAAAAAGTTTCTAGTCTAGTCTAGTATGTTTCGTCTTGTCCTTTTACACATATTTATGTGTAAAAGGACAAGACGAAACATATAATTTAATTTTAGTCTTGACTAAAATTATTTCAGTTGGTATTAAATACATAAGAGAGACATAAACATTCACAAATAGTTTCGGGACAAGCTAAGTGGTCGGAAGGAATGGGGTCAATGGCTATTTGGCTATATGAATTCGCAGTCTTGGGGCGCTGTTAACTAAAATCTCCAACAATAAGAACATATACGACGTTTTGTTCTATTTAAGGAAGTCTAAACTAAATACCGTGCACCATGATATTGTGCTAGTAGTAAATTCTATATGTAGTTTATTTAGGAACTATTAAAATGTATATCTCGAAAACTATTGGGTTCGTTATAATTTTAGAAATAATAGCCATTATTTAATAATAGGTATTTAGGTACCTTATTGGTCATAATACTGACAGTTAAAGTGGCCAAGGACACGCGCCTTCAAAGTTCCCTCAAGAAAAGAGCGTACTCCCATCTTAAAACTGGCCCCTCTGGTGTTGCAGGTGTCCATGGGCGGAGGTAATGGCTTACCATTTCATTGGTCATACCAGGCGATTCGTTCGCTCGTTTGCCTGCTATATCATTAAAAAAGTTACAATAAAGAACTATCGAATAGTGAACAGAAGTGATCGCTGTATCCTCACATTGGTCAGAACATTACGTATGCACCCCGCTCCAAGCAAAAATTTGATAACAAAAAAATGGGAGCAGTAGTTACCTCGCCGAACGAAAACACAACACTCAGAGCGTTTTTTGAGTAGGGATAAAAGGAAAGTGGGGTCGCAAAGGGTTTCTTGTAGGGTTACCAGATACAAGTTTTATATGTTCTGACCAAATCCCTGATTCTTCGAAATTTTTCCTGACATGTCAACAATCCAATGGGTGTTTTATTTGTTAAGAATCATGCTATTTGTCAATTATTTTACATTTTAATGCTAGCTCCAATAGCAATAGCACAGAAAGTACGGCCATTGTCAAAAAATACAGGAGTTTAATTTTACGTTCTAAACTTCTAATCTTAAACCGAAAAAATTGGCCAAATTGTGAGTTGTTACCAAATCCTGACATTTAACTAGTATTCTTGATACTTTCAGAAAATCCCGACATCATTATCAGTGGCGGGGCGTCGATAGATACAACTCTATTCCCATCTGCCTATTTATTTCTGAACAACCAAGCACTTATCCTACATGTCTAAAAAAAAAACAAGTCAAAAAAGCTCCGGCTTGCCTAACTGCTCGACGCGCCACGGACGCCTGGTTACCCTAGTTCCAAGCGAGATATGAACTATTACACCCTTTGCAGTCCCCTATCAATTGTTACCAGTTGCGCATATTTTTACCCACAAAAACAACCCTCCGAGAGCCGTGACTGCCGTATTTTGTTATCACGAGAATATATGACGGTTGCGTAATCAACACAGTACCACAGCATAATATTAACATGTTCGAGATGTTTGTTTTCTTATTATATGACATCGCTAGAAAAATGAAGAGCATTTTCAGACTTTCCTTCGCGTCAAGGTCGATTCGGCAGATGCGCATCTCAATACGCCTATTGAGATATTTCTTTAGACACCAATCTCAATCCACATAATTTTCGAACCAATACACGAGTATAAGGGAAATGCGGTAAAAATGTTATACCGCGCGATCGCTACATTTCGCGTAGGTTCCTAAATATTTTTTCCGGCGTGTTCGTTCCGTGCCAGAGACAGGTGTCATTCACCACACAGACTATTACTTATTCTGTGACACAGGCTTACTTATATGGGTTAATAAACGCGTCACTACTTGGTCACTATACTGTTAAGAAAATCGACGCACACCTATTTACGGATGAGTATACCTCATATTCCTCAACTAAATAAAAATGATCAAATCCTCTGACTACAGGTAATATAAGGTACCTACCATCGTCATCAAAGGTATACCTAGTTAAATTAATAATCACTGTAAAGCTGACAATAGAAAACAAGACTATGCTACTGCTGGACCAAAAAAAACCTTTTAAAACGTTAAACGCCTACCAGCGATCCATAAATAAATGCAACTCTAAGCTCGGCTGAATAAAAGTTACACGACCTTTAACAAACAAAGGACAATCAAAGGCAAAAGACGATTCTGCCGGCAAAAACAGTTTTTCCAGACGACTTCTGTTGACGTATTTCGTAAAAAGTATCGCAGGGTCCGATTAACACAGTATCCTTGAAGATGTCGCTCACAAAAAGGGGCATGAGGGAACAAAGCGCCCTGAAACATTTCTCACTGAGGCGAGGGGTGGCCACCCCGCCCGCGCCCCACTACGTGCAGACTCCGGCCACGATGTCCATAATTTATGCTTTCGAGCGGACCGCTAAAAATATATGGGCGCTAGTTACAAGAGAAAACGGGAAATAAGTTGTCAGAACGACGCGAGTTCATTCGGTTTTCAATTGTTTAACTTTGGAGGTATTAACTTGATTGAGTTTTGCGCACTGACAAGCTTTCGTTTTTATAGTCATACTACGGCCCTTTATCACACTGTTCCGCACTTCGGAACGGTGTCCGGTGCTGCGATTTTTAGGGTTCCGTATCCAAAGGGTTAAAAGGGGTCTAAGACTCCGCTGTCTGTCTGTCTGTCTGTCCGTCTGTCACCAGGCTGTATCTCATGAACCGTGATAGCTAGACAGTTGAAATTTTCACAGATGATGTATTTCTGTTGCCACTATAACAACAAATACTAAAAACAGAGTAAAATAAATATTTAAGTGGGACTCCCATACAAAAAACGTGATTTTTTTGCCGTTTTTTGCGTAATGAATTCAAATTGCGGTTCAAAATGAATGTTATTAAAAGTCAATTCTACTAGCAAACATAAGAAAACAACTCAAAATTTGCATATGATTACTTTGCCTCACATGTGGATAAAATGCAACTTTCCTAACAGTTTTTGAACAATCAAGAGAACCTTTACCAGCTGGGGCCCATTTCTCGAACGATATTAGAATAATATTATTAGTCCACGAACTGTCAAATTGTATGGGTTGTCATGACAACACACTTATAATATTAGACCAATAGGAATCGTTCGAGAAATGGGCCCCTGGTATGGTGAAAATAATATTTCTGTCCACATTTGTTACTTGATTAAAAAAAGCGCTGGTGGCCTAGCGGTAAGAGCCTGCGACTTGCAATCCGGAGGACGTTCAAACCCCGGCTCGTATCAATGAGTTTTTCGGAACTTATGTACGAAATATCATTCAATATTTACCAGTCGCTTTTCGGTGAAGGAAAACCGGACTAATCCCGATAAAGCCGGGTTTACCCTCTGGGTTGAAAGATCTGATGGCAGTCGCTTTCGTAAAAACTAGTGCGTACGCCAATTCTTGGGATTAGTTGCCAAGCGGACCCCAGGCTCCCATGAGCCGTGGCAAAATGCCGGGACAACGCGAGGAAGATGATTTGTTACTTGATTCAGAACCAGAATATAATCTCAATATTAAATTAAATTAAAAAGCTTTTATTTCGGATTATACATATATCCATAGAAGTACATATTATTAAATTTCAAAAATTAAATTAATATTAAACTTAAAACAACAGACAACACATTCCTACCTACATAGGAACCTACATTGATACACTGCACATTTCTCAATTAAATCAAATACAAAGAGGGGGTGGTAAAGAGGAGAGATAAATTGTAACACATCTCTGCAGTGGTTAACTTTGGAGAAAAGTTTATTGGAAATTGTATGCTTCTTTACAATACCATTGAAAAAAAAAAAGAAAGGGAAGCTTTTACAGACTTGCACAAATTACTCCTTTTGGAAGTCGTCCAACCTAACAAATACTCTATTGATAATTTCCTTTTCAATAAATATTACGGAAACTCGTAAAAGAACGGTCCTTTCAAAGAAATAATGAAACAATATAAAGCGTTCCTGCCGAGCGTACAAACTCAAGTACAACAGGCGATCCGGCTTGGTCACCCTACGCAGGACAGAGGACCTCAATAGAGTACCCATGCGATACGATACATAATACATCATGATATTGTATTAATTTGTGCCTGCCGCGTGGCGGAGGGTCGCAGCATTTTTAGGGAGTAATTAATGGGCCCGAGCACCTCTCGGGCTTATTTTAATTCCTTGTTTTCTTTCTCCTGGCGAATTGAAAAGCGATGGACGGGCCGTATAATTTAATCAATCCCGGTAAATTAAGGACACTCAAATATGTTTTTCAACCTCTGAAAACAGCCCTCGCCGCTTCAACCCACGGACAAAGGACGCTCGATGTTCTGAATCAATTAAGTGCTTCGAACAAGAGGACTTTGAGGAGACTTAAAAATAACTCAAGTTTTGATAAAATAATACTTATTATCTACAAAATTATGAGACTTACAATACATTATTGTCACAATAGTATCAATAATTACATTCTATTCTCATCACGAATCCGTTTTACATACATGAATGGATGGTTTACAATAATGTCTTTGACGATTACTTAATTGATTTGATTACGTCGTTAATCAAACGTACACAGGCTTCCCGCTGATTACATTCTTACTTAGCTGTGAACTATGATATTGTAAATAAATACATAATACATCAATAGTTATCATAAATTCATAACATAGTTTGAATCTTTGATACGTTATTTTCATACATCGGTTTTGCGGTACAAAAACGCACCAGTGTTAGTGATTAATTAAATATCAACTCTTGTCTCGATATCAAGAAGCAATTTCTAAATATGTTTAGGCTAACTTACTTCCAAACTTTACACTAAAAATAATAAATCCAATTACAACTTAACGCTCTACACACAAGGGTCAAAATCGCTTGTTTAATTAACCATTTTTCTACGCCAGCATGTTAAATAACGAAGATAAATGCGTAAACTCCTTGTTTATTACCGCATCAAACCACAGTTCATTCAGTCCATCAGCGAAGGAGGAGTCAAATGTGTCCATTTGTATGTACGTGTACGGAGCGAAGGCTAGATGGTTTCTTATGCTCAATATCGAGTCCGATTCTGGTATGTACTCGGTCAATGTTTGAACGACTTGAGGATGTAAACGTTGGAAGACCAGACCGCTTTGCCGTTCCGAGAAGCTGGCTTCGTTCACCAAGCAATGCGCGACGTCAGAAGTGTACCGATTAAGCGTACTCTTTTGTCCGATGTAGCTTGGATCTTTCCTGTTCTCCTTGTTTGATCGCATTGCGAACAATATTTCCTTGTATCTGAAAGAACGGTTATTTTGTCAGATTCCTTGCTTATGAAAAAAAAACACGGACAAGTGCATGTCGGACTCGCCCACCGAGGGTTCCGTTCTTTTTAGTATTTGTTGTTATAGCGGCAACAGAAATACATCATCTGTGAAAATTTCAACTGTCTAGCTATCACGGTTGATGAGATACAGCCTGGTGACAGACAGACAGACGGACAGAGGAGTCTTAGAAATAGGGTCCCGTTTTTACCCTTTGAGTACGGCGGCTGTGGCGGAGTTATTTATTAAATTTTATTAATTTAAATATTTCAATCAGGCGCATTCCAATTACAAATAGAATTACAATCATGTTTTGATACACAGGCGTTTCAATCTATTTTGCAATCCAGCTTATAATAAACGCGAGCGAGATGACTAAGACTAATGTCAAATCAAGATCACATTTTATGCTTTTGAGAGGAGAAAGTGGGGCATATACAAGTATGTGAAGTATGTACCTATATAGGTTGATGATGTAAAAACGTTGTATGGATCAAAATATAACGAACTTATCTTTAATATAATTATAATGTAAAAAATAAATATTACTTACAAAATCTTGTGAAAACAATTTTAACATTTTTGTTCAAATTGTTTACACGGTGATCAGTGAAAGTTAAGATGAGCAGGCAGCACCAAGGGTTAGTAAATACAATGAGAAAGCGCAGAACGGTACCATACGACCAAAGACCTATATAACTCCGTATAAGATAAATAAAGTCTAAGGAAAAAGAAAAAACGTGCCTCGGAAATCAAGATTTGATTCTCGCACAGGTGGCGCTACCACAAATACCAACCTTTGACCTATTTTCGTTAAGATGGCGTTGACGGTTTCGTTTGTTATTTAACAATTTTAACACACAGTGAAAGAACATGGGTTAAAATCATTAAAAAAAAATACAAAAAAAAAATATGTATCCATATATATACACATTTTTTGATATTTTTAGTTTCAATCGTGTGTCGATAGATGGCAGTATATTTACTGTGACAGTACCCGTCTATCCTATACATTCTCTTTGACACGACTAATAATAATTTATGACAATAATTGACCATACATCGTTATCACGGGAGCAACAACGTTTTGACAATAGTGAAAGATTATTAAAAATAATAACAGAAGTGACATTTCTATCGAGTAACGTTTATAAATGTACTTATGGGTTCAAAGTGTTGCAGAATCGAATTTAGATAAAATTTTGGTCATCTATTACTAAAATCACATAAAATACTTTAAGAAGAACATAATTAATATAGTGGTGAGTTATTTTTCAAGTTGACACGTTGACTTATAGGTAGGCGTTTAAGTGGTGAAATACGAGTTGACCATTCCAGCGAAAACTTCATGCTAGCATAGAGTAACTTATACTAGAGCGGTACTGTCATAGTAAATTTTGTAACCACAGAAATTCAGTGCCATCTATCGACACACTTTAAAACTAAAAATGAAGATTTATAAAAATACGATAAAATGTATTTAAATATGGATAAATGATTTTTTTATTTGCATTAATTATTTTTATGATTTTGACCCATGTTCTTTCACTGATATGCGTTAAAGTTGTTAAATAAAAAACGAAACCGTCAACGCCATCTATACGACAGTAGGCCAAAGCTAGTAGCGCCCTCTGATCGAGAGTCAAATTTTCTTGATTTTCAAGGCACGTTTTTTCCTTAGACTGTATCCATCTATTACGGAGTTATATCTATCTTTGATGCTAGACGAACTGCTAGAAGAACATCTTAGAAGTTTAAAATGTGTAGGCAGAATATTCCACTTTTACAAAACATACTTTCTGTTACACGTGTTCTTTGACAGGCTTGTTTTTGCTCCCGCGATAACGATATATGTTTATGAACAAGGTTTTCAGCACAATTAATATACCCGTTGGATGAGAGTTAATTTTAGTAGCCTGCAATAACGCCATCTGTTTCAATTCATAATAACTACGACGTTAAGCGCGTTCGCTAAGTGAAGCTACGGGCACAAAGTAGAATTCGCCCGTATGTTGTTTTATTTCACAGAGTATAGGTGTAGTTTAGAAACATTTAGCATAAACCAGACAAAGTTTAATCTTATAGTAATTTCATAGAGACTAGAAGCAAGAAATTATATGAAGCTGTAATTTACTATGATGAGTTGATGACATAATACTGTATTTTCTAATATTGAACCTACAAGAATTACAAGATATCATTTTTCACACTGTTAACTGAGAAATCGTAACCCTTATTGCTAAGTCATAAGGTCCACATATGGTTAGTTATAGTATTGGTATATCGTATGATAATTATCACGGCATGGTGAAGGATGAAATAGATAGATATTGTTACACGGTGAGAGCACAAATACAAAATGGCATCCTCTTAAGTAGTGATGTGCCCCAGAACTTGCTACTTGCTGCTTTTTGTCCCCAAAAGATGTGACGAAGTAGAGCTTTTTGTATGAGATGAAATTTTGTTTTTAATTTTTCTCGTGTAAAATATAATCTACAGCTAGAAATTTGAATAACAAAACTTCCGTGAGACACAGATATATTAAATATATGTCTGCGCCGGTCCGTCACCGTCGACGCAAGCTCCTGATGACGCTGCTCGATACGGAGTGAAACATGTCGAGCGTTTTCGACTTAAAACACGTGAGTGACCCGTTATTAATATATTTAATACAGCTAGAAAGACATGCAATAGCACTAGACTCTTTTTATTGAGTCGATATAAGACACAGATACAAGCGTGACAGACTGGTCAGAAACAAGGCAACGAAAAGAATTATGCCCCATTTAAACCTTGCATTTGGTTTGGCAAGTATTTTTTATTAATTTTGAACCTTACTATGAAGACTACGGGTTAAATATGATGCTATTATAGTACATTGTGATACAAGTGTCCTACGTTGGTCACACGAGTCGATATTGTGCGCGCGAACTGTAAGCGAGCGCGCAATAAGAAAGCCGATGTGTGTATTGACCAATGCACACGCGTTTCATACGTTGTTCTTCAACGCACTTGCGAGGAAATATAGGAAGTTTCATATTAATCAAATTTTAATTGTTAAATCAGTAAAAGTCTTGCATCTGTCATACTGCCTGCCGCGCCTCTCGCCTGCCACGGGCGGGTCGGCGGGGCGCCGGCGCCCGCCAGTCCATGTTGTCAGATCTACTCGACAAATTTACCCCCAAACATTCCATATCGATTTTTGTAGATCTAATTTCGCCAAAAATACTTTTTTTAGACGAGCCTGTCATGATTACAATGTTAATTTCATAAATCTAGATATTTTCTCATTGTCTTTCGGTAAATATAGTAGTGGTCTGCGGAGCTTACTTTTTTCATAGCAGTGTAACTTTGCTTTAAAAAAAAAATTGTAATTGTTCTATAGTCTTATGTAACGTATGTATGTTTGTAAGCATGTTTGATACTTAGGTACTTTATTAGTTGTGTATCCAATTGTTACTTCTGTGTATCTTCCTATTTATAGGCAGTGCCGAACAAGCCCTGTTTCTACTTGTTATCAATATCAGTATGTTATAATTAATGGAACTATAGGTCTTATTGTATATCTGCAAGTTTAAACTTATCTGTATGTGACTGTTTGTTTCCTAAATAAATAAATAAAAAAACAATTTTTTTAAGAAGGCTCCGTATTATTAGCAATCAGTTACCTTCTTAAGTCAGGATTATCATTCATTACCTAACAAGTTCCATACTATAAGGCTCCGTATTTTTAGCAATCAGTTACCTTCTTAAGTCAGGATTATCATTCATTACCTAACAAGTTCCATACTATAATGAAAAAGCACGCGTGTTTAATATCTAGGATTTATGAGCCTAAAAGCCGTTCAATAACTTGCATGTTACGAGCAAGTGTGTTGCAAAATCGATTACAGGAGTGTACTCACGTCAGGATGAGCGCGGCCACCTTGTCCAGCAGGTCGGCGGAGACGGAGAGCAGGGGCAGCGCGAGCGCCGGCAGCGGCGGCAGCGCGGGCGGCGCGGGGGGACAGGAGTGTACTCACGTCAGGATGAGCGCGGCCACCTTGTCCAGCAGGTCGGCGGAGACGGAGAGCAGGGGCAGCGCGAGCGCCGGCAGCGGCGGCAGCGCGGGCGGCGCGGGGGGACAGGAGTGTACTCACGTCAGGATGAGCGCGGCCACCTTGTCCAGCAGGTCGGCGGAGACGGAGAGCAGGGGCAGCGCGAGCGCCGGCAGCGGCGGCAGCGCGGGCGGCGCGGGGGGACAGGAGTGTACTCACGTCAGGATGAGCGCGGCCACCTTGTCCAGCAGGTCGGCGGAGACGGAGAGCAGGGGCAGCGCGAGCGCCGGCAGCGGCGGCAGCGCGGGCGGCGCGGGGGGACAGGAGTGTACTCACGTCAGGATGAGCGCGGCCACCTTGTCCAGCAGGTCGGCGGAGACGGAGAGCAGGGGCAGCGCGAGCGCCGGCAGCGGCGGCAGCGCGGGCGGCGCGGGGGGACAGGAGTGTACTCACGTCAGGATGAGCGCGGCCACCTTGTCCAGCAGGTCGGCGGAGACGGAGAGCAGGGGCAGCGCGAGCGCCGGCAGCGGCGGCAGCGCGGGCGGCGCGGGGGGACAGGAGTGTACTCACGTCAGGATGAGCGCGGCCACCTTGTCCAGCAGGTCGGCGGAGACGGAGAGCAGGGGCAGCGCGAGCGCCGGCAGCGGCGGCAGCGCGGGCGGCGCGGGGGGACAGGAGTGTACTCACGTCAGGATGAGCGCGGCCACCTTGTCCAGCAGGTCGGCGGAGACGGAGAGCAGGGGCAGCGCGAGCGCCGGCAGCGGCGGCAGCGCGGGCGGCGCGGGGGGACAGGAGTGTACTCACGTCAGGATGAGCGCGGCCACCTTGTCCAGCAGGTCGGCGGAGACGGAGAGCAGGGGCAGCGCGAGCGCCGGCAGCGGCGGCAGCGCGGGCGGCGCGGGGGGACAGGAGTGTACTCACGTCAGGATGAGCGCGGCCACCTTGTCCAGCAGGTCGGCGGAGACGGAGAGCAGGGGCAGCGCGAGCGCCGGCAGCGGCGGCAGCGCGGGCGGCGCGGGGGGACAGGAGTGTACTCACGTCAGGATGAGCGCGGCCACCTTGTCCAGCAGGTCGGCGGAGACGGAGAGCAGGGGCAGCGCGAGCGCCGGCAGCGGCGGCAGCGCGGGCGGCGCGGGGGGACAGGAGTGTACTCACGTCAGGATGAGCGCGGCCACCTTGTCCAGCAGGTCGGCGGAGACGGAGAGCAGGGGCAGCGCGAGCGCCGGCAGCGGCGGCAGCGCGGGCGGCGCGGGGGGACAGGAGTGTACTCACGTCAGGATGAGCGCGGCCACCTTGTCCAGCAGGTCGGCGGAGACGGAGAGCAGGGGCAGCGCGAGCGCCGGCAGCGGCGGCAGCGCGGGCGGCGCGGGGGGACAGGAGTGTACTCACGTCAGGATGAGCGCGGCCACCTTGTCCAGCAGGTCGGCGGAGACGGAGAGCAGGGGCAGCGCGAGCGCCGGCAGCGGCGGCAGCGCGGGCGGCGCGGGGGGACAGGAGTGTACTCACGTCAGGATGAGCGCGGCCACCTTGTCCAGCAGGTCGGCGGAGACGGAGAGCAGGGGCAGCGCGAGCGCCGGCAGCGGCGGCAGCGCGGGCGGCGCGGGGGGACAGGAGTGTACTCACGTCAGGATGAGCGCGGCCACCTTGTCCAGCAGGTCGGCGGAGACGGAGAGCAGGGGCAGCGCGAGCGCCGGCAGCGGCGGCAGCGCGGGCGGCGCGGGGGGACAGGAGTGTACTCACGTCAGGATGAGCGCGGCCACCTTGTCCAGCAGGTCGGCGGAGACGGAGAGCAGGGGCAGCGCGAGCGCCGGCAGCGGCGGCAGCGCGGGCGGCGCGGGGGGACAGGAGTGTACTCACGTCAGGATGAGCGCGGCCACCTTGTCCAGCAGGTCGGCGGAGACGGAGAGCAGGGGCAGCGCGAGCGCCGGCAGCGGCGGCAGCGCGGGCGGCGCGGGGGGACAGGAGTGTACTCACGTCAGGATGAGCGCGGCCACCTTGTCCAGCAGGTCGGCGGAGACGGAGAGCAGGGGCAGCGCGAGCGCCGGCAGCGGCGGCAGCGCGGGCGGCGCGGGGGGACAGGAGTGTACTCACGTCAGGATGAGCGCGGCCACCTTGTCCAGCAGGTCGGCGGAGACGGAGAGCAGGGGCAGCGCGAGCGCCGGCAGCGGCGGCAGCGCGGGCGGCGCGGGGGGACAGGAGTGTACTCACGTCAGGATGAGCGCGGCCACCTTGTCCAGCAGGTCGGCGGAGACGGAGAGCAGGGGCAGCGCGAGCGCCGGCAGCGGCGGCAGCGCGGGCGGCGCGGGGGGACAGGAGTGTACTCACGTCAGGATGAGCGCGGCCACCTTGTCCAGCAGGTCGGCGGAGACGGAGAGCAGGGGCAGCGCGAGCGCCGGCAGCGGCGGCAGCGCGGGCGGCGCGGGGGGACAGGAGTGTACTCACGTCAGGATGAGCGCGGCCACCTTGTCCAGCAGGTCGGCGGAGACGGAGAGCAGGGGCAGCGCGAGCGCCGGCAGCGGCGGCAGCGCGGGCGGCGCGGGGGGACAGGAGTGTACTCACGTCAGGATGAGCGCGGCCACCTTGTCCAGCAGGTCGGCGGAGACGGAGAGCAGGGGCAGCGCGAGCGCCGGCAGCGGCGGCAGCGCGGGCGGCGCGGGGGGACAGGAGTGTACTCACGTCAGGATGAGCGCGGCCACCTTGTCCAGCAGGTCGGCGGAGACGGAGAGCAGGGGCAGCGCGAGCGCCGGCAGCGGCGGCAGCGCGGGCGGCGCGGGGGGACAGGAGTGTACTCACGTCAGGATGAGCGCGGCCACCTTGTCCAGCAGGTCGGCGGAGACGGAGAGCAGGGGCAGCGCGAGCGCCGGCAGCGGCGGCAGCGCGGGCGGCGCGGGGGGACAGGAGTGTACTCACGTCAGGATGAGCGCGGCCACCTTGTCCAGCAGGTCGGCGGAGACGGAGAGCAGGGGCAGCGCGAGCGCCGGCAGCGGCGGCAGCGCGGGCGGCGCGGGGGGACAGGAGTGTACTCACGTCAGGATGAGCGCGGCCACCTTGTCCAGCAGGTCGGCGGAGACGGAGAGCAGGGGCAGCGCGAGCGCCGGCAGCGGCGGCAGCGCGGGCGGCGCGGGGGCGGCAAGCGGGAGCTGCGCGCGCGCCGCTCGGAGCGCGCTCGTCACGCAGCTGTACAGTGCACGGTGGTCCTCTGCGAAACAAGTGCTTGCTTACCATCGTAATAACAAACTGCAGTCAAATCTGTAATTGATTCGCATGTGATAATTTTTTTAGACTGAAACGCATCGAAGTTTTTTTTAATACCACGTCGCTGGCAAACAAGCATACGGCCCGCCTGATGTTAAGCAATCTCCGTAGCCTATGTACGCCTGCACCTCCAGAGGAGTTACATGCGCGTTGCCGACCCTAAAGGCTGGCGTCCACTAGGCTCGCCGAGGCGAATCGCAATAATTCGCCTTCTATACATTTACTATAAAACTTTTACTAAAAAATTGACGAAGAGCCGCGGCGCGTCGAATCGAATTTACCATTCATAGTAAATAACATCGGTGAAATCTTACAATAAAAAAATAATGCGTCATGTAGTTCTGTATTTTTTATATGTTGTTTGGAGACCTTGGATGAATGTGAGACTATATTTTGCAAGCAAAAAAAGTTGTGCTCCCTGCGTAATTTGCAAAAAACCGCAAAAAATTCGGACTTTTTTTAGTTTTTGCAGTTTTATTATAAAACTATGGGTTTTTGGTCAAAACTTGCTGTGTAATGTTGAAAGTACATTAAATTTTGAACAATTTAAGCCCATTTACAGCGCCGTATGTCTAATAGTTCTTGAGATATGAGGCTTTAAAAAAAGGGTATTTTTTTTTCTTTTTATTAGTGAAATTTTTCGTTTTGCCTATATATTAAGACAAATATCGGCACAACCGCTCATGCTATGGATATATTGCCACGAATAAAGTTGTAGCAAATTTAATAACCTTTAATTTAAGTGCCAGAAAGGGTCAGTATGTCCTACGGTTCTCTTGTTATAGTAAAAAAATGAAATTGCTATAATGGGGAAGGCAACTAATGTATTGTTTAAGGCATTGTCAAAATCCCTACAAAAGCAGTACCAATCGTCGATAGCGCAATCTACGATTAGCTATTACCGGCCTTCCCCGATAGCAGCAGAGCACTGTTAGAGATCAACCATTTTTAAAATGCACTCCACTCCTAAGTACTTCATTCATTCAGTAATGAAATCAAGATACAATCTGTACTTTTGCTTGTTTTTCGGCCCCACTTTTTGGTCGTAGCCATTGATCGTAGCCATTGAGCCACGATGCCGATTCTGATTTAACAAGTTGATCTTGTTTTGATACGACCTTGACGATAGTTCACGCTGATTGGCGATGTACTGGCGAACCGCACTGGAATTACTAGAAGTCGTGTCATTAGATATCTAGCTCGCGCTTATTGGTGCTCTTGAGTGTACTGTGAGTCGTGTCAATACAAGATCACGACAAGATCAAAACTATAACAAATTGATAAATCAGAATCAGAATCCATTGCCCTGCACTCTAGGCATACGTTTGTGCTATAGGCATATATGTGACTCAGTCTTGTCAAGTTACCAGTATATTATAACTTTTTCAGTGGTTTACTGTATTTACACAAAACAAATTACAAATTCATTTCCAATGGCTCAGCTAGTTGTCAATCCACGGGTTTTAACTAGCAATACCTCTATCACTACATATGTACTAGTATTTACTGTATAAATTTATTTATAGCCTGGACCAATTCAAATATAAAAATAATTGAAAAGTAATTGGACCAATTTTTTAATAGAAAAAAAAACGATAAATATGAAATTCTCGAGTTACAAATTGGATTCCCAAACTTTAGTTATACCTAACTAAAATTTGGCATAGTACAGCTATGCTATAGCTGTGCATTTCGTAACCAAATGATTGTCAATGTTAAAATGATTTGTTAATTTCGCCAATAGAATGTCTCATTGATAGAATGAAATGGCTTGACACATCATGTGAACATACATAGATAAACAAAATAAGGAAATTAAGGAACAATTTTTTTTATTTATTTATTTATTCTATATTATATTACATCAGACAGAAAAGTGCCGTGAAACCCTATCGGGTTTGTATCGACACTGCATTCGTGGATACATTTTACATTTAAACATTGTTGAGGTACATAGGAAAAACAAAAATTATATAAAGTTAAAAATGAGATTACCTAATTACAATAAGAGTTATCGGCGGGTAAAACAAAATATCTCCCACTCAAGTACACAACCGGCCGTGCCGTGAATTCCTTATCGCTGGGCGATTTACGTGTCCAGAAAGTCGTAAGCGGCTCAGGTTTTCCTAAGCGTATGACGTATTTCCTAAGCGTAAGCGTATTGAGGATTTGGTTTGCCAAACTATACACCTATGTAGTAAAGACTCGTAGTAATAGGATACTGCTAGTTAAATAAAACCCGTGGATTATAGCACAAACGTATACCTAGTGGGTAATGATAATGGTAACTGATTCTAATCTATCAATTTGTTATGGCTTACATACCAAAATGAATAGCCTTAACAGCCATTGGAAAAGAATTTGTAATTTATTGTGTGTAAATAAGGTACACCACTGAAGAAGTTATAATATACTGGTAACTACATGCCAATAGGACAAACGTACGCCTAGAGTGGGCAATGGAGGCTGATTCTGATTTATCACGATGTATTGACACGACTCACAGTACACACAAGAGCACCAAAGCGCGAGCTAGATATGACACGACTTCTAGTAATTCCAGTGCGGTTTGCCAGCACATCGTCAATCAGCGTGAACTATCGTCAAGGTCGTATCAAAACAAGATCAACTTGTTAAATTAGAATCGGCATTGTAGACTACGATATTGATCGTTTACGCCATTTGGCTACGACCAAAAAGTGGGGCCGAAAAACAAGTAAATGTACAGATTGTATCTTGATTTCATTACTGAATGAATGAAGTACTTAGGAGTGGAGTGCATTTTAAAAATGGTTGATCTCTAACAGCGCTCTGCTGCTATCGGGGAAGCCGGTAATATCTACTCGTAGATTGCGCTCTCGACGATTAGTACTGCTTTTGTAGGGATTTTGACAATGCCTTAAACAATACATTAGTTGCTTTCCCCATTATAGCAATTTTGTTTTTTTATGATAACAAGAGAACTGTAGGGCTTACTGACCCTTTCATGCACTTAAATGAAAGGTAATTAAATTTGCTACAACTTTATTTATTGCAATATATCATAGCATGAGCGGTTGCGCTGATATTTGTCTTAAAATGTAGGCAAAACAAAAAATTACGTTATAAAGAAAAAAATACCCTTTTTTTAAAGCCTCATATCTCAAGAACTATTCGATATACGGCGCTGTAAATGGGCTTAAATTGTTCCAAATTCGATGTACTTTCAACATTACATAGACAGTATTGACCAAAAACCCACAGTTTTATAATAAAACTGCAAAAACTGAAAAAAGTCCGAAATTTTTGCAGTTTTTCGCAAATTACGCAGGGAGCACAACTTTTTTTTGCTTGCAAAATATAGTCTCCCATTCCTCCAAGGACTCCAAACAACATGCAAGAAATACAGAACTACATCACGCATTGTTTTTTTAGCAGATTTTTTTTTTGTAAGATTTCATTGGTGTAAATCTGTAAATGGCGAATTATTGCGATTTGATTCGATTCGCCTCGGCGAGTCTAGTGGACGCCAGCCATTACACCGCACCCTCGTTGGCCTCTGGCAACCTTACTCACTGGCAGGAACACAACACTATGAGTAGGGTCTACTGTTATTTGGCTGCGGTTTTCTGTAAGGTGGAGGTACTTCCCCAGTTGGGCTCTGCTCTAGATCTGGAATGACATCAGCTGTGCTGTGCCCTACCACACAATGCAAGATGACATTCACAGGGCCCATATCTTTCTTTTGGACGTAGTTTAAGGACATACCCGCTTCCATGGGCGTGGCTTATGGACGATAATATCTACGATTTCCAGCCGTTCCCACCTCTAATCAAGCTGGATTCGATGGCTAAGTTGGAAGGCAATAATGACCCAATTTTGTATATTTTTTAATGATTGCAGAGCCATCTACGTTAAGCTTTGCGCGGTTATTCCCATTCCGATATCCCTGTAGGCCTAGCAAAGGAGCAGCGCGACAGTATCTCGCTCGCGAGATAGACCACCCGTCCCTCGCTTATCAATAAAGTTAGAAAAAGACTTACAGACTACACCCAATTCTCGACGAATAGTAATAAGTGGTGTTATGTACCTGGGTCAACCTGTAGAGCTCTGCCACACATGGTGCTTATAGTAGAAGATACGTAGCTCAGCGCGTTCTTATAAATATCGCGCGGCATCACGCTACACACGAAGTGCTGTCTTCTACGGGTGCTAGAGTAAACCTGTAAGTAATATCATTTTATTATTTATTATTAAAAGGTTTGCCAACAGCACCGGTATCATGGTCGCGTTTTTGTCACTTGTCATATCATACGTGACTTTCGCACTTACGTACTTGTTAGAGCGTGGCAGGTATGGTGACAAATGATAGACAACCGTCCATCTTAGCCCCGCTGGTGTAATACAATAACTAATACTAATAATGGACTTTAAGTAATGAACACAAAAATCATACCAGAGTATTCACCCAATTATAGGCAAACACAACTTCCTAAAATTACGCGCTTACATTTCGTACTTGTGTTAAAATTCTTAACCTTAGCCAAAACGAAACAAAAAACATAACTAAGTACATGCATTAAGATGCATACATGATGAAAACAGAATTACTATTTTAGAAATTCTACCGAGACACAAGACAAAACAGACCAAAATATCAATATTAACAATATATTATATGCCCAGTTAGATGATAAGAGATGGAGAAAGCGTGTGGAGGCCTCGTTCAAAAAGACCAGCTCACGGACCTCCAACAAGATAGGAGGATGACATCAAGATTGCAGGTCCACTCTGGAGGAGAGAAGCAGCAAATCGGGATGCTTGGAGATTTGGAGAGGCCCAACAGTGGGCGCATACTCGCTGAGGAAGAACATGCCCATGTTTGCTCAGATTTCAAGGAACAGTGATGTAATTTCCTTGCGTTTTATCATGCAAACTGTTCACGTTCTCCGACCCTTAAATTTTAAGCCTAACTGCTGCATAATGAGGAAAAGAAATTTAGGTAAATATCTTTAGGTATAAATATATTTGGATGGTAAATTTAGGTATATCTGTCATGTCAGTAAGTAAATGTGGCTACAAAGCGACGCGTAGCTATAAGGTATTATTATTATAACATTTATGGACGCAAAATCGGTCAAATAAACCAGAATGTCAAGTAAACCATCTTGTAAATGTACTTAATTATATCTATTACATTATATTTTATATAAGTAGTAGTATTAAACTATAGTTTTGTAGGTTTTTCTCTATTATGTTTATAATGTTGTTTGACTTTACGATTCAATTTGTCCTTGTTAGTTTTCATTTCTCCTGCAACAACATAATGTCTCTGTTTGACCCAATGGTTGACTGCTAGAGAATGCCTTTTGGCATTACGCCCGCCATTTGTTTTTTTTTTCTTTATTTGTGCAATAAAGTTTAAATAAAATAATTAAATAAATAAACAATCATTCACATCGGCTGGTTACATAAAAGATTGAATGAAGCGTGACCCGACATCAGCTATTTGTAGTTATTTTCATTTTATTTGTAGTTGCCAAATTACCCCATAAAATTTGTTTTGATTTCACTAAGAGAGCTTATTTCATGACTATTCAATGAATTCAGTGAAAATTTGGGAAATATTTACACTTTTTTGATTGATTCTTGTTCAGAATCGTTTGTAGTTATTTGTAGTTTTTTTTTAGTTTTTTTATCTAGTTCTCAAACCGATATTATTAAGCACCGTACGCACCAGGTTGGTGTACATGGTGGCGAGTGACCGCAAGATGGCGCACTGCTGCGCGGGCTGCGCGCGCTGGTAGGTGCGAGCGATTGGCTCCAGCACAAGCGGCAGCAGCTCCGGGTCCACCTCCACCCACTCCAGTAGCTCCAAGATCTGACCAACAGCAAGCAGGTTTAAATATGGAAGGTGGCTAAGGAAAGCTGGTAAAATAGTACATTGTGTATAAAGGACGGTAAGCAAGTGCTCACGAACGGGTGTGAATTGAAGCCCGAAGCCGAAGGCGAGGGCTTAATTAACACGAGTTCGTAATTCCTGTACCGCCCGCGGCACACACGAAGTTTTTCATCACACTTGTGAGGAAAAAAGGGAAATAAATAAAGCTTATGCCTAATTTCGCACATAAATTACAATACAGCCATAGGTCGAAGTTTAGGATTTACGGACCGCATCGCCTACGTGTAATAACACCTATTACGAGCAAATGTGATACCTTACGCCTACGCCGTACGATCACATAAATAAAGCCTTACTTAATGAGACCTCTTCATACTACGACTACCTTGATCCGGTCCTTTGATTTTTGAGTAGACAAATCGAAATGGACCTTTTAACCTGCAAACCTTTCAGTGACTTTCAGCAACATTCAACCCTATCCAAATAAACGAAGTTACAAAGATATTGAAAACTGTAATAGATGTCATATATTAAAGAAAAAGTGACGAAGCCCTCCAGTGGTGAAGGCCGGATTCGAACCGGCGTCTTTAGCTATCGCGGCTAACGCCATGAACCCCTAGGCCACCCCGCCACGGCGGTGCCCGTCCGAATTTCTCGACTATATGCCATCTTAGTAAGACCATTCTTTGACCAGCTCTAAGGGCAAGCAGTGCGCGCTTGCACCTCCTAAACGAACTCCTTACTCTTTAATATATGACATCTATTACAGTTTTTAATTTATATATAGTAGTGTGACTACTTAAATAATTTGATTTGTTCCTAAACTTGTTTACAAAGATATGTTTACGATATATTTGGCCACTTTGGCCGTCATTGTTATGTATTTAATTCTGAGTATACAGCCACGAAGTCTCGCTTCTCTATCTCACTATTTGTAGAATCAACTAATACGTAATGGTGAAGATTACCTCATTAAAGTAGTGCGTCTCGTCCCAAAGCGGCAGCAAATGCGCTAAAAAAGCCGTAACAGCCCGTATCGGTTGACATAAAGTGCGCTGTAAAACAGCTACGCAGTGTAGTGCGTCGCCCTTTTCTAGCTCGCTGTGTGGTGATGCATCCAGAAAACCTACACAGAGAACGTAAATATGTAGCAGAAAAATCTAGATTAAGTAACAGTAAACTTTTACAAAATTACCTCTGAACAATAAGTACAAATGATGTAGTACAGATGTGAATGATGTAGTAAAAGTACAGATGGGACAAATGAACATCTGAAAACCATTAAAATCGCATGATATTGTGCGGTGCTGTACTGTAGGAGGGACACCAGGCAGGGGCAGGTACACTTACAGCCAGTGAGCATGTAGTGCAGGTCGTGGTGGAGCGCGGCCTGTGTGCGTGCGTCACTAAGAGCCAGTAGCACGATCCCTGTGTTGTTGCGCAGGAGTGCTCGTAATCTCGCCGGGCGCGATACTGAGCGATGCAAACTGTACTGTAGGAGTGATACCGGGCTGTGGAATAAATATGTAATATAAGGCCGCTTTCCCACTGACGTCCAGTTTTTTGCGGGTACGGTTTTCTGCAGGATCCAGTTTTCTGTAGTATGCGTACAGTATCCCGCAAACAGAATGCTCGGGTGAACGTTACTATATTAGCACGTATCGGAATCCTGCAGAAAACCGTATCCTGCAAATAACTGGACGTCAGTGGTAGCGTTGAAAAAACCGGGAAAATTTCGGGAAAATTTCAAAACGGCTCGTTTTTTTCAAGGTTCTTTCGAAAAAAACAATGTATTTTTTAATATACTTAATTAGGAATTTAAACAGGTAGGTTAAGGTTGCATGTCTAATGTGTTTGTTTATGGCATTGACACCGTCATCACTCATCAGTGGCATTGTGTGTAACGTATTTAATTTTTCTGAATAGAACTGGAAAAAAAAAATTAGCCGACAAGGCAGTCTACGTCACTTCGTACTAGTCATTCGGGTAACTGCGCGCACTTTTGTATTTGAAGTCATGCCTCACTTAGAATAGAATATATTTGTTGGATAGAGTATTTATTAAACTACAAATTTAGTAGACAAAAAAAAAACATAACTATCTTATATTCGAAACAGAATAAAATAATGAAAAAAAAAACCGGAATGCGCATACTTGTCCCGTAATGCGGGTAAATGTGCGCGCCTTTATGAGGCAAGAAGACGCAATAAGGGCTAGTTAATTTCATAGAATTAGTTTATTTCATAGACAACACTCACTTAAACCGCCATCATTTTCAGCAGCTCTTATCTTAAACATGTTTTGTAAATTTAATCTTTTAAATTACTATATTTGCTTAAAACGTTAATCTAAAGAGATCCAAAATAAAGAAGTTCGCCAGTGTACTTCTTTCGCCGCTTATTACTGTGTATAATAGATACATATATCATATTAGTAATAGCAAAGATAGATATAACTCCGTAATAGATGGATACGGTCTAAGGAAAAAACGTGCCTCGAAAATCAAAAAAATTTGATTCTCGATCAGATCATTTTGGCCTACTCTCGTATAGAGGGCGTTGACTGTTTCGTTTGTTATTTATAATTTTAACGCATACCAGTGAAAGAACATGGGTCAAAATCATATAAAAATAATTAATGCAAATAAAAAAATCATTTATCCATATTTAAATACATTTTAACGTATTTTTATAAATCTTCATTTTTAGTTTTAAAGTATGTCGATAGATGGCAGTGAATTTACAGTGGTTACAAAATTTACTATGACAGTACCGCTCTATCTTATTATATCCTCATTGGTAATAGGTATAATATATTAATATGTTGTACTTACTCAGTGAAATCAAGATAATTCTTTTGAGGCTCTTGGTACTGTTGTGATCCAATATTTATAAATTCTATATTAGGTACCAGTGATTCACCCATCTTGGCTTTTCCTCCCTAAAACAGTAACAAATTACTTATAGAGAGAGAATTTAATTCAGTAAGTATGAGAAAAAAAATGTTTACCAGCATGGGATTTGTCCACCTTAAATATCCACTTTGAGTTCCTTCTTCATTTCTTTGTTCCTAAAACATAAAAAAAAACTAGTAAAAATTAGGACAAATCTTTACAGGAGGCAGTGCAGGTGTACATTTAGCTTTTTTCTAAGGCAATTGTCTGACCGGCGACAAGAAAGCGACTATCGATCTAGCACTTTTCCGCACAAGGAACATATGATTAACCCTCAGAACGCCTCGCCTATCATGTGCGGCAAGTCATCGTGGATCTTGTCATAATGCACGTTGGTTGACGCGTAAGTGTAATAGTACAGAGGCCAGATGGCCTAAAACACCATTCGATGTGACTGTACAGTATACTACCGACAAGTGATATCATTGTGTTCGGTAGACTCTACTGAGTACGAAATAATAACTTGTCACTTTCTAAGAGTGTGGGGGGATAACTGTGACGTCACAAAATCGGCAGTACAAAGTTTTTAACTTTTTTCTTTTAAACATACCATATGGGGTACCAAATGAAAGGGCATTGTGAGTAGATTACAAATATAAAACTTAGTCTAACATTTTCACTACTTGGTCTAACAAATTATTAGAAAACGCTCAAAAATTTCACAATCCTGAGTTGATTTTGAACTGCTTTGGTTCTTCTCGTCAGGGTAGAGGAGTTCCACACAGGTATAAGCTGGCCGAATGCGGCTCGGGCTTTGTTTATTCGTGCTTCAATGTCTGCTTCCGTTCCTCCACTCTGGTCGACAATACTGCCCAGATAGCAAAAGCTAGCCACTTGTTCAATCTGGTTTCCCTTGATCAGCATTGAAGTTGAATCGGTGGTGTTCTGGCGCATAGTAAGACTTGCGTCATAGTAAGCGGTTGGTCAGTATAAGCGGAGTCATAATAAACGGATTCCACTGTACTAGTAATTACCTGCCATTTTTTAAACCTAGTCAGAAGGGTGATGTTGCTCTTGAACGTGGTATGAATGGGTACAGCAGGGATATCTTCTGGCACACACTCAGGTTTGTAGGACTTGAATAAACCAAGTAACACTTGCAGCTGCCGACACATGCTCTGAAAAATTGACAATTAAAGTTAAAGGTTGGTTGTTGCCGTCGAAAAGCTTACAAGAGTAGTCTCCTCTTCTTTCCTTTTTTATCCCAAAAATAGGCACAGGAATTGATTCCTCGTACAAAAACTGTTATCTGACCTTATAACCCAAAGGAAAGCCTTATAGGGATTAGTTTTGTTTCCTCAGGATATTTTATTTCATGAAAGAGCAACTGGTACCAAATGCTACAAACAGCCTCCTTGCCTAGGCGGTAGTGACCCTGCCTACAAAGCCGGAAGTCATGGGTTTAAAACCAGGTAAGGGCATTTAATACAATGGATGATTGGTTAACAAACTCATTACTAATTACCTTTTTACTTTCTCTTTTCTTGGCATAATCAAAGAGCTCCAACACCCTTGTTCTAGTGACATCTGTTGGCTTTGTCAGTGTGTATACCAACTTCAGCACATGGGCAGCCTGGAAGTAATACATTTTTTTTTATCTTGGGTACAATTGAAACAGTGAACAGTAGGTTTTTCAAACTTTTATAATATGCAACCTCCTTGCTTGTATCATAAAAAATGGTGATGTGATCCTCCCAACCTTCCATTATTTGTAACTAATATTGTTTGTTTTTTACTATTAGAGCTTCAGGAGGAACCTCTGTCCTCCTTATAGGGTCTTACAACCCACGAGTTAAAAATCACTAAAGTCGTTGTCAATAGAACTTGCAAATAATGTAAACAAACCATTTTACCTTCAGTCAACAACCATGACCTTATATTTATTATTATCAACAGCCCATATACTTAAATATTTTATTTATATAAATTTTTAGTTAAATTAAATGTTAATTATTAATATTTCAGCAAAAATAACCTTCGTAAAAATGTTAGGTAGTGTCAAACGCTAACAAAATCTGTCATATTTGTTTACATTATTTGCAAGTTCTATTGACAACAACTTTAGTTTACAGTAGAAAAACTAAGTTTGATCTATAATTTGGGAATAAATCATTGGATCTCAATTTAACAGAAAAACTGCCACTTACAATAATTAACTATTTTTATTATTTATACAAGTAGGGCTATTTTAAATAATATTTTATGAAACCGTAACATAAATATAACTGAAAATAATAAAAATAAAACTTACAAGCACTTCATAGGTCAGGAAAGAAAAAAAAACATCATATCCACAGTCTAGGGCTGCATTGTCTACAGACTCACAATCCATAGCAGCTGTGAAAAGTTATGAAACCACAATATTATACTTATTTATTTTACTTTCAGAATAAACTTTTTAAAAACATTGTTTCGATCTAAGCTTTTATAGCAACAGATCATCCACTTAAAAAAAAAAATAGTTTGTAAAAAGACCACAGTAAAAATCAAGTTACCTGTCAGCCAGTCCAGAAGGAAAGCTATCCTGGGGAAGTTGGTCTGATCTTGTGCATTAGCTAACAACCATCGTAGAGCATAGTCCACAGTTTGCTCAGTTACACTGTTCTGAGGCACAAGACACACTCCAATGCTCACCCATTTTGTCATGGCTGAAATTTACAATTTACTCATTGTTCCAATTTACTCAGTGTTCATTGACTAATCCGAAACATGTCGCCAAAAGCCACTAAAAATAATAGTGAGTGAAACCGTACTGATCTAAATTTTTTACTCATTGTAAGGTATTAGTGGTAAAGCACTTTTGTAGAAAGAAATAATGAAAGTGGGACAGGGATGATAGTTCCTGTGTAATGCATGTTATTTTTAAAAATATGTATGTAATATTTCATAATTTACTTGAATGATGTCAAGAACCGTTATGGACCAATATTATTGTAGGATGTCATGTATGTAAAATTGTTACTTACGTATTATTAAATTTAACCAAACTTTAAACAATGTGTGAAAATCTTCATATTCCAAACCAACTGTGTCAACTGCATGAGCCAATTCATTGATTTTACTTTGAAACAAATCTTTATCGAAGCCTTTCTTCAATGACTTTATGTAATCAATAATCTCGTCTACATCGGACATCATGAATGAATAACAAAAACAAGAAATAATATTATTACTATTATTAGGCACCAACTCTCTATTAGTTCACAACAAAATAAATCAAACCCAGAAAACGTTGGACTTTTGACTTTTGACACAACCATAGACATTTTTTTTTTATTCGTCCTTCTGGACAGGCTAAGACCATAGGCCATATTGCCTCTTCTTACAACCATAGACATAGTATATACAAATGATATATAATAGCTGGTCAAGCAAATCTTGTCAGTACAAAAAGGCAGCAAATTTAAAAAATGTAAGCGCGAAGGGATATCGTCCAATAGAAAATTTGAATTTCGCGCCTTTTTCTACTGACAAGATTTGCTGACACGAGTGTGAAGTCTCGTTCGCTAATCAGCGGAATCGACTCCACACTCGCGTTCGCGGCTTCTCGCCGGTAGTCTGGAGCGCTTAAAAAAAAAACTGTTGAATATAATCCAAAAGCGCGCTCCAGACTACTAGAAGCCGCTGACGCGAGTGTGGAGTCGATTTCGCTGATTAGCGCACTAGACTCAACACTCACGTTCGTGACTTCGCGCCGCGATTCGAGTATGAGTGTGGAGGGCCCAAAGAGTAGTATGCCTATGCCGTAACACACCATCGCACCGCACCGCGACCTTGGCGCAGTTCTAGGAATAGGTAGTACTGGCGTGGGCTTCCACAGTATCGCACCGAACCGTCAAAACGGAGCGATCCTACCTTACAGACTGCCGCCCACGTGCGCCAGTGTTGCCAAGTGTCTCATATTTACATGAAAAATAAATAAAAAACATGACACACATGATGATGATGATGATGGGACACTTGGCAACACTGGCGCACGTGGGCGGCAGTCTGTTAAGTTATATAGTCTCCATGCTGTTAAGCTTGCTCCAGACTACGCGGCGCGAAGCTGCGAACGCGAGTGTGGAGTCGATTTCGCTGATTAGCGAACTAGACTCCACACTCGCGTTCGCAGCCTCGCTCCGCGATTCACGCTTGAGTGTGGAAGACCCTTAAGGTAGGATCGCACCGTTTTGACGGTTCGGTGCGATAGTGTGGAAGCCCACGCCAGTACTACCTATTCCTAGAACTGCTCCAAGGTCGCGGTGCGGTGCGATGGTGTGCCTCAATATATAGGATAAAATCTGTCAAACAACTTTGTCAGCAGAAAAAGGCGCGAAATTCAAATTTTCTATTGGACGATAACCCTTCGTGCCTACACGTTTTAAATTTGCCGCTTTTTTCTACTGAACAAAATGGCTTGACAGACTATAGGTTCTTTTAGGCATCGCTTACTATTAGCAGACTTCACAAACGCAAATCTTTTAAACGCCAACTTGTCTATGGTTGGCATTAGTCAGTGTGGCAATGTAACGACAATTTCCCGATATTTTGTCATAAAATTACTGAAATAACTAAGCTTAATTCTTCACTTTATTTTTCAAATCACCCAAATGCCTGCTAAAGGCCGTCATCCACCAGCGCCCGGGGCAAAACTTAGTATCACAATAACTATAGATTTGTTGATATTAAAAAAGTTATAAACTTTGCTATAAATATCAAAACTATATCCCCGGGCAGTGTTTAGTAAATAGGGTAGGTATACGTTTGTTAAGTGTCCTATCACCGTAGTAATTTGACACTCTAGGTACTGTATTTTGCCCGCGGATAGTGCTCTGGTGTTAAGCCCGCTCCAGACTACGCGGCGCGAAGCCGCGAACGCGAGTGTGGAGTCGATTTCGCTGATTAGCGAACGAGACTTCACACTCGTGTTCGCGGCTTCGCGCCGCGATTCGCGCACGTGTGTGGAGGGAGCTTTATGACTATGATTGGCTAATTCTAGATGTTTTTGGCTGCCAAGGCTATTGAGAGCTAACATATATTTAAGTTTTGATGACATTGGTAAAATTTTTGCATATTTTAAACAGTTGTTTGTAGTCCTGTGTGCAGTTGTTCTTAACCTTTTTACTAACAAGTAGTTTTAGAAAACGGATTTGTAGTGATTCTAATTTGTCTATATTAGTTTTAAACGTGAGGCCATAGCAGTCAAGACCATAGCTAATTATTGAATCTGCTAATGATCTATAAATACATTTTAATGTGCTTATACTGATATAACTTATACTTATAATATAACAGTATGTTAATTTTAACTAGAAATTTCTTATTTTTCTAATCACGATTACAGTAAACAGATTATGAATAATTACTATTGTCTGGCAAGCCAATTTTGTCAGTAGAAAAAGGCGCGAAGTTCTAAATTTTTAAGGCAGACCAAATCTTTGTACTTACATTTTTCAAGTTTGCCCCCTATTCCTACAAACAATGTTAGCTTGCCAGGCAGTGGCGGATTTGCCCTAAAGCCAAGTAGACCCGGGCCTAGGGCGGTAAGACGTTAGGGGCGGCAGCAAGCACGATGAGTGCTGAGAAAGGGGCGGCGTAGTTACTACAGGGCCTGTTGCCAGGCTATAATAATAAATGAGGGAAATTAATAAATAAATCACTAGACCCTACTCATAGTGTTTTGTTCACTCCGCCCGATTCCCGTATCGTTCCCGTCTCGCCACCCCTTTAACTCTTAGGAGATGCCGATCCCACCTCGCGGTTGGCTTAGTTTAGGGTTCGCGCCGTACTGTTACGATACCTAGAGTCACCCCCGCGTCGTACCTAGCCTAGGACGTCTAGATTTAAGCGAGCATAGTTCTCAACAAACCATCATGAAAGCCCGCCGATTTGTGTTACAGCATTAACCTGTGTTTCTTTCCATCGCCCTGCACCCTCTATCTCCTCTGAGCTAACTAGGAAACCCTTGCTCCCGTCGGAAACAAGGGAGTTATATGAGGCCACGCCTGCCTTGGCGAACGTGACCCCATCACAAGTAGAAAAGGCACGAAATTCAAATACCTTTAGCCCCTACTTTTTTTTAATTTACCGCATTTTTCTACTGACGGAAATGGCTTAACAGACTTTAACCTAAAAAGTCAACCCTTATTCTGAATATTCTGAGGAAATTGGAGTGTCGTGCTGGTATCCCCAAAAACCATAGACAAGATGCAAGCCATCCGTTATTATTTCGCATCTACTTGCTTGAAGTGTCAAAATGAACGAAATTGTCGTTTGAAGTGAAGTAAACAGTATGGATATTTGCCAATTGAGAATTTCTTAAAATATGGTTATATTATTATAATCAAACCTTGGATTAACAGTGTTTAATAAAACGGCCCAATAATGTGGCCAATGCTTCTAAACATGACGCACGACGAATGTCGTCGAACGCTTCGCAGACTTGGTATATATTTTTAGTCTTATAAATGGCATTCATTTTTCCCTCCTAACATTTTCTTTGACTGTGAGCGTATGTTATAAGCTTTTATAACGTGAAATGTACGTGAGTTTCTGTAATTATAAATCGGTACCTTCCTTTGTTTGTAGAATTGGAAGCCTACTCGAATATGATCAGTGTGTTTAGAGCACAAGGGGCTTTGGAAGACAACAGAAAAAAGTTGCTTGAGGAACTGCGCGCCGTTTTGCATATTAGCAGCGATCGTCACAGCGCGGAGGCGCGACGCGTCTCTAATGACGAGGTGTTGGCTACTATTGCACATCAGTAAGTTAATATTTGGTATATTTTTTAGCTTTTAGTTTATTTTTATACACCATTGTACTGTGTCAAAGATGGCTGTGGATAGAAGCTATCATGAACCTTTATTGAAATTGTAGGCACATTGATTAGAAACAATCATTTACATCATTTTACAGTGAGAAATACTGATTATTGTTGGAATGATTTTGTGTCTTTGTTGAGTGTCTTGGCCTCATAGATGCTTTAGTTTTTGACATTTATATGAATAGAGGGTGATATATATTGAACATTTAACACTGTTTTGATTCAGTTTTAAAGTGGAAATATATAATAATAAAGATTTGAAATTTGACAGGTAACCTAATTTTAAATGTCACTTTATAATGAAAGTTTTTTTGGTATAAATTAAATCAAGTAAAATAATTTTAAACTAAATATTTGTTAATTTATTATTTGTATTGTTAACAGGTATATTGTTGTGATTATTTAAAGTTTTGTTTTTTATTGTTTGTTTTTTATATTAAAATTTAAATTACTTTTAATTACTCACAATAGATTGTCACACACATTATCAGGTATAGAATGCAATATAAATGTATTTATTATATTTTTTTGATTTCGTATCAGACATTATTCCCATTACAAATTGAAACCGAGACTTAAATATAAATTTACTTACATAATATAAGGGGTCATCCATTAATTACAACACACGGTTAGGGGGGGGGGGGGGTCAAGAAAATGTGACATGTTGTGACAAGGGGAAGGGGGGAGTCACAAACTTTGTGACGACTGACGTCACTTTAAATGGTTTTATACACTGTTACAGTTAAATAACAAGTTTTTGGAACAATTATCGTTTTTATTCAATTAATTTTCTTTCCTAATCAGTTTTAGGTTATAAAATTACTAATATTTCTTTTGTCAAAATAATTTGATAAAATATTAATAATAATAATAAATAAAATAAAATTCTTTATTTCAGGCCAGACTGCCCATAGATTGTTAGTTATATACAGACTTATAATATTAGAGTTAGTACATCTTAACCTAGGCATTACAGTTCTTATTTTTTTACTTATTTGGGGTCCCGGTAAACAGGACGATGAGCCGACGCCCAGTGGCTAAAAAACGGACAATCCCTACTCTTGGCTATATCTACCAGCAAGCTGTTGGTGCTACCCCGCAGGCGATACATTTGAGAGGCGATTCTTTTTCTTATTATGGCATGAAAATCGTCCATTCGTGCTTGTGCAAACATGCCTGATGCACTGCAAAAGCGTGGTAGCCCCAACAGCATCCTGAAGCCGTTATTGAACTGGACACGCAGAGCACTGTAAGCACGCTTCGTATAATTGATCCACAGGCCGCACGTGTAGAATGATTGGCAATACGACATGAACAATGTTTTCTTGACCTCCACTGTACAACGCGCAAACCTGCGAATCAACATATTAGCTCTTACTGCCAGTGCCCTGCGTTCCCTCTCAATATCCGCATCGTCCTTTAGATCCTCGGTGATTACATGTCCCAGGTATTTAAAACTGGATACTCTGTTCAAGGCCACGCCGCCGAGTGTCACCGGCTCAACTATTGGTAGGGTCTTGTTACCAGCTCGGAAGATGAGTATCTCACTTTTTTTAATATTATAGATGAGCCCGTGAGACTCCGCATACGTGTCACACACCTTTAACAATTTGTTCATAGCACTGATCGACGGGCTCAACAGCACCATGTCGTCAGCGTAACTTATGTTATTTACCATTTTACCACCGATCGAACAGCCAACCATGGTGCTGCTGAGCTCGACAATCAGCTGGTTAACATAAATGTTAAACAGTAGTGGAGATGTAAGTCCCCCTTGCCTTACTCCACACTGAGCTCTATAACCATCCGATACCGACATCCCCCACCTCACAAAATTATACTGATTGTTGTACCAATATTTTAACAGTCTTATCAGTTCTTGAGGAAGACCCGCCTTCTGCAGCTTCTCCCATAGTTTTTCATATGACACTAGGTCGAAGGCCTTCGAAAGATCGAGAAAAGCAGCGCACACGGGGGTTCTCCTGTCAGTGGAGTACCTGACGGTGTGCTTCAGAACCAGAATAGCACTCTCAGTAGACAGACCAGCACGAAAACCGAATTGTCTATCATCTAACACTGCGTATCTTAATAATTTGATTTGCCGATTTCATTGAAAAAATGTGACATCACACCAGGGGGAGGGGTTTACCGAATGTGACCAAGTGTGACAAGGAAGGGGGGAAGGGTCAAAAAACCTAGAAATTCGTGTGACATAATTAATGGATGAACCCTTAAATACCTGTAGTATTTAAATGTGTTTAATCATTTTTAGTGGAAATCAAAGAGGATATAATAGGATAGAGCGGTACTGTCTTATTTGTCGTAAATTTTGTAGCCACAGTAAATTCACTGCCATCTATCGACTCACGATTAAAACAAAAATAAAAATATCAAAAAAAAATATATATGGATGTGATTTTTTTTATTTGCATTAATTATTTTTATATTATTTTGACCCACTCACTGATATGCATTAAAATTGTTTTAATAGCAAAGGAAACCATCAATGCCATCTATCCGAGAGTAGGTCAAAGGTTGTGGCGCCATCTGGTCGAGAATAAAATTTTCTTGATTTTTGAGGCACGTTTTTTCCTTAGACTGTATCCATGTATTATGGAGTTCTTTGGTACAAATGAAAATTTTGTAATGATTTATGATAAGTCAATCTCAAGCTTATTTTTTTTGTTTTAATTTTTACTTATCACAGTATGTAGCATAGCCTTATAGATTTATAACGTATATAAATACTGAAATAATAATCCCATCAAAAACATAAATGTGAAATGATAGCCAAGTTCAATATTCTGAATATGTATGCATGCATTGTTGTTGATTTCGTTGGAAAAAGAATTGAGATGGGTGCCAAGTTCTAGTTCGCTTGGCATGTAATTAAAGTGCAGGATTTGTCTTGGCTAGGATTTATACCAACAAACTAAATTTTGAAAAGCCGGCCAAGTGCGAGTTCGCGCACGAAGGGTTCCGTACCATTACGTAAAAAACAGCAAAAAAATCACGTTTGTTGTATGGGAGCCCCACTTAAATACTTATTTTATTCTGTTTTTAGTATTTGTTGTAATAGCGCCAACTGAAATACATCATCTGTGAAAATTTCAACTGTCTAGCTATCACGGTTCATGAGATACAGCCTGGTGACAGACGGACAGACAGTGGAGTCTTAGTAATAGGGTCCTGTTTTTACCCTTTGGGTACGGAACCCTAAAAACGGCAAAAAAAATCACGTTTGTTGTATGGGAGCCCCACTTAAATATTTATTTTCTTCTGTTTTTAGTATTTGTTAAATTGTTATAACAGCAACAGAAATACATCATCTGTCAAAATTACAACTGTCTAGTGTTCATGCGATAATAGAGTCCCGTTTTTACCCTTTGGGTACGGAACCCTAAAACACAGACACAACAGAGAAATATAATAAAGCGTGTTACGTAAAAACTAGCTGAGTCAAATCCTGAATTTTAATTACATCCCAATCTCACCCATATAGATTATTTTTTCAGCTAAATCAACAACGACGCATACCTATTCTTAATATTGAACTTGGCTCTCTTTTTTTTTATATACTACGTCGGTGGCAAACAAGCATACGGCCCGCCTGATGTTAAGCAGTCTCCGTAGCCTATGTACGCCTTCAACTCCAGAGGAGTTATATGCGCGTTGAACTCATTTCACATTTATGTTTTTGATGAGATATCATTGCTTTTTGTACATAAATTATTAGTATTCATCATAATTGATTTCGAAACTAAACTTTATTTTTGTTATTACAAATTCGATAGGCGCTTAGCATGTAAATAAAAACTGTTTTTTGGAAAATAATACAAATCGTAAAAAAATCACTGTTTCTTTATCTCAGTTTCGTAACCACACCAATTTTCACAGCTGGATGCCAAATTTCAACTTGCTAGGTCATCTGGAAGTGGGTTAGGTTTTTGGTGTTAGGTGAGTCAATATGTGAGTAGGTATGTACCTAAGTCCGTGAGAAAAATCCCGAATGAAATTTGGTGTTATAGTAAGCCTTAGAGGTCTTAATAAATGAACCAAATTTTATTTGTTTATGTTTAATAGATTTTGAGCTACGTAGGGGTCAAAAGTGGCTCCAAATGGTTGGTGTAATGTAACATAGAGATGGGCAAAATTTATTTGAATGACGAATAACGAATAAGAATAACAAAATTATTCGCGAATGACAAATAAAAATGTCGGATGATTATTCTTATTTGAATCAGAATCAGAAATATATTTATTGCCGCGAAAAAAAATACCTGAATAATATATGAATAAATTATTCGTGGAATAATTTATTCGCCAAATGAATTGCCACGAATAATTTGTTTATTGAAATAACTTATTAACTTTACTAAAAAAAACAACAACTAAACATACCTGAAAGACTGTCGCCGCCTTACATAAAACATCCTTTTAGTCTCTGAATCAAAATCTGTTTGAAAAATGTGTCATCAAGTATTGCTAATAATGATTTTGTACAGCTATCTTCTATGTTGTCACTTGTTTCATTGAAAGTAATGTTTGATGGATGAGGTATTACTATGACTTTGGCAATGCAAATGTTCCTCATCGTCACTTAGCCCTTTACCGCATAATTAACATTTATGTGTAGTGGGTGGTTTAAAAATGTTATGTCTACCCCAAACTTTTTCATGCACTTTTCGTCGGGTAGTCACACGGAGTAGTCACACATTTTGCTGAGACGTCAGTTAGCCGCGACCACGACCAGTAAAATCTGTGTCGAAACGTCGGTAAATAAAGGTAACAAAATAAATTTGCGTTAGACCCGATTGTAAATGTGATTTAATGTGTGTTCAAAACGCGAAAGTTTTAAATTTTTTATAAAATCCTAAAAGTTAAAAGCTTTCTCATAAATTTTTGGAAAATGCCATGGACATT
Source organism: Cydia strobilella (assembly GCF_947568885.1). Taxonomy (NCBI): domain Eukaryota; kingdom Metazoa; phylum Arthropoda; class Insecta; order Lepidoptera; family Tortricidae; genus Cydia; species Cydia strobilella. The sequence continues at coordinate 18,386,280 of NC_086044.1, forward strand.
TATATTTTGGAACAGGAATGTTTCAATATTGATACAAAAATATTAGAAGTTACCATAATTTTCCTTTTAAAATAAATATTTATTCAATGAAAAAATTTGCCTTTATTTCACATCTGGGTCATCAAAAATGTTATTCAGCGAAAAATACTGACAGTTGCAATCTAGAATGTCTAGTGATAGATAACTCGTAAAGTTATCATGAAGCCTATCTACTAATTAAACTGTTTACTGTACAAGATTATGTTGTTATTGAACTGAGCATGGAAAAAAAGCCTCGTACTCGTAGGATGAGATATATCCAAAGGCATGAATTTATTCAAAAATGAAAATTCTAACAAAAAAATGCATAAAATTGATAGATTATGTGATAATTATTAAATCAATTCAACTTTTATTTTTAGAGGGCATTCCTCGTTAAGTAATTATTTCATTCATTATTTGAAAATTGTCAACAAGTATAATTGTCTGGATCATTTCAAACCTTGAATTTGGTGTAAAAGTCAATTTTTTGGCAACCAAGATACCGAAAATGTATCTGGTTAGCAAATAAAGTTGATGTATGATTTTTTATTGTAACATATGGAGATGATGGATGCTTAATTAGAGGTTCTTGTTAGGTAAGTAAGGTAAAAGTAAAAACATACATTAGACTTTTTCAAAAAAGTTTTTAACATAAATTGGCAGTCAAAGGACTATGCGACAAAATAGCCCCAAAACCAACAGAGTTGGGAGACTTGAGAGTTAGGTCATTAGATAGGTATTTATATGTACTTCATTTTGTTCTATGGGCACCAAGTGGAATTCCATTGCAGAACTGAAATATTTGTATTTTAGTCAAAATGTCGACACCCTTATTACCTAGGCAATAGAGTCTACGGCCGGACGAGCGCGGCAAACCATTCGCCGCGCTCGCCCTCTACCCTGCAGCAATTAACTACTTACTTGGACTCTATTGCCTGGGTAATAAAGGTGACGACATTTTAGCTAGAATACATATATCTCAGTTCGGCAATGGAATTTCGCTTGGTGCCCTTAGAACAAAATGAAGTACATAGAAATACCTATCTAATGACCTAACTCTCAAGTCTCCCAACTCTGTTGGTTTTGGGACCAGGCTTCATACAAAGTTGCCCATGGTTCTTTGAATCAATGGTAAGTATTAGAAAATAGAGTTGAATTTGTTTATAATCGAACAAAACTAAACAAAAGCGACTCCGTTCCATGTAATAATGATTAAATTTTTATTGGAGCTCTAGACCTCGTGATCCCGTATCCCGCCATTGAGAATTAATCCAAAAACAGAATTAACAAAAAAAATCTATTTAATTATTGACCCTGCTCGCAAAATTTCACGAGAATCGGTTGAGAAATGCAAACTGTAGAGGAGAACATCCGGACATATGATAGGCAAATATGCCCAAGATTAAACGGATACCTTAGTTTCGTTTTATTCGGTCAGTTACGACCGTGGGATGCTAGAGGTTAAATGTTTAAACTTATTAAATATCATTTTTTTTTATTTCAAGTGTATTCTACAAAGGAAATCTTAAATCATATTCTGTATAATATTATTTTCTAGCTTTTGCCCGCGACTCTGTCTGCGTGGAGTTAGTAATTTGGGTACCTTATTTTTTAACCAATCTGCTTTTTATCGATTCCCCATACAAACTTCCACCCCCTTTTCGCTCCCATAAAGAATTATTTCTGGGATAAAAACTACCATAATGTCCTTCCCCGGGACTCAAACTATCTCTATACCAAATTTCAACTAAATTGGTTCAGTGGTTTAAGCGTGAAGAGGTAACAGACAGACAGGCACACTTTCGCATTTATAATATTCAGTATGGATTCTATAAAATTATTATTCTTCTTTCTTCTATTCTTTAAAATAAGACTAATGTTCACTGTTAGAAAGTTTCAAAAACTTCTACAATGTTGTCTATTTATCTTTTTTTAGGTTAACAGGTCCAAACACAGGATTAGGATGGATCAGCGAAGGCAGAAGAAGAGTGCCCCTGATGCCTCGCGGCATTCCACAGACCGCCTACACAGAGATTGCGGATAGAGCAGCGGAAGCCATCAAGGAGGAAAACAAAGAAATCTTGAAGAAATTAGAAGCTGACAAGTTGGTGGCTCCTAAATCTAGTGAAGAGGAGTTGCCGGACCCCGAGGGAGAAACGGCAGAGGGTGCTCTGCAGACGAATGAGATGATGGACGAGATGCTATACCCTCCTATTGCTATGGAAGATCAAACTTCTAAAGTAAATAAAAGCATTAACATGATTGAACTCTTGAAATTATCTTGTGACTTTACTATAATTTGACTGCTTTTCAGCTTTGGGAAACTGAGCTTGTCAACCGAAAAAGAAAAGTACCCGAAGGTGGATCAATACCGGATGATTCCACAATACCAGTGAAAAATATGAGGAACATCCCAGCTAACACGAATCAGAAACATCTTAACCTGTCACAGATTTACTCGAAATATTCACAGCCTGCTACAAGTAATTAATTTTTTTTTGTAAATTATTTCAACTTCTTACTTTATTAAGGAAATGTATTACAAAGTTCCATTATAGAATGGAAATTTTGATTAACATAAACTTTAGAAAATTTAAATTTCTTCCTACATGTATTTGTAAATTGACTGACATTATTATTTCCCCAGGTAAATCATCAGGGCAATCAAAACACTCCTACAACCAAGTGAGCAAAGTGTCCACAAGCAAATCAAGTCACCCACACCAACCACGGGCCCACAAACACCGCTCGCACAAGCATAAGGCTCCAAACCAGCGCCAGCCCAAGAAGGCACAGGAGATCCCAGGCTCCCCCGGCAAGCGTTACCCGCCTGACTATGCCGGACCACCGGGCACTTTCCAGGCTACATATGCTCAGTCAGTACTCGGCGGCAAAACCAAGCCAGACTACATGGATGAACTCAAGCCCAAAGTGCTCTCCTCACCTGGCATGCTCACAGACTCCCCGACCATGGCGCTGCTGACCCAGCCGGCTACAGTCCCGCACGAACTTGGCGTGTCCGACAGCCCCGACCCTGCCTCCTTCCAAGCACAAACCCCAGTATCCAAACACGGCGCGCCCAAACCTCACCAACTCCTACTAAAAGGCCGCCGGCCGGAACCACCCGCAGATAAGAAACCACCCGAAATGAAAATCCTACAGAAACCAGAGGGAATCAAAGTCCTCTCGAACCGTCAGGTGGTCGTCGCGCCGAGCTCTACTCAAAAGGCGATTAATCCGGCTGGAAAAATCGTCACTACCAAGCTGATAGGGCCCGTCACCAAACAGGCAACGCCGGCACCCATGTCTGACAAGATGATCGTAGTATCCAAACCTCCAGACCATAAGAATTTGAATTCTAAGATAATCATAACCTCGTCCGCTATGCGCACGCCTAGTAAGGATTCGGCACCGGTTGCGCCGCGCACGGAAACGTTTACGCCTAAAGGCATCCCCGCCACCGACTTAAAAGTATCCGCCAAAACCTTTGTCCTAAACCAAAAACCCGGTCAAAAGATGGTCGTGTTACCCGCCAAGTCGCGGACGAAAACGGGGTCGGAGGTCCAGCTGCCGCTCTTGCATTTCAAAGGGATTCCGACTGGTATGAAGTTGGTCCCGGTCAGTTCCCAATCGCTCACTCAAGCCACTAAATCGCCTGCCGTAACTGTCGTGTCGAAACCAGCTAGCGCGGTAAGCACGCCAGCACCAGTCACAAAGGTAGTAGGCGCGGAGACCATCAAAACCGCCAATTTGGCCGACATTGTCCCAGTGAAAGGACTCACCCCAGTATCCACCACCAAAATCTCTAACCCTATTGTAAGACCCGCGAGCGCAAAAGGCAGCGTCATCGTCGTGCAAAAAGGCGCGACGATAGGTAAAGCTTTATCGTTTACCAAAAACGGTAACGACATGTCCAAAATAATCATGGGTAAGAACGTGAACCAGCTGTTACAAGCCTCCAAGCCAGAGCAGACGGAAGCTAGCAAGTGTCCGGGAAACGTGATCGTTCTCGAGTTAAACAATGATCAGTCAGGCCGGACGACGACTATGTCGGAGATCTTGGACAGTCGAGGCAGCGCGGCTCGCCTTTCCGACGAAAGCAAAAAATCCCAGGCGATAACTCAGGACACACCAGTTTTGTTCGATTCCCAAATGTCAGAGGAGACGTGTAACGCGAGCATAGATTCCGCATCAGAGAGTATAGGCGATATCGGACCTATTGAAGAGTCTGGTTTAAGCATTATAAAAGATGAAGACGCCAAATGTAACTTTAACAAAGAGGGCGCGAAGGATTCTTCGAGCGTTACCGACTGGGAGATGGAACTCGACACGGTGTCGAGAAAAGGAAAGGACGAGGAAGACAAACTGAATTCTCTACACCTAGACCTGGGCATGTCCAGCGACAGTGACAGCGAGTACATGGTCGACAACCGGAAGGCGAAGGCGAAGCACTCGCAAGAGACGATACAACGGGCGACGCCCAGTGGTAAGATATCAGATTAATTAAATACGGCTACTTTTTAGGGTTTCGTACCCAACTTTCTAAGATTCATGAACTGTGATAGCTAGACAGTTGAAATTTTCACAGATGATGTATTTCTGTTGCCGCTATAACCACAAATACTAAAAACAGAATAAAATAAATATTTAAGTGAGTCCCATACAACAAACGTGATTTTTTTTGCCTAATGGCACGGAACCCTTCGTGCTAGAGTCCGACTCGCACTTGGTCGATTTCTTATTCAATGTTATTTAATATGCAAACCTCCGAAAATACCAAAAGACAAATAAAAAAATTGGTAATCAAAACTACTTTGTATTGTACACATGTCTGCTATTTTATTTTCACTAAAATTCAATACCGTATAAAACTGAACGTTTCGTTCCGCTAATCAAAATTGTTTATTTTTATTTTTTTTTATTTTTTAGGGGAAAGGAGCGAAATGTACAGTTCTAGCGCAATGTCAAAAGCGACGCGAACGTTACTCAGCCAGCTCCAAGACGAGGGTTCATCGAGCAACGACTCGTCGTTCGCGCTCAAATCTAAAAGCGCGGTGAAAAACCCAGCGGAGGCGGACGCTCTCACGGTCGCCAAAGAAAAGTTGTCGGAGAAAGTGGCCGAGGCGCGGTCGCGCCACAGACGCATAGACGTGTTCAGTACCGCTATCAGTACCAACGATATGAGCCTCGACGAGTTCCCGTATCTAGAGGAGAGCATCATGGCGGACGACGAGCCGAGCCCGTCCGACAACAAACAGTGAAACAGACACTTTTAAGACATATAATGTGATGTGTGAAGTGATAGGCGAGGGGTAAACTTTGTATGACGTTTTTTTGTAATTTATTCTGTGAAATCATTGACAGTTTTGGCCGGTCTATTTTGTGACAATGTATTACACGTCTATTCCCTTGGAATAAAGAGGCTTAGTAATTCGAAATTATTCGAATTCAAATCTCATTTCCATAATGTAAGGTGCGTTGGGATAAGATTGAAAGCGTTTTTCATGAGGGGTAAGATCGCTTCGGCATTCGGACGATTTTTTGTCTAACCCCTCATGAAAAACCCTCTCAATCTTACCCCAATCCACTTTACAGCGTTTTATAGGAATGAGTTGCACACTTGTTCTTATAAAATCTTGAATTGTTTGATAGCCCTTGCATTTAACGGTATTTTTTCAGAAATATATCAACCGCCACTATATTTAATATACTTGTGTTGGTATATTTTTGGAGATAACTATATACATAATTATCTGTTAATGTTTGTAGATAAATATATATTACTCAGTATGTATACAATAGTATCGCACTGCATGAAACGACTGATTTTCGCCAATAACCCTGAATCAAAGATCATTTATTAGGTAGATTCCATGCGTCTGCGTTTACTACCTTTAGTACCTTTACTCATGCAAATAAAAAATACTAATATCAATCAAAGTTGAGCTACAGGTGTACGCTCACAGCGACGTATTTTCGAGTAAAAATGTGTTTCCGAGTCTTCATTAGCTTCATAATGCGCTCTGAAATCAACTTATTATTATCCACTGTAGTTGCAAATAAGGTAGGTAATTTGTTTATTCAAATTGCCTACTCTATACCTATTTACATAAATTCATTGCTATTCAAAATAGTTTACATGAAATCTTTTTACTTAATTAACTTACGCGGTAAATGAAGATCGATTGTGGTCAGTAATAAAAATAATATTAGAAAAAGAAGCGCGCCGGCGGTGTTCGTAACTATGAAATTACCTAGTTTAATCACAAAAATTGTTGAGTCATTTCGACGAGGCATAAGAATATTGCTACTTAGGCAAAAAACGCTAGATAAGTATCACGTGAAAAAAAGGGTAACAAGATAGGTGTTAGTTAATACCTGTGATATTTGAGAGAAGTTTCGGACCTACTAACATTAACACGTTTACGGAGGATAAAACTAAGCCAGGCGGTTAGTGCTAATTTAAACCACCAGGCTCCAGTACTAGGCGTTACTAGTGGCACTGGCAATCGCACACCCCCTTATGAATTAAATTGTTTGCAATACAAATGCCCTGATATGTTACGTTGTCCATGTGGGTGGATCTTTCGAGATTCTTGTTTGATTGTATATTTTAACACTTCGTATGCTTATGTCAAAAATTGCCTACTGAATTAATAACCTTGAAACTGTAAATGGGCGTTATCTACAATATATATTAAAAACCTGATTCTCACAGATCCTGATGTTTTTGGGCTCATTCTACTCAGAATCACTACCATATTCAATTCTGATGATTAAAAAAATGTCCCAAAAATTTGTAATTGTAATTTGTAATTTATTTGCTAGAATCGTGGTTAACACAGATGTTACATCGAATATTAGTCCAGCACAATTCTACATTCCGCTACGTCACGCACATACAAATTTCAAACTAAAACGTGACGTAATGTAATGGACATTTTGGGTCATCTTTTTTTAATAGCAGGGTGGAGAATCCTGTCGAGTCCGAGTAGAATGAGCCCAAGAATGTCCAGATTTGAAAGAATCAGGTTTTCAATATTTATTTTAGAAAACGCCTAAATTACAGTCCAAATTTGTGTGCTTAGAATTCGTTAAAACTCACCGTCTTATGGGTTGAATTTTAACAAATCTTTTTTAGAAGAGTTTTCCAACATTTAAATCGTTATTTGTTTAACCCCTCGTGCTAATATTGATATCCGAGCAAGCGAAAGATTTCAAAAAACACTACACTAACGCGAGGAAAATGTCATGTGGATAAAGTGCAACTATCTTATCAGTTTTTGACGATTAAAGTTTCAAGTTCCTACCTTCAAGATCTTGAGTGTTATCTGTCAATATCAAAGTTAGAGAACTGATGTTTAGTTAGGTATACTTACTTTGATTACAGCGAGATTATTTTCATTTACGCTCATTGGTCTGATTTTAAAAACAATTTGGCACATGTATGTACAATCGATTGCACCGTGAATATATTAATGAAATAAACTAAATCACCTCGAAATAAAATTGATTTTTTTGCCCATGTGCCCGGTTGCACAAACGTTAAATTTACGTGTTTTTAATAAACAGTTGCACGTTGTGCGCTCTCTGGTTGCAAAACATATCTGCTTCAACATTCAGATAATACCTTTAGTAAGGTTAAAACCTTTTGAACGCCAGACGGCGAAGGAATATGCCGTGTCCCGGACGCCAGGCGATCGCGATTATTTAAGCGAAATTGAACTTTACTGAGTCCCGCGTAAGTCCCTATTACATTGACGAAGCTGTCGGCTGTAGCCGTCGTTGGCGTCCTTGGCAAGACATTCCGATGGCGGCCACAGCCGACTGTGGCGATCAAAACGTTAAAACAAAATAAAGGTTTTTATGCATTTGATTTTCTAACTTAACACAAACAGAATAAAGTCGACATTTAAAACGTCGCTTAATAGTATGATTCTTGTAACATTACCTACACTGCCTGAAAAATAGGCAACTAGGGAACAAATCAAATTATTAAACATTGACCGCTGTGACCGGGTGGTCTAGTGGTCAAGGACGTTAGCCGCGTAAGCTGAAGACGACGGTTCGTTTCCGGCCTCGGCCACCGGTGGTCTTGGTCACATTATTTAGTACCTATATGACATCTAGATTTCAGTTTCTAATATTAAGGTAGAAAATCAAACTTAAAAACCCATCTGCCAAATTCTAAGTTAACGAAGATGTGGTACCAACTAGGTAACAAAATGGTTTACATGCACTTGGAGTAAGATTATGTAAGCGCTGTTCGCACAGGCCATCCTAAATTCATCCTTGTTTAAGAATAAATTAACGTTATGAATTATTTTATAGTTTGTGTTAATCTTGTACATAGTGTGTGTCGCTGATATAAAGTTCCATCCTTTTCAAATATGTATATGTATGTAGGTTAGTGATGGGTCGTTACCAGTAACTTACTCAAAAGTGGGAATATTCCCGGTAATGCTACCAGTAACATTACCCAGATCGGAAACATTGAGTAACTTTGAAAAAATTATTAGAATTGTATATGCTTTTTTCGTGTTAAATACTTAAGAAAATAATAATGCTATTATTTACAGTCATAAAACAGTCAAGGAATCTCTGAGAGAGTAAATTCCCAATGTTACCGGTAACATTCCCAATATTACCAGGTATTTTTCCAAAGTTACTGGGAACATTACTATCTGGAAATAATGCTTAACTGTATAAAGTGAAAGAAAATGTGTATAAATCAGTTTAATTATTAGAATAAACCAATCAACATCTAAATATATAAAAGAAGAAACTGACTGACTGACTGACTGACTGACTGACTGCCTGACAGATATATCAACACACAACCCAAACCGCTGGTTCTAGAGATTCCAAATTTGGCACGTAGGTTTCTTATAAGGTCTAGGGGTGCACTAAGAAATTTTTTTTTTCAAAATTTCACCCCCCAAGGGGGTTAAATGGGGGTTCAAAGTTTGTATGGGGAAACAAGATTAGTTAGACTATTATATTCGAAACTTCACAGAAGTATTCCTAACGATAAATGAATAAACACGTGTTACAGGTTTTTTTGCAAATTCCCCCCTAATAGGGGGAAATGTGGTGCCAAAGTCTGAAAATCAACATGGGTATTGTTTCTATGGTTTATCGGGTCGCTAATTAGGAAAACAAGAACGATTTTAAAATCCAACGTGACGGACGTGAAAAACCATCCCCCCTGTTGGGGTGCAATGGGGTTGAAATGTCTAAATATCAATATGGGTGTCGTTTTTATGGTTATTTGGGACGTTAATTACTAAAATCGCATCGATTTTGAAATTGAATAATGTGCTCATGAAAATTCTTGAAAGTACTCGTATTTGTGCCAAATTGCAATTGAAACGGTCCAGTAGTTTCGGAGCAAATCGGTTGTCACAGACGGACCGACAGACAGCCACACGTGATCCTATAAGGGTTCTAATTTTGCTTTTGAGGTATGGAGACCCGCGTTATCCTAATAGATTTTTAAATTTGTATTTGGTGCCATCTCGATCGTCGTCAATCGGTACCTAGGCGAGTGCGGGCGGCGCAAGTCATCGGGAAACTTCCTGCATCCGTAATGAGTACATTCAAGGTGCTACAAGAAGGTGGTTGTCTGTTTGCTTCTTATAAGTTTAGGTTTCCATTCTAAGTAAAATGCAAAACATCGTAAGTACATATATATGTATTCTACCTACGAACCATATATACCTGGTGGCAAATCAGCAGCGTCTCCAGCAGAAACTAGGTCACCAAAGTCTTGCAGGCACCGAGTGACCCATGGGAAGTCACCTCCAGGTGTTCTACGTCTTTGAAAATTCAACCTGATTACAGCAAACAGTATCTACTGCACGTTAAGCGTGTGGTAGCTCTGGTCAGACGCCTGCTTCATCTGGCAGACCTCCAGGTGTTCCAGGTCTTGGAGAACTTAACCTGCCTACAGCATACTCTACCAACTTCAAATTAAAGGAGTTTTACCCTCATCAGGTACATCCAGCAGCACTTCAGGTGTTCCAGGTCTTGAGCTATCTCCATCATACACTACCAACGACACGTTGAGCGAGTGTTACCCCTGACCTTTTGTACCCAGCAGCACTCCAGGTGTTCCAAATCTTGAGCTTTTCCCATAATACACTACCAGCGGTACGTTGAGCGAGTGTTGCCCCTGATCCGTTGCACCCAGCAGCACTTCAGGTGTTCCAGGTCTTGAGATTTCCTCATCATATACAACCAGCGTCACGTTGAGCGAGTGTTACCCCTGACCCTTTGCTCCCAGTAGCACTCCACATTGTCTTGAGCTTTATCCATCGTATACTACCAGCAGCACGTTGAGCGATTGTTACCCCTGACCCATTGCACCCAGGAGCACTCCAGGTGTTCCAGGTCTTGAGCTGCCTCCATCATACATTACCAGCGGCAATTTGAGTGAGTGTTAGAAGAGTGAGGAAGAGAACAGGATGACTTCGGGAATAAAAACTACTCTACACCCTCCCCAACAATTAAGACTATCTCCATATCAAATTTCATCTAAATCGGTTTTATTGGGTTCCATATAAATTTCCACTCCCTCTTTCACCCCCTTTAGGGTTGATTTCTAGGGTAAAACCTATCCTATGTCCCTCGCGCAAAATAGGCGCAATAGTAAGACGTCGAATTGCGGAAACTAAGCCCGCGAATATCTATCCTATGTCTTTCCCCAGGACTCAAATTATCTCCATACCAAACTTCATCTAAATCGGTTCAGCGGTTATTGATTCCCCATACAAATGTCAACTCCCCTTTCCATCCCCTTAAGGGGTGAGTTCTGGGATAAAAAGTATCCTATGTCCTTCCCCGGTACTCACTAACTGTATACCAAATTTATAAAATTGATACCATAGCTCTTATGTCAGCGAATGGGACATATTTTTGAGTAAGTTGTACTAAAAAAATAAGTTTTGAACCTTATTTTATCTCATATAAGTCATCACTATCATCAGTTTCGTATGTTACCGGCTTTTGGGAATGTTACTGGTAACATTGGTAACTTACTAGTAACATTCCCAAATGGAAACTTACTGGTAGCGGGAATGTTACCGCTGCCCATCACTAATGTAGGTGCGTATAAGTGCAAGCCGTTGGTCGATTCTCAAGCGCAGTAAAATAAGGCATGTATTTAACAGATCACCAGATTTAGTAAAATTTAACACCAAAAAATTCGTTTTTACCACCAAAAATAATGAATGATCATCAAATTTATAACTCCTATTTAATGTGAAATGATTACTAAATTTGTACCATTTTTTATCATTTTAAAACAAATAACACCAAAATAATCACTATTAACCCAAAAATAGTAAACGATCACCAAAATTAGACCTCCATTTTAATGTGAAATTATAACCAAAATTTTTAATCTTGCTATCCTATTAAAGCAAACGACTCCATTGTAAACCCTTAAATGGTAAATGATTACCAAAATTAGAACTCCATTTTAATGTGAAATTTTAACCAAATCTTTTTATTTTGCTATCCTACGAGTATTAACCGATCGGATCGGTCGGAGTGGCGAGCCTTGGGGGAGGCCTATGTCCAACAGTGGACGTCTATCTGCTGACGTGATGATGATGATGATGATCCTATTAAAGCAAATGACTCCAAATTAATCATTGTAAACCTAAAAATAATAAATACCACCAAAATTTTAAGCACATTTTCTAGTAGCATTTCGTTTCTGTAAGGGTCGCAGTTCTAACCTAACCCACTTTTCTTGTAACATTTCGCTTTTGTAAGGGTCGCAGTTCTAACCTAACCCACTTTTTATAGTAACATTTCGTTTCTGTAAGGGTCGCAGTTCTAACCTAACCTAACCCACTTTTATAGTAGCATTTCGTTTCTGTAAGGGTCGTAGTTCAAACCTAATCTAACCCACATTTCTTATAGCATTTCGTTTCTGTAAGAGTCGCAGTTCTAACCTAATCCACTTTTCTTGTAGCATTTCGTTTCTGTAAGGGTCGCAGTTCTAACCTAACCCACTTTTATAGTAGCATTTCGCTTCTGTAAGGGTCGCAGTTCAATCCGAACATAACCCACATTAATTCTTGTAGCATTTCGTATCTGTAAGGGTCGCAGTTCTAACCTAACCTAACGCACTTATCTGATAGCAATTCGTTTCAGTTCTAACCTAACCTAACCCACTTTTCTAGTAGCATTTCGTTTCTGTGGCGATCGCAGTTCTAACCTAACCTTACCCACTTCTTTAGTAGCATTTCTTTTCTGTAAGGGTGACGTGTGACTGAATTGAGGATTGGGTCAGGCGAGCGCGGCGCGTTCGGTGCGGTGTACGGGGGATTGAGCGGGAGGGGCTAGTAATTTTGGCATCATTTTACTTTATTTGGTAATATGTATAAATTTTTTGGTAATCATAGTGGTTTATTTAAGTGAAAATATCGTATTAATTTGCTCTTCAAGATTTGGTGATCATTAAGTATATTTGGTGATCATTCATGATTTTTGGTGTTAAAATACAATTTGAAGTGCAGTCGTGATTTAAACAGGTGGTACTTTTGTAATTTTAGACCTTATCTAAAATTACAAAAGTACCACCTGTTTAAATCACGACTGCACTTCAAATTTTTAATTGGATTTTTTTCTGGTGAAAGAGATTTCTTTTTTAGGGTACCAGAGTATTTTTTGGTGGTCATTATATTTAGTGCCGTAAAATAATGTCCATCATATACAATCCGTCTAAGCTAACTTAGCACCGACTTAATTGGATAGAACAAAGTGAGGGAGTGTCATTGACACGTCATATTTTTATAGAAATTTGACGGTAATGATGTCATTGCAAATGACATGCTGAGTTAGCTTGGTCCAACTCTATTAAACTTCATGTTTTAACAAGCATGTAAGTGCGAGTGACGGATGACATGAAAGACGATAAAAGCCCAACCGTCGTATCCATATGCATGTCTTAAATCTGAAATAAGATCTACGAATATTGATTTTCTGTGTTTTGTCTGAGGACATCTCTCTCATCTAAGCTAAGAGACTTTACAGAGATTTTCGTCGAAAAATATCTGTAAAGTCTCGTACTGCGATAAAACACTCGCACCCTCGCACCATACTGTACGATTCTCATAAGGTACATGCGACAACCATCAAGCAAGGTGCGCTCCGGCTCGGCCCGGTCGGTTTTGAATTTCACATACAGACTTGCCAGAAAAAGGTGATGGATGCGTTATTTGTTTTTCTTGCCTGATACATACCACAACCACAGTGTCCACAGTCTATAAAACAATACAGACATTCGACGAAACGGTCTAGGCAGGGCAATCGTGCGGGGTGTACCGTGCGCACCCGATCTACATACGAATTGTTAGTAGCTCGTTACACGTCAAAGGCGTCGGTCCACTGTATACTTTTTACACTGTGTCACAACACTTACCAACCTCCTGAATAAAATAGGCTGGTCTTTTAACTTTGTACATGTATGTTTTTAGTGTTCCTACATATAGTATTTATGAGTTTATTGTTTTCTTTTATACCATAGTTGTTGCAGTTAAATTATGAGCCCTTGAAAAGTATATTTATATCCACGGCTGATTTCAAACGGCAGGTGATGAAAAGGCAACTATAACAAATATTACATTCGCCATCACATATATCGGAGCGGCTGAGGTCCTCGAAAATATCTAACACGCACTCTAGCGCCTTGACAATAGTGGTTGGGGAGCCCAAGAGGGAATTTTTTGTAGTTACTCGAGCGCGTCAGATAAGATGAGCGATGTCTTGCTACCCCGAGTCTACCTTTACCACTTTTAGCAGTCTATGTTGAGCAGTTGGTTGGTGGGGGGTACAACAAATCGTTAAGCAGGTTGTGGATTTGGTAATTTTAGTCCAGATTAATACTATAATTATTGTGCTATTACTAAATCTGTCAATACGCATTTCCTTAATCTGACGGTTACAATGTGAAAATCGGGCGTCAAACTTGTGGTCGTCAGACTAAGGAAATGCGTACAAATAAGTGTCATATTCAGTTATAGAATAATTATAGCATTAACTTGGACCAAATACACAATTTGCTTAACGATTTTTTAACCCACCGAAATTTAAAAAAAATCTGTAGACGCTTTCATGTTCGCTGGAAAAGAAAACTAAGTACATATAACCTTTTTTTCTTCTTATCATCTAATCTTTCGATTCCAATAGGTCTCTACGACGCTCGAGTAACTACACATTTAGCATCGCCTGCTCCCCAGCTATAGAGGCGTGTTCAGATATTCGTGAGCACCTTGGCCGTTCCGATATATCTGATGGCAGCTGTACATTTATATTTTGTAAATACGTAATATTATTTAGGTACACTAGCTGTATTTGTGCAGGGTATTGGTGCAAAATGGTTCTATGTTACATATAATCTTTTCAAGATCTTAAGATAATTTCATAATATCAGTAAACGTATGCTGTAAGGTAATTTTTAAGTGGATGTTTATTTAATCTTGTACCGTTCGTGCAATAATATAACGTCGTCGTGTCGTCTGAAGTCAGCTCACTACCTATACGCGGGTCCACATACAACGAGCTGCCTCGCGAGGAAATTGCCGCGCGAAGCAGCTCGGTCGGTGGAGACGTACCTCGGGGGGAGCAAACGCACTCACGGCCGCAATGCCTCGGGCGAGGTACGTCTCTACCGACCGAGCTGCTTCGCGCGGCAATCTCCTGGCGTGGGGGCTCGTTCTGTGTGGACCAGGTTAATAGTAAAATTAATGTATTGTAGACCAATATAGGTTAAGGCAACCAAAATTTTTGTACATATAGCATCGTATGTTTCGGTTTAGCTGTATCGATGGCCACTCAATTACTTATTTAACCATTCGTTTGTAAGCTAGCTGTAGAATGTTCGGAGGCTGATAAAACGGTACATATTTCGGAATTTCAACAGAATGGAGACATTCTAAGAAATTGTGCCATGATTAGATCCTAGTTTTTTCTAGGTATGACAAATTTTGTACATATAATTACTTGTAATAACGAAATATCATTGACTACTGTAAACGTAGAATGTATTAGTGTATTTGTATCATAATAATAAAATTGTACGGAGCTCGCTTTATATAGGCGTGTATGTGCGTGTCCTACGATAAACTAAGTTAGACTAGCGTATAGGTTCACATCAACTTTTTGATGTCGATGCAGGTGAATATGCTTAAGATTGTTTGAAAACAATCAAATTGTGTTCCCAAAATTATATAAATAAGCAATTTCCTAAAAGGAATAGCACGTGTAAGTGTAGAATTGGTAAGATTCGCGTTTTATAACTATGTATTAAAATTACAATGTTAACGATTGACCTGCATCCATTTTTAATCTAGCTTAAGACATTCATTAGTTTGCTGGCTGTACATATTCCGCATATATTTTAATTTTACTTCCGTCGTAGAATCAACGCAACGTTAATACAATTTCTGTGTTTTTGGCATCAAGTTTATTTTATCTACTTATTTTAACAATAAATTTTATTCATAATTCTGTCGTTTCATATTCCTCTAACTATTAATGGGAACTCCATAATATGTAATAAAAAATACGTACTATTATTTTCTAGGTATCCAAATTATATAATCCCTTTGATTCAATTTTAAACTTTTTTAAAGATAAGTATCTGGAAACCAAAATAAAAAGAGTTATAATTTTAGACTTTTTATATTTTTAAACAACAAACATACAAATTCAAATAATAGAATAACATTCAAGTTATACTCGAGTGTTTTAGATATCTCAAAAATTAATCGAAAATATATGAATAAATACTGTGTTCTCTCGGTACTGTATACAATTCAGCAGTAAATAGCAAAGAAGGTCACCGAAAAGATTTAGTGCCATTTTATGTATTCGTATAAACTGTAAAAAGACTTATTGATTGATTCAAATCTCTGAGATTTAGTGCAATAATAATAATTTAAATAGATTACACCAGCGGTACTCAACCTGCGGGCCGTCAGGTGATCCTGGTATATAAACATAACCTTGCCAACCGGACGTCACCTTTAAGCAAATATATCTTGCGGCCCGGACTATAAGCACTGGGGAGACACTCCTCCTTTCGGGCAAACTCGGCTCAGCATTGCTCCGAGTAATTATTGGGGTTGGCATAGCATGACATGCCTTTGCGTGTACGACCACAGATAAGATAATGACTTGAATTTTGACAACCCTAAATAGCCGAAAGGAATAGTGCCGTACATTAGAAAGGGACAGCATGATTCATCCTTGAATCGCTGTCGAATTTCGGGTTTGTAAAAAGTGTTCTTTCTGTACGGTACCTACAACGGCAACTTGTTCTGTGCTACAAGGCAAAATCGTCTTTGCGGCCCTCATAAAAAAGGTTGAGTACAGGATACCATTTGTAAGTTTTCATTAAATTCAACAAAAGCATCGGTTCTCAAACTGGGAACCTTTCCTCGATGCCGGTTGATAACAAAACAACTATTACAAACTACCACAACCACGAATTTCAAAGTAATCATTATCGCGTTTCACATTTCACTGTTCACTTACTATGTACATAATATCGCACTACCTATTCGGACCTCATTACAGCACTTACACATATATAAGTTACAATAAAATTCCTTTTAGTCAAATTAGTGCACATTGGAGGACATGCAACTTTATTATTTAAAAAGTAAACAAAGCAAGTGCTGTAGGCCAAGCACATGATTGGCGCGACAGTATCTCGCCGCGAGATAGACTGCCCGTCTTTTTCTAACTGCAATAATTAAAGAGGGACGGGTAGTCTATCTCGCGGCGAGATACTGTCGAGCCAATCATGTGCTAACCCGGCTGCCCTCTAAAGTTTAAGTTCCTTAAGCGTTAGAGGTTCTGCCATCTTGTTGTCTAAATCGGAACCTTAACCCCTGAGGTCTCAGGGGTCTTAATTTGCCAGCCAAAAAACTACCTTAGGGTTTTAATTTTAGAAGTGAAATTTGATTGTCGATAGCCGGATCCACACAGAGCGAACATACGCGCGAGGCAATTTCCTCGCGCACAAAACGGCCAGTGTGGACGTGCCTCGCGCGTGTTGTAGCGACATTTTTAGACGTGCCTCGCGCGCGCCGCCTCGGCCGAGGCACGTCTACACTGGCCGTTTTGTGCGCGAGGAAATTGCCTCGCGCGTATGCTCACTCTGTATGGACCCGGCTATTCTTGACCCATAATGTGCCCGTGGGACTCGACGGATCTTGACACTGACATTATAAAAGGGTACTAAGCTGCGCCCTACCTCTATTCGCTCCTGAATTAAAGGTGTAACTTATATCTGTGAGCGCTGTAGTAAAGGCATGTGGTAAGGTGATATGCTTAGGAGGTAACTTTGTGGATGGCCTCGGCGACGTAGTGCACGTTCTTGTTGGAGAGGCCGGCGACGGAGATGCGGCCGTCCTTGGTGAGGTAGATGTGGTGGTCGCTGGTCAGCTTCTCTACCTGGAAGGTGAAAGGTAGCGGTTAGATTCGAGGACTAATTTGTTGCTTATCAAAAACATCTTCTAAACAACTAGAGGATATTTTTTTATGTTATAGGAGGCAAACGAGCAGACAAATAGCCTGATAGTAAGCGATTACTATCAGCTAATAGTTATTAGCTAGTGGTAAGACGCGAGATCGCACGGCAATGCGAGTATCAGGAATCTGTACATATGTACCCATGAGGAGAATATAACCACATAACTCAGTTTCCTGGCTTTGGTAGTTACCTGAATCCAGGAGTTTTCTGACGTTTTAATATAAAGATCTGTTTGTACGGCAATACGAAAATGAGGATGGATAAGATTCACCAATCACAGGAAAAGCGGATAAAATTTTGAACAGCTTACTGATGATATCACCTCGCTATACTTTGTCCCGTGTAATAATGTACTCATCGCTTTCGGCCTCCGAGTGTCCTGTCCCTATTCAAAGGGAGCCGGATGCCCTCTTAGGGCGCCTTAGGACTTTAGGACAACAACAACATACCTGTTCGGGCTTGAGGCCGGTGAAGCAGAACATGCCGATCTGGTCGGTGACGTGTTGCCAGGGCAGCTTGGAGCCGGCGCCCTCCACGCCCGCGCGGAGCTCCGCGCGCATCGTGATGATGCGGTCCGCCATCAGCTTCACGTCCTTCAACCTGCAATAGGATAGCGATGATAGAATAGAATATAATAAAATTATATTCGTAAGCACAAACAAACAAGACATTAGAGTTTTGAATGATTCACGGTTAGTTTCACTAGACTTATATTGACCGGGATATAGACCGTGTGGTCACCCGTGAACATGATGCATGTAACTGCGTCGAAATATCGGGAGCTCACAAATAATACAAAAGGTAATCACGGTCTATATCCCGGTCAATATAAGTCTAGTGAAACAAGACATTACATAACACATGTTCAATTTTATAACAAAATCTAGTAACATAGATAGCAAATGAGCAATTTGTCACAATAATGTAGATATTGAAATAATATATGGAAATAATACTACTAATAATACTAACACTATGGACTAATCCCAATAAGGCCTAGTTTCCCCTCTGGGTTAGAAGGTCAGATGGCAGTCGCTTTCGTAAAAACTAGTGCATACGTCAATTCTTGGGATTAGTTGTCAAAGCGAACCCCAGGCTTCCATGAGCCGTGGCAAAAATGCCGGGATAACGCGAGGAAGTAGAAGATATGTGTTTAACTCTCGTATCGGTTTTGGATCACAACCCTATTTTCTTACGACTTCCGTGATATTTAGGGCAACACTAAGAGTCCATTTCCGGTAGCCATAACTCGTTCTCGTTACTTTCGGAGAGAACACACATTGTCCTGTGCTCCGTTGTCGAAAACTACTTTAAAGTCGCTCTTTAGCCTTAACCAAGTATAGAATAGTATAAAATCAGTGCCAATCACATGTGTGCGGTGGAAAAGTACAAAGCTAAGCTCGTAGGCTGGTCCAGGTAGAGGGTAATTCGGTAAGACAGCAGCTGCACGATATTCCTAGATACCAGAGCCGCCCAAAGCTAGCCTTCTTCGCAGCAAACCTCGAGTTCAAGGTATGTGATTTGTGCACTTTCCATTGATATTTACTTGTTCCGCGATTTCTTATTAAAATATAGTATACACGGGTGTGTAAAGTTAGTGTAAACATTTTTTAGCAAATACAGTCCATTAATCAATTTTATCGTTATTGCATCTAAAAACATTGGTCCTTCGAGCCGGATAATTGTGAAAAGTTACCTATTTTAAGCTAAAAATATCATATTTGTCGCGTTGTAAAATTTGATTTTTTATTGTACTCGTAGGGTACTTATTTCGTTCGGTTAGTTAATGGCTGCCGGAAAGTTCGACTTGGTAGTTTACTAGTTTGGTAGAATTTAGTAGTATTTTTGTTGGCAGCATTGTGACAGCTGCGTTCCGTTTATCCATTCGTGAATTGTCGTTGCCTTATAAGTTACTTGTCAAGCCAAGTGACAGATACGCTCCATTTTTCCGTTCTTGTCACTGTCACTGCTGTCAGTTGTTATCTATACCGTATTCTGTAAACAAAAACACTTATTGTCGTTTTCGTTCCGTGTTTTCTTGTATATTACGCGGATTTTCGTTTCGGTTTCTGTTTATTACGCGGAGATAACAATGGTTTCGGACAGTGAAAAAAGTGGTGACAGTGTCAGTGCTGATCCGGATATGATAGAGCGTAACTATGCTATCATGAGACTAGAATTTTTGTATGACTGTGATGACCTAGATGGGTATGTAGATTCAGATATAGCGGACATCACGTCCTCTTTTCATAGTTCTCAAAAGCTTATTTTAGCAAAGTGTAAAGATATTAGTGCAGAATTCTCGGTTACAGTTGACTTTGAACGCAAGGTGAAATCAATATTGAGTAGGTTACGGCAAAAGGCGCCAGTCATAAAGAGTGATGAAGATTCTTTCAAAACCAAAAAATGTGAAAGTGTTTCGGCCAAATTACCTAAAATTCAGATTAAACCTTTTGATGGTAAATTAGAAAATTGGTTATCGTTCATTGAATTGTTTAATTCATTGATTCACAAACGAGATATAGCAAACATAGAAAAGTTGCACTATCTATTAACATGCGTTCAAGGTAAGGCGTTAGACTTAATAAAGAATTACCCAATTTCAGACGACAGTTACATAGATGCTTATAATGCACTCAACGACTTCTACAATAAGAAACGACAGATAGTTTTTAGTTATTATGAGAAAATGTTGTTGTGTGAGCAAGTCAAGTCGAAGTCTGCAGTGGAATTGGAAAAAGTAAGTCGCACATTTAAGGAAACCTTACAGGTTTTAGGAAAATTTGGTTTACCGGATAAAAATTTTATGCTATTTTATTTAATGTGGTCCAAATTAGATAAATCAACACGTGAGGCTTTTCAACTCGAATTTAATTCAAATGAAATTCCTGACTTTGAAGTTTTGCAACAATTTCTTGAAAAGCAGATTCGTGCATTAGAAGCGACGGACACTAAGTCTATGGTAGGTGGCAATTCTTCAAATAAGACACAAACTAATGTTACTTTTAATCAAAAAAAGACAAAGGTCACTCTTGTGGCAGCAACAGCAGTATGTGACTTCTGTTCTGACCAGCATAATTTGGATACTTGTGACAAATTTAAAAAGTTAGATGCCTCTGCCCGGTTTAAATTCATTAAAGGGAAAGGTTTGTGCGTGTCTTGTTTTTCAAAGAACCATAAAGTGAAGCAGTGTCAGAACACATCACGTTGTAGTATTTGTGGGTACTCACACAACACTTTATTACATTTCGGTAAAAAGGAAGATGAACATTCGGAAACTGTTCCTTCACCGCAACCAGTTGTGAGCGGTTCGTCGAACAGTGCAGTGAGTTTGACCACTGTCTCAGATAATGGAACAGTTGTCTTTGCTACTGCTCGAGTAGCTGTTAGAGATGGCTCGGGCCAGTATCAGCTTGTTCGTGCTTTGCTAGATCCTGCTAGTGCGGTTAACTTCATGTCACAAGATTGTGTTAAGCGGCTCGGGCTGCACATTAGTCAATCAGGTGAATCAATAACTGGCATTGGACACACCGGGGTTAATTCTTGTGGTTCTTTAGTGTGTTCTGTTAAACCCAATCGAACAAATGTAAAGGGTTTTGATTGTCGAGTAGCCTTGCTTCCTTCCATCGTTCCAGACCAGCCATGCTTTGCAATTAATTCGTCGCAATGGCCGCATATTAAACACTTGTCTCTTGCTGACCCTGACTTTGCTACTCCGGGACCAATCGATTTACTTTTTAATGCTCAGATTTTCGCTTCGTCTCTTCTGAGCGGTCGAAGAGATGGCAAGCCGGGTCAACCAAGAGCAATAGAGACCACTTTTGGTTGGGTTCTTATGGGGGACTGCAGTGATTGTTATGCACAATCCTTCGCAACTTGTCGGAAGGATTGTTTTTTCGTGCCGAACCCTTCGCAATCAGATTTGTCGTTGGATAGTTCTCTAAAAAGGTTTTGGGAGTTAGAAAATATTAGTAGTCCCAGTAAACCTGTGTTGTCGAAAGAGGACCAACTTTGCGAAGATACGTTCGTTAATAATTTTTGTCGTACGAGTGAAGGCCGTTTCGAGGTACCCTTACCTTTCGTCGACCCTACGAATAAGCCTACATTTTCGGACACTCGTGAAATCGCATTGCGAAGACTTTTCTCGTTAGAGCGCAAGCTATCTCGGCATGCGGATTTTCGTAAAGCTTATGTCTCTTTCATGGAAGAGTATGAAACCAGCGGTCACATGGAACAGGTAGAGCCTCCTTCAAGTAGTGTCGGGAAATTTAACTACGTGCCACACCATGCTGTGTTGCGTCCAGAGTCTGTCTCTACGCCTCTTCGTGCAGTTTTCGATGCAAGTGCTCGAGACAGCAACGGTATATCGCTGAATGATACCCTTTTGGCAGGACCTAAATTACAAACTAATATCTTTGATGTACTTACTCGATTTCGGTGGCACAAAGTAGTTTTCACAGGTGACATTAAAGCCATGTACCGTCAGATTCTCGTGCCGGAAGAAGACACGGATTATCAGCGGATTTTGTGGCGTTCCTCGAGTGACGGCCCGGTTAAAGACTATAGATTGCGCACAGTTACTTATGGGGTAAAGTCGGCTCCGTACCAAGCTTTGCGGACTATAGCGCAGTTGGCTAAGGAGACTGAAACCGTCTATCCTGAAGGTGCACGCGTGCTAGGTAGAGATATTTATGTCGATGACATTGTCACGGGCGCTGACTCTATTGAGCAAGCTTTACAAATCAGATCAGACCTCTCCAAAATTTTGTCGTCGGGTGGGTTCCATTTGAGAAAATGGACCTCCAATCAAAAGGGATTTATCGCTGATCTTCCCTCCTCGGAGTTATATTCAAGTGAATTCAAACACTTTGACGAACTCTCTGACTTGTCGCTTAAAATATTAGGTTTGTCGTGGCGTCCTCAGACAGATTCGTTCCAGTTTGAGGTAGCGACACCCACTGATCAAAGATGCACCAAGCGCATTATCTTGTCGAACATCGCACGCATCTATGATCCGTTAGGATTCCTCTGTCCTGTCGCTTTCCATGCGAAATACTTAATGCAGGTCCTGTGGTCATCTGGGGTCCAGTGGGACGATGATGTACCTGAAGCAGTTGCCTTAGAGTGGAAGAGACTCAGATCTCAATTGTCGTTGTTGAAATCCGTAGTCATTCCTCGTCGCATCATCCACTCTTTTGTTTCGTTACAATTGCATGGATATTGTGATGCCTCAGAACGAGGCTACGCCGCTGTCGTTTACTGTCGTGTTGTTACTGCAGAGGGCTCTATATTTGTAGAGTTCTGCTGTGCAAAATCGAAGGTTGCGCCCTTGCGTAAACAATCTATTTGTCGTCTGGAGCTTCAGGCTGCCGTCCTGCTGGCGGATCTGATGCAGTCTGTCCAAGAAGCATTAGAACCTCTGCATGTTGTGGAGGAAATATTTGCCTGGTCTGACTCTAGCGTAACTTTGGCTTGGATTAAGTCGTGTCCATCGCGCTGGAAAACCTTTGTGGCTAACCGAGTTAGCCATATACAGGATATAATCGCTCCTGATCGTTGGCACCATGTAAGCACCCATCATAATCCTGCTGACGCAGGATCCAGAGGGTTATTGCCTGGAGACCTGGTCGATTGTGATCTTTGGTGGAAGGGCCCTTCATGGCTCCTAGAGAAGGAAGAAGATTGGCCTTGTTCAGCTTTGGACGCTCCAGCCAACGATGCTATCGTTGATGAGCAACGGATTTGTAGTTTAGTCGCCACCAGCGAACCTGACTTGGTTGATACACTTCTCAACAGGTTTTCCTCGCTTTTCACATTAAAGCGTGTGTTAGCCTACTGTTTTCGTTTCTTACGGTCGTCTAAGAACGAGAAGGTTGTCGGATCTCTACAGTCCTCTGAGACGACAGCAGCTCTCATGTTTTTAGTAAAACATGTGCAGCTCACTTCGTTCGGTGTAGAGATCAATCACTTGAGAGAGGGTCGTTTAAATTCATTGCCAAAATACTTGCGCAAGCTTTCGTTGTTCATTGATAGTGCGGGTATCGTCAGGGTGGGCGGTCGCTTGGCTAATTCGCCTATTAAATATTCGGTCAAGCATCCTATATTATTGCCTCGCTCCCACCGGTTAACAGTCTTAATAATTGACGAATATCATAGAAGATTCTTACACCCAGGTGCCCAAACGTTACAAAATTTACTTGTGCAATCCTTTTGGATTTTATCGCCCAAGCGAGCAATCCAGGCAGTGATTGGTGGCTGCGTCAAATGCTTCCGCGCCAATCCCTCCCCGGCGTCTGCGCCGCTTATGGGAAATTTACCCTTATGTCGGGTTTCTCAAATAAAACCTTTTTCGAGTGTCGCCATAGATTATGGCGGACCTTTCGATATCGCCTTCGCACGTGGTCGCGGTGTTAAGACGTTCAAAGGATATATTTGTGTCTTTGTTTGTACCAGCACCAAGGCCATCCACATTGAACTTGCTTCAGAGTTGTCGACTGAAGCTTTTCTCTGTGCACTGAAACGTTTTGTCGCTCGTCGCGGTCGGTGTAGCCATATTGTCTCTGATCAAGGTCGAAACTTTGTTGGAGCCAGTAATTACCTCGGTTCTCTCATGAAAGGTGCTGCTGATGCGGAAGAAATAAAATTCTCATTTAATCCACCGGGAAGTCCCCACTTCAATGGCTTAGCCGAAGCTGGGATTCGTTCAGTAAAAACACATCTAGCTAGAGTTATAGGGAACCAGAGGTTAACCTTCGAACAGCTTTATACCGTGACGACAATTATTGAATCTTTGCTGAACTCTCGTCCTTTGACTCCCCTCAGCTCGGACTCAAATGACCTCGCCGCGCTCACGCCCGGTCATTTTCTAACGTTAGAACCTCTGTCGATCGTCCCTGAGGAAACTCTTGTCGATCAAAAAATAAGCCCCTGCCATCGCTGGAAGCTGATCCAGAAAATGCATCAGGACTTTTGGCGCAGGTGGCATGCTGAATACGTTCATACCTTGCAACAGAGGACAAATTGGAATAAAGTGAACACGAATATTGTCGTCGGTTCCTTGGTTCTGTTGTTGAATGAGCAGACAAGTCCCTTAAAATGGCCGCTTGGCCGCATTGTGGCTCTACATCCTGGAGCTGATGGTGTGTGCAGGGTTGTCACAGTTCAGACAGCTACTGGTCAATACAGAAGACCCGTCGTCAAGCTGTGCCCACTGCCACTTTCAGATTAACATCCATAGTATCGTCACTTAGCATAGATTTAGTCTTAAGTTTGTCGTATTCTAATGCTATTAAATATTGTATATTTAGGTAGGCGGTATGTTTAACTCTCGTATCGGTTTTGGATCACAACCCTATTTTCTTACGACTTCCGTGATATTTAGGGCAACACTAAGAGTCCATTTCCGGTAGCCATAACTCGTTCTCGTTACTTTCGGAGAGAACACACATTGTCCTGTGCTCCGTTGTCGAAAACTACTTTAAAGTCGCTCTTTAGCCTTAACCAAGTATAGAATAGTATAAAATCAGTGCCAATCACATGTGTGCGGTGGAAAAGTACAAAGCTAAGCTCGTAGGCTGGTCCAGGTAGAGGGTAATTCGGTAAGACAGCAGCTGCACGATATTCCTAGATACCAGAGCCGCCCAAAGCTAGCCTTCTTCGCAGCAAACCTCGAGTTCAAGGTATGTGATTTGTGCACTTTCCATTGATATTTACTTGTTCCGCGATTTCTTATTAAAATATAGTATACACGGGTGTGTAAAGTTAGTGTAAACATTTTTTAGCAAATACAGTCCATTAATCAATTTTATCGTTATTGCATCTAAAAACAATATGGAAAGAATGCAAAAATACAACTTTAAAGTTTCAAAATTTAAGTTATTCTTTAACTTCCTAAAAGCAAAAAAGTAAGGGTACCATTCGATTCCTTACATTTAATCCAAAATAAGATTGTATTAAAGCTGCCATAGTAAAACTATTTAAAGTGGTCAGTATTACAGGATCCATATATTACCGTAATGACGTAAAAGCGAAAGAGACGAAGATCAAATCTAGGTTTCAATTCTTAACTGCTATCTAAGCTTCTAGACTTCTAAATAGATTTTAGGTTTTAATATTCTTAAGTTTATTTATCCACAATTTAAGTTGCTCATTTGTACAAATGCACTGCTCGGTTGTACATTTTGACGATCGGAATGGTCATACGATGTTTTAGATGACGGGAAATTTTATTAGAAAAATACGACTTAAAATGATGCAATGTCAAAAAAACACAAAGGTACTAACCATAGACCCTTGAACTGCTGGTCCTAAAGGATGGTCTGCACGATGCGGGCGCTATACAGGGGAGGGTTTGAGTACATGACGCGAATCATGATCTTGAGTTGCGTCATGATCTTGACGGTACACTCACCACAAATCCTTGAACTGCTGGTCCTAAAGGATGGTCTGCACGATGCGGGCGCTATACAGGGGAGGGTTGGAGTACGTGACGCGGATTATGATCTTGAGTTGCGTCATGATCTTGACGGTACACTCATCACAAATCCTTGAGTTTTCTGGTCGTTAAGGATGGTCTGCACGATGCGGGCGCCATACAGGGGAGGGTTCGTACATGACGCGGATCATGATCTTGACGGTACACTCACCACATGCGGGCGCCATACAGGGGAGGGTTCGTACATGACGCGGATCATGATCTTGACGGTACACTCACCACAAATCCTTGAGTTTTCTGGTCGTTAAGGATGGTCTGCACGATGCGGGCGCTATACAGGGGAGGGTTGGAGTACGTGACGCGGATCATGATCTTGAGTTGCGTCATGATCTTGACGGTACATTCATCACAAATCCTTGCGTTTTCTGGTCGTTAAGGATGGTCTGCACGATGCGGGCGCCATACAGGGGAGGGTTCGTACATGACGCGGATCATGATCTTGACGGTACACTCACCACAAATCCTTGAGTTTTCTGGTCGTTAAGGATGGTCTGCACGATGCGGGCGCCATACAGGGGAGGGTTCGTAAATGACGCGGATCATGATCTTGACGGTACACTCACCACATGCGGGCGCCATACAGGGGAGGGTTCGTACATGACGCGGATCATGATCTTGACGGTACACTCACCACAAATCCTTGAGTTTCTGGTCGTTAAGGATGGTCTGCACGATGCGGGCGCCATACAGGGGAGGGTTGGAGTACATGACGCGGATCATAATCTTGAGCTGCGACATAATGATCTTGGCGGTGTTCTCGTCGCCACAACAAATAGTTAGGGCGCCAGCGCGCTCGCCGTATAAGCCTGAAATTAGAATTAGTTTCTATATTTTTTTAGAATAATTCAGGTTTCACTTGTGCCAACAGTGTCAACTGTACTTGTTACTTTCAATGGTCTCTTTTTGAGTTCCCTGACAATGGAGAAACAGTGAAAACCTAAGTAGTCCGAATTTCATGATTTATTATTATTTCTTTCAAACAAAACAAACGTTCGATGTGCCTTCAGAATAAAGCTAGCCTGAGTAGCTTACAATGTGAGTGTTACTCTAATGATTTTACGAGTTGATGTTTATTATAAAAAAAAACCCTTGCATCGTATCGAAGAAATACATACCTAATGTACATTTTATAAAGAAGATAGATAATTGCAAGAATAGGTCAGGATCTTCAATTGCTGTTACCAAGACCGACTTATTTAATCTACGCCACTTCATTTTATCAGCAGATGGTATTTTCCTGTAGACGCTATTATTAACTAAATTTAACTCGTATGTTATTATTATGTTATTGTAATGTTGCGTATCTGTTTACCTGACCTGGTTATCGTATGAACGTAGTGTGTGACGTCACTGTCATCTCTATTAAAATTATCAATGGGTCGAAAATATGGTGATTTTTCCATAGAATAACGATAACCTCAATTAACACTCCATAAAACAACTGATAAACAACCATGGGTTATTTGTAATAACTATTGCAAAGTTGTAATAATACATTGCTAGGCAGATAAGAACATACATATGTGTATTATGTATAATAGTTAAGTACCGCAACGATACTACGCCATCAAACCGAGAATAAATGAAATAAATGAAATGAATAGGCCAAAGGTTGGAATTGGTGGTAGAGTCATCTGTGCGAGAATCTAATTTTCTTGATTTCCGAGGCACGTTTTTCCTTAGACTGTATTTATCTTATACGGAGTTACACAGGTGTGTATGCGTGAAATGAGCGGCAGCACCGTCTTTTGTGCACAACCACAGAATAAATAATAGTACCTACTTAATAGTAGGTACGGCAACTACTATGGCTAGACACTAAAATTGGTGTGGGCCGCATGTACTTGTATCAACGCGACGAAATCGCGGAGTGAGCCACGCCTGGCACAACTCACCCATGTTCTTAGCGAAGCTCTGTGCCAGCATGACCTGGTGTCCGTCCTGCACGAACTGGCGCACGGCGAAGGCGTCGTTGTTCACATCGCCCGTCGCGAAGCCCTGGTACGCCATGTCGAAGAACGGGAACAGGTGTTTCTTCTTGATCAGCTGGATATTTACAATGAATTATAAGAAACGAGGGAATATAAAAAATATACCTTCTTATAGGAATAAGGTTCATTTAACCTCCTTAGACCCCCGGTACAATTTTTTGTACATATTCCAAAATCTATTTTGAACTTTTATTGCATAACAAAGAGTTCCAAATTGAATAACAAAGCAACTGCTGGAGGATTATAACTGTTTTATCGATAAAGATAAGATCGTTTTTTTTCAATTTAGGCATATTACAACTACCGCTTGTTTCAACTCGAGAAGATGGCGCAACAAAATCGGCAAGACTTTCTTTTTCAAAACAGTTTGCGCGTCATAATTTACTTGCGTAACTATATTATGGATTTATGACATCAAATAACTTATACAAGGCTTTAAGATTACACGGATTAGATATAATTAGGATAGTGTGATAAGGGAAAAGTGTGGACTGACCGAAGATGTAGTGATAAAAATTGAGAAAGGTATGTTGAGATGGTTTGGACACGTGGAAAGAATGAGTGAAAGCAGGCAAACAAAGATAGTGTATAAGGGAGAAGTAGAAGCGGGAATTGGAAGGGGTAGACCTCGACGGACTTTCTCTGATCAGATCGGGGAAACCCCGAAGAAACCACAGGTCAAGAGCACCCTAAACCGGCGAGCATGTATGAAGAATATTATGAAAATGAAGTAAGCGAAAGAGGTATGTCAGGATCGTAGCAAGTGGAAATCTGTGATCTCTGCCTACCCCTCCGGGAAATAGGCGTGATTATATGTATGTATGTTAAGATTACCAAATATCAAGGGAAGTATGATATAATTCATATAATCAACATAATCGTTGATATAGAAATATTTTTTAACTCGCGTTTCTCGATGTTTTTTGTTTCTAGATTAGGCAGAACAAGATACAGATATGTAACAAAGTTTGATCGTGGCTCATCGCTGTAGATAAAGACTCTATGCCACTATTATATGATCACATATCATACAATAGTGGCATAGTCTTATTAAGAAGAGAATGGGTGCTTTGGGCAATAAACAAGAAATAAACCCTTGATCTCCTTATCAACTCGTAATAATTATATCTGTCAGCTGTAGGCGCTGTAGGTATTCAATATACGCGATATAATCCGTTTTAATAGTTTTATTTTATATAGAAGCACCATTTCAAAAAGCACATATATTGTAGAGGATGTTTAACATGTACTGG
This sequence comes from Cydia strobilella, assembly GCF_947568885.1. Taxonomy (NCBI): domain Eukaryota; kingdom Metazoa; phylum Arthropoda; class Insecta; order Lepidoptera; family Tortricidae; genus Cydia; species Cydia strobilella. Next base: position 18,415,593 of record NC_086044.1, read on the forward strand.
TGGAATGTGTGCGGAACGAAGGTAAAAGACAATTGTTGATGAAGTCACTAAATCTGAAATAGGTTAGATGTAGGCGCTTTTCAAAGCATGCGCCACCAAGCTCAGAAGAGGCAAAGGAGATATATTTATTTGTGTATAATAATTAATCAATTATAATTAATTAATTTTATTAATTAATTATATCAGTCAGTATACTGTCAGGCCCTAGATCATTGTAATTTAGTTTAAGGTACGATGGGACTGGCGTAATCTTAAGATTAAAACTCCAAATAAATAAATGAATTAAAAAAACTGTTGATTCTGTTGCAACAATACACTTGTTTTCGAGTTTTGTTATCGAGCTGCAAGGAGACTTCAATTTAACCCTTTTACCGCCAAAGACGTCATGTAACGCGCGCGGCTACAGCCCAATATCAACCTTCGTACATTCGGACAGGGTTCACGATGACGCGCCGCACACCATAGGCATGGCGTTCAAGGTTTAATATGTCAAAGGATGATTACACAGCCCTTTAACAGCAATCCAAGAAGTAAGTAGTATATGAGATCGCTTACAGCGATAAGACCACCTGTTGCTCCCTTTATTTACATTGTAAATCTGTTATTGAATTTTTCTTTCGTGGTGCAATAAAGTGAACAAGAATAAGAAACCATTTATTTACACACAAAAAAATCTGATCGTTTACAAAATATAACATTTAAAAAAAATGCATTCGCGGCAAAAGGAACGGGCTCAGCATATGCTGCGTCAGCCATTTCATTACAAATTGACTGCGCAGAGTTGATTTTCAGTCCGTCCCCTTCACTGAACCACATTGATATGTATGCGGGATAAAGGATTTTTTTAACATAGATAGCTAGCTTGTATGTACAATTATAGTGTAAAATAAAAAAAACTACAAAGATAAACATCTCTAGCTTAAGGCCGTTCCATCGGTTTGCCGCTGTCTTTGTCACATTTCCCAAGAAAGAACGGGAAAGAACATACGCGCCAAGTGTCAATTTTGATCGAATTTTGTCGGTTTTTATTTATTTTAAAAACGTTACCTTACAATATCGAAATTCTAAAGCTATGAAATTACTATTTATGTTAAGATTGTTTTTACTTCTTTTTTTGTTTATAGTATCACATAATAAATAACCGAGTAAAGTAGGATTAAAAGTCCGAGTTAGAGGTTACTTTGGGAATTAATTGTATCGAGCGAAGTGTCATAATTCGTGTATCGGAAGCTATGTTGTTAAAGATAATATAGTCAAGAACTACATATATTTTTTCTAGGTCTACGAATATCAACGCCTCTTAGAAAAACATGATCATATAAGGAGATTTTTCGCCTTCTGGCTCAGGGAACCGCCTTAAGTATTGTCTTACAGTGTATTTACTTACTTACTATATGTATAGTATAGTAGAACACTCACCTGAGAAAGCTCTTTCCATTGTTCTTTGTTGGGGTCGACACCGGTGGGGTTGTGGGCGCACGCGTGGAGCAGGATGACCGAGCCGTCGGGGATTTTCTGCAAGCCACAGAAAACTTAGTCCTTGCCTGACAAAACTTAGTCCTTGCGAGGTCCGCACGCGTACCACAGACAGTATTTCTAATTTCAGTCTTAACGTTGGCAATGCTGTCAACACCAATTGAACCCTTTTTGCCACTTAAAAATTTAAAAATCGGGGGTTGGCTACGGTTGGTGGAATAATAGAATATAATACGCGAAACTTTGCGTAGGGGGCGCCACTACCACAATCTGAGGGTCTATCGCGAAACAAGAAAATCGAAATTTCATTATCTAACATCTCTGTCACTGTCACTCTTGCATATTCGAGCGATAAAACGGGAAGATAGCGAAATTTCGGATTCGCATTTCCCGAGAGTTCCTCTGTAAACAAACCACCTTGATGTATCAATGTCATATTTTATTATCTCTGAAACCTTCTCAAAAACCTGTTAAAGGTACAGTATGTATAAGTTAGTATATCCTCGTAAGGCCCACCATACAAAGTTTCCCTATTTTTAATTTGAACCTTGTTGTATAGATTAGGGTGAATTTTGTTTGTTTTAGAAAACAATGAAACAAAAGAAATAATACTTAATTTAGTTAGTGTAAGGTTCAAATTAGATTGAAACAGAGTGTACATTGTAATGCACATTGGGCCTTACGAGGTTAAAGTTTACTAAAGGGGCTAGTGCTGCACTCTGGTGGCAGATTATTGCAGTAATACCCTCTATTCTAAAACCGTGTACAATCGACGTCAAAGATACGTTAACACTTATGTATCTTAACTTCTTTGTAATAAGGCGAAAAATGTAAACATCGTTGACGTCTACTGTACTACTTATTCAAAATCCAAAAAAAAACATTCTGCGGCCTCGACGGCTCTTTCACAAAATGTTTTCTTTTCGTGCCAAGTTTGTGACAAAAAAAATTAATAGAAAGAATGCAACGTGCAAGTGACGTGTGAGCATGACGCGCTACAACTGAAAATATTAGAGCCGTGGCAAATAGTAGATACTTACATAATAGTTATTTTAAATCAGACACGAGTTTAATGATTTATTGTTCTGGCTGCCTCGAGGATAGGCAATAATAAGTTACATACATTAACAACTATAGACTGTCTTATCAAATACTTTTTATAAACATGTTTTGAAGACGCAGAATAAGTATGAGTACATTACATATAGACTGGATTCAGTAGATTATTATTTATTATTATTAACTTCTTAAAAACAGCGGGCCTACCGCGTGTCGTAGATATAGTAAAAGCGATAGAGGAAGATAACGATATTTAGTTTTTCAATGTTTCCGGTCCTACCTGATTTTACAGTTAAAAGAGGTTTCCGGAACGATAACTTTTAAAAGAACACCACTCTTTTTTATGTACGTCAGTAAATTATCTACCTATGGTCAGGGTATAGTGACAAAGTGCTAATGCTGCCTATATAAATAAATAAATAATAATAAATAAATATTATAGGACATTCTTGACACAGATTGACCAAGTCCCACGGTAAGCCTAAGGAGGCTTGTGTTATGGGTACTCAGACAACGATATATATAATATATAAATACTTAAATACATAGGAAACACCGATGACCCAGGAACAAATATCTGTGCTCATCACACAAATAGATGCCCTTACCGGGATTCGAACCCAGGACCATCGGCTTCACAGGCAGGGCCACTACCCACTAGGCCAGACCGGTCGTCAATGCAGCTGTACCTGGTAATGTGTGACCACGTCAAATGCAATTAGATCGCTGCGGTTGACATACATCTGTAACTCGCGTAACTATGGAGCGAGGTCACTAGCTTCCGTGCAATAAATCTTCTAATAAAATTCTATTGGGCATACAAATGTTTTGCAAAGAGACAAACCGATTGAAACGTTGACCGCTAAATATTGTGTTTTCGAATTAAGACCTATTTTGGTTAGTTGTCTTGTTTTTAGGGTTCCGTACCCAAAGGGTAAAAACGGGACCCTATTACTAAGACTCCGCTGTCCGTCTGTCACCAGGCTGTATCTCATGAACCGTGATAGCTAGACAGTTGAAATTTTCACAGATGGTGTATTTCTGTTGCCGCTATAACAACAAATACTAAAAAAAGAATAAAATGAATATTTAAGGGGGGCTCCCATACAACAAACGTGATTTTTTTGCCGTTTTTTACGTAATGGTACAGAACCCTTCGTGCGCGAGTCCGACTCGCACTTGGCCGGTTTTTTTGGTTAGTAGTTTGAATTTGACCGTTATTAAAATAAAATTCTCGGGACCGGGGAAATAAACGGAATTTGATGACGCTCTCGTTATCTGTGACATAAGTGGATATCGCGAAATTATGCAAAACCCGCCATCGACTCGCTATTATCTTATCACGCCATGGCCACGAATGGGTGCCGTTGTCTTTATCAAAACCGGACTGAATCGGTTTCACGGAGCCTACAAGCAATTGCTAAATATGATAAAACAGCAAGTTTTATCATATTTATAATTATATCGCAGAAAGAATATATTTTTAGTTCCTAAGTATTTTTAAACTTTTGCTGAAATAGTTTCGTCCAAGGCCAAGGCTATCTGGCTATCTTTATTGGATTTTGAATTTTTCTCGAGCTAGAATGGCATTTTACACAAGTGGAGCAGCGCAACATAATTTCTCGGTCAGGGTCGATCAAACTTAGTACAGTTAGCAACAGAAGTTGCTAAGCGGGCCAGGTGTTCAAAATGATCTTGACGCGACTTTATTGTTAAGAGAATCAAGGTAAGGCGTGTCAAGGTAATTTTGAACACCTCGCCCGCTTAGCAACTTCTGCTGCTGACTTTACGGGGCAAGTAGTGGGTAATTCTTCAGTCTGGCAATATTTATGCTATTCTTGTGATAAACCTATTGCAGTCAAGATCTGTGAATGGTAGCCCGTGAAAGGGTTGTCTATGTTTTTTAGTTACAAATTAACCAATTGCATAATTTATATCTCTTGACAAACGGTAGAGCCACGAAACTGACAAAACGCACGCTCTCTTGTTTATACTGACTCCAGTCAGTGTAAAATTGAAATCACATTGAACATCGACGACGAACGACCACCAAACCACTATACCTATACATTTGTTTTATTTAACCAATGCGAAGCGTGCGTTCCGCGTGTTCCTTAACTTTTTTCTTACATTTTTTTGTCATTTCTAAACATGTTTTAAAATGAAGTCTACTCACGTTAATATCTTTCAGGGCCGTAGAAGGCCTGTCCGCACGTCTTAGAGTCGTAGTAGCGGTACTTCTTGTGGTTGATTTTGAGGGTGTTGCAGATCTGGAGGTGGTTGGGCATCCACACTTCCTTGTCGCCAGTGTTTGAGGAGTCATTGGCTCTCTAAGAGCTCAGTCACTCTTTTCACTTCTTTTTTTCTGTCATCCTTGTTTTAAAGTGAAGTCTACTTACATTGATATCGTCAAGGGCATCCTGGAAGTCCAGGTCGCAGGTCTTAGTGTCTTGGTAGCGGTACTTCTTGTGGTTGATCTTGAGGGTGGTTGCCCCACGTGGGGTTGGGCATCCACACTTCCTTGTCGCCAGTGTTTGAGTCATTGGCTCTCTAAGAGCTCATTCACTATTTTCTCTTTTTTTTCTGTCATCCTCAAGTTTTAAAGTGAAGTCTACTTACGTTAATATCGTCAAGGGCACCCTGGAAGTCCAGGTCGCAGGTCTTAGTGTCGTAGTAGCGGTACTTCTTGTGGTTGATCTTGAGGGTGGTTGCCCCACGTGGGGTTGGGCATCCACACTTCCTTGTCGCCAGTGTTTGAGGCATTGGCTCTCTAAGAGCTCATTCACTATTTTCTCTTTTTTTTCTGTCATCCTCAAGTTCTAAAGTGAAGTCTACTTACGTTGATATCTTCAAGGGCACCCTGGAAGTCCAGTCCGCAGGTCTTAGGGTCGTAGTAGCGGTACTTCTTGTGGTTGATCTTGAGGGTGTTGCAGATCTGGGGGTGATTGCCCCACGTGGGGTTGGGCATCCACACTTCCTTGTCGCCGTAGTGTTTGACGAGGAACTCGAAGCCGAGCCGCAGCGCGCCGGTTCCGGACAGGGTCTGATAATAAATAAACATATTGGAGTTGGCTCTGAACTTTGTAGTTTTGTTCACTGATCCTTTAAGATTAAATACAATATGGCCGTGTTACTAAAGACAAGATTTGAACTTGCGGCGTCATATCTTATAGTGCACTGAATATATCCAACAGCTTGCCCTCTGGGGTATAGGATTGTGAGGCACATAGTACTAGTGTAGGTACTACATAGAAGTATATCAGGGATTTCCAAACTTGTTGACTCGATTGGACCTTACGGTCAGCCCTTTGTTTCCTTTTCGCGGGTCAGATTGTATAGAATTTGGCTAGTTTTCGGGCCAGATTGGCAGGCTCGGGGCCCAGATCTGTTTGGTGACACTTAATGTAGATGACTATAGGAGACCGAGGACTTTTTGGCCAAAATAGGACTGTTATTGCGCTTGATATTGAACTATGACCTACCTGTACGGTGGCGTTGGACTTGTCAGCCAAGACGGGGCTGTTGTCACCGAAGGCTAACTTAGCCACGGCGTCCGTGTAGCTCGCCTCTCCGCCGATTGGTGCGTATTCGTGGTTCAGGCCTTTGCCGTAGAGTACTTCCTCGGCCTGTTGACAATTGAGATTGGTGTTAATTATCTATCTTTTATCTTTTATACTTAATCTTATTTATTTTTATTTTTATTGCAAATGTTTTGTATGTTTTAATTATGGATCAATGTTATCTGGATTAAATGATTAAATTAAATTTAATTAATACATGTTAAAATTGAGGTTGGTGAATGTGGTTCAAGGATTACCTTAACATTTTTTTTTGTACACAGCTGAGTAAGACAACATTAAAATTTGATGTGGACAGTATGCTAATATATATTTTTTATAAGAAATGGTCGCAATTCCAGATGTACCACATTATCGTTACCAACCTTTATATGCGTAAGATTATCCTACAGAGACAAATGCCGGTCCCTCTGCGGAAACTCATATTAGATTCCCATAAAAACTGGTTGTGTTAGTGTGGTTATGGCCTTCTGTTGGTGCACCTTGATGTTCAAACATAACAAAACAAATAGAAAAAAGAAAAACAAGTGCGAGTCGGACTCGCGCACGAAGGGTTCCGTACCATTACGGAAAAAAACAGCAAAAAAATCACGTTTGTTGTATGGGAGCCCCATTTAAATATTTATATTATTCTATTTTTAGTATTTGTTGTTATAGCGGCAACAGAAATACATCATTTGTGAAAATTTCAACGGTCTAGCTATCACGGTTCATGAGATACAGCCTGGTGACAGATAGACAGACGGACGGACAGACGGACAGCGGAGTCTTAGTAATAGGGTCTTTTCCCGTCCTTTGGGTATGGAACCCTAAAAAGACTACACTTGTTATCAACTCACTTTCTTAACGGAAGGCAGCACAAAGGGCTGTCCGTTGTCGTCGCGGTAGGCGCCGACGCCGAGGTTCACCTTCCTGCTGTCCGTGTCTCGCTTGTAGGCCTCCGTGATGCCCAGGATCACGTCAGGCGGGCCCATCTGCACTTGGCTCCACCAGTGGCTGTAGAATTAAAAACTACTTTAGTAAACTATTTAGGTGGTGGTAAAAAATATATCCTTTGTCATTTACCAGTCGCTTTTCGGTAAAGGAAAACATTTTCAGGAAACCAGACTAATCCCAATAAGGCCTAGTTTTCCCCTCTGGGATGGAAGGTCAGATGGCTGTCACTTTCGCTAAAACTAGTGTCTACGCCAATTCCTGGGATTATTTGCCAGGCGGATGCCAGGATCCCATGAGCCGTGGACGAAAGCCGGCACGAACGCGAGGAATATGAGTAAACGTTTTAGGTTAAGATCCACTTTTCTATACAATTAGTATGGCAATGTGGGTACATAAGTTGGGGCACCAACCATACATCAAATAAAATTGATATAATTTTGAGGGGTATTGCCTCTGTAGAGACAATGATTATGCCAAAAATGAGACAACATTGACTGATATATGCTGCCATGGCTTTTCTCTACCACCAGCTTGGGATCCTGTAGTCCACCTGATAAAGGAGCAAGCGAGACATAGACTGTGAGACCGTAGTGTTGGATGATGCTGGACATTCTGATGTTTTGAAAAGATGTGTCCCGCCGAGTTTGTTGCCGGTCCCATATTGGGATACCCTCCTACAATTTAGGAGGGAATTAAATCTTCTCGGGTCCGTGGTGTAGGGTTGGAGCCGGCATAGTTTATTTTTATCGCGTATATATATATATCTTTACTTGAAAAATAATTATAGTGTATAACTAGCCTTATGAACCGATTTTGCATGTACAACCAGCCTTAAAGTTTGTAGTCTATGATTGTTCATTATTTTAGTATGTGGGTATTTTTGCATTTTGTAATTTTTCCTCAGTCACCCGTTGACCACGAACGCTGTAAAGAGTTCGAAACGTCGGGATGTATTATAAATTCAATATACGCGATATAATCCGTTTTCATAGTTTTATTTCATAAATTTGAAATCTCATTCTATAATATAATTATTCAAAATTAGTTATTGTACTTATGCTTAGTACAGCAGTTCGGTGCACCATTAAACATAATTGAGCCTGATCAATAAAGTAACTAGATAAGAAATAATTTCTTTAATTCTGTTTCTTATCACGTACCATTGTACGTGATGCGAAGGGGCGAAGAGTATGTTGCCAAAAAAGCTCTGAACCTGCCGGAGAAAAAGAGAGGCCAGGGACGCCCGCCGTCAACATGGTGGACCAGCATGACCCAATTACTTAAGAGGAACAATTTACCCGATCCGACAACCCTCGACAGAATCTCGTGGCGCAAAATAATTAGGAGAGCCGACCCCACCTGAAGTGGGATGGAGCAAGGAAGAAGAAGAAGAATTCTGTTTATGAATTTCATTTAACTTGATAGTTCATTCATTCTTTGGACATTTCAGTGTATTTTAATTACACTGTCATTATCATTTTACATTGGCATATTGTAAAATACTCTACCATTAAATATTCCACACTGATAATAAAATACCTAGACTCAATATTAAAATTTTAAGCAGCCATTTCTATTTATAAGACATTTTATTTAAAAAAAATACAAGTATATGTACTCCAGTTCAAGTTTAACTACAGCTGCAGGTGTTTTATCTTGAAAGCTCCCTTAAGGGGCCCACTGACTATCAGTCCGCCGCATGATATCGGCCTGTCAGTTAGAACAAAAATTTGAGTTCCGAACAACTGACAGGCCGATATTGTCCGGCGGACTGATAGTCAGTGGGCCCCTTTAACTGCATTGCTGTCTTTTTCAATGCAGATGTAGTGAAGCTAGTCTCTAAATGACCGGTATGAGACTTCTTATCCTGTACTGCTGGGGTGTAGGGCTCAAATCTTATTTTTCCATTGACTTCGGTCTTGGGCAGTTTAGGTAACCTCCTCCCACACCATCCCCAATACACCCAGCTATTGCTCTACAGAACGGCGCCAAGTAGATTTAGGGCGACCATGTTTCCGTTTGCCAGTCAGACCTTGGAAGGTCAGGGCCTCTTTGGATAGGTACGAGTAATAACCGAAAATAGAGTACCATTTTTAGGGTTCTGTAGCCAAATGGCAGAAAACGGAACCCTTATGGATTCGTCATGTCTGTCTGTCTGTCCGTCCGTATGTCACCTCCACTTTTTTCCGAAACTATAAGAACTATACTGTTGAAACTTAGTAAATGTATTCTGTGAACCGCATTAAGATTTTCACACAAGAATAGGAAAAAAACAATAAATTTTGGGGGTTTCCCATAACTGAAACTCAAAAAAATTTTTTTTCATCAAACCCATATGTATGGGGTGTCTATGGATCTTTAAAAATTATATTGAGGTTTCTAATATCATTTTTTTCTAAACTGAATAGTTTGCGCGAGAGACACTTCCAAAGTGGTAAAATGTGTGTCCCACCCCCCGTGTAACTTCTATAATAAGAGAATGATAAAACTAAAAAAAATATGATGTACCATGATTACCATGCAAACTTCCACCGAAAATTGGTTTGAACGAGATCTAGTAAGTAGTTTTTTTAATACGTCATAAATCGTAAACCGCAATTTACCTTTCACTCACGTTTCACATAAAGAATACATTGTTTAAATTGTGTAATGTACCCTCGGTGCGCGAGTCCGACTCGCACTTGGCCGGTTTTTTTTATACCACGTCGGTGGCAATCAAGCATACGGCCCGCCTGATGGCATCCTTATATATTACCTGATATATTCTTATTAGTAACTAGTTTTCTAGTAAGATAATATTTTAAATAGAAAAAATAACCTAACACAAGGTCATATTGTATATCTACAATCTATGACTATTGGTGTATTACTATTACGTAAATAACCGGGTGGTGCCGGCGAGGTACACTTTACCTGGCTCTCACCGCGGCTGCGCCGATGGCTTCAACATTGTTGTTTTTAAGCACTTGAACTGATAAATTCTTTAGCGCGTGAGCCATTTTTACGGCGTTTGTATGGCACGTGGAACGACACTGCAATAACTAGCGTTCGCGCTACGAGCCGGTTTCCAGCGCTGCGCTTATCGCGGCAGCGCCAAGGCAAGATTAGATTACGGACACAAAAAAACTGCGAAATATCATATGTTTGGTAGGGTAACCTTCCCAAAACACTGATAATCGCAAGATTCGCATTCGCAAGTATAGTCCGACAAGAAATTGTAGAAAATAAATGAGGGCGCCACTTCCTACGTAACTGTAACATTTTTGACGTAAAATGCTTAAACATGGCAACAATTTAGTATGGAATTTTTTAGTTCCATTTTACTTAATTTCTACTATTTAATGTCGCACTCGCACTTTATAGCAATAGCCAGCCAGCAATCGCAAGATGTTTAATTAGTTACATTAAAATAGATAAACTTTAAAAAAAGGTAGATATTTGACCAAAATTTCCTGAATCCTTGTGGAAACGGAATTTTATAGCAACATTCTTAATAAAACGTCAGTGTCAGCAAATGCGTCACTGCGTCAATGTCATCGAGAGGTCAATTTACAAGGTTACGTAGTAAAAATTTATTTTGCAGGTTCGATTACAGATGTGTATGGTTTTAGCAAGGTAGCAATAAAAATTACTTGAATACGAAAAGAGTGGCACTGTTAGTAAACATTAAAAATTAAATATTTCATGTTTGAAAGTAAAATTAGCGTGAAAAGGAACGACTGCTCAAGGGGAATTATTCTCTAAACTCTCAAACTTGTAAACAAAATTTAAGTATACAAATAATTTATTAGAAGAAAGCAATATTGTATTTTTTCAAATGTAATTGTTTTTTAGTAAATTAATCACTATCTAATGACTTATTTTTCAGGAAAAGGCGGCATTTTTTTTATTTATTTATACTAATCCCAGAGATATTCATTCGTTATAAGAATAGCACCCCTAAACCGGAATGTCAAAATATAATGACGTTATTCTTTCTATGTAAAGAGGTGGATAGAAATCATATAGAAATTCATATTTATTTGTTGTTTAATATAATTTATAATGGCTGCTGAAATCAAGCCCGCACCCAGGACTCCTAACGACAGGTTTTCGACCACAAAGAAACCGGCCCTATTGAGTAAATTGGAAGGATGTACAGACGATGTCAACGCAGCGGTTGTTATTCCTGGCGAGGATGGAGTAATTAGCGTTTGCGACGATAAGTGAGAGTTTTGGCTTATTTTAATTAGCTCATATCCCTCTTGGATACTGCTGCTTGATTTTTGGGCGGATACTTTTCGCCTACCTTGTTGTAATTTTATGTTAAACATACCCCCAAAGTTGTCAACTATTGTGTTTTATCTCTAAATCATCTGTTTGTAATCGGTATCAAATTGATCTTTGATACAACACATACCGTATGTCTGGCCCCTGAACAAAGCATATTCATCCATAAAACCTTGAGCATTTCAGATGTGATACATTTCTTAGGATTATGTTAATTGATTCCTTGTATGGCTTGTTATTCATGTTATAGGTGGTGTCACTTTAATTATATATTTGGAGTAGCCTTAGATATTTATTTTTTATAATTGAAAGAAATATTCAACCAAATATCCTGATGTTAATTTTATTTAGCTGCTGTTGTTTGTAATATGAACTGTTTGTAATTTGTGTAGTGTAAGGTATACCCGGATAAGATCGGATGGAGGGTAAGATCGGATGATTGCAATTGCTACCAAAGTATAAATTATTTTACATCACTAGCAGTACAATGTGTGACTCCATTTCATCCCGCCCCTTAATAAAAATAATTATCTTCTTATAAATCTTAATATAAATAATTATCTCTGAAAACTTGTCCAAAACCTGTTAATGGTACAGTATGTATAAGCTACTTTATGGTTTACTAAAAAGGCCAGTGCTGCACTCTGGTGGCAGAACATTGCAGTAATATCCCCTATTGGAATAAAACTACAATATTTTTCACAAACCAACTGTTTTATTTCCTAAATATGTTGTATAAAAATACATGGACCTCATTTTTCTTATTATTTCAGGACAGTCAGAGTATGGCTAAAACGAGACTCAGGCCAGTACTGGCCCAGCATCTGCCAGTATATGCCCTCCGGCTGTACGTCCATGTTCTACACACCTGAGACCCGTCAGCTCTTCATTGGCCAGGAGAATGGCACCGTCTCAGAGTTCACACTAGCTACTGATTGTAATAGGATTAATCCTGTAAGTGTAGTAGGGTTGGTATAAGTCTGGCCTATATTGTTCAAATATCTGACAGTATATGCCCTTTGTTTTTAACTGTAACTGTGAGTATATGGATGATATGAATTTGTAATCTTTGGTGATGAATTAATGTTTTTTAAAGGTTATTGAGACATTATAATAGTGTTTTATACAATCGTGATATAATAGAGAGCTTTCCAGTCGAGTACCGTGTTCAGGTCACGAAGCTTCCTGAGTGGCCTAATGAAGGTACGAGATCGAAAAGCTTGATTATATCGCTATTGTATATGATACTTTTTCTAAGAGTCATCTAAAATAATACTTTTTCTACTATGAAACCTAAAAATTTTAAGAACATTAGGTAATTATCTCAGTAGTACAAAAGACATCAACGCGTGCATAATATATGAATATATTAATTACCCATGAAATAGCCGAGCCGCGCGTTGGTGTCTTTTCCATTGGACCGCGGGATTGGTCAAATTCATTATAGTTGACTAAACCTTTTCGAAATGAATATTCAATCCATAAATTGTAACTAACAATTTATGGATCTCAGCTATCTGAAAATATTTTTTTTTTTCTTTTTTTTATTATTATTATAGTTGGGAGCCCATACATGAAAAGTACCCAATTACAATTTGGTATTATTATTATTATTACAGCTTTATTTTCCACTTAACAATGTATTTTTCAATTTATACTTTATCTATAACTGTCTTTGTTATGTGGCCCCTCTGAGGGTAAAAGCCTCCTCCATTCTTTTCCACCTTTCCCTGTCCTTTGCGTATACATCCAGCTTTTTCCTGCTGTGTTTATTATGTCATCGGCCCATCTTTTCTTTGGTCTTCCCCACTTTCTTTTGCCTTTTGGGCCTAGCCATATAGTTGTTTGACGCGTCCATCTCCTATCTTCATATCTTGCCAAGTGTCCTGCCCAATTCCACTTCTGTTTTAAACTAAAATGAAGAGCATCTGTTAATCTAGTTTTTATGCGGATGTCTGCGTTTCTCGTTTTTTGTATCTTCCTGAGTTTCAGTATACTTCGTTCCATCGCATGTTGACAAGATAGTATATTGTTTTTTACTTTTTCAGTGTAGACCCATGTCTGGCTAGCGTATGTTAAGCTGGGAAGAATGGAAGAATCCATTATGGTCTTCTTTATACTAAGGCTATAGTTCCCTTTTAGGATTTATTTTTGGGCCCAGTATTTCTTCCAAGCTATACTTATTCGTCTGTCTATTTCATTTTCGTTGCTATTTGCTTCAAAGGACACTAATTTACCTAGGTATACATATTCTTCTGCGTATTCTATCGGTTTTCCCTCTACATTTACTGTTTTCTTTTGGCTATTTGTCATGATTTTAGTTTTGGATGGATTCATGTGTAGGCCAATTTTTTTGCTCTCATAATTTAGGCTTTGTAGCATTGATTCTAGGTCCGTCGCTGATTCACTAAAAATAACAATGTCATCTGCAAACCTTAGGTGTGTTAGTTTATTATTTAGTATCCATAAGCCTTTATTTTTTCAATTAATGTTCTTGAAAATGTCTTCGAGTACAGCTATGAATAGCTTTGGGGATAGTGGGTCTCCCTGCTGCACCCCTCTTCTAATTGTGAACTCTTCCCCTTGTTTTTCCAGTTGCACTCTACTTGTGCTTTTAGAATAGATGTTTTTTATGAAATATCAAAATAAAAAAAACATAAAATAAAAAAATTTGGTATACGAAATTTTAATTCAACCATTACAGTCGACGAGTAGATCTTAATGAAATTTATTAAGACCGTATTTGAAATAATTGACCATTTCAAATATTAGGGACCCTTAAGGTGATTAAAAAGAAAACAGTGCAGTGGTCTCCTAATGCCTAATGGTATTTTGACATTTCATCTGAACACAAAAATATTTTAAAATGGGTTGTGTATATAGGTCTGCATCGGATAGTCATCTGACGCGGTTAAGTTCCTTTAAAAATTATCGATTTTATAACGCTGGTGACTTTTGTTTCGTTTGCAGACCCGCGAGTATTTAGCGCACACGGCGCGTGTGACCGGAGTGCAGTTCTCGCTGGGCTGCGAGTGGGTGCTGTCTGTGAGCCGCGACAAGCTGTTCTCGTACCACTGCAGCGAGACGGGACGCAGGATCGGCGGGTACTCGTTCGAGGCGTGGTGCACGGCTTTACAGTATCCTTTGCTTATGATTGATATTTATTTTGAACGCCTCGTCTTGAAGTATTAGCATAAGCTTAAAACTATTTCGCAAATGGATCCCTAATCGATTTTTCAAAAACTATATTGTTTTTGAAAAACCTACCGTCAACCGGGGTGAATAGGGAATCTATTTATATTTTCAAACAAATAATACAATTTGTGCAGGCATTTTTTAAGAAATTGTCAGGTAAATCACATTTTATGTTTTGTCCCTATTCACCCCAGTCATCCTTATTCACCCCGGTTGACGGCATTGATTTGCCTCACAATATCCCACTATGTGGGTGTGATAATTTGTATCACTACATAGTATAAAGCAGGCGCTTTCCGTTGCCTGTCTGTCCCTAATGTATGCTTGGATCTTTAAAACTACGCAATGGATTTTGATGCGGTTTTCACCTATCAATAGAGTAATTCTTGAAGGTTTTAGTGTATTATTTATAAAATGTATTATATGTAAAGGTTTTCTGTAACCCGTGCGAAGCCTGGGCGGGTCGCTAGTTTATGCTAAATTACAACTTTTACACTAATAGTCACTGAGCTAAGTCGCAAGCTGGTGGACAGATAGCCAAATGGACATAACAAAACTGTGGGGGTTCTGTTTTGGATCCAAAACTAAATAAAATTTGTGTGTGTCCTTATATGTGTATTTTTACACGCTGCATGAATTCATGGCCTGATATTCAATTGAGCATACCGGACCACTAAAGTTTTATTATGTTACAAATATATAGAAATAAATTCCTAAGCAGTATGCAGGTTCGACTCTCAATCGAAATACGCATTCGTGGGCGATTACAGCGGGCAGATAACGATGTTGAAGCTAGACAACAATGGCGCCACGCTCGTCACTACGCTTAAAGGACACACCGGGTAAGATAAGAGTTGTAATGTGTCATACAAACTCATTCAAGTAGTATGCAAGTTTGTTCTACATGGAGCCGTCTAAAGTCTCAGTGATGTTCTTGATACACGAACTCCGTAAAATAACAATTCTGTTGTTCAATAGGGAAATCCTTTATTAAACATGATATTGACTTATGGTATTGCCAACAGGTCTGTGCGCGTGTTGAACTGGGCGCCGCAGCCGCAACTCCTCTTCAGCGGTTCCTTCGACCAGACCATCATAGTGTGGGACATCGGCGGGCAGAAGGGCACTGCCTATGAATTACAGGGGCATAGGTAAGTGGACACGTTTTATTGATTGACTAATTACAAAGGCATACCTAGGTGAGTTCGCTAATTGATAATTGACTAAGGTTAATTTGCACTGATTACAATTGGGAAGCTACCTATACAACTAATTAAACCGCTCCTTCCTGACCCGTAGTTTCTTTCATATATATTTCTGTACGTGATTTTTTTCCTTACAGCAACAAAGTGACGGGCCTCTGGTACGTCGGAAGCTGCATCCGCCTCGTTTCTGGTGGCGAGGACGGCGCACTCGGGGTCTGGGAGATGGGGGTGCGGCGTCGCGAGACCCCGGCGTGGCGGGAGGCGGACCTCTGCCAGCTGTGCCGGGCGCCTTTCATATGGAACGTGCGCGCCATGATGGAGAAAAAGCAACTAGGTTACTTGACATTACCCCATAATATAATTCCATATCGCAACGCAGCTAGTATATGAACGTAATAACCATTACGCCATTAGACACCTTCTAATCGAGTCTGAAGGTCTGAACGTCGGAAATGTTTCTTGAAATTAAGTTGGAAGCAGTTTCGTCAGTTGGTCGAAAATTTAGATAATCTCATTAGAAGGGATGTTTAAAAAAAAAGATTGAAATGCTTCCATCTTCTATACAAATCACGGAGGTGTAACTCAAAGGTGTAGCTGTTAGTGCATCATGACCTAAGATTCAAAGTGTCCATGCAAGGTGGTAAACTCCGTCTTCGCCAGTGACTGTTCTTCAAAACTTAATATTACATTAAAGCGCTCTCGCTCACACAGGAAACTACTGCTTATACTATATGCGAAGCAGACTTGGTTTAAAGTGAGTTTTATTGACTGTTCTGTGTTGTTACAGGACTGAGACAGCACCACTGCCGCTGGTGCGGCGCAGCTGTTTGCGCGACTTGCTCCCCGCACCGCTTACCCCTACCTGTCATGGGCTTCGAGTTCCCGCAGCGCGTCTGCACCGCCTGCTACGAGACATTACGACATGAACCGTAAGTGAGACAGGGATGTTGCAGGACAGAGACAACACCACTGCCGCTGGTGCGGTGCAGCTGTATGCGCCACTTGCTCCCCGCGCCGCTTACCCCTACCCGTCATGGGCTTCAAGAGAAGAGACATTACGACAGGAACCGTGAGTACTTTTAGACATGAATGCTGCTGATTTGGGACGAAAACTCCGTCGCAAATTCTCCCTTTTGGAAATTTATTTATAACAGACCCAATGGTTTCGAACTACATATATGAAAAAAAGCACAATAGGTTATTTTCCTACTAGTCAAATCAGTTTCTTTGTTAGAATTGTCAGAACGATTTGCTAATATGTAATTTATATGAAAACTAATATAGTGACGTCACGGTCAACTCACCTACAAATTGTGTTTAAAAATAATCATCTAGTAATTTATTTTGTGCATGATGTGAAATAATTTATTTTAACTAAGTACAGGAAACATTCACATTGGCGGGTTCATTGTAATTTTTGCTTTCCATAACATCGTTGACACCAGTTAGCACTATTGATTTGATTCATTGCTTCTCACAGTGCTCATATGGGGCGTTTTCTATGAAAAGGGACCTTATTGTCGATGGCGCTTACGCCGCACAGCGTCGCGCGGCATTGTATTTATATCGGAGCATCGTTTATAATGGCGTAAGCCAGGTCCCTTTTTATAGAAAATACCACATATATGATTTAACTAGTGATAGTATTTCCATAAGAAATGTTTTAATTTGAATTCTGCCTCTGTTTGTTGCAGTCGCGAGTCGCTAGCATCGTTCCATGACATGAAACACGCCGTAGCATCGCTGTTCGTGGACGAGGCGACAGGGCGCATGGTGACGGCGGGCAAGGTAATTAATAATGTAGAATTAGGTACCGCCGTCAACCGGGGTGAATAGGGACAAAACTTAATACGTGATTTACCTGACAATTTCATAGTAACTATCAACACAATTTGTATTATACAAAGTCTACTATTATTTCCAATCGAATGATAAGTACAATTTTTGTATTTTTTTTTAATTGTCAGATATATCTAATTTAAAGTTTTGTCCCTATTCACCCCGGCCCTCCCTATTCACCCCGGTTGACGGTACTTTAATTCTAATAAGTTCAAAATTAAGTTGCTTGCAGCTCAGACGTATAACTTGCCTTGTACTTGTACTATTATTAATTATGTACTATCTTACAGGACCGCGTCATCAAGGTGTGGGACATCTCCGCACTCCTCGCACCCGCGCCGCGCGCCGGCCCCAGCGACCAGTAGCCGTGAGTCGCAACTCTGAACTCTAACCGTATACACCGAAAGTCGAAATTCTCAATCCCCATTTCTATCGCTCGATTGGAAGTGATAGAGATGGAGATAGATGAAGTTTACACTTCGATTGCGGTAACGCTCTTGAAGTGATACATTTAGCAACCGATCCATAGTTTTTTTCTTAGTTGTTTTGGCTAAAGGTCAAGTACGCAGCGATTTTACAGATATGAAAGAGGTGATTGTAACGGAAAACTAGTGTTCGATTGAAATCAGATTTTTTTCCGAAACCGAAGGTTCGATTTGCTCTAGTTTCAAATATTATATTTATACCGAAACCGAGACTTCGGTCGGACACGACCAAAAATACAGGCTTATAAGTTTCGGCGCGGCAGTTTTTTAGCCAAAACCGAACCGTCGGCCGAAACAAGATTTATGCCAAAACCTGCCGCAACCAAAACTTCGGTCCGACATCTTGTTCTAATGTGTTTTTTCGTCTCACATTTTGCTTAATGAGAGAGTGAGACGCAATGCACATTGGACAAAAAAATTGAAAGGTGGAATACCTCTAAAACTTACTAATATAAAAACTACCAGAGTCACACAGTAAAGGTTAAATGTCAAATGACAACTTGTGACTATGGATCGGTTGAATAGTCGCAACATGAAACGTCCTCTAATTATCAATAATTATCGATTTATTGTGACATAATCGGTGAAGGTTTTACACAACGTTACATAGATGGCGTCATAAACAATCAATTATAAATCGCGCGTTTTTGCGATACGGATACGGACTGAGCGATCAAACCTTCATTCATAGTAAATAATGGGTTGTTATAACTCGACATAAAGCGACTGATTTATTAACAAGCAGTCCATTGTAATCTGAACTTTAAGATCTAGAGTTAAGATCATAATTGCATTACACAGCTAGCGAATTTATGAACTAAACACTCTTGTTCACCATCGACCTTTGTAAATTCCTTAAAGATCAAATTCGCAAAACTGAATATTAAAAATATATATACCGTCAACCGGGGTGATTAGGGACAAAACTTAAAATGTGATTTACCTGACAATTTCTTAAAAAAATACCCACAAAAATTGTATGATACAAAATCTACTATTATTTTCAATCGAATGTTGCAATTTTTGTAGGTATTTTTTAAGCAATTGTTAGGTAAATCACATTTTAAGTTTTGTCCCTATTCACCCCAGCCATCCCTATTCACCCCGGCTGACGGTACTGAGAGTTGCTGAAAAGTTGTTACACCCGTGTGAGCGAGCTAGTCGCTCATTCGTCCTGCTCTTGTCGAGAGAAGTGAAAACAACAGGGCCCTATTTTACTTTGCTAAAAGGTTACCATTTTGCAAGTCTTAAGTTTCGGTATATTTGAAAAATTGTAACATTGTAAGATAGGGCCCTGTATATGCAGCCAGTGAAAATAGTGGTGGTGGTATTGACTTTTCTTATAAAATGTAAAAAAACTCTTATGCGTCTGACAATAGAGTCGTGGTTAGATATGAAGTTGTCGGTCCATTAATTTTACTTAATACATGTTAAGTTTTCATACTTTCCACCACATTTTCATTCAGTGCTTAATAACTGGGGCCCGTTTCATGACAGCTTGTAACTACTAATACAAACGTTCGTGGAACAGGCCCATGTAATTTATATCAATGTATATTAAGTGTTCATAGGCAGGTGGTTACTTCGATCGTAAAAATCGATTAAATAGTGTAGTTTATGGATATAGGGGCCATTTTATTTCCAGTTGCACATTTATTACACTTTTTTTTTAATGGGAATTTTTATGTTATTTCTAGTCAGAATAATAACGAGCTGCTTCGATCCTTATAAGAGAAAAAGTGTCCCAAAATGTCCATACATTTGTCTATCTTTGCATTCCGTTACCGTCTTACCGTCTATGAAAAATGGTATTAGTTGCTCCTTCTCAAATGTCTTTTTCGTCTAAGACGGTAATCTGTTAAACAAAAGCCATTGTTCCGTTTAAGTGAGCGATCGCCCATTGTGTACCATTGTCTCTGACAATGACACGCGCCGTAGCACGCGCTCAGACTCAATGGTACAATGGTACAACGCGACCGCTCGTACAAAAGGAACAATGGCTTTTGTTTAACAGATTACCGTCTTAGGTAAAAAAGTTATTTGAGAAGATGCAGACTATAACTGAATGGAAATAAAAATCTTGGGACAGTTTTTTCTCCTATTATAGGATCGAAAGAGGTCGTGATTCTAAGTAGAAATAACATATAAACGTCAAAAAAATTTATCGTGTATACCTTAAAATAAAATGGCCGATAGCGCATTTATATCGGGTGTGATCACTAGCGAATCAACCCAGGGCTAGTTCTCACTTTGTCGTTCTCTTTCCAACCAGTCAAGTGCGAAAGAGATACGATAAACGCTACACTAGCGCCGTTCGAAGGGATATTAAATATTTACCTTCTAGAAATTATGAATTAAATATTTATGGAATTGTTTATTGGAATAATTGTTTTTTAAAATATATCTTATTAATGGTCCAACGAACGTTTCAATGAGTTTTCTCCAGCCTACTACTAAGACTGATCCTTTCCCTTTCAGAGATAATTTGATTACAATACTAATCTCCTTTTCTGAAATATTTTTCTGTTCTAAATTGTAACCTATGTTTCTTTATATAAGGTTCACTTTAAATTGAAGTATGGAAACAAGCACTTTTCGGATACATTTGTTTGTATTTGTATTAAGCAAATATTAAATAGGTTCTAGAGTCAACTTGATGGATCTCTAAATACGAAAGTTTTTAGATCTTGATTACTATTTGTCCTCCTTCGTTTGTTACAATGAGATTTGCTGATTCGTATATTAACAGTACAGATAGTGCGAAAGGGACTTAAAAAGGGACACCTTTCCGGGACATTACGTGAGCTCTATTAATAATGGGTAGCCCCGTTTTCGCTTTGCTGAGATTCACTAAAGGAACATCTTGCGACATTTTGCGAATGGGTGATAAAAACAACTATTATTTTAGGCGCTCAGAGTCCTATAAAAGGTCTCCCGTTCCATTGAATTTTGAATCTTTAATTTGAGAAATCAAAATTGCATTTGTTTTAACAAGTTTTGATTCGTGGGCGGCTAGATGATATCATTTCCACCTTTTTTTCTTGCAACGCGTAGTCGATCTCTAAAGGCTCTCTTGATTGTTCAAAAACTAATAAGAAAGGTGCATTTTATCCACATGGGAGGCAAAGTAATCAAATGCAAATTTGGAGTTGTTTTCTTATGTTTGCTGGTAGAATTGACTTTTAAATGATGTTTTTGAATGATCAATATTTAATAACATTTATTTTGAATCGATTTGCTTTGATTTTGTTTGATATTTTACAGTCAGTATTTTCCTTGTGTTGGTGAGGTGAACATTTTTGTGTTTCCCTCGGTGGCAAAATTTGTTTAACCCTCGTGCCTTGAAATCCTCGCAACGCTCAAGATTCAATTTTTTGAACCACTCGCTACGCTCGTTGTTCAATTTTGGAATCTTTCGCTTGCTCGGTTATCAATATTAGCACGAGAGGTTAAACAACAACTTTGCCCCCTTGTAAAACACTAACACAAGGAAAATACTGACTGTAAAATGTCAAACAAAATCAAAGCAAATCGATTCGTCAAAATGAATGAATGAACAATCAACTAACTATTATTTTCACCAGCTGGTGTGGTGAAAATAATAGTTAAATGTAATTCTGAGTACAGTGGAGAAGGCAAGTATGAATGATAATGTGTGACCAGAACGTGCGTGATCCTAATTAAGAATCATGTGTTCATGGGATGTATGCGCAGCTATGTGTATGGGTGTTTCCATGTCTAAATCTATCAATGTTATCATTTATTATAGAGACATCTATCATTTAACAGATTATGAAAGAAATTAAAGACGGATTTCTTTCATTCATTATTATAAAGTATTTTTTAAGGTTTTGTTCATTAGAATCATATTTAAATAACTCTACATGATATACATGCACAGGGTGGCTCAAAAATACGTTGACATATAATTTTTTAGGGTTTTTTTTTTCTTATTAAAAACATTTTTACCAAATGGCATTAAAAACCCGGCCAAGTGCGAGCCGGACTCGCGCACCGAGGGTTCCGTACTTTTTAGTATTTGTTGTTATATCGGCAACAGAAATACATCATCTGTGAAAATTTTAACTGTCTAGCTATTACGGTTCATGAGATACAGCCTGTTGACAGACGGACAGCGAAGTCTTAGTAATAGGGTCCCGTTTTCACCCTTTGGGTACGGAACCCTAATTAAAGCTACGATCATTTAACTAAAAAAAAAAATATCTTTAAAATATCATCCTTTAGCTTTTCAATAAGATTATTAACAACATGCACCAGTAAAAATTCATTATCAACGTATTTTGTGCCACCCTGTATAATTTATTATTACTAAAGAAGAGACGCGTTCCATATAGATTTTCGTACATTGACCCGCCTGTTGACATCTCTATTGCACGCGCATTATTATTAGGCTTGAGTCGGTCATGAACTAAGAACTGTTAAGAATGAAATTCCGTGAAGGACCGAAAGGAACTAAATCTTTTTGCACGCTCTTAATCGGTCTTTAGATCTTTTAGTTCAGTGGGATTGGAGAGCGCTTGACTGAGTGAAATAGAAAACGGACGGAACGAAACGGTTCACAATGTCGCTGGCACTAGTGCGAACGAGATGAAAGAACGACGTGACACGCCAAAGCCCTAAAAGTATGAAGGAAAATCAAATATTTTCTATATATTGATATTTTGTTAAGGTGTTTTAATGTTTAATATCGACATATCATATCGTAAAACTTGAATTATATTCAGTTACCAAAGACTGGAGAAAACTCGAATGTGAAACCGATTCCTATTCATTCCCGGCTCTCGATAACCGAACTGAACTAAATTAACTAAAAGACCGAACTAGTTCTTTTGACCGATTGAACGAGAGCGGAGCGCTCTGTAGTGAACGAGCAGGCACCAGCTTACCTGCTTACTTATCACGACAACCGAGAGAGACGCAGCTACTATGGCTGAGTGCGAGAATAGCGGGGTTTAACTACCACAGATACTTATTATAAAGTGTAACGATTTCATTGATATTGATTATTGAGCATAGGAAGGAGGCGTGAGATTATATAACGAGTTATATTTTTCAAAATTCGTATTCGTAATAAAGTCACTAATGTAACTAGTAACTACACTTGTTTAAGAATAAAATGTTATTAAATTTTAAGTATTATTAAAATTGATTATACTAAAGAATATACACGGTGTTACTTGAGCCACTGAAAACCTGAGACACCCCAACAGATTTTTTTTTATTTTGAACTCTTCTTGAGTATTTATTCTTTAATCCAATACATATTTAAAAAAATATTCGTTGTTTAGTTTTCTTAACAATTCTACACAACTCGACTATTCGACTGGTAATTCTACACAAGATACTACGTCGTTTGAGTGACATAAAACAATTGCTAGTTACCATCGTAAACACTGTTAACTGACCATTTGCAGACCTTACTGCAACGAGATAAGGTTTACCAATGGCCAGTTAAGGGTGTTGCTTATTGACAAATAACGTGTCAAATGCTAGTTATTGATATTGTTGCATTACAAACTTGTAGACTTGGCATGTAAAAAAAATAAAAAATGAAAAAAAGAATACCCCCATAAAAATATAGCGCAATCGATTTTCCTATCGATTCTGAACAATCTGTTTTTAGGTTTTCAGTGGGTCATGAAACACCGTGTATGTTTACGAGTTTACTTTAATATTAAATAATGTTCACTTAGTTTTGGCAAAGTTTTTGCGATTACTAATTGAGGTAATTGGGTAGGGGGCAACATTGAATTGAATGAGTGAATAAAATCTAGATCTTTTAGTTCATTTCATTCAATACAGTTCAGCTTTCGTGAATTGTACTTAGGTTTTTATTAAGTAAATGCTACTGCAACGTCAAAAATCGCGTCCGTTTGTAAAATTAGTTACTGAACATGTACAAAAGGGTATGCCAAAGATGTTAAAGTCAGACCAAGCTAAGTTGGCAGCGATTTTGATAGCCCCAAACGGTGCAAGTGTTATTTTAAACGTCAAACTTCTATGAGATTATGACGTTAGGCCAGGATTACACTTGTAAGTTTTACTTACGTAAGTACACAGCTATACTACAGAATGAGATATGAATACCGTTATCTCACTCTAGCAAATAGCTTTGTCCCTACTTACGTAAGTAAAACTTACAAGTGTAATCCTGGCCTTATAATAACAATTCATTTCTTAATTTATATTTCATTACTTTTAGTGGTTGCACATTGTTGTTTTTGTTTTGTCATTCATACTTACTTATTTTCTACACATTCCCTCAAAGGTTGACTTGAAGAGATCCCGTATAGGGATAAGTTCGCCTTTGTTGTATTTAAATCTGTTTGTAACTGTGTTTTTCGTATTTGTTTTTCATCCATACTTGCATCGTCTGGGCTTTTAAAATCGCTGCCAACTTAGCTTGGTCCAACTCTATTTCTTTATGTCAGGTGGGGCTTATACACTTGTTGTGTACTGTCAGATAAAGGGAATGTCTATCTGACATCAAAAACATGTTTAACGGTGCCGGTTTTATGATTATGTTAATAAGTGCGGTATAAACACTAAGGTCCCCTATACACATACCCCATACACTTTAAAATAGGTAATTGAAATTTTTGCAATGCGTGTTCGCTTATTTTTAAATACAACTAGGTAGCTATAATAATATGTATATGAAAAATTTCATTTGTTATTTATTGGTTCATCTGTGAAAGGGGGCCTATTCTTTGGACAATAAATCCAATTATAGAATCAGCATAACTAATCAATTCACCCTTACACGAGTAAGGGGGTGTTTTTTAATAATATTTGGACAGTTCCTATTTGTCTATATCTATTTTCTCTTTTTACCACAGAATAGATACGTAAAAAACAACTCACCGAGCAATTGTCCCAACCGAGCTTTTGCCTCTTTAAATCATAATACCTAAATAAACAGAACAACTAACACAATAAGAGAAATAAAGACAAGTAAGGATGAATCGTCTGCAATAATTATTCTTTTTGCCCCATGTAGGATAAATTGAATTATATTTCTATACAGGATGATTTAGAAGACGTGAGCAGGATCAACACTGCGCATTTCGTAAATTACAAGCAACTGTTTCGTATCAGTATTAGTGAGATTAACGTTAATTTTTTAAGTAGAGTTGAAAATAATTTATTTACGACATGCATGGTCGTACTACAATTAAAATAAGTACTAAACTACCGATATTCTGTGTCAACTTTTGTCTGTGTACTTTTGAAAACTCTTATCTCACTCAAGTTTGACAGTTTATTTTCTTCATAATTAAAATGCTGTCATTACGGTTCGAGATGTTTATTAATTAGGTGTTGTAGGGTAACCATGATTGTAGACAATTAAATTTGTCCTCACCAAAGTTAAAAAATCAGAAATAGTGTGGTTTGTTTCAAATAAATACGACGGTGATCGAATTAATTGATTAATCAACAGTTACTGAGTGTGCAGAATTAGTCCTGCTCACGTCTCATGGATCACCCTGTATATTGGTATCAGAGCGTTACTGTTTACTCGTCACGTCGCCATCGAAGAATAAAATACGTACGTAAATTAATTATTAAATCGGACATTACTTTGCGGAATTCCATACTAAGTAGTTACTAGAGAAATATTTTTTCTAATATATTGTTTGAACACTGCTAGGGTTAAAAAAAGCTTTACCTACTTACTAACGAAACGTAATTTTTTGTGAATCGTACTAACATCATAATGCACTGATGCACTTGTTTTCGGTGTGGACCAATTCAAAAATAATTTATAGTAAATTTTGTGTACAAAAGTATCTATATATTCAAAATTTTTGTCTGAATCTTTCAATGTTTTTCACATAAATGTATAAATACTTATTTTTTTAGGAAACAATTGTGAAAAAGAAAATCGCTTGTTACATACGTAAATTAAATACACAAATTGTATAGAAATATCATGCTTTTAATGTGTATTGCCAAATGTTAACAATAGTTAAGCACTAGGAGGATCACAGTAATATGTGCCATTTTCAACCAAAAGGGTACTTATTGTTGGTTGTCAATAAGGCGCTAGCTTCAATGTGAAATCAACCTTATCGACAACCGACAATGTTCACTTAACCTTTCACCTTTTGGTTGAAAACGTCATATATGATTTTATGATTATTGCCAAAGTTCTTATATCAACAGAGTAAGATATATATTAGCAAGGCACTTTATTACTGTGACCAGAGTATATAATTACATATTTATTAATCTCGGACAATGTTTATTGTCTCAACTATTATGAACATTATGATTTTGTTCTAGTGACGCTTATTGTCATAAGCGTTCACTAAATTGTTATACTTAAATATTATATTTGCCTTTTGTTTTCAAGGCAACGAAAAATATATATGAAGTTTAAAAAGGTGCGTTATTTTAAGTCGTTTTAATAGATTTTATTTTCTTATTCGCAAAGCTTACATACTTTGTGTTTGTAAAGTCATACTGTAAGATAGTCACTGTGTAATTAACATGTATACTTTTAGGTCGCTTTAAAGTTTTTATGCCAATAAAAATATAGATAAACTATGCGTTTATTTATGTCAACCTTTAACACGCTAATGTTGCATAAACCAAAAGTTTCAATGTGATTGAAACCTCAAAAACTTATTGCAGAAGGCGCTTTTTTGATTGTCTACTCAGAGCGGTACTGACTACGTTTTAGCTTTAGGGCGTCCGCTAGGTGGCGCGGGTGCACAGAGCGGGCGTACGCACGCGGGTGCAATTGTAGGTAAAAGTTAGCGTTACTATTTTTCGTTAAGAGTCCCCGGCAAGCTCGGCCGAATTTCCGCTTCCCATACAAACGGAGTTTCGCTCTCATTTTAAAAATACGTGTTGGATTGTAACAAAGGTTTGCATATACAATGACATGAGGTATATCTAGGTCTATAATTAGTTTATATAGCTCCAGTTTATAAAACAAAAGAGATACAGCAAAAACAAGTTTTGTAAGTATGAAAAACTTAAATTCGCTGTATTTTTTTAAACTATGGTATCTGAAGCTACATAAACTAATTACAGACCTAGGTGTACCTTATCTTATTGTAAGTACGAAAATTTAGAGCAATCTAGCGAGTCGTTTTAAAATGAGAGCGTAACTACGTTTGTATGGAGAACCGAGCTTGCCGGGGACTAACTAAACCCGCTCACAAGCTACGTGCACCCGCACCAGCAAGCGGACGCCCTTAAAAAGAGCTGTACAGAAGTAAGCGTGGGGTTTACTAGAAGGAATGCTGTACGGTAAAATTAAGTACGGACATATTATTTATTATATAATATAATTACGAAAACTAAACTACATGTTATACCCAATACATTTTTACGAATCTGTCTTGTTCTGTACTGTAACCAAGATACATGTTACAAAAAGTGTACGTTTAAAAGGTTAACTAAAGTAAAATATGTGAACTAGAGGTAGATGCCACTATACCTAAATGAGTGAAAGACTATGGTACTAAATATTCACAGCCTCCTAATCTATATAAATATCAGTCAGGTACTTATCTCCCTCGCTCGTAGCGCTATATTCATCTCTTTCCTTCCCAGCGGTTCCCAACCTTTATCGATACATGACCACTTCGATTGTTATAGACTTATAAGGTTTAGTTAGTATCTGGTACGGCCTAAATCCTCAGACCGATGAAGTAGGTAGTATTCTCTCTTCCTTCTTTATCATATCGTTAAGATGATTTTGGGTCTGCAAGTCTAAAACAACATCCTAGTAATCGTGGTCTTGGTTGATCTTGGAGGCTCGGACCGGTGGGAAACTGCCCGCTCATCCAGGGCATGAGTATTGAGAGCTCGGCACGCACACTTGTTCGTTAAACACTTGCTGCGCAGGACAGGTTAGGTACGTCCTTTCCCCCGTCACGCAAAAGTAATAGCTCTTGCACTCCGTTCCCGGTTGCACGAAGAAGCCGTCTTTTTCGCAGCGGCTGCCTCCGTTCTCGAGGGTGGCTCGGCGAGGCGCGCCGCAGTCGTGGTGGATGGGGTCAACGCAAGCTCGGCCGTCGAAGATCTTGCCGCCGAGGCAGGTAAGTGTTGCGAGGCGGTCGCCGCCTTCGCAATAGAAGTAGCTGGAAGATTAGTTTTGATATACAGAATGGCTAAAAAATAAGTGCATTCCCGTTGCCAGGGAGGTTTTGGTATTATACTGAGCAACTATTACTTACGGACCAACCACAAAATCGCGAAAAAAAAAATTTGCCCTCCCATAGAAAATGGGCCAGCAAACAGGTATGAAAAAGCCAAATTTTTTTTCGCGTTTTCGGGGTTGTTCCTATAGTAAAAGGTTGCTCAGTATAATCCCAAAACCTCCCTGGCAACGGGAATGCACTTATTTTTTAGCCACCGTGTAGTTAATAGATACTTTAGCGTTGATTATTCTATTCTAAGTTAAGGGCGACTGTTTGGGCACCAAACAGCTTACGAGCTTTTTAAAGTACGTAAGTAAGACAGTACGTAAGTAAAGTACGTACGTAAGTAAGACATAAGGGTATGGGACATATTTTTGAGTATGATTTGTGCACCCATATTTTTACACTTGACTGTACTTTAAAATACTATAGTATAACTAACTGAACTAAGAGTATATTTGTTACCTATGTCAATTTTAGTCACGGAACCTTGTATTCAAACCGTGTTAAAAAATAGGTACTTAGGCAGTTTCATAAAAATTACATTGTTAGAATTTACAAATGACATGAGGTGATGTAAGAACGCCATTTAGTGACACTGTTGTTTTTACGACACATTGTTTACGACCCATATAAAAATAAGCAGTAGGTAATGGGGCATTTAGGGATCTATTCGGTATCGGACTAGACGGTTGCCTAAGTACTAGTACATACCTGTTGCAATTAGTTTCGAGGTCAGCATGGTATCCATCAGCCAGGCCGCTGCAGGAGTAGTCATCGTCGCTGCAGCGCGAGCGCGGCGCCGGCACGCATGCATCGCCATCGAACGCGCTGCCCGCGGGGCACGCGTACGCGGCCTTCTCGCCCCCCATGCACGCGTAGTACCCGCGGCAACCCGCGCCGCGTGCGCGGTAGCGCCCGTCCGCGCGCCCGTAGCACCCGTCCGTGGCCAGGCTCGGACAATCGCGCCAGGCCGTGCCGCCGCGGCAGCGCGCGCCGTCATACACTAGACCGGGCGCGCAGGACATTATTGTACGGAGCTGTCCCTCGCAGTGGAAATAGCGAGTGCAGTTGGATTCTAAATCCTGGTATGTTCCGCTTGGGCGCAGCTCGCACTCGCCGGCCGGCGTGGGACCTTCGCACGCGAAGGCGCCCGGTGGCACGCAGTTCGTCCCATCGAAGACGAGTCCACCGCCGCACGAGCCGCGTGAAACCACGCGCTCTCGCCGGCACTCGTACCAAGATGAACAGTCGCGCCAGTCTCGATGACGACCGTCGGGGCGATTATAGCATGGGCTGCGAGCGGGAGGAGGACACTCGGTACGATCTGCTGGTAAACATCCTCCAGAAGTGCCATGGCCACCGGCGAATAGTAGTCCGGGTTCGCACACTCCGCGACGAATAACGCGCCGCTCCTCGCACACGAAGTATTCTCGGCAGCCAGTCGAGCGGTCTGCATACGCACCGTCTTCTGCGTGCTGACAGAAAGAGGAGCATGTCTCGTCCGAGCAAAAGTCTGCATCACCAGCTGGCAGAGGTATTGCGGCTGAGCGCGGAGGCGGACAAGTGGCCGTAGGATCGCACGGTCCCCCACATGAAAGGACCTCTCGTAGTTCAGCCCCGCGGCAGCGCAATGTGCGGCTACAATCATGTGATGAGTCCGGATAATCACCGTCGGGTAAGCCTGCGCATAACGGCTCGTAGCACGTTCCAGCACCGCGAGTGCAAGCCTGACGCTCCAAGTCAAACCACGCGCCCGAAGGGCAGGCGTGTTCTACGGCGGTTCCGTTCTCGCAGCGGTAGTAATGCCGGCAGGCAGTGTCGGGTGTAGCGTACGCGAGGGTATCTCCTGGGGCGCAGATACGACGCACACACGGTTGCTGCCTTCGGGACACACATGCGCCGGCCACCTCGCTGAAAGCACGCCCAGGACCACACGTGTAGCGGCCGGTCGCTGAGCCGCCGGAGCACCTCACGTACTCCCGACAATCCGTGTCATAGTCTGCGTAAAGCCCATCTCTGTTGCACGTAATATCTCCACTGACTGAAACAAATTATCATTTTATTAGTACGGTGAAGTTTTTAGTAGGTTACATTGATAGGTAAAATTGAAGTGTTATGCTTACCATCGCATTTCGCGGCGACCGCGATCGCAAAGATCGCGGCGAGCCGGCAGAAGGCTCGCGAGGCTCGCGCGCGGGCAGACATGTCGACGGCGGGTCTGCGACTGACGGCTCGGCGCCCGCGCCGGGGTTCCTTGACATTCGCAACGCACGCCCCCGCGGTAACCCGATCCCTGCGGAGTTGCGGACCACGGCCCGGATGCAGCCTCCGAGTTAGGAATCTAGACACGCCATGTTTGTCGAACTTGGCCGTGAACTTTAACTTCTCATTACGTAACAATGAGAAAAATATGTACCGATGAAGCTGTGATAATGTAATTAACACGCGGATCCTTATAAGGGTCGACGCTAAGCAGGATGTCTGTTTCTCCCGCATACTACTAAATAAACAAAATCTCCATTCACATCTCGAGTCAGAAGGTGGACAAGGTCCATTTTATTTATATCCATTGATCGCACAATTACTATGTTGCGGTTGCCACAATAGCACCCGTGGGAAACTGATATAAAAAATAACTAAAAATAAAAAAAAACGGCTAAGAGCACGTCGGCCCATGCTCAGTGTAGGGTTCCGTAGTTTCCGTCACAATAGGCTAAACTAGAGCTATTAGTATAGAAGATTGTTAACAAAGGGATGAAATTATGCTTGGTGCCTTTCACCCAAGTTAAACAATCTTTTTTTCAAGTTTGAAGACTCAAATTAGTCCGATTTGTGCAAAAGGTGGGATTTTTTCGATAGCGAATGTATGAGAATTGTAAGGGGGAATTCAAAGGGCTAGTGGGGGTTACGGCACCACTTTTCAGCCCGGCAACATCGGGTTTCTAGGAGCGTAGGAACCCCACTACAAGGATCAGAAGTCAAACTGCGGTGCGCTATTTTTGCAAACGAACATCTCATTAGAGCCTGCTCTGTTTTTCGTTCTAAGAAAATTGTCAATAGGCAACGGCATTACTCATTCAGCCAATGAAACCGTTTTAGAGAAAATTAGTAACAATTGAATCAGTAAAATAAGCAATTTTTATCTAACATTTTACTTTATTTACATAAATAACGCCAAATAACTTTAAAAATCCAGTTAATGTCTTAATAACGTTTAACTGTGTGGCTGTACGTCTTTTTACTATGAAGTGGAGACTTTATGTGATAACTCATAAACGGCTAAACTGATCATGTTTGCTATAGTTTTCATTTAATAAATAAAATAAATAAATAAATAAATAAATAAATAATAAATATTATAGGACATTCTTACACAGATTGACTAAGTCCCACAGTAAGCTCAAGAAGGCTTGTGTTGTGGGTACTTAGACAACGATATATATAATATACAAATACATAAATACATAGAAAACACCCAAGACTCAGGAACAAATATCTGTGCTCATCACACAATTAAATGCCCTTACCGGGATTCGAACCCAGGACCATCGGCTTCACAGGCAGGGTCACTACCCCACTACTACTAGGCCAGGCCGGTAGGTTTAATGTCTTTCTGAAGCTCTATTCCACGATTTATTTTTATAATTTTTGAACCCATGGTTCAAAAGTTAGAGGGGGGGAGACACATATTTTTTCTTTCGGGGCTATTATTTCCGAAAATATTCACTTTGTCAAAAAATGTTTGTTGAAGACCAGTATTCGTTTTGAAAGACCTATCCAACGATACCCCACACACTGTAGGGTTGAAGCAAAAAAGAAAATTACACCCCCACTTTACTTGTACCCTAAATATTTTGTTTTTTAGATTTTATTATATGATTGTTGGATTTGTTGATTTATATAGGTATATAGGTAACCATGCCAAGTTGCAGCTTTCTAGCACTAACAATCACGGAGCAAAGCCTCGGACGGACGGACGGACATGGCGAAACTATAAGGGTTCCTAGTTGACTACGGAACCCTAAAAAAAGGCAACGTGTCGAAACGAAACGCAAATACGTAATACTTACTCGATACCGAGGCGGAATCTCTGAGAATCGCGCGGGCATACGAATGAGGCTCCATCGGCATGCATCAGATAATAATAACATTGATGTAAGGTAAGGTAATCGCACACTATGGTATTTGACATTGAGGATGTTTCTACGCAAAAGGATGTGTCCGCTGTTATTGTTTACGGAGCTGCACAGATGCTAAAAGGTATAAAAAATACGTGAAGCAATTAGTAAACGCGTCATTCGCGGTAAAAAAAATGATCATCAATAAAGTAATCACAAACAACTCTGTAATCCACACCGTGTGCTTAATTTTCTATATTTTAGTTCAAAGTCGCTCTAATTCTGCCATGACAACAGATGACCTTTAAGGATTTACACCTTGACGAACATCCTGATCACAAAAACGACCATGGCGCCTCAGCAGGCCCAAAGGTCTCACCGAGTTATGTAAGGAATGCGATATCGATGACACCGCCGCGGAAGGCACTCGCTCCTCTAATTGTAATCGATTACTCGATCATTATCTCACCTCAATTATCATAATACCTACAGCCTCGAGCTTAGTTCCGCATCCACGGCGCTTGACCGTTACGCGACGATGGTCATTTGAGGCGAGATCGAGATGAGTTGCTTTAAACTGTTCCCATCACTAATAACCGAGCATACATCCTTAGAACCTACCATTATTCATGTCACCTCTGATTACGTAAGGTTGTTATGACCTCGCGATCCTAATTGTGCTGGTTCTCTTACTTCTCTTGTATCAATGCCTAAGTGCCAATAGTAACACAGTAAGCTGTTGAAAGAAGTCACTGTTCCTGATTTGATTAGGTGATTATATAAGTAACGGTAGTTTTAAGCTCAAGCAGGGCTTTGTTGAGTGGGTACCGTATGAAACTGTTCAAGTGCTTGGTCAGCGGAATCTAGACTGACACACAGAAAACGATTCGAACACAAAATACAACAATGTAAAAATAGTTGACCCGTCAACCATAGGGCTAAACAGAGAATGTAGCACAATCAGATCGAATGCTCCATTACATCCCTTGTATGAATTGTATCCATGCAACTTTGATTAACCGGACTGGTTCTGGTTCATAATCCGGCTCGAAGGACCATATGTAGCCGCCGGCGTGTAGGTCTCGACGACTCAAATAAAAAGGCTTCGATTTGAAGTTAACTGATATAATTCTTCCAAGGTACTGGTTACAAGGGTTTCTTAACTAAACGGTTAAATGTAGAAGTGGTAGTTATGATATAGGCTTATGAAAGAGTGATCTAGCAAAATTGAACATTAAAAAGGTGGTTTAAATTTAGGTGCCTCTAATTGGCCGCGATACAAATTATGTAGAACGCTCCTATTGGTGCTTTAGAAAAAGCTTCGTATACTAGCCGAGCCCGACGGCTGCGTTTAGCTACTGCATTGGGAATAATTTAAGATTTTATACAAATAAAAGGTTGCGTTCGCAACACAGACTTATATAGACTGATATATCAGAAAAGGGTTCTTATGCACACGAAGCATAAGGACCCTTCTCTGATGGAAAGCCATATATACTTCCAACATTATTTTCTGCCTAACTTACCAATCCAATATACTTAACCAGGTATGGCAAACATTTTGCGAGATCAAAACGGTTAGTCAAGGAATTCAAGGATTAAGGGAACCTTGACTTTTAACTTGCCCGAATCACATTGCTGCGTGCCAACACTGTCAGGCGTGACATTGGTTTGCCATCACTGACCTATGCTAACTACAGCTTATTATGCTAACTTACAACCACCCCCCCCCCCCCCTTCTGCAAATGCAACCTACTTACTCAAAATTTTAACTAAATAAAATGTTCTTAGATAGGTATTATTTCAGCAGGAAAACTAATTAGTTTTATTATTTGTTAACAAATGTCAGCGGCTTAGTATTTTTGAAAGTGATATTTTTTAATGATATAGGAGGCAAACGTGCAGAGGAATCGGAGGGGTTGTAAGTGCGT
This sequence comes from Cydia strobilella, assembly GCF_947568885.1. NCBI lineage: Eukaryota > Metazoa > Arthropoda > Insecta > Lepidoptera > Tortricidae > Cydia > Cydia strobilella. Next base: position 18,449,865 of record NC_086044.1, read on the forward strand.
TGCCGATATATTTATACCAAGTGGGCCTTGTATCACGAGAAAACAATTAAAACATATATTGTACTCCTAAAACGTTAAAACTTTTGTAGTATAAAACTTTAAAAAAAGGTTCCGTACGTTTACGGGACTTCAGATGAAGCTTAAGCGGGACCGGAAGTTTGTAGAGTTAAGAAACTTAGGACGATCAAGTCACCCGTCTTTATAACATTATTCCTAATTAGTTTGTTTTTTACGGTTCCGTACCCAAAGGGTAAAAACGGGACCCTATTACTAAGACTTCTGTGTCCGTCTGTCTGTCACCAGGGTGTATCTCATCAACCGTGATAGACTAGATAGAATTTTCACAGATGATGTATTTCTGTTGCCGCTATAACAACAAATACTAAAAAGTACGGAACCCTCGGTGGGCGAGTCCGACTCGCACTTGTCCGGTTTTTTTTTCTTGCATAAAAAATGTATGTCTTTCCCATCACGGAACAATGTTGTTCCGGACCTTTGGGATGTGTGCGGAGCCGAAGCCAACACGTAGATAGTGACACCACACTTTAATGAAACGTAAAGGGTACACCGAGCCGATGCTGCCCTTGTCCGGCCGTGTCATGGGACGTACGCAGAGGCAGCACCCGGTGTAAAGAGGGAGGGTGTAAGGACTATTGAGAGTTGATGGAATCTAAAATAAAACATATATATTATTATTTATTTATTTAATAAAATACAATAGTATTCTTAAGCCTCGCAAAAGTCAACAATGAGTTTGACTGTGGGTACTATATAGTTAAATAAAAAATACAGACTATAGTGGATGTGCCATTGTTGTGTGGAAGGTGCGAATAGGGAATGCACACGTGCAGCATGCATAGATCCGGTTGGTGCGCTACATTATTATGCAACATACTTCTAGCGGCTTTAGAAATATGCAAGTAGTGCTAGTATAGAAGCTAAAAAAATGCTGATTGTGCGAAGATGAGGGCTGGTTTCGTAGTTTCGAAACATGGGTATACCTACTTGAGTGTGTAATGTGTTTTAGGTAGGTATATAAACGATAGGGTTTGCGAAGGGTTCCTTTTTACCTTTTTGGTACGGAAATTTAATTAGTGGACATTGTTTCTTCTATTAGTTTAGTATCGAAAACTCGTATAGGTATAGGAATGATATGTAGGTGTAGAGGCCTTTTTTTGGGAGCATTGCCCACCATCTACTAGGTTTGTTTGCATTTTAAAATTATTAAAAAAGTCAATCAGTTATACTTAATGATTTTAATTTTAGGGTTTACCTTATGAATATTAACAAGATGCATCGTTGTGTTTATTAATATTATACTTAATTGTCTGCTTACAACCTTTATTTTGTGTCATTTAAATGCAACCTACTTCCCTTAAGGGAAATATAGCTCTACCTACAAGGTTAGGCCCAGGAAAGACAAAGCGAAGTTATAATTTGTAGATGATTGTACATAAATTGTACATTTATGTACTGTCCGACAGTTGACATTGGCCAAGCGGATGTAGGAACTACCTTTTTATGGATATGGCCAAAGTAAGTTAGAGGGTAGAAACAGTTTTTCATAGCGCATAATGACTCTACCTTCGATTTTTTAGCTGTTTTAAAATTAATTGTCTGTTTTTAAGTCACTCCAAACGGAACGGATGTATAAGGTTCATATTTCATATTTTAGGTTTATCTGGATTACCTATATTAGTTTTTAATCAAAATTTAGACATAATTTAATAAATCATTACTCCTGCGCTGAGTAACAAGTAACAAACACCCATTACGAGTAAGTGTGATGAAATAATAATAAAACTGTACCCATTATCTTAATAATGACTAAATTATCCATCGGTATTAAAATTAGACTCGGGTTCAATTTTTTTTGTAACCGTCATAATTTATATTAGTTAAATAAATACAGTTTTTATTGAACATGTTAATTTAGAAAACTTATACTATTAGGAAAAATCTTACCGCTATTTAAAAGGAAATTTATACCTACCAAAACTCTAAGACAATGCATTGATTACCGAAGCGTACAAAAACCCAATCTGAAGCTATTTAAAGATTCTTTACGGTTTAATTAATAAACAACTCGTTCATCGCAAGTGATTTGATGGAATTTCCTAGCTCGGGAATTCTTTCTACGATAAAAAATGCGTATTCTAATGAATTGGGGAAACACGACGCGTGGTTGCGCTTACCAAATCTGATATGTGCGCGATTTTAATCAAATGAATTAATACCTTATGTGTTTTGTTGCTAGGTAACTATTTGTCAATCAAAAATCGAGCACATATCAGCTTTGGAAGCGCAACGACGAATTTACGCTTAAATTTAAACAACTGTGAATTAAGTCCTCCAGTGCCCGGGGCTGGGATCGAACGAACCAGTGTCTTCTGAATTCGTGGCAAATAACCACCACTTTCCCATAAAAAGGGCAAAGGCATTGTATTAAAATTAAAATAAACGAAAACTGTGATTTCACCGTTTTTGAAAAGTTTGGGAGCGAACATTTTTAAAAATAGTGGACTTGAAAATCTTCTAAGAGGGTTGAGAGTTGAGAGGGATTATATACAGATTTATTTTTTCAGTTATTGCTTGAAACTTCGTAGTTTGAAATTTCATGCGTTGTATTAACAAATGATTAACCGTCCCAACTGATATCTTTTGCTGCTGCATAATGTTCTATGCTCATTAAAAATATATAACCACCAACATACAAATCCATGCGTACGAAGTCGCGGGTAACGGCTAGTAACTCATATAATTTCAATCAGAATTCCTTATAGTTTAGTTTAGTTTATTTATCACATTTATACAATTTTCACACAGGTAAAATAAATTAATCAATCAAAGCATGTTCAATGTTTATTTAATGATTTGTATATATTCTTTTACGGAGTAAAGTTCCTTTTCCAACAAAAGGTTCTTCAGTCTGCGTCTAAACGTTTCTTCGTTAGTCTCATTTTTCATGTCATGTGTTTTTGTATGTCGGCCCTATGACTCGTGCGTTTTTTGCTTGCAGTACTGTGCGACGCGGCACTGTCCGGAGTTTACCCGTAGGTACTACGTAGGCACTTGCCTATTACTTCCACTCGTCTATACTGTCCTAGGTTTCTTCGTGTATACATAATTACCTCGAAAAGATACTGAGAGTAGTGGGTCATTATTTGGTGTTCAGAAAACAAGGTTTTGCAGGACTGTCTCTGTTTAAGACCGAGCATGGTCCGCAACGCCCGTTTTTGCATACGTAACACTCTCTCAGCATCAGTTGAGTTGCCCCACAGAATCACACCATAAGTCATAAGCGAGTGGAAATGGGAGAAGTAAGCCTGCCTCAGAGCATCACGGGAAATCAACGGCTTTAGTTTACGTAGTGCGAACACTGCACTACCAAGCCTGTCGCACAACGAGTCCACATGGTGTTTCCAATTTAAAGTAGGGTCTAGCGTGAAACCTAGGAACCTACACTTGTCGCTCATCGGTATTGGGCACTGAATACTCACGCCCGAGACGCACCTGCCAGAGAACAGCATTACGTTTGATTTGTTCATGTTGAGTATCAAACCGTTTGCCGTAAACCACGTCTGCAGCTGGCCGCATATTATATTGATTTTTTGGTTTAATTCATCATACGTGCGTGCCTTAACTACAACTGTCGTATCGTCAGCAAACAGAGTGATTTCTCTTTATTTTATGGTCGATGGTAGGTCGTTTATAAACGCAAGGAAAAGAGTGTTTCCCAATGCTGATCCCTGCGGAATCCCAACTGTCACACTGCCTCTCTCCGACCGCATTCTTCTTCCACCGGTCATTACCTCTACTGTCTGAGTTCGGTTTCCTAAGAAAGATTTTAACAACTCATATCTCCTTCCCTGCAGTCCATAGCATGCTAGCTTTTTACTTTTATATGCAAATTGAATAACGCGTCGTGTCGTGAGTTGTGGCAATGCACACTTGAATGATATTTTGCAATTCGGCGATGTAGATCAAATCCTAATCGAGTATGTAATTAAATATCAATATCATGAATCTAGTATAAAACTGCATGGATTAGGCATGAGTGGTGGGGGGAACTGTCAGAACGGGATAGTCTTATGTATCTTTCAGTAGGAGTAGCAGAGAAAGCGTTATTATTGTTTGTCCTTGTTACACTCACATTTTTTTTGAATTCCCCACCGTAAATTTGTATGGTTTATGGTGGGCTACAAATCTAATATACTCGACTAATCATATTGTCGCATTGCGTATGTTCTGTCCCTCACGGGCGCACGCGGTAGGCCACTTCTATAAGATCCTACCTTCTACATAATATGTTAAATATCTAATGATTGGATATGTTATGATCTGATGATTCATGGCAGTGTTGGCCGAAACGTTAATGCAATTAACCATTAACCAGTACAAATTGAACCGTAAACTGTAACCGTCCGTTACGGGTTACGGTTCAATTTGTACTGGATAATGGTTAATTGCAATATTTGCAATTAACGTTCGGCCAACACTGATTCATGGACAGGTCATTCTTATAAAGTGTTTCAAAAGCTATTGACTTCGATAGTACGTTAGTTAGAAAAAAAAAACACGTTTGTTGTATGGGAGCCCCATTTAAATATTTATATTATTCTGTTTTTAGTATTTGTTGTTATAGCGGCAACAAAAATACATCATATGTGAAAATTTCAGCTGTCTAGCTATCACGGTTCATGAGATACAGCCTGGTGACAGACAGACGGACGGACAGACGGACAGCGGAGTCTCAGTAATAGGGTCCCGTTTTTACCCTTTGGGTACGGAACCCTAAAAACGCTGGCAGCATTTCGCCGCTGGATTGTTTAACTAAAAATATTTAATATATTTAGGACACAAAATAGAGTGAACCTACAGCTGCGTGCTCGGGGCCTAAGGCCGTTTGTAGGCGTCCGGTGTTTTCGCCGGACAATTGTCCAGGTTCGGCGACGATGTCTTGTTTTCTTGGGTGTAGGCTGTCGGTAGCCACATACAAAACTAACATGGTCCGGCTTCCGGACCTCTACAACCGGCCTAATAAGGGAGGGGGTCTGGCGGCATCGCGGCATGCGTGAAAGGCAATCGAATCGGGAATCGTGAATCGGGGTGACTAGGTTCGTTTCCTCGGACCTCGTATTCGAACTGTGCCTACACTAAAAATGCTGTTACAATTTCGACTGAATCACCCAGGTAGCGAGGTCTGTAAGGTCACATACTGTGTATAACAGTTTCTCGCAATTAATGACGATACATACTCGTATTTTCAACCTCATTAATCATTAATCTCTCATCCAAGTGTATCACATGTCCGACATCGGCATCTACTTCCCGCCAGGGGACTAGTTTGCTTACATTTTATTAACTTTGGTAGTTTTTAAATCCACCTTTCAGCACATGCTTCACACAAATTGCGTAGCTATATTGCTTGTCCACTTGATTTGTCATCAAGCGAATATAGTTTACTTTACACACGACGTGTGTTTCCCGGCGGGATTCGATCCCCTCTATCTTAATTCAACCAAAAGGGTTTCCATTAATTTTGGTGAGATCGCTTCTCCTACTGAGTCTTCATGTTTTGCTGTCGTTAGCGACCTCTTTACTAACAACATATACTGTCCGCGCGCGAATTCCGTGATAAGCAGCCAAATTCGATGCACTTAGTGATAAGTGCATCGAATTTGGCTGCTTCTCTCGCAATCCCACTTCAGCTTGCCAAGTTGCTCAAGTTTGTCCCCACTGTCCAGGAACATGTGATTGAAGAATATGGTAATTTAAATTAAAATAACGTTTTATTCGTATCACTCCACCCTATAAACACAAGGTCCCCAAGCGCGTTTGTCTTTCTGTATATTTGTATGTTCGCAATAAACTCAAAAACTACTGAACGGATTTTCATGCGGCTTTCACCTAACAACAGTGATTCTTGAGGAAGGTTTAGGTGTAGGCGTAAATCTTAAGTTTTCGTCTAACCCGTACGAAGCCGGGGCGGGTAGCTATTTTTCTATAAGTGTTAAGTCTCACAAAAATAACATATTAGTAAGTAATACCGTCGGATTTGAACGGTTATCCTTTGGTTGGCAAAAAAAGATTCATTGTCCAGAACCCACCTGATCGAATATTTGGAGCACATCCGTTTATCCGTAATTGAGTTAATAACAATGTTTTATATCATAACAGCTAGGCAGATATGTGTGCATCTTGTTAGAGGAGCTATTTCAAATCCTCTTCTGGCCGAAATATGTATTACGGAACTGGCGTTTTTGCGCGCATTCCTAACTAAATATTGATGCTACGAGTTCACGCCGTGACTATTAAATAGTTGATCCGGGTCGGATCTTGACTATCCTCTTATTTTCTTAAGCTCGTATCTTATCTTAATCTAATGTGCAACTCCAAATACAACTTTACTTCAATCGAATGTAAGTCCACATTTGAGATCAATGGAATATAAAAATAGGACTGTTATCGGACGAGAAGTCGAGTCGGTTTGTTCAAGTAAAAGCTGTGTCTATGTATCTAGCTAGCCTTCAGATGAAATTAATTGATTCTCTTGTAATTGCACGTATAATGCTAGAGTTGTAACATACTATTATGATGTTAGTCATCGTGGCTAATATCATGAGAGAAAGGTAGTTTTTTAAAGTATGTAGGTATAGTAGGTCCTGTTATTTAGCGTGCCTTATCATAAAAATCTGGCTCATGGAAATCGGTTTCTTTTGAGTTTACCTACGTATAGGAACGCAATCTGTTAGATATTATGTTTTATGAAACTGGAAACTTTAACGTTAAATCGATACAAAATTTAACCAAACATCACACATTGCTCTGAGCATATCTCGTCTCTGTTCAGAGTAGAACTTCATTTATTACTTACTTATTTTTTCAGAAAATGTCACTTGTCTTTCGTCTTCCATCCGACAAAGTGTAATCTACCTACATAAAACCGGTCAAGTGCGAGTCGGACTCGCGCACGATGGGTGCCGTACCATCACGCAAAAAACGGCAAAAAAATCACGTTTGTTGTATGGGAGCCCCACTTAAATATTTATTTTATTCTGTTTTTAGTATTTGTTGTTATAGCGGCAACAGAAATCTAAAAACTGAAAATGAAGATGTATAAAAATACGATCAAATGTATTTATATATGGATAAATGTTTTTTATTTGCAATATTTGCATTAATTATTTTTATATTATTTTGACCTATGTTCTTTCACTGATATGCGTTAAAATTGTAAAATAACAAACGGAACCGTCAACGCCATCTATACGAGTGTAGGCCAAAGGTAGTGGCGTCATCTGATCGAGAATCAATATTTCTTGATTTTCGAGGCACGTTTTTTCCTTAGACTGTGTCCATCTATTACGGAGTTATATCTATCTTTGGTAGCAGTAGCACTTACTTTGGTAATGTACATGTATTGTTTATGTTTCCGATTCAGGCCACAAGATGGCAGACCCTCCAACGCGCTCGGTCCCACAAAATGTTGACGGGTCATGTGCCAAACACCCTGTATGAGTACTTTAACTTGGCGTGTTGCTCTAACTTTAATGATCACCTTACCCTCACCACAATTGGCACAAAAAGACAAACAGCACTTAATTCCGCTACCTACATTGTTACTTATGAGTAGTATAATTTATGATCGCAGTATGTTTAATGGCTGTCATTTAAGATGCATAAAAACTACATTTTTCTTGCGATACCATTCAAAGTGCCGCTCTACATTGCTTAGGTACTAGCCGGAACTTAAAATATCTACTAGGTACTACTCTGTATGTCTTGTTATGTGTTGTATAGTGTATACTTGTGGTGACTAGGCTTATTTAATATAATGCCTATTTAGATTCCCGCCTGAAATATTCGAGTTTTCATTATATATAAAAAAAACGCAAAATTGAAAAGAGGACTTGACTATCTTTAAGAAGGTGTTTTTGGTGTTTGACAATCCTTTTGTGAATTCTTATTATTAAGTTTGACATATCTATAATAATTCAATGTTTTTAAGAATAATAATAACTGCATCAATAAATTGCTCTGATATTTAGATTAAGGTAATATTTAAAACTTGACAATTTAAAAGTGCTTGTTGCTAGGCCTATTTGAATAAAGATTATATTGACTTTGACTTTCACTTTGAAGATTTAATAAAATAATTCGATTTTTTCCCTAGTTACAACTACCAAAGCGTCCCATTCGATGCAGACAAAGTGCGTAAAACACCAGTTATATCAGTTATAACTTTCTTTTTTTTGTTTAGAGTAAGCATAATTTCTCCGTCTTTGGTAGTTCGAAGTGATCGTCTTGGTTTATAGAGCGTTTTCACATGGCCCGATCCGATATCGGATGTCTCTGCTATAAATGCCCTAATATGGTATCAAGTCCTTTTATTTTTGCATTACCTAGCGCTTTCTTTTGAATTATGAATATGTATAAAAAAATATAAAATGCTCTTTTTAGGGTTCCGTACCTCAAAAGGAGAAAAACGGAACCCTTATGGATCACTCGTGCGTCTGTCTGTCTGTCCGTCTGTCATAGCCTATTTTTTCGGAAACTACTAGATCAATTAAGTTGAAATTTAGTACACATATGTAAGTTTGTGACCCAAAGACGGACATATGTAACGTAAACAAATGAATTTTAAAGTTTTTAAACATGGGGACCACTTTTGGGGGCTAAATAAAAAAATTAAAAAATAAAGTTGTTCCATATCGAATGAAACAGCTCATTGTGAGAATCTGGAAGTATATATTTTTTGGAATTTTAAATTAAATAGTTTAGAAAATATAAAAAAAATGAACACAAATGGGTCTAAAATAAAAAAATACACAAAATAGTTTTTTACCTATAGATAACAGGAAAACCTATTAGAAATGTGCAGTCAAGCGTGAGTCGGACTTAATTACTTAGTTTTTGATCCGACGCCTACGGGGTTTTCACTCACGTTTTACATTAAAAAATTATGTCGGGCAGACGAAACGGAGCATTTCCACTCGGGTGAAGGAACACGTAGCTGATGTCAAGCACCGTCGACCTAGGTCTGCAGTCTGTGAGCATGTCATGGATAAAGCCAATCACTCAATCAAGTTTGATAAGCCTCTGGTTCTTGCCAAGGAGAAGCGTTACATACCCAGAATGCTGCGCGAGGCCATTGAGATTAAGAAATATCCAAACTTTAATAGGGAAGATGGCTTTTCTCTACCACCAGCTTGGGATCCTGTAGTCCATCTGATAAAGGAGCAAGCGAGACATAGACTGTGAGACCTTAGTGTTGGATGATGCTGGACATTCTGATGTTTTGAAAAGATGTGTCCCGCCGAGTTTGTTGCCGGTCCCATATTGGGATACCCTCCTACAATTTAGGAGGGAATTAAATCTTCTCGGGTCCGTGGTGTAGGGTTGGAGCCGGCGTAGTTTTTATCGCGTATATATATATATCTTTACTTGAAAATAATTGTAGTGTATAACTAGCCTTATGAACCGATTTTGCATGTACAACCAGCCTTAAAGTTTGTAGTCTATGATTGTTCATTATTTTAGTATGTGGGTATTTTTGCACTTTGTAATTTTTCCTCAGTCACCCGTTGACCACGAACGCTGTAAAGGGTTCGAAACGTCGGGATGTATTATAAATTCAATATACGCGATATAATCCGTTTTCATAGTTTTATTTAAAAAAAAATCATTGTTAAAAATTGTGTAGTGTACGGAATACTCGCACTTAGCCGCTTTTTTTACCAATTTTTTGCTTCTTTGTAGTCGTATCCGACATCCGATATCGGATCGGACAATGTGCAAACGCTCTTAGGTATGCAATATATCATATTACTATTCAGACGTCTGCCCATTTCAATCAATCTCATTTAAATAATTGAATATTGTTTTGAATGCCGTAATTAAAATTCTTCAACTGTATAAATATTTGAAGTATCAAATTTCTCATATTATGAATTTATTATACAAGAATATTAACGGATATTTCACGGTGGGTTTTCCAGTCATTGTACGAATTCGTACGCCGCCAAGGTCGCCGTCGTTGCCGCCAACGCCACCACCTGAGCTGGTGGCGGCTGTAATATGGTTGCCGCCGGCGGAAGGCGGAACGTCCTGGCCTTCCGCTGCTGCCGAGGCACCCCGGAGTACTCGATCACCCGGCGCCTCCGCTGCCACCAAGGCATCCGAGGCGCCCGTTAACACCCGTCCCGGTAGGTAACCCGGCTCCTCGGCAGGAGCGGAGGCGTTAGGTTGCATAAAATATATCTTTATAATATTTAGCTTAGTTTAAAGTAGGTATTTAGGATTGCTAATATATAATTTAGTTTTAAAAGTATTTTATTGTTGTATTATAAATATAAATTAAGCACATCAATAGTATTATTTATTGACCTTTGTTGAATTCGTTAAGCACTCAACTTTTTTGAAACTTAGATAAATAAGTGACCGCTTCTGGGGTGCATTTGAAAACGACCTGTAGCATGCTCGCTCAAGCGTCGCTGCACCCGATAGTAGTTTACAAGTGTCCTTTTGCGCACCTTTGGTGTGGGGGTATAACTTATTTCGTAGTCTGCTCCCTAGCCTAGTACAAAGCTGTCAACGCCATACGGGGACCAACATTTGAGCTTCTTGTTCCAATTAAAAAAGTTTTGCTATTATTTAATTAATACTTATAGCGTACCCTCCCCGCTGCGCACGGGTAGTTCAACTAATTTACACAAAACCTTTACAAATTATACATATAAACCTTCCTCTTGAATCACTTTATCTAGCACGATTTTTCTTAGACTACAAGTTTTTACAATGATATAACTCTTTGATAAACATTATAAAGTGTATCCGGCTGGAAGGACCAAGTCAATGAACAGTCAAGGTCTAGAACTCTAGAGGTCGATGTGACCAATTTGGCGAAATTATGTTTACGCGACCTTGCTTATTATTATGACAATATGCTGGTGTAGGAATATTTAGTGAGCTTTAGCGAAGGTCTCCGTTTCAGCTTGGACAATAATGCTTTCGTATGTCTGGATGTTCTTGTTTACAGGTCGCATTTCTCAACCGATTCTCGATTTTGTAGATTCAGTTTTCGATTTTTTTTGAAAATGGCGGATCCGTGATAGGAGTTCGCGAAGTTTACAGCACACATAGACGGGCCGGAAAAGCCGCGAAAAAGCCTTCACCAAAAAGGTGGTAAATATATCAAACGATTTTCTGTTCATAGCTCCAAACTCGTTACCCACTACCACCTTGTTGATCATTGATCAAGTTAAAGGCTTTTGAAGTACTAGAGGCGCCACCTGTGTTAACACACCGGCATCAATTTAACAACGATCTAACTCTACTGAGTTAACTAACAGGTGAGGCGAGCTACCTGCTGAGGCAAGACAACGAATCCCATTAAATGATTCATGAATTTGATTAGAGAATACCTACAATAAACAAAAATTATGTGTAACGGGCATAATGAAATAGTTAAATTAAAGTTAATTAAAAGTTAACACCGATTTAACGATGTCGATGTAGCCTCCTAAAGAGTTAAATAGTTGTATGATGTAACGCTAGATGGCAGTAAAGAGCGTCGGTAATGCAGTTTAAGGCTTTGACGGTGACTTCCTTACAGAAAACTACATTTTTTGATCTGAAAATAGCTGTTTGAAAATTTAATTAGTAGTATAATGTTAAACTAGGGTGAGTATTTTTATGTTCTTGAAGAGTATCGCTCTGGAGAGTGTTATGAGTTGTGTGTATATCAAATATGGCGGCAGGCTCGGTCGGTAAAGCAGTCGCCCCGGTCCGGTGGGTGCTGCGACACGCAAGCTCCACAGGTAGGTTAAGATTCACGGTCTGCCGCATTTGGCTGGGCCGAGCGCTCCCGAAGCGGCCCGTGCGCGACATGCGAAGGATCTGTGACGTGCAGTGCCAGTGACAAAGTGCCCGTGACCCTAGTGTGTGACATGCCTCGCAGCCCCTAGCCCGCCACCCTCACGGATCTTAACGGTAAATACCTACGTGACACTGTGACCTATCTGTGTGTGTGATCAGGTGACTGAAGCTGTACGCGATTATCTAACGGTACCATTGGGTCTGATTGATTTGAATTTCATAGTCAAACGCGCATAGCGCTCCACTTTTGAGATGATCGCGAGATTTATGTTCCACGTCGCAGTGCCCTTGTTTACTCAGTCTTAACACCTAGACTTTACTAACGTTTACTTCGCGTGACTGACACTAGTCAGCTAATAATTAACGTTTACTTAGTAAAATACGAAGAAAGCAGCTAAATTTATCACGCTAAATCATTTGTTAGTTAAAATTTTATGGAATTAGGCGCCAGTTTACCGTTGCGGAAGAAAGTTAAGTGACGGCAAATATGTTAAATTCTTTACGTTCTTAATTGCTAACTGGTAAAAGAATCTTATTGGAATTGTTATTTTTTTTTATTCCAATGTACGGCTTCTCGTCTGACTGATAACCGGTTGAAAAAAAAACTCGCTTTCTGGTCTTTATTTAAATATTAATATAGGCATAAATTGAGTTTTCATATGTCTTGATATGAATTTGTATATGAAAGGCAGGTACATGCAGAGAAGCTTAAGTTTTGGTCGATCTCGTTGTCAACAATGGGAGTCGGTTCCCATGGAAAGTAGTAAACACATGGTCTCCACGGACTATTGTTGTATTGGAGGAAAATGCGGTGTTTGCACTTCGCGCCGCGGTACGTCGCGTAGACCGCGGTATACTAGGTAGGTATAGGTACTAGGTATAGGTATGTGCGAACGCCGAATGTTTCGATATTATCGATGACTCTAACCAGTCTAACTCGACTATTTGCTTCTTTGTTAAGTAGGTATTAAACCTTGTAGAATATTCTATTATGTTCATTTTATTCTATCTCCAAAATTATAGGTACATTTGTTTTCTACATTGGTTTATGGTTATTAGATCCTATAATAGGTACCTACTCATTCTTGTAGGTTTGTTAGTTTTAAATACATACGAAATCATATTTTTTACTGGGTATAATTATATAGGGTATAGTTCCATAAATTTTTTCGTATAAAAAATTAGGTAGGTCTTTTAGTGAGAACGATTGTTTATGACAACTTGGCACATTAATTTATAATTACAAAACCCTAATATTTAATGATTTACCTACAATTTTTTTTTATTATCATCCAACATCCAACATGTTTTATCTTATTAAATATTATCTCAGAAATAATTTACTCATATTTATTTCAGCTATTTCTATATTATTGAAGTCCAAGACGTCGTTGAAGTCTTTTGTATAGACAATTATGCTATAAAACAATTTGACATAGGCTCTTTATTGGAAACTAAAAACTAAGTGATCACTTATAAATGATGACATAGCTTGAAAAACTGGTACTCTGACCTCTGACTCCTCTGTATATTGTATTGATGAAAACAAAAAAAAAGGAGATCCTAAAAATAAAGTTATGAATCAATCGTGATAATTAAAGGGGACAGGAATTTAGTGACTTATTGGTCCAACTAAAGTTTATGATCTAATCTTAAAAACATTTAAAAAAACTGGTAAGCAAAACAACGCCACATTGTTTCTAAGAAAAATTGGCTTCTGTATTATAAAAATGGGTACTTACATTTTTTTTATTTACACATCATACACACATGTATACCTACAACAAATTATTTGTATTTGTATTTTATTTTTAACACGTTATTGATTACACGTCATACTCGTACTCTGCACAGTAATTAGGCTCACGTATCTCCTGTGGACCCAAAGTGAATTAATTAATTTTATGATTGAATACCTACTTGGCCGCATAAAGCGATTACACTTTACTGGTAAATTATCCTGTGTGATAAAACCATTACTTGTATGCTCACAAGCATTGCCCATACTCGTAGGTTAAGTTGTTTTAAAATCTATGACCTCTTTAGCAAATTTCACATCAGGAAACTGTTGAAAGATTTGAAATACCTATCTGTCGAGATCCGTCCGTGCGTGGTGTAGACGATGACAAGCTGCGTGGCTTGCGAGCATGGACGCGGATGACTGACATAATCACCACTTCTGTCTGCGCCGGACATTCCCATTCAAAATACTTAGGTTGAGTGTGCAATTTAATTACCAAGCTCGTATTATTTGCAGTAATAGTTGCTAAAAATTAAACCGACGAAAACGGATCAGTTCGGCAGACAAGTAGGTACATGGGTTTAACTTTGGGGCATAGCCTATCCGACAGTTATGCGTGGTTTTCCATAAAAAAACATATCTACGTACATGAGAACCTCATTTTTCTTTCGTCGATTAATAAATGTGATGTTATTGATTAAGAAGGTATAGGTACCTTCTAATACCTGTCTAAATATATATATATATATATATATATATAAGCGCAATTAGTGATCATAACTAAAATGTTTAGATGTTTCTGCTTTCTTATCGTTAACTCAGTCTTAAGCATGATAAAGTGAAAGTTTTACAACAAAACAAAAGATGCAAACTAAATGCTGGGTCGAATGCCAGTGCCACGGCATTGTTTACGTCGCGTCGCTCTAAAAAGCATCATCTGCCTATCTATTACCATTCTATTATCGTGACAATTGTTAGGAAGATAATCCAACAAGCTATAGTTCCGTAGTAAAGTTTTAATTATAGATAGTCTGTCAACTTATAAAATATCGCTATGAGAGAAGACGATGCAATATTATTATGTTCTTAATTAGGTATAGGGATTTCGTTTTAAGTACTTGCCATGTTTTTTTTTGTGGTTGTAGAACTTGTAGATTTTTAAGTAGAATGCATCACTTACGATTACCTTCATAAAAGAAAAAGGTACAAAAAATCACACAGACGTAAAAATACATTGTTTAATTCATGTGCTATCGATCACTGACCATCTCAATTTCACACAGGAATGTACTTAATTCCTAGCGTGTAACTTTTTTGCCACAAGTTCGGTCCGTCCCGCCATTAACATTTGAGCGGCGTTTTAAAGGGCACAGGAAACACTTGCGTTCGGAATATGTCCTAAAAACGTAGCGAAACCAAGGCCGTGGCTTGAATTACAATTCATGAGCACTTTCACTGAGGGTCGCGGCGTATGCTAGGTCATGATATTAATGCTGTTGGTTTTGACCGGAACCACCTGCCGCACGCATAGACCCTGTGGTGTTAAGGTGTGTGCAGGGCTCGGAACCGGTATTTTTTTAAAACCCCGAAATAGTCGAATATTTTGATTTTTTTTATGCTCATTACGTAGGACTGAATCATGTATTTAGGAAACAATTTTGCATTATTAAAACGTCCCATTAAAAATGAAATTATAAACAAAAGAACGAAAAAGAACGTAATAATACCGGTATTTTTGTATGGAGCAAATACCGGTTTCCGACCCCTGGGTGTGGGGCTTATTTGTCAGCTGCCAAATAGGAAGTATGAAGATGTCTTCCCAAAGTTTATATTTTCACCACATCATACGTTGGCGTAGCTTGTATTTCCCCCACCACCAACTTCGCACATAGCCAATAGGTACGTCAAGTTATTTAAATGAAACGTGAATAAATTAGGTACCTACTAATTATATATATTACCTACATCGAGAGTGTAAGTAATGAATAGGATGAAAAACTGCGAAAATGCGACTTTTGATCTTAAAATCTGCTTTAGCCTGGTAAATATACTTAGGTTCTCAAATACATATCAAGTAACAAATCATCTATAAGAACTGATTGAAGCGTTGACTCTTGTAACAATCAAGTCTCTTATTTATCTAAGTTTCGCAGTAAGCGTTGTAAGACGATAATTATTTACCCTAACAAGTGTGATGTATTGCACAGAAACATATGTAGGTACCTATGTACGCCACTAGTTGTAATGAAGAGGTAGTCACGTCGCGAAGGTCGCACTTTCTAAAATTTCTAGTCCCCCAATAGAAACTTCTGAAAGGTGCAATAAATTCGTTGTTGCTTGCAATTATATGCAGCTATTACGTGTGATAAGTTTGACACTTCCACTGCCAGGCATATTCGTGCCCAAGAGACCCCTTATTTATCTTCCTGGGTCTCAAAGCCCCTTTTAAAGACCTTTTCCCAAAATTTAATATAAACGATTATTAAATAAGTCAAGGCAATAAAATAATAATAATAAAATATTCTTCCTAATTCAAAAACAAAACTAAAGTTTCTGGGACTTAAGTAGGAGCTAGGCTATACTTGTAAAATAAGGCTCTAGTTTTGAGTCCTAATATCCTGTAGGCCGAGTACATGATTGACGCGACAGTATCTCGCCGCGAGATAGACTACCCGTCTTTTACTAACTGTATTAATTAAAGGGGGACGGGTAGTCTATGTCGCGGCGAGATACTCTCGCGCCAATCATGTGCTAGCCCGGCTGGATCCAGGAGATTTGTTCTCCCGGTTAAACAGAGAACAAAGGGGAAGCTAATTTTACCAAGAATAAAACCTATAGGTAGATCGAATTGTCAATTAGGTACTTAGGTATATAACACTTGTAAATACCGTATCTCCAAATCCCTACTAATATTATAAATCCATACTAATATTATAAATGCGAAAGTGTGTCTGTCTGTTACCTCTTCACGCTTAAACGCTAAACCGATTTAGTTGAAATTTGGTATAGAGATAGTTTGAGTCCCGGGGAAGGACATAGGGTAGTTTTTATCCCAGAAGTCATCCTTTAAAAGCAGATTGGATAAAAAATAAGCTACCCAAATTACTTAATTCACGCAGACGAAGTCGCGGGCAAAAGCTAGTATTTAATATAACTAACTAATTGTAGTAACTACATGTTAAAGCATTTTTTTAAGTTGTAAAACCAACTACCTCCTATATAAATAAGTACCAACTAATCTACTTACTGCTCTGCTAATATTCTTACAGTGGGGTCAACGCAAGAAGCCTTATCAACGATGTAGGTACGAGTATGCATCGATTTGTTATGTTCTCGTGTATTGTAACGATTACATAATACATTTTCTGTATGTAGGGACGTAATAGGTACCTACTTATTACTATAGTAGTGTAATTCATGAGGAATCTTAAGTCAAAGCACTAAACACTAAACAGAGACGAGTGGAAAAAGAGGGGAAGGCCTTTGCCCAGCAGTGGGACACAGTGGGCTCTGAATAATAATAATAATTGTCAAAGTCGAAAATAGCTAATGGCAGGAACAGCTACGAAAATTGTACTCCAAATCTGCTAATAACCGTAAAAGTCACAAAAAGATGTAGGTACTTTGTTGCAAATAAAGTCCATTTACTTACCTAATAAGAAAATAAATTGTATATGCCAATGAATATACAATTCTGAGCAAATACTCAGATTATGAATCAGGCCAGGTCAGGGTACTCTACATTACTTATTATTTTTTCTTCGGCCGGGGGGTCATTATTATACGCAGAGACATTTATCTATTATACGTCAAAAAGTGGAATAAATCCGTGATCTTCTCAAATTGAACACAATACCTACAGTTCACAGCGGGCGAAGGAAGAATGGAAGAGATTAGAATGGTATTGACATCATTTCTCGCAGGTACAATTATTCACAATCACAGATAAGGTAGTAGGTAGTCTTTAAGTAATTAAATCGATTTAGTTATTTCTCAGATAAATTTACATAATTGGTATTGTTCACGAGGACGGGTCGGACGGGGGACTTAATAGCGTAATTTTTTTTTATACTACGTCGGTGGCAAACAAGCATACGGCCCGCCTGATGTTAAGCAGTCAGTAATCAGTAATTTATTGCTTTCATAGGTACAATAAGGTCTTACATTAAAATGGTGATCTAGCTA
The DNA here is from genome assembly GCF_947568885.1 of Cydia strobilella. Taxonomy (NCBI): domain Eukaryota; kingdom Metazoa; phylum Arthropoda; class Insecta; order Lepidoptera; family Tortricidae; genus Cydia; species Cydia strobilella. The sequence continues at coordinate 18,467,671 of NC_086044.1, forward strand.
TGAACCCTGTAGGGCACTGCAAATTGAGCACGTAACTTAATACTATAATATTACATAATATATCCCATATATATAAATTTAACATCATGAGAGGGGGGAGGCCTTTGCCCAGCATTGGGACACAATAGGCTCACAGTCTCCGTAGCCTATGTACGCCTGCAACTCCAGAGGAGTAAATTAAGTTTTAAATTTACATACCTCAGAAGTTTTGAGGACGGCGTTGTCCCCGTGATCTCGGAGAAAGAGTCACACTCAGACCGTTGACGTAGGTCGTTTGAGTAAAAATCGTGAAAGTTTAAATCAATGTTTTACTATTTGTCTGTCACCATAGATTGCAAAGAAAATTTTATTTAGTAATTAATTGTTATAGGCAATTTGAAATCCTAGGATAAGCTGTAGGTAATAACGATTAGGTGTGTTCAGTAAGCAACCATCAGGAAGTGGAGGCACTCGCGACGTGATAGAATGATGCTGTTTCTGCACTTGCTACGAATTACGCACTAGTCAAACTATTTATCATATCATACAAATGCATGCTTTACAAATGCGTTACTATGAAGACAAAATCGCGCGGCCTCACTTAAAATTAAATTAGGCATAGGAACACGTTATGGGATAGCTAATATCTACCTATGGGATCTTCATGTGTGACATTTGCGGTAGCATTTATACCGACAGTAAAACTTTTCCTAACTTTTTTACCGTTACTTCCAAAAAAATAAGTCGTGTAACAGCTGACTCGCTCGTAATAAAATAATCGATCGACGTTGAGGCGTGCGCGTGTCGCTGCCGTGCGCAAACGCAGGGGTCAATCTTTGTTCAAATATGTACCTGTATAGTTAACGCTATCTCTACTGAGCTCGTTCACTTACCTGTACTAACAATGGCATTCTGTTAAACAAAGCCATTATTTCTTTTGTGTGAGCGCGTGGCCTTTGTGATTGGGCGCGTGGCCATTGTGTGTGAGCCTCAGGCACAAAGGCCAGCACGCGCTCACACAAAAGAAATAATGGCTTTTGTTTAACAGAATGCCATTGTTAGTATAAGTGAACGAGCTCAGTAGAGATAGCGTTAACTATACCTACCTACCAATAATGGTTGGGTAATGGTAAGGTGTGTGTATAATCAATTAATCATAAACGTCAAAAATATAAATACGCTTCATTTTAAACATTGCTTCATTTTGTACTTTTGACATGAAATCATTATTTATTATTAATAACAATATTGACATCCTTTTAATTCTAAGCAATTTTATTTTATTTTAAATTTTATTTATTTATTAATAAATTCATTATTTTAATTAATTTTAACTTTATTATAAATGGTGATCTCATTGTCAAAGGTATTGTGTCGATTATTTATATAATGTTATGATTAATTTTAATGTACTTACTAACATGTAGCTATAATTATATGATGATACTAACAATGTTTTATGGAATTTTTAGTTTTCCGAAATAAAGATATTTTATTTTAAACTTGATGGTCACATAACATTTACATTGAATTTTCTGATGAACTTTTTAACTTATAGAAATTGAAGACTTATTTACGCATAGATTTATTAGGACCTCCTTATTTTTGGAAGTCGTTTTAAAATGTAGCCTATGTCATAGTCACCAGACCATAAAAAGGAAACCTAATTCATTAAAACCAGATCTGATTCACTTTACTATGAAGAAACATACGTAGATAGAATTCAAACTTCCAGGGGCGAGTAAAAATAAAGCCAATGCAGTTTGTGTTAAATTTTAAGTTCCTCTAGGGTTTTTTTGTCAGAGGTGGAGGTAATCCTCATTGGATACTGCCGGCCCGGTATCCGGTAGCATGCCCGACTCGGCTGCGCTGGAGATTTTTCTCCCAGCCGCCTACAAGCTAAACCCCTCCATCCTGATGTAAAGTGTTTTGTTGCCAGAAACTCGGCGCTATCGGTATACGCGTTGTTTCTGGGTGTGTAGTAGTGTAGGTACTAAAAACCCATGCCGCTTTATTAGATCGTATCGATTGGATATCTTCAACATTAAAAATAAAAGGGTATTGCAGCAAAGGGCACGGTGCGCGTGAACCGGACGGAAGCCTCATTGAGCCGCGACCGGCAGGTGGAGGGTCACGGCGGTAGACACATAGCCGTGCTTCAGAATTGGAAATTCTATGCAATTGAAAGTCATGTCAATATCTACAAACAAGTGTGTCTTCATCCCTGGTGTCACCTTAATTAAGCCGAACACTGAGATTTTCCAATTTCGATGTTGGCCTACAGTAAGTGCCCCACGTCGCCATACTAGCTGTATAGAAAAGTTAATAATTACCCAAGTGTACTATACCTACCTCAATCAGGTTTACGGATTGGATTTATCCTATACTGTGATATAAAGATATCGGATACACCAATTCTCAAAATTTTACGCACGCTGTTATTGTGATAAAGGGTATGGCAGAAAGGCAATTGCTTCAAGTTCCAGCGTGGCCGTCGGGTGGTTTGTCCTAATAAGTACGATCTGGACTTCTTAATGAAGTTCGTCAAGTAAGCCATTATTATACATTAGAACGTAGGTACTTAATTAACTCAAAATTAGTTTATGAAGGGCCTGATTGTTACCCATTATTTTTATCAATGTTATAAAATCATACGGCATGCAGGTAGTCATTCCAATGTGAAATATTTTTACCTAGAAATATTGCAACTTGCTCGTCTAAAAGTGGACTGAACAAGTGCTTACTACGTACATCTGGTTCCCTATCTATTCCATACTTGGCGCGCTTAGCGGACTTTCACAAACCTAATCGAATCAATAGTACATGTACTCGTACATCAATCGGATACATCAATTTGTTCGGTATAATATTTCTCTGTCAGAAAACTTCATTAAGTGTTAGGTAGTAAAACTATTAAAACGATTACATTGTCTAAAACTATCTGTGATATAGCGAAAGAAACTCCAAGCGTTTAAGCGATTTCATCACGTAGTTCAGGACAATGTGGCAGCCATTAGGATGGCAGATAAGACAAGTTATCTAGCATTGCTCTCGTAATAGTCTCTACGTTTATTATTCAAAAGATGGCGTCAGCTATCAAGATATTTGTATAGGAATACCAGCCAAGTTGTATCTAGTCAAACAATTGTAAACCTTCTGCTAAGAGACGTAAGATCGTCGTTTATATTTTGGTGGGTTTGCTGTAACTATCTCATCTGATCAATGGATAGAGCCACGTAGTTCACAGAGTAGAGGCATGACCGAATTTTGAAGGGTTTCTTTTGTAAGTGTGTACGAATTACGAATGTTTAATAGTTTCATTCGCTTTTTAATGGGCGTTTGTCCATATACCTACATCTACATTGTTTGATTGTGTGGCCTCGATTGTATCTCATCTAAACAACCTAAGATTGATTGGTCTCATCACTATAAACAGTTTGCGGTTTGAAAAATTGTTTTGTGCTAGATATAGTTTTTTACATGAAGGAAGACATATATCAACTATTAATACTTATACCTACATACCTTTTAATGTCTGCGATCCATGACTTCCATGTACTATATATATGTAGCTATTAGGTAGCTATACTTTATAAGGGCCTGTTTACACATTGAAGTAGTATTTAGTTCGCGTACATACATTTGCTCCAGTGCCGAATTATTAAGCCAGCGCGGGGCCTGTAGCAAATTCTATCATGGGGCATTATTTTAATTTTATCGGACGAAGTGAACTAAGTGAAACTTAGGTTTTTTACGGCCACAATGCATAGGTGCGCGAGGCCCCCAAACGCGCGGGGCCCTTGGCATTTGCTACTTTTGCCACGTGCCTAATCCGCCACTGATTTGCTCTACTATTTATAGGCTCATGCAGTAACTGATTTCATTGCAATTTTTATGCACAGACACCCAATTCGTTCTAAAAACTTAAGAAGCGGAGCAGCAAACTCAATCCCATAGGTACCTATATCTCCGCTTGTCGCATGCCCGCCGCCGTTACATAGCGGGACCCAAGAACTCATCTGTAGAAACATGTTGGCTATTCTTTAAACAATCCGATCTGGGAGTGTAGTGTGGGAACTCGCGGATTAAAAAACATGTTTATTGAATGTTTGTTTACATTTAGCCGGTCATAATCCGAAAACAATGGCCGCTTAATGTATACTAAACCGATTCCATTATTGCGCTACGCCGAGTGTGTTGACGGGCGATTATTAACCGCTTAGGATGCGTACCGCTTAAGTCAGCTCTTTACCGGATATGTTGGGTCACGCATCGCATTTATTCTCGCTCCGTGCTTCGCTGGGATTCGACGGATTTAAGATAGGTTAAGATTAAATCTATCACAAAACATAATCTTACTATAGGTACTGACTTAAATGCACGAGCGAATGAGGCATACAACAAAGATATTTCATTTTTGTACTGAATGTAACAAAATGCGATTTTGACTACAATGTATCGGCCCCATTCGTAGTGCTCGAGGCAGGTATTTACGAAGTGATATATATATGTCTATGACTTAGACCAATTTTAATTGCGTGATTATTGAGTTGACAATAAAATCAGTTCAAATTAAAGTAGCATAATGTTCTCACATTAAGAGTTAATCATAGGTACCATCAGCCGTAAAAGTGCTTGGCGACTTTATCAATGAACTCATTCATAACTTCTCCATGCAATTTTGCAGCTCACTGTACTGTGCCTATAAGTACGCATCGATAATTGCCCCGAATTCCGGCAGGTGTGGCGAGATGAACGGCCGAGATACCCGCCCTAAATTAAAACGACGTATGTCACTCAAATTCATATGGAAATGCGTCTTTACGTTAAAATGTGTAGAATAAAGAACTTCCGGTGCGATCAGTTCCGCTGCGCGTGCGTCGGTCGCGACCCGCGCGACGATCATGTTCGCGATAAGTACGACAACGTTACTCTTTACTCTCAATCTTGTACAGTCAAAGACGTATTTAAGTAACCGTTTGTGTAACGGCAGCAGATAATATCTGAAGCTAATTGACAGAGCAAGAACGAGCAACAGAGAAATTCCATCAAGTAAAGATAGTTCGTTTTGAATTGAATCGTTCAGAAGTTGTACAAAATGAGTTCTATCAACTGTACTGTAAACGTGATTTCGATAGGTTTGAATTTAGAATTAGTATCAAAGTAATTTACCGCAAAAATAGATACCTACTTAACGTACCTGCTGTCTGTTATCTGCCATACATATAACTAAGTATAAGTGCCCGTTCACAATTTCACTTTGTTTATACATATATTGGCTCTCTTCATTACACCTCTCATGAGTCTCATGCCATTGCTGTCGCCGTAAAAAGATTACTGCCCTTTGAACACGAGTGTGAAAAGCTTAAACGGCAAAATCTTAGCTTAAAACAATGCCGCATTTAGCACCTGGAGGTTTTAAAATTCCAGTCTTCCGAAGTCCTTTGTTATTATTCCTGTTTCAAGAGGTTCGTTAAGTGTAAAATGTTATGGTATGAGTGTGGAACAATGTGCACGTTTCTGTTTTGAATCCTTTGAAATACGTGATGTTTAAATAGTACTTAAGACTTAAATTATTTTTGGATTTGGGCATACACTTTTGGATAATATATACATACAAGTTTTAGATTAGCGCTTAGGCAAAAACAGAAATCCGGCTTCGAAGGATTATAAATTATATTAAGGTGTGGTACATAGTACATATGTAGGTACCTCTCTTTTGCAGGATATAATCGAATAATTACACTGTAAGCAATTTAAGATTCCACACAAACCGGTCTTAAACCAGTACTCAGTTACGCAGAAAGATTTTATTACATACAAACTCTTTACAAACAAAACAAAACTGGGATTCCGACCTTCATCTCAATAAAGCCGTACTCACCTGCGAACAAAACTCTACAAAGTAAAAAAGCAGTAAGTGCTATTAACTTGCAATTGGTGAGTGGCTGTTTTGGATGCGCAGGAGTGGTACAATGAGAGCATCGTAACAGAAACAATGGGCAAGTTGCGAAATGTCGGAGAGTTCAGTCCCCGACTCCCCGTAGCCGGTAGGTGAATCGAGTGTTTCTATTAACGCTGGGGAAAAGCGATAAAAACTAAAAACCTTTTAAGTACCTAACTATCATTTTTCCTAAATGGCGCAACTTTCAGTTACTTGTTTTTTGATGATTATGTTACATATTCTAGATAAAAGAATAAATAAACAGTAGGTACAGACAAGAACACGTCATATTGCATTATATATTTTACAAAAAAGTGGTTATGTCCATTAAAGAGCCAGTTAGCACTTTAGAATCTATCGTGCTCGGCTTATTAGATACCTACTATAAAAAGGTAAATAAATTAACAATAGTATGTGAAGCCGTTTTGAATACCTTACATATAAACGCGGCAATTATTAATACATATTGATAACTATATAGAAAGAAACATATTGCTTTCATTACGTAATTACTTATAGTACACCATAAAATAATCTATTATCAGCCTAGCCTACTTCCCAAAGCATAACCAGCTCGACTGTTTTCCCAGTAGCACTGAAGCTTGTTAGCGATTTAGATACCTAGGTAACGATGTGGTGAAGTCTTATAAAGTAAACATTACTCTTAATTAATTAAGCAGTATACCACCGAGCATGAAACTCAATTGAGAGCAGCGGGTGCCGTTAGGCGTCTAGGCGTTAGCAATTAGGAGTTAAGTATACCTAGCTACAGACTGAGTGCTTACGCGTGAAGTGAAAATGGATGGGCCGATAGGCGTGAAGTGGCGCAGTCTTATGCGGCTTACAAATATGTCTTCAAAAAGCATATTTATAAACTAACCTAACCTAATAGGTATGTATATAAATAAATAAATAATAAATAAAAAGCTTTTATTTCAGGCATATACCCATATTGCGTACAAAATTATATAATTAGATAATTACGTAGATTTCCGCAATATGATAATTTCGCTCTTACTTTCATACGACTGATACTGTAGTAATCTAATCGTATTTTAAGTTTCTGTATATGCCTCGAGCTCCTGTCGAAAAATAAATTTTTCACCTCAGCAGCTCGAACAAGCCTACTTTCGTCACTCCCTGGAGTGAGGGAAGAAAGTGTGACTTTCCTCACTCCAGGGAGTGAAACAATGTAGCTTTTTAATTTAGTGAAGGCCAGCATGAACTTCGTACTACGATACAGTACGGTACGGTACGGTACGGTCCGGTACGGTCCGGCCCGGTCCGGTCTCGTATCGTATCGTATCGTATCGTATCGTATCGTATCGTACATATTATAATACTTTTTTTTCTGTTTATTCTGTGTAATTCGAAATACATTTTAACCTTTAATATGTTCTCATTACTGAGGTGAAAAATTATGTGTGCAACACGAGAGCAAAGTTATTTTACATCTCGTGTTTTTGAGTCCCTCGCTACGCTCAAGATTCTACCTTAGAATCTTTCGCTTTCTCGGGACTCAAAATAAACACTCGCAAGAAAAACCAACTTTCCTCTCTTGTTGCACAAATAACTATTGTAGGCGAGAAACTGTCTTTGATTCGTTCTTAAATGTAAAGGAAAGCATGCAATTTTAATAAGTACACGGTGTTTTTTTTTATAGTCCGTTAATTTCAAGGGTGCATTCCTGAGCTTAAATTAAATAAGTATCTCAAAGAAACCGGTGTTCTAATTAACTCAATTTTGGAGATAATCAATGATTTATTTTTATCTGATAACGCCCCTACGAGCGTGTACACTTACACTTGCCTTAGGGCCTGTTAACATGTTGATTAGTGATAAGTATGAGTTTATACATTTGCTACTAAACTCAAATAATATCTCGGACGATCGATATTCGAAATGTCATAGTTTTCAATTGTTTGGTGGATTTTATTACCTACCAAAATTTAATGTCAGTGTTACAATAACGCTATTAATTACTGTTTAATTATATAAAAAAATAAAAGTTAACTATGCTATTCAGTTTCCTTAAATGAAACCATACCCCGAAGTTAACGGGGTTTTAAAAAAACACCGTGTAAGTCCATTGCAAGACGTTTATAAAATATTGATGATGCTTAAGACACAAAACGGAATAAACATCTAACTACCTAGTTTATTCCGTTTTTAATCCAATTATGCGGACGTTAGTAATTTTGAGATATAAGCGTCGACTCAAATTAAAAGTAAATTACCTATTCCCAATACCTAAATAACAAAAGCGCCACAACATTGCCTGGCTTTCATGCATGCTTGCCGGAACGTCATAAGTGTATTTACGTAATTTAAAAAAATGTTCAGTCTTGTCAAATCCATTGACGTTCCGATTGATGACTTGATGAGTTATAGATACCTATATATATAAAATCAAATAGAAATATGGGCGTGTTTCAAACTAAGTTACAGGAACGTTGAAACATCATTAGCATATTCATCCAACGTCATGTTGATCGTGAATTCGTGCATACATTATTTATACAAAATACGACGAGCATTCATTATACAACTACTTCTAAATGCTCCGTCAGGTGTTCTGGTGCAATTTATATCTCCTTGTCAATCTGTAAACATGAGTAACTTGTAAGGTAAAGAGATATTTCAGCAGAGTTTTCAGTGCACGTAAAATCTGTTGGTTTGATTGTTACCTCTTCACGATTAAGACGAAAGTGTAGGATCTGCGCGAAACCGCCTTTTCTTACAAACGTAGTCCTCATTTTCCTCTCTGAATATTAACATTATTGAAAATATTTTGAGATAATTTGTTGTATATCAATCGTAGCTATGCCCCTACGTTTATGTTTTTTTTGCGAATTTTTAATTGTTATGAAAGTAAATTGGAGCAATTATAAATTTGTATGAAATCTGTTTAACGCACCTATTTTTACAACAATAGATAGATAATATACATCAAATAACGTAAAAATATTTTCCATAATGTCATTATCCAGAGAGAAAAATGGGGACTACGTTTGTAAGAATAAGAAATTTTATTAGCACAAAAAGAACATAAAACATAAACTTATTTAGAAGAACAGAATTATGCTAAAGCGTCCTCACTCAGCTTGATGTCCCGAAGTGAATCCTAGGGCACACTACGTGGCGCTGATTTTCAGTGAAGCCTGGTAAAACTAAAACTAGAACTAACTATGTAATCACAGCATTAAGTCCAAAGTCCAAGTCCAAAATTAAGTTAAATAGTAACAAAAACATAAGGAATATAAGGATCAATCAATAAATAAAAGTGAGAAAAAAAGAAATCTAAAGAATAGCGCACGTGCGTGTGTGTGAGTGTGTGTTGTGTGAGTGTTGCTAAGTGCTACAATTTTTGTTTACCTATCTAGTAGATAATTCCGAAATTTAACTTTAAAAGAGGAGACCGATGTATGGAGACGCGGCCGTCCCCTTTCCTCTTAATGCCGTTTCATCGGTTTGCTGCTATCACTGTCACGTTTCGCAAGAAAGAACGGAAAAGACCATGCGCGCCAAGCGCGAATTTTGATCGAATTTTGTCGATTTTTATTTATTTTAAAAACTTTGCCTTACAATATCGAAATTTGAAAGCGGTAAAATGACTATTTAATTTAAGATTGTTTTTTCTACTTTTTTTTGTTTATAGTGTCACATAATAAATAACCGAGTAAAGTCCAAAAACATAAGGAATATAAGGATCAATCAATAAATAAAAGTGAGAAAAAAAGAAATCTAAAGAATAGCGCACGTGCGTGTGTGTGAGTGTGTGTTGTGTGAGTGTTGCTAAGTTTAAGTGCTATAATTTTTGTTTACCTATCTAGTAGATAATTCCGAAATTTAACTTTAAAAGAGGAGACCGATGTATGGAGACGCGGCCGTCCCCTTTCCTCTTAATGCCGTTTCATCGGTTTGCTGCTATCACTGTCACGTTTCGCAAGAAAGAACGGAAAAGACCATGCGCGCCAAGCGCGAATTTTGATCGAATTTTGTCGATTTTTATTTATTTTAAAAACGTTGCCTTACAATATCGAAATTTGAAAGCGGTAAAATGACTATTTAATTTAAGATTGTTTTTTCTACTTTTTTTTGTTTATAGTGTCACATAATAAATAACCGAGTAAAGTCCTAAAAAAAAGTTAAAAAAGTTAAAAAGTTAAAAGTCCTAGTTAAAGGTTACTTTGGGAATTAATTGTATCGAGCGAAGTGTCATAATTCGTGTATTGAAAGCTTATAAATTAAAGATAATATAATCAAGAACTACATACGTATATTTTTTCCACGTCTACGAATATCAACGTCTCTTAGAAAAATATGATCATATAAGGAGATTTTTCGCCTTCTGGCTCAGGGAACCGCCTTAAACCGTTGAACCGATTCACATGGTATGGAAATATGTAGTTTGAGACCCGAGGAAGGACATAGGATAATTTTTATTAATCATCATCATCTCTTAGAAAAAGAAGCTCGTGGTTTGTTGCCCCGAGGCAGTACTATAAGTTTTTCGGAAATCAAGCATGACAAATATCGTCTATTACAGAAGAATGACGTTTAGGTACGCTTAAAGATAATTTAAGTGTGCACAACGAAAGCCATCCATCACGTGATTCACGTGTATGAACATTTCATGAGTACGAACGAGGCAGAGTATACATAAAAAATGTGACCACTTTTGAGCTTCGTAGCACAACCGCTAGCGGCCGCTTGAATTTGCCAAAACGTAGAGAAGGGTAAATACGGAAAGCTGTATTCAGGAGAAACGGTGGGTGGTTATATCTTGGAAACAACAACGCACACACATACACTATGACGGTGGAAAAAGCATACGTACTGACTGCTATGCTTTCTCTCTTACCCACGAACTGTTGCAAGTTATCTATAGACATTTTAAAATCCTAATTTATATTCATAAAGTAAGTAATTCTTAAATTCGCTCTTAATAAAAGGCTCTCTGAAAATGCATTCCAGTGAAAAATACATAACAAACACTCACGAGCACTTCATAACGTACCTAACTACCTATTGTTACTCTTTGCTAACATATAGCTAAATCATTAAAAAACCCATATAAAGCCAAGCGTTAGTTATTAGTGCAGTGACATAATCGAGCGCGGAAACATGCATTACGGTCATTCGGTTGCGTCCACCTCCATGCAACTGCACTGATGCAATCGGGTTATACCGCTTATGTTCACGTGAAAACTAGTTCCAATGTGTACTTTATTGCCATGTTGTAGTTGTAGTTCAGTTGAATTGACATACTTACTTAATGGGGTCCCTTTGTTTGACATAATTATTGAAAGTCATAATTATGAATGGTATAGAAAGGATGCCAATCTCTTATGGCAGAATTGTTGCAAAAGTGACCGCTTTCAGCTTTAAATAATAGTTCCTAATCTCTCCGGTGGCGCTAGTTAGGCTCTGGGACATGAGTATAACATGAACCAACAAATAACCCGACCAAATTACGTAGGTTATTTATGGTAGTATTTCGGTGTATGGTGGCGCCGCCTAATTACTGTTTTTTGATGGACACTTTTCATACATAGAGATTTGGCTCCTTTATATAGTCTCCATGGTCATAATGTAATGATTGTCATATTATCATTAGTCATAATTCTGAAACCGTTAACTTTTTAGAATTTTCCTCAGGTTATCCTATAGATAGGTTAGGTTTGTTTTATGGCATCAATCCTGAAAAGTTACGTTTTTCTGAGAAAAACTAAATTATGACTAACGAAAACGTGGACAAACAATACATTTTGACTTAAAACTAATATATTGAGATTGAGACCCTTACTTAATATTGTTAAGTAATAACATCGTCGTGCAGGACCTGAATTATGTTATGAATTATGTACTCATTGAAAAAAACAAAATTGAACCCAACTATAATTAAGTGTGGAACAAGAAGATTAAAAATAAATATAAATTTAAGTAACATGAATGAAATGGTTTAGGTGATTAGCAGTCACGATTTTGTCAATTTGCTGCTAAATTAAGTACATGAATAAGTTAAGAGCCCATAAGCAACGACGTCGACGTAGAGACATTTAAAATTAAATTAGACAATATATATGTATGTACGTACACATGTATGTATGTACCTATGTATGTATGTGTGTATATATACACTTATACAGTGGGAAAAAAAATTATGGGCCCTGGAGGGAAAGTGCCTTAAGTTAGCTCATGTTCTTAAGAAACATTCTTTTATTTTTTTAAAGAAACAAAACTACATTCAAAGATTTTTTAAATTCGCTTATCTCGCCCGGGAATCGAACCGACAAAAAAAATCAATAAATAAACACTCGCTATTTTATTCTAGTACGTAGTCGATACCGTTATTGTTAATGATAACAATCCTCCAAGAAACTCGTCTGTCGTACAAAATGTCCATAAAAGCGAATATAGTACCTAAAAATATATTTAGACAAGCGAAATTGAAAAAAATTAAAAATCTTTGAATGCAGTTCTGTTTCTCTTTAAAAATAAAAGAATGTTTCCTTTAAGTAAAATGAGCTAACTTAAGGTTTTATTTAAGGCACTTTCCCTCCAGGACCCATTAATTTATTCCATCCTGTATATTGTACTTTGATGGCGGGAATTGTTCCTAAATTTAAATCCCCCTCAATTGGAGGAGGGTATCCCAATATGGGACCGGCAATGAACTCGGCGGGACACATCTTTTCAAAACAATACATCTTATAATTAACATGCATTACGAGCAAATACGAAAAAATACAATTTAAATTACTATAGAATTCATGTTGATGATGAATGTTATTTCAAAGGAATGAGCTGTTTGTAAACAATATTTTTCTGTTTCAGATCGGACCGGTGATCACATGCCGTCGCCATGGTGATCGTTACCAGGGTAAGAACTAACACTGTTTAATTTATTTTACATCAATTGTTGACAATTGTATTTTTTGTTTTTAATATAGTCAGTAAGTAGCTACAGTATATCTACTGGTTGTCCACATACATAACATAATGATTGAGACTTTAGTTGGAATAACGTAAGAATAGATTTTTGATAGTTTGTTCTCACGTTGCTTCGACTATACTAATATACGAGTAAAGTAAATACTCGGTGTTTGAGAATCTCACTTCTGGGTTGTAATTTTTTTAAATATAGTGACGTGCTGCGAAAGTTGTTTGCCATAAAGGTGGAACCACTCAAATTGAGGGATTTGTTTCTCTTTTCCGTATGCGGCTTATGCGGGTATCATAGACTTTACAAGTTGTTCCACCCTTGTTGAAGTGTCCACGTATGTTTGTAAGTGATAATAACATCATTTTACGTTTGCTTATTTATTTCACCTCAGCAGCTCAAAGAAAACAACTGACTGTTTATTTAAAACAAATATAAAAAGTGTGTACTTACTTAGGTATTACGACTCGAAATTCAAGTTTTTAATTATTACTACTTATTTACATACACGTGTACAGTAAATAGTTAAGAATGTAAACTTCAGATAGTGTGTTTGAGTTGAGGTGAATGGCCAAAGGCCGCAGATGGAATGTCGTGTTGCCAAACCGATACAAACACAAAGATATGCCTACTGACCACTCAGAGACCTACCTACGATTGATCTTTAGTAAATTACTAATATGTATGTAAACATAAATAGCTTTGCTGTAGTCTAAAAGTTGATATTTAAAAATATATAGTTTTGGTAAATGCGTATGTAGACAATATTTGCTGATTGTGCATTTTTCTAAAAATTACTAAATGCAGTTATACTTCTTAGGAATTAATGTACCTACTCTTACAGCAAATTCAGCCATAAGTCAACCAGGTTAAGGGAGTTTCCCTAACAAATTCTCCCCATCTGTATATGGATCGTCAAATCTTGCTTATTAAACAAGTAAAATTCACCATGCTAATAAATATTTTTCAGAAAGTTTATGAGTAGGTGGGTACTAAGGGTAAGGGAATACTGCCTCACAGTACATTAAGTACCTAATACCTAAGTAGGTAACATTTGTCGTTTGGCAAGGTCGCTATATATGTAACTTAGAGACTGCACCAGCCTTCTTCAACACCTAGAGTAGGTACTACAGCAAGCCTTGAACTTGAAAGCAAATTATGCGGTCAACGGCAAGCGGTGCGGTGCGACCGCGGTGGTTTCTATTCCCATAACATTAGGGCTCATGGGCTGTTTGATCATTTCGGAACGACATAAAAGTGTTACAAGTTATGTTGTAGACATGGTTTATTTTATAGAGTTGACGGTGTTTAACGATTTAATAAATATTGCTTGTTTATATATTGTGTGGTCAGTAAAAATTACCCTTTAAATATTCGGCGATGAACTTTTACTGATTATTTATATCTAGCGGAAGTTCTTAGACATTAGACATAAATATGGTCAGATACTTTCTCAATCAGTTAATTGATATCCATGGTTTCATGCTTAGGTAATTATAATAATTTGAATTGTAAATTGTAACCAAAGTAGAAGAAAGAGTGCATTTTTCAGCACAATGCAAACATAAATCTATTACTCAAAAGTTGATTGAAACATTATAGACATAAGACATCACCATATAAGGTAGTAAAAAAGAAGTTTAGTAAGTATGTAAATATCGATTTTTCATTTCAAACTCACAGAATGTCTGTTAGATATTACGCGTTCAAATAACAAACTGAATTTACTTAATACTTTGCGACAGCTTTTCCATAAGGATCTAGTCGGCAACTGCAGTAACTCATACGAAATTAGCATGCACTTACTTACCTACCTCGTTTAAATTGCATATATGGAAGTGCCATTTAAAGACCCGGCCAAATGAGATCGAGAGTGCCGGTTGGGCGTGCACCAAGGAGTGACCGGCATCCGGCACCGCTTTTAGACCGCATTGTTTAACTAAAAGATTGTGTAATAATCTAGTTTTGGTTTGCAAAGATATTTATATCTTTCCCGACCTAAATGTAAAAAGCAATCCGTAAACAGCGATACAAAAAAATACGTATACAACTATCCACACAATTTAATAAATAGTAAACAAATATAATATATACATAGTTAGTCAAACCAAATTGTCAGTAAAATTAAATAAAAATAAAAAAAACTATACTATTCCTTTGGGTGCTAGTACTAGTGTAAGACAAAGATAGTATGATTCTCTCTGTCTGTGTTTGAAATGAGACCTTCTTCAAGTCCTTTGACAAACTATAAGTGTCACTAGAACTTAAAATTTTCTTTCCAAAATAATAGGGCAAATATTTGAACAGTTAGTTTCAAGGTATGCTACTTTTAAGCAGTCGTTAACTGTACATTTTAACGTTACAAGTGTACACATCTACACGATGACTTGGAATTATAAGTAGTTGGAATTTTGAGACGAGTATGTGATTTCTATGAAGTAGAGTAAAGGTAGAGTCAGAAAAACCTATATTAACGTGTTAATTAAAAAAAACCGGCCAAGTGCAAGTCGGATTCGCGTTCCAAGGGTTCCGTACATTACACAATTTTTAACAATGTACCTATTTTTTATGTCTTTAAAAAATCCGTAGGGATCGGATGAAAAACTAAGTACTTATGTCGAACTCAAGCTTGACTGCACATTTCTAATAGATTTTCCTGTGATTTATAGGTAAAGAGCTATTTTGTATATTTTTTCAAAATTTTGGACCCAGCAGTTTCGGACATAAAGGGGGGGAATGGTAATTTTTTGGCTATTTTTTCTTAAATAACTTCTAAACCATTTATTTTAAAATTACAAAAAAATATATTTGAGATTCTCATAACGAGCTCTTTCATTTGATACATAAATGTAACACGATATAGTTTTAAAAACAAATTTTCTCATTTACTCCCCAAAAGTGGCCTTCATGTTTAAAATTCATTTGTTTACGTTACATGTCCGTCTTTGGGTCACAAACTTACGTATGTGTACCAAATTTCAACTTAATTGGTCCAGTAGTTTCGGAGGAAATAGGCTGTGACAGACGGACAGACAGACAGACAGACGCACGAGTGATCCTATAAGGAGTATAAGGGTTCTGTTTTTTTCCTTTTGAGGTACGGAACCCTAAAAACGTAAGCGACAACAAAACATAAGTACACATATTGTAAAAGTAAAACAGGTACTTATAAACCTTAAAACGTGTTAGTCAACTTAGTCAGTAAAAAAACCTAAAAATGAATTACGAGTCAAAATAACGCTTTGTGTAATTCTCAAAGATTTCTGAAATATTTTTGCATTGTAACACTTTATAGCCTCATTATTTATCTTGGCGTAATATGTAATGTAAGTGTAATTCACGTTTCTAAGCTCGGGCCCTAGCTCGAGAAACATAATATCTTTATTAATTTTATTATCCTTACATCAAATGACTTCACTTATTTCATAACAACTATATTAGATACCTAGTTGTTTTAGCTGCATGTCGCCTAATGAACTATAATTTAGAAAGTAGATATGTTCTGTAAGCTGCACACAGCCGGCGCGACCGGTATCGAAAGTCCCAAAAACACGGCTGGATTAGCACTCGGAATTTATAACATGGCCATTAACTGTCGCATTCGTAATGCCAGTGGATGACAAAACTGGCTCAGCAAACCCGCACCCATCGCGGCTGAGAAAATCATAATATATATATATATTTTTTTATTTATTTAAGAAACAAACAGTCGTTTATAAACAAGTTTACAAATATTTCTTAAATTAAGACCTGGAGTTTCATTATTGTATATAAATTGCAGTCTATAAAACAACAAAAACATAATGTAGGTAGGTACTAGGTAGTAATAGTTTGAAGGTAGGTATAGGTAAAACTCACGAGAGCCGGCGGAAGATTTGTACTGAAACTGTAAATTATATCGAAAAGAAAATCCTCGCCGATTCTCGTACTTCGACCCATGAGTAGGTACAGGTAATTAAGTTAATAAGTAATGTAGAAATTAATAAGTAAAGACATGATTACCGGAAAGTGACATAAGATATATGTGCCATTTTCAACCAAAAGGGTACTTATTGTCGCTTGTCAGTCAGGCGCTTTTTACATATAGCTTCAATTAGAAATCAACCTTATCAACAAGCTACAATGTGGTACCTTTTGGTTGAAAACGTCACATATATATGCTTTAGAGTGTAGTCTTTCAAAGTACGAGAGTTTTTAGCTTGTTGTGCTTGCTTTCAGTTTTGTAAAGATTTTTTCACTGACAACGTCTTAGATAAATGTTATAAATAAATAGTACATACCTCATAGATATAAATTTCTATACTACCGTGAAAATGCTACGTAGGTATAGAGCGGTACTGTCATAGTAAATTTTGTAACCACTGTAAATTCACTGCCATCTATAGACATACTTTAAAACTAAAAATGAAGATTTATAAAAATACGTGAAAATGTATTTAAATATGGATTAATGATTTTTTTATTTGCGTTAATTATTTTTATATGATTTTGACCCATGTTCTTTCACTGATATGCGTAAAAATTATAAATAACAAACGAAACCATCAACGCCCTCTATACGAGAGTAGGCCAAAACTAGTGGCGCCCTCTGATCGAGAATCAAATTTTCGTGATTTTCGAGGCACGTTTTTTCCTTAGACTGTATCCATCTATTACGGAGTTATATCTATCTTTGGTATAAATGTAATGCATCTTAGCACACTCTCTAACTTACACTGTTTACATATTTAAGTGTTATATTACACTATTTATTTACCTATTCTTATCATTGAGCTCAGTTGGGAGTTCCAACTACTTGGGACAATTTCACAAGTAACCATCTTTCATCACACTGAATGGCCGGTCACTCGGAAACAAAACGATTTCCACCTGCATTCAAACATCCGCCTATTGTTTTAGCAAACTCGAATTGTTTGTATGAAACCCATTCACCTATCTCCATTCATTGCTCTAACAAACGTGAACGATAATTTAAGCCGATTGAATCAATCATAACCGACCTTGTTGAGAAGAAGGTCGTGTGTTTACGTTGCTTACCGAGCGCAGGCGAGTTCGACTGGTAGACGAACCATTATAATGGGACCCCGAGACTTGTAATAGTGTAGGATGTAGGTAATAATTGGGGGTACATTTCCAAAAAATTCTTGGCGCCATTTTTTCAGATTGGTCAAATTTAATTGTTATTGTAATATGAAAAACCGAAGGTTTTTCCCATTATCATCATCATCATGTCAGCCTTCCATCGCCCACTGCTGAGCATAGCTTCGAGTACGCCACTTATCCACTTTTCCCATTAAATATATACGTTAAAACATAAGACAAGTACTTCATATTCATATATCTACATTTATACAATTTAGGAACACATTTTATCCTATTAAGATCGAAAGAGCTGGTGATCGATTCTAGGTAGAAGTAGAAACATTATAAAATAAAAAATAAAAAAGATTCGCACAACACAATTGCACTACGCCTCCACTTGGCACTGTTTTCACAAGAAAAACTTTTTACACAACTTGAGTACTCTTAAATGAAAATGCTACATTATTTTTTGATATTTCGTAATGAGAGCGCGATTATAATTGTTCGATTAAGGTTTCGTCTCGCTTACGCTCTGTAAGCAGTTAGAACTAAAACCCAGGTCAGTTTTTGTGATAAACTCATCAGGAATATATTGTTAGTGTCATTCATAATCATAGTTAACTATGGTCGTTTACGTGTAGTGCGGTGTTTAATTAACTCGGTGGTCTCGGTGAGAAAGTTGAGTTGTGATGAGTTATGTGTGGCAATGGAGACCTGCTGGGCTTTTGAGGTAACTTGAAATGCTCTTTATTGGCGTGTGAAACTAATGGGCGGATAAAAAAACTGTCAGAATACACGTAAATGGTAGGGAGGGTACTAATAGGGAAACAAGGGTTTAATTAATAGCGTTAGTTTTACGACCGTGAGTCGCGACAACGCGACAATATTTAACGACCTACGAGAAATTTTATGCGAAAATTGCGAATGTGCTCCTACAGTCTACCCGCTTGACCAATGAGCTGATAATTACATTCAATTTGAATAATTCTGGCGTTTATGGTTAAAATTACACGTTTACTCTCGAACGGTCTAAAGTCTTATTTACATACCAATACCAATCTATACAAATATGTATAGGTAATTTGAAATTCGACATCGCGGATTAACTTTCACGAGCCCGACCCGAACAGATGTACCGAGTACTGACTGATGTTTATCTCGGAGAACTTTCTATTAAATTTAAACAATTGTCTTGGAATAAGTTCCGGCCATTTGTCTGTGATAAGCATGCAAGCACGTAACCATTACCGCGTCTTCACCTACTTCTATACACCAGTGTAATTGGCGCCTCCGTTTGCACATAGACGTTACTTAGTATATGGGTGAGAATATAATGGTTAGCTTGATCTGAAGACGTGCCGATATTTATTTGATGTTTTTGTGAGCTCCGATGAGATATTTATTTGATGTTTTTGTGAGCCCCCATGAGTTGAATGACACCGACATTTTGATGTAAGATGATAGTTTGGACGATAAGCCGCACGCAGTAGCCGATGTGATTAAAGATGTACTTCCACGTACGGCGTGATTGGTCACGTACGCTGGATCGCGTTACAAAACAGACAATACGGTGCTATAATGAATATAATTTGGAGTCAAATAACACGTCATGTGTCGAATAAACTACTGGAATTATCTAAACGTAAAAACCTATGGCATAACTTAGTAGAGGCTCCAGTGCCCGACAGAGCTCCAATAATCGACATTTTCAATCATAATGTCATAGCAATAAAGTTGACAGCAAGGTGTCGAATATTTAAAGATTTAAAGAGATTTATTCAGGTAACTCAACTTCAAGAACAATTTAAGATCTGCGTGCCAGGCTGTTTAGTAGAAAATTGGTCTATTGTTCATTTCATCGTCAGCAGTAAGATTCGTCACGTTTGATTTAACTTTAAAATGCACTGACAGGTACCTAAACTGAGTGGATAGGCGCAGGTCTGTTAGTCCCAACTTCTCAAGGTCTTAACTCCAAAGTCCTATCTCATCTCATTTTAACTTAAGGGTTATTTTAAAAGGTTTTGTTTGGTACTGTGGTACTACTTACGTTAATAGTGAGAATAATAACAAGTCTAATGTACCTTTGTCAATTCCAGGGTGACTACATATGGATCGAGCCGGTGTCAAGTCGCGAGTTCGACGTCGCCATCGGCGCGCGCGTTCTCGCGGCCGAGGGCCGGCGCATCCGCGTGCGGGACGACGACGGCCAGGAGCAATGGCTGCCGCCCGAGAGGAGGATCAAGGCCATGCACGCAACCTCCGTGCATGGCGTGGAGGACATGATCTCGCTAGGAGATCTGCATGAAGCAGGCATATTGAGGAACCTGCTTATAAGATACAACGAGAATCTCATTTACGTAAGTAGCTTTTACCTTTAAGAGCTTTGGCTTGTGCGAAGACCGGCAGGAGCAATGGCTGCCGCCGGAGAGGAGAATCAAGGCCAAAGCACGCCACTTCCGTGCATGGCGTGGAGGATATGATCTCGCCGGGAGATCTGCATGAGGCGGGGATACTGAGGAACCTGCTTATAAGATACAACGAGAATATCATTTATGTACAGTGAGGTTCGAAATTGCATGGAGAATTTATGAATTCATTCGTTACATGCCCGTCTTTGGGTCACAAACTTACATTATGTGTACCAAATTTCAACTTAATTGGTCCAGTAGTTTCGGAGAAAATAGGCGGTGACAGACGGACAGACAGAAAGACGCACGAGTGATCCTATAAGGGTTCCGTTTTTTCCTTTTGAGGTACGGAACCCTAACTAGGTTACCTAAACCTACTGTACATTGTACTTACATTAATTATCAGATTTATGTACCTAAGTAGCGTTTTTGTCTTAAAACCGAGAGCATTGGCGTGCACGACGATAAGAACAGCCCATAATGTCCATGGAATATCAATTCCATTTCCAGCCGCAAAAATAAATACACAAACAACCTTTTGTCCAAAGTGACAATCAAATCAAACATCGGAATGAAAAAAACAACTTCTATTCTTTATTTTTGTTCCATTCTTTATGTACGAAGTTTTACGAAGTTATTGTATTCTCATCAATGGCTGATGTTGATGAGTCACCCGTCGCCTAGTATTATCCACTTAGCTATGCGCAAACAAATACAGTAGGGCCAAATAATCTATCATGTTTTTTCAGCTATATACATTTGCATTTTTTTTTGGTAATTTCTCAAAAACGGCTTTAGCGATTTCGATGAAATTTACAATACAGGGACGTATGAAATCGGCAATTTGATCAACCTAGGGTACATTTTAAACATAATTAGCCTACCCCGTAACCGAACCCGCAAATCTGTAGCATTTGACAGTTTGATGTCAGGGTTGGCGATTACGATGAATAATTTACCTACTCTACTGCACGTATAAGTACTTATTAATGATAAGTAAAAATAACCTTACTGACCTTCTTTAGATAAAACCTAGTTTGATTTTCTATCAAAGAAAATAGAGTAATAATTATGTCAATGTCATCAATGTTAAATGCGTTTTAATGTGTCTGTCATTTTATTCATAAAAGCACGTATTTTGAATTAATATGGAATCTTTGTTACTAGAAAATATTGGTGTACTAGAAAAAAACGAACAAAATATTTTTTGTATCGTATGTGCAGCAAATATAAAATCAAAGAAAGACAACGTCGTTAAACATTTAGCTAGTAGAAGCCATCAAGAAAAGAAAGATGGTTACTCTTCACATTTAGATTTTCTTTTACAAAATAAACCAGGATTACAGGTAAAAGATAACAAAATTTACTGTATTTCATGTAATACTTACATTGTCCAAAGAAAACATAACATTGATCTTCATTTGACGACAGATAAACATCGTGATGTTTCAAAAAAATATCAGTTCGAATTCAACAAGGATCTAACAGCTTTTTTAGTCCATTCCAACATTCCGTGGAATCAGCTGCAAAATCCTAAATTCAGAGATTTTCTGACAAATTGTATCAATGGCAAATATTCAAAGGAAACTATTTTGCCTAGTGAATCAAATTTGAGGATTAATTACTTAAATAAAATATACGAAGAGAAAAAAGAATGTATAAGAGAAAAGTTGAAAGATTCTTTAATTTATCTAATGGTTGATGAAACACAAGATGGTATGGGAAAACACGTTGCTAATGTCCTTGTTGGCGAATTATCACAATCTGAGGAGTCGAAATCACACTTGATTGCATCAAAAGTTTTAAACACGACGAAATACACTAAAAGACTTATGGGGAACAAATTATCAGAAAAATATGGATAATTTTTTATGTTTTGTTACGGACGCTGGTTCTTACATGCTCAAAGCTGGAAAAATTCTCGGACAAATGTTTAGTAACTTAACACATGTGACATGTCTTGCACACGGATTAAACCGAGTAGCTGAAAAAGTGTGAAATTTATATCCAAAAATAAATACTTTAATTGATAACGTCAACAAAATATTTAACAAAGCACCTAAAAGGATTGCAAAATTTAAGGAAACCCTGCCAAATATGCCCCTCCCGCCCAAACCAGTATTGACTAGATGGGGAACTTGGCTAGATGCTGTGGTCTATTATGACACGAACTTTGACCAAATTAAGGAAATAATTAATACATTTAATTCAAATGAAGCAGTGTCCATTCGAAAAGCACAAAAAGTATTCCGAGATCCCATTTTAAGAAATGATTTGGGGTTTGTTAATATTAACATAGGCAGTATTATTCGATCTTCCATAAAAAAATTGCAAAATCCGAAACTTACTGTCAGTGAAGCTTTGAATATTGTAAATGCCACAGAAAAAAGCTTTCCAGATTGAGGCTTCATTTAACAGGAAAACTAGTTTATTACAAATTTAAAACGGTTTTAAAGAATAATCCAGGGTATGCTGCTGTTACAGCAATAAAGAAGCTTTTAAGAGGAGAAGAAACTGAGTTAACAACAAACATTAATAAAAATACATTACAAAAGTATACATATTTAAATTATTTACCATTGACGTCGGTAGATGTGGAACGCTCGTTTTCGAGTTTAAAATGGATTTACACAAGTAGGCGACGCAGTTTGACTGCAAAAAATTTAGAAAAAATTATGATAATTTATTTTGAAGATCGATAGAACATTGAACACGTCCTTAATTTCTGTCGACATTTTTCATCAGATGTATACAGACTTAGATTGCCTGCAAAAGTCCTGGCCGCAAATACAAAAAGAACAGTGTTCAAAAAATTAATTTGTCAAAGTCATATTTCATGTCACAAAGAAACTGATTTTTAAATAAATCCCAGATATAATAATTATTTAAAAAGATGTGTCGGGATTTAGTTCACCACTTATTTAAGAGAGAAACAGGTCAGCTATCTCATATGTGTAGCGGGCAGGCTAAAGTACCTAGCCATATGAATTGGAAACATCGAGTGACCATATACAATAGAGCAGAAGGTTCAGATGGATCACAACTTGCATATAATTCACGATGGTGCCTTTCATACATTACATTTATGGATAAGGACGTAATTATACAGGAGCATAGTTTATTTCAAAATAATGTTGAGATAAATAAGATATTTAGTTCATAAAGATATTTTCAATAACATTGTGTTTTTTTATTAGTAGTACATAGGTAGTGACAACCCTGACGTACATTTGCTACGGATTTGCGGGTTCGATTACGGGGTTTGATAATTAGTTAGCCCGAGTTTTCGCGGTAGCCCGGTGGGTATTAAATTGTAAAGTAGGTAATGATGCGATTTAATTTTCAACTCAGAGGCTAACAGGGCGAAACATCGATCCATCTAGGTTTTATTGTTGGTAAGATTCGCTCTTGAGTGTTTTTAATATTTTTAACATACATTAATTGGTGTGTGTGAAGTCCCCAATCCGCATTGTGGTAACGTGGCTGCCTGTTGCATTCTAGCAAATAAATGTATTTCATTATTTCATTTCATTATATATATATATAAAGTCTAATTTCACGAATTTTCGAATGAATCTGCATAAAAATAGCAATATGATAGATTTTTTCCGCTCCTGTACCTATAAAATAAATCTCGTGACTCCATAAATCAAATGTTTACTTATTCCATTTTGGATTCTTAGAGAATATAAGCAATAAATTGTATAAAGAATCACAAGCATTTCAAACTTGTAGAGATTGATTAATGTTGATTGAGGATAAACTAGGTACTAGGCTATTCATATTTTTTCTAGCATTGCCTATAATGACACCTATTTAATTTATTTTCTAGCGTTCTCAAACTTCTCGAAATAATTTCATAATATTATTTTGATGTTTCTATTTCACATTATTTAATATCGTATAAGTTCACATTTTATGTAGATCGAACTTCAATTATGTACTTACCTCTAAAACTTTACAAACACCGCTGTGGGTGGGCGGATTCCCCGGCCTGCGGCTGCGGTGCGAAAGCCCAAACCACCCAGCACATAATCCAAGACTGCCCTATAACGCGCTATGTCGCCGGTCCTCCCGAAGACCTGATCATCCTGAGCGACGAAGCCATAAAGTGGCTGAGTGGTCTAAGTGTAGACATTTAATTACTTAAATTGTTTCTATTTTTACATTATTTTTGCCATACGATTAAATAATAAACCTCTAAAACTAAAGTGAGAATTTTACATTACAGACATACACGGGGTCAATATTAGTAGCAGTGAACCCCTACCAAATCCTGCCCATCTACACAGCGGACCAGATCAAGTTGTACAAAGAGCGCAAAATCGGAGAGCTGCCGCCGCACATATTCGCGATCGGCGACAATGCGTACGCGCACATGCGCAGATACGGGCAGGACCAGTGCATTGTCATCAGTGGGGAGTCTGGTGCGGGAAAGACGGAGTCTACGAAGCTGATTTTGCAGTATCTGGCTGCCATCAGTGGGAAACATTCTTGGATCGAACAACAGGTTTGTTAAACTTCATTACATCACAAATAAATAATTAAATATTATGGGACAATCTTACACAAATAAGCCCCACAGTAAGCTCAATAAAGCTTATGTTGTGGGACTTGTGGGTACTAGACAACTATATACATAATAACTCTGGAACCACGATATATATAAACAATCATAACACAGGAAGAAATATCTGTGGTGAACACATAAATAAATGACCTTTCCAGGATTTGAACCCGGGACCACCTGTTTCGTAGGCAGTGCCACTGCCGACGACAAGGCTAGGAGGCCGTTAAAACCAACATTGATTATTTTACTTACCTACATATAATGACTGTATAAATACATATATGTGTCACGACTTATATTTTCCTATTTGTTTTCCAGATCTTAGAAGCTAACCCAATTCTAGAAGCCTTCGGTAACGCGAAAACTGTCAGGAACGACAATTCCTCCCGCTTCGGAAAATACATCGACATACATTTCAACAGCGGTGGGGTCATTGAGGGCGCCAAAATAGAGCAGTACCTATTGGAAAAGTCCAGAATAGTGTCCCAGGGAACTGATGAGAGGAACTATCACGTGTTCTATTGTTTACTAGCTGGTCTGTCTAAGGAAGAGAAGAAGAAATTGGAGCTGGGAGAACCAAAGGAATATAAATACCTGTCTATGGTAAATAAGTAAAAGTATTGGGAATAATTGTTACAAAATAACTCCTTTACTAAAATAATGTGTTTCGTTTCAGGGTGGCAGCTTCACGTGTGAAGGCAGAGACGATGCCGCCGAATTCGCTGATATACGGTCCGCTATGAAGGTGTTACTCTTTACTGAACCAGAAATATGGGAGATTCTGAAACTACTAGCCGCAGTGCTTCACTGTGGAAACATTAAATATGAAGCAACCGTTGTAGACAATTTAGATGCCACAGAAATTATTGAGCAAGTAAATGTGAAAAGAGTCGCTAATCTTCTAGGAGTGCCCACGCAGTCGTTAATTCAGGCTCTCACAAGAAAAACACTCTTTGCACACGGAGAGACAGTCGTTTCTACGTTAAGTAAAATCCAATCAGTGGACATTAGAGATGCCTTTGTAAAAGGAATCTATGGGAGACTTTTTGTCACCATCGTAAAGAAAATCAACGCAGCTATATACAAACCCAAAGCCACGACGCGAACTGCTATTGGTGTTTTAGATATATTCGGATTCGAGAATTTCGATCAAAACAGTTTTGAACAATTCTGCATTAATTTTGCCAACGAAAACCTACAGCAATTTTTCGTGCGGCACATCTTCAAACTTGAACAAGAAGAATACAATCACGAAGGAATCAACTGGCAGCATATAGAATTCGTCGACAACCAAGACGCGCTAGATTTAATAGCTCTTAAACAATTGAACATTATGGCTTTAATAGACGAGGAATCAAAATTCCCAAAAGGCACTGACCAAACAATGTTAGCAAAACTACATAAAACGCACGGACTGCATAGGAACTATTTGAAACCAAAATCGGATATTAATACAAGTTTCGGCCTCAACCACTTCGCCGGTGTCGTATTTTATGATACTAGAGGATTTTTAGAAAAGAATCGAGACACGTTCAGTGCTGACCTTTTACAACTCATTCACGTGTCAACCAACAAATTCTTGCAAACCATTTTCCAAGGTGACATAGTAATGGGATCCGAAACCAGGAAGCGAACTCCGACACTATCAACGCAGTTCAAGAAGTCGTTGGACTTACTGATGAGGACGTTAGGGACGTGCCAGCCATTCTTCATTCGGTGTATAAAGCCAAACGAATTTAAAAAGCCGATGTTGTTCGACCGAGGGCTGTGTTGCAGACAGCTGAGATACTCCGGTATGATGGAAACGATAAGAATCCGGAGAGCTGGATACCCAATTCGGCACAGTTTCAAGGAATTCGTGGAAAGATACCGATTTCTAATATCTGGAGTTCCACCCGCGCACAAAACTGACTGCAGAATGGCAACAGCGAAGATCTGCGCATCTGTTCTCGGCAAATCTGATTATCAACTAGGTCATACCAAAGTGTTTTTGAAGGACGCCCACGATTTGTTCTTGGAACAAGAGAGAGATAGGGTACTTACACGAAAGATCCTAATCCTGCAGAGGTCTATTCGTGGGTGGGTGTACCGACGGCGCTTCCTAAAGATGAGGGCAGCGGCTATTCTGATCCAGCGTCACTGGCGAGGCAAACTGCAGAGGCTGCGGTACAACAAAATGAAAGTGGGATACGCCAGACTGCAGGCATTGATCCGAGCGAGAGTGCTTGCGCACAGGTTCAGGCATCTTCGTGGCCATATTGTGTCTTTGCAGGTCAGCCTAAAACTCTTAAGACATTAAATATTTATAATGAAAACAGATCTGAATTCCTAAATGTTAATTGTTCCTTTCAAGTTTTCCATTTCATTTCAAATCACAGCCCCATTAACTTAATACGATAAAGAGTTACATTGAATCGGCCGTAATGTCGTTCACAGTAGTATTTCACAACGTTCACAGTAGTACTTCACAATAAAATTGCAATTGCAGGCAGCAGCCCGCGGCTACCTCGTCCGCCGTTCTTACGGCCACAAGATGTGGGCGATCGTGAAGATCCAGAGCCACGTGCGCCGTCTGATCGCCATGCGACGGTACAATCGGCTGCGCAAGGATGCGCGCGAGCACACCGAGGCGCTGCGGCTGCGTCGCATCGAGGAGCAGCGGCTCCAGCACCAGGGCAACACGCGCGCCAAGGAGATCGCCGAGCAGAATTATCGGGTAAGGGATTCTTAAACACAATCCTGTCGGCACATGACTAATATCTTGCACAAGCGACGTAGTCCCACCGTAGGCTCAATAAAGGCCTAACGTTAACGTTGACGTTGGACGTTGTAATATACAGATCCTTATGAGAAACGGCACACCGCCTGCGTGACGTGTGCGTGCACGGCTCCAACATTTTAGCGCACGTGCACGTCTACGCACACGCAACCGGTGTTCTCTTGCCTTAAGACTTTTTTTGTAAGTACCTACTAAACGATGATATAAATAAAGTCTTAAACTCGGGAACAAACATCCGTGATGAACACGCAAATAATGCCCTTACCGGGATTCCAACCCATCAGGACCTCCAACTTCGTAGGCAGGGTCCCTATACCGACTAATGTAGGAGGCCGTTAATGAGAGGTGGCGTTATTCAAGTAATAAAATAAACTTTTGAACACCACGCCATTATAACAAAGTAAAAAAAACCAAACACTTTATTTATCACGCTGTCACGTAGACAAGTGCGGCATTCATATACAGGTCTCGGCTAGTGGTACCCGACTACCCGATACGTGAAATCGGAATTCGTGCTATGCTAAGACTTTCTATAAAACAATAAAAGGTCGAGCGAACGTTGCTTGTATATTTAATTTACTACTTTATTTATTTATTTTATTTTTTATTTGTATATTACTGATAATACTGATCAGGCGCAGTAGCATTTTAGTAAAGTATTGCTTAGTTATTCATTGTCTCCGAAGATAATCAATATAATCAAATGAATTTAAATTGCAATCAATCTTAATGCAAGTAATTTCCTGAAAAATCTGCATCGTCACATAATACTTATATTCGTATTGTGACGTATTCCATTGTCGTCATGTCCTTAACGTGCTTGATAATAATTCCGCAATGATAAAGATTGAACTACGTGCATGGAGTCGGCATTGTATCTCAAGACCGAAGACCGTCACATCTCAGCAAGTACCTACTATCTTTTTTGTACACGTACGTCGCGTCGCTTAGACACAGTCAGAGAAACAGTGCTTCGCTCCTTCTACTCTATAAATGTAACACAACCGTCTGTGAGCGGAGTATGTGTACAAAGGCAAGATTTAGATTAGAAGCGATGAAAAAGCTTGTAGACTATGGACGGTTTCCCCACGTTGACTATGTCAAACAGTTTTCAACAAGACTTCAAAATTTTCCATAAATGAAAAAAACCGGCGAAGTGCGAGTCGGACTCACGCACCGAGGGTTCCGTACCTTTTTAGTATTTGTTGTTATAGCGGCAACAGAAATACATCATCTGTGAAAATTTCAACTGTCTAGCTATCACGGTTCATGAGATACAGCCTGGTGACAGACAGACGGACAGACGGACAGTGGAGTCTTAGTAATAGGGTCCCGTTTTTTGCCCTTTGGGTACGGAACCTTAAAAAAGGTATTTAATTTTATCGCCATTTGACGTCGGGTACCTAACCCATATATTTTTTATTGATTTGTATAGTCAACCAATTTGATTCCTAGGCCACTACAGAACCTTGTCGCTTTAACTACTCGATAAAAATTACGTCAGATATATACAAGATAAACAAATTGATTCATTATGACATGGTTGTATAGTGGATGAATCAAATTGGTTGACTGTACGTCACTAAATACTCACAACATCTGATACTTGTACAATTGTAAAGCAGCAGCTAATGCAGCAGTCACAGGTCTAGAATGTACAAGAATGCCTGTTAAAAACCAAAAGCGCGACGAAAATCGTAATGACGTCAATTTGTCAAGTGTCATTGGAAATATTGAATTGAGAATGAACATTCCAAGACAGTCGGACCAAGCAAGCGAACTGAGCATGTCATCATAAATGACAAATATCTATGAAAATATGAGGTTTATGTCGGTGCAAAACTGCAAAGTCAGGCTCTACAACCACCCGAAAATCTTTTCCCAGTCCGCTAATAGTTTTACGTTTTAAACATTCAAGCCGGCTCAAAAGTAGTCACGTTTTTTTTCAATTGTAAGTCTGCATCGTTCGCACTGGAAGTAATAATTTACGTGATGGCTTCCCTTTTGCACAGTTCAATTATCCTTCAGCATGAGCGTCATTTGGTCAAATGACAAGCATGTTTTAGATTGAATGACGAAACCATTTTATATGTAATTTTACAAACATCGCTACTAGTAGTTTGGCCAAATTTGCTACCGGACTTACTTGTCACGAAATTTTAGTTACCTATCTCCACCCTATCTCTGATTTATTATAAGATAAAACTACTTGCTTCTTATCTTTAAAATCAAGCTTATTTGCATTTCAGTTGTTTTTAAAATTAGCTGCAATCTAGATTATTCCGTTAGTGGAATCACATATATATGCTAGGTGGTAAAAACTTCCTCTTCTTAATTATGTTTTTATGGTATTTTGGTACTTTTAATTTAATTATCAGTACAAGTATGTAGGTATCTAAATATAAGTTGATTTATGAATAAATTATTGTATTATAACTATATACCTAAATACATACAATATAGCAACTAGCGCCCGCCCCGGCTTCGCACGGGTTATATAAAATCTTAACAAATTTTATTATTTAAGTACACCAAAACCTTCCTTAACAATCACTCTATTGAAAGGAGAAAAACCGCATGAAAATCCGTTTACTAGTTTTTGAGTTTATCGCGAACATACAGACACACACACACGGTGGGTATTTGTTTTATGAGGTGCTTAATATAGTACTCTATATTTTTTTACTGAATTAACACCATCGACCTGCTAAAAACCTAATTTAAAAACCTATATCACCTATATGGTACCTATTATAAAAAAATCCTTAACTTTTAACCTGAGATTTGTACAAGAAATATATGTTAGAAGATAAATGCACAAACAACGAAATATTAAGTACTTAACTAAAACCAGGTAGTTATACGCTCATAAATGAAATTGATTAAATCTACATTAAATATCACTTATTTTTTATCGACTGATTGAATTATTAATCAAACATGAAAGATAACAATATAAACAAAATCGCCGCGGTTGTTTTAATTTTCGTATCTCAAAAGATTATCAAAAGTTCGAAATCAGAGAATGTATCAATGGGCTCATAAATTTTGGTGCTACCGTGAACAGTGAACAAATAATGTGCTGTCGAGTATTATTTTTTCAATATTTGTTTCTGTATTATATTGGGTTGCGTGTTTACCTACTGCTGCGTTTCAGGTAGGTATCTAATATTATTCCTAAATGATTTAGGTAAGTTAAACGGTACCTACTCGCCATGGTAGGTACCATTTTTAGTAGGTAGGTACTCGCTGTCAAAAAATCAGTGTCAATAAGGTCATTAAACTACATAACAATTCAAAATATGTACAACTAATTAGGAAATATTCCTATAGTATTACTATAGTAAGAGCTAAAGATTTTTCTGACAGTTACAGGTTACAGCTTCCTAATAAAATTAAAACGCTGTGTTTTACACGATTCAGTGACTTCCAACCGGCAGGCATATATATGTAGGTATAATCTAATTGGTAGTTAAATCGTGAGCAGTGCCGTAACGTTACCCAGTTTAACGCCACTCTTCAATTATATCACTTTATGGTCAAATATTCGCGCGGCTGACACCGACAGCGATCAATCAAGCATATAATAGGGCTGTTAATTAATGTTTACTAAACTCATCGCTTTAAAGAACCAGCATAAGTTAGATCTTCAATTACGCATTATACTTACGGGTCTCGAGACATATAGGTATATACTGGCCTGCCTTGAAGCGACTATAAGTTCTTTCAACCCTAATGATAGCCCAGTTGTGCAATTATCACACACGGCTGGTTGTATAATACTGTCCAGTTGAACCACTTCGTAACCTGAGACGGCAGGAGCAATAGAAACTACACATTGCTGAATGCCGGTCGTGTGCGATTTTTAAATCGCGAAAGTGGAAACTTGATTATGGTTTCTTGTTTCAAGCGCGCTCGCGACGACTTCGGGGAGTTTAACTATGTGTGTTTTAGCATTATTTTTAAAACAAATAAAAATTCTTAAACGATTGTGATTGGGTATAAATCTAAATTAATTGACTTGCTTCCTCAAATCAATGTTCTAAATAGTCTTTAGTAGAAACTCGCAAAGTATGTTGGCAACGCAAGTACAACTTGCTAAATTCAGGTTAACTGTTCTACAGGAACGCATGTATGAGCTGGAACGGCGCGATGCTGAGCTAGCCCTGGAAGAGAAGCGACAGCTGGAAGTGAAGCGAGCGCTCGTACAGGAGGCGACGAGGAAGCAGGACGAACCGGTGGACGACAGCAAGCTCGTGGAAGCCATGTTCGACTTCCTGCCAGACTCCAGCAGCGAGGCGCCGGCGCCGAAGGATACTTCGATGTTCAGCGACCTGCCGCAACAAAGAGCGGACCAGCAAGAGGTGAACAAGCCTTTCATAGTGATGAATTGCCGGCAGTATATTTTGTCTTTATAAGCAGTATGAGGCCCAGATGTATCAAATTTGCGCTCTGGGAACTTTCAATATTTTTTTTAAATGTTTCTATGAGGTGATAACTATCGTCCCCAACTTTCGATGCAATATTTATTATAACAAGAGCAGGTATAGACAATTGATAGATTTTATATACCTATAGCTTAGATATAATTATTTTGTTCCTGATTACAGATGGTGACACCAATGCAAACAACATCAGAAGACGAAGAGGATCTCTCCGAATTCAAATTCCAAAAGTTTGCAGCTACATATTTCCAAGGAAATGTTACTCACCAATATTCGAGAAAACCGCTGAAGCATCCCTTATTACCACTACACACGCAGGGAGATCAATTGGTAAGCTTAAACTTAGATAATTAATATGAACGAAGTATCTTCCCTCCTAAGAACTCCAAAATTAACAACCAATATATTTTCAGGCTGCCCAAGCGTTATGGGTCACCATTCTGCGCTTTACGGGTGATCTCCCAGAACCCAGATACCACACTATGGACAGAGACAACACCTCAGTAATGTCAAAAGTGACTGCGACGCTCGGTAGGAACTTTATCAGGTCCAAAGAGTTCCAGGAGGCGCAATTGATGGGCGTCGATGCTGACGCCTACCTTAACAAGCAGAAACCGAGGTCTATCAGACACAAGTTGGTTTCGCTGACGCTAAAGCGAAAGAACAAGCTTGGCGAAGATGTCAGAAGAAAATTACAGGTAACATTTAAAAAGGCTATCTACATTTTAGAAAATATTTGATTGTCCTTGAGAAAACCACTTAAAGGTTTTTTTCGTTATTTCAGGATGAAGAATATACGGCAGACAGTTACCAGTCTTGGCTGGAATCGCGTCCCACGTCTAACTTAGAAAAACTTCACTTTATCATCGGCCACGGAATCCTTCGCGCGGAATTGCGAGACGAGATTTACTGCCAAATATGCAAACAATTGACGAATAATCCGTCAAAATCATCTCACGCAAGAGGCTGGATCTTACTCTCCTTGTGTGTGGGATGCTTCGCTCCAAGTGAGAAATTCGTGAACTATCTCAGAGCTTTTATCAGAGAAGGCCCACCCGGATATGCACCTTACTGCGAAGATCGTCTTAAGAGAACGTTCAACAATGGTACACGAAACCAACCGCCTTCGTGGTTAGAACTTCAAGCTACAAAATCTAAAAAACCTATAATGTTGCCAATCACGTTTATGGACGGTAATACAAAAACCTTGTTAGCCGACTCCGCAACAACAGCCAGAGAATTGTGCAATCAGTTGTCTGATAAGATTGGCTTGAAAGACCAGTTTGGTTTTTCTCTCTACATTGCTCTGTTCGATAAAGTTAGTTCACTGGGAAGTGGAGGTGACCACGTGATGGATGCGATTTCTCAATGCGAACAATACGCCAAAGAACAAGGCGCACAAGAAAGAAATGCACCATGGAGATTGTTCTTTAGAAAAGAAATTTTCGCACCCTGGCACGACCCCACTGAAGACCAAGTGGCCACGAATCTCATTTATCAACAAGTTGTCAGAGGTGTTAAATTCGGCGAGTACAGGTGTGACAAAGAAGAAGACTTAGGGATGATTGCAGCTCAGCAATATTACATTGAGTATGGCCAAGATATGAACACTGAAAGGTTATACACATTGTTACCTAACTACATACCAGATTATTGTCTAACAGGAGTTGAAAAAGCAGTGGACCGATGGGGTGCTTTAGTAGTGCAGGCTTATAAGAAAAGTTATTATGTGAAAGAGAAGGTTCCTACGTACAGAGTGAAAGAAGATGTTGTTAGTTACGCGAAGTTCAAGTGGCCACTGTTGTTTTCTAGATTTTATGAGGCTTACAGAAATTCTGGCCCTAATTTACCCAAAAATGATGTCATTATTGCTGTAAATTGGACAGGCGTGTACGTAGTAGATGACCAGGAGCAAGTGTTATTAGAATTATCGTTTCCGGAAATTACCACAGTGGCAAGTCAAAAGACAAATAAAGTGTTTACGCAGACATTTAGTTTGTCTACAGTCCGAGGTGAAGAGTTCACATTCCAAAGCCCAAATGCAGAAGATATTCGGGATTTAGTGGTGTACTTCTTAGAAGGCCTGAAGAAGAGGTCTAAATTTGTGATAGCATTGCAAGACTATAAGGCTCCTGGCGAAGGTTCCAGTTTCTTAACATTCCAAAAAGGGGATCTGATTATTCTAGAAGAGGACAGCACTGGCGAGTCTGTACTGAACAATGGTTGGTGTATCGGCCGGTGTGAGAGGACTGTGGAACGGGGTGACTTCCCAGCAGAAACAGTTTATGTGTTGCCTGCTCTGACCAAACCACCGCCTGACATACTAGCACTGTTCTGTATGGAAGGTGCGTCACACGGGCGTCGAGTGCCGACCGCGACGCTAAACGGAACTGAAACAAAAGATAAACCCCACACGTTAATAGAATACGCCATGGACCATTTCAGATTGCCACCGAAACGCACGGTCTCCAAAGCGCTTACCCTATCAACAGCGAAGAGAGGAGGCACAGAAGAATTATGGCGACATTCGAGGGAGCCTATTAAACAACCGTTGTTAAAGAAATTGCAGGCCAAAGAGGAGCTCGCCGAAGAAGCTTGCTTCGCGTTTACCGCTATCCTAAAGTATATGGGAGATTTGCCTTCAAAACGGCCTCGAATTGGGAATGAATATACTGACCATATTTTCGACGGCCCCCTGAAGCACGAGATATTACGAGATGAAATATACTGCCAAATAATGAAACAATTGACTGACAATAGGAACAGAATGTCCGAAGAAAGGGGTTGGGAATTGATGTGGCTCGCTACAGGCTTGTTCGCGTGTAGCCAGGGACTGCTCCGAGAGCTGACACTGTTCCTTAGGACTAGAAGGTATCCAATTGCTCAAGACTCACTCCAAAGACTTCAGAAGACTCTAAGAAACGGACAAAGAAAATATCCTCCGCACCAAGTGGAAGTAGAAGCCATTCAACATAAGACTACTCAGATATTCCATAAGGTTTACTTCCCCGACGACACGGATGAGGCGTTTGAAGTGGACTCGTCAACGCGAGCAAAAGACTTCTGTCAGAATATCGCGCAGAGATTGAATCTCAGATCTAGTGAAGGCTTTAGTTTGTTCGTTAAGATAGCTGATAAGGTGATCTCGGTGCCGGAGGGAGATTTCTTCTTTGACTTCGTGCGTCACCTCACGGACTGGATCAAGAAAGCGCGCCCTACCCGAGACGGCGTCACACCACAATTCACTTATCAGGTGCATATTTAAATTTAATACAAGTTACGTATGTAGTAGATAACACATTCATATATATATATATTATCAGCGCGCCAAAAAATGGTATCGATTTGATTTTATCATAAAATCCTGATCGAATTCTGGGAAATTGACAATACGAATTGAGGTTACTTTTCTTAGGTATATAAATATGCACTGAATAGTTATGAACGACTGATAGGAGTAGTTGAAAAATAAAAACTAGATAAAAATTCCCAAACCTTACGTTAACATTACATAAGACTTTACAATTCTACCAATGTCTACAATTACACCACCATTCGTATAAAATTTTCTTGTTATTCCTCCTGATCACAGTCGCCTTGGATTGTAGGATAACAAATCGATAATATAATTCCCTGCCTCCTCAGGTGTTCTTCATGAAGAAGCTATGGACGAACACGGTACCGGGCAAGGATCGTGCGGCGGACGTGATCTTCCACTTCCACCAGGAGCTGCCCAAGCTGCTGCGCGGCTACCACCGCTGCGGGCGCGAGGAGGCCGCGCGGCTGGCCGCGCTAGCGTACCGCGCCCGCTTCGGGGAAAACAAGCAGGAACTTCAGGCGATACCGTTAGTACATCTTGTCTTGCATTTTCTCCAGAAACTGCTTGACTTTATTTTGATAACTGACCGGAATTAAGTGCTTTACCACGTCTGCTTGGCGAATGCTCTTTTGTCACTTCCGTCTCTTAAATAAATATTATATACAATAGCAAGAGCTATAGAGTGTATTATCCCCCGCCTTTACTTGATCGCTCGTGTTACATGCTCGAGAAAAGCGAGACAGGATTTTTGGGAAACTCAAAGTTTTAGTACTTATCTCATAAATCACCTTTACATTCCAGACAAATGCTCCGCGAGCTGATACCAGCAGACTTAATAAAGCTGCAAAGCTCTGCCGACTGGAAACGCGCTATCGTGGCCTCTTACAACCAGGACGCTGGCATGACCCCTGAAGACGCCAAGATCACGTTTCTCAAGGTCATATACCGGTGGCCGACCTTCGGCTCCGCTTTCTTCGAGGTCAAACAGACAACGGAGCCAAATTATCCGGAGCTGCTGCTCATCGCCATTAACAAGCATGGCGTCAGTTTGATCCACCCGCAGTCTAAGGTAAGCGGAGTTTGTTACTCTTTTAAACGATTTGTTCCCGATTCGCCAGTATCATGCTTTGCCGGATTTACGTTAGGACGTCACAACCAGAACTAACGACAATCCGACGAAACAAGAAGCCGGTGAAAAAAGAATCCGGCGGATCGGGAACTAATTCGGAAAAATTTAATACCTAACACCGTCGCACACAGCTTTGCACCTCTGGAAGTTGTGAAGAGTATAGATCGCTAATCTAGCGAGATACCTATCATATTCATTCAGTTTCTTTCACAGACTTACCTGGAACTAATTATAGAAAGACGGCAGTTTATCACTCGCGACTTGAGTTAGTTCTAACCTATGTTATCGTAATTTATCCTAGGCAAGACAGACTAAGAGGCTTAATTGTTCTTTATTACTCCGATGGGCATGCGTTCATTTAACGATGTCGGTTGTCTACGGTTCTAATTACTTCTTCATCAATTAGACCGATGATCAATCAGGATTGAGACACAGTGAATGAAGCAAGCGGAATGCTAAATTTCTCTCCCGCGGGATGATGTTCGGTATACTTTGAAGTGACCACATAATTTTTCTACTTTACTCGACTGACTGTTTTTTAAAGTGGCCGAAGCATGGCAGGTAATGCAAGTGAGAAACCGAGCAAAGTGAACCATAACCGATTATCTGAATCAACGGTCCAAAAACAAAGATATTAATTTTATATTTTTTATTTCAGGACATTCTGGTTACACACCCATTCACCA
This sequence comes from Cydia strobilella, assembly GCF_947568885.1. Classification (NCBI taxonomy): domain Eukaryota; kingdom Metazoa; phylum Arthropoda; class Insecta; order Lepidoptera; family Tortricidae; genus Cydia; species Cydia strobilella. The sequence goes on from NC_086044.1 coordinate 18,504,958, forward strand.
GGATATCTAATTGGTCATCCGGGAACACGTACTTCCACATGACCATAGGTAACCTTGTTCGCGGCTCCAAGCTTCTCTGCGAGACATCTCTCGGCTACAAGATGGACGACCTCCTAACGTCATACATCTCCCTTATGCTCACCAACATGAACAAGCAACGGTCTATGCGTGTCAAGTGAAACGGTTTTTTCCACAGATAGTGCGGCGGGATTGAACTTTTTTCTGAAGCTGTACCTTACTCACATCCTTCCTGCAGTCCTTTCAAGGTCATCAGGACACGCAACTCTTTGATTGAACAGGATAGATAACTCTTTTCCACCTTTCTTTCTGAGATAGTGGTATCCTTTACCGGACCATCAAGGAAGGACGTGTGTAGGGTGCTTAATGAACGAATGGTTGTCTATACTTAAATGCGCGCGAATGTAGAACTATAGGTATTTTAATTTTCGGAAACTATAAAGTTTATGAACTTTTATCGGTGCGTGTTTTCTAGTTAGGTGTGTTTAATAAAAGGATGTGGATATATAATGCTTATAAATATTGTGTATGTTGGTACATATAGGAAAGTTTTGCATGGTTATAGTTTTAGGTAAGTCACAATCATATTGTGAACTGTTAAACAACTTACGAATTCGTTAGGTGTAAGGAAAGCGTTTATTTGTACCGAGGATTAAAGGTAGTTGCACAAAGTTAATAATACAATAGCAATTCAATTCATTAAGTGTAGCAATTAAACATGAAACCTTGTAAGGAGGACTGTAATTAAGTCATATCCGTCCATAATAAATTTTTATACGACTGTTTTTCTTGGAAGATTGGGTTTTTATGGTAATATTAACGAATCCGTGAAAAAATCACATTATTATATTGTTTTATTACCAACAGGTAGACCTATGTAGCGCATTTAGCGGAGTTTTGTTCGGGTTGAGGATACCTAATCTACAGACAACATCTAATTTTCGACTCAGGCAATATAAGGACAGGATATTATCCAATTCTTTCAGCACCTCACATATAGGTATTTTATTAACTGTCTTCGTCTGAATAACCTCTAGTACCTACTTAACACCTTTCTATCTTACTCGTAGAGTTCTTTGGGGCTAAATCAACAAATTTGTTTACTATTTCAGTCGTACTTTGTATGTACTTTTTTATGACTGGAATAATGTAGCTTTTAGAAAATAAAGATCTGTTATATCGTATTTATATTGGTTACTTGGTAGATAATTTTAGGTAAATTAATAAACCCATATTACGTTTGTTAATCAAATGCCTTGCTTGACGTAACCGAGAGTTATTTTATACATTTTTAATTAAATAAATTAACCTTTATTTGAAATAAATATATTCCAAATGAATTTGTAGGCAATGTAATTAGTCGATTAAGTATCTTGTCGTTGCCATTTCGAAGCCGTGGTCCGTAAAACCGTTTATTTGACCGCCACAGTCGTCCATGGACAACAAAGATTATAATAAAATTAACCTTAATACATTTTGAATAAAGTCTACTATCGCATGTTATAGAAAATAGTCGTGGCGGTCAAAAGGTTCTAAACATAGGTTGCTGCGTACTGTCGGATTCGAAATGTCGTTATAAGTATTGTGTTAAATTGTCAATATCATGCCATGAGTACGAAGACAATTCTTCTGTTTGTTTATTCGCTTTAGTCAAAAATGTTGCATTTGTGAGTGGTATAAACATGAGTCACAATCATCAATGCGTTTTATTTCGTATACCTAGGTGACGGCACCAGTCATGGACATGTTAAGCACAGTAGTACCCAGTAATGGACAGAAAAGTTGTAATGCCTTATCGCCCACCATTTATGATCTTTACTAATTTTGGTCATCAATTTCCTGAACACAGTGTTATTACTTTAAAAATATAGTGCCTGTTTTTTAAAAATTGAGTTTACGGGAAAAAAATGTTCATAATTGGTTCTTGTACAATACTGGTGCCACCACCTTATTTGGTTTTGTATAATGTAACCCGTTCGAATTAAAAAACCGCAAATCGATGTACAGGTTAGCCGTTTGACACACGCATACTAGAGATCAAAACAAAATTTTTGACCCGCAGTTTCTAAAAAAATTCCCCGGTACATATATCGTATCTGAAGGATACAATCTTGATATTTTGTGTTAAAAACAAAAAAAAAACTATACCAACCGACGAAAAGGGTTAAAGAGCTATTTCCCGTTCGATATATGGATATTACGTATTATTTTATGATTAATATCTACCGTATCTGCAGTACAGTTCCATAAGTCTCGTAAAATAGGTATTGAAGTAGAACTGTGTCATTTGTAAAATTGAAAAAAAAATAAAATGTTAATGATAATATTTTCAATTTTGCTTTCTTGTGGTTGGATATGAGAATATCACGTATCATTTGTGGTATATTGTACAAAAAAAATCAGCCATATCGTATCTGGAGGAGCCCAAACTTGGTATGTTTCGAACATTTTTTTTGTTAAAAAAAAATAGCCGAAATGTAATGATGTGATATATTTTTAGAATCGCCTCAAAAAGCCCTTTCGTATGATACCACACACGATAGGTTTTGAAAAAAAAAATGTTTCCATACAAAAAAATAATGTTTTACCACTCCACCCGGGGAAATTTTTTTAGAAACTGCGGGTCAAAAATTTTGTTTTGACCTCTAGTATGCGTGTGCCAAACGGCTAACCTGTACATCGATTTGCGATATTTCTTTGTAATTGGGGTCGAGCGGCTTCCGCTAGTATTGGTCCTAAAGTCCTAATTGCCGTCTACGTCGTATCAGATTACTCGGGTGGAAACATATCTTCCTACTGAACACAAATCCTCCATCTCTCAGATATCAGCGTTTTCTCGCTGTCTCGCCGCGAGATAGACTACCCGTCTTTTACTAACTGTATGAATTAAAGGGGGACGGGTAGTCTTTTGTCGCGGCGAGATACTCTCGCGCCAATCATGTGCTAGCCCGGCTGACCTGACAAACAATAATCTCCATATAAATAAGACTAGACTCGCTCGTCTGGCAAAAAAGAGTAGAAATTAAAAAGTGGCAACACTGTAGTGTCGTCCCTTTCAAATCAATCTAAGAAAAACGGGACGACACTACAATGTCGCCACTTTTTAATTTCTACTCTTTTTTGCTAGACTGTACATACCTACCTACATAAGACATTTTATAAATGTGGCCAGAAAGCTATGGAATCTCAGTCTGAGACTCAGACCGATAATATATATATGGGGTGACTGTCAAAGGTTTGTATAGATCGCGCCAGCATAGGTTTTTTAAAGTATGTATTCAAATCAAGGGCAGAGGCCTTTGCCTAGCAGTGCGACACCCAAATTGGCTAATAAAAAATATATGTATGCACCGCACGGATGAAAACATAGCAGGCAGCCGTACCACTCCAGCCGGGCTAGCACACGAGTCGCGCGACAGTATCTCACCCGCGAGATAGACTACCCGTCCCTCTTTAATTAATACGTGCAATTAGAAAAAGGCAGGTAGTCTATCTCGCAGGCGAGATACTGTCGCGCCCCTCCTGTGCTAGGCCTACAGTACCTATAAAAAGAAAATGCTATTACTAGAAAAGCTAAAGGCGTAGAAAAAGATACGAAATAATCGTAATCTTATTGCGCGACATTATTTCTGCGCAACCAATAGGTAATATTGAACTGAGCTACGAGCCTCGATGCGATTAGGTAAGTTTGAATCGAGGGTACAAGTAGTTACGGCAATCGCATGTTTCGTGTCCACACAAAAAGTCTAAAATTACCGCAAATTAGACACAACAGCACAAAGCATGTGCCGTGATTACAGTTTAACTGTCCACTTTTACAACTAGTTGTTATACCTACTATTTACTTTTTAGTACCTGCCTATTGTGTAGGTATTTAAGTTCTGTTCTGCGTATCCCGCCCGCGTGATAGACTACCCATACCTCTAATTAATACAGAAAAAGACGGGTATCTCGCGTACGAGATACTGTCGCGGCGCTCCTGTGCTGAGCCCCACTGGATGGTTGATTGTTTTTAACAACACGGCAAATAAAGTCGTCAGGTGTGTGCTCGTAACGCCCACAACGACCATAGGTAGTTGTCATGGAGAACTCTCGTAGGCATAGGGGTGAATGCCATGACATACACTATAGGGCGTGTCTACTGTCTCCCTATAGGAGAAACACCATCAGCAACAGTCAACATTAAAAAATTGATCCACAATAATCTATATCAAATCAATAATCACATTAACCTAAAATGGATATTAGATTTAACGTAGGTGAAACTTTCTGGGCTTAGGCAGCCTTTTGATAGACACCCAGATCCGTCCAGTCTTCGTTGTATGTACGTTCAGAAAGTACCGCAGGTACGAATAATTCCTTCGTTTAACGAGTCCAGTGATACACATTCACCACTCACACAATTGATAGGTATGGAACCAAGTGGCAGCACACATTCGAACAATTAAAGAAAAAGCGGGCTAATAGAAAAATTGTTAATTGGAACAAAAAAATATATATATCCGTAATAAAGTCGTGGGATTTTCTCACGGCACAGCCTATTCTGGCGGAATAATGACGCGCTGTTGTGTAGCAGGAAGTCATTTATCTACCATCAAGAATATGAGTGTTTACAGCAATTTCGTGTCTGATTTCTCATCCTAAAGTGCGCAATTTTTGGTGACGAGGCTCGTTCCAAATGACGGTGACTGATATTCTTTTGTTTGCTAGGCCAGTGTTCACTCAACCGGGTACCGGGTATTATAATTGGAATAAATTTCTTTTATTTAACCTTTCGTAGCTCTAAATTTGGTTAATTAGGAATGTTTTAGCACTTGTGGCCAAGGGAAGGGAAAGGTACCTACTATATAGTTATTAATTTTCACAGAAAGCAACCAACATATAGATAACATTAGACGACGTTTTTCAGCACCATGCAAGAAAAGAACCTGCTTACACGATAAGTTTTCACTGTAATAACCGTTGTTTCATGCTGAAGTACCATTACTTACGCCTCAAATAGGTACATAGAAATACCTATTATATATCTACTAGAAAGGCTAAATTGCTCTATTTAACTATATATAGCAGGTTAACACGCCAATCTATAGGTACTGAGCGTGTATTTAATTAAAAATCCTCTGAGCAAACAATGGCCGCATACCTACCTATAGTCGAGCAATCAGTGTCATTAAAGAAATTGCCTTCCTAGTTACAGCGCTAAAATTAGAAAGATAAATGACACATAATTCTTAACTGTAATAATCGACGCTTGAACAACTATTTCACTCTTAATGGCCAAGTGATGGATATTAACTTGATTGGACCACCGCCAGAAAGGCGATCTACGTCTCCTCCAACACGCTGCTGTCAGCGGTCAGAGAGTGGGACGCCAGTCCGCTGCACGAGCGCTGGAGGGCCTACCACAAGCCTGTTGAATCGGGGTCGAGGTGACCCGAGACGCAGGTCCTTATTTAAAGATTTTTGTGTATTTGTTTTTGTGTTTGTGTATGTCTTAATCTAATTTAATTTAATCATATATCATTATGTAATTCGTTTTAAATGTTTTAAATTCATATGGATTTTTTTTTCTGGATTAAATAATTTCATTCATTCATTCATTCATTCATTGGCCACATAAACCTTTGTCTACCTTTGGGTGCTCGACCCGTCCTCAAACTTTTTTGGCAACTTGCGCCTTTTCGAACATCCATCGATTTACGGAGCCACCGTCGTCGGTGGTTTCATTATGTAGTGATCTGCCGTTAGGTTGATTTTTCCATCGGAACAGGTTGCCGGACACTTAGAAACTTCATGGCGCACAGTTGAGCCGACCTTGATTAACCACGTAACTCCATCTCATTCGCGCAAGCACCATGCAATAGAAATTGAAGAGTTGTTACTCAACATCACAGTAAATTATCACAGGCCCTCCATTATGATTAACGCATCTAGAGGTCTTGTATTGTACGATCGAGCATTAAAAGTTCTGTAAAATTCGGTTAATATTTAGGTATTACACAAAAGAAAACCTTACCGGACTTATTATTCATTATCATTATCTATCATCTAGATTCTAGCCTATTAAACCGGAGTTTATTATGTAGGTACTATATATATACCTATATTTTTACTTACTACCTACTATTGCTTGCTTACTTAGTTACACCTTTGTCCTGGTTTTTGCTTATAATTATTACAGCTAGCGTTTCTGCGCATACTTACACATATTGTGTACAATATGTGTAACTATGCGCAGAAATCCCGCGATCGCTTGTATTAACAAATATACTCAAATAGGCATATATATTTATATATATATATATAGCATCCAGGCCACATATCTTGACAGTCTTGACACTACCATATTAAGTGCTTCCTCTAACAGTTTCCGTCAAACGAGATGATCTAATGCAACAATAGGTTACCTACGTGTTTGCATCACGAGGGAGATGTAATTGCTGATATAACAATGATTTCTTATTCACGTCTGAAGGAAATAACGGCAATCAACATTAATCTTCCCTTCACGGAAAGATCGCTTGACATTTACGGATTAGCATTTTTTTTCTGCGAGATTAGGAAATAATGTTTGACGTGTTGAAAAGTTTCTTTTTTAGCATCAGTTTTCAGGCCCAGACGACTCCAAGAGGGACTCCTTACGGTACGTCGTTACTCGTACTGGCTAAAGTATCTTATTCTAGTGTAAAGACCCCCGTTCCCGTTCGGAGAAAATCACTCTTGCCTATGGGCACTTGCGATGATAGATACTTACTTTACAAGCCTTGTTCACTCCTTTCTTGAAAAAACATTGGAGCCTCGAAAAAACCTGAATCTACGGCCGAAGCGTATACGTGGAGAAATTACTTTAAAACCGTCCATAAGTGTTATTGTAATTATACGACGAAAAAACCCATATCCCTTATTTCTTTGGTTATTAACACCCGAATAAATACAGCAAAATCCTCAGCTGTCTGAATTTTTCCAGGTATTTACAGGGCCGGATTAACCTTTAGGCAGAGTAGGCAATTGCTTAGGGCCCCACATCGGTTAGGGAGCCACGCGCGTAACCTACTAAAAATACCAATTGAAAAAGTTTCAGAGTGAAAATTGAAAGCCGATGGGATGGGCATAGGGTCACGAGAATTGTATTGCTTGGGGGTTATGGTTCGACATGGTTAATCCGTCCCTGGGTATTTAAACACCCTGCTGTCTTCTCGGTTTCTGTCACTCCCAGACCGGTTGGTCAAAATACCCACCTAGACCACCAGTCAAGTAATAAGGACTTCGCACGATACGTAGTTTCTGACCAAAGTATTTTTTTAGTATAAAAGATAGTACTTAGATACCTACTTGCAGAAACCTGCAGAATTTATAGTTCAATGATCCGGTTGCCAGTATTTCTCTACCAAATTCTACACCCGTAAGGACTTTACAACGGAGTATCACGGAGTACCCGGTAAACTCTATTTCGAATAGAAATATACATAGGTATACTGTAAGCATCTGATGTCGGCCGGCACACATTATTTAGTGACTTTTGCAATACTCACGAATAGCCCGGTAGGTGCCTACCAATTACCCCGCCATAATTCTTATCGCGTGATCATACGCTAATCTAACTTCAGAAACAAACGAATATAACATATTTTAATTGCTAATTCGATGTTGGGCGCTTCCTTCCCACGGTCGGAGATGACATGTCGGAAAACACGAGCAGCCCGCTGTTCCCACACTCTGCATATCTTGGCTCCATAGATCAACCTGGCAGAATGTAAAAAGCACAGACAATGAGTCAATTGTGTACACATTGCTCGGCTTTCTCACAGCCCCCGGCGGCGTAACGTACTTAATTAGTAAGGTAAATGACCAACATTTTCTTCCGGGATCGAGATTCGGATTTATTCTTTTTGCTACATTAGTGACCAAAAATTTACCACATGTTTCTGGTTGGTGGCAATCAACCTTGCCTGAATGTGGACGATTGCAACATAGGTTCCTAACTTATAGATTATCGTAATGCCTTCAACACTTAAGCCGTTCCTCATTTCTTGAAGAACCCTACAATGCAGTCCCTTAAGAAAACCTCAATTCACAACCGAAATGCTCGCTGGACGACATTCCTCTAACTGTAAAACCGTCCAAAATTCAAAAATGTCAGACATACTTATATATATATATATAACAAAACATTCCCACATCCCCTTGTTCAGTTATTAACATCTGAATTAATAGGTACAGTAAAGGCCTCCGCTGTCTTTTTTCTGGTATTTAATCATGCTGCAGTCTTCTCAGTTTTTGTCACATGAACATCCTGGTCTTTTCAGTTTTTGCCAGATAATTGCCCGTTTTCCCTAACAATCATGCAGCAGGATGCGTTTTTTCAGGCCATGAATGAATGGTTACGTGCTCGTTCTGCCGTCATTGCGTCTTGTACGTCACCGATGACAATTATCGATGCAGTCACGCCATGCGAGGTTGTAATTAATATGAGAACATGGAGTTGGCGCCTTAACAAAAGACTGGTAGGTTTAGTTGCGAAGTTTTTGTGTCTAAAGAAACAATGTGTATAAGAAAACAATGCAATTTGAAGTGATATTCTTCTTTCAGTGTTGCACGTTGCTTGTAGCTGTCGTTCATTTTATTGGAAGGGCCTTTGTTAAAGTCTTTGTGAAGGGCTCAAATTACAATTATTTGAATGTGGTTGAGTTTGTAGGGTCTGTGGGGATCTTATCAACAACAGGTCGCTTACCGTTCCGCCACCACTACTGTTATCACTGGCAACCTCAGCCACTTGTGTTAGTCGGTCTATACCTCACGCTCATGATTTCCATTTCTGAACTGATTTGTAGAACAGCAGATGACACTGTCGCCAACTTAGGCCAAAATTTGTGTTTGATTTATTTGGTATTATTTTATTATAAAATACTTAACCTAATCTGAAGAAAATCCTACGACCCTAAAGAAACCTATGAACGGAAGGGGATCGTAGCTAAACTTAGATCATAAATGTTTTATCGAAGCCATGGCAAACATTATGATCATGACGGCGGAAAATCTCAAACCGGATATTATCAAATCATAAAGGTTTAAACCCTTCTTATCTCAGACAATTAAGTCGAGGAAATGATTAGTTATGTAGCAGGATGCAGGAAAGTCCGCCACTGAGTTATTATCTAATAATGAGCGATCTGTGGGAGTTTTTGCGCGGATTTCTTTCTGAATGATCGTTTATGTCCACGCATCTCTTGTGTGACGTCACTGGGCGTCACTGATTGCATGGTAGCATGGCGACATGGGAAACCAGTCGTCGCTACGGTCATTGTTACAGGCAAGGTGTTGTGAATGATCCCTGCCTTCTATACAGTGTATCCCACGAAGGCGCGCCCTTTATCTTGTTTTTCAGCATATCTAACCATTGGAAAGTAGATTGTACTCTCACATATAGGCATTTACCCAGTCATTAGTAGTATATAACGTAGAGGAAAGCTGATGGTCTCCTAGGAAACACTACGCAAATAAGATTCTTAACCGAAAATCTTTTAGACATAACAAATCAAATGATCGGGTCATCAACCATTTCGTCAATTTAAAAACATTTGGTAATTTGCACCTTGGAGCTTCTGTCCAGATTATTTTGGAATAAAAATATTAAATTAACCCCTTGACCGCCAAAGACGTCATGTGACGCGCGCCGCTACAGCCTGATATCAACCTTCGTGCATTCAGACTAGGTTCATGATGACGCGCCGCACACCATAGGCGTGAGGTTGAAAGGGTTAAAAAATACCTTTTCTTTCCAAAATCTGGCATTATTCCTTTTAACATTTTAAATATTAATTGTAATAATCTAAATTGAACTAAGAAGTAGGTACCTATTTGTTTTATATGTATTTTGAATATTTAATTTAATTTTATTTAAATAGGTAATAAAACAATATAAATTTTATAAAAAAAGGGATTCTTGTAAATTGCAATAATAATTAATTAATCTATCTGCTACATTGTAACCAGCAATTTACAAGGCAATTTTCTATTCACCGCTTCACTAGAAATTGCCGCGGCATAATAGCAAAATGACTCCCGCCTTCAGGCTCTTTAGCTGCCTAACGAACCCCGGAAACAAGAGTTCTTATAAATATTAGTGTACCAGTTATTCTGAATCTCAGCGAACAATGGCGAATGGGTATAAACTTATGATAATTATCTGAGGTCAGTCCCAGCGGAGCGGAACGGTATGTAGGGGAAGACGTTATTATCATGTGAAGAGTTTTTTGAAGACGTTCCCACACCGAGCACTGATTCCTCGATTAACGCCGATTCATAATTACTTGACCTTAGCTTTAATTAGCCGATAAGAATTAATGTCTTAGTGCTCCTACACAAGTACGTGGGAACACCTCGAAGCGCGGCTAGCGGACCATGTGGTACTCGTACACAATAAAAAATGTAGCTTTTTATTTAAATTCAGTTTTATTAAAAATATTCATATTTCAAATCCACCGCTTCGATTCATAGTGAGTACTTATTATACACGAGCAGTTCGTTTAAACACGAATTTTCAAATATATAATTACCAAATGTAAAATGATAAAAACTCACGAGTAAACAGCATTTTAAAAAGACAATCGACCATCTCATACGAATTGACGTAATTACGACGTATTTATTTAATTATACCAATCTCTAACTCTAACGTATTTGTAATACTGCACGACCAATTCTATAAAATTATCTCGATAATCAAATGTTGTGCTACAAAAATATTGTTATTTTTTGTACTTCAATATTACACTTTCCGAATGGAATGCTGGAAATCACACTTTTGCTTAGTAATACACATCGAATCAGAATTTTTCCACACAAGTTTCCTACATAATTAAATTGGATTAAAAATAAATATAATTTCAATTTGTGTTTTTCAACAATACGAAACTGTACTATGTACTAAAACTAGCTTAACTATTTATTTGTTCTTTAAAGTCTCGGTTATTTTATTTTATTATACATAACGCCATATCAGCTTGCTGCGAGCCCTTAGGCAGGTGCAAATAATTTAACAAACTGATTACAATTAAAATCTAATACAAGTATTCTTAGAGCATTTTATAACTAGCGGTTGCCGTAAAATGAGATATTCGGTGCACTAATGACAAATATTGCAACTCCGGCGTCTTTGAGGTTGTATACAACAATCTTTTATTAAAGCATCTTAGCAGTAACTAAAGCGAAGTTAGAATTGACTTGAGTCATAGACATAACAACTACAGTAGCTCCGTGGCGGATTTGAAGTCTGCCGCCCTAGGCCCCAGGCCCCGTAGTAGGGGCATTCCATCGTTACGTAAGGGACATTCGGACCCATTTTTTTCGACTTTCCGAGCCTGGTTCTTTTTTGGCTTGCCTTTTTATAGTGTAATATTGGTATCATCTTAAAGCTGCTTGTTTTCTTAATAAACTGTTTAATTTACTTTTACAATAAGCAAGTCGACAAAGTAATTCGGAATTAAAGCAAATATTTCGTATAAGCGATTCGCATGCAAAATACGCCAATACTTTGCCCTACACTTAGACATTGCATAAATAAAGAATTTTGTTAAAAAAAAAACTAGATGAAAAACTTACCGGAATGCCCCAGTAACTACTAGCCGCCCCTTTCTCAGCACCCATCATATAGACTGCCGCCCTAGGCCCGAGCCTACTGGGCCTTAGGGCAAATCCGCCACTGTAGCTCACACAGTGGGAAAATGTTGCCAAACTAAATAGATTGCGCCGTGTGGCGCCATACGAATTAAGGTAACTGGATTATCAATTATTAAATTTTGCGGTTTAACAATCTAGTTAGTTGTTCTGAAACTGCTCCACGGCATATTTTCCGCTTGTGTTCCGATCTATAGTTGATTTGTCTATTTTGAATGAAACAAATTGTGCAGAGACAATATAAACTAACCTAACTCATATAACTGAACTTATTTGGCGTCGCGTTGTTATTTTGTTAGATATAAAGTTTGTAAGCGTGCACATTTAAAATTCCATCACATATCACCGTCAACACAAGTTAAAATTATGTAATACTAATCAAAATCGTTACAACATACTGAATGACTTGTCATGGATTACAGCTATTTGGCCCCGAAGAAACAAATCTAAGAGCAGAGATCTTCCACGTTTCGATACGTTCATTAATTTTATATTGGCAAATGTTAAATGCCAGTGTAGGAACTAACTTCCATATACAAGCAGCTTTTTTATTGGCATAATGTAAGCTAAGCTTGGATTACACGTTACTAGTATGCCTGTTGACACGTCTTTGTATAAGTAAAAGGGTGCGTTAGACAAAGAACACATTGAAGTCAGCGAGACACAATCTATAGACGATTGATGTGTTCTCGGGCAAAAGTAACAATTTGTCGGCTGTCAAAAAGGGCAATTTCTAATTGCATTTTTCTTCAGTAGCGTCTTATTGACAAGCGACAAAGTTGTCTTGCATATTAGCTGCGAGAAAATATCTTAATCGCTCTAAATGTCTACCTACTAGGTTTAATGAGCTGGTCTCGCTAGCTTTGTCCTTATTATGACATCACTATTTACAGTACCTGAGGTGTTAGAACATAGTTCAGGTCTTGATATCTCTTCCTTGGCCATAAACATGTGGTAACATCTGACGCACTGTAAGTAAATTATAGTAATAGCTCGACCGAGTCTCACAGAAATAATCTGACCTTAACATATGATTTTGGTGTGATAATCTCGATAATAATTAATAAAAAAACGTTTACAAAAGAGGCACGTCGTTTCACAGTCGGCGAAGCGTTCGACGTGGCACTCCGTATCAATAATAAAGCTTTCTAGGCACTATCGAAACTAACTACAGTCCATCCAATATTACATCACTTACGCGTTTTACTTGGTAAACAATTTTATAAATAAAAATGCATTTTGTTCGCTAAAACAGGTCGCGAATCGCAAGAATATGCAACAATGGCAGCACATTTGAACGTTAACGATGTATATGGCGCTGATAGCTGTCACTCGCTCAACATCGCTACGAATCGCGTGCTAGCCCTATATACCATGCGAGTGTTTAAGCCCGAAAATGCGCATTTTAATTGTTTACCAAATATAACAAAACACCTGGTATGGACTTTATAATGTTCGCAATTCACTCACCGAATCGAGAATTCTATCTTGATTCTTTGGTTGGTGACTTGGTGTCGTACACCTCGGGTCGCACTCAGGCAGGATGGCCGTGTCGCAGGTCGGCCAAGCCCGCAGAGAACGCGCTATCAGCCGATCCTTTGTGACGGATGCTTTATTCCACGTACCGAGTTCATGGCGCAGCCGTCGCAAAGGGCAACAGGCTTACTGCAGCGCATGGGCCGGATGCGCAGGATGCCCCGCGTGCGGTTCGTGATGCCAGGCCGTGGCGGCGGCCTCGGGGCGCATGACGTCGTCGACGGGCGTGCAGGCCGGGCGAGGGCCGGGCTCGGGCGTGTACGTGAACGTGAGGCCCGTGGCGTAGATGATGCCGTCGTTGCGGACCAGGGACACGGGCACCTGAAGTAGACAGAGACAAGTGTTATGATATGCTGGCAAAGTACCTAATGAGTCAAAAAGTTTATTTTTGAGAAATAAGAATGTCACTTAGGCCTTCATAAAGGACGAAATTCAATATTACAAAATATTTAGTACTTTGAAATTACTGTAATACGAAGTAACCTACACGACTTATTGCCTGTATACAGAATACACTAACACAGAAATATGGCAAGTGCGTCACGCCTCACCTTCTAGCATTTATTAGTGACCATCGCGTTTTTACAGTGTAAATTGCTTATTTGATTTATTATTCGTAAGTCACGCACATTTAGAATCATATCACCAGTTAGTAAGCCCCGTTCGACTTTGAGGATAAAGTAAAGAGTCAAAACACAATATTCTAATGCATATTCCAAAATCTTAATGAAACACGGCAATGTGGCAGTACTTATAGGTCTACTTAGTAACTTGCCCATATATATGTAGCGTACAAATCTATTCAAATCGCCTAAAATCCAGAGGTTTTGCTGCAAAAAAGGCCCTCAGACACGAAATGGTTAATCCAAGTAACAGGTAGTTTGTGAATGGGTAAATTGTGCTGGGACCCCGTCATTTGTTCCGTATTTAAAGTAATTGTGATGCGCGCGAGCTGTTTGTTTACATTTTTCTTTCTTTTGTAATATACTCGTAATATTGATAAACCATCATGTTCCAATTACAAAATAACAATACTCCCTCTACTCTATCACTAGCAGCTACTATAGTAAAATCCGCTTTAGCAATGGCTAAATTTAGAATGATAACATTAGATAAGTCTTATTAATAGGGAATATTACGCGAAACTGCGTAGGGGGCGCCAGGGCGCCACTACCACAATCTGAGGGTCTATCTTGAAACAAGACAATTTCTTTATCTAACATCTATGTCACTCATGCATATTCGAGCGATAAAGAGGCAGATACCGAATTTTCGGATTTGCGTTTCCCGGTAGGTCCTCTGTAAGCAAACCGCTTTGATGCATCAATGTCATATTTTATTATCTCTGAAAACTTGTCAAAAACCTGTTATAGGTACAGTATGTTACTCTATGGTTTACTAAAAAGGCTAGTCCTGCACTCTGGTGGCAGAACATTGCAGTAATAACCCCTATTACAACTTAGCTCGTACTCTACTCTTACGTTCACTACCTTTATGTACATGTCTTTTTTGCAGTATTTTTCATCCAGCAAAGTAAATATTATAACCATGCCTAAAGCGACCTTAATCTGACAAATCGTCAGTCACCCGTCTCGATTATGATCGAGCCGTGGGAACTCGATCCCGTGACGTCGGCATTACCGCCCGTAAACACTGTACATATTAGCGCTAATAGTCGCGGGAAGGGCCGGCTACATCGCTCAGATAACGTTGGCATGCTAAATTTAGATAGTCTGGCCTTTACACGTATTTGTCAATTAGCAAAGTAAATATAGCCATGTCTAAACCAGCCTCAATCTACTTAGTCGGTAGGGCTAAGATGGTCGGTTTTTTATCACCTGTCATCATTCCTGTCACGTTCTAACAAGTATGTAAGTGCGAAAGTGACGCATGACATGACAAGTGATAAAAATGCGACCATGATACCGCCGCAGGTCATAAGTTCTGTCACTAAGGTTTTGACTGTTAAAAGTAAATGTTATAGATACAGACCCCTTATTATTCATATATACATATAGGTTAAAATCTTATTTAATGCTGAATTACTTACAATATAATTTACCGTAATTTGCTGTCTCCGTTTTTCGTAATTCTATGTAATACTTCGAAAAAAGTTATCAAGACATGTAAAAAATACGTGGCCTCTTCAAGGTGATTTTGATCCCTATTTATTTATTTCTCTTTTTTACATGGTTAAATCTTACATAAAACAAAAGCTGGGTCTTTTATCTTTCTATAGATATATAATTCATGTGTATTGGACTGCCAAAATGTACATGTTCTACCAAACCTACTCGTTGGATGGCAGTCAAAAATAAGCGTGTTACTAATAAGTAGGGTAGGGTAAGAAACAATGGCTCAGCTCGAACAGTGGCTCAGTCGCCCCAATATCGCCTCTATAATGTTGGAATTAGGTTGAGCGAGCCACTGTACGCGGTATTTTTTTTTTCCGAGCCACTGTTTCTTACCCTACCCTACCCTAAGTTTGAAGGGTATTAGCTGAAGTACAGACTTTTCGGAGAACTAAATGCTGATAATAAAATAACGTTCTAATAAAGTAAATTCATACAAATAAACAATTGTACCTATTTTATTAATGTGACTCTGATTTTTACTCCCTTTTGTGAAGTAAAATTTTTCACAATCCAGCCGCGTATTCGCGTCTAACGACAATCCCAAAGTAAACAAGTCGCGATCGATATTTAAAAATAATTATATTACGTTGTGATCAGTATAAAACTTATGATCTGACTAAGTAGGGTTGTGCTGTCAAATCTTCCATCTACCGTCTCGATTATGACTGTCACCCGTGGGAACTCGATCCCGTGACGTCGGCATTACTGCCTGTAAACACTGTATTAGCGCTAATAGTCGCGGGAAGGGCCTATACAGGGGGTACAATACATTTGTAACCTTACTACGTTCAGATAGAGTTTATATTAATAGTAAAAGAGCCGTAATGGTTAGTCTAGAGGCTATCGCGTTAGGAGGAAACTAATCATCTTTTTTTCCAGTAAACAAAGTACGAAATAAATAGACAACAATAGTAGATTGTTAACCAAGGAATGAAAGGCACTCATCTCTGCCGAGGTATTTTGGCGCTCGAACGCAGTGAGAGCGCCAATAGTCCGAAGCAGAAATGATGCCTTTCACCCGAGTTAAACACTCTAATTTTCATTTCGAATACGAGGAAAATAAAATGGATGTGTTTTTCTAAAAATATGACTAAGTATACATTTCTATAGCATTTCATGAGGGTACTTTCAATTAACGATTCAGACAAAAGTATCGTTATTTATGGAATGGAGAGTCAAATATCAGAATGGAAATTGTATAACAAATCCATTTAAACTCAAATTTCAACTGCTTATCGTAAAAAAAAATAAAAAATTGTACTTCGAACGTAAAATGCTATAGTGCAGACACGTATCATTTTCTGCACACCTTTTAGAACAACAATGACCCTCTTTCAGAGCATGAGAAATGAAAAATAAGTTACTGTAAACCATTGTAAAATACCTACTTCAGAATGTTTGATATTTTGGAACGTACAGGCGTATTTGATTCTTCAATCTTCAATAATGATTTGATATTTCGAAACCGAGTCGCCCGCCGAGTTTTACGAAAAGTATGGCGCGGCTATAATTCGTTTACAATATAACCCGTAATCCGTTTATAATTTGTTCTTTCCTTTTGAGGTACGAACCCTAAAAACGACCGTATAAACTAGTCTGAAACCGCTCTTAGCGTAGTCACAGGAGAATCTTTGTCAATGAGGGCTAACGCGTATGAATTCGCCGCTAGGGGCGCTAGTGTAGATGGTGGTCTTTTCCATGACTGACAGCTGTTCTTTAGTCTTTTGGACCACCATCAACAGAGGCGCCAACTGGTGAGCAAAAAAACGATAGCCCTCATTGAATTTTGTTTTATTAGTGTCCAACCAAAACCGAAGGTCGGTTTTGCTCTAGTTTCGGCTAAAACCGAACCTTGGCCGAGACATGATTTTTATATCGAAACCTGCCGAAACTTCGGCCGGACACCACCGAAAATAGTCTCGGGGCGGAAGAAAGGTTCGGCAGTTTTTGACCGAAACTGAACCTTCGGCCGAAACCGGATGAAAACAAAACTTCGGTCGGACACTCATCTTCCTCGTGTTGTCCCGGCATTCTTGCCACGGCTCAATGGAGACTGGGGTCGGCTTGGCAATAAATCCCAAGAATTGGCGTAGGCACTAGATTTTACGAAAGCGACTGCCAAGTTGCCAACTGACCTTTCAAGTTCCAACCCGGAGGGTAAACTAGGCCTCATTGGGATTTTTCCTTCACCGAAAAGCGACTGGTAAATATCAAATGATATTTCGTACGTAAGTTCCGTAAAGCTCACTGGTACGAGCCGGGGTTTGAACCCGCGACCTCCGGATTAAAAACTTCGGTAAAACTTTACTTGAATAGTAGTCAGTACCTACGGAGACGTCTTTGTTCTGAAGCTGTGATGATTGATGGTAATTTTATTGCCATTAATTACTGTTGTTAGATAAAGGAAAAAGAGAATAATTCTAATTGACACTTACTAAGGGGACCTATATCAAGTAATAAATAATTGGTATAATGATTTTAGTAGGTATTTGTGCGGTAGACAAAGTCAATGGACATTAGTAGTTTTAAGTTTTATTTGGACCACATCAATTTAACTTGGCTTGCCCTGACATTTAACACGCTCATTCACTCACAGAGGACCAGCTGAAAAGAGACAGATAGTTCACCTACAGCTACTGCCCCCTCAGTGACTGGTGAGGGTTCAGATTTTAAGGAGGTACACGAGTGTTACCGCCGTAGATAAGGGTCTACTGCGAAAATTGGAAATTCATTATCTGCTTCTCTATCGCTCTTGCATGTTTGAGCGAACAGTGAAATAGACAAACGAATGAATGCTACACCCACAGCTACTGCCCTCTGTGTGACTTTTGAGTTGAGGTTAAGGAGATAGACGAGGCGAACTGGCTTAACTAGAACTGAACTGTGATATATCCGGTACCACACACAGCATAGACTTGCGCACAGCGGTACATCGTCTCCGCTTCCACGTCTCCGAACCACACTTGTAGCAACGGTGTGAAGTTATCGCCAGCCAGTTCTAGCAGAGCGACGTCGCCGCCGCCGTTGAGGGAGTGAGAAGTACCTGTTGAAAAGATACAGCTAACTCAACCTACAGCCACTGCCTCCTGAACTGCGATATATCCGGCACCACACACAGCATAGACTTGGCACAACGGTACTTCGTCTCCGAACCACATTGTAGCGATGATGTGAAGTTGTCTCCGGCCATTTCTAAGATGGCCACGTCGCCGCCGCCGTTGAGGTGGAGAGAGTGGAGGTACCTGTCGGAAAGAGACAGTTCTCACCTGCGTAGGCTGCCGCACCCACAGCCACTGCCCCCTGAACTGCGATATATCCGGCACCACACACAGCATAGACTCGGCGCAGCGGTACATCGTCTCCGCTTCCACGTCTCCGAACCACACTTGTAGCGATGGTGTGAAGTTGTCGCCGGCCAGTTCTAGCATGGCGACGTCGCCGCCGCCGTTTAGGTTGAGGGAGTGGACAAGAGGTACCGGCGTCACTGGGGACCTGTTGAATGAGAACACCTTATTAGTACTAATGCCTAAAGCGGCAAACGTAACAGCAGCGAATATATCAGTAGTACGAAAGCCTTTGCCCCTACAGAGGGCCTTGCGAAATGTACAGCAAGCTGCAAAATTACATGGACAGTGCGTGGACACATTATGAATAGAATTCATTTATAAAGTGGCCATTCACTTATGCACTTTGACGATCTGTCTGTCACCAGGCTGTATCTCATGAATTGTGATAGCTAGACAGAAATTTTCACAAATGATGTATTTCTGTTGCCGCTATAACAACAAATACTAAAAACAAAAAATAAATATTTAAGTGGGGCTCCCATACAACGATCGAATTTTTTTGCCGTTTTTTGCGTAAAGGTACGGAACCATTCGAGCGCGAGTCCGACACGCACTTGGCCGGTTTTTTACTTTTCGTTTTGCGTTTGTCGATGTACGATCGTCATGTTGGCTAGGCCTTCTGGATAGAAACCACATAAAATAATGTGTTTTTTTTTAACATAAGACGAGGCTTGATGGACCTATATACGAAAACCATGGCGTCCAGGTAAGTGCTGCTATTGTCATAGTATAAAGTTCATTTAGTTCAGTAGACATTTTTTATCATTTCGTCCAACAATTTAGTCCCTTTACTTTATGAAACAGTTTTCTTATAACAAGTTAATAATTGTCTAAAGCTCTAAAGTGTCCATGAATGTGTAAAGTAAATAATTTGTATGGATATCCGTTACACCCATACCTACGGTGTGTAGGAATCATATGGACGGACTTGCCAACCTATCAGGATGATTTGGTAATAACGTCTGTTACTCTAATAAGCATCAGTTTATACATATCAAGTTTAAATTTATACCAGGAACTATCACTCAGTTAACAACAGGAAGAGGGAAGTAAGTTATTGAACTCCGCCAATCATTATTATTGACAGGCAGTTATCGCACATTATTGATACAGTAGTACAGCTGTAATCTAAATACTATGCGGAGCGTGGGAGAACGCGGTGTTTTCGTAATTAGCCATGGGAACATCGGGACGCATGTGGCAGCAGGGTTGCCGGTTACCAGACTAGTACAGCGAATTACGTACAAATGGTTTAAACTTATTGTATACAGGAAACATATTGTATAGCGAACTGTAAAAGTGAATTTTATTCAAAATGTGTCCACGCAGTTTGGCAGTTATATAAAAATTAACTGCCATAGGTATCATCTACTGTAAGGAATTATTTATTTACTGTAAAATCCGCCCGACGGTCAAAAGCATACAAAATGCACGTTTTTGCACAAGTTGTCGTATTATAAGTACTACTATTTTAAAGTAGGGAGATATTTAAACCATTTCTATAATACCCTACCTAGTGACATAATTACGTCGGCGAGCGATAAAATATTTTACAATAAGATTAAAAAAATGTTGCTTGACCTGTGTTGCTACAGTGTGAATGAATTTTCGGAAATTTTAAGGAAGTGTAAATAAGCCCTGACATTAGATAAAAAACCGAGATATAGATATAATAATTGTAATAATGAATAAAAAATAAATATAATAATTGTAATAATGAACTTTATCAATAGAACTACGAACACAAATTGCATATTGTAATGTAGTATAAATTTATTATAATTATATGGTTGACATTGTATATTATATAGGTAGTATGGTTGAATTGACGTGTAAAATTTGTACAATTTTATCAATAAATGTAACTTATCTTACGATATTGCGATGGTTCCAAACGGTTTGGAGAAAATGATCTCATCTGTAAATTATATCTTATACCTTTAAACGAGCAAATCTCGTAAATGTACATATATGTTTATATATATATATATATTTCGGGGATCTCGGAAATGGGTCTAACGATTTCGATGAAATTTACTGTATGGGGGTTTTCGGGGGCGAAAAATCGATCTAGCTAGGTCTTATATCTGGGAAATCGCAAATTTTTGGGTTTTTTATAAGTTTTCCGAGCAAAGCTCGGTCTCCCAGATATTTTTATTAATGTATATTTTTATACGCTTGACAACCCTGTGTGCTAACGACAATGCGTGTACGCACCACATGAGCTGTGATGCAGCGTTGCTAATGCGATCGTCATATTTTAAAAGGGTAGATGATGTTTGCTCGACTTATTGCAGTTTCACAGCATTCAAGACCCTGTAAGCAGTGTTGGCCGAAACGTTAATGCAATTAACCATTAACCAGTACAAATTGAACCGTAAACTGTAACCGTCCGTTACGGTTTACGGTTCAATTTGTACTGGTTAATGCTTAAGTGCAATTACATTCGGCTAACACTGCCTGTAAGTATGTAGTAGGTATACATTGTAACGCGAATTCAGTAGGACGTTTGATTCGTAGGCCAATGTTATGTTATGAGCTACCGATTCGACCTCCATGTATGTTCAGAGGGTCTACCGCGAAAATAGAAATTCCGTTATCTGTGTCTCCATCGCTCAAATACCTATGCAAAAGTGACAGACAGGCAGATAACGAAATTTTGATTCACCCGACCCATGACCATGGTCATCCTGATGTCCTTTCTGAAGGCCATCTATCTCTATAGCACACAACTCACCTGACGGGTCCCATGCCTTCGTAGAACTGGTACTCTGCCTTATCTGTCGAGATGATGGTCCAACAAGCTCCATCATTGATCATCTCCTTATTAGGTTCCTTAGGGCACGGCGTTGCTTGGAATTGTATGATTCGCTCCTGTGATAGGCACAGATACATGCGCTCTGTGTCCTTCATGTAGAACGCGCATTTGTGGAGCTGGGAGACTGGGTCGTCGGCCTCTAGGAGAGCCATTTGCTTGTCTACCTGTAGGACAAAAATAAAAAGGTCAAATGAGACACCTAAGTTGTCCAAAATTATTTCGGCGAATCGGCTTGGCCCAATAATGCTTTTACCCGACAGCGGGACGCAAATTTGGGCTTAGATAGAGAGATATAGAGTTCGGGTATAGTGAGGCCAATTCGAGTGTAAACAGACATCAGAATGATATGTAAATAATGTAATTTAGTTATCGTGCATTTCGCTCATTACTTGTCCTTTCGCTTACAAAAACTAAATGACATCATTTAGATATCATTCTGATCTCAGTGTACATTCGAGTTAGCCTTTGAGTCCGTTTTATTTCAAAATTCACGACTGCGATGCGAAGGGAAGTTGATCTTTGTTTGAATGCGCGACTTTGCTAGTTTTAGTGGTTTTCTAGACCCGAATGCGGCAGTTTTGATTATATTTGATACGTAGGTATTTAAGGTAAGGAATTAGGATAATGGAGAAGATCTATAAAGCTAACGATGTTTAAACATATATTGCTGTGGTATTTGCTGCATAATGCGTCACTTTCGGTTACGAAAGAATATTTCAGCAAAAACAGGGCAGTGTGTCTCGAAATGGGCGCCACGCTTTTAGTATTTTATACAATCGAATGAGCGAGCGAAGTGAAGTTCTTACATTCAACTTGGAATACACAGCTGGCTAAGGGCACGTCCCGGCATTTCGATGTTTTTAAGCTAAACTATCAGAGGATAGTTTGAAGGTCAATAACTTAAGTAAATTTGTTCTAATTTAAATGAAATTGGGTAAACGTGTAGTTGAGGGCATTATATTTTAGTCATTAAATTATGAGCAGGCTCGGTTAAGGGGTTATGGAGCTAGAAGAACCTAGAAAGCCAAAAAGCTACTTGTGAAGGGCACCTTTTATTTCTTTCAAAGCGATTATTTATATTAAGCGATATTTTAAAGCGATATTTCCGAAAATATTCACTTTATCAAAAAATCTTTTCTGTAGACCCGATTCATTTTAAAAGACCTATCTAACGACACCCCACACCATAGGGTTGAAACGAAGAAAAAAACCCTCACATACATTTTATGTATGTCGAAGTGATTATTTCCGAAAATGTTCACTTTATCAACAATTGATATGAAAACCACTATTAATTTTAAAAGACCTATCTAAAAACATCCAGCACTATAGGCTTGAAACGAAAAAAACCTAGTGCTAGCCGTTTTTGAGTTCGCTAAAAGTTTTCCCTTCTTATTTTATTTAAAAGCCTGGCAACCCTTATTTTTGACCGGATTTTCGCAGGCCATCCTATATCACTGTATTCGCAATAAAGTTACCATCATTTTGATAAATATTCAAGTGCAATTATCGATAAAAACCCACCTGTTTAAACACGGAAACATACGTTACGCTATACGGTAATACGCTAGATGACAAATTTTCATTAATGGTATCAATCAATCAGGTTTATTTTTAGGATCAAATGTCTATATGGGACCCATTGCATTAAAGCAATACAAAAGTTAGAAATGATAGTCAAAGGCCGACAGTCGTACTTCACTCGTGAGTCGTGAAACGCTCCAAACAAAACGATAAGTGAACGTGACGTCAAATTCACTGAGAGCCCATTTTGAATGTATGGACAAAATAAGAAAATTACGTTATTGTCGGTGAAATATTGCGTTTATGTACTTATATAGTTGCTGTACAATCTTTTTTTGGATAAAATGTAAGAAATCGAATGGTACTCTTACTTTTTTCCTTTTTGGAAGTTGAAAAATTACTTAAATTTTGAAACTTTCAAGTCCTGTATTTTTTTGATTTCCATATATTATTATAATATCTACATTATTGTGATAAATTACTCATTTGCTATCTATGTTACTAGATTTTGTTATAAATTTCAACATGTGTCATCATCCCTATAGTGACCGGAAAAAAATAGGCAACCTAATTTATTCATGTTGTACAAGTTGTATACAGTCGACAGTGAGACAAGTCGGTGAAATTAAAAAAAAAATTTTTTTCAAAATTTAATTAAAAATAGCCTTAACCACATCTCTTTAGGTAACCCTATTTATTTATGTTCAGGAACATATTTTCTTTCATAAAATATAAGTTTCATCCGTCAGACGTATCGGTGAAGGTCGACCATATATAACGTATCTTAGGCTATATCGTAAGATGTTTTGCTATAAGATATATTTTGGTATATTATCGGTATATTATCGCTCCGTCTGTGACCGGCTTTAAAGGATATTCCTTGAAAGTGCTTATAGGTATAGAGCCTATTTACAATTATTTTAAGCCAGGCAACTAGGAGTCACTCATTACCATTAGGGTCGTTCATTATTTTTTATTTAGTTCTTGTAGTAACGGCCAAGTCACATATTTAGACTAAGGTGTATAGGTATAGTTTGTGAAGTTAGGGCTTGTAGTTGGAAGCTTGGCTCTACAAGAGATCTGATAACTTATTGACAGTGCAAGCCTTATGGTTTCGTCTGTGGTCTTGGCAACATTTTACTTGAAAATGTTTTTGGTAGGATTTCTCTACCCAAAAATGATTTATGGTGAACTGATTCAACTGAGTAGATTGATATGCAGCATGCAATTAATTGTGGTATTTTCTATAAAAAGGGACCTTATTGTCGATGGCGCTTACGTCATTATAAACGATTCTCCGATATAAATACAATGCCGCGCGACGCTGTGCGCAAGCGCCATCGACAATAAGGTCCCTTTTCATAGAAAATGCCCCAATTAAAAACATATTTATATATCTGTCTATATAGTATGATAATATCAGCTTTGATTAAACTTACCGCAGTTAACTTTTATACTTTGGTTTTGTATCATCATTTGATAAAGCAATAATTGTGAAACTTTAAAATGTTGTATATCGAGTCGAGTTAAGTTTATGTAGTCATTTTTT
Organism: Cydia strobilella; assembly: GCF_947568885.1. NCBI lineage: Eukaryota > Metazoa > Arthropoda > Insecta > Lepidoptera > Tortricidae > Cydia > Cydia strobilella. The sequence goes on from NC_086044.1 coordinate 18,529,561, forward strand.
AGGGTTTGATAACCAAAGGGTAAAACGGGTCACCAGGGTTACGGCCGGGGACTTTTGATATGTTCATCTCCTAACTAGTCCAAACAAAGCTACTAAGTTAAAAATTGTGTTCCTTGCATTTCCTTCTATATCTTCTTATTGCTTGGCCTATTTACAATGAAAATAAATAAAATCTCAGTTTTATAACAATTTGCAATAATGATCACTACATAGTATAAAACAAACACAAAGTCGCTTTTAGCTGTCTGTCTGTCCCTATGTATGCCTAGATCTTTTAATTTACGCAACGGATTTTGATGCCGTTTTCACCTATCAATAGAGTAATTCTTGAGGAAGGTTTTAGTGTATAATTTGTAAAGGTTTTGTGTAACCCGTGCAAAGCCGGGGCGGGTCGCTAGTAACTATAAAATACTTTCGTGCACTGTACTATAAGTAGAGTAACATCATAGATCTGAGCCTAAACTTATAAAAATAAAATATTAAGTGGTGTCAACTTACCTTTCTTATTATGAGCCTAGGCAAAGCCATGCCTGTCACAGAGCAGACAAGTTTCACAGTGGACCCATAGTGTACATATCCGTCCCGCACTGCAAATTCCTCCGATTCACTCTCATTGTCGTCCAGCAGGTGAATTGTGAATGCTCCCCACTGCGTTGATGATGCATGGAAGTTCCCATTTTCTACATGCAGATATCTAGTTGACACTGTCTGTGACCTTAGACGATTGAATAAAGCTACCTTAGTACCACTTGCAATACATAAGTCTGCATTCTTCAATGACTGCTTCTTCTTAGAAGGCTTAGATATTACTTTAATTCTCTTACTATTAAATATACCAATGTCATGTCCGTTTCCATAGAACATCTTAACTGATAGCATAAAGTGCTTTCGCTTGTCAGAGTCTGATATGTACAGGGTTTTAGCTGCACAGTACTGTTTCCCATTGTTCAGGTCAAGCTGCTGCATATCCTGGTCAGAGTTTCCTATACCTATGAAGGCACATAGCTGGGCCGCCTGCTCTGTCTCGCCTTCGCGCAGCATGCGCTCACGCCGCAGCCGCCAGCCATCACCAAATAGGTATATACAGGGTGGTGGGCAGAAAAACCTTTTCTCATTGCCATAGGACTTCTGCGCGACTTTAGCGTGCAGTATAACGACGACCATGTCGGCGCGGTCTCGCAGGTAGCGCTCCATAGCCTCGCGCGTGAGGCGACGCTCCTCGGGGCGGTAGGCGCCAGCGCCGGGGCCCGCCGCGCTCGCGTACCGCGGGAACAGCGCGCCGTGCTGCGGCGGCGGCGACCCGCCCCCCGCCGCGCCCACCGCGCCGCCCAAGCCCGCGCCGAACTGGTGCGGCATCCTCGCCACGGCGCCACCTCACCGGTCGCCCGCGGTCATCACCCACTGCTCGCTCAGATGCTGCACCATAGCCCCTAGCTGGACCTCTCGGCCGTCGGCCCGAACCACCTCATCATGTGAATGATTCTCGGAGACAAGAGTGGCGTCCTTCTTTATCTCTATCAATTGTTTACGAACGCCAAGCGAAGTCCAGTTCGTCCCTCCGAGCCAAAATAACGAGCGACTGTGCAATCCGGCCGACGCGGATCGATACACTTTTTTATTATTCACGACACTAAAAATTAATAACGTTGGGAACTGCAACACATTTCTTTCAAAAACACCTGTTCCGAGTCAGAATTTTCGGACGGTACAGCCAACATTCCACAAATTGTAAATTAATAATTCCACTCCGTATGCGAATTTTGACTTTTTGTGATCTTTTTTTAATGAATATCCAGGCAATATTTAGTAAAAAAAGTTAATAAAACTTGTGTTTATCTCGTGATAAATTCGACAACGACAGAAATGTGAACATTGTGAACTGTCAAATGACCATAGACTAAATAATGCGGGGTGCAAGCGTGTTGTCGGTGTTGACTGCACGCGACAAACGAATCACCGGAATGATAGCAGAGGGTCGGCCGAATCGCGGACCGCGGTGCGCCGACTGAACTGTCAGCCGGTCGGTCGGTCATAGGATAGGATGTGGGGTTACGCATGGGGCGTGAGAAAATAAAGTGTGGGAAAGAGTGGGCGTCTCGGCGTAGTAAAACATTTGATACGTTGTAGTGAACCAACACATATTTTTATGAACGTGATGCGCCAGTAGCTAACATTTCAATTGCAACTGTGTGTGTGATAAATACACGGAGTTCACGAAGCGAAAAGGTTGCGATGTGTGAGGAAGAGACCGACGATTGACCGAAGATTCCGTGGGAAACGACTTATGTTATGTGTCCTAATACATGTATTTGTTAGTTTGAGTATGTTTATGAAACAAAAAGTGTGTTGTGGAATTTAATCGCGTGCGATGGGAGTCACCGGTCTGTGGCGGCTGGTTGAGCCCGCGGGGAAGCCGGTACCAGTCGAGACTTTAGAAAACAAAGTACTCGCCGTGGGTATGATCACATTATTTAATTACCAACTCAGACATAATCAAACGATAGGATGGATAATCAAATAACACAATTTTCCCACAGATATCTCAATATGGTTGCATCAGGTTGTGAAAGGTTATCAAGATGCCAAGGGAGCGCCTTTACCAAATGCCCATCTCATAGGTCTCTTCCAGCGTCTCTGCAAGCTGCTCTATTTCAGAATAAAGCCTATATTTGTTTTTGATGGTGCTTTTCCAGAATTGAAAAAAGAAACAATTGTAAGCTCAATATTTAGTTTCCTTTAATATCTATAATTTGAATGTAAGTACATATATCTATCAGTTCTCTATATCTACTCACATTGCAATATAGTATTGTTATGTTCATACCATGAATAAAATATTTTAGGCAAAACGGCAAGATAGTAAAAACAAGTACCACTCAGAATCAGAGCGCTTAAAAAGAGAGCTAGCCATTCTACTCAGCAAGAAAACAGCAATTGGCAGCTTGTTGGGCAAGCAGATATCACCAACTAAGAGAACTAATCCAGTCAATAAAGAGCAAGATGACATGTTCAAGTTGCCAGCCTTGCCACAGAAAGAGGAATCTGAGTCAGAGTAAGTATCAATAATAATTGAGTCAGACCAAGATAAGTCTGCAACGATTTTGATAACACATGCAGTACAAGTGTTATTTTAGACGTCAAACTTCTATGAAATTATGACATATAAATAACAACAACAATATGCGCTGCGTGCTATCCAAATTGTTGCAAACTTTACTTGGTCTAACTCTAACTGTTGTAGAATTGAACATATTGTTGTTTGTGGCTTATCTATTGCATTAGGTAAAACCTGTAATGATAGATTTAAGTTGCTATTATTAAATAAAATAAACCGGCCAAGTGCGAGTCGGACTCGCGCACTAAGAGTTCCATACCATTACGCAAAAAACGGCAAAAAAATCACGTTGTTGTATGGGAGCCCCACTTAAATATTTATTTTATACTGTTTTTAGTATTATGTTGTTATAGCGGCAACAGAAATACATCATCTGTGAAAATGGCTGTCATGGTTCATGAGATACAGCCTGGTGACAAACGGACAGACAGACAGACAACGGAGTCTCAGTAAATAGGGTCCCATATTTCGTTTTTACCCTTCGGGTACAGAACCCTAAAAATATATGTAAACCTTATTACTTATACATGATAAGGTCCACAGTTAGACAGTTATTTTTCTGTTTGTACGGTTTCTCAGTTACCAATAGAAATATTGTTGTAAACTTGGTGCTCACTAACATCTGAACTTAGTTTTATTTTCAAGGTATTCTCAAAAAAATTTGATAATGCTTAATCAAATATTTTGGAGTGTGAAGTGTGTTTTGATTATGTACAAATATTTTGTATAGCTTTATCATGAGATCTAACTAATGGACTTGAAATTTATAGAAAACTATATTTTTCTAGGTCATCGGATGATGAAGACACATCGAGTGGCTCCATTGTTGATTTACACTCTGTAGACCTTCAGTCTGACAGTTTCAAGAATTTACCAACAAAAGAAAAGTATGATCTGCTTATTGAATTGAAGGAAACAAGAAAAATGAACTCTTGGGGCAAACTTCACACACTACCAAAGAAAAGTGACAACTTTTCTGATTTCCAAGTAAGTAAAATGATGCTATTCCCATATCTTTATAGATATGAGTATTTTATAGTAGGTACCTAGGTACTGCTGGAGTAAAACACCTTTGCAACTTTATTTATCTGAACAGAATTATTGTATAGGATATGTATAGGTAACAGACAGGGTATTCACAAGGGCGGATCCAGCTTCATAGTCAGGGGGGGGGGGGTCACCTGACTACTACTATAGTGATTACAAAGTCAGTTGCAAGTTTAGAAAAATATCTACCGTTGTCCTAGAGCCAGCCCTTCCCCAACCTGGATATTCTACTATTCTGTATCCTACTGAATGTAATGGTTTATTTATGTTTGGTATTGTTTTAGATGCAGAGATTACTGAAGAGAAGAAAAGTACAAGAATGTATAGAAGAAACAGAAAAAGAAATGGGAGATGTTGGAATGTCAATGAATGAATTGGAATCATTGCTGAATGAAGAAGGCATTGACACGAAGCTAGAGAGCTTACCCACTCGACGCATCGCGTCTAATAATAACACTAGGTATTTGCTAATTAATAATGTTAGAGAAGCTTTGGCAAAAGCCAAAGAAAAGAGAGAAGCAGAAAATAAACCACAGACTAGCACAGAGGAATCTTTACCCACAGAAAAGCCAGGTAAACATGGCGAATTAGAAGATGATCTGCAAAAAGCCATTCAAATGTCTTTAGAATGTGCTGATGAACCTAATACAAGTGGATGTCTATCTAAGACTGATGACTCCTGGACCTCAGTTTTGACAGACACAGATTACTCAGATATGAGTGATTCTGAAGATGAACTAGAACAGCCAGACTTTTCTACCGCAAAAGCGTACATTATGCAATATAGTGATTACACTCATAAAGCCATTAAAAAAATTGTTACTCATCGATCGAAGAGTGGAAAAACGACATCGAAGGCACCAGAAGTAAACCAAATATTAAAAGAAATTAATAGTGAAAAGTCAATAATTGGTGATAATATAGAGCTATCTTCTAGTGATGAAGAATCACGACCAGCAATAATTCATTCTGAAAATGCAGATGAAAAGAGTATTGGGGTTGAGAAGCAGATAGAAGATACATATGATGAAACAGATGATAATGTAGAATCTACTCAAGCATCGATTATGTTTGTTGAAAATACTGAACAAGATATAATATCTTTAGACTCTGATGTTGAAGAGCCTATTGAGGAAAAGCAAACAATTAATGAAACAGACAATAGTTTTAAACTTAGTGATTTAGAGTCTAGTGGCGTTAGCGAATTAGAAGAAGTACCTGATGAAGTAAAAGAATCAGTTAATACCACGAAAGAAACTGTTAATGCTAAGGATCTAGAGTCTAGTGATACCGACGATGAGTTTGAAAAAGTACCTGAAGTATTGAAAGAAACCGTTATTACCATGAAAGAAAATTTTAATGCTAACGATCTAGAGTCTAGTGATACCGACGATGAGTTTGAAGAAGTACCTGAAGTAGAAGATAAGTCACGCAAGCCTTTCGTAGAACTTACACTAAAAGTGGATGACATTCCAAATGATGAAGATGATATTTTTGCAGATGTTTTTTCGGCCATTGTTAATTCTAATAGTATTAAAAAACCTTTAAGCAATACTTTAGACCATATTGTGCCAAAGAAAGAACCGACTGACAGTGAAAATACGGTTAAAGCCCAACCTAGAATAATACTAGAAGATGATACCGCTCAACAAAAGAAAGCAAAGGTACACATACAGCATGAACAACAAGATATATTTACAGATGAAGACGATGAACTAGAGAAAGCCATCCAAATGTCATTAGAATGCGTTGAGGAATCTAATACAAACACAAAATTAATAAAAGAATCATCAGCCAGTGCAAAGCCTAACAAACAAGAAGGTAATGAATTCAGCATAGCTGACAAACAGGATTTTAAAGAGAATATAATCAAGATTCAAGTTTGTACAGAAAATAAAAAGTCTGTATCTCTTCCTGTCTCTGAACCAGTAACAGCAGAATCATTCTCGGTGATGCAACCAGAGAAACAAAAGGATGATAGGGTAGTCAATATGGAAAGCATTTCCAAAGACAACACTATTGACACAAACGATAAGGAATCTAACAAAGAACTTATTAATAATGATAAACCAGTAGAAGCAAACAAACAGCCAAAAGAACCTTTAACTACTGAACAACTGAACTCAATGGTAGAAGAGATTCAAAGTGAGGAACAATATTTAAACCAAGAAAAAGGCAGGCTGGATCGCATAGGAAGGAATATCACTGAACAAATGACAAAAGAGGCCCAAGAATTATTGCAAATTTTCGGTATTCCGTACATTGTTGCCCCAATGGAAGCCGAAGCACAGTGTGCGTTTCTAGAAAGTGTCAAATTAACAGATGGTACTATTACCGATGACAGTGATATTTGGCTATTTGGAGGGCAAACAGTTTATAAGAATTTCTTCAATCAAAAGAAACATGTCTTGCAGTATGTCTCAGAAAGGATCGAAAAGTCTTTCAGTAAGTATAAAACCGTATAACCCCTGTAAAAACGCTAGTGCTGTATATGCCGCAAGACTAGTATCGCAAAGGAAGATGCGACGAAGACGCTACAAAAGTTTAAGATCATTATTAGATGTTCCACATTCACACAATAATCTTCTAAAACTTGGCCATTATGTTTTTTTTAAAGAGAGGTAAGGGCACTGTGTCATCTCGCTTTGTGTGGTAGATGTCATTCAAGATCTAGAGCAGAGCCCAAGTGGGGAAGTACCTCCACCTTACAGAAAACCGCAGCCAACTCATAGTGTTGTGTTCCTGCCGGGGAGAGCTCAACGAGGGTGCGGAGTATTAGGGTCGGCAACGCGCATGTAACTCCTCTGGAGTTGCAGGCGTACATAGGTTACGGAGACTGCTTAACATCCGGTGGGCCGTATACTTGTTTGCCACCGACGAAGTATAAAAAAAAATAGGTTTGGTTATGTTGGTACAAAATATATACATAATATGGGTTCCAAGGAGTTAAATAATGTTTTATTTGCAGATTTAAACCGGGAGCAGTTGATATTGCTAGCGCTTTTAGTCGGGAGTGACTACACGACAGGAGTCGCTGGCGTCGGCCCAGTGACAGCAATGGAAATTCTAGCCTCCTTCCCTTTCAACAAGAAGCTAGGGCTTGCAGAAACAACCAAACAAGTCCGATACGCGAAGCTGTTGGATGGCCTTAAAGAATTTAAACTATGGGTTAAAGCAGGAAAAAGAACTGATAACACAAGTTTGAAGAAGAAACTGAAAAATGTTACTTTGTCAGAGGACTTTCCTAGTATTCGAGTAAGTTACGTAATCTTGTTAGATTACCTACCTAAACAAACAGGCTGACAGTTTTACTCAGTGCTTGAGACTTCTTGCAGTTGCTAATATTGTAGAGCTATCCTATTTTATCCTAATTTAAATTCGATCGATATTGAATAAATCAGTCTGATTCAATGATAAATTGCGTATAGCTTCTACATATCTTTAACGCCAATCATAGTTTTATTGAACACTCAATTTATTTTTAGGTTGTTCAAGCATATATGGAGCCGAATGTCGAGCAAAGCGAGGACAAATTTACATGGGGCGAATTAGACATAACTGTGTTAAGAGACTATACAAAAAGTAAATTTGGATGGTCTCAACAGAAATTTGATGAAATTATCAAACCCGTGCTAGCAAGAATGAAAGATAGGAAGAATCAAAAGACGGTTCATGATTATTTCAAAAGGAGAATCGAATTCCAGACATTAGAGGATCAAATGAGTAAGAGAGTTAAGGCAGCTGTGCAGAAAATGGGTCCGGAAGCACAAAATGCCGAGGCAAATCCTACTGAAGGCGAAAATGTAAAAACTACTAAGAAACGAAAGAAACCTGTTAGAACTTCAACGGAAAATGAAGACGGGCCTTCTAAACCAAAACAAAAGAAAAAACAAGTAGAAGATCCTAAACATGTTGTCAAAGTAGTTGAAGTTAAAGATGGCAAAACGGGCATTGAAATAAACATACCAAAGACTGATAGATATCAAGAGATTATTCCACAAAGAGAGAAAGATAAACAGCATTTGCTTGAGAATAAAATGAAAGCTATTGAGATCTTTAGAAAGACCACAATAGACTGTAAGCGAAAGCCCAAGAAAAGGAAGCCTATTTTGCCAAAAGACAAGGCAGATTTGTCTGAGAGCAGCAGTAGTGATTGAGTTTGTTTTTGTTATTTTTATGTGGCATGTTACTTATTTATAATTTAAAGTAAAATAAAAAACTGTTTTTATAAAATAGTCAATTTTATTGTTTACATCAACTTTTTCGGTTAACTAAGCATAGTTTAAAAACATAATTGATTAATTACATTTATTGACAATATTTGTAAACACACCGATGATAACGCGACATAAATAAAATAAAGGTCACTAAATTATATCTTAAACTTTATTCAAATTTGATTTCTAAAATAGTATAGCTCAAAATTTCAAGAAATCTGGTTTATGTGGAGGTAAAGGGTATGTGTATATGTAAATTGTATGTATTTTTTTTCACACAACTACATAGAACAAGCACTTCTCAACCATTTTTTTCTCAAGTGACAGACTACGCATCTAATTTCTTTTTGCAGAATTTTCTGTAATAATTTTAGATATGCTATAAGTACTTATTCGTTATATTTATTTCTATCTATCCATCCTTTGCCTTTTTACAGTCAAATTACGCGAACACAATGCAACTGAAAACCAATAAATAAAATCTTAAGATAAGCTACAATCATGCATGAGCAGGATCTTAAAATATTGTCGAAAAAATATACGTGCATTGACTGTGGCACGTTTCGTTCTTCTCAACTCCGCTTTCTTAAGTTAAAAAGCAAGTGTGTAGTGTTATTAGAAATTTTGCTCCACGGAAGAAATGGTAAGTTTCCTGCTCAAGTAACTGGTACAACCAGTAGTGCTACAAGGAATATAAAAATTCAGTGTGACTTGGCTGTGCTAATACAACAAATATGCATATACATAAGGGTAATGTGACATTGATTGCAAACAAATTAAAGTACACAATTCTTAAGTTTATACAAAATCAAAAAAGAATTAGACCAAGAAAAGTCTGCAGATTTTGACAGCACACGCAGTGCCAGTGTTATTTATACGTCATAATTTCATGCAAGTTTGACGTTTAACCTTTTGGACGCCAATGACGGATATATCGGCACGGCAGGTCCAACGCCAAAGACGGATTAATCGGTCAAAGACCACAGAGCAAGATAGACCTACGTGCATGTGCATAAAGTTCAATTTCAGTTTTGACACTTCGGTGACGTGGCGTCCGATGACAGTTTTTGTGTTTGACACGGCGTCGAAAAGGTTAAAATAACAGCTGCACTGCGAGTGCGGTTAAAATATCTGCAGACTTTTCTTGGTTTGACTCTATATGTACATCCAAAAGGTCTGGTAGAGTATTTTACAACAGTGCAGAAGTAGTAGACCACGAACTTTGTTTTAATGTAAAAGACTACAAGGAAATAAGAAAGCTGTCAAATCAGCATGATTTGAGGTTTCGAGCATTCCGCGCTTTAGTTGACGTCTTTGGCGGTCAAATGGTTAAAAGTCCGGCTAGGTTAGTATTATGCAATGAAATAATTTGGCAATACAACCTTCTGTTAAAAATTGACGCTTATGGAGGTGTTCCCCAATTATTCATATCCAGATTGACGTATCTGGACTCAAAACATATTATAAGAAGACTTAGTGTAATTAGTGAGATACCCGCTTATTCATAAAACCTTACGGGCCTGATTAAGTTAAATTACGTTTTATTTTATCCCTTTCTTACAAATACATAGGTCAAAATGGCAGTTAAAGACAAACGATTCATAGCTAATTCAGGCCAGTAACGAGTTTATGAATAACGCCATAGTAAGAGGGCAATATTTTTTTTTGTTTTATTCTGATAGAATACACTAAATAAAAAAACCGGCCAAGTTCGAGTCGGATATCGCGCACCGAGGGTTCCGTACTTTTTAGTATTTGTTGTTAAAGCGGCAACAGAAATACATCATCTGTGAAAATTTCAATTGTCTAGCTATCACGGTTCATGAGATACAGCTTGGTGACAGACAGGCAGACGGACAGCGGAGTCTTAGTAATAGGGTCCCGTTTTTACCCTTTGGGTACGGAACCCTAAAAACAGGCCTCGAAATTTTAAATAATCACGTACCGGACGACAAATAAGACTTATATATTTATAAATGTAAGTCAAGCAGTCTAAATCGTTATAGGTACGGATAACTGGTATCACAAGTACTTATACCTACTCTAATGTACGAACAATATTTTGAAGAGACTTCAACATAATGTGTCGTTTTTGACATTTTGCAGTACGACCAGGAAAGAATTAACCTTTTGGACGCCAATGTACGATATATACTCACCGTAGGTTCAACGCCAAAGACCGATTAATCGGTGATAGACAACAGAGCAACATAGACCTACACGCATATGCATAAAGTTTAATTTCAGTTTTGACACTTCGGTGACGTGGCGTCTGGATGACTGCTTTTGTTTGACACGGCGTCGAAAAGGTCATACTTTCTAACATAATATAACTACTTTAGTTGACCATGTTACTTTGACAAGGTAAGATTGCGGTTAGGCAGCCAGCTGTATTGGAATTTAACTGAATATGAAATCTGTATCATCCTACAAAATCTCAATTAACAATTACTTATTGCGCACATCAACTTTTTCATAATTTTAATCCCTAATTTCGTTTACATCATTCACTTTTGTGCAACAAAAAACCGTTATAAAGTATTGCAAGAAATGGTTTGAAAAAAACATTAATAATGTGTCAAATCAGCAAATCGAATGTACATTTGAGATCCAACAGCAAATGTACTTTATCATAAGGACGCTTTAAGTTCATGCAATACTTTGCATATTCCTTTTGACTGATTACATTCGTTTATTATCTGTACTCTCCCCTATCGGATATCTGCAGTAAAAACGCCCTCAGTAGTGTTGACGTCAAAGATATGTATACATTTTTCACTTCATCACAACTAAATATGTACGATTTAAAAGGTTAACATATCAAAATATTTAAATGAGAACGGTTTCACTCACTTGTATTTTTAGTCGCTTTTGGCGACATGTTTCGGATTCTTTGGGAATCCTTCCTCAGGCACAAGTGTAAGAATCCGAAACATGTCGCCAAAAGCGACTAAAAATACAAGTGAGTGAAACCGTTATCTAAATATTTTGAAATATAGTTCGGTTAACATATCTTCGACGCCGACTTACAGGCCAAAAAAAGGTTCAGCATACTTTCAACCTTGATGAAGTTGAAATTTTATGTTTATTATTTAGTGCTTATCATCTTTTGGTTAAACATACATAAATCCAACTACTGATGTGCCGTCGGAGTATCCAAAATTGAAAAATATCGGAAACTTCTCATATTTTAGTATGGGGATCGAAACTTTTCGTTTCCATGATAAAAGTTTACTTAATTTCCTAATTTTTCCGAGCACTTTTCCAACATGAAACTTCGCAACTAGCACATCTGTAACTCCAACTATACACTGATGTATTAAAATCCTTACACATCCCAAACATCTGAGACACGGAGCATACTTAGTCCATCTAATCTACCTTAACTACACTGTAAATCTTCCTCACGAACCAGAAGCAAGCCATGAATCCTATAGTGCCCGTTAAAAGGAAAAATAGGAATACCATGATCAGCGTGTAACCGAAGTACAGGAAAGTCGAGGCGGCGTCTTCTATGTTCAATTTGGTGACGAAGTAATGACAGCAGTAGACGAAGAGATAACCTGAAAGGTCGCAAAATTTCGGTTAGTTTAGAACATAATTGCTATCATAACATTTAAGATTTTTCGCGTTTTGAATACATATCAAATCACATTTACAATCGGGTCTATCGCGAATTTATTTTGTTACCTTTATTTACCGACGTTTCGACACAGGTTTCACTGGTCAATAATTGCATCAATAACATCATTTCATGGTAATTGCTATCAATAACCATGGCTGTCTAGAGCCTAACTCAGCGGATTCTTTATTACAACCAGTTGAATATGTTTATACAAAGGCTGTGGCTTGAGGCACCTAGAATAAACAACTACTACGCGAATAGAACCCTAAGTAAACGTATTTCATACCTACTTAATAGTTTGCCTGAAACCATCAGATGAAATGAAATGAAATTGTTAAAAAACATTTCCATACATTATAACATTTAAAACTTTCGCGGTTTAAACACATATTAAATCACATTTAGAAACGATTGAAATCAAGAAGCACCCCAGAAATTTTAATAGGGAAGATGGTTTTAACTTATCGGCAACTTGGGGACCAGTGATCCAGAAGTTAAAGCCAAGGGATCTATCTTCGGATGTGTGCGCGGATGTTGTGAGTGTTGTGTGTCGGACTATTGACAATAATTAACTTTTATGTGTAGTGGGTGGTTTGAAAATGTGATGTCTACCTCGAACTTTAAATGCACTTTTCGTGGGGTAGTCACACAAATCTCTGTTTTGACATTTTGCTGGGACGTCAGTTAGCTGCGACCACGACCAGTGAAACCTGTGTCGAAACGTCGGTAAATAAAGGTAACAAAATAAATTCGCGATAGACCCGTTTCTAAATGTGATTTAATATATTTCCATACATTTTACTAAATAATACATGTTCATATAGTGAAACACACCCGACTTGTCAGTAGAAAAAAGGCGCAAAATTTAAATTTTCTATGGGAGATCAACCCTTCGCGCCTACATTTTTTAAATGTGCCGCCTTTTTCTACTGTAACTATGAGATATTTTATGCTCAGTGTACAATTTTAGCAAACAAATAAACTCATTGTTTACTTTTGTGGGGCTGTTTACTGATAAATAATAAATATTATAGGGACATTTTCACACAAATTGACTAAGTCCCACGGTAAGCTCAAGAAGGCTTGTGTTGTGGGTACTCAGACAACGATATATATAATATACAAATACTTAAATACATACATAAAAAACATCCATGACTCAGGAACAAATATCTGTGCTCATCACACAAATAAATGCCCTTGCCGGGATTTGAAACCGGAACCATCGGCTTCATAGGCAGGGTGAGGGTCACTACACACTAGGCCAGACCGGTAGGCCGGACCGGTAATATTTTGCCATATTAAATAAATAAATAACAATAGTAACCAGCGGTTGAGCCGGAGGATAAGAAGGCGCGCCACCACCAGTGGTAGTCCTCCGCGCACAGGTGGAAGTAGCACAGCAGGATGGTGGTCTCCGAGCACGTGATCACCAGGATCACGAACACGAGGAACAGGAACCCGAACATGTAGTACATCTGGAAACATGGGTGATGGGAGTGTCATTAGTTATATTGCTCATAATTAACTAATACGGAACACGAGCAAATGGTACGAGACACAGACATATATGCATTTTTAGGGTGCCGTACCCAAAGGGTAAAAACGGGACACTATTACTAAGACTCTACTGTCCGCCTGTCTGTCTGTCCGTCTGTCTGTCACCAGGCTGTATCTCATGAACCGTAATAGGTAGAAAGTTGAAATTTTCACAGTTGATGTATTTCTGTTGCCGCTATAACAACAAATACTAAAAGTAAGGAACCCACGGTGGGCGAGTCCGACTCGCACTTGTCCGGTTTTTTTATTTTTACTCCTCTCAAAACCGCTATATTCACTATAAACTGAAATTGATATCATACACTAAAGAAAAACAAAGTTTTTTTCCCGGCTTATTTGATAAAACTTACCTGGCTGGACCACAGCGAATTGAGAATGAAGAACAGCTGTATGAAGATGCATCCAAACGGTAACACTCCACCCATGACGACACCGGGCACTGCTTGCGTGTACAGGGACTGCTCAGGGATCTGTCGGGGGATCTGATTCGTTCGCACGGGGTGGTCCAGAATCTGAGAACATATAACCGGAGGATTAGCAAAATAGTATCTCAAGTATGACATTCACACATGTAGCGTGTTACGATTCCCAAAAAAGTCACCAATCTAAACAAGTCTGTCAACTACTTTTACTTAATATAATAATAAACTATCTTTATTAGCCCTCAAAGCACTAGGTTTTTATGGCAAATTAAATTTATAGAGTTGAAAATTCCTTCTAAAATGTCTTCCTAAAGTCGAAGTAACCGCGTTGCGGAAACCTGCTCGGGTTACAATACAATGCATAACCCTCGTCCTAAAGTTATCGGCACGGAGACTCCGAACCACAGAGCCAGCAGCGCCAATAGGGTCGAGAATAGAACCACAGTCTATCGCACTTGTCACAAGGTTCGTATTTCTAATGTAATAACGTTAAAATGCCTCACCCTCTTCCTAAAGCCGAAGTAAGCGCCGATGAATGTTAGCGGCACGGAGACGCCGAACCACAGAGCCAGCAGCGCCAATAGGGTCGAGAATGGAACCACAGTCTATCGCACTTGTCACAAGGTTCGTATTTCTAATGTAATAATATTAAAATGCCTCACCCTCTTCCTAAAGCCGAAGTAAGCGCCGATGAATGTTAGCGGCACGGAGACGCCGAACCACAGAGCCAGCAGCGCCAATAGGGTCGAGAATGGAACCACAGTCTATCGCACTTGTCACAAGGTTCGTATTTCTAATGTAATAATATTAAAATGCCTCACCCTCTTCCTAAAGCCGAAGTAAGCGCCGATGAATGTTAGCGGCACGGAGACGCCGAACCACAGAGCCAGCAGCGCCAATAGGGTCGAGAATGGAACCACAGTCTATCGCACTTGTCACAAGGTTCGTATTTCTAATGTAATAATATTAAAATGCCTCACCCTCTTCCTAAAGCCGAAGTAAGCGCCGATGAATGTTAGCGGCACGGAGACGCCGAACCACAGAGCCAGCAGCGCCAATAGGGTCGAGAATGGAACCACAGTCTATCGCACCTGTCACAAGGTTCGTATTTCTAATGTAATAACGTTAAAATGCCTCACCCTCTTCCTAAAGCCGAAGTAAGCGCCGATGAAGTTATCGATCACAGAGCCAGCAGCGCCAATAGGGTCGAGAATAAAACCACAGTCTATCGCACTTGTCACAAGGTTCGTATTTCTAATGTAATAACGTTAAAATGCCTCACCCTCTTCCTAAAGCCGAAGTAAGCGCCGATGAAGTTATCGATCACAGAGCCAGCAGCGCCAATAGGGTCGAGAATAGAACCACAGTCTATCGCACTTGTCACAAGGTTCGTATTTCTAATGCAATAATATTAAAATGCCTCACCCTCTTCCTAAAGCCGAAGTAAGCGCCGATGAAGTTATCGATCACAGAGCCAGCAGCGCCAATAGGGTCGAGAATGGAACCACAGTCTATCGCACTTGTCACAAGGTTCGTATTTCTAATGTAATAACGTTAAAATGCCTCACCCTCTTCCTAAAGCCGAAGTAAGCGCCGATGAATGTTAGCGGCACGGAGACGCCGAACCACAGAGCCAGCAGCGCCAATAGGGTCGAGAATGGAATCGCAGCCGATGAGCCCTTGCCCCAGAGAACCAGGTTCATTATGAAGAACAGGGAGAACACCACGCTGAAATAAACAAGATTGCAAGGTTAAAATGTTTTGTGGATTTTATTTCAAATTCATGCTTCAATAACCCTATTGTTACCCTCTTTTAATTTGTACCTTGTTGTATAATAAATTAGGATGAATTTTGTTTGTATGAGAAAGCAATAATACAAAAGAAATGCTACTTTATTTTGGTTTTTGAAAGGTTCTAATTAGAATAAAACACTCAGGCCACCAGCGCGCATGTAATCAGGGCGCAGAGGTTGGCGGGCGACGGGAAACCGAGCCAAGTGACGCAAAGTTAGAGTTGGACCGAGGTAAGTCTGCAACGATTTTGATAGCATACGCAGTGCAAGTGTTATTTATACGTCATAATTTCATAGAAGTTTTGACGTTTAAAACAACACTTGCACTGCGTGTGCTATCAAAATCGTCGCAGACTTATCTCGGTCTGACTCTAGCATTAAACTCACCCAGGGCACACCATCGAAGTGAGCAGTATGTTGCTCTTCCACCTGCGTCCGCCGAAGCTCTTGTAGATACGCGCGCTGACATAACCAGCGGCCGCTCCGAGCAGCACCCAGGCAACCAGCGCGCACGTCATCAGGGCACCGCGGTTGGCGGGTGACAAGAAACCGAGGCACGCGAACGCGAGGGTCACCAGGGTCATACCGAACACCTGCAAATATTGATGATCAGGATATTTTGATATTTATAAGCGAAAGGTTAATATTATGTTTCTACTCGTCGACCGTAATGGTTGAATTAAGATTTCATGAGTTACGAGAAGGTGTCGTTGACCAACCCGCCGCCGCCGGGCCCCGGGCGGCCGGGGCGCGTACGAGTATGAGAGCGCAGTTGCTCGCGTATCTTAGCTGAATACTTTTGGTTTGTTTACCTGTATGATTCTACTAGTTTAAAGTATTATTTTTGTTGACTCGTAGAAAAAGTATTGTATACATTGATTGCTTGATTATAGCTCTTCAATCTCGTACCTGACTTAGGCAACTCAGCGTACTCGACTGAAAAGCTCTCCATTATATCACGATTGTATATATTAATCATTTTAAAATTAAATGTCGCCTTGAAGAACTCGTCATGACATGGGACGTTGTTTGCTATTTATTTTGCCCGTCCTCACTGTGTGCTTGGGATTCTCTTTTGAATATAGAATTATTTCGCTTCCCTCCGAATTCAACACACCTCGAAAAAATATTTCATATAACTTCCTCTTATACAATCTATCATTTCCTGCTGATTAACTTATCAAAACCCTTGGACCATAAAAATACCTAATGCCTTGATCACACGTACCGAGTACAGTGGCGAGAAAGCAAATTGGTACTCGGCCGAGAGAATAGGGTGTGTGAGTGAGTAGGTGATTACACGCATTTTGCTTTTCCTGGCGAGTCAGTTCATTTTCGAGAGATTCATTTGTGCGTCAACAGGAATAGCAAAAAGAAAAGAAAATGTGCACAAAACAAGGTCCGAGTGACTTGCTTATCATTTTGCTGGGCCGAGTACTCGTCACAAAGTACACACGAACCGAGCACGTGTGATCAAGGCATAATAGCAAAATTAATCAATTGGCGCTTAATAGGTTTTTCCCAAAATAATTAATGTGTGTTGGAGCGTTATCGCGGTCCGACCGCCAATTACCAGAATGGCGATAAAATCTCGCCCAGCTGACTGGGTCAACCGTGTAATAGTGATTACCAACAGAATTATACGTTTCCAAATCGCTACTATTTATTTTATTTTCTTTATTGGGGAAAAAAACAGATACAGGCCAGTGACAGTACACAGATAAGATTATAAAATGATAAGTTTAGCATGCATCCTAACACAATTCCCACTAGGAGTTCAGGCATTCATTTTAAGAAAGCGTTGTAATCGGAACTTAAACAGATATCCCTACTTATACTAAAACTTAACAATAACGATAATTACTCGTAACATAACTTAAGCAGCTAAACTTACATAAACACAAAAATAATGATTACACAAATTACAGTAAATAAGTAGTAGTACTAGTCAAGACTAATGGTATAATGGTAATGGTAGATTGAATGTTGTATTTTGTGATGTCGCGATCCTTTCCGTATAAGACTAAATTTTACAACAATGGAACAAATATGAGTTTGTTCGGAATCGAATCTGTAGTGCATTTTGACGGTTTTATAAAAGTTTAGGATTTATATTAGTAGAAGAAAAAGAATCTCAGTACATCTAAGGAATGGAATGCGCTCCCGCCATCTGTATTCCCTGATCAATATGACCTCGGTCTCTTTAAAACAAGAGTGAATAGGCTGTTACTGAACCGGTGAGCTCCATCTTAGGCCCTGTCTTCACTTTCCATCAGGTGTGACTAGGGCCAATCGCCGATCAGTTTATAATAAAATAAAAATAAAAAATCTACCAAATAATCGAAAGTCATACTAAAATCGCAAAATGTGTTTACGTAAGTGCATTAACCTCTTGTCTGTGTATGATAGGATCCTGACCGAATTTTTAGTCATCTTTTTGAACATTTTGCATTTTTTAGGACGATTTTTGCTGCTCTATACAGCACAACTGAGGTTTGAACCCAAGGTTTTTGACGACCACACACAAATGAAAGGTTAAGACGCTAGAATTTACTTTAAATGACGTACAACAGGAGTTATTGTCGTATATCGAAAATGTGGACTAATTTTTGTAAGATCATAATACATACTCCAACAAAAAATATACTTCGAATCGCACATGACCCCGTTCTTTCCAGTTTAGTTTTGTATGTACCAGAAAACGAGTGACATAAGTGCATGGAATTGTTACACTAATTCAAAATCTCATCTCCCACCAGTAAGCAACAAAATCGCATAATACGTAATCTGCTAATCTGATTCAATTTTATCTCCCAGCAGTAAGCAACAAAATCGCATAATACGTAATCTGATTCAGTAGGTATTTTAAGAAATTATTAACGTTCTTTGAAGTTCTGTTAAGTCAAGAGTTTAATTTAATTTAATTTAATTTAAACCTACAGATTCGGAGAGGCTACAGGCACAGCTGGATTATACATCTACGCCTCCAGATAAAAACACGGAAATCTCAGAGTTAACTGCGGAAATCAGAGGCCTACGTAGTGAGGTGTCCACGATTCAATCCCAGATTAAAGAGGTGCTGGACAAGCTTACACTTCATACCGAACGCCTGGAAACTATTTCCAACAGAATATCAGACAACGAGTCAAAAATCAAGTCTCTTGAAGCCAAACAATCGCAGACTGCTGAACTCCAAGAGACAGTGTCCAGGCTTCAAGACCAGTTGAACAAACAGGAACAAGTTGCTTTGAGAAATGAAGTCGAGATAGTTGGTTGCCCTGAAAGCTCTAATGAAAATCCCATCCATATTGTACTAACTACAGCAGCGAAAATTGGTGTGACTCTTACTCATTGTGACGTGGATGCTACCTGGAGGGCTGGTCCCCGCCTACGCTCGGCGTCGGGCATGGAAGGAGTTAATCACCGCATCCACCCTCGGCCAATAGCCGTCCGCTTTATCCGTCGTGCGACACGTGACGAGTTCCTTAAAGCTGCGAAGACTAGGCGCAATGTAACAACGGAAGATCTCGTCTTTAATGATAAAAACCCCCAAAGGATTTTTGTCAACGAGCGGTTGACTAGAGAAAATCGGCAGCTTTTTCGTGCCGCTAGACAACGGGCCACGATCGCTAAATTTAAACACTGCTGGACATCTTCAGGTTCGGTGTTTGTCAGGAAGCACGATAATTCGGCTGTTATTCACATCCGCAATCCTCTGGACTTGGATCGTATTACCGGGGATCCTAGCAAAGAATCCGAAAATCCCTATGCAACTCCTGGTATCGGAAATGCCGTGGACTCTTTTTCAGAAGAGAAGCATGTGTGATTGCCTCAAATTCTCAAACTTTAGCCATTTTTATTTAGAAACAAGTAGCCCAATATGTTTGCAAATTCTACCATATTCACTTATTCTACATTTAATATGCATTTTAGTTATACTAAAAAAATATACACTATTATATTCACACCCACTCACCTACACTCACACACTAATTAACATATACACACTCAATATCTCAGGCTACAATTATAATTATCAAGTGGATGCGCCGCTACACTATACTAGTCTCGCACTTAACCACCGCTTTATTAAGCCATGGCCGGACTAGACTTATTAGGGAATGAACTTGATAACTCATTCCCTGTAAACTGTCATGTTGCTGAATCTCCGGAGCACTGCTTGAATATTATAAAGCCTAATTTTTCTTTTAAAGTCCTTACATTTAATATCAGAAGCCTTCAACACAATTTTGATCAGTTCCTTGTTACATTCAACCGAATAAAGATAGTTTTTGACGTTGTAGTCTTGACAGAATGCTGGCTGAAGGAGGGCTCGGTTATAGGTCAGCTCGAGGGTTACTCCTCTTACCGCACTGAAAGATCTCACAATCAAGCTAGCGGAGTAGTCGCTTATGTTAGAAAAACCTTAAATGCCACAGTCACCGAACCAGTTATACAGGATACAGATAGTCTTTTTATATATGTACCGGAACGTTTTTCTTTGCTGGGCTTATACCGTTCCCCCTCTTTTGTAAATCCTATCCCATTCATACACTCATTAGATTCTTTCGTTAATAATAACTCACTAAATCCTAACAGCTTTATCGTTACGGGTGATATTAACATTAACATTAACTCTCCCTGTTCTGACACTCATGCATCCGAGTACTTATGTATGCTGGCTAGTCTGGGGTTTATGCCTGCAATTGATAAACCTACGAGGAACAATACCTGCCTGGATCACTTCTTTGTAAGGTCAGTGACGAATTTTGCGTCGGTGGTCTGTGTCTCTGATATTACAGACCATGACCTAATTATGATTGGTGTTACAGCCCCCAATAAGGTTAATCGCGCCAAGCCATCCAGAACCGTGATCAGCCATGATTTTGAAGCCATCGGAGCGGAGCTTAAAGAAGAAAACTGGCAGCCGGTCACTAGTAAAACATCAGCTACTGAAGCCGCAGAAGATTTTTACTCCATATTAACTAACCTAATTTCAAAACATTCTTCATGTAGATCTGTAAGTAATTCAAAATTAATTTTGAAACCCTGGATGACTCCAGGCTTGATTAAATGCTCTAGAGTCAAGGACAAACTACATGTCAATCACAGAAAAAACCCCTATAATGAAATAGCCAAAATTACTTATACTAGATACAGAAATTTTTATATAAGCATTTTACGAAAAACCAAGGATGATCATGACCGAAAACAACTTTTGGATAACAAAAAAAACCCGAGGAAACTTTGGAAAACTATTAGAGACATAGCTCACCTCAATCAGGAGAGGCATACTCCCCATGAACTAGCCACCATCAAGCCTAACTTTTCTGACTCCCTTAATCACACCAATGAATTTTTCT
Source organism: Cydia strobilella (assembly GCF_947568885.1). NCBI lineage: Eukaryota > Metazoa > Arthropoda > Insecta > Lepidoptera > Tortricidae > Cydia > Cydia strobilella. The sequence goes on from NC_086044.1 coordinate 18,550,703, forward strand.
CATCAGTGGGCAAAAACCTAGCAAATGTTATACTCTCTGATAAAAACACGAGTGAGATGACACTTGCGACTAAAGTAGCTTTAACCAAATCCCCTCTTAGATCTATTTTTTTAAATCCTACCGACGATACTGAAGTAGAGAAATTAATCATGTCCTTAAACCCAGACTGCGCGTCTGGCATTGATAAAATAAACACTCGTATCTTAAAAAATCTAAAAAACTATATCGTCAAACCACTCGTTCATATTTTTAACCTCAGCATTTCATCGGGTTCTTTTCCGGAGTGTTGGAAAGTAGCTGCAGTGGTTCCCGTTCATAAAGGAGGTGACAAGAGCTGCCCCGGGAATTATCGCCCTATTTCTCTTCTCAGCAGTCTATCTAAAATGCTGGAAAAGATTATTAATAATCAACTAATCAATTTCCTTGAATCAGAACACCTGCTCTCCCAAAGACAATATGGTTTTCGAAAAAACAGATCTTCTGAACAAGCCGCCGTAAGGTAGTTAACCTTGTTTCTTCCTATCTTGACAGAGGAGAAACCTGCGTGGGAATTTTCCTAGATCTGGCTAAGGCATTTGATACTGTCTCAATACCGATATTGCTAAGGAAGCTTGAACTGTTAGGCATTCGCGGTATCGCATGGAACTGGTTCAAAAGCTACCTTACAAACCGGCAGCAGTGTGTAAGACTTGGCACTTTAGTCAGTGACTCAGCTCCGATAACCTTCGGTGTCCCGCAGGGAAGCATCCTCGGTCCCACTCTTTTTCTGATCTACCTCAATGACTTAATTTCTCTGCCCGTCAGTCAGGCAGAAATTATCTGCTACGCAGACGATACTGCTCTGCTGTTTCACGATGTGTCCTGGGAACGATGTTTTGCGGTAGCTGAGACAGGTTTGTCTGTGATTACCAAATGGCTCGCTAACAACCTGCTCTCACTTAATATTTCAAAAACAAAATACTTATGCTTTCATAAAACGGCTTCTTCTGCCCCCAGCTCCCGGCCAGATCTCAAGTTTTCTCGTGCCAATGCAGACGTCGATTCAGCCAGTCACTCGAGTAGAGTTTTCGGTGTTGTTAGTAATTGTACCGCCGTAAAGTATCTGGGCGTTACGCTTGATGAAAATCTTAATTTCAAAAAACACATCGAAATAATGTCTACTAGAGTCAGAAAGGTGATATTTATTATGAAGCTGCTACGAAATTCTGCTACGAGGGAATTGCTTAAGATTGTATACACTTCGATATGCGAATCCATCCTGTCTTACTGCATTGGCGTGTGGGGTGGCTCCACTAGCTCTGCACTACTGCCTCTCGAAAGGGCCCAAAGGTTTGTGCTCAAGGTCATGCTTGGGAAGCCTCGGTGGTTTCCAACGGTCACCCTTTATAAAGACGCGGATGTTCTTAGTGTGAGACAATTATTGATCCTACGAGTTGCAACTTACGTGCATCGAAAAACTATAAATTCCGAAGAATATCTTACCCTAATCCGTAATCGAATCTTCAAAGTTCCTACTCCCATCACAAAATCCGCATTCGCGAGGCGTTTGCCTAACTCCCTGCATCCTTATATTTACAATACAGTAGTAAAGGCCTGCAACATATCTAAAAAGTCTCCTCTTGAAGCAAAATTCGTAATTAAGAACTGGTTGAAAGGTCTTAACTACAGTCAAACTGAAATGCTGCTGAAGGTCGTCACCTAATCACTTACGTATGCTAACAATCTCTGTAGCCTTAATACATGCGCAACCCAACACACACTCACACACATACACACACACACACACACACATACACACACACACACACACACACACACAGAGACAGTTTTTCTTTAATTTTCTTTCTTTAAATTACTTAATTTCTTTAATTATTACTTCTATTAATGTCACCTAGTTTTTTACTTAACCTTTGTTTGTTTAATGCGAACCCGGCTACCACGTGACAGGCATTGCCTAGTGTGGGGCCACTGGATATTGTCGAATATTATTAAGGTTTTTTCTTTTAAATAAATATATTCTTTCTTCTTTCTTTCTTTCTTCTTTCTTTCTAATCTTAAACATTTAGTCTGGAGAATACCTACGATAATAATGACAATGACGCAATATTATCGAGCGTCATTACTTACACCATTTATAAAAGATTACACGTTATCGCGTTTTTAACCTTTTGAACGCTTTACATCATAAACAAAAACGTCACTGTCACGCCAAGGTAACGAGCGCAAGCGAGCGAATGTAAACTTTACTTGAGAGTGTCAAGGTTACTTTGACAGCGTCCGCCATAACACCTATAGTGGTCCTTGGCGCTGTGGGCACGACTAGTAACGAGGGGTTCTTGGCGTTCAAAGGGTTAACGAAGGTTTACCGGTTTCACCAAAACCTTTTTTTAAGAGAATAATATAAAAGACCCAGTGCATTATGCGTAATGGTCACGTAGACCACGCGTAGAAGTACAAATTGATAGGAAGACAATTAGGGATAGAATTTAAAAAAAAAAACATTCTTATTGAACCTTTACAACATTTAAAGATATGTGTCACACTTCAAGGTCCGAAGATATGTGTCACCTGCAATAGTTCAGGGCTTAGGCAGTGCGTTGTCTGTTCAGTATTTATATAGCTATTGTGACTGTTATGTTTATTTAGATTAAATTGATCGTTAGTTTCACCTGTGCCCCGGATCCCAGGAAGACAGCCAGCAGCATTCCCCGCCGCGGCGGCCGGAAAACATCTCCATGCACCAGTTTCCAACCAAACTCTTCCTGTAGGACAACAGCAAATACTTATTACGTAATTTGTTCATCGTTTGAGAGAAACGGATCTAGAATGGTATAATTTTGGTGCTGACACTATCCTCTCGCCACCCACATGCCAAAACTTGGCAAGACAAATGCAATTTTGTTTTGTCAATATAAAGTTTAAAATACAATGGATGGATGGATACAATGAATGGAAGTTTAAAATAGACGACATAAAGTTGCTTATTATGTTCAAGAGCAAAAAATAAAATCATCTATTACGACCCTTATTGACTTAGCATTAAAGTCCAAAATCTGCCATACAATACAAACTGCCAGCCCAGCCGGCGCGCCCCCGACCGGCCCAAGTAAAATTTTCTTTCCATTTTTATCCTCAACTATATCGGTCCTCACTGCTCGGACCAATAAATTGCCCCGGATAAAAATGGATCGCTTTATGCCGTTGTTGTACAATCTACTATTTATAGAGGAAAAAAATGCATGGTTTTCAAGTGCTGCTTTTGGATCTTGTTAACGTTTTGTCGTTAGGGTTTATTTCGTTATCTATACCCTCTGTCATTCATTATGATAACTTGAAATATAATATTAGCTCTATAATACCTGAATACCTAACTCATACTGCGGTAAAAAATAATTTTAATTCTACTTCCCTCCTTTAATATTATCAAAGACATATTTAATTAACTCTATCCTTCTTTCCACATTATTTTAAATAAGTAACAGTCACCGCCTGCTGTATACACGGTGGCAAAAAAATAAGTGCATTCCTGTTGCCAGGGAGGTTTTGGGATTATACTGAGCAACTTTTACTATGGGACTAACCCCGAAATCGCGAAAAATAATTTGCATGTTTCATACACTTTGGCTGGTCCATTTTTTATGGGAGGGCAAATTTTTTCTATGGTCTTATTTTTTAAGCCACCCTGTATAATATTGAATTAACAGTTTCTTACCTGAGCATCTTCTCCACACTCCATCTGATTATATCTCGCAATATCCTTATGAAGAGTCCTCAACAAAATCATAGCAACCATTCCACTAAGGAACAGGACTATAACCAGTGAGTTCAAAATGGAGAACCACTGAATATTCGTATGCGGCATCGATTCAAGGATGTAGTCCCATCGGGATGACCATTTGATGGTGTTGTTCCGGTGAAAGGTGACATGGTAGGAATAGGTGATGGAGAAGGTCTCGTCTCCGGTGAGCATGTTGGGTATTTCGAGGGGAGTTCGAGCACTGCAGTCTAGCTTTTCAGTATTCGTGTGCCGGATGCTGGCTGGTTTGATCTGCGATACAATTGAAATAAAGAAGATCAGGGACAAAGCATTTCAAAATATAAAAACCGGCCAAGTGCGAATCGGACTCGCGCACCGAGGGTTCCGTATTTTTTAGTATTTGTTGTTATAGCGGCAACAGAAATACATCATCTTTGAAAATTTCAACTGTCTAGCTATCACGGTTCATGAGATACTGCCTGGTGACAGACAGACAGCGGAGTCAGTGGTTTAGTAATAGGGTCCCGTTTTTACCCTTTGGGTACGGAACCCTAAAAAGCAAATTAAATTAAATATCAAATGCTAAAGTAGTTCTCGAGATATTTAGCGATGTGACAGATGGACGGACGGCCAGTTTTCTTTGTGGTAGTGCGCAAACGAGCAGAGTTGCACCATAAGGGTTTGTTTTTACCTTTTCTGTACATTACCCTAAAAACGACAATAACCGCGTTCAAAGGTTTAATTAAACTAATGGCTTTCACTTGTGTCACTAACTTCAAACTGGTAAAATCCATTCGACCCTCTCAGCAAATATCTAAAAGTATTACCTTTTCTAAATAGGTATCAAAATCGCATAATCTGACAGATGGATTTACCCGAGTTTGAAGTTAAGCGACTCACATATGGATACTATATTAATCACCAAGTTATATATCTATATTATCAATAAATAACCTGTCATTAATATTAATCTGAAGATGGTTTTATCATGACATACGATTATACATATATCATGAGTAACGATCGGGGATTAGGTTGCCAAGCTACGGGATGTCAAGTAAAAATGTTTGTACCGTGTACCTATGGATAGATGGATCTACGCTATATGCTCGCGACATCGATTGAACAGTTCGGACATTAATGGTATTTAACTGTAGGTAAAACATAATAACATAAATAGCATAATTATTATGGTCATTTACTCCACGTGGCATCCAAATCGCCACAATCACTGAACATGAATTCATGACACGCAATATTTGTTTTGTTTTAGACATGGCACAAAAACAAAGTTTGTCATTCAAATTTCTATTCTAATTGACCCAAAGCATCTTAATTTTAGCTTGAGGAAAAATGCTTTATGTATGTCTGTGTAATTATTCCGGACTATTATAGTCCAGATGATCTCCTCCACAGGCTGCATTTTTCAATCATTCTCAATTCTCATGAAATTTTGTGAATAGGTTCAATATTTATCCTCCTAAGGCCCACCATGCAAAAAAAATTGGCATTGGAATTTGAAATTTATAGTGAAGGAAATATGGTTGAATTTGTTTTGAAATCGAACGAAACAAAAGAAATGCAACTCTGTACTAATTAACAGTTTAAATTACATTGAAGTAAGTCACAATACTCATAATACAGGTAGAACCATAGACTTCAGGAGATTAAATGTTTTTTTTTTGTTGATTCTATTTTGAATAATTTTCAATATGGCAAATTTGTGAAGTTTGCAGCTCACAGAGCCACAAGTTTACCTTAGCCGAGATAATCCTGCCGCCATTCTCGCCGAAGCCGACGCCCCACTCCTCCTCGGCGCCGCTGTGGTACGTTATCTCGATGTCCACGTGGTTGAACAGGAAGTATGCGCCGACCGGGGCCTGATTAGTGGCTACGATCGGTGTACATGTGTCCTGTATATAAATTTATTAATTTAGGGAAAAAGTGGATTTCACCTTATACAAAAACCGGGAGTCAATATCAGAATACTTTTGTCCCCCTTATTTATTTGGACATAATTATGATGAAGCGTTTGGATATTTTGATGATATTTTTGATGTCTCATATTGGTAGAAGTAACTAATTACTCCCAATCCACTAGAAATATCATTGAAATATAAAGACATCCAGGCATTTTGCCACGGCTCATGGGAGCACAACTAATCCTATAAATTGACATAGGCACTAGTTTTTTCATCGAAATATAAAGACACTTCATGAAAAGTGTTTATTGACCCTGGGCTCAGAGCGTCAAGCAATATTCAACCTAAATTATGTAATGGATAGTTTTTAAATATTTTAATAGATTAATATTTATGTTTATAATAATTTTAGTAAGACACTAAGGTAGCACTAATTCTTGATGTATGCTACAGATGTCTCAGTGCTGTGGCACACTAGCATAAGGTATGCAATAGAGTCCAATTGCAGGAATGATAACAACACAAACTTTTGTTTATTAAAATGCCACAAGTTGTGTTTATCCCACATACATGGCCATGTGTTTTGTACTGAAAGCAACCAAACAAATGGTAGATTATACACATTCCATATTAACCAAGTGATCAATAAATCGATGTTTATATATTTGTTACAGTTATTTTATTTGTATTTCATGGATAGATTCGATCAAACCAGGTGTTATAACACTGTTAATTTTTTTGGTTTTTTGTAGTGGCTAATTGATTCTTTTTTGTTTACCCACCTACAGGACACGAACACTGTCCCTATTCAGAGTCCCGACGCCTGCCACTAATGCTGGGGTATGAGCTCCGCTGCATAGAATTTGTGATAATTACTATAAATGCCTAGTCTCAGTTGACATATTTAATTATACCCGATCTAACTTCAAGCGCAAAGTCAGCTTGCTTCTATAATTTTAATTTTCATATTGTAGCTTCATTTCTTTTGTACTGTTTATATACTGTAATTTGGGCCGCACTCGATAAACCTATATTCGTGTTTATGTAGATACCTACTTATGTGATACAAGTAAATATCCTTCTTATTAAGTTTTAGTATAGGTAAGGATATTTGTTTAAGTTCCGATTACAACGCTGTCCTAAAATTACTGTCTAAACTCCTAGTGGGAATTGTATTAGGATGTAGGCTAAATTTATCATTTTATAATCTTATCTGTGTATTGTTACTGGCCTGTATCTGTTTTTTCCCCAATAAAGAAAATAAAATATGAATTTTGAATTGAGCCATCGTGCAATCAATCAATATTGTATTTATTAAAAAAAAAACTACAAAAAAAATTTTTTTTTGGAGAATGTAATCTTATTAGACTGCCCCGGCAAACCTTCTTTCAAACCTTAGAAAGGATAATTATCTATGATAGTTATCTTGATAATCATCGTGATGTTTATGCCTGATAATTATCAATGTGATAATAACCCAAAATTTACGAAAGTTCTAAGACGAGATTAAGAAATTATTATTTTAAGTATTAAATTATTTTTATTATTAGATTTTAAAATTTACTAAAGCATTCAAAGAAAATAAATATACTAAATATAGCACCATCCATACCTGGGATAATTATCGCAATAATTATCAAAGACTATAATTATCTCGATAATTTCGAACCCTGACTTTATTTTAAAAATCTTACCAAATCCCTCCTGACTTGGCAGCCCATAGGGAATCCAGTACTGCAATAAGTCTTCTCCTTGTCCACCAAGTAGCACCAGGTCACCGGCATATTGTCCAGTATCCAGTGATGCTGATAATACAGCGCCATTCCCATCTTCAACAAGTTCAACTTCTTCAAAGACTCAGGGTTTGAGCCCTTGTAAGTCTTTGTACACACAGCTGCACAATCCACATTCTCCATAAAGTTCAGCTTGTATGGACTAGGCCTAATTCGCTCCCCGAACACAACTTGACCAAGATTCTCGACTGGCGATTGAGTTTCATCTGTTGTGCAGAAATCAAAGTGGTGATATTCAAATGGTATCACTGACTCTTCTGTGTTTAATCTGTTCACATACAATGGGATTTCATTCTGAAACAAATACACATATGTTTCATATGATTTAACATGTTCTGCAACAAGATTTTTTTGTAAATGGTATTTTGGTATTACAATTATAGATGTTAGAGCACAATTAGTACCGCTATTTATGCCTTATCACGAATTTCACAGTAAAAAGTAATAAATCGCAACATGAAATTGTCAATGCGGTGACGGCTTATACGGGCAAAACGTCCTGAGCGTATGCACTGAATTTCACATGCATTATCTGTACTTACTTTGCAAGTGTTTGCGTTATCCTCGCCGGTTTTACTGCAGTAATTTACCGGGGCTAAGCCGGGTAAATAGAACGCTTTTACACATGTCAAAAGCGATAATGCGCAAACGAATAACGAAGCTGTCGTGATCATGATGAGATGTTATTCCTTTACTAACACATCAAAAAACTAATTAAATTGCAAAGACACGCGTTATTACAGTCCACATAATCAATCTTTACGTTCAACACACAAAATATTTGTAGAAAAGTATTGTTTTTCCTTCTTCTGTCGATTTTTCTGAGATCTTTACACGGCACGGTCCTGGAAAACGTCACCACAGTGAGTGTTGCTAGTCGTGGAAATAAATATGTCACAATACTTTTCCGTTTCACTCAAAAGGCGTGTTGGAATATGAACTAAAAACAAAAAAAAACCGAAACTTTAGTCTGGCAAACCCAACTTGTCAGTAAATAAAATATAGTCTCTCAAGCCATTTCCGTCATTAGAAAAAAGCGGCAAATTTATAAAATGTAGGCGCGAAGGGTTATCGTCCCATAGAAATTTTGTTTGACAGACTATATAAACAAAAAAAAAAAACTGTACTCATCCCTTTTGTTTTGGGCGTCAGATTATATTATGACATAGTATATAGTATGACATAGATTTATAAGGCAAGATCCGCAAGATATAGTTGGTCAAGCAAATCTTGTCAGCAGAAAAAGGCGCGAAATTCAAATTTTCTATGGGACGATATCCCTTCGCGCCTACATTTTTTAAATTTGCCGCCTTTTTCTACTGACAAGATTTGCTTGACCAGCTATAGATTCCTAGTCCTTGGCTTTACTTTTGGCAGATTAGCCGTATGGGGACTATAGTTGGTCAAATCAAATTGTCATCATTTCTAATAGGGAATATTACGCGAAACTCTGCGTAGGGGGCGCTAATACCACAATCAGAGGGTCTATCGCGAAACAAGAAAATCGAAATTTCGTTATCTAACATCTCTGTCAATCTTGCGCATTCGAGCAATAAAGAGGCAGATAGCGAAATTTCGGATTCGCGTTTCCCGGTAGATCCTCTGTAGACAAACCGCCTTGATGCATCAATGTCATATTTTATTATCTCTGAAAACTTGTCAAAAACCTGTTAAAGGTACAGTATGTATAAGTTACTCTATGGTTTACTAAAAAGGCTAGTGCTGCACTCTGGTGGCAGAACATTGCAGTAATATCCCCTATTAGTAAAACATATTAGGTACTCCATTAATGACTTTGGTACTCCATTGATGACTTTTTTATTGACATTTGAATCTAATGACGGCTAGGTACCGTTTTAGTGCTCACCAGTTGGCGCCACTGTAGATGTAGGTCCAGAAGAACAGATCTCAAAATTCTTCTATGCTTATTTTTATAAAATCAATACGTTCTATTATACACAAAGGTATTTTCACGTCTAAGTGTGTAATTTTTTCAACCGGTTTAATTTTGCATATATTTTAGTTGGCACTTTTTTTGAACCACTAACATTCATTGAGCTATATTTATTGTTTACCTTGATTAATCAAAGGTGGACAAAGATTTACAACAATTATGAATAAGGAGTGAAAATTCCCGATAAAAAAGCTTGAAACCCCCCAAACTTCTATACATTTGATATTTAGAAAGACCTCCATCTACACTAGCGCCCCTAGCGGCGAAATTAAACGAGGGCTAACGCGTATGAATTCGCCGCTAGGGGCGCTAGTGTAGATTGGTGGTCTTTTCCGTAGTTCGAAATGTCAAATGTCACTTGTCACTTCAATGACTGACAGCTGTCCTTTAATCTTTTGGACCACCATCAACAGAGGCGCCGGACTTCCGGTTCAATCGCCATCTTGATAGTAGCCTCGTGATTAATTTCTTTGTTTTTTGCTCATTAATATTGTTTAATGTGTAATACCGATAGCTTTATTATACAGTAATCTAATGTGGTAGTGTGCAGTGAATGGAGAATTAATCTCAAAGCGTGTTTAACCACCATTCTGGAGTCAACGGCCGGTAGTCCACGTGCTTCTCGTAAAATCCAGCTATCGGTTTTACGAGACAACTACAACAACCACCGAACAACGTCGTGCTCTAAGAGCATTTGGTATTTCTACCTCTAACCGTGTCTGGCTAGAGCCCTAGAGGCCCATAATTTTATTGTTTACCGTACACTGGCTATGGCCGATGGCCGATATGTTTTAATCAAGAAATATTAATTCGATCCCACGTGGATCCCACTTTGACGTTGGCGAAATCATCGACAGTATCGATGGAGCCATACTACCTGAAAAATTGAATTGAAACAGAGGCGCCAACTGGTGAGCAAAAAAACGATAGCCCTCATTTTTTAATTTTATGAATTGGATTTGTTAAATGTTTTCAATATTTATTTTCCATTTTGTTAATACATAAGTTAATAATCTGTTTTAACTGAACTTAGCAAATCACAGAGCTTCTTAAATCTCCAAATCGATTCTGTAGCTGTAGGTTCGCACGAGTCGAGTGCGCCACGATATCTACTCTTACGAGATGGCCTACCTAACTTAATTGAAAACTCTGTATTAATTGGAAAATTTGGAAAGGGACGGGTTATGGATGGTATAGAAAGGATGCCAATCTCTTATGGCAGAATTCTTGCAAAAGTGACCGCTTTCAGCTTTAAATAATAGTTCCTAATCTCTCCGGTGGCGCTAGTTAGGCTCTGGGACATGAGTATAACGAACCATATAAGGCAACAAATAACCCGACCAAATTACGTAGGTTGTTTTTGGTAGTATTTCGGTGTATGGTGGCGCCGCCTAATTACTGTTTTTTGATCGACACTTTTCATACATAGAGATTTAGCTCCTTTATATAGTCTCCATGGGACGGGTGTTAAGGTAATGTCAAAATTTAAATTAGGGGTGCCAGTCGGTGTTAAAAAGACAATTTCCACCTCTTGTTTCTTTTTGATTTATTAACACTTTTACAAAAGATATGACTCGATATGACTATTGCGCTGGGAGTTGGCGGGTCCGCAAAGACTTCCTATCTATGTTGACGAGGTTCCCCGTGTCATCGTCCAAAGACAGGCCGCGGGCGAAGGCCGAGATCAGACCAAGCGCTGGCGCCGGCTTGTCAGCGGGCACCATGTGTCCTGCCCCTAGGATCATCACTTCAGTCAGGTTTCCGGCGGTTTTTACGTATCTGAAAAAAGAGTACAAGGGTTAGGTAGTCTAGTCAAAATTTGACAGCGAGTAAAGAGACATTGATGGGTAATATTGCAACTACGGACGCGATATTTTAGTGTCTCATGTAGTGAATGGGGCCAAAAATTGTTCTGTCGTATATCAATTGTCGTAATTTCAATTGTTCTCGGCCCATTCAGCTCATAGGATCTGAATGGGCCTTGGGAATTGAAAATATACGATACGTGCAACTTCCGATCCGACGTTCCACGGCCACCTATTATAGGATCACCTTGGCTGGATTGCCTTGTAGAAGGCGCTTAAAATAGGCTCTCTGACAGGACTTGTAGTAAATGGCTAGTCAGACAGTTCAGGAAGGAAATGTCACTGCCCTTGGCATTTCATACCCGCTCATTTTCTCAGGTCTCTATGGCACGGTTTCCATGTTCTGCCTGTTAAATCTTACCCAGCGAGTTTGTCGTCGTGGTACCAAGGGTTGCGCTTTGCTGTCTTGTAGGTTTTCGTACCGGAGAAGTTGAGGGAGTTGTACGTGTTCACCGACGGGTGGTACGCCACTATGATGTCGAGATGCCCACTGAAATTGAAGTATCCTATTTTTAACATCAATAGGTAAGTCTGTGCGTAAAGAGAAGTCTAAGATTGTATTGGTTTCCCTAATATTCTAAGACTTACGGCATAGACTCTGAGGGATTATTTGCCTTTCTATCACTCTTACATATACTAGCAATAGATAGAGGCAGATAACGAAATTTCGATTTTCGCGGTAGACCCTCAAGATACAACAACAAAGTGGGAGAAGCGGATCTTACTTATAAAGCATGACCCTGTAGTTCTCCAGCAGCTCCTCAAGCCACGTCCTAGCGCTGTTCATGAAGTCCGGCACCAGCTTCCTGTACACAACGCCGACCGACGTGAAGTTGGTGTTGCCCACGTGCAGAGCGCGGCGCACTTCGTTGCGCTCGAGGTATTCGATGTGCGGACCGCCGAGACCGATGTCGGTTTGGAGGAAGTTATAGAGATTGTCCAGTTGGGATTCGCGAAGAAATGTAGTAAGGAGGTAGTTGTAGTACTGAAACAAAAAAGTTAACTCAAGTGAACAAAAGTTAACTCTAGTGACCCGGCATTTGATCGCCAAGCCATCAAAGCAATTTTACCTACACACACGCCAACATCATTGATAAAACGAAGGCTATAACATTTATAAGCGTTTTTATGGCACTATGTGCACAACAATGAAATATGAAGCAATTAATAAGGGTTCTATTGGTGTTCATAAGTGTATATGTAGGGTGATTCCAGCACCCCGCCGTCTATAATCGGCGGTAGCGTAGGTCGAAATTATGCACTTACTTTGCGCTTAATTCGAGTGTCAATGATCGACTAGAAGACTTACTCATGTTTGGGTTTAAATCTTACTTTAGTTTTTTTTTGTTCAAATTTGAACCTCTCTTACCGCATACGCTTTAACCATCTCCCCGTTGTTGATGAACTGCGTGACGGCCAGCTCCAGATGTCGCATGGAGTCGGCGACGTTATCGTCCACCAGGCCGACCTCGCGCACGAAGTAACTGTATCGTTGCAGGGACAGGGGGTCGATAAAACCGTTGCCGATGGCTAGGCCCTGGGGACAAGACGGTTACATCATAAAGGTGTCGCATGGAATCTATGTTATCAGCAGGCCGACCTCGCGCACGAAGTAACTGTATCGTTGCAGGGACAGCGGGTCGATGAAACCGTTGCCGATGGCTATAGGCCCTGGGGACAAGACGGTTACATCATAAAGGTGTCGCATGGAATCTATGTTGTCAGCAGGCCGACCTCGCGCACGAAGTAACTGTATCGTTGCAGGGGCAGCGGGTCGATGAAACCGTTGCCGATGGCTAGGACACGTCATCGAGGTGTCGCAAGAAGTCGCCGTAGACCCAGTGCCGGATTAACCAACAAGCAAAATACCACCAAAATGCCAGGTTGAAAAAGGTGAACAAATTTTAAAATTAGGTACACACCAAGGGCCTGACACTTTGATAGAGAAAGATAGTGTTATTGCGATTCCTATGAGGGGAAAGAGAAAATAGTGCCATGCTTTGTCCTTATCACCGACCGGGTGGCATCATAGCGAAATACCGAAATACCGACTTCAAATTGGTGCTAAGGGGCCACTCGGATCCTCAGATATCGATTTGCATCAAGATTGGGTCGTAAATAAAGAATATCAAGATGGCGACCGTTCTGTTCAATTCCGACTTCAGTACCATTCGTGTTAAGGGGTCTCTCGGATCCTTAGACATCAATTTACATCAAGATCGGATTCAAAATAAAGAAAATCAAGCTGGCCACCGTTCCTATCAATTTCTACTTTAGATTCGTGTTAAGGGGCCTCTCGGATCCACAGATATCGATTTTCATCAAGATCGGGTCAAAAATAAAGAAATTCAAGATGGCGACCGTTTCGTTCAATTCCGACTTCAAATTCGTGTTAAGGGGGCTCTCGGATCCTCAGATATCGATTTTCATCAAGGTCGGGTCGAAAATAAAGAAAATCAAGATGGCGACCGTTCCGTTCGATTTCGACATCAGATTCGTGTTAAGGGGCCTCTCGGATCCTCAGATATCGATTTGCATCAAGATTGGGTCGAAAATAAAGAAAATCAAGATGGCGACCGTACCTATCAATTTCCACTTCAGATTAGTGTTAAAGGGCCTCTTTTCATCAAGATCGAGTCAAAAGAAAGAAATTCAAAATGGCGACCGTTTCGTTAAATTTTCACTTGAAATCCGCGTTAAGGGGCCTATCGGGTCGTTAGATATCGTTTATCTGAAAATAAATAAATAATTGGCAGTAAATAAGAACAAAAAAAACTATACTCATCCTTTTCTTTTGCTAGTACTAGTGTAAGACAAAGATAGTATGAGTCTCTCTCTCTCTGTCTATGTTTGAAATGAGACAGTCCTTTGACACACTATATCACTTCTATATAGACAAACACATCGGGTAAGCACTGTCATAGAATCCAAAAATAGCCGTCAGTTTTTTCGCCTGAGGCGCCCTTCACACCAAAAGGTCGGGCGAAGCGCGCTCCGTGGCGATGGAGAGACAGACCGACAGTGGATCTACGATGCCGATGCCTAGGCCCTGGGAATTTTAAGGAAACATCTCTTAGGTATACTCTACACCTATAACTCTGCGTGGTCTCCATACCCACAGGCATGGTTCAGCGCATATTCCCCTGCTTCCTGAGCGCGAAAATGCAAAAAAATGAAACGCGAAGAAACGATAGTTCATCAGTGCACCTAAAAATCTGGAGCCTAATGGCCTGGTCTTAGGTGATAAAACAACTTGCCAATACGTAAAATCATAATCATTAGTGTACAACGCCACAGGCACATTCCAAGATATTTGCTTTTGTCTTTCGAAAAAAAAATTACAGCTTCCTTTTCTGAAGGTTAATGGCTCGTTTAGTTTACAAAACCGACTTAAGAAAAGCCAAATTGTTATCGAATGCATATTACAATATGTTACGTTACGTAAGCCCATTTGCCTTGGATAACTAATGTCATTATAATCGCAGTCTTTATTTCGTCCATAAATCTTTTAATGCATTAACTTATCTCCTAGGTATACTATCCGCAAATCAAACTAACGACCGGGGTTGTAGAACTTCTCATTCTCACTCGCGTGGTCGTAGGTATAGTAGAGAGAGAGAGAGATAGCGATATGACCCTGGGGTCCGGGGTACCGGTCCTTAGTTTGGTTTGATAAAGATAAAGAAAGTTTATAATACAAGTACCTAGGCATATTACAATGCGCTTATGAACGTCAAATAAAGCTACGCCGGCTCTAACCCTACACCTCTGTCCCGAGAAGGTTTGCGGCTACTATCCTATAGTCCCTACACTCTCAGAAGTGACGTTTCAACCTTCCAACCTACCTGCAGATTGATCGGCTGGTCTTGGTCCCTCTCCCTGTTCCACAAGATCTGAATACCTATGGACGGGATGTGCTTGCCAGCGTACGACTCGCCGGCGATCGTCAGTGGCGCCTTCCTCAACTCGGGGAACAATGTCAGGAACTGCTGCAGTGCTGTGTACAAGTTCTCGCCGATCTAAAATTTTCACACAGGTTAAAGTATATGTATAACACTGATTTAAACTGTCACGATTTCGCGATTAAGTCCCGTCGCTGTGAATAATATATAGGTATACGTTCAAATTTACCTATAAAACTAAAGCTATGTAAATTATAAAGCAAGGTCGCTTTTTTCTGATAATAGTTTGATTTAATTCATCAAAGTAAAGGAAAAGTACCCTGTACCATTTTCCATAGAATAAGATAATAGAGATTGTAGAGTAAGGGGTTCTATTTAACTCAAACAAGTTTCATCTGGTGACGTGGCGGTGGCGACTAAATGCCCACTTTCCTTATAAGTTTACAGTAGGTGCCTACGGTAACCCAGCACATCGATGCCCTGCTGTCGCTTCGATTGAATGCTTTTTCATAATTTTTGTAATAACTTTGAAATTTAATGTTTTTTGGGGCGAATTAAGCTGTGCTTTAAAAATCCCATTACCGTGGTTTGATTGGTGGCATATCCTCGATCATCAGAGGTAAAACTGAAGCCTGTACCGACGGGGTTGTCGATAAACAGCAGCGAGTGGTTCTTGCCCCAAGAATACTTTAGTTCTGTAATTAATAAAATATGTACGGTATTATTAAGTATATGTAGGTAACATAAGTACATAAGTATGATAGTTATAACAAAACCGGGTTTTTACAAAAACGGAACCAACTAGGGACTATATACATTCAAACAAAAAAAAAAACCTAATCGGCTCTGAAATGACAGAGTTCTGAGGTTACATTATATACAAAAAAAAAACGGTCGAATTGATAACCTCCTCCTTTTTTGAAGTCAGTTAAAAACAGAAGCATTTTAAATTACACTCTTTGATTCAATGATTAATAATAATAACAATTACCTATGCAGAGAGAAGGTAATAATGAACGCGCGATAATAATGAACGTACGGGCGAGAAGGCTGCGTGCGGTACTTACCTTCCAAATTGCCGTCTTCATTGACGACAAACGGCCCGATTTCGGTGAACAACCCGTACAGCGAGGACACACCAGGACCGCCCTGCAGCCAGATGATCCACGGAGTGTCCTCCACCTTCTTGCCGGTCACCGGAAAGTACCAGAACCAGATGTTCGCGTTGTACTCTTTGTTCACCTACAATAAGACACTTAGCGATTGAATTGCTGCTTTCATACTGTCGTCCGTTCTCTGCAAACTGTATCTACTAGGAAAATCATGGGTGCAGTTAATTAACAATATAGCAGAATCCGCATATAATGACATCGAAGGGAAGTGACAAACACATCATACTAAGCGGATGTCATATAAAACATAGTTTATCAAAATACCATGTGACACTCCCAAAAAAATGGCGCATATCACATGATCCTTCTCGTCAGAAAACAGCACTTCTTTGAAGTAGTGTTGTCGTTTATGCTAGTAAATTCTTTTAAAAATTTAACTATTTTTCAATTAATAGTTTATCAATCTATAATATCAGCTACTTTTCACATGAAAATTAGAAAAGGTTTGATAATTACAGCCAAAAATAAGCAAGAAAGGCTGACCACTGGTGCATGGCTGAGCACTGGTGCCTTTACCCTAGGTATATGAAAAACAAACTTCGCACAGTAATTAGACGTACCTAATATAATAGTAAGCGGTTGTTCAGTATTAAACGGAGTCATAATAAACGGATTCCACTATTTCCACTGTACTTTAGCGAATGACGCGCTAGTAGCGCATTTGCCAATCTGAGGGCGTCTTTGACAACCCATTTGATAAAATATATACAGAATAAAAAATTCAATTTTCATCATCATTTTACTATTTTTATGTTTCTCGATTTGAAGTATCGTGGCAAGTGACAAGATTAAAAGGTTGGTGGTAGTGGCCTTTCAAAAAAGTTCAGCTAAAATTGAGTTTCTTTTTTTTAAATTGAAGTAAGAGTTACCAACTCTCCTTTAAATAATCTTATTCGCAAAACTTCCTTACCGTCAAATACCCAGCATAGCTGTCCATATCAGGCAGTATGTAATCGGAGTCAACCTTCGCCGCCTCTCTAGCCTCCTCCAGCTTGTTCTGCTCAATGAGCGGGGTGAGGAGTAGGGGCTCCCCTGCCTCGGACGCGGACTTGCCTCGGCCGGTCTTATACGTGTCCTCCATGAACTTGAGGATGCGATCCGGTGCCTCGCCAGGAGGCAGCTCGGGTAGGGAGAACCGTTCCGAGCATGATGCTGCGCAGCTAAAGGGTAAAGAAAGGTTGTTAGTTTTCCAGAAGTATTAGGAGTTGCAAGTTCCGGTGCTTTGTACCAGATTGGTTGATGCATCTTTGCTACCATCGTCGGACATGGATAATTGTAAATTTTAAATTTAAAAACCCTGTAGATAATATCTACCGCAACTAAATCGGTCGATTATGGAGATTATTGGGAATATTCGTAAGTTAGTGCTGAAACCCACATCTTTTCACCCTAACCGCACCATGATAGTGCAACCGTTCGGTTGTAAGCATAGGTAGATAAAAAGGAAAATATGAGGGGACCAAGTCACGTGACGTGACTCCTGCTCCTGACGCTTCTCCATACAAACGTAGTCCCCATTATGCCTCTCAGGATGCCTATGCTACTTAGTTTGATTTGTTTCGATTTTTTAATTATTACAAGTGTTAGGAGCTTTACAAAAATTCTATAGAAATAGTTTTTCGCTATATTTTTCTATTCAAAAGTGGTCGTCCACTTTCCTGTTAGGTATTTCCTTGTTTCAAGGCTGATGAAATTTTTCACTTCACTTTGGGTAGGACGAGCGAGTGCAAGTACCCTGCAGAAATAATATAGGTATATCAAAAAATACTCACACTAAAGTTAAAGCCCAAATTAGCAACATTTTTCCCAAGGTCACAGCGAGTCTGCCTGAAACTTCCCCAATTTTTGCAGTCACTTGTTTTTTCGATGGCTAAGTAGTAGGTATCACAACGGTCGAGATTTTCTTGGCGGCCAGTGTTCACTGGCTGATCTTCAGTTGTTTCCGTGGAAGGATCAGGTTCGTCCTAGCATCCGCGGTGGAATGGTAGCGGGCTCCTGACGGGTGGAATCTTGTACCCCAGCGCGGTGCGCCTTGAACTTGGATTATTATCTCGCGCGGACGTACAGGTTGATCCGATTATGTTGTTTACGATCGGTTCAATTGATTTAGTGTTGTCTTTATTATGAATGTGATACCTTAAAAACAGTCGTGTAATACTAATAGTGAAGGTATTAACAAATAAATATTAAATAGGTAATTATAAGAAAAACGACTTAGTTCAAGCACAGTTAAGGATGACTCACGTTAGACCGGGCCGTAACTTCCGGCGCTATGGAAAGCATCACGTGATCACCTGTCATGTCATAGAAAAGTAAGCGCCGGAAGCTCCGGCCCGGACACGGCCCGGTCTAACGTGAGTCCTCCTTTAAGCTTAAAAGTATTTTTTGTATTTCGTAAAATCCAAAACATGAACATATTAAGACATTAATCTATCAAAAATCGTTTGATGTTACTTAGTCATATTTTCAACGACATCCAGAAACCGAATAATTACCTAAACTAGTAATTAAACTTACCTAGATTTGCTATACTATATGGCAATTGAAACAAATATTGTATAATGTAGTTTACCAACTGCCTGTGTCGGGACACTAGAGGCCTTGAGCAAATCCTACGTATTCGGCAGTTTATAAACAGTCTGCCATGTATAAATGGGTAGGTATCATTTTTGCCAGTAAACACAATTATATCAAATACCTGATTAAATTCGTAAATTAAATCAAAATTAATGGAAAATATCTAACATACCATTATGTTATCAACATATACTTTCACTTGAATACCTATATTTGCTAACCATAATTAAGTTATTTCATACTAGCTTCTACCCGTGACTTCGTTTGCGAGTAATGATAATGATGATTGATAAAAAACTATCCTATGTCCTTCAAAAACTATCCTATGTGCTTCCCCGGGCCTCGAACTATTTCCATATCTAGGTAATTTAATTTTAATCATCTCAGCGGTTTTGGCGTAAACAGGTAAGTAATTTAAAAGACTTCAGGCAGATTCCAATTCCAATTCCAAATTCCATTTCCCATCATTATCTATATATATAAACGTAAAAGTCCTGACTGACTGACTGACTGACTCACTTAAATCAACGCGCAGCCCAAACCGTTGGACCTAGAGAGCTGAATTTTTCACAATAGGTAGCTTTTATGACGTTAGTGTCCACTAAGAAGGGGTTTTTCAAAATTCATCCCCTAAGGTGGTGAAAAAGGGGTTAAAAGTTTGTATGGAGATCATAAATTTTTTTGAGTGCGGGACTTGAAACTTCGTATAAAGGCATATTATTAAAATACAAGAAGTGATTTCAGCGTTTTTAAAAATTCATCCCCTATATGGGCTAAAAAAGGGTTGAAAGTTTGAATCCATTACAAATACTTTGACACTTCCTAGAAAGGCATAACAGCCGATTACAAAAAAAAGTAAAATTGACGTTTTTGGAAATTCAACCCCTAAGGGGGTTAAAAAGGGGATGAAAGTTTGTCTTGGGGTTCAAAATTTATAATATAAATGTTTATTAATTATAACAAAAATACAAGAAAACTTATTTCAGCGTTTTTAAAAATTCATCCCCCAAGGTGGTGAAAATGGGTTGAAAGTTTGTATGGAGATCAAATATTTTTGTGAGTGTGGGACTTAAATCTTTGTATAAAGGCATATTATTAGAATACAAGAAAAGTAATTTCAACGTTCTTAAAAATTCAACCCCTAAAGGGGTTAAAAAGGGAATGTAAGTTTATATGTGGTACATATTGTCATTTAAGCTAGGAACTTGAAACTTGGTAAAAAGGGCAATTTATTAAAATAGACGAAAACTGATTACTTACACCGTTTTTGAAAAGTTTGTTTAAATAGTGGACTTGTAAATCTTCTAAGAGGGTCAAGAGGGATTATATCTGGAACAATTTTTTTCAGTTAAGGACGGAGTTATATTGTCTGTGGTTAAGGTCTAGAAACTTCGTAGTTTGTGAAAGACAAATTTCATGCGTTGTATAACAAATAATTAACCGTCCCGTCCCTACTGATATCTTTTGCTGCATAATGTTCTATATTATGCTCATGTATAATATATAACCACCAACATACAAATCCACGCGTACGAAGTCGCGGGCAACAGCTAGTATTCTATAATTTATTGTTTAACGAAATAATTGTCTCTTTTTTCAAAAACCTCATTGTTGTTACTAACCGATCCTACTATACCATACTACTACCAAGTGTGGGAGTCAGCATAAATGTAACACTGATATTTTTCTATTTCAGAAATAAATAATTTGTATTTGTATAGTTGCAATCGCTTTTATAATTTTAGTAGGGATAGGTAACTAGGTACTTAATAATTATTTATTTCGTATGATTGAAAAGCACAAAGGATTATTAAATAATACTTATTTAAGTAGTAGTAAATAGTATAATATAAGTTATCGCAATGCAATTAAATTATTTTTTTATTTATTTGAAAGGGTCGTGCTGACGACGCGGTCGTGTAACGTAGGTAATACCTATCATGTTAATTTTTAATAAGTACCTACCTACTAATTGTATTTATTAAACCGAGATTTACATGTTGATAAATATTATAAAAATACCTACCTACTCTTATGATAGTGAAAATTCAGAGAGCACTTTGTTCAAAAATTGTAATAGGTACCTACTGAACTCAGTTTCTCTAATAAAGAATATTATTTTGGGGAATATTTAGCCTTATTAAATTTATTAAAACGTGTCATTCACGTGATTTGAAGTCGAAGATTGTTCGACATGTTTCGCTGCATAACGAGCAGCTTCAACGGAGCACGCGTTGGCGGACCGACGCAGACAAGGCAATAATTTGGGCTGAACTTTTTTTTTCCATATATTTATGGTACTTACTACCAAAAAAGAACATGCTGTACAGGGCCGATGAACAGGTACGCTCGCGGGGTACCAACGACCTGTTTAGCATAAAGCCGCTCCCACGCCCGCTCGCGTTTCTCGATACTATAGATTCCTCCACGCCGTGATTTGCTCTATATTTAGTAGTGATGCGCCAAATATGTACTTCGAGAAAGAATTCGGGGAAACTGCCAAAACGAATAATTCGGATTGACCACTCCTAAATTTAAAGTTAATAAGAGCGGTTTAATATAATTAATTTACTATAGGTAGGTGGTAGGTACCTAACACAGGTAAGGTAGTGCACTATACTTTTGCACCTATAGGCCTGGGACTTTTCCTAGCAGACCATGGTTCTAGAACCCAAGCAGTCCCAAAATTAAAATATAAATAAAGTAAGTCAAAACTTAAAATATCTCTTTTTCTAAATATTTATGTTTTACTAAAAATATTGCACATTATTTCCTAACAACTAACAATATTATCTTAACAAATAAATAAAAAATCCAATATTCCGAGTACCGATCAGTTACTTACTTTAACCAATGTTCGGCGCACCCCTAATGTCAGCTGTACACACTCGCCGAGAGTCTCGGCACCGCTCCGATCCAGAGAAGCGCAAAACGCGACAAGGAAGAGCGAGACGAGAAGGGAGCCATGTACACACTCGTTCTCGGCCTGTCTCGGGGTCTCTCCACGAGTGTGTACAGCCCGTACCTATAATATTTAAAGGCTTGTAGTAAACCATCGGTGTCCATACATCCACTTTTCGTATTCTTACCACGTATTTCGACCATATAGCTCAGCCGTCCGAACAAAATGTACGACCATAAAAACCTTAGGTATTACGTTAATAATGATAATGACACAATGAAGAGCACACTATGTTCCCACGGTATAAGCCGTTGGTGATCAATTGCGATTTTTTATGTACGACTCCGCAGGTTGGTTTACATAGGTATACCAACAGGATATTGTATAGGAAATATTTTCAAGTTTATTAGCTTAAAACCCTTGAAAGTAACTCTTTAGTTCGAACAAAAATTTGACAGTTCCGAACAACTGACAGGCCGATATCGTCCGGCGGAATGGTTATCAGTGGGCCCCTGTTATCACATCAAATATTGTTTCCCTCTGATTTCATTTGAATGTTCAAATTCTAATTAAATATGCCCCAGGTTTTGCTTTACAATTATAATAAAACCTAGAAACTGTAGGTAGGCTACTGGCAACCAAAGTGACTGAAGTTTTCTGACAAGGATTCCGCTCTTTCACTCGAGCACTCAGGGGCGGGGGCGGTTGGTAAATATCACGTAATTTTTCGGGCAATATATAGAGAGAGAATCAGATTAATTTAAAGTAAAACATGTTTCTAGACTAAAATAACGACGAAACGTGCCGAAAATAGATAGGCACTGCCTTTTGCCCTTTGTCTCGTCCTGCCGTCCCGCCGGCCATGCCCCCAGATGTTTCCCAACCAGTGGGGCGATAGAGTGATTCCAAGGGGGGCGCAACGAACAGCACCATATTTACCCCCTTCTTCATAAAACTTTACATTTAATAGGCACTCTCCATTTTGGCCCCTAGGGGACGTAGTGTGTTAGCATAACGTTGGGTGAGGCACATAGGGTAAAAGGTTGGGAACCCCCGTTCTATATATTAAAATCCATGAATAGATGTAAAATTATTCAGTATTGATTTATTAGATTCGGTCCCCGTCGTGTATACTACTCTTGATAAAAATAATAAAGTAAATTGTGTTTTGTTTATTAAATCAAACGCATTTATACCTACTCAAAATACAACATTTTAAAGATCTCACTTGAGATTAGAGGATGGGAGGGGGTTGAGACAAATCTCACAACATCTCACCAGAGGGTGAGGGGGAATATAATATCCTCAAAACCCCCCTCACGTAGTTAGTGGACGCTCCCTTTGTATTTGCTATAGGTATATAATGTTTTACGAAAAAAACAACCCATAGGTACTATTCTATTAAGTGCTTACTCAAGACATACGCGTGACATCGCATCATTTAGGATTAGGTTAACTAGAAGCTTTCAAGCGCCACATTTTAAAACTACACATGAAATTCTACGTAATTAATGGAAATATGTATCATCAAACTTAGTTTTTGTGTACCTAAATAAAAATAATAATATTGAAATGCAGAAATTGCAACATTCAGATATCAGATGCTAGAAGCAGAATATAATAAACTTTATTATGCTCACTATGGTCTCTCTGCCTTGTCCATTTAATATAAAACGCCAAAAATACAATTAAAGTAAACAATAAAATCACATTAATCACAATGCTAGTCGCCAATATTTCATTATGTCCTTCCGTTTTCAAACCTGACGAAACTTTTTCATCAGTCATCGGAGTGTATTCGGCTTTATCCGTGTAGTACCAAAATGTTGTGAAGTTCTGGCTGATGAAGGAGTTGATAAGCTGGTAAGCCTGGGCAGGTGCGTCTCAGGGCGCCAGATGGCCTGATATTCGTACTAGAATTTCTGTTAGACCGCCGCCCTGCTTGACGTAGCTGAAAAGACGAATGACAGGTTTTTCGGTCACATTTTATTCTATCTCCAGCCCATTTCTTTATCTTCTCGTATTTATATGTATTTCACGACTACCCCTTCGTTTAGCAAACTCCCGCAGCGGGAATATTTATTTGAAACATATCGCCACTACTTCGAAAAAATCTCGTATCTCGCACTGCTACTCAAAATTAAAACGCAGTAACACTGTACGCATCCCATACATATACGAAATTTTTCTTTTGATTGACAGAACAAGATACAAGTTTTTTTCAAAGTACTCACGATATAACTGACAGAAAGTTAACATTTCCACAATCAATATCTGCCACTTGAACTGCTAATACTAGTAAGAAATAAAGTTGTAGTAGTAGTAATGTACTAAGTAAGTAGTAAAAATATATCTGTGATAGTTTTATTACCTTGGTTCTGGTCCGCAGGTGTTCATAACGATCTCCCTGCCTTCTTGGTGCCTGGTCGAGGCACCACGATAAATAAATAAATGATAAATTTGAATTATTTTGAAATCGAGTTGAAGTTATCCAGTGATGTTTGTGTGTCATATCTGGATTTTGTGATGAAAAATAAAACAAAGCAATCAAAACAACATTGTTTTAATTTTATAAAAAATAGAAATAACAAAGAGGATCTCTTACGATAACTTTTTTGGCAACATTAATCGGTAATTCAAATTAAAATATAACAATAATAAAAACAAGCATCTGTCACGTCATGGTTAAAATACCATCAGATATAGAGTCCTCCACGGTGCTGTAGAAGAATGCCTCACTTCTTCTTTTGAATCTCATATATACGACAACACCACTAATAAGGCAGACTATAAGGAGCACATTTAGCACTACTGACGCTATAAGCGCGTTGTTTCTTGGTGTCGTCTGATTTGTAGGTTGATTATCGACATACGACGGCGTATATTCCGGTTTATCTGCGAATTCGGAAGGTATGGGTAAGTCGTCGTCTTGGATGAAGTGTTGGAGCAGCGCGTGCGCAGCTGCAGGAGCGGCAACTGTAACCAGGTGTCCTACTCCGAGGACCAGAACCTCGGTTAAACCGCCGCCCTCTTTTACGTAGCTGAAACGATACGGTCTAAGTCACTAAATGCTTTCTGTTTTTATTTTTTCAGTATAGACACTCATGAACCAGGAGGAAGGTAAATTTATGTATTATTTGGGTTTCTGTTTCAAGGTTACTTCATGTCTCCGTTGATTCTGACCAATTTCGATTCAAAATAAATCATAAAATATAATCAAATGCATGCATACCGCACCTTCTGCCTTCGCGAATTTTTGATACCGATTTTTCCCTTTTGTGTGCATAAAATAAAGGTAATTAATCACTGGATTGAAAAGAAGACCAAAGGAAACTGATTTGAACAACAAAAATTTTATTTCGACATTTTACTCAAATTTTCTATGGACACGATCGATTGATTTCATAACCTATATAAAAACGGAGTCTCACTTGCATTACTTACTTTAAGTACTTTACATAGTTTGTAAAGGAGTTACTTAATAAGTTAGTAATGTAGGAATGCGGTTAAAGGATGAACTAACCCAGCCAACGTTCCATTTAGCGTCCAGGGCCGTCGCGGAGCCTTGAGGAAGTCGTCTCGATGACTCCAGTGCCAGCGCTTGCGCCGAGAGTTCGCGGACAGCTCGCACGGCGCAGTCAGGTCCAGTTGACCGCTGGAACAAGCATGGATTTGTGAACATAACACTACACATCGATTGACGTCGTGTGCCCTATGAAACAAAGAAGTGGTTCTCAGGAACAGTTTAGATTGATCTACTGAAACGCGTCACCTAATGCCGTCGCGGAATTAAGTCATGACGTTTCCAGGCAACCGGCATTGTTTTCATGTTTCTGGCCAAGAGCAATTTATTAGAGCGCAAAACCCGCAAGGGGTGTGGTTTGGATATCTGTCACTCATCGCCGGAGTGGTAAGGTAAGGAGGCCGTTGGGTGCCGATGAATTTAGTTAAGTTCTGATCATCCACGTCTCATTCCATAAATAACGCATCTCTAAAGTACTTACCAGTAAACCATAATTTTATAATGTTCTAGCAGTTTTTCCAGCTTCGGTCTAATAGGTCCAAGGAAATCCTTCATCAGAGCATCGTCCACAGATCCATTGTTAAACGTGAACTGTATGGCACCGACATGAAGGGCCTCCTTTATGTGAGGCTGATCTATAAAGTCGGTGAAAGTACGCAGGTTGCCAGATTCGTTCAGCAGGTTGTAGTGGTTGGGTTGCTGGGAGATATCTTTCAACAACAGGTTGAGTTGATCGCGGAGCTGTAAAGATATTAGTAAATTTATATTATTAAAGTTCTCAACGTTATGGTCTCCAGCCTATATACGTCTCCTGCTAGGCAAAGACTAAGGGAGATCATTGTACAGGAGGATTAAGATTAGTTATAGTGAATAAATAGTTTGCAGGTTGGGTTACGGGACATGTTGGTACATTGATGAGGACCACCACTTGTCTGTTATCCTGCAGTGGTTTGGCGGAGAGCCAGCCTAATTAGTAATTTTCTTCCGACGGGAGGTCTATTATTTCATATTTTTTCGACCCATGGTTCAAAAGTTATGACGTGGGGGAGGATTTTTTTCCGTTTCCGAGAATCCATTTCCATTGTCCAGTTTTTAGTATTTGTTGTTATAGCGGCAACGGAAATACATCATCCGTGAAAATTTCAACTGACTAGCTATCACGGTTCATGAGATTCAGCCTGGTGACAGACAGACGGACAGTGGAGTCTTAGTAATAGGGTCCAGGTTTTACCCTTCAGGTACGAAAACCTAAAAAAATCACGTTCCAAGCTTCATGCAGGTTGTTCTGTTCCATCACCTCCTCTATTTATCCTGCAGTGTCTTGACCGCGAGCAAGCCTTGTGCGTCAAGAAGACTTCAGTGGACCGACGAGATGTCTATTATATTAGGAATTAAGATTATTAAAACTCACATTCCAAGCTTCTTGCAGGTTGTTCTGTTCCACGGCCTGGCTGTATTTATCCTGTAGTGGTTTGACAGCCAGCAAGCCTTGTGTGTCCAGTAGACCCCAGTGGTAGTATACCGACGAGATGTTCGCGGCGTCAATGCGATCGATGATTGGGTTGCCCATCGTGAGACCCTGTAACGTAAAATTACAAAGACCGATTAATAAATGTGCTTAATGTGTGTGTGTTTTATTTAATTTTGTCGTGTTTCTACGCCTACAGTTAAGGTTAGACGATCCTAAGCAGTTTTGTTGCCTCATACGTGATTATAATAAGTACGTAATTTTTCTTTAACCCCACCTTTCCCATCAGTATCCGTGATTTGTGTAGTGAAAACAGAAGCAGTGGTGAAATCAAAAGCTATATCTACCTTCAAATTGATAGATGCATTGCCTTAAGAAGCGCAGATTTCTTCGAAAACATATTGTAATTCTCAAGTCTGGTACGTAGCGGCCCGCGTAACATTTCCCAGCGAAAAACACTGGCGCGGTTCTCAGATCAGTAAACACTGTAAGGAAATATTGTAGAAGATAATAGGTAGGTGTGATAAAAAGGCAGTACCTGCAAATTGACAAACGCATTGTCTGCTTCTCTAAGAAATTGTACCCGAAGGCTGGCACGTAGCGGCATGCTTAAGATTCTCCAGCGATCTAAACCTGCTCTAATGCATCTGCATGGAAGTTTCGAGAACCGGTGGTTAGACAATAGCCGTACCTTCAAATTAATAGACGCGTTGCCCGTAGGCTGCTCCTCCAAGATCTTGTACCCAAAGGCCGGCACGTAGCGACCGGCGTAAGACTCCCCAGCTATGTAAAGCGGTGCTGTTCTTAGCTCAGGGAAGATCGTGAGGAACTGTTGAAGTGCATTGTAGAGATTCTTGGAGCACTGGAACGTTAAAGATTCAATGATAATATTTCATAGCCTTTAGTTTTTTATTCTGTTGTAAATTTGTCTAGTACCATCATGCACCGCGATTCTTATGCCATTTAGAGCCCTAGCGAAATTGGTTGTTCCATACTTACGCTATGGATTGTCCAATTTAGCTAGAACCCTAAATGGCATAACAATCACGGAGCGTGACTGGTGTACTTCCTTTTTGGCGACATTTATATCGCCAAATTTCACTTGGCAACCAACTTTTCGCCAAAGTTTCATTTGGCAAACCAATCGTTGGTATAACCTTACTTCGCAACCATTTCATTTCCCAACCCCATACTTGCGAAATGAAAATGACGTACTAGGTTGCGTTAGGTTAGGCTGGATTATTATGAAAATTTGCGAAATGAAATTTCGCCCAACTAAAAATATGGGATAAATAGTTTGGGAACTGAAAGTTTGTCAAGTAATTTTCGCCGAAACATCAGTAAACCAGCGTAACTGTATAAGCAGTAAGTAGGGTTAGGTTAAGGCGGTGGTTAGTTGGTGGTGGTTGGCGGTCTAACAGCCATAAATAACTAATTTGGGAACGATTCAAAATTAAATTATAAACTAAAATAGATGTCATATAGGTACTAAAGGAGAAGTGACAACGCCCTACTGCGGCGGAGGCCGGATTTGAACCAGCGTCTTCAGCACGTGCTCACCCATAGAGATTGTCAAAACGAGAAAAATTTTAACGGGTCCCGCCGTGACGTGACGGAGTAGCCTAAAGGTTCAGGGCGTTAGCCGCGTAAGCGAAGACGCCAGTTGAAATCCGGCCTCTACCACAGAGAGGACTTTATCACTTTTTCTGTAGTATATGAATATGACATATCTTTCAGTTTATAACCATAAATAACAAAAAAAGGCAATAAGCAAGATGCTTACCGTTTCCATGTCCTTCACTAATCCGTCTTGCTTGTCGGTGAAACTGAATCCAGCACCCACCGGGTTGTCCACGAACAGCAGCGAGTAGTTGTTGCCCCATGACCACTTGCGTCCTACAATTATAAGCAGAACTCTATAGTGACACCTAGGTCACTTTGTACAGTCGCCATCAGATATATCGGAGGGGCTGAGGTGCTCCTATATATCTGAACACCCACTCTCGAACCATGAGAATAGAGGCGTGTTCAGATGTTTGTGACCACCTTGGCCGCTCTGATACATCTGATGGCGACTGCACCGACTTTGCAAGCGACAAAGTATAGTCTGTACGAATATCAAATGAAGGTCAATGAGGGGACCATCTACAAACTCTTAAGTCGCTTCTAACTCTTGCGTTGTATATACACATACTCCGAATACAGAAGGTCGGAAGAGCAGAAGGGTTTGGGGGGGGGTAAGCTCTTCCTTTCTGACTGTGTCTGAGAGACGTACATATATTAATATAAATACGAGTTCTTGCCCTATGCGCCTCTTCCCAGGAATAAACAGAAATCTTCACATTAACCTTGCTATAAAATATTACGTTTTTAGTGGCACTATCACAGTCGCTGCAAGTAAATCTGTGCAGCAGAGCTTAGATCCATCTAACAACTTGTAAAGTGCTGTTTTGTTTACAGTCTGTGAACAAGGAAGTCATTTTATGCCTATGTAGTGCGGCGCGTGAATTTACGTTAATTGTCAACAACACAGACAACCCAGTAGATTGTCCTGGCGCCGACGTACGAGGAGGCCCGACCCCAGCTGAACTGTGAAATGGGCTAGACAAAGAAGAAAGAAAAGAGTCAACAACCATTGGATAATTAATTACTTTTCCGCTCAACAATAGATTTTTTACAATGTTGGTCGTTTTCCCTAAGCTGATGATGACAAAACAACTATGTTAGTTTCCTCATTAAAATAGATACACTGTTACACCTACGTATAAATCTTAGAACAATAGAGTAGAGTCGTTGTCCAAGCCATTATCGAATCAATACTTATATACCCAGGCACTTGAGAAAACAGTAAAGATAACTTTGATAGTCTTTAACCTCTCGTCATTCTCATACTATCTGTCCTTCGTAATTACTTCATTAATGTAGCTCTGAGAATTACCCATTGCAGAGATATTTCAATATACACTTTCGCTCTCCTTTTTCCTGTTGTCGTATTATTGAACATTATACTTAGTTAACTTAGTCTTGTCTTGGCAGAGTGGGTGGACACTCCTCCTTTCGGGCTTTCTCGGCTCTTTTCGGCTCAGCATTGCTCCGAGCAATTATTAGGGTTGGCACAATTTGACGTCCCTTTGCGGGCACGACCACAGATAAGATAATGACTTGAATTTTGACAACCCTATAGTGGATAGTGCCATACATTAGAAAGGGACAGCATGATTTGTCCCTGAGTCGCTGTCAAATTTCGGTTTTGTAGGAAGTGTCCTTTCTGTACGATAGTACTATTATTTATTCTGGTCTTGGTTGAATTAAATTAATAATAAGGGTAGTAATGACCGCATCTTAAGCTTCTCATACTTACGTTTCAACTGCGCACCATCATACTCAAACGGGCCTATTTCATCGAACAGCCCAGCCAAGCTGCTGGCGCCAGGTCCTCCTTGTAACCAAATTATCCAAGGCGTCTCATTAACAGGTTTCCCGGCCACGGGGAAGTACCAAAAGAACATGTTGGAATTATACGAGGAGTCAACCGTAAGGAATCCGGCATGGCTCGTGATGTTAAGGAAGAGTGTGCTATTGACTAAGGATTCGTTTCTTGCTTCCTGGAGGCGATTTTGTTTGATAAGCGGGGAGAGCATTAAAGCCGGCGTGGTGTTGACCGGAGTATTCGCTGCTATGGTGATGCTGAAATAGGATAAATTTTGACTTACACTGGAATCCGTCCTTATGATGTTAGGCATTTCCATTGCCTTACTCACTGGATGATTAGAATTGGTCTTGAATATGTAGAATTATCAAACACCTAACGGTATTTATTTATACAGAATGGCTAAAAAATAAGTGCATTCCCGTTGTCAGGGAGGTTTTGGGATTATACTGAGCAACTTTTACTATGGGACCAACCACGAAATCGTGGGAAAAGATTTACTCTATACACTCTATTCTCTTTGCTTCCAAGCTGTCGTCCCTTTCAAGCTACCGTCCCTTCCCTTAGTAAGTGTAATGTATAATTAACGTATTCACAATCTAATCTCTTCTTTGTATATTTTTTTTGTATATCAAGCCTTGTTTACATTCGACCACAACAAAGATATAATGTTATGCACCTATGACCTACCGGATATGCTAGTAATCTTACCCGACAAATAAAACAAACCTAGTAATGCCAAGTACTTACTGTCTTAATAGGCATATCGCCATTAAAATGTATAGAATACTAAACTTTATCAAGTGTACGGACCGTTACGGCCAAGCCGGCATTGGGATTCGCTTGCACATATATAAACATTCACATTTCAAACATATGCGAACATAACCTCACCTTACACAAAAAACGACTATCCCAATCCTTATAATCATGTTGTAGGTAGGTACTTTATTTTTATGGCTGTGTATAGTTTCTTTGTTTTTAATGTACACTGGTTAATTATAGCATTTAAGCTAGTTTCACACGCACGCGAACACGCAATCGCCTCATGGCTCGACTCGGCGCACACTGACGTTTTTGTCTGGCATTCGTTGGTAAACAACGTCACGTCAGCATGCTGGCTGACTCATATGTCGTGTGTGTATTCTTATCAGTTATCGAGCATATTGAATCGGGTGGACCAAGGAGGCGATGAGCCTTCTATTCTAGTACCTAGAAAGAAATAGCACCTTTGAATAGTCTGTAAGATATTAAATATATTGTGGTTTCGTAACATCCGAGAATGGACCGGGATTAAAAGGGTGGCCGAACTCTTTCGCCTCGCAAAGGACAAACGTTCCCTAATAGTTGGAAAGGCACCTGAAGAAGTAGAAGAAAATAAAATTAAAACAAATCATTTATTAAAGATATAAGAAAACATCGGTATTAGTAACATTACTCGTAGTTCCAATGCGCAAATACTTCTGCATGGTAAGCAAGGTCGCTTCGTACTGCATGTTCCGCTGACCGAGTGGTACGCCGTGGGTGAAACGGGTGATGAGGGCCTGCGATGGCGCGGGCACGTCCTGGGGGACCATATGGCCTGCGCCGCGAAACACAACTTCTGTCAGATGGCCCCCAGTCTTGTGGTAGCTGGGAAATAATTAAAGACAATATTAGGCAACCTAGGAAAATTCGGCATACGGCCAGTTTTTGAGGCACAGTCTGGTAACATCGTAATTAGGCATAACGTTTCGTGACCTTGTCTTTTATTGTCAATAATCCGTTTTTTGTTAGACAGTCGAGTGTTTTCTTCGTTATTATTCAGAACGACGGAACTTAATCGCGTAAAATTAATAAGTTTTAAATTGAATAATAATGAGGAAAAATTGTGAACGTTTATAAGTGTTTTCTTGTCTAAATTCTATTAAATGAGTTGTAGAGAGAATTTCGTTAAAATTAAAACTAGGTATAGGTACGTGACGAGGTTATAAAAGGGTACGTATTTATATGTTCGTTTTTCTACTCGTCGACTGTAGTAATGGTTGAACTAAGATTTCGTATACCAAACTGTAATTGCGTACTTTTCATGTATGGGCTCCCAACTCAACTATAATATTCATAAGCAAACGCTGTAATCAACTATAATGAATTCGACTAATTACGTGGCGCCGCGGTGCAGTGGAAAAGACACCAACGCGTGACTTTTTCACGAGTAAAATTCATATATTAATTATATTATGCACGCGTTGATGTCTTTTGTACTACTGAGATACTTAACAAATTTTCTTTAGTTATTTAGGTTTTATAGTAGAAAAAGTATTATTTTAGATGACTCCTAAAAAAACCTCTCATCTCAACCCTCATCCATCATGAAACTCATCATCATCATGAGTCTTTTCGTGCCTTCATTAGGCCACGAAGCTTGCGGAGCTAAACACGGTACTCGACTAAAAAGCACTCTATTATATCACGATTGTATAAAATACTATATTTAAATAGCATCGTTATTCATGATTGCCGGTATTTTAAAGAAGGCCACCATCAACGAATACCAACTCGAGATGTAAACTAACATTCTTTCAGTTGGTAACAACTTTCCACCAACAAAACTACGTTATTTACCCAGCGTTTCTGCCGTTGAATATGAAGGGGTACCGCGCGGCTTGCAGAAACTCCTCAGTGCCATTCCACTTCCATGTGCGAGCGTTTTTGGAGGTTTGCAGGCAAGGCAGCATCATGTCTAACTGCCCACTGTTGAGAAAACATGGTCTAAATAAAAATCTAAGATTATTGAGAATTTTGATTTGGTTACATTCGATCGATCCAAACACCTCAACTATTAGCATTTGAAGCCCCAACCCAAAAGCATTAGTCCTTTCACGAAATTGATTTAATGGGAGGCTAAGGGGCAAAAGATAAAGGATTTGAGTCCGTTCATGAAAAATTATAAGGTTAGGTTTCCAGCATACCATTAATATGATATCAGAGCAAATTTTTGGGTGATTCCGAGTTACCATATACTTAAGATGCTTTATTTTGTTACCGACAGGAGCTAATTAAATTGTTATGATAACTTACCAATACACCAACACCCGATAATGATCCAATAACTCCTCCAGCATGGGTTTCGTGCTGCTGAGGAATTCCGGAGCCAACTCAATATTCACGGTCACGTTGACGCGACTGAACCGAATGTCCCCGACGTGGAGGGCTCTCTTTACGTCTGTCTTGTCTAACATTTCAGTGTACTTCCCGCCGGAGATATTGTCGCGGAGGAAGTTGTATGCATGCTTTTGATGGGACATTAGGAGGAGAGCTGATACGAGGCTGACCCATTTCTGTAAACAAGATGAAAGCAGGGTCAATATTTATATACCTTATGTGATGTATTCCGCTCTTCTATTGTAAAAAGGTTTATATACTTACGGTTTATATTCTTATTTTAGTTATATTTTATTTAGAACCTTGTCACTGTAAAAAGTTGAATACGTTGCCATGGCATAGCAGTCTAAAAAACATCCTAAATTTTCCCTGTAAATATATTTGTGCTTCGTTTTAACAAGTGTTTCCGTGAATAACGTGACCATCACACCTTATGTACCTATGAAAACAATAAATGACTGATAACTGATCTGAATGACTAAAATGTGAGCAAAGAAGGTTCGTAATGGCAGTTGGAAAGCATGGAGCGATTCTTCTAAATATTGCAGAGTAGGTAGAAGTGCAAACTTGGAGTTTGAATTATCTATTACTGGAGCATGCGGATGCGGATTGGAATCCTATCCTAATAACAGATTAAACCACAGTTATACCTAATAAAGGTCTTCTGATCGTGTCCTAAATATTTTGCAGGCAATTGGAATCAAAATTAAAATGTAGTTCCGTAGTAAAATCGTCGTCAGTGGTGTATGAGCCCCAGAAAATAATAGCTTGCTCTCATAACCTACCATCTTAGCGGGAACGCTCCTGTTCTGAGCGATGTCGTCCTGGAAGCCTTCCACCAGCGGTCTGATGATTTCCACTTGCGTCTGGTCAATCAGACCAAAGTACTCAAAAGCGTCCGATATATGCGCGATTTCTGGTGGGTCTACCATTGCGTTGCCCAGCATCACACCCTGTGGATATGCGGAATTATGAATTCATCGTCAGGCCTAATTTGGCAAAATTAGCTAAGGGGTAACCGTGACAAAATCGCAGTGCTTTAGTAGGGCTGCATTGGTATTGGTTGAGACCAGGCTCAATTTAACTAATTTGAATAGAAAATAGGAACGCCATTATTAGTCTCTCTTAGATGCTTGTCATATATAAACTAACCAAAGATCACGATCGCTGTCGATGTTATCGTGTAAGATAGTATACGATAATATTAGCTGGTGACAAAGCTAGATCGAGAAAGGTTTAGTTTAGATAAACTGCTAAAAATTTAATATTTCATTCTGCTACTATGCGTGGTCTGCTACGCACGTGAAAAAGGGTATACCTTGAGTCCACTAAATGGATCTACCTTATTGGAGGCCTTTTATTTTCCTCTACGTACATTTATTTAACAGAGTAATAACATCTAACCTGTAAATTGAAGCGCGGTGAGCTGCCCCTGTGCCTATGGATCCTATGAGCCAGCGCCGGGACATACTTGCCGGCGTACGATTCACCGGCCACGAACAGTGGCACTGCTTGTAGCTCGGGGAAGATCTGCATGAACTGCTTCATCGCCACGTGGAGGTGGGTCGTGTACTGGAATCGGTAATTCTAAATTCAAATCATTGATGTCTTATGCGCTAGTAAATTTAGACCAGCGGTGGCAGCATGGTTCCATTTTTATCGCCTGTCACTATGCCTGTCACTTTCGCATGTCATTTTTTATGACGGCTGATCGGTGATCACGTGGTGCTTTCCATAGAAATCGAAGCTCCGGAAGCTCCGGCCCGGCCCCGGCCCGGTCTAGCGCGAGTCATCCTTTATGTTATGTATGCCTATGCTACCAGATTAACCATTTTTTTTATATACTACGTCGGTGGCAAACAAGCATACGGCCCGCTTGATGTTAAGCAGTCTCCGTAGCCTATGTACGCCTGCAACTCCAGAGGAGTTACATGCGCGTTGCCGACCCTAACACTCCTCTCCCTCGAGCTCTGGCAACCTTACTCACCGGCAGGAACACAACACTATTAGTAGGGTCTAGTGTTATTTGGCTGCGGTTTTCTGTAAGGTGGAGGTACCTCCCCAGTTGGGCTCTGCTCTAGATCTGGAATGACATCCGCTGTCCTGTGCCCTACCACACAAAGCGAGATGTCATTCACAGTGCCCATACCTCTCTTTTGGACGTAGTTTAAGGACATAACCGGGTCCATAATATTGCTTCGGTAATAAAAAATGGTTAAACACGAAAAAAAATTGTTTACTATTCAGATACGTCTGCAATGCAAGCTGTACTTACTATAGTTTTCAATTACTTTTTTAAAATAACGTCTATCAAACAGCGAGTTGGAGGAACTGTCATAAGGATTATCATTCGCTGCGTACATATTTTTAAGGAAAAATAAAAGTTTTCACCGCTTTGGGCTCCGGGGTTTCGGTAGCTTAGTTGATTAAGAGCGATCGTACCGTTATTCCGAAAGGTCATAAGTTCGAGTCTTGACCGGAGCGGTGTTTTTTTTTTTCAATTTGTCCTATGTATGTATGTATGTAATATAAAAATATTTTCTGTAAATAATGAGAAATCGTGTCACTACCGTTTCTAAGTCCTTCGCAAAACCATGCTTGCTCTCCGTGAAGCTGTAACCGGTGCCCACCGGGTTGTCGATGAACAGGAGAGAGTGGTTATGGATCCAGCTGTAGCGGTTCTCTGAAATAGAATTGTAAATGGTTAACCTTTTTAATTGTATTGTAGTGTGCTTTAAGAGTCCCCAGCAAGTTTGGCCGAATTTCACCTTCCCATACAAACGGAGTTTCGTTCTCATTTTAAAACTACGTGTTGGATTGTAATAATAAGACTGCTCGTACAATGTCATAATGTATATAGGCCTGTAATTAATTTATATAGCTCCAGTTTATAAAACAAATGAAATAGAGCAAAAACAAGTTTTGTATGAAAAACTTAAATTCGCTGTATTTTTAGGGTTCCGTACCCAAAGGGTAAAAACGGGACCCTATTACTAAGACTCCGCTGTCCGTCTGTCTGTCAGCAGGCTGTATCTCATGAACCGTGATTACACTAGAAATTTTCACAGATGATGTATTTCTGTTGCCGCTATAACAACAATACTAAAAAGTACGGAACCCTCGGTGGGCGAGTCCGACTCGCACTTGGTCGGTTTTTGCAATTATATTAAGGCTATGTACTTGTGCCTTGGTTTAAGGTACTAGTAGTTATACGTTCTTACTCAACTTCCCTGTATTAGTCTATGCAGTGGCATTAAAATGTCACCGATTATTGCATGCGACTTGCAAAACATACTTAGCCAGCAATTACCTAAAAATGCCGTTTGAAGGTCTGTAGAAGCCTTTACATCTATTTGAATCTTATTGTTGCATGATACCAATGCAATACTGCGTTTGTAGTCGTCTTTAATCGTTAACGTTTTCCAACGTATTTATATGTGAATCATTAAAGTAGATACTTACTTTTTAATGTTCCAAACTGACTAACAGTGAAAGGTCCTACTTCGTCAAAGAGCCCCGCCATGCTAGACGCTCCGGGCCCTCCTTGTAACCACACGATCCAAGGCGTTTCATTCACAGGCTTGTCAACCACCGGGAAATACCAGAAAAATAAGTGAGACTTCAATTCCTCGTCTACTGTCAGGAAACCGCTGTAACTCTCGAACCCTAAGAACAAATCTTGGTCTACTCTACAAGCGTTCCGCGCCTCAGCTATGAGTCCGTCTTTTATGAAAGCCGTCAGAAGCAAGGCTGTGCCATTATCGACTTTAGCTTCTGGTGTTTCACTTGACTGTGTCTCTTCATAATCGTTTATTATGTTCAGGAAATCCACGTCAAGGGCGTTTCCGTATAGATCTTTAGTAGATTTCTCAGTACTTGTTAAAACTAGGTTATACTTTTTAGCGATATAATTTTTCCTGTTAATAATGAAAGAGTCGTCTTCATCGACGTTCTCAAGAGGATCGTCCGCAAGTTTTTCGGTGGTTGACACGCGGTTTTCTTCTTTACCAACTCGTGTAATAATTAGAAAATCTTCGTCAAAAGCCTTTTCACGTGCATCCTTATTGGCTTGAGCATCGGTTGCGTTCACGGGGTCATTTGTCTTGGGAATAGGTTCCTCTATATTGGTTTGTAAGTTATTGGTTTGCGCTTCAGTAGTTGTAATGTTTGGAGCTGAATCATCTTTACTTATCTCGTTCGTAGCGTGGATGTTTTCGTCATGTTCAACTACTTTCCCACGGGTACTGGAAAGTGCAATAGTTGATTAGAATTGTGGCGTGTAGGTACTTAATCCATCACTGATTTTAAACATTCGAAAATATTGGTGCCTACGCCGTTGGAGGCATATTGAGTAATTGAACAATTAAGGAAGTTTGCCATAAAAGATTACAGTTGAAGGTTACGGAATCCCGAACTATATTATATAGATAAGTAGGTATGTACCTACATTTTTATCATATACTTACCGAGGTCCACTCCCATTTAGTGGCTTTTATGAACTATTCCGAATACTCAAACCTACTGACCCAAAGAAAAAAAGGAGAATCAATATAGTTACATAGATTACTAGAGTTAGACCAAGATAAGTCTGCAACGATTTTGATAGCACACGCAGTGCAAGTGTTATTTTAAACGTCAAACATCTATGAAATAACACTTGCACTGCGTACAGCGTATGCTATCAAAATCGTTGCAGACTTATCTTGGTCTAACTCTACTGTTTTATTACCTAACCTACTTATCATACAAATATTATATTATAATGTTTTAGGTACCTATTTGTGAATATTTTTGCGATAATGATAAAATTAAGTACAAATACCTTAATCTTGGATATTCCAAATTAGTATATTTATGCAACATATAGAAAATAATTTATTATAATTATAATTGCTTCCCGTAAATTATAAATTATACGTGCACGTGGAATTTAGATACCAATTAGTTCCATCGTCTAAAATTATAATTAATAAAATTGCACTCACCTGCTGACCATAAATATTACTAATAACAAATAAAATAGCTCCATTATGTTAAAGTAAAGTTAAAACTAACTAATCTAAACACGAGATCGGCCCCGTGCGGGCATTTCTGTCAAACTGCGGAGTATGGCCAATATCTGAAGTTATCTTTGTGAACTGCTGAACTGTGCGCTGTAATCGCGTGGCGTGTATCTGCTGCTCTCAAACTTACAGGGAAACCTACCCAGCTGTCTCCGCTGGCTCCGATTTGATTTATATTCATATATAGGTATATTATAGAGTAGTCTAAAATAACAGACTAGTATTTTTTTCTTCCCAAACTCAACCTATTGGGAGAAATTGTCCTCCAAAGTACTGAAAAGAGAGTAGGAAGTATGAAATTATGTACATATTTATATACAGATATTTAAATACATAGAAAACACCCATGACTCAGGTACAAAGAATCGTACCTACTCATCACACAAATATATGTCCTTACCGGGATTTGAACCCAGGAACACAGGTTTTTAGAAGGGATCGCAACCACAAATGTGGCCACCATTTGCCGTTTAGTTAATAAAGAAAATAATAAGCAACATTAAACTATGTGAAAAAGACCGTAAGTTGGGAAATCAGTAGTAGGACAACAGTATTAAAATATTGACTTATACAGAAATTAATTGGTTTACAGTGGAATCCGTTTATTATGACTCCGCTTATACTGACCAACCGCTTACTATGACGTAATTACTGTGCGAAGTTTTGTTTTTATATAGAATTAGTTGTGACAAATTCGGATAAAATGACTTCGCTTATAGTCACAAATCGCTTTATGACCTATAAATCCTATTTTCATGAAATTATGTCCGAATGTGTTCGCTGGTTTTCGTGGCCGTCCCCACGTCTTTACCTGCGAGGACGTTTGGTGCGTGCGTGGCGTGTAAGTTGTTTTAGTTTTGATTCTCAGTGAGTCAAGTTGATAATAGGTTAATAAAACTCATCTCTCACAAAGGAATTTGAGATTAATTTGGAAAAAGTTACTCCACTATGCTTTATGTGACATCCGTTTGATATGACGTGTTTGTCACTTCCCTTCGATGTTAGTGATGTTATTATATGCGGATTCTACTGTATTAGTAAACACAGTTCCCCAATGAGGGCGCCACTGGACGGACGATGCAGTCTTAAAAGAAACTCATTTTAAGTTTTTACCGGAAATTACAGAAAAGTTTGGGAACCCCTGTTAGACTGTGTACGTTTGACTTACAAACTAGTTGAGGCCTAACACTGCCCACAAAATCACAAACATTACATCACAGCACCACAGTCAGCGTACAGGTATATATACAACCCACTCCTTCGACGAGGCCTACTTATATGGGTGAGAGGAGAATAGGTAGATACATATTGTATACATGGTAGAGTTTGGGTATCCATACTTATGTGACGTTCTCAATCAAAAGGCACTACTTTGTCGCTTACCAGAAAAATGAAATTTGCTTGTATCTTAATACAAACAACCTGTCAGAGCGTCCTTATGGTAAGCGACAATGTGGTACCTTTTGATTGCGAACGTCACATATGAGGGTTTTTTTTTGATTTTTATTAAATAAATAGTGGCTTACAAAATTCACCTTTATTCTTAATCCAGGCAGGTACATATCTACTACTTTTTACTATTAGTAGGTACCACCCACAGGTACCACCGGACCACCGCCACTACACTACCAAGTTGGATGTTTGTAAACTGGTAACACGGTTGTAAATGGGATAAAACCCGGTATTTACCGGCTACCCATCTCAAGTTGAGGTTAATTAATATCGAAAAACAAGTAATAGGTATATGTAAATAATATAATATACCTATTTCTCTTTGCTAAAACTTTAGGTACGTCTATATAATGTCAATGAACTTCAATAAATAAAAAACGATATTTTGTTATCTAAATAATGTACTAATTGACTTTTTAATCCATAAATTTTCTTCAATTGCAATCTCATTATCATACACAAATAAGGTCATCAAGCTTCGTAATCTTCAATTAAAATCACATGACTTAGTAATACAATACAATACAGTTTTTCAACCATACTATCAAGTCTTCGGTAGTATAGTGGTAAGTATCCCCGCCTGTCACGCGGGAGACCGGGGTTCGATTCCCCGCCGGAGAGATTCTTTTTGCATTTATTATTGTTTTTTTTATATCTTTAATTATTCCCCTCTATGGTTCATTAGAAGAAAATCTTTAATTCTAGTCATTACGCTTACAAGTTTTCCCACGTGGCTAGATATTTCTCGAGTAGTTTCGAGAAATTGTTTAGTATATTCAAGTTTTTCCCTTTCCAGGCGAATCAACTCCGAGGCACTTTCATCTTCATCTACAATAGAAAGATTTTTACAATTCAATTATGAAAAAAGTCTTAAAAACGAACGAAAATTAGCATGCAAATAGATATTTATTGTATCTATGTACGTTAACTATTAAAAATAATTTTCCCCCTAAGGGAATATTGGGGGTCTGGCACATTTTGTAGGAACAGTTAGTGTTTAATATATATATATATAAAAAAATACAAAAATATAGTAGGTACCAGATTCATTGTCAGTCTTCAATTTCTTTTGTTTCCTCTCACGGTGAGGGCTACTGGTCCCGACCTCGTTATCGGCATCAGATATATTTTGGGATGAATGCCTTCTCTTTTTGCCTCGTCTGGTTTTTGTAACGCCTTTGGGAAAAACAAGAGTATGGTTACCTACTTTCGAGTGACATTGCAATTCTTTTATACAGGCAACTCAGATTATTGATATCGGGAGTAGACGTGTGCGCCGCCATAAAAATTCGCGGCGGCGGCGCGCCGCAGATTTTTCGCGGCGTGGCTGGACCACGCCGGCGTCAAGGTCGTCGGGTGTTGTTCGATGGTTCTTATTAAAAACAAAGTGGAGTTTTTAGCTTTTTTACTATATTTATAAAAACAACATAACATAATGCAATCATTATTGTTCATCTTATAGCCTAAACTGCTAAATAAACTCTACTAGGCCATCAAGAATGCCATGCAGGCTACACAAGTTGCAAATCCTATGTGCGTATTATAAATTACATGCTTTTTGACAGGTCTCATAATTCATGAAATAAAACTATGAAAACGGATTATATCGCGTATATTGAATATATAATACATCCCGGCGTTTCGAACCCTATTGGCGATTGAATTTTATTTACTCGTGTCTAATCGCGATCGTTTAGCGTTGAGAATCAATCCTGCCACTGAAAACACCCGTTCACTGGGCGTACTGCTGGCAGGTGTTGCCAGTACAGCTCTGGCTAGTGCAGCGATCCAAGGAAGAGAATCCATACTAATATTAAAAATGCGAAAGTCTGTCTGTCTGTGTGTTAGCTCTTCACGCTTAAACCGCTGAACCGATTTAGTTGAAATTTGGTATACAGATAGTTTGAGTCCCGGGGAAGGACATAGGATACTTTTTATCCCAGAACTCACCCCTCAAGGGGGTGAAAAGGGGGGTGAAAATTTGTATGGGGAATCAATAACCGCTGAATCCGATTTAGATGAAACTTGGTATGGGGATATTTTGAGCTGTGGGAAAGGATATAGAATAACTTTTATCTCTGAAATCTTTCTTTAAGGGTGTAAAAAATGGGGTGGAAATGTATAGTGTGGAGCAATTTGGGGGTGAAAAAAGGACGGATTAAAAAGCAGATTTGTTTAAGAATTAAGGTACCCAAATTACTAATTCCACGCAAACGAAGTCGCGGGCAAAAGCTAGTAACAAATAAACCGCAGTAGCCAGATATTTCTAGCACTCCTGAAAAGCGGGATCTGTGTACTCATCGTAACTGAAACTGCTGTGTTTTAATGACAGTTTATTCAAAAGGCTGGAAGTTGTATCGGTCTTTGAAGTACTTGGCATTGTGACTGGATCTGGTGAAGCTAAATATGTCAGTAGGGTCGACAAATCGCTTGATCATTTCCGAAAGAAAAACTGCACGCGTGGTGTGCTCTTTTTCGAGGAAAGCGTCAATTGCCGCCTGTGTCCTAGATCGCCGTCGTACGCGACCTAGCGGTGAATTCAATTTTTCGAAATTTAGCTTACGGCGCGAATTTTTAAAATCGCGGCGGCGGCGGCGGCGTGGGGTCTACGGCGCGGCGGCGCCGCGCCGGCGCGGCGCACATGTCTAATCGGGAGCTCAAAAACAATACAAAAGGTAAATGGTAATCATAATCACGGTGTATATCCCGGTCAATATAAGTTTAGTTTACAGTCAGATTATTGATATTTGACAAATAAAAAAAATACATGTGAGGCTTCGGCCTCAATTTGCGTCTAAATGAGCAAATGGTCCGATTTTTATTTATTTGTCGCATTGCATTTTGTTAGATTTGGAATTTTGGATAAAATTAAGCTGGTTTGAGAGTTCCTCATTCTGGGCGGAATTAATACGAAATCACTAGTCCCGAAAAAAATTTAAAATTAGGTACTAATTTTTTAGGACATACGGTAAAATTGGGTTTATATTCTACTGAATAGGGAAATAATCTTTCCACTAAATTTTATCGAAATCTGACGAAAAAACAATTCGACAAAAAAAATGTGAAGAAAAGTATAGTTAGATACGTTGCCAAGAAAAGGAAACATTATTTACCAATCCTAATTATTAAGTGTGGTAGTCAGAAGGTGCTCCTTCAGTCTATTTATTTTTTGTTTAATCCTTAACACTTTGATTGGCAATAGATTGGCAGAAAATTAGAAAAACTAATACGGCGTGCGTGAATCGAACTCAAAAATTAAATACCTACAGGTAGGTAAGAACAGGAAAATGACACTGTAAGTGTGTCTGTTATGTAAAAATATAAATACTAACCATAATTTATAGGTGCTTCCTCGCTATTGTCAGCCATATACGATTCTTCTTCATCTGAAAACTATAATAGAACTATTAGAAGTGTTAAATTAAGTGCATTGGAACCCAGCGACATCATGTGATGTCAGGCTTATATAGGTATAATATACAGCTTTTTCTACTGTGGTCAAGTCTGATTTAGCCTGATTCACTTGTGTTTTAGGGGTGAAGAGAGTAAAGAAAAGAAGTGGGATATGGATATACTAATTCTACGCAGACGAAGTCGCGGGCAGAAGCTAGTATTAAACATGTATACTAACGCTAACTTCAGCTAAAGGGTCACTCTTTATCACCACACCAGAAACCACGCTCTCTCCGATGATCTCCAGGATGGTTTCCTCCATCTGGCTGAGGCTGGCCACTCCATCCGGCGGCGGCTTATTGCTATCTCGGGCCGCCTTCAGCTCCAGGGCCCGGCGGCGGACTCTGTACTTCCAGTCGCACCAATACTGAAGTTTAAAAAAAAGGTTGACAGGCTTATAGTCTATGGTTCATTGTTTCTATTAAGCGCTCCACCACGCTCCACTTACTTTAGTACAATACAACAAATGACAGATTTTCAATACATTGCGTGATGCGTCGTTTGTTCGATAGATTGAACTCGTTCCACATACTTAGTCGGCAATGTATCGAAAATTGCATTGCAAGGTCTTTGAAGATCTTTATCTGCATTTCTGAAACTTCACTAAAATGTGTTTATGACCAAAAAAAATATGAAATAGTTAGTAGCTCTCATGCTACCCAAATGAATAAACTTTTAGAGGAAATAAAACAAATCATTAATTGCTTTTCATAATTATTTTTGTCACTGAAATCCTATCCAAGCAAAAAAAGATAATTTGGTCTTACGAATACCTATTTAAAAGCCAAAATATCATACACCTT
The DNA here is from genome assembly GCF_947568885.1 of Cydia strobilella. Lineage (NCBI taxonomy): Eukaryota > Metazoa > Arthropoda > Insecta > Lepidoptera > Tortricidae > Cydia > Cydia strobilella. The sequence continues at coordinate 18,594,883 of NC_086044.1, forward strand.
AAATTAAATAAATTTTCATTTATTTAGGACCAACTAAGGATCAATCTTGTTACTGACACATTTTATTCTTACAACTAATGTTTATTTTTAAATATACCTATACCTATATTTAATATTTTGATTGTCAAAATACCTTAGACCACCCTTTTCCATCTTTCACAGCACCTTCCCCGATAACATTTAGTTTCTTGGCACAAACATTCCATAGCTTCACAGAGTGGAGTTTCCCTCTGCGACCCCTGGTCAACCCTTTAGCCAAGTCTTGATGTTCATTCAGGTAGTCTAAAAGACCCTTTAACTGCTCCAAACTTACTTGCTTTCGGGCTTTTAAATCTTAAATGCAAAAGGATCATCATCTATTGATTACATCAGACTCATTAAAAAATATATAGAATTTAATTTGGAATTAGAATCCAAAAAAAAATACCACCACATTTCGTTTGACGTTTCTAATCAACCTAAGAATCACTTGCGCGTGCACTAATTCAAACGAACGAAAAAAGCAATGCTGAACTAACCTGTATCCATTTTATCTCAAAATATAAGTAATTGTGTACTATTTACATCACAGCACTACAGCACAGCTTTGAAGCACTTATTTATTAGTTAATATTTCAATATTGTGTTGAAAATATCGTAATTTTATCGTAAAGCCGTAATATTGGTAGGTATCGTTTATAAAATCGGGTCGGTATCGTTAGACCGATTTAGGCCGGAGCAAATTTGTTAAAATCGGCAAGTCTCCATCTGTTTTATCGACGCGTTGGTGGTAATTCTGTGCGCGCGCATCTTCGATTTTCCAGCGAATTAACCCCCTGCCAGCGCTTCAATCAGAGATAACAAGTTATATTTATTCTGCTATAAACATTTAACATTGGTAACTGAATATCAGTGTTGAACGAATAATTTTAACCCAAAAATAACACACCGTACAGTTGCACAGTTTAAATATATTAAAGGTATACTCGGAAAAGCGTTCGTAAATTCTTAATCAAATAAAACAATATCGCAACTATCATAACGGAGTGTCAAAATTAACAATTAACTGATTAACTGGTATACCTACTATTTGAGTGTTAAAATATCGCCATTGTATCGGGGAGGTTTTCTTGCTACTGAAAAGCGCTGAAAACGCTGATTATCATAAATTGGTCGCACGCAAATATTTACATCTCGCCCCATACATTGTGGTAATGCGAACAAATCAAAATGTGTGTCCAATCCTCGCAAGTACAGTTTACCGGTGTATTTTTTAATTTAGTCCAGTCAAAAATCGTTCAAGGCAATAAAATTGACAAGTAATATGATATCGGCAAGTCTTTGATTTGGTTCCTATTTTGACGTGACGATGAGAAATAAAATGTACGGCGACAATTAATTCTACAATAGTTTGACGTATTTGTGAACAAGATGGTGATGGGGCTGCGATTTCGACTTCAGCGGGTAAGTTTTGCTTTAATTAATTATATTCATATTCTAAATAGAAAGAGGTCTGCTTAGAAACAAGTATGGAAGGTAACGAGTTAACAGTTTATTAGTGATGATGCATTGCTTTGTGCTTACTATGATATATATGTGGTTCGAAGTCTTGGTCAATGTCAAGGTCGCGGTGGGAAAGGAAATAAATCTCCGTCAATACTCTAGTTAAAGTAGGCTGTCGCGTGTAGGTATGGGATGTGACGCAGTTGTAGCTTTCAACTAAATTAACATTACGAAGTATGATATAATAGAAACAGAAGAAATACTTAGGTACCTAAATTACACTTATTTTGTATTGAGTCGTCTTTACAACGCAATTTGGGCAGATTATGCATTTTTCAGACAAAAATGTAAAATATTTTGCATGGTAATTGTGTCCATCACATACCTAAGAAGTGAATTGTACATACATTACATAGGTACAGTCATGTTGTAGCAGTTTTTCTTATCCAAATTATATTTAACGTTTAAAACATTTTTAAGATATATAAGCTTGGAACTGTCTAGATCCCTTACTTTTTAAACTGTTGTTAAGAAAGGACTACTCCCACTATAGCCCTAACGCATTTTTTGTTCTATGAAACTTATGTCAAATTTGTGACTTTTCCCCATTATACTATTCCATAACTCTATACAGAAGCCACATAGCTATGATAATTTAATTCAGTTCAATTCAATTATTTATTTCGAATCATTTTGATCCATATAAATAAATAGCGCGGTTTTTTCTGAAGTAAATACTTCACTAGACTTCCGCCTATGGCTAATTGGCTAATTTAACATCTTGGTACTAAAGTTTCCAAACAACTAAGCACGTATGATGCTTCTAAGAAACAAGTATGATGTTCTTCGGTTCTCGTGTCGAGAATTCCCCTAAACAGGTATGATGTTAAAACCTAAGCAAGTAAGCGGGTTGATTTCATTTATAGCGCAAATTAAAATAGCCGAGGTAGTGAGTTCAAGCCTCCACGGCGCTCGATTGTCCCCCTTGATTATACCCCCATATCTATCATTACTTGGGGGGACAGATGGTAGTTTTTGTACGTTTTCCTTCATTTTTAGGGTTCCGTACCCAAAGGATAAATACGGGACCCTATTATTAAGACTCCACTGTCCGTCTGTCTGTCACCAGGCTGTATCTCATGAACCGTAATAGCTCGACAGTTGAAATTTTCACAGATGATGTATTTCTGTTGCCGCTATAAAAACAAATACTAAAAAGTACGGAACCCTCGGTAGGCGACTCCGACCTGCACTTGTCCGGTTTTTTTTTAACTGTAACTAAATTTAGGCCCGCCACTTCACAAAATTGGGCATTTTACATTTTCAAAAAAAAAACGGGTTATGCCTTGTTTACCAAATTCCAAATCTGTAGCGCAGGTAGTTTTCCGAAATATTTATTGATGTGATGTGACAGACAATATAGAAGGACAGAGTCACACCATAAGGGTTCCTTTTTACTTTTTTGATACGGATACCTAAAAAGCAAACATATCGTGTACCTAATGTCATCTTAAATAGTTTTTAGTGGTAAAAATAATAAGACCCACAATTTATTTAATAAGTGCATGGGATTCAGATTAAAGGTTATTAGTTTTCGTACACTATTTTTATTAACAACCTATGTGTAAATTTAAAAGTGGAAAAATTACTGCCTTGGGTGAGACTTGAACTCACGGCCTCTGGATCGATACTCCAGTATCAATGTTATCAATTTTTGTTTTGTACAATAAAGTGATTTACTACTACTACTACTACTTTACCACTTTGGAAGTGTCTCTCGCGCAAACTATTCAGTTTAGAAAAAATGACATTAGAAACCTCAATATCATTTGAAGACCTATCCCACACGTATATAGATACCCCACACGTATAGGTTTGATGAAAAAAAAATATTTTGGGTTATAAACAATTCTTATTCTTATTCTTATTCAGTTCTAAGTATGGGGAACCCCCAAAATTTATGGTTTTTTCTGTTTTTGTGTAAAAATCTTAATGCGGTTCACAGAATACATATACTTACCTAGTTTCAACAGTAATAGTTCTTATAGTTTCGGAAAAAGTGGCTGTGACATACGGACGGACAGACAGACAGACATGACGAATCCATAAGGGTTGCGTTTGATGACTATTGGTTAGCCGAACTATATTTTATATTTATTCTATGAATACTGTCCGGGAATTGTGGACATTTAAATATGATTCGATAGCTTTAGGGGAGCAGAAACGAAAAGTTGACTTCCAGAGCAAGATTTTACTGACAACTGACAAAATATAAAACAATAGAATACAGTGAAAAACATAGACAAAAGGAATAAAAAATATAAACAATATAAAACCTATTTACCTACTATTAGTCCTCGTCAAATACTAAATTTAGCACAATACATATCCAAAATTTATTTCAACAGAAGAGGGACTAAGGTACCTCTGCCTTCTCTCTTGTGTTACCGCTGCATTCAAAATTTATCAAAAAGAAGTCATAAAAAGTTAAAATGGTCATAAAGTAACTATATACTTACAAATAGCAAACCATATCACAAGTTTTGCAATGTCATATAAACTCCCAACCTAATTTAACTAGGTACCGGTACATTTTAAAAGGAAGAGAAAAAAGTGCTACTGCTAAATAATGCTGAAGACCAAAAGCCGATTACTAAGGACACCTAGGTACAGATTTCCACTGAAATCCTTTTCGTTCCGAAGTAGACATTTCTCGGAGTAAATCGTTTTCCAACCCTATCTGAAAGTGACACTGGTAGGTATTTATTGAGCAATAAAATTTACTTTCCACTTAATTCGATTCAACAGGCGGTCCACGCCTGTTGTTTTTGCCGAATGAAACTAGCTTCAAGTTTCAATCGAATAAAACAGTGGCACGAAAACTTCCGGCCGGACCGCACGTGCGGAAATACGAGGGAAAATCTATCATTAAAACTTTTTTCCGAGCCTTTTTTTAATTGACAAAAGTGCAAAGTATATAAAGCTTTTTTAAACGGCTGCTTATGTAATTCGTGCGTTTAGTGCTTTTGGTTACTGGCAAAAAAAATGGAAATAAAAGTTGATGTGGTAAGTATCTTTTTGTGTGAAACGTTTTTGTTTGAATTTGAAAAGGATAAATAAATTGGAGTTGATTGATTACGGTAGCAAATAATGGTAAGGTAACCATTGTGTATGTTTATGAAATGTTTCGCTATCTTTCTGTCCTGGGTTATTTATTATTTATTTATTTATTTAATCTTTATTGCACAAAAGAAAATACAAATGTACAAAAGGCGGACTTAATGCTACCAGGCATTCTCTACCAGTCAACCTTATCCTGTAAAATAAAGCTGTTGGAATAAGTAGTCACCTGCCTGCCAGTGTGGACACCCAGATCATCGAACACATAGTGCTGGAGTCTGGAGTATCTTCTCACAAAATACATAGGCCATGTGAATGACTTCTATTCCCCAAATCCGACTGAAGACGCGGCTTCAAACCTGAGTGAGGATATAATTTTTGATTTTTAATTGATAACAATTAAAAATCAAACCTATAAAGGTATATTCTCTATAATTTTAGTAGTAGTAGTATTAATCACTTTATTGTACACAACACATGTTTACAAAAATAAATTACAGTAATGGAAGTACAGAGGCGAACTTATCCCTATAAGGGATCTTTTCCAGCTAACCTTCGAGTAGATGAGTGGAAAACTATAACCAGGTCAGATAGACAAACTTACGGGATGTGCAAATTAATATTTAAAAAGTAAACTATTTAACATAATTTTGTATCCAGTGACGTGTAATAAAGCCATAGGAAAAATAAATATATAAGTAAGTGTCCATATAAAAAATCATCTAACCCACAGGATTCCCGTTTCTACATCTTATATGACGTAGGATTGTTTAGATTACGGTACGAGTAGAGACGATGTGTTTGGCTCTGAGCTCTGAGACAACCAACAAGGACCAAACAAACGCTACATACTTATAGGTATAGTAAAAGCTCTACCATGTTACTATACCGACGGTACTCGGTACTTAATTGTTAATTCAAATGTTTAACTAATACTTTTATTTGTCAATTCTAAATGTACTCACTATTTTCCATGGATTTATTTGCTAATTGTAGAAATTTCAGACTGTAAATTAAACCCTTAAAAACATGAATTTAATCTTCCTTTGCATCTACAGGTAGAGCAAAAAGGATTATCTTTTATAAAATTTTAAAAATCATTAAAAATACGAGGGTGTTGATTAGAAAACCGAAACGACAATTAAGTTTCAAAATATTGATATAAATTCCTTCTGTATCATAATTTGCAATCTTTCTCAATTAAGTATTTAAAAAAATTGTTCATTTGTTTTTCAAAAAAACTATTGAGGTTTGAAGCTGATTACCAGAGTATTTGTCAAAAAAAAAGGTTTGTGCATATTGGCCGATGACTCGCAGATTAACATGCACGGCTACCGTTGCGATGGCAAAAATTAAGTTTTTCTTTGAATTAATACTCCATTTGCAACATTTGCAGGATTTGGACCCCTGCGACTTACATATGTGTCCAAATTTCATAAAGTGGCTAATACGACAAAGTTGACAAAAAAATCCACCAACACCAAAATAATTGACGCCACAAGTGGCTATGTTGACGGCCTTTACAGAAAATTTAATGAAAACGGAAAAATAGCCCGGAAAAGCCACGGTTTACTTGTATCGAGCTAGAAGGAGCATATGTAGAAAAATAAATTAGTCAGAAACTTTGTTTTTTCGTCTTATCTTACCAACCCACCCTCGTATGTATCTAATGATTCTTAGGTGTAAGACACATTGCTAATAAAATAAACAATATATTTTGAAGTTACATCTGGAAAAAGAGTGCTCAAAATGTTTTATTACCTTACTCATGCACCGATTTAAAGTTTTAAAAAAAAAGCGAAATTTCCACATGAAAAATATCGTAAACTTCGCACATTTTGTATGGGGAAAATTATAATTTACCAAAATGAATACTTTATGATTTTAGTACTGTAATTGTATATTCGAACTGTCTGTATCATAACTCAATAAAAGTGATCATTTTCCGGGCTCGACAACCGTGTCCCTGACAATATGCCTAATGTTAAAATTAACCGCAGCCAATTAACGAACATGGACAACGAATCACACGCCAAATAATAATAAGGTCATGGTCATCAGTATATTGTCGAATAATTCGTTTCAACTAAGTTAACGCCGAAATATTAGGACCTTGCTAAAGTTGATCGAATGAAATTTGTGATCGAATTAACTCCTTCGTGATGTGGTGCTGGCGAAATATATGCTTCAAAATCTTCAAATTTCGAACCAACGCGTCTATCCCTAAAAAAAAACGTAAAAGCGAGATTCCACCACCTGCTTGCGAAGGATCCTGGAGTTTTCGGTCACATTGCCCGGAATTACGGACATAACCTCGAACGACTGATGGTTACTGGAAAGGTCGACGGAAAGAGATCATCCGTATGACTCAGATAAGTATTAAAATTATTTTAAAGCGGGAAATTCACAATTTTTAACAAACAAATGGACAGCAAGTTATCGTCTTAAGAAACGCGACTGAGTGCTTTGAAACAGATGCATGGTCCCAAACGACGGATCGCACGCTATTATACAAAGTGTGATACACAAATTTCATGCTTGCATTGGTTAAAAATTACTTACCTATAGCTTTCAATAATCTTTAACAAAATTATAACCGCTCGCGCTCTTACAAAACCGTATAATACAACAACAACACACAACCTTTACAAGCCATTATTTTATGATCTTCATCAGCAGTTCCACTTTACGTAATGGTGTTTTCTTCGAGCAAATGCACGAGTTAGGTACCTACTATTATATCAATACTCAAACCACCATAACTATAAAATTTCAAAACGTTCCTCGACAAATTGCTTAATATTTTACGATTTCGTCAAGTCTTTATTTCACTGCAATTTTTCGTCACCCCGCTTTTTTACTACCTATTTTAACCTACATTTTTTTTTATTTATTTATTTATTAAAATATAAAATACAAAATATAATCATAGCCCCGCAAAACTCAATAAAGAGTTTGTCTGTAGGGTCATCAGTCTCTAGTTACCAATGTACTTAACTTATTTAACTAACTTAATTATAGTAGTGCAATTACTACAAAATATTATGAATGAGTTAAATGACTTAAGACTGTCTAATCGTCCACTAACCAAGATACTTACATTATCGAATAATGTTTTTCGAGTAAATGAACTAAGTAATTAGCAATTAATCACTCTGAGGTAATGGTCTATTAGGCTTTGAGCTAATTTACTTCATTACGGTGTTTGGCCAACACTGTCATGGTAGACCAATGATTGATGGTAGGGCTTCCCCGTATTGTGTGGTTGGTTGACATTATTTGTTTGGCCAGACGTCATTTGTTAAGCAACGACCGGGTCAATCAACTCTTCTCTCCCACAAAACTCCCAAAAAAGCAAGTGAAAACACTAGAAACAGTAGTATATTTTCTTTTTCTTTTATACATATTCTCGTTAACTATTAGACATAAGGTAGGTAAATAATCAAAACTTTGATACAAGCCTTTGAAGTTGTAAGACAGTTATGCTGTTACTCGTGCTGTTTGTAGTGTTATCGCCGATTTGTAAAACCCTCATAAAAATACCATTTTCAAAATCCGTTGGCTGACACACAGGGTTCGTACGTTACCTAAAACGAGAAATTTTCCTCCTGTGGTTTAATTCTATTTTCCATAAATCTGTAAATTCCTGGTTGGATGGCTGGAAGACAGGAATCACACCTCCACATACATACCTGACTGGTTTGTTGTTTGGAAAATTTTCTCACCTAACTATCATAATCATTCATATCACATTGCTGTTCGTTTGCTTACGAGTATCTTAAATTATGTCGACCACTTAACAAAATGGCTTTTAGTCGTATTAGAAAGCAGGGTTAGTTATGAAAAATTAAGTACTTTGGCAATCATCGTTCTTCGCCGAAGGGAGGGTTCGTGAATCCCGATAATATTTTTTTTTATAATAGTTTTTATCCCGGTTACCATCACTAACGGGATGAAATTGAAGAAAAGAAAGACAGCAGTGTACGCTGTGTACGTATGTGTAATTGTGTGAAAGGTAACTAAGTGTATTTCACGCGGCATCGTAGGCAGAGGCCAATAACTGCATAAACACTAGCAAAATGAGTACCTTTTTAGGGTTCCGTATCCAAAGAGTAAAGACGGGACCCTATTACTAAGACTCCGCTGTCCGTCTGTCCGTCTGTCTGTCACCAGGCTGTATCTCATGAACCGTGATAGCTAGACAGTTGACATTTTCACAGATGATGTATTTCTGTTGCAACAACAAATACTAAAAAGTACGGAACCCTCGGTGCGCGAGTCCGACTCGCACTTGGCCGGTTTTTCCATTCTACAGCCAGGTAAAAAAGTAGTCACTGTTACAGTTATGTATATTGTGTACGAACACCAGACCGGCGCGTTTCAATCGGCGCCTCAAGGGCGTTCGAATTAGCCTCCGTGTGATTTGAATACCGAGTGCCGCTAAGTGCTTTCCCTTTGCGGGCGCAAACAATTCTTCATTACCGACGCTTTATGACCGCTAAACAACCTGGCACAGAGGTATTAGTTTTTATACCTGCAGGCAATTATACTGTTTCTGAAAAAAAAACGGACAAATGCCTGGGATCAAGGCTCGCATCATCTGTCCCTTTGTGTCGTTGACTAGATCCCATAATGAACAATGTTTTCTAAGAAAATTTAGCCGTGACAGACGGACAGACAGACATACACACAGACACACGAGTGATCCTGTAAATAATCAATTTTTACCTTATCATTTTTTTTATACTACGTCGGTGGCAAACTAGCATACGGCCCGCCTGATGTTAAGCAGTCTCCGTAGCCTATGTACGCCTGCAACTCTAGAGGAGTTACATGCGCGTTGCCGACCCTAACACTCCTCTCCCTCGAGCTCTGGCAACCTTACTCACCGGCAGGACAACAAGGCTATTAGTAGGGTCTAGTGTTATTTGGCTACGGTTTTCTGTAAGGTGGAGGTACCTCCCCAGTTGGGCTCTGCTCTAGATCTGGAATGACATCCGCTGTCCTGTGCCCTACCACACAAAGCGAGATATCATTCGCAGTGCCCATACCTCTCTTTTGGACATAGTTTAAGGACATACCCGGGTCCTGACGTAGTTTATGGACATACCCGGGTCCCAAAATTTCGTTTAAGATTTGGAACCCTAAAACAGGTAGAAAATAATTACACGTATGGTATAGGTATTATATCGTCAGATGCGAAAGCAAAGAGGCATGATATCGATGGCTATTAATAACTGTTCTATAGCGAGTATAGCGACTAACATAATATGTTAGCATAATAATAGGTATTTGGTTTGGAATACCCAGCCGCATAATTGCATGGCCACTTTATGAATGAATTCATTTATAATATGTCCGTGCAATTTTGCAGCTCGCTGTTCGTACTTCGTACGGTTACTGTACTTTCAAATGTACATAGGTACGTCCGTGACCGTACATCCAACGTCCGTCAACGTCAAGACGTTTCAACGTTTGACCCTCGGGTAGTCAGGTTTTAAGCTATTCAGACATTTTGTTTGTTTACATGGGTAATATTTTAGGGTGGAATTATGACGTATACATACGATTCGATACGACTGTACGGTGTACGGGCACTAAAAGTCAGCACGCTTGCCAACAAGCGTAGGTGTCTGAAATCAATCGGCTAAAAGGGACAGCTAACAGCCAAAGTGGGGTGGAATACTAATAAATCTAATAATTTTATTGTTTACGACTTCAATAAAAACGACGTAAAATTAGGTCGTCGCGGCCGTATACTATATAGACCTAAGTACCTATTCGCTACTCATATATTATATTATAACCATATAAGCTGTATAAGGCCTATACTAGTAACATAATATACGGTGTGCGTTTTACGGTTTTAGATTTCTACAACAACGATACAAATCTTTATAATCAATAATGTTAAAATCATTTCGATATGATTTGATAATATATGATGTTGCAGGCTGTTAACCTTTCTGGTTGAAGAAATAGAAATAGAAATGCCACTGTTGACAGCTGACAAATCATATCCATAACAAATTCATTACCATTATTACAAACAGAATAAGCCTCCTGACAGCTTACGCAGCGTACGAGCGTACTACGTTGGCGAAAGACACGCGAACGCGAAGCGGCGCGACGCGGTGCGGCGCCGCGCGGGGTGAATCAATCCTTTGATACCTATAGAAGTGTCCTACGTGTACTTACGTGGGCGATCTCGTTGCGAACGCGAACGCTTTGGGCCCGCCGCGCCGCGCCGCGCCGCTTCGCGTTCACGAGTATTCGCTTACGTAAAACTGGCCATACAACACTAGGATACGTCTGCGCAGTTTTGCATGTACAGTTCAACTGCACAGTCGAAGCTGGTTAGACAACTGCCACATACGCTACGTTTTACCTGTGCAGTTGTCAAAACTGCGCAGGCATACCAGCATATGGCCAGCTTAAGACGCAGCGTTAGCATGACTTGCGCTGTCGCTCGCTCACTTAATACTTTAAGTCGCACGTCGCACTTGACATATGGAGTCGCGCGTGCAACATTACACAGATGCTAAGCGGTCTGGATTAATTGTCGTATTAGAGCGAACTAAGAAAGACACTGTATAAGTAAAAAGGACGTTTAGTGAGCACTAGACTATAGAGCCCCTGTAGCGAGGCTTTGACCTGTTTACGACGATATTAATTGCTACAGTTATTAGTCGTTTAAGCCCGTTAGGATACGGCCGTAAACAACAAATGGCCGGTACTTATCTATTCTACGGATAATATGGAATACATGCAGCCTTTAGGCGGAGCATGTCTCATTCTAAGGAGGTCAGTTTCGAGTTAGGACAGTTTCTGAGTTTGTCACTTTCTGAGTACTTCACATTCTAAGTTTGTCACTTTCTGAGTTCGTCACATTCTGAGAACGCCACTTTCGGAGGACGCAACTTTCCGAGTTCGTCACTTTCTGAGTACCTACGTCAGTTTTTTAGCATAGTAAGATTTAAGCGTACCTATACCGGCGTGAACAATGGATACCAGCAATCATAGTAGCTGTACTGTAAGACAGTTTCCCGTTATAAATAAGTAAATAAATAAATAAATAAAGATTTGTATTGCCCTTTTATGGCCACTAAAAAAACAACCTGTATGTCATACATAAAAGCGGGTTATGCAGTACAGCTAATAAGATTGCTGGTATCCATTGTTCATGCCGGTATAGGTACGCTTAAATCTTACTATGCTAAAAAACTGACGTACTCAGAAATTGACGAACTCAGAAAGTGACGTCCTCCGAAAGTGACAAACTCAGAACGTCTAACTCGAAACTGACCTCCTAAGAATGTGACATGCTCTGCGTAAAGGGAATAGGTACATCCTATCTAATGGTACGAAATAATCACCGCACTGACCCTTTAAAACCTCTTTAAAATCCTCATACTAAGTATATTGTATTTGAAAGAATCTGAATAATAATTGGCCTTATTTGTTAAGAAAAGATTCATACCTCTCTTGAAAACTACCTGAGTACCTCTATATCCTGAGTAGCTGGTGTAATATCAACGAACAAGAATAACTAAAGAAGTCTGCCCAGAGCACAAAAACCGGCCAAGTGCGAGTCGGACTCGCGCACGAAGGGTTCCGTACCATTACGCAAAAATAGGCAAAAAAATCACGTTTCTTGTATGGGAGCCCCACTTAAATATTTATTTTATTCGAAGTTTAGTATTTGAGGTTAGTAGCGCTGGTGGCCTAGAGGTAAGAGCGTGAACTTGCAATCCGGAGGTCGCGGGTTCAAACCCCGGCTCGTACCGATGAGTTTTTCGGAACTTATGTACGAAATATCATTTGATATTTACCAGTCGCTTTTCGGTGAAGGAAAACATCGTGAGGAAACCGGACTAATCCCGACAAGGCCTAGTTTCCCCTCTGGGTTGGACGGTCAGATGGCAGTCGCTTTCGTAAAAAGTGCCTACGCCAATTCTTGGGATTAGTTGCCAAGCGGACCCCAGGCTCCCATGGAGCCGTGGCAAAATGCCGGAACAACGCGAGGAAGATGATGAGAATTTGAGGTTATAGCGGCAACAGAAATACATCATCTGTGAAAATTTCAACTGTTTAGCTATCACGGTTCATGAGATCAGCCTGGTGACAGTCAGACGGACAGACAGACACACAGACAGACAGACGGACAGTGGAGTCTTTAGGGTAGGGTCCCGTTTTTACCCTTTGGGTACGGAACCCTAAAAATGACCCCACGGGAAGCCGCGCATGAGGTTAAACATATAGAATTTTATTTTAGCCAATCAAAACTTTTAATGACCAATCACAACTTTTTTGAGCGGAAAATGGTGTATTGTGTAATAGGTACTTATTCAAAGCTGCAGACGGCACGGCGGGGTATATTTATAGAGAAGGGATAAATTTCAGCGATGTGTCAGAAAGTCAAATCGTCATTATTCGAAACCAAAATGTACTAAGAGCTTCGTCAATATATATTCCGTCGCTGTACTTTAAAAAGTATAGGTTCGAAATCTCAAAAAAAAAACATTGCTAAAGAAAAAATAGCCACAACCGAATACAGAACCTCCTTCTATAAAATTGAAGTCGGTTAAAAATGGCTTGTTACCTTTTTGTCTAAAGGATTTTTTTATTTTAGGGAATTAAAAACGACAACTTACAACACCAGAAAATTATGATTTTTCCCTACGCAGGGACAAGCCCTGTTTACAATCTTATGGATGGATACACTAATAATTCTATGCCAATTTAACGTGTAGGTCTTTTTACAGCACACGGTCCACCCATCTGAGCCCACCAAGCCAGTCCAGAACCATGTCGGTCCTCCCAAGCCATACGGCTCGTGGTGCACCCCTGACGCTTCTCCAGCTCATGTGCCGTAAGTTGAGATTGCAATAGCTTAGCTTTTACGAATTGTTATGTACCAATAACATGAACAGTGTGGATATTTGGTATGTCCTCAATACTATACGTAACGCGTCGTGATGATCCCTATGACAGTATTATCATTCGACGCGCGAGGTATACTTAAAGACCCGAATACTAAAGATAAAGGAAATCTAGATCGCGTTAAAATAAAAGTTGCCTGTATTTGACGATTTTTTTCATTGGCAAGGAGAAATCCTTACCTGTTAATGATTTTTAAGATAATCAGTTGTCTTTTTCAGCATAACACACACAAATTCTAACAACGAAAATAAGACAGAGATTCGGGATTTTAACGCTCAATGCAAAGGGTAAGAGTGCTAATGTACATGTTCTTTATATGTTTAATCTTGCGACGCGTACCTAAGTAGTTTGATTCACAAAACTGACGCCAGCTCTTATGAAACCTGTTATCAAAGAATGTTTTTTGTTAAAAAAAAATAACTATTTTTTTTTCTAAAGAACAAAATTACATATTTACTTTGCACTAATCTTATATTTTTTAATTTTTCCACGTCGTTCTTTTTTTTGTTTGAAATGTTTATTTCTCATCGATTAACTTTGACATACAATAACAAAGATATTTTCAGAATTTTATTGCCACCGAAGAAAGTCCGCCTGTTCCCATCAAGCCCCCCGCACGAGTACAAGGGCAACACCGTCATCTTCGAAGACGATGAAACAGAGCTGAAGGACTTCAAGCGTTCGGAAATTATTGGAGAGCCTCCTAAATGGTAGGAACTACGATGTTTTCGATCAATAGATTATAGGTAACTTGTAGTTAACTTACTTAACTGCTCTTTGCCTACATACTTACTTATAGATAGATTAAGTATCTAACAAACCGATAGAAAAATCGATTTTTATCTTATTTTTATAGACTCCATTACACTGGACTATAAGCAGCTAATGTTTAATGACCGACATTGTAAAAATTAACTAGACACTACAGTAATGCTTTCACGTATTTGAAATAAATAAATTCAAGTAATGAGTCCGAAGCGAAATGCTTCGTATTCGGATATTTCTTTTTTACATACAACAGGAAAAAATGCATTTTAAGTTGTGAGGTTTGAACCTAATTGTTGTATAATTACAATAATTAAAAACTTTGTGACGTCTTCAGGAATCATCCAGAGAAGAAGGCGCCTCCCGTAGAAACTCCACAAAGCCCGGTGCCATCCTCGCCGTCCCGCGCCAAGAAATGCAAGGGCTTCTTCAGGCTGCCCGACTGCTGCGATCCCTTCGTCACTATCGATCCTCAAGGTAAAGAGTATGAACGTATTCTTTTTAATACCACGTCGGTGGAAAACCAGCATACGGCCCGCCTGATGGTAATCAGTCGCCGAAGCCTATGGACTCCTTTTTTGAAGAACCCCCTCTGTACTGTAGCCCCTCGAGAAACCTCGGCATCGGTTCCATAGCCGGAGCATCCGCGGGAGGAAATTCCTCTTAAACAGTACGCGACCATTTAGGTTCTAGGGTGTGAGATGAACACCCTGTCGACGGCGAGCGGTGCGGTGATAGAAAGCGGCCGTTGGCATCATGTCAACCAATTCTTTATAGTTTAGTTAGACTTTAGAGTACAGCCCATTGTACAAGCATTCAAAGCAGGAAATTTTTGCTATTGTTCGCAAAAGAACTATAAGTAGTTGCGTTTATCCAAGGACTTGAAGATTCGCTTACAAGTGTTATACCTATACTTAAAATGTCAACACATTTTCTGCTTGTGGGCCGTCTTCGTCTTATTTGCTTGTGCATTCCCAGAATTAAGGTGTTCTTCAATATTTGCATATCTACTAAACAAGTTCAATTCACTAGAAATAACAACTTGCCAAAAATAAGACTCCGACCATTATAAGTATTCATTCTTACTGACATGGCAATGACATATCGCATAGGAGTGCTATACTTGACGCAGCACTTGACATGAACACTTAGCGTGGTCGAACTCTAACAGCATTTTAACTTATAACTGTCACAAAAATGATTGACGCAAATTCAGAATGATTCCAATTTAACGGATTTCTCTTATTCCCAGGACGACTTTACATCACCTGGCTTCTCTTGGTAACTTTGTGTTATTGCTACAACGCTTGGTGCGTTGTCTTAAGAGCCACATTCCCTTACCAAACCTCAGAGAACACCGTTCACTGGATGATGGCCGACTACTTCTGCGACCTGGTCTACTTGCTGGACGTGGCGTTTATCAAGCCTAGACTCATGTATCTGCATGAAGGGTTCTGGGTAGATGATCCGGGGGAGACTAGGAGGAATTATAGGAAGAAAATACAATACAAGGTGCGTTTTCATTCGTTGAATTGCTGAGCTATATGTAGTATTTTCAACGTACGTATGTAGTACGGTGACAGATGTATTATGTAATCTCCTGATTTTTTTTTGTAGTAATCTCGAAAAACAAAACAACTGCTACTGATTTCGCACTGCAGTACTGTCAATATCAAATGTAATCTTGAATTCCTTTTTGCGTCACTGATAAGCTTTTACCTTTTTAGTAAATATAAAGGACGTTATTGTCATTGAATTCTGCTTCTATATTTCAGTTCGACATAATCTCCCTTACTCCGCTGGACTTCCTGTACTTCTACTTTGGGACACACATGGTCATCTTACGCTTTCCTCGGCTGCTGAAACTGCAAACCTTCTGGGAGTTTAATATAGCTGTCGACAGAGTGCTTTCGTCACCATATGTGGTCAGTAAGAACTTAAGTAGATAATGATTTTCTTTTGCATAATCTTCAATTTTCTTTAAATTTCACTCCATATTAAAGGAAAAAAAATCATTCCTTGCAAGCATATAAAAAGACGTAATTTATATAACAAGTGAAATTATCGGGGGTGGTCTTGGAGACCCAAAGGTATTCCTTAAAACTCGTAGTGTACCTTACTAGTTAGACCGAGGTAAGTCTGTAACGATTTTGATAGCACACGCAGTGCAAGTGTTATTTATACGTCATAATTTCATAGAAGTTTGACGTTCAAAATAACACTTGCACTGCGTGTGCTATCAAAATCGTTGCAGACTTATCTCGGCCTGACTCTAACTCCACTAAACGCAAGTAAAAAGTGGCAAATGTATGAACTCGCAATAAACACTGATTTATCCCCGATGTGAAGGCTAGCCACACTTGCCCGTATGCTACACATAAATTATTTCTATTCTATTCGAAATTGGAGGTAAAATCCCTTTACATCTAAATCTAAATGTTTACACCTATACTCGAAAATAAAAGTACAAGCACCACAACAAGCATCTACAACTGATGATATTCTTCATTTCTCACACTGGTATTGAAATTAAGATGAACTTAGCTATTTGGTTTCATTAGGTCCGCATTGGCAAGACTCTGGTGTACATATTTTACCTGATCCACCTGAACGCATGCGCGTACTACACCATGAGCGCCTACGAGGGCCTCGGCATCAACAATTGGGTGTATGACGGGCAGGGTAATGCTTACATTCGGTGCTTCTACTTCGCCACCAAAACTGCCACCTCTATAGGTAAATATGATTAATATGAATTACATGCATTTTGATTTTTGATTTATATGTTGCTGGTAAAGTGGTAAATATGTCTAAGCAGACATGGGCGTGTGTGAATAATAATATTAATTTATTATAAATGTAAAGTGTTTGTTCCTCCTTCACACAATTCCGTCTGAACGGTTTTCTATTAAATTTTAATCAATAATGAACTAACTGCAAGGAAAGAGAAAGTTTCGGGTTTGTTGTAATAAGATACTTTAATTTTTTCAGGAAAGAATCCGAAACCGGAGAACCCTGGAGAATACATGTTCATGACTGTTGCTTGGCTGATGGGTGTGTTTGTATTCGCACTGCTCATTGGCCAGATCCGAGACATCATTGCCACTGCTACTAGAGCCCGGGTGAGTTACAAACATTTATTTGTATAAGGTATTTGTTATAGTGTATTCTTTTTTCTATTCTTTATAATCATAATATGTCCATGCAATTTTTCAGCTCGCTGTACCTAAATACAAAAAATGTTAATCGGTTTACTTTTTTTCTCTCAACATGTAGCATATCTAATCTGTCTTATTATTTAAAGCCGTTACCATTACCTTTGGACGCTGAATTATTGAGTTAAACTATTTACAAACTACTATTACGTGTTACAGTTTACTGGCCACAGCTTAAATCTATCCTAAACATTAGGTTCATAAACCACACGAAAATTTGTAAAACAAAATTAAGTATAAAAAGAAATAGTTATATACATATCATATATTTTTGATTTCAGACGGACTACCGGAAGAGAGTGGACGGGTGCACCCGATACCTGCGAAAGCTGAACATGCCCACGTCTCTTCAGCAGCGTGTGACTTGCTGGTTCAACTACACGTGGAACGAACAACGTTGCTTCGGTGAGAAGTTATTTATATTTTAGCTTGGGGATTGAGAAGAACCCAACAAACAATGTTTTGCTGACCTGGTCTGAACTTGACTTTACCACCGGTGCCTTAATTTACAGTTTAGTTCAGTTCATAGGGTATATATTCTAATTACTAACTAGTTAAACTACATAAGTAACTACAAGAACCAAAAGCAATTGATAGTTTTTTTTCCTGTTAGCGCCTAATTTTGAAATTTGAGTAAATTATGAGATATGCGTAAATTACTCATTATACTCGTAATGCTTCTGTTTATAGACGAGTCAAACATATTGAACACACTGCCGCACAACATGAAACAGGATGTTGCTCTAGAAGTGCACATGTCAACGTTAAGCAAGGTAACTGCTTTGTTTATATAATTTTAACATAAATATACTCACATTGTTAATTTTTTGGATGATATAATTGGGTGATGGGATCTGAAACTCAATGAAACACCGTACCTTCTTACAGATATCAACTTCTAAATTTGTACAGTATGGTACGGTAATGCTATTAACGGATAATACTTGGACAAAGAAAGGGGAGATTATATATAGGTAGAAGCGCGATTAAAGAGTTAGATGTATAAAAAGCCAGTGTTGTCTCACCGATTTTTGGGTGGTGTTATTGGAGACGAGAACGGGCAAAAGTAATACATCAAAGACAAAGATAACGATTGGACTAATTGTATAAAATTATTATCAAAGGCTAGCAAAAAACCCACAACTAGTGTACACGGCCTTTACAAAATCACTTCAATGCGACTGGAGATACCTACAAACAGTATTCGATAAAACTGATGAGGAATTCTATACCTTAAAAGAAATTATAATTTAAACGCTAACACCATCTATTTTAGAGAAGTCTCTCGTCATTAGAACATATATTATTTCCTGTCTCCTCCATGTCCTTTTGTTTACGTCGAATTAAAAAGCCACAAATAAATATGATATTTCATAAACAATAAATTTAAACAGGTGGAACTATTCCGTGACTGCTCGGATTCTCTACTGCGTGACCTGGTTTTGAAGCTGCGACCCGTATCCTTCCTGCCTGGAGACGTGATCGTGCGTCGTGGGGATGTCGGCCACCAGATGTATATTATCAAATCTGGGCAGTGCTACGTGAGTATCTCTGATTTTGTTTTCTTCTCACTAACTAGAATTATTGATTCTTTTGAGTGTAACATGTATAAGATTGATGCCTTGAGTGACGGCTTCAATATTAACGTATAGCGGTTACGAAAACGATCATAAAACTTCTGCCATTTTTCGAGTAATACACCGTTGTAAATGTCTGTAGCTTTGTTTCTCTCGCAGTGCGAAAATCGTGCAGAAACTGCGTTATTGAGATACCGCTTTAAGGATGACTCACGCTAGACCGGGCCGGGCCCGGGCCGAGGCGTCCAACATGTAATTTTCTATGACTGCTGAGTGGTGATCACGTGATACTTTCCATAGAAAACGAAGCGTCGGAAGCTACGCCCCGGTCTAGCGTGAGTCATCCTTTACGCGTGTGTACACGCTGCGAAATTATATT
Organism: Cydia strobilella; assembly: GCF_947568885.1. Taxonomy (NCBI): domain Eukaryota; kingdom Metazoa; phylum Arthropoda; class Insecta; order Lepidoptera; family Tortricidae; genus Cydia; species Cydia strobilella. The sequence continues at coordinate 18,614,364 of NC_086044.1, forward strand.
ACAAGCCATTTTAATTTTGAAAACAGGTAATGTCGCCAGATGAGAACGAAGTACTGGCTACACTCGGCGAAGGTTGTGTTTTCGGAGAGATCAGTTTACTCGGCATTGATGGGATGAGACGTCGGACAGCTACCGTCAGGTTTGGGCAATTCTGATTTATAATTGCGAGATAGTTAAAGTTCTAAAAAGAAATACTTCATTTAAATAATACCACAAAAATATTGTGCTTCATTCTCACTGACCCCATGTTGGGCGCCAATTTTATTTAAATAAAATAATATTGATCCACATTGCAAATAACTTTCAGTAACTTTTCACTGCACTTAAACGCAACTAACCAAGATGCAAACGCCATACAATCGTAAAGTAATAAAAGCCCAGCAGCGCATGGCCGAGCGACATTACATATTAACGTCGCGTCGCAGGTCACGTGGTTACTTGAACCTGTGTGCCCCACAACTACCTAAAATTGGTCAAACCAAATTGCCAGTAAATAAGAACAAAGAAACTATACTCATCCTTTTCTTTTGGGTGCTAGAACTAATGTAAGACAAAGACAGTATGATTCTCTCTGTCTATGTTTAAAATGAGACAGTCTTTTGACAAACTATTAATGGCGTGCTCCTTCAACTATCGTTTAAATACTTGTTGTGTTGAAATGTTTTGACAGTTTAAATACTAAGTTTAAGATCAAAAAGAACATTTTTCTCACAGGTCACGTGGCTACTCGAATTTATTCGCATTGTCCCGCAACGATTTATACGGCGCGTTACTCCACCACAAGGAGGCGGCGCTCGTGCTCCGACGGCGTGCTGACCAGATCATTAGGCAAAACGCTGCAAGGCACGCTCAACAGCGCATGACCGAGCGACAGGTACATCCTTCCTCATTATCTCACAGGTCACGTTGTTACTTGATCCTGTTCGCGTTGTCCCGCAACGACTGATATGGTGCGTTACAAAACAATTAAGAGACGGCGCTTGTCCTCCGTCGGCCTAGCCGATGTCGTGCTGACTAGATCCCAGGTAGCATTTATACGTCATTATGACGTCCGTTACGTCATTATGACGTATAAATGACGTCATTATGACGTCGCTGACATCACTTAGCTACCTGAAAATACGTTACAAAACTGACATTTTCTTTCTTTTTAAATCGATAGTCTTCGTGATTTCGAGTAGAAATAACCTAAAATTTGAGGTATTTTCGAAAAAAAGAAAATGGTACACTTTTAAGTGAAAATGCCCATCTAATAATCGCGGTTGTAATACACCAATATTGTTCTACAAGCAAGCAAGTAAGTCCTGCCCACTACCAGCAATATCTAGCTACTCTTTGAGCTCTATGTATTTCTTATTGCTGGACAAAGATCTCTTCCCACTTGACTCTAGAAGTAGACCCTTGCCTCCAATGGTGTTAGATACTTGATGTGACTCTAAAACTTTCAAGCTTTTCACAGGCAAGGAAGTCAGCCAGCATAAACGAGGAAACCGGTCTTAGGAGGCGGCGGAACTCGAGCCTATCTAAAAAGTCAAACGAGAGTGGTGGCGCGGGCGGAGGACTAACCGCGGGGACGGAAGTGAGGAGGCTACGAGCTGCCAGTGCACTGTCCAGGAGAAAACTTTCCATAGTCTCAGAAAACAAGGTCAGTTTATCATGCTCCATGCTCTAACAGGCAAGGACGATAGAAATGGAGAGAACTCGCGCTAGAAAAACTGTAATTACCTAAACAGTTGAATAAGTTTTCCAATTGTTGTTATACGTGGTGGAGCAGTATTACAGTAATGTAAAGTAGTGTGGTAGTACCTATGCTATTGTAAGATTAATTATAACATTAAATATTTGCCTTATCCAGACAATGAATTGCGAAGAATCATCCGAAAGTCACGAAGACGTAACAACAGTAGTGGCCCGTCTGCGAGGTCCCGTGCCGAAAATCGTTTTCTCGTCGTCGGATTAATGAAGTTGAGCAGGATTCCCGAGAAAGAAACATGAAGCTGGGTTATGAGAACTCTAAACATCTCTAAACAAACCTTTAAAAGGTGTCGAGTCATGTGGAATGACCATGTTTTATGTGTGTTTTATCAATGAGGCTTCACCTTATTTTATTGGAGCAGTATTTTAATGTTTTAGTATAAGAAATCAGTGTCAAATTACTCTACGTCTAGCAAACGGTATCTAATTTATACTAAATCTGTGATTCCTTCAATAAGTATTTAAAATTTAAAACATAATATTTCTACGAGCCCCACGTTGGGCGCCATTTTACTTTGCTTTTTGAAAAATAGAAACATCCTTTTTTTCTATCGTGGTGTTACAATCTGTGTTAAAGATAGTGTTTTTGTTTTAATGCGGAAGCTCAAATTCCTTCTGTATGACTAATTATTATCTTAGATTAAGAATTTCTATGGTATTAAAAGAAAATACGTATGTCGTATACCTAGATGTTAGATTCTAGTCAAGGATTTTAAAAATAGTGTCATTTAACGTTTTGGCGAATAAGATTTGTATTTATTTATTTAATAATGTTTATACTTGACTTCTTGAGCAAAAATAAGTAAATAAACAATTCTGGGTAAGGAAAGAAACAAATGGGATTTTGGCTGACTAAATATTTTTACTAAATGTCTATGATGATCTAATAAAGAGTGTCTGGCATCAATTTGTTGTTTGATTTTTGCTGGCAGATAAAATGAAATCCTTTCGATCCAGATCCAATTCTTAAAATTGGTTGTAGAGATAATGTATAACAAAAAAAATGACCTATGAATGTATGAATGTAAAAGGAATGTCAATATTTCCTAATCTCAATACCTCTATGTGGTATTTTCTATAAAAAGGGACCTTATTGTCGGTGGCACTTACACCATTATTAACGATGCTCCGATATAAATACAATGCCGCGCGACGCTGTGCAGCGTAAGCGCGATCGACAATAAGGTCCCTTTTCATAGAAAATGCCCCATATAATCGTTGGGGCATATATATATGACGGCGGGATGGCCAAAAAGCGAAGGGCGCAGTACCTCGATGTATTAACTTCACAGTAAGTGTACGCTAGCAGTTCATGAAATAAGCATTCGGAAATATTAACTAGCAATATCAAGAAAACACTGCTTATAATTGTATTATTGAGGTAAATTCGAACAACTTAATTTTAATCACAAGTCAACATCAACTAGGTAGTTCTAACGAAACGCGGTACAGTTCCTAAGAGACTAGCGCACTGTTCCACTGCTGGAAGTAGAATGACCTCTCGCCATTCTCGTGCCCCCTCTCATAGACTCCGTACAACGCCACAGATGGCGCTGGCGTTCCGCAGCAACTTCTGACGAGTCATGAGTACGGACTCATGACCATTTCAGTCATTTGACTATCCGTAAATCATGACTAGGATGCGACATATATATATATATATAGTGGATATATATATATATTTATCACATAACGATTGCTATAAAAAATGAAGGCACAATGTAAATAAAGGAATGAGAAATGCGTGGGAGGGTTATTTGCCAATATTCAGGGAGGTTAACTAACATAAGAACATAACCGATTGCATAAATCTAAGTATTACGACATAAATATCGACATCGTACGACTACTATCGAAAATTGCCCTTTAGCTTTCGTAATTTAGTAATTACAGTTGGGCAAAATGTAATCTACTAACGATTAACGACTAAAATTAACCACTAATCGCGTGCGATGATTAAAAGCGACGATTAATTAGTTTTAGTCGAAGAGTTTAGATTAACATTACTTACTTATTTACTTACTTACTTACTGCCATCTGCACAGACATCTTTATTTTGTTTATTTACGTACAAAAAATTTAAACTTTCAATCTAGATTTAATCGAAAATTTAGTCGATTAATGTTCAGATTAATTCAATTTCACTGGTATATTAGGTCGACTAAATTAATCGCGATTAAAATTTGACGATTCACTTTTTTAATCGATTAATTAGTCGAATAAAGAGGTAATCGATGAATGCCCATCTATGTTAGTAAACCATTAATTGCCTTTGATCAATTCCTCCTTCCCCTAAATTACTACCGTGCTCAGACAAAAACAGGCCTTAATGCTTTTTAGTAACGAACAGTAATTTTAGTTTGGTATACACAGTGGATTGTCTCTGCCATTAATTACAGTATTGTGCCATCGCTTGCATGCATTCACGAGTCACGAAACTAATGTACTCCGTAAAATAAAGCGGTTCAAAACGACTTTAACAGGGCTGGATGAGAACTATTTTGTTGAACTATCATGTTGAAGATCAGTGATAGCACAGTGGTGTATGAAAAGTTATTTGTGCAACAAGAGAGGAGTTGGTTTTTCTTGCGAGTGTTGATTTTGAGTCCCGAGTAAGCGAAAGATTGTATAATTGAATCACGTGCGAAGAAAGAATCTTGAGATGTAAAATAACTTTACTCTCGTGTTGAACATATAATTTTTCACCTCAGTAGTGACAAAATATTAAAGGTTAAAATGTATTTCGAATTACACTGAATACTACAAAAAAAAATGTAATAGAAGTATGAAGTGGCAGTTCATGGCCTTCACTAAATTAAAAAGCTACTTTGTTTCACTCCCTGGAGTGAGGAAAGTGCTACTTAGTGACGAAAGAAGGCTTATTCGAGCTGCTGAGGTGAAAAATAATAAACATTACAAGTAGTTGCGTTACAAATCTAATTCTATTAATTTTGCATGCCAATTGATTTAAAATCTGCAAAAACTTTTTTTAGTGTTAGACCAATAAAAATGTAAATAAAATAAAATGTACACCTACTTACAATTTGGCCGCAGAATGGAGTTTAGAGTACATTGGAAACCATAAACGGAAATTGCAATTTAAATTTTAAATTTAAAAGCCACATTGCTGTTTGCCCTTCACAGGGCGCGACGCTGATGTAAACAAGTAAATCATTAAAAAACCGGCCAAGTGCGAGTCGGACTCGCGCACGAAGGGTTCCGTACCATTACGGAAAAAACAGCAAAAAATCACGTTTGTTGTATGGGAGCCCCATTTAAATAATTATATTATTCTGTTTTTAGTATTTGTTGTTATAGCGGCAACAGAAATACATCATCTGTGAAAATTTCAACTGTCTAGCTATCACGGTTCATGAGATACAGCCTGGTGACAGACAGACAGACGGACAGACGGACGGACAGACGGACAGCGGAGTCTTAGTAATAGGGTCCCGTTTTTACCCTTTGCTTGCATGCTTTAGTTATTTCTACAGCTAAAAATTTGTTTGGAGTCCGTATAAGCTATAGTAAATTTTTGATGCGTCAGAAAAAAGACAAACAATCTTGACGTGTCTTTTTATTGAAAAATATTGTAATAAAGAATGTAATCTTTTACGATCGTATATATAATTTTGTAATTGTAACATATTTGCTGTGACTGATTTTTCAAAAGTGATTTTTAATAAAAAGACCCATCAAGATCGCTTACCTTCTTTCTAATGCTAAATAAACGAACTATAACTTTGCACCATATATATTACTTCGTAAAGACCGGCCTTACGAGCACTACGAATGGGGCCGATACATTTGAGTCAAAATCGCATTTAGTTACACCAGCGCGCTCAGTCGTATGGATAGGAGTCACCATTGATGTAAACAAAGTACTTATAATAGCGTATGCATACAATTCCGACCGATCACCGACGCCTTTTCACTGCGCAATAACACGACTGAGCGCGCTAGTGTAACTAAATGCGATTTTGACTCAAATGTATCGGCCCCATTCGTAGTGCTCGTAAAGCCGGTCTTTACGAAGTAATATATATGTCTATGCTTTGCACAGACTTGAATAGAACAAAGTGAGGAGTGTCAAATTAAAACGTCATATTTTTATAGTTTTTTTTTTTATTGCAAATTCCATGCAGAGTTAGCTTGGTCCGTCTATTTTTATGTTCGTATTAAACTCAAAAACCAAGTTATAAAGTGACCTAATACTAAATTCGTGACAATATTCATTTTACAAATCGCCTAATGTAGCGCAAAAGAAAAATGAAAACTGTCATTTAGTAAAGTTGGCAGATACCTATTATTGTTTTGGTTAGTTCGATACGCCACTAATGGGTAGCTATAATTCAGTTGTTATTCACGAATCGCATGTCGCGAAGGGTCTTTTATAAGCCACGGCACGTCCTTCCGGATTGTAACTATCGTAAGTCGCAGAGGGCCCTTTACACTATTTATTAATCTGTGCCTTTACAACGCGCGTCAAGTTCGACTATACGGTACGGTGTCACCTTGTAAGCGAACGAGGTAAGTCGAAACTTGTTATCAACACCATTATCCTTTGCACTCACCGTGACTAATGAAAAACGTGTTTTTAGTACATTTTCGGTTAATTAAGGCGCCTTTTAAAAATCACAGGTATGTAGAGTTGGTATGTAGGTATGGTTAAGCCCATTTAAATAAATTATAGCTTTTAGCTATACTATGGTAATCCTGCCAACAATAAAATCACCAACATTTGATTAAATAGGGCCCACTGGTAATGGGCAGTTAGGTATCTAAATTATCTACTTCTTTTTTATTTTCTTCTTTCTATAACTAGCTCTAAAACTGTGTTGAATTCGACACTGTCCAAGAAAATATTATGTCAATTCTCATTACTGTAGGTACTAATCATGATATTAGGAAGTAAGTTCTATAAAAATTGGAAATGTGCCCTCATAGAACGATTGCATTTACCGGTTGTTTCCGGTAAATATAAACTATTTTTAATTCCACAGAAGGTAAGTTTGTTAGTTCTTCCGCATAATGTAAACATCCCCTTTTCATTAGGGTTGGTAAGCCGGAACTTTTCAACTAGTTGCTCAGTCTGAAATCAACCCCCGCGGTAGCGCATCTTTTTAGCATTTCTTTAAGTGGCAATTTTAATTATTAATTAAATGTGTAGCAATAAACTGAGAAAAAACTAATAATTTCATGATATTCATTGATTTGGATTAATATCGTCTTAGGTAAGTTTCATTTAACATAAAACGGTACTTAATTGTTGTCATTTATGGTTTGCATATATAAGTCCCCGCGGCCGTGTAAATTTTCGAGTTTGAACGTGAAGTATAAAAAACGCTCTCACAGCTCGATACAAGGATAATACTTAACCTGCTTCAGTTTAAATATGTCTTTGATTGTATATTACGGCATTATGCCAGGCGGAGCCGGGACAACGCTGAAAGACTAGGATATTACGGCACTCCGGTGAGGACTGTACTAAGTGTAAGCGTGAAGAGGTAACAGACAAAAAGAGAGACCGTATTTTTTAATTTAAAATAATTATACTAGTGGGTTGAGCTGTAGACCTCGCGTTAAGCTTAGAAAATGTAAAAGTGAAAAATACCAAGTTAGTTGAGTCGTTATCACACTGAACTCACAATGGTCTTAAGCGCCAAAGACGCTATTGTCGCGTAAGTCCTGTATGGCAATTTCTGCATTTTGAAAAAGGTTCATAAACTGGATCGACAAAAAAAACTTAATCATAGAATCTAATCACAAAATTTCACTAGAATCGGTTAAGAACATCTGGAGAACAGAGGAGACATCCGGACATAGTACGAAAGCAAAATGCCCGAGTTAAAACGGAAAAATTAAAAGTAGGGATACGTTATATTAAGTCGTATGTATATATCATGTTAGCAGTCTGATGTTACTGCCTAAAACTACACAAAACATTCATAAAAATATTAAAAATCAACGAACGGATGTCATAAAATACTTCACAGGAAAATTATCCCTAATTTGATTATTTTTGTGGCCGGCAAGTCACGAATGTCACGATAGCGTGGAATCGCGTGTCATCCAATCCTAGCTTCGATATAGATATATCACTTCGCTACATATCTAACCTAGTCGTTAACTGAGTCGATTATTCTGATAGTGTAGTATCCGCAGCCCGCAGCGATACTATGTGATTTTCGAAAGGCCTGCAGCGGAAAGGAGTGATGGATTGTGGGGGTGCGGAAAAACTTAGCACAATATATTTTTACTGGTTCTGGGTTTCTCCTTGTGGAGCGTCCACTGATCGGCGCACGGGATCCCTTTTGGTTTTCTTTAATATTCTTATTACTAGCTTTTGCCCGCGACTTCGTCTGCGTGGAATTAGTAATTTGGGTACCTTAATTCTTAAACAAATCTGCTTTTTAAACCACCCTTTTTTCACTCTTAAATTGGTCCACACTATACATTTCCACCCCATTTTTTACACCCTTAAGGGATGATTTCGGGGATAAAAGTTGTTCTATATCCTTTCCCACAGCTCAAACTATCCCCATACCAAGTTTCATCTAAATCGGTTCAGCGGTTATTGATTCCCCATACAAATTTCCACCCCCTTGAGGGGTGAGTTCTGGGATAAAAAGTATCCTATGTCCTTCCCCGGGACTCAAACTATCTGTATACCAAATTTCAACTAAATCGGTTCAGCGGTTTAAGCGTGAAGAGGTAACACACAGACAGACAGACAGACAGACAGACTTTCGTATTTATAATATTAGTATGGATTAGTATGGATTTTGCATGCACGCAATCGTATTAGGTGAATTTTCTTTTTTTTTTGCTTGTATTTGAATACCCGACAAGGAGGTCAGAATAGATACTAATGAAAGGTTTTTATATGTGGCGCAAACTCAAACAGATTAAATGTTCTAATCGCGAGAGTAAAGCGGGAAAAAACGTCACTTAACAGGGGCAGCTCTCGCAGTTGCCATATCTGAATGTCCCTTTTAAATGGAACCGGGAAGATCATTAATTATTACTTATCATTAAGCACTGCGATGCACCACAACACACACAAAACAAAATGAACGATGTTGTAGCAACGGAAACTCAAATATTTACAAGTCCCATATATGACTCGGGCAAGGGCAGCATTCGTTCTGTCTTCTCATTTAATTGTCAAAAGGGCTACGTGTTGTCCTCAGCTGCTTTGCTCCGTGCACGCCTACGCCTCCCAAGGAACATCATCTGATTTGATTGTTCCGCGACTTCTGTGTACGGGAAAGTAATATATAATGATCATCGTATTTTAATATACATATACCTAATGAAATTAATGAATGATCTAATGATCTAGTTAGGTAGCCAGCAGTATAAAAAGTGGACAGTCTCGAAATAAATAAAAATCAGGTTTCAACTTTTTAGAATTACCCGAAAAGCATTCGAAACAAAATTAAAGAAAAAATGTATTTAAATTCACGATGCGCCAACAGTTTACTGCATTATGAAGATCATATCGTATTTCATAGCGGGCTTGCATGAATAATGCGAGCCCCGTACCGAAGCCAAAGTTATGGCGTTCCACCCCCCACCCAGCGCCCTGCAGTTCGTGCACGAGATACTTACGTAATTTATAATTATGTAAGTACAATATCGTCCTTGGTAAGTACCTAGATACACGTACAGCCATACACGTATCTAAGTTCATAGATAATGTAATAATAGATACCCAGGGGCGTATGGCGCCCGGGGCAGTCACCGAATTTGCGCCCCCTGACGACTGACAAAAGTTTCCCTGCTGCTGCCTTTTGCCCATTTTGACGCGCCCGGGGCATATGCCCCCTCTGCCCCCCCCCCCCCCCCTAGTTACGCCACTGTAGATACCTAGAGTCCTAAATTAATTTTATTTGAGTTTATGTCTAATGAACCTATTATTCTCCCACTGGAATTTTGGAAATAAACATAAAATTTAAATACCAGTGTGAGTAAGAGTTTCTAAGTAAATACACTATTTCTACCTATCTATAATGAATATAATGATTAAACTAACAGGTACTTTGATAAACATCGTAATGTAGCTATCTAATGCATGACAAATAGGGGTACCTACTGAAACTAGAAGCCGAATGCATCAGTCGGCTGTCAGCGATGAAACGATAACCGGCAAACAGTCGCGGCGCACGAAAACGGTTCACTACTTACAGGCATCATTAAAGCTCAGATGATCAGATGATCATGGTTCCGAAAACCAGTATGCTTTGGACTCAAGATCCGTAATGAATGTGCTCATTTTTGAATCCGATGACCAACCGAACTTCTGACGGTCGAAGATTGGTGGCAAACCACCATCTACATGGTTGGAAACCAATAAAATCAGCTTGATATCTTTGTTGGCAGACGTGCAGTAGGCCGAGCACATGATTGACGCGACAGTATCTCGCCGCGAGATAGACTACCCGTCTTTTACTAACTGTATGAATCACGTATGAATTAAAGGGGGACGGGTAGTCTATGTCGCAGCGAGATACTCTCGCGCCAATCATGTGCTAGCCCGGCAGAAGGGGCTGTAGATACATATAAGGCAGATGACGAGGAGATGGGCAAAATTAATTCGAATGACGAATAACGAATAAGAATAACAAATGTATTCGCGAATGACGAATAAAATTGTCGGATGACTATTCTTATTTTAATAAATTATTCGTCGAATGAATTGCCAATAATAATTGTTTAGTGGAATACCATATTAACTTTTCTCGATTTAGAAAGATTTGGCAACTGCAATGTGCAATGCACTGCAATGAAATAGTTACGGATAAATATTAATTAGGGCTGTGAAACAAACAACTGGTAAGAAAATTTGGTTTTCTCACTCTTTTTTTTCGTAGGAAGATCTAGGCCAGGCTAGAAAGTTACTAACTTTGTGTGCGAGTAGTTGATTGTTCACGCTAATCCTTTGTATACTACTTTGTGTCAGAACAAATATACAGCAAAATCGAGACATATTAAACGTGTTATTATTCGTGTTGTTTATTTGAGCCAAAAAAATTAATATTTTTCGTGGATTTATTCGAATGAAATAACGAATAAATCATTTGTCATTTGAAAAGCGGCGAATAAATCATCCGCGAATAAATCATTCGTTAATAAAAAATCGTGAATTATTGTTTATTCGAATGATTATTCCGATACAAATTTATTCGAATAATGCCCATCTCTGAACGGGATGAGCTGACAAGTAAGCAATTATTTTTTTCACGGAGTGGGCGAATGCATTCACGCACCATCCCCCCGGCCGCGGGAAGGCCATTGATGGGGGGGTGTGGGACTCGCCGCTCCTGTCCCCTCTCAACTGGCGAGAGAGGAGGGAGAACTTGGCCCTACCCACTAAACCCACTCCGGTTTTTCACCTTCTTTGCCGTTTGCGAGAGCCGCCGCGCCGTGGCGAAACCCGAGAGTGAGTGCAGAGTCCGCGCATGTTATCTGTGAAATGAGGAGCTGAGAAAGCGGGAAGGTGTGCGCTAGCGCTGGACACTTGGCATGGAGTAGAGAGAGAGGGGCAAGCGGGGATTAATTTTGTTTCCTCGATATTGGCGCGTGAAATCGCAATCAGCGATCATACTTATACTGGGTCGCTGTGACGAGTAATTGTCACTAGTCGGGAATACGGGACCAGAAGTGATTCCATTTGTTGCCGTCGACGCCGGATATTGGGAGTCGTTTAGGATTTGATTATTTTATAAAATATGTCATAATATAGTAGTAGTGTAGTAGTAAATCACTTTATTGTACAAAACAAAAATTGTTAACATGAAATTCATATTAATTTAGGTAATATATATGTCTGATTGGTGCGAGTCGAGTCAGGTGCGACTGATACGTAATTTCAAATGAACTTTTGAAAGATGTGACTCAATGACCCACTTTATGGATGAGGCATGAAACAAGGAAAGCAACATAGGTTACCTAATGCTTCAACATAATAGATAGGTAATATTTCTTAGAAAGACGGCTCACTACTCATTGCCTACAACTGCCAAGTTTTGGCACGCGAATCTACTGATAAGTAATAGTTACATGTTCTTTTGGTTAAACGCAAGATCATGAATCTACGAGTAACGTCTAAATAACAAGAAACAATACAGACAGTCAAAGTAGTTTACCGTATTATCACACAACAAATTCCAAATTCAAACGTTTCCCGTGATCGATTATGCTGATGTGTGCTACTCCAATGTCGTTCAAGCCTCCTTTAACAAACTGGATGTACTTCTCAACAACTAGACCTGTACCAATAACTTCTGAGGTTATAAGAATATTAATGTTGCTTATTTTTTATATATAGTTTCCAGACCATATACTAAACCTAAAAATAATATTTTGTGTCATCCTAGGTATTTGCTTAGGTAGAAATTTAGGTATTTCTTTTTTCAATCAGCATTCTGTAAAAAAAATATTCGAGACGAAATTCTTTGTTTCCCTGTAAAGGCAAAGTGGATTCTTACGTACACACGCATTTTGTGTCATTTTCATCCACGGGTATAATGGCATTTAATAAATACCTAATATTGATCCTAAAACGCCTAAAAAAATATTAGAGTCGGTAAGTGAAGTGTTGTACTTTACAGAACATTGTTATATGTTATTCAAACAAATCTGTGTCAAATTCATCCACCGCTTTTATTTAAAAAAATTTTTTTTCTAATTAACACCCTGTATCTGCCACAAAAAAAAATTCATGTTATTAAGTTTACGTCTACAATATTATATTACCACATTGAGACATCATTCATAATTTGGGTCATTTTGATCCACGGTTTTTTTACTATCTGGCAAAATAAAACTCAATTGAACAAGAAGGGCGTGCGCGGGGAAGGGTACCTACGCGGGTGGGGTGCTTATTATACTTGCCGCAATATCAGCTGGCGACTGAGATCTTAATACTATCTCCTTTACCCTTGTTAAGACCAACCAAGAGATGGCATTATGAGCTATCTCGCCACTTAGTTTTGCGATACAGTGTATTTATTTCATTCGGAGGCATAATTACATTGTCTTATCAATCTTACCGTAGTAGGTATATAAATATAATTAAAAATAAACTGTAGGCTGCACTCCTCATACTGACCAACATTTGTGACGTTCCTAATGAAAAGGTACCACTTTCTCTGACAGGTTATTTGTATAAAGATATAATCAAATTTCGTCTTTATGGTAAACGACAAAGTGGTACCTACCTTTTGATTGAGAATGTCACAACAGCGACTTAAAAATTACTTTTGTTTCGATTTTTAGTAGACTTTTTAAGTTTATTTTAAGACGCAATTTATTGTGATTTTTGTTATGTTTAAGCGTGGCAAGCAACATTAATTACATTGATGATGATGTTCATTAAATACAATATTTTTTCATACTATACTGAACTGTCACCCTATACATGAGAATGAACAGCGCCCTCTTGACAATGATCATATATTACTGGTCAGGCTTTAATATGTGTCATAATTTAGTAAAGTCCCCTTTGTGGATTCTAAGTTTCCGAGTTACAGCAGTTTAGTGAAAGCGTTTTTTTTTAATATAAATTAAGGGTTGAATAAAGAGGAAAGAAAATTTGATTATTTTTGCGCTACGACGCACGGTTTAGGAGATACAGCCCTATAAAGTTTTTTTTATTGTTTTTTTCTTTTTTACATTGTGTTTTTTGTATATTACTTTGGGGTTTCATAAAGGGGAACGAAAATTTAATTATTTTTGCGCTACGACGCATGGTTTAGGAGATCAAGCCCTATAAAAAAACTCTTTTTTTTTGCGTTTTTTTTTTGTATAAATTAATGGTTACATAAAGGGGACCGAAAAGTTGATTATTTTTGCGCTACGACGCACGGTTTAGGAGATACAGCCCTATATAGATTTTTTTCTTTTTCTTTTTTACGTTTCTAAATCTTAATTAAGGGCTTCTTAAGGGGAACGAAAATTTGATTATTTTTCGCTACCATGCACGGTTTAGGAGATACATCCCTAAAGTTTTTTTTGTTGTTTTTTTTTCTTTTTTTTGTCATTGCGTTTTTTGTTATTACTTTGGGGTTTCATAAAAGGGAACGAAAATTTTATTATTTTTGCGCTACGACGCACGGTTTAGGAGATACAGCCCTAAAATGATTTTTATCTCTTTTTCTTTTTTGCGTTTTTAAATCTTAATTAGGGGCTTCTTAAAGGGGAACGGATATTGATTATTTTTGCGCTACGATGCACGGTTTAGGAGATACAGCCCTATAAAGTTTTTTTGTTATTATTTTTTTCTTTCTTTTTCTTGTGTTTTTGTATATTATTTAGGGGCTTCATAAAGGGGAACGAAAATTTTATTATTTTTGCGCTACGACGCATGGTTTAGGAGATACAGCCCTATAAAGATTTTTTTTTTAAATTTTGCGTATTTTTAAATATAAATTATGGGTTGCATAAAGGGGAACGAAAATTTTATTGTTTTTGCGGTACCACGCACGGTTTAGGAGATACAGCTCTATAAAGTTTTTTTTCCTGGTTTTTTTTGTTTTTTTTTTTAAGTATTAATTACGGGTTTCTTAAAGGGGTTTTTTTAAATTATTTTTGCGCTACGACGCATGGTTTAAGAGATACAGCCCTATAAAGTTTTTTTTTTAAATTTTGCGTTTTTTTTTTTTAATATAAATTATGGGTTGCATAAAGGGGAACGAAAATTTTATTATTTTTGCGCCACCACGCACGGTTTAGGAGATATTATATCTATATATATATACTATATATAGCTATAATAGCTCTATAAAGTTTTTTTTCCTGGTTTTTTTTTAAGTTTTAATTAAGGGTTTCTTAAAGGGGAACGAAAATTTGATTATTTTTGTGCTACGATGCACGGTTTAGGAGATGCAGCCCTATAAAGATTTTTTTGTTGTTTTTTTTTTTCATTGTGTTTTTTGTATATTATTTTGGGGTTCCGTAAAGGGGAACGAAAATTTTGTTCTTTTTGCGCTACCACGCACGGTTTAGGAGATATAGCTCTATAAAGATTTTTTCCTGTTTTTTTTGTTTTTTTTTTTAAGTATTAATTAAGGGATCCTTAAAGGGGAACGAAAAATTGATTATTTTTGCGCTACGATGCACGATTTAGGATATGCAGCCCTATAAAGATTTTTTTTTTGTTTTTTTTTTCATTGTGTTTTTTTGTATATTACTTTGGGGTTCCGTAAAGGGGAACGAAAATTTTATTATTTTTGCGCTACGACGCACGGTTTAGGAGATACAGCCCTAAAATGATTTTTTTTCCACTTTCTTTTTTGCGTTTTTCAATCTAAATTAGGGGTTTCTTAAAGGGATTTTTTTTAATTATTTTTGCGCTACGATGCACGGTGTAGGAGATACAGCCCTATAAAGTTTTTTTGTTATTTTTTTTCTTTTTTTTCATTGTGTTTTTAGTATATTACTTTGGGGCTTCATAAAGGGGAACGAAATTTTTATTATTTTTGCGCCACCAAGCACGGTTTAGGAGATATTATATCTATATATATAGCAATAATAGCTCTATAAAGTTTTTTTCCTGGTTTTTTTTAAAGTTTTAATTAAGGATTTCTTAAGGGGAACGAAAATTTGATTATTTTTGTGCTACGATGCACGGTTTAGGAGATGCAGCCCTATAAAGATTTTTTCCTCTTTTTTTTTCTTTTTTGCGTTTTTAAATCTTAATTAAGGGCTTCTTAAAGGGAAGCGAAAATTTGATTATTTTTGCGCTACGATGCACGATATAGGAGATACAGCTAATACAGCCCTATAAAGATTTTATTTCTTTTTTTTTCATTGTATTTTTCATGTATTACTTTTGGGTTACATAAAGGGGAACGAAAATTTTATTATTTTTGCGCTACGACGCATGGTTTAGGAGATACAGTCCTATATATTTTTTTACAATGCATCGAAAAGTGCGTTTCCTACGGAGCCATGTCGTGCGGAAAGTACTGCTTTTCCGCACTAGTGCTTTTTGTTTTCAATTTTTTTTTACAGTACATATGTACATAGTTTCTCGCACTAGTGCGGAAAAGAGCACTTACCGTGCATATGTCGAAAGTTTAAAGGGCCATATGTACTGTAAAACGTACGATACACGTGCGAATAGGTAATTCGCAACTCGTGTCGATTTAAAACACTCCTTTTAATAATTAAACTTATTTGCCATGACATGTTTTTTTATTTACTCGCACAATGCATAGTAAAACATTGTATGATACACGTGCGTAAAGATGATATCCGCACTTGTTGCATAAATAGCAATTTTTTTTATCAAAGAATGAAAGAAAGTCACGGTATTTATAACCAAATTTTACTTTAGTGGTACCTTTTCCCTATCACTGTCACAAATGTATGTGGCGTTCACGTAAACGCGATATTTTTAAGATTTCCCTGCGCAATGTTGCCAGCTCGCTCGCAAATCAAACATGTACTTACAGTTCTTTTGCATAATGGTGACATTGTACAATATCTATGAGATTTAAATAGGTAAAAGATAATTCGACGCATTCTTTGCTTGCTTGTTGCTTGTTGTTGTGTTGTTTGCGTAACTTCTTTGAATAAGTTGCGTTAATTTGGCGCACAGGCGAAGTAAACATGCGTTGCGTACGGCAAGGTCACGCCGCGGCCCCACCCTGCACGGCCTCCGTTGCCCATTCAGACCGCCCGCTAGCTTCGTTTGAACGCAAATAATATTTTTGTAATATTTGTTTATGCAGTGGATGCAAGTGACACAAATTCATACATCTTATTTATCCCGCATTTCAAATTAATAAGATGTAAACTCTAATATCTTTAATATTCTTTTGTAACGGTGACAGCCTGTTACAACAAAATCATCAAATATCTTATGAAGCTATGCCTTAATAAGACACAAAATCATTTAATGGACCTATTTAAACGATTAAATTCGACCTAAGTAATTTTTTTTAACTCTAATTTTTTTTTGTGTCATTTAGAATATTATGACATAGTATCAGATTGCAGTGGACGTAATTGACACAAACTATGTTTTCACACTAAAAACACTATCCTAAATGCAACACAGTTACATGTTTTCTCTCGAATATTTTTTTCTCCAAGATAATTCAAAATAAAAAATAATTACCACAAAATAACAAATTACTAGAAAAGCAAATTATATATATGACACAAAACAAAATGTAAGATTTACATCTTAACAAAGTATTCATAAGCGAAAACAGAATTGACTTTAATATTTTTATAACCTAGGGGTCAAAATATAGCCAGCGGTACAGGTCTAAACGGTATTAGGTTCATAGGTTCATATTTGGCCTTCGGAAGTACGATCACATATCAGCTTATCGTAAGCAACTTGATTGGCTTCCCATTCGTGAGCGTAGATCTTTAAGACTGTTAAGTACTCTTCATTCTCTCCTTTTTGACCCTACTACACCTGAATATCTCAGATCCAAATTTAAATTTGTTACTGCTCACCCTGGTCGTGTTCTCTGTACCGCCCGTGGCCTTAAGCTTTCTATTCCCCCTCATGGTTCCAGTTTCCTGACCAACTCTTTCACTGTTCAGGCGATACGCCTATGGAACGACCTTCCACTAACCATCCGGAAAGACCAGAGTAAATTTACCTTTAAGCGCATGCTGCGTAAGCATTTATCTGCGAAATATAATGTTTCAGAGTTGGTACATGTATAATGTATGTATATATGTAGATATTTATGTAAGTATATCATATAAAGTATATGTTTAAGTTTATGAATTCATAGTATATTAATTAGTATTTATTTTGTAAATAGTAGGTATCGATTATACAACAACACAAGTGAGTCTAAACCGTAAAATGATTTAATGTTTAGCGATTATCGTTTTAATTTTTCGAGTATTAATCCTGCACCTAACAACCATCTCTTTTTAGCCCAGTTGTTGACTGGTAGAGAATGCCTTATGGCATTAAGTCCGCCATTTGTACTTATAATTTTATGTGCAATAAAGTTTAAATAAATAAATTAATTAAAATAAATATTTGACTACTAGTCAAATCAGTTTCTTTTTTCGAACTGTCAATTTTTTTATTATTATTTTACAGGACCTTTATACTGTTGTAAAGTTGCAAAATCATTTTGAGGGCCGATATCCTCAAAATGATTTTGCTACTATGGAATTTATATGAAACACTAGCATGTGACGTCACAATCAAATTACCCACTCTTTATAGTTGTATACTTATTTTAAAATATAAATTGTGTCTAAAAATAACTGTTGTCTACGTTTCTCTATTAATCTTCTGGTGCTTTATTTCATGCATGGTGTAAAATAATTTATTTTAAATACAGTCAAATACACTATAGTTGTTATGGGTGGAGATGGTCTCGATACTAACTGACGATGACAGCGGATCTATACTATCTATAGATACCTATGGCGTGGTGGGACAGCAAAAATCGATCAAATTGCTGAAATTGCGCTTGATGATAAGATACCGACAAGATGAAACGTCCTTCTAGCATATGGCATGTCCATGGTGACAGAAAGGTCAGAAAGTGTGTCAGTGTTTTATCACGTCATAAACGCGATGAAACTTATTATTTATTTATTAATAGATTTTAATTTTTTATTTATTTAATCTTTATTGCACAAAAGAAATACTTATCGTACAAAAGGTGGACTTAATGCAAAAAGCATTCTCTACCAGTCATCCTTAGGGCAAAGCAGAGAGATAGTGGGCGGTGCTACTACTACTAACAAAATATAATACGCAAAGCTAAATTAAAATTTAACATACATATGCAAGACCATCAAAATACATATACAATATATATACATATACCTAATATATACAATATAATATATAAATTATAAAACTAAAACTAAGAATCCTTTATTCTATCAGCAAAGAAAGCAAGTATAGATTTCTCAAAAGCGAACTTATTTGGGGCTTTTTTAATATTAAGGGGGAGTCGGTTCCAAAGGCGCGCGACCTGCACGCAGAACGAGTTTGACATGAAGCCAGTGTGATGTGGAGGGATAGATAAAGACATATTGCCAGAAGAGCGAAGCTGACGGTCGCTAGAAACGCCGTAGTATTGAAAGAGGGACTTGAGGTATACAGGAGAGTTTAGATCGGTGAGCACAGAGTATAGAGAGCAAAGCATGCGAGCACTGCGTCGTTGACAGATGGGAAGCCAGCCAAGCTGAGAGCGGTATGCAGAGACATGATCGTATTTGCGCAGGCAAAAAATTAAACGGATGCAGTTATTGAGAAGGCGATCCAACTTATTGAGAAGTTCTTCAGATAGGTCCGGATAACACACATCACCATAATCAATTAAAGGTAGAATTAGAGTGTTTATAAGGAGAATTTTAGTCTTAATGGGCAAAAAGTGCTTTAGTTTGTTCTTCTTCTTCTTCCGGTCTTGTCCCATTCGGGGTCGGTTCTCCTAATCCTCCTTCTCCAGAGCTCAGAGATGTCATCACTGGGTCGTCGCTGGGTCTAAATTGTTATTGGACATATCCTTTTTAATAACTGACATCCATGTAGTACGGGGTCTGCCGAGAGGATTTGATCCCGATATGAGGCTTAACGCACTTTTTGTCATTTCATCTGGTCTTCTCACGACATGGCCGTTATTTTATTATTAGATACAATTTTACCAAACCGAATTGTTTAATTAGGTTAATCTTCAGTTTGGTTAGAAGAAACTACGGACCTACTTTAGGTTTAGCGGCTCGTGAAACGATTTGACTAAGTAAATGACTTTTTTTTTTTTATTTGTCAACATCTGACGGGTAAAACGAGGACCTTATCCATTCCATGTCGTGAAACTACCTTTATCTAACATTTGCCTAATCCGTAATATTTGATTCTCCATGTTTGGAAAGGGTGGGGTGTGGCACTTTACCAAATTTTTGTAGGCATTATGTAATGTAAAACTATAAGCACATTGTTTCAATATTAAATGCTCTGACTATCGCTGTGGCACTGGTTGTAATAATTAGAAGAAAAGTAAAAAAAAGTGGGTACCTAAGGGTATACCTTTCTTTATCAATTAAATACAATTAGTGATAAATAGCAATTATTAAGCAATA
This sequence comes from Cydia strobilella, assembly GCF_947568885.1. Classification (NCBI taxonomy): domain Eukaryota; kingdom Metazoa; phylum Arthropoda; class Insecta; order Lepidoptera; family Tortricidae; genus Cydia; species Cydia strobilella. Next base: position 18,634,206 of record NC_086044.1, read on the forward strand.
AATCGTTTTACTTCACCATTCCACTAATTACTCTTCTTAGTATTCTACTATCGACATGTCAAATGGGGTGAATAGGGACAATATTGAAATTTGATTTTTACCTCGATAGACACAAATGTAAAGGTTTATAAACTTTTACCACATGTTTGAGAATCGATTTATAATAAAATATTTTTCGTTTTAATGTCCTTTTTTTGAAAAAAGCAGGCCATTTTGATTCAAACTGGATCCGGGGTGAATAGGGACGACTTAGGTACGAAGGTTGTCAAAAATATAATAAGTTGACATGTAAGTACCTGGTCTAGATAGTTTATTGTACTTAGGTACTTTAAAATGATTAGGTAAATATTATGAGTAATGTATTTTATTAAGTAATATATGTAATTTTATTATTAAGAGGGGCTTATTATACGAACAAAAGTAAAAAAAAAAACATTTACTTAATATACATATTTATATACCTACTTATATCCCATTCAGAAATTCTGCCTGTTTTAGTTGGTATAAGTAAGGGATACTAATCTACCAAAAAACACTAAATAAAGGACAACTCATTTTAAAAACAATTTTTTGGCAGCCCTGTCCCTATTGACCCTTTAGCGTTCCCTATTTCCACTTATTGCGTTTCCTATTAACTAACAGAGGCATCCCGCTCCACCCCTTAGTTGTCCCCATTCACCCCTGTTGCGTCCCTATACACCTCATGTTTTTTCGAAATGTTCATGGATCTCTATTTTCACACTTTTTGCTAACAAAACAAAGATTATTTATACAACTTACACAGTATGTAATTAATATGTTCTCAATTAAATGCCAAACTAATTTTTCACTCTCAGAAGTGTCACAAACAAGTAAAACCATTCGTTGACAGACATAATTTTAAACTGTTAGTTTGACAATATATCACGACTTTCATGCTTTTCCAGTGTTTATATTATAAAGAGAATATAATCACCTATTATTTTAATCGCAAGATATAATTTGTGATAGATATTTTCGTTTAAATTATCAGGTAAATGTCATTGCCGGTTCTTGTCCCTATTCCCCCTGTCGTTCCTATTCACCTCGTTTGACGGTATTTAATAATATACGTTGATTTGTTGTTGTCTTGATCTTTTCCTATCTTTTAATTATACCTATTGCATTATAATTTTATAAAATTCAACATGTATCACCATCCCTATTATTCTAGTATTTAATAATATTTCAGAAAACAGCAGAATGGGGCGTGGGAAGGAACCAGGGCTGCCTACGAGAAACCCCGTGGAGGCCAAAAAATATCGTGACGAGTCCTCTGGACACCTTAAGAACGGACACTATACTAGAGCACTCACGTCCCTAAACAAGGTACAAAATAATGTACACACAAGGTAGATACAAACAGCATGTGAGACAAGCTACCGACCGGAGGCCGACGAGCATTACCAGCAACCTCGTGGAGGCCTAAAAACACCGCTACTACAGTCCTTACTTACTCAGTCAGTTTAGAATTAACAATAAGCGAACCCGAGGAATTAAAATCCTCCCCTGTTTAGAGGTCGTAAAAAAATGACCAGTCAGTTTGTGATTCCCGTAAGTGAAAACGCGTTTTTCTCAGTTAAACCTAGCTATCTGTACCGCCTTGTGCCTTGTTCTCAAAGTGCCTTGGCAAAAACTAGTTTCCACTAATTATTCAAAATTATTTTAGAGTTAAAACTAGTTTTGACTGGGGAAAACGCGTTTTCACTAGTTGAAACTAGTTTTCCCTATATTTTGTCAGAGTCGAAAAATAGGTGCGACGACGAGCGAAGCGATGAGGAGCGTGTTAGATTAACTGTGACCAAACAGCGCGCGAAGCCGAGCGAGCGAAGCGAGCGTGCCGTGGCAGCGGCAGGTGAGCGCCATTTATCGCCTTAATATATTTTTAATCTTAACTTAGAAAAAAATGCTTTTTGTTTTGTTATGTCTAGTGAAAACTTGTTTTCACTGAAATAAATATTTAAATAAACAATTAGTCAAAACTAGTTTTCACCGAGGCCCTAAGGAAAAAAACTAGTTTTAACTAGTGAAACCGCGGTTTCACTAAGGCGATACGGAAAACTAGTTTTAACTAGGCAAAACCGCGTTTTCACTAAAAACAGGTTTCAAATCAAAATGGATTAGAATTTAGATCATTAGACCAGATCCAAAGTGGATTACAAAATGTAAATATAGATAGTTGTACGATTTATATGTACTTAACATATCTGTATGTACACGTAGATTTACAGACACGTTACTTGCAAGTTTCCTTACTATAGTATCACCGAAAAGCGACTGGTAAATATTAAATGATATTTCGTACGTAAGTTCCGAAAAACTCATTGGTACGAGCCGGGGTTTGAACCCGCGACCTCCGGATAGAAAGTCGCACGCTCTTACCGCTAGGTATAGGCCACCAGCGCTTCTAAAAGGTCTTATATATATAAATTAAATATTAAGTGTATTTTAACGACCATGTTTATGGCCGTCTGCGATGGTAATAACAACTTTATATCAAATTCACATTTATTTTATAATTCTTTTAATGCGTCCTCATACAATCATATGTGTATCTAATGCCCCATATTAAACTTAGATTTTATTACCTACTCGTAAAACATCATAACATTCATAACGTAGCTGAAAGCTTAGACCGTCATACGTGCTCGCTGCGGGCTCTCGTGAGGCCCACTAGCGAGCGAAGTGGGTGCGAAAACACATTCAGTAGCTATGGTAACGACAGCTCAGGCGTCAATACCGTCGCCTCTTCACATCACTCCGCGTTACGTAAACAAAATGGACAGCGACGATAACGCAAAGGCCTTAGCCAGGTCCATCCTTGGACCAGCCAAGGACGCTGAATTCCTTGCGAGCTTTGTCCGAGTCGGCATAGTAGATGAGGAAGAAGAGGACACCACCCCAAAAGCATCCATCAGCAAGAGAGCCCCGCAATCCGCTGACAAAAGCAATGAAGTCGTCGAAGAAGAAAAACATTCGACGAAGGAAAGGAAAGTTTCCCCCAAACCGACGAAAAAGAGCGCTAAACGCAAACAGAAGCGTGAGAGACGACTGCGAGAAGAAGAACTGTATACCGACAAAGACCGAGCTGCTGCCGTAGTGATGGGCTCCAGGGATATCAAGCAGTCGCTGAGCATGAAGGACAAGGCGGAGAGAAGCAGCGCATTACAATTGCCCGAGGAAGCTGATGCTGGGAATTTGCTGGCCCTGGCCAGAGCAGAAATGACTCGCGAAAGATTTAGGACCGCTTTTAATTTTGTTAACAAGGTATATCAAGGGCCCGTTTCACAAATGCTTGTAAAAATTCTTTATCATATAATTTCAACACCCTAGACCCTTGCAATTTTATGACGACATATATATAACATTTACATCCTTACTAAGTCCTTAATCCAGATTTAAATGCCAAGTGTTGTAAGAGAACATAACATAATGTTTTTCAACATGATAATGTGATTTATGTTTCTTCCACAGGCTATAGAACTGGCTCCAGAAGAGAAGGCAGCCTACGTCGCGCGCAGCAAATGCCATCTCCTTCTCGGCGAGCCTAAGGCCGCACTAGCGGACGCCGAGACCGCACTGGCTTTAGACCCCAAGCACGGGAAGGCGCTACTTCACAAGGCTGAGGCGCTGTACTATTGCGGGGAGTTTGAGATGAGCCTGGTGCATTACCACAGGGGCTTGCGTGCGAGGCCTGACTTAAACGAGTTTAGGCTGGGAGTGCAGAAGGCGCAGGTAAAAAAAGTAGAATTTATGAGTCATGCAAGACAACTTTTTTTTTAAGTTTCAGAGCTTGTATTATTCAGAATTCAACTAACAACATTTAACCTTTTCGACGCCGTGTCAAACACAAAAGCTGTCACTCGGACGCCACGTGACCGAAGTATCAAAACCGAAATTGAACTTTATGCACATACACGTAGGTCTATGTTGCTCTGTGGTCTGTGACCGATTAATCCGTCTTTGGCGTTGGACCTGCGGTGCCGATAAATCCGTCATTGGCGTCCAAAACGTTAAGGCCGTTCCAAAAGGGGCGTTCCATCGGTTTGCCGCTATCACTGTCACATTTCGCAAGAAAGAACGGGAAAGACCATGCGCGCCAAGTGTCAATTTTGATCGAATTTTGTCGATTTTTATTTATTTTAAAAACGTTGCCTTACACTAGGTTTTTAGTCATTTATTGCAATTTATTTTTATCTTAACATAAAAATAAAATATCAAAACCATGCAACCCAATCCCATTTTTTGGAAAAGGATTTTTTATTAAGAATGGCAAACCGATTCCAAATTTTAAAATGATCTTCAATAATATCAATTAATAAATACTGAAATATTGTTTCAGGAGGCCATAGAAAACACAATAGGCGCCGTAAAACCAGCGAAGAAGCCAACCAAGCGGACTCGCTCCAAGTCCGCCCGGCCGGTCCTCGGTCAGCTCATGTCCGACAAGCTTTACTTAGAAAACCTTTTAAAGAACCCCGGCTTGGCCATCGCGGACAGGAAGAACAATATTGTGACTCAGCAGGCTGAGGAGGCGTTGAGATTCCTCGAGAACAGGGAGGAATTCTGGAGGCAGCAGCAGTCGCAGCAGACGTTATAAAATTTAAGTAGAAAACTAATAGGCTTCCAGGAGAGGTATTTGTTGTACTAGCTGAAAAGGCTAGGAGAGAAGTGGTAGACATAGTTGTAGCTCTTGTCCAATAAGCGGTACCTGGATAATTTTTTGGAAAAACCCGACCCGGGCGGATAGGAAGAACGACATCGTGACTCGTGACTCAGCAGGCTGAAGAGGTGCTGCGGTTTCTGGAGAACAGGGAGGAGTTCTGGAGGCAGCAGCAGACGTTATTAAACTAGAAATGCACCTTCTAGTTTTGACTAGCAAGAACATAAAATACTGCATGTCCAGTATCTTAGCGCCTTATCCTGTCAATAGAATCAAAGTAGGTAGGTAGGTATTTAATGTTACCCATAATTTAATAGCAGTGGTTGGTTGATACCTACTGATATTCATCAATTCACAAGTCACTACCTAACTTAATAATTGCTTTTCACTGAGACTAAAAACGTATTTAAAAGTGCGGTTTTTGTTAATAAAAAACTGAAATAGATGGCCAATGCAATCCACGGATAGGCGAGATTGAAGGCAACGTACACGAAGACTAAACCTGGGTGGAAACTTTTTCTTGTATTAGCTGTAAAGGCTTAATAAAATATAGAAGGGAAGTAGGTAGTATATTAGCCTACCATGACTTTTATACAGTGTACTTTTACACAGATATAGAATTTATCCGTGTAATCATTACCTAATTGAGAAGCTACACTTGATTATGACCCCGTAATTAATTTTTGAAAATTTACCGAGCAGCAATGTACTGCAAACTGTAAACATTACGAGATAGATAGATAAACTGTTTATTTGTTTGCCACAATACACACAAAATATTCAAATACAGAAATGACATAGGTACACAGAACAATCCAGAAAATAAATAAAAATTACAACAACAAATAAGTCACACCGATTTTTACATAATATGTAGAGAAAAAGGAAAAAATACATAAAAATACTGTTTTATACAAATAAAAATCCTGTATGCGTCGCAGCAAAACAAAAATGTTCTGGCTCAGTATTACGCTTCACCCATTAGGAAAAGCACTGATTTTCTGCCAGGACCTGATCACGATCGAGACATAACATGCGCTGACATTGTGAGATACGAGCTTTTTTTACTAACTGCCAACAAGCGTTGACAGTTACTTTTGCTTTACATTGCGGGCCGAATTATATTGTATGATTTGTTTTCATTGTATTTCGAAGCAACATTTATCTCAAAATACTACCTTAGGTCCTATGCTAAACCACCGCTTAAATATTCGCCCGTAGGTATTGGATTTACACACTGTATAGCTAAACCTTAGTAAATTTGAATGTAATAAATACAAAATACCTACTTAGTAAAAACTTTATTAAAATACTAAATAAATTAGTTTTTAAGTATCATGATATTGTAAAGGTATAGTTACACAACCTAAGTTATTTAATTATAAATTAAATATATTAAAAATCCTGTTAATTTCTTTGGTACAAATGTTTTCTAACCCTGCAAGAACAAATGTATTGTTCTACTCAGATTAGTTTTTTATATTTAGGTAAGTATATATATGAAAAAATGCTTAAATTACTATAAGTTATTATTTGTGCAAAAAGAGAGATTTTTCTGCGAGTGTTCTTTTGAATCCCGATCAAATCGTAACTCGAAGTCACAAGGAGCAAATAACTTTTAACTACTGCAGCCACTATAAGTAAGTACAAAATAATACCTACTAAAGTAGCTGAGGTTATTCCCCATTCCCCATATGTTTGATGTAATCGTGATCCCTTAATTGTGATCGTCGTTCCGTGCATGCATGAGATTTAGAGGAATTTAATAATGATCAATTGATCATAGCTTATTATAAAAACCGACCAAGTGCGAGTCAGACTCGCGCACCGAGGGTTCCGTACTTTTTGGTATTTGATGTTACAACGGCAACAGAAATACATCATCTGTGAAAATGTCAACTGTCTAGCTATCACGGTTCATGAGATACAACCTGGTGACAGACGGACAGCGGAGTCTTAGTAATAGGGTCCCGTTTTTACCCTTTGGGTACGGAACCCTAAAAAATGGCATTCGATAGGGAATTTGATAAAAAATATGATCATTACAATTTTCAGTAAGGTGCTTTGGGGTAACTTCCAAATCAGTATAATTTTGAAAATCGCTAATAATACTTTAAATACTGTTGCTAAGAAAAAAAAACCGGACAAGTGCAAGTCGGACTCGCCCACCGAGGGTTCCGTACTTTGTAGTAGGGATTTATTGTTATAGCGGCAACAGAAATACATCATCTGTCAAAATTTCAACTGTAGCTATCACGGTTGATGAGATACAGCCTGGTGACAGACAGACGGACAGAGGAGTCTTAGTAATAGGGTCCCGTTTTTACCCTTTGGGTACGGAACCCTAAAAAATGAAGGCGAACGCCAGGTGTATTTCTTCGTACCCCGGCGCCCAATTTGGTTAAGACGGCCCTGAACCAGCCATGATTCAAGAACTTCCGTTGTTTGCGAAACCTAGGAGAGGTTCGAACAACTACTTCCCATCTACTTCTAATTTGGATGTCGCACGCTAAACCGCATTATACATATGTACCTATGTATACTGGCCACTGGCTATTTAGGCAAAAACCTAGTTAATTGAGTAGGCAATATTGCTTACCTAAAGAGGCATGTGACAATTTGATCATAAAAACTTGTTCATACAGCTGATAGGTACTCCGCCACGCTCAATTACCTACCTTGTAAATTTTCAATCATAACACTGCAACAAAATGAAATAACGATAGTTTACAACAGTGCGAAATAAATGTCGATCATAAAATGTATAATGATAATACCGATGTAAGTATGAGGTGATTACCTCTGCACAGGAAATTAGCCTTTTGTTGGCGCGATATAAAATATCCGAGCGGCTGGCGCGGCCCACAGTTTGTTTGTGCCGCAACATGGTTTACTACATTTTTGCCCTGTTCTTTGCGACAATTCATGTAAGTATTTAAAGTCAATTAACTACGTATTTGGAAAGATTGTTAGCCACAAATAAAGGACCTCATGCATGAACCTACTTTGCGACCGGATTTGTCTAAACTCAAAAGAATAATCATCAACACCTTAAATACTCTAGGGTAGTCACGCTTCTTCCTTTAACGGTTTTCGAGGATTAAGGACGAATGCAGTCAGGTATTTCTACCTTAACCAAACACCACAAGTTATGACAATTATCAAAACAAATAACTATAGGTACCTACAGACCCGGAGGAGGCTTTCTTCGCCACTGTGATTCTGCGCTACCTAATTGTTACCTATAAGTATAAACCATTATTTAAATGCACGCCCATGCAGTCAGAGCACCCTCGCTTACAACTCACCGGGGGAAATATTAAAGAAAGAAATGCAACAAATATTTTGACATAGTCCAACTAATAGCCAGGGTAAAGAAATCATATAGACGCAATGCACACACAACAAAAGCCGGTACCTACCTACCTAAGCTGTGTTGTACATACTACTACATAACCGATAACCGACCTGAAAATACAAAATGTTAGATACCTTACCTTACTCCTACATTGAGAAACCTCGATGGAATAGTTATTTGTTATACAAGGGTGCAAAGTTGTATTTTACCCGCGAGTGTAGAATTGAAACACGAGCAAGCGAAAGGATTCTATAGGTGAACCACGAGCGAAGCGAGTGGTTCTAAAATAGAATCCTGAGCGTAGCAAGTGTTTCAACACACGAGAAGTAAAATACATTTGCGCCCGTGTGTAACACAAAACTTTTCACCTCACTATAGCGAGGAAAGTGCAACATCCACTGGCGTTAGATCATCTTCATCACTGGAATCACTCATTTTTTTACGATATTATAAAAGAAAACTCTGGAAGTTGTGTATTTTTACGCGAGTCGGTGAGAAAAGATTTTTCTCAAACATGCTATGTAATATTGATATTACGTTCTTTATATTAGGCTGGGAAGTATCACGACTCCGGCGCGGCTAGACGAGGGGCCTGTAATGAAATTTCATACAAAGTTGCAGGCCTAGGCCGGGAAGTGCCTCTTTTTTAATTTCCATTTCACATATATTTGTGACACAGCATCATGGCATTCAGCCAAAAAAAAACTATAACCAATATTTGCTTATGGTTCGGAATGACGTTCTGCCAATACCCCTTTAAAAAAAAACAATAAACGATAATTAATATATTTTGCAGTTTTACAAAAATATATAAATAAAACACTAACAAATTCCAATAATATTGAATTGCAAATTTACCTACAAATACAGATTTAAAATATAGTTGGTCAAACCAGTTTGTCAGTAAAAAAGAACAAAAAAACTATACTCATCCTTTTCTTTTGGGTGCTAGTACCAGTGTAAGACAAAGATAGTATGATTATCTCTGTCTATGTTTGAAATGAGACAGTCCTTTGATAACCTATATTTCATTTAAATATTAGCGGTAAAAATGTCTATTCAAACACGCGTTGGTGTTTTTTTAATCGTTTTGGAGGTAAAGTTGAACATTTTTCATTGTGTATCTGTAATTCTATTTTATTGGATTTATTGTGCGTTGTTTATTGTATAATATGAGTTCCGACGAAAATATTAAATGAATACCTGTTACTTATACTCCATGTTTAAGGCAACGATGTATGTGAAGCATAATATCAACATAAAAAACGATGTAATCTTAGTTATGTGGCTACTAACACTACAGTCAGAAGGATGCAAGGCGAAAAATCAAAGATTCATAAATATACCTTTGAACATTTGTGTAATAAATTGATTAACTACATGTGTAAAATATACGACACGTGTGATAAAGATAGGTACAGGTGGTAGTTATATTTTGTGCCTAGTTTACTTTTAGTTTCTTTAGAATTAAAACTTTGATTTCGTGGAGATTTCTTTATTTATTTCATTGCATGTTTGAGAAAAGCACTATACATACATCGGCGTGAAAAGGGGTTGTCGGCCTCATAACTATCCGGCCTCACTACGTTCGGCCGTATATATGCATTCGGCCGGCAACCCCTTACTTCCCGGCCTCTGTAGTAATGTACTATTAAGTAAAAAAATTGTTGACAATGTTGACATTTCTGATATATGAAATGTCAACGATGCGTTTTGAAATTGCATCGACTCAACTTGTGCGTTCAGAATTATATTTAATATCATTATAAAAAAACAAACGTTTCTTATGGAATTTTAAGGTTTATGACTTAAAATCATTAAATAAAGATAAATTTGGTATTTTGTATTAGATTCTCAAACCATTTATTTAATGATAATTAATATCGAACGAACCATTATCATGAGCGTTTTACGTTTTGTTATCTGTCAAGCTACTTAAACACGCTCCATCCAAAGTCAAATTACTTTCCCCACTAGTGGATAAAACGCGTTTTTCCCCGCTTGTATTGAAGGATAAACGACAACTTTCCGAGCTAGTGAGGGGAAAAGTTTTTTACGTTCAGCTCAGGTCAATATATCAAAAATATTTTAGGCCCAAGCACAAAAGGCGTTGAACTAGCCAAAGCCAGATTAGCCAGATGAAGTCAGCCTGACACACTGACCTTAATCGGAGTCAATTGAAATGGCAATACCGAATATAATGAAAGCTTTGTGTTATAGATGGTCGCAGCAGGAGACCATGACATCACGTCGTGCTTGGAACTGTTTAAACCCGAGGTACCTAACTTCTAGTTTCTTAGTTAGTTTCTAGTTCTAGTGCTCTAAAAAAAACTAATCCTGGATAGAAATGATATCGATTGCCATTTTCATTTCAAAATTGACGATATCGACGCTGACTGCACATTTTTCCAAAATCTGTAAATGCCAATCATCGTCAGGTATTTACATCAAAAATTAGGGAAGGTCTCCGAGGACAATTTTCACGCAGCAGCACGAAAAACAGGTAGCTGCAAGCTGCCCCATTTAATAAAATCCATTATGTATACTCTATTTAATTTACGATCGTATATTATAGAGCACTCTATATACTTACGACGGATATGTTTGATGGTAACTGTATCCAAGTAGAAGAAACTGAACTGTTGTTTCCGCTGTTGGCAATGAGACCTACAAGGGCTATAATGACTTGTTCAAATCTTGCAGACATTGTAATTTGTACTTATTGTGCTTTCCTTTGCCAGAACATAGAACAAAATTGCTGCGAGATTGCGGATTTAGAAAATAAAGAACACTTCGATTCCTGCAAAACCGGTGACGAATGGGAGGTAAGACACAGTAATGGGATCGTGCGCGTTGGAGGGTCTGCCATCTTGTGGCCTGAATCGCAAGCATAAACTTCACATTTACGCCTCGCGCCAAATATCTGACGGCTGCTGTGCTGCCCCCTACAGTTCATGCACGCTCCCTATTAAAAAAGACAAGAACAACAAAAGTTGGTAATAGTTTTACTAAGTGTTTTTTACCTATCAACTATACCAAGGTACCCCGCATTTTGCTTCCGGACTTTGATTGTAATCAGCTGTTAGAAATACAGTAGTCAAAAACGAAAAATCGAGGTATTTCTTAAAGTCAGACTGATTCAATGTATAGAAAATAACACTACAAGAGACGATATTGTGGTGGGATGTTTGTAACTGTATAACGAGACACTTTTATATAAATGTTCATTACATTGACCATGCAACTTTCAGTGTGAAAACGCCAAATGCGTCTTAAGAAAGTCCGACCTATTGAGCGGGGACACACTAGACGAGAAGAAAACCAGAGATCTCCTAGAGAAGATTAAGCAAAAACGTCCGGAAAGCAAGGCTATGATCGATCGCGTGCGGACCGAGTGTCTGGAAGGGAAGTACGAAGATTACCCGCCGAAGGAGGCCTGTCCACTCATAAGGTTCCAGATCTGCAGCTACATTAATGCTCTTGTGGTGAGTTTTTATTTATGTTTTAATTGCAACTTTGCAGGGGTAAGTTAATAAGTCCATATATCACAGATATGGCCTATCTCGTGTCCCCGGGCTATTTTAAGCATAATAATAGTAACAGCAGTTGTTTATATTGTTATGGATTAAAGTTATCTAAAATAAATTATAAAATTGTTTGCGTACCTAAGTTATTTTTATGATCAGGGCACGATAAACATTCCGATGTTTATCATCTGCATGTAGGAAAAAAGTAATCATTCATGTTTATATCATACAATATGGACTTAAATGTGTATAATGGTCAATGGTGCCATCAGCGCGTTTTTCTTTTTGTCCGTTTAAATGGAATGATCGCGTGATTCGAATGAATTAGTTGTTGTATAGTTGTAAGTTGTTTGCTTCAGATGATGTAATCTTTTTATTTTGCAAAAATATGTTTTGCTCGACTACACAATTTGTATGTCTATGCCTTGAAACACTCGCACTCGCAACGCCCTTTACATTTTAACATTGACACGACTTGCACACTTGTAAAGCTACTTACTTACCAACTATAATATTTTTTACAGGAATGTGACAAATGGAAGCAAGATGACACATGTAAAAAGTTTTCTGACCACGCCAAAACCTGCAAGTCAGTGCTCGACAAACTTAAAGAATGAATCAATCAGCAAGGCGTCAAAGAAAACAACACAATATTAAAAGATAACATTTTATTTGTTCTTTCGGCCTCGATCTCATCGCCACATCAAAATAAAATCAGCAAGCCATACGTACTAAAGATAAAAATTAAAATTGTCACTATCAACTTGAACAAGCGTTTAGCAATAAGTGTTTTATTTACAATATTTACAGCACTCCTCTACTAAAGGTCACTTCCCATTAATTCTAAAGAACGAATAATTTCTCTCCGAATTTGAACCTTATTTCTTAAAGAATTTACATTTCTACAGAACAGATGGGAATTACCCTCAGCTGACAACGATTTTTCGTTCCTTTCCTTCCGAAAGTGAGTTTTTTATAACCTTTATACAACTGCTTCTGATTTAAAATACCCAAACTATTTCAGCTCGCCTTGAACGCGTCTGGGAGCAGCAATGGTGACGTTTAGTTACTTACCCACTTTTACAACATATCTTTTGTTGTTTACAAATTATTCTCTCAAAATAACTTACTAAAATCATTTCACATATTTACTTAAAATGCAATTACTTCACTCATTAACACATTCTTAATTTTTCAAAACAGAAAATAAAAATAAGAAAAAAAAACAAACAAAAACGATCATATTATTGTTTTACGTCTAAAATGACTAAGATTTGCGAATGTCCCGGTGATATAAGTAGGTACAAGTCAGTTCTTTAACACATTTTTATATAACATTCAGTCATTTCCGTTAGCAAAAATATCCAGGATTGTTTCCAAACATCACACATTTATCACCCTTTTACTTGAAAAAAAAAAAAGTAGATATTTCCCTTAAAATAATATGAATCTCTTATCTATTACTGTGTCATTCGGCTATTACATAGTTACTCATTCATAAAACTCATAATACTGTGTATGTACTTGGACAATATTATATGCGGGTATCTTATATTCGAGTAATTATCATATTTCAATAATTCTAGGCATCCCAGTCGAACTAGAGATCATTGTGATAAATACCTTCAATTATTGATGTGCCGTCGGAAACTTTCCAGAATTGCGAAATTTAAACATGGTAGAATTTCGGAAACTTCTGATACTTTTATATCCATAGAAATATAAATTTTCCATTTACAAAATGAATGTTTGTATAATTTTCCTGAAATTTCCGATAATTTTTCGAACTTTTTGGAAATTTTCCGCAATTTGCACATTTGTACCTTCAATTGCATTTTATATACAAAAGTACATCACTCTGAAACTGCGTATACCAGCTCAAGCGAGCACATTCATGAATTAGACATGCTTAGGATCTACTCTAAATACTACTACACTTATGAAAATGAGGAGTGACTTATCGTTATATTTACAAGTTGGCGACCAATGCGATATCTATCGAGAGGACATCTGTCTGTTTAATAACATCTTAAGTTTTTGAGCTAAACATAATCGTGTTTGTTTGTATCTCAAAACTAGGTTCAATTCAAGTTGGTTGAAATCTAATAATAGGTTTCTATTCAGATATTTTGGCTATATTTTGTTCATTTAACCCATTAACCGCAAAATCGGCGTAGCGTTGAAAGGGATCATATTAATGATATCTACTACACATGTAAGTAGTAGTTTTGAATGATTCACGGTTAGTTTCACTATATTGACCGGGATATGGACCGTGATTACCTTTTGTATTATTTTCGAGCTCCCGATGTCAAATGTGTCGAATCCTGTGATTTGTTTGTGTATTGGCTCCTCTACACTATGACTGGCGGGCACGATAGTGTAGAAGGCCTACTCGGCAGTCCCCGCCTATAATCGCCAATGATCGCCTGCGACCCGTGAGTTGTCGATTTTTGGGCACGCATCAAAGGAAATCGCCGAGTGGTTGCGTTGTATAGGCGATCATGTAGAATTGTAGATGATCTTGACGATGATACTATCAACGATCATCGCCGATAGTGTAGAGGAGGCATAAAAAAACAGTGATATCCGAATCAAACACGCGTAGTGACACTGTGAGTGTATTGTGCTTGGTTGGACAGACCAATGAGTGTGAATGCGACCGATGGTAACGTTGAAAGCGAACGTAGCCACGCGCACGAATGAGGGTAGACCGAGCGCGGTCTACACAACTTTGACACCCACCCGCTATCTTCAGTCACCCGTGAACAAGATGCATGTAACTGCGTCGAAATATCGGGAGCTCAAAAACAATACAAAAGGTAATCACGGTAAATATCCTGGTCAATATATAGGTAAGTCTACATGCAAGTAGATCAGTCGCTTGCACTAGTATATTGATTTGTTTTATATGGTCTTTTATAATTAATTCATAATGATTGATTAATGATTACTATAGTTATCCGATCAATTAGTTATTATAATCATAATCAGTTGGTTTAAACTCCAATTAGTATCAGAGATGCATTCAAAATATTTAGCATTGTGCAGTATCCGCTAGAATATTAAAATAATATAAAATTAGGATTATCATTATTTTTATAGTAGATCGAACAGTGTAAAACTTTTACATTTACAATTAGGGTAGGAACTAAGGTAAATATCATTATAATTTCGCGATGTATATTTAGAATAGAAGACGTGATTTGGATTTAAATCTGTTCAAACGTGCATCAAATACGCTGCCACAAGGAAAATTCATAATTTTTTTAACTACCTAATATAAGTCAGATTAATCTTTTTACATAGTATTTTACGTTTAAAAACAACTAATGAATCAGTAAATTACATGAATCTAGTTTAACTGGATCGGTCATGAGGGGTGGGGGGAAATGACCGAACGGGATAGTCTTATGTATCTTTCTGTAGGAGTAGCAGAGAAAGGGCTGTTTTTGTTTGTCCTTGTCACAGTATCAATTTTTTTTTATTCCCCACCGTAAATTTAGTATGGTTTATGGTGGGCAACAAATCTACTCGACCAATCATATTGTCGCATTGCGTATGTTCTGTCCATCACGGGCGCATGCGTATAGCTCATCTATGTAATGGTAAATTAGCATTATCGCACAAAGTGGTGTTACAAAATCGCCAATGGAGGAATCATAACTTTTTTGTAAGTAGGTATTCCCTCCAAGACAAACAAAAGTTCATGAAGTATTAACATTAGCCCGCTAAGCATTAAATATCCCGATGAGTGGTGTCGTTACTACCAACTATAACTCCTACTATAGTAAACCTTATTACAATGACATAAGGTCCACTGATAATTGATTAACCTAAGGCCCAGCCATACAAATGACAAATCCAATATTTGCTACTGAAATTTGAACCTATAGTGTAGGAAATAGTGTTGATTTTGTTTCGTTTGAAAATTTAACGAATGCAAGTCTATTTCATTTGAATATGATTTAAATATCGAACTGAATAAGTAGTATAGCGAAGAACGGGAGCCTTAGAAGGTCAGATGTAGTGCATAATTATTTTCTATCGTATTTTCACGGAAACGTACGATCGTGTCTTGCTATTTCAGTCTCGGTACAAAAAGTACTGAGGTTGACTAAAGTAGCATGACAAATACGAACGTTTCCGAGAAAATACGATGGAAAACATTTATGAACTACATCAGAGTGTTGAATGTTGCTGCCAGTCCTTTGCTTTGATAACCCCACGATTCCTGTCCCACTACGCTAAAAGTTCAACTGTGTAGAGCTATCAGTAAAACTGATGAATGAGTTTATTGTAAAGATGGCTGATTATGTCAAGATAAAAGTCTTGATCCGTTACATTAGTTAATTTTCTTTATTAAGTATTTGAGTAACATTTATCTTCCATAAGTCCAGTTACCGAATACCGATTTACACAACATAACACCAATTTCCTTCACAAACATCTTTCGCTTAACTTTGTTCCGCACCAGTCGTAATGTCAGTTATCACCAACAAAAGGCTCACTTGGATTCAATAAGAATTACAACGCGTAAACCGTTATGTTAGACACCTCTGACAGTGATTGTTGCTATAGAGCAGCCATTCTCAAAGTGTGCTCCCCTAGGGCTCTGCAAAGCCTTTGTTGGGGCTCCGCGAGGATACTTTTAGTAATAAGAAAAAAAACAGCTCTTCTAAAGGTATATCTGGTCCACAGTGACAAACGAAAAATTTTAATTTGGGGCTCCGCCAAATATTACGCTTTCCAAAAGGGTTGCATCACCAAAAAAGTTTGAGAACCGCTGCTTTAGAGCAACATATAAAAGTGCTAGGTACTGCAGTGTACTCTTAGTATACTTCACTGGTTTAGACCTGTGGCCTATCCCACAAAACTTACAATTACAATTTTACAAGTGTCAAGTTACAAGTTTGTAATAATACAAGTGTGCGTACCACAAAATATACAAGTAACAGTAGTGGAAATTTTTTACATATATGTAAATTGTATCGACAAGTCTACAATTTATTGTATCACAAAACTTTACATACGATACATATATTTTCCGGAAAATGTACAAATTTGTAGCTGACAATTGTTCTGTGCTACACTATATTGTAGTAATAATTATACATATATGTAGAATTGTACCTACAAGTTAACAATTCTCTAAACGTGTGTCCCACCCTCTTGCTAAGTATACGAATACTAGTAATTGCAGTATATTTTATAATATTTAGCGATTCCAACCCTTTGTACCACGAAATGTTTAGTTCAAGTAGCAGTGATAGTGAAGAAGAATTAATTGTAAGACCCTAGGACATATAGGGAACGTATAAATTTAACTTTGATCATAACGGATTATACATTTAATCAGAGGTTCAGAGCGAGTAAATCTACCGTCGAATATCTACTAGAGACTATTGGTGGAAACCTTAAACATCCGACACGAAGAAGTCACGCTCTTGATCCTAAGGCCACGATTACACTTGTAAGTTTTACTTACGTAAGTAGGGACACAGCTATACTACAGAATGAGATATGAATATCGTTATCTCATTCTAGCAAATAGTTTTGTTCCTACTTACGTAAGTAAAACTTACAAGTGTAATCCTGGCCTAAACAACAGTTACTGACTGTTTTAAGATTAAATTTACCAAAAAGAATGTTTTTGTTTTCGTTTATGAGGTCTAAAATGGTCAGTTTAGCTTGCAAGTCCATTGTAATGCCAGTTGGTATGTAGGTACGTAGGTAATTAATGCTCGTAGCTAGATCACTATACATATAATTATAATAAATGTAATTCTTGCGTA
Source organism: Cydia strobilella (assembly GCF_947568885.1). Lineage (NCBI taxonomy): Eukaryota > Metazoa > Arthropoda > Insecta > Lepidoptera > Tortricidae > Cydia > Cydia strobilella. The sequence goes on from NC_086044.1 coordinate 18,651,567, forward strand.
TTGCGTATAAAGTAGTTTCACCTTCAACATCAAAGGAGCTATATAAATTGTTACATATTTGTATTTGTAACATTACAATTTTTCGCTTGTATATTCACAAATCAACAATCCCACAATTATGTAGCTGTCGTGACATACCTTTATTCTTTGTGATACGCTTTCACAAAAGTGACATATTTGTACACTGCAAACTTGTAACGAATACATATTTGGAATTATTGTGGTACATTTTTTTGTTAACAATTTAACATTTTTTGTCAAATTGTACACTTGTAAAGTTTTGTGGGATAGGCCACAGTAAGTGCAAACCCCCAGCAGGGTAAAGTGAATATACTATGCCAAACGTTTCACGCACTTGACGAACTTGTCGGCATTAAAGCCTAACACCCCGCTCACAGTTTTAAGTAAGAAGTTTCACGTAAGAAGGTCACGCTCTAGGGTATAGTGTAACAAGTGACAGTACCGCACACCGCACACCGCACACCGCACTGCTAGTAGTCCGGGTTATTCCCTCGGGGCTCGGCGCCCCGCAGCCTGCGCTAGTCGGCCTCCTCGGCCGGGCGGCGGTACACCTTGCCGAACTTGGCCATGTACTTCCTGACGAACTCCTTGGCCTTGGAGCGCACCGACTCCGTCACCACCAGCTCGTCCACGGAGCGGCAGTGTTTCAGCTCTTTCAGCATCACGAAGTGGGTCAGCTGAGGAAGACAAATTTCAAATTAATATATCGCTACATAGTATAAAACAAAGTCGCTTTCCGCTGTCTGTATGTCTGTCCCTATGTATGCTTAGATTTTTAAAACTACGCAACGGATTTTGATGCGGTTTTTTGTAATAGATAGAGTGATTCAAGAGGAAGGTTTATATGAATAATTTGTAAAGGTTTTGTGTAAATTAGTCGAACTACCCGTGCGGGTCGCGAGTTAATACATATATGAAAAGAGAGAAGATTGTATATGTATATATATACTGGAAGAACCACATTGTTTTCTATTACCGACTTTAGTTTTAAATTTAGGGCCCTATGGTATCTCGTCGCAACTTACTATAAAAAAATGCCAATTCAGAACTGAACTAAACGTTCCTCGGGTGTACACTGTATAAACTCAAGAGGAAATGGGCGCGGGAGTCCCTAGCACTAGGTAGGAGTAGCACTAGGTGTTCTCTAGTCCCTTTGGTTTGTATCTCAAAACTTACGGGAGAGCCGCATGAGACCTAAATTAAAGTTTAAAACTAAATTATCTACATTCTCGCTGTTTCCATGGAAGAAGTGCTACAGAAATCGCTCGAGGTACTAGCAAAGTATGCTTACCTTTCTAGCCAGATGCTTGAAGTCAGCCGTGCAAGTGATACGGCCAGCGGGCGCGTCCGAATGCCGATACGGGTTAAGATGGTGCACCATAACCCTCGCCATGCTACTCCGGAACTGCTCCTTCAGTTTCCGCGCGGCTTCCTCGGCGTCGACGGGCGGAGATGGCACCGGTATGGGTTCGGGTTCCAGCTCGACCACCGCCACCGGCGCTGGCTCGATCTCTTCAACTGAGGCTTCGGAGTCTGACTCGGATTCGGCGAGGTCCACGATCTGGGTGGAACAATAAAGATTAGATAATAAATTGTGTAAACAATCATTTTCTAGCATATTGCCTTTTACAAAATTGTGATTGCCGAGAGCTGGCCGGGCTAGCACATGATTGGCGCGAGAGTATCTCGCCGCGACATAGACTACTGGTCCCCCTTTAATTCATACAGTTAGTAAAAGACGGGTAGTCTATCTCGCGGCGAGATACTGTCGCGTCAATCATGTGCTCGGCCTACTGATAAAATAAATGACTGATAGATCTGCTATATCGAACAGCGACAGTGTCCATATCACATATGAATTCCGTACTGTAACAAAATGTAAGACGAATGACGGAAAAGTTTATCAGGCGGCAGATCCGTAACTATTAGCAAAGAACAAAAACTATTACTATTTGTCAAGGTTTTTTTAAATCTAGAACCAAAGTTGTCACCGCTCAATGTAGACGCTCGAAAGTCGGGGTTGTCACAAGACAAACTTTTTATATTTTAATATAGCATAGTACACAAAGTAAAAGTGTATTAAAATAATCCTTTATATAAAAAAAGCGGACGCGATCTTGATTTTCTGTATTTAGGTTCGATTACGTTGCGATCACTTTTACAATGCGTTGTAATATGTTGCTTCTCGTTTTGGCTCATACGTTGAGTTGAGGCAACGGCCCGGCCCGGCAACAGAGACCGTTGCGGAGACAGTGTGGAAGCGGATCTGCGTCAGCTTTAAGCCGATAATGAGGGCTACCGCGTTTCATTTCGCCGTTACGTTAGTGTAGATGGAGGTCTTTCAAAATGTCAAATGCATAGAAATTTTGGGGGTTTCAAGCTTTTTTATCGGGAATTTTCACTCCTGATTCATAATTGTGGTAAATCTTTGTACATCTTTGATTAATCATGGTAAACAATAGACATAGTAATATATAAAAAGTGCCAACTAAAACATATGCAAAATTAAGGTTGAAAAAATGGCACATTTAGACGTTAAAATACCTGTGCGTATATTAGAACGTACTGATATTATAAAAATAAGCGTAGAAGAATTTTGAGATCTGTATTACTGTAGATGGCGCCAACTGGTGAGTACAAAAACGGTAGCCCTCATTTGCAGGAAACGGCGCAGGCTCGGGAAACGTGGCGTGCTGTCGTTGTGCTCTCGGAGGCCGAGTTTGGGTCGGCGAGCCATATTAGTTAGTTAGTTGATACCTTGAGTTCGTCCACGTTGGGTCTCCTGGAGCGCTGCGCCAGCTGGCGCACCTTGTGTAGCAGCTTTTCGCGGCGCCGTCGGAGCTTCTCCTTGGTCTGCTTGTAACGCTTCACCTCTAGTCGTCCAGCTAGCTTGTCTTCTTCCGTTCGGGGCTGATAAATAAATAGATTATTTCCATATCAAAAGATTGGATGAGTCGCGTCTTAGAGACAAATGAATTTGAACCTTACGCTCTAGTAGGACGCACCATAACTGAAGTCTTATATGAATCGTACATGACACGTTAGCTTCGCTCGCACAAAGCGTTGGTGTGGTCTGTATCGAATGACTATAAAACATAAACTCCTAAGGCCCAAGGTCCTACCTCAGTTCTTCAGTTCGATGAAATTTAAGCCATATTGACTTGGAACAGTTGAATTTCTTTTGTTTCGTTGAATTTTCAAATAACTAAAAATCAACTCTATTCCCCTGCACTATAGGTTCAAATTTCAGTGGCAAACTTTGGGTTTTTTAATTGTATGGCTGGGCCTTAGGAGGATAAGAGAATATGATACAAACGTTTGACGAATTCCTGCTCATCTCGTATTTTTGTTGTCCTACCTTAACGAATCCTTCATCATAGCACATAACTCATATTGATAGTCACGTAGTGTGTACTTACACTGATGGGCCGCTCAGAGACCAGCCCCGGGCGCCGCTTCCTCGGCTTGACGCTCACTAGCGCGTGCTCGGGAATAAGACCGTTGTGAGGATTCTCTTTAAACACTGCAATTCATAAAACAAATATCACAATGTTAGTTTAAAATAAAATAAAAATCAGTTATAATAAAATATAGCTTAAAAAAGCGCTGGTGGCCTAGCGGTAAGACGAGCAGTTTGAGACTGTTAACAGGTATTATTACAGGTCATAATACTCTCAATAGACACCTTAAGATAATGAGAATCAGTGCAGACGCCTCCTGTCCACACTGTGGTAGGGAGGAAACTAGCTTGCACTTACTAGCAGAATGTACTAAATATGTACGCGGCACCGCGTTATAATACATTTGGTAGAGACATACTAGAAAAAAACGATCTAAAGGATATCGAACTTAAAGATGTCCTTCTGTTCTGCAGGAAAACAAGAAGATTTGAGGAGAATGGTGTGGGAATGCCGCCGGGACAGTAACCTGCAGCTCCAACTACAGGGAATTGGGCTGAATGAACACGACATGTGATCGACAGCCCGCCTGCTTCCGGCTGGGCGTCCCTACACTACATCTACATCTAGCGGTAAGACGTGTTCAAACCCCGGCTCGTACCAATGAGTTTCTCGAAACTTATGTACGAAATATCATTTGATATTTACCAGTCTCTTTTCGGTGAAGGAAAACATCGTGAGGAAACCGGACTAATTAAACCTAACAAGGCCTAGTATCCCCCTCTGGGTTGGAAGGTCAGATGGCAGTCGCTTTCGTAAAAACTAGTGCCTACATCAATTGTTAGGATTAGTTATCAAGCCGACCCCAGGCTCCAAGACAAAATGCCGGGATAACGCGAGGAAGATGACGAGGGGACATCATTACAATGCGCGTCTTAAGGTTGGCTGTATCAAACCTTCAATAATCGAACGGATTGTATGGGCAGTTTGACAGTCATCTGCTGTATTACACAGTTGTGGTAGGTGCAATCAGCCCATCGTATTGGTTTATCTAGGTATTTGTATGTTGTAACAATGCCAGACAATGTTTACCTTCATAAATGATTCCATTGACTCCCTCGACCACCTTGCCGGGCCGCCTCACGGCCGGCGCGTCGGCCGGTATCTCGGCTTCCTCCTCTGACGAACTATCATCTGTCAATACAACATATTTAGGGTCGGTTGCACCAAACTGTATGTCATCGTTAAAGTTCGCTAAATTGTATTGTATGGGAAGTTTCATAGTAAACCGCCGCGGCGCGCCCGGTGACGTTGATCAGTCTGTCGAGTGCGGATGGTGCAACTGGCACTTAATGTTACTATTTGTTCTACGTTAGCTTAAACCGGTAGTCTTTGAAACTTTGAAGTGTTCAGTTCAGTTTATCGTTATTTCGGTCATTATCAAAAAATATGGCTAAGCTAATTGCCGCGACCCATACAAAATGTATGTAAGAAAAGAGTCGTGGCAATTAGACGCAACCGCAAATATATTCTCAGAGAATGACCCATTTCTGTTTCGTTCTTGGATAAAAATACTGACAAGACAATTGTCATCCTCTCCGGGCATATTTAAAGAAACTTCCGGATTTTGACCAAAGTTCTCAATAGGGTATTTGACTAAAACGATTTTGCTACTGTGGAATTTATATGAAACACTAGCATGTCAATTACCTACTCTTTGTAGTTTTATACGGGTTTTAAAATAGAAATTGTGTCTAAAAATAACTGCTGTCTACGTTTCTACATTAATCTTCTGGTGATTGATTTAATGCATGGTGTAAAATAATTTATTTTAAATACAGTGAAATATCCTATTAAGCACACTTCTATTTTAGTAGATCCCGCCCAAGATTTTTTTATTAAATACTAGCGACCCGCTAAATTGAAATTTGGATTTCAATGAATTTGTTATAAATTTTCCATTGTGATATTAAACTCCCCATTACATAAACCACATAATAACCATACTTCTACAATTACATAAATTACCATACTTTTGCCTAAATTGTTAATTGGAAGTACGCTCAAGAAATACTATAAAAATGTATACTTAGTCATGTTTTAAAAAAAACACAAGCATTTTACTTTTCTCGTATTCGAAATTAAAAGTAGAGTGTTTAACTCGGGTGAAAAGTATTATTTCAGCCTCGGACTATTGGCGCTCTCGCTGCGTTCGACCGCCAAACAACCTCGGCAGGATAGAGTGCCTTTCATCCCTTGGTGAACAATCTGCTATTAAGTATAGTATACCTCCGTTGTCTGCGGGCGGCGGCGGCGGCAGCCACTGCGGCTGGCGCAGCTTCACGTGGTAGTAGTACGTGCGCCCGCGCGCGTCCAGCGCCGAGCGCCAGTGCGACGGCAGGATCACTTCCTCAGGCGGCGGCTGCTCCGCCACCTGCTGAAGTGATAACTTACCAATGTAAATCATTCACTTCCTTGTCTTCTGATCTTATCCGGCAGGTCTACAAAGAACGACCTAACTCGCGACGAAATTACTGCGACAAGCAACTCCGAAGTTAACGTAAGCACGGCCAAAGTACAGCTGCAGAGAAAAGTGACCCCCCTGCATAGAAGTTAGTATGCAAAGGTGCTAAGCGAATAGTATTGCAGACTGTACGCGGAGCTCGAGGCACATCTTCACAAACAGCTGATTTTTGAGGCGATTTCCTCGCGGAGCTCGTTCTTTGTGGATCTAGCTCATCGATTGCTATTTCAATATTTACTTGCCATATTTCGGGAGGTAAATCGTACTAAATGATTTTCCTACGATACCGATTCTTTTTGATCAATAAGAATGATTTCATATTTTTATAGGACGGTCATATTTCTTTTTTATGAGACGATTAATTTTTTCTCGACATTGGCGGTGATCAGTATGACGTACACATTCACCTCGCCAGAACTTAAAAAAACTCCCTCTATTTTCGTTGCGTAAGGAAATTGTGAAAATTAAAATTAAAGCTAGCATAATTGAATTGACTCACTGGCATCATGGCTTCAGCCTGCGGTGTGTTCGGGAAGGCGTTGGGCGGCATCTGCTGCCCGAACATGAAGCCGGGCATTCCATACCCGCCCATGCCCATTATACTGAAAAATAAAAAGTTCGCTATAAATCATTTATAAGAATTGAAAGTAACGACATTGACAAAAATATAAATGCGAATTAACCCTTATCCGGGCAGACAGTTCGAAAATATAATCGAAAATGTCTTACCGATTAAGTATACATGGTGTTTTTTTTAAAGTCCGTTCATTCCTGAGTTTAAATTAAGTAACTTTCTCAAAGAAACCGGTATTCTCATAAACTCCACTTTGGAGATAATCAGTGATTTATTTTTATCTGATAAGGCCCCTACGAGCGTGTACACTTGCCTTAAGGCCTGTTTACATATTAATTAGTGTTTAGTATGGGTTTATACATTTGCTACTAAAAACAAGTACTATCTCGGACGACCGATATTCGAGATTAATTCGTTTGGTGGATTAAAATATAATGTCCGTGCTACAACAACGCTATTAATTACTTTTTACGAAAAAAAAATGCATACTAATATTATAAATGCGAAAGATTGTCTGTGTCTGTTACCTCTTCACGCTTAAACCGCTGAACCGATTTAGTTGAAATTTGGTATAATAGAAATAGTTTGAGTCCCGGGGAAGGACATGGGGTAGTTTTTATCCCAGAAATCATCCTTTAAGGGGGTGAAAAGGGGGGTGGAAGTTTATATGGAAAATCGATATAAAGCAGGATAAAAAAATAAGCTACTCAAATTACTAACTCTACGCAGACGAAGTCGCGGGCAAAAGCTAGTAATAAATAACTATGCCATTCAGTTTCCTTAAATGTACTTAGCCATACCCCGAAGTTAACGGAGTTTAAAAAATACCGTGTATGTCATAATTGAACTGTCGCATAATGCCGCTAAATCGCCTCTGACTTGATTTAAGGGTTCAACGCACAGCCCGAACATGAACCAGTTAACCTTTTCGACGTCGTGTCAAACACAAAAGCTGTCACTCAAAACTGAAATTGAACTTTATGCACATGCACGTGGGTCTAATTTGCTCTGTGGTCTGTGACGGATTAATCAGTGGTGTGACGGATTGATCAGTCTTTGGCCCTGGACCTGCGGTGCCGATATATCCGTCATTGGCGTCCAAAAGGTTAAGCATTTTGGTGTTACATGTAACCGTAGATGATTACCTCTTCCCAGTAGGTGACTCGAGCACCCGTATGCCGCTTTTAACATAAAAAATGTATTCGCTAAAGCACATGGGCAAAATCACAGATATTTTAACATGACATTATTTTTTATTTTGTGTTTTTTGTTTTGAGGTACAGGTTTCTAAAGTCCTTACACATACCACGTACAAGCTTAGAAGAGGTTTTGCCATCATAATATCACTTTTAACGCACGCTTATGAGTCCCCGGCAAGCTCGGCCGAATTGCACCTTTTCATACAAACGTAGTTCCGCTCTCATTTTAAAACTACATGTTGGATTGTAATGACTTTGCACATACAATGACATGAGGTATACCTAGGTCTGTAATTAGTTTATATAGCTCCAGTTTATAAAACAAACGAAATAGAGCAAAAACAAGTTTTGTATGAAAAACTTAAATTCGCTGTATTTTTTTAACTATGGTAGGTATCTGAAGCTACATAAACTAACAGACATAGATATACCTTATCCTATTGTAAGTACAAACTTTCAGAGCAAACTAGCTACTAATTTTAAAATGAGAACGGAACTACCTTTGTATGGAGAACCAAGCTTGCCGGCGACCCTTAAGTACGGAAACGGAGTACGGTACGCAAAAAAAAGTGATATTCGTATTATGAACTTTGACATGACACTTTAGATCTAGAAACGCGGCAGCGTGTCAAGCCAAGTTCAAAAGAAGAGAACCTGCGACGCAGCGGCCGTGTGTTATACAGGGTGGGCACAGGGATTCCGACAGACTTTAACCGTGGATTCCTGGCAGTGTTACGAAAGAAAAATGTTATATCAACATGGGTCCAAAATTGCCTAATTAATTTACTTAATTTCTGGAACAAAATAAATCAATTAACGATAGTACTAACTTGTGAACGTATCTTTAGTTTGAAAGAGTGAAAAAGACAACATGCGACACCAATATGACACTTGTCTAGTTTATAGCAGGTGACAGGTAAGTTTACTATTTTTAACACTTCTGCTTTGCATGTGTGATTGTTTGTGTCTTGGTATGTATGATTACGTCACATAAGGGCGTGTTAGCCTTGAGTTTTTTTAACTTCGAAATTACTTAAATAATTGAATATCTCGTAAATTAGGCTTTCTATGGCATTGTTATATTACTTTTTTTTTATCCAAATAGGCACTAGAATTCATGGTTAAAGTGTGTCGGAATCCCTGTGCCCACCCTGTATACACGAAACGTTTGGAGCGACTTAACCCCTTCGTAACTCAAAATCTATGTAACATAAACTAATACAGAAAAGACTATTACTTATTCTGTGGTACAGTGGCTGGTGCAGGAAGGTCTGGTTGTAATTCGGAATAAGAGTTAGACTAATTAGAGGACGGTTCAGTTTTGGGAACTAGGAGGAAACGCCCTTTATTACATCTATTTATCAAAAGGTTATAAAAGAGATACAATACTAGAATACTTATAACTTAAATTACAGAACTGGACTAGTAATGACCATATAAGACGATCTTAAGGCCTTTCTCTAGTAACATACATCGATTAGAAACCTGATTTCTTGCCTTTCGCTCGATAGAAAAAAAATCACGAACATAGGTACAAAACGCACCTCTTATAGATTTGTATTTTTTTTTTGCAGCAAAGCTAAAAATATGAAAATTTCTTCTAAATATGCGTATATTAATTTTTGATAGAACTCATCGATTACTTTTTTTTGTTAAAACTTACTAAAAATAACAATTTAAATCGTACGTAAGTGTGACAGGGTGGCAACACGTCGAACGTGGTTCTCGGTACGCCCTCTGAACCCACGGGGCCATAAATGTTCTAACTTGCAGTTGCGTGTTTTATCTCTAATTGTTTCCAAGTAACTTGCAGTAGGCGACATCATCGAGGCGGCCGGTGTCATGTTACCGTGGGCCAACTGAATCAACATTCAAGAATGGCACTGATCACTTTTGAAAAAATAGAAAAATAATCAGCAGGATTAAAAAACCGGCCAAGTGCGAGTCGGGCTCGCGCACGAAGGGTTCCGTAATATTACGCAAAAAAATCACGATTGTTGTATGGGAGCCCCACTTAAATATTTATTTTATTCTGTTTTTAGTATTTGTTGTTATAGCGGCAACAGAAATACATCATCTGTGAAAATTTAAACTGTCTAGCTATCACGGTTCGTGAGATACAGCCTGGTGACAGACGGACAGACACACAGACAGCGGAGTCTTAGTAATAGGGTCCCATTTTTACCCTTTGGGTACGGAACACTAAAAATAGCATATGAATATGCCATTTCAGGAGACACAGGAAACCAGGAACACAGAAATTTGAAGGTCACGTAGACGCTCGTTGAACTTATAGGATCCTCTGAGCGCCACTTGCTCCCACTAACCCGGGGTTAAACCGTTAATCCAGTGTCAAATTACAGTTTTGAATGATTCACGGTTAGTTTCACTATACTTATATTGACCGGGATATGGACCGTGATTGCCTTTACACGCATCTTCAGTTACCCGTGAACAATATCTTCAGTTACCCGAGATATCGAGAGCTCGAAAACAATACAAAAGGTCCATATCCCGGTCAATACAATTCCAGTGTCAAATTGTACTGACTGATTCTATGGCGTACCTACACACATTATTACCATATGTAAGCTGTTTGTAGCGACACAATCTCAGGGTCAAATACAAAGTTGTTGGACTATACAGTCATAGTAATGACGTCACGCTTCCAGTTACAAATAACTTATTTATTACATACAGGAAGCATATTTACCGAAATTGTTTTCGATTTAGCCCACATTATGGTTGGGGAGCCCAAGAGGGGATATTTGCAGTTACTCGAGTGGGTTAGATTAAGATATGAGTGATATCTTGGTACCCCGTGGAGTCTACCTTTACCACTTGTAGCCGTCTATGTTGATCCGTTGGTTGGTGGGGGATCCAACAAATTAAGCAGATGGCGGATTTGGTCTTTTTCAAGTCCAGATCAAAGATAGATATAACTCCGTAATAGATGGATACAGTCTAAGGAAAAAACGTGCCTCGAAAATCACGAAAATTTGATTCTCGTTCAGATATCGCTACTACCTTTGGCCTACTCTCGTATAGAGGGCGTTGACGGTTTCGTTTGTTATTTAACAATTTTAACGCATATCAGTGAAAGAACGTGGTTCAAAATAATAAAAATAATTAATGCAAATAAAAGAAATCATTTATCCATATTTAAATACATTTTATCGTATTTTTATAAATCTTCATTTTTAGTTTTAAAGTGTGTCGATAGATGAAAGTGAATTTACTGTGGTTACAGAATTTACTATGACAGTACCGCTCTATAATATTATATCCTCTTTGGTCCAGTCCAGATTAATACTATAATTGCGCTATTACTAAATCTGACAATTATTTGTACGCATTTCCTTATTCTGACGGTTACAATGTGAAAATCGGGCGTCGAACTTGTGGTCGTCAGATAAAGGAAATGCGTACAAATAAGTGGCATACATATTAAGTTATAGAAAAATTATAGCATTAACTAGGACCAAAAGGACCATCCACAATCTAATCTTAACGATTTTTTTAATCCTCCACCAACCCCCCCGAGATTTAAAAAAATCTGTAGACGTTTTCCTGCTCGCTGGAAATAAAAACTTTATACATATAACCTTTCTTTTTTCTTCTTATCATCTGATCTTCCGATTTTCTACGACGCTCAAGTAAACTACACATTTAGCATCGCCGGCTTCCCAGCTATTACAAATTTTCAGATGTTGTCAATTGTAGTAATCACTTTTCACCGCATAGTTTTTAGGTTTTTCGAAAAATCTCTTAAGCTGCCACCAATGTTATAAGAAACATGCGAAGGTCACTAAACATTTTTAGCTTAAACTAGATTAACGTTGGCCTTGAAGGGCAGGGCTGCGGCACGGAATTGGCAAGACGCGGTGTGTTTGGAAGTCGATAGGGAACTGAATGAGTTCAGGTCTTAGGAACACTGTATAGTGGCAAGGGAAGGGAGGTGATGTGCTGATGTCAGCCGTTTTGGGGTACAGAGAGGATTCATACGGCATTCTTACGGTAGATGTCACTCGGGCGGGCCTCCCTAACGGTCATAAGTATATGGTGGAAATATTCGCTGTATTGGGTAAGATCTTGGTAGCTCAGATGGCAGATCACTGGGCTAGCGATCCAGTGGTCGTGGATTCAAGTCCCACTAAAAACAGATAATTTTTCCACTTTTAATTTGTTTCTATGCTTTATAGCATCGTTCTCAGACCTTTGCGTTTGATAAAAAAATAATTTAAGTGCGGATTCATAACAGTAAGTAATGTTTTTACGTGGTGACATAGGTACACTAGGACCACTAGGTAATGTTACTTACTTAGGTTGCGGCATGCAGAACTGCTGCGGGCCTCCAAACGGCGGACAGAAGCCGGGCGGGCCCTGGAACTCGCCCGCCGGCCCGAGCCACTCTGGGGGCATGTCGGGGGGTATGCCGGGCACCATACCGGGGGGCATTCCGGGCATCCCCGGCGGCATGCCGCCCATCCCCGGGGGCATTCCTGGCGGCATGCCCGGGATCATGTTGGGCGGTGCGCCCATCATTCCGGGAGGGAACATCTGAAATATAATAATTTTATGTTTGTATGTTGAAGAAATACAGTAAACAGGTCACAGCCTTTGCTACTGTAATATTAAGAAAAATCAAGAACGTAAAAATGAGTTGCACCGCATAATTTTAGAATGAAATTAGAAACATTTACACGTATCAGTTATTTTAAGCTGCCTGTGCATTCGTATATAATAATAATATAATAATATAATATTTATAATCTGTGCATTTTACTTCGTAGGTACTTTGAAAAACGACTGTAGCATTTTAAAATTTTAGGCAAATGAAAATACACTGCACAGTGATCCTCCTCAGCCTAACTCCTAAACTAACCCGTGGGAAGGCCTGCTCGGGTGCAGGGCCGTCTTAACCAACTTGCAAAAAATGTAGGATCTATTAATAACCTATTTTTAAAGATCGGCGAAGGATTTGCTCTATAATTTTATTTTCCAATTTTTTTATGTAAGCCGCCCTAAAAACGCAGTTTAACAGCATTAAAAACAAACTACGTATTCATACACCACTTGGAGTTTCATTAAAATACGTTTCTTTGTTACTGAGTTACATGGCTGTGACTTACATACATACAATCGGATAATATGGCGAAATTATAGGTAATGATTAAATTTTTGCTACTTTGGCTACGGAACCCACGGAAACGTTCTAACAGACTTACCTCAGTAATGATAATCATCATTTAATATCCACTAAACAAGTTTACACAAACTATTTGCACGAAATTATAAGTTTACAACATGGATTGGATGGATTAAAATACTTATATGTGATATGTAAAAAAAAATTATCAAATAAACCACTATTATTTAATATTGTCTTCGGTTACCGCGATAGTTACTCATGAAATAAAACTATGAAAACGTATCAATATACGCGATATAATCCGTTTTCATAGTTTTATTTCATGAGTAACTATCGCGGTAACCAAAGACAATATTATGAAAACGGATTATATCGCGTATATTGAATTTATAATACATCCCGCAAGCTTAGCGGTAGCTTTTCCTCAGTCGCCCGTTGACCACTAACGCTGTAAAGGATTCGAAACGTCGGGATGTATCACTACTTTTTAAATTAAATTATATTAATTAAAGTGGTAAAACATCTCACTAGAACAGAGTTGTTGTATAAACTAAACATAGTTAATGCCCAAACCTATTGCTAAGTCACTTGAGCCTAATATATGATGACTGGACTGTAACGTATAAGAAACAAAAACATCATGAATACTGCGAAAGGTTTAAAATGTCAGTGTTTATATTAAACGTTTAAGTTCAGTCCCTTTGTCGCTGAGATGCTTTGCGATAAGATTTGGGTAACATTAACATATGTTTAATTCCTGTAGTAATAAGGTCTACTTTGGCTTGCAATTTGTACATCAAAGCTCTCAATTAGAAGTTTACGGAACATAGTGGAGCAAAGATACCTCAAGATGATACCATGCACTGGTGGAATCAAAACTTCGTTATAGTGTCAGGTGCTGGGGGAACAGCTATGAGTGTAATATGAATAAAGCCTTTGTTATCCAAAAGCGAGCCATGAGGACTATAGTGCGTATTCCACAAACTGAGTCCTGCAAGGAATACTTCATAAACCTTAAATTACTAACTGTCCCGTGTCTGTACATCCTTCTGCTCCTCACTGACCTGGTCAAAAGTCTAAAGGAGTACGAGACTAATGAAGAGAGGGAGATACGTGTAAGTACTAGAAGGAAATACCTACACTGTAAACTGCAACCTAAACTTAATATAGTCACTCATTGCGCAGAATTTCAGAGTGTGCAGCTCTACAACAAGCTTCCCAGTGAGTAGAGGAACATCGATAGCCTTGTCATCTTTAAAAATAAATTAAAAACACTGCTGCTGAAAGAGTGCTTCTATTCTATAGAGGAGTTCACGACCTACTTTAGTGATTTGTCTACGTAATGTTGGTAGTAATTAATTTAGATTAATTTAGGTAAATACGTCTGATATTGTTCTGCATGTTAGATTGTATAATTCTTAGATTAAGGACCTAGATTTAAGGAACTTAGCATGTAATTATATTCAAATACAATTTTATTGTTCATGAATAAATAAATACAAAAAATTAGGCAACATAAATGTGCCGATAGTAACAGGTACGCCCGTACCTACACGGCGCATTTTAAAACAATATTGACGCGTTAGTTAGTTAGTTAGTTAGTTTTGCTGGGCATTTTCCGCAACTCGACATCCAATGTGCCTATTTTGCGTGAAACGAGGTAGCGAATATTGACGCGTATGTCTGGCTTAAGATTCTACCAATATTCAAACTAATAGATTATGCCTAATTATGTATAGGAGGTAGGCAATATCTAGCGCCCCAAAGGCCTTGCGCCCGGGTAAAGACGGCCCTGCTCGGGTGCTCCGGACAATGATATTATATAAGGTTCCCGTTGTCGGCGTGAGTCCTCGGCCGCGGCGGCCGCTGCGGCGAACGCTCGACGCCGTTCTTCTTTGCTCATGGACAGTATCACACCCATCGCAGTAAGACTAGAGTGCACGTTATCATGCTGTTACCTGAGGGAAGGCCTGCTCTGGCCAGTAGTGGGCATAGTGTTGTTCCCGTTGTCGGCGTGAGTCCTCGGCCGCGGCGGCCGCTTCGGCGAACGCTCTCCGCCGTTCTTCCTTGCTCATTGGCGGTACTGTGGCTAGCACGCGACTGCTCCTGTCGCGACATAAAAAACTCAGTTATTTGTGATATTTTCTATAAAAAGGGACCTTATTGTCGATGGCGCTTACGCCATTATTAACGATTCTCCGATATAAATACAATGCCGTGCGACGCTGTGCGGCGTAAGCGCCATCGACAATAAGGGCCCTTTTCATAGAAAATGGCCCATTTTAATGTTTTTGAGCATTTTAGGCTCCATTCCCCTGACTGGCACTTATTTGAATTTGAATTTGTAAGGCAAAAATACATTATTGTATAATGTATAATGTAAGAACCATTTCTACTATACTATACAGTAAAACCCTCAGAAGAAATTTGACCAAGAAAGCGTAATAATAATAACCGTGAAAAACATCATGAAAACTAGTTGCAGGCGTTGCACCGCCCTGTGTACATACATATCAAGGATGTTGCGGATGCGGATTTTTTTACATCCGCGGATGCGGATGCGGATTTTTAAAGGCTCACATCCGCGGATGTGGATGCGGATGTCGAGATTAGGCACATACAAAACGTCAAATAATACACTTTAGTCATTTTAATTTAAAAAAACGAAACTTTTAGTATTTGAACAAGAATATAGGTGCCCCACTATCGTATTACTATACGAAAGTCTAAATAAAACAAACTTTTCACTTCTTGTCGCTGTCCGTCATAGGTCCGTCATAGGTGCTCGATCGACGAATCACATAAACGAAACGAGATTCCTATTGGCTAATGACGAAATTAACTAGCACTTACGCCACCGCTAAGACGTTCCTGTACCTGCCTGTTCCACATCCGCATCCGCATTAAGGTCCGCATCGATTTTATGCGGATGCGGATGTTGAAAATGCGGAAGTTCCGCGGTTGCGGATGCGGATGCGAATATTCGCAACATCCCTGATATATATACAACGGCGTAGGTATTACGCGGGAAATCGTATTAAAACGTAATCGCGTACTTAAGCGGGCTCCACTGTACATCAAAATGCCTCCTTAATCCACGTAAAATTCATCAATATGCTGACAACGGAAGCCGTTTAACCTTTTGAACGCCAATAACGCCTAAAGTCGTCGTGCCCACAGCGCCATGGACAACTATAGGTGTTATGGCGTACGCTGTCAGAGTAATCTTCACACTTGCAAGTAAGGTTTACATAAGCTCGCTTGCGCCCGTGACTTTGGCGTGTAAGTGACGTTTTTGTTTATGACGTTCAAAAGCTTCAAAAGTACCCCAGTCATCCTAAACGAATTTAGGGACAACAAACTATAATAGGAGCACTGTAAAGTGGGGATCATGTAATTATGTTACCTTATACTTCTCCTGGCGTCAGGACTGGTTCTCCTTTTTCTCCTGTCTCGTTCATCCCTTTCCCTTTCTCTGTCACGCTCTCGTTCCCGATGCCTACAAAAAAAAAATACCTTTTATATTTCTACATAAATTGAGACGTTTTCAATCAAAAGGTACCACATTGTCGCTTACAATAAGGACGAAAATTGCTTGTATCTTTATACGAAAAACCTGTCAGAGCGTCCTTATGTCAAGCGACAATGTGGTACCTTTTGGTTGAAAACGGCACATTTATTTCTTTAGTAGTAAATTAACTACATTTCTGAAAAATTAAACATATATTAAAATTTATATAATATTCAAAATCAAAAACGTTCAAAGATTCAAAGATTTATTTGCTCAACATAGGTTAACGTTAGCGGTAAGTTAACGTTAACGGTAAGGTTATTAAGTACCAGTTGCACCATCCGCACTTGAAAGACTGATCAACGTCACCCGGCGCGCCGCGGCGGTTCACTATGAAACTTTCCATACAATACAATTTAGCGAACTCTTTAACGATGACAAACAGTTGGTGCAACCGACCCTAAGTATATCAAATTCCTGACTGCACTTTGATTTATTTTATACCAAGAATACTAATAGTAATAATATACATACCATCTCTCTTTCTCGTTCCCGCTCGCGGTCCCAGATGCGGTCGCGATCGTCGCGCCGCTCGCGGTCGCGGTCGCGAGAACCGTTAGTCTGCGGCGCGTCGCTCGACATTGGCTTGGGGTTCATGTTCTTTCATTTGTTAAATACACTGAGGGCCAGTTGCTCTAACCATAATTGGCGGCCAGATTAAAGCCACTCAGCAGTGAACTATGAAAGTTGCCATAAAAAAAATTGCGGATTTTTAACGATGATAGACGGTTTGGTGCAACTGACCCTTTATGAAAACCAAGAAAACTTAATCATACGGGTCCCTCTCTCTTTCGGGTTCCCTCTCGCGGTCTCGGTCGCGTTCGCGGTCCCGGTCGCGGTCGCGTTCGCGGTCCTGGTCGCGGTCGCGTTCGTCCCGCCGCTCGCGATGGCGGTCGCGGAAACCGCTGGAGTCGGCGGCGCGGCGCACGACGTAAGCTTGGCGTTCGTGCTCTTTCATTCATTAAATACACTTATGGCGTTATTCATAAACGCGTTACTAGCCTGAATTAGCTATGAATCGTTTGTATTTATCTGTCATTTTGACTTATGTATTTGTAAGAAAGGGATAAAACATAATTTAACTAAATCAGGCCCATAAACTTTTATGAATAAGGGGGTTAATGTATATCAAGAAAAATTTAAGTAAACATACCGATCCTTCTCTATTTCACGTTCGTGCTTGCGGGAACCCCTTGAATCGGGGGCACGTTTCACGTTTGCTTGTCGTTATTTAATTTATACCAATAATAGACATTAAAATACATACCGCTCCCTCTCTCTTTCACGTTCCCGCTCGCGATCCCTCTCGCGGTCTCGGTCGCGTTCCCGCTCTCGGTCGCGATCGCGTTCGTCGCGCCGCTCGCGGTCGCGGTCGCGGGAACCGCTGGAGTCTGCGGCGCGTCGCTCGACGTTGGCTTGGCGTTCGTGCTCTTTCATTTGCTGGATGCGCTCCTTTTTGGGTATTTTGAAGGCCTCCTGCAAAGAAAGTTTACAAGTGTTTAATTCCGCTGTCAAGTTAACGGTTTACACGTTATTTTTGTGGTGAGCGCTTACCTTCGCCCATGGATAACCGCAACACCAAAGGGATACTACGTATAGGGATATTTACTTTAGCTACACATTTACTTTGTATCACTTTACGTATTCCTTTGTCTATGTTATGGCTATTAATAACTTAACCTTTTTTACTTTTACTTAGGGCCACTTGCGCCATCCAGGGTTAGCCACTAACTCGGGGTTAACCTGTTAAACCCGGAGTTACAAGTACAATTTAACCCTGTGTTGAGGTGGATGGTGCAAGTGGCCCTTAGCAAAAAAAAAAAAAAAAAAGAACTTTAAAACCTCGGTTGCCCCTAATAAAGCAGAAAAGTACGAAAAAAACTATGTATCTCTTTACCTTTAGATTGACAAGAAAATGGTAAATTTTTCCGCAAGATATACATACCTTTAGGCTGGACCATCTTTCCAGTAATTGACTAGACAGATCTTTGACTTTTTCCAACACTGAACTGACATCTGTACTGTCGTCTTGCGGTTTATTGGTCAGTTCTACTGGCAAACCTGTAGGCGGAAAATGTGATTATAAGAGTAGACAAGAAAATTGGACATAAGAAAAGTCCACATCAGAAACATTTTACTATTGTATGTGATAGGTATGCAGACATTATTTCTATGAAGGCTATCGTTTTTTTGCTCACCAGTTGACGCATCTGTTGATGGTGGTCAAAAAGACTAAAGAACAGCTGTCAGTCATTGAAGTGACAAGTGACATTTGACATTTCGAACTTTGCGAAGACCACCATCCACACTAGCGGCCCTAGCGGCAAATTCATACGCGTTAGCCCTCATTATTGGCTCTTTTTTTCACTATTATGCACAACCACTTGAAATTACTAAAAGTACCTAAATAACGGTGAAGACCGGTAAAAACTAAACGTTGATGGCACTCTCGAATCTCTCGATGATGGTACTTTCTTTATATCGAATTCAACAGCCGGTATAAAGGCACAGAATAAAAAATAGTACTAGGTACAGAAGGTTCACTCTCTAACAAAATGCGTCTATTACGAGAGATATGACCTTGCGGTGGCGCAAGCCCAAGCAGGCGTCCGTTCCGTAGCCGAGCGCGACAACTACTATAGCTAGACACCAAAATTGGTGTGGCCGCATGTACTTGTAGCGACGCGACGAAATCGCGGAGTGAGCCACGCCTGATCACGGTAACGTTTTTTGTATTAAATTCTTTTTTGTATAAAAATGGGCAATTGCCTTTCCCAAACTTATTTGTATGTTGGCTTACCAGTGGATTCATCAATGAAGACATCAGGAGTAGGTGTGTCGCTCAGCCACCGCTCGACAATGGTGAAGAATCGGCTCTCTGAGACCATGGTCTTGTTCGTTATGGGCAGCCGATCCACTGTCTGTAGCATCTCGAGTCTGAATTGAAAAGTAATGTTACAGTTACACGTAAACTTTGCTTTGGACTTTGGATATACTGTAAAAGCGATCAGCAATAGAAGCAGAAGGCGGTATTCATGTAACCAGTGGTAACACGATAGATCCTCATAAAAAAACCTAACCGGAGGCCAAGGAAAACAGCCACAGCATCAGAGTCAAGAGAATTACCTCGGACCTTTTTTTAGCAGAAGCATTGGGCTATAATTTGTCGGTGACACCATTATTGTAGACAGTTACTTTATTGCAAACCGACAAAGTTCTCAAATATTTTTCCAATTCGGCAGTCACTAAAATTTGGATGAAGTAATAACAACAAATAGCTTAGATGAGTAACTAATAACCTGAAGTCCATGGGAGCGTCGGTACACCAGGGCGCCAGCAGCCTCAGGCCGCGGTAGTCGAGGAACAGTCGGCGACACGGCAGGTCCGCGTCGCGTAGGAGCCGCAGTAGACTTGTTGTTGTCCACCGTACAATGGTTCAGCAACACCAACCTGAAGTCCATGGGAGCGTCGGTACACCAGGGCGCCAGCAGCCTCAGGCCGCGGTAGTCGAGGAACAGTCGGCGACACGGCAGGTCCGCGTCGCGTAGGAGCCGCAGTAGACTTGTTGTTGTCCACCGTACAATGGTTCAGCAACACTAACCTGAAGTCCATGGGAGCGTCGGTACACCAGGGCGCCAGCAGCCTCAGGCCGCGGTAGTCGAGGAATAGTCGGCGACACGGCAGGTCCGCGTCGCGTAGGAGCCGCAGTAGACTTGTTGTTGTCCACCGTACAATGGTTCAGCAACACCAACCTGAAGTCCATGGGAGCGTCGGTACACCAGGGCGCCAGCAGCCTCAGGCCGCGGTAGTCGAGGAACAGTCGGCGACACGGCAGGTCCGCGTCGCGTAGGAGCCGCAGTAGACTTGTTGTTGTCCACCGTACAATGGTTCAGCAACACTAACCTGAAGTCCATGGGAGCGTCGGTACACCAGGGCGCCAGCAGCCTCAGGCCGCGGTAGTCGAGGAACAGTCGGCGACACGGCAGGTCCGCGTCGCGTAGGAGCCGCAGTAGACTTGTTGTTGTCCACCGTACAATGGTTCAGCAACACCAACCTGAAGTCCATGGGAGCGTCGGTACACCAGGGCGCCAGCAGCCTCAGGCCGCGGTAGTCGAGGAACAGTCGGCGACACGGCAGGTCCGCGTCGCGTAGGAGCCGCAGTAGACTTGTTGTTGTCCACCGTACAATGGTTCAGCAACACTAACCTGAAGTCCATGGGAGCGTCGGTACACCAGGGCGCCAGCAGCCTCAGGCCGCGGTAGTCGAGGAATAGTCGGCGACACGGCAGGTCCGCGTCGCGTAGGAGCCGCAGTAGACTTGTTGTTGTCCACCGTACAATGGTTCAGCAACACCAACCTGAAGTCCATGGGAGCGTCGGTACACCAGGGCGCCAGCAGCCTCAGGCCGCGGTAGTCGAGGAACAGTCGGCGACACGGCAGGTCCGCGTCGCGTAGGAGCCGCAGTAGACTTGTTGTTGTCCACCGTACAATGGTTCAGCAACACTAACCTGAAGTCCATGGGAGCGTCGGTACACCAGGGCGCCAGCAGCCTCAGGCCGCGGTAGTCGAGGAACAGTCGGCGACACGGCAGGTCCGCGTCGCGTAGGAGCCGCAGTAGAGCGACTTGCGCGCGGCGTGTCTTAGCGCGGACGACTGTACGCGACAGGCGCAGCGTGTGACTCTGGTTCTTCACTCCGGTGCGGTGTAACGCTTCCAGGTCTTCTTCGATCTGAGAAAAAAATATAGGTTAAAAAATATTATACGTATTGTTCAGTACAAGTAGTACAACTGACAGACCTAAACATAACTCGTATGCAATCGGTCATATAAGTAACAAGTTCGAAACGGCGGCTACTTTTTTCATGCGAGTGGAACTTTGACCTGCAAGTCCTGCAACCTAGATAGAGAAAACCAAGGTGGTGTTCTGCACGAAATCGAAGTTAGGCTTTAATTGAGTTGAATCTGCTACCGGTACAAATAATACATATGTACCCTATCCATTTCGAATGCAATAAGTCAAGTTTAGTATAATTCAGGTCAACACAGGGGTCGGAAACCGGTATTTGCTCCATACAAAAATACCGGTATTATTACGTTCTTTTTCGTTCTTTTGTTTATAATTTCATTTTTAATGGGACGTTTTAATAATGCAAAATTGTTTCCTAAATACATGATTCAGTCCTACGTAATGAGCATAAAAAAATTCAAAATATTGGGCTATTTCGGGGTTTTTTAAAAATACCGGTTCCGAGCCCTGGGTCAACATACTTAGGGCCGGTTGCACCAACCACAGGTGACGGACTGACTAACACTACACAGCAGTGAACTATGAGACTTCCCATAGAATAAAAAGCGAACTCTTTAACGGTGACAGACGATTTGGTGCAACCGACCGACCCTAAGTTGAATCTGCTTCAATTCGAAGAATGTTATCGATCACACAATGAAAACGTTGAAAATGGCCGCCATTATTCTCTAAGTCACGTGTAACTCTAAATTTAAGATTCCCCGACCCGATTCTAAATTTAAGATTTCGTCATATATCTTGTCACACATGCGGCATGAAATGGTAGAAATTAAATAAAATTGAACTAAAAAAAAAAAAAAAAATCGTACTAAATTGTTGCCATCTTCTTCTTCTTAATAATTTTCTACAATTTCTTGTCGGACTATATCTACAATATGCATGTCTTTTGTACTTAGTAATAAGTTTTTATTAATATTCGTTTACATATAGGAAACTATAGGTCTATTACTAGAAAAATGTTACTTTATAAACTCATCTGTTATATAAGACTGTTTGTTTCTTAATAAATAATAAATAATTATGTAACTCACGTCGGCGTCCTGCACTAGGTCTTGGCTGGGCTTGTACGCGCGCTCGCGCCGGGCGCGGCGCGGACGCGCGCGAGGCGCCTCCGACACCGCCGCCGGCGCCTCCACCGACACCGTTTCTGGAACCTTGGTGGTTGACACGTCGTCCTCCTCCTCCTGGGGATGATGGGTTATTTGAAATATGAGCTCTATGAACATGTCAGCTTAAGACTGAATGATGTTGTAGATAATAGATACGCAATCGCGGTCGCCGCTGATACTATATATATATACGATCATGGAACTGAAACTTCTGCCCCTGCTGGCATGTTTCTACGGCATAAACAGCGACGTTTACACACCCGCCCTCTGTCCTACCTAAAGCGGCAAAGTATAAACGACGTTTAAGAGTTTAATCTTCTTCTACCTAGCGCTATCCCGGCCTTTGCCACCAAAGCATTGCCGCAAAGGCCGTTTAAGACTTTAATATACTGTTAAAACTACTCTGTCTGTTATACCTCTTCGTCGGAGTCGGGTTCAGCGCCGATCCAGCCCTGCAGTAGCAGCGAGCGCCTCTTTCCTTACGTCATCTTTACGTAAAACCGGTCACCGCCGCCAGATAAGTCTAAAAGAACATGGTTAACGCGCTAAACATTGAATATGTGTAGTTTGTACCTCTTCATCTTCGTCGTCGGAGTCGGGTTCTGCGCCGATCCAGCCGCGGCAGGCGTCGGCCCCGCAGTAGCAGCGCTGGGCCTCTTTTCTGCACAACAACACATTCTCAAACTTCCGCACAAACACCTCTACAACTCTACCTCTATAGGTACAAACAAAGTGTATACTGTATTTGATGTAAGCTATTGACAGATGTTCCGAAAAGTTATATCGAAATTTCTGGATAATTCCACAAAAAATTTTTAGGCAAGTGTCATTTTGGGAAAATATCCCAATCCCTAGAAAATTACCAAGTTATTTCGACAAATCTTTGGAAACTATCAGTCGTAGGAGCAAAGTGAAATTTGCGGCGAAGGCGTAAATTGAACCCGAAGTGAATCGAAGGATTCTAATGTAAAACCCTCCCTGGACTTAAAAAGGAATTCAAACACGCTCGCACTACACGTAAATGGTTTCGGTATAAACTGGCAAATTTTATCCCGACTTTAAAGAAAAACAAAACAATCGAACTTAAACTATCGTGAGACATATTTTAAAATATTTAGATAATAGTGAGTAAAAACCGTAAATAAAATAAATAAAATAAAAATAGCCTTTATTTCTGAAGTTTTGTAACAATCTACTTAAATATACCTTATTTTTCTCTATAATTATATATATATTACTATTTACTATTTTCTAGTTCCCATCGACAACTTCAGCTTGTCCTCCGACATAGGCCTCCTCCAAGTCCTTCCAGGTATCCCGGTCTCTTGCTTTCCTGGTCCAGTCCACTCCGCCTATCCTTTTTAAGTCATCCGACCATCTACGAGTAGGCTTTCCTCTCTTCCTTTTGTGCCCCCTTGGGTACCACTCTATAAGGTCTCTTGTCCACTTTTCTAGCCCTTCTCTGATGATGTGACCGGTCCACCGCCACTTCTGTTGCTTGACCTTTTTAACTACTCTCCCACACTTTGATCTGGCTCTAATTATGGACAATTTCACTCTATCCTTGAGTTTAATGTTTAACACGCTTCTTTCCATGTTGTTTTGACATGTAGCGAGCCTTTTTTCTTGTTTTTTCGTAAGTGCCCAAGTTTGGCATCCATAGGTGAGTACAGGTACAATGCACATATTAAAAACTTTAAATTTCTGGCTTGTTGGTATTTCTTTCGCCTTCATAACCTCTTTTAATGACCAAAATTTCTTCCATGCATTTGATATTCGTTTTTCAATTTCCTTGTTAGACTGATCTGATGGTGATATTATTTGACCAAGGTATACATACTCAGTTACATATTCTATTGTATTTCCGTTTATATTGATTTGGTCTTTAGAGTTATTTGTCATTAATTTAGTTTTTGACATGTTCATGGACAGGCCGACCAGTTTGCTTTGTGTGTCTAGTTCTTCCAGCATGTACTGGAGTTCTTTGGGATTATCTGTTAACAGAATCAGATCGTCTGCAAAACGTAGATGGTTAAGTTTTCTTCCATTAATATTGAGACCATAGCTCTCCCAGTTCATCCGTCTAAACACACTTTCGAGGACTGCTATAAATATCTTTGGCGACAAAGGATCACCCTGTCTGACTCCTTTTCCTATATTAAATTCTTCACCTATTCTCTCTAATTTAATCTTTGCTGTGCTTTTTGAGTATATTTCTTTTATAATCCTAATGTATTTTTCCGGGACGCCTTGTTCCTTAAGTGCTTCCCATATCTTGTTATGCTTAAGTGAGTCAAACGCCTTATTATAATCTACAAATGCCACGTAATATTGTCTTCTGTATTCATGACATTTTTCAACAATTTGTTTGATGACTGAGATGTGGTCTATTGTGGAGAAGTTTTTTCGGAATCCAGCTTGCTCTCTTGGTTGGTTCTCATCCAAAACTTTTGTAACTCGTCCTAAAATTAATTTCGAAAACACTTTATATATATTACTCATTAAGCTTATAGGTCTGTAGTTATTTATGTCGCTTTTGTCTCCCTTTTTATGTAAGAGTGTGATTGTAGTTTTTGTCCATTGTGTTGGTATTTTTTCATTCTTTAAGATTTCATTAAAAAGGTTAGTGAGCGGATCAATAATACTGTTAAGGGCTGCCTTTAATAACTCATTAGTAATATTGTCATCGCCAGGGGATTTATCGTTTTTTTGACTTAAAATAGCAAGCTCCACTTCTCTTTTTAAGAATTCGGGAACCTCATCGGTGTTACTCTGGAAATCATAGTCCTTATTTTCATTTTCCTGACTTTCATCGTCGTTGTAGAGGTTTCTATAAAATTCAGTGGCCACGTCCATTATATGTAGTCGTTTGGATGTCTGTTTTTTATTTTTGTCTTGAATCGAAGGGATCCAAGATTTTTCTTCTTTAAGCTCTTTCATGGCTTTCTTTACTCCTCCTGTTTTTTCAATGCAATTTTGAATCCTATCTGTCCTTGTTTTATGTCTGTATTTTCTGATACTTTCATTTATTTGCTTGCTGATAGATGTTATTTCTTTTCTATTGGTTTTCTTGTCTATAAGCAGATGTTGCCTTTGAATTATGAGGTTTCTCGCTTCTGGTCCCATTCTGTCTCTTTTCTCAGATATGTTTTTGAACTGCTTATTTAAATCAATTAGTTCTCTTTCTATGATATTATATTTTTCTTGTATGTTAGTAATTTGGTCTGCATGTGAAAGTTTCTCCGATATATGTTTTTTCATCTCTTCTGGGATGTGATGTGGAATTACAGTCTTATTTTTAGTTATATGCTTTCTTGATTTTTGGGTATTTTTGGTAGTAATTCTTCCACGAATCAGTCGGTGATCTGAATTAAAATTCACATTGTTTAGTGGTTCTACGTCAAAAAATGCTTTTTTGTTATTAGTTAATATAAAATCTCTTTCATCTTTTACTCCCAGTGGAGACAGCCATGTCCATTTTTTGCTAAATCTTTTTTTGAAAAATGTATTCATTATGTATAATCTTTTTTCCATCGCAAACTCTATTAATCTGGTACCATTATCATTTCTTTTTCCTGTAGTGTATTTGCCAACGCTACTATTATTTGTCTCCTCGGATCCCAGTGTGCTGTTGAAATCTCCCATCAATATAATGTTTTTGTGGGTATTTTCTATGGTGCTTCTTAATAATGTATAGAAGGAGTTTTTCTCTTCTTTGCTAGCTATGTCTGTGGGTGCATATGCTTGAATTATGGACCATTTGTTTCTAGATCCTGGTAAGTTTATGTTTAAAACAGCTATTCTTTCTGAGATACCTATAAATTGTTCAATTTCCTTGCATAGCTGCTTTTTTACTAAGAAACCAACTCCAAACATGCCTTTCGTTTCACCTTTATAAAAGAGAATATATTCGCTACGGTCTAGAATTTCTTCGCCTAACCTTCTTACTTCACTTAAGCCGATGATATGGCATTTTATTTTCTCTACAGCATGTTCCAGTTGCAATAATGACTCTTCTGTTTTAAGTGTTCTAACGTTAAAAGTTGCAATGTAAATATTATCTTCTTTTTGTTTTTGATCGCTTTCTGTTTGGGTTTCTCTATGTGACTTTGGAAGGTGGTGGTCGCTAACCCCACGGAGACCAACCGGGTTGGGGTGAAGTTTTGTTTTCTTGTTTCTGCTTTTGTGTTGTGTATGTTTCAAGTTGTCGATGGACCTGGCCTATTCTCTACTTTCCGGTGCGGGTGATGAAGTCAGCGAATTTGTCCTGTTCCTCATTACATCAAAGGCATTAGGCTTGTTGGGGTTGGAAGAATTACAGGGCATTTTCCTTGTTGGATTGCTGTGTCCGGGTGATGTAGATGGCAATATTTTCCTTTTTTCCTGGGCTCTTTCTGATTTATTTATCACTATTTTATCATACTTTAAGAATACATGGTTTCCCTTCCTTCTCTCTTCCTCTAATTCTGCTTGAAGTTCCTTCCTCTTATCCAATATTGCTTTGGGATAATCTTCTGTTACATACACATCTTGGAAACGTTTTTTATTTCTGATTATTTCAGTTTTCTTCCATTCGTTGACAAAAGATATAAGAACAGGTCTCACTTTTTCCTTTTTCTTACCAATCCGGTGCAGTTTATTTATTTCAGATTTTTCTAAGGTAATTTGCAGGTCATTTTTGATTTTTTCTTTCACTATTTCTATCAGGTCGCTTTGATCTTTTTCTTTCTCCTCCAGTCCAAATAACATTATATTGTTCTTTTTATTTTCCCTCTCTAAAAGCACGATTTTTTCTTCCAGAGTTTCTATTTTTGACCTTAGTATTTTGTTTTCATCGAGGATCGATGTAATTTTTTCGTCCATTCTGTCACTCATGGTCTTCGTTACAGAATCGTGTATTTTTCTGTTTGTTTCTCCATTTCCACTTTTAAGCTGTCAAATAGTACTTGCAGGGAGGCATTCATTTTCGTGTAATGGAACGTGTTTGTAGTAGGATTATTTTTTTCTGCTCACTGGTCACACCGGACAAGCCGACTGTCACTTTCCGTAGTGAAGTTAGTTGCAGACGGTAATTTGTCTCTCCGTGATTTGGTCGGGTTATAGATAACCTCACTTCTTCCTATCTTTGCGATGTGTTTTACGCGATTTATCTTGCACTTTTTCACGATAGTTCGGACTGCCGAATTATTTGAACCTTCAATAAGTTGATTAATTCGGGTTTATCTTCGTAAAAACCGTACTTATCTAAATATTTTAAAACCAAAACAGTTATGACTATGCAAATGAATAACTATAATCATCATATTTTTTTTCCTACAATACACACAGATTCCAAAAATATTTTCATTCCAAAGTGCTTAATATGTTTACAACTTTTTTTTTTACTTTCCGCTTGCCAAGCCGGGCTATACAAATGCACTCTCAGTGCTAACAGAAATACATTAACTGACCATTAATAGGTCATATCTCATTGCAATAAGGTTGACAAATAATCAATAACTGTGTCAATGCGTCATGTCATCTATCATCTACTAATAACATAAATAAAAACTCACCCAAACCGTTTGAACTGGTAATCAAACGTGATCTCCTCCCCAACGGCGATATCTCTCTTACTGAAGAACCCTATTCTGAGCTCCCCGTTCACCGTCCACTTCTGCGTTTCTGCATTTGGGTCGCAGGAATGGTTGATGAACCGAGATATGTTGCCCTTCATCGTCGCGTCGATGACCGTGTCTCCTTTTAGAGACATGAAATAGTGGTGAAGATTGTTCTCGTCAGAATAGGTCTGCGCGCGTTTGTAGAATTGGTCGTAGTCTAGCACTTCGCCTACGTATTCCATGAGGAATTCGCCTCTGAAAGAGAAATAACGTATGATAATGTAATTATACATAAGTACTTATAGACACAGCTTATTATGGCTATTAAAACAAAATAGTGTCAGATTTTGGGCGCTTCGTTGTGCAAGATATTGTGAATGTGCCACTGCCATATAAAATGGTAACAGAAGAAAAGTTCAATATGGGTGTAGAATTGTGTTCAGGTATTTGTGAGCATCTAGTCGGCTCAAGTTCATTTGATGTCTATACAATGTATACAAGTCAAATAAATAAATGTATAAACAGTACCAACTCTGTACTGATGTCTTTTCAGTTCTAAACAAATTGCATGTAATCTCTAAAACTACTGTGTAGACTCTATACAAATCTTAAACACGAATAATGATTTCGATTTCTTTAGAATTATTATGCGCGCTAATATACTACATATTCTATTTATTTCTTCCTGATTCCTGATAACCGAATCACCGAATATTCGAATTTGAACTAAAGGGCCCTAAAGCATATACAATACATATGTGACATTTTCAACCAAATGGTACCACATTGTCGCTTATCAAAAGGTTGATTTCAAATTGAAGCTGTATGGAAATAGCGCCTTTTTGACAACCGGCAATAAGTACCCTTTTGATTGAAAATGGCACATATTATTATGTTTATCTTCGTTTACATCAAGAGATACATAGTAAAACACTTAGGTACCGCCATAAATCA
This sequence comes from Cydia strobilella, assembly GCF_947568885.1. Classification (NCBI taxonomy): domain Eukaryota; kingdom Metazoa; phylum Arthropoda; class Insecta; order Lepidoptera; family Tortricidae; genus Cydia; species Cydia strobilella. The sequence continues at coordinate 18,680,475 of NC_086044.1, forward strand.
TAAATCATTTATTTCGCGATAAACTTACATAGTTACATTACAAGGAGAATTAAAATTAAATTAGAACATATTTCATAAACGTCTGCCATATCTAACATGCCGTTGATAATTGTTTATCCCTATCTGTCATTTAGACATGTGTATGTTAGAAAGAGACAAAAATTAACACTTAACAGAGATTTGCCAAGTCTTATGATAGATATGAATTTTTTTAACAAGTGTGTACAGTCGAAGGCAAAAATATCGATCCAGACAAATGGCTCAAAAATATGTGAACACGACTTTATTGTCTAAGGTGTAAGAGCGTACACATATTTTTGAAACTTCAGGAATGTATATATATTTATGCCCTTGACTGTACAATGGTACACATATAAATAAAAACATATAAATTTGTTTGGAGGGGGGTCAACTATCTGTGGACTTGTGGAGCAAGCTCGGAATTTCTCTGCGAGATCTCTGCATTAAAAATCACATACGTAAAAGAACAAAGGTCATGATTGACTTTGAGATTTAAATGGCAATTAAACCGATGGCTACTGGGTCAGACACAGAACCGGAGGACGCGAGGGAAAGCCCCCAACAAGGTGGGCTAACGATTTTATTAAGATCGCTGGATATCGTATGGATGAGGACAGCGAACTATTGGTAGTTGTGGCGTGGAGGTTAATGACAATCTTTAGCATTTCTTTTGGCTAAGCTTTGGGTAAACTCCTGGGGTCCATTTCTCGAACGATATTAGACTAATATTATTAGTCCACTGTCAAACCGTGTGGGTTGAATATACATAACAACACACTCATAATATTACACTAATATTGTTCGATAAATATGACTGATATACATATAAGAAAATATAAGAGGGCTGTTATGAAAATTGCTAACTTGTTATGTGCATAATTGCAAAGTCATTGTTATTTAAGCCGTTGTATCATATGAGGGAAAAGACACATGATATAAGTGCAAATGTACTCTAATCATGTCTTGTTTGCTCAATATTTTTATAAGAACCCCAGTTAAATTCATTATATTTTCTGTTTATGATTTACTTGTTTAGTGCAATAATTTGTTTTATTTCTACTACTAAAATATGAAAAACTAATCATCATAAATTCGCCTTTGCGATTACATACTAAGTACCTACCTAACCCACACGGAAATATTTCATAAAAGTGTAAGACAAGCAAATTAAAGTAAAACATTGTAATAAGTGGATATTGCTCAGTAAACGCCAGCTCAAGGCCATTGTCTCTGTTTGACGCCCATCTTATAACATGGTCTACAGAAATTTTGCTTTCTCATAAAGTTGTATGTTGTATGCACAGCTTACATTATCAACCAGAGACCAAAACATAATACAGTCAAACAATACTCGCATAAGCAGTCAGAAATAGATTATCACTTACGCTGAAATGTCATCAGCAGCTTCCACACCGCAACCCTTCTTGTCAGCGTAGAACACTTTCAGCGCGCCATTCTCTCGCTTCTCAAACCTTCTGTTTGTACACCGGTCGCCCACAGGACATCGGGTGTTACTGGAAAAATTAAATACTGTGTAAAAGCACTATTAAAAGTACCAATTACTGTTTATAATCTTAATTGCAGTACAAAAAACTGAAAGGTAGCAGTTGCAACAACAGAGTCTGAATATCCTTGTCTTAAACTTTAACTTGTAATGTCATACAATGCTAAAATCTTATATGAATTGGTTAGCGTCTTGCACTGAATGAAGCTATGCATCAATAGAAAAAGGCTTAGGTACCTAATAAATGCATAGAAAAAATATAATACAATTGTAATTTTTTTAATACTTTACCATTCAATCATAAGCAGTCTATTTAGACAGTCTTCTCCACAGCCTAGCTCTCCCCTCTCAATCTCCTCTTTGGTCATAAAACAGTCGCAAATCATCTTCTTTGTATCCTTACTGATCATTCGCTCACACAAATAGTCATTCTCATCCAAGTGCTGAAATTGTCTCATTCTGTCCTCTATAATTTTGTCATATGCTTCTTTAGTTAATGTGTGTGTTTGGTCTTCTGGGTTTTGAGCTTCAGGTACTGGTTGCAACCGTTGAGGCAGACTAGGGCTAGCCAACGGTGAGTTTGCTGGAGAATTGGCGCCCATTTCTAGCTCGCTGGACCGACGCCATCTTGATTTGACTTTGACAGGCAGATCTGAAGGCACTGGGAATGAAGGAGAATTGGGAGCAACACTTGTTGCTGTATCTCCTGATTTTTCTTGACTATCTGAGTTGTTCTCTTCAAGCTTAAGCTTTGTTTGCGTGATTAAAGCTTTCTTTAATGGAGTCTTTACTAATCCATAGCCTTTTGACTTTTGCTTTTGACTACTAATTGTCTTTATTCTATTTGAGCGTCTAACTCCCGTAGGAGAAGATTCCGTTGACTCATTTGCATTTACAGCTGTTTCAGCAAGTCTTGAAGAGTTACTATCATCAGATACAATGGAGCTGGGAGTTAGACTTGGGTCTGGTCTACATAACTCGGGCATTAGCACTTTAGACCCAGGTTGGGAACCGTCCATAGAAACAGCACTATGAGCAGTAATGTTGAGTTTCTCAAAGTGTTTTTGGAACTCTCCATCCTGTTCTTTCTTTTCTGTTGTCTCATCTGGACTGTCCATCTTGATATTGTAGTACAGCTCATGGTTGTCATCTTCAACAATCTGAACAATGGTAATGAGCTCTTCATCATCACCACCATACTCCATTGGTTCCTGTTCGCCTGGAATGTCTACGTTCATGTTCTCTTTATTTACTGTGTTCAGATATTCATCAGTCTGATTGTATGTTATTTCTGTATTTGTTTCTAAGGCTGTAGCTGCTTCCGGTACATGATTCAAAGCGCTGTCTGTTGATGGTGCTGACGGCATTGGTATATCATTCAACAGTGGAATACCAGCCGGTAGAGGAACTCCCGTAGCCAATGACAAGCCTGGTATCACAGCATCTGATGCATATGGTATGCCAGCTTGAGCCAGCTCTGCAGGAAATGGAATTTCTGAAGTCAAAGATGCTTCAATTACAAAAGGTTCTGATGAAGTTGGAGCTCCTATTGGTAGGGGAATTTCAGACGGCAATGAAATGCCAGCTAGTAAATTTTCATTTCCCCCAATTGATGTTGATTCAGATAACAATGGAATTTCACAATGCTCAGATATTTTATATAGTATAGGTTCTTCGGAAGCTATCGGTGGATCACTAGGCAGAGGTATTTCAGATGTTAGAGGTAGTTCAGTCAGAGGAGCTTCAGTTGGCATTGGTATTTCATTTGGTACCGGAAGCACAGAATTTGTTTGTATTGCTGCTATGTTGTTTGTGTCACTCTGGTCATTGACATTGTTCAAAGAACTAAAATTTGACACAACACTACAGTTTTCTGTCTGTGTATCGACTGCTGTATTTGAATCAGATTCCGAGCTAGCACAGGGGTCAACAACCCTGATTTCTACACTACTGTTAGTTTCACTATCACTTCCTAAGTCATATCTTCTAGTAAATGAATCCTCGTTGTTGAAGAGGCAGCGATATTTGCCGAATTTCTTGTGAACTACTACAGTAGGTACTGTTGGTTTTGGTGTCTGATTAGTTTGTGAGTCTTGGGAGACAGATGGTTGGGAGTCGGTGACGGGCGTCGGTTCGACGGGCGGCTCTAACTCGGCGGGCTTTTCAGGAGGAGGCTCAACGGCGGCAGACGACTCGCCTTCCACGGCCGCGGCCGCAGCCGCCGCCTTTCCCCGCCGAGGCATCCGCCGCGTCGCGGGCTTCGCTGCTGCCTTCTTTCGCCTTGCCATCGTGCCGCTTGCTCAGCACGGTGACAATAAACCTGTGGACGTGATAAACGAATACAATGACCTCTTTCGATCGTTACTGTTTCAAGATGCCTGTCAACGCCACATGGTACGTATATAATTTACGGAGGAACCATTAGACACCTTGAAAGGTTATTTGAGAGACAATGAGATCATGTACGACATGTTAGCATAATGTAATGAAATTTTAGTAGGTATCATAACCACCGGTTTCAATATATCAGTATAGTGTTTTATGAAATCATGAGCACATACCATTACTTTCTTAATCTAGCAGTATTCTTTATAGTCATTGGAATTATGTAAATAGCACTACTATTACGGCTCGTAATATACAAAAAGGTGTATAAAATAAATCAGCGAAGCGAGTTATTATATTTTCTCAGTTCATTAATTTTTTTTTTTAATTATGGCAGCCAAGCAGCCATCGAGAGTTAGTGTTGTGAAAAACCAAACAAAACTGAAGATATTAAAGTTGGTGTTGCTGTTGCAAATATCATTTTTTTGTTGCATATATATTTTTTATTGATCGCTTAGTTTTTAAATACTTGCATGTGTTTTGTTATCAATTTTATCATTAATATTTCTTTGTTTTCTGATGGCATTGATTTCATAAAAGTAAATTTGTTGTCATTCACCAATTGTTATCCATTCATTCACTGAAACATTCTTCAGTTCAGCTCTTCACTTCACTCTTCACTAAACTAAACGTCAAACAAATCGACGACACGACGACCGACACCGACTCGCAGTCGTGTCAAAACGGCGTTTTTGAGACAGAAAATTGTTATAATATCAAACTTTCTTTAAGATATTTTTTCTTAAATCAAATCAACATGACTGAAACACCAGAGGTAACGTTATAAATATAAAATCTCTACGTTTTCATTTGATTCAGTTGATTTTGCAAGTTTCCCGGGGACACGTCATGTTTTACCATCCATAACTAAATCCACTGTGATTGGAATATAAGAAATAATCTTCCGCCTTATATGTTAAAAACTAACGATGTCTGCTAGAGAGATGGCACGGGCTGGATATTTAATTTATCTGTACCTGAAGTATATACATAAACATTAATCAACTTGCTTGCAGGTAGTAAAAATCAACAAATGGGATGGTGCTGCGGCGAAAAATGCTATTGATGATGCGGTCAGAGAGGTACTGTATTTTTAAATATTCTCCTGGACTTGTTTCCAAGCGAGGTTGTGTTAAGCAAAACCACTGAATAGCTCTGCATACAAATTTTCATGGTTAAACTGCGAGTCTTACCTTTGTTGTTTGGTACACAGTATTAATTTTAGTAAGAAAATATGACATTTTACAGTACCTATTGTATAAGAAAATACCTATTGTGTAAGAAAAGTACGATACATAGTTCTATGCTTTACAGTACCTATATATAAGAAGTGCCGATTAGTACATCACCTCACCACCTGCACTCACACGATCTCATACACCTACACACACACATACACACTCTCTCTCACACACACACACACACACATATATATACACATTTAATGTAGATAAAATTGTATTAGCTTAAGTTTTCTTTCTGCTTTTGTTAAACTAAAAATTACTTGTTGCTACGGAGGAGCGGGGCTTCCTGATACAGGTATAATATACTTAAAAGGAAGTCCCAACCTACTACCTTGTAATGTAACATTTTATTAATGAAATAAAATATTTTCATTTTTCATTTTTTCATTTTCAATATAAACCAGTGACTGAGCTGTAGAACGAGCAGGCACTGCCATTAAAAAAAAACCATACTAAATCAACAAAAGAGTTTAATTAAATATATAGAGTAGAACAGCCAGGCAGCATGGCCTACAAAAGCATTTACCAAGCTACACCTTTGCTCTTGCTCAGTTGGTGATTTTTTTAAATGTTTGCAGGTGTTAACTGGAGATCTGAAATGTAAAGAGAGCTTTGCCCTTATTGATGGTCGCCTGTTCCTCTGTGCACTCGCTGTTGGTGTTGCCCTGTATGCCCTGCTCTGGGACTACTTATACCCCTTCCCCCAGTCAAGGTGAGATTGTTATAATTAAAAAAAAATGTTTTATTTCCTCATAAATCTCATAATCATATTTTCCTAAGCTAATTGTGAGCTTTTCAATTCATGATGTCCCTTAATGCTATACAAATTTATAGTTTGGCGCAGGTAGAGATCATAAATTATTTTTTTTGCATACAGCATTTCGTGACAACCAAAACTATGAGGGCTATCGTTTTTTTGCTCACCAGTTGGCGCCTCTGTTGATGGTGGTCCAAAATACTATAGAAAAGCTGTCAGTCATTGAAGTGACAAGTGACATTTGACATTTCGAACTATAGAAAAGACCACCATCTACACTAGCGCCCCTAGCGGCGAATTCATACGCGTTAGCCCTCATTGCTAAAAAATTATCAATCAAAAATAAACCTTATTTTAGTTCTCATATGGTTTACTATAGCTATGAACTTGTGGTGGTAATTAGTGAGTTTTGGTTGTCACCTGACGATTTAGTACTTCAATTTTTTTCCCTCGCGCGGGCAGGATTCTCGCGCAAAGGCTTGCTATCGCGATACAGCGCGGGAATGCTGCCTGCGTGATGGGCACTTTGCCAAGAGGTCAGGGTTTGTTATAGGGATTTTTATTTTTTTTAGGTAGGTTTAGTTTTAATCGTTTTATTTTATAAGTAGTCTGAATTTTGTTTTATACAAATAACAAATGTATCAAAGTGTTCTTAGTTTTTTTATTACGGATTTAAAACATTAACAATTAATCAACAACTTATTTGTAATTTTCAGACTGGTGCTAATCATTTGTGTGTCTTCCTACTTTGTGCTAATGGGCATTCTGACCCTGTACACAACTTTCAAAGAAAAGGGCATATTTGTTGTTGCCAAGGAGAAGGTTGCGAACAACACCAGAGTGTGGGAAGCCAGCTCATATGTGAAGAAGTAAGTATACAGCATGTTTTTATTGAATTCCGTTAACTTCGGGGTATGGTTAAGAATGTTTAAGAAAACTAAATAGCATAGTTAATTTTAATATTCAATTTCTCTGCTTAGCCTTAAGGTTGACTGGTAGAGAATGCCTTATGGCATTAAGTCCGCCTTTTGTACTGTAAGGTTTTCTTTTGTGCAATAAAGATTAAATAAATAAATATTTATTTATTATTATAATTTTTTATAAAAAGGAATTAAATGTTGCATTTTTTGTAACACAGGCATTACATTTAACTCACCCAAACAATTGATGAAAACTGTGACATATCAATGTAATTTTGAACATTGATCGTTTGAGATAGGATAGTACAAAACAGTAGATATAGATAGTTTAGTAGCAAAATGTATGAACTCGTACTAAACACTATATGTAAACAGGCTCTAAGGCAAGTGTACATGCTCGTAAGGGCCTTATAAGAAAAAAAAATTATAATCTCCAAAATGGATGAGTTAATTAGAATACTGGTGACTTTGAGAAAGTTACTTAATTTAAGCTCAGGAATGCACACTTGAAATTAACAGAAATAACATAAATCACTATGTATATCTATTATAGCTGTATAATATTAGTAATTATGTTTAATACAATCTTCATATTATTCTTCATATTATTGGTAGGCTCTATTGATATAAATATTGCAGCTTTTCTAGTCTCCTATAAAAATTGAAGATAATATTTATTTTGATAACCAGACCAACATACAGTCTATTCCATTATTTCCATTAGGGTCCTAAAATAATGTATAGAGACAAAACCATGTGACTTGTTCTTGATTGGGCAAAAAAAAAGTAAATTTCCTAGAAAAAAGCATCACCCTCCAATTTAATTTTTCCAGACATGACGACAAATACAACCTGATCCTGGTGCTCCGCGACACCAACGGCAAATTCCGTGAAGCCTCCATCAACAAGTCCTTTGCCAACTTCATCGACACCAATGGAACAGTTGTTCAAAACCTTGTACTCAACGAAGTAAATAAGTTATACAACTCGCTATCCTCTGAGAAGAAGGAGAAGTAATCTAAAGTTAAGATCAATGTGTGACTGCAATTTCGTTTCAATAAATAATTTGTAATGATGCAATGAGTTCTGATTTAAGAATAGGCTGATTTCCTAAAAATTCTTTGCTACTGTGTGAATTTTTTTGACTTAAGGTGTCAATTCAATGATAAATCCACCTTTTTAGTCGCAAATGTGCATGTTTCATTACATAAACCTAAATGTGGTCTTGTTTTTATCTGTCTGTATTGGTAATTTTATGATAGCTGATCTGGTAAATTTTTTATCTTCATCACTAGAAACTAGCATACATAAAAAAAATTGTTTAACCATTTATGAAGGATTTACTAAATATTTCTTTTACAATGATTATAGGTAACTAATACTTTTACAATTATTAAAGGAAACTGATGTGATACCTATGTGATAGCAGAAATTAAAAATCAACAAATACAAAGTAAGAAAATAAAGCAAGATAGACTACTAAACTAACTGGTATGATGTTCTTTGTCTGCTTGTGTACAGGTCTGTTTGTCCATGGGCCGGTTAGTTTTCCTCAATTCATAAGTTTTATGAACATCATCAGGAACTTTCAGAAGCATAGCAAAAGACAAATCTGGTATATTATTTTTACAAGCAAATTCCAGAAGGCTGTATAAATTTTTAGGTTGGTTTGACCAGTTCCATCAACTTTGAAATGCATTCAGACTTTAGAGATTCCATGAAGTATAATGAAGAAAGGAGCAATAAAAATTGCAGTTCTTCTTCAACAGGCAGCTTGCCCAAGTAAATATAGTCCTTAAAGTGCTGTAGACTGCTCAAAGTAACTGCTAACCCCACAGGGCCATTTAGTGTCTTTCCAAGGCCCATTAAACATAGTCTTAAAAACGTCACTATGAGCAGCCAGGCATGCTTTGTGCACAGCTATACTGCAGTGCTCAGTTGGAAATCCGTCAAGATGGTATCATCATAAAGCTTTGCAAAAGTAACTAGTTTTTTCTTAATTACACTTAAATTTATTTCTAAGTCAGTTGAAACTATAAACTGTCCCTTTGTTAGAATCACCTCTTATTTAGGGAATATTACGGAAAGCTCTGCGTAGGGGGCGCCACCAGCACAAACCGCCTTGATGCATCAATGAAATGACATTTGATGCTTTAAGGTCATTTCAAGGCGTATTCGTAACCATGCGGAGACTATATAAAGGAGCCAAATCTCTATGTATGAAAAGTGTCCATCAAAAAACAGTAATTAGGCGGCGCCACCATACACCGAAATACTACCAAAAACAACCTACGTAATTTGGTCGGGTTATTTGTTGCCTTATATCTTATATGGTTCACTGTGATGGTTCATGTTATACTCATGTCCCAGAGCCTAACTAGCGCCACCGGAGAGATTAGGAACTATTATTTAAAGATGAAAGCGGTCACTTTTGCAACAATTCTGCCATAAGAGATTGGCATCCTTTCTATACCATCCATATTCGTAACAAATAATGTGTGAAAACCTGTCAAAAAATTGCTTAAGACATAGTACCAAAGAATATAATACTCACTAGGAGCATAGTACATATATATTAAAACAAGTTACTCCATGGTTCACGGTTTATGCTAGTGCTGCACTTGACAGCACAACATTGCCGTAATACTCCCTCGTCCATATAAAATTTGAATTTCGCGCCTTTTTCTACTGACAAGATTTGCTTGACCAACTAAAAAAACACGTTTAACAGTTCTGGCAACATACCAAAATTAATACCGTAATGACATAGACCTAGCATTACATAGACCAGCTATACGCGTGCGCCCGTAAGGGATAGACATAGATGACGTCATAAACGTGGGGATACCATATTGGTAAAAATTACCCCAATATTTGACATCACGTTGGGGCGATTACCCTGGAGGCAAAGTTAGCTTGTTTGACGGTATTAAAAAATTGTTAAATATAATGTCAATGGGCCGTTCTTTTTAGGCGTATAAACAATGAAATACCTCCTATAATTCGCGCAGGTGGTACAAAACTAAACATGTTTAGTAAATAAAACGTAAAATAAAATGTATTATGGGTTTTAATTTAAAGAAATCACAAATCGCAATCACACCAATTAATGTACACCACATTTAATCTTCACAACATTTGTTTATTTATTTTTTGGAATTAGAAGTACGAAAAAACTTCGAGGTCAAAATTACCCATAAAATTATGATATTTTCATCTGGTATCCCTAACATGATTGTTATGCAGCTAAATTAAGAAGAAGTTTAAAAATGGCTGACCTCAGACTCCTACCTACCTACGTAATTTGGGCGGATAATTTTACAAATAATGTTTTGTTAATTTGCGTAAATAATTGTGATATTTTTATTGAAATCGTTTAATTCTATATTGCTTTGAGTGTAACGTAATTTTACGATGTTATTCTCACATATTGCGTTAAGAGGAAGGTGTAAAATACCGTACTTACGTGTAAAAGGTTATGATCTAATATTTTTGCTCAGAGCGGCTATTACAGCCGATTACAGAACAATTCACCAGTATTTTATCAAAGTTCAAGCATTCAAAACGCTAACCATCACTATATTTCATAAGAGAAAGCACAATTTCATACAAAACAACGATAATTAAACAAGCAACGAACAAACATGACATGTCACGTACTTATTTGTTTGCCACAACCTCGGTTGTGGCAGCGGTGGAAAAGTGAAACTATGACAAGGACAAACAATAACAGCGCTTTCTCTGCTACTCCTACTGAAAGGTACATAAGACTATCCCGTTCGGTCATTTTCCCCCACCCCTCATGACCGATCCAGTTATACTAGATTCATGGGGCTATCGTTTTTTTGCTCACCAGTTGGCGCCTGTTTTTTTTTTTTTTTTTTATCCTATCTGGCTTTTACTCCCCGCAATTTTGCACGGGGTGAATTTGCCAATGTCGGTTTTTGACTTTCACACGTGAGGAGAATGTTCGGTTCGCCTCTGTTGATGGTGGTCCAAAAGACTATAGAACAGCTGTCAGTCATTGAAGTGACATTTGACATTTCGAACTATGGAAAAGACCACCATCTACACTAGCGCCCCTAGCGGCGAATTCATACGCGTTAGCCCATAGATTGAATGAATGAATGAATTTTGAATGAATTTTTATTTGCGGAATATGGGTTACATAGGGTTGGTATAAATATAGTGTTTACAAGTTCTCCATATTCTACTTAGACAAGCATGCAAAAAATGATCTGTATTTTTTGTTTTTTTTTTTGTATTTTTTGTATTAGTATATGTTATTTGCGTTAGCCCTCATTTGGTGGGTTAATTGAAACCATAGACCTAGCATTACATAGATTAGCAATACGCGTGCGCCCGTAAGGGACAGAACATACTAGTGATGCGTGACTTCGAATCTTAAGGGCCCTCCACACTCATGCGCGAATCACGGCAAAAAGCCGCGAACGCGAGTGTGGAGTCTAGTTCGCTAGACAGCGAAATCGACTCCACACTCGCGTTCGGGACTTCGCGCCGCGTAGTCTGGAGCGCGCTATAGATAGATATAACCCGTAATAGATGGATACAGTCTAAGAAAATAACGTGCCTCGAAAATCAAGAAAATTTGATTCTCGATGAGAGGGCGCTACTAGCTGTGGCGTACTGTCGTATAGATGGCGTTGACGGTTTCGTTTGTTATTTAACAATTTTAACGTATATCAATGAAACAACATGGGTCAAAATCATAAAAATAATTAATGCAAATAAAAAAATTCATTTATCCATATTTTAATACATTTTATCGTATTTTTATAATTCTTCATTTTTAGTTTTAAAGTGTGTCGATAGATGGCAGTGAATTTACTGTGGTTACAAAATTTACTATTGACAGTACCGCTCTAGTATAAGTTACTCTATGCTTCGAATGATTTGCCTCTACTGGCCATATACACTAGCACTAGGCTAGGGAATAGACCTGTACCGCTGGCTATATTTTGACCCCTAGGTTATAAAAATATTAAAGTCAATTCTGTTTTCGCTTATGAATACTTTGTTAAGATGTAAATCTTACATTTTGTTTTGTGTCATATATATAATTTGCTTTTCTAGTAATTTGTTATTTTGTGGTAATTATTTTTTATTTTGAATTATCTTGGAGAAAAAAATATTCGAGAGAAAACATGTAACTGTGTTGCATTTAGGATAGTGTTTTTAGTGTGAAAACATAGTTTGTGTCAATTACGTCCACTGCAATCTGATACTATGTCATAATATTCTAAATGACACAAAAAAAAATTAGAGTAAAAAAAAATTACTTAGGTCGAATTTAATCGATTAAATATGTCCATTAAATGATTTTGTGTCTTATTAAGGCATAGCTTCATAAGATATTTGATGATTTTGTTGTAACAGGCTGTCACCGTTACAAAAGAATATTAAAGATATTAGAGTTTACATCTTATTAATTTGAAATGCGGGATAAATAAGATGTATGAATTTGTGTCACTTGCATCCACTGCATAAACAAATATTACAAAAATATTATTTGCGTTCAAACGAAGCTAGCGGGCGGTCTGAATGGGCAACGGAGGCCGTGCAGGGTGGGGCCGCGGAGTGACCTTGCCGTACGCAACGCATGTTTACTTCGCCTGTGCGCCAAATTAACGCAACTTATTCAAAGAAGTTACGCAAACAACACAACAACAAGCAACAAGCAAGCAAAGAATGCGTCGAATTATCTTTTACCTATTTAAAACTCATAGATATTGTACAATGTCACCATTATGCAAAAGAACTGTAAGTACATGTTTGATTTGCGAGCGAGCTGGCAACATTGCGCAGGGAAATCTTAAAAATATCGCGTTTACGTGAACGCCACATACATTTGTGACAGTGATAGGGAAAAGGTACCACTAAAGTAAAATTTGGTTATTAATACCGTGACTTTCTTTCATTCTTTGATAAAAAAAATTGCTATTTATGCAACAAGTGCGGAAATCATCTTTACGCACGTGTATCATACAATGTTTTACTATGCATTGTGCGAGTAAATAAAAAAACATGTCATGGCAAATAAGTTTAATTATTAAAAGGAGTGTTTTAAATCGACACGAGTTGCGAATTACCTATTCGCACGTGTATCGTACGTTTTACAGTACATATGGCCCTTTAAACTTTCGACATATGCACGGTAAGTGCTCTTTTCCGCACTAGTGCGAGAAAGTAGCACCATATGTACTGTAAAAAAAAATTGAAAACAAAAAGCACTAGTGCGGAAAAGCAGTACTTTCCGCACGATATGGCTCCGTAGGAAACGCACTTTTCGAGCACATGCATTGTAAAAAAATATATAGGACTGTATGTCCTAAACCATGCGTCGTAGCGCAAAAATAATAAAATTTTCGTTCCCCTTTATGTAACCCAAAAGTAATACATGAAAAATACAATGAAAAAAAAAGAAACAAAATCTTTATAGGGCTGTATTAGCTGTATCTCCTATATCGTGCATCGTAGCGCAAAAATAATCAAATTTTCGCTCCCCTTTAAGAAGCCCCTAATTAAGATTTAAAAACGCAAAAAAGAAAAAAAGAGGAAAAAATCTTTATAGGGCTGCATCTCCTAAACCGTGCATCGTAGCACAAAAATAATCAAATTTTCATTCCCCTTAAGAAACCCTTAATTAAAACTTTAAAAAAAAAACCAGGAAAAAAACTTTATAGAGCTATTATAGCTATATATATAGATATAATATCTCCTAAACCGTGCGTGGTGGCGCAAAAATAATAAAAATTTCGTTCCCCTTTATGAAGCCCCAAAGTAATATACTAAAAACACAATGAAAAAAAAAGAAAATAAATAACAAAAAAACTTTATAGGGCTGTATCTCCTACACCGTGCATCGTAGCGCAAAAATAATTAAAAAAATCCCTTTAAGAAACCCCTAATTAAGATTGAAAAACGCAAAAAAGAAAAAGAGGAAAAAAAATCATTTTAGGGCTGTATCTCCTAAACCGTGCGTCGTAGCGCAAAAATATTAAAATTTTCGTTCCCCCTTACGGAACCCCAAAGTATAGGTAATATACAAAAAACACAATGAAAAAAAAAAAAAAACTTTCTAGGGCTGTATCTCCTAAACCGTCGTAGCGCAAAAATAATCAAATTTTCGTTCCCCTTTGTGGAACCCCAAACTAATATACAAAAAACACAATGAAAAAAAGAAAACAAAAAAAAAATCTTTATAGGGCTGCATCTCCTAAATCGTGCATCGTAGCGCAAAAATAATCAATTTTTCGTTCCCCTTTAAGGATCCCTTAATTAATACTTTAAAAAAAAAACAAAAAAACAGGAAAAAATCTTTATAGAGCTATATCTCCTAAACCGTGCGTGGTAGCGCAAAAAGAACAAAATTTTCGTTCCCCTTTACGGAACCCCAAAATAATATACAAAAAACACAATGAAAAAAAAAAAACAACAAAAAATCTTTATAGGGCTGCATCTCCTAAACCGTGCATCGTAGCACAAAAATAATAAAATTTTCGTTCCCCTTTATGAAGCCCCAAAATAATATACAAAAACACAAGAAAAAGAAAGAAAAAAATAATAACAAAAAAACTTTATAGGGCTGTATCTCCTAAACCGTGCATCGTAGCGCAAAAATAATCAATATCCGTTCCCCTTTAAGAAGCCCCTAATTAAGATTTAAAAACGCAAAAAAGAAAAAGAGAAAAAAATCATTTTAGGGCTGTATCTCCTAAACCGTGCGTCGTAGCGCAAAAATAATAAAATTTTCGTTCCCTTTTATGAAACCCCAAAGTAATAACAAAAAACGCAATGACAAAAAAAAAGAAAAAAAAAAAACAAAAAAAAACTTTAGGGATGTATCTCCTAAACCGTGCATGGTAGCGAAAAATAATCAAATTTTCGTTCCCCTTAAGAAGCCCTTAATTAAGATTTAGAAACGTAAAAAAGAAAAAGAAAAAAATCTATATAGGGCTGTATCTCCTAAACCGTGCGTCGTAGCGCAAAAATAATCAACTTTTCGGTCCCCTTTATGTAACCATTAATTTATACAAAAAAAATCGCAAAAAAAAAAGTTTTTTTTTTATAGGGCTTGATCTCCTAAACCATGCGTCGTAGCGCAAAAATAATTAAATTTTCGTTTCCCTTTATGAAACCCCAAAGTAATATACAAAAAACACAATGTAAAAAAGAAAAAAAGAAAAAAACAATAAAAAAAACTTTATAGGGCTGTATCTCCTAAACCGTGCGTCGTAGCGCAAAAATAATCAAATTTTCTTTCCTCTTTATTCAACCCTTAATTTATATTAAAAAAAAACGCTTTCACTAAACTGCTGTAACTCGGAAACTTAGAATCCACAAAGGGGACTTTACTAAATTATGACACATATTAAAGCCTGACCAGTAATATATGATCATTGTCAAGAGGGCGCTGTTCATTCTCATGTATAGGGTGACAGTTCAGTATAGTATGAAAAAATATTGTATTTAATGAACATCATCATCAATGTCATTAATGTTGCTTGCCACGCTTAAACATAACAAAAATCACAATAAATTGCGTCTTAAAATAAACTTAAAAAGTCTACTAAAAATCGAAACAAAAGTAATTTTTAAGTCGCTGATGTGACATTCTCAATCAAAAGGTAGGTACCACTTTGTCGTTTACCATAAAGACGAAATTTGATTATATCTTTATACAAATAACCTGTCAGAGAAAGTGGTACCTTTTGATTAGGAACGTCACAAATGTTGGTCAGTATGAGGAGTGCAGCCTACAGTTTATTTTTAATTATATTTATATACCTACTACGCTAAGATTGATAAGACAATGTAATTATGCCTCCGAATGAAATAAATCCACTGTATCGCAAAACTAAGTGGCGAGACAGCTCATAATGCCATCTCTTGGTTGGTCTTAACAAGGGTAAAGGAGATAGTATTAAGATCTCAGTCGCCAGCTGATATTGCGGCAAGTATAATAAGCACCCCACCCGCGTAGGTACCCTTCCCCGCGCACGCCCTTCTTGCTCAATTGAATTTTATTTTGCCAGATAGTAAAAAAACCGTGGATCAAAATGACCCAAATTATGAATGATGTCTCAATGTGGTATTATAATATTGTAGACGTAAACTTAATAATATGATTTTTTTTTTGTGGCAGATACAGGGTGTTAATTAGAAAAAAATTTTTTTTAAATAAAAGCGGTGGATGAATTTGACACAGATTTGTTTGAATAACATATAACAATGTTCTGTAAAGTACAACACTTCACTTACCGACTCTAATATTTTTTTAGGCGTTTTAGGATCAATATTAGGTATTTATTAAATGCCATTATACCCGTGGATGAAAATGACACAAAATGCGTGTGTACGTCGGAAGCCACTTTGCCTTTACAGGGAAACAAAGAATTTCGTCTCGAATATTTTTTTTACAGAATGCTGATTGAAAAAAGAAATACTTAAATTTCTACCTAAGCAAATACCTAGGATGACACAAAATCTTATTTTTAGGTTTAGTATATGGTCTGGAAACTATATATAAAAAATAAGCAACATTAATATTCTTATAACCTCAGAAGTTATTGGTACAGGTCTAGAATGCCTACGCAGTTTCGCCAACTGCACAGGTGAAACGTAGCGTGTGGCATTCGACTGCGCAGTTTTTTAACCAGCTTTACCTGTGCAGTCTGTGCAGTTGAACGAAAGAATATAGTTGAACTGTACAGGCGTAACCTAGTGTGTATGGCCAGCTTTACTTCACTCTTTGGACATCACTTTCTAGTAGTTTATCTACTTGTCACTAGATGGCGCTAACAACGCAGTAGTCCTATTGTTGAAGTTCGCATATAGATGTCGCTTGGCCTTGGCAGTGAAGTTAGTGCTGTACCAAACTGAGATTATGTCAAAAGGGGGAATGAGTCACGCTTCAGCTAGAGATCGAACGAAAATACGGTCAGTCGGCTAAACCGGGCTGGGGCGACCAACGCTCGGTCGCGCATGAATGTCATTCACGATTAGCTAATATTAAGTGTTAACTAAAACAACATTCTCGCCCTTTAGTGTAATGTTAAATTACATAACATACAGAATAAAGTGAATTAAATAAGGGAATTTTGTAGTGTTCATACAAAATTATCCTTTTTCGAATACGGTAACCTTGTTGTCCTAGTTAAATTGTTTCTTCTAATATACCTAACATTCGTTAAATGTTTTCTACGTAGTTTTCCTTCATACAATTAAATTGCTTAAGGTGAGTGTAAAACGAGTTCATATTCATTTTAACTTCATTTTTATAGTAAATTTAAATTTAATAATGGGAAGTTCGCGTTTAAGTCTATTGGTATTCGCGATGTTAATTTTTTCTTGCACTTATTTTAACTACTTTAGTTTTTCCATTTAGCTAAATTTACTTTAGGTGTCTAGGTATAATTTGACTGAAATACTTTTTGGAAATTCCACAATTTTCCATGAAATTATTTAAAAAATGCCTTGTTTTTTCTGCAAGATAATATCTCGGTGTGAAATAAAAGCCTATGCTGCCTTATGACATCAATGACATCATCCTACTTGGCGTTGCAACTCAAGGCCTTTAATCCATTATATGGAGTTACCTATAACAAGTTTTATTTCTTTAATCATACTTAGAGACTGATTAGATCTATCAGTATAGCAGTTTTATTAATATTACTGAATTATTGTCTTAATACATGTGCTTATTCAACAATAGTACCTACCGATGGCAAGTGCTTATTCTCCTTCCGCTTAGTTTGCTCTAGCCTCGTAAGGCCCACCATACAATGATTCCCTATTTTTAATTTGAACCTTGTTGTAAAGTAGATTAGGATGACTTTAGTTTGTTTTAGAAAACAATAAAACAAATGAAATGCTACCTTATGTAGTTTCTGAAAGGTTTGAATGAGAAACAAGTGTACATTGTAATGCACATTGGGCCTTACGAGGCTAGAGATAATAGGGATGGGTAATTGGGTACCTCCTAACTACCAATCCTATAACTCCAGAGATTATTAATAATTAAAGTAAATGAAACGTTAAATTATGTACATGTTAATTTCCGATGCCGACGTTTCAAATATTAGGCAGCATTCGCAGTCACTGTTTTTTTTTTGCATAAAATCATTTTTTAGTGTTAAAGAAGGTATCGTCGTCGTATCAGTTAACTGATTATCCCTATACAGCAGCGTGATAGGGGTTAACAATGGTCAGTTTAACTATCGCTGTTTGCCCTAAAGTTGACTGGTAGATATTAACGCATTTGTGGCGTAAATAAATTAAAATTAAATTAAAACTTTATACCTACGTTGTGCGTGAGGGGTTCAGTTTAGGTACACGTGGGGATAGGTTTTTATATTATTTATAGGTGAAAATCATTAACCTTTAAATCACTACATTTTCTTAGTCATTACTTACAAAAATTTTAGCAACGGTATTTCTGCATACAGCACCCATTTTTCGACTATTGTGATGACAAAATATTTTTATACGAAATTAATAAGCAGATAGTTTTCATCGGTTTAACAACTTCTAAAGGGATTTATTAGCCCTTCAGGAGAGATATTATAGATAAATAATAAGATATCTAACTATTATGTCCACTGTGCAGCAAAGAAACACACAGTGCACATACTTGTGCAACCGTGCCTTTACAGTTACGAGACATTAGTTGATATTCCCAGCAAGGGTCACCTGACTTCACGCGTCCGTCTGTATTAAACCGTACCGCAGTCATTATTTCACAAGCTCACAGGCTATTTTAGTTCTGGCTACCGGCGTGGTATAAACGCTATTGAACGAAGAGTATAGAATAAAGTACGTATTGATGGCATGTAAACTCGTGGCTGTCTCAAATAAAATTGGAACTGAATGCGACGAACGTCGAACGTCTGCCAACATTCACCTATCTCCGATTAGATCGAACTCTGTTATGCGGCCAACGACATTGTATTTTGGCTAAAATCTAGCGACCTGAGTAGCTGCGAACACGCATTACAGCACTACAATCAACAATGTACTTTGCGGATATTATTAAACTCGCTATTATTAGGTGAGCGCGTACGATATGTCATGCGGCCTTGATCGTTATCAGGGGAACCGGTTAGACAGACAAGTCGGAAGTGATAATCCGTCTAACTAATGAACAGATTCAATCTAGGTAAGTACTTGATAAGATAAGGGTTATCATATCTTTACAAACTTAATCTTTTAGGCCTAATAGACCGCGGGCCAGGAGCATATATCGTCAGTCATCGCCTCCCGATAGTCCCGATTGATATTGTGTCAGATGGTAGTTTAGTTTAGATGCTATTGTGAATTTAAAAAATCGTCAGCCGGTTGTATCGCGGTGGAAAAGGCGTCAGCTGATCGTATGAACATGTAAAAAATACGCATATCCATCACGCGCTCAAAAGCTGTTCCAAAATACCAAAATAACTCTCCCTCGAATTCTTGGCTTAAACGTAACAAACGTAGAAGTAGGTACGTTGACCTTACGTTACGTGATTCAGGCACTTGGTTACGGTAATTGTTATTGTTACAGATATATGTCAGGTAGTGTATGGTGATTTTTTAGTTGTATGTTGTATCACCCCATATTATGACGTAAACCAGCATAGGAGATAGTGCTTATTTCTCCGTATCACGCTAACTAAAACGAGAGGCATACATTGTACGCGTGATGATTAGGTAAATATCACTATTTTCTAGCAGTTCTAAGAAACCGCTATCCTGCACCGTTATCTAGATTACTTATACCAATACGTATAACTACTTATATACCCATAGCAAATTTTAAAATTTTCTGTAAGTATATAACTTACAAACTACTTACATTTTAAACTAAACTCAAATACCTATCTCAAAATTATACTAAAGGCTACAAAATACATACATCCAAATTAAATACAAACTACAATATAACTAATAAAATTAATGTAACAATATATCTATCTCCAAGTAGGTAGTAAATTTCCACAGTAATATTGAAAATTCTAGTACTACCTACATAGTTGAAGTTATAATTATAACATGGACCACTGTAGTAAATTAATGCATTTAAATTGAAGTTTGATTTCGTGTTCAACGGGAAACTGTTCCTCTGTCCGTGTACGTGAGGTAGTTCAAAATAAATAATTGTATATTCCGTCGAAATCGCTGAATAAATAGTGTTATAGAAATGCATGGTTTACTGACAAATTAACTGCTCTATTTTTCAGTTTCATAAAAGGGAAAATGTTCACCTTGGGCATATGCCCAAACGTCCATCACTACACCCAGCTACTTTGACTACGGCAATAATTAAAGTCTTGAATTTCAGTAATGTCACGAAGAAGATTACTTGTTGGTGGCGCCACAGGCGTCGCCGGCGCAGCGCTAGCAGCATGGGCTCTCTCCGCAGATGACTCGCCCGCCGTAAGTAACGAGGAAACCCTCGCGACCACAGATAACTGTCGTATAGCAACAGAAATAGAGCCAATCTGGGGGCACGGGAGTGCCCCCGCCAAGACGAGCAAAGCGAAGCGCAAGGGCACTACCTACCTTTTCTCGAAACGCTTCGTCGTTTTTTCGAACCCTCATAACTTTGGTTTGGATTATACCAGATAAAAAATAACTCGGGATATGATGTCAATAGTGGACTTATTAAGCATAACAAATTTTAAATTGCATAGCTCTTCTGATATTATAGATTTTATTAATATCAAAAAATCCCGATTTCGTCACTGACTCACTGATGATCATCAACCAAAACCTTCTTAGTACACAAACAAAAAAAAAAAAAAACCGTTGAACCGATTTAGTTGAAATTTTGTATATATTTGGGGTAGTTTTCAACCCCAAAATCACCCCGTTAAACGGCAAAGCCACATATTTTGACTAAGGTGTAGTTTGTGAAGTTAGGGCTTGTAGAGTTAGAAGCTTGGCTCTACAAGAGATCTGACAGTGATAAGTTTTTGACAGTGTGAGCCTTATGTTTCGTCTTGGCAACATTTTTGGTGGGACATCTTTATAGTTTGTACTTATACTTGACGCGGCCAATGAGGATCCGTACGATCCGTATGACAATGACAGTTCATTTTTGTATAGAGTGACTATCAAGTGTTAATGTCTAATGTTTTTGGACTTTTTTTGGTACTATAACACATTTTTTCATTTAAAAAAAAACAACATAAAACATATTTATTCCTCTTTACAAATTCAAGTTGATGCTTACACATAATAAAGAGCTATAAGTACAGTGCAGAATTCGAAAGAACAGGGTCTGTGCCTTCCAGTTGACCTGGTTCCTACACTAGGCGGGGCTGAGGCTGTCCCGTAGGAAACCAGCTTACATCAGAGTTTCATAATTTGGCGCGAATTGATACAAAGAGTAATATGAACGTATTTTACAAATCTATTGATAAGTTAAGTTAAACTAGGCTACAACTAAATACTAACTAGTCTAAGAGTGGTCTAAGATAAGGAAACAGAGCTGCAGAGGTTATAATAGTAGATATAACAATTGGTAATTACACTAATTACTTAAGGTATGTGATTTAATGTGAATGTGCGTGTGTGTAAGGGTGAGCGTGTGTGTGCGAGGGAGAAGTTAGGTGTGTTAGAACCAGTGTTCTAAATTCCTTTCAGAAGGCTCTCGGTTTCAGCATAGGTTAAAGTGCTAAGCCATTCGTGAAGCTTCGATTTTAATTGCTTGGTGGTAAGGTTTTTAATTTCTAGTTTGCTGCTTTTTTTTGTTATTTAATGTAACAATTAAGTAATAAAAATAATGTAAAAATTTATTTCCTCAATTATTTTTGAAATTAAGTCTATCCAAAAGCGAATTGGAGAAATTGTCATTGTCGAGTGTTGACACATTTTTAAGTAAGTAACGATTGTGAAATATGGTTACTAAAAGTTGTGTTAGTTATAGGTACCTGAGTAATTTAGTTTTGTTTCGTCTATCCTTAACATTAACCTTAGATAACTATA
Source organism: Cydia strobilella (assembly GCF_947568885.1). Lineage (NCBI taxonomy): Eukaryota > Metazoa > Arthropoda > Insecta > Lepidoptera > Tortricidae > Cydia > Cydia strobilella. Next base: position 18,702,294 of record NC_086044.1, read on the forward strand.
TTTTATCAGAATATAATATTGAGACTTAAATAAATAATATTTATATAAGAATTATTGATAAAGTTCATTGAACATTGAACGTGCAAATGAATTGAAGAGTAGGTAGCTAGGTAGGTATCTATTCACCTATCGGTATATTAAGGCAGTTTAGTTAAATTATGAATACAGTAGGTATATAATTAGTACATTATAATATTTACAGTACATGTGGCGTTACTTTACCGCACTAGTGCGATAATTAGCACAATACGTAACTATATCGAAAATTTAAAGGGCCATATGTACTGTAAAACTTTGTACGATACATCAGATACGACATGTGCGAATAGGTAATTCGCAACTCGCGTCGATTTAAAACACTCCCTTCGGTCATGTTAAAATTTACCGCCACTCGTTGCGAATTTTCTATTTTTCGCACTAGTATCGTAATAGTATTTTACCGGGAATTCCTTTCCAGATTTGGTACAAGCCATCAACGGTTTCGGCCAAGACTGAACGCAAGAAGAGACCGCTGCCGTCCCGAACTGAACAGATAACCAGCTTGCAAGGCGGACATACTTACGATGTGCTTATCATCGGTGGCGGCGCCACTGGTGTCGGCTGCGCTTTGGATGCTTGCACAAGAGGTTAGGACCATAAACAAGGTTTTAGGAAATATTTATTATTACAAAAACGAACATAATACGAGTACATAATAGTTATTTACGATACAAGTGCGAAAAAGAGGAAATTCGAAACGAGTGGCGATAAATTAAAACACGACCGAAGGGAGTGTTTTAAATCGACACGAGTTGCGAATTACCTATTCGCACGTGAATCGTACAACGTTTTACAGTACATATGGCAGTTTAAATTTTTGACATAGTTACGAAATGTGCTTATTTACTCACTAGTGCAGAAAAGTAGCACCATATGTACTGTAAATTCATTTTTCAACACACTTGCTCAAAACGACGTTTTTATTCCACCGATTTTTGGCTGATAATCCTAGATATTAAATACGCGTGCTCTTTCAGTGTATTATTCCACTCGTGCTTTTTCATTATATCAAAGAGGATATAATAAGATAGAGCGGCACTGTCATAGTAAATTTTGTAACCACTGTAAATTCACTGCCATCTATCGACATACTTTAAAACTAAGAATGAAGATTTATAAAAATACGTTAAAATGTATTTAAATATAGATAAATGATTTTTTTATTTGCATTAATTATTTTTATATGATTTTGACCCATATTCTTTCACTGATATACGTTAAAATTATAAATAACAAACGAAACCGTCAGCGCCCTCTATACGAGAGTAGGCCAAAACTAGTGGCGCCATCTGATCGAGAATCAAATTTTCGTGATTTTCGAGGCACGTTTTTTCCTTAGACTGTATCCATCTATTACGGAGTTATATTTATCTTTGATTATATTATCCGACTGAGTTAAGAAGGTAACTGATTGCTAATAATATGCATGGAAAGGGAGCCTTTAATTGGTCAGACTAGCGGGCACCGGCGCGCCCGCCCGCCTGCGCAGTGCGCGACCCGGCCGGCCCGCCCGCCGCGCCGCCCGCGGCCGGGGCGAGGGGCGGCCGGCAGTATGACAGATGCAACACACAATACTAACTGTTTTAACTATTAAAATTTGATTATGAGTTTCTTTTTTTTCTCGCAAGTGTGTTGAAAAACGTCGTATGAAACGCATGTGCATTGGTCATTACACACATCGGCTTTCTTATTGCGCGCTCGCTTACAGCTCGCGCGCACAATATCGCCTCGTGTGTGATGACCAGCTGTCTACGCGCGGTCTGTTGTTGTACGTATAGACAAGGTCACCTTGACCTAAGATAGCAAGCTCGTATGTGTCGTATGACCCTTTTGTGAGTGCAATGAGCCAGATGCCAATGCAGAGCCGTGGTCAGTCCAGAACGCAACGCATATTTAGGATGTTCATTATTAGAGGGGCCACGGGTGTTTGACACCCACTACTTAATAGGTTTGCACATGAGGTTCAAAACCCCATAGTTGTGGTGTCCAAGCCTTCCTAAGGCTCGACCGGGCGTTATTGTTTAGGTTAGATTTTAAGAAATAATTATGATTTAATTAATTAATTTAATTTGAATGTTAAATTTAATTTGAACTATAAGGTAATTCTATTATTTAATGTAATATACTAATGTAATGTGATATGATCCTAAGTTGGTCGAAATAAATGAATTTATTTATTATAGTTAGAGAGGCATGTTTATAGGGCAACAGAACAGATATTAGTTATCTTTCATCATCTTACAGATATCAGAAATGAAATGAATGAACAAAAAACCTTACGTTACCTACATATTACCATCATTTAACTATTATCCATATTACTGACTGACACAACTGTCAATAACTGACGGTCTGATTTGATGATTGTAGTCTGTTATACCTAGTAAGTATATCTTATACCTTTAAACGAGCAAAAAGGTTAGGTGGTTAGTGGACTGGATATACCTATAGAAGAGCTGTTTTTTTTCTTATTATTACAAGTTTTCTCGCGAAGCCCTAACAGAGGCTTTGCGGAGCCCTAGGGATCGGCGGAGCACACTTTGAGAATAGCTGCACTAGACTAGGTAGAGCTAATAATTCATTTATTTATTCCGACCAACTTAGGATCATATCACATTACATTAGTATATTACATTAAATTGAATTACTTAAATTAAATTATTAAATAAAAATTTACATTAAAATTAAAAATTAAATAAATAATAAAATCATAACTATTAAACTTAAGTCCTAGCCTACACAATAACGCCCTGTCAAGCCTTAAGAAGGCTTGGACACCAGCACGTGAATCATTTGACGATTCAGCTAGGTACTGGCAGTCAAACCTCTCCGCGAACGCCCTCAACTCCGCGACCGCGCTAAGGTTGACCATATTTTTTTATTTTATTTTACAGTACGAAAGTCGTACTTCGTCGTTAAGGTTTCATCTTATTTCAGGTCTCCGTACAGCCCTCGTCGAAGCCGACGACTTCGCCAGCGGCACCTCTAGCCGCAGCACCAAACTCATCCATGGCGGCGTCAGATACCTGCAGAAAGCTATCATGCAGCTCGACTACGACCAGTACAAGATGGTGAAGGAAGCGCTGCACGAGAGAGCTAATATGTTAGAGGTGGCGCCGCATTTGACCAGGCCACTACCGATTTTGTTACCGGTATATAAGTTAGTATAACCTTTGCAGATAATCGACCGTCCCACAGTGACCCATGCTACTGCGGGGTCGTACAGTGCTATCTACTTCTTCAACAAACAATTTGTTACGTGTCTTAGTATGTCAATTCCTTTATTATTTTGAAAATTCCGATCATCTCCTGTGATAGTTGAATGGAAGTTGCCTTTCTTTGGCATATTAGTTTTGAATAGCACATTGATTTTGTTTCTCCAGATGGTGGCAAGTACCCTATTACTGGTTCGGTATCAAAATGTACGATGTGGTAGCTGGCGACAGGAACGTGAAGAACTCCTATTATCTGTCCAAAAAGAACACACTGGAACTGTTCCCTATGTTAAAATCGGATAATCTCTGTGGTGGCATCGTATATTATGATGGTGAGTAGTTAATTAAAATTTAATTTAATAAGTAATCAATTAATTCAGGCATGACCCATATAAGTGTTAGTAACAAGAAGTACAATTTCATAGAGCCTACCATGCAACACTGTATGTATACTAATTATACTTAGAGCTAGGACAATACAATACCGGGTGAGCAATACATACACTTTGATAAAAAATAATAATAATAATGAGTTAGAGAAGCCTTTTCTAGTTGATGAAGTACAGTACAGTATACGTTAGACTTCATCCACCAAATACTTCGCTTTGCAGATAGCATAGCCAATGTCAATTTGCTGTCGATCAGTAACTTAATGCTATTGTTTCAGGCCAACAAGACGACGCTCGAATGAATCTGGCCATCGCGCTGACTGCAGCTCGGCATGGCGCAACAATTGCTAATCACGTCAGCGTCACCAAGCTGCACAAGACTGAAGGAAAACTCAGCGGTGCTAGGGTTAAGGTAAACCATAATTTTTAATCACGTATGAGAACAGGTCTCGAGTAAACCCTAGAGGTAAAATGAAAAGTCATTTAGGTCTAAAAATTGTTCTTATCTTAAATGCAAATAATTTGCAACTAGAACAAATCGAAAGTTAGAATAAAGTATCGAAATACTGCTGGCCGAAACTGTTATCTTATATGTTTCCCGACTAACGCTCGCGAAACGAAATGTACTAAATGTTGCTGACGATAAATTCCAGGATGAGATTACCGGCAAGGAATGGGATGTGAAAGCAAAGTGCATCATCAACGCGACCGGCCCCTTCACCGACAGTATCCGCAAGATGGACGAGCCCACGGTTAAAGAGATCTGTTGTCCGTCCAGCGGAGTTCACATTGTCTTGCCTGGTTATTACAGGTAATACATTTTAACTATAAAACTCCCGTGAGACTCAAACATATTAGATTATTTTAAACCGGGTCACTCACGTATTATTAAGTCGAATAGCTCGACATGTTTCGGTCCAATTTACAACATTTACAATTTAAAACATGTCGAGCTATTCGACTTAATAATACGTGAGTGACCCGGTTTAAAATAATCTAATACAGGTAATACATATTACATATTAAAGTTAAAAATAAGGGTGATACTTATATTGGTGGAGCAAGCTTACTTCAACTGTGTATGATCGAAATCTTGACGAAAAAGTCTCACAAAACAAAAACTCTTTTCAGCCCCGAACATATGGGTCTCCTAGACCCGGCCACATCCGACGGTCGCGTTATTTTCTTCCTGCCCTGGCTGAAGGGAACCATAGCGGGAACCACCGACATGCCCTGCAAGGTCACGCACAACCCCAAGCCGACGGAAGACGAGATTCTGTTCATCCTCACTGAAGTCAAAAACTATCTCAATCCTGATGTTGAAGGTTTGTATTTAGCTGCTTGTAGTTGTTGTAGTGTAGATCCACGTTCTCAATATAAACGTTTTTTTTCTTCTGACTTGTTATCAAGGTTTATTCCCATTTTTATATTTACGAGTATAAAACTTCAGATTAAGCTTATGACATGAAATCATTCAACCTTAATGCTCTAAATTGTCAAGGCATTTATAATAACCTTATTACGCTCCAGAGGGAGATCCACAATGTGTGTGCTTAAAACTTTCTAGATTTTAGGGTTTAACCGCTGCAGATGGCTTATACCCTTAGGAGTTTTAGAGGGAGGGGCTGTGATTACCATAAAAGTTTTACATCACAACAAACCCATCGTTATAGTACCAATAAAATAGCTTTTAATTCCAGTCCGTCGCGGCGATGTACTCTCAGCATGGTCCGGCATCAGACCCCTAGTCTCCGATCCCAACAAGGATGACACACAGTCCCTGGCCCGTAACCACATCGTGCACGTATCCAAGTCCGGCCTCGTCACTATTGCGGGTGGCAAGTGGACCACGTACCGTGCTATGGCGGCTGAAACCGTCGACGCTGCTATTGAAAGTGAGTGATAAGATTCAAAGACTGATATTTTCCAGTCTAATAATCCAATTGGTGATTTCATTAGCTCTGCCGGGTGCAAAATTAACTCGAAAATGGGTGAATCAACTTTTAGAACACTTAATTTCGTGTCCCTAGACTCACTAGCAAAGAAAAATAGTTTTTTTAAAAACCACGTTGATTTTTTTACTTTTTTGTTTACACGGGCATTATTAGATCCATGAGTATTAATTTAACTAATTAAAATTAACAACTTGATCAGATAAATGTTACATTTTGTATGGTAACGCGGCAGAAAAGTTTACTCCCATACAAACATCAGGGACACACCATTTTTGTATTTTTCTGCCCAACACGAAATCAGTGTTCTAAAAGTTGATTCACCAAAATACAGCCTTTATGAGATACGTTGTACTTTCGGTATCTTCTAAAATTTACAGAATTTAAGCTTCTAATACTAATAGTTAAACACTGCAGTCCTGATTGTATAAGAGAGTAACTCTTAAATCTAAAGGGAAATCTGTGCCTATTTGAAGCTTCTCTTCGAATTCCCATTATCAAATAGGTAACTACTTATTGACTAGTGTCAACTCTTGTGATACCGATTCAAAATGCCATAACTCACAAAACTCGTTATATTTCAGGCGCCAACCTGAAGCCGCTGTTCCGCGAATGCCAGACCGACGCATTCCTCCTTGAAGGCGCTCACGGCTGGACTCCCACCATGTACATTAGATTAGTACAAGATTTTGGCTTGGAGATGGAGGTAAGAGTGAAATCAAGTACACTGAACGACTAGTAGATGTAACTTCTGTCGTATAGCAATTTTTAATATGTAGGTAATCTGTCAATTTGTTTTTTTTTTCTGTCAAATTAATATGCACCTTTTTTGCATTTGTTTCAGGTAGCACAACACTTGGCCAAGTCATACGGTGATAGAGCGTTTGCTGTTGCTAAGATGGCCGCTATGACCGGCAAGAGATGGCCTATTATCGGCAAGAAAATTCATCCAGAATTCCCTTACATTGATGCTGAAATCAGGTTAGAAAAATTGACTTATTTTTTCGAGAATTCCTATGTACATGACGGCCACGTTCCTCAACGTACAAGCGATCGTAAAGCCAAAGCCATAATGAGAGTCCATTCACATTCGGCCGACAGTAGTAGGTGTATGCAGAATATAAATTGATGTAGAGGTACAGAACCTCATACAAACGGAATTATGAATGAGTGTTGATAAAAACACCACCTTCTGAACAATCGAGTCTTCCCACTTCTTGGGTCTATGTCTGTACTGTAGTCCAGCTTTGTATTAAACTCGCTACATAAGCAATCGTCCGTGTTCACAGATATGGTGTCCGGGAGTACGCGTGTACATGCGTGGACATGCTCGCAAGACGCCTACGGCTCGCGTTCCTCAACGTACAAGCGGCCGTAGAGGCGTTACCAGTTGTCGCCGACATCATGCAGGAGGAGCTCAAATGGAGCAACGACGAGAAAAAGGTAGGGTACCCATAACAATAATATTTACAGTACATATGGTGCTACTTTACCGCACTAGTGCGATAATTAGCACATTACATGACTATGTCGAAATTTTAAGGGCCATATGTACTGTAAAATGTACATGTGCGATTGCGAATAGGTAATTCGCAACTCGTGTCGATTTAAAACACTCCCTTCGGTCGTGTTTTAATTTATAGCCACTCGTTTCGAATTTCCTATTTTTCGCACTTGTATCGATAATTACTATTTTAGATGGCTTCTCTATCTTCATCATCATGTGTGCTTAAATCTACGGTTCGCGTTCCTTAAAGTACTAGCGGCCGTAGATGCGTTACCGTTACCAGTTGTCGTTGAGAAAATGCAGGAGTAAGTTCAAGTAGACTAAAGTAGGTAGGATAACCATGAAAATAATAGCTTTGAATGGTTTCTCTCTACCTTCATTGTCATGCATTAAGTCTACGGCTCACGTTCCTCAACGTACAAGCGACCGTAGAGACGTAACGTAACCAGTGGTTGCAGACATCATGCCAATGCCAAAGGTAAGATAACCATAAAAATGAATCCGATTTGAAGTATTTTTCTACCATCATCATCATGTTGTTAATAAGAGTCATGACTGGTATGATTTTGTTTGTATTCATGGTCATTGTCACCGACTCGTATCTATCTTCCGCATCCCTTTCATAATATTCTGGTTCTGTTTATCTGCGTTTGCTTATTTTTTGTATCAACAAGACCTAACACCACTTGTTTTAACTTCAGTTCATAAATACTTAATTATATGTGTGGAATCTAAATCCTATTCCCTTAAACTGGAGTCCATACTATACTGTTGTACTTACTGCCTTCTTCTTTTTTCGTCCTGGGGTTCCTTTCTTATTGGGGTGTAGGGCTCGAATCATATTCTTCCACTGGTTTCTCCCTTGTGAAGTTTGGGTCTTGGGTCACTTTTTCCACCCCATTTTGTATTAACGTTGTACAGTCGAGTTAACAAACATCTTTAGGTACAAGCCAACATTCCAAAAATAGATTTACACGCCTCTAATACACTGACAAAAACACATCTCAAAATCCCTGGGTGAACACAACACGGTATTCCAAGCTGAATGTGTAGGAATAATAGAAGCTTGCAATGCTATAACAAGACGAGACGACAAATGAAACGTGAAAATATACTAATTCTGTCAGACAGTAAATCAGTACTACAAGCGCTATGCAGCGACAAACTTACGTCAGACCTTTTATACTCGAATGTCATCGAATCCTCATTGAAGTGAGCAAAGAAGTCAAAAAAGTAACAGTTCAATGGATAAAGGGGCATAGTGAATCAAGAGCAAACGATGCAGCGGATGAACTGGCCAGAAAAGGTTCAGAAACACCGGCATATGGACCCAAGCCCATCATACCCCTATTACCAATATCTTACATACACAACCAACTAGACCTACATCACAGACAACTGCACAATAAGTACTGGAATAAAATGGACACATGCAGGCAGAACAAGGATATCTTACCGGAACTGAACTACAAGCTCACCAAAATACTTCTGAAAACACCTAGACACCAACTACGTAAAATAGTAGGATTAATTACAGGACATAACACACTAAACAAACACCTACACAATATGGGTAAAACGTACAGCCCCATGTGCAGAGTAGTACAGTTATGAAATTTGGTATGTATGTTAATTAAAGGTCTCTTTTTCATGTCCACACTATTTGACATTTGGGGATCTCGAGGAATCGCCGCCATCTTGGAAAATGTGTACCATCCTGGAGAAATTTGCGTTTTACTCTAAATATACGTTCTTTATGAAAATATGGTGTAAGGCAACATTAAAGCTTATTAAATTCTACACAAAACAGTCCTAGATATCTCTGCGGAAAAAATACATCTTGTTATAGAAAATAATAGCTGAATCCAGATTTAGCGCTTATACCCTTTCAGGGGATATTCTCTTAATATGAAACTTGGAGGAATATGAATTCCACTTTTGTCTATACGTTTGTACACGTTCTACCCCAATTGCAACATTTTACTCGACTGCGACTTAAACAGAAAGTAGGGTTATGGGTTTAAATACTGAAAATCAGTACATCCTGTAGCTCAGGATACTGGACGGATTTTTTAAAATGACATATCGGTAGATTCCTCTTGCTCTTCACAACCTGTTTACACTTGTTTTTTTTTTTTTAATAACCTGTAGTATCCCACTGCTGGGCAAAGGCCTCTCCCTTAGATTTCCATGACTCCCGTTGTTGAGCTGTTTCCGGCCAGTTATTAGTGAAGGTGTCTAAGTCGTCCCGCCATCTCCGCCTGGGCCTGCCACGTCCGCGCTTCTTTTGCGGCATCCACTATCCGGATGCATGCGGCAGACGTGACCTGCCCAGTCCCACTTCAGCCTAGCGGTCTTCTCCCCTACGTCACTTGTTTTATTAAAGAAAAATCAATACAGCCGCCTTGAGAGGACGCCGAATATTAAATCATATTTTTACTCCTAGCGCCTAAACTATTGAGTGGATTTCAATAAAATAGACATCAGTAGATCCATAATTGGTACACGAGTGCTATGCAATACAAATTTACTAAAATAAATTGGAGCTTCGGGGACCACGGGGATTAAACGCCATCTTGAAAAGTATAAGTCTTTTTTGGTTTTTCTGTTTTTTCGGAATATCTGGGTTTAATGTGAATGCTGTGTATGGCGAAACAAAAGCTTATTAAGTTCTACACATGGCGATTCCTCGAGGTCCCCAAATGTCAAATAGTGTGGACATGAAAAAGAGACCTTTATTTAACATACATACCAAATTTCATAACTTTGGAAGGATTTCGAGGTTAGACTTAATTCGATTGTACTAGAGCGTGCATGGAAGAAGAGGAAACAACAAAACACATTCTCATAGACTGCAAACAGGTAGAAGTGTACAGGAGCAAATACCTAGGAACTCCGTGCACACTAAAAGAGGCAGTTAGCAACCTGAAAACATTGTTAGGCTTCATTAAGGAGCTGGGGTGGCTAGAGTAGCGCTACCTCGTTTCACGCAAAATAGGCACAATGGTTGTCGATTTGCGGAAGAAGCCCAGAAGCACTAACACTGACAAAAAGGTCGTGTGAATATATTTTTGTAGGTAACTTTGGCTTGTAAAGATGTTTGTGAATTCGACCGTACAAGGAATTTTAACTTTGATAAATAATAATGTTTCTACATTTCTGGCAACAGTATTACAAAATCACTTCTAACAAATTTGATTGTTAAATGTTGATTACAATTAAAACACTTTCAGAGACAAATCAACAAAGCCAACGAATTCTTATGCCACGAGATGGGTCACTTCGTAAACCGCGCCAGTCGCGACAAGATCCCCATCAACCTGAGCAAGGACGAGATCCAGACATACATCAAGCGGTTCCAGATCATTGACGCCGATAGGAAGGGATACGTGTCAATCAACGACATTAGGAGGAGTCTTAAGGTAACGTGATAGGGTTCATTATCATTAAGGGGCTACCCGAGGTTTTCATCGATTTTTGACAAGTTTTGAATCGTTGAATCTCCTACTCTTGCACTACATTTTTGTCTACCGGATTTTTTCGTATCTCGATTGCTGTGAAAGATCTTACATATAGGAAATCTACATATTTGGGTTCGTATTTGACGTCTCTAAAAACTGGTCAGAGGTTTTAATTTTAAACTTATTAACACAAAAGTTATGAATGAAATAAAAAGATTCAAAGATAGAAAGATTTTCATAAGAAAGTAAATTAACTTGTTCTTAGGACAAAAGATATGGCCAGAAAACAAGTTTTTGGCCTAAAATTGTTAAACATTGATGCCAAATATCTCGAAGACAATGAACTTTGAAGTAAATATGGGAAACTATATCGCTTAAAGCCGTTGCTGTTAAAATGATAAGCTACACAAAACATTAAAAAAACAAAGGGGTTCAGATCGAAGGTCATTGGAGCATGGGATCCCTTAATGGAATTTTCCTGAAGGATTCAAAATGTTAATCAAGAGTTTCTGTATAATGCAACTAATAAGTAATCCTTCTTTTATAAACTGAAATAGATGTCATATATTAAAGCCATCAAAATATTTATTAAAATAATTTGATTTGTTCCCAAAGTTGTGTAATCCTTCTTTTGAATTTTTTTAGAAATCCTTACAAATTCAGTTTTTGTTATTTAAAGTAATTAAACTGCGATCAACGAAATAACTTAACAGTAAAGGATATATTTTTGAATTTGATGTTACTTAAGAACGACCAGGAAATATTAGTTTACTTTGAGCTAAGAATGGTCAAATTTTTCACGATGTTTTCTTCCAAGTACTATCAATGGAGTAAAAGTTTGTTTCGGTCTTAAAACATTGGTATGTTAACTGAAGACCCCTTTTATATTTTTCTAACCACAAATGTTATAGAGTATGGGTTTGAAGCCGTCCGACGCAGAACTAAGCGCCCTTCTGTCCGAGATACATCTGACATACCACGGTCAGATGGAAATACAAGACTACCTGCAGGTAGAGGGGAGAAAGATACTTTAGAGGATATCATGTCTGTGTCGTCGTTGGGAATATTTTTCACAGATAGTGTGAAATAATACTGAACTATGCTATATGGAACTATCTCCATGCAAAGATTAACTACAGTCAGTCAACTCACAAGAAGATTTTAGAGAGCGCGTGTTAATAAGTCTTTGAATGACTGAGGCTAAACTACGGTAAAGTCTCAAAATCTATGGTGCAGAATCACAGATATAGATACACGTATACATGGTATATTTATATCTGTGTGCAAAATCAACAAACAATTTTATCTGCTTTTACAACGAGTACTCAAAAGAAAGATCTGAAAAAGATGCACCGTCTTGTAATCCCGGATGTTTCCTTTGTGTTCTGCGATTGTTTATCTTTTGTCCATGATGTGGCAAATTGACAAGTTCCGTATAGCATGGTGTTCACTAATCGCTTCTCATGTCCATGTTGCTTGATTCCGGAGCGTTTCCACAGGCCTCCGGCGAGGAAGTCACCGGGGAACAGTTGCACGAAATTCTGAAAGAGATCGACACTAACATGAACGGCCAAGTCGAGCTCGACGAATACTTACAGGTCCATATCTAATGTTTTGAATGATCTTTTTGCAAGGCCTTGCCCTTTTAATTTGCTATTAAAGAAATTATTTTGTTTGATTTTGTATGATCTCAATAACACGAGGCACGTAACTATGTACCTACAGGCATTTTGTACGAAGTAAACGTAACGTAACTAAAACTGTGACTAAAATTCTGGTCACCCAAAATGAAATTTTAGTATTCAAAGCAAAGTTAATATATCCACAGCTTTCTTTTGGATAATTAATATAGCAAAAGCAATCTCTCGACTGCGTTTCGTATACCATCGACAAAGGCCTAGCTAGTCTAAAAACTTTTTTTTATTTAAGTTCAATGTTTTATACTGGCGCTATTTTTTTTATTTGAATGATCTTGCTCGGTGTGGACTATTTATTATAACATATATATCGCTTGTCTACTTCTTCAAAGTTTCTAAACGATTGATTTTTTTTTCATCACACTTGTTTGAAAGAGATCTTATTTCATGCAGGTGTACTGAAGGGTAAAGGCCTATATTGTTCCCGCGGGAGTTATGGATTGTGAAAAAAAAAACTTAATTTGATCAATTTAATAGCCGTTCAAAATAATTTTACACAATTTTAAATCGTGACTGAATGCCAAAGGTCTGTGCCTTCGATGCCTATTAACCTATCAAGAAATGACAATATGGCGGACGAATGCTTGATATGTCAACGTATTTAATAATTATTACGCTTAAAATTTAGTTTTTTCTTCGCAAGTGTGATGAATATTGTGTGTAACTCCAGGGGTAAGAATATTGTAAACTCGAGTCTGTAATAGACCTCGTTTACAAAATCTCGGTTACCCACCTCGTTGCACAATGTTACTATTCTTGCTGCTGCTATATGTCGCTTGCCGTGTCTTTGTCACACTGCATGAACTATACCACAACTGCATGCAATGTTTATATATTAACAATTATGAACTAACAATTTTCATTTTACGCTGAGGTTCTAATAATTCTAACTTAATAATTATTAAAATTTGTGCTTGTCATAACTAGATGTATTATTATTACTTGCTTTAATTAGAATTATTGTTTTTATATTAAACCTAGAAACCTCCTGAAAAAAAAAACATTTTCACGTCACCTATTCGGAAGAGGGCTTTTTCTTCCCTGCTAGGAGGGATCAAATTGGCATTTTTCTTCTCTGCTAGGAGGGATCAGTGGCACTTTTCTGTTCTAGGTCACTATTTTCGTTTTTTTTGTATAAGTACTATATTTAGACCTTGAATAATCTTTTGAAACATAATAATTTCCTCATAGGTGATGTGAAAAGCAGTATGTGTCACATGGTAGCAAAATTATTTCCACCTTGGGCGTGAACACTTGAATCCCTCACTACGCTCAGGATTATATTTTAGAATCCCTCGCAGTCGCTACTCTCGGGATTCTATTATACTCGCTTCGTTTAGGATTCCATGTACGGCTGTACGCCCTCGCCGTAAACATGTCATTTACTCCCTTGTGACACAATCTACTATTATCTAATAAATGACAAAACTTCAATTTATTTGAACATTTATGGACACGTAATAGTCATACTTGTTATGGCCATTTTTTGCCCGGATGCTGCACTTCATGATAAAAGCAAGCCGCTTTGCACAGTGCTAGTAGGGACCAAACTGAGTGATTTGACCCGCAGCAGCGCAAGTTTCACCCCTTAGGAACAGAGATGGCGCCACTTCTTTAAAAAATATTTCAAAAAATTCTACAAGCTAAACCAATGAACCGATTTAAATGGTTAATATCTCAAATGAAAGCTCATTATATACATTACTTTTAAAAAAATACTCAAAAAATATATACTGATTACTTTCGACAAAAAACGGCATCTGAAGTTTTTTTTTTTTACTCGATTGATAGTTTTTACTTGGTTTCTCAAAAAAAATGTATGGAACATGAATAGCTTAATGCATGAATATATTACTGAATAAATAACAAGTATAATAAAAAAAACCCGACACCGATACCTCGCATACTTCACGAAATATAAAAGTTTGAATGTGAGTGTAAATTTCTTCAAAATATATTTCAAAAAATTCTACAAGCTTAACTATTTGACCGATTTCAATGTTTAATATCTCAAATAAAAGCTCATTATATACATTACTTATAAAAAAATACTCATAAAACATATACTGAACCGTTTTGGCAAAAAACGGCATCTTAAGTTTTTTTTTCTTACTCGATTGATAGTTTTTACTTGATTTATTAAAAAAAATATTATGGAACATGATAGTTTAATAAATATATATATATAGTACTGAGTATATAAAAGTATTACAAAAAAACCCGACACCGATACCTTTCATTCTTCACGAAATATTTAAGTTCAATTATGCACGTTCTTACAAATAAATCCTTTAAAATAAATCTTCAACCGCAGTAAGTGCACTGATTTTAATATGAAATGTGTCATATGGAAAGAAATCACCCAATTTATTTTAATAAATAAAAACTGAATAAAGTTTTTTCCTGGTGGTGAATTACAAAAAAAATATAACAAAATCTAAAATTAGGAATTATTTTTATTTAAAGTGACTACATATTTGTAAACAAAAAACTTAAATGTCCTCTTCGGGTTCATATTTATTTATTGCAACCATGGTTTTATAGGTATTACAAATTCTTGGTAGTTCCACATGGACCCCGTTGGGGCATAGCAATATTACATGCATACTTAGGATCTAATCTTAAATCTAAGTGTATAATATAAAAGTAGGTCAATTTGTCAATTTAGTAGTTTTTATACATATAAGCCGAATTTAATCAGATAATTGTCAGATAATTGTCAGTGTATTAAATACAAAAATAAACGGGCAACTAATTATTATTAGGTGATGTCAAAGAGCATATAATCACTACGTTCTAAGTCAAATTATATGGTTCACCGGTAGATGTAAAACTGAAAAAGAAAAGTCGTTTTGAAGTACTCGTACCATTCCAATACTACAAAATCACTGATCATACATGAACTGGTTGCTGTAGATTACTGTTGAATTATTTTTGTGCCTAGTTGATAACCATTAAACCTATAATTTTGTGCCAGACCTATAATTAGTGGTCAGCATGCAAAATAACCCTGGATTGAAAATTACATTAACTTACTTTTGATTTGTACAGCCACATTTGCATGATTTACACTGGGCTGTGCATGGCCAGCTGACGCGACGACACCCACAATGCATAGTTTCGCAGCCAGATTTGCAGCCACAATGGTCCAAGAGGCTTAATTGAGACCAAATCGCGGTAACTGCCCGACCATTCCGGAGTCCAACTCTCTTTTTCCTCAGTCCATCCCCAAAAAGATGTACATGGTATGGAAACTTCTGGTTTCAGAGCGTTTCCCCATATATGGCCCTCTTGGTAAGCTGCTCGAAGTGCATGTTTATAGAGAGCAGCTGATGTAGGTGGCAGGGTTGGCAGGTTCTAATTTCTCGGCCAAATCAGATTTGTTCCCTGAACGACGCCCTCCATTGACTGACAACGAAGGTGGACAAATTTGGTTTTCGTACTGGAAGAATTCGTTCAGATCAAGCTGCCTTTCTCTGGCCACTATAAAAAGACGGGAAAATAGGAGTATGTCAACTTTTAAGTTTTTGATTTTGTCAGTTGTCAGGTGTGTAACTACATATTTTAATTTTAGTATAAAGTTACCCTAGATTTGTGTTATTGTTTGGCCAAACGGAACACATAAACGTAAATGAAGTTCACAAATCTTTGTTTGCTTCAAAAAACAAGCTTGTGACAAGCCTGCTACCTACACCAGCTGCTCTCTGTAAACATGCACTTCGAGCGGCTTACCAAGAGGGCCATATATGGGGAAAAGCTATGAAACCAGAAGTTTCCATACCATGTCCATCTTCTTGGGGATGGACTGAGGAAAAAGAGAGTTGGACTCCGGAATGGTAGGCAGTTACAGCGATTTGGTCGCAATTAAGCCTCTTGGACCATTTTGGCTGCAAATCTGGCTGCGAAACTATGCGTTGTGAGTATCGTCGCGTCAGCTTACCATGCACAGCCCAGTGTAAATCATGCAAAGGTGGCTGTACAAATCAAAAGTAAGTTAATGTAATTTTCAATCCAGAGTTATTTTGCATGCTGACCACTGATTATAGGTCTGGCGCAAAATTATAGGTTTAATGGTAATCAACTAGGCACAAAAATAATTCAACAGTAAATCAACAGGCACAAAAATTATCCAACAGTAATCTACAGCAACCAGTTCATGTATGATCGGTGATTTTGTAGTATTGAAATGGTACAAGTACTTCTTAAAACGACTTTTTTTTTCAGTTTTACATCTACCGGTGAACCCGAAGAGGACATTTAAGTGTTTTGTTTACAAATGTAGTCACTTTAAATAAAAATAATTCCTAATTTTAGATTTGTTATATTTTTTTGTAATTCAGCACCAGGAAAAAACTTTATTCAGTTTTTATTTATTTATTTTTTTATTTATTAAAATAAATTGGGTGATTTCTTTTCATATGACACATTTCATATTAAAATCAGTGCACTTACTGCGGTTGAAGATTTCTTTTAAAGAATTTATTTGTAAGAACGTGCATAATTGAACTTAATTATTTCGTGAAGAATGAAAGGTATCGGTGTCGGGTTTTTTGTAATAATTTTATATACTCAGTACTATATATATATTTATTAAACTATTCATGTTCCATAATTTTTTTTTATGAAATCAAGTAAAAACTATCAATCGAGTAAGAAAAAAAACTTAAGATGCCGTTTTTTGCCAAAAGTATTCAGTATATGTTTTTTGAATATCTTTTTATAAGTAGTATATATAATGAGCTTTTATTTGAGATATTAAACATTAAAATCGGTCGAATAGTTTAGCTTGTAGAATTATTTGGAATATATCTTGAAGAAATTTACACTCACATTCAAACTTTCATAATTCGAGAAGTATGAGAGATATCGGTGTCGGGTTTTTTTTATAACACTTGTTATTTATTCAGTAATATATACATGCATTAAACTATTCATGTTCCATACATTTTTTTTGAGAAATCAAGTAAAAACTATCAATCGAGTAAAAAATAAAAATTTAAGATGCCGTTTTTTGTCGAAATTATTCAGTATATATTTTTGGGGTATTTTTTTAAAAGTAATGTATATAATAAGCTTTTATTTGAGATATTAAACATTTAAATCGGTTCATTAGTTTACCTTGTAGAATTTTTTGAAATATTTTTTAAAGAAGTGGCGCCATCTCTGTTCCTAAGGGGTGAAACTGCCGCTGCTGCGGGTCAAATCGCTCAGTTTGGTCCCTACTATCACTGTGCAGAGCGGCTTGCTTTTATCATGAAGTGCAGCATTTTGTTCATAACAAGTATGACTATAATACCGTATAATTGATTGTAAAACTGTCATTTGCTCACTGCAAAGCATTCCTTTGACAGGTCCTTCTATTATTTGTATTTCTTCTATCCGCCATTTTAAAAAACTGGATCTTAGCGCTTCGAAATTTTTAATAATTTAAATTAATACCATTTTAAAACGTTTTGTCATTTATTTATGACAAGCTTTTGAACGAATACGATACGAGTAAATAGTATTCAAATTTTGATACTGCTTTTATATAATGTGTCGCTTAACTTCAAACTTGGGTAAATCCATTCGACCCTCTCAGCATATATCTACCTTTTCTTTATATCAGAATCGCATAATCTGACAGATGGATTTACCTGAGTTTGAAGTTAAGCGACTCTAATTTGCCACAGTTTTATTCTCAAAAACAGGCGGCAAATTTGTAAATTCTCAGAAAAATTATGCAAAATGTTTTAAAAATACAGATGATTCGCTTAAAGGACCAGTGTTGCCTGTACTATTATTCTGTACTAGGATGCTTTTCACAAAAAAAAAAAACATATAGAAAGCTTGCCCGTTTCGATTTCGACAAAAAATATTTCCAGTAGGCTGTAGGCAAACCTTATTTTTCTACTACTTTTTCCTAGTCTTCTTCAGGCACGGATTTGAGCGGATCATCAGGTAATTTGATACATCTGTACAAAGTGTATAAATGTACTAACCCTTAATTGAACGACAGATGATGTCGGCCATCAAATCTGGCCACGTGGCCTATTCCCGTTTCGCCCGCATGGCTGAGATGGAGGAGGAATATCACGAAAAGGAAATGCTGAAGAAAAGGATCACGGTCGACAGAAGCGGTGGCGGATTGTAAACTAAACTTCATATCGTAAGTACCTATATGCAATTGTTTTGACAAATTTGTCAAACAAATGACTGTTGTAACGAGTCAGGTTGTCAGCATGAGAATAGATAGGATAGAGGGTTACTGACATAGTAAATTTTGTAGTCACAGTAAATTTACTGCCATCTATCGACTCACGACTAAAACTAAAAATGAGAATGTATAATAATATCCGATACGAAATATGAGAATATTATATATATGTCGACGCGCAAGTGATATAATTAGTAAATTCATATAATGGTCGCTTATATGGCATATCATAAAACCTTGTAGCCAACGACTCTTATGCTAAGTGCCATAAATCTAGACTTATATTGACCGGGATATAGACCGTGATTACCTTTTGTATTATTTGTGAGCTCCCGATTGTGAGCTCAGACAAGATATCAAAAATACTAAATAACTACTCTGTAAAAACTATCTTCACCCCGCACAGGAAAATTGCACAATTTCTGCGGTCGCCTAAAAACAATTTTCCCCTGGAAAAACCTGGTGTATACAAAGTTGAGTGCAGCTGTGGTAGTTCGTACATTGGGCAGACCAAACGCACTATTGCCTGCAGAATTAAAGAACACATTGCTGCGGTCAAGAACAATGACGTTCGCAAGTCAGCTATTGCTCAGCATCTCCTTGAGTCGGGTACAAATCACTGGATCGAGTTGCATAGTCCCAAGGTCATTTCGACAGAACGCCACTATGTACCAAGATTGGTAAGAGAAGCCGTTGAAATTCACAAATACAAAAATTTTAATCGTGAAGATGGGTTTAAACTGTCAAATGTGTGGAATCCTGTGATTTGTTTGTGTAAAAAACCAGTGATATCCGAATCAAACACGCGTAGTGACACCGTGAGTGTAGTGTGTTTGGACAGACCAACGAGTGTGAACGCGACCGGACCAACAAGTGTGAATGCGACCGTTGGTAACGTTGAAAGTGAACGCAGCCGACGCGCAAGAATGAGGGTAGACAGAGCGCTGTCTACACAACTTTGACACCCACCCGCTATCTTCAGTCACCCGTGAACATGATGCATGTAACTGCGTCGAAATATCGGGAGCTCACAAATAATACAAAAGGTAATCACGGTCTATATCCCGGTCAATATAAGTCTAGTGAAACTAACCGTGAATCATTCAAAACTCTAATTGCCATAAATCTGTCATTTAAGTAGGATGGGAACGTATTAGATGGGGCCTGGGGCCAAGCTGTTTTTATACAGTTTGAATGTGTTCCTAGAATTTGCTCTGTTTGGTAATAAAGGCCGTGCCAAGATAAGCTAAGTGATTCTGCCCCCCTTGAGTTTGGTCTTGTAATTTTTATAGATTGTGTGGCTCTACATTAGTTATTATTGTGCCAAATTTGAGAACCCTAAACGTTATAGCTTTTGTTAAAAAAAAATGAAATTTTATTTTTCTTTGATATTTTTTTTTCTAGTCAACCAATTTTAACGTGCTTGGCATATATTGTACATTTAATAAAGATGATTAAATGACCATAATTATATTTTTATTATCTCATAGAAAAAGAAATAAATAAATCCAATTAAACTTTTTAGATTTTTTTTTCTTTCACTTTCACGTTAGGGACCGCTCTAATTTTTTCACTGGTAATACACCCACTAACGTCCTATAATATGTATTTTTTTCAAAATTTTGGATGAGGGAGAACATGGAGATATCTTTACTTGAAATGACATGTAAAATGACTGCCTTTTACCAATAAAACATCTGAATCTGAATGCTTTACATACATTTCCTAGAACCGCTATAATTCAAATCGGAATGATTACAACCTTTTTAGAAAAACGTACATGTTGCAGTTTCCAGTTTTTTTATAGTGTACGGTGAAGCATTTTATTGGTTTTATTATAAACTCGTAGATGGGCTAACACGATTGAGATAATTTGAGATTCCATTGAAATAGAGTCTAAAGTCTATTGACAATGAATCAGTGTTGTACCATTCGGTCACGTTGTACCTGCTGTTTTTTTTTGGTAGTGGCCGTTAGCTGTTTGGCTTTTTGGAGGTATTTGGGTCGAGTTTTTTTTGTGGTCGTAAACATGACGACACTTCAGGACTTTTGTCTCATCACGCTGTGTTATAGATAAAGTTGTTTAGCAATAAAAAAATAAATATTGCAGACACACTTGGGAAGACGGTAAAAACATGAACAAAAAACTTTGAAACAGAGTTAATTTAAATGACTTATAAAGTACCGTGATTAAGGACAGTATTGATAAAGTACAGTGATGTTACATGAATATTGAAAGAGAATTGGTTCTTTTTCACTGTTATTTTTTTAATTATTTGGAAGAAGTAAGAAGCGCAATGAATTCAAATTTTGTTTGTATTAACGTTTTAATCTTTTGAAGGAGACTTAATAATCAATTTGTCCTCACGTAAGCCGTACATCCTTACGTAATGATATGGGCGACGCGCAAGTGATAAAACTAGTAAATTCAAATAATGGTAGCTTATATGGCATATCATAAAAACTTGTAGCCAACGACTCTTATGCTAAGTGCCATAAATCTGTCATTTAAGTAGGATGGGAACGTATTAGATGGCGCCAAGCTGTTTTTATACAGTTTGAATGTGTTCCTAGAAATTGCTCTGTTTGGTAATAAATCAGCTCATGGTTTTTGTAGACGTGAGTGAGGGTGCAGCTCATGGGAGCTGGCACACTCGGTGATCGAACGTGGTTCTGTTCGGACAGTAGCAATGAAGGGACTGCATGACGCCTCGCGTACGAGTTCTCACGTTAAATATCTACGCCTACGGAACGTACTATATACCTAGTACACCTAGCCATTCCTGAATAGCCTGAAACCTACATAGTGCTCCGATATATATGGATATCTTTTTTTATATGATTTTGACCCATGTTCTTTCGCTGATATGTGTTAAATATCAAACGGTCAACGCCATCTATCCGATAATGACTTTTTCTTTATTTCCGAGCCGCGTTTTTCCTTAGACTATTAATCTTATACGGAGTTACATATGTCTTTGTTATCAGCCTTGTCGAGTTGTCAGGTACCCTATTACCGCTACAATCCTCAAAGCATGCGTAGGTACAGGTATAAACTGCGGAGCTGTCGATTTCGTGTTTTCTTTATTTAAATGCACAAAGCACTAATAGTTTTTTTTTGTTACAGGTCTAAGGCGTATCTAATCTAACCTAATCCAGTCATAAGTATTATTAGGAATCCAAAACAACCCATGCACTACTCTTTAAAATTAGTTTTTTGGTTAGACCAACACATTAATTTAATTTATAATTAGCTTTTAGATTGCATTATGTGAACTCAAATATTTGATTGTAGCTAAAAGCATTTGCAACATTTCATTATAAGTAGGTACTTACACAAAATGATATAGTAATCACTTTATTGTATACAACACAGGTTTATAAAAATAAAATAAATGTTATTTATCATCTTCTTTACAAAGACAACCTTGTAGTACCTACATATCAGCTGTAGGCCCTTAGAAATTCTTTACATTTCTCTAGGACTTATTGACTGTTTCCAAGTCTTTTTTAACGCCATGTGAATACTTCTTCAGAAATAAAAAATTATACCTAATTTTATATAGCCACAAATAGCTAACGAATAAGTGTACTGAAACTAAAATATGTTAAACAATTTGAACAAGATCTTTATATATTATAAAATGTGCAATTTAATAAATCAATTTTTAATCAAGTATTTGTGTACTTTATTAATTTTCCCAGATTTGCAATAGGTATGGCAGGTACCTATTTTATGTCATAAATAGATACACTCATTATATTACGTTATTCTTATCCTGTAATATGTAGATACTTTAGCTATATTTATATCATTTTATGTGGCAACATGTTTGTCCACCAGGTAATACCACATACTTTAATTGTCAGGTTGGGCTTTTTAAATTAACTCCCCTTTAAATGAACGTCAGATAAATAAAGCATGCAAAAGAAGCTAAGTTTGCTGGACCTGATTATAAAAGGATGAAATTCATGCCGTATCGTATACAGTCAACAATCAGTACATTCCCAACGTCTACCTACTAATGAACGTCTACTAGTAATCTACTTATTATCAATTAGGTATTTGCGAAAATTACCTTTAATTACCTAGTCGGCTCATAAGTTCTGTCATATACATAGTATCAAATAAAATCAAAAGTTTAAGTTTATTCCGTATAATTTGTACAGCGTTTGAAAGCTTATAAACTAGAGAATCTAAATGTATAACATTTATTAAAAATGACCGCCATAATTATCTACACAGGCTTGAAGTCTTCGTGGCCAGTCGTCAATGGATTCACGCACCACTTTCATGTCGATATTGGCCACTGCCGTAGCAAGAGATTTTTTCAGCGAGTCTAGATTTGCATGAGGTTTTGAGCACACCTTTTCCTCTAAATACTGCCATATTTTATAGTCTAAAGGATTAAGATCTGGGCTAGAGGAGGGCCAATCTTCATGCCGTATAAAGTCGATTTTATTGGAGGCGAGCCAGGCTTGTGTAGACTTTGCCTTATGGGCTGGAGCAGAGTCCTGCTGGAAAACCCAATGCTGGTTTAGAAACATCGTATGGGATAGTGGTTTCACAATATTAGTCAACACCGTGTCTTGGTACACTTTGGCACTAGTTTTTACTCCTTTCTCACAAAAATGCATACTAGTGACGCCCGCATAAGAAACTCCCAGCCAAACCATCACAGATGAAGGGTGATGACCTCTTTGAATACGGGGAATGCTATTAGACGCTTCTTTACTATTGCGAGCGTACACTCTATCATTTTGTTTATTACAGTTTTCTTCTATGTCAAAAATTTTCTCGTCCGAAAACAGTATACAACGGTGCTTATTTTTAGCGTACTTCTTCAATAAAGCTTTAGATCTTTTAAGCCTTAAAGCTTTAAGCCGACCATTGAGAAGATGGCCAGTTTTTCGTTTATAAGCACGAAGTCTCAGGTCTTGATTAAGTACTCTTTTCACCGTGTTTTTGCTCAAACCCATCTGGAGGGCCATAACTTTTTGTTTCCTAGCGGGATTTCTGGCAATGCGTGCCCTAATTGCTTGTACAACCGCTGGAGTCCTAGCTGTACGCGGACGACCGCTTCTTTTCTTGTCATTTAAACTAGAGACCTCACTGTATCTTTCTATGGTACGATACACAAATCTTAGAGAGAATTTTAAATTTTCAAGTAGCTTAAAAATTTTAGTCGGCGAGTGACCACAACGATATAGTGCAATTATTGCGGTACGGCTATCTTTAAGCGTCCACTCCATGTTGAAGAAAACAGAAAATTGCAAAATTATACTACTCAAATATTTAATAAAGATTCGAAATTCAAATGCAGAACGGTTTTTGTTTTAGGAGTTCCAAATTTAAATTTTAAAGGCCAGTGACAGAACTTATGAGCCGACTAGGTAAATATGAAAGCAAAGCAACTATTAACGATGTGATTAAGAATACATATATTATTCTGTTTAGCAACACAGCCGCAATATATTATACCTAAAGAAAGGAATAAATAAAAGTTTCGTTTCCGACCTATTGAAAAAGAAAGTCCCTAAAAATAAAATGTGTAAAAAGGAATTGGGATGTATCTGAAATTCTGAATTGCTGTAATTATTTAGTACTTATAGTATAGTGAGCTTTACCACAATAAAGTTTGATACCTCGAATAGTTCCCTCGTTTCATATATTATATAATTTATATTATTTATATCTATTCCAATGAATAAAGGAGGAAAATTAAAAACGTGGACCTATGCGCCAAGAGTACTCCGATAAAATGTTGAATTTCGCGCCTTTTCCTGCTGACAAATTAGTTTGTCAGGCTATATTTTCTAACAAGTTTCAGCTTTTCCATTGTCAGAAATGTTATTGCATTTAAAGACATCTAACGGCAGCCTAGCAAACTAAATTTATCGCCGTTGCTGCTGCCATCTACATCACAATCGGTTTACTAGCAATGTTTGCTTCGTTTACTTGCAACACACTAGTTTAAACAGATGGCGTTGTATAAGCTGAATCCATCTGAATCGTAATACCATAGAGTAATATCTATCTTTGGTAATACTAACTTTTACAAGGTTATTTACACTTTTGAGTAATCGAAATGGAATTGCTTTTTTTTATTTATGATGGAATAATTATATTCATAGTTCCGGTTATATAAATGTCTGGCTAGATAAAATGATGGTAGTGCTTGTGAAAATTTATTACAATTCGGACTTAATCGTTACCTACTCGAAATTTAGTGGTTTTGGAATGGAATACTTATCAAATTGCCGGGCTGACTGACGTTTTATAAAGAAACTGTGGGTTGGTAATTTTACTCTCTTGATAATTCTGTTGAAGGAAATTGGCGGGAAAAAGTTATGATGACGCGTGGGCTGCACAACGTAGGGCGGCGGTTACGCCCCCGCGGCGTGCTGTCGCGGGCGGGCGGTGGGTGGGAGCGTCTTTTGCGTTCTTGCGAATTTTAAATAATGATCACAGAAGGGGGCCGCTACGCAGCGTGAAGAGATGAGGGATTGAAGGGCAAACAATAGTATTAGGGCGAATGGAGTGATCAAAGGGAGGATCCATGGTCCGTGGCTTTTTTAGTACAAAGACAAATGTTGATCGGTTTGATTGATACTACATTGGTTTGTTTGTTGGGAGACATATCATAACATTTAAATATACTCATACCATTAATCAAACTAATTACTCACACACCTTGTGCCAACAAACTAGTACCTGGCGCAAGTGACTTTTACGCTTTTGCTTGGTACCAACATGTTAGTAAAGAATAAATAGGTTTTCAACGACGATACTTTAGTATTTTTCACACAGCTTGGGTGAGGTAACAGCCATTTCCATACAATGTAAATGTATATAACCTTAGTCTTAAAACGCAAAATATGTATTGAACTGGCACCGTACCTATGCTATGCAAGCTATGTGAAAATACTATAATAGGCTTTGTCATAAACCTTGTTAAAGTTGTAACTTTGGTTGTAAATGTTGTAATAACCAACATTTCTAGCAATAGGAAATGCGACTTCGAAATTAACCCCTTCCCTAGAAATAAAAAAATGGTCAAATCGAATCACAACTATCTAAGATGAAATAATCTAACAAAAGATATCCCTTCAACTATCGACCTCAGTGTCCGACCAAGATGAATCAAATATTATATTTAAGCAGGTACCTACTTTATTATACCTTAACTTAAATCATGTTGAAGACGTATCTACATAACATAAGGTACCTATACCCACATGAACATGATTGTTGATAGAGCATTCAAACTTACAATATCGTTACAATATAATTCATTCATAAAATTGACAGTACGTAATATTAAGTACCTAGAATAAATCACCTTCGAAGTTTTCAAACATAGGTGTGACGTGTGACTTACTATTACTACCCAATAAGATATTATACTAAAACGCTGCTATCCTGAATGTAAGCACCATGATTAATCGCATCGTGCGTCGAACAAGACACACGAGAGGGCTCGTTGCGGTAAGCTCGCCCTCGCACTTCTCCAATACCTGACGACACATGATCCCAATGACATGTATGGAACCAATTTGTTTAGGTTAATATTTTAATTAGTGCGAGATGCATCGTGAGAGCTAGGGCGTGTCCGGGTACGAGGGGCGGGTGGCGCGGGCGGTTCGGACCGCCCACCGTCACTTCCACTTCCGCTAGCACGTAAGCCTACCGGACATTCAGCAACCCTCAGGTGGTTGATAATGATGCAACAGTAATTTGGTCATTGGTAGTCCCGACTAGAAGTTGACAATCGTAAACAATTGATCAGTAGCACTTTTCCTCCATACCCATTTGGCGATGTCAACCCCATAGGTCTATTGAATAGTCCCCTATATTTTGTTGTTAGAGTAACAATAATTCATAATCATAATGCTCTGGACGTTATATAAATACATACCTATAAAAATATCGTGTTGTGAATCAAAACATTGGTTAGTCCAAAGTTTAATTCAGTGGCATAATAGAATAGACCATCTATTCGTTTCCAATAGTTGTAATAGATCTCGACTTTTTCACTATTTGCAGTAAAAAGTCGAGGAGACGGAGAGAAGAGAGGGAGTTTCTGGTGGAATGTCCTTAACAAGTAGGTAGAGTGGATCGACCACTGGCTTACCTAAGCATGTGCTAAACATACTAAACCTAACCTATGGATAGTACAGTTCTGTATCACATCATATAGTGAGTAGGTATAATCGTTTGTAAACAAAGACTGTAAATCTCGAATGACGTAAGGTATTCCTGAAGAGAAGGTGTAACATCCGTGTTAAAGTTTTTACGTGAAGTAAGGTCTATCTTCTTTTTTCAGTTCATTCGCCTATTCCATCATAACTAATCCGTAATTAGTGTTCGTCGTTCGAGCACGCAAGAGCTCCTTTCTTTGGTTCTAGCTCATATCTTTCTTCTCTTTGCATGTGTGATGTGACTCATGTGACACATCATATAATTTTTCAGAGGGCTGTATGTTGGTCATTCTAGCTGGTTATGGCAGCCAGACCTTATTTACAGCTTTAATTGCGAGATATTGAAGAAAATGAAACAATTGACTGTTTCTCTAAAGAGTATATCTTTATTATATTATTTGACTTTGTAATCTATTGTTCATAGAGATAGAGTCGATAATCCGTTTGACCTTCAAGATAGTTTTAACGACTTTTTACTACCGTGTTTTGAGGGCTTAACAATTGTTTTGTTTTCTAAAGTACGCTGTAAAGCTGATCGGACAAAACAATAAACGAAACACTATACCTACAGTAAAAGACCATAACGGTAAAAATAATGTAAAAATTAGGGAGTACTATCATTCTGTCCGTTTCACATTTTACGGACCTTCGCCCTCAAAACACAGGTAAAGCTCGTCACAGACGGAGCGATGACATATATCTGCCGATATCGGCAGATGCTGACAGATATCTGCGAGGACTGCGAGTATCGCTATGCACCACACACGCAACGATACTAAAATATATATCGCTCTCCATCTAGCACCTACATTGTGAGAGAGACGAAATATATCGTAATATACCGAGCAGATGCCTTACGATAAGATTTTGGCAGATACCACAATATACATGTATTACAGTTTCGTCCTACTAAAACATATCGCAGATGCAGTATCTGTCGGTATCTGCCGATATATTATCGCTCCGTCTGTGATGGGCTTAACTAACTGCAGAGTAGAATAGGTGATAAACACATAGAAAACAGAATGTAGCCATTATAAAACAAAGCACATCATATAAGTACTATCGCCTAGAGGTACTTCTTCAAGCCAAATTTGTAAACTCCTAAAACACTGCATTATTGAAATAGGTACAAGGACATAATTTTACGCTTACATCCTCAAGAGGAAACTATCAATCTTGATTACAATCTTTCGAGATAAGTTAGGCACGCAGAAACTCGTTCTGTGAGTTGTCCTTTTCGAAACCCAGTGCAAGAGCTTGAATGAATGTTCTTGCGCGGCTGGCATTCTGATAAAGGGATTGGCGTAGGTGTATATTATATTCTAACTTTACTGGTATCGTTATTATAACTATATTTTGGCATCGATTTACAAAATCTATGAGTACGTTATATTATAACTCTTAATATTATAATTAAATTACAATGCCATAATTCATGAACCAAAGAGCTGTTTTTAACAGTCCATTGAATAATTAGTTAGCGCAAACAGCATCACGTCACGTCACGCTCCTGTCGCATGAAATACCACCACGCGTCGCGTTGAAGTGCCTACACCCATAATAGAACTAAGTAAAATTAACAACGGGTTATAAATTAAAAACCTACAGCAATGAGCCTTATCTGACTGTAATACGATTTAATGTTGGATAACAGCTCTACCAAGTCGGTAATCGTTGTCCGAGATATTCTCACAGAGTAAAGTGAGCCTTGTTGTTCTCGGTTTAAGGTTCAGAATGTTTTTTTGCGGGAGGAGATAATTAAGCCGCACACGTTCTCTCGGGGCGGCTGCTCATTCGTGCATAATGGACTCGGGGCGACGCGGCTGATGCTTGACAAAATGTGGCGCGACTTTCACTCTCGTTTCCAACTAGTTTGAGACTAACATACATTGGGCAGCTCAAGAATTAATCAAATTACCAAATTGATCGCTCTTTATAGTGCTTCGGCCTTCTGAGCTCATCTGCATAATTTTTCAATACATTCCGCAAATTGTCACTTGCAGGCAACCTATGAGTAAAGTAGTTGCTATAGAGTAGTATACCCTATAGAGGAAAGTAGTGGCTAAACGAAATAATTGTATTCAGTAATATGAGTAATATCAGCACGAACTAAGCGGTCATAGGTAGAAATAATTAGTCTAATAACTGGAAAAAAGGCTAAATACCAGCAGCGCGTTATGAGTTTTTTATTTAAGGTACCTGATTGCACAGGTGTTGTTCTTCCTTTGTAGGTCAAACTATAAGGCCACATGACTGACATATCCTTCTTGTTGGTAATTCACTTACCAAGGGTACTTGCTCGAATACGATAAAAGTTGCTCAAACATGAGCTTGTCGTAATGTGAGTTACAACGTGGAGTCATGTGAAAAACGACTTGCAAATGCAACAGAGTACTTCGTGTACTCTTATCGTTTGTTTACAGACCACGTCTCGTTACCAGACACGGCTGGCGCGCCAAGCGGCACGACATGTGTGCATTTTTTGCCCGCCCAAGGAGGCCGCGGGCGCGAGGTTATACACCCATTATTACGTCCTTCCTACTTTCAATTATTATTATCGGGCGGCGGCGCCGCACCCGCGACGGGGAGGAGGAGAGAGGCGCAGCTGCTGCCTACCAATAATCGAGACCTGTCCTCGATGGAAAGGGACGGAGATAACGACCGACAAGCACAAAATAATAATTATACTTGATTTTAATGTCCAGAGGAACTTTTCAGGTATAAAATTGTAAGTAAATATAATTATTGGTGAGTTTCGGCAACTTTCATACGATCCAGAAGTAACGTGATCTCTGAAAAACATTTAAAACTGAAATAAATCCGACCGCGATAGGAGGCGGATCTCCGAAGTTTGCCGAGCGGTTTCGCCTATGCTCGTCAGTACGCTCGCCGCAGTTTGGCGGCCGGTCGTGAGGATGGTGCGTTCCGTTCGCAAACAAAGAAAAATACTATTTTGCAAGTGTCAAGTGGATAATGTCGTCTGAGCCTACTAAAGTGCAGGTGGAATACATAAACGAGGATAAAACAGTCAAGGTAAATTGTTTGAAGTGAAAGGACGTAGTATTATTGTGTAACAAAACGGACGCCAGCGGGCAGCGGTCTCGTGTCGGCGCAGGGGGAGGGCGGGGCGAGTGCGGCCCCTGGCGTGTGGGGCCCGCCAGGCCACACGCAGGAGGTTGTGACCGCTTTGGAAGCAACTCCCTTGCCGAAATAGCATCAGCGTCCTCCTCCAGTTCCGCTTCCCACCCATTTACAATTTAACACCAACAATAACAAACTAGTTACATGATAAGAGCATAGTAAACCTGTCAATAGAATTAACATTTGATTGTACTCACTCTTGCAATGAAGGTCGCGGATGTCGCCATTTTTAAAATAAAACATGTTGATTGATTTATTGTTAAACTTGATCAAAGATTTTGATAAGTCTTACGTACAGCCCTGAGCGTAGGATACATTAATGATCACATCATATTCAATACGTCTCAGATAACCTCTTCAACAACTGCATAAAATCAGTGACACGATTTGAGGTGGGTGGATCAAAGGGCGGCGGCGGCCTTGCGTGCGACGACTCCCGGCACTCGTTAGGAAAAGGCGTGTCGACTTCAACTACTGCGATGTATACACTGAACAGTTGGAACTTTTGAACTTCCTTGAAGTATTCAGCAAAACTTATTTCGTAACTTCTACGCTTTCATTAAAAATCACTCAATTGTCGGTTAATAACACGTTTTATTGCAAGAAGCTTTTTGTAGTTTTTGTACTTGTCATTGTCAATTTGTCAGTACCGGAAGCGGACCGGAAGTTTTATTACTGAAGATAATCAAAAACGAACGTAATTGAACGAATGATTTGTCTATGATTATTGCATTTGTTGACTTTGTTGTTTGCTTTTTCTTTTCTTAGTCTGTGCAATAACGAACATCTGTCATGTTCATGTGTTTTTTGGCGAAAAATAAAAGAGTTCAAAATCATTTAAATCTTCACCCGCCAAAATTATTTAACATCCATGGTGTCATCAATTAAGTAAAAATGATTGCAGCACCAGTTCTGCAATACACGGTAAGCACGGACGTGTGTAAAACTTCATGGTAAAAAGAAACTACGTAGGTATTTTTGTTTTGGTTTTATACTTTTACCTGAACAACCGTTACAGAAAAAATTGACCCTACATTCGTACTACAATGGATTCCCAGTGTAATTTCCCCCCTTTCGTTCACGCCTTTTAGCACTCTTTGTGCTTGAGCGGCCGTCTGTTTAGTCAGTTATGTCGATATATTTCCCCTCCGCTAAATATAATGTCCGAATGAAGTAAGTACTTCATGTAGTGGTACACTCATTAATGAAGCCGGTTCGATCGCAAATTTGTGCTAATTAGTTGAAAGCCTAATTTGCACTTGTAACTAGTTTCTCGAAAAATATTTTATTTACACTTATTAATTCAATACCTCATTTCCTGGACTAAAAAACAACATTAAAGTAACCCCTAAATACCCTAAACATAGTATACTGAGACTTAAAGAGTTACAGGGAACCTTTACTTTTACTTTAGAAATCATAACACTCCTAATATAGAGCTAGTCTGACTGTGCATTGAATATAATAGATGCTCTAGAGGCTTTTCACCCAGGACAGGACCAAGTCTGGCTGGCACATTAGAGCTGTCTTGTCCCAGTGAATACATTATGCATCAAATTAGACTAATTAACAAGCTAAACTGGTTGACAACAAATACTCGCTATCAAATCTACTATCACATCTCTTAGAAACATATTTTTTATTTACTTTCATAGTTTATTTTGTTGATCAAGTGAAATCAACATGGATGGAAGACATATATATATATATATATATGTATAAAACTAACTCTTGGCAGCCTCTACTGATTTTGAACTAACTATTAATATGAAGAAAGCTTTGTGAAGGACATTTATTTAATTATTTATTTAAGCCTTTATTTTTCCTTAAATAGTTTTACATGATAAAAAAAAGTTTTCTAATATTATTGTTTTCCATTTTTACTATTTTAAGGACCCCTGTTGGGTATAGGCCTCCTCCATATCTTTCCACCTTTCTCGGTCTTTTGCCTTGATTAGCCAATTTTCTCCGGCTGTAGGACATAGCCTAATTTATTTTTTGAAATGCTCCCTCGGGGTGACAAGACAGCTTGTAACGAGGGCGGAATTCTACATTGGCAGAGCCACAACCAGGCGTAGCTAGTTTGCAATATTCATTGCAATCATTGAGATTGATAGTAGATAACCAACTAGGTTAAACATGTACACAGCGCTTACACAATGGAACCATTATGATAAAGCTTGCTTCCTTTTCCCATTACCTGTCTCATACGCTTGTTACTTGATCTGATAGTTTAGAAAATAATTTCAGATAAAGTTTTTAATGAAATACCTTCCTTACTGTCTTGGTAATAAGACTTCAATTTTAATTATAGGTTTTAGGAATTTTATTCAGTGTAGTACCTACATACTGAATAAAACTCTTGATTGAGCAATTGTAAATGTTATGTTGTTAAGATAAGGTATATACTAAGATAACTGTGTCTGATGCTAATGCTCCATCTCCCGCTACAGAAAGTGTCTTAATTGTTTTCATGAAAACAGTGTTTCCATACTGTTGTATTTTGTTAAAGATATTTGCAATTTAATGGCTATTCAGTCTTAGCAAGTCTTAGTGATAAATATCGTGACTACTTTGAAATAAAAAAAAAAAACGTGTCTGTCAATCAAAAGAAAAAAAGTGGTAACTATGTATGGCATGTATACAGAGTTACTGCGTTTTAACTCTGAGTAACAGTGTGTGATACGAGATATTTTCAAAGTAGTGACAATATGTAAATTTGATTGTTAACACAACTTTGCCTGTTATAAATTCATAAATGTAATATACATCATAAATAAATGCTCATACAATAAGGCATAGTGAAGTCATTCAACGTGTGGTATTAAAAAATTACAAATACTTACTGAAATTATAGGTACATCAGAGAATAGATGAAGATGATTTATTATGTTATCATTAGCATTGGTTTCATATTTCCATTCCCACTAAACTTATCTGAGATGTGTGATTAAATTATTTACTGTATCATACCAACAGTTAATTTGGTATCTCTCGAGAAAGATGTGAGGATTTTACTAGTAAATCAGATAATAGCTGAAATCTTTGGCGTGCATATGTGTGGGTTGATAAAGGTAATATTTTAAATGTAATATTATTGAAAAATGTTTTTTTAATATTTTACATTTTAATTGTGGCATAAGGTGATAATGTAGACTGTAACACAGCATTTATCAATCACATGAAGAAACAACAAAAAAAATTTTACTTCTAAGCTTTAAAAATGGTCACTAAGTGTATCTTCATTAAGGGGCTCACTGACTATCAGTCAGCCGGACGATATCGGCCTGTCAGTTAGAACAAACATTTGACAGTTCTGAACAACAGACAGGCCGATATCGTCCAGCGGACTGATAGTCAGTGGGCCCCTTTAGTCTTTACTTCTGCTGATATATGGGGTCCCTATTAAACTATGTTATATATTGTATCTCTCTATTTCATGTTCACTTCAATATTATATATATAATTCAACTTCATCTGCATAGTAATTATTATTATATTTATCATGCTAACCATATTTTAATGCTAATATTTTCCTATTCATTGTAGCTTACCATCCAGGATATTCTTTGGTGGGTTTAATTTATTTTGCATCATAGTCATAAGCTCTTTCAATTTACACAGGTTATATTTTGTGTCTTTCCCTCAAAAAGTGACCTGTTTTCATTCCTCTTTATACTCTTGATTGGATTTAAGGTCTGTACTCTAAAAAAATACATTAATGTACTTGTGTGCAAGTAACTATGTTCACACTGTGGGTCGGCCTTAGCAGTCTATATCATTCTTACTTATTTTAATTATCCATCATAATTATATTATATATCTATACCTATCAGGCTTTTAATAAAGCATGTTAAATAAAGAAATTTGGGTCAATTGCACAAAATCATCTATCACTGTTAAATTTTTAAAGGGAAATTTCATAGTTAACTTGAGTAGTCTGTCAAGTGTGTTTGGTGCTGGCTAATATTCTCCTATAATAAAAATTTCCCAAGTTGTCACATGGTGGACTTTATTCCTTTGCAATAAGGTTTAAAATTTGTTAACCTCTGTAATAAATGTGTGTTTGGTATGACAGGAAGAAAGCGGCCCACAGTCGCCCCTAGCGCTGCTGGCAGCTACGTGCAGCCGTCTCGGCGCCAACATGGGGCCCGAACAGGAGAAAGAGCAACAACATTTCAGTAAGTTTCACTCTTTAATGACCGGTGTCAGAATTGAGCAAAATTGAACTCTATTACTATAAAATAAAATTCAAAATCTTGTGAGAAATATATTCCCTCTGCCTAACATGCAGCACAGCAAAAAGGTTCTTGAGTGGCCACCACGAACTTTAGGGCGTCGCCATATAAGGCTAACTGCCAATATTTTTTAGCGCTACGCTCGTAACCGATCCTAGCGTTTTCCCGGTTTGTAGAGGAAAGCGACTACGAACAGAGAACCGGCCGAGTGGGTTCCCGGCACTCAATGTGTTAAGTAAGCACACGACCGATCGTTTCGTAGATCCTTGGAGGTTGGAGGTATATGTCGTGCAGTTGACGTATTTCAGCTGATATTATGATGATGGATGACATTGTCGCCAGAAGACAACATTGAACCTTCAATAACAACAGTATGCTATTGTAACTTATTATTATTATTAACTAATTGCCACGTCTTTAAAGCATGCAAAAATCGCACCGTGACAAAAGCAATTTTCATTTATAAAAATAAAGATACAAACTATAATGGCATAGAAGGCAATTTTATAAGCCTGTCGGTAAACACAAGATGCCTAAGTTAATCTAGTTTGTTTTGGTATTTTATAAGTTTCTAATTCTACCAATAACTTTTCCAGGTCCACAACAACAAACGCAACAGCAACAAGCGCAACAGCAGGCGCAGCAACAGGCCCAAGCCCAACAGCAGGCTCAACAGGCGCAACAGCAAGCTCAGCAGCAAGCGCAGCAGGCCCAACAGCAAGCGCAGCAACAAGCGCAGCAGCAACAGCAACAATTGATTCAACAACAGGTATAATCCCATGCTACTGCAAAATATGACATAAGGTCAACTAACTGGTCCGTGAGCTTTAACTTAGTGCCAGTTGCACCATCCGCACTTTTACTATGAAACTTTCCATACAATAAAATTTAGTGAACTCTAACGATGACAAACAATTAATCTATTGGCAGTTCAGTATGGCGTCACTTTGTATTATTATAGTGTTTACCCTTTATTTCATGTTATATAGTTTTTTTTTCAGTTTATTCATTAACCATAACGTAATATGATCATTACATGGTAAGTCAACATTTCATACAATATATATTATAAATAAATAATAAGTTTCATATTGCTTTGATTTCAGGTGCAAAGCGAAGCGGCCACTCTCGCAGCAATCCAGCAGCAATACCTGCAGCAGCAGCCGCAGCTGCGAGTCATCAGCTCCGCCGTCGTGCAGCAGCTCCGTGCTCAAGGGCTCTCTGTAAGTTATACTTAAACTGCCCATTTTCCACAAATCGACAGCCATATATTTTGCGCGAAATAGGTAGCAGTACTCTAACTATCCCAGGTTCTTCACGTAACCAAGCAATGTTTTTAGTTTGCTAAAACTGCTTTTTTAGTATACACGGAAACCCTACTTGTTCCTGTATATATCTACCTGCTTGCAGTCCTGAAGTTAATGTCTCTCTGTAAGTATTGTTGGTTACCAGCAATGCTCTGAAATCCAGGCTATGGTCGCGGTCGTCAACAGGGCTAAACCATGTGCATTTAGAACTTGCTTACCGAAAACGCGCAACGTTTTATACAAGTGAACTGTTTAAAAAAACGACTAAAGACCTGTGCATGGGCTGTAAAGGCATACCTAAAGCAGAAGTTTTTTTCTAAATCGCGTAGTCTCTTCTTCTTAGTTGGTCACTCTTGTCACAGTGGTGGTCATTATGGATCAATTATGGCTGTGACCGCAGTTCTATGTGTCGCCATACATCCGTGTGGTGTGCACGGCGCATTAAAACTCAGTCCGTTTACATTTAGATTAGAAATTTATTACTATTATACTTTATGACTTTATGAGTTAAACCTATTCTTTATAAAATTTTAAAGGATAAACATATTTTTCAGGGAAATGAACTGTCGGCGGCCATCGCGAACGCGGCGAATGCCGTACCCAACGGCATTCAAGTTCAACAGCCTCAGGTATGCTTGATTATATTTTGTGTTAGTTTTATAAAGATACAATGTACTTCATGAATGATTACCCCATCCTCCTGTTTTCTCTGACTTACTCTCACACTTAGGGTGAAGACAGAAAGACAGACGGACAGTGGAGTCTTAGTAATAGGGTTTTACCCTTTGGGTACGGAACCCTAAAAACAATACCTTTCTTATGTTATGTTGTGAGCTTATAACAACATTAATACTTATATAATTTCAGGTTATATCAATGCAGCAGCTACAGTCGCTATTGGGAGGCGGAGTGGTTTCGAACGCCGAGGGCGCCACCTACCAAAACACTCCGCAACAGTTGTTACAAATACATCCTCAGCTACTACAGGTCATTTACAATTAGCATTATGCGAGTAAAATAAATAGTGTTAGGCTATTTTCTACAGTCATCATCATCATCATCATCATCATGTCAGCCGATAGACGTCCACTGCTGGACATAGGCCTCCCCCAAGGCTCGCCACTCCGACCGATCCTGTGCCGCTCGCATCCACCGAATTCCCGCGACCTTCACCAGGTCGTCGCTCCATCTTGTTGGAAGCCTACCGGCAGTTCGTCTTCCGGTACGTTTCCGGTTCGTTTTCTACAGTACTCGGCGATAAATATTGCACATCGGAATTTCCGCTTCGTAGAGCGTTGTATATTTCTCTCTCGTTGTCTCAAATATTCTCTTTCTAAAGACAGATGTGCAAAATTTATCGCTGGGTACTGTACGTTAGCCAGCTTATGGTTTAGGGTATGCTATAGTATGGTATACCAAATATGTGCCGTGTCAAATGTGAAGCAGCTCGGATTGTAGGCGTGCCTCAAGGTCGCATTCCACCTAACCAATTTTTTTGTCCAATATGTATTTGCAGTCCCACATTTCGCTTAGTGAGAGAGTGAGACGCAATGCAGATTGGACCAAGATATTGGTTTGTAATACCAACCTCCGCCAGAAATCGCACGTACAATCGCAATGCCTCGGACGAAGTATGTCTTTATGGAGCGAACTGATTCGATAATTAATTGTCTCCCAAGTCGGCATGGTCGGTTGGTTTATGTTCTGTTCTGGTTGCAGCAAGGCGGCGGCATGTACGGCGGCTGCCTGGTGGGCGGCGGCGTGCAGCCCATGCAGGCCGTCACCGTCGACGGGCAGGACGCACTCTTCATACCCGCGCAGCACTCGCAGGTTGGTCACTGCACGTCAGCCCATGCAGGCCGTCACCGTCGACGGGCAGGACGCACTCTTCATACCCGCGCAGCACTCGCAGGTTGGTCACTGCACGTCAGCCCATGCAGGCCGTCACCGTCGACGGGCAGGACGCACTCTTCATACCCGCGCAGCACTCGCAGGTTGGTCACTGCACGTCAGCCCATGCAGGCCGTCACCGTCGACGGGCAGGACGCACTCTTCATACCCGCGCAGCACTCGCAGGTTGGTCACTGCACGTCAGCCCATGCAGGCCGTCACCGTCGACGGGCAGGACGCACTCTTCATACCCGCGCAGCACTCGCAGGTTGGTCACTGCACGTCAGCCCATGCAGGCCGTCACCGTCGACGGGCAGGACGCACTCTTCATACCCGCGCAGCACTCGCAGGTTGGTCACTGCACGTCAGCCCATGCAGGCCGTCACCGTCGACGGGCAGGACGCACTCTTCATACCCGCGCAGCACTCGCAGGTTGGTCACTGCACGTCAGCCCATGCAGGCCGTCACCGTCGACGGGCAGGACGCACTCTTCATACCCGCGCAGCACTCGCAGGTTGGTCACTGCACGTCAGCCCATGCAGGCCGTCACCGTCGACGGGCAGGACGCACTCTTCATACCCGCGCAGCACTCGCAGGTTGGTCACTGCACGTCAGCCCATGCAGGCCGTCACCGTCGACGGGCAGGACGCACTCTTCATACCCGCGCAGCACTCGCAGGTTGGTCACTGCACGTCAGCCCATGCAGGCCGTCACCGTCGACGGGCAGGACGCACTCTTCATACCCGCGCAGCACTCGCAGGTTGGTCACTGCACGTCAGCCCATGCAGGCCGTCACCGTCGACGGGCAGGACGCACTCTTCATACCCGCGCAGCACTCGCAGGTTGGTCACTGCACGTCAGCCCATGCAGGCCGTCACCGTCGACGGGCAGGACGCACTCTTCATACCCGCGCAGCACTCGCAGGTTGGTCACTGCACGTCAGCCCATGCAGGCCGTCACCGTCGACGGGCAGGACGCACTCTTCATACCCGCGCAGCACTCGCAGGTTGGTCACTGCACGTCAGCCCATGCAGGCCGTCACCGTCGACGGGCAGGACGCACTCTTCATACCCGCGCAGCACTCGCAGGTTGGTCACTGCACGTCAGCCCATGCAGGCCGTCACCGTCGACGGGCAGGACGCACTCTTCATACCCGCGCAGCACTCGCAGGTTGGTCACTGCACGTCAGCCCATGCAGGCCGTCACCGTCGACGGGCAGGACGCACTCTTCATACCCGCGCAGCACTCGCAGGTTGGTCACTGCACGTCAGCCCATGCAGGCCGTCACCGTCGACGGGCAGGACGCACTCTTCATACCCGCGCAGCACTCGCAGGTTGGTCACTGCACGTCAGCCCATGCAGGCCGTCACCGTCGACGGGCAGGACGCACTCTTCATACCCGCGCAGCACTCGCAGGTTGGTCACTGCACGTCAGCCCATGCAGGCCGTCACCGTCGACGGGCAGGACGCACTCTTCATACCCGCGCAGCACTCGCAGGTTGGTCACTGCACGTCAGCCCATGCAGGCCGTCACCGTCGACGGGCAGGACGCACTCTTCATACCCGCGCAGCACTCGCAGGTTGGTCACTGCACGTCAGCCCATGCAGGCCGTCACCGTCGACGGGCAGGACGCACTCTTCATACCCGCGCAGCACTCGCAGGTTGGTCACTGCACGTCAGCCCATGCAGGCCGTCACCGTCGACGGGCAGGACGCACTCTTCATACCCGCGCAGCACTCGCAGGTTGGTCACTGCACGTCAGCCCATGCAGGCCGTCACCGTCGACGGGCAGGACGCACTCTTCATACCCGCGCAGCACTCGCAGGTTGGTCACTGCACGTCAGCCCATGCAGGCCGTCACCGTCGACGGGCAGGACGCACTCTTCATACCCGCGCAGCACTCGCAGGTTGGTCACTGCACGTCAGCCCATGCAGGCCGTCACCGTCGACGGGCAGGACGCACTCTTCATACCCGCGCAGCACTCGCAGGTTGGTCACTGCACGTCAGCCCATGCAGGCCGTCACCGTCGACGGGCAGGACGCACTCTTCATACCCGCGCAGCACTCGCAGGTTGGTCACTGCACGTCAGCCCATGCTGGCCGTCACCGTCGACGGGCAGGACGCACTCTTCATACCCGCGCAGCACTCGCAGGTTGGTCACTGCACGTCAGCCCATGCAGGCCGTCACCGTCGACGGGCAGGACGCACTCTTCATACCCGCGCAGCACTCGCAGGTTGGTCACTGCACGTCAGCCCATGCAGGCCGTCACCGACGACGGGCAGGACGCACTCTTCATACCCGCGCAGCACTCGCAGGTTGGTCACTGCACGTCAGCCCATGCAGGCCGTCACCGTCGACGGGCAGGACGCACTCTTCATACCCGCGCAGCACTCGCAGGTTGGTCACTGCACGTCAGCCCATGCAGGCCGTCACCGTCGACGGGCAGGACGCACTCTTCATACCCGCGCAGCACTCGCAGGTTGGTCACTGCACGTCAGCCCATGCAGGCCGTCACCGTCGACGGGCAGGACGCACTCTTCATACCCGCGCAGCACTCGCAGGTTGGTCACTGCACGTCAGCCCATGCAGGCCGTCACCGTCGACGGGCAGGACGCACTCTTCATACCCGCGCAGCACTCGCAGGTTGGTCACTGCACGTCAGCCCATGCAGGCCGTCACCGTCGACGGGCAGGACGCACTCTTCATACCCGCGCAGCACTCGCAGGTTGGTCACTGCACGTCAGCCCATGCAGGCCGTCACCGTCGACGGGCAGGACGCACTCTTCATACCCGCGCAGCACTCGCAGGTTGGTCACTGCACGTCAGCCCATGCAGGCCGTCACCGTCGACGGGCAGGACGCACTCTTCATACCCGCGCAGCACTCGCAGGTTGGTCACTGCACGTCAGCCCATGCAGGCCGTCACCGTCGACGGGCAGGACGCACTCTTCATACCCGCGCAGCACTCGCAGGTTGGTCACTGCACGTCAGCCCATGCAGGCCGTCACCGTCGACGGGCAGGACGCACTCTTCATACCCGCGCAGCACTCGCAGGTTGGTCACTGCACGTCAGCCCATGCAGGCCGTCACCGTCGACGGGCAGGACGCACTCTTCATACCCGCGCAGCACTCGCAGGTTGGTCACTGCACGTCAGCCCATGCAGGCCGTCACCGTCGACGGTCAGGACGCACTCTTCATACCCGCGCAGCACTCGCAGGTTGGTCACTGCACGTCAGCCCATGCAGGCCGTCACCGTCGACGGGCAGGACGCACTCTTCATACCCGCGCAGCACTCGCAGGTTGGTCACTGCACGTCAGCCCATGCAGGCCGTCACCGTCGACGGGCAGGACGCACTCTTCATACCCGCGCAGCACTCGCAGGTTGGTCACTGCACGTCAGCCCATGCAGGCCGTCACCGTCGACGGGCAG
The DNA here is from genome assembly GCF_947568885.1 of Cydia strobilella. Classification (NCBI taxonomy): domain Eukaryota; kingdom Metazoa; phylum Arthropoda; class Insecta; order Lepidoptera; family Tortricidae; genus Cydia; species Cydia strobilella. The sequence continues at coordinate 18,742,964 of NC_086044.1, forward strand.
GACGCACTCTTCATACCCGCGCAGCACTCGCAGGTTGGTCACTGCACGTCAGCCCATGCAGGCCGTCACCGTCGACGGGCAGGACGCACTCTTCATACCCGCGCAGCACTCGCAGGTTGGTCACTGCACGTCAGCCCATGCAGGCCGTCACCGTCGACGGGCAGGACGCACTCTTCATACCCGCGCAGCACTCGCAGGTTGGTCACTGCACGTCAGCCCATGCAGGCCGTCACCGTCGACGGGCAGGACGCACTCTTCATACCCGCGCAGCACTCGCAGGTTGGTCACTGCACGTCAGCCCATGCAGGCCGTCACCGTCGACGGGCAGGACGCACTCTTCATACCCGCGCAGCACTCGCAGGTTGGTCACTGCACGTCAGCCCATGCAGGCCGTCACCGTCGACGGGCAGGACGCACTCTTCATACCCGCGCAGCACTCGCAGGTTGGTCACTGCACGTCAGCCCATGCAGGCCGTCACCGTCGACGGGCAGGACGCACTCTTCATACCCGCGCAGCACTCGCAGGTTGGTCACTGCACGTCAGCCCATGCAGGCCGTCACCGTCGACGGGCAGGACGCACTCTTCATACCCGCGCAGCACTCGCAGGTTGGTCACTGCACGTCAGCCCATGCAGGCCGTCACCGTCGACGGGCAGGACGCACTCTTCATACCCGCGCAGCACTCGCAGGTTGGTCACTGCACGTCAGCCCATGCAGGCCGTCACCGTCGACGGGCAGGACGCACTCTTCATACCCGCGCAGCACTCGCAGGTTGGTCACTGCACGTCAGCCCATGCAGGCCGTCACCGTCGACGGGCAGGACGCACTCTTCATACCCGCGCAGCACTCGCAGGTTGGTCACTGCACGTCAGCCCATGCAGGCCGTCACCGTCGACGGGCAGGACGCACTCTTCATACCCGCGCAGCACTCGCAGGTTGGTCACTGCACGTCAGCCCATGCAGGCCGTCACCGTCGACGGGCAGGACGCACTCTTCATACCCGCGCAGCACTCGCAGGTTGGTCGATAGATATAACTCCGTAATAGATGGATACAGTCTAAGGAAAAAACGTGCCTCGAAAATCAAGAAAATTTGATTCTCGTTCAGAGGGCGCTACTAGCTTTGGCCTACTGTCGTATAGATGGCGTTGACGGTTTCCTTTGTTATTTATCGATTTTAACGCATATCAGTGAAAGAACATGGGTCAAAATCATAAAAATAATTAATGCAAATAAAAAAATCATTTATCCATATTTAAATACATTTTATCGTATTTTTATAAATATTTATTTTTAGTTTTAAAGTGTGTCGACAGATGGCAGTGAATTTAATGGGGTTACAAAATTTACTATGACAGTACCGCTCTAGTATAAGTTACTCTATGATTAGATACAGTAATAATGATTAAATACACACAGTAAATAAATGTGAACCAACTTGCATTGCAGAACTTCTCGGGCATGGGCCAGGTGAGCCTCGTGAACGGGCAGCTCGTGCGCACGCCGGTGCTGCCCGCCGGCTTCCTGCAGAACGTCATGCATCTGCCCACTGGTGAGATTCTGAATACATCTATTCCTTACATATCTCGCGCATAAGCTGGGGTTGCCATACAAACTTGACTACATGCCATACAAGCTAATATTTCAGTTATTTTTTGTTTTACCTAACGAAAGTCTAATCTCTGTTACTTTACTATATCCCAAATACTGAAATGATATTTCCATTGGCTAATCTGCTTTGTACACTGACTAGTTTTGTACTAAAATGAAAATGACAGTTGTGTTGGGCAGATTGGGTAGTATTTCCCACCACTTTAAAGTAAATCAGTTCAATAAAAAAATTACGTACTTGACGAGCCACATATGTCAAAATTTACTTCTAATCATTGGAAAACATGTTAATAGCTATTTATGTAACAAGTGCGGAACTCGCTTTGCTCGCTCGTGAATAAAATTCCACTCGTCGGAAATCATCTTTACGCACGTGTATCATATAATGTTTTACTATGCATTGTGCGAGTAAATAAAAAAAACATTCATGGCAAATAAGTTTAATTATTAAAAGGAGTGTTTTAAATCGACACGAGTTGCGAATTACTTATTCGCACATGTATCGTACAACGTTTTACAGTACATATGGCCCTTTAAACTTTTGACATATGCACGAAAAGTGCACTTTTCCGCACTAGTGCGAGAAAGTAGCACCATATGTACTGTAAAAAAAATTGAAAACAAAATGCACTAGTGCGGAAAAGTAGTACTTTCCGCATGATATAGCTCCGTAGGAAACGCACTTTTCGAGCACATGCATTGTAATAGTACATTATTGTCGAGGCTCGGAAGTAGCTACTTGCTGGCTGAGGATTTGTTTTAAACGGACGACCTTGGGAGTCCGTTTAATTGAATCCGAAGCCAGCAAGCAGCCTTCCAGCCGAGTCATATATAGTGCTTTTCTCAAAAATGGCGCAATAGATGCAAATATAATAGAAATATTTTACAGAAGCAACATTGTTATATATATATTTTCACAGAAAAACGTAAAAAGATTTGCTTTGCCGCCGTTTTATTTTTTTAATTAAAAATGGAAGTGTATTTTTCTGCTGAAAATACGCCAATCTATTTGAGACACCTAAATAGTCGCGGTACCAACATTATAATAATAAGTACTGATCATCTGTTTGGCTGTTTAATGGACCTATGCCTTCATTTGATATGGCCACTTCAACTTTTAAAAAGTTTGGAACTCGACAAATAATGGAATTTGTATACAACATTGCAGTCCCGAAATCGAGACTGCAATGTTTTTAACTTTTTAATTTTTTGATTGACCATAAACTACGCACTTCGCGACCTACTTTTTAACCGGCAACGTCGACTTTGCCGTCCATTTTTGAGAAAAAATATTTGAGAGGCTTGTTAAAATATTTTCAAGTTTGTACGGAAATTCTAACGCATAAGAATTTATATTATACAAAAAGTTCTCATAAGCTTATAACATTCATAACTTGATCTTTGCTTTGGGATTGCTGTCTTATTTCATTTTATAAGCTTCGCCTTTTAATAATTTCGACTGTACGTCATCAATGTAAATACTTCACTAGTTATTAGACATTAAATGGTTTGGGACATAATATCATGTAGTTTTCATACCCTATGTTCAAGCTATCTGTCGAATACGTATGAAAATACATGGCTTTCCTTTTTATTTGTGAAATAAACCGTTTTTTCATTATTGATTTTTAATCATTTAGCCTCTTTTTAGGGTTCCGTACCCAAAGGGTCAAAACGGGACCCTATTACTAAGACTCTGCTGTCCGTCTGTCTGTCACCAGGCTGTATCTCATGAACCGTGATAGCTAGACAGTTGAAATTTTCACAGATGATTTATTTCTGTTGCCGCTATAACAACAAATACTAAAAAGTACGAAACCCTCGGTGGGTGAGAACGACTCGCACTTGGCCGGTTTTTTTTTTACTTCGTGTCAATTAAAATACAATTTTTTACTTTGTGTCCTCTTTTGCTCCCCATATTTCACGTTCCCTATTTTATAGAAATAACTACGGTAATATGTAACATTTTCTCTTAGGGGTATATATTCGTTTTAATGAAATTAAATGCGTTTATTTGCTTAACATTATGTACAGATAAGATGATAGAGTCAATAGTATTATGTCCAGATAATGTCAATAGCTTATGCTAGTAGGCATGCAAAATATTTTAAAACCTTATTTACATTATATTACATATTTACATAATCAATTACAATAATTTATTAAATATTTACAATGAAAATAGAGCCAAGTATAGAATTAATACATAATAAATTGTCACAATATTAATATAAATCTACATTTAAATATAAAATTGTGTTCACTTAAAAATTATTGTTTATAATTCATGTCGACATTATTTCGATAAAGAGCTTAATTGTTTTTTGTACCGAGAAGTTTGTTTAGTTTAGTTTTATTCACCATCAAATTTATTTCACAAATAATTAGGCGCAGGCTATACATTTCTGCCATACCTCCAACCATTGAGGTGTATTTTTGGATAAACCCTGACAATACTCTCATCCATAGTGTCTTTATCTTCGTAAGTCGCTGCAAAATCTATTTTTCTTTGAACTTTGATGCGATTCACACTCAAACTGCGTTGTATCAATCGTTTCGCGTGCCGACGTCGTCAATGTGTTTTACCAGGCGTGATGTTTTATTACAAAATGATGTACTTTGTTGCAGCCATTTGGTTAAATAAGCCAGCTAATTAGACGTCTAGGCCGTAAATTGAACGCCGGCTTCCAATTTGATGCCTAGGCCGATAGATAATTGAACTAGAATCACTCTAAAGTTTAACAACTCACTCAGCCAAGTGATTCAAAAACAACCTAAAAAAATAAAGAAGTGAAATAAAATAAATAACCTAACCTAACTAAACATCAATATCCTATTTAACTAAATGACTACATAAAGTTCAGCCATCTGGTTAAGCGTTACGGTCAACGACTTGGCTGGTTGTTCTCCAGTCATTTAATTAGATGCCGGCGTTTAATGAACGAACTAGGCGACTAATTAGCTGGTTAATTTAACCAAATGCCTGCGACATTTACATTCCATGGATGAGGGCACTGTCTACAGTCACTCATTCCCCTACTGTTCTATTCTAGCATGTGCATGTATTAGCTTCAACAACCACCATACTAATCAGTGTTGCCACCCCCCCGCTAACAGAGCAACAGGCCACCGTGACGATACCGGGCACTAACATATCGATACCGTTATCCGCGCTCGGCAACCAAATGATATCGATACCTGGCTCCAACCTAGTGCAGGGCTTATCGATACCGACTAGTCAGGTGCCGACCAGCCAGACGATATCGATACCGTGTAGCGCGCCCGACAAGAAGGAGAAGGATGCCAGTCCGCAGCACCAAGGTTTGTACACTAATTGGGTGGGAACAACTTTTCACTAATCATAATCACACAGGCAGAGTGTTCCGATAGAACGTAAGATCGAATCTATCTCGGCACGGTGAATTTTTCATTCTTGCTTTCGATAAACATTTAATTATTATTCACAAGGTCGGGACTTAATCGCGTAAAATAAGTTTTAAATTTACATCCGACGTTTCGAGACCACGGGGACAACGCCGTCCTCGAAACGTATCATTTAAACAAATAACATTGTCCATTGTTTGATTGTAAGAAAAACTACAAAGCTTTTGTTAAATAAGTAATGAAATGAAATGAATATCATTTACGATCACTGAATGCCTGAAGTTTTCGAGTTACACGCCCTGTAAAATGTTGTTTCCATCCTAACTTCATCTAAAATATCTAATACTGTTCTATCTCCCAAGCTTACTTCTTGTTTCGCTGTTAAGGTTTATTTGCTTGGTGTAATAATTTCCTTCACAATCATGCACATCATCGTTATATGTTACCATCACGGTTTCAGTAAAACACTGTGTTAGATCACTCTTGTATTTATTTGCTGTAACTTTAATAAAATTTGGTTAAGTTTTATAGTCTATTCCATATGGAGCTGCAGAGAATGTAAATAAAAACATTTTGTATACCTCATTGCCTGAAAATTTTTTATGTTTTTTTTTGCACTCTAAAGGGGCCCACACTATCAGTCCGCCGGACGATATCGGTCTGTCAGTTAGAACAAAAATTGGACAGTTCCGAACAACTGACAGGCTGATATCGTCCGGCGGACTGATAGTCAGAGGACCCCTTTAGCAGATCTACTAGGAATAGACTTTTAATATATCTTAAAAAAAAAAAGAAAATCAAAAGGGTCAAAGATATTTTTATTAACTTTTTTTGACACAGTGTGGCTTGGGTTGTGTTTTTTAAGGTTTCATACAAAATTGAGCCCCTGTCAGTTGTGGACGGCGTTTTTATCCCAGATGCTAAAATATCAGATTGGCTAATCTCTTATTTATTCTGTCTAGTTAGTCTATTATATCGTCACTCGGTAAATACCATGCCGAGAGAGAGAAAATGGTCATTGGAGCTGTCATTTTAGTCCCTGGGAATCCTGGGATATTTGTTACTAGTAAATCGTCTTGCAACCTTGCCGACCGTCCTCGTGCTTGACCGGCACCCTCTAATGTTCGCCGTGTGCCCGTGCAGGCGGCGGCGTGGCGGTGCGCGGCGGCGTGGGCGGCGTGGGCGGCGTGGGCGTGGGCATGGGCATGGTGCCCGTGCAGGTGCCCGTGAGCGTGGCCAACGGGCACACCGTGTACCAGACCGTGCACCTGCCCGTGCACGCGCCGCAGCATCTGCAGATCATCCCGCAGCTGCAACAAGTAACAACCCCCCCCCCCCCCCCTATCTTATCTTATGGTTTTTGGGGGCCCTTGCGGATACACTTCGACCCATAGGGATCTTTTGTGCAGAACAACCCCACTAAATCTACGTCATCATTTCTTTTTAACTTTTAACTTGAAAGGTTCCCCATGTCAAATTTCTACTTGCAATATTTGAACATATTTCTTTGATAATTCCACTTATCCAAAATTTTATACTATTTGCGTAGCCATTTTGAATTAAATGTCATTCGTAATATTTGATTAAATATCGGTGTTTCTAGTAAATTTGATCAAGTCATCCAATTTCTTTGATCAATGCACATTGGACCAAGATATTGGACAGATGGAATACCACCATTAGACACCGTGTAGAAACCAGTTGTAGAACCTCTCATCAGTTTTTTTTTTTATAAATGTTGAATTGGTCAGAATTTTGTTCAATAATAATAAAAAAGAAAAAAAGAACTTTTATTTTGAAATGAAGTATGTTGCCTTTTAAGTTAATAGATAGTAGTTTTTTTTAAATGAGGTCTCTGTAGGTTTTTTTTTTAATTAATAAGCAAACTTTTACTTACATGGTATCCTAATGTGCATCTTTCCTTTAGATGCAAACACAACCACAAGTAGCGAACGTGCTCACGCCATCGGGACAGATTCAGCAGATTCAAATCGCGTCGCTGGCCAATGTTCAGGTATTTATACAACAAACGGTTTCTTCAACACCGATATGAAATTACCTAACTCAAGACACTGACATTCGTAGGAAAATTTGCAATTTGTGCGGAGGTTACCACACATGTGAGAGCCTGTCGGATTCGTGAATGCGGAGCGTGAGTGGGTTCGCGAATGGATGTGTGATTGCACGAATACGTGGAGTTGTACCTCGTCTTGCAGAAAATTGTTTCATAGAATGTAATACTTCGCAGAATCGAATTTAAACTGTTGTGAGACATACTAAAGGGGCCCACTGACTATCAGTCCGCCGGACGATATCGGCCTGTCAGTTAGAACAAAAATTTGACAGTTCCGAACAACTGACAGGCTGATATCGTCCGGCGGAATGATAGTCAGTGGGCCCCTTTACATTAAATCATTTTACGGTTTAGACTCACTTGTTTTAGTCACTCGCGCGACATCTTGCCATGCATGCATGCATGTTGCATGTTGTCATGACTTCGCAGAATTTTCATTTCAATAAAAAATATTTTTTTCACAAAGGGTCGCAGTTCTAACCTAACCTAACCTACTTTTCTGTTAGACCTAATGGGTTTTACACAATGACCTATACCTAAAAAGTTAACGGTTTTTGAAAAAAAAAAAAAGGTTCTATGAAATGAAAATTCTTCGAAAAATTACATTCTATGAAACAATTTTCTGTGAAAGAAGCGGACACCGTTTTTATTACCCTTTGGGTACGGAACCCTTAAAACTGACACGACTTGGAAAACTACATATGTCAGAAACATTCGCGAGTGTAGTACTACAATGTATTCATCATCCGGGTTAACGTATTAGGAAGCGTATAACTGATGAATATATTAGATGGAGCATACGAGGACTATATTATTGTTCGCATAATGATTTAGTATGAACTGATTAGTTCACATCATAATTTACTGTGTTTTATTTAGCAGCAAAATGGAGCAACACAAGCCAACGCCAGCGCCGGGCAAACTCCAGGAACCATAACGCTACAGGTAAAAACATTATTGTTTTTTTAATCGTGTGTTTAAACCTAACAGTTGCTTAGCTTGGAAGACTTTTTGGGGAAAGGGTTCTTTGACAGCTGATGACAGATCAACACAGAAGTCCATACTTAGAGCTACAGGTACCCATCGTCAAAAAGTTGCTCCCATACAAGATATAATATAGAAGTTTTATTGTAAAATTCCTTTGTATGGCGGATGGCGTCGACTAGGGACTCTTAAAACGAAGCAAAAACCATTCACAATGGACATGACCTTCAGTAATAAGGCAAATAAGGAATATCGTCGGAAGCAGGTTGTCTGTGTGTGCTATGGCTTACCTTTCTTGCTCTTTTAGCAAGACAAGAAATTTAGCAGTTCCTTTTTTATCAGGAATTTGTCATTCGAACTTACGATCTCACCGTTCACTGGTCACTAGAAGCTTTGAGAGTTTAACATTTTAGAAGCGCTAATAGAATCTGCCGTAATCTAGATTGAATAAAACTTCTGATTTTCACGGGCCGGGAAAAATTAGCCACAACGCTAATCTAACCGAAGATTAGACGTCACACTACTCATTACACACACCACACTAACTCACATTAGGAAGGAATTTTACTGCGTTTAGCTATTTACGCCTATGGCAGAATTGGTTAGCGTAACTTCATAAATTCTAATTTCTAATTTAAAATCAATCTAAACATTACACCTTGTCCCCCGCTGCCCGGACCCTGGTAACGTATATAGGCCGTACAGAACCCCATGCAGGGCGACAACACAGCCATCCAGCAACAACCATCGCAGACTATCATCACCAGCACGCCCGCCGGCCAGCAGGTCACAGTTATACCCGCCACTAGCAACGTGCGTCCTAATGTCGTTCAGGTACTAGGGGACGAGAGAACCCCCTTGAAGGATAGCTGTAGCGTTCTTAAAGAGATGGTATGGATGGACCAGTAGCTCTAACATACAGAGGACTACAGAACGCCGACAGGTTAATCCAAGCTCCAGAAAACACATATAATAAGGCGTAACTACACGGTGACCAATCAAGCTTTCGGTTCCGACCGTCCAATCGCAGACCTTGGTGCGCAATACAATTTGGTGGCAAGCCTAAATCACGGTCGGAAACTACCAAGTTCACATTGGTCGGAAGCCTCGTTTCCTACTGGGTACTAAGAGCTGTAGGTTCTCAGGCAGAGCAGTTATAAAATTCACAAAAATAAAAATAAAATGAAATGAAATGAAATGAAATGAAATGAAATGAAATGAACCACACGCTTGATGCTCTGTAGACCTTTCATAAAACATTATTCACCATTAACGAGCTGAGAAACTTGAGAAAGTCGTCCCTCTTCCCTTCCAAAATAAAATTTTGCTGCTAAACATCTACTTATAGTCTGGCAAACCCAATTTGTCGGTAAATAAGAACAGAAAACTAATCCCTTTCTTTTGGATAGTACTAGCGTAAGACAAAGACAGTATTATTATTTCAGTCTATGTTTGAAATGAGACAGTGCCTGGCCAAACTTTAACTTCTCGAGAATTATCCAATTGAACTAATTAGAAATGATTTGCACAGATGCCAACGTTGGGCGGCATCGGCGGAACTGTGCAGCTGGTCCCAGCGCTGGGCTTGCCCGGCGTGCAAATCGCACAGCTACCCCAGCAGGCTCAACCTCAACCGCAGCCTATCATTGGTAAGTACTTAAGCAGTTTAGGCGTTATGTCTTCAAGGGTATCGGAAACCTTTGATTTAGGTAATGTCGTGATATGACTGATATGATTAATCATTCTACGAATCATGGTCGTCGATATTGTATAAAAGGCCTGCCAAGGATATATACCGGCCTCTATTATCAGGATGGCGGCAAATCGTGCGGGACGGAGATCCTTGGCGATGGTGAACAAAGCAACGACCTCATGTGGTCCCGATCTTCGGTCATGAAAAATCTGCGTGGACTCGCCTTAGCCCCTTAGGTTATTTTGTACTGCGTCGTGTTCAAAATTCTACAAAACATCAAACGCAGCAAATATTTGTACAGTACCAAGGGCCTGACACTCTTTGATGTAGAAAGATAGTCTTATTGCGATTCCTATAAGAGGAAAGAGAAAATAGTGCCATGCTTTGCCTTTATCACCGACCGGGCATTTTTTCATGGTCGGGTTATGGCATCATAACTAGGAGGCGCTGGCGAAATACCGAAATTTAAAAAATAAAGAATTTATAAGTGAAAGAGAAAAAGGATTATGCTACCATACATGAAACTGTCAATACATGAATATGTCTTTCTCTTACCCCTGGTAGCTCGGTTTCATGTCTATAATTACTTGTATATACTATGTCTATATGTACAGTACACTAAATTTCGAAAGGATTTTTTAAAATGAAATTTCAAATGTGTGGAGTTTTTTTAGTTTAGTTTTTCGTCCGTTAAGAGCTTATTACACTATTCTAATTTAGTCTAGTAACTAACAAGAGGGACGTCGCTATACGTGAGATACGATAGGACGTATCTCTTCTCGCGTCTCACTCACTCACTCACTAAATTTAGCAGTGTAAGCTTTAATAAGCCCTTTACTTCAAATTTGCTTCAAATTAAATAAAAAAAAACAATTTTAAACTTCAACAAACCAATTATTCACTAAACAAAAAGGTTAGATTTAAGGCTCCACCAATGTAGCCAAAACTACCATAAAACGTCTTAACTGTATAAGGGTGGTTGGCTTAAAGGACTCGCATCCAGGTCATAAATAAATATAAGGGTGGTATTTGGTCAATGTGTATTTTGTCTCACATTTTGCTTAATGAGAGAGTGAAACGCAATGACATTGGACCAAGGGCCTGACACTCTTTGATAGAGAAAGATAGTCTTATTGCGATTACTGTAAGAGGAAAGAGATGCTTTGTCCTTATTATCACCGACCGGGTTTTTTTTCATGGTCGGGTTATGGCAGCATAGGTACGAGGCGATGGCGAAATACCGAAATGTATAAGAGTGAAAGAGAAAAAGGATTATGCTGCCATACATTAACCTGTCAATACATGAATATGTCTTTCTCTTACCCCTGGTCGCTCGGTTTCATGTCTATAACTACTATACTATTCTATGCATTGGACAAAGACATTTAACAGGTGGAATACCACCCTATCTTATCTTTTTACGTAAAATTTTCCGTATGGCAACACTGAGTAACTGTCAAGGTAGCGTCTGTCAGACAGACGCAGTCAACGTCAACATGGTTTTTGTTTCTGCGTGTTCTAAATTCAAGCGTAATTTGATTGATTAAAATAAAAACGGATGTATTTTTATTAGAACAATATTAAAATTACGTTGAATTTGCTACTTTAATTTATCGTTAAAACAATGTGGCCAGCAGAATTAGATGAAGTTAAAATTGAACCAAAGGATCCTTTGTCCGACGAAGACGATCCGCTCACTGGCGATAATGGTAAATTGTTTAATAATGTGTTTTGTAGGATGTAAACTAACGAATTCACTGACTACTTAGTTCTATGAGTAAAAAAAAGGGAGTTATGCCATATCACATGTTGTTTGGAATGTTATTATTATTGGTAGTCTTCTTTAACCTGGTGTACAAGATATAAACCCACAACTCTAGGAGATGTATGTTAAAGATTCTTTATTTGTTGTTAAAATGTTTTATTTTTACTTGTTGCAATCATTTTTAGGTAAGATAGTGTCATTCTAATTCAATTTTATTTAGTAATTCTTCAAGTTTAGGAGTAAAAAGTTGACAGAGTAGAGGCAGACCACAGACATAACATGTGTTCCCCGCATTAAAGTTCAAACAAAATAAATCAATGTGAAACCTATTTTACAGGCCAGCAAATCCAACAAGATCCCAATGAGCCAGGCAAGTGGCAGATAGTCACTGTTGGCAACAATAGCAATAACAGCAACAGCGGCAACACTTCCGGCACAGAGTGTGAGAACGGGAAGCAGAGAGCGGCCAGTCCCAGCGGCAAGAGGATGATGAAGAGAGTGGCTTGTACATGTCCAAACTGTGATCAGGGAGAGAAGTAAGTTGTTTTAAATTAAAAAAATAATAATTAAATAATCATTTATTTCAGGCATGGCCCATAGAAGTGTTAGTAACAAAAAACTTAAAAATTAATGTTAAACAGTACAATTAATTAAAACCTGGAGCTGGAGTGCAGACTGATCCATCTACGCGTCATCGGCGAGTTCCACCTCCCAGCAAACACACTCGAGCAAAGAGGCACAGTTTTCCTTATAATCACATGGAAGCCATCAACGCTTGCCTCTGCAAACATGCCCGAGGCACTGCACCTCCGTCGAAGGCTGAGCAACATCCTGAAGGCATCATTATATTGAACACGAAGAGCGCTGTACGTCCTCTGCGTATAATTGACCCATAGGTTACAGGTGTAAAAGCACTGACAGTATGCCCTAAGGAGAGTTACTTTAACTTCCTTAGTGCACCCCGAAAACCTACGTGCCAACATGTTGCAGCGGACGTACAGCGCCCTTCTCTCCCTCTCGATGTCAATGTTGTCACAGAGATCCTCAGTTACTCGTGGATCCTCAGTTTTATAGGTTTACATATTAATTTGGAAAGTACCAGATAGTCACTGTCAGTAACAACAGCAATAGTGGGAAGACTTCTGGCACACAGTGTGAGAATTGGAAGCAGAGGTCGGCCAGTCCCTGTGGCAAGAGGATAATGAAGAGGGTTGTCTGTACATGTCCGAACTGTGATCATAGGTAGAACTCGTGTTGCCAGGTGAGCGGAAGAGAATTATCGTATTTAGGTGTCAAAATTATCATACGCCTTTCTAAAAGGCACTACGTTTAAAATTTCTTGCATAATTAGCTTCCATGTCCAATTTACAGCTTCGATTTACAGGAAATTTCGAAATTTTTGGAGGATTTAAGAAGCTGAACCCCCAAAAGGTGCATTTTTTTTTTTCTTATGATGTATAGGCAGGCGTTTGACCACGCCAATTGTAGCCTATTTCTGAGGGAAAGTAATAATAATAATAATAATAAAAGACGTTTATTCAAGAAGTTGTAACATAGGTACATAATAAAAGTACATGATAATGCTTACAAACTAATTGAAAGGGAAGGTGGCTCAGCTGATGTCTGTGCCAAAAAGGCTTCGGGGCACAGCAGCCCCAAAGGTTTTCAGCAACGGACGCTGTTATTCTGCCACCATACAAGTACATATTTTACTTCAAATACTTTTTGGGAGGCATCGTTCAAGGGTTGAAATTATCGTACTTTTGCGTATGATAATGCTCTTTGCAACATACATCGTACCGGAGCCCAAATTATCGTATATGTACGACAATTATCGTACGCCTGGCAACACTGGGTAGAAGTAAGTTGTTTAATAAATTACCATGATTGTCTGGAAATAAATATTTTGTGATATTCTTACACAACCCACACAGTCCCACTTCAAACTCAAATAAACTATTGTTGAGGGTAAATAGAAAACTTATTACAGAAGATTTTTGGAAAACTCGTGAACAAATATCAATGCTAATCATACAACTACCCTTACAGGGATTTAAATACGTCACTACAAACTGGCCTACAGGTTCTATTGAGTATCAAATATATTTTAGTTTACTGAAGCTATAATTTTACAAAGGACAGTAAGAAAACATTATTTTTATCTGACTGCTCAAACTGATCAACCTAAATGTTTGTTTGTGTCCTTTTATTGTTGAAATTTCTCTTCTCGGTTCAATCTGACAAACTGAATTCAATGATAAGAGTTTTGAATGATTCACGGTTAGTTTCACTAGACTTATATTGACTGGGATATAGACTTTGATACTTTTGTATTGTCTTTGAGCTCCCGATATTTCGACGCAGTTACATGCATCTTGTTCACGGGTGACTGAAGATAGTGGGGCCGACCATTCAATAATGTATGTTTCCTCTTACAGCCGGCTAGTAGATCGCAAGAAGCAGCATGTGTGCCACATTGCGGGCTGCAACAAGGTGTACGGCAAGACTTCACACTTGCGCGCTCACCTTCGTTGGCACACTGGCGAGCGTCCCTTCCTCTGCAATTGGCTCTTCTGTGGAAAGAGGTATAGTATAACCATATTACTACTTTGACTAGATGGAGCATGTTAAACGACACGCGGTCATTACGCATTGGGGCTCTCAAACTGAAGTCGAAAAGTGGCAGCGCTCGCAGTTGAAATGACAACGTAACACTTGTATTGTAGTTCGGGCGATTTTCCGCAATTCGACGACTGGCGCCTATTTTGCGTGACATGGGGGGGTGGCCTAGTCCTGCCAGCCCAGCTCCTCGAGGAATCCTATCAAACCTTTGATGTTGAGTAGGACCTCGGGGAGGTCTCTCGGGGATCTAAGATGTTTTGCCCTGTATGGGGCCACTCTGCTGCATTCCAGCACCACGTGAGAGGCTGTTTCTTCTGTCACATGCATCCTCTGCATTGGGGACTGTCTGTGACACCGTAACACTTTAAACTTTTGTAAACGTAATTAATGTCATTAACGGGTCGAACGTGATTCAATTTCATTATTTTACATTATTGACATTTTGCTGGGACGTCAGTCTTCCGTGACCACAGCTAGTGCAATCTAGTTGAAACGTCGGAAAAAAGGTAAAATAATAATATTTAATCGCGTTAGACCTGCTAATGACATTAATTATGAAATGACAACGGTTCACGTCAGTTAGATGTAAATATAATGTAGAGACGCCCGGCCGGGAACAGGCGGGCTGTCGTCGCGTCTCAAATCTTCTTGTTTTCCTGCAGAACAAGACATCTGTCCTTTAGTTTGCTCTCTTTTAGTGTGTCTCTACCAAATGTATTATATCGCGGAGCCGCATACATAATACATTCTGCTAGTAAGTGTAAGCTAGTGCACAGTGTGGACAGGAGGCATCTCTACTAATGTTCATTACATTAAGATGTCTGTTGAAAGTGTTATGACCAGTGATAATACCGGTCAGTAGTCTCAGACTGCTCTTACCTAGTTTTCGAAGATACCTGGTTCTCCTATGATCTATACCGTTAATTATCATCTTCGACTGTCTGCATCCAGTCTCTTCTTCCCATTCTCTGTGCCTTCATCTCTTATCTTCTTTATGACTCCCTTCGTGACATCTGCTGACATAGGTAGAGCCGGTTCCGGACCCATATATTCCGTCTCCGCCTCTATCCTCGCCAGCTCGTCTGCTTTCTCGTTTCCCGTTACTCCCTGATGTCCCGGTACCCATGCCTCCGTGACACTTCTTTGCTTGCCTATCGAGTTTAGGCTCCTCTCTACATTCTCTCACCAGCCGGGCTAGCACATGATTGGCGCGAGAGTATCTCGCCGCGACAGACTACCCGTCCCCCTTTAATTCATACAGTTAGTAAAAGACGGGTAGCCTATCTCGCGGCGAGATACTGTCGCGTCAATCATGTGCGCGGCCTACAGAGAGGAGGTGACCGATATCTTTAGCTTGCAAATGGCAAATAAAAATTGAGTTACTGGGGTTTATTATTTAGGCACGTGTGTTGTAGCGACATTTTTAGACGTGCCTCGCGCGCGCCGCCTCGGCCGAGGCACGTCTACACTGGCCGCTCTGTGTGGACCCGGCTAATGAGAAGCGCGGGTCGAGTTGTTTTTTACGATTAAAAGAGCGTACGCGCGTGTATGGCTTTCGCGAGATTCGGGAGTCTTGTTAAACACTTTTTAGTTCGGAAATGTGGACTACTAGTAAATTGCATAAATCATCTTTAGGTTCACACGGTCAGACGAATTACAACGGCATAGACGAACGCACACCGGTGAAAAACGCTTCGAGTGCCCCGAGTGCAGCAAGCGGTTCATGCGCTCAGATCACCTCGCCAAGCATGTCCGCATACACACTAAGAATCGCATCACGGTAAGCATTAGCGTTACTTATGAAACGAAGTAAATCATATTTGTTTTTTTTTCTAGAATCATTGAGAACCAATGCTAAGTGGCTTATACTCCACTTCAATTATATAAATCTTTTAATCACCTCTCATGCAAACTGTAAAAACAAGCTATACTTATTTGATATTTATTGCACGAAAGACAACCCAATCGTACAAAAGACGGACTTGCTACACTAAGGAAGAGATTCTATTAATATTTTAAACAAAAGTAAATATATTTTATTTTATTTTACTTAATACTTTATGTGCCAATCATGAATGTTATTTGCGCTAATTCTCTCGTTTTTAACATTTCTCTAGAACAGAATTTCCTTAAATATCCCCATTATGAATAATTTAAATATCCTTACTGTTTCAGGAGGTAGCCACCTCAACGCAATCCATGTACTCGGACTCCGGCGACGACAGTTGCGATGAGAAAATGATGCTCACCATAGAAACCATCCATCCCGAGGGTGAAGACGATAAGCAGCTGCTCATGATCCGGCCCGCAGGCAAGATAGAACCCGACCACGATAGCTAGAACGAGGACAGCGACGGGTAGGCGTCGCTGTCGTGTGTGAATAGGAAAGTTAGATAGATAGAAATGGCCAGTTTTGGAGGGCGGTACCTTCATGGATAGGCAGTAGCTAATGATATGGTGGTGGCTTCTATATCTGTATCTTTAGGTAGTTAAATAAATGTAAACAATGTGTTTTTACATTTTCGGGTACTCTGGATCTGTTCTTTCATCGTTCTCGTTTTAACCTTTTTAATTTAATCGTACCCTCAAATGGCTAAATATTCGATCTCGTCTTAGGTTCTTTACTAGGGCGAAGTAATAGCAAACTAAATGACTATTGATTAATCAAATCATCCCGATATATTCCTATTAACAAAATAGCACGATTATAATAGTTTGTTGTTACGTTGAGTAAGTAATATTGTAGTAAAACTTTTGTAAGTTTTGGCACATCGAGTTAATTAACACATTAATTGACTTGAAGAATTTTCTTACCCAATAAAATACCTAATTGTGATTTGTTTACATTCTTTTAAATACCTAAAGATTATAGAACCGGGATAGGGAGCGTAAGTGGGATAGAATAGAAAGTGCTGCTTAAAAGACAGAAATAGGGAGCGTAAACTGTGCACAGTATAGGAGCCCACTGTTTAGTGTTTAGTGGCGCAGTTACTATGTCGAGTTCATGTTTCCGATATAGGCCATAAGGCCATAACTCGCACGCGGTTTCTATAGGGCGAACTATGTTGTAGCTAAGTTCTAAGGAGAACAGAAAACTATATTGCTCTGATTGTAAGAACAAGTGTGAAAATAATATTGTATCCATCCTACCAGCAAGATTAGTGATTGCTATTATACATAGATGTCACAAGTCTTGTCAAATTTTACTCCGTTTTAAGATCTCTTTCTGTTTGTCTTTGTGTTGCTGGTGACCCATGTGTTAAAATAAGTAATTTGGTCAGTATCTAAATAAAGTTTTAACATAGTATGTGAGACGAGGAGTGTTTTATAAGCAATAATGAAAGTATAAAAGCTTCTTTCAGAAAAAGGTGACGAATAAACGTTGATCGCAATAAAGTTTGATATAAGAAAAGTGTTAACAACACCTTTAAACTGATCATCAGTGGATTTTTTGCAATATCCTCGTAAGACCAGGAGGACTAACTAATTTAATGTAATTTAAACCATTTTCAATTTAGTTTTGACAAACAAAACAAAAGAAATTCAACCGTATAACCTTCACAATTGATTTCAAATTCAAATGGCATTTTTGTATGGTGGGCCTTGGACGGATAAGGTTTATGAATTATCTGTTAACAGTGTTGAAAATCAATTTGTATGTGTGTTGGTCTAAGTGCAAATTGTCGTATACTTGTTGCTAGTGTAATATTAGAAAATGAGAAGGCATTATTATTTATTATAGATATTTTATTAAACGAATCGCATCACAATTCGTAATTATGTGGAATCGTCTTTTATATTTATTTATATACAAATCTGCAATAAGGCCTAAGCGCTATTATAAATTTGTGTCCGATTTTTGTAGGACACAAATGAACCATCTTACACTAAAAGTAATAAATTTAAATTGTAATACTCTTAGGATGAAATGGTTCTTGATCAGTTGTTGTTGAAAGCATAATCAATTTCCTGAGTGAATCAACAAAATTGTTTGTCTTTTATGTTTTTGCAATAATATAGCGTATAGTTTGTAAATATCTAGAAGTTAAAACATTTTGTTAAACATATTTACATGATGAAATTCGTTGAGATTAATTGAAATCCATGAAACATTAATGTAAATAATGAGAATATTCAAGGCTCAATAACAGACTGGTTCCAACGAATGAGCCTTGGAATGTTATTCTTATAGTGAATGTGTGTCGAATAAATTAATAAAAGTTTTATTTCTGTTACTCGTCGTTTGAGCCGCCTGTATTGATAAAATGTCTACTAGGGTAAACAAACCATTTATTGGTACCGAATGTTAGCACATAGTTTTATTAGATTGGCGTACCGACGATAGGTTTGTTTACCTTCATGATTAAATTAAAAAATGTTAATGGCTGTGGGTGTTTCAAAAGTACAGACTTGTAAGTATTATGTCTATAGTCCGTCTAAGGGTGGTATTTCACCTGTGACAATTTCTTTGTCAAATGTGTATTTGCGTCTCATATTTTGCTTAGTGAAAGAGTGGGATGCAGTGCACATTGGACCAAGAAATTGCCATACCACCCTATGCTAACTTTGCACCGACTTGAAGAGGACAAAGTGAGGGAGTGTCATTTTAAACGTCATATTATCATAATTTTTTTACATGAATGATGACATTGCCACACTTTGTCATTGCAACTGCCATGCAGAGATCGCTTGGACCAACTCTAGAAGATTTTCATTTTTAACACCATAGTGTAAAAAGGAAGTATTTCGGAATTATCAAATTTACTAATGCAATGTATACCTACTTTATAATTTATCGATCTTTCTAATTCTTATTAAATTTTTTACCCTGCAATTTTATCTAACAAGCATTTTAAATTTGAACTGGTGTAAATAGTGATAA
Source organism: Cydia strobilella (assembly GCF_947568885.1). Classification (NCBI taxonomy): domain Eukaryota; kingdom Metazoa; phylum Arthropoda; class Insecta; order Lepidoptera; family Tortricidae; genus Cydia; species Cydia strobilella. The sequence goes on from NC_086044.1 coordinate 18,761,978, forward strand.
TTTTTGTAAATATTGTAAATTTAAGTATTGTAGTTGTTTGAACATAAATTAATAGAGATGCACCGGATATTCTCTTACTATCCGGTATCCGGCCATTATTTTAATATCCGGCCGGATATCGGATAGTGAAGCACTATTCGGCCGGATTTCGGATAGTTACTGCTTGATTTTGGGGTAAACAAATTGAATCTACAAACAATGGTCATAATCGAAGTGAATTTTAATTTAAAAATTCACATGTAACATTTGTGTAACACGTCCAACGTATTATTTGTTTATTGCGAAATACGCAAGCGCACGTGTACTATAAACGAAGTTACTCTGTAGTCTGTAATAACATAATAAAACTTTTCGAACCTAAAAATGGGTCCGCGCGAACGTTCACTACGAAATAGGTCAAAATCTGCTCGACGCGCACCTGCAATACTCAAAATGTTCCGCCGGCCGAATATTCGGCGGCCGGATACCGAATATTCGGTGGCCGGATATCCGGTATCCGGCCAAACAACTATTCGTTGCATCTCTTCTACCTACTTAGTAAGTCCCCGCGTACTAGTACAAGTACAAATTGAATTCTTGTGGAAACAAAAGAAAGTCCCAAATTAACAAGCGCAACAATTGAATTGGGTCTTACAAGGTAGTACATACAAGAAAACACAGTCATTTGGCTAAATTCAAATAGCAGCCTAGATGCAAACTATTCAAAGCGCCGAAGGTTCAAATTGAAAGACCTTTCAAGCAGTATTGTATATCCACTTTGTGGTTATTGATTGTATTGTTTTGTTATTGCCCTAATAATTGAATTTCGCGTGAGGGATCACTGACCCTCCTTGAGCCCATCTTGGTCTATAAAATTGTGTGCAATTATTTGATTTCCATAGACATAACTTCTATGAAACACGATAACAAAGCGTTTGAATCCGGGTTTCAAGTTAAAAGTGGCAGTGATTCATTCTATGTTTATCTCTTGCTGACTATACGGCTGCCTTTCCATTGAGGCGAACGAGCGAGCGACCAGGGGTAAGAGAAAGACATATTCATGTATTGACAGGTTAATGTATGGCAGCATAATCCTTTTTCTCTTTCACTTATAAATTTCGGTATTTCGCCATCGCCTCCTACCTATGCTGCCATAACCCGACCATGAAAAAAAACCCGGTCGGTGATAAGGAAAAAGCATGGCACTATTTTCTCTTTCCTCTTACAGGAATCGCAATAAGACTATCTTTCTCTATCAAAGAGTGTCAGGCCCTTGACTAATAGCATTGGTTGTAATCCAGCGGAGAAGACACGTGGATGCAATTGGTTGAATCCTGTGTCTCTTATCTCCGACTCAGTGGACTGTAATCAATTTTATTGTCACAACAAAGCACTGTAAGGCCCAAAATTAGCAAAATAAACTTGTAAATAATGTGATTATCTGTTATATAGTGTATATAAGCTGTATCATAAGTCTGTAAATAATTTAATCGTTGAACCATTTTAAATTAAATATTTTTTACACAATGTAGTTTTTTTTTTTTTTTTTCTAAAGCTTTTCTTTATATCTATGGAGGCTAGTCATATCCGGCCGCGATAAGCGTAGGTTTCATGATAAAGTCTGTCAAACCATCCGTCGGTAGAAAAAAAAACGGCCAAGTGCGAGTCGGACTTTTTAGTATTTGTTGTTATAGCGGCAACAGAAATACATCATCTGTGAAAATTTCAACTGTCTAGCTATCACGGTTCATGAGATACAGACTGGTGACAGACGGACAGCGGAGTCTTAGTAATAGGGTCCCGTTTTTACCCTTTGGGTACGGAACCCTAAAAAGCGGCAAATTTTATAAAAGTATGCGCGAGGGGTTATCGTCCGCTATAATTAATAGATAATTTGAATGTCGCGCCTTTTTCTAGTGGCGAAGTTGTTTGACAGACTATAGTTTACGAATCGCATGCTAGATGGCGCTGTTCTGTGTACTCCATAGACATAGTATAGTAGTTATAGACATGAAACCGAGCGACCAGGGGTAAGAGAAAGACATATTCATGTATTGACAGGTTAATGTATGGCAGCATAATCCTTTTTCTCTTTCACTCTTATAAATTTCGGTATCTCGCCATCGCCTCCTACTCCTACCTATGCTGCCGCAGCGCTTGCTTTGGCAATGCACATGTTTATGTTTCCGATTCAGGCCACAAGATGGCAGACCCTCTAACGCCTACCTATCAAGATTTTTATTGAAAGCATAACATGACACACTAAACTATATAATTTTTAAGAAAAAAAAACCGACTTCAATGGGGGATGCCGCTGAAAGTTTACTTATTGTTGATGGTGCACTCTTAGATTCCAGACAAAGAAATGAAAAAGACAGCATCTTTTGCCTAATTATCCTAATTCATCTTTTGCCTAATTGCCTAATTATTATAATATTGCCTAATAATGTAGAAAAAGAGGTTTAACCACCCACTTTTCTAGTAGCATTTCGTTTTTGTAAGGGTCGCAGTTCTAACCTAACCTAACCTACTTTTCTGATAGCATTTCGTTTCTGTAAGGGTCACAGTTCTAACCTAACCTAACCCACTTTTCTAGTAGCATGTCCGGGTCTGGGTCCGGATCCGAGTAAGGGTCCAAGTTTGGGTCAGAGTTCGGTCCGGGTCCGGATCCCAGTTGGGGTCCATGTCCAGACCCGGGTCCGGGTCCGAGTCCAGGTCCAATTTTGGGTCTGGGTCCTAAAGAAGAAAACAAATCGCCAAACGTGAACTATGTGTCGTTGAAGAGTTCCATTCTGATCATCATCAGCAGTTCCACTTCATCAAATGTCACTTTTTTAAATGTAAATGCTGGACTTGTTGATGAAAATACAAAAATCATAATATGTATGCCTTTCACATTTGAGGAGTTCCCTCGGTTCCTCATGGGTCTCATCATCAGAACTCGAGCTTGACAAAAATATGTCTTAAAAACTTAAGTTGCTTAACAAACATAAAGAAGAGGACAATTCGCCAAACGTAAACTATGCGTCATTAAAGAGTTCCATTCTGATCATCATCAGCAGTTCCACTTCATCAAATGTCACTTTTTAAAATGGAAATGCTGAATCTGTTGATAAAAATACAAAAATCACTATATGTATGCCTTTCACATTTGAGGAGTTCCCTCGATTCCTCATGGATCCCATCATCAGAACTCGAGCTTGACAAAAATGTTTCTTGAAAACCTAACTTGCTTAACAAACATAACGAAGAGGACAAATCGCCAAACGTGAACTATGCGTCATTAAAGAGTTCCGTTCTGATCATCATCAGCAGTTCCACTTCATCAAATGACACTTTTTTAAATGTAAGTGCTTGATTTGTTGATGAAAATACTAAAATCACTATATGTATGCCTTTAACATTTGAGGAGTTCCCTCGATTCCTCATGGATCCCATCATCAGAACTGCGTTTTGACAAAAACGGGACCAATCTGTATGTATATACTTACAATCAAAAAAAGAATTTTCAAAATCGGTCCAGAAATGACGGAGTTATGGAGTAACAAACATTTTAAAAAAAACATACAACCGAATTGATAACCTCCTTTTGAAATCTTGAAGTCGGTTAAAAACATAATTTGAATAGTTTGTTCACAAACCTGTTCGGCGCGGCTGCGGCGCTGTTCTGTGTTATTCCTGAATCGCGCTATTGATTTTTTTCTTAGGATAATGACCCCAGACTAGTGCATAATATATAATATTAATAACTTAATAAGTTTAATTTACAAATCACATGCTAGACGGCGTTGTTCTGACTTGTTTCATCATAATTACTTAAAAAAAAATGAAATAAACTTAAATGACACTTGAATAACATTATACTAAATATTTGCATGCATTGCGAGATTGCGTAGAGTTATAATTGAGGTTCTATAAGGAGGCAAGTACTATAATCTCGTGATAGAACTAGATCTTGATGCTACCGGGAACTGGGTCGCAGGGTTGTGCCTGGTGTAGCACGATGCTAACGGCAAAGAGGGTGTGTACTGTTTAAAAAAAACCGGCCAAGAGCGAGTCGGACTCGCGCACGAAGGTCCCATACCATTACGAAAAAACCACAAAAAATCACGTTTGTTGTATGGGAGCCCCACTTAAATATTTATTTTATTCTGGTTTTAGTATTTGTTGTTATAGCGGCAACAGAAATACATCATCTGTGAAAATTTCAACTGTCTAGCTATCACGGTTTATGAGATACAGACGGACAGACAGACGGGCAGCGGAGTCTTAGTAATAGGGTCCCGTTTTTACCCTTTGGGTACGGAACCCTAAAAAACGAACATTTTACACTTTCCATACAGCTTGGTATGCAATATAGGTACGTAATATATGTAAACACTTTTTAACAGTGATTATTGGAATAGGATCGCCAACAAGATGGGGGCAGCATGTTGTTACTGCTGGGGTGAAAAGTAGTAGGTACACAAGAACAAGATTTTATTACAGTATTAAAATTAAAATCTGGCTGTACGCGTTAGCAGAAATAATGTCAACGCTCATAGTAAAATAATTTCAGCTTCGGCGACGTCTGATGTTAATATAACTGTTTAAGTTTAAATAGGTTCTAAGGGCCACTTGCACTATTCACTCACCCGGGGTTAACCTGTTACACCTGGAGTTACCATGGTTACCAATTGACCGGGTGGCCCTTAAGGGATGATTTTTGAGATAAAAACTATCCTGTCCTTTCCCGGGACTCATCGGCTCCAACGGCCATGGTCCAGAAATGCAATAAGAAGTACTAGTGTCCGAAAAGTAGACCCAGTGTTCGAAGACTTCGTGTGTAAGACTACGACAACCACAGCAGTAAGCGGCAACCCTACCCGTGGCACTAGGACTACTAGGAGGCTATCGCAATGCTTTCCAACGGTTTTGCGCCTTTTTATCTTTCCCGTCCGCGGAGCAATGGTTCCGTTCTTGTTGTTTAGAAAATAGATATACAGAGTTAATTGCCGGAATGAGATGTATCTGCAATAATTTATGCGGTTATCTGGCTCTACGTGTAGGAACGAACATTATGGGTAACGGATTTGTTAGATAATGCTTTAACGGAATGGATTTAATCGTGATTATGTTAGCTGAATTAAAAAGGAGGTGTGGCTCGTAATTTACATACAAATAAGTATGTTAACATATAACGAAGCGTTCATGCCTTTGCGGTGCCTGCTTATTAATATACCTAACTAAAATCGCATAAGTATAAGTGTCATACAGATATTAACGATAAGTTTGAGAGGTATCTTTCACATAGTAATAGTAGATTTCTTCTAGAGGTATCTTTCTTTCACATGGTACAGTTTTTCAGATAGTAGTGCACATACGGTCAATATGGGCGACTGTTTGGAGTTGTGTCTGTTTACATTATTATTAAAGTCAACAAAGAAACCAGCGCAGAACCGTTTCAGCAAAGGCTAGGAACTAACTAGAATTGTATTAGGGCATGTGGATTTGATCGAAATGCGAGGACTTAAAGGATTATCCGTGAATTAAGCAATAGTGTGTTAGACCGGTCTTTATTTGGCAATATGTAGGAGGTAGATATAGGGACCGTCACTAGTCACTAGGTATAATTGAGCGAGCGTTAGCAAATTTTAGCAAAAAGCAGGTTCGACTAGCGCAGCGGTTCCTAACCTGGGGGTAATTACCCCCGTGGGGGTAAAACTGGCATTTTACGGGGGTGATAAGCTGACAACAAAGATAAAGTAAATTACTTTTAAAATTAATTAAATTACTTTATTGATAAGGTGACAGTACTAAAAAGGTTAGGAACCACTGGACTAGCGTTACTTTTGTAGTAACTATGCAACTTTATTTTTCATTTTTCGCTCTATACCACACCTCTACCTCTACATCTACCATCTAATGATAACTGGATACAGGCTATATCAGTTGTCACACCTGCCTGCCTCCCAACTAGCAAAAAGCGGTTTTATAATTATCCTAAGACCAATTTTCAATAGACTTATAGCAAACTTATAAGCGCTTACAAGCCCGGAAAAGGGCCCACTTTATTAGTGTATTTAGTTTTTTAATAGTCTAATATACCCTCACGGAATTCAACTCACGACTGTAACAGCCGGGTAGCGGCATTTTGTAAAACCGTACACTCCTACGAAATCTATTATTAGTCTCTTATAAAACTAAACTAGATCTAGATTGTTATGCACTTCACAATTCTTCTGCAAGTTCTTACTCGTTCATTTCGTTCAGTCAATCATTCAGTTCTTCGTGTAATAGGAAAAGCTTTATTAAAGTACTTAATAATATTTTGGACATTAATAAGGTAAGTTATATTATAATTTATCAGTGTTCGTTATTTCATGTTGATAATCAAAAACATACAGGGAACTCGTATTTTTCATGCAACATACCAACTTTCTGGTTAAAATTTTAAAGCGCCTCTTAAAATAAGCAATTATACATTCGTATTCATTATTTTAAAATCTTCCCCATTAGTAATTTTCGGTAGCCATTTTAGGCTAGCATTTCGAAGTGTTACAATACCACTATTGGCAAACACGGTTCTATAATGTCCCATAGTCACTGCATTCACTCGCCATGTTGTTATCATGACTTATAATAACTTTGCCAACGAACCAATAAGTTTCTTTGACAATAACAACATTGAACATAGCTCTTATAAAACCATTACGTTTATAATAGCATGCGGCAAGCTTGCATAAAACTAGATTCAATTACGACTTACAAATGCTTTTATAAAACTATTTTATTTGTAACGGATTCAAATATTGTACTTATTAGCGCTTATAAAACTAAGTAACCAGTGACTTATATTGACCGGGATATAGACCGTAGTTACCTTTTGTATTATTTGTGAGCTCCCGATATTACGACGCAGTTACATGCATCATGTTCACGGGTGAAACTAACCGTGAATCATTCAAAACTCTAAGTAACAAGTGTAAATGGAATCAAGTGTATTTACACTTATAGGCAGCTTTAATAGGAGATTCGGGTCTATAGTAGCCTAATAAGCAATCTTAAAAGCGCTTACAAGTGCTATTTATAAGAAGCTTCATTCTTAAGTCTGATTGCTCTTACTAAAAGCTTTTAAAAGAGGGTGCGGCTTATAGTGGTTCATATACTTAGTACTAATTATCAGAGTAATCGTGATCAAATACTAAATAGCATTTTCTGAGACGCATATAAGAGTAATTGCGAACGCCAAAATCAATATAAGAATCTTATAAGTGTCTTATTCCTATAACATAATTATGTGCTCTGAGACTATTTTGCTTGTTGGGCTGCTTACTGAATAATAATAATATATCATCTCTATCTTTATCTTCACATAGACTCCTCAGCACATTACTCTATTTAAGTAATTCAGGATCAAAGGTAATTTTGCGAATGCGCGCGCCGCTAGTTGCCTCCAAATGCACAGACCTAGACCAAAACTACGTTAGGCGGTTATCACACTGCTCCAAACTTCGGAGCGGTGTCCGGTAATGCGGTTTTTCAACTTTGTACTGTAGAATCTTGATTTGTATGCGAAAACCGCATGGTATAACACACTGGCTCCGCCTCTCTGTGCTAAGGTACGAATCGCATGACGGTTCGCGCTTTCGGACGGAGATGCGATGCGGACCACACCGAGCTCCGTAGTACCGTACGGATTTTTGTTCATAGACTCGGTTCGTCGTACAATCGTGCGTCATCGCCGCACGCGAATTCGTCACTTCGTACGCCGCAACGAAATGCGGCTTCAGTGTGACATCCGCCTTATGCTACATTTACGAAGCCGCAATCCGAACCGTGGCGGGTCGTGGTCCATTTTCCGTGTCGTTACTCGTCTAATGGCAGCCATTACTGAGCCCGTGAAATCGTGATGCCGCTGCCCACAAAACGATACGTTTTTATATTTTCCCTGACGCCTCGGTGATTCGGAATCGACGTTAAGTTGGTTCTCACAACTGGGTATTAAGGTGACAATAGGCGAGTTGCAGTGGCGATGGCGTGGCTATAAAAGTATCAGTTGCGCAAGCTTGAGCTTATTTGGCTCGCTTGAGGTTGCGAACAAAAAACTGTGTCGTTAACATGATTTTTTTTTGCTTGTAAGATTTTTATTGTTTAATATGTTAGTTTGTAAAGCATGTACTTATCTAAATATGGGCCTTAGGTTACCTAAGGAACTAATTAGGTAGCTATTTGTGCGTATCTTGTACTCCGGTTTCCTAACGATGTTTTTCCTTCACCGAAAAGCGACTGGTAAATATCAAATGATAGAACGGGGTTTGAGCCCGCCACCTCCGGATTGCAAGTCGCACGCTCTTATACCGCTAGGCCACCAGCTAAGTGTTAAACGTATTGTTCTCAACCAATCCTAAACAATTTTCACTTTACCAACGTTGTCTCCACCAAACAGAAGCTTAGAACATCCGCCAATGGCGCCAATTTATAACCACGAGTACCACGACCACTAATATAGATACCACCGCATTGAACCGTGGAGCTACTTTGTATAATTTCTAGGATTTACTGCAGCTTACAGTACCTACTGAAGCGCGTAAACAAGCCCATAAACATGGTGATTGAGTAGGCAAATCGTCTTTAAAGTACCTCATAGAAAGTCGTAAGCATACATTACTGGCCCCAGGTATTGATGAAAATGGGTTTCAGAGACCAAATCAAGTTTATTAAGATCTGTGTATTTTTTAATAAGTAGTAAGTTTAACTTAAAAGCTTCCACACTTAAGTTATTGTGCGCTGCAGCCGACTGAACAACCACCCATCTTTACTATCACGTAATCGTACCGATTAGCATTCTAGACATTTCTAGATCATCGTTAACCGTTGGCAAATGTCATAACAGTCCCATAAGCAGGTGACGGCGCACCTGCGCGTGCGCTCTGTTGCGCACGCGAGGCTTAAGTTCTCAATCCAGTGTAATGTGACCTTTTTTATACTCATCATTGGCCTTCGAGCCTATAACAAACTATAGGTATACAAGTAAAGCATTGTGGGAGTGCGTGGAGAAGAGGCATATCCACTGACATCGCATCGCCCGGGATGCAGGTTGCCCAAGACCTGTGGCTCTCTCTCGACCTCACCGACTAACTTTGAGGGATAGTCCTAAACAGATTCCCAAGATCCTTACTAAATTCCATAGATTTTTGTATAGAAAAAGTTATCGTCGGAACACATAATTCTCATGTCCACATGTCTCATGTATGACGTCTTTCCAATGTGCGACTTTCCACGGGAAAGACAACTAACAAAAAACATAGTTAAATAAGATCTAAGGCGGGATAAAAGTGGGACTACGGACAAATATAGAAGAAAAGCCTCAGATCTTCTCTGCTCATTCGCTTTGGGATTCGTCCTAGTCGAGCTAAAGAACAGTAGCTGCTAAGACATGCACCTCACATTTGCTACGGTCTATAGAGCTTTATATTTAGTAATGCATACTTAATGGTCGTTCAGTGTTCCCTTATACGTATTGTTCGTTGCATTTTTAACGTTGAGACGTTGCCCGTGTAGCTACTGTAAGCGATCAAAGTTCAAACCACTACATTTGCCGTGGTGTACGATGCAAGACAAGTGGCCGTCCGGTCTGTGATAGAGTTATAGAGGTCGCTCAGTGTCCTCTTAGTCCGTCCGAACTTCGGATTCGCTCTTGCAATTAACGATCGAACATCTGTCTCCGCTACCAGAACGAGCATCTTACATTTGCCTCGGGGCTGTATTTAAAATATATAGAAGTGGCCCACTCCAGTATCCTCTGACATTGGTCCGTCAAACTTTGAACTCGCCCGTGTTGAGCAATCGAAGCACTTGCTAGAAAGCGCTTCTTGCATTTGCCATGGTGTATTGGCTATGTGAAAGCATAGGATAAATGTGAGCATTCATGGGACATCTGCATACCCTTTGACAGCTGTCAACGGTTAAATAATTAATGTGTCCACACAGCGTCCGATTCGCACGTCGTTCCGAAGTTTGCAACATCCCGCTCGCACGTCGGACGTGCGAGTCGGACGCTGTGTGCCATGCCCCCCTTACGCGCAAAGCGAATAGAATAGATTGGCTAGGTACCTAGCCAAAATGACATTCGTACATCGACAAACGCCAAACGAAAGGTAAAAAAAAGTATCGCGATGACAGATGCTACGAAAAGTCACGTGACTATTTCCATACATAATATAAGTTATGTATATAATATAAGTTATGTATATAATGTATGGAAATAGTCACGTGACTTTTCGTAGCATCTGTCATCCCGATACTTTTTTTTTACCTTTCGTTTGGCGTTTTCGATTGAGGTTTTCTATCAACTATATTCACCTCGGCTAGGCCCCCAGTACCCTCTTATAATGGTTCAACGGAACTTTGGTCTCGCCCGAGCACTGTGATCGAACATCACCTGCTAGGACGCGCACCTTACATTTTGCCACGGTGGCTGCGCACGCGGCGGCGCGTGGGGGTCGACGCCTCCGCCGCACTTGGATTTTATATATTACAAATGGAAAATTATTGTGGGGGTATGGTGCGAATTTGTCAGTTATTGAATTGTTCCGTTACCCCCTAGGTAACCCCGTATGTTAAAATAATGTGGCTAATCAAATAGGTAAAATTACAAAGAGATAATTTTTCATGCTTATTTTCGAATTTTTCGTGCTCAATAGTCTCAAAATGAATAATCTCTGGTAACTGGCTCTTGGGGCAACTCCATTTCCATCGGCTTACTTTAGATCTAACAACATTAACCGTTGAGATTGAGATTAAAGCGAAATCCTTTTTGATTTTCGATCAGTAGGTATTATCATAGTAACTTATACTAGAGCGGTACTGTCATAGTAAATTTTGTAACCACAGTAAATTCACTGCCATCTGTCGACACACTTTAAAACTAAAAATGAAGATTTATAAAAACACGATAGAATGTATATAAATATAGATAAATGATTTTTTTATTTGCATTAATTATTTTTATGATTTTGACCCATGTTCTTTCACTGATATGCGTTAAAATTGTTAAATAACAAACGAAACCGTCAACACCATCTATACGACTGTAGGCCAAAACTAGTAGCGCCCTCTGAACGAGAATCAAATTTTCTTGATTTTCGAGGCACGTTTTTTCCTTAGACTGTATCCTTCTATTACGGAGTTATATCTATCTTTGGTATTATAGATTACATTTGCATGCATTTATTGTTGCCAGCTTATATAATAGATCTTATGGAATGGGTTATATGTCGCTGCTACGGCTATTTGAGGGGTCTCCAATCAAGAGTCTATGTCTATATGCACTTTCGGTCAATCTCTTCCGCACATCCCTAAGTTTGAGCGGTTCTATCCTATCTTCATCCCCTTACAAAGAGCTTTGTGGTTACGTCACTCAAAGAGGATAGGATATAGGATAGGTATAGTAACTACAATGTGCTTACTACACAACATCGGAACTTCAGTGCTCTTGCTGTTGCATTGCTCGCAACTTGACATAAGAGTAACAGCGAACCCGCCGCCAAAAAGCCGCTCGGCGCTCCCATACAATCAAAGTTACGCTCTCATTTAAAACGACATGCTCAAGTAACATGAGACTTGACTATATATGTCTGGTGCTAGTTTTCGTTGCTAAAATTGTTATGCAAAGAAAATAAAGCGATTCGGAGTTTTGTACCGTTACCTTGATTCGCGGGGTAGCATTGATCATCGATTTTTCAGGAATAGGGAGTTGACTTTTGAACGCGAACTTATGATGTGATTGGCATGCTTAACAGAAATAAATGATGAAAGCATTCAGAAACTAATTCCTTTATAGTTTACCCTACGAATCAAAGTACCTAATTCTACTCAGTCTAATTTCTGTGTGTGACTCTTAACACATCCACTGCCAGCGATCCGCTAGGCGGGTTCTCTGTTCGTAGGCGCTTTTCACTACATATGGGTTTTCCCGTGTCATCGGATACGAGCGTAGCGTGGGCCACGACCATCAACATTGCTGCTTTCTGGTTCTGGTTACATTGATGAATGAAGTGCGAAAAATCGAAAATACAATATTTTTGCCTATCCTTAAACTTGGCATTAGAGGCTTGAAGTTTCCAAAGCCCTCAATTAGCTGGTCTTAATGACGGCCGCCATAAAGCAGCTAATTAAAGAGGGTGCATAATGTGCGCCTGCGCCGTGACGCCGACGCTGGCGCAGAGCTATTCCAACAACCAAGTCTCTTACTGAACCAGGCCTAACGTAGCCAGTGGTCTGATTAGTGGGCCTAGCCACGATGCCAATCGTGCATAGACACATCCCAAACAAAAAGTAAAAGGCTAGGTTCACAGATCACACGGCGTTAACTTTTCCCCGTATACCGTATACGGGATTTTTGGAATACCGTAGTGACAGCAAAATTTGTAAGGAAACGTTCGAAGTCACACGGCGTCTATGCGGGTAAGCGGGCGTGTGAACGATTTTGAACGGTTCTACGTCTATGCGGGTAAGCCGTCTAGCCGTGTGAACGATTTTGAATGTTTCTATACAAATTTTGCTGTCACTACGGTAATCGATAAAATCCCGTATACGGTAATACGGGAAAAATTACCGCCGTGTGAACCTAGCCAAAACGTATCGGGATGACAGCTGCTACGAAACTGTCACGTGACTAATTTCGATTGGAGTTTTCTATCCATGATTGTCATCCTTATCCCTTTTTAAACTGTTTAACTATGTGCACTTGTCTCGATTATCGTCATACCCCGTAACCGAACCCGCAAATCTGTAGCATTTGACAGTTTGATGTCAGGGTTGGCGATTACGATGAATAATTTACCTACTCTACTGCACGTATAAGTACTTATTAATGATAAGTAAAAATAACCTTACTGACCTTCTTTAGATAAAACCTAGTTTGATTTTCTATCAAAGAAAATAGAGTAATAATTATGTCAATGTCATCAATGTTAAATGCGTTTTAATGTGTCTGTCATTTTATTCATAAAAGCACGTATTTTGAATTAATATGGAATCTTTGTTACTTGAAAATATTGGTGTACTAGAAAAAAACGAACAAAATATTTTTTGTATCGTATGTGCAGCAAATATAAAATCAAAGAAAGACAACGTCGTTAAACATTTAGCTAGTAGAAGCCATCAAGAAAAGAAAGATGGTTACTCTTCACATTTAGATTTTCTTTTACAAGATAAACCAGGATTACAGGTAAAAGATAACAAAATTTACTGTATTTCATGTAATACTTACATTGTCCAAAGAAAACATAACATTGATCTTCATTTGACGACAGATAAACATCGTGATGTTTCAAAAAAATATCAGTTCGAATTCAACAAGGATCTAACAGCTTTTTTAGTCCATTCCAACATTCCGTGGAATCAGCTGCAAAATCCTAAATTCAGAGATTTTCTGACAAATTGTATCAATGGCAAATATTCAAAGGAAACTATTTTGCCTAGTGAATCAAATTTGAGGATTAATTACTTAAATAAAATATACGAAGAGAAAAAAGAATGTATAAGAGAAAAGTTGAAAGATTCTTTAATTTATCTAATGGTTGATGAAACACAAGATGGTATGGGAAAACACGTTGCTAATGTCCTTGTTGGCGAATTATCACAATCTGAGGAGTCGAAATCACACTTGATTGCATCAAAAGTTTTAAACACGACGAATCACGCTTCTATTGTAAATCTAGTGGAGGATACACTAAAAGACTTATGGGGAACAAATTATCAGAAAAATAAGGAAAATTTTTTATGTTTTGTTACGGACGCTGGTTCTTACATGCGCAAAGCTGGAAAAATTCTCGGACAAATGTTTAGTAACTTAACACATGTGACATGTCTTGCACACGGATTAAACCGAGTAGCTGAAAAAGTGAGGAATTGAATTGTGAGTGAGAACAGCAATAAAGAAGCTTTTAAGAGGAGAAGAAACTGAGTTAACAACAAACATTAATAAAAATACATTACCATTGACGTCGGTAGATGTGGAACGCTCGTTTTCGAGTTTAAAATGGATTTACACAAGTAGGCGACGCAGTTTGACTGCAAAAAATTTAGAAAAAATTATGATAATTTATTTTGAAGATCGATAGAACATTGAACACGTCCTTAATTTCTGTCGACATTTTTCATCAGATGTATACAGACTTAGATTGCCTGCAAAAGTCCTGGCCGCAAATACAAAAAGAACAGTGTTCAAAAAATTAATTTGTCAAAGTCATATTTCATGTCACAAAGAAACTGATTTTTAAATAAATCCCAGATATAATAATTATTTAAAAAGATGTGTCGGGATTTAGTTCACCACTTATTTAAGAGAGAAACAGGTCAGCTATCTCATATGTGTAGCGGGCAGGCTAAAGTACCTAGCCATATGAATTGGAAACATCGAGTGACCATATACAATAGAGCAGAAGGTTCAGATGGATCACAACTTGCATATAATTCACGATGGTGCCTTTCATACATTATATTTATGGATAAGGACGTAATTATACAGGAGCATAGTTTATTTCAAAATAATGTTGAGATAAATAAGATATTTAGTTCATAAAGATATTTTCAATAACATTGTGTTTTTTTATTAGTAGTACATAGGTAGTGACAACCCTGACGTACATTTGCTACGGATTTGCGGGTTCGATTACGGGGTTTGATTATCGTACTCGGATAGAACTATAGTCTTAAGGATGACTCACGTTAGACCGGGCCGTGTCCGGGCCGGAGCTTCCGGCGCTTCGTTTTATATGTAAAGCACCACGTGATCACCTGTCATGTCATAGAAAAGTAAGCGCCGGAAGCTCCGGCCCCCCTTCTTCGCGTTCAACCCAGTTGCAACCTCAAGTTGCTTTGGACCCCTTTGGAGGGTACGCTAACTCCGATCCGCTGTATTTCTATCCACGTCATATAAGTTAGATGTACAGTAAGCTGCTGAGATAAATGACCCTCCTGCAAACAAGTTTCTAAACAATTGTACATCTCGAAGTTCAACTTTTACTAGTCGTTAGAGGCAATGCACTTGGTAAACGATGGAACTACGAGGTTGTTGGCATTTCACGGCCTTTTTGCTGTCAGTGCCAATGACACCCGGGTCTGCCTGCCATTTCTAAATATACCATAGAAATGTGTTTTTTATAGCGAAATTTAATATTTTTTATTTATGGGAAAGGGCAAATTAATTCGCTTATAATATTTTCAAACTCGAAGGGTAGGATGACAGGTGTTATCTCCATATAATTTATCGCCTAAAAACGCCAAATCTCGCAAAATTGTATTGAAATAACAGCTCTCATCCTACCCATCGAGTTTGAAAAATACTATGTTCTTAGCTTCGGCTATAGGTATGTACTTGAACGCTATATACAGGTCGTTGAATCTAAACGGAGCAGTGGGGTAATATAATAAACTATAATATAAGAGACAGCTAAGCTTGTTCTTATACGAATTACGAGGGTTAAAAGACTATTAAAGGAGAGATACTTATGAAAAACTGCATTCAAAAATTGTTTATAAAACCCTTATGTCCTTCCTATGTACCTAAATTTTAAACAGTCACCAAAAATAATACAATCATCATCATCATCATCAAACAATATTGTACAGGAGCATAAAACACCTAAGTATTTCATTGGAGGCAAGAACGTGGAGGTCTTCACTGCGAATGCGAGGAAAATATACAATAATATCAACTGTTTAAGCGTGTTAATAATTTATTAATAGTATTCTACCCGGACACCCCCGCATGCTGGGGGACGATGAGAGATTCACCAATGTCCGGTGGCTGTGTGGCAGGTTTTTAACTCTATTGATAAGTCAATAAGTGTTTTCGAAGATTAGTTTTACTTCATGCACTAGACGAGAACCTAAAAATCAATTTTAATGCAGCCTACACATAACATAAAGATGAACGTCACAAGCAAGAAAATTAAAAAAAAGTATCTGTATTAACAAAATAAATATTTATAAAATTCAACACGTAACTCGACAGATACTTACTTACTTCAAAGCTTAATCGCTGTATGTAAAGTTCAAGACTCGTGGCGGCTGCGGCTGCGGCGGCGGCGCGGTCGGCCGTGACGTGACGGTGGATGACCGTCGTCGGCGTCAAATTTATACCGCCGCCGGCGAGCGTGCTGAATTCAGACTTTAAAGAATGAATGGTACTAGAGATTGGGTAACTTGAACAGATTTTAAGTGTTCTAAGTTTTAGAGCGTTTTCAGAGCGCACGTTTACTAGATTACTGCCCGTCAACTCGGTTTCCAGGGTGCCGTACTCAACAAGGAACAGTTATAGTTTCGCTGTACCTATCTGTCAATTAATCAACAATTTCGAGACTAAGCTCCGAGTCCTTGCATAAGAGGCCGCAATCCGATCAGGCATGAAGCTGCGGCGCCCGCCTTTCAGTGAGAGATTTTTCTGTAGGCCCAGTCCGCCTTTCAGTAGGCCGAGCCTTAGGGGACTAGCTAGATTATTTTAGACGACACAATCAAGGCACAACACGTTTTACATATTCTAATTCCACGCTGCTGAACCCCTGTCTGTCTATGTCTACTTATTTACTAAAACTAGGATGCTAAAAGGTTGCGACCATCAAGAAACGGTTCTTGTTATGTATTTTCATTCGTGTAAAGTAATTTTTATGAAACTCATTTGCGGACACAATATCCAGAAATGCCAGCTTTCTTACAGACT
Organism: Cydia strobilella; assembly: GCF_947568885.1. Lineage (NCBI taxonomy): Eukaryota > Metazoa > Arthropoda > Insecta > Lepidoptera > Tortricidae > Cydia > Cydia strobilella. The sequence goes on from NC_086044.1 coordinate 18,778,665, forward strand.
TCACAAGTTCACATCAACGAACAATAGGGAGGTTGTTTCGTTTCTCATAGGTATTGTAATATGTATTCATAATAGTGTCTGTATGTTATAACCAGTTAGTAGCAATTTTCTATTTTAGTAAAAGAGTGCTAAGAATAGATACATATTGAATATAAAAAAATATTGTTGCGTATTTATACTTTGGAACCAAAACCAATAATTAGAATAGAATAGAAATATTTATTCAGACAACACATCAATACAACACATATATAGCAAATACAAGACAAAGATAAACAAAACAGTAGAAATAGAGATGTGAAGCCGAAATGGTCTCCACTCAGCAATGCAGCTGGCACGACTAGCGTGGTCAACGGCGCTGGTTTTCTGTGGAGCCAGCGGAGTGTGCGGGACAGCATAGTGCGGGACGGGACACGTTGTGGACGACGTAATTGGCAAACAGACAAGCGGTTTTTTTAGTGTGATTTCTGCTTGCTTCTGTTAGAAATCTATCTGAGTATTTATTTCGGAACTTTCAAAACGAATCTAACTGGTCTCTGGTGGTGTCAACAACATTGTTTATGTATTTCATTAGTTATTATGTATAATTTGGCTACCGTAGTGTGGCTAATGACCGGCGAGCGACCGCCGCAACATGTCATTACAAAATTGCCGCGGATTAGTGTTGCTGAAGCAGATTTAGAAATCCCGTTTGTTGTGCTACAAGTTAAGATAAGGTTTCAACCAATAAAGGCACGAGTACATATTCTTGCAGTCAGGCCAAGTTCAGAAGTGGACGTTTTAAAATGGAAACTTAATAGGAATTTCATGAAATAAAACTATGAAAACGGATTATATCGCGTATATTGAATTAATATACATCCCGACGTTTCGAACCCATTACAGCGTTCGTGGTTAACGGGTGACTGAGGAAAAGCTACAATGTTCAAAACTACCCATATACAATAGTTATTTGTGCAACAAGAGAGGAAAGTTGGTTTTTCTTGCGATTATTTATTTTGAGTCCAGAGAAAGCGAAAGATTGTATAATTTTTAAGTTAGAATCTTGAGCGTAGCGAGGGACTCAAAAACACGAGATGTAAAATAACTTTGCTCTCGTGTTGCACATATAATTTTTCACCTCAGTAGTGAGAACATATTAAAGGTTAAAATGTATTTCGAATTACATAGGACCAAAAAAATAAAAAATAAAAAAAACGAATTTGTAATAGAAGTATGAAGTGGTAGTTCATGGACTTTACTAAATTAAAAAGCTACTTTGTTTCACTCCCTGGAGTGAGAAAAGTCGCACTTTCCTCACTCCGTGGAGTGACGAAAGTAGGTTGTTCGAGCTGCTGAGGTGAAAAAATAATGAACCATAATAAACTATAAACTTTAAGGCTGGTTGTACATGCAAAATAGGTTCAAAAGGCTAGTTATACAATACTTAAAACTATTTTCAAGTAAAGATATAATCCAACCAAACAAAAGTTATGAGGGTTCATAAAAACAACGAAGAGCTTCGAGAAAAGGTAGGTAGTGCCCTTGCGCTTCGCTTTGCTCGTCTTTCTTGGCAGAGATTCACACACCTGAACGAAGATATTCTAGTTAGTTTTGGACCATAGTTCCCCAACTATGGTCTCTTTTAGACTATAGTTGTATGGTATAATTTACGGTAGGCATGTGCATATAAATATTGCTTCGAAAGTCGCAAAATTGAGTTCCCCTCTTGTATTCCCCTCTTCTATGTCTAGGTTGCTGAACTGTGCGTTCATAAGAGAAAAAAATGATACCTACATACCTATGCTAACAATACTTTAAACAAAATCGGTTGTATCTTTTTGAGTTGGTAATCATCAAAAATCTGCCCTCCACTAATAGGGCGTAGGAATCAAAGAGATATGATATGCTTATTTGGTGCTCGTGGAGCCAAAAGCCCACAGAAAACAGATCTACCCAATCGCCGCCAAACGTTCCAATTATTGCTGTTTCAAAAGGAATACTTTCAATTGAAGCCAAGTATAATAAAAGCAAAGCAAATAAATGCATTCAGAGATAGCAAGGTATTATATCAACAATGCAAAAGAAAGTTCAGCGTTCGAGATACTTTCCTGCCAGGCGAGGCGTCCAAATTATGCCTTTAATAATGAGCCCTTTGTAGAAAATAAATTGCGTCCGAACTATGAGTTTAGCTGACACTTGGAGCAATTTATTCTTTGCCGACGGCGTACGCGAGCAAACATACTTCTGTCTATCGGCAAAAGCTAATTTTCTTTCTATTATGCCGGCTTAGAGCACAACTTCGACAAAAACGGCGGCAACCGAGATGGTTTCCGAGGGTAATTTTGACGACACGAGTTTTCGTGATTTCGTAAGCGGTGGTTTTTTATTCGTTTTGACTTTTTCGGTGGATTGTCTAAAAAAGTGTCGCCGCCGGGGTCCATGCCCGGGAAGCGACGCGTGACGCGGCCGAGGCTCTGTGCGTTAGGAACTTAGGACTTAACTGTAAATTTGTACAGTTTCCGTCTTTTGATTGAAGTTTCAAGCCTTAAAGTACTTGAGACAACATACGCATTCAGTTTTATTTCTAGATTATGATTATTATTTATATCTCCTGGGTTGCAGAAATACATTCATCACTAAATAGTATAATACAGAGTCCCTTCCTGCTGTCTGGATGGATGTCTGTCCCTGGTTCGGGCGGAGTAGGTCACTTTCTTAGGACGTCACTTTCTAAATTCGTTACTTTCTGAGTTCGTCACATTCTGAGGACGTCACATTCTGAGACCGCTACTTTCTGAGTACGTCACTTTCTGAGTTCGTCACATTCTGAGGACGTCACATTCTGAGGACGTCACTTTCTGAGTACACTTTTTTCAGCACCATCGCCCACACTGTTAACTGTAACATCGGTGGACCTTATGCTGCCTTTTGTAATAATGTCCACCGATGGACTATATATCTGGTTGACCCTTTCATTTTTAGGGTTCCGTACCCAAAGGGTAATAACGGGACCCTATTACTAAGACTCCACTGTCCGTCTGTCCGTCTGCCCGTCTGTCTGTCTGTCTGTCTGTCCTTCGGTCTGTCACCAGGCTGATCTCATGAACCGTGATAGCTAGACAGTTGCAATTTTCACAGATGATGTATTTCTGTTGCCGCTATAACAACAAATACTAAAAAGTACGGAAACGTCGGTGGGCGAGTCCGACTCGCACTTGTCCGTTGTTTTATCTTTCAGACCTCAAGTTCTTTAATAACTGTGTAATTGGATATCATACTCACACGGGACCGCTCGTCCAAGGTATTCTGTGAGCGATGGAAATATGAATCCTGTGGCTAGAACTGCTACTAAGCTAATGGACCATCACCATCAGTGAAAGACATTCAGGTAGTGGTCACTTACCGACGCTGTACGAAGCAGACCAGTGTAAATCAGGAGCCCAACTACGCATTGTTGTTACGAATTTGAGGGTCAAGTTATATTGGGCGGAGGAAGATGAAATGTTTATGAATGGATGGACTGACCGCAGGTTTCCGGCGTCGTCGGGCAGATTCCTAATAGTATTGTAAATGACGTTAGAATAGTCCGTATCCGCCTTTTAAAGTAGGGGGTTTATCGGAAATAACAAGCCATTGAATGTTTTAATATTATACATAATACCGGGCGAAAAATGGGTCCTTCCTTGCTAATCACTAAAACTCGTCCACGCTTCTACCTTTAAGTCTACCACCTATACACTAAGGCAGTGGTATATAATTTGTCATGGTTAATTACGGACTGGTCGAAGACTTCATTGGCTCCGTCCATTTGTATTTGGTTAAATAAAGTATTTGGTAAAACAATACCCACTCAAACTAGATTTATTTATATTCTAAGCTACCTTTCTTCTAGAAATTAGAAAAGCACCACGCAACTACTTTACCGCCCGAGATAAGAAGACGCGTACTTTAAGTCTGTAATTTAATAATTGACATAACTTTTCTTCATAGTCACGATTTCCTATTAAATTCTAAGACATTAGTTTCCGTTCCTTCAGGTGCCTACCTCCGTTAAATTACCACTAAGCACAAACAAGTGACTATCAGAAATCGGCGATGGGCTGAATCGGAAGCCTGATTGTGCACGGCCACGACTCGAATCAACGCACTGGTGCGGTAAAACAATACCGAAACAAATGACCAGCGGCATCGAGAGGTAATTGTTTTGCTCATGATGTCAACCATTACTAGCCAGAGCTATTTAAGTGGCCAAAATATTTTGATTTAGCAAGCTCTTCCCTTGACCTGTTTTACAATTCGATTTCAAAAATGTATCAAATATTTAGTCATGATTCATGATAGTGACAGAGTACATGTTAGGTACTTGTTTATTAAGAGTAAAAACCGGCCAAATGCAAGTCCGACTCGGTCACGATGGGTTCCGTACTATTACGCATAAAACGGAAAAAAAATCTATCACAGTTCATGAGACTGGTGACAGACGGACAGACAGACAGACAGCGGAGTCTTAGTATTAGGATCCCGTTTTTACCCTTTGGGTACGGAACCCTAAAAAAGGAATTATTGAGTGAGTATGAGCGTTTTCACATTGTCCGATCCAATATCGCATTTCGGATGATCATTAGAGAAAGGCAGCTGCTATTAGAGTGCCCTATGGTGTCCTTCTTTTTTGGGTTAGTTTTCTTTTGAAAAAAAAACATTTCTTCAATGAGAAAATAAATTATAATTATAGACATTTTTACACTTTTTGCTTCTATTCTATGAGGTCATATCCATCATCCGATATCAGTTCGGGAAATGTGAAAACGCTCTAACGGTGTAGTTACATACGCTTTCCTTATCACAACGGTTTCCTTACAGGATAAACACTGCCAATGACTTTTCTCAGGAATGCATGGTATGGACTTATGGAGGTATCAAGTTTAAATTGAAATAAAATATGCTACTACTTAATATACTAGTTTGCCTATTGGCGTGTAGATACGATAAGCATTGTAAATAGCAGACCTAGTTGGCCACGGGACGAATATTCTAGTCTAGAGCAAAGATAGATATAACTCCGTAATAGATGGATACAGTCTAAGGAAAAAACGTGCCTCGAAAATCAAGAAAATTTGATTCTCGTTCAGAGGGCGCTACTAGCTTTGGCCTACTGTCGTGTAGATGGCTTTGACGGTTTCGTTTGTTATTTAACAATTTTAACGCATATCAGTGAAAGAACATGGGTCAAAATCACAAAAATAATTAATGCAAATAAAAAAAATCATTTATCCATATTTAAATACATTTTATCGTATTTTTATAAATATTTATTTTTAGTTTTAAAGTGTGTCGACAGATGGCAGTGAATTTACTGGGGTTACAAAATTTACTATGACAGTACCGCTCTAGTATAAGTTACTCTATGTGTAGAGGAAAATAGATGGGCTTGGTAGTTTGCGTCGTTGCCGTCTTTCTTAGTTTACTTGAGAAAACCATTTGACCCAAAACCATCGACTGAACCTTAGGCGCGCAATAGCCAACTAAATAGCAGTACTTTGCAGTATCTACACTTGCTATTCTAGAGCATCAGATACGTTGAAATGAAAAATTAATCAAACTGCATAGAAGACCAGACGTCAACAATTACTAATCGGAATGTGATGTCATATTCAGGAATCAGATTTATTTCTAACGAAGATATTTTTATGACAGGCCTTTTGTAGGCTTCTTTTCAACACCTTGGTTAACCTACGTAGCATATTTTAGCATCAGAAGGTACCTAGGTACCTACCTAAATAGTTTGTATTAGCATATTCTAATCTTTGTACTTCGTACTTAGCAGTACCCGTACCATAAATCACTGACAGTGTCAACACTTTTTTACTAATGCTGTATTGCATATAAAATACTTGACAATGCAAATTGTCAAGACACGACATTTTAACAATGAATGAAACTTAGATGTTTAGGATGTTACCTACATCTTTATATTGTAGTATGAGCCGACCCCACCCGAAGTGCACTCCATAAGAATTTAGATTATAAGACGAAAGTGGAGGACCCGCGCGAAACCGCCTTTTCATATAAACGTAGTCCTCATTTTCCTCTCTGGATTTTTCAAAATATTTTGACGCAATTAGTTGTATATCAACCACAGCTATACTATAGGTTTGATTTTTTTCGATTTTTTTAATATTATAAAAGTTAGGAGCATTAAAAATTTGTATATAATCTCCCGTTCACCACGAACCACCCGGGGGGGAGTCACCCGTTGACCACGAACGCTGTAAAGGGTTCAAAACGTCGGGATGTATTAAAAAATCAATATACGCGATATAATCCGTTTTCATAGTTTTATTTCATGAGTAACTATCGCGGTAACCGAAGACAATATTTTGTATATAATCTGTTTTTTGTATGAAATCTGTTTTTCGCTCCTAATTTTTATAATAATCAAAAAATCGGAAAATGTAAACGTGGAGGCATAAAAATACTTTAAAAATATTTTCCATAATGTCAATATCCATAGAGGAAAATGGGGACTACGTTTGTATGGAGAAACGACCGTCCCCTTTCCCCTTAAACCTATTGGTGATTAGTAGGTAATTTGTACAGGATTTTGTATACCACCTATACTATAGGGTGTACTATACTACTATACTATACTATAGGGGGTATACTATAGGGTATAGGGTGGTAAATATACCACCTAACAAAATCCTTCTATAGAACCACAAGAAAACCGGCCAAGTGCGTGTCGGGCCACGCATCATACGATATAAAAAGCTATACAAGCAAAGAAATAGTTTTTAACCTTCTATTGGGCTGCGGAGCAAGTGGATAAACCTTAATATTTAATAATGTATTAGTGTCAGCATTTACGCTATACACTCAGTCGTGATCGTGATCATACGTTTTGTAATTTCTATTGGCGCCAATAGAAGTTATAGCACGGTAAAGAGCATTTCCATTGCTCGTTTAAACAACATCGTATCATCATGAACTATATTAGAAAACAAACCCTAATGTTAATAGAACAAAGTAAATTTTTCATAAGGCGTTATTAGAGATACGAGGATATGAAAGTAAGGAGCGGACTTGTAACGAAGACTCAAAATCTGACGCTCTAAAGCAGAAGGTGATAAGTAGATACTATTTTTGTTTCATAGATTTATATAACCTTTTCAAAGTATGTGAAAGAGATCATGTTATCGTCACGGCTAGATTGCGCACGCGCGCAGAAACAATGTCTAATAATTAAATAAATTACCAGTACGAAATTTAGATGGTATCTGTGAGCATGGAAATGGGGATGGTTCTGCCACGATTATGATGGGAGCTGGAGTGAGCAGGCTGTGGTAATTATCGTTATCTTGCCATCTAAAGGTCTTTATGATGCTGGTAATTCTTCGTGACTCGTTGAAATTACCTATGATATGACTGTTCTAATCTATTGTTTAGTTTACTAATATATTGATTATGTTCATAGATACCTATAGGGAGTTGTATATTCAAATCTGTGATTTCCTCAGAATGTTTACACTGCTTGCGAAGTTGCAAACCTTCAAATAAATGTTTCAATTTATGATATGACCTCCAAATCCGGGATAACATTACTGCGGGACAAGAATAAATGGAGGTTTCCCATGCACGTCCAGTTATCTTAATTTTATTGCCTAATAAAGATAAAATGGTTATATATTTGATCCCTGTACAACTCTGTTGGCGCTTTATGCTGTCTCAGGGAAATAATATCATTTTACGTGTAAAGAGCCATTAAACAAAAAACATGTTTTAAAAGTTGTTGTTTCACTTAGGATCTCCCGTGTGGTCTATAGTGCAATACTGGTTAAATCTTGTCGATGGTTTTATTAGTCGTTGCATAATTTTAAATTAAGATTACATCTTAATTGTCAAAATATTGGGTTGTGGTAGGTATTAAACAAGTGGAGCTGGTTTGATGGAGTGCACAAAAAACCTAGGCAACGTGAGTAGGTATTGCGCGGGTCGTTGAACTTTGAGGCGGGCTGCGAGCGTCGATTCCAATTCGAATTGGAATTGCCGCTGCCGCTGCGTTTTGGTAGGCTGTATGAGTTCGTCACTTTTAGAATAGAATAAAACTTGTAATTCCTTCCTTTTTGATGTAATTGTTATTAAAAATGCTAATAGCAAAGAAAAATGGCAAAATGGCACTAAGTAGCTTAACCTCTTTATCATTTTAGTGGAGAGACAAGATTGGTAAAAACCTAATAACTGGTAAAATGTTTGAAACTGTTGTCGAAAAAACAATATATCATTGATTATTTAAAATTTTAATTATTATTGTACCTACTTGCATACGCATGTTGGGTTGGCGTATTTCATGTCTAAGGGCCCATTTCAGGAACTTTCGAAATGTTTTCATTGTTACCTATTTTGTATCAATATCTCTGTATGATGATACAGCCGACATGATATGATGATATTGATATCATATCGGCTCTGGATAACCATGACCATACACCATACATTTATAATAGGTAGGTACTTGTTGACTTGTTAACGACCCTATTGTCTACTGTTTACGAACTTGTTTTGCTTAAAATTTGTTTTATAATAATGTGACATAAATACTTACTCTAGAAATGTTGTACCTACTATGTACCTACTTATTTACTGACCTGTAAAACATTAACTTTTATCAATAAATGTCTTGTATCTTGTACAAAACTTGTAAAGGTACTTCCATACCGCATTTAATTTGTGGAGCAACACTGTGCAACACAGTAACAGTAACTTACCTAGTTACTTACTGTTGGACAGTTTTATTCAACAGTTGATTCACAAAAAGTTAACTGCGGTGTGGATGCACCTTACCGAATAATGTGCTAGGCCCGCTAGGGCGTCCTTAGAGGAAGTCTTCAAATGGGCGCCGCAAGAATCTAAATTGTGATTTCCCATGAAGCTATTTCTCGGCACTTAACAATTCGGTACTGAATAATGATCTAATGCTGGCCAGCTTCCCGCCACGACCGCAACACATTCATAGATCACAGCGCGCGCGCCGATACCAGGGCCGGACTTCATATTGTAATGTATATTGGTCGCCAACAATGGTACAATTTTTGTAAATTATATTATATATCTACTTAGGTATATTCTTCAGTAAATACACGAATAAACAATAAAAAAAAACCGGCCAAGTGCGAGTCGGACTCGCGCACGAACGGTTCCGTACCATTACGGAAAAAATCAGGTTTGTTGTATGGGAGCCCCATTTAAATATTTATATTATTCTGTTTTTAGTATTTGCAACAGAAATACATCATCTGTGAAAATTTCAGCTGTCCAGCTATCACGGTTCGTGAGATACAGGCTGGTGACAGACAGACGGACAGACGGACGGACAGACGGACAGCGGAGTCTTAGTAATAGGGTCCCGTTTTTACCCTTTGGGTACGGAACCCTAAAAATATGAATTGAGAACCTCCTGCCTAAGTCTAAATAAATAAATAAACATTATAGGACATTCTTACACAGATTGACTGTCCCACAGTAAGAAGGCTTGTGTTATGGGTACTCAGACAACATATATATAATATACAAATACATATGTTGTATTTGTATATAGAAAACACCCAAGACTCAGACCCAAATATCTGTGTTCATCACACAAATAAATGCCCTTACCGGGATTGGAACCCAGTCTGAAGTTTAAAGGTAAGTACAATTATCATACGAAATTCTTCTCATTGAGAAGTAATGTATATTATACTCCTGTATGATTCCTTATCTCCATTTGAGTAAACGGATGATACTTAATAGAACTTGAATTACAAACGCACGCTCACACCCAAACTAACATGTTTAGATCATTTAGTTTAGTTATTCTGTATTCTTTAGCTTGTATTGTAGTAATTACTTTTAGTATTAAGCAATGTATAATGTGGACATAATTGTCAATCGCTCTTGCAGACTTCCAAGATACAGGCTCAGCCTAGTTTGGAGTCTGATGGATATATCGATGCACATGTAAACAACCTTTATGATAATAAACTATTTGTATTTAGGTTAGTTAACTTCTAAGTTCTCATCAAACGGGTAAATCAACAACCTTTGTGTCCGGAAAGTCCCACTAGGTCAAAAATTATTTCAACTACTTAAACGCTGTTATGCTACCTAGGTAGGATCTACCTACTAATAATACTACGGAAAAATTAGCTTCACTTTTGGGGCATTCTAGTAACGATAACGTGACGGTACATGACGCTTTAAAGCTTATAAAGCTAAGAAGCCGATATTTAGCATGAAAACGATTGATACCTTGGCTTTAAATTCAACGGTATAATATATGTAATACAGATTTCTGTAGGTTATAAAACTAGCTTCCCGACAATAAGGACCTTTTTGTTCTAATGCCCCTTTGACACTGGAATGCAACGAGTAAAATAAGTATAATAGGTACTGGCATGAAATAAACCAACTTTGGCATAATAAAAAACTATTTGTCAGTAGTGTCACTGGTTAAAATTACAAGAAAATAGTATTGTAAAATGTATTATTATATATTGAATTTATTTTGTGAATAATAAAGTTAGTGCAACGATTTAAAAAAAAACATTTCTCAAAACTGTGCCTAAGAGTTGGTTTCCGTGCAGCTACTAGTTTTCATACGTCACGTGCATACATCTACAAGTAAGTCATTTTGCTATTATTTACTACTATCATACCACCAAGCGTCGCTCTACCGAATCGATAGTATTAATTATAGAAATAGAATGACGCTTGTGCCTAAAGATGGTTGATTGATGTGTGCAAAAGGGAAGGCCAAGACGTATAATGTATATGAACAGTTCATAAGTACGAAAGAGACATTAAAGAGGTGACCACTTTTAAGACTTCATAGTCACCGCGGACAGACGGACAGACAGACGGACTTGGCGAAATTGTAAGTTGACTACTAAACCCTGAAAATAAGCTTAATACCAATATCTTTCATGTACTTCAAAAATATAATTTTGCCAAGACCACTTGTTAGGGTATAGGTACTAGCCTTACGTATATACTCTAAAATACTCTAAATACGACTCTGTCAGTATACGGCATTCCCTGAGCATCTGCGATCATGAAGACATCCATGATGGAATTGGACTGAATGTCGCGGTTTTAGTACATTGATAAAATATAGTTCGTTGTGGGATCTATACAGGGTGGAAATAATTAATGGGCCCTGGAGGGAAAGTGCCTTAAAATCTTAAGTTAGCTCATTTTACTTAAAGGAAACATTCTTTTATTTTAAAAAATAAACAAAACTGCATTCAAAGATTTTTTTTCCATTTCGCTTTTGTCTAAAAATATTCATATTTGATTGATGGATATTTCGTTTAGGATCCTTATCATACACAGATAAGAAGGTTAATGGTGCTGAAAGGTGGGAAACAAAAGTTAATCATAAAAATAATCATTAGAACGGCTACTAGTAGAGCAATACAGTACATTACATGACGTGTGAGAATTATTTATCTTAATGTACGAGATGTATAGTTAGCCGCATTTATGTTAACAAAAGATAGGGGATAGGGATAGCTTTAAGCCATAGTAATTAAGTTAGATTTAAGTTATATTGCATTGCCCTACAGGGCTTCATAGCTGAACCAATAAATGTATCAACTTGTATACCTATGACAGCAATAAACACACTATTACTGAAAAAAAAAAAAAAAATGTCATTGTAAATCAAAAATCATCTATAAAGAAAATCCGTTTTTAAGAGTTATAATTATATTATTACATATGTGAAAAAAGCAAAAAGCACCTTTAATTTTTATACAATATACATGTATGTTAATTGTTTTCTATCGCATTTTCTCGGAAATGTTTGTATTTGTCATGCTACTTCAGTCACCGTCAGTACTTTTTGTATCGAGACTGACTGAAATAGCGAACGAACGCGCCGCGATTTTCTCGACTGAGTGTACCTACACAGAACCGGCACGCTTGCAATATTGACGTCCGAATGAGATTTGAAGATTGTCCGACGTGCTGCCACCGTGGGAGGACAATTTGTTTTCCTCGAGAAAGTGCTGGGAACTTACAGATAAGTGATTTGCCATTGATTGCATTGATGACGTGCGATGCTTGCGGGTACTCGTTATCGATATAGGTATGATGATAATGGATATCATGGCACAATAGTATACTGCGGCTTTCCAAGCTCATATTATTCTGAGTTTCCAAGATAACACTTACGTGTCTGACACAAGCTTACGTCATTCTTGTGTCATATTTCCATCCGTGTGGATATTTTACACATACCTACTTACTCACCACCTGACTCCCATGAAACCTCCACTTATGTAAAACTGCGCACTGCGCACCAGCTTTTGCCTGCGACTTTGTCTGCGTGGGTGATGATGATGATATTGATGATTTTTAAAAACCTATATTCTTTTTCGGGCCTCAAACTATCTCTATGCCAAATTTCATCTAAGTCATTTAACTATAGATACTACTAGCAGTACCTACTGTACAACTATGTATTATTATTGCATCTTGGTCATCTTCAGCTGTATTTCTGGCGAAGTTAACATGAATTACATTCCATTTTCAAACGTGAAAATTCAAAATGCCAAAGTCCGCTGGTCACAAAACGAGCATGAACGGATTCCTATACAGCCACAGTTCATTAGGTGCTTTATCACGTCGCCCACGGAACGGTCCGGATGAAATACCTCGCATCCGTTCCACTCGGAATCGCCACCAAAAAACACCTCCACAAGAATGTCATTTACGCTCCCTGGATAGGCAAACAATTATTGTGGTAGGGTTGGCACTAACTATAAATGCCGTCAGACACATATAAGGAGCTCGAGGGACAAAACAATGACTGTCCATTTTGTCATAATAAAAATTAACAGTCGGTAGATAAATATGTACTTAATTAGGGTTCCGTAGCAAAAATACCCCTTGTAGTTTCGTCATGACCGTCTGTCCTTTTGTCCGTCGGTCCGTCTCAATGTCTGTCCGTATATCACAGCCATAAGACTCGTTTTTTACAGCTATTTCCTACTTATTCCATTTTTTTAATTAAATAGTTATGAGAAAGAATTACCTATCTTTGTGATTTACGTGAACTGTAAGAAACAACAAAAATGCTGTCATAATCTTTCCCATGGACTTTCATGTCCCACCAAAAACTCCGCAAACTCGCCAAGACTCACTAGCTTTTACTGTAAAAAAGTTATCAGAGGCTACCGCAAACCACGTTCGACGTGTTGCCTCCCTGTCACAATTACGTACGAATTTACAAATGCGACAGAGAGGCAACACGTTGAACGTGGATCGCGGTAGGCCCTCTGATCTCGGCTACAGCCAAGCCCCTAAGCCCTGATTTTACTAACCCTACACTTTGGTTTAAAAACGATGGCTTGGCCGTTTTATCTCTTGTTCTTCTAACTTCATAAAAACAATGTTGTGAATACTCTACACAGAGCTCTTTACGCGTAGGCTTGACACGATACGGTACGGCGTAGCGCTACGAGTACCGAGTACATCACTGAATACGTCAAAATATTAAAATATTCGTACAAATCCTCTTGTGCCAACCCTAGAGGTGTCTAAGCCAATTGCTGAAGGAATGTCGGTTGTCGTCTAATGCGATCGCTCATCGCTCACGGAATCTTTGTCCGCCGGCGTGCTTCGATGTTCAATTACTAATATTGTCATCGCTATAACTCTATAAGACCTAATATAATATGCCATAGGTATGTAATAGTGGTGGCACGTAAAAATAAGCTGGATCTAATTTGGTTTTCCTGTTCTTGTAGAGCTGAAGGGAATGTTCATAGATGTCTGAACATTAGGCAAGCCGGTGGGACTACAGATGCACTACCACTTTTGATTAGGGTGCGTTGGTATAAGATTGAACGGGTTTTTCATGAGGGGTAAGACAAAAAATCGTCCGTATGCCGAAGCATTACATGGCGATTTTTCATCTTACCCCGCATGAAAAACCCGTTCAATCTTACCCCAACGCACCCTACTAGTAAATCACACTGTGTCGAGCGACATGTTGATTTTGGTCACTTTTTCTATGATTGAGTATTTAGAGCAATTATGGTACAAATTTTGTATTATCATAATAACCTTACAGCATTTGTTTCTTTAAGGGCAAAATATTTCATATTAGACAAGTTTAATGTACAAAAATCCCGAGATATTTACATTTTCAATGGGGTATTCTATACACAAAAGATTAAGGAAAATGGGATTTAAAAAAACGTGCGTAAATTTCACATTGTACCCGTACCATGAGTCACTGACGGTGTCAAAACTGACATATACGTTAACGTCTACGTAATTTACTTTCTATACATCTCGCTCGCACTAATATGCGAGTACGAGCGAGATGAATAGAAAGTAAGTTACGTTCTCGATAGCGTTTATGTCACTGTCAAACTGGTGGTAGGTAGTCATACAGATACACGTAAATGAAGTGCCTCGATAAGCTACAATTCTAAATATGCGGGTTCCTCTTTGCACCGCTGTTTTGCCATCAACGGTGGAAAGGCCATGGCATGTTTCGTCACAAAACTCACAAACATTCGAATAAATTGCACATTTCATTACATTTTGCCGCGCTCGCCACGCCCCCGGTATTTGAAAACCACGACTAAAACGTAAACCCAAATGTTATCTAGCGACTCAAACCTCACAAAAATCCGGGCGGCGTGAGAAACGTTTCAGAGCAATTAATAACCAGCCTGTTTTGAGTTTTATTTTATTGTCCAGGGATAAATGTTGTTGTTTGACCCGTTTACTCTAGTGAATCACTCTGTGCATTACTTGGAAATAATTATGCAAGATTGAGAGGATGAAAATGTTACCGACGAACGATATGAAGCCTTTAGGTGTAATGTTACTGGCGTTAATTTGCTCAATTTTATTTGTACGAAAAATCTGGATAAGTGCTAAACGGGCCACTCACAAAGAAAAAACCTTCAGCGATGATTTTCGAAAGTTTTCATAAAAAAAAACCTTTTAAGAAATCATAAAATTGTGGTTCAATCATGACCTATCGAATCATGTGCCAAATGTTGATTTATATAAAAACAGCACTTTTAGTTACATGTATGGAATGCTCCAAAAAGTATTTCTAATTCTGAATATCAATACTTGTCTACGAAATTTATAGCGACATTTGGCTGCTTACCTCCCATCGAGTATTGCAGAGAAACAGAACATTCTGTTTATTTATGAGACTAGATCAGACTTCGATAGCAAAACAAGATCTGCCCTTCCTAGATTATAGACCTCTCTTCTCTTCTTCCCAGACTAGAAACTTGTATTTTTTAGAATCTCATGAAACATTTAGGTGTCGCCGTTAATCTTCTTCACAGTTATAAAACAGTGGCTGCCAGTGGCTACATTGGTTGTCATTTGTTAACAAGACAATCGCCGGCACTTTTTTGTCGTTTTTAAAGTTCTGGCGGGAAAGTGCATCGACCGCACGATTTTATCTTTTACGCCACATTTGCTGTTAAAAAGTTTCGGCACGGATTCGAAAATTAAACCGATTTCGAACGATTCGTGACGCCATTTTTCTTGTCGATGCGTTCAACTGTAGAGCCTTCTTTTAGTTTATTTCATAATTCTAAGTGATTTGGTTTTAGGATTAGCGTGAAGAAAATAGATTTTAATACTAGCGTTTTATAGGCGCCGTATAAATAAATGGTGTTCGTTAAATTCCTTTAAAGCTATAATCATGCTTATGTTAAATTCCTTTAAAGCTATAAGCGTGCTTATGTTCATATTCTTTAAAGATGAAGATATAAAAACCGCAAACATTTTCGTCATTTCTTTAACTAGGTAGTTTGTTACATTACGTTACGAAGTATTTACTCGCCTCCCCACAGCCGTTCACACAAATAATAAGTTCTTGGCAGAATGAGACTAGACTAGAAAAACTTAATATAATTTAATTTCAACTTCTATGTTAAATTTAACCTTTTCGTGACCACTTCATTATTGCCTGACAAGGCCCCGTGACTCAATTTTTGCGCGACGTTCTCAATAAGACACAACAACAGAACTCAGTTTACTTTATAAAGCGATTTGAACCTTACAACTGCTACTACATATGTACACAATTACATGGCTATAATTAGGTACTTGTAATGTTGTAATGTTTCTATGGTGATAATGATAAATTCTTAAAATAACTTTTCAACACACTTGCTCAAAACGACGTTTTTATTCCACCGATTTTTGGCTCATAATCCTAGATATTAAACACGCGTGCTCTTTCAGTGTATTATTCCACTCGTGCTTTTTCATTATATTATCCGACTGAGTTAAGAAGCTAACTAATTGCTAATAATATGCATGGAAAGGGAGCCTTCTTTAATTGGTCGGACTGGCGGGCACGGGCGCGCCCGACCGCCTGCGCAGTGCGCGGCCCGGCCGGCCCGCCCGCCGCGCCGGCCGGGGCGAGCGAGGGCCGGCCGGCAGTACGAGTATGACAGATGAAACACACAACTGTTTTAACTATTAAAATTTGATTAATATGAAAGTTACTTTTTTTTCTCGCAAGTGTGTTGAAAAACGTCGTATGAAACGCGTGTGCATTGGTCATTACACACATCGGCTTTCTTATTGCGCGCTCGCTTACAGCTCGCGCGCACAATATCGCCTCGTGTGTAATGACCAACTTAGCACACTTGTATCATAAATCATAATGTACTATTGTTCTCTTATTCAATTTATTTCGTGCATGTTGTATGTCTCATTTGTATTTTTTTAATGGCATCGGCATTTATTGTTTTTATGTATACACGGTGGAAAAAAAATTAGTGCATTCCCGTTGCCAGGGAGGCTTTGGAATTATACTGAGCAACTTTTCAAGGGATCAAGTGGATGAACCACGAAATAGCGAAATTTTTTTTGGCTGTTTCATACATTTTGGCTGGTCATTTTCTATTTTGGTTCCATATTTCGCGATTTCGTGGTTGGTCCCGTAGTAAAAGTTGCTCAGTATAATGCCAAAATTTCCCTGGCAACGGGAATGCACTTATTTTTTTGCTACCCTGTATATTTTTACCTGCGTGAAAATAGTCATTACATGTATACAGTGGACTTTTTTTATGGGGCTCTGAGGGTAGCTATCAGATCCGGTGCTGCTACACCATAATGGTCTTAGAAGACCTTCTTTAGCTTTTTAATTAACAATTAATTTACAGATTTTACACAACACAAGTCTTATTGAGCTTACTGAGGGGTTAGGTCGATTTGTGTAAGACTCCCACATTATTTATTTATTTATAAAAATAACATATTGCATGTGAAGATACAATTTAGATACGGATAGCACATACCTTTCTACTGGAGACAGTGGAGAATTTTGGTTTTACTTTGTAGTCTACTAAAATTGCTATAACAACTTATACAAGTAAATAAAAGACTCAAACGCCGTCTGCGCCTGAGCATACCAATTGGCCCTGAACTTGGTCGAGCTGCAGCAAAAACGCGTTAATGTGTAGGCCGCGCGTGTTATGCCAAATGGATGCCGTCAGATATATCGGAGCGGTAAAAGTGCTCAAAAATATAGGCACGTCTCGTTGTCAAGGCTTCAGTTATAATATAATTATGTCTAACAATCTTTCTGGCCGGTTAGCATGACTTGCGTTATCGCGCGCGCCGACTCCATACTATAGTCTCCATATTATAAAGTCGCGCTTGACATAATATATATCGGCGGCAGATCGTAAAATCGGGCATATCGAGATTCGAGATACTCCTAGGCATATCATGAAACGCCGCCATTTCATGATCTGACTAAGATTAACCCAGGCATATCACGATCTGCCTTATAAAAGAGGCGGCAGATCGATCAGACCAATGCATTTGTTGATATTCCTAACTTCATACCGGGCGCATCGTAAAATAATTGATCGAGATATTCCTAGGCATATTATGAAACGCCGCCATTTCATGATCTGACTATGATTAAACCAGGCATATCACGATCTGCCTTCTGCCTTATAAAAGCCGTAACAGACTATCGCACCGCACCGCGACCTTAGTGCTGGAGACGACTTTGACACCTTCCTTTACAACTGGCCGGAGGAAGCACAAAATTGGGAGTTATGGAGAACCAGGGGAGAGGCCTTTGCCCAGCAGTGGGACACTCGAATTGGCTAAGAAAAAAAATAGAGACATCTCTTTTTGTTAAGCTATTAGAGAATGGCAGATATTTTTGACGCGTAGTCTGATCCGTTGCTTTTGATGCTGACTGTATAGGCATTACACGGTGCGATGGTTGAATAATTCGGACATTTAGGGCAACCGCAAGCGAGGCGATATGTGATGATAAACGTAATGTAACTACAGTTAAAATTAGTTTAAATTGCCTCGTCTACTGTAAACACCAGCATAAGTGTCACGCTATGAATTATGTGGGACCATATTTCACTGGAGCATATTTTAGTAATAGGCTCAGAGTTACACGAACCGAGTCACCACCATACAATCGCAGTTAAGCTCTCGTTCAAAATTAAAATAAATATTTATTTTCAGGCAACTAAGACCCATAGATACATAATACATACCTTACAAACTAACATACATACAATATAAAATCTTAAAAGAGGCCGTAGTCGATTTTGGAGCAAAAATTTTAAATTGATAGATTTAGTCGTTAAAATTATACACGTTTTGTTACGTAATATCTAAATAACAAGTATTGGTTTCTATTAGCACGTCTTCTCATCTTGCCTTTTAATAATGAGGTCGCAAGCGTGCGTCACCGGTAATATATGAAAAGAAGGGGCAGTTTTTAAAAATTTATCAAAAATTTATGGTGGTAAATTATACAAATTGATGTATAAGAATAGTTTTAACAAATGTTGTAGATTGTTTAAGTATCAAAATTACGTTGAAATTAAGTCGATTTTCAGAGAAATTGTCACTTTTTTTGAAGTAATTTCTGGAGAAAATTGATTTCGTCTAACTTTCATTTACACTACTTCAAAGTCATAATAATAAAAATGTAGTCTGATAAACGTCAAGTACAGGATATGTGTAATACAAAATTACCATGTTTAGCCGTCCAAACTTTACGAAATTTACAAATAAGAGCGACAAAATCAGTGCTTTACGCGCGTTTACCTAAACGTCCATCAGAAAAGCAAACATTACTTACTAATTTTGTGAGTCTGTTTTCAACAAATTGATCTGATAAAAGGTAAGATAAGAAGATGCGCTAATAGAAACCAGTACTTGTTATTTCAATTAGGTAACAAAAGGTGTACAATTTCACCGACTAAATCTATCAATTTTACATTTTTGCGACTAAAATCGACACCGGCCTCTTAAAAGCTAAATAAAAATTATTTTGGCGACACAGTTTTCCGGTGTACGATCCAGTGTTTTAAAAACAACATTCTAAAATAACATGAAATTTGACATGAACAAAGTAATTAGTATGTACCTATAATAATTTTTAGCAACGAAAACTAGTACCATACATAGATATCGCTCATTGAGAACTACACTGGCACTTTACGAAATTAAGAACCATTCAAATAGTGACTTGCATAACGACACGATGGTTTTGGTGGTGGTGGTGGATTTGTGTATGATTGGCCTTATAATATAATAATATATAATATAATATATTTTTTTATAAGGAAATCCCGTAACGCAACCATATAACAGAGTGGTTTTATACTTAAGACTAACTCCCTATGTTTTTGTCAAAACTTAAAAATACATTATTAAAACCCCTTGAACAAATTTCACCGCAATCAAAATGTTAGTACTTAATTTGACTACTCACATTTTATTAAGACGGCAAGAAATAAAAGTATTTCAATGTATATGACGCACACAAGAAACAATCCAAGAGCATTCGGAAACGTAAAATACCAATTATCTTCCAATTCAATATGAGCATCATTGCGTCACGCTGGCTCATATAGGGTTTGATAAACGAGCGAGGTAACGAAAAAATACGCTGAAATTTGTTACGGAAATTTGTGTTTGAGAATAAGGCTTGGGATTGGCTAAATCGACAATTTGGAAACAATAAGTGAACGACCGACAATAGGTGATGCAACACGCCGGCATCGGAATTAGGTGATTGCATGTGTTGAACGAATTAAAAGGCATTATAATTGTGAATGAAACGATACTCTTTTGTCTTAAATTCGTAAGGCAAGCAGTTTCTTCTGAGGCAATATGCAGAATTGGTGCTGTACTGAAGTAAATTTGCTTAGAGTTATGTCTTCAAAATGAAGTCTTTTGCTTAGAGTTTTGTCTCCAAAATATATAGGACTTCAAATTTACGCACGGTTACTGACCTTGTTTTATGCTTATGCTCTATTAATGTTACGCTATGTTCTCGATTGCCGTGTTTCTTAACTGCTATTCGCGTTCGTCAATGTACGATCTCGGCTACGGGCCCATCTCGTGAAACACCGTTGTTGCAAACCGCATCCTTTAAGAGCCCATCAACGTGCTCACTAGCGCCACTGGTAAATAATTGTAATTGTTTAAATTTAACGATAGATATTTAAAAAAGGGGGCCGCTATGTACTGTATTTTGTATTTAAGTACCTTTTGAATACATTATAATAGTTTTTAGTTTGCTGGATTCGTCAATCTATGCGGCCAAAGTTAAAACGGTCGTTTTTGTTGTGAGTTCATAGATCACGATCCAGCAACATAAAAACTAGTTTGGTATATTGTATGATGATCGTAGAGCAGCTTACTTCCTCGCACAAAGAGTAAGCATTGCGATACAGCGAGGAAATGCTGCCAGCATCTACGGCACCATGCCGCGTGCCGCAGGGGAAGTTTTTAGTTATTTATTTTAAGATTAGTTTTATTTATTTTTAGTTTTAGTTTTTTTAAGTTTTTTTAATTAGTTGTTTTTTTTTTATTTTTTTATTAGCCAATTTTGGTGTCCCACTGCTGGGCAAAGGCCTCCCCTCGTTTTCTCCACTCGACCCTGTCATCGCCATTTTCCCACCATTTGGGGTAGAATGCGTCCAAGTCGTCCCGCCATCTCCTTTTTGGTCTGCCTGAACCCCGGCCTGCACCGTCTATGGTGCTCCGTGGGTTCCACTCAGTAACCATTTTGGCCCATCTTTCCGGGTGCATGCGACAGACATGTCCCGCCCAGTCCCACTTAAGCTTAAGCTTAAGCTTAAGTTGTTTATTAATTATATTTATTAGTTTGGTATATTTAAAAGGTACTTAAATACAAAATACAGTACATAGCGGCCCTCTTTTTAAAATATCTATTGTTAAATGAAATAATCACCATTATTTAGCACTGGCTGGCGCTAGTGAGCACGTTGATGGGCTCTTAAGAGTGACAAGGTACTACCTGGTCCCGAGAAGGAGAATGTCATTAGCGTCACCGTCACGTAGATTTACCGGTCTCGGCTCCGAGGATAAATTGCACTCCAAATTATACCGACTAATTTAAAATTAAATGCGCTCAGATCGGGTTTCGGCCAATTTGTCGTTGATTTTTATCCAGGGTTTGTTTTTGTATGAAAATCGTATTCAATTACCTAGTTTAATCGCAGTTGAGCTAGCAGTGAGTTGTAGTTGAATACGTATCTTTTTTGATTCTAAGTCTTGATTAATCTTTGTCAGGGGCGTAGGTAGAGGATATGGCGCCCGGGGCAGTCACCAAATTTGCGCCCCCTGACGACTGACAAAAGTTTCCCTGCTGCTGCCTTTTGCCCATTTTGGCGCCCCCCCCTTCTCCTCCCTAGCTACGCCACTGAACTTTGTAAAAGTATAATTAATCGAATCTTGCAAGCCTTTTGTTATTTAGAAGTGTTTGTCCTGCTTTAATTAATGCTAAATCATGAATGCTATTTCAAACGGTGAATCTTGTATCACTAAAACGGGACTCAGACATACATATATGCATTATTTCTCAATTTATACATTAACTTTTGTTGTTGTGCCCAATAGCCAACAGAACAGAACTCACGTAAAGCCTAAATTCCTTATTTATTCCGCGCGATGACTCCTTTGACTTTTACTTTAATTACCAACCAAATAACATTAATTAAAAGATACATTAATGGATAGCAGTAGGAGATCAGGTTGGAGATAAAAAATATTTTGATTCGTGTAACACTTCCACATTCAAATGGCCTCGAAGTGGTACCGAGTTCGCACCAAAATAGAGGTTGTTTTAAACTAGTTGTTGAAAGTTTTTGTTGAGAGCATGACAGCCATAACGCACTTGGTTCACAGGAGTAAGGAACGGAACCAGAGTAACATCTTCATTCCATTCTGTGCATGCGAGAGCGCATTTCCTCTAGGGATGCTTGTTGCGTAGCGGCAAAGAGGATATAATAAGATAGAGCGGTACTGTCATAGTAAATTTTGTAACCACTGTAAATTCACTGCCATCTATCGACATACTTTAAAACTAAAAATGAAGATTTATAAAAATACGTTAAAATGATTTTTTTATTTGCATTAATTATTTTTATTATTTTGACCCATGTTCTTTCACCGATATGCGTTAAAATTGTTAAATACCAAACGAAACCGTCAACGCCCTCTTTACGAGAGTAGGCCAAAGGTAGCCGGTAGGCGCCATCTGATCGAGAATCAAATTTTCGTGATTTTCGAGGCACGTTTTTTCCTTAGACTGTATCCATCTATTACGGAGTTATATCTATCTTTGCTATAGATTTACGTCTCTTCAGAAACTTCTCCAACCATTGATAAAAGTCGACGAAAATGATTGGTTTACCAGTGTAACTAATGGATTCGAATGACTAACGTTCTATAAATTCTAGACGGGTGTTGCCCGCATAGACTGCCACAGCATGGTTGTATGACTTGTATGCAGTGCAGCGGTTACTCTGGTTACGTTACTTTACTCCTAAGGAGCATTATTTGAGTTAGTAATTATAATTTAGCTTGTTCGGTACCCGTAACGTACAAGCCGTTATTCCGAGAGTAGTAGATTAAGCTTAGAGGCATGACGCTTGACATTACGAGAATGGGTTTATCTCGGAAAGTAACAGCCATCTTCTTGGTCTGCTGATTCGTAACTACAAAACAGTATTTGTGGCGTTCTCAATCAAAAGGTACCACTTTGTCGCTTACGAAATTTGCTTGTATCTTTATACAAATAACCTGTCAGGGCATCCTTATGGCAAGCGACACTGTGGTACCTTTTGATTGTGAACGTCATATTTATGCTTCGTATATGTGGTCTTGTGGTCTCTTGATTGATGGGAAGCGATGTAGCCTACCTACGAATTTTACATGGAGACTACATTTTGAATATTTTTCTTAAGAAAATGAGAGTTTTCTGAAAAGGGCTCAAGTCTCTACAACTGACTCGGATTTCAAACAAGTTGAAAGGAACTCATTTCGATTTAGTTATACGAGTCTAAAAACACAGTCGATTCCTAAAGCCGATCCAAACGATTGGAAAATAGAAACGTCAAGTTTTATGAATAAGGGGGAAGAAATTAGGTATGTAACAAATTACAAATAGCCTAATAGAGGTGCGAATAGAGTGAAATATCGATCGCAAATTGATTTGGCACGTGACTAATGTCGTGTGGAGACGGATTTGTCACATACGTGCCGACTTTTTGCCGCATAAAATATGGCCTCTTGCGCATAATTGGACTGCGGAACGCCGCCGATTACTTTACACTTAATAAACTTTTTCAACATCGGACAGAGGTGTAATGTACCTTTAATAAGGGTCACGTTGTCCACTTTTATACCAGTTTGCGAAGAAAATGTCGGCCATAAACTGGTATGCTTTTTACGGGGGCGCGACAGTGTTTATCAAAATTATACCTTAATATTTTAATAATAATGTGCACAGGCTTGCGACATCAAATATCTATAGAAAATTGTATAGTTGGGTTAATGCGATCTGCTGAACTTTGGGTCTTAAAAGCGGCTAAGCTACTTGAGAGTTTTAATGAAAGTAATCAGACCACTCTTCGACATATCGATGCTTTTAAGTAATCAAAAAGTGTACAGTGTGTATTAATTATGTACAATGGTTTTTAATTTTAATATTGTTTTTAATAAATAATAAACAACCAAACTAGAAATTCAGCCCGTTATTAATTGCGACTGCAAGCTGTGTTGTTGGAAAACCCGAATTCTGGACGAAGATTTTTTAGAATCTTGCTTTCTTTTAAGATTTTTTAAGTTTCTGTCAATGCTCCGGGTATCTATAGACACAGATTATTAGTTCTTACGTTATCATTATCACGCGGTTGAAGCGATAGTTGAAGGGAAAACCATTTAAAATTATGATTGTAATATTGGTTTATTTGTATTTACCTATAGGTACCTAATCATAATCAAATATATTGAACAAAACAACTACTTACAAGTGTATTTTTCCTTTCGAGACAGATAATGTAAGAACACGACAGCTACATGACGTTTCTTTCATTCGGTGCGTTCACAATATACTTATAAAAAGATGCGAAATTCAAATTTTCTATGGGAGGTCAACCCTTAGCACCTACATTATTTAAATTTGCCGCCTCTTTCTACTGACAAGGTGGGTGTGCCAGACCCAGAGTATAACTAATTTATTGCGTCTATTAACAGAAAAGTCCGAATTGGCATCTAGCTCGAATTAAATCCCCAATGAGTTCAGTAAAGCTAGCAATAGGTAGTGGGTGAATTTTTTTTTTTTTGCGTATAGGTATACCTACTCATATTGTAGAGAATTTCATGGTTAAGAGCATGTGGAATTTTAAACGCTTCCTAAGCTTACCTACTAGTAACTATTTTTAAAACAAAATTTGACATCTAGTTTATGTGGCGCCTGCGAAAGTGTTAAACGTTATCACAATTCCCGTAAAGTTCTCCATCCTTCCGCTAAAACCCGTTAAACTATTACACCACTAATTTGTTTCACTATTCAGTGGGAAAACGACATAACATCTTATAAACTCATTATAAGTTAAGCTGTTATGTTTGTCTCAAGAAGCGTATTACGTGTATTACAACTGGTACACACCTTCCGGCAGCCGATCGATTGAATCATATATTACTGTTTGTGCGTCCGCTCCGAGCATCCTGCGGGCCTGTTTCACATGAATGCGAAATACTGCATTCAATAAAACATTTTTAAAGCAGACATGAATGCCGGATATATGCGATTTTCGCCACCAAAATCGCGGATGCTGATGGCGGAAACAGTCTCCCATCCTCGTGTTAATTTCCTCAGGTCGTCTTTTGGTAAAGCTCTATCTAATGTGTATTGGAATAACTTTATCCACAGTTTTCATGGATATCTATTACATATGTAGCCATTATTTGCACCTACATAAATACATGTTTATTCACCAACCATGATGAAAGGCCAGAGGAGCCGAAAATTATTATGTAATTACGATATTACAGATACAACAAACACATGTAATGTATATGTACAGCGTTGTAATCAAGGTACCTGGTAAACTATGTCCGATTTTATTTTAAAATATGTAGGTATATTTTATGACCATATATAACTTGCATGATATAACGATTTTATCTAAACATCTCCATTTAGAAACTACGTCTTAATGAAATTGAAAAAAATTGGTATCAACTATAATCTTCTGAATGATTCTGTCACTCAATCATATTTAGCAACGTTGAATGTAACTTTCCTCCGTATCTTTAATTCACCAGGCCATGCGTGCACGAAAGGGTCATAATTGCACTAATTAGGCAATTAAGTGCACTATTAGTGCATCCAGCGGATACTAGAATATGGTTCCGAGCGGTGGACTTGCAGGTGTAATTACCATGTTTACGCACCAGGCATCACGACATTGTTTTAAGTTTGCATGTTGACTTTCATTTTAATATGTAGTCGAAGAATAAGCTTAGAGACCCTGCTCCATTAAGACCACCTGTTAAGAGACTTAAGAGTCCCCGGCAAGCTCAGTTCTCCATACGAACGTAGTTACGCTCTCATTTTAAAACGACTAGCTAGATTGATTCTGGGCATTTTCCGCAACTCGACAACTATTGTGCCTATTTTGCGTGAAACGAGGTAGCGCTACTCTAACCACCCCAGCTCCTCCATGAAGTCTATAGCAATGTTTTCAGTTTGCTAACTGCCCCTTTTAGTGTGCACGGAGTTCCTAGGTATTTCCTCCTGTATACTTCTACCTATTTGTAGTCTAGGAGAATGTGTTTTGTTGTTTCCTCTTCTTCCATGCACGCTCTGCACATGGGGCTGT
Source organism: Cydia strobilella (assembly GCF_947568885.1). NCBI lineage: Eukaryota > Metazoa > Arthropoda > Insecta > Lepidoptera > Tortricidae > Cydia > Cydia strobilella. The sequence continues at coordinate 18,804,869 of NC_086044.1, forward strand.
CTGTTTTACCCATATTGTGTAGGTATTTGTTTAGTGTGTTATGACCTGTAATTAGTCCTACTATTCTGCGTAGTTGGTGTCATGATACCTACTCCTAAAACTTCCTCAATAATCACTCTATTGGAAGGTAGGTGACAACCGCATGAAAATCCGTTCAGTAGTTTTTGAGATTATCGCGAACATACATTCACACAGACAGACGCGGTGAGGGACTTTATTTTATAAGGCGTAGTGATTTTTCTCAACCAAAACCACCCAAAACTAGCATCAGACGCATGCAAGCATGTCGTTTTAAAAAAAGAGTGTAATTTCGATTGTATGGAAGCGGCATTTATGGCTGCGTGTTCGTGTGGCTCTTAAAAAATATGGTCCACATCAACAAAAAGCCGTTGCGGGGCTAAGGTGGCACAGGAAGACATATGGACAGATAAAGGCTTCAAATTTCATCGCTTCTCACGCCATTACACTACGTTTTATTTAAAAAAGAGAGCGGTCTTATAAAAAAAACAAGAGGAGTTTGTGTAGGTAGAGTGTTTTCGCAACAGCAACATGTAATTACATATTACCTATTAATTATGTAGCATTTAGTGAAAAGGGTGAAAATAAATAGCAACGACACCGTGCCGCTCTTATTATCAAAACCATTGACTGCTCAGACAGACTAAGTATTATGAGCAGGCATCGTAAACTGCGAGCGAAATCCATTGAAATGACGACGTATGACAACCAGTTAGACGTATGAAAAACCTAGTACTTTAATGGATTTCGCTCGCAGTTTACGATGCCTGATTATGAGAGTAAAGTAGTGCGCACAAACGAAGAAGACAAGAAGATTAAAGATTTGTTTTTTTTAATACCACGACGGTGGCAAACAAGCATTCGGCCCGCCTGATGGTAAGCAGTCACCGTAGTCTATGGACGCCTGCAACACCAGAGATATTACATGCGCGTTGCCGACCCTTTAAAAACCTGTACACTCCTTTTTTGAAGAACCCCATACTGTAGCCCCTCGGGAAAAACCTTGATTTCTTCGATATCAAAATACCTATTCTCAGGTCAGTTTGATAAGAGCCATTTTATTAAAAGGTCGTACAATACACGTGCTATTTCTATTCAGAATCACGAACACTTAAAAAAAAATTAAAAACAAAGTGTCGAAATTCTTATTTCCATTCCGTTACCGGTTTTCATAGACTTTGTATGACGGTACAATGGAAGGAATGAAAAATGTCTGGAAATTAAAAAAAAAAACTTGTTTTATAAATAATAAATAAATAAATAAAATGCGTTTATTTTCAGACAACTCATAGGTCCATAGCATTGTTCTTCTTCTTCTTCTTCTTCTTCTTCTTCAGTCGGTCCCTTAATACTGAGGATCGTGACATCATGTCCTTCTGCTGAAGACCAGGTTCCTCCATAGGGTTCTGTTCCTCGCCAAGCGCATGGCCTTAGTAAGTTAGTAAGTTAACATAGCATTGTTAGTAAATTCTTAACTAAAAATTAAAACTAAAATTATTAATACTAAATACTAAATACTAAAAAACTAAGATACTACAACTAAAATGAGTTAGTATTACTTAATAACATTTTAATTTGGACATTACATTTCTAAAATTCAAAATTAAAATTAGCATTGCAAAATTAGGTACGTCAGACATAGGTAAAAATGAAAATATATTTATACTTACTACTTATAGTTTTAATTAAAATGGCATGTGTCCTGCCTGCAGCGGATAAAATTTACAGACTCCAAAAGAGCGCATTTGACAGTTACATTAATAAATGGTCTCACTACAAAGTTTCAAGCCAAAAAAAAACAATCTAAGAAGGTATTGTATTATTACCGTAGTGGCGCGTGCGCGCGCAGCTGTCGGCGCAGATGCGGGATGCGCCTGCGTTGAACTTTGTCGAGCCACCAGGCTATTAAGACGTAAAGGACTATCGCCATCGACTTCGCGTAGTCGTTTATTACCCATTTTACATTTTTTACTCTCTCAACGTTTGAGGTCTCTAGTTAGATCTTAACAATATTTGAAGAAAATATAATATAAATTTCAAGATCCTAACTAAATACAATGGTTTACGGTGTGCTTTGTTTTCCAGTCTCTAAGAAATGAGAAATATTTTAATGCAAAAGTAACTGCCTGTTAGCCAGTCACGGCTAAAGTACTGGATTTTGATGAAATTTACCATAAAGAAAGTCAAGAACCTAGATATGGACATAGGATACTTTATTTTTCGTAAAAACAATGATATAAGTACATATAACTTCATTTAACATTTTTGGTAAACATTTTCCTGTAAAACAATAGAGGTTGCCGCAAATTAATATAAAGCGTTAACAAGAGAGTCATTTATTGATACAAATAAGGTGAGCCCGCTCTAAAAAAAACAACGCACATCCACCGCCTAAAGCGGGTGGTTTTGGCAGATGGTGCCTTAAGGACGGCCGTTGAACCTAATATGTATGGTTAAGTAAGCAAAAATAGGCTCGCATAATTATATTTTTGCATATTAGATATTATATTAGCTACGTAACATTAAAAATCGAAACATTTAGTTAGGTTAGGTAGTTCTTTCTTTCTTCAACAAGTTACACAACTATGTCCTTAGGCTGGCTGCAGGCGCAAAGTAATACTTAGTGCTAACGAGAGAATTTGTCGTTTAGTCAAACAAGCTGAGCCTTTTGTTTTGTACCTCTAAATAGTACCACCTCACCTCATCAAAGAGGATAACTAAAATAATAAATTTAATAAGAAGAATTATTTAGACAAATAAGGTGCGGCTACCAAAAAAATGGCACCAGCCTAAGGCGGGTGGCGCTGGCAGATGCCTTGGCCGTAACGTAAGTTAAGGACGGTCGGCGACCCCATGTACCATGTGGCGCATGCCATCTATCGATCGATACTTTAATAATAGACTCCTGTATACGGAGCAAAGAGGATATATAGGTAATATGATAGGGCGGTACTGTCATAGTAAATTTTGTAACCACTGTAAATTCACTGCCATCTATCGACATACTTTAAAACTAACAATGTCGATTTATAAAAATACGTTAAAATGTATTTAAATATGGATAAATGATTTTTTTATTTTCATTAATTATTTTTATATGATTTTGACCCATGTTCTTTCACTGATATGCGTTAAAATTGTAAATAAGAAACGAAACCGTCAACGCCCTCTATACGAGAGTAGGCCAAAGCTAGTGGCGCCATCTGATCGAGAATCAAATTTTCGTGATTTTCGAGGGACGTTTTTTCCTTAGACTCTGTATCCATCTATTACGGAGTTATATCTATCTTTGATACGGAGACAACACATTTTAATGTTGACTTTAAATTGCCTAATTGCTTACAAAATTTCGGCGATGCTTGCCCGATGCTTCATTTAACCGATGGGTTTTATGTATGCAAAATTTTCTAAACTTTTGATGTGATTAGATTGGTGACCCTTTTAAAAATCCGATAGTTAAAAAAAACACGTTCGGCCAAAAGAAAATTCCCAAATGAAACATCGGTCAAAATAATGTTTCGAAGTTGTGAGCTAGGTAAGCTAAGTAGTAGCTAGTTGATTGGTAGCTATAAAATTCATTTTGAAGTATGACTTTAATAATAATGACAGGACAGTTTATTTACATAAGTTTTGAGTTGAGGGAATGTAATGAAGACATTTCTTAGTTCAAAATCAAAAACTTCGCTGGTAGGTAAGCAAAATATTATATTAAAGTAGAAATTATAATGATAAATTGACGGGAGCTAGGTTATTCTTCAATATTCGTATAGGTCTAGGTCATTTCATTCTCTTTGCTTAATGTAAAAGTCACCTAGGAAAGTTATTCTATTTCGCCGATGACGGTGCAAATTCTATAGCACATGTCGCTTCGTTATCACACGTTACAGCGAACTTTGGCCTTTGAACCCCACTCAAGGTGTTCTTTTTTGCCCCCTCCATAAGTGTTTGAAATGTCAATGGAGGAATGTTCATAATCATTTTAAACGGCTTCAAAAAAAGTCGAACATTTACTGTTTAAAGTTCAATGGCGTTGCGTTAAGCGTGAATTTCCAATGCATTGTTTGTGACTGAATGCTCTTGTTACATCAATAAGCGTTGTATAGTACCCAATGTACCCATTAACCCCTTGAATAACAATGTTAACGCGATCGCTATTCCTGTTTCTAAATAAACTGCACTTAAGGTCAATGGTCATTTGCGACTACTTGTATTTATTGTAGGGCTAACGAATATATGAAACATTAGTTGTCCCTTTAACTTGTTACTTGTCCCGTTTTCGTCGGTACTTAGGTACTCACTTTGTGTATTTAAAGTGCTCGTATTCGTTTTTGACAGTTAAAGTGTAAATTTTCATCTTTACAATACAACACTACCTTACTTATTACTACTTTGTCACAAGTACAACAATATGATATGGCTGATGGCTTTATTGTGATTGCGATTGAAACCACTAGGCACTCGTTTTACATTATTACATACTAGCTTTTGCCTGCGACTTCGTCTGCGTGGAGTTTGGGTAGCTTATTTTTTATCCAATCTGCTTTTTATCGATTCCCCATACAAACTTCTACCCCCCCTTTTCACTCCCTTAAAGGATGACTTCTGGGATAAACACTACTCTATGTCCTTCCCCGGGACTTAAACTATCTCTATTATACCAAATTTACACTAAATCGGTTTAGCGGTTTAAGAGTGAAGAGGTAACAGACAGACACGCTTTCGCATTTATAATATTACCTAGGATGGATTTTCAAGCTCCACTGAACTGCAGCTTAGCTTCTGATGTAAAATACCACGATAACTTTCTACCAATGGTTTAGTAGCTCTTAAATTATAGGAAAGCGACATGGCAGTACTTTTAGAAGGACCCCGCAATACAGAAGTCGGTTCTTTAATGGGACCAATACGTAACTGTCATTTCGGAGCTAATACTGTGTAAATATAACCTCTCGCAATACTGTTTTGTAAATCTAACTACAAATATTAATTAAAGTCATAGTAACTTGCAGATTGCTGTTCGGTGTATAGGGCAAGACTAAGTAAGTCAAGAGGCAGTGTGACACTTTATACATTATGGAGGTAAAATAGGAGAAACAAAACAGGTACTTATTCGTAATATTTTCTTGATGTCAGTCAGATGTCAGCTACAAAAAATACACACCTAAAACTATGCATTTCACCGTCAAGTAAGTTAGTGTAGTTATTTTGTCAGTTGGGGATCAACAGCAACTTTTGTTAATATAACGTAACATTATGCAGCAAAAGATATCAGTAGGGATGGTTAATCATTTGTTAATAATTATACAACGCATGAAATTTGTCTTTCACAAAGTACAAAGTTTCAAGCCCTCTCTGCCCTGAAGCTGTGGTAGGCTGGTAGCCCTCTGATGTTAATTTAGCTGTGCTGATATTTGCATTTTATTTGAGCAAAATGATTAATCAACGTTGGATTATAAAATACATCTACGTGCCACTCAAGAACATTTTGGGGAATGATGGAAAAAAATTATAGTACCTATCATTAATGAAGCTAAGTATTTAAAAAAACCTGACAAGTGCGAGTCGGACTCGCCCACCGAAGGTTTTTACCAGGCTCTTTAATTGCTAATTATAATGGAATTATCTAATGTATCATGGTCAATACGTATAATTTAATTTCTTCAAAATTTTATCGCAGTGCCCGATTTGGAACCACAAGCTTACTTTTACGAAGTTCTTTCTAATGCTAAAAAAACGAAGTATGTACTATTAAACTTGGGACACATTGAGGTAACTTAGGACACCGTCTAAGTTTACCCCAAAATGAACACACCTTTACTAAATTGAGATTTTTTTTCGTTAAGGCATTATATACTCATTAATGGTAATTAACAGCTAAGATAATGACTCAAACGTTGTTAGTACGTTAGAACTGCTAAAACCTAATATGTATAGCTAGGACTCAAGTATAAAATAAACCATCTAGAGTTGTTCAATAAGTAATTTATGATATTTGCGCTATTCGTTGACGCACTTCATTGGCGCCCGTGATTCATTTTCGCTAAACATATTCGATATCTACTGTCGCTAGATAAGGTTTTCTCGTTTCCCTATTAGGTATGACAATATCGGTATTTATGCCCAGGAGTAACTAATAGGATAGGTAGTATTCTATTGATGTATTGTTGAGAAGTTGGCTACTGGACTCACTGGCACAGTATGTTTGTTATGCCTTAATCGTAGAAGTAACAAATATGCTTCTTCTCTTCTCGATTTATAGAAGTAGTTTCTATAATTATTAAACTTATCTTAAAATTTATGCTTTGAATCTTTGCTGTAAACAAAATATGGCGTTTGGGTCAAAAATCTTTAGCATGACCCTCTGTGAAGACGTTAAAATTTTCTAATTCTTACCAGTTGTATATAGACTTATATTGACCGGGATATGGACCGTGATTACCTTTTGTATTATTTACTAGCACCCGAAAACAATACAAAAATCACGTAATCACGGTCCATATCCCGGGCAATATAAGTCTAGTGAAACTAACCGTGAATCATTCAAAAGCAGTTGTATATACCCAAATCGTTAAGTTTTATTTTGTTTACAGGAAAGGCGCCCGTTTTCTTGAACATTTTTGTTTGGAGGTGTCGACGAGATGTAGACTTTTTTCATCACTTGAGGTACGCCATTCATTCTATCTTTAAGCTGTACAAGAAATATCAAATGTACTAGTGATAATAATTCCATGCAGTATCCACAAGTTCCTGTATTAAAAAAATAAAAATAAAATAAAATAAAATTCATTTATATCAAGCTGCAAGGCTCATAATCAGTTTTTAGTTTACACATGTCATAAAAAAATAAAAAATAGGTATTGCAATCAGGCACAAAACTGTTTCCAAACTACTCTATCAATCTAATTTAAGGGCTTAAGGTAGAGTATTCCTTAGAGACAAATCGCGACACAAATGGCTACCTGTGTTGGACCTAATAGGGTTTAAATTTTAAATACTTGAAATACCTTTCAATCCATCTTCGATTGCAGCTTCTATAGTTTGATTGAGGTATGCAACAGTTGTCCAACGTTGATAGATTTGGCCATCGATTGCTGATGAGACCGTCGAACCTTTATCTGACATTATCTTGAACAATGCGGATGGACCCGATCATGATATTGCCGTTACATTATCTTTGAGTTTTTGAGCGCGGTTAAATCGAGCGTAGTCATGTTGTGGGTTGCTGTGGGTGGTTGAAGAAAATATGGCTGTAACGATTTCAAAGAAATTTGTTACAAAAAACGTCAATATTATCATGGTACAGTCGCCATCAGATATATCGAAGCGGCTATGGCGCTCACAATTATCTGAACACGCCTTTATTGTCAGGGAGTTAGAGTGCGTGTTCAGATATTGTGAACACCTCGGCTGCTCCGATATATCTGATGGCGACTGTACAATCGGTATGTGCTAGACGATAATAGATAAATAGTTAAAGACAAAAAACCAATGAAAACTCAGGGACAGATATCCGTGCTTATTACAAAAGTAAATACTCTTACCAGGATTCGAACCCAAAATCTCCAGCTTTGTAAGCAAAGTCACCAACATCAGCAAATAAATCGTTGATGTTGATAGCAATTGCATCCGAATTCAGAACCTTGGAAACATCTTTTGAAGTACCTAACAATTAATAACTGAGTTTTTTTCCTTTGTCGTATGCCCCGTTATCATTGTATAGCTTTCGATTTCGTATAAGGCCTAAATAATACGCTACTGCTTGAAATAAGGGCCTTCAAATTTTTTAATAAACCTAAATTTCCGGATATACCAAAAACTTTTTTGGGGATATCTTGTTTTTGATGCTCGGGGAAAGTTTTATAATATAATACGTAGAGAATTCGACCACACAGTGCCTTTTATTCTGGTGTCCAAGAGAAACAGACTAGATGAAGTTATTTCCCAGTTTCCTCCGCTGGCTTGGCGTCTAGGTTTTTGTTGGGTCGGATGCGCCCGCCCATCCTGTCATGCGATACGTTTCTTGATCGACGTAATTTTTTAAACAAATTATATACGTAAGTACAGGAGAAATGCCGTGTATGAAGGTTCTTGGACTGATCTACATACCTGATTATGTACCTATGCCTTTTTGCTACTAAAGGTTCTGCTGGCGTTTGACAAAATAAAGGATTCATTTCTCAGGTCATGATCAATATTTATTACTTACACCATTATACAAAAGCACGCCCTAAAATATAAATAACTCTTTATAAGATATAAAGTTGTTGCAACCGTGTCATTCTGGTTTAAACATTCTACAGTGCAAGAGATTATTAAAGACGATTGTTATATTTACTAATAAAATTTCCAGTAACTATAACTCAGATAAGCGTAGAGAAATGGTTCATACCTAGTTGATATTAATAAAATGAAACTGTAACCCAATTGACGTGAAGAAAAGTGCACAAAATTCAGCGTACGATAGCCGTTATCAGCGCGGCGCGCTGTTATCGAGCCAGCCCAAATCGAATTGCCGTTTCTCTTTACTATATGTGAACATTTACTAAGGTATTTTACTAGGAAATAAATGAGTAATAGTGCCAGATTTCAATTTAACAATCGTAAAGGTTGGAACGAATTTGTGTTCGCTCTAAATGGCGTTATATATTATTATGTGTTTACCTATTTCAGATTGTTGTACAACGTATTAGCTCTGGTTTCAGTCGTTAAATTAGTTTTCTTTGTTTGTGTACAGATCTAAATACGTTGTTGTGCGAGGGCAATGAGTCAGAAATTAAATAAAGTGTTATTTTACTGCTGCCGATAAGATAGGTACCAGCTATAATAGTAGGTTGCTAAGCACAAACGTTTTAAAAAAGCGGGCTACATCAGGCATATTTATAATCAAAAATGTTAAATGGGTTAACAACATCAAATTACTGTAATACCTTCTGATTGTGCCTTTAGAACTCAAAAAATATGTTAAATTTTCCCTCGAATTCGATCATATCCTATTGTCGACATTATCAAATCTCTGATTTCATTTGGTTTGGATACATTATCTTATCGCATTATTGCATGAATTGCATGATAGTGCGTTCGTGCGTGCGTCGTCTGTTGACAAATAGCGCAGGAACTGTTTGTAATGTGTCCAAATCCGCGTTGCGAGTTGCGAGCCATCGGCGCCAGTTGTATTGTTATTGCTCACAAATACTTCATCAGTAATTAATTAAGCAATCGCTTTTTCCATTAAAGCGCGTTCAGCAAGTTACAACCCGTGCTAGTGTCAGCGTATTCAACGCGCTCGCTTCTTTTGAAAACGTAACCTCAATTCTTGTAGCATCTTTATCATAAACTGCTGCCGAATGCGTAACGATTGTTTCTTCGGCGCGTGGAACAATTGAACCGTCGAGGAGCGTTTTATCATCGGCTCGTAAATTATCGGCACTCGTGGCTTCGCCGGCGTGAGTCAGGTGTCGCAGTAAACAGACACGGGGTCCCCGGCGAGTCGGCCCGGCGACCCTCGCATGGACGGATCGGCGCGAACATTCGCGGCACGTCCTTTGTTGGCCGTTTTGTTTTGGAGTACCATCCGGTTTCTGGTGGTAGGGGGGAGGGGACAGGTGGGCGCAGGTAGCGCGCGCGTCGGCACTCGGCAGTCAGTCCAACACGGCGCGCCGCGCTGCGCGCGCGGCTTGCCCGCGACCGATTCTCTATCAAATATGGAAATGGCCGGTCAGGCCGCGACAGGTGTGCGTGCGGCATTCGTGCACGTGTACTGTTTGTGAGTGCCAGCGCTGCCCTCGGCTCCACCTCTCAACCTCACGGTGAGTTCTCCTCCTTGCTAACTCGTGCCTGGGAACTGGCTTCCGTTATTGTATTTTCTGTAATAGCAGCGTCGGCTGCTCACGCGCATCTGCCGTTCCGTTCCGATGCAGCTGCCGCCGTTTGAATAGGTATAATATATTTTTTATTTTCTCATCATGTCGTAACGTTTGGGTCATTGAATGAGCTCACCCTTTCAGTAGCGTCTAAGGGCTCTAATACAATTAGTGGAGATTAAAGTCGGGCGCATACGTACGGTGTCGCTGTCAGTAGTTCGGTGAGCAGCGCTCGATATCGGCGGGCCGGCGGCGATTGCGTCCGTGTGTACTGTACACCTCCTGTTATCGATTTCATGCGTCATGAAGATAGTTATCTGCTAGATCTGGGTCATTGTTCTTTTGTATTTCGTTTGTTGCGGTTTGATAACGTGTTTCTATTTTAAAATTCCCATTCTGACCGGATCAATTTAAAACTGCCGACGTTATCTCTCATTTGTCGTAAACGTTTAATGTTGGAATTCTGATTGGCTCTCGAAATTGGCTTTGAATTACGAGCCACGCCGCAGGTAATTGGTAGTCTGCAATAATTATGAGATAAAACCAACAAAAACATGGTTACCGTCGAGTAAGAACCGCCTCATATTGTGTTCGACATGAAACAGGTAATGCGCTGGAGTGGGCAATGAATCTACTTACGTTAGTAAATATAAAATGTAAAGCCTCATCCAAAAAGTTAAATGAACTGTGGTTGTAAGATTAATCCTATAAAATCCGATAAGTACAACAAGAATCCTAGAACCGATACGGGCATCGATAATTAGTTTCGAGTCGTAGCTAATCGATTAAATAGTACATGGGAACGAGGCACAATTTTTTAACGGTTATGTTTGAGTGGAAGTAACGCATATTTTGATGTATCTAACAAGTACTTAACTAAGTTAGTGTAGTCTAAAGTCTAACCAGCTGTCGAAGGTGATGAGTTGAAAGAATACAAAAAAATACAAGAGACTCATTTAAGCTAAAATAGAAACACTAATTTCGCTGGTGCACTCGAGACAGCAGAAGCTGATCTCAAAATTTGCTAACATTGGTTTAAGCAAGATAAACAAGCGCAGGAGTTTGTTATTACATTTGAAGAGAAATCGGATTATAATGATAGTTTTTCAAGGCTAGACTGGCGTTGGCTGGAACTGCCACATCCGCCGCGTGCTCGGCTCTCGGTTCTTGAACCCGCCATTAGGCACGGTAAGAGAATAGGTTGGTTTTTTCCCGCCGCCTCGCTCCGCTGATCATGCCTCCATGACAATGTAAAATTCTGTATTAACACTGAATTCTACGTTTTTGAAGCCAGTTTTTGTGGCTCTAAATTTATGTTTATCCTGTAGTGAAGGCTTAGCTATATTATTAATATTATTATGTATTCGAGCTTGCTTGCTGTTACTACCTATGATTAAACATGTGCCGGCCAATTTTAAAATGAACATTTATTTGCACAACAACGTAGTAGGTATATTTTATAGTGAAATTGTTTCTAAGTTGAATACTTCCTAACTTCATTATCGGCTAAGTGCGGCAATTAGAAACATACTTCGACTAACTAGGAATTCAATAACTATCTAAAGCTTGCAATTTATTCTTAATTAACAACTAAATCCAAGCATCCGTAGAATCCTCGGATCTCGTTGAAGGCATCCGAGACGAGATTTCTAATCGCCGGAGCGTCACGCGCGTCCCGGCCAGAGCGAATCGTCGATAAGCATCGCAGCCGACTGCTGTTGCTAGCCCAATCAAATCATCAACTACCACTTCAAGAACACAACCCAACTCCCCTAGACCAGCCCAATAAAACCATGCTACAGAATATTGTGCTGTAGCTCGGATCACAATCTACATTGGCTGTTTATGACAAACTATAGACACTAGTGATGACATTACGATTTAGACCGTTTCTATTAAAGTAAGGACATTACATTATACAAATGGCTCGATAAACGCCAAGTTTAGAAGTTAGACTACAGTACCAGATACCAATGCTATAGGAGGTCGAGATTTAGAGGCTAGCGCTCGGAGGCGGGGCTGCGGCCGCTCCGACCGCTCCAAATGGATGCGGACGGCCCCGTAACCTTTCAACGAGACAAATGCGCCGCAAGATCACTGTCAGTGCCATAATGCTTTGACCGGCCGTAGTGATATATCTCCGCAAAAAAATGCCAATTAGAAGAATACAATTGAATAAGGTCCGTTGGCATACAAATGAATGATTCTCCTTTTTTCCGCGCATGTTAAATAGTCATTAGCGTCAGATTTAGGCTGCTATTAATTACTGGAATCGCTCCGCTGGCGGGTCTATTAGCCGATCTTCGGATCCGAATGCTCAAACCAGTTTCGTTTGTTCGCATTGTTGTTGAAAATATGACGAATCTTTTAGAAGTCGGAGCATGAAATTGTGTGCACGAGGCGTATCGGCAATTTGCGTCAGTTTTTTTTTATCACAGTCACGACAGGCCGGATTCCTCGTGGCGCGGCCAATCGCCGGCTAGAGACGGTGTAATTGGGAGAAACTACTCAGCCACCACAAATGTTTGGGATTTAGCTTGACCAGTTAACGAAGAACCCTCGAAAACTTCTCCCTTCCTGTTTTATGTTTGATCCGTGAAGAGCTGGCCTCAGCGGGGGAGATCTAATTTAAATTGAAGCCCAATAATGACACGATCGTCCATCGGATGGACTGTTGCAATAGCACTTCTAACTGTTTCGGCCCTTTTGTCTGGCTCGTGATTGTCTGAGTGATGAGATATAGTTTCTTGAGCTATTGAGGTACAAAGCAGTACCGCAGTTATTTTATACACACGTTGTTACGACATGTCAGTAAATAAAATATGCCTATGTGGTATAACGTTTCTTTGATGGCCGATACTAGGTAGCAAAAATGCTGACACACGGTATAGTGTAGCATTTCGACGAATAAAGGTAGATTAAATAGTCGCCCCTGCTCATATCCAGTCTTAAAGTGGATCTTGGTCCAAATCTCTTCTCATTCTAATATTATGAACATTCCTTATTAAAAAGATGTGTCCCGCCGAGTTTGTTGCCGGTCCCATATTGGGATACCCTCCTACAATTTAGGAGGGAATTAAATCTTCTCGGGTCCGTGGTGTAGGGTTGGAGCCGGCGTAGTTTTTATCGCGTATATATATATCTTTACTTGAAAATAATTGTAGTGTATAACTAGCCTTATGAACCGATTTTGCATGTACAACCAGCCTTAAAGTTTGTAGTCTATGATTGTTCATTATTTTAGTATGTGGGTATTTTTGCACTTTGTAATTTTTCCTCAGTCACCCGTTGACCACGAACGCTGTAAAGGGTTCGAAACGTCGGGATGTATTATAAATTCAATATACGCGATATAATCCGTTTTCATAGTTTTATTTCATGAGTAACTATCGCGGTAACCGAAGACAATATTATGATGTCTAAGCATTTAGTCTTAAAATAAAATGTTCTTGACTTCTTGTGTGACACCCGTTGACCACGAACGCTGTAAAGAGTTCGAAACGTCGGGATATATTATAAATTCATTATACGCGATATAATCCGTTTTCATAGTTTTATTTCATGAGTAACTATCGCGGTAACCGAAGACAATATTAAAATGTACTTTTTTAAGTAAGCCAGTCAGCATTAACCAATAATTATTCCGTAGGAACGGCTAAGATGCTTAAGCTAAAGTACACCGTCTGCTGCAGGTCTGTATCTTGGTGCCAAAGTTTTTTGCTTCAAATATTCTTCTTCCTTTTTAAATAATAGCTACAAAACATTAAGTCATATAAGAGAAAGTTCCATATAAGTTTGAGTATAGAAGCATTAGCCGATACATGATCGTTAGGCATACTTAAAAATCAATTAAGGTCACAATTTTCAAAGGCGTTGAGAGATCTTGATAACTCATTCTGGTGAGTATCTGTGAATGATCAGTTGTTGTATTTCTGTTAATAGCCGAACTGTTGTTAAAAGATAAGATAAAGAGACATGAAAGAAATAAATTTGTTGTGATTTGTTACCAGTCTAGGCCGCTTTGTAGTTAAGAGTTCTGTCTCATCATCATCATCATCATCATGTCAGCCGATAGACGTCCACTGCTGGACATAGGCCTCCCCCAAGGCTCGCCACTCCGACCGATCCTGTGCCGCTCGCAACCACCGAACTCCCGCGACCTTCACCAGGTCGTCGCTCCATCTCGTTGGAGGCCTACCGGCAGTTCGTCTTCCGGTACGCGGACGCCACTCCAGAACCTTCCGGCCCCACCGGCCATCAGTTCTGCGAGCAATGTGCCCCGCCCATTGTGTTCTGTCTCAGCGATGGTTAAAATGGTTGCGATGGTAATGGAGGCTTAGTTGATCTCTTGTACTTGTACTTCTCGTCTTCTTGATTCTCGATCTTCTTATTTAGGATTGCTATATAAAAAAACTATAATCATGACAAAAGTCTGGCCATAATCCTAAAAATCTGACATTTCTTGGACGGTCATTACTCCGAAGAATCATCTCCGTATCTTGAAGATTTTTAAAATCTTTTAAACTTTATTAAGCACTCGTTCTTGCCAACTAAATTTCGCCATCACCATCGCCACCATATGCTGTAGCTAGAGCACAACCTTACCTTTCACCTGCCCTAACTCCAAACTTTTAGCTACGTTAAGGTTGACACGCTCGCCAAGTCCCCCTGCAATCCTGACAAAGGACCAAAAATCCTGACATGTCAGGGGAAATCCTGACATATGAACACCCCAATTCTTATTAGCTTTGGTTCCTTTTGTATAAATTAGACTCCAACATCGTTTATCTCTCTTTACAACCGTCCTATGCGCTATTAATCCCGATCCTAGATATGTCATATTTTACAGTGACTCCCAACCTCCCGGATGTCGTCAGCATATCAAACTGACGTATAAAATGCGCAAATACCGTCACCGTCATACGTAGCAACAAACTTATTTAAGTGCTATTCGAAAACGGTGGCCATAAATATCGTTTATACACGTGTGTAAGTAATTACTATGAGCCGGCTTTCACGTGGAGGGTTTCTCTCTTATAATATTTTTTGAAAATAGAGTTCTTAGAATGCTGTAAGCACAGTACCCAAATTATAAAATAAGTAGAGATTTCTAAAGACAGACTGACCAACGTAAATTCTAAATTCTAAAGAAGCTAAGGTTATTAGCATTAACACCTATCTTTACCTTTAGGCATACTTTTTTTCAATCTAGATTTTAATTCACTAACTGGTCGCCCAAGATACAGGCTATGCCTAGTTTGGGGACCCCTGTTCATACTGTTATAAATGTACCGCTGTATGCGCGCAACCTGGACCTCATGTATACTCCATTTGCAAATTCCCATCTTTGTGTGTGCAAAATAAATATATTTTTCATTTTTTTCAAAGGTTAGGAATTTCATCCACTGGGTCAGTAGGGGCGGGAAAAAATGTGGACCTAAGACTGCCTTTTTTTTTTTTTTTTTTAATTTATTGAATAAGGAAGCAAATTACAGTTTTTTTTAGATCATTACAAGACCCATCGTAGGCAAAACCTTATGGAGGTTTGTGTGCCGATGGGGAGTTCGAGAATAACATAAAGAAAAACAATATTATATCCTATATCTTATCATAAATATGATTCTTAGTATACATAGCTTGTGTCGTTAGTTTTTAATAAGTGCATTTTAACGACATTTTTTATATGTTTACCATTTAAATATTTAGCACAAACAACTTCTGGCAGATCATTCAATATTTTAGGTAATATATATGTGTACAGCCTAGTGCCATATATGTTGTTATATTTGGGTATACAATATTTGTTTTGGTTCTGTAGACATCTTAGTTTTGTACATCTTTTGTGTTCTTTTAGTTTAGTAACATGGTGATATTCTTCTGTTAGTATGGCTAGTTTACACATATTTTGAACTGGGAGTAAATTACAGTATTTGAAAAGTTGGGAATAGTCTGTTTCGTACTTCTTTTTGATATGCTTAGGTACAAGTGTCTTCAATAATCTTATTTGTAAGTTATATATTTTTTCTATATATGTTTTATAGGTTTTACCATAAGTACTCAGAGCGTAACCGATCACAGAGTCAGCAAGGGCTAAGTACAACATACGTAGGGTTTTGTACGGTAACTTATATCTTAATGTTGACATTTTACTTAGGATGGCTCTCAACTTATCGCACACATAATTAATGTGTGGTCCCCAGTTGAATCTGTGGTCGATTATTAACCCAAGGTACATGTGCTCTGTGACCACTTCAATTTTTTCACAGTTACACGTTGTGATATTATGCTGGTGCAGGCAGCTATGTTGGTGTGCAAATACAGTAATATTATGAGTAGTTTTATTGTGAGCTGAACGAATATGCATTATCTTGGTCTTTTGGGCGTTAATTACTAAACCGACATCGTGCGCCCATTTGCAGAGGGTGTTAAAGTTGGATTGCATTATGCGTTCTGCGGCAGCTATGTCGCGGTCGGCTGTGATAATGCATGTGTCGTCCGCGAACTGATAGACAGAGCCCTCAGTTATTATGTTGCACATATCATTAACATATAGCAGGTATTCCGTTGGTCCAATTATGGATCCCTGCGCCGTGCCTTTTTCGGTTTTTATTTCGTCACTGTATGTATTGTTTATTTTTACTCGTGTATGTCTATTTTTATGATAGCTTTTCAGCAAGTTAACTAGAGGACCCTGTATACCGCTCTGCTCTAATTTGTAATATAACGTTTCATAATCTAGCATTTCAAAAGCTTTGCTGAAATCAATGAAAACAACGAGCACATGCCTTTTTTCATGCATGTGCTCGTTGATTTCATTGTTGAAGTCGCGAAGTAGCTGAGAGGTACTTCGATTTTTTTGAAAACCGTATTGTTTACTGTTAATTATATTGTTTTGAGTCAAAAAGTTACTGATTTCGTTACCGAGGTATCTCTCAATTATCTTATCGATACACGACAATATAGTAATTGGTCTATAGTTCTTTCCACTGGGGAGTAGATGAGAGGAGACGTGCGGAAATCAACTATTAGCATTGGTCGTAAGCCACATTTCTTGTCCACTCCGCTGGATTACACCCAATGTTATTGGTTAATTTCCACCCGGATCGCATCTTCGCCTCAGTGGAAAGGCAGCCTACCTAGCCCCAAACCAAGCAAGGTTATCACCAGATGCCACAACTGCTTTCATGTACCTACCGGTTGTACTTATCTTACCAGCTGATTCTAATCGCCTATCAAAGTAACTAGATAATAATTCAGCGCTTGAGAATTGCGAACAAAATAAAAGATAAACACTCATGAATTTTGTTTAACAGAACCTGACAGACTATTTTCAGTCGTATATAAACGCATGTTATTACCGTGAAAGGTGAATATATATTATGGTAGAATGACTAGATACTAAAAGCATTACGGTAAAGCGCACCGCACGAGTCGACGACAAATCGTTTATTACCGAGATGAATTATAGCCCACGCTGGTACGGACAATTCTATACATTTTATTCAATACGCGAACAAATTACAGGGGGAAACGCTAAATTACCTCTAAAACGTGGTCAGTTTAGTATCTAGAAGTCTAGGATATGGTAACGGATATGGAATAGATAAGGATCTGTCCTTTCAGTTCTTTGTTATCAGTTTTGATCACGTTTTCTGTGCTGACTTGAGCTCTAAGCTTAGAAAAGTAATAAGTATATTTGCATTGCAAAGGTCTTAGGCCTTTTTGGTATTAACTTTAGTTTTACATAATTAATGGAGTCAGTTAATTGTCGGTCGCTCGCATTTTCGCATATAATTTACTTCATAACTTTAATTGGTATTGTCATTGGTATTTTATGAATGGTGGCCGGTGATTTACTCCGGGTCCTGTCGTCTCGTGCACCACGATTAGGTACATCGAGGCTGGAATTGACAGATGTCTATAATACATTTAATTTAAATTTAAATATCTAATACACACTTGATATATGATAATGAGCACAGATATTTGTTCCCAAGTCATGGGTGTTTTCTATGTATTTCAGTATTTATATATTATATATATCGTTGTCTGAGTACCCATAACACAAGCCTCCTTGGGCTTACCGTGCGACTTGGTCAATCTGTGTAAGAATGTCCTATAATATTTATTTATTTATTATTTATCTAAGACAAAATAATCATAGTTAATTTTTGAGGTAGTTATGTGTGTTTATATTAAATTCTTAATTTATTATATATATGAAAATAAAATAAAACTGCAGTGATGACGGGTTGTACGGTGAATTGTTTGACAGGAATAAAGTGCTTTATGAAATTGTTTTTGGGGGTGTAAAAATATTGCTTGACCGAGGTAAAAATATTTTTCATGAAAATTGAATTGAGTCAGGTATTCTCTATTATAGTATATATCCTATTTGCTGTACTCCCTTTTTGGCGAAAATTGTATTGCCGAATTTCACTTGGCAACCAACTTTTCGCCAAAGTTTCATTTGACCAATCATTGAACCAATCGTTACCAAATAATTATTTCGCAACCATTTCATTTCCCAACCCCATAGTTGGGAAATGAAAATGACGTACTAGGTTGGGTTAGGTTAGGTTGGATTATGTAAAGTTGCGAATACGAATGAAGAAGAATGAAATACGGCCAAATGAAACTGGCGAAAAGTTGGTTGCCAAGTGAAATTCTGCAATACAATTTTCGGCAAAAAGGCAAAGAACTTATACTTAGGTAGTAATTTTGTATCTATTTGAGCTAATGTAAAACGGAATATTAGGAATATAAAAAAAAAACTTAAAAAGTAAAAGCATGGCATTAAAAAAACATTGTACAGCGATTAAATACCATTTACAAGTAGTATCTAATTTAATTTTGATATGCAGAATTCGTTGAGCATGAAAGTGTTAAATTTAATTTTAATGTGTTAAAAGCTAATTTTCTCTTTAATGTTAGTTAGCTAGTTAATGTGTGAAATAGTGAGAATGAACCAGTAATTTAATGATTTCATTTATGATGATATTGATGATTCAATTCATTCATTAAAAAAATGATTTCATTTGAAATGATACTTAAAGTCAACTAACGCCAACTTTTTCAGCCATGCTTACTTTTCTTTACATCTTTTTGATATAAAGAAAAGATCGAAACTGTATCAGCCAATAAAACAAACAGTAAAGTTTTCCAACTTGTTATCAGTAAACAAACAGCATGGCTCAGTTATGATTCCCACGGCTATATCCGCGTACGCATCGTGATTCGAAAACACCACTTACTTTTACATAAAAAGACTTATCCACTACGCTTTCTCACTTTACTTACGCTCTTTTATATGAATAATAAGATCACACCTTTAAAGGTACTCCTCGGTTACGCATGACCATTATACTACTTTTATGGAGTTTTAGGAACGCGTAGACACGATTTTACTAAACGCTTAGATCTTATGTGATTTTTGATATGATAGATGTTTACAAGAGCGATTCAGCTAATACTCGTATGGGCAAATCAACTACTGATTGTAAACTCCGAAGCATTATTTTAAATAACCGAGACTTTTCATCATACTAAGGTACATACGTACATTTAAATGCATCATATGAATGGAAGTTAAGTATCTATCGCGCATCGCAAATGGCTCTGCTAGAGCAGTTGAACTGATATGGGCATAAGTATATCTAGTGCAGGATATTTTTTATATCTCGTATTATATTATTACACGAGTTTATGGCGATTAGTAGACATGATTTGAGTAAATTCTTAGATCATTTAGGAGATTTAGTCAGCGAGTCCGACTGCAAACTATGTTAGTACAAGAGTAGTTATACTAATATGGCTAAATATATTTTCAGAGAAGGCTGGATTACTAATATAGGTATTCATGCCGATCATGCCTTTAAAGCTTTATCGCTATGCATAAAATGTGCATGATTTTGATTATCAAAAACTATAAGTTCTTTCAATTAGCAGACACAAAAACGTAACTGGCCTTCCTTGTCGCGTTGATGTCTAATAATAATAATATTAAAAAACTTACTATCAACTGAGAATTTCATTTATTCAAAGTTTCTTGCAAAGAAATCATCTTTGGCTTGAAGGTTAAAATAACAATTTAGTTATGTACTTGACACTCGTAGCATTAATTAATGTTAACGCTAGGGGCCATACAATGCATCCACAACCACATACAAATATCGTAGGTAGTAAAATTTGTCACCTGTAAAAAGTAAAACTGACATGACTAGATCACAGTCACAGACCATTTGATTCGAAAAAGTGTAAAAATTCACTGTCTCAGCGGGGGCTCGAACCCGCGACACTGAATAACGAGTCCATGCACTGTCAACTGAACTACTGAGACCACACCCGAGGACAGGTACACATTTTAGGTAGGTACACATTTATGAAAAAAATGGTCGCGCGACTGTTAAAGCAGCTATCGGACAGATGTGTTTCTGAACGATCGTTGTCGCGGTCGGAATGTTGCGTATTTGCGTATGTCGCTATATAGTTAGGATATTGCCGTATGACGTTGATACACCGCCCGCTACACATTACACTGTGGTATTTGCTCAAATAATGTCATTGTGTTGAAAAAGAAACGAAACTATGATTCATTTCACTCCAGTGACACTTTAATTTTATATATTTTGCCTCGTGCCGTGACATATTTACGCACGAGCACTCATTATTTGTCATGTCCGCGCTACGTATTAATAAGTTTGCTGGTCAAGTAACTCATTTTGTGCACAAACGCAACAATTTACTATTTCATTAAAGCTAAACTGTGAAATAAGTCATAAACATGATTTTTGATTGTAAACTTTGCTTTATGAGTATTTACATTATTTACGATTTGTTTGTATACGCGGGATAATTAAGTTGAAAGCGTACTGCTATTAGTGTTGACTTTGTCACAGTCATACCGCTACGGGTATTGTTTTAGAGCGTCATTATGTTTATTAAATTATTTCTAAAGTACACTGCGTCAAGTTAAGCAGATCTTAATAGTACATTACTACAGAGGCCGGGAAGGAAGGGGATAGTTATGAAGCCGACAACCCCTTTTCATGCCGAAGTATGTATAGTGCTTTTCTCAAATGTTTAATAAATCATCTTCAATCATACTATCTTTGTCTTACACTAGTACTAACACCCAAAAGAAAAGGATGAGTATAGTTTTTTTTTGCTTGACCAAATATATATATATATAAATCAAATATCGTTTATTGTTTTTTTTTAATAGGCGTATTGGCAGAATGTCATAAACGAACCATAAAGCAAATATTGCTTATAGTTTTTTTTATGGCTGAATGCCATGATGCTGTGTCACAAGTATATGTGAAATAGAAATTAAAAAAGAGCCACTTCCCGGCCTAGGCCTGCAACTTTGTATGAAATTTCATTACAGGCCCCTCGTCTAGGCACGCCGGAGACGTGATACTTCCCAGCCTGTTATAAAGAACGTAATATCAATATTACATAGCATGTTTGAGAAAATAGTTATTCTTATCGTCTTTGTCACTACAAACTGTAAGCTGCATTCTTGTTCGGTTCTTAAGCTCAAAGTACCTAACCGTAAGAAAGCCTGAAACATGGCATGCATGTAGCTTATGTAGGCAAGATAAAAAAAAGTGGAAATAACTTGTCATGTGCCCAATTTTGCAGTTTTTCTTTGTTATTAGAAAAACACCCAATTGGCAAGTCGTCTCTACCTCTACTTCTTATTTTTCTTACCTACTTATACATAATTTACATACATGGTCAACTTTATGCTTTTTTCCGGATGGCATTATACTTTTGGAATTTGTGAGAGAAAAGAGTCGTACTATCATTTGACTTATCGTAAATGAATTGTATTTGATGAAACAGAAACGTGCACGTATCAACAATGTAATAAATCATTATATTCATTATGCAGGATACACAACAATAAAAATACCAATCAATCGAGCACTCTATATCCAGGCGTTCCCAGTATAAATTATACGCACCTCCGCTTCCCAGGACTTAATTACTTAACAAGGTAAGACCAGCCCAGGCAGCCTCAGATCTGTGAGATAAAAGAAGGAAAAACACTAGTTTGCGCAATAGGGTATATTTTAATAGGAGAACCAGGTCTCTTGCATCCTTTTTATAGCGTAAAACAGGCGGGTCCGGGAAACAGCAGGTGTCGTTCCCGCGGCAAAACTAAGTACGGTATTCGAATTAGAGAAAAAGTTGCTAATTCAAAATGTTTTTAGCTTCGAGCAACACCGGCTTCCGACACGTTTATAGGAAATCTTGGCAGAGTGGATTTACATTTGAAGTGATATCAGGCAAAGAAAATATCATATCATCTAAATACATAACTAAAAAAATGTTTTACTCTAGGAAGTATAGGTAATAGTACCCTTTATAAATGTGTACAATTACCATACCACTTTGAACTTTGAATTAAGATTTCCATAGAGATTGATGGATAGTAGTTAATTGAAAGTGTCCATTTTGTCTAAACTTAATGGCCGTTATTAAAATATTTGTGACACGCCGCGTGGGAACTGCGCCGGATTATTCCTCACTCGGCTCCCCGATTCGTGCGTATTCTGTTATTATATTTTAACATATATTTTTTTAGTTACATGGCCGTGTGCCACTATTACCTAGCTTCAGTTGTTTAATTACTTCTGAAAAATATACAGCGAGTGAGAAATTTCGTAGTCTGATACTTCAGATACTTGGCTACTTCACTATTGAGTGGTTGTCGGCATAACAAACATTCCTACGGGCACTTTCGTGCTGTTTTAAGTATTTAGTAATATGTTATCAAACTATCTATTTTAACATTCTTTAAAGCACCGAACTCCTACAAATCTAGAATAGGGCTGTTGAGTTCTCTATTCAAACCTCACGAATATAACTCCAACTCGTTAATGTTGGCTTATAAATTTACAGTGCCAACTAAAATAGTTCGTGTAGGGCATTAGCATTCGCCTTTTATGTCTTTTAGTATGTCCGGGGGCAATTTTATTGGTCCTTATCGGTCGAGGCATGTGGCATGATGTGCGCGCAGGTCCATGAATACGGCATGATGTGAAAGTGCAAAGGTTTAGGGGTTTATATCGTGAAATGGGAAGATCCTCCTAATTAAGTCACAAGAACCTGCCGCCAAAAAGTCGCTCCCATACAATTGAAGTTACTCTCTACTCTACCTTAAACTTGGATTACTATGTTCATGCTAATAGTTTGTCAAAGGACTGTCTTATTTCAAATATAGACAGAGAGAATCATACTATCTTTGTCTTACACTATTACTAGCACCCAAAAAAAAGGATGAGTATAGTTTATTTTTGTACTTATTTACTGATGATTTGGTTTGACCAACTATATGTAAAATGTGTGCTCGGTCGATTTTTTTGCTCGCTCGCTCACCCTTGGTGCTCCCGGGTTCTCCCTTTCGCATTGTTTGCCCTTTCAAACCTGCAAACCTAGGCAGGATATTCCATTCCTCATATTTATATAATTGCAGTAAAATAATTTATATCCGTTCAGTTAGGAGTATATATTGTGACTTTCCTGCCTGGATCAAATTAATCTTTGCGATGTTTGTAAGAAAACACCATAGCACCTGTCAACAATATTGTGATATGATATGATCACTCAGCACAACATGCAACTTTCATTTAAAAGATAACGTTTTACTTCTTATGTTTTTATAAATCTAAAGCTTGGCTTCATAAAAATATTCTATCATGGAGTATTGAATGGAATATATTATAGTTACAGAAAATGGAACATTGTAACATTGAAATCGAGTCGTACACTTTGTATCAACACTGCGAACTCTCCAAGAAGAGAATAAATTGTATTTCGAGTACCGTCATATAAATTTCAATTGAAAGCTACCGACGCTATTAAGTCCGAAGCAATTCTAAGTTCGTGACGTCTTGTAAAAGGAAATTGTGTAGTTACACCTACATTTAGAGTGGATCTCAATTATGATCGAATCATGCACAGTCATACTACCATTCAGTGTACCGTTACTGCAATGACAGTCGGCCAATAGGCGTCCGTGCTTTCTCGTTCCCAAGTCACGGCCAACTAGAAAAAAAGAATTGGAAATTTGTGGCCAGGATTTTTTAAACATCTAGCTGTGTTGCTATTTAAAAAACACGCAATGTCTCTGTTCGAGGTCAATGACATTATTTTCTGGTTGAATAATTCATGTGAATACGTAAATAATTTGAAAAACTCTTTGCACCGTAATCTTAGACGAGTTAGACGTAATTATAATTCCTAGAGTGACTTCTGTGGCGGTCTCAAAATATTTCCACGCAGCGCAATTATATATTCATTACTGTTGTGCCCGCGGAAGACATTTTCGGTTATTAAGGACAAGCTGAGGTTTTTGGACGAAGGCGCCTGGAGACGTCAGCTCTAGGCTACGAAACGATTTACAATTCGGACCGAATGAATTACTACATGAAGAACAGCCGACAAGAGATGATAAATATTATGACGAATTGCGATGGTCGGTAATGTATTCACGGCTGAGAATCTAACGATTTTGACTGGGATTATCATAGAGATCGTTCAATGACCGGTAGGCGTACGATATAGTCGCATCATTTTTAAATGTTATAAAAGTATTTTTAGAGCTTGATGTTTTGATGCATTCTTTGAATTTAACGCGCTAAAATACATTGTATAATAATAAGATATTTTTCTGTATCAATTTACCAAGAATTAAAAAAAAAACTATGGAATCTCTTTTTAAAACTATCGTAATTTGATCCTCACTGCAAAGAATGGCTTCTAAATTTCGAACATTCCGACCGTCCATTCCGACATTCCCACGTTTTCAGTGCAGGCACTATGCTAATTGGCGTCCACAATAGA
This sequence comes from Cydia strobilella, assembly GCF_947568885.1. Taxonomy (NCBI): domain Eukaryota; kingdom Metazoa; phylum Arthropoda; class Insecta; order Lepidoptera; family Tortricidae; genus Cydia; species Cydia strobilella. The sequence goes on from NC_086044.1 coordinate 18,829,603, forward strand.
TGTTATCCGTACGTCTTCTCATAATTGCCTTAATAAGCAGAGTACAATCATAATCAAACAGAATTACAAGCGGATTGAAACTGGGCTTTTTATTTGGCTATTGTAAGACGTCCGATGTGTGATTGCCAATCAGTCTTCATATTATATAGCGTTACTCAACTCGTTGTGGATGATTTACAATGCTTGTTTAATTGTTTCCATAGTGTTATGTTGGTAACGTGACTTGCGTTAATTTTTAACGGTTTTATCCGACGTACATAGATGTCAAAAGTAAATACATTTACCTATTAGGAATACAATTATTTTCCATTGTCACTTGTTCATATGCTTCGTTTACTTTCTTTTGTTTTACAGCATTAGGTAAGTACCTACCTAATTTATACAGGACATACATTTATTTACAGTCAAACTGAGTGTAGTTTTTCTTTTTTACATACTTATATTATATCAAAAATAATAGTTTGATGTGCGTCCATCATAATTTAAAAAACATAAAGCAGTGATGACATCTAGTGATGAGCATAGACAAACCGGAGGCTTTGCGGAAGAGCGGTGAACGACCCGGCCTCCCCGCACCGCCTAATTATCCTCCCCCTCCCCCGCTGGCGTCGGCCGTTGCGGTTTTGGTACATTTTCAAGGCATTAGAACGTTTATTACTTTTTCAAAACTTTAATTACTTTGGCTAAGAAACTTTTAGCGTCACACGGCAGTCTAAATGTACTGTACATATACAAACTTTTGGTACAAAGTACATTAATCGTAGGTATTTTAAATTCTAATACGGAATGCGCTAAATACGTTGCATGCGCGTCAACAAACCAAGCGTTTACAATACAGGAGCGCGTTCTTCCCATGGTATCCGTGAGAAAGATTTCTATCCTCGTCCGCCATTCATTTTTGTGCAAAAACCCGGGCGCATTCGGAAGCGCCCATGGAAAGGTCACACGAGAACTTGCAGTTTTTGAATTAAGAAAAAAAGGGTGCTAATTCATCGGATGCAAGGCAAGCACGCCGTCGTCGGCCGGTGTTTCATTTTCAAAATTCATTTTAATTTTTTAATCTTGTTTCACAACATAAGTGACCTGCTCGATTTGTATTTTTTTCGTCGTTTTATTTGTTGCCATGCCAGTAACATCACATCACAGGTTAGAGTCGAGTTCTGCATGGAATTTGAAATGAAAAAATGTGGCAATGTCATGTCAAATTTCTATTAATAAATGCCGTTTATAATGACACTATATGAATACACTTTGTTCTGCTCAAGTCGGTGCTCTAGCTTAGACGGACTCTTAAATTTGAATGTTCAAACGGCCGGCCCTTAAAATTGATTGAATCTGAGGTCATAGGCATTGTAGGTATCTATTTAAATAGTTACTAGACAGAAATAACAGTTATAGTTTTGTGCATTTTGCGGTATCTGCGTTGATCGGCTCTCATTACGCCCCGGGACAATGCTTTCATAGCAAAGGATTTATGAACAATCGGTACCGCACGCTATGCATTATAAAGGAGGCGCTTTATGATATGATATCATATCACAATTTGTTAGGCAAAATACGTATTGTTTTGCTTGTATCTTGTTTGTTGGTTATTGTTTGTGTCACATTCGAATAAGAATTTATAGAAGGTACAATGAAATTTAAATACCTGGGGAACAAACAATTATTTTATAACGTCAATTAAAACGTTTCAAGTCCCCGGCAAGCTCGGTTCTCCATACAAACGTAGTTACGCTCTCATTTTAAAACGACTATAGCTAGATTGCTCTGAAACTTTGTACTTACAATAAGATAAGGTATATCCATGCCTGTAATTAGTCTATGTAGCTAACGATACCATAGTTAAAAAAATAAAGCGAATTAAATTTTTTCACACAAAACTTGTTTTTGCATTATTTCGTTGTTTTTATATACTAGAGCTGGTAGTAGAGCTACATATATAAACGAATTACAGGCATAGAGATACCTCATGTCATTGTAAGTGCAAAGTTTAATTACAATCCAACACGTAGTTTTAAAATGAGAACGAAACTCCGTTTGTATGGGAAGGTGAAATTCGGCCGAGCTTGCCGGAGACTTGTTTTACGTCAAATTATGGTGTTATAGTTGTATGTACATGTTGCTCGTTTTAATACTTATTGTTGTTTTGTTGTTACAGATTGTGCAATGGAACATGGAAAATATGACAATGGATTATTATTGGTGAGTGAAAAGAACCATTATTTTTACTGTAAGACCTCCTTCGTTTATTTTAAGAGGCACCACGTTATCTTAATGGGCGGAATGCGGGCTCGTATTTTAGCTCCTTTCGTGTATTTTGTTCCAACATTTGCACGAAAAACGGTTAGGTATCTTACAAAAATATTGCAAGCCAAAACATTTAGTGCTTTATTTAAATAATATTTATATTTTTATATTGGTAGACTCGTAAACAATCTTCTCGTAAATTTAAACTACAGCTGATAAGAAATTCGAAAAGCCATAGGCAAACATAATCTTCCATAAAACACCTATTACCAAAAACAAGTTTAGTTAGTTTCTACCGCTTTTTTTGTAAAAATCCGGTTGCTATTTTTATAAGCTGACAGAATTTATTCGAAATAAAGTCTAGTAAAACGAGGAACATGGTAATTGCCATGACGTCCACAACCGCAGGTACGTATCTAGCTGTCACGCAACGATGCCCGCCCCTACTCCGGCGCTTTTCACGCGCCTCCGAACTCCGTGCCCATTCCAGTCCGCTCGTACATCGATGCAGTCATTCGTCGGGGATACTGTGTAGTGCTAACATGTGCCGCAATGGACAGTGAAATAATCAAAACTGACATAAACTTGAAGTGATTCAGAGGTGCAGTGTTAAGTTAGCGAAGTCCAAGGTCCTCGGAGTGTTATTTTAGGTTAGTGAAATAGGAATAAATTACAGAAAAAATTTGTAGACTAGGTAAGAAATATGCTGCTAACATATCCCGCCATCAATTTACTTTAAGTAACTTTAAAAGACGATTCATGCATAAGCGTAAGAGAAATGTCTCACTCATGACAAGCGTCAAGGGTTTTTACACAGAAAAAACATACCGAGCTAGCGAATTCTATTGGCTATTTCAACAACAATTTTTAAATAATTTTGTTCGACCAAATAGAAAACTGTGCGGTTTGGTAAAAAACCGGCCAAGTGCGAGTCGGACTCGCGCACGAAGGGTTCCGTACCATTACGCAAAAACGGCAAAAAAATTACGTTTGTTGTATAGGAGCCCCCTTAAATATTTATTTTATTCTGTTTTTAGTATTTGTTGTTATAGCGGCAACAGAAATACATCTTTTGTGAAAATTTCAAATGTCTAGCTATCACGGTTCATGAGATACAGCCTGGTGACAGACGCACAGACAGACAGACAGACATACAGCTAAGTCTTAGTAATAGGGTCCCGTTTTTACCCTTTGGGTACGGAACCCTAAAAATGTACTAACACTTTTGTAATAATATTTGATTGTAGTAACAATCAAATATTATTACAAAAATGTTTGTTTGTATCATTCATAAGCACATTTTAATGTTCCGTCCAAAGTTCATTGAAATTGAAGCGTCAGTATTCAATGTAGGTGTTATTTGCGAACCTACTTTAAATGACTGCTTAGCATTTATTTATTCTTTGATTAGCAATGTTAATTTATATTAATTGGAAAGGATAGGTATTAGAATAGAATTTAGTTTAATAACATACCTATTTAATGTCTGTTTGATGTTAATGAGGAAGACTTTCCGGTAGCTACGCTTTCGCGGAGATGGAATATAGTTAAAAAAAAACAAATACATCATCAACTACATGATACAGAAACAGAAACAATGAAACAGAAGCATTTGATACAGAAACATCAAATTTATGAATATAATATGAACATATCACTATTAAATTATTAGTCAACGGACTCAACGCATTACTTAAATTGTTATTGACATTGATGTCAACTGCCAACCCCGGATCCAAGTGGAACACATCACTATATTAAATTTATAATGTACCAGAGAGAAGTTAATAAGGAAAGATTAAAAGTAAATTAATAATGGCTCCCAACCTCGACATTCGATATTCAAATTCCGGTCTCGCTGCGGGGTCGATGTCCTTGTAATTGAAAAAAGTCGATTGTCTATGGTAGGATGTTGTCCGAAGAGTTTTATTGCTAATTGTCATTTATCAATTATTATGGGGCATGTGGATAGATTTTCCGTCTAAAAATAAATTTGTCTACAATTAATAGCTTAATCGGATTATATTATTCTTAATTAGATTAATCAAAGCTGATTGATTTATAATGAACGCAGTCACTTGTGTTAAACGTCACTTACCTATTCTTTTTCAAAACTTTCATGTAAAAATAATTCGCTTAAAAATATATATTTTTTATCAATTCATTTCAAGAAAAAACAAGATTAGCGGAAAGTGATTGTCAAAAATAATTTACTTTTCATATTTCAACGATATGTTTTATTAATTTTGTTATCTTATTCGACACGTTAAAGTATACTGGCAACCCGCTTGTCACACCGCAAGCATTTGTTGGCTTAAAGGTCTAGTAACCAGGCCATTAAAAAAAGCAAGCGTTTGTCCGTAGGTAGCAGTGTCATCTTAATATCAGCAATCAGGGCTATAACCGCGAAAACCGAAGTTGGCAAATTGCGGGCATTTTTCTCTTTTACTCCAATTAAGGCGTAATTAGAGAGACAGAGACAGATGGCCACGATTTGCGAACTTCGATTTTCGCGGTAGCACCTCAGGGTCCTGCTATAAAATACTTTCTGTGTATAGTGCAATTATGATTTTAATCTGTCACCTCGCTCACATTTTCTTTAAATATAAATTAATGTTTATGATCTTAGAAGTGTGTGGCGCAGCGTTAAACTTTTAAGATATGTCGATAACGGTCGCAATTTGTATAATTCGACTCATTTTACTACCGCGATACAGTGGAACTGGTCATTTGCGTAAAATTTGTACAATATTATAATTTTACAACTTTGAGGTTAATTCAGAAACGAGATATTCGATACATTAAAATACAATGTTCTGCATTGTTCACCAATACTGATAATAAATAGTCCTAAATTCTATTGTAATATCTGTATGTTCGGTCTATCGCGAAAATCGAAATTTTCTTATCTGCGTCTCTATCACTTGCATATTCGTGCGATAAAGACGCAGCTGCGCTAATAGCGAGCGGGCACAAACATCCAATTTGTTTTTAATACTATGTATTTAAATACATCCAATACAAAAGTAGGTATTATACAACCCTATGTTTTTTAAAGAGGAATATTTGTATTGTAGTTAGGTACTTACCAGTTTTCAAAAACACGTTTTACGTAAATAATGTCAATGAAATGTAAAAATGGAATATAAAAAAATTCTTTCGTAGTTTAAGTCCCTATCCATACATTAGCTGGGCTTCATTTTCGGAATAACATCTTTCCTAAGTTCTCTTCCACTCTCGCAGAAATCAAAAAATGTGAATATGTTCTTACATATAATTTATAGTGATTTTGCGACGAAAAAGATTTCTCGGCCCAGCTCAGGCACCTTAAATTTTACAATATTGAGGTTTGCAACTTGTTAATGGCGATGTTAAAACAATATTAACGCCTGAACGTATATGTGGGCATCATATATTTAAGATTTTATGGTTTGTCGAAAGACAATTACAGTTTAGTTGGCAATATAAATGCTTTTAATTATAAATTGGCAATATATTGCTGTAAATTTATTCAAATTATGTAATTTTCTAATAGCGATAAAAGTGATCAATTGAAAAATAAACTTTGTAACTGGTTTATTAATTTTATTATTTAAATACAGTTTAGGTAGGTACTAAAGTTTTTTTTACATGCCTATTGTACAGAACTCGAAAGTAGTGCTTTTCTCTAGTAGTAAAATAATCAACTATTTAAGCATCAAGCATCACTGGAAACGAAACTTCACTTTAAAAAACGTCAAATACAATTTCCCTCCTGAAGTATTTTTTTAAATATATTTTGAAATGATTGCTGTACTTACCGATCCTGTAGACGTGGCTTTATTAATTGGCTGTTTTGCATAGATTTTTCTTATATAGTTGATACAAGGTTTAAAAGGTAACTCAGCAAAACAATTCAGTAATAGATTATCCTACAACTTCCCGTCCGCTAAAACAGTACAATCACGTTTTTATTATAAATTTAAGGTACTTAAACATTTCCGAGCATATTGGAGAAAAAAAAATTACTAGTGTCTGACCGAAGTTTCGGTTTTGGCAGGTTTCGGCACAAAAATCGTGTTTCAGCCAAAGGTTCGGTTTCGTCCAAGAAACTGGCGAAACTTTCGGTTGTGCCGAAACTATATTACTTTCGGTAGAGCCCGACCAAAGTGTCGTTCTACTGAATTATTTACTTGCAAATCGCAACCAATAAGAAACTGGAGACACTCAGGCTGATCGAAAAGCTACTCCAACTTGTTAAGTATTCCCAGTTTTTCACTCACACTACTTGATTTATTAGTTGTACCACGTCAATAAATTAACCTTAATTATGCTTTAAATGGTATTTTCGAATGTTTATGGTAAATGCTCCAGTTGTTCGAGTTATAAATCTCAGTGCAATTATAATAAAAAACTGTTTTACTGCTAAAGGACTGCTAGTGATTGAAATAGTTGCAGTGAGTCAGAAGAAAGTTAATTATGCGGTTTAGTTTAAATTAACGAGCTATGAAATACTGATTTGATGTATATTACTATTAGATAGAGTAATAGTCCCGCCTTGGTCAGTTGGAACGATGATTTGATTAACATTACACAGAAAGCTGTTAGATTAGAATAGATTATGACCGGTTGTGGTGAAGATCTTGCGGAATTTTGTCTACGGGTGGCTTTCTTTCAATGATGATGCTATTGGGTATAAGTTCGTCGATGTAAAATCCTATCATGTTCCCAGGACGTCTTGTTTTTATATTGTCCTCATTTCGTTCTCAACTTTATCTATTTATTTGGATGCTTGGGTAAATAGAAGCTGACTGTGCAGAGAAAATAACAGTTGGTAATAAAAACGTTACAAAGATCATCATGAACGGTTCTCCCGAAACGTTTACGTAACGTTTTTGTCCTTACCAACTCGTTTTTATGCTTCTAACTGCACTTTTGTTCTGCATAATCTACTACTATTTACCCGTGCAGTTATTAACCTAACCTAAACATTAGCTTAGCCGCTGGACGTCTATATAAGAATCGGTACCGACCTTTAGTGACTTCCTTTGACCCCTAAGTAAAAAGTCAACAATACCTATACCCCACACGCTACCCCCACATAAAGACCTCGCAAATTCCGTTAGTCGTTAAAGCGGGCACGTGCGTCGTGACATGTGCCTGCGCACCTGCGCACCAACTGCTCGCGCCATTTTGTGGTCCCCTTTACTGTGCCTGGAATATTCCATGTGCAGGGGTCATTTTTTTCTATCTCATCATGTAGCATTGGATCAGTAAGTCAAAAAAATATTAAGAATTTGCTGCTTGGACTATAAAAGGTCTACTACACAACTGAACTGACACGGCTCGTCGCGAATTATTGTAATGATTTACTACGGTGATGTTGAAAGTGTGTGTTTGGTTTCATAATGCTCTGTGTCAAAATCAAATTCCAAGCCAACCTACCATGTACTAGGGAATAGGAAACCATTACTGACGTCTGATCTAATTGAGGGTTATAGTGCCTGTCAGGACCGTGAAATTATCAACTGTAATACATCTGGTCGATTCCGGACTTTCTAGTCTTGTTAGTACTTACTACTTATGTACTGAGATGATTCTCATCATCATAATTTAAGAGCATGGCTCTTGTCGGTGGAGTTTGCGCCAATTTTTACGGTCCTCGGCTAGGTTGTTAAGGTTCCTGTTAGGGCTCGCAGTCGCGTTCGGGTTTCGTGTACCCGTCGTCGGGGCCCCGTTCTCGTGTTACACGAAACTGGATTTGTGGCCCGTTCAGAACGGCTAATTAGGGTCCGTGTAATAAAGGTCCGTGTATCCGTGTTACCCGTGTGTCCGGATCCACAGATATTAATTACACACGGATCCGGCCCGTTCTCGACGTATAGTGACGATTGCATGCGTTCTTTATAAGAGCGACGAATCACAAGTTTAATATCGAACAATAACACATTAACAATAACAAGCTAAACAAAAAAAATAGGACCACGAGGACCGTGGCTCCGGAGCCGAACGCGGGTCAGTTCCCGAACACACTACACGGGCACGGACTTCGACGGGTTCGTGTAGTTCGGACGCTTAGCACCGCCGGGGCTAAGAACACGGACGCACGGGTTGGCGTGTAGCACGGATACCGGGAGCCCTATAAAAGACACTACATTTGCTATGAGAGATTCTAACAAACCCAAATGCCACAGTTGTTATTTTTGTACTTTCATATGTATATTAGGTACACGGGCGTTTTCTAAAATAAATATTGAAAACCTGATTCTCACAGATCCCGGTGTTTATGGGTTATTTCAACTCAGAATCACTAGTATATTCAATCCTGATGATAAAAAAGTGTCCCAGAAATTATTTGTATGAAAATTTTACATTCCACTACGTCACGCACAATACAAGTGAACAATTGTTTCACACTAAAACGTGACGTAATGGAATGGACATTTTGCGACATCTTTTTTTAATGGCAGGATCTAGAATGCTGTCGGTTCTGATTCTGAGTAGAATGAGCCCAAAAATGTCCAGATTTGAAAGAATCAGGTTTTCAATATTTATTTTAGAAAACGGTTACTGTACACTGCCTTAGTAATAACTTTCTTTCATAGATCTTTTTCGACACTAAGGCACAAGGGCCACTTGCACCATCCCACTGACCCGGGGTTAACCGGTTAAACATGGAGTTACCATGGTTACCAGTATAATTTGACACTGGGTTCACGGTTTAACCGGTTAACCTCGGGTTAGTGGGTTGGTGTAAGTGGCGCTAAGTAGCTGACACAGTCCTGTGGGAACGGAAAAATGTAGATAACATACTAATTGGCAATAAACGATTTCTCGATCTCATTCTCATTAAAATCATCATAACTGGGTAAAGTATAGTATCTACTTAGAAAACAGTGTAAAATACCGGTTGTAAACTGCAAACGTTTAATATCTTTTCGTCAAGGGAAGCTGATAAACCTTACATAAATGTTACAAAGTATTCAAACGACTGGCAACCGAGTTCTGAGGACTCTCTGGGTAATTTATTTGAACTTATGTACATATTTAGCCAATATCATGAAGCGAGGACCTGAATGCATGTAACAAATACGATAGAAACTCATAAGATAAATAACAAATATAATGACGACTTATTTCATAACCGATCATAATCGAGTTATCGATATTTTGCGTTGATATTTGATCCACCAGTACGCTTGTTCTGAACCTTTAGATCTGTAAGATTAACTTAATTGAAAGCCTTGCTTATTGAATTTTTATGCTGTCTCCATATAGGGATAGATTTGCTCGAGGAGCAAGTCTGTATTAACAAAGACATATGTAACTCCGAATAAGATGAATAAAGTCTAAGGGAAAAAACGTGCCTCGGAAATCCAGAAAAAGTCATTCTTGAATAGATGGTGCCACACCTTTGGCCTATACTCGGCTAGATGGCGCTGACGACACCATATTTAACAATTTTAACACATATCAGTGAAAGAACATGGGTCAAAGCCATATGGGGTTCTAAAAAAAATAAAAATTATTTCATGCACATATATATATATATATATATTGATATATATTATTATTAGTATTTTTTTTCACACTTATACATTTAAATTTTTAGTTTTAATCGTGTGTCGATAGATGGCAGTAAATTTACAAACATGATTGATTTTAAAAACGCGAGTGTTTTCCAAAACTCATTTTTAGGCTCTTCTCCGAATGCCTGGTTTACATTTCTGATCTTGATATTATGAACTTGATATACTTAACATATATTTGTTTTGATACTAGTAACAAAGTAAGTGGGGTTTGTTTTGATACTAGTAACAAAGCATTAAGAGAAACTCAAGCGCTGGGTCCGCAAAGGTCAGTCCTAATTTAAATGCAATTCTATCACGATTCTTCCCCGGCGTGCTCAAATAACTAATTCAATTTCCAGATGTTTAATTGTTCAATATTTGTTTCAGATTAAATGAACGCGTAACTAGTAAGTAGATAGGCAAATAAAGCTCCGATTACTCGCGTCGCGTCACTGGCCGACGTTTCTGGTGTGAGCAAATACGTGCAATCGTGACGCGACGTCACACGGAAACCACGGCTTTATACGTACCTAATTCATCAAACTTATTTAAACTATAAACGGTAAGTATCTATAACATACATAGGTTTTCAATTTAGCTCGCTTTGTTCGATTTAGCAGCCAGTTCTCGCGTAACATGAAATAAAAGGGTCACACAGAAAATCAGAAAATGCCTCTTAGAAATTAGGGACACTTTTTCTACCATTTAAGTCGTTTGTGAATTATTTCGGTATAGACCGCTCAAAACGTACTTACTAGACAAATTATTACATGGATCGATATTCCATGCGATCGGCAAATAGGAATTTTATTAAAAATGTTAATTCGTCAAAAGTTGCGTCTAAGAATCTAGATAGACATCATTAAGAGTCCCCGGCAAGCTCGGCCGAATTTCACCTTCCCATACAAACGGATTCTCATTTTAAAACTATACGTGTTGGATTGTAATGACTTTGCTCATAAAATGACATGAGGTATATCTAAGGCCTGTAATTTAATTTATATGGCTCCATATTGGACAAATTAAAATTATATAGCTCCAGTTTATAAAACAAACGAAACAGAGCAAAATCAAGTTTTGTATGAAAAACGTAAATTCGCTGTATTTTTTTAACTATGGTATCTGAAGCTACATATACTAATTACAGACATAGATATACCTTATCCTATCTATTGTAAGTACAAAATTTCAGAGCAAACTAGCTACTTTAAAATGAGAACGTAACTAAGCTACGTCGTTTGTATGGAGAACCGAGCTTGCTGGGGACCCTTAAATCAAATCTTCAATTCATCGCATATGTCGCATTGTTTTCGAAAAGTACCTACGTACTGACGAGTAAACCTGTGTTATTTTATGCATTATTAATCTTGATGATCTGACTAGGTATACAGTATAGGTACATGTGCCTATAGACACACAATACCTATATGACATGGGTACAAATTGCATGACTCATTCAAATCGCGACATCATAAAATGATAGAAAGCTATGATGATTGTAGAAAGTATAATCACATCTAACTTTTATTGCATCAAAACGGTTTATAAGTAAATTACGTTAGTTACACAGCAATAAAAAACACGTACTTATTAGTAGACAACGTATGGATTTGAAATTTTCTTCTTGTTAATATACAATATTGTATTTTAAGACAATGTACGCCTTTAACTACGCACATTTTTAACAAATATCAAGGCGATATTACACTAGTGCTCCTAAAATCTCGACTTGTACACACTAGCGTTACATACTAAGTTAATACAGCTAGATCACCGCAGCCTTAGCAAATGTTTGTACACCGTGAACAACGACAAACGGCCTGGGAGAGCTCCGTCGATCGTCCCCGACCAATTTGTACTACACTACCTAAAGTACCCAAACAAGTCGCGCTTTCCCGCCCGAGTTTGCTTATCTCGTACCAATACAACTCCAAATCGCGGTTGATCCCTCCGATAGTGTTTGCTTTTCGAGCTTTACTTAATAGTTAGCGCTTTTATCGCCTCGGGAAATACCTTTGGCGTGTATAAAGTCGTTCCGTACATGTGTTTACGTACGTATTCGATCTTGGCATCTTAGATGTGTAATGACAAAATTACTTCGCATTTGCTTAGTACGAGTTCATTTGCTTTCACCACAAGATTGTATCGGTTAAACGTCTTCTTCGATAGAATACTGCGCATATACACAATCCTGGAAACGACTTAAATGATGCATTGTGAACGTTAATATATGTTAATAATTCACTGCACTGATTTCTTCGGAAGTAATTAAACGTGGAGTCATTTTAATTAACTTCTAAGAATAAGTTTTTTTTTATATGCAGTCTCATTGGATGTGACGCAATTTCTTCGATTACTAGTCCAATAGGACGAGATGTGATCTCTACAAACGCGGTAATAAGAAATCGTGTTTGTCTAGAGCGTATCGATTGCGGGGAACTAGAAATAGACCGATTAAACGTGATATCGATGGTATTACCAATTGTGCAACTTTATACGTTGTTCGTCATAAATTTAGCTTGAACTAGTACAAAGATTTCAAGTAAAATACTAACTGGCTGCAGAATGCACATTTTCCAAGATGGCGGTTGTACGTTGGGTCCCTGAACCATCAAATAATCGGGAGATGAAAAATGGATCTCAAACTACAAACTCAAATTATAAATAATCTCGATATATTGACTCTCATATAACATCGACTCAATTTTAGTATAAGTCTGTATTTTAGTAGTTTCAAGTATACCTTTATAAATAGTTTTCCCCAATATCTTTGCACATTGATGCTATGCTTCACGCGATGAAGTGACCTTTAATTTCGAACTCAAGTTTACTCACCTTGCGATTTTAATTATCTGCTTTAACCCATTAAAATTAAAGGCGGTTTCGCACTGGCGGGGCGCGTGGGAACAGGCGAGACAATAGGGAGAGAAGGCGAGAAATCGTGAGACCCGTGGGACGCATCTGTGTAAATAGGAGCTGAGGCTTCATGTCGATGTTAGAGCATAGACATGTAAGTCAATAGACATCGAATAAACCGCGACTTGTATGAAAACTATCTTTGTCGTTAGACTTCGTGGAATGATCATTTCCGTGATAAAAACTATCCTATGACCTGTGCCTGTGCCTTCTCTAGAACTCAAAATACCATATCTAAATCGATTCAGGGGATAAACGTGATAAGGTAACTGATAGATAGGCACACACACACATAGTTACTTTCGCATTTATAAAATTACTATTAGCTTCTGCCCGCGACTTTGTCTGCGTAGAATCAGTACTTCCATACAGTATCCATAGTAAAATCCTCCCCCTTTTCACCACCTTTAGGGATGATTTTTGCAATAACAACTACCTTATGCCCTTTCCCGGGACTCAAGCTACATACATAAAAACATACAAAATTTCAAAACAACAGAATACTAAAATATAGATACATGAAAGATTTATTATTGTTCACAACGACGGGAATTAATCACGTAAAACACTAAATAACACTAGACCCTACTAATAGTGTTGTGTTCCTGTCGGTGAGTAAGTTTGCTAGAGCTCGAGGGAGAGGGGTGTTAGGGTCGGCAACGCGCATGTAACTCCTCTGGAGTTGCAGGCGTACATAGGCTACGGAGACTGCTTAACATCAGGCGGGCCGTATGCTTGTTTGCCACCGACGTAGTATAAAAAAAAAACATATGTAAAATACGTTTTACACATATTCATATGAAAAATTTACACATATTCTTATTTTTATCGCGTATATAGATATATCTTTACTTGAAAATAATTGTAGTGTATAACTAGCCTTATGAACCGATTTTGCATTGTCAACCAGCCTTAAAGTTTATAGTCTATGATTGTTCATTATTTTTAGTATGTGGGTATTTTTGCACTTTGTAATTTGTCCTCATTCACCCGTTGACCACGAACGCTGTAAATGGTTCGAAACGTCGGGATGTATTATAAATTCAATATACGCGATATAATCCGTTTTCATAGTTTTATTTCATATTCTTACTCTTTTACTTTATATAATGTCGATGCGTTTGATTGAGCCTTTCTATGCAGCTGTTCGCAACTCTTTATGAATGGATTTTATAAATTGATTTATTACGTTAGCCGTGAAAGCAACACGTGAAAAGATGAATAACTTTGCAGCAAATGAGTGCATCTGCATTTATTATTGGTCACAAAGTTGCACCGGAGTAATGTAATGAATTCTTGTTAACGTGTTGGATATAATCAATGGCCTTTGTGGTAAAGCAGTTTCATTATTATATGCACTTATGCAGGTACGAGAAAATTATAATAATACAAAAACACGAGAAAAAATAGAAACAAAAACACTGTATGCACATGGTGAAAAATAAAACTTTCATTGTATCGATCAAAAATTTGTACAACAGAACGTTGTTTTGATCCCGTCCCGCGTCCTTTATCCTTCGAATATCGATTAGTTGATTATCTATGTATTATATTGACCAAGATTAGCAAGTACGGGAAGCTGTTAGGCGTTGAAAGGAATTGCCGTGGTTTAATGTCATCGATCCCAGTGCGCCCTCACGAACGGCAAAGAGGGTGAAACGCCGGAGTGGGTTTAGTAGGTAGGACCAAAGAGAGGCAAAAGGAGCGGCGAGTCGCACACACCGTGCGTAAGAGCATTCCCACTCCATAAAAAAAGGCGTTAAAAGGAACAAGTTTTATTCAACCCCAAAATCAAATGATACTAGGTGAATGAGTAGGTAAATGATGTCTAAATGTATACATGTTCATTCGTCATTTGCTTTACAATACATGTATTTGCCCCAGGACATAATTACAACAGGTAATGATGTAGCTAGATCTATTTTGTCATTAGTTACATACACATAGGTACCTATACGATTTTTTTCCATCGCGAGGCGGACATCGTAATTTAGTTTATTTTAGTACAGACCACGTCATGTTGTACAAATAAGTATTACGTGTAGGCGTAGAGTCGAATATTATGAAGACTTAATTATTCCTCGTTCGGTACTAATGTTTACTACGAAATGCATTAAAAAATGCGTGGGCACATTTTATTCGAAAACAAAGTAAACACGGACGTTGAACCAACATTGGCTGTGAAATTTGGTGGTATGGTGCCAGGTGTCACCTAAAAATCGGTCAAGTTAAACGCACTCGGTTTTCGCGTTGCTCCGTGCATCCCAGTTGGTTTAGGGCTGAGCAACGTGAATAAAGCGCAATTTTCACGTATTTATTAATCAGAAATGGATATCAGACTGCTTAGACCGCTTAACATGACTTGAGCTGTCGCGCGCGACTCCATACGTCAAGCGCGACTTCAAGTATGGAGCGGATTTCCTAGATAGTGGATCTTCTGTACATCAGTCCTGTTATACTGTCCTGTGCCTACGCTTTCAACTGACGTTTCAACATTCTAAAAGGGCAAAGACAAACTAGACACCGAATAGACAAAAGGCATAATCCGTTCATTCTCGGTTCGCGCGGACGATCAATCACTCCCCACGAAACCACTCTAATCTTCGCACGAGCGTGTGAACGCGGTCACAGACGCGGCCTCAACTGGTCTATATTTTACAAACTATTTGCCTATAGCTCCGAGAATTCTGAGAACCAAAAGTGCAACGGACAATTCAAATTCGATTTACCATTCAGACCGCGAATTAGACATTCACTTGTCTCTTTATGAATTTATATTCCCCGCATAACTTAACCTGTTACGGTTACCGGTGATTACGCTCTATAATTGTGGGAACGTATTAAAATTTAACAACAAAGGGGGCTAATGACTTTACAGACGTTCCAAGTTCGATGTTACAGTTGACAGTGACATTATTAAGGGTCAAGGTGCATGCAGTCCGCATCGTGACCGCAGTCGTCATGTTATCTAGACGAACCAATAAAACTGAGATCTTCGTTTCCATGTAATTCTAAAGGATCTTGGGTTATAGTTACAAGGGTTTTTCAGCATGATTGCTTGGGAATATGTAGAGTCTCGTCTGATATGTCCGACACGCGAAGAGCACGAGTTTGACCGAACATTTTGACTCTTAAATGAGTTCGTTAACACCTAAGCTTTATGAGCACTCACGCGTAATGTACGTGGGATGATGGCGGTAAAATATTTCTGCACTAGAGCTCTATAATGACGGACGGTGACAGGCCAAACATTATGAAGTTTCGAGTATGTTAATCATATTTATTATACTTCGTGCTTGGCTCTGACTTCGCCATAAAAACAGACATATAATGAAGATGTATAAGTCCAGATAGACCATGCAAACGCACCTCTTTTCCAAACGTTTTCATCTCTACTATACTAGTCAATTGTAATACCTCGCGGGTTTTTGGTGGAATGTTTGACATTCACCGAAGAAAAACTACTGATTTGATACCATTTAACCATTTAGCTTAACTAGTTTGGTTCAAATAGTGATAACATTGGTGCTCGATAGAATTTGGCTCCATAAAGCCACCGCTGGGTTATGAGCATCTGCCTTAATATTATGATGAGTGTGGTAGGTATGTACACTCCGTTTTTTTAACGATGAAGTACTAATGCCCA
Organism: Cydia strobilella; assembly: GCF_947568885.1. Taxonomy (NCBI): domain Eukaryota; kingdom Metazoa; phylum Arthropoda; class Insecta; order Lepidoptera; family Tortricidae; genus Cydia; species Cydia strobilella. The sequence goes on from NC_086044.1 coordinate 18,845,962, forward strand.
TAGGAAATAGCATGGAAAACGCTCGTTTGGTTCTTGCATAGAAAATGTATGGCTTTATAATTAAAATAACTATTAAATTAAAAACTTTTGCATCGTGGGTTAAAAACAGACTATAGGTATATCGATATTATAAAAACCGCGTATCTAACAAAGTACGATTATCAGTTCACGACCCGCATAGTTCCATGCACGCATAACTGTCTCACGCATGGGAATGGGAACCTCTCGGGCTATAAACTAGGGAACCATTCATGCCTAATTGAATCGATAGCGAGGCTGTTGAGACCTAATCGATTCATCTGATACATTGTAACACCGAGCAATTAAATCGATTCGGGTTAAGAATGATTTCCGGCTCGTGGCGAGATTGCAAGAGGTCATATTTATTAAGTTTGTTGATCGGTAGAATCTGCGCTAATAGGTGTCGTTGTATGCAAATTGAAATTATCAAGTTCTTTTAATAAGAAGTTCTTATTAAGAAGCCTGTAAATGAAACTAAAGTTCTGCAAAATAAGTATATTAAAACACTATATAAAATTTAAGCTCAAAAAATTGCTGAATTTGGATAAAGACATGGTTTCATAAAGACAAAAATAGATGATGCTATGCTATCTACACTAACTGATCTATTACAGTTTAGATGATGCTAGTTTTATTTAAGTATTTTTTGGATAATTATTTTACCTGAGATTTTTTGGTCACTCAAATATTTTTATTATTGTTCTATTACTTATTTATGTCAAAGCTTTATTTAATTGATGCAGCAGTAGACTCTTTTTTGTTCGATACTTAGTTCGGTGCCCAAAGGTCTAAACTTGCGTGCAACAAAGCAACGTGCTCAATGTTCTTATAAGCGTTGTTTTATTAAAGCAAACTCGATCGGTAATAGAATGAGCCAACCAATTCCACGGGCTAATTCAACCGGTCCGCAGATAGCTCAATTTTCCCGACCGCATATCGATTTCAGAACGAGTAGTGGTTCAAAATTGGATATGTTCCGTTCAGAAACGAGTGAGTCGACCGGCGGCACTGGTCCGGGCGTGTGCCGCGTGTGCCATTCGGTTTCCGAACGGATGCCAACTTTCGTTTGCCAATTAGGTAGCCTAGTAATTAACTGTAACATGTGTGACAATAAAAAGTCCCCCGGCTACTTGATCTGCCTTAAATATCGTACAGACTGACATTTTAAGCGAGATGGCATTTTTTATCACCGGCCTGTTAATTTATAGGGTCATTTTACCCCTGGGTTACATGGTCAAATGGTAGTCGTTTCGGGTAGCTGAGCGGACCCTGGGCAAGTGGGACCCAGTCTCCTGATAATAAAGATGTATAAAGGAAAGCGCTAAGACGAGGATTTTTACCCTTGAACGAAGTATCTTCAGGGCCTGGTACAGGCTAAAATTTTTTTTTTTATAAAGACGTAAAAAATCGCAGGATTCGTGCATGCGGAACATTACATTTCACAATGTATTATTCTTTACACACGTTGACAAAAGTAGCTTTTGAATATTATACACGAGTCGCAAGTGTCCCTTAATCTCAAGGCACGGCTTTCGCGGCCGTCATGCACGTAATTTCCAAGATTACGTCGCCCTTTGAATGACAAGACCGGTTTGACACAATGTCAGTTTAGCAGAGGTATTACGTACGACTACACATATAAATCAGAATGCAAGCATTATTGTGTAATACCTACAAGTGACGAACTTCATTGTCTTCTTTGAATTGGTTAAAGTGGTAAAACGATTTGTTCTCCGTAAAAGATTAAGTATGTCTCCGATGCATTGAGTCAAGATAATTTTTAACAGTGTTTTTCAAGCTAAGCTGTCAAGTGTTATTTAAAACAGTCAATTAATTCAAATCGGACACCGCCTACGTACTTTCTTGTTAACGAAACCTTTGACCTACGAATTGAAAATTAAAGGAATTAAGAAAAGCCTAAGCCTAATAGCTAATGTGGCCCATGGACACATTTAAGAATATATTATCTTTTTAATCGTAGGCGTTTGCCCACATGCTGCTGTCAGGCCTGCCAACCGTTCAATAGTGTTTGTAGAAAAATATCGACGTAGTGATGACCCGTGACCCCGACATCACGAGTAGTGACGTGAAAACGACGATACCGGTCATAAATCAGAGAGTTTTGGAGGAAAGTTGTTGCTAGGATTGGGTTTAAAAGTAGCAGGTATGTGACTTGCCTGGGAAAGGTTAACGTATGTTAAGTTGAGATGCTTTACAGAGATAGCTTTAATTAAAGTGTCGAGTCCGTAAGTTTAGTAGGTACTTTTAATGTGGATGGCTCGTAAAATCCCTCAATAAGCAATTAAATTAAATATATACTTAACAAAATACGAGATCTTGTACAAATACCATAAAATACAACACACGAATGGGCAATAATAATTAATAAAACTACCTAATAAAATCCATTTATCAGACTCAATGGCGTATTGCGAAGTTATGCGCGGTTGTTACGAAAACAGTAATACGTGGAGTTGCAAAAAAATCTCGTTTCGTGTCCGGGAAGCGAGCCTGTTGGACCCGTCACTTCAATGCTTACTATTACTATTAGTGCGAGAGTGCGGGCATAGCCTTCCTGACGACTGGGTTTCAAAATTTGCCAGTTTAAATTACACTCTGTCATACTATAGTTTAATATTTAACATTATATAACACAATATTTAGATCAGTACGGTTTCACTCACTATTATTTTTAGTCGCTTTTGGCGACATGTTTCGGATTCTTTGTTTTGAAATATGTCACGATAATTTAAGTTCGATTATATAACACATACCTATTGATACCCGGTCATGGAGGATAGATAAAGTCAAAAGGTAACCTAACCTAACTTTACCAATTTATGCCCATTATAACATTCTCAGACGGTAAGAAATAGTGTCACCCTATTGCATACTCCGCAAACTAAGTACGTAACAGTTAACCTGCCACGTTGCTTAGTATCCTAGAAAGGATATTACTGAATATCGCCCCCGGCGTTTCGTCACGGCTTCCGTCCTCTGTGGGAATAGCTGCCAACTGCCTCAGTTGCCGATAATTACGGGAAAATATTACCACGTCTTTGCTATCTCTTAAAAAATACTCTAAAGCTTACGAGCTAGGGTTCAACTTAGTTTGTGTAATTAAAATGCGTTTGCACGTAGCGACCTGCCAACTCATCTGCTGCTATGATAATAAATTTGTGTATGTGTATCATTGATTTTAATCACTGGAATGAATGGGCTTTCATTCAAGCGTGCGACATAGCTATATATGGAAATGCAACCTCAAACCAATCCAACGGTTATAGGACTTATAGGCAATCATTGAAATATCCCATTCGTGAAACTTTATGAAATAAGGTGATTTACGAGTATCTGTTAAATGAAATGGCAACCGATATTGTATTGTAACTTTTATTTCATAAATAATTGTTCACAAAAAACCAATACATTGCAAACCATACGCAGATATTCTATTAACTTATCAACTGCCAAAAAGAGTTCCTCTATTCGATCTCGATTAACTTGTAACAAAATTGACTAATTTAACGATTTTTTTTAAAGAAAAATAATTCTCCATGATGGTCCCATTAAAATGAAATAAAAATCTGTATGGGTTTCTAAATAGGGTGTTGATTGGTTTAGTACCTATCTGCCGAACTTTCAATTCATTTTTCATCTTGTTACCATGGTACAATTTAGCTTTGCTATAAAATTAATTTAAATTATTTTCCGAAAAAATAAAATTACTTTTAACGACTATAGTTCAAAATCTTGGCAAAAACCAAATCTCATAGCAGTTGTATTCAATAGAACACATTCAATCATGGAATGTTTTTTTTTAATTCGTTCCGTCATTATCGTAGGATAGTGCTCGCTGGTCACGTCCGCGTTTTCGCATTAACGGTCATTTGAACTTGCAACAAGAAACTTCTCGCTTAAATGACAGTTATTTATTTACTTGTTAGAAAATTTAATTTTTATTCTAATGTACTTGTAATGAAAACCTTACTGTTGCAAATATTAAAATCCAGTTTATGTTAAAAAACAGCAAAATAAAACAAGTAGATGCTTGATTGCCACCGACGTGGTATATTAAAAAAAAACTAGATTTGGACCAAGCTTACTCTGCAACTGCATAACATTTGCAATGACAAAGTGTGGCGATGTTATCATTAATGTCTTTTTTTAATACGATTAATAACTCATATTCTATTCGTTGAATCTTTTAGGTAAGCATGATCCATCCTAGACTGCATCGGCAATTACCATCAGGTGAGATTGCGGTCAAATGCTTGCCTTTTTGTAATAAAAAAAAATACCTAGAAACTAAAAAATAAATAAACAATTAATTCTGAACATTAAAATAATCTATATACAATTGCATTAAACAATATTATAAAATGTCAAATCTCTATGAAAATATAACGTTTAAAATGCCACTCCCTCTCTTAGTTCTGTTAACGTCGGTGTAGTTATCTTCGCCGGACTCTACCTGGTTAACAATTCTCGTCTTGATTGACTTAAAGGGGCCTACTGTGGGCCTACTGACTATCAGTCCGTCGGACGATATCGGCCTGTCAGTTAGAACAAAAAAATTACAGTTCCGAACAACTGACAGGCCGATATCGTCCGGCGGACTGATAGTCAGTGGGCCCCTTTAGAAATATAAAGTAACAACTTCGAACAAGAAATTTAAACTAAATGTATTCAATAACTTAGGTGATTCATCTCCTTAATCTTCCAACATAAAGGTTAAATAATCGTGTGAAAATCGACACATCACAATCATAATTCATTTAAGTGTGATAACTGTCAGACCGTTGCCAACAATTCTATTACCGACCTAACAGCGCTAATCGATCGTTATTACCCCATTAACAACGGAACCCGTAGAGCTGCATCGGAACCACAATCGATACGGAATCGATACAATAAATCTTTTCGAATCATTATGTCATCGCATAGTGTCGCGGGCGTTGCCACTAGTGCTGTATGAATATTCAAACCAGTTGTAGAACTTGTCTGTGGAGTTGTACAATCTGTGTCTATGGTATAGCTTCCAAGCGATCTTGAGTGCCTTTAGGCTGTAAACATACGAAGGGGAACAAGTTTTCTGATGTTTTATTTTGTAAGTTGAATGTCTGAAGCTTTTAAAGTAAAAGAGGTTTATTAGCTGTTATTACTTAAGTGCATCTATAAAAAGGAAGGTCACATTAACTTTTGCTATAAATAAATAAAAAAATATTCATTGACCCATAATATAGTTTGTTCCATGAATATTATACTTAAATAATTTCACGGTTTAGACACTTGTTTTAGTCACTCGCGTGTTTGTCTTAAACAAGTGAGTCTAAACCGTGAAATTATTTAATGTTAGTATGTCTAACAACAGTTTAAATTCGAATATTATTTATTATTTATTTATTTATTTTAAACTTTATTGCACAGTAAGAATATACAGTGAATCCTTACTTTCCAATATGGTTAATTCAGACCTAACTTTACATGCTTACATTTGCATAACTATTCATGAATAATATAGTGATATTTTCCAATCAAGTCTCATAACTATTGACAATGACGGCTGAAAACCAAATATATTCACGTTGAACAGCTTGTACTGTTAAATAATGGAATAACTCAATTTACATTGGATTATAAGCCTTTCAGCCGTCTTACACGCGCGTCATCTTTGCCGAGATGAGTTTCTGTGCTAGTAAAACATGTCTAGGAATATAGATAGTTTATTTTCTTCATGAGAGATGGGTGCTTTACGTCAGCGTTAAATGGACAATGCTACCACATAGGGTTTGATTATTGGTATTAATCCATATATGATAAATATTGATGTTGTTTGTTAAATAAAGAGGGTTGTCAAGGTTGAACTTTAAAATGGCGAAGTCCACTCGAGTATATTTGTTTTTGTTTTCTGCTCATTAATTTTATTGATAGTGTAATATTGATAGCTTATCAAGCAGTGACCGAACGTGTAGTAAACTGTACACGGAACGAAAACGAAGGATTATAATCTTGAAACGCGTTTATCCGTTTTTTATTCACCGAGCAATCCATCGTGACTTACAGGCCAATTCGAGCTTTAGTTGTTAGATCAGTATCATTATCATATTGGAAACAGAACAGAATTAACTAAAACTCGAATTGGATGTCCAGCTATAACTTTACGTAAAGCAACTACCGCACAACTGCATGCTCTACGGGCACACTTTTAAAATAAAAATAATAATTTATTTTCAGGCATAACCCATAGAAGTGTTAGTAACAAAAAACTTAAATACTAATGTTAAACAGTACAATTAATTAAAACCTACATTTAACATTGGCGACCATAAATATAGGTAATTTTTTAAAAGAAGAAATAGAGGGTTCTTAACTACCATCGAGTAGTAAGATATAATAAAAAGAAAGGGTTTTTGTTCCTTCAAGTATTAGTAAAAACAAAAATACTAGATACCTTATCACTAATACAATGCGCTTAATGATGATGTTAAAGAAAAAAACAAAGTTTACATAAATTTGTAAGTTGAAATGGGCCTCCTGACCATTCCTCACGCGTAGGACTCAGGCGTATGTGGCGAGTATTAATTAGGACGGCCACCCGTCAGGCGCCCTCGAGGGTTCCCGGGATCGCGGATATAACGGGACCAATATCTGTGAAGTTATTCTATTTCTCAGTTAACTGGTGCATTAATAGACGAAACGCTAAAAAAGTGGTTAAGTAACTGGCCAGTACTGAGTCCACGCCCCTAGGTCTGCGCAAAATTAATTAGAAGGGGGCATTGGAACTTCAATCTGATTTCGATTTGACATCCCGCAGTACATCTCGGACTAACATTAATGTAAAATCAAGATTGTTTTTATATTTTGAATTCCACACTGTCGACGATGCGACACAGCGTAAGTACGCCCGCCGCCCACGCGCTCTACCTTCGGGAATATGTATATTCAATATCATAAATTATTAAAGATAGTTTCATGAACTAATTCAATAAATAGGTATCTTAACAACAATCTTTATTACAATTTCGCCGTTCGTACTTTATTAAGCGGAGCAGGATCAAAATAATATCTGCTTTCCAGGATTTTTTTATTAAATAACTTCTGATTATAGCGTATCTGATTAAAAACTTCACAAACAAAGTTGAAATTGGCGTTCGATCGGTCGCGTAGGCCGCGCAGGTGGCAGGAATTAATTAGAGCCGGCGCTGCCCACCCACCGGCGATACACCGAATACGTAAGCCAGTTAGGCGTGAAGCTGTGAGGAACAGTATCGGGCATTCATCTCTTGGGTTGAGGTACACCTGTTAATTAATGTTGAGCTTTGTTTTTCTAATTTAAGAGTGGACAATAAGGATCTGTATAAGGTACAGGTATATAGAATCAACTAAAATCCTAAGAGGGCCTGCAAACTTCGTAGCCTTAGGTTACTTTGGCCGGCGGAAAGAAGCCAAAAGCATCTGGCCCCCGAAAAAGAACTGGGATAGACAAAAGCCTGGCCGTCATCCTCGGGTCACAAAGTTGGAGAAATTTGACCTAGAATATTGTTGAAATGTTAATATAGGTTAATTTGGCACAGCGAAATTACATCTCGTTGAAATTAAGTTCCCGGCAAGCTCGGTTCTCCATACAAACGTAGTTACGCTCTCATTTTAAAACGACTAGCTAGATTGCTCTGAAACTTTGTACTTACAATAGGATAAGGTATTTCTAGGTCTGTAATTAGTTTATGTAGCTTCAAAGACCTAGTTTAAAAATACAGCTAATTTAAGTTTTTCATACAAAACTTGTTTTTGCTCTATTACGTTTGTTTTATATACTAGATCTATAATAAACTAATTACAGAACTTGATTACAGAACTAGATATACCTAATGTCAAAGTTTCATTACAATCCAACACGTAGTTTTAAAATGAGAACGAAACTCCGTTTGTATGGGAAGGTGAAATTCGGCCGAGCTTGTCGGGAACTTAAGAGCAGCTTAGCTGGGGAAGTTCAGACGACCATAGCCATAATGACAATAGGTACTTCTCGCTAATAGTTTAACCTTCTTATTCATAAAACTTAGCAAAACGTTGTTAAATTTTGTTCCTTTCTAACAAACACAAATTTCAAAATGATAGATAAGTACAAACGATTATCAACGGCTTGTTAGATTTGACAAGCGTTTATGAATAACGCCATTAGACTATACGCCTGCATATTTGTGACTTGTGACATAGTAGTAGCTTTTAAAACTAGGTATATCCATGCAGGTACATTGACACCTCCAATTGGTGTACTTGACTATGACGTTCGACTGTTATTTTTTGTACATGTACGATTCGGAATAACAAGTCTACAAGCAATGTGTCGATAAAAAGTTGCGGTAAAAAACATTCTTACGGGTGTACTATGTGTCGAAATTTACACGTTGGAATTAATATTAGGTACTCATAGATATCGGACAGTTAGTCCTTCTACATAATATTTAGATATTTGCCAATATACTTAATATATCACCTTCGTGTAGGTAATGTTACTTAGTTAGATCGAGGTTTTTAATTAATATCAAGTGATGCAAGCTTTAACAATTTCACACAAAACTATAATGTAGCAACTGCTAAGGGTTTAATCTGATATACGATCCAGAGTCGCTACCAGCACCCATTGCAAAATACCTTCTTGTTAGGGATAATTTGAATAGACGATTTCCGCAAACATGGCTATTTGCGTTACTTAAGCATAGACCTTATAGGTTAATTTTACTCGTGATCATGATAGTAATTTAGTTTCCACTTAATTACTCCCATTAACTAGCCTCACTTTAACATAAATAAAATGTGTCCAAAATGCTAAATCTACCACAAAGGGAAAGGTAGAGTTATCACTCTCATATATATCAAAAGATGCTTGTGGCTCGATATACAAGTAATAAAGACCTCAAGATTTAAATGAAGAACTCTCGTGCGTATGAATAGGCGATAATTCTAATTTCAAACGCGGATCGCGTACGGGCACGTCGGGCACCCACCCGCGGCGCGCGCGCAAATTCGACGCCTCTTTATTGCCCAACTTCAGATATAACTTAACAAGCATATCAGGAAACGGGGTGGTTTACGTGGGTACTTTACCGTCGTGACAAACGTTGTCGTGGACAGTTAAACCGTAATGAGATTCATGGCCCTGTGCGCTAACACACAAATTACTCACGAAATCCTATGGCTGTATTAATAACCGTCACATGGTATACGATATGAGTGATCGCCAATAGTTCTAGTAGATAAATAAACTCTTATACCAGATACTTCCGAGATTTATCGCCGTTCGCTTAACGATAAGCTATCTGAAACGTTTATTTATTACCGCCGAGGATCTATTTATAACGATCAGAGACAACTCGCCTCGGACAATGCAAATTCGCACTTAGTTATTGCTATTCAATTGACTTACAATTTTCTTTTCCCACCGCTCGTTAGTCTAGAACGGTGAGTAAGCCGCGTTTGCGTTTGCGTTGTAGTACGTTTTACAAACGCGCGTTGTACAAACGTTAACGCGCGCGTTTGTGGTGAGGACTCGTGCGGTTAGTTCGTGAGTCGCTCTTCGTAAGCAGAGCATTAAATCTCAGCATGACTAGGGCTTGCGAAACCCACTCGGCTCGTTGGGAGCGAGGAGCTAATCTGCTGGGAATGGCCGATCGAGTTCCCATGGAATCGATTTAAATTGCTTTAATCAACATTGTTTAATTCGGATTTAGTGCCAGGTGTTGTTCGCCTTCAATTGAGAGAATGTCATTAAACTAGTGATTGCATAGTGTCCTAATCTTGCTTCCGTTTACAAACTTTCTGGATCTATTTTATTTGATTAAGTACGTAAACTTTACTATTTAATTATTTATGATCAAAAGCGTATTCTCGTTTTAATTTATATTTTATTTTTCGATGCCTACCTATATCCTATGAGAATTTATGAGTACATATAGAGATAGTTGCACGGAGAAATTGCTATGTTAGCTTCAGCTGAGCATAACGATATTCTACCATTGGCTACATGCGTAACGGCATTCATTTCTAGTCTACATAGGAATCTGTTAATACACATGCTTGATATTCTTCCATCATAATCGTCTATCTCATCGGTTCCTTCAAACCGTAACCACATTCTGCTCCATATTGTTTTTATTCATATCTATTATCTTATGCATTCCATAAGAAAAACTCCATCAATTTGCATGCATTTCTCAGATCTCGATTGAGGAACTGGGCGTGTTATTAAATAAACATTGAATCGGTAGCCGACCAATTACTGGCGAGATGGGGCGATAGCTGTTTTACTTTAGCATTTACTTCTGGAACATTCGTGGGACGGCGGCTAGTTACGGCTCTGATTATGATAGTGCCTTTAGGCTATTCAAAAAGCCAAGTACGACTAGAGAGGGTTACCGAATGCTGTAATAAACATTGCAATAGGTAGCACAAGGTGGTGGGTGCAGCATCCATTGGCCTTTCCCATCTACTGTTTATTCATTGCTGTGTAATAATACATTAGATACATGTTTGTTATTGTTACTACTTACCTTCCTGTAGAAACCATAATATGAGTACGTTTGTCGTGTAGGGACAGTTATCTTTCGTTGATTTACTGTTCGATTAGCTTACTGAGTTCTAATGATCAATAATGAAATCTGTCGGTAAACGCCAGTGAATCAAATCATCTGAAGCAGGTGGTTGGTAATCTGATGGACTATTCGCTATATTTTTCAGTTGCGTGCCGGCACGGCAGATGAAATCTTGCGATACTCTAGTAGTCGGCATCAGTTTCATATCTGGACGTTGTTAATAAGCGTAAAGTTTTTTATGCTTCTTTTTGGTCGTAAATTGAGATTGCGTGAAAGTCTAAATGCTTTCTTGAGGCTGAAATTGGTTGTGTAAATAACAATATTGTATGAATTTATTAAAAAAAATAATTTAAAAATACAAATAAGTCATTTGATAAAACAATTAATCCTATTTAAAGAGCCTTTTAACACCTCTAAAGCTAAAATTGATTAATTCTGTTATAATTTTAATGCCCATAAAAATTCATCTTCAAATACCCCTTTATCACTTGCCATTCACAGAGCAATATTTTAATTACTATGTTAATGAGCATACCATTAACACCTGTTTCATTTTAATTAAGCCGTGTAGTTAGCTTTAATATTGGCACGCTGTTCAAGACTGACTTATGTGCCTGAGCTCTTATGCAGCATTCGCCATTTCGTCCTGCAAGATGCCTCTTATAAAATGGGTGTATCTGAATCTACGTCAGGTGGTAATAGAAAGACATAACGTAAGAGTCTAGGGTTTCATTAATTTTAATTGCCTCGGTGCGCGTGCGTCTTTTAATGTAGTTAATGATCGGCTAGAGATGGGTTTGAAGCACTAGTTAGTTTTACTGGTAAAATCGTTGTATACATCAGTCAATTACAGTTAAAAGGTTGTTTTTTTTTTCGAGTAGGCCGAAATGGTAAAATTTTGTGGGAGATTAATAGACTAAAAGGGTAAGATTCTGTAAAAAAATGTCATCATCATCAAATAACTTAAACAATATTTGTTTATCATTGCTCGATTGCTTTCGAAAGAAAAAAATATAAAAACAAAGGTGTAATTAATATTAAATTGCTTGATTTACAATTCTTTCAAAATTTACCGCAAATATTACCTATAGATACGTAAATATATATCGGAGAACGGCTGAATCATGCCATTCATCGCATTTTAAAGACTTAATAATGATAAGCCCACGATTCCCCACATATAGATATTTCAATCAAATGGAACGAAGTTTTTGCTATCGATAAATCGATAAAATACGTTTGTCCCATCTCTATCGCTAAGTAACTGAGTCGTCGGTCGCAGTCAACGTGGCGACACGTGCTCATTTATAAATGCAATCTATGGATGCAAAACGGACTCGGAGAATTTATAAAGTTGACCTTTTAACTAAGCACGCTTAATAATTTCACCTATTAGGGTTCCGTACCCAAAGGGTAAAAACGGGACCCTATTACTAAGACTCCTCTGTCCATCTGTCTGTCACCAGGCTGTATCTCATCAACCGTGATAGCTAGACAGTTGAAATTTTCACAGATGATGTATTTCTGTTGCCGCTATAACAACAAATTCTAAAAAGTATGGAACACTTGGCCGGTTTTATTTAATACATGAATCAGGGTAACTGCGACGAATCACTTTCATGTAATGTAGATGATAAAATTGAGTAACTTAATAACCAAAATTCGATTGTTATTGTGCCTACTTATTTCGTGCTAGTAAAAGGTCAAAAGTTACAACTCGGATCCCCTTGCAATTTCTCTAGCTAAAATATGCTTTAGATCCTAAAAACTAGAATACATAATTTTGACATTTAAAAGTCAAGTAGATACTAGGAACTTATTGGCTTAATTATTATTTTTATTGTTCTTCGACAATCCCCAGCTACGGATTAGTTAAGTATTTAGCCAACTAGGGCACTATCAAATAAAATCAAGTCAAGTTAAATATCACAACATCCTCAATCATCATGCTGTAAGACATCTATTTCAGTTTATAAGTATTTACCTACTAAAACATACAGCACTGAAGATAGAAACCACAAGAAAACTAATGAAGACACGGCTTGAAGAACAGAAGGAACAAGAAGAATGTAGAAGAAAGAAAAACTCGCACCATTCACAGGCAATGGCACTGGAAGAATTCACGGGTTATTTACAGTCCCGTGGTCTCTTAGTGGCATCACTAGTGTTGGGCGATTCGTCATTTTTAACAAGAAAGAAGTTTCTTTTGGGAATAGAACATAGTTTCCTACTCTTTTGAATCGAACCGACTCAAACAAGGCGGAGGTTGTCAATTACTGTTTTTTTGTACGTTTGTCTCCGTCATGTGTTAACTGATTTGGAGGTATTTTTTTTGTTCAAAAGTATACAGGTCAAAGTTGGTACAATTATTGTCAAATCCGTGATGATGATGAGATTCCATTAGGAATTAAGAGAACTCAAATCTTATAGGCACACATATAATAACGGTGTTTCATTTTAAAATAGGTATTAAAATAAAACATAAAAATCATTTATTTCGGACGAATACAATCCATGTTTTGTTAGTTATAAATATACTTAATGAGAACTTTAATACACTTTACTGTCTAGTTTTTATTAATTTAATAAATGTAAAAATTAACATATCTTGAATTAAAATGCAATTCGTTATATAATTAATAAGCGTTAAGTTCCCTGGCAACCGTATACCTACGTATAGGTAATTAATACAATTATTTTTGTACCGAAAGAAATAATTAATACTATTATGTTATTTATGAGAAGGCATACAGCAGAAAGATAATTGAATGATGTGTACGTAATAAAGTCTGTCATCATACATAATAAAATCATAATTAATTTATATCACGAATTTATAACTGTTGCAAATGGGCGGAAGTTTAAATAATTTATTTATTTGATAAATTTACACGTTCACATGATATTCTGCTTCGTGTTACTATGCAAGTTAGCCGCGACATCTATACGTTAACGTTTATATGATTTTATTCGTGAAAGTACTAATGCAATGCATTCGGCCGAACAATCTTCTTAAGTCACTAGCGGACGTGTTTTTCACCATTCGTGTATATATTTACCCTTTGTAAAGCAATATTCCGTGTTTTGGTAAGTACCTACATACGGGCAATGGCATATAAAAACTAAACTAGGACATGAGACTTATTCTGATTGTTGTAACTGATTATGAACTTGATCTGTTAACAAAGATTATGCATATGATTTATCAACTGTCAACAGTGACATTTTTTCAACCAGAAATGTCACTGTTGATAGCTGACATATTAGAGGAATCTACTCCCCAAGATTTGGGTTAAAAATATAATGAGCTGTGTGGAGTATAGTAAGTTCTTGTCGAACTTCGAAGCACTACATATGGGAATTAAAGTCCATCTAAATAAGCTAACTTTGCACCGAATGTGGTATTATATACCTCATATTACTTATAAAAGAAATTTGACATTAATTATAACATTCCACACTGTCATTTCAAATACCATGCAGAGTTATCTTGGTTCGACTCTATATACGGATTCGTTTGTGACACTTTTTGTACAGTCAGCATACAACTAACTAATAATTAACAGAAAGAGATAATATAGGACTTTATAAGCAGAACAATTATACTGTAACGTCTGTAACATATATCGTCAGGTAACAAGCAAAACTCACTAATGACTAAAAAAATAACGAAACAAAAAATAACCTTATAGTTATCATGGTACTACATAATACGGTTCACTATGGCTTTGAACTTGTGGTGGTAATAAGTAAGTTTTGGTTGACACTTGACGATAATTATACTTTTGGCACCTTGTTTCATCCGCTACTAATGACGTTGACTATACTAATGCGGGCCTAGCGATTGTTTGCCGCTTACCTTGCTCCGCTGCAGCGCGTCGGTTGGACCAGCACGCAACCGCAGAGAGATTTCTTCAATAATATGCCTACAGCGCGCCACTTATTACTGGATGCTAGAAAGCCGCGAAGCGTGCCGGTTTTTTGCCCGTCCATCGTACGATTTTATTCCGAATATAATAAAAAACTTGTTAAGAACTAGCCTGGATCGCGCTTGCAGGGTTCTATACGAAACAGTAAATAAATATAAAAAAACTGATGCCATAAATATTACGGACTATGATACTCCTACAGCAGACACACCTCGTCAACCACAAACGAGCAGAAACCTCAATTTTTATATTAATATTTAATTAAATCCAGAAACTGTAATGCCATACGATAAACTTAAAAAAGCAGACACACCTAATTACACGTCAACATTTTGTGAAGCTGTTTGTGTTTCACGTTGCACTAAAGAAAAAGTAATTTAGATATAATATAAGTTAGGATAGACCCTAGTTCACTACTACGTATATTAGTCGGTCCTTCATTTAAACCAAAGATAGATATAACTCCGTAATAGATGGATACAGTCTAAGGAAAAAACGTGCCTCGAAAAACAAAAAAAAAATTGATTCTCGTTCAGAGGGCGCTACTAGTTTTGGCCTACAGTCGTATAGATGGCGTTGACGGTTTCGTTTGTTATTTAACAATTTTAACGCATATCAGTGAAAGAGCATGGGTCAAAATCATAAAAATAATTAATGCAAATAAATAAAATCATTTATCTATATTTAAATACATTCTATCGTATTTTTATAAATCTTCATTTTTAGTTTTAAAGTGTGTCGACATATGGCAGTGAATTTACTGGGGTTACAAAATGTACTATGACAGTACCGCTCTAGTATAAGTTACTCTATCCTTACCTATATCCTTATCCTTTATCCTTAGTTACCTTATCTTGAAACCCATAACAGAGCATTGACATGTAAAACTGGTTTTAACAACGTACTTACACAATATATTTTTCACCACAGCAGCTCGGACAAGGGTGCTTGGATGCTTAAAAATCAGTGAGCAAAATTAGATTTTGTTCACTGAGTGAGACAAAGCATTTCTAAATGCGAAATGCAATTAATACCAATTAGAATTGGTATGGGTATATGTATGGCTGTAGGGGTGCACCGGTGTTTGGGCGTATCGTATGGGTGTTAGGGTGTATGTGTGAATGTATGTATGATTCTAACCTAAGTATAATATACTTTACGAATATTTTCAGTTTAATCTTTAGGCTATAGAAATCGAAGCCTTAGATCATAGGTAATTTAAGATTTTATACAGTGGTGACGAACTATGCAATTTACCAAGGGTGTTGGCTTGGTAAATAAAGCTATCAAAAGAAAAAAAAAATATTAGCCAAAATCCTTGAGGTGCGCACTCACTCATACACTTGACTTAATTTTAGTTATTTTACTTAATAATCTTAATATGTATTAATATACAGGCTGTAATTTTAACCACCGTTCAAACTCTTCGTAGTGACTATAGGTCATACCGAGCAACTTTTATTATGGGACTAATATAAATCAGCTGCATCACATCAGCCGGAAATGCCGGAATGTATGAAACAGCCAAATTTTATTTCGCGATTTCGGCATTGGTCCCATAATAAAAGTATGACCTATAAAGTCACTACGTGGAGTATGAACGGTTGTTAAAAATTTCAACCTGTATATTTTTCACTTTACTTTTAAAACATATTATGTTTTTACTGCTAAGGTGAAAAGTGGTAGGAACAACACGAGATCAAAGGTGCTTGCACTTCATACCTTATACCGTCACTTCACGGACTACTGTCAAAATTTAAAAGCTACGTCTATGCAGCGAAAATGTACTTTTTCGGGAAAAAATCAAAAAACTAAGAGCTTATTGCAAATCTGTAGCATGAGACGAATCAAATGACATATAATTTATTAAAATCGGACCATAACTATAGATCTAATGGGATGAACAAAAATCGGCCTCGCGTAATATATATATATAGATGTCACATACTTAAAAAAAAACATAAGAGACAAGAAAAATACTTTGAAATAAAAGCTTGGTACTCCTGCACCATAAACACGTTCACGTTTTTCATCACTCAAGATTTCCAGTAACAGATTTACTTCATCGCTTTAAACCCTCGGAACCACTAACTCAGGCCAGTAAACCAGTATATTATTACCAATACGCACAGCGTAGGAAAAAGTGATTTCCGATCACATCTCATACTGACACGAAGATTGATCAGACGGAGACATAATGTACGGCATCAATGGCTCGTCCATCTGCGGTGCCGCACTCGATCATATAGCCTCCATTCATGAATTAGATGTGACACTGTATTAATATTAATCAATGACAACACACCATAGATAAAGGTGTTTATGTACAGAAGGTCCGCTGTCAAACCAAACTGGTTTTGGCGGCAATAAGAACCATAGCGTTCCTCCATATCGCACGTTTTCGTTCATTTCGCTAGGGTTGATTAATAAGCGCATCGTCTGTGACGGCTAGCAAGGATGGGGCAAAGCAATGTGCTGGGATATTTGGATCCGCCCGAAAGTCAAATGGGGTCCCTTTGTTTGACAATTATTGAAAGTCATAATGTAATGATTGTCAGATTATCATTAGTCATCATTCTGAAACCGTAAACTTTTCAGGATTTTTCGTAAATCCTAGGTAAATTATGACTAACGAAAATGCGGACAAACAATACATTATGACTTTAAACTTTATGGGAAGCAATCTTGTTCGAACTGCATACTAACTGCTGCTAACTTGAAATGCGGTAATTTAGGCAAATACGTTTTATTGTCAGAAGCCGACTATCACCTCATAAGAACACAAATCAAGAGTCTATTAGCTATTAAGATTTTTGCTATTGTGGACAGAATAGTCGCGTGATACAGGTTGTGGTTGCAACATTTTGTTGTTTGGTATGTCGTCTCAATAGTAGTAATAACTCAATGCATATTAAGGTAGTTGTAGGCACTTTATAAAAAAAACCTCAATATAATCAATTCAATTTGTACAACAAAATCGGTTATTTTCACAAAAATGACTTAACTGAATTCATTAGGATTTATTTGTTTTTTTATTTTAAAGAAAGTATCACATTGGGGTAGTAAATAATGAATGAGCTACAAACCGGTAAAAAGCTTGACGTGACTCGAAACTTTCGTTCTAAAATCGATTCGTTTTTGTACACGATCGAAATCGAACGATTTCATAAATCGACTAAACTAGGTCCATCGGAAACCGTTATAGAACGTATTCGATCATCTTTTTGCTGCAACTTGGAAACCGCAAAAACTATACTTTTTATGTGAAATGTTCAATTGCTTGAAATGCAGTTGAAAGCAACACAAAGAGCTCATTTAGATTCTAAATCTTAGAAAGTACCTAACATATTTATTTTGCATCTATAAGTAAACTCTCCTTACATAATGATAGCAAATGCCACCATTTATAAAATATATATATCTAATGTGTTTTCGATCCTTAGCCGTATTGTGTGAAATAGGGATACCACCGTTTAGCCAAAATATTTTTCGCCAAATTTCACTTCCCAACAAACTTATGGCATCAGTTTCATTTCCCAAATGAAATTTTAGCAAGTTTTTTACTTCGCAACCATTTCATTTCCCAACCCCATATTGCGAAATGAAAATGACGTACTAGGTTGGGTTAGATTAGGTTGGATTATGAAAATTTGCGAAATGAAATTTTGCCAAATGATAATTTGCGTAAAATAGTTTGGGAAGTAATACTTTGGGAAACGATTTTTGGCAATACATTAGTAAACCTATAAAATAATATAAAACCACAAATTACGAATGTAAACCTAGCCTTAAATACCGCCTGATAATGTATCAGCATCGGCCTGCAAGATAAGTAGGTCTGTTCGAATCTGCTGGTAATTACAAATCAAGGAACTACATGGGCGATAAACGAGGAAAGCTATTTGTAAGCCTATTATCACGACGCCTGTCTTATTCCCCTCGATTACATATAGACAGTCTATTGAACCACCATGCAACATTGCAAACAACTTCGAACGATCGTTCCTCTATTTGTTTTTCCATCGCTCTTGCATATTCGAAAGACGAACGAACGTTTAAATCGGTAATCGGAAACAATTATTAACATTGCTGTTTGCGTGTGCCTGAATATTTAAGTTATTCATCATGTTATATATAGCATATTATACGTGTTAAATAAATAGTAATAATATAAATGTAATAGAAATATTAGAAATAAGACCATACTTAGCGTACAATCTATTAGAGTGTAGATTAGGCTAAGTCTGTAAGTAGTTTTTGTAATTTCTTTTTCTTTGAAATAAACAGTTTAATTTTTTTTACGTACTAGTATTACCTTGGCTTCAGTTAACTAAACAGACCTTAAGCTCCAAACAGAAAACGCTTAAGTCCGTTGATGCCGATCACTGAGTACTTACAACGTTGTAAACACTACCTATTCAGCGTTCAGCGCCAACCGAAGATGTTTTTTTAAAGTTATTTATCTTTATGATTCGGCCATCTAATGGAGGTGGACATCTGCTTAAGCCATTTGTTTGCAAAAGCGAAGGATTTAAAATAGAAACACAGCAGCAGGACAATCGACAGCCGTATCGAAAACCTAGAAAGCGTCGTTACGCCCGACGGGCACCTCTCGACTTTCGCGCCGTTCGCCCCTATCGATCAGCTTTTATCGATCGTCGACGACACGTGTTAACAAGTCGGTCTGCACTTCGGCTCGATAAGACGTTATTTATCGACTCCTGCCTCTAAAGCAGTGACGCGGCTATTTATTATACCGATAGCTACCAATTCCTGTGCGGTGTCAAAGATTAATTCGTTATTTGTTGGGGTCGCCTTGGGCTTAGGCGGGTAAGGAAGCAGGTTAGTTGTATTCATATTTAACTGCTTACTGAGTCGGAGGTTCATTCAAGCCAATCATACCTGTGACCCCCAGTTCTATAGTGGAAGGTGCATCTACATCAATTGAACAATCAAGTAGCTGCTGATGGTACAAATATTTCGCTTAGCATAGTATATCGTGACACGGCAAAAATACTAGATACTCGGAAGGCACCCGAAGTATAGCAGTTTGAGCACAAATGATTCAATGTCTAGGTGGTCATCTCTTTGTAGCAAACTGTTGTGAGTAGAACTACAAAATAAAATCAGTTTTCATCCAACCGTCGTTTTCTTACACAACATGGTAACAGCGGTATCAGTTGTCATCCAACCGTCGTTTTCTTACACAACATCGTGACAGCGGTACCAGTTGTCATCCAACCGTCGTTTTCTTACACAACATCGTGACAGCAGTATTAGTTGTCATCCAACCGTTGTTTTCTTACACAACATGGTAACAGCGGTATCAGTTGTCATCCAACCGTCGTTTTCTTACACAACATGGTAAAAGCGGTATCAGTTGTCATCCAACCGTCGTTTTCTTACACAACATCGTGACAGCGGTATCAGTTGTCATCCAACCGTCGTTTTCTTACACAACTCAAACGAATTTTCTTGCCACGACATATATGCTTTTTTACCAAAACAACAAACAGTTTTTTACCATGAGCACACGCCGATTATCGTCTATGAAAATGTCAAACAATATTTCGCCCCAAGGTATAAACTTGTACCTTGAAAAACTCACGTATGATCCGCTCCGTCGGATCTGCTCGAACGTTGGACTCGCCACCACTCTGTAGTGAATAACAAATTAAATAGAGAAGGTAAATGAGGTATGTAAGCTAACAACGTTAGAGTTGACAGCTAATCAGTGTTGTCCATTTCCTAAAACACCTCTTGTTGACCTTTATAAAACGCAGTGTCCATCTTACTTTATTTGACAGCGGCAACATAATGTTTTCGTCGTCATGTAAGTACATGAAACCAAAAGGCATCTAAAACGAAATAAAGAACCCTTTTATTTATTTCAGTTTGAAATAAATGGAGTTCGATATAATTATTTTTTAGATAAAGGGTTAGGACAACTGTCCCACCGCTAACGAGCAAGCGCCCAATCATTATCTTTAAGTGTAAATTTACGTAATTTAATAAAAAACCATAAATATGAATTAAAAGCTGTAATAGATGTCATATATTAAAGAAAAAGTGACGAAGCCCTCCAGTGGTGAAGGCCGGATTCGAACCGGCGTCTTTAGCTATCGCGGCTAACGCCATGAACCCCTAGGCCACCACGGTTCGAATCCGGCCTTCACCACTGGAGGGCTTCGTCACTTTTTCTTTCATATATGACATCTATTACAGCTTTTAATTTATATATAGTAGTGTGACTACTTAAAAAAAAAAACACAAATCAAAAATATTTAATAAAATAATTTGATTTGTTCCCAAACTTGTTCATAGATGGCAGCACCAGTCTCTCTCGCTACAACGTAAATCCGTAAGGAGTTCGTTTAGGAGGTGCAAGTGCGCACTGCTTGCCCTTAGAGCTGGTCAAAGACGCCTAGTCTTACTAAGATGGCATATAGTCGAGAAATTCGGACGGGCACCGCCGTGGCGGGGTGGCCTAGGGGTTCATGGCGTTAGCCGCGATAGCTAAAGACGCCGGTTCGAATCCGGCCTTCACCACTGGAGGGCTTCGTCACTTTTTCTTTAATATATGACATCTATTACAGCTTTTAATTTATATATAGTAGTGTGACTACTTAAAAAAAAAAAACATCAAAAATATTTAATAAAATAATTTGATTTGTTCCCAAACTTGTTCATAGATGGCAGCACCAGTCTCTCTCGCTACAACGTAAATCCGTAAGGAGTTCGTTTAGGAGGTGCAAGCGCGCACTGCTTGCCCTTAGAGCTGGTCAAAGACGCCTAGTCTTACTAAGATGGCATATAGTCGAGAAATTCGGACGGGCACCGCCGTGGCGGGGTGGCCTAGGGGTTCATGGCGTTAGCCGCGATAGCTAAAGACGCCAGGGACCGGCCCGCTATCCCTTATCGGGGTTTTATAAGGGTATTGCATAAGGCTTAACTCACCATACCCTTTGCCAGACGAAACCCTTTGTTTTGCTTTTAAAAACCCTTATATAAAGCTACCACATTTGAGTAATCGGTAGCCCAAATACCCATACAAAACCCTTATCATCCGCTCACCAACACCTTGCATATTGCTTATAAGGGTTGGCCTTATAAAGGGCTTCCCTTTTAGCATATAAGCGTGCACATTTAAGTCGTCTACCTTGTTCATAAAGCACACATTAGTTCGAAACCGAGCGATCGTCGGCGACGACGGCGGCGTTCTTTGACTAGGCACGTATTTCCTTTCCTTTTCATACACTACCGTAGATATATACAATTCCTGTCTCTTTCACGCAAAGGGAAACCTTTATAAAAAGCGCTTAAAGATAAGGGTAACCCTTATTAAGAGCTAGCCTTATTTTTGGTTAGCTTTTCGGTAAGGGTTAGTCAAAGGTAAGGGTATGAATGGGCTTGCAGTTCAAAAGGGAAAGCCTTTCAAAGTGTTAGCCGTGTTTAAGTGTCGCCCATTGAAAGGGTTTTATCGCGGAAAGGGTTGTCCGGTCCCTGAAAGACGCCGGTTCGAATCCGGCCTTCACCACTGGAGGGCTTCGTCACTTTTTCTTTAATATATGACATCTATTACAGCTTTTAATTTATATATAGTAGTGACTACTTAAAAAAAAAAAAAACAAATCAAAAATATTTAATAAAATAATTTGATTTGTTCCCAAACTTGTTCATAAATATGAAGTTATTAAATACTGTCCAAATTGCTGGGCAGATTTTTATCTGAGTTTCAAAAAATATCTTGGTCGCTTGCATCTCGCCAATGAAATCCTAGCAGGTGGGACAGCTGCCTGAGTAGGTACCTAATATTTCCGTAATTTACTTTTAACAGATTGTTATGGTTTGTTCCGAATCTAGAAGAGGCGGAAAATAAAGTTTGAAACTTTTTATATCGATAGTGATAACATTTCGCTT
Source organism: Cydia strobilella (assembly GCF_947568885.1). Classification (NCBI taxonomy): domain Eukaryota; kingdom Metazoa; phylum Arthropoda; class Insecta; order Lepidoptera; family Tortricidae; genus Cydia; species Cydia strobilella. The sequence goes on from NC_086044.1 coordinate 18,868,427, forward strand.
TTAGTGCATTAGTTGTAATTTGTATTTTGTGCCATAATATAGATTTTTATCAAATTACTTACATAAAGTGGTGTACATTATATGTGAAGGATACGGAAAAAATATTACTGTTTTCACATGAATACCTACCACCACCACAGATCTGCAATACCGCTTACGCTTTTAAGCACGCGCGCGCGGTTGTTTTATGCGATAAACGCAGCGTTGAACGCATGCGATTAACCGCTGCGTTTACCACGTAAATCAATGTATGGTCATTAGATTATTTGATGTGAAATGGTGTGTGGCAAACGCATCGCGTTTAACGCTACGCTTATCGCATAGAACAACCGCGCGCTTTTATAAAGTGTGCAAATTGGAAGCCCACCCGTCGTGACCTCTACTCACTCAGGCACTGTTAGTGCTTGAAAATGGAGACCTCAGCTCTCCGAAACATGTCGCGCGGCGCGAGTGACTAAAAATACGTGAGTGAAACCGCTAAGTTATTTAAATTGGAAGCCGTTTATGAACATTTCATGAGTTCGAAAGGCAGACTAAAAATGAAAAAACGTGACCACTTTTTAGCTTCATCTCCATAGTAGCCACTAACGGCCACTTGAATGTGAGTGTACCAAAAAGTAAGTTTAGCGGACTAGATAATACGAAAAACTTTATTCAATAGATACATTTGGTGATTATAATTATGTATATTGTTACAAAAGGAAATAATTTAAGCAATCGCATATTATTTCTGAATTCAATGTTACTTGATCTCATTCCGAGTTTGGTAAAGCACCCAATCTTTTACATTGTAGATTTTGTGCCTACTACCGCGGATTCACTAGCTAAACCTAAAGCCAAGTAACAATTTAAAACAATAAAATTCTAAACCCGGTTATACGAACTAATAATGTTAGTTACACATTTGGTGTCCACTAAATATTGCACCCGAAACACAAAGGGAATCGAAAACTAAAATGGATACAGCAAGCACTTAACATTTACTAGTTCTCTAGGAACGCAGTACTTTCCATTACTGGATGGAAAGTGTTTCCGTCCCAAATGCGTGCGTCCATTCATTGCGTTTTCCCGAGGGAGAAGCATGTAGGGAAGACAATGCATTTATGTATGAGGCGAATATACAAGTCCTTGCTGGGCTTGAATAGACTGTGCATTGGTAGGTATTATTAGTTGGTAGAACGCTAAATGCGCAGCTGTGTTGCTGTTGTGTTCCCGGTTAAACCAGTGTAAGGTGGCCTAAAGGTACCTTTAATCCGGACAGTAAGATCCATTTTGACATTTGCTACAGCAATGCAATCGACAGTAATGTCGCGTTGCAATATTACTACAGTAATGATAGTATAGGTATAGTCTGAATCCAAACAGGACTATGTCAATCTTCAGCTTAAGTCTATTTGGCTATGAACAAAGCGTGCGATAGAATTTGGTAATTGTATGAAGTGAAAATTTATCAAATTTTATATCTTTATTAATTAATACCCATTAGACATTTTTAAATTTTAATTTTTAAACATTTTTTAGTGGCATTAAGTAATATTTATTTTATTGAATTTTGTTTTTATTGTATTTTATTTGATTTCATTTCACTTCTTTTCAATTTCAATTAAATAATTCATTCTTAATTATTAGAATAGAATAGAATAGAATAATGTTTTATTGTATAACTGTGTGCGTATTATTAAGTTTATTGACATTCGTTTAATAGTGTATAATACTAACCATATAAATAAGCTTTATTTGTACTAACAACAATGATCTCAGTTGGTCTATGAATAAAATGAAATTGATAGAGACAAAGAGGGCCTATCGCAAAAATTGAAAAATCGAAAATTGTTATCTATCTCTCTAATCACTCTATTGCTCTTGCATATTATGATATGATAGAGAGGCCCCTTGAACAAAAGGAAAGAAGTGATAAAGTCCCTACTATAATATTTCAAATGCCAAGTTTGTCTTCTGTTACCTCTCCGCGAACCGATAGAGAAAATTTAAAATTGATGAAATTTGGTATGTAGGAGGCCCCAGGTAGGACATAGGATAATTTTTAACAATCATCATCATCGTAATCCCACGCAGACAAACTCGCGTGCAAAAACTAGTAGAGTATAAATAACTGTTACATGTCTGTTGTATTTATTGAAACTATGTTGCCTTCGGGTACAAATTGTAACAATATAATAATTATAGCTTCCCCGCCTGCCCGCGATTGCGTCTGCGTAGAGTGATGATGATTTTACTATCCTTATGTCCTTTTGGGCCTTAAACTATCTCCATACCAAATTCCATCTTAGTCAGTTCAGCGATTTAAGCGTGAAGGGATGGATAGACAGACAGACAGTTACTTTCGCATTTATAATATTAGTAGGGTTGGTTTTTTGTCAATCACCTCTCATATCTAAATATTCTGAGCTCCTACTTAATACTTCGACGGCCTGATTCGAACTTTAAGATACGTCAAAAATTTGCTAAAGATACGACATGGATCGGATATGTCAGTGTGAAAAGTGACGTTTATTCAAATAAAACGTCACGATCGTATCACATTTTGACGAATTTTAAAGTACGAATGAGCCCGCGAGAATAATCCGTTGAAAGCCGTCGTTGGGCGCGCGCCGTCATGATTTGTGCACATGCCTTCACTACTCGCATCTTCCGAAAGAATAAATCATTAAAGTACGAGCTGCATATTGTAATGTAACTGTACTTCTATGGCAGTTTAGCTTTCACTGGCCCTGCGTGCTCGTCTACACTTAATTTATTATACGCATGCAACTGTTTATCTAATTAATGTTTGTTACAACACAATTTCATGGTTGGTACCTACACAGGTTACTGTTTGGTTGTTTTCTGTGTTGGTTAATAAAAGTTGTCTACTAAGAAAACTTTCGCTACAAGCCAAGCAAAATACATAATAGAATATCTGGAAATGTTCTACAATAGCAACGACAACAATAACAAACATAACAAGTTATAGATACCTACAGGGTAGCCCAAAAATACGTGGTCAGTTTTTTTATTTTAAGAACATTTAACACAACACACACGAAACACTTAAACACTTAAACGTCTTTAACAAAATGTCATTAAAATTTAACCTACAGTAATTTAACTAAAACTAAATATTTTATCTTCAAAATAATCTAATTTAGTTTTGATACACAAACGCAAGCGTCAAAATTGTCAGCAATATGCCACAGTAACAAAATTGGCAACGTTTTTTTGGGCCACCCCTTTAAAGAAAAGTAATTCTCTTCGACTTGAGCTTGAATTTTCTGTGAACTTACGTACTTAAAATTACATCCAGCTAACCGAATTTATCGCCATATTTCATTATATTTCATTGCCATTAACAAACTATCATAATAACATTAATAACATTAATGAAATAGAGATACAACTTCAACAACTAGATTCCGACAAAGTAAAAGAAACGGATTTAAGTAATACTTGAGTACAAATGACGAAATTATCCAGTTTCTAAATATTTTTTATAAGAGACATGACTTAAACACTCATTGTCTTGGGTCACTTTTAAAATTTGTAGTAAAAGCTTGCAAGACCACAAAATAACTCAGAACTAACCTACCATTATTTCTAGTTCTACAATATAACTCGAATGTACGTTATTGTAGATATTTTCACCCAAGGATATGTAAATGCAGAGATAAACCGAACTCAGAACTAGCTTCCGGAACCCATGTATTGACGACATGTTTCTACATACACATATATGTATATCGTACGTACTACGTACGTACTAACGTACTAGTTCACATAACGATATTAATTACATTGTTTAACATGTATTTCTGTTTTAAGGTTGTATATTATATTTAGAGTTACTATATTAACAAGAAACGTTGCTAAGCGGAAAAGGTATTCAAAATGATCACTACACAAGTACACACCCTCTCCTATTAACCTAAAGCACAGATAATTTGGACAAAAAAAGTCTCATTTGAGTATCGATTACGAGGACTGCTACTTATGTATCCGGAATGGGCCACTTACTGAAACAATATTAAAATTATATATACAACATATAAAAATGGAACTCTTTGGAAGTAGAATACAGTTTGTTTCATATGTCTATCAATTTGTTTTACATTGTAGCGCCATTCAATAAATTGCTTGTTTCATCTTTACTTGTGAAAATTTTCGTGTGAGGATTTTTTACGATTTTCGGCGTTGTTAACTCAAAAATAATGCATAGATCGACTTTTTCCGACTTTTCGGAAGGAAGATCCATTGAAGATCAATGTGTATCAATGGTTTAGTGAGTTTAATTGTGGTCGTAGTATACTTACGGGCGATTTAAAAAAAAACGCTCCAAATCGGCTGCTATCCCACAAAATATAGATGCTGTGCGCGAACTCATAATGCAAGATCGACTTAGTATATATCGCGAGATAGAGGCGTCTCTGGGCAATAGTATGACGAGCATTTGTAAGATATTACATGAACGTTCGGCTGTTAAAAAAAGAAAACATCGCGAACAAGCCATTTTTGCGAACATAATGGACGTTTTGTATACCAAAATCAGAATGGAAAAAGTGCTATTTAAAGTGTTTTCAACGTATGAAAAGTACATCGTTCATCTTGGCGAACAAATATAAAAACAATAAAGCCATATATAACTATAGATTTTTATTATTTTTTTGCCTTTCCGGATACATAAGTAGCAGCCCTCGTATTTTGGTGGGGAGGTTCGGTAGTTGGCTTAATGATTTGTTAGCGATGTTTCTGGTGCACATAAACAGTACATCTATACCTAAATACTCTGGGACACTAAAATAACCACCTACCTGTTTATTCCGGGTTTTGTCAGTACATTTGTCTTGTATCAAGGCTACGAGCCGCAGCCCGCATGTTGAGCACGAACAACATCGATGACGAACAATATCAACCTTGCTCAAGTGTCATTTAAGTTTCAATGAGCACCTGGCGAGTTCAGAAGTGTTTCAAATGATTATTTGCTTATTGAATTCTTCTTGAGAAGTTTTGAAGTTACTTCATTTGACTTTTTTCGAGTTTTTGATAATAATATTATAAGACTAACTATTATAATGATTAAAATAAAACATCAAAAAGCCTGACGAAGGGGTATAGCAGAGCTATGGTTAATATACAACAAATTGTGTAAACATATTAGGTTCTATTAAGTTAATATTCAGAGAAGAAAATAGAGACTACGTTTGCATGAAAAGGCGGTTCCGTGCGGTCGTCCAAGTTCCTATTAACACAGTACCTAGTTATACCTACTTATCATCGTGAAAAGTAACACCTAAGGGAATCGGATGTTCGATTATCGATTCCTATACGGCCAAAGTCACGGGAAAATGTAGGTTCAATCAAATTAAACCAAAATTCTCTACGCATAAGACTACGCTAATAATAGTTTCACTAAAAATCATCATCATCATAACTTAAGAGCATCGCTCTTGTCACTTCGCGGTTCCCGGCCAGGTTCTTTAGGTCTCTTAAGACACGACATGTGTTTTTGGTTTTAGTTGTTAACTAATAAACTATGTGAAACCTCTGGCTTGTAATTTGTAATGCTCATAAACCAAGGCATTACAATCGTGTTTCGTAATGTAATCACTATTTCTTGAATTTGCACCTTGTTTCTTCGTCGGAAGACGGTACCCACAAAGCCTTGACTATATAGAAATTCAGCGAAACAGATACCTTAACTTTTCCCGAGAAAAGTAATGAAAACACACTGGAAAAACTATTTTGTTCTGTCAGATTTGTTCTTCATTCAAATAAGAAAAAGGTTTACGACCGAAAACTTTAATATTATGTACAGTCAGCTGCAGAGGAAAGGTATCCCCCCTGCATAGAAGTTTGAATGCAAAGGTGCTAAGCGAATAGTATTGCTGACTGTACAAAACAATATCAAATATGCACCCTGCATACCGTCACGTGAGTTTTTGTCAAATGTTTTCAACCTCATGCCTACATGTGTCCTACCTATAGGCATGTCGTAGAGCAACCTTACTTTAATAAGCTTATTTAAAGTTTAAAATACGAGTAGGTAGGTGGTTAAAGTCGACTATACTTTTTCTAAAACCGCCCTTATAATTACCTACTACCGGCACTACCGCTATCGCTACACAACCTTCCATAACAATAGGTTCAGTCTCTCTAAAGTTATTACTGATTTAGTTTTGTATGGTGAGCCGAATCGGAGCATTTTGACGATTCCCACCACCATTGCCGCGTGACGCAACTCAGAATAGCCGGCGTCTGTGTCATAATTCCCGCGACTTACGATTTATGTGAGAACGCCTTTATGCATTTAATTCTATGCAAACGCAACGCTTAAAGCTTTCCATATGTCCGATCGGGTATCGGATGTCGGATACGACCACAATTAAAATGGAAAACAATGCCTTAAAATAAAATAATTGTAGAATTATTAAACATATTAATAACGGGTCACTTAAGTATTTTAAGTCGAAAACTCATATTAATATGTTTAATATGTCTGTGTCTCACGGAAGTTTTGTTATTATAATTTTAGAATCAAGTATTCTTGCAAATAAAAAAATAAAAAATCTTTATCTTTAAAGGTCTTGATACCAAGGGGTACTCTCTAGCGTCTGTATTTGTCTAACAGTCATCTGTACCCACACCATGAGTATTACGCGGCCTTAATGACTAGTTAGTTTACGTAGTCGCTAGCGAATATGTAAAGTGTCAATTTCGTGTTAAGGGGTCAATATGATAACTGATAACGCTATTACATAAAAACAAGCCTTAAACAGAACAATTCTTCAATATGTATACCTATAGGTACATATAATATTCAACCTGAGATCTTGTACTTAAGTATAAAGTAAGCATATGAGGTACTACCGACTACTACTACTAACTTTAGATCATAATGACATCAATTAAAAAAAATGGAGAGTCATTTGTTGGTAAGTATGAAACGCTAGCAAAGGATGAATAGCTACATTCTTTCAGCGTTCCACACGAAGCTAGAATGATCTAAAGAATTTGGGTTGGATGAATAAAACATTATTTACATGGAAATCTTAAGTCAGGACATCTGGATCTCATTTGTCCTAGCTGCCATTATTATTTGCGTCAGCGTACTCTGGAATGGTTTTTTTTAATAAAATAAAGTCAATGTCAAATGGAGGACTTTGGGAACACCAATTCACAAACAACATAATCTCGACCCTGAAATAGAATGTTGTATAAAGCTTTTTTTCTAAAACCTTACAAGTAGAACTTTGCATGTACCTGATTGTACCATAAAATGATCCTACTTTGCTACCTTCTGTAAAGTTAATAAGACTTTATTACCTAATAATCATGTCAGGATCTGATGATGGGATTTTTAGTACGAGTTAAGGTTTTTTTTGCATATGCATCTTTTCTATGGGCATTATAAAATAAATGTCGGATTTCCGTACTTTATCCTAATAGGAATGTTAAAAACTTCCTAGTTCTTAAAATTTGTATGATAAAAGTCTAATGTATCCAAACCCTTAACTTTTGTAATGTTCACAGAAAACACACCGCTTTTCTTTTACGATTTCGGCCCATTATATGGTGAAGTGGAACTGTGGAACTTTACACTGTTGTGTATTTTGTTAAATATTAATATTTTGGCTGATATCACGAAAAACCTGTGTATCGTTTAACTTAAAGACATATTTTTAGGTCGTTGGTAGTTTAAACACGTGCGTCTAATTTCGCAGACGGAAATTTTTAATTTAACCCTGATGCTCGTTATTGGCAATAACACGAGCAGAATTGCAGAAGTATGATTAATCGATAAGCTAATCTTCATTTTGCTTCAAGAAACAATGGCAGTAGGACTCTTTTTAATATTTTGCTTTATTAAAGAAGTAATTGGAGATGCGGAGGGTTTTATCGTCGGAGGTGATGTAGTGAAGACAATAAAAGAGTTCCCTCATGTCGCTTTCTTGACGTTAACGGGATCAGGTGGCAGTTACATTTGTGGGTCATCCATACTGAACCAAGTGCTATTAGTGACTGTCGCGCACTGTTTGGATGATATCCATAAAATTACAGCGTCTGTTGGGAGTCTGAATAGAGAAAAGGTTGTATGCCCACTATTGTGCTGTTGGGTTAGTGTTATAATATCTGGGAGAGCGAGCTTTGCTCGGAAGATATATATAAACTCAAAAATGCGCGTTTTCACAGAGATAAGACTTAGCTAGATCGATTTTTCGCCTCCGAAAACCCCCATATAGCAAATTTCTCAAAATCGTTTCCGAGATCCCAGATATATTATATACAAGAATTGATCGTTTATAAGTATAAGATTTTGTTATGTCTTGGGTGGCTGCCGTTCCTCAAGCCACCAACGAAGCGGCAGCTGACGTACATGAGGGTTCATTACACTTCACCCTTAACCTTCGTATTACATAAGAATTTGAAATACGCACATAAAAAGATAAAATGTCTTTTCTGTACTGGAGCCAAATTTCTCGACACCTTAGATCCAAAATCGGTATTGAGGCAGTTTTCTATAATAACTTTATAAAACTGTGAACAATTGTAGGTGTATTTTATTTATTTAATCTTTATTGCACAAAAGAAAATACAAATATACAAAAGGCGGACTTAATGCTACAAGGCATTCTCTACAATCTCTACCAGTCAACCTTCTTCTTATTTACTTAGTCTACTTTTTTCGGGTACAGAAAAGGCAAATGTGAACATTAAATGTGTGTATCCATCTTCTTGGGAGTTGGGTTTTTCTATACCCGTGGTAGCTTCCCTCATCTTAAGTAAAAAATAATGAATTTTATTTTAAGGGAGCCCTGTACAAAGTCAAGAGCTTCGAGCAGCACAAACAATGGGATCCAATACACGTCAATCATGACATAGGTCTGTGTAGACTAAAAAATCCATTGACATTGGGAAATAAGGTGAAGAGGGTGGTGCTAATGAAACATCCCCCAAAAACTCACATAGCTGACTTGGCTGGGTGGGGCGCAATTGAAGTAAGGATATGTTTTAAGCTAATAATGTTATGATGTCAAAAAGTAACAAAAAAATGTGACCAAGGCTTCCAGTACCTTGGGCTGTGATTGAACCAGCGTCTTCTGCATTCTTGATAAAATGTGGTTTTCCACCACAGAAGGGTCCTTATGCTTATACATAATATGTGAAATAATAGATTTTTTATCTGAAATTCCAACAGAAATTCTGTTGCACATAAAGCATAAGGACCCGTCTCTGATGGAAATTCACAAATTAGTAATTAGGATTAAAGCGCTTGTAGGTAATGCATCTACGAACGTCACGAATACTACGTGTATAGTGATAAGGCTGCAGTTACTATAGAACTTGGCGAAATTTCTATTAAAGATTATATATTTAACAAATATTTTGCTTATTAATTATTTTAGGAACAGAACTACGATAACTCGATCATGCTCAAGCACACGAGACAGAAACTGTGGTCCCATCAGCAGTGCAAAAGGGTTCTCCACAATGCGCCCAGAGGTACTATTTGCGGTGGTCAACCTCACTCCAAAGGGAATTTCGCTTCTAAGTAAGTAGATGTACTTACAAATACTCGTATTTCTCCGTTATTAATAGGGGGTTATACTGCAATGTTCTGCCGCCAGAGTGCAGCACTATCGTTAACCATAGAGTAACTTATATACTGTGCCATAAACTGTTTTTTGACAAGTTTTAACAGATATAAAAATAGGACATTGATGCACCAAGGCGGTTTGTTTACAAAGGGTCTACCGGGAAACGCGAAAATCGAAAAGTTATCTGCCTCTTTATCGCTCGAATATGCAAGTGATAGAGAGGTCAGATAACGAAATTTCGATTTTCTTGTTTCGCGGTAGACCCTCAGATTGTGATGGACTGCGGTAGTGGCGCCCCCTACGCAGAGTTTCGCGAATATTCCCTATTAATACAACATATATATATATATATGTGGAAATTTCATCATATCATTTATTATGTATATGGACTATACCTAAACAGATCGGGGTTCCTTGGCTTAATGATTATAATTATGTAAATCCAAACATAATACGGTTTCTTACATAAGGTAATATGGATATGTTCTTCCCTGGGGCCGATTCTGTACAACAAATACTTTTTATTGCCCACCTCAATAAAAGAAAACAATTAGTACAAAGAGAAAACAGAAACACGAGCAGAGGTATACAACAGGCGGTCTTATCAATAAAAAGCATTTTCTGTTAACTTGTGACGGCTAATAATCTTTTTTTTTGCTGCAGAGGAGACTCCGGCAGCGGCCTTCTAGTCCACAAAGACATAATAGTAGGCCTCGTCTCCTACAAGGACATCTACATTTCCCGCAGCCTGGTGGTCTACACGAACGTTCCACATTACTACGATTGGGTTAAGCGCGTGTCAAAACAATTGAATTGCTATTAATAAATAAAAACTCCTAATCGATGAAGCAGTTTTGGTTGCGGGATAGTCTTTGCCTAGTACAAACTTAGGAAATTAAATATTCTTTTTCATACAGTCACTCAAAAAGTGCTACTTTACGTAGCTGTTTAGCGTTCGCAAAGTTGCTGTTTGCGAACTAGTGCTTTTTACTTTTCCAGCTTTTTAAAAATTAATTCTGACCGTAATCGATACATCCACAATCCACAGTTCGTCCATATTGAACTAAAATACTTTGTTAACTGATGCCAACTTTTTTAATGACGTCGCGAAAGTAACAACACGTGCGGGAAACTTAGATAGGCAGAAGGAAATTACACCGCATTGACCGCTACCGGCAGCACAAACAATGGCAAAGGAAAACTATCAGTAATGAACATAGCCTTAGCTATGCTGAAGAAACCGTTAAAATAATTAACGGAATAGTCTCCTACAAACTCACAGAAGTTTCGCGCAGTCTGGTGGTCTACACGGACGCCCCATTCTTCTACAATTGAATTTTGGTCGAATCGAGACGATCATATACTCTCAATAAATAAACAAAGATGTAGGTGTATTTAGTTAAAGTTTTTTAATAAGTAAATAATATTAAGTAAAAAATGCTATTTACATTATACCTTGCCGATCCAATAAATAAAGACTGTCATCTGTCAGGTATTATTGAAGTAAGAAGTTATTCTTAAGATGGGATTGCCGAGACGGCTATGGGGTTCTTTCGATTTGAACGGGGAATTACTGTGTGACTATTATTGTGGATTTCACAAAAAAATAAAAATATGAAAACCGATTATATCGCGTATATTGAATTTATAATACATCCCGACGTTTCGAACCCTTTACAGCGTTCTTAGTTTTATTTCATGAGTAACTATCGCGGTAACCGAAGACAATATTATTCACAAAAAAAGTTTATCGAGAATATAATCCCTTTTGAAAAGACACAGTATATACACAAGTATTGTATTTGCGTGATAAATGTATTTTTCCTAATTTCTAAGTCCTGTTCAAAATCACAAGAAGTGCGACAGTATGTATACATTTTAATGTTTAAAAAAGTAAAAAACGAAAATGGCTGGACTAAAACTGCTTAAATATTTCAAAAACTTGCTCCGCCCCCGCCCCCCTCTAAGACTCGCACTTTTGCTCGTTTTGCTCGTAGTATCTAAAGAACTCTTTATGTCTACCTAGTGTGACGAATGGGCAACAATTGAACATGGAGCATGGTCTGACATGTTCTAGGCCGATTTTTTTTAATTTAATCCAATAATCGTTATAAGCAATGATCTGTGAAAAACATTGATTAATCGACAAGCAAAGCTAGAGAACTAGGTATTTTACATCAAGAAATAATGACAGTAAGACTATTAATCATGATAATATGTGGCTTGAAATTAGTTATTGGGAAACAAGAAGGTTTCATAGTCGGAGGTGATTATGTTGATTCTGTCAAAGATTTCCCTCACGTCGCTGCTTTGTCGACAATTTATAGTGAGGGAGAAGATGAGGAGAGAGGGGAGGATTTTTGTGGATCGTCCATACTGAGCCAAAATATTTTGTTAACTGCTGCCCACTGCCTTGATAACGTCGTGAAAGTAACAGCATTTGTAGGAAGCTTAGACTGGAAGAGGGGAAAACTACACCGCATTGACCGCTACCAGCAGCACAAACAATGGGGTATAAACACTATCGGTAATGACATAGGCTTAGTTAGGCTGAAGAAACCGTTGTCATTCGGGAAGACAGTCAAGAGAGTGATATTAATGAAGAAACCGCCAAAAGCAAAAACAGCTGAATTGACTGGTTGGGGCGCAACTGACGTACGTCACCCTTCTGACACATTTTAATCATATATATAAGATGATAGTGGACGACCGTTTCTATACAATTTATTGTATACTAACCATAGCTAAAGAAAGAAAGGGACAAAGGTCTACCTTCCTCGAGCTCTTTTACTCGGCACGTGTTTTGGAGCCGAAAGTACAGTCTACTTTAATATCCGTCTCTGGCGTTGGCCACGTAGTTTACACAATATGCAATAGATAGCGCTGTTTTGCTTATACGTCTAAGGTTCATTAGAAATTATATGACTGAATTCACTGAATCTTTACTTTTGAAATCCTTATTGGTTTAAATATTTATTTAAAATAAAGTAAAATAAGCTTTTTTATAATAAGCCCTCAGTAAATTTCACATACTTGGAAAAAATCGACCCATGCCGCTGTGACCCCGGTGGTCGGGAGAGCGGCTTAGGCACATGCCGCGATAGCAGAGGGACGCTTGTTGGATTCCAGCCCAGGGAACTGGAGGCCATGGCCAATGTTTCTTCGTATATGTCCTTTATTTCCTTAAGATCGTATTCCCATCTTAAAGGCCGGCAACGCACTTACAACCCCTCTGGTGTTGCGGGTGTCCATGGGCGGCGGTAATCGCTTACCATCAGGTGATCCGTCTGCTCGTTTGCCTCCTATTTCATAAAAAAAAAATTAGTTAAATATAAGTAATTTATACTTATCTGCAAATATGTAGGTATATACTAGTATATATTAAACGGTTGTCATTTGTTACACACTTTTCTTTTCTAGGTAGTGGACCGCAATCAGTACAATCTACTTAAGCACACAAAACTAAGGCTGTGGACTCTTGAAGAGTGCAGAAAAGTCTTGACCATGGCACCCAACGGAACCATTTGCGGCGGCGAGAAAAAAGCCAAGAAAAATTTCGCTTATTAGTACGTCATTAATAATATTTAATGTATCAATTTAGTATCAAAATACGAGGATTCTAATAGTTTCGACAGTTTTGGTTGTCAACGGATAAACGAATGACACTGTTTGGCTTGCTCGCTTTTTTAATACGAGCGAATGCGACGAAACCCAATTGCTACTGGTGATTTAAATAGTCCATGCCTAGAAAAACAAATAATGTACCTAATCTAATATTTATTGATAAACATAGAAAAATAAATAAATATTATAGGGCATCCTTACACAGATTGACTAAGTCCCACGGTAAGCCCACGGAGGCTTGTGTTATGGGTACTCAGACAACGATATATATAATATACATAATAATATATAATGCTATCATATACTTACATTCGAGTCTAGGTAATTTTTTATTTTGCGATGCAGTTTTATTAATTAATTTTATATAAATACATTAAAATAGGGTTTCCTCCGTGTCATGGGAATAAAGATACTGGCAGCATTTCTCCGCTGTATTGCAATACCAATGCGTTGAGTGAGGAAACTGCCAGGCCTTAAGCCACCCCGCGGTAGCATGCATCAACCTCTAAAATGACTCTTTGAAGAGAGAATGAGCAAGCGCTGGGGTGCAGCGTGGAGAACAACGTTCTCCACGCCGAATGAGAGGAAGTTATATTTCCATCCATACTTAATACTTAATTTAATCCATACTTTATTATAAATGCGAAAGTGTGTCTGTCTGTCTGTCTGTTACCTCTTCACGCTTAAACTGCTGAACCGATTTAGTTGAAATTTAGTATAGACATAGCTTGAGTCTCGGAGAAGGACATAGGGTATTTTTTATCCCAGAAATCATCCTTTAAGGCGGTGAAAAGGAGGGTGGAAGTTTGTATGGGAAATCGATAAAAAGCTGTATGGATAAAAAATAAGTTACCCAAATTAATAACTCTACGCAGACGAAGTCGTGGGCAAAAGCTAGTTAATATTATAAATGCGAAAGTGTGTCTGTCAGTCTGTCTGTCTGTTACCTCTTCACGCTTAAACCGCTGAACCGATTTAGTTGAAATTTGGCAAAGAGATGGTTTGAGGCTGGGGGAAGAACATAGGATAGTTTTTAAAGTGAAAAGAGGGATGGAATGAGAGAGTTAATGAATTGCCTGATAATTGATGTAAGCAATTGAGCTTATGCTCAAATTGAATGATTGCTAACTACACTTTATCCAGGCTCTGTACTAACTCTAGCTGCTGTTACTGATTGCACGAAGTCGCAGGCAAAAGCTAGTAGTTTTAAACTCCGAAAATTACCTAAAACAAGCTTAATTAAAAGCTAACTTTTTTTCGGCAGTGGAGATTCCGGCAGTGGACTACTAGTTAACAAAAATATAATTATCGGTATAGTCTCCTTTGGAAACCAAGCAGCTGCGCGCAGTCTGGGGGTGTACACGGACGTCTCATACTTCTACGATTGGATTTTGGTCCAATCGAGACGATTAGCATGCTCTCCATAAAGAAGAAGAATAATGTTGGTGCGTTTATTTATAGTCGTATTAAATTAAATTAAGTAAAAAGATGCTATTTATATTTAACCTTGCCGATCCATAATAAATCAATATTAATTTTTAAATCAAGCAAATATGTATAAGGGGACGGATAAAATAAGTCCGCAGCAAGCTCGGCCGAATTTCACTATCCCATACCATAGACATAGTATATACAAGTAGTTATAGACATGAAACCGAGCGACCAGGGGGTAAGAGAAAGACATATTCATGTATTGACAGTTCATTTGTGACAGCGTAATCCTTTTTTTCTTTCACTCTTATAAATTTCGGTATTTCGCCATCGCTTCCTTGCTATGATGCCATAACCCGACCACGAAAAAATGTCCGGTCGGTGATAAAGACAAAGCATGGCACTATTTTCTCTTTCCTCTTATAGGAATCCCAATAAGACTATCTTTCTCTATCAAAGAGTGTCAGGCCCTTGTCCCAAACACGTCCCGTCACGTTGTCACGGCGTGTCTTGTGACAAACGGAGTACATACATTCTCATTTTAAATTAAAACTAATCAACTAATAAACTAATCGTCAGGCTAGTCTCCTGATTTTAAAACAGTATTTTTTTCTCCTCCAATGGAGACTCGGATAGCGGGCTCCTAGTAGACAACAAAATAATCGTCGGGCTAGTCTCCTGATTTTAAAACAGTATTTTTTTTCTCCTCCAGTGGAGACTCGGGTAGCGGGCTCCTAGTAGACAACAAAATAATCGTCGGGCTAGTCTCCTGATTTTAAAACAGTATTTTTTTTCTCCTCCAGTGGAGACTCGGGTAGCGGGCTCCTAGTAGACAACAAAATAATCGTCGGGCTAGTCTCCTGATTTTAAAACAGTATTTTTTTTCTCCTCCAGTGGAGACTCGGGTAGCGGGCTCCTAGTAGACAACAAAATAATCGTCGGGCTAGTCTCCTGATTTTAAAACAGTATTTTTTTTCTCCTCCAGTGGAGACTCGGGTAGCGGGCTCCTAGTAGACAACAAAATAATCGTCGGGCTAGTCTCCTGATTTTAAAACAGTATTTTTTTTCTCCTCCAGTGGAGACTCGGGTAGCGGGCTCCTAGTAGACAACAAAATAATCGTCGGGCTAGTCTCCTTCAAAGACCCCTCCGTCTCACGCAGTTTGGTGATCTACACGGACGTCCCATACTTCTACGATTGGGTAAAAGACACAGCGAAACGCCTAAGGTGCTCTTGATAATGAAAACATAAATAAAATAATACTGGTATTATGTAGTTTAACTTTGACATTTGTCACCATCTCATCATCAACCTCATATCTTGACTTAAAGAAAATTTGCGCTTTAACCTTTTAGACGCCGTGTCAAACACTAAAGCTGTCATTCAGACGCCACGT
Source organism: Cydia strobilella (assembly GCF_947568885.1). Classification (NCBI taxonomy): domain Eukaryota; kingdom Metazoa; phylum Arthropoda; class Insecta; order Lepidoptera; family Tortricidae; genus Cydia; species Cydia strobilella. The sequence continues at coordinate 18,884,467 of NC_086044.1, forward strand.
CACCGAAGTGTCAAAAGTGTCAAAACTGAAATTTAACTTTATGCATATGCATGAAGGTCTATGTTGCTCTGTGGTCTATGACCGATTAATCGGTCTTTGGCGTTGAACCTACGGTGCGTATATATTGGTCATTGGCGTCCAAAAGGTTAAAAGTGATATTCGGATGCAACTGCTGCAGCATCACTGATGCAGTTACTGCTACAGTGTTATTGGCAATGTTATTGTTACTCTCCTTGCAAAACATTTTATTATGAAAATTGACAGTGATGTTGCCCATGCCAACGCTGTAGCATTAACTTTACGAGTACAACTGTAATACTGCTGCATTTCGCAAAAGGCTCTAAGGCTCTTGCATCTAAAAATGGCTCCCGCAGACCTGTATTATCTATAAATTACCAATTTATTCATGAAAAACAAATTGAAGAACCGCATGACTTAAATCTATTGCAGGTAATCAAAAATATCGTGCTTTAGAGCCAGTTTCCTATACACTTCCGTAGCATTTTTTTTTAAATTTAACCTAATGATTGTTAAGGGCAACGATCTATGACAATTAACGATTAATCGATAAGCAATTTGAAACAATACTTTACGCCAAGAAATGATGGCAGTAAGACTTTTTATTTTAATACATATCTTTCAATTAGTAAAGGGAAAACATGAAGGTTTCATAGTCGGGGGTGCTGTGGTTGAATCAATAAAAAAATTCCCACATGTTGCTTTTTTGAATTTGAAAGTCCCAGACTCGAACCTAGAATTTATATGTGGGTCGTCTATATTGAATCAATTGATTTTGCTTACTGCTGCACACTGTTTGGATGGCATTACAAAAGGTACAGCTTCTGTGGGTAACTTGAATAGGGAGAGTGGAACGCTGTACCGTATCGCGAGCTTCAGGTTACACGAACAGTGGGTTACTGATGATTTAGTAAATAATAATGACGACATAGCTTTGTGTAAACTGAAGAAACCGCTGATATTTGGATCTAACGTGAAGAGGGTAGTGCTGATGAAGGACCCACCGATAGCAGGAGCAGCTGACTTGGCTGGCTGGGGTGCAACCGACGTAAGTTACTTGTTTATTTATATTTTTCACACCATAAAAAACTAATACAACCGAAGACAACGGTTAACAACGATGACAGTATATTTTGCATGATATCTAAAGTCTGTTCGGAAAGAGAAGTCGTGGAATGTATGGGGTCCAATACAGACTATATCTAATAGAAACACTCTCGTTACATAGATAACTGACCAACTAACAATCACATTTTATTAATAATAGACGCGTGACGTTCATAGTTGACAAAACTAAAATGCAGGCAAATGGGATTTTGTAGATGATTGTGACAATCTTGACACATTGGCGTCAGCCGTACGACTTACTCAATATAGGTTCCGGAACCTATAGATGGCTCATGATCGAGCGCCAGGTGCCATATCTACCACCCTTTACTTACATCCATGCCGCAAAGCATATTTTAAACCGTTAAAGGCACCTTGAGATTGAGGCTTACATGTTTCAAATGGATCTTATTGTTTTTTCTCTGGATATTTTTTACTCGACAGCGCGACGCAAAGAAGGATAATGCTTTATCAGTCTATGTACAAGCACATCAATTTATAGAGGAAAAACCAACCTTTCATTAGGTATATAATATGTCACAGTAACGCTTACAGTTTCTACAGAAATTGAAAAAATGATAAAAATGCTGGGGTGGTCCGGTTTCTTTGCACCTGAGTGTATATCTTTATGTCTGTTCCTTTGTGGCCCTCTAGAGGCTGAACAGGTGGGTCAATTCTAATGATTCTTATGTCAATCAATGTCTTAATTGTCCGAATGTCACTAAAGATATGGCAGTAAAAATTAAACAAAATGGCGACTATCAGACATCTTACAATTAAGTTACACCTTCAAGTTTTTTTTATTGATTACTTGTTTGCGAATATCCTATGTACTTGATTTTCAGGAAAAGTTATTTAATGAATCAATACAGCTTAAGCACACAAAACAGAAGCTATGGACTCATAAACAGTGCAGGAAAATCTTACGACAGCTACCCAAAGGAGCTATTTGTGGAGGCGAAAGCCGTGCGAGAGAAAATTTTGCTTCCAAGTAAATTAATTGTTTCTAACGTTTTTTTAAGTGCAGCGCAGTTTAGGTTGTATTCAAGACGCAAACTCAACTCAGAAAGGGACGTCCTCAGAACGAGACCTAACACGAAAGTGACCTCCTCAGAAAGTGACCTACTCCGCCTAAACCTTATAATAATGTAGGATGTAGGTAGGTAGGTAGGGCTTTGTTCGGTAAAAGTTCGATTCCAGCCCTGGGCTCTGGCTGCCTTGGTCACTTTTCTTACATAAATATTATGTTGGTTAGAATACAAGTAGATTAAATACAGGCCTAATATTTTAAGTAAAAAGGTAGGGTAAAAGGGTAAGGGTAATTTTCATTCGATAGTGACGTGACGTACGCGTTTGCATTAAGTGTCATTTTGTATGGGATTTTGAGTTTCCAAGTCCCGCTAGGCGCGCTGTTTAAGGTGGTTCGATTTTCATACAAAATTCAATCTGCTTTAATTAAGGCACTACACACTATTACTACACAAATATTTGCTCATTTATCTACTTTCGAATATTCGTTTGCGCTAAATTAATAGAAAAACTTTGTTTAATACAGAAATCATACATAAATCAACGTAATTTTTTCATCAATTTTACGTATGTGTGTGTCACAAATGTCGTGTACAAATACGTTGCGTGCGGCGTTGCCACTCTATGACGTTGGCGACGTTGCCTGGCCGACCTGGCAGGATTTGCAGTGCCGTCATGTTTAGTGCATTTTTATTTGACAGTGTTGACACTGACACATAGGGTCATGTTTATTGTGACATCAATTTGTTTGTATAAATTGAAAATGATAGCAACGTCTAAATCAAGTTACAAAAATCATCGGTGTTCTGGTCCGCGAAAATCCAGAAAAATTCAGACTCAATTGAAGCGGAATTCATGATGGTGAAGTTTCGTAAGGTAGGTACAGTTTCATTCCTTCATTGTACATTGTAATTTTCTCGTGCCGATCTTTTTAGAAAATAATTCTCACTTCTTCCGTAATGGTAGTAGCCTATACCTGCTGCCGAATATGATATGTTATAGAATACTAGAATAGGGAAAGGAAGAAGCCGTCTTTGAGGAATATCTCGAGAATTTGAGTAGAGACTTCTCACGGTCCACTGTAGGTTTTGCGGCTATGCCTATTTGATGTTGAATATGGTGAGATATCTCCAATACGTGTCGAGAGGCGGGCGATTCGCTTTCGGTGTCTGTCCATGTGTGTTTGGTGGGTCTCTATTGTTTTTCATAAAGTTTTAAGTCATAATGTATTGTTTGTCCGAATTTTCGTTAGTCATACTTTGTTTTTTGTCAGAAACGCGTAACTTTTTAGGATTGCCATAGAACAAATCTAACCTAACCTATCTACAGGATAATCTCACGAAAATCCTAATTTGTTAACGATTTCAGAATTATGACTAATGATAATCTATGATATTGGGATAATGGTATTGGGATATCCTCCTACAATTTAGGAGGGAATTAAATCTTCTCGGGTCTGTGGTGTAGGGTGTGGTGTATAGCAGTGAACAATACCTATATAATGTAATTATTACTGTTTTGGTTGCCGAATAGTCAATGTGTCACTAACTCTAGGTTTTTTTAGGTATTGTGCAAAATGAAGAGGCATTCTTGGAAATAAAATGTTTTCCTTCATTAGCCAGAAAAAATCAGGACATCCTCACTGCAATAAAGTAAAATAAAACATTTCCCGGAGATGAAAATTATGGAATTTTGTCTATGAATGAAAAACACAATTATTACTAGGTAAGTAAATGATAACTTTATTAGAATCCATATTGTTGCATCATCTTTCTTTCTATAACATTAGAGAATTTGTGCTATCATGATATTATTTTTCTTTCAGGTACAGGGACAACTACGGATAACAAATATGAAAAAATGTTATTTCATTTGTTGTGTGAATCCATCTACACCAACAAGACATCCACTGCTGGACATAGGCCTCCCCAGGGATCTCCACAACGACTGGTCTTGCAAGACCGGCCAAAATATCGAGAAATAAATAATATAAATAAACATGATAAATATCCCGTTTTCTATAATAGTTATAATTAGAAGGCCATGCAATGTTGTTACTCACTGTACCTACTTGAATCCAAAAAAAAATATAAAAAAAGTTTTAATTTTATTTTACAATTACTACTTTATTATTAGTACATTACGATACATGTGCGAAAAGTAGGAAATTGGCAACGAGTGGCGATAAATTGAAACACGACCGAAGGAAGTGTTTTAATCGACACGAGTTGCGAATTACCTTTTCGCACGTGTATTGTACAACGTTTTACAGTAGGTACATAATTATGGCCCTTTACATTTTCGACATATGCACGTATTGTACTAATTACCGCACTAGGGCGGTAACGTATATGTAGCACCATATGTACTAAAAAGTATTTTACAGTACATATGGTGCATCTTTCTCGCCCTAGTGCGTAAAGAGCACTTTTCATGCATATGTCGAAAGTTTAAAGGGCCATACATATGTACTGTAAAACGTTGTACGATACACGTGCGAATAGGTAATTCGCAACTCGTGTCGATTTAAAACACTCTCTGTCGCCACTCTTTTCGAATTTTCTCTTTTCCGCACTTGTATCGTAAATAACTATTTCAAACTGCAAGGGTACGATGATAGATCTCAATTCAATATAATTTTGCAACATTTGGCATTATTAGGTTATAAATTGTATGGAGATGAAATCTATCATCGTACCCTTCCAGTTTGTTGTCATATTTCCATAAAGCTTCAAAATGAAATCAACCTAATCGACAACCGACAATGTGGTACCTTTTAGTTCAAAACGTCACATATTTTTATAAAACGTTATAAACTAATTTATTAATAATACTGAATATCTGGGAGAAAAAGAAAACATAAGTAAAAACTCAAAAATGCTCGTTTTCCCAGAGATAAGACCTAGCTAGATCGAACCCCTTACAGCAAATTTCATCGAAATCGTTAGAGCCGTTTCCGATATCACTGAAATATATTTCGGTTATATCGGAATCGGACAAGAATTCGAAGAATAAAAGGTATAAGAAACATAAGATAACACAAAAAGGACAAAAAAAAGTACCCCTGACGTACCAGTCTCGAACCCGAATCCTCTTGCACGTATTTCCACGAACATACCGCAACGCCATTGCAGCATACTTACACTGCATGAAATTGTCTACTACAAGCATCGCGGAAACACTGTTTGCATGTGTGAGTAATAGTAGGAAATAGCATGACAGAAACACTCTGTCGACTTTAAAAGTGTTTTTTGCACTAATGAAGTATTCAATGTTTATTATAATAGTTCAATATTTGTGTAAAGAGTGCGCTAAACATACTTTTAAGTATACAGATACCAACACTATTCCACAAAAAAATAAAACCTGAAAATTTGCGAAAGTGACGCCATCTAGCGGGGTTTAAGCTTTGGGTAACCTAGTCGAACCACCACGCAAACGCGAACGCTCGTCACGCTATCGAATGAAATTTACACTGCAAGACAGTTTGATCGCAGATTTCCTTAAAAAGTATATTTTCTTCTACAGAGGGGACTCGGGCAGCGGGCTTCTGATTGACAATAAGATAATCGTTGGGCTGGTCTCCTACAAAGACGTCGGCATTTCACGCAGTCTGGTAATTTACACAGATGTCCCATACTACTACAATTGGATCTTACGCACATCGAAACGATTAGCATGCCCTTTTTATTGAATAAGTGCCAGTTGCACCATCCGCACTTGACAGACACATTGGCATTACCCGGCGCGCCGCGGCGGTTTACTATGAAACTTCCGATACAATAAAATTTAGCGAACTCTTTAACATATAAAAATTTTTGAATGTACAGTTTTTTTATTTTTTTATTGTCATCATGTCATGTTTATCGCCTGATCCTCCGTCCTATAGCACTTAAGTATTGAAAAATAAAGATCCTCGCTAGTTTATCGCGGAGGGAAGATATTTTTTTTAAATATAAGACCACTTTGTAGGCATAATTAAAACTTTCAATATTCCTGTGACTAATTATAGTTTCCTAGCAGTAATAGTGTTAAAAAAAAACAAATACAAGATGTAGAGAAGAAGAAAATTCGACAGATACTGGTGGAGAACAGCTTAGCTGAGCACAGAATATGAAAAACTGGGGAAGGCCTTTTCCGCACACGCAACATGCAAATAAATATATACCTACAATTGTAATACAATGAGTGTACAAAAATCATGAAATAAATGCTATTTACTATTACTAATGGTCTTTAAGCAATGCTGTTAAACAGACTGACAAATAGGCATGGCGAAACTTTATGATACTAAAAAAAGCTTTTTCATTTCTCATGCTCTGAAAGAGAGTCATTGTTGTTCTAAAAGGTGCGCAGAAAATGATACGTGTCTGCACTAGAGCATTTCACGTTCGAAGTACGATTTTTTTAATTTTGTTACGATACGCAATTGAAATTTGAGTTTAAATGGATTTGTTATAAAATTTCCATTTTTATTTTTGACTCTCCATTCCATAAATAACGATACTTTTGCCTGAATTGTTAATTGAAAGTACCCTCAAGAAATACTATAAAAATGTATACTTAGCCATGTTTTTAACAAAATACATGCATTTTACTTTTCTCGTATTCGAAATGAAAAGTAGAGTGTTTAACTCGGGTGAAAGGCATCATTTCTGCCTCGGACTATTGGCGCTCTCACTGCGTTCGAGCGCCAAAACACCTCAGCAGGAATGAGTGCTTTTCATCCCTTGGTTAACAATCTACTATTGTTTACCACATTTTTCAAGATAACATGAAAATAAAAGGATAAAGTCGTAAAATAAAATTAAAATACTAAGTACAGCCAGTTTTATATTCAATTAAATGTCTAATATCTAGGTACACTCCATAGGCTGATTTTTAATTTAACCATAATCACAATAGGCTATGATCTGTGACAAACCACGATTGCTTGCTTAATTAAAGCAAATTGGAATCGTATACTCTGCTTAAAGTAATAATGGCATTATTGGCAATAGGAGTTTTCGTTCTACTCTCCACTTTCAAATCTGTAATAGGAGGACTCGAAGGTTTTATAGTTGGTGGTGATTATGTTGAATCTATAACAGAATACCCTCATGTCGCTTCTTTGGCGATAGAATTATCGGGCAATGACTATATCTTGTGTGGGTCATCTATATTAAACCAAGTGATTTTAATAACTGCCGCGCACTGTTTGGATAAGTCTGAGGACGTAATAGCTTCTGTGGGTAGCGTGATAGGTATTTAATTTATTTTATTGTATTTAATGGAAATAAACAAAATTAATGTAGTAATTATACTTTGCTCCAATATGTGTTCCAAATTATGGAAATTATGAATATTTTATAAAATATTCATATTCCAATGAATTGATATTAAGAAGAATATGTTATTTCATATATTTAATCAGTAAATCTACGTTGTAAAATATTTTATTATATATGTTAACCTAGATTGTCCTGTTAACTAAATTAGTGACGCAAAGTTACTCATCGTCATCGTCGCTAAATTTATAGGCGCGCTCAGAAAATAGAATTTAGATTATGAACAACGTAGCAATTCAATATAAGTAATACTATATATTTACTTTCGGAGCATGTACGGTAATAACATAGAAATTTACTTGAATATACGTATATTAAACATTAGATCATTGTGCAGAATTAAAGCATAACCCTCAAGGGAGCAAAGTAGGACCATTTTATACGGTATTATTTATTTATAGTTGAGCAAGGAGAACCGTATCGTGTTATCAAATTCAAGCAGCATGAAAAATGGAAAAACTCCCTTCACGACATAGCTTTGTGTAGACTGGAGAAACCCCTGTCACTAGGGGAGACGGTAAAGAGGGTGCTACTGATGAGGCAGCCACCGATAACACAGACAGCTGTCTTGACTGGTTGGGGCGCATATGAAGTAAGTACCTACCTACGTCAATCATTATTTATTTTATTGATATTAACATGATATAGCCGGTCAAACAAGTTTGTCAGTAGAAAAAGGCGCGAAATTCGACTACATTTTTTAAATTTGCCGCTTTTTCCTATTGGCGGAAATGGCTTGACAGACTATATTAACTATCCTACACGCATTAAACACTAAAATTATTTTGCTAATAATATATTATAATAGGTAGTCTGCTCGGAAAGAGAAGAGTGGTGGAATATAAGGGAACCAATGACTCTTCTCTTTCCGCACAGACTAAATCGGAGGGAACTTAATCACTCTGGAATTAACTGGTTATTTATAAAACTGTAGAAATTGATTAAGGGTACCACATACTCGTCAAAATAATATGTAATAGATTATCTCCGATGATGACAAACGGTTTTATGTATATTCATAGTTAGTTTGTAAAACATACATTATATTTTTTTTAGGAAATTGACTACTTAGAATCAGTTCAGCTTAAACATTCGATACAGAAGGTTTGGACTTATAAAACGTGCAAAAAAGTCGTCAAAACTGCACCCAATGGAACTATTTGTGGAGGGCCTGGAGACGAACTTAAAGATCAAGGAAATTTTGCTTCTAGGTAAGTATTTAAAAAGATATTTAAAAATTAAAATTTAAACTGTTTATTTTTCATAAAGAACAAAAATTACAATTTTCTTAGCTCTAATAATATATTTTAAAGATTATATGGGCTAAGGGATATGGGGATGCAACCCCTGCTTACATTATTAAATTTTAATTAAATATTTTTACATGCTACCGAGTCTTTATACATTTATAATTATATGTATAACTTAGTATAAAAAGAGATTGATACTTGACTCCACAGTCAAACTAATTACAGTTTTGTGGAGCTTTGTTAAATTGTAATTTTTAACATTTGATTATAATAAATAAAATAAAGAATAATAAATAATAATGTCTATCAGCTAAGTATTAAGTATATAACTATCATTTCTATGTTTTTGTGGACAGAACCGAAGTGAACACAAAAAGCTCCTAACACGTAGTCATAGTCAAGTGTAAAAATATGGGTGCATAATTATAACTTACTCAAAAATATGTCTCATAGTTTTTAATTCGCTGACATAAAACCTATGGGACATATTTTTGAGCACCCATATTTTTACACTTGACTGTACAGTCGACAATTTAATAAAACTGACAACATTATTAATAAAATGAGTGATTGCACGTCCTAAGCAAAACCCCGTTATAACTTACATATGAACCTTGACACTGGCTAAATTGTCCCACTGGATATAAGCCATTAATTTAAATAAAGTGAATTGAACTTAGGTCACTATGGGTATAGTCTTCATCTTCTTATATGATTTTTACGTTTAAGACGGTAATCTGTTAAACAAAAGCCACTGTCTCTTTTATGCTAGCGGTCGGCCTTTGTGTGCCATTGTGTGTGAGCGCCGCACGCGCCGTGGCACGCGCCAACACATAATGGTATACAAAGGCCGACCGTTAGCAGAAAAGAGACAATAGCTTTTGTTTAACAGATTACCGTCTTAAACCTTAAAATCATTTGAGAAGATGTAGACTATAAGTGTGGTTGCGAAATAAGTGTAACTGGCCTTCATACATTACATACTGTTTACAGTGTTTACACATTGAATAGTGTTTAGTGCGAGTTTATTTGCCAGTCCCTTGACAAACTATAATTGAAAGATTTATGTACCCCTGTCTTTGCATATTTTAATGTACGTGTAATTGCAATACCCTTTTAGGGTAACATGTTGTAATCGAACCATTGTACTTAGAGTAAGACCTGTACATCAACATGAGAGCAATAAATATTCTATTCTATTCTATAAATTTGCTACTAAAATCACTCAGCAAGTATAGCAAATGTATGTACTCGTAATAAACACTAATCAATGGGTACTTAATCAATGGGTATTCCGCAGCCACACATCCATACTGATCTTATTTTTTTTTCCACAGAGGAGACTCTGGCAGTGGTCTCATAGTTAACAGCAATATAATCATTGGGCTGGTCTCCTTCAAAAACTTGAAATACTCTCGCAGCATAGTCGTATATACGGACGTCGCATACTACTATGATTGGATTGTGCGCGAATCAAAACGATTATTATGTCAAAAAAAAATAGTTAAGCGTAGTTAAGGACCTAATTAGTATTAAGTTAATTTATTCCACTGCGTTACACAATTCGGTGTATTATATTTTATTATAAGTACTTATTTCATAATTATACACGGTGGCTATGGCTAAAAAATAAGTGCATTCCCTTTGCCACTTTGGTTTTGGGATTATACTAAGCAACTTTTACTATGGGACCAACCCGGAAATTGCTAAAAAAAATTTGGCTGTTTCATGCATTTTGGTTGGTCTATTTCTATTTAATATAATCTAATTATAATTCTAGGTCTAATTTTTTTTTCGCGATTTCGTGGTTGGTCCCATAGTTAAAGTTGCTCAGTATAATCCCAAAACCTCCCTGGCACGGGAATGCACTTATTTTTGATTTTTTAAGTTTATAGTACTGCCAATACACTTAAATGCATGTAAATTAAATAGAAAGTGATTAATATTCTTAATTCAATGGAATCAATTACCGAACTTCAGACTAATACTTACTAATGTTTAAGGACCAATCTTAAGGGGCCCACTGATTACCAGTCCGCCGGACGAACTGCCTGCCAGTTGTTCAGAACTGTAAGAGTGATTCTCAAAATAGTGGCATCAACAGGTTAAAGTGAAACCTTTTTTTTTATTTTTACTTTTTTCACATTTTAAGGATGGAAAAATATTATTAAAGTAACACTTTTAGCATTTTTACTAAAGGCCACGAAAAAATCATACAAATGTAAAAGTTATAGCCTGTTAAAGATTTGAAGGTACAGGTGAGAGTGATATTAGACAGGTTAAAGAGAGTTGTATGGAAAATAAAACAAAAGTGTTATCAATTAATCAATATATTTTCGAAATATTTTTACAACCAACGTTATGATCGTAGCTAAGCCGAATCTGAAAGTGCTCTGATTTTAATTAGTTTATACCAAAAATATGTGCGGTCGAGTTATGGTAACAATACCAATTATGTTTAAGAAATTTGTTAATTTTTATTATGCTTATTTCTACGAACCATAACTAAATGGCACTAACTATATATTTCACAACCTCACTATAATCATTCACAATCACCATGGACATAGAAAAAAAAGTAAGCTTAGAGTCCTCACTCCATACATTAGTTTCCTTACTTAATAAGTAATATTAAGTTGTTTGGTTTGGGAGGTATGATAAAAAGTTTTATTAATAAGTTCAAAACTCGCTAAAAATTTAATAGCAAAGTACTTATTGTCAACTCTAAAACGTGTTACAAATATAATAAAACTATGAAAACGGATTATATTGCGTATATTGGGTATATTGAATTTATAATACATCCCGACGTTTCGAACCCTTTACAGCGTTCGTGGTCAACAGGTGACTGAGGAAAAACTACAAAGTGCAAAAATACCCACATACTAAAAACAATGAAACATCATAGACTATAAACTTTAAGGCTGGTTGTACATGCACAATCGGTTTATAAGGCTAGTTATAAAACACAACTATTTTCAAGTAAAGATATATATAGGTATACGCGATAAAAACTAGGCCGAGTTTTGAATGATTCACGGTTAGTTTCACTAGACTTATATTGATCCCGGTCTATATCCCGGTCAATATAAGTCTAGGAAAACTACGCCGGCTCCAACCCTACACCTCGAACCCGAGAATATTTAATTCCCTCCTAAATTGTAGGAGGGTATCCCAATATGAGTATAATATGTTTTGAAAAGATGTGTCCCGCCGAGTTTGCTGCCGGTCCCATATTGGCATATTTCAAATGACTACAATTTAGGAGGGTATTAAATCTTCTCGGGTCCGAGGTAATTAATATTTTTCCCCTGGCAAGCGTCCCATTAACATCCATCCATTGTACATGGGGCTCTTTAACCTGTCTATGATCACTTTAACTTGTACATTGATTACAGGTTAAAGTTACACAGGTTAGAGTAAAAAGTGTTGTTTATTTATTTTATCTCTAAAACCGTTAATCATACGCATTGCTCATTTTTAGTATCAATCAGTATTACTTATTACAACATTAAAATGGTATAAGTAAAAAAGGCTCCATACCAAAATGATAAAATAATTAAGGTAAGTTAAAGTCAACATACCTGTTACAAACTCCGGATTCCTTCCTTCAATTAGTTTTATCCACAAAACTACGACACCTCAGGCACGAAAGTTTACTACGACGGGTAGTTCGATACTGGCGGCATGTTTTGCAGGGATTATGATCTTAATATGTTTTTCTATGTGTGAGTCAGATGCATAACCACGGATGTACAGGTTACAGTGAAAATATCGCTGGACAAACTTCGTGCGCAAATATTGTTGTATAAAAAATATATAAAATACCAGTGCTATAAAAAAACTAAAGGTATTATTCTTGTTGTTATATACCATGATATTTTTGTGACATTAATTGGTGCTTATAAAATCTAAAGAACTAAAACTAGAACAGCGATGCGTTTGGACAAGACAGGTTACAGTGAAAACTGGTACTCTTTATTTTTTTTTAATATAAGTATTAAATAAAAATAAAAATAAAGACTTGGCCTCGATAAACATTGTTTTTGTTTATCTATACATATTTTTGTTTCATATGAAAAAGAGAAAATAAGCATACATTCCATTCAAAAACTCGATGACAGGTTAAGATATTGAGAATTTGAGAATTTTGAGAATCACTCGTAAATCTTTTGTTCTAACTCTAACTGACAGGCTGATATCGTCCGGAGCCCCAGTCATCGTCAGCAGTCATGTCGGAGCGGATCAGTGGGCCCCTTTAAGGTCATCGGCATATTTCATGTAAGAAAACAATAAATACGGTTACATATCAGAATACCGAAAATTGATTTACCTAATGTCGAATTACCTATGCTCGACTCAATTTTTAAAATACCTAACGGTCATTTCACCTAAACATTGAATGACCTAAGTTCATAATAACACCTAATGCACGATATACCTAATGCACGTTTTACCTAACGCACGTTTCACTTAAAGCTATTATACTTAATGCACGAAGCACCTAAAGCTGATATACTTAATGCACGAAGTACCTAAAGCTGATATACCTAATGCACGAAGCACCTAAAGCTGATATACCTAATGCACGAAGCACCTAAAGCTGATATACCTAATGCACGAAGCACCTAAAGTTGATATACCTAATGCACGAAGCACCTAAAGCTGATATACCTAATGGACGATACACCTAAAGCTGATATACCTAATTACCTAATTCACGAAATACCTAAGGCTGCTTTACCTATTAATGAACGAAATACCTATAGCTACCTATACCTATAAATACATAAATACAAAACTTAATCACAATAACTTATTTCATACAAAAACACTCTCAAGGTTGCAATTTAAGAAAAATTATTTTGATACAACTAAAAACTCTGAGTGAAAATTACGGGCTTTACGTTTTAATTTTTCACTTTTTCTGTTTACAACAGCCAACGTGGCAATGATAATTCCATTTTGCCAAATAATAAATTAGTAACATATATACATATCTTATAATGTAACGATTTATTTCTATAATAACCAATAAATATTTTCTTTATATTGTATAATAATACTAATAAATGTCTAATGCCGAAATAAAAAGTATTTATGTATGTATTTAAGTATATTTATAATAAACCTATCGTTGTCTAAGTAGGTATCCACAACACAAGCCTTATTGAGAAAGTTGGACTTACGAGTAGTCTTGTTTTAGTTTAGTTTTTAATTGTATTTTATTTGTTGTGAATTATGTATTTTAATAAAATATTTATAGGAAATATCATATTATATCTTAGTCAATTGATGGAATAATGTCCTATAATATTTATTTGTACACGAATAGCGCTGTCGCACACACGCAACGCAACATGCGAATCCGCATCAGTTTGATTACTATAGGTACCACGTGCGTCAGACTAATTAGTTTCCTATTTTCAAATAACCCGAGTAATTAGTTTTTAATTCTTGGTTAGTTGATAAGCGACCGAAATTAACAATGGTCGTCAGGCTTTTCGTTTTAATATATATTTTTCAATGCGTAATGGGGAAACACGAAGGTTTCATAGTCGGGGGTGACTATGTTCGAAATTTGTCATATTTTCCTTGGGCGGGATATCTGACGTTTTTGGGCTACGACGGGTCCTATTTATGTGGCTCATCTATTTTAAACCAAGATATATTGATAACTGCCGCGAACTGTTTTCCACTTACTAATATTTTCGAGATAACAGCTACCGTTGGTCACGTGGATACGTATCAAGGATATGTTTACCGCGTCGAAGTATACAAGCTCCACAGCAAATTCAATGAAGTCACCATGGGCCACGACATAGCTCTGTGCAAACTGAAGAAAAGCCTATATTTTAGAAATAATGTGAAGAGATTGATACTTATGGAGCGTCCACCAAACGAACGGATAGCTGAAATGGTCGGATGGGGCGCACTCGAAGTACGTATTGATGATGAACATTCTGATTAACAATTTGCTGTAGTTATAATATTAAATTAATTTTTAACAACCAGAAACGACTGCGAACGATGCTATTAAGCTTAGAGTAAATTTAAAAGTGGAAATATTACTGCATTGGGTGAGACTTGAACTCACGGCCTCTGGATTCTCACACAAGGCAGTAATTTTTCCACTTATGTTTTATGTTATGATACTTATGACACAACCTTGACAGCAAACAAGGTGCATCTCGAGTGTCAGCAGCTGATCGTATCATAGGTACCAATACCAAAACATTGTATGCGTAAGGGTTCTTTTAAGTATTTATTTCTTCTTTAATACTGAAGTCATGATATTTCACCACATTTTTATATGCATATAGATTAAGGTAAACGTCCCCGTACTCGACATCCTAATGCCCAATAGATGTCACCCTTCTGTCACCTCTGTTACTAATGACGTCATTAGCCGGTGACAAAAGGGTGACATCTAATTATAAACTTATGTAGTTTAGATATGAAATATATTGGGAGATAAGTAGTAATTTTCTTTCTCAGGAAATTACATTTAAGCTTACGCGTCTGCTAAAAACCGCATACCAGAATTTGTGGACTCGAGAAGTATGCAATGATGTCTTATACAAATTACCCGAAGGAACTATTTGCGGAGGGGAAGAAAATGGTGTAGATTTCCCTTCTAGGTAAATTTGATCTCCGAGAATATAAGCCTAGGTCTATAAAGCCATTGTACTCTACGCCTCTGACAATGGTTTGCCCCAGGAGGACCATACGGCGTGACGGGTGGACTACTGTTTGTTACGACAGTTATGGGTGAATCAAAGATTTTTTCATCAAATGTCTTCGTACTGGACAGTTCCTGAAGCGTCTGCTATGTCTGCAAACAGTGTTAACCATCTCTATCTACCTCAACCATCTGCTACTGGACGAGGTATGTAAACCGTTTGAGAAAGTTTTAGCTAATCGTCTTGTTCACATCTAGTAGAAGTAGGCCTCTCTGAATTCTTTCATCTGGTTGCTTTAGAAAGCACCTACATCGCGTAGGGGGTAGGAATCCCACATGAGCATCTACTGGCCGGCGACGGGCCAGGGGCCAGGCACTATGCACAATGCGTAACTTGGACAAATTCTTCAACAAGGAACACCTACATATAGTGTTGTGGTGAAGTCGGACTGTTTATAAAAACTTTACAGAAAAGGCGTACCTACTGTTTTGTTGAATAATTCTTTTTTTTGTTGTTTTTTTGTTCGCAGTGGAGATGAAGGCAGCGGCCTCGTAATTAGAAGACGAATAATCGTTGGGGTGTACTCGTACAAAGACATCCAGGTCTCTAGAAGTCTGGACATCTACACCAACGTCTCACACTTCTACGGTTGGATTGTGCGCAACGCAAGACGATTAAAGTGTTACTAGGAAGAAATCACATTATTTTCTATTTTGTTTTGTTTTGTTTAATTAGTCACACTATTAACGGTCTATGTGACAACTTTTACTATGGGCGAACCCTGAAATTGCATAAAGAATATATGTAGAAAATATCGGATTGTGGTTCGCCGACGTAAAACAAAATACAACAATAGCAATACATTATCTAAATATTCAGCTATTAGGGTAAGTCCAGATATTTTCCATAAAGTAACTATTTTAAATAAGGTATTTTAGCACTTATATAATTTATAGGTATGTATTTGTCTATATCTACTGATCCGATTGTACCTACTAATAATTTGTGTGTCTCTCAAGTAAATAATGTTATTAGACATGAAATATCATGGTTAGTGTCACTTTTTTTAATTTGTAAGCTTGTCTGAAACACTGCTGTGTGGCATATCACTCTCATGTAATGTAAGTAGTTATTGTAAGCTCTTTCTCCTCTACATAATTGTAGTTCAACATTTACGACTAACCCATACATTTCCCTATTTACTAAGAAACAAGAATACAATTTGTTCATTCAAATGGCTACTCTGGGGGGCCCATTACTGAGTAACATCCATAGTACGTACACAAAAACACGCAGTCTTAATAGAACACATAGCTGTGGGCGGGGTCATAAAACAATATTGTCCGTAATATTGTTCGTAATTTTCATAGGGAACATTGCTTGTAAGATTAGATACCATATTTCGTATGGTTATGGCGGGATCACAGACTTACTCTCCGTAGAATCCGCGTTAAGCATTCACGATGACTCAACCATCATGCATACATTGCATACCGATTTACTGTAGGAAAGTTTCGAAAATTGCGAAATTTCCACTTGAAAAACTTTCGGCAACCTCATTTTTGTACAAGAATAAAGAAAGAAAGAAAGAAAGAAAGAAAAAGCATTTATTAGCACAACATAACAAGACTAAAACTAGAAATAATTAAACAGAATGAGGTTGCGCTAAATGGTCCTTACTCAGCTTGGTGTCACGGTGTCGGTGTCGGAGAATCGATTTTTTCCGTTTTCAAAATGAATGTTTTCTTTGTTTCAAGTGAAATTTTCCTGTCGAGATCTTTTTTTACTTTTTGGAAACTTTCCTATCATTCCGCGTCGCATCATTCAGTTATTGTAGCTAAACTACTATTGGAACTCAACTTAGTTGTCTTTCAAAGACTATTGGAAAACGCGTCGTGGGAGAACTAAAACCGATAACAATTGACGTCGCAATAATTTTAACTTTTGTGATTAAATACTTAGGTACAACTTTTCATGCTATACCTAACTTAGCTGCCAGCTGTCATGAACACAGCTAGCCCATCTAACAGCAAGGAAAGTGTTTTTACAATACCGGAAAAATTGGAAAAAAATCGGTTCGGACAAGAATAGAACATGCGAAATTTTGGAACACCGGTCCATCGCTCATAACTCACTAAGCTACGGAAGCTTACCAGAAGTGTTTCATTTGTTCCTTCTGTTTAAACACGCCTTAGCAAGTTAAACGCGAGTTTGCTTAAATTTAAACATTTTGTTTGCTTGATAAAAAAGACTGCGGTGCCGTTAAGATGGAACAGTCTTTCGGTAGATGTTGCCAGACGCCACCCCGAGGCGTGTATACGTAAAGGAAGGAATGGAAAGATTCGCTCGCTTTTGGGAGGCTTCCGTAGCGCAGTTGGTTAAGAGCGATGCACGGATTGCAGAGGTCGCAGGTTCAAGTCCTGTCGGAAGCATTGAATTTTTCCATTTTTCATTTAATATAACATTTATTTGTACTAGTACCGTATACAGACGTAGAAGATTGATAGAAACTAGTTAGGTAAGTGGTCTGTAGGGGGAATAAAACTTTACCGTGAAACAAACTCTAGCGCTGCACCAATGCGCCAGCACAGGCAAGTTAGGTATCCAATATAAAATGACCTCAAATTTCATCACGACTTTGCGTTATCAGTGATCAGGCTTATGCTGGTTTAGTCCGTGTTCTTAAAAAAAAAGAGGATATGCTCAAAACACACGACTTGGAATTCGACGTGAAGGAATCAATGAACGTTAGGAAGCGATTATAATTTAGGTACACTAATTGCTATGTACTAACATAGTTACTAACTAATATTGGGCGTGTCTCACTCCGCGATATCGTCGCGTCGCTACAACTACCTGCGGCCGCCTCAATTTTGAGGTTTTGCCATAGTAATTGCCGCACACCGCTATGGAACGGACGCCTGCACGCGCTTGCGCCGCGTTGCGCGTAGTACCTAAGTCGCGTTGCGCGTAGTACCTAAGTCGCGTTGTGTTAGGGAGTTAATCTTATGTACCTAGTACTATTATGTATTCTGTGCTATTATACCAAGCTTAATAACAGTTTGCTTAGAGGAAAAGTGTCTTCGGATTTGGATTTCATGATCCAACAAATACTCGTCTGACTCGTTGGGAATGGTTACTCTTACTGTCTTGTCTATAATGGCCGATGGTAAATTAAAGCTCGAATACAATAGACTCGTGCGCTTGCGTTGGTTTAGTGTCTTTTGAGATTGGCACGTGTTTGTTTGTGTCAATTTACACACCAGGTAGCATCTTAAGTGTAAATCAGTAATATGTTTGTTATTCGCTTGACACCAGACGCTACTTACATTACAGCGCCACGTTTTATAGAAATGTTATTGATGTGCTGTATGTTATTGATGTAATGTGATGTGATTTTTTGCCCAGAATGTGCAAGTTGTGGAATGAGCTACCTTCTGAGGTGTTTCCCTTGCGCTATGACATGGGGTTCTTCAAGAAGCAGGTATTTAGGGTTCTCAAAGGTGGGCAACGCATAAGTGGCTCCTCTGGTGTTGCTTATGTCCATGGGCGGCGATGACTGCTTCCCATCAGGCGGCTCGTCTGCTCGTTTGCTTCCTATTACATAAAAAAAAAGATGTACGCAGCTACATATGTAACTAGGTGCTTCATGCAAATGCATCCAAAACAAAATAGTTTTTAGTCACAAACCTATACAAGTATACACCTCACATAACGAACAGTTCTCCTTTTATTATACCAGCAAGTGTTTTGTTTTGCCTTTAGTCCACATGTAAAGCGGATCGAGGACTTCACATACAAGTTTTCTTAATGTTTTCTGCAGTATTCTCTTTGGCTCAATTCCAAATTATATTTTCGACCCAACGGCAGCGCTTTCCGATGTTTTGTACCAGCAGTTTTCAGCTCTAGCTCAGCATCCTAAAGGAGATCTCGCTTCTCATGAGGATTTTTTCTTCTCTGATTCGGATACAATAGGCCATATGGCGGCACTTTCTGATGTTCTGTACGAGCATCTTTCGGTTCTAGGACCGTTCTTCTAAGGAATTTTTCATATCTGATTCGATTTTACAGGGAAACACAGAGCAATCGCGTGACTATTAAGTATACAAATGATCCACTCAACTTGATGTTAATCAAGCAGAATATTTAGAGTGCATTATCGATAATGTCCTCTTAACTTTTTTACCATAAATCGTTATCTTGAGCCTAATAGAGCGTATCGTAACAGGAACGTAATAAAGGCAAATGAAGAGAGATAAAAACATAATTAGGTACCAGCAGGTAAACATGATGTACAGGCATTATGGATGATGGCCGTACTAACAGAAGTATGTATGCAGTTTGCCTGTTACATTAAGCATTAGGGATTTCGAAGCGGGTGGTTGTTCGCCGCTCTGTGCTCCGAGCTCAGGGGAATAAGTTGTAAGCGGGGTTCTTCTGTGCGGAAATCAAGTCGTACTTATTGACAATCAAAAAATAAAAACAGCATACTTTGGACTTATCATACAGGAACACCAAATATGCAATCACATTATTGAGGGATAAATTGATGGAAAAAGAGGTAGAGGAAGACCTAGAACATCATGGTGGGGTAATGTGAGGAGTTGGACCAGTTGGACGCTACCATTCTGGGCAGTGACAGAACACAGAGCGGACTTTCGCATGGTGATCACC
Organism: Cydia strobilella; assembly: GCF_947568885.1. Lineage (NCBI taxonomy): Eukaryota > Metazoa > Arthropoda > Insecta > Lepidoptera > Tortricidae > Cydia > Cydia strobilella. Next base: position 18,904,555 of record NC_086044.1, read on the forward strand.
GACATCCGTTAGGATATTTTACGCTGAAGAAGAAGTGCGCGAACATAAGTTGCAAATTGCTTAGAAATTAATAGGTAGGTACTTACCTAAATTGACTTTATTGACACTCAATATAATGATATGATATAACAGACTGTATTAAAAACTGCTTAAAAATCACACATTCGGAGGTAAGATAACGACAAAATATATTTATGATAAAAACACGTTACATGTCAAGCTAAAACTCTAGACGACGATATATATAATAGATAGATAAATACCAAAATACAAAGAAATATCCATGACTCAGAACAAATATTCTTAATACAAACTCAAAATAAATAATACCTTACCAGGGTTCGAGCCCGGGATGGAATATGTACCTACTTATCAGCTAATACCTACGCGCAAGCCAGAGGCCGTTGTTAAGTTGTCGCAGTATAATAAACTTTACTTACCCAGTAAATTACAAGGTGGGTAATGTGGATCGAATCCCGACAAGCGTTAGGTGGGGTCGTAAATATAGCCGCCTCATTACGAGCCTAACGAGCGCTGCGCGCGCGTCTCTACACACTACATTGTACTCACAGCCGGGTGTGACTTCCACCCAACTGTACATATGTACAAAAGATAACTTTTTGTACGGAACCCTCAGTGGGCGAGTCCGCACTGGTTCGGTTTTTTTTAAACATGAATCAATGGTCAGATTAGGGACTAAAGCCTAGAAAAAGTTACCTATAGTCGGTCACTAAGTTTTGTTACTAGGTTTTCAACTGATTAAATATGAAAAAAAAAACTTTAAATAAAAAAGTTTAGGCACTGTTTGATAGCTTATTTTGTAATGATCAAAACATGATACAATACTTAATATAAAATTCAGATGGAGAATTTGTTGCAACCCTTGGAAAGCTCCAGATTGCCTGAAGACGTAAACAGGCCAATTTATGAAAATTATCCAATGCAATCTTGTAACTTTGCCAGAAGGTTTAATCATTTTTTTTATGCCATTTTTCCGAGTGCTACAAGGAATTCTGCATAACCAGAACAACAATGTTTATTAGGTGGTATTGTGAGCTTGTCACTTATAAATAAACTTTAGAACTGTATACATGATTAATTAAAAATCGCTACCTATTTCCTTTTATTTCGTGAAAACTCTGGTAACAGGACTAAGTAATCAACTAGGTAAAGTGAGTAATGTCGATCTATTTAGACAAACGTTACGTGGGCCTCAATTCAATATCATCCGCTTTCGGTACTGCCTCTGCTCTCTAAGCAGGAAATGTAATTCATCTGTGGAATGGCCAAGGAAGACTTGACGTTACGATTCGGTGTGAGTGAAAGTACACTAAACACCCCCTGTTAAGAACAGAATACACAAGCAAATGTCGGCTCTTGGTTGTGAGTCTGCCCTCATTTTGATAGTGGAAAAATGTCATCCGAAATTACTGATTACTAAAGAAGCCAGAGAGCTTGTGTCTAGCAGTGGGACATACGTAGATTGATAAGTAAATGAAGTCTATCAATAACTTAAATAGACAAACATCAACTTAAGATCACCGTTCCAAAGCCAAACAAGTGCCACTAAACTCATTAAATCTGTTACTCAAACTGGCCCATACTACACCATGAACTTTAATTAGTGTTGCATCAGGACAGAGAAAAGAAATCCTTGTTAAGTAAGGCATATTTAAGCTTAGAATAAATTTAAAAGTGGAACAATTACTGCCTTGGGTGAGACTTGAACTCACGGCCTCTGGATCGATCCAGAAGTCTCACCCAAGGCAGTAATTGTTCCACTTTTAAATTTATTCTAAGCTTAATAGCATCGATCGCAGACGTTTCTGCTTGTTAAAAATTAATTAAGGCATATTTAACTAAAACGCTATATACTAGCTATGTAAAGTAAACGTTAGCGCAATGTAGAAATCATTCCGCACGTAGCAGCTCCATCTCTCATACAATTGAGTCAACAAATGCCACTAAGCGATTTACAAGCGTTAGTAAAGAAGTGTCACCTGACACGTTTGCCCGATTACACGAGTAACAGATTACTCACACTCGCCCACTACGCCATTAATTTCAATTTGTATTGCGTCAGTGCAGCTAAAACTGAGTCCATCTTCCTGCACATTATTGTCTATGCATAGACATATATACTTCATAAAGACCGGCCTTACGAGCACTACGAATGGAATGGGGCCGATACATTGGAGTCAAAATCGCATTTAGTTATACCAGCGCGCTCAGTCGTGTGGCGAATTGGAAAGGCGTCACCATTGGTATAAACAAAGTATAAGCGTATTCATACAGTTCCGACCGAACACCGACGCCTTTCCACTGCGCAATTCGCCATACGACTGAGCGCGCTGGTGTAACTAAATGCGAATTTGACTCCAATGTATCGGCCCCATTCGTAGTGCTCGTAAGGCCGGTCTTTACGAAGTAATATATATGTCTATGTGTCTATGGCAATAAACATCTTTGTACAACAAGTACATGTCGATTCATGTCGCTCTAGTCGAAGTAACGTAAGAATTGTTTTTTGACAGTTATGAATTGACCCTTATATGTGTACTAGCTTATACCTACAACTTTGTCTACGTGGAATGATGATGAATAATTAAAAACCGGACAAGTGCGAGTCAGCCTCGCCCGCCCAGGGTTCCGTACTTTTTAGTATTTGTTGTTATAGCGGCAACAGAAAAACATCATCTGTGAAAATTTCAACTGTCTGGCTATCACGGTTCATGAAATACAGCCTGGTGACAGACAGACGGACAGACGGACAGTGAAGTCTTAGTAATAGGGTCCCGTTTTTACCCTTTGGGTACGGAACCCTAAAAACTATCCTTTACCGGGCCTCAATCAATACCAAATTACATCTAAATCGGTGCAGCGATTTAAGCGTGAAGAGGAAACAGACACACAGAGTTTAATACTTTCTCATTTATAGGTATATATTACAAGAAGAGACGAAACTAAGACCTACTGTTAAAGCAGCCTTAGCTTGGGTCAATTCATAAAATTACTTCTTTGTTATTCCGACTATACTTAGCGTCAACCAGCGAAATACTTTGACCACATTTAAAGCAGTATTATTATACTCATATCCATATTACCAAAGAGGATATAATAAGATAAAGCGGTACTGTCATAGTAAATTTTGCAACCACAGTAAATTCACTGCGCTCCGTATCGAACGAAACGCAACGGTCACTGTCACACTAATATGGAAGAGTGATAGAGAGACACAAAGCGATTCGATGGCGAAGCGATAGCGATTGTCACCTTGGCTAGGCCGGCAGGTCTCTAACAAGTTAAAGAATACTCGAGTTTCGACGTAATTATATGAGTCTGAATCTGAAAAACGCAGTCGTCATAAAACAGAAGACTCAAAGAACTTTACTAGTTTTAACCATCACTAGCAGCACTAGCGTTACGAGACGTTCCGATTTTAAATCTATTTTATTTATAAGCAGCAGAGACAAGCTAATTATAAGGGCTGGTAGTTACCTATCACACAGCGTGCACTCTTCGTCATTCTTTTAAAAATATATAAATAAATATTATAGGACATTTTACACAAATAGACTAATAAGCCCCACAGTAAGCTCAACAAGGCTTGTGTTGTGGGTACTCAGGCAACGATGTATGTAATCGAACTTAAACTATCGTATAAATATTTCAAAATATTCCGAAACATGTCGCCAGAAGCGACTAAAAATAATAGTGAGTTAAACCGTACTGATCTAAATATTTTGATATATATAATATACAAATACTTAAATAAATAGAAAACACCCATGACTCAGGAACACAAATAAATGCCCTTACCGGGATTCAAACCCAGGACCATCGGCTTCATAGGCAGGGTCACTATCCATATCCACTAGGCCAGAGCGATTTTTTAGATGGTTAGATTTCAGTAATTTTGGAACGCACTTCCGACCTTAAAATAAATAAATACATGTGATAAGCAAACAAATAAATTGCCCAGGATTCGAACCAGGGACCTTCTTGATAGCCAGGTTCGCTGTCACTGTCACTACCGCCTATGCTAGGAGGCCGACACCACTCATACTTTGACGTCACATTAAAAAAATATGATGTTTATATAGTGGCGGTTCGCACTTTGTCGCTGCAAGGTCGGTGCAGCTCAGACCGACACTACTCACACATAAATGTAATAGGTCTGAGCTAATTAAGCTAATAGATACGTGATGAGATTCGGACGAAGCTGGGCAAAAAAATTTGCAATGACAAAGGCAATGTCATCAATCATCATTAATGTCAATGAAATGAAATTGTGACGTGTGTGCAGTTGTGCACGCCTTCACTTTGTTGTGTTCAAGTTGGTGCACAGTTAGAGGGACTCATGTGCATAGATCGACAGTCTATTATTTCCCTGTCTCCATTTTACAAGCTGCTTCTTCGGATCCGGCCACGCCTCGCCGCTCGGTCGCGCTCCGCGGAGCATGGCGTACAGGTGCAATACCAACTTACAAGCAAAAATTCACAGATAACGCAAAATAATCCTTATTATCATAGACATAAGGATTTCGCTTTTCTAGTGAGGCTGCTCCTTAATTGCCTGGAATATTAATTTGACCGCTCCCGGAAGCTTGTCCTTAAGGATTGCTCAGTTTTGTGGCAGCTGCCGAGCTTCAATTGTTTTATGTGGTTTACGATCTTTGACTATGATAGATTACTGTGCCCGTTGTTACTGTGACACCTGATGTAAAAGCTTAGTCAACGAACCAGAATAACTATAGAAGTCTGTCTAAGTAGAGCTCAAAAATTAGTAAAATGACCCCAGGTCGCAAGCGACTGAACCGTAAAACGCGCAGTTTGACAACGCCAAATATTGTAATGCCGTGCAAAAGGTTTGCCGTATAGAATTTTATTTTAGCCAATCAAACCATATATTGAGAGAGAGCATACCTTCGATAGTATGGGAGACATTTGGCGGCAGATTCCGTGACTCTCAATTCACGTAATATCTTCCTCATATTGTTAAGTCTAATGGTTCTTTATAATTCTAACTGATTATATAATACGGGCAAACACTGGGGCTGCAACACAGTGTAAACTAACGCAGTCTCCAGGGCTCCAACTGCATATGTACCATGTATGTTTTGATCAATAAAGATTTATTTATTTATTTATTGATAAAAATAAAATATATTAGGTACAAAGGCCTCTTCTCAAAAGCCAAACATACAAAACTATTCTGCTATTATGTAACCATAATTTAAGCGCATCATTATCAAGTGCTGATTCTGAAATAGATAAACTAAGATCTTAGTGATATTAGATCGCTATCTTTGTCTAATATACTACCACGACCCGCCAGCGCACTCCTAAATCCTCATCAGAACGATATTGTTAACTCTAGGCCCTTTAGTTATATGCCAGGTGAATAATAGGTAATATTTCAGAACAATTATTAAGACCTAACAGTATTTTACGCACTTAACAGGTTGAATATCCCATGAATCACATATGATACATGAACGCAATGTGAAGTTGGATGTGCTTTTGCAATACTTATTGAAGAAAATAGTTTTTTTGTATTACTTATTTAATCTTGTTTTATTTATTTAATCTTTATTGCACAAAAGATAATACAAACGGCTATAAGGTATCCCTACCAGTCAACATTCGGGCAAAGCAGATAATTTAAGTTTTTGAGTGTACCTATTAACATTTTTCTTTGACTCACGTGGTCGATACAGGGACAGATGAGAAAAATAATTAATTGTGTCTCTCAAGGAATCCATGCTTAGATTGTATCAGATAACAATAATGGTGTTAAGTGCAATTGCAGAAGTTGTAATAAGAATTTATCAAAGAGGTTTGCAAATAGGTATTAAGAAACTAATTTTCTTAATTAATATTTTTTACGGTACTTCAATGATGAGACATTTATTATTGTAATTTAGAAATTGCTTGCTATCAATATCGATGACACTTGAGTCGATATTTAATTAATCACTAGCACTGGTACGGTTTTGCCCCCGAAAACCCGGACAAAGTTCATACGTATCACATGTGATTCATGAGGCAGGGAGACTGTTAATATCTCGTAGGAGCTTGTGGCGCCGCAATTTGCCTAACGGGCCGGTGGTAACGGCATTCGAATTTTGAATTTAAATTGCGGTTGTAATTATGCAAGATGCTCAATTGTTTCGTTTTGGCCGAGAAGTTCCAGTTTCTCTTGGCTAGCTTTCTCTGCTCAAACTAACCTAGGTAGGAGAACAAAAATTGCACTAAGAACAATTACTATCGGTATGACTGTATAAGTAGTAGGCATAGTAATACATATAACCTATGGCCCCCCAGATACCTATATAAGAGGTCTCCCATTCCATTCAATTGTGAATTCTAACTTTAACGTATCAAAATTGTCTGTCGCATGCACCCGGAAAGGTGAGCCAAAATGGTTACTGAGTGGGACCCACGGAACATCATAGACGGTGCAGGTCGGTTCAGGCAGACCGAAAAGGAGATGGCGGGACGACTTGGACGCGTTCTACCCCAAATGGTGGGAAAATGCCGATGACAGGATCGAGTGGAGAACACGAGGGGAGGCCTTTGCCCAGCAGTGGGACACCAGAGTAATAAAAAACAAAAAACTGAATTGCATTGACAATTTTTTTTATTGCCTGTTTTTATGAAGGCTGGCTTTTAGTGTTTCTTTAGGTTTAAATCATAGATGATAATAATCAGTCACAAATCCTAGACCATACACTAAACTGTACGAAAGAAAAAGCGACCGAGGTATGCTGCCCACAGCTGGGATCGCACCAGCGTCCTCTGCATTCGCGGTACAACCCTACACCTCTCGCTCACCCGGGCCATGGCGGCTTGGGTCGAATTCTCATAAAAATAATTTTACTTTGTTTCGTAGTAGCATTAAAACTTTATCATATACTTATATATATATCTTTGTACTCTAGAGCAAAGAGGGCATTTATTTGACTGATAGTTTAAAATGTAAAGTTTAAATAAAATAAGTAATTAGAAATCCCGTTATCTTTCGACTGATTCGTTTCCTCCATGTTACTTCAGCCAGAAAGCAAGCACAATTAAATAAAAAGTGTTTTCTAGGTAAGTCTTGGTAGCATCAATCATGGTTAATTGTGAGCATGCGCTCATTTGACCACAGTTATTATTTTATGAGCGCCCACGGAATTGTTATGTTTTATCGCAGGAACTTACGGCGTTGGCCAATGTTTGAGCCAATGTTGGTTAAGGCTTCTTGTTGATGATACGGTTTGTTATAATGTTATATTTATATTCAGTCTGGGCGCTACTACCTAATACCCTCTCCTCTGTGGCTTATCAAAAATATGCTAGAGTCGGACGAAGCTAACTGCATGACATTTGCAATAACATAGTTAAGTGTGGCAATGACAAATTTCTATGAAAATTTATGGCGTTTATAATGTCATTCCCTGACTGTTCTGTTCGAGTTGATGCAAAGTTAGATTACACGGACTCTGTTTCCCTAAGATATCGTATAATATTTTTCACATAGCTTAGATACAGTGACGGCTGTCATCTCCATACAATTTATAACCTTAAAACTCAGAATTGTATTGACGACTGTTACCGTACCCAAGCTATTTAAAAAATACTATAATATATGAAGAGATTGGCAGTCAGTGCTAAAATGGTCGACAAAGCTCCGAATGTTTTGACTTGAGTTCAAGACATTGCTCGTAAAACCAATAGCCGCTGGCTGAGAGCTGAGTGTGTTCTGGTAGTAGATAATAAGAAAATATTGGTATATGTATAATAGAAAAGACACTACCCGTCTACTGTCTACATAATTTAATGCCTTTAAAATGTTGCCTTAAAGATGGTCACTACCGACAGACGTTTATAGTTCGCTACTGACTGTCGTCGATCAATCCCTTAAGACGAAAGTGGAGGACCCGTGCGAAATCGCCTTTTCATACGAACGTAGTCCTCTGTTTCCTCTCTGGATTTTAACATTATTGAAAATATTTTTACAGTTTGTCAACAACAGCTACGTTCTACAGCTACGATACGATACGCTAGCGTAGCTACGTTTGACTTTTTTTCGAATTTTTAATTATTATAAGTTAGCATATAAAAATTTGTATGAAATCTGTTTTTCGCTCCTCATTTTTACTATTTATAATCTATAATCAAATAATTTAATATACATCAAATTATGTAAAAATATTTTCCATAATGTCAATATCCAGACAGAAAAATACGGACTACGTTTGTATGGAGAAACGGCCTTCCCCTTTCCTCTTAAGGTTGGTCAATTAGCCCTAAATAATCAGACTAGTCCAAGATCACCAATTAAACCCTACTACATATTACCACACATCCGCCAACATTGGCCTCAACATTGGCTCATCGTCTTGCAAGGTGTATGACCGACGCGAATGGCGGAACGGGTAGGGCGCCTCGCTTCGCTGCGCCTGTATTCCCATTGATCAATCCAGTATACATCAGACACCTGCTTACCTACACTTGTTATGGAACTCGAAGTTCAAGTTATGCTGGTATGAAGCGATGGCTTGGCGATGGTAGCGAGGGCGCCTCGCTTCGGTGCGCATGCGGGATAATGACATTGTTTTTTAAGCAATCATATCTCACTGCTCGACAATTAGAACGTTCTTAGTTCCTTCAGTGACTTTAAATGAAATAGGATGGTTAGAATGCGAAAAAGGTTTTTAGTATTTTTGGATTGTTTTTATTATGAACTATTTTATATTTTGTGCGTCGGTATTAAATGTTTCCTGACTTCTGCGTTTTGTTGGTGGAATTTTATTTACGACGCCTGTTGTAAAGATTCTCTTTATTCTTCAAAAACTGATGAGAATTTGCATTTTATCCATAAGTGGCAGTGTAAGTTGATACAAATTTTAAGTAGATTTCTCGTTTAAAAGTGGAAAAATTACTGCCTGGTATCGGATCGATACTCCAGCGCACTGCCAACTGAGCCACCAAGACCTCATCTATAGCCAGCGAATCTTTTCACCATATGGGTCTAGGACCCTAGCGACATCTACCGTAAGAGCGTTACACTTTTTAAACATTCTTAAATATATTCTAAGCTTATATAATAGCATCGTTCGCAAACGTTTCTGCTTGTTAAAAATTAAATTTATTTTCTCATGTTGACTAGAGAGAGAGAGAGAGCATTATTCTCGCATTGGTGTGGTGAAAAATTTGTGTTTTACTCAGTAGCTAAGTTTGTTTGACCCTTGTTTAGGTCAAAACATACAGAATTTACAGTTTATTGCAAAATTGATAATTTCACAGTGTATTTTATTTATGTTCTTGCAATGTATACATACGGAACATTAAATTCGGAAAAAAGATCTATACTTAGCTGGTTGAGACGTATGTTTTCTATTACGGACTGCTTTCGTTGCTGAAGGCTTATTTTATTCATAGACAAAAATAATTGCATGTAAATTGCAGGGTGGCCCAAAAATACGTTGACAATTTTTTTTCTAATTATTTTATTAAGTACTTAATAAAATACGTACGTAACTAGTACAAAATAAGTTAAAAATTAAAACTACAGACTTTTTTATGCAACAGAAATTAATTGTCTTCAAAATAGCCTCCTTTCGCTTTAATACACAAACGCAAACGTTTGTTAATATTTTCAAAGAAATGCCGCTCCTTCATGGATTTTTTTTTTTTATTCTTTGGTAAGTGTTGCTTTTAGAGCGTTTATAATATTGTGCCATTGTCTCTAAGATTGACCACCAACTAAAATATCTATGGGATTTTGATCAGGCGAGTCCACTCTTGAACTTATGAATCCGGGAAAATTATCTTTGCACCACTGCAGTGTGCAGACACTACTGCCAATACCACCCCAAACCATAACTGAAAGCGGCTTTTGGCGATGATGAATAAATGCTTCTCTGCTGCTTCTCCAAGGCGACTTGAAGAGTACATTCTGTCATTTTGGTGATTATGGGCCTGTTCAATACAAAAAAAGTTTTTCATCAGTAAAAAGTACATTTTCCCACTTTTCAGTAGCGGCACAGTTGCTCTCCAAGCGAACTTTTTTATCTTTATCCTCAAGAAATTGTGCTTTACGTAGCTTGTATGCTTTCAAAAAGAATGTAGTTTTAATTTTTAACTTATTTTGTACTAGTTACGTAACTACTTAATAAAATAATAAGAAAAAAACTTGACTCAACGTATTTTTGGGCCACCCAGTATGTTAACCTTGAGTTTTAGAGAAGAATGGTTTTTCAAAGGTAAATAAGATTACAATACATATATCCCAATTAGTTGACAGAACAAACTTGACGGTATTAACCGTCCAATTCTCCAACTTTTGGTCTTTGTCACATAGTTTTATTTTGCTAATCGTTTGCTTTATCAACTAAACGGCAAATGGTGGCCACATGTTTTTCCATTTAGTTGATAGTCAAACAGTAAGTAATATAAAACTGTGACCGAGATCAAAAGTTTGGGGTATCAGTATGACAACAATAGTAATATACAGATTTATACAGAATCACAATTCTCAGCTAGCAGAGCAGCGTTGGCGTTTTAAGTAGGGATGTACCGACTAGTCGCCGACTAGTCGGGAAAGCCGGCCACATTTGTAGTCGGCGATTAGTCGGCGACTAGTCGGCCAAAATGGCCGATTAGTCGGCCTTTTATTAGTTACAAAAAAACAGGACATAAACTAAATAAACAGCAAATACATTTGATAAAATTTCCATTTTATTCAATGAAATTAATTATACTTTATACCTGTTAAGGGTGCATACGAATATTGTTATTCATATTATTATATTAAATTCATGTGTAGGGAGTAAATAGATAGATTTATTTGTTTCTTAAAGAAAAAGACACAGTACTTTATACAAAGAGATCCATTCAATATTATGTAGTTGGTTGCAATTACAAACGTTTTATTACAGTGCCTATGTAATTTTTATTATTTGAGGCGCGCGGGTCTCTTAAGGAAAGTCTATTTTGCTCAAAATGCTCAATTGGCTTATTTATGCATAAAGCTTGTATTTGAAGGCAATATTTTATATTCGAATATTTGATGCCGTATCTTGTAGCATATGCATTTCCTTGGTTAAATTGTCCTTTAATTGCTTAAAATGTGAAATAAATGCATTAAAATTACGCGCAAAAAGCTAAAACGACGAAAGGAACAAGAAAATTGTTTTACAAATGCATCCTAACTTAGACATAGCTGCTGCAGTGACCATCTAAATGTAAACTTTAAAGAGAAATAATGATTTATGAATTTTGCCGACTAGCCGACTAGTCGGGAGACTAATCGGCCATCGGAGCGCCGATTAGTCGGCTAGTCGGCCAAATCAATAGTCGGTACATCACTAGTTTTAAGCATGCTTTCTATTTGAAATATTTTTATTTATTTATTAATTTCATGTCAGTGCACAGAAATCAGTCTACGGGACATGTCGTTAGTGAACAAGTTGTGTATGTTTAAACTTATGTTTAGGCAGTCGAAATCCATTGAACCAGAGGTAGCAGAGCGCAACTAGACGGTCTGGTGCGCTCGCGCAGCCACGCGCCGGCGCCGCCCATTGAACATCGATCAATTTTAAATTAACACAGGCAGTGATAGGTGTGATGTTTCAGTTTGTTAGGTAGCTGCATTACAACGCGCTTCGTGGGTTAGTAAGATTAGTTTTTCCAAATTGATTTGTTTTAGAATCGGCCTCACGCCGATAAACAACTATTCTTCGAAAAGTTTCTAAAATTGCGAACCTTCCAATTGTAAAAAACTCGGAAACTTCTCATATTTTTGTATGAGTATCTAAATTTGCGATGATCGAAATGAAATTATCTTTTATTTCCTGTGAAATTTACCTGAAATTTCGCAACTTTATGGGAACTTTTCGCAACTTCGCTACTTTCTCTGTACAGTCGCCATCAGATATATCGGAGCGGTCAAGGCTCTCACAAATATCTGAACACGCCTCTATTGTCAAGGCATTAGAGTACGTGTTTAGATATTGTGAACACCTCGGGCGCTCCGATATATCTGATGGCGACTGTACCACAATATTGTCATGAAAATTGGATTTTTATGGTGGCACTGCTACACTGTCTACAACTCTGTGTCTGTTTGTGCGTGTGTGTCCTGCATTACACAACCTGATGTCTGAAAGAACATAAAAAAATCTCTAAATTGTGTACCTATAGGTATACCAAATTATATCCTTAATATCAATCAAGTAATAAAATGTCATAAATGTCATCATACAATTTATAACCTAAAGTGAGGTTTAGACTAGCAAGAACTTGCATGCAATTTTAAAGTGAGGTTAAGACTAGCAAGAACTTGCATGTAATTTTAAAGTGAGGTTAAGACTAGCAAGAACTTGCATGCAATTTTAAAGTGGGGTTAAGACTAGCAAGAACTTGCATGTAATTTTAAAGTGAGGTTTAGACTAGCAAGAACTTGCATGTAATTTTAAAGTGAGGTTAAGACTAGCAAGAACTTGCATGCAATTTTAAAGTGAGGTTAAGACTAGCAAGAACTACTAATTTTCATTACATTGCGGTATCTGATAAACATTTTGAATGCAGTTTACCTTAGTTACCAGCAATGTAACGTAAATTGCATGCAAGTTCTTGCTAGTCTAAACCTCGCTTAAATGCAAAATGTCGCAAAATTGTATTGAATTGACATCTATCATCGTACCCTTCCAGTTTGAAAAACACAGTGAGTAAATAATTATATATAAAAAATGTTATAGAAGCACTAAATCAAACCCAAAAAATTGGAAGACCTTTCGACTAAGCAAATCTCTGACTTAAGCTATTTAATTATTTATTCTAAAACCTAGGAGTTTTTTTTATAATCCTAAAATATTTCGAAAAGGACACCTGTAAGTTGCAGTGGGTGAATCAGTATTCAAAATGAAAGTACCAACTGAAAATAAAGTCCAATAAATTATAATAACTTTTCTATGTAATATTACAGTAGACACGTACATACACATGTATAGACCTATACTCTATGTTATATTATTACGCGAATATGACGAATATCCGGCGCTTAATGCCACAAATGTCAGAATACTAACTCTAGTTTGGTATTAAGATATCGCCGAAATTGACGTAAGAGTAATAAGAGTTTTTACCTACCTAATTAAACAGGTCATTGATCTCGGCACGTTCCATTGCCATATGCATAAATATTTCTTACAATTCCTTCCCAACTTACCCAAACAGTTGTGTGGCGCTGTCGTGTATACGTAATTGTAAAATTAATATGGAGATGAATTAGTTCCAGTTTTGACCACCGGTCAAATAAGATGGTCCATTTAATGCAATCAGGAAACGACAATTGGATTATGTGGCTAGATGAGACCGCACCGTCGAGGGTTGTCAATCATAGACAAAAATAAACCAATAAAATAAGATGAGCTACCTGAACATGAACAAACCTTTGAACAAAAGGCACGTGATTTTAGATAATTGCTGGCTAAGTAGGAGCAACCCGAGCAACAAATTCAACCGATCGATCAAATGCCACAATGTAACGCAAATCGCATGCGAATCTTGCGATTATCGGTGATGTTTAGGACATTAGTGAATAAAACATTTACGTTAACACTCAAGAGCTGGAAGGTATTTACTAGAGTATAGGTAATTGTAAATAAATAATACAAACATTAAAATTCATCATTAGAATACTGCGAGGAGGCCTTGTTGTAAAGAGACGTTTCGATATAGCACGAATTAAATAAAAAGTTTTTTTTTTTTATTGAATAAGGAAACAAATTACAGTTGATTAGATTATTACAAGACCCATCGTAGGCAAAACCTTATGGAGGTTTGTGTGCCGAAATCTATTTTGATATCCAAAACATAATTTATCTTACACTAAAAAGTTTTAAGAAAGATTTATTATTTTCTCAATTTAATCGATTGGGCGGTTTTTTGGTAGGTATTTGAAGAATACAAATATCCTCATTGCCGCAGGATAGTGTCAGTTCCGTTATAAGTGACGACCCTGTTAAATATACTGTTATCTTTTTAATAGAATCAAAGTGTGTCATGTCATACAGGTCGCATAATATCGCTGCGCTCTCGGCCGGTGACACACGAGCGCTCCGCGGTCCATCGCCTAGATAAATTAAAAAAAATAATTTAAAAAACAAACTGCCGCTAATTCCAGTGTTTTGTTTTCTAATCTGTGGCGTTTTTACGTTTGGATGTGGAGCTTTTTGGCGCGTAACAAGCAGGTGGCGGCGATGCTGGGCGTTTTGGCTTTAGCGGCGGTTGTGGTGGTAGTATTGACCACGAAAGGCGCCGGCTCGAGTATGGCGGAAAAAGGCCCTGAGGAAGCAGAGGATGTTAGTGATGACCCGTATATTTTTTCTACTCATAGGTACGTTAATTCAATAGACGTTACTCTTTAAAAATATTATAAATAGGTTTTTAGGGTTCCGTAGTCAACTAGGAAGCCTTATAGTTTCGCCCTGTCTATCAGTCTGTCTGTCCGTCCGCGGGTTAACTCATGGCTATATAAACCAATCACGCCGACAAAATGGTGAAATAAAAAATAAAGGGGATATACATAAACGTCTTAAAATAATTTTTTGATTTAGTGGATATTTTTTGAAAATAATCGCTCAGGAAAGAAAAAAAGGCCCCTTCTCTATAACTTTTCACAAAATCATGAAAGTATAAAACTTAGTAAAGTAAAACTGTAGAGAACATGATCGGTTATATTAAGCCATTTTTTAGGGTCCGTACCCAAAGAGTAAAAACGGGACCCTATTACTAAAACTCCTCTGTCCGTCTGTCTGTCCGTTTGTCTGTCTGTCACGAGGCTGTATCTCATGAACCGTGATAGCTAGACAGTTGAAATTTTCACAGATGATGTATTTCTGTTACCGCTATAACAACAAATACTAAAAAGTACGGAACCCTCGGTGGGCGAGTCCGACTCGCACTTGTCTGGTTTTTGAGTTTTCGTGTTCATTTCTTAGTATGAAGACGTACCAATAGGTACAGTGTTACAAAATACTCCCGTTTGCATGTTATTAATTACAAATTGACTCATCTTACCTGAATGGGAGTGGCCACAGGCCCAAGTGCTTTGAAGAAATTCACTCAAAATACCTACACATTAGGATTTTTTTACAGTTTCCAGAATCCAATAAAGCTGAATGACTGTTAATAACTTAGTCCTTTCATATCATAAAAAAATAACTTGAGCGGCAAATGTTTTATCTTTCTTTACTAATTTCAATGGCAGGCAATATTTTTAAAATTTTAAGTTACTTTAATGTTGCTATAAGAAATATCGTCAAATTAAGAACATTTGAATCTCTACGTCCACTTACAGTAATGTGACATTAGAATGAAAATCGGCACATTAAAATAAGCAAAGATAATGAATATAATGATGATGGACAAAGTGAGTCACGTGCTGGAATTTATTTATCATTTTATACCTATTTAAAGTTTGCATCGAATTCATTTAAAATTGTTACTTATGTATGTAGATATTGGTGGCGGCGCGGCGCGTCAAAAAACATTCGTATTTAATTTGTATTTTTGTATTTCTATAATGTACATTAGCTTTAGTTGCCAATACATGTACTAGTGTCTGCATCAGAAATGACTAAATGAAAATAGGCAAGCCGGTGGAAATCGTAATAATTATGGATGGCACTAGTGATAGAATAATTTAATTCATGTATGTTATAGAGAATGAAACTTTATTTCTACATGAAACAAAATTTTATTTATTAATTAATCATGATAAGACAACAATTTAATAATCAATGTGTAATTGTAATAATTATGTTATGCATGTTAAATATGCACTTAGATTAATTTTATTATTCATTATGGAAATAAAGAAGCTTATTATTATTATAATATTATTAGGCGTAGCACAGAAAAACATCATCTGTAAAAATTTCAACTGTCTAGCTATCACGGTTCATGAGATACAGCCTGGTGACAGACGGACAGACAGGCAGACAGACAGCGGAGTCTTAGTAATAGGGTCCCGTTTTTACCCTTTGGGTACGGAACCCTAAAAAAGAACATTAGTAGGTAACAATGTAACAATAGCTTTCTTACGGGTACCTACTTAATACAGGAACATAATAGCATAATGTTTCGTGTAGTTAGTATTTACCTAAAAGTTAACTTTATGAACGCATCCCTCACGGGGCTTTTCACGTGTACAATATATTCTCAAACTCCTTTTGATGATTCATGTATAATTACAGTAAGACTTGATGAGAAATTTTGTCTGCAGACTATATCATCTACTGTCGTCCTACTCAGTTTATAGTAGGCATTAGACACATTTATCAGAAAACTTTTATGACATGGGAGGATCCCATCTAAGGCTTAAATTAGACATCCGCAATAACGTTGATTAGTCAATCTCTTGTAGCTCAGACATCAAATGCAGGTGAGGCTATTACGAGTCACCAATTCACCATTCAAACGTTTTAAGAGGCTAATCTAATCTACAGGCTAAAGTGGCTAAGGTCAATGTGGCTAAGACCGTCTGTCAGGTAAGATTCTACAAGCCTACTTGTACTTACAGAAAGTCGGTAGAGCCGAAGGAGTGAAGCTCTTTATTTCTGATTGTGGCTGAGCGAAGTACAAATAAGGTAGTTTTTGCCCTATGACCGTCTTCCCAACCAAAAAATGTATATGGCGTCTTCTCTAAAACCTTAACTTCGGATAGAACCCGCGCAGTTTTCTCTTAATACTAGTCAATACGCCACCCTCTTAATTTTACATACATATGTAAAGATACAGTTCAGGTTCAGGGATAATTTTGTTTTATAAACCGACCAAGTGCGAGTTGGACTCACACACGAAGGGTTCCGTACCATTAACTATAAAAACGGTCACCCATCCAAGTACTAACCCCGCCCGACGTTGCTTAACTTCGGTCAAAAATCACGTTTGTTGTATGGGAGCCCCACTTAAATCTCTATTTTATTCTGTTTTTAGTATTTGTTGTTATAGCGGCAACCGAAATACATCATCTGAGAAAATTTCAGCTGTCTAGCTATCACAGATCACGAAATACAGCCTGATGACAGACAGACAGACGGACAGACGGACGGACAGACGGACAGCGGAGTCTTAGTAATAGGGTCCCGTTTTTACCCTTTGGGTACGGAACCCTAATAAGAAACAAGTATCGCTCTTCACTACATAGGTAGTGTAAAACAAAGTCGCTTCCTGCTGTCTGTCTGTATGTATGCTTAGATTTTTAAAACTACGCAACGGATTTTGATGCTGTTTTTTTAATAGGTAGAGTGATTCAAGAGGAAGGTTTATATGTATAATACATCAGCATTGCACCCGTGCGAAGCCGGGGCGGGTCGCTAGTTATAGTTAGTCTTACCCGCTACTTTTCATACGGACTACGCATGTTTAGGTTTAACCTAAAGGTAGGAATATGTACTTCTAGTGTAAATTTCATTCGATAGCGATTTTGAGTTTCCGAAACGTCCCGCTTGGCGCGCTGTTCAAAATCCCATACGAATTGAAACTTAACGTAAACGCGTACGTCCGTCACGCTATCGAATGTACACTAGGGGTTCTGAATATTAAAATATGTAAGTGTTATCAGGGGCCCGTTTCTCAAAAGCTTGTAACATACAAGCGGATGTCACTTTTTGACAGCTTTTGTTAGAAAGAGACTTTCACTTGTATTACAAGTTACAAGCTTTTAAGAAACGATCCCCAGGTAAAAAGTTTTTCTACAGTTTCGCCGTGTTCAACTTGCTTTAATTTTACACACTTTGAGTATTGCAGTTTTAAGTAAACTTATTTCATGAATCTAGTATAACTGGATCGGTCATGATAGGTTGGGGGAAATGACCGAACGAGTCTTATGTATCATTCAGTAGGAGTAGCAGAGAAAGCGCTGTTATAGTTTGTCCTTATCACAGTCTTACTTTTGGTTTATGGTGGGCTACAAATCTACTAGACCAATAATATTGTCGCATTGCGTATGTTCTGTCGAAGGGCCTGACAATCTTTGATAGAGAAAGATAGTCTTATTGCGATTCCTATAAGAGGTAAGAGAAAATAGTGCCATGCTTTGTCTTTATCACCGACCGCGCATTTTTTTATGGTCAGGTTACGGCATCATAGCAAGGAGGCGATGACGAATTATCGAAATTTATAAGAGTGAAAGAGAATAAGGATTATGCTGCCATACATGAAACTGTCAATACATGAATATGTCTTTCTTTTTTTACCTCTGGTCGCTCGGTTTCATGTCTATAACTACTTGTTTATACTATGTCTATGGTTCTGTCCCACACGGGTGGACGCGTATAGCTGATCTATGTAATGCTAGGTCTATGACTTATTTCTATTTGCGACGCCTTTAAATAAAATAGTAGCAAACACCCATTCGAGCTTTCTACTAAATTGCAGCTTTCGCAAATCTTAGGTCTAATAACTATATTTTATTCACACAGTAGCTGCAGGTACATTTGCAGGTAATTGTATAGTAAGTAATACATTTAATTTTATAGTTATGTTATATTTCTGAGAATATTCTTAATGGGTAGAATTACCGTTTACAGTAACATTGAAGGTGTTACAGTCAACGCAAAAAGTATCTTGCACCCTGTAATAGGATCAAACACATTTGAGAAAAATGTCTCTTCTGTGGACCATACCATAAAAGTTAACGACAGGTATATATCACGTTTTTGTGTTCGAGTCTCACTGAAAAATTGTATAAGGGTGCAGCGCACGGAAAAGACGCAAACAAGTTAAGCATACAATAAAATGTATGAGCTAATTTAAGTATTGATGGTATTATCTACTTTTAGCGCACGTACATTGTCATCTACTATTGAAGGCTGACTGTACAATGAAATGATGTCTTTATTTATTCATTTATTCCTTTATAAAACACAGTTTTACATGTCAAATACATACATTCATATTTACAACTATTTATATCTAAGTTACATAGCAAAACACAGTATGTTTTTAAAGCTTAATTTTAAGCTTTATTAAATTTCCTGTAAGATACCGGTAATTAATTATCTAGAGATACAATACTCAATACTCGTATTGTATCACGTAATTCCTTCTAAAAAAGTGGTCACAGTCGACCATTCAAAATTAAATGCTTTTTTACGAATTTTATTTTGTACTCGTAGGTATATTGATTATGATTTTATTTATATCAACCGTTTCCATTTTTTAAACTTTCGAAATCTCTGCTCTTAAACAGTCGTTTTGGTAGTTTCGTGAGTAGGTACAAAGATATCACAGTCAGATAGTTAATAATTCTAAACCTTTGTATATCTTGAGGTATATATAGATGATATTTTCAAACCTTTAAACGGCCTGTCTTTCTCCAAGTCGTTTTCTACTTTTATAGTAAGTTATCCGGGTGCATTTAATCGTAAAACCACGTTTATTTATTCACAGCCTCCCATCCGAAGACCGCTTCATGCCCTCCATCGGCAACGGTCACATAGCCACCAACATATTTTCCGACACCGTCTACCTCAACGGCCTCTACAATGGCCACAAAGGCGAGAGCCACAGAGCCCGGATCCCCGCTTGGGCGAACGTACGACTCAACTCGACACTGACTCACCGACCATTCGCCCCTGTGTATAGTTTGAATACGAGAGACGGCGCGTTTACTGTGAGAGTCGACAGGGACAGGTCCGTGGTAACGCAGAGGATATTCGCGCATAGGTTCTACACTAGAGCTATTGTTAATCAGATTGAAGTTACGTCTAAGACGTATGCTGGTAAGTAACAACAATCTTGTTCCAATAATAATTTTAGAGGTGCAACTACATTACGTCGGCTGTTATGTAGTTTGCATTATTTTTTAAGCATAGAAGTTATATTGGCAGTGTATGCCATAAAAGCATATATAATAAGGTCAAGTGCTCTTGATGATTTGAGACGATCTTGGCATCTAAACAATCAATGATTATGCGCCGTCTAACGAAACGCCTTCTCAGTATAGATTAATGATATCAAACGGACGCATGCTATATTTCATCAGGCGCTTATTTCAGATCCAAACCTCACTCATCGCGACATATGGATTGCCGTGAAACTAATGCCAGGCTCCGAAATCAGTGATGACATCAATTTCGAATCACCAGTTCCCGAGTTATTTCACGGACGAACTATCAAGTCTAGCTGCGGGAAGACTAGGGAATCAGAGGATCTGGAGTATCAGCCTCTGCCTGTGAATGTGTGCGTGTATTGGACCTCAGTGCCGGATCATTTGGTCGTGCCTCAGCACGGGTCCAAGGTGTTTACGTTTGCAATGACTGTGGATAAGAACAGGACTGTCGCTAGAGAAGAGCTACTTAAAGGTTGGTGTGAATGGAATCCTTCTGTTTTTATCAGTTTTTGAGCGTACAGGTCAGCCATGCAGATAACAACAACTTTAAATGACTGCACATCATGGTGCATACATCTCTAATTTTTTTTTTAGTATGTATGCCCACATCTGACTCAAAAGTATGTTCAATAGCCGTTACAAGTAATTATGTCGGCGAATTACCCATATTTTTACACTAGACAGTACGCTAAGGACACCCATAAGTATCAATAAGATGAGTTCCATAAATGGAAAAAATTTCATGTAGGTAGGTATGCGACGCATGTCTCATAATAACAAGTGTAGGTATATTTAACATTTTTAATTTAAGTATTTTTGGGAAAAAATAAATTGCTCTTAATTGAAAGTTAAAATGGCACACGGTGACTAAAAAATTATACTGAGTAACTTTTACTATGGGACTAACACCGAAATCGCGAAAAAAATGTCATCTACATTGATTAATTATAGAGCTCAAATAGTAAAGTCTGCATAGTATTACAGGAAGACACTAAGGTGCTGTATCAGAGGCACGTGAATGCGTGGCACGCGCTGCTCGCACAAGCGGGCATGGACATTGAAGGCAACTTGCAGTTGGTAAGTTTTGTGGTGATGTGCGATCGATTGCGAATGAGCGCTAAGTATTTTATGGCTCCTCTACACGATGGCCCAGCGTAGGCCAGTCTAAGGGACGCATTTATGCGTTAGAGTGAGTAAGTGATATTTCTATCTCACAGACATGGCGAAACTATAAGGATTCCATTTTTGCCATTTTGGCTACGGAACCCTAAAAGGGTTTTGATGAAACGTTTTGCTTAAAGGCTACCTATACTTGTCAAATATATCGACTTGCTTATTTTTTATTACTTTTCAGTCGAAGATAGTAAGCGGTATTTGGTACTATTTCCTAAGCGCGCTGCCTTCAGAGTCCACCAGCCACCCCCAGGATCGGTTCTTCGGTCTCAGCCCCACTGGACTTTCTCGAGGCGGCACATTTGAAGACTACGAAGGTAATGCTTTCTGCAATCTGAAATTATAATGTTGACTTTCCTTAAACCTTCATTATTATAAAAATCATTTGACCCTTTGACCGCCAAAGACGTCAACTGACGTGCATTCCGAAGATGCAAATACAGGGTGGCCAACTTGGAGGTATACAACATTTTTTTACCGCCATTTTGTTGCATGAAAAGTACTTTGTGTAGATACGGCAAATTTGTTATGGAGCGTTTTACGACGGAACAACGTGTTTTAATTATTAAAAAAATTTACTCAACCCAATCATGAATTGCGGAAGCTAAGAAAATTGCGGAAAATTCGAGAAACGGTGACATTGATTGGTCCCCAAGATCGCCTGATTTAACAGCTGGCTTTTTTCTGAGGGGCGTGTCTATGCTAACATGCCAATGAGCCTTTAGCAATTAAAACAAAATATTCGAGACACAGTCACTGAGATAACGCAGGAAATGTGATGAAAAACGCGATGAGAAGGGTTCACATCTGCCACGCTGCTAGAGGTGGAAATTTGTCTAAAATTATTTTCCATGTTTAACTGCCGGCCCTATATACTATATTTAACAAGGAATACTTAATATTTTTTATATTTCAGAGAATAAAATTACAAAACTAAATTGCATACCTGTTAGTTGGCCATCCTGTATCTCGGCACAAGACGGAAAATTCTGATAATTACTTCATGTCTTCATCATGTACATTTGCAGGTCACAACTTCTGGGACACGGAAACGTGGATGTTTCCAACCATCCTCCTCCTGTACCCGCGATATGCGAATCTATTGCTGCAGTATCGGCTGGACACAGCGCCGGTGGCCGAGCGCCTCGCACATGAAACTGGACATAAGGGTTACAGGTACCTATCTTTCTAGGTGCAAAAATGTGTCCCCCCCCCCCCCCCCCCAACCCCACTAATAGGGCGGCGAGGCCTCATTAGCCTAGACGGGAGTCCCACATAACCACTCGGATCACCCCCCTGCACCCGGGTGGTATGCGAAATGCATTTTCCCCCTGCAAAAAAAAAAAAAAATTTAACCAGTAAATTTTTCAATTTTTAGACCATCGTACCCGGATGCAAAATCGTCAAAAAAGCTTCTTAAGTAAATGTTACGAAAAGTGTTACATGATGCCTATAACAACTAGCCAAAATCATGTTCAAGAGCCTACCCAAAAACTGATGGTTAAATAGCCCAAAACTGATCTTTTTTGCAGATACCCATGGGAGAGTGCGTACACGGGCATTGAAGTGACGCAGCCATGCTGCCCCGAAGTGGCAGAGTTTGAGCAGCACGTCTCGGGGTGTATCGCTTTTGCAGCACGACAGTATCTCGCCGTCACACGAGACGAGCATTGGTTGAAGGTGTGTCTTGTTTTTTATATTACCTTCTGCTGGGTTTTGGGGCTTGGCCTAGCTGTGACTTGTGAGCAAGATTTAAGCAATTAGGTACCTAATCGCTTCCAATTTTACAAAATACGTCCAATAATGAGCTTTGCTCTTTGCTAGGTATCTACCATATTTCACTTTCTTTGGCTTGGTATTTAGAGACAGGCAAAGCAAAAATAGCCGTGAGTTTTCACTGACAGGATGCTCAGAAGAAATAAAGTATTTTTGTATTTTTCAGCATGGCGGATGCGACATCGTAACTCGCGTCGCCGACTTTTGGGCATCTCGGGCTGTGATTAACTTTACCACGGGGCTCTTCGATATTTCAAGTAAGACCAAAGTCCTAATTAAAGTTCTTCGAAACCTAGGGTTGTCATTGATTAATTCTTGAATTCGTTTTACAGATGTTATGGGGCCAGATGAAGACCACGCTGACGTTAGAAACTCGGTCTTCACTAATGTCGTTGCTGGTTATTCACTTTATTTAGCTCAGTAAGTACTTATGATACTCGTATCTTATGGTCACTGACAAAATTTCACTAGCTACTCTCATTTACATGCCGCCATATTATTACGATATCAATCTTGATTGAGATCCTATTGCCTTTTTATTACCAATTCAAATTTAAAATTATTTATTTAATGTAATTTACACACATAGAAAAACAAAACAATAAACATTCAACACACACACAGTGGCAGCCAGACTAAAGCAGCAGACTAGACCAATGCAGTTATTGCTATAAAGCTCAGATCTGATTTTTGTAAAGGCGATAAGAGTAATTTAACTCTTTTCAGATATGTGTCTTGTCTCTGCAAGTCTTACTTCATCACAGACCATGCAGAAAAGTGGGCAGACATCGCTTGGAGTCTGGCTCTGCCCTACGATCCAGAGCATGACTACCATCCACAATACGAGGGCTATAAAAGAGGAGAAAGTATTAAACAGGCAGACGCTGTCCTGCTGGGATTCCCGCTACAATATCCAATGAACAGGTATTTATTTATTAATAATAATACCTACTCCTATTTACCTCATACCCGCAAGAGAATACCAGAAGTTTACTTAAGTACCAAAGACCTTTCCCATCGAGTGGCTAAAGTTTCAGTTAACTCCAAAAAAATCGTCATATTTCCATTTCACGTCATAGTTGCTAGTTTAAAACTCATAATTGTCTTTCAGAACAACACAAGCAAACGACCTCTCATACTACGAATCGGTGACGCGAGAGAGCGGACCAGCAATGACCTGGAGCATGCACGCGATAGGACTCCTGCGCCAAGGGGACGTAGGGAAGGCTGCGACCATGTTCAACAAGAGCTATGAACATTACGTACGAGAGCCCTTCAAGGTAAGCGAGTTAGACAATAAGAAGTCTAAAAGTTCTAGCCGTTCCCTGAGCCAGAAGGCGAAAAATCTCCTTAAATGATCATGTTTTTCTAAGAGGCGTTGATATTCGTAGACGTGGAAAAAATATATGTAGTTTATGACTATATTATTTATCATAACATAACTTCCGATACACGAATTATGACACTTTGCTCGATACAATTAATTCCCAAAATAACCTCTAACTCGGAATTTTTATCAAACTTTACTCCGTTATTTATTATGTGATATTATAAACAAAAAAAGAAGAAAAAACAATCTTAACTTAATTAGTAATTTCATAGCTTTCGAATTTCGATGTTGTAAAGTAACGTTTTTAAGACAAATAAAAATCGACAAAATTTGATCAAAATTGACACTTGGCGCGCATGATCTTTCCCGTTCTTTCTTGCGAAATGTGACAGTAACAGCGGCAAACCGATGGAACGGCCTTAGTTTGGTAGAAAACTCTTCGAATTGAAAAAAATAGGTAAGAAAAAGGAAATCACAGGAACGTCTCCGAATAAGCTAACCTTGTTATATATGTAATTCTCAGGTATGGAGCGAGAACCGGCGTCCCAAAATCGGCGCAACAAATTTCTTCACCGGCATGGGCGGGTTTCTGCAGGGGCTCGCGTTTGGGTACGGCGGCTTGAGCATACACCTCGATAGGCTGGTCATCAACAAGCCTCATTTGCCACCTGACTCCATAAGATTTAGGATAAGAGGTAAGAGGGAGAGCGGTCAGTTGAGATATATATTACTCATTCACGGTGTCCGCTTCTTTCACAGAAATTTGTTTCATAGAATTTTCATTTATAGAAACTTTTTTTTAAACCGTTAACTTTTTAGTTACAGCTAAAAGGTAATTGTGTAGAAAAGTTGATTAGGTTGGAACTGCGACCCTTTGTAAAAAATAGTTTTCTATGAAATGAAAATTCTGCGAAACATTACATTCTATGAAACAATTTTCTGCAAAACAAGGTACAACCCTCATTCACTTATATGAGATCTTTTTACCCATTAGACATCTCAACTTCATCAATCTAATTATGCACGTATCTTACCATGAAGTAAAGCCCTTTGCTACCCATAGACGTTTCCACTCGAGTTCCACTACCAAATCAATATTAAATCAAGGTGCGTTTTGGTGTCAAACGTCTAACACTACGGGTCCGATTAAGAATTAATGAGTATATTAAGTATACGTGGGTACGTAGGTACATTCTGAAGTTATGATCAGATATTTCTGTGTTCCAGGTGTTAAGTACCTCGGCGCCAACCTAACTCTAGACATTCAAAAGTTGCAGACGACGTTGTTCGTTGCTTCTGTCGATGACAACTGGCCACTGAAGTACGATGATGGAAAGAACAACATCACGTTAGCTGCGAAAATGACCTGTAAGTATTAAATAACGTAGACTAGGTCACTTATATGTACTACGTACTAGACAAGCGGTCGAGAACAAATTCTGTCCGCGAGGTGTTCGCCATTTTCTGAGTTTGACGTCTGTCACTATATAAGCTAAAGAATAAGCGCAGCTAGCCAAAGGTGAAATTGTTATGACAACTGTTCATATTCTGCCTACATACGTATTGTAAAGAATCGTGATTAATTGTTATTTACTTATTTTCAACTTTAACCACAAAATTATATTCGCAAAATTCTATTGTATGGGAAGTTTCATAGATCTCTGCTGCGTGACGTTGATCAGTCTGTTAACTGTGGTTGGTGCAACTGGCCCTAAGTCTAATGAATAACAAAAGAACTATGCCTGTTACTTTTTTAACCCCAACGCAAAAAGAGGGGTGTTATTTGTTTGACGTCAATGTTTGTCTGTCTGTCTATCTGTGCCATCGTAACTTTCATACGGATTGGCCGATTTAGATGCGGTTTTTTAAATTGAAAGCAAGTTCCCTTGCGGTGGATCTTAGCCTTAGCCACAGGGTGGACACGCTATACATCAAAAATCATTTGCGTTTCTATGTGTGAACGGCACGTCTGTACACGCGTCATTGTTGTGAGTAAGTTGCTTCTGAGCGGTCGGCAAACGGTCTTCAATCTGCTGTCGCGGGGCGAGGTAATTCGCATCGGGACGGGGCGGTGCGTGGCCGTTCTGTATGATAATACTATTACTTATTCTGTGCTGTTCTGCTGTCTTAGCTATGTTTTATATAAATCGATACAGCAGTTTGAAGAGTATCAAACTGCTGTATCGATTTCTCATCAGCCCTTTTCGAAAATGATGTAAGGCACTTTTGGCATAAAATTGTTTTTTTTTTTCAGTAACCTTAACGGGAGACGGTCCGTTCACAATCCGCTCCGTGCCCTGGAAGGACTGCAAACTGCCGGCTGACGTCATCGGTAGAAGCCACCTGAGACCATAGACTAATTAGGTTATTTTAATTAAGTGTAAGGAACAGGATAAGTTTAAGAGCGACACAAGTTAAAAAAACGTAATAAAATACATAAAGTCCAAAGTACCTTGAACCAGCGGTTCTGAAAGCTAAATGGAAAGAGCGCCAAGATATATTTCCTTTTTTCTTTGTTTGATTTGAGATAGTGAAAAATTTCAAGAAATTGTATGTGTTGTCTGTTGCTTGTGAAATACGAATGTATGCTTTAAATTGCTTATTGTAAAAAGTCTTTACCGGTGTCACTAGAATTTTTATTATTTTATAATTTTATATATAGAAGACCAATTTTGTGGTGTCCACAAATGCAAAATTGTAAAAAAAACATGGGAGAGGTTTTTAATTAAAACAAAAAAGTTAAAATAAAATGTTTGTTTTATTTCGATTGTGAAAATATTTTTTAATTCGAATGTACAGTTTATATCAAAAAATATTTACAATCTCATTGCGCACAGACTCGTGCGAGATTACAATACTTAATTAACATTTATAATAACATAACATCATTAATGTCTATCACCGTTGTATCACTAATGATCAATTAAGTATATTTAAATTACAATATTTGTAATTATTATTAGACATACATATGTACACTACACATAGCACCATTTAATGAGGGCTTAGATGATAATTATATAAGCTAAATACTATTAATTCATATTACACATTTACATCAACTTTATACCAAACAACTTTATACTTACTTCCTACAGTCAGCATGAGAAGTAGCTAAGCGGGTAAAGTTTCTAAACTTTATCTGCAAACGCTCTTATTTTCCTAACAATTAAGTAAATCCTTGACCGCTTAGCTATTTCAACTGCTGACTGTACGTAGTACTGAACTGCAACTTCACATTCACAATAAATTGCCTTTAACTTCTAAAAATATATAAGCAACAATATTTAACATCTTGACTGTACTTATAAATGTGAAACTTGGCAGCATGATTTTTAAAAGAATAATTATCATAAAAAATATGCAAAGGAATGAAACGAAAATTCACGTCATTCATATTGACAGTGTCTAGACTAGATCTATTCTATCTAAATCATCAAATCCCCAAAACATATCGAAATCCTACAAACAGGCACGATATTACAACACATCGACAGATAAACCAGAGCACACATGTGCTGTTACGAAATACTTAAACGAGTCCAATAACAGGTGTATCAGCAAATGCAAGGTCCGATGTGCAAAGAACATAACCTTTGATCAATTATATTAAGAAAGTTAGGTACTACCGAATTAGTTGAGAGTGCAACATTTTCGATGTGTGTACAGCTCACAAATATCTGAACACGCCTGTATTGTCAAGGCGTTAGAGTGCGTGTTCAGATATTGTGAACACCTTGGCCGCTCCGATATATCTGATGGCGACTGTACCTAATACTCGTAAATGTGTAGGTATGGTGCATTCAGCGACAGAAGTACCTACCATAAAACTACCCAACTATAGTCTAGTACTAGGAAATGCAATAACCGACCAAAGTTATTAATAACCGGTTACGGTTATGCTCGAAAAATAACCGATAATCGGTTATTATATTCGATTTCGGGTTTTTTCGACAAAATTTTTTAAAATTACAATTTACAACCAAATAATCAAAAAATTTCGAAATAAGGTACAGTATTAGGGAATGTGAGTATAATTCTTAGTAAAACACGCAAAATATTGCAAAAGTGAAAATATGGCCTTGGACGTGGTCGTGGGGTGAATATTCAATCAAAATATTTTATAAATAAGGCAAGTAAATTAGGTATATTTCAAATTATTTTCAATTTTTCATAGTTTTATTTCATGAGTAACTATCGCGGTAACCGAAGACAATATTAGGTATATTTCGTTATTAAAGTACACGAATGACAAAAGTTATAGTCACAGGCGCAACAGCCAAAAAAGGCAGTATTTTGTAGCATTAGAAGATCGGTTCATAGAATATAAGTCATAAAATAAATAACCGAAAATAACCGTACCTAACCGGTTATTCGAGTTTCCAATATTCGGCTATGAATTTTTGTCAAAATAATCGGTTATAACCGGTTATTTCGGTTACGGTTATAACCGATTTGCATTCCCTATCGAGTACTACAACTTTAGTCGAAAAGTTCAACGCGTAACATTGTTTTCCTTGTTAATTATATCATAATATAAATAATACTATCGTTATGTCCCAATGCCAAAGCGCAGTGATATGCTTTTAAAGTGACGAAAATGACGGATTAAATATAAACAGTAGGTAAGTACCGAAATATCCCAAACTTTCCATACATACTTTACAGTCATTGAATATGCAAACAGAGATAACTTTTGTTAACAATAACAATTACTAAAGAGATAACCTTATAATTTTAACCTAATTTAATATTATATTACATATATTACATATGAACCTCTTAATCAGTAACTCAGTAGGTACACTTTTTACCTACCCGCTTCGAAGGCACTGAAACAAATCGTCGTCTCAGGTCAGTCTAAACCGACGTAACGTAAAATTCATATAAAAATATGCCACCACGCTGTCACACTTCGTCGCTGTCAAATCGGTGCAGAAAGTTGAGACAGATTCTAAGAATGTATTGCATTTCAACAAAACACACTGTTGTATTTTACCGAAAAACGTATTGATCTATTAATACCATATACATATAATTAATTAGTTTAATAATATTTATAAAACAACCACTTCCCGCCACTCTTAAGGTATGCTAAAGTAAAGTTTATCCTATTTCTAAATCTGGACTAGACTATATTTGTTTACAATTGAGATGTATAATGTACTTAACAACATATATACAACCATAGGTGTACTTATATCTGTGCAAACTTATATCTAAAACTATAGATGGACCAAAACTGACAAAGTCCGGTGTTACAATGTAAATATTTTGGTTTGACCTACAGATGTACATCTGTACAAGTTGCGGAAAGTTTAAATTTTTTTTTTAAAGTTCTTGAAAATTACAGGAAAATTTCACAGTATACTTTCATTCTGGAAATAGAAAATTTCGATTCCTAGACAAACGATATGAAGAGTTTCCTAAAATTTTCCAAGTGAAGATTTCGCAATTTCGAAAACTTCAGACGGCACATCAGTAGTTTGGACATTAAGGTTACAAAAATTAAGGTACGGTATAAATCATTCCAAAGTATCTATCTACACATCGTTTCAGATAGGTACCTATGCTGAAAATAACAGCAAAAAATCCTAACTCAATTATTTCCATAAACTCCTTAGCAACACAGCCGCAAACCGAAATGTTTTGGTTATTTTACAACCTTATAAAAATGTGCGAACCATTGCCTACGAAATATATTATGTACCTGAACATAATGAAAATTAAGGTGGTGAAATAGGCTCCAGGGGCCCGTTTAACAAAAGCTTGTAGCTTGTAATACAAGTGGAAGTCCCTTTCTAACAAAAGCTGTCAAAAAGGGACTTCCACTTGTATTACATGCTACAAGCTTTTGATAAACCAAAACCGTTTGGGGATTGTAGTTCGATATGATTCTAAAGAGAATCATATCGAACTACAAGTAGATACAACTAGTGAAGTAATGTACCTACTTAAGTGATTTTAATCGGTATCTACGGTAGGCTACTGTATAGATCAGATTCAATTCATTCAATTAAAGCATGATTGAATGCAATCGAGGCTGAATAACTGACGCATACAATATGCAGTTTCAAATGTAATAATGATATGTTTATGACTATGAAAGTGGAATGTGTACATTTAGACGTATTCATGCGTATCTGATATAAGTATGTTTAATTATATATGGACAAGGAAAAGAAAGTGAACTTAATGGACTGGTAATTCTTAACATTTCAATACAAATAGAGGGTTGTTAAGTTAATGTAAATACTAGGAAATAATATTACCTATATTCAATTGGGCTTAAAATTAATAACCCTTAATGGCTAATTTTTAATGACATATTCGATCAAAAAATCTACCAGCACTAGGGGTGTAACTGAGACATTTTTCCTCAATTTTTTCCTATAATAATGTAACAACATTATAGTGTCTGGTATTAATACTATCCTGCTTTGTCATGTTTGTTGTCTATAGAGAGAAAAAAAGAGGTACCATTAGTTAGCCTACATATTAAATAACATTAAATAAACAATAGACATAATTATAATTAGCAGCCTAATTACAGACATACTTGTAAAGTTTGTACAGATTCCTAAATAAGGATATTTTAATAGCCATGCAAAACACACGAACGGTTTCAACCTATCCTAAACCAAACCTGACTAATATATGAAAGCCATCAAAAAAATATTCTGACCGGAAAGCGTCAACTTTTGGCCCGCTGCGCTAAACAATTAAACAAAGTTGCTGCTTTCTACCTCCGTCGAACAGAAAAACAGTATACACACCTCACCCCAACAAAAACTCAGATCAATCTGAGACATTTTTTACTTTACTGCCCTTACTGAGGATATTATAGTCGTACCTGTATAGTTTGTACTAACATAAGCAAATATTTTCTAAGACTTGACACATTGCACTTAAGCCATTAAACACAGACTTTCACCTTATCCTAAATCAAACCCGACTATACTATCCAAATCATAGTCGAATGTCTTATAGTCGTACTTGTACAACTTGTACAGTTTCCTAATGAGTGGTAAGTCTAGTTGTGAGAAGTACTTGCGTAGTTTATCGGCCGTGCCGGAGGTGCGGGAGAGGCGCGGGAACTCAACTTCGGTTGCGTTGATGGTGTGGAGGGCGAGGAGCGAGTCGTCTAACAACGTCTCGTATTTACCTGGAAATAACATGAAAAATATTGTAGTTTTGTTGATTTTTACCCAAATACTTGGTTTTGTTTGTTTGCTTGAGGCTCTAAATGATAGTGCCGCCCTTGAGAAACCAAGTATTCGGTCAAAAATCAACAACAAAGTACGAATGATGGACTACTAGTACACTCTGAGACGAAGATCCAGAAAAAAATATTTTTTTCTGGATGACATGGGTTTAGATGTAAAGATTTGATTGGAAATAATAGGCAAGAAATTTACAATTATAGAACAGTCGAGTGTAAAAATATGGGTGCATATAACTAACTCAAAAATATGTCCCATAGCTCTTAATTCGCTGACATAAGAGCTATGGGACATATTTTTGAATATGATGAGTGCACCCATATTTTTACACTTGACTGTACACAATTGCATTTTTTTCGTAGGTTGTTACGTTTTATATAAGAATTTCCGCGAGGTAGTAAAAAAGCCGATTTTCATGATATATTTTTTTATACTTCCAATATTATTTAAGTAAAGGTTACAGTTAATTTTGAAACAATTAATGCAGAAGAATTATAAAAAAAGATCCAATATAATTGATCTAAAGTTATTGTTTTCCCCTAATTTTAATTTTCCTATTGACTGCCATTTTATTGTACACAACTGTAAGTAAGAAAATAGGTAAGTAACTAATAATGGCTTGATAAGTATCAACAGATCTCGACGCAAGGATTAAGAATAAATTATTTATACTACGTATAATGGACTTAATGGTGTCATGGGGTCAGGATCACCACTTGCAATTTGCATAAAACAGATCTCTTTTCATGCAACGTATGGTAAGTACAACGTAAGGTACATTCAAAGAGTTTAAAATTAAATGATTCTGTTTATATATAAAACCGGCCAAGTGCGAGTAGGACTCGCGCACGAAGGGTTCCGTACCATTACGCTAAAAACGGCAAAAAAATCAGCTTTGTTGTATGGGAGCCCCACTTAAATATCTATTTTATTCTGTTTTTAGTATTTGTTGTTATAGCGGCAACAGAAATACATCATCTGTGAAAATTTCAACTGTCTAGCTATCACGGCTCATGAGACAGACAGCGGAGTCTTAGTAATAGGGTCCCCTTTTTACCCTTTGGGTACGGAACCCTAAAAAGAGAGAATACTAATACTTATACAATAAGTAAGTAATTAATTTTAAAAGGGATTGAATTTTATTTAAATGCGGTTTTTTTTACTGACTGTACATCTAGCTATTTTATTTAAATTGATTATAACCTTTAGATTTCATTCGCCTTGGATAACATATAAATATTTGTTTAAGCAAATACATATAGAATAGTTCACATTACATATACAATTATTCTCTCTTTTTATATTTAGATTGACGCCTAAAGAATTCTTCCGACACCGGACTTATCTTAACAATATTTAATGAACGAAATAAATATCATATACAAAAAAAAAAAAAAAAACAAGAAAGTAATTTAATTTGCTCTTAGAACATTAAATGATTACATATGTATTGTACGTAGATGGGGAGCAACGTCACAGAATAAATAATAGTACTACCGTACAGAAAGGGAACTTCCTACAAAACCGAAGTTTGACAGCGGTTCAGGGTCGAATCAAGCTATCCCTTTCTAATATATGGCACTATCCCTTTCGGCTATTTAGGGTTGTCAAAACTCAAGTCATTATCTTATCTGTGGTCGTGCACGCAAAGGGACGTCAAGTTGTGCTAACTCTAATAATTGCTCGAAGCAATGCTGAGCCGAACGGAGCCGAGTTTGCCCTAAGCGAGGAGAACAGCACCCCTGGCAACGTGCTAATTGAGATTGAGACAACAGTCACACACAGCGTATGGTAAAGTCGTAAAATCTAATTATTTTTAGGGTTCCGTACCTCAAAAGGAAAAAACGGAACCCTTATAGGATCACTCGTGCGTCTGTCTGTCTGTCTGTCCGTCTGTCACAGCCTATTTTCTCCGAAACTACTGGAGACTAAAACAAACCACTGGAATGTATACCAAATATCAACTTAATCAAGTGCACATTTGGTATACATATGTAAGTTTGTGATCCAAAGATGTAACGTAAACAAGTGAATTTTAAATACTGGGGCCACTTTTGGAGGGTAAATGAAAAAATTAAAAAATAAAGTTTTTCAAACTATATAGTGTTAAATATCAAATAAAAGAGCTTATTATAAAAATCTCAAATATATATTTCTTATAATTTTACGATAAACAGTTAAGAAGTTATTCAAGAAAATAGGCAAACAATTACCATTCCCCCCTTTATCTCCGAAACTACTGGGTCTAAAATTAAAAAACATAGGTAGATCTTTACCTATAGATCACAGGAAAACCTATTAGAAATGTGCAGTCAAGCGTGAGTCGGACTTAATTACTTAGTTTTTGATCCGACCCCTACGGGTTTTTTAAAGACATTTCACTCCAGTTTCACATAAAAAATACATTGTTTAAAATGTGTAATGTACGGAACCCTTGGAACGCGAGTCCGACTCGCACTTGGCCGGTTTTTTTTTAAGCAACGGCACCAGGCGAGGCGATTACGTCAGTACAGAAACGCGCAACGCAAGTAGTAATACAAGTTCTGTTCGACATGGATAGCTTGGTTTTATTTGATGTGAGGATTTCAGTTTGGTAAACATACAATGGACTCTTTTATGCCTGCTTGTAAATGTGATGATATATAATTAAATTACTTTTTAGGGTTCCGTACCCAAAGGGTAAAAACCGGACCCTATTACTATGACTCCGCTGTCCGTCTGTCTGTCTGTCACCAGGCTGTATCTCATGAACCGTCTAGCTATCACAGTTGACATTTTTACAGATGTATTTCTGTTGCCGCTATAACAACAAATACTAAAAAGTACGGAACCCTCGGTGCGCGAGTCCGACTCGCACTTGGCCGGTTTATTTAACTATACCTACGTTGAAATAAAACTATGAAAACGGATTATATCGCGTATAGTGAATTTTAATACACCGCGACGTTTCGAACCCTTTACAGCGTTCGTGGTCAACCTTGGTGGTGGTGGTGGTGGTGGTAGTTTTATTTATTTCATGAGTAACTATCGCGGTAACCGAAGACAATATTATATACCTACCTACGTTATCAGTTTTCAGGAGTATTATAATTATACGGTTTTATTTACGTACTTTTAGTCACTACGCGCGACATGGTTAGGAAAGCCAAGGTAATTTTCAAGAAGACCCATTGATTGTCCACGTGTGTGGTTGTGTGTCAAGATCATGAGAGACATGGTATAACCATAAAATTATTATAGCGTCTCTCATTTGTCAATTAGTCTAGTATGTACTTACAGTCCTGGGGCTACCTGAGATTTTTGACAAGTTTTGAATCGTATCTCCTACTTTTGCACTACATATAGAATTATAAGACAAGCGGCTATCGGTTCTTCAATCTTTTATCTCCATTTTTGTCTACCGGATTGTAAAAAAAATGAATACTTATTTATTTATGATTGTTTTAAACATTGTCTAAAAAAACACTTTTATCGTATCTCGATTGCTGTGAAAGATCTTACTTATACGAAATCTACATATTTGGGTTCGTCTTAGACGTCTCTAAAAATTTGTATAATGTTTTAATTTTAAACTAATTAACACAAAAGTTATGGCCAGAAAACCAGTTTTTTGGCCTAAAATTGTTCAACTTTGATGCCAAATATTTCGAAAACCATGAACTTTGAAGTAAATATAGGATACTATATTGCTAAAATCCGTTGCTGTTAATATAATAAGCTACAAAAAACATTAGAAAACTAAGGCATTCAAATCGAAGGTCATTGGGGCATGGGATCCCCTTAAGCTTGCTGTTGGGTTAACTCGATTTGTGTAAAATTTTCTCATAATATTTTTATTACCTCTCTATCTCTCTCTCTCTCTCTCTCTTACAATCACCAAAAAATGTCTCTCACCAACGTTCGTTTTGTTTTTTTGCTTTTTTTTCAAAAAATCTGTTTCAAAATTACCAAATAAACGTCTCTATTGGTAATACTGTCTTCGGTTACCGCGATAGTTACTCATGAAATAAAACTATGAAAACGGATTATAACGCGTATATTGAATTTATAATACCTACCGACGTTTCGAACCCTTTACAGCGTTCCGTTGACCACGAACGCTGTAAAGGGTTCGAAACGTCGGGATGTATTATAAATTCAATATACGCGTTATAATCCGTTTTCATAGTTTTTTGTCTCTATTGGTCTCAATTGAAACTAATAACCAAAGCGACTGCGATAATTGGGACACACATAAACTTGCATCATTGACAAACGGTAAAAGAAATCGCGTAAAATAAATTTAACCCTACATAGGCTTACCTTGTACAAAAATATACCCACATTATACGCCCTATTACGATGGAATAAGGTGCAAATGTGTAAACATATATTTAACGTTGGTCGTAAAATGTAAACAAGTCACCGGAGATTTACATCGAAAGGTCAGTGTATTCAAATCGCTCACCGAACGCTATTGGTTGCCTAGCAACCACTATACTATAATAAGTGTGAACAGTAAGCATGTTGGAGGTCAAAATACGTTAGTTCTGTTGAGTCGAACGCTTACATGTGAATATAGGGTCAGGTAAGCAATACGTCGTGTGTGACGCAAGTAGAGGAGCGATTACGAAACATGAGTTTTTTTTAAACCGATTTTCGTGAAATTTCGTGAGCAGGCTTGGTAATTCAATGTTTTTTTTGTTCATTTCTTGTTTTTTTTTTTCTAAACGGAATCACAGGCGGTGTATATGATATTTATTTCGTTTATAGTTTAAATAATAGTGTGACTACTTGTAAAAACACAAATTAAAATATTTTCATAAGTAATTTAATTTATTCTTAGGGTTATAAATCATCATAAATGATTTATAAATCATAAATGTTTATTGCAAACCATGGTACATATGTTGTTACAGGTGATAAAGTTTCACATGGACCCTGACAGGGTATAGCACATATATTCTTAAAAATAGTTCTTAAAGCTAGTTCTTAAAACTAATACAATGGCGTGGTTATTTCGTTTGGAATCACAGGGGTTCGCGTGGTCAGAGCAATTAGTTATTGTTACACATATTTTTTGGCTTAGTAACTACGTCTGGATCCGACTTCCAACAAAACACGTGACAACGTCACGTGACATCATTGCGAGCTCAGTGGACAATGCACATTTTGTACTTTCACAAGTATCAAGTGTCAGTTATGAATGTTATGATTGTCTCGCTCGGCAACGACCCCGAGTATCAAATTGCATATATTTACTTCGGACGTGGGCTTAACGTCTTGTCTGTGTATAATAAGTATCCTCACCATTTAATCTTTTTTTTAATTTTTTCGCGAACTATTTTTTCTGCTCTATCCGGCACGACTAAGGTTTGGACCCACGACACTTGACCACCATACGAAAGGTTAAAGACTAATTTACATGTTAAAGAGTCCCCGGCAAGCTCGGCCGATTTTACCTTCCCATAGAAACGGAGTTTCGTTCTCATTTTAAAACTACGTGTTGGATTGGAATGAAACTTTGCACATACAATGACATAGGGTATATCTAGGTCTGTAATTAGTTTATATAGCTCTAGTAAACGCCGCGTTGCGTTTGCGAGCAAAAACAAGTTTTGTATGAAAAACTTAAATTCGCTGTATTTTTTTAACTATTGTATCTGAACCTGAATAAACTAAGTACAAAGTTTCAGAGCAATCTAGCTAGTCGTTTTTAAATGAGAGCATAACTACGCTTGTGTGGAGAACCGAGCTTGCCGGGGACTCCTCAGAAAGTTCATTTTACTTGTAAGAAGAGACATAATTCACTTCTTTGTGACATTAAAGTATTTAACAATGAAAACATCAATCAATAAATATCACTTGACCGTTTTGATACTTATGATAATACAAGAGGCAATATACCTTAAGAGGACACTGAGCGTCATGTATAGTGAACTCAGTAGTCATGACTTGAAATTATGAATTATTTACGTAAATTACGTTTACAACATACGTTTGCAGCTCTCTGACCGACTAAGCTGACTTTACGCAAGCAAATGCAAAGCAGGCTAGAGATGGGTCGCCAGTGCTGAACCACATCCGCAAGTTCCTCTGACCGGTTGGTCAGGATCAGAACTCCTTAAACGTGACGCCACTGTCGGGCTCTAATAATCACTCATTACCAGCTTTCTGACCGTCTAAGCTAACTTTACCACTACGCTTACAAGCAAATGTTATAACTTAACTTACCAACTGAAGTATACTTGATGAGACACGGATGGCACAGGCTAGTAATGGGTTGCCAGTGCTCAACCACATCCGCAAGTTCCTCTGACCGGTTGGTCAGGAACAGAACTCCTTAAATGTGATGCTCTAATAATGACTGATTCACATATGCCAGCTCTCTGACCGTCTAAGCTAACTTGACCGCTACGCTTACAAGCAAATGTTATAACTCACCAACTAAAGTATACTTGCTGAGACACGAATGGCACAGGCTAGTGATGGATTGCTATGTAGTGTTCGTTTGTCTACCTTGATCTGTTTATTGTTTCATTCTCAATTGCTCAAAGGTTGACTGGAAGAGATCCCTTATAGGGATAAGTCCGCCTTTGTACATTGTATATATTTTTGTTCTTTTATTGTGTTTGTAATCTGTCTTATGTACAATAAAGTGTTTACATACATAAATACATCCGCGACTTCCTCTGACCGGTTGGTCAGGAACAGAACTCCTTAAATGTGACGCCACTGTCGGGCTCTAATAATGACTCATTCACATATGCCAGCTCTCTGACCGTCTAAGCTAACTTTACCGCTACGCTTACAAGCAAATGTTATAAACTTATAACTCACCAACTAAAGTATATTTGATGAGACACGGATGGCACAGGCTAGTGATGGGTTGCCAGTGCTCGTTGTTGACTACATCCGCGAGCTCCTCTGACCGGTTGGTCAGGAACAGTGCGAACTCCTTAAAAGTGACGTCATTCCCGAGCTCTAGGGACTCGTTGCTTGGATTCTGGCGGTAGGTTCTGATGATGCGACGGCCTACGCGATCCTGGAAGAGAGAGAATGTTGAAAATGTTTCTCAGAATGTATTATGTAGATAAAAGGTGATCGAGTTCACCGAGTATAGTATGAATCTTATCAAATGATTTTTACGTCTAAGACTCTAATCTGTCAACCTTTTCGACGCCGTGTCAAACACAAAAGCAGTCTTCCAGACTCCACGTCACCAAAGTCTCAAAACTGAAATTGAACTTTATGCATATGCATGTAGGTCTATGTTGCTCTGTGGTCTACATCATGTTAAATGTTTGATGTTTGAATCGGTCTTTGGCGTTGAACCTACGGTGCGTATATATATCATTGGCGTCCAAAAGGTTAAACAAAAGCCATTGTTTCTTTTTTACGAGCGGTCGGCCATTATGTCAGAGCGCGTGCCATTGTCAGACACAATGGCACACAATGGCCGACTGCTCTGAAAAAATAAACAATGGCTTTTGTTTACAATTGGTTCATACAATTTGCGTTACGATTTTTATTAGTTATCGATTGTTTTCGTCAGTTTTGGATTTTTTTTTGGCTGGTTGAAGGCTCCTCATTCTGGGCGGGATAAATACGAAATCACAAATTGTTTCGAAAAAACAAATCTTTGAGTTAATACGAAACACCATACTTTTTCGTAACACAGTGAAAGATTTTTTAGGAAAAGCGAACTTTATCCACCAAATTTTATCGAAATGTGTCGAAAAAAATTTTTTTACTAAAATTTAAATCGGCCCAATACTGAAATTAAACGTAACCAAAATTGTTAGAGTTAGACCAAGAAAAGTCAGAGATTTTGACAACACACGCAGTGCCAGTGTTATTTATACGTCATAATTTCATATAGGTTTGACGTTTAAAATAACACCTGCACTGCGTGCGCTGTCAAAATCTCTGCAGACTTTTCTTGATTTGACTCTATCTCCAATGGTTTCAATAATAAAGTCAATAAACAACAAACTCTAAAAATTATACTAAATTACATTACATTAAATCAAATATACAATTATATAGGTACATTAACAACAAATGGTTATAAATCATCGCGTTACTCGCGACATGGCCCGCTCATTTGGATACAATAGGTGCTTATCGATTAAAATTAGGTAAGTAATCACACAAGTTTGACAAGTTATATACTCGTAAACGGTGGCCAATAGCAAAAACTGTTGTTGAACGTAAATAATCTACATAAAATAAAACTATGAAAACGGATTATATCGCGTATATTGAATTTATAATACATCCCGACGTTTCGAACCCTTTACAGCGTTCGTGGTCAACGGGTGACTGAGGAAAAATTACAAAGTGCAAAAATACCCACATACTAAAATAATGAACAATCATAGACTACAAACTTTAAGGCTGGTTGTACATGCAAAATCGGTTCATAAGGCTAGTTATACACTAAAATTATTTTCAAGTAAAGATATATATATACGCGATAAAAAAACTACGCCGGCTCCAACCCTACACCACGGACCCGAGAAGATTTAATTCCCTCCTAAATTGTAGGAGGGTATCCCAATATGGGACCGGCAACAAACTTGGCGGGACACATCTTTTCAAAACATCAGAATGTCCAGCATCATCCAACACTAAGGTCTCACAGTCTATGTCTCGCTTGCTCCTTTATCAGATGGACTACAGGATCCCAATGGCCTCGCGCAGCATTCTGGGTATGGAACGCTTCTCCTTGGCAAGAACCAGAGGCTTATCAAACTTGATTGAGTGATTGGCTTTATCCATGACATGCTCACAGACTGCAGACCTAGGTCGACGGTGCTTGACATCAGCTATGTGTTCTTTCACCCGACTGGAAATGCTTCGTTTCGTCTGCCCGACATATGTACACTCCTGCAATCTGTAGAGGGGTATTGCATTTTACAGGCCTCAGGAATTGTGACATCTTCTTCATTGGCTTGAAATATGTTTTTATAGAAGCACGCTTCAAGATGTGGCTGATCCTGTCCGTGACCCCCCTGACAAAAGGCAGAATGGCAGGCCTGCGCTCGACTGTGGGGATCTTAATGTGGGACCTCTGGTTGACCCGCGGTATCCTGAGCTCGTTTGCCTGGAGCGCGCGCCTGGTATGCTGGAGCTCAGCGGCCAGATGCTGGTCATCACATATCCTAATCCGTTTTCATAGTTTTATTT
This sequence comes from Cydia strobilella, assembly GCF_947568885.1. Classification (NCBI taxonomy): domain Eukaryota; kingdom Metazoa; phylum Arthropoda; class Insecta; order Lepidoptera; family Tortricidae; genus Cydia; species Cydia strobilella. The sequence continues at coordinate 18,945,119 of NC_086044.1, forward strand.
CATGAGTAACTATCGCGGTAACCGAAGACAATATAATCTACATAAAATTTACTACAAAAAAGACTATGGATCCTTTTTACTAGGATTAATATTTAAAAAGTTTCTAATTGGATTTCTTATTTCATTTTTCACTTGGAGATTAATCCAAATCCAAACCAGTGGAAACTTGATAAAACTTCTTTACAAATCTGATTTTTCTTTATTTTGACTTGGAATGGAAAGTTTATATTTGGAAATTCTTAAAAGAACTTTTTCTTATCAACATGAAAAATGATGGCTCTGAAACTTCAGAAGTACTTAGGTGCAATAAGTATCTCAGACTTATTTTGAATGTAATGTGTCTGTATAGAAGTAAAGTATTCTCTTCCTTCTTCTTTATTACAATGTAGATAAAGTCTATATTGCAAGAATCATACTGCTGAAAGAACTGGGTATGAAAGTAGACTTAAATCAATTTGTGTTAAGGCTAAATCAAATTTATAAAAACAATCAATGACAAAATAAACCTGTGTTTAACCCATATGTGCAGAAATTCTCTCTCTCTCTCTCTCTCTCTCTCTTTAGCCTTTTTCTACCCTATGGGTGTAGGCCTCCTTCATTTTGCGCCATTCGTCGCGGTTCTGTGCGACTTGGAGCCACTGTTTCCCCACAGTCTTCTTAATGTCGTCGTCCCAGCGCATCTGGGGTCTACTTTGAGGACGCTCTTCCCCCCATGGTCGCCACTCGAGTAGTCGTTTGCTCCACGAATCGGTCTTCCGTGCTATATGACCAGCCCATTCCCACTTCAAATTGGCTACGCGTTTTATAACATCATTGACTTTGCTCTGTTGTCTCAGCCATTCATTTGTTTTACGGTCTCTCAATGTGATCCCCACCAATTTTCTCTCTAACGCCCGCTGGGCAACGCTCAATTTACGTAGTATGTCTTTGGTGAAAACCCAGGTTTCAGCTCCATAAGTGAGAACAGGCAGGATACATTGGTCAAAAGACAAAAGTTATGTGCAGAAATTATGCAAAATTAAACCCTATCACTTTAAAACATGTTTCAAATTCATATGGTGATACCAGAATATTCTTTGACTACCAAATTAGTAGTAAATTGAAACATCATGGCAACAGAAACGACACTCGAATCACTAATGAAGAGAATGGAAGAAAACATGAATATAATAAGGAGAGACTTTGAAAAACATACTAACTCATTAAAAGAAAGCTTCAACTCAAGCATGTCATCCGCCATAGAAGAAAAATTAGCTCCACTTATGGAAGAGAACTCAAAACTGAAAATAGATGTAACAGTGCTCAAGAACAAAGTACATAACTTAGAAAGAGAAGTAAGAAAAAACAATTTAATACTTCATGGTGTGGAAGAATCAGAGCGGAATGACACCGAATTACTGGAACTGGTTCTAAAAACCCTAAACAATGTGGCAAAAGATGGAGATATAGAGAACTTTGACAAGTGGGAAATAAGCGAAGTACGCCGGCTAGGCACAAAGAATGATAAAAAACACAGACCCATACTAGTCAAACTAACCCTAGCACGGAGAAGACTGCAAGTACTGAAGAATGGTAAAAAGCTACCAGCAAATACCTACGTCTCTGAGGACTATCCTAAGGATGTCATTCAAATAAGAAAAGAGCTGAACATAAAAAGGGCAATATTGCCATGATCAGATATGACAAACTCATAATAAAAGAAAAAGCAAGTCAAGACAAAACAAGCGAGAAAAGGAAACGATCCCCAACAAATTCACCATCTGATAATACTAACAAGCCCTCGGAAGAGACAACGCAGTTAGCCCCCGCAAAAATTTATAAAACAAATGCTTTCGACATTATGAACCGTTCAAGATCAAACTCCTTATCATCCTCAAGCAACCAATAGCAATTACCGCACAACAGACCCCGGAAGCAAAACAACAGCATAGAAACAACAGCTAATAAAACACAACAAAATCAACAAAATGGAAACCAAACAACAAATGTAAATAAGAACAAACTCCCCAAGCCGATTGGTCATCGTGGGGATTGCGACCAAAACCCTCCCACAAATAAAACACACACGGAGCCCAAAAAGTGTTTAAATTTGAATACTACCATAAATATCGGAACATATAACGTCAGATCCCTCTCATCAAATGAGAGATACCTGCAACTCATACATGCACTAGACAACATCAATATTGATGTGCTAGGACTATCTGAAGTTAAGAGAATTGGCTGCCAAATCGAAGAATATCAGGACAACATTCTGTGCTACATTGGAGAAACAAAAGGTTTACATGGCGTGGGATTTCTGATTAAGAAGGAACATAAAAACAAAATACATAATTTTACAGGTATCTCCGAAAGGGTTGCCTTGCTACAACTAAAAATAGAAGATTGTGACATCTCAATTATCCAGACATACGCCCCAACAGACACAGCACAAGAGGAAGTTGTTCAAGCATTCTATAACGACTTGGAGAAAGCACACGATCTAGCGGACGAGAACCTCATAGTAATGGGTGACTTCAACGCAAAAATTGGACAGCCTGAGAAAGAAGAAGGCCTGTGCTTTGGAAATTATGGATATGGAGAACGCAACACGAGGGGTCAACTATTAGTAGACTATGCTCTCGAACACAACCTACTAATTATCAATACACTTTTCAAGAAAAAAAAGGGAAAGCGATGGACATGGACATCTCCCAATCATAAAATCCAAAATGAGATAGATTTTATTATGACAAATAAACCGCATATGGTCCAAAACATGGAAGTTTTAAACAAAATCAACTTCTCTTCGGACCACAGACTACTTCGAGCAACATTCAATCTATGCCACAAAAGTAAAAACAGAAAAAATTATAAAAACAAGATAAGAAGCCCTAAAACTGTTGATGAAATTAAAAATTACATAGACAACCTAAAAACAAATCTTAATGGAGAACTGACCAATATGCCTGAAAGTGTACAAACATATTACAACTACTTGGAAGAGAATATATTGCGCAGTTTACAAAGTAGGGAAGAAACTAGAAGGAAACAACATACAATACTTAGCAACCATACAAAAGAACTAATCAAGAAACGTGCAGAATTAATACAAACTAAAAACAAAACTAAAGAACAAAAAAAGGAACTCACAAAAATGTTTAAAAATACTAACAAAGCAATCAAAGAAGACTACAATAATTACAGGGAAGAGATAATAACAAGAAATCTACAAACGCACAGAAGTACCAAAAGAGCTTACAAGGAAATGGCTCTACACAAGAATTGGATACAAAAGTTAGAGAATGGCTCAGGCGAAACCAAATCAAGAAAGGAGATATTAGAGCATGCAACTAAGTTTTATAGAGAACTCTACAGCAAGAAAGAAAATACTCCATTACAGCAAGAACATATCAACAACAATGAGTGCAACTCAGTTAAATCAATTGACAAAGACGAAGTAAACTCTCACATAAAGAAATTGAAAAATGAAAAGAGCCCTGGCCCAGATGGACTAGCAAATGACTGCCTTAAACTAGGAGCTCCAATATTACTTAAGCACCTAGCGAGATTATTTAATATGATACTAGAATTTGAAAGAGTTCCAACACAATGGTGCTCTTCTGATATAGTACTAATATACAAAAAAGGAGACCCACTAGACATTGGAAATTACAGACCCATTAGCCTACTGACAAGTGTATACAAGCTCTTCACATCGATTATACTGAAAAGAATTGCTATAAAAATCGACACCATACAACCAAGAGAACAGGCAGGCTTCCGCTCAGGCTTTAGCACCACCGATCATATACATGTAGTGGAACAACTAATCGAAAAATTTAATGAATTCAGGAAACCATTATATGTTGCTTTTGTTGACTACAGCAAAGCCTTCGACAGCATCAGCCATAACTCAATCTGGAATGCACTGAAAATGTCAGGAGTAGAAGAGAAATACATAAATATCATCAAACACATATACTCACATAGCACAAGCAGAGTTAAACTTGAAACAAGAGGAGATCATATTAAAATTGAAAGAGGAGTGAGGCAAGGCGACCCTCTGTCGCCTAAGCTTTTCATTGCCGTACTAGAAAATATTTTTAAAAACTTAAACTGGACTGGATATGGTATCAACATTGAAGGATGTCACCTAACGCATCTGCGGTTTGCAGACGACATAATCATATTTGCGGAAAATGCCAAACAACTAGAGAATATGCTATGCACACTAGAAAAAGAAAGCAATAAAGTAGGCCTACAAATGAACGAAACGAAGGTAATGACTAACAGCCCAAACATTCCCATCAATGTCAATGGAAACACTATTGAGTATGTAAAGAAATACATATACCTGGGCAAGCAAATTTCCTTTTCACGGACTAATAACGAGGAAGAGGTAGATAGAAGGAAGAATATTACATGGCGAAAGTTCTGGTCATTCAAAGAAATTCTGAAAGGAAAATATAGTATGAAGATAAAAAGGATAGTAATGGACATATGCCTTTTGCCCAGTTTACTATATGGATGCCAAACGTGGACTTATACTAACAAAATCAAACAAAAAATAAATACTACACAACGAGCTATGGAAAGAAGCATACTGAGAATTAACAAAATGCATAAAATTAGAAACGAAACTATAAGAAGCAAAACAAACGTAAAGGATGCGCTCACACAAGCTCTAAAGCTCAAGTGGCAATGGGCAGGACACATCTCAAGGTGTACAGATAACAGATGGACAACATTAACAACAAAATGGAAAGGACCATTACCAGCGAAGAGGAAAACTGGAAGACCTGTCAAACGGTGGACCGATGACATAGTAGAGGTTGCCGGGAAAGACTGGATGTACAATGCCAAACATAGATATTTATGGAAGAAATGGGAGGAGGCCTTTACCCAAACGGGATCCATCCAAATTTAAATAAAAAAAAAAAAAACTAAATAATGGAAAAGAGTATGGAAACAAAGAGGCTATAATAATAATAATAATAAGACACTGGGTAGAAAGCGGCGCACACCTCTCGACACCCCTGAGCCGCTCACACCGGTGTTGCTCCTGGTCGTCTTCACGACGGCAGTTTCAGGGGCCCATCTAGTAAGCGGCAAGTCACCACCTGCCTCGATAACGTGTGTTAGCATTGTTATGGCAGGTGTCCGGACTTCTTTTCAATAGCCCAGTCTCATTATCCACCCAAACTTCAATCCATAGACCGGTATACTGTTCACTTTTTCTACAATAGTCCCAATGCCTGCTGCGACCGGTTCATGGGTGTCTATTGTTGCACCTGTGAACGGGTTCCAGCAGGCGTTCTACATGACATTAAAGCTCTCCAAGGGGCCTCTACGTGTTGGATCTATATCCCCACGCAAGCCTATCAAAAGACCGGGATTTATAGGCCCGTGAAATCCGAGGAGATACAAATAATAATAATAATGGGAAATATATTCCGACTGCTTTATAAATGATGAACTTTTGGTATAAATTCCATGATCATCAATACAACTAATTAAATGGATGCTAAAATTAAAAAATTAATAAACAAACCAAAACTAAGTACTTTACAAAATTAATCTCACCTGAAAATACTTAGCACTAGGCGTGTCTCCTTCCAACTTATTTCTATAAGCCGAAAGCAACCTCTCAAAGGGGTTCCGGACTATAATCATCTTGTGATAATTCTCTAGCATGTATTCTCTGTCCAGCTTTGACACGGAGCTGAAGTTTCTGAACATGCCCGGAGAGTGGGCTAGACTGCCCGGAATGGAAAGGACGTTTGTGTTGTTCCATTTGCCGGCCAGTATCATGAGCACTCTCTTCCAATTGGTACAGGCCACCTATAAAAAAAATTGTAAGTTTTTTTTTCATTGAGGTTGGGCTGAATGTGTGAAAACTTAGTTCTACTATAATTAATACTAAATTTAAAAAGAATATATATAGCTTATCCATGAAATAAAACTATGAAAATGGATTATATCGAGTATATTGAATTTATAATACATCCCGACGTTTCGAACCCTTTACAGCATTCATGGTCAACGGGTGACTGCGTTTCATAGTTCATAGTTTTATTTCATGAGTAACTATCGCGGTAACCGAAGACAATATTATATATAGCTTATCTTATTTTAAATTTACTGTTATTGAAACTGGCTAGTTTCATGATTTTTAAACAATTTTTAACCTTAGCTTTGTATACATAAAGCCCAAATGCAAGTCAAAAATATGTTTTCAGTATTTTTGTTCATAACTTTGTTGAGAGGTCAAGTATAAAGTTGAAAATGATAACTGAAATATTTTTGTTTACTATTAATAAATAGATAAGAATACTGTTTAATTACATTAATTTCATGTAGCAACTTATGAGTCATCTACATATTTATGATTTTAGATTCCATGGAAATGTCCCCAAGGGCAACGGACGTAATGTCCAAACGTCTAAGAACTTTTAAAATGAATCAAAATAAGTAAATACTAGACTAGTTTGCCTTGAACTCACCTTTGGGACGTAGCAATAGAGAAGCTTTCGGTGTTCATCAACTAAAATGTGTTCCAAACGGGTCGGTGGCAAGTCATCTAAGCTCCATCGTGGAGGAAAACGAGAACATGTATCTTGTATTAACTCCTGCCGTGCCAAGTTCAAGGATTGGGTCAACTCTAACGAATGATTTTTCGTCTCTATCTCATTTGAAATCTCATTATCATCCCCGTACACACACAAGAAAAAGTTTATTAACAACAAACTATTCACGGCACGCATTTTTCACAACAAATTATAATGAACATCACACTTTTCTTTCTAAACAACAACTTTCGTCGAATTAAAATGTGGGGCACGCACTCTAGCGATAGAAACTGATAGAATGGCACTAGTATTAGGTTTGCGATAAATAGTCAGACAATGTTTTTGTTATAAAATCAGCGGGGTTTAGAAATTTCATTTTAGTTTATTTTTACGAAATGTTTAAATGTTACTGACGAACCATACACATCCGCAACTTGTAGCTTTGACAGTTTTACTGAATGAATGAACTCCAACTCCGTCAAGCCTTCAACTCCGTGCCGCGCTGCGCCGTGAGGTGGGAGGAAACAACCGGCTTCACAGAGCAGGATAGTAGATGCGTAGTAATCCTTATCAAACAGAGATAGAATGATGCGAATACGGTTATAATCGGGGTGGTTCAAACTTCGAACAGTTTTTTTTTTAAAACAATTATGGCCTGGATGCAGCTTCGAGCAGTGGTTTGAAGCGTTTTTCAATAAAGGGCCAACTAATAATAGATTCCCAAAAACATTTTTTCAATCACTGTTTATTTAATATAATTGGTCAAGCAAATCTCGTCAGTAGAAAAAGGTAGCAAATAAAAAAAAATGTAGGCGCGAAGGGATATAGTCCCATAGAAAATTTGAATTTCGCGCCTTTTTCTACTGACAAGATTTGCTTGACAACTATAAGGAATTACATATTATTTTATTACTTTGCCGATATTTCATTGGATGTCAATCGTTCCGGGATTGTGTTCTGTAACAAAATAAATATTATTAATTTATTAAATTTTCTTTCCATTTAAATTTAACCCTTTAAAGTTAAGGTGTGCCTAAAGTGGTGAGTTATAGTGTATAGTGCTCACCGAATGTTACTGAGCCAGATGCGAATAGTTACAGATAGCACTTGCCGTCGCCGAGTTAGAAAAATAAATAAAGTTTTCTTTACCCTTAGATGTTGTATGTAGCACACTTGATGGTACTGTCTTATAAGCGAAAAGGCTTCTTCCGCTACGCTCAGTTGGTGATGTTGCCAAGCCAGTACAGCGAGGCATGCCCATAAAGTGTCATCTTCCACCGTCCGGCACAGCTTTAAAATAAAACGGTTTCATTGGAAATTGTTATGTTAATACATGGTTAATACGCACTTAGTACTGGTTGCTAGCTTTGGCTACTTATACACATATAAGTTTACCTACACATATGCGTTAAGCGTGTTATTTAAATTTTACAAGTTTAAAAGTAGGTAGGTAAGTATAAATCACACAAAGAAGAATTAGAGACATGCCAGTTCCCAATGTTTTTGGTAAAATCAGCAAATGTGTAACAATCAACAATCACATATTACATATATGATCTTCACGCTTTTATCGTCTGTCAGATCGTCGCGTTCTTATAGCTTACAGGTATGTAACTGCGAGAGTGACACGTTAGATAGCCGATAAGACAGAACACAACCATACTATCTGTGATTGTTCAGCCTAACTAGAAGTTGAATAGGCCAGTAAGTACATATATAATTTAATCATGACAGTATAATTAGAGGCTATAGGGACTTACAACCACTTACAACAGACCAAATAAATTGTATAGTATACATATATAATTTACCTGTAAAGCCGCTTGCCACATATTAGCAGCGACGTGTTTGAGCAACTTTTCCGGGAAAGTTGCTAAAGAAACGTGCAGCAGTGAGCCGTTGCCGCGACAGATCCGTGCGACGCCATCTTCTACACTCATTACCGTCGGGTTGCGACCCAGATCACTGTAGACAAAGTGTAAGATATGATATAAATAGGATATTTCCTATATTGAGATGTTTTTAGCACTATTATCGTGGCAAATAAGTGTACAGCACACATAAGGGTTACCGGTCGCCGGGGCCCATAACGCAAGGTTTATGGATATCTTTATGAAGATTTATAAAACCCTGGTTTTCGATATAAGTAGTGCGTCCTCATTCCAAGAGTTCTGGTGATCTAACTCACCAGTAGCATATCACCACACACAAGTAGATGAAGCGCGTGAGTTTGCAAACAAAAGCATAACTTACTATGTTATACGCAATTATTAATATAATTAATTATACGTAATTGAATTAGGAAGGAGGTAGCCAACGCATTATAACATGACATCACACGCTCTAAAAACATTAAAACCAAGTATAATTGTAAGTAACCTTGAAACAGTTTCAATGAAACGCGCGCCAGTAGAAATAATAAAAATGACTGTAATTGGACGTATAAAACTATTTAGCTTGTATGTAGTCCTGCATTATACTTACTTAAAAGCAAAACAATTTGGTGGTGGAAGCGCTATTTGCAGTTTCAACTAAAACCTTCCCTCATTAGTGAACCTATCCAAATATTCCAAATGTAACACTTACGTGATCTCCTTACTGACTGTGGACAATGCTAGCCAATCTGGCTGGGTGGCGGCCTTGGGACAGCACCAGGCTACGGCAGTGCTGGCTCGTAGCCCAACAAGTAGTTCCGTCTCGGCACTCCACGCTATACTTAGTATTTGAGATCCTTTCAAAGAAACACTCGTTATTAGACAGTAATCGTTTACATGTATCGATATATATGGCCATCCAAAATCTATATACCTACATATATGTATGTACCTACACTGTTGTGACTGTTGTGAGTCTATATAAAATTAAACGCCTCCAACGAGATGGAGCGACGACCTGGTGAAGGTCGCGGGAATTCGGTGGTTGCGAGCGGCACAGGATCGGTCGGAGTGGCGAGCCTTGGGGGAGGCCTATGTCCAGCAGTGGACGTCTATCGGCTGACATGATGATGATGATGATGATAAAATTAAATAGTCTGAACTAGTTCCTTTGCAGTTCAGCGTTGAAAATTGGTAATTTATGACAGTTACACCTTTAAGACAGTTGAACAAATTCCTCTAAATCTCAATTATGTTAAAATATCGCGGCATTTTTTTATGTGGGTATTGAACCTTGAGACTACCTAGTAGCAAAACCTGATGAACCAGCTAGACCAGACAGGTAACAAGCTGAATAATGATAGCTCAGACAGAATAGATCAATACCAGTTTAACGACACATGATTATTGTCTAGAAAAGGATGCATTTTTTTTTATGAAATAGGAGGCAAACGAGCAGACGGATCACCTGATGGTAAGCGATCACCGCCGCCCATGGACACCCGCAACACCAGAGGGGTTGTAAGTGCGTTGCCGGCCTTTAAGATGGGAATACGCTCTTTTCTTGATGCATATTTTAGCATTAAGTCGGAATCTGATCACTTGATTAAATACTTAATTTGAATCCCTTACCACCTTATTCATAAACAAACCTCAATTAGCTAATAATTGTTTGTATAAATCTGGCAGTTTGACTTATGCATTAGTACGAAAGCATAAATTAGGTTACTAATTGAGGCTTGTAGTGCGTTTCTGAATTAAGGGGGTTAGTGTCTTACCCAAGGGCCTGACATTCTTTGATAGAGAAAGATAGTCTTATTGCGATTCCTATAAGAGGAAAGAGAAAATAGTGCCATGTCTTTATCACCGACCGGGCATTTTTTTATGATCGGACAGTATGGCATCATAGCAAGGAGGCGATGGCGAAATACCGAAATTTATAAGAGTGAAAGAGAAAAAAGATTATGCTGCCATACATGAAACTGTCAATACATGAATATGTCTTTCTCTTACTCCTGGTCGCTCGGTTTCATGTCTATAACTACTTGTATATACTATGTCTATGGTCTTACCCAATTTAACAAACTTTGGTTTGTTATCTTTGACAGTAGCGACGTACAGGTCTCTATTGTAGTCCAACAATGCCAATTGCCTTTCAGAAATGGGTCCCGTTTGACTGAGAGCTATGGTTGACACAGTCATTTTATGGGTCAGCTTCGTGACTGTGTTGTCCGTAGAACTGCGTACGATAAGCCCAGTTGGCAGATCAAAAACGTGGATCACTGAAAAAAGTGAAGTGACCCGAAATCCAAAAAGAGGCGATAATGACGAGAACAAAATATTTAAAGGGTTTTCTTGAAACACTCAAGGATGCTATAAACAACTAACAGATTATATAAAGGCACATCAGTACACACTACTTCTGCTGAATTTAGTTCCTCACAATTATATGATATATATACCCATAATGAGAATTGGATATCAGATTAAAAGGCAAATATACTTATATATAATAAAATTATTATTATTGTCATCATTTACTGTCTTGTACAGTCGCCATCAGATATATCGAAGCGGCCAAAGTGCTTGAAAATATCTGAAGATGTACTCCGCCGCTCCGATATGTCTGATGGCGACTGTAAGACATCTAAAGGACGATTAGGTTAACGTAGTATATAGGTACAGTCGTGTCCACAAAAATATTTACAAGCCAATGTTCCAAAAATATATTTACAAAGCCGTATTGTCAGTGTCGTAGAGGCGTGTAAATATATCTTTGAAACTAGCTTGTAAAGATCTTTGTGAACTCGAATGTACGGCATAATTTACGAGACATGAGATTGCGAATGGACAGTAAGTGTTACATTCTTACATTTCCTGTCAGTCTGATCAATAGCTGCAAGAGCATCCGGACCCAACGATAGGGCAGAGCGTCCTAAAGTGTCAGGACGGGCACCCCATCGCGGGCTTGCTAATAGTCGTCCCATGTAGCTGTAGATAGACACTCCAGTACGCTCAACTATGCATAAACATCTGTAATAGATAATAGAAGAACAATTATAAAATATAATTTAACGAAATCTGATTGAACATTCTCAGTATAAAAAAAATTTACAAAATAATTTCTAAAGCATTACTTACTTTTCCGCCAGCAAAATCATGCTAATAGTGCCTTCTTTCAAATCGAACGTCACTGGTGTATTCCACGAGGTCAGTTTGTGTATGAAGCATTGTTTGACTGTCGCAATCACAAGATGGTTGAAGCCTAGAGCTATCTGTATCACTCTGTCGGGATAGTCGAGCTGATCACTTTGGTCGGTTGTGATGTCTTTGATGGCGATGACTTTGCGACCGGTTTGTGTGCAGGCATAAGTCTTCCACGTGTATTCTCTAAAATAATCTAGAATGGTTTTGGTGTTGGTTTGGTTTTTATAAGGTATTTAATATATACTTACATAATTATTATAATAAAAAAAACCGGCCAAGTGCGAGTCGGACTCGCGCACCGAGGGTTCCGTACTTTTTAGTATTTGTTGTTATAGGGGCAACAGAAATACATCATGTGTAAAAATTTCAACTGATGAGATACAGCCTGGTGACAGACGGACAGACGGACAGCGGAGTCTTAGTAATAGGGTCCCGTTTTTACCCTTTGGGTACGGAACCCTAAAAAAGAATGAACCGTTATTATTTAAATTAAACCTGGCATTCCTGAACCTGAATAGTATCATAATTATTTAAATATGAGTAACGGCACTCTACTGCAGAATATTCTTACCATAAAGTGATAAAGATAAGAAATGACAAAATATTATTAAAATTAACCTCTTGAAATCTGAGTGTCCTCAGTTCAGAGTGACATCATCTAATAAAATCTAATTATAATTTTATGTTTGGTAATAATAGTACCTGGGACGATTTGGACGCATTCTAGCCGAAATTGTGGGAAAATATCAACAACAGGGTCGAGTGGAGAAAACGAAGGGAGTGCGACACTAAGGCAGGCTAATAAAATAAAAATAGTACCTGTCAATGATGTGTGCAAAAAGTACTTGGCTATTAGCGCAAGCAGCTGCTAATTGTGTGCCATCGGATGACCAAGCGATGCTATAAATACTACCTGTCGAAGGACGATCTAGGCAATGGGACCACTGCAATCAATAACACAATTATTGTTATATTATTCAATTGCTTTTGAGACCAAATACAAAAAAAAAATTGTAACGCTATGAGAATTACGACCTCTTTGAGGCTTTAACACCTTCACAGTCCAGTGCCCCATACGAACTATCCCCACAAGTCACGACGAACTCTTTCCATAAGTCCGCGCCCCACATATTGGTTACTAAAATACGACAAACACGCCTATTTTTTTTAAATTGGTTTTTCTGTTTAATTCCAGATTTCAAACAGACAGCAATCCGAGTGCATCCCGCCGGTGACCCATATGTGGAGCATGGACATGTGATTGAAGTATGTAATTTGCTTGAACCTAATACGGGGAAATTAAAACAATTTGTATGGGGTAACAACCTTTGGAACCGTTCCAATTCTGGAGTATTTAACTTTTTCATTAGTTTGCAGTACAAATCGAGTCTAGTGCAATAGCCACATTCAACTTACCCCATGCCCACATAACTGCTCGGAACTTGATCTGAGGGACGCGACAGCCAGGGCTGTCAACACCGCTGCCTACTGGGCATCCATCGTATAAAAATAAAAATGGAACCACGACACGAAAAGAAGAACTTACCCCATTAGCATTACATAGCCTTATCAGATTGTAGCTACCAATTACAAAAAGGTCTCCCGCCGGTGCCCAGCTTACGCTCGTAATGGGCTGATCATGTTTTACACTGACTGAAATTTGCTGGCCAAACGTGTCCCAGATCTGAAATAGTAATTTAAACTAGAATATTCGTTATTTACGGGAACATGTTATTAATAGCACTAATAGCCAAAGCTCCGCTGGCAATAACGAAATCAGCTGTGTTTTTTTTATGTTTTGGTTCTTGTGGGTTTGGATTTCCAATAGTTTAGAAACCAGGCGACAATAGTTTGTTAGAAGAAATAGAAATGTTACACGATTTTCACTCGTAATTTTAAGAAAGGGTCAAGAGTCAAGGAGCATATCGCAGCTGTTAAAAAACGTCAAATAAATAAGTCTGCGGTAACCGAACATTTGCTACAGTCGGGACCAGACCACTGGATTAATAATCCCAAATCCATAATCCCAAAGTCCTCTCAACGGAACGTCTTTACTACAGCAGGAAGGTACGTGAAGCAATTGAAATCAGAAAACATCGAAATTTCAATCAAAATGAGGGAATCCAGTCATTAGCAAATGTAAGGGGGAAAAAGATCCCACTACATACCATCGGATGTCGTGAGTGTTGTGTGTAGGCAAAGTGACAACCCTAGCGTACAAGTTAATAATCAAGATCAAGTGCGGGTAGTTCGCAAAACCCGCGCGGCAAGAAGAAGTTGATACAATTCCTCGCCAGTCTGGCTGTGACCACGAACGTAACGTCACGTTCGAAACGTCAGGCCATAAATAAACGTAAGTTTGTCCGCGATTAAGTCCCGTGTTAGTTTTAATAATATAATAAGTAGATGCAGATGCATTATGGAAAAAGGTTAATACTGCCATAAAGTGACCCGGTCGACCGTAATCATGGCAACGAGTGACAATAAAAAAATTACCCTTGTGTTTTATAGTCTAGTTTTCCTAAATTTATTTCACATGTATTAATTTACAAACCTTAAAAAACCCGTCTTCTCCACCAGATATGATAAGGTTGTTATTAGCATTCCATGTAACGCATAATACTATGCCCTCATGTGCTTTCCACTGCAACACAACAAAAACATGAGTAAACGAGAACAAATGAATTCATTGATCAATTGATATTAAATTGTCTCTCTTGAATGTCGTATTAATAAGATGCTAAGCAATGAATGAGTGTCAAAGTATTTACACGACCGTAAGATCAAATACATTAATAACAGCTCAGAGCACAGTAACCGTTATAAATGCACTTTTTATTTTGAAAACCTTTTTGACTAATTAAAACAATCATAGTTTAATTCTTTTAAGAATGCATGCAGGATACGTAAACCCCAGATTGTACATATGTTGAAAAGATTTTACCTTTGTCACCTTCGAGCCAGAATTCAAATATTTTATAGCGATGAAATCTCCTTTTGTATGTAAAATGGCGCCACTATCTGGGCTCCAGACGGCGCTATAACACGACACATCCGACTGCACCAGAGTTGACCGGAGAAGTCCGTTGCGAGACCATATTTTAACAAAACCATCTTCACCGGCTAAAATAAAAGTATTCTTACAGTTTCATATATAGGTTCTTTTACTACTTGTATTTAAAAGAGCGAAATAACATATTGTATACAACTAGGTATAAATAAATCTTCCGACTGTTTTGTATTTGCATTGTTGTTTCTTAGTAGGATCTCCCGACTTAGTCTGACTAGCTCGACTTCACTCACTGCAGCTCTTTTTTTATTGCCGGTTAATTCAGTAAAACCTGATGATCTATTGAATCCCACCATCGACGATAAAGGAAAGGCCTCTTTAAGGCAATATCATTTTTTTTAACAGGTGCATACCTGTCAAAAGGCTGGCTCCGTCGGGGCTCCACTGCGCGACAAGGCAGGCACCTTGATGGGCGGCGACACTTTTCTCTATGCGGCCGTTATGATTCACTATGTGGAATCTAGTAATCAAACCAAACCATAATTATTGCCATATTCGACAAAAATGTAATGACATAATGTAAAGTTTCATGTAGCTTAGCAAACATTTCTGGTTGTTGTTCAGCCCCTTGTCTGCTGGACAAGCGAGACATGATAATTTATATGTTTATTATACATATAACACTTAAATTTTGGAGAGGACGCATAAAACAATTTGCATAAATACCTTAATTTCATTATTTTATGTCATATAAAATCAGAATCAGTTATAATAATGTTGTTCAAGAGATGCCATGGTAACAATGTACAAAAAATAGTTGTATGTGGTTTCATCCAATTAGAACTATTGTAATAATTAATGACTGACTCTTGCAGACAAATACTACTACCGACTTAATAAGATTATCATTATCTAAGTACCTATACGAAGGTGGTTGTACCTATATTGAACTTTAGATGAAACTACGTTCTTAAAAGGATATACCTACATTAAAAACGAAAATTTTAATGCGAGGCATACACAAGTCATCTTCAGTACCTAGGTAAGGTACCTATCCTGACTGTGGTGAGGTAAGTAGAGTAAACAATTTATTTCGATTTAGGTACTTTTTTTAGTAGGCTACTTACTTTCCGTCAGCAGAACCGACTAATATAACATCGTGTTGATGCTTATTTGCCCCTTGGTTGATTTTTGGGAACAGATGCATACCAGTTGGGTAGAAATCATCTGGAAACGTCGTGACCACCATGCATTCGCTGTTCACTAAATTCCATTTTAATAGTTTGTGGTCGTCCCTAGAACCATAATTACGTTAATGCTGTAGAAACCGCTATCATAACCGCGTACAAAGCAATCACTTTCGGTCATCGCCTCTTTACAGTTGTTATTACCGTTAAATAAAGAAGAATCGCAATTGTGAGATTACAGATTAACAATAGTGTCGTTAGTGTTAGGAATCTCAACACGATAAATTGTTTTAAAAATATTTTTCACGTTTTAACGTTCCTATCAGGGGCCCATTTCTCGAACGATATTAGTCTAATAATTAGTGTGTTGTCATGGCAACCCATACGATTTGACAGTTCGTGGACTAATAATATTAGTCTAATACCGTTAGAGAAATGGGACCAATCAAAATGAAAATGAAAATCATTACAAGATGTGTTGAGTCAATAAGCAGGTGCTGCCCCCTATATTTCACACGCGCTCAGTTGAGCAAGGGTCTGTTCTGTCATCTTGTGGCCTTCAATCAAAAACGTAAACCTGACCTTCACACATCTCACATTGGTGCGAAGCTCCAGTGTTACCCCCCACAGGCCATGCACGCTTCCTAACCCCTTTGCAAATTTTGAGGGTCACTGACATTAAAAGGGTTAATAAGTTTTAAGTTTTTATCCTGACATCCATCTTTAGGTACATAAATATCTGACACGATCTTATTTGTAGAGCCATAAGAGCGTGTCACAAATTTTTGCGGCCTGTAACATATTATTGCAGTTATCGTTATATTTTTATCGTTGTTATTTTTATAGCAGATTCTAAAGCCTGACCAGGAATTGCAATTATTTTTATGACTAGGTATATAGTTCACCCCCTCTGCAAACAAATTTCTATGCAGGGGGCGTCACATCTCTGCAGCTGACTGTACATATTATTTAAAGCCTGACCAGAAATATATGATTATTGTCAAGAGGGCGCTGTTATTCTCAATGTATAGGGTGACACTTACCCGCAGGAAAATACGTCTTCTGTGTTATTCCAACTAACACTAACTACAACCCCAACATGTTTAGGTTCTTTAAACGAAGAAAGTTTTAATTTCATTCTGATAAATGATAGTTATTGCTTATCACGAAATTGAGAAATCTTTGTTATGCTTTTAAGTCTATTTAGTAACTATGGTTACGAGAAAGTCCATAGGTACTATAGTTAGTCAAACTATACTCACCCTTTTTTTTGGGTGCTAGTACTAGTGTAAGACAAAGATAGTATGATTATCTCTGTCTATGTTTGAAATGAGACAGTCCTTTAACAAACTATAGCTACACGTTTGAGGTAAGCCTCTTGCAAAAAACGCCTTTTAATCCAGCTGTCAACTGTTGGCCATAAATGTTAAAAAAAAAAAAAAAAAACCAGCTGTCAACTGTCAATGTCAGAATATCAATGTCATGTCTGTATAGCACATGGTTTCCACGCTACTTTTGTTGAATAATTATATCCGTTTTAGAGCCAATTCTGTATTAAAATCACCATGACTGACGTACCAGATTTAAGTAGTGATGAAGAGCACTTTGAAGAAGATGAATGGCAGGAGATGGAAACGAGTGGCGCTTCGGTAAATTGTTTATATTGTGCCAATGTTTCTGCGTCCATCGAAGACGCCGTAAAACACTGCGAGAGTACACACAACTTTAATTTAAACACATTGAAAGCAAAATTTAACATGGACTGCTATTCTTACATCAAGTTAATTAACTATATCAAGACGCATAAGCCGACTGCTGATGCTGTAATGAATGCTGCTGAAGCTGTGTGGGACGACGAGAAATACTTAAAGCCAGTGGAAAACGACGAGTGGTTGATGTTTGACTTTGAATCGCTTGCCGAAGCACCTAGTTCTCCCCAATCCTACCACGCGAACGTCGAAAATGGCTTAGTCACATTAACCCAAAGCCATTTCCAAGAGCTTCAAAGAACAATACAAGTTTTGACTCAACAACTCAACGAAAGCAAAACCCATTTGCAAATGGCTAAAGAAGACATCGGCAAGATGCGGGCATCAATGAAAACCATTGTTGATGTGGGCTCAACTAATTCTAACGGAGAAAGTGCTATGATTGTTGATTGTGTTTCTAAAGTGCCTTTGGAAGATGACGAAGGTTATTTCAACACTTATTCACACTTTGGTATCCACTATGACATGCTCTCAGACAAAGTGCGAACCGAAAGCTATAGAGATGCAATATTAAACAATAAAGAAACATTGAAGGATAAAGTCGTTCTTGACTTGGGATGCGGCACGGGTATTCTTTCTATGTTTTCAGCGACGGCCGGTGCTAAGAAAGTGTATGCATTAGATCAATCCGAAGTTGTGTATCATGCAATGGATATTATAAGAGAAAATAATTTACATGAAACAATAAAAGTAGTGAAAGGAAGATTGGAGAACACTAAGTTAGATGAAAAGGTTGATATAATTGTTTCTGAATGGATGGGTTATTTCCTGCTTTTCGAAGGCATGTTAGATAGTGTTATATATGCAAGAGATAACTGCCTTAAACCTGGAGGTTTATTATTACCTAACAGATGCAACATTAGTCTTGTAGCGAACGGAGATGTGGACACACATAAAAAGTTGATAGATTTCTGGTCAGATGTGTATGGATATAAAATGAATTGTATGAAGTCTGAAGTAGTCAGGGAAGCCAGCGTTGACGTTGTTGGATCAAAAAACATTTTATCACAGCCATGTGTGGTCAAAGATATTGATATAAACACATGTAATACAGATGTCATGGATTTCACCTCAACGTTTAAACTTCCAATCACAAAGGATGGGTCATTGACATCTCTTGTCGGTTATTTTGATACTTTCTTTGATCTTCCGAGTAAAGTTTCATTTTCTACCGGCCCGCATACAACGGCTACACATTGGAAACAGACTGTGTTTTATTTTAGAGATTGTAAAGAAGTAAAACAAGGAGATGTTATCGAGGGCACTATTATTTGTAATCGGCAAAAAACTGATGTCAGAGCTTTGTCTGTACAAATAGATATATTTGGTAAAACCCATAAGTATATTTTAAGCTAGACTGTTTAATTTGTTATAGGTATAACAATGACAGCATACTTACTGTGTACTTTAAAGTATAAAATGTTTATTATCTGATTATAAATATTAAACATCAGTTTCTGTATTTATAGAAAGTGAAATTTTCACATTTCAAGGTTTTTACAAAATTAAAAATGCATTTTGATGCTTGCAAATATTTTTTTAAGTAAAATGAAATGTTACCGTTGCTGATAAATTTGTTGCATCTAAAATGTATGACTCCTGCCAACTAGATGTATGATTATGAATGAAATATAGTCATTTTCTACGAAATTCTTTATTTTTATTTTACATATATTATACACATACAGGTGTTTTATTCCTATTTACATAAATGTAGAAAAAGAATTATTTATTTAGGAAAATAATCACACATAAATTGAGATTTCGCACAAAATGTACATAGAGGTGCTACAGTAGACAAATAGTTAATAATTATAAGACTGTCAGGTATATTATAATATTTTATCAACATTTAATGCACACAAATTATGCGCAATTACAAGTGCATCAAGAGAAATCAATATTAATTTAACATTTTGTAACACTCATTTTCGGCTTTGAAATTATCATGTTATCCATTTTCGAGTTAGTTTTTTTAAGAATAGGGAGTCTAACGGCAATGTTGTGCCGTCAGAGTGCAGCACTAGCACAAACCGTGAACCATAGAGTAACTTATTATATTATATATGCACTATTAAACAATTTTTTGACAAGTTTTACAGATTATTTGTTACGAATAAATATGAAATTTGATGCATCAAGGCGGTTTGTTTACTGTTTGCGCTAGTGGCGCTCCCTACGTAGAGCTTTCCGTAATATTCCTTATTGTATCTTGTGTTCCACACATTCATTCGCGTTCTCTGAGATTAAACGTGACATGCGAATGTGAGGGTTTTTTAACAGATTTTTTTAATAGTTAATACAGTTACATTTAATAAGCTGTGCTATAGGCTGTCATTAGGCTGAATGCATTGTTTAGTCTTATTTACCTATAGGTACTGTCCGGTAAAGTTAAAATTGCATTTCACAAAGGCATCTATACAGATAAATTTTAAATTACAATCTTAATATGTTTTCGAACTCCATAAATAACTTATCAACAATTCCTTGAACTGAGATCTAAGTATCTAAGATAACTTTTAAACTATGTAGTTAGTTGCTCATCGAGTTCACTAGAGTTAGACCAAAATAAGTCTGGAACGATTTTGATAGCAAACGCAGTGCCGTTATTTATAACACCTTCATTTTATAGAATATAGAGGTTTGACGTTTAAAATAACACTTGCACTGCGTGTGCTATCAAAATCGTTGCAGATTTATCTTGGTCTAACTCTTTTCTTGTTTTTCTGTCTGTTCCGGCTCACACTTAGCGGGCGACTCACGCGATTAACGCACAAGCGTGAATTCTATCCGCACAGTCATTTATCGCACCATGATTTTGCGCATTGAGGTCTACTGTGAAAATCAAAACTTCGTGATCTGCCTCTTTATCGCTCGAATATGCAGTGATATAGATAGGTAGATAACGAAATTTCGATTTTCGCGGTAGGCATTGATTCTCGATTTTATATCGAGAGCGGAAGTTACAGTTATTAAATTAAATATCATTATTGGTTCGCGACTTGTGTGCGCGACTCGCGCTCTTAGTCTGGCCGGGCTTTTAAGCATATTTCTAAAAATAATATTTCTCTATTATATTATAATCTCATAAATTGCTTTGCAGAAGATATAGTAATTATATCTATAAATATACACATTAATTTAAAGAAAACAAATTCTTTAAGTTTTTCGGTAAACTTCGAGTGATGTAGCAAGCTATTTTTTACAGAAACAACATTCATCTATTAGGTATGTCCATAAGGCTCAATATTCTAAACTACATTTTCATAAAGCTATATTCCCAATCAGAATGGCGTTAATAAACCACATTCTAAGTAATATTTGATTAATCTTACGTTAAGTAAATACTATACCTAAGTACACTACCGTACACAATATACAGGATTTTGATAAATCTAAATCTTTTTAGATAATAAATATATAAAAGATCTATTGTTAATAATTTACTACAATAAGCGTCACCAGTTGGTTAAATCTAAATCCTTACCATTCTTGCAATCTTTATTCTACCTTTAGGGACCTAAAAATGTATTCTGATTATGATTTTTTGACTTGATATTCAATGAGAGTGGTCCCGTGTACCTGAAAAACTAGGCCTCTGATAATAGATAAACCTAACTAACTTTAGGTATAAGTTTGAATTTTGAATAAAAGAAATTTTGAATCGTGATATTTTGGCATCTGTGAGGGAGATGATTAATACCAATGCTTTTAATGCTGCCTCCACATTCACGCCCGAAAACGCTGACTTTCTGTTGATTTATTTGCCGATTTAACTGAAATGCTGGTGCGTTATATTTAGTAGAGAATCGCTGAAAACAAATATTAAGAATTTGTTTTTTCAAGAATATTAAAGCAATCCACCACGGCATATATAATGGAAAAACCTTGTTACTTACTAATAAAAATCCCATGCAAATGTGACACAAATTTTCATAGATATCATGACCTGATTAGCTTTTTATTTAATTTGAGGCGCCATGGGATGGGGATTTTTAGTTAATTAATTTGCAAAGCCGTAAGAAAGAGAAGGGTTGTGACGATGACAAGTGCGGTGCTGTCATTTATCAGTCCAGCTGACTATGTGACTTTATACCATAGAAGCAAAGGCTTCTTCCATGAAAGCGTGGGTTTAAGTTTTCGCACTGAATTTTACGAAAAAATGTGGAGTGCTGATAAAAACAAAATTTCAAACAACACGACTTATCCCATGCCTTTAGGGAGACTAATGGAAGGACGGTACATTTACTCTGGGTCCTCCTTAAAGTTATCATTTTAAATTCAAGTTTGCCTACCTACGCCGTGGCCGCCTAATTGAGTAAACCTTGTGCCATTCAGTCTAATTCATTCATTTCATTATGCATAAGTGACTGCTTAATACTGTGTGCCTCTAGACCACTTGACTTGCGTTGTCGCGCGCGACTTCATAATTATGTCAAGCGCGATTTCAGGTAAGTATTAGTGGCGCGCGCCAACGCAAGTTATGCTAAGCGGTCAGAAGTGAATTCGCGGATGTATAGTTAATTATACTTGTCTAAACTTTTATTATAATTTGTAGTAATACCGGGTGCTCCATCTGAATATTATCGGGGTGAAAATGACGTCATTCTCGCCATATAAATGTCGTGCAATTATAGAATTAAGTATGGACCATTTTATTTTGATATTTTATATTGTTAATAAGCTTCCAAGCTCCCAGTATGTACTTAAAGTTCAGTTAATATATCTCTACAATATAGAAATCATATAGGTACTTATAGAAATACCGAGAATCCACTTCAAGGATTTAAATGACCGGAATTATTGGTAATAACTCATATAAATCTAAGAATTCAAGTCCGTTTACCCATTTTGTTTTGAGGGAGAAAAATATAATTTTTATGGAAATACCGGATTATTTACAATAGTAAAGTTAATCGAATCCACATTTCAAGAGGAACTGAACATGGGGATAAACGGTTATGAGAGTTGAGTTGCTATTCAATTCACGAAATGTTTTGTTTGGTTTGTGAGCTCGTTCCTAATATACTTTGACTCGAAACCTAACTATTAGATACAGCTATATTATGCAATTCAACATCACACTTGTACTTATGAATATCAGCCCTGGAGCGAGATGTCTACATTAAATAAATACGAAGGGATCTCAAAAGCTGACCAAAATTAGATTCTGGATGTCACTAATTATTATCCAAATTTTCATATGTAAGTTCGTTTCAAAACTCTTTCATTGTATACCTATGCGATTCATAAACCGTTACGATTAATCGCTACATTCGGTCAGTCGCGTCGAATCGCCCGTTGTGGATCTTTGTAGGTAGTTGCCCCAGTTGCGATAACCAGAAGGTTACAGGCTCTTCCACCGATACCGCACTGTACATAATGTGAAGCAAATAAACGCATTTAATTTCCCATTAAGGAAAGGGACAAGTTAGTCACGGCAGTGGAAGGGCCTTTAAATTTTTAGGAATGGCTGTGGCCTGTGTTATCAGAAATGACACAGTTATCTACTTCCACTGCTGGAACGCAATTCAATCAATCTTACAAATTTGTTTAATAGATAGACTTATGATAATCAGGATAATTGTTGTGAAATTGTGACTAACGGGGACAATTATTATTTAACTAAATAATATACTATCTACATATATTATCTACCTATATAAATATCTATTGAGAAAGTTAATATTATTTAAAAAAATGATTTCTTTTTAAATAACATTTGGTCAGGAATATCAATTCTCCAATTTAATCGGAAACATTAAAATTAATAAGCGTATTTTTCATATATTATGGGATAAGATTATACTAGTTAAGCTACATATAATAAGTAAGTATATATTATATATACATTATTTATGTCTTATCCTCGTAATGCCAAACGATCTATTTTTAGGACAGCAAAATGTACATATAATTATAACGGCCTAAGAGGCCCATTTTGTGGTCTAAATTTTAAACATTATTAAAGTCCTGTTCTAAGAATTATTTCTATTTTTATTTCGCCTCATCGCCTGTACATGCGACAATAAAAGTTAACAAGGAATGAGTTGCTCCTTTACCAGCATTTTTTATACATAATACATTAATTGCTAACTATTTTTTTGTTTAAATAATTGTAATGTACTTAAATCTGACTTAAATGAAAAAATGTGAAAAAAATTCAGTGTAAATGCAAAGAAACTAATCGAACTTGTTGGAATGTGAAGGTGTATCTATAGTAGACTGTTCGTAATTTGGCTACATTCCGTAATACCCAATAAAACAAGATGTTTTTGTAGGAAACCCCGTAAATACGAGTGTTTACCCTGCAATAAAAATATACTCGACTGTTATACTTACTTTTTTTGTGACAGTTTTTTTTGCTGTGGTAACGCAGATTCGCATATTATTCGCATGATACCTGTGTTCGCAGCTTTTAGTCGCAGTTCGCGCATTGAGTGTGGAGCTGGCTTAATGATAACTATTGCAGCCTTAAATTTTAAGGTCCTACTCTTCATTGTTTTATTGGATATCATTTCAGCACGATCAGTTCGTTAAACATTTAGTTATGACTACTGTACAATCATTATTCACGAACGGAGAAATTATTCTATTGACATACCTATCAATGACAAATTAAAAGGTTTAACGACATAACGTTATAATTGTCAAGTAGGTACTGATTGAAACCAAGCAGGTAATTCATAATTACGTAATGGAGTAGTTTCTAGTACCTTCAAACTATCTTAATTCCTCGACATTATAGATCCTCCTCGATATTAATTATTCGACATAAAAAACAAATTAGAATAATCTGTTTGTTTTACACCAAGACGGTGACAAACGAACGTACGGTTCTCCAGATAGTAAGCGGATATCGTACAGATACTAGTCTATGCAGGCATACAGCTTCAAAGGTGTTACGTACGGGTTATCGTGACTTTTTAATGGTAAACAAGGATTCCCTTCGTTAATAGATTCCAGGGCTCGAATTTTTAGTGCCGAAGACGTCAAACTACAACCACATTTGTAGGCAAAATGACGCATTTTTACGTCATCCGCACCAAAATTCGCATTGGATCCAGCGGATACAGCCCGATTATGAGACAAACGCAGGTCTCACTGCCAACACAGGGCATTATCGGAAGATCTGGTAACCTTACTACTCACTCACCATTAGAAACGCAACACTACGTAGATTTAGAGTATCTAAATACTTACCCAGGTAGCAAAGTGACGTCAGCGACGTAATAATGACGCCATAAAGACGTCATAATGATGTATAAATGCTACCTGGGTATCTAGTTGTTATTATGGCCACCCAGTGCCGAGGAATAAGAACCATCACTACCTTCTAGTTTATTTTTTATTGGTACCGTATTCACGTATTTAAGAACTGTTACCGTAGAAGTGTTAGAAACACTACTAAGTCACAATAGGCATTTGACATTGAACACCTGCGAAATCCATTCGTCATCAGGCTAAACCTAAAGAAAATCTTAACCGCGAATCCGCGAATAATCAATAATGAATTTATAAACTACTGGCTAGCGCCATTCGGCCCGCCGTATCGAATTTGGCTCACTATGGTGTCTTCCAAATTGAATGTACACTCAGGCTTTTCACATTGTGCTTTCAATTCAAAATTTGTGCGTAACGAAACACGTTAACATATAGAATTCGAATTTTAAATGAATATCCATTGCTGTTATGTTGGCAACATTATTATAGTTGGTCAAGCAAATCTTTTCAGTAGAAAAAGGCACGAAATTAAAATTTTCTATGGGACGATAACCCTTCGCGCCTACACTTTTTTAACTTGCCGCCTTTTTCTACTGACAAGATTTGCTTGACCAACTATACATATATATAGTTTGTCAAAGGACTGTCACTGTGACATTTCAAACATAGACATAAAGAAATTATCTTTAATCAAATTATCTTTGTCTTACACCTAGTACTAGCACCCAAGATAAAAGGATGAGTATAGTTTTTTTGTTGTTATTTACTGACAATTTGGTTTGACCTAATAGTTTGTAATTTTTCATGTGAAAGAAAGGGACAAACTATGTTTAAGTCACCTCCCACTCGGTCCGTTTTTTCGCATAGGTGCACGGTCTTGATATAATAATAGTTATTTATGCAACAAGTGCGGATTTTTTTTTACAGTACATATGGTGCTACTTTCTCGCACTAGTACGGAAAAGAGCACTTTTCCACACTAGTGCTTTTTGTTTTAAATTTTTTAATAATTAAACTTATTTGCCATTATATGTTTTTTTTATTTACTCGCACAATGCATAGTAAAACATTGTATGATACACGTGCGTAAAGATGATTTCCGACGAGTGGAATTTTATTCAGGAGCGAGCAAAGCGAGCGAGTAAATAAATAAAAAAAACATATAATGGTAAATAAGTTTAATTATTAAAAAAATGAAAACAAAAAGCACTAGTGCGGAGAAGTAGTACTTTCCGCATGATATGGCTTCGTAGGAAACGCACTTTTCGAGCACATGCATTGTAAAAGGTCTTTGCCTACTTCAAGGAAGCGAAAATGTTGCCAGGATACTTATTTAAATTTCGAACGCAGCGACGTTTAATTACTGCAAGCATTTTTACACACAAACAACGGAAATTTAAGTTTTCTTCAAGAGCGAAGAGAACATGTTGTAACAGTTAGATTTAACGCTATTTACAAATGTGGCTAAATATTATTCTTCTGTCGGCGCAGGAGCTGGGGGGATGTTGGCTTCCTCTTCGGCCTTGGCTCGGGCCTCTGCATCTGGAAATATTTACAACGTCATACATTTTTTTGATCTGACTCTGACACGTTTAAGACCACTATTTCTCGGGCCCTATTGCTCAGATTGAGTGGTATAAAAAGATAGCTTTTACTTAACGGACACTAAGCACCACTTGCAAATCCTTAACCCAGGGTTAACCGATTAAACCGTTAACCTAGTGTCAAATTGTACTGGTAACCATGGTAACTCCAGGTTTAACCGGTTAACCCCGGGGTAACTGAATGATGCAAGTGGCCTTTAGGGAGTAAGCACAAGAGGCAAGGTACGTACTTACATGAGAATTAGCGTACCTTGCCTAAAAAGGACGTTTAAGAGGAAAGGGGACGGCCGTTTTTCCATACAAACGTAGTCCCCATTTTCCTCTCTGGATATGGAAAATATTTTTACTTAATTGGATGTATCATACAATACATCCAATGCCCCTACGTTCGACTTTTTAAGATTTTTTCATTATGGTAAAAATTAGGAGCGAAAAATAGATTTCATAAAATTAAATGCTCCTAACTCATAAAATCTAATAATAAAAAATTATAAACAAAATATTACGTAGGGGCATTACATCTAAGCTGTGGTTTATATACAAAAAAAATGTGTCAAAATATTTTCAAATGAGGACTACGTTTGTATGAAAAGGCGATTTCGCGCGGGTCCTCCACTTTCGTCTTAAGCGGCAAAAGTGGGCATCCTGCATGGTGGGATGATTGGACAGATGGATTAGGCACCTAATGATTTGCCTGAGGCTTTACCTTTAGCAGCTTGCTCCTTCCAAATTTTCTTGTTGTCACTGAGGCAGGCGACCCATGGCTTTCGGATCTTGAACTTTGTGCTGGTTTCGTTTACTGAAACGATTAACAAAATAATTAAATTTGATATACACATACAAAGTTAAGAATTTATTGTTTTATCTATGAATTAAATGGTATAGTTGAGTCTCATTTATTCATAATGTCCATATGACCGAAATATAAAAAAAAGTAATTTGTAACTACTTTGCCACAGCAACCGCGCGAAATATTAGTTCTTTTGTACGATATAAAAGGGAAAACATTCTAGGCTCGATAATAAACTCCATGAAGCCGTTCTGGGATTCGGCTACTTATGTGTTTTCCTGATCACAAAATCTCTAGGACGTAGGATCCAGCCTGTAAACATTAACTTATATAACAATGTATTAAACTTATGTTTTAAACTTACCGATTTTCCCCGGAGCATCCTCACTAATCGGTTCTTGACTAGCTCCAGTCTTGCTGCTAGAGTGCAGAGGCCCAAGGATGCATTCCAACATATCAGCACACACCCCCATGCTGGGCTCTACAATAAACTCTATGAACCCGATCTGGGATTCCGCGACCAATGTGTTGTTACGGTCGCAAAGGGGGCTAAATGGCAGCCCTAGTTCGCGTTCCTTGTCGCCTTGGAGGAAGAACTCGTCCAGGAGGCTCATCGTCCATCGGTGGTGGAGGTCCCATCTCTGGAAATTGTTGTTGATTATGATTAGTTCAGTAAGTTTGGTCAATGCAGACATGCTCATAGTTTGAATAAATATATCATTTTGGTTGCAGATAGTATACTTGAGATGCTGTAGAATTTACATTTCTTGGATACATTTTACTCAAAGAAAAGTCAGGTCGAGTGAATGCCAGTTAAGAAAAATTATTCTATCCCGGACATAGAATCTATGTAATATCATTTTAATGCTATTGACACTGAGGGCATGTTCCGCAGCTGTCGGAAATAGAAGAAGCATATATAATAGCAATGCAAACATCAACAAGGCGCGAATAGGGAGCGCTTTTATTTTTTTGTTTATGGTTATAAATACTCATATCTACAAAGTGTAAGTATATAAATACCTTGGCAGGATGCGAAATATCACAGCAATGTAACACCAGGGACGCCGCCTTTGACTTGTCCACCGTAGGCTCAGCCAGCGTCAGTAATGAGCGCATGTTCTTCAGCTGCTGGAAGTGGAAGCTCATGTCGGTTGCCAGCACCATGTCGATGACGAGGGTGCGGAACTCGCGGAACTCGTCGCGCGACAGGTTCTGAAGAATGTTGCATTCCTCGTCTTTTATTAGCCTGGAAGGATAAATGAATATTGTCAATTATACAGCTTGCAAGGTTTTATACACGCTGCAGGTACAAAAATATGCAAATTTAAGACAGAGCTCAGGAAATTACTTGAATCCGACTAATCTAACTCTAAACCAACTGTGATGTCATAGAATTTTTACACATCCGCACTTAAGTTTTGACAAGTATGTGCAGAGTCAGCTTGGTTCTGAGTATGTTGTCTTCGAATTAAATTTTTGTATCTCGGTTACAGTACAGGGATACTAGATTTTGAAGGCCCTTTAGAGCTTCGTTTGCCAACATATTACCAGTAAATATTAATAACAAATAGGGTGCCAACTGAATAAACCACAGCAACTAAGTAAGCACTTAGGTTGCTGTAACCCGCCGAGAGCCACTTGCCTCTTAGAAACAGCTGAGATTGTTTACATAAATGATTAACTTGGTTCCGGATAATTTCCAGCCGCCGGGTCTGATTTCCAGGCCTTTTCCGGGTCAGTAAGCTAATTTTGAAATCTGCCCGTTGCAGGGAAATAAGGGTAAACAATTTTATCGTAAAAGGATGTACCTATTAACAAACAGGTATCACTTTAGGGGGGCCTAACAGCTTCGCCAAAGTTCGTGATATGGACAAAATATGTGTTTTATAAGACAAGTGGATATGGATATCCTGACTAGTTCTCCGATTTGGGTACGAGTAATCAGAGGCCAGTAGGTAATCATTCATTCAACGTCACGTTGTAATGTTTTTTCCTCTTAAAATATCATTATTAAAATTATAAACACTTTATTTGACTGGCGACAATTAAACTTTTGACTGATATTTATCATATCCAAACACATCAATTGAAATTTAATCAGTCAAGCAGTAATTTATCGTCTCGGGGACGACGTCAAGGGTTTTTGGCGTTTAACATATTCACTGCCAGCGACCCGCTAGACAGGTTCTTCAGTTCGTAGTCGCTTTTCGCTACAAATGGGTTTTCCCGTGTTATCGGTTACGAATGTAGCGCGCAGCTTGCGCTAGAGTGAGAATTTTGACAATAGTGGTGGTGGTTATTGTTCGATAAAAAAAGTGGCTGTGACATACGGACGGACATACAGACAGACATGACGAATCTATAAGGGTTCCGTTTCTTGCCATTTGGCTATGGAACCCTAAAAAGGTATAGCCAGAACTTCAAAGATGCTCTAAATTGCGTACTTACCACGCCCAACATTTCAACTTAAAAATACAGTTGTCTTTGTCTGTTTCATTATTAGGTCGCGATTTATTCGTTTTTTTAAGACGGGCAATGTTGGACATGGTAGGCAATGTTGAGCAATTTTGCGGTGTATTTGGGTCGGCAAAGCGCAAGTAATACCTCTGGAGTTGCAGGCGTCAGGCTACGGTGACTGCTTGCCATCAGGTGGGCCGTATGCTTGTTGGACACCGACGTCGTATAAAAAAATTAAGGTATCGAAATGTTAAAAAAAACCTAAAAGTTCACAGTCGAATTCGAAACAAACAACAAAATCTTTGCCAAAAATCTAAATTGTATGCAAAATAACCCTCAACTCCATTTCCTTACCTTAATCTTACAAACTTTGTATTAGCATTTCAAATTACACTGTAGTTAATCTCCATAATGAATTCCTGTGAGAATATCTTTGACTCAGTTAAACCCAAACTTTGGATTTTACTTTGCATAGAATAATATCTCGGGATAAAAGCTCATATTTGGGGATACAGTTGTAAGTACCACCCTCCGGAGGCCCAGAAGCCCCAGAAACACTTGTTTTGTTTTTGAATTTGCAACCCTCAATTATTTAAAAGTTCAAAATACAGTCATGGACAAGTTTAGAGGAACGCAAAAAAAAGTTTAATTACTAATTATGAAATTACTTTAGGTGCTGTAATCCAGTAATTAAACCTTTTTTTTGCGTTCCTCTTTTGTTCATGAGTGTTGATTGCGGTACATATGTACAAAAATTTGTACGCGCGGTCTCAGGAAGACACCTATATAAAAATAATATTGTACATCCAGGTGATGTTTTAGTGCCTTAAAAAAGGGGGGGGGGGGGGGAAGTAATATTTTATTTTATTACTACTGATAAAGTTTTTAAACTAGAGAGTTAATAACTCTCTACAAATGTGAACACCCCTAATTAGATTATATGGGAACAACTCTTTATAAATTAACGTAAGAAAACGTAAAATAAATTTTTAAGGTGTCTTAAATTTTTCAATTGAGTTTGCTGACAGTCTCAGCCGTGTTATACTCGTATTATACATTTTTAACTTCTAATCGCTATTTAACTCTTTATCTGGCTGACAGAAAGAGGCAAAAGGGCAGTTAATGGATACAAGTATTTTATAAGACGCGATACTGCTATCAGAAAATTGCCCAAACAGCGGTTACAAATGCCTACTGATACAGTCTTTAGACTTGAGACATACGTATAGCCCATTTCTCTGTTTTTATACGAAAAACACCAGCTTTAGTAATAGGTATTACTTTTCTTCAAATTCTAAAAAGATCTCAATTTCAAACAGCCTATTTTATTGCAACTTCACTGCTCGTAAGTAACAGTAGAACTAGACTTTAACGTTGTAATTTTACTTAATGGAACCAGACAGTTTATTACCTACCTATTTCCCTGAAAAAGCTTTTTGAAAAGAAATAAAGTGTGCTAAGGATCTGTGTGAAAGCAAACGTGTTTCAAGGGACATTTTTTAATTGATGTTAGTCGACCTTTTAGGGAAGAAGCAATGTTAATAAGCCAATTAACCGTTGCGTAAAAGTGACGCTTAAGTCCCCGGCAAGCTCGGTTCTCCAGCACAAAGTTTTGAGCTCATGTGTTTAGTGATAAGTAGGACATTATTCACAGAATAGTGTGATGATGACGGTCTCCTACTTATTACGTGCTAATACGATACTCGAACGCCCCAGTGCCCTATCTCCGTCAATTTGCCCCTCTGTCGTCATCCATCAATCCTTCCATCGGGTGAATTAGGGCCCGCTCGCATTGGCCTTATCGCCGAAGGCGGTTTCATAGAAAATTGGCTATCGCAAAGCAGCGGGCTTCACTAGACAGAGAATATACAGTAGATGATTAGCGACAACCAAGTAAAGCGAAAGTTCGCGTGAATCCGATCTGAACCGAGCAAAATGGCATGTCTTGGAGGCCAAGTTGAGCGAGTTATTTCCTGTGACAGCTCAAAGAGATAGTTCTAGCCCCATTATTATTGTTAAAATTCAAAGACTAACCTACTACCTACCTACTCAAAAAACTTTACGGGCCTGATTTAGTTAAATTATGTTTTATCCCTTTCTTACAAATACATAAGTCAAAATGACAGATAAAGACAAACGATTCATAGCTAATTCAGGCCAGTAACGCGTTTATGAATAACGCCATAAATATTTACCGCTTCTTCTAGATAAATACTCGGAATCTACATCTATTGAGCAAGATATTGAGGTCGATAACGAGCATCTTTCTCGTTAACATAGGATTTTCTCTTCTGCTGAAATGACGTCACAGCGTCAGATAGAAATGTCAGTGTGCACTGGCCCTATCTTTTACTACGAATTTCGAATTATAATATAAATTGCCCGCGTCTCCGCTCAAATGAAGTGTCAACGCAGCGTTATTTACGCGCTACAGTTGTCAGAATTTTGTGCTGATCAAATCAGAAAGTTGTTAAAGTGGCATTAAATTTACATTGGATAGAAAATGGCGTAAAAATGAAGGCATTCGCTTACTCTTCAGGTTTTCAGATAAGAGTTATTCGACTTGAAAAGGAATAAAAGATTAGAGTAGACGCTTTTATTATTCATAAACACATTCAACTTTAGTGAAATAAAAAGAAATCAAATATTAATACCGCAAATATAACCTTAACCTACCAATGATTTGCCAAGTTGGACCACTGGATGAATAAGGATTTCTTTTCAGACATACGATAATCTATATTCATTCACAATCACTAATCACAAGGATTTGTTAGTCATGCTCCTCGATAAAATATACCATCGATATTATTTATATGTACAGTGAGGTTCGAAATTGCATGGAGAAATTATGAATGGAATTCATTCATAATTTCTGTACAACAAATCATAGCAAAACGCGCTATCGCGGCAAAACGCGAATAGATGAATCTCTACAAAGATTAACTGATTTCAAGGTACATGAATAAAAAACCATCACAAGTCTTTAAATAAGCTCCAACGTTTCAAAGACACTTACAGGAATAATAGTATTCACAACGTATTATGGTGAGCATCAATCGATTAGAATGCCGTTTAGGCTAATGCATGCTCCTTAACGACACGCACGACGGTACCTACTTAGGTTACTCATAAACGTCTCTTATCTAAAATACCGTTGATAACCGTTTATCCCTATCTGTCATTGTGATATTTGTGTTTGTTAGAAAGAGACAAAGTTTAACAGAGATTTGATAAGTTTCATGAACAGGGACAAGTTTGTAGAGCTATAGAAATGTACTGGACTAATAAACTCACACGGTCCTATCATCCACAATTATTTAAGTTTGTTTCTTCAAATATTCATAGTTATTAAGTAATGGTTCGCCCTGTAGACTTACTTACTATAGGTATGTCTACTATACACGACCTTTGTCGAATATGCCTACATTTGAGGTAGCATGTAACTAGGGAATGCAAACTGGTTTTCATTTGTATTATGCAATTTCGGGTAATAACCGGTTATCAACCGGTTTTTCAATACAATTAAAAGCTGGTTTGCATTCCCTACATGTAACCGCTTAAAAGTTCATCTATGATACTACGAGTTGGGTAAATAGACGAGCATATCATTTACTCTGATAGATCGAACTGTCAGACTCGTGATAATGTACTGAACTACACAATAAGAATGATCGTTTCGGGTCGTTGCTGCAAAACTTTATTGAAGACTGACCTTAGAATGGTTAGAGATAAAAAACGCATGAAATGAAAAATGGATGTATTTATTAATTTTCCAGGAATGATAAGATAAGTTTTATGACAAGAGACAAGAGAATCTGAAAGACAGGTCGTACAAAAGAAGGTAGTGTTATAATAGTTTAATTAATGAGAAGGCTTTTTAAATAGCCTAAGTATGGCGTTGAGTTTACAGTGTTGATAATGACACTTGTGTAAATATTCTCACTAAATACTGATGATTTAGTATTAAAAAAAACATGCCGCAAACGTTTAACTAACAACTAACTATAAATGCTGTGTTCGCCTGTAATTGGTGGCGCAATCATAATATACCTAATGGTATGCAAGTGTGTTAGTCTATAAGTTGTTGTTGCCACTGTTGGTGAACCTTAATAAAAAATAAAATAAAATAAAAATAAAATAAACTTACTTTACACATTGGGTTTGTTTTAATTTAGATTTTCAAAGAAATATTTTACAAACGTTTATTTTGTGCCTACAGTTATAAAAATATTTAAAACTAAAATATTACTTTGCTAATCTGCGAAAAGACCAAACGAACAATACTCAATAGGGAGTATGGTGGTTTGTTATATTTATTTGCGTATTTATTTTTGCGGTGGGAAGGTGGGAACAATAATTGCATGTAAAAAATACGCAAATAAGTATAACGGGTTAGCACTGATTGGCTCTTCTTTCGCGGATTACCAAAGTAATATTTTGGTATTAATTAATATGGATGCCCGCAAAGTAACACCTGATTCTATTCATTATAAAAAGAATATTATTTGGAGTAATAATCAACTTTGGTTTCATTTTAAAGTTTTTCTATAACATGAAAAACGCGCGGATGCGATTTTTAATCTTAATTTGTGCAGTTTTGTGATTTTACGACCTATCAAGACTCCCTCCCACCCCCTGTAAGAAAATATAAGACATGGTCGGCCCCCTCCACCCCTAAATCTCCTTCGTAATAAATGAATGGCACCATAGGTATAAACAAAATGTAGGGATACGTACACAAACATACCTATTTTCAAACAGGAGCACGCTAAGACTACATTCGCCACTTAATACTGCAGGCAGGTAAGTAATTAGTTCGACCGCTCTCCGGGGCACGTTAGCTAATTACTAACACTCCTAGTATTTAGGTATATAAGTTTGAACAAAGATAGATATAACTCCATAATAGATGGATACAGTCTAAGGAAAAAACGTGCCTCGAAAATCAAGAAAATTTGACTTTCGATCAGAGCGCTTTGGCTAGCTTTGGCCTACTGTCGTATAGATGGCGTTGACGGTTTTGTTTGTTATTTAACAATTTTTACGCATATCAGTGAAAGAACATGGGTCAAAATCATAAAAATAATTAGTGCAAATAAAAAAAATCATTTATCCATATTTAAATACATTTTATCGTATTTTTATAAATCTTCATTTTTAGTTTTAAAGTGTGTCGATAGATGGCAGTGAATTTACTGTGGTTACAAAATTTACTATGACAGTACCGCTCTAGTATAAGTTACTCTATGGTTTGAATATACGCCTGTATCCTATTCAATGAATATTATAACGTGACTAAAGAAACTCGTGTGAGCTGGTCCGATAGTGACATTTTCTCTATTTTTTGTTCATTTCATTTCATTTATAACGTTAGTAGTGTAATATATAAGTAATTGAGTTCTGCCTAGATAAATTTGGGGTCAGTTCAGTAACGCTAGTTTAAAACTTAAGGTAGGTAATCAAAGCCAAATGTCATTCATTTTCAACTATATATCGTTATCCTGCATATCACAGTATTTAGGTAGAGGTACTCTAGTTTATGAGGTACATCACACTACAAAGAATCTGGAAATTTCTAGATTCAACGGGCATTAGTAATGAACTTTAAACGTCCGCCGTTTGAGACTTGACAGGGATGGACATTGTTCGTAGACTTCGTAGAACCAAAGATAGATATAACTTCGTAATAGATGGATACAGTCTAAGGAAAAAACGTGCCTCGAAAATCACGAAAATTTGGCCTACTCTCGTATAGAGGGCGTTGACGGTTTCGTTTGTTATTTGGCCAACCCGCAATCAAAAAAGGCGATGAAAATATATGAAATTGTTAACTTAGGTATTAAGAAAGAAAGAAAGAAAAGACATTTATTGTAAAGACCTTCTACAAACAGCGCCACCTCAGTTACAAAAAAGAACTTACTCACTAAACACTTAAAGCTAGGTACAATGGTAGTTATAGAAAAAGGAGTAAGGTAAGGGTTAATGAATAACAAGAAATTTTGGCGCCGCTATAGTGGCTACAAAAGGACGCCACTCAGCATATGCTCTGGTATAAATAAATACCACAGCGCTGGTTTTCTGTGGCACCCCGGGCCGGAGGGTAGCTTAGAACTATTTGGGATAAATATAAAAATACAAATAATATAAATACTTACTATAAAGATACAGATAGGTTATAGATTCATGTAGGGTAAAATGTTATGATGGTAAGGGTAGGTAGATATTATTAGTATTATAGACATTATAAGAGGTAGGTAAAATAATAACTATATGTATAACTCTAGTAAAAAAAAAAAAAAAACTAAGTCCGACGATTTGAGAAATCCATGGGGCGCAACGAGCACGGCAATTGCAGGCTAAAACGATATTTTTTAAATTGGAGTTTAAATGTGAATAGTGTCTTAGTTACGTATAGGCGGAGGTATGTTGTTCCAGCATTTCGTGGCAGAGTAGCGAAAACTGCCACGAAATGCTGCTGAACTGCCGTGTCTCGGGCAGATAAGTCGAATGGCTTCTCTAGTCGGGCGGGTGGAAAACTTTAATTTGTTGAAGAGGTACAGAGAGGTAGAGGTATTAAGCGTAGATAATAAGAGTTGATTTGTCTTGCTATGTCACAATAAGGGTGACATTTTCATTTGTGAAAAAACAATTTTTCTAATAAAGATAAAAAAAAAAAATTTTTTTTAACGCATATCAGTGAAAGAACATGGGTCAAAATCATATAATAATAATTAATGCAAATAAAAAAAATAATTTATCCATATTTTAATACATTTTAACGTATTTTTATAAATCTTAATTTTTAGTTTTAAAGTGTGTCGATAGATGGCAGTGAATTTACAGTGGTTACAAAATTTACTATGACAGGTACCGCTCTATCTTATTATATCCTCTTTGGTAGAACCGATGACTACAGGAGATGGGTGACTTGAATGGCGACTACGTACGGATATTAGAGCTTTGGAAATGCCCTCAATAAGTACACCTTATCTGAATAAGTGAGAGTGAGATCTGATCAGGATCGCAAAATAGAAGTTGAATGGGGATCATTATAGGTCTGAATCTGCAGGGATAACTTTCAGCAAAACGATTGTTTTTCAAATGCGTCAGAATTTAGATGAAACTAACGATCTGGCCGACTAGCCGACTAGTCGGCCGACTAATCGGCTATCCGAGCGCCGATTAGTTGGCCAGTCGGCTAGTCGGCCAAATCATTAGTCGGTACATCACTAGTATATAATATACACACGTACACGTTTTTGTTATTTGAGTCTGAAATACTGAAAAACTGTATCCCACCTGTACGGGTGCAGTTCAAAAATTAGCTTTAGATTATATTAACTTTGTGATGTCTACAGGAAAGACGATCGAGTTGAGCGTACAATAAAATGTCTATGAACCAGATGTTGAGAACAAACAATAGGCAAAACCCTTTTTATTTGGCACCGTCACCAGAAAATTTATAAGAACCCTTGCGGGAATTCAACCAAGAAATGCATTTTGCACCCGTTTTCACCAGCGGTGTTTGATTAAAATGTAAATTTTAGCGACAGGATAGCTCAGTTTTTATTTAACGTGAAACGAGATTGCTCCAAGACAGGGGAATGACAATATAATTTTCATCTCACTAGCGTGGATCTCAAGATCGTCTAGCAAAAATCCACACCGGACGCTGCCGTGAAAAAGTACCGTAAATCTTTGGGCTTGGGGCTACTTTGATTTGCGGGTCGACTTTGTAGTTGTTTTAACGAGTTGAAAAACACCTTAGCAGTTATTTTTGCTTTATTGACAAAACTGATAGTTGCTTCACCGCATAGTGACCGGGTGCGCGTGTAATACTATTATTTCGTCGAGAAAAAAATAATAATGGTTTAAGTTGGTACGCTTTATTGGCTGAAAAACTTTCGACTGTACTTTTTAATAATTAATACATGCAAATTTATGGTGTCTTACGTCACACTAGTGTTTATTCACGAGTTTATAAAAAAATAACTGAACTCGATAACCTATACATGCACACGTAGCGGGGAATCCATGGGTCGGGTGTCTTTGAACACTTATACGTGGTGAAATTGATCAAGTTATCAAAGTATCATCAGGAATTATTTTTGGCAGCTTCCGATGTTTTCATGTATACTTTCAATACTTATATAATAAATAGGTAATCGTTTATGAGTCTGTAGTACAGGCAGAGGTTGTAGAATTGTAAGATTGTATGTACGGGTGGAACTCCGGAACTGCTCATCCGATTTAAAATTTTTTTTTACATTTAAGTAAGGCGTAAAAAGGTACGTACTGAGGTATTAAAAAGGAGTACGCAACAGTTACTATGGATTCACATAATTTGACCTTTGTCACAGTGTCCTAATTTTATCCTTATCAACTAAACTTAGAGGAGTAAGAGGTACGAAAATAGATCCTAATGTCAAAGGTCTTTACATGTCTGGCGCGACAGCGTGGGTGAACTATAATTGTAGATGTCAATAAAGATATAAATTCGTATTTATAAGTATTCTTAATGTAATTAGTTAAGATATTTTAATCAGGGCAGAATTCGCCATAAGAGCTAAAATTTGTTGTTGTACTCCTCTTTCTGATATTGATAGGTACCCGAGCAAGCGAAATATTACAAAATTAAACCACGAGCGTATTTGCAAGGGAAAATTGTGGCAAAAACAACACTTTGTTTAAAAAATGTAACATGATAGCACCATAATAACTTTAAGCTTAGAATAAATTTAAAAGTGGAAAAATTAGTGTCTTGGGTGAGACTTTAACTCACGGCCTCAGGATCGATACTCCAACGCTCTGCCAACTGAGCCACCAAGACCTCATCCATAGCCAGCGAATCTTTCCACCATTAATATGGGTCTAGGGGACCCTAGCGACATCTACCGTAAGAGCGTTACACTTCCTAAACGGCTACCGGAGTTCCAAGTTATTATTATTTATTTATTTAAGAAACAAACAGTCGTTTACAAACAAGTTTACAAATATTTCTTAAATTAAGACCTGGAGTTTCATTATTGTATATAAATTGCAGTTTACAAAACATAATGTAGGTGTTATATTGGAATTTCACCAGTTACAGACGTTTCTGCTTGTTAAAAATTAAATTAATAATAACTGTTGCTTATTATATTGACAATCACAAAATCTTAAAAATTTAAGCTGGGTAAATGAACTAGGCCACACTTGTTAAGAGTGTTAAGACATAGCATGTTGTCAATCAAAAAGCTACAAGTATAAATGTACATTCGCGATGTGACAAATGATAACCACCCTAACGAACCAGAAACTCCACGTGACTGCTCCATGTCTATTTTCATCGGAGCGTATTCGAGAAATAATGAAGGAATAGAGATAGACACGTTTTTTACATACTGAATTGTACCTTGTTAGTTACGAGATTAAGGTCTGAGGCGATGACTGTTAAAATGCAGATTGAAAAAAATGCTCCGTGATAGTTCATGTCGTGGAGTTAACCATGAATTGTGATCTAACTATGGGTATCGTTATATATCGTATACATTTTACACATTCTTCATAGGGTGCAGTCTATATGGGGCAATAACATACAAGCTGGGAGAAATAGGTGGACAATTAGCTCCATGCATAAATTTATTTTTATTTTTGGATTCATAATTTATATCGTTGGAACACCGGAAATGATAAAAATACTTTTGTAAACCTTAACATTATTTTATTAAAAAATATTTAAAATGTTGAAAATTTTTGAGCGGTTGACACGCTCATAATTTTTGGCGCGAATTCGACAGAGCGTGATGACGTCACACGTTGGGCGGCCCAACTGACGTTTGCTACTAATGACACTAATCTGTCGAACGCGTGACGTCACGTGGCGTTTCGAGCGTTTCGCTCACTAGCTTTTCGCGGGCAAATTTTCGTACTTTTTATTTATAATTTTAAGTAATTAAATGGTAATTTAAAAACGGAAATGCATTTGTAACATGATATAACGGTAACAAACATCCGAATAAAACATATTTCGTTCAAATATAAACTTCATGCATGAGGCTAATTTAAAATAGTGGACGCAGCCTGATTCCTAATGTAAGGTGTCGGTCAGTAAACTGTCGGTCTTGGAGGTCAATGCTAAGGTATGGACATCTTGGTTTATATAATGATGACGATATGAGGCCTACAAGAGCTCCTGCGCATGACCGGTTTTGGAAACCTTTGAGAAAGGCCTGCTAACCTATGGAAATCTTGGTTGATGTAATGATGATGATCTTTAAAGGAGGCCTGTGCTTAGCTATGGAAAACTTTCGATTGATATAATGATAATCATAGTCATAAATAATTGCACCTAATGTAGATATACCTATATTAATATTCGTAACGCTTTGGCCTGTTAGCTGTAAGTTACAGATGTATACTTGAAAAAAAAAAAAAAAAAAAAAAGATGTGACATAGTAATGTGTGTGTGTGTGTGTGTGTGTGTGTGTGTGTGTGTGTGTGTGTGTGTGTGTGTGTGTGTGTGTGTGCGCGTGTGTGTCCGTGATGGATAAACTGTTGCTTCCTAAATGTATTATTGTCAACATATCTGTACACAGTTATTCAATAAATATTATCTTATCTTATCTTATCTTATCTTGAAGTGGCCTTTATTATGTGAGGCAGTAAATACACTAAATACCTGAAGGCGGCGCTGATATGGTGGTTTTCGAGCACAGCGCGGTCGTTGTATAGCAGCGCCGTGTCCGAGCCGGACATCACGTGGAAGTTGTTCGTGGTGCCGGTGTGCTCGAAATCGTGGATCACCGCCGCGACCAGCGTGGCGAAGATCTCCAGGTCTGATAGCCAGTTCTGGAAAAATACGAGTTCCGTCAATCTTAACGCGGTCTACAGATGTTTCAACTTCATCTTGATTTTTTATTGCGATTTGTTGTTAAATTGATTCGTTTGTCACCCTTAACTACTGTCGACAATGTCTTTAGTTGTAGAGGAAGTCCAAAAAGGTTTCAGTTGTGGATACTTTTTTGTGCTTGCTAGCATTGGAAGTTAGTTTTCTTTTTATCTAGTTTCGTTGTAGGAAGTTTAATGTTAAGAAAGAAGCTGATAGTTTTTCTCGCCTTTACGAGTAGCGCGGTAACATCTCACTATTGAGAAGCGGCCTTAACTATATCAAGCATGGCTGTGGCTGCAACAATGAGGCTCGCCTTTCCACTGAGGCGGGAGGCGGATGTGCGCGGAGATGAAATAATCCAGCGGAGCGGACAAGAGATGTGGATTACAATCAATGCTATTAGCTGATTTCTGCGAGTCTCCTCTGATCTCCGCTCATATCTACCTCAGTGGAAAGGCCAGCACTGCTATTGAATTTAGAAAAGTCAGTTACCAGAAGTCCCGTCATCATTATTTAGGTTGTTGGTAGGGGTTGTACCGGACCGAGATCTCTAGGATCGGTTGTACCTTGTTTTGCAGAAAATTGTTTCATAGAATGTATTGTTTCGCAGAAATTTCATTTCATAGAAAACATATTTTTTCACAAAGGGTCGCAGTTCCAACCTAACCTAACCTACTTTTTTATTAGACCTAATGGGTTCTACACAATGACCTTTTAACTGTACCTGAAAAGTTAACGGTTTTTGATAAAAAAAAGTTTCCATGAAATGAAAATTCTGCGAAACATTACATTCTATGAAACAATTTTCTGTGAAAGAAGCGGATTTTCGGTGCTTACCATAAGTCCCGTCTGGCAAAGCATGTAGTGTACGGTTTGCGCGACGTCCGCCGCATGTAGGTTGTTGTGGTAGGGGTTGTTGAACTTGCAATAGCCCTCTTCTATTCTGCTGAGGAAGCTTTCTAGGATCGTCGGAGGGACCTGTGATCATACATTGTGTATTAAAATGTTAAATTGAATACATAGTCATAACAATAAGAAAATACATTCCACTGCTAGTCACTTTTCATTGTACAAGAGTGAAAATACCACTAGAATTAGCGCAAATATATTTATACGTCGAAATTGTTGAAATAGTATTGAAACAATTTTGTTGTCTATTTGCAATACACATATATAGGCTGCATCTTCTCAAATGATTTTTACGCTTAAGACGGTAATCTGTTAAACAAAGGCCATTGTCTGTTTTGTGCGAGCGCTCGGCCATTGTGTGCCATTTTGTGTGAGCGCCGCACGCTCTCTTCTGTTTGAGTAACAATTTATAAAATAAAACTAAAATATCAAACTAAGCAAATTGAATACGTATCTACCTCTGTAATGTATTTGTATGTGTATAACATAAACCACATACCTATGTGTGCATTAATAAATTTAGTATCCGAGCCAATTTAAGGTTAAAAATCCTATCTTCAAGACAGCCAAAGTAAACCTACTTTGTCTGTCTACCAGACTTAATGTCTCCGTAATTTTACTGTTAATAAAAGTAAAATTACGGAGCTTAATGTAACAGCTCAATGCAGATGGCTGGATTATTGGATTTCGACGATGCATTAGACTAAATTGCCATATAAAGTTTCTCAGATAAAGATTTTTTTTTCATTTACTACTTTATTGTTTTGATACATTGACTCGCCTGTTCCTATCATAAATACATTGCTTTCTCGCCCATAATTACGACGGTCGATGACCCCGTGCGAACGGGATTGCAATATAATTATTATGCGCGTGCGATAGAGATAGGAACAGGCGGGTTAAAATTCGAAATTCCTCGAACTAAGCGTCCTTTCTTTAGCTGTGATAACTTGGAACAAAGACTAGTCGCTGTGAGCTGACTTCGCGTACCTTGGCGAAAAAATGGCGCAATTTAGAAAAATAAACACAAACAGTTGACATTTCTTCTAAAATCACCCCAATAAGCCGACCGGGTTGGTGTTCAACAAAAACAGATGTACTGCCACGCTTAAATTCGTTAAAATCATATTCTGAGGGTTATTTTGGAAGAAGAACAGTCGTTATAAACGATCCGCAACCTTATCGTCATACGTTTTTCTTTCTAAAAACAAGAACCGAACTACGGACTGATACTGTTCTTTCTTCATACTTGCAGATATAGTCGACCGCTTACCTTTGATAGCGTTCGAAGGAAGAAAAAACAAAAGAGCGCCATTTTTTTATCTGTTAAGGCTTACGAAACTTATGAAAGGTGCCTTACAAACGTGGAAAATACATTTTTGACCAGTGACATAGTCAATATGGTAAAACGGGTACTTATCAAACCGTCCTCTTACAAAAGCATTTTTGCCCAAGCTGAAACGGAGATCTTCGATTCACTCGGTCTAAAAGTAAAGATATATTTTTTTATACAAATAAAAATAATTCAGAGCCGGGAAAGTTCAAGAGTGAAAGACTACCATCCGCGTCTGTACCTATTCCACCCACACCTATTAATTTTTCTTCTCACGCACTTTTTTACCAATCATACTTCCACTGAAGTTCCCAAACTAATTTGTTTTCCCAGAGCAAAAATAATTATAGCTCCAAACTTCGTGGATCACGTCCACCTTTTATTAACTTATTTATTAATTTTATTATCTTCGCAAAATATCCTTAGATATTTACGTCCCAACATTCCTGAATGCTTAAGAATCCGAAGCTGTTAAGTTATCTTGGTATTAAAAGTATGTCTGAGCTTTCGTCAGTGTTTGGAATTTCAATTTACAAAAAGAACATGTTGTACAGTCGTCATCAGATATATCGGAGCGGCCAACGTGCTCACAAATATCTGAACGCATCTATTGTAAGGGCGTTAGAGTGCGTGTTCAGATATTGTGAACACAATGGCCGCTCCGATATATCTGATAGCGACTGTACGACGTTAGAGAGCCTATGTATATGCGAGTCTCTGGAGTTTCGAAAAGTTATTTTACGTGCAAATTGCTTAGGCATTTTTTACTTTGCCTTGTTTTGCAGGTGTAGATATAGGCTATACGCATAAATAACATTTGTCATACAAATAGAAATTGATTTCGGTTTAAATATTTTTAAGAAAAAAACCATTTTATGTACTATATTTCACCTCCAATTACAAAATATGCAAAGGCTTCAAAGTCTTTAAAAAACGGGTAGTCTATCTCGCGGCGAGATACTGTCGCGTCAATCATGTGCTCGGCCTACAGGGTGCGTAGCCAACGTTGCAATCGCTTACGCTCCGTAGCGAACGAAACGCAATTGTCTCCGTCGCACTAATATGGAAGAGTGATAGAGAGAGATGACTACGTTACGCCACGGAGCGTTAACGATTTGCACGTTGGCTACGCACCCTGACGTAGCAACAAAGGGAAAAAGGAAATTAGCAAGTATCACCGTCTATTTATCCATTACGGATAAGGAAATAAAAAGGTCCTCGAGGCCGAGATAATTTAGATGAATGGGCAACGGCAAAGTCACTTTAATCTACGGGCAAATTAATTTAGGGAAATCCCTAATCAGTTGGTGCTGATAAACAATGTGTCTAAACGCCACTTGCACCATCCCACTAACCCGGGGTTAAGCGGTTAAACCGTCAACCCAGTGTCTAATATTGTAATGGTAACTATGGTTACTCCAGGTTTAACCGGTTATCGCGTGTTAATGGAATGGTGCAAGTGGCGCTAAGGGTTATAAAATATTCAGCGTTTGTAAAGTTATATTAGATTATTTTGAAGCGGGTCACTCACGTATTATTAAGTCGAATAGCTCGACATCTAATATGTTTGAGTCTCACGGGAGTTTT
The DNA here is from genome assembly GCF_947568885.1 of Cydia strobilella. Classification (NCBI taxonomy): domain Eukaryota; kingdom Metazoa; phylum Arthropoda; class Insecta; order Lepidoptera; family Tortricidae; genus Cydia; species Cydia strobilella. Next base: position 18,989,497 of record NC_086044.1, read on the forward strand.
ATAGTTTGTAAAGTTCATATATATTTAAAATCGCTACCTAACTTCAATAAGAAACTTGCTTTTCTTTTCTATCGCTTCCAGCTTCTTAGAAAATCTAGATGTAGGCAATTTAACTCGAGAACAAATCAAATAAGAAATAAGGGAAGTTATAGTGGCCAGGCCGGGTGGTCTAGTGGTCAGGACGTTAACCGCGTAAGCTGAAGACGCGGGTTCGATTCCTCGGCCACCGGTGGACTTGGTCACTTTTTCTTTATTGTATGATATCTATTTCAGTTTATAATTTAGGTAATTTAATTATTACTTTAGGCATGGTAACAAAATATAACTATCGTTAGGCGATTCGTCTGCTCTAAAAGATTCCAGATTACACTGTACATTTTGCTTAGTCATGTACTCAATTACGTGTCCAAGTATTCGTTACCGAAAACCGAAACTCCCTTCTTATTTAGTTTTATTTAACTTCAGTAGCACGTAACGACGACAAAAACTTTTTAAATGTCACGATGGGCCAATGATTAAATTGAAGACTCATGTCTGACTTAAATAAAACGGAGCGTTGGTTTAACTTTTCGCAAGGAGCTTTGGAAGAAATTGGACCATTTGAAAGTCTTTGGAGGTTAAAGTAGGTAAGTATTTTTAGATGTACTTAGTTCATTAAAACCTTTTGTAGGTTAGTTTTGAGTTAGTTGGGCGCGGTTTTAATTTATGCTACTGGTGGAATGGAATGAATATGACGGAACAGTTCAGAAATGACAGCGGGTAAATACATATTTTTTTCGGTCGGACGTCACTCATTTGCGACGAAGTATGATGAAAAGTCGTATATACTTAGGTACTTAATCCGTGGAGTTGTCTAAAGTTGCACCTGAAAGAGCAGTGCACGACACAGGTTGTTTAAGAGACCTTTTCCAGGAATAGATAATTCTCGGTTAACATAGACTTGTGGTGATGATTTTATGCTCTTCACTTCCTCATGCTCTTACACTTTTCACTTGTTTGCGCGTGTGATTGTACTTTCTTTCTCTGTATTTTATTTCAGCCATTCCCCTTTCTGGCTTAGCTCTGTGTTCTCGTCGAATAGAGACACGCGACAATCCAAATCTGTACTGTACTCTAAATATCTGTACTCCTGTCGTGACATATCAAATTAAATTATTTTGTTTTGAACGGAGTGGTGCAAAGGAAAGTGGACCTTATTAACTTACCTTAAACTTGTGTATCATCCCGTATCGGTTGAGCAGCTCGTAGCCCAGGTACTTCAGTGGCGCCCCCGCGGCCGCCTCGAACAGCGCGAACACGTCGAAAGACCACTCGTCCAGCGTCTGCGGCAAAGGAAAGTAGATTTTACTTTCTAGGTCTATTTGGACCCCACCCATGAAAAGTTACCATAAAACAAATCACGTCAAAAGTTTTGTAAGCATGCCGCCTGAAATGCAACGAGGAAATTAAACGAGTGGTAAATAAAAAGGGAAATTGTTTTTGACTTTTATGATATGAAGGTTGGATTTGAGTGATGCTTGATGTTTAAATAATGATTACATATTTTACTTTATTCCTCGCATGTTGGGAGAAAAGCACTATATTATGCCTCGGCAGGAATAGCAATTCGTGGATTCGTCTTCTTTGTCGGACGACGCGAAGCGAAACGAAACTCATCCACGAATTGCCCTTTCCCGGCCTCTGCAATAATGAACTATTTCTTTCTCAATATACCATGTTATTTTATTCATGCTCTTATTCATAACCTTTTTTAAATTACAACATGCTAACTTGTTTTGCAAACTTGGGAAGTAGATATTGTTTCGCGTAAATTGCTAATCACTTCTTGCTTCTCGCTAATCTGATAATTTTCTGTAATGAAGCTTTAAGTATGGCTAAGCATTCAGATGTTTCCGTCCAATAATAATAATTAACTTTATAGTACTTAAATTAATTTTTAACAAGCAGAAACGTCTGCGATTGATGCTATTATCCAGAGGCCGTGAATTCAAGTCTCACCCAAGGCAGTAATTTTTCCACTTTTAAATTTAAATTTATAGTACTTAGCTTCAGCATCGTTTGATCTGGGTGGCAGCTCTTAAAATTAAAAAAAAATCAGAGAAAGTCGAACATGAATAATTTGAACTTATTGTGAGAACTACTATTAGACGAATATGGCATATGTATATGTTTTTTGTCTAATTATCTCGTGAGTAGTGCGCGAGCCAGATAGACAACTGTTAATTAATGTAAAACACCGAAATAATAGCCATTATACTAATAAAACACATTCACTAGTCTCGTCTTGTTACCAAGTCAATTAAAACACACTGACACAACAAATAAATACCCGTATGTATTAATTAGTATTCGCGAACATTTACTCAGTTTTAATGAACGCTCATTGTCGAGTCGCGATTATAATTTCATTAATCGTTATACAAAAGGCAACTTCAACAAAAGTCAGTTCGGACGAACAAAGGAGTTAGGAGTTGGGAGCGAGGCAAATGAACAAAACATTTGTGTGAATAATGATGCAAGTGTGCGGTCACGGCATGTGTTTGCTTTTGTGACATTTACATGAATCCTGACGACCTAAAAACAGGGGATAAGGACATGTATATCCCGTCGAGAAATCGACACCAACAGACTCTTAAAATAGCGCATAGCGCACGCGGAATTTCGAGACAGAAAAAATTACGACCTTGGTTAGAAAAGATGGAATAGTGCTAAGATGTTATAATTATATGTTGAACAAAATATAGCATTCGAAAGCAGAGAAAATTGTCAATTGATTAAGTATCCTACCTGTTTCATTACTGCGAAATCCAAGCATTTTGTTCGATTTTCATTTGTTTTCTATTACTTGTTGTTGTTTCATACGTCCTAACACCAAGCTTAACATTGTTTTTTTTTACTTTTGTGCACTTTAAAAAACTATGCACTGATTTAAATACTCACTTCACTATAATAGCCATTGTTAACCTCACATTTATTATTTATTTACATAACCTAACTAAAACGCAATCGTGCGCAGTGCCGTTGCGTTCCGTCACTAAGCAAAAATGGCAGAAGCATATTTTAAACAACACCGAACAAAATTGTCGCAATGGCCGCCCAATAAAATTTGTACTTACCTAACATTTGTAATTTGTATTTAAACTTTTTTCCTGTGCCTTGAATGCTAGAAATTTAGTCAAAACCATATTATTATGCTGATATACTGCAACCTAAACCTAAATTCATGTCCTTTTCTTGTGGCAACTTGACAAAACCTACAAAATGGTGGTCAATGAGAGCGAACGCGGTATTATCACACGTGTCTCATAAGGGGCTATAGGCCAAATTTTGTTAGTGTCACACGTGTGACTCTAGGGCTCTCCACGGGATATAAGACATAAATATTATAACCAGCGCGGGTGGCGTCTGATAAAGCCACAAAGCTCCTCATCCTGAAGCTAACCATGTTCAGCAATTTTCGACTTAAAAAACCTGACTAACCCGTTTTAATACGTCTCAGTCTAAAAGTTTTGTAAATAAAATTACATAGAAATATACCTACTCACTTTTATCCAATATATCAAGAATAAATAAAGCCGGTCAAATAATTGAAAAGTGTCCCGTCTGTCAATAATAATAATCGAGAAAACGGACCACCCTGCATCCCTAAATTCATATCGTTGTTACTTTCTTAGACCCTGAATTGAGAATATTATCAATTTTTATAGTTTTTAGAGTTAGACCAAGATCGAACAATTTTAAAAGCACATGCAGTGCAAGTGTTATTTATACGTTAAATTTCATAGAAACTTGACGTTCGAAATAACACTGGCCCTGCGTGTTCTATCAAAATTGTTGCTGACTTATCTCGGTCTAACTACTCATAAGTAGACAACGCGCATAATTTATTAACCTTGAAGTTTAAAATTATATATTCTACAAATGTAATATGGCTCCACCAAGAAAAGATGTTTGGAAATTTAATACCTAATGGTGATAATAAAATAAATTTGCGTAGTTGTTAAATCTTTCAAATATTTTATAACTTCTACGCAAATGAGGTCGAGGGACTCGCGGGCGGCGGCTAGTACATAATATATTCATGTGAAAACATTTCTCGCCCATAGTAAACGACGTGTAATAAAAACGGCAATTTTATTCACAATTTTATTTTTTTACACAATGTCTTGTAAAAAAAATTAATGTGATCATAGATATTATCACGCAATTTAGGGATATGTAGCTGGAAGAGCACAAAACGAAAACAACCAGCTTCCAGCAATTTCTTTATGACAACTAACGATAAACAAGCATTATAAAATAATACAAATAAACATAGATAATAATATACAAAAGTATAAAATATACAAAACCTACGTAGATCTCGACAGGTATTGAAGGACGTACACAATAGCAAAGTCCTGTATTTAGGACCTATCTGCGCTCTAAATGCCGCTTTTATGGACATGTGTAGAAAACACAGTAAACATCCCCAAGGCTTATATACTAATATTACAAAACAATACGCCGAGGGACGCTTGAACAAGTTGGACACAAAGGTTTGTAAATATAACGATGTTTGTACGAAGGCTTTGAGTTGGTTTCTAGGTTTAAATGTGGAAGTGTAAAGGGGCCTACTGACTATCAGTCCGCTGGACGATATCGGCCTGTCAGTTAAAACAAAAATTTGACAGTTCCATACAACTGACAGGCCGATATCGTCCGGCGGACTGATAGTCAGTGGGCCCCTTAAGTACTATTTTCCAGTTTTGTGTCAGTGATACAAATATATTCTAATGGAGTTATTAATAAACGCGCTACAAATCTCAATTACATAGTTTATTTTAATCTGTCATTTTGACTTATGTATTTGTAAGAAAGGGATAAATCATAAATTAACTATTTGGGGCTTGTAAAGTTTTATGAATAAGGGAATAAATTAATACTTCTTAGACATGGGCCTGTGTTGACTGTGGACTGGCCAAGACTTGATTAACGTTCTTTTCGATAGATTATAATGTTTTTAAATTACGTAGACGTTGGCTTATCCTAATTAATAAAAAAAGATTTCTTCCTATGCCATATACAGTGGAATCCGTTTATTATGACTCCGCTTATACAGACCAACCGCTTACCATGACGTAATTACTGAGCGAAGTTTGGTTTTCATATAAAATTCTTTGTGACAAAGTCGAATAAGATGTCTTTGCTTATAGTTAACCTACTACTACCTATACCTGTACTATGACCTATAAATCCTATCTTAATTTTTGATTTTTTTCATTTATGTCCGGTTATCCTGACACAATCGCTGGTTTTCGAGGCCGCCCCCCCACGTCTTTCCCTGCGAGGACGTTTGGGGCGTGCGTGGCATGTATGTTGTTTTAGTTTTAATTCTCAGTGACAAGTTGAATAATTGGTACAGGATTAATAAAACTCATCTCTCACAAAAGAATTACAGATTAATTTGGAAATATTAACAAACATAAGAAATTAATCAGCTATGCATTATATGACATCCACTTAGTATGACGTATTTGTCACTTCCCTTCGATGTCATTATTAAGCGGATTCTACTGTATCTCAAAAGCTTAAATCAGGGTTCAGCTAAATATTGAGAACATGGGTCACATTGTTTGAAAATCATTAATGATTTGCTGTAATTAAACCCAAGTCTGGCGCCTAATTGAATATTCTGCCAGCGCGCGGATTCGAATCACGTCTCTAATCGCGATGCGTTTTGTGAATGCCAAGAGACGTTGGAAACGCCCGTTTTAGGGGACGATTATGAAAAATTCTACTTTTATATACTAATATAATTTCTCCATTCCATGGGAAAAAGTTTGTTAAGTTAATATATTAAGCAAGAGCCATTAAAAATGACGATTGAACGGGAGACCACGCGAAATCCTGAGCAGTACCTACATTGCTCCACCACTCACTACAGTGGTACCTAACTATAAATTCGATAACTCAGTCACTATTTACCGTATTGTCGTGCCATATGGGGCATTTTCTATGAAAAGGAACCTTATTGTCGATGGCGCTTATGCCGCACAGCGTCGCGCGGCATTGTATTTATATCGGAGCATCCTTAATAATGGCGTAAGCGTCATCGACAATAAGGTCCCTTTTTATAGAAAATACCACATATACTTAATACAAGTTCAAACTAGTGTTTTGAGTCTAAATTCAAACAACTGGACTCGTTTTTACACGACCGCGTTTAAAAAACCCCGCGAGTCTTTTAAGTCGCGAGTTGAGTCTTTTAAGCGCAGCCGAATAAAGAATTAGTCAAAAATGTTGTAGGTTTTGTTAAAATGAACAGTAAGAAAAAGCGTTATTAATGTTGAGTAGATGCCTAACCCATGAATTTCACGTGGAGACAATGCGTACAGGAAACTTATGTACATAATTTGAGAGTTATCTTTAAAAACCCTCAAATCTTTACAAAAGACTTAGGTCTCGATAAGAACTTAAGTTTCGACTTAATAACTAAAGTCTGAAAAACTGAGTTGAGCCTTAAAGCAGAGAATTGAAAGGACATTGAAGGGGCATTCTTTACCAGTCCGCCGGACGATATCGGCCTATCAGTTGTTCGGAACTGTCAAATTTTTGTTCTAACTGACAGGCTGATATCGTCCGGCGGACTGGTAATGGGTGGGCCTCTTTAACCACCGCTAGTTCAAACAGATTTTACAACGTTACATAATATACTAATATATGGTTGTTAATCGTGAGCAGTACTACTATCTAGTCTTGACAAATAAGTAGCGTGAGCTTATGAATTAGAAGTTAAACATTTCCTTTTTTGTGTTCGATACGATATGCATTTTTATCTCCTTATAAAATAAATTTATGGAAAAGTAGCTTGTATTACAAACCATAAATTTATACAATCTGAATCTGAAATATAAATAGCAAATTCCCTTTAAGCAATATTCGGTCCCTTCGGCACTTAATAATAAACATTTTCCTTCAGCGAAAAAATAGCACTCAAATATGCAATAAAAACGGCTTGGCCCGATTCAACATAAAATAATATGCAATGTTATATCTTATATCGTTAAGTGCGTCGTTCTTTCACACATTTCTTCGCATAACTGGCCGGTCTATTCCGGCGGCTATTTCACTAACATGACAATTGATACCTGTCACTGACAGTGTCAATAATGACATAAATTTACTAGCGTGTGCGTAACTTACTTTACAGTACATATGGTGCTACTTTCTCGCACTAGTGCGTAAATGAGCACTTTTCGTGCATATGTCGAAAGTTTAAAGGGCCATATGTACTGTAAAACGTTGTACGATACACGTGCGAATAGGTAATTCGCAACTCGTGTCGATTTAAAACACTCCCTGCGGTCGTGTTTTAATTTATCGCCACTCGTTTCGAATTTCCTCTTTTCCGCACTTGTATCGTAAATAACTATTCTGTGCATCTCATTCGTACTGGTATATTAGTGCGAGCGAGATGTATAAAAAGTAAGTTACGTAGACGTTAGTGAATATGACAGTTTTGACACTGTCAGTGACTCATGGTAAGGCTACTGATAATGTAAGTTTTTTGTACATTTCTTGGTTGATAAGCAACGACGGTACATAGTGCGGCCAGTAATGTACAGTGAATTGTCAATGTCAGTTGACAATTGTCAGCGCGGTGAAAAGAGCCGGTGGTGTTGTGATCTGTAAAGCGTGTCTCTCATAGCCCATTTTGAAAATGAATTTGCCCTTGGTAAAGCATAAAATAACACACCGTTACGATTACAATCTTTTTTCAATACATCATTTAGAGTTAGACCAAGAAAAGTCTGCAACGATTTTGATAGCACACGCAGTGAATTTTGTGTTAATTATACGTCGGGGCTACAGTATGGGGTTCTTCAAAAAAGGAGTGTACAGGTTTTTAAAGGGTCGGCAAAGCGCATGTAATATCTCTGGTGTTGCAGGCGTCCATAGGCTACGGTGACTGCTTACCATCAGGCGGGCCGTATGCTTGTTTGCCACCGTCGTGGTATATAAAAAAAAAAGTCATAATTTCATAGAGGTTTGACGTTTAAAATAACACTGCGTGTGCTATCAAAATCGTTTCAGACTTCTTGGTCTCTAGCGTGTTTGCGTGTTTGCGAAAAATGTAACTCGTGTGGCAAAGTAAAATTTTCGGTTTTAGCTTTACCGCTAATCGCATCTCTGCCACTTTTGAGACATAAAATGGGCTGTTTACATTTTTTACATCGTTTCTGAGATGAGATTTGAAATTAGAATTTGTTTTGCGAAGGAGGTTAATTCTAACAAGAGTAACAAGACCCCAACAAGAGGTCTCGTTACTCTTGTTAGAATGATTATCTTTAGGACTTGGATTGTTATGAAGTAAAAAAAGGGGTTTATGATCCACGGCGTCTTAATTAACATAAATACTGTAGAACACTGCCCCCACAGAACATTACCCACGTTCTGTGGGGCAGTGTTCTTTGGCGGGGCACGGTAATTTCGAATCTTATTATTCGATTTGATTAACGCATACCTAAATAATCACCGATATTTTCAAAAGATATTAAAGTGACAGATAAAGATAAAAGCTATTGATAAATAAAGATAAAGATAAAGTAATCCATATGATTTGCTCTTCTTAAATCTTTGTCAGAATGGTCAAGTTTACTGAACTAACGAGTAACTAGGTAAAATCCCGAACATTAAATATTAGCCACATAACCCGAGGGATACATTCATCTTAATCGCGGTTACTTGGTTAGGATGCTAAATTATGCACAGCTCTGAGTTGTACAGTTGAACAACGCTCACCGTATTACGAGGAAAGTTGACGACTGAGTTACGAAGCTTCCAAAAATGTGTATTTTTTCGCTCTTAACTCTTACAATCCACCACTGAAGGGCTTCGTCACTTTTTCTTTAATATATTACATCTATTACAGTTTATAATTTATAAATACATAGTAGTGTGACTACGTAAAAAGAAAAATATTTATAAAAATAATTTGATTTGTTCCCAAAGTTGTTCTTACAATCCAAATAACAATAAAAACGAAAAAGTTAAGGGGCATGTTTATTATTTAGATTAACCCCGTATAATAAAAAAAATGAAAATTATTTGTTTTAGATTTGAACTTTAATAGCTGTCAATAGTAGAATATTATATTCGCCATAAATGGCTTCGTATACCCTTTAGGGTTAAAAAATACCTGTTTAATTTTAGTCTGTGTAAGTACAATTTACCTAGTATATAAGTAGGTAGCTGATTAACAAATGTGGACTGTATTGTCTGAATAAAGAAATTATTTATTATTTATTATCGCGTTTATTTTACTTGGGTCATAGGTTAGGGTTTTACAATGTGAGTATAAAAGATAAAAACACTTACAAAACATTACAAAAAAAATAAACACATTATAAAAAACCTAACGTATTTATAACTAAGGTTAATGTACAGCGAGATGCAAAAGTGCACTCATTTTATAAATGAACCCATTCATAAAATGAGTATGCACTTTCGCAGTTGTGGGTACATTAAATTGTGTAAAAAAAACCGTAATGTCAATATCCAGAGAGGAAAATGGGGATTACGTTTGGATGGAGAACCAGTCGTTCACTTTCCTCTTAATACGCTGAAACATTGTACAGGATCTTGTACTATACTGCTCACGGTTTTCTTCTAGTATAGGAAGGTTAAGATAACTACTAGATAATGTACATACATACATATAATCATGCCTATTTGCAGGAGGGGTAGGCCTATACCACGGATTTCCACTTGCTACGATCCTGACATACCTCTTTCGCTTCTTTGACTTTCATAACATTCCTCATACACGCGCGCCACATCAATGCCAATATTCAATAAAAAATAATTAAAAATATAGTGAGCTATTTAAAACAAGGCGATTGGAAGATATTCTTCTCTGTAAGATAAAAATGTTAGACGATAAGATGTAATCTTCGACTTGAAATATGAGTGACCCGTTTTAATACTATGCCTGTATTTTTAAAATTAAAATTGATAATAAAATAACATGTGAATCTTACCTTCAGCACTCTGACGACGTCCTGTGGGAACTGCATAAGCGCCGTGCTCGTCACCCGCCTGTATATCCTGTCCACGAATATCCCGGCGCGGATCGCGTGCGCCACCGACCGGAACTTGGGCTTCTCGTCCGACTTCCGCTTGGCGGTCGCCAGCTGCCGCGTGAATGTAGACGCCAGCCACTCCCGCACCTCCGGCGGCACGGCGTCCGGCTGCACCTCAGACAACTCGTCATCTTCGTCCGCCAATCTCCTGCACACACAATTCTTAATTAGATTAAGTAAAACTGATTAAATTAGATTCTGACAAAACAGAACCGAGCGTCATAAATCAACTGTAGCCATTATTGGATCCCAGTAATCCATTAAAACTGGGATTTGCAGCCGATACATGGCCAGGTATTAACGCCGCTTTGAACTACATAATTGATATTGGAAAATAACTGGCCTTTGCCCGTCGCGTTGCTTGGGTGTTTGATTAACTTACAAAGCTTCAAGTAGCAAACGGCATTGGAATACATTAGCAGATGAGACTACAGTCTTGTACTTACGTTTTTAAGTGTTTATACAAAACAGTTTAATTGCAATAAGTATTAATTACCAGTGCATTATTTACTTCAAATCCTACACTAATTTTATTCGTCACTAGTTATTTTAATAAAAAAATGGCTACCTCTATTCTTAATCTCCACAAATTTATGATTGGTAAAAAATATAATGCTGATAAAATTGTTTCTAAGCGACTAATAGGATATAAGTATATTAAATACAAAGAAAGATAAAAGCTGTTAAAATATATTTCAGTAGTCGTTTAATGTGCGTGGTTATCAGTTAATTTATGTGTCGATTTCACTGCATTTTTATAAAGCAATTTGTTCATTAGGCAGATGGAAACCGTAGATAAAAATCCACAATAGGGTGCTTCCTTTCGTTGATAAAAGGTAACTTTACCATAATTTCTCTGGACTTATGACATCCTAAGTTCCATTTTTACCACAGTATAAACCTGTAAGATCAACAGGGAGCTCTTCGGAGCTTAAATCTTTTGCTCCATTATGTAGTTTCAGTAAAAGTGAGAGACGAGTCAAGTTCAGAGTAAATATAAGGACATGCGAGTTTCAGACTTGCTTTGCTAGGAGAACGTGCAGCGTGCTCAAGAATATCGCATCGTTACATTGCTTTCCATTGAATAACCTAACATATTTGTTTGAATTCCTATAAAAAGACAATTTTACTTGCCTAAGCATGTTTCAATTGATTATTACCTATGATTCGTCCTGAAATGACATTGACTTTCAAAGTTCGCTCCAGCCCAGCTAAAACAATGGCGCTCAATTAACTACAGCGGTTGCGCAATTCTGCATGCTAGTTGTGCAAATCTAAGTGTAAATACATTCAGAAGTGGGTACTGCTTTATTTCGTTGCAATCTTGTACAGTCCCACAGTTCATAATATTAATAAGACTTTATAATCGCTTATTTAGACTTGTGGATTAGAATACAATCATCATACATTTAGTACTTCTTTAGTGCCATAAAAAAATCTTATTAATTTTAGTTAGTTTAAATATCTGAACTCATGAACTTTTAACAATATTCGGATTAAATTTACAAAATCCAATCAGAATAACGTTCACAAAGAAGTCAGCGAATATGGTAGGCACCATTGAAATGGAAAGAGGCTCGCATGGTTTTGTTCGGTAAAAGGAAAAACCGACTGGCGAATGGACTCGATTTTATCAGATTTCTAGTATTTTTCTCTACACCTAAAAACATTTTTAAATTAATGATGACTAACGCTAGAATGGTCGCGTTCGGGCCGAGGCATCCCATACTTGGTTTTCTATGTATGATGGGTAATCAGTGGTCGGTGATATTTTCTATAGAGAACGAAGTGTTGGACGCCTCGACCCGGACTCGGACCGTTCTACCGTGAGTCATCCTTCTATGTTTATATTTAATTTATAAAGCTGTTATTATTCAAGTTAATATGCTAATTAAGCTTGCCATTATAAACAACGGAAAGCAACGTCTCACACGAACGATACAACAAGGAAACAAAAGGATGCTCAAGGATTATTTACAGGGTTATTCCCACCGCGTCTTAAATTTAAAAATACTAAAAGTCTGAATATAAGAAGTGTAATTTTTAAGAAGCGGTGGAAGCAGTAGTATGAGGAAACATCGACACACCTAAACACCAGGGTTGGGGCCGACTGCTGCCTCGCCACGGCCGGTCTAAAATAAAACATGGCGTCAATGGGATAGTTGGGAGCACACTGGGATGGGAGAGTGACGAGTAATCATCAACCACCTGCCTATCACATAGGGTTCGTCCACGCTAAGTCGCCTGCCGAGTTTTGAAGTACGGCGCGGCCATAGGTTGTCACGGACAATAGTGTCAAGTTGGTGCAAACTTGTGTAGTCGGATTCTACAACATTAATTAAAAAAGAAAAATCGATAGCAATGGTAAAAACAAAGCATGGAAGTTTCTGATCAAGGCAAATGGCATCATGAACACAAACACACAAAAATGTGTCTCTTTTAAAACATATTCACAAAACGAAAATTTTTATTCAGTTACAAATTAAAATTGATAGCGTCACTTTATTTTTCAGGAAATCTTATCACTAATATAGAGATAATTTTATTGGAGTATTGGAAAAAATTTAAACAAAATAATATTTTTTTTACTTGTAATTTACTTCAAATAAATAAATAGATAATATTATGTTAGCTAGATTAGTAATAATATGTTACTAAATATTCAATGGCTGATTACATAAGTGATGAAAAAAAAAACTAATAAATGAAAGCAAGGATGCGTCTAGAAAAAAAATAGAAGCTGAGAACCAGGTGAAGTATGTAGGAATGCATAGGTATGTAAGGATTCCCTTTGAACACAACGATTAAAAGCTACAGTTCTAGGGTGCGTCATTGATCACCTAGATAGACTGTTAAGGAGGACACATGCCGGAGGAGGATCAGTTTCAAGATGTAGACGGAGTCAGACAAGTCAAGTAAGTTTCAAGACGACACACGAAGGCTCTTAGTCTAATCTAACAGAAACAAATTTCTATATCTACTTGAGAATGAGCAAAAACCAGAGACACAAGTAAAGGTCAGATGGTAAATTCTCTTGGTTCGACCCATCCTCAAATTCCATGACAGTGAAGTAAAAATTAACCTATGAAAAACACGCAACAGAACCACCAACTTGGAATAACTCCAAGTCGGCTTGAAAAATTGGGAAGACAGTCTAAACTAACAGGTCAGGAGGCTGAGACAGTTCGAAAATACTGAAGCTTGAACATAACAGAAAGACCTAATCGCACAGAGTGGACAGAAGGGAGGCGCGACTACTTGGCCGTTGTAGGCGCTGTGTCAGTATTAACTTTGCTTCGTTCGGTTTCTCTACTGAGCATCTGGCCCAGCAGGGGGTCCTCAGGCGGCGCGTGTGGAGGGGGGCAGGCTGCGCGCGCGGCTGCTCCTCTCCTCTCCTATCCCTGCGTTACACATCATCACTAGCGACGCGCGCGTGCGCCGTGCAAACTATTATTACACCCTATGCGTGAACGCGTGAACTGTCGGCCATATTTACAACGAAAAGAAAGATACGATTAGATGAAGCGATGAAACGTATTGAATGTCCAAGCGTAGTGCCAATTAGAGTTTTGAATGATTCACGGTTAGGTTCACTAGACTTATATTGCGTCGAAATATCGGGAGCTCACAAATAATACAAAAGGTAATCACGGTCTATATAATCCCGGTCAATATAAGTCATAGTGCCAATGTTTTGGTTAGTATTAATCAACATCTGCTTGATTAGAGTCCAGCCTATTTTGTGCCAGGTCTGTAGTCTGAACAAAATAACAAACGTGGTACAAAGGGTAAAACGTAAATGCTGGCTGCTTGGTGACTTTGGTAAATAACAAGGTAATGAAGGCTCCCTTTGTCAATGGAAGCCTTTTGTTAACGTAGCTCGCGTAAATGTTCATATAAAGCTTACGTAGGTATTGGGATTGCTGATGGACATTAGGGGGTATTACTGCAATGTTCTGCCACCAGAGTGCAGCACTAGCCCCTTTAGTAAACCATAGAGTAACTTATACATACTTGTGCCTTTAGCAGTTTTTTGACAGTTTTCAGAGATAATAAAATATGACATTGATGCATCAAGGCGGTTTGTTTACAGAGGACCTACCGGGAAACACGAATCCAAAATTTTGCTGTCTGCCTCTTTATCGCTCGAATATGCAAGAGTGACAGAGATGTTAGATAACGAAATATCGATTTTCTTGTTTCGCGATAGACCCTCAGATTGTGGTGGTGGTGCCTCCTACGCAGAGTTTCGCGTAATATTTATTCCCTATTCACCAAGAAAAAAAATCTTTGCTAATAACGTTATCGGTCAATAATTAATATATCACATGTTTATAAAAAAAATATTGGTACTTTCTGAAATAATTTCATTTATTATCAGATATGTTCCAATTCATAAAATCTTTACTTCCCGGCAATATGATCTACAGGCATATTTTATATGATTTTATATCAACAAGATTTTTTTTACTATAATTTTATAATATATATACGAGGAGTACAGGCGTATCCATAAATATTTACAATATCACTAATAATACTATTCACAAATTAGAGTTTTGAATGATTCACGGTTAGTTTCACTAGATTTATAAACAATACAAAAGGTAATCACAGTCCATATCCCGGTCAATATAAGTCTACCTAGTATTTACAAGTTCGAAATTAAACTATCGTGAGACATATTTCAACACACTCTCGCCTCAGGCGCGGACACTCGTGCCTGAGGTCCTTCCTCAAGAATCCAAAACATGTCGCCAAAAGCGACTAAAAATAATAGTGTTTTTCTTTTTTAAATTCAGCCTTGATATTTACAATAAAGGAGGATTAAGAAAAAAATACTTCGCACGTTCTCGATTACTGCAAAACTCTTAATTGATCGTCGTTGGAACTTAAAACATTAAATACATTAATGTTTATTTACATTTAATGTCACTTAACAGTGTGGTCGGTACCCTGATAAGGTGCTAGCAATGTCTAGCACGTCCTCCCATAGTTTTAAATCAGACCACTATTGAGTTCACGATGCGGAGCATTCATATGCTAATATGGGCACCGCACTCCCGTTCTATGCATGAAATTGTACGACCATAAATTCATGGACTGCAGATTCCATTGCCGGTACGTTTACATAAAAGAAAATAATACTGCAGTAACTGTAGTAATTGAATAACTTAAAATGCGGAAAACAAAATTCCGATTATATTGTTTTTTTATTTATTAATGCTTACTTAAAAGATGTCTATTCACTCTCGATTTAAAAAGATCCAAGTTATAGTGGACTGGGAATAGATTTGCAGGAAGTGAATTCCACTCCTTAGCCGTTCGCATGATAAAGCTGGATGCATAGCGCTTAGTGCGTATCAGTAGCGTATCAATCAGATAAGTAACACGATTTTCACTCATAATTTTAAACTAACACGCGATTAAGTCCTGTGTTAGTTTAAAATTAAAATTCCGATTATCAAAACTGGGTAAAGGGAACGCGTTTTTGGTGTTGTTAATTTAACGTTTTTATCTAAGTACACACATATCATAAACCCTCTATGAAGCGTTCAAAAACCGCTAACATAAAGGTAAACTGTTTTGTTACAACAATGGTGGTCGTAACATGCAGTTCCTGAACACCTGTGTAGTTTGGAATATGATAGAAAAATCTACATCGCATTGCCGTTTTGTCATTTTCCAAAAATACTAATGTGGCTTTTAGTGCTACGGAAACTGAACCATATTTACTGTAGGTACAGTCGCCATCAGATATATCGGAGCGGCCATAGTGCTCACAAATATATAAAAACACCTCTATTGTTAAGGCGTTAGAGTGCGTGTTCAGATATTTTTGAGCACCTCGGCCGCTCCGATATATCTGATGGCGACTGTACAATATCACTGGCCTAGTTTTTATAAAAGTTTCAGCCAATAAAAACTATTATTAAGGTCTCAATCGTTGACCTTTGTTTGATATTTACTGAACGCAACACGTGTAAGTATTATGGAGATCAATTTTAAAATTATTATCTAACTAAAATTTTACAGAAACATTCTGTAAATACCGACATAAATTTATTGCAAATAACTCCTTAATCTCCGTCAAAATAACTTAGAGCAAGCTCCTCCATTTTTTTAATTAATTTTTATACGTCACGTTTTGAATTCAGTCACGATTTAAAGAGCCAATTAATTCAGAATTATAAATATTGTGTCGTCATTTCGTCATACTTCAGAACTTCGTCGGTCTTTGTGGAGATTCCTGAGAGCATTAATTTTAGAAGATATTATGATAACATTCAGTTTATTTTTTATTTTCTCCCTAGAGTCCGATTCAGATTTAAACAACTTGTTATGGGTTTGATCTTATTTTGATACGAGCTTGAATAACGCCGACGCTGATTAGTACATGCGAAATAAAGTGAAAGTCGTACGTGAGATGCGCCCAACCATAATTAAAATAATTAATTCTATTCTCATTTTTAGTTTCCATTTTTAATTGTATTCAGTTCCATTGTTCATGTATCTAACCATTTAGGCTATTGTGTAATTTCGCGCATTATGTGTAATTTTTTCTTTAGATTTGGTATGTATGATAATGTGGAATATGTTGTGTAAATAAATAATCTTTAATCATCAAGACGATCGTCAAGGCAAGGTTGTATCAAAACCTGCTCAATACCGTTTTTTCAATTTAATCTAAATCGGGTTCCTACTTCACTTTTATTGCCACGATCCGCATATTCTCGTTATTATTTAACGGTTGTTTTTGCATGATGAGGCACTTAAATTACTTTAAGAGGCTGATTTAAATATGTTAAGTACCATTACGTTTGAAATTCCAATTTCGGTCTTAATTTAACAACATATTTGAATTCATTCGCCGCAATATAATGTTATGACCGAATTAATGGTTGACCTAATAAGGAACGAATAATTCAAATTTCGCATGAAACCTTTGGTTTAAGTCAATAGGAATTTTACAGTATTTCCTATGTACAGTCGAGTTCATAAACATGTATAAATTTCACCTTATTGCAATGGATTAAGGTGAAGGAATGTATACATATTTACGAACTCGACTCTACTTGTTAGTAGGGATTTTCGATTACTTATACGTCGGCCTAAATCGCATACCTCGTAACTCCATTTTTTTTGAAAATCATGTTTTGACACATTTAGATAGTACTATTCTGAACGCATCAAACGGCAAAACTCTTAAATACCAAAAATAAACCGTTTACGTTTAAAAAGCAAAATAGAAAACCTCGCAACTCCCGACCGCCATTTTTGTAAAAGAAATACCTCGTATCTCCCCCCGCCGCCACTCCCATCAGTACAGTTTGCGATGGCGTTGTGACTGCTCGTCAGTTTTGCGTAAATATTTAGGAAGAAAACGGGTGCTGAATAACAGGTATGTGTAATAAGGTACTACGATTTTACTGATTGTTTATTCTTAATAGATATTTATCCTATTTAAACACATTAGACTATTTAAAATGTCATTTGGTTGCATGCCATGGACATACGAGGTTTGCTTCGCGTGGATCTTTACTCATGAAGATTAGATACGTGGTTTTCTGCTGGTAACTAGTTTCAAAAGCTTGCCTCTGGAGGCACCTTGTGGACACAAAAAAACCTCTTTTCAAGCCACGAAATCGACTCATCGTGATGAGAACCGCTCATCATAAACCAGAAGCTTTGCCGCATAAAATGTGTGTGGATCAATGTGGCTCTACAGTCCTCATTTCGGGATCTGACTGAGATGCGTGCGAAGCGTAGGCTATAGAAGGATTTGATTTCAGAGAGAATCCCCGACCTGGAGGACACAACAGCTCCATCAGTTGTGATCAACTTCGTCAGGTGGCTTCTTCCAAGGGACTGGACAAAAACTTTTGACCCCAATTGCTTGCTCAATGAAGCGTGTATTGGAGCACCGGAAGTCACGTCGTACTAGTTTGCCGATCTTCTTGTTTAGAACCCGTCGCTGTGAAGACTTCTTCCACCCTCCCTCCCTTCCTTCTTCTTCTGCCACTTGGCAGGTGGGTCTTTCCCGTCGTTCCATTATGAGCCTGAGGGTTTCCTCTGAAAGCTTCGACCTCCCGGCTTTACGCTGTACTTCGCAAGATCTCATACCTTCTTTCCTGAGGATTCCAGCCACATTTTTGAGGGTCTGGTTTATGTCAACGGCATTTGTGCTTTCCACGGCAGCGAATCGGTTCTCCAGGTTCGACTGAAATGCTTCAGATCCTACCATGGTTTGGAGCAGCCTAGGTCGGAAGTCGGAGCCTGGACTTATCAAACGGACACGTTCGAGCTTATGGTTGTATTCAGAGAGCCTCTAACAAGTCGGTGATCACTACCGGTGTTGAACCTGTTGATCACTGAGACGTCTCTGAATATATATGCTTTTTGTCGGTTTCGATGAAACTGTTCTCATTTTTTGTCATAGTATCTGGGCTCCGTCATGTCCACTTCCTTTGGGGCTTTGTCTTGAATAAATGAATAAATATTATAGGACATTCTTACACAGATTGACTAAGTCCCACGGTAAGCCCAAGGAGGCTTGTGTTATGGGTACTCAGACAACGATATATATAATATATAAATACTTAAATACATAGAAAACACCCATGACTTAGGAACAAATATCTATTCTGTGCTCATCACACAAATAAATGCCCTAGAATGGTTGAAGAACGAATTCATCAAGAAAAGCCCCTCTCTCGAGGAAGTTGACAAGCATTTGCCCTAAGCCGGAATCATAGGTGATTCCGGCTACCAAAACCATGGGATCCTACTACCCACTCGCTGCAATTTTGTACTATTCTTCTTTAACGTGTGAAGCCAGAGGAGGCTTTTCTGTTTTTAAGTTTAATAAATATTTTTTTAATTTGCAAGTTATTTTTTTTTACTCCACAATTACCTTGTTGAGATCAAAAGATTATCCTCTATTTTTACGGATTTTTATAGCAAAACTCTTAACTCCCGATTAGCTTTTCAGAAATTTTGAAGAAAAACTCGTAACTCCAAATTTTCCAGGTTCAGGTGATTTAAAAAAAAATAGGTTTTAACAATCTGATGGCTAAATTTAACTTAACATTATCTAAAAAAATACTAAGGAAGTCTTCATGCAAAATTTTTGGTAATGAAGTTTTTTGTGCCTCCAGTAAAATTTGGTCAGATTGAGTTACGAGGTTTGCGATTTAGGCCGACGCGACAGTGACATGGAACTAGAGAGAAGAGCTCTGGCTGTCCGTGGCAACATGATAGCCCGTAGGTTTGCCGGGTGTAGCAAGGGGGTCAAATGTATTTAATGCATATTGTCTCTCTCTTTAGGCACTGGCTTTCCGTGCACCAAAACGGGAACAAAAAATAGTGTTATACTATTTTAATTGTTTAACTTTTATTTTAAGTGTTTTGTTTTTATTTAAGTATTCCTTTTGGCATTGTAACTTTTAAATGTTATGTTGATATGGGTGTACAACCGTACGTGTTGCCTGAAATGTAGTGTAATATGCATTATAATGCTTCTCGGGAATCCGGGTTCTGCTCTATAGAATAACTTAACATATATTTATTGATTTACGATTCATTCGTACACAATGTTACCTAAATGTTTCATTATGACCGCGCTGGGTTTGTAAAGATATAAAATCCAGTTTCCAAGCATTTTTAAATAACATTAAAAAGCTTTATGGATATACAGGTTGTCCAGCGGCAGATTTCCGATTTCAAATTCAAATAATTTTGTGTGCCTTGTCAGTCAAATACCATATGTGAGTGTGTGATTTCTGGGCGGGGATTGTTTTAGTTTTGTGCGTGTTGCGGATTGATTAGTGACAATGAATTGCTGGCTAGCACTGATACTCGTTTAATCATTGTAATTAATTGTTTTTTGGTTGCTAACATCTACAGTAAAAGCATGTATCTCAGTCATCTATATGAATAACAAGTATCTCTTTTTAGTTACTTGACTTTAGCGTAGAAATAGGACAGATACTTGAATTTAGCGTAGAATACAGGGCCAAAAAAAGATACTTGGATTTTAAATACGTCAATATTTTGAAAAAAATACACATTATCTCACAATTTTTTTTGTGAAAGATGCGCCTGAAAGAGGAGATTCCAAAAATTCAAAAAAAAACAGTTTTAAAAAAGGAGATACTTGGTTTCTGCTTAGGGCAGCCGAGCAGAGCTAATGATTTTCACTTAGTTCCGCAAGTCGTAAGTTCTGATTTAATTTCGGAATATACGGAAAAAAGTTGGAGGAGTGGCTTGCGAGAGTAGACATTTAGAAAATGTGATTTCAAAAAATTTAATCTGCATTCATGCTTTTTAGGGTTCCGTAGAAAGGGTAAAAACGGGACCCTATTACTAAGACTCCGCTGTTTGTCTGTCTGTCTGTCTATCTGTATGTATGTCTGTCTGTCAGTCTGTCACCAGGCTGTATCTCATGAACCGTGATAGCTATAGAGAGTTGAAATTTTAACAGATGATGTATTTCTGTTGCCGCTATAACAAATACTAAAAACAAAATAAAATAAATATTTAAGTGAGGGCTCCCATACAACAAACGTGATTTTTTTGCGTAATGGTACGGAACCCTTCGTGCGCGAGTCCGACTCGCATTTGGCCGGTTTTGTTTATAAAAATACCTAAATGGTTTTTTTGGTCTACAATCAAATTTTGAAATCGAAAAATAAAACCTGCATTAAATTGAGTTATAATAATTGGGTCGTGCGATGGTATTTTAATTACATAGGTAATAACTTCCTGTAATGCCCCACTTTATCGTACGTAAACACAAATTGTTGTACGCAATTATAAATTCGAATTTCGATTTTCATCGCGTTCACTCACCCCATGTATGAAAGAGAAGCCAATGTATACATTAGGTACGTAAACCCTTTATTAAGCTCTCGTGAGGTAAATTAACAAACATGTTACCTATTAAGCCGGTTGCCAGGCAACAAATTGTGTATACCCACGTGATGTGTACTACAAAGAGGGTTGAGCTTCCCTTTGACGTTTATCGATATAATTAGAAATAAGAAGTTTAAAAATATCACGAAATTAAGGTAGGAAAAAGTTTTTGGCAAAAATTACATTTTTGGTAAGTACAAGCTTTTATTGCTGACTGTACTAATACTAATCGAGACAATTCTTAAAACCCCAAACACAGTTATGTTGCGTTGTTTTATCACAGAGTACATATGGTCATATCCTGTCTCCATCATCAGATCAGCTTGATTATACCATCATATTGCATTGTCACCCGACTTACATTTATTATAAAAAAAAAAATATTATAGCAACATTCTTACACAGATTGACTAAGTCCCACGGTAAGCCTAAGGAGGCTTGTGTTATGGGTACTCAGGCAACGATATATACAATATATAAATACTTAAATACATAGAAAACACCCATGACTCAGGAACAAATATCTGTGCTCATCACACAAATAAATGCCCTTACCGGGATTCGAACCCAGGACCATCGGCTTCACAGGCAGGGTCACTACCCACTAGGCCAAACCGGTCGTCAAATATTATGCATGCAAATTTTGAACTTCATCGGAAACCGGGAAGTGGGTCAAATTTAACTTGCAAGATTTGACCCGTACTAATATAGTTACATAGATACATAGGTTGCAAGTTAAAGCTTGTAAAATACCTTAGTTTGAGGCTAACGCAGCGAATTTGCTAATTGAAGGTCAAATTATACCACTAGCAAAGGGCCAATTCAGCACTTATTATTTTTCAGGTGCTAGTAAATCCTTAATACTTATTTATGATGATGTTTCCCTTACGGTGAACTACATTTACAAGCATGTTTATATAAAACGTAGTTTAAGTAAGTATTAAACAATACTTACTTAAGCGCAAGTAAAGTTTGATTTAATTTTGACTATCTAAAGGAAGATTTCAAGTCGCAATTCTTCTGTTTCTCACTAATGAAATTACCAGTCAACCACCAACAGCCATCCATATAATCACAAATGTCATTTTTTATAGCTAACAGATATATGTTACAAAAAATCATCATCTTCCTCGCGTTGTCCCGGCATTTTTGCCACGGCTCCATGGGAGCCTGGGGTCCGCTTGGCAACTAATCCCAAGAATTGGCGTAGGCACTAGTTTTTACGAAAGCGACTGCCATCTGACCGTCCAACTCAGAGGCGAAACTAGGCCTTGTTGGGATTAGTCCGGTTTCCTCACGATGTTTACCTTCACCGAAAAGCGACTGGTAAATATCAAATGATATTTCGTACATAAGTTGCGAAAAACTCATTGGTACGAGCCAGGGTTTGAACCCGCGACCTCCGGATTGCAAGTCGCATGCTCTTACCGCTAGGCCACCAGCGCTCTTCATGTTACAAAAAATAACAAAAATAAATTGTGTGCGTGTAATTATTACGCACGATTGAAGTAAAACATCTTTGACAATGACGTTTATCGCTATGTTGGCACTTTGACGTGTGTCCTATTGTGCGTGTGTCACTACTGAGCGTTACTTCCGTCAGAAAAAAAACTGAGACCCTGTCGCGCTTTAAGAAGTTTACTTCAAAAATACTATCTGGATATACCTTCAGATCTCAAATTGTCAAAAATGACTTTGATGATTATGTAATAAATAATGTTTGTAATTAAATGTAAGTAATTTGGAAGACTAAAGAGTTCTAAGAAAATAAAAAGAAACTCATTAAAAACCTTCACCTTTCCGTCTTGTATCTAGTTAAATACCTGTTCCAAACACGGATCACAATGTCTTTTAAACAAATTGGCCTGGCATTGACCTTCCCAATGCCGTTGCTAATCAGGCAAATAACCAGGCTCATTCATTTACCTCAGTATCGGCTAAGATTACCATTTCCCACTCCAATTTCAACTAATCAACCTTTTTAACCGTATCTCACTACCCTTCACAATTTAAAATTAATCTTAAATTGTAACATACAGAGTTCAAAATTCCAAATGATGGCAGAGAGTTATAAGACTAAATAAAAGCAAGCAGTTGATATATAATCTTTCCGAACCACGGAATTCTTTTGTTTATCTTTTAGTACGAACCATTTTTATGGCTTTTTCTTTTCGAAACGTAATATTGAAAACCCTGAATCAGTAATTAGTTTTTAATGGACGCTTTTATATGACGTTAAAGGGATTCAGTAATTATTTACTGGTATCCATTAGTTAAAGATAAAATTGACAATAAACTGAAAAATGAATGTAAAATTACTTTAGCTTTTTATATAAAATTTAGTAGAAAACTTTTCGCGTAACATTAGGAACGAATTTTTTAGATGAATTAATGAATGAATGAATGTTTATTCAGTCAATAGACCCATTACATAGCATAAAATGAAAATACAATGAAATTAAGAATAAATACATAAAACAAAATTTTAACACGATTTCTGTCCACTCGAGAAATACTCGTAAATTTCTAGGCTAATTCGAAGTTACATACATTTTGACGTAAAAATGAAATCCAAATGGTGTAATCATTCGCGCGTGTATTTCGCTCGCACTTGTCCGTACATGTATTGAAGCGAGTGAGACGTACGAGCAAATGATAATTAGATGACATCATATTAGATATTAATTTGACATCAAAATGTAACGCAACGTACTACGTAGGCGAACAACATGCGAACGCGAAGTGAAGCGATGCGCGGGGTGAATCAATCCTTTGATACCTATAGAAATGTCCTACGTGGGCGATTTCGTTGCGAACGCGAACGCCGGGGGCCCGCCGCGCCGCGCCGCTACGCTTCGCGTTCGCGAGTTGTTCGCTTACGTAAGACGCTGCGTAAGATAGAATTGGAGAATTCTAAGAAACTGTCCACCGTTGCATTGTCCCGTACAAATTAACATTTTCTAAAGTTTTACAAATACAAGTACAGGAGTATATTTCTGTTACAATGAATGTGAAAAAAGCCTAATCATCGAATTGAAACGTTGAAGTGAAAAGTTTTACCTCTTTGTCGCACTTACGTACGAATTTACGAGTGCGTGAGAGAAGCAAAACTTCGTTAGTGGTAGCGGTAGGCTCTCTGACTACGTATTTCATCTCTACGATGCGCCGTAGACTGTAGATGTAGAGGCTCTACGTCGTAGCAACAAATACAGGAGAGATGGTACAGTCTCCATCAGATATATCGGAGCGGCCAAGGTGCTCACAAATATCTGAACACGCCTCTATTGTCAAGGAGTGCGTGTTCAGATATTTCGATGTCACATTTTGATGTCAAAATAATATCTAATATGATGTCATTTAATTATCATTCGCTCGTATGTCTCACTCGCTTCATTCAATACATGTACGGACAAGTGCGAGCGAAATACACACGCGAATGATTACACGGTGTAATCTTTCTAATTCACATACAGAAATGTAAATGGTGTAATTTACACCATTTAGATTTCATTTTTACGTCAAAATGTATGTAACTACGTACGTACGTACTGTCCACCGAAACGTTATGTAAATTATTTCTTGTTTGTTATTTAATGTGTTTAGTCGTTCGAATTATTTAACTTTTTTATAAATTTCTCGTCTGATTACATTACCCGGATTTCATAGATATTCCCAAGATAATTCTTTTTTGTTTTTTTAATCAAACATCAAACATTTATTCAGCAAATAGGCCATAGGGGCACTTTTACATGTAAATTTTTACAAACAATAAAATTAACCCAAAATTACAAAATACAATTACAAAAATATAAATGTCAAATTACACAAAAAAAAACGAATAAAAAATATACAAACAACAGAAGTACTAAAATTATTTAGAGATGTAAAAGTCTCTAGGTGTCAGAGATAAAATGTATATAATAATAAAAAAGATCATCAAATTATCCAGAGATGTAAAGGGTCTCCAAGACTTGAATTGTTATATAATTAATAAAAAGACAAGATATTAAATCAGACAAACAGACAAGAACCGAATGAAGTGCCTTACGTTAATGCCACTCAAAAGTAAAGTTACATAGGTAAAATGAAGCCCGTGTAAACTTAAACAGACCGGTCTCCAAAAACAGCACCCGTTCACGAGTATGACGCGTATCTCAGCCATCGTCTCCCTCAACCTTTACGTGAGTAATTAATTATACAGGAACAATATAAATACAATAAATAATCTGTTTTTTGTCTGAATTTATGTCTCATAGCAATAAACATTGCGCCAGACGTTAGGTCTTAGTTGAAGTCTGAAAATAGATCTAGAACTAGACGTGAAAGGATACCGCGACCGACGAGACTGCGGCGTACGGGATAAAATTATATCAAAGGTACATTCAGTACCAATAGTAGCGGATGAAACAGCACGTCAAAGGTAACTGCCACCCTGGAATGTTCGGAGGCACTTAACAAGTTTTTGTTAACTGCCCGGTTAGCGTTAGCTTATACGTCGCTTATAGCTAGCCATACACGTACGGATTTGTCCGTCAGATCTGTCTGTCGGACACATTCGTCAATGTGTGGCGAGAAATAGACACAGATGGGCAGCGGATGGGCATCCGGCGAACAAATCTGTGTCTATTTCTCGCCACACATTGACGGATGTGTCCGCCAGACACATCTTTCAGGCAGATCCGACGGGCAAATCCGTGCGTGTATGGCTAGCTAATAATATAATCATTGGTGATGAAAAGTTGACAGACGATTGCTAATTCATATAAGTACATAAAGCTCGTGAATAAATGTCATCGCGAATATATTAGGTTAATTCGTGATATTAGGTCTATAAACGTCAAGAATTTTGAGGATGGATGTATGACGTTGGTTACTGTTTCAACCAAAAACTTCTAATTGGATTTAGTTGAAATTTGGCACACAAATAGTAACCACTATTCTCCGAATTCAAATATGAGATATTCGTTATAAAGGAATAATCCCCTTAGTTTTTCGTACTACTTATTTATTCGGTTATAATCATATAACGACTTTTTTCTCTTATAAGAATAGAAAATTAAAAATACTTTGTGGAGAACTTTTCATAAAATACTCCAGTCATTTTTTATAATTTTTCCAACAGACGGAGACGGTGCTTTATGTTAAATTCGAAATAAAACTTCTTTTGTACGAAAACGACTATACAGTAAGGAGGAAGCACTTTCCGTCGGATATGGGAGATGCCGCGCCGCGTAAGCTATTATGTCGCCGGTTTTAGAACAGCCTGTATCGTAGACGTGTGGTTTACGAACAATTTACCGCCCAGAGCTTCTTTTACACTATACCACCTTCGTTTTCGTGTTCAAATACATAAATAAATAATTCAATATTATAGGACATTCTTACACAGATTGACTAATTATCGATATGATTCACTAAAAACCTGGAAAATTTCCAAGGAACATAATTTATTTGAAATATATAAAAATAAATAAATAAATATAACAGGACATTCTCACACAGATTGACTTAGTCCCACGGTAAGCTCAAGGAGGCTTGTGTTACGGGTACTGAGACAACTTAAATACATAGAAAATACGACTCAGGAACAAATATCTGTGCTCCTCACACAAACGAATGCCCTTGCCGGGATTCGAACCCAGGAACATCGGCTTCGCAGGCAGGGTCACTACCAACTAGGCCAGACCGGTCGTCACATACATAGGTAAATTACTAGATAAGTTTTGCAATAGACAAATGTGAAACAAAGAGGTGGCCTATCAAATATACGGATGGTCCTGTCTTCACTTTCTGACTAGGACTAATCGCCGATCCGTTTATAATTAAAAAAAAAAACTTTTTAAAACTGTATTTACAAGACTGTACTTTAAAAAAGAATAGATTGTAGAATTGTACTTAAAAAAAAATCTTAACTTTGTGTGAGATGAAAATGTTATATAAAATATTTGTAAATCGTCCTTAGCACGCCAACGTTTTTAAAATTTAAATCTATTTTTTAATAAATAAATTTAAAAAGAAAGTAAATGTTTTCTGGCCAATCATTGTCTATGTAAAAATAGTTTAAAAAATATATGTATAGGCCATCTCAATGTTTAATATTTGTCTATTGCAAATCTTATGTAGTGACCTATGTTAATATTTTTATATATTTTGTTATCAAGGTGTTTTCGTATTATTCTCAGTTAGTAAATAAATAAAATGACTCATATACCGTTTCGTTACACAATACCGTGCAATCTCGAGGTCACACAAGAATATCTTCAACAATACAAATATTTTTAAAATACTTCGCAAAAACCTATTGAAAGCGATACGAGTTCTTATTCCAATTATTTCCACTCGCCCTTGCGGCCCAAAGATGCCAAAAGGCAACCTTTCTTCATATGAAATGAAAATACTGGGCATTCCATTGACAAAAGGTTGTTGGCATGAGTGTAGGCTCGATGGAATCAAGCAGATATCGAAAGAATAAAAATGTTCAGACATCTTTTACGTCGAATATCAGAAGGCAAATGCAATTGGCGTGACAGTGTGAATGAGATTGAAATGTACATATATAAATAGCATTGTTAGCATATCGATGTTTTATATTATGTAGACGGGTACACATCTGAAACATAAAAATTATGAGAGCGATTCTCAATTTATGACTATGGTTTTATTACTGTGCCCTGTAAATATCCATAGATTTTACTGGTTTTAGAAAATTTCAGTTGCAATAAATAAATTGTCCACATGAACCAAGAATATTAATTTAATACAAATATCTAAGTGATGTATCGACGAAAAAGTGATACATTAATACCTATGCGTGATGGGTGTCAAGCCTGACCTTCAGGAGAAGACCATAAAGGTTTTGCTGGTTAAGATAAGCCAACAACCACTGACTTGTATCTCGGCTTTAAGGTTTACTACACTCAAGAGTAATAAAATCAAGCCACTTTGTACGGAAATTTACTTAATGTGATAGCTTTATAGTCAGTGTATCATCGCATCGCTCAGTGAATGAATTTAAACGCAAAATAAAATATAAAAAAACAGCTTTCAAACATATAATCGACTTTTCGATTTGTAATTTTAGTTCTATTATTCCTTTTTTTATTTTAGACTTTACAGGGCACAGTAGTTGCAAATGTATGCTTAAAATAATTAAAAGGAAAAAGGTGAAGTTATACGTACTTGGTTTCATCTATGTATACTGCTTCGAGCACTCTGGCTGCATACTGTAGGTTTTTTTGTAGTGTTTCTGCTGATATTTCGCCTCTATTTAATTGTCTAAGGAGATAGCGTAATCTGTGGACAAAGAAAATACAAGAAGTTAGTAAAATTCGGTTAGGTTTATAAAGTGATTCTGAAATTTTCCACTACCAGTGGAACCTGTGTCGAAATGTCGGTAAATAAAGGTAAAGAAAAAAAAATTCGCGATAGACCCGATTGTAAATGTGACTTAATATGTCGTACTATCTTTGTTCACACTAGTACTAGCACTCAAAAGAAAAGGATGAGTATAGTTTTTTTTGTTCTTGTTTACTGACAATTTGGTTTGACCAACTATAGGTTACCCTGCCTCACAATGACTGTAGTTATAAATTAAATCATAAATTATAAACCTTTATTTGCAATAGATTGCACTTACAGATCTTATGCTAATATACAGGTCCATATAGACTTAAATAAGTCATGCAAATTTTGCATTTTTAGCTTACTCGCTATAATAACCTATGTTACATGCTCATATTATTAAAATATTCAGTGGTACTATAGTACATTATGATACAAGTTTGCTAAGTTGGTCATTACACACGAGGCGATATTGTGCGCGCGAGCTGTAAGCGAGCGCGCAATAAGAAAGCCGATGTGTGTAATGACCAATGCACACGCGTTTCATACGACGTTTTTCAACACACTTGCGAGAAAAAAAAAGAAACTTTAATATTAATCAAATTTTAATAGTTAAAACAGTTAGTATTGTGTGTTGCATCTGTCATACTGCCGGCCGACCCTCGCCCCGGCCGCGGGCGGCGAGCCGAGCGGGCCGGCCAGGCCGCGCACCGCGCAGGCGGTCGGGCGCGCCGTTGTCCGCCAGTCTGACCAATTAAAGAAGGCTCCCTTTCCATGCATATTAATAGCAATCAGTTACCTTAGTACTCAGTCGGATAATATAATGAAAAAGCACGAGTGGAACAATACACTGAAAGAGCACGCGTGTTTAATATCTAGGATTATAAGCCAAAAATCGGTGGAATAATAACGTCGTTTTGAGCAAGTGTGTTGAAAAAGCATTTTTGTACCAGCCAAGTAAATAATTTGTGCCTTAATTTTTTGAGAGATTCTGGTAAATGATTGAACATGGCGTAACAATTTCTACCTCTCGTTGCAGTGTGCATTTTTGGAAGCACGAGTCTATCCGGATATCGTGTGTTGATATTTGTTACATCTCTTTTCTTTGTGAATATTTCATAAAAAGCAATAATACGATTCCAGACAAGACTCATACATAGTAAACGCTGGGATATTCCATCGAGTCAAATCCCTTCTTCAAAAAGAACCGCAAACGGTACTAAACTTGAATTGTCTAATAAAACCAGAGCAATAAAACAGAGAATAAAACAATCCGTACTGGATATTCGTTTTCATTTGCGGGACTCAATCGATCTGGAGGAATTAGTGATGTACGAGTAGGTACAGCTGCTTTCGGGAAGATGCCCTAAGTGAGCCGGGGAATTATTAAATTGATTAATTTGGGTAGTTTACGTAGCTTCGTACATGCAAAGATAGATATAAGTCCGTAATAGATGGATACAGTCTAAGAAAATTTATCAAATCTATGTTATGTTAAGTTTTGTAAAGTATTTTTAAGTATTTAGTTATTAAGATTTTCTTGCTATACCCTATTCAGGGTCCATGCTGTTACAATTAAAATAATTATAACACCTATATGTACCATGGATTGCAGTAAATAAATGAAAACGAAAATGAAAAAAAAACGTGCATCGAAAATCAAGAAAATTTGATTCTCGATCAGATGGCGCCACTACCTTTGGCCTACTCACGTATAGATGGCGTTGACGGTTTCGTTTATTATTTAACAATTTTAACGCATATCAGTGAAAGAAAATGGGTCAAAATAATATAAAAATAATCATTGCAAATATTGCAAAAAAAATATCCATATATAAATACATTTTTAGATATTTTTATTTTTAGTTTATACGTGTGTCGATAGATGGCAGTGAATTCACTGTGGCTACAAAATTTACTATGACAGTACCGCTCTATCTTATTAAATCCTCTTTGGAACATGTTTGTGATTGTCACGAATAAATGTATCATCTTAACTCAATCGACTCGACTCGACTCAACTCAACTCAACTCATATAAACTCAACTCATACCAACTCAACAACTCACCTCGACTACTCAACTTAACTCATATTATTTATTTAAACTTTATTGCACAAAATATATACAACAATGTACAAATGCCGGACTTAATGCCAAATGGCATTCTCTACCAGTCAACCATAGGGCCAAACAGAGATACCAACAATTGACATCAATATCATCTCATCTCGCTCGGCTCGGCTCGGCTCGGCTTATTTAGCTTTGTATGGGCAAATGATTTTTCTTACATCATTTTTTTTTCGTCATAATTAGTTTAATATATGAAGAAGATAGGTAGAAAAATTAGTGCCTGTAAATATCTAAATTCTCAAATTCCCTTTATTCAGGAATATACCCGACAGCACATCGCTAGTTGGAATGCACGAAGGGCCGCTTTGCTGGCCCTATTGTTTTCTGGACAGCGGTTAATTAGAATCCACGCCGGCCTTGGCCGTGAACGAATTTCTGGCATATGAGACGCCTACAATAAAAGGAAATCCCTTTTATTATTAAATTACTATTGATGACTTGTATACAGACTTTCACGTACCTATAATGGGGGACGCTCACATGGAAACATAGTTTTCTAAAAATATCTTTAGGGGAGAATTTGTTTTTTTTTTATTGTAGTTATTTCGTAACATCGTTTTGATAACCATCCTCTCATCATTATCGTTGAGATCTCATCACCCTCAATTATCGTTTTATTAGATTCATCATCATCTTTCGGGTTTGATAATCATCCCGTTTATTAGGTTAATTTGTAATTGAAGCGAGCCGATTATGTCATTAACATAATGACTTCAATCAGTCGTGGATAGAATGATGCAAGTAATTGCATTAGATGCAAGCGGATACCGTTAAATCACATTGAGATTGGTATGAACTATTTTGGCCGAGAAAATGATTGACGCGACAGTATCTTGCTGCGACATAGACTACCCGTCCCCCTTTAATTCATACCGTTAGTAAAAGACGGGTAGTCTATCTCGCGGCGAGATACTGTCGCGTCAATCATTTTCTCGGCCTACTGATTAGAAAATTTGGAATATCGCTTACAGAATCCATGCTCATCAGACAGAAATGTGTAAGGCGCCGCGACATTACTGCAACAATTTAAATATCAAAAACAATAGCAATGTAGTTGGCAGCGGCAGTCATGTCGCGCTGCAGTAATGATGGTGTCTGAATTTAAACAGTACCTTTAGCTGATTGACTACGACGAAACAAAACGAGCCTTTATACGACAGCTCAACGAAGAAATTGAATTCAAAAATATTTCCAGTGAATTTATAACGGAAGCAATTTTCGTGAAAATGTCCTATTATGTTTTACTGAAGCGACTAACTAGGCACAGTAAATTTGTCTGAGGAATCGTTAGGAAATTACCGAGTAATTGAGAGAAAGGGAATTACAGTACTTATAATAATTGGAAGCCGGTGCGCAGGCAATATACTAGTGTCTAGATACAACTAGTCCAATTTGAGTACTAAATGATATAATTTATCGGGGAAAGGACTGGATGAGCGGATAGATAATCGTCTTTATGTGATATATTAGATAATAAAGTATACACAAAAAGAAAACTTCCAAAATAAACAGGATTCAGGATTTAATAGCCAAATAACCAAAAAATTGTGCAAATCATGTAATACAAAAGAAACATAGCACTGAACGAAAGCATCAACATTTGAAGCACTCTCAACGGTATGCACTATCAACATTTGAAGCACCCTCGGGGGCAAGAGAAAGAATATTCATATAAAATTTGGGCAGCATAGGATTTTTTCTCTTTCATTCTTACAAATTTCAGTATTTCGCCATCGTCTCCTACCTATGATGCCACCCGGACATTGCATGGCACTATTTTCTCTTTCCTCATAGGAATCGCATTAAGACTATCTATCTCTATCAAAGAGTGTAAGGCCCTTGGCCCATGTCTATCGGCTACATAATTCAAATGGCGCGGGAAAATGCCGTGCTTGCGCCAACCGCGCGACAGTCACGCCACTCGCCGGTTAGTTCCCTCCGTGGCTAAAAAGGGAAACTGTCGCTACAGAAAACAAACCACAGGCGGCACCTTTTTGCTATCGCGGTGCAATAAAAATGGTTTTATAGTAAAAATACTATATTTACAAACCTGTGACGGTTCTGTTTGTGTTATAAGTGTCAGGAAACTCGGAACATTAAATTCTAGTGCCAACAAGAGCGGGGGCTTTGCCCCATCACGATTGGAGCCGGCTTCCATTCCAACTCCACGAAGCGGTTAGCAACAGGTAATTATTAACTGTGCTATTTGTTTGTGTAATTGATGATGTGTATTTGAATAGTTATTAACAGCCTCAACATAAAGTTTTTAGCGTCCAATACGTTACCACCCCAGTCGGAAACATCTCGTCTTCCTATCAAATAAATCGGAATAATTGACTTGGAAGCAATTGCTTGGAAATAAAATATCTGGCACCATTCAGCCTGAAAATGTAAACCGATATCGTGGAATTTTTCATCACCATCATATTTTGACGTATGATTTGCGACATTTACGGCTTGCTGATTTTTTTCTATAATATTATGTAGGAGTGTAAACGGGGTTTTTATTAAATTCATATCAACGATTTAATATCAACGTAGGAGTGGGAATTGTGTATCTTTCTGTTTACATTTAAAAAATATACATAAATCACAAAGGAACAGGCATCTAAATGCGACATTGCCGCAATGCGCCGGAGTTGTCAAGAGCGGGAAATTTATATAGTATGAGAACGAGAAGGACTGCCGTTCCTAAGTGGCTTGTCGCATGCGTCAGGTGAGTCGACGACAACAAAGTGCTCATGGTCGAGACTCAGTTGATGAAGCCGAACGGTAGGTATTAAAACACTTTATTGACCAAAAAAAAAAAACAATTATTACTACAAAGGCGATGACGTTCTATTCCTTAACCATGAACTTTAGCAGTAAGACAGCTGTCACTCGTCAAGGATGAAAGATATAGACATACCTAAGTGCGGCATTCTCGCATGCCTCGGGCGTGTCGACGATACCAAAGTGCTCATGGTCGAGACTCAGCTGGTCTGT
This sequence comes from Cydia strobilella, assembly GCF_947568885.1. Taxonomy (NCBI): domain Eukaryota; kingdom Metazoa; phylum Arthropoda; class Insecta; order Lepidoptera; family Tortricidae; genus Cydia; species Cydia strobilella. The sequence continues at coordinate 19,022,993 of NC_086044.1, forward strand.
TTGTCGGTGAGAGTGAGGTAGTTTAGTTAGTAGGTATGAAAGTGCATTGGTAAGAAAGAATGGACCTAAGAAAGGAACGAGAACTTGCCCACCAAACTGCAGGTTTCTCTCTACCCAGACGAAGTTGGTGCCAGTTAAATTGTTAACGAACGGCTTGGGGTAGAAGTTGAGAGTTTCTGCACAGATGTGGCTGGAGAGAGTCGCCAGCATGCGAATGCGGAGGTGCGGTGCAGAATATGGACCATATTATACGCGAATGCCCACTCACCAGATACCACGCCAAAATACCAGGGGGTTGGACTTTTTCACCCTAGACAAACAATGTCACCCAATGGATCCAGCAATTGGGCGTACTGCTATAATAGATAGTCAACCGGGGTGAATAGAGATGGCTGAGGTGAACTTAAAATGTGATTTACTTGACAGTTTCTGAAGAAATACCCACACAAATTGTATCATAATAATTCTACTATTAATTTCAATCGAATGATAAAAATGTTGTGGGTATTTCTTAAATAAATGTCAGGTTAATCACATTTCAAGTTTCGTCCCTATTCACCCCGGCCATCCCTATTCACCCCGGTTGACGGTACCCGTTACCTATATCATATGAACGATTGTATTTTTGCCATACGAATGCCAATAAATAGTAAGAAAGAGAAGGGGCTTACCTAAGTGCGGCCTTGTCGCATGCGTCAGGCGTGTCGACGGCGGGCAAGTGGTCAGTGTCGAGACTCAGTTGGTCTAACTGTTCGTCAGTGGGCGTGGGACAGCTTTCGTTCTTGTGGCGGCTTGAGGATCGCCGCACTATCGTGAGGCCACCTTGTTCTGTTGACAAAATGAGCACAATGTTAGCTAACTGTTTTTTAAATTAGTTCTTTTGCTATTGGCTAGCTAAAGGAAAGGCTAGGTATTTGAAATCATATTACGAGAATTGTGAGACGCGATTATTTTTAACATCTTTAGTGTTCGACCGAAGTGTCGGTTTTGGGAGGTTACGGCATAAAAATCATGTTTCGGCCAAAAAAAACTGCCGAATTTGTAGAACCCGTCGAAAGTTACAATATTGAATTTTTGGTAACGTCTGACCGAATAGCGGTAGCGTTCAATCGAAGGTTCGGTTTTGGGCAAAACAAGAGCAAAACCGACCTTCGGTTTCGGTTGCTTAGCTAGCGTAGGTACACCTACGTTAAAGCTCCCCAGTTAAAATAAGCATAATTTAGAAAACAGTAAGGCGTCAGGTAAATATAGGTAACGGCTTAGATACCACTACATTATGGGATTAACTTTGTTCATAAATAAAGTTTGCAACAAACATAAAATATTGATAAATTGCAGGAAATAAGTGTAAAACTGTACTAAAGCTACAAACGATAAGGCAAAGGAAAATATGTATTCTGCTTGCGATTTTAAAAGCTGTTTGCTTTTATTGTTACCTCTGTTTCGTGCAACATGCGATTTGTGAACGACTAATATTTATACGTCAAAATAAATTTCAATAGTTATGAGAAAAGAGGTGGTGTAAAAAATACGTGCTATTTTAGCAATACAGGTCTCGTCGCAAAATAAAACAAAAACCTGATTATAGTTATATCTTTCTTATTACTAGTTCTATAGTTTCATTAATAAAATATGTCGCTACAAAAACGAGTAATAAATATTTGTCGGAAAATCCTACTTTAATTGAATTGAATCCTGGTTGACATCGTACGTTTCGTAAAGTGTTCGTAAAAATCTCTATAGAAATGTAGTACAACTCCTAATACATGAGACGCTGTTGGCATCATCGTCGATAAAGTGTAAAACTAAATAACCCAAATTGGATATAAAATAATTGAATTCAAAATAGGGAGGATGACGGAAGATACTTAAAAATTAAAAAACATTCTTGCTTTAGGTATACAGAACCATAAAATTAATACCCAAAAGAACAGTAGGTAATTCTAATCTTAACACCTAGGTACATTCCATCATTGAACAAAGTTTTTGAAACATTTTACTGAATAGTACCTATTTTAGGAGGCATTCAAACTTTATAAAGTGTGTTAATTTAGATCACCTTTTAGCATCACTCGAATAGCGCTCGCATTGATATTGTTCGAGCGAGATGCACCGCTATAGATATTAAAAGAGATCAAAACAACACCAATTCGTAAAAACCGAATAGGCTTCCTGAATAGTCCATCGATGCAGCTTTCAATCCCCACTATACCCATTCAGGCCGGCCCGCTATTCACTCTTTGAGCACGACACTTGCCTTTTTGCGTCCGTTGCAGATTGCTACTCGTTTACTTTCTATTGACGTTCTTGTACGGTCCACTTGAGAGTATCTATACAAATTGGAATCTTGTTACACAGACATAAGTTTGAAAATGATTTGATAAGTGGAAATGTACACTGTGTTATTGACGCTCTTGCTTCAATCGGGTGGGAAGCCGTGTACTCTATTCATTTTCTTTGCGGATCGGCTACGGACAGAACGTTTAAGTATTCTTTAAATGAATAGAATGTAAAAAATGCCGATTTATGATTGATTTGTGAATTAGAGATAAATGTTTGACCGTTCGTTACGTTACAGTTCATATAATAATCGTAGTAACATAAATTATAATGTTGCTTAACGCTGCAGTACAGATTCCAAAAAGCTGCTCTTCGAGATAATTGCCCACAAAATTTATGAATATGCTAGATTTCAATTAAGCAGACAGATAACACTGGAACATTATCACATGACTGAAATAATTAGTGACTCTGTGATGTGTGTGTGTGTTCCTCGCGATCCGCCATATTGAAAAACAAATCCAAAAAAATAATCGACAAAATGATTATATATAAATTATTTATTATAATTATCGAACCTGCTCACAAAATTTCACGAGAATCGGTAGAAAAATGCGGCCTGAAGAGAACATTCGGACATACGAATACATTTTTGCCCAAACTGAAACGGAGACATTCGCTATTGCTCGGTCAATTAATATGTATCAAGCTTATAAGTAGTGATTTTGCTATTGAGATTGAAGATGTAATGTACTATGAGCGGACTTCTTGAACATGTGTAACCCTACGTCAGAAATTACTTATTCTACGTAACAGGTTAGCTAATAACAATATTCGTAAAGTATTTATGCTGTTCCTAGGCAGTTTTGCTTCTGGACCCTTTTTAGAGCTTGTCAAAATTATTATCTCTGCTAGCCAAAAGCCCGCGGTTAAAATGTACCTTTGTCTCTCGGCAGATAAAGGCCTTGATTGTTTATTTTCGAGATTGGATTATGCTGGGGAAAATAATTGCACAATTAATCCGAAGAGTTTTGCAGTTTTTAGAGGGATGTGGATTTTTGAGGTTTGTTTTTCTACTTCTCTTAATACTTCTAGTGACTGTTTTCTTTTCTGTTAAATATTCACTGTCAATTGTAAACCTTACTCGCAGATGGCTAAGATACAGGCTCAGCCTAGTTTGGTCACTGACGTATAATGTACTAATATTGTAAAACCTGATTTTATTTATTCTGTGGCGTCTCCTCTAGCTGCCACTGTCGACGTCATCTAACAGATGGCGTTAGGGAGCTAGAACGCAATTAGCTAGAAGCCTACATCGCGGTTACGAAGTTTCAAATGTCACTTACTATATATACTGCTTCTGACTAACTCTCAGTGGACTTCGGTCCCCAGGCATAACACCCGCCTGGAGAGAGTACTCTCTATTGGCCCTCTCTCTACACATACCACAATTCAATGTTGTGAGAAGTAAATGTAACTTAGAAGTGAGTACAAGGATGGCACATAAGTTGATATTTGACAAAAAAAAATCGTACCTGGGAATTCTGTGAAACTTGTTGCTATTGGTTTTACCGCAGTAGCATATTGTAACTGCACTTTGAGGCGAGATCGACGTATGTAAAATGTAAAGATTTTTATATATAAGACCTACTGAATAAGCGTGGAATATGCTAGTAAGTAAACCAATGTCAACATAGAAACAAGGTCATAGAAGATATGTCACCAAACGTTAAGATATTAAAAAACGATCAGGTGTACATAACTCATAAAAATAACACTAAGATGTATTTTGAATGTAAGTAATAACTAGTAATTATTATATTCAATTATAATTAGTAAAAAAAAAAATGTAAATGCAACTGCGTGTGTCACATTTTTTTTTCTTCCTTTGTGGGGGTGAAGAGTAACTTACAAGGGAGGTGTACTATATGCCTAAATTAACATATTACCAGTGACTATACGTTACTGTGCAACATAAATATGCGACGCACGGAATTGCATAAATACAATGTAAACAATAATAGTCTATAAATAATTAATGTTTAGATTTACTTGCTTTCTTTATACTTGACTACCGATAATATAACACATCTACGTTATCTTATCTTATCTTATCTTATCTTATAGTTTCGCGGGCCCTTACGGATACACTTCGACCCATAGGGATCTTTTGTGCAGTTACATCTACGTTAAACCATCTATGTTTGCAAAGCAAATAAACTCATATCATAGAACGCATATAATAAAATAGACAGTATGTACATGTTTGTATTATTGTGTGAAAGAATCGGTCATCTTGGATTACAAAGTCACCCATGTTCGGTGTCCCATATCATATAGCAAATTGCAGACGTAGGTATCTTGTCAAAACAAAAATAAAAAATAGTAATAAAATAAAAGTAGTTATAATATAAGGCATATTCGTCATCCCTAGCGGTATTCAAACATCAGATGGTTGACAGTCCTCAACTGTGCGTTTCTCTAGAAACTTCCTGCCTCGCACAGCTAAACTGTAGAATGAACTGTCGCTTGCGGTATTTCCGGACCGATATGGCCTTCAAACCTTTAAGAAAAGAGCGTATTCCCATTTTAAAGGCCGGCAACGCACTTACAACCCCTCTGGTGTTGCGGGTGTCCATGGGCGGCGGTAATCGCTTACCATCAGGTGATCCGTCTGCTCGTTTGCCTCCTATTTCATAAAAAAAAACAAATAGTATCAAGTATTTGAAGAACAAGTGCCACTCTTTAACAGCAAAGTTACAAAAAAAAATATCAACATGCCAATAAACGACTGAGAAAGTGCTGCAATAGGGAATATTACGCAAAACTCTGCGTAGGGGCGCCACTACCACAATCTGAGGGTCTATCGCGAAACAAGAAAATCGAAATTTCGTTACCTAACATCTCTGTCACTTGCATATTCGAGCGATAAAGAGGCAGATAGCGAAATTTCGGATTCGCGTTTCCCGGTAGGTCCTCTGTAAACAAACCGCCTTGATGCACCAATGTCATGTTTTATTATCTCTGAAAACTTGTCAAAAACCTGTACAGTATGTATAAGTTACTCTATGGTTTACTAAAGGGGCTAGTGCTGCACTCTGGTGGCAGAACATTGCAGTAATACCCCCTATTGCTGCAACAATGTAGACGACGACAACATTGATCATTTAAAAATGGCCATGCTAAGGTGAAGCATAGTCAAACAAGGTATTGTTAGATTTTAAACATCTTGATGGGATTGAAAAAAGGCTTCGTCGTCTCGTGTTATGATGAATTGTTTAAAAAAAAAAGGTTTACGTGTTCCATCGAAGAGGTTATATTTAGGTTAATTATACATCTCTTTTTTTTATAATCTTTGATATATTTAACTTCTTATTTGTACATTATTTGAACTCATTATTGTATCGTTTGACTAATAATTTAAATATTCCATCCCTTTAAAGGACAGTTCAGGTCAAGACAATGTTTTTGGACATCAAACATTCAATGATAAAAATATTATGGATGGTATTGAAAGGATGCCAATCTCTTATGGCAGAATTGTTGCAAAAGTGACCGCTTTCAGCTTTAAATAATAGTTCCTAATCTCTCCGGTGGCGCTAGTTAGGCTCTGGGACATGAGTATAACATGAACCATATAAGGCAACAAATTACGCGACCAAATTACGTAGGTTGTTTTTGGTAGTATTTCGGTGTATGGTGGCGCCGCCTAATTACTGTTTTTTGATGGACACTTTTCATACATAGAGATTTGGCTCCTTTATATAGTCTCCATGAAAAATATGTTTAATTTTATTCACTCCCATCAAAACATCAAAATCTGCCATAGAACTTAAATAACATATAATTCACAATTGAAACAATATAAACAATACACGAAATTATAAGGTTGGTACAAATTATAACTTGCGAATGCAAAAGTGCAAGATCAGAGGAGGAATGCGGCAATATAACGTGCACGTAGAGGTGGTTATCATGATTTTGTCTTTTGATTTTTTTCTGACGGTCTACAAATTTACAAAGGTTTCTGCGGTGATCCGAAAAATCTGTAGAATATGGACACTAAGGCTTTCATTATTTTTGAAATTCAGGTCGACAAGTAGAATTTGTATGTACAGATTAATTTCATTTGCCTCGTAGTTTTAACTAACTGACTGTATCTAATCTCTCAAAAATTCTACGCAAACAATAGATAGAATAGCGCTAGGTCACCGTCTCTATGTTTAAAAGTCAAAAATCTAATATTGTTTAGTAGAATTAGAGCAAACCTGTTCACAGCTATAATTTGAATCTAATCTCTATTCCTAGATAGAGAGAGATAGAGAGAGAGAGATAGAGAGAGAGAGAAAAAGAGAAAGAGAAAGAGAGAGAGAGAGAGAAAGCTAGCCGACAAAGTAGACCTTTTTGTGGAATACTTTTTGTAGAACTTGTATGTCCAGCGTAAATTTGCCTCGTAGTCGCATTTTAATCCTAAAAATTATATGCAAAGTAAGTACCTATTTCCAGGTATAATTTGAATACTTTTAAATCGAGAGAGAGATATAGACAGAGAGAGAGAGAGAGAGAGAGAGAGAGAGAGAGCTGCTCATTCTCGACCTCATATTAGTTGCGATTGTGGTCAAGTACTTGAATTTTTTTTTGATATTTTTTTTACCTATTGCTGACAAATTTTGACAACAAACATCATGATAACCACCTGTTCCTAAAAGACCGTGCTTACTAGGGGTGCCGTTGCGCGGTGCGGGAGGCGGAGGGGGGCGCGGCGCCTCCTCCCGCGGCGCGCCCGCGCTGCCCGGCGGACTCGCCACTGCAACACCAACCATATGGATATTAACATAGGGTACATATTGAATTGGGTGTGGGAAGTATAGGTAAAAATCTTCAGGAGTATTATAGCCTCCTGAGATCCAGGGGCAGTTGTTTTGTATTTGAATTTGGAACCTCTAGTTAAACAATAAAAGTTCAATATACCTATAGATTGTGGAATGTGTACAAAAAATTGTACGAGGCGTCTCAGGAGGATTGAGGTGGGTTGTGATGATAGTTGTTATGTTTATTACAAAATAGGTGGCAAAATAAGTCTTTGCCCTTCTATATACACCCTAGAATTAACGTATTTATTATAAATATATATGCGTATAGTTGATCGCTGACTGTTCGCACTGCCTGCGAGATTTATTCTAAGAGCCGGTAAATAATCATTCGCTGATCGTCGGCAGTGGAACAGCTGCCTATACTAATATAGGCATAAAACAGTAGATTAATTGATATCCACCATTTGGTTTAAATTTCATTCTATAAAACAATGCTCTTGAGACGAGTTTCCTCTGGAATTATCATATAAAAAATTCTCGGTTGGACAAGTTTACATAATTTGATGTATATTATCAAGGGGTTCGTGTTTTTTAGATTACTGATTATTATTATAAGAATCTTTAAAAAATTGTATAAATAGTATTTGTTTTTTACTCCTAACACTTATAATAATAATAAAAAAGTGTAACAAAGCTGTGTGTAATAATATACATCAAATTATGTTTTTCTTAATGTCAATATCCACTAATCCAGAGGAAAAATGAGGACTACGTTTAAAATATGATGGAGTAGCGTGGACAAACTACTATCGTCTTAAAACTATTAAACATTCTCTGTTGAATCTAAAGTTTCCTGGGAGCAAACATAATATCGCATATCGTAGGAGCAACATACACGTGCCATTTTAGTTCAAATACACCAAAGCGTAATGAAAACGGCTCACCATAAATCATCATTATCCTACAGAATGGTTTTAGAATTTTATAAATTTTTACATGATGATTATTAACAGTTTTGAATGATTCACGGCTAATTTCACTAGACTTACGTCATGTTGACCGGGATATGGACCGTGATTACCTTTTGTATTGTTTTCGAGCTCCTGATATTTGCTTCGCTACGTACTGTATTTTGTATTTAGGTACCTTTTGAATACAATATAATAGTTTTTACGTTGCTGGATTCGTCAATCTATGCGTCCAAAGTTTAAACGGCCGTTTTAGTTTTGAGTTTATAGATCGACGAATCCAGCAACTGTAAAAACTTTTATAATGTATTCAAAAGATACCTAAATACAAAATACAGTACGTAGCGGCCCCCTTGTTTGAATATCTATCGTTAATTTTAAATAATTACAATTATCTAGCAGTGACGCTAGTAAGCACGTTAATGGGCTCTTAATTTAAGTAGACCAGAATGCGTAGGAACTTTTATGTTTTTATTGTTAAACATAAATTAATCATTAATCTGATAACGCCATATCAGAAATCATAATGTGATACAGTGAGGTTCGAATTTGCATGGAGAATACATACATACAATACATACACTGTACATACATGACGGGCTAAACCACATTTACCAAATGCGAACATACTCAATATGTACTCTGTTCTGTACCCAAATCTCAAGTGTGAAAACTTCGAAGTCCCAAACTTATGGTAGGTATTGTCAACGATTAAGATTTATGAGGAATTTCAACTGTTTGATATTTCACATTAGACTCAAATTACATCTGTGCGCGATGATCTATAGAACTTTTTAATATTCAAGATCTAAATAATGGCAAACTTTGTGATCCGTTGGGTTGCTTTAGGGTAGAATCTTGAACTCTGATATGTAATAACAAGGGCGTAAGTCTTTTGACGATACTCATTGACATGGATCTTGGCCCTTGAAACTTGAATCAAACACAGTCAGGCTAAGAGATACTTAAAAAGTTACATCCCTTTGAAATTCATGGAATGTTGACATTGTAACATTTTTATAAGGATAATAAATTATTAATATTCGTTTTGAAAAGTTATTTAATTCAATTCTCAAAAATCTCTTTGGTAAGTCAACAAAAAAGTTTTTTTCACAGTTTACGAAAAAAAACTATTTAAATCAGATAATAAAACTTTTAGGTACATAGTAGCAATATTTAAATTAGGACAAATTGAATCCCATCAAAAACATTACATGTAAAAAGATGCCAGTCTCGCAACGCAATACTTCTACTACAAAAAAGTTTAGAGATGTAATGTGATACCACGTCGGTTATTTTAGTCAGTGCCAGGGGGTGTCAAAACCGCATCAATATTAGATATCTTTAATTTTTAATACGTATAATGACTTGGCCGAATTACGATTAATACAGGTTTGTTAATATAGGCCGTTAGCTTATCGTTTCTGAACATATTATAGGAAGGTTATGATATGGATGTAGATATAGCAGTGTACATAATTAGGCATTAAAATACTCGTGTGTCGTGTGATCCTTTTATGAAACTCGTTTCGTTCGTTTTTTAATGCCCACACTCGTATTTTAATGCCTTTCATTATGTAGCACTATTCATATATCGTGAAACAAGTTGCAAACTTAGTCTGCTACAAACTGTAAAAGGCAGAACTTCCAGCATTAGGTACCTTCATAATGCCAACACTTAAAACGGAAACAATGAACAATAACGAGAACATTTAAAGTTAAGGTGTAGTAAGTTCGTGTTTCTCTCGCTCTCACTGAGCGTAAGCGTGAGCGAGATGGCAGTGCGCTATGCGCTATAATGTTTTTAATTTTAATTTTTTGTGTTTTAAAATATAAAAACAATTAAATAGTAAAAAGCGGACAAGTGCAAGTCGGACTCGCCCACCGAGGATTCCGTACTTTTTAGTATTGGTTGTTATAGCGCCACAGAAATATATCATCAGTGAAAATTTCAACTGTCTAGCTATCACGGTTCATGAGACAGACGGACGGACAGACGGACAGACAGACAGACAGACGGACAGAGGAGTCTTAGTTATAGGGTCCCGTTTTTACCCTTTCGGTACGGAACCCTAAAAAATAATTCCTTCCTAATAGTGGTTTCTAGTCATAGCTCGTTCGAACTTATGTATGAAGCAAATAATATAAGAAATTAGACCAGTCATAAACTCATTTTCCCTTCGGTCGTATCAAAACAAGATCAAAACTATAGCAAATTCTGAAGTCAAATTGGGCCCATTGGTTTGATACCACTATTTTCGGAACCTGAGGAAATTTCTATTTCAAAAGCAGAAGTTGTATCTTAGGGTGGTAATTGTACATAATATTATTAGTTTACCTGTTTTTGTTTTTAATTTGTTTGTAGTTTTGCAGTGACATTGTATATTTCATACTATTATGCTGGACAACTATTTTGAAATAATAAAATAAATAAAATTTGCCAAGCGGGCTAGGTGCTCAAAATGTCTTTAGATATAGTTGGTCAAGCAAATTTTGTAAGTAGAAAAAGGCGCGAAATTCAAGTTTTCTATGGGCCGATATCCTTTCGTCCCTACATTTTTTAAATTTGCCGCCTTTTTCTACTGACAAGATTTGCTTGACCAACTATACGTATAGTTTCAGACTGGGAAACCGAAACCCAATTTTATTGAAACATTGGACCACCGACACGAAACAAATTGCCTGCCTCCGACGTTGCCGGTTTGATCTGATACATTTCATATCAGAATTGGGAAAACAATATTTCATATAAAAGAATTGAATGGATGTACAGAGAACATGATTGAATTTTTATATTGGAAAGAATTTGTGACATTGTCACAAACTAACAATGAGCAATTTGCACACTGGCACAAAGTATAGCCACGCTGTTACTATGGAAATCATTATAGTGCGCATGACATGTATGTATACGTACTGTATATACACGGTGGCTAAAAAATAAGCGCATTCCCGTTGCCAGGGTGGTTTTGGGATTATACTGAGCAATTTTTAGTGTGGGATCAACCCCGAAATCGCGAAAAAAAAATTGGCTGGCCATACATTTTGGCTGGTCCATTTTGCTATGGGAGGGTAAATGTTTTTTTCGCGATTTTGCTTTGCAAAGTTGCTCAGTATAATCCCAAAACCTCCATGGCAATGGGAATGCACTTATTTTTTAGCCTTATTTTAAGAAGCAGACACAAATTTGGGGGAAAAATTTAATGACTGGTACAGTATCAAGTGTCTTAAATATGGCTGCATTCATCATACTCAAAAATATGTCCCAAGCTCTTATGTCAGCGAATTAAGAACAATGGGATATATTTTTGAGTAAGTTGTATGCACCCAGTTTTTTACACTTGGGGTTCCTTTATTTGGGAAAAGTATCGATTATTGAATTCATTGGTCAAGCAAATCTTGTCAGTAGAAAAAGGCGCGAAATTCAAATTTTCTATGGGACGATAACTTTTTTTCTAAAGACAAGATTTGCTTGACCAACTATACCAACATATCATTAAAGTTTGCCCCCTGAAATCCAATGTTTGTTTATAACCATTAACAACTTATTCTGTGCCACTGGATAGTCGTGAAATATTGACAATTACCAACTTTACATTTATAATTTAAAAAAAGTTTTAAAATGGATCTGTTAACAAGACATGCACAAACGTTGCAAGTTCCTATATGAAATAACAACGAAACTTCAGCTATGCGCATAAAAGACACCAGCACAGGCGACTGACTTTTGATCAATAATACAAACAGTGGAAAAGCAAGCGAATTTGTATCTCGGACAACCTTGGAAAGGATTATTCTAGAGACGCATTCAGGGTAGGAAAATATGATACAAGTTCTATTTATCTCTTCCGTTGTCAAACACACACACACACACACACAAACGTTGCAAGGTCCTATGAAATAACAATGAAACTTCAGCTATGCGCATAAAAGACACCAGCACAGGCGACTGACTTTTGACCAAATACAAACAGTGGAAAAGCAAGCGAATTTGTATCTCGGACAACCTTGGAAAGGATTATTCTAGAGACGTATTCAGGGTAGTAAAATATGATACAAGTTCTATTTCTCTCTTCCGTTGTCTTTATTTCTTGGTGTAGCCACCGGAAGTCATACCATTGCGAACAGAAATAGATAGAACTTGATAAGATGGGACTGATACATGATATCATTTTTCGATTCTCTGTGTTTTACATATTTATGATTAAAATATCCATATTTACCTGTGACTGAAATTTCATGCTGAAATTCATATTGTTAGGGAAACAGCGGGAAACGCCGTCGATTGTCGCGATAATCCTAGTGTGGCCGTATGAAAAACGTCGAATTAACGCGATAATTAACGCGTTTCCCGGCGTTTCCCGTTAGTGTGGCCCCAGCATATTGTTTTTGAAAATAATGACGTATATGGATGCAACTAACATCATTTTAAAAACCGGAACATTGTATACTGAGGCAATTCACTTGCACCACAGTAGGTACGCAGTACATTTAATGTCATGGTGTCATGGTGGTGTCATGGTGGTCATATAACAAGAAAACGACAAAAAAAAAAACAAGAATTTCAATTACAAATACTTCTATGAATTGCAATTCTTTTGACAATTAGGTAACATAAAACGCTACTCTAGCCCGGTTCGCTAAAAATATTATGGCCATTGGTTTTACACATTTCGAGTTATCCTGTTTTTCGCACATACTACAATTTCATAATTTGAAAGTTACACCTTTGCGAGCCTCCTTTAGTGATATTGAAATCGAATAAGGATAATACTTTACGTTTCTGAATAAGCTGGTCTCTCACAAAGTATATGATTTCAACATTCAACAAGATTCACACAAATATTTACCTTGAAAAGCAATATAGGTACGTACTTAAGTCCCGGGCAAGCTCTGCTCGGCCGAATTTCACCTTCCCATACAAACGGAGTTTCGTTCTCATTTTAAAACTACGTGTTGGATTGTAATGAAACTTTGCACATGAGGTATATCTAGGTCTGTAAGTAAGTAAGTAAGTAAGTAAATATTATTTATTGCACCAAAATTATACATTTTACAAACATGTAAAACTACAAAGAAGTAATTAGTTTATATAGCTCCAGTTTATAAAACAAACGAAATAGAGCAAAAACAAGTTTTGTATGAAAAACTTAAATTCGCTGTATTTTTTTAACCATGGTATCTGAAGCTACATAAGCTAATTACCAGGCATCGTAAATTAAAGTACTAGGGTTGTTACTTAGTCAAGTCTAGTCAAAGTACGTCATTTCAATGGATTTCGCTCGCAGTTTACGATGCCTGCTAATTACAGTTATAGATATACCTTATCCTATTTAAGGCTCGGCCGCCAACCTCGATTCCCTACAACTATGTAGGTGGTGCGCTGACGTGCCCAAAATGTGCTTTAGCAAGAAGTTAGGGTACGTGAGCCACCTAAGGGCGCACCAGAGAGCGGATCAGCTACACGCTAATAACGCGAATTAAAAATTGCCTACTCCAGAGCACACAGTCGCTGTGGCCGAAATCGGTCAGGAGAGCATCATCATCATCATCATCATCATCATCCTATTGTAAGTAAAAAGTTCAGAGCAAACTAACTACTCGTTGTAAAATAAGAGCGTAACTACGTTTGTATGGAGAACCGAGCTTGCCGGGGACCTTTAACAGAGTTGAATCTCATTTCTCCTGAAGTTGTAAAAATTCTCAGTAAAACATAAATGGGGAAGATCAAGAATGGATCTTGTTTACTTACAAAAAAAGAAGGGAAAGTGTTTGTTGTATGAATCTGGTGTTTACCTGTAACAAGAAATATTTAGATTAGCATTGAATATGCAATTTTGTTATTATCTTATCGCATATATGTGTTCATCGGATACATTACACAATTATGCAATTTATAACCTTATAACAGGATTACCGGTTAAACTTAAAATGGCAAATTCGTCTCGAGATTTATTTTTTATTTTATGCTCATTAAAGTTGTTTAATTGTAATACTGATAGCTTATTAATATGCAGTGAACTAATGAGGAAGTGTGCAGCTAAAGAATTAGATAATAATCTTGAAATGCGATAACCAAGTAACCATTATTTAGTCAACACCCGGCAATCCAACGTGGCTATTTGTAAAATCCAACTACTTACCACTTTACTAAATGCAACTACGGAACAAAACAACGTAGGGGAGATTGAGGTGAGTCGTGACAGAGGAGAGTTGTGACATCGTCCATTTTTTCGCAATAGCGGGCGTTTGTTAGTTCAAGTTACTAGCTAACAAACGCGCACTGTTGCGAGCTCGCTAACAGTTAATAGGTTCCAAAAAATCGACTATCAGCGCGATTCGAGAAATGAATTAGAGATTCACTAGATATGAAATAGTGAAGATATGTGACGTTTCACGGCAAAATGTACCTTATGGCGGCTGGCGCTCTCTAATTCATTCATTTTCCCGAATCGCGCCGTTTGTCACAACTCACAACACCTCGGTCTTCCCTAATGCAACTCTACAAGTACACTTTTTACATAGGTGAAATCATTATAAATTTGATGGAAGCTATTAAAAAACACATTTTTAAAAGAAGAATAAATTGTAACGCAAAATTGTACTGAAATGACAGCTGTCGCCGTGCCCAGGCTATATATAATAAGTTATGGCAAAAATTTCATTTTTGGTACAAGCTTTTATTGCTGACTGTACTTTTCTTTCTACAAACAACTAATACTCATCGAGACAATTCTAAAAACCCGAAACACAGATAGGTTGCGTTGTTTTATTACAGAGTTCCTATAGCCACCACCTGTCTCCGTTATTAGATCAGCTCCATAGTACCAAAATATTGCATGTCACCCGACTTACACACGTATGTAAATTTTCAGCTTCATCGGAAACCGGGAAGTGGGTCAAATTGAGCTTGCAAGATTTGACCTGTCCATACATACTACAGTTACATAGGTACATTGTACATTGCAAGTTAATAAAAAGCTTGTAAAAACACTTATAATAAGTTCAAAAATATTGAAGGGCTGTCACGCTTATGAAAATAATGTTCAAACTTAACAGAGTCTCAACGGCCTATCAGGTCTAATCTTCATGATATCCAATACAATGTGGCAATGAAAAATAGCCTCTCCCACTTAGTACTAAGAATGAAGATAAGTGTCAGATTAAATTGGACGGCTGGTAGGTAATTTTGTGGGAATATTGATTTTGATGTAATCCACCGTCTTTCAATAGATCTCGGTATTATTAAGCTCTCAATATTTGATGTATGTTAGGAAATGAGACTTCAGGCGGCAGTCAGCGATCTGAGACGAAGAAATGTTGGTGTATCTGTGTGCTTGGGTACCTATACTTAAAGTTAGACATAATTTTTTACATATTCTAAGATATTAATTTATCCAAATGCATACTTAAAAATATTTTTTATGATTTATTTAATAATTCTTCTAAATATTAGGGGTCCCTTTTTATAGTATTTTGTAAATAACTTTTAAACGGTGGCCCGTAGCAAAAAATGTTCTACTACATAAGTAATCTACATATAATTTTCTACAAAAAAGATTAACTGTTTCGCTAGCATCAATATTTCAAAATACATTATAGTGGAAAAGTTACCTATAATTTGTTCTAAGGTAGGTTTTTTTGTTTTTCGTAAGAAAAAACCCCATACCCGTTAGCTTCCCCCCACCCTCGGGTACTTTTAGTATGTCGTTTAATACACCATTCCCTACAACTATGCCAAAATTGGCTTATACACGAATTATTTCCCACGATTGACAATGTTTGGTCTTCGTTTGGTGGCCTAAATTGTTGAATTTCATTCGGGCTCCAAGCCGCTACCTTACATGATTTCATTTTAGTTGTACAGTCGCCATCAGATATATCGGAGCGGCCGAGGTGCTCACAAATATCTGAACACGCCTCTATTGTCAAGGCGTTAAGTGCGTGTTCTTATTCACTTATAATTTTTGAGCACCTCGGCCGCTCCGATATATCTGATGGCGACTGTACCTACCTCAAAGACTTTCGAGTCCAGTGCAAACATTTACCGGGCGTGTTTATGAACCTCACTGCCTCTGTAAACTGGGGGTTAATGAATACCTCTTCTACGTAAACGGCCAAACTGAAATAGCTGCTTGAATATTAAAGCATGTTTAGAAATGGAATTCAAATTTGAATCTTATTTGTTTGAGTTAAAGTTTCATTTAGGTACATTTTGGAATGGATTGTAGAAATGATTGAAGGCACAATTTTGAATACCCGTGTAGAATTTAATGGCGTTATTCATAAATGCGTTACTGGCCTGAATTAGCTATGAATCGTTGGTCTTTATCTATCATTTTGACTTATGTATTTGTGAGAAAGGGATAAAACATAATTTAAATAAATCAGGCTCGTAAAGTTTTATGAATAAGGGGGTAAGTTATTTCCGCCGAATGTTTTACGCCAAATGTTGATGGGAGGTGAGATTCAGAAACGTAAAAGCTATATAAGTAAAAGCTTCTGCTAAAACTAGGTGTTGGTTATTAGTTATTACCCAAATCCTTTGAATCACTTATAATTTAATTACACGCAGATTAAACTAAAAAAGCTGTCAGACATATTACTTATGCATTTTTGTAAACTACATGTGTACATACATGTACGAGTATTATGTAGGTATGTTAGATTTTTTTAATGATGTAAGTACCTAATGTTTACTTATTAATGAAGGTGAGCTAATTAATTGTTATTAAAAATTCCCCTTATCGACAATGTAAAGAATTAAGACGAAAGTGGAGGACCCGTGCGAAATCGCCATAAATACGTACGCCACATTTTTCCCTGGATATAAACATAATTGAAAATATTTTAATACAATTTGTTGTATATCAACCACAACTATGCCCATACGTTTGTTGCTTTTTTTTTCGATTTTTTTATTATTACAAGTTAGGAGCTTTTTAAAACTTGTATGAAATCTGTTTTTCGCTCCAAATTTCCACAATAATAAAAAAATCGAAAGAATTCAAACGTATGGGGCATAGCTATGGTTAACAATGTTAACATACATCAAATTGTATAAAAATATTTTCCATAACGTCAATATCCAGACAGAAAATTTGTATGGAGAAACGGCCGTCCCCTTATCAAAACCATTTATTTGCTCTACAAGGAAGGGGAAAATAATTACCTTTAAGGAAAACATACGTGGATTCAGTGGGGAATAATTTACGAGGCAGCCGAGCTTCGCTGAACGAACTATACATTATGGCCTCGTGTTCAGATTGGTTGGAGAGCGAGTAAGTCGGTTTCTTGGGTCTACCAGTATTGCATCTGTTAACACATTCACTGCCAGAAACGTACCATTCGATTCCTTACATTTTATTAAAATATATATTGTAGAGCAACAATATACATAAACGCAATATTTCACTGACAAAATCGCAATTTTCTTGTTTTTCATGGTGACGTCACGATGTAATGCCAATTTGTTAGAAGCGTCTCGTCAGTAAAGTGCGGGTGCCAGACTTTGCCCATCATTTGTGACTTTTGTATTGCTTTAAGACAATCCAATACAGACATTTGATCCTCAAAACAAACCTGATCGACTGATACCATTTTTTTTGTGGAATACCCTATTACCACGTTATTGGCTACATAAGCGCAGATAATAGCTTGCGCTGGAAGTGAATGGCGTGAATGCGTTATCAATTAAGTTTGGACGTTATTTCGACAGCATGTCGATAGTTTCCTGCTTTTTGTGAATGCGCTGCATTTTTTTAATGTTTTTTATTAATAATAAAGTAGTCTAGTTTCAAGTAGTCCCACTTTAAGGCTCATTTAGACACTGCGGTTTTTGTTTGACCAATTGAATTCGTTGTGCCTCTGTTGTCTGGAAAGTAATGAGCGAGTTGTCTCGCTGTCTAGATGTGCCTTAAAAACGCGTGAACAACTTTATTTAATAAATAATTGTAGTTATATAGTAGTTGTACCACACAATTCTTATGTAACAATGCCAAAGAGCGCTTGATATTGGTTGGCTTGCCCGATCAACTCTTTTAGATCGGCTTGCGATTAGAATAATATATGGATAATACGAAAATCATCGACGTAGGTAATGTATATTTGACGAAGATATATTTTCTTGGTAGGAAATGCCACAATTGAAAGAAATAAAATGAGTACCTACGAGTTATCTACCTTTTTTCAATCTAACAAATTGAAGATAAACTTACATTTTAGTACTTACATTACGGCGAAGTAGGTAAAAAAAATCTCACAAGGATGTAATTTAAAGCTTGGCAATTGATTAGATATTTGTACAATTTGGCCTTCCTGTGGGACTGTTCTGAATATGGGTATTTAAGGTTTTGTTAAATAAACCAAACATGTGAGCACAAAAGGGATATAATAACAATATCGTATCCTATTAATAAAACTGAAGGTTACCCTATCCTATCAAAATCTCATCTACAAAAACCATATATTAAAGGAAAGTTCTAAACCGTCTACAGCAAAAGTTAAAATACGTCTAAGAAACTCATCTAACTTATGTATTTTCCCATTTCCAAGGATTTGATTCCGACAGATTTCTTCGTATATGAAATGAATAAGTACTCAATAACGCTTCGAACACAGCTCAGATTTCAGGACATTAACGGGAGAGCTAGACTAGGTTTATGCTCCTCGTCGAACGATTGCTTCGTGACTATAAAAGTGGCAATAAAAATCTAACAATAAGGCCTGTAGGACAAGAGGCAGCGTGTGTAGCTCATAATAGTAGTTTATGTGACTGCTACATAATGAAAGGCATTAAAATACAAGTGTAATACGAGTGTGGGTTTATGAAACGAATGAAATGAAAAAAAAAAAAACTAATGTAGGGGATTTGATTTTTTCGATTCTTTTATTATTACAAGAGTTAGGAGCATTTTAAAATTTGTATGAAATCTGTTTTTCGCTCCTAATTTCTACAATAATCAAAAAATCGAAAAAAGTCAAATGCATAGCTATGGTTAATATACATCAAATTATATAAAAATATTTTCCATAATGTCAATCCAGAGAGGAAAATGGGAACTAAGTTTGTAGGGAAAACGGCCGTCCCCTTTCCTCTTAAAAGTAATGTCATTTCATTACTAGTGGTAGTGTCTCGTCCATATATAAAGCTTACTACTTGGGTCCTCAGAGTTCCGCAAGGATCTATCCTGAGCGCGCAGCTTTACGAGTGCCATCCCATTTGCGTGTGCGATATTTATTTCTACCGCACATTACCAATAAACTTTATTAAATATGTTCCGCGTGTCATTTATTCTGTTGTTCTGTACCGTAAATGAGTATTTATTACAATTATTACCGTTGGGTATTGAGAAAGATTTATCGAAAAGTAGTACAATTGTATTGTGTAGTGCACGAGTAGGGGTTTTTAAGCCGATTGATGCAGATGGGAGGGTAATGATATTCCCATTAACCCTGTTTTATTCTATTTAATGTGATACTCTACTTTTAATTCCAGAAGCGTCGCTAATTTTAAAAATTAATGTTAAAAAGTAAATAGTTACCATTATAGAAGAAAACATCCTATATAAATAGGAGTTGTGACAAATTACTATGACTGGCTATGT
Organism: Cydia strobilella; assembly: GCF_947568885.1. Taxonomy (NCBI): domain Eukaryota; kingdom Metazoa; phylum Arthropoda; class Insecta; order Lepidoptera; family Tortricidae; genus Cydia; species Cydia strobilella. The sequence continues at coordinate 19,042,661 of NC_086044.1, forward strand.
TTGAAGAATGGCAGCAAAAAATCGCTGCATGCGAAAAATGTGTGTTATGTTCAGTAAATAAAAATAAATATGGCCTTATTCATAAACGCGTTACTAAATTAGCTGTGAATCGTCTTTATCTGTCATTTTGACATATGTATTTATAAGAAAGGGATCAAACATAATTCAGCTAAAACAGGCCCTTAAAGTTTTATTAATAAGGGTTAGTCGTCAACTTATAATAGAAAACCACCGCGTTACTACCAACTAAGTGCTAAGTCGGTACATTACAGAAACTATTTATTATTTTGTGTATTTATATCACGTTTTCGTTCTAATTTGTTTCCAAATTTAATATTCAAGCATAAGAGTCTTAGTTAATCGTGTTTGCTCTAGTGTAACTCAATTTGAATTTGTTCGTGCGTACTAATTGGATAATTGGACGTTTCCAAATCATGTCAGAAGGCTTAACGTGGATGAAGGATAGCTTGTACAGTCGCCATCAGATATATCGGAGCGCCCGAGGTGCTCACAAATATCTGAACACGTCTCTATTGTCAATACGTTAGAGTCCGAATTCAGATATTTCGAGCACCTCGGGCGCTCTGATATATCTGATGGCGACTGTACTAACAGCAACACACTGTACATCGGTGAACCTTATTACAAAGGCATAGGGTCCACCGATACAGTTAACAGTGTGGGCGATGGTATGAAGAAAATTAATTTGGAATTAAATGTAAATAGGTACTGTAAGTAAGTTCTTTAATTATCAATCTAGTACTGCTTTTGTCGTGACGACCGGTCTGGCCTAGTGGGTAGTGACCCTGCCTGTGAAGCCGATGGTCCTGGGTTCGAATCCCGGTAAGGGCATTTATTTGGTGATGAGCACAGATATTTGCTCCTGAGTCATGGGTGTTTTCTCTATGTATTTAAGTATTTATATATTATATATATCGTTGTCTGAGTGCCCATAACACAAGCCTCCTTGGGCTTACCGTGGGACTTAGTCAATCTGTGTAAGAATGTCCTATAATATTTATTTATATTATTTATTTATTTATAGTTATGACCAAGCATACTTAAAGTAATTTGAATTAATAAACATTTAAAAAAGGTACCAATTGTCTTAAACAAGCGGACAGACGTAAATGTCAGTTGGCTTTGCTTGGTTGACCTTGAAATAAACAATATTATATGCTTATTTTCTAATGATTTATTACAAATTAATCGTGTCATTGTTGTTGACTATTGTTAGATTGTAATTTTGTTTTTTTTTCCAGTACCTAACGAACTTTATTTCAGTTACAAAAGAGTCAACTTTTAAATCCCAAACCAAATCCTTACAAAAGAAGTCCTTTATAAAGTAGGAAAACGCATGTTGCATATAAAAACGAGAGGCACGACCCAGAATCCGTTGTTACCCGGGTTGCCATTCCAATTGATTGCGCTCGCAAAAGTGACCGTGTTCCGACATAAACGGGAAACGGGCGTTGATCGGGGCTTATTAAATGGAAGCATAAACAAGTAACTGTCATTTTTTTTGTGACACACTTTTATTGCTGACTGTACTTCTTCTCATTTGAATGTCTGTCGAGTACTTCTTGAGACCTTTCTAATAAGCCTAAACTTGATGTGTTTGTGTTTTTCCATCGAGGAGTTCCTTTGGCTACCTACCGACTGCATCATCAGAACACCTCCATGTTAGCATATTAGTGTATTGTCACCGGAATGACGATAGTACTCCAAATTTCAATTGAATCTGATACCGGAAAGTGGTTCAAATTTTAGTTACAAGATTTGAGGCACTATAGATATATACAAAGATATATACGCAGTGAAGCTAAATAAAAGTGTGTAATAAAAAAGAACAAACTGCGTGATGTATGTAGGCAAAGTGACAATCCTAGATGGATCACAGACTTCCCCTACACATGACTATTATTACTATAGAGGTCATACCAAACAATGAAACTGTCGTAACCACAACCTGTACCTGGCGACCAAAACGTCGTAAGTGCCGAAAAAATTCATAGCGCTTATGCGTTTAGGTCGCGAGATTTACGCTCCGCTTCTATAGATTGATGTCAAAACAGTATCAACACATGGATTCAGATTTAACGATTTGTTATGCTTTTGATCTGGTTTTGACACGACTTTAAAGATAGCTCAGGCAATGTGTTTTCAATAAAAAAATCAAAACCAGTTCAAAACCATAACAAGATGAATCAAGCTCCTGGATTACAGAGATGCGAAAAATCATGTGATCATTTCCATATAATATTTATATTAAGTTTGTACCAAGCAGAAACGTCTGCGAACGATGCTATTTTAGCTTAGCAATAAATTAAAAGTGGAACAATTCACTGTCTTCGGTGGGACTTGAACCCACGACCACTAGCCCAGTGCACTGTCATCTGAGCTACCAAGACCTTACCCAATCCAGTGAATATTTTATTTATTTATTTATTGAGAAACAAACAGTCTTAAAATAAACATAAGCAACTTAGCTAATAGCTACAAATTGATTTTTTATAGACCTATAGTCGTGTCGATTTTCACTATATATGAACCCGATTTTTGATTGTTACTTGGTCTAAGCCCCCGGGTCACGTATCATTGGTTCGAATGACTCGCTTGTGAATCAGAACAACTCGGCTCGTATAGCCCATAACGAGCGGGCGAGATTTATGCGACCCGCGACCAGGTTATAAAGGTGAGTTGGATTAAGCCGATGTCTGTACCAATCAGATACATAAGGAGCGGACAAGGTATTCACAATATCTGTACATGTTTATTTCACAATAGAGAGTATACTAGCCCTTTATCTGTTTACGGGTCTGAAAACCCAGTCACCGCTCAATACGGGCATGCATTGGTGAGAGTCAGCGGTTTGACATAGTTTCACTTACTTGTAACTTTTGAAGTACTACAGCTACGTGCTTCAAATTTCATACACATTAAGTATAATATGTTTAGTTAATAATTAATCACTTGGTGTATTTATATTCACTAATATTTCTTATTTCATGCTTAATATTAATCACTAAAGGGGCCCACTGACTATCAGTCCGCCGGACAATATCGGTCTGTCAGTTGTTCGGAAATTATGTCAAATTTTTGTTCTAACTGACAGGCCGATATCGTCCGGCAGACTGATAGTCAGTGGGCCCCTTAAGATAGAAGAATTTTAAGTTACTGTTAGCGAAGAGACAGGTAATGAGACGACATTACCTAAACAACTTCTTTTGATTTTTAAATGCCCTTATAATTGGCTCATAGTGAGCGGGCGAAATTTATGCGACCCGCGGCCAGAGTAGGTTATATGTAGGTGAGTTAGATTAAGTTATTGTACAGCACAGTCGTCAGATACATCGGAGCGGACAAGGTGCTCAGAAATATCTGCACACGTCTTTGTGTACAGTGAATGTTCGGCTTTTTTGCACCTGGCTGACCTTACAATATAGATATCTCTAGGTACTGTACAGAGCGTATATGAGGCATTTTCTATGAAAAGGGACCTTATTGTCGATGGCGCTTACGCCGCACAGCGTCGCGCGCTCGCGCGGTATTGTATTTATATCGGAGCATCGTTTATAATGGCGTAAGCGCCATCGACAAAAAGATCCCTTATTAAGCATTAAACTATTCTACTTCAGATTATTACTACAGAGTATTATTAGGTAATTTTCTTTAAAAAACACTTATATCAGATTATCACTAACAAAAAACACAAGAGCTCTTTTAAAATAGGTATCTAACCCAATACCCCATGTCTTGAACGTGACTGATAAATAATATACATATGTTTAAAAGATAAAATATACCCTGAGGATGTTTTATGCAAACGTGAGAGAGCTTATCAAACTCACTAGAATAGATATCCCTGTCAAAAAGAGTTATGATGAAACTATTAATTTTGAATGGATTTAAGTAGTTTTCAATTTTAAAGTTGAATTGGTTTGATGCTCGCTCGGTAAAAGGTTGAGAGTTCTATATTAATTCATGTCGGTTTACTTAGCTAAAAAGTTAAGTAAAACCCTTTTGGTTTGTAATAGTGAAGTGGTGTAGTGAATAACGAAGATTTGCGGACACATTCGCTAAGCTGAGAAGTTTTATTAAACATGCCAATTTATAGCCTAAGCAAAAAATAATGTCATTATTTACAAACTGTACACCCACAAATGCAAGCGGGGCTTTAGTTACCTACATAATTTTTACTTATTATTCATAGGTACTAACTAATAGGTAAGTCTAATCTGATTAAATTCATCGTCATGAGTTACGTCGTCATCGTTACGAGTCATGAATGTTCGCATCTATTACATTTGTCACACTCGCAAAATCTCTGACTGTCACCTAACTGTAAAAACGATTTAATGACCCGAACGTGATACGCGAATCTCGACTTTACGAGAAAGATCGTAAATTGCTACAAAGTCGTTATCGGTGGTGTTCCCCGGATCGCTGACAGGAGCGGTAATTTTATATATATTATCTGGGGCCTTATTCGTAACTGATGGGCATTTGACATATTAAAAGTAGTGGCTCTTTGAGCTGTAGACCTCGCGAGCACAGCTTAAAGCTGAATAAATGTATGGCTCCGAATCATTTAGAAAATTAAAAAAAAAAGTTTTTTTTAGTGCTATAGTTAAGCTTGCTCCACGAGGCAGAGGACAGAAGCCGACGGAGAGAAGCCATTTTGAAACTTCTTCGAAGGAGTCACCATCCTCAGTAATGAGGGAACGACGGAGGGGAAATAAAAGCTACAAAAAATTAAACGAATACGCTTTAATTTTTAAAGAATCAAAAAAAAAACAATAATACGAAAATTAAGTTACAAAAAGTTATGCCCCAACAAACAATTACTTAAGATCGAGCCAAGGACCTCCCTACTTCAAAGCGAATGTTTACAAACTCCGCTATTAGCTCTTAGCTAGGAGTAAAAACTAAATACCTAAATACCGCCTAAACCAGCGATACAAATTTCCTGAATTTTATGCCATTTACTCTGTAAACCTGTCTCAAAAAGAAAAAGAAAAAACTTATGATATCGATACGACTATTTGTTTAGGCGCGAGCTATCACGATTCCGCCATTTTGAAAAAAAGCGAAAAACCGGATAGACAAGAAAATTCCTTACATGTAATCATAGAATCTGGTAAAAAAAATCATGAGAATCGGTTGAGAGTAGAACCTGACATACAAAAGCAAATTGCCCGAACCAAAGCGTAGACCTACGCTTCGGACAATTAAATTGAGTACGTCGGGTGGAAAGGATGCGTGGTTGATACGAGTAGCTGTTGGTGTATAAATGTAGGAATGGACAACATGTTTAAGAAAATGCAGCGCAGAAAACATGCAAATGCAGCACGATAGATTTCACCTTATCAGGCGAGATTTTAACTCGCATTAAATAGTTGCACGGTTACCACGAGTTGGCATTTGACATTGAGGTTAGCGTCTGCGTGAACTCGATCGCAGTCCATCTCGCTCGCGCTGATGTATCGGTGCGATGTTTCGTTAGTCGATTGCTGGGCGTAATATTTGACGTATCTTCTGACATAAGTTTAAATCGGGCCGTACATTTGTTTACTTAATTTGGTCCAATGGGGCATAGTTTGCCGACAATTGTAGTAATAATAAGTTTTTGGCAAAAAAATCATTTTTGGTACAAGCTTTTATCGCTGACTGTACTTTTCTCTCCACAGCAACTAATAGAGTCAAACCAATAAAAGGATGCAGGGATTTTGACAGCATACGCGGTGGTGGTGTTATTTTAAACATGAAACTTCTATGAAATTATGACGTATAAATAAAACTGGCACTGCGTGTGCTGTCTAAATCTCTGCAGACTTTTCTCGGTCTAACTATACTCATCGAGACAATTCTAAAAACCCCAAACACGATTAGCTTGCGTTGTTTTATCACAGAGTTCTTATGGCTACCTCCTGTCTCCATCATCAGATAAGCTCTAGGATACCATAATATTGCATTGTCACCCGACTTATATGTATGTAAATTTTCAGCTTCATTGGAAGTCGGGAAGTGGGTCAGACTCGTACAAACATACCTAGTTAAGTTACATACATACATTGCAAGTTAAATAAAAGCTTGTAAAATATTATCGATACACGGACTAAAGGTTTGGAACCAATATTTGCAGCTGCAGAAGCCTGAATATAGTTTGAACGGGTTCAACATAAAATCTTCCGTGTGTTGTAAAGTTTTAGAATAGTGGTCATTCACATATTCACAAAGTACTACAGTGGAACCTCGATAATTCGAACCTCGCTAAGGCGAAATATTTGTTAACACGAAAAAACTGCTATTTTCTTCCAATCTTAAATTTAACCTCATCAACAAAGTAAACATTCACGGTAATTCAGTGTAATTTTTAGCCCCATATATTATCTCGAAAAATTTAATTTGACTATAACTCGAAAAAATCGACGTATTATTTTATCACCTCTATATCTCGAAGTTATTTATTAACAAACCTCTGTTATTCGAAGAAAATAAAAAAAAACTAAATTTAACTAATTTCACACGTTTGTATAATTTTTCTATCTAATATCAATATTTCATTCGTTTTACTTCTGTAGCTCGAAACCTCTTTAAGATTAACAACAACCTGTAAGGACCTCTCTAAGAAGAAATAAAGAAAGTCATTTGAAATTAGACATTTCCGCGATTCCGAACGTCCTCTTGAACGATCTCTTTAAGATTTGCTTAATTTATTACTTAGACATTCAATGGATATCTAAAGAATAACCCAAAGCGTCACAATAATTGTAGCGTGAAATGACAATTGGTTTCTCGAATCGAACTGCAAAAGAACTAGTTGACAATTAAACTAGGTCTGGTATGGTTCTGGTATTGTTTTCATTTTTCGAACGTGATAATTACTGGTAACTATCAAGTTCGAATTGACCGGTATGTCCCTTTATAAAACGAAAACTCGTTAAAACGAAATTTTAGCATTTCTCTTGAGATTCGTTCTATCGAAGTTCCACTGTATTACAATAATAATACTTGTGTTTGGTACCAATACCTGCGCCAAGGAATCAGTTTTATTTTATGAGGGTACCACCTGAAATTTTATTGTTTGCACTATGTCCAATGGCAAATTCAGCTGTTGTTTCAGAAACAGCATCTGAATGATTGCTGCCTAGTTTTAAAGGAAGAAAAATAATGAAACACGAACCCGACTGAAAATATGTATGTACAAGTTTCTTAAAATATCTTCTTTACAAAACAACTTTGGGAACAAATCAAATTATTTTATTAAAATATTTATTTATTTTATTAAATTAAATTAATAATTAATTTATAAATTGTTAATTATTTATTTATTTTTATTTTTATTTGTGAGCAATCTTCAAGGTCGTATGAAAATAAGATCAAATCCGTAACAATTTGTAAAATATGAACCGGGCTCCTGCTCGCACCTCGAGCGTGTGAGATTTCATTTTTAGAAGGTTCCAGCCAAATGGTCCATTTCGGTGCGTGGGGGTCTTACAGATCCTATTAAGTCCATCTCCCTTATGGCGCCGACGGTAGCTGACGTGATTTTCCTTCTAAAATACTATTACCTTCTAAATTCTAAACATGGTAGGGAAAAAATACCTAGAAGTTAAATTTTAGGTAGCGAAAAAAGCTTTATATTCGACAAGCAAAACGAGATTTGAATATTTTGATTGCTTTGTCAAGTTGATGTTTCATATTTAAATAAAGATAATATATCAAAAACAAGTTTTAAATACTTTGTATATCAAATTAAACCAACCGCCAACAAACTGTCTACAGTTTGGCGTAACTTTTGTATACCTAGACATATAGGTAGGTATATAAAAAAAATGTATTTTTCTTAAATATGTAGAACTATATTTTGTACTTATAGTACAAGTTGTGAATGCGCAATAAACATAAACATGAATATTGGCATTGGTATGATAAAAACAATATTTCAATCTATTCATTGGCGAATTTTGTACACACTTCAAAGGCTTTTTGAAGTAAAACTTCTTTAAGCGCGACTACAGGGTAAGTAACTCAGATTTTTTTCTGACGAAAGAAACGCTCAGTAGTGACACACGCACAAAGGACACACGTCAAAGTGCCAACATAGCGATAAACGTTATCGTCAAAGAAGTTTCACTTCAATCGCGCGTAAAGAATACACGCACACACTTTTTTTTCATCATTGCAGAAATAATGAGAAATGAACGAAATACAGTGTACATAGTAGGTACTCATACTGTACACCATAGCCGTTTGGATATTTTTTATGTTAACCCCTGGAAAGCACCATTTCATCAGTTGGAACGAACTGCCGATGAACACTATATACTTGTACTTAATGCCAACATTTTAAACTTGTTTGTTTGTTTATAGGTTTTATTCTGTGCGTACTATGACGGACAAACGCTTGGAAAAGACGTCCGAGTTCATAATATTCACTGGAAATCCCTGAAGTGCTTAGAAACCAGTCTACACAACTGCCCGTAGTATAATTAGGTATCATGTGAAACGCATTCATGCTCGAACTCACTCGGCTTTATGAAACTGACGTCAACTTGCTGTATTTGTGTTATAGTGTGTGGCTTTCCTGCGTCCTAACTCATGAAACATTTTGCCTTTACGTTTAGCGTATTCAGTACCTAAATACAGTTAAAAGCAATGAAAAAGGATCACTTTGAATGTTGAAGTTCTATATAAAGAGGCTATATGGAAGGTACGATGAAGACTGACCGTACAACCAAAGATTGATATAACTCCGTAATAGATGGATACAGTCTAAGGAAAAAACGTGCCTCGAAAATCACGAAAATTTGATTCTCGATCAGATGGCGCCACTAGTTTTGGCCTACACTCGTATAGAGGGCGTTGACTGTTTCGTTTGTTATTTATAATTTTAACGCATACCAGTGAAAGAACATGGGTCAAAATCATATAAAAATAATTAATGCAAATAAAAAAATAATTTATCCATATTTAAATACATTTTATCGTATTTTTATAAATATTTATTTTTAGTTTTAAAGTGTGTCGACAGATGGCAGTGAATTTACTGGGGTTACAAAATTTACTATGACAGTACCGCTCTAGTATAAGTTACTCTATGGTACAACGGACCTACTTATAGTACCTACACAATAAACCAAACATCACCAATTTAGAAAATAAACAAAAAAAGATTTGAAACAAATTACTTACCTACTGTAATTTTTTTGTGACAATTTTATTTTACTATAACTCGTTTGCATGTCTATCAAGTACTTATCGAGAACTTTCTTATAAGCCTAAACTCAATGTGTTTTTGTTTTTTTTTTCATAGAAGAGTTCCGTGTACTACCTTTCGATTGCATCATCAGAACAGCTCCATGTTTGCATATTATTGCATAGTCATCCGAATTAAGGTAGAAATTACTCCAAATTTTAACTTAATCAGATACCAAGAACTACCTCACATATATATGACTATATTTAACACATACATATATGCTTAAATACAAATGTACGCAGTGAAGCTAAATAGAAGTGAGTGAAAGTCTGATTCTGTCCAAAATCCAAAATTAAGACGCTTCCAGTTCTCCACATTGTGTAAAGGATTCTGATAACAATGCACTCTTCTTAGTACCCTCTGGAGAAAAGAAATGTAAATGTAACTCTTTATTTTTAAAGAAGCGCTAATACAAATAAGTACCTTGAAAAAGGCATTGAAATAAGTCTCGAAAGACATGAAAACTTACCAACATAAAAAATGTAATAAAGCTAAACAAGCATCGAACATGGAAGGCACTGACTTTATTAACCTCTTTCAGGCAAAATGGTTGTAAAAAAACTAATTTAGCTTATTCCTAACTCACTTTTGTTGTAACGAACAAAGAATTTCTTTAAAATAAAACTCTTGATTGCAGAAGCTGGCTCCGTCTCGATTTAAAACCTCGTAATGGAGCCATCTCAACGTGACAAAGTAGCCAATCGGCCTTGCAAGAACACTCGAAATACTTTAACAAGATCATATTATGAAAATTTCTATAATTGTACTTTCAGTCTTATTCTGAGTGAAATAAAGTTCACTTTAGAGATCAGTGTTTTAGAGATACGCGCTTTAGAAAGTAATCAGTCTATATTTACGACTGACACATAACCTAACATCGCCGCGACCTTAAAAGGGTGGTGAAGAGCGTTTCATGTTTTGAGGAGATCGTAATTTGTTTTCAGTCGTAGGTCTGACTTGTGGTTGGTTTTTACGAGTATGTTCTCATGCTGGGGCCACACTAATGGGAAACGCCGGGAAACGCGTTAATTCGACGTTTTTCATATACATGGCCACAATAGGATTATCGCGATAATCAACACCCCCGTTCCGCCCCGTTTCCCGCCACCGTTTTCAGTTAGTGTGGCCCCGGCATCACAGTTTATCAGGAGTAAATATACATCCGCAGTTGTTGTTAACATGCCCTTTTCTGATTTCGCACAAAGTAATCGGTGTGGGCATCAGCAGCTGTAGCCAAGATGCCAATAAAACGACAAGCTAGATTGCTCTGAAACTTTGTACTTACAATAAAATAAGGTAGTTTATGTAGCTTCAGATACCATAGTTTTAAAAAAAATACAGCAAATTTAAGTTTCTCATACAATTCTTGTTTTTGCTCTATTTCGTTTGTTTTATAATCTGGAGCTTTATAAACTAATTACAGACCTAGATATACCTCATCTCATTGTATGTGCAAAGTTTCATTACAATCCAACACGGAGTTTAAAAATGAGAGCGGAACTACGTGTATATTGGTAGGTGCAATTCGGCCGAGCTTGCCGCGCGGATGAGTAACGCGCCCAGCACCGCGCCTCCGCGAATCAGGAAGAAATAGCGCACTAACCTGGATAACGAGTAATCTGTACCAACAAGAGAGAATAAAGCCATACATACTGAAAATAACACTGCACAGTGCACATCTTATGGCGAAGCAAAAAAATGAGACGCGCAAATTTAACAACCCTCACGAAATTAAAGAAAAATGTCATGCCATTCATGCCTTAGAAAAATCTGGCGTGATGCTGGTTTGACCTGGTTTTGGAGTCAGTATGTAATCTAAGCCTTCTGGACGTTAAACACACACACACATACATATACAACACTTGTTAGTATGTCTTGATATTCCGTGTTACAAATACACAGTGGGATTATAGTAACGGTCATGTTAAGGCACTGACACGCGAATATCAACTATTAATCAACCTGGAGGCGGAGGTAAATTTGAGTTGTTTTAATTATGTATCATGACATTGCGACAATATGGCTGGTTGGCTACTTTTGTGAAAAGTAGGGTCGACACCGGCGGATCACCACAGTGCCCTCCCCGATTCAGATTTAACAACTTGTTACGGTTTTGAGCGTATTTTGATACGACTTTGAAAATCGCTCACACTAATGGGTGCATGCGAAAGTTAAGCGAAAGTTGTGCGTGAGATGTGCGCCAATCACCAAGACCATCGTAAAGTTCGTATCAAAACCAGTTGAAAAGCATAATAAATTGTTAGATTAGAATCGAACTGTCAAATATCCGTACGGTATACAAGTGGACATAATAATAATAAATAAAACGTTTATTGACAGGTAAGGATCACCCATGAAAAATTTACAGACATAATTACAATGACACTGTTTAACACTAATTGGTACTTAACTAAACTTACAATAAATAAATTGCAAATATGTCACAAGTACATCATACATCGTTATTTCCGATTCTCATCTCGGTGTACAGACAGCCAATATCGGAAAAATAGGCTGTCCGGGTCCCTAAAAATGGTTGCAAGATTTCGTTCTGTGAGCGCCCCAGTCTCTCTCAAAAGGAAGCCACACGTGCCCTCATCACCGCGTAAAAGTCCGGCACACGCGCATCGGCAAACATGCCGGACGCGCTGCAGCAGCGTGGCAGCCTCGTGAGGGCGCGAAATGCATTATTATATTGCACCCTCATGCTGCTGTACGACTTATGTCGAAAAGCTGTCCAAAGTTGACAAGTGTAAAAACACTGGCAATATGCATTGAATAAAGTTATTTTAACGCCATTGCCATACTTGCCAAGTCTGCGCGCCAGCATATTACAGCGGACCGATAAGGTCCTTCGCTCCCTCTCCATGTCCTTATCGTCATTGAGATTCTCGGTTAGGATGTGCCCTAAGATAAGATTGATCGAAAACAAGAAGAATGTATAATTGTAACAATATGTACTTTTATGACACACTTGTTAGCACTAGTGCGTAAAATTGGCTAACAAGCAAGAAGTTTAGGTATTCATATTTTTAACTTTAGAATTTTATTTTATTTTATTTTAAGTACTCTTATACTGCTTATGCATTTTAATGTTCTAAATTACCTAAATCTTGATTTATTACAAGCTGATATCAGTAAAGATACCTATATGGATGCTATTCCACTCATGGACATAATATGGACAATTTTGGCACGGCGGCAATGTCATAAAAGCCATGTCACCTGTTAAAACAATGTGACTTTGCACCCAAGATGTCCAAATTGTAATACATGATTGCTCACTCCGACATATCCGACACCACCGATAACATCACCGATATCATTGTAACAATATGTAACATGTAGCACAAACAATTTTGGTAATTTTTACTTAGCAACTAGATCCGTGATAGATATAAAAGGATTCTACATAATTTCGAATATCTTGCGGTAGATCTTCCGCTCGGCTACCAGCAGCGCGCGCTCCTCATTTCGCGCTCAGCGAACTCGGCGCCGTCGACTGGACAGAAACGGCTTTAGACAGAGTAGCATGGCGGTCTTTGGTGTCGGAGGCCAAGATCCACTTCGGGTCGTCGCGCCACAGCAGTAAGTAAGTAAGTACATAATTTCGAAACAGTAACATTTGCATTGCACGTGTAATTTTTGTAAAGAAAATCGTATTCATAACACCAGTAACAGCTGAAATCTTACGACAGGATTACACATAGACATTATCAGATTTATCAGCTACACATACGAAGTACAGGGACAAATGTTGTTATCTCACAAAACATCCCTCGGCCTAAAATAACACAAACGTGAATTGTGGGCCGGAACACAGATCGCTCGGAGTGGCAGAAATGGAATGATTCTAGCTTTCAATGTGTGTTGTATAAATGATAGAAGTATAGGTACGCAAGTATTTACCTATATAGTGATAATAGAATTAGATAGAGTAAAATTACATCAGTTACAAAAATAACATAATAACAGTTCATAAATAATATAAATACCGACATGTAGAAACAAGAAAAAAGTTACTATAATTTGATCACGAACGCCACTTATCTTGTGATAAATTACTGTAAACATTCATAGCAGATATATCAGTGCTACAGAAACTTGCATAAATTAGACTGGGTCGTTAGACTTTTAAGTTTTCTCTGATGATGGTTTGCTTGCACGACACCTTGCACTTTGTGACTATGCGCTGATAATTCGCACATTTGATCGGTAGGTGATCAACTGATCATGAGTATTTTACTCATGAAATAAAACTATGAAAACGGATTATATCGCGTATATTGAATTTATAATACATCCCGACGCTTCGAACCCTTTACAGCGTTCGTGGTCAACGGGTGACTGAGGAAAAGCTACAAAGTGCAAAAATACCCACAAGGGGATGGGGAAACGTCGGGATGTATTATAAATGCAATATAGGCTATATAATCCGTTTTCATAGTTTTATTTCACAAATTAGAACTAGTTAAATATTAAGCACATTCAGGGCCCCATTTCTCGAAAGATATTAGTCTAATATTATTAGTGTGTTTTCATGGCAACCCATACGATTTGACAGTTTGTGGACTCATAATAATACCGTTACTAATACTAATACCACTACTAGTACCGTTACTAATACCGTTCGAAAAATAGGCCCCAGGTCTGATGCTTAACTAAATTGATTAAATATTGCTCTGAAATTGAAATAACAACATAACAAATTAACTAACGAAGTAAAACACTAATCGCCCAAACACCGCTGGCACTAATTAAGCCCAAAGAGTTAGCGCTTGTGGCGGCGTGCGATGTTTACCGCAATTGACCTGACAGGCGGCAGGTCAAGTGCGCAGACCTTTACCCGAGTACTCTCTAGGCTACTCGTCATTTGTTTGTAACATAATACTACGTGCTTTTCATGTTTGCCTGGTACCTTGATGTTGTTTTTTTCAATAAAAAATGATATTTTGCTCAACGTATTTTTATAGTATGCTCTGAGATTGATAAGACATCTAGGGACAGATAAAAACTGCTTTCATAAGACAATTATTGTTAGCACTAGTGCGCAAAATTGGCTAACAAGCAAAATAGAACTGCTCTAACAAGTTTATTCATATTTTTAACTTTAGAATTTTATGAAATAAAACTATGAAAACGGATTATATCGCGTATATTGAATTTATAATTCATCCCGACGTAACCACCACCGACCACGACCACGAACGCTGTAAAGAGTTCGAAACGTCGGGATGAATTATAAATTCAATATACGCGATATAATCCGTTTTCATAGTTTTATTTCATGAGTAACTATCGCGGTAACCGAAGACAATATTATTTAGAATTTTAATTTATTTTAAGTACATACTTATACCGCTTATGGGTTTTAATGTTCTAAATTCCCTAAATCTTGATTTATGACAAGCTGATATGAGTAAGATATGGACGCTATTCCACTCATGGATATAATATGGACAATTTTGGAACGGCGGCCATGTCATAAAAGCGATGTCACCTGTTAAAAGAATGTGACTTTGCACCCAACATGTCCAAATAATACATGATTGCTCATTCCGACATATCCGACACCACCGATAACATTAAGCTTTTTGCGCACTGATTATAACTTCTGATCGTATCACAGGAAGTATTTGACAGCCGCCTATTAATTTTGATCCAAGACATCCGCAACTCATACTAACAGTTACAAAATCTGCGAATGTAATTGAACTAGCTGTCAATTAACTACAACTCAAAAAATTACTTATTATAATTAACAAATCGCATTAGCAAAGTGCTACTTTGATACAAAGCAAAGGTACGTGTATTAATAAAAAAACCGGCCAAGTGCGAGTCGGACTCGCACCGAGGGTTCCGTACTTTTTAGTATTTGCTGTTATAGCGGCAACAGAAATACATCATCTGTGAAAATTTCAACTGTCTAGCTATCACGGTTCATGAGATACAGCCTGGTGACAGACAGACAGACGGACAGATGGACAGACGGACAGACGGACAGCGGAGTCTTAGTAATAGGGTCCCGTTTTTACCCTTTGGGTACGGAACCCTAAAAAACTAAGACGTACCTATATAGAAAGTAACGTTTAAAATGCATATATACGTCTTACACAACACTAAATAACATACACCAATAAAAAACCAATTAACCAAGTCGAACTGGCCATCACAATACCCGATTAAAATAGTTGAGTTCCAAATTCAAATGAGAGGCAAAGGCGTTTTACCGGCGACAAGTAAGTCGGACGTGAAATTTAAAGCTGACATCGGATTAGGCGCGTTTAAAAATTAATCTCCGCCGGGCCCGACTTGATTACGTGGTAACGGGACCCGAGCAGAGTAGGCGGGAGGTTAAAATTGGTTAAAAATGGCAAGTAGTGTATTTGTTCTCACGGTCTTTTGTTTTCAATTGTTTTACACTGCCTATTTTTAAATTGCTTCTGAACCGGAAGACGTAGGGTCTAATTTTTATTAAAATTATTACTATAGTTGGTCAACCCAAATTGTCAGTAAATAAGAACAAAAAAACTCATCCTTTTCTTTTGGGTGCTAGTACTAGTGAAAGACAAAGATAGCATGATTCTCTCTGTCTCTATGTTTGAAATGAGACAGTCCTTTGATAAACTATACCATTACCACCAACACTCCTTAATACTAAAAAGTACGAAACCCTCGGTGGGCGAGTCCGACTCGCAATTGGCCGGTTTTTTTTACTACGACTAAAGTGTTAATAATTTGGACTTAAAGCTTAAGCTTAGGTTGTCCACACCCGTCTCAAGCGACAATTTTTTTTACGATGACTAGGCAATCACTGCAAAACCTACAGCCATTCAGAAAGTTCAAGTTTGGCGTTTTTCCCGCCCGTCTACCCTGGCAACCTCGCCCCACCAGAGAAGTTGTCTCAATTTGTCATGCTTCCATTAACTTTTCATAACAAATAGATTCTACAGGTGGCTGCCGGCGGGCGTCCTCCGTAATAGCAATTAACAAATTACTGTCGGTTTGAGAGTTTCTTGTTGAAGTTATTTCAAGGTTTGCGTGGCGAATGGCTGGTAGACTTCGAGGTAAAATAATTATTCTTCTTTGTCACTCTCTGACTACCGGCATGCGGCGGCCGTCATTTTTAATAAAGAAAACTTGCCGCCTCGCGGTTGCGCGGCACACGCCACGAAAATTTAAAAAATTGCTTTACCGCCCGAGGGCTTATTTGGTTCACAAGAGGGCAAAGTTGACATATAAATATTGGTCTACTTTAATTATAAAGTTCTCTACTGTTATTTCACTGAAACAATAAAGGGTTGTTTCAACTAGACGAATACTCGTGGAAAATTTCAACCGTTATATTATGCACAGTCCCAAGGGTAATGTCATATGAAAATATTGTTTAGTTTTTGCGTTTGTTGACTTTAGAAATGCGATGCTATGTTTTCACTTGTCACTTGGAAATATCTATGAAAATATTATAAACATACTAGCGACCCGCCCCGGCTTCGCACGGGTGCAATGCTGATTAAGCTGATTTATTATACATATATAAACCTTCCTCTTGAATCACTCTATCTATTTAAAAAACCGCATCAATATCCGTTGCGTACTTTTAAAGATCTAAGCATACATAGGGACAGACAGACAGCAGGAAGCGACTTTGTTTTATACTATCAAAGATAGATATAACTCCGTAATAAATGGATACAGTCTAAGGGAAAAACGTGCCTCGAAAATCAAGAAAATTTGATTCTCGATCAGATGGCACCACTACCTTTGGCCTACTCTCGTATAGATGGCGTTGACGGTTTCGTTTGTTATTTAACAATTTTAACGCATATCAGTGAAACAACATGAGTCAAAAAATATAAAAAATAATTAATGCAAATATTGCAAATAAAAAAAAACATTTATCCATATATAAATACATTTCTTGATATCTTTATTTTTAGCGTGGCTACAAAATTTACTATGACAGTACCGCTCTATCCTATTGTATCCTCTTTGATACTATGTAGTGATTATCAGGCAGACCGAGAAGGATGGCGACTTGGCGAGAGGATTTGGTCGTATTCTACCTGAACTGGTAGGAAAATACAAACAAAACCTTTGCCCAGCAGTGGGACACAAAATTAGGCTAGTCTGTGCGGAAGGAGAAGTCGTGAAATTTATGGGATCCAATACATTGTACGACTCTTCTCTTTACGCACAGACTAATAAAATTAATGTCCTTAACACTCTTTTGGACTTGTTATGTGACTTTTCGTAAATAGCATCTAACTATTCTGTCATCCCGATTTAAAAAAAAAACTATTCGTTTGGCGTTTGTCGACTTGACTATACAGAAGACTGCTGTCAAACATAATACAACGACTTACTGTCGGACTGTGAGTGGCTAACGGTGAAACAATTTATCCTCCCATAGAAAATGGACCAGCCAAAATGTTTGAAATTATTAAACCGCAATCTAAAAGCATAAAATGACTATCTACACCTGTAAAAATAAACTATATCTACGAATACCTGATCACATGGTAGTTTTTTTTATCCCGTAGATTCAAAAAATACGTTAACAAAAAGTTGTGTAAAATAGGGCAAGTAAACAAATAATTATAATAGTAAAAAAAAAACTTTTTAGCTTAAGGGGCATTTTTTTCCATAAAGAAAATTTGCCGCGCTACAGTCTACGGCGTAGCAATAAGGCTACCGCGTAAGAATATATACACGGGGTGTCTCACGGAAGTTTTGTTAAGAATATATAGTTTAAATAATATCTATTATTTTAAAAAAATCAAAGTTCACTAACTAAATAGTATGATAACGAATATACATATTTTTGCATCCCCCCACAAGTATAAAAAAAAAAAATCATGTACACCTAATTAAATGTAATACACATGTACTTTTATGTTCTTGGCAATGTATCAAATATGATACATAACAGTTTTATGTAAATATTCTGTAAGTATGTAAAATGTTTTTAAATACGACCACTATGTAAATCCTATTACACTATCAGATAGTAAGTGCATTAAAATGCAGATTATGCAAAAATATACACTAATCTAAGAAATGTGTAAAACTTAAAGTAAGAAATAAGATCTGTTGTTTCCGCGGCGCCTTGTTGGTTATTACTAATTAATTTACAGTGTCACTTGTGTGCATTATTTTTTGCTACAATAAAGGAGGGTAGATCGACATATTTATACCAAAATTATTGTATCACGGGTGTTACAATGCCAAGATAAGGGTTAAATGCAAAGCCACTTAATGCCCTTACGTAAGGAACAAGATAAACATTTTTGTAGTGTTCAATTTCCATAATACGATTACCGTTGTATGATGACGGGCGCGGTACAGTCAACGTATTAAGGGCGTGGCTTATCAGCTGGACACCCGATAAGAGAGGTGCGGCGTGCGTTGTACACTCAGACGAGAAAGCAGCGGTTATGTAAGTGTTTCTTTTTAAACTGTAATAGATGTCATATACTAAATAAAAAAGTGATGAAGCCCTCGAGTGGTGAAGGCCGGATTCGAATTTGAACCCCTAGGCCACCTCGCCACGGCAGTACCCGTCCCAATTTCTCGACTATATGCCATCTTAGTAAGACTAGGCGTCTTTGACGAACTCTAAGGGCAAGCAGTGCAGTGTTTCTTTTCAAAACCGTTGGATAAGGCGTTGGCCTCTGGTCCACTTCGTCATGCTTAATATAAAACCGGCCAAGTGCGAGTCGGACTCGCCCACGGAGGGTTCCGTACCATTAAGCAAAAAACTAAATATTAATTTTATTCTGTTCTTAGTATTTGTTGTTATAGCGGCAACAGAAATGCATCATCTGTGAAAATTTCAACTGTCTAGCTATCACGGTTCATGAGATACAGCCTGGTGACAGACGGATAGACGGACAGCGGAGTCTTAGTAATAGGGTCCCGTTTTAACCATTTGGGTCTACGTTTGATACTAGTCAGCATCTCTATATTTGCTCCTTTCGAATACTAGAAGTAGCTTTAGATATTTTTGGGCATTACAATTACATATGTCCAGTGTTAGTTCAAAACTACCAAAATGGACAAGGAAAATACATAAAAATAGTTTATTTTGCTCGAGGCAAGAGAAACCGTATGAGGAAAGTCCTCTACACAGAACACACACGATGGATGGCTGTACACGATGAAACCCGGCCACGCATTATGTGGTAAATCTTTCTTGAAAACTCACAAAAGCCCATACATTGTAATATGATTGTACATATTTTTATTATAAATTACAATAATTACAGATTATTAAAATAAAAGAACTGCTTAAATATGTGCATTCGGTAAAAAAGATATACCACATCATGCATGGCCGGGTCTCATCGTACGGTCTTTACGTTAGTATTTTTAAGTTAAGTTTATTAATGCATTAGTTTTATTTTTAGTATTATCATTTATTAGTTTTTATTATCTTAAAGTACCTATCTCTAAATACAAATTATTATTTGTTAGAAAGTGAGTATTTGGCGCCAGTATTTAGCGTACAATATATTGTTTTTTAAGCATGGCATTGAATATAATGTTTATGCCAAAACTAAAATTATTAATAATATAGGCGGATGTCAAAATAAAAATAAATGAGATTTAAAATAAAAATATATCAATGTCATGCTATAGATGTATCTGTTTATTTCCCCTACAAGTGTTGTTCTTAGTTTCTTACCCCACCTAACTAAGTTTATGACTAGAGCCTAACCTATTGTAGACGCTGGAGGTTAGCGTTTAATCAGAGAAAACTTTTTTAGTCAAACGAAAAATTTCCAATTACATAAAGCGTTGCGCATCCAACTGTACATACTTGAATTAGACCTCACGCGAATTGAGGTTCGATTGTACTCGCGGCTCGTTTAGTCAAATTGTTGACAATATAAATAAATTGGAGGAATGGGGTAAATTGTTTTAGCCGGCGATGCGTTCCCGTATCTTTTACTTTGAGGCAATTTTTTCAAGCTATTTGAATTTTTATTGCTTTTGTTAATGTAAAACTATTCTTATCGCCATTTTCTAGCACTTAAACTAACTGTCACGATTGTATTGCGGTTTCGTAATATAAACGCATCTGCTACTATTTATACAAATAAATACTTATTAGTCGGTACGGTATATTCATTAGAAATACAAGTAGATACTGTATTGATGTTAAATAATCCCAGTTTTAACCCAATTGCAATTTTCAACTGGGTTCTTATTGTCTTGTGTCACCGTTCAAGAAATACATAGCTCCATGCGAAAACACCGCCATATAATAAAAATCTTTAATAGTTATTAAAACTATCAATCCAACCAATAAGATTACCTGAATTTGTAACTTATAGGCCACGTTATTTGGTATAGTATTAGGTTGATTAGTTTTCATCTCAAGCCTGCTCGTTTTATTTAATGCAATTATAAGTTGGCACAAATTGAACGTGGATGACCTCTCCAGTTTAGTTGCTTACCCTAATACAGATTATATAGAAAATCGGTTTACACGGGTACCTAGTATTCAAGTTAAATATTAGCCTTTATTATTTCATAAATGATAATAAAACTAAAATAACAATTTGTTCTCTTATTGATCTGGAGAGCTTTGTAGACTTAAATTCTTATGTGAATTGGACAAGTATTAATTGGCTACTTAACTGTAGTCTGTCTGTAAGGTATTGCAACTACGCGTAACAACGTTGAGTTTATCAAAACCTCCTGACAACCGGCGTCCTACACGTACTCAACTCCTTGTCAATTTGACAGAGTTAAATTTATGCTGGCAAATTTCGAAATCAAGTCGCCAGGAGGCAGGTGATCACGTGGAGGTGGGAGGTGGTGAGGTGTCAGGAGGAGGTAGGTGAGACCAAAGCGCATCGTCTCCGCTGGTTTACCTCGAAAGAATGGGTGAAGATCGGGCAGCCAAAAGGGCCTACTTGGGTCGACCAACTGGACGCCGTCCTGTTGGTCGTCCTAGATATCGTTGGGCAGATTGAGTGGAGGCGGATCTCCGTGAGCTCGGCATCTCGGCTCTGAACCGGGCAAAGTGGCGTGCTCTTGTGTTGGAGGCCTAGACTCATTTTGGGTTATCGCGCCAGCCAAGCGAGTAAGTAAGTCGTCAGGAGGATAGTACTTAAATCCAGTCAACCATGTAAATGGGATGAAAATTAAAAACCCTTTATTTTTAAAGTGATATATGACTGTTAGTCCGTGTTACCACCATAATCGGTGAGTTGTTCCATCATACAGCACGCAATAACCGAAGTAACCTTACACATGTATCAATCTTTCCTACTAATGTTTATGGCACAATAAAGAGACAGGGCAGGTCACGTGCTGAGGCGGGACGTGATCGGGAGCCAAATTACGAAGTTTCCCCGTGACCCGGTCTACCCTATGTTCTCATTGTCTGTGCGAGTATACGCTACTCGAAATTCAGGAGAACCAGGAACACGTGACCCCGAGATTCGTAGCGAGAACGCTACATTTAATTAAATGAGAAATGAACTATTAAAGAGCAGCAGCTCACGACTGGTCCTTGAAGAAGGCTATGTCCAACAGTTGAAATCAAATGTTGATATAATGATGGTAATGCTAATTGAGAGAGCGGGCATGTAAAAATAAATAAAATAAAAATACGTTTATTGCCAGACACAATTTTAAAATGGCACAGCGATGGAAAAAAAAACAGAAACAGAAACATTATGGTGCTCGTCTGGGCGATGGCCATGCATCCCTATTTGTTGCACAAATGCGGGTAAGTAAAGTTCTCGGGCGGTCCATGTTATTAAGAATTAAACGAACCCGCCGCCAAAAAACTGCTCCCATACAATCGTAGTTACGCTCTCGTTTTAAAAGGGCATGCTATAATTACATGAAACTTGGCATGAACAGTTATAGTAGCTAAACATTTTTATACCTACAAGTGCCAATAGAAGTTTTGTATGTAACACAAACTCGCTCTAATCATTGGGAACGTAACTTCGATAGTATGACGGCTAGCTGGGACTCATAAGACATCCAAATGCACAATAACTATGTGTGATTGGAACACTTATTCTGGTTCGCCTGAGCCTTCGACTGGTCTGTGTCCGGCAAGTTATTCGCCTTTTCGAAAATGGAGCAACATGCATTTATTGTTGGAACACTTATAATGGAACTTTATTGACTGAATCTTTGAATCATTATATTATTTAAGGTGCAATACGATTGTAGTGCTTTTAAACTTCAGTTTCATTTTTGATTTATCATAACATTCATAACTTATCTAACAGGCATTGGGGACGTCACACATCTAAATTTATTTGCATGTATAGTACTTATTTATATGCAGAATTTCTAATGTTTTGCTTTATCGAAAACCAACAGGTAAATATCGAATGATAGTTTGCACATAAGTTAGCTTGTTAGTTTTATTTCTTCCCTAGAATATTGTCCATGTTGTGTTCTCGTACGTATAAATGTAATCACACGGGCAAATCCCATTTTCTCAGAATGAAGTGTAACCTACTTAGCTGTAGTAGTAACCTTTGAAACTGGACCCCCTTAAATTGTTACATACGAGTAAATTGGAGACGTATTCGAAGCACGGATGCACATGCTGAATTACTCTGCCCTAGGAGCGTATTTAGAAGGTTAAAGGGCGTTTTCTAAAATAAATATTGAAAACCTGATTCTTTCAACTCAGAATCACTAGCATATTCAATGTCCCAAAAATTTGTATGAAAATTGTGCATTCCACTATGTCATGCACATATAAGTAAAAAAAACACACTAAAACTTGACGTAATGGATTGGACATTATAGGATATCTTTTTTTAATGGCAGGATGAAAAATCCTGTCTATTCTGAGTAAAATTAGCCAATAATGGTCCAGATTTGAAAGAATCAGGTTTTCAATATTTATTTTAGAAAACTCCCTAAAACATGATACTAATTTGACATAATAAATGTTATTTCAATGATATTCATTATGCTGCATTCTTACATACCTCCAAGAACTAAGCTAATAACTATAACTTATGTACGTAAGTGTTCGTTAATATGTTTAGCATTCATATTTTTTAATTTGCGATTTTTATGAATTTCATTTAAGGTAACACCATGTGAACAATGGATAATGATATACACGATGGCTACAAAATAAGTGTATTCCCGTTCGCAGGGAGGTTTTGGGATTATTATGAGCAACTTTTAAGAGATCCTTTTTGGTTTACACTGCCGGAATTTGCATGTTTCTAGCGTTGGCTTCTTAATTTTTACGTTTAACTTACATAAGAACATATGTATGAGAGATTCTAGCTCAGAATTCTTTGTTTTTGGATCTGCCACTGATTCGTACTAAGCGCTATGCATCCAGCTTTATCATGCGCACGGCTAAGGAGTGGATTATATTCCTGCAAATCTATTCCCAGTCCACTATAACTTGGATCTTTTTAAATCGAGAGTAAATAGACATCTTTTAGGTAAGCATGTTCCATCCTAGACTGCATCGGCATTTACCATCAGGTGAGATTGTGGTCAAATGCTTGCCTTTTTGTAATAAAAAAAAGAAACAATAATATAAAATGAATAAATAACATTTCATGAAGTTTGTTAAGGCATAATATTGTCTTCGGTTACCCCGATCACCCGTCACGCCGTCCGTTCGTGGTCACCCGTTGACCACGAACGCTGTAAAGGGTTCGAAACGTCGGGATGTATTATAAATTCAATATACGCGATATAATCCGTTTTCATAGTTTTATTTCATTCGTTAAGGCAATTAGATAAGCAGTACACTAGTGTGTAGTATAAGCCCGTATTACATTTGTAAATATCAAAAATAAGAAAAACAAGCACGTATTAATATTTGGTGACAAATTGATATAAAATAACTAGAGATTTAGAAGAACTGAAGTTCAGTTACATTCAGTCATGGACATAGTCCTACGCATTGTAAAGCTTTATTATAAAGGAAATACGTCCATTGCATGACTTATTCAAATTTTCTTTCTTTACAAGGACTTTCAATCTTCTACAAGTAATGCTCACGTCGTCCTTCATATTATCAATCTATAGATACGAATATTAGCTCAGAGCTGCTGTAGTAACATAGTTACTCGTTCTATTGTGGAGACTTATACTCTATTGTCGAACAACTTTCTAACTAAACTCGGAAGTTCTATATTTGTGGCAACAATAGTTAGTTTTTATTGCAGTTTTGTGCCCGGGTGGAAGTAAAGGAGTGTCTACACCAATATAATTATATCGGTGTTAATACACTACACCAAATATATAGAGCGTATCTACTTAAATTAAAATTACCCGAATGAATGAATGAAATGAATCTAGCTTGCGCTTATATTTGGTATTCAATCAGTATCAAATGAAAAGTACTAAGTTTCTTTGACTTCCTTTGTTATCTAAGGGATGAAATAAAGGAAATTATTCTTAGAAACCAATTAAAATTTCTATCGTGCTGGTATGCAAGTAACTTTACTGGATCTAGGTATTGTAAGTACGCTAGAACATTGTATTGTTTCTATCGGAATTGAAATAGAAGGCGACCTGGGATTGCTCTCAGGCTGTCTAGTTCTTTTAAATTACTTAATTGTAGTGGAAAACCGGTGCGGAAATGGAGAAACATTCTTAGTGCTGCAAAAGAGATTTTCTTGTTAGTCTCCTTTTTTTAAATCTTGTTCAATTATTTTTTCCTTTTCATAAAATAATCAAATGAGTACATGGAAATGTCATCTTTATTTTATTTTTTATTATTGAATTGCCATTAGGGCCGATTTTCGTTTAGAGATCTTGTAATTTATTGTGATCTTGATCTATGACGATTTAATACCTAATAGCTCATGTAAATGCAATGAACGGGTCAAACACTTTTCAGAAAAAGGTCACGACTTCTGTGGACCAAACCTTAATTGTAATATAGGTTACATATACCTATATCACGTTTTTTTTATTTGAGTCAAGTACTAAAAAAATGCGTCCCACCTGTAAGGGTGAAGTCCAAAAGTTAGCTTTTGGTTTTCTTGATTTTGCAGTCTTCAGTAAATACGCGAACGAGTTAAATATCTTTTACACTGTTATCAGATCAGAATATTGCAAGTATAGAAACTCGACTATTCAAACTCACACACTGAAAAGTATAATCCAGATGCGTTGCCTTTGAGCATTCTTCATAAACATATTATTAAAAGCAATAATGGAGCATCATAACGGTGACATCACGCCGAAGCGATAGACGTCCAGGGAATATAGGTCATGGAAGTGGCCAACGTTTAGCCAATGTTTTAGACAATTTTAGCAAATCAGTGTAATGTAAATTACGTAGGGGGAATCCGGTAGACACTAGCCCAGTATGCATGCTGAAAGGAAATATATTTAGATATTGGCACTTTTGTTCAATTGTTTAAGTCTCCCACCTGGGCAAATGTCTCAGACTCCCCAGGAGATCGATTTAGAAAGAAAAAAACCTAGTCATGCAGAAAGTAGGTTAAATTAAATACAATAGGTTTAATCGAGTTTAAACTGTTGTGAGACATACTAACATTAAATAATTTCACGGTTTAGACTCGGTTCACAACAACGCGCAGTCGCGCGAGTGACTAAAACAAGTGAGTCTAACCCGTGAAATTATTTAACAATAAGTTTATGTTAAATTTAATGTTTTTCTCACACAGACAAACATAACGAGGCATAAAATTGTTACTAATCTATTTAGGAGTAGGTTTTAGACCAAAATCTGTGTTCATGTGTATTTGGTCCACAAAAATTTAAGTCTACACAAATTGTTATTATATCAACTCCCAATCATTAAATAATCGCATAGCATATGATTATGCTAGAGTGTCTTCTTTAACTTTCTTCAGAGTTGTGACATTTTCCCTCACATTATTGTATTTTTAAAACACAAGGCAGCGAAATTACTTTTAAATTACTTCGAAGTGCTCGGGAAAAGCCTCTGTAGCAGCTTTCCAAACAATTATCGTTCAAATAAAGTCCTATCTACATTTTGTTATCATTCCTTAAGCAGGTAAATTAGGTGATATCTTTGTGACAGATTGGGGAGATAACTTAATAACTTTAACTATATATTTTGCATAAAATCTAAATTAATATTATTTTAAATCAAAATTTCATAAATTACAATTTGTGTTCCATTCGCATTATGTGATAAAATACAATACAATACTCTTTATTGCACACATTACACAGTTGATTGTTACAAGAAAAAAATATTTTCATTCATAATACGAGTATTTACATCCAAAATTAAACACTACACAAAGCAATAATTTCTTTTCATTGTTCTTGGCTATATTAATTAGTAGGTTAATTAGGTTTAATTCTCCTCTGTCTGTATTTTTAGCCTTATTCAAATTCTTGAATGATAAAGGAAATGAAAGGAAAAGGTTTGATATTTTTGGTCAGCAGACCGGTGGTGGGTATATCTAACTAGTTTTACTTTCAAGGATAATGAAATAAAAGTAACAACGCAGATTTTATTTAAACTGTTTCTGGTTTAAACTCGAATATAAATAAGTGGGATACCTGCTCACAATAAAATTATAATAAACTCTGTATTATCAGTTCGCTCAAAGGGCAATGGAGTGAGTTATGTTTTGGAGTTTCTTTTCAAGGCCGAATTAGGATTGAAATGATTACTATTACCGAAATAGCCGACATTAATGAACAGTTTCCGGATATAAATGGAAGCGAATATTTAGGGCACCTCACTTATTAATCGCTGGGCAGAAAGTGGGGTGATGCTTTGTGGGAAGGTTCCCATCAAGGTCTGTGTCAAAACTGTAGGATAACGTTGAGGACAGCCTAAGAAGTAGTCGTCAAAATTTTGTGTTAGTATAATCTTAAAAATAAATAATCTTATCTAAGGGTTAGAACTATACATAACAACTATCCTTAATAACTATTATTTATTACTGCGAGCATGTATCAAGCTGCAGTTATTCAAATACAGGCAATTCAATTCTGTTTGCTTACATTCTCTGAATGCTGTTGGAGCTGGCGCTCAACTTGCGCACAAGGGACATAGCTAGCTAGCTTGCGCATGGTGGTGTAGAAGCAGTCTACTCGCGCCTCCGCGAACATCCCCGATATATAGCTTAAGTAGAATCAGAGCTGTTATTCTCCCATCATTTCTCATGCGCGGCATTTAGTGCACCACTAGTGTACCAGAATAAGTGTGATCTTGTATAGCGTACAGTTTTTATGGATATTGAGTTCATACTATTATAAGCCAGCCGGGCTAGCACATGATTGGCGCGAGAGTATCTCGCCGCGAAATAGACTACCCGTCCCTCTTTAAGTCATACAGTTAGTAAAAGATCGCGGCGAGATACTGTCGCGCCAATCATGTGCTCGGCCTACTGAGATCATGCCATGGTGTTAGCAATGGCATAACGTAACAGAGCTATACGATGCATATAGCATAGGAAGGATGAATGGTATGATGCATGCTCGGAGATATCATTGTCTTCGTATATTTCAATGCATAAGAGCCCATCTTACGAGGCAATTGCGGCTGTTGCGAGCTTAAGTTGATATGAGAGCTTTGTGATGTGTGAGACAAGAGTAATGAGATTACGTTGGGCTGTTGTTTAAGCATGCGATTTAAGATAGTTAAAGATATTATTTAATTATATCAAGATATATTATGTAATTATTAATCCAGTAGAAACATTGGTAAGGGAGTTGAAATTGTATTTTTCAATTCGGAAAATGGGCTTCATTATCGCTGAAGTGGTTAAAAACATTAGATATGAAGAGCTAAGGCCGAGAAAAATGGCGTTGTTGATGCGGAGATCTATAACCTATGATGTACTATACGTAGCTACGTATTAATGATTCGTTTAAGAGGTATTAAACAGTCCTTTAAAAGTAGATAATTATTGAGCAGTATGTACAAAATGAGCTGAGTAAATAGCAAATATAAATTTTCATATTGGCGATATATAGCAACTTAAAATTTTTCGATATCAAAGAAAATTTGTTCAAAGGAGGTTTTTACCTCGTACTGCACTATTACTACTTCTATATTACTTTGTTGTCCGTTAAAATTGTTATTTATTTCATTAAAATTATTATATGTACGGATGGAGGGATCTTTAAAGGGTTAATAATAAAGCCTATTAGTAATCACACATTATCATTCTTTGTACTCTATTTCTGTGCCTAAATCCTATGTGTTACTGTTTTTTGTCCCAAATAAATTGTAAAACCTTTGACCAAAAAACGTTGACGCTAGAGGATAATTTTATTACATCCCAGAAAATTTAACCCGTAATACTAACTCTACTACTACTCTGTTTATAAGGTCCGCTTAATTAGCGGCAGGCTTTTGAATCGCATTGCAAGTTCTGGGAAAATAGTACTGGTACAAATTAGTTCTGGTAGAAATGGTGGTAGTGTACAAAATTTTCGAAAATGATCTTTTTGAATTCCGTTTCGTACAAATAGATTTTTCAAAAATACTCATATGACCATGCAGATAAAAGCAAAGATTCAGCAATAGCATTTCGTTTTATCACACCAGGTCTTGATTTTCCTTCTGTTTAGAAAGGTCAGATGGAAGTCTCTTTTTTAAAATCGAGAGTTTCCGCGAAAAAGTAGACAGCTGAGAATTATTTGAAACTTTGATGAAATGAAAATGGCCAAAAGGTCATCATGGGATAAAATTAACCGAAATACAAATGTACGATGCCTACCAATTTAATTTAAAAAGTAGAAAAGCTACTAGCTTGAAAAGTTGAAAGATAGTCTTGAAAATCAAAATAATATTCTTATTATTTCTTCAAATCTCGTTAGTCTCGATTAACAAAAGGGCCACTAACAGACTCAATATTGCTTAAAAATACACCCACAGACGCTTAAAAAATATATGGTATTGGATGAAATCTCGAAGCGGGCCACAACCGGAGTCTGCATTCAGCGATACAACGAGAATCTTAATATAATATGAATTTCATATGGGTCGTGCTCTCGCCAATAGCAGCCTTAGCTTGTCTTTGTTTTAATCAATCTAACATGTACATAAAGTTAGTGCGTTTCCGAATTACGGCCAAAAGTGATTGTTATTCACGTCGAGGCGCTCGGTGCGTGGCGGGAACATCCGAGAAAATTGTGTGTCACATCGGCGAAATAAATGTACATATCATTATTAGAAGGAAAAACAGTTGTTAAGCTTAATAGGAACTTGTAAAACACATTATTGATGGTTAGTCCGTCTATAATGTAGGAACATAAATATAATGAAAATGAAAAAATTGTTTATTTTTGGTTACAACATTTCACAATTTACAATTTAGTTATGCTTGGAATCTCCTTGTAAGTATTGTAAATACTTGTGACAGAAGACCCCGCTACTAACTATTAAGGGTTTATAAATAGTAACCGAACATATCATACATTAATTAGTACTAATGAACTTTAGCTAAAGTAAAGTTTAACATACAATTTATATTATAATTAAGTAAAATTTAGTTTGAAAACAAAATTATATATAATGTTGAGAGATATAATGTATCTATCTATGTGTTATCTGTAAAAGAATAATATTAAGTTTATTGCGTTGTCCTCATCTCGTCTAAAGACGACTGAGAGAGTTTTGGGCGAGTTATATGTATCTATAAGGTATTTTATTCCAAACCCGGGACCTCCTGTTTCGTAGGTAGGGTGACTTAAGTCAGGAGAAGAGATAAAAAAAAATCTCGGTTAGGATGATTAAAAATAAGACAATAAAAATTATCTAAATAAAGACTTTCTATAAATAAGTCAGAACCAGCTGTAGAGAAAAGTTACTCTCACTGTATAGAAGTTTCTATGTTAGATAAAAACTTTTTATTATTATAGAAACTTCTATGCAGGGGATAATTTTTCTCTGACTTCTTTTTTCTGACCGTACATCTGAACCAACATACTATACTGAACTGTCACCATATACATGAGAATAACAGCGCCCCCTTGACAATGATAATATATTACTGGTCAGGCTTTAATATGGTCGTGCTATATTTTGGTAATTTTGGTATTTATTCAGGCATTATATAATTGGTTTTGATAAGCGAGGGGATTATAAACATGACTGGTTTCTCAATGTCTAGCCTATCTAACAATGTACTTGTGAGTGTTAGGCCCTAATCTTGTTGTCTTGAGATCTATCGTAGGGGTGTGGACTGTATAGGGTGCGGCATAGGCGGCAAGGATGGAGTAAAACAACTGGAGCTCTTCTTAAATCAGATGCAGGAGGGTCGAGGTCGGAGAGGTCTTCTTTTTCTTCTTAAGAGAGGTGTTGCTTGCTTGGCTGCTCGATTCGTAATGGCTTCCTATGGCCGGCGCACCGCCTTTTATTCCCTCCATATTTAAAGACCTCGTCCCCCGCGCCGCGCCGGCGCGGGCGTCTGCGCTTCGCGCATGCGCAGACCTCTCTTTCCTCGACTCTCCTACGTTTCTCTTTATTTATTAAAGTTATATATTAACAAATTACATGTTTTATTTATTTATCCTACCTATCTTATTAGATTCTATTCTATTATCACAATTTCTTATTAGAATAAGGTTGCGTATACTTTTGCCCTATTTTCTTATACAGATCTACGTAATGAAACACAATGAGGAAAATTCTTTATTTGTTATAAGCCTATCTTAATTAAATTATATTGCAATCCTAACTTTACCTAATTGGAATTCTCTTATTGGATTCCTTTAAGAGGTACAAAGTATGCTACTCATACTTTGTCCTGTTATAAAAACATACTAAATACCATTTATTTCTATACGTGACGCGACTTAAAATTATTACATGTTAAAATGACTCTAAGTTACAAAATACTATGCGCGTCGTGTACATTTCTCCCGCCGTCGCCTTGCGATCCCACTGGTAGCACGACGATCTTCTTTGTTGGCCGCCTCAGCACGTGTCCTCTGCTGGTGGTGACGTCCACGACTCGTACCACGCCGTCCTTGCCCGGATACGTCTGCTTCACTATTCCACGTGGCCATATGTTGCGGGGGAGGTTGGAGTCGCATATTATTACGACATCGCCGACGGCCGGGGTGACTCCTGCGCCGTGGGGCTCCCGCCGGTGTTGTAGTAGCGGCGCGTACTCGCGAACCCAGCGCTGCCAGAAGGTGTCGGCCAGCTGCTGGGCGCGCCTCCAGTGTTGTCGCGCGTTCATGTCGCTCTCTTCGAAGGTGCCGGGAGCCGGGGTGTAGCAGTCCGGCCCGAGCAGGATCATGTTTGGAGTCAGTGCCGGCGGGTCTTCTGGATTCACCGCTACGTAGGTTATGGGCCTCGAGTTGACCGTCGCCTCCGCCTCCGCCAGTAGGGTTTGTAGAGTCTCGTCGCTCGGGTATTTTTCATGTAGGGTGGCCTTCATAGCTTCTTTCACCGTGCGCACCATACGTTCCCACACGCCCGCCATGAAGGGTGCGGCGGGGGGTAGGAAACGCCAGTTTATGCGGCGCGCGTGGGCGGCGTCTCTCATGGCTTCCGTCAACTCGCGGTTGGCTCCTCTGAAGGCGGTCCCGTTGTCACTCCACAGCTCTGTAGGGCACCCGCGCCGGGCAATGAAACGGCGTAGTGCGTTGATGGCCGAGTCCGTGCTTAGTGAGGCTACCATTTCTAGGTGTACGGCCCTCGACGTCATACATGTGAACAGCGCGACGTACCTTTTTTCTCTGTGACGTCCCACTGTGACTTCTTGCGGCCCGTAGTAGTCTAGACCCGTGTAGGTAAAGGGCCTCACATGATGCGCCAGGCGTGCCGCCGGTAGGTCACCAGTGGCCGGGGCCGCGGGCTTCGCACGACGTAGTCGACATCTCGGACACTGAGCGATCACTTGTTTCACTGTCGGCCTTATTTTCACTATGTGCACTCGCTGTCGCAACTCGTTCACCACTATTTCCGTACCGCCATGATGTAATTGTTCATGCACATGAGAAACATACAATTTCGTGTAGTGATGCTTCCCATATAGCACTACTGGTTGCACTGTCTCTTCTTGTATGTTCCCGGCCGCCGCTATTCTTCCCCGTAGTCGTATGATACAGTCCTCGTCCATATAAACACTCAGCTTGGCCAGTCGGTCGTCCTTGTCGGGCGTACGGCCGCTCGCTATTCGCCTTCTCTCTTTCTCGTAGCTATCTTCTTGTGAGGCGCGTATTAGTAACTTTTCGGCGGCGTTTAGGTATTTGGCTTCTAGCGTTAAGTATTTCTTCTCTTCTTGGGGTTGGGTAGCTGCACTCTTGGCGGGCACGCGCGTGTGTTGCGTGCGTTTGTTCCATGCGCCGTCTTGTTCCGCGTTCGCTCGTGTCCGCTTGCGCTTCGCCGCCGCGATAAGTTGTGTCGCGGGCGGGGCGGGCGCGCGGGGTTGAGGGCGCACTAGGTCGATGAACTGTAGCACGCGCGCGGTCGCTCGCAGCAGCCGCATCCATTTTGAGAAGCGTTCGATCTCGGGTATAGCTGCGTGTTTATCTTGCGTAGGGACGGCGATCGCAGCGCACGTCTCTTTTTCTTCGCCGGTCGCGGGAACTTCGACCTTATTCTCGTGGGGCCAAGTCTCTTTTTGTTCATAGAGAAAGGGCGGGCCGGTGAACCATCTATGTTGCGAGTCGAAATCTGCCGGGGTGGCGCGGGTCGCGTCGTCGGCCACGTTGTGTGCTGTCGGTACCCATCTCCACTCGTTTTTCTTAGTGCAGTCTTCTATTTCGGCGAGTCTGTGTGCCACGAACGTCTTGAATGTGCGGGGCTCGGCGCGTATCCATGCCAGTGCCGTGCGAGAGTCACTCCAATATGTTTTCGAAGTGATTTCGAAATCGTGTTCTTCTATGACTGTTTTTGCTAGCCGTACGCCTAGGACGGCCGCTTGTAGCTCCAATCTAGGAATGGAGACCGGTTTCCTGGGTGTGACTCGACTTTTTGCGGCGGCTAGGGCTATCCTGACTGAGCCGTCGGCTCGCGTCATTCTCCAATACACTGCGGCGGCGTAGGCTTCTTCACTGGCGTCGACGAAAGTATGCAGCTCGTGTGTGGCGGCGGGCGTAGTGTCGTAGCACCTAGGTATTTTTAGGGTACCTAGGTCTCGAAGTTGTCGTAGCCATTCGCTCCAGCGTTCGTGTAGCTGCTCTGGTATCGCTTCGTCCCAGCCTGTGCTATGTTGCCACGTGTCTTGCATGATTCGCTTGGCCGGCGTAGTGATTGGTGATATGAGGCCGAGCGGGTCGAAAATTGACATAATGACACTGAGTGCTTCTCTCTTCGTTGGAGGCCGCAGGTCGTTGATTACTTCGGGCTGCGCTCTTCTTGTATTGAGGCGAAAGCGGATACTGTCCTCATTTGTGTTCCATAGCAGGCCGAGCGTTTTTTCTATCTCGCTCCCGCCGATAGGGACAGTATTTCCCTCTCGCTCTTCGCTGCCGACGACGTTACTTATTGCTTCTTTTTCGTTCGTGGCCCATCCTCGCAACTGGAACCCGGCTTTTTTGTGCACATAGTCGACGTCTCTTGTTACTTGTCTTGCCTCTTCTATTGTGTCGAAACTTTGTAGATAGTCGTCCATGTAGTGATTTCGTTCTATCGCTCGCGCGGCTTGCGGGTACTGTGTCGCGTGTTCTTGTGCATTCCTATTTTTTATGTATAGGGCGGTGCACGGTGATGATGACGCGCCGAATATGACGGAAGTCATGCGGTACTCTTCTGGCTCTCCCTCGCGGCGATCGCCCCTCCATAGGAAGCGGAGGGCGTCCCGGTCTTCTTCTCTTATTTTTATCTGCATGAACATTTCTTTCAGGTCGGCTGAGACTGCGATGCTATGTTGTCGAAACTTCATGATGACGCCGGGTAGCGATTGTAGGAAATCTGGGCCCGTATGTAGCATGTCGTTGAGGCTGCGACCGTGTGATGTGGCCGCAGCATCGTGGACCAGTCTAATCTTCGGCTTCTCTGGATTGCAGACTGCGAAGTGAGGTAAGTACCACGTTCTGTCACTCGGGGGCGTTGTCGCGCGCTCTGCGTAGTTTGAGGTAAGTAGGTTGTTGACGCGTTCGTTATATTGTTGCTTTAGGCTTGCGTCACGATCCAGCTTCCTCTCGAGCGTGTGCAGCCGCTTGAGTGCGTCGGTGCGATTGTTAGGTATCTTCTCTGTTTCGTTGCGCCACAGTAGCCCCGTCTCGAACCGGCCATTGGGTAGGCGGCGGCTCTTTTCTTCTAGTATGCGTAGAGCTTGTTGTTCGGGATCACTACGGGGTCGCCTCGGCTCGATTGATAGAGACTCGAGGGCGAAATAATTCTTCATGGTTTCTTCTATGTTCTCGGTCGGCCCGGTACGAGTGAGATGTGCGCAGCAGTAGGCGATCGGCTTCGCTTTTGTGGTGCGACAGCCGTGAAGTACCCATCCTAGTAGGGTTCTCGACGCGACGAGTTGTCCGCGCCGGCCTTTTCTTATTTCTCGTGACACGATCAGGTCCCAGTTGTCCTGGCCGATGAGTATTTGTGGGGTTGCACCGCGGTAGGTTAACTTGTGCTTGATACCCCGGAGGTGCGCGCAGCCGTCTATTTCTTCCATGCCGATCGACTGTGTGGTGAAGCCGAGGCTGCCGACGGTGTGCGCGTTCGTTATGCGTTGTTCTTGGCTGTCGTGCTTATTCTTGATGAAGACCTCGACCCTCCTGCTCTGATTGTGCTCCATCTCTTTCCCGCCTACGCCTTGCACCCACATTGGTTCAGTGGGACCGTCTAGCCCGAGTGCGTCCGCCAGTGCTGAGTCGATGATTGTCACCGTGCTGCCTTCATCTAATAGGGCGAACGTGTCTAGTGTCGCTCGCGGGCCGCGCAGTGTTACTGGCACTATCTTCAGGTAGGCGCGGCTCGTTCGTGGTTGTGCGCAGGCGACTGTGTTCACTGCCGAGGCCACTATTTCTTCCGGTTTATGTTGTTGTGGTGGCTCGACTTGCGCAGCGGCGACTGGTTGCGGCGTCTTCTCGTGATGTAGTAGGCGATGATGTCTCATGGGGCAGCCCAGGTGGCCGCAGGGCTTCGCACGACACGCGAAGCGGCGATGCTTGCTAGCGAGGCATCGGTAGCAAATGTTGTGTTTCTTCGCTACTTCCCAGCGCTCGTTCGTGTCAATTTTGATGAATTGCGGGCACGACGGCAGTTGGTGAGTAGCGTGTTCGCATAGTGGGCACGCTTGCTTCTCTTCTCTTGGCTTCTTAGTGTCGGCGGTAGCGGCGTACGTTCGCTCGGGCTTCTTTCTTGCGGTCCTCACTTCTTTGTTCTCCGTCGTATTTTCAGGCGGAGCGTAAGGCGTGCACTTGTCGGCTTCGTTGTTTAGAAAGTCGGCAATCTTCTTAAGCTCGGGCGTATCTTCTCTCGTGGCCGCGTAGTCGTACCACTTGCTTCGAAGTATAGGCGTGAGTTTATCGACCATCGACCGCAGTAGCTCTGGATTGTAGAGGTACTGAGGCTTCTTCAATATCTCGATAGTCGTGACAGTGTTTGCGATCTTGCTGGCGAATATGCACAGGTCGCGCGGGCTGTCGGTGAGTCGCGGCAGTCCCTTCATCTTCTCCAGTTCGTTGACGAGTAATGCGTCTGGCCTTCCGTATCTTCTTTCTAGTGCTTTAATGATGTCCTCGGGGTGCGGCCGGCTGATGAGGAGGGCGCTTACGGCTTCCAAGGCTACTCCCTTGAGGCTTTTTCTTATACGGGCGACGTTTTCACTTGCGGCGAAACTGGGGGCGGACTCGTCGTACGCGGCTTTAAATTGTAGCCACTCGTTGCATAGGCCACTGAATGTCGGCAGGTCTGGTATGTATTTTCTGTAGGACTTGCCGGCTTGGATGGCTTCTGTTAGGGCGGCGGTCAGCGATGACACGTCCATGGCGTGGGCGGCTCGAGGGGCCTCCGGCCGCGCGTGTTTTCTAGTGGCGCGCGGGGCCGGCACGTGTGCTTCTTCATGGGCGGGCTCTTCTTCAATCGCTGTTGGTTGTTCTGGGCGGCGGTTGAACCAATCGGCAATGCGTTGTGGAGCAAGGTCCTCTTCCTCTTCAGACTCTTCCCTTGACGAGGCGAGGTCGAGTCTTTGTTGTCTGATTCTTGCTAGTTCTGTTTCGGCTTGTACGCGCTTCAGCTCCAGCTCGGCTAACTTCTCCTTGGCCTCTAACTCCGCGAGGAGTCTCTTGCTGGAGGCCTTGGATCGGTGTGACCGAGCGGGCTTAGCGGGAACTGGCG
The DNA here is from genome assembly GCF_947568885.1 of Cydia strobilella. NCBI lineage: Eukaryota > Metazoa > Arthropoda > Insecta > Lepidoptera > Tortricidae > Cydia > Cydia strobilella. The sequence continues at coordinate 19,079,155 of NC_086044.1, forward strand.
GCGGTGGCATTAACTCGACGGAATCTCGCCCGACGAGTGTGGCGACGGTGCTAACTGCAGGCGTTGCTCTGATTCCCGACGTGTCGGCTGGGCCCCCATTCGTGCTGGTGCCGGCGATGCTGGCTTCTGTTGCAGTGCGCGTTCTTGTGGTGGTGCCCGTGCCTGACGTCTCGCCCGTGCCCGACGTCTCGCCTGTGCCTGACGTCTCGCCTGTGCGTGACGTATCGCCTGTTCGTGACGTATCGCCTGTTCGTGACGTCTCGCCTGTGCCTGACGTCTCTCCTGTACCAGATGTATCGCCGGTCTGGTCCGTGGCCTGCGTTTCATCTGACGAATTTTCTTCTCTGCCGTGGTTGCTTCTTGTTACTGCCATCTTGCTATTTTTCTTGCTTCAGAGATCCGGCTTCGACGAGGACCAAACAATGTGAGTGTTAGGCCCTAATCTTGTTGTCTTGAGATCTATCGTAGGGGTGTGGACTGTATAGGGTGCGGCATAGGCGGCAAGGATGGAGTAAAACAACTGGAGCTCTTCTTAAATCAGATGCAGGAGGGTCGAGGTCGGAGAGGTCTTCTTTTTCTTCTTAAGAGAGGTGTTGCTTGCTTGGCTGCTCGATTCGTAATGGCTTCCTATGGCCGGCGCACCGCCTTTTATTCCCTCCATATTTAAAGACCTCGTCCCCCGCGCCGCGCCGGCGCGGGCGTCTGCGCTTCGCGCATGCGCAGACCTCTCTTTCCTCGACTCTCCTACGTTTCTCTTTATTTATTAAAGTTATATATTAACAAATTACATGTTTTATTTATTTATCCTACCTATCTTATTAGATTCTATTCTATTATCACAATTTCTTATTAGAATAAGGTTGCGTATACTTTTGCCCTATTTTCTTATACAGATCTACGTAATGAAACACAATGAGGAAAATTCTTTATTTGTTATAAGCCTATCTTAATTAAATTATATTGCAATCCTAACTTTACCTAATTGGAATTCTCTTATTGGATTCCTTTAAGAGGTACAAAGTATGCTACTCATACTTTGTCCTGTTATAAAAACATACTAAATACCATTTATTTCTATACGTGACGCGACTTAAAATTATTACATGTTAAAATGACTCTAAGTTACAAAATACTATGCGCGTCGTGTACAGTACTATAAAGTAGGTAAAGGCGTCTGCCAATGGATTCATAAAATATCGAATATTTTTACTATATTCGATAAGTATGTTCTATCGTGTTTTATATGCTCGAAAATTCACTAGCGAGCGCGTTGTCACATCACCCACAAATCTAATATAAAAGCCTCCAGCATACGCAAACTACCTATACCTACATAGTGGCGCGTAATCCGCAGTCCCCGGGGCCACGGATAAATGACACGCCGCTCGCCGCTCTAAAATAATGTGGCAACATAAATTGGACAAGTTTCAGTTACGGACTAACAACGCTCGAGTTATGAATAGAGGATAGGAGCCATAATTGTTTTCGAAATTGGAAAATTTTCTATAAACTGCAGTTTTAATAACATACCTGATTGGTGTGTTAGGGGTGCAAAATTAGCTTCGTTTTAATCTCAATCTCACGCTCACGTGAGCATTAGTAACAATCTTTACTATCTGAGCTTAAATTGTAAATTATCAGTATCAAGACTTCGGCTATACAGTAGGAAACTATGGCCCTGTAAATAATAGTCCCTTTGTGAAAATATCAACTAATAGAACTATAATTTCTAAACCTATTAATTAATCAAGCCAACAACGTATAGCGCATCGCTAATCACAACATATCATTTTCATTTCGCCTCTACATACTGTGTTGGCTTTATATGGGAAAGTCCCTAATGTCAGGTACGATTGTACCTTAGCAGAGTGAATGAGTTTTAATATTGATATAATTAAGATAAGCCTATTCGAACTTATTTTTGCGCGCGAAATGCATTGCGAGGCGTGTCATAAGGTATCTCGCTTGGACTTCTAGGTGCTGCGGGTCGTGTCACGGTCGTATCGTAACAACAACCAAACAAGTTGTGATTTAGAATCGGCATCCTTGAGGTCTAAGAGAGCTAGCCAGACGCAAATAGTCGAATTAATTTATTTGCCCAACCTAAAAACGGAATCTTCTCCTGATTAACCTCTCGTCTCGAGAAGCCATAGCATACGGGTATTAGGCGTGAGTACGTAATTGGAATTTCAGCTCAATAGGTTCGGAACTTTCCCAGAATTCCTATTTACGGAAATAGTATAATGAAGTTTGTACTTCAAGCTGGTACCTATGCCTTTATATAGGCATATTTATTGGGTATTATCTGCTGCTTTTTATTTTTCCTACTTATAAATACTTGTTGTCGGTGAAAGGTATGTATGTCGCTTAACTTTAGATATTTAATATTTTTTGTAGAAAAATATGTATTTATCTAAAATTCTACCGTTAAAGTCAGATGGTTGGTAAGAAGTTGTTATGGTCTAAAGCAAAGGGTTGGCTTGGCTGCATGTAGCTGATTTATATTATGTTAAATAAATATAAATGTACTATACAAATTAGGTGTATTTAGTCCTAAAACTCAGCTACCCTTTGCTAGAAAATTACCGTGCAACTTTTTTATCCAAGCCTGAGAAAACTGGTAGACCTATAAAATTGTGGATAGGACTAAATAATTTATTTCCATACTTACAAGAAGAAAATACTCGTTTGATTCAACTTACCTGAAACAAATAATAATATTATAATAATTATGATATTTACTACATAAAATTAAATATATTTTACATTATATTAAACCAAAACATATTATCATAATCATAAATATCATATTAAGTCTGACTATATTCAATCAGTACGAGTAGGTACATAATAAATTATCCTAAAATTAACTATAAACAACTAAATTAACACTAAACTAAAAAAAGGCACAACTAAGAACTTAGCCAAACCACTCATCCCGCGCCCTTCCAGACGCAAAGGTGCCCATCATGCTCGCCGCGTTGCCACGCTGGATCGCGATAGAAAGCCTCTGCATCAGGAATGACCCGAAACGAGGGTCATGACCTCTCTCCCTCAAACGCTGCCCCAATTTGCCCAAGAAAATTTTTGGTCTCGTCACACCAACACCCGGACGTCTCCACTGCCAAAGAAAAAAATGACAGATAATTAACAGATAAAAAAAATTATATTGAGGCTATTGTGTTGCAGTTAATGGTGTCAATAATTCGTGTATATTAATTATTTAAAAAATTACGTGTTTTGCTCATAATTAAATTCTATTTGTAAACCATAAAATATTGCGCACATAACAAAAGAAAACATATGTACTTTTTTAAGGTTTTCAGGACAAAATAACAGATCTCTGTCTACGAAATGAGTTCATCTAATAAAGTAATAAACTCATAACTAACCATGTTGCTACGGCTGGTTACGTATATGAAAGTGTCAGAAGCGGTAAAGCGGCATAAGTAATTAGCTACCTACCGTGGATATTCCGTGCCATGAATTTCTCGGATTTGAATATTTAGCTTCTACCGTAATATTTAGGATGGTTAGCATGGAATATGAGTAAAATAACAAATTAAATTGTACGCTTCGATTATTTTATTATTCTCTTAATACAAAAAAATCGCCACTTTCTTTGCCTGTTATTGCCCAAAACTTGGCCAAAATAATTAGATAAACTTTCATATTTATAAAATAGTGTTCTACGTCGTTATCGTAATTATCACTACATAGTATAAAACAGTCGCTTTCCGCTCTGTATGTATGTCTATCCCTATGTATGCTTAGATCTTTAAAACTAGGCAGCGGATTTTAATGCGGTTTTTTTTAGTAGATAGAGTGATTCAAGAGGAAGGTTTATATGTTTATAAAGGTTTTGTGTAAATTATTTAAACTACCCGTGCGAAGCCGGGGATGGCCGGGGCGGGTTGCTAGTATTACAATACCTATATAAAGGCTCGCTACTCTTAATCTATATCAAGTTTTACCGTTTCAATAAAATGTTCTCGTATACCTACACGTAGAATTACTTGTACAGGCTAACCTTAAGAGACCCCTCTTCACCCTAACAAAGTTTCCGTCAACTTCATTAGAAACAATTGCAAAATTCAATTACGGAGTAAACGTGGTTCGATCCCGACGTGTTTTGTATCGATGTCACGCGTCCCAGCCGGCTTAGCACAGGTGACACTTGTGCTACGACAATGAAACGCTTTGTGTCTCTATCACTCTTCCATATTAGTGCAACAGTGACAGTTGCATTTCGTTCGATACGGAACGTAAGCGATTGGCATGTTGAATACGCGGCCGGGTTTGTCTTCGGTTATGGTCGCTAGCTACAGGTGACATACATTGCGAGTCTTTTATGGATTGGGGATGGACGAATCTGTTCTGTTGTTTATTTTGTGCGGACGGCAATTGTAGCTTTCGTATCAATACTAAAATCCGGACGATAAAATTTCTTTTTTCTATCTTGTTGTTATACTTCACCCCCTTAGAAGATGATACTGGAGATACCTTTTGTCAATTATTTAAGAGTAGAATAGAACTGTATGTAGCCTAATCTGTTTGACGTTACATGTGTGATTAAGTAATACATAATTTTATTATTACATCCAAATATACGCATGTGAAAAATCCGCTGTGTAATTAAGTTAATTTGATTTTAGTCCAGTGGACTTTGTTGACCCATAAATATTACATTTTTTTTATTAGGTAAACATTATATTTTATACGCATGTTATTACGTTTTTCATGTACGTATTACACATTTTACTTTGCAATAACAACACCGATTTTATACTGTGAAAACAGATACCAAAGATAGGTAACGATTGTCTTATAATCCTGAGAACTCGATGCCATAAAAGACGTTCCATTCACAATAACCACTTGGGACTGAAAAAGTCGTTCGATCTGCTCTGGCTGTCTAGACTTGGACGTTGACTTATTTGCTGAGCGCCAATGTGATCAAATAATAAAAGGATGTTTTAATTTTATTACAATGATATTTCAAGACGCAAAATCAGTTTCACAAATTATATTTGTGAATAAAAAAAAAATAAACCAAAAATCTTTATTTTCAGGAGACTATTGGCCCATAGATAAATACCTTAAAACTAGCATACATATGATAACAATATATCTTAAAAACTTAAAACAAACACTATGGCTGCGATGCATTTCTCAACCCCGCTGTGTCTGGGAGCCGTCGGCGGATTTTGTTTATTTGTTTATTCTGTATTGCATTTCCATGTTGTTACAGAGAGGTGTTACAATGTAATTTCGAGTACAGTGACATGGAGCCTGCAAGGGCACAGCTAGCGTTGCCGTTAATATTCCCCATTTTGCATGGGGAATGTTACCGAGCGAGAAATTTCCCCATAAAAAATGGGGAATGTCACCGGGAACGGCGGGAACGGCACAACTCTAGGCACAACAATTCTTATTCTAAAATAACAAACTAATTCCAGGCATGTCACACAAATTAAAACTGCCGCGTTTCGAACACATATTTATTAAATCACATTTGAAATCGGGTCTATTGCGTTTTTTTTGTTTTTTTTTTGTTTTTATTTAAGAAATTCGCGAGATTTCAAATGTGATTTAATATAACAAACAATGTTCGTAACTTAAAATAACTAAAATAGGTCAAGAACTATATAAAATCAAGGAAAAATATGTACACAATTGAAATTTTGAATAACGTTAAAATTACAATTAATTAACATGTAGAATTTTACATAAACCTAACCTTTTGTTTTAATACATACTGTATTAAGGCTAAAGTATGTATTTAATTTAAAATGAAATTAATAAGCCAGCTGATAAGGTACATAAAATATAGCTTACGAGTTCAATTACTAAAATAAACAGATTTTAGCATATACGAAATAATACATTACTGGTAATGTGGCAACAAAATAAACTCATTGCTATTTAAAATCAACACCGTTGTTTATTTTCATCGGCCGCAACTCATAATGTTAACGAGAAAACCCGCTGGCAAACCAATTAAATAAAACTAGGTTACGTCATAACATTATATCATTTTAATACCCAGCCGCGACACCATGTTGACATGTCACCGCGTTACAAGTGCATGCCGACGCACAGAGTGCAAAGCCCCGTATCGATCCTGGTCACTGCAACAAACTGTAACGGCCTATAAAGGCCATTCACTTAAATCGAATTCAAACTGCAGTAAGTCATACTAACGGAACGAATTTTACGGTTCAACTCACGTATTCTTAGTCACTTGCGCGACATGTTTCGGAGTGTCTAGGTCTCCATTTTCAATCACTAACAGTGCATGAGTAGCGGTCATGATAGCAGCTCGCTGCGTACTCTCATTTTTCAACTTCGATAATTACCTACTTGATGTGAAATTATATCGTATTCGCTTTATCCAATATTTTCAGAAATTAAACTATACTCGTGCCTGAGCATCTGAGGAAGGACTCCGGAAGAGTCCGAAACATGTCGCCAAAAGCGACTAAAAATAATAGTGAGTGAAACCGTAGTGATCTAAATATTCCAATATTCTCTGATTAGTTTTGCTGCAATACCATTGAATGGTAGGCGGTTACATGAAAATGAATGATGGTGTTGACATCGGCGATGGGGTAATCTAGTGTCATGTTTGTTGTTGTACAGATGGTTATCGACTTTCATTTTATTAATCCGACAAGTGCAAAGGTGTTTTGCTATATTATGATTGTAAAATTTTGTGTCGAAAATTAAAAAAAAAAGGAAAAGTCCTGGCCTTATTTTTCTCCCTTGATTATTATCTAACCTCAATTTTAATAATGAAATTGGCGTGTAATTTAAGGCTTAATAACATTCTAAATTCTTTTTCACCGTTCAAAAACTGATAAGAAAGTTACATTTTATTCACATGTGAGGCAAAGTAATCAAATGCAACTTTTGAGTTGTTTTCTCATGTTTGCTGGTAGAATTGACTTTTAAATGATGAGTTTGAATGATAAATATTTAACAACATTCATTTTGAATCGATTTGCTTTGATTTTGTTTGATATTTTACAGTTAGTATTTTCATTGTGATGGTTTGGTGAAAAATTTTGTGTTTCACTCGGTGGCAAAATTTGTTTAACCCTCGTGCCTTGAAACCCTCGCAACGCTCAAGATTCCATTTGTCAAACCACTCGCTACGCTCGTCGTTCAATTTTGGAATCTTTCGCTTGCTCGGTATCTTGTATCAATATTAGCAGGAGAGGTTAAATAACAACTTTGCCCACATGTAAAACAAATAACTAATAATACAAATAAAATAAGATTTAGATGAAATGGGTATAGAGTCAGTTTGAAGCTCAAGAAAGGGCAAAGGATAGTTTTTATCAATCATCATCATCATTCCAAGCAGACGAAGTCGCGAGCAGATGCTACTAATTACATATAATATAATATAATTTGTACAAATCACAAATTGTTAATGTTGAAATGTCGTACCCATAAAACATAAGTTTCCTTCTTCTCCAAAACTTTTATTCTTGAAGCATGTCCTTTTGTTCTTATATCATTTTATCTAAATTCATAATGGTACTCAGTTTAATGAAACAATTTCAGAATGTATTTACATTAATACGTTACGTACAGAGTTATTTAAATCTGTAAATAAATATTTCATCCATCCTCATTTACACATGTACGATATATACATTTTAATAAAAGATAAAAATTCATCCGGCATATTGCTGGCCATATACGTGTAGGTAAATATATATTTTTTGCTTGCTGTATAAACGTATTCGTGTAATATTTGTTTGAATTCATATCTTACTTTAGGGCTGGGCCCTACCAAATTTGAAATAAGTATGTGAAACCGTAACCGTTCATATTGGCATAAAATCTAGGTAGAGTCCGTATACGCTAACTTGCCACGGATTTTAAATAATAGAACAAAGTGAGGGAATCTTATTATAAAAGTCATATGTCATTAATGATGACATATTATACTTTGTCATTGGAAATGCCATGCAGTTATCTTAGTCCGTCTCTTACGCACTAAGATAACTGCACGGAACGCGTTGTCATTGCGAATGCAATTAATAAAAACAAGTGCGAGTCGGACTCGCCCACCGAGGGTTCCGTACCCAAAGGGTAAAAACGGGATCCTATTACTAAGACTCCGCTGTCCGTCTGTCCGTCTGTCTGTCCGTCTGTCACCAGGCTGTATCTCATGAACCGTGATAGCTAGACAAATGAAATTTTCACAGATGATGTATTTCTGTTGCCGCTATAACAACAAATACTAAAAACAGAATGAAATAAATATTTAAGTAGGGCTCCCATACAATAAACGTGATTTTGTTTCCGTTTTAATGGTACGGAACCCTTCGTGCGCGAGTCCGAGTCGCACTTGGCCGGTTTTTTTAGTATTTGTTGTTATAGCGGCAACATAAATACATCATCTGTGAAAATTTCAACTGTCTATTAGCTATCATGGGTCATGAGAGACAGGCCTGCGGCCGTAGCACGGTCGCATTTTTTTCACCTGTCACCATGCCTGTCACGTTCTTACAAGTATGTAAGTGCGAAAGTGACAGGCATAGTGACAGGCGATAAAAATGGAACCATGCTGCCATCGCTGGTGACAGACAGGCAGACGGACAGAGGAGTCTTAGTAAGGTGGTATTACGGTAGCGAAAATACGCTCAGCAGCCCTATCTTACACCGGGTCCGTAGGGTGCCATATTTTATCCTATTTGCATACCAATACGTGAAACTTAATCGAGTTTTGAGGAGGTGAGAGAGGTTGTTACCAAGTAAGTTATCGACGATGATTTTATAAGTCGGGATGGAAGTTTCGTTTACTTTGGTGTTTATTTATATTTCGAGTCCGCACTTTAGATATTAATAATATTTTAACGTCAAGAACCGTGTAGCTACAATATGTAACAGTTGTAACAAATAACAATTAACCTCAAGAGGAAAACAGGTACACAAGTCTGTGACAGGATCCTGACCGAAGTTCTAGTCATCTTTTTCCATTTATTCTCCTCTATATAACACAAGCGAGGTTTGGACACATGCACGATTTTTGACCACCACACACATAATATGAAACGGTAATAATTTATCGGTAAAAAAGCGTGGGCGGGGTAGGCCCAGTAGAAGATGGCGAGACGATTTTGACACTTTCCTTTACAACTGGCCGGAGGAAGCACAAAGTCGGGAGTTATGGAGAACCAGGGGAGAGGCCTTTGCCCAGCAGTGGGATACTCAAATAGGCTCAGAAAAAAAAAGTTATATACATACATATTCAATTTAAAAAATATTTTTTTTTATAATTATTATTTAAAGCTATACCGAAAAGAATTCATCATTTTCATATTTATTATTGCCAGCACTATTTGCTTTTATTTTGTAATTTGCGATATTGAGGATAATGTCACAGTGTTTAAAATTAGCAAACACGCACAGCGCAGGTCTGGACTTTAATTAATTGGAAAAGTCTGATTTCGCATTACAATGCGGAAATCACTTTGCACAGCTAATAAGTAAATCACTTCGGTCACATGTAAACAGCGTTATTTACGTACCTACGTTCAGGATTCCCGATAAATGTCACCTGTTGTCCCGGAGACGGGAAACGGCGAATGGAAATGTAAATACGAAGCTTCGGCTTCTCGACAATTAGCAGCCAGTCTCAGTGGTATGACCAGACAGCTTTCATCCTTACAAGTTGAGGAATAGAGCTGATTTCGGACTGGCTGGTATTTTCAATTGCTGGATCACTAACGAAGCAAGGCATATTGTTTATAAGTTTGTGCCGTGATGGATACTTATACCAGTCTACATAATATATATATGTATACAAGCTCTAACTCCAATCAAAACTCCATCAGCTTCGTTTTTTGTTGTTTGTTTCCCGATAGTAACACAAATCTCTGTTTTGACATTTTGCTGGAACATCAGTAGCCGCGACCACGACCAGTGAAACCTGTGTCGAAACGTCGGTAAATAAAGGTAACAAAATAAATTCGCGATAGACCCGATTTTAAATGTGATTAATATGTTTCCCGATATTTAATGCAGGTATGGTTACAGCAACGATCATAAGAGAATAATCACTAAGGATAGGCACTAAAATTTTACTATTTCAGTTTATATTTAATTTTATTTTAGATTTTAGGAACGCTGCGGGTGGGGTAAATTAAAGGAAATGGGATAACTTACAGTGATATGTGTTAGATAAGTGTCAGTCATAGTCATATAGTTTATTGAAGTATAAATGTACCGAAAGCTTCTTCTATATAATTATATATTTCGTCGCTGTGGTATAAAGGTAAAATATGGCAACTGATTTCCATACCATTACTGCACAAGGCATCTTCTCATGCCATTGTGTGCATCCCTGCATGCCCAATTACCTTTAGGCCACACATGCAGCACTGACGTAATAGCAAATAGTCCATAGTAGTTAGGTAACTACATGCAGTTTCGAGTGCTGTGACATCTCACATAATAGGACATATTTGTTACAAAAACAAAGTTTTTCTTCTTTATTCCATTCTTGCTTTTACCTGCGACTTTCGTCGTTGCAGAGGTAAGTCACAAAAGTGATATCGTTACCCTACTTATTTCACACACGGGGAAAACATTATTATTATTAAGATTTTTAGTGCACTTATCAAAAGTAACATTTTCATGTGTACTGGTCTAAAATCATGGGTAGAGTAGAAAAAACTGTTCTCGAAAAAAATGAAACATAGTTTTCAGTTTTCATACAAATTTTCAGATGCTTCTAACTAATAATAATTAAAAATTTGATAACAATCAAACGTACGGGCATAGCTGTGGTTGATATACAACAAACTGTGTCAACATACATATTTTCAATAATGTTTATTAGAAAACATAACTCCACTAATGGGGGCGCCACTGGACGGACGATGCAGTCTTAATAGAACTTAATTTATTTCCATATTCCTCACAATGAATACATTAAAATAAAACAATAGAATTAACGACACCTACAAGGTTTTATATAAAATATACGCTTTTAACAAAAATAAAGGAGTGAAGTACATTATTTTAATGCTTATTTATAACCTAAATGAGCATCCATTGCTTTATGCGTCGATATAAGCAGTAACGGGAGTATAAAATGGCAGTAAAACTGTTTTTATTATCTTGCTTCAGAATGCGCAGTTTTACCATTCAGTATCAACATTAAGTCATTTTGCCGCACTAGAACTGCTATTCAATTATATTATTTATAATGACAATTTGTATGTTTGGAAGTTTGAATGTTTGTTTGAATTAATACTCGAGCGAAAACGTAGGAGACTTTTCATCACGGAAAGGAGATAAGGTGTTTGCACAGTTTTGGCGGTTCATAAACGCGCTACAATCTTAAATTAGCTATTATTATTTTATCTCATTAACCGACTTCAAGATTTCAAAGGAGGAGGTTCTCAATTCGGTTGTTTTTTTTTTTTTTTTTAATGTTTGTTACTCTATAACTCCGTCATTTCTGGACCGATTTTGAAACTTCTTTTTTTGATTGTAAGTATATACATACAGATTGGTCCCGTTTTTGTCAAAAAGCAGTTCTGATGATGGGATCCATGAGGAATCGAGGGAACTCCTCAAATGTTAAAGGCATACATATAGTGATTTTAGTATTTTCATCAACAAATCAAGCACTAACATTTAAAAAAGTGACATTTGATGAAGTGGAACTGCTGATGATGATCAGAACGGAACTCTTCAATGACGCATAGTTCACGTTTGGCGATTTGTCCTCTTCGTTATGTTTGTTAAGCAAGTTAGGTTTTCAAGAAACATTTTTGTCAAGCTCGAGTTCTGATGATGGGATCCATGAGGAATCGAGGGAACTCCTCAAATGTGAAAGGCATACATATAGTGATTTTTGTATTTTTATAAACAAATCCAGCACTTCCATTTTAAAAAGTGACATTTGATGAAGTGGAACTGCTGATGATGATCAGAATGGAACTCTTTAATGACGCATAGTTTACGTTTGGCGATTTGTCCACTTCTTTATGTTTGTTAAGCAACTTAAGTTTTTAAGACATATTTTTGTCAAGCTCGAGTTCTGATGATGAGACCCACGAGGAACCGAGGGAAATCCTCAAATGTGAAAGGCATACATATAGTGATTTTTGTATTTTCATCAACAAATCCAGCATTTACATTTAAAAAAGTGACATTTGATGAAGTGGAACTGCTGATGATGATCAGAATGGAACTCTTCAATGACACACAGTTCACGTTTGGCGATTTGTTCTCTTCCTTATGGACCCAAACCCAAACTTGGACCCGGACCCGGGTCTGAACATGGACCCCAACTCGGACCGAACTCTGACCCAAACCTGGACCCGGACAGCTGGACACGGACCCGGACTCGGATCCGGACCCAGACCCGGACCCGGACCCGGAAATGCTACTAGAAAAGTGGGTTAGGTGGGTGGGTAGCTTTTGAACTGCGATTCTCACAGAACAGAACTGCTATCAGAAAAGTAGGTTAGGTTAGAGCTGTGACCCTTACAGAAACGAAATGCTACCAGAAAAGTAGGTTAGGTTAGGTTAGAACTGCGACCCTTACAAAAACGAAATGCTACCAGAAAAGTAGGTTAGGTTAGGTTAGAACTGCGACCCTTACAAAAACGAAATGCTACTAGAAAAGTCGGTTTACCTCCTTTTCTACATAATTAGGCAAAAGATGCTGTCTTTTTCATTTCATTGTCTGGAATCTAAGAATGCTTTCAGCGGCATCCCCCATTGAAGTCGGTTTTTTTTTCTTAAAAATTATTTTAAATACAAGTACAAATACAAATTAATTTATTTTATTACTTTTTACAGCTATTCTTAGTTATAGTATCATTATTGTCATTATTTGACCTATGTATTCGTAAGAAAGAGATAAATTAACTAATTGAGGCTTGTAAAGTTTTATGAATAATGGAGTTTAAAGTTATATCGGTAATAGGTAGAGTAGGACCTAAATAAATTTATAACTGGTCATCTTTAAGTTAAAGCTGTATTAAAAGGTGCTATCTTTATAGCATTCATTCTACTACTACCTACCTACCATTATTCGCGTATGAATCCTTTTTGTATAATTGTATATCTGCAGTCTTCGAATCTTTCCTTCGATAAAATATATTATTATATTGCCCTACTGATTTGTTTACACTGTGCTTTCCAGTGATAAGAACGCACAGAGCGTTCTACTGCGTTAGCAATTCAACTTTTAATTAATTAGAGCGGAGTAACCGCCATAAGGGTTTAATTAATCCCCACAAAGAGCCGTCAATATTAATCAGCGTTTGGTATTAAACCTCAGAAAATGACATTGAAGACGTACCTCTTTTGTGTAGTGAGTACAGTAGATATAAAAATATATAGATTAGAATTTAATATATTTTTTACCTTGATGTTTGTTTGGTTTGGGTTTAAATTAATTAATCTTGTAAATGGTATAGAAAGGATGCCAATCTCTTATGGCAGAATTGTTGCAAAAGTGACCGCTTTCAGCTTTAAATAATAGTTCCTAATCTCTCCGGTGGCGCTAGTTAGGCTCTGGGACATGAGTATAACATGAACCAACAAATAACCCGACCAAATTACGTAGGTTGTTTTTGGTAGTATTTCGGTGTATGGTGGCGCCGCCTAATTACTGTTTTTTGATGGACACTTTTCATACATAGAGATTTGACTCCTTTATATAGTCTCCATGCTTGTAATGAAATAAAACTATGAAAACGGATTATATCGCGTATATTGAATTAATATGTTTTGAAAAGATGTGTCCCGCCGAGTTTGTTGCCGGTCCCACATTAGGATACCCTCCTACAAACACAATAAACTGCTGCTGCTGTTTTTGCTTCAATATTAATCTTGTAATTTAATATATTTTTCTACTTTAACAAATAGATTAAATGAAATATTAGTGTTTTGTTGATTTAAATCCGTTTTAAATTTCAACCGTTTACTCGTATAAAATATAGCCTGTTTTAACATTTGGCAACTGATGCTGATACAAGAAAAATACATAAGGACACTTTTTGGACTGCAGAATAAATCACACTCATGTATTACTCCCAAGGTTACAGTACTTTTTTTGCAATATTAAGCTTCTTATTTTAGTTGCAGATATCATCGATCACCTGGCGATTTGTATACGCGATGCCACGTAACAGTGACAGTTGTGAGTTTTAGGACTTTGTTCCCGGTTGTTGCCGTACGCTGCGTATAACTACTGCAATATTTATAAAAAAAAAAGTACGAGACGTACGGCGTCAACCAAAAATCAAGTCCTAAGTCCTAACATAGCCATAAGTTTTTGAGACATATTTTTTTATAGAACGATGGTGGCAAAGATGGGCCATTCTGATAGTGAGCGAATACCGCAGCCTTTAGACGCTTGCAACTCACAATCACATTACCGACCTTGGTATATTTTCGCGTTTCGTGGTAGGCCACCTGTAAACAAACCGCCTTGATGGGCATTTTAACTTAAAAGTGTACCATTAACTTTTTTTTTCGAAAATCCATCAAATTTTGGGTTATTTCTACTCAGCCGGCCTAGCCAAGGTGACAATCGCTATCGCTTCGACAAGGAAACGCTTTGTGTTTCTCTATCACTCTTCCATATTAGTGCGACAGTGACAGTTGCGTTTCGATCGCTACGGAGCGTTAGCGATTGGCGTGTTGGCTACGCGGCCTGGACTGTCGATTTAAAAAGAAAAAAAAATATGTTCCAAAAAAATTACAGTTTTGTAACGCGTTCTCACATAAGTACATTTTGTATGGACCGTTACAAAACTGACACCCAAAATTTGTATGATAAACTGGGGACACTTATTTCTTTGTCTCATTCAATAGTACTCGTGATTCTGAGTCTAAATAACCCAAAAGTTCATGGTTTTTCGAAAAAAAGTTACTTAATTGTGTAGGATGTGCACTAGTGCTACACTGGCGGAAGAACACTGCAGTTAAGTAATACTCCCTATTTCAGCTTCCTCAGAATCAGAATCGAAAGAAATGGATTTGAAGAAAATGCTTCAGGACATTAACTTATCGGAAGAGTCCAAGGAAACTCAACGAGGTATATTTGGTTGCCATTGTGTCTCATGATTTGCATTACTCATATCAGTACAGTTTTCTAACTATCGTATATTGGTCTGTGTCTGCATATTCGGCTTTACATAATGTAGTCCCTAATCTTAGAAATTAGCCTATGTATATTCCGTCCCTGTTCAGTTATTTTATTCACTTTGATTTTGCTACGATCATATTAACAGTAAAATATAGTTATGAAGTTAGAGTACACACAACTTTTTTTTCAGTCCAGTAAAATATTTTTTATTTTTATTTTACTTGAAATCACAGTTTATCTAAAGTAAAATATTCTTTACAGCTATAGCACATTACCACATTACGCAGATGGGTAAGAAAGATTACTTGTGAACATAAACACATACCTATGTGTTTATGTTCACAAGTAATTTAAATTGTATTAAAATAAGCATTACAATGTTACTCAAAATTGAATCACCTATATTTTAAACTAGCTTTTGCCCTCGACTTCGTCTGCGTGGACTTAGTAACCGCAGCTAGAGTAAGAATAGCGCCTGGAAAAAATCTCATAGCAATCTAAATTTGAGCATAATATTATGCACACAAATTAGCAGGCACTTCGTTAATTATCTCAATTCCACCCCGCTTTTTACTTTCTTAAGGGATGATTTTCGGGATAGAAACTATCCTATGTCCTTCTCAGGGACTCAACCTATCTCTATGCCAAATTTCATCTAAATCGGTTTAGCGGTTTAAGCGTGAAGAGGGAACACACAGACAGAAAGACAGACAGACAGACAGACTTTCGCATTTATAATATTAGTACGGACATGGATAGTATGGATTATAATATTAGTATGGATTGGACTTACTCCTAAGAATATATACCTTAACGGATTCCTGCTTCTACGGCTGCCATAGCTCACCAGGGAACACCTTTGCACCGGGTGCAAGCAGACCAGGAGCAGTCTTTATTAGTACCTAGTTTTTTTTAGTTCCCAAAATAAAATAATAAAACCGATGTAGGTAAATACATATTATGTTACATCGGCCTATCAGTCATTTTTTTTGTTTAATGGGCATTTTTATATAAAATTGGGGATTTTTATATTATTTGTACTTTTAATCACGAGCTCTTTCAATCCTTAATGAGAAAAAAAAATCCTAGATTTTTTGGGTCCGTTTGGTTACATTTTCTATGACCGTAACAAAGCGGAAAAAATGAAACTATGCTTAAGATACTTTTTTTTCGTACAGAATCGAAATAGCTATGATTCTAAGTGAGAAAGTGCAAGTTGGGGGTACATCACAACTTTAAATAGAAATTTAATATTAATTTTACAATACTTCCGCAGAAAAGGATACAACGATTAAAGATGCTAAAGAACAATTCAGTAAGTTAATTAAATATACTTCCTTAAACATATTTGATAATCAATTTGTAATTAGATTTATGAAGACAAACTTCAGGTTTTGAGGATTGTCTTGGTAAAATATAATATTATTTAAGTATTCAGTTGAAGTTGTTACTAAATTCCCCGCCTGGTGTTTTATAATAAGATTAAAAATACCAAATATACAAAAGTATTATATTTAAATATAATACTTATTACTTTATATTATATTTAATATTATATTTTAATAGTAAAACAAAAACCTTATTTTCATTTGCATCGGTTTTCAGAGCGATTCTTTGGTTTCTAGTGATTTTAATTTTTGTTTATTTGTTCTCATCATCATCATCATCATATATTTAAGAGTTATACTCTTGTCGGTGGAGCGATTTCCATAAGTGTCGGTCCTCTGCCTTCTCCTTGACAGCCTGATACGACACGACGTTGAGTTTTTCCTTTACTTGATCTATGTATGTTCTCCTTGGTCTGCCCCTCCGCCTCCTTGCCTCAACTCTCCCTTCAATTATGTTCTTGATAAATTCGTCGTGTCGTAGCAGGTGTCCAAGCATCTTTCCTCTTCTATTTTCTATGGTTCTCAACAAACTCCTCTTCTCTCCTACCATGCGTAAAACCTCTTCATTTGTTTTCTTCTCCGTCCAACTGACCTTTGCCATTCGGCGCCAGCACCACATCTCAAAAGCCTCCAGCCTTTCCCTATCACGTTGCCTCATTGTCCACGTTTCGCTTCCGTATAGTGCTATACTCCAGATGTACACTTTTATGAGCCTCTTGCGTATATTGCCTGATATTCGGGCTTTAAATAGGCACTTTTTTGTGTTAAAAGCGTTTTTAGCCATCGCTATTCTGGTAGTAATATCTTGTGTACATCTGGAGTCACTAGTAATTATGCTGCCTAAATATTTAAATGATTTGACCTGTTCTATGGTGTTATTATTTATTATTATTTGTTCTCAGATGATATAATTAAAAAAGATGGTAAATACTTAAGCATTTCATATAACATGACTGTGAACTAGATTGTATCTTTTTGTTTTGTAGAATTGTTTGACATACCACCATACATGACATATGTAACGTCCGTCCGAGTGTACCGTCATATCTTACGTAATGTGTATTAATTATTATTCACAAAGACAATTCTCGTAGAAGTCTTCTCCGAGACCACGGGGACAACGCCGTTCTAGAAACGTCGGAGGTAAATTTAACACTTATTTTACTCGATCCCGTCCCGTCGTTGTGAATAATAATGAGTAAAACCGGCCAAGTGCAAGTCGGACTCGCGCACCGAGGGTTCCGCACTTTTTAGTATTTGTTGTTATAGCGGCAACAAAAATACATCATCTGTGAAAATTTCAACTGTCTAGCTATCACGGTTCATGAGATTAGCCTGGTGACAGACGGACAGACGGACAGCGGAGTCTTAGTAATAGGGTCCCGTTTTTACCCTTTGGGTACGGAACCCTAAAAATCGTGAAAGTTTAAATAAGTGATGTGTATTAATATTTATAAATGTATCGTCACATAATTTTTACTCGACATTCGTAGTTACATTTTGTAACATGCATGCAGTTGCCATAATTATTATAAGTGGGTGGTATAATTTCCATGACCTTGTTTTATAAATACTCGATTTTTTTTTCAGACGAAGATCAACTGAAGGGGTTAAACAATCTTTTAACTCACTTGAAAAAATTTGGTCTGCAGGGAATACAACGAAAATCGTCACGACGAGATGATGCCCAGCTTTACATAATTTTGTAAATAATACACTGTATTTTTCTTGTTTCCTTTGTACACTGTTACTTAAAACTCTTTTCCTTTAAGTAGTATTATATTGCGTAATATTTAATAATATGTTTTACGGTGTTTGTCAAAATTTGACATTTTCTGTAACGAAAAAGAAAGCACATTTGAAAGTCGCATTTATCATCAATATTACAGGTGAAAAAGCGCAGTTGTTCTGGAAGGGTCATTCTCTGAGAATATGTCTGCTGTTGCGTCTAATTGCCACGACTCTTTTCATACATTTTGTATAGGTCGCGGCTATTAGACCGCAGACATATTTTTTGAGAATGACCCGGAACAAACCGGCCAGTGCTCATCAGTCTTTTTCTAAGATCTAGGTTATACGTTTTAAAATTAGTGCATTTCTACTCACAGTTGATTTAAGATTTTGGAAGAATGCCAGAGTTAACTTCACTATTATATACCGCAGATCTAAAAAGTACTGGCTATGATACTGCGTCACTGGCGTCACTGCGCTTCATTTACAATTTTTTGCTGAAGAGCTAGAGTCCGTATAAGCTAATTTTGCACCGACTTAAATAGAACAAAGTGACGGCGTGTCATTATAAACGGCATTTTTTCATTTTAATTTGATATCAATGATTATATTGCCACACTTTGTTATTGCAAATGTCATGCAGTTAGCTTGGCGTGACTAAATTTTCTTGCGAAATGTTAATATAATATAACGTTAATATAACGTTCAATTCACAAGCGGTATCGAACCTTTAAGTCTAAGGAGAGACTTCGCCTCCTTGTGTGTGTTCTACCGCTTGTACAATGGGCTGTGCTCTGAAGAATTGTTTGACATGATGCCAACGGCCGCTTTCTATCACCGCACCGCTCGCCATCGGCAGGGTGTTCATCCTCACACCCTAGCACCTAAATGGTCGCGTACTGTGCGGTTTAAGAGGAATTTCCTCCCGCGTACGCTTCGGCTGTGGAATGAGCTCCCTGCCGAGGTTTTCCCGAAGGGCTACAGTATGGGGTTCTTCAAAAAAGGAGTGTACAGGTTTTTAAAGGGTCGGCAACGCGCGTGTAATATCTCCGGTGTTGCAGGCGTTCATAGGCTACGGTAACTGCTTACCATCAGGCGGGCCATATGCTTGATTGCCACCGACGTGGTATAAAAAAAAAAAAAAAAAATCTCCAGACCAAGCAAATGAGCCCTACACTATAATATTGCCCCCACCTGCTTATCAGTTTTATATACAATATTACGTTCTGCCAACGCTTCGCAAGACTTACGCCACACCTTAAACCGGCTTTTTAGTCCAAATTACTGAATTTTAATATTATTATGTTTGAGTCTCATGAGAGTTTTATAGTTAAAATTACTGAAATTTACTTCAATCAGTCCGTAATACTGACTTCCAATACTCTAATAAGGTCCCATTCTTCGCAAATGTAAGACGCTTTTTTGTTAGTAAGTACTGCTAATAAATGGTTTCTTAGATGCTACAGTTTTTCAAACCTTTTTCTCTGAGCCTGCGAGGAGAACTGGCCTTAAGATCCATTATTTCCCTAACAACTCTAGATGATATGTTTGGATTTCATGCACGCATCAAACAATACTAGCATAATCTCATTGATTTGCTGATCGCCTGCGACCGTCTCCAGGCAAGTTCGCCACTGTTTTTAATGTTTTTCCGAATGTACGGTAAAGCTCCAACCGAGATTAAATATTTTACGGCAATTTTTCGAGACGAAATTTTCTTTTGCCTATGGCATAACCAGATTGCCAACATCAATGGAAATCTGTTTTCCTGACATCTGGAACATTTATGTAATACATAAAAATTACTGAGAATTGTCGAGAATAATAGTCATTATGTATTAGGTTATTGTATTGTATATTTTATTATCTCGTAAAGCGTTCGTATTATTTATTTATTTTGTCTAGAGTAAAATGGCAAAGTCAAAGTAATCACGCCCTAGAACACAAGATTATGATAATCACTGAAATAGGTTTTAATACCAACACGAGGCGAAGTTCACACAAGAAGTTGTATAAGAAAGTATACTTTTCGTCTGTGTAAGTGAGTGATCCTTTTTGTCCAGCACTAGGTAAAATTATAAACCCGAACTTCTCCATCTTATAGAAATAAAATAGATACATACCTATGTTATTTTTAAAAAACATAACGTTTAAAGTAACAGAAAGCTAAATTGAAACATAAATATAGTTACATCAAGTGACAATATACTGGATTTGCTTTTAAAATTTTCACGGAGCTGCTTTGAAATCCTATAGCGCTATGAACCCTGTACGTGACAGTATTGCATTTTAATGAGAGATTCACGTCCTGGAAAGTGCTTTGGGTAGGATTGTTAGTGCAAACATGTCTTGGGAATAAAGTAAATGTAAGTTGTTGGATGTGTAATTAATTTTGACATTACCGGTGAAGTAATGTGTCATATAAATGTATTTGCATGCATTATACTATGTTTTTTGTGCAAATAAATGATTGATTGATTGATTGTCCTTATCGTAATACTTAATTTTTTGAATATTAATACTTTTCGATTTTACTAACGATATTTGAAGTTACTGGGGTGATATATTTTGAACATTAAGTTCTTTATATCATCAAGATCAAACAATCAAAGTTCTATATTTGCGTTGTTATGCCATAACCTGTGACTGCTTGCCATCATAGTATACCTACCATGCCCTATATAAAATGCAATGCATGCATGCATGGCATATATAAAATGTTAGTATTTATAATTACTTAAATATAGGTACTGTTGTTTTTATTTCGAAGAGTAATTAAAATCAAACTACCTATAATAAAATTTGAAGGCAGTTTGCGATGCCGCCAGCTCAACTTACAAAGATATCAATGACCGATAATTACTGTTGGAGTTGGAAACATCTGTGAGCAAGATCGATGGCGATAAGCGATATTGTGACCGTGAACAATGAATACATTATCATATTTATCTTGTTTAATAAGTACACATACGTCTGATTTTTAATTCTTATATCGGTCCAGTATTGGTTAGGGACTTAATTAACAACTTGGAAACCTTCCGCAGTATGTATATTTGTGAATTACGATTTAGAATCTTGACTTCCTAATTGGCTACCACAATTTTCTTATAAATACACTAATTAAAGTATAAGCATTCAAGTCATGTGACATCTCCTTTGTTAATAATTGGTACAGCATAAACAATATGGAAATCTTCATAACAATACTTCTACTTGTACTTCTTTCGCAATGTCAGTAATTCTTAAAAGAAGTTTTACTGAAGCCTTTACCGTAACAAGGTACCATAATCAGAATTTCTGAGTATTCCATATTCAGTTTCGCTCGGAAAATACTCATTTACAGGCGCGCCTTCGTCAACAGTCCATTTCAAGCAGACTGAAAACGTTTAAACTCAATTTGTAATTTCCCACTGGAATTCAACATTTTAACGATAGAAATTGTTCGATTCCCATACATTTTATGGGAATGTCAGACGAGATTGAGAAGTAAATAAAAAAGATGTTAGGAAACACTATTTCAAGCTTGGGCTTGTACTACAGCATAATCCTCGCGAACCCTGAAAGCTAATTTACTATTCTGTTGGCCAGTTTGGACTTACGTTTTCGTTGTTGAATTTTCGGGGCATAAACTGGAATTGCTTACATAAATTAGACTCTCTTTGTTAGAATGAATGTCGTAAATAATCCTTCCATAGTAGTTCCATAGTAGTAGTTATTATTATAAAATAAGGGTTCTTGATGGAATGTGAATCATTATAAAAAAAATATTTATTTCTTTCTCAAAATCTGGAAAACTGGCTACGGAAGACACGTCAATTTAATATGACAGGTTAGGATAGATCCAGGTGCGTAGCCAACGTGTAATCGTTAACGCTCCGTAGCGAACAAAACACAACTGTCACTCTCGCACTAGTGTGGAAGAGTGATAGAGAGAGATGACTACGATACGCTACGGAGCGTTAACGATTGGCACGTTGGCTACGCGCCCTGGTAAGTTATTTGTCAATCAACGCAAGGTGAGAAAACTAGTTCCAAGTTGGAAATCAGCATAAGAAGTAACCTCCGTTTGCTGCTATGCTGCTATGCTGTGTGGGCTATATTTAAAAGTTTAAGTTGAATTTAAATCCTTTTGTTAACATTGAAATCAATATGTATTTTTATTGGAGTACTGTTGAAAATTTTAGTTCTTTTCAGCCTGTTCTTGTTCCGTTGTTTTATTTGAAAACTTCCAACTACATAGCTTCTGGGGAGAGTTCAACAATAACTTACTAACAAGTAACTATTGCGAGCAAGCCTGAACAGCATAACGTCGCCGTAGATTATATTTATCGATAAAGTTTATTTACCTTTAGCAAAAGGGGATCGGACTGGCAGGTTAAATTAATAGTTCCTTTAGAAAATATAATAAATAAAAAAAAGTAAAACGGACTTCAAAATGGATAAAATAAAATATTATCCCGTTTTATATGCGCTAGCAACTGAAACGTTTGAAGTCGGTGTTAAGCCAAATTGTTACAATTACAATACGTGGTTCTTTCTTTCTTATCAAACTACACCAGGGTTGGCATTCGATTTGACGGTGATAGCGCTTTTAAAATAAAAAAAATTCAATTGCTAGCGCATATAAAACGGGATAATATGAGACACTAAAGGTGAATTAAGGGTACATATTTTTGTCAATCCTTATTTTCAATGAACATTGATAACGGGGTGTGGTTTTAACTCGCAAACATATTTAGGTAACTGCAGGGTCTGAAGTATGCCGTAGGTAACCTTAGGCGTGGCTTAGACTAGCAATAACTTGCATGCAATTTACGTTACATTGCCGACTACTAATGCAGAAGTATTGGATTTGGTAGATGAGAAGAGATCGCTGCTGAGAACAATTGAAAACAGAAAGGGTAACATGTTATGGCACTTGAGACGGAACGATACTTACATAAAGTCTATAATAGAAGGAATAATAGAAGAAACAAGAGGCAGAGGAAGACCGAGACGTGCGTTTTTGGACCAAGCCAAAGAGAAAATCAACGTAGTGATGTATCAGGAGCTCAAAATAGTGGCAGAGAGAAGAACGGAATGGCGGTTACTCCATAAGAGCCAGACTCTTAAGAATTATGATGATAATGATGATGCTGGCTACTAAGGTAAATCTGCATTCAACTGATCAGATACCGCAATGTCATGAAAATTGCATGCATGTTCTTGCTAGTCTAAACCTTGCTTAAGTGAGCGATCGCAATACCGCCCCTTGAATGTTTTATTCACACCGCGGCGCTAGTTTGCGGTAATGAAGTGAATCGTGACGTTTCTAGAACCGAGAACGGTTTCAGAATGCAAGGACGTAAATGAAAAGTTTACAATGGAAGTGGAAAATCTTTTGTTCGGTAGTTCTAAAACGTTAGTAGTTATGTAGGAAGACAGAGTTACATTGTGACAAGGCTTTCTATCAACTTGATATGTTATTATGCTATAAAAACAAGACTTAATACCAAAAAGCTGAAATACTTAAAAAATATTGGGCCTCCTTTGACATGGTGAAGAGTTAAGAGTCGTTAAGTAGTGAACAATATCATCGCGCGTACTATTGTATTTACAATACAATAGTAGCTGTACAATTTGTACTTGTACAATTTATAGACCCTACTCATAGTAAGCTTAGAATAAATTTAAAAGTGGAAAAATTACTGCCTTGGGTGAGACTTGAACTCACGGGCTCTAGATAGATACTGCAGCGCTCTGCCAACTGAGCCACCAAGACCTCATCCATAGTTAGCAAATCTTCCCACTATATGGGTCTAGGGGACCCTAGCGATATGTACCGTAAGAGCGTTACAGTTAAACGACCACCGGAGTTCCAAGTCATATTGGAAATTACCTACTCATAGTGTTGTGTTCCTGTCGGTGAGTAAGGTTGCCAGAGTTGCAGGCGTCCATAGGCTACGGAGACTGCTTACAGTCAGGCGGGCCGTATGCTTGCTTGCCACCGACGTAGAATTAAAAAAAGATCCTTCCCTACCCACTGTTCATTGGTATTGTTTTCTTTGTTTCGAACCCATCTATTTATACTCAGTTAACTAATTAACCCTTAACAGGTCTAACCCATTTTTTATTTTTGGTTACTGATTCCGGTAGATAGTAACGTTAAAAGTAAAGTAATTTCTTACGCGCTCGCTATACTTAACTGATTATTAATGTTAATTTCTGTTTTAGTTAAGTTTCACTGAAGTGAAGTGAATTTCTTTGAGAAAAACAAAAAAAATCTTATAACCTAAAAATTACCCATTATCTCTGCAGTTTATATATATTCGCTATTATTCATTTCATAATATGTATTATCGATGTAAAAACTTCATAAATATCAAAAAGAATGTTATTCGCTTGAAAAATAACTTCAGACGCTCGTTGCATATCCATTTCATAAAATAATGTAAACTGACATGCGGGTTTCTATGAAAGCTACCCGAAACCTCTCCAAATCCCAGACAGCTCACCCTTCGCGCAATTTCTGCATAATACAGCCTTTGTCTTTCTTGAAAATGTCTGCTATCCTCCTGCATGTTTTGCAAACTCTAACTAATTTAAAACGTAGCTAGAAACTCGACTTAGTTCAGTTAAAATAAAGTTTAAATAACAAGTTTATTGAAAAAGGGTTTAAGAGTTTGTCATATTTATTGTTTAGTTACAATGTTAGGTGTATGTGGCATTTGAATGGGATTTAGATGTAGACGACGGGTAATTATACTAATTATCGTGTTAAAAATTTGGTTATTAGTCAAAAGTTCTGTCTGTTCTATGGTTTTCTTCTCCCCTAAAGAGTAATTCCCGAGGAAGAGGAAATAAAGAGGGGTCCTATAAGAAATTGTAAAACAATGGACTGGTTTAACACTCAGGTTATGAAATTGGGCGTGAAAGCATACAACAAACTTGACAAACACTATTTATTTAATATTAGGCGAGGTGTACCTAGCTTCAACAATTCACAAGAGTAATGCACAACCGTCACTTGCGACTGCCGAGAAACGAATGCCCGGTTCAAGTTCAAACTTGCAACGGAAACAACGTCATAGTCGTACTTGTCTGTGATTGGCCGTCTCGACAACTGTCAATACCGGCCAATCACGGATAGTCAATTAAACGACTCTTTATAGTAATATTTTTAGTAAAATACTGATGATATAAACTTATAATAATGATTTAATAAATAAATAAGTATACCCTCGTGTTATTTGTGAAAATATTACATATTAGGCACGAAATCTACAATGCAAAAGCCTTTCAAAAGATAATTAAGAACAACAAACGATGTGTTACTGCGCGAGCTCGCTCCATGCATTATTTATTTGCTACCTTCACAAAGGTTTATAAAGATAATGGAGACTTTCATTTCTTACATTATATATTTTACTTACCCATATTCTGATGAAGACCCAACTTTGACTTTGTGCAAGCCTACCACAGTTCAAATACTCATAAAAAGGACTTTTTGGATTTGTGACTATTTTATGTCACATGTCATAATGTCTAGTGTTAAGTTAGTGTTAAAAAGTTCGAATGTTGTAATTCCATAGTGACAGAATGCTCTGGTGACAAAATTTCTAGATGTCGAAACGTCCACTTCAATCAAATGCTTCTGTTAATAAATAGTACATTATTGCACAGGCCGGGAAAGAGAACAATTCGAGGATGTGTTTCAATCCAATTCCTGCCGAGGCATATATAACATTAACATATGCATTAGGGTATTTAGAACCAGTATACAAAGTATCATAACAACCGGTGTAGCGGTTACGAAGAAAATAACAAATAACGATTTTTCACTTTGGAGCAGCCTGTATGTGTTAGTAAGTAGCTCCTGAGTCCTGAGGTAATAAATAGTATGAAACCTTCTTCGACCTTTTTGATAATCTTTTTTATTTATGTCACTCGTCTTTGCCGCACGTTTTCGAACAAATTGTCAAAAACACTGCAAATGATTAATACAGTATGTTTCTTTTTGATGTTGGAAATAACTTATGTTAGAAAATTTATTTGTTTGTCTTTTGTTCTAATTAAAAAAATATTAACGTTAGAGCATTCCTGAAAAATAACCCTACGTGGGATTTCAGGGTTTCTTCAATGGCTAAGGTCACCCTGTTATACTAGTATAAGTAAAAGTATACACATGGTACTATACTAAGTTAAAGTATACACTACCATGTGTACCTACACGTACCTATATACATTAAACTTGAACATCAACATTCTTGTACAACTTTCAAACTTTCAGAGAGCTTCGACCTTTTTAGCAAAAATAGGTTGATGAAATAGTTCGTTCCGTCGCTAACATTCCCCGAGGGTTGCTAAATATAGAGGGTTGGGGGTTGATAGTGGCACGAACATCCACTTGACGTGGCAGAGTGCTGACAATGAGGCAGCTAAGTTTATTTTTGCGGAGTTTAGGCGTAGGAAATAACTTATATAAATAATACTTAGCAAAAAGGAACGCGTGGTATTACAATCAGGCCAATTCGTACAATGACATCAGAATGATATCTAAATGATGTGATTCAACTGCTATTGTGTGTTTAGCTCGTACTTGTACGTACAATACATGTACGTATTGACGCGGACGAGACGCACGATGACTAAATGACATCATTTAGATATCATTCTGATGTCAGTGTATGTTTGAATGAGGCGTACGACGGCTTCCAAATCGGAGGTCTTAGGTTCGAATTCTTCAATAAACTTCTTTAAACTTAAGTAAGAAATGTTGCTTGGTGTTTATTGTTTACCGCTTATTCTTTATATTTAATCAGTTTCCTATCTGGAGGATCAGTAAGGCCAATTTAACTTAAACATTGTGACATCAAAATGATATCTTAATGATGTCAATCGCTTGTGCGTCTCGCTCGTGTCAACACCATGTATGAAGTACGAACGAAACACACGCGCGAATGAAGACAAATGTCTTATCCCTCGAGTGTTTCTGCAGCCCCTGCCTGTCGTATGTTCCATGGATTAATATTTCAGCCCTAGAAAAGTTACACGCTACACGGCATTTATAATTCCACTAACGTGGGTACTTTAAATCGATGCAGTTAGCGTGACCGAGTTGTCTAATCATTCTGACTTCCAAAGGTTATATATAAAAAAAAGTCATTTGCCGGCAGGCCAAGTGCGAGTCGGACTGGCGTTCCAAGGGTTCCGTATATTACACAGTTTAAACAATGTATTTTTTATGTGAAATTTCTTTAAAAAACCCGTAGGGGTCGGATCAAAAACTAAGTAATTAAGTCCGACTCACGCTTGACTGCACATTTCTAATAGGTTTTCCGGTGATCTATAGGTAAAGATCTATTTTGTGTATTTTTTTCAAATTTTTTGACTTAGTAGTTCCGGAGATAAAGGGGGAATGGTCAATTTTTGCCTATTTTCTTGAATAACTTCTAAACTGTTTATCCTATAATTATAAAAAATATATATTTGAGATTCGCACAATGAGCTCTTTCATTTGATATGTAACACGATATAGTTTGACAAACTTATTTTTTTAATTTTCTCATTTAGAAGTGGCCCCCGTGTTTAAAATTTATTTGTTTACGTTACATGTCCATCTTTGGGTCACAAACGTACATATGTGTACCAAATTTCAACTTAATTGGTCCAGTAGTTTCGGAGAAAATAAGCTGTGACAGACGGACAGACAGACAGACAGACGGACAGACAGACAGGCAGACAGACAGACAGACGCACGAGTGATCCTATAAGGGTTCCGTTTTTTCCTTTTGAGGTACGGAACCCTAAAAACAGTATATGTCACTACTATTATCTTACGTATAGCACTTCTTGACTCAGCACGACACTTTACTGCCCTTTTATGGATACAAATTTCTTCCTATAAAGATACCGTTACAATTTGCAGTTTTGCCTATCTTTTTACAGTGCTCAACGCGTCATATTTTTGTTAAAGCGAAATAGATAAAGATAAAAGATATTTATTCGTGACGATCACAACACAAGTACGAACATGTACAAACAACAACAGCAAGAAAAGAAGAGATCATCAAGTGTGCATCACGAAATGGACCCAACTCAGCATAATGCTAGCTATAAAGCCAGCGCTGGTCTTCCGTAGGGCCCATTCGGTGATGCCACGACAGATAACACACAAAGATACATATTAAAACATTACAAAGATACACACAAAGAATACCTAATTATATACAAACATATTAACCAAACCAAAAAGAAATACATGAAGAGCACAAACAAAACAAAAAAAAAAATATATGTAAAAAAAAAACAGAGGTGTAAGTTTTTAATCTGTGGGTGAAAGCTATTTATTTACAAGCTTTTCTTTAACTTGCAACCGATATGTACTTATGTAACATGTTTGTAAGGGTCAAATCTTGCAAGTTAAATTTGACCCACTTCCCGGTTTCCAATGAAGCTGAAAATTTGCATGAATAATATGTAAGTCGGGTGACAATGCAATATGATAGTACAATCGAGCTGATCTGATGATGGAGACAGAAGTTGGCCATATGTATACTCTGTGATTAAACAACGCAACCTAATTGTGTTTGGGGTTTTTAGAATTGTCTTAATGAGTATTAGTTGCCTGTGGACAGAAAAGTACAGTCAGCTATAAAAGCTTGTACCAAAAATGAAATGTTAGCCAAAAACTTATTTTGTATTAAACAACATCAACATATTGATTAACTTGTATCTAAGTCGAGTGGCATATGAGCCAGTAGTAAGTGCACGATTATGTTTGTTCAGAAAATTGAATAGCCGCATAAGAAGATTACTGTAAAAAAACCGGCCAAGTGCGAGTCGGACTCGCGCACGAAGGGTTCCGTACCATTACGCAAAAAAACGGCAAAAAAGCACGTTTGTTGTATGGGAGCCCCACTTAAATATTAATTTTATTCTGTTTTTAGTATTTGTTGTTATAGCGGCAACAAAAATACATAATCTGTGAAAATTTCAACTCTCTAGCTGTCACGGTTCATGAGATACAGCCTGGTGACAGACGAACAGACAGACAGACAGCGGACTCTTAGTTAATAATATATGGTCTCGTTTATACCCTTTGGGTACGGAACCCAAAAAAGGAACTTATTCAATTAAAATATGCACAAATCCCCTTAAAAAGCACTCAGTCGTTTATGAAAAAAATGTTTACAAGCGTAATTCCCTAATAGCAAAACAATGCTAAATAATTTGCTTTTCCGGGAACCTTGGAAACCTTTTATCGTTCTGCTTCAAAATGGAGAGAAAGCATGTTCTTAGAATTTCAGGGATTATTTTGTATATTTTGCATGAAAAAATGATAACAAAAACATTGTGAGGATTTTGGGCCTTAACCAGGCTTCCTGTTTGATTTGATTGTTAGAAGGCAGTCATTTTCGAAAAAACTTTGGAATATTCTTGAAAGTGCAAACCTTTACAATAGTATCCAGATCTCCTTTTAGAATACAAACGAAAATACTCTGATGATGACGTTGTTACCCGATGTCACCCGAAGTCATACATACATTCTCAAGTAATACAAATATTGTCATTGACATTTAAGGACGAAAAATCCTAAGGTTGAACATAGACAGTTTTTACGCTGCCTTCATGGCATCCCATTGTATGAAAGCAGCGTTGTGCATTCACAATGGTTTCCTTTTTTCGTCATTGAATGTAATTATGATCACTGTTGCAGCTAATCAAACATAATATTATGTATAGTATTGCTTCTTAGAGCAATGTGCCAACTGGCCTTGATCTTGGACATTGGACATACTTTGATTTTTGTCAATTTTTTAACCAACAGCCGCCCAGAGGCCTTTCCCTTTTGCCCATTCCTCCCGTTCCATTCTAGATTGAATCTTTATTTAGAAAAACAAAATTGCATTTGTCTTGGCAAATTTTTAATGTCTGGGCGGCTACAGGTTATAAAACTTATAAATTATAAACTATCTAAGGTTTGTCGACAACGAGGTGGTCATTCGAAGACATAAATTCAAATTATTTTGAGATATTCTCCTGAGCATTATTGTGAGATATTTTACGAGTGCTAGTTAAGAGACAATTTGTTCCCTAAATTGTCTTTTAACCAGCTCTCGGAAAATATCTCACAATAGTACTTCAGCAGCCGTGGTAAAACGACCGCTTGGAACGAGTAACAATTACCTCAAATTACCTACCTACCTACTACTATTACCTACAGGTAAGGCCGTTACCGTATAAAGCTCGTCTGACCTTTGTTTAGGGCTCACGCAGGCTGGCGATGTTTTGCTAGACACCTTGCTCACTTGAGGGTAAATAAGTAAATAATGGACGGATGTGATTAATTACTTATTTACTCAGCCGATGGATCAGGGACCTAAAATGAGACGAGCACAAATCAGTGCCACTTTTCTAGGTCTTGCGTTACTTCTTGCCAATTTTTGACTCGGAGTTCGCGCAGATCCGCCTCCACCATGTTGCTCGAGCGATACCAGCGATAATATCACAAATTACCAAGTCAAGATACGAGTAAGTATCTAAATGCGAAATAACACAGCGTACTACTACTAAGTACCACACGCGAACGCGAAGCGAAGCGATGCGCCGCGGGATGAATCAATCCTTTGATGCCTATAGAAAAGTCCTACGTGAGCAATCTCGATGCGAACGCGAACGACGTGGGCCTGCAGCGCCGCGCCGCTTCGCTGCGTGTTCGCGAGTCGTTCGCTTATGTAAGACGCTGCGTAAGACATTTTGAAGACGGCGTATTATTAATGTTAAGTAGTCTTCTTCATCATCTTCCTCGCGTTGTCCCGGCATTTTGTCACGTCTCATGGGAGCCTGGGGTCCGCTAGGCAACTAATCTCAAGAATTGGCGTAGGTACTAGTTTTTACGAAAGCGACTGCCATCTGACCTTCCAACCCAGAGGGTAAACTAGGCCTTATCGGGATTAGTCCGGTTTCCTCACGATGTTTTCCTTCATAAGCGACTAGTAAAATATCAAACGATATTTCGTACGTATGTAAGTTCCGAAAAACTAATTGGTAAGTCGCACGCCCTTACCGCTAGGCCACCGTCGCTTTTTACTTCCTATTAGGTACTTCTTATTTGTTTATTAAACATTTTTAACACTTTTTTTTTCAATAAACCCATCAGACTAAAACACCCAAGTCAGCCCCACTTCAGGTAAGAAATATTTAGGTAGGTAGGTACTAATAATAACTTTCGATGATATCATTTGCCGTCGATGATATCTTTAAACATCGGTCAATGAGGTCGGTAGCTGATAACCCTAACACAACGTAATCCAGCCAAACAACAATCTCCCTAAATCCTTTTCCATAAGGTCCTAGTCAATTACCATAAAGTGAACCGCTGTAATCCCCAAAGGCAGGAGTTGCGGTTAATGCGACCCTGCTCTAACGTAATTAAGTTGTAACCACTTGAATCAAGAAGTTAATTTGAACTACCACATTAGCGTTTCACACGTGTGTGATGATTTGTTGTGAGCTTTGGAACAAGTTGAAATAAAAAAAACATTACCCTCCTTCTGACGCAGTCGGATAAATATTATGGATGTGGCTTATATTAGGTTTCCAGTGTTTACTAAAGCGGTGGTATATGGAAAATTGGTTTTGCAAAAATCTGCTATGGACAAACACATTCAAGGATCTCCACAAAAACTGTGCCTTCTTGCAATTGTCCCAGTGATTTTGATCAGAGCATCACCGTCCGGCCCCTTAGTGTTGGTCAGTTAATCACAGTCACTGTGCTTTCAAATAGTCCGTTTGAATTTTTTAGCCTATTTACCTATTGTTCCACTTAGGGTTTGCACGACAGATTCTGAAATGTATGGGAAGATCTGCGGATCCGGATCCAGCCCCGGATAATTTTATACATTTCGGATCCGGAAACTCTAGTCCCACTGCTGGAAATAGCCCTCCCCTCTAGACTTCCAATCCTCCCGATTACGCGCAATTTCTGGTCAGCTTTTGAGAAATCCCTCCAGGTCGTCCCGCATTCTCCTCTTAGGTCGACCACCTTACTTCTAATATTGTTACGCTTATTTTCTACTATTTGTAAGGATGTCTATTACTACAGATGCAGATGTCGATATCTAAAAATTTCAATCATTTGACGACTTAAATTCATATGTTGATTACTAATTTGCACCCCTGTCACGCATATTCCATTTTAATACTAGATAGCTAAAGCAACAATCAATATACGGATTCTAGCATCTACCAAATACTCAAGGCTACACATTACTCAGTATTTACGAACGCACAAAGTCTTGGCAGACTTTTGTTTAGCGAAGGGTGCCTAACAAGCGTACCCATTCATTTACACGCCATTATCTGTGAAACGTTCTTTCGGCTGCCGTAATGAGAATCCTGCAGTACACTGAATATATTTTAAAAGGTAGCCCATTTCAAAAAAAGCGTAACTACAGTTGAGAAAGTGAAAAACCCTGCAGCTAGGTCTTCATTATCGCATTGACGCAGGTGGGCATCGTGGATGCAGATATATAAGCATCCGGGAAATATGTGACGTTTTCAATCAAAAGGTACCATATTGTCGCTTACCATAAGGACGGAATTGGATTGTATCTTTATACGAATAACCTGTCAGAGCGTCCTTATGGCAAGCGACCATGTGGTACCTATTGATTGAAAACGACACATATTTACTTGCATACGACCCTTCAAGTACTCAAACCAGAATATGTTTGTTGGTAAAAATTATGTGTGATCACCGTAATAAATAAATGTTGCTTTCCACAGAGAAGGGTCCTTATGCTTCATGTGCAATAACGACCATTCTATTAGAATTTCTATTGGAATTTCAGACGAAAAACTCCTTATTGCACTTGAGAAGCCTTAGCAGGGCTGAAAGATCGTTGCGTAAACATGTCAAAGATGAATTCTCAAATAATGAGAAAACGGTTACTGACTTTACTTTGTCATAACCTCCTAAGGCCCAAGGTCCTACCTATAGTACTTCTTCAGTTCGGTGAAATTTAAACCATATTCAATTGGAACAGTTGCATTTCTTCGGTAAATTTCAAACAAATAAAAATCAACTCTATTCCCTGCACTATAGGTTCAAATTTCAGTGGCCAATTTTGGGTGTTTCATTTGTATGGCTGGGCCTTATGAGGATGCAATATGTATGTATTTCAAGTATTTTTTCTTTGGCTGCTCAAGCTAAAAAGTGATCCTGTATATAAGCACTATAAGCCGTGAAATACTGAGAATTCAATAAAACTAATATGGGCCACGGCATTGAGCAAAAACTTAAAGTACTTAATTTAACTACAAGGGTCATTCTAGCTTCAGATCGTAGTAGGCAAAAACTTGAAACAAGTGGATAAAGGACCTTTTTTATGTCAAAGAGGGAAAAAACAATTCGAAAAATGACGATTATATATTGCTAAAACCAAGTTTTCTCAGTCAAATCTTAAGGGGAAATAATTCTCATATTTCGTGTCCCAGTGACCCGGATAGGCAAACCGTAAAAGACAACTCGAGCCTTTCAACCGGTGACAAGTAAAACGTGAGGTCTGGTAATGAAATCATACTTCTTGATACAATACATGTATATAGTCATGTTCCTCTTTGTTTTAGTAGATGGCACCACTACGCGAATGACCTCGATAGATGCGTAACCTATTAGCGTTTTAACACTGAATCACTAATTAAAAAACAATCGCAGTGATTTAAAAATAGATTGCGTTATGCTATTAAGCAGAAGTCAATGCGCCTTACAAAAAAAAATGATATCCTTAATTTTTCCTGCAACCATGCAAGTGTGAAAGTGAAATTTTACTCACCTTGACATACGGCAAATTGTCACTGTCAGGTGACAATTTGCCGTACATTGCTGGTCATCATAATAATTTAAGAGCTTGATGGCTCTTGTCTTGTCGGCGGAGTATGCGCCAGTTTTCGCGGTTACACTTCTGTGTAAAATGCTCGTCACGTTCCTCAGATATATCACTAGTCATATTATACTAAGCTTATTTAACAACATCAATAAAAATTTAATTAAAATTCGACAATTGAACCACGGTATTTTTTATCGAACCCACTTTAACCTAGTAAATTTTTGGGAGGAGTCTTGCAAATAGGTACAATCTAAGTAGTTTCCTCGTAATTTTTTACCTGGCATTTGCTTTTGTAAAAATGTGTAACAATATAAAAACTATAATTTTGCGTCAGGCCACTTAACCCAACTATAAATTTGCGTCAACCATTCACATCACGTCACTCAGTTGCGCCCCACAAAAAATACCCTTTTCACTGAATATTGCAAGTTTACTATGCGAAATATTTTTGTTCCTTAATTCATTTAATTCAGACAGTAAAATGATCACACTTATGTTGACAATATGATGAATGATGATACTCCTGTGCAAAATGATCCCATCAATCTGCCAAAACGCTTGCTCGTGTAATAACGGACAATTACACTTACCCGTCTACATTTTTTTGCGCTCTCTGTGTCGCTCGAAGCCCTCAGCTGAGGTCACATTTAGCGTCATTCAATTTGCTCGCGAACCCGTGTGTAAAGGCGTTAAATCCATCGTGTGACGTCCCGTAATGGATTGATGGACGTAACGTAATACTATTTCGGTGTACTTTTACGGGTCTGTACTGTATCGTTTTAGGTAAGAATGCAAAAGTTATTGGGCATTTCCAATTAAAGTTGAACCCCAACCAAGGGGCGATGCATGAAAAAAAAACCGGCCAAGTGCGAGTCGGACTCGCGCACGAAGGGTTCCGTACCATTACGGAAAAAAACAGCAAAAAAATCACGTTTGTTGTATGGGAGCCCCATTTAAATATTTATATTATTACGTTTTTAGTATTTGTTGTTATAGCGGCAACAGAAATACATCATCTGTAAAAATTTCAACTGTCTAGCTATCACAGTTCATGAGATACAGCCTGGTGACAGACAGACAGACGGACAGACGGACAGCGAAGTCTTAGTAATAGGGTCCCGTTTTTACCCTTTGGGTACGGAACCCTAAAAACACCGTTTCTAATCTGAGAAGATATTTGCGCAAGCCACCTGATCTCTGGTCCGAGAAGATACTGGCCGCAAGGAATTCGGTGGGATTCATTTTTAGGGTCCGGGTTAGCTGTCCGTCTGTCTGTCTGTTCGTCTGTCTGTCTGTCTGAACCGTGATAGTTAGACGGTTGACATTTTCACAGATGATGTATTTCTGTTGCCGCTATAACAAAAAATACTAAAAAGTACGGAAACCTCGGTGGGCGAGTCCGACTCGCACTTGTCCGTTTTTTTTAAAACAGTGTAATTATAATAGATGACAAGTTTTTATTAATGATATCAGTGTCGATCAGATTTATTTTTGCGGATCAAATGTCTATATATGTAAGACCCATTGTATTTTAAGCAAGACAAAAATCAAAAATGACAGTCAAAGTCCGACAATCGTACTCTATGGCCGCGAAAGGCCCCTTACTAAACGGTAGGTACTTGATCGTGACGTCACTGTCAATAATCACATATACAGTTACAGTTCAGATAAAAATAATTAAATAAAATATTAACTAAGTAACATAAAGGAATTGAATTATTGGAAAACGCATGGCTGTGTTGTTATGCGTACTTTTTATAGAAATACGATGCATTCATTTTCAACCGTCTGTCCTATTATTAATTAATTAAAAACTAAATCAAACAACTCGACCTTTCGTAGTGTGTCCCACACACTGTGTGGGGTAAAAACGTGGGTTCTATCTTCAGTATAATATAATCATTAAATACATTACTTTTATACCAATATTCGTGATAAGTAGTAATAGCCTGTTGAGGCTTGTAGCGTGTTTATGAATGACGCCAATAAAGTTATTTTTGTAAGTAAATATTTACGCTGTCGGCTATTTTTATTTTTTTAAATTTATTCGTATGAACGTCAAAACGACCCGTTCTAATTCCAGTGTAGGTTTTACGGCCGTTGAAATGTTTCCATAAATGTCATCAAGACGTGTTTGCATCACAATGACGTCGCTCTAAGTGTATGACGTCAGAAACGACGCCAACATCGTTTGCCTCTTAAGATGGCCTACTCTTAACGAGTGTTTATATAACTAAGGGTTCCTGTCGCAATTATCGACGAGAAAAAAGTTACTTAGAACAATCATTGACAACAAAAGAACAACAGTTTAAA
This sequence comes from Cydia strobilella, assembly GCF_947568885.1. Lineage (NCBI taxonomy): Eukaryota > Metazoa > Arthropoda > Insecta > Lepidoptera > Tortricidae > Cydia > Cydia strobilella. Next base: position 19,115,595 of record NC_086044.1, read on the forward strand.
ATAATAATAAAATACGTTAATTTTACGGTACTTTCTACAAGGTCACCTATTCGGTTCTTTCGAGAGCAAATACCTACCAAAATCACTAAGTGTCTACAATATTCTATGAGTTCCCGCGATTCTTCCGGGTCCCATTCCCGGCGGTGACATCGATTTTGACATTTTCGGCAGCAATGCAATTTACCTACAGCAATGTCGCGCCAATACTGCAGCAGTGATGGTGGTGAAATCTGAATCCGAACGCGACCTGTACTGTGAAGTATATTATATTTTATAAAATGCCTTCCTTCTTATACTAAATATTGTATAGTAAATATCCCCTGTGAATAATGATGTAGATCTTGATTTACTCAACCAGCATTTCTCCGCAACTGCTACTTTCAGTGGACCAGTCAAGACTCAGACTCTCAACCATCTCTCTAATCTCTCAACTTCTGCCTCGTCTCAATTTTCTTTTTCAACATTTTCCGAATGTGATGTTAAGAAGAACATACTATCGGTATCCTCCAATGCTGTTGGCGTAGACAACGTGAGCCGTAATATGATCCTCCCGCTCCTTGACCTCCTCGTTCCTATCATTACCCACATCCTTAATAGTTCCATTTCTTCTAGTATTTTCCCAACGCTTTGGAAAGAAGCACATATAATTCCTTTACCTAAAAAGTCTAAACCTTCTTCCTTTTCTGACTACCGCCCCATTTCCATTCTCCCTTTTCTTTCTAAGGTTCTTGAACGCTTAGTCCATCAACAACTAACTTCTTATCTAAATAGATATAGCCTCATGAACCCTTTCCAATCCGGTTTCCGGTTCGGTCATAGCACGGTCACATCGCTTATTAAAATCACTGATGACATCCGAGCGGGAATGGATAAAAGGATGGTGACGGTATTAACGTTGTTGGATTTCAGCAACGCGTTTAATACTGTCGATTTTGACATTCTTATTTCAGTATTAGGTTCCCTTAATCTATCACCTCCGGTTCTTCAATGGTTTAGAAGTTACCTTGTTGGCCGTCGGCAGCGAATTAAGGTGGAAGGTTCTCATTCCTCTTGGTGCAACACTCTTGCCGGCGTTCCGCAGGGTGGCGTTCTATCCCCACTTCTCTTTTCGGTCTTTATTAATTCTATTACTAGCAACATTGTTTCTTCTTATCACTTGTATGCTGACGATTTACAAATTTATTCCCAGGGTGAGCTTGACGATCTACCATCCGTTACCAATAATGATTTAGAAAACATTTTAGATTGGAGTCATCGCTATGGTCTCATTGTCAATCCATCTAAAACGCAAGCAATCATTATAGGTAGTTCGAAATTAATCTCCCGAATTGATTTTTCCAATTTACCTACGATTTTATTTAACGGCACACAGATTCCTTATTCTTTTCAAGTTAAAAATCTAGGCATAATTATGGACCGTACTCTATCTTGGATTCCCCATATCAATGAGGTTAGTAGAAAAATGTTTGCTGCAACAGGATCCCTACGGCGGCTTCGTAACTTTTTACCGCTCGCTACTAAAATTGCGCTTGCTCATGCTCTGCTTCTTCCCATTTTAGATTATGCGGATATCAGCTACCCCGATCTTTCTGAAGAGCAACTAAATAAACTCGAACGTCTTCAAAACCTATGCATCCGGTTCATTTATGGCTTGCGAAAATATGATCACGTCTCCTACTATCGTTCGCAGCTCAAGTGGCTTTCTATACGTTTGCGACGCAATTCCCACATTCTAGCTCACCTATACGGTATTCTCTTCAACCCCTCTACCCCGCTTTACCTGAAGGAGCACTTCAAATACCTCGCTTCTTTAAGATGCTCCCAGAATTATCTGCTTACCCAAGTTTCTTCTTCTTCTAAATTCTATAACGATTCTTTTACCTTCCAAGCGATTCGGTTGTGGAATGCTCTGCCGTCGGAGCTAAGACGAGCTAAATCACTCCCCATTTTTAAGGCTCAGCTCAAAATCCACTATCTGTCCCTTCCTCAAACTCGTTAATTATTCGATTCTGTCTGTCTATCTGTATTGTGTGATATGTTTATGTATGTATGTATGAATATATATATATATATATTACATTTATGCATGTATTGATATTGTTATATATTTAGTTGTGCTGATTTTTTTTTTCCTGTACTCGTTCTCCATTTATTTTTGCTACCCTTATACATATTTCTTCCTTGCGCTAATTTCTACTACCTGAAGGTTGTCTGGAAGAGATCGCTTTTAAGCGATAAGACCGCCTGTTGCTGCTTAGTTTTTTATGTTAATTTGCTGTATTTAATCATGTTTCATTGTGCACAATAAAGAATATTATTATTATTATTATTTGTATCTCCTTCTGGATTTCACGGGCCTATAAATCCCGGTCTTTTGATAGGCTTGCGTGGGGATATAGATCCAACACGTAGAGGCCCCTTGGAGAGCTTTAATGTCATGTAGAATGCCTGCTGGAACCCGTTCACAGGTGCAACAATAGACACCCATGAACCGGTCGCAGCAGGCATTGGGACTATTGTAGAAAAAGTGAACAGTATACCGGTTTATGGATTGAAGTTTGGCTGGTCAAAAGATTGGGCTATTGCTGAGAGGTCCGGACACCTGCCATAACAATGTCTGTACACGTTATCGAGGCAGGCGGTGACTCGCCGCTGACTAGATGGGCCCCTGAAACTGCCGTCGTAAAGACGACCAGGAGCAACACCGGTGTGAGCGGCTCAGGGGTGTCGAGAGGTGTGCGCCGCTTTCTACCCAGTGGCTGTTAGCAGCCACTGTGCCAACTCGCGTCTTATGCATCTTTCACTTCCACCCCTGGAGCATATAGCTCTTACGACTCCCCTCTGGACGGCCAATGAAGGCAAGCCAGAGCTGAGAGTCCTGCGGGTCCCCTTGGGGTCCACTCCGACCGACGAAGACTCGCCGGAGACGGAGACCCTGACCGACTCTCTGGAGCACTCGGGTCCGTGGGGTCGTCACTCCCCAACAGCTCGCCACAAGCTGCCCTGCGGGCTTATTATTATTATTATTATATTTTCAATCTACTTAGTTATTATAATGGCTTTTGCTAGTTTCCTCTAAAAATACAGTGTTTTATTGGCATAACTGTTATTCCACCCGTATTATATTAGTGACAGTGGAAATACTAAAATAACACTGATAAGTAAAGCTTAGGGCTGCCCCTAACTACAACCACAACTTATTGCAACTACAATTTAATACAAACTGACCATCTGACAGTAAATTATATCAGGACCTAGAACTAACGTACGGTACTACGGTACGAATTGTTATTTGATATTTGACCGTTTTAACTTTCACGATTTTTAAGTTCAAGTTAATAAACAAGACCAAGTGCGGGTAGTTCGAAAAACTCGCGCGCCTAGAAGATGTTGATGTCAACTTGAGCCAGTGTTCTCCGAGACCACGGGGACAACGCCGTCCTCGAAACGTCGGAGGTAAATTTAAAACTTATTTTACGCGATTAAGTCCCGTCGTTGTGAATTTGACCGTTTGTTCGTCGGGAAAGAAAATCATAGGATTGGGATACTTAATGGCAACTGTTTTATAGCCCAACTTATACCCTTAGACCCTGCGCTCAACAGTCATAAAGGAATCTTGAACAGGAAAATACCGCCAAATTGTTATCGCTAATGTATTTCCAAATTCACTAACCAGTTATAGTATAAATCTTCTCAAATGATTTTTACGTCTAAGACCCTAATCTGTTAAACAAAAGCCATTATTTCTTTTATGCGAGCGGTCGCCATTGTGTACCATTTTCTCTGAGCGCGTTCCACGGCGCGTGCCATTGTGTCTAATAATGGCTGACCGCTCGCATATAAGAAACAATGGCTTTTGTTTAACAGATTAGTCTTAGACGTAAAAATCATTTGAGAATATGCAGACTATAGCAACTCTGGCAAGACTAATTGTATTTTATTGAAAATGTACTGAAACGGTGACAACCCTGTTGACTACTCATAAAAGGTAACATTATTGTATAACTTAGGTGCTGCAAAATAGTAGTGCATTGAATAAAATATTCTAGTCTCAAAGGTCACAGTCGTTAGCTTTGCTTGTTTCAGTTTGTATTTGCGTTGAGGAAAGGAAAATGTTTATGTATTTTGATACAATTGACAGTAACTTGCAGGAGGGTCTTTCTCAAAATATTTAGATTACAACGATTACACTCACGTCACATGTCGCCAATAGCGACAAATTTCAAGTCGTAACTGTTGTGATCTAAATATTTAAAAATACATATATATGTTTCACGTAAGTTCAATTTCGATTAAGGTCTTTTTAAAAATTGTTCAGTTACAATTAATATCCCTTCACCGAGAATAGTTTCAATTGATAAAAAAATAGTAATAGAAAATTTTAGGTGCACTTCGTTATTTCAATAATCTTAAAGAAACCTGAACTGGGATGGGGAATTCTGGTAACAAAAAGGTCAGCGTGGCTTACATAAAATAGGCTGTCGTTTATTATACGTACCTATTGCACTTAACAGCCATTGTCTTACAATACAGTCACACTTTATTGCCCACTTCAAATAACAACAGCTAATTGAAATAGATAACACAGAATAGAGGTTATACAACAGGCGACTTTATCGCTAAAGAGCGGTCCCTTCCAGACATTATTTTACACAGTTATTAATCATTTTTGGGAAAGAGACAAACAAACAATTATAAACTGAAATAGACATATAGTAGTGTATGGATAGGATAAGGAATGAGTATATAAGAGGATGCTTGAAAGTTGCACCTACAGTAGAAAAAGTAAGAGTGAATCGCCTAGCGTGGTATGGACATGTAATGCGGAGGGATGAAAGTCATGTGACGAGAAAGGTATTACGAATGAATGTGGAGGGAAGTATCGGGAGAGGAAAACCGAGGAAAAGGTCGATGGATTGTGTGAGAGATGATATGAAACGAATGCGAGTGATGAGATGACGGGCGAGAGAGAGGTTTAGAAGAAAAAGACATGCTGCGCCGACCCCAAAGGAATGGGATAAGGGCAAGCGAATGATGATGAGACATATAGTAGTGTGACTACTGATGATATAGTAGTCTGACTACTTAAAAAACACATCAAAAATATTTAATAAAATAATTTGATTTGTTCCCAAAGTTGTGTAAACAAAAAAATCTTCGGAAAAATGACCCACACAGACATCCATTTTTATTTAAATCCAGACTAGCAGAATCGGGTTAAAGAGATCCAATTTAGCAAAGAGGCGGGTAATATATGGAGTATCGTAAAAAGCCTAGCGTAATAGAACAAAATATTTTACAAAAACAAAGGGCTACATTCCGTAACCCTTTCTGGCCCGGAATGGTAATCAGCCGAGGCTAGTTTGATGTGGTTTGGGGTATCCGGAAGATTGTGTAAGCGGGGTTTTACAAGGATCAACTTGAAATGGAAATGTAATATCGAGTATTAGAGTTTTACATGTCAAGCGGTGGAATTATCATAACTCTATGATGAATCTTTAAACTTAAAAACCCGGAACAAAATTAAAACAGCGCAATCTAGTTAGTTTTGACTTTTTTTATATAAATCGACTCAAATGGCTTTTTCGTTGGGGAGCTACAATGATATAGATTATAGATAGACATATATATACATACAGATACACACGTTGAACTTATAACATTGTTTTTTTTTCATTGGACGTTAAAAATACATGTTTTACTTTCTTCTTTGTTTAACGTGTCTGGATGGCGCGTACCTTTTGTAAGATTACGATAGTTTTCAATGTCACCGAATTCTTAACTCATAATAAAAAAATCATCAGCAACAATGCGCTACTTACCCCATATAATATTACTTACCTACAAGCGCCTTAAAAATAATGGCAAAAGCAGCTTACCTGAAAAAAAAAACAAAACAATTTGTTAATGATATTCATTGACTAGCTGTGCCCGCGGCTTCGCCTGCGTGGAATTCGGTCTGTGTCAGTAAGCGGCTAATTCACCCCTAATTTATCTCCCTGTCCCCTGGAGACGGAACTTAAAGTAAAGTTGACAGATGGATACGCTAGAGGACTGTAGTCCAGATAAAATATTTTACAATTATGTACCTACCACCAAAGATAGATATAACTCCGTAATAGATGGATACAGTCTAAGGAAAAAACGTGCCTCGAAAATCACGAAAATTTGATTCTCGATCAGATGTCGCTACTACCTTTTGCCTACTCTCGTAAAGAGGGCGTTAACGGTTTCGTTTGTTATTATTTAACAATTTTAACGCATATCAGTGAAAGAACATGGGTCAAAATAATAAAAATAATTAATGCAAATAAAAAAAATCATTTATCCATATTTAAATACATTTTATCGTATTTTTATAAATCTTCATTTTTAGTTTTAAAGTGTGTCGATAGATGGCAGTGAATTTACTGTGGTTACAAAATTTACTATGACAGTACCGCTCTATAATATTATATCCTCTTTGCTACCACTAAATAAAATTACACTCCAAAATGTTTTTTTTTTGCCCTTGTTCAAATTTTTGACGTGATTTAAACGGCATAGAGTAGTAGGTGTATATCGAGCGATACAGTACCATTTTTGTATTTTTACGTCCTTGACTGTACCTATCCAAATCGGGTACACTACATATTTCCGAAAAATTTTATTCTGAATTTTAGAATGTCGAATTTCATCATTCCGATTTTTAAATGCTCGACCCATCAAAATTCCGACTGTCATAATTACGAATGATGAAAATCACGAAGATTTATATTTCCGAAAACCCAAAAAGCCGAATTTTGTAAATTCCGAACTACATAATTCCGAATTTAAACTGTTGTGAGACATACTAATATTAAATCATTTTACGGTTTAGACTCACTAAAATTCCGACTGTCATAATTACGAATGATGAAAATCACGAAGATTTATATTTCCGAAAACCCAAAAAGCCGAATTTTGTAAATTCCGAACTACATAATTCCGAATTTAAACTGTTGTGAGACATACTAATATTAAATCATTTTACGGTTTAGACTCACTTGTTTTAGTCACAATACTACATAATTCCGACTATAACAATTCCGATGGTGGCAAACACCGAATTTAACATTTACGATTTTAAAAATCACGAATTCGGAATTGCCCTTATTCCGAATTAACGTGATTCCTATTTTAAATATCCCAATTTTTAAATTTCCACTTTTTTGGCAACAGTTCGTTTTCTTGGGGGTCGCAGTTCTAACCTAACCTAACCGCACTTTTCTGGCAACAGTTCGTTTTCTTGGGGGTCGCAATTCTAACCTAACCTAACCCACTTCTGGCAACAGTTCGTTTTCTTGGGGGTCGCAGTTCTAACCTAACCTAACCCACTTCTAGCAACAGTTCGGGTTCGCAGTTCTGTCTAATTTATTTATGCCGAATTTTTATGCCAAAAATATTTTATGCCGAATTTAACATGACGCGGCACGACAGGTACCCGTAATAATTACTAAAACGTGAGTCTTCATTTGAATATCACGGACTTCATTTTTCCGATCTTGTAAAAAACCGAATTTCTGAATACCGAATTATTTTATGTCCGATCGGACAATGATTTTTCGGAATTTAGGAATTAGGAAAAAAAAAATATTTTCAAAAAAGTGTAAAACCGGAACTTCAAGCTTTCTGTCAAGTGACAATCGGATTTAAAATTTTCGGAAATAGCACATTCGTGATTTTATTCCATCGTGTTTTTAAAAATCGTAATTTTGATATTTCGGACTTATAAATAATCGGGATTATAAAAGTTGTGGTTATAAAAATCGGAAAAACGTATTTCGGAATATTTGGGTGTTCCCATCAAAATCATGTCATCCAAATCGGTCCTCCAGTCAAATCAGTCTAAGCATGACGCCGGCGGCGGGCAGCGTCTGCCCCTTTTTTTTGTTTTTGGAGTGGGAAATGCAACTGCGTAGCGTCTGCCCCTACGACTTGTTGATGGTCATAGCGAAGCAGACGCTCACGGGGACCTGTAGGCGCTTGAAGCGGAACGGGAAGTTGCTCGGAATGAGGGGGATACGCAGGATGAACACGGCTTCTCCGGCGCCACACTCCGTCAGGATCTGCGCCTACATATGTATTGCGTACGATGTATTTGGGATTACAATCGAGACTCGCGCTGGCTTGCCGTTTCAGCCGAAAGCGAAGCGACCTGCCTGGCTCCACTGAGTCTCTCACCGTGCTTTTTCTCAGACTCCTGAGACCGTGCCCCTTGTGGCCGCAATGCATTGCGAGACTTTCGCGAAAGATTCGATTTTTTTTCGGGAAGGCATGGTAACGCATATAAGTCCCAAATCGTTTGACATTTACTGAAAAATGTTTTTTTTTTTAAAGTACCCACCTTCGTGACCATTATTAAGAGGAAAGGGCACGGCCGCTTCTCCATGCAAACGCAGTCTCCATTTTTTGGATAAAAACTACCCTATGTTCTTCCACGGGACTCAAACTATCTCTATACCAAATTTTATCTAAATCGGTTTAGCGGTTTAAGCGTAAAGAGAAATTAAAAAAAGTTTTTTTCATATTTTTTGTGTTTTCACTGGGGAATGGTGTCATTTTGATATCATAAATGAATTCGGCATACCCGATTTATACTAAAACGGTACCTAACTTGGCCTAGTAGCTAAAATGATAAAGTTTTTAACCCCTTTTTCACCACCATGGGGAATGAATTTTTAAAAACGCTGAAATTTTTTTTCTTGCTTTTTAATATAATTAACGTTTTGCAAAGTTTTAAGTTCCTGGCTTAAAATAAAATTTGCACCCCAAGACAAACTTTCATCCCATTTTCAACCCCCTGAGGGGTTAAATTTTTAAAAACGTCAAAATTAGTTCTTTGTAATCGTCTGTCATACCTTTCTAAGAAGTTTCAAAGCATTTGTAATGGATTCAAACTTTCAACCCCCTTTTAACCCTATTAGGGGACGAATTCTTGAAAACGCTAAAATCACTTTTCCTGTATTATAATAATATGCCCATTATACAAAGTTTCAAGTAACGCACTCAAAAAAAATTGAACTCCATACAAACTTTCAACCTCTATTTCACCTCCTTAGGGGATGAATTTTCAAAAACGCTGAAATTAGTTTTCTTGTATTTCAATAATATATCTTCTTACGAAGTTTCAAATTGCTAGCTTAAAATAAATCTTGAACTCCATACAAACTTTCATCCCCTTTTTAACCCTCTTAGGGGTAAAATTTCTCAATTTTTTATAGCCTATAACCTGGCCGTGGTTTTTTTCGACAGATTAGTAAAGTTTGCATCAAAATCCGTTCAGCCGTTTTCATTTGTAGCGCGGTCAAATAAACAGACAAACAGATAAACAGATAAACAGACAAACAGATAAACAGATAAACAGACAAAAATTCTAAAAACTGTTGGAATGTGTTCTGTTATCGATTCTAAGTATCCCCAGCCAATTTTTTTTCGAATATTTTCCATGTACAGACTTTCGACCCTCTTCCGCTTTATTATATGTATAGATAAGGAACACAATTAAGAAATGTATATACCTACTTTTATACACCCCCTTAATTATTTACGATTAGTTTTTAATGGTACTCATTAATAAAGAACACAATGAAGAAACTTGTACACTGAGGTGAAACATCATGTTAAGGGGCCCACTGATTACCAGTCCGCCGGACGATATCGGCCTGTCAGTTGTTCGGAACTGTTAAAGTTTTGTTCTAACTGACAGGCTGATATCGTCCGGCGGGCTGATAATCAGTGGGCCCCTAATAAAAAACAAAGTCGACCGCCCCGAAACCGCCTCTCCATACAAATGTAGTTCAAGTTATGAGAATAGTCGTATTGAAATCTTAATTGTTTTTATACAGCAAAAGTACAATGCGATACATTAACTGTTATTAAACTTATGACTGTTATTAAAACAAGCACTGTCAGTCTATATAAAGAGATGGACTGAAAAATCAATCACAGTGGCAAGGAAGTGCAAGTGCATAATATTAAAATTAGTCTTAATTTTTTTAGTGAACAAAGGCATTTTTTTCTGAAAACGGTCGAAAGCAGGAATGTTTTGAGGTTCGTCTTTTTTTTAATTATCTATAGGTACGAGTACGAGCATTTTTTTAACAAAGAGTTGTTGTATTACTTACCTACTTTTTTATTGTGTACTTCTTTAAATGTTTGGCTAAAATAAAGAGATATTTATTGTAGTACAATAAACGTCTTTTTTATATTATAATTATGAATTGCGATATATATTTATGTTGTTTTCATAAATATGAAAATAATTAAAGGGGCCCACTGACTATCAGTCCGCCGGACGATATCGGCCTGTCAGTTGGAACAAAAATTTGACAGTTCCGAACAACTGACAGGCCGATATCGTCCGGCGGACTGACAGTCAGTGGGCCCCTTTACAGTCCTAAAATTTTATGATTTGTAAAATATAATGTTTTTTTTAAACTCCAGCTACTTTATTAACCTGAGAATTTTCTTGAAGAGAAAAAAAAACGGTAAGAGGTACCAATAAACACCATAGATAAAATAAACTAGAACTGTTCTTCGTATCTACTAATGATTGATATTAAATTTCCTATCAAGTTTGCCTATACTTAACTAGATTATAAAACGCTTGCTATTTTGAAAACTGGCTGCATGTTTTTCGTTTTTACAAAGAAATATTTTGTATAAATCCTTTCAGCTTAATTCCAATAGGCATCATGTGGCAACTGGTGACTATCGTTGCGACCATATCGGTCGCTCGCGGCGGTCAAGAAGTCGCATTCCAACAAGACTGGTGGGAGAGTGCCCTCATATACCAGATCTACACCCGTTCTTTTCTCGACACCGATGGCGATGGGATCGGTGATATTAGAGGTACACTTGATTAAATACTTATTATTTTTACAAAAGATTAATCGGTAAAGTCTAAAAAACCGGCCAAGTGCGAGTCGGACTCGCGCACGAAGGGTTCCGTACCATTACGCAAAAAACGGCAAAAAAAAACGTTTGTTATATGGGAGCCCTACTTAAATATTTATTTTATTTTATTTTTAGTATTTGTTGTTATAGCGGCAACAGAAATACATCATCTGTAAAAATTTCAACTGTACCTTGATAGCTAGCTATCAAGGTTCATGAGATACAGTCTGGTGACAGTCGGACAGGCAGACAGACTGCGAAATCTTAGTAATAGGGTCCCGTTTTTACCCTTTGGGTACGGAACCCTAAAAATCGTACTTTGAATTTGAAAGCTAAAGTAGAAAGTGCTGTAAGGATCCGTAAATTATGCGGCAACTCTGATTGACAAATCGATGCCTTAAAAAAACATACTTATGGATGTCAAACTCAGGAGAACGATTTTTTCTCATCTACATACCTACATATACTGTCAATAAATCTATTTATCTGGTATTATTAAAGCAAAAACTTAAATGTACTCTTAAAGTACGACATTTCAGTTTTATGATGTTTTAAAGTAAATTTTCCAAGTGAAATCAAGAACGAAAACATACATGCACTTTATACTGAGTTACTTTGTAATGTACCTACACCCTCTTTCATAAATATTCAATAAAATATTAACCTTAAGGCGGTTCCCTGAGCCAGAAGGCGAAAAATCTCCTTATATGATCCTGTTTTTCTAAGAGGCGTTGATATTCGTAGACGTGGAAAAAAATATATGTAGTTCTTGACTATATTATCTTTAATATCATAGCTTCCGATACACGAATTATGACACTTCGCTCGATACAATTAATTCCCAAAGTAACCTCTAACTCGGACTTTTAATCCAACTTTACTCGGTTATTTATTATGTGATACTATAAATAAAAAAAGAAGAAAAAGCAATCTTAACTTAAATAATAATTTCATAGCTTTCGAATTTCGATATTGTAGGGTAACGTTTTTAAAATGAATAAAAATCTACAAAATTCGATCAAAATTGACACTTGGCGCGCATGGTTTTTCCCGTTCTTTCTTGCGAAATGTGACAGAGACAGCGGCAAACCGACGGAACGGCCTTAACTAATAACAATTTATTACAGGCATTATATCCCGCTTGCAGCACCTAAAGGAATTAAATATTGATGCGATATGTCTGTCCCCAATCTTCAAGTCTCCACTAAACGACTTTGGCTTCGACGTGTCCGATTACTACTCCATCCATTCTGACTACGGATCCATCGACGACTTTGAAGAACTTTTGAGAGAAGCACAAAAAATGAGTATGTTTTTTATTCTTGCACAAAAAAATTAATTAATCAAAAGTATTCGGCCCGCCTAGTAAGCAGTCACCGTAGCCTTTAAAACATACTTCGTATTTGAGAGTGCCGTTTTTACCCAACAGCATAGAATTAGAATAAAAAAGATTTCAGTTTTTGACATTGAGTTTTTATTTCTATAGAGAAGCCATACTAAACAATGAAATTGTCGCGATCGCAACCTGTACCAGACGAACAAAACGTCGTAAGCGCCGTAATTTTCATGGCGCTCACGTGTTTAGGTCGTGAGATTCACGCTCCGCTTCTATAGTTTGTTGTCAAAGCAACAGCAACTAATGGCGCAAAATACTGGTTCTCTGTACCGGTTCTATACGTTAGTAATAATAGTCATGGTTTTTGACAGTCAATCTGTTCAATGTGTGGAAGTTTGTCTGCTGAGGCCAGACCGTTCAGATGATATTATTATAAATTATAACTCTTATGCGACATACGTATGCCAGAACACAGCTCGTATATCTACACGTACACCGCCGCTTGAGATAGGATTATCTCGTTCTCAAATTAGGGGTCTCCTTTTTTGTGATCTAATTATACAAACACTATAATTTTATTACAAAATTTCCAGACATTAAGGTCCTCCTGGACTTTGTCCCTAACCATACAAGCAACGAAAGTGACTGGTTCAAGAGAGCAGTTAGCAGAGACGAGTATTACTTCGACTGGTATGTCTGGGGGGAAGGTTATATGGACAGCGTCGGCCGACGTCGTCCGCCCAACAACTGGGTATGTTTTTTTTTACTTGATTGATATATATATTATCGGTATTGAGTAACTACCTATATTAAGATTTCTATAATTTGACGACAAGATACAGACCTATTTTTCTAGTCTTTACCAAGGCAAGATAGAGTTCTTAATTTTTTTGATTGTTTGTTAAGATAAGCATGTTCAGGAAAAGTGCTTGGGAATACGTGCCAAACAGAGGCCAGTATTATCTACATCAGTTCGCGAAACATCAGCCAGATCTGAACTTTCGAAACCCTGTCGTTGTTGATGAGTTGAAGGTAAAAAAAAAACAATGTTTTTACAAGTTGAATATGTTTCTTCTACAATGCAACTTCTTGTTCAAATTAAAAAGTTTGTCAAATAACTCTTTTTTTAAATAAAAAGTAACAAGACGAGTTTTGACAATATTTTAACTAGGTATTACACACTTTTATTAACAATAATCTTTAAATTTACAATCAAAGAATTAAAAGTAGTACTATTATACAATATAGATTTGTGGATAATGTAGAAAACGTGTCTAATTTATTTGACTTTTACAGACCATAATAAAATTTTGGCTAGAAAAAGGTGTGGCCGGGATGAAAATGAGTTCCGTAAATCATTTGTTGGAAGTTGACAAGGATAGTTTTGGGGGCCGTTTTCCTGACGAACCCAAATCAGGCAAAGTGGGGCTTGAAGAACATGACTATAAATATCTAAGCCACATATATACTAAAGACTTGAAAGAATCATATGATGTTGTATCGCAGTTCAGAGAGGTTTTCGATAGCATAACTTTGAGGGATAATGTTACAAGGTATTATAATGAATTATTCAAGTTGTTTTTTATACCTAAGCCATATTTTCAAAGTTAGATCATGTCTCATCTACACCATCGGCGATAATGGGCGATTACAAGCGATCACGATCGTTTGGAGGGCTTAATTGCAATCTTAGTATGTACCTTTTGTACCTTAATAATTTGCTTACATGCTTGGGGTATGATACTTTTAATAGTCTAAATCTTTACATATTTTAACTAAAAAACTACATTTATGATATAAATTATACAGATGCTACTAATATCCCCTCTAAGATAATACAATCAGGCCAGGTAGGTACCTAAGTATCTCAATTGTTAGGATAAATTAGCCAATCAAACCCAGAGCTTCTTTAATGTATAGATCAGACCCATCAACATGAAATGAAAGTCCTATTAGTCAAAAAAAGTAGTTTAAAACTCATCTTGTTTGCGTACAGGGTACTGTTGACAGAATCCTCGCCGGCAAACATAAAGAACTTGGTGAGATATTACGGAGAAGGCAATAATTTTGGCTCCCAGATTCCGGTAAACTTTGCTCTTTTAGAGGATTTCCGTAAAGAATCGGACGCAAGGGATTTGAAATTTGTCATTGACCGGTGGATGACGTACAAACCGCAAAACAAACCAGCCAACTGGATGGTAAGTTGGTCATCTTCAAAGTTGTACACGCCTCAGTGTCAGTATGGTCATAATTATATTTCCTATAGCCTTTTGAGACCCCGACAAATTTTTGTACATATCAATAAATCAATTCTGAACTTTTATAATTAGTAACCAAGAGTTCTAAATTGAAAAACAAAACAACTGGCGTTTTCAAATTCGGACCAAAATAGCGCGATTTTCATACAGATACGGTTCTGAAATCTGTCAAAGCAATGAAGAATTTGTATTGTCCAATACTTTGTATGATTAGGTAAGCTTGCTTCATTTCACAATAACCTAAGAAAGTCAACATTTCAAACATCAATACCAATCTACCAATTTGTTTCCGTCTATTCCCTAACACCAACATACCTATATATATGTACGTAATGTACGAGTATATGAACTTGAACCCCCGTTTAATTTGCTAATTTTTTTGTTGAATTTCGTTACTATTGTAAAAATATAATATTTACCCGACTTATTTCAGAGTGGTAATCAGGACAAGGCAAGAGTAGCCACGCGCTTGAGACCGGGGCTAGTGGATGCCTTTAACATGCTCGTTCTCTTGCTTCCTGGAGTTGCGATATCATACATGGTAATTATGTACACAGAAATCTACTTTCAGGAAGGAAAAAATATCTTAATACTTATAATTTTACGTTTTATCTTTTAAGGGGGAAGAAATAGGGATGCAGAATGGAAATGTGCCTTGGGTACAAACTAAGGACCCCCTTGCTTGCAATACGGACGATCCTATCAACTTCGTTGAGGTTAACAGAGATGGTGCGCGTACGCCATATCAGTGGAGCTCCGAGAGAAAAGCTGGTACGTTTTATGTTAAATCTATTAATAATTACTAATAGTAGTAATCACGATGGGACAAACAATGAGAAGACACGTTTTAGACTTAAAGATATTTAATTAAAATTATATAAAAAATACAAAATGTGTATGACACGCAAAGTTCGTTATTCGGTCTTGTAGAGATATGAGTAGGTATATGACAGATATACGATGATGTGGAGCTATTTTTGACACTTGGGCCGTGACGTCGCTCTACTCGTCCGGTAATCGTGTTCACCGTTCCGTTTCGCGTGAACACACATGTCACACAACTTTCGGTAATCCGTGGTCTTTTATAATACTATAATAAAATACTATAATAAATAATAAATAAATAAATCCACGCTTCCTTCTTTTATTCTGCTTAGCTTATAACGGACTTCAAATAGTCAGAATTATTCTATAAAAATTAATTGTAACTTGGCATGAAATTCAGCCTAAATTGAAATCAGATGAAACTTTCTTGGTTGTAGTATAAATCTTATAAACTCTTCGTTTATTCAGGATTTACCAAAGGCCACGAGACTTGGCTACCAATAGGCGATGGTTACGAGACCCTTAATGCTGAGGACCAGCGATCAGCAGCTCAGTCCCATTACTTGGTCTACAAGACTCTCTCAATCCTTCGTAAACGTCCGGCCTTCCGTGCCGGCCGGCTTGAAAGCCAGGCACTCAGTCGCGACGTGTTCGCATTCAAGAGGTTGGTTATCAGCTATCAGAGTGATTAAATTTGGTAATCTGATATACTCTTCTTGTTAACAACTACGCTTGGGGAGTTTTCTGACAATGTCGACACTTATCTGTTAAGTGGCATAGGAAAAAAACATTCATTTCACTTCAGGTATCATAACTATGACTAAAAGATTTTAAAGACATGAAATACAAAATTAGATCTGGCTTGTCGGGGATTTCACAAGAATGAATATGACCATCCATCCATCACAGCGTAAAAATTGAGGTGGTTTCCAATTCTTTGGATCTTATGTTTTCGGACAAAAGTATATTTTATATGCCAATATTATGTCATCGATACATAATACATATTCTCGGAGGAGCTAAAGAGTTGAATAGAATATTATTTTCACAGATGGTACCAGGATGACACTTACGTTGTAGTCATAAACTTAGGACGGTCACTCAATGTTGTCAATCTAACAAACTTTGATCTGGTTTTCGGACAAATGGAGGTCGAAGCTTCCAGTACACTGTCATCCAGGTCTATTAAGTGAGTAAATATGTCTATAAATCCCTTCGTTCATACTAATTACAGGAAAAACTCCTTTCTTCTAAGAGCTGCTAGGCCTTTCAATCAGCTTTGCACACATCATGATCTCATCTATAGTTGGTCAAACCAATTTGTCAGTCAGTAACAACCAGGAAAATCATACTCATCCCTTTCTTTTGGGTGCTAGTACTAGTGTAAGACAGAGATAGTATGATTCTCTCTGTCTCTGTTTGAAATGAGACAGTCCTTTGACAAACTATATCTGTTCTGTGATAGCTTTATTCGTAGTTCGATAGGTAAACTAATGAGGCAAGACTTTTTCCACTATTAACACTTATGTATCTCTATCCTGTTCTTTTTTCTCTCTTTTGTTCTTCTCAGAAGAAGAAATATTATTAGAGTTGTAATTTCGCACGCTATGTACTTTACGCAGTTTCTATCTGTGGAAATTTGTAATTGGCTCACTGTTTCTATGTTATTACCTAACTTGTTACTCTAGCTGTAAGTTTTCCTAATAAAAAAAAAACCAATAGCGAGTGTATATCAGATGATAATTAGCATTAAAGAACATCAGTTGGTCTAAATACAAGGATAAGTGACAGGTTTGTACTTGATTAGGTATACTGATAAAAATAAAATATTTGGTTATCAACATTTCCTTTTTTTTTCAGTGACCATATTCATGCAAATTACGTGGATTTAGCTGGTAATGAAGCTTTGGTCCTACGGATGATGTCTTAAATTTATAAAAAAATGATGACAACTCCAAATAAAGAAGAATTTATTAATATACTTTGTCTGACCCCTAAAGTATCTAAAATAATTGTATTTTAGGTATCACTAAGATACTCAAGAAGGAAGCGCGGGATCGGGGTCTTATTAATTATAATAAAGCATTTCAATTATTTGCGTCAAGATTATTTACTCCTGCTTAGTAGCCTTCTTAGTAACAATACCATTAATAGTAGTATTTTGTCTACGACTTCGTGCTATAAAAACGTTAAAATAAAATCTTATCTAATATCCTAAACGGTGAAGATAAAACAGTTTGACTGCGAAAAAATGAGATTTTATTTTCTAAATGTTTTTGTAATATATTTTAAGTAATTTTTGTTGAATTCATCTGTGCAAATAGAAAATAAAGACAGAATATGACATACTTATTTAACAGAGCGTTAGCGAAGGTCTCCGTTTCAGCTTGAGAAAAATGCGTTCGTATGTCCGGATGTTCTCCTCTGCAGGTCGCATTTTTCAACTGATTCTCGTGAAATTTTGTGAGCAGGTTTGGTAGTTAGATAGTTTTTTTCTGTCGTTTAGTTTTGTGAGAAATGTTCAAAATGGTGGAAACTGGCATTTAAAGACTTAACGTACTCGCACTTTAGATCATTGTTTGCTGTGAATGACTCAACGAAGTAATAATTATGTTTTTTTAATATTTAATTTTATTAAGCTTATGAAGCTTATGGCGAGCTCTACAGCTAATAACAGGGGCAATAAGTAGTTATACATATTTATATTGTGTAACAAAATATGTTTAATTGTTTTGCATGGATTGGATATGACTGTTAAATAGGTACATTTTTATTATAGAGTTGCATTATGATTGATCTATACTGTCATTTTATTCCAAACTTAGCACAAGTACTTGATATTGCTACAGTACATTTATCTAAGTGATAAAATCTAATTCACTTCAGAGAAGATATCCCCCATGTTATATAAGATGTTTGTAGGTACATTTTGTTAACCAATTCTTTGAAGCCGGACTATTGAAAATGTTATCATGACACAGGTTCAAGGTGTCAATGATAAAAGATACAACAGAGATTATGAAGCACTTCAAGGGGGTTCTACTTTTGAGCAACTATATAAGCCACACGCGAACCAGATACAAAACAGTTAATCATCCGTTTTGTTTAAAAAATGAGGGCAATATTTTTGCTGCCTCTTTTGGTGGCTCTTTGTGCTAGCAATGCTATTGATAGGAAAGACGAACTAGAACAAGACTGGTGGCAGACTACAATTTTTTATCAAATCTATCCTCGGTCGTTCGCTGACAGTGACGGTGATGGCATCGGTGATCTAAGCGGTATGATGATTAAAGTTATAAGAATTCTTAGTTGTGATTTCTCTTTTGTCCTTTCATTTAATTTTATTTACTTAATTTTTTTTTAGGTATCACTTCAAAACTGGAATATATCAAAGAAACTGGTGTTGGAGCTATTTGGTTATCACCTATGTTCCAATCACCCATGTACGACTTTGGATACGATATCTCTGATTTTTACGCTGTTCACGATGAATATGGTACCATGGAGGACTTCGAAGCCCTTACTGCAAAAGCTGGAGAACTAGGTATTTGATGAAATCAATTACAGCATTTGCAGCTTATTATTTAATAAATAAACATAGCGACATACATAGCAACATTTCAAAAGAATGTTTAAGATTTAATCCTTTTTTATAGGAATCAAAGTTGTATTAGATCTCGTGCCTAACCACTCGTCCAATGAAAGTGTATGGTTTCAAAAAGCTCTGCAAGGTGATGAAAAATACTATAATTACTATATTTGGGAAGATGGTGTTATTGATGAAGATGGAAACATGCAACCACCAAATAACTGGGTACGTTAACATATCATATTTATGTCTATAAATGACAAATCAATGACTAATAACGTTTTAATTAAAATATAATATTGATTATAGCTGAGCCACTTCCACAATAGCGCCTGGGAATACAAAGAAGAAGTTGGAAAATACTACCTGCACCAATTCGTAGTGGGCCAACCTGATCTCAACTACAGAAACCCTGATGTCGTCGAAGAAATGAATGTAAGAAAATAATAAGTTAACAAAATCACTGTAATTTAAGAACTAGTAATTAGAAAACTGTTACTTTTATTTCAGAACGTTGTCCGTTTTTGGATCGAAAAAGGAGTCGCCGGATTCAGAGTTGATGCTGTGAATTGCCTGTTTGAGGTGGATAAAAATTTATGGGGTGGCAAATATCCCGATGAACCACTGTCAGGAGCTTTTGGAGTTGCTTTAAATGATCATGATTCGCTCGACCATATCTACACAAAGGACCAAAATGAAACTTATTACGTTGTTTATGATTGGAGAGATATTCTTGACGAATATAAAGCTAAGGATGGATTGACCAGAATAATGATGACTGAAGTGTACGCTAAGATTCAAGATGTTGTAAAGTATTACGGAGAAGGGAATAGAGAGGGAGCTCAAATACCTTTTAACTTCGATCTAATCACGGATGTTGATGGGTCGTCATCTGCAAATGATATCAAAAGAGCTATCGATAATTTTTTGACGTACAAGCCTGTTGACAAAGATGCTAACTGGGTGGTAAGTTCAACTTTACCTTCTCAAGCAATCTGTTTATTTCCACGAATTATTTATACATAATTGGATCACTAACATTTATTGTACTTTTTTTCAGATTGGAAATCATGATAACAACCGCATGGCAAGCAGATATCACCCTGAGTTGGTTGATGGTCTTAACATGATGATCTTGCTTCTGCCTGGAGTGGGAATAACATATATGGTAATTTGTCCTTTTAAGATTTCGTCATAAAAGTTACTGAAATATTTTTCATTAACATCATAAATGGTTGCAGGGTGAAGAACTTGGTCTTGTTGATGGCTATGTTAGCTGGGAGGACACCGTTGATCCTGCTGGATGCAATCCTAATGATCCTATCAACTACGAAAAGTGGTCCAGAGACCCTGAGAGGACTCCATTCCAATGGAGCGCTGAGAAAAATGCAGGTAAGTTAAGTGTGGGGATTCCATATCGAATATCTGTAATATAATATAACTGTACATGCAAAACAAGTTTGATATTTGTCCAGACTTCAAGCTGCTGTTTAATGAAATCATGTTATCTTTAATACTTACAGGCTTTTCTACTGCTGACAAGACCTGGCTGCCAGTAGCCGAAGGTTATGAGACGTTGAACGTGGAAGTGCAAAGAGCAGCTGAGAGGTCTCATCTGAAGGTCTACCAGGCTCTGGCTGCTTTACGACAGGACCCAGTATTCAGATATGGACGCTACGAGTCACTTGCTTTGAACCATGATGTCTTAGCTTTCAGAAGGTGACATAAAATTTGTCTTAACCTTATAAAACAATTTAAATTGCCTTCATACTGATATTTACTCAAAAACCTACGAGTATTAGAAGTTGATCATCCACTTATGTATTAAATATAATTCAAAGATAGATTTAGTCTTTATATTTTTGTGTATGCTTCAAACATACCTTATTACACAGGTGGTATGACAAAGAAATCTATATCGTAGTCGTGAACACGAAAGACTCGGACCATGTATTGGATCTGACATACCTTGAAGACGTGGAAAAAGACCTCGTAGTTGTAATAAGAAGCATAGAGTCGGCGAAAAATGAAGGGTGAGTAGTAAATGCCATGATGAATATGTTACGGGTAAGGTAAGAAGGTTAATTAAACTCAAGTTTACCCTGGTGTAACTAGCATTACTATTAAAATTAGTAAAGGAGCCAGTGTTGGGTAGACCTAGATATGTGTACGGGAAAATGCCGAATACAGATTAATGTTGTTTAAATTTTCGGACTTTGCCCAAAAGGCTCGGTTTATACTAGTTATACCAGGTGAGTTTAATTAACCGTCTAACATTACCCATAACAAATACAAGATACAGCGACCTAGTAATAAGCAAAATGTCTATATGTGTACTTAAATGCGTGGAAAAAACTGTTACATTTATAAACAAAATAAGTGCGATGAAAAATTACAAGCTTTTACCTTTTCATATGAAAAAATATGCGAAACAAGTAAATAAAGCAATAATGCATGATATTTAGACACGTTACTACATAATTTTGATTTTGACGATGATCATCTTTTTGTTTCAAATAGGCTGTGAAAAAAAAACTAAAAATATAAAAAGAGACGTGTAATGTCTTGTGGTAATTACCACGGAATACACATGAGACTTCATTTCTTTCATTTACAAAAAAAGCTATTGCGAGTGGTTATGATTTCATTAATGATTAGACAACTTATGCGCCGTTCTCACTTGGTCATCGCTCCTCAAACTTTGTAATTGAAACTTTCCAAGTTCCGTCTCAGAAATTTTCATTAATTGATTGTTATTACGCGAGATCGAGATTGTTTCAAAGTCAATTAAATGTTCGTTACTGACTAGAAATGGAATCAAGGCATTGAGGCAGCCTGTACCCTCTTGTTTTAAATAAATATTCTTAAAACATTTGCTTGTATTTATATAATATACACCGAGCGACGACCGGTCTGGCCTAGTCGGTAGTGACCCTGCCTGTGAAGCCGATGGTCCTGGGTACGAATCCCGGTAAGGGCATTTATTTGTGTGATGAGCACAGATATTTTTTCCTGAGTCATGGGTGTTTTCTATGTATTTAAGTATTTATATATTATATATATCGTTGTCTGAGTACCCATAACACAAGCTTCCTTGGGCTTACCGTGGGATTTAGTCAATCTGTGTAAGAATGTCATATAATATTTATTTATTTATTTATTTATATATATAATAAATCAATTTTATTTGTTCACACTCATTTTTTATATAAATTTTGTTACAGGGATACATTTGAAGCTAATGCGGTGCCCATTGCTGGTTACGAAGCGCTGGTCCTCAGAAAGAAATAAATAACATTAGGTCGTGATTGTACTAAACGAATTATTAATAACATTTTATTTATTTGTTTGTTAAGAAATAAAAGTAAGAACTGTAAAATTTAAAAACTACTATTATTTTCAACTTACTTAAGTAACCATTTAGGTAAGTTGAACGCGATTAAATCCTCTATTATTAAAAATCAACAAACTTCTGTTTATTCAACATTTTATTTAGAATATGTTTGGATGTTAATACTAATATTTGTAACAAATGAATTTAGTATACGAAAGTTATTATTACGAGTTATACTCAATTGGGTGACAAACAGACAACAAAGTTTACAAATTTAAGTATATGTATATAATTTATTTAATCCCGTTTTTACGAAGTTTATTTTAATAATTATAGAATAACATTTAATCCAACCTTACTTTTTTAATTTAACAAATTTAATAACTCAAGCCCTAAAGTCTGATTACAAGAGCCCGTACATTTCATGCCGTTGACGTAAAAATGACGTAATTTAACATACAGGTAGTTTATAACACTACAAATTGAGATAACTAATCTGTTGATAATACGCGTACAATAAATATTTGTTACGTAAAATATACTGCAAAAATCTTAAATATGTATAATTTAATAAACTAACAGTCTATTATTTAGTTGTATGACAGTAAGATAAATGTCGGTTAGACGTTGTGTTCTGATTATTTCAGTATCAATATCGGGTAACTAAAGAGGTTCACAAATAGAATAGAATAGAAATCATTTATTCAGACAACACATCAATACAACACATATATAGCAAAAACAAGGCAAAGATAAACAAAACAGTAGAAATAGAGATGTGAAGCCGAACTGGTCTCCACTTAGCAATGCAGCTGGCACGACTAGCGCGATCAACGGCGCTGGTTCTCAAATGATTAATAATTACGAAAAGGCTAATTGGAATCATACTCTATTCAGCTTCTGTTATTTTTCCATCAACGGCATGACATGTACGAGCTCTTGTAATCAGACTTTAGGGCTTACCTGAGTTATTAAATTTGTTAAATGAAAAAGTAAGGTTGGATTAAATGTTATTCTATAATTATTAAATCTATAATTATTAAAATAAACTTCGTAAAAACGGGATTAAATAAATTATATACATATAAGTATGAAAACGGATTATATCGCGTATATTGAATTTATAATACATCCCGACGTTTCGAACTCTTTACAGCGTTCGTGGTCAACGGGTGACTGAGGAAAAAGTACAAAGTGCAAAAATACCCACATTGGTATTTTGCACTTGGGTATTTTTGCACTTTGTAATTTTTCCTCAGTCACCCGTTGACCACGAACGCTGTAAAGAGTTCGAAACGTCGGGATGTATTATAAATTCAATATACGCGATATAATCCGTTTTCATAGTTTTATTTCATGAGTAACTATCGCGGTAACCGAAGACAATATTATATATACATATACCTAAGTACAAATTACCGGCCAAGTGCGAGTCGGACTCGCCTATCGAGGGTGCAGTACTTTTTAGGGTTTCGTACCCAAAAGGTAACAACGGGACCCTATTACTAAGATTCCGCTGTCCGTCTGTCCGTCCGTCTGTCTGTCCGTCTGTCACCAGGCTGTATCTCATGAACCGTGACAGCTAGACAGTTGAAATTTTCACAGGTGATGTAACTGATGTATTTCTGTTGCCGCTATAACATCAAATACTAAAACCAGAATAAAATCAATATTTAAGTGGGGCTCCGATACAACTAACGTGATTTTGCGTAATGGTACGGAACCCTTCGAGCGCGAGTCTGACTCGCACTTGGCCGGTTTTTTAGTATTTGTTATTATAGCGGCAACATAAATACATCATATATGTAAAGATTTCAACTGTCTAGCTATCACGGTTCATGAGATACAGCCTGGTGACGTGGTGACAGACAGACGGACAGAAGAGTCTTAGCAATAGGGTCCCGTTTTACCCTTTGGGTACGGAACCCTAAAAAAAGAAAAAATCGAAGTCCGTCTAAGTAAAGACAATGAAAGTGTGGCAACGAGATTATAGTGGTGCTTCCGCAATCTATCGTTTGCCAAGTTGACGCAGAGTTAGCTTAGCTGGATTCTTGTAAACTCGAGCATTTTCATTTTCTTCATTCAAACAAAAATTTTGTGAATATACAGTTTGACTGTAATGCTTCAAGAATTCAACTGACATTATCTTAATCTTGATAAAAAACGTCAATATTGCCTACATTAGTATCGTAGTAGATATAAATCGTCACGTTACGAGAGTAAACTCAGTGTAGCTACGTTCCTTCTCCTAAAAATTTTATGATGAAGGAAATTTTCTTTTTACCAATACTGTTAGTTACCTTTTTACCGTTATTATTTGTTAATCGAACAAGTTCAAAACAGGAAATAGAATGGTGGGAGAAAACCATTTTTTACCAGATCTGCCCAAGATCATTTATGGATAGTGATGGCGATGGAGTAGGTGATCTTAATGGTATGTCTTAACTCTGTCTCAGTTGATAATGAGATAAAAAACAAATAACTAAAATAATATACATAATTTGTTGTACCTAAATCATATTGTTTGTTTAATGAAGGAATCACATCTAAATTGGAATACATAAAGGAGCTGGGAGTTGATGCCGTATGGATTTCTCCCTTCTTTAAATCGCCTATCTACGATTTTGGATACGATATATCTGATTTCTACAGCATCCATGATGAGTACGGCACTATGGAAGATTTCGACAAACTGATGATAAAAGCAAAAAAATTTGGTAAGCTACAATATATTTACATAATATGTAAGTAATATCCACTCATCTTCAAAACATGAAATTGGTTGAAACGAGTATCTCTGTACTTAGATAAAATCGGTTTTTATTTATATTGTTGGTGAAACATTTTACTTTCTAATTTTCATTATTATTTTATAAGATATTAAGATCATCTTAGACCTGGCACCAAATCATGGTAGCAATGAAAGTTTATGGTTTCAAAAGGCTCTTGAAGGCGATAAGAAATATTTCGATTACTTTGTATGGGAAGACGGAGTAGTCGATGAAAACGGGAAACTGCATCCACCAAATAATTGGGTAAATATTTGAAAAATCCATGAATCAGATTTAAATAGAATAATACCATACGTAGGTAATATATTAGTTTCAAAATTTCACAGATTAGTGTCTTTCGCAAAAGTTCTTGGGAATACAGAGAAGAAACTGGTAAATATTACCTCCATCAGATCACCACTGCTCAGCCAGATTTTAACTACCGGAATCTTAACGTAGTTGAGGAGATGAAAAATATTATTCGCTTCTGGCTTGACAAAGGTATAGCTGGGTTTAGAGTAGGGGCTATCAACCATCTGTTTGAAGTAGACAAGGAGAAGCATGGTGGGAAGTATCCTGACGAACCTTTGTCTGGTAAAAGCCTTGATGATCCACTCAATCATGCTTACTTGAATCACATTTATACGAAGAACCAGCCTGAGTCTTATGACATGGTTTATCAATGGCGTGATATTTACGACGAATATCATGCAAAAGATGGATTTAGTAGAGTAATGATGATTGAAGTATATTCAACGCCGCATGATACAATGAAATACTTCGGTGATGGTGGCCGCAATGGAGCACATATTCCCTTTAATTTCGCATTAATTACTGATGTCAATGGAAAATCTACTGCAAATGAAATCAAATATGCTATTGATAAATATTTAACTTTTAAACCTATTGATAAATTGGCTAACTGGGTGGTAAGTTTTTGAATTAAAACTTTAAAGAGAGTATTTCCATCATAAAATAATTCAGATTCAGATTCAGATTCAGATATTTATTAATAAAATTTAGTATTTTACACGTCATTTTCAGTATAATAAATAGTTATATTAAATTATCACTAATTAATTTACATTTTTAGTATACATTTTACAAATATAGGTACTTAACTTACGTATCTATTTTTATGTGGACGGTTAAAGCGTTTGAGAAGACCCATTTTGAACAGCTGGGTGGCCACTGCTAAATCACGAGTTCATTGACCCCCTAATGTATATGTAATAATGTTAATCTGGAATTTTAGATTGGAAACCATGATCAAAGTAGAGTTGCGTCTAGGTACAGTCCAAAGTCAGTAGATGCGATGAATATGCTATCGATGTTGCTCCCAGGAATAAGTGTAACATATATGGTAAGGCAACTATTATTGTTATAGTGTTACTTAAAACCGATACAAATACTATTAAATTTTACATAAAAACATAAAAAATCGCAATTTATTTTGTAAGGGTGAAGAAATCGGCATGATAGACGGTTATGTCAGCTGGGAAGACACAATGGACCCAGGCGGCTGCAATTCTGACGATCCAATAAATTACTGGAGATATTCTAGGGATCCAAATAGAACTCCATTTCAGTGGACCTCTGGCAAAAATGCTGGTATGTGTTGTAGAAAAATAAGAATAGCTAAGATAAAGTACAATTACCAGCTTTGCTTAGGGCCGGTACTGATGGACTACATGCCGACTGCACGCCAACTGCAACGTCGGCATGCAGTTCCCATACAAGTTGCAGTCTGTCTGTACCGGCCCTAGTTTGGGGCTAGGTCGATCGGTGTAAGATTGCCCCCAAGTATTTATTTATATTTTTGAGTGTGCGAGTAGTCAGAAAACCGACACAAATAATCTAAAGAGTTCAATTGTAGTTTATTTTAATTATGAGTTTGTCAATGCAACACCAAAGAATTTGTACGTTCTGTAAGTTTGTCTATATATCTAATTCGAATTTTCCACTCATTTACTCTAAGGTTAGCTGGAAGAAATCCCTTATAGGGATAAGCTCGCCTATGTACCTAAATTTATATGAATTTCATGTTAACAATTTTTGTTTTGTACAATAAAGTGATTTACTACTACTACTACTATTAAACTTTTTTGAAGGTTTCTCCACTGCAAATAAGACATGGCTACCGGTCGCAGAAGGCTATGAAAACCTGAACGTTGAGACGCAGCGTGGAATTGAGCGGTCACATCTGAATATTTACAAGAAACTTGCTCGTCTTCGTGTAGAACCCGCATTTAGATATGGAAGATTTGAATCGATTGCTTTAAATGGCGATGTGTTTGCATTCAGAAGGTAACGTAACGATATTAAATTAATACTACGTTTTTTACAAAATCTATGCTTTATTTGTTAAATATCTTTATAACAAAGGAACATTTGTTAAAAAATGAAGGTTACATGAGCTGCAATATAATTATAAAACTGTAGATAACTAAATAGATAAATGTTCGAATAAAATAGAACAAAACATCTTGGCGGGACATATTATTACATCTTTAATAAGAAACTCGCCACTGCCGCGCGCTCTCTCTCTACTTAATGCGCTCTTGGCGTCAGCACCGGAATGCGATCTGATTGCATGGCGATGGGTGGCTGTGAGAAACGAATGCTTGAGGTTCTGTGAGGTGATGGATGCTAGGCCCTCGAGTGTAACGTAGTTATCCGTGTGTGAAATGTAATACTTAGTGTAATGATTCTATGTTGTTATGTGTTAGTTTCATGACGTATTGGTTTACTGTAAAGTCGTGTAAACGTATTTATAAAATAAATAAATAAATGTTTTTTTTTTTTTTTATATTGTTAGGTAACATCGACAGCAAACATGTGTCATTTTGTCAATCACTCAGTTTTGCCAGGATTTTTTATCTCTGATGATCACGCATAACAAACAAACAACACATTCAGATAGTTTATGAATTCCGATATTATTGTTATTATGTAAGTGTCGGGGGTGTCAGTTAAGATTACGTTGATCAAGTTTTATCTCAAGCGGCGATGTCAATTTTACATGCTTTTGTTTAACTTGCAATGTTTGTATTTATGTACGTTCGGGTCAACTTGCAAGCTAAATTAGACCCACTTCCCGTTATTATATAGAGCTGAAAATTCACACACATAATGTAAGTTGGGTGACAATGTAATATTATGGTACCATCGAGCTGACCTGATGGACACAAATGGACACAATATGCACTTTTTGATAAAACAACGCAACCTTGTGTTTGGGCCTTTTAAGAATTGTCTCGATGAGTATTAGTTGCCTGATGAAAGAAAAGTACAGTCAGCGATAAAAGCTTCTATCAAAAATGAAATTATTGGCAAAACAAAATATTCTGATTAACCTCTTATTTTAGATGGCACAATGGTGAGACCTTCGTAATTGTTATCAACTTTAGAGATGAAGTCTACACTGTTGACTTAAATTACTTCGAGAACGTCGTTGGTGATCTTGAGGTTGTGATAGCCAATGATCACTCACAAAGAAGCAACGGGTTAGTGTTTCTTATAAACGGCTCCTACTAAAAATCGTAAATTAGTAAATTCGTTTTTTAAGAGATATGATATGAACGAGAACGATAGATACTTGGTACATATATATTTATGTTAAAATCGTACCAGTTGTAATGGACTTTAATATAAAAAAATCGATAAGGTGTTTTTGTTGAATATGTATGTTACATGTAACAAACAAAATATTGCGCCGGATAGAGCAACAAAAATGCACTACGAAAAAAAAAGAAAAAAAAAAGATGTAAAATTATGTATTTTATAAGATACGTTGCCAAGAAAAGAGTAAAGTAAATATTTTCTTTTCTATTTAATTATTGTTTTTGCTACTTTCAGCGACATTATAGAAGCAACCAACGTGAGAGTGGTCGGAAGAGAATCCCTGGTGCTAAAAGTTAGATAAGAAGAAAATCCATTTGAAATATTTGCAATAGAAAATGTTTTGTATTAATTGTATATATTATAACTTTATACGTAGAACTCAAATGACATTTCTGATGCAACGTACATACTGTTAGTTATGTAATTTCGAAATGTACAATCTAATTTAAGCATAAAAGCGAATCAGCAATAATGTTATCACACGTAAATCCCATAACAGTTGCAATGTTAACCTGAAATTACTACGAATAAACCCGATTTGCATATTAATACGCTAGTTTAACTTTTATTGCTTTCGTTATCAGGATAGTGCAATGTGAATCTATATGTGGCTTTCCATCACAAAAGAGACTTTATGCTTCAAGTGCCATAAAGACCTTTTTATCTGAAATTCCAACAGAAATTCTGATAGAATGGTCCTTATTGCACATGAAGTATAAGGACCCTTCTGTGATGGAAAGCCACATATAAGTACAACACAGTCGTAACAGTATCGCAAGTGTTTCATTTTATGAATGAAATTGCTATTTAAAATGATCAGGCGACATTCATTAATTTCACGGAGCGTAATCATAATGTATCTACATATATTGAAAATTAATCTCTGACCAATGCTTTAAGATAGGGATCATCCAAACACAGCTAAGTTACTGTTACTGAGGTCCAATGCCCGAATTATTCGTTTAGGTTGTAGAGGTTTCGTACTTTCAGAAAAAGAGATTTTGGCATTTGAGGCGAAAGAAACACAAAATATAGAAATCTATATAGTTTTGTGTTTCTTATATCGATATTCCGTTAGCGAGGTTTAATTAATCGAGATACTTCTACTGTATTGTACTGAAACAAACACGATCTTCACCCATTATTAAGGCTAAAAATGCACTTCGCAGCTAGAAGATGTTAATACAATTCACAGAACTAAATATACCACAGAAGACGTAAATGCATCTTCTTCGCGTGTCCGAACCCCGACTAAGCGTCGAGGTTGACCGTCGCTCTTTACAGTCCACGCGCGTCAGTTGTTGCAGCCGAACGTTCGTGAAAATTTAAAAAATGCTTCGTTGTATGATAATTAACTGCAACAGCCCAAAAATTGCGAGCACCCAAAGGCAAGAACATATTTCCTATCACAGATAAGTAATTTTAAAATTATATTATGCGTAAATTTTGTATGAAAAAGTCGGCACGCTTGGTTTTAATACAAATCGTGGTATATTTGCGGCATCTAGCGTATATATTAAATCTGTGATACAATTCCTTGCCAGCCGGTCTCGAAGTAGGAATTAATACTTAAGTTGTGCAAACTGTACCTATATTTTACATTAAACCTTTAACT
The DNA here is from genome assembly GCF_947568885.1 of Cydia strobilella. Lineage (NCBI taxonomy): Eukaryota > Metazoa > Arthropoda > Insecta > Lepidoptera > Tortricidae > Cydia > Cydia strobilella. The sequence continues at coordinate 19,145,864 of NC_086044.1, forward strand.
TACAGCTATACTATTCGTCCCTATTTGGTTAGTAGACATGCTTCAACCATAAGTACCTTTGAAATACATTAACGCGTCCCTTCCCTTCCAACGGTGACCAAAATATGTCCCATGTTCAAAGGGATTCCATTTGCGACGTTTTTACATCACAAAGCTTCCAAAGAAACTGATTTCATTAAACCACTGGGTGGAAGGGACACACGCCATACCTACTACTCTTATTTGTACTATTGATATTATTATTGTAAAATGCGTTTTTTTTTTTGGAAACAGCGTACGACTACAAGGTCATAATACGCTATTTCCCGCATAATACGCTATTTTACGCCGGCAACTTTAGGCCTGTTTCCCGTCCCGCTTCAAGTCCCGCTTCAAGTCCCGCTTAAAATTATATTATTATTATTATATTACCCACCTTGCATCGTCGTACAATGTTACTAACTAATGTATGCGGGTGAAAAAAAATTGGTACTAATCATGCCGTACTAATATTACGCAAGGGGACGCGATTCTGGCGACACCTCCGCCTGTCCAGATAAGTTTGTAGCCATGACTAAGAGATCGGCTAATTGGTTCGTACTTACCTACCTACACTTACATTTCATTCGCTCATTATCACCGCTGCGGTGTTTTGATTTGTATTAAGTTTCAATTGTTGTGAGTTATCAAATTCTTAGCTTCATTCATGTTAGTTCAGTGATGTTAAAAATTAAAAGAAAAGCATTATCACTGCAAGATATTAAAAGTTTACGATGAAAAATCACAAATAAAATATTTAAGACGTTATAATGACGTATCGTCTAAGGGGAAAAACGAAGACGCGATGCATAAAATAAATTATATTGAAAATCTTGTTATAGCAAATGCATCCAATCTCTACGTGAAACTAAAATTATTGATATTTAATAACAACATAAACAGAATTTATTTATCTCACAAAAATACTACAATTATGTAGTAGGTAAAACGATGTACCCTAATTTTGATTTATAATCTTTGTTGTGTCTTCCATCCTAAACAAAAATAAACAAATTACAAAAATAATACTAGTTGATTATAATACTAGAAATCTTTTAAGTAAAACAGAAATTATTGTTGTTTATAATACCAACATAAACAGAATTTATTTATCTTACAAAAGTACTACAACTATGTAGGTTAAATTATGTTAAGTACTCTAATGGACGACCGGTTTGGCCTAGTGGGTAGTTACCCTGCCTGTGAAGCCGATGGTCCTGGGTTCGAATCCCGGTAAGGGCATTTATTTGTGTGATGAGCACAGATATTTGTTCCTGAGTCATGGGTGTTTTCTATGTATTTAAGTATTTATATATTATATATATCGTTGCCTGAGTACCCATAACACAATCCTCCTTAGGCTTACCGTGGGACTTAGTCAATCTGTGTAAGAATGTTGCTATAATATTTAATGTTGATTTATATTCTTTGTTGTGTCTTCCATCCTAAACAAAAATAAACAAATTACAAAAATAATACTAGTTGATTATAATACTAGAAATCTTTTAAGTAAAACATAAATTATTGTTGTTTATAATACCAACATAAACAGAATTTATTTATCTTACAAAAGTACTACAACTATGTAGGTTAAATTATGTTAAGTACTCTAATGTTGATTTATATTCTTTGTTGTGTCTTCTATTCTAAATAAACAAATCACATGAAATAATAATAAAAGAAATTCATTCTTTTTTTTACCATACTCTGAGGGGTGGATATATGTAAGGTATACTGAACAACTGTTGCTATGGCGCAAACTCCGAAATCGCTAAAAAAAACAGCTGTTCTACAGAAAACATACTCTGTTCCACCGAAATGTATGAAACGGCAGATTTTTGTTTCGCGATTGCCCCCATAGTAAAAGTTGTAGTATCACACATTGTAACAATGACAATGTATGATTGATACAAATAAATAAATATGAATGAATGAATATGACCTACATATTCACATTCACCCCTCAATTTGGTCAGATATAACAATTTCACCCTGCATATAAATACAAATATTAGAAAAAAAACTAAAATAAAAATTACCTATATTATAACAACTTATCAAGGACATCTAAGAAATCCTTCTAGTGTCCGCTTCTGGTTACAAACATATTAATATTACTTATAAGTTATCAGGCGCATCGTATTGAGCATTGAGTGTTTAATCCTCTTCAGAATTACAAATGACGCTGACGCCTTATAACAGTTTTGTTTACACAATCTACAACCGATCTTAACATTTATGATAATGATAACTTTATTATCTATATGTAATGTAAGTAGGTAGGTACATTTTAATCGTAATCGAAGGTTCAGGCTTAATTTTATAAGACTCGTTTGCGTTCTTACGATAGGTTTTTTGGGTTAGTTAAGAGTAATGCTTATGATTCGGGTCTAAGATCATAATCGCTGTGTGCTATATACAGATAGGTATAAAGACTGAATAATTTCTAAGCCTATGGAGCAAAAATACAGAAAAAATATTCTTACATAGATAGCATGAACACACATGTACACACATACACTTACTTGTACCCGTATGATATGGGATAACTTCGATGTACCAAACTACACCACAGTTAATACAACTCGCGTCCCGCATAATAACGCCATCTAAAATTATAATATTATTATTATATCGTCGGGTGACAAGCAAAAGTCACTAAGTACCACCACAAGTTCAAAGCCATAGTGAACCGTATTATTATCCGAATAAGGTTGTTCAATTGTTTTTCAGTCATTAGTGAGTTTTGCTTGTCACCTGAGGATACATTATCCACCTTGCATCGTCGTACAATGTTAATAACTTATATATGCGAATAAAAAAATAGGACTAACCATGCCGTACTAATATTACGCAAGGGGACGCGATTCTGGCATCACCTCTGCTTGTCCAGATAAGAGCGTAGCCCTAAGCGATTGGCTAATTGGTTCGTATAAAAAAAAACAATAATAGCGAAGACGCGATTCATAAATTAAATTATATTGAAAATCTTGTAATAGCAAATGCATCCAAATCTCTACGTCAAACTATAATTATTGTTATTTAATACCAACAAAAACAGAATTTATTTATCTCACAAAAATGCTACAATTATAATAAAATTATGTACCTAATGTTGATTTATAATCTTTGTTGTGTCTTCCATTCTAAACAATAATAAAGAAATTACAAAAATAATACTAGTTGTTTTTCACGTTTAATACGATTTCCCGTATGACGCTTTTTTTGTTAGGTCCTCTCTGAATCATCTTAAGCGGGTTCTACGCTACTGTAGTAGGGATTCGAAATTGTTGTAAAGGGACGAAGCGCTTCTAATACCAGAACTTGCGATTTTCAAATCATCCCTCGCATAATATAATTTGTTACTATGGTAACAAATGTGTTCTGGGATATATTTGATGCGGACTGTATGAGCAATCCAATACCAGTTGATTTCAAATTTTATCAAATCTAATTATAGTTCAATTTGTGAAGGGATGATTCCTTACAAACTGCCGATAGGAAAAGCGTGTTCGAAGTTCATTGCCAAAACCTTTTTAAAATCACTGGCCTGTACATTTTCAATACATCAGCCACAGCGCGGCTCAGTAACGGTTGCCCAAAAAATGCAACACGAACTAATGTAAGCAACGACTGTAACAATATGTGAGGTTTTCAAGTTGAAGGTACCACATTGTCGCTTGTTGATAAGGTTGATTTCTAATTAAAGCTTTATAGAAATAGCGCCTTACTGACAAGCGACAATAAGTACCCTTTTGGTTGAAAATGGCACATATAGGTATTATACAAGTAACAGACTAATCCTCACCTACAATTTCCTTGATAATTACTACTCATACCAGGTTCAAGTGTCAGAGAAAGATAAAGCGTAGATTGCGTATAATTGCACTCAGCCATAATATAAATATGTCATACTTGACTCGATAGAAGTAGTCAGTGACGGGTCCTGTTGTAAATAAGATTGGCTCTATACAGGACACCATGAGAGTGGTATTTCTGCTGCCATTTTTGGTAGCGTTTTGTTTAAGTGACCCCATTGAGGAGGGCGAAGTTGATTGGTGGCAGAGTACCATTTTCTACCAGATTTATCCACGGTCGTACGCTGACAGCAATAACGATGGCATTGGTGATCTTAATGGTATGTTTAATTTTAATAATATAAAACTTTTTACGTTTTCATAATTTAAGTTTTTATATTTTTTCGAACCATAACAGAATGAAGTAATTGGACTTATTCTGACACAAATAATAAGAATAAGAAATCTTCCTAGTTTACATATTTATGATTCCGTTTTGTAAGTCATCAATGTAGTACTTTACTGACGTTATTATTTTTTATGTGTCGGACTCGCCCACCGAGGGTTTCGTACTTTTTAGTATTTGTTGTTATAGCCGCAACAGAAATACACCATCTGTGCAAATTTCAACTGTCTAGACAGTTGAAATTTGAGTTTGAGATACAGCCTGGTGACAGACAGACAGGCAGACGGACAGGGAGTCTTAGTAATAGCGGGTCTCGTTTTTACCCTTTGAGTACGGAACCCTAAAAACGCACATATTTCCTGGGTCTTAATATGTAATAATGTACAACATTTTATTAAATATTTTAGGAATCAGATCAAAATTAGAATACATTAAGGAAATTGGAGTTGGCGCGATATGGCTGTCGCCGATATTTCAGTCACCCATGTACGACTTTGGTTACGATATTGCGGATTTCTACGCAATCCATGATGAATATGGCACTATGGCTGACTTCGAAGCCCTTACAGCAAGGGCTGCAGAACTCGGTATGTGTGTGTGTGTAGTATGATTAACAGTTTTGAATGATTCACGGTTAGTTTCACTGCTTATATTGAGCGGAATATGGACCGTGATTACCTTTTGTATTATTTTCGAGCTCCCGATATTGCGAAGTAATAATAATAATTACACTATATTAGAAGGCAAGATAGAAGCGAGAAGAGGCCGCGGAAAACCACGAGCAAGCTACACACAACAACTGAAAGCGAAAGCAAATGTCGTGTCTTACAGGGACCTTAAGAACCAGGCCGAGGACCAAGAAAACTGGCGCATACTCCACCGACAAGAGCCATGCTCTTAAATTATGATGATGATGATGATATTGCGACGCAGTTACATGCATCTTGTTCACGAGTAACTGAAGATAGTGTTGGGTGTCAAAGTTTTGTAGATGAGAGAAAGGTCTACTCTCATTCGTGTGCGTCGGCTGCGTTCTGCGTAACACAAAACAAAACAAAAAGTAATCACGGTCCATATCCCGATCAATACAAGCCTAATGTAGTTTGATTGTTTTCATGGGCTGACCTTAACGATTGTTATTTAATTACGTATGTAACGCTCAAACGTAACTATTTAGTGGCGGAGTCGACTCTAGTTGATGTTTTTTTAAGTAAAATTATTTAGTACCTTTAGTAAGCGACTATGTATTCGAAAATTATGGATAGTGTATTATAATTAATTTATGGACACCAGAATCAGTGTTTCTATTAATATTATAGTAAAAATCTAATTTATAATATGAGTAATCCAAGCGACTGAAAATAAATAATACAGAATTCTTTTTTTAGGAATCAAGGTGGTATTAGATCTTGTACCTAATCATTCGTCTAATGAAAGTGAATGGTTCAAAAAAGCACTGGAAGGCGATTCAAAGTACTACAATTATTTTGTCTGGGAAGATGGTGTGATCGATGAGAATGGAACCCGACACCCTCCCAACAATTGGGTAAGAAATTAGATTACGTTAAAAGAAACTATTCAAACTTCATTTAAATACACAATTTAAAAAAAAGGTTAACTTTAATGGCCGCTGCAACCTTCCATGTTGGATAAAAGATACCGAAACGAATCTACAGGACATACATATATATAATAATATATACATATAATTTAATAATATGTTGATTGAATAATTTAATCCTTATATTTTATTAAATTTTAATGTTATATACGAACTGAATAATGCTTGACATGTAATATTTAAATTTTAAAATATTATGAACAAAATGTCTATGTCTACGTCTACATACAGGCATTTGCAGGACTTTAACAATTACGTGACTTATGGATCATTTACTGATTAAGTAAGAACACATTGCGCCATTAATTGGAATGTCATTACTTTTTACAGCTTAGCCATTTCCATGGTAGCGCCTGGGAGTATAGATCAGAAACGGGCAAATACTATTTACACCAGTTTGTTATTGGTCAGCCTGATCTTAACTACCGAAACCCTGAACTGGTCGCAGAGATGAACGTAAGGAAACTATTTTAATTTGCTTGCGAATAACCAATGACGTTTTGACGAATAACTATTAAATATTCCATTTTATATAGGTTTTTGATTAGGTAGGTACTGTTGGCTTTATATGCCGTTTCTACCAGGAATGGTATCTTGTGGATTATTCTTTAAATTGCACTGCCAGGCCCATTCATTCCAAGACTTTAGGCATATTGTAGGTAATACAGGAATATTATGCTTACTCGTAGAGAATGGGATTTTTGAGCCGAATCATCTGAAGTGGACATCCATGTACTTACCTGAAACGGAAAACAATATATACCTAAACATGTTGTTTTTTATATGAGAAACTTAAAAATATAAAAGTAAATAGATTATTTATTATTTTATTAAAAACGTACCTAATACAAAAAGGAAAAAGCTTAACTAGTTATATTTAAAAACAGTTTTATATTTTATCGTTACGTTTCAGAATGTTGTCCGTCATTGGCTAGGAAAAGGAGTAGCTGGATTCAGAGTAGACGCAGCAAACACTTTATTCGAAGTTGACAAGGAAAAATTTGGTGGCAAGTATCCTGATGAACCCCTGTCAGGAGCTGTGGGTGTGGCATTAGACGACCATGATTCGTTAAACCATATTTATACTAAGAACCAAAACGAAACCCCTTATATTATCTATGGTTGGAGAGATATTCTTGATGAGTTTAAAGCCCAAGATGGCATGTCAAGAACAATGATGACTGAAGTGTACGCTAATATTCAGGAAGTTGTCAAATATTTTGGAGAAGGAAACAGAAACGGTGCACAGATGCCATTTAATTTTGATCTAATTACTGACGTGAATGAAGCTTCGTCCGCCCCTGATATTAAAAGGGCTATAGACAAGTTCTTGACGTATAAACCTCTTGATAAAGATGCAAATTGGGTGGTAAGTACCAGAATTTACGCTTACAATGTACAATTGTACAAGTTGCAGGTGACCATAGACAATTTGCCATCGACGTAGCATAAATAAATATTATTGCTGAATTATTTGTAAACAGTAGCCATGGTTGCATTAGACTTGTATTTTACGAGTATTAAAGTAAAATGTGACGTTTGTTTAGCAAGTTTACAACGATTTTGATAGCACACGTGATGCAAGTGTTATTGTAAACGTCAAACTTTTATAAAATTATGACGTATAAATAACACTTACACTGTATGCTATCAAAATCGTTGCAGACTTTTCTTGGTCTAACTATGAAATTTGGTATTTCAGGTTGGCAATCACGACAACCATCGAATGGCAAGTAGATACGGCGCCACACTTGTTGATGGCATAAACATGATTGTGTTGCTTCTTCCTGGAGTCGGAGTTACTTATATGGTAAGAATTTTTTGCTAAATATTGCTTACACAAGGATTTAGTAGAAGTGAAATAATGTGGAAGGAGGTTTTACTTGTCATGCAATAATCGAAAAATTAGTTCGTTAATGCTTTTACTTGTAGTGAAGAACGTAGAAAAGACGTAAATTTATGAAGTAGTTATTTTATTACTGTTTTTATAATACAGGGTGAAGAAATAGGTCTATTGGATGGTGAAGTCACCTGGGAACAAACAGTTGATCCTGCTGGTTGTAACACCGATCCAGATAACTACTTTAGATATTCCAGAGATCCTGAGAGAACACCTATGCAATGGAATGCGCAGGCAAATGCAGGCAAGTGATATAAGATATCTTAGGTAAAAATAATAAAATATAAGTAAATTGGAGGCAAAAATACTGATAATCTAAAAAACAAGTTAAACATAAAACACAAACAGTAAATAAGACAGGTGGAGCATTCCACGAAACCCCTACAAATGCGAACTTTCTGAGGATTTACGGGTATAGGTTTAACAATGATAGGTGAAAAATACTCGTATAAGTAAAAGAAGTAGGTATAATATATGAAAAAATGCGCTTGCGGGACAGCTCATGGAATGACTAAGGTAAAGGTTGAATTGTAGGTCCACGCTGGTTAGTGAGTGTTGGGTGGGCGATAGTTTCACCGACATGTTATGAATTCGTACATTTGTGGAGCGAAGACTCCATCGACGGATATGACGAGAAAGGGTGACAGTTGCGTTCTCACAGGCGTTACTGTATTTTCGTGTATTCTCTTCTCCTGCGAATTTTAGAATGGATGCTACCGGGCGTGCCTAAACGCCGCGGTAGCATAGGTCTCCATTCCACACGATCCTTCGGTGATGACTGGTTCTTTAATAGCATTCCCCAAGCGTTTTAGCATAGTTCACAAAATAAATTGACTTCGTTGTCTTCGTTGTGACGACGTGTTATCAAACCACACCTTTTTCAACAGCATATTCTGTTCTTGTAACCTAATTAGCGCGGTTATATGAAAAATAAGTGTTTTACAAGTGTATGACTAGTAAATTTGTCTTTACAGGTTTTTCTAACGCTAGCACAACTTGGTTACCAGTAGCCAGCAACTACAGAACATTAAACGTGGAAGCCCAAAAGGCAGCCACCAGGTCACATTTGAAGAACTACCAAGCTCTATCAAAGCTCCGGTTGGACAGAGTGTTCCGACTTGGACGCTTTGAGTCACTTGCTTTGAACGAAGATGTATTTGCTTTTAAAAGGTAACCGTTTCATTTATAATTATAATGAATTGTATAATTTTATTTATTCAGGAGCCTAGAGTTACACAGATGAATGGGTTACTTCTCGGGTTCGAATCCTGGTAAGGACATTTGTTTGTGTGACAATGTCGTCGCCTAATACCCACTACACAGGCATTAATGAGCTTACTGCTGTACGTATATGATGGTCGTTCTTGTCTACGTGACAGCGTGATAAAACGGTATCCGTTACTTTCAATCCCGTGGTGTTAAAAAGTGACGGATATTTTGTCACGTGGATAAAGCTAACCATAATAGGCCTGCTGGGCTAGATCGATTTGTGTAATATTGTACAATATTTAATATATATTTTTTTTACTGTTTTCCACTGAGTATTGCCCAAAAGAGTGTTAATTTCGATATTAATGTATTTCTCTGTACTGCTAATTAGAAATTAATTTATTCGTTGCATTACCTGACGCATATTTACCATCACAATGCTCTTAGATCAGTTTATAATTGGATAAGATTTATAACTATGCATCTAATAAATATATATTTTAAAATGACCTAAGTTATTCTCGACCATTGGGTCCAATAGGAAATTCTAGGGTAAGACGATAAAGGTCAATATCGATTGATTGGAATAGCATGGTGACCACTAATGATGTTTACAGGTGGTACAACGGAGAGGTTTACCTTGTGGTAGTGAACATGCGAGACACGGCGCACGACGTGAACCTGACACACTTTGAACACGTCGAAGGTGACGTCACTGTTGTGATAAGGAGCGTGGATTCGAATAAGAACGAAGGGTTGGTGTTTTGTTTTTTTTCACTGATCAGTGTGATTCGCAGACAGGACAGACTTATTTAGACAACGTTTTAGATTACTAGAAAAACGCTTTTTTTCTAACTGTGCTTCTCTTTCCTTTTTAAAACATTTTTAAATTTTCCATACAAACACTAAAGTTTGGATTTATTGATGTTTATATTGAATTTCACCTTCAGATCAGCACCATATTATATATGAACATAATATTATTGTACTTTACTGCAAGTAAAGCCTTGTATACCTAAACATATATCAAGACTGCTCTCCACTTAATACGAGGTATCAATAATACACAGTAAGCACTTAAAAAGCTATAAATAGCTCCTGGTAGTCTTATAAGTGTTATTTATCTCCGTCCTTACTGCTGATAATAATTTCCTCTGTAACATATTCCTTAAGACCGATATCAACAAAAATACCTAAATATAATTATACAGTTAAGCTTAGAATAAATTTAAAAGTGGAAAAAATACTGCCTTGGGTGAGACTTGAACTCACGGCCTCTGGATCGATACTCCAGGGCTCTGCCAACTGAGCCACCAAGACCTCATTCATAGCTAGCGAATCTTTCCACCATATGGGTCATATGGGTTTATTCTAAGCTTAATAGTATCGTTTACAGACGTTTCTGCTTGTTAAAAATAATTATACAGTTTTCGATATTTATGTCAAATCTCATACAATATTTTGTGATGATTTCAGAGATGTTTTCTCCGCCTCTTCGGTCCCATTAGCTGGGTATGAAGCTGTGGTGTGGAAGGCCAGTGGTGCCACGGAGCTCAAGAGTCTAAGCATTGTTTCACTGTGTTTCGTTTATTTACTAGTCTATTTGTATTCAAATGCTAACAATTAGTAATTTGAATTTACTTGAATCAATTTAAACAGCTTTGTCATTGTAAAAAAGTGTATATAAATGCCGTTACATAATATAAGTAATAATTTGTACTTAATTAGATAAAGATGAGTGAATATATGAAATTATATTATTATTAATTTATTTATTATCTATACCATAATACTGAATAATGAAAAATATAACTATAAAACAAAAACTTGGTTTAATTTTTTTTCCATTTATAAAAGCAAAATGCGAAAGTCATCTAAATGGTCAATGTAATTAATTAATTAAATTATATTCAAAATAATTAATTAGTGACATAGAGCTTAATATCTAATAAGTTGTAGAGCTCTTTATTGTTCCACTAGACTTATATTGACCGGTATATGGACCGTTATTTTGTGTATTTTTTTGGAAGTTACAGTATGCATCTTGTTCACGGGTAACTGAAGATAGCGGCGGGTGGGTGTCAAAGTTGTGTTGTAGACCGCGCTCGGTCTACCCTCATTCAACAACACAAAAACAATACAAAAGGTAATCACGGTCCATATCCCGGTCAATAGAAGTCTAGTGAAACTAACCGTGAATCATTCAAAACTGTTATTGTTATTGTGTTGTATTTTATACTGTTATTATATTTCAAAATCATAATGAGCCATTTTAAATAAATAAAAATAACTTAAAGGAATAACATCAAAGCATAGTTATTATCATAAAAAAGTACCAGAAATTATTAATTTTAAAACTTAATTATACGCGATTTAGTCCCGTTTTATGATTAATAATGTGTAAAAATCGCGAAAGTTTACATCAGTGTAGTACCACTTAATAACAATGACAATAATAATGCCGGCTGCAACCGGTTCATGGGTGTCTATTGTTGCAACTGTGAACGGGTTCCAGCAGGCATTCTAGTCCACCCCTTGGAGTGTTGGATCTATATTCTCACGCAAGCATATCAAAAGAGCGGGATTTATAGGCCCGTGAAATCTACAAGGAAATACAAATAACACTAATAAGATAATAGTATGTTGTTAAAAATATAGAATCATCCAAATTCTTTTTAACTAACCGCTGTAAATTGTCGTCTTAATAAAAAAATACTTTACAACAATATTCAGCTGCATGATATTTACGCAAAGATTGCACATGTAACAAATATTCGAAATATCTATTTAATCCCATGGCTGCAGGTGTCTTGATAGTTTCAATCATCTCTTGAGAATAATCTTTATCGATACGAAGTAGATATCGGAATAATATATAAAGTGTGAACTTATGGATGTAACAGAGTTAAACGAGAATAAGCCGAGATGAAGTCGGTGTTTCTCTTGCCTTTACTCTTAGTTCTAGCTCAGGGGAGCACAGAAAACGAGAAAGAATGGTGGGAGACGACTATCTTCTACCAGATCTATCCGAGATCTTTCATGGATAGTGATGGGGATGGCATAGGGGATTTAAATGGTAAGTGGACTATTAAGAAATTATGCTATTTGTCGTTTAACTTTTTTAAACATAAACTAATGTATTTATCTCTTAGGGTGTCCGGATTAATGGGTCTATTGTGGTGTTCTTAAATAATCTTTATATTTTAACTTTAAGATCGAATTTGAAAGACATTAACATCGAATTCCACTGTCATCTAAACTACCGCCTAAAAATACTTTATATTTTTCAGGAATAACATCTAAGTTGGAATATTTGAAGGAAATAGGTGTCGGTGCCACTTGGCTCTCGCCTATGTTCTCATCTCCAATGTATGATTTCGGGTATGACATCTCTGACTTTTACGATGTCCACGATGAGTATGGAACTATGGAGGATTTTGAAAGACTTATCGCCAAGGCGAACGAATTAGGTACTGTCGCTAAAATAATAACTTCTTTTTTTTAATTTAAAACCATTAGATACATCATTTTAATTATTACACGAAATTAACTGTTTCATAATTCCAATTCACACAGGAAGCGAATTTTACCTTTACCAAAAAAAAACGATTTAAAGTATCAATTTTGCTAAGGAATATTATTTTACAGATATTAAAATCATTTTGGACTTGGTACCTAATCATGGCAGTAACGAAAGTGAATGGTTTGAAAAAGCCCTTCAAGGTGACGAGAAATATTTTGATTACTTTGTTTGGGAGGACGGAGTAGTTGATGATAATGGAGATCTGCAGCCGCCCAATAATTGGGTATTTTATTTTATAGTCTATAGTCAGCTTATTATTTTATAGTCTGAATTTTTTTAAATAGTATTAACTGTACATAAATGTTTCATAATATTATATTTTTACAGATTAGCGTTTTCCGAAAAAGTGCATGGGAGTACAGAGAGGAAGTAGGAAAATATTACCTTCATCAATTTGTCATCGGTCAACCAGACTTTAACTATCGAAATCCTGATGTGGTTGAGGAGATGAAAAATGTCATTCGGTTTTGGTTCGACAAAGGCGTCGCTGGATTCAGAATTGATGCTATCGCGCATCTTTTCGAAGTAGACAAAGATAAATTTGGTGGAAAATACCCAGACGAACCTATCTCAGGAAACAGTTTGGATGACCCGCTCAGTCACGGTTACTTGAACCATATATACACAACTGACCAAGATGAAACTTACGACATGGTTTACCAGTGGCGTGATATTTATGAAGAATATAAGGCCAAAGATGATTTTTCCAGAGTAATGATGGTTGAAATCTACGCAAGTCCTCAGAAAACAATGAAGTACTTTGGAGAGGGTGACCGCATAGGAGCACATATGCCATTTAATTTTGCATTAATTTCTGACGTCAACGGTGAATCTACGGCTGCTGAGATCAAGTATGCTGTTGATAAGTTTTTGACCTTTAAGCCCCTTGACAAGTTAGCCAACTGGGTGGTAAGTGTGACAGATATCTAAAGTTCCCATTTTAAATTGTGTCAAATGCAATGTAAATAATGACATTGCATTTCAGACCGGTAACCACGACAATAATAGAGTCGCTTCTAGATACAGCCCGAAGGTAGTGGATGGAATGAATATGCTTGTTCTTCTATTGCCAGGTGTTGCCGTGACTTATATGGTAAGACATATTTATATATAGGTATAAATATGAAATTAAAGATATACTTTAGCATTGCATTATTTTAATGATATTTTCTTTATCTTTTGTAATAACAGGGTGAAGAAATTGGAATGGTTGATGGTTACGTCAGTTGGGAGGACACAGTAGACCCAAGTGGATGCAACACTGATGATCCCATCAACTACTGGCAAGCGTCAAGAGATCCCGAAAGAACGCCTTTCCAGTGGAGCTCTGACAAAAATGCTGGTATGTCGATACATAAGGGTCAGAAATATGTTTTTCTAAAATAAACGGCAGACAAAACAAACAGATATTGAGACAGATATTTTGTATCCATAACGTAATTGTAATCTCTAATATTCTTGATATCTATGTCGATGCCTATCATAATTTGTGATAAAATAATAATATACATTGTTGTTTATATGTTATATTATAACATATTTCTATAGGATTTTCGACGGCAGACAAGACTTGGCTGCCTGTTGCTGAGGGCTATGAAAACTTGAACGTGGAAGTACAGCGTGACATCACGAGGTCACATTTGAACGTCTACAAGGCGTTGGCTCAACTTCGCACGGAACCCACATTCATATATGGCAGATACGAGTCAGGCGCGCTGAACGGAGACATCTTCGCTTTCCGAAGGTACTTTTCTTTATATAAAATAACAAAACTAGGTATTTATTATTCCAATATTTTCAAAACGATAAATTTATCGTTTTAAAACGCAACGCATGCCTAAGTTTAATTAAACTTAGGCATGTCGGCGGGAGGTTCATTATATATTTTGCTACAATTGGCATTGGTAATTTAACAGTAGATATAACCGTAGGGCTTCTGGAAAATTTCTTTTCAGGTGTCGCCAGTAATACGATGATAGGTCTATAAAATATTTTGCTAAGCCTCCCGTTAGGGACTATTATCTTTTTCATAACAATATTGTTAGATATGAAGTAACCTCGACATTGACAAACTAAGCCAGCAGTTACTTCAATATTTATCACAAGTACTTTATCTATAACTATCTCAACAGGTGGTACAATGGAGAGAATTACGTGATCCTCGTCAACTTCAGAGATGAATCTTACACTATCGACTTAAGCTATTTCGAGAATGTTACCGGGGAGTTGGAGGTCGTTCTTACTAGTATCCAGTCACCGAAGAATACTGGGTAAGTTTTTGTGTAACTATAAAAATTTCCAAATCGGAATAAAAGTTAAAAATAATAGGGGGTATTACTGCAAGGTTTTGTCGCCAGAGTGCACCACTAGCCCATTTAGTAAAGCATAGAGTAACTTATACATCCTGTGCCTTTTACAGTTTTTTGACTAGTTTTCAGAGATAATAAAATATGACATTGATGCACCAAGACGGTTTGTTTACAAAGAACCTACCGGGAAACGCGAATCCGAATATTCGCTATCTGCCTCTTTATAGCTCGAATATGCAAGAGTGCCAGAGATGTTAGATAACGAAATTTCGATATTCTTGTTTTGCGATAGACCCTCAGATTGTGGTAGTGGCGCCCCCTGCGCTGAGTTTCGCGTAATATTCCCTATTGATCAGCCAAGAACATAATTCCAATATAATTAACACAACATAATTAACTGTTTACCTAAAATAAAAACTTTAATCTTTTTAAACATAAGTATAATTTTAAAAAAGAAATTCTACTGTATCACAATAAAGCCTAGTTGTTTATAATTATTTAAAGGTAATTTACAAATAACAACAAAAATATTTATTTTACAGGGACTTGGTAGAGGCAACTGCTGTGGAGGTTGTCGGCAGCGAATCTTTCGTCGTCAAAGTTAAAGCATGAACGCGTCAAGACAACTTGATAATAAATTGATAATATAAGCAAGTTTAAATTAACAAATAAAAAATGATTTACAATCAACGACTTTTATTTAACTCTAGCAGTTATAGGATATCTACACAAATACGTAACTATAATACATGAATAACATAAATATAAAATTACCACGAATACCACGATATGCTTTAATGAATCCATAAAATGTTTATTTTGGATAAATTGCATTGCTCAGACCTATTTCGTATTTCAAAGTCAATCAAAATGCAAATCAATCAGAAAGAGTAAATTTGTAAGCTGGCGACGTATAATCAATCGAAACTATCATTTAAAACGCATCAATGTCCGCGCCGACCTGTAATTTATTTTGTATGGTTTAATTGTTATTGCCAGTTGATAGCTGTGGACTCAATTATTTAAAGTAATATTTATAGTAGCTGAAAAACATGATGCCACTACAAAATGTAATAAGCCGAGTTACAGGAATTTTCTAAACCCTAAACTTTACGAAAATATATTTCCCTTGCCGCTCAGGACATATAAAATATCAGTGATGGGATTTGCGCAAGTAGGTACAACCGAGTGTGTGCCATAAACAACCCGATCCAAACAGAATTGCATACATCAACAGCCGTCGGTGTGGAATGCACACAGCGCTACGTTTGTTGCAATGCAAACGATGCGATTGTCACTCCAGCGGCCTTTTGTGGACTATCAAAACATAACATGTGTCCTTTGATTGACAACGTCATTATCTCGTTTCCCCCCCCCCCCAAACAGGAGTATTGTACGTTTGATCGCTATGTCTGTGTGCCTGTCTGTGCCATGCGATTTTTTTTATTTCAAAACAGGTTGTCCACCGGTGGCTCATAGACATGTTTTATCGAAATCAGTTCAACCGTTTCATTGCGTTGGGGGTTTTTTAATTTTTTAATCACATGAAATTATTAGGAATTTAACAAAAAAGTGACATAATCCAAGGTTCTATGATCGCACAAATTTGAATCATTCGCGAAGTAGGCTGACTACAGGTTGTTTATCTAATAGCTCTTTAATTAAGTTGCTTTTGTTAGTCAAAATATTGATTGATTTGAACTAATTTCAACTTAATTAAAAGTTAAACTAAAATCTAAACGCTGCCAAAACTGAATTCCTTAAATAAAATCTCTTTCATAAATATTAGCGTTCAAGCTATAAGAGCACAAAATTCATAAAATTTACAAACTACTTTTAAAACCACAGGGCATAAAAAGTCTAATTAAAAACTTCTTTCTTAAGTCAAGTGGAAACCAACTCTAGATAAATAAAAAGCTCCCATTACACTTTTCTAAAACATTTAGCTCTGTCAAGTACTTACTGCGTTCTAGTTTACCAGCCTCGACTTTGACCCACAACTGGGGTACATTCACAACTACCTGGCACATAGTCTTATAAAAACCACTGTAAATGTATCCTCTTTCTCTTTTAAACTGTATGAAATTCTGCTACCGGAGTGTCAAGTGTAGTTTCAGTATTTCTGATGTGACCACACCTAAGCAAGCAGCATCTCTGTTAAACGCGGTATTCTTGCGCAAAATGCATTCACCAGCTTCCAGCAACCCTTTATAATTCTTTCTTTTATAATTCTTAACTTTAATGCTCAAATGATTATTATTTTCCAAGAATACGTTGCCCACCCTGCAAAAAGGATACTTTGCATTTTATTGGTGCCCAAACATCCGAAGCACCTACATAGGTCGTTGCGGGTTTTATCAAGCCTGGTTTATATCGTCGCCATTTTAGCAACACAAATATATGCACGTGTTTACGGCCAATACGGCTTACATATAGGTATAATACGCCAATACCCTATGCCCACAATCTCCGATGAATTGTTGAAAGGCTACATTCCACACCCCTGGGGGGCGGTGCGAATTATTGTTATGAAAAGGCTATGGATATGATGTGTGTCAGCTGTCAACAGTGATATTTATGGTTAAGATCACTTTCATAATTATTTATAATGCACATGCACGTACAGCGCACAACCTCCCGCTTTTTAAGTCGAAAATTCACAGAGCTCATTCTCTGACTTTATTTTACGGATCCAAATCAAGGGATCCAGGGGTCAAGTCAACCTCTCCAAAAGCGAATATTACAGTCGAGATGAAATGTTTTGCGAGGAGATAAACTGGAAAATGCCAGCAGAAGTCGCACCTCCGCGTTATTTAATAACAAAAACCCGCTGTTAAATTAAATTGCGCAGCGCTCCGTGTTTCTTCTTGCAGTGAAAAATACGCTTTTTAAAGTAATGTTATTTACGTGTGTGTCTGTTGTTGCGAAATGGGCATGATGGAATAAACATATGTTTATGATAATAATTTTACGGTATCAAAAGATGTTTTTAAAGAATGTATGGTAATTTTTAAACTTTAGCCTCGTTTAAAGTTTAGAATCAGCGGCAAACGCTGAAACCACTGGCCAGCCGTGGGCAAAAAATACCTCAGTCACTTATTATTCTTAATAATTTAGGTTGTCCATTATAAAACTAATAATATTAATTATCAAGAAATAATATTTTGATAAATTTGTAGTAGTAGTAAACTCTTTATTGTACAAAAATACATATTAAAAATTACATGGTACAAATAATAAGATGTACAAAGGCGAACATCACTTTGAGGGATCTCATAAATCATTTTTTTTTTTTTTTCTCTTCCAGTTCACCAACTTATCGTTGCTTTTCAAAGATTTTTTATGAGAATTAATTTTAAAACAAAACAAATAGAAAATAAATGAAATTAATTATAATCTGTAATTAATATCTGGGTGGCCAGACGGTCGGCCCGCAAAAGTTCACTTTGATAGCACCAATTAACTAAATTAACCTTATTATACATACAATTTCACAACCCCGACATTGCTGTCTTATTACACGTGCAATAATGTTCCTTTTTTGCCTGCATCTTAAAGGTTGCGATATAAAAACTGCATTATGAGGAAAGTGGACAACCGCTTCTTTATACAAACATATTTCCCATTTTCCTCTCTGGATTATAGAACAGGTTTACTTGATTTCTTGTACCAACCTATGTTTTTAAGAGCTTTCCAAATTTTTTATGGATTGTATTTTGCTCCTATCTGTCTGTCTAATCAAAAATTCGAAAAAGGCATGGAAGAGATATTAGCTACGGTTAATGTGACGTATTCTGCTCTTCTATTGTAAAGAGGTTTTTGTACAGTTTATATTCTTATTTTATTTATATTTTGTGTAGAACCTTGTCACCTTAAAAAGTTGAATACGTTGCCATATGATAGTAGTCTGAAAAACATCTTGATCATACCAAGACCTGTATATTGTTAATTTTCCCTGTGAATACATTTGTGCTCTGTTTAACAAGTGTTTTTGTGATAAGCGTGACCATTACAGTTAATATAAGTACTTATCAGATAGTGTAAAATATGTGCATACAATTTTCCATATTGTCATTGTCGTTATCCAGAGACGTACGTTTGAAAATGAGTACGTTTGTTTGGAAAAGCGATCGTCCAACGTTTGAAATTTTTAAATTTGATTGCAGAACGGATAAATATTTATCCCTTTATTGATGTCGTGTCGGTAGAATTGTACACAAAAATCATTTAATTGTACGTCAATTTACTGCGTATTTTTGTAAACAAATTGATAGCGTGCTAATTCGATAATAAATACTACGTGCCGGGATATTAACACTATAGAAAACGTTTACCTGTTTTCATGGACCTATTATTTACAACAGATATGATTTCAGAGCTTTAAAAATTGTTTGAATTTTTTTTTCGCTCCTAACTGTTATAATCAACTGTTTAAAATGTGTTAATTATTTATTTTTAAATGTTAGTATTGTAATTTGTGATTAATTGTATATTGTTTCTTTTTCTTTTTGTATTTTCTGTGTAAGTTAGCAGTGGTTTGGTATTTTACTGTCATACTGTTTAACTTGTTTGATAAAATAAATAAATAAATAATAAATAAATAAATAAATAAATATAGGACATTCTTACACAGATTGACTAAGTCCCACGGTAAGCTCAAGAAGGCTTGTGTTGTGGGTACTTAGACAACGATATATATAATATACAAATACATAAATACATAGAAAACACCCAAGACTCAGGAACAAATATCTGTGCTCATCACACAAATAATATGCCCTTACCGGGATTCGAACCCAGGACCATCGGCTTCACAGGCAGGGTCACTACCCACTAGGCCAGACCGGTCGTCCACAATAATGAACATGCTTTGTTGATTAATCGGTCACTTAACCATTTAGCAACAGGTAAACAAATTTAATGCGTGCTAATTCGATAATAAATACTACGTGCTGCTAATATCATTAAATATATTCACCAAAACGGGTTTAACTAGACCGTAACAAAAATCGCAATAACAACATAGATCATATTAATAAGACACATTCACACCTAAACAGCTTGTTAGACGAGTCTTACCGGTCAATTCGAACAACGTGATAATTAATAGATACGAGAACAATACGAGATCTAATAGATACGTTATAGTTTAGTTAGTCCAACAAAACGACTATACACTAATTAATTTATTAATCAAAATGATCCTGAGTGGGATCATGAATATTGAGTTCTACAATCAGACTATGACCTTGTTCAAAATGGCAGCACTTAGCACCAAAACCTTAGGCTAGTAGTTCGTTTTGCTTTTGAAATTGTTCGGGTTGTACACAAAAAGTTCTATTTAACCAAAGTCATTCTAAGCCAGGAGTCAACAAGCGCTGACTTAATTCCAAAACTATCCGGTCAATTCGAACAACGTGATAATTACTAGATACGAGAACAATACGAGATCTAATAGATACGTTATAGTTTAGTTCTCAACTAGTTATCTTTTGCAGTTCGATTCGAGAAACCAGTTGTCATTCCACGCTACAATTATTGTGACGTTTTGGGATATCCATTAGATATCCATTGGATGTCTAAGTAATATCTTAAGCAAATCTAAAGAGATCGTTCAAGAGGACAATCGGAATCGCGGAAATTTCTAATTTGACATGACTTTCCTAAATATCTCGTTATCGTTTTTGTTTCATATCTAGTGGATATCTAGTTGATATCTAGATTATTGTTCGAATTGGCCCATTAGTCAAACAAGAACTCCGTTTTTAAAAAGGGCTTAACTGATTCAATTCAATTCCTCAGATATGACACTTAATCTAAGCAGGTTACAAGAAAAATGTAACAACGTTAAAAAAGACTTAAGTGTCATAGTTAAATAAGCAGTGGAAGGCATTTTGTTTAACAAAGTATAATGGCCGTCAGACCGGTCGTTGCAATGGGCGGCAAAATGCCAAACGTAAATAAGGTATCGGGTTTCTAAAACGGAACTAAGTTGTCGTAGAATTTTAGATCAGTAAGTCAATTAGCGTAATTATTCACCATCTTCCTCGCTTGGCCCGAAATTTCGCCACGACTTATGTGAGCCTGGGGTCCGCTTGGAAACTAACCCCAAGAATTGGCGTAGGCACTAGTTTTTTTCGAAAGCGACTGCTATCTGACCTTCCAACCCAGAGGGTAAACTAGGCCTTATTAGGATTAGTTGGGTTTCCTCACGATGTTTTCCTTCACCGAAAGCGACTGGTAAATATCAAATTATATTTCGCACAGAAGTTCCGAAAAACTCATTGCAAGTCGCACGCTCTTACGGCAAGGCCACCGATGATGACGATGACGATGATAATGATCTCTTTCATTTGATTTGTAACACAATATAGTTTAAAAATTCTTTATTTTTTTAATTTCCTCATTTACCCCCCAAAAGTGGCCTTCATGTATAAAATTCATTTGTTTACGTGACATGTCCGTCTTTGGGTCATAAACTTACATATGTGTACTAAATTTCAACTTAATTGGTCCAGTAATTTCAGAGAAAATATGCTGTGACAGACGCCGTCAGACGGACAGACACACGAGTGATCCTATAAGGGTTCCGTTTTTTCCTTTTGAGGTACGGAACCCTAAAAATATATTTTAATAATAGAGTCAAACCAAGAAAAGTCTGCAGAGATTTTGACAGCACACGCAGTGCAGGTGTTATTTTAAACGTCAAATTTCTATGAAATTATGACGTATAAATAACAGTGGCACTGCTATACCTAGGTACCTAAATAATATGATTAATTTGTGTCTATATGTAGCGTTAAAATCTGTTTTTAAAATTTGTGTTTGTTACAGCGTTTTTTTTATCTATTAATACAATTAAAACTAGTTTTCCTAAACGACAAGTTACTTCTCCTTAATCAAAATGAACTAGTTTTAACAAAGTACCTTGTTGACAACAATAATCAACTACTGGTCAAAAATTAATAACAATTAAAACTTGTTATTCCTAACTAGATAAAACGCAGTCTTTTGTAATTAGAGGTTGATCTTAAATAGCTAAATTTGATGTGAGCGTGCCGCCACAAAAGTTTTGTGTCCTCTGTCTTATGGTTTAAGGAACTTTTGCAATCTGCTCAATGTTGAACTAAAAGATTTCTGGGCAAGGACCACATGTTTATTGAGAACATTGGAAAGAAAAAAGATACATATTACATTACGTTTCCGGTCTTCTGTAGTTTGACTACTGTTTCTAATTTACTGTGCCTCGCTTGCATCAGAACAAGTCGGCGGTGGACAATAGTGTGACGGATCACGTCAAACATCGCCCAACAATACCTGTGCCGCGGGGGCACTTACCGCGACGCTTAACAATAACTTGCATGCAATTTGACAGGGGAGTAGCTAGCGTTGTGACTTGCATTTATTTAATACTTGTTTAGATGTAATTAATTACGGACCCCATTGGAACTTGACGCACCGAATTGATACAGTGACAGGTCTTCGGTTGGTACAAGCAAAATTCTTAACGGCCATCGGTGGTGCTTGTAATAGGTTCATTGTCAGTTAACGATGTGGACTTTTAATATCAGTCTGCCAACAGGGAGAGATAGCGGGAGATCGTGCAAAGAGCTGTGTCCGCCTCTACTACCGATGCGGACGCCTCAACGTGACCACGACCGCTCTGTCAAGAGCGATACGACAGAGAGATACAATGGGACGCTGTACGCAGTTTATAAAAAAATCTCTTTGGAGTATCAGCATTTTTTTAAATACATATTATTATTAAAAAAAATTGTATAAACTTTTGCTGATGTAGGAAACGACGTAGATTCTGAATAAAAGCTCCGACGCATTATACAGGAGCCACGGTTGCCCCTACATCTCCGGACTCACGTCTTTCCGCTTCCACGGCTCGAAAATACACAAAATCTAAAACAACACAAAACCTAAATTATAATTAAAACTCAAAACCTTTTTTTTTGTTCAAAAGAATTCAATACAAACAATCCCTTTATAATAATTCAACTACTATTTACAACGAATAATTTTGTTTAAGTATGTACAAAGCTACAAAATTAAATTAACGTTGGTTTAAGTAGATGTCACTACCGCTGCATGGGCATGATGGAGTAATTACTACCGCTTTGATGTAACCAGCCGTCTGCCTTTGGTTGTCGTTCCCAATGCTTAGCGCTAACTCGATTTAAGCATGGATTCCGTTACTTTTTTCTTTAACCTCTGCCCCAGTTTTCGCAAATCAATTCGAGGTTTGTTACATGACCGTTGTTGCTGACACTGGTTCTCATTGCCGAAAAATATTTCGCCGAATGTCATTTCCCAAGCAATTTTTCGCATAATTTCATTTCGCCGAATGATCAAGATGCAACTCAACATAATAATTTCTATTATTTCCAAACATTACAGTTGGCAACTGAATGTTTGGAAAAAAACTTAAAAAGGCACTTTTAAAAATGCAACGTTTTAGATAGCAGAATGACTTCGTAAGTCTAATAAGATTCATAAAGAGTTTAAGTATTTTTGTAATTTGACATCGTTCGACATGCAAAAGTAGTCGGCTTATGGCTATTCGCGCGCTGTTTGGCCGCAGTTAACCTAACACTCTCCTCCTCGCTTCGCTCGCCGTCGCACCTATCTTGACTCTATCAAATGACTAGACGTTATCGTATTAAAAATATTTAGACAAATGAATGATTTGGCAGAAGAAATTTATTCCGAATGTTGTATGTCATAATAATAATCTATTTAACAATAATTCTACCAAGTAAAAATGAAAGTTTGCCGAATGTTGGTTGCCAAAGTACCTAAATCATTTGCGAAAAGTAGAATTCGGACAATAAAACTTCGGCGAAAAGACATAAGACCGCCGACACTTTTATGTACGGTACGTGAGATTCTCTTTAGTAAATTGTAACAACACTTAGAGGCTAATTCGAACAATGAGATACGACATCTACTAGTTCTACAAACGATATGGATTAGATATGTCATGTCAAAAATGACGTTTTTGTTTGAAGAAACGTCATTTTAGACACTGATATCTAATCCACATCGTTCGTAGAACTAGTAGATGTCGTATCTCATTGTTCGAATTGGCCTGTTACTCATGTCAACATGAGTCATGTCTGTCACTGCGCATGTGCATCCCCATTCCGTCGTGTACTACTTATAAAATTTGGTATACTAAAATCACGTTCATTGATTAAAACATAGCTTTTATAATTAACGCTACGCCACTAATCAATACATAAAGATGTTAGTTATAACATAGGAAAAGCATTTATAAACACGCTCAATGCAGCATGGAGGGTGAGAGTCCCCATACATGTATAATGTTTACGAGTAAATAGGAGTACGAGTTACATATTCCAGCCAAACTTAAGATTGGTTGTGCCGTACAAATGGATAACCTGAAGCGATCGCTTGAACTAGGCAGACGGTGGCAATAACAGAACTGTCTTGCTCTCTAATATGGAAGTCCTTTGGTGTGCCGATCGGTGATTAGTGCTCTGCTTTGTAATAGTTATGGATTACTTTAGATGTTATCGGGTTTGATTTGTGAACCTAATGGTTTCTATGCTTTTAATAGATATATACGGTCGATCGTCAATTTTATTTTTATCTGTAAACAAAAGTTATGAATACGTACATTATATTGTTAGTGTGATTTAGATTGGGCAGTTTGTATAACTTATGAACTCATAAACTTTAAGAGAAAGATAGGTAATATGCAGTTTAGGTATCTTAGCAGCGAAGAAGCCAATTCACAGATAAAAAAAAACTACATTTCTTATGGGCTTTTACACACATTTTCTATAATAATTGGATTTAACTTAGAATTATTTTATCCAGCATTTATGCCTAGCTACTTATATACTGGCTTACTTTTTCTTCTATACGTACCAACCCAGCCTGTACCAATCCTCTAACAATACTCATGTAACTATCAGATCATTCAAGTACTCCTTCACGGTTTTCTTTTTGCCGTTTTCCTAATGTTTCTTTTTTTGCCCTGCCCAAGACAAGATCCCTTCAACCGAAGCAAAACTACTAAATTATGATAATTTACGACAATTTTATGCGGAGCGTACATCAAAGACTACCGACTGGTTTCATCTAGGCCGGGGTAAAAGTACAACGCAAAAGCATAATTTAATTGTTTGGTTACGGGCCAAGACACACGTGGAATGTTTGTCGGGCACTTTAAAAATGTAAGTTCAGCTCTCAGCGCTTTTATGCAACGTATAAGGGGCTTTCACGTCTCGGTCTTACAAGTACTTAAGTAAGTATAAAACAAACGCCTACAATCTTAATATGGGGCAAAAAAACTAATATGAGAGCAGCATTGATCAATCGATACAATTTACTATTAAAATATTTTTTCTATTCTATTCCCGATCTTAACATAACTGAAGTTGTGATATTGGTGATAAATTTAAATCAATTTGAAATCGTAATTATCCTTAATTTTTAATATTTTCAACTTCGAGAAAACATAGGACAGAGACAGATGTTATTTTATATTTTCTCTTAATTATTATTTATCGTATACATTCCAAACTTTTTCCATGAAAACGTAAAGAAACTCAACATCGTTCAACTATTCCTCACATGGTCACGCCTGTGAGAACGTTTCTAGTAGTTCCCAGCTCATTAAAACTTCCGTATCAAGTGCTCGTCAAGTGTGTTGAAAGTTAAAAGGACTCTCGCGTGAGGAACTGTTCTAACGAGTACTTATTTCCTTTTGAATTCGGTAGACTAAAGAACAGATGCGCTGGAACTATTCCGTTTTTGTGTAAGAAGTGTTTTTGCTTTCGGATTGCAACTGGAAAATAGTTACTGTTACTGCTGCAATGTTGCGAAGGTCGATGTCATTGTTAAAGGTAGTTATCCTATCGCAACTTCGAAAAATGTTTGTCCGTTTTTTCAATTGGCAATTTTTTATTTGAAGGAACGCGTTTCATTCAAAGTTTTGGAAAACGGCATACTGTAGAAGGTTGCATTAGAACCCCTAATGTAAGTTTCATTTGATAGCGTGACGTGACTACGCGTTTGCGTTAAGTGTCATTTTGTATGGGATTTTGAGATTCCAAAGTACGTTCGGTCACGCTAGCTAGGTACTGATAATACGGCAGTTTTTGAAAAAAATACGCGTTCGGTCAAATTAAAATTTGGCAAGTGAAATATCGGACAAAAAAAGGTTTCGAGGTAACCCTGTCAATATA
Source organism: Cydia strobilella (assembly GCF_947568885.1). NCBI lineage: Eukaryota > Metazoa > Arthropoda > Insecta > Lepidoptera > Tortricidae > Cydia > Cydia strobilella. The sequence goes on from NC_086044.1 coordinate 19,171,932, forward strand.
CTTGATAAAATAAGGGACGGAATGAACGCTTTAATAGGGATAGCAGGGCAACGGCAATTCATCAAGAAATTTGATAGTGAAATCCCTCGCGTTAAGGCTGCTGCAGCAGTAACGCAGCGTCTTACGTAAGCGAACAACTCGCGAACGCGAAGCGAAGCGGCGCGGCGGCGCGGCGCGGCAGACCCACGGCGTTCGCGTTCGCAACCAGATCGCCCACGTAGGACACTTCAATAGGTATCAAAGGATTTATTCACCGCGCGCCGCATTGCTTCACTTCGCTTCGCGTTCGCGTGTTGTTCGCCTACGTAGTACGCTGCGTAACGCTGCTGTAGACGTCATCCGAAATTAACCTTTCAATTACAACAATAGTTTTACTTGCACTAACAACATATTTGCGAAGTTATAATTTAGTTTTAAGTTGTTGTGCGAATTGAGTAATTTTACTTTGCTAATAAGTATAAAGAATAATAAATTTTCTTAAACAATATCCAATTTAATTATCTATAGAGGAATGTACATCCTTTCCCTTTACTCTTACTTAAATTACGTAAACTAGAATCAACTCGCTATTAACGATTCCATTCCGAAGGCGATCTATAAATTACGCGGCACATATGTCGGCGCCCGCGCAGGTTCATTATCGCATACCGAGCACGGGAGAGTCAAGGGCTAAGGCTAACCAGTATAATCGTAAATGGACTCGTTAGGTATTTATTTATTTATTTATTATAAACTTTATTGCACAAAAAGGGTACAACAGGCGGACTTAATGTCATTATAGGCATTCTCTACCAGTCAACCATAGGGCTAAGCAGAAAAGCGTCAAGAACTGAGAGAAAAACATAAAAAGGTATTCAGTGTTTCCACAAAAAAAGTACTAAGCTTTTTATATATCACGTTTGTGGCAAATGAGCATACGACCGTGGTAAGCGGTCATCGTACAGTACAGTACAGTACACAGTACAGGACACATGCGCGTTGTCGACCCTTAAAAACCTCAGCTACACATGAACCTATACCTGAGCAAAATCGAATTCTCCCGGTTAATTTATGTCATTTAAATTTGAAATTTGATGAGATCAAAGTTCCAATAACTCAAAAGTGACGTATGCCACTAGAAGGGTTAATCATGAAATACACAACTTTAAATATATTAATAACGGGTCACTCACGTATTTTAAGTCGAAAACTCTCGACATGTTTCATTCTTAAAATACGTGAGTGACCCGTTATTAATATATTTAATATGTCTGTGTCTCGCGGACGTTTTGTTATTAAAATAAACAACTAATAAATCTTAACAAAATCTATAATAAAACTCATTATACATAAACATCAGTAACACCAAACAAAAAAAAAAAAACAAAGAGCCCTTTGTTACATTCTTAAAATGTGGAAACTCCCTGCAGTAAGTAGTGGACACTTTTTGTTTTAGGTATTAATGATACACTGGGAACCCGAGAACCTTATACAGGATGGAAAAAAATTATGGGCCCTGGAGGGAAAGTGCCTTGAAACCTTAAGTTAGCTCATTTTACTTAAAGGAAACATTCTTTTATTTTTTTAAAGAAACAAAACTGCATCCAAAAAAATTTCTTTTTCTCTTCAATATCCTGAATATCCAGGAATATCGCTTGTCTAAAAATATTCTTGAGTACTAAATATTAGATTTTATGTATATTTTGTACAACAGACGAGTCTAAGAACTAATGTTTCTTGGAGAAATGTTATCTTTAACATTAACAGTATCGTCTAGTAGAATAAAATAGCGTGATTATTATTATTATTATTTTCGGTTCGATTCCCGCGCGAGACAAGCGAATATTTTTTTTAATGCACTTTTGTTTATTTAAAAATAAAATAATGTTTCCTTTAAGTTAAATGAGCTAACTTAGGGTTTTAAGGCACTTTCCCTCCAGGGCCCATTAATTATTTCCACACTGTATAGGTACCCTCTAGGGAATGTTCCCGGTACTGAGTTTTTATGACGAGAACTGAGAATTCCCGGTTCCGGTATTTGTATAGAAAACCAGTACCAGCCGGATTTGGGGAAAGGGAAACGGGGCAGTAGCCCCGGCAGTAGTAAAAATAATTAGGGACCAGGGGGCCTCCACTCCTTTGTTGCCCCGAGGCCTCCGCACCTCTAAATTCGGCCCTGCCGGGAGCTCCCTAATACCCTCTCGTGACCCATGGGAATACGTGCACGGCCAACGTGCAACGCTGCATTCACATTTCGCCACAAATACCGCAAATAACTAAGTTCATTTACAAAACAATTGATCTCGACTGTGAATAGATTAATATAACTTGACATCGAGATTCGTAAGAACTATGCATAATCTTAGATTACAATGAAATGGTTGTTGTTGCTTTATACATAAAAAAATAGTTTGCATAGGTATTTTAGTCTAGTCCCGTATTTCAAGGACATAGAGTAATCCTTATGATTATAAGTTTTGCATATGCAATTAAATGCTCTTTATATACCTACTAGCTTTTGCCCGCGACTTCGTCTGCGTGGACAGCAGCTAGAGTAAGATTAGCGCCTGGATAAAGTGTAATAGCAATCATTAATATTGAGCATAAGCTTAATTGCTTGACATTTCACCCCCCTTTTCAATCTCTTTAGGGATGATTTTCGACATAAAAACTATCCTATGTCCTTCCCCGGAACTATCTCTATGCCAAATTTCAACTAAATCAGTTTAGTGGTTTAAGCGTGAAGAGGTAACATACAGACAGACAGACAGAGTTTCGCATTTATAATATAACTAGCTTTCGCCCGAGACTTCGTCTGCGTGGAATTAGTAATTTGGGTACCTTAATTCTTAAACAAATCTCCTTTTTAATCCATCCTTTTTCACCCCCAAATTGGTCCACACTATACATTTCCACCCCTTTTTTTACACCCTTAAGGGATGATTTCGGGAATAAAAGTTATTCTATATCATTTCCCACAGCTCAAACTATCCCCATACCAAGTTTCATCTAAATCGGTTCAGCGGTTATTGATTCCCCATACAAATTTCCACCCCCTTTTCACCCCCTTGAGGAGTGAGTTCTGGGATACCATATTCCGGAATAATAAAAAAACAAAAAAGATAATAGTTTTTATCGATTTTTCTTAGAGAATAACGGTAGCGGGTAAAACGCTTAATGCTAAACGGTAAGCCGAGTAACAAACTGAAATATAATACATATAAGGATTAGGTAATATAAATGTATTGATAGACCTCATTTTTGAATAAATTTGAGTTGTTAAATAGTCGTTTGAAACGAGATTGACCGAGAAAAAAAACCTTTATTTGCAGGGCACTTGTAGCAAAACAGATATAAATAAAACTAAGAGTGGCGACATGTATGTACATAGGTGTGTGCTAAGAAAAGTTAACACGATATCAACTTTGTATATTGTTCCTTTAATAGTCATTAAAGTAAAACCAAAACTATTAAACTAAGCTTTTTATTTAGTGCCTGTTACTTGTATGGAGCACTCAAGCTTGCTCCAAATATTGATTGATATCCATAGGATTGGCATGTAGTTAGCATGTCATGAGTTGGCATTGGTTTCCAGGAACTGAATTTGAATATCTCTAGCTCTTGTAAATCTGAACCTACAAAATGTTGAATCGATAAAATCTAGGAGGATATAATAACCAAACGGAGTAGCCATTAACAGACGTTCCCTTCTGTCGAAAATAGTCGGCCAATGGTCATACACAATGTATGGACTAACGTTAATCTGACATGGCTATTTTGACGTTACGTATACATTTGCGTTCACCTCCCCCGCAAAAATCGCCAGACTTGGTCTTTTTTTTACAGTGTGGCGTCTCCGTTTGGTTATATCCTCCAAGGATAAAATAGTAAAACAACGCCCAGCATGATAAAATATACGTAAAAATACAGCGTAAACCACTTTAGTTCATGAAATAAAGTTCCAAATACTAACAAAGGCTAAAATGTTTGCTCAAAATTTAAATTAATTGAAAACATAGAAATAGTCACTTGTCATTTGTTGTTAAAATTCAATATTTCGAAATACTTTTCACATTGATATTCGTTCACTTAATGCAGTGCCACCCGACATATTGGTTATTTAGGTATATAAGTACTGGCTTTATTTATTATTATTTGATGGAGGCCCTAATGACTAATAGACAGGATAACGAATGAGGAGGTGCTAAGAAGAGTGAGTGAAAGAAGAGCTATTCTGAACACTATTGCAAATAGACGCGGGAAAATGATTGGACACTTAATACGAGACGACTACTTCTTTAAAACTATCCTGGAGGGGCGGATAGGAACGAAGCTGGGTAGAGGAAAACCCAGACGCAGCTTTTTAGATCAAGTGAAAGAAAAAGTAGGGGTCGTGTCGTATCAAAAAGTCAAAGAGCTGGCGCGGGATAGGGAAAGCTGGAAGATACTCCACCGACAAGAGAATAACTCTTAAGTTAATGATGATGATGGAGGCCTAGTTTTAGTTAGATGAACGTAACAAACTTGAAGTCTTTCACCTGATACTATTATTAGTGATGACATAATATGAGGCTCACACATTTAGAATCCGTAATAAACTCCTGATTTTAAAGCCAGATCAATCAGAATGTGAGCCAATATTAGCTGAAGTTTACGACGGGTATACCGCCGTTTGTCGGTCATAATTATAACGTTATAGTTAAATTTTGGTTTGAATGCATTAATTTTAGAAGTGAATAATTATGGTGAAGAGAATAAACAGATCATTTTATACTATTATTATCTAATGTTTTGGTTCTTTATTTAGCATAGAACGACGCTAACGGTGTCAGGCTATAACTTTAAAAGGTAAACAAGTTATTTTGCGGTTTTTTTTTGCAAATACTCGTTTCTAAATGTTCTAGAATCTATTTAAGATGTTAATTTGTTACGTTTTTTTGAAGTGTTGTAGATTTTTGATTGATCATTTTCAAAATCTTTATTCTTTTACATCTTTGTATAGCATCTCATAAATAAATTGATAAAGCATGTCAAAGTACTTTTAGTGCAGGGCCAAACATAACTAGGTATTTCTAATACTATCATTACAAACCGTTAGTAAAGCACTAATTGATCTTGACGTAAAACATTATTCATAATTACAAATATTGCTTGACACATATTTCATATCCACTAATAATCTGCCACAACACCATTAAGCCGATAGTCTGGCCGAATACGGTAGTGCAATGCGGTTGTTTGCTAGTACATGGGTTAGGGGGCATTAGATATAGTGGTATTATAGCAATTGATCGCGGGACCGCGCCTTGTTTGTGCTGCGGTGCATGTGATAAAATATTGTATACACGCCTTAGCTTATATTGACTGCGAATCTGATTATCCTTAACTAGTTAGGATCAGTTGTTTTCCCTTCATATTTCAGAGCGTATTCAAATTTGTGCTCTCATATATTTAGCTTATTGTTAACTACCAAGCTGTTCATCACATCAACCGCTCATCTTTGAAACAAAACACGGCTACCTAGCTAAAAATGTGGAAGAACCAGTAGATGTGATTGACGTGTATAAGTCTGAACAACGTCGACAATTAAACAAAAGCCTTTCCGAGGATTTCCATAACGTTCTTGCACTGCGCAAACCTAACGATTTTCTGCGAACTGCATATTTAATTGCTGGTAGTAGGCGTTTTGGTGTGGTAGGCGTAAATTCGCCAGTTAGAGGCCAGCGCTTGATAAAATATTAGATTTCACGTGCATGAAGGACGTGTTTCAGCGTAACACTTAATTGAAATGTCAGACCGCTCGCCGCTTTAAAATGGTGCCATTTAATGCCAGCGTAGCGTTGCGAAATTCACCAGAGGCATTACAATTTAATGTCATTTATCTCATGCGGCGTAAATAACAGCGTTAGATGATCTGACAGGTGAACCATGGTGTACCATCATTGTTGCGTGGTTAACAGGCACATAAAACATATATCATGGTTAACTTAGATTGATGTTATTTTCAAAGCGTAGTTTTATTAGAAAGCCTTGTGACCATGAAAACCGTAGAGGTACTTTTATGCCGAGTATTGTATACCACTGCTATAGTTTGATGTTTTGTTTATAAGTAAAAGAATATCTAGTGCATTTTGGCGACAAAAGCATTAAATTTGGTTAATAAATTTTATTTAGTTTATAGATTATAGTAATATATATACTTACCTTGACAAATGCACAACTCTTACATCTAAGTCATTTTATCTTTAGTTAATTATAAAATTGTAGACAGATACTGATAATAATTTGCTTGATTAAGGTATAGTAAGGATTAAGATATGGATTAATACGTCACATATGAAAGAATGTCAATTACGGTAATGAACACACCATTAATGTTATTTTAATCGATTGAGATATTATCTACGTACGTCATGATATTTAACTAACATGTCAATAGTTCAGACGCCAGAACCATTAACTTGTACATGATTCCTAAAGAATATCCTCATTATTCATAAACACGATACAAACGTGTATGAGTTTAAGGCTGGTTGTACATGCAAAATCATACAGTGTAGTTCATAGTTTTATTTTATGACTAACTATCGCGGTAACCGAAGAAAATATTATGTCCTTAGCCATTGGACAAAGCCGAAATGTACATAGGCATAAGGTTATTTAGAATCAGTATACAAAGTATCATAACAACCGGTGTAGCGGTTACGAAGAAATTAACAAATTATGATTTTTTACTTTGGAGCAGCCTGTATGTGTTCATAGCTCCTGAGGTAATAAATAGTATGAAACCTTCTTCGACCTTATTGATTACCTTTTCAATTTATGACATTAATAAGAATCTGACTTTTGACAAATGTCATAATTGCCGCACATTTTCGAACAAATTGTCAAAAACACTGCCAATGAGTCATACAGTATGTTCCTTTTTTTGTCGATCATTGGAATTAATTTTTTTTTGAATTTTTTTTTTAATCTTTTGTTCTAATTAAAAAAATATTTACGTTTGAGCATTTCTGAGAAGTTACCTACGTGGGATTTAAGGCTTTGTCCCAATGGCAAAGGTCGCACGCATTTTTGTTGTAAAATTGCAGAGTAATTATGGGATGCGATTATATCGATATTTTGTAACCAAATAAGCAGTGTCCCACTTTTCTCGATTTGGGCTGTGGTCTTTACTGTGTTGTGTGTGTGTTCTATACGTGATCACAACGTCTTAAACGTTATTACTATAAGCGTCTTGATATATTAACATCCTCATAACATACAATTTATTCAGAAATCGGTAGATTGATCGTCAGTAAGAAACACCTGTTAATATTTGAGTAACCGAGGAATCTTGAAATTTGTCGTAAATTATATCTTTGTAAGCTGCTACCTATTCACATTCAACCTTGAATATTAAATAACAAAACATTCTTTCAAAATATTTAACTTTATAAACGGAAATTAAGAACATATATAGTAGGCACCCCAATATAGTATTCACAGCAAATAATATTTTACTTACATAAAAACTCTTTCACGTACAATAGACAATCAATTCGACATCCAAGCAAATTAAAATTTATTTTACGCCTAACGTAAAATTAGCATCGGCGTCGCGTCGCAGCGAAATAAATATTGTGCGTGTCTAATAGAGCTCTAGGTCCGGCCTAACAGAACAGACGCGGGAACCAAACACTAGTAGTAGAAGCGATGACCCAGAGAAAAACATGTTCTTGACTATTTAACGGTACATGACATCGATATACGCTCCTAACTTAACCTAACACGGTGGACCAACGATCAGGACCAAGATTGCAGAAAACTGTAGGCAGTGCACGAAGGATCGTTGGAGTGATCCTGGCGAAAGGTATACGCAGCGTACTTACTACGTAGGCGAACAACACGCGAACGCGAAGCAACGCGGCGCGTGGTGAATCAATCCTTTGATGCCTATAGAGAAGTGTCCTACGTGGGCGATCTCGTTGGAAACGCGAACGCCGTGGGCCCGCTGCGCCGCTTCGTGTTTGCGAGTTGTTCGCTTACGTAAGACACTGCGTTAACTGACTTCAGTGCTGCTTCAGGTTGAAATAATGAAATTTATGTTTCACCTGGAGCGTTTTGAATACATGAATTTACATTATGCCATACAAATATTTGGACAGAGTGCTACAGTATACTGGATTTGACAGTTGGAACAAAAGACGATTTCGTCAAGCTCAATAGGAAATATTACGTAAAATTCTGCGTAGAGGGCATCACTAGCACAATCACAGGGCCTGCCGCGAAACACGAAAATCGAAAATTTTCATACACATATGAAAGCTTTCCCCGTCACCGTGACAACAAGAATAGAATAGAATAGAAACACTTTATTGACAAACTGTCAAGACAAGATCAGACAACCAGCCAGTATCAGACACAGAGCTACAAACACATTCGATTAATGCTTCATCACGCTATCTGATAACATTATCGCAATGACGTCATAGTTCCCGCCCGGAATAAGCGATGTCGCAGAGTAATTACTAGTAGTGTCAATGATAGAACTTTAACGACGATCTAAAAATACACAGTACGGGAAGCACGATTCTTTAGTTTCTTGTTCTGAAATTGTTATAAAAGGCTGTCGTCAGCAAGAACGGAAGCACAGAATAAGTAATAGTATTATCACATACAACAGCCACGCACCGCCCCGCCCCGATTCGAATTACCTCGCCCCGCGACAGCAGATTGACGATCTTTTGCCGACCGCTCAGTACTGTTTTTAAGCAACTTACTCACACAATGACGCATGCTTCGTGTACAGACGTGCGGTTCACACATTGAAACGCAAGTGATTTTTGATGTATAGCGTGTCCGCCCTGTGACGGAAGCTAGCGATGTTCTAAGAGAGTTAAATGGTAATACCTAACTTTACCAGGAGGTGTATTCTCATTGTAATAACAGGTTATAATTTCTTATGTATTTGATCTATCAGTGTCAAAAGTGAAATTTCATTAGCTAAAAACATCAAAAATGATTGACACTGACAGATGATAATATCTATAACAACCCTTCCATAGAAAACAGTAAAGATAGTACCTAAATAAAATACCTAAGTAATGTAGATTGTACCTAAATAAAATAGTACAGTTTATTGTAGGTAATTGACATAAATGCTGATTGAGAAACAGTAAAAATAGATTAAAAGTCAATAAAATAGTACAGTAAACTGTACTATTTTATTACAGGCAATTTGTCATGTGATAAACAAACATTACCTGTCGTAAAATCATTACAATGGCATTTATAAATTGTTCTTTTAATACTAATTCGAGTATGTATTATTAAACAAATCTATTATGCCTATAATTCGCACTAGGACGCTAATTCAAACTTATATTTTGACATTAAACTGATATCTTAATGATTTAAGTCGCGCGTGCATTTCTCTTGTATTTGTCCGTACATGCATTGGCGCGAGAGAGATGCACGGGCGACTGACATCATTTAGATATCATCATCATCATCATCATCATATCAGCCTTTTATCGCGAACTGCTGAGCATAGGTTTCTCTTGCCCGGAGACAATCTCATCCAGAAGTGACCCGCAGTCTTTCGAATGTCGTTCACCCAACGAGCAAACGGACGCCAGGCACTCCTCATTTAGATATATTTTTTATAAATTGCAGGGAAATTTCCTTGGTAATTTATGTTTTATTATGGAAACATGGTGTATAAATAACATTTCTGTATATTGTTTCTCGCAAAACCATGCTTAAAAAATGCAATTTAGTGATTGGCATATATTTATGTGCTAGTTTTTTTAAATGAAATTATAACTGCATGTGAACGCATGAATTAGTCCCATCGATGGAATTGGTTAATATCCCTAGTTACCTAATGGCCTTAGTACTAACTTTTTTTGGTACAATAGTGGTAACGTTAAAAGGGCGTAACTGTCGTAAGTTTCTTAAGAACATACGCTCTTCTTGTGCACACGTTTCTTTAGATTTTTTAATGATTCATAAATTTTATACAAATATAAGAAAGCAAAATAAATAAAGTTTAGCTAGAAAAATAATGAAAAACTCTAGGAAACTGTTGGTTCAGGTTCATAATCTCTTTAGAGTTTCGGTTCGATTATCTCCCAAAGTATTTATTTAAGCAAAAAATTATCTTGAATGCCTTTAAATCATTTTTAAACCCTATTGAATGACGGGGCACAAATTTATGTACGTTATTTTTCTATAAAATTTTCAAAATATTCCTATCCCTAACTTAGAAACCCTTTTAGGTATGTATTATATTTTCCATTTGTAATATTACTAAGTGACTCTTTTGACAGTTCTACTCACTAAGCAAAGTGCAATATAATCATTTAAAAAATCTAAATTTCCCTATTTTTCACGTCAGGAGAATATTACGGAAATATTCTCAGTAAATTACGTTACCGAAAGTTTCCCATAACGGAAACCTTCCGCTCGCCCATCACTCACAATGTAAGTTTGAATTAGCGTCTAGGTATAATTAACTGCAGAAGACCCACAAAATATTCCAGTACTCTTTTCCTTAAGTAACATACGCCTTGGTTATGAGGACTCGAATCCTTCGTAATTAATGATCGGGGAAGATGAAAGGCTTACCTACTGGCGTATTCTAACCACTTACCGAGTTTATAACTCAGAAGCAAAGCTTTAAATAGTAAAGATAGGCCCGTTCATATAATTTCGACCGAGCATTCTCGTTTGGTGTACCTGGGTGCAATGCTAAAACGCGATTGTTTGATGAGTTCGTATCACGCGCGCGATTGGTCACAACTAGCTGCGTTAGACTGCACGATTGGCTCGAATTCGTGCGTGACACCCAAAATGACACCGCTGAACTAGCACCATTCTTAGTGCCGGTAAGGCCCGTCTTTACAAGCTTTACGAAATAAGTCAATGCTCAGAAGAACCGGAATAAGTGCGCTTTTCAATAAGTTAGAAGACAAGTTCTTACTAACATGTTAGGCGGCGGTAGGTACTAGGTACCTACTTACGGTGATAGCCGCGCGTACTGCTAAATCTTAAAGTTTAAATTCAATTGGCTAGTACAGCTATAGCCGTTACCGCAGCTTAACGTGTTAATGGCAGATATCAGTCGATCAGCTTTGTTTCGAGGATTTAATGTGGCTTTCCATCAGAAAGGGGTCCTTATACTTCATGTACAATAAGGACCTTTTTATCAGAATTTCAGATGGAAAGGACCTTATACTTGACGCATAAGGACCCATTGTACTCTACGCGCGAAACGCCCCTTACTAAACGGTACTTGATCGTGACGTCACCACGGTGACGGTTAATGCCGTTTGTTTTGAAGTATGGAACATTGCGATTTTGACGGTGAAATATTGCGTTTACGTATATGTATAGTTGCTATTCAATCTTTTTTAAATAAAATGTATGAAATCGAATGTTACCATATTTTTTTTCATTTTGTAAGTTTAATAAAACCTATTAAATTCAAGTTTAATAGCTAATTACAATATTGATCACAAAAATTTCTTAAATTTACATTACATTGACTTTCATTGATCCGTTCATTTCCTATTTATTTTTTTTAGTTATGTGTGGAAAAAATTATGGACTCTGGAGGGAAAGTGCTTTAAAACCTTAAGTTAGCTCATTTTACTTAAAGGAAACATTATTTTATGTTTAAAAAGAAACAAAACTGCAAGCAAAATTGAAAAAAATATATATATGTTAAGGTTTAACTTAAGGTTAGCCACTTTCCTTCCAGCAGGGCTTATTTATTTTTTCCACCCTGTATACGTGTAAAATTAAATAGATGTCATTTACGAAATAAAAAATGACCAAGGCCTCTACTTAGAAAATAAAATAAAAAATGATTTTTATTCCCAATACTAGGTGCTCTACGCGCGAAACGCCCCTTACTAAACGGTACTTGATCGTGACGTCACCACGGTGACGGTTAATGCCGTTTGTTTTGAAGTATGGAACATTGCGATTTTGACGGTGAAATATTGCGTTTACGTATATGTATAGTTGCTATTCAATCTTTTTTAAATAAAATGTATGAAATCGAATGTTACCATATTTTTTTTCATTTTGTAAGTTTAATAAAACCTATTAAATTCAAGTTTAATAGCTAATTACAATATTGATCACAAAAATTTCTTAAATTTACATTACATTGACTTTCATTGATCCGTTCATTTCCTATTTATTTTTTTTAGTTATGTGTGGAAAAAATTATGGACTCTGGAGGGAAAGTGCTTTAAAACCTTAAGTTAGCTCATTTTACTTAAAGGAAACATTATTTTATGTTTAAAAAGAAACAAAACTGCAAGCAAAATTGAAAAAAATATATATATGTTAAGGTTTAACTTAAGGTTAGCCACTTTCCTTCCAGCAGGGCTTATTTATTTTTTCCACCCTGTATACGTGTAAAATTAAATAGATGTCATTTACGAAATAAAAAATGACCAAGGCCTCTACTTAGAAAATAAAATAAAAAATGATTTTTATTCCCAATACTAGGTCTATAGAGCCGTGGGTAATAATTAATAATTTACCTTAATAATTTACTCTGCCGCTAATTTAACCTTAACCGAAACAACGGCAAGTTAAGACATCATTGCAGTTTCTATTAGTTTCGAAAACCCTCAAACAAACCTGCCATGTCCCGAAGATAACCCGACCCGTATCCGGCGTAAGTTTGGTCAAACTTGGTTTTACCTCAGCCGATGAAATTCTCAGAGGCCGATTTTGTTTAACAATTATATATGGTTTTCGTCTCATTTTGATACGACCTTGACCCATGTCATTCGGCATCTAACGCTAGTGTTGGTAGGAACTAGTTATTTGCGTCAAAATTGTAAAAAATCGACTCGTTTTTACGAGAAGACACAAAAAAACTTTCCGAGTCTAAATTCCAAGCCGAGTCCTTAATTAGGTCTTTTTTAAGCTCAACTCAAAAGGACTCGAGCCTCCGAATAAACTGTCAGCAATTTTGTTCGTGTTATTGCATGGCGTGATCCATGAATTTGACTTGAAATTCACATTAATATTTTTTTTTATAAAAAATAGTTCTCTGAAAAGGACTACAAAAGACTCGGGTCTCTAACAATTTGAAAAGAGCTCGAGTTAACACTTAATATTATATTACCTATAGTCAGAAGAATACAGTTGAGACTTAAACCAGAGGACTCGAATGACTCGAGCCTTAACCAACACTACCTTACGCGCAGGAATCATATGACGACCGGTCTGGCCTAGTGGGTAGTGACCCTGCCTATGAAGCCGCTGGTCCTGGGTTCGAATCCCGGTAAGGGCATTTATTTGTGTCATGAGCACTGATATTTGTTCCCGAGTCATGGATGCTTTCTGTATGTATAAGTATTTGTATATTATATATATCGCTGTCTGAGTACGCACAACACAAGCTTTCTTGAGCTTACCGTGGGACTTAGTCAATTTGTGTAAGAATTTTCCTATAATACTTATTTATTTATATGAGACTTACTTGAGATACCTTACGAGACGACACCTGATTGCATTTGGTGAGCACCAATCAGCGTTAGCGTCTCAGGCTGATTGGTGCGACGGCGCGCGCTGACTTCAGTCGTATCAAAATAAGAAACCCATATCAAACTGTTTATACAGAATCGGCCTCTTGGTTTTACCTCCGTCGATGAAATTCTCGGTTCAACAATACGAAAGTTACCCGTAGCACGAGTTTGCCCGGATAATTATCTTAAGACCTGTAAACAATAGTACAGACAATGCTTCGTGCAGATGTTTGACTTGGAAAAAGACCTTCTTAATTTAAAGTTTCATGAGGAAGTCTGTGATTACCTACCCCCATAGATATATTTATATTATTTATGCCAGTTCATTTTTTATATGGTTTAAAAATATCTCGTCCTGAGAGAAATACGAAAAGTTGCGACTGAAATGTATTTTGTTTGTTGCGACCTCAACATGTTATAAATCATTTAGACTAGAAAATAGCTTCTAAATTATGAATTCAAAAACTCACATGATTATACGTTTACCTATAATCATGTACGAGTACATCCAGACACAGAATAAAAAATACCTACTATCTTCGCGTCGGTAGGTACAGTTTCAACATTTTTTACTGTTATTAGCAATTAGAGAAATTATAAGATTAGATTAATATTATATGTTTTTATCAATTACTCTGGCAAAAACCTCACTATTAAAAGTCGATGTCTATTTTGTGGTCATCGTGTAACAAAGATGTGATCACACTTCTGCTGTTATGTTTTCTGTGACCACACTTGTCCGATCTTGTATCTAGCCTCTTAATTAAGTTTAGAAAGCGTACAATTAACGTGTTTATATACAAGCTATACCGTTTTAAGCTTACATGACATAAACTTTTGCCTAGCCGCCTGTTGTTACTTACTTTTTTGAATTGAATTGAAATAGCCTTTATTCCTGACGCATAAATTTTGACATTTGCTTTTACATTTATACAATTATCTATATTTTATTTATTTATATTTATACTTCTTTGACTTCTTTGTCAGGCTGTCTTTGACATAGGCAAATTGCTTTTGCATTATACTATGCACTTATCACATTTAATGATTTCTTATTACAAAATTAAGTAAATAGGTACCTACTTATCTATAATGTAAAGGTTTTCAACTTAAATCTGTTAGAATAGAAGATTATAAAAGCAATACGATACGATTTTTAATGATATAGCAGGCAAACGAGCAGACGTATCGCCAGAGTCTACCGCGAACCACGTTCGACGTGTTGCCTTTCTGTCGCACTTGTAAATTCGTACGCAAGTGTGACAGGAAGGCAACACGTCGAACATGGTTCGCGGTAGGCCCTGTGATGATAAGTAATAACCGTTGCCCATTCTACAAGAGGGGTTGGAAGTGCGTTACCGGCCTTTAACATGGGAGTACCTACGCCCTTTTATTGAAGTCCTAATAATACAGATATGGGTTGTTTAATTTTATAGGTACCAGTAGGTATACAAAGAAACAGCTGTGAATTTTAATTAGTTCATATATTATGTTTGTAGAGTTGGACTAAGCTATTAACTCTGTCAATGAAAAAAACCGTAAAAGTATAATCTCTATTAAAATACGACGTTTATTGTGTCAATTCCACATTTTAACTTGAGCTAGGAAAATTAAACATCGCTACTCATGTGACGCTTAAAACGTAAAACACACGAATTGGAAACACGTCTCTTTCCGTGAC
Source organism: Cydia strobilella (assembly GCF_947568885.1). Lineage (NCBI taxonomy): Eukaryota > Metazoa > Arthropoda > Insecta > Lepidoptera > Tortricidae > Cydia > Cydia strobilella. The sequence goes on from NC_086044.1 coordinate 19,187,130, forward strand.
GTGACCCGATCTAGAGTAGTGAAACACAAAAAAATATTCTAAAGATCGAATGTCACTATTTCTGTCATGTGACTATTCTATTGGTACATTATTTAAGCTTTGATTGGTGTTTTCTATCAACGACTATCGTCTAACACGAAATAGTAATACGCAAATCCGCAGCTGTGCACGACGACTCTTGCATCCGTGTTTGCACACAAATTTTAATTACGACTGGATGAGAGGGGATTGTAATTTATTTGTGCACAGTAATCCAGTCTTTACAACAGGTAATTTCATACTAACAGTAACGTCAGTGACACGAACACGAATAACGTTGAACATTAGAAATTCTACCTGTAGACGATTTGGATTTTAAATACACGTGTATATTATTGAAGTTGATTTCAAAATGAGCTTTGGTTATTAATGTTCAGTTAGCAGCCGAAATAACAATGCAAAATACAATACTTAAAATAATTTAATTAAAATAAATTTATAAGCACGAAGACAAAGGCCTTAACAACAACCGGTCGTGAGCTGTTTTATTCAATAGAGCATGCATAATGGCGAGCTATTGGCCTTCCCCCTGTTCTAGCAACATTAACCTATGTCTGATTTAGGTACCAAGAAAAATATGGATGTATGCATTTCGTTATCCATGCCTACAATGCAATATTCCTGTACTTCAATTTTCTAATAATTGACTGAAGTTAATTCATGCCAATGTCATGCACTGATCGGGCACAGCGGCTCAAAAGCAAATGTCGTCTTTGCCGATTTCAGTGCGGTCTGCCAATGTATGCAGGGACCTGCTACTGAATAATTTACGTTGAGCACATTAAAGTTCAAGTAACTCCCTTGATACACCAATCGGATTTGACTTCGGCCTATGTTGGCATGGAGTTCTGATTTGTGGTTTACATACTTTGGATTTTTAATAATATACCTAGGTACGTAATTTCAATGCTTCTAATTTTAGGCTGTCGCGTTTCGTCATAATTTATTTACGTTTTACCTAATTACCTTATGTACTTCCAATTGTTCGATGTATTTCAAATGAAAAGATGTATTTTGGTTATCACTGATAGTCTATGTTATTTGATTTCTTTGAAGATTTCATCGGAGACATTAAAACTACAACTGTTTTTTTTTTGTAACTGGTCAATATGCTGTTACTAAATTAATTAAACTGTTTAATCGAAACCCTATTAAGGTCAGTTTTGTCGGACAAGCCCACGTTATCAGCTCCGTCATCTAAACAGTGTTTTGATTTAATCTGACATGCGCGCATAATCCGTGTGACAAGCACTTACCAATGACATACGAGTATCCATCGAGCGTCAGGACGCATTTCCTCGCCGCGCCCGACGCCGATCGATGCCTGACTGCCCTAGGCGCTGCCCCTAGGGCTCTGCCCCCGCCTGGATCGCTGTGGCACTTATGAACCAGCTCCTTGTCACTGACACTGCTCCCGCCGTCGACCGAACCCTGCCTGCTGCCTTCGAGCAGCGCTTTACCTCGACGCATCATTACATCACACGCTATCTCCACTCAATAACATCTTAGGCGTTTTCACTTAGAAACATCTCACTCACTTCACCAAATTGAACACTGCACTACACTACTTCGTCAACAAACGCTGGTCCACAGAACCGTATTTTGATGATCAATCACTCAAACCAGTGATTTGGATATGTTTAGAGTTTCGACACTGTATATTTTGATATGTAACAGCTAGGCGTCGTAAATATCGCGGGTAATTTCGACATTTTCATTCCCTCGCTGCCGGGGGTCATAAATCAAGAAATTATTAGTTGTAAGTGATAGTGTACTGTTTGTTAATAGCGAAAGATAAATATGGAGCGTTATTAATTGATAATGAGTGATAACATTTTTCGATTAAAATCGTGATTTAATTTACGGTGTTTAAACAGCAATTGCTGATATTAAAACCGGTTTTTGTAGTGTTTAACACAATCTTTTAATTCTGATTTACGTATTATTAATTGAAGAAATATCTAATAACAAAATTGACGCTTGACGTTTGGTAATTACGAAACCGTCATACCTCAATATTTTAATTGCTTTCCAAGTTCAGTATTTCATTTCAGCCTTTTTACGCGTCATATTAAAAGAAGGACCATGATGTTTGACATAAACGGGAAGGGACATAACCATCAAAAACGGGACAAGTTAATCGAGTGCCAATCTCATTTCGAGCCGTTTCGGAGCTTGGACGAGTGGTTTAATCAGTCGATTGAATTAGCGTTGTAAATAGATGATCAGGACTTAATCGCGTTAATCGTCTTAGGATAATCTCTTTATGTAGGTTATTCTAATGATACAATAGTGACTAATGATGCAATGTGATCTGTTTCACTACATGGTATTGCTTGATTGAAAAATGTAAGAAATTAATAGAATAATCCTAATGTGACTACAGCTATTTTGTAAGTTACAATGTACTGTTAATTAGAGATAATTATTGTATAATCTTCGACACATATTAATATTTGTGACGCTTTGCCTTGTTAACTGTAAGTTACAGATGTTTACTTAATTAAATAAACAATCAAACAATTAAATGAATAAATAGATAATATGAGTTATTACAAATTCCTAGTATAAGAAATTCTGATTAAAATAAGTATGTTTCACAAATAAGTTCATATATGTGGCCTTGGTGAGAGGTTTAGGAGTATTTAACTCACTTGTATTATCATCATAATATATTCCCTTTTATCATGTGGGATAATTGACGCAAATATTGGGAAAACTGAATCTTTAATAAAAAGCACAGTAAAAAAGGTTTCAGGAAAAGCATTATTGTTATTAAGTAAGTTTTCCATGAAACTCAGATCTTTTTTTTATAGTAGTAAAACATGTTGTGTGAGTTGAAAACTGTAGAGAGGCCAGAGCGGAATTTAATAAATAAAAACATTTAAAAAAAATCCTCGGAGACAAAGCTTAGAGAACTTAATGTAGGTAAGTAAGACTGTATTTTGAACCGGGCTATCAGAGCAGATAAAGGGTAAATTTCTTGTAAGGAATCAAAAGAAAAATGGTAAAGCGAGTTTTGAAATGTTAATCGATGTTAAAGCTTGTTTTTCAGGCTTCATAAAAAAGGAACCCGTAAAGTCGGCAGAACCGCTCGTTGGCCGATGTTAGCATGCTGGGTAAGTAGCTAATTTTCTTTTATAAAAGGGGAAAGCTATTTATTCTTACTCAAATTACTTATTTACGTTATGATCAATGGACTTGAGATCATTAAAATAAAAAGAATCCTTTATAATTTTTTCAAGGTCTTGACAAAGTTAGCGGCGTCTTAATAATTACATCACACGTTAATTTGCCGTCTAATTAAGAATGGTTAGCGCCGAATTCAAACGGAGAACAGAATTTTCTCGGCAACAACGTAACATAATTTCGAAGGAAAACAAACGCTTGTTTGCCCTGGAACGTTCGTTTTTTCAAACAGCTCGTAATTCACTTGACTATGGTACGGGCATTTAGCTATACACAGGTGGGAACACGGAAATCTATTTTCAAGTCGACGAGTGTTGTTTTTCCGCCATAGTTACGCGTACGCCGGGCGTCCATAAAACATTGCGTCATAGCTAGCCGGGGGTGGGGGGTGACCCCCCATTTGTAAACAGATTGTGACGTTGTCCACTGGAATTTGCCAAATCGGGACCAACAGGTGGTCCCTTCTGCACGAGTGAGCTGTCAAGGTACGTGTTTTAATTTCGCGTGTTAGATTTTTCTTTTTTAATGTTTTTTTTTTCAAAACGCTCCAGATTTAAATTTTTAGCCAGGAAAGTACCGCTTGCAGCGGACGGAGACCGGTGCTTTCGGGGCGTTTACGCCGCCATACAGCGACGCGACCGTTACGCGTGGAAGGCTGCGCGCGACTGTCGCCTCGGACACATGGTTCCTGCCGCCACAGGTAGCTGATTGCTGATCGCTGATATTCGAAGGTCCAAATTAAAAACGGGGGTTGCTCAACGTCCGCTAGCTAATGCCCTATTGGGAAACTCGAGCCAGCTAAACGTTTTGTATTATTGGCTGCGGCAGAAATAATTGAATTTGCTTTTGGATTAAGCCTGTGATTACGCGTCGGTTGTTGCTAGACTAACACAATACCTGTCCAAATTGTTAACTACGATCAATAATTATCTGTTAAACTAAATTGCAACCAGGTGCAAACTTTTTACCGTATACCTACTGTAGTTATTGCCCCTTCATAGTAATTGGCCACTTAACAATTGAGAGTATTAAGACTTCTATTACCTAGTTTCCTTCTGCATTGTTAAGAGTGGCCAATTACTATAGCAGACACCCTAATCGGAGCATAACGTTTGAAAGTTTTTTTTGTTCTTATGTTTTTTAGTGTTACTATGTATTACTAGTTAATTACTACTTTCAATATAGCCATAAATCATAGCATCCCGTGATTTTGTGCATTCTGAACCATATTTATTACTGTTGCAAAATTTGGAGTGTAAAAATGAATATGCCTTTTCTTTTATTTCAATAGATAGATAAATAAAAACTTTATTCATTTCCACAACATACATGAAACACAGATAAAAAGGAGACAGCTAACAAGAAGAGCTTAGAATTAAACCTACATCACCTATTTGTAATTGGGCTTTTTCCTCCCTGCTAGGAGGGATGAAAGTGGAACTTTTCTTGCCAGTATAAAATATTAACACAATGAAATATGAAATCAGTACCTACCTATGCACATATCTTCAATCGATCTCTCCCAGGAAACTGGCTGTTTATCTGAACCAGACTTTTTAGCGGTAGTTTTTTGGGTTCCGTACCCAAAGGGTAAAAACAGGACCCTATTACTAAGACTCCGCTGTCTGTCTGTCTGTCTGTCCGTCTGTTACCAGGCTGTATCTCACGAACCGTGATAGCTAGACAGTTGAAATTTTCACGGATGATGTATTATAATTTCTGTTGCCGCTATAACAACAAATACTAAAAACAGAATAAAATAAATATTTAAGTGGGGCTCCCACAAAACAAAAGTGATTTTTTTGCCGTTTTGCGTAATGGTACGGAATCTTTCGTGCGCGAGCCCGACTCGCACTTGGCCGGTTTTTATTTTTTAAGAAAAACGATGTAAAAATATTATAAACATACCCGCTTCCACAAAATGTTCTGCTAACTTCGCTTTCGGCTATAGGGAAATAATACCGGAGAAAGAATCCAATGCCCATGAAACTTACCGGATTAAATGACAGATAATTATATAGACCTTAGATTTGCCAAGTGGATAATTTTAGTTTAATTTTTTGTTTACACATGTTCAAAACTTTGTCCAGGTTGTACTCCGCATACGTTATATCTACTTATTATATTAAAGTTGAAATCTTTAGAGAAGAACAATTAGGATGCTACATGCAATATCCTTGTCAAGATTTGGAATACAATATTAAAAATTTCAGATACGCCTTTCTATAAGATACCAGATTAAATACGTAATAGGTATAAATAAGGCCGGTACATTGATGGATTGGGATCATTAATATATGCGATTGCGATCTTATTTGGATAATATTCAGCCTACATTACATAGTTAGGTATAAAAAAGAGTATCAATCACGTTTCTACGTCTACAGATACATACTTGTATCTGTGTGGACCCGTATTGTTAATGTAAAAGTGATTGATCGATCTACTTCTCAGGTCTATGATTGAATTGTGATGATTGATTTTTATTGAGTGTTAATTGAGCTTGATAAAAAGTGAATAAAGTGACGGTGACCTCAAAAATGCATACTACAGTGAGGTATATACAAAAAGTGATTAAATTCCTTGTCACTCCTGCAATAAACAATAATGTAAATATACATTTTAGGGGTCCCTTTGTTTGAAATAATTATTGAAAGTCATAATGTAATGATTGTCATATTATCATTAGTCATAATTCTGAAACCGTTAACTTTTCAGGATTTTCCTCGGGTTATCCTATAGATAGGTTAGGTTAGGTTAGGTTAGGTTTGTTTCATGGCAATCCTGAAAAGTTACGCGTTTCTGAGAAAAACCAAATTATGACTAATGATAATATGACAATCATTACATTATGACTTTTAATAATTATGTCAAACAATAGAGACCCATACCTTTTAACATGGATAATCTGATATATTAATTAATTTGCGTAATTATTTTCTTGAAATTTTCGAGCATTTTCAAAGAATTCAAGTATCTTCATCATCACTCTCTGATGCAAAATATATTTCACTACACGATTTTTATAACTCCAAAGTGAAAGTAGATAGGATATGTATATGTCACGGTCACCTCACAACTTTTTCAATGCCGAAAGCTGTCATAAAACAATGTGGAATACCGCCCTTCTTGTGTTCCATTGTGGCAAAGTAGCAGCGAAAACGAGCAAAAGCGAGGTGCAATCTTAAACAAGATTTAGAATTTTATCGTCGAGAGGCTTCTGAGCACACTTTACTTCATATATTGGTTTTACTGCAATGCTGTGTTATTTGATAAATAAAAATAAAATAAAATTAATATCTACAATTGTATAGTCCAAACTACAAAAGCCCATATTTTAAACTGGAACTATAACTTTTTTTAGGCTTTATAATTTACGTGAGTCTACAAGTACAGTTACGAACCGCGATTGTTTAGCGTTGAGCCATTTAGGGTTCTAGCAAAATTGGACACACCATAGCGTAAGTATTAAACAACCAATTTAGCTAGGACCCTAAATGGATCAACAATCGGGGTTTAGCGTAAGTATTAAACAACCAATTTAGCTAGGACCCTAAATGGATCAACAATCGGGGTTCGTGATGGTTCCTACACAGTAACAGGGTAGTTGACACATGTTGAATTTTATAACTTAATCTAGTTAAATAGAAAATGAGCAATATATCCCAATACATTGGAAACTTAAAAAATATATGGGAATAATTAAAAATATAAGACCAAAAAAAACTGTTTTTTAAAGGAAAAAAATAACGGTACCATTCGATTCCTTATATTTTATTTAAAAAATATTGTAAAGCAACAATATATTACATAAACGCAACATTTCGCCGACAAAATCGCAATTTTCTTGTTTTCCATACATCATAACCGCTTCTAAGCAAAGCAGCTTCTAAGCAGTGAGACAGTGACGTCACGATGTGTTGCCATTTTATTAGAGCGTTTCGTCAGTAAAGTGCGGGTGCCCGACTTTGACCATCATTTGTGACTTTCGTATTGCTTTAAGACAATGGGTCCCATACAGACATTTGATTCTCAAAACAAACCTGATCGACTGATACCATTTAAAAAAATTGTCAACTACCCTATTGTGGTGTGGCAACTAATTAGGAGTCACACGAACCTAGCCACCGACATACCATATTATAACATCTTTATTACCATAGAAATAAGGGCGTGTTCCGATATTTAGCCACATTGACCGTCGCTATAATATTGAATGCTGACTGTACAAAACCTTACTCTATCTTCGCCACCTGTCCCTAACTTCACCATTTCACCGTTTATTGAAAATTATATTAAAACTTGTTACAAATGACGTGATACGTTATAATATATTTATTATTTACCTAATGCTAGTTACGGTGAAGTTGTGTACTAAAGGCGAATTTAGGGTACGTATTTTTGCAAAATCTTATTTTTAATGAACTCCAACATTGATAACGGGTTTGGTAATTGGAGACCACACTTATTTTGGTTTACCGTCGCGTGTAGTAATTATGTTGCTAACAAAAGCCAACCAATTTCTAACTAAGTTTCATTAAACAAAACGAAAATATTTTATTCGCGGCGGTGCGGTGTGTGGAACTCTTCATGAGGTTCAACTTAAATTGCCTTTATTAGCAGTTTGACGCGAAAGAGAGGCATAATGGTTTTCGAGTAAATATTTGTATGTGAGTATTTTGATTTCTATTTCAGCTATACATTCCTAAGGAATTGGCGATTTTATCCTTTTGATTTTTCTCACGGCCAAATTCGAACTTTAACATAGGTCAAAAATTTGCTAAAGATACGAAATGGATCGGATATGTCAGCTTAAAGTTTTTTATTTGAGGAAACGTCACTTTTGACATTGACATATCCGATCCATATCGTATCTTTAGCAAATTTTTGACGTATCTTAAAGTTCGAATCAGGCCGTAAGTCAAGGGAATGTTAGTTTAAGTAGGTAATTGTGATTAGGTAAGTACAACCTAGTTGGCATAGCAGAAAATGCTTGTAGTTAAGTCGGATATTTGTTAATATCCAAAGTACCCCGTTATCTAAGTTACCCCAATACACCTTACAGGAAAATTATGTCACAAAGTTTTCGTAAACAAACCATCAATCATCCTTACATGGCCAGTGGACATTTCTGTTTCATTATAGTAACCAATGCATTTCCCGACAACAGTAAATCGATACACCACTGTACTTCCTGCCCAAAACACATAGACACTTATTACAGTTCGAAAGGAATATCAATACGAGGTCAAGGTAAGTTAGTCGTGTAAGTATACCGTGGCTTTCCACATTTTATATTCTTTCCTCATTTAATTGGATCAACGTCAGCAAGCCAACAGAGTTCGCGTGTCAGTACCACATTTCGTCTGTACCTGGATGTAGAGGAGAAAATAACAGCAGGTCTGAAAGCTACGCCATTAGTCCAAGAACCTAGAAGCCTCCCGTATACGTTAGATGGCCAGATGGCAACCGTATTTGTAAACAACTCTTGCCGGTGCCAATTCTTTGGCTGAAGTTGCCAAATCGGATTCCAGGTCTGTTCTGAAGCATACCACGGTGAAAATGATTAGTTGAGGATGAGTTCAAGCCTCAAAAACTTACAATTTTTAATAATATAATTTTATATAAGAAGGCGATAGAACAATCCATTTGAAGAATCATTTTGTTTTACACTAAATACCTTGCCTGAAATTGAATTACGAATAAAACAGATCGCCCTGACAATTAGCATGAAAAAGTTATGACAGTTTTTTATAGTGACACAGGTCCGAAAGTCCCATAACTCAAATCTAACTAATTTGTTTGACTAAGCGGATGTTAACTGAAATCGTCAGACCATTGTAAAACCAGGCATTGAAACTTTATTGAACTTACTTCTGTCTTGTACAAATTTTACACAAGTACTAGCAAGATGCACTGTACCTAATATTAAATCTATATTAAATAGATAGTTTGGTAAGTTAAATCTATATTAGATAGATGAGACACAGACATATTAAACATATCGAGCAATTTTCGACTTAAAATACGTGAGTAACCCGTTATAATATATTTAAATAGATACTTCCTGCGCTGCAATGCTGTTGACTACATTGCTATAACAAACTTCAAATTTAATATTAATGTACTCCTACTTGATAAGTCCTTTTCTTGCAGAAATAGTATTGCTGCCTATTGCGTTGCTTCAGAAAATTACAATGTTGATATCCTGGAATTGACATTTCTTTTTCTAGTAATGCTGCGCTGATGTTGCTATTCCAATTAAAATTTACCTTTACGTCCACTGTCACTGTCACAACTGTTGGTGTAGGCAATTTGTTTTATCGTAACACTAGATAAACTCGCGAACATGGAATTTCCCTACGTTTATTTCTATTTTCTTTCCTTTACCTGGGGATTTAATCTAATCGCTTGCTATGCGGCTTGAACGCATGGATAAACCAGTACAAGAGCGCTCTGACTTCACGCAGTTTTTACTGATCTCGATCTCGCATTACATTGGTATGAAGAATTAACTCGTTCGACCAAAGAAAATACAGAATACAGAAAATAATTAATAAATAATATAAATAATTTATACTGAGTACACCGCTGGCGCTGGCTTAGTCAGACAGGGTCGACGGTATGAACATGAATTTGAGACAAGTATAGGTATTATTTTTCAGAGAAGTGGTAATAGTAATGGTTTTTTCTCAATGACAGAACAGAACTTTCACGACATGTTTTATGGAGAAACTTTGTAGTTTTTTTATAAATAGAAATAGAAGTACTTTATTTGGTGTAAAATATAAAACTTAACCTATTACATCTTATTCTAATATATTCTAACACCAAAATGGATGTCACTCAGCATATGCCGATGACTAAGATATTTAGCCATGGCGCTGGTTTTCAGGGCAACCAGGGAAAACAAAATTAAATTAAATAAAACAAAACTAAGCTAACATGTGGGAGAAAGTGAGTTTGTGCTTTGAACAATTCGAGAGTAGGTGAACTACTGGTACTATCTGTCTCAATACTTTTTGTACCTAATATTAATTAGCTTACAATTTTGTAATCAGAATGAGACATTTATTAAGTACGATTATATTACAAACAACTGTTTTAAGAAGATGAAGCAAGTAAAATCATTACTTATTACTGCGATTTAAACGTGGAACTTCTCTAAACTAAAATGATAAATGATTAGATTTAATAGCTAGTCATAACAGAGTCCTTGGTAACAAATATTGAATAAGACCGGCTTAATATAATCCTCAAATGTGACTCACGGGCCAATTCGAACAATGATCTAGATGTCAACTAGATAGATATGAAATAGAAACTATAACGAGATATTTAAGAAAGTCATGTCAAATTTGACATTTCCGCGATTCTGAATGTCCTCTTGAACGATCTCTTTAAGATTTGCTTCTACCGAAGCTTCTAAATTGCTAATCCCAATGCATAATGTGACCGCTATTACCAAGACACAAGGTCTCGTTTGGATTTAAAATAATATTGAACATGAACATAGCTTCGATCAACTATAGTTGACATCCGTACTGCAGCGGTGTTCCCTTACTGGCAACTCTGATTGACACCCGTAGGTAAAGGGTTGATATAACTTAGACATCCAATGGATATCCCAAAACATCACAATAATTGTAGCGTGAAATGACAATTGGTTTCTCAAATCGAACTGCAAAAGATGACTAGTTGAGGGTTTACTAATGTATTGCCAAAAATCGTTTCCCAAAGTATTACTTCCCAAACTATTTTACGCAAATTATCATTTGGCAAAATTTCATTTCGCAAATGTTCATAATCCAACCTAACCTAACCCAACCTTGTACGAGATTTTCATTTCCCAACTATGGGGTTGCGAAATGAAATGGTTGCGAAATAAAAACTTGCTAAAATTTCATTTGGGAAATGAAACTGATGTCATAAGTTTGTTGGGAAGTGAAATTTGGCGAAAAATATTTTGGCTATACGGCGGTATCCCCTAGTTGAGAACTAAACTATAACGTATCTATGAGATCTTGTATTGTTCTCGTATCTAGTAATTATCACGTTGTTCGAATCGACCGGTTAGTTTTGGAATTAGGTCAGCGCTTGTTGATTCCTGGCAGTCCTGGCTTAGAATGACTTTGGTTAAATAGAACATTTTGTGTACAACCCTAACAATTTCAAAAGCAAAACGACTACTAGGCTAGGTTTTGGTGCTCAGCGCTGCCTTTTTGAACAAGCCTTTCGTAAGTATTCAAGATCCCACTCATGATCATTTTGATTAATAGATTAATAAGAGTGTATAGTGGTTTTGTTGGAACAAGGGGCGAATTATGATTTATTCCACCATCAGCAGAAAGTAAAAGCTGCCAAGTTGATATTATTATAGCAGGTATCAATTAACCTACGCGGTTTGAAAATAAACCTCGAAGGGAGAGGGAGGATAGAAGATATAATAGGATAGACTTAGTCTATTAGACTAGTTAGTACGATGGTTGTTGGTATAGCGGTCTTTTGGAAATCTATTTTCGCTCATGTCGTCGCAAATAGGGACATATTTGGTATCAGTGCATTCAGTGTGATGTCCTGAACACAAATATATGAGATGACATGAGCGAAAAGTAACCTAGCCTGTTTCGCCAAGCCACTAAGTCTGCGGTACTGTCATAGTACATGTTGTACTCACAGTAAATTCACTGCTATCTATCGACACACGATTAAAACTAAAAATAAAAATATCAAAACATGTATTTATATATGGATAAATGATATTTTTTACTGTATTAATTATTTTTATACGATTTTGACCCATGTTCTTTCACTGATATGCGTTAAAATTGTTAAATAACAAACGAAACCGTCAATGCCATCTATACGAGAGTAGGCCAAAGGTACTGGCGCATCTGATCAAGAATCAAATTTTCTTAATTTTCGAGGCACGTTTTTTCCTTAGACTGCATCCATCTATTACGGAGTTATGTTTGGAGGGAGTAAATTTAATTTCGCGATTTCGGGGTTGGTCCCATAGTAAAAGTTGCTCAGTAAGTATAATCCCAAAACCTCCCTGGCAACAGGAATGCACTTATTTTTTAGCCACCGTGTATAATATTATCCATATAAATATATTTGTTACATGGTTTCTAAAATGTGTCTGCAGAAATTCGATTGCCCTTGGATGTCTTTTAAAATAATGATTTAAAACGCAAAAACGATTTTACAGGGCTTACTACTCGTAATGTATCGGCACATTTTACCGCATAGGTACCTATTTTCAGTTCCCAGTACAAAAATTGCCTGAGGAAAAATGGGCCGTGTACATTTCAGGTTGATTTCATCGTAGGTAGCAAAAATGTGTACGCAATGCCAGAAAGGGATAGCGAGTATAAAACAAAATGTGGCATATTTCCCTTTTTGAGATTATAGAAAATTTCTGTATGACCTAAGTAATTCTCACTTCCTCCATACGAAAAATTCGTCGTTTATTTTTCATTCAAAGTTTGATAATTTTTTTCCTTCGATACAGAATAAGTATTCGAAAGTTAATTAATTTTGTACCAAAGTTATCGCTCGTCCGCTACTTGAAATATTTTGGCCTTAATTAAAGATCTTATTTTCATTTAAAAATTATGATTTGCTTAAATTCAAGTAGGTATGAAAATACAAAGGATCAGATTTCTAAATTAATTAAACATTCTAGATTAATAAAATTCAATTCAATTTTCGAAATAATTTATATGTCTTTAGTACCTATTCAATTTCAATAACTGTGATTTATCGTTTTATCAGTATATTATTTTTAAGCTCTTACGGTTGTGATGACCTGGTTCAAATCCTGGCTCGTACCCGTGAGTTTATCGGAACTTATGTACGGAAAATCATTTGATATTTACCACTAGCTTTTCGGTGAAGGAAAACACCATGAGGAAACCTGCATACATCCGCGAAGAAATTCAAAAGTGTATGTGTAGTCCCCAACCCGCATTGGGCCAGTGTGGGGACAATAGCCCGAAACCCTCGCGCATGAAAGGAGGCCTATTGCCCAGCAGTGTGACGTATACCTAGGCTTAATTATTTGCCCTGTGGCGTCTCCCAACAACGGTAGAGCGGACAACGCCGCAGGGGATGTTAGTGGGTATTCTCTTCCTCTCCCTCTGCCTAGCAGAGGGAGTTACGGGATGAGCGAGTCCCATATACCACCCCCCAATGGGCTTCCCCAACCCGGGAATGCATGCGTAAATGCATTTACCCCTGCGTCAAAAAAAAGGCTTAATTATTTGAAATTACAATTAGGCAATAAGGCCCATACTACAAATACCTTACAGACTAACATAATTAAATATATGCATTTATTATAAACTTAAAAACTAAACACTATTTAGGTGACAAAACGGCGTGGCTCCGTTATTGAATCGTCTGGTCTTGTGTCGGATTCGGCAGTTTGCCCCGGAACCTCCAAAACACGACACCCTTCGGCCAGAAGTCGGCCGAATTATATAATTATGTTGTAAATTTACTTTAAACTTAAACTTAAATAAATTATTTACCTACAAAACCTGATTTCTCTTTAAGAAATAACAACTGTCCAGTTTTACATTCAACTCACCGATAGTGTATGTAGCGCCATCTATCTGAAAGGTCGCGCTCTTACATTTCTTGAAGAGCTTTCCGCTCACGACCTGCCTCATCGCGCTGTTATGCGAGGCAGGGTTCGTAGTAATGTCCCGCCTCGCCACCGTGGCGCTAGTGTCGAACTTGTTCCTCAACTCGTCGAACGATAGCTCGGGCGAGTAATCCGGTGTCGCCTCCTCACTGCTGCTCACTTGCCCGCACGTCTGGTCGCCTGGTGGCGAACCGACCGACTTTTTGTTCATTTTGTTTTTTCACAGCACTAGAAACACTAAAGCATGAAGTCTACATTTTCGTTCGGTTTTCAGTCTTACCTGAAACAAGAAAAAAAAAAAACATATTTATATGTTTAGGCACATAACGCCACATAAGGCCAAAACACAAATTTTAATACGAGAACGGCTTTTGGCATTAAGTCCGCCATTTGTAAAGTTTTCTTTCTTTGTGCAATAAAGTTTAAATAAATTAATATTTTGTCATAGAATTAAAACATTCAAATATAATAGTCACACCTGAATGAAGATATTCAAGTTAATTTTGGACCATAGTTGTAGGGAATCCAAACCGGTTTAGAATTGTATGAAATAAAAAACCGGTTAATAACCGGTTATTAACCTAAATTTCATACAAATATAAACCGGTTTGCATTCCCTACATAGTTGGGAGCCTTTGGACTATAGTTGTGTAGTTTCACGTACATATTTGTATCAATTTACATCTGGAGTTTAAATAAAATTCTAGATTCATTTCAATCTATAAAAATATTGATTATATATCTGATTCTGAATAATAACAAAACTATTTGGTACGAGCTACTTACTACTTGGTTAGACCAATATTTCCAAGATAGACGGTAAAAATAAACATACTCCAATCATAAAAAGGGTTTTGTTTACTTATCTCATCACATTAATAAAATAAAAAAATCATACGCTTTCGTATGGCCACTTTTATCTAGATTTATGGATACAGTAGAGACTACAGTACTTTAGGTGGCCACGTTAAGAATAACATTACAAAATCATTAAATCAAGATAACCCAGAGAAGAAAGAAAGGCTTCGTAAAATTACTGCAGATCAAATAGGTTTTGTTTGAAACAAAAAATCGGACTCTTAGTGGACGTCCCTAGGGGCCTGAATAAACTTCTTTGGCCCAAAATGGAAATCGGGTCCGAAAGGGATCCACGCAGCATAATTACATTATCATTGGCTTAAAGGACGTAAGCGCTGGTGATCCGTAAGACGCGGGTTCAAACCCCAGTTCGTACCAATTAGTTTTTCGGAACTTATGTACGAAATATAATTTGATATTTACCAGTCGCTTTTCTGTGAAGGAAAACATCGTGAGGAAACCGGACTAATCCCAATAAGGACTAGTTTACCCTCTGGGTTGGAAGGTCAGATGGCAGCCGCTTTCGTAAAAACTAGTGCCTACGCCAATTCTCGGGAATAGTTGCCATGTCCGCATGGCCCCCATGAGCCGTGGCAAAAATGCCGGAACAACCCGAGGAAGATGATGATGGTGGGCTTAATAGGACGTGGGGCGTGTATTTATTGGTATTATTTGGTAAATTGATAAGTTTTCATTACATACGTTTAGAAAATTAACCCTTCGTCAACTGATTATTTTTGGCCTAGATAATATGATGAACTTTCTCCCATTATTACAAATTAGGTTAGACTTTGATTAACCAAACAGCTTTTTTCAAGCCAGATAATGTTTGACATGGTAGACATTGTTAAAGAAGCTTATAAGTTATAGTAAACTTTACGTTAAGATTCTCAATACGTTCTGTACTCCTAAAATTTATATATATATCGGATTAGTTATTAATTAGTTATTAATATAAACTGTATATATACAAAACCAATATAAACAGTGCAATTAGGATAAAGTTAACCAACACTGAACCTTGCTTCATTGCTTTTAATTATTAAATACGTATGCACACCCACTACTTTTTACGACATGCTCGTATTACACAAAGTAATTACAATTACCGTTAAATTGAAACTCATTGGCAATAACGACATTACTGTTTTATCGTATTGAAGTATTGAACTAATACATTCAGATCATTGAGCTAGTGGATTTTAGTAATCGACCATTCAATGGCTTCAACGCAATCAAATATGTCAGCCAACGTAGTCTCAGGTACATATTCCAAGATCACCCAATTTCCGCATTCAGCATTCCTAGCTATACACATTTATACATGCGGTGCGTCCATATTGAATCAAGCTCTTCTACTGACTGCAGCGCATTGCGTCTATGAACATACAGACCCAGAAAAATATATTGCGTTTGTGGGACACAATGTAAGACAAAAAGGTAGAAAATTCGGAGTTTTAAACTTTCGAATCCATGAAAATTACCATAGCAAGCATATTTGGAACGATATAGCTTTATTGAGGTTGAAGAAGGATCTAAAATTTGGAAGGAACGTCGCTAGAGTACTTTTAGTACCGGATCCACCTTACGATGAGAGGGCATCCGTTGCTGGTTGGGGTGTAACAGAGGTAAGCTTTAAAGTCGACACGCACTAGATGTGTGTGAGTAGACGATCACGTTCCCGTTGTAACATCACTTATAACGTATGACAAGCGTCTCTTGCGTACCAGTATATTAGTGTAGACACAACGTCACTAATAGCTATACACTACCTTTTGTGAAATGGAGTGGAGGCCTACTGATACATTCACGTTTGGTTGTCAAAATGTTGCAGACTCGAGGTAGAACAGCTCACAGCTGTAAGTTTTTTTTTTAAATATATTTTTTGTCAACGATTAAAATAGAGCTAGTCCTTATTAAGATTGTTGTTTTTGTAGGCATGTCTCTTTGAGAATACAACATACTAGTGCAGTAATATAAGACCCTCGATTTTTTTAATCTTCCAGGTTGGTGGTAGCTCTATCAGCGATTTCCTCATGCACGTCCGTCAGAAGGTCTATAAGCGCAAAGCCTGTGCCCTTATTGGCTTAAAACGTGTGCCTCGAGGCACCATCTGTGGAGAGCATAAACACAAAAAGGGGCACCCAGAGGAGTAAGTTGATTTAAGAAAAAATTGGTTAAATTTATATCGGAATTTTACGCTGCAAATTTTTATATTATAGGAAGATATTGAAAATTTTACGCTTCCGGCAGGACTTGAAACCGCAACCTCTTCACCAATTTCAGTTTCTTCTCTTCTTCCTCTACTTTTTTCTTCTTCTTTTTTCTTCTTCTTATTGGTTGCGGGCTCAAGTCCTGCCGGAAGCGTACATTTTTCTATTTGTTTCTTTAATATAAAATTTTGTAGTATTGCTCCCGGACGTATCTGCTTGTATAAAAATCGGTTAAGTTTACGCTGTTTTTCAACTAGTGTGTGGCCAAATCTAGGACGAATGATCCAATGAAATTTTGAATTAAAATAATTGACAAACCGTTGTCATTCAATCCACATCAAAATGACGTATGCCAGCTGAGAGGTTAAGCTAAGCAACAGGCGTAGGTAACAACATCACTCACACCAAGAATTAAAGTAAAATATTGTAGCTCTGTTTAGAGCCATATATAGCACGCTTCGTTGAAATTAGCTTATAAATTATGAAAAGTTTGACCGTTTTCTATAAGTTAAAAGTAGCAGCCGCCATACTTAAGGTCAGTTAAATATTTCATTGTGCGCGGTGCCATCCGCCCTGAATCCTTTTTCGAGCAACACTAGTAACTAACTATCGGTGGATCTTTTGTATGTTCATGTAACACCTCTGGAGTTGCAGGCGTACATAGGCTACGGAGGCTGCTTAACGTCAGGTGGGCCGTATGCTTGTTTGCCACCGACGTAGTATAAAAATATATATTACAATACGGTGTGAATGATGTTATAGGTTATTTACTAGGGCGAAGTAATAGCAAATATTACTAATGATTAATCAAATCATTTCTATTTATTCTTATTAACAAAATAGCACGATTATAGCAGCTTCGTTGTTATGTTGAGTAAGTAAAATACCGTAGTAAAAATTCTGTAAGTTTTGGCACATCGAGTTAAATTAACCTGAAGAATTTTCTTGCCCAATAAAATACCTAATTGTAGTTTGTTTACATTCTTTTAAATACCTAAAGATGTATCTTTACGACAAAATCATGTACCTACCTTAGACTAGGAGGTAGGTACATGATTTTGTCGTTGTGTGCGTGACTTGAACTCTCGCGCCCATGCCTAATATAATAATTTGCTTATTCCAAATCCTACATAATCTGTATGTATTTTTATTTATTTTTCAGAGGCGACTCAGGCAGCGCTTTAGTAGTCCGTGGTTATATTCAGATCGGAATTGTGTCTTTCAATAGACCAGACGTGTCTACAACAAACACGGTTTACACGGATACGGGTTACTTCTACAAATGGATTAAAGAAAATGCGAGAAAATTGTATTGCAGTGAATGGAATGAAACATTGTATCTATAGATGGGTTAAAACAAATAATAATTTGTAAAAATACAAATAGGTTACTTTTAATTGGTATATTAAATCGTTGAATTTTGGAAGATATATTTAATTTCCAAATAGGGTGGATGTATAATTGTTTATCACACGTGTTTATTGTTTAATTTGCAACATGTCTCAACTCAACAGAGAAGTACTACCTAATACTCGTAGCTTCAGAATCTATATACCGAATCGTAAACTAGAAAAAACATAAACATAAGGCCTGTCCGTTAAAGGTACATTAACACATTAAGATAAAAAACTTTCTGATGAACTGAAATATTTTTTCTCTAACTATGTTATTTATAGCACTTGACTAGTGATTAAGTTCAAAATAAACCATTTTGATACACACGTATACACATACTGCATCCTAATGCAAAAATGAAGAAATTGTTATTTGCGAAACTTTCGATCGATTTGCCACTAATATTTTGTTTTCCCAGGATAATTAGTAAAAGTATATCACAAAGTCATAACAAGGTCTAAGATTCCAAAGAAGAAGTTAAAATCATTGCTAAGACCTTCAATTAGCGACAGAATATCATCAAAATATATACCTACATAAAAAGAGCCATTAAATGGCTCCTGTTTTCATACAAAATCGAAATAACTGATATGAAAGTATTCAAACCCATATAATTTTACCAAACTTTTACAAATGTTTAACATTATTAGAAGCGGAAGTTAATGATATCAAACATATTTGCAATAAAGTTCTTTGTCACGATTTTAATAAACATAAGCGTAACGTAAGCAAAACACGTTCGTACATAAACACCCATCTTTTTAAATGGACCTCTCAGTTGAGATAAAATTGCAGACGTCTCTTCATATAATCATCTTCCATCTAACTATGCACATGATAAGAAGAACAGCTGCGCTATTTCTGTAATACAGAAGATTGTTGGGATAACAAAGGAATGAGCTACGATCGACAGAAGATAAAGAAACTATAATAAGGGTCTAATCTTCCATTTCAGCGAAACCATAATAGTATTTTGTGCAATAGGTACATAATAAGAGTACTTAAAATTCAAGGGCTGAAGCTACAAAACGAAACGAAGTTGAGTTTTGTAAAGACAGGCCCGAGAATTTTAAGAACTAAGAACAGCGGCAAACACCTAAAATTAGAAATAAAATCAAAGTAAATATTGGTTTGTAGATGTTTGCCTAGAAGTGAGAATAAAAAAAACAACAGTTGCATAATATTGTATGAATACCCCTAAGAACACTGCTGTTAGGATCCTAAGAAGTTAAGAACACTGCACCGGGGCCCCGCGCCGCGCTTCTTTTTTTTTAACTACGTCGTTGGCAAACAAGCATACTGCCCGCCTGATGTTAAGCAGTCTCCGTAGCTTATGTACGCCTGCAACTTCAGAGGAGTTACATGCGCGTTACCGACCCTAACACTCCGCACCCTCGTTGAGCTCTGGCAACCTTACTCACCGGCAGGAACACAAAATGCAGTTAATTTCGATCTCACTGGCAGTCATATAATCGACAAATTAAAGTGTTAGAGTAGAAAAACAATGTTTATTAAACATAATAATCTAATTGAAGCATTGACACAATCGTTCGCTGTGAGTTTTACCACGCCAATTCCAATTTTATTATGATTAGACAACTGTTATTTAGCGTTTGACAGTAGTATTAAAAAATCTTAATTATTGATATCAAATTAAATTTTATTTCTTGTTGTGATAAAGTTATCATCGAAATACAAAAAATTCTAATGTCGAACCACAAGTATGGCGTTGTTTCACAGTGAGGTGTGATAATAAAGTACAACCGCAGATAATTCCACTTGTCTGTACTCTGTAATTATTCTAGAGTACAGATAAATCAATTTGCTATTGATGAAGCCGTTCTTCCGCAGCTGTGCCTCATCCTCGGATAGAACCGAAGAGAAAGAGAAATAAATTTTGCTGTTGGTCGGAGTACGCAATCAAATCCTTTATTTTCTCTCCTTTAGCTGCCGAAAAGGGCGGGGAATAAATCCGACAATAGTCAACGCTTAATCTTAAAGTCACAGTTTAGTGTTCCATAATTTAGATTAAGATAAGAAGATTGATGAACCAATCAACTTTCATTGCGATCAAAGCTTAAAATAACGAACGCTGTCATTTTATTCAATACGCTTATATCGCTAGCACTTTCTTATGTCCATTGCACATTTATCAATGTCTTCTCAAATCCTGTCTAATAAACCCAAACTTGATAGGGCTGTTAAGACTTGCTTTGGCTATGCCGCGGCATTATCTGAACAGCTTCTATTAAAGCATTATTGCATAATCATTTGAATTATTAGCTCATTTGTACCAAATTTTAGCTCAATCGATATAGGGAAATTGTTCAATTTAAAGTTACAAAATTCAGTTACTACTAAGTTATCTATCTCTACGTTTCTAGAGAAGCCTGCGTATCACAACCTTAATTAGTTAGTAATGTTTCAGATTCCCCATTAAGTGTATTATTTTGATTAAGGAAATAATGTATTTATTATGTAAGCGCACATAATAGGTTAAGCATCAACTAGGTGTTTTATTCGCCAAAAAACTGTTCTGCAGTTTGGCGAAATATTAAGACTGTAAAATATTTATTGTTAATGTTAGAAAAAAACCGGCCAAGTGCGAGTCGGATTCGCGCACGAAGGGTTACGTACCAATTGGCAAAAAACGGCAAAAAAATCACGTTTGTTGTATCGGAGCCCCACTTAAAAATTTATTTTATTCTGATTTTAGTATTTTTGTATTGTATTGTATTCATTTAATTCAAGCAACATGGCTCATAAAAGCTTTGAAACATAAAGATCTATTAAAATTAAAATACAAACTTAAAAATTAAAATATGTATTACTAAAATATTAACTAAGTTACTGGAAACATGTCAAAAATAAAAGAATAAAAATTAACTAATAAATAAAACATGATTCACGTAGAATTTCAGATAAACTAACTTTAAATCGAATGTCATACAAAAATCATAATCGCGTAAAAATAAGTAACATGTCCCTCATAAATTAATTAATACCCATACAAGACTTCTTATTTAACCCATCTGTGAGACACTGGTGCGTGCAATGACAACCAGTGCCTCACAAATGGAGAGTCAACTCGATCTGCGACGACCGCTAGTAGGGCGCTTCCGCTGGCGCGCGCGCGGCGAGCTGCTGACATAGCCCTCTTGCGCATAGTAGCGTAAAAGCAATCCACGCGCGCCTCCGCGAACATACCCGAGGCGCTGCAAAACCGCGGCAGCCGCAGCAGCGCCCTAAAGGCGTCATTGTATTGAACACGGAGAGCGTTGTATGCCCTTTGTGTATACTTAACCCACAGGCTGCACGTGTAAAAAGTTGTGCAATATGCACGGAACAGTGTGACTTTCACGTTATGCGAGCAACTGGCAAACCTGCGGGCTATCATATTGGCACGAACTGACAACGCTCTCCGTTCCCTTTTAATGTCAGAGTCGTCAACCAGATCGTCGGTCAGCAAGTGACCCAAGTATTTAAACTTGTGGACGCGCCTCAAGGGTGCCCCATTGAGACACACAGGAGGAACGTCCGTTGGACCCCGCTTTGAAAACCATAATCTCACTTTTTTTGGAGTTATATTTTAGTCCATGACTAATGGCATATTGTTCACAGAGAGTTATGAGTTCTCGAAGCCCGCCGACGGACGCACTCAGTAGCGCCATGTCGTCCGCGTAGCTAATATTGTTAAAGCAAACCCCATCGATGTGACAGCCGACATGACGGCTACTGAGTACCTCAATAAGCTCATTAATGTACAGATTAAAAAGTGTGGGCGAGCTCAACCCACCTTGTCTCACACCACACTCCAATCTGTACTCATCCGACATGGCGTCTCCCCACTTGACATAGTTGACCTGATTTCCATACCAATACTTAAATATTCGTATAAGCTCTAGTGGTAAGTTAATTTTTACAAGCTTTTCCCATAGCTTATGGTAGGAAACCAGGTCAAATGCCTTCGACAGATCGAGAAAGCAGGCGTAAACGGGCGTCTTTCGGTCGGTATAATATTTGACAGCATGCTTAAGACATACAATCGCGCTATCAGTTGATAGTTTGGGTCTAAACCCGAACTGATTATCGTGCAACTTAGCAAAGTGATTTAGATGTTTGTTAAGGAGGCTGTCAAATACTTTGGCGATCACCGTAGCTAATGAGATCGGTCTGTAGTTAGCCTTATCTCCAACATCTCCTGTCTTATCCTTAATTATGGGGACTACAACCGTTCTCATCAGCTCAGTCGGCAAGTACGAATGTCCAACACATAAATTAAACAATGTAGCCAAAACTGTAGGCAAGTGTGAGCCTGCATACTGCAGATGCTCAATGCTGAGTCCGTCAACTCCAGGAGACTTGCCCCTTGACATTGTTTTGATTGTTTTAGCAATTTCCTCAGGAGTAAACTGCAAGACCTGGTTATTATTTACGTGCTCAGCATATGCATGCAGCATATGGGGGCATATGGTCCGACTTCCCAAGGGGTGATTCCATGGCAAATTGAGATTTGAAAATATTAGCTATTCCTCTGCGGTCACTTACACCGTCTACGCTCGCTGGAAGGCCAGCTTTTCTATCTAACTTGGCGGTATTCTTCCAAAAACCGCGGAAGTCATTTTTGGAATGCAATTCGGCAAGACGGTCCATTTTGATCTGATTACTATGGTTCTTACACCACTTTAACTTAGACTTAAACACACGCCTTGATTCAACCATATCGTAATAGATTCGACCACCTGTCGGTTTACCATGCAAAAGCCATATCTGGAACCTAGCCCTAGCCTCTCTATGAGCCTGACTAACATGCTTGTTCCACCCTATCACGTTATTTGTGCGTTTTTTGCGACCTTTACGCCCACCTTCATGACTCAAAACCGCTGCATCCCTTAAGGCGGCTACCACCTGTCCAAACAAATCGTCAATTACATTTCTATGGCATAGATCATTACAAAATGTACCCATACAGCATACTAAGTTTTGTGGGTCTATCGACTTTAACTTATTATGACACTCTACAGAGTACTTATCAATTTCAAGGCAATTACGTTCACCCCATAATACCTTATCAACTGGCAATAATCTGTTCGGAACCTTATGTCTAATTAAATTGACGTCACATTTTATCATTAGTGGGAAATGGTCTGACCCTAGTATATTATAATTCACATACACACTATTCACGGTATCTAGGGCCGAGTTAGTAACAACACAGTGGTCTAACCACCGAGTGGACAGTTTTTATAGCGGCAACAGAAATACATCATCTGTGAAAATTTCAACTGTCTAGCTATCACGGTTCATGATTTACAGCCTGGTGACAGACGGACGGACAGCGAAGTCTTAGTAACAAGGTCCCACCGTAACCCTTTGGGTACGGAACCCTAACTAGTACCGTGTCGGTAAAGTGCATGTAATACCTCTGAAGCTACGGTAACTTACCAATTTCAGGCATGTACTTGCTTTATTGCCACCAAAAATTGGTTTACCGGAAAATCCCAAAGGGTTGGTTAAGAAGTCGCCGTCCTTTTTAATGTATAGCTAAATTACCAAGAAGGAAGACTGAATATCATTGCAAGACAGAAAATAGTTTTTTTTTAGTTTGTAATTATATTACTAGATTTGCATGCTTTTATTTTTTAACGTCATCCAACATGTCCGCGTCATACATGTCTTAAAATTTTAACGTCATTATATTTGTAGTGCATCGAATTCTGTACAAATAATTCCTACCAAATACATACAATATGGTACCTTCCTCCTGGAAACGTCACAATTGCGGATTACGGACACCCGAACTAATAACTACAAATCGTTAGCAGCTTCCATTCTATCATTAGCCACATTAAAACTTTTTCCTGCCCAAGTTGTCAACTATATGAAGAGCGAAAAGCGTCGAGTTTTTCTGCACCTTCACGAAGGCCCATTTATTATCTCATTAGGAGTGAACGCCTCTTATCCGGCTATATGTCTTGCTTTGAGACAAACGATTTCGCTATCGGTGGTTTAATTTTATTTTGTTACAACTGCAACCTTTTATCTAGACGAATATAAAACATTTAGAATTGTTATTTCCTTCCACTTTTATCTGCCATCTGTTTGTGACGGCAGATGATCACAAACTGTAACACATTGGCGCCCGATATACAAGAAGAGAAGACGTGGCAGACCTATGAAGAGATGGAGTGACGACATGACAGGAGTAGCCGGGGCATCTTGGCCAAGTGGGCCCAAGACAGAGAAAACTGGAAAAATTTGGCCCTTACACATAAAATATTAATAAAAATAACTTATTGAAGACATAATTACTAGTACTACTATTATCACTATTAGTTGTGAAATGATTATTTTAAGCGATATGACTAGATTTATAATAGGATAAATATGATAAGTATTCCATTATTATAGTATGATGATGTATGTATTAAGTTGCTAAATTATAGTATTATTGCTGTGTATTTTGTAAGTGAAAATTAATTTTCATTAACAATGTTTGTCATATTTCTCGCCTGAAACACAGGATACCCTAGTTCAGGCACATGTAAAACGTTACTATTTTGTAAGTCTTTGTTTTGTATGAATGTAAGCATGCCACGTGTTTTTTGAATAATTTATGTTTATGTTTATAATTCTAACAAATGAAAATTAATAATTTAAAGAGAATTAAATCATATGTATATAAATTGTAAGGGATAAATAAAGCTTAAAATAAAAAAAATAAAAAAAATCTACTTTTATAGATTTTTAAAATTATATTTAAGCCTAGAATCGTAACCTTTTATGGTATTCAATGATGTCGCAAAGTTTAATTTCCGGATTATTTTTAATATTGTGAAGGCTCAGAAAACTAGTAGCTCTGTGGGTTGTCGACTTCGTAAATTCCGATGGCTTCCCCATTTTGAAAAATCTCAAACAAAATGTCACCTGCAGAGGCGAACCACCGGACACATGAAAGCATTTTTATCCAAGCTAAAATGGAGACGCTTCGTTCGCGCTTTGCGTTCCCTCGGTCAATAATTTATTTAATCATCTTGAAAAAAAATATCAATCATCACAATATTTTGTATTTTAGTTGGAAATAGCCTAATCAAGCAGGTATACCTTAAAGAACAGGGTATAGTTTATGGCTATAATATCTGTGCCCTGGTTTAGCATTAGCTCAATGACTAATAAATCCAGGCAATGACGTAAGCCAAAAACTCATGAGAAATATGATGGTAAACTTCTTACATTACGAGTACCTTCTGCGTTTTATGTTCGGTAATTTTCAGAAGTTTTACGTTTTAAGGGTAGTTTACAATATTTTTTTTGTAGCCACGCCTATTTAAAAATGAAAATGAAAAATAAAAAATATATTTATTTTGCACAAAGAAAAATGGGAATTTACTGATGGAGTATACAATGTATACATGTCATGAGGTCGAGGTTGCGCGCATACAGCGGTTCTTATATTTATAACAGTATAAATAGGCCGGGTCCCCAAACTAGGCATAGCCTGTATTTTGGGCGACCAGTTAGTGTATTAAAAACTAGATTGAAAAAAAGTATGTCTACAGGTAAAGATAGGTACATTCAAATTTTTTACAGGGTGGGAGATAAATAGAAACGAGCAGTGTACAGATGTATTTTTTGTTTATTTAAAAGAAAAGATTTAGGGGATATTGATTTATTTTGGTACGTTGTTCTGTTTTTGATGCAACTTAAAAAAAATAAAGCAACAAAGTTGATAATCAATACTCAATAACGCTCATAAGCCTGCAACATACCGGGGGCACATTATTATGTGGAATGCATGAACGGGCTTTGCGGTCTCTATACTCTCTATTGTTTCCTAGACGGCTGCCTTGGACGTTGGACGGGAACAAAAATTTTTCATGAACATTTAATTTAAAATGCCTAGTAGGTATTTTCAAAATTACTTTCTCTTACACACGCATTGCAAATACATAATTATCATATTTCTGACTGTGAATCAGGTATTTGATTTGTATAACACAAACAAATAGGTTCTGTCCGCGACTTCGCCTGTTATGTGTGGAATGATGATTTCCGTGATAAAAATTATCGTGTGTTCTTCATCGGAAATCAAACTATGTCCAAGTCCATACCAAATTTCACCAAAACAGTCTAGCGTTTTAAGCATGAAGATTATGCTGGTAGCAATCTAAAGAATAGATTGGAAATCAAACTACAAATGTCCATACCTAATTTCACCAAATTCGGTTTATCGTTTTAAGGTTGAAGATCAAACTGAAGTTTTCAGCTGCCTTAACCTACTGGCCATTCTGGGTCTAGTTCTGAGGAGATCTCACATACTTTCTTCCATATAGGTTCAACAGAATTATGTATAATAAAAAAATACGCTAGAGCGTTTTCCTGGATATGGGTCTGGGAGAAAGGGCATCTATTAGACAAACCATACTAGCGACAAGAAGAGAAAGTTTTGTTTTACAGTTAAATATGTATCAAAGTATTCATTGCGAAGGTCACGAAGTTCAAGCTTTACACTGTTACCTAAAAAACTAGCCTGAATATAAAGGAGTGCCCGTTAAAATTTAATTAAAACTCCACATTTTACAGTGGGAAGAAAGCGGGCGAAAGATAAATTAACTATACTAGAGCTTAATCGAAACGGTTTCTTTGATCAATTAATTATTTGGCGTGCTTGGAATAGGTTAGAGGGATACTTACAGGAATTCCCCCTTTTTTTACAAGCTTTTATTTAGGTATCTTGCAATGTTTTTATGTAGGTATGTATGTGCGTTCCGTTTTTCGGATCAAATCTTGTACGTTAAATAAAACCCACTTCCTATTATTCGATTGAGCTGAAACGTTACATACATATGTACATACCAAATATAAGTTGGGTGAAAATACAATACTATATGGTACCATCGAGCATATCTAATGATGGACACAAGGGTAGCTATAGGAATTCTGTGATAAAACAACGTAAACTTATTGTGTTTGGGTTTGGTAGAATTGTCTCTATGGGTCTAAGTTGCCTGTTGAAAGAAAAGTACAATCAGTGAGAAAAGCTTGATGTAGACGGGATACTCGTGTAGATTGCGTTAAATATTATAAAATCGAATAAAGGCAGATTATGACGGATTGTATCCGGTCTTTGTAATACGGGCACAAAAATAATAATGAAATATACCTGTATGATGTGTAGGGTGTGCAATTTAAGTAATCATGATCCATCTCGCTTCTATTTTTTCTGTTTATACCCTCATTCATCTTTAATTCAAATGTATAATTGATTTATCTGTAAAGGGGCCTGACTACTGACTATCAGTCCGCCGGACGATATCGGCCTGTCAGTTAGAACAAAAGATTGTCAGTTCCGAACAACTGACAGGCCGATATCGTCCGGCAGACTGATGGTCAGTGGGCAATTTAAGAGAGGTTGGAGGAATGAGGGTGCAAAAATAGTACGAAGACTACTAAAGGGCAAGGTAAATAGTAGGTATAGTGTTGACATAATTTCACATAAATTTATTGAATCGTGAACTTATTCAAATCCATTCGGTATTTAGAATTTATTTATGAACCAATTTGGATTTTGACGCTGCGAATAATGTAAGCTATGAATATTTAAACGTTCTCTAACAATTAAACAAATATCGTACAATAAATTTCTCTAATTTTAGCAGCTTTCCTGTCTTGGCGATTCTGAGTTATTTCAAGTGGTGCTTGGATGCACACAACTTGTTTATTTTACCATTGCTTACAATTAAGACTACTTAGGATTTTATCATAATATATGTCTTTACAAATTCCTCTTTGGCTTACAAGCTTTAAATCTACAATTAGAATGAAAGGTAAACAGATAATTTACTAAAATATAACTTAATAGAGCAGAGGGCTCTGTGTTATCTATAGTACCTACTTAAACAATTGTATTGAAATCGAAATCGTAAAAGTAAAGTTGCATTTATATAATATAACGATAATACTTTTTTATTATGTATTTAAATATCATTAAATCCCATTTACTTATCATCATTAATTTAAGAGCCTAGCTCTTGTCGGTGGAGCAATTTCCATGTATCTCTTTCCTGAGCCTTTTGTTAGACCGCCTGATACGACACGACGTTTATCTTTTCCTTAAGTTGGTCCATGTATGTTCTTCTTGGTCTCCCTCTCTTCCGCCTTCCTTCTACTTTCCCTTCCACAATATTTTTTATGAATTCGTTTGTTTTACGACACGACGAATTCATTTACTTATCAAAAAAAAACACTTGTAAACTACTTAGGATTTGCATACCTTGCGAGAAATATTAGAAATTACTCCCCATATTATGCATTATTGAAAGAAACATAGAAAACATTTTTTACAAGAAAGTGTTACAAGAAACCGAATAATCTCATTTCAAACACAGTTATAAGTCGAATGAGAAATCAAAGTTAGCGTTCGTTTCTACACAACTTCGCCGTCGTAATTACGCAACTTGATGGAAATCCAGGCTTGAACCTTTGATATAAATGAACAACGAGTTCTTAGCAGCTTCCTTGGCATATTTAACTTATGATGACTACATGAAATGAGCAGTTCGCCGAAGTCCAAAGTGGAATATTTGAAAGCCATCCGGCAGTTGACTGTTTCATTGAAATGGTTATGTAAGTAATTGATCTGGGACTATTATATCCACCATATGGATATTTTCTAGTTTATTTTAACCGTGATTGCGATTGGATAATGCAAATATATATATATTATTTTAATTAACCGTCTTCTCAATTCAAGACCAAATGCGTAAAATTATTGTGTATTGGTGTTGTCACATAGGTAGTCTTAAAGAATGATGACTGTAGTAAATAAATGGTGTAAATAAAAAATAAAAAACTATTATTTTATCCACTTTTAAATTTATTCTAAGCTTAATAGCATCGATCGCAGACGTTTCTGCTTGTTAAAAATTAATTTAGAATGGGTAGCACATCGTAACTGGTGAATTTCCAATATGACTTGGAACTCCGGTGGCCGTTTAAAAAGTGTAACACTCTTACGGTAGATGTCGCTAGGGTCCCCTAGACCCATATAGTGGGAAGATTTGTTGACTATGGATGAGGTCTTGGTGGCTCAGTTGGCAGAGCGCTGGAGTATCGATCCAGAGGCCGTGAGTTCAAGTCTCACCCTAGGCAGTAATTTTTCCACTTTTAAATTTATTCTAAGCTTAATAGCATCGATCGCAGGCGTTTCTGCTTGTTAAAAATTAATTTAAAAAACTATTATTGTTAGCACAATGTATAGAAACTTTTATACCTCCCAACTTGACTAAGTTCCCTTACACAATTCCTTAATCACTCACCACTTTTTTCTATCAAGCGTTTTTTCTACTAATACATGTAGTTTAAGATACTTTACAGTACATAAGATGCTATTATATATTATATACGAATGCACAGGCAGCTTAAAATAGCTCATACGTGCATATCAATGTCCTGCACTTGTGTTTTGTCCATTCGTAAAATGTTTGTCGAGTCTGTTTTTAAAGAAGTTCAATGAAGGCGCACTGGTAATTACGGAATGTTAAGTAGGTACTATATAAAACATTGATTCTCTCGTGTCAATTTAAAATACTCCCTTCGGTCGTGTTTTAATTTATTGCCACTCGTCGCGAATTTCCTAAATTTCGCACTTATATCGTAATGTACTATTTAGATACAATAATTTAATACTTTTTTATAAATTAAAATTTACCTACATCATGAAAAGTTTCCGGAAGAAAATTAATTTAAATTTGGTACCATATTTTTTACCGTTTTATTAATCAAACACCAAAAGTGAGAAATCGTTTATAAAGTATTGTAGGTACGAAAGGATATCCTGAAATAGACGTCCGCGCAGACACACTATCGAGTAAACATTGCGTGACGTGGCGGCGCTCAACCGTGCGTGCACGCACTCGCGCACAAAAGTAGATCACATTTTACGAAAAAAGGTAAATTACTTTTAGCAGGTAACCTGAAAATCGGAAGTAGTACAAATTAAGATAGAAGGGCGACTAAGATGTCGATAAAAACTTAGAAATTGATATCTATGACAAAATATGTCATCATTGTCATTGGCGTGCATTTTTATAACAGCAGCGATACTAAATACCAGGAATAACATAGTGCATAAGGGGACAACATGCGGAGCCTCTGCTAGCTCTTGAACTACTCTGCTAGCTCTTGAACCAGAAACCCACCGCTCACCAACCGCACCAACAGTGGAACCTTAATAACGCCTGGTCCAGCAGACGTCCCAGACAGCTAGACCCACGAAGCCACACATATGGGTTCAATGAACCGTGCTGTGTCTGGAGCATGCTCAACCACTTGAGAGCAAGAAATGGTTCACTGCACGTGCCTTCAGAAGAAATGGGGATGGAGGGACCAGGAACGCTGTGAATGCGGATGGCCAAAGCACTGTTGGGCTTATCGTCTTGAAGTTCCCACTGACAAAGTACTTATGTGATGGGGCCCAAGGAAGATTTTAAAACCATAACGAGTGCAACCATTACCTAGGTACTTGGAAAAATGTAAATATATTGTAAATTAAGTAAAGAATGTTAATTTAATCGCTATACGATAATAAGAAAATAAATTTCGCTCCTATTTATGTATTCGTGGGAGCAAAATGTAACTCCTAAACTCATTCTGCGACGACGAAATATCTGTTTTAATATCTGTGATATATAGTAATATTTTTAACTAGATTCAGTTATAAAAGGTACCTATGTTGTAGATGAAACGATAATATCTGATGCTCTGTTGATCGTACATAAAAAACTGATTACATAACATTTAAAGGGTGTTCACATCTAAGAATCAACGATCCATAACGACTTATTTCGTTCGTCAATTTTTCTCGCGACTGTACATTAAACTCCGTTATTTGGATAAACTCCGTTAAGATGGAAGCAACTCTCCAGTTCCATTTGATTATTTACATTATCAGTAGTTACGTAGGTAGGTGATTTTGCGTATCTTCATTAAACAGAGGTCGAGTCGTTTGATGGAATGAAACCGAATTACTACAAGTACTAAGTACTGTACAATTGATCAAACAAATTAAGTTATATTACGGGACTATACATCACATTTTTTGATTTGTAACATAAAATACATTGTCTCGTGCAAATTTTATGGAAGGTTTTCAAGTGACAGGTATTCAATAGGTACATTTGTATTGGGAACCGTACATGTCAGACCTAAAGAGTAGAGTTAAACCAAGAAAAGTCTGCAACGATTTTGATAGCATACGCAGTGGAAGTGTTATTTATACGTCATAATCTCATAGAAGTTTGACGTTTAAAATAACACTTGCATTGCGTGTGCTATCAAAATAGTTGCAGACTTATCTTGGTCTAACTTTACCTATTTAAGATTAATAAACTTCACATCTTTATGGGGGTGCTGTCCCCTATTTAATTCACACACAATCCCGTGCCCGTTTTAGAGTCCCGTTCATAACCGCCTATTTTATATACGTTCGATAACAAGGGCTTGGTTTACTCTTATACGGTCATAATTGTAATCTAGTGGGCTAATTAATATTTGTAGCCAGTTTATTAAATAAATATTGTAAATAGTTGAAAATGTCTGCTTCAGTGGCCACAAATCATTAGTCCTGCTGCTAAGCCTCGTGGAACAAAATGACTGAATGAGGTAACTTGAAATTGTTAAGCTATAGCAAAGAGAATATATAGGATAGAGGGGTACTGTCATAGTAAATTTTGTAGTTACAATAAATGTACTGCCATCTATCGACACACGACGAAACTAAAAACGAAAATATCAAAAAATGTAAATGTTTTTTTTTTTTTTTATGGGTAAATGTTTTTTTTATTTGCATTAATGAAAACACATTTACATGACATTACAGTGTATAAAAAAAAAATGGAATTAAACAATAAACTACAAAACTAACTAAAATATTTTATTCAAAAAGACCTCCGCGAGCTGTACCGGGTGCAAAGGTGCCCATCACACTTGCCGCGTTACCACGTTGGATAG
The DNA here is from genome assembly GCF_947568885.1 of Cydia strobilella. Lineage (NCBI taxonomy): Eukaryota > Metazoa > Arthropoda > Insecta > Lepidoptera > Tortricidae > Cydia > Cydia strobilella. The sequence goes on from NC_086044.1 coordinate 19,219,485, forward strand.
CGATGGCCAACCTTTGCACCAGGTACGAACCCGCGCGAGCATCAGAGGTCCTCTCCCTAATCCTATGTCCCACCTCCCTAATAAACGATATGGCGTCAGACCCCCAACACCCCGTTGTCTCGAAGGCGAGGGGTACAAAATAATAATTTGCTTCGAGGATGGAATATTTCGTTCTCTTTCTTGAAGCTGCCGACTTTGCCGCAGCGCCAGGTGTCTGCACCGTCCGGCTGAGATGTGACGCGGCGAAAGTGCTGACGCACGTGGCGTCCCACAGTAGGCACTTCCCCTTCTGCCATGGCACCAACGTTAAACCGTCCGGCCTTTTGCCATCGGTGCGACAGAGACCCGGTGGTTCCAGAACACACGGTATGTTCGCGGATATTAGGGCTCTCCGGACGATGTCATTAAGCGCGTGGTGTCTGGGAAATCTTCCTGAGCAGCGACAGCAACTCAATGCGTGATGGCCATTAGCTTCCACCGTGGAGCCGCAGATGCATTTGTGAGATATGCAAACATCGCAGCCCAGGCGAAGAGCTACAGCCACACGCATTGAGTCACTGTCGAGGAGTGTTCCCAGGTGAGGGGAAGGTAATGCCTGTAACCACGCTCCCGCTTCTACCTTTGACACCGACCGGAGTCTTGCCAAATCCACACCCGTAGCAGCACTCAAGAGACGGGCAAGTGTGTGGGCAAGTTTTTTTATTTGTATTTTTTTTACGACTTTGACCCATGTTCTGTCACTGATAACAATATGTGTTAAAGTTGTTAAATAAGAAAGGAAACCGTCATCGCCATCTAGCCGAGAATAGGCCAAAGGTTGATATTGGTTATAGCGCCATCTGTGCGAGAATCAAATTTTCTTGATTTCCGAGGCACGATTTTTCCTTAGACTGTATTCATCATTCATCTTATACGGAGTTACATAGGTCTTTGGCTATAGGTATTGGCTGAGTTTCAATACCGTTCCCGAGTTTTCTTTTTGCATTATTGGCTTCATAGAGGTCATGGTCATGGCTCGTAGGTAATCTTCTATAAAGTTAATTAATATATATATATATTATTCTAATTCATTTATATGATTAAAACATTACCAAAGAACCATTTTTACCATTTGTCGAGTGACAAAATATTTTTGATTTACGTTGTCGGGTTAAAATATAAAGTGCTTTGTAGGTAGACGTTAGGTTTTATACAATTAATATTAACTACTAGAATTGAGTATAAAAGCTACATGTACTTAATGGCAGTTCCTAAGTTTTTTTAATACTGCCGTTTAAAATTCATAAGTTCTCAACAACTCTCGTTAACCAAACTATGATTGAGGCTTATAGTTTCGGGTAATTGGTACAGTCGCCATCAGATATATCGGAGCGGCCGAGGTGCTCAAGAATATCTGAACACGCACCTAACGCCTTGACAATAGAGGCGTGTTCAGATATTTGTGAGCGCCTTGGCTGCTCCGATATATCTGATGGCGACTGTACTGGAAAAGATGGTCTGAATTTTTGTGAATAATATAAGTATAAGTTGAAGATTCAAAATTCAACAGTAAGTAAGCCCAAGGGTTCTTTGTAAATTTTGCTATTAAACTTTTTATACTGTTAAAACTTTTTAAATTGCCACAACAAAACATAAATTTAATCGTATCTAACTTTTTTTTTAAACTTGTTTTACCTACTTTTGAATCTAAATACAAGTATGTTTTCACCATTAAGATAAATAAAGTAACGCATTGCAATTGTATCCATTGTTATACTCAAACTCAAAAATTATTTATTTCAAGTAGACTTAAAAATAAGCAGCATTTGCTCGCAGAACTGATGGCCGGTGGGGCCGGAAGGTTCTGGAGTGGTGGAGTGGTGGAAGACGAACTGCCGGTAGGCCTCCAACAAGATGGAGCGACGACCTGGTGAAGGTCGCGGGAATTCGGTGGTTGCGAGCGGCACAGGATCGGTCGGTGTGGCGAGCCTTGGGGGAGGCCTATGTCCAGCAGTGGACGTCTATCGGCTGAGATGATGATGATGATGAAAAATAAGCACTTTTGACAAGACATGTACATAAGTGTACTTACAATAAACATATAAATAAAAATATAAATATTTAAACCCAACTATATTACAAAAAAATATTTTGATGCAACTTACCATGCCCAAAACAAGTGACGCTTTTAACTGATTATCTTTCAAACCATTAATGATTATTTTATAAAAATATTCCCGCTAAATTACTATTAAGTAGCTAGCCGAACAAGTTAGTTTCGACATGGTTTCGACCAACTGACTCCAAGTTACTAAAGCCACAGGCCATACTAAGTTTTAACACCAAACAAACATCATTAGCAGTTAACCCGTTAACTGCCTCTAGTTTCCAAACTAAATTAACCTTAATGATATACGACATAACGATCATTGTCGTCTGAAAATGCTAAAAGGTAGCCGTATTCAAAGTACCTAATAGTAACCACATGGTTGTAATGTTCCATAAAATTTTAGCGTGGTTGTTTACATATCTATTTAATGGCCTGTTACAAAGTAAGTTGGAGCTAATGGTGATTCTTCATAAATTAGCAAAAAGTAGCAATACGTTTTACAAAGACTGCTGCTGTGGGCACCTATAAGTGGCTAAACATCAGTCAATGTCAATTATCCTTGTTGTAATGTACTAGTGTTGATGTATTATCCGTTGGTGATCCTTAAATAAATTAAATAAATAAAGAAAATTTTTAGTTGACATGTTACGGTACAATTATTCAATGGGGGGTCCATTGAATAATTGTTTACCTCCTTCATACATATTATATTTGTATATATAGTTTTTTTTTGACATTAACAAATTCCTCTTTATTAACTTGGCTCAAACTATTACTAACATTGTATGATAGATGAGATGAGATCCGTTTTCATAGTTTTATTTCATGAGTAACTATCGCGGTAACCGAAGACAATATTATTGTATGAAATGTTTTTTTTATTTTTATTATATGACAACGAGTATAATGGATTAAATACTTAGAATAGAAACAATAAATAAAGCCTTACAGAAAAAAAATAAACTACAATTAACTAAACTAAAACTACTATAAAACTAAAAATCTAAATCTAAAATGGGCCCCCGTGGCATGGTGCCGAGGATGCTGGCAGCATTTCCTCGCTGGATCGCTATGCTCAAGCGTTGGGCGAGGAAGCTGCCAGCTCTCTTATCTCCGGTCCCATCCACCAACCGTTTCGCCAATTGCCGGTATAGGCCCTGTGCTGCGGGGCCCCACGGACCAAGAGTCTCGACTCCAAATGCAACAAAGTTAGTAGGTACCTACATATTATATTTTATTTCAACAAAATAAATATTTTTAATGTGTTGTGATACTTGTGATCTTGAAATATCATCAAAGATTCTGAAATAGTGTTTCGTATGACGGAATAGTTATTTGTTATACAAGGGTGCAAAGTTGTATTTTACCCGCGAGTGTAGAATTGAAACACGAGCAAGCGAAAGGATTCTATAGGTGAACCACGAGCGAAGCGAGTGGTTCTAAAATAGAATCCTGAGTGTAGCGAGTGTTTCAACACACGAGAAGTAAAATACATTTGCGCCCGTGTGTAACACAAAACTTTTCACCTCACTATAGCGAGGAAAGTGCAACATCCACTGGCGTTAGATCATCTTCATCACTGGAATCACTCATTTCTTTACGATATTATAACAGAAAACTCTGGAAGTTGTGTTTTTTTACGCGAGTCGGTGAGAAAAGGTTTTAAGTAAAAAAATTGTTGACAATGTTGACATTTCTGATGTATGAAATGTCAACGATGCGTTTTGAAATTGCATCGACTCAACTTGTGCGTTCAGAATTATATTTAACATCATTATAAAAAAAACAAACGTTTCTTATGGAATTTTAAGGTTTATGACTTAAAATCATTAAATAAAGCTAAATTTGGTATTTTTTATTAGATTCTCAAACCATTCATTTAATGATAATTAATATCGAACGAACCATTATCATGAGCGTTTTACGTTTTGTTATCTGTCAAGCTACTTAAACACGCTCCATCCAAGGTCAAATTACTTTCCCCACTAGTGGATAAAACGCGTTTTTTCCCGCTTGTATTGAAGGATAAACGACAACTTTCCGAGCTAGTGAGGGGAAAAAGCATTTGCCTTTTTACCTTTCATTAGAAAAATTACTTAAGTTAGTTAAAAATTTACTTAATTTAAATGTGTAAAGAGCTGCGTTGTACGTATGTTCGTACTCATCAATGATTTTAATTTATTTTGCACCCACAAAAATGCGAATAAACTTACATGAGAACCATAGAGATAATTTTGTATAAATTACCGGCGTACGTTTGACACGAACCCTTACGTTTGCATATCTAAAGCCGCCATGAACATTAAAGAAGTGAGCATTCATCATTTTGAAGAATAACTTCAAGAATTGCTATAGGTCGTCCGTCAATAACTCTCGTCGAGATTATGTCAATGAATAAAACATCACAGGTCTCTGTCGAAGGGATAAAAGAAGATGGAACTACAAATCTATGATGAAACATATTTACAATTCGTAAGAAGATTCGACTGTAAAATATCAGAAACATATTTCACGATAAATCGTCTTACTACTCGTAAATGCGTAAGTAATCAACGTACTCACTGCTAAATAATTGTGATTATTTAAATTTAGATATTTAAAAAACCGGCCAAGTGCGAGTCGGACTCGCGCACCGAGAGTTCCGTACTTTTTAGTAATTATTTGTTGTTATAGCCGCAACAGAAATACATCATCTGTGAAAGTTTCAACTGTCTAGCTATCACGGTTCATGAGATACAGCCTGGTGACAGACAGACAGACGGACAGACGGACAGCGGAGTCTTAGTAATAGGGTCCCGTTTACGTCTACGTACTGTATTTTGTATTTAAGTACCTATTATTATATTATAATGATATATAAAAAAACACATTTTTCATCAAAATTAAACCTATGAAAAGATTTCAAACGTTTATTTTTAAACCCTTCTATAGAAATAACTCTACCTCTTCCTCAATTCCACAAAAAATTTAAATGAGCTCAAGGATTCCTACAGACTCAATAATTAAGTCATTCCATCATTAAGTACTCAAGTTCCGAGCCGCGGCTTAAATCTTTAGTCTCTTTTCATTGGCTGAGTAATAATTTCCTTGCATTTTTAAATCACTTTAGGAATATATAATTATGTGAAACTTTTTGAATAAAACTTTGACAATGAGTTATTTTCTTCTTGTTTAGCGAGGCGTTTGCCAAAGAGCATTTTTTGAATGAATAAATAGTTTGCTATTTAGTGAAATTGTAGTAACGTAGTTAAAAAACATAGCCTATTCATTCATATCAAGCGTAGTTTCTTTACATTGAAATGAAACGTAAAAATAGCACTAAAATCAAGAACTCAAAATGCTTAAATAAACTAAATAGATAACGTATTACTTTACACTTTGGGATTCAGCTAATTATATCACGGACTAAGCCACATAGCACACTTCACGACTCTAACAAATTTCCTGTGAAGCCAAATAATGTATTAAGAGGATACAGGAGCTGAGATTTAAATATTTTAGGCGAATACTCCATCTCGCTAACGGAAGCGGCTCCTAAAACTAGTGCGATAAGGACAACGCCAGGTTAGGCGATAAACCCTGCGTACAAATTTCAAAAAACGAGATTTCGTACTCTGCTGTTTCCTCCTCCAAAACTTAACCAAATGTTACGAAATTTTAAAACGTAAATGGTAATGAAATTATCTGTGATGGACTATTTCGCTTTTTGGGCTAATTGATGTCAGTTTTGAATACCAATGCTTCTCTTTGCGGCCTAGTAAATTAGGCAATTTTTGCGAATATTTGAAGTGCTCTAGCGCCTTACACAAAAATATCAAAAAAAGCAAAACAGTCCGACACAGATATTAATAATAATAATCTGTCGAAAAAAACATTGCTCTAGCTTCAAAACAGCTTTTAGCAACGAAAACTTGTACCAGACATATAATAAGTTGTCATATAATTTATCAGTAGGAAGTTTTAAATTATAATATTTAAGTGGAAAATAACGAACATAACCCAAAGCTGCAGGTATTTTAAAATAAAATACCACTTAATCAGCTCATCCCATCCCGCATCTGAAATTAGATCAGTAAGATCAGGCAACGCGGAGGCGTGAAATGTGGTATTATCGCCCATCAGTTCCAGGCCGCGGTCAAACACAAAAGTGGCAATTTTATTACCGTCACATAACGTACCCCTTTTTACGACTATTGGATTTTTCAAAGCTACGATTTTAGTACAAAAGGGTAAACGTAAATCGTTAAATGTGAAACAAATACCTACGTTTTTTGTAATTTTATTATTATTATTGTGGTGTGATCTGAAATGTACCTATTTGTGTTGTACGCATCTTAACAGTAATTCTGCCCCACCATGTAGAACTGTAAATTATATTAGGAGAATAATTTTAACTCAAGAATACGGTAAAAAAATATTAATATTAATTAAAATTGTTAATTCTTTATATACTATAATCGTAGGATTAGAAGTCTTATTTGAAAACTTTACAAATTAAAAAAAAGTTGCGAAAGAGCGACATAATATTAGTATTGTTTAGCGGGTTATTTAAAATCATAATTAACTAATACTGTCTTCGGTTACTGCAATATTTATTAACGAAATGAAACAATTTAAAAGTATTCTTAAGCATAAAATAAAAATAGAAATACACAGCATACACCACACACGGACGTGTTACAAAGCCCTCTGTCTCTTACATTGTCAATATACAAAGCCTCTCGTATTAGCGGACCGTCAGACAACTCTTTCGTTGTCCCTTAACTTCCCATAGGTATCGGGAAATATTTTTTTCGTGTACCAGTTCAATAGATCCCGCACAAGCAAGTCCCCGAGAGAGATTGCGTTTTGATCGACACCGGCTGTGACTGCCGACGCCGACATTCATAGTCATCTGATATATTTATTGGCACTTTTCTTGTTCATCGACGTTTGTCCCGGATGTTTATTGAAAAAAATCGTGTTTCTACGTGAATATATGAATAATATTGTCTTTTAGAATACAAATTTATGGATTGATTTGGGAAAGCTGGAGCGGATTTTATGTAAGAATATTGACAATTCAGAAGAAATATCAACACGTTTAGATGGGGACTATAGTATTTCCTTTTGTAATATAAAACATTGCTATTCAGATTAAGCTCTGAGCTCTGATATGATCAGAAATGGTTAGCGTGGGGACTATAGCCCAATCTATAGCAGCAGCAGTGGGAGTGGGACGTATATAGGCTGAAATATTATACTATAATAAAATAATTTAAAAAAAAGCAATTTAAACTCAATGTGAAGCAGTCCTTTTTTATAATTTTAGCACAGTTTCGATTATTGACACAAACACTCAGTAGGTACCTATCAAAACGAAATTCCATATTACGAGCAAAAATATGGTCAAATAATATTGGCTACAATCTAAAATGTTACATTTATAACCAGAAAGAGATTACATCTTTTAAAATATGCATAAAACTATCAAAGCGTGTGACATGGTCTGGCGGAGATTTCAATAACTTACGGAAATTTTAACTTCTAAGAGGACTTTTATATTTACCGGTAACTGCAGTTATACGAACCTGAATGCGATTTGAATAAAACTGACATGGAAGATATTTTATTAAAGGAAATATCGAGTCGAGCTTTATTTTATTATAACTACAATATATTAACGTTTAGAAATGTATTAAAATTATTCGCAAGTTAATAAATAGTACTTTGTTAGATACTGAACAATTAAAAAAATGTCCTTAGAAGTCCAAAGTTTACATAGTCTCTGAAGAAAGAAGAGTCGTGGAATATAAGTAGCAGTACGAACTGTGTCCCGCCGTAAATCACCGCTTGTTCAAGCCTTGCTCCTGCTAAACTCCTGCTGGACCCGGGTATGTCCTTAAACTACGTCCAAAAGAGAGGTATGGGCACTGTGAATGACATCTCGCTTTGTGTGGTAGGGCACAGGACAGCGGATGTCATTCCAGTACTAGAGCAGAGCCCAACTGGGGAGGTACCTCCACCTTACAGAAAACCGCAGCCAAATAACACTAGAGCCTACTAATAGTGTTGTGTTCCTGCCGGTGAGTAAGGTTGCTAGAGCTCGAGGGAGAGGAGTGTTAGGGTCGGCAACGCGCATGTAACTCCTCTGGAGTTGCAGGCGTACATAGGCTACGGAGACTGCTTAACATCAGGCGGGCCGTATGCTTGTTTGCCACCGACGTAGTATAAAAAAAATACTCGCTCCTCGAATCAGCACCAAACTGTGATGTGTTTGCGAGTAGATGGTTGGACGTGTGTTATGAATGCTTGATGTTCTGCGAGACGATTAATGAACGGCCTTCTTCTGTTATATGTTAATTTTGATTTGTGTACTATGTGTATGAAATGTCTATTGGTTTCACAGTGCTTTAGATTACTCTTAGGTATACTGTGAAATGTAATGAATAAAAATAATAATAATAATAAGGAAACCCATACATTCTACGACTCTTCTCTTTCCGCACAGACCAGGGGCCCGTTTCTCAAAAGTTTGTATCTTGTAATACAAGCGGATGTCACTTTTTGACAGCTTTTGTTAGAAAGGGACTTCCACTTATTACAAGCGAGCTTCTGAGAAACGGGCCCTAGGTATGTATATCACATTTTTGTTTTGTATACTTTTTCTGCAAATTGTAGATCATAAATCATCTGGCCGTAAAAATTTAAAAATGATCTTGTTTTATTACATCGCAAAAACTATCAAGAATATATTACCCATTCGGATACTAACTAATACAGTCGAGGTCAAAGCTATTGTAATAAGGCAAAAAATGAAAAGATATCTTTGACCTTAACTGTACTAACAAAAAGCTATTTCATATGTTTTCTATCGCCGAAAGCGCAAAGCAATCACCTATTGAATAATCAATGTCTAAGACCATCACGTATAATGGCAATTTGTACGATAGGCTCTTCCTCATTACTTATGTATTGAGTTATTTGTCTGTAAAGATAGTCAATGTTATTTGTAAGAGCTTTTAATAACACAACCTTTCATCGCTGAAAATATGGTAATTGTTAATAACCTTTCATATGTGTGTGGTGGTTAAAAATCGTGGGTTCGACCCTTCGGTAGTGCAGAAAAAATGGTTCTTGATTCATAGGTATGTTGTTTAATAAAAACAATTACCTATTTACTTACCATACTAGTAACAATAATAAATGTAGTTATTTTTAGTAGTAGTAACCCAAAAAGTTTGAGTTGTAAAATCTCAAGAATAGCTTACCTGAAACAAAACAAGAAAAAAATATGTAATAACACTATAATAAAATTGTCAGCAGTGAAAGTGTTAAAAATAGCCGCATTTATTCAATGTTAGCCAATAAGATACCTTGAGTTTAAAGTATTTACTAAAATTATGTATGTATTTTGATTGATGTTAATTGTCAAATTTCAGAAGACGACAGACCAAGGGGTGAAATTATATATACTGTCAGTTTCTCGAGTCGGATGGGACACAAGATAATATGTACATACAAATAAATTAGGTATATTATATCGATAATCCGTATATCGTCGCATCTCGTAACGCCTACTAAACCATTCATTACTAATACGTAATCCTCCCACTGACGCCTTCAAGATCATGCGAACCAGAAACTAAAATAAGGAAGACATAAATGATGATATTTCTTCGTTTTATTCCAATATTTATATGCTTTTATTATATGTTAAGCACTACATTGACCCTCGTAATATCATCCTTACATAGTGTGCTAATAGTGTCTGCCGGAAAGTTATCTTTGGAGGATTGTCAACAATAATATTATTCTAGTTATTCCTCATAGCCTCACGACCGTATTTGGAAGATAGGATTATTGCATCTCGGTAATTCCAGGCACCGTTATCTTCTACAATGCAAATGTTATGCAGCAGGTTGGTAACTAAACTCAAATAGGTCGCATCGGGGCGTGGATGCCGCTAGAGACAAATTATGTGTCTCTACTATACAAAAGGGACCTAATGACAAAGGACAGGTAGTAATTATACAACAAACAGGTGGGTAGAAACGCAACTGAATATAAGTACGTTAAGTCGCGGAAATCGGAAGGTCAATTTGAACGTATATTTTGACATCAAAAATATATTATGTTATCATTCTATGCGTCTCGCTCGCGCAAATACATGTACGGACAAGTACGAGTGAAATGCACGAGCAAATGATAACTAAATTGTATTATTTAGATATCTAAATGTACTACTTTCGAATTATTGGTCTCTGGAATTCATACGATCACTTCGACTGAGAAGTAGGTGGGTTTTAACCGGTAGAGTTGTTTACGACTGCCTTATATTTAGTACAATATTGTTGGATTTTTACACACAACATTTGGTATATTATTAGGCAGGTAAAGCCAGGAAAATTGAGGAAAAATTCGTTTCTAGCGGGATTGGAAACCAGGAATTGATAAGAGGCTCTCTTTTCAATCTAAAACCTGATAAAAGTCCCCCGCTAAAGATAACATATTTTCCATTATTTTCCTCCTTTCTATAAAAAAAAAACTACCTAGCGTTATCCCGGCCTTTGCCAGGGTCCGCTTTCTTACTTCCTTTTCTTCACTGCGCGATCCTGGGCGTCCTCTCGTGTGAGCCCGTTTACGCTCGTATCTGCTTTCACGACATCGAGCCATCGCTTTTTTGGTCTGCCGTGGGGTTGGGGACTTCTTTGTCACAGCGATACGACACCGATCTCTCAGCGATAAAAGTGACATTTCTTCAACCAAAAACGTCACTTTTGACACTAACAGATCGGTGTCGTATTGTTGTTGTATCTTATAAGCATTGATCGAATTGAACCGATAGTCTACTAACAAAACGAATGAGCAAAGACAATTGATTATTATGTCAATCAGTTCTAAATTAGATATTCTAAATTCAATCGCAGGTCGTAGAACTAATCACAAACTATATTGAAAGACATTTAAATGTACTTATATCATTCAATACAAGTCATCTAATCTAACAAATAAAATTTCAAAAGCATCAAATAAGAAAAAACGAATCTAGGATTACAATCCCATAACACTGATATCACATTGAATGACCATATTTAAATAAATCAGACTAAATAGTCTACATCAGATTATTGGTCATCATTTTATTACGCTATCGGCCGTAAAATATGTCTGGCTATGCCGACATCAATTACTTAGCTTTATCCATTTATCTGTCAATATTAGAGGCACGTCTAGAAGGCTTAAACCGAAGATAGTCATGGGAACATTTCATCATCTTGAATGAGGTTTTGATGGCCTAGTGCTCGTATTCATTTACAAAAATAGGTAATTTTTTAAATGTGGCATCAAAATCAGCTTCAACTATTAATTAATGGTAAAAACCAGATATCGAAGTATAAAAAAAGCAGAAAACAGCAGAATACGAAGTAGTTTTTACGTATTTATAGTAACTTTATCTACACATGGTTGAGCTAAATCATCAGCCTCTTCAAATATTGTTCCTACATTAAAAATATTTAGTTTGAATAATAAGAATATTCAAATCTTTTAGGTTTAAAGGTTTTTTATAGTTTTTCGAAAATAATTCTGAAACGGTGGCCCATAGAAAAATATGTTCTACTACATAAGTAATCTACATAAAATGTTCTACAAAAAATATTCAGTACACTTTTTCGCTAGGATCAATATTTAAAAATATATTAAAGCAGGAAAGTTACTTATAAGTCATTTCTTTTGTTTTTCGTAAATAACTCTTAAACGGTAGCCCACAGCAATAATAAGCAATAATCTAGTACGTAAATATTTTCAACTAACACATTGATATTTGCGGCTATTTCATCCATTTACGGCTTAACATAAACCTAATACCGGTCAACGCATAACCAATCTAGTTCCAAGACAATCTAACATACATTCCACATCCAAAGACCTTGCCGAAATGAAGATACCATTGTAATTCGGCATATACCACAAGTGCCAATCGAGATTGCAAGGGATGTTGGGAGAACTTAAGCTATCACCCGCATGGAATTTTGCGAAGTAAGTGCTTTTGACGTATAAATTACTCGTTTTCGTCTTGATTGTTATCAGCGAGATGAGATAATTCGTTGAAGCGTGATGAACTTCAGGATATTTAACAACATTCAATAGACCTAATAGTTTTTGTTTGATAACAACGAAAATTGGAAACACTGTCTCGGTCGAGACTTGAACTCGCGACCACGTGATACCAGCCCGCCGCTCTACCAATTGAACTACCGAGATATACCCATTGACAGCGAATATTTGCAGTTAAATTAGTCTTAATGATTGTAAATAGATTTTATTAGTATTTTCTATACGGATTACTAGTTTAGTTGATACTCAGTTACTCACCCTGCCTACAAAACACGAGTCATTTATTTAGGTGTTAATCATGAATATTTTTCAACTATCCACAACAGAAACCTTATTGAGCTAGCTCGATTGGAGCCTAGAAAACTTTACATGAACATTTATTGATTATATTATTTAAAATAAACACTACACTTGACAATGCTTCTTTAAAAATACCTCAATCGGCTCAATCGTTAACCGCACAGCACGGTTCCTGCAAACGAGCCAATATCTCATTTGCATTTATTACAAACCGACCAGAATATCTAGACATTTCGTAGATACGAATCCTTGCGAACCCGAAGGACTTTGGATGCCTAAAAGGTGGTAAGTCTTTATTTCTTGCTTTCATTTGCATGATCTAAGTTTGTTAACTTTTTAATTAAATCCTGCTGTTTAGAATTGCTCACTAGAAATGCACGTCGCTTGTTTTCAATGAGTTGAGAGATTATATTCTTTTTACATTCGAATGTATACAAAAACTAGACATGTATTTATGTCCCAAAAAGGTTGCCACATTTCATAAATAGTAACTATTAAGTGTATTATTTTAGTTATAATCTACCATTCAGAATCAGAATCAGAATCATTTATTGTTCAAACTGTGTAGGTACAAGAAGTATAGCTAGATACATTTGGACTACATTATTGTCTTTCAACTCCCTACAAAACTTTACATGAGCTATAACGAGAAATGTGATCAAGTATGAATTCATAAGTTTGATACTGCAAAGCGATAATATGCTTAGAATATACTAACACAGTTGAATGTCTGTCCCTACAGATATAAACACGAGCTATTCATGTCGATATTGACACGAGAGAACACATCAATTGTTTAGAAACATTGAATATGCTATTAACATAGCAAGTACATGTTATAAAACTGCGCTCTACACAGTAATGCCATCGTATTTATTTTATACTGAACGTTACTGCAGTGCCCCACATAAAAATATCACAAGAAATTGAATAAAATCTTTATCTTGACAAGACATTTTCCCAGAAATGTCAAAGCGGTCCCTAAAGTGTTTCGTTTCTAGTTTTTCCTTTGTGGGCAGGAAACGTCCCTCATATCCGATGCCACGATACTAGACAGTATTTTAATGACATCACTCTATCTTTCGTCACAAAACAAACTTGTTTTTGCCGTTGCTTAAAAAACTCTTGAACTAAGATCTTGAGTCCCATTTGGAAGTGGCGCGGGACTGAGCAGCAAAATTAAAACGGCACTAGAATCTCATTGCTTTCATCTTTTTTGTGAGCGTAACCTTGGAAATGATAGACCTGAAATACACTAGACTAGTGTATAGTGACATACAAGTCATATTTTATAACCAAAAATATTTGATTTAAATCTTAATATAAGATTACTTTTAATTTTGTAACCTAAAATTAAAACTACCTACAAAACTAAAACGAATACCTAAAAAAAACATAATACGGGAGACTTAGCCCAATATGTATATACAAGGCTAGATCACCTAGTCCGATCCCTGTGGAAGGGTTCCCATAAGGCTGGCTGCGTTACCGCTTTGGATGGCTATGCCGACCCGTCGGGCGAGGAACGAGCCAGCCCTACGGTCCCCCCAAACCTCGAAGATTTTTTTTAGAGAGCTGCCGAATTAATTTGTGAGCGCTTGGGCACCACGGTCCCAGAGTTTCGATTGCAAATGCCACACATATATGCCGGTCAGTGAGTGGTATTTGCGGTATTTTGCCTCCTCAGCAGCTGCGGCCGCCCCGCCCGCTCTCAATGATGTTAAACCGAGGTGGGACGGTGCCAGGGTGTCCACACACATTGCGTGCCAAATAAGGGACCGTCCCACACTCCAGGGCACAAGGGTCATTCCAGGGGGCCTCTTACCATCGTCACGCGCGAGGCCAGGTGGTTCAAGAATGGGAACGTTGGCGCTGACGAAGGCCCGACGAAGGATTTTATTGAGGCAGGCGTGGTGTCCAAGGCTGTCCACAAAAGCTCCGCAGGGGCAACGATGGGGCGACACAATGTTGGATCCCAGGCGAAGACCGACAGCCAGCCTGAGGATAATGTTGTCGAGCAATGTACCAATGTTGGAGGAGGGGAGAGCATGTAATCAGGAGCCGAACTCTCTTTCCGAAACAGCCAGAATGCGTGAATGTACTTACCTACTTAAGAGGTGGGAATGTACTTTTGTGCAGATAGGTTGATCGACGATATTCTGAACTGATTTATTTATGGGTAGATCTCTTCCAGAGCAGGCCATTTTCCAGGCGTCTTCTGCCTCAGACAAGTACGCTACCTCGAAACCACGAAGTGATGGCGTAAGGATTTTGCCTACGATGGTGAGCGTACTATGTACTGAGGACAGAAATGCGGGTAAGGCGACACCTGATATTTGACGAATACCGAGACCTCCGAATCTAAGTCATTGGTAGGGTGGCATGAAGTAATTGGCGATCGTTTATTTTGTAAAAATTTTTTTCCAGTTGAGTGTGCAGTATTGAGTTGATGAAATCAGGGAATGATTCCTCGAAAACAGGTACATCCAGGAGGCAAAGCGAGCCTTTTTGCAGGACTTTAATACCTAGGCTTGTAAGAAATGTTACTTATAATATTATTGATATAAAGTTCGCACATGTTTGTGTTAAGTTCTAGTCCTATTAATTTAGTTAGTTTTAAATGATTCACGGTTAGTTTCACTAGACTTATATTGACCGGGATATAGATCGTGATTACCTTTTGTATTATTTGTGAGCTCCCGATATTTCCGTTTATATCCGAATCAAACACGCGTAGTGACACCGTGAGTGTAGTGTGTTTGGAAAGACCAACGATTGTGAACGCGACCGGACCAACAAGTGTGAATGCGACCGTTGGTAACGTTGAATGTGAACGCAGCCGACGCGCAAGAATGAGGGTAGACAGAGCGCTGTCTACACAACTTTGACACCCACCCGCTATCTTCAGTCACCCATGAACATGATGCATGTAACTGCGTCGAAATATCGGGAGCTCACAAATAATACAAAAGGTAATCACGGTCTATATCCCGGTCAATATAAGTCTATTAATTTAAATTGGTTAATGATGGATAAAATATCATTAAGATCGAAATTCACTTTGGCTCCCAAAAGCTACCATCGTCGAGGTACCAAACGTTAAATTTAGAATTTAGAGCCGAAATAATGGGATGAATAGTTAGGCTGAAAATGGCCGGCTCTAGAGGTTCACCCTGTTGACAGCTAACGCAGGAGAGGATATTGCCTTTATTATGTAGGACAGTCTTGTGGGAGAATTATAGCACGAAGAGAGGCCTATGCTCAGCAGTGGGCGACTGAAGGCTAAAATGATGATGATGGTGATGAGTGACAAAATATTTTCGGTTCATGTCCAAAAATAAATTAAAGGCAACAACTTCCACTATTTAATTTAAAAAGTACACCGCATTATCAAAAAAATAGAATCAAACTAAGTATATACAAGGGAGACTAATAAAATGATCTCAGATATTATCGGTTCAACCGAGCATGATTTTTTTATCTTTCAAAACAGTAGTGAAACAGCAAATTATTTAAGATGACTTAGCAAAAAGTTCGTTAAATGAAAAGTAAAAAAAAAGATTAAGAGGGAATCAAATGCGCTCACTAAGAATTCCGTAGTCTTGTTGTGTTATTTTTTTTTGCCCCGGAACGACTCATGCATGCTCTTATTACATATTTGCTATTATGAAGTGATCATACCAAATTAGAGAGATTATTCCGTTTTAAAGAAACAAGAAATAACATAAAACGCCGAGTAATTTTCTTTTTTTACTGTCAGTATTGTCATCTTATTTTAACTATTCAATTTATTGTTTATCGGTGAAAAATAACTGTCTGCAGTATCTGCCTATTACAATAGATTAGATAGAACCTAGATGGAGAGACAGTCAGGCGGACGTACAGCGGTGGCTTATTATTTAATATGGTTCCGTTTGTCACCCTTCACGTACAAAACCTTAAAAAGCAGCCTTTATGCTCATTAGAAAATTAATTGTAGACGGACAATGCTCATTCATTTGCAAAAAAAGTCTTAACTGTCTTATGCTTTGAATTAAGATATGCCTTTTGTAAAATAAGCATAAAATATAAAAGCAACCCTTTGTCCGTTCTCAAGCTCGAGTCTTTTGAGTGGAAACAATTGCGAAGGAAAATGATAAATCGATGTAAATTAGATCTTGGGAGTGCAAAGCCCAACTGGGATCAAAAGACTGGATTACCAATAAAACTACTTTTATTGAACAAAGGTAACAGGTGAACAGGCATTAGAACCTAGAAATAAATTAAAAGTGGAAAAATTCACTGGTGGGTGGGACTTGAACCCACGACCACTCATACATACATATCGTTCGTAGACGTTTCTGCTTCATACAAAATTAATTTAGGCATTAGAGCCATTGATCAGTCAAGTCAGTTAAACACAGGAGCCAATTTGACTTGAGATTTATCGTGACATTTCCACCACAAATTCACTTTTTGGGTAATTTGTGAGCTTTCCTAAATATGTAGATTTTATAAAGCGATGTCAAGATTCACCGTGGAATATTGACCTTAGCACATTAATCCCAGCCTTATCTACGAAAGGCTTTAATTACACTTATGTTACCTTAGGTAGTTTGCTATCACACGTCACGTACAGTCAGCTGCAGAGAAAAGATACTACCCCTGTATAGAAGTTTGTATGCAAAGGTGCTAAGCGAATAGTATTGCTGACTGTACATCCATTTAAATACATGGACTATATAAATATTTGCTTAGCAACTGAGCAACAATTGAACCGAAGGCCATAGGTTTGAATCTCATCTCAGCTCATAACCTACCACGACTACCACCTACCTACCAATGAGTTTCTTCGAAATGATGGTATTCGTAATAAGTAAATTTCGTGAAAACATTATCAGTTATCACATTTTTATATCACTTACAGTGCATCTCGCTCGTGCTTCTATTTATATTGCCAACCTTTGAGATATCATATTATTGTATCTAACCTTTTCCATGATGTTCATGATATGTTTACCCGCACAAGTGATATTATATTAGCGTCATATTAGGGAAAAGAGAAGCACTATAACGTCACATTACCGCGGCAATGTCCCCGGAAACTGCGCTAACCATATTGCCGAAACAATTTGGCGTAATGTCAAGGGGGAAAGGCTGCGGAATGATACAATCTTGTCACATTGATCGACATTATAGTACGCTAATAATCAATGAATCAAGTTATTTATGGAATTTTCTAAACAAATAGTTATATTAACAGATATATAACCTGAAATCAAATGGTTACAGCACTAAGAGGTAAGGGTTATTTGAAAGTCAGGAATTTGTTGGAATTTTAAATGACAGAGACTCGTATATAAAGGTGATTAGACATACTTACATGTTCTATAAATTGTATATAAAGATGTCAATCACAATGGAAAAATCAACGATGATCAAACTCCGGCCAACGTGGGACTCGAACCCACATCCTTGGATTGCCGGTCCAATGCGTTACCAATTGCGCCAGCTGACCATCCGTCAATCAACGCGAATTTAGTCATTGCAACTGTGACGACGTCACTAGCGACATTTGCATATTAAGATTCACAACCTTGACCACCTCTGAGGAATATATTAATACTTATATGTGTAGGATAGTATCTATAGGGCAGCATAGTAGCTTCTGCCTGCGACTTCAACTACCAAATTTCATCAAAATCGAAACGGTTTAAGCATGTAGAGGTAACTGATAGACAGACGGACAGATAGTTTTCGTATTTAAAATATTACTAATATTGCTATATATATACTTGGGATTACATCTGGTTCGACCTGCAGGTGGAAAGTGACGACTCAGTAATTCAGGTGCACATACATCAATAGAAACAAGATTATTACTCTGGTCAGGTATCCCTAAGTGTGTTGTTAATACCCTAGACCAGGCTAGTTTGTCTTAATGGACCTAATCCGAATCGATTTCCAATAGGTACATGCTTTAATCAGAGCGTAACGCTCGTGCAGGCCTTTGGTCGAACTTACTTACTTATACCAATTCCGCAGACAAATAATCGAAATGATTACCGTATACAGTAGGGTGCGTTGGGATAAGATTGTAGGGTTTTTTTATGGGGGGTAAGATGAAAAGTCGTCCTTAATGCTTTGGTATACGGATTTTTTTTTGTCTTACCCCTCATAAAAAACCCTTCAATCTTACCCCAACGCACCCTACTACAACTTATGGGCCTCAAGATCAAGGCGTACTAATGTCCTGTTTGGTTATCTGAGTTTTTTCTTTCATTTATTAACATATTACGCCATTGAACTTCGACATTCAAATAATTACCACACCTGAGCGAAGATATTCGAGTTAATTTTGTATCATAATTGAGACTTTCTGAACTGTAGTTGGGTGGTTTAACGGTATCTAATAAAATAAAATCAGCCACAGATAATAAAATGAGTACATGTAAGCGCAGAGTACAGTCGGTATTATCGATAAAATGCTATCTTACAGGCGATCCTTGAGTAATAAAAGTAAAGGATTTTAATCCGAAAGAGGTGAGTTACAAGGAATAACAATGGAACACACAACAGCAAGAACATCAACAATGTAGAAAATCTGTGACAACACACGACACGATCTACATTTACCACTCAAATTGTGCCTATCAATGCTATTTACAGTAGTCATCGTTCTAAGATGAGAGCATTCATAAAGCTATTTAAAAAGGTCTTCCTTCCCGCCTCCAACGACATCAAAGAAAATTAATTATGCTACCTTTAACAAAGTCACATAAAAAGTAATTAGATATATACCTACAAAACTTGGAATAAAAAGAAAATTCTTATGATTTCTTGATGTAATCTCATTGATATTTACTTTATGGGGTATTAAAAAAATTAAATTAATTATGCTACCTTTAACAAAGTCACATAAAAAGTTATTAGATAATATTTTCTTTTTATTCCAAGTTTTGTAGGTATATATCTATTAGATACTTGGAATGAAAAGAAAATTCTTATGATTTCTTGATGTTTATGGGGTATTCAAAAAATTACGAGTCGGGATTTCACTCGACAACCTGTTTCTAAGAATCGGAACAGGCTCTAATTTTATGAAAGCAACTGTCATCTGACCTTTCAGTCAGTAAACTAAAAACTTTCTCTGGCAACTTTCCCTCGATGCTTTACGTAATCGAAAATTGTAATACGTGTTCAATTCATATTTATTCATAGAGCTACGGATTATACATGCATACACGTCTTTCAACAACACTGGTTACAATAGGACGGCTATCATCTCTTCTTTTCATCCGGCCACTTGAACCTTGAGCACCCCGCTTGCCCCATAATTCACAAAAGCATAATGATGATGGTTCCCCGCCGTAGTCTGGGTGTTTTACAACCGCGCGAGCAATTTTAATACGTTTCTCGAGTCGTTTAAAGACGTTTTTCCCGACGTCCATTGTTAGAGATGAATCTAATCACTCTTTCGTCTCTTCTCTGAGATTCCCGGTGGTTGCAAATCTAATTAATGGTCGTTTAACAAGCTCAGATTGCTGGCTGTGATTTTGTACTACAAGTCATTTTTTCAGATTCTTATTTCCTTTTAACAGTGCTTTAGAAAGTGAACTTAATTAAAAATAAAATAAAATAAAATAATCATTTCTTATCAGGCATGGCCTATAGAAGTTTTAGTAACAAAAAACTTAAAATAAAATGAAGATTACGGTTGCCGCTATTTTCATGCAATTGAATAGAATACGAGAAAAAGAGATTTAAAGTGACTTACAAAATGCAGTCGGGAAATTTAGAAACCCAATGCACTGGTATCTTGTTACAAAAGATCATTTAGGAAAATTAGCTTTAGTCTAGCAATGTAAAGACGTTAAATCTAATTTTATATTTCAATCTTTGTTCGCTTTATACTCCTCAAGAAAATAATTGGTAAACCATGAAATCAAATATTTACCTACTCGTGTTTACTTACTTATTATTTTTTAAATCATTCGTTTTTGTAAATTATTCATTCCTTGACCAAAGGAGAAGCGCTGATGGCCTAGCGGTAAGAGCGACTTTCAATCCGGAGGTCGCGGGTTTAAACCCCGGCTCGTACCAATGAGTTCTTCGGAACTTATGTACGCGCGAAATATCATTATCAACCAGTTGCTTTTCGGTGAAGGAAAACATGGTGAGAAGTCCGGACTAATCCCAATAAGGCCTAGTTTCCCCTCTGGGTTGGAAGGTCAGATGGCAGTCGCTTTCGTAAAAACTAGTCTCTACGTCAATTCTTTGGATTCGTTGTCAAACGGACCCCAGGCTCCCATGAGCCGTGGCAGAAATGCCGGGATAACGCGAGGAAGAAGAAAATTCATTCCTTGGCCAAAGATTTTTAAAGGGTTTATTTATAAATGTCTCTCCTAATTTCTAATAAGTATTAAAATCTTAAACCGCAGAATATTATCTAGGTACTTTTATTTTCTTTTAAAATTTAATTAGTAAAGGAAAGTCGTTTTATTTTCTTAAGTAATTTACAGTTACCTAATACTCTTGAATAAATCCCGGACATAAAATATCAAACCTACTTTCGAACAGGAAAAAGTAATAAGCCCCAGGTGTTTGATCGAGACAGTTTTTTTGGTCTCCTTGCCTACCTCCAATTTAATTTAGCAGCGTTACTTTATTCAGGACAAACGTAAACATAAAACCTTTTTGAATAAAGTTTCAAAACATTCATTAGGATAATTAATGGTCTTTGAAGTATGATTGAGACGTGAAAATTGGTCCAGTACATAATTTATTTAACTAAAAGACAAACAGATTGGTGTTTTATATAATCACTTAAAAAACTGGACATGTGCAAGTCGGACTCGCCCACCGAGGGTTCCGTACTTTTTAGTATTTGTTGTTGTAGCGGCAACAGAAATACATAATCTGTGAAAATTTCAAGTGTCTAGCTATCACGGTTCATGAGATACAGCCTGGTGACAGACAGACGGACAGACGGACAGCAGAGTGTTAGTAATGGGTTTTTACCCTTTGGGTATGGAACCCTAATAAAGGACCGACCATACTGATGATCCGGGCACTTTATAGTACATACTACAATTATTCCAAGTGATTTGAATCTGTGCGTGCGTAATCGTGTTGGTTTTTCTAAATATAATTTCTATTGGTTAATAAACTTGATTTTGTAAAACAATTAGGCCGTTATATAGGTACTAGGATAAATGAGAGAAACCTTAAGTATAGAAAACCTATCAATTATCAAGTAAGTAAGTAAGTATGTGACGGAAAACAAGGCGAATACTCGTATAATTAGCATCAGTAGCAGATGAAAAATGCTCCTCTGTATGGCAGATACTGGAATTATTTTCCTAATAGAGAAATATATCTTCGTTCTGCAGTCACAGTCTAATTGTTGTACATCCCTCCTCCTCCTCCTTGCATCGGTTTCCTCATCACTGAGGGTCGTGGTCACTTCTAGGGAGCAGCTTCTCTTAGACAATTTGCCGTCACCTCTTTCTGTCTATCGCCGAGTGTAGGGCACCGTGGAGCGTTACATCAAGGACTGAGCGGATTTGGTCTGTCCACCGCATTGGGCATTGTTGTACATACTTATAGCTTTTCATTAAGCTATTACAGAGCGGTAGATACTTTTGACGCGTAATCTAATCCGTTACTTTTGATGCTGTACCGCAAAGGTAAAGGAACTGGAAACTTAGCGGTGTCAAGAGAAACTTAACTAGACAGTTTTATCGAGTATGCCCCAGCCCTGCGTGCCAAGTGGCGTGCCAAATCCGAACTGTTCAAGTTATCAAACTGTGCCAATATTTCTGACATTCGAGCTGAAGATGCTGTATTTTCTGAAGTAGGTACTATTCGGGTCTAAGACGCTGCATTTTTAGAGTACGTAAAAATAGAAATGCATTAAAGGACAATGACGAAAGAGCAGAATAAGAGCAGAATTCGCAACTTGTGTCGATATAAAAACACTCCGTTTGGTCGTGTTTAAATTTATCGTCACACGGTTGCGAATTTCCTATTTTTCCAACTTGTATTGCAATGTACTATAAAAGAATAAGGTAGGTCAATACTGGTAGGCAAACTAGTAAAATAACAGAAAAGTGTGTAAATAAAACAAAGTTTACACAATTATTCTCGTTGACCTCTACGGGAGGTAGAGAGATTTCACTTCCTTGCGAGATAAATACCGAAACAATAGTTATAATTTAATTTATCGTTTAAAGCCATTTTTATGAGTTAAGGTAATATAAATTATACGCTTTTCCACATATTAATACAATTAAAACAAGATAGATTTTAATAACAGCGTAGCAATAAATTTAAGTAGTAAATTCAGTAAAGTTTGGCTCTTTCTAGAAGGAAAAACCTGACAAATTAACTACTTACAAGATACAACTGCCATGGGCTGTGCATGAGGTCCATTTATATTGCGAAAATGTCCATTACGTCATATTACATGTTAATGGAGCCTGTAGGCGGGCCATATTTTCACTGCAATATGTGGCCGGCCACTATTGGTGTCTTTCTCTAACATGTGAGCAAGAGAGGGACACCAAAAGTTGCCGGCCACATATTGCAGTGAAAATGTGGCCCGTCTACAGGCCCGTTCAGAATTTTCCACCATTTTTGCTATCAATTCACCGTTTTTTATTTGACTTTAGATTTTAATGGTATGCATTAACGGATACCGAGTGATTATTAATGAGTATGAAAATTGGATTATCACCGATTTTTGCTATAAGTGGATAAAATAATACGTCCATCTTATTTTGATATATAATAAAAACTATCGTACTCGTTTGGATTTGGACTTAGCTAACATCACATTAAGTACTGACTTAATATTTTATCGACTTACATATCAAGCCTCAAAATATATTTCTTTGGCTTTACCTACTCATTTTGCTACGTCAAGTGGAAAAGGGAATAATATATTAAAATAAGCAATATTCCTACAGTATGACTAGTTTACGATACAGAATCATAACAAAAGCAGGCTTTGCATCATAAACATGATCCTTTTTAGTATTACGCTTTATACTCATACGTTTAATATTAAGTAATAAAAATAAAATTTCCAACGCACAAGTCTGTATCGCCACACAATGACATGCCATTCAAAGTGAGCAAGGGATGGCAAGAAAATCCCCAGACCTCACAAAATGTAATAAATTTTTAAAATTACCATCTTATCGTAAAGGTCTATGCGGTGTCAAATACAAGTGTCAAATATTTAATAAACACATGAGATAAAGGCAAATGTACATATTTGAACTCAAGAATATAAACTTACCAGGCTTAGGGCTATACAACTGCGTCGCGACATAATATTTTGTACAAGTCACATCGGGGTTGCTGCGCTTGATTGCGGTAACACCAACGGCAGATGCGCTTGTGCGTATTTTCAACTTCAAAATGAATGAAAAAATGCAATTACCTACGCAATTTCTTTTTATTTGACTTAAAGAAATTTCACCTTAAAGATTGTACACGATGAAGCCCGGCCACGCATGACGTGGAAAATCTTTTAAATGAATGTACACTCAAGCAGCACTTTTCCCTTAATAATTTGTGGTTATCAAACTACATAATAAAATTTGAAACATAATATAAAGTTAGGTTGTCTTTGACTTTGAGCGTTATATATTGCGTTATATGTTTGTCCACGGTCTTCTGACACTATTTACCAAATTTTATTTACAAATTATTAAAATAAAAGAACTGCTCGAATATGTGCATTCGGTAAAAAGATATACCAGATCATGCATGGCCGGTTTTCATCTTTAGTTTAAAAAAAAGGTAAATCGAAGATAAATAAGATACTTGGGGGGATTTTATCTCTCAAATAACGTTGACTTTTTATAAATCGAACATTATTAGCACTGAAGCTAAACAATTGACAAAAAGTGTCTTGGAAGTCATCATAAACATGTTAAAACGAATTGGTTTTGCACAGTTAGCATATCTATAAATGTAGGTAGGTACTTGATCTCTTTGAAATGGTGTTCGAGACGTGTTGAGTGTGTGAGTTATTTATTGGTGGCGCGTGAAACTCGAAACGATTCGTTCGAGCTTGAAACACGTGTGTCACGGTTTACTAGACCAATATCCAATTTAACTTTTGTTTTTTAAACTTTGCTTTTCTCGCAGTTAGGTTTATAGACTAAGCTGTTATGCGCCATTTAAAACATTACCTTTTTAAAATATTATAATTAATGTGAAATTCTGTAAGGATGTTTGTTGTTCAAGCTTTGAAAGACTAAGTCTATTCAATGACAGTTCTATATTCCTTCTTGGGGTGACTTAGAACTTGGTTGAATAGTTTTTAAGTAAACAAAACTTTAATGGTAGAAAATTTAAAAAAACCGGCCATGTGCGAGTCGCTCTCGCGCACGAAGGGTTCCGTACCATTACGCAAAAAACGGCAAAAAAACACTTATTTTATTCTATTTTTAGTATTCGTTGTTATATCGGCAACAGAAATACATCATCTGTGAAAATTTCAACGCTCTAGCTATCACGGTTCATGAGATACAGCCTGGTGACAGACGGACAGACGGCCAGACGGACAGACGGACAGCGGAGTCTTAGTAATAGGGTCCCGTTTTTACCCTTTGGGTACGGAACCCTAAAAAACGATAAGAATGAATTCAGCGAAATTTTGAAATTCTTCTTCGGAAGGGGTAAAATGCGCGGCCAAAATTGCGGAAAGACGTTGTTTCCATAATATATTTTTGATAATTTGTAAAGTAAATATGACTTAATGTAAATATTCTCCATTTTATCCCAATATCTCCATCATCTATCAAAAAATTATAAATTTTTGGGCTCAACTCGTACTTACTAATTTTTATAAACCTATTAAAAATCTTTATGTCAAAATATATCTACCTACTTTGTCACTTCACATAAATACCCAAATTAACATTACCTATAGGTAAGAAACGAATTAAGGTAACAGAGAGGTGTAATTATTGCCTTGCCTTCGAAAGCCAGTGCTCAGATCACTCTTGGCGGTGAGGGGTTCTCAAATCACTTGCTGCCGGGAAAACCTCATTTCCTGGTGTAATTTCTTTTTGAGGGCCCCGGCGGATTAATGTTATATTGATTTAAACTTGACTGGGAAAGTTATCAAACGTCAAGAACATATTTACTGTGTTATGCGCAATAAAGTGATTACTACTTCTAATTTCCTTATTCTTTTTTCTGTTCTCATCCTACTGTATGTGTGTCCAAAATTTTAATATTTTTATATGCTAATTTTTAGCTGTATTTCACCGTTTAGTGTGTTCCTCTCTCATTTACTCAATTTAAAGGTTAATGGAATAGATCTCTATTAGGGATAAGTTCGCCTTTGTACATATACTTACATGTTTTACTCTGTTATGTCTATTTTGTGTAAACTTGTTTATTTGCAATAAAGTGACATACGTATACATACTATAAAGAGTTATAATTTTACTATTAACATATTAATGTGGTGTATGTATAATATTAGATATAATAAATTGGTGCCTTACATAATAATATCTTGTATTACAAAAGTTACCATCAAAATTGTTCGAAACGGGAACCCCTAGATCGATTCATTTCGTATACATCAAAGTTTTTTTTTATACCGCGTCAGTGGTTGGGTTATCGGTTACTAAAGCCTATGGACTTCTGCAATTATGAAAGTGTCATAAATAACCTCTGCTTTTTGAAGAAGCCCGTACTGCCGACTTGTGAACGCCTAGATAAACCTAAACAATAAATAAGTTACCAACACGAACAAAGACTGCTCTCGAAAACAATACGCCTCCTTACCCCAGGGGTGGTATTAACATCGCTGAGTTGTTGATTCAGGCAGTGCACGCGAGCTTCGAGGAGTTGTAAGGAAACCCTGCTTGCCTTCCAATCCAATTCTCACATGCCTGCGCATATCGGCGAATTCTACACCGGAATAGGTGTCGGCGTCATAAAAATGAATTGTTGACACCTCAATAAGAGTTTTGAATGATTCACGGTTAGTTTCACTAGACTTATATTGACCGGAATATAGACCTTGCAACACAAAAGGTCAAAGGGTCTATATCCCGGTCAATATAAGTCTAGTATTGATACCTCATTCACAAAATCAGCTAAGTACTAAACTTTTGACGTTACGGGGGAACACATGATAGAAACATACTTTGGCTGCTAAAATCATAACTTAACCCTTCTCGTAGTCAGGTAAAAAATCGAGTTCGTAAGATATTGATATCTCCAAACACTTGAGCCTTTACCAAATCTAAGGAGTGGGAATTCGATTCGATCGACAACTGGGAATATATACCGCACGCAGGGTCAGACCGAAATAAGGCGTATCTGGTGTTGACTAGATATATTTAGGTTGTGTACCGTGGGCTGTACATCGAATACAATACCGGCGGTTCTATTAAATCTCTAAGCTAAAACACAGATATATCTTAACAACGAAGTAGACTACGCAAGCGCACGTTAGTACGTTCTGCACAAGTGCTACGAAAACTGGTAGGAGAGCCGAGCTTACTTTCAATACGCCCGGGCTGATCTTTTCTATAAAAAAGGAAATTGCTATGGGATAAAAATAAAAGAGGAAGTTTTGGAGAATTATATGAAAAAGTGACTGCTATATGTTCTTATTTGTCGAATAGAATCCCTGATCCACAAGTGATCTATAAATGCATCCATAAACTTATTACATCGCTCAAATGGGAAAGCTCTATAAGTGCTAACTTGACGTTACGAGTAGTGAAATATGTGCCAAATAGTCTTTCGTTTTCTAAGGTGGATACTGACCGTAGACTGCAGACCCTGGGCTAAAAATTAGTAGCTTCACTACATGCTGATGGCTAGACTTAGAGGCAAGGTAAGAGAGAGAATGAAAATCTGCTTACGCCACTAAGACATTGTCACCTACTGTTAATCCTCATAAATTGTGACGTGACCGTCTATCGTTAATATTATGTCTGTGACCGCTTGTGCGGCGCCCGTATAAAGTTTAATATAAAGTTGCTCTGTCTGATGTATTCATTTTATTTGAGGCTTGTCAGTCTGTGCAACCAAATGTAAGCTGTGTTCCGCTCGGTTCACGCTTTGAGGATTTAAGTCATCCTGTCCTGGCCGGTTTCGGCCTCGGCGACTGAGTTTGTTATGGCTGTGAGAGCGACGATCGTGAGCTCTCAGGTGGCTGACGTCGCCTATTTTTGTAGTTTATGACCGCAGCCGGGCTAGCACATGATTGGCGCGAGAGTATCTCGCCGCGACATAGACTACCCATCCCCCTTTAATTAATACAGTTAGTAAAAGACGGGTAGTCTAACTCGCGGCGAGATACTGTCGCGTCAATCATGTGCTCGGCCTACTGGTCGGGCCTTTAATTCGTCACGCTTCGCGTCGAGTTTAATACAGGAATCATATGAAGGCATTATTCGTGCTGTGTTGAACGCTAAAAACCGGTCATGAGCATTTTGTGCTAAGCTTAATAATATGGGGTTTTATTAAAATCACATTTGAGAGAAAATAAAGATGAATAACAGATAATAAGTTTGGTAACCATTTACAACTAAATTAAATTTGACCACCATACTATTGGTATATTAACATAAACTATCCTACTTAACAAAACTTAAAAACTTTATTTTTCGAGAATTAATCATCTTTTTATCATCATTTTTTTCACAGATAGGTCCTTTTTAGGGTTCCGTACCCAAAGGGTAAAAACGGGACCCTATTACTAAGACTCCGCTGTCCGTCTGTCTGTCTGTCACCAGGCTGTATCTCATGAACCGTAACAGCTAGACAGTTGAAATTTTCACAGACGATGTATTTCTGTTGCTGCTATAACAACAAATACTAAAAAGTACGGAACCCTCGGTGCGCGAGTCCGACTCGCACTTGGCCGGTTTGTTTTCTCTGTAAGCCCAAGCGAGTTTAGAATTCACATTTCTTATTTAACAAGTAAATTGTTAAATTAGCCGTATGATAATATATTAAACAATGTAATTTAAAAACGATAAAAACAAAAAGCATTTCAACTCGATTTAATCGCCACTCGAAAGAAAAACAAAGAGCTGCAGCGTTAATTTTAACAGAAGTAGTTATAAAATTCAATATCTTTCACTGGGAGTAATTATTTGCAGCAAGACCGTGCTGTTAACTAGGTCCTGTCAGCTCCATTAAACGAAGTTAGTTTCAAGTTTAGAGGAGAATTCAATTTGCTGGGAATTTCGGCGCCTTCCATTTTTAAGCGGAGCGAGTTTGGCGAAGCGAGTGACGGGTTAGATAAGCGAGTAAGGAAACTTAAGGCGAGGATGAAGTGACATGTATGTGTCTACATCTATGATGCTAGTATTCAAGCGAACATCACATGATTTTAAATTTTTGACAAAAATGTGTGTTCATATTATTTTGAACACATGGCCCACTTATGCAGGTGCTGCAGCTTGAGGATCAAGTCTGAGTATGATATCAGATGATTTTTACGCTATCATACGCAACAGAACAGCCGAGCGTCGATCATGCGAAGGATAAGTAGCAGTGGAATGGTATCCTAAAAATTTGCTGTAAAATTGGATACTCCGTTAACAAGACATTGGAACAGTGTGCTGGATCCGTTGATGACTAACGGGATATCTAACTTTATATACAATTATTAATTTTTATTTTATTTTTAATTTACTTACATAGTATTATGTTACTAATTATAGTTTGATAAGTCTTGTAAATGTGTAATTACTAACAATCATACGGATATTTAGGTCTGAATTAAATTAAATTGACTGATTGACTGATGAGGAAATGAAAATTAAGATAAAACCATAACTTTAAATCAATCGATTTATTAACATTCATTGAAAATTACCTAACTGTAAACTTGCTTGGAGATCAATAACATTGGAAGTAAAACCGGTGCGGTGTAAATAAAACACACCGCACCGGTTTTACTTCCAATGTTATTAAGCTAGCAGAAATTCTTATAAAACTGGAAAACCCAATGAGAAATACGAAATTGTGATTAATTATTTCAATTTAGTATCTTACCCTTTTTTTCAATGGAGGCTTTACATCTACACCCATCTCATCCAGAAAATATTAAACTTTTCTATAAGACAATCTTTCTCATAGAATGTATAGGTAGTACTTGGTCCATCATTCGGATGTTTTTGCCGATTACTTGTTGGTTTGACCGACTATTTGATTTATTTGCTTGCTTGAGGCTCTGATGTTAGTGCGGCCCACGAGACACCATGACTGACTATAACCTATTTTTAGAAATAAGTTCAAAAGGAAATAAAGTATCAATACCAATGTTCCTTTTGGTTTACTCAGAGTTTCGTTCTTTCATTTATAAACACACTTTTTTTTATACCACGTCGGTGGCAATCAAGCATACGGCCCGCCTGATGGTAAGCAGTTACCGTAGCCTATGGACGCCTGCAACACCGGAGATATTACACGCGCGTTGCCGACCCTAACACTCCTCTCCCTCGTTGAGCTCTGGCAACCTTACTTACCGGCAGGAACACAACACTATGAGTAGGGTCTAGTGTTATTTGGCTGCGGTTTTCTGTAAGGTGGAGGTACTTCCCCAGTTGGGCTCTGCTCTAGATCTGGAATGACATCCGCTGTCCTGTGCCCTACCACACAAAGCGAGATAACATTCACAGTGCCCATACCTCTCTTTTGGACGTAGTTTAAGGACATATCCGGGTCCGGACGCAGTTTAAGGACATACCCGGGTCCCGGGTCCGGGTCCGGGTACCTTGCCTTAGAACTACAAAAAATACAGTAAGACACACCTGAATGAAAAAATACAGTTAATTTTGGACCATAGGTAGTTGGGAGGTTTTACGGTAACTTAATTTACTCTAATATAAATAAACTGCTATTATATTGCACACTACAACATATTATATTATAAAAAAGTGCTTGGCAAGATATAGTGCATAGTGTTGTTTACATTATATTATTAGCAGCAAAATGGAAGCTCAGCTTTCTTCGAGTATATTGATAATTACTTTATTACAGTAATAGTTTCTAAGGCGATTAAATAAGCATCGAACCAGAAATTAGTTGATTACTATTAAGCCTGTTAAATTAATGCTAACTAAACTAGAGGTGATTTATTTATAGAATGTGATGAGAAGCATCTTTGTTAATTATCGTTACAGAATTATACATAGAAATATCTTATATTACCTAAGCTTAAGTAAATTTCACAAAAAGAAGTACCTAACAAGATATAACATAAATACACTATTAATTATTAAATATATTTAGTCAAAATAATCCTTTAAAGACTTAATTATGTTAATGAATTCTCTCGAGAAAGTTTTAAGAAGAAAGTATTATTATATTATTAAAAATTCACAACTTTAGGAACAAATCAAATTATTTTATTAAATATTTTGATTTGCGTTTTTTTAAGTAGTCACACTACTATACATATATGCCCTTAGAGTTGGTCAAAGACGCCTAGTCTTAGTAACATGGCATATAGTCGAGAAATTGGGACCGGTTCCGCCGTGGCGGGGTGGCCAAGGAGTTCAGGGCGTTAGCCCGGATTGCTAGACGCCGGTTCGAATCCGGCCTTCACCACTGAAGGGATTCGTCACTTTTCTTTAATATATGACATCTATTTCAATTTACAATTAATTTAATATAAATTACTATTTGTATGTAGGGATCATAATTATAAAAACAAACCGAATATGTTGCTTAAACTCGTAAGTGAATGTGAACATAGTAAAAGCCAGAATGGCAACGCACTTGCAATACAACCCATCTGGTGGTGCAGGTGTCCATGTGCGACGGTGATTGCTTACCATCAGCCAATTTGTCTGCTCGTTTGCCTCCCATATTATTAAAAAAATTAAATACCGGCCAAGTGCGAGTCGGACTCGCGCACGAAGGGTTCCGTACCATTAAAGTCAGAACAGATACAAATTAAAACCTTTTAATCTTGATGATGCCAAAGCAAACAACTATTGATTCTGCGCTTACACATACAGTCGTTAGTGCCGAATCCCCGAAGGCATTTCTAGATATTTAGAGCATATTGAATTGTAGACGATTCAATTAATTGTTATGCCAACGTACAATTCCAAATACAAGTGTCACTACTAGTGATGACGAGCTTATTTACTTAGTACCTAAATATTTCCATATTCGATATTTCCATTTGAGGCCAATCAAATTAGATTTTTTCGAAGAATGAGTTCCCAGTAAGCTGGAAATCGTTTTAATACCTTCATTTGGTCCTAACTAAATGCGTGTAATCCGAGTTTGCTCAATCCCATGAGGTGTGCATACATTTTTGCTCTTTTTCAGTGTAGATCGTAAACGGTACGTACGACGGAAAATTTGTTCTAATCATAATGAAAATTGATATCAGAGGATCCGAAAGGTAACAGCAACTTAATGAAGCCGTAGTCTAAGTTGTACAAAATGGCCCCCATTTTGAATAACTTTAATTTTGGTAAATTCATGTAAAACATCCGAAAACGCCTTTTTACCAGAGTCTGATCCACCAAACCTTGCTGGTAGTGCTATTTTAATTGATGCTGGGTTCCTTCTACATCGAGTGGTTTGTCAATCCAAGGAAAAATGTATCTCCTTAGGCTTCCAAAATTTATGCGCAACTACTGGGATTGCGCAAACTCGGATTCCACGCTTTTAGGACCAACGGAATGGTATTAAAATGATTTCCAGCTTGCTGGGAATTAATTTCTCAAAACCCTCTTTTTGGATCTAATTTGGTTGGCCTATTTATACAGAAATAAGAATGTTGAAATTGAGAAAATTCATTGGAAGGTATAATCTTCGCTCGTCTCATTTGTTTTTCGTTTATTTCTTATTTTGTATCATTCTCTATTCGTCACTCGTTCTTTATTTGTCTTGTTTGCTTTTTGTAATTATCTTTCATTCGTCTTTTTGTTTTTTATGTCATTTACCTTTTTGCCAATAAACACATTATATATTTGACAAAATCGTTTCTGAGCATTATCTTAACAAATCATATCATATCTTTATGCATCGCTACTGGAAAAAATGGCACATGCAAGATACTTCTCTATAATGTGGTCTCACGTGAAGGAATGTTCTCCGTTTATCAAGGATTATTTGGCATGTTCCCTAAAAATATTCACATCGTACGGAACGGGACATCACTAAACAAGGGTCATCACAAATCGATCCATCTTGCCATCTCATCATGTCTGTCATCCGTCAAGGGGCTAAAGCAACCATAGATCGAAAAAGTCTCAAATAGAGTTCGAGACTTGAAAAAACTGTTCGGCGATTCCGTTTGCTTAGATTGTTCTTTTGTTTCTCTTATTTGACAACGGTATATATTGCTTTATAGGGTTCCGTATTCAACTAGGAACCCTTATAGTTTCGCCATGTCCGTCCGTGTGTCTGTCTGTCCGAGGCTTTGCTCCGTGATTGTTAGTGCTAGAAAGCTGAAATTTGGCATTGATATTATATATCATCAACCCGAAAAAGTCATAAAATAACTTCTAAAAACAAAATTTTTACCCGACTGCCAAAGGAGGAGGGTAATGTTTTTCAAGTGTATGTATGTATGTATGTCTGTTTCTTTGTGGCCTCCTGTAGCCTAAACGGCTTGATGGATTTTTATATATGAGGTATCATTAGATTCATCTTGATCACGGGAGTATCATAGGACAGATTTTACCCCGAAATTCCTACAGGAACATGTTAATTCTTCGTAAACGCAAGCCACCCACGCGTCAGCAAGCAATGAGCAAATAACTTGTTCTGCAACTCGCGCGCACCTCTCGCGTAGCGGTCTGGTAGCGGGCAAAGAAGGGCGTGGTCTGCCTTGTGGCGCGCGGTGCGGTACGGAGGGGGATATTCTGGAGTCTACAACCCGAACGCGGGCACACGCACACGCATAACATGAGGGTACACGTCGTTGACGGTCGACTTTTATAAGTGATTTTTTTCGATACTTCCTCGTCCGAAGCGAAAATTATAAAGTAATAACTTGTTTTTTCTTTTTTTCAACTAAAAAGTTATAAATTAAAAACTAATTATTATAAAAAAAACAAAAAATCCGACTGCACACTAAAAAGAGGAAAACAAGCCCCACAAGAAATATTGTTTAATCAAATGCTAAAACCAAGCTATGGAATACCGTTTAAACAATATAAAAAAATGCACTATGAAATGTCTATGTAATCGATAGTTAAATAAATAAAAACTTGACCGCCACCAACGAAAATACCTACCTAAGTAACATTCTGCTAAATAGTGAACTTAACAACCAACAACCAAAATGACTAAGTAACCCTGTGTTGGTCCCCGCCTGCGATACTTACCATCAACATTTATAAATTATAATTATTTAGTTAGTATTTAGAATAAGTTTTTATTTATTTAACTATCGATTACATACACATTTCATAGTGCATTTTTTATATTGTTTAAACCGTATTCCATAGCTTGGTTTTAGCATTTGATTAAACAATATTTCTTGTGGGGCTTGTTTTCCTCTTTTTAGTGTGCAGTCGGGTTTTTTGTTTTTTTTTATAATAATTAATTATAGAGTACGAAATGGATTTATTCGATTTTTTTTTTTCGCTTTAATTCAATAGTTTGATGTTGGATAGGTCTTTCAAAATGAATACGGGTCTTAAACCATTTTTTGTTTAAGTGATTTTTTTCGGAAATAATCGCTCCGAAAGAAAAAAAATATATGTGCCCCCCCCCCCCTCTAGCTTTTGAACCATGGGTCCAAAAATATGAAAAAAATCGTCAAAGAAAAGCTAAATATTCTTTCACCGAAAACTATAGCAAATATAATCGGTCCAGCCGTTTTTGAGTTATTGCAAAAGTCTTCTCTTCTTAGTAAAAAGACGTACGTAAGACGTAGAAAGCGTTGCGAAAGTATACGTCCTTTTTCTTGTGTGTACATGATACTTACTAATAGACCCCGTTTAGCCTATTCTGACAGAATAGTAACTACGAAACCCTACACTGAGCATGGCCCGACATGCTCTTGGCCATTTTTGTTGATCTTGGATGTGTTCAACATATACGACCAAAATTTAGGCAGAGATTTCGGCGGGGTGCAACATTAAATAAATAAATAAATATTACAGAAAAAATTACACAAATTGACATAGTCCCACAGTAAGCACAATAAGATTTCTGTGCTAGGTTTTAGACGACGATATACATAATATATAGTAATATATCATCACATGTCAAATTATAGTGTATTTAAGCAAAATTCGAAAAATTCGAGCGAAATCTTTAAATATTATGGGCATAGTGATTTAGGTATCTATGAAGAAACTCGTGCAGTTGTCCTTATCATACCAATATCCAGTCCCGCCTACGTTAGCGCGACAGAATGTAATTAAAAATAGCTAAATCTTAAAACAAATCTAGCTAATTGTACCTCTAAAGAAATAATGACAAAATACCCTGTAGCCTTTTTCCAAACATTTTTTTTGTCTTGGTGAACAGGTTTCTTAGAAAAGACTTAATTTGGTATTTTATACGAACAATTTTGTAATCATTAAGTGCATCTTGGTTTTGCTTTCGAGCAAAGGTCATAATTATACTTGTATTTTTATGAATTATAGACAACAGATAGGTACCGACAAATTGAAACATAAGTTACGAAAAAGTGATATTATTGTTAAAAATCGGGCAGCGAACAAAAACAAAATTTCTCATGTAAATACTCACCTATGTAGAGCCTACTTCAGATGCATCACATGCGCGTTTCCATGTGAAAAATAAATCAAAGTAACCCCTAAATAAAGCATTCATGGGACAAAACCGTTTATCCGCGATTAAATTTTAAAGTATAATAAATGTGTTTGCAAGAAAACGTACGTAATATGCATTCCTGAAGAAAATTGCCGACCGGCCGGCGGCGACCTCATTTTCTTACGTAATTTTATTAAACCGCCAAACATTTTCTCATAAACTCATTTACAAATGCCGGCTTGATATGCATGTAAATTCAAATAACTCATTGCATTCGAACTACCCGATTTACATAATTTATTCCATTGTGGCACGGCGTCCAAACAAACGCTAATTAAAACAAAAAAAGTTTGATAACTTACCTAAAAAAAGTTTTGTTTTACCACAAAGTCACTACACTATAATTTCACTCACTGTCACTAAACTTGAAGTACGATTTCACTAACTAAACGATTCGTTTCACGTCAATGGGATGAAGCTCCGAGCCGTGCTTTCCCCGATAGGCTAAACGCTCGTCTGGCGAATCGGCTCGCGCCCGACCTCAACGGTCTAACTGCATTGCGCTCCGTACGTAAAAAGCTTATAGGATAATTATTTTTGCAGGGAATGAATAAAGTTAATGACTGATTAATCATTAGGATGCTTTCTAAGATGAAGAGCATTCTAATATATTGCAAAAGTTTTGCGTGGAAGTATTTTGACAGTAAATTTAAGTAATTTGTAAATCACATATAATAATGTTTTTATTTTTTTTATTATTTTATAAATATAAGAGAATTACCGAGTATAATAAGTAGTAAAATAAGTATTTGAAGACAAGTACAAGTAGTAAATCGATTTGTTAGAATAAAATAACTATATTTTGAAATGTTATTTTTCTATGCTCTAAGA
The DNA here is from genome assembly GCF_947568885.1 of Cydia strobilella. NCBI lineage: Eukaryota > Metazoa > Arthropoda > Insecta > Lepidoptera > Tortricidae > Cydia > Cydia strobilella. Next base: position 19,255,600 of record NC_086044.1, read on the forward strand.
GTTTAAATACATTACACACTACCGACCCGCCCCGGCTTCGCACGGATAGTAAGTAAAGCGTAATATTGTATATTCTTTATTTTTTAGAATTCGACAAATGCTTAATTTAACCATATTATATTGTCTACCAGACAAACAAAATGCGACCTCAAACTTTAACTTTTGAAATGTTTCACTACGTAAAACATTACACCTTCCAACAACACAACCCAAAAAGACAATAAAATACACCACATAATTTCGAGTAACAACCATACAATAACGCTTCGTATCAAAATGTAGGTCATACTTCCACAGCAGTGCACGAACACTGCGCACGGAATGACTTCACTGATACACGCGTGGCCTGAGGTGGCACGAACATCGAATTTCGCAAATTGCTGGCATCTTTCTCTTTTACTCTAATTAAGGCCTAATTAGTGACAGAGAATGATGCCCGCAATTTGCGAACTTTGGTGTTCGCGGTAGGCCCTCAGTCTGTTCCGAAGCGCTCCCACGTACACGCTAGCGCGCGTCACCAACGAAGCCCCACTGCGACCCACGCTGTCCACGCTACGGACAGCGTGGGATCTCTCGAGCCGGCATAACACAACCATGGCCTGGTTGTGTAGTCGGGAGGTAAGTCATGCGCTAACGCATGTCCTCAGAGTTGGTCAAAGGTGAGGAGGTGGTGGGGTGGGGGTGGGTGGTGAGGTTGGTGAACTCTAAAATGCAGATGTCGCTAGTGACGTTGTTTACAGTTGCAATGACTAAATTCGCGTTGATCGTGGATGGTCAGATGGCGGAATTGGTAACGCATTGGCCCGGCAATCCAAGGATGTGGGTTCGAGTCCCACGTTGGCCAGAGGTTCATCGTTGTTTCTTTTATTGTGATTGACATCTGTATTTACAATTTATAGATTGTAATCATGTGGTACGTAAAAAAGAAAATACACGAACGCCTGCGAAAAGCGTCACGCAACTTTCACTCCCCTCGTCACATCCGTCGATGGAGTCTTCGCTCAGCAAATGTCCACCTTCATCAAACATCTCGGTGAAGCCATCGCTGACCGGTGGAACAGATCCCTTAGTGTAGTAATGGGCTGGCTAAGATCCAAAATTATGATTTCGATAATCCGAGCCATCAGCATGTGTATCCGTGGGACACGGCACAGATTCAAATCCATCCAACATTTCTTCGGTTTCAATGACGGTGCAGCCCTACCCAACCCGTCTACCTCTAACCTGTACTAGCGTCGTTTTCTTGTCGTTGCTCATTTCTGTTTTTTTTTTTTTATAATTTTACATAATAATAAATTGATTCATTCAATTAAACAATCATGTGGTACGTCCAACAAAAAAAAAGGAAAAATATATTTACATTTAAGAATCACATGTACCTTATGTTAAAAACATTTGAAAAGCACTTCCAAGTTATTTATTAATATTTACCGGTCTACACTAACCTGTCTCCTCGCGTAATGGTCGAGATTTGAGTGGCCATCACGCCGAGTAGTTTTATAGCCGACTCTCCCTTTTGTGGTAATTTAATCGTTTCTGGCCAATGTTTTTTCAAGAGTTCTTCCGCTAATGAAGAGTTATGGGCGGCATTACTTTATAGCCGAGCTCGTATTTCGCATATTTCAGACAAAGAGTAATGGGAATATTTCCTCAGGTGCTGATTTTTCCACGCGTTAATAAAATGATTGAATGATTATTATTGCCAACATTAAAATCCTAGAGAGTTGTAATCCGCTCTTTGTAAAACATCAATCTACATACGTATATACTCGAAATATGCAAATTTGTTCGGAAATAGCCTCAATTCTTCACAAAAGTCGATGATCAAACACGACGATACGCCGCGAGATACAAAAAATTTTTGCCAATTACAACAATTACCTACTAATAAAACTGTACCAAGACAGCCCACACATGATGGCTATTAAGATATAATTATATAACAATCTCTCAGATAAATTAAAGAACAAACCATCTATAGATTTCAAGAATTTATTGATGATACCGAAGAAAAATAACAAAATAGACATACATAATTAAATATAGTCGGTCTGCCTCTATTCACAGCATTGTAATGCCCCTTCGGCCCTACGCATTATAAATTCCATTAATACATTATATTAATATTTTAGCTAAGTAGTTATGTTATGACACTGATGAAATTAGGACCTTAAATTGCAATTTGACAACTTTTTACCATTAGCCTATTATTATAACCTACACAATAAGAAACGACATCAATACATTTAAATAATAATTATTAATAATAAATTGACCAATCAATACAATCATTTATCAATATATTGTTGACGTTATTTTGATTTGACATAAGAGCTATGGACATATTTTTGAGATTATTTGTGCACCCATATTTTTTGAACTGGACTGTACGTACTAGAATGTAAGTCGAAACTAAAAGTATCTATTTCAGAGTAACTTGATGAAAACCAAACGTGTGAAGGTTTGAGTGAGTAACATGATTATCTACATCAAAGTGGTACAATTTTGAATAACGTGTGTGACAAAATATGTGGTATTTTCTATAAATAGGGAACTTATTGTCGATGGCGCTTACGCCATTATAAACGATGCTCCGATATAAATACAATACCGTGCGGCGTAAGCGCCATCGACAATAAGGTCCCTTTTCATAGAAAATGCCCCATATATGCTGGTATTCTAAGACATTATTTTCTTTAATACGTCTCATGCACGTTGTCGTTAAAATTAGAACGATTTACATTAACATGAGTACAAATTTAATTTTAATGCTGCCTCGCCTGTGGCAAGTGACAGTCACAGTCGGACCCTTCGTCAGCGAATGGTTGCAATTATTTATCATCATCATCACCAGCTATGTAACTATAAACGTAGTTATCACACTCATTCACTCATTGGACCCGGGTATGTCCTTAAACTACGTCCAAAAGAGAGGTATGGGCACTGTGAATGGCATCTCGCTTTGTGTGGTAGGGCACAGGACAGCGGATGTCATTCCAGATCTGGAGCAGAGCCCAACTGGGGAGGTACCTCCACCTTACAGAAAACCGCAGCCAAATAACACTAGACCCTACTAATAGTGTTGTGTTCCTGCCGGTGAGTAAGGTTGCCAGAGCTCGAGGGAGAGGAGTGTTAGGGTCGGCAACGCGCATGTAACTCCTCTGGAGTTGCAGGCGTACATAGGCTATGGAGACTGCTTAACGTCAGGCGGGCCGTATGATTGTTTGCCACAGACGTAGTATAAAAAAAAATTCAAATGCTACTCCAGTGCGATTGCAGAAGATAGGACGGCATGACGAGAGCTTATTAAGGCCCTCTGCAACTTTAAGTTTTCTTTAGACATAATCAACAACACACATCTCCTGCTATCCATTAGTCATTTGTTATGGGTTAAATATGATGCATTCTAAACATGTAGATCAGTACGGCTTCACATACTATTATTTTTAATCGCTTAAAAATAAAAAGCGAATAAAAATAATAGTGAGTGAAACCGTACTGATATAAATATGTCTGATGTCTGTATGAAATATGTCTCACGACAGTTTAGTTTCGATGGTTTCTGACCGAGGGGCAAGCATGGATCGATTCTATCAGGGCCTGCCTGCCAATTAGAATGTAACTGACATCAGAATGATATGTAATTTAGTAATCGTGTACAGTAATACCCCGCTTTACGCGAGGGACACGTTACACGTTCCGCAATCGGGTCGGCAAACGGGGAATCCCCCACTGTTCATGTTTTCAAACAGAATGATCAGAGAAAGCGGGGATTTCCGCAACCAAAGACAAGTGAATGACTGCATATTTTTAAGTATACTCTGGCGAACCCACTTTGTGAGTAGAAAGAGGCGCGAAATTATTATTTTTCTATGGGAGCGATGCTATTAAGCTAAGAAATAAATTAAAAGTGGAAAAATTCACTGGATCCACTGGATCCAGTGGTCGTGGGTTCAAGTCCCACCCAAGACAGTGAATTTTTCCACTTAATTTATTTAAAATTTTTAAATTTGCTGCCTATTTCCACTGACAGAAATGACTTACAACCAAACTATTACATAAGCAATCCGCGTAATGCGAGGAATTTTAGCGAGTAATTTGAAATTCGCGTTAAAGCGAAACCGTAAAGCGGGGTATTACAGTATTTCGCTCGTACTTTGTTCTAACATGTATTGTCGCGACCGAGACGCACAATAACTTTGTAAGTGACATCATTTAGATATCCTTCTGATGTCAGGGTACGTTTGAATTGGCCTATAATATTATTTAAACTGAAAACATTGGCTATAATCGTAAAACTTTTAAAATATGTAATTATTGTAATATTTTAAAGGCAAAGGGCAAAAAAATAACTTGCCAGGTTTCAAATAATATTTGAAGTTTTTTGTTGACATATCATGTCAACAAAAAACTCGTACAAGTCGTACATTACAATCTATAAATTTACGTCTTTCATCTCATTACCAAAAAACACAGGTTTATATTCCCAAACAACGGACTTTTTCTTCGATTTTAGGGTTCCGTACCTAAAGGGTAAAAACGGGACCCTATTACTAACACCCCACTGTCCGTTCGTCTGTCTGTCACCAGGCTGTAGCTCTTGAACTGTGATAGACAGTTAAAATTTTCACATAATGATGTATTTCTCTTGCCGCTATAAAAACAAATACTAAAAATTAAATTTGTATGGAACCCTCGGTGGGCGAGTTCGACTCGCACTTGTCCGGTTTTTATTTTCTTTTCTCAGCGTCTTTATTTTGTAACACGATACACGATGCCAATGAACCTAATTGAGTGTGCTCAAACAAATATTGACTAGATTGAGTTGTGCCTCTTGATTGATTGCTCAAACAAAACTTAAATTAGTCAGCTTGCGAGGGTTGAAATTTAAAATTCAGTGTATAGTATCAATTTTCTTAAACGACTTTTAGGCCTCAGTAGCTAATCCGTTAAACAAAAGCTTTGTTTCTTTTATGGAGAGTCGCCTTTGTCGCGTGCCGAGCGCGTGGCAAAGCAACCATGTCGTTAAAAAGCAACTATCGTGATAGTATTAAGGTCCAAAATGTAACAGCTCATTCTGAGATAACGAGTTTGGGTAATGAAGGACGAACGGTTGCTTGTGTGTGGTCTCAGAATACAGAGCTGCCACATAAATTTGAACCATATAAATAGGACGGTAAATAGTTATTTGTTATACAAGGGTGCAAAGTTGTATTTTACCCGCGAGTGTGGAATTGAGACACGAGCAAGCGAAAGGATTCTATAGTTGAACCACGAGCGAAGCGAGTGGTTCTAAAATAGAATCCTGAGCGTAGCGAGTGTTTTAACACACGAGAAGTAAAATACATTTGCACCCGTGTGTAACACAAAACTTTTCACCTCACTATAGCGAGGAAAGTGCAACATCCACAGGCGTTAGATCATCTTCATCACTAGAATCACTCATTTTTTACGATATTATAACAGAAAACTGGAAGTTGTGTAGTTTTACGCGAGTCGGTGAGAAAAGGTTTTAAGTAAAAAAATTGTTGACAATGTTGACATTTTTGATGTATGAAATGTCAACGATGCGTTTTGAAATTGCATCGACTCAACTTGTGCGTTCAGAATTATATTTAACATCATTATAAAAAAACAAACGTTTCGTATGGAATTTTAAGGTTTATGACTTAAAATCATTAAATAAAGCTAAATTTGGTATTTTTTATTAGATTCTCAAACCATTTATTTAATGATAATTAATATCGAACGAACCATTATCATGAGCGTTATACGTTTTGTTATTTGTCAAGCTACTTAAACACGCTCCATCCAAGGTCAAATTACTTTCCCCACTAGTGGATAAAACGCGTTTTTCCCCGCTTGTATTGAAGGATAAACGACAACTTTCCGAGCTAGTGAGGGGAAAATATATTTTTAAAGGAGTTTGTTCCCGTTCAGTCAATAGCGGTAGCATTGGTAACCGGTGAATAAAAGAAACAAAGGCTTTTGTTTAACAGATTAGGGTGTAAGGCGTAAAAATCATTCGAGAAAATTCATACTATACGACTAAATTACGTATTTTCTTTAATGTTGTCAAGTAATAGTAGATTGTGTCACAAGGGAGCAAAATGACATATTTACGACGAGGGCGTACAATTGAATCCTAAACGAAGCGAAGGATTCTATAATAGAATCCTGAGCGTAGCGAGGGATTCTAACATAGAATCCTGAGCGTAGTGAGGGATTCAAGTGTTAACGCCCAAGGTGAAAATAATTTTTCCCCTCACTAGCTCGGAAAGTTGTCGTTTATCCTTCAATACAAGCGGGGAAAAACGCGTTTTATCCACTAGTGGGGAAAGTAATTTGACATTGGATGGAGCGTGTTTAAGTAGCTTGACAGATAACAAAACGTAAAACGCTCATGATAATGGTTCGTTCGATATTAATTATCATTAAATAAGTGGTTTGGGAATCTAATAAAAAATACCAAATTTAGCTTTATTTAATGATTTTATGTCATAAACCTTAAAATTCCATAAGAAACATTTGTTTTTTTTATAATGATGTTAAATATAATTCTAAACGCACAAGTTGAGTCGATGCAATTTCAAAACGCATCGTTGACATTTCATACATCAGAAATGTCAACATTGTCAACAATTTTTTTACTTAAAACCTTTTCTCACCGACTCGCGTAAAAATACACAACTTACAGAATTTTCTGTTATAATATCGTAAAGAAATGAGAGATTCCAGTGATGACGGTGATCTAACGCCTGTGGATGTTGCACTTTCCTCGCTATAGTGAGGTGAAAAGTTTTGTGTTACACACGGGCGCAAATGTATTTTACTTCTCGTGTGTTGAAACACTCGCGGGTAAAATACAACTTTGCACCCTTGTATAACAAATAACTATTGCTACCATGTGACACATACTGCTTTTCACATCACCTATGAGGAAATTACATAACATTATTATTTTAAGCAAAGATCAATACGGACAAAGTGCCAAAAATATGTATACACTACCTTAGTATAGGTACAGTCAGCTACACAGAAAAGGTACCCCCCTGCACAGAAGTTTGTACGCAAAGGTGCTAAGCGAATTGTATTGCTGACTGTACATACTTCTGGCACTTTGTCCGTATCGATATTTTCAGACGTGACTGTACTGACAAATGAAAAATACCTACAGCTCATAATTATGTACCTAATATCTTTTCAAAGACAGCAGCAAACACCTAAAATGATACAATGAAACTCAAGTACATTTATTCTTGTAGATTTTTCTGGTAACAAATTAGCTCTTACCCCTTTGAACCAAATCTTCGGAAGAACACTATGAAGACTGATATCACTTATACATATTTATTATTATAAAGCTATTGATTTAAACTAAGTATTTACAAATTTATACACAATACAGAACCGAATAATTATGCTTTGTGAAATATTTGTACAAAACTTTTTAAATTGCATAGACAAGTATGGCTGCGTTTAAGGAGACCAAAATGTCAAAATAAAAATTAAATTATTAAACTAATGTTATTTTACGTTTCTTTGTAAATATTTCGCTAATTAATTAATTTACTTAATTTAAATATGCTACTAATTGATTTAAAATACGCTAATTACATTTATTGTTTACAATTACAACAAAATATTATTTAAGTTAGAAAAATTATTGTATGCACGTAATCGATTATATGCATACTAATTTCATATGTCATTGTGTCAATATTTCATACTGGCAACAAAATGTCCTTGAACAGAAAAGTGCCACTTTGATCCCTCCTAGCAGGGAAGAAAAGTTCCCTTTTCGAATAGGTGATGTGAAAAGTAAATTGCAATGTATTATAAAGTCGATTCGAAGAGATGAATCCCAAAACCTTATTTTGCTCCTATTTTTCATTGTTATATTTCGTTTTTACATATCATTGCACTGTATTTTCTCCAAAAAAGCTCTGTAAGTAGTGCATTTTATTGATTTTCTCAGTTTTTTTTTCACGTTATTTAATGTAGACTGTAGATCAGAAATTGTCGTTACGCTCTTCGTCAGAACGATTGATTTTGATTGAAATTGATGGATTATCTTATGAGAACATAGGAGTACGCAGTATTTGGGGCCTACATATTAATATGATAGGTATTAGTAGCCTCAACTCGCAATTTCTCAAGAATATAAGTTTTTAAATTTCATGGTTCAGATATGATGCTTTAGATTGTGCATTTTCTATCAAGTAGCTGTTTTTTTCATGCAGAGGAATCGTTTAGTTTGCAATTACGGCCGCTTATGGACGCCTAGGTATAACACCACAAGGAAATACTGACCTGGTTTAAAAATAAAATAAATTCTTTAAAAAGACACCTTTTTGGAATTTAAGAAGCAGTATACAAAACAATTTTGTATAAATATATTTATTGACAGTAACATCGATATATTTAATTGTCGATAAAATATTTTGCTACGTCACTTTAGTATAAATGCCCCGAGTTATCCCAGGTTTGGTCATTAATACTAAGTCTATTGAGTGTTAATCGTCAAAACCGCTTATATAATACCTTAAGCTCAATATACTAAACCCAAAGCTTGTTTAACAATGTTACTGTATCATCTCAGCATCAATGGTATATTGCTAAATATATTGCTTACTAATCAATCAATAAGTTGTCTAACAGCGCCGGGCCCCTGATAATCCTGCGATATAATTCGCTTTCTACTTTGTTCTAGTATAACCTGGCCTTTGGAACTATAGCATATTCCAGTAATTTGGATTTGGCTTGTTTGGATGCTAAATAAACGTTGGCAATAGCTCTGGAAGTGTACTCATAGTCTCAGCGGTAGCGCGAGCTCTGTGCGCCAGCTGTTGGGATCGTCATATAATACAACGCGACTACACGATTGTCACAAACCGCACGATAAAGATGATGACACATGTTGAATTTTATAACAAAATCTAGTAAAATAGATAGCAAATGAGCAATTTATCACAATAATATGGATATTAAAATAATATATAGAAATCATAAAAAAATACAGGATCTAAAAGTTTCAAAATTTAAAGTTTTTTTTTTTTTACTTTAAAAAAAGAATAAAGTAAGATACCATTCGATTCCTTCGATTCCAAAAAAAGTCTGTACGGAAACTATATGCATACATTATTATTCACAACGACGGGACTTAATCGCGCAAAATAAGTTTAAATCAGTGTTTTGTATATGCATAAACGCATTTTCCATACATTCAAGACGCGCTCTCAGTGACCTTGACGTCACGTTCACTTATCGTTTTGTTAGGAGCGTTTCACATCTAGATGTGAAACACTAGATCCCAAAAACAAACCTGATCGATCGATATCATTAATAAAAAAATGTCATCAAGCCTATTGTCAATTAGGAAACCTAGGTACCTAATAGAGTTTAATATGTTTGATCGCGCGAACTTGCGAAAATCGCGTGGTCGCGTTGTATTAGCACAATCGCGACTCCGTAGAGTGAAGCATAGTCTGTTTTGGTAGTACATTCAGCATCAAAAGTAGCGGATTAAACAACGCGTCATAAGTCATAAGTATTCTGCGTCATTCTGTAAAAGCGTAACAAAAAGTGATATCTTTATATAAAGAACAATTAAGACTGTAAAAGATGTACTATTAAACGTTTTAGAAATTGATCTATATTTGGAAAAGTTATTTGGGATGTCAGGTACTTTTGGCGCGTTGTGTCATCCGCTACTATTGATGCTGACTATACCTGTATTGCTACTTATTATCCACAAAAAGCTTGTTCAATTATCAGACCATTCGCTCTCTGCATTCCCAAGTCCTTGAGTTGGTTAGTGGGAATTTCCCTGGCTCGGCAAGCGATTAAGTGAAACCATAGAGTAACTTATACTAGAGCGGTACTGTCATAGTAAATTTTGTAACCCCAGTAAATTCACTGCCATCTGTCGACACACTTTAAAACTAAAAATAAATATTTATAAAAATACGATAAAATGTATTTAAATATGGATAATTGATTTTATTTATTTGCATTAATTATTTTTATGATTTTGACCCATGTTCTTTCACTGATATGCGTTAAAATTATAAATAACAAACGAAACCGTCAACGCCCTCTATACGAGTGTAGGCTAAAACTAGTGGCGCCCTCTGATCGAGAATCAAATTTTCGTGATTTTTGAGGCACGTTTTTTCCTTAGACTGTATCCATCTATTACGGAGTTATATCTATCTTTGGTGAAACCCTTGTTCGGTCGGGATTATCATCGTGTACGACATGAGGCTTGAAGGTCAGGGAGATATACAAATTGCCTGTAGATTACGTGTTATACATATGTACATGCTACAGTGTGTCTTAGGTGTATATATATGTAGTAGTCACTTAATAAGTTTTTGGCAAAAATTTCAATTTTGGTCAAGCTTTTATCGCTGACTGTACTTTTCTTTCCATAGGCAACTAATACGTACTTATCGAGACAATTCTAAAAACCCCAAACACAATTAGGTTGCGTTGTTTTATCACAGAGTTCCTATTACCATCTCCTGTCTCCATCATCTGATCAGCTCGATGGTACCATAATTTTGCATTGTCACCCGACTTACATATGTATGCAAATTTTCAGCTTCATCGGAAACCGGGAAGTGGGTCAAATTTAACTTTGCAAGATTTGACCCTTACAAACATAAGTTACATATTACATGCATACTTACTTACATAGGTACATTTCAAGTTAATAAAAAGCTTGTAAAATAGTGCTTCTTGACTTACTTACAAGGCGCTGTTATCCTCCTGAAGACAGTCGTCCTGCACGTTTGACGTTTGGTACAAATAAGTTTTGACTGTTTGCCAATTTCACCGAGCAGATAAATATAATTAGCAAATGATGAGGGGTGTAATCTTTGAAGGTTAATTCCGACTTGCTGTTCGAATTGAATAATCATGACACGGTGGCAAAATGATCTGAATTCGTACCACGAATAATTTATTTTGTGGTTTGTGTTAAAACAGTCAAACAACAAAACATTGTTGTGTTTGTACTGAAAATTAAGGGTATTGGAGAGAACAGGATTCGTAAACTGAGAGGCCAATTCGAATGTATGCTGAGATCAAAAAGATGTCATTTAGTAATCGTGCGTCTCGCCAATACATGTCTTACAGATATCATTTTGATGTCAGTATACGTTAGAATTGGCAAAAATATATATGCAAAAGTTTCTGAAAAAACCGGCCAAGTGCGAGTTGACTCGAAGGGTTCCGTACCATTACGCAAAAGACGGCAAAAAATCACGTTTGTTGAATGGGAGCCCCACTTAAATATTTATTTTATTCTGTTTTTAGTATTTATTGTTATAGCGGCAACAGAAATACATCATTTGAAACTTTCAACTGTCTAGCTATCACGGTTGATGAGATACAGCCTGGTGACAGACGGACAGACATACAGATAGACAGACAGACAGGCAGACAAACAGACAGACAGCGGAGTCTTAGTAATAGGATCCCGTTTGTACCCTTTGGGTACGGAACCCCAAAAATGTGATAGATTATTTGCCGCTACTATAGAGTGCGTACATACAGTCAGCAGCAGAAGTTGCTAAGCGGGCGTGGTGTTCAAAATTACATTGACACGCTCTTATTCTCTAAACAATAAGCAAAGTCGCGTAATATAATTTTGAACACCTGGCCCGCTTAGCAACTTCTGCTGCTATATGAGATTTTGTATTTGTAATAAAAAAATAAAAAACAAATGTCACCACAATAGTCATCAACTCAAAACCCTTTTCAGAACCCGTGGTTGCTTTAAAGATTTCAAACCTGAAACTGATCTAAAGCGCGCTTATCATTAGAGCGCGTCTAGTTAGGGTTAATGGTTAATTAGTCACTAAATCCTCGCGACTCACCCCGGGGACGGTTGTATCAATTTACTCGGAGCTCTGATGCATTGTCTGTGAAACTGCGACTTTGTCTAGCTTTAGGTTCATTGTTTATTGAAATTGCAGTGTAATTTCTGGATGGCAATTTATATAATGAGATTTGATGGTTGTAATGGTCACGCTAATCACAGAAACACATGATTGATTTTAGGGTAACGAAAACGGGATGTATATCTGGGTCATACGCAGCAAGTTCACGTCTTTCCTGTGTGCATATCCTAAGTTAAAGAATATAAAATTTATGTTTCTAATTTAACCCTTATATCCATAAAGGGTTACTACTGATACTGGAATTATTACTGATACGGTGGATTTTTTAAAGGAACACTTGAGTGCATGACAAGCCGTTAACTGTCCTCAGGAGTGATATTTTTTATTATTTCTGTGTAGCTAAATGACACATCTGACTTATTAAAATCTGGCGATTTCATTGCATTCATTTAGTTTTTTTATTCAATCAAATAGCTCAAAATAAAATTTAGTTCCTAGTAAAAGTAATTTGCTTTATTCATGTCATAATATTGTATCAGCATGTTATTGTGCGAAACATAATCGTATAATGTGCTAAACACATTGTTTAGACGCGTGCTTAATTTGACACGATTTCGATTGCTTAGCGCGCTTGACAAGAAAAATAACGACTTTCAGTACGGCTCTAGAAGCCGTGTAGCTACATCATTAATAACCTCGATTTATCCCCGTCTTACCTGCAAAACATGCAACGCTGGCATACTTAAAGGGATCAGAACAACAAGGGACGAATTAAGTACATTGGGCGAGGCTATAGGCTCTTTTACTCTTGAAAGCGTCATTTTTCAAAAGTTGCTCATTAGCTAAGTTCTGCTGCAAGTATTTTACACAAAGTACGTTCATTGCAATACAGCCTTTTAATTAAATAGAAAGGACGGGTACTTGCAACAGTTATTGTTTAGCAAATCTTTGTCTAATTGTTATGCAAAGACAAAGCAATCAGTCTCTTTTTGTTGCTTCATTTTAGATGTTAGTGTACGCACCTATAAAATCATCATTTTATTATTTACTTTTATTGTTAGGGATTACAATACCAGATAATTGAAAACCCACCTATTAAAAATAATAGTTATAATAATGGGTTGTTAGTGATATAGAACTAATAAACTATAAAACTAGTAAGACTATAATTTGAAGTAAAACTTTGACCATACGAAGTATTATCGATAAAAGACTTAAATAATATACAGTTAATGGCAGTCCACGTCTCGGGTTTCGATATAAACTTGATAATGTGCTGTTAATTCTAGGGAAGTTCATGTTAACTTTCATATTAATTGCTATGTAACTTGGTGGAAACTCTAGAGCCTCCGTTGAGGTAATTGAACACTTAAACTTTTAAACGTTCATAATAGGATCATTTTACAACTAGGATACAACCAAATCATATTTAATTTATAAACTGAAATAGATGTCATATACTTACTAAAGTGATTGATTTAAGCCTTGGAGGGCTTGATGACTTTTTTTAGTATAAATGATACCTATTTCAGTTTGTGGGATCCTTTTAGTTTTACTCGATTATTTTGTAAGTTAATCTTCAAACTGAATTACTTGGCTACCGATTACAATGACATCATTTCATTTAAAAAAAGTATATTCCTGAAAACAAATTAAAACTGCCTTAACAGATTTTTCAGGTGGATATTTGTGTCGAGAAATGACAGAGAATAAACATTTAGATAAAGAAAATTACGTTTAACTAGTGTATTACATGTACAAACAGCAGTAAAACTAACTACGGCATAGTGAGTATGATCCGATGTCAAAAAAATATTTCTACACGCCCCTCTTGATAATCAAGAGGGGGGGGGGGGAATATTTTTTACCACGGCCCCTTTAGTTTAGCTTCTACTGTTATATTAGCTAAGTATGCTTAACACCATGTATATATGTGCGGGTTAAAGCGTTCGTCGTATTAACTGTTCCACATTTTATTCCAGTTTACATCTTAACGCGTCCCCAGACGCGAGTAAATGTTACCTGTGGGAGCATTAGAACCATTTTATCTCGTTTTTAAAGACGTTCTTGAAAAAAATTTTCGCTGTTAGCTATCCAAAAAAACGTGTAAAATTAATAAATCTTTATATAAATCTGAATGTGATAGAAAGTGGATTAGAAAAATGTAGCATCTTTCTTGAGTTTTTCAAGATTTTTTTAAGCCAAATTTCTTCAAAATGGATTTATTAGTAGTCACAAAAAGTAGGTAAAAATCAAGTTTAATTTTTGTAAGGTCCAGTGATATCAACGTTATTGAGAAATGCGGCAGTGAAGACTGAAGTCATGACCTTCTTTTAGTCGTTTGGCACCGATTTTCCCATGATTTCAAATTATTTAGTTTGTGTATATGTAACTTACCTAATGGACACCTTCATTATGAAAAACTATATTTTTTTTTTGGAAAATCAGCGTTTCATATAAACAGCGAAAGAAATTTTCGAGCGAGCGCAAAGCACGAGCAAGGTCTTCGTTTTCAACTGGGTCAAAAATGATTTCGTATAACTCTCCACAGTTCGTATTTCTCAACCAATTTAGTTTTTGGAAATTGGCGGAGCTTTAGGGATTCACGAGGTCTATTAAAGTTCAGAAATTGGAGGCTTTCATTTCAAAGAGCTTTATTTCAAGCTCATATCTAACAACGTGAAACGATGTATTCACTCGTCAATATCATTTTCATTCTCAATACAAACGTGTCAGTCGATTGTAACGATCGCGTGTTTGCGTTGGCAGCCCGTTGTGTGTCGATACTATCAACTAACAACCTTCTAAAACTCCTATCTGTCACAGCAAGTCAAAGCAATTGTAATCTTAAAACTTGACTAACAAGAAGCACATTTGAATGTACATTAAAAGCGTAAATGTGCTTAAGAAAGGAAGCGGGCGATATCAAAGGCCTCAGTCAAGTAGCTTTGCTCACCGTGTATACTCCGTGCATTTCATTCCTTCCAGAGCAAAGGCGAGTCGAAAGATTGGGTAACCGATGTACCAATTCGATTAATCACGAATTTCTCAAAATTGAGATTCGTCTAATGCTATCTCTGTCGTCCATAAAGAAGAGCGATAGTAATAGGGATAGAAGATCTTAACGCGGATAAACTTGCTCACTAAAAAAATCCTTTGAAATAAATTAAAAACTAATCCAAAATATTTTACATGATTTACTTCATGTACATGTTCCGAAATTCTTATTATTAAGTTTGACATATCTATAATAATTCAATGTTTTTAAGAATAATAATAACTGCATCAATAAATTGCTCTGATATTTAGATTAAGGTAATATTTGTAAAACTTGACAATTTAAAAGTGCTTGTTGCTAGGCCTTTTTGAATAAAGAATATTTCGACTGACTTTGACTTACAATTATATTATTCTATAGTATGTTAAGCTTATAAATGTATATGTTGCGGAACTAAATATGGACAAAGTTTGTTTTTTCCACGTTGAGAAGCATGCCATTTGCTTTAAAACACGACGATATTTTTTTGATTGCCTGATTCAATTTATATTGTAGGTTAGATACATCGTCGGCAATAACAATGCTGCAGGTGTCGTCTGCGAACATTACGTATTCAGGGTCAGAACAAACTGCCGTGATATTGTTTACGAGTAACAAGAACAAGTAGTTTCCCATCGTCGATCCCTGAGGAGCTGCGCAACCGGCCAACGATTCAATACTGGACCTAGAATTTAATACGAATGTACATTCCTTTAGGTTGCACAAAAATGATGTTACCGTTTTATGAAAGTTGCCCACCACACCGTAGCGCGCCAACTTTTTGAGTAGTGAATGGTCAACCATCTCGAATGCGCGCAAAGAAATGTGTATAGCATAATGTACAGTCAACCAATTTGATTCCTAGGACAATATAGACCCGTATCTCTTTAGCTATTAGATATTGACATACATCACTCACCACTGCACTGAAGCACTGTCGTAGAAGATAAACAAATTGATTCTTTATGACATGGTTCTATAGTGGCCTAGGAATCAAAGTAGTTGACTGTACGTTGGGTGGCATGAGGATAAAGTCAACTTTGTTTTGAAATAATAGTTGATGCAATAGATTGTAATGCCTGAACAATAAGGTTAAAGTAACCAACATATACAAAATCAAAATTTCAGTGTCTGAGTTCGACTCGTGTAAGCAAATGAAATACCTAACCCCCCAGAAATAGATGTGATCAAAGAGTTCACGCATGTGACGAAAAGAGGCGTTTAAGAGTCGGCGTATTTAGTCTGAGGGAATGAGAGTGTAAGAACTGAGACGTTTTGTAAGCAAACGAGAAGCAATTACTTTGAGACAAACATTACGTTTTGTTTTGTCAATAATTGAACATGTTAATTCAACAGAAAAGATGTTCCATCGAACTTATCATAATCAAAACAAAAACATTATACAAATACAATTTCATAAACTTATATTTAATTAAAATTTAAGCTATAAAATTCAGAATAATAAATTAATATGAGAATCGTGCTCCTTAATTTCTACTAGTCTGTTCGGAGAGAGAACAGTCTTGGATTGGGCCCCATACATTTCACGACTCTTCTGTTTCCGCACAGACTCTACGTGCCCCAAACAATAATTAGAGTTTTGAACGATTCACGGTTAGTTTCACTAGTCTTATAATGACTTATATTAAAGGTAATCACGGTCTATATCCCGGTCACTATAAGTCTATCCAAACAATAATGTCAATAGAAATAAATAAATAAAATCAGTAAAACTTAATCTTCAAGTATAGTTTTATTTTAAATGTAAAGTTACACTGTCTTCTCTGTCACCATAATTTGATAATTTAACTTTTTGCAAAAAAAAACTGAAATGTTATGGACCTGAACAAAGATGCAATGACTTTCAACCCATTTCCCATCGAACGGCAGTTCGACCTTCGAACACAAACTTTTTTTACCGTGGTTACCAAAATAAAAATAAAAAGCTCTAAGTCTATAAAAATTTAGCTTATAAAAGCCATGTCCATAACAGAACTGATTAATAATGGATATTTACTTATTTCATTTTATATCCTGCCTCCATTTTGTTAATAGTCGCATTTTCATCGCCATTCCAGTCGAGTCATGCAGGTGCGTTCCCATTAAAGTTAGAATCGCTATCTCTTTCATTTTCACAACCCACCCAACATAATTTGTCTAGGTAGGTACACATTTACGTAAAAGGTGGATAATAGTATCATAAAAGCCTTGAATACAATACAAACTTTGGTAAGTCGCTTTGTTTTCTTATATTATTTATTCTCAGTTGATTATTTCAATTATAACTTTTTGTGCCTGTTATAATTTCTGATTGAAGGTTGAACTACTTAAAGCAGCGTACTAAGTAGGCAACAACACGCGAATGTGAAGCGAAGCGATGCGGCGCGGCACAAATCAATCCTTTGATACCTATAGAAGTGTCCTACGTGGGCGATCTCGTTAAGAACGAGAACGCCTTGAGCCCGCCGCGCCGCTTCGCATTGCGTTCGCGAGTGTTCGCCTACGTAGGACGCAGCGTTAGCGTTGCAGTAGCGTATATGTTGCTAAAGTATGATATCCTTCTGGTTTTATAAATATTTGCCATTATTAAAACAGTTAAACAGGGCGACCCGCTGTCTCCTAAACTGTTCACCAGTTGCCTAGAGGAGATATTCAAAAAGCTGGCGGTCTCGTGGGAAGGATTGGGCATTGTCGTCGGTAATAAACGGTTAACTAACCTGCGTTTTGCCGACGACATCGTCCTTTTCTCCCACATGGCATCTCAACTACAACACATGCTACAAGATCTCAACACAGCGAGCCTTGAGGTTGGACTCACAATGAACAGAGCGAAAACTCAGTTGATGACCAATGGAGCAAAACACAGGGTCACGGTAGGTGGGCAGGATATACAGTATGTTAATGAGTACATTTACTTGGGCCAGATAGCCTCCTTCGAAAACAGGCAAACCATAGAGGTCAATAGACGTATTGACAACGCCTGGAAGAGCTTCTGGTCCATGAAGGCGCTATTGAAGGGCGACCTTCCCCTGTGTCTCAAGCGCAAACTCATCGACATGTGTATCCTGCCTATCCTAACCTACGGTGCTCAAACATGGTCATTAACTGAGGCGTTAAAGTCCAAACTCAAGGTTTGCCAGCGAGCGATGGAGCGCAGTATACTAGGTGTTCGCAGAACTGATAGAATCAGAAACACGGAACTGCGCTCCAGAACTCGAGTTGTAGATGTAGGTGTCCAGACCGCTAAGCTTAAGTGGGACTGGGCTGGGCATGTCTGCCGCATGCACCCTGAAAGGTGGGCCAAAATGGTTACCGAGTGGGACCCACGGAACACCATAGATGGTGCTGGCCGGGGTGCAGGCAGGCCGAAAAGGAGATGGCGGGACGACTTAGACGCATTTTATCCGGATTGGCGGGACACTACAAACGACAGGGTCGAGTGGAGGAAACGAGGGGAGGCCTTTGCCCAGCAGTGGGACACTAAATTAGGCTAGTAAAAAAAAAAAAAAATACTCCGCTTTCGAAGTTATACCAATCCCCTTTACTTATGATCTATCACACTTAAGGTTTGATTCAGGATTGTAACTTTCTACCAAATCTGCCTATAATCTCTTCTCTTGTTCAAAATAGGTGTTTTATAGGTATTTCCAAGTCTAAAGCTGGACTAAGTACCTCAACAGTCTAAGCGCGTACGAGTTTTGTTTGAGTAGTGTTGACGAAATTTGAGGATCAATCACATGTTGGGCTCCTGATAAGCCGAGGGATTCTAGTTTGCGAGATACGATTGAATAAAAAAGAAAATATTCGGGACCCAGTTCTTTATCTAAAGTAATGTTAACCTAGATTTTTCAGATTTGCAAATCAGATGAGACATAGATGGTTTGTGTTTGTAGTATAAATAAAATACTTTGTAGTATACTTACTGGAAATTACTTCTAGATCACGATACCGACATTACTTTGGGTAATGTTCAATACAGTAATGTGATTTGAAGCGAAGTTAAAAGTAAAATCAGTTATCTTAAAGCGTCATCATGATATTATAACTAAGTTCACATTTTAAGGGATCTTTAAAAATAACTGTTTTTAGGAGGAAAAATTGTTTAGAAACAATTCTTACTTGCTTATTGTAAATATTTTGCGTACCGCTGATTTTAAGCTAAAATCGTTGACAATACGTTAGTGATTCATGATAATTGTTTTGTAAGCACGTCAACCTATACGAGTTACGGTGAATGCTTCAAAACACAAAAAAAACAAACTCATACGCGCAGAAGAACCTGGCATCTGAAATCTATTTATGCAATATTAGGTATACCTTCTTGTCATGCCGTTCTACCTTCGTTTTCGGCTTCAGCATTTATATTGGAATGTCTTAATAGGATAAAAACTTTCATGCTAGACAATTGAACGGCTACATAAGAAAGAAAGAAAGAAAAAGCATTTATTAGCACAATAACATAAAACTAAGAATAATTACACAAAATGAAGTTGCGCTAAATGGTCTTCACTCAGCTAAACAGCAAAATGGTATTGGTGTCACGGTATGAGTTACATGGCACACTCCGCGACGCTGATTTTCAGTAAGGCCCAGTGAATGAACTAGGTGGCACTCAGTAAATGGGTTATAAATGGACACAATGTACAAAAATAAGGGAAAACATAAATACCAATTAAATTACACAATTACCAATCAAATTGATATTTAATTACATCGAACCTAAATAGAAATAAGAAAACCGTAACTGAGACGAGATTACAACTAAAATACGCTATATTATAGGTAGTATACAATCGAGGCAGTAGAGCTTCGTGTTTAAAGCTTAGTGTTCACGAGTAATATTCAGAAACATTAACAATGATACCAATTGATATTATTGTCTCGCTTTTCACTTTCGTGCAGAACTAGGACCACTGATTTTGTAAATATAGTACCTTTTAGAAGTAGGCCAATTTGACGTTACAAATTAATTTCAATTTGATCTATACTCTACCGGCCGGCCAGCGGGCCGGCTACGGTCCGGGGTGGCATCATAGCCTAGTTTAATTTAGTGGTTAAGATTGACAAAGCCTGTTGCGGATTACATCATCTGTAAGTAGATGACGAATGGATGGAGATGGCTTATTTGTTTTTGTGTCCACTTGACGAAGCCTGCGTTGCTGATCAGCTGATCACGAACTATGCATGGACTTTCTATTAAAGGTATAATTGTTAAATTTAGTAAAAAGAATAACGTCGATAAAGTAATTGATAAAAAATAAAATAAAATAATATTTTTGATCTTAAAGTGCTTATAACTTTTTAGTATTGTGGGTGAAATGTGCTGTAATAATTTTATATCAGTAATAATATTATATCAATAAACTTTTATTGTTTGAATGCTCTGGTGTTGGTCCGTGGGTCGGTAACAAACCACCAACCCAACCGCCAAGCCTAACTCTGGGTTGGAAGGTCAGATGGCAATAAATTGTGTTCGTAACAGCGTAGAGAAATAAGTATGCTTAGAGTGCGCACTCAATACATTGGATTCCTTACTTGATAATAATAAAATAAATGAATAAATGAGATAATAAGTTGTATGTCAGGTATAGTAAAACGTATTATTATTAATAAGTTAGTTTAGCATTTACTATAGTAGTGAATAACTTGCTTTAAACGTTGCGCACCCCATTTATCGAGAAGATTGATGCTTCGACACAGAACGGGCGACAAGTGATTGTTTTATTGGCATTGTTTTAATCTTTAAATACCTATTATTCTTATAGGACTAGGTATGTTACTACATTATTACAATTAATCTTTATTAATTTTACAATTATGTTATGTCAGTCCATACATAGAATAGTCCATAACATGGAATAGCACTTGTTCAAAACCTCGTTTACAGAAATAAACGGCGTATAGACGCAGGACATATTATAAGGACATGGTAAATCTAAAAGGACCCTTGTTTACTTTTAGGAACCTAGATGGGTTTTTTTTTCGTTTTTTTTTTCGTTAAGTTCGGATAAAATTTGGTGGATAGATAGAGTTTCGTATTCTCTAAAATGTAAGCGCAAGGTCACCGTATGTTCTCAAACATTTTCATCTCAGTTACGAAAATGTATAGAACTAGGGAACAAATCAAATTATTTTTTGATTTGTGTTTTTTAAGTAGTCATACTACTATATATAAATTATAAACTGAAATATAGATAACATACACTAAAAAAAGTGACCAAGTCCACCGGCGTGGTGTGTGGCCGGGTGGTCTAGTGGTCAGGACGTTAGCCGCGTTAGCTGAAGACTCGGGTTCGATTCCCGCCT
Organism: Cydia strobilella; assembly: GCF_947568885.1. Lineage (NCBI taxonomy): Eukaryota > Metazoa > Arthropoda > Insecta > Lepidoptera > Tortricidae > Cydia > Cydia strobilella. Next base: position 19,276,852 of record NC_086044.1, read on the forward strand.
CGGCCACCGGTGGACTTGGTCACTTTTTCTTTAGTGGATGTTATCTACTCAGTTTATGGAAATGTATAAAATTTAGTAACTCAACCAAAAATTACATAGTACATTTGTTGGGGACAAGTTGTGAATTCGTATTTATAGTAGCAGCTCTTCAAAATTCAAACTTTGTAACAACCGAAAATTACATACATTTGTTTGGGATCAGTTGTGAATTCGTATTCATTGCAGCAGCTCTTTAAACTTTGTAACAACCGAAAATTACATACATTCGTTTGAGAAAAGTTGTGAATTCGTATTTATTGTAGCAGCTCTTCAAACCAACCCAACTTTATCGAAATTTAACGAAAGAAAAAATCGACAAAAAAATAAAAATCGGCCCATTACGACGCCACACCAGCGGGCGCAGCATGGTTCCATTTTTATCGCCTGCCACTATGCCCGTCACTCGCACTTACATACTTGTTAGAACGTGACAAACATGGTGACAAGCGATAAAAATGCGACCGTGCTACCGCCGCAGGATTCCGCAAATTTTGTTCAAAGGAAGTGAAATGAAGCATAAAGAGACCTGCCGCAAAAAAAACTCACATGAGTATATTCAAAAATGCTACGTAAATAATATTTTTTTCATCTTCAATTCTTTGCATTTCCACTTTTCGATATAACACGGAACTGGAAAACGTCAAAGAAAATAAATAACGAGGAAGTCATCACTTTTATCACAAATTGCTTACAGAAAATTCGTTGGCATTATATTTTGAAAGGTAAAGTCGGTTAGTGACCCTGTCTACAAAGTTGGCGGTCACGGGTTTGAATCCCGGTAAGTATCTATCTACTTACATGATTAAATATTTATTACAAACAAGGCTGAATTTTTAAATCGATTACCGGGGGCAGCTAACTGATCCTGTGCTGCTACGTGAAAATGGTGTTAGGAGATGATATTCCCTCACTTTTAAATTAAAGATGATTGGCATTTACAAATTTTGAAAAAATCAGCGACAAAATTGTAAATTTTCACAATTTGTTTTTGTGCCAATCCGGTATATGTTTATCCAAGATAATTTTTTTCCCAAGAGAGAAAGTTGAGTTAGGGCACTAGAAAAGCTACAAATGAAAAGTACGGTGTAACTTAAGGCGGTTCCCTGAGCCAGAAGGCGAAAAATCTCCTTATATGTTCCTGTTTTTCTAAGAGAGGTTGATATTCGTAGACGTGGAAAAAATATATGTAGTTCTTGACTATATTATCTTTAATATCATAGCTTCCGATACACGAATTATGACATTTCGCTCGATACAATTAATTCCCAAAATAACCTCTAACTCGGACTTTTAATCCAACTTTACTCGGTTATTTATTATGTGATACTATAAACAAAAAAAGAAGAAAAAACAATCTTAACTTAAATAGTAATTTCATAGCTTTCGAATTTCGATATTGTAGGGTAACGTTTTTAAAATAAATAAAAGCCGACAAAATTCGATCAAAATTGACACTTAGCGCGCATGATCTTTCCCGTTCTTTCTTGCGAAATGTGACAGAGACAGCGGCAAACCGATGGAACGGCCTTAAGACATCCTTTAATCAACGAAATGCAAACACACGCAGTAATCCGACTAAATGGGACGAAAAGCCTCGTCTTAGCTCACACTCGCCTTGCAATTGTTTTAGTTTAGTTGGGTCTACAGGTACAGCCTAATTACCAAGGAGGTTTGCTTAATTTATTTGGCAACATAATAGGAATATGTTGTGAAATCAAATCAGCCATTTTTATAGGTACATTTTAGTTCTTCGTAAATGTAATGAAAAACAGTATGTGTCCTTCATCAAAAACCCATAACGCTAGAACCAGTTAACGCAGAAAAGAAAATTAATATATTCATAACTTTAAAAAGGGTATTTTTGTGAATTTGATGCTTTAAGAAAATCATACATAGACAAAAGAAAGTCGCATTAGTAGAATAAAATAATAGAGTTAATAGGTAAAAATGTATACTTACATAACACATTTGTAATTGTTTTCCGACATTTTAATCCAATAAGGTAAACAAAAGTTACCTCAAAGGCAGTTAATGGAATTTGAACTCTTTAACAACACATTGTTTTGGCCAAACTTTAATTTTACGTGGCCGACTTCACGGCCGAATCAATTCATGATCCTAAACACAGCCTTTTTAAGACCATTATTTTTCATTACTTGTTTTACTCCCGTCACGTGACCTTTTAGCTTAGTTTCTTGGCAAACACGTTAAATAAATGTGAATTAATGTTGTTTCGGTATGTTTGTGGAGGTTAGGTCCTTAAATAAATAAATTGGAAAATAGCGGTTCTTTCGGTCGTGTACCTACATGCATAGAGTAACTTATACTAGAGCGGTACTGTCATAGTAAATTTTGTAACCCCAGTAAATTCACTGCCATCTGTCGACACACTTTAAAACTAAAAATAAATATTTATAAAAATACGATAAAATGTATTTAAATATGGATAAATGATTTTTTTATTTGCATTAATTATTTTTATATGATTTTGACCCATGTTCTTTCACTGGTATGCGTAATATTATAAATAACAAACGAAACAGTCAACGCCCTCTATACGAGTGTAGGCCAAAACTAGTGGCGCCATCTGATCGAGAATCAAATTTTCGTGATTTTCGAGGCACGTTTTTTCCTTAGACTGTATCCATCTATTACGGAGTTATATCTATCTTTGCTACATGAAAGCGGCATACATTGTGTTGGGGTCTTGAAAGAACTAACTGAACTGAAAGAACTAATAAAAATATTGAATACCTACTGCTGTTTACACTGAAGCTAATTCTGACTATTGCCATATACCTTAATGAAATTTTAATTGATACCTATATATACAAACATGATTTGTATAGGTAATAATTATTCATTTCATAAGCATAAATAATGAATAATTTTTAAGTATTTATTTGCGTTGAATGAATAAAATTTAATACTCGTAAAATTTTAAGACATTGTAGACCTAGGAACGTCTTTAAAAAGAAATTCATTATTTAGCATAAACTCTCTGGCCGCAGAAAATGAAACTAGGAAGTTTTGCGTCACGATATGATCAAAGGCATTTCCTTTTTACTTTGAAAAAAAAAGTAATTGGAAGCCATTCCCAGGCATCCATTTTATAGGAAAATCTTTGGTTTAGCGGTGGGATTAAAAAATATTAAAAATGTGACGGCTTGTTTATCTCGTGAATTTCCTTAAGACGCTCCTAAATATCACTCGGATGAATACTTGAGAAGAACAAGAATAAAAATGAGCTTGTAGACTGCGTTATAAGGAGTGAAACGTATAAAAAACTATCTGAGATTATAGTATTTTTAGTATAATGCCAGATATAACGCTTTCTTAAAAAAAAAACTCAAATCAAGACTAGCCAATATAAATCATTCATTCATACTCTTTTATTTAAAATATATTTCTAATGACTTTCTAATTAGAATTTTCACAAAAACAAAATGAGGCCACCCTAATAACCAAGCTGACAAATTTCTATAATTATAAACAACAATAGAAAATTACAAAGACACTTAAAGAGCGTTGCTAAAAGAAGCACATCTTTACGAGACCGCAAAGTTTTCATTACTTCGCTTTACAAAAAACTTTAAAGTGATAAAGTATTTATCTAAGTGAAAAATTTATGTTGAAGACGCGCTTGATATTTGAGAACGAAAAGTAGTAAATGTGAGCCGGGATGCGCAATTTATCACGAAAATAAACTTACCTAGTGGAAAAACTTTGTGGAGTTTTCTTTGAAAAATGTGAAACTTTTCAAGATGTTTATGGAGCGTTTGAGGAATTAGTAATGTTTGACGGAGTTTAACGATTGAGTAAAAATAAATAAATATATTGTTATTGGTAAATGCTTACATTAAAAAAATATATCACATGCAAAGATTAAATTAATTAGAAATTTTGTTTTTAACTTCTTTTAATTGTAAAAATTTAATGGCATTAATGGCATAAAACAGCGTTAGAAATTGTTTATGTTGTAATTAAATGAATGTTTAACAAAAATCTTTGTTAAAAAAAATACAGAAAATATAATGGAATTAAGATTATGGGATTTATAGGACCTAGAAACATTTTAAGTAGGTGCCTACTTTTATCTTTTTTGTGTTTTAGCCTATTTTAGTGTACCACTGCTGGGCAAAGGCCTCCCCTCGTTTCCTCCACTCGACCCTGTCGTTTGTAGTTTCCCGCCAATCCGGATAAAATACGTCCAAGTCGTCCCGCCATCTCCTTTTCTTTATCATAAAAAAAAATGTATTATCATATTTTTACTGAAAACTTTCACTCCTTATAATTTACATGTATTTAAATCAGGTCAAGGAAACGTGTCGTCGTTAACCTGTTAACCCAAATATGTCACACTATCTCTCTTCAAAAGATAACATTTAGTTTTGTTCCAAATTCCACCTACAGCTCTCACTGTTACTCGTAACTGACAATGATTAAATCTTATTGCCAAGACATAACGCCCAACGATGGTCAGTTTAAGTAAATAATAGTACCTGTATAAGGGTCTGTTTACACGTTGATTAGTGTTTAATTAACTGAAATGAAATGAAATAAAATGTATTTATTTGGTGAATATAGTACATTGATGTGATCTTAAGTTAGAATTAATGCAAGTTCCATCATATTCTACCGTGAAGTCGGTGTACAAATATTTTTACTTATATCCATTTAGTGTGAGTTTATACAATTGCAAAAGGTAATCCAGAAAACTCTGTCCAGTCCTGGTTTTTTTCCATTCCGAATTAGTGTAGTCCAGATGTAGCAAGTCTTACTACACTAATTCGGACTGAAAAAAAAACCAGGACTGGAGAGAGTTTTCTGGATTACCTTTTGCAATTTGTTTTGTCGTTAAAATAGGTATTTGTTATACAAGGGTGCAAAGTTGTATTTTACCCGCGAGTGTGGAATTGAAACATGAGCGTAGCGAGTGTTTCAACACACGAGAAGTAAAATACATTTGCACCCGTGTGTAACACAAAACTTTTCCCCTCACTATAGCGAGGAAAGTGCAACATCCACAGGCGTTAGATTATCTTCATCACTGGAATCACTAATTTTTTTACGATATTATAACAGAAAACACTAGAAATTCTGATTTTTTCGTGAGTCGGTGAGAAGAACAGTAAAAATTTCGTTGACAATGTTGACATTTCTGTTCTGACGTATGAAATGTTAACGATGCGTTTTGAAATTGCATAGACTCAACTTGTGCGTTCAGAATTATATTTAACATCATTATAAATAATCAAACGTTTGTTATGGAATTTTAAGGTTTATGACTTAAAATTATTAAATAAAGCTAAATTTGGTATTTTTTATTAGATTCTCAAACCATTTATTTAATGATAATTAATATCGAACGAACCATTATTATGAGCGTTTTACGTTTTGTTACCTGTCAAGCTACTTAAACACGCTCCATCCAAGGTCAAATTACTTTCCCCACTAGTGGATAAAATGCGTTTTTCCCCGCTTGTTTTAAAGGATAATAGACGGCTTTCCGAGCTAGTGAGGGGAAAAATATTTTACTTAGTAAATGATTGTTTTCTGTAATGAGTGTGCAATAAAGAGTATTTGTATTGTATTGTGTATTGAGGCATTGCACCCGGACTAAGACCGTCCGGATTAGAGATGGTCCGGATTAGCGAGGCTCTACTGTAATCGCAAGTAGCAAATGTATGACCTCGCACTAAACACTTAAAGGGTACACGGAAAGAACATGTCTAGTCACCTTTTTTGGAAAATGAGTTTTTCATTTCAAAAATTTAGAGCTCTTAATGAACTATTAGTTATATCTTTTGCTACCGCTGTATAATATAATTATGTAACACAACTTTTTTTTAGCTAAAAAAGACCTGGTCACGTAATTACCATACATTTTGACATTGTTCCAAATTTTAAAACCGCTATTACTCAAAATGTTACTAAAGTGACTAGACACGTTCTTTCCGTGTACCCTTCAGGTGTAAACAGGCCCTATCGCAAAACAAATAACTATGCAGATTGGGCCATTGTGGATTTCTGTCGTTTGGCGACCTACCAGGACTAGGGCCATTCGGGTCATGCTTTAAACGAGCCCAGGAGGTCAATTCAAACTTACATTGTGACGTCAAAATTATATATAAATGATGTCACTCGCATGCATCTCGCCCGCTCCAATACATGTACAGTCAGAATCAATAGTAAACAATGAAACAACGCGCCAAAAGTATCTTCTACCGTGGAATACTTTTCCAAATAGAGATATATATCTCTACAGTTCCCGTTCAAAAGTATTTGTCACAGTCTAATTGTTTTTCATATATCTCTTTTTGTTATTTTGTAGGAGAATTTTTGATACTGACTGTACGGACTAGTAAGAGCACAATTCACGCGCGACTGAAATTATTTAGATACCATTTTGATGTAACTATGTAAGTTTTAAATTGGCCTCCAGGTCTTAGTTGTTGAACTGACATAGTGATGTTGACAATTTTTTAGAACTGTTTTCATTTTACACGTAATTATTGCAAAAAATTTTTTTTTAATTTTTATTCTTTTATTTTTAATAAAAAAACCGGCCAAGTGCGAGTCGGACTCGCGCACGAAGGGTTCCGTACCATTACGGAAAAAACAGCAAAAAAATCACGTTTGTCGTATGGGAGCGAATATTTATATTATTATGTTTTTAGTATTTGTTGTTATAGCGGCAACAGAAATACATCATCTGTGAAAATTTCAACTGTCTAGCTATCACGGTTCATGAGATACAGCCTGGTGACAGACAGACAGACAGACAGACAGACAGACGGACGGACAGACGGACAGCGGAGTCTTAGTAATAGGGTCCCGTTTTTACCCTTTGGGTACGGAACCCTAAAAATCGACTTTAGTTTAGTGTTTAAATTTCGCGCAAAAACGCTCCAAGCTGTCACGTGATCTGGATGACGTAACGATGTAAACAAACTGTTGTCAGTGCCAGAGGACCACCAGGTTTGACAACTTGTCTGTGCGTGTTTCTCACACCGTGACGTCACGCGCTTCGATTTGCGTTTGCAGTTACGTGATGCTGGGCATTATTTATATACTTTTCATTATTTTTAATTAATTATTTTCAGCATTCTAATATTCCATATTTATTCACAACGGCGGGACTTAATCGCGTAATAGTACATTATGATACAAGTGTGCTAAGTTGGTCATTACACACGAGGCGATGGGGAGGAGATGTAAGCGAGCGCGCAATAAGAAAGCCGATGTGTGTAATGACCAATTGAAATCATTTTATTTCGTGTAACCGTGACACATACATTCTGTTAGTAAAAGACAGTTTCAAGGGGGTTAGTATACCTAAGCCTAATAACAATTATACCTATACCTAAACCTACACACTTAACCTACAAGTTACCACATATTCCCTGCTATGGTAAAAACATATCATTTTATATATTCGCGATTCATGACAACATCCCTGTTACATTGTTTGTCTACATTAAATTTGATGGAGAGTTATGGCAGCATTTCCGGAAATCTTTGTAATGTTGTCTATTAAGGTCAGTTACATCTTGCTTGACGATTGTTCAGTTTGTTATTCAAATTTCCTGAAAGATGGCGCTGTTCCCGACGCAAACTAGGTAACGCTAGTTTTTCATAGAACCTGTAATAAAAACTGTCAGCCCCTTCGAGCCGGAAGTACATTGTTCATTAAAGTTTTTCAATAAGACTATTTTCAGACGTAACAGAGAGAATATTTATTCATTATTAGATAATGGTAAGGTTCACAATAGGTACACTTTTGGTCAGTTACATCTTGCTTGACTATAAGTACGTTATGTTCGTTGAAGTGGCTAATTAAGACTATTCAGACCTAACAATTAGGGTAAGTTTATATTATTAGATAGGGTAAGGTTCACAATACATTTCTGCTTATTTGTTATAAAGTTCCGCATTCAAGACACTCAAACAGGGTGAACCCTACCGGAACTGCACTTTCGCCCGCTTGTGCCCAATGACGCGTGACTCTCAATTTATGAATAAGGATTTTGCAAGCTCGAGTGTAGTGACAGAATATAAGATAACGATCCTTACATAGAAGGTAAACACGAAAGTAAATATAGAGGATGGCTAAAAAAAAGTGCATTCTCGTTGCCAGGGAGGATTTGGGATTATAATGAGCAGTTTTCACTATGGGACCAACCATGAAATCGTGAATTTTTTTTATTCTCCCATAGAAAATGGACCAGCCAAAATGTATGAAACAGCCAAATTTTTTTCGCGATTTCGGGGTTGGTCCTGTAGTAAAAGTTGCTCAGTATAATCCCAAAACCTCCTTGGCAACGGGAATGCACTTATTTTTTAGCCACCGTGTAGAAGACCCTACAAAAGGTCAGGATGTTTTTCGCTCCCAGGATGAAATGGGGCCAGATCAACCCACGTCCAACTGAGCATGGACACTCTGCTGATTATATTTAAAAGCGGGTGGCGAGATTCGCCAGTATGACTGCGAAGCCCCGAGGCAGACTCTCAGCCACATAATACACGACTGCCCTAAGAGAAAGTTTAACGACAACCATGCAGACCTGCTCGCGCCGACGACGCAGCCCTAAGGGCAAATACATTGGATATAGCTGTTTAATTCTTTATTACTAATATTTTAAGCGATTCATATCTATTGTTTGACCATACGATTAAATAAATATAGAGTACGTATGAGTACTTGTAGCTAGAATAGTACAGAACGGCTAAATGTAATCTCGCTTGAATCTGAAGCATCCGAACAGGGAAAGTATATTCGGGGACATTCCCGGTGAACCACATCAGAAAAATTTGGTTGGCGAATAACCAACACCTTGTTTCAAAAACGTGCAGCAAAAATTGAATTTTCCCAAAAATATGTTTATCCAGCCGGGAAAGTAGGTAATTCCTGATTGATGACGGGCTCTCGTGACCCGCGCGTGTGGCCGATCGATCAGCGGAACGTTGGCTAAATTGTTCACTTCATAGTTTAATATAGGTAATAATTAATATTTAATTATTCTGTAATACAAGTAAACGGTTATTAAAAAAAAAAATGTTTGTAAATGATTGAATTTTGTGAATTCAAACTTACATTTAGATATCAAAATAATATTTAAATAATGTAGTTTTCTTCTCATTTATCCGTTCGTCTTGCTCGCAGTATGGTACGGACTACAATCGAAATGCTCGCGCGACTGATAACTAAATGACATTATTTCTATATAATTTTGATGTCAATATGTACGCTTGAATTGGCCTAGGTTTGGATGCATTTTAAGGCTTACAATAGATTTACCTAAGTTTATTCTCATTTTTTATATATTATTCTAATTATCTTTTCAGTTATATGAATATTTCTTAGCTATTTATAACCAAAAATAAGAAAAATGACTTTCGCATTTTAAATACCTCGTAAAAATCTGGGACGTCGTAATTTCTGGATCTCATTCATAAAAGGGTTTATTGGTCATATTATGACTCGGAAATTGAATTTTGAAAGGCCCAGGAAGGACTACTGGAGAGTAATGTTATATTGGTAATATTTTTATGAGGATCAACGTATTTGAATAACTATGAAGTCGCATAGACCCATTGTTTTTTTCATCAATCGCCCTTTGTAACGTAACTTACTTCCTATGCATCTCGCTCGTACTCGCATATAAGTGCGAGCGAGATGTATGTAAAACAAATTACGTAGACGTTAGCGTATAATGTCAGTTTTGCCACTGTCACTCATCGTACATCGTAATATTAATAATGGCAGGGCAGCTTGTGGCGAGCTGTTGGGGAGTAACGACCCCACGGACCCGAGTGATCCCGAGTCGGTCAGGGTCTCCGTCTCCGGCGTGTCTTCGCCGGTCGGAGTGGACCCCAAGGGGACCCTCAGGACTCTCAGCTCTGGCTTGCCTTCATTGGCTGTCCAGAGGGGAGTCGCTAGAGCTATATGCTCCAAGGGTGGAAGTGAAAGATGCATAAGACGCGAGTTGGCACAGTGGCTGTTTGACAGCCACTGGGTAGAAAGCGGCGCACACCTCTCGAGACCCCTGAGCCGCTCACACCGGTGTTGCTCCTGGTCGTCTTTACGACGGCAGTTTCAGGGGCCCATCTCATGGGCGGCGAGTCACCGCCTGCCTCGATAACGTGTAAAACATTGTAATGGCAGGTGTCCGGACCTCTTTACAATAGCCCAGCCTCATTGTCCACCCAAACTTCAATTCATAGACCGGTATACTATTCACTTATTCTACAATAGTCCCAACGCCTGCTGAGACCGGTTCATGGGTATCTATTGTTGCGCCTCTGAACGGGTTCCAGCAGGCGTTCTACATGACATTAAAGCTCTCCAAAGGGCCTCTACGTGTTGGATCTATATCCCCACGCAAGCCTATCAAAAGAACGGGATTTATAGGCCCGTGAAATCCAAAATGGAGAAACTTAATAATATAAATTACACACAAAATTAAAAAGAATCCGTTTCTTTTAATACGATTTCGTAAAAGTGGAGCCATGTTGTATCAAAGTCAAAGAGCTGGCGCAAGTTAGAGAAAACTGGAAGGAACTCATCGACATAAAAATAAGTAAGTCATCATTATGATTACTTAACAAAATTACTAAGTTAGAATACCCTTAAAACATAACTGATTTTCTTTGGTTTAAATGCGCCGCCTACACTCTGGTACAAAATGCCTCATGGCATTAAGTTTTTCTTTTATGCTGAAGTTTAAATATATAAATAAACAACCTTAATAAATATATGTTTTGACTTCGTGAAAAACAAAGACATTTTATTGTAGATTTAGCAGTAACCACTAGTTAGAAACAATATTCGTAGTTACCTACTTAGTAGTACGTTGAAAAAAAACCAGTGAAAAGTATTTAAAAAGTAATTCTATTGAGTATGACAATCTCACATCACGAGTTTTTCCACGTGAATCGCTACGAAACCGTTTTCAAGACCAGTATCCAATTTTTCAATTTAGATGAATATCTTATGTAATGAAATTGGAAAAAGCTGTAAGACCTTTTTATCCAAATTTTCCACAAGTGAAGTTGATTCGCATGACAACGTAATAACGTTATAAAATTTGCTGTGTTCTTCTAATGGACATCTTGCTTGACTAGTTTGAGGAAGTTGCCTCCCATTTACCTGAGACGAGAAAATGTTTCGGGACATGGTTGGAAGCATTACTGGACCGGTACTCGAGATAGTTCCTAACCGACAAAAGAGGAAGTTCAGTATTCATAAAAATATATTTTTAATGTACCGGCCAATAATATAATCACCTCCATGTTTTTACGGTATAACTTTTTTTATATATTTGTGAGTGACTTCCACCTCACTGCTTTAGGTAGTCTCACACTCACGATGTATGTAATGGTTTTTTCATAGCGGTTTTTTTTAAATGTATTGTTAATTTCTTTACTAGAGGTTTTTTAGTAATATGCTGAGTATCCTATTGTAATTAACAGTATTTCATTGCAATATTCATCATATATTTGTATAAAATGACTAGTAAAATATATAATCTACAAACTAACCTATATTGATAAGATAAGATAAGATAAGATAAGATAAGATAATATTTATTGAATAACTGTGTACAGAGATGTTGGCAATAATACATTTAGGAAGCAACAGTTTATCCATCACGGACGTACTTAAGACTAACCTATGACTAAATAACAAAATTAATACATGCATGCACTATTATCATAATCGTCAAATTCTTTCATTCTTTCACACTCTACTGCTGCAATATAGGCAATCCATAAGTTTATTGTTTACAAGCTCATACAAAAACACTCAAAGGTGATATATTATTGGCCGGTACTGTATATTCCCTGATTACTCGGAGACTATTATTTAATGATTCTAAAAATCTTTTTTACATTTGAAAAGCTTGCTTTTTAGTTGGTCTCGTTGTCATCTAGTCATGATCTGCGAAGCCCCGAGGCAGACTCTCAGCCACATAATACACGACTGCCCTAAGAGAAAGTTTAACGACAACCATGCAGACCTGCTCGCGCCGACGACGCAGCCCTAAGGGCAAATACATTGGATATAGCTCTTTAATTCTTTATTACTAATATTTTAAGCGATTCGTATCTATTGTTTGACCATACGATTAAATAAATATAGAGTACGTATGAGTACTTGTAGCTAGAATAGTACAGAACGGCTAAATGTAATCTTGCTTGAATCTGAAGCAGCCGAACAGGGAAAGTATATTCGGGGACATTCCCGGTGAACCACATCAGAAAAATTTGGTTGGCGAATAACCAACACCTTGTTTCAAAAACGTGCAGCAAAAATTGAATTTTCCCAAAAATATGTTTATCCAGCCGGGAAAGTAGGTAATTCCTGATTGATGACGGGCTTTCGTGACCCGCGCGTGTGGCCGATCGATCAGCGGAACGTTGGCTAAATTGTTCACTTCATAGTTTAATATAGGTAATAATTAATATTTAATTATCCTGTAATACAAGTAAACGGTTATTAAAAAAAAAAAAAAACATTTTTTGTAAATGATTGAATTTTGTGAATTCAAACTTACATTTAGATATCAAAATAATATTTAAATAATGTAGTTTTCTTCTCATTTATCCGTTCGTCTTGCTCGCAGTATGGTACGGACTACAATCGAAATGCTCGCGCGACTGATAACTAAATGACATTATTTCTATATAATTTTGATGTCAATATATACGCTTGAATTGGCCTAGGTTTGGATGCATTTTAAGGCTTACAATAGATTTACCTAAGTTTATTCTCATTTTTTTATATATTATTCTAATTATCTTTTCAGTTATATGAATATTTCTTAGCTATTTATAACCAAAAATAAGAAAAATGACTTTCGCATTTTAAATACCTCGTAAAAATCTGGGACGTCGTAATTTCTGGATCTCATTCATAAAAGGGTTTATTGGTCATATTATGACTCGGAAATTGAATTTTGAAAGGCCCAGGAAGGACTACTGGAGAGTAATGTTATATTGGTAATATTTTTATGAGGATCAACGTATTTGAATAACTATGAAGTCGCATAGACCCATTGTTTTTTTCATCAATCGCCCTTTGTAACGTAACTTACTTCCTATGCATCTCGCTCGTACTCGCATATAAGTGCGAGCGAGATGTATATAAAACAAATTACGTAGACGTTAGCGTATAATGTCAGTTTTGCCACTGTCAGTGACTCATCGTACATCGTAATATTAATAATAGCAGGGCAGCTTGTGGCGAGCTGTTGGGGAGTAACGACCCCACGGACCCGAGTGATCCCGAGAGTCGGTCAGGGTCTCCGTCTCCGGCGTGTCTTCGCCGGTCGGAGTGGACCCCAAAGGGACCCGCAGGACTCTCAGCTCTGGCTTGCCTTCATTGGCTGTCCAGAGGGGAGTCGCTAGAGCTATATGCTCCAAGGGTGGAAGTGAAAGATGCATAAGACGCGAGTTGGCACAGTGACTGTTTAACAGCCACTGGGTAGAAAGCGGCGCACACCTCTCGACACCCCTGAGCCGCTCACACCGGTGTTGCTCCTGGTCGTCTTTACGACGGCAGTTTCAGGGGCCCATCTCATGGGCGGCGAGTCACCGCCTGCCTCGATAACGTGTAAAACATTGTTATGGCAGGTGTCCGGACCTCTTTACAATAGCCCAGTCTCATTGTCCACCCAAACTTCAATTCATAGACCGGTATACTATTCACTTATTCTCCAATAGTCCCAACGCCTGCTGAGACCGGTTCATGGGTATCTATTGTTGCGCCTCTGAACGGGTTCCAGCAGGCGTTCTACATGTCATTAAAGCTCTCCAAAGGGCCTCTACGTGTTGGATCTATATCCCCACGCTAGCCTATCAAAAGAACGGGATTTATAGGCCCGTGAAATCCAAAGTGGAGAAACTTAATAATATAAATTACACACAAAATTAAAAAGACTCCGTTTCTTTTAATACGATTTCGTAGAAAAAGAGGGGCCATATTGTATCAAAGTCAAAGAGCTGGCGCAAGTTAGAGAAAACTGGAAGGAACTCATCGACATAAAAATAAGTAAGTCATCATTATGATTACTTAACAAAATTACTAAGTTAGAATACCCTTAAAACATAACTGATTTTCTTTGGTTTAAATGCGCCGCCTACACTCTGGTACAAAATGCCTCATGGCATTAAGTTTTTCTTTTATGCTGAAGTTTAAATATATAAATAAACAACCTTAATAAATATATGTTTTGACTTCGTGAAAAACAAAGACATTTTATTGTAGATTTAGCAGTAACCACTAGTTAGAAACAATATTCGTAGTTACCTACTTAGTAGTACGTTGAAAAAAAACCAGTGAAAAGTATTTAAAAAGTAATTCTATTGAGTATGACAATCTCACATCACGAGTTTTTCCACGTGAATCGCTACGAAACCGTTTTCAAGACCAGTATCCAATTTTTCAATTTAGATGAATATCTTATGTAATGAAATTGGAAAAAGCTGTAAGACCTTTTTATCCAAATTTTCCACAAGTGAAGTTGATTCGCATGACAACGTAATAACGTTATAAAATTTGCTGTGTTCTTCTAATGGACATCTTGCTTGACTAGTTTGAGGAAGTTGCCTCCCATTTACCTGAGACGAGAAAATGTTTCGGGACATGGTTGGAAGCATTACTGGACCGGTACTCGAGATAGTTCCTAACCGACAAAAGAGGAAGTTCAGTATTCATAAAAATATATTTTTAATGTACCGGCCAATAATATAATCACCTCCATGTTTTTACGGTATAACTTTTTTTATATATTTGTGAGTGACTTCCACCTCACTGCTTTAGGTAGTCTCACACTCACGATGTATGTAATGGTTTTTTCATAGCGGTTTTTTTTAAATGTATTGTTAATTTCTTTACTAGAGGTTTTTTAGTAATATGCTGAGTATCCTATTGTAATTAACAGTATTTCATTGCAATATTCATCATATATTTGTATAAAATGACTAGTAAAATATATAATATACAAACTAACCTATATTGTTAAGATAAGATAAGATAAGATAATATTTATTGAATAACTGTGTACAGAGATGTTGGCAATAATACATTTAGGAAGCAACAGTTTATCCATCACGGACGTACTTAAGACTAACCTATGACTAAATAACAAAATTAATACATGCATGCACTATTATCATAATCGTCAAATTCTTTCATTCTTTCACACTCTACTGCTGCAATGTAGGCAATCCATAAGTTTATTGTTTACAAGCTCATACAAAAACACTCAAAGGTGATATATTATTGGCCGGTACTGTATATTCCCTGATTACTCGGAGACTATTATTTAATGATTCTAAAAATCTTTTTTACATTTGAAAAGCTTGCTTTTTAGTTGGTCTCGTTGTCATCTAGTCATGATCTGTGGACGGAATATTTGGTAGTGCTGATAAAACCATAAAAGGATGGCATTTCGAACTGTCTGTGGAGTTGGTTCTTTTTTTAGGGTTCCGTACCCAAAGGATAAAAACGAGACCCTATTACTAAGACTCCTCTGTCCGTCTGTCCGGCTGTCTCTGTCCGTCTGTCTGTCACCAGGCTGTATCTCATGAACCGAGATAACTAGACAATTGAAATATTGTCTTCGGTTACCGCGATAGTTACTCATGAAATAAAACTATGAATACGGATTATATCGCGTATACTGAATTTTCTGAGTAATTGTGCTCCAACAGTGCTGATATTTATACATTAAAACTATATCAAGACCTCACTTTTCTTTCAGTAAAACCTATCGCAATGAGCCAAAGTTTTGGTTGAATTTCATTTCATTTTAAATTACACGACTCATGCTTAAAAAAAACGAGCACCGGAGTTTATTTTAATTTGACCCTGTAATAAGCCGCCAAAATGTTTGTAAAAGTGTTTATATTAAATTACCTGAAATGTTTGGTCCCGAATATTTTCCTGGCCTACCTGAAATGTGAATTTTTTTACCTGTAAATAAAGAAAAGCATTTTAAATTAATAAGTAATGATAAGGAAAGTAATAACATTAACCTATGTGTAAATTTTGGAAATGAGCTCATTTATTTAAATATTTCAACCCGGGGATTGAAATCTGTAAATTTCTGTAAAAATGTCTTTGTAATATTTCTTTATTTATTCATTGAGCGATTTGTGCTATTTCAAGGAGAAACTGGAGGAACTTGTATTCAAAACACAATAAAGGTATTAAACTAAAAGCTTATCCTATCAAAATAAATGCAAAAGTCCCAATCAGATTCATCTGTCCAATTTGAGCTATTATAATAGAAAACAACTGACGTCCGGACAAGTTAAATAACCTGGCCGTATATTCTCATAGGCAGTGCAAACAGACAATCGAATTCTTGGGGCGCCAGCGTAACGTGACCTCAAGATCCGTAAAATCTTAGGTTCCTTTTAGTTTTGGATTCGAACGTCAGAAGTTATTAACTTTAAATTTTCACGATGATGTATTTCTGTTGGCGCTATAACAACAAATACTAAAAAACAGAATAAAATAAATATTTAAGGGGCTCCCATACAACAAATGTCATTTTTATGCCGTTTGTATAGATAATGGTACGGAACCCTTCCTGCGCGAGTCCGACTCGCACTTGGGTGGTTTTTTTCTGTATATGGGGTTATTTCCAAAAATTTAATATCTTTTATATTAAGGTGCCCATTTGACAAGACACGCCGAACTTGGCTCTGAACCCTGACCATTAGCACAGCTAACTTGAGACCGTGCACAACAGCACATTCTAGACTAAATGAATGATGACAGTATATCAGTATCGCTTAATTTAGAAGGTTTATAAAGTACCTAGTTTGTAGGGAATAAGCCCAATACACCTCATATGTAATTAAAATGATTTAACACGAAACCTGATTTGTAAGGATGGGTGAAGATCGGGCAGCCTTAGGGCCTACTTGGGTCGACTGGACGCTGTCCTGTTGGTCGTCCTAGATATCGTTGGGCGGATGGAGTGGAGGCGGATCTCCGTGAGCTCGGCGTCGGCAAAAGTTGGCGTGATATCGCTCTGGACCGGGCAAAGTGGCGTGCTCTTGTGTTGGAGGCCAAGACTAATTTTGGGTCATCGCGCCCCAAGTAAGTAAGTAGTAAGTAACACTAAGTCATGCGACATATCAATTTATCGGTGCTCGGCAAGCAAATGCAATGATTTCCCTGTCTGTAGCCAGACCTAGTTTCCATCGCTATACGCCCGCAGCAGGCAACGGTGAGACAATACAAGCGGACGTCAAATGGGACGGTTGATAACGTCAGTAAAGTAGGCTAAGAGCTTTCGACGAATATTTAGAATAATTTTTGAAGAAAATAAATTAGAGGCTAATTCCAAAAACGATACTTATTTAACCATAAAAATTGTATTGTAGTCTACAGTACAACTGATTAAGTGACTATGTAAAAATGCTATAAAAATAAATACAGAAATGCACAAGGAACCTCTCTATACATTTACCAAGTCCGTCTACCCGTCTGCAGTTTAGCTCAGTGATTAAAAATGTAAATGTCTGGTAAGATTGCGATAGAATAAATCAAATAAAAGAAATCCTATATGTCGTAGTCGTAGGCGCGAACTTTATACTTATGAGTTTCGACAGTTCAGAACAAATCTCGCGCCAGCTCTTATAAATCTACTTATAACAAAAAACTCACAACATTTCGGAGATGACCGTTTGTCCGTCTAAGTTTCTATTATTTAGCTCAATGACTAAATAGTATTACATGAATATTTAAACGGCTATATATTAGGGGGTGACCAACAAAATAGTAAAGAAAAGAATTGGGTACCTACCTATATAAATGGGTACAGTCGCCACCTTGCAAGCTTTTAGCCTAAGTTTTCCAGTATCCCTGTCCCCTGCCCACAATTCATATAGGTAATGGCGCACAACAGCGTTATTACATTTTTTTTATACAAATCAGTATACTTAGCTCTTGGCCTATACACTGTGAACGATGCGGGCAGCGGTCACCGCGCAATATCCTCCCCAGCCCAACGTTCGCGTAATCGAACGTTGACTAACGGTAAAGTATGAAAGTTGAAATAAAATGTAAAAATAAAATGAAACCTGGATTGTGACACTGTAAATTTGAAATATTAAAACAAAATGTGTAAAATTCATTTCCCCGTGTTAAAATAAAAAGTAAATAAAAGTAGGTAAGTAGCTCATGGAAAACAAATAGGTGGTAGTCCCAACCACAAAGAGTGAAAGATGATGAATGTGAGAAAGAATAGTATGTAGCATGAAAGTGCGAGAAGCAAGCAGAGAACTCCTGGTATGCAAGAGAAAACCGCTCACAGTAGGTTCCGATCATGTTGGAGGTAGATCGTTGAAAAAAAAAACGGTAAAGTATGTAGAACTATGATCGCAATAATTACATGTCAATTACATCTACTCGTAACCTCATATTATTTGGACTTAGTTTACGATCTAACTAACACTGCCTCAAAAGTACTCATAACACAGTCAAAGGTACTGGAGGTGAACCCTTACTATATTTTGCTATGTGGTCGCTATAGTGGTTAAGGGTGAACCTTGGATATAAACCTGTGACATACCTGTTATATTTTCGATTTATTTGTGACTTTTTATGCCATTCGATTAAATAAATAAATAGTGGTTAAGGGTTAACCCTTAACCACTATTGAGTCATGAGGTATCATACCTCATGACTCCCACATGGTTCTCGACCGCGTCATACGTTGACATAGAAAGATCAAATATCACCGATTGGCTTGTTCACTTTTTCTTTAGTATATGTCATAGAGGGAAGTCCCTTAACGCTGGACAGCACCTAGCGCCGGACAGTGGTTTTATCAGTGCTAAGTGATCTTATCAGAGCTGAGCAATTACCGCTCATGTATCATTGCGTTCCCCGCACCCTGTTTACCGTTACTTTGAATCAGTCGAACTTCACTTAGGTCTGATAAGATTACTGTCCGGCTTCCCCCTACACTTTACAATTTATACATAGTAGTGTGACTACTTAAAACATATATAATAAATGTTTTATTCGCAGATATGAGATATTAACTTTTATAGGTTCAAAATGTACGCCTTGAAATAGCTCTGCAGCAAGTGCTGTCGCCGGGTAAACCTAAAATAAAAATGGAAAACAATATAATAATATGAACGTCGCTAAGATTGATTATTGAGATACATGATGGCAGCAAAGTGGAGGACAAGTCAAGTACAAAGGTAAATGTAAAGAGTGAAACCTGACAAAAGCTGAAATACCATTATACCACTAAGATGATGAAAAAAAGAACTGGATCGTATGTTGTAGATGGAACGCCTTTGCCCAAATACATACTAAAGTACCAAAATGTAATTTGTATTTGAAATGGGAATCTCCATTCATGTGAAAATATCCGATGTCACCTGGCCGGTGTGGTCGCCTGTCATCCGAGCCTTTATGATTTTGATAGACGCATGAAATTGCATGGCCAGTGAATGGAGTATTTTGTGTATAGGTAATAGAGATGGGAATGAGTTGGACCGATGATCGGGACGTGATCGTAAGGAATAGTTGGACGAGGACGGCAGGCTAGTCGTTGTGAAGATCCTTGAGGGAGCCTTTTGTGTGGCACGATATGACGTTCAGCAGTAATAAAATATAGTAACGTTTGTTTTGAAATTTAAAGAACACAAAATTAAATTAAATGTTAACCCGTTCGTTTTGTTATTTAACAATTATCAGTTGCTTCCGCAGCTAAAAAAGAAATCGTAAGAAACACCGCACCGTTAGCCGTCGTCGGCAGGGAACGTAGGTCAAAATTATTTTTATGTTTCTGACCACTCTGTCAGGCTTCTATTTTTGTCTTCTATCAAATAAATAAAAAAAAAATAGTGCTATTGCATGTCTTTCTAGCTGTAGATTATAATTCTCTTGAGACAAATTAAAAACTAAATTTCACCCCATACAAAAAGCTCCACTCCGTCACATTTTTTGGGGAAAAAAAAACAAGACAACGAAAAGAGTTTTGACCCGTGTTCATCCCAACACCCTAGACTAGAAACTAAATCACACGCTACTTACCAAATCGCGCACTTTAGGAAATTCCTCCCCCACACGCTTCGGCTGTGGAATGAACTGCATGCCGAGGTTTCCTCGGGGGACTATAGTAAGGGTTTCTTCATATAAGGAGTGTACAGATTTTTAAATGGTCGGCAACGCGCATGTAACACCCCTGGGATTGAGGGGCGTCCATAGACTACGGTGACCGCTTACCATCAGAAGGGCCGTATGATTGTTTGCCATCAAGGTTGTATAAAAATCAAGAATGGTGTGAAGTTCCAAATACTAATTTGGTAAGTAGCGTGTGAATTACCTATACATATATAGCCCAAACCATCTTGTACAAAGAAGGCTTCTTCCCAGCTATACGCTATGTAATTGAATGGTTAAACATAATTACGATCAGTTTTTACCCATCACATCACTAGCGTAAAAGCTATGTATCGAGTACATTTAAATAATGTATGAGTCCCGAACCCGACACGGTGAAACTTTGTCGACGTTTTATAGTTTCGATACGCCGAGCACTCAAACTCGCCATTTTTCCGATTGGACTTTAAGGACGTAAAATCGTAACAATGTAATATTGAAGTACCTATTAAGTATTGCAGTCTGCATTAAGGTTGTAGTAAAATACGTTTATTTTATTTGTACAAATCGCATTTAAAAGCGATATTGATAATGAGTTTGTTTTTTGTATAGAACATTACACAAGGAAAGTGGATCAATCATACCTCGTATTTATAAGTTCTTTTTAGGGTTCCGTACCCAAAGGGTAAAAACGGGACCCTATTACTAAGACTCCGCTGTCCGTCTGTCCGTCTGTCCGTCTGTCTGTCACCAGGCTGTATCTCATGATCCGTGATGGCTAGACAGTTGAAATTTTCACAGATGATGTATTTCTGTTGCCGCTATAACAATAAATACTAAAAAGTACGGAACCCTCGGTGCGTAAGTCCGAATCGCACTTAGCCGGGTTTTTTTTAAATATTTTATGTAGGTACGAAATAGTATTTGATACTTACCACTACCTTTTCGACGAAGAAAAACGTGAGTAAACCTGCGCACATCCGTGGAGAAATTGCAAGTGGCGTATGTGAAGTCCCCAACCCGCACTGGGACAGCATGGGGATAATAGCCCATGCCCCCTCGCGCATGAGAGGAGGCCTATGTCCAGCAGTGGGACGTATATAGACTGGATTATTATTATTTTATTACTGTAGGACATATAAAAACGGTACTACTTCAAAGCAAAACATTGACGCGATTGTTAGTCTTATGTTTTTGGTGGGATATTTTACACAGTGGTTGCAGAGTCTCAATTACGAATCACGTTTTGGACACTCACCATCAGACAACTGCCGAGAGTTTCACAAATATCTGAACATGCCTCTATTAGAAAGCAAAAATGCAGGCATATTAAATACATGTAAAACTACAAATAAATTCTTAAAGAATAACAACAACATATATACCTACAACTTACACTTTGTTAATGTAATATAAAAGTATTAACCTTAGTAATATAAGTTAATCATTAAATTTAGATTAAGGTACTAACATTGAAAATGAGTGCACCATTTCGCCGTTAAACGCAAGTTTGGCGAAACTTGTATAAGTTTAAAATGTGTTA
The DNA here is from genome assembly GCF_947568885.1 of Cydia strobilella. Taxonomy (NCBI): domain Eukaryota; kingdom Metazoa; phylum Arthropoda; class Insecta; order Lepidoptera; family Tortricidae; genus Cydia; species Cydia strobilella. The sequence continues at coordinate 19,298,580 of NC_086044.1, forward strand.
TACTTTTTTGAAAATAAAAAAAAATAAAAAATTAAAAAAAACATATTAATAACGGGTCACTCACGTATTTTAAGCCGAAAAACGCTAGACATGTTTCACTCCGTACCGAGTAGCGTGATCAGGAGCTTGCGTTGACGGTGACCCGCAGTCTGCGCCGGTCCGTCACCGTTAACGCAAGCTCTTGATGACGCTCCTCGGTACGGAGTGAAACATGTCGAGCGTTTTTCGACTTAAAATACGTGAGTGACCCGTTATTAATATGTTTAATATGTCTGTGTCTTACGGAAGTTTTGTTATCAAAAATGCAGGTTCAGATATTTTTGGCTACTAAAATCTTCGCTAAATTGGTCGGCGGTTGTACCTACAGAGAAAATAGATAATTACAATACAATACAATTCCCCTTTATTGCACAACTTCAGAATAAATGTACATGAAAACACAAATAATAAATGAAGAAAGAGGTAAACAACAGGCGGCCTTATCGCTAAAGAGCGAGAGAGAGTAGAGATTAAATTTTGAGCAAAGTTAAAATTAGCAAATAGCTGGGCTCAAAGCCGTAGAATTTCAGTAATTCCATTGCATTTCAATGCAACATTGTGTTGACATTGTATTTTCATTGCACTGACACGGTTACAGTTTTGAAGTATCTGAAATTAAGTTTAAAGAAACCCGTTATCCGCGAGAATTGCGCAATTCTCGCGAACATTATGTGTTACACAGTTACATCCAGACCGATACGGTAATACACAGTAGCAAAGTGTTCCATATCCTTTACTTTCTTGCAGAAATCGAAAATATAAGTACCTATAAAGAGCTTATAAAATAAATAAATAAATCTTAGATTTATACTTTGAAATATTACATTGTAGCAAAGATAGATATAACTCCGTAATAGATGTTTACAGTCTAAGGAAAAAACGTGCCTCGAAAATCAAGAAAATTTGATTCTCGTTCAGAGGGCGCCACTAGTTTTGGCCCACTGTCGTATAGATGGCGTTGACTGTTTCGTTTGTTATTTAACAATTTTAACGCATATCAGTGAAAGAACATGGTTCAAAATCATAAAAATAATTAATGCATATAAAAAAAATCATTTATCTATATTTAAATACAATTTATCGTATTTTTATAAATCTTAATTTTTAGTTTTAAAGTGTGTCGACAGATGGCAGTGAATTTACTGGGGTTACAAAATTTACTATGACAGTACCGCTCTAGTAAAAGTTACTCTATGATTGTAGTTATGAAACTGTTGTATGTTTTTGTCGGCAAATCAATAAATCTTCACCAATATTGTTTTAAATACAGCAAAATCACCTGCACCTGCTACCCTTTTTAGGGTTTCGTACCTCAAAAGGAAAAAACGGAACAATATAGGATCACTCGTGCGTCTGTCTGTGTGTCCGTCTGTCCCAGCCCATTTTCTCTAAAACTACTGGACTAAAAAAATTACGCAAAAAACAGCAAAAAAAACACGTTTGTTGTATGGGAGCCCCATTTAAATATTTATTTCATTCTGTTTTTAGTATTTGTTCTTATAGCGGCAGCAGAAATACATCATCTGTGAAAATTTCAACTGTCTAGCTATCACGGTTCCTGAGATACATCCTGGTGACAGACAGACAGACAGACGGACAGACGGACAGCGGAGTTTTAGTAATAGGGTCCCGTTTTTACCCTTTGGGTACGGAACCCTAAAAATAGTTCTTTACCTATAGATGACAGGAAAAACTATTAGAAATGTGCAGTTAAGCGTGAGTCGGACTTAATTGCTTAGTTTTCGATCCGACCCCTATGGGTTTTATAAAAACATTTCACTCACGTTTCACATAAAAAAATACATTGTTAAAAATTGTGTAATGTACGGAACCGTTGGAACGCGAGTTAGACTCGCACTTGGCCTGATTTTTATAGAATACAGACGAATCCCCTGTACTTTCTACCCTTAAATAGAACACCTGTAACACGAAGACAAAACACGTAATATTCCACTTAGTTTACTCCGGAAGCCTGGAACACAGTTTATAGCTAAATAACAAAGTGATTATTATTCCTAGTAACTTTCATCGCAACTGATTACGCAGTTGTTTTTTAGATAACTTGGTTAGTGGGTATTAAGATATAATGAGCCGTGAGAAAATTTTATCTCATGCAGGCCGAGGAATATCGTCCTATTGTTTGTGAAAATAGGCCGCAAATACTGCTTTACATACAGGGCTGTAAAGTTCATTTCGCTCAGTGATATTAGCGCCTTAGCCAAATTAGTAAGACCTCAAGTACCGTAACAAGTGTCATGGTTTATTTATGTTAACATTTAAGATAGCAGTTAAATAATAATTCTACTGTGGCAACATTAGTACGTTACCCCGATTAATACAGGGGTAGCTGGGCAAGTAACATTATACTGTTGGCAACACGGTAGTTAGCAAATGGTGGGGCACGGAGTAACGGGGACAGACTCGTTCACTTGGGTTGAGGCGGTCAAAGAGGACGCATCGCAAAGGACTGGTTAAGTCAGAGTACCTGTAAGTACCTCCATTGTTGTGTTTGTAATAATTTAGAGTAACCATGCAAGAAGCTTCACACAAGTTTACATAATTCGAGATCGGACTTTTATTGCTTGTTTTGAGGCTATACGCTGCGAAAATCGTCGTCACGTACAGCGTAACGTATGTGTGTAAGTATGTAGGTAACGTACCTAAAAGGCACTATTTTGATAATTTCCTCATTTCAGTAGTAATTTTAGCAACTATTGGTAATTTTGGCAAACATTTACTATGTTTTTGTATAACAATTACGTAGGGTGCCATTCATTTATTACGTAAGACGATTCAGGGGGGGGCAGGGGGGTCGAACGTATCTTGGTTCTTACGTAAGATCACAAAGATTTTTTTTTTTTCAAACATAAAAGTCACTTTTGACACTGACATATACAATCCATATCGTATCGAGATCAAATTTTTGACGTTTATGCAAATTAGAATCTGGCCGTAAATATTCGGTCAGAATCCTTATCCTACACAGATAAGAGGTTAATAAATCTAACCGTAATATTTAAATTACGACTAATATTATAGTTTTGATAGGAACATTAGGTTTCGACATTTATCCGTAAGTTTTATGGAAACCGCTAACCAATTTTAAAAGCATCATAATTAAAAATATATATAACTAAGCTACCTATTTAAAAAAAAATAAGCTGGCTGTCCTTCCTCATCGGACTGGATTCTTGTCCAACTCATTCACCTGCCAAGCAGTTCGGCTGTGGAATGCTCTCCCTCTGCCTATCAGACAAGCTCAGAGTAAGCTTACATTCAAAAGTAAGTTGCGTAAGCATTTATTTGAGAACATCGCGACTAAATATCTACGTGATGTCTTACACTAGGTACATAATTATTAAACTTTCAAAAGGTTTATTATTAAATATATGTATGTTTATTTATATATAATAAATTTGTATATAATATATACCTATATATTATACGGTATATTTTTAAAATGTATATTTGTGTAAGTATAGTATCATAGTAGTCTGATTTGGATCATTTTCATATCCACTCTTTACAATCCTGCACCAAACTAACTGTCTCTGTTTAGCCCAATGGTTAACTGGTAGAGAATGCCTCACAAGGCGTTAACTCCGCCATTTGTTCTCTTTTTTTGTAAATTTGTGCAATAAAGCTAAAATAAATAAATAAATAAATAACTCTATAGTTTTAAAATCACGCGGAAGTATAATCATAAATGTTCATCGGAACAGGAAATGTCTTGAAAATAAATACCATTTATTCATGTTAAGCAATCAAGGAGATCCAAACTGAATTTGACACATGTTCCACTCACACGTACAATCTGCACACAGCCCCGACCCGTAATTGAGACGTGAAATTCGAATCGCGTCGAAGCTTATCCTTGGCACGTGCATGCGAGGCAGGTACGGATTTATTACACATACGTGGATATGGTGCCAACATTATGTAAGTAAAACGGAAAACACTTATAGTTTCGCCATGTCCGTCTGCCCACCTGTCCGACCGTACGTCTCTCTGTCTGTAGCCACGAAAAGCGAAAAGTTTAAGCTATATTTTAATGAAATTTGGAATTGGAACAAAGGTGTATTTTCTGAGCCGCTACTTAGTTTAGAATTTAAAATAAAATAAACTTTCGGGGGGTACTCCAAACATGTACCTAACTAAAAGTGAAAAAAATCGGGACAAATCAAAGTATGGCACATTATTCGATAAAAAGTTTAAAAAATAACTGGTTTTTAACACGGTTTTTAACAAAAAAAAAATGAATGAATAGGAAAGGAACCTTTGAAAATAATCGCAATGAAAGTCCAAAAAAAGTGCCGTGTTGTGTCGTTTTCCATAGGGGCTTTTCCTAACAAGCAAGTTTTATGGATGAAAAATGTATAAGTACGTATTTATAAACCTCTACAAAATTGAGGTTATTTCTTGCCAAATCTCACTGCCAGCAAACGTTTGAGCCGAAAAAATATGGCAATATCCTTTGATGATATTTCCTTATACATCAGGCGCCAGTGAATTACTAAGTTTTATGGTTAAATCTGTGGCCCTATTGACAAAGGGTACAATCCTCGCGCAGCTCAGGAGTAAGGTCATAAGTGTTACGTGGCACTTACTCCCTTTTACAACTGCGCTCGGCTGCCCGAGACTTGTACCCTTTTTCACTAGGGCCACAGAAATATTTCACGTGCGTTATTGAGTTGATTATTGCATTGAGTTTATTTATTTTATTGGTTAAATGCACATAAATGGTAAGCCGTTTATCTGCACTTAAGAACTGAACCTTGTGTATCTATACCTACCAATATTTAGTTGTGTAGTCAATTGTACCATCTGGTACAAGCATCAGAAACATTAATTCCACAACACGTGCGTAACCTTGACCTCAATTTCGAATCTCAAGTCCAAGTTTCAGCATAATATCTGGATAATAATCGTAATTCTATGCCTAAAGGACACGTCCCAGCTGAATCATGGGCAAGCCTTGCCAAAACTATTAAATCGTGAATATAAATGAGTCCCGACCAAAACAAGCAAAACTGGCAAAGCAGAGTTTCAGCCAAATTATAATTGCGATCAACTTGGTATCTGATCACGAAACTTTTAATTGACAGGAGATCGTTGATGATTTGAGTTGGGAAGTCGGTGTCAACTTCGGCAAGAGTATACACGAAAAGTCAATTAGGAAAACAATAATGACTTTTTTAGAAACAAGTTTAAAAGTAATCTAACTCTTGAAGATTGAGAAGATATAAGTGTGATTATAATGTAATGTCCGTTTATATGTCACATGTCGAGTACTAAACATTTTTTTATGCAGTATCGTCATTATTTAAATACGTACTCCAACTTCAAGCTTTCTATGCTAAACTATTTTTAAAACACAAATAAGTACAGGCATTTGACATAATGAAAAGTACCCGCTTAACTAACCCCTTAACCCTTTAGTCACATCATCATCATATCAGCCGAAAGACGTCCACTGCTGGACATAGGCCTCCCTCAGGGATCTCCACAACGACCGGTCTTGCGCCGCTCTCATCCATCGGCTTCCCGGAGCGATAATTACGTCATTATGACGTCGCTGACGTCACTTTTCTACCTGGGAATGAAGTGAAGCTCGCTAACGCTGTTTGGTGTATGCAAAATGAAGTGAAATAACCATAATGATCGTAGAGTTCGTATCAAAACTATTAGTTGAAAACCTTAAGTTTTAAAATTCGAATCGGGCTCCAGGAATTAAACTATTTGATCTGACATTTCAAAGAGACTAACGGCCTGATTCGAACATTTGCTCTAGATATGATACGCATCGGATATGTCCATATCGTATCTAGAGCCAAAGAGGATATAATAAGATAGAGCGGTACTGTCATAGTAAATTTTGTAACCACTGTAAATTCACTGCCATCGACATACTTTAAAACTAAAAATGAAGATTTATAAGAATACGTTTAAATGTATTTAAATATGAATAAATGATTTTTTTATTTGCATTTTTTATTTTATATGTTTTGACCCATGTTCTTTCACTGATATGCGTTAAAATTATAATTAACAAACGAAACCGTCAACGCCCTCTATACGAGAGTAGGCCAAAACTAGTGGCGCCATCTGATCGAGAATCAAATTTTCGTGATTTTCGAGGCACGTTTTTTCCTTAGACTGTATCCATCTATTACGGAGTTATATCTATCTTTGCTAGAGCTAATTTTTTGACGTATATTAAAGCTCGAATCAGGCCGTAAGTAACCTAAAGTCCACCAGCTGCGACTGCAATGTCCAGATAACGACACTTTATGTCCACAGTGTGATTACGGGATTACCGGGATTTTAGACGAGGAAAGCGTAGTCTACATAGGAGTAGGTAGGCGTTACACCGTTACTGGCATTATATCGTTTAACTTTTTTAAATTTAACAAATTTCTACTTTACAGCGTGGGCCAAAAATACATTTTCAAACATTCTTATTCCGGCATATTGCTGGTACTTTTAACAAATGCTTGCGTTGGTGTATCACTAAAGGAGAATATTTTAAAGATCATACGTTTTAGTTTAGTTCAAGGTTGATAGTTAAGATATTCAATTAAATTTTGTTAAGTAAATAAGAAAAATTTCATAAAAATTCTTTGTCTACGTTATTTTGAGAAAACCTGTAATATTGTATGCATATCTTAAGAACAGGTAACTGTATCATCTATAGCTGTATATATCTTAATGTCATTAAATTTGTGATTATTAAGTGAAACTCGAGAACGAGATCAAAATTCGATCGAATTTATATTTTTCTAATTTTCTCGCTTTTTCTGATATAAAAGTACTATTAATGTAGCCATTGAAGCACTGCTTTATCGTTTTTGCTCACCCATTTTTATTCAGACGGCAGCAAATTATTTTAATCCTTTTCTTGGCATGGCATCCTACAAGATACATTTAACTTTTAAAATATGTCCTTTGCGTAATAGAAACAGCTGTTGCGAAGCTTAATTTCAATTTTCTGGTCAATAGTTAGAAAGAAAAATGCTCGGTATTAAAATAAAGAATGTCCAACCCAGCAAACTAAAGCTCAGATAAGACTGCAATGGCCAGATAACGACAGTTTATGTCCACAATGTGGACGCGGCTTAACGGGATTTCAGACAAAGACACCTAAGTTTATCACTTTATACCTAGGCATTACTAGTATTATGCAGTTCAACGACTTTTGCAAATACCTTGAGGCCAATCCGAACGTACATTTTGATATCTAAATGATGTTATTTGTGCGTGCATTTTAATCGTATTTGTTCGTACTTGTATTGGCGCGAGCGAAACGCACGGGCAAATGGTAACAAAATGACATCATTTTGATGTCTAAATGTAAGTTTTAGTTCGCTTCCTTTTTAATGTAATTGATACCTGTTGCATTGAATTCTATTCGTTTGCATTTTACGGTTCCGTACCTCAACGAAAAGAAACGTTCGGATCACTCGTTGGTCTGTCCGTACGTCGGTCACAGTCAACTTACTCCGAAATTAACTGGTCTGGTTTTTCATCATCGCAAACTATGCATGGACGATCTTCTATATTCTCAATTTTAATACTTACCTTGTAAAATTATAATTTGACAATGCAACCGAAGTTTCTGCACTCAAACTTTATTCATAAAAACTCTGACAACACAGAACATAGGTACAAATAATAGCAAGAGAGCTGTCGCAGGTGGACAGACACAACACTTCTGTAAAAAAAGCATAACATCGTTACGTGGAAAAATTCATTTGTTTTAAGTGCAGTGTTCTGCTTAGCTACGTTATGGAGAGCAGTAAAAATATAACTAAATTAGTTAGGAGCTATGCAGTTAAAAGCGAGGTGTGTCACGTAGCACTGTGGAAATTAGTTTTTCTTATTAGAGCTAGTTGTTATATTAAAAGTTAGTTAGTAATTTTGTATGAGTTTAACTGGCGTTAAAATAATTTGAAATTTTAAGGGTTAGGAAAGACAGATTAAAAGATAAATCGGATCAAAATTGTAAACGAATTGTTGTTCCTAACTGGGTTCTGAGAAAGAACTACGTGTATAAACCTAAACCTAAACACAGCAAATCATAACTTTTTATTAAAATGTGTGTACATAAGGAGTTAATTGGAATACGTAATTAATAAGTCGCAATAGGAAAATTGTTATCCTGGGCATGCCATATGACAAATAAAAACATTATAAAAATTAAACAGCGATATGGTAATCACTTCTAAGTCTACTTACATAAATGGCCATGCAGCGAAGCGCTTTTTCAATAAATAACACCATTTTATCAAATAATACTCAAGTGGTTTTCCACGTAAATTTAACTGTAATATTAAGACAAAATGTCTCTCAAGATAAAAGATATCTCTGTACGTACAAGATTATAAAAATCCCCAAAAATATACTGAAGGCATAAATAACGCTGAGGCAGCGTCTCGGAAATATACGGCTTGGTCTTATGTGGGCAGAGTGCGGGCTGTAATAGGTGCAAAAAGGTCGATTCACTACATTAAATGTGCAGAATGTGCTTTAATGGCTGGATTTGAAAGATTACGCACGTTTCCTTGGTGTGTTGTTTTCAGTATCTTTGTGCATATATGTGAATAAATACCGTTTTTAGCTTCATTGCTCTAGAAAAAAGTGTTCCAAAAATAAAAACGTAGTTCAACAGCAAGCGCTAATATTATGTTCTTTATATAATTGACCGCATTGTCCATTGAAACAAGTTATAGCTCTAGTAATAAATATGCCTAACGGCGCGATTCGGGAAATGAATTAGAGATTCACTAGATATGAAATAGTAAAGATACGTGACGTCCTACGAGTAAAGATACCTTATGGCGGTTGGCGCTTACGCTATTATTAACGCTGCTCCAATTAATATTGGTTGGATGGCATAGTGCCGCAATAATTTGCGGCACTATGCGACGTAAGCACCAGCCGCCATAAGGTACCTTTTGCCGTGGAACGTCACATATCAGAATCAGAATACATATATCTTTACTATTCCATATCTCTGATTCATTCCTCGAATCGCGCCGTTATTTATTTTACCGCATTTAGCACTGAAACAGTCTATCGCCAGTGCCAAGATATTTTGGCATACAAGTTTGTCTCAACAAAACATGATATTTATGTATTCAACTGTCTCTATTTCTTCGCACAACATAAGGGATATTTTTAATAAAGTTTCCTTTAATTCAAAAATCCCCTAATTATAATCACTAAATAATTTTATTATTTTTTTTGATAATATATTCTAAAACTAGGAAAAAAATCGTTAATGATAAAAAAACTTCTACCTCTTATGCTCAGCCAAATGTTACGACAAACCTATTCAACTTAATCGGGAACAAAGTGAGTTTATCAAATCAATGAATTTCAAAATGTCACTGGTTATAACGAGACGGGTATCTGTGACAGTCATTGGACTTTCAAATTGTTGACTCGAACTTTGAGAAAGACTAGTGTCATTTTGAAATTATTGTTGTCTTAATTTACATACAGAGGCTTTTTATGTTTGGTAAAAGCAAGTTAAATTTGACCCACTTCCCGACTTCCAATGAAGCTGAAAATCTGCTTTCATAATAACTGTGCAAGTCGGGTGAAAATGCAATATTATGCTGTATCGAGCTGATCAGATGATGGAGACAGGAGGTGGCCACAGAGTTCAGTGATAAAACAACGCAACCTAATTATATATGGTTTTTTTTAGAATTGTCTCGATGAGTATTAGTTGCCTGTAGAAAGAAAAGTACTGTTAGAGATAAATGCTTGTAAGTACATTATAATAAAAAATAAAATTATTTATAATTATTTCTCATAAAACTCAATGAATAAATAAATCATGTTGTGACAATAAAAAAGTAAACCAGATTTATAATTTTTGAAGACATTTTAATAGTAAGAATAAAATTAATCATGACATTATTATTCATTTAGTTTTCCAAAAGATTTGATTACAGCAAATAGGATTTAGTATAAAGTAATAATGAAAATGCTACATCAATTTTGTCCATTTCTAAATGCAACGTCCGTTTTCTCTATTTCTTTAAGCAAAAAAGTTTATTTTTAACTTAGTGAACTGCTCATGCTCATTGACTCTGAGTAAACTTGTACTTAAAATGTCGTTACTTTTTAAATAAGACTATTTGAATAAAAGTATGTATGACTAACTCGATTAGGCATTAAAATATGAAACGGGCGTAAGTGTATTAGGTAGGTAATATGTATAAAAAGTAATGGTCGAATTTGCCACAAAGATTAAAAAAATATATTCAGATTTAAGAAAAAGGTCCAGCAATTTTCCAAAACCAGGCTTGGAAGTTTGCGGTTAAATATCTCGCATATCGCATTTTTCATACATATCTTAAAGTGCAGCCTCCTCATTCCAAGCAGTATTATTGGAGACGTCAGGGCATTGTTCGAGATCATGTTTTATGCATTGAGATTATTTGAGACTTGAGATTAAACAAATTTAATAGCTTGGAGCTGGAAATCTGAGTGTGGTGACCGCTATTATAATTTAAGTAGACGAAAACAGGTTTTTTGTTTTGAGCGTTTAACTAATTTCTGGTCAACTTTGCAAAATTTATGGCTATATTTTTTTAAACGTTGTTGCGATTCTTATTATAAAACAGATTCAGTTTTTTATTCCGAAAATTTCTATCTACCTATTATTTGATTGAAATATATTATTCAAGTAGGTACTTAAAAACCATGAGCCTTTATAATAAATATTATCGGGTTTTCGCATATAGTCAGTCGTTTTATTGCAAAAAGGCAACTTAATTCATAATCAAGCAAATATTGTTAAAATAAAATTCCTATTCCTATTAGAAAAACTAAGAAAGTTGAAACTCAACGCTAATAGACCGCGGGCCAGGAACAGATTTCCATGACCAATCGCCTCCCGGGCGAAAACTCGTATAGTGGTTAACGGCTATGTATGATGAAACCTCGTGAACGTCAGCTGCCGCTCCGTTAGTGGGTTGAGGAATGGCAGCAAATAAAGTCTATAAAAAATTTTTTGTCACTGCCTCCCGCTTGATACTTTGTCAGATGATAGTTTAGATGCTATTGTGAGTAAACAAAATAGTCAGCCGATTGTATCGCTGTGGAAAGACCGTCAGCTGGTCACATGAACATGTAAAAAAGAAAATTCTTTTCAGTCATCGGCGTCATCGCCTCCCGTTTGATACTTTGTCAGATAATAGTTTCGATGCTATCGTTAATAAAGAAAATCGTCAGCCGGTCGTATCGCGGTGGAAAGACCGTGTTACGCGTTTCTGTGGCTGCCATTCCTCAACCCACCAACGGAGCGGCAGCTGACGTTCACGAGGGTTCATCATACATACCCGTTAAACGCTATACGAGTTTTCGCCCGGGAGGCGATGACTGACGAAATTTGCGCCTGGCTCGCGGTCCATAACCATTCGACGTTTCAAATTACTTATTGTTAAAAAATATCCAAAAACTCATAAATTATCGAAAAGTTGTATGAATACACTGCGACAAAACTATTGCCAAGGCAACACGAGATTTCAATATCCTGATTGGGCTAAAGCCATTGCCAACTGGTGATTTACACTAGCCGTAAGTAGCGCCACTATTCAACTCCCCCATTGCAGTAAAGACGGCAATTCAACCGAATCGATGTAGACAATTTATCCGCCCATGAATGGTTTTATCCAGAAAAGATCACGGACGAGGATAAAATATATGTTTCTTAATTTTGCACTTGTATCAGACCAGTGAGTATTTGCGAAACATTTTTATAGGCGCAGCTGCAATGCTTTCGTTGTTAAGTTTAAGTGCTTTTTTGAAGTCTTATGAAAATAGGTTGTGGTTGTTACTGATTTATGGAAACATTTTAAATTAAAACGACGGTTTTCGTGGATAAGAAAACAGCTAAAGCTTGGAATTACCTAACTGACGACCAAAATCAATAAAGATAAATTATATAATATTGTTATACATAGGTAACACGTCTTTAAGATGTCAAAAATGTATAGGCTGGGTGTTTCCATAGCATGTGCAATGATCCTTTTACTTAATTTTAGTAATCTTCCATTCACATGATTGTGTTTATTTTCTTAAATATATTAATTGATGAACGAACCTTAGTTATTAGTATGCAGCTATCGCCTTCCTACCTACAATTTTGGAAGCATGTAGGCAAATGTAAATGAAATCAACCTTGTAGAATTTTAATTTCACATTTTAATTCACATTACGAAATATGGTAAGTATGTACTACAAAAATCACAAAAAAAATAACTTATCGTACTTATCAACTAAGTTAATAACTCTTCGAAAAAAACAAATGTGTCGACACGTGTGAATATGAAATTAAAAGTCCGTGCCAGGCAAAATTTAATGCCCCAGCGATAAAACAGGCAAAAAATTGCTACTACAGTCCAAACGGTGAAATCGAAAATATTGAACACTCATCACAATGAGACGTATTTCACGCATTCTAAAGTTAAAATTTTATTCGACATAGAATAAGGTGGATTGTCAATATTACATTAATTTATTTGGGACTTTTGAACTTAGTGTTTGATATGATCTTGCTTTAGTCACGCTTACGCATGCTTGTGGTTAGCAAAATCAAAACTAGCTCGTTATACTTTCTGTCTGATATTAGCTACTTACTAAATTATGTTCAAAACAAAAGCTCGTTTTTAATATAATATAAACACTCGTATGAAGTTAATCATATTGTAGCCTTGCAAAATAAACATGAATAGGTAATGTATTTTTAGGGTTCCTCACCTCAAAAGGAAAGAACGGAACCCTTATAGGATCACTCGTGCATCTGTATGTCCATCTGTTACAGCCTCTTTGCTCTGAAACTGCTGGACCAATTAGTTGAAATTTGGTACACTTCTCAATTTTTTTTAATAATTTAAATAGTTTAGAAGTTATTTAAGAAAATATGCAATAAATATTCCACCCCTTCCATATTTTCGGTACTACTGGGCCTAATATTTTGTTAAACCATAGAAAACTGTTCTTTACTTATAAATTACAGGAAAACCTATAAGTCTGCAGCCAAGCGTGAATCGGAAATAATAAACAAATTGAAATAAAACTATGAAAACGGATTATATCGCGTATATTGAATTTATAATACATCCCGACGTTTCGAACTCTTTACAGCGTTCGTGGTCAACGGGTGACTGAGGAAAAATTACAAAATGCAAAAATACCCACATACTAAAATAATGAACAATCATAGACTACAAACTTTAAGGCTGGTTGTACATGCAAAATCGGTTCATAAGGCTAGTTATACACTATAATTATTTTTCAAGTAAAGATATATATATATACGCGATAAAAATAAACTATGCCGGCTCCAACCCTACACCACGGACCCGAGAAGATTTAATTCCCTCCTAAATTGTAGGAGGGTATCCCAATATGGGACCGGCAACAAACTCGGCGGGACACATCTTTTCAAAACATCAGAATGTCCAGCATCATCCAACACTACGGTCTCACAGTCTATGTCTCGCTTGCTCCTTTATCAGGTGGACTACAGGATCCCAAGCTGGTGGTAGAGAAAAGCCATCTTCCCTATTAAAGTTTGGATATTTCTTAATCTCAATGGCCTCGCGCAGCATTCTGGGTATGTAACGCTTCTCCTTGGCAAGAACCAGAGGCTTATCAAACTTGATTGAGTGATTGGCTTTATCCATGACATGCTCACAGACAGCAGACCTAGGTCGACGGTGCTTGACATCAGTTATGTGTTCCTTCACCCGAGTGGAAATGCTCCGTTTCGTCTGCCCGACATATGATAGGCCACACTCACAGTCCAGCCTGTACACTCCTGCAGTCTGTAGAGGGGTATTGCATTTTACAGGCCTCAGGAATTGTGACATCTTCTTCATTGGCTTGAAATATGTTTTTATAGAAGCACGCTTCAAGATGTGGCTGATCCTGTCCGTGACCCCCCTGACAAAAGGCAGAATGGCAGGCCTGCGCTCGACTGTGGGGATCTTAATGTGGGACCTCTGGTTGACCCGCGGTATCCTGAGCTCGTTTGCCTGGAGCGCGCGCCTGGCATGCTGGAGCTCCGCGGCCAGATGCTGGTCATCACATATCCTCTGGGCTCTCTGAAACAAAGATTTGCCTACTGTAACAAGTTGACTGGGATGGTGATGCGATTTGCCATTTAAGTACCTATCAGTATGAGTAGGTTTCCTATACACAGTGCGACCTAGGGTGTTATCAGGATTTCTTTTTACCAATACATCTAAGAAGGGGAGAGAACAGTCTTTTTCCAACTCCATAGTAAATTTTATTTTGCTATGGATGGAATTTAGGTGATCCAAGAAAGTTGAAACACTACTTTTTGGAAGTATAGTAAAAGTGTCATCTACGTATCTTTTAAATATCTTCGGTCGCACAGGAGCCAATGAGAGTGCCCTCTCCTCGAAGTCCTCCATAAAGATGTCAGCGACTACTGGAGACACCGGAGACCCCATGGCCACGCCGTCGACTTGAAGGTAGAATTCACCATTCCATAGCAAGTAGCCAGATGTAAGGCAATGTTCCAACAGCTTAGCATATTCCTCTGACATGTTCTGCTCACATAACCTCTTCTTGACAATTTCAATACAGTCTTGTACCGGTAGGCTTGTAAATAGCGACTGGACGTCAAAACTGACCATGATCTCATCATCAGTCAATGTTAGGTCTTTAATCTCACCGATGAAATGGTAAGAATCCTTTGTATGCGTGCTAGTGTTACCACGTAATGCTGAGAGGGCTCCCGCGAGGTACTGAGCCAATTTATATGTGGGAGCATCTATCTGGCTCACTATGGGACGTAGTGGGGCACTAGGTTTGTGTATTTTTGGCAACCCATACAACTTTGGAGGCACGGGGCAGTCAGGAACTAAACTTGCAACATTCAGATCAAGGCTCTCCGAGTAATCACTAATTAGTTCTTTAGTGGTTTTCAATACTTTCATAGTCGGGTCCGTCTTTACATGTTTGTAGGTTGTAGTATCCGCTAATAATTCCCTAATTTTCTGGTTATAATCTGAAGTATTAAGTACAACCGTCGCATTTCCCTTATCCGCTCGAAGAATAGTAAGGTCTGGATCATCGCGTAACTACACACACACACATAGCTGACACATAGCTGATGTCAAGCACCGTCGACCTAGGTCTGCTGTCTGTGAGCATGTCATGGATAAAGCCAATCACTCAATCAAGTTTGATAAGCCTCTGGTTCTTGCCAAGGAGAAGCGTTACATACCCAGAATGCTGCGCGAGGCCATTGAGATTAAGAAATATCCAAACTTTAATAGGGAAGATGGCTTTTCTCTACCACCAGCTTGGGATCCTGTAGTCCACCTGATAAAGGAGCAAGCGAGACATAGACTGTGAGACCGTAGTGTTGGATGATGCTGGACATTCTGATGTTTTGAAAAGATGTGTCCCGCCGAGTTTGTTGCCGGTCCCATATTGGGATACCCTCCTACAATTTAGGAGGGAATTAAATCTTCTCGGGTCCGTGGTGTAGGGTTGGAGCCGGCATAGTTTATTTTTATCGCGTATATATATATATATCTTTACTTGAAAAATAATTATAGTGTATAACTAGCCTTATGAACCGATTTTGCATGTACAACCAGCCTTAAAGTTTGTAGTCTATGATTGTTCATTATTTTAGTATGTGGGTATTTTTGCATTTTGTAATTTTTCCTCAGTCACCCGTTGACCACGAACGCTGTAAAGAGTTCGAAACGTCGGGATGTATTATAAATTCAATATACGCGATATAATCCGTTTTCATAGTTTTATTTCATGAGTAACTATCGCGGTAACCGAAGACAATATTAATAAACAAATTGTTGAAAATGTATGAAGTACGGAACCGTTGGTCGCGCGTTGAACTCGCACTTGTTTAAACCCGGTTGTTTAAAGCTAAGTACATATTTCTCCACAGTTTTCTGCTGGCTTACTTCTATTTCAGCTTCAAAGAAAGTCATGGGTCGACAACTTTTGGCACTGAACGTAATTTGGCCGTATCGCGAGGCTGCCTTTGTGTGAGAATCACGTCCCTTTTCAAGTGGTAATTCTATTTACAGGAAACACGGCAATGCTAAGTGTTATTTGTTACAATTTAGTCAAATGGTGTTTGCGCTCAACCCCAATTGGATGATGGCCTTTTAAGGGGCCCACTGACGATATCGGCCTGTCAGTTAGAACTTTGACAGTTTCGAACAACTGACAGGCCGATATCGTCCGGCGGACTGATAGTCAGTAGGCCCCTTTAAACGTATAACTGCTTTTGATCTAGTAGCCTTACACTTTGTCAATGTATTTTTGTTAAAAGGTTTTATTTAGCTTGATTTTGTATGATTCGATGTACTTACTTAGTTCGAAATTTAAATTATTTTTTATATTCTTTAAATTATTTAATTAACCTTAAAAAAATATTTTATAAGTAACCATAATTTTGTTTTATTTAATCTTCATATATTGTTGAAAATCTATATTTCAATAAAGAATAGCCATGCTTTGGTCTACTTAAACCTACCAATAAAATATAAATCTCGTAACTCGTTCTGTGTATAATGTAACCAGAGTAACGATATTTTAGTCTTACTTATTTGAGCATTGATTGTCGAAATTGTAAGAAATATTTTAAGTCATGCATAATATCTAGTGCAATAAAAAGATGCATAAACTGAGAGTAAAGCAAATGGCAAAAGTTTTATTCCTCCCCTGAGTCACGTTCAATTTCAAATATTTTTCGCTCATACATCTTATTACTTCTCGGTTAAATTTAGAACTGTCAGCTAATATAATAACATATATTATTTAAATTTCCTTTAAAATTAATTATTTTTCCTATTGCATGCGTGTTGCTTTCTGTAAATCTTTGTAAGGGACTCGGCAGGACAGGCTCAGCCTAGTGTCAGAATCACTGTGAAAAATTTGTTAACAATGTTTTCTGGCAATAAATATATATTTTTTTTAATATTATAAGCGTTTTGACAAACTTTCACGTACTATGTTATGACATTTTAACATGATATGTTATCTAACAGTTATTTACGATACAAGTGCGGAAAAGAGGAAATTCGAAACGAGTGGCGATAAATTAAAACACGACCGCAGGGAGTGTTTTAAATCGACACGAGTTGCGAATTACCTATTCGCACGTGTATCGTACAACGTTTTACAGTACATATGGCCCTTTAAACTTTCGACATATGCACGAAAAGTGCTCTTTTACGCACTAGTGTGAGAAAGTAGTACCATATGTACTGTAAAGAAAATTACTATATCAAATGGATATTGCAAATTCAGATGTGTAACAACTTAGTTAAGAGTGCGAGAAACTATAAGTGCATAGTTAGGTATTATTCGCAAAAGTTTAGGTTTCTCATACACATATGTTTTTTTAAGGAGTTTGAGGCTTATAGGGCGGCGGCCGAGTGGATTTGACGTCCGACTTTTAATCCGGAGGTCGCGAGTTCAAATGATAGCTCGTACCAATGTCTTTTCGGGACTTATGTACGGAATATCGTTTTATATTTAAGTACTAATAGCTTTTTGGTGAAACCTGCATACATCCGCGAAGAAATTCAAAGGTGTATGTGAAGTCCCCAATCCGCATTGGGCTAGCGTGGGGACTATAGCCCAATCCCTCTCGTGCATGAGAGGAGGCCTGTGCCCAGCAGTGGGACGTAATATATAGGCTGAATTATTACATGTGTTATTATTGAGGGGTACAGCTGTGTGTAAATTCAATGCGGGCGAATATTTAAATGGTGGTTATTTAAGCATAGGACCTAAGAAGTATATGGAGATAGATTTTGCTTAGAAAAACAATTAAACCATATTACAACACACAAGTTAACAAATACGAGCTTTTTAAAGTAACTGTCAACGCTTGTTGGCAGTTACTGTTAAAAAGATCGTATCTCGTTATGTCATGTCATCTTATGTCTGCAGTACATTGCCGCTCGGTAAATTAAAAAAAAAATATATTACGTGGTCATAATTAAAAAAAACTAATAAAAAACCCCCGTTATAAAAAAAATAAGTGTAACAAAAAACTTCTTAATTAATGATTAGACGGATAAATTCTACCTATATCTGGTTTAATTTATTGCCCGTATTTACACACGAAAGAAAATGATGTCAGTAATTAGCTTTATACATCAGCTTAAAAGCACATTAAAAGGTGATGGATTTCTAAAGGTTAATTATTCGCTATGATAGATCGTCGACTCAGGTTCTACTGAAGTAAATAAATGATACTATACTCTTTGGTAAAAGGGTAAACAGGAAAACAAAGCAACGTTTCCACTTCCCTCAAAACATCGGATACGTGTTTCAAACCTCGAGTGCTCTCTCTCGTGTGAGTGCCTACACTATTACCTTGCTTTGAACATTCCTTTTGAAATTTTTAAAAATGATTTTTAGAGCTGTATATACATTTCTATGGATATATGTAGGGAACTATTCGTCGATATTCTACACTTAGTTAACATTTATTTTTGCATTTGGGTTAAAAAAAAATGATGTTGACACATTATGTACAAATCTATATAACATTTTTTTATCTTATATATCTTAACTTCTTCTTCTCGTGTCGATGGTTACGTGATTCATATTCGCCCTGTCTGTCACATCTCGTAGATTTTGCTGGAACAGGTGTGCTGGTTCGCTGGACAGGACAGCATGCGCATCATATAGGTAGTTTGGGGAGCCGTGCCACATAGAGCATCTGAGCCACTGAGGCTACCCCACCTTATCAATTTTGTCTTGCTGCGGCCAACCTGAAATCGCAGTCTATTTCAAGCTTTCCATATCGGCCACGGCTGTTTATGCCAGGAGCGTTTCACCGGGACGGACGTAATTATCGGGAGGGACGCGGAATAATTTTATGTATTTGGTCATTAACAGCTGCAAAGCAAGCTTAAAATACTAAAAAGTAAGCCAATAAAAGATGTGCACAAAATATGATCATATTATTGATAGCTGGATGGAAACGAATTTACAAATCTTATAATTAACGGTTTATTTGTACCTACGTATATGTGAATGTACTGTTTTGTTTGTGTGTGTGTGTGTGTGTGTGTGTGTGTGTGTGTGTGTGTGTGTGTGTGTGTGTGTGTGTGTGTGTGTGTGTGTGTGTGTGTGTGTGTGTGTGTGTGTGTGTGTGTGTGTGTGTGTGTGTGTGTGTGTGTGTGTGTGTGTGTGTGTGTGTGTGTGTGTGTGTGTGTGTGTGTGTGTGATTGTATGATTTATGTGAAAGGAATAACTTATTATGTGATTTACTAACTAAAATACTAGTCACGCTGTCTGGAAAACCTTAAAAACAAAATCTAAATAAATATAATTTCTCAGACTCAATCTTCCGCATTTGCTTAAAATTACTAGCAGCTTACTCAGACAACATGAATTGTAAATCAAAAATTTACATCAAATCCATCCATTTAAAAAGAGCCTTTGAAGGTAAACAACCCTTATCCAACCCATAATCATTTTGGCAAGTTCATTTAAAAAAGGTAACCTCACAGATGCCTCACGGTTTATTTAAATAAAATGTTTAAAGTAAATCAATATAACTGATACAATTAAGTAGCATTACTAATAAAAGTATATGCACATATTACAGATAAACGCTTTATATAACATATGAAAATAAAACAATGGTTAAGAGCTATCACAAAATTGATCCAATCAATTTTGATACTGAGGCGTACCTATTCTGATTATTAATTTATTGCCCGTATTTACACACGAAAGAAAATGATGTCAGTAATTAGCTTTATACATCAGCTTAAAAGCACATTAAAAGGTGATGGATTTCTAAAGGTTAATTATTCGCTATGATAGATCGTCGACTCAGGTTCTACTGAAGTAAATAAATGATACTATACTCTTTGGTAAAAGGGTAAACAGGAAAACAAAGCAACGTTTCCACTTCCCTCAAAACATCGGATACGTGTTTCAAACCTCGAGTGCTCTCTCTCGTGTGAGTGCCTACACTATTACCTTGCTTTGAACATTCCTTTTGAAATTTTTAAAAATGATTTTTAGAGCTGTATATACATTTCTATGGATATATGTAGGGAACTATTCGTCGATATTCTACACTTAGTTAACATTTATTTTTGCATTTGGGTTAAAAAAAAATGATGTTGACACATTATGTACAAATCTATATAACATTTTTTTATCTTATATATCTTAACTTCTTCTTCTCGTGTCGATGGTTACGTGATTCATATTCGCCCTGTCTGTCACATCTCGTAGATTTTGCTGGAACAGGTGTGCTGGTTCGCTGGACAGGACAGCATGCGCATCATATAGGTAGTTTGGGGAGCCGTGCCACATAGAGCATCTGAGCCACTGAGGCTACCCCACCTTATCAATTTTGTCTTGCTGCGGCCAACCTGAAATCGCAGTCTATTTCAAGCTTTCCATATCGGCCACGGCTGTTTATGCCAGGAGCGTTTCACCGGGACGGACGTAATTATCGGGAGGGACGCGGAATAATTTTATGTATTTGGTCATTAACAGCTGCAAAGCAAGCTTAAAATACTAAAAAGTAAGCCAATAAAAGATGTGCACAAAATATGATCATATTATTGATAGCTGGATGGAAACGAATTTACAAATCTTATAATTAACGGTTTATTTGTACCTACGTATATGTGAATGTACTGTTTTGTTTGTGTGTGTGTGTGTGTGTGTGTGTGTGTGTGTGTGTGTGTGTGTGTGTGTGTGTGTGTGTGTGTGTGTGTGTGTGTGTGTGTGTGTGTGTGTGTGTGTGTGTGTGTGATTGTATGATTTATGTGAAAGGAATAACTTATTATGTGATTTACTAACTAAAATACTAGTCACGCTGTCTGGAAAACCTTAAAAACAAAATCTAAATAAATATAATTTCTCAGACTCAATCTTCCGCATTTGCTTAAAATTACTAGCAGCTTACTCAGACAACATGAATTGTAAATCAAAAATTTACATCAAATCCATCCATTTAAAAAGAGCCTTTGAAGGTAAACAACCCTTATCCAACCCATAATCATTTTGGCAAGTTCATTTAAAAAAGGTAACCTCACAGATGCCTCACGGTTTATTTAAATAAAATGTTTAAAGTAAATCAATATAACTGATACAATTAAGTAGCATTACTAATAAAAGTATATGCACATATTACAGATAAACGCTTTATATAACATATGAAAATAAAACAATGGTTAAGAGCTATCACAAAATTGATCCAATCAATTTTGATACTGAGGCGTACCTATTCTGATTATGAATTTGATCTGGATTTGTTATAGATATGATATGTCAGTGTCTGATTTTTAAGCTGTTATTACAATAAGAATACGTATCACTTCATTCATATTTATATTTGAGTCTGGCCTGCAGTTAACAGGTTATTTAAAAATAATAAATACACTTCCAAGATGTCTGGGTTAGCGTTATTCACAACTATTCCCAATTTCAAATCGATAGCTTAAGTAGTTCTCGAGATATTTAGCAATGTGACAGACAGACAGAGTGGCAACATAAGGGTTCCTTTTATACCTTTTTGGTACGGAACCCTAAAAATGAAAAACACGTTTGGATATGTACTTCTTCTAATATAAGATTTTACTAAGTGTAAATAAATGTCTGCTCACAAATGTTTGAAAGAAAACCGGGAAGGAGTAAAAAGTGCATCCTGAAAGCAACTGCTTTCAAGAAAAGTGCAAAGAAAAAACAAAAATGCGACACTGTAAAACTCTTTTATCGGACGATACGTCTTCCTTCTGACTTTATAGTACTTAAAGAAAGGTTTTTTTTTTATAAACTATAAAGCTATCATGATGTTATGAGTTTTAGATTTTACGTGAAATATAACCTGCAAAATAAAACATTTTTAAAGTTCTACGTATAGCTTCAATTTCATCCTATATCATATTATGAAATATTGTAAAAGGTAAACGATTTTGCCAGTCTTTATACTATCGAAGCTGATACAGAACGACACAGAACCGACAGATTCTACTTTTAGCTTTGATAAACAAACGCAAAAGTTTGTTAAAATTGCAGTCACAATCTTTAAAGGGGCCCACTAACTATCAGTCCGCCGGACGATATCGGCCTGTCAGTTAGAACAAAAATTTGACAGTTCCGAACAACTGTCAGGCTGATATCGTCCGGCGGACCCGGAGTCAGTGGGCCCCTTAACAACGTATTTTTGGGACACGTGAGGCCTGTATAGACGACTAATGCATGCAATTAATAGTATGCGCTTTTCTGAAAACCTGCTTATTTAAAGAAGCACATTTAATTTTAAATTCAGATGCAATATAAAATTTTCGCAAAACACCTAAGAAAAGTTTTATCAAAAATTTTACTCGGCCATGGTGAACATGGCATGGAATAACTTGTTTAAAGCAAAATCGAGCACACCCCGTTCTTTCCACATTGGCCGGAATCCGAGTTAATCCCCGCGGTTGTGTTTAAAACCACCTCTATCCCGATATTCCCGGGCTAGAACAACAACAACCCGCAACTTATCTCGGGAGCCCGGGATTGGATTGAGTGCCCGGGGGAGTTTTATTTTTATATCTTAGCGGTCATCGGGCGGTCATTCAATTTTCTTGTAAACTGCGCAGGTTTTGTTCGACGGACATTTAGTGGTAAGCGTGGAATGAAGACTGATTTTTGCGGTGTTTTTATCCGACTGAGTAATAAGGGGGGGGGGGGGGGGTAATGATTAGAAGTGTTTAACTATTTCTTTGGCACATTTGGCAACGCAATAAATGCTTCTATAGACAAGGTTAGTACTTACATGGTTGCAAAAGTGGACGGCACGTATCCTACAATATTTGCATAATCAGCCATAGCGTTGTTTAATTTTACAACGATTACGAAATACACAACTTAGTAGTTATTGAAATGGTAGCTAGGTGTACAGCAAAAAATTTAAATATTACAATACACGATGGCGTATTGTAAGTATGATATTGAATTATGTACAGTAAGATTCAGAGACAACTGAGCCCCCCTGCAAAGAAACTTCAGTTATCTCTGCAGCTTACTGTACCTACCTACAAAATAAAACATTATGCAATCGCGGAGTTGGCATTCACAAAAAGTTAATATACAAACTCGGCTTCGAAATTACTTTTAGACAGTTTAAACTTTTCTTAAGAATTCAGCTACACGCAAAAGATAATATGGAGAAGAAGAACTGAAAAGTATTTTTGTAAAAAACTGAAAAGATTCTTTGAAATAACTTTTAAATGCCATCATTTTTTAAACTGAGGAATTCTTAAAATTTGAGTAACAGAAACGTATTTTTTTCACGGACACAAGTTTTTATTGTAATAAAATAATTATTTATCTACTCATTTTAGGGTTCCGTACCCAAAGGGTAAAAACGGGACCCTATTACTAAGACTCCGCTGTCCGTCTGTCCGTCTCTCTGTCTGTCACCAGGCTGTATCTCATGAACCGTGATAGCTAGACAGTTGAAATTTTCACAGATGATGTATTTCTGTTGCCGCTATAACAACAAATACTAAAAAGTACGGAACCCTCGGCGCGCGAGTCCGACTCGCACTTGGCCGGTTTTTTTATAATTGACAATATCAAGAATTGTGTGACTGCATGAAATAAGTAGGTACTTACTTTGCCTAAAATAGCAAATTGTATTAAAACAAAGTATTTAATTAATTACTATAATAATTGTCATTGTAGGCATATTTAATTTTGTTGAATATTTTAGCCCATACATTATTTTTCCACAACAAAATCTACGTGTCATTTCACATGTCCACTTACTCGGAGACCAGAAAGTAAAAAAATACATGCATAAGCCCCATGAGCGCTCTCCAGAGACGACTGACAGAAAAAAATATTTTTATATTGCTAACAGCAACATTCGTTGCTAACCATATGTAGACTCTATATCTTTGTGATATGGTTTACGAATGGCAAGTTAACAGTGTTGACGACGATACATACACACTGTTGGAGCTAGCCGTGGAAAAATTAACTGTATTTCTAAAGCTACAAAGTGGAGTTTTGTTTACAGATAAACAAGACTAAATTCAATGCTGTCTGGTTTTAAAGCCCCGTTTGTGGGAATAACTTGTGTTCGTAATTAATTAAATTATTTTGTCGCAAAAAAATATTATCAACAGATACAAACGCGGGTCATTGAACGCCAAACGAGAAGAATAAAACTTATAGTAAACTTTGAAATATAATTGAATTATATTTTTTGCGACAACAACAAATCTAAACTGGGCTTAAATATTACGTTCATAAAAAAATCAAATTAACTACTTACAGTCATCAGGTAGAGAAGAGATCTTGTAGACATATCAAACGTTATACCTATAGACCATTGTCCACAGGAGTGGAAACTTTTGTTTTAAAACCAGATGCCCCTACCGCCTGACGCGATCCATAAGCACCCACTCAAAGCAGCAAGGCTTCCGCGTTTTACCCGATGGTACCAGGGTGACAGAAACGTGAAGAGTTTCTTCTCACCCCTACAAAGGCGCACAAGCACTCCGACATACTCGTATACACTTCTCCAGACTACTACATTAAATAAGTGCTCAACGTGTTTAGTATTGAAGCGAAAATATATGTGTTAGTATAAAATAAAGGAATTTGAATTATGTGCTACTTTATACCTTAATACGGTGACAATAATATGATATTGCTGGCGGCTTTCATATTAGTTGTCACAGTAGTGACTGTGACCAGGGGCTCATTTCTTAAACGGTATTAGACAAATATTATTAGTCCACAATCTGTCAAATTGTATAGGTTTCCATGACAATAAAATTAACACACTAATAATATTAGTCTAATACCATTCGAAAAATAGACCCCACATTTGTAATCAACTCACAAAGCCCTCTCATTTGGTGGGCACCAAAAAATTAAGTGTTTATAAGAAAAACTATGTTTTCTTTGTACCGCCGTATTTATGACGTCACAGTTACTACCCCCACCATTTTCGCGCTTGTCATCTCATATATTTGTATTCAGGACATCATACTGAATGCATTAATACCATATTTACCCATATCTGGGTTAACTTGAATGGAAAGTAACCTAAAACCTGATTTATACACCCTAATATAAAGTTTACCACCACGTTTATGAAAAATTTATCCAGCCCATTTTCAGTAAAAGCCAGCCGATTTTCAGCGTCAGGCTTCCGCGTTTCAGGCAAGCGTACCAGGGCAACATAAACGGAAGAAGCGTATATAGAAACAGGCTTTCGTCGAGCAGATAGACCCACCATAGTGTGTTTTGTTCATCTTATCTTCCGGGTTTAAATTATTCTTAAACAATTGAAATAGCTATGTTGCAAAATAGTATCAAAATTAATTAACAATACGCTTATTATTCGATCATGATGTTCTAATTATTATAAAAGTTAATTTGAAAAAATACAAAACTATTCCTATATTCCCTGCGATGAAATTTTGAAAAAGTAAAATGCCCAATTTTGACCTTTTCCACCCTTCGATGTCCTTAATTTAAAGACCCGACAAGAACGAAATTCTTTAAAGGTTTTTTAAGGCGTAACCAATGAGGTTTTGTCATTAAAAGGGTAAAGCCTATAAAGTGCCGGTGTGGCAACGCGTAGCGAGGAGGCTTCCGCGTTGCGCCGACTAGTACCAGAGCGACAGCCTGTTCGAGAAGGTTTCTTGCATGGGGCATTTGCATGTTATGTGAACTCTTATTCTAACTAAACTCTAATAATTAAGGGGTAAATATAAAAAATAGAACTAAAACAAAATTAAAACAAACTGTCAATTCATATCGAAATGCCGAAACGATACAGTTAAAACTGACTTTCTTTTCTTTTGTATTTTCTTTATGAAAATGTTAATTACATTGTTGTGTGTGAATTTTATTGAATGTGAAATGAGTTTTAATTTGTTTTGATAACAGCCCTACCTCTTTACCCAACGCGTAATTATCCTACGCAAGAAATATCTATAAATGGTGGGTTTTTTTAAATGGGGCACTGAGTACCGCAGGGCTCGGAACCGGTATTTTTTAAAAACCCCGAAATAGCCCAATATTTTGAATTATTTTATGCTCATTACGTAGGACTGAATCATGTATTTAGGAAACAATTTTGCATTATTAAAACGTCCCATTAAAATTGAAATTATAAACAAAAGAACGAAAAAGAACGTAATAATACCGGTATTTCTGTATGGAGCAAATACCGGTTTCCGACCCCTGGAGTACCGACTATTTGATGATTTTGTCGCTAACTGTACATTTTTTTCCAAAATCTGTAAATGGCAATAATAACCACACTTAGCAAAACGGGATCTGGTAGCTGGCCTTAGTTTAAAAATCCACCATGTACATCTTGATAAAACTACAAAATATAGTTATTTACGATACAAGTGCGGAAAAGAGGAAATTCGAAACGAGTGGCGATAAATTAAAACACGACCGCAGGGAGTGTTTTAAATCGACACGAGTTGCGAATTACCTATTCGCACGTGTATCGTACAACGTTTTACAGTACATATGGCCCTTTAAACTTTCGACATATGCACGAAAAGTGCTCTTTTACGCACTAGTGCGAGAAAGTAGCACCACATGTACTGTAATAGTTATTTACGATACAAGTGCGAAAAAGAGGAAATTCGAAACGAGTGGCGATAAATTAAAACACGACCGAAGGGAGTGTTTTAAATCGACACGAGTTGCGAATTACCTATTCGCACGTGTATCGTACAACGTTTTACAGTACATATGGCAGTTTAAATTTTTGACATAGTTACGAAATGTGCTAATTTACGCACTAGTGCAGAAAAGTAGCACCATATGTACTGTAAAATAATTTTATATCAGCGCCATCTAACGCAGAGTCTTGATATTATTTGGACTATACGGGGTGTAACAAAACTTTATAAAGCGATGCCACCCGCTGAGTCAGAAGGCTTTCGCGCTACGGGGAAACCTACCAGGGTAACATAGGTAAGGAAAGGTTGTACGGTGCCCCAGGCTTCAGGCTGAAATTGCTATGAGTACCTACTATGAAAATATAATAGATTGTGGGATTTGTAAGCGTGTGTGATAAGTATCCTGGCATCACCACATGTATATATGTCACATAAACTACTATTATTTAATTACTTATTTTGGGTCCATTTAAAACTGTTAAATCTAGATATATTTTATTCTATGTCTCTCTTTCTATTTTTTTTTATTTTATTTCGAAAAACCTTTAATCTTAAATGTTAATAACTATTAAATTAACGATAAACCTATGCTTGTGCTTATGTACTTTAGGAGTGATAAATGTCGTTATTGTTAAGTTTAAGTATATAGTGTATGTCTGTGTATTTAGTTCCGATCACAATGCTAGCCTAAACCGTCGGACCGGACCACCTAGTGGGAATTGTCTTAGGATGTAGGCTATATGTACTGTTTTAACTTTGTCTGTAAATCTTATTGGCCTGTATCTGTTTTTTTTTCCCAATAAAGAAAATAAAAATAAAATCAAATAAAATAAAATAAAATAAATAAAATAAAATAAAAAGACCCCCAAATGCAAAAAAATCAATTGTATTCGAAAAATGCCTTACATCATTTTGTCAAATAGCTAATACCCTTCAAACTCCTAGATCTGTTTTTATCAAACAGAACAAATTAATTTTACGGTTCAAACTCACGCGTTTACACTGAGCGTGTGTGTTGTCACGTGAGTTGAAACCGTAAATTTGTTTAATGTAATATGTCTCACGACAATTTAAATTCGATTAGAGTTAACTACCGCAAGGAAACTCGCTTTCACGTAAAAAAACCGCATCAAAATCGGTCCGGTCGGTTTGATAGCTACTATGCCACAGACAGACAGGCATTGGGGGTAAAAACCAGCCCCATCTTCTTGATGCAGTGCCTGTCAAGAAACTCGTACCAAAATGCTTCCGCGTCCCGCCGATATGTACCAGGCCACCAGAATTGAGTAGGAAGTTGTCTACTGGCTTGTACATTCAAGAGCATAAATATATATACATTTCCAAAGTTTCAAAAATATGTGTACGCTCTTACACCTTAGACAATAAAGTCGTGTTCACATATTTTTGAGCCATTTGTCTGGATCGATATTTTTGCCTTCGACTGTACTAATAATAAGGTATTAACTGCCAGTGCGAGTTACGCGCTACATTCGTAGCCGTTGACACGGGGCATGGTAGCGAAAAGCGCCTACGAACAGAGCCCGCCTAGTGGGTCGCTAGCAGTGAATGTGTAAACGCATTCAGTGCCAGTCCGAGCTACGCGCTACGAGCGTAGCCGATAACACGGGAAAAACCGTATGTAGCGAAAAGCGCCTACGAACAGAGAACCCGTCTAACGGGTCGCTAGCAGTGAATGTGTTAAGGCCACCAATATGTTTTTTTGAAATCGGTGACGTGACTTAAATTTTATTCTGGAGAAAACTACTTCATGTTATCATTGTCGCTTGTAAAATAATGTAAGTGTTTTTGGTATGATTGCTTTATGTAAATTTATAAAAGTATTGTTGTCAATCACAATGATTATTGTTTATATGATACGCAACTACAATCTGTAAAATTAATCAACTTCTTTAGGCGCGACTAGAGGGTAACTCAGTTTTTTTTTTCTGACGGAAGTAACGCATAATAGGAAGAAAAATTGGTAAATTTTTGACATTCTAATTATTATTCTAGTCTATATTATTTTGAATCTGACATGTTAATTATTATTATTATATTCATTATTTAAATTTATTGAATTGTGATTTCATTGTTGAAAGTTTTGTTTTTATTTTTAATGTATTTACTAAAACATAGCTATAACGATGGTACTAACAATATTGTATTGAATTTTGAATGTTCTGAAATAAAGATATTTTATTTTTTATTTTTATAGCACACACGTCAAAGTGCCAACATAACGATAAGCGTCATCGTCAAAGAAGTCTTACGGCAATAGCAATATAATAGACAATACGCGTAAAGATTACACGCACACACTTTTTTCTTTTCATTTGATGTATGTAGGCCCCCTCGGCTTGTCGACCCCTGGCGTAGCCTCGTAGCGTTTCGCATGTGGCAACGTAGCCGCCTGCTACGGAACTCGTGGCAAAAGTCTTCCGCATCCCGGTCAAATATACCAGGACCGCAGATACCGGGAAGAGCTTAAGCTCTAGAGGGGAAGGTTAAAGGTAACAAAATAAATTCGCGTTAGACCCGATTGTAAATGTGATTTAAAAACATTTATCTTCATTTTTTTTAATGAAGCTTAACCATAAGGAACTGTCATAATAAGGACCAGCATTTAATGCGAGAAAATAAGACAAAGACACGCAAGAGGCTCGTGAGCCGCGGTTTGCCGACCACTGACGTAGCCTCGTAGCAGTCCCCACGTAGCTACGGAACTCGTGGCAAAAGTCTTCCGCATCCCGGTGAAATATACCAGGGCCGCAGATACCGGGAGGAGCTTTAGAGGGCTGCAATGAAAGCTTTGGTTTAACAGAGCTTTTCTTATGAAGGAAATGAGCTATAAGGGTGCTTCAGATGAATCTGTTTTTTTAGCATGGCCGAGTATGGCAAGTGTGAATTTATGAGACCAAATTGATTTTAACCTCAGCGTGATATGCTAATATTATTATGCTCAAAATTTTACATCAGCGCAAGCGTGGCGCACTCAAAAATATTTCGTATAAATACTTTTCATAATACAAGAAACAGATTAAATATAACCTAATCAAAACCATAATTATGATATTTCTGAGCGAAAGAATTCTTAAAGTTAGTGAGTCAACTATGCAGCTTCACTCACGTGTAGAATAGATGGATACAGTCTAAGGAAAAAACGTGCCTCGAAAATCAAGAAAATTTGACTCTCGATCAGAGGGCGCTACTAGCTTTGGCCTACTCTCGTATGGCGTTGAAAAAATTTTACGCGTTTTTTTATTTTTTTTATTTTATCGCGTATATATATATCTTTACTTGAAAAATAATTATAGTGTATAACTAGCCTTATGAACCGATTTTGCATGTACAACCAGCCTTAAAGTTTGTAGTCTATGATTGTTCATTATTTTAGTATGTGGGTATTTTTGCACTTTGTAATTTTTCCTCAGTCACCCGTTGACCACGAACGCTGTAAAGAGTTCGAAACGTCGGGATGTATTATAAATTCAATATACGCGATATAATCCGTTTTCATAGTTTTATTAAATGGAATGGAAATAAAAACGTGGATACTTTTAAAATAAAATTCCAAAAAGGAATATGGTACAACTTTGAATAAAATAGCCATCGTAAGTGTGGTTAAGTTGCAGTTGAAATGCAGTCTATGAGTAGCGGGCCGTAGGGACTGCTTGTGGTGTAGCACCTGCTACGAAACTTGTAGCAAGAGCCTTCCGCATCCCGGTCAAATGTACCAAGGACTCAGAAATGAAGGGTGGTTAGAGGTGAGGAGAATTGCCGTTAAATGGTGTCTCGCTTAGATCCGATTTTTTAGACCTATTTCAAACTAACTGGTATACCGATATAAATCTCTTTTAACTTAATTTTTGTTTATATCTTTATGATTGTTTTTTAAATTAAATCCAATATAATTCGTCTGCTTATCCTTTATACACTTCTTCCGAAGATTGACTGGTAGATATTGCTATATGGCTTTAAATCCGCTTTTTATACGATGTGATTTCTGCGATTACAAAAATTAAATTAATTTACAATTTGACTAGTGTGTCAATTTGAATAGTGTGTAAACACTATTTTTAATATTCGATCAGGTTTGTTTTGAGGATCAAATGTCTCTATGGGACCCATTGTATTTTTTATAATTACAATTTCGTGATTGCTACATTTATCTGCGTTTTGTCACTACCAGCCGTATTCTGATTTTAAACACAGGTTATAAATAAGATCTGGATTAGTTATGGATCTAACCTGTCAGTGTCAAAAGTGACATTTATTTAACCAAAGACGTCACTTTTGATACTTGACGATTAGATCCATAACCAATCCAGATCTAATTCATAACCTGTTATATCAAATACGCCTGACTCGGCCCGTAGCTATCTTGCCACGTCTCGCACACGTAGCAGCGTAGTGCCTGCTACGATACTCGTAGCGCCCGCTACGAAGCTCGCGGCAAAGCCTTCCGTATCCCAGACAAATGTACCAGGGGCGCATGCCCCTTCAAGAGATGTGGTGCAGGGAAGAATGCAATCACTTTTAGGCTTAGATCGCACAGCGGTTAATTTTTTGCGGTTTCAGAACCGCAAAAAGTAACGTACGGCGTGCTTCATAAGCGCACGCACTTGCAAGGCTGAAACCGCAAGAAATTGGACTGAAACCGCAGGAAATTAATCGCAGTGTATTCTAAGTCTTGGTGTAAGGGCAGTTTGCACCATGTACAGTTAAACCATTATTAATTGAAATAAGCTTTTTTTGTAAAGTTTAGGAGTTCCTTCTAATGAGGTGAATATTTCCAGCGCCATATTTAACATTAATTACTTAGGCAATTAAACTTAGATTAATCCGCCGTCAATCTAGAAACAAAACTACTAAAATCGTAGACGCTTAATTACTATGGTTATGTTACAATTTAGTGGAATGGTAGTTCCAAGCTTAACACTATGTTTTTGATGAAAATACCCTATATCAGCATATTTCGGGGGCTATGAATCACAGCAAAAAATTATTATTGACAAATGTCCCTTTTGCATCAAAATATTAATTGATATCATGCGCAGATTCTTATCAATGTTATTATGTTAGTGCTTAACCATTATAACGGCTATCAAAGACCTTACTAAAACCAAAAATCAAAAACAATGGGACAGTCTGACGGGTCTAAAGCATTCAAAGCTCTTTATGCAAGGAGTAGACTCCGATTGGAGCAAAAAGCTTTGGAAACTTAGCAAAAGACAACTCCAAATACAACAGGGTTTTTTACTGGCCTTTACGGGGTCAAAGGAATTTTGGCCAAGATGGGACACTCTGACAACACCGATTGTCGTATGTGTGGCGAAGAGGAAGAGACAGTAAAACACCTGATGTGTGAATGTCACGTCCTCGCCAGACAAAGAATGGACTTTGGAGCAGGCTATCTGAAACCAAAGGAATTCAAAATGCTACCCATGAGCTCCATCATCCGGCACTTCGAGATGGTGGAAAAAGCTCTTGAGTAGTTGATGGATTTTTCCTAAGGGGGTTTACACAAAAGATCCCTATGGGTCGAAGTGTATCCGCAAGGGTCCCCGAAAACCCGAAGATAAGATAATGCTGAATGTATTATACATATCTGATTACGCCTTATTGTCTGATATGATACTCGGAATGTATGCAAAAGTAAAATTCGTTTTCGATTATGTGAATAATGTAAGTGGGATGAAATAATCAAAAAGTTTGATTTATACCAAACTTTGTACTTATAAGTAGAACGAGGACCGATCGGCGTCCGTATTTTAGAAATTATAATCTCTACCATGTCATTAATGTAAGTCCTTTGTCAGCAGTTCCCCTTTACCCCTTTATAATCTTTACAGCTATAAAATCTTTTTAAATATGGGTCCTAGCAGAAAGCAAAAGAGCATTTTTTGCTACGGGCCACTGTTTAAGAGCTATTTACGAAAATCTATAAAAAGGGATCTTTAAACAAGACATGGACATTGTGGAGTTGTGGACATACAAAGTATACTCATACTCATTTATTAATCTTTGACCTTTATAATCTTTGACCTTCTTTTTGCATAATTTTTAGGGTTCCGTACCCAAAGGGTAAAAACGGGACCCTATTACTAAGACTTCGTTCCGTCCGTCTGTCCGTCTGTCCGCCCGTCTGTCCGTCTGTCTGTCTATCACCAGGCCGTATCTCATGAACCGTGATAGCTAGACAGTTGAAATTTTCACAGATGATGTATTTCTGTCGCCGCTATAACAACAAATACTAAAAAGTACGGAACCCTTGATGCGCAAGTCCGACTCGCACTTGGTCGGTTTTTTTCTAACCAACTATTGAGCGTCGAGTTTTGAATTCACAATAATTTTTGCGTGGATTTAAGAGTTAAAAATCCTTGTAGATTTCTAGGGTTTACAGTCTTTCACTTATATTTAAAATTTGTTAACATTTTTCCCATATTTTAAGTTAGGTAAAAATATGAAAAACGTATAGAAAAATGTGTACTATACAAAAACTCAGAGTTTGAGTTGCTCTTCACCTGAGAAGTGTCTTTTCAAAAGGGTTTATTTCTCTAAGAAAAACTATACAAAAATAAGCCTTGTGAAAAGACACACAAGGCTTATTTTTGTATGGTTTTTCATAGAGAAATAAACCCTTTTGAAAAGACACTCCTCACCTATTTTCCCACGATCTTGTTAAAGTTCTGCAGAATTTCTACTAATTCACCGCTCGTTGTTTATCCGTCAGCATATCCGTCTTCATTTGGCGTCGCTAATGCGGGCTTACGGCCGACCCGAGTATTTGCATCCAAGATTGATGATCTTAGGTTTGACTTGAAATTTCGATAAACATTATTGTAAACAAGACGTTAGAGTTATCATCAGATATATCGGAGCGGCCAAGGTGCTCACAAATATCTGAACACGCCTCTATTGTCAAGGCGTTAGAGTGCGTGTTCAGATATTACGCAAACTGCGCACGTGCTGTGCTGTGTGCGTTTACTGCTGTAATTTAAGCTTATTTTACCTACTACTGTTTTTTTACTGAGACAATAAAATACTTTTTTATTTATTTATTTATTTGGATATTTTTGAG
Source organism: Cydia strobilella (assembly GCF_947568885.1). Taxonomy (NCBI): domain Eukaryota; kingdom Metazoa; phylum Arthropoda; class Insecta; order Lepidoptera; family Tortricidae; genus Cydia; species Cydia strobilella. Next base: position 19,332,426 of record NC_086044.1, read on the forward strand.
CACCGCGGCCGCTCCTATATATAGTCTAATGGCGACTGTACTAGACATAGCTAAGCTGTACTAGGCATAAGAGCGTTTTCACATTGTCTGATTCGATATCGGATGTAGGATTCTACATCCGCGTAGTCAGGCCGCGGGGGCGCGCCCGGGCGCCGTCTATTAGTGGTCACGCACACTACAACAAGTATTATGCCTACACATACGCACACAAACAAATATTATCGGTCCGACAGCTGACGGGGGCTCCGACATGGCTGAATTTATCGGAAGCGCCTTTTTTAGGGTTCCGTACCCAAAGCGTAAAAACGGGACCCTATTACTTAGACTCCGCTGTCCGTCTGTCCGTCTGTCCGTCTGTCCGTCTGTCCGTCTGTCCGTCTGTCCGTCTGTCCGTCTGTCCGTCTGTCCGTCTGTCCGTCTGTCCGTCTGTCCGTCTGTCCGTCTGTCTGTCTGTCTGTCACCAGGCTTGTATCTCATGAACCGTGATAGCTAGACAGTTGAAATTTTCACAGATGGATGTATTTCTGTTGCCGCTATAACAACAAATACTAAAAAGTACGGAACCCTCGATGCGTCAGTCCGACTCGCACTTGGCCGGTTTTTTATAGTTTTTTAGTAATAATGATTTATTAAATGCATAAATAAATACAGAGAAACACATATATCTTACATTTTACTTCCTTCCGACATCCGATATCGGATCGGAAAATGTGAAAACGCTCTTAAGGTTGGAAATACAAACAGGGTTTAGACTAGTCTATTTACAGGGTGGCCCAAAAATACGTTTACAAAGATTTTTTACTTCGTATATTGTTGTTAATTTTTACAAACGTTGGCGTTATTTTAAATTTAAGACTTAATTCGACAACGCCTAAAATTTCCTTTTGCTTAGGCAAAATCATTCCAACTATGTATTGAGCGCCGAGAAGGTTTGAACTTTATTGAGACTTTTGTGTTTGTGTCAAAATAAGGGTTAAAAGATTTTTCTTAAATGTACTTATTAGTCTAAATAACCCAAAAATTCGACGGATTTTCGAAAAAAAGTAAATGGTACCCTTTTTTTCTAAAAACCCCCACCTACGCATAAATATACATGTAATTTTTTATTAGCTTTGGTTTTAAATGTTCGATATTTCAAGTGTAAAACACACAACATAATACTACTCTTAATAGGCCAAGCAAGACCAAGGCCGGGGACTTTTGATATGTTCATCTCCTAACTAGTCCAAACAAAGCTACGAAGTTAAAAATTGTGTTCCTTGCATTTCCCTCTATACCTTTTTTTGGGCATTTATTTCCTGGCCTATAAATTTAACCAATACACAGCCACCCTCAAGAAGGCCGGCGTAGCCTCAAGCGTAGCTCTGCTGCATACGGGCTACGAGAGCTCGTAGCGCCCACTCGTAGCAAAGGCTTCCGCGTTACGGGAAAAAGTACCAGGCAGTCATAAATCCGAAGATGTGATACCAACCCTCAGATATGGTGGAAAACTCGACGAGGGACGAGGGGCTGGGGATTAAAGGAAAATCTAATTCTCACCTATGGCTAATAGGTTCTGGAAATCCCGATTAGAGCGGAAAATGTCTACTTGGTACTGGGATATCATGACGTATAAAGAGTTAGCTAAGCAAGGGGTATCTTAGAGAAAGAAAGAAAATGTTAGGGGTTAGACAAGGAAGTTCGCGCACGCGCTGTTCCGCATATCCACCCTTCTTTGTGACGAGGGGTTACTTTTTGCATATAAAACTAAACTTGTTAATTTATTCATTTATAAATCGCATGATATCGTATCATAAAAGTACATTACAATGGTTTACTCATTATGTTTAAACCTATTTCACTAAAAAGTTAATTAAACAAGTATAAAATATACAGACCTTTACATATGCTAACGCTGCCACCTGTTTGAAACGTTTGGAACTACGCATACGACAGACTAACGAAGGGGGATATGTTAGCTAGCGCTTCGATAGTTTATGCTCAAATTAATAGATGGCGTTGGTTGTATGAAGGGAGCTTATATTTTTATCATTTATATAGCTAGCAATAAAATTATTATTTTCAATTTAATGTGTCATATAAAATAAGATTTTTCTGGTTAACAATAAAACATTATAATATGTTTAAAAAATATAATAATTATACTGAATCAACGAAATATTATTTCGTTTTGAATTAATTTACATTTACGTTGGTAGTTATTAAATATTACATTGACTCATTTGCTACTTATGAAAACCAAAGCAAATAAACACCCGGAGAAAATTCCTGAGATGCGTACACTTACATAAAAGCACACTATTATTTCTCTGTATAAAAATAATTTATGGGTAAAAGAAATATCCTCTTACCGTTACCAAGTGATTGCAAAAATCAATATAATCACTTTTTGAGCTCCCTTGATGATTGATTATTTTATTAAATAAACAAAGACGACTGACACGAAACCCATTTGTAACACTTTCATACAAAACGTCATTTGTATCTTCCGTTGCTTTCAAATATGAGCTCTATTTTTCACGGAATATGGTTCTCTTTTAAGCAATTATTAGTTCAATGCGATATTTCAAATGCAAGTATGTACTCAATATCTCGCATCAACGCTACAGCAAATAATAGCAAATTAAAACGAAACAGAATTTCGGGCCTGAGAAGCCACGGGTGTATATATTTGTCCATTAAAATGGACATCTGGCTAAGGTTCTGCCGTTTGAGGTCTTGTTTGGCCCGCGGCTAGGACCTGGAGATCAAAAAGTAATCGAGTTTAATTTGATTTTCATTTTCAAGATATCTGTTTGACATAATTTCTTTTATAAATTAGCATTGGCTTACAACCAAACGGTTTGGTTTGGGGAAAGTAAGTAGGCCTAAGAGAAATGGAGGACGATTCAAACATAATATAATACGAATCCAAAATTATATTATCAACGCGAAAGTAACTCTCTGCCAGACTATTGCCTCTTCATGCTTAAACGACTGAACCGATTTATATGTAATTTGGTATGTAGATGGTTTGAGAACCGAGGAACGCAGATGAAGTCGCGGACCAATAAAATATTCTTGTTATAAAACGGTTATCTTCCAGCTGTCAACAATTACATTTTCTAGTTGAAGACAAATAACCTGAATAGGCTTCACGGTTTTAGCTTTATTTGATTCATGCTGTATCTGGGTATCTGTACAATATCATATAATTAAATAAACAGACTTTGAAACTAAAATACTCAACGAATATAATAAATAGCTTTGAATTAAAAAGAAACAATTCAAGACAAGTCAAAAATAAAAAGAAACGTTTGTTTTCATTTAATTCTAGCGACGAAGTTTCCACGAGGAAAAGACTATTTAGTTTTCAAGATCTCAAGAGAAGTTAAATTTGTTTCAATATGACTGACTTTATTTTATCATTTCTTACTTTTAAATGCGAGATACTATTTTCTGGCTTTCTAAATTTACGGAATGTGTATAAAACACTGTTTTGAAGAATGCGAAAGTTAATATTTAACTAGCATTTTATGCTTTGGCAATTCTCACTTTCGGCAAAATCATAGCATAAGCGCTTTTATGCTACAGTTACGCTTTACAAGCGATGTGATAGCCTTCCAAACCCTTTAAGTTCCAAGTTGAGCCCTTCATTAAGTATTTTTTAAGCGCAACTCAAAAGGACTCGAACCTGTAAATAAAAGACTCCATCATTCGCTTGCCCTTGTCCCATTCACTTGGGGTCGGCGCAGCATGTCTTTTTCTTCCATACCTCTCTGTCACCCGTCATCTCATCATTCACTTGCGTTCGTTTCATATCATCTTTCACACAGTCCATCCACCTTTTCCTCGGTTTTCCTCTCCTCGTACCTCCCTCCACATTCATTCTTAATACCTTTCTCGTCACATGACTTTCATCCCTCCGCATCATATGCCCGTATCACGCAAATAAAAGACTCCATCGACAATTTAAATTTTTTAGGATTTATCTTAATAACACCAAAGAAAAAGGCATATTGTATTGATTGGTGTACCCAATATGCCATGAATTTTACGCAAGACAGAAATCTGTAAAGGACCTAAGTTTCTACAAACGACTAGGGCCTCTAACAATTTGAGAAGTATTCGATTTTCAACATAACTATAGCCAGAATAGCTGAGGAAGCAACGCTAATATAATTCCAATCCTAGATCTGTGTTCCAAACATTACAATCGGTGTGTACACTAGTTTCTAAGCAGGGAGCTGAACTGCTAGCTGTATATTCTCAATATGCTGTGTTTGCTGTGTGTGTGTGTGTGTGTGTGTGTGTGTGTGTGTGTGTGTGTGTGTGTGTGTGTGTGTGTGTGTGTGTGTGTGTGTGTGTGTGTGTGTGTGTGTGTGTGTGTGTGTGTGTGTGTGTGTGTGTGTGTGTGTGTGTGTGTGTGTGTGTGTGTGTGTGTGTGTGTGTGTGTGTGTGTGCTGTATATGTGTTAACTTTAAGCATTTAACCTCATTATTTGAATAAATACATGTACTTACTATACATGTCCAAAGAACGAAGTTGTATTAAAAAGAACCTGTTACTAAATGACAGTTGTATATGTACCGTTCCTTAGTTTTTAGGGTTCCGTACCCAATTTGTAAAAACGGGACCCTATTACTAAGACTCCGCTGTCCGTCTGTCCGTCTGTCTGTCTGTCACCAGGCTGTATCTCATGAACCGTGATAGCTAGAGAGTTGAAATTTTCACAAATGAACAACAAATACTAAAAAGTCCGGAACCCTCGGTGGGCGAGTCCGACTCGCACTTGTCCGTTTTTTTAAGGTAAGATCTGCGAAAGTTTGTTTGTACATGCATCCGACGTACTGGCGTTTACTCTTAGTCGTGCTGCATTCACATCTGGTGTGTATTGATCTTTACTCTGTTTTCGCCACAACGTTCCTTTTGAAACGTTATTCATCCCAAACAAAATGTTCGGATTTTTGTGCAGCCTCTTCTGGTCACCCAAAGAAAACGATGTAAAGAGTGGGCATTAATATAATTTCCGTGAACCTGAGTATTCTATACAAAATGCAACTTTCTTATCTAGATAGAAGCCGTAAGAATAATTTAATTACTTACCTCGGGTTATCTGGGAAAATGGAGTCGGTTCCCTTCTCGGACATCAAACACTTTTAATTTACTTCGGGTAGTCTCCAATTCCTGTAGTAGTAAAGATAAAATAGGAGGTATTACTGGAATGTTCTGCCACCAGAGTGCAGCACTAGCCACTTTAGTAAACCTTAGAGTAACTTATACATACTGTGCCTTTAACAGTTTTTTGACAAGTTCTCAGAGATAATGAAATATGACATTGATGCACCAAGGCGGTTTGTTTACAGAGAACCGGGAAATGCAAATCCGAAATTTCGCTATCTGCCTCTTTATTGCTCGAATATGCAAGAGTGACAGAGATGTTAGATAACGAAATTTAGATTTTCTTGTTTTGCGATAGACCCTCACATTGTGGTAGTGGCGCCCCCGGCGCAGAGTTTCGCGTGATATTCCTTATTGTCACTGTTACAAAATATGTTTTTACTCTTTTTATTATAATTGCAAATGGCCGACCTGGCATAGAACCGCTGCATTCAGAACAACATGCAAAGAGGCATATGTTCAGCAGTGGATGCAAATATGATAAGAAGAAGATGCAAAGGCAAAGATGCCTCAAAACTGGTTCACTTACTGAAAATTCTGATATTCCAAAAAACCACAAGTGTATTTTCTCACCCACTCTATCCCTGATTAATTATAATTACTTACTTTCTGGCGGAAGTTGGTAAGTTCTTAATGTTTTATTATGAAACTGTCGGCCTCGGATACTTGACAAAGTTTGACGTTTGTTGTCTGCTAGAATATGGATGGTATAGAAAGGATGCCAATCTCTTATGGCAGAATTGTTGCAAAAGTGACCGCTTTCAGCTTCAAATAATAGTTCCTAATCTCTCCGGTGGCGCTAGTTAGACTCTGGGATATGAGTATAACATGAACCAACAAATAACCCGACCAAATTACGTAGATTGTTTTTGGTAGTATTTCGGTGTATGGTGGCGCCGCCTAATTACTGTTTTTTGATGGACACTTTTCATACATAGAGATTTGGCTCCTTTATATGTATAGTCTCCATGTGATAGAAGTTTCAAATCCAAATACTTCCAAATAGGATGATATTCTTTGACTTTTGTCAAAGAGCACTGACCTCTTTAGTGTGTCAGTCATCAATCGTCCTACATCTTTCAATCTCTTTGGTCAAAACAATGGATTTTGTTGGCACGAAGATATATTTACAGCGGTGCTCTACGACCATACGATGTGATCGAAAGAGAAATTAAATTATAGAATTGCATGTTTTTTGATACAGGAGTTATTTTCACCTCAGCAGCTCGAACAAGCCTTTTTTCGTCACTCCTTGGAGTGAGGAAAGTGCGAGTTTCCTCACTCCAGGGATTGAAGAAAGTGCGACTTTCCTCACTCCAGGGAGTGAAACAAAGTAGCTTTTTAATTTAGTGAAGGCCATGAACTGCCACTTCATACTTTTATTACTTTTTTTTCAGTATTATTCTATGTAATTCGAAATACATTTTAACCTTTAATATGTTCTCACTACTGAGGTGAAAAATTATGTGTGCAACACGAGAGAAAAGTTATTTTACGTCTCGTGTTTATGAGTCCCTCGCAAGAAAAACCAACTTTCGTCTCTTGTTGCACAAATAACTATTGTTTTACGAGGGGCAAATTTGTTGTTTAGCCCCTAATATGTGTTAATATTGAAACGTGAGCAAGCGAAAGATTTCAAAATTGAACCATGACCATAGCGAGGTTTTAAACTTTTATCAAGTTTAACATAATAAGTATTATTTTTCGCGGGTATTCCTCCTAAAACAAGATACGAGCTTGCCACATTTACCTAAACGCTATCCTTTATCAAAGATAGATATAACTCCGTAATAGATAGATACAGTCTAAGGAAAAAACGTGCCTCGAAAATCAAGAAAATTTGATTCTCGTTCAGAGGGCGCTACTAGTTTTGGCCTACAGTCGTATAGATGGCGTTGACGGTTTCGTTTGTTATTTAACTATTTTAACGCATATCAGTGAACGAACATGGGTCAAAATCATAAAAATAATTAATGCAAATAAAAAAAATCATTTATCTATATTTAAATACATTCTATCGTATTTTTATAAATCTTCATTTTTTTTAGTTTTAAAGTGTGTCGACAGATGGCAGTGAATTTACTGGGGTTACAAAATTTACTATGACAGTACCGCTCTAGTATAAGTTACTCTATGCCTTTATGCAGTACCTTTCTTACTTTTTTACTTATCTAGAATAATACCACTGTCCGAAATATTTTATACAGGCTCTACAAGGTCCAAAGATGTTACTTAATATTTCCCACAATAATAAGGGTATGTAAATTTGACGAACAGTCAAATTTCCACCTTATCAAGCCTCAACTAAGTCTAAAGTCGCGAGTACAACACGCTTTTACTTTCAAGCGCCGGTCATGGATTTCTTAAATTTATACGGCCCTAGTACTTTTCCCTGTGGCGTAGAAGCCTTAGCTACGGATATCGTAGCCATTGCTGCGTCTACGTAGCTCTTATTACCTCTACATACTCGTATTACAACAAACACAGGTAATAATATAATTCCTATGAGGAATTAAAAAAAGTTCACTGACGGTAATAAACTTATTAGACTTTCATGCAAATTGGTAAATGGGTAAATTCATTTACTTTACCCATTTCACTTTTCCAAATTTGAAATATCACCTTGACATATGTAATTGTTAATTGTATTTATAGAACAAACTGAAGAAATATACAAAGTTTTTTTAAACGTGAGATAAATACAGTATATAATGGGTGATCATTAATCTGTCTCTACACTTATGTCTCACGTCTAGACACGTTTTTCTAACATTTTATCATCTTATTTCTATTCATTAATCAATGTGTGCCCATTTAGTGCCGTCAAGATGGATAGTGACGTATTGTTTCATAGTTTGACAGGTTAATCAACAGTAGTTTTTGTGAAAATACATCGATACAAACTTTCACCTAAACAATGTAAGCAAAATTTAAGAGTACGTGAACACAAAATATATATACCTACCTAGATATTTTCAGGTAAGTAATTTGCGGAATCGTCCTATTGAACGCCAAGAATTGGTTGTCGTTTAGGTCCAAAAATTTGGCTTACGGCCAGCCGCCATAGGTACCTTTTGCCTTGGAACGTCACAGATCTTTACTATTTCATATGTAGTGAATCTCCAATTCATTTCCTGAATTGCGTCGTTAGACATGCTAACTGATAACTACAGCTATTTTTAAAAAATCTTGTAATAAAAAATAACTTACCATTTGTAAGTTAAATTGCCATTATTATTTATATACAGGTGTTCACTAATTTCTAAACGAAATCTTTATTATCAAGAAAATAAAGTGCATCACTGCATGTTTACACATTTTTGAGCACCTTGATCTGGGGTAAGGTAGAAAACAGTGGCTCGGAAAAAAATAGCCGGGTACAGTGGCTAACTCGACCTAATTCCAACATGGTAGAGGCAACATTGGGGCGACTGAGCCACTATTCGAGCTGAGCCACTGTTTCCTACCCTACCCTATCTGATAGCAACTGTAGCTACATATCGTTGTCTAACGTATCTAAAACATGCTTCTATAACTTAATATTATTACCGTATGTAAATTGAGTAAAGCGTAAACTCGGGCATATCAAATTACAATTTTCCTCATGGGTAATTATTACGCGTAGCTTTTTAATTACGTCCAATTAAGATTAATTGCGAACGCCGAAAAAGGAACACACGTATTAATTAAAACATTAAATTTAACCGGAGCAGTGCTCCTTACCTACTTATTTTCTACTGCGCTTAAGCCGTTGAAACAGTAGCAAGATTATTAAGCATTCATTCTGAATTTGATTCAACTTCAATGATGTTTACCTATTTAAATTATATTTAAATTAATGAAGTGCCTGATAATTTGTGTACATAAGCATATGCATATGCATATTGTGTATTAAGCATCAAAATTGCATGATTGCTATTACACTTTATCCAGGCGCTATTCTTACTCTAGCTGCGGTTATTAAGTCCACGCAGACGAAGTCGCGGGCAAAAGCTAGTGAGAGATATATCTCTATCTGGAAAAGTATTCCCGGGCGGCAGATTCTTTTGGTGTGTTGTTTCATACGCTACTGTTGATTCTGACTGTACATAACATTCGTGGACGAGATGATTATATCCATACCTATATATTACAGAAATGCCCTGTTTGTGCTTATCTCACTTATAGGGTTGGGTAGGAAATAGTGGCTCAGCTCGAACAGTAGCTCAGTCGCCCCAATATTGCCTCTATCATGTTGGAATTAGGTTGAATGAGCCAATGTACCCGGCAAATTTTTTTCGAGCCATTGTTTCCTACCCTACCCTACTTACATTCCAATGCGAAAATATGTAAGTATCATTATTGATCACAATAATTAATATTTACTTACGTAAAAGCAAGTGTTTTAACCCAAGCAATGTTATGACCAATTTTTCCCTTTGCCCGTCCAAAAAGGGTGAGAAGGTCACTTGACCTCTGCTAAAGGGCTTCTTTGTACATTCATCCCGACTGGGGAATACTAAAACTGGATATATGAATGATTTTTTTATATATGCTGTGATTTATCTGCATTCATTCCTTCGAGAAAAGGATGGATACGAGAGGAAAATAACGTAGCGGAAAATTTTATACAGAAAGGGAAAATATTTAAATATTTTGGTAGATAGCTTTTTTATTAGTAAGAATACTGATTTTGTAAATTATTACTGATATCCTAAAGGGGGCCACTGATTATCAGTCCGCCGGACGATATCAGCCTGTTAGTTGGAAGAAAAATTTGACAGTTCCGAACAACTGGCAGGCCGATATCGTCTGGCGGACTGGTAATCAGTGGACCCCTTAATGGCCTGTAACACACACACGCACGTCTGTGGCACACGATTAGCTGCGATGACCGACTGAATATAAATTAAATTGGGTGACACTTCTTAAGGTACGTGGCTGTCTTAAATCAATATTATGTGGGACTGGCAAGCGCGTGCACATTTTGTACAATAATATGTTGCGTTTAAAACGCACAGGATAATTCTAAAAACAGAACATTACAGTCATAAAGCATTAATAATCCTTGCAATCCTCGAAACTAAGGAAAAGCAACAAGTCCAGTTATTTATCTATGGCTAATCTAATGAACCCATCTAAAATTATTTTAATAGTTTATTGAATATCATCAAGCATAATAAAATTCTAATTCAGCATGAGTACCTTCTGATTATTATGACAAACGGGTCTCTAAAACACGCTCAAGACAGATACACACAGAACGTCCATAAACCTCGCAAAACGCTTTCACTTTGTCCGTTTACCCTAAATTACCCTCGCGCTCGGCATATCATAAATCACCAGTACATCAGCGGTTTATATTGAGTGTTTTTACTCTGTGACACGGCGCGGAACAAAACACGGCCGAATACACGACCCTGATGCACACCTTTCCGGACCATTTGTCTCCCAATCCCGAGTGGCAACGAGGTACGGAATTGCGGAGGTGGTGTGTAGTCACATTAGAATCTTTCGGGAAGAAAATATATGTTATACTTTTGCTAAGGTCCGTATTCCAAATGAACGGCAAATAGCTATTTTGCTAATGTTCCCATCTTGCAAGGGCCTGGACACTCTTTGATAGAGAAAGTCTTATTGTAATTCCTATAAGAGGAAAGAGAAAATAGTGTCTTTATCACCGACCGGGCATTTTTTCATGGTCGGGTTATGGCATCATGTGGGCATTATAGTAAGGAGGCTATGGCGAAATATCGAAATTTATAAGAGTGAAAGACAAGAAAAAAAACATTAGACATTCAAACCGGATAAATTGCGTATCATACATTTTATATGAATACTCTTTTTCTTAACCCTGGTGGTGGTGGCTCGGTGGCGCGTCTATAACTATTTGTATATACTATGTCTATGCCATCTTGGGTTGCATTCATCTTTTTTGGCAAACTGCAAATTCCATCAATGATTGTCAAAACTGTACAAGTAGGGGGTATTACTGCAATGTTCTGCCATCAGAGTGCACCACTAGCCCGTTTAGTAAACCATAGAGTAACTTATACATACTGTGCCTTTTACAGTTTTTGACAAGTTTTCAGAGATAATAAAATATGACATTGATGCACCAAGGCGGTTTATTTACAGAGAACCTACCGTACCGGAAACGCGAATCCGAAATTTCGCTATCTGCCTCTTTATCGCTCGAATATGCAATAGTGAAAGAGAAGTTAGATAACGAAATTTCGATTTTCTCGTTTTGCGATAGACCCTCAGATTGTGGTAGTGGCGCCCCCTGCGCATAGTTTTGCGTAATATTCCCTATTGCTTCCATCTGCAAAAAAGCGGTTAGGAAATGATGTGTCAGTTTTCAACAATGGAAGTTTCAAATTTAGAGAGACACGTTATTTTCATAGACCAAGGTCACAAGTTTTGAGCTATGCATTCTGAGATAATAAAATCCATTCCACAAATTTCTTTCCACCGTGATGCACATCCATTCACATTTGTTTTGCAAATGCTGGCAATTTGATTTGACGACCTACATTTTGTTGAACGCAAGTTGCGATGGGATCGTTATTATCGACTAATATAAGCTTACTTTATTAATATACCTACTTATATGTATGTCATTTGTTTTTAATCACCTGTCGTTTATTATTTTTATTCTTTATGGTAGATATTTCGGAAATTACTTTTCATTTGATCGATGGTGGTAATAAAAACATGGTCGCAATAAAAAAATACGACGAACAATATGACATCTATTTCGGGATACGTAGTTTTTCAAGCGTTAGGAGTGATTGATGATTTTTGAGATACTTTTAGGGAATATTACGCGAAACTCTGCGTGGTGGGCGCCACTACCACAATCTGAGAGTCTATCGCAAAACAAGAAACACGAAATTTCGCTATCTAACATCTCTGTCACTCTTGCATATTCGAGCGATAAAGAGGCAGATAGTGAAATTTCGGATTCGCGTTTCCCGGTAGGTCCTCTGTGTAAATAAACCGCCTTGATGCATCAAATTCATATTCTATTATCTCTGAAAACTTGTCAAAAAACTGTTAAAGGCGCAGCATTATCGCAGCATGTATAAGTTACGCTATGGTTTACTAAAGGGGCTAGTGGTGCACTCTGATGGCAATACAACAAATGTGATTTTTTTGCCGGATTTTTGCGTAATGGTACGGAACCCTTCTTGCGCGAGTCCGACTCGCATTTGGCCGGTTTATTTTATTTTATATATGTTGTGTTGTTCTCGAAACGCTTGGAATCAGATATTATATTGAGTTGAATGTTTTATTTCTAACTCGTTTTCCGAATTATAAATGATGTTATTCAGAACCCCTATAGCATGGTATAATAATATACTCCGCCTGGTACAGTCGCCATCAGATATATCGGAGCGGCCATGGTGGTCACAATATCTGAACACGCACTCTAACTCCTTGACAATAGAGGCGTGTTCAGATATTTGTGAGCAGCTCGGCCGCTCCGATATATCTGATGGCGACTGTACTCTCTTCCGAGACTCGCGAACCACGTGACTTACACAAGCCTACGTCATCGTGAACCTTTTAACAGCACGATGACGTAGGGTTGTGTCAGTCACGTGGTTCGCGAGTCTCGGAAGAGAGTACCTTGTTTTATTATACCATGCCCTATAGGGTCAATTTCATTCGATAGGGTGACGAGCTGACGAGCGTTCACGTTTGCGTTATGTCTATTTTTGTATGGGATTTTGAACAACGCCCCAAGCGGGAAGTTTTGGTTGATACAAAATGACACTTAACGCAACTGCGTAGGTAAGTCACGTCACGCTATCAAATGAAATTTACAATAGGGATACTGTTATCGTGCATTCTTGTACTTTTCCGTTCATAATATGTATTGCCTATGTATAATAATATGTATTACCTATGTTGAACAAATAAATCTTTGAATTTGAATTTGGCGCGGGCTAAATAATACGAATCAAATTTATTTATTTATTTATATATTTATTAGAGCTTTTCATTATTCTACAGATAATTATATGAATTTGATACATATATTTTAAGTTTTATTTTATTTATGAAATAAAACTATGAAAACGGATTATATCGCGTATATTGAATTTATAATACATCCCGACGTTTCGAACTCTTTACAGCGTTCGTGGTCAACGGGTGACTGAGGAAAACCACAAAATGCAAAAATACCCCCATTCTAAAAAATAATGAACCATCATAAACTTTAAGGCTGGTTGCACATGCAAAATCGGTTCATAAGGCTAGTTATACACTACAATTATTATTATTTTATTTTATTTTTTCTACTGTAGACCCCTTCTGGGTAAAAGCTTCCTTCAGCTAGCTGTTTCCATTTGGCTTTATCTAATGCTGCACTGCCATCTTTGGCCTGCAGTGGGAACAATTTCGTCCGATCAACAACGACAAGAAACGAATCAAATATTAGAATGATATTCGGCCCGATTCGAATTTTAAGATACGTCAAATATTACGTCTAGATACGATATCGATTAGATATACGGGTGCCCCCATACCCATATACCCATATACCCATGTCAAATTACAGCTTTCGGTAAGGACGGTCCCAAAGGGTCACTTTAATCTACGATTTAATACCTATACCTATCATATTGCGTATTTCACTCAATACTCAATATGGAAAAACTATTGAAAAGTTTATCTAAAGAATGAGAAAATGATCCATTCAACAAAAATATGACTAATGGAGCTACGGACCGTTATGACCTTCTATCTTGCAAATATTCTGCAGCATTACGTTCGACAGGCCATTAGTAAGACTGGTTTGAACGGGAATAAATCCCAGCAAAACATGTTTAAAGATAAATATTCAATTCAATGTGCTTTCAAGCCATTCTCACGTGTTTGAAGATAAAATTATAAAAATAATGCGCTGGGATTCCGCGCTGATGCGTCGATTGATGCAGCTCCATGTCTAAATAGTTTTGTAAGTTTTTTTAAGTTTGACTTGTTTATATGTAACTTTATTTGTTTTATTTGTTGACATGTAATTTTATTATTTATAATTGTAATTGTGTCATAATATGGGACTTGTCCTGAAATAAATATCATTCATTCATTCATTACATTCAGTAAAATAGCACTCGTCTCTCGTCTACTAATAGTTTAGCCAAGTCCATTCTTATGTTTGTCTGTCCTCATTTCAGTGATCATTATTAACTGAAACCGTTTATTTATTATAGGTAAATTAAACCGACGAAGTGGTAGAATAAAGTTAAAAAAAATATATTTACCTAGGGTATATGGATCTAGAGAATCTCCGAATAAGTAGGCATATTTGTTTTGAAGCTTCAGTCTTGTCTTTGAAATTATAGTTTTTTCTTCCTTTTTCTTAGTAGGTTATTCAAGTTTTTTTTTTGAAATCACGGCTCAGGATTTATTTCTATCCCTGCAGAAACATAATTATGATACATAATAAAAACACTTAAGTACGCCCACGCCCGAGAAATGCCTTCTTTGTCCATGGGACAACGTTGTGTTAAATATTAACCTTTGTAGTGTTACTTTCCGCATTATAAATAAAGGTTTAGGTAAACCTACTACAACAAAAACATCGCATCAAATTACGAGTCTCATTCTTCACTGGTAATCCAATAGAGTGTAACGTAGCCTAAAAACAGCAGAATATCATTGCTATGTTCGGAAAAGTTCGGTGAGGCTCGGCTTTCGGGCTGCTCCGAGCTAACTCCTCGACTAGTTTTAATTTTTAGGGTTCCGTACCTCAAAAGGAAAAAACGGAAACCTTATAGGATCACTCGTGCGTCTGTCTGTCTGTCTGTCTGTCTGTCCGTCTGTCACAGCCTATTTTCTCCGAAACTACTGGACCAATTAAGTTGAAATTTGGTATACATATGTAAGTTTGTAACCCAAAGACGGACATGTAACGTAAACAAATAAATTTTAAATACGGGGGCCACTTTTGGGGGGTAAATGTGAAAATTAAAAAATAAAGTTTTTCAAACTATAACGTGTTACATATCAAATGAAAGAGCTCATTGTGAGAATCTCAAATATTTTTTTTTTATAATTTTAGGAGAAACATTTTAGAAGTTATTCACGAAAATAGGCAAAAAAATGACCATTCTCCCCCTTTATCTCTGAAACTACTGGGTCTAAAATTTTGAAAAAAATACACAAAATAGATCTTTACCTATAGATCACAGGAAAACCTATTAGAAATGTGCAGTCAAGCGTGAGTCGGACTTAATTACTTAGTTTTTTGATCCGACCCCTACGGGTTTTTTTTAAGGCATTTCACTCACGTTTCACATAAAAAATAGATTTGTTTAAATTGTGTAATGTACGGAACCCTTGGAACGCGAGTCCGACTCGCACTTTGCCGGTTTTTAATTGTACAGTCGATGTGAAAAAAGTGTTTACACTTTTGTACTAATCCTTTTTAACATGACGAAAATTTTTAATTTTTTATTGACACAATGTGTCAACAATATGTAAGTTTATTGGGCTTGCCGCGATAACAGAAGACGCTGGTTTAATTCCAGCCCTAGGCACTGGATGCCTTGGTCACTTTTTCTTTCGTATATTATGTCGTTTATTTCAGTTGAGTGGACTTGAAATGATATTATAGCGTTGTCAAACTTTGGACTTGTGAAGCAGCTGACCTTCTGTACGTTTGGACATTTATATTTTCAATATCCCAGAAACATTCTACTGTCAGCAAAAAACGGGGTTTGCATACAAATGGTGGGGCGTAATTCAGAAGGCTTAGGTGAATTAAAAAGTCTGCATAACCAAAAGCACAGCATTATAGATAACAGTAACCGTAGTCAAAGACTCTTTTGAAATTGGTTCTCATTTCTCTCATCTTTCTCTCCAGTTCCATTTACACAAGATAATTAAATTAATGCATTTTCAATACTGTCCTTCCACGTCTATTATCAATTCCTATCTTGCATCGGGGTCATCTCGCAATCGGCATCGAAGTGTTCGCGATTTCGTTTATTTCCCTGTGTACAATTCTATAAATTAATTTTAACCTTAGGATCAGGTCAAACTATACTACCTACTAGACATAAATATTATAAATAGTTGCTGGATCTTTTACGTTCATGGATCTGCTACCTACGTCAAGGCGCCGTGAGTTCAGGGGCCCGTTTCTCAAAAGCTGGTAGCTTGTAATACAAGTGGAAGTCGCTTTCTAACAAAAGCTGTCAAAAAGTGACATCCGCTTGTATTACAAGTTACAAGCTTTGTGAAACAGGCGATGGCGCTAAGCAGACAGCCAAGCGATCCCGAAATTGTTATTTTTTATCAACAATAAAATTGCGCAATCTTAGATTTTTTCATATTTTTAACTTTTGTGCAAAAATTGTTACTGTTACTGTTGGCAGTCGGATTAAAATGATACTACTGCACTTTATTTGACTGTAGCACCGCTTTGTGCATCGTACGGCGAAGCTTCTCGCCGAAATTATGCGCCGTGTTGCATACGCTGAATTATATGCACCGCGTCCTCCAAATGAATGAAATGAAAAAGCGGGGGCTGCTGAGGCGGTCTTAAATGAATCTATAGCCAAGTATTTAGTTAATTTACCAACCGGCTACCATTAAAATACCAAATGATTTTTTTTTTAAACTCTTAAAATAAATGTTGTAAAATTTGAGGAAAAGATTAAATAATCTGTGGCAAAGGGTAGCTAAATATAGGATACCTATTTAGAAATGTGCCGGTGACCCGTAAGCACAGACTTCAGTAGTCGAAGTGGTCTGAGGGCCTACCGCGAACCACGTTCGACGTGTTGCCTTCCCGTCACGCTTACGTACGAATTTACAAGTGCGACAGAGAGGCAACACGTCGAACGTGGTTCGCGGTAGGCCCTCTGTACCCACTAGGCTTTAAACTCTAGGTAGTCTGTCAGAAGACCGTGGGCAAACAATATAGGTATTGTTGAATATATAACGCTCAAAGTCACAGACAATCAACCTTTATATTATGTTTCTAATTTTATTATGTAGTTTGATAACCACAAATTACTAAAGGAAAAGTGCTGCTTGAAAATGTATATTCATTTAAAAGATTCACCACATCATGCGTGTCCGGGTTTCATCGTGTACAGTCTCTAATTGGGTAATGTTGCTAAATAAATTTAATTTGAAAATGAATTAAACATTTAATTAATTAAATCCTTTATGCGTAGCTGCATCATTATACATTTATCAGTTAAGGTTTCTAGCTAAGGGTATAGACGGACTGCAAGCCGACGGCAACGTGTGTGAGAACTGCACGCCGACGTTGCAGTTGTCGTGCAGTTCTCATACAAGTTGCAGTCGAATAAACCATACCACATGTTTTTTCAGTGACCGAAACATGTGGTGATTATTAGGAGGAGCAATTTTTTAAGGGAAGTTTAGACAATCTTGTCGAAAACAAACAACACGACCGACTTAATTAAACCGCGTAATCCGTACACGCAATGCAATGTAGTATTTTTACGGTACGCTCATTGTGAACTTTGTAGGAATGCATTAAGGTGGATATTGGGCTGTAGACGCGAGTGTCAGTTGACGTCAAAAGGTTAAAATTGTGACCATTTCTGACTGGATGAGGGCAAGCGACATCACACTGTGGATAGGTTAAGAAGGTGATGTTGTAGAACTGTGGAAAAAGTTGCCCTGAGCCTTTTGTTATGTATCAGCAAAAAAGGTTAAAAAGGGCTAAACCACCAATCTACAAGTAATAGCCATAAGTCAAACCGACTGAAGAAAACGGACTTCTTGTGCTATTATTGTGTCCGTACAGGTCAGGAGGCTGATCTAGTCTTAAAATAGAAACAGCGATTTGGGCTACAAAATACAATGTAGTTTCAACCGCTGAGTGCATTGTATGACACCGAAGAGTCCGAAGACTACTTGAAGCCTCGGTGTTTCAATACCTACGACGCTAAGTGGGACGGAATCGTAGTCTTTGATGTCAGGATTGAGAGGAAACTAAAATATTTATTTACAAGAAACGAGTAAAATGTTTAAACAACTCAACCAAGATTGTTTTTTTATTTATAAAAACTAGGTTTATTTTATTTTCTGCTGCAACTTGAACGAGCTCAGTGTACGTTGAGCTACCTAATTTCAAAAATAAGCATCGGCAATTTTATTGTTTCTGCTCTAGTCCTATATAGTCATCAGACCTAACAAAGAGAACCAACCTATACTGAGAAGCAGTACTTTTTTCCTATTTATGGTGAAATTGATGAAGCACTAGTACAAAGGTGCACGAACTGCTTTATTAAAGTGAACCATAAGCACAACTGCTCGCATTATAGAATAAATTTGCGAACAAATTGCCCTCAACACCGCTGTCACGTCAGGTTTAAATTATACCGTCTCGAGCGACAATCTTCTCGGCATTCCCAATTTTATTTTTTTAATTATATAACGCAAATGTATTTATCTATTCGAGTGTGAAGAATCTTTAGTAATTATAAATGAAGAAAAGCCATTTAAATCGCGTCATAGCAGCTATAATTTTAATAAGTATACCTGAGTGCTTTTTGGAACCATTGGCGCAGATTCTTAAACCAATATTTCTTCCTCTACTTGAGTTTTCCCTTGTACTTGTAGTTATTGCTTACCTGTAACAAATATATATAGTATATAGTTATATAATATATTAAATTATCTTTGAAACATTAAAAAACACAATTGTAGTCGTCATAAATATATATTTTTTAAACATTACCAAAGACAATAAGTAACATTTGAAATGTGATAATGATACAAAATAATAAGATGCATATATAATACAAACTTAATATAATGATTTACAAATATTCGTTAATAAAACAATACACTCCTTTTTTTGGGCAGTCGTGTAAAAATAGAGCTAAGTACAAAGTTTTTTTAGTTAAAATTGTCACGAGAATATAATTAAATACTAGTGATATCAAAAATAGTATCCAAAGCAAGAATAAGCTAAAGAAAAAGTTAGTTTTAAAATTGTAAGGCACTTTGTAGTCCAATTAAGCTTGGTAATCAAGAAATAATTGGGAAATATCAGTCAGCAACGTTCAATGAAGACATCGATTTTATATGAATTGTGAACCCTTGTTATCCATACACAAAGGCATATTATTAAAAAGTTTTTTTACTTTTAACCTTCGTCTTAATATATGAATCTGTTTTTTTTTAGTTAAAATACTGTACTTCAATATTGATGATATTATATGATATACTCATCAGTGGGACGTACATAGACTGAATTATTATTATTTGTAATGTAAGTCTTTTCTAATCTCGGTACCATGGGGTCCCGGATCTGAGCCGTACGTGGGGCCGAAGCCAACAGCCGAGCGCAGACGCCCTTTAAGGGCTGATCTGTACCGACCCTAAGTCAGATCTAGACACGCGGCAGCGTGTCCAGCCAAGTTCAAAGAAAAAGAAACTGGCGACCCAGCAACCGTGTGTTACACGGACCATTTCGAGCTACTTTTGACCCCTTCACAACTTGAAATCTATTTAACTTACACACATGAAATTTGGCACATTTATTTTAATCCATTAGCTTGTATAAAATACACAATTTCATAAACGTAGCTAAAACAGTTATTGGTAAATTAACGTTTAAAAACCATCATTTTTGTGACTGACTTATATATCAAAAACATAACCCACTTGACCTAGAAAATTTGAAATTTGGCATCAAAGTACACTATTAGGTCTATGCCAGTCTATTACATAGTTAGATGAATAACATTGAATATAACGTAGGAAAATCACTTATCAGTTCACTATTTCGACCAAAAAACATGCCGAGGGATCGCACAATTTGCAAAAAAAACGTGATATGTTTTTACACAATCTCTCATAAAAACATTGATAAAAAATACGCCACATTGCGAAACCAGCGTGTTTATTCTCGTAATTCAAATAAAGTAGGTTTATTTGAACAACTCTGAGGGATTCTATTCCCGTCGCTTGGGTGTGTGTATAATTCTAGATTCTAAACCATTATAAGGTGTGATCTCAGGTTATAGAGTCTAAAGTTAGGTGAGATAACAAAATTAACACTTAAATTAAATTCTCACTCTGTTTCTTCTTTCCGTGAGCAAAATAAACTGATAGTATCGAATGTTTTCAATGGGTGATTATGGGTGATTCTCGAAATTATCCGAGTCTGAAGAAAAATTATCCAATTAGTACATCTTTCTTTATATTCAGTAATTTTCTTTTTATGTAATAGGCAGCAAACGAGCAGACAAGCCGCCTGATGGGAAGCAGTCATCGCCGCCCATGGACAAAAGCAACATCAGAGGAGCCACTTATACGTTGCCAAACTTTGAGAACCCTAAATACCTGCTTTTAGAAGAACCCCATGTCATAGCGCAAGGGAAACACCTCAGAAGGTAGCTCATTCCACAACTTGCACATTCTGGGCAAAAATGAGCGAGATGCCCGCTTGTTCTTGGTTTTCCACGTATCGAGAAAGTGATAGAAAGTGAAGCTTTGTTTCTTTGACAGAAAGTTCGGTGATAAAAACGCGACGGGGGCACCAATTCAAAAAGTCCTTCCTATTGCCTATCACAGAGTGCCAACGTCTCTCCGAAGGCTGAGAGGTTCCAATCAGGTAATTTATGCATGCTTTGTTTTTATGTTAGTGTCTAATTTATTGCGACACATTGCTCTTTTTTTCTACGTACGTTTTTTTCGTTTCTGTTTGACTTGATTTTGTTATAAAATTCAATATGTGTTATCATCCGAATAGGAACAACAATCCTGTTTACAAAGAACGTGTAATCCTTTGCATCTCCGCTTTTATGAAATCGGTAACTTCGACGCGTTTTTCCTCTTTGAATATTAAAGTATATTGGAAAGTATCGCAATAACATCTTCCTGCATTTATTAAGCTTATTTTTGTTCTCTGTTGTTTATTTACGTACATTTCGTGATAGAAATCTTCTTTGCAATTACTTATCCATGTACAAGTTGAGCACGGCATTTTACATACATATATTCAAAGAAACTAAGAACTAAATAGATCCAAACTAAGCAGAGGTTACTTTCCTTGAGTAAAGTATGATACCTACGGTGCAGACGCATGCAATTATTTAGTAAAGAGTACATGCTTATTGCTCAGTCTCATTCGTACAGTCAAGTGTAAAAAATATGGGTGCATATAACTTGCTCAAAAATATGCCCCATAGTTCTTAATTCACTGACATAAGAGCTATGGGTCATATTTTTGAGTATGATGTGTGCACCCATATTTTTACACTTGACTGTACATGCCCATTCGTAGCCTATCCACTAAGTACATAAAATACCCTTTTCATAAACACCAACAGTATTTACTCCTAAAGCCTGACCAGTAATATATGATCATTGTCAAGAGGGCGCTGTTGTTGCGCATGTATAGGGTGACAGTAAAGTTCAGTAGGTATAGTATGAAAAAAATTGTTCCAGTGAAATTCCGCAACATGGCGCGTGATCATATATTCCTGGTCAGGCTTTAATTCCATCAAAGATAACGATCCGGAACATTTGTAATAGACCTCAAATATTCAGAAAACTCACATTGGTGGGCATCGTAATTAAATTTCCCCGAGTAGGGAAATAACTTGGTCGGATAGCTGCAAATTGGTTTTAGATGATTTTTATCGAATTTCCCGTTAAGGGAAAAATTGGTTTGATTCGCAACAAACCAATTTTTCCCTGACACTGATTTGAGATTAGTACTGTATTATATGTTGACAGGATATGTAAAATTATACAGGATGGCTAAAAAATTTGTGCAACGAATATTCAGTGGTTCTCCATTTTGAACTCACTGGTTATAGTCCTGTTCCTTAGTGGAATGGTTCCTATGATTTGTTGAGGACTCTTCATAAGGATATTGCGAGATATAATCAGATGGTGTGGAGAAGTTGCTCAGGTAAGAAACTGCTAATTCAATATTATACAGGGTGGCTAAAAAAAAGTGCATTCCCGTTGCCAGAGGTTTCGAGATTATACTGCGCAATTTTTCTATGAGACCAGCCAAGAAATCGCGAAAAAAATATACTCTCCCATAGAAAATGGACCAGCCAAAATGTATGGAACAGTCAAATTTTTTTTCGCGATTTCGGGGTTTTTCCTATAGTAAAAGTTGCTCAGTATAATCCCAAACTCTCCCTGGCAACGGGAATGCACTTATTTTTTTGCCATCGTGTATATTAACAGATAAATAATATATAGTATATAATTTAAAGGGTGTAAGGGGGTAGTAAGTAATTACTTTTTTTACATGTTGATTACTGGAACAAGATCCTATCCGCACATGAATCTTTGTATTTCTACCAAATTGTAAACGGATTAACTCACAAATATTATTGAGTTTATTATTGTGTAGTGGGACTATGTCGATTTGTGTAAGATTGTCCCATAGTATTTATTTATTTCCTCGCAATATCATCAAATAGACAAATGTGTCTAAATTGTCCAGTGTGTAATATTATGTGAGTTTAAATAAATAAATAAATAAAAAATAAAATAAAAAGCTTTTATTTCAGGCATTTACCCATATTGCGTACAAAATTAAATACTACTTAAGAACTAATTGACACTGTAAAGGGGTGCCAGTCATGTTAAAAATAAGTCTAAATCTAGGTTCAGTCGACACGTTGAAAATGCGCTAACTTGCACTCTTTGAAAATAACATCCTGCTTATACCTATATTAGTGAGCACCTTGGTTTTTGAGATATACCGTATATGGTATCAGTAAATTATCATCATCATCATCATCATCATCATCATCATCATATCAGCCTTTTATCGCCTACTGCTGAGCATAGGCCTCTCTTCGAGTCACCGGCCACCACTTATCCCGGTCCTGAGCCAATCTCATCCAAAAGTGACCCGAAGTCTTCCGAATGTCGTCCACCCAACGAGCCAACGGACGCCAGGCACTCCTTTCGTCTGAAAGCGGCCACCATACCACCTGCCATCATCATCATCATCATATCAGCCCTTTATCGCCCACTGCTGAGCATAGGCCTCTCTTCCAGTACGCCACTTGTCCCGGTCCTGAGCTAATCTCATCCAGAAGTGACCCGCAATCTTCCGGACGTCGTCCACCCAACGAGCCATCACTGTCTGGCAACATCAGTAAATAGTTGTATTAAAGTGTATTAATTTTTCAACCTGTAAAGTTATTACAATTTGTGTAACATGAATATATTTTTATCTATTTATGATATTAAAACGTACCTATAATATTTTATAACTCCAACTTGTGAATTCATCACGCAAAAGAAAGAGCTTTTTGTCGACTAAACTACTTAAAGTATGCAGAGAATGTGGACAGAACCTTTTGTATGGTAAATAAAAGTTAAGCCACAAAAGAACCGGTGAATATTCATGCAGAGGATTTTGCAACGTTGTTGACAATCTTACTCGTATAGTTTATGAAAACTGTTGTGAATATTTTTTTACAGAATAACAAACTCTTTAGATATATAATAATTCAGCCTATATACTTCCCAATGCTGTTGCTGGGCACAGGCCCCCTATCATGCGCGAGAGGGCTAGGAATATAGTCCCCATGCTAGCCCAATGTGGATTGGGGACTTCACATACACCTTTGAATTTTTTCGCAGATGTATGCAGGTTTCCTCACGATGTTTTCCTTCCTCCGACTGAGCGAGGAGTATCTAGGGGGCAGATTAACCCATAATAGGACAGAGGATCAATTTTCTGGAAATGAGAAACTGGGGTCGATTTATAGGTAAGTTTGGCATCTAGATTCAGAAAAACATGTGAAAAGTGGAGGAGGTAAGTGGAAGGGGGAGATTTCTGGTGGAAAATGATTTCCCCATTTTGTAAGAATTGGATATTTT
This sequence comes from Cydia strobilella, assembly GCF_947568885.1. Taxonomy (NCBI): domain Eukaryota; kingdom Metazoa; phylum Arthropoda; class Insecta; order Lepidoptera; family Tortricidae; genus Cydia; species Cydia strobilella. Next base: position 19,356,438 of record NC_086044.1, read on the forward strand.
TGTTGTGTTTTCTATATTTTTCGTTATATTTTATATGGAGTTAAACGGAAACATTTATAAGAAAAGGATAATGATAGTAGAAACGAAACGTTAACTATCTTTAAATCTTTCTTATTCATTGGTAGGTAAAGTAACTATCCCTTATTAGTATTAACGGTGTTCAACACAAGTAGGTAGCATTAAAGTGAATGGCAAGCGTGAATAATTGTCTATTTCCCGCCGATGTTTCCGCCAGCTATGACTAGTAAGTGCTCGAGGGAAATTAGCACGTTAATTCATCACCTTGCTCCTCGACGGTTTCTTTTATGTTATCCCCTCGGGCGGCAAGCTACCTCGAATGGGACGTTCTCTGACAACCGCGCGTGCGGCGGGCCGCCATTTTTAATATAAACAAGTAACTGTCAATTTTTTTTTTGTGACACACTTTTATTGCTGACTGTACTTCTTCTCATTTGCATGTCTATCGAGTACTTCTTGAGACCTTTATAATGAGCCTAAACTTGATGTGTTTGTGTTTTTCCATCGAGTAGTTCCTTTGGCTACCTACCGGCTGCATCATCAGAACACCTCCATGTTAGCATATTATTGCATTGTCACCGGAATTACGACAGTACTCCAAATTTCAACTGAATCAGATACCGGGAAGTGGTTCAAATTTTAGTTACAAGATTTGAAGCACTATATATATAAATACAAAGGTAGGTATATACGCAGTGAAGCTAAATAAAAGTGTGTAAAAAGTGTGGAAAAACACGCCCCCTGTCGGCTGCGCGCCGCACGGCGCGAAAATTTAAAATATTTCTTTGCCGCTCGAGGGGTTATGTATGTAAGTTGATTTTCTGACTTTTAAATATTAAACTGAGAAACTCACAAAAATGTTTATATTCGAAAAAAAAAACCACAAGTGCGAGTCGGACTCGCCCACCGAGGGTTTCGTACTTTTTAGTATTTGTTGTTATAGCGGCAACAGAAATAGCTACATCATCTCTGAAAATTTCAACTGTCTAGCTATCACTGCCTGGTGACAGACAGACGGACAGACAGACAGACGAACAACGGAGTCTTAGTAATAGGGTCCCGTTTTTATCCTTTGGGTACGGAACTCTAAAAAGGGTTAGGGTTGGCTAGTCGGACTCGTGCACCGAGACTTATACGGTAGTCACAAAGGTCTATAAATAAATCATGAAAGTGTGTACTTACATTATCAAAAAAGATCAACTAGAAGTTAGCCAACATAGTTTCAAGTAGGCATTTTTGGTCAAATAAAATATCCAATCAATGCATTTTTATCGCGTTTTACAAAACAAAAACAAATACCTTAACATAACCTAATATTATTTGCATCAAAGGGCCAAATGAATGAATTTTGAATTCAGTAAACATTCTCATGCCTTCATACCGTTAAGTAAATAGCTATACGATAATTAAATCTACTTCACATCTCAAACGCGATATTTACGATCGAGTCGGCCACTCGAATCGGCATCGATACCGAGAGCTAGCGCAAACAATTTTCGATTCGAGAATTCGAATACCTATTGGAAATATGAATGCACTCTTACATTTATTCATGATTTTATGGAATGGTTTTATTTATTCCATTCAAGTTGAGTTGGGAAAACAAACATGTTCAAGGTTTTGCTGTTACTGAAGTTTCTTAGACAAGTTTAGCTGGGTCAACTAACCCACTTTAGTTGACTCTTTGGGGCCTTGGGACAACAACAACAGATCATTATCTGTTGTCCATATCAGTTCCAACCCATAGTTTCCGATTTAAGTACGTTTGTAAAACCAAAACAAGTTCAGACGAAAGGAGTGCCTGGCGTCCGTTAGCTCGTTGGGTGGGCGACATTTGAAAGACTGCGGGTCACTTCTGGATGAGATTGGCTCAGGACCGGGATGAGAGGCCTATGCTCAGCAGTGGGCGATAAAAGGCTGATATGATGATGATGATGATGAAAACAAGTTCACATGGAATAAATTAACATAAGGTTAGGCGGGATAAAAGAAACATCGTTTATTTTGCTCGAGGCAAAAGAAACAGTATGAGCAAATATATTTAACTCCGTGTAAGATAAGTAAAGTAAAGTCAAGGAAAAAACGTGCCTCGAAATATCAAGAAAAAGTTATACTCAAATTGATGGCGCCACACCTTTGGCGTTGGCTACACCGTTTGATATTTAACAATTTTAACACATATCAGTGAAAGAACATGGGTCAATGTCATATGGCGTTCTAGAGAAATCTATCTATTCTCTTTTTTTTATACCACGTCGGTGGCAATCAAGCATACGGCCCGCCTGATGGTAAGCAGTAACCGTAGCCTATGGACGCCTGCAGCACCGGAAATATTACACGCGCGTTGCCGACCCTTTAGAAACCTGTACACTCCTTTTTTGAAGAACCCCATACTGTAGCCCCTCGGGAAAACCTCGGCAGGGAGCTCATTCCAGCTCTTTGGTATGAGGATTCCCTACAAGTACTTCTCTTACATCTACATACATCTAACCTTACATAATATGTATACCTGCACACGTGAAGATAATAATGTGGTCATAAATATCTCACAAACTCTTCTAGACACGAACCCAGCACGTGTAGGCTAATTGAATTCCCAAGACACGAAATTTTAGTTGCATGCTACCTTATTTTCAAGATGTTTGCCAAGACAGTAGCTAAACTTAAGATTAGATTTGAAAGTAGATATGAAAACTGCCGCGAAGCTTGAATAAGACATGTAAGATATCGCCGAATGAGATAAACATTCATTCGGTCCCGCAAAATGTTTACCTATTTACACGAAGGCGATGTAAGGTGCCACAAATTTATCGGAGATGGCGGGACGATTTCGACACCTTTAACAGAACACGAGAAAGTATGAGAAGGAGACCTTTGCCCAGCAGCCTCTTTAGGCTCGTAAATAATAAATAAAAACTTCTTAAATTTATTTGAAAGTCGTTTTTACATACATACATACATACATATAATCACGCCTATTTCCCGGAGGGTAGGCTGAGACCACGGATTTTCACTTGCTACGATCCCGACATACCGCTTTCGCTTCCTTCACTTTCATGACATTCCTCATACACGCTCGCCGGTTTAGGGTGCTCTTGACCTGGCCTTTCTTTAGGATTTCCCCGATCTGATCAGAGAAAGTCCGCCGAGGTCTGCCCCTTCCCACTCCCGTTTCTACCTCTCCCTTATACACTCTCTTTGTTAGCCTTCTTTCACTCATTCTTTCCACGTGTCCAAACCATCTCAACATACATTTCTCAAAATCGTTTTTAACCTACTTTAAACCAAAATTAATGTATACTAGTACAGCCTAGTTATAAAGAAGCATACGCCTTTGTTATTTTTCAAATAATTTATTTTCTTTTTATTTGTAAGTAAGTATTAGCAAAGATAACTCCGTAATAGATGGATACAGTCTAAGAAAAAAACGTGCCTCGAAAATCAAGAAAATTTGATTCTCGTTCAGAGGGCGCTACTAGCTTTGGCCTACTGTCGTATAGATGGCGTTGACGGTTCCGTTTGTTATTTAACAATTTTAACGCATATCAGTGAAAGAACATGGGTCAAAATCATAAAAATAATTAATCCATATTTAAATACATTTTATCGTATGTTTATAAATCTTCATTTTTAATTTTAAAATGACAGATGGCAGTGAATTTACTGGGGTACAAAATTTACTATGACAGTACCGCTCTAGTATGTTACTCTATGGTATTAGGTTACTCGTCGGTCGGTCGGTCGTTTTCAAAAGAAAACCAAAGCTTTTCTAGAAGGAAACCGGGGAAGCCCGTAGGTACTTTAAGCTGAGTACCTCCGTCAAGCAGCATGAATAGACGTCGTGAGAGAAAAATAATCCACATTATGCAGCCTCGGAACTTGCGGTCTCGTTTAAAATTGTCAAACGATCCGATACAACAGACAACAATCCGCCTTGACATGAATAGTTATGAAAGAATTACATTAGTCAAATTACCGTGGGGAGAATGATAATGTAAACAAGATGCAGAACCACGGTAAATAAATACAGTAAGTTTTTTTTTATACACGGGGAGTGCAATAACATCATTAATTTCCTTAATTGTTGAATTCATGTTGAAATAAAACATGGCTATTTAACCAAGGTATTTCATAGTTACAACCACATTTGTTTCTTTTTGATGTATATAGGGAGCGTGCATGAACTATAGGGGGCAGCACAGGAGCCGTCATATTTTTGTCGCGAGGCGTAAATGTGAAGTGTATGCTACCGATGTAGCCCACAAGATGGCAGAACCTACTATGCATTAGAAAACGTACGAGAACTGTAGATGGTAGCACTTGGTTTGGCAATGTACATGTTTATGTTTTCGATTCAGGGCACAAGATGGCAGACCCTCCAACGCGCACGGGCCTTATATTTTTTTTTATATCTGTAATCGCATACGCAACTCATGCTAGCAATACTCGTACCATGAGTCACTGACAGTGTCAAAACTGACATATACGCTAACGTTTACGTAATTTACTTTCCATACATCTCGCTCGCACTAATATGCGAGTAGGAGCGGGATGCATAGAAAGTACGTTCTCGATAGCGTTTATGTCACTGCCAAACTGGTGGTAGCAACACTGGTCTGAAACAACCCTATAATGTGCTATTTTTTTTTAGCTTTGGTGGCTGATTTGTTACAGTGGGTGTGAAGTAAATCCTTATATTTTTGCAGTATTTTTGTAGTACCTATTGATTTACAGTGGGAAGCTCAGCGTATTCATGAATTTTACCAATTCTAACCAAAGATGAAACACAGTTTGAGGTAACGTTTCTCTAAATAAAGTATAATATCGCGTTCCTTTCCACGTGTTAAGTTACACATCTCACATATAAGATAATAGGTCAGTATAAACGGCTACAAATTCCGTATTGCGCAAATTGATTTTGGCTTAACGACCCATTATAAACTTCTGGTAATTGGATTATGAGTTAACGATTACTGTATGTAAAGCCGCAGACGAATTATTTTCATTAATTTCCAATGACTTCGAAGATAAAAGTGATAATAATAATTATTTGCAATATCAAAATAACCTCATCTAATATGACCGGCAATTTAATCAATGGAGTTGCTTCCGATATTAAAGACTTTCCACATTCTGCATATTTGGCTATAGAGTGTAGCTCAAGTCGTGGAGCAGGTTACTTTTCGTGTGGCTCCTCTATAGTGAATCAAGCTGTTTTGTTGACTGCTGGGCATTGCATCATTGGGTGCCATGAAAACGTTGACGCTTTTGCTATATTCGGACATCAGCAGAGAGATAAGGGAATGGTTGCAAACGTGTCGCATATCAAACTGCATGAAGATCATTTCGAGGGTTCGTTGTCAAACGATGTAGCTCTAGTGTTGTTAAAGAAAAGTTTGAAATTTAGTTATACAGTTAGAAGAGTGGCTTTAATGAGACGTCCACCAACCGTGGATGATGCTACTGTTGCTGGTTGGGGGAAAATAGATGTAAGTACCTACACTAAATTAGTATTAATAGTATTAGGGCCAGTTGCACCAACCACAATTAACAGACTGATTAACGTCAAGCAGCAGAGAAACAAACTATGAAACTTTCCATACAAAAAGAAATAGCAAACGGTAAAACGGTGACAGACGATTTGGTGCAACCGACCCTTAATACCCTTTTAAATAGATAAATCTGAATAACGTCTGTCGACGGGGAGAATCCACTTATTCTTGACTGAGCTCATTATGACAACGAGGCTGTGTAATCTATATCCAAAGGGTTGTCAAGTACTTTTTAAGATACACAGTCAAACGTAGTGCCTACGTCCGAAAAAGGGTGAAAAAGGGTTGTGGTAACGAGTGCCTCCTTATGTTGTCGACATACAATTTCCTCAAACGAAGCTATCTGCTGTTATAATAAATGGCATTATTTGCTCCAATCGTTTGAATTCTTTATCAATATCATTAGGAGCTGTCAAACGACGTGTCTAACATCCTGATGAGCACACAACAGAAAATTCTGCTCCCGTCGACTTGTACTTTTACCATGAACAACCCGGCTGGTACTTTCTGCGCCGATAGTAGGCCTGGTACAGGTATTCCTGCAAGGTAGGTGTTTGTTTGATCTTATGATATATTCGTACGTATCTAACGAGAGAAACATTTTTATATTTTTTTTTTACAGAGCTGATTCGGGCAACGCCTTGGTAATCAATGACTTTATCCAGATAGGACTTGTCTCCTACATGGACCCCCATATTTCTAAGAGGATCACTGTGTACACCAACATCAGCTATTTTTACGGTTGGATAAAATATAACGCTAGGAAATTATTTTGTACAGGAAAAAATTGTAAATTGCACGAAAAGGTCGGTAAATCTCTTAAATTGTCAATAAGTAGACAGAAATACTCAACTCTTAAATAGCTTGATTTTAAATAAATATTTGATGTACAAACTTTTTCGTATTACTTAATAAAAAAACAGTAACTCCCTAGAGGGAATAAAATGTGCTATTATAGCTGTCGCCAATTCGTCTCATTAGCCTAAATTTAAGCCTTGGGCCAAAAAATGCTCATTTGAAAATTGAACCTCTACAGAGTAAAACTATGAAAACGGATTATATCGCGTATATTGAATTTATAATACATCCCCACACATGAAAAGACGTGTCCCGCCGAGTTTGTTGCCGGTCCCATATTGGGATACCCTCCTACAATTTAGGAGGGAATTAAATCTGCTCGGGTCCGTGGTGTAGGGTTGGAGCCGGCGTAGTTTTTATCGCGTATATATATATACATCTTTACTAGAAAATAATTGTAGTGTATAACTAGCCTTATGAACCGATTTTGCATGTACAACCAGCCTTAAAGTCTATGATTGTTCATTATTTTAGTATGTGGGTATTTTTGCACTTTGTAATTTTTCCTCAGTCACCCGTTGACCACGAACGCTGTAAAGGGTTCGAAACGTCGGGATGTATTATAAATTCAATATACGCGATATAATCCGTTTTCATAGTTTTATTTCATGAGTAACTATCGCGGTAACTGAAGACAATATTCTCTACAGAGTACCTAAAAAGTCGGCACATTAAAATAATCGGTTGACCAAATCAAAAGTACTTACAAATATATCAGGCAAAACCATCATAAAACACAACCTCGAAGAAATGGAAACTCGTAAAATTAAAACTGCATACTGCACTATTGATTATTCGTAACGTGACCTACTTAATTACGGAATTAAAGTGATTTATATATCTAATTACAATATTATAAAATTAAAACTAACCTATTAAACCTAAACTGTATACACTTAGTATATAAAAACTTATTAATCACAAACTAGTCCCGTCAAAAATTTCCTTTTAAGTCCCGAACTGTTCCCTACCTGGCCCAAATGTTCCAAATATGCCAGTTGCGTTGCCACGCTGAATGGCTAAGGATATATTTGTTGGACCAGGTAAGATCCAGCACGGGGGTCACAGCCTCTGTCCCTCAACCGACGCCCGATCTCTCTGACCAGCTTTTTGGCCTCGGCGCACCATGGCCCAGCCGTTTCGACAGCAACCGGAATGAAGTCGTACACTGGTCCAAGGTTGGTGTATTTGCTGTGTTTGACCTTAGCAGCGGCCTCAGTCGCTGCACCTGCCTTTTTAAATGTGTGGCCGACATGAGAGGGAGCAAACGTGCACACACATGTGGCATCCCACAGCAGGCTCGGGCCTTTTGCCCACGGGACCAGTGTAAGACCGTCCGGCCTTTTGCCATCTGTACGGCTTAAGCCAGGAGGCTCTAAAATGCATGGTATGTTCGCCGAGACTAAAGCGCGTCGAAGCAGCTCGTTAATAGCTTGGTGCCTAGGTATTCGCCCTACACATCGGACGCAACTAAGCCCGTGGTGCCCATTAACCTCGACCATTACCCCGCAAGGGCATCTGTAGGGCTCACATATCCTGCTCCCAAGACGTAATGCGACACTCACCCTCACAGTGTCATTGTCCAGCAACGTTCCTAAGTGAGGCGATGGCAACGCGTGCAGCCAAGCTCCTGATTCGGGCTCCGCAACGGCCTTCAAACGGGCTGCATCTGCCCCGAATGCGCCATCCAACAAACTCGCATGTACTTGTTTACAAAGAATGTCGTCCCAAAGCCTCTGTGAAGCAGGATTCTCGGGTTGTAAGCCTTCTGGCGAGCGAGAAGACCACTCAACCAGCGCCTCACGAACAAACGGAACGTAGGTACTGTCACCGTCCAAACACAATATCTTAGCGACAAGTATATATATCTAATACTTTCGCTATATCAATTTGTTGTAATGCAAATAAACAAAATGCATCGGGCCAAATCGACCCGTTACCGCAGTGAACGTGTTAACCTTATAGTCTGTCAAGAAATTGTAGAAAATTATTGAGGGCGCCACTTCCTACGTAACTGTCACATTTTTGACGTAAAATGCTTAAACATGTCAACAATTTAGTATGCATATTTTTTTAGTTCCATTTAATTAAATTTCTATAGTTGGTCAAACCAAATTGTCAGTAAATAAAAACAAAAAAAAACTATACATCATTTTCTAAAAAAACTACTGAAATGTCAAAAACCTTCCGTCAAGTTCAGTGTCATCAAACATCATCTACTTTAAAATGTTTTAGTAACTAAAAATTATTGTAATGTTAATAAAAAAAACATAATTTAAGCAATACCGTATCTCCCCTAAACACATATTCGTCAAAAAATGAGTGCGTTTTTACCTCTTCAAGTAGTCGCACTATTATTTAAGCTCTGTTGGGTCATAGTTCCAGTCCTCCTTTTTCTGGGCCTCGCTGGTACGTACATATTATGGCAGATGAACGGTTACGAGGAAAGAATACAAGATAAAGTAAACGATATCGTCACCGCCTTCCTCATGTACTGACAGCCGTTCTCATGGCAACGGGTTTGTTATGGCAACAACGCTCGATCAAACGATGGCTACAGACGAGGATAAAACGAAGTTGGCCAAACTTCTTCAAGGTCTGGAAGTGCCAGAAGTGAAATTAACGGAGAAGTGTCGTGATATAGTGAATTTGTTCCACGAAAAGTTTGATAAAGAGGTTGAGGAGGAAGAGATGAGAGACCGGGTTGCCAGAGAGACGGAAACGTTTGACGAGAATCCGTATAAGGTTGACAAAGGGTTGCTGGAAGAAAATGAGAGAAAACTGCGCGAACTGCTTGCTATAGGAAATCGGTTAGTATCGTAATATAATAAACTAAACTACGTGATCCTTTAAGGGTTAGCGGTAAACATTTTTAGGTATGAAATCGGCAATCATTACAAAACTCAATGTAATGCAATTCGTCAGGACAATGTGAGAAGGCCTATGCCCAGTAGGACAACGTATTTAAACTGAACTCGACGACACTCCACTACCAGTAGGTCTAGACTAGAGTACATTACTTATTTCTACTCTAGAATAGGTTAGGACAGATTTAATTGAATCCTAGGTACAGTCAGTCAAAAGTAACGGATCATACTATACGACAAAAGTATCAACCATGATTCTCTAATAACAAAAAGGGATATGTCTTTACATGTAAAGCCTGCGGGGCTAAGATGGACGGCTGTCTATCATTTGTCACCATACCTGTCACGCTCTAACAAGTTCATAAGTGCGAAAGTGACGCATGATATGACAAGTGACAAAAACGCGACCATGATACCGGTGCTGACCGGGAATATATGATCACGCGCCATGTTGCGGAATTTCACTAGAACTATTTTTTTCACACTATACTGACCTGTCACCCTATACTTGAGAATAACAGCGCCCTCTTGACAATGATCATATATTTCTGTTCAGGCTTTAAAACAATGAGACTACGACATATACTTTGGAATGGAACGCGAACTGTAGAGATATATGCCTATTTGTAAAAGTATTCTAGGGTGGCAGATAATTTTGGCGCGTTGTTTCATCCGCTACTATGAATGCTGCTATGAATTTTTATAAAGGTAGTTTATTAATATTTTTTATATTTTTATATTTGTTTATTATATTTTTTCGACCTGTAATGGATTATAGATAGTTTGTGTTCTTAATACTTTAAGAGAGACCGTATTTTTTTTAAATCTAAAACCTTAAATAATCTTAAAATCAGCATTGCGATACAGCGAGGAAATGCCGCCAGCATCCTTGGTACAATAAATAAAAAACATAATAGGTTCCATAATATGGTTAGTAACTCTTTACTTAAGAACTATGTTAGAATATTATTAAAAGGAAAGGAAAACTAAATAAAATAAAATTGAAACAACAACAACAACAACAATGCTCCAAGGGCTTATTTTAGATTTAAGCTAGTTATTAATTTCGTTTAATGTGGTACCACTGTATATAATATCTTGTAAGCAATTTAGAATGATCAATAAAATTATAATAAATATTGTAAAAAAACTAAAAAAAAAACTTAAAATTCATAATAAAATATTTATATACATCTAATGATTTGATACATTTGATGAACATTTATCTCTGTTTGACCTAATGGTTGACTGTTAGAGAATGCCTTTTGTTTGTGCAATAGAGTTGAAATAAATAAATAAATGATTGTAAAGTTATTGGTGCAATAAAGAATATTTACTTATTTATTTACAGAGCTAAAAAGGAATTTAAAGAAGGCGTCCTTTGTGCAGCCGATCCTAAGCGACCGTGGCGTACCAATACCAGCAAAGAAAAGTTACTTCGCATCGACAACGAACTCAAGCGCCATCACGAAGTTGGCTCTCAAGCCATAGCACCCATGACTGACGGTGACATGAGGGACCTCGTCAAAGAATGCCAGGAGGAAACCCAAATTTCTGCTAAGATCTCAGCCGAAAGACTTAGAGATACAGTCGATTCGGCAAAGAGAAATCTACCCAATTTTCAATACAGGAAGGTTGATAATAGCACCGCTACTGCCATCTTACCAGAGGCACATGAACCTCCCTCAACTCAAGATATTACTCTGATAAAATAAGTTTTCTTGGATAATTATGTAACATTTGGTATTCGGTCTATAAACTTGTGCATGCATAGATTGCTTATTTATTTTACACAGACCAGTAATGAATCTTCCACTAACTAATGATAAGAATTGGCCATATTGTACATGTTGAAACCAAAAAGATGAATTTTGAAATAAAAATATTGACAAGTAAGTTTTTCGTTTTCTATGTCTCTCTCTCTTTCATGTAATTATTCAATTCAATTCAATTATTTATTTGATTCGAATCATTTTGATCCATATAGTGTTAGTAAATACAACAAAACTTAGAATGAAATAAGGTTAGTGACATACAATTACAATTCACAAAACACACACATAAATTATAAAATAAAATACAATAACAGCTAGTATAAAATCTAGGCAATCTAGATGCACCATTTCTCAACATCTGTTGCGGCCACGTGTAGACTGTTCCAGTGTTTGAGTAATGGTGCATCTATCTTACCTGCCAACGTTTTCAGGATACTATTGTTACTGCCACACAGTCTCCGCATAAGTGACGCCGATCTGTTGCGTATAATCGCAAAAAAGTCGTCCGTGTGCGCCTCCGCGAACATTCCGGACGCACTACAGTGACGCGGCAGTCCCATCAGCATCCTGAAAACGTTATTGTACTGTATTCGTAGAGCATTGTACGCTCGCTGCGTATAGCCGCCCCACAGGCTGCAGGTATAAAAAGATTGGCAGAATGCCTTAAACAGTGTCTTTTTCACGTCTTTATTACACCTAGCAAACCTGCGCGCCAGCATATTTCCGCGCACGGCCAACGCTCTACGCTCCCTCTCTATGTCGAGGTCATCCTTGAGGTCCTCGGTAACCCAGTGACCAAGGTATTTGAACGTTTTAGTGACCTTGAGAAGTTCCCCTCCCAAGGTCACAGGGGGTATTGTTTTGTAAGATTTTCTTCCTGCTTTGAAAACAAGTACCTCGCTCTTTTTCCCATTGTACCTTAGCCCATGTTTTACCGAGTACCTCTCACATATGTCCAGCAACTCTTGAAGTGCACTCATGGATGGGCTCAACAACACCATGTCATCAGCATAACTGATGTTATTTATGGATTTGCCATCTACGGAGCATCCGACATATGCATTGTTGAGCTCATCCATAAGCTGGTTCACATAGAGATTAAACAACCTAGGAGAGGACAGACCGCCCTGCCTAACTCCACACTCCAGTCGATATTCATCCGAGTGAACGCCGGCCCACCTGACAGAGTTAACCTGGTTTCCGTACCAAAATTTCAGGATCTCGACCAACTCCTCGGGCACACTGGTCTCGTTTGACAACTTTTGCCAAAGTATATCATACGAGACCAGATCGAAGGCCTTCGATAAATCTAAGAAGCAGGCGTTCACTGGTGTATCCCTGCAAGTATAGTACTGGACAGTGCTTTTCAGACACATAATAGCCGACTCTGTGGAAAGTCCTGGTCTAAAACCGAATTGTGCGTCATTCAATTTAATATGTTTAGCTAAATGTCTGTCAAGCAAACTGTCCAGCACTTTTGCCACAACGGTCGCCAATGATATTGGTCTATAGTTTTTGACATCCGACACATCACCTGTCTTGTTTTTAATGACTGGTACCACAATTGTCCTCATCATGTCTGATGGTAAATAAGAATGACTGATACATAAGTTAAATAGTATTGTGAGTACTCGTGGCAGGTGTATGCCAGCATTTTGCAAGTGCTCAATGCTGAGCCCATCATGACCCGGCGACTTACCCCTCTTCATACTTTTAATCGCCACCTGTACATCACACTCCGAGAAACGCACAGTCGACATGAGGGGCTCGGCCTTGGGCTGATTTACAGACCTACCTAATGGCGATGTCACTTTAAAATGATCCTTAAATAGGTTGGCAATGTCAATGGGTGAGCACCGACCTTCGACGCTCACAGGAACACTCGGCCTGGGGTTCATACGATTTGTCTCCTTCCAAAATTGTTTAAAGTTTTTACTCGAATGGTGCGAAGCAAGTATATCCATTTTAATTTGCTGTTGGTTGTTTTGGCACCATTTGAGCTTCGCTTTAAACACCTTCCGGGTCTCACACATATACGTGTATATTGGTCCATTGGAAGGTTTACCAAACCGCATCCACTCGAGAAACCCAAGCCTCGCCTCCCTATGTGCATCTCTTACATGCTTATTCCAACCCGTTACATAGAACTTTCTCCTACTACTATCGGCAAAGCCAGCCGCCGATGCATTACTTAATGCTTTAATAATGTCTTTATATAACATATCTATGCAGTGCCGGTGGCTCACCTCACAGCATCGAGAGTCCGTACAATTTAACAGTGCCAACGGACACTGCATGTTGCTCAGCTGCTTGTCACATAATCTCTTATAGTATGCTACTTGGTCGGCATCCCTTTCTCCCCAGCGTATTTTGTTCGTAGCATTACCGGCTATTTCCACTTTTGTTTTAAGAAGCTCGAGATTACACTTGATTACTAGGGGAAAGTGATCCGACCACAATACGTCATGCAATACGCTGATGTCAACAATACTCTGCCAAGCTGACTCAGTTACCACACAATGGTCTAGCCAGCGCTTACAATTTTGATGCGATTCGCTAACAAAAGTGAAAGTGCCTGACGACGCTCCCAAATATTCTATATCCGCACATCGCCAACTTTGCTCAGAGCAAAAGTTCAGGAGCTCCGTGCAAAACAGTTCGCCTGGGTGCGCGTTCAGGTCTCCTAAAATGTACACAGACTCCACCTCCGTTGTATCTATAATTGCACATATTTCACTAAGGCAGTCAGTGAACTCGGCCAGATTGTCCGCTGAGTTAGTTGGCATGTACACCGAGAATAAAAGAAGGGTACGGTTCTGTACTGTTATTTTTATAGCCGTTAGACGCACACTATTGCACTGAACCACCGAGACGTATGGGAAAGCGGATTTTCTCCAGAGAATACCTACACCGCCGTAGGGCCTACCACGCAGCACGCCCGCCGACGAGTCCACTGCAGACTTTCCAGTATATTCAAAATCCGTGTCTATTTTGCCCAGCAGCGGGACATCCTCATCCATGATCCACAGTTCTTGGAGCGCAATTATATCGCAGGATTTACATAGTTGCCTTATACATTCAGTGGATCGCACTAAGGACTTACAGTTAAAACTAGCAAAGGTGCATGTTGTATTCGTCATACTCTGATCCTTATTCGTTTTGATTGTTATTTGCTCTGTCTCTCTCTTTGTTAGCAAAATTAAAATTAACAAATCTCCTAAAAGATATACCATCAGGCCAATTACCACAATCCATAAAAATGTGTAGCTTATGTCTGGGTACGTAAATCTTGAACGCATTGTAACCTTTGTCCCGTTTCATTCGTATGGCTTCCAAGGTCACAGTCGTATTCGTTTTATCCCATATATACCTTTTAACATCTTCCATGGTAGCCTCCTTGTCAACGTTATTTACAAACAGTGGTATTTTTAAGTCCGCGGCCTTGAATTTATCTTGTACTGTAGTATTAGCCGTACCCTGTTTACCTATAAAACGTTGCTTCCACTTCTTGCCCTCGACTAATTGCCATTCGCCGTCCTTTTCCTTTTCAATGAATTTATTTCTCCATTCACCGTCCGCACGAACCATATCTGCAAACGATTTGCTCCCGCGCCGCTCATATACCGGCCGCTCAGGTTCAATGACCTTTGTTGCCGCGCGGTTCATTAGCTCAGTACTTGGACACTCCTTCGTTATCTCGGGTCTATTACTTATCGCAACATTCGAAACCACGGTGACCTCGCCTTGGGGCTCCTCACGCACGCTTCCAAACGCAGCGAGCGAGACAGAGACAGCCTTAGCATCGATTTGAGGGGGCGACAAGGACTGCGCATGCGCAATCTTATTAGTCATCGTCGTTGTCTCCGTTTCTATGCGCTCTGGGGTTACTGACCGCACGGTGCAATGTGCAAGTTTTTGCGAATCTGTGTGTGTTGTGTTCGTCTTGGACAGTGGTGAAGATGAGTGCACGACTGTTTCTATTCGGTCTGAACTCCCTGATTGTGGTGAAATATTAATCATACCCATAGGCCCACTCTCGTATTTTTCTAGGATGTACCCACCTCTCTTTGTATTAATATTTCCATGATAATTCATATAGCTGTTCACCACTGATGCATTTTTCAATTGTTCTATTTAATTTTTTAGAGAATTAAAAAGATCTATGCTAACACTCGACTCTTTAATCATTTTTAAATCCTGTTTTAGCGTCAGAATGTCTTTTAGCAAACGGGTACAGTCTATATGATCAAAGTTAACAGGCGGGAGCCGATGCAAATCTTTGGCCACAAAAATGGGCCGGTCTTCTGCATGTGTCTCTTTGAACACCCCAATAATATCGGCAATGTTCTTTTGTTTCACTTTCTCCTTCTTCCTTGTAACATTTCGTATTTTAGTCGAAATTGACTCGAACAACAACTGTTTCGCCACATTCACTTCCTGGTCCGAAAAAGCACTTTCACATATTTGAATAATACTCCGTTCATTCATAATCCCAGCTTTATTTTGCACGAACGCAAGCATTTCATTTATTACAATATTACAAGTATTGCACTTCACCACGGTCGAACCGGTTGAGGTCATTGTCCTCTACTTGGTCAGTTGCACGAGAGCACACGTCCGAACGCAAGGTCGCGCGTCAGCTGACTGTGAGTAATATCAAAATGAGAACATTCAGTAAAGTCCAAATAAACCTCTTGATTTTTTTTTGAGATTTGCCCATAATTTTGATTTACCTATTGTGGTAGTGTTCCTTTATTTATCTCAGGACGGTAGTAAAGTAGTCAAAATGGTAGTATTGTGTTCCTGATGGTGAGTTTGGTGGTTAGTTCCCAATTCGCTGGATTCTTGTTTCGTCGGATGGATATCGTAGACTCGGATCGTGACGTCCTAAAGTAAATCCGGCGAAACAAGAATCCGGCGAATCGGGAACTAACCAGTTTGGAGAGTAACGATTCCAGAGTGTACAAGGAGAAACCCTTTTAAGATTATAAGGTCGGCAATGCGCGTGTAACACCTAGAGTTGCAAACACCCATAGGCTGCGGTGGCTGCTTATCACCACCAGGCGGGCTGAACGCTTGCTTGTCACCCTCGTAGTATAAAAAAAAGTACATATCTGTTTTTTTTCTTTGATCTGCTTGAATGTACTTACTGTCCTCTTACCTATTTTATCTACTTGCATATAATTTGTTAATCTTATAGGCAATCTTCTTGACCTGGGATTGGTACATCGAATTCTAGTCTTCCTAGACTCCCTTACACCATTTGACGGCAAAATGACACAAGCCCTTGCAGAAATTTAGCTGAAGATGAGTACTTATTCAATTTAAGTTTTAATTGAAACTATTGCTTAAGGGGCCCACTGACTATCAGTTCGCCGGAAGATATCGGCCTGTCAGTTGTTCGGAACTGTCAAATTTTTGTTCTAACTGACAGGCCGATATCGTCCGGCGATAGTCCGGCGGACTGATAGTCAGTGAGCCGTCCTAAGTTATCGTGCCCACAGCACCGAGGTTTTTAAGTTTTTTGGAGTTCGTTATTGAAATAATCATCAAATACAATGACTGCCGATCTCATAGCAGAAAAGTAACTAAACCTGTAATAAGGATTATATTTTTCAATATCCTAAAACCGATTATGTCACAGCTTTACAACACACATAGTTCGCACGTCCCATAATAATATTTTGTGTAAGTAGTAACAACATATTTTGTTACTGGTATGCAAGCATTGTTTTTAATTAATTAATTATCGTGGGTTGAATGCTTAAAAATAATGGTAGATGAAATTAAATATACATCTTTTCGCCATGACTTATTTGGTGTAACGAAAATATCACTTAAAGTGATTACAATATTAGCACTATGAGATGCGTCACGCAGTCGTGTTGTGAAACATTTTAAATATCTTAGATATAGGTATAAATTAGACAAAGTACAAAATCTAATATAAGTTTTAGAGTCGGATCAAGTTAACTCTGCATGGCATTTCCAATGGCAAAGAGCGGAAATGTTCATCATTAATATAATCTATGAAAATGTGACGTTTATAATCTCATAATCCTTCACTTTATTTTATTTAAGTAAAATTCAAGTCGATGCTAAGTTAGGTTAGGGTTTCTTAAAGTGGGGTCCACGGACCCCTTAGGGGTCCATAGCATGTTTATCAGGGGTCCGCAGTAGGTCAGTTACCCACTGTAAACATACTTATTGGGAAATCTTGTACTAAATTTGACGAGACCTAAATGTACCTAAGTAATGAAACTTATAATAAAAGTAAATATAAATAAGGGTTTTATTATTTTCCTAAAATATTTTTGATGGGGGTCGGTGGAATTGCTTAAATTGTGAAAATGGTTCGTCACTGCGAAAAGTTTAAGAAGGGTTAGATGGACTTTTGCATAGTGTTTACTATTCTGTTTGATTTATTAAATATCTAAGTAAATACTTTATTATAAACTCAATTCCGATGTTGAAAACTCTATCTACAAGCTAACCTTATTAGAGCCTGACCAGGAATATGATCACGCGCCATGTTGCGGAATTTCACTGGAACTAATTTTTTCATACTTTACTGAACTGTCGCCCTATATATGAGAAATAAATAAAAATAAATAAATAAAATAAATAAAAAAAATGATGAAAAAAAAAATGAAAAATGTTTATTTCTTTTAAAAAACATACAGGTTATTTTACAATGGTAAAGATCTCCTAGTAGGTATACAATACCTGTGGCAGGAGATCCTGCTCATCCATTATGTTACGAGTAGTTACCTATATAATAAAAATAAATGAACAAAAAGTAGAGAATGAACAGCGCCCTCTTGACAATGATCATATATTAATGGTCAGGCTTTAAGTATATTATAATTAAGTAATTCTGAATGTAAATACGTTTACCAGTTTCCATTTCTGAGTGTACAATAAAGTGCGAACCAAACTGATAACATGTCTGTGGCTTTATGAGATCCAGTGCGAGACGGGAATGCAGTTAATACACGTAAGTGACGTCGAGGCATTTTAATATGAGGAAGTCTTAATTATAGTTGCCTCGACGCGGAGACACGTGGGGTATTTCCGCAATAGCCTTGTACTGCCGATAAAAATATTTGTAAGGTTTATTCGCCCTATGATCTCGCCCTTGCACTAATCAACGTTATAGGGTATAAAATATAAATCTGCTTCCCATTTAAAATTAAACCAAACATTTCTAAATGCTCCACTTTGATTACAAAGGAAATTCCCAACACAAAACGACTGCTGTTTGATCTTGTTCAACTCAAAAACAAGTTTCCCGACGAAACGGAGATGGTGCAAAATATCGCTGACCTAGGTAGTAGGTATGACAAGCTTACGCGTAATACCAAAGCGGACATCTACGCTACTAAAATCAATAATAGTAATAATAAGATCAGAGCCATGTAGAATACCTATAGTCAACACAGAAACAAATAAAATCAAAACTTCCGCTGTTGACTATACAGGTGTCATCAAAATACCAGATGGCTCGCAATACTCGAGCACATTAAATTTATTAAATGCTATGAACGAGCAATTCGTTTCCGCTGCGACGCGGTGCGGGGTCCCGCCAGCCCGCGCGCGCCCTTGCCGCGTTCTCGTATGCATGTGCCGCTGCTGATCGCTCACTACGCTACGATGACCGTCCCTTCGCTTCAGGCAGTCCGCAGCTATTACTTCGGCAGCATACAGTCCATCGTTCAATACGAGCTTGAGCTATGGGGGCGTGCAGCCGATTGGCAGCGTGTCTTCCGGCTCCAAAAACGAGCTGTAAGGGCTATTGCTGGTGTTCCATGGTACGAGTCTGCAAGGCCACACTTCACCTAACCACCCTAGGGATTATCACGGTGCCGGGTCTCTTGATACTGCAAACAGCCTTATACACGCTAGAGAATTCAGATAAATACCTCATGGCGGGGTGACAATAGCGACCGTATTACACGATACGGACACGAACTAGCAGCGGTGCCTCGTAGCTTAGCAAAGAGGACAAAAACTATACCTACACGTCATGGGGCCCTCAGTGTATAATAATATACCATCAGTAATAAAATAACAGACGCACCTAGTTTAAAACTTGGCTTGTTAAGCGGTCGTTCTATAAACAGAAGTATTTCTGATTGCGAAATATTAATAAAAATATAAACCTACGTAAATGATGTCTGTGAAGTTGGCATATCAAAGCAGATCACGTTTTTATTGGAGTTATATTAGCATGCATCATAGTTCTAGAGTTCTTGATACTTTTTAGCAATAGTCCATGGAATTTCACAAAATGATATGCTAAGTTGATATGAATGTGTTGTAATTTCAATTTTTAGGGTTCCGTACCCAAAGGATAAAAACGGGACCCTATTACTAAGACTCCGCTGTCCGTCTGTCCGTCTGTCTGTCTGTCACCAGGCTGTATCTCATGAACCGTGATAGTTAGACAGTTGAAATTTTCACAGATGATGTATTTCTGTTGCCGCTATAACAACAAATACTATAAACAGAATAATATAAATATTTAAATGGGGCTTCCATACAACAAACGTGATTTTTATTGCAATTTTTTTCTGTAAATGGTACGGAACCCTTCGTGCGCGAGTCCGACTCGCACTTGGCCGGTTTTTTAATGTTATTTGTACTAGTTATGTATGTAGTTGTTAACGGCCTCCGAGCCTAGTCGGTAGTGACTGCATGCTTACGGAACAGGAGGTCCCGGGTTCGAATCCTGGTAAGGGCATTTATTTGTGTGTTTATCATAAATATTTGTTCCTGAGTTATGGATGTTTTCTATGTACTAATTATATAAGTATTTATATATAAATATATATTATATGTATCGTCGTTTAGTACCCACAATACAAGCCTTACTGATCTTACTGTGGGACTAGATTGATCTGTGTAAAATTATCCAATAATATTTATTTATTAATTAAAAATATTAATTTTAGTGCTCGAGCGATGAGTTCATAGGCAGCATCTAGAATAATTTAGGGTAGTTTAAAGAATCTTAATTGATGTTGAATTTTTCGTTGTTTCGATGTTAGCTGCCTGTAATGAGTATTTAAAGCTTCTCATCAAAGACCACTTATGCACAGAAAAATAAAATCACAGAATGTCGACGAATATAAATATGAAATGTTTATATAGGTACAAAACATTAAGTGCACCCGTTTGCATTATCCCTACTTCAATCACGGCTGTATATAGGATCCGAATAGCACTATTACTATTTTTGCTAAGCAAAATGTACTTATGTGTTAGTAGCATGGCGGTCTTTGGTGTCGGAGGCCAAGATCCACTTCGGGTCGTCGCGCCACAGCAGTAAGTAAGTAAAGTGTACTTATAATATCCCTATCAGCGATCAAGACAATTTAAAGATGATCTACTCGATGATCTTTAAACTAGGAAAATGGTCCGAAAGAATCAAACTAGAAAAGTGTGTTACTTACACAAGCCATATCGACATTTTTTTGTCACGTCGGCCCTGCGTCGGCATTATTATCCAAATGACGTCAGATCAGATACAATGCTTGTACCTATTTTCAAACAGCTTAGACGTTGACAGATGTTATCTCCATACCATTACCTTAAAACTGTATTTAGGTGACATCTGTCACCGTACCGAAGCTTCATGAAAAATATAATTTTACTTCTTTTTCGGTCAGACTTTTTGGCCATAGTTCTCTGAAGTATATACGCCTGCGTGACTTAAATTTTACTTTAAAATGCACATAAACTTCTGTATTCCACTGCACAGCCTGTGTCATTAAGGAGCGCTTTGGAATATTTTTCACAAGTCTTATCCCTCTTTCCAAACGCTTTTCTGCGGCATTAATCTTTTGCTGGGATTGTTTGATAACTGAAGATACCGCTCATTGGAGCTTTATCCCGTTTTGTTCGAGACTTGCTTTCGAAATTATTTTGTAATTAGTGAACGTTTTGTTGTTTATTTTCAACCGACATTAAAAGTAATAATTCGGATATTGTTCTTGGAAACATCTTAGTTTTTTGTTAGCAAATTACTTTTTAGGGTTCCGTACCCAAAGGGTAAAAACGAGACCCTATTACTAAGACTCCGCTGTCCGTCTGTCCGTCTGTCACCAGGCTGTATCTCATGATCCGTGAAAGAGAGAAAGAAATTTTCACAGATGATGTATTTCTGTTGCCGTTATAACAACAAATACTAAAAGTACGGAACCCTCGGTGCGCGAGTCCGACTCGCACTTGGCCGGTCTTTTTACATATTGTTTTACGGCGGATTCAATGCAACACTGGCCATCTCATCAAAAAGCCTTCCTACCAGCACCCTCGAAATTTTCCGTTACTTTATCTTTTCTGGTCGTCATTTTAATATTGTCTTCGGTTACCGCGATAGTTACTCATGAAATAAAACTATGAAAACGGATTATATCGCGTATATTGAATTTATAATACATCCCGACGTTTCGAACACTTTACAGCGTTCGTGGTCAACGGGTGAGGGTTCGAAACGTCGGGATGTATTATAGATTCAATATACGCGATATAATCCGTTTTCATGGTTTTATTCATGGTTGTCATTTTGTTCAAAAGTAACAAAGCACTCGTTTAAGACTGTGAGAGACTGAGTTCCCCCACCCTAAATAATGATAGCTATTTGTTCCTTCTTTGCGGTGGTCAGTTGTTGTCTAAATTATGTTTCTCTAGTCTCTGCCCGTGACCTCGCCTGCTCAGAAATAGGTTGTATCCGCCTTTACCTATTTTTGTAGTTCCGTAATAACTCTTAACTCTATTTATCGGTTATGCGCAGGCCTTCTAAAAAGCAAAACCGCTAAAACGAATTTCTAAGAAGCTATATACCTAATAAGCAAAATGCATTAAAATTATATTGCCTAAGATTTAAAACATCTAAAACGCAAAATGTCTGAATGGTAAAATTACTAAATCTCTGGTTGTCTAAGTCGTGTAATGTCTGAATGGGAAAATACCTTAAATTTAGTTGAATCATGCAATCAAGAAAAATAAAAAAATCGTTTTTGCACATCAAAAGTATGAAACATCAAATCTGGAGTTCGTCGGACTGTTATTTTTTTCAAAAAAATTTGACCCTCAAAACTTTACTAGACGGAGCCCCGCTTCGCGGGGCTCCTATTTCTGGGTGGTTTGCCCTTCGGGCATCGGAAGCTACCTAACGAACCTAACCTACCTTGCTTGGGACCATGTGAATTTGGCACTACTTATGTGTCGAAAGGACAATCCCTCATGCCTTTCAGGCATTTTGCTTCTAAGACCTAATGCGATTTAGGAATTTTAAAAAAGCAGACATGCCTTTTAGATATTTTGCTATTAAGACCTAATGCGTTTTAGGTAATGAATTAAGCAGACATGATGCATTTCAGGCGTTTTGCTACTAATACCTAATTCGATTTAGGTAATTAAAAATACAGACATAAAGCATTTCAGGCATTATGCTACAAAGGCGTTTTGCTTTTTAGAAGACCAGCTCATAACCCGTTTATAATACTTCTTCCAACGATCTATCAAGTTCTCAAGTATTAAATATAGGTAATGCCAGCACTCTAACGTACTTATATCCTAATTCGGATTATATGTAGTACTATGTTAAATAGCAGACAGTTTGTTCAGCTTCTTTAATTTTATTGAGGAACAAACATCTAAACTTACAATCAATCTTTTACATTTATATTGATACCAAACTTAACTAGCATTTCATTGGCAAATTAGGCCTCCTGATGGTAAGCCGTTAATACTTAAAGCATTAAACATAGATTACATTAATTATATATTACCATTAAAAGATTAAAACTTGAGGCAGACGGAGGAGCCATGTTAATTAGAAAATACTTCCAAAGAGCTCAATATTTCATGTGAAATTAGTTAGTTACAAACTTCCTTCCCTTAAATGTGGTATTTTCTATAAAAAGGGACCTTGTTGTCGATGGCGCTTACGTCATTATTAACGATGCTCCGATATAAACACAATGCCGCGTGGCGCCGTGCGGCGTAAGCGCCATCGACAATAAGGTCCCTTTTCATAGAAAATGTCCCAAATAAGCACGCAATAATGTTCTTAAACAATGCAGGTGTACGGAAACTCATCTAAACATAGGCTTCTTATTAAGATTCATTGCTAAATCTCTTTGATTCAACCAAAACTGATATATAATAAAAAACTTACCAGGTATTCAAAGAAAATTGCATTCTTAATCTTATTTTATATACGAGTATATGATATAACGGTTACATTGCTCCATAGCTTTTCATAAATGTGTGTGGTTGTCAAAATTGTGGCTTCAAAATTTCAAACCTCGATTTTTTTTTATGAAATAGGAGGCAAACGAGCAGACGGATCACCTGATGGTAAGCGATTACCGCCGCCCATGGACACCCGCAACACCAGAGGGGTTGTAAGTGCGTTGCCGGCCTTTAAGATGGGAATACGCTCTTTTCTTGAAGGTTTGAAGGTCATATCGGTCCGGAAATACCGCAGGCGACAGTTCATTCCACAGTTTAGCTGTGCGAGGCAGGAAGTTTCTAGAAAAACGCACAGTTGAGGACCATCTAAGTGGTGAGGATGGTAATGTTGTCGCGTAGGGCGATGGCGAAAAGAAGCGGCAGGAATTAATCCGAACAATTCCTCGGAGCACTTCCCGTTATACACGCGATAGAAAATGCAGAGCGAGGCCACATCTCTACGCAGCGCCAAGGAGTCAAGCCTTTCCGGAATACGCTGGCAGTCGACAATTCGAGTCGCTCTTCGCTGGATGCGGTTATGCTGTGTAGAGCAGAAAAAATCATTCTCGAAAAAAAAAATGTAAAAAGATGATTAAATATTCGGTTAGAATATTTAATCATCTCAGAGACTTGAATTTTGACAACCCTAAATAGCCGAAAGGGATAGTCCATACACATGATTCGACCCTGAAACGCTGTCAACCTTCGGGTCTGTAGGAAGTGTCCTTTCTGTACGGTACTATTTACTATTACTCATTCTGTGCTCACACGTGCCCATATTCTATTATAAGCACGTGAAACTAAAGTAAGTTATGACAGGCGTATGAATTGTGACAGTGTCCGTTTATCCCCTCATAAAACGGTGGCTTGACGGAGCAAATACGGATTAGGTACCGACATTTATAAGGTTTCGAGCATTGAACACGCATGTTTTTTTATGTCACGTCGGTGGCAAATAAGCATGCCATCTGATGCTAAGCAGTCAACGTAGCCTATGGACGCCTGCAACACCAGAGATATTATATGCGCGTTGCCGACCCTTTAAAAACCTGTACACTCCTTTTTTGAACAACTCCATACTGTAGCCCCTCGGGAAATCCTACTAACTACTAAACCTATTAACTAGAGTTTAAGCTTGTGTTACGCTTGCTATATTAACAAGTGTTTATGTTAATGTATTATTTATACCTCGAGCATACGAATATTCAGTGGTTCTCCATTTTGAACTCACTGGTTATAGTCCTGTTCCTTAGTGGAATGGTTGCTATGATTTGTTGAGGACTCTTCATAAGGATATTGCGAGATATAATCAGATGGAGTGTGGAGAAGTTGCTCAGGGAAGAAACTGCTAATTCAATATTATACAGGGTGGCTAAAAAAAAAGTGCATTCCCGTTGTCAGGCAGGTTTTGGGATTATACTGGGCAACTTTTACTATATGACCAACCACGAAATCTCGAAAAAAAAGTACCGTCCCATTGAAAATGGACTAGCCAAAATGTATGAAACAGCCAAATTTTTTTCGCGATTTCGGGGTTGGTCCCATAGTAAAAGTTGCTCAGTATAATCCCAAAATTTCCCTTGGCAACGGGGATGCACATATTTTTTGGCCATCCTGTATAAGTACCTCTTATATGTAGTATCTTAGTGTCAGGCCCAGCTAACTCTGGATGGCATTTTTTAATAACAAAGGGTAGTAATGTCATTTAATGTCACATTTCTATGAAAATATATCGTTTATAATGACACTCCCTCACTCTGTTCTTCTCAAAGAGCACGATGACATTAAAATTTAATGAAATTTAGACCCTTCTGTAAAGTTTGAACGCTGATCCAACTCAATAGATATGTTGACTGACAAGCCAAATCAGCATACATTTTTTAACTGGCATTGCGATAACTACTATGGTAGATGCCCCGGTTGAACTAACCTACTTTATAACAACAATGTAACAAAAATCTAGAAGCTTCTATGTGGCTTCTTTGTGATTGCGATGTTCCCTATCGATTTTACATCGTTCGAAGGTTAATAATTAATGTGAGATTATTTCGAATTGGCGGTCGTATCATTGCAATTGACCCCTATTATATATCTATCTTATGTAGTTATGCTATAACTGCTTGTTTAAGATACTTTTGTCTAATAAAACTTTACGAGAAATTACTTACTTACTCAACAGCCTTTGTCAGTTAGAGACCATACAAACAGTTTGTATGGTACAAACAATGTCAGGTAGGTATCATTGAGTGATTATTCGTTTTCGTTTATTTCTTATTTCGTAGGTATCATTATGTATTCGTCACTCGTTCTTTATTCGTCTTGTTATTTTTTGTCATTATCTTCTTTCGTCAAAGTCTGTCAATTTTCTCTCTCTCTCTTAATATATCTTATTCGTTTTTCGTCAAAAACTAATCAATGCCGGCTTTTTATTATTTATCACCATGCCTGTCACGTTCTAACAAGTATGTAAGTACGAAAATGACGCATAACATGACAGGTGATAAAAACGCGACCATGATACCGGTGCAGGCGTTCTCTCTCTCTTAATATATCTTATTAGTTTTTCGTCAAAAACTAATCAATGCCGGCTTTTTTTTTATTTATGACCATGCCTGCCACGTTCTAACAAGTATGTAAGTACGAAAATGACGCATAACATGACAGGTGATAAAAACGCGACCATGATACCGCTGCAGGCGTTCTCTCTCTTTTAATATATCTTATTCGTTTTTCGTCAAAAACTAATCAATGCCGGCTTTTTATTATTTATCACCATGCCTGTCACGTTCTAACAAGTATGTAAGTACGAAAATGACGCGTAACATGACAGGTGATAAAAACGCGACCATGATACCGCTGCAGGTGACGCTTTTAACATTAGCCAATGTTGGTGCCCAAGGAACAAGGTCATAAATGCTGTCTGTTATACTGTTTATAGAACGTTCCGCAGAAGCCCCAGCCTTACTAATGAAATGCTCGTCCCTCATCCAGCAATTAATTTACGGTGTGGATGTCTGACCTGCCCGAATGAATAGATAAATAATTGATGTGACCGCCCTTTTCATGTCAGCTGAGACTATAGTTACTGGTTAAGAGTTTTTAATAATAGCTTTTCAGCGTAAAACAATTATATTAAGCATCTGAAAAAGCCTGAAGAAGAAATCGCAGAACCTATTTGTGTTTTCGTAGTCAATACGAAACCCTAATACGTAGGATTTCTTTATCTGTGCCTATATCTTTGCGTTTGCGTTTTTTCTGTGAACCATATATTATTTATTAGAAATCTAAACACAACTTTGGGAAACATCAAATTATTTTATTAAATATTTTTTTGTTTTGTGTTCCGGCCTTCACCACTGGAGGGCTTCGTCAATTTTTCTAATATATGACATCTATTTCAGTTTATAAAAATCTCAAATTTGGCATTTAATGCACAAATGATAACTATGGCAAATAAAAAGCATGCATGAGGTGGCGTTGCATTGCGTTTAGGTGTCCCATGGTATCAATGTTTTCAAAAACACCTACCTTTCTTTTAAGAACAACTTGCAGGTATTCGGATAATCAATTTTCGATTTACGAAATAGGTAAATCAATAGCTTCGGCCATGTAAATATTTCATAAGAATTTCTAATCAATTTTTACCTTCTCTAACAAATATTTCATAATTATGCCTAAATAAAACACATTATTTTAAAACTTTTATTAGTTTACTTGTTTTAATCCTATGTAGATGACCCTAAAGTGCAAGTTGGCAATAAAAAAAATCAAGGGTTTTTCAATAACGGAGTTCTTCAGCTGTAAAATAACTTTCATCTCATTAGCCAACCCGCTTAGCTTGAGCTCGTATAGCCAGTTCAGCCAGTATATTTGCCATTTTCAACTAAAAGGGTACTTATTGTCGCTTGTCAGTAAGGCGCTATTTCCATATAGCTTCAATTAGAAATCAACCTTATCGACAAGCGACAATGTTGCCTTTTGGTTGAAAACGTCACGTATAGGCTATAAAAGTATAAACGCCTAACGTGCGGTTACTAAATTAAATTTGCCTTGTCCCGGGGCATGTCCGAATTTTAGCTTACAACATCGGGCCATGTCTGTTGCCTACGACATTTTTAATGTAAAATTTTCAAAGCCCTTTTAAAAATCATAATATGCACGTGGCGTCAATATAAGCGTCACTTTAACAGGGTTCATATTTATCTATCTGACTTTAATTTCTAGAGGGCTAGAATTGGAATTTGTAACACTAGAAAACCTCAAGCTATAGACTACAATTTCTTTCTAATTCACCTAATTTTATCATGGAACAAATAACAATTAAAATTTGATCATGGAATGTGTGACAAATAGCCGGTGATTGCTTGCTATTGAAGTTCAATTCAGTAGTGAGTCGTTAACCCTGTTCGAAGTTTACCACTAAGCTGCAATAACAATGAAAGGGACACTCTACTTTCTCTCTACTTTTTTTCCTATTGCATCACGATCTTCATATTTCGATGTAAGTAATTAGTTCAGTGTGGCGGTAACGTTAGGTTAAACAACGTTTCAAAAATGCAAACTGGGACAAATTATCTATACTGTCAGGGTAGACAGAGCACGTGAAACTAAAAATAACAACAAAATTTGCATAAAATATCACAACAAAATAAAGATTTTTTTAAGGACTGCTAAAAGCCAAGAAAACTCTGGCGATGGCAATAAGCAAAAAGTTAGTTGACCCTTATACGAAAATTCCCACCATTTCCCGTGAAAGGTAAAAAGTGGAACTGTCGTAACAGCTATTACCTCTGTGCCGCCGCGCATGCTAATAGCGACGAACGAAAAAAGTCCTGCGGTGTGGTTGCTATCGCTTAACGCATCACCAGTCACACCAGGCACAACCAGTATACGCCTTAGTACAGATTATTAGTCGGAGAAATTCAGAGTAGGTACTTGGCAGTGCGTTGTTACTTATTTATTACGAAGTAATCTCCGCCCCGACTTCGTTCTTTTAGAAGTTGTCAAACTGCCCCACTCTACTCACTTTAGTATCTACTCTCATACAATCTTTTTACTTCCGCATCACCCGAGTTTAAATCCCGGGATGAATAAAGTATCCTGTATCTTATTGCATCTTATAAGCTATCCGTGTGCAAAAAAAAACTAAACAGCCAAACACAACAACTTACAAATTGTTACTATAATTATAGTAGGATGATTCTCAATACGATTTGAGACATCGGTGCTGCTGGTGAGGTATCAGCTTAGAATCCGGTCTCGGTTGAACTCGTTAAGCGCTTCTTTAACAAAAAATACTCGTATGGTGGAAATATACGCAATTGCATAAGTCTCAGTTCAAATCTCACCCGAGGAGGCGAATACTTTCATAATTACAAAAATGAAATTTCGTTAGCATACACTCAGCCGATAAAAAATAGGTACGCGCTCGGTAAGCGAAAGAAATAGCTGTGCTGAACTTAATTCAGCGAATATAAAGCTAAATTGCTTTTGGCACTACGTTAAAAATATGTTTTGGAATTAATTTCGTCTTCGCTTAGTGTCCTGAAATCACTGAGGTGCTTAAATGCTTATGAGGGGAGGGCATTCACTGTATAAAATGGTTTCTCTTTTCTTCAGCTTTTAACTGGCTAGTTCGATTTGCGGCAGCAATGCAGTCGGCAGCAATGTCACGCCGCATTACTGCATCAGTAATACTGGCTTAGTCTGCATCCGAACGGTATTTTAACGGTAACGTAACGTTGCAACAATGACGCTGCTGCAGTACCTATGACACACATCATCATCATCATCATTTTAGCCTTCAGTCGCCCACTGCTAAGCATAGAACTGACTTCGTGTACGCCACTTATCCCAGTCCTGGGCTAGTCTCATCCAAAAGTGCCCCGCGATTTTTCGAACGTCATCCACCCAACGAGCCAACAGACGCCTGGCGCCTCTTTCATCTGAAAGCGGCCACCAACACACATAGGTATGACTTACATACAATGAACACGTGTTTGAGGAAGTACTGTGAACGTTTTCATAGGTAACATCCAACGATAAATTATTATCAAACTCCTAATAACGCCTCTTTGTATAAATACTTCGCGAACTAGCTCCCTTTGAAAACTAATATCGTGAATATTTTAGTTGATAAGAAGTTATTATTAAGAACTTGGCAGGTGGGCCTTTATTAAATTTATAATGTAAAATAGTTTGTCACAATTTCATTTTAAATTATGTAGAGTAATTGCAGAGCTGAGTAGGTGTACATATATTTTTTTGTAAAACTCTAAATAAAGAAAAGTTCTTACTACTAGAACATTATTACACATACTAAGTACTACCTTCTTGTAAAGTTGAATTAGGTACAAGCTTTGTGATACTATCCCATCCACGCTTCACTCGTCCGTTTATATCACACTTGACCAGCAATTTCATATTTCCTAGCATTTGTGGCATGCACTATCACGTTTTTTGAGATGCATCTACGCATCAATGTCACTATCATGAGATGATCTTGATTCTTTCTCATATCACAAAGCAAAGCAAGAACAAAACGATCCTACGCAAAATAAACAACTTATGAAGAACTTAGCGGGGTGTTGTCAACTTTGTTGAAAGGCATTAATTGTATTCTCGCATACTTGTAACTTCACGAACTAACAAGAATACATGAGGCTCAGAGAAATAAGCTTATATATATATATATGCATTGTTTCCTTGACATTTAACTGACATACGGTCTCTGTGAATATTAAAGTTTAATTTATAAGTGGCTGACAGAGGAAAATTGGACTTATTTGCAGTAATTAGGGCAAGGAGAGTGGAAAGGTGCCTGCAAAAGTAGACACATGAACTGGGTCAAGATTGCAGTGACGCAGTAGATTAGAACAAAGCTATCGCACTAAGCATAATAAAGGATGACTGACGCCTCACGCTAGCACAGGTCCGGGTCCGGGCAAACAAAGTGTCGGAACCGGACCGTTATGAACTAAGTAATAAAATACGTACCTACCTACATGTTGTAACAGGAAAGTATCCCGATCGTTCTGTTCCATTTCCCCTTCATTCATGTTACAGATTAATTCATAAGCTTAATACTTATCTTTGGCACAAGGTTTACAAATTATCAATACTCTCATGGTCAATCTGGACATTGTATTAATTATCTCACATAAAGAGCTCCCGATATCTTTAATGAATCTCCCGTGGCATACATAATCGAAGGCTGACAAACGTATCCGGGCCCCGTTCGTACGACTACCCGATCGACTTCGCTGGAGACGAAATAAGCGGGCGGGTCTTCGCAAAGTGGACCTTTTAGCCAGATTGCCTGTTCGAATGGAAGTCAGCTAGTGATGTGCCGGGGAAAGTATACAAAACATGGTTACGGGAATAAAATATAGGTACCCAATCCATGCGACATGACAATGACATACGACAAAATTAAATACCAACCATTATCCCAATTTTCCAGATTTCTCTATTACATTGGCAATTACTTTGAGAAAGCTTGCAAATACTATTTCAATATTTTAGTCAAATTCAGTCAAATAATAAATACACCCCGTCTTGTTTTTTTTGTAATTAATAAAAAATATACAAACAACAGACAATTACTAAAATTGTTTAGAGATATAAAAGTCTCTAGGTGTCAGAGATAAAATATATATGATAATAAATAAAAAAACGATCATCAAATTATCCTTAGAGGTCTAAAGGGTCTCCAGGACCACTTGTTATATAAGTAATTATAAGACAAGAAATTAAATCAGACAGACGAGAACCGAATGAAGTGTCTGACGTTAATGCCACTCAAAAGTAAAGTTACATAGGTACTTATAACGTAACATGAAGCCTGTGTAAACTTAAACAGACCGGTCTCCACAAACAGCAGCAGCACCCGTTCACGAGTGTGACGCGTATCTCAGCCATCGTCTCCCTCAACCTTCATTCATTTTTAATAATTATCATTTTTAAGTTACGTTCATAGTTCATTTTTAAGAGTATGCTCAAGCTTTTGTTAATAAGAATATTTCAAAGTATCTACATGAAATATTCCACAGTACTTGGGGAGTACGAGTATACTCGGATTGATGTAATTTATTAATGATTAAAATAATTACAACATAAAGCAACTATTAAATAAATTAACTACTTTAACTATTTTTTTTACAGAAAAAAAGTTTAAGGCCTCTTGATTTGGGAATGAGATCCCACATAGCCCAACACTAAAGTCAACGCGTAGGGTTCCCGTAAACGCGCCCGGATAATTTTGTAAATGCCACTTCATTAATTGCCAATCTATTAACGGAAACGATTGACTGTGTTAGTGGTATAATTTGCGAATGTTACATGGTCGGTTGACTGAGCGATATGCCCTTACCGGGATTCGAACCCAGGACCATCGACTTCACAGGCAGGGTCACTACCCACTAGGCCAGACCGGTCGTCACTATTGGTCAAAAGCCTCCCCTCGCTTCCCTCACAATGGCGGGCGTGTACTGCCTCGACCAGTGAAGACGTGTCGTGTCTCCGTGAAGACGGTCCTCGTAAATTGGACCGAAACATGTCGAGCTATTCGACTTAATAATACGTGAGTAACCCGGTTTAAAATAATCTAATATGTTTGAGTCTCACGGGAGTTTTATAGTTAAAATATCTTGTCATTTGTATTTTCCACCATTGCATGTAGAATGCATCCAAGTCGTCCCACCATCTCCCTTTTCAAAAGCTTAGGGGAAAAACTACAGGTAACTAATATAAATATTTCGTTTACAACGTACCTCCTACCTGAAGTAGATATCATGCTGCTGTTTGCTTAAATAATCAGGAAACGTACTACGGGGATACCGTTATTCACGTGATCAAATAACGATTGAGTCAGGAAAAACTTTTGGCGTCTTTTTTTATTTCGGTCCTGTTAAAACCACGTTGTTTTATTTGCATCGATTTACATTTTTAGAATGATATTACTTAGGTGTGCAATAAAAAGTTAGGTTGTAAATCCCTAAGCCAGAAATTAAATATATTATAAAGAATTAAGTATTCTAACAGGGTCTAAAAATAAAAACCATTGCTGTAATTTCGGAACATTGCTACCAAAATTAATAGGACGCATCTTTCAGTAGATACTAAAAAGCAGTAAGAATGTTTAAGTTTCACAACATGTCTCCTCTAGGATAATTATATCCTTAACTCTTGAAAACTAACCAGCGATGGACCTCAGCATAATCTGATGGAACGTGACGACAAGGGGAAAGATTTAGCTGACCGGTACAGTAAAGTAGTCTTATCGTGCCTTTACTGAAAGTTTAGAGTACTTTCATTATCTAACAAATTACCTATTATTATAATTATTTTATTTCTTTAGAGAAAATACGCGCGACCTTACAAAGATGAGGAACGTTATCTACCCAATTGTGCACCATATATTTAAAATCTATTATTTCAGTACCAAACATGTAACCTTACCTTGTCTTATATATGCACTGTTACAAAAAACTCGCTCGATAATAACAACCCTCGATAAAATAAAAGTGAAACAAGTGTAAATTATATGAGCTTCGAGCACGAAGCTTTTTTATCAGATCTCCTTTTTAGGGTCCCTTACCCAAAGGGTAAAACGCGACCCTATAACTAACTCCGCTGTCTGTCTGTTCGTCTGTCACCAGCTCACCCAGGCGAATCATGATAGCTAGACAATTGAAATTTTCACAGATGATGTATTTATGTTGCCGCTATAACAACAAATACTAAAAACGGAATAAAATAAATATTTAAGTGGGGCTCCCATGCAAAAAACGTGATTATTTTTGCAGTTTTTTTGCGTAATGGTACGGAACCCTTCGTGCGCGAGTCCGACTCGCACTTGGCCGGTTTCTATACGAAGCCTGACATAAAAACGAATAGACGAGCAACTAAGTAATTATAGTGTCGTTGACAGCGTCGGGTACGGTGTACTATAACAAAAAAAAAACTTTGCAGCTACAAGTTTCAGCCAGTATACGGCGGTTAAACAAACTATCTATGGAAGTAGTAACGGAATGGAGGTATAAAAAAATAAGGACAGTTTATTTCCAAATTATTTTTACAAGGTTTTTAGGGTTCCGTAGCCAAATATCAAAAAACGGAACCCTTATAGATTCGTCATCTGTCTGTCTGTCTGTCTGTCCGTCCGTATGTCACAGCCACATTTCTCCTATTTATAAGTAGTAGTAGTAAAATTTAATTATTAAATGTTTATTCATGAAAATAAACCTATGTAATTAAGTACGTATGTAATACTATATGTAACTGTTTGTACGGGTCAAATCTAGCAAGTTACATTTTACCCACTCCCCGGTTTCAGGTGAAGCTGAAAATTTGCATGAATATGTAAGTCGGGTGACAATTCAATATTATGGTACCATCGAGCTGATCTGATGATGTAAGCAGGAGGTGGTCATAGGAACTCTGGGATAAAACAACGCAAACTAATTGTGTTTGGGGTTTTCAGAATTGTCTCAGTTGCCTGTGGAAAGAAAAGTACAGTCAGTGATAAAAGCTTGTACCAAAAATGAAATTTTTGCCAAAAACTTATTATTAAAATAACTAGTATGCGAAAAATATCAGTCGTCAAAATTGGTCATATGGGGCATTTTCTATGAAAAGTGACCGTATTGTCTATGGCGCTTACGCCGCACGGCGTCGCGCGGCATTGTATTTCTTTCGGAGCATCGTTTATAATGGCGTAAGCGCCATCGACAATAAGGTCCTTTTTTATAGAAAATACCACATATACAAACGGTAGGCGTCTTTTGCATTTGGCGAATGCGTGAAGACGCTGGAAAACGATTTATCTGTAAAAGTAATTGAACCTAACTAGATTAAACTTTAGTATAGTTAATTTAATTTAAATAAAAATCGTTAAAACCGGTTTCAAGAACTTATTTACATAATTCAATTGTATGTATAGTTAACGCTATTTCTACTGAGCTCATTCACTTACCTGTACTAACAATGGCATTCTGTTAAACAAAAGCCATTATTTATTTTATGTGAGCACGTGGCCTTTGTGCCTGAGCGCGTGGCCATTGTGTGTGAGCCTCAGGCACAAAAAGGCCACGCGCTCACAAAAAGAAATAATGGCTTTATATAACAGATGCATTAAAAGTGGTAAAATAATGTAATAACTAATAACAACAGCAACATTACAGATCATGATCAGCACCGTTGAGCTTTTCAATTCAAGCTTGAACTAAAGCGCGCCATTACAGCATTACGTGCGACATTGCTCGTGTCGCAAAGCCATTTTGTAATAGGTAGGATTTTGTAGGCGTTGCGAAATAAAATAATTTAACGACGATTTTTTTAACGAGGAGTCGAATCAGGATCGTAGGAGTGAGAATTTATCAGTACTCATGTGGAAAATCTTTTACCAATCGTATAAATAGATTTATGTTAACAACTTTTTTTTTGTACAATAAAGTGTTTTACTACTACTACTACTACTACTACTACTACTACTACTACTACTACTACTACTACTGCTACTACTACTACTACTACTACTACTACTACTACTACTACTACTACTACTACTACTACTACTACTACTACTACTACTACTACTACTACTACTACTACTAAATAGAAGGAATTTAGTAGCACAATTGTATGTTGTTACTTAAAAATATTTCCTTGCTAGATTTTGTAAAATGTTTCATTTAAAAGCTGCAAAGTATTAAATATAAATAATTTACTACCTTAGAAAATACCCCATTATTTTTCATTTAGCATAGGATTTTTTAAAGTATCCATTGAATTTAAGTAAATAAGTTAAATAACATTTGAATTTGAATTCTAGTTGTAGGGATGAATATGAATATATTCACTGATACTAAAATCACTGGAGACTGTGGTCACTTTTTCTTTGGGATATGTTATAGCATCTACTTCACTTTATAATTTAAGTAGTAGTGTAACTACTCAAAGTACAATTTAAGAAATGTCATGTTCCTTGGTTAAGTTAAGATTCAATTTCTATTTTAATTCACATTTTGAATTCGTCACACTCGGCAATGCAGCGATATTATCTAACGCCTATTTTCGGCCGCGCCGGTTGCACCTGGCGTTGCTGCATTTTAAATCCGCTGCATTCGGTTGTGACTTTTATTGTAAAGGTAGTTTCTATATTGCTATTTGGATGTGTGGGGGTGACTTAAATACATTAACACTATCATCTCAAACTGAAACTTAGATCATCCTTAAACTAACTTATATTTTTCTTGGTTTCCATTGGTTTCGATGCCAACGGATTAGGTACACCAGAAAAGGAGTAGTACAGATTTCTAAAGTGTCGACAATGCGCATGTTATACTACTTACTGGGGTTGTAGGCGTCCATAGACTGTAGCGACCGCTTTATAATATAACGAAAATATAAAAATATAAAAAAATATTAACCTCGTTCGTGTATATAAATATTAAATTTGCAAACGGCCACTTAAAACCCTTCAGTGATCAATCTGTTATTATTATTATTAAAATCAACTTAGTTGCCCAAACCCAGCTTTCTATTGACACAAGATCCAATCCTTAACTATCGATATAAAAATAATAGACCTAATAAATTTTATTGTCATCAGTGACTGCGGTTTTTCGGCTTTCAGTCATTGTATTAGGGTCTGTTGTTGCGTGTGTTGTAAAAACGTAAGTCATTGGTAGATACTAGATAGTGCCTTCACACGTCGTAAAGCGGAGATTTACGGTCTTGTGTATTCTCATCGCTGCCGAGCTTTCGACTCAAGGTAACCAGTCTTCTTAACTTTTTGAGCGGCATTTACAAGAACTTCACGCATGGTGTTGATATGACCTTGACGATTATTTTGAAAATTTGCGCACATTTCCTGCATGATTTTCACTTCATTTCGCATGTACTAATCAGTGTTAATATTGGGCTCTTGGGCTAATATCATGAGATTCATGAGGAGGATGTTCGTAGTTTGGGAAGTAGACCTGTACCAATAACTTCTGAGGTTATAAGAATATTAATGTTGCTTATTTTTTATATATAGTTTCCAGACCATATACTAAACCTAAAAATAATATTTTGTGTCATCCTAGGTATTTGCTTAGGTAGAAATTTAGGTATTTCTTTTTTCAATCAGCATTCTGTAAAAAAAATATTCGAGACGAAATTCTTTGTTTCCCTGTAAAGGCAAAGTGGCTTCCGACGTACACACGCATTTTGTGTCATTTTCATCCACGGCTATAATGGCATTTAATAAATACCTAATATTGATCCTAAAACGCCTAAAAAAATATTAGAGTCGATAAGTGAAGTGTTGTACTTTACAGAACATTGTTATATGTTATTCAAACAAATCTGTGTCAAATTCATCCACCGCTTTTATTTAAAAAAAAATTTTTTCTAATTAACACCCTGTATCTGCCACAAAAAAAAATTCATATTATTAAGTTTACGTCTACAATATTATAATACCACATTGAGACATCATTCATAATTTGGGTCATTTTGATCCACGGTTTTTTTACTATCTGGCAAAATAAAACTCAATTGAGCAAGAAGGGCGTGCGCGGGGAAGGGTACCTACGCGGGTGGGGTGCTCATTATACTTGCCGCAATATTAGCTGGCGACTGAGATCTTAATACTATCTCCTTTACCCTTGTTAAGACCAACCAAGAGTGAAAGAGATGGCATTATGAGCTGTCTCGCCACTTAGTTTTGCGATACAGTGTATTTATTTCATTCGGAGGCATAATTACATTGTCTTATCAATCTTACCGTAGTAGGTATATAAATATAATTAAAAATAAACTGTAGGCTGCACTCCTCATACTGACCAACATTTGTGACGTTCCTAATCAAAAGGTACCAATTTCTCTGACAGGTTATTTGTATAAAGATATAATCAAATTTCGTCTTTATGGTAAACGACAAAGTGGTACCTACCTTTTGATTGAGAATGTCAAATCAGCGACTTAAAAAATACTTTTGTTTCGATTTTTAGTAGACTTTTTAAGTTTATTTTAAGACGCAATTTATTGCGATTTTTGTTATGTTTAAGCGTGGCAAGCAACATTAATTACAATGATGATGATGTTCATTAAATACAATATTTTTTCATACTATACTGAACTGTCACCCTATACATGAGAATGAACAGCGCCCTCTTGACAAGGATCATATATTACTGGTCAGGCTTTAATATGTGTCATAATTTAGTAGTCCCCTTTGTGGATTCTAAGTTTCCGAGTTACAGCAGTTTAGTGAAAGCGTTTTTTTTAAATATAAATTAAGGGTTGAATAAAGAGGAAAGAAAATTTGATTATTTTTGCCCTACGACGTACGGTTCAGTAGATACAGCCCTATAAAGTTTTTTTTATTGTTTTTTTTTTCTTTTTTTCTTTTTTACATTGTGTTTTTTGTATATTACTTTGGGGTTATATAAAGGGGACCGAAAAGTTGATTATTTTTGCGCTACGACGCACGGTTTAGGAGATACAGCCCTATATAGATTTTTTTCTTTTTCTTTTTTAGGTTTTTAAATCTTAATTAAGGGCTTCTTAAGGGGAACGAAAATTTGATTATTTTTGCGCTACGATGCACGGTTTAGGAGATACAGCCCTATAAAGTTTTTTTGTTATTATTTTTTTCTTTTTTTTTCTTGTGTTTTTGTATATTATTTTGGGGCTTCATAAAGGGGAACGAAAATTTTATTATTTTTGCGCTACGACGCATGGTTTAGGAGATACAGCCCTATAAGATTTTTTTTTTAAATTTTGCGTTTTTTTTAAATATAAATTATGGGTTGCATAAAGGGGAACGAAAATTTTATTGTTTTTGCGGTACCACGCACGGTTTAGGAGATACAGCTCTATAAAGTTTTTTTTCCTGGGTTTTTTTGTTTTTTTTTTAAGTATTAATTACGGGTTTCTTAAAAGGGTTTTTTTAATTATTTTTGCGCTACGACGCATGGTTTAAGAGATACAGCCCTATAATGTTTTTTTTTTTTAATTTTGCGTTTTTTTTTAATATAAATTATGGGTTGCATAAAGGGGAACGAAAATTTTATTTTTTTTGCGCTACAAGGCATGGTTTAGGAGATACAGCCCTATAGATTTTTTTTTAAAATTTTGCGTTTTTTTAAATATAAATTATGGGTTGCATAAAGGGGAACGAAAATTTTATTGTTTTTGCGGTAGCACGCACGGTTTAGGAGATACAGCTCTATAAAGTTTTTTTCCTGTTTTTTTTTTGTTTTTTTTTTTAAGTATTAATTACGGGTTTCTTAAAGGGTTTTTTTTAATTATTTTTGCGCTACGACGCATGGTTTAAGAGATACAGCCCTATAATGTTTTTTTTTTAAATTTTGCGTTTTTTTTAAATATAAATTACGGGTTGCATAAAGGGGAACAAAAATTTTATTATTTTTGCGCTACGACGCATGGTTTAGGAGATACAGCCCTATAAAGGTTTTTTTTTTAAATTTTGCGTTTTTTTTTTAAATATAAATTATGGGTTGCATAAAGGAGAACGAAAATTTTATTGTTTTTGCGGTACCACGCACGGTTTAGGAGATACAGCTCTATAAAGTTTTTTTTCCTGGTTTTTTTTGTTTTTTTTTTTAAGTATTAATTACGGGTTTCTTAAAGGGTTTTTTTTTATTATTATTGCGCTACGATGCACGGTTTAGGAGATGCAACCCTATAAAGATTTTTTTTGTTGTTTTTTTTTCATTGTGTTTTTTGTATATTATTTTGGGGTTCCGTAAAGGGGAACGAAAATTTTGTTATTTTTGCGCTACCACGCACGGTTTAGGAGATATAGCTCTATGAAGATTTTTTCCTGTTTTTTTTTTATGTTTTTTTTTAAAGTATTAATTAAGGGTTTCTTAAAGGGGAACGAAAAATTGATTATTTTTGCGCTACGATGCACGATTTAGGAGATGCAGCCCTATAAAGATTTTTTTTTTGTTTTTTTTTTTCATTGTGTTTTTTGTATATTAGTTTGGGGTTCCACAAAGGGGAACGAAAATGTGATTATTTTTGCGCTACGACTTTTAGGAGATACAGCCCTATAAAGTTTTTTTGTTTTTTTTTTTTTTTATTGTGTTTTTTGTATATTACTTTGGGGTTCCGTAAAGGGGAACGAAAATTTTGTTATTTTTGCGCTACCACGCACGGTTTAGGAGATATAGCTCTATAAAGATTTTTTCCTGTTTTTTTTGTTTTTTTTTTTAAGTATTAATTAAGGAAATAAAACTATGAAAACGGATTATATCGCGTATATTTAATTTATAATACATCCCGACGTTTCGAACTCTTTACAGCGTTCGTGGTCAACGGGTGACTGAGGAAAAATTACAAAATGCAAAAATACCCACATACTAAAATAATGAACAATCATAGACTACAAACTTTAAGGCTGGTTGTACATGCAAAATCGGCAACCAGCCTTAAAGTTTGTAGTCTATGATTGTTCATTATTTTAGTATGTGGGTATTTTTGCATTTTGTAATTTTTCCTCAGTCACCCGTTGACCACGAACGCTGTAAAGAGTTCGAAACGTCGGGATGTATTATAAATTCAATATACGCGATATAATCCGTTTTCATAGTTATATTTCATATTAATTAAGGGTTTCTTAAAGGGGAACGAAAAATTGATTATTTTTGCGCTACGATGCACGATTTAGGAGATGCAGCCCTATAAATATTTTTTTTTTTTTTCATTGTGTTTTTTGTATATTAGTTTGGGGTTCCACTAAGGGGAACGAAAATGTGATTATTTTTGCGCTACGACTTTTAGGAGATACAGCCCTATAAAGTTTTTTTTGTTTTTTTTTTTTTTTTTTCATTGTGTTTTTTGTGTATTACTTTGGGGTTCCGTAAAGGGGAACGAAAATTTTAGTATTTTTGCGCTACGACGCACGGTTTAGGAGATACAGCCCTAAAATGATTTTTTCCCTCTTTTTCTTTTTTGCGTTTTTCAATCTTAATTAGGGGTTTCTTAAAGGGTTTTTTTTTTTTTTTGCGCTATGATGCACGGTGTAGGAGATACAGCCCGATAAAGTTTTTTTCTTTTTTTTCTTTTTTTTCATTGTGTTTTTAGTATATTACTTTGGGGCTTCATAAAGGGGAACGAAATTTTTATTATTTTTGCGCTACGACGCATGGTTTAAGAGATACAGCCCTATAATGATTTTTTTTGCGTTTTTTTTTTAAATATAAATTATGGGTTGCATAAAGGGGAACGAAACGTATTATTTTTGCGCCACCACGCACGGTTTAGGAGATATTATATCTATATATATAGCTATAATAGCTCTATAAAGTTTTTTTCCTGGTTTTTTTTTAAAGTTTCAATTAAGGGTTTCTTAAGGGGAACGAAAATTTGATTATTTTTGTGCTACGATGCACGGTTTAGGAGATGCAGCCCTATAAAAATTTTTTTGTTGTTTTTTTTTTCATTGTGTTTTTTGTATATTACTTTGGGGTTCCGTATAGGGGAACGAAAGTTTTGTTATTTTTCCGCTACCACGCACGGTTTAGGAGATATAGCTCTATAAAGATTTTTTCCTGTTTTTTTTTTTTAGTATTAATTAAGGGTTTCTTAAAGGGGAACGAAAAATTGATTATTTTTGCGCTACGATGCACGATTTAGATGTAGCCCTATAAAGTTTTTTTTTTGTTTTTTTTTTTCATTGTGTTTTTTGTATATTAGTTTGGGGTTCCATAAAGGGGAACGAAAATTTGATTATTTTTGCGCTACGATGGTTTAGGAGATACAGCCCTATAAAGTTTTTTTTTGTTTTTTTTGTTGCGTTGTTTTTAAATATAAATTAATGGTTACATAAACGGGACCGAAACGTTTATTTTTGCGCTACGACGCACGGTTTAGGAGATACAGCCCTATAAAGATTTTTTCCTCTTTTTTTCTTTTTTGCGTTTTTAAATCTTAATTAGGGGCTTCTTAAAGGGGAGCGAAAATTTTATTATTTTTGCGCTACGACGCATGGTTTAGGAGATACAGTCCTATATTTTTTTTTACAATGCATGTGCTCGAAAAGTGCGTTTCCTACGGAGCCATATCGTGCGGAAAGTACTGCTTTTCCGCACTAGTGCTTTTTGTTTTCAATTTTTTTTTACAGTACATATGGTGCTACTTTCTCGCACTAGTGCGGAAAAGAGCACTTACCGTGCATATGTCGAAAGTTTAAAGGGCCATATGTACTGTGAAACGTACGATACACGTGCGAATAGGTAATTCGCAACTCGTGTCGATTTAAAACACCTTATAATAATTAAACTTATTTGCCATGATATGTTTTTTTATTTACTCGCACAATGCATAGTAAAACATTGTATGATACACGTGCGTAAAGATGATTTCCGCACTTGTTGCATAAATAGCTTTTTTTTTTTATCAAAGAATGAAAGAAAGTCACGGTATTAATAACCAAATTTTACTTTAGTGGTACCTTTTCCCTATCACTGTCACAAATGTATGTGGCGTTCACGTAAACGCGATATTTTTAAGATTTCCCTGCGCAATGTTGCCAGCTCGCTCGCAAATCAAACATGTACTTACAGTTCTTTTGCATAATGGTGACATTGTACAATATCTATAAGTTTTAAATAGGTAAAAGATAATTCGACGCATTCTTTGCTTGCTTGTTGCTTGTTGTTGTGTTGTTTGCGTAACTTCTTTGAATAAGTTGCGTTAATTTGGCGCACAGGCGAAGTAAACATGCGTTGCGTACGGCAAGGTCACGCCGCGGCCCCACCCTGCACGGCCTCCGTTGCCCATTCAGACCGCCCGCTAGCTTCGTTCGAACGCAAATAATATTTTTGTAATATTTGTTTAAGCAGTGGATGCAAGTGACACAAATTCATACATCTTATTTATCCCGCATTTCAAATTAATAAGATGTAAACTCTAATATCTTTAATATTCTTTTGTAACGGTGACAGCCTGTTACATAAAAATCATCAAATATCTTATGAAGCTATGCCTTAATAAGACACAAAATCATTTAATGGACCTATTTAAACGATTAAATTCGACCTAAGTAATTTTTTTTAACTCTAATTTTTTTTTGTGTCATTTAGAATATTATGACATAGTATCAGATTGCAGTGGACGTAATTGACACAAACTATGTTTTCACACTAAAAACACTATCCTAAATGCAACACAGTTACATGTTTTCTCTCGAATATTTTTTTCTCCAAAATAATTCAAAATAAAAAATAATTACCACAAAATAACAAATTACTAGAAAAGCAAATTATATATATGACACAAAACAAAATGTAAGATTTACATCTTAACAAAGTATTCATAAGCGAAAACAGAATTGACTTTAATATTTTTATAACCTAGGGGTCAAAATATAGCCAGCGGTACAGGTCTAAAGTGGTAACGAATCGCGCGGTGCCGTGACTCCGCGAAATGCAGCCTGAAATGTGGCTCGACGGTGTAACAAAATACACTTAGCGTTTTGATAAACTGCTTTCAAGTGCGCCATGAAATATGAGTAAGATAAGTTCATGTTCACTTTTTTTAAATTAAAAACAAAAGGAAGGAATGTAAAAGTTCGCACGCTTCTATTTATTAGCTTCGATAGCTCACTAGGTAAGGTAGGTAGGTAAGCGATTGGACCGGGTGTTCCAAGAGAGTGCAAGTTTATGAAAAAAAAATTGTATTGTTTGCAGACGTATCTGGGCATTTTCACTTAAAAGCGTATTTACTTTTTTTCGAAAATCCATCAATTTTTGGGTTATTTCTACTTAGAATCACGAGGACTATCGATTTAAAAAGAAACAAAATATGTCCCCAAAAAAATTACAGTTTGGTAACGCATTTTCACATACATTTTGTATGGACCGTTACAAAACTGACACCCAAAATTTGTATGAAAAACTGGGGACACTTTTTTTCTTTGTCTCATTCAATAGTGATCGTGATTCTGAGTCTAAAATTGTAACGTTACGGGCAGTTATGTCCCTAAGTTGGTAGGGAAAGTAAATAAGTAATTACCAACTCGTTAACAAATTAATTTATTTAAAAAAAAACAACTAAAACTGAATAGGGTCGTGGGTGGTCAAGGCCCGTCTAAATTT
This sequence comes from Cydia strobilella, assembly GCF_947568885.1. Classification (NCBI taxonomy): domain Eukaryota; kingdom Metazoa; phylum Arthropoda; class Insecta; order Lepidoptera; family Tortricidae; genus Cydia; species Cydia strobilella. The sequence goes on from NC_086044.1 coordinate 19,399,865, forward strand.
GCACCCGAGATCCGGTACTGCCCTGGCTGGCCGAAGGTCCGGAACCGGAGCAGGTAGTTCACACTCGGCAGCGCTTTAGAGGAACAGGGGGGCGACGGAAGGCGAACGACTATGGCTCCAACCCTGCCGTCGAGGTGGTAGGTGGCGTGTTTGTTGTCGGCCGACGGTCTTCTTGTAATTATAACGACGCACCCTGTGAATTTCCAGACGTCTTAGAAATGTGTTCCTGCTCGCTCTGCTTTTGTGAACACCCTGTGATGATGATGATGGGACCATGGGAAAGCCGGTGCACCATGAGCAGAAAGCGTGTTTGTGTTCACAAGCAGAGCGGAGTTACAAAAGCGAAGGAAAAGCACAGAGTAAAGAAAGTAAAAAGAACAAAGAAGTGAACTTTAAATAAGTTGGGGGGGTACGCATACATACTTAGTCGTACCCGCCACTATAGAACAAAGGAATTTGCAATATCTTGCTGGCAAAGGCATTTAGCATAAAATGGGAATGTATGATTTAAAACGTTAAAGACTGAATAATAAGTGAATTACAAGAGAGCTACTTTATCCTAAAACTAAACTATTTATCCTAATATTAAAACGTTCAACACTTTTCACTTACCAGTACGTGGGTGCGGGAATACACTTATAACGAAAACGTCGCAAATGAAAATTATAATTAATAGGTGTCCGCGCCCACCTGAATTAAATTAAAAGAATTTAAATTCGTACGGCGCGCTAGACGACACGGAGGCCCGTGTGCGCGGCGATACGTGCGTATGCAAAGGTGGGTGGCGCGGACTGACTGGCCCGCGGACGACGGCGCGGAGGCAGCGATCGACAGACCGGCTTCTCGATCCTTCCATGACGTCACTCAATAAACCAGTCGCGAGTATAGTCAGTACGGATAAAGTGCGAACGCCCGAAAACATGCAATACCTACTCATCATGTTTTCCTAATCTTACTTTACTATAGTAAAGTAGAATAAGACCATTAATGTGAATATAAAATTTGATTAATAAAATTGTATAAATAAATAATTAATAAAAATAATATAAAATAAAATAATAATTCATGCAATAATAATTTAAAATCTGTTATAATTAAGTTAAATCCTAAAATTTTAGTAATTTAAAATGTAAAAATAAAATAATTAAAGCTTATAATTAAAACATGTACGTGCAACGTTACAAAATATAACCCGAAAGTTGATGGTTTTTCGATAAAAATAGTAAATGGTACCATTTTTTCTGAAAACCACCATAAGCTGATGACAACAAATAGTTTATGTTAACTTATATAGTAGGTAATAAATAAAATTACTTTATACAATCAAAAGTAAAGCTTCCAAAAGCCGGTGACTTAAGGCATCGTTTCATTTTTGACAGCAATGATAACAGGCAGCGACCGCATTCCGCCACGCTCGAAGTTGAACCGTTTATCCATGTCATTTGATGCAATTTAAAGTGCAGTCAGTGAAACGTGTTACAGCCTGCTGTTAATAATCTAATTTTATTTTCATATTTGATCGTTATGTAAAAAAAAGCAAAAGTAAGTCTTAAATTAGATACCTTTTTAATAAAGCAATCGAACTTCTCTGTATTGAAGTAAAACTTTTTTAGGAGCGACAGACTCACCAACTCAGACTCACTCACTAACTCAACTCAACTCAGACTCACTAACTCAGATTTTTTACGGAAGTAAAGCCTTGTTCAGACTACGTTAGCATAGTATAAACAGGGCAAAGTATGTTATCTCCATACAAACGCACCGCGCGCGACTTGTATGTGTGCGCCATAAGTATCTATGCGTCGCCGCACGCACACTCCAACAAAATCTCTACTGGCGCACTGAGAAACGGGTCGAGATTTTGTTTGAGTGTGCGTGCGGCGACGCATAGATACTATGGTGCACACATACAAGTCCCACGCGGTGCGTTGTATGAAGATGACATACTTTGCCCTGTTATACTATGACGTTAGTAATTTGCATGACTAAAGGGTCTATGCTGCACATGGAGCATGAGGACCCTTTAGGCATGCAAAACCACAAATACTCGCCACTCGACTAAATTATTAACGTAGTCCGAACTAGGCTTCGCTCAGTAGTGACACACGGACAATAGGACACACGTCAAAGTGCGAACTATGGACGGTACAGAAAGGACGACAATCTCTTATGGCAGAACTATTGCAAAAGTGACCAGCTTTCAGCTGTAAATAATAGTTCCTAATCCCTCCGGTGGCGCTAGTTAGGCTTTGGGACATGAGTATAACATGAACCATATAAAGCAACAAATAACCCGACCAAATTATGTAGGTTGTTTTTGGTAGTATTTCGGTGTATGGTGGCGTCGCCTAATTACTGTTTTTTGATGGACACTTTTCATACATAGAGATTTGGCTCCTTTATATAGTCTCCATGGTGGTGTCAAAGAAGTTTTACTTCAGTCGTTATTCGTGTACAGGAAAACATTTAAGTACCTGAAACAAGAAAAACAAAACTCAATTAAAAAGTCTACAAACATGATATTAAAAAGTAGTTTTATTTTTTAATCAGATTTTATGGAAAACATTTTACTCATATTTGGCGTATTTACAAAATACGTAAATATACATTTTGATAAGTGTACAACAGCCAATTCGAACGTACACTGTGATATCTGAATGATGTCAGTTGGTTATCGCGCGTCTACCTCGTGCCAATTCATGTACGGATCATTTAGATGTCATTCTGATATTAGTGTGCGTTCGAATTCGAAATACCCAGCCAGATTAATAATTATTACCACTTTTTTTTTTCTTCAGAAAATGAAACATATATCAGACGTGATTACATTAAAATGCCTAATGCTATTATATGCCATTTAGCCATTCAACGAGGAAACTGTAGTATGGATGTACGGTTAGAACAAAAATACAGATTTGAAAAGGTTTGTATTGAAAAGCAATAGACAAGGCACATTTTAGGTACTTAAAACCATAGACACAAAACCATTTATAATATGTTCTAAGAGAGTTTTGAAGAAACTTATTCATAAAAAGTTTCATGTTTAATAATTATTAAGTTTTAAGCGAGTTTCTACAGTATTAATAATACGTTTTTCCACACCTTCCATACAACTTAGGCCTACTGTCCACGACGCGTAGCTGCATATACGCTGCATGAATACGCAGTGCAGCTGCCATGCAGCCCGGCGTACAGACGTTGTCCACGAAGCGTAGCGTAAGCGTATCGTAGCCTACATTTCCTTTCATTCGTGAGAATGTCGTCCAACGATGAAGACGTTATTTACAAAAACTCAACGTGCTATTCCTTGCGATGTAGCCCGGCGTATGACATGCAGTACGCCCAGCGGCGTGAAGCTTGCATGCAGCGTCGCTGACGCGACGTTGCCGCTCCGTCGACAGAGTTGTGCGGTTTTGTATGTAGGCTGCAAGCAAGCGTACAGCAAGCGTACAAAGACGAGTAGGCGTCTATGCAGCTACGCTTCCGTGGACAGTAGGCCTTATTTAGTATGGAGTAAGCACTCTAAGCTTACTTGTTTATCTGTGGGAATACCAATTAACGCTGGGACAAAATGGGTTTCGAGACTTTCGAGGTTGACCAAATATCTTATTAGGTTTTTTTGCCGTTGGACGAGGGAAGCTTATCGTATGATACAAGAGTTGACTGTATTTGCTAGGTCTCAAGATTCTGAAAACAAAAATTATGGGCGCTTTTTTAAGGCAAAAACTTAGCTAAGTTGACTTCACACACTTGGTTTTTTCTCCGCACGCCGGCAACGCATAGCATTTTATGATAAATTGTCGCTCATGTTAAGGCATATCGAGCCGCGTTTCGATTATTCGGCCCATTGGATTGTGAAGGCTCGGTATCGACTCATTTTCTCTTTATACCGATAAAAATAGAAGCGCGAACGCGAATCGAGTGTCGGCTGTAGCACGTACCGTTAGATTTAATGCCGGTACATGCCTTTTGAGTTTAGGAGAGGGGTTGAATGGAGTTGCTAATATTTTGCGACACGACATTATTTACTTTAAATTAGGCTAGTCATAAAATATGAGTACATCTATAAAAAAATCAATCATAAGAACGAGTACCTAGGCATATATTTATCTGACGACCATGATCATATTTTTATTAGTCACTTTGATATATTTTGTACATTTTAAATCAATAAAACATCTCAGTCTACGCGCGCGACGAACTGAAATATTATTAGACATTTAGGTTTATTCAAAAGATTTTTAAAATAAAAAATATGGAGAAGCATCAAAAACTATCACTAAGTTTTGCCGTAGGCTCGGCGCAGGTACTACCGAAACTCGGGCAAAATTTTTGTTGAAAATAAAGTGGGTTCGGTCACGGTCCAATACACAGTTCGAATGGCTGCCGCTGAAGTAAAATATGGGTTAAAAATATACTTCACGTGTATTTTTACTGGACAAACATCGATTTTTTGTCTGGTAAATTGGGTGTTGAAAGCCCAGCAGTGATAAAAAATTTAAGTCGTTTTGTCCTAGTTTGTCATTAAGTCATATTTAAAACTACTGTAGGTTATGAACAGCTGTATATTTAAATGTAAATTAGTAAGTAAATATTCTTTAATGCACCAATTATTGGCCACATGCATGAAGTTTATATTTGAACGAAATATTTTTTATTCAAAACGTCACGTGACGTCACGCGTTCGACAGATTAGTTCACATAAGTGTCATTAATAGCAAACGTCAGTTGGACCGTCCGACGTGTGACGTCATCACGCTCTGAGTTCGCGCCAAAAATTATGAGCATTTCAACCGCTCAAACATTTTCAACATTTTAAATATTTTTTGTATGGTGAATGTGTAGTTTTTTTAAGCAAGGGATTCGAGTTTTCGAACAAAAATACTTTATGAAAAGACAAAAGATAGTTGAAGTTTGTATGGATAACATGTTGTTCTTTGAATAAGAAGTATAATATTCTGTATGCATATTCTTCATGCCAAAGTTAGAAAACTAATTTCAGAATTTTTGGAAGATCAATCCCTATGGGGGTTTGTCCCTTTAAAAGGGGTTAAAAGTTTGTATCAGGAACCAACAGTTTTTTGAGCGAGGGAAACAAAACTTCGTAGAAAGACCCAATTTTAGAAAGAAGAAAAACGATTCCAACATTGTGAGTTCTCAAATGTCCAAAGTTTACATTTTCGCAATCGGTACTAAGCCCCTCAAGACGTAGCGCTGTACCTAGTAGCAACTTCCATCTGCAATTTTAGTATCCGCTTAATACTAAGTATATCTGCACGATACGACCTGCGCTCGGCAATATAGCTAACAATTTATATCACGTTGGAAGCTTATAATGTAGTATAGGCCAATTCTGATTTTAATAATCGTATCTTAATCCGTTATGATATTATTATGTTTTGAGATCTGTGTCATTGCTCGCTCAGTTTTACATTGGTGTATGTGAGATAATATTGATATCGATAATATTATAAAGTCCATGATTAAGATAATATTGTTTAAGTTTGAATATGCTTCTTAGTGTGTTGTAAGCTTTATATGTACTAAATGGAATGGTTGGTCTTATGAGTAGTTATCATCACAACTACACTACAAGGAGATTATACTATTACTAGTATGTTACTCATAAGTTTGTCTGGCGAGATGAGGTAATATAATTTGTCAGGACTGTAAAATTAAGATAAGAAGTTTTTTAAGACAAGTAGGGTGCGTTGGGGTAAGTTAAAGTACCTAACTAAAAGTCCTTCCTAATTCCGAATCACGTGTATTATTTTTAGTACTGGCAACATTGTTCCAACTGCTATCTATTTGTGCCCCTTTGCTAATTGGTCAACCCCCACTTGAAGTGCAAAAACATGTAATGTCCTTAGCACACGACTTTGTTACTGGTACTAGAGAGTTCATAGTACCAATACCATTTCTTCTTCCTTCTTACTACTAAACTCTTCTGCTACTACTGGTTCTTAGTACTAAAGTTCCCAATAATATCAACATATATTATACACATATATTTCGCAATTGCATAAAGTTCAAACTCAATTCCCGGACTTCTGAGTAACTATGACCGATTTTGTTTCCAAACCCGCTCAATGCCAAGGACGAAAGTATAATATATCGCGTTTTCAGCACTGTACACTTAAAATGTGTCAAGTTACAATTTATTTAAATTCTCTAGACATATCATAATCCTTTCTTAATTACCTAACCTGGGTTTGGATCCTTTACACCGTCTTGTAAATACTGTAGGCCCTTTATTCAGCCTCGCTTCATGTACATGCAATGTACTACATCACGGAACAAGAACTGGCCCAAATAGTGGTGTGCTGTCAATGTATTAGCCGGGGAATACTTTATGTTCAATGTTCCCACAACGAATACTCCGGGAAATTAAAATTGAATTGTTTTATAAAAAACCTTATAAAACTAAAATTGAACTTCATCTACAAAAATTAAAAGTAACTAATTATAAAAACCTCGCCCAAATATCTTCCTGCGACACAGACCCCAGGATACTGGCAATATTTTCGGCGTTTTCCCTCTGTAATGCCAAACTCAAGCTCTGATAATATACTTAACGGTAGTGTACCTACCTATCTATAGAAGACATACTAAAGAAGAAGGTATACCTACTAATCATAAAACCCGAGGATTAAACCGGAGGAGTATCACAAGTACACTTAATTCGTTCTCGAATTATACACGATACGCACTTAAGGCTAATTTGGGCATAAAACAAATTCAAATCAAATTCATAACCAGTTACTAACAAACAGATTAAACCTCCTGAAATAGGAAAGGTTGCGAAAACTGGGGAAGTACCTCCACCTTACAGAAAACCGCAGCCAAATAACACTTACTAGACCCTACTCATAGTGTTTGTTCTTGCCGGTGAGTAAGGTTGCCAGAGCTCAAGGAGTGTTAGGGTAGGCAACGCGTATGTAACTCCTTTGGAGTTGCAGGCGTACATACGCTACGGAGACTGCTTAACATCAGACGGGCCGTATGCTTGTTTACCACCGACGGAGTATAAAAAAACATATGTTCTTAGCAGGTTTTTTATTATTCTAAGTCAATAAAACGGGACGATCGCGTATAATGCCGCAATGTCCTCCTCGAAACGTCGGAGGTAAATTTAAAACATAATTATACGCGAAGTACCGTTTTATATTAATGTATAAAATCGTGAAAGTTTAAATCAGTGTTATTTTAAGTCTCTAATATTCCCGGCAAAGATGTGCATCACTATTTTCCACCTGGGACATGTAGCAATTTATTTCAACATAAAGTGGAATTTCGGCACTTAACCTGAAAATGAGCGTTTTCCTCATAGTGTTAGAACACCATGCGGAGATTAAAACTTCTTTCTTCTTTAGTATTAGAATACTCGTCGTCGTAAACAACATTGTCACTGCGATTTTACGATGCGTTAGGCTTTTAAGTCGTGCCACTGTTTCTTTGATGTTTGTGTATAGCCAGCATTAGACGTAACTGGATGGTAGACGTAACTTTTTAGTACCTACTTCTTGATGATAGATAATTTCTTATAGTCTACGCAGTGAAGATAACAGGCTCTTGAGCAGTGAAGATTACAGGCTACGGAAACGGGAGCCAAATTACATATTAGTTAAGTCTCCGATTGGTAAAATCCATAATTTTATGTTTAAGTAGGTACTTATTATTATTATTTTATGTTTAAGTAGTTTGCACATATGGAAATAAATTCCGGAAAAAAACAATTTCATTTCATTTCATTTTCATTTATTATTATCAATAAAAACAAAATCTACTTCATTAAATAATTTTACGGTTAGACACTTGTTTTAGTCACTCGCGCGACATACCCCCCCCCCCCCCGATCAGAATACCTATATAGGTAAATTTAGGATTTCGCAAAGGATTTATAAATAATTATACTTTTAGTGTGTCATTTAGTCAAGTTAGCAATGCTTAAAGAAGATTACAAGGACATATCCGATTTAAAAGAATACCATCGTAACATTAGGTTAAGAGGTTTACCTAACTCACATCGATTTATATTACCACCAATAAAAATGTCTACGGTATGAGAACCAACCATTACTTGCTTCCAAAAATATTAAACAGCCTTCCTAAACATTTACAAGATTTATACCTAACCAATCCAGAATCAACTAAAGATATAAAAATATTTGTTATCATGTACCTAGTAATTACGAATATATTTTATAAGAAAAATAACTAATATTTATAACATGTGTGGAATATTATAACATACCTATGTAGTGCAATTTCTCCGAACTCTGGCTGTAAACAAGCCATTTCTGGCTTAGCAGTTAAGAAACATGAAACTGCGATTTATTTAATGTTTAGAACTTTAGTAAATTAAAAAAAAATTGTTCGAAATTATTAGCCTAGACATTATATGACATATGCTAGCAAAATTTCCAATCTGCCTACCTACATATGTAATACTGAAACTTTCATGTTAGAAGTTGGATATTTGTCTTGCAAGTTGGAGTAAGCGGGTGTGAAAGGCAAACTTCTTAAAGCTGATGCCAGATGTACAATATTCCTCTGAGAAAGTAAACGTGGGACTTTATTATCATTACAACTGCTGCAGAGCCAAATTCGTCTTTTAATGAAATTTAATTAATTTTCGCTTTGTACAATGGTAGTCATTTCGTAGGCGAGATTGGGGTACAGTCGCCATCAGATATATCGGAGCGGCCAAGGTGCTCAAAAATATCTTAACACGCATTCTAACGCCTTGACAATAGAGGCGTGTTCAGATATTTGTAAGCACCTTGGCCGCTCCGGTATATCTGATGGCGACTGTACATACTCCCAAACATTGGACAGAGCCCGTCTAAACTTTGCACTGACTTGAACAGAACAGAAGGAGTGTCATTATAAACGTATTTTTTTCCATTGTTCATAGAAATTTGTCATTAATGATGACATGACCACACTTTGTCATTACAAGTTAGCTTGGTCCGACTCTAATTCCGGACTCTATATGAAATGCCGGCTGTACACACTCGTCGAGAGCCTCTCGCCGAGACTCTCGTCACCGCTCCGATCCAATCGGAGTAGTGTGAGACGAGACGAGGAAGAGCGAAACGAGAAGGGAGCAGCATGTACACACTCTTTCTCGGCATGTCACGGGGTGTCCGAGTGTAAGCCCGAATAACGTGTTACAGCCCTTCGAGCTCCGCTAATAGGCTGGTTTGGAAGCTTCGGTCATCTGAATTGAACGGACAGTTTTTGCGATGGCAGATAAGGAATGCAAAACCGGTTTTTATTTGTATGAAAATTCGGTTAATATTCGGTTATTAGCCGATATTTCCATACAGTTAAAATTCGGTTGTGCAGTTCCTAATGGCAGACCACACAAGTGCGCGAAGGTAAGATTAGTCGAAAGTTTTTAAATTGTTGTTGATTATTATTATTTTCAAAAAAAAATAATGACGTTTTTACGTACATACTTAACTGTAATCTTCTTTTGGTTAAATAATTAAATATGAACTCAATATACTTAGTTATATATAAGTAGCTGTATTTCCCCAAATGTCATTAGGTAACCCCCGCGATCTTTGGGGAAAAAACGTAGGTAAGTAGGTTAGATGTTTTCACGGACGTCACACTAAATCAATAAGTAGGTAGATTAGGTTCGTTAGGTAGCTTCAAATGCCCGAAGGGCAAACCTCCCAGAAATAGGAGCCGCGCGTCTAGTAAAGTTATGGAGAAAATGTTTTTTGAAAAGAAACAGTCCGATGAACAACAGATTTGATGGACACCCCAGCGATTTTCATAGTTTTCATGTGCAGCGCCACGCGTGGTAAATTAAAGAACTAATTAGACGAAAATGCCACGGCAAAATGCAAACGGCGCCGTTAATGCCATAAGGTAGGTAGGTAGGTTTGTAAACGGCGGATTCTTACAAAATGCCTGCGACATATATACTGTATACCACCTAGAGTACTTGTTTTTGAGTTTACAATAAAAGAGACTAATTCGAACTTAACTTCCGATATCAAAATGATGCCATTTGGTTAACGAACAAGTACAAACGAAATGCACGCGTGATGGTTAACAAAATGACATAATTTTTATACTAAAATATAAGTTCTTATTGACCTCAAAGCCTTTCATCATCCTATTCCATGTATCAGATAAAGGTCAGTTTAAAGGTCAACTCGTCGATCGTGCATGAAATGTTGAAGTAAATGAAGCGAAAGATTTATAACTAAAATCATAGCAAGCTGGAAAATATCTACTCTTGAATGCACATGTAATGTTAATGCCATCACTACATAGTATAAAACAAAGTCGCTTCCTGCTGTCTGTCTGTCCCTATGTATGCTTAGATCTTTAAAACTACGCAACGGATTTCGATGCGGCTTTTTTTATAGATAGTGATTCAAGGTTTGTGTGTATAATACATCAGCATTGCACCAGTGTGAAGCCGGGGCGGGTCGCTAGTAGTAAATAATGCACCAAAAAAGGTTTTATATCTTGTCATGTATTCATGTCATGTCAAATATTCTTTCACTAAAGCAGGGGGCAAACTTGTTGTTTAACCACTGCTAATATTGTAAAAGCAAGTGAAAGATTCCAAAATTAAATCACGAGCATAGCGAATGCTTTGAAGAGTGGAATCTTGAGTGTTGCGAGGGTTTCAAGGCACGAGGGTTAAACAATTTTTGCCACCGAGTGAAACACACAATTTTCCACCACGCCAACGCGAGAAAAATACCTACGAACTGTAAAACATCTAACAAAATGAAACCAAATCAAATACAAATGAATATTATTAAATATTTATCATTCTAAATCATCATTTATAAGTCAATTCTTTCAGACAACATGAATAAAACACTCAAAATTAGCATCAGATTACTTTACCTCACATGTGAATAAAATGCAACTTTCTTATCAGTTTGTGAAGTACAATGAGAAGCCTTTCCGAGCTGGTGTGGTGAAATAGTTATTTGTAATACAAGGGTGCAAAGTTGTATTTTACCCGCGAGTGTAGAATTGAAACAAGAGCAAGCGAAAGGATTCTATAGTTGAACCACGAGCGAAGCGAGTGGTTCTAAAATAGAATCCTGAGCGTAGCGAGTGTTTCAACACACGAGAAGTAAAATACATTTGCACCCGTGTGTAACACAAAACTTTTCACCTCACTATAGCGAGGAAAGTGCAACATCCACAGGCGTTAGATCATCTTCACCACTGGAATCACTCATTTTTTACGATATTATAACAGAAAACTCTGGAAGTTGTGTATTTTTACGCGAGTCGGTGAGAAAAGTTTTTAAGTAAAAAATTTGTTGACAAATGTTGACATTTCTGACGTATGAAATATCAACGATGCGTTTTGAAATTGCATCGACTCAACTTGTGCGTTCAGAATTATATTTAACATCATTATAAAAAACAAACGTTTCTTATGGAATTTTAAGGTTTATGACTTAAAATCATTAAATAAAGCTAAATTAGGTATTTTTATTAGATTCTCAAACCATTTATTTAATTATAGTTTTTAAGTAAAAAATTTGTTAACAAATGTTGACATTTCTGACGTATGAAATGTCAACGATGCGTTTTGAAATTGCATCGACTCAACTTGTGCGTTTAGTATTATATTTAACATCATTATAAAAAACAAACGTTTCTTATGGAATTTTAAGGTTTATGACTTAAAAATCATTAAATAAAGCTAAATTTGGTAAATTTGGTGGTTTGGTTTTATTAGATTCTCAAACCATTTATTTAATGATAATTAATATCGAACGAACCATTATCATGAGCGTTTTACGTTTTGTTATCTGTCAAGCTACTTAAACACGCTCCATCCAAGGTCAAATTACTTTCCCCACTAGTGGATAAAACGCGTTTTTCCCCGCTTGTTTTGAAGGATAAAAGACAACTTTCCGAGCTAGTGAGGGGAAATATATTTCCATATTATACATTTTTTAACCCCAATAGCCCCTGATTAGGTAGGAAATGTATACAATATTTAATTATTTGGTCTGTATCAAATAACAAACAGTAAAAAATATACCAATAACGGATCTCCCCTATCGTGATATTTATCATGCAATCTTTTAAAATATACCTGTAGTTTTTATAAACATTATTTCATTAATTAAGTAGACCAACAAACATTTCATATGTCGCGCGCTACGTGTATCGCAGCGCATAAATTTCATCAAAAACGAGCTTCAGAGTAAAATTAACAACGTTAATTTCTAAAATGAATTACAAAACGGTTACTCGTAGGTCTGTGACAGAAAATTTGTTGCAATTAAAAGTTTGTGTTGATTTAAGAGGAGTTTGGCCGTGCCAGGCAACGTACGAGCACAAATATGATTAGCGATTCATATAATATATGAAATGAAACAGAATCCTTTGATGGTGTCTACCATAGGAAGATATCGTAAGATTTTGTTTTTTATTAGATTATTTTATAACCGGGTCACTCACGTATTATTAAGTCGAATAGCTCGATCGAGTAGGATAGTCGAGTATTACTATTCGACTTAATAATACGTAAGTGACCCGGTTTAAAATAATCTAATATGTTTGAGTCTCACGGGGAGTTTTATAATTTGTTTTTTATGTTTAACTTTGTTTAGTCCTTATCCTTACGCTTAACGAGAACATAGTTGGCTGCCTTTGTCCAACAGTTCCTTGCAATTGGACAAGATCGTTGGTTCCCAAGTAAGTAGGCTTATCACAGGAGCGCCGCGACAGTGTCTCGCCCGCGAAATAGGCTACCCGTCCCATTCTAATTAATACAGTTAGAAAAATGTCGAAATACTGTCGCGGCGCTCCTGTGCTAAGCCAGTAGCTGGTTCGTTACGTGGTTGCCACTCGAAAAACTTTCTGCCTGCCAATCATAAGTCACATTAGAAAAATCTTAAATCGAATAACCAGTCAATTCGAACAACTTGATTATTACTAGATACGAAAACAGTACGAGATCTAATTGACACGTTATAGTTTAGTTCTGAACTAGTTCTTTTGCAGTTCGATTCGAGAAACCAATTGTCATTTCACGCTACAATTATTATGACGTTTTGGGATATCTATTAGATATCCATTAGATGTCTAAGTAATATCTTAAGCAAATCTTAAAGAGATCGTTCAAGAGGACATTCGGAATATCGGAAATGTCAAATTTGACATGACTTTCTTAAATATCTCGTTCATGGAGACTGTATAAAGGAGCCAAATATCTATGTATGAAAAGTGTCCATCAAAAAACAGTAATTAGGCGGCGCCACCATACACCGAAATACTACCAAAAAAAACCTACGTAATTTGGTCGGGTTATTTGTTGCCTTATATGGTTCATGTTATACTCATGTCCCAAAGCCTAACTAGCGCCACCGGAGAGATTAGGAACTATTATTTAAAGCTTAACGCGGTCACTTTTACAACAATTCTGCCATAAGAGATTGCGATCCTTTTTATACCATCCATAATCTCGTTATCGTTTGTTTCATATCTAGTGGATATCTAGTTGATATCTAGATCATTGTTCGATATGGCCCGTAAGTCTTCGATTTATCTGAACAGTTAAAAAAAGTCTACAGGCCGAAGATAGACGTAGATTGTAAATTATAGTATCCCTAGTAGCTAAGGTTATTAGCATTAGCACCTATCTTTACCTTTAGACATACTTTTTCCAATCTAGTTTTTTTTAATTCACTAACTGGTCGCCCAAGATACAGGCTATGCCTTGTTTGGGGACCCCTGTTCATGTTGTTATAAATATAAGTACCGCTGTATGCGTGCAACCTCGACCTCATGTATATACTCCATCTGTAAATTCCCATTTTTGTGTGTGCAAATTACATACCTAATATATATTTTTTTCTTTTATAGTAACAGCTTCCGTAACGACGTTATCGGATAGCAGGGGAAGTTCCAATTTTATACTTAACGACTCCCTTGCAGCGTTTATTGTAATTGCTGGGCTGAAACAACTTTTTGGACAATAAAAATAAATTGGACCTAGCATCCGTGCAAGGAGACAATTTAGAGTTTTTACCCAACGGAAGTAAAGACGGGTTATTTTCTTATATGTATAATATTTAATATTGTGGTTGTAACGTGACTATTAATATTGCACTGGCAACACCTTGCTAGCTAAATCCAAAAAACGAATGGCTACGTTACAACCGGTAGGTCACGGTTGACAGTTGACACTTGGGAACGAGACGTCTTCGCGTAAGGTTGGTGACATTTTGAATATTTATGTGTTTGCTTTAAATAGTTGAATATTTTGTACAATAAACATTTGATTCGTTAATTGTTGTTTAAAACTATCTTTTACCTTTGAAATATCGTAACATATCAGAAGTAGGGATCGTTGCGAAAAAAATAAACAAACTTTTCGTACGTACCACGCCACTAGCTCGAACGTTATTGAATTCAAATTGAATAAAAAACGATTAGCTATACTAAAAATATTAGTGAAAATAGAAATAATTTTAATATTTAGACATCGTAAGTACTGTTTATTTTAAAAATAATCCGTCAGTGAACTGATGTATATGGATTTCAAATTGAAATCCTACCGACATCATTTAAAAAAAAAAAAAAACAGCGAGTTATTGCTAAAATATAAGTGAAATATTAAAGAACTGACATTATTATATGAATTTTGTGTTTTTAGTAATAATAATAATACATTTTGAAGCAGATGAACATGGATTAAAGACAAACGGTTGATCATTTTTGTTTTTTTATTACTTCAAATATCTATAAAATACAAAAATATAGTTACCTATAGAAAGAATAAATATATTTATATGCATTATGTACAATAAATCGTGAAAATAAACAGCCATGAATTGGATCAATATGGATAAAAAAAAAGGGAAAAGATAACTTTATAACAACGTGATTTTTGTGACTTACCCTCATTAATAATAATTGAAATACATGAGTAATTAATTGTCGTATTCCGACGTAAATTTATCTAACATTAGACCGAATGATCGATTCCACTGACTTTTATGTTCTGTTAATTTCATTGTTTTAAGGATTTCTAACTTTCAAGAGCTGACATATATGTACCTGAGTTTCAGAAAATGAGTGACGAAGATACTGAAACACATCGGCCTGGAGGCTCGCGACGCAGCCGTGGACGCAGTCGCTGTGATGATCGGAGTGAGCGTACGCGACATACCCGCAGCCGCAGCCTACGCAGACCCCGCAACTCATTGACACGGCCAAGTCGCAGTCGCAGTCGTCGTGATGATCGTGCTTCGCGAACGAGGCCTAGCCGTAGCTGCAGTCGTCGCCGAAGTTCGAGCGTCGACAGCGCTGAATCACTGCGAGAGCGAGAGCGGGAGCTCATACGAAAAAGGGCACAGCTCAAGATTCTTGAAAGTGAGGTACGTTGTAAACGTTCACGAATAAACTACGAGCGTGAAGTGTGTTCTTTACCATCTTTGCGTGCCTCTCGTGGTCAAGCCCGAAGCAAAAATACGCCACGAAACAGCCGTCATACTCGTGATCGTTGCCCTGACTTAGATGGAAATAGAAATGAGAAGCATAAATCAACATCAAGTTTTTTTGATGACTTTGTAAAATTATTAAAATCAAAGACGGGGCATAGTGAATCGTTTTCTGGCTCGAGTTTAAATAATGTCATACCCGAGTTTGACCCTATGTCAAAAGAGCAGACAGTAAATGTCTGGCTCGATAAAGTCGAGGAATGCTCAGAAATTTATAACTGGAACGATAAACAAACGATTCACTACGCCCTGCCAAAACTTACTGGACTTGCGAAGACCTGGTATCAGGGTCTACCCTCAATTAAGCATACATGGACTGAGTGGAAAGAATTTTTAAGAGCATCATTTCCAGCCACTGAAAATTACGCTGAATTATTAACTGATATGCTTAATAGACGGGTACACCCTGAGGAATCATTTGAGATGTATTACTTTGCAAAGATTAATCTTTTGAATAGATGTAAAATATTTGGAAAGCAAGCTGTGGACTGTTTACTTTACGCGATTGATGACAGAGGTGTGTGCGTAGGCGCCCAGGCAGCTAATTTTGACAGGCCTGAAGATGTACTTGAGTTCTTTAAAACTATAAAATCTAATAATAAAAATCAAATAGATAATGCAAGTAATATGAACCGCGATAGGCGTCTAGGTAACACGAATAGTTATTCATTAAAGCCTAGTGATGTTAACGGTAGCGCATCTAAAAGTAATAGCCAGAAGGAAATTATTAAGTGCTTTAATTGTCAGGGCGTGGGACATCCTAGCTTTAAATGTCCCAAACCCTTATTAAAGTGTACTACTTGTAACTTTATTGGTCACGATTCTCTACATTGTACAAAAATGAAAGAAAATCCACCTAAGGAGTGATTCTACTGTTCATTAGAGAAATAATATCTTATTATGTCTAAAATTAAAGTGAAAATCTAGTATCATAATGAATAGCCATCTTCACTATCGCAAAATATACGGACTTGACTGTGATTAATATGATGCACTGATTGATAAAATGTAAATGTACCGACCTATAAATTTAATTGAATAGTAAATATAGTTATTTTGAATTAGTGTTATTTGAGTCGGGCATGATTGGCATATGAACTTGTCGCCCAGGAGTGGCTCAAATTCCACGAATGTCTATTGATTAAGTGAGTCTTGTAATCTTTATACGTGATATTTGTAAAAGCAAAGGATAGTAAGCGATGTTTGAGCCGGGCATGATTGGCGTATGAACTCGCCGCCCAGGAGTGGCTCAAACTGCATAAATTTGTGACTTGATGATTATATGATGATATAATGATGAATAGGGAGGAATGATTGAGTCGGGCAGGATTGGCGTATGAACTCGTCGCCCAGGAGTGGCTCAATCATAATTATCCATAAATGATTGTGTGGTTGTGAAGGAAGTAACTTCCACACTTAGGGAGGGTGTCTGGAATCGGGCATGATTGGTGTACGAACTCACCGCCCAGGAGTGGTTCCAAACATCGCAGTCATGACAGTGAGGTAGTTGTGAGGAATAGCTCTCTTACTTTATGACTATAATTACAGTGATCTTTTGATTTAGGATTCTGTGAACTTGTATAAAATATTGAATTGATATATGAATTAACGTTATAATCTTAGATAGGTTATATTGTAATCTTTAGATCAATTTACGTGATATTGTGATTGGAGCGTACTTGTAAAAATTAGAATAAAATCTAGAACGAAGAGACTCGTTCCTGAAGGATGGCCGACTGTAACGTGACTATTAATATTGCACTGGCAACACCTTGCTAGCTAAATCCAAGAAACGAATGGCTACGTTACAACCGGTAGGTCACGGTTGACAGTTGACACTTGGGAACGAGACGTCTTCGCGTAAGGTTGGTGACATTTTGAATATTTATGTGTTTGCTTTAAATAGTTGAATATTTTGTACAATAAACATTTGATTCGTTAATTGTTGTTTAAAACTATCTTTTACCTTTGAAATATCGTAACATGGTATTAGATATATCTGTCAAATATCAAGTGTCAACCCAAAAATCGAGATAATTATGTCACTGGTGTATCTTGCATACAGTGACCATATTGTTCTAAATCGCGCTGAGGATTATGTTTTGTCGAACATTTTTTCCCGCGTCATTCTTTATATTTAGCAAATGCTAATAAATAGAAAACCTTTCAATTTTAGATTATACTTATGTAGTAAATCAAAATCTCCGGTGTATAATAACAGAATTACTTTTATTCACGTCAAAGTGTCACGTTAACACTTCTACAGTAGGTATCTTACTCAATCGTAACTCAAGATGTAGCCTTAGTAATTGATGTTGCTGTTCCAAGCTCCATAGCGAAAATGAATCTTCTCCGCACCGGCCACGCTTTTATATGCTTTTATAATCCCAATCTGCGGGTAAGCCCGGAAGGTCATTTTCGCGACTACCTACATTGATTCGATTACCAGTAAGGTTAACACAAATTACATTTTTAATCATCGGGTAGGTGAGAAGAATGTTTCCTACACCTACCGGCAGCTCAATTTACGAACAGGGTAGATACAATTTACGTCTTAACGTACTACCTAATTATTTTAATTTATTTAAATATGCATGAATTACTTTATACCCGCAGAATGTCATGAAATATTACACTTATACCTTTGTTGCCTTTGATGTGTTACGTCTTTGATATAAATCATTATTATAATTACACTTGACAGCAATTTTGCTCATATATTGATCGCACTTAAAACGTCAAAAGAGTTCAGGAAGTAGCAAACTCAGTCATGATTCAAACAAGCCATATTTTAGGCCGAAAACATCATCTGTTTTAAACGTAATGTTCTTTAAAATATAATTTCTTCAAAAGCTCGGATACCGGAGTTATCCGGATCTCATGAATGGGGCTCGAGAAAGATGGCTTTAATTATAGGCCAAAAACAAAACCTTTAAAGGGCTCACTGTTTTGAACCCGATTATTAAAGCGATGTACCGGTTTTTAACGATATTATTACTGTCGAAGTAATGGGGTTGCTAAATAGAAGTTTTACTCCTAATTTGGTAAAATCGTTGCAGTAACGAACGTAATAAATACATACATTATTTTCATTTATCGAAAGATATAAACATTGAAAAAGCTTTATTATTTTGAAAATATCACTCGCGTATTTTAACAATGTTCACGCGCAAAAAACCTACTTATTTTCTGTTCTAATTCTATAAGTTATTCTCATTGTGGCTCACCCTCAAACGTTTAAAGAGGTACTAAATAATTCTTGGCAAAAATGTGGTGTGTGTAGCTGCTTCACGCACAGTACAGTTAGCAAATTAAATGTGAGTAAGCAAAGAACATCTTGTATATTATTCGTTAGCTGTGGTTCAACATTAAAGGGTTTTCAACTAGCGAGGCGGATGTGGTGCAACCTTAATATCGTTGCTGCTGGGTACAGTCACCAGCTGGACATAGGCCTCCCCCAAGTCTCGCCACTCCGACCGATCTTGTGCCGCTCGCATCCATCCATCGCATCCATCGTGTCCAGCAGTGGACTTCTATCGGCTGACATTATAATAATGATGATGATCATAGTCACCTGCCTGTCACTTGGTGCCGAATAACAGTATCCAAAATGTTTTCCAATTTTTATTTCCAATCTACTCGATATATATACAGGTGGCCTTTCGAAAACCTGATAAAACTAAACGACGAAGCTCTTAAGTGATTTACGATTTATCTGTTAAATGAACATTGATTAATTGTATATAATATGTACTAGTTTCAAGAAACTCATTGGTAGCCAGGGTGCGGGGCAGGGGCTTCCAAACTGAAGGTATGGGGCTCGAACCCTGACTTAATCAATGAATTTCTCGGATAACATTGGCTATTAAATTATTTAGATTTAATTTACATTGCAAAATAAATGAAATGAAAATTAGTTGGAGGATTTATGTTACTACTGACTGTACTCTTATTGTACGGAACAACGGGGCATTAAACAGATACAAGAATCTCTGCAGGATGCTTTATCCTATAATGTGGGTATTTAAATAACGTTCCCTGTGGTTTAATTACGCCATTATGATTTAAAACAAAGAAATTTGAGGAAATTTATTTAACTGACAGTGATACATATTTGTAGATAATAAATGATTTTCGTTATTCATTCTTCTTAATATTGTTAAATAACTTTTTCTAATACTAGCCAATCACAGCAGTTGTGTCTTTCTGTAATGTATGTACCTATATTATTTATTGTACATAGAAAAATAAATACGAGAAACACAGCTATAAAGAAAATTTAATACAGCAAAGGCGAACTTATCCCTATATCAATCACCATGTCATAGTTGGTGTAGTGTAAGCAAGAAATAAACATACCAACTTAAAGCATAACGGTATATTATACGATGGTTTAAAAAGCTTCCGTTTAAAAAAATATACAACTTCTTACCTTAAATTACATAACTATATTAAAAAGTATTGAGATTTTACTAGATTTAAAGCAAAACTAATCCCTTTCAAAAGCCCAAAACCTAAGTGGGCAAAGATTTCAAAGCTCACTAAATGTACTGGCGTAACCAGTTCATTAAGCAGGCTGTAGCTGTGTAAAGGTACCCAAAGCGGGGGCTAGTTTCACGCAATCAGTTTAGTTCGGGCGGAATCGAACTGAACGGGGACACAGTGAAACTTTGTAAATGGGACTTGGATAATATGTACAGTAAAAAATCTTTGTTAAAGTATTTTTGGGCGACCCTGTTATTTTTAAACTAATCAACATATAATAAATATGTTATTGGCCACTACATAGTGAGTGGCCACTCCTAACAAATCAGAAATGTTGTATGACTTAAAATACGTGGGTGATCCGTTTTTAATATGTCTGTGTCTCACGGAAGTTTTGTCATTAAAATAGATATTAAGTTGGTTAGTTCACATTGATTGCCTTCACTGAATATCTTGTTCATTTCAATTTTCAACAAAAGTAAAAGTATACTGAAATATTGCGCGCCAGAGAGCCCATTATCTAAAATGATCTCTACAATTATCAGGATAATATTGCGAGCTTTTAATTGGATGGTCAAAGACGCCTAGTCTTAGTAAGATGGCATATAGTAGAGAAATTGGGACGGGTTCCGCCGTGGCGGGATGGCCTAGGGGTTCAAGGCGTTAGCCCGGATTGCTAAAGACGAATCACCTTCACCACTGGAAGGCTTCGTCACTTTTTCTTTAATATATGACATCTATTTCAGTTTATAAGTAAGACTTAAAAATCTAGGAGAGAATGAAATACTTTTGTGTCATCCGCCGGATTTTGATCGGCCTTTCACAGCTGAACAACTCAACCCAGATACCAACTAGACTGTGGTGTCGCCAAAGTAAGGACGCTAACCACGTATATATTCGTACATTAATCCGCCTGTTTCTATCTCTATTGCACGCGCATAATTTTATTATATTGCTGTCCTGTCTATGATGTCGGCGGTCATGTGCGAGCCAGACAGTTACAAAATTACGTCAGTCGAAATGTCGTTTTATTGAGTGTGTCATCAAATTCCGTAATGGTCGCCACAATCATAGACAGCGTATAATAAAATAAAAATAAATAAATAAAACGTTTATTCAAAAATCTTACAACTAAATACATATTTTCTTCTGCCAAACCACACAGTGGTTTGTTGGCAGACGAGGCCCCTTTGTGTTTGTGTTAGCGGTAGATATGTAACTTAACTTTATCTTAAACCTAAACTTACCTACTTAACCCTTTACTGCATGCTTTAATAGGTATGTGTGTAGATAAAGTAATGTCTCAAACTGTAAGCACGTAATTTGATATTAAAATACTCGTGTAACACTCTCTTCCAGCTCGTTTCATAAACCCACACTCGTATTCTGATGTCTTTTATTATGTAACAGTTACATAAACCACTATTATTTTCCCTCGATGCATACACGAACACCGTTTAGTTAGTCAACTTAGTCAACGAACATCCCTTTTGTTCGAATAAATAGTAAATTGCTTTTTCTCAAAAATGGACGGCAAAGTCGACGTTGCCGGTAAAAAAAAGTTCGTCGCGAAGTGCGTAGTTTATGGTCAGTCAAAAAATTAAAAAGTTAAAAACATTGCAGTCTCGATTTCGGGACTGCAATGTTGTATACAAATTCCATTATTTGTCGAGTTCCAAACTTTTTAAAAGTTGAAGTGGCCATATCAAATGAAGGCATAGGTCCATTAAACAGCCAAACAGATGATCAGTACTTATTATTATAATGTTGGTACCGCGACTATTTAGGTGTCTCAAATAGGTTGGCGTATTTTCAGCAGAAAAATATACTTCCATTTTTAATTAAAAAAATAAAACGGCGGCAAAGCAAATCTTTTTACGTTTTTCTGTGAAAATATATACATAACAATGTTGCTTCTCTAAAATATTTCTATTATATTTGCATTGATTGCGCCATTTTTGAGAAAAGCACTATATATCGGCTGGAAAGCTACTTGCTGGCTTCGGATTCAATTAAACGGACTCCCAAGGTCGTCCGTTTAAAACAAATCCTCAGCCAGCAAGTAGCTACTTCCGAGCCTCGACAATAATGTACTATTACCGTATTACAAGATCGAGTTTCCTCGTAGTCTGTACGAAACGTCTGTCTAAGCCATTCCGTTGTACAGTTAGGCGTGAATTATACACATACGGCGTAAGGCGAAGGCGCGGCGGAGACGAGGCACAGGCAACTTCAACGTCGTCGCAACAAAATAAAAAATAAAACTAAAACTTCGCCTACAATTTCCTTTAATAAAACGATACTAAGACTTATACCAAATCCTAAATTTAAAATTACAAAACGCCGATCTTAGTTATATATTTACAATACTACTTTTTATTGCACTCCTCATTACAGAAAACAATACAAGGAATACAGAAAATAAGAGGTTAAACAACAGGCTGTCTTATCGCTAAAAAGCAATCTCCTGCAGAGAAACTTTAATGTTGGTTATGGCGAAGATCCACAGGCAAATCAGGTTACGTATTTTCATCAACCTTTATTTCCAATGAACATTAATAATGAGGTTTGTTCATAATCAAGTCAGTTTAATGCAGTCATACCGGCTGTTTATGTCAAGCCAATCTTCAAGCGGCGTCTAGCGTCAAGTAGCGGAATTATAAGTACTCTCGACAATAGATTTCGCGCCGAACGGAAAGTAATGCTTAACGATTTTCATCTAATATCATAACCGGATTAACCGGAATTCTATTTTCAACTCCTTCTGCTTATAATATCAGTTATAAAGGGCAAGCTTTTTCCTCAGTCGCGACACATGTGACATATAGTGTCGAGTATCAGTATTTATAGTTCCGCTACTTGACTTGACTTAATAGTCGTTGTGGTAACAGAACTGATGTACGGAGTGAGTACTCGTGTCTTCCTAATTCTCTTTGGTCAATCTAAATGCAGCAGACTAGCCGAGCGCTAAATCGAAGCCTCAAGACAAGTTAAACCAATTTGTGCGCCCGGAGCTATATTAACTACCTCTCATAGATACAGCATTATGCAGTTCTGACTATTTTCGGAGTTTTATTTCCGACCACTTTGTCACGCTATGATTATACCTTCTACCAATAAATAAGAATAAGTACTTGTTATAAAACAAAGTCCCCCGCGTCTGTCTGTATGTATGTCTGCATGTTCGCGATAAACTCAAAAACTACTGAACGGATTTCCATGCGCTTCTCACCTATGAATAGACTGGTTCTTGAGGATCGAGGAAGGTTTAGGTGTATAATTTGTTAAGGTTTTGTGTAAATTGGTTGAACTACCCGTGCCAAGCCGGGGCGGGTCGCTAGTATTATTATAATGCGTAGTAGTATTAGGTAACGTATAGATAGACACGATTACAGTGTCTATTTTTGTATCTATATTATATTGTTACCTCTTGACGCTTAAACCGCTTAACTGATTTAGATGAAAAGTTTAAGTCTCAGGAAAGGACATAAAATACTTATTATCTACGAAATAGTCCCCTGAGGGGCGGAAAAAGGGGGGAGGGGGATTTACTACATATATAATATGTATTGTTGTACTAATTCTACGCAGAAGACGTCGCGGGCAGAAGCTAATGTTTGCTTTTTTTCTTGAAGATGAGCTCTATAATTTTAGATCGAAGCGAAAATAAAATTCAAACACGTCACGAGTTGTGACGCGTCACATAATATACAGTGTGGAAAAATTAATGGGCCCTGGAGGGAGTGCCTTAAAACCTTAAGTTAGCTCATTTAACTTAAAGGAAACATTCTTTGGTTTTTAAGAATAAACAAAACTGCATTCACATTTTTTTTTATTCGCTGTATCGCCTGGGAATCGAACCGACTAAAAATAAAAAAATAAAACGTTTGCTATTTTATTCCACTAGTCGATACAGTTCCTGTTAATGTTAATGTTGTTCGAGCCCTAATTGATAACGTGTTCAGTTTTCAATTCTTCTTAAGCCGTTCTCAATCCTATACATACCTATATCCTTCAATTTTGGCCATTCTTGTCTGTTCTACGCTCTTTATATTCATTTTGTTTCGGCTATGCTGTTTATACCATCATACAAATTAATGTTGTTTTAACGAATGCAGCGAATGTGATACGGCAATAATAGCATAGTAATATCCGATCGGCGCGATCGCCGCGGATGGAGGCTAAAACAAATTGACCCTTTTATAAAATATCTTACACACAGCAGCTGCTACAACGGGACTGTCCCTATAAAAAATATAGATATACACAGTAATCTATTTGTGTATGACTTGTACGAATACAGTGAGAGTCATTAGTAAGCCGGCGAATGTGATACGGCGCTAATAGCATAGCAATATCCGACGGACATCGCGCCTCGAATGAGATTGAGGGTCGAACACGATCAGGGCTATAACAACAGTACATAGATATAGGTAAAAAAGTTAGCTGAAGCTCCTCTTGCATTTAGTGGCGTACATATTAAATCACATTTAGAAACGGGTCTATCGCGAATTTATTTTGTTACCTTTATTTACCGACGTTTCGACACAGGTTTCACTGGTCGTGGTCGCGGCTAACTGACGTCCCAGCAAAATGTCAAAACAGAGATTTGTGTGACTACCCCACGAAAAGTGCATTTAGCCGCGACCGCGACCAGTGAAACCTGTGTCGAAACGTCGGTAAATAAAGGTAACAAAATAAATTCGCGATAGACCCGTTTCTAAATGTGATTTAATATGTGTTTAAACCGCGAAAGTTTTAAATGTTATAGTTGCGTACAATTTAAAAAACGCGGTAAATAGATTACTTAGCATTGACAGTAGATCTATTTATCTTTAATTTTTTTTTAAATAAATATATTAATGTTGGAATTTATTGAAAGGGTTGACAAATATAAATATAATTATAACACTTTAAACTCGCGTAAACACATAATTAATGTCATTAACGGGTCTAACGCGATTATTTCATAATTTTGCCTTTTTTCCGACGTTTTAGTGCGACGTTTTAATCGTTTTAATAGTTTTGATAGAGATACCGTAGGGAACACTAAAAGGGCCCACTGACTATCAGTCCGCCGGACGGTATCGGCCTGTCAGTTGTTCGGAACTGTCAATTTTTGTTCTAACTAACAGGCCGATATCGTCCGGCGGACTGATAGTCAGTAGGCCCCTTAACTTCACAAACAGCCGGGTGACTTCGCCCATGTAAAATATTAAAATAACGATTTTACCAAGAAAAAGATTATTATTCAATAAATAAAAAGAACTGCGCAACATATGTTAAATACATTTATTTACAATAACCTTTTACATTTAAAATAACCTGAGTAGACAGAGCCCTATTGAAATTTATTGTATAGTCCGTTGGATGTCCGTCCGTCCGTTATTAAAATAACGATTTTACCAAGAAAAATATTATCATTCATTTCATTAGACTGGCTTCGCAATAAATAAAAAGAGCTGCGCAAAATATGTTAAATACATTTATTTACAATAACCTTTTACATTTAAAATAACCTGAGTTGACAGAGACCTATTGAAATTTATTGTATAGTCCGTTGGATATTGCTCCATGCAATGTCATATAAAACATATTTCTATGGCTGCATGTCTTAACAGTTCAATAATGACTCTTAGTAACATACTGTGTGCAGGGTATATTTAGTTATAGGGGCATCCCTGGGGGCCTAGTCAAGATGATAATCGTTTGCAAAAAACGAAACGCTAAGATACAAACACACGTAAATAATAGCGTTTCGATTCGTTTTCTGCAAATGATTATCATCTTCGCTAGGCCCCCAGGGATGCCCTATAACTAAATACCCTGCACACAGTATGTCACTAACGGCTCGATTCGAACTTTAAGATACGACAAATATTTGGTCTAGAAACGATATGGATAAGATGTGACGTTTTTATTTGAAGAAACGTCACTTTTTACACTGACATATCTAATCCATATCGTTTCTAGACCTAATATTTCACGTATATTAAGTTTGAATCGGGCCGTAAGAGTCATTATTGAACTGGTTAAGACATGCAGCGAATGTTATGTCAAACCAAATTTGCAGTAAATAAGAACAAAAAAAAAACTATACATCCTTTTCTTTTGGGTTCTAGTACTAAGATAAAGATAGTATGATTCTCTCTGTCTATGTTTGAAATGAGACAGTCCTTTGACAAACTATATATTATGGCGTTGCATGGAGCAATATTCAACGGACATCCGGACCGGGATGGAGGCTGAAATAAATTTCAATAGGGCTCTGTCAACGTCAAGCGAGTTCAGGAGAGTTTTTTCGAGGCAAGGCATTATTTAACTATGTGAGGTGTACATTAAAGAGTATTGTAATGTATTTAAGTTCCGGTTGTTTATTGACGCAGAACGCTGCATAAAGCGTCACGTTATATATTACGACAAGACACACCTTTTTTCCGCTGAACTTGACGCTTTCGGTCTCTAAAATCAAGATTTTACATTAAAACCATTATATTACATTATTGTATAAGTATAATATAATTATGTTATCTGATAACTGCTACCAAAGCTAATATTTAACTTCCTATTATTTCTAAGTTTTAAAATATTTATATATTTATGAGGATGATTGTGAAGAAAAGAAGTGAATCTGTAAAAAATATGTTGTCTGTTTCTTGACAACCCTGCATAAAATCGAGTTGTATAAATACGGAGAAACGCATTGATTTTGAGCTTGCACGAAGAATTCATTTTCATAGCTGGTTGCAGAAAAAAGAAAAATGACTTCCAGGACAGAGAAAACAAATATACGAGAAAGTCTGCTATTAAATTGGAATGCTGCAGATTTTGTTTTCTTTATGTTTTGTATATTATTTTTGAGTATAACTAAGCAGGCAATTGCAGTATTTAAACATTGAGTGCCGGGAATCCGTTCGGCGGGTCCTGTGTACGCAGACTTTACTCTACAAAGCGGGAAAACGCTGGGATCGGGTACGAGTGTAGTTCTACGAAAAATTTGGCCGTGAATGTGTTAACATCTAGGTAAAATTAACACATTTTGCGCTAATTAACATTAAATTACATGTCTGACCTTGTCACTTTAAATTCAAAATGGTGATGGAAATGGTTGGCCAGACTAGACTATCTTAACCTTAGTGTAGGATGCAGCCCACACAACAAAAACATCTTATTTTATATCATAATTATTGACATATTTTTAATATTCCTACAATTTGTATTGTTTGCATGCTGTTTGTGAACAGCTAAATATGGAGGGCAACAAACGTGAACACCTGCAACTGTTTTAGGCAACTGAAGTTACGCCCTTCAGAGAAGCCAAAGAAGAACAACGGTCAATTCGAACAACGTGATAATTACTAGATACGAGAACAATTTGAGATCCAATAGATACGTTATAGTTTAGTTATCAACTAGTTATCTTTTGCCGTTCGATTCGAGAAACCAATTATCATTTTTGATATCCATTAGATATCCATTGGATGTCTAAGTAATATCTTAAGCAAATCTTAAAGAGATCGTTCAAGAGGACATTCGGAATCGCGTAAATGTCAAATTTGACATGACTCTTAAATATCTCGTTATCGTTTCTATTTCATATCTAGTTGATATCTAGATCATTGTTCGAATTGACCCGTTATATAATTACATATTCTTATTGATGTCTCCCATGAAGGCCACTAAAGGATGACACACTAGACCGGGCCGGGGCTGGGCCGGATCTTCCAGCGCTTCGTTTTCTATGAAAAGCACCACATGATCACAGATCAGCTGTCACAGAAAATGACATGTTGGAATCGTCGGCCCCGGCACGGCCCGGTCTAGCGTGAATCATCCTTTATTCGGTTTAGATAGTGTGAAGATAACCACACAAATTTTACATGATAATGTTGTAATTTTGTCCCCGAGACCGGAATTAATGACAGTTATATCACCCGTTCCTATTTAGAGACGAAAACTAAACTCCGTAGAAACTGTAAAACGAAATTTTATAATTCAAAAAATTATAATGCGAATCTGTCATTGCGCAAATTGCGACACTCAATGTAACTATAGTTGGTCAACACAAATTGTCAGTAAATAAGAACAATAAAAACTATACTCATCCTTTTCTCTTGGTTGCTGCTAGTACTAGTGTAAGACAAAGATATAGATAGATAGACTACTACAACCAGAGACTCGAGTATTTTCGAAACTATAGTTGGTCAAGCAAATCTTGTCAGTAGAAGAAGGCGGCAAATTTAAAAATAGTTGGCGCGAAGGGATCGTCCCACAGAATATTTGAATTTCGCGCCTCTTTCTACTGACAATATTTGCTTGACCAACTATATCATAGAATTTATGGAAGGGACTAGAATTTTAGAGAAGAGAGAGAGAGAGACAAAAGTGAGATTGGCCCGTATTCTATAGATTAAGATGACATTTGTCACAACTACTGCAGTGTTGTGTACTATGCTATGGAAAATCTCGGAATGCATCGCACGCGCCCAGCGAGCTGTGAGGGATTGGTCCATCCACTCAGCGAGATGGCTATGCGATATAATAGCGCCCTCTAGCGTTCGACACCTACAGCGGAGGTTTATGTATTATCACCGTCAGCTGTAAAGATTTCTGGAAGAGTCTAGAATTTTTGAAAATAGACTGAGCGTGGTGTACTAAGCCGAGGGACTTGGCTGGAATAACAATGACCTTAGGTGTGACCTACAGCGGCATGATGATGCAGTGAATGGCAAACGTGACGGGTGCAGTTAATTAAGAATTCTTCTGGAAATGCGCATAACCAATTCTTGGACTTCATTCGTCGGTTTGTGGTCGCGGCCGCCATTATACTTTGTACTGCTGCTCCAGCTCTCACCAGTGCGTCGTTAAGGCCTATTACGGTACATCATGCATTAATACTTTGTATTGTGAAATGTTTTTCTTATACTTATTCTGTAGGTACTTGACTTTGGCAAAGGCCCTAGAGGCTGCCATTTCTCTAACAAATAAAATAAGTAAATTGGATTCTTTGCGCTCCAATACATATTTCGAAGAGCTTAAAAGTTTTTAGGGTTCTTATAGGAACCCTTATAGGACCACCCGTGCGTATGTCTGTCTGTCCGTCTGTCACAGCCTATTTTCTCAGAAACTACGGGACCAATTAAGTTGAAATTTGGTATACATAAAATATGTAAGTTTGTGACCCAAAGACGGACATGTAACGTAAACAAATTAATTTTAAACATGGAGGTCACTTTTGGGGGGGTAAATGAGAAAATTAAAAAGTAAAGTTTTTCAAACTATATCGTGTTACATATAAAATAAAAAAGCTCATTGTGAGAATCTCAAATATTTTTTTTTTATAATTTCAGGATAAACAGTTCAAAAGTTATTCAAGAAAATAGGCAAAAAATTACCATTACCTCCCTTTATCTCCGAAACTACTTGGTCTAAAATTAAAAAAAAAATACACCAAATAGTTCTTTACCTATAGATCACAGGAAAACCTATTAGAAATGTGCAGTCAAGCGTGAGACGGACGGGACGGGATTACTTAGTTTTTGATCCGACCCCTACGGGTTTTTTAAACATATTTCACTCACGTTTCACATAAAAAATACATGGTTTAAATTGTGCAATGTACGGAACCCTTGGAACGCGAGTCCGACTCGTACTTGGGCGGTTTTTAGATTAAAATCAAAGCGAATATTGAATTTTAATTAAAATGATTTTTTCCATCCCATTTTGTAGGGCTAAAGTTAGCCTACATGTCTACATTTCATGTGGGATGAAATAACTTAAGGTTAAGGAAATAACTGTATTTGTTTGTCTACATTATGGTTATTATCTCTGTTGTAGGTACCTGGAAGTACATATATTATACATATTTGCGACCAACCCTACTAATATTACAAATGCACAAGTAACTCTGTCTGTTTGTCTGTATGTCTGTTACTGTGTTGTGTTATTTAGTATCGGAACAGTTTGAGGCCCGAGGAAGGACATAAGATAGTTTATATTATTACCATCATCACCATCCTAGCTATTTTAAAACAATAAAAAAACAAAGCGTACTCTGTTTGCACTTTTGCATTATTATATTCTATTTTAACTGAAAAGCAACACCTTTTTGCTGAAAGCTACAAATATATGCTACAAAACTTACCACTTTGCCCCTTCATGCATCCATCTTGTATCGGAATACTATAACATAGTCATATTCAATGCAGATTATAGATAATGTTACACAATGTGGCACTCACGGAACACCGTATATACTGTCCTATAGATGAGCGCTGCGTATATGTAGAGTAGGGGTTAGACACACAGTCATAGGACATTGACAGTAACTTATCTTTGAACATAATATTGTCTTCGGTTACCGCGACAGTCACTCATGAAATAAAACTATGAAAACGGATTATATCGCGTATATTGAATTTATAATACATCCCGACGTTTCGAACTCTTTACAGCGTTCGTGGTCAACGGGCGACTGAGGAAAAATTACAAAATGCAAAAATACCCACATACTAAAATAATGAACAATCATAGACTACAAACTTTAAGGCTGGCTGATAAAGGAGCAAGCGAGACATAGACTGTGAGACCGTAGTGTTGGATGATGCTGGACATTCTGATGTTTTGAAAAGATGTGTCCCGCCGAGTTTGTTGCCGGTCCCATATTGGTATACCCTCCTACAATTTAGGAGGGAATTAAATCTTCTCGGGTCCGTGGTGTAGGGTTGGAGCCGGCATAGTTTTTTTTTTTTTTATCGCGTATATATATATATATATCTTTACTTGAAAAATAATTATAGTGTATAACTAGCCTTATGAACCGATTTTGCATGTACAACCAGCCTTAAAGTTTGTAGTCTATGATTGTTCATTATTTTAGTATGTGGGTATTTTTGCATTTTGTAATTTTTCCTCAGTCACCCGTTGACCACGAACGCTGTAAAGAGTTCGAAACGTCGGGATGTATTATAAATTCAATATACGCGATATAATCCGTTTTCATAGTTTTATTTTATCTTTGAACATTTAGGGATTCACGATGGTCGTTCAAATTTCAGATGCAACTACTGCTCCCATCTAATCTGTTCTAATTGTGATCTTGTAGCGCGTATCGTCACTTTTTGCGTTCAGATTACGCTCAATTTACCTTGTTTAAATAAATAGTACATTCTAGCCGGGCAATGGAAAGAGGCATTTTCTGACGAGGTACCCAGATGCCAAGGCTCGAGGTCCGAGTCAGAAAATGCCTGTTTCCACCTAACTACATAGTCGTATTACGAAAAAAGGCGACTATTTCCGAGCATGTTTAAGAAAAACTACACATAAAATACCTACCAATGGAGTTTCCCAAGAGCACATCGCTAAGCTCAATATTGAATTGGACCCTGTGTTAGCCCAAAAGCATGTGTGGTTGATGTTTCGTAGAGATAAAGAATTTACTTAATTGTTTCCCAAGGTCAAGGATATTTGTGTTAGTATAATGTAGACATTGATGACGATGACTTAATATTAATTTAATAAGGTTTTTTTTATAAACATTTTTGGTGTAATTGGCCGATTTCATATATGTACTCGCAAAATGATCCTACTGTCAACTACTAGCATTATTTATTATACTGTGTGTGTTTAACATTTTTGTACATATGTTTGTCGACCGGTCTGGCCACTTCCCACTAGGGTAATGACACTGCCTGTGAAGCCGATAGTCCTCCGTTCGAATCCCGGTAAGGGCATTTATTTGTGTGATGAGCATAGATATTTGTTCCTAAGTCATGGGTGTTTTCTATGTATATACAAACTCCGCGAAAACCGCCTGAGATGGTATGGGCATGTCATGAGAAGAAGTGAAGACCACATGACGAGAAAAGTAATGGCCATTCAGGAGGGAAAAAGAGGTTCAGGCCGACCCCCCGCGACTTGGAGTCAGACCATTAAAAAGGACCTGAAATTGGTGGAGGTAGATACGGAGACAACACAAAACCGTACATTGTGGCGTAAACGTACAAGGAGGGCTGACCCCAAATGATATGGGACATATACAGCCAGGAAGAAGAAGAATATATCGTTGTCTGAGTACCCATAACAGAAGCCTCCTTGGGCTTACTGTGGGACTTAGTCAATCTGTGTAAGAATGCCCTATAATATTTATTTATAATACTTATTTATGTTCGTCTGTAAGCCCTATTGATCCTCGCATTCTTGACTAAGAAACAATACCAAGACATGTTATACCCAATTACCCAGTTTCCAAAGTAACACTATACATGCGCAATGCCTTGACTTGTTAACTACCCCATTGTCTCTCTCCATTATTCTCATAATGAGCGCACGAAGCGTGTCAAAATGAAAACGATACAAGTGACACTTTTTAAGCTGATTCAGACACATTTAACGTTGATTGTTTGATCAGTCTGTGTCATCGGCGGAACATCGCTTACGTTGATTTATCGCTTTAAGAGCATTTTGTACCGCTATATACTTTAAAAAGAAGGTATTTAAAAAAATTGAACTACGATTTCGAACAAACAAAAGATAACATGAAAAGGGCAAATGAAACTGGACTGATTTACGAGTAGCTTCAAAAAATAAAAATAAATAGTTTGTCATCCCCAAGTTTGAATACTAAATATTAATATTTTTCAAAGGACATTGCTAAATGCAGATTTTCTTATAATTATTCAGTTGCTGATAGTTTAAACTTCACAAAAAAAATAGTTAAAAAAGGCAAAGCTACGGCAAATAACAATAAAAATTAAACAAATAAAATATAAGTTTTAACTTGACTACCGTTATCCAGGGAGAAAAAGATAGATAAAGAAATAAGCGTGCACTATCTTCTTAAGTTCTTTTTTAAATAAAGTGCTGACGCCATCTGAGTGAAAGCCATTTGTGTTGGCTGCTCTATTTAGCTAGAGCTCATTAAATGCCGATGGATAAAAAGGGGTGGAAAGTGGAAAAAAATATCAGGTAAGTTTATTGAACCTAGAAAGAAGCCACATAAGCGCTGCAACTTTCGTCACCATTTTAAGTTTAGAATCCTTTACTGTAGACAGCTTTTTCTTGTGTGTGATGCATATTGTATTGATTTTAAACATTATTTTTGTCATTTTCTATGAAAAGGGACCTTATTGTCGATGGCGCTTACGCCGCACAGCGTCGCGCGGCATTGTATTTATACCGGAGCATCGTTTATGATGGCGTAAGCGCCATCGACAATAAGGTCCCTTTTTATAGAAAATACCACATTTTATGACTGTTGACGTTATATTACCCAGCGAAGCCTTAGTAACTATTACATATAGCGTATAGCTAAGTAAATTTAGGACGTTTAAATTTTATATTAAATACAAATTTTGTTCCTTTATTTTTAATTTTTTCCTCACTTATTTATGATTGTTTTTATTTTTTTATTGTTTGTTGCTTTTAGTATTTTCTGTATATACTTGACGATAATTCTCTTAATTTCGTGCTATTTTAAGTAAAATGACATGTAATTTCAATTAGAGAAAGATAAACTAATTTAGATTAGAAATTATTAGATTAGTCTAATCATTCATTAATCATTTCTTTCATTCACGTCAAATTTAGATAAAAAGCCAGTAATTAGGGGAAAAACTATAGGGGAGACCGACGTAGGTTAACACAAAGATAAGTTGACACCGAGTCCATATCTCGCAAACTATAGACGCTAGAAGTATGACTCCCAAGAAAGAAATGCTTCATTTTCCATTCTAACCAACTTCATCATATATTGTTTAGGCCTCAGATGATCAATTTAAGTTTTACAGCGGTGAGTGCTAAAATGTAATATTTCTAAGATTCCTCTTCGTAGTAGGTAGGTCGGCTCCAACCGCTGGCTCGGTACTTAATCCAAACAATCTCATGAATCTACGTACAAAAATGGAATTTCTCGGAAATGTTATTGTATAGCTGCTCTTTATTTGAAGTTCATAAACGCATGCTTACTTGGAAAATAAAACATATTTATCTATTCGCCACCTGAATATCTTCCATTGAAAGGAGTCGCGAAAAAATATGTATCTATTTAAGTAATATTATCAGTGATAATAATTATAATTTATCACATAAAACTGTCTAAAGTCCGAACTATGACAACCAAATGTAACATTAAAAAAAATTAACAAAAAATAAAACATTTGAAAACGAATTCAACATTTAGGTACTTACCGTATTTTCTTACGGTTGTTATGTGTGGCTAGGCATTATTAAGAGTGGGCATAAAGCCAGGAAATTAGAACGGAACAAAAGATATGGCACGCCCCGCATAACTTGCGACAGAAGATAAAGCTATCGCGCGGGTTTGAACGTTATACCTTAATTTGGTACTCTTAAAATACGCTTATGTTTACAATTTGGTGGCGTCGCTCAGCTACTTATATCGCTAGATTTTTTTCTACTCAAATTATACTTCTGGTATGCAGGGTAGCAATATACAATTGAAAACCAAAATAGTCATGTATTCTTTCTAGTTATTTATCCAACTTATTATCTTTATATATTTTTCTTCTTAGGTTAAAAAAAAAAATATTTACATACGAGATAATATATACAGTGGTACTACGTAAACGAAATTAATAACTAAATAGGTAGCTTAAATTTAAAATAGGTTCTTGAGGCTTTGTAACAAGGATGCTGGCGGCATTTACTCGCTGTATCGCAATGCTGATACGAAAAGTTAGGTTGTTTATAACTTGCATATAAAAGTAAAATACAAAAACACATAAAAAACAATAAAAAATACATATAAACACATTATATAAAACCTAACCTAGGGTGCCTCCAGCAGCGGGGCAGGTCCCAAGCTGCCTAGCCAACTTTATTCTTGTAAGATTCTGGTCAGAGTGCCCTTGGAATATCATTTCGTTTCCATGATATTATTTTCATGTCATTTGCCTTTAATCAATAAATAATAATGTAACATTTTTATGTTTGATTTATATAGCTATTATATTATATTTAAGTTGTATTTGTTGCGCTCTCTCGGAAAGGTTTTCACGGAAGACCAGCGTCGGGGACCTCAAAGGTTCCTTAAGATGAGTGGAGACCGTTTCAGGAACGCTTTATAACCAGCAATCTATGTTAGCGTCATTAGTTAAGTTTAAATTAAGCGTTTTTGAATTAAGCATCTTCTATTCTATTCTATTCTAACAATTTTAATTAAAACTACAATTTTTTATTAACATTTTGCAAGAAGACCAGTTAACTAAATTATGTTATTTCAAGAATATTGTCTTAGCCGGGTTTTTCCACTTATTCAGTAATGAAATGACTTGGTCACACAAATTTAACGTAGGGTAAGTACTACGATTTGTTGTTTTAGGATCCCTCATCTATGGGTATATTTTGTATGCCGATGACGAATGTTTGCTTTTCACTATCGTCTGTTTATACCAACGTTCAAGCTCGGAACCACTTTATTTAGGCCTTTCGTCAGCTATCACACGATAGGTTAAGGGGCCCACTGACTATCAGTCCGCCGGACGATATCGGCCTGTCAGTTGTTCGGAACTGTCAAATTTTTGTTCTAACTATCAGGCCGATATCGTCCGGCGGACTGATAGTCAGTGGGCCCCTTAAAGATGGCTAAAATATAATCAATTTTATTTATTTATTCTCGTCGTTAAAGACAGGCTGACTAAGATTATAATTATACTATTTTAATAAGTTGGTATTTTTTTAATACATAATTAATGTCATTAACGGGTCTAACGCGATTAAATTTCATTAATTAATGACATTAATTATGTGTACAAAACGCGAGAGTTTAAAGTGTTATGTTGGTATTTCTTATCAAATTCTTATTCATATACCCTATAACCCTCTATTTAGCCGATAGTTCGGGTTCGAATCCCGGTAAGGGCATTTATTTGTGTGATAAGCACAGATATTTGTTCCTGAGTCATGGGTGTTTCTATGAGTCAGTCTGAGTACCCATAACACAAGTCTCCTTGGGCTTACCTATAATATATATTTATTTATATACTTGTACCCCCAACATTTTCACGCTTGTCATCTCATATATTTGTGTTCAGGACATCGAACTGAATGAATTGACATGAACAGAAAGTAACATAAAACCTGATTCGCCAACCTACTACTTGAAATATTAACTTTAAAACCCCAACTTTCTTTAAGACTTTTCAAGTCAACTGGATATCAAGCATTTCTGTTAAATTTATCTACGTACTGTAAATCTTGCATTTGAGATCTTCACTTCAAAGTTAGCAATTTATTCTGAGAAAGACGTTATTTATGCTTCTCAGCGCCACTTACACCATCCCACTAACCCGGGGTTAACCGGTTAAATCTGGAGTTACCATGTTTACCAGTACTATTTGGCACTGGGTTAACAGTTTAACGGGCTAACCCCGGGTTAGTGGGATGGTGCAAGTGGCGCTAAGTCTATTATAATAACTTAGGTACCTATTACTTAAGATTGATTTGCTTTCATGCCTGTTAAGCGTAAACATTTAATCATCAAGTAAACTGTCACTAACAGAAAAAGAATTAATCTTAACTTCTAAGTTGTTTTTTGATTTGGTTAGCTTACTAAATTAAATGGGATTTCATCGGGTTTCACCATTAAAATCTTGAAAGCTTAAATTATATTAGTATTTAAGTACAAAACATGTTGTATTGTAAATTAATATATTGGATAATAACAAGAGGAGGACTCGCGCGAAGGCGCCTTTTCATACAAACGTAGTCCTCATTTTCCTCTCTGGATTTTAACATTATTAAAAACAGTTTATCACACATGTGGGTATTTTAGCATTTTGTAATTTTTCCTCAGTCACCCGTTGACCACGAACGCTGTAAAGGGTTCGAAACGTCGGGATGTATTATAAATTCAATATACGCGATTAAATCCGTTTTCATAGTTTTATTTCATGAGTAACTATCGCGGTAACCGAAGACAATATTAGTTTAACACAATTTGTTGTATATTAACTACAGCTATTGTTGTATACAAACGTAGGGGTTTGATTATAAGAGTTAGGAGCATTTAAAAATTTGTATGTAATCTGTTTTTCGCTCCTAATTTTTACAATAATCAAAAAATTTCAAAAAGGCAAACGTAGCCATGATTAATATACATCAAATTATGTAAAAACATTTGCCATAATATCAATATCCAGAGAGGAAAATGGGGACTACGTTTGAATGGGGAAGCGGCAGTCCCCTTTCCTCTTAATATCAAATTTAATTTAATTAGTAAATTCTAATCCGCCTCCTACATATAACTGCCCATAATAATCATGTTTATAAGCAACGCGTGTTTCCCCTAAGCGTGTATTTTCAGATTCGATCACGGCTTGTTGACTTTAACTTTGCTTTTAACGCACGAGATCAGCACGTTGATTTTAACTTTGCTTGTAAATAAACGTTTATAAGCAATTATTTAGCTACTTCTCGTATATCTTACGAAAGTCTTTAGGATCATTTCAATGTAGCTTTTCTAGTTGAAGGCTCAAACGTGGTAATAAATAATAATAAAAGTAAAAAGCCTTTTATTTCCCGCTAAATTGTTACAGATAATTAACGATTCCTTACTTTATGAAGGTTAGTAAATCAATATTAGTTTTTTGCTCAAACACTAGTTTTTGGGTTGTTAGTGGCTTATAAATATTTTCAACACACTTGTTCAAAACGACATTTTTATTCCACCGATTTTTGGCTCATAATCCTAGATATTAAATAATATGCGTGCTTTTTCAGTATAATAACACTCGTGCTTTTTCATTATATTATCCGACTGAGTTAAGAAGGTAACTGATTGCTAATAATATGCATGGAAACGGAGCCTTCTTTAATTGGTCGGACTGGCGGGCACTGGCGCCCCCCGACCGCCTGCCACGCGGCGGCCCGGCCGGCAGTATGACAGATTTTAGACTTTTACTAACTGATTTAACAATTAAAATTTGATTAATATGAAAGTTTCTTTTTTTCCTCGCAAGTGTGTTGAAAAACGTCGTATGAAACGCGTGTGCATTGGTCGTTACGCACATCGGCTTCCTTATTGCGCGCTCGCTTACAGCTCGCGCGCACAATATCGCCTCGTGTGTTATGATCAACTTAGCACACTTGTATCACAATGTACTGTTACTAAATAATTTGTATGTAACAGGAACCCCTCTCAGGTGAAGCCTCTTCCAAAGTTTGCCATTTTGATCGGTCTAGTGCGGTTTGATGCCATTTTGGTCCAGCTATTTTTATGATGTCCTCGTCCCAGCGTGAGTGTGGCCATCCACTGCGTCGCTTGCCTTGAGGGCCTTTCCATAGTGTGACGATTTTCGTCGTGCGGTCTTAAAGTCGTGCCACGTGGTACTCAAACTTTGAAAATCAGCTCTAAATTTGACAAAGTTACCTACTTATTATTGTAGTTCCTAATGCAAGCAAGATGCACTGCAAGTGGGGTATCTTACTTATTTTATAAAGATAAAATTGCCCCAAGCGAGAACAGTCCCTCTCGTACTATTGATTTATTACGAATATTGTAGTCTGATGGAAATATTTATTTGAATAGTAGTTTTTCAATAAAGTTCGTTCATCATCATCATAATTTAAGAGCATGGCTCTTGTCGGTAGAGTATGCGTCAGTTTTCGCGGTCCTCGGCCAGGTTCTGTAGGTCCCTGTAAGACACGACATTTGCTTTTGCTTTTAGTTGTTCTGTGTAGCTTGCTCGTGGGTTTCCTCATCCTCTTCTCGCTTCGATCTTGCCTTCCAATATAGTTTTAAAGAAAGTGACGTGTCTTATCAAGTGACCTATCATTTTGCCTCGTCTATTCTCTATGGTCCAGTATGGTCAGTAGGTTTCTCTTCTCTCCAACAATTCGCAGCACTTCCTCATTCGTTTTACTTCTAATATCTTAAAAACGTTAAAATGCCAGTTTACCAGAACTCAACTAGAACCCCCACACGTACATAATCGTTTAGAATATGTGATGATGATGATGATGCTCTCCTGACCGATTTCGGCCGCAGCGACTGTGTGCTCTGGAGTAGGCAATTTTTAATTCGCGTTATTAGCGTGTAGCTGATCCGCTCTCTGGTGCGCCCTTAGGTGGCTCACGTACCCTATCTTCTTGCTAAATACTCGAGCGCATTTTGGGCACGTCAGAATATGTGACCAAGAGCCATCTTAATTCCCTTACCTACCATCTACAATCGATCTTACCTCACCATCTCCCCGTGCCGAATCACGAATACTCAATAACCCCTAAATTATCCTAAAAGGGTACTTAACGAATTGAACAAGATCGCCGGCGTAGCTTTACGTCGATATGTTTAATGATCCGAGCGGAATTCCACTTGAATTTACAACTTTCGTTCGCTGTAAAGTTTGCGAAATTCGAGTAAATGTGATGATGTTAGCCGAGTTTTGGTCGCGTGTACGAATACCAGCTCGTACCAATGTGTTAGTTTTACATATACAGAACCGATTTGTTTAATATTAAATGCTAACAATCTAGTGGTTGAAAAATGTATTCATCCGCAGCAAGATCTAGGATTCCATCGTTCTGACTTGAAATTGCAATTGCATCCCAGTCAAATCCCTTCACATGTTTTCCCGAGGGGCTACAGTATGGGGTTCTTCAAAAAAGGAGTGTACAGGTTTTTAAAGGGTTGGCAACGCGCGTGTAATATCTCCGGTGTTGCAGGCGTCCATAGGCTGCGGTAACTGCTTGCCATCGGGCGGGCCGTATGCTTGATTGCCACCGACGTGGTACTTTAAATAACGATAAAATTAAATACCTTAGTTACGGTGAGGATCAAAACATTAATTTCCAGCTCCAAATTAAGGTATACAAAAAAAACTTAGAACTTGCCACGCAATATCGTGAAATTGAAGGCCTAGTTGCTGAACCTAACATCATAGGCCATTTTGAGAGAATGGATGAATATTAAGAGCGTAAGTAGACCGCCACTGGAGCGACATGGTGGAGGCCGATCCGAACTGCGCGAACTCCGAGTAAAACATTGTCGAGAATTAGCACAGGACCGAGAAGTCTCATGTTGAGTCACTAAGCCTGATTGAATAAAAATAAAACTGCTTGCTAGTGAAAGCCACTACCAACAAATATATATTTTTTGACGGGGGACGTTTGCATTTTCGGTTGCCAAAAAATATCTGCATCCTGTTTCGATCTGAAGGTTTTTAGCTTTTGCACATGAAGTATCTGAAACAAACTCATTACCAGTTGTAGACCGTAAAGCGGATGCCGCATTCCAGTAAGAAATTTCAGTTGCTTTTTAGGGTTCCGTACCCAAAGGGTAAAACACTGATTTAAACTTTCACGATTTTTACTCATTATTATTCACAACGACGGGACTTAAAAAAAAAACGAGACCCTATTACTAAGACTCCGCTGTCTGTCTGTCTGTCTGTTCGTCTGTCACCAGGCTGTGTCTCATGAACCGTTATAGCTACAGTTGAAAATTTCACAGATGATGTATTTCCGTTGCCGCTATAACAACAACTCTGGACTCGCAATTCAATTTGATTGTATATTCAAGCTTCGAATGCTTAGACGACCTCATAAAGCGGCTCTTTAAGTCGCATAGAATTTGCTAGAATATCTGAATAAACCAGGCACAATCAGGCCGCGAATAGTGAATAATTCTCTCATTTCGTGCTTTAGCTTTTATTTTTGCTCTGCGGTTAAGTCTGTTGGGATTTTGAAAGATTTAAAATAGACAAGCTGTAAGTAACTAATTTCAGCTATAAGTAGTAACATAATATTACATACTGGAACCATTAAAATGAAGTAATTTTATTCATTTTGAGAAAAAATATTGATAATTTTTTAATTATAAATATTGAAATTATGCAAAACTTTATATACCACAAGATTATATGCTTACAATACTTTGTGCTTAGTGGCGAATTGTACAAAAAAATAATTATTACAAATAAAATTATGCGAGATGAAAGAAGTAAGGTTTCCAGTTGCCACCGACGTAGTATTGAAAAAAAATACCAAGTCTCGCTTCGGACATAAATTTTATGCCAAAAGATACTTCGATCATAAAAAAATATGCATAGAGTACGTATGCGTATCTATCCTGTGCCAAGAGAGTTTATGCTAACAGCATATTATGCCTAAAGTTATTATGCAGAATAAGTTTATTACGAAAACAATTATGCCAAAGATTAATAGAGAGATAGAACCACAATTATTAGCACCCCCGAACGGGTTAATTACACCACATAAACGCGTACCTCAAAATAATTACGTACCTCAAAGGTCACCTCACACGGCTCTTCAAGCACGGTCACCGTGACATACGGCCGTGTTAATAACCCGGCTCTTGGGTGACAAACTGTGAGCGTGCTTGGGCCGAGGGCGTCATTAGGTTGAGTGTGCCAACGCTAATTGGGACCTGCTATGGAAGCGCCAAGTCTAGAAGGTCATTGAAGGTGTATTGAAATAAAATTATTCTGGACTGTCTTGAGCTGGTTGATTTCAGGTCATTGTTGTAAGCCTGTGAGGTGAAGATGTGAAGCTCAATGTGTAGTTCAAATCGACTACCTATTTCACTTTAAACGACTCTGCGAAACAATTATCATGATTTAGAATTCCATTATGTTATGTTAAAATCAAAGGCCAGACATTCCGCTGATACAGTCATGTACTGAATGTTTCTATTCGTTTCTATAGAAAGAGGTAAACAGGTTTTTTTTCTTAAATAAGTCATAATCTGTATTTCGACTCGTTATTCCATCGAGCGAACTTTTATGACGGTATATGTAAACGTGGCGTTTAACTACCTACGACTTTAACTATTACTAAATTCAAAATACGATGCCAACAATTTGCTGTTCCCTTTGTTTTAATGAAAAAAAAAAAACAATGTTGGTTTAAACATATCTCTCCCTCAGAACAAAGAAGGAGATTTAGAGAGGTTGAAATCTTTCCTTATTATTGTGGTATATTTTGCACTAAGAGTGTAGTAAGCAAAGAAAGCCTTATTAATAGCAGGCTTATGTGCCTAATCTTAGACTTCCGTTGACTCGGTGGTATGCTCAAGCGACGGTAAGTTGGAAACAAGATCTAACTTCCAGTTAAGTATGCGGTAACTTGGACAAGTTCTGACATGTTCGTTAGATACCTACAGGTATAAGGTGCTCGAAAAATATAGTCAGGCTTTGGTTTGAAGTTAAAAAATAAGAGTCTAATAATAGTAACTTAAATGTAATTATTTCCTGCAACATACATAGAAATAACGCAAGATACATAAGTAGCTGTTTTCTACTTCAGCACTTTTATTTGTCAATTAAAAGACTGCCAGTTATATCTAAATCAACTTCATTAGAAGCGCAACGCGTGGGGCGAGCCAGCGCTTGTCTATAGTATCATAATAGCAGTGTTATTATGAAAAGAAATACAGTATAGTACAACTAATGTATTTTTTAATGCTAACTCAGAACAAAGAAGGAGATTTAGGGAGGTTGAAATCTTTCCTTATTATTGTGGTATATTTTGCACTAAGAGTGTAGTAAGCAAAGAAAGCCTTATTAATAGCAGGCTTATGTGCCTAATCTTAGACTTCCGTTGACTCGGTGGTATGCTCAAGCGACGGTAAGTTGGAAACAAGATCTAACTTCCAGTTAAGTATGCGGTAACTTGGACAAGTTCTGACATGTTCGTTAGATACCTACAGGTATAAGGTGCTCGAAAAATATAGTCAGGCTTTGGTTTGAAGTTAAAAAATAAGAGTCTAATAATAGTAACTTAAATGTAATTATTTCCTGCAACATACATAGAAATAACGCAAGATACATAAGTAGCTGTTTTCTACTTCAGCACTTTTATTTGTCAATTAAAAGACTGCCAATTATATCTAAATCAACTTCATTAGAAGCGCAACGCGTGGGGCGAGCCAGCGCTTGTCTATAGTATCATAATAGCAGTGTTATTATGAAAAGAAATACAGTATAGTACAACTAATGTATTTTTTAATGCTAACTTCTAAGCAAAGATCGACAGAAAACCAAATCGATTTACTCTTATCGTATACATGTAGGTATTTACTTTGCTTTTATTTGTTACTGTAGGTGTTTGTGTGCAACAGTACAAATAAATAGGACTTAAAATTCTCGGGCCTGTCTTTTCAAATCTGGAACCATTATTATTGTTATTATGTACCGTAAAACCTCCCAACTGTAGTCCAAAACTCCCAAATGTGGTCCAAAATTAACTGTATTTTTTTCGTTCAGCTGTGTCTTTTACTGTATTTTTTGTAGGTTCTAAGACGAGGTATGTTTATAAATGGAAGAAAAAACTCGGAGTAAACCAAAAGGAAAATTGGTATTGATCTTTTTCCTTTTGAAGTTGTGTGACTATAGTTTGTTGCAGTATTGAACTATATTTGGGAGGTTTTACGGTACTTGTAGCACAAAATACTATTATCATTGCACAAATATTTGGTCTATGGGAGATCCTTTGACCACTGACTAGCTTCGATTCAATCAAATAAACAGAACGCTCAGTGAAACAGCATTAATGAGTAGTGGACGGAAACATTTAATTAACAACAGTAGTATTCCTTAATTTCCATTCCGTATCTGGAGCGAACAATTCAATGCATTCAGGCTTGTATACCACTATAAACTTTCATTAAGTAACTTAGAATAAATTTAAAAGTGGAAAAATCAATGCCTTGGTTCAGACTTGAACTTACGGTCTCTGGATCGATATTCCAGCGCTCTGCAA
Source organism: Cydia strobilella (assembly GCF_947568885.1). Classification (NCBI taxonomy): domain Eukaryota; kingdom Metazoa; phylum Arthropoda; class Insecta; order Lepidoptera; family Tortricidae; genus Cydia; species Cydia strobilella. Next base: position 19,443,604 of record NC_086044.1, read on the forward strand.
ACTGAGCCACCAAGACCTCATCCAGTCAGCAAATCTTTCCACTATATGCGTCTAGGGGACCCTAGCGACATCTACTGTAAGAGCGTTACACTTCTAATAGCATCGTTCGCAGACGTTTCTGCTTGTTAAAAATTAATATATAAGTAGATTGTAGATTTGTCTTATTTTACGATATTTTTAATAGCATATTTAATATCATTAACGCGATTAAATTTCATTATTTTACCTTTTTTCCGACGTTTCAGCTAGTTAGTACTAGCTGTGGTCACGGAAGACTGACGTTGGAAAAAAGGTAAAATAATGGAGAATATTGTAGGTAAATTAGGTCGGTATAACCTGAATGAAGAGAAATATCAATTCCTTCTGCTTACAAATGGACATGAAGGAGTACAACTTTTGTTAATTGCATTAATCAATATTGGATTTTTATTGTTCAATTCTTGTCGACTGGTACTTTGCTAAAAGTTGCCTAGAAAACTTCGACGGTTGATAAATGCCCGATGAGAAATTATGGCAAGAATTAAAATCATTTTTCATTTCTCATGCTCTGAAAGAGGGTCATTGTTGTTCTAAAAGGTGTGCAGAAAATGATACGTGTCTGCACTAGAGCATTTTACGTTCGAAGTACGATTTTTTTAATTTTTTTACGATAAGCAATTGAAGTTTGAGTTTAAATGTATTTGTTATACAATTTCCATTCTAATATTTGACTCTCCATTCTACGAATAACGATACTTTTGCCTGAATTTTTAATTGAAAGTACCCTCAAGAAATACTATAAAAATGTATACTTAGTCATGTTTTAAAAAAACTACATGCATTTTACTTTCCTCGTATTCGAAATGAAAAGTAGAGTGTTAAAGGCATCATTTCAACCTCGGACTATTGGCAAAATACCTCGGCAAGATTAAGTGCATTTCATCGCTTGATTAACAATCTACTATTGTACTATTTCACGAATAGCATTCATTACAGTTCCTGCCCGATTAATTTATCCGCATACCATAGTATTCATATTTACATTTAGATAGATTCTGACTGACTGCAAAACATGTAAAGTATGGCACAGAAAAATAATTTCTTAGAAATATGTGGCGCAGTCGGTGTGGTATTTTTACAATTCAAAAGCGTCGTCTTGATATTTCCATACACTTGAACAAACAACAGGATTTGAAGATTTGAAATGAGTTTAAATCGGAAAAAAACTGAACTACATTATGCCACAGATTTTGCAGTCGTTTTAGGATTCAGTTTGAGAGATTACCCTGCGGCGCTCAAAGCGGGGTTAACTCAAATTTTAAAGTAACTTGCAACTGTGTTTTTATCAAACTGGCTTCAGGTAGGTAGTTTCGAAAAGTGTAGTTTTTTAATATATATGCACTCAATAAATTTACTCTATATTAAATGTTATTTACAGACTACAATACATAAAAACAAACCAATTTTTGCTTGAGACTTATATAAGTATAATATTATTATGTATGTATGGATCAATCCATTTAAAGCGCCACGTTTCTATCTTATTATTAAATTTAGTATTTTAGTTTTTAATTAATTTTATGACTTTTATGTTTAGATTATGTTAATTGTTATTTCCGTTTTCAATAAAGTTGTTAGTAGTAATATTAGTGTATTATAATTGACGTAGAAGTAATTTTTTAGCAGAGTAATAGGGTAAAACGTCTACTGGCCACCTTCCAATAACTGGACACCTAATACTTAAAAAGATTATGTTTATTACTCACACAATCATAGTAAATTTTTAGAACTAAAACATTTAGTTTACTTGAATCGTGTGATTAAATAAATACAATTCTTATTTTAGCCATTTTAGTACAATCTAATAACTGGACTATTGGAAGGCCAGTAATAGACGATTTACCCTATCTAGCTAGTATATAAGAACCATTTGATTTCTTTTCTATTACTCATAAGCATTATTACATACACATTGCAAAACATCAAACGTGGTGTAAACAAATTAATTCACCAACACTCAAATTATGCAAACTATTCCATTTGAAAATTATGCTAAATTATCCCAAGCAACTTTCGGTGAAAAGTCCATTTCAGAGTTGAATACCTAGAAAATATTCGGCCAACTGTGGTTGATAGTGTAATATGAAATAAAACGTATAATTTCAAAGTTCGAAATGTTTTGCAGATGACACATAGTTTTGTATGGACCGAACATTTTGTTAGAAAAACTTTGTCCATAAAATCTATAATAAAAAAGTGGGCAATGAGCTTTATTGTATTTTTAAGTTACACTGTTCTACAGACATTTTCTTTAATTACCTATCAAAATTTAAAGAAATAATTATTTGTTTGTTCTTGTATGTTATATATTTTTAACACTATTTCGTCAATGAAAACAGGTCTGGAAAATAATCTCTCTATTGATTTTACTCGATACATCTCTTTTTATTTTTAGGTATTTTAATTTACTTTAATCTTAAATTTAACTCGAGAAATTAGGTGTTGCTAATATTAGTTCTAACCAGGCGCCACCATTTTCAATTAAAATTAAGCCTTGTACGCCGAGCTTCGTTAAAAAACTCCCGTAAAACCATCAGGTTCCACCGCTAAAACTTAACCAGGCACAAGGCCTCAGAGTAATATTAAAATCTAGGATAATGAGATGGAGTTTTCGCCTTTTCGTTTCATTCAAATGTGAAGCGGGGAGGTTATGAATCGGAGTGGAATTTCATTACGACATTTTGCCCGAGCCTTGGTCTTTATCGATGCCATAAAAGGGCATTTGGCTTTGCTTACGGTGCTTACCGTTCTTTATTAGTTAGAAGAAGTCTGCTTTATAATTAGGAGTTTAATGGCTTCTCCTTGTTCTAAGACCAGGGGGCCGATTTTTGAATTTCGACCGCTTGATTTCGTATATTTAGATCAATACTATTTCCACTACTATGCATTTAAATTCTACTAATAGAATTAAAAACGAGTGGTCTATTACCACTAGATTCCCAATTTCTATCGCTCAATTTGTATCGTGTTTAAAAAATAGCGTTTCGACGTTTTCCACAGATTTTCGAGTGACGAAATCGAGCGCTCGAAATTCAACAATTGGCCCTCAGGTGTCTTATAAAGTTTTTCCGTTAAATTCGCATTTTTTACATTGCATAAGGATTTATAGTTTTGTATGGGCTATTTAATTTTGCTACGTATGCGAATTCAAGCTAATATCATAATATTCATTATAAGTGCACTAAATATTTAGTAAATAGAATAACAATTCAATATTATTCTAGGAATTACAATGAAATTCGGCAAAGCCTAATTCAATTATTTGATACTATGTGTTGTTAACATACGTGATACTATGTATTCTTGACATTCGTTTGCAATAATTTAACACTACCACAAAGGTGACTGTTGTGTTTTTAATTTTTTTATACTACGTCGGTGGCAAACAAGTATATGGCTTGCCTGATGGTTAACATTCTCCGTAGCCTATGGACGCCTGCAACTCCACAGGTGTTACATGCGCATTGCCGACCCTAACACTCCGCACCCTCGTTGAGCTCTGGCAACCTTGCTCGCCGGCAGAAACACAACACTATAAGTAGGGTCTAGTCACTAAGCTAGAGCCTAGTGACTTGGCTGCGGTTTTCTGTAAAGTCTAGAGCAGAGGCCAACTTCCCCAGTTGGCCTCTGCTCTAGATCTGGAATGCCATCGCTTTGCTGTGCCCTAACCCACAAAGCGAGATGACATTCACAGTGCCCTTACCTTTCTTCATTTCATGGGGTATCTATAATGACTTAGAAAGTTTTGACGAATCATGTGTGAGGTAATTAGAATTTCGTAATATTTACTTGTAGGTATTTATTTTCGGAATAATATGCCACGAACGTACAAAAAAATTTAAAAGTGTTATTTCTTTTTACCTATTCGTTGAAGAGCGCACATTCCCAACCGGAAAATACTTAGTTATGGTTCTGAAGATTCGAAGTTCCGAAGAAAACACGCGCAGTGCAAACTTCACTAACTACTTGGTTTTTGCGCAGAAGTTTCGACTAACCTACTAAGTCTTCTTTTTGATACTTACATGGACTCTAGAATAAAATTCGTGACATTTTTCCTCGTAACTAAGAACGTAATTGCATGTTACATTGTGTGCTGAATCATTTTATAAGGAAAAATTAAAGTTGGTTATTTTTTGTAAAATATAGCAAAAAAGTGTTCATTTAGTCATAAATCATAAATTATTTATTTGCATGAATTGGGTCAGATTTCAGTTGTTACATATTATATACATAAAGTTTATCCTAATTCAACCGTCCACAAACAGCATGCAAATATTAAAATGTATTTCTTAAACTATATAAGTACCTATCTATTACATTATATACTTAACAACGACAAACATACAAACAAACAATACATACATACATATATTAAAAACTCTTACAATAATGTGTTCGTATCAAAAACACGTGCTGTGTAACGAACTATATGAACTAGGTATATATTCGGCAGTTGAAAAATTAAGAGATAACTATATTAGTTTAGTTTTAAATTTACCCTTTTTTATTTGCGTAATGAAACACAAAAAAGTAATTAATTTATACCTACAAAACTTTACCATGTTATTTAAGCGCCGTGCTAAATCAAATAAATTATCAAATTGTGTTAAGTTTATGGTTAAGGTTCATTAGTCCGTTACCGATTGCAAATCAATGCACACACCTACTGTACTTACCACAAAATCAGTTTACATTTGTCTATTTTCGAGGCAACGTGTAAACTGGATAAATTTAATCGCGAGATTAATTTTAATGGCTATAAATATTCTGTATACGCAATGATTTTATATTGTATTTTGCAGCTTACACAACCAAACCATAGAATATGGTTGTTAGTTGTTACCACAGTGCAGTGTCACGACAGACCTTGAAGATGGCGGTGCGACCTTAACGTCTTTCGGAAAGATTGGCCTAATATTGTCATAGACAGAGACGCGTGGCAGAGAAATGCCTTTGCCGAGCAGTGGCACACAATAGGCTAACAAATAAATTATTTCAAGCTTTAATATATTTTGCGCATTTAGCCCGTACAAGTAGTCTGAGTAAGCAGGAGGTCGTGCACTGTGACAGCTCGCCAGATGTCTGGGGGGCGATTATAATTTTATTATTTGTTTACTGTGCTTCTCACGTGCACCAATAAGTGCAAGCGAAATGCCAAATGGCACGACCCTGTAAATATTTTTGAAATCGCCCCCAAAATTCGTATAGGAAAAACTCTTCGGTATAAGTGGTTAAACACGCATTTGACCTGTTTTTATTGGTATTAGTAATACACATACCTATAATACATCGACAACATACTACAAATTCGAAATTGGAGAACCTGCTGATGCAAATTTCGGAGCTTATTGATCACAAAGCAATTTGTGTAATTACTGAAAATTCAATTACTTCTTATCAGTAATCAGTAATCAGTGTGTTTATTGCTGTCATAGGGTATACAAGTTGGTGGTGGTTGGTTGGTGGTTGGTAGTTGGTGGTGTGGTTGGTTAGTTGGTGGTTGGTATGGTTGATTATAGGAGCTAGAGTCAGATACATACACATGGTTTTTAGAGTATATAAATGGACTTATCATCATCATAACTTAAGAGCTTTGCTCTTATCGGTGGAATAATTGCCAATCCTTTCTTTCCTGAGCCTGTCTTTTGATTTGCTCGTACGATGCATTCTCTATCACTTGGCTCAGATATGTGATTCTAGACAAATATGATGAAATATGAAATATGCATGTGATAAATGGACTAGATTACTGTTATTAGTTAGGTTCAGTACCGCTACCACCAGTTTGGCACTGACATAAACGAACGTAACTTACTTTCTATGCATCTAGCTCGTACTCGCATATTGTCGTGTCGTTAGGTGTTACAGGCGTCCATAGGCTACGGTAACTGCTTACCATCAGGCGGGCCGTATGCTTGATTGTCACCGACGTGGTATAAAAAAATATATATTAGTGCGAGCATATAGATTACGTAGACGTAAGCGTATATGTCAGTTTTGACACTGTGAGTGACTCATGGTACGGGCACAGTTTAGTTATAGGTAGTAAAAAACGTTATAGCCTAGGTTAGGAACCTTTTAACATGCCTTTATACTTTATTAAAGATGCGTGACCCGCCATTAGGCTATAATTTAACACCAGCAATTCAACGACGAGACAATTTTATTATATTTACCAAAATGTCGATAGGCTTTACTCGTTGGTTTCGGAAAATTCTTAAACACATCGATCATGGTCGACGGGAAAATCCGCGTGTCTGGCTAACGATCGAACGAGATGACATTCGAAAATACGGTCAAGTCAGGAAAGCTGTTATCTAACTGAGGGTATTAAACATAGGCCAGGATTATTTTTAACCCTTAAATGCATGATTTTTTGTATAACTTTTTAATAAATTGAAATAGATGTGTCATGTTGTATAGATTGAGGGAATAATATTTTGGATAGCTGCATATTGAGCCACGGACCATCAAATATACGATGCATATATACATCATTATGCATTTAAGGGTTAAAGCGTCAGATAAATAGGTTTTGCTGTTGGCATCGTTCATAAATACTTGCCTTAAATATAATACTTGCTTGCTTGCTTGCTTGCTTGCTTTCGCTGGCTCAGCGACCCGAAGTGGATCTTGGCCTCCGATACTAGGTTTCGCCATTCGTAATATAATGCTTGCCAAAGTTGGAATTAAAATTACACAAATATGCTAATAACGCGCCCTATTTGACTTATAAAACAGGTAGTAGTGGCTTGGTAACCATACTATGATTACATTTGTATGAAAAAGGGGTTAGATTGCACTCATACTTTGACCGACTGGTCCAAGTCAATATGATAATGCAGCGCATTACTGATTCAAGTTAATTAATTTATTGAAGGTACTTAAGACGAAAGTGGTGGACCCGCGCGAAATCGCCTTTTCATACAAACGTAGTCCTCATTTTCCTCTCTGGATATTAACATTTTATTGAAAATGTTTTGACGCAATTTGTTGTATATCAACCACAGCTACGCCCCTACGTTTGAATTATTAAATTATTATAAGAGTTAGAAGCATTTAATGTATGAAATCTGTTTTTCCCTCCAATTTTTTACAATAATGAAAAAATCTATAAAAGTCAAACGTGGGGGCATAGCTTTGGTTAATATACATCAAATTATGTAAAAATATTTTCCATAATGTTAGTATCCAGAGAGGAAAATGGGGAGTACGTTTTTTATGGAGCGGCCGTCCCCTTTCCTCTTAATCAAATCATACAGGATGTAAAAAAACTTGCAACTAAACATATTTATCACTAATAGCCAATTATATTTACAAAAAAATCTTGCATATTCTGCCTAACATTTTGATGCGTCAATATTTATTTAATTGAAAATGAACCCTATTCCTAAAGTAGAAAAGTCTAATTTCGAACCTTTAAAGATAGCTGTTATGAAAAGATTTCTCATTAAATTGTAGTTGTAGGGTTTCAACCTGCAGTGTACCTATTAATTAAAAATAATGAATCTGTCCTAACGAGATCAATGGAAGTATAACGCAGCTATCACTGCATATTTCCGTTAGGTAAGCTAAACTTAAAAAAAATATTTACTTAATTATACTCTATAGGTATTAGTTTAGTTTTTATATAAGTACTGAAAAGAAAACAGGTCATTGTGTACACAAAATGACTCCTTTAATTGCTCTTAAGTGTTTTTATATCACTTACTAACTGTGTAAGACTATATTAAACATAATCGTAAATTAAACCATTTTGCGACATTACATACCGTCAACCAGGATAAATAGGGATGACGGGGGTGAATAGAGATAAAACCTGGAATAAGATTTACCTGATAATATCTTAAGAAACTACCCACACACAATGTGATTTTTTATGTCTGTGTATGTATATGTATCTTTATATGTATATATATATATATTTTTATTATTATATATGTATGTATTATACCTATGTATTATTTATATTACTTGTATTTGTTTAGTTGTATGAGTTGTGTAAAATACCTACTTTGTTTTGTAATTACAACGTGATGTTGCACCGCCTACAAGTTATCTGCTTTGCCCGAAGGTTGACTGGTAGAGAATGCCTTGTAGCATTAAGTCCGCCTTTTGTACATTTGTATTTTCTTTTGTGCAATTAAGATTAAATAAATAAATAAATGTGTCATGCGGCTGAAAATAATAGTAGATTGAATATGATATAATTTGTGAGAATAATTTTCTAAAAATATTCAGGTAAATTTCATTTCAGGTTTTATCCCTATTCACCCCCGCCATCCCTCTTCACCTCTATTAACGGTACTCGTAAAACCCTATTTTCGAACGCTTCGCTAATTACAGTAAATAATCTACAAAAATGATAAATTAGGTTATTTCAGAGACACGAGAAAAATGGCAGTTTTACTGCTTTAAGCGACGAGGAGTAATTTAAAAGATATCCATTGCCTCTGAATTAAGGTTAAAGTCTTTTCGGAATGGCGTACTCAATTAACTAGATAGCATAGAGTAACTTATACTAGAGCGTTACTGTCATAGTAAATTTTGTAACCCCAGTAAATTCACTGCCATCTGTCGACACACTTTAAAACTAAAAATAAATATTTATAATAATATGATAAAATGTATTTAAATATGGATAAATGATTTTTTTATTTGCATTAATTATTTTTATATGATTTTGACCCATGTTCTTTCACTGGTATGCGTTAAAATTATAAATAACAAACGAAACAGTCAACGCCCTCTATACGAGTGTAGACCAAAACTAGTGGCGCCATCTGATCGAGAATCAAATTTTCGTGATTTTCGAGGCACGTTTTTTCCTTAGACTGTATCCATCTATTACGGAGTTATATCTATCTTTGCTAGATAGCAAGGTCGATCGGTCGCGAACCTCACTTGTAAGGCTACGGTTGTTTCTATCAGAAAAGGTCATTTATGCAAACTTCATACCACTATTATATCTAGAATAAGATGGACACTGACGTGCTTAGTAAGATTACCACGGTATGGTTTTATTCATATCTAAGTGAACAAATTTTATTTTACGTATTTTAAGTTACTCGCGCGACATGTTTCGGATAGACTATGTCTATATTCTTGACTATACTTAAAAAACTTTATTAAACTTTCAAATAATTTATCATAAGCACATAACAATCACCATTAAAAATTTTACATTCTCGTAAAAAAAGTTTTTATCTCTTTTAAACCCTGAATTCAACGGACTACTACGAGAACTCCTACTTTTCGTAGGCATAGATACTTAAATAAACCGGCCAAGTGCGAGTCGGACTCGCGCACGAATAGTTCCGTACCATTACGCTAAAAATCAAATTTGTTGTATGGGAGCCCCACTTAAATATTTATTTTATGCTGTTTTTAGTATTTTGTTGTTATAGCGGCAACAGAAATACATCATCTGTGAAAATTTCAACTACGTTATAGCTATTGAAATTTTCATGAGATAAAGCCCGGTGACAGACAGACAGACAGACAGACGGTCTGACGGACAGTGGAATGTTAGTCATACGGTTCCTGTTTTTATCCTTTGGGTACGGAACCCTAAAAACTGTTTACTTGACAATTGTCATACTAGCTTTCTGCCGGATATTAATATATAACAAGTTGCAGTAAAATAAAATATGACACACACTTTTTGCTGACTGTACTTCTTTTCATTTGCATGTCTATCGAGTATGTACTTCTTAAGACCTTTCTAATTAACCTAAACTCGATGCGTTTTCCGTAGAGTATGTCCGTTTGCTACCTATCAACTGCATCATGAGATCAGCTCCATGTTAGCTTAATATTGCATTGTCATCAGAATTACGGATGTACTCCAAATTTCAACTAAATCAGACACTAGGAAGTGGTTAAAATTTTAGTTACAATATTTGAAGCACACATATATATGTCGGCGGCATATCGTAAAATCGGGCATATCGAAATATTCCTGGGCATATCATGAAACGCCGCCATTTCATGATCTAGTCAGATGAAGAAACGACTATGAGCCATATTTTACGGTTTTACAACAAAACAGAATGGAAAAATAACTAAATCACGTATGATGATCACGTTATCTTGCCGCAAACCAAACTAACGACAAATACATTGCTCCTATCGATCTGCCGCCTCTTTTATAAGGCATATCGTGATATGTCTGGGTTAATCTTAGTCAGATCTTGAAATGGCGGCGTTTCATGATATGCCTAGGAATATCTCGATCAAGTTATTTTACGATGCGCCCGGTATGAAGCTAGGAATATCAACGAATGCATTGGTCTGATCGTGATATGCCTGGGTTAATCTTAGCCAGAACATGAACTGGCGGCGTTTCATGATATGCCTAGGAATATCTCGATATGCCCGATTTTACGATATGCCGCCGACATATACAAATAGATATATGAAGTGAACCTAAATAAAAGTGTAAAAATCAAGGGCCTAACACTTTTTGATAGAGAAAGATAGTCTTATTGCGATTTCTATAAGAGGAAAGAGAAAATAGTGCTATGCTTTGTCTTTATCACCGACCGGGCATTTTTTGATGGTCGGGTTAGGCATCATAGCAAGGAGGCGATGGCGAAATACTGAAACTTAAAAGAGTGAAGGAGAAAAAGGATTATACTGCCATACATGAAACTGTCAATACATGAATATGTCTTTCTCTTACCCCTGGTCGCTCGGTTTCATGTCTATAACTACTTGTATATACTATGTCTATGGTAAAAATAGTTATTTTTATAGAACGACCACGTAAAATAGAGAGGCGATTTTTCCGTGGCTTACACGATATTTCACGTCATACCGCCTTGACTGACATTGACAAAATATTCCATAGTTCACTGGAATTTTTGTGTTTCGAATACACATTAATTATATATGTCGGCTTATTTCAAACATGTCAGTGGATGATAAATTAAATTACCTACGATAGTACCTATCTACCTACTTACTAGTTATTCTAAGAGATGTAGACCTCGTCACCTCACTAACTCCCTTGTCTCCTCCAGTTTGAAAAAATTCCAAAAACTTCATCAACAAAAAATGATAAAATTGTAGAACCTTCACACTACATTTCACGAGAATTGATTGAGAAATGCGACCTGTAGAGACTGGCCAGACATGCGAAAGCAGTTTGTCCAAAGCTGAAACGGAAACCTTCGCTCTCGCTCGGTCAAAAAGCGTATAATTGTAGTTATTATTGCTAAATAAGTATCTGTGTTGAATAAAATATGTTTTTAATCGATACTGTCCACGCATGTAGGGGTGGACGAGAAGATCTTGGGGTCGTGGATGAGGTGAGCTAAATGACACTCATAGTCCAATACATGCACGTATAATATAACTATAACACGTGATACAGAGGTGTTATAATATCACGGTAAGCGGACGGGCTCGACCGTCCGTCGCAAGATTGCTGAGAGAATGGCCATTGGGGGTCCCGCTGCCCCGCTGCCACGCGCCCCGCACCATGCATTGCGTCGGCGACGGCTCCCGAAGATGCCCGAACAAAGACGAGGCGTTAACAGATACAAAACATCTCTTTGTTTAGTAAACCGTTTGAAGTACCTTACTTAAATGTAAAAATTGTTCTCTGACAACTACCTTGTTTCACAAATAATTAAGTTTAGGTTAATATGCTTTGATTAAAATTGAGTTATGCTGAAAATGAAATGTTTGTTTCATTAAAAGCATATACTTATTTCAGGTACATTTTTTAATAACCAGGCCTTTCAATGAAAAGAAAGACGCTGCCTTTGACGTCATCGTAATTACTTCGCCATAAAAAACATCCTCATTTATTTGCCGACTTGGCAACCTTTATAAACGCACGAGAGCGGGTGACATTAAAGTGTTTTTATGGGACCTTATGGCGGCTGAAAAAACACATGTCCTGTGTAATTAGACAGACGTAAAAGCCGACAAACTGCGTGGACCTACCGACTGCGCCAGTCTGCAAAAACACATTTGCGTCGCTCATAGAAAATAAATAAGTTTATTTCATTAGTATCGAATGAGACTGAGGACTATTTTTTTATACCACATCGGTGGCAAACAAGCATACGGCCCGCCTGATGGTAAACAGTAACAGCCTATGGACGCCTGCAGCTCCATAGGTGTTACTTGCGCATGAGGTGTATAATTAAGATTTTTAAAAGAAAAGACACGAGACAACATTGTTTTTACGTTGAATTTATTATACCATTAAGGCCAAAGGCCAGAGGGCGCCATAAGCCCTTAAGAGGCTGCATACTTATCAGGGAAAAATTCGACCCATGCAGCTGTGACCTGGGTGGCCGAGCGGTTTTAGGCATCTGCCGCAATTGCAGAGGACGCTGGTTTGTTTCCAGCCTCGGGCACTGGAAGACTTGGTCACTTTTTCTTTTGTATATGACATTTATTTCAGTTCTTACCAACAAAAGTAAAAAAAATTACAGACAAACACGTATGGTCGGATACCTTATCTGTACAGCTAAGCGTGGCATAAAAGTTATAATTTTATAGACCTATATATTATGTAATTTTAATAGACGAATTTTTCATAATTCTCTACAATTTTTTGACATACAAAAAGTGTTCTGTATGAATCTATTTTGAATAAAAATATTATGATTATGATTATGATGCTAACATACCTAATTGTATACTTATATCTATATTTGCCGGTATATGGTATTTTACTCATTAACTGTGCGTTTAAAAATGATATTATTGAATTGTAAAACAAATAATTTAAAATTGTTATGGAAACCACATGTATATTTGCAAAGAAACTACGTCAGTCATGTACTCTTGTTTAAAAAAATTATAACTGTAGTTTATAAATAGAACAAACATGAAGTTCAACGTGCGGGTACGGTTAATAAAATATGAGGCAACACTCCATTGTGTACCTAAATTCGTTATGACGCCCGCGGCCACAGGAATACAGACTGTGGCTCTCAATATTCAGTTTCGCTGTTGTGATATTTATATTCATTATAAGCTGTTTTACTCGGCAGATCCTTGGGAGCCAATGCGATCGTACATTTTATTTATTCATATTCACATTCTGTTATTCAGTATTTATTATACATTGTCAATATAAAAAAAAAGTAATACAGTAACAGTAGTAGTAGTAAAACAGTAGTACTTACATGTCAGTTTTATTTTACACGTGTTTCGCTCGTTATATCGGCATGAGCGAGGTGGACGGGAGGCCTATTGAGATAGTTATTTCTGGTTATGAAACGGCCATGCATTATGATCTGTCAGCTGTCAAGTGACATTTCTGGTTGATAAATGTTGGGATTCGTTAAATGATGAGTCGTTTTTAGGGTTCCGGACCCAAAGGGTAAAAACGGGACCCTATTACTAAGACTCCGCTGTCCATCTGTCCGTCTGTCCGCCTGTCCGTCTGTCCGTCTGTCCGTCTGTCCGTCTGTCCGTCTGTCTGTCTGTCTGTCTGTCACTAGGCTGTATCTCACGAAGCGTGATAGCTAGACAGTTGAAATTTTCACAGATGATGTATTTCTGTTGCCGCTATAACAACAAATACTAATAAGTACGGAACCCTCGGTGCGCGAGTCCAACTCGCACTTGGCCGGTTATTAAAAATGATTTGCAAAAAAAATAGCCATTAAATAATTTGGACAGCATACAAAAAGATTGCTAGTGATTAATTAAAATCTCGTTATAACTCTTGTTCAAAACAATTCACAAACGGTCAACATTATAACCAATATTAATCTGCTTCTGTTATAATTTATCTAGCCGTAATATATTAGCCGACCATTTTCCCAACTAAGCTACCATAGCTACAGCTAGCTCAGTTGGTAGAATCAAACATAGATATAACTCCGTAATAGATGGATACAGTCTACGGAAAAAACGTGCCTCGAAAATCACGAAAATTTGATTCTCGATCAGATGGCGCCACTACCTTTGGCCTACTCTCGTATAGTGGGCGCTAACGGTTTCGTTTGTTATTTAACAAATTTTAACGCATATCACTGAAAGAACATGGGTCAAAATCATAAAAATTATTAATGCAAATAAAAAATAATAATTTATCCATATTTAAATACATTTTATCGTATTTTATCAATCTTCATTTTTAGTTTTAAAGTGTGTCGTTAGATGGCAGTGAATTTACTGTGGTTACAAAATTTACTATGACAGTACTGCTCTATCTTATAATATCCTCTTTGGTAGAATGGTTTGGCCTACTTATCTCATTTTCCCTTAGTTTTAATGATTATTTCAGGTCTTGCAAACTATATGGGGTATGGAACCCAGAAAAGGATTATTTTTACATACCTAGGAACTAAAGCAAATTTTTGTACTTATACTTACGGGGCAAGGAAACTCAAAACTTACTTTACTGCAATTGCAAAAATATTTTTCGAGGTATTTTAGTATACTAAATTGTTTTTTTTTTGTAGCTGACTGTACAAGAAAGGCATTTAAAACCAATTTCTAGCAAGGCAACGTTAAATTCAATTCAAAGTAACAATCTATTGAAAAACGGAACATCGGAACGCTGAAAGAATTTTCATAAAAGAATCATCTGAAGTATTTTCAAGACTTTCGATAAAGTTTGAAACTGTTTATCATCATAATGTAAGGGTACAGGAACTTTTATTCAATTGTGTAAAGTTTGGTTGAAGAAGCTCAAGAAATACCTTCAGAATTATTTTTAACCGCGAATGAAAACAAATTACGTTGGTACATCAGAATGATATCTAAATAGTGTCATTTCGTTATCGTGCGTCTCGCTCGCGCCAATACATGGACGGATAAGTAAGAGCGAAATGCACGATGACTAAATTACATAATTTTGATATCACTATGATGTCAGTGTACGTTCGAATTAGTATATTAATGACAAATCGTATCTTATACTCAAGTAGCAAAAAGTGAAAAAGGTATTTCACATGAAAGTTTTTGTAGCTACAGGGGAAATAGCGGATATTGTTAATACCTAATATATATATATTGTAAAAACATATATTATCTTAATCCTTTCAAAACCTATCGATATCGTACTTGTATTGTCTATTTGTTTACTTACAGAGGTTATAAATATACGTTTACAAATGAATAAAGAAGAAAATGTTTATCGACATTCAATGAAATACACACAACGGAAATTAGACCCGTGTTTGTGTTACCAGGAGATAGATTCTTATCTAATTTTCCGTTTTAGAATTTAAACATAATACAGTAAAATCACGACCCTGTGTCCAGAGCTAGGAAACCCTGTGTTACAGAACCCAGTTTCGTCATACTAGTTTCTTAATCTATATTATATATTGGTACAAATTGTACAGAGAGCATACTTCCACCCCCTTTTCATCCCCTTAAAAGTGACGTCTGGGATAAAAACTACTTTATTTCCTTTTCAAATTTCAACTAAATCGGTAACAGACAGACAGACAGACACTTTCGCATTTATAATATTAGTATGGATTATTTCTAAGCTGCATGTGTACGAGTGTTTGTTTATATGTAAGTGTATGTGTGTGTGTTAGTGGGTAAAAATGCATACTATATGTTAATAATAAAAACACTTATATATGTATTTCAATGATATTTTATGATTATAAAATAGTAAATATTTAATTAATTATTTTAATTTAGCTTGCAAGATTTGACCCAACACATACTTACATACAAACATTTCAGGTTAAATAAAAAACTTAAAGGTAACCCTAGCGATCGCATTGGCATAATACCAAGAATATTTGAGCAATGCCTTTCATCTTATTAATAGATTAATGACTCGTGTTTTCCTTCTGTTTGACTTGGGTGCCATAATCCGCTGCGATTGTATTTCGACTCCATTTGATCAATGGTTTTACGACCAATGCGCCTTAAAACCAAATAGTAATAAGTTCTCACAACGACGGGACTTAATCGCGTAAACACCACCACCACGGTTCTCCGAGACCACGGGGACAACGCCGTCCTCGAAACGTCGCAGGTAAATTTAAAACTTATTTTACGCGATTAAGTCCCGTCGTTGTGAATAATAATGAGTAAAAATCGTGAAAGTTTAAATCAGTGTCCTGTACTTTAGCTTGCAGATTTGACGTGTTGAGACTGGAGTGCTCTATGGCAAGGTTTTGAGTTTTATGGGAATAAACAACGCTAAAATTGTTGAAAAAACGTGTTTTGGTTTCTTTTTTTTCTTTTTTTTTAAACCACGACGGTGGCAAACAAGCATACGGCCCGCCTGATGGTAAGCAGTCACCGTAGCCTATGGACGCCTGCAACACCAGAGATATTACATGCGCGTTGCCGACCCTTTAAAAACCTGTACACTCCTTTTTTGAAGAACCCCATACTGTAGTCCCTCGGGAAAATCTCGGCAGGGAGCTCATTCCACAGCCGAAGCGTCCGCGGGAGGAAATTCCTCTTTTTACGTAAAAAATGTTTTTTCACAACATTATCTAGTAAAGGCTCTCTCGCTACGCTGGTACGATATTTCGGAAACTATCGTTTGCTCGGGTATCAGCACGAAGATTTTAACAACAACCTTGCTCTAAAACAAATATTTTTTTACTATTAAATTCAAAGGGAAACCACTCAAGGGTCGGCAATGCTTAAGTGGCTCCTGTGATGTTGCTTATGTCCATGGGCGACGATGACTGCTTCCCATCAGGCGGCTCGTCTGCTCGTTTGCTGACTATCACATAAAAAAAAACTCAAAGTAACTACATATCAAGTTTGTATTTAACCAGACATATTGACACTACTTACACCGCGTTCCAATGACCGAACACGCGTTTAAGAGTATCTTTGTTTAATTCATAAATCAGCTTAAACGCCAGTCTTGCTCCTCTTAATTCCGTCATTTGGTTCCAGACATTGCCGCCGTCAGTAGGCGGCGCCATATGATAGATGAGCCGTGGGACTCTGTGCGACTAATGGGTTGACACCCGAGAAATCAACCGGTACTTAACATCGCCCACACTGTTATTTGTCCATCGGTGGCCCTTATGCCTTTCGTAATAAGGTCCACTAATGTACAGTTAAGCGTTGCTGTTTGTACAGTCGCCATCAGATATATTGTAGCGGACAAGGTGCTCAAAAATATCTGAACACGCATTCTAACGCCTTGACAATACACGCGTGTTTAGATATTTATGGCCGCTCCGATATATCTGATGGCGACTGCACTAGAGGCAGATTCCGATTTAATAATTTGTTAAGGTTTTGATTTGTTCTTGTTTTGATAAGACTACGAGTAATATTTACGCGTAGGTTATCTCAGAAACTAAACATACATACAAGGCTTCGCCATGTTTAACTTTAAGAGTAATCTGTGAACGTAGCGGCATAATGCAGGTGTTACCTGTAACAATAAAAAAATAAAGATTAAATATTTCGATGCAAAAATACTAAGTATCATAATTATGAACTGTGATATATTTAGGTGGACGGGATTTAAAACGGATATTAAAATATTGAAATATTTATTTGGTTTTTCCTTCGAGATATATGTAATTTGCACTTTTTTAACTTCAGTGCCCACTTAATTTGATCTTCACAAAGTACATAAAACTTAATTTGTTCATAAACTTTACAAATTACATAGTTATTCAGAAAATTGTCTGGATGCCAGTCTTCCCTATTCTATACCTTTTTGGGTACCCCATGACTAATAAGGGTTCTTAAAGGCCTCTACTTCAGCGGTATCTAGTAAATTAATCAGGTCACCGTTAGTTATAAAATTATCCTATTAATTTTAATACGTCAGTTTAATCCTGTGGCACTCGCCCCATTGACAACTTCCCACAGACACTGTATCATGCAGCGTTAAAAGCCCATAGGCCATACATATTACTCTTTTAATTGTAAAGTCACTAGGCCAAAAGGGCACCCGTTCAGTTCATTCCTAAAACTCAATTGCGACTTTAGAATAAATTTTTTTAAGTAAGTAGGCATCGTAAGACTTATCTCTGCACTTGTACATTCCAACAATCATGTACTCAATTTTTGAAAACCAAAATGAAACCCTGAAAACTCTACATAAGGTTTTCTGTTCTGAAAATTTGACAGATCAGATAGCGGAATTTACCAGCGCAACGACGCAACGTACCTTTAGAAAATAATTAAAGAAAGTTTATTATTTAAGTAGGCATATTACAATGCGCTTATGAACGGCAAATACAGCTACGCCAGCTCTAACCCTACACCTCTGACCCGAGAAGATTTAAATCCTCATAAATTGGAGGAGGGTATCCCAATATGGGACCGGCAACAAACTCAGCGGGACACATCTTTTCAAAACAATACATCTTATAATTAACATGCATTACGAGTAAATAAGAAAACAAAATTAAAAATGTACATTGTTTAGATAAAAATTTCATATTTCGTAAAATAATTAAAGACGCATTTTGTACAGTGGTAGTTACGAGGATATTGTGGAGATTGCAGCACTTGTTTTACGGTCCATCTACTACGTAAGTCTGGCTCGACCCCGACGACCCAACGGCGCTAGCTATTAAGTTTTACAGCAAATTAACTGACCCAGTAAAAAATGCCGTTTGAAGTTTACACGTTGTTAACGGCCCGCTAACCGGCGCGTGATTCATTGCGGCTTATATTTAGCGACGTTTTATTACGAATTATAACAACACGTAATTTTACACCAAAACGGTATGGATGTAGTAGTAGATTGTTAACCAAGGCTGGAAAGTGAACCATTGCAACCGAGATAGGGTGAGATGGGTACTTTTACCCGAGTTAAACACTACTTTTCATTTCGACTATGAGGAGTCAAACACAAAAAATGTAGGTTTGTTATTGGTAAGTACATATATTTCTTAAGAACAAATTATTAAAAAAATTGTTTATTATTGGTATAGCTATTTATGCAACAAGTGCGGAAAGTGTATGATTTCCGACGAGTGGAATTTTATTCACGAGCGAGCAAAGCGAGCGAGTGTATAAAGGAATACGAGTCGGAAATCATTTCTACGCACGTGTATCATACAATGTTTTACTATGCATTGTGCGAGTAAATAAAAAAACATATCATAGCAAATAAGTTTAATTATTAAAAAATTGAAAATAAAAAGCACTAGTGCGGAAAAGTGCTCTTTTCCGCACTAGTGCGAGAAAACGGCAACATATGTACTGTAAAAAAATTTTTAAACAAAAAGCACTAGTGCGGAAAAGTAGTACTTTCCACATGATATGGCTCCGTAGGAAACGCACTTTTCGAGCACATGCATTGTAAAGTATATTTCTTTAGAACAAATTATAGGTAAACCACATAACAACAATGAAATTAAATTAGTTGAAGTTTACGGTAAAATTTTAACAACTCGAAAAATTGCCATGCATTATTTATATTAGAATTACTTTCCACCCTAGGGTGGGAAAAGCAATTTTCCACCCGGCTATCAGCCTATGAAAGGTAAACTTTCCGAACAGGAGAGATGATATATTTTGTACCAGGAATTTTTACAAAAATAAATGAGATTGTGATTAGATTTCTTCTAAATGCCAAAAGCGTGCGTGAGTATAATCCTGACTCGAAAGCGCACCATTCTGCTTTATCCTACACCATTTTACAGTCCATCTATAACCCTAAAACTTAATATCGTGCATACAACTTCTGATTTAGTAAAATATTGTAAACCTGAACGAAACTAATAGTAAACAAATAAATTTTTGTTGTTTCGTAACTTTTCTGAATGAAGTTTTACCTACTACGCTTTATATTAGATAACATATTTATAATATTGTAACACAAAATATTGCGGCCAGGCTTAATATAAGTAGAAAAGTAGAATATACACATGGAATGTAAGTATATCTAAAGTAATTCAGTTTTTTCTTAAAATGTTTTGTCTTGTACAAGAACGAAGCGGTTGACAAAAACGATGAAAATGATAGATAGGCACAACACCAAGAAATAAACTTTCTGAAAGATAGTGTTAAAAATAATGGTGGCTTTCCACATGAAGCATAAGAACCCTTCTTTGATAGAAAGCCACAATTATTTATACTAGACGTTAATATTTCAATAATGTACTTTGCACAACAACTAAAGTCATATAACTTTGCCCAACTTCGACAACTCCTCAGTTGCCGATTATCCGTCGGAGCAGTGACAACTAATCTCCAAGTGTCAACCTTTATGTTGGCTTTTGACGGCACAACTATATTTGAGACAACAATAAGTTTATGTGTGTTGTGCCTGTAATCTGGAAGATTAGAAGTTGTCTGTTGTAAACGTTTCGAGCGAAAGTAAGGGGTCTTTGAGAGGATTGTTAAGTTCGAGAGTATTGTATTTACATTATAAATTTAAGAATATTTTGACCTATGAATAACTTCTCATTATCACCTAGTATATATAGTGTAGTATAAACATGATGTAGTACTTCATACTAAGAACAATTCTTAGCAACAACATCAAATGGAAGAATTTCAATAAAAGTTTTTTTCTCCGGGTTTGGCTAGCCACCCAAACAGCGGTAGCCGCTGCGGCTCTTCCTTAACGGAGTAGCCGCTGACGTTTAAAAGGCTTCATGATACATCTCCCTTAACCATTCTATTGTCTGTGCCCTGGGAGTCGTGTTGTTTATCAGATCCTCTGCATAGAACATTGCAAACTGATGCACAAAATGGCGCAGGCTTAAGCAAACACCAACTAAAACCGCTCACCGTGATGATTTTAGCGGCGATATTAATTACGGCGTGTTCGCGTTTAATTCCGAAGCTTACATTGCGTTGTTAGATAAATACCAACATTTTGCATTAGTGTAGATCATAGACTATGTCCTATAGACTCCTCATAAAGTGTTTTCTCCTTTCGTACAAATACAATGTTGCAATTATTGTAAAGATTTGATAACATTCTAGTGCCAATTTTAAAAAACTCATCGCTAGACCTCATTGTTGTTTACAAATTGCGAGTTTAAGCAAATTTTAGTGTTTTTAGTCACTCGCGCGACATGTCCCAATGACCGAAATGGGCAAACTGTTGGACCTTATTTGTATATTGACATGCGTTCTCACTGTACACAGTTTTGACAATAAATGAATTTTATCTTATCTTATCTTATGTTTCGGAGTAGGCAGTAGGTCTCCTTTTTCAAGCACTTGCAGTGCGAGTAGCATTCATGACGGCCGTGCATAACCGTAAAATTAGCTTTATGTTAGTATGTCTCACGACAGTTTAAATTCGATAATTGCGATTTTCTTATATGAAATGGTTACAAAGACACAAGAATAGGTTTAGGAATCAGTTCCGGTCCGATAGGAGTATGAATATTCGACTATTTGTAATGACAAATTATTATAGTGTTATGAATAATGTGTTTAATGCATGGCATAATGTTTATGTCAAAATTAAAATTATTGGTATATAATATAGGCGGATGTCAAAAAAATATATATATATGTCAATGTCATGCTATAGAGATAGATATTTTCATAGATATACCATACTTCGTCAGCCACACCATACTTATTTTAAAACCTGAACTAAGTGTACGTGCTCTTATACAAAGTCTCTATGCATAAATCTATAGACTTTCTAATCTAAGTAGTATGTAATCTGCGGTACAGGTATTTACTGTAGACAGTTGCTAATCATTTATGTCTATTTGTTAGTTTAGTTAGTGCCTATTTGCCAAATAATTTGAGAGTATTTGGTATAACAATAATGAGAATGACATATGAAAAGGACTTGTTCAAATTAGTTTACCAATCAGTTTCCAATACAAAGAGGAACAAAAGCCGGTCAAGTGCATGTTGGGCCATGCATGATGGAGGGTTCCGTACCTATTATGATATAAAAAGCCATGCCAGCAAATGGCGCATCTTCGCGGCAACTTACGTTCAAATTCAAATTCAAAATGTTTTATTTGCAAATATAGGTAGTGATGGTAATCTTACAATAAGCGGTGTCTCTATATTTGACCAACAGGCATGCAAAAAACAGTTAGTCTTAAGTCTAAATTAAAATATTGTGTAAAAAAAGACGGAACAGTAACCCTTAAATCGATAACGTCCACTATACTGGACATATCAAGAAAAAAAAGCTGCACCTAATATTAAAGCAAAGCGATACTTTCCTGGTAGCGTAAGTGAATAATATGTTATTTTTAAGTTAATAAAACGTAATAGGTTACTATTTCTTACGTGGCAGTATGATTTACTTAAAAATGTGTTGTATTTGTAAAGTTTCAAAAGGTTGAATAACCCTGAACTTGTAAACTAAAATACGTACCTATTCTAATTTTAATTTACTTTTTTCGAAAGTCCATCAACTTTCGGGTTATTTCAACTTAGAATCACGAGGACTATTGATTTAAAAAGAAAAAAAAATGTCCCCAAAATATTTCAGTTTTGTAACGTTCACATACATTTTATATGGACCGTTACAAAACTGACACCCAAAATTTGTATGAAAAACTGGGGACACTTTTTTTTCTTTGTCTCATTCAATAGTACCAACCCAAAAGTTGATGGTTTTTCGAAAAAAAGTAAATAGTACCATTTTTTTTAAACCCCCTTATACACATGCAAAACATCGATCTGTCTTTACAACAGTTCAGGGTTCCCAAGGCCGCCTATAATTTTCTAAATAATAATCTAATTATAATAAAAGCCTTTTGCGTAAAAGGCTCAATTTCGTCTCAATATTATTCCTTTAGCCTTCAAATTTTTCATAAGTGATAAAATACCGCGCTCGCATTCCAAATTCCGAATGCCTTGTACACGACGTTCAGAGTATAATAGCGAGCGTTTTAACAAGAACATTAGGATGATCGTTTCTAAAATTATGAAACTTTCCCAGTGAAAAAAAAAATTCAATTTTTCTACTTAAACGATATTCTTCGTGTCTCAAATGAAAGCTTTTATTATTGTTTTCTCATATATTTTTTTGAGCACGTTTAAGAAAGTTTTCCAAGTGGCACGTCTGTATTCATTACGGCTTGTTACGGCGGTTATAATATTTAATATTAAAATAATGCATATTTTTACTTCACACGTCTATTTTTCTGCCAAACGATTATTAAGAGAACTAAGGGCCCCTTTATATGTAATTGTTAAATCGGTAACAAACTAATTTAGGTTATAACACAACCAAAGAACTCAAATGATAAAAACGTAAATCCTAAACATGCAAACCGTCGCACCAGTATTGTCCGAACGTAGAATATTCGAGACCATAATTTGATTTCTGGTCACGTTCTTCGCTGCCTTTTCGAAGCCCTGGAGTGGACCTACGCGTAACCGCTTTATCGCAAGTCATAAGACCTAAACCGTTATTTATGAAATGGACTTGTTTTCAACATTTTTTTGTGTCCGATATGCAAAAGTTTTCAAAGTTGCTGGCTTTAAAAAAAAGAGCCTTTAGGTTAGACACTACTTAGGGCCAGTTGCACCAACCACAATTAACAGACTGATTAACGTCAAGCAGCAGAGAACTATGAAACTTTCCATACAATAAAATTT
Source organism: Cydia strobilella (assembly GCF_947568885.1). Classification (NCBI taxonomy): domain Eukaryota; kingdom Metazoa; phylum Arthropoda; class Insecta; order Lepidoptera; family Tortricidae; genus Cydia; species Cydia strobilella. Next base: position 19,467,124 of record NC_086044.1, read on the forward strand.
AGCAAACGGTAAAACGGTGACAGACGGCTTGGTGCAACCGACCCTTAGTAGTAACTAAAGTGTTTGCGGCTATTTTACATAATATGGCTTATAAAAGTGTAGAACATAATACTGCGTCACCAAGCATAAAAGCCGTAAACGTCATCACAAATCAGACACCACCACCAGACAAACACGAACCGGAATCGACTTTAGTTAGACAGAGAACATGGCGGTCTTTGATATCGGATCTCTGATATCGGAGGATCCACTTCGGGTCGTCGCGCCACAGCAGTAAGCAAGTAAGAATGGGGCAAACGATCAATTAATACGGTTTATGTGACATAAAAATATGGACATAAAAATATACAAATAATTACTACTGTTTTCTAGCTGCTAATTTTATAATTACGTTTAATTACAAATTAAACCCGTTTTTGGTAACATACATCAGCTTACCCATTTTGTTACTTAGACCGAACCAATAATCCCATTGTGGTCTAACAAGTCCCATCCCAAATTAGATTCCTATTGACATCTGCCTACGGACCTGTCAAATTTTACGCTGCAATCCCGGACTGGAGATTAAACCGAACTTTTGGGTTAAAAAAGGACAGGCAAAAAAGGGTTGGAGAAATATTTACTTTCCCAGGAACTGTCCGATAATGTTAAATCAGACGAAATGTGACGTTTTCAAGCAAAAGGTACCACATTGTCGCTTGTCGATAAGGTTGATTTCAAATTGAAACTATATTGAAATAGCGCCTTATTGACAACCGACAATAAGTACCCTTTTGGTTGAAAATGGCACAAATTACAACAAGCATTTAACTTTTTTTTGAGGCAGTAAGTTTTTACACTTTTCTTTTATTTCTAAGCATCACAAATTACTAATATACTATCCTACTTATACTATCCAACCCATTCCGAACCCCAATCAGTCCAAAAGTGCCAAAGATACTAGCTGGATGCCAAGCGATATTTGTTGGACTAAGTAGGAGCCTGAACGGGGATCACCCCGTCACGTAGACGCCGCCTCAAGTCTCTATCCAACTTCTTCGCCTCCAAATACCATGACCTAGCCGTTTCCACCGCGACCGGAACAAAATTGTACGCTGGTGCCAGCTTGGCGTATTTTAAGCGTTTGAGCCTCGCGGCATTTTCCGCGGTTGCGCCTGCCAACCTGCTAGCGGAAGCAAGATGAGTAGGTGCAAATGTACTCACGAAGGTTGCATCCCAGAGCAAGCAGCGGCCTTTGGCCCACGGAACCAGCGTTAAGCCGTCCGGGCGCTTGCTGTCTGTACGGCTTAAGGCTTGAGGCTCCAGAATGCAAGACACGTTCGCCGAGACCATAGCACGACGAATCCAAATTCCGAACATTAAATTACATTTTAGCTAGGATTCATTCTTCGTAAATTTAGTTGTCTAATTGAAAATTCCTAGAATATTCAACATGCAATCCGTACCGTATAATATTATAAAAGTAACTGTCTGGTCTGTCTGTCTGTCCGGCTGAACCCATTTAGTGAGGTTAGGGAAGTTAGTTTGAGGCCGAGAAAGGAAATTTGGATAGTTTTTTATCAATCATCAACATCACCCTAAGCAGATGAAGTCGTGGGCAGAAGCTCTGCTAATATATTTTTACATACATTGTATTTCTAATACATTTTATATTTCTTTTTTGTGGCAATAAAGCATTTTTCATTTCATTTCATTTCATTTATACATTCACACGGGCATACAGCGCACCTAGTTATTCATTAACTTAATAGCTGATTATGAAAGGATAATTAAACTAAACATAATGGAACTCGCAGTGATTAAAATGTACGTATCCAAATTATCCGTTATCGACTTGGTGTCGCTCTCTAATTAAAATATGCGATCTATGTTTATTCGTTTTTAGGTTACAGTACCACTAATATTACAAAAAAATCATTATTCCTCATCCCCTGTTGTATGTGTCTGACTGTCTGTCAGAAAGCTGAAGCTCTTGAATATACCCCTAAAACTAACCAGTAACCCATTTAAAATATTTTTTATATGTTCGAGTCTAACGGGAGTTATATAGTTGAGAAAATTAAGGGTTTTAGTTTAAACATTGAAAAAACGTCAATTTTTAATATTCCGTACAAAAATTTAAAATCTTGAAAAATTTAAGAAAACGTAAAATTTACACCTCCGGCAGGACTCGAACCTGTGATCATACACCGGTCAAATCGCTTCTGCCAACTGAGCCACGGAGGCCTAACAGATATGTGAATTTTTCCATTTTTCCTTTAATTTAAAAATTTGGAGTAACGCTCGCAGACGTTTCTGCTTCATAAAAAAATAGCTTAAAATCTTGGTCTTGTAAATAAAATAAACAAAGAAAAAATGTTTTTTTTTTAGATACAGTTTGAAATGAAATAACTTTATTTCAGGCAGCTAGTGGCCCATAGATAAATGCACTGCCTTTTGCCCTTTGTCTCGTCTTGGCGGGGGCACGGCCGTGCCCCCAGATACCTTAAAAACTAGCATACATATTACAAACAATATATTTTATAACTAAAAACTATATCTTAAAATAAAAACAATTATGGCTACGATGCAGTTCGCAACCCCGCAGTGTCAGGGAACCGGCCGCGGAACCGCCGGAACTTGAGGTAGATACCATAGGTACCATTATACCAACTGCCACTAATGTGAATAAAAGTTAAAAGCGCTTACAAATATTTGCCAAAATTGCCAAAATGATAATAAGTTATTGAATTTATTCTTGTCTTTAAAGATGACAAATGGTTGTTGCTATTTCCCAAAATTTACAATTTAAACAGTACAGCTAGCTTTGATTTCTCATCCCATTGTTTCCGCTTGCGGATTGAGTTATGGCGCAAACAAAATGTACGAGTACGAACGAAGGGATTGTGTACAGATGTTATTTGCGGGCTTAGCAAATAGGTGCGCTGATTATATGTACCTTCAACCAATGAGGATATAATAAGATAGAGCGGTACTGTCATAGTAAATTTTGTAACCACTGTAAATTCACTGCCATCTATCGACATACTTACTTTAAAACTAAAAATGAAGATTTATAAAAATACGTTAAAATGTATTGTTGATTTTTTATATGCATTATTTATTTTTATATGATTTTGACCCATGTTCTTTCACTGGTATGCGTTAAAATTATAAATAACAAACGAAACAGTCAACGCCCTCTATACGAGAGTAGGCAAAAACTAGTGGCGCCATCTGATCGAGAATCAAATTTTCGTGATTTTCGAGGCACGTTTTTTCCTTAGACTGTATCCATCTATTACGGAGTTATATCTATCTTTGCTTCAACGGATCTTCGAACAATGGAACAAATGAACTCCTAAGCCTCCATGGTCTCATAAAACACGTAACGAATTTGTTTACCCAATTTAACAAGAGATGTCACTACAAGTAGGAAGCATATTTAGATTTGTTTTTTTAAGTAGTCTCATAAGTAAACTACACATATTACTGTGTTTTTAAGTAGTCTCATGAGTAAACTACACGTACTATTTACTCGTAAGTAAATTATAAATACCTAGAAAAGTAGAAATAGAAGAGACTTGTTATATTGAAGAAGGAGCCGCTGCCTTGGCTTGTGGCCGGGTGGCCTAGAGGTCCAGAGCGTTAGCCGTGAAGGCTGAAGACGTTGGTTTGATCCCAGCCTCGGTGACTTGCCAGAGCTGAGGGCTTGGTCACTTTTTCTTTAGCAAGTATATAATATGGATTTTATGCGTAGTTTACCTACAGTTCATTGGTCTACCTTATTGAGAGCTTTTGCGCGTATTCTGGTACGTCGACCATCATTTTATTAAAAAGAAAAGAGTATGTTCACTTCGACTAAAACACAGGGAATCCTAGTCCAAGCACATGTTAATAATTGTCCAACTTTAATTATTTAATTGTCCAATATTTTATTTAAGACACGTTTTTTTTTCAGGCATTTACCCATATTGCGTTTTAAATTCAATTATGTTCATATTTAAAAAGAAATGTTTAACGAATACTCTTTATTATTGGTAACGCAATAAAGTTACTATACGAGAAAAATTGTTCGGATTTAGCTTCGGGGACGGCCGCACTGCATTTGCATACATTAGACTGTAAGTTATTTTCAAAAGCGTATTTTTTTATTGTTATTCGCTTTGTTTACCCCCAAACTTAAATGAAAAGGAACTATTTTATTTATTTCGATTATTTAAACATGGTTCTATGAATTGAAAACGAATTTGCCTAGTTCCGTTCGTATTTGTTCATTTTTGTTGATTAACCCATAATTATTTATTGTGATTTAAGTAGCTAAACATTTTTATAAATCTTAGTTTTATACAAGTTTGGGAACAAATCATATTACTTTATGAAATAATTTGATTTGTATTTTGTTGGTTGTGGTTGTGGATCTGGTTCGAATCCGGCCTTCGCAACTGGAGGGCTTCGTCACTTTTTCTTCAATATATGACCATCTATTTCAGTTAATAACTTAGTTTTATATTAGATATAAGATATTGTTTAGTATTTTATTTTAAGGTTAGTATTATTTATTTTTAGATTTAGCTTTGAAATTCTATAGTATTGTAAATTGGATAATTATTTAAGAATAACTGTTTCACATGATAGATATCAAATATACCATTAGGTAAGGTACGTTATGTAGATATATACCTATATATAAAAGTTAATTGACTAGCATACCGTCTCAATGTTGATAATTCACTAAAACAAAGGATGGTCTTATTTTTCCCCAACTCGCTATCGATTTTCACTAAATAACACCTGTCTCAATAAGAGGTAATGGTAGTTCTGTCTTTAACGTAACGAACCTTCGCAGTTTAATGTAAAGGGTCTGGAATAATAGCTACAATTGTGAGACGGTTGGCAAAATTAAGTTTATAATTTTGGATGTTCTAGGAAAACAGACAAGAGATTGCTGAACTGCTGAAGCAGAGGACAGCTTTTAGAATATAACTACATCATAAACTTGACCTATAAAATATCAAATGTTGAATAATCAAAATAGGCACTAATCTAATAGTACATTATGATACAAGTGTGCTAACCTGGTCATTACACACGAGGCGATATTGTGCGCGCGAGCTGTAAGCGAGCGCGCAATAAGAAAGCCGATGTGTGTAATGGACCAATGCACACGCGTTTCATACGACGTTATTCAACACACTTGCGAGAAAAAAAAGAAACTCATATTAATCAAATTTTAATAGTTAAAACAGTCAGTATTGTGTGTTGCATCTGTCATACTGCCGGCCGCCCCTCGCCCCGGCCGCGCACCGCGCAGGCGGTCGGGGTCGCCGGTGCCCGCCAGTCTGACCAATTAAAGAAGGTTCCCTTTCCATGCATATTATTAGCAATCAGTTACCTTCTTAACTCAGTCGGATAATATAATGAAAAAGCACGAGTGAAATAATACACTGAAAGAGCACGCGTGTTTAATATCTAGGATTATGAGCCAAAAATCGGTGGAATAAAAACGTCGTTTTGAGCAAGTGTGTTGAAAAATGCTTTATCATAGCTGTAAGCCGTGTGACATTAGCTGCCAATGAATTTTGGTCGTACTTATTCTAGCATGCACTGGGCCCAAGATAGAGCGGCTTGGAGAGCACTCACTGGTGAAGTGTCCAAGAACAGATTTTTAATATTCAAATGCTTGATTGTAAGTAACTAGGTAAGTTACCTAATGTTACCGTGTTGCACAGTGTTTCTCCACAAAAGTTAACTGCAGTGTGGATGCACCTTAATGTTCAAATGGTAAGTTCGACGACCGGTCTGAAAGTGGGTAGTGAGTAGTGACCCTGCCTATGAAGCCGGTGGTCCTGGGTTCGAATCCCGGTAAGGGCATTAATTTGTGAGATGGGCACAAATATTTGTTCCTGGGTCATGGGTGTTTTCTATGTATTTATATATCGTTATCTAAATACCCACAACACAAGCCTTCTTGAGCTTACTGTGGGTTACAAATTAATCAAATTACTACTGTAAGCTTTTGAATATCCTTAAACGATCAGTTTAAAATGTTTAAATAAACACCCTCGAGAGCTCGGAAATGTTAATTTAATTTACAATATGAATATAAACTTTTATCCTCCAGCAAGGGATTTTGAAACGTGGTAGTTTTGAAGCGTAGTTTCGAAATATTAAGTGTACGTACTAGTTATCTACGTGTTCAAAACTGGAAGGTAAAACCATTGAATGTTTGCGCCGAATGAAAATTGTGAGCGATTTCCCTTTCAATAAGGTTGCTTAAAAAAACATACACTTATTGTACACTAGCTTTTGCCTGCGATGTTTTTCCGCAAATAACTATTTAATCATACGCGCATACAAACTTGTAACGCATTTTTCAACTCTCAAGAATAAAATTAACCTCTGTTATTTTAAGCTGTAGGCTTTAATTTTATTTATACCTTGTATATTTTTCCAAGCGTATTGTGTCGAAATAGTACATTTATACCAAGGAATGAAAGGTAAAATGCATGTGTATTTTAAACACATGATTAAATATAAGGTTTAATAGCTAGTATTTCTCGAGGGTATTTTCAATTAACAATTTAGGTAAAAGAATTGTCATTAATAAAATGTGGATATCAGAAAGTAACGTAAATCTATTAACCAGCAAATTTTTATTTTAATAGCTTTAAGAAAGTTTAAAAAATCGTATTTAAGTAGAAAGCAAAACGCCCTACAGTAGAAACGAATTGCTTTCAGCCCGCTTCATAAAAAAAACAATGATGAGAAATGAAAAGAAACAAACATGCATTTATGGAGAAGCTTCATCTCATTATTTTAGTCTTATTTGTTAATGGTGTTTATATACAATTTGTCGTTAAATAGAAGCCACAAACTGTATAAAAGCCTCGTGGGTTAAAAGGGTCTTTTGAACTCTAAAAAAGTAATGAAACACTGAATCATTCGCTACAGAGCAAACTTTCGGCTTAGGGTTGTCTAAACCACGTGACGTGAAAAAGATGGTTTCCATTTTGAAGTGGAGTTATTTCAACGCCAACGGCGACTGTATTAAAACAATTTACTTCAAGTTTCCTGTATACCTATTGAACCGTGCCTGTTCAACGGAATAGCCATTAACAGGCGTTCCCCTCTGTCGAAAATAGTCGGCCAATGGTTATACATAATGTATGGACTGACGTTTATCTGACAGCTAGTTTTACGTTCCGTATACATTTGACATTCCTCTCCCCCGCAAAAATCGGCAGACGTTTTTGTACAGAAAATTACAGACAGAAGGCTGGCTGGCCGTTTGGTTATATCCTCTAAGCTACACAGCAACATACAGGGTCACCGTCGTATTTAGTTGAAATATACCACATTTTTTCTTATTTTTCAACTTTTAGGTAAGGACAAATTTAATTCTCTACAAGCATGGTTACCCTACAACACCTAATTAATAAACATAAAATCTCTTTAACCGCAATGACAGCATTTTGAACATGAAGAAAATCTGTCAAACTTGAGTGAGATACGAGTTTTCAAAAGTAACCAGACTCTGATGACAGTGATGCCACTCAATTTGACACAGAATATCGGTAGTTAAGTACTTTCTAATTGTAGGGCGACCATGCATGTTGTAAATAAATTAATAACTTTTTTTTTCAATACGACTAAAACATTTACGTTAATCTCACTAATACTGATACGAAACAGTTGCTTATAAGTTACTGAATGAGTAGGTTTAATACTGCTCACGTCTCCTGAATCAACCTGTATATTCACAATTCTCATTTTATTACTGGAAACTTCACTGACCACAGTCTACGTCGATTTGAAATACAGTTCATTCAGCAGAGAAGCAAATTGGCTTAGTTAAAAGCATTTTGGCTGGCCTACAAAGCTAGGACCAGTTGGCGGCCCTGGGATTAAGGACGGTGAAGCTTTATTTTTGGATGCACTGTAAATAATGAGATATGGCAAATTCGCGTATCCAGGCGTTTTAAGTTCGTCATAATTGTGCTGGTCATTCATACATTATGACGAATCGTTTCGACATTTCGTCACAAGTTAATCCAATACTACCTTTATTTGTAGTGCTCTCTCGTACCAAAAATTTTACTCGAAGTTTTGACACGTGCCCAATTGGACACATAAACAAAAACACTTCAGCAAAAGGATCTCCCAGCAGTGTTGTACAATGTACAGGTTTACAAGCAATCGGACAATATTGCGATTCCTCCAATCCGGTAACCATATACAAAGAAAGTTTTCCGCCGTTTTCACGCAATTTCTTTGTTGGGATTCTGCGTCCCAAATATTATTAGTTGACAAAGTTTTCGTGTTAGAAACGGAATTGAATTGCGTTTTTGTTAAGAGTTTTTAATTAAATAGTATTTTATACAATCGTGATATAATAGAGAGCTTTTCAGTCGAGTACCGTGTTTAAGCAACGAAGCTTGCTGAGTTGCTTAAGTTAAGGTACGAGATTGAAAAGCTTGATTATATCATTATTGTATACAATACTTTTTCTACGAGACAAAAAAATAATACTTTCAATTAGTAGAATCATAAAGGTAAACAAACCAAAAGTATACAGGATACGCGAGCTGCCGCAGCCCGCGATACCTTCATACTCGTACGCGCCCCGGCCGCCGGGTTGGTCAACGACACCTCCTCGTAACTCATGAGGCCCTGGTGCCTGCTCCTTGCTAAATTCAATATTAAAACAGTTTTTTTCTCGATTTCGGCCACCGTAGCCTATGGAGACTAACAAGCAACGCTAAGCGGTTTTCGTAGGGTATGGATGTTGCTATATTAAGGGTGTCACATGCGCGTTTCTGACTTTTGAAGCAATTGTTTCTACTACAACATAAATTAAATGTTTATGTTGGCCAACCAGATGCGACGCAGCAGCGTGTTTAATAGACTAATTTGCATTGAATCGAGTCTCCTCAAACAAGAAATACTTTATGGAAATGTATGATGTCGATAAAATTCTTATGCTTAAGTCGGAAGTGCCATAGACTATACAACGTTGAAAAGAGTAAGGTTGTAGTGTTGCATGTGAAGTTGTAATACACAGATTATACTCGACGAGTAGAAAAATAGGTTTTGATTGCGAAACGTTGGTATGTAATAGTTTGTGTAAGTGTGTAACCTATAGCAAGTTTAATTTTCATCATCATAATAATATTATATTACTATAATTATCGTCGTCTGGTACCCACAACACAAGCCTTATAGAGCTTACTATAGGATTCGGTCGATTTGTGTAAGATTGTCGTTAAATTTAATTTTAATACATTGTAAAAAAAACATTAATACAGGGTGGCCAAATAACAGGTATACACTTTAGTTTATGAATTTTATTCTATGAAATATAAAAAATATGAAGTATTCCTTATTAAATAAAAATAATAAATATGAAGTATTCCTTATTATTTAAGGCCGGCAGTTAAACATGGAAAATAATGTCAGCCAAATGTCAGATGCAGCATGGCAGATGTGAACCCTTTACATCGCGTTCTTCATCACATTTTTACACATTTCCTGCGTTATCTCAGTGATATGACTGTGTCTCGAATATTTCGTTTTAATTGCTGAAGGTTATCTTCCCTTTAAATAGCCCCACAGAGAAAAAAATTAGGAGCACAGGAAAAAGTCACTAAACGAGCTATTGTTACCCGCGAAGGTAAGTGATTTCTACCAAAAATTGGCCGCAATTTTCTTAGAGTTTCCGCAATACATGATTGGGTTGAGTAAAACGTTTTAATAATTAAAACACGTTGTTCCGTCGTAAAACGCTCCATAACAAATTTGCCGTATCTACACAAAGTAATTTTCATGACAACTGTCATATTTACCGCCAAAATATAATGACGGTAGAAAAAAGTTGTATACCTCCAAGTTGGCCATCCTGTATGTTCTTAAAATCGTTAACTGCTTAGGTGTTTAAGAGTCATATTATGTAATGCAACGTTTTTCAATGTTTTTTTCACCTGCACCACTTCAGCACCAGAGTAGCATAGAGTGTATTGAACACAAGTGTATCGCCGATATTACGTGTAGGTACCTATTCAATCGGACGAGTTTCGAGAGCGCGATATTGGATACCTTCGCTCGCTTGCCGTGACTGTTTGCTGAAGGAACAAGTTTATTTTTAACCGAACAATACTACTTAGTGATAAGATTCCGTTATAGAGCGGCGTAGATTACGAGCAGTATAATAAACGTTCATGTATTGCCGCAATATTACCAAGATTCAATCACACGACGTGGGAAAGTGCGATATTGGATATCTTCGCTCGCGAGCAGTGGCTGTTTTTTTTTTAAATACTACGTCGGTGGCAAACAAACATACGGCCTGCCTGATGTTAAGCAGTCTCCGTAGCCTATGTACGCCTGCAACTCCAGAGGAGTTACATGCGCGTTGCCGACCCTATCACTCCTCTCCCTCGTTGAGCTCTGGCAACCTTACTCACCGGCAGGAACACAACACTATGAGTACGGTCTAGTGTTATTTGGCTGCGGTTTAAGGAACGAGTTTATTTTTAACCTAACAACTTTATTAAACAAATTCAGTTACAGTTTACAGTATAACGTAATAAGCACCAGTGTATTGCCGCAATATTACGTGGGACTAAATTTAATCGTACGGTTTTAGAGAGCGCCTATTGAATATTGTAGTTACCTTCACTCGCGGGTCAAGGCAGCTTGTTCTAAGCAACAAGCTTATTTATAATCTAATAACATTAATGATAAGTCCATAATAATTCAGTAATAGAGCAGCGTAAATAACGTAAACCTCACTCAACTGAAAAAATGCCAGATTTCAACTAAATCGGTTTAGCGGTTTAAGCGTGAAGAGGTAACACACAGGCAGACAGACTTTCGCATTTATAATATTAGTATGAATATGGATTATATCATTTATATCTGTTCTAAGTCCTAAGTTGTAGCAGACGTATCTACCGATGGAATGTAGAAACTAGTTAAAGTGCAAATGGCGCATAATGGGGCTCATCTGGCACTAGCAGATTGTTTGTAAGATGGAAGCCGGGGTTGATCATGTTCCAAAGGAGGTGCATGCACTTGTGCGTTGAGTAGATCCTGTATATTGTGACCTCGAGATCTTCGACAACTATGTGTAGAGATAGAACTAAATCGGGAAGTAGTTGTTGGGGATTTAAGAGTCCCCGGCAAGCTCGGCCGAATTGCACCTTCCCATACAAACGTAGTTTCGCTCTCATTTTAAAACTACGTGTTAGATTGTAATGAAACTTTGCACATACAATGACATGAGGTATATCTAAGTCTGAAATTAGTTTATGTAGCTGCAGTTTATAAAAAAACCGAAATAAAGCAAAAAATTTTTTGTATGCAAACTTAAATTTGCTGTATTTTTTTGTATCTGAAGCTACATAAAATAATTACAGACATAGATATACCTTATCCTATTGTAAGTACAAAGTTTTAGAGCAATCTAGCCAGTCGTTTTAAAATGAGAACGGAACTACGTTTGTATGGAGAACCGAGCTTGCCGGAGACCGTTAATTTTTAAAATCATTAAAAAATACATATACGGTTGCAGCTTACAGCTAGGTTAAGCAGCAGATGTTACATTAAAGGATGCATCTAGTACGGTCCGGACCCGGTCCGAGGCGTCCGACACATCAGTTTTCTATAGAAAGCATCACACGATCAGAAAACGAAGTGTCTAATGCCTCAGTCCGGAGTCCGGACCCGGAATGTTCTAGCGTAAGTCATCCTTAATAGCCAGACAAACATAAAGGTTTTTTATAATCTTAATTTAGTTTCCCGACATAAATGATAAAGGTAATAATGAAAAACGTCAGAACAACGAGACATTTACAATAACTATTACAATCGTTATATTAATCTCACTGTAAGCAATGTTTTTTTATTTACACTTCGGTTAAATGTGTAAGTATGTTTAATTCAGTATTGTAAAAAAGAAAGATAAAGAAAAATAAAGTTTATTATTCAAGTAGGCAAATAACAATCCGCTTATAAACGTCAAATAAAGCTACGCCGGCTCTAACGCTAAACACAAACGTTTTAAAAAAACGGGCTACATCAGGCATATTCGAAAATGTTAAATGGTTAATGGGTAATTACTGTAATATTTAACCTTCTGATTGTGCCTCTAGAACTCAAAAAATATGTTAAATTTTCCTTTGAATTCGATCATATCCTATTGTCGACATTATCAAATCTCTGATTTCATTTGGTTTGGATACATTATCGTATCGCATTATTGCATGAATTGCATGATAGTGCCACGAACGCACGTGAAGAACGTCGTCTGTTGACAAATAGCGCAGGAACTGTTTGTAATCGGTCCAAATCCTTTTGTTAACCTAACATGCGGGCTAACTTCATCAGCCGTTAATTTAACTTTGGGCTTAAATAATGTCAGCGTTTAACGAGGACAGGACAATGTATGCTCCGGGCTACAGACTTATAAAGGTAGATCTCGCAATGTCTAATTTTTTCTTATAACTTTTTCAGCTTAGTCACAGGGCGGACACGCTACACATGAAAAATCACTTGCGTTTCTATGTGTGAACGGCACGTCTGTACACGCGGCATGCGTTCTTGTGTGAGTAAGTGGCTTAAAAACAGTACTGAGCGGTCGGCAAAAGGTCGTCAATCTGCTGCTGCTGTCGCGGGGCGAGGTAATTCAAATCGGGGCGGGGCGGTGCGTGGCCGTTCTGTATGATAATACAGACTTAACTATTACTTATTCTGTGGCAGCTGCAGAGTTAAGTGCAAACAAAAGTCTATGCAGGGGGTCAGTTAACTCTGCAGCTTACTGTACATACATTTTCTCATACTATGATGAAATTGAATATATATTACGGATCATCAATTTTGCTGGTGCAAACCGGGATAACAAACTTTTGCCTGGTTAAATAAATGGATATTACACAATAGCTTATAGGTTTTAATTAATTAACTTTATTAATTTTATTAACGAATATAACAATGCTATTTATTTCTCATTATTCTAAGGACTTTTACTGAATCCTTTTTCAACCAAGGCTACTAATCTAAGCAGACAAATCATGCAGTAAAAAGTGAGGGATTTAAGAGGATTGTCGCTTCTCGGCCAAATCCCTGTTTACCGTCGTTTACCGACCATTTTAGAAAATATGGCCGGAGTTTTTAAATACACAAAAAACGGAACAAACAAACAGTGACCATTTATTTATATGAGCCTAGGGTGTCCCACTACTGTGCAAACGGTGACTAAATACGAAAATTAATTTCTAAGTGACTGAAAACCCAAAGCTCTATGTCTCGATACGAGAATATTGAAGGAGTTTCACATATTACTTCTATTAACATTAATTGCTATAGATGGATAAGCTACGTTCAAAGTTCGGGACACAGTTTACCGACATAGTAAGTTCAGAAGCAATTAATATGGATGTAGGTGGTCGATTCTGGCTTAAAAATTTGTATAGGTTTTGATCTTATTTCCATACGACCTTGAGTCGAGTCATCAGGCATCTCACAGGTGCCTATAGCTAAAAGCTGCGCATACTGATTGGTACAGCGACGCACGCTGACCAAAGGCGACATTCTGATGTCAAGTGCACTGTATTTTGACGACCGGTCTGGCCTAGTGGGTAGTGACCCTGCCTATGAAGCCGATGGTCCTGGCTTCGAATCCCGGTAAGGGCATTTATTTGTGCGATGAGCACAGATATTTGTTTTGTTCCTGAGTCATGAATGTTTTCTATGTATTTAAGTACTAGGTTTTGCCCGCGACATCGTCTGCGTGGAATCAGTAACTGCAGCTAGAGTAAGTTTAGCGCCTGGAGAAAGTCTTATAGCAATTATTCAACTTGAGCATAATACAAATTACACGAGGCAACTCATTAATTATCTCAATTCCACCATGACTCCACCCCGCTTGTCACCCTCTTAAGAGATGATTTTCGGGATAAAAACTATCCTATGTCCTTCCCCAGGAATCAAACTATCTCTATATCAAATTTCAACTAAATCGGTTCAGCGGTTTAAGCGTGAAGAGGTAACAAACAGACAGACAGACCCACTTTCGCATTTATGATATTAGTATGGATTTGTATATTATATATATATCGTTGTCTGAGTATTACCCACATCACAAGCCTTATTGAGCTTACCGTGGGACTTAGTCAATTTGTACAACAATGTCCATATAATATTTATTTATTTATTTCTGTTGCGGCATTGATTCCGCCGGTGTATCTGTCAATTTCCTCAATAAAATTAGTGATGCATTGAACATCACTCGTTTTATCAAGCAAATTGACAGATACAGCGCACATGTCCAGGCCGCAACATTACGCACCAGTAATGCAGCCGCAGTCGCCATCCAAACGTCACCTCAAGGTCGTATCAAAACAAGATGAGACTCAAATTATTTATACAGAATAGGCCTCTAGAATGTAGACGGAGCTTCGATGAATTCCGTATAGCCTGCAGTAATAACTAATTCGAGAGGATTCAGACTAGATTGAATTGTATGAGAGACGAATGAAGTAAGTAACTTAGATTCTGAGTGAAACTTACCATTTTTACACATTAAGTATTATTTAGGAAAACGGAACTTAATCGTGTATAATTAGGTTTTAACAATACCTCCGACGTTTCGACGAAAGCATTGTCCTCGTGGTTTCGAAGAAATACAGTTTTCTCTCTACATGGCGTACTGACATTAGAGAACTGAAGTGCAACTGATTACTGTTGTTAAATATTGTGTTATTTAGTGTATGTTGATTTGTTTCATTTGTTACTAAATTTATTACCTAGAAAAAATTAACCGAAAATGGTCAACAAATACAACAAGGATGCGCGGATGAGCTTTAAATATTTATAATATATTGTGGAATTCATTCAGGCTATAAAAAGCGTGGGAGAGGAGCACGATACCGAATATGCCCTTACACCGATCCCTATTATGTTTTCACCTTGTATATGAAGCTGAAACAACGCTTTGTCTAGAGTTTTACCAAAGCTAAACTTCGCAGATCTAGTCGCCCCTAATCCACGACGGACTGACAACAGGAAATCGTGAGGACGCTTTGTGCGCTCAGCCAGTGGGGGGACACTCCTCCTTTCGGGCAAACTCGCCTCCGTTCGGCTCAGCATTGCTACAAGCAATTATTAGGGTTGGCACACCTTGACGTCCCTTTGCGTGCACGACCACAGATAAGATAATGACTTGAATTTTGACAACCCTAAATAGTAGTAGTAGTAGCCATACATTAGAAAGGGGCAGCATGATTCGACCCCGAATCGCTGTCAAACTTCGGGTTTGTAGGAAGTGTCCTTTCTGTAGTACCTACTTTACTTTTTATTTCCACATGACTGGACCTTGCGAATACTTTAACGAAAATGGCCACGATTTAGCAATTTTTTTTACCAAAAAGAGTCTACTAATGTATTCCAAGGGCTGCCTCTGCTGTGACTAAAACGATTAGAAGACACTTTTTGCACATCAGACCTAAACTAAAGTAATGATTGCCACTGATCCCACCCAATCTTAGTTCAAAACTTCAACCTAAACTAGATCTAATTAATTTTGACCTATGAACTAAAATAGCATGAATGTTAAAGTTATGTAATCCTAGGATGCTTATGTCGGGATAAATTTTAATCTCCAGTTTTGTTTTAAAAATCTTATGGTATAACAATAAGGTTTTGAAAGATGTGATTTTGATATCTTGTGATCGGCTAAATAAATCATAGGAGGTTTATAGGTTAATAAGCCCAAATGTTTTTTTTATATACTATATCTTATACGTAGATAGATTGTAAATACTTTTAGGTTTTATTTTATTCTAATTCTAGGGTATTATTCAAATTAATATCGACTTTCTTCATATCAATTCATATTGATGGTGATGATGACCGAATTGTGTGCTCTGGAGTACCTATAGGCATTTTTAATGAACGTTACAAAAGTATAACGTAGTTAAGAAAGTAGTTTCCAAGATTGGACAGAAAAAGGTAGATAGACAAGTATTTAGAGACCAAAAATTTTACTTGATAGATTTAGCTTCCTTTGAAGCATTTTTACTACCTATGATATCGAGAAAAAGGCAAAAACGGACAGGGGCTAGTAGCACTTGTTAAGAGATTTCCCTTTAAGTATGTTTATTTACGTTCCCTCTACATCCCTCGGGATCCGTGCACTTTTCCGTGATAAAAATAACCTATGTCACACTCACCGGCCCAACTGTCAAAACTTAAATCAAGATTTTAGGCTAGCGATCGATTCTAATATAAGAGGCCGGCGGTATACGACGTTTTCGATTTTGACCTGACTGCACAAATATTTTGTTCAATAAATGTTTAATAATTGCATTAAATTACACGTAAATTTGCACGTGCACATCACACGTTTACAAATATTTAGCTGGTGTGCTCTGAATTAAAAAGTGCCAATATAAACGGAATTGACGTTCGATCGCACACGTACACTCTGTCATTGCAGTCTGTGCAGAATTTGTGGTCTAGTTGAGTTACTATTTTATCTTATGTGCGGCCGGTGCTCGGTGTCCGGGCACGAAGCCATTCCTGCTACTACTGTCTCAAGGGACGGTCGCAAGCTCGGACAAGTTGGATAGAAACTTGTTCTTTAATCTCGATTGGATTAAAAAAAAACGTTTTCTAGGTTATATTTATGTTTTTACGAACTTTTTTAAGACCAATTTTAAACCAATATTTGTTTTCTGTAGGCGTTTTCGTTAACCAAGGCGGTAGCCCTTAAAACTTTAGAACCTTAAAACCTCCACGATACAGCCGCTATTTAAACGATATTGTTGCTTTGGCACGCGCTCAGCCACGGTAGCCCACTACTCACACAAAAGAAACAATGGCTTTTGTTTAACAGATCTCAGAGGGTCTTAGGCGTACAAATCATTTTAGAAGATTCATATTACAGTTAGTAGTCTTCTTTATAACTAGATCAAGGTTTCTAACAGTTCTAGCAGCTGTTCGTCGACTAAAATGCAACCAGCAAAGATTTTCGGTGAAAGAGTTCCAAAGAATCACGGAAACAAAAACGACAGGTATCAACTATGAGTAAACTTGGAAGTTGATGTCATATTGAAATCAAACAATAAACGTATAATACTAATCCCAGGGATCTAAAGCGCTATAAATTGCTCAACAAATCTAATTTGACCTGCAAAACTGACCTCCACCGATGAACAGCTGCCAAGCGTCCCGATCTAAGTAGATAAAGGGTGTTACTCTCGAGGCGTTTAGTTGCTCTATAAATGAAACTAATTATACGTTACTTAGATTAATTATAAGTTAGCTACAAAGTAACATTATCGTCGTATTCGAAGGAACCTGCCAATAAATTGGACGAACCGAATCCAATTTTAGTCTCTTCGAACGAATCAGGCGCACCGACTGCTACAAACTTATTTAATTAAAACGATTTATCTTCAATTCGTATGTATTTAAAGTAAATTGTATCCCACTCTGTATACATAAGGCCACGTTTCGATAGTGGCGATTGGTTGAGCGATTCACTATTATGGAAGGGTTTTAATGAAATGTAATGTTTCTAGTTTATGCAGTTATGACAAACATTGGTTCAAAATATGCTAAGTATTAGAAGAACTTCTATAAAGTATTTCTCAATGGAGCCGAATGGCATGTAAAATATTATGTGGTTTGTGGTTCCTTGTAATTGTGTAATGTTTAAAAATAAAACGTTTCTTCAGTTAACACCGAGTTTATTATAATAATCCTTTAATGCTACGTTTACACAAGCACCACCATTTATCGTCCAGACAAGAGAGAGAGATCTAATATTGCTAATCCTATAGTTACACAGTTCATTATATTCTGACAGCGTCTGTACTAAGAAACGACGCTCGTTGTCCCCCCCACTCCCATATGCATTAGGTCATTATAAGCAGTCTGTAGTTGCGTTCTGTTACAAGCATACATTACTACAGTTATGCGTATAAAAATATTGTAACTAGAAGAAAGTCGGCTGAATGGCGTCGGATCGCACAGGATAGGAACGAATGGCGAAACCTAGTATCGGAGGCCAAGATCCACTTCGGGTCGCTGAGCCAGCGAAGTAAGTAAGTAAGTAAGAAGAAAGTCGTGTGGTTTCCAAACAGGGTTGTGGGTTCGAACCCCGACTCTACAAAATAGCATTTGTACCTTGTGCGCACCGGTACACAAAGGCATCGCAAGAAATCCGGACTAATGGCTAGCTTTCGTAAAATCCAGAGCCTGTGTAATTTTTAAACAGGTTGCGAACCTACGACGGTTACGACACGACTTTAAGATTTGGGTGCATGCATACCTAGTCGAAAAGGCCTAGAGCATCGTGCATCGCTGCCACTGAAACAGCCGCCTTACCATCGTTTATCAGCGATCAAAGTGTATAGACTTGAATGAGTCTATTTTGAATGACGGTCAAAAAAGATTCATTTAGATCTGTAGGTACTTTTGAGCTTCATTTTGACGCCACCTGCCACCCTGCTTGCCGGGCCGCCGGTCGCGTGCGTTCAATCCCTGGCCTAACACGTGGAAACGAAGTCTTTGCAAGTAATCCGACTAAGCACTTGATTCTCAGTGAATACGTAATCCGAATCCTAATTTAAAGAATACTAATCGAATTAGTTAATTAAAGTCGTTTCCGACTGTATACTATCTGTCGTAACAAGGGTTACATGAAATGCCGTTATTGTAATTATTTATTTTAATTACATCTTTTACTCGTTTACCATATTAATAGTCATTGGCAGACAGTGGACTCATTAGAAATCAATGAAGCTTCCTAATATCAAAAGGGTTTTTTTTTAATACATAGCTTACGATTAAAAGCCTCCTTGTCATTTAGTGAAAGAAACGATTTTTTTTTTATTTAATTTAAATTAACAATTGCAATGGAGATGAGCTAGTTAATGGAGCGAGGACTTTTTTAGAGTTTTTGCATTTTTTTATTATGGAGCCATACATTTAATCATTTTGATCTATAAAGACAGACTTGAAAGGTCCACAGCTTTATAAGAACAGAGTTATAAGTATAAATTCCAATCCGAGCGGACCCCAGGCTCCCATGAGCCGTGGCAAAATACCGGGATAACGCAAGGAAGAAGAAGTATAAATTCCAATTCGCTAAAACTATTCCTACAACTCTAAATAGGTAGGTCTAAGTCTACTAACTAACTAATTAATTTTTGTAGAATCCAATTTTATTTAATGCAATATAAAATAGGGGGTTAAATCCTTAAATTTCTTACTAAAAACAAAATGTTTCTTTTCTACAAAATTCGCATCGAAAAAAATAGTTGCATCAGCCTATTATTTTAATATCCTGTCCGTCCCAACTCCGTCATGACGCAGCTCGTTTTGTACGAGTAATAAGATACGTTGGGAATGTTGGGAATCTGGGCGAGTCAAAACCAGCAGATATTCTATTTTCAGCAACATGATATGCTGATGTTTTTTTTTTTGTTTTTCTTTTGCTCGTGTAAAACTGCAATAGGTTGAGGGTGATAATTATTTGAGTTTTTGTCTGATAGCGTTTTCGGTGTTTCAATATTACTCTATCTCTAGTACTTACCTACTAAAACGTACCTACCATTAAACATATGTTTTTAAAAGACGTTAAGCTCATTTTAATTTCATAAGTTTTATAACAAACAATAACAATAGTTACAAAAGTGAGGCAAATAAAATCCTCAACAACTTTCCATCCTACCCTACATTTAATTCAATTTTGTAGAAAGGAGAATACCTAAATCTCGTAAATATTTAAACAATGCGACATCGAAATTCTTTGAAGATCCGGAGCTTGGGAAAACGATACTCAAACAAAGGGAATAGCTCCAGGGAATAACCTTAAAGGATGACGCAAGCTAGACCGGGCCGGGGCCGGGCCGGAGCTTCCGGCGCTTCGTTTTCTATGAAAAGCACCACGTGATTACCGATCAATCGTCATAGAAAAGGACATGTCGGACGCCTTCGCCCGGGCTCGGCCTGGTCTCGCGTGAGTTAGCCTTTAGAGTTCTGATCAAGACAATTGATTGGAAAACATTTAATGTAATTTAAACAGTCCGTAAATGTAAGAAGCAACGTGTTTGAACACGCCGCAATGTTGTAATTTGGCAAGTACTCTGCACGGCTCCCGCGACTCGGTCTGTACGGCGTGAGCCAGGAAAGACCTAGGGAGGTGGTGAGAGTCCGTAAATGTGATCAAAAAATAGACGCGATCACAGTATACTACATACGTACATTTCATGAGAGCTCGCAGCTTTCATTATTGGCCAGTAATCAAAAATCAGGTGTTCTATGGAGGATTTTTTGCGATTTCATAAATTGTTCAGTGCACATGCAGATAACACGTGAACGCGTGACAGGCGCCCGCGACCCAGTTTAGTTTGGCGATGCGGCCGCCTGTCCACGTCAGTGTACAGTCGCCATCAGATATATTAGAGCGGCCGAGGTGCTAAAAATATCTGAACCCGCACCTAGCGCCTTGACAATAGAGGCGTGTTCAGATATTTGTGAGCACCTTGGCCGCTCCGATATATCTGATGGGGACTGTACTTTACGGAATCGGTGCGACCGGGTTCCGGGACCGGGCGACATTCAAACCGATTAACATTAACCATTTAAGAACATTATTTAACATTCGACCATATTGTAACTTATCTAACATTAGAATACGGATAATAAACATTTTTATAACTAAACTCCGGAATTTTAACATTCATCATGATTCAATAATTACTTATTCTGTACCCAAGTCAAGGAACAGTGATTCAGAAGGGTACAATGGTTCAGTCATGTTATGAGAAATGCTCTCTAATTGGCCTATTCAAGGAACACTGATATCGCTTGCAAAGTGCAGGCAAGCACGGCCTCTTCAGAACTACATAATGATCATTGCATTCTCAGGTCACATTTTCCGCATGAGAAATCTTGAATTTAACGGAGATCTAATTGTGACGAAAGCTTAAAGGATGACTCACGTTAGACCGGGCCGTGACCGGGACGGAGCTTCCGGCGCTTACTTTTCTATGACATGACAGGTGATCACGTGATGCTTTCCATAGAAAACTCCGGCCCGGACACGGCCCGGTCTAACGTGAGTCGTCCTTTATACAAATAGACTGGATTTTAGCGGCGAATTGTACCTAGCTATAATTAGAAATCTCTGTAACATGGACCTTTTTGAGAGACTGGCCAGACGTAGTTCAAAACCGCGACGAATGAAGGAAGAGGGGGAAGGTCTTCGCCCAGCAGTGGGACACAATAGGGTCAAAATAAATAATAATACATAAATAATAAAACTGTATAAATATTTCTACAATTTATAACTACCAACTGCACTGTTTTCATAAAAATTGCAGTTTCTATTGCAGACATAAGTTTTGTCGATATAAGTACACTTTTTTGGGGTTCCTTACCCAAAGGGTAAAAATGGGACCCTATTACTAAGACTCCGCTGTCCGTCTGTCTGTCTGTCACCAGGCTATATCTCATGAACCGTGATAGCTAGACAGTTGAAATTTTCACAGATGATGTATTTCTGTTGCCGCTATAACATCAAATACTAAAAAGTACGGAACCCGCGGTGCGCGAGTCCGACTCGCACTTGGCCGGTTTTTTTCTTGAATTAAATCGATCAGTATTAGAATGTATGATCGGTAGGCTAAGTACTACTTATTTTTTATACTTTCTAAACTAAGATTGACCCGATATGACGGCAAGAGATAATCTGATAATACGATAACAGGCGTGCGCCTGTTATACATATGTAAGGCTTCACGTGAATATGATTGAATAAATGGATATCGGGGCAGAGGCCAACCAAATACGAGGCTATGGGGTTTTTAAGATTCGGAAACATTACATTTTAAACAGACCTTGGGACGCTTCAGACGCACGCACGCGCCTTACTTCCTCTTTTTTTTATTCCTTTTTATCTCGCTAACCACTACAAAACAACCCAGAGCGTCTACCATGAAAATCGTAAATCTAAATTTCGTTATTTGCCTCTCCATCGCTCGAATATGCAAGAGTGATAGAGAGGCAGATACCGGTTTTTAAAACATGAATGTCTTCTATGATACCTACATACAAACCCGCATGTCCTTCCATACATTTTAATAACATCTATAACATTAAGAGTTTTAAATGATTCACGGTTAGTTTCACTAGACTTATATTGACCGGCTAAAAACACAACAAATCTATAACATTTCCATTAAATGACTAAGGTACTAGGTCTCCAGATAGTGT
Organism: Cydia strobilella; assembly: GCF_947568885.1. Classification (NCBI taxonomy): domain Eukaryota; kingdom Metazoa; phylum Arthropoda; class Insecta; order Lepidoptera; family Tortricidae; genus Cydia; species Cydia strobilella. Next base: position 19,489,387 of record NC_086044.1, read on the forward strand.
TAAGTATCTAAAAAACTGGCCAAGTGCGAGGCGGACTCGCGCACCGAGAGTTCACTTTTTAGTATTTGTTGCTATGGCGGCAACAGAAATACATCATCTGTGAAAATTTCAACTGTCTAGCTAACACGGTTCATGAGATAGCCTGGTGACAGACAAACGGACAGACGGACAGCGGAGTCTTAGTAATAGGGTCCCGTTTTTACCCCTCGGTACGGAACCCTAATGATCCTGACCTACGCTAGTTATTTACTATACAGGGCCGGCCTTTGGCCTTTGCTAGCCGGCATTTAGGCAAAAGGAAAGGTTAGCTCAGAAGTGGTATATTTACAGGCTACAAATACTGTTACGGACTTTGAAGGATGATCGATTATTTATCATCGATTCAATTATCTTAAACGTGTAAATCCAACCCATCAGACGGGACACCTGATCCGACCCCAGAGGCAAGAGAAGGGATATTGTTAATCTTAAATAACCCCGATTTGTTCTTCTCATAGATTACTGAACCAAAACCTGAACAAACCAGTTTAAGTTTGACCGAGAGATCAAAAACAATTGTTCATAGCCGGAGATCAGACGTATTGGTTGGCTAAAGGTTATACGCAGAGGCCGCAGAGTAACTTATTATAGAATGACGCTGATAACGGGTATTAATCCATAGACGTGCTTTGATTTAATTAACGGTCAGATTTACACTTGCTATGATAGCTATAAATATTTCCATTCGCTTTAAATTGTACGAGTATTTCGGTCAAATTGAAAGGCTTCAATTTAATCTTTTGGATCACTGATGTGATAAATTCGGAACCGACTCATATTTTTGTATCAGGAATAATGCGCAATTTCCGAAATGAATGCTTTCTGTTTTTGTGAAATTTTCCGGAAATTTGGGAAGTTTCCATAAAAAGCGCTTTTATATTTTGTTGTTGTTTTAGTTTTATTCTGTCGACAATGCGACTGTCAGCTCTTAAACGGCAATCGTCAGTGTAAACACGCCCTAAACCATCAGCAAAATAATTCAATGTTCCCCATTTAAACGAGGGCACTAAACCAAGGCGTCATAGAAAGAAAACGGAGCCGCCATAATAATAAAATTATTTAAGAGAGCCCGAAGTAATGAGCTTGGCCAACACTTAGGAATTTAGTGCCGGGCATTAAGTGCGTTCTTTATGTTCTGGACAGATTGACGGTCTGTTCGGAATAATGGAATGGTTAACTAGCTTCTTCCTGCGACTCCGTCTGGGTAAATCCTTCTCTAAATAAGGTATATTTTTAAGGGAAAACCGCCTTCAAACAACTGAAACCTTCTGAAAAACACAGAATATTTTTTTATATAGGTACCCCACCCCTATTCTCTAGTCTAGTCCCTATTCCGTCGTAAAGCAAATTTCTGCCAAAAAGTAATTAATACCTAATAATAAGAATTTAATAATCCATAAATTCTGCCTAGTTTAATTTATCGCCCGTATTGGATTCCTCACTGTAAAATGAGTGACGGAGTCATAATCGCGGCAGTAATGTGACGGCGAGTCACTCATTTTAGCAAGGAAATTGACAATATCAGTACGTCAAGGCCACAACAGTAATATCGCAACAGTAATGCAGCTGCAGTTGACATTCGTATGCCACCTTTAAGGAATTTTTATTGTTATTGTTATGCGCGGTGAAGAATTTTAGAATATATAGAACTGTATCGTAAGTTCGTAAAAATATACTATAGGTAGGTGTTTTGTTTGAAACCACCTCATCGATTAGCACTAAATCATACCGACAACTAAAATAATAATACATAATCTTAGATCATAAATCAAAGAAATTGACTATACGTTATCTACAAAGCTTTCAATGTTATACTATTACATTTTACAACATATTGATAGCACATCCTCCTCAAGCCAGAGATGCAGTCGTAACAAAAACCGTAAACATAAACATAGTAGGTACGCCAATGTTTCCGAATACTTTGTATCATTACGATCTAATGTTGATAACAGCTTAAGACTTTTCAGTCTTTTGAAGGACACTCATTTTTACGATGTTATACGTAAAATACTTTTTATTACTAAAACAAAAACATCTCGAGTCTGAGCAAAAATTTATATATCAGTTTCGAAGATTTGACCTCATTTAATATACTTAATGATTAGCCTAAAAAACTCAGTAAAGTCAGTTTGCCCTAAATAGTATCGATTTAGGAGCCAGTCGAGTCTTAAAGAATGAAGGAAATTTTCTCGTAAGGAGATAATAAAATTATAAGTTGATTTAGTACTACACTAACATTTAAGCCTTTAACATTCGGCCAAGCATTAACACACAACACTAGTCTCTAACAATACTACTACGATCCACACACGCGAAGTTTGAGATATAAAATAGGTATACAAGAAAATGTGTTTGTTGCTTTACTTTTTTTATGATATACCTAGTTAAGTTGAGGACTACCAACCATCTAAGTGGTGAAGATAAAAATGTTGTCGCTTAGAGCGATAGTAAAAAGAATCGGCAGCGGTTCATCCGAACGAACGTTTTTATAAAACATTTACCAGAAGATTGTCTTAATCAACTCTTCAGGACCTATTCTAACATTGCTAATCTCGGTAACCACCATTTTAACATTCGATCGTATTGGACCATAGTGTATATGTCGGAGGCATTTTGTAAGAATCCGCCGTTTACAAACAGCGTCGTCATCCTATAAACGCGAAACGGTTTGCAAATGCCGCATTATGTAAAATACCTTATTGCATTAACGGCGCCGTTTGCATGTTGCCGCGGCATTTTGGTCGAATTAGTTCTTTAATTTACCACGCGTGGCACTGCACATCAAAACTATGAAAAACGCTGGGGTGTCCATCAAATCTGAAGTTCGTCGGACTGTTTCTTTTCAAAAAACATTTTCTTCGCAACTTAACTAGACGGACGTTGACGCTATAAAGCGCACTAACAAATAACCGCTTCGCGTTTATTAAATGACGGCGCCGTTTGTAAACGGCGGATTCTTACAAAATGCCTGCGACATATACAAAATAAACATGTATGCCTAAACCCCATTTACCCTCATTTATATAAGATATCTCATAAATAACATAAAACCTCGAAGCTACGAAATTATAAATCCCTTTTCCGATATCAAATAAATACGCAACGGGTCTTCATTCAGAAATAGGAAATCCAATATCAATCCAATGACCATCATCATCATCGTCATTGGCCAGGAGATCTTGGAGTGTAGACTTAGTTAAAGATGACTCACGCTAGAACGATCTGGGTCCGGGCCGAGCCGTCCGTCATTTAATTTTTTATAGACAACCGCGGTGATCACGTGATACTTTCTATAGAAAATGAAGTGTCAATCGCCTCGGCCTGGACCCGGACGGTTGTAGCATGAGTCATCCTTCAGTTCGTAGTAGTACCGGTACACCGTCTTCGGTGGCTTAATAATCTGGGGTAGCACGACATCTTTTGCCACATCTATCACAGGTCAAGGGCAGATGTGGCAAAAGCTGCTACGAGTCAGGAGGAGGAGCAGCGTTCCAGCGAACCAATCCAATGAAACTCAGTATATCTCTGTCTGTCAGTTCTTTAAGTAAGTGCACTTTAAACCTGTCTCATTCCGTATAACCTCAACCGTATCTAAATTAGTTTTAAAAGCCATTTAGGTAATTGTTTATAAATATCACACTCGCATACACTCATTATACACTCGCACGATAATTCCTATGTTCAGTACTACCTATGAGGATATAATAAGATAGAGCGGTACTGTCATAGTAAATTTTGTAACCACTGTAAATTCACTGCCATCTATCGACATACTTTAAAACTAAACATGAAGATTTATAAAAATACGTTAATATGTATTTAAATATGGATAAATGATTTTTTTATTTGCATTAATTATTTTTATATCATTTTGACTCATGTTCTTTAACGGATATGCGTTAAAATTATAAATAACAAACGAAACCGTCAACGCCCTCTATACGAGAGTAGTCCAAAACTAGTAGCGCCATCTGATCGAGAATCAAATTTTCGTGATTTTCGACGCACGTTTTTTCCTTAGACTGTGTCCATCTATTACGGAGTTATATGTATTTTTGGTACTACCAATGTCAATTTTGCAATGTCGCTTACGGCTTATGCGTGATGGGAAAAAATCCAGATACTCACGATACGATTGCATTCTTTAAGTATTAGTAAAACATTAGAGTTTCATGCGAGAATTAACTCCACAAACCATTACAACCGACATAATAAGATACTGATTGGTAGCTTTACAAACATCGGATCTAATTTCATATTGCATCGAAAAATGAACTCAAGCCCAACAGACCATGGTTGTTTTTACCATTAAATATTTGGCTAAAACACATAATAATATATACAGTTCCGCACCCTTTTCCGATTTGAAACATTTTTCTGAAATTGTTTTGCTCATACCTAATAACAGGTCGACCTTTAGGGGGCTTATTATAGTAAATGTAGAGAATGTTACACATGTGATTTGGGTTCTGACATTGGTCAATACCTGTACCTAAAGTATTTTTGCAGATACTTCAATAATATTCAGTGTTTTCTTTCTAATATAATGTTATTTTGTTTGATATTGAATATCACATTTATTTAGTATTCATATTAGGTAGAGAATAAAACCTATAAAGATAAAATGTATTAAGTAGCCTGTGATTCACTAGCCTTTGTTTCTCGAATGTCACAGTGACAGCTATGGTGCTTTGTAAAAGCAAAGACAAGAATAATAAAGGTATCGCGGGGACTTCCGGTTCGATCGCCATCTTGATAGTAGCCTCGTGATTAATTACTTTGTTTTTTGCTCATTAATATTGTTTAATATAGCTTTATTATACAGTAATCTAATGTAGTAGTGTGCAGTGAATGGAGAATTAATCTCAAAGCGTGTTTAACCACCATTTTGGAGTCAACGGCCGGTAGTCCACGTGTTTCTCGTAAAATCCAGCTATCGGTTTTACGAGTCAACTACAAATAATAACTACCGAACAACGTCGTGCTCTAAGATTGGTATTTCTACCTCTAACCGTGTCTGGCTAGAGCCCTAGAGGCCCCATTATTTTATTATTTACCGTACACTGGCTGAAATATTAATTCGATCCCACGTGGATCCCACTTTGACGTTGGCGAAATCATCGACAGTATCGATGGAGCCATACTACCTAAAGATTGATTGATTGAAGGTATCGCGGTATTATATGTAGACGTGATCTTTCTGGTTATGTACATAACTGTGACGCTGCCTGGCTAAAAGAAACACACCTAAACATATAACCACCACATTACAACACAAGTACAAACTATATTTTTGTATACTAAGTGGCAAGCGAAGGCACAGCATTGTGACCAAAACTGACAAAAATCCGTACGACACCGCAGTATGTATATTTTTTACACGAAACCCTACGAAGTTCGAACCAACTCTTTTTCAATATGCCCTATACATACATACGAGTACATGTAACTGCATTATGCTTACTTTACTGTCAACGTATCTGTCGTAAAAGCTTGATGAATATTTACCTACTTTGCAATCTAGCAATCCGATTATAGGTCGATCCGGGCCGACAGAAACTTCGAGAGGAGTTCGCATCAAACCGCCGGAGCGGTAAATCTTGTTAAAATCTACTGCATTTTGCAGTTGCTTGAGTTGAGACTGACAGATTAGGCCACAAACAACAAACAGAACAATTTTTTATGCGTTTGAATTAGTTTCGATACGACCTTTTTTTTGTCGCAGGGGTATCTTACCCCGGCAGGGAAGCCCATAAGGGGGGGGGGGTATTAATGATACGACCTTCTTGATACGATCGTCTTGGTGATTGGCGCGCATCTCACGCATAAATTTACTAAGCACCTTCTCGTAACTCATGAGGCCCTGGTACATGCTCAAGCTAAATTACATTTTTAAACACTTTTTTTCTCGTACATTTCACATGCACCAATAAGCGTGAGCGATGTTCAAGCTCTTATCAAAATGAAATCAAAACCATAACAAGTTTTAAATCTGAATCAGGCTCTCGGATTCGTGTTTCGAGCGTTCCGTACCATTCGTACACACAATTTTTTACAATGTATTTATTTTTCCTTGGCGCAGCTGCTAAAATCATAATCTTTTATGTAGTCAGTGAAAATTGTATATATTGGTGGGGAACAAGATGTCATAGGTAAGTAGTTAACCTCCTGGGGCCAGGGTGTCATATATATAGGTATATTACATAGATTTCGGATTCTATACATACAGTACTAAGGTTTAAATTTGTCTAAATTTGATGTCACCAGGCCCCAGGATGTACATTGTTAAGTACATTTATTTTTTAATCTTTTTGTTATGTATGTATATTGGTGGGTAGGGTTAAGTCTCCCCGCGCGCCCTCTGGCGCCGGCCTTATTGTAATGTCACTGTCACTTGTCAGTCCGGTAATAAACCTATGTACTGAACGCACGGTCTTCTGCTTTTCCGTCTCCGAGAACCCTCCGTACCATCCCCTGGGCTTATATATACCACTTTTAAGTAAGAATAGGTAGATAGAACGCGAGCCAACCTTAACTTTAACAAAACATGTGGCGGATTATCCTTTTTGACGATGTCTGCAGCAAAATTTTACTTCTGTGGAATATTGAACTAAGTTTGTTACGGATGCTCTTTGTGCACTGTGGACGAAACCTGATGCGTTGTGGATTTTGCTCTGGTCATTAAACAAAGTATTTTGGGATTTATTTGTTTTTAAGTAGTCAATTTGCTCTTTATATCGAAATTTTCACACTAAGTTACGGAGTAAAAGCTAGGCTTATTAATTAATTTAATTATCCGGTTTCACTGGCATTGATTATAGGTACCTATTTCAATCCCACAGAAACTCAGAAGAAAGTAAACTTGAAACCGCTCCCGCAATATAACTGCCTTATTATTAATGTTGCTACCGCTTGCGATTAGGCTATATACCTATAATATATATGCACCAGCAAAACTATAGTTCAAATTTTCAAACTTCAAACTGGTTCACTAGACTTATACTCAAAACTGTTCAAGCCACAGGTTCAAGCTGTTTATTTGCACGAATGCACGAACACACGAGTAATACAAGGTATATAGTTGGTATAGATCTTAATGCTAGGGAAGTATCAGTGCATCTGCATAGTAACGGCACCAAATTATGGAACATTTAAGAGAAAATTTGGAGTATTTTTTATTTTTCACAGACACCTGCAAAATTTCTACCGCTTTATGCGTTAAAAGTTGAATATCCTATTCGTCCTTTATGTTTCCCATGTATTTAATTATAGATACTGCAATTAGTTTCAATATTATAAAAAATAATCCCTATGTGTTCTTGCTTCAGTCATGAGATTAAGGCGCCTTTAAATTTAAAACTAAAAAAATCAATGAGAAATAAAACTTAAGCATCTCTAATAGCTCTTGTTTATGGCACTATGTTGCCAGTATTTAAAAACTGATGATAAATACTTATTTACAGGATTTGTCTATACCATCTCATTACTGGTACCAGTCCCATTATAGGGGTGGTTACTATATAGGTACAATTAGTTAAAAAGAAAATAAAGTAAAACATGTCAAAAAAATAAAGCTATGGTCATTATTTCCTATATTAAACAAGCCAAACTAAAAATTTTTGTCTACTCGAAACTAAAATCAAGAGCAAAGTGAGTTATTTTATTTTTCTCGTTGCTCAGGACTCACTTGCAGCAAACCCATTTTTTTTTCAAACATCATAATCATGAAGCTTATCAGACGAACGATAAGATCTCTTCATTTATTTATAATTGCCAAGTTTCCTTTAGAATACACTCAATTATTTAATTTAAAATATGTTTTTGCATACTGTTATATCGTCATTTTTCCATTCCACTTATTTTCATTGATATTTCTCTTGCTGATATTTTCAGAAAGAACAACTTTGGGACACGTTACGTACGTGTCCCAAAGTTGTTCTTTCTGAAATTCTTTATTATAATTTTTCACAAAATTTTATAAGACAGAGCTGACAGGCTTTTAACAGTACCTAAGACCGGTATCGGGTTACCGGTTCAGGAGGATGTCAAAAAATAAAATAATATCGAATTTCTCTATGTCGTGAGGTGGTGTTTTGCGTGACAAGGTGACATTTAATTTATTCTTGAGCATGCAGGCTTGGGGCTGTAATACGAGCAAAAATTTAAACGGTAAATACGATCCAATTAGTACCTAACTAAGTGGCTCTGTGAGCTAAATACCTCTCGAACGCCCATGGATACATCATTTCGAAAAAATAAACAATTGTATCGGAAAAAATACTTAAGTACCTGTATAATTATCGAACCTGCTTAAAACAGTTCACGAAAAACTGTTGAGAAATGCGACTGCACTTCGCTTCACTCGGTCAGGTACTTTCAAGTGGTTTAAACGAAATAAAAAACCGGCCTAGTGCGAGTCGGACTCGCGCACGAAGGGTTCCGTACCATTACGCAAAAAACTGCAAAAAAATCAGGCTTGTTGTATGGGAGCCCCCCTTAAATATTTATTTTATTCTGTTTTTAGTATTTGATGTTATAGCGGCAACAGAAATACATCATCTGTGAAAATTTCAACTGTATAGCTATCACGGTTCATGAGATACAGCCTGGTGACAGACAGACAGACGGACAGACAGACAGACAGCGGAGTCTTAGTAATAGGGTCCCGTTTTTACCCTTTGGGTACGGATACGATACTAGTCATGAAAATTTAATTCATAGGCTGCATAAGACTTATTTCATAACGCAGTAATCTCTACAACTAAATATCAGTTTACTTTCTATTATTCTGGATTCGAATTTAGTGTTCATTTATTTTTGATGCAGACTTAAGGTGCAGATTTTCAAAGGGGTGACATTACAACTTATTCAGTTACTTAACACATACTTTATTCTTAAATTGTGTAATATTGTAATAGTAAAAATTACTTCAAAATCACGACGTACAAACCGCTCCGGTTTCGACTTTCGAATCACGTACGAACTTATCAAGACAAATTTCGGTCGTACGTCTAACTTTTATTTATTTGCAGACACAACTCGGTGCTTTGGAAAAGCGTTTATTTGTAGAACTTCACACAACTTAGTTCTTATTTCAAAGTTTGGTGGACTGAAAATATACTACTTAGTACTACTAAGACTAAGTTAGTACCTACTCGAGCGAGATAATAAAGTCGAGTAGGAAAATATTGCCGCTTACTACAGTAACAATGCAGTGCAGAGCGTCGAAGAAGTCTCAATAGCGAGACACAGGTCCTTGTTACCGTCTTGGATCACCTTAGTGATACACCAAGGTAAATATATCGTAGAGATAATCCCCTATTATGTGATTGTACCTACGATATATTTACCTGGATGTATCACTAAGGTGATCGTAATGTACCATTATTTATTTCAACGAGGAAAATTAGAGGTTAGAAATCACCTATATAAAGATGTGTTTCGACCAAAGATGTGTTGCGAGGGATGTGTTTTCAAATGCCAATGGAATCACTTCATTGTTTTTCTCGCTCAGTGTGCAGTGATGCGATTGGCTCTTAAAAACACATCCCTCGCAACACATCTTTGGTCGAAACGCAGCCTAAAGGGGCCAAATGCTTCAATGGTGTAATAAATATTATAAAAAAATCAAAACTAAATTCGGTGTTCTATCGCAGCAAAATAATCTATTTTTAATTGAACCCTTAAATGCATATTGTTGCCAAATGTATACAAAGCATTGGACAGCTCACAGATTCAACAGAAAAAAGCTTAAGTTTCTGAGCTAAACATTTTTTCCAACCAAAAATAAAAAATCATACATTTAATTTAAGGGTTAAGCATTTCAATCAAATTCAAGCACTTATCAAATAACCTCTTAAATTAATAACTAGTTTCAACAAACAGCCAGGCTTTATTGTCCTAGAACAATATTGTCTCTCGTATTGTCGTTGCTGGGCCCGAGATCATTACTATTCGTAATTGTTTGTTTCATCCATCAAACTGCCGAGACTTCAGCTGTAATTGCAAAATTACATTGGCCCTAATTCAGTCTACTTTCAAATTGGTGTTTAATAAAATAAAACTATGAAAACGGATTATATCGTGAATTTATAATACATCCCGACGTTTCGAACCCTCCCTGTGTGGTGTGTTGACCACGAACGCTGTAAAGGGTTCGAAACATCGGGATGTATTATAAATTCAATATACGCGATATAATCAGTTTTCTTAGTTTTATTTCATGAGTAACTATCGCGGTAACCAAAGACAATATTATGGTGATTAAGTACATTGTGCAACGAGGGGGGTAAGCGAGATTGTGTAAACGAGGTCTATAATTCCCGACAGTCGAAGGCTGGAGAGTCGAGGCTAGGAGGCTTGTAGCCGGCTAACTAGAGCGGTAGAAAATTAGAAAATGAAAACTTGGTTCTTATAGTAAAACAATATAATAGTAAAAATATGTACAATAAAATAAACTGACGACCGGTCTGGCCTAGTGGGTAGTGACCCTGCCTGTGAAGCCGAAGGTCCTGGGTTCGAATCCCGGTAAGGGCATTTATTTTGTGTGATGAGCACAGATATTTGTTCCTGAGTCATGGGTGTTTTCTATGCATTTAAGTATTTATATATTATATATATCGTTGTCTGAGTACCCATAACACAAGCCTCCTTGGGCTTACCGTGGGACTTAGTCAATCTGTAAGAATGTCCTATAAAATTTATTTATTTATTATTTATTTATTTATTTATAAACTAATTTCTGTCAGTACACGACTCAAAACCAATAAAATAATCGTCACGTTTTCGAATTCCAATCTTCGTTTAGCCGAACGATGAATTCTGGCAGCGGGTGCTACTGCGGGCTACGCGGGCTCACCAGGCGCAAGCAGATAAAAACTTCAGGAGCGAATATCCAGAAAATAAGTAGCTTCAATCATGTGTCTTTAGTTTTAAACCAAAGGAAAGGGGTGCAACAATCGTGCGTTCTTAGTTTTCGGGTCGGAACCTAACCCAAGCCTCATTCAGTTACAAGAACCAGTGACGTACAAATAAGACTTGAATTAGGTTTCATTTAAACATAAACAGAAACTTAACACTATTTAAACAATTACCCAAATTTTACCTGCATTACGCAGACGCAGACCTCGTGAATACTGTTCACACAAATCATAAGCATTGAGCCACATTAAAGAAATAAAATCAAAGTTGTGCTATTTGCAACAAAATTCCAAGAGAAAATTGATAGGAAAATTCAAAAGACGGGCGAATGGCTTAGTTTTTTTTACAACCGGCCAGTGCGCGCGGTGGCTGCACTATGCAGGTTTGCCATGTTACAGGCTGTCAAGAAATGATTAAATACCTAAATATTTTACTCTCATTGCAATTGAAAAAGCCATAACTTCCCCGTTTCCTCTCCGTAAACAGCGTTTTATCTAGGCCATATTGACACAACATTTCGTATACTGTGTACTTGTTTTCGTAGCTCGCACTGAATACGAACCGGCTCGTTACTACATATTCTTATTTACGGAGCTCTTTCAGGTGCATTAAGTGGCCACAAAAAGGAGGGGTAAAGGGGGACAAAGGGTAAGGTAAGACAGGTAAGTTTCCGTGGGGTATTAAATGAGATATTATAACGAATGCTTGCACGGAATATTAAGAGGCTGCAGCAAGCTCGGCCGAATTTCACCTTCCCATACAAACAGTGTTTCATTCTCATTTTCGATTGTAATGAAACTTTGCACATACAATGACATGAGGTATATCTAGGTCTGTAATTAGTTTATATAACTCCAGTTTATATAACAAACGAAATAAAGCAAAAACAAGTTTTGTATGAAAAACTTAAATTCGCTGTATTTTTATTTTTATAAACTAATCTGAAGCTACATAAACTAATTACAGACATAGATATGCCTTATCCTATTGTAAGTGTACAGTTTCAGAGCAAACTAGCTACTCGTTTTAAAATGCGAGCGTAACGTTTGTATGGAGAACCGAGCTTGCCGGGGACTCTTAAGTGTGAACCGCGTCACAGACATGGTATAGAATGAACTTCGCATGTATTATGGCCTCCTAGCCTTATAGTCAGTGTGACTCTAGCTATAAAGCAGGAGGTCACAGGTTTGACTCCTCGTATGGGCCTCGACTGGGCAGCCGAAGCGAAGGAAAACCGCGAGCCAGATGGTTTGACGACATCAAAAAGACAGCAGGGCCGACCTGGCATAGAAGCGCGGCGTACAGAGCACTTTGGAAAGACATGAAAGAGGCATATGTCCAGCAGTGGACGGAAACATGCTGAGAAGAAGAAGAAGAACAAGGGCATTTATCTGTGTATTTATCGCAAATATTTGTTCCTGAGTTATGGATGTTTTGTATGTATAACTTTATATTATACATATCGTTATCTACTTATCGAGGAAAAAACAAATTATGAAATTATGATATAAACTCTACATCATCATCTTTATCTCATCGCCCTACGCGACAACATTACCATCCTTACCACTTAGATGGTTGGCAGTCCTCAACTGTGCGTTTCTCTAGAAACTTCCTGCCTCGCACAGCTAAACTGTGGAAAGAACTGTCGCCTGCGGTATTTCCGGACCGATATGACCTTCAAACCTTCAAGAAAAGAGCGTACTCCCATCTTAAAGGCCGGCAACGCACTTACAACCCCTCTGGTGTTGCGGGTGTCCATGGGCGGCGGTAATCGCTTACCATCAGGTGATCCGTCTGCTCGTTTGCCTCCTATTTCATAACAAAAAAAAAAAAACTGGATATAAGAATTGAGTGGATCCTTTAGCGAAAGCACCTCCGAAAGTTGAAATAACTGAAAATTCTTGTAAAATTTAAAGAATATTTCCTTTTAGCAATTTCAGCATACGATATAAGTAACGGAAGGGTCCAATAAGTTCTTTCTCATTATACACTGTAAATATAAGGGTACGGAAAATATTTGCAACATTATACACTGTATTGACTGCATAGAAAATATTAGCAAATATATGATTCTAATTACAAAACAATTAATAAAGTAAAATTAAAAGCCACGGGAGAGAGAATCGTCCAGCTATTTAATCTCCTAATCTGGCGCCCAATCCCCCAGGAATTTATATTTAATTTCCTCATCAAAGTTTTCACTTCACGGACCTCGTAACGAATCATTGTTGAAGTTTTAACAATTTTTTGAATTGTTTTCATTAGGTAATTGAAAAATTTGGGAAATATTTTTCAGTTTTTACATTGCTCGAGCAACGTGTAGAAAATACTTTGGGTAGTGGAAATAAAAAAATTCGATTTCAGTAAAGGTATTTGTATTTTTAAGCCGATTAGCCTGTAAGGTTATCCGGTAAGTGAAAGAATGTAAAAGAAGAATTATGGTATACCTCTTGTAATCATATCCCGGTCTGTAAAAACACTTATTTGTATGTTTTTCTATTTGGAGGCTGTGGCAGCTGTCGCGCACACTTACGCACCGTTTTTAATTGTGTCATATTCTCAGATTGTCCCCATTTTTTTAAATATTTTTTATTGAATATTATTAAACTAATATTGTCTTCGGTTACCGCGATAGTTACTCATGAAATAAAACTATGAAAACGGATTATATCGCGTATATTGAATTTATAATACATCCCGACGTTTCGAACTCTTTACAGCGTTCGTGGTCAACGGGTGACTGAGGAAAAATTACAAAGTGCAAAAATACCCACATACTAAAATAATGAACAATCATAGACTACAAACTTTAAGGCTGGTTGTACATGCAAAATCGGTTTATAAGGCTAGTTATACACTATAATTATTTTTCAAGTAAAGATATATATATATACGCGATAAAAACTATGCCGGCTCCAACCCTACACCACGGACCCGAGAAGATTTAATTCCCTCCTAAATTGTAGGAGGGTATCCCAATATGGGACCGGCAACAAACTCGGCGGGACACATCTTTTCAAACCATCAGAATGTCCAGCATCATCCAACACTAAGGTCTCACAGTCTATGTCTCGCTTGCTCCTTTATCAGATGGACTACAATATACGCGATATAATCCGTTTTCATAGTTTTATTATTAAACTATTTTATTTAAGTGCAGGGTTTAGAAAAAATCACCCTTACCAGGTACCTACATATATATCTGTATGTGTCAAGTCCCTTCCTTGTCTTCTTGCGCTGCTTTTATCACACCGTCGACAAATGATGTGTCACTTATGCGTGCCTCTCTTAATCATGTGTCACCTGCCGAACCGTTAAATGTCCAGCCGTGGATTCGAGTGGATATTGCCAATGAATGAGTTACTTAGTACGTACACCTATACCTACACGATATATTTATATTATAATTAAAGATATAGGTGAAAATGCTTTTGTTTTATGATATGAGGCAAGCAAGCAGACGAATCGCATGAAGGTAATAAATTGTCGTCACCCATGGACACCTGCAACACCAGAGGGGTTGCAAGTGCATTGCCGACCTTTAAGATGGGAGTACGCTTTTTTCTTGAAGGTCGTTTCTGTCCGGAAATACCGCGGTCGAGAGTTCATTCCACGGTTTAGCTGTGTTAGGCAGGATGTTTAGTTGTGTCGCTCTTTTTGATGGTCTAACTCCATAATTGACTAAAAATTACTACCACTGTTATCCTGGGTGTAATCAATTATTAATGCGACTGAAAGCGACTATTATGTCAACATACATTACGCACAGTAATGATTTCTACGATAAATACCATCTTATGTCATACCCCAGGAGGAGTCAAGCTATTTTCAAACCGTCATCTAAATCGAATCACCGGTTTAAGCGTGAAGAGGTAATAGACAAGACTTAATTCCAAATTTTTTAATTCGTCATTTATCTATTTTAAATTTCTACTTTCACTTTTAATTTGACTTGCTCTTTCATACATATAGTTTTTTGACAACAGAAAGTAGATAAGTAATATTGTTTTCGGTTACTGTTATAATTATATAGTTAAGGATGACTCACGTTAGACCGGGCCGTGTCCGGGCCGGAGCTTCCGGCGCTTCGTTTTCTATGGAAAGCATCACGTGATCACCTGTCATGTCATAGAAAAGTAAGCGCCGGAAGCTCCGGCCCGGACACGGCCCGGTCTAATGTGAGTCATCCTTTACTCATGAAATAAAACTATGAAAACGGATTATATCGCGTATATTGAATTTATAATACATCCCGACGTTTCGATAACGACGTTTCTACGTTTTTATAATCCGTTTTCATAGTTTTATTTTAACAGTAAGTAGTCTAAAGCATATATTATTAATATTTAGGTAGTAATAAAAAATATTTAATAACCTCATGTTTTATTGCATTCATGAATACTGGATTGAGTTACGTCAGGGGTTGCGGAACGTTTCATCACTGCACCATTCCATTACCATTTAATTGGCATAAATAGCGGAACAATATGATTGGCATAGTTTTGTGACGTTTAAACCACTAAAGTCAGAACTTATATGTGGGAGTAATCAGCTTCGTGATGTAATAAAACGAAGATTAAAACATTGATAAATGCTAAGGAGAGTCTGGCTGACGGCTGACAAGAGTAGAATCAGCTAAATATCGTATTATTAACCTTTAATTCTGAAGAATAATAGGAAAATTTATTTGTACTAACCAGAATTTAAATGTACGAACTCCGAATTGAAATTCGGATAACAGATCCACTCGACCAGCACAGCTTCAAAATCAGAAGAATCATTAACATGGTAACCAAATGCTTACCGTTCTCCAGTAAAAAAATCTGTAAATCGTATGCGTAAAATTCCAAGTAACTTTTTAAGTCAGGATTCGAAGCCTCGATGTCCAATTTAATCGCTCATAGCTTAGCTTTATTGAATTCATGAATACCGTCTGACGTCAGAGGCTGCGGAACGCTACCACTGCACCATTTCATTTTCATATGACTGGCATAACGGGCAACCCAAGCTTGAGAAATCGCAGTGTAATTTAATATCCAAAGAAACGCCGAGCGCAATATGCATCCATTACTTACCAGACAGTGTACTCAATAATATGAGACAATCTTGAGTGATTAAACGGAAATCGAGAAATTTCCGATGTTTTATTTATAGCAGTCTCGAAACGCCAACGAAAACTTATCATTTCTTCACGACACTACTCTCGCTAAAAAGTGTTAAGTCGCACATTAACTTGTGTTAGATGTGACCTATTGGTTTTGAAATGAGTATGGTGGAGCGTTAACCATTTCGACGGCGTGTCAAACACATCTGTCACTAGGACGCCACGTCACCGAAGTGTCAAAACTGAAATTGAACTTTATGCACATGCACGTAGCTCTATGTTGCTCTGTGGTCTGTGACCGATTAATCCGTCTTTGGTATTGGACATGCGGTGCCTATATATCGGTCATTGGCGTCCAAAAGGTCAAGATTTTCCTAAAGGGGCCCACTGTGTACCAGTCCGCCAGACGATATCGGCCTGTCAGTTGTTGGGAACTGTAAACTCTTTATTCTGACAGGTTGAAATCGTCCGGCAGACTCATAATCAGTGGGCCCCTTTAGCAAGCGAGAATGACTACAAACATCAGACTCCGCTATTCGGATTCAGAATCCGCCAGCATTACTGCTGCAGTATTGCGGCGCGACGTTGCTGCTGACTGCATTGCTGCCACATATGTAAATCCGGACATCAACATCCATTGTAACATTTATCGCAGCAATGCTGTCGGCAGTAAGGTCACGCTGCAATACTGCAGCAGTAATGCGGCTGGCTGCATTGCTGCAGGAAACGTCAAAAAGGTCAATACAATGAAGTCATTCATATTAAATTTGACGTTTCCAGCAGTAATGCAAATACTGCAAAATACTCCAAATACTGCATCAGCTCTAACAGAACTGACAGGCGGATATCGTCCGGCCCCTTAAGTACAACGAGTAAACGCGAATTCAACTTATGTGAGCCAATATATACCATCATAGTTAACGATATTAGCTGTTTTTTTTATGATAGAGGAGGCAAACGAGCAGACGCATCGCCTGATGGAAAGCGATTACCGTTACCCATGGACACCTGTAACACCAGTGGGATTGCAAGGGCGTTGCCGTTTAAGATGGGAGTTCGCACTTTTCTTAGGAGTCCCCGGCAAGCCGAATTTCGCCTTCCCATACAAACGTAGTTTCGTTCTCATTTTAAAACTACGTGATGGATTGTAATGAAACTTTGCACATACAATGACATATGAGGTATATCTAGGTCTGTTATTAGTTTATATAGGTCCAGTTTATAAAACAAACGAAATAGACCAAAAACAAGTTTCGTATGAGTATTAGTATAAGTTTAGTTTTCGCTGTATTTTTTTAACTATGGCATCTGAAGCTACATAAACTAATTACAGACACCTTATCCTATTGTGTAAGTACAAAGTTTTAGAGCAAACTAACTACTCGTTTTAAATTTTGAGCGTAACTACGTTTGTATGAAGAACCAAGCTTGCCGGGGTCCCTTAAAGGTTGAATGTCTTATCGGTCCGAAAAAACCTCGGCTTGTGTTATTTGCTTCGTCTAGTGAGTAGTTGATCTGTGGAAGATGGTTGACTTCACAAATGTGTCAGCAGCAGACGCGAAGAATGTCTTTTGTTTTTTAAGACGCGAATAAACATTATTCAGTTTCAGGAGGCTCGAGTTTTAAAATGATAATTTTTGGTTGTATTTTTGGGCATAGACATAGTATAGTAGTTATAGACATGAAACCGAGCGACCAGGGGTAAGAGAAAGACATATTCATGTATTGACAGGTTAAAGTATGGCAGTATAATCCTTTTTCTCTTTCACTCTTACAAATTTCGGTATTTTGCCATCGCCTTCTACCTATGCTGCCATAACCCGACCATGAAAAAAAACCCGGTCGGTGATAAGGACAAAGCATGGCACTATTTTCTCTTTCCTCTTATAGGAATCGCAATAAGACTATCTTTCTCTATCAAAGAGTGTCAGGCCCTTGATATTTGGGCGATCTAAGAAGGTTTGAACTGTATATGTTCTGCTCAACTCCGTGCTCGAGGCACACTCGGAGTGTGATTTGTTTGTGAGTGCAATCGGAGGACTGATGATTGAGTGTAAGAGAGTTATAGATGATAGAGCGAGAGATGCCTGTAAGTAGTATTATATAAGTATAATTAATATTGTTATGTAAACACTTTTGTACCCAATGTATAAATATTACTGTCTCCTAATTTGTGCCGCTGTATGGATGGTATAGAAAGGATGCCAATCTCTTATGGCAGAATTGTTGCAAAAGTGACCGCTTTCAGCTTTAAATAATAGTTCCTAATCTCTCCGGTGGCGCTAGTTAGGCTCTGGGACATAAGGCAACAAATAACCCGACCAAATTACGTAGCTTATTTTTGGTAGTATTTCGGTGTATGGTGGCGCCGCCTAATTACTGTTTTTTGATGGACACTTTTCATACATAGAGATTTGGCTCCTTTATATAGTCTCCATGTGCCGCTGTGGCTCTAGCTACAATTGTCAACTTAAATAATAAACAAATAATAAATAATATGTAAAGGCACGTAAGCTTCGTAATTGTATTACATGTGTCTACTCTATATATATATACGAAAAACAGAATATACGTTTTTCCCTCTGTTCGTGACTATAGAAGGAAAACGAATATTTCCAAGAATCTAACGTAGCTCAGGGGCTGTTTTTGTTTTAACTGGTAGTATCGAACTGAACTCAATTACACGGTACTATATTTATTTAAACTTTATATGCACAAATAAAGAGAAATGTACAAATGGCGGACTTAATGCCAAAAGGCATTCTCTACCGGTCAACCATTGGGTCAAACAGAAACATATGTTGTATACCTATTGTTTATTATTCCTACAAATATTGGCAATTTTATACACATACCTAGGTACTAGGTCCTCGCATACATTCCCATTTACTAAATATATTTAGTTCTACCTATACCTATATGTATATTTTGTGAGCACCTATGTCGAAAACGATGGTAAAAAGTTCAATGGTAGGTTGCGTACTCGAAAAAAATCCTTATTCTAAGTTAATCAGTGTTGCCACGCACTGAACATACCAAACGCCTATGGTTTTCTATAAGCAATTTCGATTTCACTGGCAGTCAGTTCGAGCAAAGATAGATAAAACTCCGTAATAGATGGATACAGTCTAAGGAAAAAACGTGCCTCGAAAATCACGAAAATTTGATTCTTGATCAGATGGCGCCACTAGTTTTGGCCTACTCTCGTATAGAGGGCGTTGTACGGTTTCGTTTGTTATTTATAATTTTAACGCATATCCGTTGAAGAACATGGGTCAAAATCATATAAAAATAATTAATGCAAATTAAAGAATCATTTATCCATATTTAAATACATTTGAACGTATTTTTATAAATCTTCATTTTTAGTTTTCAAGTATGTCGATAGATGGCAGTGAATTTACAGTGGTTACTAAATTTACTATGACAGTACCGCTCTATATTATATCCTCTTTGGTTCGAGTTTTAGTTATTCCATCTGTTTCCAATATAATACTGATCTGTCAGTGACAGAAGTGACATTTCTTAAACCAAAAACGTCACTTTTGACACTGACAGATCAGTATCATATTCGAAACAGATCGAATGACTAAAACTCGCATTGTTAAGCTAAGGAATCACTTGTATATTCTTAGCCCATTTTGAAATTAACGCTAAACCGAGTTTAGCTAGTATAACCGTGTTCTATATCCCGCTTGTCTATACTTGTATGAATGAATGATATCAGTAACTCAAAAAAACTGTGATAAAATAAGTTTTGTCAAAAATTTAATTTTTGATACAATCCACAAGTTTTGGGAACTAATCAAATTATTGTATGTGGCAGGATGGCCTAGGGGTTCAAGGCGTTAGCCCGGATTGCTAAAGACACCGGTTTGAATCCGGCCTTCACCACAGGAGGGCTTCGTCACTTTTTCTTTAATACATATAGGTATGAGATCTATTTCAGTTTATAATTTTGATACAATCTTTTATCGCTGACAGTCCCCTAGAGGGTAATTAAGTCTTCAGTTAATAAACATTCCTCCTGCCAGAAGCAATTGCTTTTTGTTGCATTTGGAACCTTCTTATTCAATAAAACTTCAAGGTATCGGAGCGGCAGAGGTGCTCAAAAAGATCTGAACACTCACTAACGCTTTGACAATAAAGACGTGTTCAAATATTTGTGCGCATCTCGGCCGCTCCGAAATATCTGATAGCGACTGTACATAGGGCCTTAAAAGTAGGCATATTCTGGTTGTGACTACTACTAGCGGTATTCGACATGCGTTAAGTGACGTTTCGTGTTGAACTTCAGTTGAATGGAAGAAATCGTGTGTTGTCAAATAGGTAAATTTGACATTAGCAATCCACAGTTAGGTGACAACGAAACCAAACCGAACCACGCAGAGTTCAGAGCCATTTTAAACCGTATAGTAGTAAGAAAACAAAGTTGATTTTTGTTGCATAATTTTTTCAATGAATGAGTTTTGGTGTACAACCAAATGATACTTTCCACAGTTGATGAACAAATGATTCATTCCACTGTTGAACTGATGTTGAAGCCGAAACTGACAGTTGTGCATCTCGAATAGGGCCCCTAGTTATACAATACATTTAGCTTTGATATGTTATGGATATGATCTGTTAGTGTCAAAAGTGATGTTTCTGGTTGAAGATCCAGATCAAATTCATAACCTTTTATTAGAATCAGAATACATCTCAAGATATATTACTATTTGTTTATCTTAGGTATTATTTTCTTCAAGCGTTTATTACAAAAGTTTGGCGTACGAGAAAAAAAACTAATATATATATATATACATATATAACCGCGTCCGGAACACTTTACACTACGCTGAGCTCCAAATCCCGCATTGCTGATGTTGGCAAAAAAACCGCCAGGCTCAAATGGGACTGGGCTGGCCGATACCGCATGCATCCGGATAAGTGGGCTTACATAGCCACCAAGTGGAAGTGTATGCCGGTAAAGAAGCGTGGGCGGGGTAGGCCCAGGAGGAGATGGCGAGACGACTTTGACACCTTCCTTTACAACTGGCCGGAGGAAGCACAAAATCGGGAGTTATGTAGAACCAGAGGAGAGGCCTTTGCCCAGCAGTGGAACACTCAAATAGGCTTAGAAAAATATATATATTTATATTTAACTCTAACACAAGCCTAGAGAGTAGAGAGCTGCACTCGTCTGGTGGAAAATCTCACTATAGTTCGTTCGCGTTAAGAATGCAGTAAAATCAGCATTGTCCGCCTGCCTAGCCACGCCCGTAACCAATCAAATCTTTCCTAATTAGAAAGTCAAGTTCACTGTGACCAGTTGAAGGCATACTTTCCAATTAGTAACGATTTGATTAGTTACGAGTACGAGCATCGCTAGACCGGCGGACAATGATGATTATACTGCATTCTTTTGATCTTTCAATTTCCTTGACCTGTAAGAAATGAGTGAAAACATACAGTGCATGCAGAAAACACGTCACATGCACTGCAAGTAAGTGGGGAAATATATAAAAAATAAGAGGGTTGTAAAAATCTAAGAAATTAGAAAGGGGCAAAAGATAATATGGCATCCGGCGCAAAACTTGCGATGAAAGAAATGTATCCATGACATGAGTAGCAATGGTGGTTCAATTTTGGAACGCATATAGGTAACCTATCTGGAGTTTTGATATCATTGTTACTAGAGTTAGACCAAGAAAAGGCTGCAACGATTTTGATAGTACACGCAGTGCAAGTGTTATTTTAAACGTCAAACTTCTATGAAAATATGACGTATTAAATAACACACGCACTGCTATCAAAATCGTTGCAGACTTCACTTGGTATCTCAAAGATAACTTGAAACTGAAAAGTTTGTAATATTATTAAAATTTATAAAAATACATCCTCTAATTTTATCATATCACACATCACTATCACTATTCAAGTATTCACTATCATCTTCACTACACCTTATAAAACAAAGTCCCTTGCCGCGTCTGTCTGTCTGTATGTTGGTGATAAACTCGGAAACGGCTTAACGAATTCTCATGCGGTTTTCACCTATCAATAGTGGTTCTTGAAGGTTTACGTGTATAATTTGTTAGGATTTACATGTGCGAAGCTGGGGCGGGTCTTTTTACACGACTGCCCAAAGAAAAGAGTGTAATGTTTTTAATAATTTTATTTAAGTCAGGAACTATCGTTATACGAGTAAGATAACATTAAGGTCTATAACAGATTTCAATCGGAAGAATCGGAACCCAATCAATTGCACCTTCAATATCTAAGGGGCCCACTGACTATCAGTCCGCCGGACGATATCGGCCTGTCAGTTAGAACTAAAATTTGACAGTTCCGAACAACTGACAGGCCGATATCGTCCGGCGGACTGATAACCAGTGGGCCCCTTAAAAGAGCTTCGTCTAGTCTCTCCGGCTTCTGGGGTCGGGTTTTATAAAAAGCCTGTAATTTTATAGATGACAGATATTTTAAAGGCGACCTTAGGAGTATTCTGTCCTGATTTTAGGAATCGTTTCAGTAGTATACTACGATGGCTAAAGTCGCAAACTTTTATACCTAAAGTAAAGTTTTTATACTTAACGAGAAAAGTCAGTGAAAGACAATTTCAAATTGCGTTTTTTTTAATTTAGTAATGTTCATTCAAATATAATGTCTAAATAGTTCAGGGACCTTAAAACATAAATTTCAAGATATTTCTGAGTGCCAGCAAACGTAGATGTTTTTACCGCGCGAAGTGTACAACACAGCTAAAAGTTAATGGCTCTAAAAAAACACGGTTAACACTTTTTGCAGGAACCGTCTCCTAATGAGTTCTTTGAACAAGGCTCCCCACAGACGGAAAACTTTCTTATTTATATACAACAGGAAAAACCTTTCTTAATAAGAAATAACGAGGTCTTATAATTGGTTTGCATGTTCTTAAAAACAAAAATACCCTACAGTTTTTTTATTACTTACCTGGAACTGTTACTTGACGTCTCATTTTGAGGGTCGGCTGCAGAAGACTCAGGATCTGAAGATCATCAGCAAACCACCAGGACCTGAGGCACACACTTAACTCACTAAAACTTACACCAAACAAATATTAAAACCTGCAAAAACAAACTTTGTTAAAATTTAAAACAGACAAAGTGTGGGTAGATTTAAAGAGGAATATTTTTAAAATGATATTAAACTTATAACACTTTTTTTATACGTCGGTTTTTTAAAACGCGTAAAGCGTAACTTTGCACGTCCACGGTCGCGAATCTGAAGTTGAGCGGACCGTATCGCTAGCGGCCTTACTTGCTTCTGGGCGGGCGGAGGTTAGGGCGGCTGCGGCGCTGGGCGGCGGCGCGAAGCGGCCGCCCTAGGCGCGCCCGATACCAGGACGACATACCTCACCAGAAGTTACACCGACACGTGCGTCGCGACGCTCTGCGCATGCCCGAGAAAATCCCAAGAAAACCCACAAGTGCGAGCGGGAACGAGTACGGGTTAAAAATAGGGGTGCGAGTGCAACGGAGCAAGCTATATCGGGAGCGTCAAGCAGTCTGAAAAGTTGGCGGGGTTCTGGACTGTTATTCTTGTTGCCTATAAAATACTCACCTCAGACATAACTAAACTAAATATCATCTCTTTTGTATATCACGCTATATTGGATGGGTTTAGATGATTACTCGCTTACGCTTTGGCAATCAATGGTTTTGATTTCCAGCTTATTTTGTTAGCGAGCAGAATAATTTAGTTAATTCGTTAATTTGTTTATCTTCGTTGGTTACGTATGATCTTTATTCGGCCTGTTACGCCGAAGGCGCTTTGACGATGTTTCTATTTCACCTAAGTAAGTACACACTCGTAATTAACATTAATATATTTTCAAAGGGTAACGCCGGCTTCTGAAAGCATTTTTGAAGTAAAACTTCACTAGGCGCGACTAGAGGGTAACTCAGATTTTTTCCTGACGGAAGTAACGCTCAGTAGTGACACACGCACAATAGGACACACGTCAAAGTACCAACATAGCGATAAACGTCAAAGAAGTTTTACTTCATTCTCGCGTAAAAATTACACGCACACTTTTTTTTTTATTAACGCGTAAATGTATTCGCCTGGTGCGAATTTCTAGTCTCTACATATAGTACCCATGAGCAAAAATATCTAATCAACAAAACTTCCGTGTGACACAATCATACTAAATATATTAAAACGGGTCAGTCACTTATTTTTAGTCGAAGATTGCTCAACATGTTTCGCTCCAAAACAAGGGCTTCATAGCTCCGAGTCAGTGTCGATCCGCCAACTCGTGCTCTCGTTAAAGCTTCTCGTCATTAAATATCTAAACCTTAAAGGTATTTAGGCGATTGAATGTCATGCCGGGACGTTATCTCACACACACATGTAAACTTAAGCTTGGTAGTGTGAATATACAGGGCGATCAATCCAAATGGATCAGTATGGAGAAGTCAGAAACCATGAGAGATCTGTTCTTAGGAACCATGGCGTCTATTTTGATTTAATAATAATGACATTCAAACTTTTTAGGGTTCCGTACCCAAAGGGTAAAAACGGGACCCTATTACTAAGACTCCGCTGTCCGTCTGTCTGTCCGTCTGTCACCAGGCTGTATCTCATGAACCGTGATAGCTAGACAGTTGAAATTTTCACAGATGATGTATTTCTGTTGCCGCTATAACAACAAATACTAAAAAGTACGGAACCCTCGGTGCGCGAGTCCGACTCGCACTTAGCCGGTTTTTTTTAAACTCATACATAACCGGGAATCGAACCTGGTCAATATTCTTTATGTAATCGCGTGTAGTATTTGTTTGTGATCCTGAAAGTATAAGGACCATTTTGCTATGAAATTTGACCATTATTTTTTTGAATGCCATTATTATTAAATCTAAAATCGAAACCATGGTTCCTAAGAACAGATGTCGCTATCTCTCATAGTTACTGACTTCTCCATACTGACCCAATTCGATTGATCATCCTGTAGTGACTTAACTAGACCCTGTCTACGAAGTTGTTGACCCAGGTTCGAATCTCAATAAGGACAAGGCCTTTGCCTTGATTGTTTAATGATCTCTAGACTCAGGATCGTAAGTATCGTCGCTATAGTTCGGAAGTATTATTTAGCATAGTCGAGTCATGCTCAAATCAAAAGTCAAGTCAAAATATTCTTTATTCAAATAGGCCTAGCAACAAGCACTTAAACTCAGTGTAGGGTTCCGGAGTTATCCGTGTCAATGGGCTGCTTTAAACGGGGGCTATTAGTAAGCTTCATGTACATTAGAAGCTAAAGACTTTCGCAGCTTTTATACGTCTTTTTACTAAGATAAGACTTTGCGATAACTCAAAAACCGAATAAATAACTGTTCATGTTCGCTATAGTTTTTATTGAAAATCTCATCGCCATCCCGCCGCGCCATAAGCTATCCGACACCACTGCGCTCTCCACACGCTGGCCCATCGAAGCGATGCGGCGCGGGGTGAATCAATCCTTTGATACCTATAGAAGTGTCCGTCGTAAGCCCGCGGCGCCGCGCCGTGCCGCTTCGCTTCGCGTTCGCGAGTTGTTCGCTGTCGGCCAGTATGATGGTCCATCGTGTAGAGGAGCCATTACAGTTTGTTAACAGGATTATAAAGTTTGAATCAACCCTGTTAGGATGTTGTTCTCAAATTACAGCACCTATATAATGAAAAATAGGAACAGAAGCCCATGGCGGAACGTGGAATCACTGGTCTTCAACAGAAGGTCATGGTGTCAATTTCCGCAGCATTGAGGATGACTCACGTTAGACCGGGCCGTGACCGGGCCGGAGCTTCCGGCGCTTACTTTTCTATGACATGACAGGTGATCACGTGATGCTTTCCATAGGAAATGAAGCGCCGGAAGCTCCGGCCCGGTCACGGCCCGGTCTAACGTGAGTCATCCTTTAAGGTAACGACTGAAGAAGAAGTTATTTGAATTTAAACTGTTGTGAGACACACTATTAACATTGAATAATTTTACGGTTTAGACTCACTTGTTTTAGTCACTCGCGCGACATGTTTTGAAGAGCCTAGGTCAATATCGATAAATAAATAAATTAGAAAATATGCAGATCAGATTTTTAAAATTACTTGTTAACCATAAAACTCAACTCAAATGTAAAGGTAACTACAGACTTCTATTCAAAATTTGCAATATCTTACCTGTCAGTTTAAAACATAAATACCTACTTGCGATCAATAACCATGGCCGGCAGGAGCTTAACTCAGAGGATGCATTAACACCAGTTAATCACACTTACATCACAAAGGCTGTGACTTCAGGCAAACTATGCGTTCCTAGAATTAATAACTACTACGGGGATAGAACCCTTAGGAAAAGAATTCCATACTTGCTTAATAGTTTGCCCGAAGCCATAAGATGTGAAAATAAGAAATCCAAATTTAAATCTATGTTAAAAATACACTACCTCAATTTTTTGTAGTAATTGCACTACTATAAAATTAAGTTAAGTACATATGTAACTAGAGACTGATGACCCCACAGTCAAACTCTTTATTGAGTTTTGCGGGGCTATGATTATTGTAAGAATACTGTGTATTTTATTAAATAAATAAATAAATAAATAAAAATAAAAAAGCACTAATAGTGCGAGCAGCGTTCACGACGGAGGTGTTCGCGCGTGTAAGAAGTTATTTTGTCCACGGTAAAGAGGTGCTAATGTTTTTGACCCATTTAAGTATTTATGTATTTATATTTTCTCTGCGTATAAGCCCAAGATTCAATGCAATTTATTCTGATGCCAAAGAAATGTTGTATTTTATTATTCATAGAGTTTCTTCCTTCATGGATTCAATTTTGCCTCGTCCCGGGATAATCATTTCCGCTAGGAGCGAGGATCTAAATTAGAATTGAAATACTCATTTGAAAATGTTTATGTGCTTAGCATGTTTTTGCAATAATGATTTCTTAAAATAGTCACTGATACATTTGGCGATAAGTTACGTATTAAACACATATGACCATATGACCGTGACCGACTGACAGCGACCAATGCATTCTATTAGATGTTGCCATTTCGTAGTTTAAAAGAATGAAAGATAAAATAGGAATACATATCTCTAAACTGCCTAGGTACTTTTTTTCGCTTCTTTTTTTCTCTAAAAGTAAGTAAGTAGATTATTACTACATAATCAAACGGAGACGCTTTTGTAATGTTCTGTACAAAACAGTGACGATTTTTGCGGAGGAGGGGCACGTCAAATGTATACGTATACGTAACGTAAAAATAGCCATGTCAGATAAACGTCACCACACATTGTGTATAACCATAGGCCGCCTATTTTCGACAGAGGGGAACGCCTGTTAATGCCTACTCCGTTTGGTTATATCCTCTAAGGGTTATTAGTAATAAATAAGTATAACATGTTATATTACAGTGGAAACTGGATAAGTGGAACCTGGGTTAGTGGAAAACCTCTTTAAGTGGACCCAAGTTCTCGGTTCCAGTCCGTTGGCAACGAATTACCTCTATAAGTTAATTTTGGGACCTCTATAAGCGGAATCCATTTTTTCGAAAATTTCTTATTTTTACCTCTGTAACTGGAAGCAGCCGTCTCCGAAACCTCTATTAGTGGAATAGTTCGGCGTTATAAGAGATTGTATTTTTAATAAAGCGTCACAAGGAGGGTAGTTTGTTAAGTTAACATTATGGTTCGTGTTTTAATAACTACGTATTTTGTATGAGATCACACATCGTTCAGTTTGATTCTTTTAGCCGTGGTGCGGATTTTTTTCATTAAAGTATACAATCGGTACATTGATTTATTTAACCATACTCGTTTATCTTGCATAAATAAATATTAGGAGTGATTTTGTTTAAATATAAGTCACTTCATAACAAAGGACAGATATTATTTTTGTATACGAGTACTGTGGATTATTTAGAGTTTTGATTTTTTTAAAGTCAGGATTACATACCGATTTCTATTAATACATATTTAATAAAAGATGAATATTTAAGTTTTGATATTTTATTTGACCATATACGTGACCTCTATAAGCGACATTACTAGCATACGCTACCTCTGTTAGCGAGAGCCTCTGTAAGTGAGAAAACGTTTTATTTGAACCTGGTTAAGTGGAAAACTGGATAAATGGAAAACCTGGATAAGCGGAACTAAACAGCCGGTCCCTTGCGATTCCACTTATCCAGTTTCCACGTACTTACTAATAAGTAGACTTCAAACAACATTTTTACCCTAGCGCGCATAAAAGCCGTAACAGTAATTGGAAAACTTGTTCAATTGTTTACCATCATTTCTAATAAATTACCTACGTCTGCTATGCGTGGTCGGCAAGAATTAGTATTAATTGCACAGAATAAATAATGGTAAGTACTACCGTACAGAAAGGAAACTTCCTACAAAACCGAAGTTTTACAGCGGTTCAGGGACGAATCATGCTGTCCCTTTCTAATATATGGCACTATCCCTTTCGGCTATTTAGGGATGTCAAAATTCAAGTCATTATCTTATCTGTGGTCGTGCACGCAAAGGGACGCGGGATGTCAAGTTGTGTCCACCCTAATAATTGCTCGGAGCAATGCTGAGCTGAACGGAGCCGAGAATACCCGAAAGGAGGAGTTTCGCACCCCTGGTACAATACCTTTTTCCATTTTCTACTTATCTATTATTGCGAAGCGACTGCTTATCAAAGGGTGGCGACAATCGACAATTTACCCTATTTTCGTGCAACAGGTTAACCGGTTTTTATAGTCTTCATCATCATATCAGCCGCAAATATCTACTGCTGGACGTACTAGTGTGCAATATAAGACTTATTTATACTAGAGTAAGTTGAGTAAATCATTTCTATAAATATATAGTAGATTGTTAACCAAGGGATGAAAGGCACTCACTTCTGCCGAGGTAGTTTGGTGCTCGAACGCAGTGAGAGCGCCAATTATCCGAGTCTGAAATGATGCCATTCACCCAAGCTAAACACTCTTCTTTTCATTTCGAATACGAGGAAAGTAAAATATATGTGATTTTTAAAAACATGACTAAATATATTAATAAAATAAGATAAGGTATACCGTATATCTAGGTCTGTAATTAGTTTATGTACTCGTAGCTTCAGATACCATAGTAAAAAAATACAGCGAATTTAAGTTTTTCATACAAGACTTGTTTTTGCTCTATTTCGTTTGTTTTGTAAACTGACCTTGATTGTTTCAGCCTATATACGTCCCAATACTGGGCACAGGCCTCCTCTCATGCACGAGAGGGATTGCACTATACTCCCCACGCTAGCCTAATGCGGGTTGGGGACTTCACATACACCTTTGAATTTCTTCGCGGATGTATGCACCTTCAACAAATACTAATACTAAGTCATACTAAAATGTTTATATAAAAACCGGCCAAGTGCAAGTCGGACTCGCGCACCGAGGGTTCCATACTTTTTAGTTTTTGTTGTTATACCGGCAACAGAAATACATCATCTGTGAAAATTTCAACTGTCTAGCTATCACGGTTCATGAGATACAGCCTGGTGACAGACGGACAGACAGACGGACAGCGGAGTCTTAGTAATTGGGTCCCGTTTTTACCCTTTGGGCACGGAACCCTAAAAACTACGTCTAAACAAAGTCGACGTCATGTAAGTACCAAACTATAAAAGAATTACCCGAAACTTTATCTATTACGTCTCAAACCATCGAAGTGTAATACTGATAGATAAATAAAACAGGCCAAGAGCATGTCGGGCCATGCTCAGTGTAGTGTTCCGTAGTTACCCTTCCGTCACAATAGACTAAACCGGAGCCATTAGTATAGAAGATTGTTAACAAAGGGATGAAATTATGCTTGGTGCCTTTTACCCGAGTTAAACAATCTACTTTTCATATCGAATACAAGGAAACCAAAAAGACAAGGCAAATTTGCAGTCAGTAATTAAAATTAAAGTAATAGACCATTATTTTTTCCTAATAATCCATAGCGAAAAACATTAAATTGCAATATTTGCGAAAATCGGACAAGTGCGAGTCGGACTCGCCCACCGAGAGTTCCGTATTTTTTAGTATTTGTTGTTATAGCGGCAACAGAAATACATCATCTGTGAAAATTTCAACTGTCTCATATCACGGTTCATGAGATACAGCCTGCTGACTGACAGACAGACGGACAGTGGAGTCTTAGTAATAGGATCCCGTTTTTACCCTTTGGGTACGGAACCATAATAACAGTGGATACACGCACACTGCCGAATTTCGACGGTTGCCATGGCAACCATGCTCATACCACCGATTTCTACTCCCCTGGTACTCCTAACCTTATTACTGAATTTCAAGGAAACTTGACGATTCGATGCCAGGTTACGACATCAGATTGCTCCTTATTAGTTTGCGGTAAAATTATTTTTATAAATAGTTTAAACACAAATTAATATTTATATTTAAATAAAAATTAAGCCTGAATATTTTTCATTCACGATTATTATTTAGTAATAAATGGAATCATGTGTCTATACTGATTATAAATTAATGCCATTAATGACATTGCTAATGGAATTTTCACAAAGCTAAATTTTAATTTACTTGTTCATCAATATTTAATTATAAATGTTTTAATTAAACAAAAAAGTATTAATATCAGATTATGAATCTGTTATAAAATTTGTAATTATAATAAAACATTTATAAATTAATTAAATTACTCGTAGTACATAAATTTTAATTTTAACTTCAATGTCATTTGCAACACCAATAAAATCATCTAAAATGTAAAATTAAAATAAAGTTTTTTTCAAACTCCTTCAAGTTTTCAGGCACGTCAGACTGACACGTCAAAGTCACGCGACATTGACGGGCACCCGTCCATTACGTCACGGCAGTCACTTCCCGCCCCCGAAACACCAGGGCGACAGAACCAACCAGGAGATCTCTCGTAGAAAGTCAGGTGCGAAAATAGAATGTTCCTGTGATGTACCAGAATAGCGCCGGGACGCCGGGCGCATGTGCGGAGTAAGTTTTGATTTCAGCGCCACCTGTGTCGGCGAGGGCGAACTATGAAGGAAAGAGCTTTTTTGTAATCGCGTTTTATAAGCGTGCAATCGGTTAGGTTAGGTAAGATTAAATGTATGGTACGATATCATAGATGGAGACATTGTCCATGGGTAGGTTAGATTTCATTTGAATTCTTTTACACATAATTTATCGGAGAACTTAGAATTTCTTAAATCAGTTATTTAAATAAGGATTTGTCCCATATGTATTTAAAAAAGGTATAATGAAACAAAAAATTGTGCAAAATAATTGTAACTTGAATTATGACCGCTGAGAAAGATGGCGCTGTACATTACGGGTAATTTTAAGCGATTCAAAGCTAATGTTTGTCATATTTTTACTAGTTTTGTGATAGTTTGGTAAATTGGTATTTGGTAGATACCTACAGAAAATATTTATCGTACGCGACACATGATCGGTCGACGTGCCTCCAATGTCAATACGGATAAGTGTGGCTGGCCTTCACGTTGGGACCTTTCTACACATTGATTATTGTTAATTACGAGATTATACATTTGCCACTAAACGCAAGTAGCTAGTAATAACAGCCACTCTTACCCTTATGCCACACTTATCCGTATTGAACTTTTCTAAACTTATATTAGATTAGATTATTTATTTCATGAAAGACAATTACATAAATAAGTTTGCATTGATGTCAAAGATATAAGAATTTCTATCATGATCGTTAAAATAAATTACAAATGAAAATAATAACAATACTAATGAAATAAAATTATAGCTCCAATAAGGATTGTCAACACAATTGGAATACGAGTAAGTAGGTAAACATTTACAAATCCAAAATTTTTAATTTACAATGTCAAAACTTACGAAAATACAAGAACAAATAAAAAAAATCGGCCAAGTGCGAGTCGGACTCGCGCACAAAGGGTTCCGTGCCATTACGGAAAAAAACAGCAAATAAATCACGTTTGTTGTATGGGAGCCTCATTTAAATATTTATATTATTATGTTTTTAGTATTTGTTGTTATAGCGGCAACAGAAATACATCATCTGTGAAAATTTCAACTGTCTAGCTATCACGGTTCATGAGATACAGCCTGGTGACAGACGGACAGACGGACGGACAGACGGACAGACGGACATCGGAGTCTTAGTAATAGGGTCCCGTTTTTACCCTTTGGGTACGGAACCCTAATTAAAAACAATAAATAAAAAGTCAATTAATCTCCAATGGGAACAGTCGTTACAGTGTCAAGTAGAATAGCTTAACCCACATTACACCATTTGTGTCATATTCAACCAAAAGGGTACTTATTGTCGGTTGTCAATAAGGCGCTATTTCCATATAGCTTCAATTCGAAATCAACCTTATCGACAAGCGACAATGTGGTACATTTTGGTTGAAAACGTCACATTTTATTCTCTCGCTTCCTAGGTAACTTAGTAAACACATTTCTCACTAAGAATATTCATTCACTTAACTTTTTGCGGTACTTTTAAGATCATTGTACTCGTACAGACATTGATTAGTTTCTATTTTCGCAGGGTGAAAAACTATTTTAATACGGTGAACCGGAAAAACTGAACTCTACAAGGTCAAATAATGAATGAAGGTCTATAAGAATCATTGAGCCAAAATAGCTATTGTAAAACAAGCGCCTCTTTGTACAGTCGCCGTCAGATATATCTGAGCGGACAACGTGTTCACAATATCAGAACACGCACTCTAGCGCCCTGACAATAGAGGCGTGTTCAGATATTGTGAGCGCCTCGGCCGCTCCGATATATCTGATGGCGACTGTACAACTTGTTGGACACGGGTATGTTCTTAAACTACGCCCAAAAGAGAGGTATGGGCACTGTGAATGTCATCTCGCTTTGTGTGGTAGGGCACAGCACAGCGGATGTCATTCCAGATCTAAAGCAGAGCCCAACTGGGGAAGTAACTCCACCTTACAGAAAACCGCAGCCAAATATCACTAGACCCTACTCAAAGTGGTTGTGTTCCTGCCGGTGAGTAAGGTTGCCAAAGCACAACATGGGTGCGGAGTGTTAGGGTCAGCAACGCGCATGTAACTCCTCTGGACTCTCTGGAGTTGCAGGCGTACATAGGCTACGGAGGAGGCTGCTTAACATCAGGCGGGCCGTATGCTTGTTTGCCACCGACGTAGTATTAAAAAAATAGGCCGTTTCAAATTAGCAAATAATTTGATCGGACATCATTTTTAGTTTCAGTCGAAATGTCGGTTTATTAGAAAGAAATGTGATTCAGAATGTAGGTATGTGTGTTGCTTAATTATACGCGATTAAGTCCAAATACCGCAATAGAGGTTGTAACATGCGGTTCCTGAGCACATCATAAAGAGCTTGTAATACGCGTGTAGATAGAGCAGTGTACTAGTATGATGTTTTTTATGAAACGAGCTAACAATTATAAAATTTAGGACCTTAAAATAAATTTCATACACGCGTGCGCATGCGTTTTTATCGCGTATATATATATATCTTTACTTGAAAATAATTGTAGTGTATAACTAGCCTTATGAACCGATTTTGCATGTACAACCAGCCTTAAGGTTTGTAGTCTATGATTGTTCATTATTTTAGTATGTGGGTATTTTTGCACATTGTAATTTTTCCTCAGTCACCCGTTGACCACGAACGCTGTAAAGAGTTCGAAACGTCGGGATGTATTATAAATTCAATATACGCGATATAATCCGTTTTCATAGTTTTATTTCAAATTTTATACAATTTTTAAAAGCTCCTAACTCTTTTAATGTCCGAAAATTTAGAAAATTCAATCGAAGGGGCATAGTTAATATACATCAAAGTATGTAAGGATAATTTCAATATCCAGGGAGGAAAATGGGGACTGCATTTGTAAGTATGGAGAAGCGATCATCCATTCATCCTAGTTTTTCAATGGCTGTTACAGATCTTATTCGTGGTGAGGTGGTGTATTTGCATTTTCATATATTTTGATTGGCATCTTAAATATTACTGTACACTGATTTAAACTTTCACGATTTCTACACATTATTAAATTGTAAAACGGGACTTAATCGCGTATTTAAGTTTTAAGATTTACCTCCGACGTTTCGAGGACGGCGTTGTCCCCGTGGTCTCGGAGAAGACCACGACTCCTCCGAGATCACGGGGACAACGCCGTCCACACGCCTCTATTGTCAAGGCGTTAAGTGCTAGTTCAGATATTTTTGAGCACCTTGGCCGCTCCGATATATCTGATGGCGACTGTACATTGTTGTTTGTTGATTTATAATGATTGTACGTCGATGACAGAGAACGAGAGCACGTATTTATTATAGTAACGTACGCGACGAAATGCCCTTTCTCTCGCGGAAGCTCGCAAGGTCGAATCGCGGAGCGCGTGTACGAACGTATTACCCGGTACAAGAATGAGGACTTCAATATGACTATGATGTGCCGTTGGAAAGTTTTCCGAATTGGATATGGATAAAATTCGAAAACGGAAATATTTCGGTATCGGAATTTTCCATTTCAACAATGAAAGTTTCCTTTGTTTCCTGCGAAATTTTCTTGAAATTTCCGAGAATTCTTCCAAGTTTTTGGAGACTTTCTTTAACTTGTAAGTTTATGTATTATGACACTTTGTCGTCTAACATTTAAGTCAAACAAAAATTACACTTTAGACTGATTTCTCAGTCTCAGTGATTATTTTCTACAAAATTGGAATGACACAGTCACCCAGGTAACAAAATGACGTCAGCGACGTCATAATGACGGCATTATTACGTCATAATGACGTCGCTGACGTCATAATGACGTATAAATGCTACTGGGGCATATACCCATGAAAACTAGGCGAGATTAAGTATGTTTGAATTACTGCTAATTTAAACTAGCAATTTATCATGACCAATTGACCAATTGACCAATTGACCAATGTTTTTTTCAATAAGGTGTTTAACATATTTTTTAAACGGCCCAATTAAATAGCCTGCAAACAGTGCAAACAGAAAGAAGTCTTTTTTTTTTTCATTTCATTAAATTAATATAATTATATGATTATGCGTTGTCATAATCATTATATGTATTTTTTATCACTCGAAAATTTTACCAATTATAAGTGTATGGTTCTTTGTTATTCTACACCTAACTGCATTCCACTATTTTTGTACCTTGCAGCATCACATTCGCGGATAAATTACGTAGGTAGCAATGAAACCGGTAGGTAATTCAATAAAATTTGTTCTTAATTTATTCTTAAACCGACCTGTCAGTTCGATGTAGATTTGTCACTTAATATATAGGTATTATGTATACATCCCTCTTCGATGAGATGTATCGCTTACATGTATATTTCCGTAATTGTAAACGAAATTGGTAAAATATCATATACTATGATACATTTGCTGGATCACAAAATGAACACTATGGCGACTCTGCTGTTCATCTAAAAAAAATTGACATTATTAGTCGGTGAAATTGTACACGTTTTGTTACGTATTAGAAATAACAAGCACTGGTTTCTAATAGCACGTCTTCTCATTTTGCCTTTTAATAGATTATTTTTTTGAAAACTGACTGTTAGAGTTTACACAGTCTCCCAGTTCCCCAGTCTGCCTCAGTGTTCGGTTCTTACAGCAGTGGTTACTTTTAATTATTCAATGAGTTACCTACTTATCAAGTAGTCAAATAAAAAAACCGGCCAAGTGCGAGTCGGACTCGCGTACCGAGGGTTCCGTACTTTTTAGTATTTGTTGTTATAGCGGCAACAGAAATACATCATCTGATTCTGTGAAAATTTCAACTGTCTATTATCACGTTTCATTAGATACAGCCTGGTGACAGACAGACGCACAGACGGACAGCGGAGTCTTAGTAATAGGGTCCCGTTTTTACCCTTTCGGTACGGAACCCTAAAAATGGTTTGCACTAACTACTTACTTACGGAACACTGCAATGAGTTATTTTCAACGAACAAAATGCCAAGTTCGCTTTGTGATAACTACCTAAACAGTACGTAATGATACAACGGTGATTCAGAGATTAATTGTAAGGCAATGAATGGCGTGATAAATGCTTATTATAGGCTAAGGAATAATTGCACTAAAGTCACACTACCAATAACTATGGTATGAAACACTTATAATTACATATGTGTATGACAAGCATTATACTTGTCATATATTTATATTAATACTGATTTTTATGGTCACGTATATATAATATAGATACGTATATATAATACAGAATGTTCGTAGGAATTTTAGAATTAAGGATGACATGTTAGTAATTAAAAGTAATTTTAGATATTTTGACAAGAGTTTACAGAACACCGCAGTAAGGGTGTATAATAAATTAGATAAAGATATAAAGGAATGCCAGGATCTAAAAACATTTGAAAGAAAACTGAAACAATATTTTATTAGTAAGCCATATTATTCCATCAAAGAATATTTTGCTAGAGCTTTAGAATAATATTAATATCTGACATTGATGTGAATATGAATTAACTGACATATAATATACATATAATCTAATATTATTATTATTTGTATCTCCTTTGATAATAATATCACGGGCCTATAAATCCCGGTCTTTTGATAGGCTTGCGTAGGGATATAGATCCAACACGTAGAGGCCCCTTGGAGAGCTTTAATGTCATGTAGAACGCCTGCTGGAACCCGTTCACAGGCGCAACAATAGACACCCATGAACCGGTCGCATATTATTATTATTGTTATTTTGACCATATATTTTATTTTATTTTATTGTAATGTATTTTCTTTGTGTAATTAATTTCGACATTACTAGTGGAGTAATGTGTCTTATAAATGTATTTGCATGCATTATACTATGTTTTATGTGCAAATAAATGATTGATTGATTGATTGATTGATTGATAAGTATTATTTGCTTTAGTTTTATTTAGTTACTAAAGTTTTTGAACCCCAATATAGTACCTCATTGGACTATGCCGAATCTAAACTTAAATTCATTTTTCCGAATCTAAACTTAAGTTCATTCAACAATTCGCCAACTAGGTACAAGAATAATAAAAACCGGCCAAGTGCGAGTCGGACTCGCGCACGAAGGGTTCCGTACCATTACGGAAAAAACAGCAAAAAAAAATCACGTTTGTTGTATGGGAGCCCCATTTAAATATTTATATTATTATGTTTTTAGTATTTGTTGTTATAGAGGCAACAGAAATACATCATCTGTGAAAATTTCAACTGTCTAGCTGTCACGGTTCATGAGATACAGCCTGGTGACAGACAGACGGACAGATGGACAGCGGAGTCTTAGTAATAGGGTCCCGTTTTTACCCTTTGGGTACGGAACCCTAAAAATTAAACTGTTTTTGTCTATGCGCCGAGATAACGAAACGATATTAAATAGATCTACATACATCGTTAAGCCATGACAAATGATTTCTGCCATAGTCATGACATTACTTCATTTAACTATTGTTTAAATGTCACTTGGCCAAATAATTGACTTGTTTTTATATGGTATACAGCAAAAGGTAATGGAAAATTATTTCAATGAAGTAGGTATATTATCGTATTGATAAATGATTCAGATAAGTAGAATAAGAAAAAGAAGAATAAAATTACACTAACAAATTAAACGAATAATCTTACGCAGATTACGAAAATAGCCATCATAAAAGGTTATTTTATAATCACCCGGTAGTTTCGTGTAGGTTCTTAAGAGGAAAGGGGACGGCCGTTTCTCCATACATAGGTAGTCCTCATTTTCCTCTCTGGATATTGACATTATTAAAAATATTTTTACGTAATTTGATGTATACCATAGCTATGCCCCTACGTTAGACTTTTTTTCTATATTTTGATTAAGTAATATAAAAATTAGGAGCCAAAAACAGATTTCATACCAATTTTTAAATGCTCCTAACTCTTATAATAATTTAAAATCAAAAAAAATCTAACGTAGAGGCATATCTGTGGTATACAACAAATTGTGTCAAAATATTTTCAGTAATGTTAATATCCAGAGAGGAAAATGAGGACTACCTTTGTATGAAGGTAGTCCTCATTTTCCTCTCCACTTTCGTCTTACCACAAAACTTAAAATACGCAATGTAGTTTCAAGCAAAAAAGAAGAAATGACCTAAGACTCCCACATCACACTCACCTAACATTGACTGAAAAGTTCTAAGTCGAACGTAAACATTAAACAAGTCACGATCGTGCCGTGTCACTGCGCATCTTTACTACGCCGTGACGTCACTTCATTCATCTCCATTCTCCGCCGAGTCAATGACCGGCAGATG
Organism: Cydia strobilella; assembly: GCF_947568885.1. Lineage (NCBI taxonomy): Eukaryota > Metazoa > Arthropoda > Insecta > Lepidoptera > Tortricidae > Cydia > Cydia strobilella. The sequence continues at coordinate 19,527,753 of NC_086044.1, forward strand.
ATACGTGCTGATGATTGCATTAGGATGATGGACAACTTAATTGTGGAAGTAATTGTAAGTCATGTGTGAGATTACATTACAATAAATCAATCGTGTTATGTAATATTGTAATACCGTATGCGTTCAATTCATGCATTAAGTTTAATTGTTTTTTCTAATGTGGGTTTTCGGGTATATTCTTACCCGTACCATGATCCATGAGTCACTGACATTGTCAAAACTAACATATACGCTAATATCTACGTAATTTACTTTCTTTACATCTCGCTCGCACTAATATGCGAGTACGAGCGAGATGCATAGAAAGTAAGTAACGTTCTCGATAGCGTTGTTGTCAGTGCCAAACTAATGGTAACCACGAGTGTTTTTTGTTCTTGAAACTGTCAATCATCTTGTCGTCAGCGCTATCTGTCTGTTAGTAGCCAGGCCATGGTTAACTATTTAGTCCTAAATTTAATTCGGTTTTGAATTAAAAAGTCTTGAACATTGTCTTGCAAAATTGAAAAGTTTCGTCTTTCCAAATATGTAAGTAAAATAAAAAGTATTGTATTGTAAGTCAGTCAGTCAGTCGGCCTCGACAAGAACTAGTCATGGGTACGTCTTTCTAATTGTTTTTCCAACTCTGAACATATCTGATTTGATACGGGCTAATTTTTGCTAATTTAAGCTCTCCGCGGGAGACTTATCCCAAAATGTCCGAGTTAGTAACAAATAACGACATTAGGGAATACTTAATAAAAAAAGTATTGTTACTTTAAAAAAAATAGAAGATTATATTTACATTACAACAGCTAATCATATCATTTTAAATACCTGCACAAAATAAAATGAGCTGCGCGCTTAATGTGTACAAAGTTTTTTTTTGTATTTTTCAAAATGTCATACGCTCATCGCAAAACCCGCTTGATCGTCGTAAAGGCGGTTACATAATGACGGTGATCGATGCGTCGGGGTCATTGCCAGAATTCGGCTCGGTTCAATGCCACGGCCGCTTGTGCAACTGCCTTAATACGTATTGTGGCTATAGCTTAATAAGCACAGTACAGTACAATCGAAGAGTTATTGATTGTAATAGAAAAGTCCACTTAATTGTCAAAACAGATGGCGCTGTACTGTGCCAAATGTTTGTGGTCACTGAATTGTCAAACGTCAAATTTTGAGATTCAATACCGCATTTCAATTCGAAGAACGAAATTCTCTTAGCTTAAAGCATATTTTAAGATAAGAGTATTCTACTAGACTGAATGAAGGGCTGCTACCGTAATGTGTAGGTAAACACCTACACGCAATAGGTTACCTATATACACGCTTGACCAGTCAAATACACATAATTAATGTCATTAACGGTTTATTTTACTTTTTGTTCGACGTTTCAGCTAGGTTGCAATATCTCAATTGACATTTTGCTGGGACGTCAGTCTTCCGTGATCACACCTAGTTGAAACGTCGGAAAAAAGGTAAAATATGAAATTTTATCGCGTTAGACCCGTTAATGACATTTATTATGTTAAACCCACCTAAGCGCTAGTAAACTTACTTCACTGTTTTGTGCTGTGCTGGGTGCATTACATTACGGTACCATAATTTCCTCCGAACTTGACCATTTGCATTGTGCAACATATAAATGGATAATGACTACGCTGTAATTAAAAGTTTATGATCTACCTGATTCTGACTGACGGACTGTTGTAGATAGATTGTTGGAGGTTCAAAGTTTAAGTTGGCTAACTTAATAAGAAAACTAAATCGAGTTACTGTTTTAGTTGGATAATCAATGTGACCTAAACTTGTCTACACTGCATTTGGAGTCGAAAAATATACATAATTTAAATGACTATCGATAGCATTGATTTAAGCATTTAGTTATATATTATATATGTATATTGTCGTCTGGTACCTACAACACAAGCCTTATTGAGCTTACTGTGGCTCTAGATTGATCTGTGTAAATTGATCTATAATATTTATTTATTTATAAACTATCCCTGCGACGCCTTTGTGCTAGCAAAGATAGATATAACTCCGTAATAGATGGATACAATCTAAGGAAAAAACGTGCCTCGAAAATCAAGAAAATTTTGATTCTCGATCAGAGGGCGCTACTAGCTTTGGCCTACTGTCGTATATATTGTCGTTGACGGTTTCGTTTGTTAATTAACAATTTTAACGCATATCAGTGAAAGAACATGGGTCAAAATCATAAAAATAATTAATGCAAATAAAAAAATCATTTATCCATAGTTAAATACATTTTATCGTATTATTATAAATCTTCATTTTTAGTTTTAAAGTGTGTCGATAGATAGCAGTGAATTTACTGTGGTTACAAAATTTACTATTACAGTACCGCTTTAGTATAAGTTACTCTATGATGCTAGCCACTACTAGGGCCCATTTCTCGAAAGATATTGGTCTAATATTATTAGTGTGTTCCCATGGTAACCCGTACGACTTGACAGTGTAATAATATTAGTCTAATTACGGTTCGAAAAATGGGCCCCTGGAGTTGCAAGCGCCCATAGGTTGTGTCGTCTTATTAAGGCGGTTCCCTGAGCCAGAAGGCGAAAAATCTGCTTATATGATCATGTTTTTCTAAGAGGCGTTGATATTCGTAGACGTGGAAAAAATATATGTAGTTCTTCACTATATTATCTTTAATAACATAGCTTCCGATACACGAATTATGACACTTTGCTCGATACAATTAATTCCCAAAGTAACCTCTAACTCGGACTTTTAATCAAACTTTACTCGGTTATTTATTATGTGATACTATAAACAAAAAAGAAGAAAAAACAGTCTTAACTTAAATAGTAATTTCATAGCTTTCGAATTTCGATATTGTAAGGTAACGTTTTTAAAATAAATAAAAATCGACAAACTTCGATCAAAATTTACACTTGGCGCCCATGATCTTTCTCGTTCTTTCTTGCGAAATGTGACAGTGACAGCGGCAAACCGACGGAACGGCCTTAACATCACATAAACACATACTACCATAGTTTAAATAAAAACAGACACTACAAATGTGTTTTCTTTATAAACTAATTTAAATACGAACGGAAACGGAACACCTGCAACCAAAGGGCTCAAATCTCCGCCACCCGAGACTCTTGCGCAAGCAGGATTGTTTTTCACATCCTTCGGTATAAATCGAGGCATAATTGAGCACTAATCATAGTTCACAGGACAGTCATCAACCAGCGCCATGATTCAGAAGGTAACTGTTAAAGTACCTAATTGTTAAGTGAAGTAGATTATAGGTACCGTAAAATGGGGTGAGTAGGTGCAAAACTGACATTCAAATCTTGATAACGTTTTATTTTTACATATGAAAACTGAATGGTATATATAAAATTGTTCCGGATGTTTGTATATATTTTAGTTTTTATTTTATTTTAGGTAGTTCCATTTCATAGGTTTGACGATAAACAGGAAAACCCACCTCACCCCGTAGGCCCTCGTAATTGGGGTGAGATGGGTTTTCATACAAAGGTGATTTTGGAAGATTGTCAAATCGATTTTTTTTTTGAGTATAGCTCCATTTTAAATTGGAATACATTATTTTTGTAGCAGTAGCCTTTAAAACCCATCTCACCCCCATTTCAATCCTTCTCTCCCCATTCATAACCCAACTCTCCCCGTGAAACCTACTCACCCCATTATGCATGAGAAGTTGCTGCCACTTAAGAGGACAGCAATTAAGCCCAATAAATAATCACATTTACGACACCAGTTATTAATAAAGTTTACTATTTCCGTGCCAAACTTGTCGAAGAAAGAGTATTTATCTGTAATAAATCTGTACCGAAGATTCTAACGTGCAAATAATAAATATGTAATAAATAAAAAAAATATTAGGTTCCAATCATTCCTATACTTGTATTTATGTTTGTTAATATAAATTGCAAATATAAACCAGTTTCCATGTGATTTTTTTTCATAGAAATTACTTTAAAAAAAAGTATCAATTCAATTAAAAAACTGCCTACAGTTTTGCGTTATCCCCTTTTAATGTAAATTATTCCTCTTTCTTTTTACAGATCGCAATACTTTCAGCTTTAATCATCTCAGCAAGCTGCATGTACATCCACCAGTCTCCCTTACCTCTTACCATCGGTATCCAACCATACCCATCCTACGACCATCCATCTTACGACTTCTCTTACGCCGTCAACGATAGACACACAGGAGATGTGAAAAGTCAACATGAAAGCAGGAGAGCTGACACTGTTGTCGGACAGTATTCCCTTATCCAACCTGATGGGCTGAGAAGGACAGTTGACTACAGAGCTGATGATAATACCGGGTTTAATGCTGATGTTAGGACTGATGTCGCCCATATTGTAAATATAGCTACAGAGCTGCCACCAGCGATTTCGAGGAGCTCCTTGGTGATGCATGTTCCTAATCGCGGTTCTTCGTGGAAATAAAATGCAATTATGATCTGAATGAATAGATATTGTATAACAATAACATTCAAACAGTTACGAAAATAATAGGTCTCTGAAAATCTAATATATAATATTCACACTTATATTGTTTTATTGTTTTGTATCCATATGTTGGTTTTACACATATTTTTAGTTACTACAAATAATTGAATAAAATTTGTTTTTTCGAATTTCTCAATGACGCAAAGATGCACTCAACATGAACATTTGTCTCTGTATTCGCTTAGAAGGAATCCAAACTATTTAATTTGCATTTAACTTAATACTGCCTTGAATACAGACTTGTATTTAGCATGTAGATAGAATAACTAGAGATAATTGGTGACCGGTCTAGCTAACCTTGGCATCTAGGTACGAATAGTACAAGGGAAATTGCCTGAGTAATGCCTAAGAAATGCAGTACCGGTACCGTGACATAACTAAGGTTGTATAAGTCCTGTAATCAGTACCTAATCACAAAGTGTAAAGTAAATTATTTCAATTATTCCTGCGTTTTTCTGTCCTGTTATTTTTATATTTTATTTCTCACGTATTAGCTCTATAATAATTAACACATGATATAACCAATATATCGATACCCTAGTTGACACTGGTACTAATTATGCGGAAAATTTGGGTGTAAGTAATTAAGACTTTTTGTTTCTGCACTAACAGTAGTGCACAAACAAAAAGTCTTACCCAAATTTTCCGATCAAATTAGTACAGACTAATTACAACAAAATTGTGTAATTAATTTGTAACACATCCCTGATTCTTCTCACCTGATGGTCTCATCGGAAGATCAGCGCTGGAAGCCACCAGCAACATGCTGAGATGAGGCCATTTCGTGGCACTTTAATCTTATTTTATGTTTTCTTTTTTATATTATGTAATGTCTTGTTTGTTTGTGCTTACGAATATAATCTTATTCTATTCTATTCTATAATAGAACCCTAACAACAATGTAATCATCGGTTTGCTTGTCTTGACATTAGGATTTATTGGCAAGTACAACAGGCTCCGGATATAGTTAGTTTACGGATCACGTAGGTATTACATATAAATATATTGAACTCCGGACTTTATATATTTGTTTATAAAGAGGTAAGTATAAATTTAGGTAGGTATATATAACAAACTGGATTAATTTAGACTACTCATTTAAGTGTTTATATCTGTACGTTGATGATTAACCTGTAGTGAGATAACCAAATAAAATTGTGAAAGCGTGCAACATTGAATCTGGAGGTTAGTTGTGAGTTGGAGACTCGTTTCGTACAATTTTCACTGCTTGTAGATGGCTACTTGTCGTTAGCTATCAATCACCGATTTTTTAGAGCATTTGAGAAGCGCTAAGAAGTAAGAGGGGAACGAAGACTATGTACATTGAAGATCAAACTAAGTACCTACCTATCTTCCCTTTTTACCTGTTACATGTTAAAATGTAATGTTTAAATCTATAATATTAATACGACAGTGTCAATACAATTACAAATAAAATAGGTACTTGTTAGATTTTAATATGTAGGTATATAGTACCTACACATTAAATATTGTACGTAAAATACATGTGCCTTAATAACCCCAGAATCTATTACTCTAATTACCAAGTTTATAATGATTATTCGGTTTTAAAAAGGAAATAATCGCCATTAAAAAAAGTTAAGGGCAAAATATTTGGATTCATGAGAATTCCTTTGACATTTCGCCACCATGAACCGGTCTTAAAAGGACAACTATGGTAGAAAACAACCCATGATTCATGTACAAAGGGAAATTAAGATCGAAACATTTCATTAAACCCGTCCGAGACCTTTCCCGAACGTCGCCCCGTCGCTCTTGACTTTTAGGCGTTTCCTGCTTGCTCGATAACAATTAACAAAACAAGATCTCGAGCAAGTGGGATTTGTGTTGGATGATATAAAAAGACGGAAAATCTTCTACAGAAGCATCAGATCCTCTGGACTTACCGACGTAGTCACAACTACCTATCCTCATTCAACATGGTTGCGAAGGTAAATATTAAAAATATATTACTTTTTTCTAATTTTTCACCCACGCTTAAATTAATTATAAACTGTCAACATTGAGTAATAGATTTTATAAAAATAAGTATCAGTAGTTAAAGTTTTGAATGATTCACGGATAGTTTCACTAGACATACCTATATTTAATATTGGGAGCTCGAAAACAATACAAAAGATGATCACTTCATATCCCGGTCAATATATAGGTCTGATAGTTATAACTATTGTATATGTATGTGTATAATAACCCAATTTTATCTTAATATTAATCAGATGCTTGAAATATTAAAGAGCAGTAAAATATGCCCTTTAATTAGCTCATAAAACGCAGCCCTTGATAAAATCATAGCCTTCACCACCACCTTGTCTAATTACGAAACCCTTCGTTCCAGTTCGTCGTCGTCCTGGCCTTCGTGGCGGTGGCCTCTGCCAGCTCCCTCTCCAGCTTCTCCTACGGTGTGGCCGACCCCTACACCGGTGACTACAAGAACCAGGTCGAGACTCGCGCCGGGGACAACGTCCAGGGACAGTACTCCCTCCTCGAGTCCGATGGAACCCGCAGGACCGTAGACTACGCTGCCGGAGCTGACGGCTTCAACGCCGTTGTCAGGAAGGACCCTACTCTGATCGCTGCCGCTCCCATCTCCTACGCTGCCCCCATCTCTTACGCCGCCCCCATCTCTTACGCCACCCCGTACGCCTATGGCGCGTACCCTTACGCCAGATTCGGATACCCCTACGGACGATTCTACTAAACTCTACTAGGCATCACTACCTAATTGGCACCCGTTTTGTAAATAAACAGATTATACGAGTATCTCAATTTTCTTTGTTTCTTTGACCTGATGTAATCATTTATAATGTTGCAAACGTGGTAAACTCGACACGATTAGCTTCAATGCAAATGGGCTAATTAACACAGTTTTTGGAGTACGCAACGTCTTGATACAAAACTATTTAAACATTATCTAGCACGTCAAGGTCACCGCCTAATTTCGATGCATAATAAATATAATTGTTTCCTTTACGTCCAAGCGGGCTGAGTAGTGAGTATAACTAAATATTTGGTCGCGTGGTCCGAGCCTAGTTCCGCATACCGTATACGAAAAGTGACGCTTAAAAAACCCTACTTCGACCTAGAGCGTATACATGTCATTTACTTCCTATTATTAGCTGTCAGCGATTGTACAGGAGTCATATAAAAAGGCGGAGCAAAAACCAGGATTAATCATTCGCAGTTCACTGTGCAACAAATAAACTTATCGAAATGGCAGCTAAGGTAATTATTCAAGCGTTAAATATTTATTTTGCACCATTGAACTAAAATTACATTATTTTAATTTAGTTACCAGTGAAAATCTAATATTTGCTAAATATTGGTTTCATTTAAGTAAATAGTAAATTAAATCCTTTTACATCAATTCATCTAGCTCATTTTAAATAATATGGATTATTTTCTAGATTATTGTTATAATCTAAATGCGAATTAAGGAAAGAAGTGAAAAGTGTCTTTAATGAATTCTTATCACAAAGATAGCAGTGAAATTCTACTCATCAAATGTTTACAGTTCAACAGTTAATAATGAACTAATGAAACATCTTTCTGTTGCAGTTCGTCGTTGTAGCTCTCTTGGTGGCGGCTGCCCAGGGCAGCGCCATCCACGGCGGTAACTACAACAGCTTCTCCTATGGAGTGTCGGACCCCCACACCGGTGACGTGAAGAGCCAGCATGAGACCCGCGTGGGCGACAGCGTAGTTGGCCAGTACTCGCTGCTGGAATCCGACGGCACAAAGCGCACCGTCGACTACGCCGCTGATGCCCACTCCGGATTCAACGCTGTTGTGCGCAAGGACCCCGTGCTGCACGCCGCTCCCGTTGCCATTGCCCACGCCGCTCCTCTGGCTGTCGCTGCTCACGCCGCTCCCCTGGCGTACGCCGCCCACGCCGCTCCTCTGGCCCATGCCGCTCCCCTGGCGTACGCCGCCCACGCCGCTCCTCTGGCTCATGCCGCTCCCCTAGCGTATGCTGCCCACGCCGCTCCTCTCGCTCACGTGGCCCATTCCGCTCCTCTCGCGTATTCCACCAGCGTCGCCCACGGTGCTCCTCTTGCTCACGCCGCGTACGCCGCTCCCCTGGCGCACTCTGCCTACGCTCACGGTGCCATCGCCGCTCCTCTGGCTCATGTCGCCCATGGCGCTCATGGACTCGGATATGCTGGCCATTTGGGGTACTCCCACTATTAGAAACTAAATTATACTAGACAATAAATAATACTCAAATAAGCTATGGGTTTTTACCATGGCCACGAAACTGCTGTGATTACGTCAAATAAATGACATTAAATTTTAAAGTTCTATTGTTTTTTCCAAACCTTTAAATTAGTTCTAAGTACAAAATGGATGTTACAATTAATTATTACAAATACATATATGTTCAATCTAAGACAGAGAAAAGATGACCGTATTAAATAGCTATAGAAAAATCAAACCGTCAATAGTAGGGGTCGTGTCTATGAATGGTATAGAAAGGATGCACATCTCTTATGGCAGAATTGTTGCAAAAGTGACCGCTTTCAGCTTTAAATAATAGTTCCTAATCTCTCCGGTGGCGCTAGTTAGGCTCTGGGACATAAGCCATATAAGGCAACAAATAACCCGACCAAATTACGTAGGTTGTTTTTGGTAGTATTTCGGTGTATGGTGGCGCCGCCTAATTACTGTTTTTTGATGGACACTTTTCATACATAGAGATTTGGCTCCTTTATATAGTCTCCATGGTCGTGTCGTATCAAAAAGTCAAAGAGCTGGCGCGGAATAGGTAAAGCTGGAAGATACTCCACCGACAAGAGAATAACTCTTAAGTTAATGATGATGAGAAAAACTTGTCTCACATTAACGTGAGGTTTTTAAAAGTAGTGACTGATTTTCGAGAATAAAACACGTAAAACGTTTAATAAATTGTAATGCGATCACTACTTTTATCTTCTTTTTTGAAAATGCAAAGATGTTAATGATAAACAATGAAAAAATTAGACAACAAAGCTGACCTCCAAAACGAAGGAGTGACTAGGCACAAGTAACACTAAAAGATGAAAACAATTAACGTAACATTTGAGTAAATTGCAGCAATCGGCAGCTAGTTTTACCATGACTCCCGACACGGATAATAACCAGGTGCGTGATATTCGCGAAGTCCGTCAAGAACATGACCTCCACTGATATCAATAAGCAATGTGTAAAACAAATAATATAACAGCCATGAAAAGCATGATTGTTTTTTAAAGTGCAGCTTCGACAATTAGGTATTTCATGCCCAAATTCATACAGCTGTTGAGTGGTATTCCCAGGTAACATCTAGCACTAGTAGTCGTCGTAATAGTCGTCTAATGGTCTTCGTGAACGCTGCTCGCACTAGTCTATGACCTCCACTGATATCAATAAGTAATGTGTAAAACAAATAATATAACAGCCATGAAAAGCATGATTGTTTTTTAAAGTGCAGCTTCGACAATTAGGTATTTCATGCCCAAATTCATACAGTTGTTGAGTGGTATTCGCAGGTAACATCTAGCACTAGTAGTCGTCGTAATAGTCGTCTAATGGTCTTCGTGAACGCTGCTCGCACTAGTCTATTAGTGCTTGAGAAAGGAGACTTAGGCTCTCCGAAACATGTCGCGCGAATGACTAAAACAAGTGAGTCTAAACCGTGAAATTATTGAATGTTAGTATGTCTCACAACAGTTTAAATTCGATACCTATACCTACTTTTTCGGCAACCATTCAATTTTATGATAAAATCAAGCAAAGGCGCCTCAACAATATTCGGTGGTTCAATAATAAAGAAGAAACGCTAGCTATGAAATGAAAACAACAGATAAACTTATCTATACATACCTACTTATGAATGTGCCTTTTCTAAAATATTTGTAACGAATTAAAAACTGTAATAGATGTCATATATTAAAGAAAAAGTGACGAAGCCCTCCAGTGGTGAAGCCCGGATATCGCGGCTAACGCCATGAACCCCTAGGCCACCCCGCCACGGCGGTGCCCGTCCGAATTTCTCGACTATATGCCATCTTAGTAAGACTAGGCGTCTTTGACCAATATAATATATGACAATACAATATATTTTAATATATGACATCTATTACAGTTTTTAATTTATATATAGTAGTGTGACTACTTAAAAAACACAAATCAAAATATTTAATAAAATAATTTGATTTGTTCCCAAGCTTGTTTATTTGTAACGAATTATCTATAAAAAATATTGTCCCTTTTTTTCTCTTCGTGAAGTTTTCAAATACCATGACGCTCCTACAAGTACATCAACTATTAAATACTTAACCAGCTACTCATCAACAGTATCCGTGTGTATTATTAAACAAAAACGCATAGCGCCATAATCGCTTTTACGCCTTACTCATGACCTTCAATTGGTCAATGACAAATAGACCGAAGGTTCCGCTTGGACACGCACGAACCAAATTAATTGATGCGTTTTATGTAATTGTTGGACATGGTTTCGTAAGGATGCCTAACAAACAATTTGTGCTACCTACATCAAATACTTTTTCATTCAAACATTTTTCAAAAATTCCGCTCTGGCACTAAACTGAATTAGGGTCAATTGCACCAAACCGTCAAAACGTTCGCTAAGTTTTAATATACGGAAAGTTTCACAGTTCACTGCTGAGTGAAGATGATCACTTTACAAGACAAGACAAAAGATGTAACGGGCCAATTCGAACAATGATCTAGATGTCAACTAGATATCCACTTGATTATGAAACAGAAAGGATAACAAGATATTTAAGAAAGTCATGTCAAATTTGACATTTCCGCGATTCCGAATGTCCTCTTGAACGATGTCTTTAAGATTTTAGACATCCAATGGATATCTAATGGATATCCCAAAACGTCACAGTAATTGTAGCGTGAAATGACAATTGGTTTCCCAAATCGAACTGCAAAAGATAACTAGTTGAGAACTAAACTATAACGTATCTATTAGATCTCGTATTGTTCTCGTATCTAGTAATTATCACGTTGTTCGAATTGACGGTACGTTCCTTCTTCGTATAATAAGTTAGTGAAAGATTAGGCCAATTCAAAAGCAGGTACACTAACATAAGAATAACATTTAAATCATGTTATTTAGTTGTACCAGGACATCAGGACATTAGGAGTGTAAAGTTGGAGAAGGAAAGCCACAAATAGATTGGACTGGAGAGATTTGATTGAACAGGCTAAGGCCCATCGCGGCTGTAGTGCCTCAGATGATGATGACGATATTTAGTTAATATCGTCTGTCTCGCCCGCGCCAATACATGTACGGACAAGTACGAGAGAAATATACGATAGGTAACTGAATGAGGATGTCGAATTGACCTGTTAGTGTCTGGCAGCTAAGAATAGTAGATGGAACAAAGTGGCAACGTTATCGTTACTTTTAAAACAGATACATAAGTATAGTTATGACACCCCTCTTCCTGCGTCGGATCATGGAGACATAAAGGAGCCAAATCTCTATGTATGAAAAGTGTCCATCAAAAATAAGTAAATACTATCAAAAACAACCTACGTAATTTGGTCGGGTTATTTGTTGCCTTATATGGTTCATGTTATACTCATGTCCCAGAGCCTAACCAGCGCCACCGGAGAGATTAGGAACTATTATTTAAAGCTGAAAGCGGTCACTTTTGCAACAATTCTGCCATAAGAGATTGGCGTCCTTTCTATACCATCCATAACGTCGGATGTTAAAAACGACAATTGCCAAAACCAAGCCAAGATGACAGCCATTTATCGACAAACAACAATCGAAAAGTGAAATTATACCGGGGTGAGGATGACAGATTTGAACGAAATTCCCATAATCAGTTTATATATTATTCGTTTCGATTGCCATTGCTATAAACGATTGTAAATCTGTAACTCAGTTTATAAGTACTTATGAGCTTATAAGAGTTTATAAGAGAGATTGGAAGATTGGAATATTATATTTAACAACAAAAGAAAATAACAAATAGTTTTTAGGTAAATGTTTTATATTTATTCTATAATCATCACAGTCTACTTTCAGTTTGGAGTTGTGTTATTGTTTAATAGCCGTAATGCGCACCGTAGCCGAGACCATGTCCGTAACCAAGACCATGGCCGTAACCGAGACCGACTCCATGAGCGCCGTAACCGATGGCGCCATGGGCGATGGGAGCAGCGTAGGCGGTGTGGGCCAGGGGAGCGGCGTACGCGGTGTGAGCGAGGGGAGCGGCATGGGCGATTTGGGTGGAGTAGGCGGAGTGAGCCAGAGGAGCGGCGTGGGCGGCGTACGCCAGAGGAGCGGCATGAGCAGCAACGGCCAGAGGAGCGGCATGGGCGATTTGGGTGGAGTAGGCAGAGTGAGCCAGAGGAGCGGCGTGGGCGGCGTACGCCAGAGGAGCGGCGTGAGCAGCAACGGCCAGAGGAGCGGCGTGGGCGGCGTACGCCAGAGGAGCGGCGTGAGCAGCGACGGCCAGAGGAGCGGCGTGCAGCAGAGGGTCCTTGCGCACAACAGCGTTGAATCCAGAGTGGGCATCAGCGGCGTAGTCGACGGTGCGCTTTGTGCCATCGGATTCCAGCAGCGAGTACTGGCCAACCACGCTGTCGCCCACGCGGGTCTCGTGTTGGCTCTTCACGTCGCCGGTGTAGGGGTCCGACACTCCATAGGAGAAACTGTTGTAATTTCCACCGTGGATAGCGCTGCCCTGAGCAGCCGCCACCAAGAGAGCTACAACGACGAACTGAAACAAAAAGAAACATTCATTATTAAACACATCCAATTGCTTAGCTTTTATAAACCCTGCCCCAGTAACTAAGGCCACTTATTAATTTAAAGGCATAATATTGTCTTTGTTTAAGACCAGATCTATTTGAAATTGGTATTTTGCAACTAGGTATCTTGCTAATTACAGAAAATGATTGATTTTCTTTTGTACTCGTAGATTATTTCTGCAAAAATGCTAATTTTCAAATTGTGTCTATATAGCATAGTAATTTACCTTCGCAGCCATTGTGATGTGTGTATTGCTCGACTTCGACTTGCAACTGATTAACTTCGGTCTGTAACAACTATTTATATCGTTGCCTGCACCATATTATTTTGGAGGTCAAGATCTGTCGTTGTCCGTGTACATAGTTACGTCGATATTGTTTGCCAGGTGGATCGGAGACCTTGCTAAGTGATAGTGAAGCGGGTGTAGCATTCCAATCACCTAGCGATACACGGGCGAGTCTACGGTTCAAGCTAACCACTATAAGCGCGTTCTTCTTAAGTGCATAATCCTTACAAATCTCGGGGTCACGTGTACAGCGGTTACTTCGAGAGCTGAAGTCGCGTGCGACCGTGTAAACAATGAGAATTACACGGTTTTGTATAAAATAAAAGTGACCAGGAGTTTGGTCGGTCGTTGACACCATAATTGCATTCGAATTACGATGAAAGCGAACTCGGAAATGGAAAAAGATCTTTCGCATTGTTTGCATACATAGCTGCAAATGTATAAGAATTTTTACTAAAATTACTGAGAAAGCAGTAAGTTCAACCACTTGCACCATTCACTAACCCGGGGTTAACCGGTTAAACCTACTCCAGGTTGACAGTACAATTTGACACTGGGTTAACGGTTTACCGGTTAGCCCCGGGTTAGTGGGATGGTGCAAGTGGCGCAAAAGAGGCATAATGGTCTAAGAGGTTAGAGACGTGTATAAAAAAATACACCACTTTAGACTAATGTCACATGCATACAGCGGGGAAATGCTTCCAGCCTCCTCGGCACCATGCCAAAGGGGCCACATTTTCTAGATAATAATATATTTTAGTTTTATTTAGTTATTCGTTTTTAGTTTTAATTTAGTTTTATTTTATAGATAAGTTCGTTTACAATAAAGACTAATGTTAACATGCACATTTAATTCTTATGGGGGTATGAAATTATCTCTTTATTGCATTTTTTTTTCCTTAGTACTAGAAGGTTTATTTATAATCATATAGTTACCTAGTACCTAAATGGTTTTGCGAAGAATTTTAATTTTAAGTCTATTTTATATTTATATTGCAAATATTTCGACTTATTCTCGAGAACGGATTTAGATTTTTGTTAGGTACAATTTTGCGTATCCGTAGTGTTACATTCATTCAAACCTAATACGGAACTTTCATATGTTAGTCGCATGCTCGTGGCCACTTTTGTTTTGTCTACATTCGTATTCGATCGCAAATCAATCACTGTCATATTTATGCAAATAAAATAAACAAGTGCGTACATGACATATCTAAGTACAGCTTGGTATTACAGCCTAATTGAAAAGAGCGTGTACTCTCTCTTCCGGAAATCGTTTTTTCCAGATCGTGATTTTTGCCAGTAGCAATTTTTACCATTTTATATTTTCTCAATAGCTTCCTTTCCCATTTACCATTCGCATATTTTCCCATTAATTTTATTTTCCAGTAGCTTATTTTCTTGTTACGTTTTCTAACCATTCGCATATTTTCCCATTTGTTTTATTTTCCCGTAGCTTATTTTCCTGTTACGATTTCCGGAAGAGAGAGTACACAGTCATTGAAAAGGTTCCGAGTCTATATTCTTGACATTCTGCCCTCAAACGTGAATGAATCTTCTTCTTCCTAACCTTATCCCATTTACTTAGGGTCGGCTCTCCTTATACGGCTTCGCCAGGAGCGTTTGTCCTGGGGCGTCTCTGGTGGTAAGTATTCTTTCTTCTTCAAGGTGCTTTTAGGGTTCTTTACCCAAAGGGTAAAAACGGGACCCTATTACTAAGACTCCTCTGTCCGTCTGTCTGTCACCAGGCTGTATCTCATGAACCGTGATAGCTAGACAGTTGAAATTTTAATAGATTATATATTTCTGTTGCCGCTATAGCAACAAATACTAAAAAGTATGAAACCCTCGGTAGGCGAGTCCGACTCGCACTTGGCCGGTTTTTTACAAGATCTATCCATGTTATCTTGGGCCTCCCGCGACCCCTAGGCATGCGGATACAATTATATGGTACACAATAAAACCAACAAAAAATATAACTAGTGGCTCTGTGAGCTGTAGACCTCGCGAGCATATTAGCTTAAGATGGATGTGTCTAGGATGGTTTAAGAGGGTAGAATAGCTACAGACAATAGGTACTTTTTTCATACAATTTCCATTTCGGGAGAAAACGGTTTCCACTAACTATTTCTTAACAAATCACAGATTTTTATGTTGATCGCATCAGCATAATATATTCTAGGTTTATAAATTTCGCTTTAAAAATAATTGTGGCTTTTTAGTAGATACATTACCATTAGTTGAACCCTATGAAACTATTGATACTGGATAGGAATGGAATCGATTGCCATAAAAAATAGCATGTGAACAATTACATTTTTCATTTTCATAATCAAATTGTATGGGAAAAGTTTTCCTCAATTTGTGGCTTTTCTAGGCAAAAGCTTTTTAGGGTCCCATACAAACTTTTGATCGTGGATAGGAATGGGATCGATTGGCGATGTTTTTTTTCCAAAATCTGTAAACCCCAATCTTAATTAATTTGGAATTGAGGGAAGGTTTTCTAAGGCCATTTTGACGTAGCAGCACGGGATCTGGTAGCTGCCCTCACTGACCCAAACGAACCTGTATACCTGGCTGATTTTTGAATTTCTAAAAGTATTGAAATGCTTAGTAGTGGAGATATATTGAAGGGAGCCACACGAAATCAAGCGCACGAAACTCTAAAAACCGCACAGGTGCGGGTCGGACTCGCCCACCGAGGGTTCCGTACGTTTTAGTATTTGTTGCTGTAGCGGCAACAGAAATACACCATTTGTAACACCTGTCTAGCTATCACGCTGCATTAGATACAGCCTGGTGATATGCAGACGGAGAGACGGACAGAGGAGTTTTAGTAATAATAATAGATAAGGAACCCTAAAAATCGGGCCGTTTCGACCTCACGATGTCACCACATATCGAGCAAATCAGGCACTACTTAGCTAGGTCACCTGTGCTAAAGTGACATCATTGTTAGTTATTAATTATTAAACTTCGCCATCTTGTTTGACATGGATAGTGTAAAGGCCACTCACACGGACAGGCGTTGAGCAAAATTTTCTCAATTTTTATTGAATTTTTCAATAATATTATTGAATAATTGGCTCCATAAACCCGCTCAGACATACGAATCATAGTTTATGGTGAAAAAAATCACGTATTTTAAGAGAAAAACTCTAAATAAAATTGTATGAAATTCGGAAAGGATAAATACTTCAATCTAAATAAATGTATGGCTCTACCGTTTAGAACACTTTAGAAAATTAAAATAACAAAAAAAGAACATATTTTTTAGGTTTAGTTAAATAAAAGCTTGTAAAAATGAAACGAATACGCTTAGCCCGCGCTTGATCAATCAATAATACGATTTTTTTCATTTTTTCAAAATATAAAAATAAAAAAAAAAACGAAATTTAAGTGAAAAAAAATATACAAAAAGTTATGTTGGAGCATACAATTACTGGGGATCGAACCAGGGACCACCCGTTGCAAACTAAAAAAGCGACTGTTTGCAAAATACACCATGCTAGTTCTTATCTAAGCTGACGAAATTCGGCTACTTATTCTCAAGTAAAAACTAAACATCTAAATACCGCCAAAACCAGCAATACAAAATTTCTGCATTTTTCGCCATTTAATCTGTAAACATATCTCAAAAAGAAAATACTGTTATGATATCTATACGAGTATTTGTTTAGGCGCGAGCTATCACGACTCCGCCATTTTGAAAAATTTCCAAAAACCAGGTCGACAAAAAAAATCTATTTTATCATAGAATTTGGTCACAAAATTTCACGAGAATCGTTTGAGAATTGCGACCTGTAGAGGAGAACATCCGGACATACAAAAGCAAAACGCCCGAGTCAAACCTACGCTTCGGTCAATAAAACAATTACAACAATAATAATGTATTACAGATTAGGATATCAGTCAGAATTACACGTAAATACTCAACATGGTGCTGTAATTCATTATTAATATCGCTTACTTATCAAGTTATCATACGCGAGTCAAGCGCTAAAGAAACCGGTGTAAACAAGCTCCCCATTTTACGCATAGGTTCTTACCGATCTCACGGTCATGTTACAGTGGCATTTTCGAAAATAGTCGTATATGAACGTAAACTTCCTATTATGACATGACTATTTGCCATTCACCGTAGAATTCGACACATAGAGAGAGTTTGGCGTTACCGTATTTAAGGTTATAAAGGTATACTGTCCTTAAAATTTTGTATGAAATGACAAGCAAATATCAGCCTTCGTGAATTAAGTATTGTAACCTTAGTCTGCCATTTTAAATACTAGAAATAAATTCGAATTTTACTAATGCTGTAATTATGTAATGCGACATGCTTTTTTATTTGTTTCATTAATGTTCCGTGCCTAAAAGTGACAAAAGGTTCGTCACTTTTTGAGTACGGAACCCAAAAAACATATTTCTTATCATCATTAAAATCATAGCTTTGATTATTAAGATTGTTAACTGGGTAGCTGGGTAGGTAAAAATGATTGAAAAGCCATACAAATACACTTTTTTGTAAATTAAAATGTTTTCTTTTATTGGTCAACACAGCCGTTCTTCATTAACTAACAACATATACTACATTCACCAGGCGAGTCCATGACCGTATCCAAGACCATGGCCGAGACCGAGTCCATGACCGGCGTAACCCAGGCCGAGACCATGGGCACCGTAGCCGATGGCGCCATGGGCACCGTAGGCGGTGGCGCCATGGGCGATTGGAGCAGCGTAAGCGGTGTGGGCAACGGGGGCAGCGTGAGCGATGTGGGCCAAGGGAGCGGCATGGGCGATTTGGGTGGAGTAGGCGGAGTGAGCCAGAGGAGCGGCGTGGGCGGCGTATGCCAGAGGAGCGGCGTGAGCAGCAACGGCCAGAGGAGCGGCATGGGCGATTTGAGTGGAGTAGGCGGAGTGAGCCAGAGGAGCGGCGTGGGCGGCGTACGCCAGAGGAGCGGCGTGAGCAGCAATGGCCAGAGGAGCGGCGTGGGCGATGGCGACAGGAGCGGCGTGCAGCAGAGGGTCATTGCGCACAACAGCGTTGAATCCGGAGTGGGCATCAGCGGCGTAGTCGACAGTGCGCTTTGTGCCGTCAGACTCCAGCAGCGAGTACTGTCCGACCACGCTGTCGCCCACGCGGGTCTCGTGTTGGCTCTTCACGTCGCCGGTGTGGGGGTCCGACACTCCATAGGAGAAGCTGTTGTAGTTACCGCCATGGATCGCGCTGCCATGGGTGGCCGCCACCAAGAGAGCTACAACGACGAACTGAAACATAAAAACACACATAGTTATAAAAGTGATTACGTGCTGGGTGTTGACCTCGCAACCCCAAGGGTTAACAAATTGGATACATGTGCAAATACTTATGCCGTCCCTGCTAGTATTATCACTACATAGTATAAAACAAAGTCGTTTCCTGCTGTCTGGATGGATGTCTGTCCCTATGTGTACGGATTTTGATGCGGTTTTTTTTTAATAGATAGTGATTCGAGTCAAGAGAAAGGTTTATATGTATAATACATCAGCATTGCACCCGTGCGAAGCCGGGGCGGGTCGTCTGTTACCTCTTCATGCTAAAACCGCTGAACTGATTTAGATGCTATTTGGTACGGAGATAGTTTGAGGTCCGGGAAATAACATATTCTATATTTGTTTAAATATTTACTATAATATAAAAAATTCAACGTTTCGGTATAATTGCAATTGTATTCCACTGCACAACTTTTTCTTGAAAAGTTTCCTATGTAGTCAAAAAAATCTTTAATGAAATCAAAACAGAAAAAATTACCTTCGCAGCCATTGTGATAGGTGTGTATTGCTCGACTTCGGGTTGCAACTGATTAACTGCGGTTTGTAAAGACTATTTATATTGCTGTCGGCACTGCGATAAATTAATATTTCGGAGGTCAAATTCTCAGTCATTATCCGTGTAGAACATACGTATTAAGTGACCAGGAATCTGGTTGGTCGTTGACATCATAATAGTAAGTGTATACATACATTCCATCAGCTAAGCTCAGAAATCGAAACTGATTATTTGCATTTATTTTCATATTCGTTTCTCGTGGGCTAGCTCTTTGACTTTTTAGGGTTTAGGTATGTACCGTACTAAAACTCCTCTGTCCGTCTGTCTGTCACCAGGCTGTATCTCATCAACCGTGATAGCTATACAGTTGAAATTTTCACAGATGATGTATTTCTGTTGCCGCTATAACAACAAATACTAAAAAGTACGGAACCCTCGGTGGGCGATTCCGACTCGCACTTATCCGGTTTTGATACGACACGACTCCTACTGAAGTCAAGAATCATTCACGTTAGAACTGCCCGGGTCCGGGCCGGAACCTCCGACACTTCATTTTCTATAGAAAGCATCACGTGATCACCGATCACCTGTCATAGAAAATGAAGTGTCGGACGCTCCGAACCGGACCCGGGCCGTTCTAACGTGAGTCATCCTTTACTTTACTGCGCCTGGGTTTTGCCTCTACCTCGCTTGTGTTTTATTCGCCCCTCCATGATAGTTTTAAAGAAATGATCTTGTCGTGTTAAATATCCAATTATTTTTCCGCGTCTATTTGCAATAGTGTTCAATAGCTCTTCTTTCACTAACTCTTCGTAATACCTCCTTATTCGTTATATTGCCTCTCCAACTGATGCCTTCTATTCGTCTCCAACACCACATTTTAAATTATACGTCCATTCTCCTCCTGTCTCTTAGGGTCATTGTCCACGTTTCACTTCCTTAAAGGGCAATACTCCAGATGTATTAGTATACTTACAGATGATGTATTTTTATAAAAGTGACATTTAGCTGCACAGTAAGCGTCAAATGGATAGTGACGGCCAAAGTGGCCAAATTATATCGTAACACACCTAATTGTTACCATAGGAATAAGGATGAGTATTTGTGTGCCGATATTAGGTAGAGCGGAGCTGGAAGTTTCGATTTTCAAATACCTAACATTATGTTTTGATATAAAAATGATGGTTTTAATATAAATCAAATTGTTAAAGGTATTTATATCTTCTTGTATTTATATTAATCATTTCTTTTTATATTTCAATAGCTTCTTTTTGTAAGTAAGCAATTTTTTTACAAATTTCGGATTTTACAAGCCTCGCTTGGGGGCAAGTTGTTTGTTCTAACTTTGAGGCAAGATCAATTAAACATTAAACATCCATTAATAAAACGACGATTTAGATTCTAATAAGCATTGCTGTTAATGCTTTGCACGACTATAGCGCGCGGTTGTGTTATTATGCGATAAACGCAGCGTTAAACGCGGTGCGTTTGCCGCACAATCATTTTACATCAGATAATCTAATGGCTCCTGTACACCATGGCCCAGCGTAGGCCAGTCTAAGGGACGCAGCTATGCGGTGGAATGAGATAGCAATATCACTTGCTCCCTCTAACGCATAAATGCGGACCTTGGACTGGCCTACACTGGAATCATTGGATCATGGTGTACAGGAGCCTTAATGATCATTGTGTTACGCGGTCAACGCAGCGGTAAGCGCTTTGTCATTTTTAGGGTTCCGTACCCAAAGGGTAAATACGGGACCCTATTACTAAGACTCCGCTGTCCGTCTGTCCGTCTGTCTGTCTGTCACCAGGCTGTATCTCATGAACCGTGATAGCTAGACAGTTGAAATTTTCACAGATGATGTATTTCTGTTGCCGCTATAACAACAAATACTAACTAAAACAGAATAATATAAATATTTAAATGGGGCTCCCATACAACAAACGTGATTTTTTTGCTGTGTTTTTCCGTAATGGTACGGAACCCTTCGTGCGCGAGTCCGACTCGCACTTGGCCGGTTTTTCTATATTCCATTGAAGCATGCGTTCAACGACGCTGCGTTTATCACAAAAAACAACCGCGCGCTTTAATGCAATGAACTTTTCCTGGCGCCATATTGTAGCAAATTTCGCTTTTTGCTTTTGGACTTACGTTTTTGTGGTTTCGCATCGGCAAAGTGAGAAAATTCAGCAAAAAATATTTTTGTTCAAATGAGGTCGATCGAAGTAAGTATAGAGTTCTTGGGAAATCTTCAGAAGGGAACTCCTTGCCCTAAATTAAGTTTATGTACGAAGGCTGACGTACCGAAAAACTATAAGAATCAATTTAAAATACTCACTACAGTTCAGGAAAGTTTTGTTATTAAAGGAGTCTCTCGGATCCGTAAATATTAGGGTTTCTTAAATAGTTTCTCTCTATTGTCTTTAGATGCGGATTTCGTGAAGGTACACGGTTAAATCTTACTATGCTAAAAAAGTGACGAACTCAGAAAGTGGCGAACTCAGAGAGTGAAGCGCTCAGACATTTGCTAACTCAAAAAGTGGCGTTCTCAAAAAGTGACCTACTCCGCCTAAAGGATTCTGGAATTCATCTCATATCGCATCTTTAAGGAGAATTAGTGTCGTAATATTTTTTACAGTACATATGGTGCTACTTTCTCGCACTAGTGCGTCAAATAGCACTTTTCGTGCATATGTCGAAAGTTTAAAGGGCCATATGTACTGTAAAACGTTGTACGATACACGTGCGAAAAGATAATTAATATAAATTATATATAAATAACTATTATAGTACTATATATGGTGCTACTTTACCGCCCTAGTGAGGTAATTAGCAGAATACGTGCCTATGTATGATATGTGCTGTAAAACGTTGTAAAATACACGTGCGAAAAGGTAGATATTTCGCAACTCGTGTGGATTTAAAACACTCCCTTCGGCCGTGTTTTCATTTATCGCCCCTGCGCTGCGATGCGAAATGCGAATTTCCTAGTTTTCGCACTTGTATCGTAATGTACTGTTTTATCTTAGGTACCTATTTATTAGCAGAAATTATTGTTTTCCGAGATAGTTATAAAATAATACTTCAATATGTTTTGACAACGCACCCAAATCACATCATAGTCATATGCAGAAACACTCTTTTTTTAATAGGAGACAGAATTAAAAAGGCAAATTAGGTAATTAATCCGTCTGAATGAAGCTTATAAACTCATTAGTTATCATAATTATAAAGGATGACTCACGTTAGACCGGGCCGTGACCGGGCCGGAGCTTCCGGCGCTTACTTTTCTATGACATGGCAGGTGATCACGTGATGCCTTCCATAGAAAACGAAGCGCCGGAAGCTCCGGCCCGGTCACGGCCCGGTCTAACGTGAGTCATCCTTATATCAGTCAGATATAGTGTCTCAATAATTATGAAATAATATAGTAATTTACTATTATGGACAGGCCGTTTACGATGAAAAGATTAAGATGAAGGAAAATAAAGCGTCATTTAAATTAAATATTTCATTTTATTTGTCAACACAGTCGTTCTTCATTAACTAACCACATATACTACATTCACCAGGCGAGTCCATGACCGTATCCAAGACCATGGCCGAGACCGAGTCCATGACCGGTGTAACCCAGGCCGACACCATGGGCACCGTAGCCGATGGCGCCATGGGCACCGTAGCCGATAGCGCCATGGGAGATTGGAGCGGCGTAGGCGGTGTGGGCAATGGGGGCAGCGTGAGCGATGTGGGCCAGGGGAGCGGCATGGGCGATTTGGGTAGAGTAGGCGGAGTGAGCCAGAGGAGCTGCGTGGGCGGCGTACGCCAGAGGAGCGGCGTGAGCGGCGTACGCCAGGGGAGCGGCGTGAGAGGCGTACGCTAGAGGAGCGGCGTGGGCAATGGCGACGGGAGCGGCGTGCAGCAGAGGGTCCTTGCGCACAACAGCGTTGAATCCGGAGTGGGCATCAGCGGCGTAGTCGACGGTGCGCTTTGTGCCATCAGACTCCAGCAGCGAGTACTGTCCGACCACGCTGTCGCCCACGCGGGTCTCGTGTTGGCTCTTCACGTCGCCGGTGTGGGGGTCCGACACTCCATAAGAGAAGCTGTTGTAGTTACCGCCATGGATTGCGCTGCCCTGGGCGGCCGCCACCAAGAGAGCTACAACGACGAACTGTAGAAGAAAACATTTTTTTAAATCGGTTTTTTGGCACGTACCTAACCTACGTTTTTCAGATATGTATAACATTATGTTACGTATCAACTTGTCAAGGCCTGGTAAATTTCCCAGCTCAATCGATGGTGTTACTAATTGTACAAGTTGTACATTATCTGGATCTAAAAGCCATTAAATATTAATATAATTTTATTTACCTTCGCAGCCATTATTGTAAGTGTAATTGCTCGACTTCGACTTGCAACTGATACACTTAGGTTTTCTGCAACTATTTATATACACCCATAGCGGTGCATTTATGTTTCGGAGGTCAGTACCGCCTCAGAGTGCGTGCGTCATACAAACGGCACAATCATTTCAACGACTAATAATATGAAACCTTATTATTATGAAGTAAGGTATAATAAGGATTACCTTATTTTGTCTTGTGTTTTGCGGATTGGGTGCATGCTCGCAATCAAGGGCAGCAGGACATTGGGGAATTGGAGATATTTGATTAGTTTATGACTTTCGGAATAGATAAACACGTTATTAAACAATACCAAAGGGAATTTGAACAATGTTGACCCATTTGACAGGAAACAACACTTGCACGTGAATGTATTTAAATAGTTCAGACACAGGACACATTATTGTACTAAATTACAGCTCTGCTATTGAGTGAAACATTTCAGAAAGAGGTATCTTCTGTGGACTAAACAATAAAACTTAACGATCCCTGTGTACATAATATGTTACGTTTTCCGTTTCAAGTAGGTAACAAATATATCCCGGCTGTAAGGGTGCATCGCAATAGAGGCATGGCAGACTGCGTCTGATACGCATGTCCCTTAAATTAGATTTGCATTGTCTTAACTTTGCGTTACCTATCTAAAGATGCGTACTAGTTTAACATACTATAAAATGTGTATCATAATAGGGTCATAACCCTCTATTTTACTGCAGTAAAATTACCTGAGTACCTCTGAAGACATGAATAGTTTAAGAAGAAAAGTCGTCTTGTTAATTACCTTACGCTTAATAAAAATTATATTTTTCCCCTCACTAGCTCGGAAAGCCGTCTTTTATCCTTTAAAACAAGCGGGGAAAAACGCATTTTATCCACTAGTGGGGAAAGTAATTTGACCTTGGATGGAGCGTGTTTAAGTAGCTTGACAGATAACAAAACGTAAAACGCTCATAATAATGGTTCGTTCGATATTAATTATCATTAAATAAATGGTTTGAGAATCTAATAAAAAATACGAGATTTAGCTTTATTTAATGATTTTAAGTCATAAACCTTAAAATTCCATAATAAACGTTTGTTTTTTAATAATTATGTTAAATATAATTCTGAACGCACAAGTTAAGTCGATGCAATTTCAAAACGCATCATTGACATTTCATGCGTCAGAAATGTCAACATTGTCAACAAAAATTTTACTTAAAAACTTCTTACGTAAAAGTACAGAATTTCCCATGGATGTAAGTAATTTTTACCTACATCTATGGAATTTCCAGAGTGTTTTGTTATAATATCGTAAAAAAATTAGTGATTCCAGTTGATGAAGATGATCTAACGCCTGTGGATGTTGCACTTTCCTCGCTATAGTGTGGGGAAAAGTTTTGTGTTACACACGGGTGCAAATGTATTTTACTTCTCGTGTGTTAAAACACTCGCGGGTAAAATACAACTTTGCACCCTTGTATAACAAATAACTATTAATTATACCAAACAGAACATGACTCAGCTAGAACCCGCCCTGTCATAAGTAAACACTCCGATTGAACATTTATTACTAGATATTATCTTGACTCTTACATACAAAAAATTAAAAGCTAGTAATAAAAATGCACACCTACTTAATCGGTTTTGATACGGTTTGTTTCGTGTAATTAGGTCCTTGGTGTAATTATTCAGAAGGGAGTAATGTAATTATTCTTGTACGTACGCTGATAAAGGTACAACATGAATATTTTACATGAGTATTTTGTATAAATAATTTAAAATATCAGGCGATAATCAGTGCGTGTAAGGTAGACGTCCGAGCGCTCAGTATCCTCGAACATATAATATTCAAACTTACGATATTATAATGTCGAGCACTGGGACGTTTACCTTAAATGCCTCCTCAAAAATGTCTCTTGATTCGGAAACGTCCCATCTACTAAATATTCTGTTCACAAAACATTTTTTCTCTTAATTTATGTCTAGCTGACAAAATGTAACCGTCGCAAAACACCTTTTTTAAACAACTTTTAAAGGTTAGGTACCTACACGTTATTATTTGCAACACTAATTCGGCTAACACTTCGTTTTAACGTTTGTATGATTTTGAGGGGGTTGGCAACCGTCAAAGGTTTTTATAAATGGCGCCAGGATAGATTTCCCATGTTTCCAGTTTTGTTCTGTGGGATTTGGCTGAAAGGGCATGCGGGTAAAAAAAAACGTAATGTGACACTATTGGTAGGTAGGGTTCACAGGGAAACTCACACTGGCGCCATCTCTAATAAGCTTCGACTGGCCAACCCCGTTATTAATTTATTCATTTCTCTTAGTCCACTCTTTATTGATTAAAATTTATAGGTACAGTCAAGGGCATCCATAAGGCCATTTAGGGTTTAAGAGCATAAGGGATATTATAAATGCGAAAGTGTGTCCGTCTGTCTGTCTGTCTGTTTGTTACATCTTAACGCTTAAACCGCTGAACCGATTTAGTTGAAATTTGGTATAGAGATAGTTTGAGTCCCGGGGAAGGACATAGGGTAGTTTTCATCCCAGAAATCATCCTTAAAGGGGGTGAAAAGGGGGGTGGAAGTATGTATGGGAAATCGTTAAAAAGCAGATTTGATAAAAAATAAGCTACCCAAATTACTAACTCTACGCAAACAAAGTCGCGGGCAAAAGTTAGTAAATATATATAACATTCCTAAAGTTTCAAAAATATGTGTGTCCTTCACTACATAGTATAGAACAAAGTCGCTTCCTGCTGTCTGGATGGATGTACGTCCCTATGTATGCTTAGATCTTTAAAACTACTCAACGGATTTTAATGCGGTGTTTTTCATAGATATAGTGATTGTATGTATAATACATCAGCATTGCACCCGTGCCAAGCCGGGGTGGGTCGCTAGTAGACAATAAAGTCGTTGACCGTTGTCACATATTTGAGCTTTCGATATTTTTGCCTTCGACTGTAGGTACTTAACCATGATAATTCATTGTTCGTCCACTACGTATTTCTATAAAATTAACAGTAATTGAGATGCTATAACTTCAAACGCTCAAAATAAATATTCTAGTATGTTTCATGTCATTTATTCATAAATACAATATTTAATTTTATTTTATTTTCAGTATAAATCACAGCTTTTGATTTGAGTATCACTTTTGGTTTGGTATTTTAATGGGAAGGCTTTATTAAATTACCATCCTCCGTAGTGGGCGCCATAGCCGAGACCACGACCGTATCCAAGTCCACCAGCGTAGCCGAGACCAGCTGCGTAACCGAGACCATTTCCGTAGCCAAGACCGAGGCCGTGAGTGCCGTATCCGAGTCCAAGACCTTGATCACCATAGCCCAGGCTGAGTCCATGAGCACTATAAAGACCGTGAGCCAGAGGAGCGCCGTGAGCGACGTGGGAAGAGTAGGCTACGGGAGTAACGTGGCCGGCGTAAGCCAAGGGAGCGGCGTGGGCGACAGGAGCGGCGTAGGCAAGAGGAGCGGCGTGAGCGCCGTAGGCAGCACCATAACCGGCACCGTAACCATGTCCAATTAGAGGATCCTTGCGCACGACGGCGTTGAATCCTGTATGTGGGTCAGCAGAGTAGTCAACAGTGCGCTTTGTGCCATCAGACTCCAAGAGGGAGTACTGCCCGCGCACGCTATCGCCAACGCGGGTCTCATGCTGGTTCTTGACATCACCAGTGTGAGGATCTGACACTCCGTAGGAGAAGCTGTTGTAATTGCCACCGTGCACCGCGCTGCCTTGCGCAGCTGCTACCAGGAGGGCTACAACGACAAACTGCAAAAGAAAAGTTTTTTTTAACATAAGTTTAGGTAAGAACCAATGCAGTTACTGAAATCAAATGGACTTGATTTTAACTTGACAAATAAACTGTCAAGATCACCTAAAATGTTAATTCTTTTATTTAAAATTTACCTTCGATACCATTTTAGTATGTTTATTTGGTCGACTTCTACTTGCAACTGATTACTGTTGAAGTTTATTACTACATATTTATAGTCACGCAGCGGCTCCATATTGGCCGGCTGGAGGTCAGAACTTCAGAACTGAAGCATGACGGATACATCATACAGCTAACAATATTTTGTAATCTTATGAGCTATGATGAGACGTAACGTAACTTTTGCTCGTCAGATATTGCAGATATCTGCAAATTAGTGATAAGACCCCGGATCTATGATTAAATTTATATGTATGTAGGTAATTGTAAATATATGAAAGTTCGTTATGCGGGCTGTACACAACACACTCGTGGAGACACCCCGAGACATGACGAGAACGAAGTGTACATGATGCTCCCTTCTCGTCTCTGTTCCTTGTCTCGACTCGCGCTTTTCATTGGATCGGAGCGGTGCAGAGACTCTACTCGGCGAGAGGCTCTCGACGAGTGTACGAACAGCCGTCATTATAATTTGGAATACCTAGTATTTTTTATACAGTATCGAAAATTCAATTTTCTATTAGTACAACCGTCTGTAGTAGTATGACCAATATGTACTGTCAGCAACACCCACCAAGTGAAGGATGACTCACGCTATACCGGGCCGGGCCCGGGCCGATGCGTCCGAAATGTCGTTTTCTATGACGGCTGATCGGTGATCACGTGGTGCTTTCCATAGAAAACGAAGCGTCGGAAGCTCCGGCCCGGCCCCGGTCCATCGCCATCGCCCTACGCGACAACATTACCATCCTCACCACTTAGATGGTTGGCAGTCCTCAACTGTGCGTTTCTCTAGAAACTTCCTGCCTCGCACAGCTAAACTGTGGAATGAACTGTCGTCTGCGGTATTTCCGGACCGATATGACCTTCAAACCTTCAAGAAAAGAGCGTACTCCCATCTTAAAGGTCGGCAACGCACTTACAATCCCTCTGGTGTTGTGGGTGTCCATGGGCGGCGGTAATCGCTTACCATCAGGTGATCCGTCTGCTCGTTTGCCTCCTATTCCATAAAAAAAAAAAAGTAAAGTCTTTCAGTCCATTATTTGTCTCCTGTTCCCAATGTCCCCTTTTCAATATTCTCTTCAAGTATGTTCAGTCAGGACAATAAGAAATACGCTAACCTTTCCATCTCTTTCTTAGACCAAAAGAAACATTGTAGGATGTTTTATTAAATTTGCTCCGATTAGCATTATTAATGAGCCTAAACCGAAAGGAGTTTCCGCGAGCGTAGGTCACTATGTACACTTCCTTTAGGCGCTCGGAATGCGTTACATATTCGTACATTTTAATTTTAATAACTACCATATAAATACATGCGTCCCCGGTTCGTTATCATTCGTAATGTAGACAACAAACAATACAAACATGTTCTCAAAGGTAAATATCGATAAAACAAGGCTGCGTTGAGTTTAATTAATTAAAATACTCGTGCATAATTATTCGAATCAACGAACGTGAAATTGAGTTGTTAGTTTCGATTTTATCTGGCGCTTTCAAATATTTTTATTATTAATACAAGATAACGTTCTGGCAAATAAACTTATAAATAACTAGTGATGATTGATTTCCCATTTAGTTTTTTATTAATAGGATACCGTAAAATGGAGTGAGTAGGGTTCGCGGGGAGAGTTGGGTTATGAATGGGGAGAAGGTTTAAAACGGGGGTGAGATGGGCTTTTAGGGCTACTGCAACAAAAATAATGTATTCCAATTTAAAATGGAGCTATAGTAATACTCATAATAAAAAAATAATCGATCCAACAATCTTCCAAAATCACCTTTGTATGAAAACCCATCTCACCCCAATTACGATGGACTAAGGTGGTTTTTCTTGTTTATCGTCAAAGTTATGAAATGGAACTACCCAAAATAAAATAAAAACTAAAATACAAACGTCCGGAACACTTATTATATACACCATTTAGTTTGCATATTTATGTAAAAATAAAATATCAAGGTTTGAATGTCAGTTTTGCTCCTACTCACCCCATTTTACGGTGCGGTGTTTGGAATAGGGATTAAAATTCCTTATTAGGAATTGCTTGTGCATATTACTTTACATCTGAGTTACAAGCCAACTTTCTAAAAATATATAATTACACGAATTTACTGTCAGTGTTTTAGAGGCGTATTTTCAGAACGTTGGCTAGTTAAGAGTTTGTCAACTGGACTGTAGACACAAACACATTTACATAGTCCACATTGATTATTACAGAACTGAATGTTCATTTTCCAGATCGCAGTCCTCGCTTTATTCGTGGCGGTAGCCCAAAGCAGCCCCTCTCACGGAGGCTATGAGTACTCGTACGGCGTGTCGGACCCCCACACCGGCGACGTGAAGAGCCAGCACTAGGATTAAAAAAGTTTTAATACGATTTTGATGACAAGAAAATATGAGTCAGCAAAATTAGGGAGATTAAAACCTTAAAGATTTTATATTTTCTCATACCTATAAATTATTTGTGCCCAGCTTTATTTAGGTACTGTGATTTCGATATTGTACATATAATAGATATAACAAGATTATTTACATTTATACAAATAAATTATATATATAACAAAACTTCCGTGAGACACAGACATATTAAATATATTAATAACGGGTCACTCACGTATTTTAAGTCGAAAACGCTCGACATGTTTCACTCCGTGCCGAGGACCGTCATCAGGAGCTTGCGTCGGCGGTTGAGCTCCTTGAGTTGAGGTTGGGTTGAGGGAGGGACGGAGGGAGAGACCACGGATTTCCACTTGCTACGATCCTGACATACCTCTTTCGCTTCCTTCACTTTCATAACATTCCTCATACACTCTCGCCGGTTTAGGGTGCTCTTGACCTGGCCTTTCTTCAGGACTTCCCCGATCTGATCAGAGAAAGTCCGCCGAGGTCTGCCCCTTCCAACTCCCGTTTCTACCTCTCCCTTATACACTCTCTTTGTTAGCCTTCTTTCACTCATTCTTTTCACGTGTCCAAACCATCTCAACATACCTTACTCAATTTTTGTCACTACATCTTCGCTCAGTCCACACTTTTCCCTTATCACACTGTTCCTAATTCTATCTTGTAATCTCACACCACACACACTTCTCAACGCTCTCATTTCCACTGCATTCACTTGGCTCTGATGCCTCTTCTGCCATACCCAACTTTAGCTACCATACATAAGTGTAGGCACCAGCACCCCTCTATGCACAGCCAAACGTGCCTTTTGCGACACCTTCTGGCTGCTCATAAAAGCGTTGTTAAGTGCCCCATTTACGCGATATCCAGCACTCACTCTCCTTTCAATATCTTTATCATGCTTACCGTCCCTAGTGAATAATGTTCCCAGATACACAAACTCTTTCACTTGTTCTACTCTTTCTTGACCAATCAAAATTTCACAGTTTGTCATACATTCCTCCTTTTCAAATACCATACTTTACACTTTCGTCTTACTTACATTTATTTTCATTCCTTTCCTTTCAAAAGATCCATGCATTATTGATTATTTAATTGATATATTTCATTTAAGCAAAGATAAGAAAAAAACGTGCCTCGAAAATCACGAAAATTTGATTCTCGATCAGATGGCGTCACTAGTTTTGGCCTACACTCGTATAGAGGGCGTTGACTGTTTCGTTTGTTATTTATAATTTTAACGCATACCAGTGAAAGAACATGGGTCAAAATCATATAAAAATAATTAATGCAAATAAAAAAATCATTTATCCATATTTAAATACATTTTATCGTATTTTTATAAATATTTATTTTTAGTTTTAAAGTGTGTCGACAGATGGCAGTGAATTTACTGGGGTTACAAAATTTACTATGACAGTACCGCTCTAGTATAAGTTACTCTATGATTTAAGCTAAGTTAGGTTACATATATTTGACAATGGTAGGGTATGATAATAACCTTTTTCGTAGTCGGGTCGGAGGAATAGGTACCTATCTCCCTACAAATGGAATTACCTTAATGCTTTATCATTTTTATGAATAAGTCAAATACGTGTACGTACCTGGCATACAAACTAGAGGCGAACTATGCAGTTAATGATACAAATAAAATGCCAACAAGATTGCAATGAATATCTCGATGAAGCAATTACTTAACGTTGTTAGAACCAGAGACGAGTTAATAATATAGACTGGACGCCGCATGTTGTGGAACAATGTCTACTACTGTATTTTTTGTACCATGTCGGTGGAAAACTAGTCTGAGCAGTAGGCTTAACACAGGAGCGCCCCGACAGTGTCTCGCCCGCAAGAAAGACTACCCGTCTCTCTCTCTAATAGGATGGTTAGGCAAAGACGAATAGTCTATCTCGAGCGCGAGATACTGCCGCGGCGCTATTAAGGCTGTTCCATCGATTTCCCGCTATCACTGTCACATTTCGCAAGAAAGAACGGGAAAAACCATGCGCGCCAAGGGTCAATTTTGATCAAATTTTGTCGATTTTTATTTATTTTAAAAAAGTTGCCTTAGAATATCGAAAATTGAAAGCTGTCAAATTACTATTTAAGTTAAGATTGTTTTTCTTCTTTTTTTTGTTTATAGTGTCACATAATAATTAAACGACTAAAGTTTGATTAAAAGTCCGAGTTAAAGGTTACTTTGGGAATTAATTGTATCAGCGATGTGTTCGTGTATCGGAAGCTGTGTTACTAAAGAAAATAGAATCAAGAACTACATATATTTTTTCCACGTCTAGGAATATCAACGTCTCTTAGAAAAATATGATCATATAAGGAGATTTTTCGCCTTCTGGCTCAGGGACGGCCTTAAGCCTACAGATCTCGTGAAGTGGCGGGTGAGACAGCCGTCTGCCTATAACAATCTGGCGCTCGTGGCTTTATGTGCAGACGTTACAAACGGAGTCTTTATTTTTAATGTGTCTTTTTAAAAGATCTAACAGATAAAATCGAGAGCATGGGTAACCTTTTCCTTATCGTCTAAGTAAGTAGAACAAGTTACAATTATTAATTTGCGCGCCCAAAATTAAATTAAGTAGTAATTTGCTTCAAGTAATTTCCTGTTGGACTTGTTTTAACGAATTGCAAAAAATTACGCAGATACATATTACTTTTAATAGTCTAAACTGTACGTAGACATGTCCTTGGACGGGCCGCGTGTATCGCTAAATTATTCATTTATAGAACTCAACAGGATTTGCGCCGGATCTTCAAACTTCTTTGTCTGCGTAGGTCGCTAAAGAGGGCTCTATTAATTCTCCCGTCTCGTCCCATAATTCAATGTAGTGACAAAAAATATTTCGTCTGATTCCACATAAGGGATGACTCACGCGTTTAATAATTTTAACAAACGTTTTCTTTGTGTATTTATTTTAAAGGCCAAAGAAAAATATTTTGAAGTAAAACTTCTTTAGGCGCGACTAGAGGGTTACTCAGATTTTTTTTCTGACGGAAGTAACGCTCAGTAGTGACACGCACAATAGGACACACGTCAAAGTGCCAACATAGCGATAAACGTCATCGTCAAAGAAGTTTTCCTTCAATCGCGTGTAAAGATAAAGATTACACACTTTTTTTCCATCGGGCCGTATGTTTGATTACCACCGAAGAATCATAAAAATACAAGCTTTCAAATGTTGTTTTTAAATAATAAATGATTGTAAATATGTTTTAATTTTAAATTACATTTTGTAAAAGACTTCTAAGGCCCACTTGCACCATCCCACTAACCCGGGGTTAAGCGGTAATATTTAAGTAAGAAAAATATTACTAAAAATTCTTCCAAAGCCATCCTGTACTACATATTATTATTTTACATCTTAATCTCTATTGCTTGCAATCAAGATTGAAGGTGGGCATTATTAGGACAGTATCAAGCACTCGGACATTTACCTTAACCTTTACCTTCCAGAAATAGTAATTTATCGTAAAAACTTGTGTAAAAATTCAATGTGGGTGGAAAAGTGACTGATTACTAATTAAACATCAAGTTTTTATTCATACAAATACGACATTATAACATTTAAAACTTTCGCGGTTTAAACACATATTAAATCACATTTAGAAAAACGTCGGTAAATAAAGGTAACAAAATAAATTCGCGATAGACCCGTTTCTAAATGTGATTTAATAAATACGACATTAATTAAATTTAGTAGCAAAAAACTTTGATACATATTCTATCGTACCATTTTAAGGTATTTACAGGTAAAAATACTATACACAAAAAAAAAATCATTAAGCTAAATCATGCGAGCAAGGGCTATATTTGACTCAAGAAAGTAGAGCTACTAAATACTATACTTAATTAGACCTATAAGGTAGCATAATCTGACATGTTAAATCACAAAATTTACAGAATCTGCTATTACTTTTGCCTAATGCAGCGTACTACGTAGGCGAACAACACGCGAACGCGAAGCGAAGCGATGCGGCGCGGGGTGAATCAATCATTTGATACCTATAGAAGTGCCCTACGTGGGCGATCTCGTTGCGAACACCGCGCCGTGGGCCCGCCGCCACGCACCGCGCCGCTTTACTACGCGTTCGCGAGTTGTTAATTTTTAAAAAATACAATAAAATCATTGTCAGATGCAATTACCCTAAGTTTTAAATATCTCATATGTTAAGCAATCAGGCAGATAGCTTGATTGCAATCCAAAAGCATTATACATTGTAAAATGGAAATATGCAATCATGAGCGAAAGTAGGAACTTCCCAATTCTAATCTTGATTTGCTATTAATTTGACATTACATTAGGTAGCCAGTGCATCTCGCTCGCACCAAGACTGTAGATGATCCAGATAGTTAGACCAAGCTAAGTTGGCAGCGATGTTGATAGCTCAGACAGTGCTAGTGTTATTATGTGTTAAAATAACTATTGCACAGTTATTTTAACTTCAGCACTTTATAGAAATTTGACGTTTAAAATAACTTTTGCAGTCTGTGCTATCAAAATCACTGCCAACTAATCTTGGTCTAAACTCTAGTACCTAGGTACGTACTATCTAAGATAGTTGTTCATGAGAGACGCTCAGAGAAGATTTGGTACAAAAGACTGATTCATTTACACAAGTTTTCATAGTGGCATTTCTTTTTGTCAAGTTAGTATTATAGTTACCTAAATAATGTCGTTGACCTCTTAACGTAATCGTAACGAGATGCAATTCTGTAGATTGACTTCTCGCTCGACCACACTTTTTTGTCGTAGAGAACTTTTATCTTAACGAGATTATCTCGACATCCGTGACTCACACCAATTTATAAGCGCGTGAGATATACTGTGAGTCGATATCAAATCAGTATCATTTTTTTAAAGATCGAATGCTCTTTCTACTTCTTTCCATTATTATACTTACCGATTGAATAAAATCGAAAACTTATCTTGAATCTTTATCAAGGCCCTACACCACGTTCTCCGACAAATAATATAATTTAAATTTCATTTATATTCAATCGATGTCCTTTTACTAGCCTATGCATATTTGTGTAAAGTGTGGATGTCAATTGTTTTTTCTTGAATGTTATATGGTGGAGTGTGACATTGGATAGGTCCTACAATAATAATTCGTTTATAGCTTGGAATAAAAAATATTTGTTTTATTATTTTGTTTATTTGATAGTAGGTTCAAATTCATATGAGAACCAATTGTTTTAAATGAGTACTTTCCACAATAGCAATAATTAAAACCAGGGGCGTAGCTAGAGGATATGGCGCCCGGGGCAGTCACCAAATTTGCGCCCCCTGACGACTGACAAAAGTTTCCCTGCTGCCTTTTGCCCATTTTGGCGCCCCCCTTGGATAGCGCCCGGGTCACTTGCTCCCTCTGCCCCCCCTCCCCCTAGTTACGCCACTGATTAAAACAAAACCTTTAACTTCAATTTAAACTTTAACGCTCACAGATCAAAACATATATAACTATATTAAGGATGACTCACGCTAGACCGGGCCGGGCCCGGGCCGAGGCGTCCGGCAAGTAATTTTTTATGACGGCTGATCGGTGATCACGTGGTACTTTCCACAGAAAACGAAGCGTCGGAAGCTCAGGCCCGGCCCCGGCCCGGTCTAGCTTGCGTCATCCTTTACTTAGGTCTCCGGGCGGCTAGAGGATATAACAATCAACTATTAACGATCATTTTTGAAATAAAAGCACAATAAAACCATGCCCCACATATTTGGAATTTACGTACAGTGCGAGAATTTGGTAAACAACGGAATAAGTTAATCTGTACTTATGGCATATGCTTTTTGCGCTCTCACATAACTATTTTTAATGTCTTCTAAGTATATTTTTTTTTATTATGGCAACAAACAGTCATTACATAGGAAGATACAATAAATAGACTACAGAGAAGACAAACAGTGCCGAATTTTTTACATGTGATATTATACAAACATAAGAAGAGTTGATACTGAGTGGTAGAGGGATTCATCGTGTAACCCAACAGACAGGTTTACAACATTTCAACTGATAACTGTACCGGCTTCTTCTCCACGCACGCCTCCCAAATGATCTGATTGTTCCGTGATGGGTAAAGACAAATGAATATCTAGCCGCTATAATACACGTTCCATTTTATAACATTCCTCTGCCACAACTCTTTGACCTTATTCATCTCTTATAGCTTCTGACAATTTGACACATATTGTGTTCTTTGTCATATTTGCCTTGATACTAGTTACTTGTGGTCTTTATTCGCAACCCACAACTACTATTCACATAGTACGATGGCAAAGAAATTGAAAATATAGTTCGCCTTGAAACTTATAAGGAACGACATATGTAGCGTCATAGCTTAGCATGAAAATTAGATCGTTTGCGCATAACTAAGTTATTTGTTAAGCATTTTATTGAACTAATTAGGACTGCTAAAACATTGCTCCAATATCCTTGAAAATTTGACAGAGATTTCCTGGTTAGTCCAAGTTTGACCTGAATTCAAGATAAATGTCAACGTTTTTGAAGACTAATTAATTAGGGTTTTATATCTATGGCGTAAATTTATTCACAAGTAATTTTTTTGCCTAAATATTCTAAAGAACATTCACTCGTAAAAATTCATTCATTCATTTTAATTTATCTCGAGTAATATATATCAATTTCACAGAGAAACTTAGGACTTTGGTGTTAACCCTGATAATATTACAAACTAATATTACTAACTCTGTCTGTTACCTGTTTACGTTTAAACCGCTAAACCGATTAAGACGGATTTTCGTATGGAGATAGTTTGAAGCCCGAGAAAAGGCATAGGATAGTTATCAATCATCATCATCATCATCCCATGCAGACGAAGTCGCGGCCAGAAGCTAGTGTTTACATAAAGCTTATTTTTATCCTCGTCTTTATAAATAAACACAAATCTATTTATAAAAAACCAAGAGAAAATGAGAGCGGAACTACGTATATGGAAAGGTGCAATTCCGCCGAGCTTGCCTGGGACTCTTCACATTCAAATACATAATTTACTTACTCCGACCTATATTATTCAATTAAACACAATTACAAAAGACATCCATAAAATGTGATAATGATGCATTTTTCACCTTAACACAAACTTAAATTTAACAGATAAGCTCCTGCACACAAATTCCACTGTAATGAACTAAAAAAAAACGTAAACACGTCTTCTGCCAAGCAGACGGCATAAATTACTCGAAGAATGCACAGACCGGCCAGCCATCCAGATCACAGCGACCTTGCGTTTCCGGATACATCATCGACAAATGCCCTATACATATCTTAAAAATATGCCTGTGACATATACATAAAGCCTGAAAACCAAGGAAATATCAACCTTAACCCAAAGCGTTCAAGTCCACGGATGTCAACCACGCACGGCTATCGCACATGAGGTCCATACTCTTGTTACCACGCCCTCGTATTTGCTTCTTCGTATATAAGCTCGTCTCGTTCCTATGAGAATCATTCTTCGGTTGGAAGTACTTTAGTCCGTACGCAATGGCTGCTAAGGTGATCTACTTATAATTAATAGTGCTGCGATTAATGTGGTTTTTATTCATTAGTGTTGACATTAGTTATTGAGATCTTTGCTAGATTTTTAAAATAAAGTCTAGTGTGTTCGATCTATTAATTAACATAATATAAAAGAGTGAAAAACAAAAACAATGTCTCATAAAATTCTTAGTGTTATGGCAGCAGCTATAGTTGCTTCCAAAATAAGCTGACCTTTACAGCTTAACACGCAAGACGTCAAGTTGTTTCTAGAATCTGTAATTGTAGCTAAACTGATGTGAATATTCCTTTAAAATTAAACGAATTTATTGAAAGAACAACCTAAAGTGGCAATCGAACTATTTTATTTTATGATAGTTCAATCTCATTTTAAGTGACATGCTGCCGCGCATCTCGCTCTCATAGAACGACGTTAAAATTTGCTTCTAAAGATAGGTCGTTTTATAAACGATGCCGTTATTAACACAACATTTAGTAACTTTTAGCTCTGTCACGTTATATAAAACTTTATTCTTTTGTTCCAGTTTGTCGTAGTGTTCGCGCTGGCGGTGGCCGCCCAGGCGTCAGTGGTGCCCGTGGGCGTCGCGCGCGCAGACGACTACACCAGCTTCGCGTACGACGTGGCCGACCCCAACACCGGCGACTACAAGAGCCAAGTGGAGACGCGCGTCGGCGGCGTCGTGCAGGGCCAGTATTCGCTGTTGGACGCTGATGGCACCAAGCGCACCGTAGATTATGCCGCTGATGATGTCAATGGTTTCAACGCTGTCGTGCGCAAGGACCCTGTTGCTGTCGCTGCGCCCGTTGTGAGCGCGCCAGTATTCGAAGCCGCTCCCGCTGTGGTTGCCGCGCGCACTGTCGCTGCTCCCGCAGTGTACTCCGCTGCTCCCGCTGTGTACTCCGCTGCTCCCGTTGTTGCCGCGCGCAGTGTCTCCGCCCCTGCCGTATATTCCGCTCCTGTGTATGCTGCACGCACTGTTGCCGCTCCAGCTGTGTACTCCGGCCCTGTAGTGGCCGCACGTACGGTTGCTGCTCCCTCCGTGTACTCGACCGGTGTGGTTGCTTCAGGGCCTGCTGTATACGCCGCTAGTGCCCCCGTGGTAGCCACCCGCACCGTCGGCGTCGCCGCACCGCACCTCTACTCCGCCCCCGTCGTCGCCCGCTACGCCGCACCCTCCGTATACAGCTCTTACTACGGCACCCCTTACACATACGGCGCGTACGCTTCCCCGGTAGCTCAATGGTAACTTTAACGAAACCTTGTTTCAAGGTTCCTTAGCCATAAACCACGACGTGTTCTTCGTAATGTAAATAACTTATACGACTTTGTACATATAATATGCGGTATGTATGCGAAATACAAACGTTTTATACTTAAAAATCGTATTTTTTTTGTAAGAACCTACTCCGTTGCATATCCCTATCCTCCCTATCAATAATAGATATCTAAACATGAGACTGATGTCACAAATTAAATCTGATTAATTTAATTAATGGGGTTAGCAACTGTCAAAAACCTTAGCGTTG
This sequence comes from Cydia strobilella, assembly GCF_947568885.1. NCBI lineage: Eukaryota > Metazoa > Arthropoda > Insecta > Lepidoptera > Tortricidae > Cydia > Cydia strobilella. The sequence goes on from NC_086044.1 coordinate 19,566,930, forward strand.
GCGCCAGACATTTAAATCAGTACCTACAACACCAGTGGGGCGACGTTCCTCCTTTCGAGCATTGCTCCGAGCAATTATTAGTGTTGGCACAACTTGACGTCCCTTTGCGTGCACAACCACAGATAAAATAATGACTTGAATTTTGACAACCCTAAATAGCCAAAAGGGATAGTGCCATAATTACATTAGAAAGGGACATCATGATTTGTCCCTGAATCGCTGTCAAACTTCGGTTTTGCAATAGGAAGTGTTACTTCTGTACGGTAGTACTATTGGTATTTATTCTGTTCAATCAGAACATATATCAAATGAAACAGGCCCCAGAATGTAACAGTGAGTCACACACTGCTTATTATTTTATAACGCCTTTAGTAAAATGTCAATGCAGCCAAGAACAAAGAAAATAGTGAGTACTTACTGCGTAGGCTCCATGCCTCTATGCGTGTTGGTAGTCATAAATAATCGCAGTTATAGAAATGGAGCATAAAGTGAACCTTGATGCCTTCCCACACTGTCGACAGTTCCGTGCGCTTCCTTTAAGGGAAACCGTACCTACTTGTGTAAACAAGTGTCGCACTTGATAGACATAATCCAATATAAACGGCCATCGTACCTATTTTTGAAATTGGAATCTGCGTGACGAATTTAAGGAGCAGTTCTTTTAAAATTGCGTTATTGAGTTAGTAACATCAGCTTGGATACTGTCTTAGTTCCACTCACGCCATTGTAGTCTCTAAAAAACAGGTAGACGACATAGATGCGACGGTAATAGCTTACCATCACGGGATTCGTCTGCACGTTTGCCTCTTACCAATATCATAAAAGTAAAAACTGCGTGTTTTGTTTTACATTTCTGCAAATTACTTATTAACATATTTATAACTTTTGTGAGACATTTAGAAAAGACAATACGTTATTCCGTTGCACGACTCACTTAATAAGCATTGAAATTATTTCACGGAAAATGTTTTGTACGGTATCGAAATTCGAATAGAGAAGATGGGGGCAATTTTGCCCCACCAAACATAAGAGCCACAACGGCCATCGGTAAAATTGTTCAATAGGAAATTCTCGTCTCCACCTGGCTCTTGTAGTCGCCGGTGTTGGGGTCGGCCACGTCGTACGCGAACCTGCTGGTGTCGTCTGCGCGCGCGACGCCCACAGGCACCACTGACGCCTGGGCGGCCACCGCCAGCGCGAACACTACGACGAACTGGAATAAAACTAATGTATAACTAAAAGAGAGTACTCTAAACACTTGGACAAAAAATCTTTTATTGAATGAATTTGTTGCGTTTGTATCAATCATCAAACTTCTGGCCAATCTTGATAGTGAAGATAAATATTAGATAGGTACTTACTTCCTCAATAAATAAGTAAAATGTTAGTAAGTAGGTGAGTAGACTTCGACGGATCGTCATGCCTATTGGCATTGACATTCTTTAAGGAACGTGCTCTGATTTTTAATTCAAAAGTAATGACTAAATTTATTCAACATTTGTCTGAGAAATGTCGTTCTATTTTTACAGATTTATTGTGTATAGGTAACACATTGCTTTAATAAGACAAGTAAACAATTGAACTTTAACTATCAAGTTTGTTTTCTCAAAAAAATAATTATAAACTGTCCAATGTCTGAAATATAACCGCAATACGATAGCCCTGCGTATACCTAACCCAATATATCCTTGTTATAATATAATATATATTGTTGTAATAAAAATTAGTTACCTTAACAGCCATTTCGGATTGAGATAATCAACTAAACGATGGCCGCTGCCCCCGACCATCGGCTTAAGGATGACTCACGTTAGACCGGGCCGTGACCGGGCCGGAGCTTCCGGCGCTTACTTTTCTATGACATAACAGGTGATCACGTGATGCTTTCCATCGAAAACGAAGCACCGGAAGCTCCGGCCCGGACACGGCCCGGTCTAACGTGAGTCATCCTTTATATGTATATATCCCCATGACATGATATCAGCCACTCGTAAGAATTGAAATGGGCCAGATTCGCGCGCAAGATTAATTGTTCAGGATTGGTTTTTGTATGCAGATTTCAACAAAATTGTAGTAACTTCTGGGTTTTAATGGACTTGTTTTATTGCCGTGGTGCTGATTGATTTTATATTAGGATTCAGCATTTTATTTTATGAGTTTGCTAATTCACTTCACTGTAACGTATTTATTTTTATTGCTTCAATCGAAGACCACACTAAGTTGCGATGGTAACAGGTACTAGCGCCGTCTATAGGTATTAAGTAAGCAAAATAAAGTGAAAAGTAGCGCTGAATCATTATTAAATTTTGCTCGACACTACTTCTAGTAATAGGTACCTACGTTATCTTTAAGAAGTGCTCCGAATTTTACCCTTAGATAACTTTTCGCTTGGATATCATATATTCAGAGATTCTCCAATCTGAAAAAAAAAACACACATTCATGTCATGTTATGTCGCCATACGGCGCCATTTCACACTTTATGTTATGTAAGTAAGTAAGTAAGTAAATATTCTTTATTGTACCAAAATTATACACTTTACATACATGTAAAACTACAAAGAAAAATTTAAAGAAAAAATAGAACCAGGTAACAACAGGCGGTCTTATCGCTAAAAAGCGATCTCTTCCAGACAACCTTTGGGTAGCAGGAAATGTAGAACATACAAAAGTCAGCAGCGATGTAGCGATGTTTTAAATTTTAAATTCAACGTGTCATGGTCTGTCTTCATTACAGACAGTTTGAACGAGATATCGCCACCTTCTCGAGTCAATTGTACTATACTATGTCTATGAGTCAATTCGAGCCCCAAGAAAGCCAACTTAGTGGTCATAATAAGGAACCCTCAAACGTCGTGCTCAGCAAAAATGTCACTTGTTAGTTACTTACTCAGCATTGGCATTAAAACGTTATTAGCCGGTACCAAATCTGGCTAAGCCGGTTCGGCCATACATTACAAATGTTAGCAAGTGATTAAGTACTACTTACGTCTTATCACATGGCTACTGATCTAACTTTAAAAAGCTATTAGATGCATGGCCTTTAAATTGGTTCAATCATACTCGTCCCAAGTATAGCCTGGCTAAACTTTTTGTTAGTATCTACTGACACACATCTGTGCTAGATTAAAAAATTCTATGGAAGTTCGACCTCTTGTGAAAAGTTGACTGTAAGCCATTAGAGGTGTCATCATCTTCCTCGCGTTACCCCGTCATTTTTGCCACGGCTCATGGGAGCCTGGGGTCCGCTTGGCAACTAATCCCAAGAATTGACGTAGGCACTAGCTTTTACGAAAGCGACTGCCATCTGACCTCCCATTCCAGAGGGGAAACTAGGCCTTATTAGGATTAGTTCGGTTTCCTCACGTTGTTTTCCTTCACCGAAAAGCGACTGGTAAATATCAAATAATATTTTGAACATAATTTCCGAAAAACTCATTGGTACGAGCCGGGATTTGAACCCGCGACCTCTGGATTGAAAGTCGCACGCTCTTACCGCTAGGCCACCAGCGCTCTTCTCTTACGAGCCAACTATATCTACGTGATTAAATTAGGTATTGCCACAAAATAGTTATTTACGATACAAGTGCGAAAAATAGGAAATTACATATGGCACTTTAAATTTTCGACGTAGTTACGTAATGTGCTTATTATAGCACCGGTGTCGTAATGTAGCACCAGATGTAATAGTACATTATGATACAAGTGTGCTACGTTGGTAATTACGCACGAGGCGATATTGTGCTCGCGACCTGTAAATTGGGTGTGTTTTAAGTATAGATAGAGAGAATCATACTGTCTTTATCTTACGATAGTACTCGCACCCAATTTACTGACTAATTGGGTTTGCCAGACTATAAAGGACCTATTTTCTTGTTATAATCGCCTACAGTAACATAATAGCAATTCATAGATGGCTCCATTAGCGTAGCCACAGATGGCGCTTGTATTGTATATCCTTATGAATCAAATTATGTTTTAACTGTATATTAGTTTGTATACAAAGGTACTTTAACACAATAAACAACGAGATATATTTTAGCAACAATTTTTTATTAAGAATTCCACAGTGGATCAAATTTTTCTTCCATGTAATAACTATTATCTAAATCAGGTTGTAGTTTCGTGATGTGGCCGAGGCCTCTATGCGTTACCGCAGTGTTCGTGGACAAATATAATTATGTACCTGTATTCTCCACAGGTCACATATACTTAGCTTAATGTCCGAATACACGCTTACATGTAACACCGATATATTATGAGATACGCCCGAGGGACGAAGGATTCAGTCAAGCAGAATGGACATTTATGGACTATATACCCAAAACGTGTATCCGAACGACGAAGCAAACATAACACCGACGTCCAAACCAACGTAACAAAACGTAATCCGCCAAATTATCATCAAGATACTAAAAAATTCGCTAGAACCATTTAAATTATTATAGATACATTTATCATTCAATAAATCATTTCGCTAATATGAAAGTGAACGCGCATACTTCCGACAATATTTCTGTAAGGTCAATTGTTTCATCAAATGGTTAAAACTTGCAGTGCCAAGAACCCTAATCTTTATACAAAGTGAGCTTTTGACAGTAGTTGTGTTTTATAAATATACTCAAGAATTTAACTAATGAAAAACGCAGCACTACAGAAAATGTCGAAAATCGTTATATAGTTTCTTATCTGCCACTCTACCGCTGTTGTACATTCGAATGACAGGGAGGCAAATAACGAAGATTCAATTTTCGGTTTTTGCGTTACACCCTCTGTCCCTTACTTTCCCTCTTATGCGCGTGAAAATGTGAAACTAACTCGCATGTAAAGTTGTTAGGACCACAATTTTTTGTCTAATTTCAAATGAAATGGTGTCAGAAGTACACGCGATTCGAACACAATACCCAACGCGCGTGTGGTCAAACCATTTGCCAAACATCAACCGATTCCATATCAGCTTGTATGTAAATACTTATTTAGACAGCTATACATATGTTATGCACATCCAACCCGCTTCACCACTACACCACAGCTACGTTCCTATCGTATAGTACAAAAAAGAAATCAACTAATAAATACCTAATGTAAAATCACAAGTAGTGCTATACTTACTGTTAAGGTTTTTTCCTTTATATAAAAAAGTCGCATAAAAATCACAGACAATCACTTTCCCTTTTACAGACATAGACCACCGATGACCGCATTTTTACTAAGCGTTAACTTCCTAAGATACAAAACCCTACTTAGTTTTACAACCATGCTGGTTTACAAAATGTACATACCTTACTCGATCTAACCTTGCTTACTCGTACCTACCGCTCGACTACCTGCCCTACCAACTCATCAGAAAAGAAACGAAACCTAGGAACCGCAGCTAGCCCTCACGGAACCCGCACTGACCTGAATTAAACACGAACCATTTTGTACTCTCCTCACTTACACTAAAATTATAATTTATCTGCCGACAAAATACAATTTTGGCAACATTTACATAAAATCCGATACCATAATTTGTACTGGCATTAACTATTAAGACTTGAGAATTTGTACTATAGTTGCTGTACAGATTGCTCGTTGTTTGCCCTTTTTCGCTTTTTTGTGTAGATAGCTCACACTTACACAAAGTTGACACCAAGAACATAGTAAAGACATCGAGACTTAGCCCACCCGAACTTAACGTTAACGGTTAACATGTACTAATGCTTATTTACAGTCTTGGATGACTTGATTCGTGCCACACTGGCTGAGATAGCTATTATAAAACATCAATATATGTATTCTTGTAGGTACAGATTTATATTCATCTTAACTACGATTAGTTAACACCGATGCGATTGTATGGCGGCGTGGGGCCACGCCATTCTTAACTCTATTGTCAGGTTTGTGTCTCGTGAATTACTCTAGTGAATCCGAAAGTGATTGTTATAACATTAACATTTTAATTTAATACTTACATTAAATGCGACAGAACATTAATAGGTATTTACTCATTATAAAATTCGTAGAGGTGAATCACCGAGATACGCCCGAGATCGATTCAATGTAAGTGCACGCTTAAAATATAGGTAAAAACATCCAATAATTACTTCAATAATTCCTGTCCAGTTAAGTGCGACTATTTTATGAATATTACTTAAACGTCAATTCCTTAAATAATGTACTTAAATTTATTACAATAAATACTAAACACGATGGACGGGTGTAACTTGTTAAAGATAAATAAAAAAGAAATCAAAAACGGAAGGGAGAAAAAAGGGAACAAAAATAACAAACAAAAAATAATTTTGTTACATTTTTTTTAATTCGCTGAAACCTAACAAACAATAATTTTCATTTTTCATCTCCTTAAAACATAGTAACATCTATGTAACACAAAAATTAACTGGGAAAAAGTAATAATAATAAAAATTACGAATAAAAATGTTTTATACTCCGGAGAGTGAAGGAAGGTACAATTAGATTACGAGTACTGCGACTGCGGCCGACTCCCCGACAAGCTTTTGCTTAAGAAATGAGGTAGAATAGTGTTTATGAGATTATTAAAACTAGCCTAATTAACAACTTAGCCTAGGGTTAGGAGCGACACCTCAGCGGCCCGGAGTCGCCCGACCCGCGTGGCGGGGCGACATCAACACCGACCCGCGCGGCGGGGCGACATCAACACCGACCCGCGCCGCGGGCCGGCGCGGCGGACACCGAGATTCACGTCTGTGCTAGCCTCGGATCTGAACGCATATGAGCATTATTTACAACAGCTTTAACAATATTTGTTCCACTAACGTTCAGTCCATACTATTTAAGTATTAAAGTATTAAATCGTCTCGCGATGAGTATAGAAATCTTAAGTTTGTAAATACTCTTAAATACATCTGGAGAGTTTATAGAATTTCAAGTCGTTAAAGTGTTGAATCCTGAGGTAGCATAGTTTGTACTTTATTTTTTATTTTTTTTATTTTCGCAACACGCTTACACACTAAATTTATACCGTTTGCATATAAAAATCTATTTAAAAGCTTATTTATTACTATGTTATATTTCTCGAGGTAGATTAACTTATCAGCTAGTGGCTGTACAGTGGGGCACGTTCAACGACTTTTTAAAATGTTCTTTATTCAAATGTCTTTTTTTTTAAAGACGGAAGTTGAATGTGTTGTCACTGTACAGCCAGTGTGACGGCAGAGGGTCACCGTACCCGTAACAATCTTTGGCTTTACCATCACGACATATCGCGATTTAACATTAAAAACTTAAACTAAACGTAAACTTATTATAGATAACTCAAAGTGGAGCCGTTAGGTAAGCAAATAAAATGCAAAGGCAGTTTTGTTCCAGCAAAACAATCAGGCTCCAACAACGTAGGGAGACAATACGTAAAAAAGCTCAAACAAATTCGCTTGTAAAATTGGTAGACCAGGGGCCCGTTTATTAAAAGCTTGTAGCTTGTAATACAAGTGGAAGTCCCTTTCTAACAAAAGCTGTCAAAAAGTGACATCCGCTTGTATTACATGTTACAAACTTTTGAGAAACGGGCCCCAGTCCAACTTTCATGGTCTAAACTAAACAAACTGTTTGAACTTCCATTCACTGTTGCCTCCAAATCACTATTCCAAACAAAATGGTAACAGATTCCTTAAATTTCGAATTTCCTAAAATAATGAAATGGCAAACTTATCAGGGACTTTGTTAGATGTCATAACTCGTAGCTAGATCAAGTACTTTCCAGTCGATCCCTATTTACAGTATTACAAGGGTATATCTGACTGGAGAGTGTTTAAACTAGTTAAATCTTCCCTGATTAAGTTGAAAGCATTTTGTATTCAATCACTGATACCGAGCCCGCTCCGCCGGCTCGGATAAGCCTCGGTCGGTCGGAGCGAGCCGCAGTAGTTCACCGCACCGTTGCCATCTTTACAGAGTTACAGACATTCTGGGGAGTTCGGCCAAGTCTTAGTGTAGGGATTGCAGACACCGACTAAATGTGAATTCACCTATCACATCAAATACAACATTATAACTATATAGGGACCCTCTAGTAATTTGTCCGCAAATAGCTTTAACAATTCAACTTAATTTAGACGCGTTATCCATCATCCCAAGTTATTCTGAATATTGTACTTCGCAGAAAACATCCAATAATTCTAAAAATAAACGGTTATTAATAAAATTGACGTTCGATTTGTAATCTAAAATTTGTACCTTAGTTTTTTAAGAAAGAAGTAAATCCAATAATGATTTCGACGAACCTCTAGTGCCACTCGAAGCATCGCTCGTAACTTTCCTTACGACTAAACCCATCATTCAACTTAAAAGAAACGACAAAAGCTAAAAAACGTGATGCATTTATGCAGCTCTTTTATGTATCACAAAAACATTAAATGTCGAAAAGAAAATAATCACAACTATGAATTTTGAATTCATAAGAAAAACGAAAAGACAAAAATATAACTATAATTTTTCCTTTTTTTTTTCGAAATCACTACAAATAATAACGTAATTTTAACAATTTATAAGCGAAATAGCAAAATATTTCTGTCTTAAAATAAAAATCGAAATAATGCCACAAAATTAATGAATCTTTTATCATAAATCAAAACGACCGCTTGGGAAACGATCAAAATGATGATAATTATTGAAACGATGCCAACTACAACAACGTGAAACACCCCACCCTACCCACGAAGAGATCTCAGACAAATACAATAAATATTATTCTGTGCGATAATTATTATAAAGTTTATAACAAATATTATAATAAAGTTTGTATTGTCGGGAGACAGGACAGTTGGCCTGCGATCTCTTGCCACGATTAAATACCCATCCGAAACCAATTCAACCTTTGAAATCAAAACCGAGTTACTTATCGAAGATTACATAAAAACTGGACTTAACGTCAACATTAGTATAGAAAATAGAAGTCTGTTTTTATAAATTTGAATGAGATAAATCTTTCATAGTCATACATTGGTAACTACTAAAATATCAAAACGGAGATGAACAATTGGGCCAAATCATACCGTGTCGTTCTGCAATTTCGTTCTATTCATAAATTGAGTCAAATTAGTCAAATGACATTATAACCGATGAATAATACGACTACTCTATTTTCATTTGATTCAGTCATAAATTAAGTCATTGTCGCAACGTGAACATTTGTAATGCTAAAGACGAAACTGTTTGACATGCGGACGGATCCGGCCCCAAACTCTGAACTTAACTATTCTTGAAAACAATAATATCCCGAAACCATTAAAAGAGAACTAAAACGCTGTCTTCCCATGGTAACCTAACAGAAACTAGAATCACTAAAATAAAATCACTGAGCCTTTGGAAGGCGTTGTCTCTCATAAATATTTAATAGTGTATCCTAAATATAAATATAATAAATATGAATGCAGCGTATTCCTAAATATCAGGAATATAACACACAGTCGCTACACCCACACTTAACAATATAAAAGAATAATATAAAATAAATAAATTGATGTGAACTTAAATTGATGATATTTGGCACTGTCCCATCTGAGTTACGAAAACTAAAGAGCATGTATTGCAGAGGAAAGCTACTTCTCAAGTATAGAGCGAGCCGCGGGTCCACACAACATATAATACAATGACCCGAAACCCGCCCCTAAATTACCATTAAATAATTAAAAAAACCTCAAGTGGTTGCACTGAAATGACTAGGAATATTAAAGGTATGTAAGTGGCCTTCACCTAAATGCACTACGATAAAAGAAAAAACACTTCAAAACGGAATGTTAAAATCGATACCATCCCCATGAAACATATAATTATTTTGGTCTCAATAGTAACACCCGTGCAGCGAGCCGGCGGCGGCGATGTAACAACGCAACTAAGTTTGATAATATATTTATGCGTTAAAGTAATTAAAAGTAGATTAAATTTCTTATTATTATCAAGTTCGGTAAAAACTGGCATAATTTAATCGTTATAAACGGACTCCTTCCATTTAAAAACAATCAAATTAGGTACAATCGTCGCGGAGTAGGTAGGTCGGTTCGAGAATTGTTACAAGGCAACCCGCTCGGATCGAAAGAACGACAGATACTATGGGCTGTAAACACATTCATGCATCTCTCACGTGCATTATTTTCAAAACACCATTTTATTTCTTTACCTAACTACTTACGTTCCTATCGGCAAATTGTACTTCGTACAAACTAAAACCGTTCAAGTTCACTGTACAGTACAAAACTGCTAAAAATCTACAGCTCTATAACCCTTAGAGAGGACAATGTGGCAAAACTAGAAGCAAAAAATAAATGCCCGTCTATTATCGTATCACAGATGCGTTGCAGAAAATTAACCCGGCGGACTACAATTAAAATATTATCTATCAGTAACTTTATGTATAAAAATGCTCCGGAAACGGCGTAGAAAATAAAATTGTAGAGATTTTGCCACATCGAACCCGAACGCGTGTCTCAACCTAGGCCAAGGCGTCACACAATATTCTCCTATTATTTACATACACTTAGCCTATGACCATCAGTCTCAACATCATTTCTAAGATCCTCGACCGGACCGTCCGGCCCCCGGACGACCGGCCGGGGAGAGGTAACTTCGTCCACAGTCAACCGGACATATTCGAAGGTTTCCGACCGAGCCCCGACCCGGGCCGGGCGAGCGGCCCGAGCCGCAAGGGAATTAAGTAACAATTATTATCGCACGATTAAAATTAACCTTAAGATCAATTTTTGAGGTAGATTACCGGTTAGAATAATATGGTTCTGGGAGGTATATCGGGAGGACGGCGGCGACCTACTGCGCGTGGTTGGCACCGGTCGCGTGCAAGCCGGCGCCGGCCTGGTGGCGGTGCTCGCGCGCGATGTGGCGGCGCACGGTGTTGTTGCGCGTGAACGTGCGCGAGCAGTGCGGGCACGGCACGCGGATACCCTGGTGCCGCTGGCGGATGTGCGCGCGCAGGTTCGTCTCGTACCCGTACAGCCGCTCGCAGTACGGACACTTCAGCTTCTTGCCTGCAAGCAAGTGTAAGGGTCACGTCAGTCACTTGTCAGTGCGAGTCGCTCACTTGTACTCGCCATCACCAGCGCCCATTAGCGGTAATACTAAAATACAAGTTACGATACAATACGATACGATAACTCCAATCTAGTAGCGACATTCCGCTCCGGAGGGAGAGAAATTTATTCACAAAAATAGTGCAAAAATATTACACAGTAATCTTCAAACATCGGATTGACGGGGGCAAATCTGAACTGACGGTTAATAGTGCGAGGACAAATTAAATTAATTTTATTACTTGATATCGATAAAAATGACGTACAACCGTTGTGTAATTTTAAGAATGTGAAATAATGGTATATTGCAAGCTAAAATAAATTTTAGCAAATCCAGGTTAAATACGTTTTGGTTTTTAGCGACGCCGTTATGCCTTTTGCTTTTTCCGTGACATATGAATTTTACATTTTTTGCAAAAGTAAGTCGTACCTCTATCTTCTATATCTGAATGGTCTGGTAATTTTTTCTTGCGAGGCATTTTTAACCTACTTAATAAAACAAAAAGGCTGGCGTAATTAATCGGAATGCTAAATAATAATATTTTACTGAATATTGTCTTCGGTTACCGCGATAGTTACTCATGAAATAAAACTATGAAAACGGATTTTTATCGCGTATATATATATATCTTTACTTGAAAAATAATTATAGTGTATAACTAGCCTTATGAACCGATTTTGCATGTACAACTAGCCTTAAAGTTTGTAGTCTATGATTGTTCATTATTTTAGTATGTGGGTATTTTTGCACTTTGTAATTTTTCCTCAGTCACCCGTTGACCACGAACGCTGTAAAGAGTTCGAAACGTCGGGATGTATTATAAAGTCAATATATGCGATATAATCCGTTTTCATAGTTTTATTTCAATATTTTACTGAATTAATTATTCAATGTAATTGTAATACTTGTCACAAGTGACTCGACACCGTCAATGTCAGATGTCGGTTGTTTATACTTGTGATAAGTATAAATGAAAGAGGTTTGCACACAATTAAATGTATTCAAACTTAGCCATTAGCCATTTTGATAATGATGGATAAAATTGTTTTTTACGATGTCGATAAATTTAGTCGATTTTCAATTAATCACTAGCACTGGTGCACTTTTGCCCCCGTCAATCCGGTGTTTGGCTAATCTTTATTGCTTCTACTAAATCTATAAATCTCATTAATAATATTATATTTTTTTCAGAAAACGTGTGCAAGTCGATGACTATATTTTCTAACATATTTTTTGACGGTTAACTAATGAAATATAAAATTTAAATGCGACACGATTGCCGATGCGTACGGCCTTGACCGAGCATTTGTATACACAGTATTTTTGCCTATTGAATATGAATTATTTATTTTATTCTATTATACTGTCTGACAATTTAATATGAAGGATGATTATAGATACTTGTATATTTCATTCATACCTTTGAATTACTAAGTACGAAATATAAGAAACGACATTGAACTTTCACTGTTAATTGACTAATGTAAGATTTTATCTACAGTTAAACTGCGGCTAAGTATTAATAATACGAGTATCAAACTGAGTTCTAATTAAAGGACTAGAGTCATCATTTGCTTGCTCTTTTCCTAGTCACTTGGGGTCGCAGGATGACTTTTTCCTCCATACCTCTCTTTCACATGCTTTATTTTCATATCATCCCTCACAAAGGCCATCCACCTTTACCTTAGTTTTTCTTCCGGCCGTTCCGTCGGTTTGCCGCTGTCTCTGTCACATTTCGAAAGAAAGAACGGGAAAGATCATGCGCGCCAAGTGTCAATTTTGATCGAATTTTGTCGATTTTTATTTGTTTTAAAAACTTTACCCTACAATGTCGAAATTCGAAAGCTATGAAATTATTATTTAAGTTAAGATTGTTTTTTCTTCTTTTTTTATTTATAGTATCGCATAATAAATAACCGAGTAAAGTTGGATTAAAAGTCCGAGTAAGAGGTTACTTTGGGAATTAATTGTATCGAGCGAAGTGTCATAATTCGTGTATCGGAAGCTATGATATTAAAGATAATATAGTCAAGAACTACATATATTTTTTCCACGTCTACGAATATCAACGCCTCTTAGAAAAACAGGATCATATAAGGAGATTTTTCGCCTTCTGGCTCAGGGAACCGCCTTAATCAGCGAACTGGACGCAAGCGGCGCGCGGCACAGCGAGCGGCAAATCAAGGCCATTCATACATTGCGCTCGACCACATCTATGAACGGCCTGGATTTGCCGCTCGCCGCTGTCATCCAGTCCGCGGCCTTACATCCCTCCTCCACATACATTTCTAATACCTTTCACGTCATACTCCGTCACCGCAATGTCGCTGCAGAATTAGCTCGTTTTCACATTTTCACCATAGGGTAGTTGACTATTTTTTTTTATGGTATCAGTCGATCAGGTTTGTTTTGAGGATCAAATATCTGTATGGGCCCCATTGCACTTTACTGAGGAAACGCTCTTACAAAATGGCAACACATCGTGACGTCACTGTGTCACTTTGCTAAGAAGCCGTTTTGGAATACAAAGAAATTGCGATTTTGTCGGTGAAATGTTGCGTTTATGTATATTGTTGCTGTACAATATTTTTTAAAACAAAATGTAAGGAATCAAATGGTGCCGTTTTTTTTTCCTATTTGAAAGTTTAAAAAAAAGTTTGTATTTCTTTATTATTCCCATATATTTTTTAAGTTTCCAATAGTGATAAATTGCTCATTTTCTATCTATTTGACTAGATTTCGTTAATAAATTCAACATGTGTCAATGTCAACTACCCTATTTAGTCAGTGTCACTCAGCACTCACCGTCAGGAGTGGCGATGCCGCCGGATTTGCTCGTGATCATTTTCGTGGGCCACGTCATGTCGGCGGTGGGCTTGGGCACGGGGGAGGTGGCTAGCGGCTTGTCGTGGTAGCTGGGGGGCATGGTCGCGGCAGGTGGTGACGCATTGTTGTATCCGCTCGTGTGGTAGTCGTTCTCGTTTTTGACCCGTAAATCTGGAACATAACATACATGTCATAAATGATTAACCAAGGGTTGCATCAAACCGTTTGTCACCGTTATAACCAAGGGTTGCATCAAACCGTTTGTCACCGTTAAGTGGTTAGTGGACGACCGCTTCTCCACAAAAATGTAGTTCCCATTTTCTTCCTTAGATATTAACATTATGGAAAATAGTTTTAAAAAATTTATTGTATAAATATTAACCATAATTAATGATCAAAAAAACTGGTAACCATGGTAACTCCACCACATTTTTCTTTTGATTGATAGGACAAGAAACGAGTTTTTTATTATGTAGAGCCGATTGATATGATATCTTCCCTTCAAGTGGCGGTCAACCCGTGAATAGTCGGATTGAAAAGCAGTAAACTGGCGGCCCACCACTCACGGGTCGATGCGAAAACCAGTAAACTGTCGGCTACCAGTGAGTGGCTAATGAGGTGTTGCCGTATTTAGAAGTGAAATTGAACACATTTAGGTATAGTAACGCTCTTCTAGCGCCCAAAATTAGGTAGCGAGTTAGACAAGGATATAACATACAGTAAGAAACACAAAAACACTTGGTATACAATTTGTTGGTGAGGACCATTCATTCGGGAGCGACTGCCTAGTCCGAGTTCAGTCTTGATTTTTAAGAGGTTATTTTGTAAAATAAATTGTATGTTAGGTCCCTTTTAATGGTTGTCTTTAAAATAAAATTATAGTCTTACTTTGATAATTAAATGTGACGTTTTCAATCAAAAGGTACCGCTTTGTCGCTTATCATAAGGACGAAATTGGATTGTATCTTTATACGAATAACCTGCCAGAGCGTCCTTATGGCAAGCGACAATGTGGTATCTTTTGATTGAAAACGACACAAATAACAATTACTTCCAATCATATTTTTTTTATGGTGGTAGTAATTTTTGACATGGAAACTGGAAAACTGTCATTCTTCCTGAGTATGATTAGGTCTGGCCAAATGTATAAACATTATAATAGTTTATTTGATTGATATATTCAAATAGCATATTTAACGCTGATTCTAACGATGTGATTTAATATATACTTTTAAACATAGAAAAGCTTAAATCGATGATTTTGTAAAATTTTCTTAATCTGCGCTGACCACCCATCGGTGCCCCGACTACTTTTCGCGTTTTCGCTGGCGCCACTTGAAGGGTTAAGCAAATATTGAGAGACGATATAATACTTTCAGAAGCGTTTTTATTTGATCAGTTGGCTAATTTTAAGTATTGTAGTATTGTGTTTGTGGCCGTTTTTGTGACGATGTGTGAGATAGCGTACCTTCAGCCCCCTGGTCGGTGTCCCGCCGCTCCAGGTCGTCGGTGCGCTCGTAGCCGTTGTTCTTGACGGCGTTGAGCTGCGCGCAGTCCGGCGGCTCGTCGTAGCGCGCTCCGCCACCCGCCGCGCCTGCGCCCGCGCCCGCGCCCGCGCCCGGCGACGAGCGCGTGTCCGGCTCCTCCGCCACGCTGCCGCAGTGCGATGATGATGAGCTTTGTCTGGAACACACAACGATTAATATTACTACATATACAGTTGCATATCTCCCGATGACGACCGAGTACCTTCGCAAATCCAAAAATGTGCGAGTCTTTGACAAACTGCATAAAAAGGAAGAATATCGAAAGGAAGAAAAGGTTTTCATTAGCGTTGTCTGACAAATCATATAAACTCTTCTAGAATAGTCGAGACGACCTATTGAAAACTACCGAGAAAACTTTATTTATTGTAGGCATACGAAGCGATAGACCTTTGTAACGATCGCAAAACGCGAGAATACACATATTTAACTAGGTATGTGACTAGAATCGGACCAAGCTAACTCTACACAGACTTTGTACTTAATAATAAAGTGCAGATATGTCATGCTGAGTTAGCTTAGACGGACTACGTGAATTTACCTATAATTCCTAGCATGTGGGCTCTGAGACGGCGATGCTTTAGGCGGCGCGGGTCTTCGATGTGGCGTCGGGTGTAGGGGAACATGCGCGGGAGGCGCGTAGCGTCCCATCCCCGCACCCCCGCCGTGGATCGGCAGCCCGTAGCCCGGGATTATCGGCGCGAACGACATGTGCGACTGCTGCGCTTCGGGACCGTCGCAGTTCCCTGTGTTGGACACTGGGCTCGTTTTAATGCGAGTCTGGTGGCGTTCTGAGGATTGTTGTGTCTGCTGTTTTACCCATGCGTCCTGTGACATCTCCATTGAGAGGCCTTTGACCTGAAAGTGTTTGACGAAGATTGTTATTTAAGGTTTCTTCCTGGAATGAGGAGGCACACTGAAAGGTTAGGACAGATGTCGCCACTGCAATCGGACTTTGTTTACGTTTTGTTGTCAAGTGTCAAGAGCGAATCTTTTACTAATACTTGCGATTTATCAAGAAAAATGTATTCATTTATGACTGTACGGGAATTGCAAACCGAGCTTCGAAGGAAGAATGCAACAGTTGGTGGAAAAATGCTGACTTGATACAAAGGTAAACAAATAAGGTAATATTTGAGGTTATCTTCTGTGTTTTTACCGTTTATTAAAATTTTCGAAGGCGTGCAGTTTTTCCTCATATTTTACAAGTGTTCGATCGAAAACAAAGCTTTGGTGTATACCTGGGTGTACAAATAGGCGTTTTATATACGCCCGCTCTGCGAAACTGATCAGAGAGCCCAGATAGGTACACAAAGTAGTGATGCGTACGGAGAACAGCATGTGTGGACAAGACATGTCCTAAATAATGTACTACTTCATTAAAACTTAACTTACTAGTGTATTTACTCTTTCCAAAATATTTATGTTCCTTAAAATGCAGCCTAATATCATAATCATTTTTAATTCATAAAACCAGTTCATTAAATCGGTGTTTGCCATTTCCTTTAGTTTTTAATACCCAAAGCTTTTTTTACCCGTTTTATGCAAGGGTCCTTGGGAAAAAAGTGAGGTCCTATATTTCCATAATTTGTCGCACAACATAACATTTTGGAGAAAACGGAGATTGTTTACAATTTCTTTGAAAAAATGTATAAGATTTAGCAGTGACATCAGTTGTTCTGTTATGAAGGCGCCACCTGGCGTAACAAAATGTCAGTTGGCCTCCTCATTAAAGAAGATCTGTAAAACAATTATGACCTAGATTGGTAATGTTCTAGTGTTAAGATTAATTCCTTGAGGGTCACCTGACAGGACTAAAGTGTAGCCTTATTTATTAACGCTACGTATACTTTTCTCGACTGTATTGATATGAACTAAAACAGGGTCCTAGATTGGATTATGAGGCCACTGGATTAGATCATGTAGAGCGCATCTGCGGAACGTTTGCAAAAAACCGTTTGCATTGCTAATTGGTAACTCAGACTGTTTACAAAGCCGTGTCGGGGAATGTTAGCTTTCAACGTCTAATTTGGTATTTGAACAATGGGACAAAACTGGTATTTGCAAAGCTTGAACATTTAATATTGATTTACTTGTCGGATTTTTAAAGCAAGTTATAATCGACAGTTTGAAATGCAAAATTTGCTGATCTATGTAAATAATCTTAGTACTTGTTTTAGGTCTATGAACAGAGTTTAATCACTACCTAACAGAAGTGAAATAATCAAAAGACAAAAGTCATGAATATTAGAAAAGACCATGAAATGACACTATTGTAAAAAGTGAGTGGCTTGTACACTATTGTAAAAAGTGGAGTCACGAGTTATATCTGTAAGAGTCATCATCCATCCATCCACCCATCATCGTCATAGAACCGAATCAATCAACAGTGTTATGGGTGTTATGCGGCCTCTAGCAGTGAGAACACTTGTTAATTGACCTATAAGTTATATCTAGTCTTAAAAAATAATACCTTTCCCTTGTATACGAACTCTGGGCAGCTCATGATGCGTATCGTCCGTCTCAAAAATACGCACGCAGCCGAAAATCATCTACTTACCAAGCATAATTTATGCCTCTCTCAAGTTTCACCACAATTATAGTCCCTATTAAGAAGACAACTACGGCTTTCGCAAGTCAGTCCAGATTATACAGGCCTACTAACGCTTTTTGCTACCATTCTACTAACCTGTTAGTTCTCCTCACTTTTGGGAAAGCTGGAAAGCGCATCCGACTGACGTGGGCCCTTGTACATGAATATCAGCAGCGCTTGCATGCTGTCTGTCATGGTGGCTGTCCGCAGCTGCAGCCGAACGCCTCCTTCAAGGATCGCCACAATTAAAGCCCATCTTATGAAGACAACTGCGGTTTCCACCAAGTCATTCCAGACCGAAACCCTACTACTCTTGTACCAACCTGTAAGTTCTCTCCACTTTTAAGAAAGCTGGAGAGCGCGTCCTGACTGACGTGGACCTCGCCCTTGTACATGAACTCCAGCAGCGCCTGCATGTTGTCCGCCGTGGTGGCCTCGAGGATGACGTAGCAGGCCCCCGCATGGCTGGGAGGTGCGGTGTCGAAGAGTTCTTGGAAATGCTTGCTGCACGCCGCTAGGATTACTTTGTGAGCCTTGAACTGGCGGCCTGGAAAGATAAAGACATGTTTTGTAGATACATTTTCTTAAACAGACATTTACAATACATAGGTAAAGGTAGGTATACTTAAAAGACGTTCAACGCCTCTACAGACTCCCTTGAGGATTAACAAAATAATCAGTCTTGTTTTGTTTTAATGAAGAGAAGACGAGGCGTAGATTTCTTGTTAAAGATAATCTCAGTAGATCCTAAAGTAATATTTAAAATGTTCCTAAGTAGATCAATCTTCATCGCAAATCACCTTAAATAATTTCTAATATTCGCATGGTATCATCACAAAAAATCCTTTCTGCAATTTGAAGAAGACTCAACGCCGTTGAGATTTAAATTTCCTCTAGTAGGTACCTAACCTAATCATATAAACGGCCTATGACGGCAGCTCATGCCTATTATGTATGAATTTATTGCTGTTTAAGGACTGAACGACGCCTATTGAGTCGGAAATGTGCAAGTTAAGAATAAAACATTTACATATTCATTGTGGAATTTTCGAAGGTTCTGAACACTAAGATGAAGGTACATTTTAGATTATTATCCATTGGAGCGTGCGATGTCCTTAATCCAAACCGCTTCCTACTCGAATATTCAAATTTTATAATCTCCATAATAATTATTCACTGATCTAAAGACGACCCAAAGAATTAACTCGTATCATCATTATTACAGTATTATATTAATTTCTCTTGCAATATATTGAAACATATTGTTATTTATGTTTAACACATGTAGCATTTTTAACGGAGTCAAAACATATGAATACATTATTTGTTTACAAACATATGCGGTGTTAAAAAAAAGTATCGCTAACTTACAATACAACTGTGACACATATTGCAACAAAGAGAAATCAATTGTCAAGGTTAAAGTTTATCCATAGGAAAGGTCTTCGAAGTACTAATAGAAGATGAAAGGCTTCCACTTAATAATAGTATGTCTTATATTGACTAGACTTTTATAAATACTACATTGTCCACCTACCTGCACCTACCGCACCTACTTTACCTACGCGTACCTACGCGCACCCGAGATGTAGTTACTACGTAGTAAGAATAAGGTGGTCCTTGCATTCTGCGAACACTCAATGAAGATCAAAGCTATATTATGTCGTTTTTAGGGTTCCGTACCTCAAAAGGAAAAACGGAACCCTTATAGGATCACTCGTGCGTCTGTCTGCCCGTCTGTCACAGCCTATTTTCTCCGAAACTACTGGACCAATTAGGTTGAAATTTGGTATACATATATAGGTTTGTGACCCCAAGATGGACATGTAACGTAAACAAATAAAATTTAAACATTTAGACCACTTTTATATGAGAAAATTAAAAAATAAAGTTTTTCAAACTATATCCTGTTACATATTAAATGAAAGAGCTCATTGTGAGAAACTCAAATATATTTTTTTATAATTTTTGGATAAACAGTTTAGAAGTTATTCAAGAAAATATACAAAAAATTACCATCCCCCCCCCCTACCCCTTTATCTCCGAAACTACTGGGTCTAAAATTTTGAAAAAATACACAAAATAGTTCTTTCCCTATAGATAACAGGAAAACCTATTAGAGAAAAGTGTAGTCAAGCGTGAGTTGGACTTAAGTACTTAGTTTTAGATACGACCCCCACGGGTTTTTTAAAGACATTTCACTTACATTTCACATAAAAATACATTGTTTAAATTGTGTAATGTACGGAACCCTTGGAACGCGAGTCCGACTCGCACTTGGCCGGTTTTTATGAGTTATATGACACTGGATCAACGCTGTGTTATGATCTTTTAATGTGTAAACAACGTGTGCGGCTTTGCTTTTTAGTGCATTCAGGCTTAATAGAATATTTCTTTGTATTCGTATAGTATCTATAAGTATATGTATATTGAATGTGATCCTTGAGGCCGATCTCATCGTGCTCTCCGTTTTAAGGCTGGCCCAACTGACGGCGCAAGTTTTTGTCAAGTGTCTAATATTATCTACCTATCATTTTTCTCATGCGACTTTGACAAGGGCTTTCACAATGCCCGTTGTTCTAAGTTTTTTGAATAATGTCAAGTTAGTATGTAAGCTGACTACATCATATGGTCAACCAAATGAGAAGTGGCAAAGTGACGTGTTAAATATATCCTCCTAAGACCCCGCGTACAAATTTTTGTACATATTCCACAATTAATTTTGAACTTTTGTTGATTAACTAAGGGTTCCAAATTCAAAAACAAAACAAATGCTTCTGGGTCTCAGGAGGCTTAGTAAGAATTGTTTTACAATGCGTTTGTCATCATCATTGTTCCTTGTTCCATTTTGTTGTTTACTTATTCCATTATGTTGAGTGTACACAAAATAATAAATAAACATACAACAGTGGAGATATGTAGTACAAAGTTTTTACTACAACCTTCAGGAATCATTTTCAATATTTTCATTGCTTTCAATTATATAATGAAATTAAATGATCGTAAGTGTAATTTGGACGTTGATGATATTATTACCTAAATGTGTTTGTTATTTTTACTAACCTACGAGTACTATGACAAACTGACTCTCATGGTAACACATAAAATCATGGTGCCCATCAAATTTAAATATATGTATCTTCCATTCATAATACGTCAGTTTCCCTTGAATTTAACGTGTCAGGTACTGTCTCCTTCTCTTATATCGTTTACTACATAGATAAGACACGTGACAATGCACTGATTAAAAATAAGATTCTAGATCAGAATAAGATATCATTCAATAAGTGTATTTTATAGTAGTCATGACTCAATCGACACTTGACACCGAAGTCATTACGTCAATGATGCAGGAGGAAAAAAGAGCGGAAACAACATGATGTCACTTTCATCCTAAAGCATCCCATACTAGGTACTAGATTTAGTTGACGTTATTATAAAGTAGATAGTTTTACCCTAAGGCCCGTTAATTCAGGCCTATTATAATGAAGGTATCTTCTTCGTTGATAACAGCAGGGCTGTATTCCCACGCCTTATGCAGGGAAGCGTTCGCCTCAGATGAACCAATATAAGTTTGATCCTCGATTACGTACAACTATTAGAGAGTAAGAGAACATAGTTGGACTGTTTCGTTTGACCCTAGCTCGGTAAGCGATAAGTGTAATAAGCCAGAAGTACATTTGGACGGTGACGTCAGGGCGGGTCGCGCTGAACAAAATACGGTTAGCCTTGAGCGACTGCGCCAGAACAAACTGCGCTATGTAGTTGTGCCTCTATTATTTAGTGGCGTTGTGTTGATAACGGTGTTAGCGCCCTACACGCCCTTAAACACCACTCATACCAAAATAATACTGCATTACTTACTACTTTTTCTTTCGCGATTTCGGGGTTGGTCCCGTAGTAAAAGTTGCTCAGTATAATCCCAATATCTCCCTGGCAACGGGAATGCACTTATTTTTTAGCCACCGTGTATACATTGAAATATAATAATTGAATTGAAAATATGAATTACCGGGCCCTAGAGAAAGGGGAAGACACACACATCCTAATTCTCGAACACTGATCATAATTTCCGCTACACTATTTGCTTATTAAAAAAACTTAATTTATCCCACTTTTGATCCATTTTTTAACCGGAAAATACCTTGCATATTGTACCATTTTCTTGCGCAAAATCGCCTTTTCATACAAACGTAGTCCTCATTTTCCTCTGTGGATATTAACATTATTGAAAATATTTTGACATAAGTAGTTGTAAGTATATAAACAACAGCTATGTCTCAACGTTTGATTTATTTCGTATTTTTTATTATTATAAGAGTAAATATTTGTATCAAATCTGTTTTTCGGTCCAAATTTTTACAATAATCAAAAATTCTAAAAAAAATCAAAAGTAGGGGCATAGCTATGATTTGTATACTTCAAACTATATAAAACTATCAAACCACTGGATTGAGCTTCACAACCCTAGAATACTCTCTACAGATCGTGGGTTTTATAGTAGAAAAATCCGTGAAGCCATTGAAATTAAAAAAACATAGAAATTTCAATCGAGACGAAGGTTTTAAGATCTCATCCACATGGAACCCAGTCATTAGTAAGTGTAAGCGAAAACAAATATCGAAAGTTGAAAAATCGAATATTGTGAGTGTTGTGTGTCGACCCGGTGAGATCCCTAGTGCGCAAAACGTTCAAGTTAATAAACAAGACCAAGTGCGGGTAGTTTGAAAAACTCGCGCGCCTAGAAGATGTTGATGTCAACTTTAGCCAGTCTTCTCCGAGACCACGGGGACAACGCCGTCCTCAAAACGTCGAAGGTAAATTTTAAACTTATTTTACGCGATTAAGTCCCGTCGTTGTAAATAATAATAAAAATATTTTCCATAATGTCAATATCCAGAGAGGAAAATGGGGACTAAGTTTGTATGGAGAAGCGGCCGTCCCCTTTCCTCTTAAGCAAGTCATTCAGCCCCAAATCGCGTATAATAATCCTTAGTCATCAGGCAGCCTAATCCGCTCCGCTGCACGGCCGAGCACCGCCTACGGAGTAACTGCAAACACTTCCTCGTTCGTAGTCGCTGCTTCGTTCTGCACTTGCCTCATTATTTACCACACCAATAAAATAGAAGCTCTAATAACACGTAATAAGGTTGTGTTTTGATAAAGACGGTAAGTTTTAAGAATTTGTTTATATTATGATTATGTTACTTATACGTTTATTAGTTGGTGACAAAGTCCATTTGCGGCTGATGCTTTTTTGCGCTAAATTGGACGTAATTGCATATTGAATTGACAAGACGTAATGCTACGCTGATTTTAGTCAATCATTTAATATTTGATTATGCGCCAAATGTTTAGTATAACAGGTTTAAGTGTCTTGTTGGACATAAATGCAGATTATGGATGATATAGAAAGGATGCCAATCTCTTATGGCAGAATTGTTGCAAAAGTGACCGCTTTCAGCTTTAAATAATAGTTCCTAATCTCTCCGGTGGCGCTAGTTAGGTTCTGGGACATGAGTATAACATGAACCATATAAGGCAACAAATAACCCGACCAAATTACGTAGGTTATTTTTGGTAGTATTTCGGTGCATGGTGGCGCCGCCTAATTACTGTTTTTTGATGGACACTTTTCATACATAGAGATTTGGCTCCTTTATATAGTCTCCATGATGCAGATGCACTAATGAAGTTACAATAAAAGTTACCTACGACTATCGTTTCACTTAACACATTCGTATGTCTTCCTTTTTTAAATAAGCTTACTGTTCGAAATAGTACTAAAATATAGAAAATATAAAAGAAAGAAAATGTTCATTGATTTTGCGCCAATATGACAGTTAAAGGGTTATTTTTAATACCTATGTTTTCAAATTTCAATTAGTACATCAAAAATTATATACCTATATGCATTAAAATTAAATATAATATCTTTATTTCAGACCCACAAGTCCATATTTAATAGTTAGTTACATCATAGAGCATAGAACTTATACTAGAGCGGTACTGTCATAGTAAATTTTGTAACCCCAGTAAATTCACTGCCATCTGTCGACACACTTTAAAACTAAAAATAAATATTTATAAAAATACGTTAAAATGTATTTAAATATGGATAAATGATTTTTTTTATTTGCATTAATTATTTTTATGATTTTGACCCATGTTCTTTCACTGATATGCGTTAAAATTATAAATAACAAACGAAACCGTCAACGCCCTCTATACGAGTGTAGGCCAAAACTAGTGGCGCCCTCTGATCGAGAATCAAATTTTCGTGATTTTCGAGGCACGTTTTTACCTTAGACTGTATCCATCTATTACGGAGTTATATCTATCTTTGGTTACATTAACTTAAAAGCTATATTAGTTACCTACACTAAGTATTTTTAATTGCATTGAAGTTTTATTTTCGTTTATCAGTGAGGAAATAGTTCAGACGGTCGATCTATGCGGTAATCTCGACTCGTATCTGTCGCTTCACCTTCGGGCCCTCTGTGCATCTGATAGTGCTATCACCTACATTGCCGACTAGATATCGCCGAATTAGATAATGCGTTAGAAACTGTGCTAGTAAAAATATCATCATCATCATCATCCGGATAGGATAGGATAGGTGGGCTAGTATAGCCACCAAGTGGATGCCGCAAAAGAAGCGCGGACGTGGCAGGCCCAGGCGGAGATGGCGGGACGACTTAGACACCTTCACTAATAACTGGCCGGAAACAGCTCAACAACGATGGAAATCAAAGGGAGAGTCCTTTGCCCAGCAGTGGGACACTACAGGCTATTAAACAAAAAAAAAAGTACCTAACAAATTTATTCAATGTGCTTTAGAATAATTGTACAAATTATTATTCACAACGACGGGACTTACGGGCCAATTCGAACAATGATCTAGATATCAACTATAGATATCCACTAGATATGAAACAGAAATAATAACGAGATATTTAAGAAAGTCATGTCAAACTTGACATTTACGCGATTCCGAATGTCCTCTTGAACGATCTTTAAGATTTGCTTAAGGCCAGGATTACATTTGTAAGTTTTACTTACGTAAGTAGGGACACAGCTATACTACAGAATGAGATATGAATAGATTAATCTTAAGCAAAGCAATCTTTTCTCAATGAAATTTATTTCATCTTCCGATACCACTCAACAACTTTTCTTTTAACTCTTAATAAAGCACATTTTCTCGGTTTTCTCTTTCCGCGTCTTATGAAACTATTAGGTATGTATAACAAATACTTAAGGGGCCCACTGATTACCAGTCCGCCGGAAGATATCGGCCTGTCAGTTGTTCGGAACTGTCAAATTTTTGCTTGAACTGACAGGCTGATATCGTCCGGCGGACTGGTAATCTTCAATAAAACACTTGATGGACTTGATCTTGTATTTATTTTAGTAGTAAGTAGCTCCTTAATAATATTTACATATATATTGTAATTCAGCACATCCGTCTGTCTAGCCATGAGATAGGTCTGACAGACGGAACTGTCAAAATGACAGCCATAGATAACATAATTTTAGGAGTGCGTTCATAAACGTCACTCCGCTACGTCATCCCCTTTTTAAAAGAAAGTTAAAGATATCAACTACAATATAAGTTAGGCACAACAGGGATCCAGTTTCAGAAAATTACAAAAGGAGATAGTGTTACACAGAATTACAATTTGATACGGTAAATATTCTAGCGACTTGAGCTAACTCAAAACATTTTAGCGACTTGACCTTAACAGTATACCAAAGTTAACGAAAAACTCCCAAACAATATAAAAGTAAATCCACAAAAGACTAAATAAATAGAACTTCGAGAGTTGGTCAGTTATCAATCTTATCACAATATCTTCGGATCTACCCCGGGCTAGAGAAGATCCACTTGGGATAGGCCATGGCACGTTGATAAATGACTGACTTAAAGGTAATCCTCCACTTACAGGGTTGTTATGACAATTTATGACGGTAATGTTTCTTCTTTATAAACGATGTATTGTATTTTTAATTAGGGCGGTATAGGGAGTAAAATGATGAATTAGATTAAAACATTCATTGCCTACGTTTTCGTAGCGCTACGCTCGTAGCCGATCCCAGCGTTTTCACGCTTTGTAGAGGAAAGAAACTACGGGGTTCCCGGTGCTCCATGTGTTGAGCTAATTTTACGGTTTAACTCATGTATTTTTAGTCACTCGCGCGACATATTTCGGAGAGCCTAGGTCCAAATTTTCAGCACTAACAGTGCATGAACATCGATCTGAATTTTATTTTGACATGTCAGATATTGTTACCTATTAATAGATACCTATTAAAGCTCAAATTAATTCACCGTTGACAAAAAATATTTTACGAATTTTAATGTTGAAGACATTTCATGATTGTGGAAAGTACACTTTTTTGCAATTCATTCTTATACATCGGTAATGAAACTAACTACTGTAGTTACACTTTTCTTACACAGATTTAAAACAGACAACAACTTTTGGTATCTACACCAAACGTATTCGGTAGTTGGACCGTTTCATTGTGTTTATGTAAATTTTGTGTAACGCGTATCGGTTACGGCGACAAATATACTTACTTCAGTAAGTACCTACTGTTGCAACATGTGTTACAAATTATACACGTGTATTTATATTTTTCCCTAAGAACCAGAAAGGGTCTGTTTATTACTTAGCCGAAAATGTTCAAAAATATTGTGATGCCCGGATATCGTTGTTTATTACATTAGAAATGTATATTTTTCAGGTAAAGCCCTACATTTGTACCTATTGGAGTACCGTTAGCAATGATTGTAATATTTTTAACAATAAATAAAAGAAAGTTCCATATTCATAAGCACAAAAATTGGCCTGGGTCTTACGAGGATATACATCCAATAACTATGTATCAAGTATCCTGTTTGCCGTTAGCATTCTGTAAAGAAAGGATAAGGAAGAAAAAATTTCTTCTAAAAGAAAAAAAAAACTATGGAACATTATCCAAAATACTTTTAAAGATACAACCGTACTTTCCCTTATTTATTTTTAAATTGTCTTCACTAGTCCATCTACTGGGCCTTACTGAAAGCGTCGCGGAGTGTGCCATGTTGGCTCAAGCGCAACCTCATTCTGTGTAATTATTCCTAGTTTTAGTCTTATGTTATGTTGTGCTAATAAATGCTTTTTCTTTCTTTCTTTCTTCTTACTTCTTTTACTTCTATTCTCATGTTAAAAATACCAATTAAAAATTAAAAATACCAATGAACACCATTTGAAACCAGTATAAACCAGGGATCGGAACCGGTTTCCAAAAATCATTTGATATTGTTCTTAAACCGTTATTAATTTCGTTCGTACGAATACCGGTTTATTACGGTAATGTTTTTTGTAAAAGAACAAAATAATTTCGGTTCAAGAAGAACGAAACCGCTATTAATTCCGTTCTTTGAAATATCGGTTTATTACAAGAACGTTACATGAAAGAACAAAATTATTTCGGTAACCGATATTCCAGAAGAACGGAATTATAACGTTCTCAAAACCATTATTATTCTGTTCTGAGCCGCGCGCCGCCGTTTTCCTTTGTAGACGCCGACAAAGAGATACCGCCTTGTGCTCTCTCTTTTCCACGCGAAGATAGTTCGTATTTTTGTTTCGTTCGGTTAGCCATTTGACCGTGCTTGCCACGTGGTCTAGGCCGGCACACGGCACCGAGGATTGTTTCGTTTTGAATTTTTGATTACTTGAGTTGCGACTTTCAAAGTGAAATTGAGTAAAGATGGGAAGAAAGATATATGGTAAAATATCTTATGGTAAAAGGCATCTTACGACATCTTTTACGTACTATTTGACAGAGTCCACACACGAAGCTATAATATGTATACATAGCGAGGCATCTTAAAAGTCCCCGGCAAGCTCGACCGAATTTCACATTCCCATACAAACGGAGTTTCGTTCTCATTTTAAAACTACGTGTTGGATTGTAATGAAACTTTGCACATACAATGATATGAGGTATATCTAGGTCTATAAATACCACACACATACACACACACACACACACACACACAAATACCAAAGACATAATTCAGGGAAATTACGGCATTATTAATGGAAGACTTTTTTCAATTGGAAATATTGACATATGTACGTTATGGACCAAAGTTATTTTTCATCAACCTTCCCCACCCCTCCCCCCTCGGTGTCACCCCCCACACCGCAAGGGGCCCGAAGCGCGGTTTTTCTCAATTTTTAAGGAAACCATTCAAGATACAGAAAAAGTGTGTAGGAGTGAAATGATCCTTAATAAATTTGCTATCAATATCTTATAAACACTATAGTATTACTTATTCTTAAACTCCTTCATTTGACGAAGTTATGACATTTTGAAAATACATCGTAATAGCGTGGTGATAACTGCTTTATTGAGCTAGTGGTCGTATTTTCGACCGAACCTTGCAGGCCATGTCCACAGGCTAAAACAAAGGATTTACTTTAACCATGCCAGTCCCCTTTATTATATTATATTATTTTTCTCAAACATACTCCAAAATGTATGCGTTAATGTCACGAAATGAAGACATGAAGTTGCTCATTTATGTCTCCTTACATTACTTCTTGACCTAGGCCAAGAAGTAATGTAGGGAGTTAGTATGAAACGTACATTATTGTCCGCTGCTCTAACTTATTAAATTTGCTCAATAAGATTAGACTGACAAAGGAAATATTACATACAGCCAACGACCACCCTCTCTGTAAGCATACCTGCGACATTAAATTAAAAAAAAAAAAATCTATGGTACTATATTTATAAGCGGTTAAACATACTAAAAAAACAAAAAAAAACTTTACAGGGCTGTATCTCCCAAACCATGCGTCATAGCGCAAAAATAATCAAATTTTCGTTCCCCTTAAGGTGACCCTTAATTTCTACAAAAACAAAAAAAGGAAATAATAATCTTTATAGGGCTGTATCTCCTAACCCATGCGTCGTAGCGCAAAAATAATAAAATTTCCGTTCCCCTCTAGGTGACCCTTGATTTATATTTGAAAAAAAAAAAAAAAAAAAAACATTTTTTTTTATAGGGCTGTATCTCCTAAACCATGCGTCGTAGCGCAAAAATAATAAAATTTTCGTTCCCCTTTATGGAACTCCTAAGTAATATACAAAAACCACAATGAAAATCAAAAAAGAAAAAAAAAACAAAAAAAAAACTTTATAAGGCTGTACCTCCTAAACCATGCGTCGTAGCGAAAAAATAATAAAATTTTCGTTCCCCTCTAGGTGACCCTTGATTTATATTTGAAAAAAAAAAACCAAAAAACCAAAAAAAAAATTTATAGGGCTATCTCCTAACCCATGCGTCGTAGCGAAAAAATAATAAAATTTTCGTTCCCCTCTAGGTAACTCTTGATAGTCTTTATTTATATTTGAAAAAAAAAACCCGAAAAAACAAAAAAAAACAAATTTTTTTTTTATAGGGCTGTATCTCCTAAACCATGCGTCGTAGCGCAAAAATAATAAAATTTTCGTTGCCCTTTACGAAACCCCTAAGTAACATACAAAAACACAATGAAAATAAAAAAACAAAAAAAATAACAAAAAAAAACTTTATAGGGCTGTATCTCCTAAACCATGCGTCGTAGCGCAAAAATAAAAAAATTTTCGTTCCTCTCTAGGTACCCTTAAGAAAAAAAAGAAACAAAAACAAAAAAAAAAAACAAAAAAAAAACAAATTAAAAACAAAAATATTTTTCATCTGTATCTCCTAAACCGCAAAAATAATCAAATTTTTGTACCTCCTCGATACTCCACGCACTGAATAACCTATCACGTTACGACATGAAACAATCATCATCATCATCATCATCATCATCATGTTTGTATTATTATTTCATTGCATGTTTGAGAAAAGCACTATACATACCTCGGCGTGAAAAGGGGTTGGCGGCCTCGTAACTATCCGGCCTCACTACGCCGTCTATTCTATTCGGCCGGCAACCCCTTACTTCACGGCCTCTGTAGTAATGTACTATTCTCAAACATACTCCAAAATGTATGCGTTAATGTCACGAAATGAAGACATGAAGTTGCTCATTTATGGCTCCTTACATTACTTCTTGACCTAGGCCAAGAAGTAATGTAGGGAGTTAGTATGAAACGTACATTATTGTCCGCTGCTCTAACTTTTTGAATTTGCTCAATAAGATTAGACTGACAAAGGAAATATTACATACAGCCAACGACCACCCTCTGTATGCATACCTACGACATTAAAATTAAAAAAAAAAAAAAAACTGGTACTATATTTATAAGCGGTTAAACATGTTAAAAAAACAAAAAAATAACTTTACAGGGCTGTATCTCCTAAACCATGGGTCGTAGCGAAAAAATAATAAAATTTTCGTTCCCCTCTAGGTGACCCTTGATTTATATTTAAAAAAAACCCGAAAAAACAAAAAAAAATACAAAAAATTTTTTTTTATAGGGCTGTATCCCATGCCATGCCACCATGCGTCGTAGCGCAAAAATAATAAAATTTTCGTTCCCCTTTATGAAATCCCTAAGTAATATACAAAAAACACTATGAAAATAAATAACAAAAAAAAACTTTATAGGGCTGTATCTCCTAAACCATGCGTCGTAGCGAAAAAATAATAAAATTTTCGCTCCCGTCTAGCTGACCCTTGATTTATATTTGAAAAGAAAACCCGAAAAAACAAAAAAAAAACTTTTTTTTTTATAGGGCTGTATCTCCTAAACCATGCGTCGTAGCGCAAAAATAATAAAATTTTCGTTCCCCTTTATGAAATCCCTAAGTAATATACAAAAAACACAATGAAAATAAAAAAACAAAAAAATAACAAAAAAAACTTTATAGGGCTGTATCGCCTAAACCATGCGTCGTAGCGAAAAAATAATAAAATTTTCGTTCCCCTGCAGGTGACCCTTGATTTATATTTGAAAAAAAAAAACCGAAAAAAAAAAAAAAAAAACCAATTTTTTTTTATAGGGCTGTATCTCCTAAACCATGCGTCGTAGCGCAAAAATAATAAAATTTTCGTTCCCCTTTATGAAATCCCTAAGTAATATACAAAAAACACAATGAAAATAAAAAAACAAAAAAAATAACAAAAAAAACTTTATAGGGCTGTATCGCCTAAACCATGCGTCGTAGCGAAAAAATAATAAAATTTTCGCTCCCGTGTAGCTAACCCTTGATTTATATTTGAAAAGAAAACCCGAAAAAACAAAAAAAAAACATTTTTTTTTATAGGGCTGTATCTCCTAAACCATGCGTCGTAGCGCAAAAATAATAAAATTTTCGTTCCCCTTTATGAAATCCCGAAGTAATATACAAAAAACACAATGAAAATAAAAAAAAAAACAAAAAAACTTTATAGGGCTGTATCGCCTAAACCATGCGTCGTAGCGAAAAAATAATAAAATTTTCGTTCCCCTGCTGGTGACCCTTGATTTATATTTGAAAACAAAAAACCCGATAAAACAAAAAAAAAAAAAAAAAATTATAGGGCTGTATCTCCTTAACCATGCGTCGTAGCGCAAAAATAATAAAATTTTCGTTCCTCCTCGATACTCCACGCACTGAATAACCTATCATGTTACGACATGAAACAATCATCATCATCATCATCATGTTTGTATTATTAGTTCATTGCATGTTTGAGAAAAGCACTATACATACCTCGGCGTGAAAAGGGGTTGGCGGCTCATGACTATCTGGCCTCACTACGTTCGGCCGTCTATTCTATTCGGCCGGCAACCCCTTACTTCACGGCCTCTGTAGTAATGTACTATTATTTAATGTACATTGGCAGTGTTTGCTTAGCCACTAGCACTTACCCCTTCGCCGTAATGTCACAACAATAAATAATGTCCGTAATAAGTATTAACAGATAGATATAACTCCGTAATAGACGAATACAGTCAAAGTTGTCAACTTAACTTTCCTGCTACCCAAAGGTTGTCTGGAAGAGATCGCTTTTTAGCGATAAGACCGCCTGTTGTTACCTAGTCTTAAGCTTGTATTTCGCTTTCTGTGTATTTTTTAACTTTATGGACTATGGTGCACAATAAAGAATATTTACTTACTTACTTACTTAATTACAGTCTAAGGAAAAAACGTGCTCGAAAATCACGAAAATTTGATTCTCGATCAGATGGCGCCACTACCTTAGGCCTACTCTCGTATAGATGGCGTTGACGGTTTCGTTTGTTATTTAACAATTTTAACGCATATCAGTGAAAGAACATGGGTCAAAATCATAAAAATAATTAATGCAAATAAAAAAAATCATTATCCATATTTTAATACATTTTTTCGTATTTTTATAAATCTTCATTTTTAGTTTTAAAGTGTGTCGATAGATGGCAGTGAATTTACTGTGGTTACAAAATTTACTACGACAGTACCGCTCTATCTTATTATATCCTCTTTGGTATTAAGTATCAAACTTAGTTAATAAACGGTGATTGCATTTTGCAATATAATTTTACATTTGCAATTTCGATGTCTATGGCGGGTACATTGTTTACACACCAACGGTATTAATCTTTCAAAGACATGAGCTGGAATGACTTGCCGAAGAAAAAAAAATCCTTAAAATTTAGAAAAAGATGATGCGCCACCGGGGTTTGAGAACCTTCGCCCATACGATCGCTAGTCCGACGTTGTACCGCTGAGCCGTCAGTGCTATTGGTCAGACGCGCGAATTTATTCACTAATACGCAGCGGCGTCCACCGGGCGAATCACGCAATGCATACAAATATGAACTCTATTACTTACTAAATACGACATAACAGCGGAAAAAATACGTAGGTACTTTGGTGTTTAGGCTGCGGCTGGCGGAAAACCGTTTTTATTTCGTTCCCGAGAACGAAATTCAATCGTTCGTTCCCAAAACCATTTCAAACTACCGTAACCGAAACCGAAAACGTTATTTGAACTATTCGAAGAACGGATCATTTCGTATAAACCTTTCAGATAAACCGGTTTAATTCCGTTCTTTGAGAACGGAATCGGCGAGCAAACGTTTGTTCCCAGAACCATTTAAAATACCGGTTTCTGAAACCAAGAACACTATTATAACGGTTTGGGGTCAATGTACGAAAACGGTTTAAAAATAATACCGGTTTCCGATCCCTGGTATAAACGCATCATTGCAGCAGCAGTAGGAAATAAAACGACATTGGGTGCGCGGGCGCTTGCAACACTGACATTGGCCTCGTTCCGAGACCTACTAACGCTATCGCTATCTGTGCGTCACTGATGCGCTTCGGATTTCGGGCTTGTTAGTTGTGTAGGGTTTTTGGTATTTAACATAGTCGAACGAGCGAGCGAAGCGAAGTTCTTACATTCAACTTGGAACTCACAGCTGGCTAGGCAAAAGTAGCGGATGAGACTAGGCGTCAATAGTATCTACCATTCTCTAATAACTTGAGAAAAAGAGGTATGACTATATGTAGATAAATTCGACTGTTAAATACAGAGACTTTTAAACGCAAACTGTATGCGGAATATTTCTGTTTGGAAAAGTATTCGAGGGTAGCAGATACAGATACTTTTGACGCGTAGTCTGATCCGCTACTTTTGATGCTGACTACATGAAATAATGAGCCTGAATAATAGTAACCTGTAAGTTGCAATTATAAGGGAATATCATGTAACCAGACGCGTACAGGGAGAGCTAGGTTTCAATCTAACTACCACTTTATGAAGATTTAAAATAATTCAAGTCATTTTAGTCACCAACTAATGCTATTTGTGCGTCACTGTTAGTGATTTTTGGGGCTTGTTAGTTTTAAATGCGTTTTCGATGTTGGGACATTTTAAGTGGTGACGAGAAAATGTGTGTACTTAAAGTAATGAGGCAGAACGACAGGGACAACAAACGAATGTATTTTAGTTGCACTTAAGGTGGGGAAAAAAAACCACCGGCTCATTTAGACTGTGCGAAAACTCGCATGCCAGTTTCATTAGGTACCCTGCGGTATTTGATCGGTCAGCTGAATTGGATGAAGCCTCAATGAGCTCAAATGAGCCCTTAGAGCTATTACGCACTGTCGACTGGTCGACGGCGACTGTGACTTTCTATAGTGTATATTGGCATTTTCGGACTTAGTCGTCGGTAGCCCGCGGGCGACTCGCTGCGTAGTGCCAACGACGCACAAGCGACTGCTGGTCGCCGCATACCACAATAGGAACACGCGGGTTCGAATGGAAGCGTTCACACTGCGAGCATCTGTCGAGGCGACCAATTTTGTATCCGTCTCTCTCTCGAACATAGTTGTGAAGAACACAACATATTTTAGTGATGCTTGCACTCGGCTTGGTCTCCTGGCCCTAATAGTTGCCTATGTTTTGGTCGCCAAGAGACCAAGTCACCGGCGACTAGTCGACAGTGCATAACGGCTCTTAGTTGCGAAGTTCAAGATTATAAATAATTAATGAGTTATTTTATTACATTAGCCTTATTCCAACGAGCCATTGATGCGCTCCTAGAAAGTTTAGTGCGTTTTGTAATATTTTTAGTGGTTACAATTACAATTTGATGTAAAATAATGACCTCACGTCACCGGGTACCACCACGTCACCAATACATTATACCTACATCTCAAACACATAAAACACACGCCTGCAAAGTACCTATGTGTATTTTTATACCTATTATTACTGTAGTAGCATTGTAAAGCGCTCACTGGTCCATATAAAACAAAATCCTACACCAATGGTGCACGTTTCAAACACCGTTTCACTACAATCATTCTTATCGCTTTTCACAAAAGTGAGCAAAGGCAGGATAGAACAGAGGGGAAGAGACAAAGGAACAGAGATCCCGAGTGCCCAAAATAACGATGATAACACTCCCGGGCCCCTAGACTTGCATTCATAGACTAATTCCAGCAGACTCCACATTAACCGCATTATATATGTATTATAAATTCGATACGCGATATAATCCGTTTTCTTAGCAAACCATTTTTAAGGAAATTTGTTGTCCCTTTCTAACAAACAAAAATGTCAAAATGACATATAAGGACGAACGATTATCAAGGGCTTATAAGACTTGGCAGGCGTTTATGAATAACACCATAACACATATTAAATCACATTTAGAAACGGGTCTATCGCGAATTTATTTTGTTACCTTTATTTACCGACGTTTCGACACAGGTTTCACTGGTCGTGGTCGCGGCTAACTGACGTCCCAGCAAAATGTCAAAACAGAGATTTGTGTGACTACCCCACGAAAAGTGCATTTAAAGTTCGAGGTAGACATCACATTTTCAAACCACCCACTACATATGGTTTGAAAATTTTAAATGTTATAAACACCATAACAGTATGAAGCATTCACAATGACTTACGTTCACGCGGCATACGTATTTGGAAATATCGGTTGTAGTGAAATCCACTGAAAATATTTGATAGGTATGTAATCAAGATCAGATTTTTCAACTTTAATTTCTGCATATAGCGCTAAAATAACTATTAGCGGAAGCCGCTCGACCCAAATTACAAAGAAAAACCGCAAATCGATATACAGGTTAGCCGTGTGGCACACGCATACTAGAGGTCAAAACAAAATTTTTGACCCGCAGTTCCTAAAAAAAATTCCCGGGGGTGCTGAAACATTTTTTTTGTATGGAAAAAAAATATTCCAAAACCTATCGTGTGTGGTATATTACGAAAGGGCTTTTTGAGGCGATTCTTAAAATATATCACATCATTACGTTTCGGCCATTTTTTTTTTATTAAAACAAAAAGAATTTTCGAAACATACCAAGTTTGGGCTCCTCCAGATACGATATGGCTGATTTTTTTGTACAATATACCACAAATGATACGTGATATCCTCATATCCAACTCAAAGAAAGCAATTTTGAAAATAATATCATTAACAATTTTTTTTTTAATTTTTCAATTTTACAAACTGAAACAGTTCAACTTCAATGCCTATTTTACGAGACTTATGGAACTGTACTGCAGATACGGTACATATTAATCATAAAATGATACGTAATATCCATATATGTACCGTATCCGTACGCCATATATTTATCCAAGCTTAGGGTGCCCCGTCTAGTGTGCAAGTGATATGTGCTTGCATTGCCTAAATGGGTCACCGCGCAACCAACCAGGTCGGCACGAGGAGGATGCAGGCGAGATTCGTTAAAAACATACTTCGCTAACATAAGGCTTATTCAAATTGTAATAAACAGGTTAAGCGTTTGATTTTCTTCGGCCAGAATGTCACTTTGGCATGTACGACACTGACAGATCATAAACAAATACAGTTCAAATTCATAACCTGTTATTGCAATCAGAATAAGCCTCCACTTTTTTACTATAATCCGTCAGAAATCGCGTGGGCGACAAATAAATTCATATTAAAGACTTGGGTTGGGTTTGTAATCAGGGCTAGGTATAACTGCGAAAATCGAAGTTCGTCAATTGCGGGCATTATTCTCAGTTACTCTGAATAGGCGTCTTAATGAAAGTAAAAGAGAAAGATCCCCGCAATTTGCGAATTTCGGTTTTCCCTCCCTGTCACACTTACGTACGAATTTACAAGTGCGACAGAGAGACAACACGTCGAACGTGGTTCGCGGTAGGCCCTCTGTAGTTAGTTTGCGCTAACTTTACTGTTGTTCTTCAAGAAATTAGGTAATCGTGTGTTACGAAAATAATTTAAGACGATTCTCGCTGATTTGGCCTTGAGCGTCTCAGCGTCTCTGTACCCGCACCCCGCTCACTACGATCGTACGTGAATTTCGTCTCGGTGCGGCGACTGCGGCGGAACGAGGTTCAAAGAATAACCTACAGCCCAGAGGCGCGCGGCATTTGGCGCTATACCTCGTATTTGTGTATCTTTTGCAGATATGTTGTTGTTTGAGTATGAGTAGATCATGCGTGTAGTGGAGGTCGTAAATTATAATAAAAATATATTCCCTTATGCAACTTTACAAGCCTCAATTAGTTAATTTGTGTTTTATCTGTTTCTTAGAAATAAATACCTAAGTCATTTCGACGGATTAAGATTTATAGCTAAAGCTTGGTATGTACTAAATTGAGGCGTACAGTGCGTTTATTTTATACAGTTTTTTTTATCCGTAATAAATATAAATAATGCCATTAATAGTTAACTTATAAAATTAAAGTACCTACTAGCTTCATATACTACTACAAATGTGTTATTTTTCGAAGTTCGAAGTTTTCTCAATCATTACGTGGGAATATTATCATTATTAGGGTTCCGTACCTCAAAAGGAAAAAACGGAACCCTTATAGGATCACTCTTGCGTCTGTCTGTCTGTCTATTAGTCTGTCACAGCCTATTTTCTCGGAAACGACTGAACCAATTAAGTTGAAATTTGGTGTATGTGTATATGTAAGTTTGTGACCCAAAGACGGACATATAACGTAAACAAATTAATTTTAATCACGGGGGCCACTTTTGGGGGGTAAAAAAGAAAATTTAAAAAAAAGTTTTTCAAACTATATCGTGTTACATATAAACATATCAAATGAAAGAGCTCATTGTGAGAATCTTAAATGTATATTTTTTATAATTTTAGGATAAACAGTCAATTCAATTCAATTCAATATATTCTTTATTCAAATAGGCCTAGCAACAAGTACTTTTAAATTGTTTAGAAGTTATTCACGAAAATAGGCAAAAAATGAGCTCTTATCTCCGAAACTACTGGGTATAAAATTTTGAAAAAAATACACAAAATAGATCTTTACTTACTTTCTTAATATCTATAGATCACAGGAAAACTTATTAGAAATGAGCAGTCAATCGTGAGTCGGACTTAATTATTTAGTTTTTGATCCAACCCTACGGGTTTATTAAAGACATTTCACGCACGTTTCACATAAAAAATAAATTGTTTAATTTGAGTAATGTACGGAACCCTTGAAATCCAGAAGGAGATACAAATAATAATAAAATAATAAAACGTTTATTAACACGCAAGGATCACCCATGAAAAATTTACAGACATAACTACAATTACACTATTTAACACTAATTAGTACTTAACTAAACCTACAATAAACTTAATAGTATAATACGATAGGCCGTTTTGCTAGTTCTAAATCGATTAAAATTATTTTTAAACTACAAAAACAATGTTTTTTAACAAATACTATTCATACATACAACGTAATAGGTAATAGGTAGCTTATATTAAATCAATTATTTATTGTTTCGAGATGGAATGGAACATTATTCAAAACGTAAAACTTGAATGACATTATAATATGTCGGTTAGAAAACATTTATTTATTTATTTCAAATGAAGTTTTCTCAAACATACGTATATTATAGTATAATATATACGGATATTATCATTACATTCATTGTAATAGACCGCAAAATACCGTGTTGCGCTCGCTAATGCGCGTCGCAACCAAATCAGCGCTCTGCAGTTATTTATTCTTTGGCCACAATTACTCCGATATTATAGCACTTTGCTTGTGCATAAGCGAACATAGTGCAAGGAAGGCACGGAGCGACGAGCGACACAGCCTCCTCGTCTCAAAGCTGGCACACGACTGCCGGCCACGCCATTTTCAGGCTGCATACGCATGAAATGTGGAAAAACGTTCGATTTCTTAAGAAAATATTTTTTGATTAAGAAAAGCTATGTTGCATTTGTAGAACCTGTTAAATCATTTTTGTTAGTTTAAAAATCATTTTAATCGATTAAGCCGTTTAGAAGTTATAAGCAAAGTTAGCCGCAAAACGGCCTGTCGTGTTATTTTTTTTTCGGTGAAACTACAAATTTCAGGAAAAAAGTCAAATGTTGCGATTGTTGTCCATAGAGTGAAGATGCATATATATTTTTTTC
Organism: Cydia strobilella; assembly: GCF_947568885.1. Lineage (NCBI taxonomy): Eukaryota > Metazoa > Arthropoda > Insecta > Lepidoptera > Tortricidae > Cydia > Cydia strobilella. The sequence continues at coordinate 19,605,801 of NC_086044.1, forward strand.
ATAATTTTTGGTTGACTCATTTAGAAGTTATAAGCTCTAAAAAGTAACAGTTTTTGGCCAAAAACTGCGCGAAGCGCCTTAAGGTATAATTAACGATTGAGCCTTAAATAGACGAAAAACTTATAATTACGGCCCCGTTTTTTAAATGCATTTAAGAATCTATTTATAAATGACTAGCTTTTGCCCGCGACTTCGTCTGCGTGGAGTTAGTAATTTGGGTAGCTTATTTCGTATCCAATCTACTTTTTATCGATGGAAAACTTCCATCTCCCTTTTCACCCCCTTAAAGGATGATTTCTGGAATGAAAACTACCCTATGTCCTTCCCCGAGACTCAAACTATCTCTATATCAAATTTTAACTAAATCGGTTCAGCGGTTTAAGCGTGAAGAGGTAACAGACAGACAGACAGACACTCGCATTTATATTATTAGTATGGATATATTATAGCAAACAACACAGAGCACAAACACAACTCTTTGAATATGACTTTACGTTACGTGACATCGACATATAAGTATCACTTGTCTGCGCACATAGACATGGTATAGTAGTTATAGACATGAAACCGAGCGACCAGGGGTAAGAGAAAGACATATTCATGTATGTATTGACAGGTTAATGTATGGCAGCATAATCCTTTTTCTCTTTCACTCTTATAAATTTCGGTATTTCGCCATCGCCTCCTACCTATGCTGCCATAACCCGACCATGAAAAAAAACCCGGTCGGTGATAAGGACAAAGCATGGCACTATTTTCTCTCTTTCTCTATCAAAGAGTGTCAGGCCCTTGTCTGCGCACTTTTTAAATGTCAAACCGGGTGCTAATAAGAAAGACATGGTATTCTCCACAGCCATTGTTGTAGGTAAATCAAATGATAAATCGCGGTCTACAAGAACCTTTATGCAGGGTGACGTATCGCCGGGTCCTTCACGCACATTCGTTTTCCCAAACAAAGGGAGCAGTGTAATGCAAAATAGCGCGACCGCACACGCCGACTAACTATGTCGCCGTTTATGTGGTGTCGTAGTCACTAGTCATCACTGGCGGTTTATTTTGATATACTTACCTATCCTCCTAAGTCCTGCGGTACCAAATTTTGTACATAATAAAAGCCACCCTTCAGTCCCAGCATTAAATTTGCTTTCAAATTTGAATGCTCGCGCAGAGTATTCTTACAGTCCATAGAGTTGTAAATAGTCTGTTCAGGACTGACAGCAAATATTTATTATGTGCTATAAAAAGACAAGAGGCCTAGGACTATGACGTTTAAAAAAAGCTGGGACTTAGGAGGCTATACTTATTCGGTCTCTTTTTAACGTGTAGTTATACTTTGCGAGTTCATTAGGTATACTACTAGTTTTACTATGGATAAACACGAATATCGCGTGGAATATTAGCTTTTTCAATCAATTTTGGCTGGATATTACTAGTTTTTTATTATGATCTAGATAATCGCTGAAAATGGCCAAATAAAGTCTTTCTAATCCACGATATGAAAATTATTTTTATCACCTGTATACTTTCCATGTAAAATTTGGCGTTATCGTAGAATATACCTACCACTTATGTATCATTTTATATTACTAAACTCTGTATCTTTAGGTATTTAAATAAAAGTAAACAAAAGTGGCTTAAGGAGCCATTTGAGGGTAGTTGAAAACATTACATGACCAAATAATGTAGGTTAAAGTCAGGTCGTTCAGTGACAGATCCAAGCGGTTTTGTATTTGGCTGGTTAACCAATAAATGTTATAACTACCCGAAAATGTACAAATTGTTTGTTTACTTTTATTTAAATACCTAAAGATACAGAGTATAGTAATAGAGTTAGTTCCCTTGGTAAACATAAAGAACATTCCTAGATAAGTGAAAAAGTCGAAATACAGTATACGTTAGCGATGTAATTGAGTCTCAAGAGACTTAATAGTAAAGCCGAGTAAAAGTAAAACGATAATAAAAAGAAATCCAAAACTATTAATCCAAGAAACAGGTGCATTGAATACGCCATAAGTCATAAAATGGAATCACCATAACAAAGGATAAAGAGAATAATACAGTATAAATAAATATCAAGCGTTAGCAACAGCTGTTTGCTCAGTGGCGCTACGCGAAGTCGCAACGTGAATCGCAAAAATAAAATAAAGTGCAAAACAACGTTAAGCAAATGGTAAAGGCTACGTAACCAATAAACATACTCGAATAGTACTAAAATAGTGTTAGACTTAAAGCCGTTACGGAGACACGTAACAACCATCAAAACTAAATTGCACATAGCACAGCCACCCGCTCCGAAATGAAAGGGAAAATTCGTTGCCAGTACCATAATCAGATCGAAAATCGGGTCCCTTACATACGTATAGGTATAACCGGCGCCCGGATGCAAGTGAAAACGACATCAGTGGGGTGGGGAGCACGACTAACCCCGTTTCCAGGCTCACCCACACAACCCCACTGCGTGTAGACGACAACGCATCCCTTGCCAGACGTCTGTGTGCGCCCGCCCCGTTTCAAGGTCGACCGGGCCACGCTAGAGAGGGAGAGATACACACCCCCACTGAAAGTGCAAGCGAAATGTGCGAGAGAAAATCAATCTTGCACGGAGGGGGAAAGTGGGGGTACTGAAAAACTAGGTGAAGCGTTTCGGACGCCCGGGCTACGTGCGTTGGTTGGCGATGGTGGTCTTACGTCTGGCAAAATTGCAATCACGGACAGCCGGGCTATTAAAAAAAACCCGTACCTCTCCCCCCACTAGGTTTTTAAATATACCTACGTCGTTTCTATTTAGAGAGAAGAGATGTTTTGATCCTAAAGGGGTAAAAAATGTATGTAATGTTTATAAAAAAAAACTATTACAATTAAAACGAATCGCAAAACTAAACACAACAAAAAAATATAATTTAAAAAAAGTGGGAGTACGTAGCTACAGTTTATTAGGACGTTCGAGTCAGAAACTCCCTTCGCCCTTTATAACAGCACCTATTCAGGTATTTTTTTATGATTAAACGTGGGCCTTGTCTGGGTCTTGAGACAAATAAATAAATTCTTGCCACGCTCACCTTTTATACCACCTCTTACATAATACATCGCCTATAATGCCTTGTATTGGCGTAGCAACATGTTATGTGGAACTGGAAGTCGTTTCGTATTTATACAACACGAACCTTTGTTTAGGAATTAATATTGACAACGCATCACAATTTCCGAACGCCTAATTCTTTTCACATGTAAATTTAATAAATCATGCGTTTCATTAATATGAAAAGCTATATGTCACTTAATGCAAAATTATTAAGGGTCCCCGGCAAGCTCGGTTCTCCATACAAACGTAGTTCCGCTCTCATTTTAAAACAACTAGCTAGATTGCTCTAAAACTTTGTACTTACAATAGGATAAAGTATATGTATCTATCTGTAATTAGTTTATGTAGCTTCGGATACCATAGTTCAAAAAAATACAGCGAATTTAAGTCTTTCATACAAATAAAACTATGAAAACGGATTATATCATAGTTTTATTTCATGAGTAACTATCGCGATAACCGAAGACAATATTATCTTTCATACAAAATTAGTTTTTGCTCTATTTCGTTTGTTTTATACAACATATAACTGGACCTATATAAACTAATTAAAGACCTATATACGTCATGTATGTGCAAAGTTTCATTACAATCACACGCGTAGTTTTAAAAAGAGAGCGGAACTACGTTTGTACGGGAAGGTGCAATTCGGCTGAGCTTAAAGCTCTTAAAGCGGAATATGGTTTTCGCGAAGAGTTCGTTTAAAATAGAAATAAAAGAGACACGCAGGAAACTCACACCAGCTTAATAAACATTAGAGTTTTGAATGATTCACGGTTAGTTTTACTAGACTGAAGGTAATCACGGTCTATATCCCGGTCAATATAAGTCTAGTTAATAAACATTGTAAATTAACATGTCGAGCGTTTTCGACTTAAAACACGTGAGTGACCCGTTATTAATATATTTAACATTGTAAATTAGCGTTAAAACTTTGTAACTTTTCGTGATTCTCTACTGATTACTTTATTGCGTAGCATTTCGTGAAGTTACTTTAGACACTCAACAAGTCAGAAGTCGCAGCAACTTTCTCGTTTTATGTTTACGAGGACATCAAAGACGTCGTACAGCCGTACGCGCATTTAACTATGGAAGTAATAACTTACGGAGAAGCTTACCCTTAAACAAAAGGGTGGAAATAAAACAACTTGTAAAATCTTAAGCAATCAAGTAATTAAAAAGTTAAAACAATAACCTATAACGAGTGTGCACCCCACCCGCGATTATCTGTTTCGTTAAGGTAACAACAACCCTAACGCACATCCCTAAATGCAATTAACGGCCACGACCCTGCAACCCCCTAAAGGGTTAAAAATTTGTGCCTCCGGTCACCATGCAACGCATATTACTCCTGGGAGTTATGGGGTGGCTTTGTTTTACGTATAATGCACTCAAGTATATGTAGCTAGAGGGGGAGCGTTGGTGTGGTACCAACTCCCCCGAACCCCCCTTTTCCCATCGTTTGGCGAACCGCACCAACACCTTGATTTTCGACGTTAACCTAAAACCAACCATGTGATAAACGCCACTTTAATGTGCGGTAGATTATGAAGAAATGCCTCTAATTCACGTCAGTCGCGACGGCAATGTCAGTATAAAAATGAACTGGTCTATTATGGTTTTAGTTATCCGTTTACGAGTCTGGATTTCAATAATAATTTGCTAAGTATTTTTGGAACGAACCCACAATTCGTCATGATTACGTAAGTACTATAATAATGTAAATATCGTAAATTTGAAACTCATAAATATATGTCAATATGAGAGGGAACTCTGTAGGCCGAGCACATGATTGACGCGACAGTATTTCGCCGCGAGATAGACTACTTGTCTTTTACTAACTGTATGAATTAAAGGGGGACGGGTAGTCTATGTCGCGGCGAGATACTCTCGCGCGAATCATGTGCTAGCCCGGCTGAAGTCTCCTACGTTACGAATTATGAGTGCAATAGATCTGGTTGATTTTAGTAGTAGTGGTAGTAATCACTTTATTGTACACAGCACTGGTTTACAAGAATAAATTACAGTAATGGAAGTACAAAGGCGAACTTATCCCTATAAGGAATCTCTTCCAGCTAACCTTCGAGTAGATGAGTGGAAAACTAGTCAGGTCAGATAGACAATAACAATGTACAATTATATTAGATTATTTTAAACCGGGTCACTCACGTATTATTAAGTCGAATAGCTCGACATGTTTCGGTCCAATTTAAACAACAACATGAAAACAAACACATGTTTGAAACATGTCGAGCTATTCGACTTAATAATACGTGAGTGACCCGGTTTAAAATAATCTAATATGTTTGAGTCTCACGTGAGTTTTATAGTTAAAATGTAGAATGATATTTAAAAAAGTTAACTACACATAAAATACATACTAGCATACATACATAATATCATACTAAATATATATGATAATATATATAAATATCACAAGTGTAAAAAAAAAAAAGTTAGTACTTAACCAGATCACGTTGAATGGGAAGCTAAATCTTCTTCAGATTAGCCTTGAGTGACGCTACAGATTGGGACTGTTTGAGCGACAGGGGCAACTCGTTCCACAACTTCACAGCGCGCACCGTGAAAGAATTTGCATACGTTCGCGTCTCATTAGGAGGAATAGCAAGCGTGAGATTAGAACTAGATCGTAAGCGGTGATCACTGCCTTCAGCCAGATAGTTAAATCTTTCCGTTAGGTAAGATGGGGAACGGGGGTTAAAGAGTATATTGAATAGCGACGACACGACATGCACATCTCTGCGTCGGCGGATCGGTAACCACCCGAGCTGGGAGCGAAAGTTGGAGATGTGATCATATTTACGGAGTCCAAATATATACTTGATACAAACATTTTGTAAACGCTCAAGTTTATCCAGCAATTCCTCATTAAGATCCAGAAACGCAATGTCACCATAGCCTAGAAGATAAGAGCAAGAGAAAACGGGCAAGAGTCAGTTTAGTATGAAGACGAAGAAAATTCTGCAGCCGTCGAAGAGAGTGGAGGGATCCAAATACGTTTTAACTCACCACAGCAACATGGGGAGACGAAGAAACTGTCTGATCCATGGTGATACCCAAATTTCGGACAGTAGAGGAGTAAGGGATATTAGTCCCATCAAACAAAATGTCTACTACCATGTCCGAAAGCATTCCTACAATCTACATAATAAGGACTACCGATGACAATCGCCTGCGACTTCCGAGCATTTTTTTTTTCGTGTTGATTGTAATCGATCATACTAAATGCACTAATAAAATATCATTGCTCTAGATAATTTGTTCAATCTGAAACACATTATTGATCTAAACACCGAAATTGAGCTATAAATAGGACGTAAACCCCCTTTTATTGAACGTAAAACCTGAATCGCCTCTCCTCATCAAGTATTCAAGATTTGGCGACGCACTATTCAATGCCTGTTTAAATTTTTAAGCCTCGAAGCCCTTGGCGGCTGTTTAATCTATTAGTGTATCGTAGCTACGTTTTGTTATCATTTCAACTATGATTAGGTACTTGAGTTTATCTAATGAATAGTAATGATCGATGTGCAGTTTTTGAATTCGGAATCGATTGGCTTATATGACAATATAAAGGAAATACTGTATCGCTAAAACAATCTATTTCAGTAGGTACCTACCTACTACTCGTATTAATATACCGTAGATTATGAGATCGTCTCGAACGAGCACACTTCAAACCAAATATTGTATCAACTTCTACCAGCAGCAGACGCCGAATATATTGAAACGTATTGTCGCAAGGTATCGCCCGACTCGCACGTAGTTGCCCAGAATAAACAATCCAATATTTGCCACCTAAACCTCCGCCCGCCCCACATTTGAATAAATGCACGCACGAAATTCACACCAGAAAGTGAAACCGTAAAAATGATGCAAAAGGACCGAGTCTTTCCAACTGGCTGTCGGTTTGACACAGTGTGAGTGTAATCAATTCTGTGGAGAGGAATTTTCGAGAGCCGCATTAGGCTGTGTTAAGCGTTATGTGACTCCGTGCAATCCGTGTCGGCAGCTGGAATACGGCCAAGTCGAGTGGGGGAGTTTGGGAGGTTTTGGGAGGGTTGGTTGCCTCGCGACACATATAGCGGCTCGGTCGATAAGGGAAGCTAGCCGCGCCGATGCGTTCGCCGCCGTTGTCGAAACGCATATAATGCGGTACTTGGAAATTTAAAACTGAAAAATGTTGGCGCTAATTTCTAAGTCGCGCGGCAGAGCAGCAAAAAATTGTATTCTTCCACAATTGTATATTCCGTCACAAACAAAAGACAATATACAACAGAAGTACTTTATTAGAGTATTGCCATATTAAGCAGAGTTTGACTTCGATACAGTTAAGTGATCTAATATCATCGTAGCGTTCGTAAACAACAATCTAGTACATGTCCATGCATCCTACTGCATGATAAACAAGTCATTACCTACGGAGAATTTTCAAAGCATGGTTATCATTATGCGGAAGCAATATTGACACGAGTAGGAACTAAATAGATACGTGTTGGAGCAAAGAGCGACTGTATAGACCTTAGTAAAGGAACATTATAACGAGAATTCGAACCGGCCATGCAGAATAACGAGATTCACCCCAACCTCAGAGGTAAGTGCCAGAATAGATCCAGCGAATATCCGACGTGAGGTAGATATGGAAGTTTCTGTGATATACTGTATAACTTTGGCAAAATTGGTGCACTGCGTAACAAGCTTAAAAACATGAATTGTATGTATTTACTTTACCTGCATTCAAATTACAAGTTTAATTAAAACCATTTTCCAATATATTTTTTGTTTACTTTTGAATACTAATTTTGTGAATAGTGGCAGCATCAAATGCATGAGTATTGACAAGAAGACTACCATAAAGTATTGCCACAATTTGAAAATAAATTTCAATTCCCAAAAGCCATCTCCACATTAACAGCAAACATTTCTACAGCCCAGTCCTCGGTGGGTGGCTCCCCCCACCCTCCCCTTCCCACTGCGTCTAGCGCACTTGTTCGGCTCGACCTCGAAAAGTTACGACTGGAAACCTTACAGGAAAAACTCTTATAAAATCCATTGAAACAGTCCTGCAAATTAACTGCAATCAAGTCGTCATTGTGAAGTAGAGTAGGGTCAAAAAGTCGTCGAAAAAAATCTCAACTTTGTTAGCTTTCCGATGTTTAACAATGGCATTGCGGGAAATTTCTTTACGTTCGTTAAATGTGAGCTTTTCAAATTTCATCATTGAGCTTGTTAAAGTTTGCAACGAGTAAGTTCATGTTTCTTGTTATTATCAATTGTAAATAATTTCTTTGCATCCTTTTAACGTGGGTTCTTGGATAACAATTCAATTCAGCTTCTTCACACAAATTGGCTAGAGCCTACAGCGTTTACTTTGAAATAAAACTGCAGTAAGTTCATGTTTCTTGTTATCAACACGAAGAGTATTAAAGGCGCTGCCATCAAAGTCGGCAATGTTTACGGGAGATGACAACAACTATCTCGGCTATTCCTCGGCAACACATTCATGGGAGACGTGACGAGGTTTAATTAACACCCGAATTTGAATAGAAATGCCTACCCGCATACTATATGCACAAAGCTTCGCAGTGTAAGTTTACAGCCTTATTAAAGAAGCCCCCAGGTGAAATTTAATACCTGAACGTTTTACAACCGCCGAATTTATGCCGATGAAATATTACGGCGAAGTTTTCGCGACACATTTGAAAATACTGTTTAGTAGGAAAATATTACAAATTTTGCAACTCAACGGTGAATAATCTTTGAGTCATTTACACGTGTTCTGTTCAAGGAAAACGCAATAACATGATAACCTGTGCATTCAACTATCTGATATTTCAAGGCCGTTTTTTTCGAGATACTGAACTTGTAAATATTTTCCTAATAAAACTAAAGTTGAGGCCAATTCGAACATACACTGACATCATAATGATATTTAAATGATGTAATTTAGTTATCGTGCGTCTCGCTCGCGTCAATACATGTACGGACAAGTATAGGAACGAAATGCACTATAACTAAATGACGTCATTTTGATGTCAGTGTACGTTCGAATTGGCATGGTTGTTAGTTATGTAACACTCAAATTTATATCGACAGCAATAAAATCAATGATGTTTAAATCAACATCATTATCAAAGTCCACCCTTTTTTCTTCAATATCTGCAATAGTTACATATACCTTATCAAATTTAATACACACACCGTAAAAATAATACACACGCCAACGTCAAGGCCAATTGGGAAAAAGTGCAAAATTTATCGCAAACGATGTCAACGACCTTTTTATCATTTTAGCAAGATTTCGTGTACATGCATCTACGCACAACGTTCGAATTAACATTGTGTTATGAATGTCGTGATAATACGGAGATAATAATAATAATTTACAACTTTTACGACGTTACATGTACAATTGTACAGGCACATCCAGGGGCCCATTTCTTGAACGATATTAGACTAATATTATTATTCCACGAACTGTCAAGTATGGGTTACCATGGCAACACACTAATAATATTGGACTAATATTGTTCGTGAAATGGGCCCCTGTTCGTGGACTAATAATATTAGTCTAATAACAAAATTTAACAATGGTTTGCTAAGTTTTATGAATAAGGGGGTTATCCGAAAAGTTATCGAACCGTAAATTTTCTTAAAAGATTCGCTGGAAACTGATTTTCTTTAATTGTTCTACTCAATTTGAGCATTTTAACTAAAAAAATGGATGGATCTAAAATTAACCATGTCTCAACTATTGTATATTTTAAGTTTTTTTTAGGGTTCCGTACCTCAAACTAACGTACCTCAGGAAAAAAATGGAACTCTTATTTATAGGATCACTTTGTTGTCCGTCCGTCTGTCTGTAAAGACCCTTTATCTCGGGATCGCGTTGAGATATTATCAAGTTGAAATTAAAACCATATACTATATCGTCTATAGTCTCTTGAAGATGTGAAAAAATCAAAGTTCTAAGTTAACGTAAATAAAAGATACGGCCGTTTATGCCGAAAATAGTACATTTCGATGCTAGTGCGGAAAGTATGTCATTACTTCACGAGTACCAAGATATCTTGCCACGAGCCGTAGGAGACATTTCCGCACGTGTATCGAACGACGTTTTTTAATACAGTTGCGAAAAAATAAGAAAAGCAACAAGTAAGGAACGGAATTCGAAACTTTTATATTATTAATTCTGTGACATCATTGACATTGACATTTTGAAGAAGTGTTTTTCTAGCTTTTATTCGACTAGAATAGATTTTGTTATTATTATTGAACCCACTTCAATGAAAGTTTTTTTTTTTCAAATGCATGTTCTAGACAGAAACAATTGTAAATATTAAAACATTGTACTATTCTTACCTAAATATCGTTATTTATGATTATTTGTGTATCGTATATTTATAAAAACAATGTCGAATGTTGCCTATGGAAACTTAAAACATTCTTGCAGTAAGAAAATACGCCTCTTCTTTGACAGGCGTTCCGTTCCATTCAGACAACTTATTAAGAACGGTTTTTCAACATTAAAAAATAAACGTGTTATAATACTTATAATGATGAAGAGGTAAGTAATAAAATATGAAATATGCATATTTTTCGTATTCTTACATTAACAGTAGGTTTTTATGTTGATTACGACGTTTAAATGAAACTAATATTAACACTCATCAATAAGTAGTCATGAATTGGAACAAGTAAAAATTTAAAAAAATTGGAAAAGTAAAAAGCACTAGTTTGCGAAAACCAACTTTCCGCACGCTAAACAGCCACGAAAAGTAGCACTTTTTGAGCAACTGTATTAAAAACGTATATTTCGACACTCAAGGGAATCAAAATTTAAAGGGTACTTCCCGTTGACCTAGAACTATGATATTCTGCAAGTTATATCGTCTTATAACGTTATTCATAAACGTGTTACATGCCAGAATTAACTATGAACCGTTTGTTTTTATTTCATTTTGACCTTTGTATTTGTAAGAAAAGGATAAAACATAATTTAACTAAATCAGGTCCGTAAAGTTTTATGAATAATAAAGGGGGTTACATTACAAGTACAGGAAAAAAAATGTTCGGAACCCTCGGTGGGCGAGTTCGACTCGCATATCCGGTTTTTTATAATTCACTTGCCATATTAAAATTTTAGCATTTTCGCAGCCTTCAAAGATGACCTCGACTAAGCAAATTGACGTTTAAACAAAACAGTTTTTTTTAATGAGTATTTACTGTATATTATTTTAAAAATATATTTATGCGCGTGTAAAAACGTTTTAGTTAAAAACGTTTTAAAGCTAATTACAAAAATACTACAGTAGCCATCAGATATATCGGAGCGACCAAGGTGTTCACATATATCTGAACAAGCACTATAACGCCTTGACCATAGAGGCGTGTTCAGATATTTGTGGACACCTTGGCCGCTCCGATATACCTGATGGCGACTGTACTACTATCCTGTATCATTATATTACGTGAACCTGGATAAGTGGGACGTGGGACTTCAAGGGACGAGCAAATTTGTCTCAGTTAAAGAGGTATTCCACTTACCCAGGGTTTCAGTTAGCCAGGTACAAAATCGAAAGTGCTAATCCCAGTTATAGAGGTCTGTTTTGTCTCACTAGCAGAGGTAATTCAGTACTAAAGTGTCGCGACCGCACTATGAGTCCCAGCTATAGAGGTTTCCCACTTATCCAGGTCCCACTTAACCAAGTTTCACTGTAATCGTTTTTAGAGTTCCGTACCCAAAGGGTAAAAACGGGACCCTATTACTAAGACTCCGCTGTCCGTCTGTCCGTCTGTCACCAGGCTGTATCTCATGTACCGTGATAGCTAGACAGTTGAAATTTTCACAGATGATGTATTTCTGTTGCCGCTATAAAAACAAATACTAAAAACAGAATAATATTAATATTTAAATGGGGCTCCCATACAACAAACGTGATTTTTTTGCTGTTTTTTTCCGTAATGGTACGGAACCTTTCGTGCGCAAGTCCGAATCGCACTTGGCCGGTTTTTTTTTATAAGCTACCTTCATTTACATTAAGGGCTGTCAGAAACTCGGCCGCATCCCTCGAGTCTCTTGAACCATGGCCGCGCATTTTCAGATGGTTGAGTTCTCTCAAGTCATCGTGACTCATCAGTCCTGCCTACATTATGTGCAGGAAAATAAAAGAAATATAACGTTTAAACCGTACTAGGTTCTTGAATATTAAAAACAGTGTATGGCATACCTACATAATCTTTCGGGGAAGTAGAAGATAATATATTTTGAACGTTTTTTACTACAATTATTGAGCTTGAAATCTCATAGTTGTATAATATTGCCTATCGAGATAGATATTTGTTGAGATTCAGAATTTTTATACTTCACGTGAATAGTGAATTTCCCTTAAAACCAAGTGTCACAATGTATTAGAACTCCTTCCAAGATTAGAATTTTATTTAAGAAACGAGATCTTATCTAACCTATCACAAAAAAAAAGTTAGAAAGGCGTTGAAGAGTATACTCTAAAGATATACATTGCTCTCCCGTATGCGGCTAATATAACACTGCCGCGAATCCGCACGCCGCTCCGATGCGTGAGAGAAACATCACTATGCGAGTATATAGCGATGTCCTGCTTGCACAAAGAAACGGTATGCTGATACGCATCTATTGTAAAGAGCCCAACGGCACGCCGCACTCGCCAGCTTTGCCACCGGTTGCCTTCACTGCGGTCCTGAAACCCAGCCCCGCTCAAACGGTATCAGCGGGCTAGGGATCGCAAGGTTTATTAGGGAGGTAAGGGAAATAAGTTTCCTCAGAGTAGTGTCCAGAGTCCGGACAGCCGCTGGCGAGGCTGCGGAAGTAGTGCTCCAGTATACCTGTGGCTGGCCTTATAGCCCTGAGGCGGCCAAGAGGGGTTTTTAGTTGGTTGGTAAACCGTGGTTCTCATGAGCCTATACGGGAGTCCGACATAACCATCCCAGGCTCGTCCCCGTGCCTGGATGGTATGCAAAACGCATTTTCCCCTCTAAAAAAAAAACGATCGTTTGGATACCGGCCGGTAGTAAGCAGACACTCATCCGACACTCCATCGTCCATAAAATGACGAAGACATGACCACCCCACGGTGATGGGGTGCGACCCTAAACAGTTGTAACAGTCCAAAGACGGAAACAGCCGCTCATATCCCTCAGAAAGATGCATCGAATGAAACCCCACCATATTATAACGACCGCCTTAGACAAAGAGACTCACCTTCGCAGTACAGTGTGACGTCGGCGAGACTCTCCGAGTTCCAGAGGTTCGCGAACGACGTGGCCAAGTTTGAACCGAAGCTGTTCCATTTGAGGCAGTACTGCTGCTGCTGAGAGTCCATGCCCGGGCCGCCTCGGTTACCTTCCCTGTAACCAAAATACTATTTTCAAAGTGTGCCCAAAATTGAAAACCATAAAACCATATAGGTATTTCAACAACTATACTATAGCCCACAAGTTCAGTACATAATTAAGCATGCATACCAATTTTTAGTTTTATCTGGGTTTTTTCACCCATTTATGGAAATTGTTGCCTCAGAACTGCGTCATTCAAATTATATAATCACAACTAAACGAAGATATTCTAGTTGGTTTTGGACGATAGTTGATGGGAGATTTTGGACTATAGTTGAATGGTTTTACGGTTATCAGTATGTATTATTTAAGAGTCTAAAGCGTCCCACACCTGAACAAAAGCCCCTTTTTTATTTCTCGACGTATATCTTTAGCAGTTATCCACCAGTCTTCATCAAAGGCGTTCAGTTCGTCACGCTATCTCCAACAACATTTATCGTATCGCCGATTTAAAATAAAGATGCATATAGAAATATCTATATATTTAAATCCGAATGTATCATATAATGATCTCATTTATGAAGTGACGACGAATGTAAAGTGTAAGGCAGACAGTAGAGACGTGAGACGCGACACCTTTTTAACGAGATTTCATACAAAATGCACAGATGCGTCGCGACGCAAAACTTTTAGAAATAACGGGGCACGAACGGGCACACACGTGCTCTGTATATTCTAAATATCTGGTTCAAAACGCGACGGGGTACCTCAGGTAGGTTTAAAGAATCATAAACGACATTGTCTCGATTTTCATAGCCCTCATTTGTAATTAAATTAGAGTATTTAACAGTCCGCTAATGCATATCCCCTTTAACTTCACGTAAGTTCTAAATTAGATACCTAAGAGAAGTTTTACTAGAATCTAGACAAAACCTCTCACAAGTGTCAGGAATGACACTTTGTTTGGCTGTCGTAAAAGTGCTCTCCAAACTATAGCCCCAATTGAACATTGAAGGCCTCGGCCTTTTAGTTTTTCCACTTAATTCTAGTTAACACGGGGGTTATTAAATACTGAATTATTAATCCTGTATTAAAAAGTTAGGCACCCACTTAAAACCTAACGACACTCAGATTAGAAAGTCTTGTTTTGTAAAATGTAAATATTAAAGCCTCCGGAGGCTAATCTGGAATTACCAGGAGGATAATTTTGTCGGTTAGACTTTAATCTGCAAAGTGCTTCTATTATGCTATATTTCACGGGTCTGTCTAAAAGATGGGATGACATAATAAATAGTTACTAGACACAGAATAACAGATTATCAAATGTATCTTTGAAATAAATTTATAATATCATCAAGGGACAAAGATATGTATGGACTAAGTAAACTGTAGTGCTGTATTCTCACCTATTCCACAAATTCACCAAAATAAATGTTGCAAACATGAGGTACATTTAGCGCTCAAAACTATACGACAAAAATCAGTCAATTCTACCTTTTCCCCTGAAAAGTGCCCAAAGCCCTTTACACAAAGCTAAAAAGCAGCAGTAAATCTATTATTAAAAGGGCCTACCGACTTTGCATATGAAATCCCTTAAAAATAAAATCAATGTACCAGGTAAGCCTTCGGGCGCGGGGCGGAAGGTGGCTCTGCCCAAGGTCGCAGGGTGAACAACCGGTGCATGATCGATACCGGGCCAGGGTACCATGAATATGTAATGACGGTGACCGGTAGTTCCCACGGTTCAGCTCCGGTGCGTATGGAGTTCAAATTGGTGCCGACAAGTTTTGGAGAAATATTGGTGGAAAGGGGAACTTGTAGTGACAGAACTGGTAAGGAGCATTGAAGGTACTGATGCAGTTTGATCCTAAAGCAACAAGTATGTAACATGGTTCTGTACTGGAACGGTGTCAAAGGGATGTTACTAATTTAAGCCTCCGCTGACCGTTCGTCTGTAAACATGCTGGATTGTATCTCATCAATAGGTAAAACGATGTAGTTTTCATATTTATTGCCTCTATACTAGTAATAACAATTGATAAAAATAATATTAAATTAAACCTAAGGAGGACCCAAGCATTTGCTTTCGGAAAACACCATTTAATGAAGTGGAACTACTAAAGAAGACCATAAGATAATAGCATTTTAATTTATTTGTGAAGTCAGTTCTTTTCTTAGTAAATGTTATAATATATAACTTTTAATTAAAAATTAGTATCAAACTGGTGTGGAAAATCAAAATATAAAATCGATCAAGTGTAAGTGGAACTTAAAACAAAAAATTAATAAACTAGACGTTATCGTAGATTTTTAAAAGTGATATTAATATGCATTAGACGTTATCGATGACGATATGTTATAGGCATAACTGAAACATATTTCATTATCAGTAATATGACCGTCTTAGGTCCAAGGGTATGTATACAAGCTCTCTCGACATTGGTGAAACAAAAGGTGTATTAATAAACGATGTTATTGAGAATATTAGGCACGAGACGACCGCCATAATCTGTCACGAAACAATAGTTTGAAGGATCCCAAAGGTCACCAAATACCCTGTATATAGAAACTATTTAGGCCTCAAGCTTTTAGGTGAAGTTTTACCAATAAAAGGTGGTACTTAACATATCGTATTACTGTCCTTCAGGGCAGACACAGTAACACCCATGAGAGCGTATAGAATAAATCGTCAGGTAACAACCAAAACTCACTAATTACTAAAAAAATCATTAAACAAAAATCAACCTTATTTAGACGTTAATATGGTTCACTATGGCTATTAACTCGTAGTAGTAATAAGTGAGTTTTGGTTGTCACCTGACGAAATGTATGTAGTAGTTTCGGAATAAGTGGTAAGAGTTTTTCAACTGCGAGCATACCAATTGTTTGACTTTCGGGCAACAAATACAACATAGGAAAGCATATTTACAACGGGTCTTATCTATTTAGTAAGTATGTGTCCAAAAGCCTCATGTCATTCATAGGTAATGAATGAGAATGGCGTGAACATAATTAGGTCGTCTCCTACTATGTCGGGAATTGTTACTAGGTACTTTGGTAAATATTATTTGCCTTCTGTCATGGACCGCATTAGGCACCCGAAATGGACTCGCGCTAAATTCCATGGGAAAATCATTGAAACTTATATAATATTTAAAGCAATATTTTTAACCCTGCATGAGTTATTTCCCATATGCTTAGAACTTTACCGAAAACCGCTTTCCCTCTTATTCATAAAACTTTACAAGCCTCAATTAGTTGATTTATGTTTTATCCCTTTTCTACATATATATAAGTGAAAATGACAGATTATTATCAAATTAAGGCCTGTAGCGCATTTATCAATAACGTCATTTGACTATAAACGTTTATTAAATACGGTAATTGTTCTAAAAAGGCATGCACAAGTGCTTGTTTTTCCATCATTATCTATCCCTCGAACTATACCAGTTATTTAATACCAATCAATCTTACTGAATGTGTTACCTCACGGGGGAAGTGCGAGTAGTTTACCCTCACCCCCCAAGCGATCATTAGTACTTATTACACCCCACCGCATCAAAGTTTCCTCCCTACCACCCCCAATTTGTACAGCTGTGCAAGGGTTTAAGTAGCAAATCTGGCAGGTATCTGAAATTAAATTGTTACCCTGTCTATTTTAAAACTTAATTACTGGGGAGTGACTAAGTGTCGTAAACAAATAACGACCAACAATCCTTGTTTACGAGGCCAATTCGAACTTACAAATAGATGTCAAATGGATCCTTTTTTGTTATGACTCGCTAGATTTCGCTCTAAATTATATATGTGTGCAAGCGAGATGCGCTGCAAGGAACATATCAATAAAAGATTTTATAAGGTCAAATGCAGCTACAGGTATTCTTTGACGCTAGCGAAACTGATTGAAAAATTAATTACTAATTGAAGAGTCTGTGAAAAATATTTCGGTGGAAAATATAAGATTATAGAAACTCCAGAAACTCCAATCCTATTTTGTAAAATGAAGCTGTGGCAGTAATGAGCAGCCGGTCGTTCGCGTTGCTTTTTCAATACGAGCTTTCTGCCCCCACATCGTTTTCTGAGGATTTTCCTTATCTCTCCCTATGGCGATTAACGTTTGAAATGTCCGACCCCGTTTCGTGAATTTTGGGAGTACTTGAGATTATCACGGATAAGACGGTACTCGTTGTGGGCGTTGGTTTTAAAAAATGTTGCTATGCAATGTTGGAAGCAATTAGGCCTAGTAGATAATATTAGGACATTTTTCGCTAGAATAAATTCAGGGGGTAAGTTTAAGAGAACCAATTTCGAGAGTAATGATGTTAAAGATTTAAAAATAGTATGAAGATAAATAACTAATACACCTATAGATACAACGCATACATAGTTTTTGGGTCTATTCTCAAATCAGTAAATTCACGTATTGCACATATATTTAGATAATAATTGGATCTAATTGGAAGAGCTTGTAAGTACTAAGAGAGATGAAAATCTAAAAGACAAACGACTATGCAATCTTATCAAAGAAACAATCATCTGAATTTTTTTATTACATAAACAAATACTTAAACTATCTACTCACTTCCCACGCCTACGTTCGTTGCAATATGACATTTCGGAAAACGTGTGATATATAAAGGTATCTTGCACCTGTTACCAAAAGCGTGACTGTAATAATTTACGTACAGGCTTCGTAGGCCGAATGCAGTCGATACCGTATCGATTAGATACTCGGCTAACTGTACATTGGACGCGAATATTTGCACCTTACTCCGTTGTAATAAGGGCGAGACGTGTATACATGTTTGGGCGCACATTTGCATGCGTGCACGTATAGGCGTCCAGTGTAAGCTGGTATTTCATGGGAGACTGTAGGTATTGATAGTGAGGTTTATATCAGGGAGGGGGAGAGCTGGTTGCGCTGGTCGGTGAATTTCGGCTACGACCCGGTTCCGGCATGCAGCACACGCGCAAGCGTGATGTGCGGGGCGCGCGGGACGTTGCATCGAGTTGCGCAAAGTGCGTCGTTGCAACGCCTCCGTGTTGCCTGAGGCCCTACAGCGAAAAATGAAAATCGAACTTTCATTATCTGCTTCTCTATCGCTCTTGCATATTCGAACAATAGAGAGGCAGACAAATGAATGTCTCTGGTATTGAGTATTCTGTACTAGTAGATGGAGATTGCATATGTATAATTAGTCTAAAAACCTTTTATCTCACACAATACCTGAAAGATAAGCTCCCTCGCGAAAAATACTTTAAAATGTTTTCCTGTCACGTGAAATCATTCTAAAAATTAACATTTATTGTACCTAATGATAATTATATAAATGACATCATAATATGATGATGAGCCTATTTTTTTTTGATTATGATTAGATATTATCTAATCATAATCAATGAAAAAATAGGCTGTTTATTGATTTTAGATATAAGCATAATGTACTGATTCTATTTAATGTAATCAATTTGACAAAAGTTTCCAAATATGTAATGAAATCAGTATTAAAATTTAATAAACTCATGTATTATTCATGAAATAATTCAAGTAGTAATGGCAACATCGTATTGTAGGTAATTCGAATAGAGGATAGGAAAGCGGCAGTTACATGAACATCAGGTCAGAACCACGAACAAAGAAAGAAGCATAAACTTTAAATTACGTACAAATACATGAACCCTAAAAACAATACACTCCTATTTGTGAGCAGTCGTGTAAAACGGGAAGCGCATGATAATAAGAAGAAATCCCACTTAATGCTAAATCTAAAAGAACAGAATCCCACGGAACTTTTCATTTCGGGCGTAATATCACTTTGGAGTGAGATTTCTCTACCGTCACACCTATAAAAATAGCCGATTGCGTGCAATTTCTTCCTAATTTCAGTTAAAGTAAAAGTTTCAGTAAAAACATGATAAGAAAACCAGAAACAACTAAATGGATAAGTTAGAGTTGGGTTTTTTGACATTTGATAAGGTGGCAAATAAGACCGGATAGCTGTCCATATTTTGTTAGTACATCTTAATTAAAACTTATAACTAGGGTAACTTAAAAATAAACTTAAATAACTATCTTAGGTACTAAAGATAAATGCAGAGGACCAGTGCCCTACCAGTCCACTGTCCCATCTCTCAGCCACAACGACCAGTATGATCAGAGACCCATTTTGCCCATTTACGCACGTCTTATTAGAAAAACCAGAGATAATAATTATGTTTAAAGCTATGAAAAGCAGGAAGATTGCAATAGGAAAAGTATGGTACTAGTAAGTCATAAGCTTCACAGATTATTACCTTAATAGGTTATAACCAAATGGTACATCGTGCTAAAATGAATGACAAAACGCTTAGTTACGTAAGAAAGTCTGAAACTATTTTAATTAAAACTTAGCGAATGCAACCCATTTTCCTAAAAGTATTTTATAAAAGTTTTGACTGCATAAACATGCAACTGTACTACACATTAAGCAATACGAATGAAATCTACGTTCTTACTTCTATCAAAATGCGTAATAAGCAGGTACATATATCTAACGGTTTCTAAACAAAGGCTTGCACTACGCACAGCCTCTACTAGCATTCTTATTCTGCGAATCAACGCACAAAAATTTCTAAACTGCAAGAGAATTAGTCCAAAAATGTTGGTATGAGCAGACTCGTTACAGTTTTATCCGAGTTTCGTAACCGGAATATACGTACAAATACTGCACACTTATCCCTTGTTCCCCCTCGCTCGTATATCTTACGACTACTCTTGAAGGATGTAAATTGTGTCTTATCACGGTGCGGTAAGGTGGATAGTCGTGTTAATTTACGTTTCATCTTTTATTATGGTAGCAATAGATTGTCTTTGTAACTAGAGTATACGTAGTCGAATTTAACGATGCTCTAAGAAGTGTTCATTGTTTGTTTCGTACTCGTACTATGCTCTTGCTCTGTTCACATTTGTGGAATTGCTACTTAAACGGCGTTTACGCGCCGTGGGAGCTTTGGGCTAATTGCATTACTTACATTTGTGAGATTACTGATTTGTAGCTTTATTAAACTTTCCGAGAAACAATTTAATTTGTCCTTTTATGGGTTTTAGAAACTACTTATAAATTCACTGATGATGACGTATGTACCTACACAGTTTTGTCTCGAAAACGTCGGTTTATGGCAAAAACAGTTTTGCCATACGCTAAACGCGTTAAACGCTATTGTATTTTTTCGTGTGTTGCACAATAAAGATTGCTAAAGTTTCTATGATAATAATAAAAACTTATTCCCAAAAGATGAATCTCTACTAAAGTACCTAATTTACCAAAATCGTCAACAATTATCTGTCACGAAATCATATTCTTCAAACCGACCATGGACAAAAAGCGTTCTAAAACAAAAGAAAGCGCATACTTCCATTCCTAACCGCAATAGCTACCATACCTATCAAAAAGTCATAAATCGTTAAAGGGCTCGTGTAGAGATACGACCTTTTGATAAAACCTCGTAGAGCGGGTCACCGCGTCACTGCGTCATCATGACGGAGAAATGCATTCTGTTGTGAAAGAGAGGCGCGGCACTCCGGATGACCGCCGATGCGTACACGCATCCGTTTTAAAACTAACCTTTACATCTAAGACCCACCATACTAGATGAAGCTCTACGACATCTGGTCGGGTAGTCGATGCGTCCTGCGTTACTTGAGCTCTTTTTCCTTAAAAGTTAAGTGCGTCTGAGGTTTTTTAGTAACTGGACCCTTTAGTACTTGCGTTTGGTGCCGTTTGCTCTGAGATTATGTAAACTAGTGGGTTTCGACATAGACGCTCTCATACAAAACGGGTTTTCTAATTATTAATTTGAATTTGGCTTGCATCCGCATGTTTAGTCTTGTAAGGTTAATTGGCCGTTTTATCAATTATATCTGTTAATTTAGACAGTGGATAATGTAAATGTAAGGGTGTTTTCACATGCAGTTGATATAATTTTACGACAAATTTTTTTTTTTTACTTCTCCGATACGCAGATGAATGTAAGTCAGCTGACGTTTGTAAGTCAAACTCTACCTACTTACTTTACTGAAATTCGTGAATTTCGCGAAGTAAGTTAAATTATTATGATTAAATGTGTAATGTTTATTTCTGTCATACGTTTATTTTTGTCATACATGTGCCTAGGTTTTTCATTGCAATTATATTAGGTATCCATCCGTTTTGATCTAGCGTGGGAACTACAGCTGCGTAAACATACTGAAAATTAGGAATGTACTAAAATCATTATAGACCGTTATATTTTCCCGTCCCCAAATTGTGTCGTCTTCAAGCAAAAGGTACCACTTTGTCGCTTGCCATAAGGACGCTCTGGCAGGTTATTCGTATAAAGATACTAGCAAATTTCGTCCTGCGACAGTGTGGTACCTTTTACTTGAAAACGTCACAATTAACAAAACGGGACACGTATGCCAATGTGTAACGTACGGTATTTAATGGCTATTTAAAAAGCAGGTAACTGCATATGTAACAATTGCAAACAAAACTTTCTATGACGCTTTTCCTGCAGTAGGTACGTACGTGCAAGGCCCGACAACGCCGTCAAAATAGAAAGTTGCACGCGCATTGCATCGCATCCATAGACTACCTCACACGAACTGCATTATGAAGCGCTTAAGGGGCCCACTGGCCCACCGGCCGATATCGGCATATGTCAGTTAGAACAAAAATTTGACAGTTCCGAACAACTGACAGGCCGATATCGTCCGGCGGACTGATAGTCAGTGTGTAGTTTAGGCATGACGTAGCTGCATTGCTACGTATGAAAAGGTTATAAACATGAAATGTTTTTTTGAGATATAAATCTATGTATATTATAAATAAGCCAAAAATAAATGTAATTCACAATTTTTGTCTTAAAAAAAGGGGGGAAGGTGTAGTGTAGACATGAGGCTGCATTGCTACGTATGAAAAGGTTATGTCTAATTTTAGAATTCAATATTAATTAATTATTGAATTGTTAAAATACATGGACCAAGGATAAACGTCGTGTCATATCAGGCGGTCAAACAAAAGGCTCAGGAAAGAGATACATGGAAATTGCTCCACCGACAAGAGCTAGGCTCTTAAATTAATGATGATGAAATGTCATCTAAATGCCGACGCACTTAGATGACTAGTATAGAAACCCTGCGCTTCTTCAATAAATCGATTAGTATGAACCAAGCTTCTGAGTATCAATTACTACTCCTAACGTCGCACAACATAAGTGGACCCCTTTAGGATGTTTTGAAACTGCTTCTGGGGGCCTAGCTACGATGATAATCGTTGATAAAAAACTCCAATTGAAGCTTAAATAATGTATTAATAATAGTCACGTAACTTTTCGTATAGCATGTCATCCCGATACCATTTTTTTTTTTCTTTTGGCGTTTGTCGATATGTGTTTGTCATCTTGGCTAGACCCCCCTGTTGCGGAAAAACAGCGTATCTTAGGTATTACATATTTCTTATACCTATTCACGGTGGCTAAAAAATAAGTGCATTCCCGTTGCACCACCCGTTACCGTGCCGCTACCGTGGTGCTACCGTTGCCGTGGGAGGTTTTGGGATTATACTGAGCAACTTTTACTATGGGACCAACCCCTAAATCGCGAAAAAAATTTGGCTGGCGACGGGAATTCACTTATTTTTTAGCCATCCTAAATCTGTAAGGGGGGAGGGGGTAGTAGGTACGCCAGGTATGCGACGCTGAGCCATTGGCCAACACCCCAAGTCCATCATACGAGTCCCAGTCGTCCCCCCTGGGCAATGCTAGTGGTTAGTACGGGCGTCGCCATGTTTACCAACATACCCCGGACCACTAGTAGCAGAGTATGAGGGCCTCGCCTGGTGTGGGCCACGCCAAGAGATGTGGCATCCCCACCCGCCAGGTGTTCCTTCCTTACCCTAGAATTCCCGTCTTTAACCTCTCGAACGCCGGAACGTGGAACCGCGCAGTGGGTATTGAAATTCTAATTAGTTGATAATTAGAGTTCAATGCCTGCTGGTGGGTCCGCGTTCCGGCTTTCGAGAGGTTAATCCCATGTTCCAAACTATCATTTCCTGTCTTAGCCTCTCGAACGCCGGAGCGTGGACCCGCGCAGTAGGTATTGAATTCTAATTAATTAACAATTGGAGTTCAGTGCCTGCTAGCTTGGGTCCGCGTTCCGGCTTTTAAGAGGTTAAATTCCCGTGTCAACCCTCCTTCCCTCTCTTCCCTTCTCCTAACCTTCTAACCCCTTTCCAATTTCCAATCCCCTAATCCAAGGTGTAACTGATCGTGCCGATGGATGCATGGCTGAGAGGGAGCTCAGTCGCGAACGATAGGCCTCGGGTACCGGGCGACACCCGTTGTATAAAGCCTTGTCTACGCAAGCGGGGCTCTGCGTAGTACTGACCTTTTACATCCCTAGCTACTCGTGGGAACTGAATGGAAGAGACTTTAAATAAAAATCAAAATAAAAAATACAAACAGAAACAAACGACCTCCTTAGCTGAGACGGCGAAAGCTGAAGCACTAAGGGGGGCGAAACAGATAGTGAGTGGTAAAGCCGAGGAGAAGCCATTGAAGCTAGATAGGCCGCTGAAAGCCGGGGTACCTACCGGAACCCCAGCCCAGGTGACTGAACTAGAGACGATGGAGCCTCCGACAGCTAGACCCTCCACAAGCAAACCGATGACGGCGGCGAGTGGGACAACACCTGTTGAACCCTCAAAGCAGATCATAGATCCCGGCTGGGAGATCAGGTGCAAACCAAGAGGGAAGCCTGCCCAGACTGAAGAAAACGCACCACTGCGGAAGAAAGTCTCGCAGAGGCAGAGGCAGCGGCTCCAAAAGCGCAGAGAGGCAAACAGCCGCACCTCTGGGAACAAGCCGGAGGTTGACGCCCAGAAGGGACAGGGTGAGGGAGTGACGACCACTGCAGAACAAAACCAGGCAAAGAAACCGGAGGGAAAAGCCAAGAGGGCGCGCCTGGATGAAACCATATCCCCCAGAGGCGACTACAAAAAACGCAAGACAGACGCCATGGGGAATGAGATACAACCCTCCTCCTATGCAGCGGCGGCAGCGACGGACCTGACGGTTGCGATCACCAACGACCGCACGGGCAGGCTGACGCAGCAGGACGCTGAAACGGTGGAGAGGAAGATCGGGGACGCCATCTTCCAGGCGGCCATAGAGACCGATCTGGATACCGTAGCGGAGGCCCCAGCGTTCTCGGGTAGACCCAGTTTTGTGGATGGGTACCTGAAGCTGTGGTGCCAGGACGCAAAAACCAAAGAGTGGCTGATGAAGTGGCTGGAGTCGGCCACCCTCGAGAACGGAGACCGTCTAGTCGGGAAGAGGGAGGACGAGATGGTCCGTAACACAAGGTGCGGTATTTTGATCCCGGCCCTGGAAGAAAACCTTACCAAGGTGGGAAGGGTCCTAAACTTCCAGAACCCGTGGGCCATGGTGAGAAAGTGGACTCTCAACCAGGCGATCCCCCTTAAGAAGAGATCCTGCACCCTACTCCTTGTGGGAATACCTGAGGACGTCGTTCCTACTGTGATGGAAAAAGGGAGGAGACTGAACTACTTATGTGGGACAGTCTACATCCGTTTCCAGCACGGCGGAGGGCGCTTCAGGGATTCTCCACCGGAGAAAAACACAACAGAGGAGAACATAAACAAAGGGGAGGACAAGACCGCGGAAAAAACATCCACACCCGATACCCCCTCTGCTATGGACACGGACAGCGCGGAAAAACAAGAAGACTTTGACCTCGAGGAAGGCATATTGCTGGACTCTGAGGACGAAGACGGGCTACCTAAGGGGATAAGTCTCCTGGACCTGAAGGGAAAAGCGGCAGAAGGGACACCCTCCGATGGCGCCTTCCCACTGTAAGGTCCTCCAGGTTAACCTCCAGCACAGCGAATCTGCAACGGCTCAACTTCGAAAATGGCTGGAGGTTAACCCAACATCCATAGCCCTGATCCAGGAGCCGTGGATCAGGAACACACGCATAAACGGCCTTTGTAACACCGGAGGTAATTTATTTTATAACACACAATACAAACCCAGAACTTGCATATACATATCTCGTAACATAATGGCACAACCACTAACTCAATTCTGTTCCAGAGACGTGTGTGCCATAAAACTCCTCAGAATACAAAACTCAAATCTACCGGAGATAGTCCTGGCGTCCACCTACATGGCGGCCGAGGACGAACCACCTCCAGTGGAGATGAACAACCTCATACGCTACTGCGAACGAGAAAGGCTCGAGCTGGTCATATCTGCAGACTGCAACGGCCATCACAACCTATGGGGAATGGAAACCAACAACAAAAGAGGTAACGATATTGTTGAATACCTTATGTCAACTAACCTAGATATATTAAACACAGGATCCAAACCAACCTTTGTCACTCGTAGATGTAATACTATAATTGACATTACTCTAAGCACAGGACTGGCAGCTCAACACATATCCAACTGGCACGTGTCGGACGAGCTATCCTGCTCCGACCACAGATGGATTCGGTACGACCTAACAGCCGACACACAGACACCCACACCTAGAAGAAACCCGAGACGCACGGACATACCGGCGTACAAGGAACTTCTGGAAGGTAAACTAGACAATAACACACACACAGACAGACCTAGCAATACAAAGGAGTTGGAGGAACAGGTAAACTTACTTATTAAGAACATTACCGACAGCTACGAAAACACATGTCCACTATCGACCTCATCAGCTATTTAGAGGGAAAAGCAGTAACAACAACAGCTGGTGGGGACCGGAGTTGGACCGAATGAGAACAAAAATGAGAAGGTTACTTAACAGAGCAATGAACACAAGAGCTGAAGAGGACTGGGATAAGTACAAAACAGCTAAAACAGACTATAAGAAAAGACTGAGATACAGAAAATCAGCCACATGGCGGAATTTCTGCGATAACATATCCACTGTAACACAGGCAAACAGAACAAGGAAAATCCTTGCAGACCAACCAAGGCAACTACTGGGCACCCTGAGGAGACAGGATAATAGCACCACCAGTAGCCCAGCAGAGACAGAAAGGCTACTGGTTGAGACCCACTTCCCAGGATGCAAGGTAGTAAATGAGCAAGACCCGGAACAACACATAACGAACTACAATCCAACTGAAAGAGAATGGAAGACAGCAGAACGCATAACAGAACATAGCAAAACGACCTGGGCGGTAAATAGTTTTGATGACTTTAAATCGCCGGGAACAGACGGAATCTACCCAGCCCTACTAAAGTGGGGAGGACACATACTAATAAAACATCTATCCAATCTACTGTGCAGCTGTATAGCCTTTAGGTATATACCACAGAAATGGAGGGAAGTGAAAGTGATTTTCCTACCAAAACCAGGAAAAACCGATTATTCGGATCCTAAGTCTTTCAGACCAATCAGCCTAACGTCCTTCATGCTAAAAACACTAGAAAGATTATGTGACAGAGAACTGAAGGACACGGCTCTAAAAAACATAGCAATCCATCCAAACCAACACGCCTACAGTCAAGGTAAATCAACTGACTCAGCTCTCCATGCTGTAGTAAGCAACATAGAGAATGCGTTAGCGAGGAAAAACTCCTGTCTAGGCACCTTCATCGACATAGAGGGAGCCTTTGACAAGACCAATTTCAGCAGCATTCAACAAGCATTACATAGACATGGAACCAATCCGCTCATAATCGAATGGATAATGAATATGCTAAGACAGAGAATAATAAGACTAACCGAAAATCAAAATCACCAGGCACTAGTCATGAGAGGATGCCCCCAGGGAGGAGTACTCTCACCATTGCTTTGGAACCTGGTTGTAAACGATTTGATAACAAAACTAAACAACAAACACTTTATGACTATAGGGTACGCAGATGACTTAGTAATACTAATCAGCGGCGTAGTAATAAGCACACTGTGCGATCTCACACAGACAGCACTGAGAATAGTAGAGAAATGGTGCAAGGAGAATGACCTATCGGTAAACCCAAAAAAGACCGACACAATTCTCTTCACACACAAACGAAAACTGGGTACATATGCAATGCCAACACTTTTTGGCACAAAACTGACACTTTCAAAGGACGTAAAGTATCTAGGCATAATCCTGGACGATAAACTGAACTGGAACAAACACCTGGACAATAAACTGAACAAAGCAACAGTAGCCTTTTGGCAATGCCGGAGGATGGTGGGAAAAAGATGGGGACTTGCCCCTCACATTATACTGTGGCTGTACAAAATGGTAATAATGCCAAAGATCAGCTACGGCGCGGTGGTATGGTGGCCCCGCACCCAGCTAACTACAGTAATAGACAAACTAAATAAAACACAAAGACTAGCATGTGTGGCTGCAACGGGCTGCATGAGAACTACTCCGACTGCGGCTCTAGAAATAATGCTAGGACTCCTGCCACTACACATATACATACAGAAAGAAGCGGCTGCCACAGCTCTTCGTTTGAAAAATCTAAACCTATGGACATCTTTCAGCTCATCGCACAAAAAGATCTATGAAAATACGATCTTAAAACTGCCCATGCTGGAAGCGCCCATCGACAAAATACCAAAAACTATGATCTTCTGGAAAGATTACGCCATATCGTTAACAGAAGATCCGAAAGAAGGACTAAACCAAATAAACCTAAGAATATTCACAGATGGCTCAAAGACAAACGAAGGGACAGGATGTGGTGTCTTCTCAGAGGACCTGAACATACACATCACAAAGTCCCTTGGTGAACACAATACGGTATTCCAAGCTGAATGTTTAGGAATAATAGAAGCTTGCAATGCTATTACAAGACGACAAGTGAAACACGAAACCATACTAATACTGTCAGACAGTAAATCGGTACTACAAGCGCTATGCAGCGACAAACTTACTTCAAAGCTTATACTTGAATGTCATCGAAGCCTCACTGAAGTGAGCAAAGAAGGCAACAAAGTAACAGTACAATGGATAAAGGGGCATAGTGGATCAAGAGGAAACGATGCAGCGGATGAACTGGCCAGGAAAGGTTCAGAAACACCGGCATATGGACCCGAGCCAATCATGCCCCTACCAATATCCTACATACACAACCAGCTAGAACAACATCACAGACAACTGCACAACAAGTACTGGAATGAAATGAAGACATGCAGGCAAACCAAAGAAATTCTACCGGAACTGAACCACAAACTTACCAAAATATTACTGAAAACACCAAGAAGCCAACTACGTAAAATAGTAGGATTAATAACAGGACATAACACACTAAACAAACACCTACATATTATGGGTAAAACGGACAGCCCCATGTGCAGAGCGTGCATGGCAGAAGAAGAAACAACAAAACATATTCTCCTAGACTGTAAACAGGTAGAAGTATATAGGAGCAAATACCTAGGGAATCCATGCACACTAAAGGAAGCAACTAGCAACCTGAAGACCTTGCTAGGCTTCGTGGAGGAGCTGGGGTGGTTAGAGTAGCGCTACCTCGTTTCACGCAAAATAGGCACATTGGATGTCGAGTTGCGGAAAATGCCCAGCAAAACTAACTAACTAACTAACTAGCCATCCTGTAGATACCTACGCTGTTCTGGAGTCACAAGGCAGAATTTTACATGATTACAACATAACTGAAATAAACGGTCTCTTGGACTAAATTAACATAGGAGCTTATATTTTGTGTTTATCGCTAGTAGTCTTATATGCTCTTTCTAATAGCAAGTAATCACTGATCAGTGATCCGCATTGTGCCCGCTGCGTTCGCTGCGCGAGCGCTTGATATCGAGCAAACCTAATCGAAATAAGTGACGCTTAATTCCCATTCACATAAAGCTTTTTTACATTTGAGTGACATACGCATTAGATATCCAAAGATCGCGGGAGAACTATAGAATAATATAATATATGTACTTAGGTATACGCAAGTCTAAGTGAATGATAAACAAACGGTTATGTAGTTTTATGATTGATGAAAATTACGAAACTTTGACCGCTCTAAGTATTTACTAAATTCGATAAATTTCTGTAATGTACGATTATTGAGGTTTACAATTAAATGAATTTTCCAATAATGCTACACTTGATAAGCGCGACAGATTTGGAAAAGGGAAAAATGGGCGGGAATAACTAATTTAACACAGCTGCAAGTGTCAACCATAAAACCAAGCATTACGAAACCGTTTAAAGGCTATGATCGAACATAATTAACGCAACAGATACGGTAATAAATAGTACAGTCATAAAAGTGCACATTAAGAACTAGTTCCACGCAACGCAGGTGCAATTCATGGATGACAACTTTCGTTTTAAAATTGAAACGTTGCATAATAAATAATTAGAACATTTTGAGCTTATATATAGGGAAGAAGATAATTATTAGATTTTAAGGATATCTCGAACGATCTTTTAGTTATTAAGTGTTTGACAACTTGATATGTGGCAGATAGTTTTGCCGCGGTTTTAATACAATTTGACTTTGACATTAGATTACGACTTAAGGAAAAACTGAAGCTGTTGAATAGATTTGTATTGCTTTAATTATGTAAAAACTCAAAAATAAATAAACAATTGTAAATTTACTCGGTGTTTTAGTGTGTTTATATAATGAAGTTTTAAATACTATTTGCAATGTAAAGAATAAAAAAATAAACTTTAAAAAATGATAACAAGAGCTTCTCGTAATATGTACGCATTTTTTCTGAAACTTACGTCCTATTTTTTGTGACACTTATAAATAACTATAAGCATGACTCATTGGGATTTTAATGAAGTATATTATAGTTAATAGTACGTACTTAAACAACGGTTACTTATCACTATGATACATATTATATTCAATAAGGTTTCAAACGCGTTAAATATACCTTTTAATCACGCTCACGCCTCGAAGCCATTTCAAAGTAAAAAAAGCTCAAATAAAAAGCTACGCGTTAAAAAACTAGCCAATAACAAATTAATAGGTATGATTGGCTATACTCAATTTAAATACATAATAACAGATCATAGTCGACCGGTCTGGCCTAGTGGGTAGTGACCCTGCCTATGAAGCCGATGGTCCCGGGTTCGAATCCCGGTAAGGGCATTTATTTTGTGTGATGACACAGATATATGTTCCCGAGTCATGGTTGTTTTCTATGTATTTAAGTATTTGTATATTACATATATTATATATATCGTTGTCTGAGTACCCACAACACAAGCCTTCTTGAGCTTACCGTGGGGCTTAGTCAATTTGTGTAAAAAGTGTCCCATAATATTTATTTATTTATATTTTAAAAACTGTAATAGATGTCATATATTATAGAAAAAGTGACGAAGCCCTCTAGTGGTGAAGGCCGGATATTTATATTTATTTATATTTATAGTCATCGCTCCTCTATGTACAACAAAACGACTATAACTGAGTTAACGTGACTGATTGGGACGTTCGTACCTACCTAAACATATCATGCGTGCCCCAATGAAGTCAGAATCTCACAATGGATGTCTAAAGGGCCCCACTGACTATCAGTCCGCCGGACGATATCGGCCTGTCAGTTAGAACAAAAATTTGACAGCTCCGAACAACTGACAGGCCGATATCGTCCGGCGGACTGATAGTCTGTGGGCCCATTTACTGTTCCGGGTGGGGTGACCAGAGACCGGGTGTCTTTACAAAGACATAATCCTTGACCTAATTTCCAAAATGCAAACACCGGTTTTAGAGAACAACAGTCCCACACAGGTCGTATTACTTATTGTTTGCACGATAAGCGATGGGAGAGTTTGCCGAAATTACAAGATATTTCTTTGAAAATTGCTCGCCCTATGATCGTAATGAGCGCTTTCTCGATTTTAAACACAATATTAGGCCCTACGGTTATATAATTACATACAATGACGCGTAAATATAATTTTGTTGAACATTTGCGAAAAAGGAAACTAGTAGCATCAAATGGTTTTCGGCTTCAACTTCAAGCTCGTTTAATTATTTAAGAGCACTTTTGAAATAAATATACACTTATTGGATCGATTATTATATTGTCACTTATAAACACTAAAGTAGGAATGAAATCTATAATATAATCACTAACACACGATCACACAAAACTTTAGTTATAGTATTTTCTTAAATGGACAATACCTTTCCACTGTCACGTAAATAATACGTAAACCGTACTACGCTTTTATCATGGTTTAGTTTACAGCCATAACAGCCATTCCTGTGACACATTTATTCAATTTCTTTTTGTAAACCCCGTAGAAATTAACTCTATTATTTAATTGCTGGTGTGGTATACAGCGTATTAAATAAAAGCACGTCTTAGTGTAGTTTTAAGGGACGAATTTAGAAAAAAAAGCACTAATATTACAAGTACTTGTCATACTCGTGCGAGGAAAAGCAAAAGGGTGAGTTATGTTTTTAGTCATATTTTGGTCCAAGATAGTAGTTAGGTTTTTAGGTTTCCGTAGCCAAAAGGTGATATTTACGATTATTATATTATAATGCTATAGAATGAATACCTAAGGCTTTAATATTAGTTATTCGTTGGTAAATCTATTGACACATTAGAACAAAGTGCATATGTGACGTTTTCAACCAAAATGTACCAAATTGTCGCTAGTCGATAAGGTTGATATCAAATTGAAGCGACATGGAAATAGCGCCTTATTGACAACCGACAATAAGTACCCTTTTGGTTGAGAATGGCACATATATTTAACAATTATATCATAAAAATATGTATATGTAAACGTTTAACTTAAAATTGTGAAATTAATTAGATGTAGTGATTGCACACAACTATAAACATGATTAATTATTAAATTAAGTATTATAATAAACGTACATAACCTACTACGACTTGGTAGCGCTCTAAAATTGGTTACTGTTTTCGTATTAAATAATAAATTATTGTACATAGTCAAATAGTACGCTATTGTTTAATTATCGATTTTCCTTGACACATGACATAGTGATTTACATATATTATTCTAAATTGCGTGTTGGTGTGCACGCGCCGCAATGGGTAAGTCTTTAAGTACTTACTTCATAATGACAGTAAAAAATATACGCAAAAAGTTTTTTTTTGTTTTAACATTGCCATCGATCTTTTTTTTTACTGCGTGCTTAACACTGAACATTGCAGATGGAGATTCCATACAATTTTTCAGTAAGTAGGTACAATCAAAGATAGATATAACTCCGTAATAGATAGATACAGTCTAAGGAAAAAACGTGCCTCGAAAATCAAGAAAATTTGATTCTCGTTCAGAGGGCGCTACTAGTTTTGGCCTACAGTCGTATAGATGGCGTTGACGGTTTCGTTTGTTATTTAACAATTTTAACGCATATCACTGAAAGAACATGGATCAAAATCATAAAAATAATTAATGCAAATAAAAAAAAATAATTTATCTATATTTAAATACATTCTATCATATTTTTATAAATCTTCATTTTTAGTTTTAAAGTGTGTCGACAGATGGCAGTGAATTTACTGGGGTTACAAAATTTACTAAGACAGTACCGCTCTAGTATAAGTTACTCTATGGTACAATATAACATACTTACCTACTTATAAGTAGGTAAGTATAGCATTAAAAAAAATACCTAATTATTTTTTATTTCAAGGACAGGTCATCTTTTGCGATTTAGTAAGGCGCAATGGAGATCAATACATGTTAACTTTCGAATGACCGACTCCAGGTTTTACCATAATATACTTATGTTAAGAGCAATCTGTCCAAATAATATACGTATTATTGAAAACAAAACAACAACAGCATTTAATTATGTTTCCGTAATGATTCATGCAGTGCTGTGAATCTTTCGTTACTAGTATATTAGTACAAATCTTACTGTAACATATTTATTATCTTAAACAAACTGCGGCCGACCTGTCACTCAAAAATGGTCACGTTTTCTCATTTGTAGTCTGACTCTTTCGCACTTATGCAATGTTCATATACGTGATGGCTTCCCTTTCCTACACTTCTGCTCTTTATGCGTAAGCATAAAAATTACAGGTCTGTATTTCAAACAGCTTTAGCACTATGACAGATGTCATCACAGTCATCTCAGTACGATTTTGCGAGATTTTGCGATTTAAGGTTATAAATTGTGTTGTAATGACCTGTGTCACCGCACCCAAGCTGTTTGAAAAATACTATAACTGTGTTTCAGATTATGGGTTTGGTCCGATAGGGGTTTTCCTCCCGCGAACGTTCTTTGTATGGAATTAGGTTTCTACCAAGATTTTACTCGTAGAAGGAGTACAGTATGAAATTTCCTATAAAAAGTGAGAGCACCAAAAATTAGTATTTTTTCAGTATTTTGTTATTTTACTTACAAAAATAGAAATATTTAGAACTAGTTTTTTATTAAACTGCTTACCATAAACTCATCCACTGATCTACTATAGTGTTTTCTATCTCATCATAATACACAACTAGATTCAAACTTATACACAACTTTCTGAAGCGTACTTACGAAACATTTTAAATTTAAAAGAGATAACATGTTCTACATAAAAAGTGATAACAAAAATCAAAGTATATTAATAGAAACAATTTAATATGTCCATAATTGAGTGGAGTTTAATTATGACACACGCACCAGCAAAATCCCATACAACATCGACAAACACAGGCCACGCACCACGCACACTGATGTCCATTGCACACAGACGCGCCACGGCCTCGGTTGCGTAAGCGTCGCGCCTCGAAGGTCCTCGGCGTGTCCTTGGCCCTCCCCAGCCCTCGGGCCGGGACCGAGGTCCCAGAGGCCGTGAGGAAATCAGGAATTACAAAATCAGTTAGCGGACGGCGACAAGTATCGCCCACGACTCCAACGTGGGATGATGAAGATAAGATTGGTGCAGAAATGGAGTTATGCAGATAATTTTGACAGTTATTGGTAAAATTTAATAAAATTGCAATAAAGTCACCAAAACGTAAATTTTATATCAACAGATAGATAGATAGATAAATAATTTATTTGGCAACAGGTTGTTTCGATATTAAAAAAAGGAACCCTCCATATTGCGCGGAGCGTATTAGGGAGGTATAATGCCTTACCGATTAACATAAGGACGGATGAATAATTGAATATATACTCTATTTCACCGAGAGGGCCCTGACGCGAAAAAGGCTGCAGCATATACAGTTTACTAATTATTATTATTAAAGTAAGTACATTTCTCATCTCTCTGCAATTCGTTGTGGTAACAAATATTTGTTTAATTAACTGAAAAAGAACATGGATTTTGTCCGAGGCTATGTGCTGCTCTAGCGATTTTTTTACAGGACACTGTCGGTAAGAGCGTGCTACTTTCAATCCGGAGGTCGCGGGTTCAAACTCCGGCTGGTCCCAATGAGTTTATCGGAACATATGTACGAAATATCATTTGATGCTTACCAGTTGCTTTTCGGTGAAGGAAAACATCGAGAGGAAACCGGACTAATCCCAATAAGGCCTAGTTTCCCCTCTAGATTGGAAGGTCAGATGGCAGTCGCTTTCGTAAAAACTGGTGCCTACGTCGAGGATTAGTTGTCAAGCGGAACTCAGGCTCCCATGAGCAGTGGCAAAATGCCGGGATAACGCGAGAAAGAAGAAGACTGTCGGACTAGTCGAAAAAGCTCGTAAGGAGGTATTTGAAAACGAAAAAAAAAACCGGCTAAGTGCGAGTCGGACTCGCGCACGAAGGGTTCCGTACCATTACGGAAAAAACAGCAAAAAAAATCACGCTTGTTATTATAATATTTATATTATTCTGTTTTTAGTATTTGTTGTTATAGCGGCAACAGAAATACATCATCTGTAAAAATTTCAACTGTCTAGCTATCACGGTTCATGAGATATACGGACAGACGGACGGACAGACGGACAGCGGAGTCTTAGTAATAGGGTCCCGTTTTTACCCTTTGGGTACGGAACCCTAAAAACAGTTAATTCGTTAACATTCGTTCTTATCAATTATAATAAAACATGTCATTACGTTTCGCCTGCAACTCGCTAGAAGTTGCCACGTCTTGTCTAATCACGTTGTTATCAAGCAAATGCCGAATGCGGTAGGCCTACCAAATGTAAGGTTATCTCGCAAAGATAAAACACGTGCCCGCATTTTGGGCCGGTTTCTAAGAAGCGCATATCATAGCAACAAACTTCGTTCATATTCTATTACGTGGAACAATAGAAAAAATGACGAATAGGTGACTGAACATAAACTAATTATTATTGTAATTAAAGCATGCTAGATCCTAACTTAATAATCATAAGATTCATAAGTTGGAACCTTGTATGAAATAGCGAATTCCACCTAATACAAGTTATATTAACTTAAACGGAGGATTCGACAGACATGTAACCCACAGCATGTTATACAAACAAATATTTTTTTATTTTTTTTAACATCAGTAGGAAATATGAGTCGTTGATTATATGAATTTGATTAGACTAACCTATGTAAGTTATGTAACACATATTACAAAGTTATAAAAGATTTTTATGTTCTAAAGATAAATCCCGTGTTTACAAAAACTGCACACAAAACTTAACCCATCCTCACATCTGCGCGCCATCGAATCTATGATAAAATTATTGAGTTCGTATTTTAAAAGTATGTTCGTGGTATGCGCTACGCTCGTCTCTGATTGGCCACTAGGATTCGGTAGTCACGAGTACGGAAACGCAGAGTGTAACAGAAAGATTGTACTATAAATTGTAGAGCCGACCTTCATACCTACGCGGTGCCATGTTTCAATAAAAACACACGTAAAGTTTATGTTAGAGTTGGTATAGTTTTTGTTAGATTTTTTTCAAATGCACGAATATTATATCCAAATTCAAGGTGAAATAGTTAAAAACAAATGAATACAAATCAAAGTGCAAACAACATTGCAAAACAACAACACATGCATGGTCATTACAAGTGACTTGGATGAAATGTGAAGTTTATTGGCGTTCTACGCACACTTGGACCACATATTGTCTAACCCTAACGTATTGTAATTATCAGTGCATACAAAAAATCAATCTTAAAGGGATCGAAAGTGTTATGATTAAATTTTTAAAGGCCAAAACATCTGATAACTAAACACAACTTAAAACGAAAATGCCCTGAGACATCCTCAGCGGCCGGGTTGCAGCGGAGGCGCGCGCTAGGTGCTAATCGGCCGCCACGGCCCGCGCGGGGCCACGACAGTTTCTATGCAAATGCTAATACGTTACGAGACCAGTTTCGCAGAGTTCCGGGCCCACCCGAGCCATCTATTCACGACCAATTCATAAACTGGATTGTATGGAATTCATTAAAAAACCCTCATTGGTAGGGATTCGATTGATGTTCAAATCATAGATAAAAACGTCTTCGTGAATGATGTCAGACCGTGAACCGGTCGTGGGAGATCTTTAAATGAGAATTAATGATGCAATATCGCTTAACAAAAAAGTGTAGATACGAATGTCTCATTATCAAGTTCAATAGCCTCAAAACGACAGCACGTGTATGCAAAACCGAGACACCGGCGCAGCAGTGTGCAAAAATGTCCTCTGTAAGAGGCATTTTAAGGTGCATACTGCCAGTCTCGCGCTCTTGAAATTTATCGTATGCTGCGTATCGAATGTATCGATACAATTTGTCAATGCCAAATCGCAGTAGGCACTCATTAAATCTGTTTGGATGGGATGACTCCTTGTTTTGGGGCCTTTCTACTACACTTACGCACTTCCTGGTCCAAATATTTTTCTAACGCACAAACATATGCCTACAACAATCGCGTTGCGTGGATCTTGATAACAATAGAAATAGACAATACTTTCCTCGTATCCATGTTTCCAATTCCAGAGTCCTTGAATCGTTAATAGAAAACCATTAGAGCTCAATAGAGCCGTGCACTCATAGTACGTATCACTGCAGTGTTTTGTTTTGTTCACTGGTGTTTCGTATCACTGTGGCTTACACTTTATGTTGGCACCGTGTATTCACTTCCGCATATTGCCGCGCGCCGCGCCCGCGCCGCCGTGGTTGCCGCTAAGAGCCGAGCTCGCGAATGCGACCGCGCGACCGCCGAAAAGTCTTCGTGCCGAACGAATGCAGAAAATTCGGACGCGTCGAGTGGGGGGCGCTCTACGACTAGCCGAAACGCGTACGTGCAACGCTTCGCTATGAAAAAGTCCAAGGTTAACTCGCGCTGCCAAAAAAAGACGCTAGCAAAATAAAAAATGATGGTTAGAGGCACTCTCGCGGTGGTGCAGGCGTGCAGGCGTCTGCCGCGCCCGTCTGTGCTGCGTGCTACACAGAAATAAACCCACTCTGCACGCATGTTAATATAATAACAAACGCAATACTTTCCTGGTTAGACTATGGGCTAATGCAGGAATTCCCATCAAGTGTATTTAACGAGATCGTAAAATAAACTCAGAATAAGTTTGAAGAAAAACGATAATCATTTACATAGTTGTCACAAAGTTAATTGACGGTATTAAGATAATTAAATTATTACCTGCGGCTTTACCCACAAATCTTTAAAAATCCTAATTAAATTGACAGCGAAGTGTCCTACAGGAAGGTCGCGAATGGCGAAACGAGTTTGACGTTTTTTTATGAAGACTCGTTGCATATTGCTTAAGAAAACAGGGAATCCCTGCCCAGAAGTATAAAATAGTTTTAACTCAAATACCGTATTGCCATTTAAATGTTATTTTCATAAACGTCACAGTAAGTAAGTCAGCAGCAGAAAGCAATCTTGGTGACAGGCCGTTTCCCGAGATTGAACGACGGCCCGCATCGAAAAGGCAAACGCAGCGTGACCATAAGGACTGATGATGAGGCATTACCCCGAATCAAACTAAGATTTGTGATTTCTCCTTTTTGGGGACTTTTCAGGACCTTTTTGGGATTTCTGGATAATTTATGCCGCTTTAAATACTTCGGAGGACATGTCCTAGTGACATTACAGTTGACGATATTTTCAACATATCTTTTGTTCTAAATCGTAGGTAGCGAAAAACCAACCACTATATAGCCTACAATTATGGTCCAGAAGTTTAAAGCGTAATGAAGTATCAATACCGACATTCTTTTTGGTGATAACTTAATTTTTTTCTTCCATTTGCATCGATAGTCTGCTAAAGAACTATATAAGTATAAGGCATTGATATAATACCAATAGTCACACCTGAACAAAGATAATCGATTTGGGTACATAGTTGGGAGCTCTCTACTGTTCGGTTCTTTAACACCCAACTAGGATAAAAAGATTAAAAAAATAATGTCAATCCAAAATCATTAATGATCTGGCTGCTAGAAGTTGACTGAATAAATTGTACATTAACCATCAAATAGATAATGACAGGCAAAGCGTGATTTCAGTGTTTTTTTCTGTTCGTTGTACCTTTACAAACATTTTGACGACTAAGACCTATACATATACATATATAATATATTATGATTTTACCTTACATCAAATACATTAGAAACTTATTAATGTTTACGACCTTGACTGTACACGAATACAACCTAAATGCCTATGAAGCCCATAATCACATGACCTTTTCCTTTATACAATCACATTAATTATGGAACTTATATATTATCTATAGGGGACAAAATTCAAAATTGCCTGTATGGATGGACCGAGTCGGCCCTTCTTCAGTGGCCTCGCGTTCTAGTTCCGTATTTATATGTATACATAAATTATTAAATGCAGTAAAATATAAAGAATAACACAATTTAGTGAACACTGTTCCCTTATCAATAATAGCAAGGCCACGTGAATTATGATAACGTTCGAATTAGAAGTAGGGTGTTGTTTTTTTTTGTGTAGAGATTTTCAATAGATGCGGTTTTGAAGCGGTGGTGGCCGAGTGGATATGACG
The DNA here is from genome assembly GCF_947568885.1 of Cydia strobilella. Classification (NCBI taxonomy): domain Eukaryota; kingdom Metazoa; phylum Arthropoda; class Insecta; order Lepidoptera; family Tortricidae; genus Cydia; species Cydia strobilella. The sequence goes on from NC_086044.1 coordinate 19,645,108, forward strand.
TCCGACTCTCAATCCAGAGGTCACACAAGAACAAGATGGAAGGATGTAGTGCTAAAGGACATGAGTGCAAGTTATCCGAGGACGATGTCATGGACAGGGAGAAGACGAGAAGGTTAAGCAGGAAAGCTGACTCCACCACCATGTGGGATAGATAACTAGGAAGAGAGAGAGAGGGTAAATTCGTAAGAGGGTTTTTTTGGAAATAACAAATATGTACTACACTAGAAGCACGTTTAACTGAAGCAGCAGTAACGCAGCGTGCAACTTAGGCGGACAACGCGCGGGGCGAATCAATCCTTTGATACATATAGAAGTGTCCAACGTGGGCGATCTCGTTGCGAACGCGGTTGGCCCGCCGCGCCGCTTCGCTTCGCGTTCGCGAGTTGTTCGCTTACGTAAGACGCAGCGTAAGCAAGATGCCTTGGTAAGCATTGCAGTACCTAGCTTAAGTGTTAGTAAAGTATGAAGTGCTTCTGGTTTTATAGATATATGCCATTTTCATAATTATCCCGCTCCCGAAGTTACCCCAACGCACAGATAGCATTAAATACTTAATTTAATGACTTCGACAAAAATATACCAGTATACTATGTTTTTGTAAAACCATTCAATCTACACAAAATGCAGCTTAGCGGCTGGCATCGCAATTGCAATTTCTCAGCTAAATAAAAGTTCGCGTTAAATCTGACTGTTATATCCTATATAAGTGCTTTTGAAATACTGAACAAGATTTTTCTTTGAAGTTTGGACTTTTGATATTTTATTTTATTAGGACGGGGACGTTTGAAACAGTTTTTGTTTAACCGCCTGTAACTATTTTATTTTTACAGTAAGACCCTCCGATGTGCCTGTATTATTAAAGGTTATTTAAATGTACTATTTTCCTTGTAGTACAGTTGCCTTAGTCACAGAAGTCATAATCATAATGTTGACAGGCTTCAAAATATTTAGATCACTACGGTTTCACTCACTAGTATTTTTTGTCGCTTTTGGCGACATATGTTTCGGACTCGTCGGGACGGGAGTCCTTCCTCAGGCAAGAGTGTCCAGGGCAGCTGTACTCCGTGCATGGAAACATGACGCCAAAAGCGACTAAAAATACTAATGAGTGAAACCGTAGTGATCTAAATATTTTGAATATGTCTCACGATAGTTTAATTTCGATTGATGACAGGCTTTTACTAAGTCATTCATAACTTGGTTAAATAAAATGATTTATCGAACGCATTTTTCGTCCATACCCGAGTTTCATTATTGTCCCCTTTCCACGAATCCCCTTGCCCAATCGGAAGCGAACCTGAAGACAGAATTTTCCGGAGACAGGATAAAAGATTAAATTGAAGATAAATATTTGTATGTAAAACGACGATTCCAGACAGGAAACGTAGGAAACCAAAAAAGATAAAAGTAAGAATAAAAATTTTCAGTTGTCCACACGTATTTGTAGTTGTGGATCATCCATTAATTACGTCACACGTTTAGGGGGAAGGAGGAGGACAAGAACATGTGACATGTTGTGACAAGGGGGAAGGGGGCCGTCACAAACTTTGTGACGTCACGTCACTTTGACTTCATCTACATATAACCTGCAATTGATTTTATTTGTTTTTAATTCGCTGTACAGATAAATAACTAGCTTTTCAACAATAAATTGTTTTGTGTTATTCCTAATCGATTTTGTCTTTTTTTTAATAGCCTATCTTGTCTCCCACTGGTGGGCAAAGGCCTCCCTTTTCTTCCGCTACTTATCACGGCTTGGTGCATGCTCCCGACAGTCGCTGTAAAAAGCGTCGAGCTCATCCTGCCATCTCTTTTTAGGTCTGCCTATGCCGCGGCTTTGTGTCTCTATAAAAAAACTATCAAATAAGTAATAATACCTAATTAGAACTGCTGATTCGTTTTGAACAAAATTGCCACATATGTGATTTCACACTAGGGGGGAAGGGGGTTGCCAAATGTGATCTATTGTGACAAGGGGTCCAACAATCATGACGTAATTTATGGATGAACCTATTACACGCGACATATTTGGATGAGTCGAGTTCTCTATTTCTAAGCGTTGAGTGCTTAGGCTAGTCAACGTTGATTAATTATTAGTGTTAATTAATAATTCACGTTTAAGTTTTAGTAGCCTAGCGGTAAGGTGTGACTTTTAATCCGCAGGTCGCGGGTTCGGGTTCAAACACTGGCTCGTACCAGTGTGATTTTCGGAACTTGTATTACGATGTATTGTACGACTCTATTTTTCCATATAATATATATTTATGTATAGCAAATAATATATATAGCTACTTACATAATTATAAAACCCAATATACGTATATTAAATACGTACATAAAAATAAAAAATACCAGTAATGCATGTTTATTTAATTAAGCTTTTTTAATTGACTAAGTAAACTTTATATTATAAGAAAATTGTTTATCCAAAATCCGATCGCTCTCTAAAATTGTGTCACATATATTGTAACTAGCCCTAGCACAGGCCCCGGTCTTTTTGGGCTGTTACTGCACACTATGTCTTTAAATGCTGGCTTAAATTAAAATGTATAATTAGAAATAGTGAAAAGTTTGTTGTATATATTTAATGAATAAAATAAAAATAAAAAAAGATGTATCATTTGATAATTACCAATCTCTTTTCGGTGAAGGAAAACATCGTGAGGAAATCGGATTCAGTTTCCCCTTTGGGTTGGGAGTTCAGATGGTAGTCGCTTTTGTAAAAACTAGTGCCTACGCCAATTCTTGGGATTAGTTGCCAAGCGGACCCCAGGCTCCCATGAGCCCTGGCAAAAAGCCGGGACAACGCCAGGAAGATGATGATGATTCACATTAAGTATTATGTAAGAACTAACCGTTTTCTACCGCCTATATAAAACAAAGGGCTTACAAAATTATTTTAGCTATCTAATCAGCGGAGACGCACACAAGTGCAAGGTTTATCAGTGGGCGTAAGAATAACAATTTCTCGGATTCACACTGAGCCCTTTATAAAATTATGTGCGCAGTCTTTATACAATAAAAAAGGCAAATTTCCATTTATTTATTTTAAGAAAATAGTAAATGTATGCTTGGCTTTTCCACCGGAAAGGCGACGCGAAGTGGATTGAATTGTTTCATAAGTTTAGTATTTAATGACAACTTCATCGCTAAATATACCTATAAAAAGGGACCTTATTGTCGATGGCGCTTACGCCATTATTAACGATGCTCCGATATAAATACAATGCCGCGCGACGCTGTGCGGCGTAAGCGCCATCGACATTAAGGTCCCTTTTCATAGAAAATGCCCCATATCAGAGATCACTTCCCTCGTCTCACCGGTTAAAATAAATCGGTCAGGCAATATTTATAGAGCCTTATGGTAATGTTCCAATTTGCTTTAAACCCAAGTTACACGACATTATACATTCAATCTTTAATTCAGTTCAAACGTTGATTAAAATGTGGCATGTGTCTCATTAGAACGAATATTATAGTTGCCATTGACATATACCTAAAGACGGGCCTTACGGGCGATAAGAATGGGGCCAGTACAGTGGCGTCACGCACACGAATTCGAGCCAATTGTGCATTCTAACGCCACAGCGCGATTGGTTGATGAGTTCGCATCACGCGCGCGATTGGTCGCAACTAGACTGCACGATTGGCTCGAATTCGTGAGTGACACCACTGAACTAGCACCATTCTTAGTGTCCGTAAGGCCCGCCCTTATAAGTCAATGGTAGTTGCAAACTTTCTCATCCTATTCTTTACGTTAATTTTACGCTTATCAATGATGAATTCAGAGCAACAAAACTGCAAGTATCCATTTAAATTTTAGATATAAACCGCATATTTCCCTGATGATGATGTTGATGAATGTTGAAATTTGTACCAAATATGCGAAACCGCAAACACCCCCTAAACATCTAGTTACATGTAGTTACGCCAATAGTGTAACAATAAGGTAACTAAAAAACAATACATTTAAAATATATTCCGTCGAAGCTAGTCGTTAGTATAATAACTACAAAAAATCTGTTAATTAAATACTACAGCCGGGCTAGCACATGATTGGCGCGAGAGTATCTCGCCGCGACATAGACTACCTTCATTCATACAGTTAGTAAAAGACGGGTAGTCTATCTCGCGGCGAGATACTGTCGCGCCAATCATGTGCTCGGCCTACTGTACGCCGAGCACATGATTGACTGTATAAATTAAAGAGGGACGGGTAGTCTATGTCGCGGCGAGATACTCTCGCGCCAATCATGTGCTAGCCCGGCAGCTACAGGTGCGTCTAGATCTATCGATTGCCCCACTAGTGCACAAATGTGTCAACAGTACAGTAAGTAAGTACCAAAAGTAGGGTAGAGTCTGTGCGGAAAGAGAAGAGTCGTAAAATGTATGGGAACCCTTACATTCCACGACTCTTCTCTTTCTGCACAGACTCTATTAAGATATTTACGTGCAGTAAGAAAACACAAAGTTTATTCGAAATCAGACCTTACGTCAACGTCAGAAGGACTATATCATATTATTGCATTTTTTACTCAATCTGTATACTTTCTCATATTTTGTTCGCATATCATAAATAGTCGTCAATGTTCATCTTATTTCATTGCATTCGTACCGAAACCTATTTAGATACATAGTCCGATTTCTCCTTTCATCCATACCGTTCGCAAGGGGGTGACTATGTCGTTGTTTTCAATTTTTTTATCGAGCTCTGGCGATTCGAACGCATAGGCATACCAGTGTAACAGAAAAATCGAGATCCATAATAACTATTTGGTATCAGAGAGCGCTTTTATACTGGTTTGATAAGTGTTCGCCTTCATATGCTATTAGAATGAGCCCGGAAGCGCAATAACGATGCTCTTAGAATACAAACAACTTATTTTCTTTTCCCACTATTCGCAATAAGCCACCTTTTCCACATTTCGACAATAGTTATTGATTTTATATTTGTGCTCCCTGATATAAATATTGATTACGTTTGATGGTGAAAAGCAAAAAACCGCGTTCTATCCACAGCAGACTTTACTATATTTTCCCTTAATGATATTAGAAGCAACTGGTGTTGCTTTATGTAAATTATTTTGGCGCCATCAGCATAACAAGATGAATTTTATTTATAAGTAACTAAGGTTGATTTTTGCATTTCCGATGCTACGCGCTGCGTAAAGCATTACCTACATAAAATACGAACAAAGTATTTTAGGTATGGCAATGAAAGAGCGCCACCTACACACAAGAAAGAGGCACAAAGCTACAATATAACCATACGAGTATTGTAGGCATTGAGGAGTACAACTATTACTCAGAGTCTAATATGCGTTTTCTGCGCACGTCTAAACGTAAGCTTACGCGGTTACTTTATAGGTATTTTTCCTTACTTCCGCGGTCTAAGGCTCTTTTCAGGGTGGCTCAGAACTGCATTATATATATGTGGTATTTTCTATAAAAAGGGACCTAATTATCGATGGCGCTTACGCCATTATTAACGAGTCTCCGATATTAATACAATGCCGCGCGACGCTGTGCGGCGTAAGCGCCATCGACATTATGGTCCCTTTTCGTAGAAAGTGCCCCATATGGCAATTTTTTACTGCATTTTGTTATTTTATAAACTGTTTTATTGTGTATTCCAGTATAGAAACAAAATTTCAAGTTGCTAATACTACACCTACACGACTACAAATACCTACTTTATCGCCTGTTTTGATTAAGGTATAGGGAGGTTTCATTATTTCATCAATATAAGACTTGTTGCCTGTTCATACATCCATAAATGAAAAAAGGAAACTGAACACGTCCGTTATGATTTCGTAAGACTGAAAAATGAAATAGTACAATGTGCAACGAGGGGGGTAAGTACAATTTTGCAAGTGAATTATAGACTCGAGTTTGCAATATTTATGCACAATGTTTTTCATCACACTTAAAAAGAAAAATCTTAAATTTTTTGACTGGCTGAGCATCGAAGGCACAGACCCGTCCGGCATTCAGCCACGATTAAAGATGTTATATAAATATTTTAAACAGCTATTAAATTCATCAAATTAAATATTTTTAAACATAAACAAAACAATAAAATTATAAACGTTAGTATTTTGAAAGTTAAACTAAATTTATACCTTGACTTTTAACAAGTACTTTACTTAGAACCCACTTAATTAGTGACATAATTTATAAAAAAGCTAAAACTCCCGTGGAAGTAAAATGGACTTTAGCTCCCGCTGCACATGCGTGAAATAGCACGCTTACTGAGCAAGTGTGATGAAAACAATATAAAGGGCGCGGAAATTCAAACGACCAGTTCGTTGACAATTTTTTTCACGAAGGCATTTCATGGCAGTTACTCTGATTGCCTGTCAAGCATCCAGCTCAAGCCAACCAGTATTCATGTGATCTTTGATAACGCACAGTTGATATGGATCTCTTACACTGGTTTGTACTCGGCCAATGCTCGCCTGCGTTCTGTAGGCTTTATCCATGGCAGCGCCACTCGCACTTCCACAAGTTCCACATCTGGACTAATATTTGCGCATGCGTACATACAAGCGTTCAATGTCAAACTCTTGCATCTGACTTGATAAATAGGTAACTGACAATGGCACCCGGCTTTACATATTAACCATGTTATTACTTTAATAGTACGGTTAACCGTTGCGTATATGAAAAATGAATTCACTTCCTTAATAGGCTTATAAGATTAAATACTCGTATAGAGTAGCGGCTACGAATATATCGCCTCCGTGCTGTTTTTACAGAACTGTTTTAATACCAGACCACACGTTCGTTAATTTAGCATCCTTGTTTGTTAGGAAAAGCTCTGATTTTTTTCTACATGCAGGGCACGAAATGATAGGAAAAATAGTGTACATAATAAACTCCTAAAATAACAATGACGGATTTAGACTATGGGTGTTTAAAACTAACTTAAATTAATAGGATTACCTATTAGATTACGTTGTTGTTAGACTATTCACAACATAAATACTAGCGCGTACATGACGATATTTTATTTACTACCTTAAATTTAATAGTTTTTAGTAGTACCTAGTTATTATATTACTTACAATTCTGTATAAATCACACGACTCACGACAAGCTTAGTTACTAACCTATTTAACGCGGGTGTTAAGTTAGAACTGTTTGTGTAATTTTATATTAAAATCATGCATTTAAGTTATAAAATTTATAAAAAAATCAAACCTTATTGTACCAAATGGCCATGAATAGAAATCAGCAGACAAAGGAAATGCACGTATCCGCTCAAATACTGCAAATTGTATAACGGCGATAACACGCCGAAAGCCGTGACAGTAACAGCGCCGCACCGAAACCGCAAACACAGAAAATATGCGGTACTCACGTTGAGTTGTCACTCCGCCATCGGCGGGCAAGCGAGCGAGTCTGGGCCGAAGGCCAGGTGGGCAGAACTCGGCCTGAAGCTGCGACGCCGCGGACGCGCGGTATCGAGGAAGTAAGTCCGGGCAAACTGTCAACGCTCGTGCGGAAATCGGGCGGCCTCCGCAGCGCGCACGCGCCGAGCACCCGTCAACAGCCGCCCTGCAGCCCGCCCGGGGGCCACCCCCTACGCACCTACCCTTTAAATCGAACGTCATATCCCGCCACACCGTTCGCCCCACCGCCCGCCGTAATTTCTGAAAAGCGCTGACTGCCCCCCCTCGACCCTAAAAAATGCATTGCGTAACGGTTTTATAAATTCCCAAAGTCTTTGTTTGTCCAATCAATTATCCACCTGTATTGGAGGGGCATCGGCGCGGAGACAATACTGTGTAATCAGTCGCTGTAATTGCGGTTTCGGGTTTTTTACAGTCTATTTTCGACTAGATCCTAAAAGTTTTAGTCGCTTTTTATTAAGGTTTCGGTGGATTATTGTCCTAAAATCTGGTGGTTTTATAGCTACGTGGACGGAGTGGCGAGGAGGAAAAATGAAATATGCGGGGACTGAGATATAAATATTGCCGCAAATTTCCCTTTATTGAATCCTGACAATTTTCGGTCGAACTAAAGACGTTCGCAATTTCCTGGAAATATCTGTTAACTGTGGGGAGGACGTCATAATTTTAAATTTTTTATGTAGTAGGTATAGAGCAATACGAGTCCATAAGAAAGACATTTATAACCCGTAAAATATATAAATAATAAAATTATATTTTTTGTAAACCTATTTTAAGGCATCGGACTTTCATTTTGATGGTTTTAACATGGGATATTATAGCAGCGACAGCTGGCTTAAAATTTTAAAGTATATTTAGGCGTATATAACCGTCAGGAAACTAATGATTATTGATTTTTCTTATTTTTTCCCCTAGAAATATTTTTTTAAATAGTAAAGACGAAATAAGAGTTTTGAATGATTCACGGTTAGTTTCACTAGAATTATATACAAAATAACAACAAAACAATACAAAAGGTAATCACGGTCTATATCCCGGTCAGTATAAGTTTGGTAAAGACGAAATATTTAAATTCACTCTTTTTTTCTTTTTCTTTATGATGAATATCTTAATTTCAATAATAAATAAATAAATAAAATATCTTTATTTCAGAACATTCAAGATTCCATACAATATTGTTAGTACCATCGTTATAGCTATGTGTTAGTAAATACATTAAAAATAAAAACAAAACTTTCAACAATAAAATCAAAATCCAATTAATTTAAATAATGAATACAATAAAAATAATTAATATTATGTCAGATTCAGAATAATATAGACTAGAATAATAATTAGAATGTCAAAAATTTACCATTTTTTTTTCTTAATTTAAATTCATGTAAATAATGATTTCATGTCAAAAGAGCAACAGATACACGCATAACAAATGTCGATATATGTATTTTACTTAATAGTTTTGACCCATGCACACAGGATGATCGGATCTATCGGCGATGACCTTCAGTATCCCGTTGTCGCTGCGTCGGATGCGATTTAGGATAGATGCGACCCGCTTTCGCCTTCGCTTATAATAATGTAACCGTTTAAATAGCATCTTTCTATACAAAGTGACTTTAATAAAATTAGATCGTACTGAAAGGGTTTGATGTTAACATGAGAGCTATTTTTGAACCCTGATAGGAATTGAAAAAAAAAAATTTTTTTTTTACCGTAATTTCAACAAGTGTATCCACGTGAATCAAACCCTTTTGTTTACTTTGACGACGATATATGTACTTCCAGCTGCTTTTCGCCTTTAGGGCTATTTAAAGACTCGTACAAATTGTCCTGTGCTGCGGTTCTTGCTATAGCCAGAACCGCAGCACAGGACAATTTGTACGAGTCTTTAAATAGCCCTAAAGGCGAAAAGCAGCTGTACCGCCTAGCGAAAGCGAGAGAAAGAAGTTCTCGGGATATGGCTCATATAAAATGTGTGAAAGATGATGCAGGTAAGGTGATTACGAAAGATGAAGCGATAAAAGAACGTTGGAAAGTCTACTTCGAAAGGTTGATGAATGAAGAAAATGAATGGGGCAGGGTGCTAGAGCACAGGCTGATAAATATGGGTGCAGTGAAAGAAATATGTATGGATGAAGTAAGAACGGCTGTGAGAAGTATGAAAAATGGAAAATCTGTAGGACCAGATGATATACCAGGAGAGGTATGGAAGTTATTGCGTGAGGATGGATGTATGTGGCTGACTTTATTCTTCAATAAGTTGTTGCATGAAGAAACAATCCCCGACGAATGGTGTGACAGTTTGCTGGTGCCCATTTTTAAAAACAAAGGGGATGTACAGGAATGCAACAACTATAGAGGAATAAAGCTCATGTCACATAGCATGAAAATATGGGAAAAAGTGATAGAGAGACGCCTGAGAGATGAGAGTGATATAACAAAAAACCAGTTCGGGTTTATGCCGGGGAGAGGTACAACAGACGCCATTTTTGCACTTCGCCAAATGTGCGAAAAATACAGACATGCCAAAAAGAACCTGCATATGGTGTTTGTTGACCTCGAAAAAGCATACGATCGAGTACCCCGAGAGGTTTTGTGGTGGGCTCTGAAAGAGAAATGCGTGCCTGGGAAGTATGTGGAGCTAATCTGGTCAATGTACAACCGATGTTGTACACGCGTCCGGTCAGCCGCTGGCACCACCGACAGGTTCAGTGTCACAGTAGGCTTGCACCAGGGATCGGCTTTAAGCCCTTACCTCTTCCTGCTTGTTATGGACGCTCTGTCGTCGGACATACAGGAGGAGGCACCTTGGTGTATGCTGTTTGCTGATGACATTGTGCTTGTAGGTGAAAACGAACTAGAGGTGCAGAGCAGACTTGAGAAATGGCGGCAAAAATTGGAGAATGTTGGCCTAAAGATCAGCAGATCTAAAACAGAACACATGTTCTGCGATTTTGGCGGTCTCTCCAGTTTTGCTGCCATAGAACTCGATAGCGTTACATTGCCGGTCTGCTCCGACTTCAAGTACCTCGGTTCGCTCCTACAGTGCGATGGCGATATTGACCGTGACGTGAAAAACCGGATTAGCACAGGATGGATGAAATGGCGACAGGTTACGGGAACCATTTGTGACGCCCGTATGCCCCTTCGGTTGAAGGGTAAAATTTATAAAACGATCATAAGACCTGTCGTCATGTATGGATCAGAGTGTTGGGCCCTAAAGGTGAGGGATGAAAAGAGATTGCATGTAGCGGAGATGAGAATGTTAAGGTGGATGTGTGGCGTGACGAGAATGGATAGGATAAGGAATGAGTATATAAGAGGAAGCCTGAAAGTTGCACCCATAACAGAAAAAGTAAGGGCAAATCGCCTAGCATGGTACGGGCATGTGATGCGGAGGGATGAAAGTCATGTGTCAAGAAAGGTATTAAGAATGAATGTGGAGGGAAGTACGAGGAGAGGAAAACCGAGGAAAAGGTGGATGGACTGTGTGAAAGATGATATGAAACTAACGCAAGTGAATGATGAGATGACGGGTGACAGAGATGTATGGAAGAAAAAGACATGCTGCGCCGACCCCAAGTGAATGGGACAAGGGCAAGCGAATGATGATATGTACTTCCAGCTTTTATTTAATCGAAGTAGGAGGAGCGGAAGTCAACCGAGTGCACATGTCTTTGCAAATTCTAATAATTCCAGCGACCTTCACCAAGGAGGGGTTTTGGCCGAAGGGTGTTAAGTTCCGGCGGTTCCGCGGCCGACTTCTTGACACTGCGGGGTTGCGTAATGTATCTCAACATTCGCAACCATAAAGCTGGCCATACACACTAGGGTAAGCCTGCGCAGTTTTGCCAACTGCACAGGTAAAACGTGTGTGTGGCATTTGACTGCGCAGTTTTCTAACCAGCTTCACCTGTGCAATTGAACTGTACAGGTAAAACTTCGCAGGCGTACCCTAGTGTGTATGGCCAGCTTAAATGTGATTTGTAGTGTATTGTTTAGTTTGAAAACATATTTTTGTAATATGTATGCTAGTTTTAAGGTATCTGTTTATGGGCCACTATAGTTGCCTGAAATAAAGATTTTCATTCATTCAAATTTGCGCCCTGTCAATAGAGAACCAAGCATGGCATTTGCAGTGACAAAGTGTGTCAATGTCATAATTAATGTAAACTTTCTATGAAAGTATGACGTTTATCATTGACAGAACAAATTAACTTAAGGCCTTCAGCACACGAGGCGTAGGCGTGTGCGTAGCGTAAGCGTGGCGTGAGAGTCGCGTAAGCGTGGCGTGTGGAATGTTACTAGAGGCGTAGAGTTCTGCGCACCAAGCGTCACGTATAAGCGTGGTCGTTCTGTTTGCATACAATTCTTCACGCTTACGCCTGTCGTAATGACGACAGAGATCTCACGCTACGCCACGACTACGCTTCGTGTGCGGCCTTGTTTGAACTTGTACGTGCTCGTAGCGCTCTCGTTCTACGTGACGCTCACGCAACGCTTACGCGACGCTCACGCCTACGCCTCGTGTGCTGAAGGCCTTAAGTAGTAGTAGTAATCACTTTATTGTACACAACACAGGTTTACAAAAATAAATTACAGTAACGGAAGTACAAAGGCGAACTTATCCTTATAATTGATCTCTTCCAGCTAACCTTCGAGTAGATGAGTGGAAAACTATAGCCAGGTCAGATAAACAAACTTACAGGATGTACAAATTAATATTTAAAAAAGAAATAACACTATAGATAAAAATACATAAAATACATACTAGCATACATACATACAATACTAAATATATATTATAATATACCTTATATATATATATATTTATATATATATATATATATATATATCACAAGATTCACAAGTGTAAGAAAATAAAAATAAAGGTTAGTACTTAACCAGATCACGCTGATTGGAAAGCCAAAGCTTCTTCAGATTAGCCTTGAGTGACGCTACAGACTGGGACTGTTTGAGCGACAGGGGCAACTCGTTCCACAACTTCACAGCGCGAACCGTGAAAGAATTTGCATACGATCGCATCTTATTAGGAGGAATAGCAAGCGTGAGATTAGAACTAGATCGTAAGCGGTGATCACTGCCTTCAGCCAGATAGTTAAATCTTTCCGTTAGGTAAGATGGGGAACGGGGGTCGAAGAGTATGTTGAACAGCAACGACACGACATGCACATCTCTGCGTTGGCGGATCGGTAACCACCCGAGCTGGGAGCGGAATTTGGAGACGTGATCATATTTCCGTCCGTTAAGTTCATTTGTTCTGTTCATGTCGGTGCACAGTTAGCATACTTAGACAGACCCTAACAGATTTTAGGAGGCCTAGGTGTTCTGATTGTAGTAATAACAGGTTATGAATTTGATCTGTACCCCTAGTATAATTTTCATTCGATAGCGTGACGTAACGTAAGCGTTTGCGTTAAGTGTCATTCTGTATGGAATTTTGAGTTTCCAAAACGTCCCGCTTGGCGCGCTGTTTTTAATCCCATACAAAAATAGACATAGCGCAAACGCGTACGCTCGTCCCGCTATCGAATAAAAATTACACTCGGGGATTCTGGATTTTCATGTATATGATAAGCTGTCACTGCCCAAGCTGAAACGGAGACCTTCGCTAACGCTCGGTCAAAAAATAATCTAACGCATCCCGCCACTTTGATAGCAATTGAGTTAATCTAATAATAACTGATTTACAAGTGAGTTCCAAAAAAATTCAAGATACACAATACCTAGATTTTTATCTCAATGCAATTAGGTTACACATTCAAATACACACAAAACTAGTTGTGACACTTGTGACATTCGAATATCCTTCATTCGGCAAAATATTGGCCCTGACATTTAGATAAAACTGAATGCCTAAATCCTTAGGCTTGATGTCATGTAACAAATTTAATTTGTAGACTTCTCGTAAAACCAGCTTGAGGAGTAATTTCGATTGACTACGTTTTTAAAGCCGCCTAGGCGTTTTATTAAAGCACCTAACAACGGGTTTTAAATATAAAATAACTCAGCATTAACGGGTCGGTAGTAAGAAGTGACATGAGTGACAATTGTCATAATTGGCATCGTCCTTTTTTCTCAAATGATTTATAATGATAAGATCCTGCTACATAACCCGTATATGCCACGGGAAATCTCTTTCCTGTAACCTTACCAGTCCCGACTTTGGTTCTGTACAAGGCAATTAAAATTCCTAATCCAAAACCGGGTATTGTAGTAGGAATTTTCTTTTCTCGTACATTAGTCGCTCATGACGTTGGTTTTGTGCAAGGCAAGAAGAAATCCTTATAGGTATACAAAACCCGGTTATGGAGTAGGAATAATTTGTCCTCTGCCAGTGCTGGTTATGTAAGCTGGTAATGTACACAGGTAAGTTAAGGTAAGTGTTTTAATTAGACAAAACGGAGAACGTGATATTGTCTTTTTCAGTTTTTTTTTGTTTAGATACTTTTTGAGATAACATATCTGATGAATATCTTTTATTTTGACCAATTTGACGTATAGAATATGAATGTAAATGCATTGGTTTACACACAACTGCTTCTGCTAATGCTATGCATTAAAAAATCTCATAGAACAAAGTAACAACGGAAGAAACGTATGCTGGCGCCATCTTTAAAAACCTTTGACAGTTGCCATCCCCATTGAGTTTGAACTGAATCGACTAGTTATTGTTGTATGCAGGCAGTCCATTTTTAAATTATATCACAACTACGTTCATTAAAGGTTTTTACTATCGATTCCATTACTACCTACATCGGTCCCCTATTCGTATAAACAGCACTTACCTATATGTCTACCGAATGTCGATTGCTAAGCTATTATGGTTAATTAATAATTACGGACTAGTTGAAAGGATTGCGGTGTACGACTGATTTGTATTAAGTTAGTTATGTAAGTAAAAAATAAATACTTAAACTTGAATAAACTATTTGATAGAAACCCACCACACAATGACTTCACCTCACCACAGCCTAATCATGTTGTAGATGTGATCAGGCCAGGGTGAGAGGCTGGCAAAAAAATTCCCCGTTGCCGGGGAGGTTTTGGGATTATACTGAGCAACTTTCACTATGGGACCAACCACGAAATCGCAAAAAAAATTTACCCTCCCATAGAAAATGGACCAGACAAAATGTATGTAACAGCAAATAATTTTTTTTGGCGATTTCGGGGTTGGTCCCATAGTAAAAGTTGCTCAGTATAATTCCAAAACCTCCCTGGCAACGAGAATTAAATATTTTTTTAGCCACCGTGTATAAGAATAACACGATTAAAGTTACGTGTTAAAACACTTAATGGACGAGACTTCATTTCTTGTTAAGCAATGAAAAAATGACTAGTTTTCATTGCTCTTGGTTTTACAATTGTTTTATTGTACATAATAATATGAACATGTTCAAGAAATCTAGCGCTTTTTCAACCGAAAGGTAGACAAAGGATCAGGGCTGGCGCGCACTCACGAAAAACCGGGTCACTAATGGCTGCCCAAAAAAATAATGCAGCTGCTCTCTATTCTGAAATAGACCGATATCTGGGTCACACGATGCGATGGTTAATTTGGCTACTTTATGCCGTGCGCGGGTTAGTGATGACCCTTAGTCGGACGGACATGCGTAAAAAAACCGGCCAAGTGCAAGTCGGACTCGCGCACGAAGGGTTCCGTACCATCACGCAAAAAACGGCAGAAAAATCATAGGAGCCCCACTTAAATATTAATTTTATTCTGTTTTTAGTATTTGCTGTTATAGCGGCAACAGAAATACATCATGTGTGAAAATTTCACGTGTGTGAAATTGTCACGGTTCATGAGATACAGCCTGGTGACAGACGGACAGACAGACAGACGGACGGACAGCAATGTCTTAGTAATAGGGTCCCGTTTTTACCCTTTGGGTACGGAACCCTAAAAAGCGTAAAGCGGTGCATGTCTATGATCTAGTCTAGACAAGATCACATGAAATTGTTACATGATGTCAAGTCGGCGCGCTTTGTGGTGTCGTTAGGGGCAAGATGTTTGGCCAAGTTCACTTTAGACTAATGATGGTCAAATTTGAAGTAGACCGATATCCGGGTATGGTTAAATGGTTAAATTTAATTTATCTATGCGTGCAAAGGTACGACCCTTACTATTACCATAGAGTAACTTATACTAGAGCGGTACTGTCATAGTAAATTTTGTAACCCCAGTAAATTCACTGCCATCTGTCGACACACTTTAAAACTAAAAATAAATATTTATAAAAACACGTTAAATGTATTTAAATATGGATAAATGATTTTTTTTATTTGCATTAATTATTTTTATGATTTTGACCCATGTTCTTTCACTGATATGCGTTAAAATTGTTAAATAACAAACGAAGCCGTCAACGCCATCTATACAACAGTAAGCCAAAGCTAGTAGCGCCCTCTGAACGAGAATCAAATTTTCTTGATTTTCGAGGCACGTTTTTTCCTTAGACTGTATACATCTATTACGGAGTTATATCTATCTTTGCTATTACTTAACCCAAATGCATACAGATAGCGAGCCGGTAAGGCGGGAGGTTTCCAAAGCAAAGGTTTTGTTGCGAACCCAGGTTCGTAGTTCGTACCAATGAGTGTCTCGAAACTTGAATGTACGAAATATTATTTTATATAGTATAAATCTTCTCAAATGATTTTTACGTCTAAGACTAATCTGTTAAACAAAAGCCATTGTTTCTTTTCTACGAGCGATCAGCCATTGTGTGCCAGTCTCTGAGCGCGTGCCAAGGCGCGTGCTATTGTGTCTAACAATGGCACACAATGGCCGACCGCTCACACAAAAGAAACAATGGCTTTTGTTTAACAGATTAGGGTCTTCGACGTAAAAATCATTTGAGAAGATGCAGACTATACCTGTTGCTCTTTTGGATCTCAATTTTGACAACACAGTTTCTCACGGATGATAACTCATAAAACGGTTAAGATATGTATAAAAAAGACTCGTGCACGTCAGCTGCCACTCCTATGGGAGGGTTGAGGAACGACGCGGCGGCTACCAACACACGTAAACATAAATACACACAAATATCACAAGCACAAATGTAATAATTAAACAAATATAAATATGTAGTAGGTATGTTAGTTAAATAATACACTGCCGGTTCAGAATTTAACAAACACAAGAGGCGAGAACTTATATGAGGGAAAAGACATGAGATAGTATACGTTTGCATCGATGTCTATAGTGCAGTGTAGTACATTTTTATTAATGTATAAAATACGAATATCATTTTTAAAAATAGACTCCACAGTAGAACTAAAAAATGGGCCAGATCAAATCCCTACTACTCAAAACCCACGCACTAATATTTATGGGTTTCATGTCACTATGTTATGCACCAAATATATGTTAAAATAATTATAGAACCCCAAAATGTTCTAAGAAAAGCAACGTTAATAAGATTGAATACCTCGGTTATTTCCGTGAAGCTTTTGGTGTTTTCTGTGACATTGTCTCATAGAATGCAATGTTTCGCAGAATTTTCATTTCATAGAAACTTTTTTTTTTCAAACCGTAAACTTTTTAGGTACAGCTAAAAGGTCATTGTGTAGAACCCATTAGGTCTAACAGAAAAGTAGGTTAGGTTGTCCGTTTTTTAGCCACTGGGCGTCGGCTCATCGTCCTGTTTACCGGGACTCCAAATAAGTAAAAAAACTGTAATACCTAGGTTAAGATGTACTAACTTTAATATTATAAGTCTGTATATAACTAACAATCTATGGGCAATCTTCTTTCAATAAAGAATTTTATTATTATTTATTATTAGGTTGGAAATGCGGCCCTTTGTGAAAAAATATGTTTTCTATGAAATAAAAATTCTGCGAAACAATTTTCTATTAAACAATTTTCTGCAAAACAAGGTACAACTGCCGTTGAGGGTCTGGGTCGTTGAGGCTGAGGGTGGTCAGGATGGACCAGTTATGGACATTTATTAGGTAGGAACTAGGAACTTAGGAACAATAGGAACTAGTGTCAGTAAATCTACGTATCTACTACTAATACTAGTTCAAACTAGAATCAGTGCACAATGTTCTATGATTAAAAAGTCTGGTGGGAACACAACAGTATCGTATTAGATTAAAAATATTTTTGGTCACTGTGATTTAAAAAAAAATCACCAAACGACACTTTCAAATGCAAAAACATTATTTTGTTGTTCGTTATCATTACATTTTCCTCCCCGTGCTGAGCAAGATCCCGTCAATCCCGCTGGAACGCATCCAAGTCGTCCCGCCATCTCGTTCAGCACAGGAAGGATTGGAAAGGGAGATGGGAGGCCTTTGACCAGCATTGGCACACATAGGTTAAAAAATAAAAAAATATTACATTTTATGTTTATGTATTAGGGTGGGTTGGGGTCAGATTGAAAGGGTTTTTCATGAGGGGTAAGACAAAATGTGACGTTTTCAACCAAAAGGTACCACATTGTCGATAAGGTTGATTTCTAATTGAAGCTAAATGGAAATAGCGCCTTACTGTCAAAGCGACAATAAGTACCCTTTTGGTTGAAAATGGCACAAATATCGTCCATATGCCGAAGCATTACGATTACGTTACTCCAAAACGTTCTCAGGACTTTTATAGTACCAAATTTTGTTACTTGGGGAAGAACCCTTTCAATCTTACCCCGTCGCACCTTAATTGCTGTTTTTAGAAGTTTTCTATTTTTTGCGACAATATAAAATGACTTTTTATTTATTTATTTATTTTAAATTTAATTTGCATATTTCGCAAGTAGGCTTGCATAATTACTGTTAGCATAAAAGTTGACCTCCGCTGACGCAGCGCACCTATAAATCTTACTAGTAATTAAAGAATAAGGTCACAATGCAGAAAAAGTATGTCAGTTGACTAAACTTATCGAGCAGCAGTAACGCCAGCAATACAAATTGTCTAAAACATTACCTGTTATAATTTACAGGTTGTAGATTAAAGTACTACCAGTCTTTATTTATGGTATACTCTAATTTTATTTCACACTAGACTATAACCAAAAATAGATATAACACCGTAATAGATGGATACAGTCTAAGGAAAAAACGTGCCTCGAAAATCAAGAAAATTTGGTTCTCGTTCAGAGGGCGCTACTTGCTTTGGCTTACTGTTGTATAGATGGCGTTGACGGTTTCGTTTGTTATTTAACAATTTTAACGCATATCAGTGAAAGAACATGGGTCAAAATAATAAAAATAATAAATGCAAATAAAAAAAATCATTTATCCATATTTAAATACATTTTATCGTATTTTTATAAATCTTCATTTTTAGTTTTAAAGTGTGTCGACAGATGGCAGTGATTTTACTGGGGTTACAAAATTTACTCTTATTACTCTATGCTATAACTATGACGTTTTCAAGCAAAGGGTACCACATTATCAATTACCATAAGGACGAAATTAGCTTGTATCTTTATACAAAAACAAGTCAGAGCGTCCTTATGGCAAGCGACAATGTGGTACCTTGTGCTTGAAAACGACACATCACAATCAATCCAAGTATCTAATTATATATCCTTAATATGGGGCATTTTCTATGAAAAGGGACCTTATTGTCGATGGCGCTTACGCCGCACAGCGTCGCGCGGCATTGTATTTATATCGGAGCATCGTTAATAATGGCGTAAGCGCCATCGACAATAAGGTCCCTTTTTATAGAAAACACCACATATGGGGCATTTTGTATGAAAAGGGGCCTTAATGTCGATGGCGCTTACGCCGCACAACGTCACGCGGCATTGTATTTATATTAAAGCATCGTTAATAATGGCGTAAGCGCCATCGACAATAAGGTCCCTTTTTATAGAAAACACCACATATATCAAAGAAAGTTACAAAATATCCCACAGAATATAAAGATATTTCCAATGCTACATTAGATAAGCAGATTTAAAAACCGGCCAAGTGCGAGTCGGGCTCGCGCACGAAGGGTTCCATACTATTACGCAAAAACGGCACAAAAATCAAGTTTGTTGTATTGGAGTTTTTAGTATTTGTTGTTATAGCGGCAACAGAAATACATCATCCTGTGAAAATTTCAACAGTCTAGCTATCACAGTCTCTATCATTTTTTACTGTTCTTAATATGCCAATATATAAGTACAAGTGCGATACGCGACGCTCTGGCCAACCATGTTAGAATGGCGACAATAGCACAATGAGGGTCTATCGTGAAACAAGAAAATCGAAATTTCGTTATCTAACATCTCTGTCACTTGCATATACGAGCGATAAAGAGGCAGATAGCGAAATTTCGGATTCGCTGTTCCCGGGAGTCTGCAAACAAACCGCCTTGATACATCAATGTCATATTTTATTATCTCTGAAAACTTGTCAAAAACATGTAAAATAAAACTATGAAAACGGATTATATAGCGTATATTGATTTTATAATAGATACCCACGTTTCATAGATTTATTTCATGAGTAACTATCGCGGTAACCGAAGACAATATTTTGTCAAAAACTTCTTAAGGCACAGTATGTATAAGTTACTCTATGGTTTACTAAAAAGGCTAGCGCTGCACTCTGGTGGCAGTACATTGCAGTAATATCCCCTATTACAAAACGGTAAGTACGAATCGGCCTACTGATTCTAACCTAACCCATAACTTTACCATATGCCATATGTAAACGGCGTGCTCGTTGGGTGGACGACATCCGGAAGATTGCGGGTCACTTCTGGATGAGATTAGCTCAGGACCGGGACAAGTAGCGTACTGGAAGAGAGGCCTATGCTCAGCAGTGGGCGATAAAGGGCTGATATGATGATGATATGTAAACTGTTTGATAACCCTTGACTGCTGTCATCGCTATCCAAAATTTCTTGGCAATCAAGACAATAGATTTTTTCTAATATGAATAGTGGCGGCTGATGAACGAGTGAAGAATCCTCGACAAAGAATGCATCTGCGAAACATCCGCGTCGGAAATAACCGTAGAGCAAAGTGGGTCGATCGCGATTTTTCAGGTAGGCCGTAAGGTGGTGCGCACTTCCCGGCGCTTAATTTTAAAATGAGTATTTAACAGATTTATTTGCTCTTTTTCAAAAGTTAGGTATGGCAGCAGAGTCACTGTTTCTGGACGAATGACAAATATACCAATCAATAGTCATGTGACATATTGGCTACAATTATATGTGATCCTGTTATTTTCCTTAAAACAATGAGTAACTTAAGTACCTAGTACCTATTAAATTGCGCTTCAGTTCCGCCAGAGGATATCAGCCTGTCAGTTTAAACAAAAATTTGACAGTTCCGAACAACTGACAGGCCGATTTCGTCCGGCGGAGTGGTAATCAGTGGGCCCCTTTAGAATTAAAAGATGTAGCTAAGCAATGTAACTTGCATGTAAGACTTTTTATATGTAAATTTTGTTAAAAAAATTTTTTCCTTGAATACAACAAAAAAATAGATTTTTTTTTTTTTTTTTTTTTTTTTTATGTGATGTTCAGCAAACGAGCAGACGAGCCGCCTGATGGGAAGCAGTCATCGTCGCCCATGGACGTAAGCAACATCACAGGAGCCACTTAAGCATTGCCGACTCTTGAGAACCCTAAATACCCGCTTCTTGAAGAATCCCATGTCGTAGCACAAAGGAAATACCTCAGGAGGCAACTCATTCCACATTCTGCACGTTCTGGGAAGAAACGAGCGGGATGCCCGCTTATTCATGGTGTGCCATGTGTCTAAGAAGTGAGGATGAGCTTTGCTCCTTTGGCGGGAGGTGCGGTGATAGAAACGAGACGATGGCACCAGATCAAAAAGTTCTTCGGAACATTCCCCATTGTACAGACGGCAGTTTGATTATTCATCCAGTATGACAAACAAATGACATACGAGTAAGATGCGTGACAATCTTTATTTCACTTCAAAATTTAAAGTTTTTAATTCCGTTGTATGCTTTTTAGGGTTCCGTACCCAAAGGGTAACAACGGTACCCTATTACTAACCGCACCACGAACGAGCTGATAAGCACGTAATGGCGCGATCGCAGCTGGAACCCTCAGCTCGTGAAGCTAATTACGAACTTGTTCCACCACATACTCTACCTTGTCGGGGTGGAAACATGCGCCGAATAAGTTGTAGTGTGTGTACTACACCTTACCCTCACACACACACACACATCCATAGCTACTTTAGTGTTTAAGGCCTTGTGCCGTGTCATTTAATGCATTATACGTATATACTCGTAGCTAGTCGTTTGTCTTTACGTCCCACACTACATGGCGACCCTGCCAGTGCGGCCTTTCGCCGCACTGGTGGCGCGCCGCGCCAGCCAGAAGAGAACAAGACCTATTTTCAAGGTTTTCGCCGCACTGGTGACGCGCCGCGCCAGCCAGAAGAGAACAAGACCTATTTTCAAGGTTTTCGCCGCACTGGTGACGCGCCGCGCCAGCCAGAAGAGAACAAGACCTATTTTCAAGGTTTTCGCCGCACTGGTGACGCGCCGCGCCAGCCAGAAGAGAACAAGACCTTTTTTCAAGGTTTTCGCCGCACTGGTGACGCGCCGCGCCAGCCAGAAGAGAACAAGACCTATTTTCAAGGTTTTCGCCGCACTGGTGGCGCGCCGCGCCAGCCAGAAGAGAACAAGACCTATTTTCAAGGTTTTCGCCGCACTGGTGGCGCGCCGCGCCAGCCAGAAGAGAACAAGACCTATTTTCAAGCTTTTTAGATTTTTTCGTATAAAATATTCTGACATTTAAAAGCAGTGAAAGTGAATAAATCGGCAGGACGATAAACAGTGATAATTCAAATATTTAACTTATAGTGAAATTACGAATCTTTTTTTAAAATGAACAAACATTTCTTGACTCACTACGATACTGCCCTACATAACGTTGAGCCTGTAATGGGAACGCAAGTGTGCCCCCTTGTCAATGCAATGCAAACATTGGTATATCACTTTCTATTGATTACTAGAGTAATTAGTATTTTAACAGTGCTGCAGTGAAAAAAAAATGTACATAGAGATAGGAGTGGCACTGTGCTAATCTTTTCTGTTCTGGTCTTCATTAGCAGTTCCACTTTTAGATTAGATGATGAAAATACAAAAATCACTATACGTATGCCTATATACATATATATGTTTTCTTTATATAACAATAAATTAAAAAAAGAAATTTAATATGATTTGAAAAATTCTCTCGAATCCTCATAGATCACATCATCAGAACTGGATTTTGACGACTACGATAACTTGGATCTATTCAAATCGAGAGTGAATAGACATATCTTAGGTAAGCAGCATGCTCCATCCTAGACCACATCGACATTTATCATCAGGTAAGTTTGTTGTCTAATGGTGTTTTTTATCCAATAAAAAAAGGATACATTCTTTCAATCAAGTAAATCAGTTTTTAAATCGGTTGATAAATTATCGAGTTTTGAGGTAAAGAACATAAAAAACCGGCCAAGTGCGAGTAGGACTCGCCCACCGAGGGTTCCGTACTTTTTAGTATTTGTTGTTAAAGCGGCAACAGAAATACATCATCTGTGAAAATTTCAACTGTCTAGCTATCACGGTTCATGAGATACAGCCTGGCGACAGACGGACCGACAGCGGAGTCTTAGTAATGGGGTCCCGTTTTTACCCTTCGGGTAGGTACGGATCCCTAAAAAACCATCGTCCAATTCTGAAGTCGAAAAATTATTTCCCGGAATTTCCCGTAACCCCTAAACCTGCTACAAGTGGATTAAAATAACAAATTTACCGAACGCGGACACTTGTTGATTGAGACAAATCCCCTTATTCATAAAACTTAGCAAACCTTTGTTAAATCTTGTCCCTTTCTAACAAACACAAATTTCAAAATAACAGATAAAGACAAACGATTATCAAGGGTTTGTTAGACTTGACGGGTGTTTATGAATAACGCCAAAATTCCCTATCAGATATATCGCAGCAACCAAAGTACTTACAAACAAATATCTGAACACACCTATTGTAAAAACTGTGCATGTCCAGATATTTATGAACACCTTACGCGATTTGTTATATTTGATGGTAAATTGTACAAAAGATAAATACCCGTCATTGCAATTTACTTATCATTATTGCGCGTTATTTTTTCGGTTTTGCATCACGTTTAAATTCTTATGCTAAAACGCGGAACCACGAGTAGATAAAGGTTGGCGTTGGAATGATAAAGTATCGTCTTTCGCGTCAATACCCAGCTGGCATTTTGCAAATCAAAGCAAAAACAAATGAAATACAGGGTGAAATTTTAACCATCAGCCATACTGCGTAATAGTGACTTTATAGGTCATACTGAACAAGTTTTGTTATGGGACCAATGCCGAAATCGCGAAAAAAATATTTGGCCTTCCCATAAAAATCTGCGGCATCACATCAGCCGGAATGTATGCAACAGTAAAAAATTTAAATACTAAAAGTTGTTCAATATGACCTAGAAAGTCACTATGCAGAGTATGGCTGGTGGTTAAAATTTCACCCGTATTTTATCTATCGAATAAACTAATATAATAAATGCGTTGAATAGGTTTAGATGAAATTTGAGGCCTGAGTACCTAGACATAGGATAGTTTCTATCATTATCATCGGTATCCCACGCAGACGAAGTGAGTTTTATACTATAAACGTATAACATATCTGCCCCGGTACACCTCACCTTAATAAAATAAATAATAACAATAAATACAAGAATTATATTTTCTTAGTACATATACCTATGTAACTATTAAAAGAAATGAAACGATGTAATGTAATATGATTAAAACTATATTGATGATGATTATAATTAACCGTTTGTAAATTAGTAACGTAAAATTTTCAGTGTAACTATGTATATTGCAATGTTTGGGGAAAATTCTGTACAATAAAGTTTTTTATTCTCTAGTATTAAATATATGATTATATGTAGGTTAAGAGCATTATTATCATACTGATTCATAATCCGGAAACAATTACAGAAAAAATAATCGATAAGTTTATCTAAACACACAAAATGCGAAAGAAAGTTTTACTCGTAATAGTCATAATGTTTTACGTCAAATATTTTGCCGATGTAATTGCAACAATAAAATTGTTTTCGATTGAGTCATGCACAACAATATACCTACCTAATGCACTTTAGTTCTACGGCGTAGCATTCCTTGCGTAGCTGTTGACGTGTTGACGTATTGATTGCACAAAGTCTGTGGTGCTCTTATCAGCGATAAGAAAATAAACAACTTGTTTGTGTTTCACTAAAACCGTTCCAAATTCATTTACAAGTAACAAAAAAAAAGTAGTCGCGATATATCAATAAAAATTATTTAATAGAAAATTCGATAAAATATGGATCATGAATATTTTTGAAAATATTTATCATAAAAAAAAAAAGAAATTCTTTAATTCGAATATTTATATTTTTAAATAAACTTCCAAAAATAAATATATGTTGTGAGGTGAGCTTGTTTGTAAAATCTATGCATATTTGGTATTTTAATTACAATAATTACATGTCTCGAAATACAACTATTAATGCAGCATAAAAAATAGTCACGACACACATATGTATGTATGTATTGAGATACAATAAATCACAGAGATAACACGACCGCCAATTTAAACCAACCAACATATTATCTAAAAACTAATCAATTGACATCCAACCTTTGCGTAAATGCGTGCATGTGTTCAAATTCAAATCGAACGCGGGCGGCGGGTGGCGGGTGGCGGGCCGCGGGGAGCGGGGGCTGCGCAAACACGATGCATACAATGACTGCCAAAGATCGCATCCACATGCCAGCGACAAAATCGCGGCACGTGTAAGACCGGGTACGAATTCGACCAATCAATCTTATAATGCACTTCAACAAAAACAATCGCCAAAATTTAAGCAAAATGAATATTTAGAGATAACATTCTTAGACGAAATCCGATTTATTATTATTAAAAATGTTCTGAACAAGCTTTATAAGAAAGAACTAAAGCATTTCTTTGTTTACACTCAATGCACGCAGTTTGTATTTCAGCGAGTGAGTCCGCACCCAGTGCGGCCCTGTAATCGCATTGTGCGATAACGTCATTCACACACACAGGCAACGCATAGCCGAAATTCGTGGATGTATTTTTCTAGTCTGTTTCAATGTGTGCACCTCAACGCCGGTGGCAGCGCGACGGGTTTACGTGTAGCTACGCGAGAGCGAGTAAGAAGGAACTAGCGTTATATAACGCATTATTTTTATAATTAACAAGCAAAAATTGAGAGATACGACCGTGCGACCCTGGGCGCGGGCAAAGACCTGAGCGAACACAAAATTTGCACAGATCAGATGTGGGCGACCTCGGTCGAGCTAGTTGCACAGCAGACGCACACATCCGCGCATGCACACATAGATGACAGGGAAAATTCACGAGTTCCGCATAGAGCCTACCTGGTAAACTATTATATCTATATGTGCAGCCTCTATCGATTTTATGCGCTCCGTCGAATTTAAATACCTTGCGAACTTGTCTTATTAAGCAGTTTAGGGAAATGGCGCCGAAGATATGACATAGCGATTTTGAATGCGTAGTAGTTTGTTTTTAGTTTAAAAGGTAAGAGCACATTACACAGATAAGATAAAGATATTATCATTAGAATGAATATAAACGTTGCTCGAACGTTTCATTGTGTATATTTCCAATGAACGCCAATAGAAACAAGTTTTGTAGGTACGTTCATGCAGCTAAAGTTAAGTAGGTACCTACTCCTCGACTGGGTGTGTCCACTTTTTTGCCATAACACTTGTGGATGGTAAAAACTTTGTTTCTAGGCACATGAGCAACATTGATTAAATTAAGTATATTGTATCGTTCACGTTAAATAATGTTATTACGGATTCTTCTTTCGTATTTACGTGTAGGTATACTTATATTTGTATAATATGAAATGTAAATGTTACGAAATTTAATATTGTTCTAATTGTACCATTATACTCGGGATTTGTCTACGAGTAAAGTCGTTATGATATTAAGTTCTTAATAATTAATTTAATTTAATTTTTATTCATAGACCAACTGAGATCATTGTTGTTAGTACACATAAAGCTTAAATATATGGTTAGTATTATACACTATATAACGAATGTCAATAAACTTAATAATAAATTAATTAATAAAAAATTGAAAAGAAGTGAAATTAAATCAAACAAAATACAACAAAAACAAAATTCAATAAAATTAATATCAATGTCACTAAATATGTATCAGTATAGTTTTACTGTGCGATACAATTTAAATAACTAAGTAAATAAATATCTGAACTAAAAAACTACAAATAAAACTACTTTATGCCTTTTTAGTTCAATAGGTCATATGTCTTTAGCGAAAATTTGGAAAAAATTAAGCAATTAAATTAGCTGGCTTATATTAAAATGTATAATTAGAAATAGCGAAAAGTATGTTGTATATATTTAATGAATAAAATATGAAATATGAAAGATAATTATAATATTTTCCTAAGTATTGTTTATATATTTGTTACGAAGTGCTACGCGCGGCGTAGCGCTCGTAGACCCTAGACTTGAGAATGGAACCTAGATTTTACTAAGTTACGAAAACAATAATTATTATATTTACTGCGCAATCTCTGAAGTGCGTAACCCACATGTGTTTATATTGACGCGTCACTAAAACTAATTAATAACTCAACTTGTTATTTGGACCGGCTATGTATTTCTATAAAACTTTTTTTTACCATTACTAACTATATGTTAGGTAAGAATTATGCCTTTTCGCGTAACAATAAATGAAAAACCTCAACTCCTCATATTAAATCACATTTATAATCGGGTCTATCGCGAATTTATTTTGTTACCTTTATTTACCGACGTTTGGACACAGGTTTCACTGGTCGTGGTCGCAGCGACCTTTCGTCGGGTAGTCACACAAATCTCTGTTTTGACATTTTGCTGGGACGTCAGTTAGCCACGACCACGACCAGTGAAACCTGCGTCGAAACGTCGGTAAATAAAGGTAACAAAATAAATTCGCGATAGACCCGATTATAAATGGGTTTTAATATGTGTTCAAAGCGCAAAGGTTTTAAATGTCTCAACTCCTCAATACGTATAATTGTAATAATACCTACACATTATACGCGATATAATCCATTCAAATTGTTCTTTATTCATTTTATTTACTTAACCTTTATTGCAAAATACAAGTAAGTAAAATTTACAACAAGAGCGGAAAGATATTTCATACTAAACAATAGTTACGAGAACATTTACTGCTAAACTCGACTGACTGATAAGTACATTCCATTGCTTACATAAAACATCAAACTAAATTGTATACAATATACCAGGTTATTGATCTTTAGGTAAAGTTTTAGTATACATAATCTACATAAAAGGAAGCCAGTTGAGTGCAAATAATTCGTAACGTAGATTTGCGTTTATCTCCGAAACTACTGGGTCTAAAATTATGAAAAAAATACACAAATTAGTTCTTTACCTATAGATGACAGGAAAACCTATTCAAGCAGCACGCAAGCAGCAGTCAAGCGTGAGTCGGACTTAATAACATAGATTTTGATCCGAGTTTTTAGGGTTCCGTACCCAAAGGGTAAAAACGGGACCCTATTATTAAGACTCCGCTGTCCGTCTGTCCGTCTGTCTGTCACCAGGCTGTATCTCATGAACCTTGATAGCTAGACACTTGAAATTTTCACAGATGATGTATTTCTGCTGCCGCTATAACAACAAATACTAAAAAGTACGAAACCCTCGGTGCGCGAGTCCGACTCGCACTTGGCCGGTTTTTTTAAAGACATTTCACTCACGTTTTACATAAAAAAATATTACACTGTTAAAAATTGTCTAGTGTACGGAACCCTTGGAACGCGAGTCCGACTCGCACTTGGCCGTTCTTTTTAAATATGATTAGTTTGTGATCACTTATAGTTCGCCTTTGTACTTTGTACCTGTTTCTATGAATTTAATGTTTCTATGAATGTAATATAACCTATATTACGTATTATAAAGCGCTGGTGGCCTAGCGGTAAGAGCGTGCGACTTTCAATCCGGAGGTCGCGGGTTCAAACCCCGGCTCGTACCAATGAGTTTTTCGGAACTTATGTACGAAATATCATTTGATATTTACCAGTCGCTTTTCGGTGAAGGAAAACATCGTGAGGAAACCGGACTGATTCTAACAAGGCCTAGTTCCCCCTCTGGGTTGAAAGGTCAGATGGCAGTCGCTTTCGTAAAAACTAGTGCCTACGTCGATTCTTAGGATTAGTTGTCAAGCGGACCCCAGGCTCCCAGGAGCCGTGGTAAAATGCCGGGATAACGCGAGGAAGAAGATTACGTATTATAAAGAGCTAACTAGGTTCTACCACGACTGCAGTCAGCATTAGTACTTAGTAACTAAGCGGGCGAAACATTCGAAATGATCTAAACACTACTTTATTGCTAAGGGAGTAAGAGCGTGCGTAGATTATTTTGAATAACGTGTCCGTTTAGCTACTTCTGCTGACTATGTTTACTATTCAAATTCCGCTCCTTAACCTTGTAAAACAAAGCTTAAGAAACAATTTAAAGGATTAATTTGCTTTCACCATTCATTTCTTCATTTCAAGAGATCCCTTTGAACAACTCATTCGGGCGAACAAGTCTATTTGACCCTTTCTTGTACCTATAATTAATCGCCTTAGTCCTTTTAGGTCCCATTATTTGTCAGAAACCTGGATTAGACACTAAGTCTCTCAAAGAGTTAGACTTCCCTTAGCCATTCAATTATCTACTTTGTTAGCATGTGAATAGAGTTCAGAATGGTAAGTGAGAAGTTTAGGCGCATTATTACAGATTTATTTATTTAAACTTTACTGCACAAAAGAACAATTTAATGTACAAAAGACGAACTTAATGCCATGAGGCATTCTCTACCAGTCAATCTTAAGACCAAAAGAAAACGTTAACTGTATCTAACAACATATACAATGTAAACACACATATATATATGTATCACATATTTACACTACAGATGGTTGTACTAAATGTCTAGCTTATCTTAAACGTGCCAAAACAAGTGTTTATTGAGATAACACTATCTATATGCAAGTGCGTCGCATTCGTCGATAAAAAAACAAAACAACAGTAAGGAAACTAGATGAACACCGTGACTGATTACATAATAGGGATGATGACACATGTTGAATTTTATAACAAAATCTAATAAAATAGATAGCAAATGAGCAATTTATCACAATAATGTGGACCTGAAAGTATCAAAATTTTAGTTTTTTTTAACTTCCAAAAGTTCTTCCATTCTTTATTCAAACAATGATTGTTTAGCAACTATATACATAAACGCAATAGTTCACCGACAAAAACGCAGTTTTCTTGTTTTGCCATACTTCAAGATGGGCTCTCAGTGACCTTGACGTCACGTTCATTTATAGTTTTGTTAGGAGCGTTTCGCGAGTGAAGTAAGAGTGTCGGACTTTCATATCCGACTTTTGTATTGCTTTAATGCAATGGGTCCCATTTGATCCTAAAAACAAACCCGATCAATTGATACCATTAATTAAAATTTTTCATTTAGTACATTGAAACGTACTAAACCACTCAGAATTTGAAACTTAAAAAATTGCGGCTATTAACTAAGACTCCGCTGTCTGTTTTTTTGGGTAATGGTACGGAACCCTTCGTGCGCGAGTCCGACTCGCACTTGGCCGGTTTTTCAATTTAATCTTTAAATATTTTTGGCGTGTGCATTTAAGAAATAAAATGATTATCATTATGATTATGATTATTTATGATCCGCTTTAGGGATAAGTTTGCCTTTGTACATAACATTTTTAGGGTTTCGTACCCAAAGGGTAAAAACGGGACCCTATTACTAAGACTCCGCTGCCCGTCCGTCTGTCCGTCTGTCACCAGGCTGATACATAAACCGTGATAGCTAGACAGTTAAAATTTTCACAGTTGATGTATTTCTGTTGCCGCTATAACAACAAATACTGAAAACAGAATAAAATAAATATTTAAGTGGGGCTCCCATACAACAAACGTGATTTTTCTGCCGTTTTTTGCGTAATGGTACGGAACCCTTCGTGCGCGAGTCCGACTCGCACTTGGCCGGTTTTTCAATTTAATCTTTAAATATTTTTGGCGTGTGCATTTAAGAAATAAAATGATTATCATTATGATTATGATTATTTATGATCCGCTTTAGGGATAAGTTTGCCTTTGTACATAACATTTTTAGGGTTTCGTACCCAAAGGGTAAAAACGGGACCCTATTACTAAGACTCCGCTGCCCGTCCGTCTGTCCGTCTGTCACCAGGCTGATACATAAACCGTGATAGCTAGACAGTTAAAATTTTCACAGTTGATGTATTTCTGTTGCCGCTATAACAACAAATACTGAAAACAGAATAAAATAAATATTTAAGTGGGGCTCCCATACAACAAACGTGATTTTTCTGCCGTTTTTTGCGTAATGGTACGGAACCCTTCGTGCGCGAGTCCGACTCGCACTTGGCCGGTTTTTCAATTTAATCTTTAAATATTTTTGGCGTGTGCATTTAAGAAATAAAATGATTATCATTATGATTATGATTATTTATGATCCGCTTTAGGGATAAGTTTGCCTTTGTACATAACATTTTTAGGGTTTCGTACCCAAAGGGTAAAAACGGGACCCTATTACTAAGACTCCGCTGTCCGTCCGTCTGTCCGTCTGTCACCAGGCTGATACATAAACCGTGATAGCTAGACAGTTAAAATTTTCACAGTTGATGTATTTCTGTTGCCGCTATAACAACAAATACTGAAAACAGAATAAAATAAATATTTAAGTGGGGCTCCCATACAACAAACGTGATTTTTCTGCCGTTTTTTGCGTAATGGTACGGAACCCTTCGTGCGCGAGTCCGACTCGCACTTGGCCGGTTTTTATTTTTGTTTTGTCCGTTTAATGTAAACCTGTTTATGAGGAATAAATTGGCATACATGATTACGATTAAGAGCATGAACTAAGTATAGGACGGAAATCCCTGCTACCAAAATCATTCATGCTTCAAACCGCCGATAAATGCCATTATTACGATAACGAAATCACAATAGAAGCATAGCTTTTGTTCATTGTCTCAAAAAACTTCATAGAAAAGTCATATTGCACTATCGCTTCCAAAAATATGTACACACTGTATCTTATGTCTTTTGAACAAGGTTGAAATTTGCACGTTACATTCTAGGTTTAACAATAGAAACCCACAGAGTACGTTTTAGAAGTAGCATAGGTACCTATGAACTTGGCGTACGGCCGTGAACTCGGGTGACGTCATCAACTGACTGCTTGCATTACATTAGCAACACTTCCTAGTAGACTAGGTTTTATTTGCATGTTAAATGTCATTTGTTGTCTGTTAGCTATGCAGATTTTGAGGCCACGGTTCCACCCGAAAACGAATGTGCTATATGTCCGATTAAGTGTCATCTCGACGATGACGTGAACTAGATCAGAATATACATAATACATATACTTGCACCTTATTAGGCTGAATGAGCAACGGACTGAGAGGGGAAATTATAAATATTAAAGTTAGATTTTGTTCTCCAAAACCTTGATTTAGCCTTGATGTCATTCAGAAATTATCAGAGGAGGAAGATTTTATTTTATGACAATAATCCAGCCACTCTCGTAAAACTTTTTAGTTGACAAAATTCAACTGTCTAGCTATCACGGTTAAACCGTGATAACTAAATGACATTATTTAGATATCATTTAGATATCGAAGTGTGCGTTCGAATTGGCCTAATAACACAGGTGACATTTCAGAAGTATGACTTCCTGAGCCGACCACGAAGTTACCGGTCTTGCAACCTTGTGGGATCAATTCTGACATGACGTAATGGCCCTAACTGGTATGAAGTTGTCGACGATCTTAGTTATCATAATATGATGTCGACAAATCAAACATATACGACACGTCATAGGCGTGAAAAAAGTTTGAAGACAACTTTTAATAGGCCCTTTTCATCTGTGTCAGATGTTTTAAGACTTTCTAGATTACTGTTTTTATGGTTCCGTATCTCAAAAGGATAAAACATTTTTTTGTACAAAACCTCTAGTTTTTTGTTAGGCAATTATAATTGTATCTTATGTCACCCAACCTACAAAAACTAGGTAATCGAGACACATTCATCAAATTTGGCCGAGTAGTTTTGACGGTACGGTGGCCACCAAAACACATTATTGTAACTTGTGTTTAGTGTAGTTAAAGCTAGGTGAAGTGTTAACTTTACTAGTTACTTTTTGAATTTCTGGCCACTTCTGTGGGAGCTTGTTTTAGATTTAGGTCCATACTAGTATGCACTCCAGGGATGCATGCGCATTGTATCTGTTATGCATAAAAGTAACTTTTAATGTTGTAATTCTAATCACAGTAATCAATAAGTACGTATTAGGTAAGATAAAATAATAATAAGAGCGCACCGCCAACACTGTTACACAGTTTGGCGAAATTTTTGTAACGAAATTAATGTATGTTCTCTTTATATAACAATAAATAAAATAAAAAAAACATACTTATACATACTACTAAAATCATACCCCTTTCCGTAGTGGGGTAGAAACGAATTCAAACTTTTCACTGTACAAAGTATGAGGGGGGGGTTTTCGGTATCAAATTATCTCATGTACCTAAAGGTACATATTTATACAGTTGTAAACTATACCTACGTGTGTTTGTTTTCTGCATGATTGAATAACGAACCGTCAAAATTAGGAAACACATTTTATGTACTTAATTCAGTGTACAGTCGCCATCAGATATATCGGAGCAGCCAAGGCGTTCACAATATCTGAACACGCACTCTAACGCCCAGACAATAGAGGCGTGTTCATATATTTGTGAGCGCCTTAGCCGCTCCGATATATCTGATGGCGACTGTACAAGAATTCATTTTACTATACTCAGTTAATCAAGTATGACTTATTTTATTGCGTGTGTCAGAAAAAAGAGACTATTGTTCGATTTTTAGATTAATAATTTGACAACTAAATCCCATGGATGGGTGAAACATACGAAGCGCGTTTATAACGCGCTCCGTATACAATACTACAATACAATAATATCTTCAGGATGTTGTTAAAGCTGCCTCGTCATTGCAGTGCGTCAGGCATGTTTGCCGAGGCGCACACGGATAGCTTCCATGCCATCAGACGCAACTGACGCAAAAGGGTAGCCTCTTTCCTGAGACGAGTCCGAGACAGTAATTACACCATCCTGAGGATGGTGGCTGGACGCCTTGACTGGCCAATGTTAAAATATTCGGTCAGTATTGAGACGGGTAGGGCAAGTTATTGTTATTCTTTTTTGTTTTAATTATGTATTTATACATGTACCTACTAACATCTAGTTTTTAAGTTTCAACGTAAATAGATTAACAGAAACTGTATTTTGTTTTTGAATTTGGAACTTCGTTATTCAATCAAAGTTCTAAGTAGATTGTAGAATAATAATATTAATAATATCTACAAAAATTTGTACCGGGGGTTTCAGGAGGATAGGCACTGACAATTCAAAGACTGTAGGTTTGAAAAAAAAATCTATCTTACGTGACCGAAGAGTTATCAAACTTAATTTAGGTATTCTGCTATGTTTAAAAAATAATAATTTAAGTATTTTCTATATCCCCATGCGTTTTAATTTAATTCACTCGAACACGTGACCACCGCCATCTTAGATACAATCTTAGGACTTGACCTTTAAAGTAAACCATGACCGTGAACATCGTTTCAAGTTCGTTACGTAATGATTATATGCGCTCAGCGCTTTACGTATTGACACTTACTAGTCTACGTTTAGAGGTTACAATCGCACGCGGAAGTACAGTCGCCAACAGATAAATCGGAGCGGCCAAGGTGCTCAAAAATATATGAACACGCACTAACGCCTTGACAATAGAGGTGTGTTCAAATTCTTCAAATATTTGTGAGCACCTTGGTCACTCCGATATATCTGATGGCGACTGTACGATAATGTCTCCTCCTCCATTCCTCCTCCTCCTTCATTTGTAGCGTCTTAAGTATTAAGGCCGTTCCATCGGTTTGCCGCTGTCACTGTCACATTTCGCAAGAAAGAACGGGAAACATAATGCGCGCCAAGTGTCCATTTTGATCGAATTTTGTCGATTTTTTGTTATTTTAATAACGTTACCTTACAATATCGATATTTGAAAGCTTAGATTAATTGTATCGAGCGAAGTGTCATAATTCGTACATCGGAAGCTATGTTATTAAAGACAATATAGTCAAGAACTACATATATTTTTTCCCCTCACTAGCTCGGAAAGCCGTCTTTTATCCTTTAAAACAAGCGGGGAAAAACGCATTTTATCCACTAGTGGGGAAAGTAATTTGACCTTGGGATGGAGCGTGTTTAAGTAGCTTGACAGATAACAAAACGTAAAACGCTCATAATAATGGTTCGTTCGATATTAATTATCATTAAATAAATGGTTTGAGAATTTAATAAAAAATACCAAATTTAGCTTTATTAATGATTTTAAGTCATAAACCTTAAATTCGATAAGAAACATTTGTTTTTTAAATGATGTTGCATGTAATTCTGAACGCACAAGTTGAGTCGATGCAATTTCAAAACGCATCGTCAAAAATGTCAACATTGTCAACAAAAAATTTCTCACCGATTCCGACACGTAAAAATACACAACTTCCAGAGTTTTCTGTTATAATATTGTATTATCGTTAAAAAAAATAGTGATTCCAGTGATGAAGATGATCTAACGCCTGTGGATGTTGCACTTTTCTCGCTATAGTGAGGGGAAAAGTTTAGTGTTACACACGGGTGCAAGTGTATTTTACTTCTCGTGTGTTAAAACACTCGCTACGCTCAGGATTCTATTTTAGAACCACTCGCTTCGCTCGTGGTTCAACTATAGCATCCTTTCGCTTACTCGTGTTTCAATTCCACACTCGCGGGTAAAATACAACTTTGCACCCTTATATAACAAATAACTATTTCCACGTCTACGAATATCAACGCCTCTTAGAAAAACATGATCATATAAGATTTTTCGCCTTCTGCCTTAAGTTACATGTTTTTCACGCACTTCATTATTTTGTTTAACAATGTTGAGGTTATATTTGTCTTCGGTTACAGCGATAGTTACTCATGAAATAAAACCACGAACCACGAACGCTGTAAAGGGTTCGAAACGTCGGGATGCATTATACATTCAATATACGCGATATAATCCGTTTTAATAGTTTTTTTTCAATGTTGAGGTTGGTAAAATGTTAGTTTTCTAGACGGATTTGTGAGCGAAAGCAAAATATTCATCACAAGGAAGGTCATTGATTCTTGTTATAGAATAGAATGCTGATTTGAGGCCTGAATTGGGGTATGCGGTTTAGAATTATGCAAGAAGGCTCGATATTGATTTTTGAAAGCAATGGACGGGGTAAAGTGTTCTTTCTCAATTATTAAACGATGATTTTATTAATAGCAATTATTACCTAATCTACGTTGAAGTATCTAGAGTATTCTAATGACTTAGGTTTCGGTAAATTAACAAATTTATCAACAAATTTAACGTGTTATTTGCTTCAAGTTTATTGGCTGTTTACATTTAGAATATTAGATTCTAAACGACAAAAAAATCAGAAAGTGCGATGTTATGAAGTGTGAATGAAAATATGTTATATATATTTTGCAGACTCAACTATGCCATTATACTTGGGTCGTTACCCGAGTTCGAGGTTATAAAAAGTCATTTATAAGCTATGAATGAACAAAGACATTCAAATCCATACGCGGACACAAAAATTACGACAAGGTCGTAACAGAAAGTATGTAATTACTTAGTCATGTCATAAGTTATGTCACAAAGATTTTTACTGATAAAAATGTTATTCTAAAAACAACTAAGGAAAATTGTCGATTTATTTAATTAAAAAACACACAGTCATCATACACGAAACATTATCAAAATATTAAAATCTAAAACAAACACGTAGGTACCTACATATAGAACTAAACAAAAACACTAAAACTAACTAGAAATTAACTACCTACATTATCTATACTATAAACCCCATTCCGACCCCCACCCCGTCCAAACGTGTTCAAAAATATACCTACTTGCGGCAGTTGCGGCATTGCCGCGCTGGATGGCAAGCGATATTTGCTGGACTAAAGGGGCCCACTGACTATCAGTCTGCCGGACGATATCGGCCTGTCAGTTAGAACAAAAATTTGACAGGTCCGAACAACTGACAGGCCGATATCGTCCGGCGGACTGATAGTCAGTGGGCGCCTTTAGTAAGAGCCTGTAGGGCTAAGATGGTCAGTTTTTATTAACTGTCATCATGCCTGTCACGTTCTAACAAGTATGTAAGTGCGAAAGTGACGCATGACATGACAAGTGACAAAAATGCGAGCATGATATACCGCCTGAACGGGGATCACAACCTACAAGCAATAAAAGCAACAGGTAAAATAAATGATGAAATTCCTACGAGTCCCGAG
Source organism: Cydia strobilella (assembly GCF_947568885.1). Taxonomy (NCBI): domain Eukaryota; kingdom Metazoa; phylum Arthropoda; class Insecta; order Lepidoptera; family Tortricidae; genus Cydia; species Cydia strobilella. The sequence continues at coordinate 19,682,065 of NC_086044.1, forward strand.
AAATTGATTGATGCAAGTACGGTTTATACCCTAGTACCTCCGGTTTGGAAACCATACGCTTTACCGATCAACTACCAGCGATTATCTTTCCATTCTCTATTTCTCTATTCGGTATGGGCCACTGGTTGGTATGAGAATTCTGACGGCTGTCAAATTGTATGAAAACTTTTAAAAGGTAATTATACTAATTATACTCTGCATGATTTCTTAAACCATGTTCCAGAAAACATTCCTAATTGTCAACCCCTAAATAATCAAGTTTTCCGTACGTACAATCGTACCGATACGGAAATTAATTATTTATCGCCCGGAGTTCTCATTTTGATGGCAGAGCTTAAATTCGGGTAGCAAGAATCCGTCTCCATGGCAACGATCCCTTTGATGGATTTCCAGGCCCGCTCTAGTTCGCACACTAATTTAAATATCCAGAATCATACCGGCTGTAGGGCTTTCTGGAGCGTACTTGTTTGCGACTTTAAATTTACAGTTATCTAGTAATCAGTTTTAGGTAGGTATTCTTGAAAATGTTGAGCTCATTCTCCTTAGGATCAAGAGTTTCGGCCCAATTTGAACAATGCTTATAAGATGTCACAGCGAAACGATCAGAATGTCCCCTTTGGCGAGATCTAAATGTAACATATTTTGAATTTAAATGGTGGCGTCTGAAAAAATAGCAGCAGTCGGACAAGGCATGTCACCTATCACACCGCTGACGAGGGTGCGATCAATTATCAACCATTTTTTCGCGAAAGAGAAACTTACGTGCACATGTAAATCCCATATATAAAAGCGACGTGATTATATTGATCGTCTATAACTGACTGTCCACTATGCCAGCCAGAGCTTCTAAGCGCTACCAAAGAAAAACCTCGGCCATTATTACTCGTTCCTATGGGGTCATTTATTAATTACATCACACGTTTAGGGGGGTCAAGAAAATGTGACATGTGACAAGGGGGAGGGGGGAGTCACAAACTTTGGGACTTCACATTCTTATTTAAATTATTTTATTCGCTGTACAGTTAAATAACCATTTTTATTTTTCTTTCCTTATCTGTTTTGGGTTATAAAATTAGTAATATTTCTTTTGTTAAAAATATTTTGATAAAATATTAATAATACTTAATTCGATTTGAAAGAATGTCGTGACGTCACACCAGGGCGGAGGGGTTTGCCAAATGTGACCAAGTGTGACAAGGAGGGGGGAGGGGTCAAAAAACCTCGAAATTCGTGTGACGTAATTAATGGATGAACCCTATGTAATCATGGGCAGAGGGGCTGCCTTAAGGTCAATGTCAAGCCGAATTCGTCTTACATCATCTGGACGGTACAAATATCGAATAGATTTAGTTATCCTAATATAGTCATAGACAACACCTGTGATCGATGGAGCTATCATTCATCGCTGAACAATCACGCTGACAGACTAACTAGACAGTTATTATAACTTGGAAAGTATAACACAACTTTATAATGGGGATAGGTTGAAAGTTTTTGCAGACATACGGATTGTAACATACGCGCAATCGATATAATGTTAGGTAACTAATTTAGAGATATGATAGGACTGTTATTGTTGTAGAGGGTACACCCAGCCCCCCCCCCCCCACCCCCCCACTTAAAAAAGGTATTTAAATAAAATATTATGTTTGCTACGCTTGTTTGTAAATCAGATAGAGCAAATTTCTGTATTGTAATTTGGAAATTCAAACCAAATTGGGTACCGTAAAATAACATCATATAACTATAATTAAAAAAATCCCAATTATGGTCCAAAACTGTAAGAATGTCCAATATTTTTTTTTTACTAACACATCTTGGTTTGATGTGGCTATTATTTTGAATAACATAGTTCTGAGGCAACATATGTAGTTTCATATGTGGCGGAAAACACCCAGAAAACACTAAACTTACACACTACTAGCTTACTTGTTGGTATTGGTACTTAAATAAGTGTTGAACTTGTAAAAAAAATACAATACAATACAAATACTCTTTATTGCACACCTCAATAAAAAAAACAATACAGAAAGAAATCATCAACAGAAGTAGAGGTAAACAACAGGCGAACTTATCGCTAAAAGCGATCTCTTCCAGACAACCTTTAGTTGTGGTATTGCAAAATAAATGGGTGGTTTGACTGTACTATACTAATGTCGGCCCCCTCCAATTATTGGCCTCTTTTGAACAAAGCATTGCTGACTTTCCTAAAAAATAGGGGCAAATGACTATACGAAGGGCCAATCATAGTGTAGTTACCCTATAACATCAAATAAACTACAAACATACCAAATACCAATATATCCCGATCGCAATATAGGTGTGTGGTCTAGTTAGAACGGCATGGCTTAAGCAACCAGTTTTCAAAGTTATTTTGATACGTCAAATGCGTATTTGAGAATAAAGGCTCAAGGACTACGCGTGCTTAAACTTTCCAAAGACAATCTCATGCCAAAAGAATAGACACAAAACAATAACATAAATAAAAAACTCGACCCACGCGGCCATGCCAACTTCGGACAATTTATAGAGCCTTTTAGGAGGCCTAAGCTATGGTGGAACGAAAGGGCGATGATGGTTTTTGGAAGACGCGTCTTCATATGGTCACCCTACGGTTCGAACAAAAGGGCATCAGCTAGAACAAAAATGCTTTTCAATTTGCACTCTGTTAACTACGAACGAAGGTTGCAAATGGAATGAAATTAGTGCGTTAGTTCTGAGGTTTGTTATATCAATAAAACTGTTACATGATGCATGACGTATCAATCTTGATTTTAAATAAGATGTGATTTGAATCGTTTAGAGGCTGCTTTAGCAGATAAGTTGCGGTGCAATTTGGAATATAATTAAGTCATAGAATAAGTTTCAAGTTAGGATTGTGTTTTATTTTTAATTTTTAACCTGACTTGGGTTCTATTACACTAGGGTAATTAGAGCGGTAGGACTGTGTGGGGGGATGGTAGCCTGGGGAAAATCCAGGACCCTTCCGCATCACACGAGACGGTTTTGCTACGCTGGAATACTCCTAAAGAGTTTTGGCTCCAGCGCAAATCAGTTGAGCGGTCTCAACCTGATCTGGGGGTGTACAGGGAATCGAGCTAATGGTGTACAGGGAATCGAGCTAATGTGGGAGGATTTTTGTAATGTCGGCTGTACACACTCGTCGAGAGCCTCTCGCCGAGTCTCGGCACCGCTCGGATCCAATCGGAGACGAGACAAGGAACAGCGAGACTAGAAGGGAGCAGCATGCACACTCGTTCTCGGCCTGTCTCGGGGTCCCTCGACGAGTGTGTACAGCCCGCTTAAGATATGTGATGTGACTACACAAGGCAGTCGGGTGACAATGACACTTTTCCTGTTTACATCCAGAAAATCCCGCGAAATATTATTTAAATACCTAAATAAAACATTTATTCGCGGTTAGGTCTAGTTTCAGTAACATCGTGGAAATCAAAAAAATCTGCATACAAAATAGGGGAAGGCCGGGTAATCACGAACTCTGGGTAATCGCAAACGCAGCTATTTCACTATGTTAGAGAGAGATCATGATTTAACTCATCTTAGAAATCACGCCATCACTAATACCAAGCGACTAGCGGAAAGTTACGGGTGCACACAGGATTCAAGTTAAAACTAATTCAAATACTTGCTTACTATCGTTGCAATTTTCCGATAAATTATAACATTGTAACTTCTACAGTAATAAGTAATAGTTCTAACACGACATACTCGTATATTTGCATAAAAAATTTGAAGTTGAGGACTTTGGTTTAGGCGAACGAATTGAGTGGGTCAATTACGAACGTTCGGCATTGCCCCATATATAACAAAAATCGGCTCTTTAACTTGTTAATTAAAATTATAAAAGTACCTCTCTGTTAGACTTTAAATTTCCATTTTACGTTTGTTTAAAATAAACCCATAAAAAGTGTACAGCCGGGCAATCGTCTTCACTTGGCTGACGTTGTGATTTTTACCGGGCAGTGTGTACATTTTTTAATTTTATGTTTAATCCTGACTAATCTGTCGTACATGATCTCATTTTTAAGCTAGTCTGGGTCAATTGTGAACGATCTTAACTGTCCCATTAGTTATTCGTGATTGCCCGACCAGTGTCGGGTAAACACAAACACTAAGAGGTTTTGTTTCTGTTAAAAAGTTGATTAAATAAAGAGAAATTAATATTGTTGATTGTAGTAGTTTAAAGTGCGATAATTTACCTTTCAGAAGATGCTATTACAGTCAACCTACAAATACTATCTTTTGATTTATTCCAAAACTCCCTTAGGTGTTCGTAATTAACCCGACTTCCCCTACGAACTTTATTTAGTAATATAATAAACTTATTTTGAAACATTTTTGTACCTAGTTACAAATAAATTCTACTTGAAACGATAAGGCTACAGCCGGTACAGGCGTTAGGAAGATAATAAGGGTTCCTATATACACGTTTGTTACGGATCCCTAATAAACGTTTCATGAGTTCAGACCCTGAGAGATAATATCATGAACACGCAAGAGAAAATACAACGAAGTCTCCCCTATTTTCCTGAACTTGCGAATATTCTTAACAAAAAATTTAATATTCTTAACTAATTAATTTTCATTATTATTCCCAACGACGGGACTTAATCGCGTAAAGTAAGTTTTAAATTTACCTCCGACGTTTCGAGGACGGCGTTGTCCCCGTGGTCTCGGAGAAGACGAAGAAGGGAAGAGTCTTCTCCGAGACCACGGGGACAACGCCGTCCTCGAAACGTCGGAGGTAAATTTAAAACTTATTTTACGCGATTAAGTCCCGTCGTTGTGAATAATAATGAGTAAAAATCGTGAAAGTTTAAATCAGTAATTAATTTTCGACAAAATGAACTGCATTTAAAATGCTCGCTCACCCGTGTTAGAAAAGTGCCCCGTCTAACTAGCATTGTCTATGGTCGAAGGGCGCGGGGCGCGGGCGCGGGCGGAGAAGTTCGGAGGCCCGGCGCGCACAAATAGCAAACTGTGACTTGGCATACAGCGAACATCCCATGCAGGGCCGCACTTGACACGCTAGAGCAAACATAGATAAAAATCTTTTTTTTGTGAGATAATCTTTTTTCATGTTTATGATTTTATGAAGCGATTACACATTGAATTTTTATTTAATTCAATGGAATTCGCAACTTCCAGATTTACATTCATACTGATTGTTTGTGACATTTCTATGACTTAAATATTAACACGACATACCTATAATAAAAGTTAAGCAAACGCTGGACATTATACCCGATATGTGGTAGGTAAGTAAGTTTATCACAAATATTATGCCAGCAAACCTAACCTAGTTTACCTAACGCTCTAAACATTGTTCAATTACGTACCTACCTAGTTTAGGTTTATATATTGATTTTCGTACCCCAAGTAAACTTACCTACAGCGTCATACCTACTATATAGACAGGTAAAACATAGTTACAGGATTTCAACACATACACAAACGTTTGATAAATAAAAATACTCTGCTATTTAAAGTGTCACCTTCTTAACCTACAGTATAGTAACGGAAAAAACGAAAATACAGCAAAGTGGACAAAAGTTTTATGCAAGTACATTTAATTCGCTGCCATATTCTGTTTAAAGTGTCATTTGTATTAAGTATTTACAGGACACTTAAATAGGTAGTAATAATCCCAAATAAGACTGTAATTGTGAATAACTTGTCTCCGTAGCCGTAGCGTAGATTTGTTTGCAAAATTAAACGGTTACTTCTATTAAATTAAACGGTAAATGGGTTTTTCATTGCATCAAAGTGGTATTTACAGAACAATTTCAACTTATGCGAACATTTAAATAAATACTCATAAGTTGTCTATCTACTTTGTTCAAAATAATATAGACTTTGCTGCGTGTTTTAAAATTGTAACAGACGTAACAGCGCGCGGTTTTTACTTAGCAGTTCTAAGAAACCTAAAATAAGTCTACTACTACTAGTCCATCTACAACCTTTATCTTAAATATTTTCTAAAGCCTCTAGTTAACACTTACTCTACATCATTTTCCATGGCTATCTAGGACACGTTACCGACAGATACATTATCAACTCGCCTGTCGGAAATCAGACGTACCTACACAATAAGGGTCCCGTGGGCGAGTCACCGAGTCTCTGATCTTCTTCACATACTTACTTGATATTTATCGAGACATTCGTAAACATTATTCGATATTTTCGATCAATTACGGTATTCCCGAAACAAAATGTACATAAAGATACATTACCTAAATACACATAAAAGGCACCAAGGTAAATAGAACGCGTACTGACAGGTCAAATCAGCTACGTTTTATTAAATACGAAAAGGTAGAGCTTTCGGGAGGCAAGACCTATCTACTTTTAGTTTTCAATATTTATATTTAATGTTTTTTTTTTGAAGAAAAAGCACAGCCTAAATAAGCGACTAGACAGTCTTCGAATTTTACCGGCTCTAATAAGTTGAATTAAACTAATCCCTTTTTAATTACAAACGGTTTAATTGAATTAACGTCAGATGCTGACCTTTCTCTCTACTAAATTAGCCGCAAAATGCGATCGGTAATGGTTCTCACAGAAACTTGTCAAAAGCGTTTCCAAATACTGGGAGCTCGCATATTTGACCTTCGGATATCCAGGTATAGATTCGGGTGATATTGAGGGAAGTTATTGAAAAGAGCTTGAAATAAGCGGCGCGGGGCGCGGGCGGGCGGGAGAAGGCTAGTCACTATCGCAACGAGCTCATCGTCATGACTACGAGGCTCCGAATCCGGCCCTGGGTAGCCTTGCAATGGAATGGGGAGGGCAATAGCCCCGTTTACTTGCAAGTCGCTATCAATTCGCGCTTGCCAACGCCTCTGACGACGTACCCAGCGCTTTCCGCGCTCCAACAGTGAATTTTCAAGGTCGTTAGCGAGTCTGCTTGCAGTGTGAACAAATGTTCCGTATTTATCTACGTGACTAAATCGACATTTTTAAGCGCCTCGCTATAAGTTTCTATGTCGATTTGTCTCGCTCCTACCTGACCGATCCAATATCGAATTCGCATACCAAACATAGATGTGTAAATATAAACCCATCTATCGAGCGTTAATAACCAAAGTTGAAAAGCTTACTAAACTAGTTTTGCCGGCTGAAATTCTAATATTTGGCATACTAAAACAAAAGCCGTTTGCGTGTCGGCAAACAAAACCTTAGTACCAATGTGCGCCGATGAAATCCTTCATAGCCAGGAAACCTTACAACAAGCACTTTATCCGTGATAAAGTTCACGTGATTCCGGCCCTTATTGCTTCATCGTAGGTCGTATTATCGGTGGTGAGTTAGCACGCGCGGCAGGAGCGCGGGGTTATTGCAGATATGCAGTAAAGCGTTGGTAAAGCGTACGACTATACATTGCGGGTTATATAGGTTATAGCGTGGAGCCATTGCATGCTGGGGCTGAAATATGGAAGGATGTCAGCGATTGTATCGGTTTTAGTGCGCGATAAGGCGTCATGTAGTACGAAAACTGGACTTGCGTGCGTTTTGTCGCGTGTTCCCAGCCAGTTTCCTATGAAAGACTGGCCTCGATTTCAGGCTTATACTTTATAAGTTATTCCACCCTGCACACAATGTAGAATTTAGTTATATCCATAAATTGTCTACGGTAAAGCTGGGAATATTACAGATAAAGCTTCGCTTTGACCGTCTTCGAGGATGGTCATAAATAGGTGTTTGAAGTATTTTTTGTAAGGGATAATTGAGTACTTTTTTGGGTGTTTTATGAAGGCGAATACCGTTATCTAAAATGTCTAATTTATTTATTTATTCTTGTAGCATGTTTTAGCAGACAGAGCCGCTTATTAACTACTTATTATAAGAATATAGGCCTACAAGATATCATTATTACCAGCATATATACGTCTCGCTGTTTGACAGAGGCTTGTTCTTATTATACAAGAGGGTGAGATTTTTTTAGTGTATTTCTTCAAGACATGTTCGTCCACCAAGAAAGGGATTGCTATGACTTAATGTTTAACTCCCAGCGCTTCACCCAAAAGCTCAGTCATGCTAGCCTTTTGTGACGGCTATCCAGACAAGGGTCTGTGTGTATACCTAACTTAAAGAGCCCAGTTTACGCTTTATGTACGTTCAACATTTCTATTAATTGTGACAAAAAAAGCTTATTACTAGTTACTTTTCCAAGAAAACGCCACCCCTAGACCAAAATGTGAAAAAACGTTGATATTTTTGTTGAGCAAGTGAGCAAGGGTATTCTTTAATATGTCGACAATGTCGCTGTCCTTTTTCCACACAGTAAGTTGGAAATGGGTACGTTGATGAACAGAACATCTAAATCCTGAATTGTCGAATAGTCAAGAACCGCCTACGCCTCCTCGCCTGCCTCCCACAGACTCTTTATATAAAGCCAAAGTCTGTTAGTCGTCTGAATCTGAGAGAGATATACTACTTTCTGAATTTGAGCAGTGCCCTAAATATACGGAGCGAGCCCAGCTACATCACATTTTAAGGTTCCGGCCAAAGTTTGCCAAAATTCAGGGGTTTTTTAGGGTTCCGTACCCAAAGGGTAAAAACGGTACCCTATTACTAAGACTCCGCTGTCCGTCTGTCCGTCTGTCTGTCTGTCACCAGGCTGTATCTCAAGAACAGTGATAGCTAGACAGTTGAAATTTTCACACATGATGTATTTCTGTTGCCGCTATAACAACAAATACTAAAAAAGTACGGAACCCTCGGTGGGCGAGTCCGACTCGCACTTGGCCGGTTTTTTTATTTATTGAAACCGTATTTAGATAAAATCAGGTCAGAGTTCCTTTTACACAAAAAGTATATAATAGATAGCAATTTCCCTGCATTTAGGACAGACACAAAGGAAACAGACGAATTTGACGTCACAAGACCCACGGAAATGTAGGTCCTCCCCAGGTCCCACGTTGCTTTATAAAGAGCATAATATAAAACATTATAAAAAGAAAAACTGTTTGGTTACTTTTTCTTGTACTGAAGCCTACTCTACCGTAAACCGGGGTGAAAAGACACGATTTTCACCAAGAATCGAAATGATAAAAGTAATAATTTTGAATTCATTATTTGAGTCTCGGTTATTCAAATTTGCATTTGTGAAATCAATTTTTACCCACCTAGTTCAGAAAAATCAAAGAAAACTACCTGTTTTCTCCATATCCTTAAAACGGGGTCGATAGACAAAAGACAGTGGTGATTAGAAATATTCAGTTTTAGTTGTTAAAGACATCGAATTTGGTAATTATGATGATCATACTCTATTGGCAAATAGTATGTATATCTGTTAAACAGTTCTTTGACGCAAAAAGTTTTTATTTTTCACCCCTTTGTGGTATCTAATCACCTCCTATAGCGTAACTAGTCACCCCATATGCGTGTTCGGTGACCCTTTATCACGTAAAATTGCTTGTTAAATTGTTTTTTTGGAAAAAAAAGGCTTAATTATACAGAAAAATTGTGATATTACTTATTATTTAGGTACTACAGATACCATATTACCAGGTTAGCAAACTATTACTTGGTTAATATCTCTACATTTACCGCTAGAACAAAGTTCAGACAGGCTTCATTTCTTACCTCGGCAAGGACTTACTTTACAGTCACAAAAATCTGACTTTTAGGACGTTTTATTAACTTCTTTAGGTATAAATGTAGAGTATACGTATCCCAAAAACTCTAATTTTAGAGATGTAAGTTTTTAAAAATAACAACTGAAAGAACAACTTCATAATTTCTCTATTCACCCCACGATGCCTGCCATTTTTTGCAGGTACGGTATTCTGCAAAAAACCGTAGGTACCCGCAAAAACGGGATTTTCAGTGGTAAAGAGTCCTAACCCAACTATGAGTTAATATTTTATTTATTTTCATTAAAGTCGAAATGCAATTTAGCTAGCCGACAACATTATGATGGCGCCCAACGTAGGGGTCGTGACTCGTTCGACGTCATATTACGGTTTTTTGTGGCTTTACGTAAGTATGAAAAAGTAGTTTTGTACAGTTTTCAGCATCGTAGTAACCTTACCAATTCTTGAAAATTAAAATTAAAAATTATTGATTGGTTATATACACAATAGGTTTTAACTAGAATCAAAACAAGAACCTTATTTTAAGTAAACAGCTACTTGTGCCAGAAGGCTCCGCTCTTCCATTCTTACAACATTATATTGAAATAAATAAGTAAGAAGAAAAACATTGAGACATTATTTACAGTGGTAATTTTATCAAATAGAGGTGTATCAGAATATGGCCGCATGTATTTCATAGGAATTCAAAGTCATCAATCTACTTAAAGCTGCAAGAGCTGCCGTCGTTTATTGAAACAAAAAAGATGTACATCACGTTCATGAGAACCAATTAAATTTATACAAAGTTCACAACTGTCTGACTTCGGCCTGTCCCAGGGCTACCCCGCCCTTATAATTAAATCATCAAAGACATTGAGATTCTGATATCTAGAGTAAAAACGCTCCAACGGCCGACTGAACTTACAATACTTACGACAATTTAGGCTTGAGACCAATCGAATAAAGACGAAAGGCGCTAATTTTTCACCTTTCTCTGTCGCAACTTGAAATGTTGACTGGAACTCACTCTTATTTGGGTCACTTTAAGTAGGATTGCATTGGAATTATTTTGGTTGGTGTGTCTTGTTTCCACTTAAGCGGAAAAGTGTCAAGCAAGTCAATTTCTTAGATTGGGATTAAATTTTTAGGGTTAAATGACCCAGGAACATTCTAGATGGGAGGGAGACTGTTGACAGCCTCGAAGCAGGTGTTTACTGTCTAGAATTCCTCTGACTTGAATTTCAAAGGGCTTGAGTTGGATTTTTAGCTGAACAGCCCGTGAAAAGAGATCATGCCTAAATTATTTGCTTTGAAATGTTAATGTAGCATTAATTTAAGTACTATTGAGTGTTCGAAAGCTGAACGATCCTTTAAACTATGCTGTTACAAATTCACTTTGAATTTTGCGATATGGGACAACTTAATTGATATCGCTATTCCGACTATTAACTATTAACTTCCCCGCCTTTGTCCATTATGTTCTTATCACATTAATCTAAGTAAACATAGATATAAAAAGTATATATTGTTGACTAATTATAGTCAACCATAACAACCCACCGAATCTAACAGATGACTGAAAAAAAACTGCAGCAGGCATAAGTAAATAGTTATTCACCTGATGTCACGAAATCGCTATCCAACGAACTTCCTTATCAACATTAATTAAAAAAATACTAGAAATCGAATGTAAACTAATATGCTAAACCACAATATTAACAAATTAGATGAGCATTTAAATACCGGTGCTGAAAAATAACTCAAATTAACATTGTCAATAATGGATATATCTACAGCATTGTAAAGTTAACACAGAATCTCTACTAAAGGAAAACACAACAAATAACAGGTATAACTAATTAACTTCATTTATTAAATTAGGTACAAGAGAAGTTTCGGCAAACACCTCCGGAACAAACACAGACGCAATTATATTATTATTAATATGATTTTATCACAAACAAATTAGTCATTAGATTCTCTGGCGTATTAGTCGATGGATGCCTGAAATCTAAGTCACATCTAACAAAAGAATCATAGATACTTACAGATATGCCCCGGAAACACCTTATTTATATTGTTGTCACAAATAAGTCATGTGGATTCAATATCTATTATCCAATAGACGACTGAATCCTAAGGTATCCCTAACAAAAGAAACACAATAACCCACAAATGTAACCCAGAATCTTTATTTCGCTCAATTCATAAATTGACTGGACCCCTTAAAGGGTTGAGGTGAGGAACCGTCTAGACGATCCTAAAGGACGGGTTTTGATAAGGGTGTTGTCGACGACCTTGAACTCTACAACGATTTAAACAAATGAGGCCTCGCACGGGCACGCTTCACTCTTATTCCATAAATCATGCAAAATATGTACCACCCCTGAGAAAACGTCACCTTCAATTTTCGTTCACAACAAAAGCTCCCAGACTAGCGCTCGTTACTCGCCCTAAGGAACTGAAACCGCGAAATTACTACTAAGATCATGTCTAATTGCTCAGGAACTCGCTTAATGAACCCCGTCGCAGGCAACAGTCGATACTTCCACAAAACAAGCTAGACCAGGCCCGGTAGACGTACCAAAATAAGCTGAGCCAGTTCCTAAACAAAAAGAAACTGAAACAAACAAGGTCGGGGAATCGACGCCGCCGTCGCCGCCGCCATAAAGACCGACGTCCGTCCTTGAAAATGGGGGGTTCTTACAAATTGGGTTATTACAGTGCGTGGGGGCGTGGGGGTCACGACGGGACGTGTAAGCGAGAGGCGGCTAGCTTAGTCTATGCGTGTTTCGTAGGCGGAAACGGGACGGAAGTGCGTGGGCGTACCTCCGCTGCGCCACCCCATCGCCCGGCACGCCTCTCCAGGAAGGAGTCCCGGCCCAGACTAGGGCTCCGGCGCCGATCATTATAATTACTCTCCAAGGTGAGCCGGGAGCCTGCAACCCCACCGGCGGCCTAATCCGGCGCGCCTCCGGGACTTGACAACTATTCCCAACATAATATTACCAGCACCAAACACTTCTACTGTAATTAAAAGCACTCAAACATCATCCGCTTATCCGAACGACGGTAATTATGAGCCAAATTAAAAGGCCTCTTGATTTCGAGTGTAGTTAGCTGAAGATTTCTACTCGCAATCGACGAAAACATATCAGTTCTCCACACTAGCAATGTACATCAGAAATCAGGTTTCAGGATGTTTTTGGAAATTGTAAAGATAATTTAAAATTAAAATAAATTTCTAATAGAATGTAATCCAATTGGAAAGATACCTAACAATTTCAATAAACAAGCATTTAAAACATTTGATATTTGACATTTGAGCCCAATTATTAGTAAAACAGCTATAGAACATCAGCTCATTTGTCCATACTAGCACATCAAAACTATCAGAAGCATAATTCAGTCGTAAATAGCTCATAACTCTCATAAGTATAGAGTCGAAAGTTTCTGAAAGTCGGGCTAAACACCATCGGGTCAAGAAAAATTAGCTGCAAACTGAACACTGCTTATAAAAAAAACTATATTACAATGGTAAAAAACTTATCAAAGCATACTTCCTAACCTCAGCTAATTTGCCCAAGCTTGGCCTGTTAAAAACTTACACAATCCAGCCGTCAATTAGGCACAGCGCCGACAGTTTCTGAAAGTCGTGCTAATCACCGCCCGAGGAAAGTTGGCCAAAGTTCGCAAGTTGTCTTTGTGCAGTCGACAGCGAAGTGTTCAGGTGTCAGGCAGCTGTGGATGAAGTGGTCGTTGACGGCTGACGGCTTGCGATGTCATTTAAGCCGGCAGGGCTTAGTTTTGAAAACTTTAAATCAATCAATCAATCAATCTTTAATTTCAAAAACAAACATCAAAAGTTTACAATACAAATAAAATAAAAATACTTACACTAAATTAAATAACAAAACTACATAATAAAAAAATAACATATAGTAATATATACAATCGAAACGCCTTGAGGGTTATTATATTTCGTCGATTGATAATTGATCAGGAATAGGGTAAAAACCCAGTATGGTAGAGTTGACAACGCGCATGTGACATCCCTGGAGTTTACTGATTGAGCCGTACTCGTACAACTAAAGTTATATAATGAAATCAGAATCATGAATCAGATCAGAGATAGAGAATCTGGGTAGAATTCATAAGTTCTTGAAATTATTAGTTTTATACTATTTTTAACATGGCACACAATGACTAGTTATATTGACTACTGTTCGAAACTAATGGCTCGTCAAATTTTAAATTTCCAAAAACCATTTTTAGCCAGAATCTTTCTTTAACCCCGAGGGATTACTTTTCTATAAAAGAACAACTTTTCTCTAATAGGTTCTCACAGCTTAACCGAGAGTTGCGAGACTAAACCTACTTAATTCGTAACAGTAGGTCGACAAAACTTCCATTTACAGCCTTACATTTTAACCGAATTAGTCCCAAACTTAACAAATCAACTTGTCCGACCATAAAAAAAACTTTTTTCTCAGCCCTACTGGCTCGGGCCGCACGGGTTATTTGTTTAAAATTCGGGCTGAATGGATTGCGACTGAGAACCAGACACGCGCGTTATACAGAATTAGGTCTAGAAGGGATTAACTTTAAAGGCTGTTACAGTGAGTCAAATCATTCGAAATGGAGACAACCATATAATTATACAAAATCGATTGAATTTACATAACATTTATTATGATATTGAGACAATATTTATATTTATCGATCTGAGTTAAGGTTTGATTTTTTTTAAATCAAATGTTACAAAGAGAAACCTATTTATTGGGTTTCACGAGCAATCGTATTTTTTTTTCTGTCTCAAGGCATAAATAAAGCTGTCAAAAAGTTATTTTATTAATCTATCCCCGCTAACACGAAGCACACGTCATGTTGATCAAAGACTGAATGGCGCGCGCGCTACGCCACTCGCTTCATAGAATTAGCACTAAGGCTGGATTACATTTTTATAGTCGCTTAACTTGTATGTATGACTACAATACAGAGCTTTGTTGTGAGAATACTAGACCGAAGAATGAAGTCGGATTTAAATGCTTATGATGGTAACCTCTAGACCAGGGTTTTTTTTGTGTTGGGCGCGCCCTCTGGGGGGGGGGGCGCAACAACATTATAAAGGGGGCGTGGGGCAGTGGGACAAGTGCACATTACACCACAGATTACCTAATAGTTCTTACTAACCGATACAAGACTCATACAATACAATAAAGAGAAAAAGATTCAAAATAATAGTAAAAAGAGTCTTAAGTCTAGAATTTACGTTTTTGGACATAAAATCCAATGAGTTGGACAATAGGTATTAAGTTTGACACATTTATCTTTTATTTTTATATTTGCATTACGTACAAATATTTGTAAAAAAAGGCTGTAATAACAATTTCGTTAAGTCTAACAAAGTGCACCAGCACACGACAGCGCACGAGCGGTATTTGTGGAGATCTTTAAAATTAGATCTAGCAAAAAAAATGTCTACTATAATTTACAAAATACTTAGACAACCATTCCTCCGAAATCCTCAAAAGTTAAACTTTGTACAAAACCAAATTCCATAGCTATTAAATCAATATTATTTATCTATTTAACCTATTCGCCGAGCCACATTCCAAACGCACATTGCGATAATGGTGACGTAATGCTGCGACCGGCCGGGGGATAATTATGCGAGGAATATCCCCCTAACAACAAACTGCGTCGCCAAACGTAATACGAAACGACCAGCGTTACTCCACCCCTGGCTTACTAAGCTCATGCTCCGCTTTGACCAGAGTACGGCGTTCTAATGCGGGGAAAGGAAGGCCACGCTTGGCTGGCGGTTTACCGCTTCTCAGCCATTTGTTACTAGTTAAAAATTCACTCACTTGCAGCTTCTTTGTACGTGATCGAAATTCAAATAGTTCAGTGACCTTAACATGTGTTAAAGACATGTGGGGAGCGCAGTGGGTAATTAGCGGCAATACACACCACGTATCCTTCCCCCCCTTGAGCGGACGAATGTACAATTTTTTGCACTATAATTGATATCAAGAGAGACTAAGAAATTATAGTATAAAATTAAACAGATCTGTTTTGTGTGCATAAATAAACATAGTAAACAAAGTAATAGCCCTAAAAAAACTACAGTGTGGTGCCATCGTATCACACGGATCACAACCTAGCTACTACTACGACCCGCACCCTAGAGTGGAACCCCGTAGGTAACCTGTTAATGCGAGGTTTTTTAATCCGCTTTTTGAGAGCTTTTCGGTGATGGAAAACGTCATGAGGAAACCTGTATAGTAGTGTAGTCTAAAACCCGCATTAGGCCTGCGTCGGGACTATAGCCCAAACCCTCCCGCGCATGAGGAGGTCTATGCCCAGCGGTGGGACGTAGCGGCAGGACGAAGCATTTTTTTGCAATCCCGTGGTGTAGGTAGTCAACGTTATCAAAATGCATGAATGAGCGATTGGCGGTTTAGTCGAAAACTGAAATCGCACATTCTAAACCATATTATTAAGTAGTTTTTATATCCCTGTCAAATAAATTCCCAAGCGCAATCATTTTAATTGCGTAGTAAAGTTCAATTACCTAAGTAACGAACGATTTTATAAGTTTGTTATAAGAAATATTTTTTAATTACTGTAAAAAATAATGTAGGTACTTACCTGTTATTTTAAACTGCCATCTTGATCCCCAAGCTGAAAAAAAAAAACAAATAAAAAAAACAATATTTAAATTAATTCACCCAAGGCAGTAATTTTTCCACTTTTAAATTTATTTTAAGCTTAACAATATTTAAGTCTTAAATATTAAGGCGAGGGTTCCACAGTACAGGTGATTTTATATTTTAATGGAAACACTACGTATTAAAAATAAAATAAATATTTAAGTGGGGCTCCCGTACAACAAACGTGTTTTTTTGCCGTTTTTTGCGTAATGGTACGGAACCCTTTGTCTTGTATTTTTTATTTTGTAGTTTCACTGTAATGCTGATTTGATCAATAAAATAAAAATAAATAAAATAACAGGATAAATTTTGCAACGGGCAAATAAAATGATTTGATAATAGTTTTTCAGGACCTATTTGTAGGTGATACATTTTCAATTTGGGATCGAACACCAGTAACTTGCGTTACTGGTGTTATGCTAACCTCAAATCGATCGAATGACGTCAGGTCAATCCGAACGTACACTGACATCAGAGTGACATATAAATGATGTCATTCAGATACCGTGCATTTCGCTCGTACTTGCCCGTATATCTATTGGCGCGGGAGAGACGCACGATACCTAAATAACATCATTCAAATATCGTTATGATGTCCGTGTACGTTCGAATTGGCCTGTGTAATCAAAGCGTAATTTCATTTGTCTGTCATAAAATAATCGCTAGGCCGTAAAACAATAGAATTGACTTTTCTTTTCGTTAATTTCGTTGTACATACATTTTCAAGGCCAGGTGATGATATATCGTCGATATCGTAATAGCCTTTTTTATCGTGTAATATTAGTTCACTACACTATTACATGTAATAAATCCATCGACAAAAAAATGAAGTGAATCACCCATACGGAAATAAACTCGCCGAAGGTTGCGCTCCCCTGGTCACGATGCAGTTGTTTGCAACCGTTGGTCATAGACAAATATACAGCAAAGAAATAATACAGCCTTAAATAACCTTTGGTTTGTAAAATTAATAAAATCGGAGGAGTCTTAGCTGAATTTATTGTGCAGGATTCTGGTTTTTTCCAAAATTGATAAACCTAACACAAGTCCAGCGGAAAGCTATTTTCAAAAGAATCTTTCGGACCCCTGGCCAACTATGCAGTTGTTTGCAACCGTTGGTTAGTCATCATTACTCATAGACAATTATTGCACGGCAGAACTAGTTTTTGAATGGGAAGCGTTAAAATTAAAACCAAGGTCAATTTAAGGTAAACACGTAGTTCAGTACTGGGTTCAACTGAAAATTGTCTACTATGGTGTTTACAAAACTATTGGAATGTATATATATAGGTATTAAAAAGTTACACTTGACACCTAACTTCAAAATCGTACAGCAATTTTAATTTTATAATCTATTGAAGTAAGTAATAATGACTTATCTTATACATATATATTTTACGTAAAATTGTTACCATTTTATCAGTAATATCATCATCATCATCATCATCATCATAGCCGATAGACGTCCACTGCTGGACATAGGCCTCCCCCAGGGCTCGCCACTCCGACCGATCCTGTGCCGCTACTACTACTGTACTATCAGTAATATAATCCCTTCTAATATTATAAATGCGAAAGTAACTCTATCCGCCGGTGCATAGCGCCTTAATATTTATCCCTCAATTAAAAATTAACTACAAATGTTTAGGTAACTGAAAACGTATGAAAAGCTTATAAAAATGGCGGAACCCCAAATAGGCATACACGTGCAAAGTTTCTAAGAAGCAAAGTTCAATCAACTGTCAAAATTGCAACACTGTTCTTTGTCTAACTCAAACAACAAACTTATTTCTACCGTCATAGATAAAATCATAGTACGCAACGAAGTACGATTACCAATTTCACCTACGGCAAAACTATGTTGGCAGAGTTAGAACGTCATCATTTAAAAAAGATGAGCCACATGCAATAAAAAACAAGATGGCGTGCAGTTTAAAAACGTATCTTTCTAGTCTGTGGCGTTTCATGTGATCTGATAGGACCTTGCCAATTTTTTTGCAAGAAATAAATAAATACGACGCAGTTTGCGTTTTGTAGGTAGGTATACAATAAACTCGTCTGAGTTTATTCGTAGTAAATATTATTCAACTTTTGCACGTGTAAGTGGCTGACATTCAGCAACGATTCATACTGTAGTAAAAAGGTTTTACAGGTGTAGAATTTGTAAATAAGATCCACTTAGCATTTTTACGAACTGTTACACGAATATACCTACAGAAGTACACACATTTTTGTGATAAGTTTTTGTATAAATTAAACACTCGGTTTTCTTGCATACGTAACTTTATTATTGCAGAGAAGTGAATCACGGATTTAGTCACACTGGCCATACAATTTTCCTTCTCATCTTTTTCAATTAGGTTCAATCCCACCAAAAAGTATTCCTCAAAAAAATCATGATATACCACACAACAAAACTTCCGTGAGACACAGACATATTAAATATATTAATAACGGGTCACTCACGTATTTTAACACGTGGTTTTAATACGTGAGTGACTCGTTATTAATATATTTAACATGATATACCAGTTTGCCAAGAAACAGGCGGCAAATTTGAAAAATGTAAGCGCGAAGGATCGATCTACGTATATTTTGAATTTGGTGCCTTTTTCTACTGGCAAAATGATTTGCCAGATAATATGTAAATAGTAAAAAGAAAATAACGAAGTGGCACAGATAATATTAAAAATAGAAGTACCAATTGAATTTAGAATCACCACCGTTTCTTGAAGTCGGTTAAAAATCATTACGATCACTCTCATTATGTCAATACGACTATTAGCGAAGAAGCCGGCTATCGAACCCGCTGGTTTATTTATATTCACGTATTTGGCTGCGCCCGCGCTCCCGCGAATAGGCACCGTGCCTACGCGCAATTCTTATGCCTAACTTCCTACAGTTCAAACGCGAGAACGGCGATCTGCGGAGAGTAAAGGATGGTGTCATGGGGGGCTCCATTTTGCTTCCCTTTGAATTTGAACTTTTACGGAAAATACTCAGTAAAAATCAGCAAAAATCAATAGTTTTTGCAACTTCTAACAACCGCGATTATTGATTTGCAAATGTGATATTTCTTAAACATATCCATAGCAAATTCAGATCAAATTCATAACCTGTTGTTACAATAAAAACAAGCTTCCTTATTTTACAAGTCTAATAACTAGTTATATAAAATTGTCTTCGGTTACCGCGATAGTTACTCATGAAATAAAACTATGAAAACGGATGTATTATAAATTCAATATACGCGATATAATCCGTTTTCATAGTTTTATTTCATAGTTATTAGTTATTTACGATACAAGTGCGGAAAAGAGGAAATTCGAAACGAGTGGCGATAAATTAAAACACGACCGCAGGGAGTGTTTTAAATCGACACGAGTTGCGAATTACCTATTCGCACGTGTATCGTACAACGTTTTACAGTACATATGGCCCTTTAAACTTTCGACATATGCACGAAAAGTGCTCTTTTACGCACTAGTGCAAGAAAGTAGCACCATATGTACTGTAAATAAAATTAACAAATACTACGTCGTACATGAAACCAAAATGTCGTCAAATGTTTTTTTCTTACAAATTTATACATATAGTTGGTCAAACCAAATTGTTAGTAAATAAGAACAAAAAACCGGCCAAGTGCGAGTCGGACTCGCGCACCGAGGGCTCCGTACTTTTTAGTATTTGTTGTTATAGCGGGCACAGAAATACATCATCTGTGAAAATTTCAACTGTCTATCTACGGTTCATGAGATACAGCCTGGTGACAGACGGACAGACGGACAGCGGAGTCTTAGTAATAGGGTCCCGTTTTTACCCTTTGGGTACGGAACCCTAAAAACGATACTCATCCTTTTCTATTGGGTGCTAGTACTAGTGTAAGACAATGATAGTTTATATGATTCTCTCTCTCTATGTTTGAAATGAGACAGTGTTTTGACAAACTATAGTTTTGAGATTTTTCCATGTACTTGTAGTGTAGAAGATATTACTTGCCAAATTTCATAATTATAGCCGTTATAGGTAAACGGGAAGTACCCTATCAATTTTGATTCCTTTGAGTGTCAAAATATACGTTTTTTGCGGCATAAACTGCCGTATCTTTTTTTAACGTTAACTTAAAAGTTTGATCTTTTCACAGCTTTAAGGGACTGTAGACCTGAGTGTGGTTTTTAATTTCAACGCGCTACGTCCATGCGTTCCCGAGATAAAGGGTCTTGACAGACAGACGGACGGACGGACAACAAAGTGATCCTATAAGGGTTCCGTTTTTTTTCCTTTTGAGGTACGGAACCCTAAAAAAAAGTGCATAGGTATTTAATCACAGAATCCGAATATAATAAAGGAATTGCGTGCATACATTTTTTGTGCGATTATATCGCAACTAGCGTATATAATATACAATCTAAAATTTAAACGTACATGCCAAATTTAACGTGCACTGACATCAGAATGATATGTAAATGATATCATTCAGTTATCGTGCATTTCCCTTATACTTGTCTTTACATGTATTTGCGCGAGCGAGACGCACGATAACTAAATGACATCACTAAGATATCATTCTGATGTCAGTGTACGTTCGAATTGGCCTGAGAATCTGTCAATCCAGAATTCAATACAAAATTGCATACGTTCCTGTAGCAAATCCGCTACGAAGCGCATCTTTGTAGACCGCTACGTGCATATGCACCGTAGCGAATGCAGCTACGCTACCCCTACGGCGTAGCAATGCTACGAAACTGCATGCTTGCAAAAAATATTTGCAAACAATAAATATGAACAAACTTTTTTGTTAATAAAAAATATATTAAATAGCTAACCAATGAGACATTTCGACGATAGTACATTGTGCGACGTGGGGGGGGTAAGTGAAATATTGTACGACAGTCGATATATTCACGACAGCCGCAGGCTGGTGAATTAAAGACTCGAGTAACAATATTCTTACCCCCGGAGTTACATACAATGTTTTTCATCACACTTGCGAAGAAAAAAACTATATTTTAAGCGAAATCATTCTTAAATACGGTGACATTTCAAACGTTCATCCGCCATATTGAAATTTTTTGGCGGTTTAGGCATCGAAGGCACAGACCCATCGACATTCAGCCACAATTGAAAATTGTGTAAATATAAAGTTTGTCAAAGGACTGTCTCATTTCAAACATAGACAGAGAATCATACTATCTTTGTCTTACACTAGTACTAATAGCACCCAAAAGAAAAGGATGGAGGATTTGGTTTGACCAACTATATTTTAAACGGCTATTAAATTAATCAAATTAAATATTTTTAAGCATAAACAACAAAAATAATTTATAAACGTCATTATTTTTAAAGTAAAACTCGTATACGTATACGTACACGGTGACGAAAAAAAATGTACCCTCCCATAGAAAATGGACCAGCAAAAATGTATGAAACAGACAATTTTTTTTTGCTATTTCGAGGTTGGTCTCATAGTAAAAGTTGCTCAGTATAATCCCAAAACCTCCCTGGCAACGGGAATACACGTATTTTTTAGCCAACCCGTATAAAAAAAATTTACAACCTAAGTTTTTTTGGAATAATGGTTAAAAAGACAATGAACGCATTGACTCCAATAGGTGAGAAAAGATTATGTTTCCGTGATAACAAGTCCGTAATCAATCGCATCGCATAGAAACTAGGCATTCCATTACATGCAGGAGTACATTATGTACAAAGTTAACAATTATGCGTGGTATAGCATTGAAAAAACATAGGTAGGGAAGGTAGTGGAGCTGCTTGCCCACGGTATGACGCTGCGTCTCACGTAAGCGAACAACTCGCGAGTCGCGAACGCGAAGCGAAGCGGCGGCGCGGCGGGCCCACGGCGTTCACGTTCGCAACGCGATCGCCCACACAGGACAATTCTATAGGTATCAAAAGATTGATTCACCCCGCGCCGCATCGCTTCGCTTCGCGTTCGCGTGTTGTTCGCCTACGTAGTACGCTGCGTAAGGCGTAATAATTTTTTAACGGTTAGATTAGACCAGACAAAAACGCATTACAAGTTGCACACAGAAGTTGCAAGTTGCAGGCACTATTATTTAGATTCGTACAATGTAGAATTCGATTCGGTGATATTAACTATCAACTATCAAATCCTAATAGATATCCTTTGTGCGCCGAAAGGCTTTTCAACTAACAGACCGACCGAGATTAACTCAGGATCGGCCAACATTAGTCCGAAATAAATGATTATTTAATTAGTCGATAAACGGCAGAAAATGTTGATGACCGATTGAAATATTCTACGTTAAGACCAACCAATAGCCTTATGTAGTGCAAAAGTAGGAGATACGATCCAAACCTTGTTAAAAATCAATGAAAACCTCGGGTAGCCCCTTAAAGAGATCAAATCTTTAATTTTCTCTTTTGTTGTCTGTGCAGGGCATCTCCCTGCTTTGACATGCAGGGCTGGTTGACCACCGACACAATTAGAATGACGCAGACAAAGCAAGACATAAAAAAATCTTGTTGTCAAGCGGTTATGGATATGATCTGACAAATCATAACAACAACACATTTAATAACAAGATATTACTATCTGAATAGACCTCAGTGAGTAGCCCTTTCCTCTTAATCCCTTTGACCGTGACCTAACCAAACGCTAATCTTTATCTTCACCTCTCGTCTGTGTATGATAAAGATCTTTACCAAATTATTAGTCAAAAAAATAGTTTTTCTGCTCTATAGGGCACAATCGTAGTTTGAACTCACAATTTTTGACCGACATACATACGAAAGGTTCATAGAGGTCTTCTCCGCTCTCTTCCATGCCCCTTGCGTCGTTAATGTGCAGAACAGATGTCATGCTAATGACTGTGTTATAAACTGCCGGAGGACTTGGTCGAGTTACACCGACTACGTACTGGCAGTATGAATTCTCACGGTTCATACTTTGAATGAATGAATGAATGATACTTTATTCGAAACACACAACAACAACAACAAAATTAAAATAGGCTTAAATCTAGGTAAGTTAAAAGCTACAGTAATGCGAGTGGTTCCAGAAAAGGATAACAGGATAAAGATAAAAACCGGCCAAGTGCGAGTCGGACTCGCGCACGTAGGGTTCCGTACCATTACGTAAAAAACAGCAAAAAATATCACGTTTGTTGTATGGGAGCCCCCCTTAAATATTCATTTTATTCTGTTTTTAGTATTTGTTGTTATAGCGGCAACAGAAATACACCATCTGTGAAGATTTCAACTGTCTAGCTATCACGGTTCATGAGATACAGCCTGGTGACAGACGGACAGCGGAGTCTTAGTAATAGCATAGAGTAACTTATACTAGAGCGGTACTGTCATAGTAAATTTTGTAACCCCAGCAAATTCACTGCCATCTGTCGACACACTTTAAAATTAAAAATGAAGATTTATAAAAATACGATAAAATGTACTTATGCGGATAAATGTTTTTATGATTTTGACCCATGTTCTTTCACTGATATGCGTTAAAATTGTTAAATAACAAACGAAACCGTCAACGCCATCTATATGACAGTAGGCCAAAGCTAGTAGCGCCCTCTGAACGAGAATTAAATTTTCTTGATTTTCGAGGCACGTTTTTTCCTTAGACTGTATCCATCTATTACGGAGTTATATCTATCTTTGGTAATAGGGTCCCGTTTTTACCCTTTGGGTACGGAACCTAAAAAGGATGTGTCGCAACACATGAGTAGTGTTACAACGCTGATTTTCAGTGTACCCATTGACACGTAAACCAAAGAAAAAACAACACAGAACATAAAGACCGAAAGAAGAAAAAACCGAAGCCGAAGCCGACTTTAAGTGACATTCGAATTGTAAAATCAATTATTGATACTTGTTACCGCTAAGTGAGGTAAAAAAATATTCAATTAGCTCCATGCATGAATTTATTTTTATTTTTGGATTCATAATTTATATCGTTGGAACACCGGAAATGATGAAAATACTTTTGTAAACCTTAACATTATTTTATTAAAAAATATTTAAAATGTTGAAAATGTTTGAGCGGTTGAAACGCTCATAATTTTTGGCGCGAATTCGACAGAGCGTGATGACGTCACACGTTGGGCGGCCCAACTGACGTTTGCTACTAATGACACTAATCTGTCGAACGGGTGACGTCACGTGGCGTTTCGAGCGTTTCGCTCGCTAGCTTTTCGCGGGCAAATTTTTGTACTTTTAATTTATAATTTTAAGTAATTAAATGGTAATTTAAAAACGGAAATGCATTTGTAACATGATATAACGGTAACAAACATCCGAATAAAACATATTTCGTTCAAATATAAACTTCATGCATGAGGCTAATCAAAACGAATCAGCAACAACATGTAAGCGTTAGCGAGATGCATATCAAAATGTAAATCTAAACAAAAAGATTTTGAAAATCTTTTAACACACATTAATTAAGGGTACACCAAAGAGCATTCTTAGTAATTTATTGGTGCTTTATGTATAAATATGAAAACCATTTCTTACCATTTCTTTAATTATGTACGATGTCGATGTATTGTTGTGACTTGGTTTTAGTTTAGTTTACTTTTTAGTTAATTTTAATGTAAATTGATATAAATTGTACTGTATTTCTGTTAAAAGTTAATTGTTCTAGTGTAAAGTACCATCTCGTAAAATTTCTGTAGCTAGCTAATTTGTTTGCACCTTATATATAAATAATAAAATAAGTTATTATTTCTTAATGATTAATAGTTCCTGTGAACAAGCGTATATTACTTAGTAGTAGTATGTTGTCGTATTACTAGTATTTTGCTGTGTTTACGAATTCTTTCCGATACAAAATCAAATTAGATTAACAGATCGTTGTCAAGTTTTAAAATGAGGAGAAATCAATTTCTTTCTGTCATACAATACGAGTAAAAGAAGACCTCAATTTGGTTTACGAGGAATAAAATGTGCCATTTTCAACCAAAAGGGTACTTATTGTCGCTTGTCAGTAAGTCGCTATTTTCATATAGCTTCAATTAGAAATCAACCTTATCGACAAGCGACTATGTGGTACCTTTTGGTTGAAAACGTCACAAATGAAGCTTTCCATAGAGAAGGGTCCTTATATTTCATGTGCAATAAGAACCGTTCTATCAGAATTTCTGTTGGAATTTCAGATAAAAAGGGCCTTATTGCACTTGAAGCACAAGGCCTCTTTTGTGATGGAAACCCACAAATATTCTCATTCTCATATATACAAGCGCAATGATAACGGCAAGTTTGACAAAAAATAGAAGCTATTGCAGATAACTCCTTACGAAATAAAATCAATACACAAATTGGTGAAAAAATTGAATCCCCGCATAATATAAGTATCAAAAGCCAAATTGCGAGTCTATTTCTAACTTAAGCTTCCGCTTTGTTATCCCAATACCTTAACCCTTTCATTTTTAAGAGCAAAAATCGAAAGAAAAACATGAAACGCCTAAAAATCCTTGAGTTTCAAGTTTCTCCGAACAATCAAAGCCGAAAGAACTCCTAGAATCGGAAGTGCTTCTACAAATCAGCAGATAAAACGTAATTTATATGCCACACGGCATTCCAATCCAGTTCGGCAGTTTTGTTACCTCGTGGGGAATGGCCGAAAGACGTTGAAATGTCGCAAAAATGAAATAGAGTGTGGAATTATCTTACAAACAAAATTTGGAACGATCACTAGTAATGACATAAATTTATTAATTGCCGCTACCTAAAGGTTGTCTGCCTCTTCTTTTCTGTATTCTATGTATTGTTTTCTGTAATGAGGTGAGCAATAAAGAGTGAGGTGTACAATACAATTATTGTACCTATCATTAATTTTTTTCTCCCTAAAACCGATGCCTGGTTTGATGTTGTCAAACCAAGTAAATATTTGTGATCTAGGTCTGGTGGATATTTGGATAGCATGGAGATAAATGTTATTTACATCGTAATTGAGACCCATCGAGTACTAGACAGTTTTTAAAGATACAATGCGAGACTGGATTACGAGTGTCTAGGGTTTTAATTTAAAAAAAAAACCTTTCATCGTTGAATATTCAGGGAGTTTATCGCAACAGGTGTTCCTGAGGGTGATAAAAGATTACGAGCTAACGTTGGGCTTTGTTAAGTAAACACACTACACTACAACGCACTTAAAATTTACATATTAAAAATTTTCCTAAATAAATCGCGACTTCGCCCATGTCGAAGTTCGCTCAAACGAAAACGCGACAAGCCATCGGGCAAGTTGGGTTTTGATGATACCGGTTGGTGAAACCGGTTTTCTGGCCTTGGGCCGGAAAGGGTTTCCGCGTGCGCTGGCAATGGACCAAGGATTCTGTG
Organism: Cydia strobilella; assembly: GCF_947568885.1. Taxonomy (NCBI): domain Eukaryota; kingdom Metazoa; phylum Arthropoda; class Insecta; order Lepidoptera; family Tortricidae; genus Cydia; species Cydia strobilella. The sequence goes on from NC_086044.1 coordinate 19,708,712, forward strand.
CACTTACTTGATAACCGGTTGTTTTTACTCGTATGTACTCGTAACAGTAGGAAAAACTGCTACATATGAAGATGAAATAATGAAGGAAAATAGGCTTGTGAACGCACGACATACAAGCGTTGACTCTATATTTAAGTCATGTTATCTGAATACTTAACTACTAATACACTGTTTTTTAATGATATAGGAGGCAAATAAGCAGACGAATCGACTGATGGTAAGCGATTACAGTCGCCCATGGTCTCCTGATTGGATGGATTCTTAACACAATTGTTTTGATACGAGTAACAAGTTCAACCAACTCAATAGGACTCGGGAACATTTTAGACAAAGACATCTAATGCGTAAATTTAATCTTATATTATTATTATTATGAGCTCATATTGTCCCACCGCTGGGCAAAGGCCTCCCTCTTATTTCTCCACGTATCCCTATCCCTTGAAGTCTCCCACCAGTCTGTCAAAGGCGTCAAGCTCGTTCCGCCGAAAATTAATCTTAGCGCGTTTTCCTGTGATAAGCAGATGTTTTCAATGAGATAATCTAGATTCTCAGAGTCTAGACCCAATTTGACGGCTGTGCCAAAAAGGGGCTCTAGTAAGAAAGGACGTAAGCCTCCTCCTTATACAGACTACATGTTGCAAGTGCGTTACTAGCAGCCTATTGCACTTGTATGCGTCCCCTAACTCTTTGACCGCGGCTGCCAAAAAGGGTGTGCAACGGACTGTGAAGAGCTACCGCTTTTCATGCTTTTTCGCTGGAGTTAGCAACTCCGGATCGGTGACTAAAACATAAATGAAAGACTTAGATACACTCAACTGAGTAAAAAGCAATGCTGACCTATGCTGAGCAAATCAAAATCAAAATCGGCAAGTACACATTCATACAAAACGTCACACGCTCGACTTCGAATACCAATGAATCCCTAGATTCGTAACAATTATGCTAAGTGGGGTCTGTATACCTACTAAAGGTTTTGTGAATTCCATAGATCCTGCGTAAGGCTGAGAACGCACTGCGATTAATTCCTTGCGGTTTTAGTCTTGCAAGTGCGTGCGGTTATGAAACATGCCATACGTTACACTTAGCGGTTCAGAAACCGTAAGAAATTAATCGCAGTGCGTGCTAAGCCTCACAGAGCGATTTCCCAAAAGGGTAGATCACGCTTCCTTTTATCGTTCATGTATTGGTATCATGAAGATTAATCTATATTAGTAATAGTAGGCGGATTCCTGCAGCACTATCGGCAATGCAGTGATAACGCGTGATACGCTATCTGTTTGAGGCGCCGTCGATACGGCGAGTTCTAAACAAGGCTGTGACGCCTAGATTGTCTAATTCAGAGCTGGTTTATCCGTACAGGCAATGTAGGGCAGTATTTTCATTTTTTTTAAGTACCCCTTGGCATAAGACTGTATTTCACATCCCCTACCGTCAATTTGTAGCCTGGTTTTGGAGTAGCCGCTTCGTCTTTAAGCTTTTCGATCCCCCGTGATACATCTTAGGAGCTTTGGAAGTCGCGACCCACAGTGTGATAAACACTGTCTTGCCAGTATTACCACAGGTAGGAAATCCTGGCACTGCTAAACTTCAGCTTTAGTTCTAGCTTAATGGTCTGAACCTTATCCAGATATAAAAAAAATATCTAGTGACCGTTTTGTGCACTGCGCAAATAGCCATTTGTCACAAACGCTAAGTCACCTTAGTAAATCTCAAGGGAAAACCGCGACGCGCAATGTGTAGTGCGTTTAATTTTGCGGTATTTTGGAGGGTTTTTTGCACACTCACAAGCGAAAATAACGAAATAAAAAATGATAAATTTGACAAACATTTACCAATACCTACATGATAAAAAGTGAATCAGTCGGAAATTCTCGCTGAAGAGTTTATTTCCTTAAGATCACCATTTTATGTATAATTAAGTTATATGAGATGTTTCTAAGCTTCTTTCTTACCTTACGTTAATCATAATCTGTACGTCGAATATACACAGGTAGTTGGTGCAAATGGACCCTTCTCAATGCGTTTTACTGTCCTAATTAAAAACAAAGACAAACAATCTCACACAAACACTCAGAAGTAGGTTAAATTCTAACGCGGAAAGACATGCCTACAGCTCATCCGGAGGGATCTCTTTATTCGGATATACCATTAGAGTCCCACAAAACGAGTTCCGAGAATCGGACCCCAGGAGCGACGTACGCCAATTGTGTTTCCTTGTAGGCAAAGCGGACAAAGGAGAGCAGAGCAGTGCTCTTTAGAGGAAGCATTCCCTTTATTATCTACCCTTGCTCGTCTTTTCACAAAAACCAGTTCCAAATATAAAGCTCCACATAACATACTAGGTCGAAAACAATTTGGTTTAGAAGAACTCGAAACAATCGATGTAAGTATCGATCAATTGTTAAACCGTGAACTCGTGATGTAACGGAATTGAGCCATACGCCCTTGCCCTTGGCTCGCGTCTATGATTAAATAAGAACCGACGTAAAACCGAAGTACCAGGGCCACATAGGAAACGAAGAGTACATCGCATGAAAAGGAACAGTAGACAGCACACCATGATGATAGGTGTCACAGACACAGAACTCTTGCCAAATGACCGGTCAATTTGGATGACGGCCAAACGAGAATCGCTATATACCGTAACTCAGTGCACTTCCCCTCAATTACACCTTCATTATAAATCTTCGCAAAAATCTTTTCAACAACTGTTGCTACAATACGATGCCTTCGCAAATTTTATTAAATCAAAACGCCTCTAGATTGATTGTTACAAATGGGCAAAGTTTGTTCTAAAGCGAGGGCCATGGACTAACCGCTAATTGTCGAGAATTTCGGGGTACGGCGCACATGTCATGCACGCAATATGTGTCAGCCGTATGCGGTACAGCAATAAATTCATTGTGTAATGGCGAATGCCGCGTTTTAAATTGGGCCGTCCCTCCCAGCAGCGCCCCGCGCATCACCCATTATCTAAACCCACTCTATTCACACTGAAACGCATCTTAGAACTAACGATCGAGAACTCCTAGCGCCATCTATGCACACTTAGAACATTTGCACGCATTACGCACACGCGCACGATTTTGGAGTTGTGTGCGTTCGCGGTTTTATAGTTTCGTAAGAACATTGTAATAGTCAACGGCACAAAATTGTGCGTTATAATGAACCTACACGTACTCCAACTAGCGGCACGGAAATGTTTTAATAATGCAAGTAAGGTCATTCATGGCAATCTAGAATTGGTCTATATTCTATCCCGCTTATTCATAAAACTTTACGGGCCTGATTTAGTTAAATTATTATTTATCCCTTTCTTATAAATACATAAGTCATAACGACAGATAAAGACAAACGATTCATTGCTAATTCAGGCCAGTAATGCGTTTATGAATAACGTCATTTATCTGTATTTATCTTAACGCAAAAATAATTTTGCGTTAAGATAAAGGTACTCCAGGGGCCCGTTTCTCAAAAGCTTGTAACTTGTAATACAAGCGGATGTCACTTTTTGACAGCTTTTGTTAGAAAGGGACTTCCACTTGTATTACAAGTTACAAGCTTTTGAGAAACGGGCCCCTGAGCGTACGTTTTTTCATTGGACACCTGTTGCTCGTAAATATTTCAAAGGCTAGTTTTTAAACTTAAATCACCTATTAATCTTCGTAAGCTAAGTTTTTTCAGTCAAGCCTGGGAGGGATTAAATCTTAATTAAAAAAAGATAGTAATCACAAAATTGATCGTTAAATGAATCGGTCCGCTTTAACCCAAATAGTTACCGGTAATAATTGACAGGTATATACAACTTTACATAAAAGTTTAATTTATCAACCGAAACTAAAGATTCCGCGGATAATTGTATGCAAACTGAACGGACGTGGCTATCTGTGAGGCGCACGCAACATAAATGCGTTATTTATCGTTAACAATGTGAGTGAGTGAGTCGACTTGTCAAGGATTTGAGTTTGCATGTGTGCTACGTAAATACGCAGCGTAGATACGAACCTAGCAACATACCTACCTACAGTTCATCTTCGCTTCTAACACTATTGCCCAAAGCACAAAATTGCTTGACCTACTTCGTAGATTTCGTGAGCCTGTATTCAGCTGTCTTAAAAGGGCTTTGTAAACATTGATCATATCAACGCGCATACGCCTTTTTGTTATTAGATGCTAGTTTATATATACTTGTGTGTGTTTAAATTCACGGACACACGCCGACAAAGCGCTGCAGTGGCCATGACTATTTTTTTATAGCCAACACGTTGGGTACGAGGCCACGTGGAAATATGGCCATTTAAAAAATAATTTATGCAAATGACTGTTTCATTGAAAATATATCCATCCGATATCGTCGTGATGATCTTAACGCCATCAAGGATATAATGTCAGAACTAGGAAATCGGTACAAATTCTGTAACTGTCAAAATCGAGATAGTTAATTAGTTACTATATTTGAAATTACAGTTTCCTAAATTACTATTCAGAATTAAATTATAATTATAATTTTTATTGTATTTCAGGCATTTTTCGTAAAAACGTAGCAAAATTCATAAAACTGAACATCTTTCGCAGATTTCGCGGTAATCGACAGTTTATATAATTTTAAATATATTGTTGTACACGTACCTAATGTACCTATATCAGCTTAAACCTTCAATTTCTCAATTGGCACTAACTCTATGGTTAATTATTTATTGTCACTTTACGGTTGTAATACATCAATGATTTTAATACAACCATACTAAAGTGACCAGCAGTCTTCTTCGCATCTAACGTTTCTACTACATTTAAGTTACAAATAAAAATTATATAAAAAATGCGAAAAAAAAAGTTACCCGTTAAAAGCCAAGGATGTATTTACAAAACCCCTTGACATTAGCGACCCGCTTGAAATAAAAAGGCTTCAGATTGATCATTCGCGAATCTTGTGACGAATGGCCATCGATACGCAACGAAAGGAAAACAATAAACACTGCATTAGTGCAGATAACAAATCAGGCAGTGGTCGTCGTCGGAATAGGAATGGGTCGCAATGAGCCATAGTCTTGAGTATAGGATTGTTTTTTTTTTTATTTCAAACCAAGTAACGAGTGAGGCGAAGCTGATGCCCTGCACTAAACGCTACACTTTTGCTTTAAAGACAAAACCGTGTTTGTCATAGAATACAGACGCAGAAGCAACAGGACTGGACTTTGTTTAGCACCCACCACATATCTAAGACAAAGGGGTCTTGCCGACTTATAATGGAATATTCCCGCCTCATGTATGGCGTCGGTCACTAAGGGCAGGGAAAAATGGGAATACATACTTAACGCGCGCTTCCGCATTGCCCATATAGATCAAAGTAGTAACACAGTGTAATGCAGGTCCATTTGAGCATAGGACATAAGTACAAAAGTTACTTGCATTATATAACAACTTTCGGTGCCAATAAGAGAAAAGCAAATCCAAAATTTCTAATTTTCTAAATAAGTCAGATTTATATAATACCTATATATATTATCATTTATTTTATTTACTTTTCCTTTTGTAAGAATTCAAGTTTGTTGCCGGTCCCATTTTGGGATACGCTCCTCTAATTGAGGGGGGATTTGAATCTTCTCGAGGCAGAGGTGTAGGGTTAGAGCTGGTGTAGCTTTATTTGACGTTCATAATTGCATTGTAATATGCCTACTTGAATAATACATGAATAATAATACATCTTTATCTTTATCTTATCTTATCTTTAACCTCTGCGGGTTCTGGCTAGACTTTAAGGAATGCAGCCGTGTTTCCGTTGCCTTTGTCCATTGACTATTTTTTTACGAGTAAGCCGACGTGTTTTTCCATGCACCTAATAAAAATGTATTAAACTGATGACTCAACGCTGTTAACGATCTTGCACTGCTAAAAAAATGTCAACAGATCGTCAACAACATCAAAACAGACTACGATACGAAAGTGCGATTCAGAAAAGTAGACCGATTAAGTTGAGCTATTTGCGCTTACATTGTGTCAAGGTAGATTATCCTCCCATGATATTTAGAGTTAGACCAAGATAAGTCAGCAACGATTTTGATAGCACACGCAGTCACGTTTAAACGTCAATTTCCTATGAAATTATGACGTATAAATAACACTTGCACTGCATGTGCTATGATAAATCGTTGCATTTCTTGGTCCAACTCTAAGTACATCAATTGCAAATGAAAGCAACCCGTTGTCCGAGTAATGATAGGACATAGTTTATTTTTATTAGAGGAAATTTTGTATCACGTTCTACTAACATGCATAGTAGACGGCCTATTATTGAAATGGCGTAGGTATATTACCACAACAAATAATTTTGTTAAATTTCAATAACTACCATAAAATCAGGATTTTAAGAGTTCTTTTTATGGCAACGAGTAACACTAAAAAGTTGATTCTGGGCAAAATGACAGACATTAGACTAAAATTTTAATCAAGTTAGCAGAATTACAAACGGCGCAACAAATACGCATTAGTAGAATTGCCTAAAACTGATAAATATTCACTAGCAAAGGTCATCACGGTTTTGTTTTGCGTCAGAATGCAATCATTCGCTATTTGGCCGTCAATACGGAAATATTCAACTAATGCCTGTTGAGTAGGTACCTATGCTACCAATAAATTACTGTAACTTCCTTCTTGGAACTTTATTATATTGGTGAGTAAATAATTACGCAACAGGCTAGTTTAGTAGTAACGTTTTCCTTGGATCAATTACTGAAGTACAGTCTATTAAGTATGGACACGGACAAATTAGGTACTTCTTCTTGGTCCTCGCTTTATCCCGTTAAGCGGGGTCGGCTTTCTTGATTTTGAGGCGCCATCTATTCCGCTGTTTTTGTTTAGCATAGTCGACAGACAGGCTACTTTCCTTCATGTCCTTCTGGACGTTGGTCATCCGCCACGTAGTCTGTGGCCTGCCCTTGCCTCTCTTGTGTAGACATGCAAAGGCACTTATTAATTAACAATAGGGTCATCGTGTCTACGCAACACATGCCCAAACCATCTCAATCTAGTCTCAGTTATTTTTTCTTTAATTGGTGCAACTTTGAAACTCCCCCTTATGTGTTCATTGCGCACTTTATCCTTAAGTGTACCTACCAAAAATATGTTCACACTACCTTAATGTGCGGGGATAAGGTCGGGTATACATATTTATGGCACTTTATCCGTGTGCATAATAATACCTTGACTGTACCTACTTGTCCATTCAAACTACAAATCGCGGGGTTCCTTTGTTTAACATAATTATTGAAAGTCATAATCACGAAATCCATTGAAATGACGCATGACAACCAGTTAATTAGTAAAAAAAAAAAATCTAAATACTTTGGTGTCACTTGTGGCGTCAAGCAAGGATGCGTTTTGGCACCAACTCTTTTCGCAATTTACTTTGCTGTTGTCGTCAGAGATGCCTTACAAACGTTAGCGGATGGCATCCGTATTCGTTTTCGCACTGATGGCAGTGTGTTTAATCTAGCACATTCGCTCTCACTAACCAGAAAAACCCAGTCGCCGAGGCCGAAACCGGCCTAGACAGGATGATGATGATGAATTCAATGGATTTCGCTCGCAGTTTACGATGCCTGGTCATAATGTAATGAATGTAATGATTGTCAGATTATCATTAGTCATAATTCGGAAACCGTCACCTATTCGGGATTTTCGTAAGGTTATCCTATAGATAGGTTAGGTTAGGTTTGTTTTACGGCAATTGACATCTCATATTCAAATTAGAAATTATTATTACGAGTCAAGCTTCAGATTAAATGATAATGAAGTCTCTACAACAGCTTCAGACGTTAATAAGGAGTAACAACCCACAGATAGGTTTGAGGTGAAAACATTACACATCTGCAAAGAAATTCAAAGATGTGTGTGAAGGCTAAAATCCGATTTTGCCTAGCGTGGGGACTTGAGCCTACAAATGTGAAATTGAAAAAAAATTGGAAGGTATTGGAAATTTCACAGGACATGGAGGAACTTTTAATTGTGGAAACGGAAAAATTCAATCCCTATACAAAAATTACAGTAATTTTTGAAATTATTAAAAATGGAAATTTCGCAATTTTAGGGTTTGGGCACATCACATCAGTAGCCCAAACCCTATGACTAGAGGAGGCCTATGCCCAGCAGTAAGAGAAGAGTATTTGTCTACTGTGTTTTGCGTTAAAACGTAAACAGTATCTTTGAGTTATATAAGCGCTGGTGGCCTAGCGGTAAGAGCGTGCGACTTTCAATCTGGAGTTGGTGGGAACTTATGTAGGTACGAAATATCATTTGATATTTACCAGTTGCTTTTCGGTGAAGGAAAACATCGCGAGGAAACCGGACTAATCCCAATAAGGCCTAGTTTCCTTTCCGGGTTGGAAGGTCAGATGGCAGTCGCTTTCGTAAAAACTAGTGCTTACGTCAATTCTTGTGATTAGTTGTCAAGCGGACCCCAGGCTCCCATAAGCCGCGGCGAAATGCCGGGATAACGCGAGGAAGAAGAGAGTAGGTATCTATGAGTTTATAATACCTACCGCCGGTATGTTCCGTAGAAAAGTAATAAAACTATACATCCTATTATACTATTAGGTATGCAAAAACTTGTTTCTAACAAGTGTGCCTAGGACTAGGCCTGTATTGAATATATAATTTATTTCGCTTTCCAAATTTCACAATCAAATACCAGCACTAGTAAATTTTTTTGCATAGCCCATAACTTTGGGTTATTCCCACTAGTTACCACCAAGTTCTTACCAGTGGTAACTGCTGGGAATAGTGTATAACTATTAATAAATTGTATAACGTAACAATTATACGAACGAACAAACGAATCAGTCAGAAAGAGACTATTTTTGAACTTTTATTATTGAAAGGGACCTTATTGCCGATGGCGCTTACGCCATTATCAACGATGCTCCTATATAAATACAACGTTGCGCTACGCAGTGCGGCGTAAGCGCCCTCGACAAAAGGTCCAACTTCATAGATAACTTCACAATTAATTCAATTTACAATTAATTAGATAAATTTAATTCAAACGTTAATTTCTCCTTAACTATTTTAATTTTTGCACTTGCACCGGTAAAACAGTTATAATACTTTTGACACTTTTAAGGCAGTTTACTGAAACACTAATTGACTTATAATTATTTATTAAGTCACTTTATATTAATACTTTCACTATTTCTACCGTTTTTATTTGTATTTAACTAACAACATTTCGGTGGTAACTACTGGGAAAAAATCCCACCTTTTACCAGTAAGTAGTTACCAGTGGTAAAAGGTGGTTAACCTTTGGTATGCTTAGTAGAAGATCTGCTCCATATATGTTCAACTTATACATGAAGTTGTCTAGATTGCTATTTAAATAGCAATTTTTTGACAGCGCATACGAAAGGTTAAAAAATTCCTAGTAGTTACCACTGGTAACAACTTGGTGGTAACTAGTGGGAATAACCCATAACTTTCGTGTTTATGACCTATTCATTATGCTATTTAAATCAGATGTTTTTTTTTAACGCACGGGAAACCCGTTTATAACACAGGCTGAATGACAACTATGCGAGAGGTGTGGTATGTAAGAGTCTATGAGTCGCGATTTTTTGAATTTGATACGACTTTTTTGCGTAAGAACGGCTGTAGGTATTGCTGCTAGATGTTAATGAATGAACAAGATTCATTCAAGGCTAGTCTTAATAAGACTAGATTCCAAATTCCAACTTAAAATGGTACTATCAAATTTTGGTACATTCATTATAACATTGAAATGAAAAAATATATATTAGCAAGGTATTTATAACAACTCAATTTACTTAATCACTTAAAAGCGGAGGTATGCATACAAAAATAGATATTTAAATTACAAAAATAAATGTTGAAATAAGTTAAGTCATCTTTTGAAACCAATTAGATAACTTGTTGATTTAATTAAAACTGATGTGTTACAATTGGCAATTATATTTCAACTTTCAAAATTTACTTTTTACAAGCTTCTCTGATACTAGGGAGGTGGGTCAGGTGGGGTCATACAGGATACAGGCATAACAGGTACCAGAAACCCATAGCAGAAACCTTAATAATAGCGCCATCTATCTTTAAACGCGAGAACTGTTAGGCAAGACAAGAACGTTGTTTTGATTGTGTCCATATGAACAAAGATAGATATAACTCCGTAATAGATGGATACAGTCTAAGGAAAAAACGTGCCTCGAAAATCACGAAAATTTGATTTTCGATCAGATGGCGCCACTAGTTTTGGCCTACACTCGTATAGAGGGCGTTGACTATTTCGTTTCTTATTTATAATTTTAACGCATACCAGTGAAAGAACATGGGTCAAAATCATATAAAAATAATTAATGCAAATAAAAAAATCATTTATCCATATTTAAATACATTTTATCGTATTTTTATAAATCTTCATTTTTAGTTTTAAAGTATGTCGATAGATGGCAGTGAATTTACAGCGGTTACAAAATTTACTATGACAGTATCGCTCTATCTAATTATATCCTCATTGGTCCATATGAATAATTATAATATGAACCATGTATCAATGTACACTGGTCAATGCAAGGAGGATGCATTCAATATCAATAGAAGATTATCTTTATATTGGGGATGATCTGTCAAACTGTATTGTTCTAAGTTCCTAATTTATGATTACAGTTTTAAGACTTCTTTCAGTTTTAAAGAAAAATAAGAAAATTATTTTTGATAGTGATAATTGATAACGCCAAATAAAAAATCGGCCAAGTGCGAGTCGGACTCGCGCACGAAGGGTTCCGTACCATTACGCTAAAAAAAAACGGCAAAAAAAATCACGTTTGTTGTATGGGAGCCCCACTTAAATATTTATTTTATTCTGTGTTTAGTATTTGTAGTTATAGCGGCAACAGAAATACATCAACTGTGAAAATTTCAACTATCTAGCTATCACGGTTCATGAGATACAGCGTGGTGACAGACGGAAAGACAGACAGCGGAGTCTTAGTAATAGGGTCCCATTTTTACCCTTTGGGTATAGTAAAAAACAGTTTAATATAGCAAGAAATTGAAATGGCTCCAGGCTCAGGACCTGGCAAAGAATCACCTACGGTAAACTTCTTCAGCATTGAAAAACAGTCACTCTACCAAACCGCTAACTATATGTGACCATTTCAACCAAAAGGTACCACATTGTCGCTTGTCGATAAGGTTGATTTCGAATTGAAGCTATATGGAAATAGCGCCTTATTGACAACCAACAATAAGTACTCTTTTGGTTGAAAATGGCACATATCTAATTCCTAATAACTGTTTCCAATAAATTCCATGGGTGAGGAATACGACATACACAGATATATGACAGAGAATCATTGTTTATCAAAGTAAGGCAATAGTTGGCATTGTAGGCAAAGTTGAAAAAGTTTATCTAAATTGTCAGATAAGGAAGCTAAGAATAATGTCAGTAACGGAACCAAAATATTTATACAGAGTACCTACTTAATTCATGTTTAATGTAGCAAAAGACATTGTAAACAGGTGCTCTTTACGCAAAAGGCGATTGGGAAAGCAGAGATAAATATTGGGTTTATGTAGGTAATATTATCGTATTTATTTATGTAACATTTCCTAATTAACTTATTATGTAAATGATCAATATTTATTGGATATAGAATTTATAATGTCAACTTACAACTATGTAGTACAAATCAAGTTACAAAGGTCAAAATATACGTCAAACCTTAAAATCTAAAACACAAACGTATGCACATAAAAAAAAAACGTAAAAAGACACTAAAACTAACTAAAAAATAAGCACATTGCTGTAGGTAATTGTAAAAACAATATGTCAGACAAAACAGAAAAAGCTGAAAGAGAATTTTACCTGCCCAAGACTACATAATCAATAAAAAGTAAACACTTTCTAACTCTAGTTTTTTCATAGTTTTTTTCTACTTTTTGGAAGAAAGCATATAATAAAAATCGGCCAAGTGCGAGTCGGACTCGCGCACGAAGGGTTCCGTACCATTACGGAAAAAAACAGCAAAAAAATCATGTTTGTAGTATGGGAGCCCATTTAAATATTTATATTATTTTGTTTTTAGTATTTGTTGTTATAGCGGCAACATAAATACATCATCTGTGAAAATTTCAACTGTCTAGCTATCACGGTTCATGAGATACAGCCTGGTGACAGACGGACAGACGGACGGACGGACAGATGGACAGCAGAGTCTTAGTAATAGGGTCCCGTTTTTACCCTTTGGGTACGGAACCCTAAAAAGCAGCTAATTTAAGTTCCATTATCCGGGCCATAAAATAAATTGTAATTTAAGGTCACACAAATGACACAAACCTAGCCGCTGCCATACAATCCAAGTTACAGTCTTATTTTAAAACTATATGTGGCATTTTCAATCACAAGGTACCACATTGTCGCTTACCATAAGGACGAAAATTGCTTGTATCTTTATACGAAAAACCTGTCAGTGTCCTTATGGCAAGCGACAATGTGGTACCTTTTGCTTAAAAACCACATATTCTGGAATAACATGAAATTTGAAATGAACATTCAAATAACATATATATATCTAATCTTCGTTACTAGAGCGCGTATAAGATTACATACAAAACTTCTCTTTATTTTTTTAGTATAACAATTTTTAGCAACAAAAACAATAACCGATTACGTGGTTTGCTCGAGATCAGCCCTGCGGTCGGTGTCGATGGTCACACTCGATGGGCGCGGCCCGAACAATTAGATGAGCATCGCCCACCAATACGTCGTCGGAGTGTGATTTAACTAAGCTATGCCTGTTTCCCGTGTTTTTATGTATTAGAACCTTTATTTAATGATGTATGGTGGATCCTCCTTCAACAGTGCCTAGATATATGTTACGTAAATCACGTAATATAAGCAAATCGTTTTAAAATGAGAGCGTAACTTCGATGGTATGGGAGCAGCTTATTGGTGGCGGGTTTCCGGGGGTTTCATGTGACATGTGACTCTTATTAATTAAGTAAGTAAAACAAACATACCCACATACAGGCATAGACTGCAAATCATAACCGTTTCACTTTCGCAAAGAACAAAAGTGTTATTTTATACAAAGCAGGACGGAAACTTTAAGTTTATTCATAAGATTCAGTCAGTCAGTCTTGAATTTATTGTGTACGCTAAAACTTGTGACCTAGAAAACCGGCAAAGTAATGTCGGGGCCTTCAGAAATAGCGATTGAATGAAAAATATCAATCGCAGTATTAAAATCTTATGGGTGTGACTAAATTTGCAAAGTACTAAATAAGTAAGCCTGTATTTATTAAACAAAAATTTAAAATCTTACCTTTTGGCTCCGAAGCGGCTGTCAAAGTGACGTTTAGTCGTTTAATATGGCTGCGTTCAATCTTTCCATAAGTGTACAAAAATGTCTTACACGTTTTTAATGGTGCTGGCAACAACACCTCTCATAAAAGTAGTAGTAATACACGATCAAACATGACGTTCCGTAATCAATCATGTGGGAAGAGGTCCTCTGTACGTTTTTATTATTACTGCTATCCGCTTCATAGAAAACATTGGCAGGTAACGAAGTATGATGATCCGATAGGATGTGTTTTTGTAGTAATTGCGTGAAATACTAAAAAGAAAATAATAATGAAATTCAACAGTTTGCACCCAGTATTCGTACAGGTTTTTTTTCTTCAATAGTTGCATTGCACAGTCAGCAAGAATCTTATATATACAAACTGGGTGTTGCGTGCCGAGTGCCGAACTATGAGTTGAAGCCAGGTTCATTCACCTTTGCTCCTACGATCTATCTCTTTTCGACACTGTGATGTATTGCTAGGTTATTTATAAAAAAAAACTTATTTTTTATAAAAATACGAATTATCCGGCATCGACTAATTAATTTACTTTAAGCTAATTTCCATAGAAATTTATATTTTTCTTATAAAACTTTCTGCAATCAAATTTACTTAGTTTTCTTTGTATTATACAAAAAAAAAGAACCCAATCAAAATTCTCATTTCACCGGTATGCACCTCCTGCGTACTATGGCAACACTAATAATAAATAAATATGGCCGATATGTCAGAATCACGTCAGAATTGTCAGAAGTCATTCACATTTCACCAATTTAGAGGGTTTTTCCGTGAAATAATAGTTTTTCGTCGATTTACTTGAGTTATGCGCTATGTATTGCATAGTAAAGCATTGTAGGAGTCATTGGAGGCCGAAATCCGACACCCTAAACAGAGCGAGAAAAGAGAGGAGATGCAAGATCGGCGTGACGTAATTCAAGGTAATTTTTTCTGGCTTCAAAGGAATGTTCGGCACGCAATATCCAGTTTGTATATAAGATTCTTGACAGTCAGTAGTTGTAGTCAGTAAAAAAATAGATTGAAATAAAATTAATAAGCATACTTAAATTAACAATACTGTGCCTAGGAGAGTATTATATATTATATTATTTGATCAAAGAGTAGTATAATTTGATGTACACAAAACCTTCTTCCCATCTACCGAAAATGGTACGATGCTATTCGCTTTGATCGTGTGAGTATTATATATTATATTATTTGATGTACACAAAACTTTCTTCCCATCTACCGAAAATGGTACGATGCTATTCGGTTTGATCGTGTGTAAGAAGTAAGAAAAGTACTATAAGTGAGAAACTGGGTAGGAATTTATCCTGAACGCTTCTGAAGACAGGAAAAAAAATTCAATCTGGCAACACGAAATTGACGTTTTATTAGATCTTTCCTCGCGCACTTGCGCTTTCTTGTAAAAACGATATTATTACGTTTTAGGAAGGCGTATCAAAATGACTTCCGTTGTGAGGGCCGGGCACTTGGCTCCGTATTTCAAATCCACTTCCCAAGTGGTTTCAAACGGTCTGAGACCACTGGTCGCCGTTCCAGTGTCCAACGAAAAGATAGTGTCACAACCTTTACCCAAAGCCTCGACTGTGCAATCTTTACATGGATCCCTGCCTATCCAGGGCCTGAAGGTCAAGGCTAGCGCGAAAGGTAAGCCTAATGTTTTATGAGTTTGTGTTTTTGCTCATTTTGCGCAGATGACTAAAGAAAAATTATATTACATAACACTTGTCAATTTCAGTGCCAACTCAAGTACGATTTGCGCACACGGATATTGCGTACCCCGATTTTTCCGCTTACCGTCGCAAGGAAACTCAGGATCCTACGTCTCAGGCCAAGGAGACTGCTGATGGACGTCAATCATTCACATACCTTATGGCTGGAGGTTAGTATACAACTTATTACTGTTTCATAACAATGTACAGTTCAAAGATCTAAACAAGCACACTAAATGTAATATGACAAATTGTCCTTGAGCTGTAATGAAAAGGTACTTACATATCCTATAATAGCAACATTACATTCTTTATAGCCTCTTGTATTGTACATGTGTAACAAACTTATATTGTACCAAATTCAACAACCAAATCAAGTGAATTTTATTTAAGTAATAAACAAGGATCACAAGTTAATTACTTATCTGGAAAAGTTAAGCAAATATGAAATACGTCAAAAGTATTCTCTAATAGCTCAACAAAAAGAGATGTCCCTTATTTGTAAAAGTATTTTAAGGTGGCAGACGCTTTCAGCCTGTTGCTTCATCCGCTAATATTGATTCTGATTGAGCTAGATTATTTTTAAACTTTAATATATATTTAAGTTATAGTGGTGTATGTTGCGTAAATCCAAGGCAATTTATTTATAAATTTAAATTGAGTCTGCCTCCATACAACCCAACATCAATGCTGAAACTAAAGGGGCCCACTGTCTATCAGTCCAAAACAAAAATTTGACAGTTTCGTACAATTGACATGCCGATATCGTCCGGCGGACTGATAGTCAGTGGGCCCCTTATAGGTAAATATGCATCTGCATTTCTGATCGCTGGTAAACATGTGTACTATTGTTTAGTAGTACTTTGAGAGAAGCTTCTAAATGTAATTTGTATATTTTTGAAATGCCATTAAAATACCTCGGTTTGACGAGTTTTATTTGGTTTGATGTTTAAAAAAGGCGAGGACAAGTGAAAATAAGCTACGCCCCGAAATTGAAAAAAGTTGTAAGGGGCATAGTTGTGATTAATATACAATAAATTGTGTAAAAATATTTTTTATAATATTAATCCAGGGCGAAAAATGGGGAATATGTTGGTATGGAGTAGTGGTCCTCCACTATCCTCTCCACCTCTTAAATGAATTTGCCTCAGTTGCTTTCCTCAGGCCTCAGTCGGTAAAGTTACGCCACCGTTTGTTTGACAAACGTAATCATCAATATAATCATCCACATCTTACGAACAGTTTTTCCCATTACAGCGGGCAGCATGGCCGGCGCCTACGCCGCCAAGTCCGTCGTGACGCAGTTCGTGTCCTCCATGGCTGCCGCCGCTGACGTCCTGGCCCTGGCCAAGATCGAGATCAAGCTCTCCGAGATTCCTGAAGGCAAATCTGTCACCTTCAAGTGGAGGGGCAAGCCGCTGTTCATTCGCCACAGGTAATTTCTAGGGTTCCGTACCCAAAGGGTAAACACGGGACTCTATTACTAAGACTTCTGTGTCCGTCTGTCTGTCACCAGGCAGTATCTCATGAACCGTGATAGCTAGAGAGTTGAAATTATCACAGATGATGTATTTCTGTTGCCGCTATAACAGCAAATACTAAAACTCCGTACGTTTGTTTGGTCCTAGGTGGGTGAGTCCGACTCGTACTTGTCCAGTTTTTTTTTAGTTCCCATCATCTTTGACTACCATAAACTGGGATTACTTTGGATCGCCGGGAAAAATTGATCATCGATTTTTGAGAAATAGGGAGCTGATTTTTGAGCGCAAGCTAATAGTAGTTTTGGTGGCTGCATGAAAGGCATTAAAATACAAGTGTGGGTTTATGAAACCAATGGTTTCATAAAAGGATCACACGAGTCAAAGGGGTTAGGTCAAAGGACCTAAATCACCTAAATCTATTCTTTTAAATTACTCTTTGTTAAATATCTGATGTTGCTGTTTTACCTTGATTCTTTAACAAATTATCGAAGTTGACTTTTTCTCAACCGCTTCATTTTTAGGGTTCTGTACCCAAAGGGTAAATCGGGATCCTATTACTAAGACTCCGCTGTCTGTCACCAGGCTATATCTTATGAACCGTGATAGCTAGACTGTTGAAATTATCACAGATGATGTATTTCTGTTGCCGCTATAACAACAAATACTAAAAACAGAATAAAATAAATATTTAAGTGGGGCTCCCATACAACAAACGTGATTTTTTTGCCGTTTTTTTGCGTAATGGTATGGAACCTTGGCCGTTTTTTTAGCCTTTTCATAGGGAATATGACAAGACCATATTAGCTTTAAGGGGAGTCGTAATAGGGCTTAAAACCTTGAGCTCTATTACGACCGTACAACCGTATCCCAAAGGAATATAGTACAAGATCTCATACAATTTTATTTGCTCTTTATAACCCCTCGTATGCCTCCCGTCCAAGTTGATCACTTATAAAGTGACCTTGATATTTAAAACAATAGATTTCGATTCCCACGCACGATCCGTGTATAAGATACGAGGAGTTAAGGTTATCTTCTCATCAGAAGCCTCGATATACCATCGTATAGTTATATTATATCGTCAGGTGACGACTAAAAATAAATCACTAATTAGTACCACAAGTTCAGAGCTATCGTGAACCATAGTAGTAGCAAGACAAGGTTGATTCTTGTTTATTTTTTGTAATTACCGAGTTTTGGTACCAGATCTATATCGACACAATTTTGTATGTAATATGCGCAATAGTTTCTTGACGTCTCCAAAGAAAAGGTGCTACCAATTAACTCATTCATCCATCCCCTTCCAGGACAGCAGATGAGATCGCCACCGAAAAGGCGGTGCCCGTGGAAACCCTCCGCGACCCGCAGCACGACGACCAGCGCACGCAGGACCCCGGCTGGCTGGTCGTCATCGGCGTGTGCACGCATCTCGGCTGCGTGCCCGTCGCCAACGCCGGTGACTTCGGTGGCTACTACTGCCCCTGTCACGGTTCCCATTACGACGCTTCTGGACGCATCCGCAAAGGCCCCGCGCCTTTGAACCTCGAGGTCCCGCCGCATCAGTTCGTTGATGATGGCATTCTGGTTGTAGGCTAAGCGTATTTATTAGTTGCTTTGCCGTGTGTCCTTAAATACACATTGAAAATGTTGCTAAAACTCGTAGTATAAGCACAAGCTTGTGCTTTGTTCGAAGTGACTAGTATCATTTTGATACTGCATTTAAGGGTTAGTTGCTAAAAACGCGGCGAGGCGGCGGTAGCAAATTTTATTTAATAAGGATAATTTATCCTAATGTTACTACAATAGAAATCAATCAATAAATGTGATGCGATCAACATTTATTTTTTTATTTATCTACCACCATTGCATGCCATTAGATTTATTATATTATATAGATTATGTTAGATAAGTGGAGTGATTTCGGTGGGTTACTACGACTGCTACTTATGTATCCGGAATGGGCCACTTACTGGAACAATATTACAAATATATATACAACATATAAAAATTGCACTCTTTGGAAGTAGAATACAGTTTGTTTCATATGTCTATCAATTAGTTTTGCATTGTAGCGCCATTTTAAAAATTGCCTGTTTCATCTTCAACGTGGTTTTACTTGTGAAATTTTTTGTGTGATGATTTTTTACGATTTTCGGCGTTGATAAATTCAAAAATTATGCATAGATCGACTTTTTCCGACTTTTGGGAAGGAAGTTCCATCGAAGATCAATGTGTATCAATGGTTTAGTGAGTTTAATTGTGGTCGTAGTCTTACGGGCGATTTAAAAAAAAACGCTCCAAATCGGCTGTTATCCCACAAAATATAGACGCTGTGCGCGATCGATGCAAGATCGTCTTAGTACATATCGCGAGATAGAGGCGTCTCTGGGCAATAGTATGACGAGCATTTGTAAGATATTACATGAACATTCAGCTGTTAAAAAAAGAAAACATCGCGAACAAGCCATTTTTGCGAACATAATGCACGTTTTGTATACCAAAATCAGAATGGAAAAAGTGCTATTTAAAGTGGTTTCAACGTATGAAAAGTACATCGTTCATCTCGGCGAAGAAACATAAAAACAATAAAGGCATAAATACCTAAGATTTTTGTTATTTTTTTTGCTTTTCCGGATACATAAGTAGCAGCCCTCGTACTACCGGTACCGGTACTACCTGTGTTGTGACCCTTAAGGTAACGTAACATTCTTTTTCAACACACTTGCTCAAAACGACGTTTTTATTCCACCGATTTTTGGCTCATAATCCTAGATATTAAACACGCGTGCTCTTTCAGTGTATTATTCCACTCGTGCTTTTTCATTATATTATCCGACTGAGTTAAGAAGGTAACTGATTGCTAATAATATGCATGGAAAGGGAACCTTCTTTAATTGGTCGAACTGGAATCAATGAAAGTACTTTCTCGAAGAATAAACGAATCTTCAACCTTAACTCAATGGGATAAAGTTACTTTATCATGCAATTGTCAGCATTCACAAAGTCTTCGTGTATTATATTATGTTGACACTTTATTGTATTAAATATAGCAATATAGTGATGCGCAATTGCTTCTTGTTGCTTCTCCAAGAAATCTAATCCACCAATAGCAGAGGTGCGAATCTCCTCGCTTCGGGCAAACTCGGCTCAGCTCAGCTATCCTAATAATTGCTCCGAGCAATTATTAGGGTTGGCACAACTTGACGTCCCTTTTCGTGCACGAGCACAGATAAGATAATGACTTGAATTTTGATAACCCTAAATAGCCGAAAGGGATAGTACCATATATTAGAAAGGGATAGCACGATTCGACCCTGAACCGCTGTCAAACTTCGGTTTTGTAGGAAGTTTCTTTTCTGGGGCCCATTTCTCGAATGGTATTAGACAAATATTATTAGTCCACGAACTGTCAAATCGTATGGGTTACCATGCCTACACTAATAATATTAGCCTAATACCGTTCGAGACATGGGCCCCTGTACGGTAGTAGGTATATACTTACTATTATTTATTCTGTGCCAATAGGTAGGTAGGAACTTAAATTACGGTTGAAAAAAAAATGCCAATACGATTTGTTATTATTTTAATAGGTATCGTTTTTTTATTTCCTCTTTTTAATTTAGGTATGGTTTTAATTGTTACAATCTAAGTAACATCTAATATAGACTACTACAATTTATACACATGTACAATAATCTGTAACTGGTAATTCGACTCCTTTTGATTTGTGAGTAGTAATATTTTACACTGATATAGCAAAAGCCGCATTTACACTTCATAAGTGTAGGCGAAATAAAGCCTAATGAGTGTCACGTAACAAACAGATACTAAGTAACAAATGTTGTAATTTTATAGTACGCATAAGTGTAAACGCGGCTTTAGATTATAAGAAATTAGGCCTCATTTTCGTTCGGCCTCAAAAAACTAGACATCTTTATTAAAACTAAAGTGAACTATAACATAACGGAGGGAATGTACAACTTCGAAAGGATTCAGCAAGTGCCGAGTGCCGTGTAGCTAAGAATAATAATAGTACATTATGATACCAGTGTGCTAAGTTGGTCATTACACACGAGGCGATATTGTGCGCGCGAGCTGTAAGCGAGCGCGAAATAAGAAAGCCGATGTGTGTAATGACCAATGCACACGCGTTTCATACGACGTTTTTCAACACACTTGCGAGAAAAAAAAAGAAACTTTCATATTAATCAAATTTTAATAGCAGGGCGCGCCCGTGCCCGCCAGTCCGACCAATTAAAGAAGGCTACCTTTCCATGCATATTATTAGCAATCAGTTACCTTCTTAACTCAGTCGGGTAATATAATGAAAAAGCACGAGTGGAATAATACACTGAAAGAGCACGCGTGTTTTTAATATCTAGGATTATGAGTCAAAAATCGGTGGAATAAAAACGTCGTTTTGAGCAAGTGTGTTGAAAACATGATTATTATAACAACGTTGTGTTAGTTGTCGACAAGGTAGAGTACTTTTTAAATTCGACTACAAACATAACGTAGCATAGCTAACGGTGAAGATCTTATACAAACTTACCTCTATATAGGATTAAGTAACCGATTAGAGAACACTTAAAAAAGCTATATTTACAAGAAAATATCGAAAGTGGTTACATATTTGGCAAAATAATTTAATTAACATCTAAATAAAACTAAGACATGATAGTGGAATGAGGAAACTAAGCTTATAATTAACTTTTTACACAATCAGACTTGATTATGCCGGCCCGGCAATTTTAAATTTCACTGGGATTTTCGAAAAATAATCTAAAATTCAATTTATTTAGTTGATTTCATTCAACGTAGTCAAAAAGATCTGAGCGCAGGGACCGGCATTTCATAGTAAATAAATAAGATGGCAAAGCGAGGAAATAAATAAGTAAATAGTAAGTATTGTTTCCAACGACACGTAGATTTGTTCTTCATTGGTGCGATCCTAACACTAGTATTGAGGGGACGTGGAGGTAAGCACTATAACAATCGCCCATAATAATGTCGATTAATCGATTTTATGGCACAGAAAACTGCTTCTCAGACTGGAACATACGCCACGCCTATTCTAGAAGCTTTATGAAATAGCTAACTGCCAGTGATTACATTAATAGATGTGTGATATGCTGATATGAGAAATGCCTCAACAACGCGACCAAGGTCATATCAATATCAGTCGGTCACTAGTCTTGAAAAGTCGACGACTGATTTAGGCTTCGAGCAACACCGGTTTCCGACACGTCGGAAGGGAGGAGCCCTAGCGATATCTTACTATACAAATCGTTTTGCCATTTTTTGCGGGAGGAAACGTTCACATAGTCGCACTTCTCACTCACTACATACAAAATCCAATTTGTAATGACGACACAAATATATAGAAAATGACACACGTCAAAGACAGATCTTGTACACCTCGATCTCTTTTTGTGTACGGATGAGTCACAACACCCACCGCGCTAGTTGTGTGCATGCCCGTTGGGCATGTGCTTCGGCAGAGGGGAAATAGTGCGAATGCCGACTCCCTTCCCGGTGTTGCTCGAAGGAATTGGGTAATTTATTTTGACTCGCCTGACAAGATGTTGGGCGGAGCATATCACACCTTAGTCATGCTCGGTGCGGAGGAATGCATATCCAATCGACAGAATTACCAATATCAATACATATATGTACATGATAAATTTCTTTATACAATAACAACAAATAGCACATCATTATTTCTGAACACAGATTAGTTTGATTTACAATCATTTATTATAGACATTTTGAAACATCAAACATTCTATTCGGAAAAAATATGAATATAAATATTTCTATTTTCTATTACAAATACGTGACAAAATATGATTTAGTTTTGGAATATATCATTACATTTATCATTATATCATTAAACACATCTGGGCGAGAATGTCTCTGTTGTAAATATTCAATTCGATAAAGAATGGGAAAATGAATTTGTGCGACAAATAAAATTATTAGGTATCTGTCAAAAGGTCATAGAGTATTGTCAAGTCATTGTCTAGTTAAAACAAATTGTTAGATCCACACAACCTCGGAAGCTCCTTGTTATCTCCCCTCTGTTTCACCAACTTGACAATGACAATTGTTATTTAACATTGACAATATGCCGTATATTTTTGCATTGTCAGGTTCATATAGTCCCCTGTCGAAGCAGAAATGCGTGTCAGTGTCAGATAACTACTGTCAATTTGGTGAAATAGGGGTTTGGTATTATCTATACCTAATTCTACTTTAAGAACCAATTTTAGAATCAGATCTTTTTCCACTGTTTATTGTCCGGGTTGAAATCTGGGATTGATGTCAAAGGATTTGAATTGTAAAGCGTTAAATGTCATGTTTTCAAAGAAAAATGAAAAAGAATGTCGAGCCAAAAAAGGTCATCAAGGTTGCAAATTAAATATTTGATTTCGCTAAAAAGAAAGCGATGCGAAGAAAGAAAGTTTGAGGTACCCAGAATCTACAATTTAATTTATAGCAGTTTAAACGTACGTACAGTCGTACACTCGGGGAGCGAAACATGAGCGCTTGTCCGTTTCAAATCAAGATTGAAGAGATTCGGCCTCGTTCACTTCTTAAAAGGTAGGACGAATAAATGCATGATTTTGCAGGAGATAGTATTCGGGCTGAAACCGAGAAACGTTTCAAGAGAGGCCTTTTGCGAACCAACCAACATATTAAATAGGCGCTATAAAGCTCCATCAACGATTATCCCCTGAACTCAATCGGACAAGCCTCAGGCATCGCGCACGCGCACTAGCAGTCGGCAGTGTAGACGGGCGCGAGGTCCAGCGTGAGGTGGCGCAGCGCGCGGTCGCGGGAGGCGGAGCGCGAGGCGCGCGAGGACTTGATGATCTGCAGCACCATGGCCTTGCAGTCGTGGCACACCGCCATCTGCACGCCGCGGAGACGCTCCGCCGCCGTCGCGTTCGTCATCATGCTGCGGCTGTAGCGGGCCCTGAAATCGGTTGTTACAATTAGTTGGATATTTCTCTATTGGTCTTTAAATACAGTCTTGTCCTATATATGATTGACGGCGGGACCGGTGAGGATTCGCGAAACAATCGTCGCCGTTTACAAATAATTATATGATCTGTCCCGTTTTATTTTAATAAGTCGAATAAGTAGGAATGTCGGTTGCCCGCTCTAAGTTTAGGTCCTGTCAAAAGAGACTAAACGATAATACATTAATTACAATAATATATGTGACTACGGGACTATAATGAATACAGAGTTTTACAGAGTACTAAAACATTCAAGCATAAGATCGATAAACTAGTTATCTGCTCCATAGAACTACGAAAAACACATACCTCCGCTCCGGCGTTTGCACTGGCAACGTGACCGGCATACTCTCGGGCCCCTCCACACTGCGACTCATGGCGGGCGGCACGGACAGCTCCGCGAAGCCCATGGCGCTGGTGCCGCGCGAGCCGGGCGCGGAGTGCACTGGGGCCGCGCGGCGCAGGGCAGCCGGGCTGTTGGGCGCGCTGCCCACGCTGTTCTGCTCTGAGCTCTGAAAAACACCAACAATCTGTGGTTAGAACCATTATACTGTTATTGCAAAACCGATAAGAATAAACCTTGAAATCAGAGGCATCACCATAAAGCGGACCCTTACCGAGTGTTCCGGCACCAGCCGATTCATGAGGCTCCTCGGGAAGGAGGGCTCGTCCTCTGGCGACGGTAGCAGTGACGGACTCAGCAGTACTACTGGCACGTGCGCAAAGTGCTCCGTTGGTATACGCATCTGAAGACAAACGAATGATAAACAAATTATATAATGGACTAGATACCTACAAGTATGGAATCGACAGGGTCTTCAATACATTCGCTTAAAGAAAGGTCCTTAGAAACGATTAGTGCTTACGTCGTGAAGCAGCGCAGACGCCACGCCTTTAGATTAGGGATTCAATATACGTAGCATTCCTAGCAATACAAATTGTCAAGATCATCATCAGAGAACAGGGACACCTAATCTGGTAAATACGTTAGCTGGCTGTATCTAAACTTGGCTGAATGCGAAACCTACCTATTCAAATCGCAAAATCAGTCCGGTGTCTAAAGTAAAAACGATCGGTACATATTCAATCACAGCTAGCCCGTTTACAACGTTCCAACTGAACACTTAAACCAAGTATTTCTTCCGCATTTCAATATAAAACGGCTATTACAACAACAATAAACAAAGATTATCTCCAAGACATGCCTGCGAAACATTCAGTCCAGATTTACCTGTTGTCCTTGCTCAAATGTCACTCGTTCGTGATCTCTATTAGGTGGAAAAGTAACATAGGCTTACAAGTACTGACCTTCGAGCAGCATTTCTGACAAACAGTTTTCTTACACAGCTTGCACTTCTGGCCCCACGGACCAAAAATGCCGAATCTTGTCTTCAA
This sequence comes from Cydia strobilella, assembly GCF_947568885.1. Taxonomy (NCBI): domain Eukaryota; kingdom Metazoa; phylum Arthropoda; class Insecta; order Lepidoptera; family Tortricidae; genus Cydia; species Cydia strobilella. Next base: position 19,733,699 of record NC_086044.1, read on the forward strand.
ACATAAGAAGCATACCTGGAAGCAGAAAAAAATATTGTGAGTTAAAACCGAATACTCATTTGGCAACAAAACTATCTAGTTTAATGAAAAAAAAATCGTATAAAAAGCAAATAAAAACTGCCCACACAGGTGACATACAAAATAAATTATAATTGCTTACAGTTGAAATGAGATGGTTTTAACGTCTAATAGCAATAAATTTATAAAACTTCTCTAGAAAGGTAGACTGTCATCTGTGACAGTATGATGACGCGTGAATGCATTGAGATCACGCGGTCACTCAAGTTGCAAAAATGCAATGCAAAAAATATAATAAATATTTTATTTATATTGCGGTAAGCCGGCCTTCATCACTCAATCATATTGATATTGTAAAACCTAAAAACAAAATAAATCCTTTTTCTTGTACACAATGTCGGGGCTCAAATCTCGGTTTCACCAACTTGACAATGACAATTCGCTGTATATGTATGTCTAGTTTAACAAGACACCACAGTTCCATATTTACATTGGATTAAAATGCGATTGTCATTGCCAGGTGACAATTGAACTTAATAAAATAGAGGCCAGTTATCTATCCCACTCCATTACATAAAAAGTGAGATCATCATCATCATTAATTTAAGAGCCTAGCTCTTGTCGGTGGAGCAATTTCCATGTATCTCTTTCCTGAGCCTTTCGTTTGACCGCCTGATACGTCACGACGTTTATCTTTTCCTTTAGTTGGTCCATGTATGTATGTAAAGTGAGATAGCTCACATTATTAACTCTAAGTGTACTCACCCTTCTCTTCTCCACGTCCTCTTTAACCCTGCCTTCGACAGGCAGTACTTCAAGCTCCGCCTTCGTCAGAACTGATCTGATGTGGACGATCTCTTCAAGAGTCAAAGACAGTCGGTCGTCGGACATTATGGCATCTTGCCACTGTTTCTGTTAGAAAAACGACTAGGTTAAGAATTAAGACTTCGTGAAGAAATTAGGGTAATCAAGGCAAATTGAAACAAAGGTAGATACAGCATCGTCAGAGCGTGATCAGTTATTAGACTGTAAGTTATTGTACTGCAATGGTTTCCTTGGCACTTTAGTGCTTAGAGATATGTACTAATGTATAGTTTAACCTTGCCAGGTAATGAGATCTGAGATACTATGTCAACTTTACTGACTTCATGACTTGTGTTTCAACTTACCCCTTTCTGTTAAGGTTATTTGAAATGTAATACTACTACCTACTAATTCTTAGCTACTAACTACCACACAACTATTAGCTTACCTATTAAAGTGTATCAATTTTTTTTTATCAACAACTCTTTATTTACATACAAGATATATACAGTGGTACTAATACGTAAACGAAATTAGTAACTAGCTTAAATCTAAAATAGGCCCTTGAGACATTGTACCAAGGATGCTGGCGGCATTTCCTCGCTGTATCGCAATGCTGATACGTTGTGCGAGGAAGCCGCCAGCTCTTCGGTCACCAGTTACGTCAACCAGACGCTTCGCGATTTCTGCAAACAACTTGTGCGCGCTGGGACCCCATGGACCTAGAGTTTCAACTCCAAAGTGTATCCATTATATAAATTAAATTAAAATATCGTTAACAATCCCTGCCTACTTTTATTTTAAGCCACTATATTTATGCATCTCTAAAATAACACTGACTAAGTACCACTATCAACTAAAATGGCAGTCGAGTTTGGATTCTTTGGATATAGCATGCTTCCTAAAGTCCGTCTAAGCTAAATCTTCACCGACAAAGTGTGGAAGCGAGATAACAAACGTCATAATTTTCAAGGTACGATTTGACGTTTCGTTATGATATCGCTCTCACATTCTGTCGCAAATCAAGTATAGTATAGCTTAAAGGGACTCTATCTACATCTGGAATTAGTACTCGCTACTTTATTGAGAGTTAAATCAAATAATTCACAAGAAAATGGCCTTATTTACTCGTAATATCCTTCATTCATTCTTTCACCTCCATAGCATCTTGTAATCAACAAATAGCCGGCATTTAATTGTGGTTAGCCATTAAAGCACCTTTTTATCTTCTTCACACTTCGTTAAGGCGCCTAATACTTTCTAGGATTACATAATTTATCTAATGACAGTTTGGCACGCCGGTGTGAGCTACAGCTATTAACGTTTCATGCATGGTTACCCTCAGTTTTACGCTAGCTTTTTGGAAAATAGTAATTTGAGGATCTGCGTAAAAAACGTTTATTTCCAAAGTGTCGTTGTTTCTACGTCGTGGCAAATATGCAATCTATCGTGTTTTTAAATTCTGCCATTTAACCATGTTAAATCTTAATAACATATGAATAGAATCATACCATTGATCGATAAACAAATCAAAATATGTAATTGTAAGTAATACCTATAAAGTACCCATAGTATAAAAAATATACGCACCATAAATTAGCTGTCACCTGGCATGATAAAATATTATGTTTTTTCTACCTTGAAATGAGGCAAAGCCGTTTTTTTTATTAAGTAATAGGTAACAAATATGCAAAAATTCGGTTGATATTGTGCATGCGAACTATGTTAAACTAAGATTAATAAGTAAGTGTGAGTGTGATGATACTCATTTATTTATATAGAATAACTATATCACTAACCTATATGCTACTTATTAAGAGTCCCCGGCAAGCTCGGTTCTCCATACAAACGTAGTTACGTTCTCATTTTAAAACGACTAGCTTGATTGCTCTGAATCTTTGTACTTATAATAGGATAAGGTATATCTAGGTCTGTAATTAGTTTATGTAGCTTCAGATACAATAGTTAAAAAAATACAGCGAATTAAAGTTTTTCATACAAAATTTGTTTTTGCTCTATTTCGTTTGTTTTATATACTAGAGCTATATAAACTAATTACAGACCTAGATATACCCCATGTCATTGTATGTGCAAAGTTTCATTAAAATCCAATACCTAGTTTTAAAATGAGAACGAAACTCCGTTTGTATGGGAAGGTGAAATTCTGCCGAGCTGGCCGGGGAGCTGACTCTTAAGAGGACTGTACGTGTTGAATTTCTAAACGGAACTAAATGTACATGCAAATAGTTGGTTTTACCAAGTGAATTACACACAGATTAACCTGATTTAAAGACAAAAGACATTAAAGAATAGTGAATAAAGAGTTTTTATTGCCATTTTTATGCGACGTTAATGCGAGACATTATGCAAGGCCTGAGCATTGCTTTAATGCGTCAATTAAGTGACAATGGATCTTGAGTATTTAGTTGTCATATTAAATTATTGGTTTATTTTGTTTTTTCAATTACGTACGTCACATTACGCGCTTTACTAAAAGGTTATATAAAGAATAGGTATTATTTATAATGAATTAATTACGAGTATATCAAGTAAGTAATTATTTTACGACTTACGACAGCAGGCATACAAGAACTGACAGTTTTCCATACATTCCATAGTCACAGATACTCGTATTACATCAACTTTACAATTTAGTCATACGCATAGATTATACGAGATCTCTCTGTTATACCAACTCGACAATTTATACACTGAAAATTAGCCGTTTAATTCGAAATGTACGACAAACTGTCAGTGTCAGGTGACAATTTTATTGTGATGTTGGTAAAGTAACAGTGGGGTGATGTATGCGAGTTCTATAAAATAAAGACATTGATTTCGTAGATTGATCCGCCATTTCCTATCTCTATCGCACGCACATATAATTATATCGCTGTCCCGCTCACACAGGCATTGACCGCCGGCATCATGGGTTGGGACAGCAATATAATCACGCGCGTGCGATAGAGATAGGAAATTAGGCTAATGTACAAAATGTTTTGTGCGTAGCGTCCTTATTTTATAGAACTCGCATACATCCCATTCTTACTTTACCAACAACACAATTAATTGTCAACTGACACTGACAATTTGTCGTACATTTCGAATTAAACAGAGAATTTTCAGTGTGTATAAAATGTATAAATTGTCAAGTTGGTAAAACAGTGAGAGATCCGGTCCCTCTATGCGTGTGACTAATTGTCAAGTTGATGTAATACGAGTAGCCTAAAGGCCTCTTGATTTTGCCACTTTAATTATCTCTCATGATGTCTTCTAACTTTTTCTATCTCGGTAGAACAACACTTGGTAAAACCTGTAATGTAACTAGCTACAACTACTCACGTGCGCGACTTTGGGGCTGCCACTAACCGACTTGATGAGCTCGTCCTGCAGCGAGGAGCGCGACCAGGACAGCTCGCCCAGCTGCGCATCGTCGCTGCTCGCTAGCGAGGCTGCGCCCGCGCATGACGCTCGGGAGCCCGGCCTGGGGATACGATAAACTGTCAGAGAGATATAAACCTATAAATGTAAAATCCTCACGGTTCAATCCATAGAATAATTATTAGAAACCGTATAAGCTAACTTTGCACTGATTATAAATTATAAACTTCATCATTTATTCAGAAAATAGGCCACAAGGGCACTTTTACACATTGAATTTACATACAAGCAAAAAAAATACATCAATAATTATAATTATACCTAATAATCCTAATATACAACACCAATTCAAACTAACGTATTACAATTACTTAGAGATGTATAAGGTCTCTTAATGTCGAATTACATAAAAAAACTATAATATCAATATTAAAAGAAACACAGATATCTACATATAAAAAATTAAATCGTGTAGATGGCGTTGGCGACACCGTTTGATATTTAACAAATTTAACACATATCAGTGAAAGAACTTATTATGAATAAATATATGAATATGAATATGAATATGAACATGGGTCAGTCATATGGCGTTCTAAAAAAATTATAAAAAAATCATTTAGGTATCCATATATACATACATTTTCATTTTTAGTTTTAATCCTGTGTGCATGGATATACGTCAAAATGGGGCAACGAGGGGCTTTTCATGGGGTCCTACTACCGTCAGTACCGTCAAACGTATAATACGTATTCTGGTTTTCCCTTGAGTGCGGCAAGGAGTGAGCGCCATCTATCGGTGGGCACACAGGGTGTGCGTGCGCCATGGTATGACACCACATAAATCCGCGTCGAGACACTTCTACAGGCATCTCGTTGGGTCCTACTACCGTCAAACAATACACGTATATTAGTTATTACCAAGTCGTTTGCTATCTTACCTAGAGTGCCGCAAGGAGTGAGCGCCATCTATCGGTGAGCCACGGTATGACGCTGCATGGAGGCGCGTCGAGAAATAAGCGTGCAACATGCATGTCGTTGGGTCCTACTACCGTCAAACACAACACATACCTAATGTAATTGTTACTATTGTTACCTTGAGTGCGGCAAGGAGTGAGCGCCATCTATCGGTGGGCACACAGGGTGTGCGTGAGCCACGGTATGGCGCCGCATGGAGGCACGTCGAGACGGACATTGCGTTGCCAAGTCGTACGCTGTAGATAAACATAGGCATTAGACATATATACTTCATTAAGTCCATTTGGCGGTTACAGAGAAAATTATTTGTGAATTCTAAAGGAGAACGTTTTTCTTTTATTCTGTAGGTATTTGTACTAAAACAGAGTGCCTCAAAAATTGAGCTTTGCACTTTTGTTGGTCCAAGTACGAGTGAAAGATTACGCTTTTATAAGATTTTAAATGCCATCTTAAGCCAGGACCATTAGCTGAATTAAAGGTTTTCTCACCGAATGTTTCAATGGAGTTTCTTTACTTAAGTATGATGATATTTACTCATATTTACTCATCTTATGTTTTTGACCATAAATGATCATATTTACTCATCTAATGCTTTTATTTATTTAGGGAAAAGTAATGGATAAAACAATTAATTTGAAGATGTAAATTTACACATTTCATACTTCTAACAAGTATTGTTTGAGGCTTTTATAAAGATAAAATTATCCAATTGATCGGACAAAGGAATATTTTATTGGAATACGCAAAAGCAATGAACATGAAAATTATTATGAAATTTCTGAAAATTATGACTAAAATATGTTCGGTGTTCTTTGACAATGAGCAAAGCTAAACTTCAAAGTTGTGAAGTCATTATTGTTAAAATAAAAAGTGAAAATTATTTGCTAGTAAATAAAAAAACGTGAAAACACCGCGTTGGATGTTAACTAAGCGAAAACGTTGACTAATTGCAAAAAAAAAGTGTAAACTGTGAACTAAAAACTGTAACTGTGTTTATGTATGGTCAGGGCCGGATTTAGAAGAACAAAAGAGACACCCACAATAAAGACAATTGGAAAATTATTTGGGGCCAGGGGGCCCTCACTAATTTGTTGCCTTGAGGCCTCCAGACCTCTAAATTTGGCCCTGTGTACGGTTACACTTTTTTGTAGGTATTTACAATCAGCATACGATTTACAAAGATCCCATTATTAGCACTGTAAGCATTGTCGTCCCCATGGCATGTCATGTATCGGCATTGCTCCCATTATAAAAGTTGTTCAGTATTATATAAGGGCCACTTTCACCATTCACTATCCCGGGGTTAACCGGTTAATCCTGGAGTTAACATCGTTACCAGTACAATTTGACACTGGGGTAACGGTTTAACCGCTTAAACACGGGTTAGTGGGATGATGCATGCATCTGCACTGTTTAGCACATGATTCTTTTAAAAACAAAGGCTGAAAAAAAACCAAACAGTGCAGATTATGATTCGAAATTCAACATAAAAACAATTGCAACGTGACGTCATGCAGCTAGGGTTGACACATGCGTTCATACATTCCAGGGCTTCGTCGCAGAACTGGTGGTACTCATCGTGCGATATTCGCGTGCGGGGTGGCGCGCGTGGAGGCGTTTCTTCTATGCCGCCAATGTTGCCAACGCCGCCAAAGGTGTGCGTGGGTAAGAAAAAGTGCTTAGTACTAATCCGGGTGGAGTATACGAGCATAGTTTCAATTACTTTCAGTAAACGGCCAGACTTAAAACTTTGCTGTCCAAGTCCTAAGTAGGGACTATAAGTCAAGCTATATAAGAAATGATTTTTCCATTACAGGCACTTTATAGTTGCATTAAAACTTTAGCTGAAAGCTAGCAGTTCTAGCGCACTTTTACGAAATAATATTTTCATTTAACTTTAGTATTTATCTGTTTTCTGCCCAGAGCTAAGGACAGACCAACTGATGCGCCTTTCCCAGATTATCACAAGCAACATTATAGCCAAATACTTTCCTAGTAAAGTTAATAATCATCTGCGTTTACTGAGCATTTAGGATTCCAGGCCTCAAGCTCATAAGTCAGTCATACAATTAAGAACCTTATAGGTAAAAGCCAAGGTACATTTTCCCTTACCTGTCCGCTTCCAAGGTTTAGGCGCCTGATGCGGGGCCGTGTGCCTCGGGAAAGGTTGCGGCGCGCATACTTCTGGACTCGCGCAGGTCTCTGTGTCTTCCTCGTCTTCATCCTCCTGGGAAAGAAAGAGATAGATAACAATGTTGTTTTGATAGGTCGATAGATTTATATTCACGACAATGTCGAAATCAAGGGGGAAAATTGTTTAAGCGCTTGGTTGTTTTATGCGATAAACGCAGCGTTGAACGCATGCGTCAACGGAATGTAGGAAAAAGACAATTCGCTGTACCGCTCTGCGTTTACCGCGTAAAAGAACCGCGCGCTTATAAGACTTCAGTTAGTCGATCGACTGTCACTGTATGTACCTATGTGAATTTTAAGGTTTTTTTAAGGAGCTAAAATACAGTTACAAGTATAACAGTTCTTTGCATGATGTTATGATGCTTTTAATAAGGATATACGAGTATGAGTCCGTCAAACATTCTGACGATCTGAGGCGCGAATGAAATGGTTTTCCCCGTCAATATATCTATCCAATTTCGAGACGTTGGGTGATACCACTGAAGTGTTTCGTCGAAACATATATGATGTCGTTATCCGTACACTTAAGAGAAATAATGTAAAATACAAATAGCATTCCACACATCTGCAGGGGATTAATTATTCGTTATTACAAATATTTTACTGGCATGGGTACTAAAAAATACTGTTTACCTTATTATTAAAGTCTGTCATTTTCATTAGCCTTAAAACCGCCAGCTTTCCCAATTTTCCGTGAAAAACGCGCGGAACGGCCACGGCCTACTTTAAATTGCCGCCGAGAATGAATTATAAACGTTCCCATCAAATTAAATACTGCGCCGTGCTTGGGCAAATTTTCCATTAGGTACTTTACGTCACTCGGCGGACAAACTTGCGGCGTTTATTTTTCAACGTAAACGCGGATTAAAGCATTACTGTCTGCTTTTGTTTTAATTCACTGTTAATTGAGAATCTTAAATATATTTTTTTATAATTTTAAGATAAACAGTTTAGAAGTTATTCAAAAAAATAGGCAAAAAATGACCATTCCCCCCCTTTATCTCCGAAACTTCTGGGTCAAAAATTTTGAATTTTGAAACTGTTAATTTAGTATCATACTTGAACAAGTTTGAAAACAAATCAAATTATTTTATTAAATACTTTGATTTGTGTTTTTTAAGTAGTCACACTACTATATATAAAGTGGGGAAGGCCTTCACCACTGCAGGGCTTCGTCACTTTTTTCTTTAATATATGACATCTGTTACAGTTAATTAGTATCATACTTGGTAAAATTATTTAAAAATTTTATACTTTTTAACATTTATGCCGAGCATTTATGCGAGATTTACGCGTATTCTGATTGTAATAGCAGGTTATGAATTTGATATGGATTTGTTCTTATGGTGTCAAGTGACATTTAGCGCCACTTGCACCATCCCAACTACCCGGGGTTAACCGGTTAAACCGTTAACCCAGTGTCATATTGTACTGGTAACCATGTTAACTTTAGGTTTACAAACGTCACTTTTGACAATGACAGATCATCCATAACAAATCCAGATGGATGGACAGTGCTCAGACCAGAATGACAATGCTCTGTACATTATTTCAGGTTCATCCAGCAATGATAGAAATGTCAATCTAAAAACGTACCACGAATAGTCAGTGACCTGACACAATTATCAAGATGGTACATTAGAAGACAAATATAGACACATAAACTAAGAGATTAACGGATTTATTTACCATTTCGGGACTGTTAAACTAGTTTAATAAGTTGCAAAGATGTTTGCTCTTTAAATGTTGTAACAACTACGATTTATGTCCGTAAAAGTAGTTTGAGCGCCATTCGAAGTAAAAGTTATTCGCAACAGATGCTGACGAAATACGTCTGATGCGGTTCTTTTGATATGCAATTATGAGTTACTCATATTCTACATGCAATCTACAGTAGAGAACTGTAAAAGAGACTTTATGGTGAAGGTTTAAGGTTCGCTTTTATTTAACTTTTATGGAATGTGCAGTGTGCAGTTTTTCACCACATTCTCTTGGTCCTATATCACTGGAAACAATGATGTAACGGCGTCAAAATTTTGCGATAAAAATATGGATTTGCCAGTTACGTAACTAGCCATATCTCTTAAAACATTGTTTTAAAATGTAAAGATATTCACGCAACGGCTTTTAAAAAATTTGCGAAATTTGCAAATAATGGCGTTTTACACGCAATCGATGTATACCTAACTATTAGGTACTGGTATAAAATTAAGATTGCACATTTGAGATATTACTTTGACCACGACGAAGAATAGATGATAAACCAAATAAATAATTCGCAGGTATGTTACTTATGTATGTTTGTACCAAGGTTTGTACATATATTACTTTCCAATAACTTAACGAACCGATGTCCAAACGACACATGAATGTTACCCTATTTCTGTAGATAATTTTCTAAAACCACAAGTTACTAGTGCAAAGGACTTAATGGGTTGTGGCCAAGTTTATTATTATTATCAAAGATAGATTTATAACTCCGTAATAGATGGATGGAAGGAAAAAACGTGCCTCGAAAATCAAGAAAATTTGATTCTCGAACATATGGCGCCACTACCTTTGACCTACTCTCGAATAGATGGCGTTGACAGTTTCGTTTGTTATTGAACAATTTTAACGCATATCAGTGAAAGAACATGGGTCAAAATCATATAAAAATAATTAATACAAATCAAAAAATCTTTATCCATATATAAATACGTATTATAGTATTATGGTATGTTTATACATCTTCATTTTTAGTTTTAACCGTGTGTCGATAGATGGCAGTGAATTTACGGTGGCTACAAAATTTACTATGACAGTACCGCTCTATCCTATTATATCCTCTTTGTTATTATTATTGTTTAATATCAAACTGTGTATTTTCTTTTAATTCTGAAATATTTTCCATTTTATTATGTCCGTCCATAACAGTGTAGGTACGTGTGTTTTTGACAGAAGTTAAAATTGTATTGAGGGATTTTCGTTGGTTGGATCCATTTTCCTAATATTATTGTATTGTATGGAAATTCTTGACTGCTGATCTTGTGCTATCTTTTCTTGTTGGGGAGTAGATACTCGTATCCTAGTCACATTACGTTTAATAAACGAAATAACTCTTATGCCGACATATTTCCCTGTTCTCGTGAATTATAAACAAGGTTGCCACGTATTTAAATGTTTGATCAAACAGTGAGTAATGGCAAAAACATGTCACAGGAGAGAGCAAGGAAGCCAGTGAGAGTACAGTAAGAGGCTTGAGGCTAAAGTGCATTGCATCACGAAAAGGGCGGTTGTGCTTTCCCTTCTCTTATGCAACTGCACCTGTATAATGTGCAATGCTTGTTCAGTTGTAAAGTGTAGTAAGAATAAGAACTAGTAACGTTAGTGGAGCTTAAGGCTTTTTTGTAAGTATTGAGTTATGGCTACGGCTAGGCTTATCAAACAATAATGGCCAGTACTTTCTGGGTAAAGAAAGGCTGTTGTAAAATTTACAGTGACATCGCAATGCTGCTCTAGTCACAATCCGAATAAAACCTTTAGTCGTGTCAAACCTGGGCGCCTAGCCAAGATGATTGTCATCGTTTGCGCCGCTAATGTCTCTCTATCGCACTTATATGGAAGAGAGAGAGTAGTAGCGATAGAGATGTATTTGTAATTATATTTTAAATTACTCAATGTTAACAACAAAACGCGAGTTTGGTGACCGCGCACATAATCTCATGTTAGAGATTTTGCACACAAATGTAAAATAGATTTAAGCACTTTTTTTCTAGAAATAAATAGGTTAAAATTTTGTTTAGATGTCGTTTTGTTCGCCACTGCGCAAGCGATTGGAACCTTGTCTTCGTTCTTGTCGTCTTGCCTTCTGGAATGCAGGTCGTCTGTTGCCGTTTATATTTAAAAAAAATCCATTGTGCTTGTGTGTTTCACTCACTATTATTTTTAGTCGCTCTTGGCGACATAATGTTTCGGATTCTTCGGGAATCCTTCCTCAGGCACGAGTGTCCGCGGCGGCTGTACATCGTGCGTACTGATCTAAATATTTTGAAATATGTCTCACGATAGTTTAATTTCGACGAATTTTTAAGTTAAAATTTAATTGTAGCCTTTTATTTTCGTAGTACAAAAATGCGTGCATAAGCTGTAGGCAGATGGTACCGCATTGCTGTATGCGGTTCACTGCGGGACGCAACTCGCACGGACGTTGCAAAATTAATGACACTGTTAATATTTTACGCTCTACCACGCCGACGTGTTATAATATGTATGGCGAAATTATCAGGAAGCAACTGGATAACTCTTTAACAAATGTGTTACACACAATTAGTTACATAACTACGTGAAAAAAAATTTGAAACTGAAAATATCAATCGAAAATTTCAAGAGCAACATTTTCGGGTAACAGTGTCGGCAAGGTTAAATTGAATCTATCATATCTTTGACATGTTTCTGTTTAGATAGGTATAGTGAAAATGTGGCCTCACTACATTTACTAATAGTGCGCATTAACATCGAGAATTCATGTGATAAAACTTCGCCATAAGCCTTTATAAGTTTCTAATGTCACCATTATAGGCAAGGTTAACGAAATGTAGGTACTGACACCGAACTGATTCCAAACATAAACTCGCTAATAAAAGACCTAACTGCGATCTTCCGCGCCGTTACATTGTATGAACTTAGTCATATTTTGACATTGGATGCGGATCCGCATACCGCTCCGGTGTGCGAGCGAGACACACGTACGGTACGATGAGATAAATGTATGGAGAGCTGTCTCGCTCGTGAAGCGGAGCGGCGTGCGGATACACATAAATGTGATACATGATCCGTTATTAAAATAAAAAGTACAAAAATTTGTGCTAGCTAGTGCTAAGCTAGTGAGCGAAACGCGCGAAACGTCACGTGACGTCACGCGTTCGACAGATGAGTTCACATAAGTGTCAAGAGTAGCAAACGTCAGTTTGACCGTCCAACGTGTGACGTCATCACGCTCGGTCGAATTCGCGCCAAAAATTATGAGCGTTTCAACCGCTCAAAAATTTTCGACATTTTAAATTTTTTAATAAGTTAATGTGATGGTTTACAAAAGAATTTTTATTTTCTCCGGTGTTAAAACCTCCATCTAAATCCGTGACACAGGACATTTTCCCACTATTCTGAATCCTATCTCATTGTTATAAGGTATAAAATAACTTAGTTCCAGTGGGTGCTATTTTCGAGATTATGGGGGTTAATCCGAAGCTGTATAAATAGAACTTCGGATTACCCCGAATGCCTGGATTGAGATACGGACATTCCCGCACCCGACCCGAAACCCCGATGTATATGTTCATAACTGAGAGAGTTCTGAGTCTTAATGTAAACTGACACAAATAATCCAACCAACTGAAACGGTAGGCTTAAAAAAACACATGAAAACTTCAAAATGACTCGGAAATAAGTGATTCACGTGCCTCCCGTTACTTCACGAACTAGGCCACGCCAGGCTTAGGTACCGGATATTCATAAAACAATTCTACACATCTGAGAGCTCTTATTTACCATAAATTGACCTGCACCTTCGTGAAATCTGTGGGTATTCGAGGGTCAAAGTTATACTGGAACTATATAGTATGGTCATGGATAGTTTTTGTGAATTGTGAAATAGTATTTACACAGTTGTACAAGTACAGGATGTTTGTACCATAGTTGGTTATTAGCCATAGGAAGGCTAAGTGGCGATAATTATTGTTGCTACGAGCAGCTGGGTGCTGCTTAGAGTTCGGGATAGAATGTTATTATGGGGTGGAGCAAACTATGATTTTTATAAGAAAGTATCCTTTTAATATTTATTTAAGACATGAAAAAACGGCGATGCTATACATTTTAGATCTGTCTCGGGGCATGAAATATTGAAAAAAATTTTTACAAAGTTGAAAATGAAACCCCTCTGTCTGAAATCTCAATCGATGGCAAGATTCAAGTCTAACTTGACGATTTATAGAACTCATTTCAGGTTCGGAATCGAACCAAGTAAGCTAACTCTGCCCAGAGTTTGCAACGACGAAGTGTCAGAATATAAACGTCTAATTTCTATGAAAATATAACACTTACGGCAGATTCACAATTTTTTAATTCAAAGTCGGTGCATTTTAGTTTCTTTGGTCCAACTAACGCCTAAGACGAACAGTAGGTACCATCATGTCTTAAAAATAGATCATAACTCATCCTTGAAACATCGTAAAACATTCATGTTCATGTATCCCATTTTGGAGCCGTCTGGAATACCGCGAGAGCTATACACAGTAGTCAAACAAATGCCTATCATCCAGACGTCTGGACGTTCTGAATCAATAGCGAGCAACGCTGGTTTTACGGGCTGCGGAATTAGTTTCCGATACAACGGACTAAGGAGCCGATACAACTGTGCGAGCTATGTAAATAGATAACTTTACGGTACTAGTATCCTCACCATGAATTTTACGCGGCCTTAAACGCTAGCGACTGCGTTAACTCGCTTACACGAATGAGATTTTGGAAGGGTAAATTTTGTAGGTTCAACGTCACACAGGTCACACTGCAGTAAATTTCGTTACACGTAAAATCTTAATGTTATGTTACCAAAATGCTTTGTTTGATATAATTAAAATTATCTGCGAGTTGCAACTGCAAAAAACTGCTGCTGACTGTGGTAAGAAAAGTATTTATCTGATATGCTTAAAAATTAAAACTTTTCTCATGAATAACTACATCTCTTCAAAAATATTTCAAGCACGGGTCGAATCGTAGATATTTATTAACAATAAATACATATACTTATTGACTTATAAAGGCGTGAAAAGTGCTTTTATTATCATAACATATACTTATTATTATTCACAACGACGGGACTTAATCGCGTAAAATAAGTTTTAAATTTACCTCCGACAAAATAAAATAAAAATAAAAATATCGAAAGTTGAAAAATCGAATATTGTGAGTGTAATATTGTGTGTCGACCCGGTGACATCCCTAGTAGTCGAAACGTCGGAGGTAAATTTTAAACTTATTTTACGCGATTAAGTCCCGTCGTTGTGAATAATGCTTGCTTGCAACCGACGTGGTATAAAAATAATAATATAAAAATCGTGAAAGTTTAAATCAGTGTTTTATAACATAAGTATACTTATTGTAACAATACTAATATTTTATGTGTCAATTACCAACAAAAAAAGTTCTGCTGCGCTGCGCTGCTCTGAAACTCAATTAGTATTGCATGTTTTGCAACTAAAATACAGATTGCGCGAAATTAAATTTAGATCATGACATTTGACGCATGGCGTGGGTGACGATGACGAATACATAATTTACTGTTTACTTCTTTTGGCAAAAACTCTCTTCGATGTTGATACAAGTACTTAGCAACTTAAGGATGACTCACGTTAGACCAGGCCGTGTCCGGGTCGGAGCTTCTGGCGCTTCGTTTTCTATGGAAAGCATCACGTGATCACCTGTCATGTCATACAAAAGTAAGCGCCGGAAGCTCCGGCCCGGACACGGCCCGGTCTAACGTGAGTCATCCTTTAATAATATCAGCATACTGACATTGTTATACTCGTAGTTAAATGTCAGAAACAAAAATATCATACCATAGGCACACTAGGAAACAAAAAAGATAACCTACAACAAATATGCCTAGATATTTCGACCTCATTTTGGTGTGTTCAATAATAATCAAAACTTTGAGATCCCAAAGGACCTTGTGCCCTTATTCGTGTCCTTAATTGCTTGTGCCCTTATTCGGTTACACGTTCACGGATTCCTAAGTACGGGGGCCCTCCTGGCCAATTAAAACTTTACATTTTGTGACATTAAAATGATAGCTAAATTATGTCATTCGCGCCTGCATTTCGCTCGTATACTTGTCCGTACATGTATTGGCGCAAGCGAGACGCACGGACGACTGACATCATTTTTTGTCAATGTTAGTTTGAATTGGCCTCTAGTCTAGGTATTCTATACAATTTTGCAGGTACTATTGGGTAGAATGGGTAGTAGGTGCCTACATGTTTTCATGCCTCGTTAAAGTTGAATGTATAAAGCCTTACATGATTAATATTTTGAGGACGAAAGGATAAGGGTTTGAGTGACAAATGTTTCTGAACGAAAAGTTGAGTTGCTGTTACAGGAAAGTATATTTCACCGTAAACGAAATTAAACCATATAACCTTACGAGTATGAGGTATTAGTTCAAGGGTTCAATCTAAAGTTTTTTTATGTAATAAAATTAATAACCTAATTGTAAAATCTTTTGGCTGTAAATTATTTGGTCGCAAAAAGTAACAACTACACAAAATGTGGACAGAGAAAAATTTGGGATAAGGCTAGACTGCCTTCTAGTTCTTAATATGACTGACCTGCTAGCATGACGGCCTGGCCACGACATTGCGCGACCGGCTTAGGCAAAGGCGACAACCATAGGTTGGAGCGCGATACAGCGATCGGACTTTTCGTTCCCACCTATGGTTGTCGCTGTCGCCTTAGACAAAGCCTTCGCGCAATGTCGTGGCCAGGCCGTGAGTTGCGTTCTCGCGCACGACTCCAAACATCTTGCGCGACTTCAAGTATGGACTCGCGCGCGAGAACGCAACCTATTCCAGACGGTCTGGCTTACCTCTAGATTGTCAAAGTCGACTTTGATGAGCCTCCTCTGCGGCGTCGCGTGCGGCGTCACGTCGCCCCGCCTCGCTTCACCTCCTCCCGGCCCGCTACCGGACCCACTCGTTGCTGTAACAATAAGAAAACAATAAATACATAATAAACTACATAATAAACTTTTATACACCTGAAATGAATACACAATTTTCAATCTCGCTCACAGCTCAGTTCAGTCGGGTCTCACGACTTAATTTTTATACTTATTTTTATGCCAGCATTTATCTTTTTGATAGAGCTTTTATTGTTTGGATGGATGTCGATAGCGTAGCTGAGGCAGGCATAGATGAAATTTGGTTATCGAAATTAAACTATCGTGAGACATATTTCAAAATATTTAGATCAGTACGGTTTCACTCACTATTATTTTTAGTCGCTTTTGGCTACATGTTGGCGCACGCAACGAGCGACGAGGTGGGCGGCGCGGGCAGTGCACGAAGTACAGCCGCCGCGGACACTGGTGCCTGAGGAAGGATTCCCGACGAATCCGAAACATGTCGCCAAAAGCGACTAAAAATAATAGTGAGTGAAACCGTATTGATCTAAATAATTTGGTTATCAATAGCACTCACACTAGGTCAAGCCTGTGTCGTGAGGTCAGGTATTTTGATACGATTAACCCTTCGAATGCCACGCTTATTAAATATACGCGCTATCCTAAACCATATTTATTCAAAGGTAAATGAAAGTGGTAATCGTGCGCGTCTTTTGATGTCTTCGGCGGTCAAAGACTTAACATATTTACAATACAATAGCTATCCAGGTAAAACCCAATAAGTTAAATTTCTGAAGTTTTCTTATTTTATTTTGAAGTTTCCTTTTATTGCAGATTATTTGTACTAGTTGGTAACCATATTATAAGCTAACTACCTAGATTGTATATTAGGCTCTAATCAGAGCCCGCATGGGTGTCGTCCATTCTGCCAACATACCAATTAAGGCCGATTTGAAAGTTTGGCGTTAATTCTAGGAATAGATACGATCACTCCAATTTTAGCACACCCACGCTGAAATTCTATATCGAACCTTTCTCTAATACATAATAAGCATCTGTCGGTACAATAACATTATTTTTAAAAGTGAAAATAGTAATGACATTTTATACTTTCACGTAAGGACTTAAGGAGTAATAATATATTATTCGTATTATTTATACGTATTCCCAGACAGGGATCGAACGCTGTGGAATAATTCAATATATTTAAGAAAATGTTTTTACGTAGTCTACGTTTTAAGTTTATAAACACATTTTCTTCAAACGAAGGGCGTTTCATTAAACATTTAGTCTGTATAAATAAGTATACCGTCTGAAAGTCTCGTCGTGTTACTTATTCTATTACTTAAGTCCCAAGTCACCTATCCATTTGATAACTTACGTCCCAGAAACTTTTATAAAACTGCCTAACTGCTGTATGTATTCTTTTTGGGAACTAAAGTAATAACTTTCCACAAAACAATGGTATAAATATTCTTAGTGTTGTGTGTAACGAGTAGGTGTTAGGTACTTCGTTTCCTAAATTAAAATGTACATAGTAACACAATAACTGCACTGCAAGGATTTAAAATCAAACGATGCACATCGACTAATCCTGTTAACTGGTGTAAGAAAGCTAGGTTATACGACACTAGTTATCTTTTAGCCCGGAGTGACATTCACATAAAAAAACGTTTAGTTTGATTTGATATTACTTTCTGTGCATCGCGCTCGCACCAATTGTCCAATATACGCAAGCCAGGCGTTTGCAAACGCGCTGGCAGTAGTAGAATAGAATAGTTTTTTTATATTCGTAAACATAAACACAAACAAGACAATTTACACATAACAAAGCGAAGAAAGAATAAAGTGCTACGAAATGGCCTCACCTCAGTATATAGCTGGCGACTTTCAGCGCTGATCTACCAATGAGTACCATCCATACTAATATTATAAATGCGAAAGTGTGTCTGTCTGTCTGTCTGATTTAGTTGAAATTTGGTATAGAGATAGTTTGATTCCCGGGGAAGGACATAGGGTAGTTTTTATCCCAGAATCCATCCTTTAAAGGGATGAAAAGAGGTGGTGGAAGTTTGTATGGGGAATCGATAAAAAGCAGATTGGATAAAAAAATTGCTACCCAAATTACTCACTCCACGCAGACGAAGTCGCGGTCAAGAGCTGGTAATATCATAATACCATATGAATATCAATTCAAAACCAGATTTTAAAGATCTGAATGCTCCTGGTGGTGTTGGTCTGATTGCGCTTATCTATCTGGGCTAGAGTACAGATAGTTTCGTAACCAATATGCATGCGAACCTACTTTCACAGTCCTTCGCCAATAAATCGTGCAAGTGTTCACTGGTGCAAGTTGTATAAGAGCTCCATTTGACTTAATGTCATGGTGGTTGATACGGCTTGCGGTAATACTGTATGATTATGCTAATCGAAAGTAGATACGGTATAGAGTAAAGTATACGATACTATTTAATGTTTATTTTAAATACCAATTTTGGGCCCCGTATTTGTCATTGCAAATCAGAGAAAATACATAAAAGATAACGACAACGAATGCCGGTCCATTTATTATGAAATAAATAATTGAGTGAAATAAATGATCGAATAATAAGTGGGTATTACTGGCGGGTGCCGCCTCTGCGTGCGTCCTACCACAGACTGCATGATTACTTTATGGTCCTACCACCATGACACTCCTGTTACCAACATTGTTTCGTGATGTTGATGTGCATTATTGTAAGTGCGTATTATGTACATTATTGTAACTACATTCTTATTAAAGCAGCAGCTAAGTAGATTTCTGGTACAAAACTTATTTGATATCTGAATTTGTTGAGCCCAAACGCAATATTGTATATTCTATTAATCAATGTCAATATCAGGCTCCCTAAGGTTAAAAATAGGAGTTTAAGGCAAGCAAATAATGTTAGGGATCCCGGAACGGGCAGTATTGGCACGTTCCTCGTACAGTTTAATAGATTGGGATCCAGTGAGATACGGCGGATAGTTGGCGACATGCCAGACAGTGTATGTGTATTGTATACTGTATACATATTTGAAGATACATCTACTCAGGTATGATGTAAGTGTAATCTTGTACTTTATGGGTGGTTTCACAGGACTAATTTGTCCGAATATTTCCTTTGCAGTTCCACGAAAAAAAGGATTTTTTTTTTTTTTATACCACGTCGGTGGCAATCAAGCATACGGCCCGCCTGATGGTAAGCAGTTACCGTAGCCTATGAACGCCTGCAACACCGGAGATATTACACGCGCGTTGCCGACCCTTTAAAAACCTGTACACTCCTTTTTTGAAGAACCCCATACTGTAGCCCCTATGGATTATACTTCATAAAGAAATTACTTAGTTACTGCCATGTAAAAAATGCGTTAAGCTGGAAGCGAACAAATAGACAAACTAGGTAGATAATTTTTACCGCTCTTAGCATAGAAAGCATTCATCAATTAAAAGTTAAAATCGATAAAAGTAAACAAAGTCAAGCTCCGTTTCGCAATAAACCGTATTAAATTATAAACGTGTTACTTGGACCGTACTAATATCGAAATTTCTTGGACCGTACAAATACTATTAATTCCACGATCAATCCCATTTATATCATGTCCAGTGACGTGAAAATCTGCGGTTAGAATTCGTGCAAAGCTATCAATACTTAACGATAAATCATTGTCAGATACAGGCCGTACTTTTCACATTACGACACCTCTTTTGTTCAGTCAAGGATGGTGGACAAAAGCCAACGCGGGGTTAATATTCGAAATGCATGCGGTTTGGAGGTTACACGAAAAACGTGATGTAGATGCCCTCGCTTCGCGTCTTCTAAGTTCCAATAATTGGACTTTCAATCACATCGCAAAATTAAATTACATTAGGTAGAGTTAATTAGCAATCTGATAACGAATCGCGTCGATTGAAAACTGCGAGACAAGGCAAGGAGCAGTAGTGTTTCAAAATTCAACAGATATGAAGCTTAAGCAGCCAGCAAAAACTATATAACTGGATATATAGTATTACAAAATTGCAATTATAAAGATTTTATAATACCTCGTTATCAAAAAGGAACATGAACTGCTTTACGTTCAAAGGAAACCGTCATTAAAAATGTACCAACATCATACATTTTCAACGTCTTCGGAGCACAAAACATAAAAGCTATTCACGCGCTCACAATACATTCTCTTTGACGTTTTTACGCCCGCCTTAAAGGCCCAAAAATGAGTTATATGGTGAACACGGGGTCCCTTTGTTTGACATAATTATTGAAAGTCATAATGTAATGATTGTCATATTATCATTAGTCATAATTCTGAAACCGTAAACTTTTCAGGATTTTTCTCGGGTTATCCTATAGATAGGTTAGGATAGGTTTGTTTTATGGCAATCCTGAAAAGTTACGCGTTTCTGAGAAAAATCAAATTATGACTAATGGTAATATGACAATCATTACATTATGACTCAATAATTATGTCAAACAATAGAGACCCGGAGAACACTGCACTGCGGGTTTCAATAGAATTATTTATTGTTAATGTTAAACTTTGAAAATGAATTATCGTACCACACTGGATGAGGTGTGTATATAATTTCATATCTGGTAGATATATTATTCTTTACAACAGCGTATTACTTGGTAACCTACGTGAGAGTAAATCATTAAACAAAATAATACAATTATTTCTTATTAAATACAGTTACTATATATAGTCTAATCTTTCCACATTAAACTCTAGTCTACGTTTATTCTTTTTATAAAGCCCTAGTCTGTGTAACGCGGATAGCAGCTGCATTCATTATTAGGTCGTCGTCCGCCATTAAAAGTTACCTTTGAGACGTCGTTAAGGAAATCTCTCGGCGCTTTGTGCAGGATAAGTGTAGGTATGCGAGGAAAGTCCTCTTGAAAAATGTCTGAAGGTCTTATACTTAATTAACTTTGTTATTGAAGAATAAAGCTACAAGTCTATTTCTGATATAATCTCGCTTAGACAAATAAATCAGTATTTACTTATTATTCGATTGACTTGTCTCGTATATAGCCTCTTTACATGGCGACCGCGACTCCCGTATTTGGGTACGTTATTGCTCCAATGCAATTGTTTTATGGTAGCAAGGTATGCCGCTTACCACCAGGCCAATTATCAAATATGCAAGATTCTCCAAAAAATAGTACGGTGAAATATAGATACTTTTAAAACTGTTTGTACCTAAAGTTGTAAGCAAAGATAGATATAACTCCGTAATAGATGGATACAGTCTAAGGAAAAAACGTGCCTCGAAAATCAAGAAAATTTGATTCTCGTTCAGAGGGCGCTACTAGTTTTGGCCTACAGTCGTATAGATGGCGTTGACGGTTTCGTTTGTTATTTAACAATTTTAACGCATATCAGTAAAAGAACATGGGTCAAAATCATAAAAATAGTTAATGCAAATAAAAAAAATCATTTATCTATATTTAAATACATTCTATCGTATTTTTATAAATCTTCATTTTTAGTTTTAAAGTGTGTCGACAGATTGCAGTGAATTTACCGGGGTTACAAAATTTACTATGACAGTAACGCTCTAGTATCAGTTACTCTATGTTGTAAGTATGGAAAACAACTAGAGTCAACTTTTGTATCAAATGTGGGCTTGGGCATAGATGTTAGAGATAAAAGAGTTACTCCCTGACTGAAATCTACTTAGTCAGGTCTATAAAAAGAAACCTTTCAAATTATTTTTAACACAAGTCCCGCCTCTAACAGATTTAGTAGTAAAAGCTGTCACTATCACTTCTTCCAATTAATGAGACGACGGTCCCCGATCGATGTTCCCATTCAAATCACCGGCATACTTGGAAAAACAACCTTGAGACCAATTTGAACTTATATTTCGCTGTAAAACTGATGCGATTTTGTTATCATTCGCCCGTGTGTCCGGTGTGTCTGTACGAGCGAAATACACGCGCGAATGATAACAAAATGACATCATTTTCATGACGGAATGTTCGAATTAGCCAACTTGTTACGCGATTATTTAGACCATTTGCAGTCAATTGCTTAAAAATGCTTCATTATAAGAGTTATTTACTTTTTATAGCCTTTAATAGAGCTATTTATTGCTGGTTCGATTTGCCGGTCGGCCCCGCCCTTCAAATGAAGTGAAAACCAAAAATGCTTTTTCAATTACTACTTAAATTACGTGAAAATGAAGTTAATAAGAGAAAGAAATAAAAAATTTAACGTTACAATCAGATTGTACATACATAGATATTTGATACGTTTGTTTTTGCACAAGGTTTAATTGGTTTAATTATTAGTCGGTGTCTTTACTTTGAGTATGGAGACTAGACTAGGTACTCCTAGTAAAAAATACAAAATGTAGGTAGTTGTTTGTACCATAACTATGTAGTGTAAACAAAACATAACGATCGTCAAGGTCGTATCAAAAATAATTGAAAACTGTAATATGGTTGACTGGTAGAGAATGCCTATCATGGCATTAAGTCCGCCTGTTGTACACTTTTTATGTGCAATAAAGTTTAAAATAAATAAATAATCAACGGCGTTTCCCGCCGTTTTCCGTTAGTGCGGCCCCGGCATAACGAGTTGTTGAATCTGCTTCGGGTTCCTGGTCAGTTTAGACTAGCATGCAATTTACGTTACATTGCCGACTACTAAGGTAAACTGTATTCAAAAGTTTGATCAGATACCGCAATGATTAGATTAGATTAGTAACGTAAATTGCATGCAAGTTCTTGCTAGTCTAAACCTCGCTTAAGTCTTGTTTACACATATAACTTCTATTTACAAACAAACAATCTGCCACGGTCAAGTAACGGTTGATTCGCAAAAATCGTGAAATCCCTTTTTATAACGGCTGTAGTCTATTTTCGTCATTCTGTACCGACGCAAATTAGATTAGACTGAACTTTGACATTTGTCTCAGCGCAAAGGACGAGTGCGGGCGGAAACATAGCCCTTTGGCAGGAACCGGCCGCCGGACAATTACGTCAATTGAATTTGAAACTTGATTAATCAAGATTAGATGATTTTCTGTAGGAGGAACACATCCGAGCTAGTTTATATAGTTACTGAGGTCTGGGCTTTGTTTATAGTGATCTTCGACATTTGCACTAATCGTAGTGCAAAGTGTTGGCGGGGACGGGGATACAATGAATATCTAAATAGTTATGTACTATTTTGAAATAAATGTCTGCTGTATGCAATTATATAAATAAGTCAAAGTGGACTTTGACTTTGTTTCTTTTTAAATCGGTGTAAATCAGACTAAGCTGTGTCAGGATGGTGGCTGGAGGTGTCAGCATCAATGTCAAATTTCTATAAAAATGTGACGTTTATTACAGCACTACCACACTTTGTCATATCAAAGTTGGTGCAAAGTTAGCTTATTGGTCCGATTATAATGTATAGATGAAAAATTAGCAGTGTTTCCCTATTTAAGACGAGGGTGATAATTTATCACTGATAAAGAACAGGTAAGTAACTAAGTACCTCAAGAGACGACGCCGACTGCATATCTATAATTTACGCGACTGACAGGCCAATTCGGACGTACGACATCAGAATGATATTTGAATCATGTTATTTAGTTATATCGTGCGCCTCGCCCGCGCCAATACGTACCTATACGGACAAGTACGAGCGAAACGCACGATAACTATATATAACATGATTCAAATATCATTCTGATGTCAGTATACGTTTGAATTGGCCTGCGATACAACTTTAAGGGGCCCACTGATTATCAGTCCGCCGGACGTTATCAGCCTGTCAGTTAGTGTAAAAATTTGACAGTTTCGAACAACTTCCCTCCTCTCCCCTTAATTTAACTTCCTTCCCTTTAATGTATTTAATCCGCGTCACCCCGCGCCCCCTGCCTCTTACACCCGCGACCTTCAGGGAAATGTTCGCGTCGTGAAATTCATCGCGGATTCGCTCAATTTGCTTTTAATTAAGCTCCGAATGGCAAACGGGATTAAAAAGGAAGGAATGTCCATAAAATACTGGTATTTATGTATGTAAAGGATTACCAGGGATACTTTCAAATGCCCGGCAGACGCACTTTCGACCATTTGTGAGCTGGCAGAACAGTGTTTTCTGAATTTACATATAAATTGCTATATGTTGCCACAAGTCTAATCTTTGTATCAGATGACGTAAATTTCACTTTTTTTTTGTAACCGGAAGTGGTTCTTTTTTTCGTTTTTTCGGCAAATTCTATTTTTTTTACTAACATCACTTTTATAATATTGTCTTCGGTTACCGCGATAGTTACTCATGAAATAAAACTATGAAAACGGATTATATCGCGTATATTGAATTTATAATACATCCCGACGTTTCGAACCCTTTACAGCGTCACCCGTTGACCACGAACGCTGTAAAGGGTTCGAAACGTCGGGATGTATTATAAATTCAATATACGCGATATAATCTGTTTTCATAGTTTTAACATCACTTTTATTAACGTGTGCCCTAGGGCTTATCCTTGTTGTAGATCATACGGTCCCCGCCCGTACTACGAACATTTGAGTAAAATACAACTGGTTGTTGGTGTTTCTTCCCTAAAAGGACCTACTGACTATCAGTCCGCCGGACGATATCGGCCTGTCAGTTAGAACAAAAATTTGACAGTTCCAAACAACTGACAGGCCGATATCGTCCGGCGGACTGATAGTCAGTGGGCCCCTTAACACCCTCTCGAACTTTATATGGGTAGGCGCAGTTTCAATCTAGAGGGAGGTTGTACTCGTAGGTACTTAACGAAGTTTATTACGATCGTATAAAGTGCAGGTGGCCTGGTTGTTCCATTTATGTTCGCCATATATTCTCTAATTAATTTAGAAGACAGAACGCGCCACACACATTCTTATTCCACTTATAAAGTCAACACGAATTTAAATCTAGTAGAATTATGTTTGTAATGGAGCATTTTACGAAATTTTCTACCGTTGTCCCGCACAAACGTGAATTATCTAAATATATGTACCAGAGTTTTTTTCTGTCTTTTTTCTAATGTGTAAAATGCCAAGTAAAATACCTAATCATCGACTTGAAGCTCTGAAAACATTTCGGTAATTTACGAAATAAAATGTGTTTACACTGGAAAGCCATGGAATGTCCTAATACTTGTAAGTTGTAACGATTGAGGTCAAAAAAACCGGCCAAGTGCGAGTCGGACTCGTGCACGAAGGGTTCCGTACCATTACGCAAAAGTCGGCAAAAAAATCACGTTTGTTGTATGGGAGCCCCACTTAGATAATTATTTTATTCTGTTTTGAGTATTTGTTGTTATAGCGGCAACAGAAATACATCTGTGAAAATTTCAACTTTCTAGCTATGACAGACAGGCGGACAGACGGACAGTGGTCTTAGTAATAAGGTCCCGTTTTTACCCTTTGGGTACGGAAACCTATAAATGGTATTGTCAATTTTTATGGAGTTCGTCGTTGGTGGTTTTCCCCTTTTATCAGAGGAGCGAAAAACATTTTTATTATCTGATGTCGCCATAAACCAGTGTCATTAATGTTGTTTTCATAAACATCCCCCGAGTCTACTTTTAAATTAGTAGCTTGTAATCAAAATACCAGTTTTATGTAAATCATAAAGTAAAGAGCGTCACAAATACGATTTCCAATGGTTTTCGCGCTTTCTGCGCACGATGGTTGATTAGATTACAGACGCGCATAGGTACATGTTTTGATCGCGGTTGCTTAGGGACGGCATGACTCATTGCGAACTTACGCACATGCACAACTTCATTAAATTAGGTTTGCTATGCCGTACTTACTATATATAAAAAATGTTGGAGTTGATCCCTCATTATTTTTGTTTCCCAGCGTAATTAAGTTTTCTTTAGATAATTCCTAAACGGAGAAATTAACACATTCATTGATGGGAACCCGTTCGGCGGGCGCTCTGTTCGTAGTAGCTTTCCTCTACAAAGCGGGAAAACGCTAGAATCAGCTACGCGTGTAGCGCTACGAAAACCTAGCAGTGATAGCGTTAAACAGTTTTTCATACGAATACGGATTGGTGCACGAACGGTACAGGTAAATGGTGTTGCAAGCTTAGTTTGCGTTTCGCTAGGAACGGTTGTTATGACTCATCGTTAATTAACACAGCCGCAGATAATTACACGCACAAGTAATAAACATAACTCTGAACGGATTAGCACAGATATCGGAACCCCCATTAAACTGTCAAATCTCCGTCAGTCCGACTCTAAAGGGGCCCATCCGTTACCAGTCCGCCGGACGATATTGGCCTGTCAGTTGTTCGAGTGTCAAATTTTTGTTCTAACTGACAGACTGATATCATCCGGCGGACTAGTAATAGGTGGGGCCCCTTCGAGCTAACTTTGAAATAGACGGGTTGAAATGAGAAATACACGTCAGGGGGCCTAGCTAAGGTGACAATCGTCCATCGAAAAACGCAAAACGAAAAGTGTACATGTATCGGGAATAATTCGGGATGATAGATGCTATAAAAAGTCACGTGACTATTTCCATACATTATTTACATTTAAGTTACGATTGGCATTTCCTACATAACGATTGGCATTTTGGCTAGGCCTCCTGGACAGCATTGGTGACTCATTATTGACCGAGTGCTAGCGAAGGTCTCCGGTTCATCTTCGGCGAAAATGCTCTGCAGGTCGAATTTCTTAACCGATTCTCTTGAAATTTTGAAAGTAGCGGAAATTTTTCTAAAGGACCTAAGCGCCAGCACTTAAGACTATTGCGAGTTCGCTGTGATAATGTTTCAACGAAGTAATTTTTAAAAATGTTCAAGCTTATCGCGAGGTCTACAGCTCACAGAGCCACTAGACTTTCACTGCGCGATGTGGAGCGGTGGTTCATCAAAGCAAGAACAGCAGCTTTTCCGCCGAACCCTCATCGACAGCGTACTGCGTACACAGCGGTCTGCTGGTACTCACTCGTCATCGCCGCGGTGCTGCCCCAGTACGCCTTGTCCTGCGCCACGTCCAGCGGCGGCTCGTCGGGGCTCCGCGCGGGCTCCAGCAGCCCCGACACGGGCCGCGCGAGCAACAGCGCCGCCGGCGACACCCGCGAGCGCCGCAGCTTGACTGCCCGACTTCACCCACACAAAAGCCTAACTTTTAAAATTTAGATTTGAATAAAGCCACCAAAAGCCGGAAGCGTTTACTCGACCACCCACACACACAAAAGCCTAACTTCTTAAATTTAGATTCGACTAAAGTCACCAATCTCAAAAGCCGAAAGCGATCTGAAACTTTTTTAATTTTATCACGCGTGGTTTGAATTTCAAATAGGTATCCAGTTGTCTTAATTGATTTTCACAATTTCTCAAATTAAGTACGCTGATGTAACACGATTTTAAACAAAATTATCTATTTTAAAGATTATATATGCACTTATTTTAATATTTTTTACGCACAATGCCTTTGTCCACTGTTTATTTTTAAATGTCAGTAAGTACTAAAACACTTGCGCGGTAACTTATCACACCAAATTCCTTTGTTTGTCTAATTGTCATCTAATTCGTTTGCAGGTAGTTAATAACGACCTACCTCAATGTCAACAAACACCAAATGTACTTTTAAAGGCCCTTATTTATAATCGAGCTTTTATTTTGATTATTTAACAATTTGATTTAAAAACCGTTTAATTTTACATTCACTAAGTTTAAATTAACGTGCACGTTTATTTACGTAACTTGGCCTAAAAGGCTAAAACGTTAGCCCCAAAACGTTGACCTAACACACGGCCCGTCGGTAACACAATCAAACACATCTGATCGCACTGCGCCACCCTTGCAACTCCTTAATAATCACATAAAATTCACTAAATCTCCTTCTACATCTACAGAACAACTATTTTTAATTAATATTTTTCTATTTTTATTTGACGTAAATGAGATTTTTTAAATATTAAGCACAGTTTTTTTTGTAAATAGAAAGCGCGTGCTTAGCTTATGGCGACCGTCGCCATATTGGATCGTGAGGGTTGTTACAGCTGACGCATGCGCGCTGGAAATGTGAGCTGAAAATACAAGGGTCGCGTCATTCAAATTTCCACGTACTAAACCAATACCATCCAGCCATTGCTTGGATGGTTTATGAGTATATGAAGCGCTATCTCGCCGTCGGAGTAGTGAACATGGAAGTGTGAGTTTCGACGTCAGCGTTTATGACGCAGTATATAGTGTAGGGTAAGGCCTGACGTCTGACGGATACGAACCCTAATATTTTTAGCGGACATTTCTTTACTCTGCTATTCAAACCGACATCTATCAACCTTTTAGCCGACGTGAAAGCTCAGATGAATGCATCGTCTTTTACCATTGTAAGTAAATGGCAGTTTATTTACAAATAATTCAGCATATTAAAAACTAATTTAGCGTCCATTAGCGTAAAAGCTGTCTAATCTAAACACTTTATAATAGTTCTACACTAATTTAATATAAACGGTACCTAACTATAAGTAGATATTATAACTACTTGCTTGCTCACAGGTACGGCTATTAGCTAATAAAAAACCAAAATTCGCGATTTCAAAGCAACTTCTGACGCAATAATTCTACAAGAAAGCATTGTATCAAACTTGACATTATATTACATTTCGGCCACGCTCGTTAGGATAACAATAAAATGTAAGGTTTTATCAGATGTTTGGCAAAACGTAATCGAGCACACAGATCGAGATAGCCAACGGACAACAATGGCTCGAGAACGCGAATAACCTTGGCTAAGATTTATGGAACGAAAGAGTAAAGTAAGTATGTATTATGGAACGCTCACCCACGTCAGGAGCTAACAAACCGTGACCCTTTTAATACAGAATTTTTCCGCTGCACTTGCTTTAGATTTAAAAAAGTTGGAAAAGAAAGGAAGGAAAAAATATACAGCGCTGGAGATATCGACATAGTACGAGTAGATTAAAAAATAGAACAATCGAGCTATCTTCAACGGAACTTCGCATTCCCTTGAATTAATAGGAATTTATCTGCTCATTTCATAGGAGTTTTTTGTTTAATAATGTACCTAGAGTCCTAGAGTTAAAAGCGTCGGTAGATTAGCGGTTAGAGTGTGAGACTTAATCCGTCGCTTCTCGGTGAAGGAAAACACCGTAAGGAAATCGACTAATCCCAAAAGGGCCTTGTGGCTTGGAAGGTCAGATGGTTATGGCAGTCGTTTTCGTAAAAACCTACGCCAAATCTAGGGATGGGATGCCAAAGCCATAGAGTAACTTATACTAGAGCGGTACTGTCATAGTAAATTTTGTAACCCCAGTAAATTCACTGCCATCTGTCGACACACGTTACAACTAAAAATAAATATTTATAAAAATACTATAAAATGTATTTAAATATGGATAAATGTTTTTTTTATTTGCATTAATTATTTTTATGATTTTGACCCATGTTCTTTCACTGATATGCGATAAAATTATAAATAACAAACTAAACCGTCAACGCCCTCTATACGAGTGTAGGCCAAAACTAGTGGCGCCCTCTGATTGAGAATCAAATTTTCGTGATTTTCGAGGCACGTTTTTTCCTTAGACTGTATCCATCTATTACGGAGTTATATCTATCTTTGCCAAAGCGGACCACAGGCTCCGATGGGAAAAACTGGGACAACGCTAGGAAGACAGGTAATAATGATGATATAGTTTAAAATTCTGCGATTATGAGCCAAAGCTCATTTCACATACATTTCGATTTGAACAGTTTTGCCTCATTCAACAAATCTAAAATTAAGATTTAAGTGCCCCACTATTAAAAATATGGTGTTTTATTAAATAGGTGAACCAAGCCTAAGCGGATTAAAAGATATTTTCGGATTAGTAGAATCGTTTTTCACATACAGATAGGCGTTGTATATTAGCAGCGCGATATATTTTTGCAAGTTCAGTATTTCCAACTTTCCAGTTAACTCATTTTATAAATTATTATCATTCCATTTAATTGTAGAAGTTTGAACTTTGTGCTGTAGTTGGTCTAACTTTAAATTGTTGGCATAATTTTCTCGTAATTCTTAACGGAACGGCATAATCAGGTCAAACCTGACCTGTCAAAACATAAATACCTGTTCTCAAACATAAATAAACAACGCTTGAATTGAACGTGCACTGATTACCAACATTAGAAACAACATACGAACAGAACACGAATATTTACATCCGGTTCTATATTTTAATGTTTTAAAATACAACGATTACAACGTGAAACCTTGACACGTACGATTTTGATTGATATCACTCTGTATTTTAAGAAACTACAGTCTGGCAAAAAAGAGTAGAAATTAAAAAGTGGCAACACTGCATGTAGTGTCGTCCCTTTCAAATCAATCTAATAAAAACGGTACGACACTACAGTGTTGCCGCTTTATAATTTTTACTCTTTTTTGTCAGACTGTAATATGGTTATAAGTACTCGACGGTTATCACGAACCCCTTTACGATCGCTAACGTACCCCTGGAGGGGTGTCCAGGGCCACTTTGAGAACCCCTGATCTTAGAATGTAAACAATGAAGATACTGCATACGAAATAAAAATAAGGCAGCTACACCATTGTGACGTATCGATCCGATCCAGAGGCCTCCGTCTTTTGTTTGCCTCTTAATAAGCACCGTTATTTAAAAAATAGTTTTCTTTTGACACCTTACAAATCGCGGGCACATTGTTAGGCCGAGTTATGAATGCGAGTTTCGTGAATGACGTCCCACGTCAGTGTGTCTTGTTCTTTATACAAGTTTTCGGAAGTGCACGGTGTATTTTGTGAAAACATTATGATCCTGAATGGTTAGATGATTTAGGTGGGTGGCTTTGTTGCTTTACTTACTCTTTTTGTGTTAGTGTTTAGAAAAATAATGTTTTGGAAGCAGGTTTAAGTACAAATTATCAAAAAAGTTTAACTTTTCGGCGACTAACTGGGTCAAAGGCTAATAACGAAAACTAAACAATATCTATCGGGTTATGTTATGGGTTAATTACTCCGTATACAAAATACTCGGAAAAACGTAGAGCTAAATGTATAGGTCACATACTCCGACACGAAGGGCTAAACAAAATCATACTAGAGGGCAGAATTGAGGAAAGAAGAGGAAGAGGATGACCCAGAATAACAATCATGACACGGATAAAAGAATGATGATGTAGCCACTCATATCAGGAAGTGAAAACGAAAGCCCAGAATAGGCTGGAATGGAAAACTCTGCAGCGACAGAGGGCCGGGCCCTCTTAATATTGATGATAACGATGATGACAAAATACAACATCAACAAGAACAGGTATATTCTCGCATGTTACCAATACGAACAAATTTGCAAAATATGAACGCATTCATTGAAGGTGCTCGCTTCACATTCTCAAAGTACCACGAGATTGCCTCTTACGCTCATAACGATGATAGATGTCAGTACCACCACGCGGAAAATTACGCATAGCAGTAATGACGAAGAATTTATCAAAAAACGGTTGAGTGATTAGAGAAAACAGTATTTAGCGGTTGAACAACCAGTCAAATGTGATTACCGCGGTATACAGTAAGACCAGATTAATTGGAGTTCGATAGAAATATGTTAGATTCCAGCGGTCGCTTTAACGTGTTTTATATTTGTTTTCCTGCTCAAGAAACCTAGTGCTTAAGCTTATGGCTTAGTGTCAATTGGAATTGGATATAATGCGGATTTTCAATGTACACCGCGTACGCTTACCAGTGGAACGTGGTCAGAATTCAGTTTCGACCGGCATGTATATTTCCAATCCTTTAATTATTAAAGCCCTATTATCCTTCAGAACTCGAGAAAAAGATTTGACTGCTAAAGATAATATGATAGCACGAAACTTATGATACATCTCCAATTCATATTTAAAATGAATTCCTCGTTGACACTAAACCATTTCTAGAATAACAGACTTATTTACGCCCCATATATGTATAATCGTGCCCAGTCTAACAATTGTTAGGAAATAACCATAGACGACGATTGATGCAATTCGTTTCTCTGGAGTTGTGGAAGACAGATTACAACTGCTGACAGTGAATCCATTACAAGACAACAAGCAAATCCAAATTCTTGTATTCACACATATAGAATAGGGTACTTTCCTACGAGTCAAATCAGTTTCAAACTGTCAAAACGATTAGCCACTATGGAATTTATATGAAAACTGCACAAGTGACATCACGGTCAAGTCAGTTACTTTTTAGGGTTCCGTACCCAAAGGGTAAAAACAGGACCCTATAATAGGGTCCCTATTACTAAGACCCCACTTTCCGTCTGTCCGTCTGTCTGTCTGTGACCAGGCTGTATCTCATGAACCGTAATAGCTAGACAGTTGTCCGGTTTTTTAGCTCTATTCGATTTATTCAATAGAAAAAATGACAAAAAATAACTGCTCTAAGTTTTTCTAATAACTATCTGCGTCTTTATTTCGTTCATGGTGTGAAATAATTTATTTTAAACACAGGAAACATCCCTATGCGAGATTCAGAACTGAATAATTGAAAGGCTTTATTATTTGTTTAGTCTAAGCCTTTCACATTTATTATGTAAATTATAATCTAACTCAATTATTTGACATTCAAAAGCGAGAGCTGTTTTCAAAACCTGCCTGTTTGAATTACAGAATCTGTTATCTGATAAATATACATTGACAGTCATAGTCATAGATATATTGTGGGATTTTCTAGTGAGAAACATTTCAATGTCTCTGTCAACTACTTGGGAATCTACTCATAGGTATATGTATATAGAATTTGTACAATCATGAAGAAACAGGTATTACTTACCTTTCATTTTCTATAAAAACAAAACACGTCATAACTATGTCGTTGCGACACTTGCAACCACAAGAAACTACACACGCCACGCAACCACGAAATATCATTGTCTATTGAATAACGTATTGGAACGGCAAATATCATTGTTCTAACACGATAATCATTATAATGGACTTGGGAAAAATGATCTTTAATCGCGGAAGTCTGTCGTAAAAAACGATATGGGTGTCTTAGCATGAGACCGCTCATGCGAGGGAAAGTTGTCGTTAACAATATTTACTTTTAGTATCAATCATCATCATCTTCCTCGCGTTGTCCCGGCATTTTGCCACGGCTCCATGGGAGCCTGGGGTCCGCTTGGCAACTAATCCCAAGAATTGGCGTAGGCACTAGTTTTTACGATAGCGACTGCCATCTGACCGTCCAACCCAGAGGGGAAACTAGGCCTTGTCGGGATTAGTCCGGTTTCCTCACGATGTTTTCCTTCACCGAAAAGTGACTGGTAAATATCAAATGATATTTCGTACATAAGTTCCGAATAGTATCAATGATGGAGCTAAATAGTTGTATATTGAAACTGATAGGTAATTGCTTATCTAATTGTTTGTCTAGTTGTTGTCGAATTTGCTGCAATCGTTACGCTTAAGAACAATGATCTCAATCATAATAGTTTGTTAGTTTATTGTAAGCAAATATAAACAAATGAGTCTATTAGTCAGTTTGCAGGGATTAAGGTTCTAGTTTCCTATTGTTTGTTGTATAAACACGTCGTTTACCAACACGACATTACATTAATACACTAAAGCCTCATTTGGCCTCATGAAGCTAATAGGACAATAAAAGAGTAACGTTTATATTTACAGCATATTATCTGCGTAGATAAGTAACGATTAACCTTTACGGTAGTAACATGCATCATGCAATACTTCTTAAAATCTTAAATATTCACTACACAACAGCCCATAGCCACGCACACAAATGACACCCCGGTGCTGATGATGTCAGGATCGTATTAAGTTGAATGGTAGCACGAAGAAGTATCGAGTTTTTGCGAAATACTTACAGTGCACGGTGCTATCATACCGATCTGTTACCTCACGCAAATTGGGCAGGTTTTCACAAATGGCAACGCCCATGAATAAGATGGATTGTTTATTGATAGTGGCTAGTATTAATTGTTTCCTGTCCGAGTTCCGTGAGAGCGGGTATATAGCCTTGTCAAATGTAGACTGAATGCTAGTTAGAGACCGTAAGTGCATTTTAAGCAGTACTTTACTTCTAATCAGTCATTAGATTCAATGGGTTTTGTGCTCTAATGTTAGCTAATTTACGGTTCCATTTTAATTGAATGGATATGTTACACTTGCTTAAATTATGAATAGGTATAGAACGTTTTTGCTATGCTACTTAAATTAAACTGGTTTGCATGCCGGCGCCAGGAGATTGGATCGTTTTTATCACCATCCAATGTTCATATCTTGTCACTGACCATGGCTTTACTTAGAATAAAACCTAATTGTAACAATAATATGAAATAGGTATTTAATGTTGATTTTTCCCCTTCTATTATTTTCTACTTAAAATCACGTTGTTTTTAGTGAAAATTTCAGAAATCAATTTCGACACATTTTATGTCAGAAAGTGACGTATCTGAAACAAAATTACTTAACGCGACAAGAATCAAAATTGATTTCCAAGCGGCAGGCAATAATAACAAGGAAAAGAAAAACATTTTGGTAGTAATGACGCAACAACAGAACGAGCAAAAACTATCAATTGAGATTACAAGTACTACTTTATAGAGTAACGGTAAGGAGTTCAATAGACTCGTATCGTGTGGCCGGTAAAAACTGAATTGAGGGAATGAACGATCTCCAACGATCAATAAGCGAATTAATGTCTAAGGTAAGAAGATTCAGCAAACGTTTTAGACCGCGAGCCAGGAACAGATTTCCATGACCAATCGCCTCCCGGGCGAAAACTCGTATAGTGGTTAACAGCTATGTATGATGAACCCTTGTGAACGTCAGCTGCCGCTCCGTTGGTGGGTTGAGGAATGGCAGCAAATAAAGTCTATAAAAAAAATTTTGTCATCGCCTCCTGCTTGATACTTTGTCAGATGATAGTTTAGATGCTATTATGAATAAACAAAATCGTCAGCCGATTGTATCGCTGTGGAAAGACCGTCAGCTGGTCACATGAACATGTAAAAAAGAAAATTCTTTTCAGTCATTGGCGTCATCGCCTCCCGTTTGATACTTTGTCAGATGGTAGTTTAGATGCTATTGTTAATAAAACAAATAGTCAGCCGGTTGTATCGCGGTGGAAAGACCGTGTTACGCCTTTCGGTGGCTGCCATTCCTCAACCCACCAACGGACCGGCAGCTGACTATCACGAGGGTTCATCATACATAGCCTGTAACCGCTATACGACTTTTCGCCCGGGAGGCGATGACTGACGAAATTTTCGCCTGGCTCGCGGTCCATTTTACGCTGAATAATCGGAAGATATTATTTGCTTAGATTAGATAGATACTAAGGTACATTGAGGTAGCTTCAACTGCGGAACGATTTAGGAAATTGCAAATATCCATTAAATTGGAAAACTTCCTACTGTAGCAACGTGCTTTGGTAAGCGTTATAATAGCGTAAGTGTCGCCATAGTTTGAATTGCTTCTGGTTTAGAAGATATTTGCGATTTTCAAAATTTCCCCGCTTTCGAAGTGACCTCGATGCACGTTATTGGGGTTTGCCTGTCAACATAAGGCTCAGTATATCACAAGACACATTTAGTTTGACGACTATTATTAACGAGCACATAGCACGGACACAAACTCTCATTCGAATGTCCCTGACCCGAGAATCGCATGCGAGTTGTTGATGAATGACGAGACATCATTTCTCAAAATAAAATGAAGACCATCTAAGGCTTATACATACCTACTATATACGTTCCATAGAAAACTAGAAATCACCGTAGGCAATCTAGTCGACATAAGCAAGACGTTTTTTGTCTTTAACACTTAAGGTGGAGACATTTTAATGTACGTTAAGACATGTCGCAAATTTCGCATGGTAAACATCAGATATCACGAGAATAGTTATTTGTTATACAAGGGTGCAAAGTTGTATTTTACCCGCGAGTGTGGAATTGAAACATGAGCAAGCGAAAGGATTCTATAGTTGAACCACGAGCGAAGCGAGTGGTTCTAAAATAGAATCCTGAGCGTAGCGAGTGTTTCAACACACGAGAAGTAAAATACATTTGCACCCGTGTGTAACACAAAACTTTTCCCCTCACTATAGCGAGGAAAGTGCAACATCCACAGGCGTTAGATCATCTTCATCACTGGAATCACTAATTTGTTTACGATATTATAACAGAAAACACTAGAAATTCTGATTTTTACGTGAGTCGGTGAGAAGAACAGTAAAAATTTTGTTGACAATGTTGACATTTCTGTTCTGACGTATGAAATGTCAACGATGCGTTTTGAAATTGCATCGACTCAACTTGTGCGTTCAGAATTATATTTAACATCATTATAAAAAATCTAACGTTTCTTATGGAATTTTAAGGTTTATGACTTAAAATTATTAACTAAAGCTAAATTTGGTATTTTTTTATTAGATTCTCAAACCATTTATTTAAGGATAATTAATATCGAACGAACCATTATTATGAGCGTTTTACGTTTTGTTATCTGTCAAGCTACTTAAACACGCTCCATCCAAGGTCAAATTACTTTCCCCACTAGTGGATAAAATGCGTTTTTCCCCGCTTGTTTTAAAGGATAATAGACGGCTTTCCGACCTAGTGAGGGGAAAATGTATAATTATACATAATGTACAAGATGTTTGTGATAGGTACAGATAACAAAGGATCAGGAATTCAGGATGTCTTAAGCTAGTAAAACGTATTGAATGAATCGATTTTCAATGGTTACATATTATGGCGCACTTGTTCGCCTATATAGTTATAAAATAAATACTACCCCGTCCGTTAGATGGTTACACAGACATTTAAAACGAAGCTGAGTATGTAGATACTAGTCCATGTAATTTTGTCTAGTATGTTCCCTTTGAAGTACCGTTAATCGCCGGCAGACGAGACGAGCAATGCCATAATAAAGTACCATACCTGTTTCTTGACATACGGCCGTCCTACATGGGCAGAAAACCAAGAGTAGGTGGTGCACCTGACTGACCATGTAGACTTTATGTGCTTGTTACTAAGGTTTACCTATAATTCGGTACGTTTGGTGTGTATACACGGACCACTTTTTAATTGTGTGTGCGCTAAATAAACAGAATTATTCTAAAATGAGCTGCTTTAATCCTTTAATGGTATTTTTCTAACGTAGGTAAGTCCTAATTTAAAAGATAATGCTATCCGTTTTATTTTAGCAAGGCGAAGCGCTGTTATAAAATCTAATGTATAAAAACAATCTACTTTTCACTGACAGTTTATTAGCCTTAGTTCACTTATTAACTTTATTTTAAATTGAAATAATTGTTGTTATTTCGCAATCTTGTTGACTTAGTATGAAACACCTGCGAGCTGATGGAACGTGACTTATATGAATTCTTAAATAATACAGAACAATATGAGTCTAAGAAAGACAGTTTAATAGTGAGAGGATAGGAATATCAAAGCATAAATATAAACCGTCTTTCTTTTTTTTTTCTTTTTCAATCAACGTAACAAGGCCATCAAGAAGAATAAAATAAAAGTAACAAGGCCATTCTCCCGCTGTACATATTAGAGTATTAATTATACGAGTATAACACATTGTAGCAATTATTCACAAGAAAACAATAGCCAAGTAGTTATTGATGTCGCAATTTTACCATTATAGAACATGCTCGATTAAGTTTACAAATAAAGTGCTGATATTTCATCAGTGTTTATTTATTGCGGCCATTTTGCGAAGTCAGGAATGGTAACTTATTTGACGATTTTGCAACTTTGCTAGGTTTCATTTGCAAAACATAGAAATGCAATATACGGATACAGTTTTGGTACAGTCACCATCAGATATATCGGAGCGGCCGAGGGACTCAAAAATATCTGAACACGCACCTAGCGCCTTGACAATAGAGGCGTGTTGAGAT
Source organism: Cydia strobilella (assembly GCF_947568885.1). Classification (NCBI taxonomy): domain Eukaryota; kingdom Metazoa; phylum Arthropoda; class Insecta; order Lepidoptera; family Tortricidae; genus Cydia; species Cydia strobilella. Next base: position 19,771,636 of record NC_086044.1, read on the forward strand.
ATTTGTGAGCACCTCGGCCGCTCCGATATATCTGATGGCGACTGTACTTAAAGACTCACACTGACTTGATTCATTAGATAAACCATACATTTCAGGAAGTAGCGGTTCCTATTAGTCTTTTCTAATTAACTAAGTGCTGCCAAATACTTTCAAATCCTATTTCCCTAACGAACAACCGTAGTTGTAGTTAAGTTAGACTTGAAATATGTGAACCCGGTCTGCACTGCACGTGTCGGCCGGCTATTCGTCTCGAGCTTGGCTTGCATCCAAGTTAGATTCGAGCACTCTTGGCGGTACAGCATTAGTGGTATATCAAGAGATTTTATGGTTTTCGCTGTGGCCCAGGACACAAACCCCCGTGTTCATAAAACTTAACAAACCTTTGTTCAATTTTGTCCCTTTCTAACAAACACAAATGTAAAAATGACGGATAAGGACAAACGATTATCAAGGGCTTGATAGACTTAACGCGATTAACAGGCCGTTTATGAATAACGCCATAAAAATTTTAGACGATATTGGTAATTAGTCTCATGTGTTCATACGTACCTAAAACAGGTTTTTTTCTCCACTGATCAGGTCCCAAGCATCTATTAGGACAAGTAGTACTGTGATTAGTAATGAAATAATTTGAAATGTTCGAATTTAAACTGCCGAGTTATACTAATTAAACTTAATATATATGCTTCATCTGAATTACAACGTATGTAAACTACCAAAGTCCAATACGTTGGTCTGACCAGGTCTGCACCGCTCTTGACTCCACAGTTTTCATGGCTCTCCACACCGCCAAAGACAGAAGCCAGATGGAGAAAGATCGTAAGAGAGAAAGTGATACAAAAGGGAGGTCACGACCCTCAATACTGAGGAATATGACGCAAGGAGGAGGGGGAAACTACCAAAATTATAACCTACATATTGAAAGGACTCTTCACAACGCTCCAGACTAGCAATAAAATAAATCCATTCCATACCAATAATTGACAAACGAACGTTTAAATTACCAATACCAGTCGTAGACCTCAGAAAAAAATCCTAAAAGAAATTAAGTTAAAAGTTAAGCCCATCTAACCGATCAAGAAATGTCCTTCGTAGTGCCAAGTTACTCGTATTTCTAAAAGTCGTGAAGTCGTGACGTGTCCAACCCGCGAAATATCTTAGTCCAAGATAGTTACAAGTATGTAGTTATAAGTCTAGATAACTACTTGAAGTGTGCTGGAATTTAATCTGTTGTAGAACTTTGCAAGCGAGCGTTCAAGCTACAATCATGCTATCCTTGGTACAGGTAACTGAATCACCTTAGAATTGCTGTTGTATGATAGCTTATGAACTATTAGTATATTAACATAGACATATAAAGTCGCGGAAACTTGACTCAGTTCTATGGACACATAAATTCCTTTCCTGACTTGTCAGCGCGGAATCAGTGGATGTTCGTGAGCGGGGTACATCCCCGTAATCAGATAATATAATAAAAATAATGAAGGATAATATAATAATAAGAAATTTCGTTAAGTATCTGCATCCCTATCGGTCGAATTTGCAAGAACTATGAAGAATAAATAGATAAAGAAATCCCGATTTTGATATTCGCTGTAAGCCCTTTGATGTTGCTACAATTTCTGGCCGATTATCAGAGAAAGGCCTAACAAAATTCACGAAAATTTTAAAAATGATTTTTAGAACGTTGGATATTACGAATTACTCGAATTAGGGATGATTTATTTACCAACGGAGAGTAACAAATCGTAATGTACTCGTAACTTTGAGATATGTTAACTAATCAGTTTAATCTAAATTTCGATTAACACTGAAGAATATTACAACCGTCTGTCCAATTTCGCAAACCGTTGAGGGAAAGGACAGATCGGTCACGACCCGAGAAAAAACTAGACATTGCGGTACCACGAATAAAATATGCGATGAAAGAGAAAAAAGTTGTCACTTCAGTCAGTGTCAATTAGAGTAGAAATATGGCGTAAAAAATGTAGATTAAATCTGTAGTTTTTACGTAAGTACGTACACAAAATATTTTTGTGGCGAATATTAAGTGAAGAACCTAGTTTTTTTAAGCGTTTATTATTAACTATACTGAAAGATACGATACACATACACCAGCGTTTTTACTTTTTTTGCGGTCGTGTAATTTAGTTATCTCATATTTGGGCACCTCGATTTCGATTTTGTGAAAGATAAAGACCAAAAATATAGGACTTAGGTTTTAGGTTTTTTGTACATCTTCAGTTTTTTGTAAAGGTAACGGTACTTAACGGTAGAGGTATAAAAGCAACCAGTAGCAAAAACATCAGCTAAATGAGAAATATTTATGACTAATGACCTGAGATATCGACCAATACCCAATTTAATGTGTTGCGTGGTTATTACTCGCGATTTCGACAAAGAATTGATCGTTTCGACCTTCCGATCAAATGTCGGGCGGGCGCCGACGCTAAGTAAACATTCACTTACATTTGCTCAATCAGCTGTCAATGTGTTATAAAAAGTATTTCAATGGTATAATTGATCTATTATTACGTACCTAACATTACATTATAGTAGACCAAAAATAATCAGAAAATTAACACATAAATATATGTGTGTATCCTATACCTATACCACGACAGACTTTAAAATGTGTGATGTCACGTCAAGCATTTGGGTGATTGAAGTTAAACACACCGACCAAAAAAATTCACGCAGAGCTTTATCCTCTTAAGATCTAAAACCACCATATGTAATTACATATCACAATTGTCCAAAATTACCTCGAATATCGTCGTTCAGATAATGAATATTATAATTTTAATGTTCTAGGGCAAAACATTTTTACAAAAGTAGAAAAAAAAACTCAAGTAACACAAGAAAGAATATTGGTTGTAGTGCTGGATTACAATTGGGTGGTTTACGGTTCATATTTATCAAATTCAAATTCAAATCACTTTATTGCCAAAACATGATAGAACAAAAAATAGCAATACAACAATACAATACAAAAGTTCTAGTTTAAGTATAGTGTTAACTTATTCTAGGTTAAATACTAACTTATTGTCTAATCTAATATATAGATAATCAAATTTTGCAATACATGTTGGCCATTTATGTAGGTATTAATATTCATATTAGTTAGGTACTTTGTTTTTAAACAAAGTAAGTTTACTCGTAACTGGCAAACTGAAAACCTGAAGCTATTATAAACAACTAGGACTACAAAACTAACAAAGTATGCTAGAAATTAATAGACTGTTAGCTTGTTTAATTAAATAAGTTGAGGATTCGTTATGTCTGAAATATTAAAGATAGATGTCTAAGTAGTTTACACGTGATTTCTTTTTTCTACGGAATCAAAACCTACGGACGTTCGTGTTGATTATGAAAGTATCTAATGCCTAATACTATACCTACTGCGTACATATATGTGTAGGTGTTCATCATATGAGTACCAAAATAGGTACGCAGTATTAGGCTAGACCTAGAGCGTTTTCACATTGTCCGATATCGGATGTCGGATAACCCTTGGACAAAGACAGCTACTAGAGAGTGCCGTGGCATCGGGTCCTTTTATTTTTGTACTATCGCTTTCTAATTACCAACCGGCTCAGTTAATAAGTCCACATAAGTCCACAATGTAAATCATGAGCCCAAAAGAAAGGCCGACTAATACTAAAAATTATCACATAATGACAAAAACGTCAAAAATTGCAAAACCATAGCCGCGGCAGGTGTGCTTTCCATTGTTTTCTCCCGTATCAATGTCCGAGGAAAGCCGGTGTCGATTCGTTCTCGGTTTCCACCGAAACCGAATTCGCGCCAGTTGATAATGATGCGAGACCAAGTGGACGGCCGAGATAAATAGATAATTATAGAGGTAGATAAACAAAATGAACCTTATTATTTACGAAAACGGAACTTAATCGCGAGTAATAAATAGTAATTAAGTTTTAAAATTAACTGACGCGGCGTTTCGAGGACGGCATTGTCCCCGTGCTCTCGAAGAAGACCTTTTCGAGGTAAAAATGTTACAATAATATAATTTGATTTAGCTTTATTAGCAGCGAGAAATTATCTAAACTTTGACTTGGTTCGGATACAGCGGCACACTATCTGATCTGATGTTAAATACATGAATAGTGGCAGTTCTTTCTTTGCGATTTCGGGGTTGGTTCCATAGTATTATTCAGTATGACTAATAAGTACGAGTATGTATGATTTATGCGATGGCTAAGTTTTGAAGAAACAAAAGTAACAAAAGAAAAAAGGTGTATACGTTGAAAACAGGTAGCTTTATTACACTAATTTCCTAAACAAACACAGATACATGTATATTAAATTACTAAGTTAGATCAAACATCAAAAGTATCAAAACAAATGCCATTCGCAAGATATAGGTCTCAATTAAATGTAATCATCTCAGTATTCCGCAAGCCTTAAGCAAATTATGCACTTCGGTATTTGACGTCGGATCAAGAGAATTTCCCAGTACTAGAACAATGAGCTAAAAATAAACCGGTTTTCCTACACGGGGCGAGAAAAACGAGAGGCAGCACTGCGGAAAATAAGCTAGATGAAAAACGAAATCAATGTTTTGTGGTTATTTTTAGAGGTGACAGTCTGATAGTTTAGGCAAATAAGACTGCAGGGAAAATATAGGGCTACCGATACAATCATAGCATTCCCCGAAATACACGGTGTCCGGGGGCAGATTTCCGATTTCAAAATTTAAAATATAACTAAAACATCTTGTAAACCAAAAATATTTATTTTTATGAAAAGAAACACGGAACTACGCTCCAGAACTGGAGTTGTAGATGTAGGAGTCAAGACCGCTAAGCTTAAGTGGGACTGGGCTGGACATGTCTGCCGCATGCACCCGGAAAGGTAGGCCAAAATGGTTACTGAGTGGGACCCACGGGACACCATAGACGGTGCAGGCCAACCGAAAAGGAGATGGCGGGACGACTTGGACGCAACGATCCCAAACGTTGGGAAAATGCCGATGACAGGGTCGAGCGGAAAAAAGGAGGGGAGGCCTTTGCATAGCAGTGGGACACCAAAGTAGGCTAATAAAAAAATAAAAAGAAGATGAATGTGTTTTTTTTTTTGAGAATCATAGTATATGTATAAACGTAATTCTCTATGTACGACCTCCTCTAACCTTATCCGTGTGTTCCGTTGTTAAATTAATCCAAAACTTACACCTTGCGGTACTAACTGAAAAGCCTTTGGTATAAGCCCTTATACCCACCATACGCTTCAATAGCATATTTGTACACGAAGGAAAATCAATGGTGAGCCTTATGAGGATATACAAGATTTACTAAAAAAATATGAAGCCTTTAAATGATTTATTATGATCTGAAATAGTAAAAGAAATTTTGAAATACATATAGCTAAGCAAAATACCTAAGTCAGATACGTCAAGACATTCCGGCGATATTTAAATTTTATTTGAGTGCCGCACGAGCTTGAACCGCCTCACGAAATACTTACTCGACAAGTCGACATGCTCGGAATTGGCACTTCAGAACCAAATATATGCTCTTTACCTGTGCTCTTTACTTTATAAGTAGGCCAATCTCTGATCAGGATGCAATTTTGGGGATAAATTATACACACATCTAATTAATTCGATATAAGGTATTAGCGCGATATTCGAACTAGAGGCTTTCGGACACCGGCCTACACTGAGCTATATGCGTTTTTAGGGTTCCGTACCCAAAGGGTAGAAACGGGACCCTATTACTAAGACTCCGCTGTCCTTCTGTCCGTCTGTCCATCTGTCCGTCTGTCACCAGGCTGTATCTCAGGAACCGTGTTAGCTAGACAGTTGAAATTTTCAAAGATGATGTATTTCTGTTGCCGCTATAACAACAAATACTAAAAAGTACGGAACCCTCGGTGGGCGAGTCCGACTCGCACTTGGCCGATTTTTTCAATAAAAAGACACGTCAAGATCGTGTAATCTTTTCTAATGCTAAAAAAACGAAGTATAAATACTATAAATACCAAGGCTTACCCGATGAAGTCAAATGATCCTCCCAGGCGGGGTTTTTTTCTCTTTCACATATTTTAAACGATGTAATTTCTTTAAGATAGTTACATAACATACTACAGACACTACAGTCTATTAAAGTTTGCCATATTTTAAGCTCTCCCTTACGCCTAGTAAAATGTGTACTGTAGATATACTCCACACTACAAAATAAACTCTTTTTTGTTAATTTTAGTTTTTTTTTAATGTGATAGTCAGCAAACGAGCAGACGAGCCGCCTGATGGGAAGCAGTCATCGTCGCCCATGGACGTAAGCAACATCACAGGAGCCACTTAAGCATTGCCGACCCTTGAGAACCCTAAATACCCGCTTCTTGAAGAATCCCATGTCGTAGCACAAAGGAAATACCTCAGGAGGCAACTTATTCCACATTCTGCACGTTCTGGGAAGAAACGAACGAGATGCCCGCTTATTCATGGTGTGCCATGTGTCTAAGAAGTGAGGATGAGCTTTGCTCCTTTGGCGGGAGGTGCGGTGAGTTTAGAGATACTCTATCATATCCATGGATTGATGACAACTGTCTTTGTAACTTAAGTAGATATTTAAGGTCCTGATAGTTTGCCGCATGACAAGGAATAGCATATTTAGCATATTTTAGGCCGCGTTTAGCATATTTTCTGCGAAATTAAAATCTTACCGCTTTTATCTGCAATAGGGGTTAATCTTATCAAATAGAGAGGTAAAAAAGACAAACGTTCAATATATTAGTTTAGATATTCATTTCTTCATGTTCATATGTACATGGCGGAATGACATTACATTAGGTATTAGGTACAGTCTCTTATATAAAACACTTTTGTGAGACATATTTTAAAATATTTAGATCAGTACGGTTAAGCGACTAAAAATAATAGTGAGTGAAACCGTACTGATCTAAATATTTTAACTTTATCAACCCTTTGAATATCTATAAGGAAAATTGGTTGTCCCATTTAAACCGTCTGACTAGTCAAAAGTCGAAATCTATGAGACAGCCAATTAAATAGGTACAGTCAAGGGTATAAATATATATACTTTCCCAAAGTTTCAAAAATATGTGTACCTACGCTCTTACAGCTTAGACAATATAAAGTCGTGTTCACATAGTTTTGAGCCATTTGTCTGGATCGATATTTTTGCCTTCGACTGTACCTCTAAGTATACTTAATTCTTGATCTCAAGGTTCACATTCCATAACAAAAGTTGCACCTACATAATTCATCTCACGGAATATGGCTCAAGGTTGAAAAACATAAGAAACTGTGCTTTCCGATGCATACATATAATATCTCAGGGCTTTTCTCTTGTATGCGCTATATTTCTTGTGTATGTTAATCGTATATCAATTAACATTTTCCGTAATAGTCCAATGCACCTTAAACCCAAAACAAAAACCTATTTGAACACCCATTCACTGCCGACAGGTAAAGTGTTAACTGAAAACCTTACACACGCTGCGAAACTTCAATGATAAAAGTTCTCTAATATCAAGGCTATAAAGTCTAATTTAGAATAAATGGATGTTGTAGTAAATCTTTATCAAAGCGTAATCAGTTCAGCACCCACTTTTATGGCTATATCGTAATCCTAAAACCACAAACTCCACAGAGTAGTCATTTAAGTGCTTCCATAACACACGCAAAAAGTGTCTTAGATGTCTTTGTTACAAGGTTCAATATCAAATTGCAAAGGTTCAAAATTAAAGTATACTCACGGCTTATTTCCATGGCCAAAGTGGTAGTCACACAGACTCCCATTTTAGGATAAAAACACAGTAAAAGTTACAAGTTCACTTTAAACACTGCCCAGTTAATTTGGGAACACGTAAAATAAAAAAAAGTAAACTAAGCACTGGTTGTTTCTTTTTCAGTAGCCACTGGCTGAATGCAACTGAGTGACTTTAAAAAAAAACACTTCCTATGGCAGCGGTTTCCGCCGTACTGCGCCGGACATTGATAGGACAAATCCTGTTAGTACAACCTCAATTAAGGGTTAGAAGCCCTACACGCTGTCACAATCCAATTAAGAGCCACTTCCTTTTCTTTATTTTTTGCAAAAAATTTTTTTGTAATATATGTACTTTTTATTTTATATGGTTGTTTAGTATAATATATAGTAAGAATAGCGCGGGCGTACCGCGCGAATGACAAGTACGGACTGCGGTCGGTATGGCAAGTACGCGGTTGTAGCTATAGCGCTTGGCAGCGATTCTCAAACTATTGACGTGTCATCGGATTTTTAACAAGTTACTAGTAGTAGTAGTAGTAGTAAATCACTTTATTGTACAAAACAAAAATTGATAACATGAAATTCATATAAATTTAGGTACAAAGGCGAGCTTATCCCTATAAGGGATTTCTTCCAGCTAACCTTAGAGTAAATGAGTGGAAAATTCGAATTAGATAGATAGACAAACTTACAGAACGTACAATAATATTTAAGAAGGAAAACTACAATATTAACGTCTACGAATAACTAAAATACATCAATTGCATTATGCAATAAAATAAATATGTACTAGCATACATAAATATATAGTACTAAATAAATATTAAATAAATATATATATATATATATAATATAAATAATATATATATATATATTAGCACTCAACCAAATCACAGTTCGTGGGAAAGCCAAAGCTTTTTCAGATTAACTTTGAGTGATGCTACAGACCGGGACCGTTTGAGCGACAGGGGCAACTCGTTCCACAACTTCACCGCGCGCACTGTGAATGAATTTGCGTACGTTCGAGACTTATTCGAAGGGATAGCAAGCGTAAGATTAGCACTAGAACGTAAGCGGTGATCACTTCCTTCAGCCAGATAGTTAAATCTCTCGGTTAGGTAAGATGGGGAACAGGGGTTGAAGAGTATGTTGAAAAGCAACGACAGAACATGCACATCCCTGCGCTGGCGGATCGGTAACCACCCTAGCTGCTTACGAAAATTAGAAATGTGGTCGTATTTACGGAGGCCATACACATACCTGATACAGACATTTTGTAAGCGCTCAAGTTTATTCAGCAATTCCTCATTAAGATCCAAGAACGCAATGTCACCATAGTCTAGTAGAGGGAGCAAGAGAGAGCGGGCAAGAGTCAATTTGGTACGAAGAGGGAGGAAATTCTACTACTACTACTACTACTAGTTTATCTTTAATGAATGATACATTTATTCGGAACACGCATACACACAACAACATTAAAAACTTAAATATAATATATATTTATATTTCATTTAGTTGTGATTGTTGTGATATAAGTTTATTATTATTGACCGGTGTTCTTCGTGAATCATATAATCATGAGCTTATTATTTATTAAATTACTACTTACTATTATTGCTTACCTTTTTTTTTAAAGTGGGAGGTCGTGCCGCTCACGCATCGGCCTCCACAGTTACCAAACCCGCTGTCTAAACAGCAATGCATAAATCGCTGCAATAGACGCAAAGGCCTGTGATGATTATTATTTATAAATAAATTCGGCTATAGAATTACATTTTTAGTTGCGTTTGTGTCCTCTTTCGACCTATGTAAGATTATACAAATAATAGTTTCGAAATTACAAAAAAGTAAATGCTTTCTAATTATAAAACTCTTTGCTACGTAGGTAATGGTTAAAAAACGTTGAACTTACACATTTGAGTAATGTGTCTTAATTTTAACGACCGTTCTAAAAATGGCATCTACTTTATAGTTTCTACTATCAAATTCATAAGCTAACATTCAATTAATTACTAAATCAATGGCAAGATAGTTTAAAAAAAATATTCGTCGAGAAAAACAGCCCAATAAGTGAAAGAAGATGTACATTTAATAGTAAGTGTTTCCGTTATTGCGTCATTAAAAAACGTTAACCACAAACCACAAATCTGAAGAAAACAAAAAGTTGTCGAACCGCAGTCTATTGGAGTCGAGTTGAGTAACTTGCTCGTTTTGCCGCTCGCCGCATTGTGGTCTGTACGTACTTTCAGAACTATGTTTTTACAATAATTTCGGTAGATCAATTATACTCTCAGGCCAATTTCGAACGTTCACTGACATCTAAATGATGTCATTTAGTTATCGTGTATTTCGTTCGTACTTGCCCGTACATATATTGGCGCGAGCGAGACGCACGATAACTAAATCACATTTTATTCAGTTAGATATCATTCTGATATCAGTGTAAGTTCGAATTGTCCTGTTTGGCAAGCCAGCTTTGTCAGTAGAAAATAGCAAAAAAATGAATAATGTAGGCGCGAAGGCGAAGGAACAATCTCCCATACAAATTTAGAATTACGCGCCTATTTCTACTGAAAAAGTTGGCTTGCCAGAGCAAATCGAACGCATTCTACTTCAAGATCAAGAGGTTTTTGTATAATTTCAGAGCAAATCAGTCCCTTCTTATTCTTGCTATTTTACCTGATTGAGAAACGTTTATTTTATAGAGTCTGTGCGGAAAGAGTCGTGGAATGTATGGGGTCCAATACATATTATTACACGACTCTTTTCTTTCCGAACAGAGCCGAACACTTAAGAGCGTCGGATCTAGGGCCAGACAACTCTTACAAATCTTGTAACGAATATTTTTACAAAACTGATGTTGGGAAACGCTGTACTCAACAGAACGTGATGTTTTTTGCATATTTACATAAAATTGTCTGGAGTTCATGTTCATACTTGACACAGTTGCACGTTAAATTCATTATACCAACATAAAAATGTCCAAAATGAGCTACGTGAGCATTTGGAAATGTCATTCAATTATTTACCGTAATCTAGCGGATTAAATTTCAAATTCAAACTGATTATCCAATGGCTGTTATGGCTATTATGCTTAAGGTAGATTCATTGTATTATTTTGATGAACAGTCGAACATTCATAGGTGTTATAAACGAAAACGTGTAAATACAAATGCTCCCCTTATCATAACATAGCCCGTCATACTAGCGCCCGTGACGTCACCCAGAGTTACCGCATTGGCCCAGAGGACTATTGTATAATCTGTGGAACCAGACGGCCTGGCGTCGGATCTCGTCTGGATTACTGACCTACATTAGTTTGGTTTGACATCGGTTACTTAGTTTCGCACTACTTAGGGTCACGCGCTTAATTAAAGAAGGCTGATGATAAGTTTGATAGCGCGATAAAGACAGGATAAACCATCTTCTCGTACGTTATGCCAAAAAATTACTAAAATATAATTGCTTTTACATATCGCATGAGCTGCAGTTTTTCATTTTGTGTGGATACAGATGTCATCAGTTTTTCATTATTAAAATAAGCAGCTAGACTATATGTAGTCATTAGAAATCACCTGCTAAATTACTTACAGATTGACAAGTATATTGGAAGAAATCGCCTTCCATTCCATCTGATGATGTATTTTAGATGATCAGGCTTTTATTACATATTGCTGTATTAATAATAAAATACAACCGTCAGTTACTAACGAATATGTAAGTGTGAGTGACAACATATATACCTAATACACAGCGACAAATAATTAAAAGCGAACATAGCACGCCGCACGCCCCATGCACGCCCGCGATTGTTAGTATAACTTGAAATACTTGTAACAACTGCATATGTACGGAAAAACGTTATACGCCGGTCCAGACCCGAATCTCTACAGAAGAAGTCACACATCCCCAAGTTCCCAATATTTTTTGTCACGTCTCCCATGTAGAGTTGGAGAAGGATAACTGCGGTTGCCTAGGACACCTATACAGATATAATAAAAGGACAATAATATAGGTACTTACTGAAAACTGGATGCGTAACTCAGTGACACTCCCTCTTTAGAGGACACGCACCCAGTTTTCAGTTATATTATTGTCATTTTATCATATTAGTATAGGTGTCTTTGGAAGATTTCAGACAACCGCGAGAATTTAACTAGAATCCTGAAGTATCAGTATGCAGAAGGAGAATCAATGCCAACAGTAAAATTTCCTTTAACCTTGGTGACTAATAATTGCCAAACTGTCAACTTGTGTGCAACTCGTGCTTAATATGCATTTAGGAATTTGGAGTGCATCTGCAATTCAGGTCGTTCGATGAATAAAGTTGCATCTTTTAACGTAAGTTAGTGCAATAATGAAAAAGAAATCTCATCAAAAATAGCAACAAAATCTAAGGTCTTTTCATAAATGAAAAAATTTCAATTGCTTAGACTAAGAAATTTGACACGTGACAAGAATGTTCTTGCTTTTTAGGTAATTTGAATACATTTTTATTAAGGCACTACTAAGTCAGCATCAGCATCTCTAGTTAGGTTTGTAATCAGTGCTTTCCGATTTTTCAACCCCGAAATAAAATAAAAGTACCTATAAGTATTTTCATTTGCATGCGGAATATCTCAAACAATTTAACTCCAAACTCCAATCACGCATAGATGTTACAAATCTAGGCACCAGAAGAGTTACACTGTTGTGAATAGATCATGAATAGATAGTAGATTGCGCCAGCGCGGTGATATCAGTCGCAATCTAGTTTCGTCAGCGCGCACAATGCTGTCATGTATTTCATGGGACTTGTGTGATGCTGCTTCTCGATATCTTATTACACACAAGTATATTTTAAAGTATTGCATTGGCTTAGCTACTTATGAACGGCGAACGCATACCTTATAATAATTATGTACGTGCATCATATTTGATGCTGGGTTTTAAGTTCGCGATAGGCCGATTTGAAAGTGGGTACCTAATCAATTTATTAATTACTAACAAATGAACTGACTTTGTAAAAACATAAACTGTATTATTTATATTTTTATGTAGAAGGTATTTCTTATAATTTATTTCTGTGTAGGTACATTTCGTAAAGAAAAACATTTGAGAACCGCTGATCCAATTTGATTAAGTACTACTTAACTTTGAATAAAGTTTTTTCGCGCGCTATTGGTGTAAGTGTTTTTTTTATATACATATTCATTTTATATAAATTGTCTTTTCAGCAATGTAATAACCAGGCGATCTAACATCTGATAATTCTGATAACTAACACGCTTTTTGTACGCAATTCAACGAAGACAATCTGTAGGTAATTCCATTCACGTTCAAAGATGTTATCAGTGTTTCTAAGTAAAAAATTTGGTCTTAGTTACAGTAGCCATATGCCTATTCCGATCTAGAATTAGCTACCCGTAAAATCCCAGGAATAAAACAATATTCATTATCGGATTGACCTCTCACCCCTACTAAAATAGTTATTTGTTATACAAGGGTGCAAAGTTGTATTTTACCCGCGAGTGTGGAATTGAAACACGAGCAAGCGAAAGGATTCTATAGTTGAACCACGAGCGAAGCGAGTGGTTCTAAAATAGAATCCTGAGCGTAGCAAGTGTTTCAACACACGAGAAGTAAAATACATTTGCACCCGTGTGTAACACAAAACTTTTCCTCTCACTATAGCGAGGAAAGGCGTTAGATCATCTTCATCACTGGAATCACTTATTTTGTACGATATTATAACAGAAAACACTGGAAATTCTGATTTTTACGTGAGTCGGTGAGAATTGTTTTTAAGTAAAAAATTTGTTGACAATGTTGACATTTCTGTTCTGACCTGACGTATGAAATGTCAACGATGCGTTTTGAAATTGCATCGACTCAACTTGTGCGTTCAGAATTATATTTAACATCATTATAAAAAATCTAACGTTTTTTATGGAATTTTAAGGTTTATGACTTAAAATTATTAAATAAAGCTAAATTTGGTATTTTTTATTAGATTCTCAAACCATTTATTTAATGATAATTAATATCGAACGAACCATTATTATGAGCGTTTTACGTTTTGTTATCTGTCAAGCTACTTAAACACGCTCCATTCAAGGTCAAATTACTTTCCCCACTAGTGGATAAAATGCGTTTTTCCCCGCTTGTTTTAAAGGATAAAAGACGGCTTTCCGAGCTAGTGAGGGGAAAATAGCTTTACACGGGCTACTTTAAAAGTTAAAGTTCGATTCTAGCATAATTATTTAAAATACTGCTCTATGTGCAACAAATAAGGTTCAAAGCAAAACAACACCGACCTTGTCATGCGGCCACTAGCTCCAGCATACGCCTACTGCACACGTAACGTTCCTCTCTACAACTTTGCTATTATTTATCCTACAGGCGCTTTTCCACTCGGTATGACAACTGTAGCTTTTGTTCTCTTGCCGCTTGCCGCTGATATGCGATTCTGAGTGTTATTAATTGCTATAAATTATATAATAGTTACTTACGATACAAGTGCAAAAAATATGAAGGGAGTGTTTTAAATCGACACGAGTTGCGAACTACCTATTTGCATGTGTATTGTACAACTCTACAGTACATAATACATATATGGCCCTTTTAATTTTCGATGTAGTTACGTAACGTGCTTATTATAGCACAAGGTGTCGTAATGGAGCACCAGATGTACTTTAAAATAAAATACGTGTTGCAATGTGAGCACGACATAATTTATTAAACTTACATCTTTAAAAAGCAAGCGCAAAGTTCTTGAAATTTATCCAATCCAAATAAGGTTCCATATTTTCGTAGCCAAATAATTCTCAGGGTTGTAAGGATAGGATTGGATGGCTAGGTTATTAAGCTTGTTCTGGAGCGATGGTCTGGAATTAAATCAAACAATGTACACGGGAAAGGATAGAGGAAAGTTTGGGAAACCAAACCCTGATCTGATCTAAATTAATTTTAATGGAGCTATTCATACATGTCTGCCACTTTGGTTAAAATTCGATTATATATTTTATACAATTTCATATAGTTATATTAATGACCATAAGTGCGATTTCTAATAGCACTTCAGTCCGTATTGATTACCTACTGCTAATAAACTGGTTAGATTTTGCTTGAAAAAACGGCACAAGATTTTTTAACCTCTGTTCATAAACCACTAAACCAGGCACGCACAAAGTTTAGAACTTTGAAGGTGAACGTAACTTTTGTTTATCCTCCTAAAATTATAATATTTATAATATCAACATAGGCCCAAAGGCTTACGGAGTTGTTAGAAGAAAATACAAACATCACAAACATGCTAATATTTTCGTTTCGTGTAGGTAATGTTAAAACGTCTTCGTTATTTCGTATTCAGCGTTTTTAGGGTTCCGTACCCAAAGGGTAAAAACGGGACCCTATTACTAAGACTCCGCTGTCCGTCTGTCCGTCTGTCTGTCTGTCACCAGGCTGTATCTCATGAACCGTGATAGCTAGACAGTTGAAATTTTCACAGATGATGTATTTCTGTTGCCGCTATAACAACAAATACTAAAAACAGAATAATATAAATATTTAAATGGGGCTCCCATACAACAAACGTGATCTTTTTGCTGTTTTTTTCCGTAATGGTACGGAACCCTTCGTGCGCGAGTCCAACTCGCACTTGGCCGGTTTTTAATTAACACTTTATGTAGCTCTGCCGATACCTATAGTCTTAGTAGAGTGCCTACAAAGTTAGCAGCAGTCCAATGTGCATTTGCATCTCACATTTTGCTTAGTGAGAGAGTGAGACACAATGCACATTGGACCAAAATATTGGACAAGTGTAATATCAACCTTAGTCATATCTTAGCCTTAAACCTGTAACTATAACCACAGAATAAATAACTAGGTACAGAAGGTTCACTCCCTAACAAAACGCGTCTTTTACGACAGATATGACGCAAGGAGGCGCAACCGCGAGCAGGCGTCCGTAGCGGTGCGCGGCAACTACTAGACTAGATACCAAAATTGGTGTGGGCCGCATGTACTTGTAGCGACGCGACGAAATCGAGGAGTGAGCCACGCCTGCTATAACCTCAAAATTAACTTATTATGTAGGTACTCACATAATCTCCTCGAGTAGGGCGTGGGCCTGAGCTGCCTCCCGACCTGGATGGAAGCTAGTAGCTTCTCTCGAGGAGTCGTTTCTCGCCGTGGTGGGGGTAGTTTGCGTTCTGATGCCTGTGCACATGGAAAAACAAACATGATATACTCATTCGTTGCAGATAGAGAGAGAATAGAGCGCCGGGCTCATGGATTCTTTGGCGATGACCCATCTGTCAAGTCAAAGATACAGAGCCTTAAGCATCGCCGTCGAGTCGCTTGTCTATCGGTATCCTATCGGATACATTCCGAGAAGTGCGCACAAGAACTGATTACACCTTCCCCTTTACATCATCGGACATCCAGGCGCGGGGAGCGAATGCACCCGTTCGTAGTTCACGTTCCATTCGTTCGAAACGTTTTGCCTCCTCCTTTTTGGTACGGACGGCTAAAGAATGGCTCCCGCCATGTGTATTCCCTGATCAATATGACCTCGGTCTCTTTGAAACAAAAGTAAATAGACTATTACTGAACCGGTGAGCTTTATCTTAGGCCCTGTCTTCACTTTCCATCAGGTGTGACTAGGGGCAATTGCCGATGGTGTGACTAGGACTAGGGACAATCGCCGATCAGTTTATACCTATTAAAAAAACAGTCACGAACTCGTACCAATGAGTTTTTCGGAAGTTATAGGTACAACTACGACCTTTTATTAGGTTTTTTACAAGTCGCTTTTACGTAGTAGAACTGTTACGTGGTAAAATATCAAGGAGGCATGCGAAGGCGATATTTGCATAAGGATCAGGTACTATTGTTGGATATAATTTCATATATTATCTTACCTTTCTTAGTGGAGGCCTACTTCTAATAAATTCGAGAATCATTGCGTGTGCGTCTTTCTTTACACTGTAAAAGAAAAAAAAACATTTATTATTAAACAGAACTGTAGTTAAGTTAGTACCTATATAGTCCATAGAGGATTAGAACTGAATACTAAAGTACAGGCTGTATAGACTCTTTACGCATGCTCAACAATACGTTTGTCATTTTTAATAACAAAACTTCCGTGAGACAGACATATTCGTCATCAGGAGCTTGACGCTCCTCGGTACGGAGTGAAACATGTCGAGCCGGTTATTAATATGTTTAATACGTTTGTCAGCTTGGATTACAGAAGATTTTGTGACAATGGTACGTTTTATCTCAAACATATGAAAGCAATCCATACTAATATTATAAATGCAAAAGTGTGTCTGTCTGTCTGTCTGTTACCTCTTCACGCTTTAACCGCTGAACCGATTTAGTTGAAATTTGGTATAGTTTGAGTCCCGGGGAAGGATATAGAGTAGTTTTTATCCCAGAAGTCATCCTTTAAGGGGGTGAAAAGGGGGAGTGGAAGTTTGTATGGGCAATCGGTAAAAAGCAGATTGGATAAAAAATAAGCTATCCAAATTACTAACTCCACGCAGACGAAGTCGCGGGCAAAAGCTGTGGTTATATTTATGATTTATTATTTATGACTCAGTATTAGAAAAAATAATAGTCAAACCAAAGAGAATTGATTGTAATAGAGAGGTAAAGTCTAAGAAAAAAACGTGCCCCCTTAGTTTGACATCCAAAACAGATGGCGCTGTACTGCGCCATATATTTTGCGGTCACTGAATTGTCAATCACAATCTTTTGACAATCACAGTTACCGCAAAATTAATAGAGTTGTACACCGCCATCTCGTTTAACTGTCAAATTCGAAGCACGAAATTGTTTTAGATATTACGCATCTTTCTCAATCAATGTGTCTTTATAAACTGTAATACCTATATATGTCATGTATTAAAGAAAAGGTGAAGAAGTCCTCCAGTGGTGAAGGCCGGATTCGAACCGGCGTCTTTAGCTATCGTAGCTAACGCTATGAACCCCTAAGCCACCTCGACACGGCGGTACCCGTCCCAATTTCTCGACTATATGCCATCTTAGTAAGACTAGGCGTCTTTGACCAACTCTAAGGGCAAGCAGTGCGCGCTTGCACCTCCTATACGAATTCCTTACGGAATTACGTTATAGCGAGAGAGACTGGTGCTGCCATCTATGAACAACTTTGGGAACAAAACAAATTATTTTATTATATATTTTGGTCAAACTTACCTCGGTGGTATCGCGCCGTCAACCTTTCTTAAAGTATATCTCCTGGATCTGATGTCGTCCATGAGGATCTCATATGGGGTCAACTCGTACTCGATGGGGGTCCGCGAGTAACTGACTTTCTTTAACTTAACACCCATTCTCAACTCTCCGATGACTTGCATCCAAAACCGCGCCTGGAAAACAACAATAGCAATCAGTTATCGATACAACGCTTTGCTAAGAGAAAAGCGGCAGGAACATAAAATAAGAGGAAGGAAATAAACACACCAATATGGAACTAAATTAAAGCTGGTCGTCTAAAAAGCCGCGTTTAAAGCTTCTGGTTCATATTATAAACATCAAAGTCAAAGTCAATATATTCTTTATTCAAATAGGCCTAGCAACAAGCACTTTTAAATTGTCAAGTTTAATATATTAAGTACCTTAATCTAAATATCAGACCAATTTATTGATGCAGTTATTATTATTCTTAAAAACATTGAATTATTATAGATATGTCAAACTTAATAATAAGATCATCAACATCATTTTTGATACATGCAATGTGCCAATTATAATTTCGCCCTATTAATTGCGTATTCAAGCTGCCTGACGAACAGATTTATCTAGAATAGTGACATTAGTGACATCTCATAGCATGCATTGTTTGTCATTCCGTACAATGAAATAGAACATAATCTAATATGTAGCACCTAAATTCAAAGGGGTTCAAAGCTATAATTATAAACAATAAATATAAACGCATCAAATTTGTATTGTATTTTCTACATACTTGAAGGGCTCTCCAAATCCTTCGGTTTGACTACAATCGGAAAGTTGATATGTTATTTCCAGATAATAAAGCAAAAGGAAATATATTTAAGTACGTCCTGTCATTATTTTCATTGCTTTAACGTTATTTCGACCTACATCAACAAAAGAAGGAAGAATGCTAATAATAATTATTCTCCAATATTTTTGATCTCATTTCTCGTTAGACAAAAACATCTACAATATTAATAACTGATCCCGAGATCAAATGGAAGTTAAAATTATTGACTTAGGTTTTGATAATACCTACCTACTTATTGACCGAGCGTCAGCGATGGTCTCCGTTTCAGTTTAGATAAAAAATGCTTTCGTTTGTCCGGATGTTCTCCTCTACATGTCGCAATTCGCAACCGATTCTCGTAAAATTTTGTGAGCCGTTTCGATTATTTATCGATTCACATTTCGGATTTTTTTGTTCAAAATAGTGGAGCCATTTTTTTTTTTTTTTATACCAAGTCGGTGGCAATCAAGCATACGGCCCGCCTGATGGTACATTTATTCAGTTTTAGGTTATGCTCACGAGGAGGTAGTTTTCGACTTTCGTATTAATGTTTGCAATGAACTTGAATCCATACATACGGGTAAAGCACGGTTATAATGTATTTTGCTCGCAGTCAATGAGGGAAATAAATAATCAATGGCATGGCACGTGAAACTTCCAGTAAAGTCATAAATATTGCATGGGGCACCTAGGCGGCACACAGCGCATGCCGGTTGACGACTTCTGGTATTCCCTTCATTAGGCTTTCTCATTTAGCGGGCGTAACATGACGTGATGTCATCAGTTTTAAGTGAATATTAAGAAAGAGAGGCAGGTTTTATCAAATTCTTACAATAGAAGAACTTTTTCTTAAACACGTTTCAGTTACTTATCAAAGCATTTTTTGCAGATGCCCGATTGTAAATAAACAATTCTTTTGCATTTCGATTTTAAACTGGCCAAATAATTCTAATCCTCATTTGTGCCTAAAAGTTGTTAATATCGGGTTATTTGCACGTCATCTGAGTTCCCTGTCTTCTAATAAAGCTTTAACTACAACTTCTAACAAATTACAAAATTAAAAACTTTGAAGCCGGCTGGTGTACTGCTGTTTAATAAACCTTAATCTGGTTTAATTCCTGAAAACTCCCTATTCGAGTTAGCATCTATACGAGACTTTTATCTCAGAATTCAAGTTTTACAGATAAAGTCGTTTTAGTTAATGCATATTTTTTGGATTCTAGAGGAGAACTGCTTGTAATAGCCGTAATAGGCAAACTTATGAAGGTTCTCAACTCACCCAATCAGAGAACTGCAGCGTGTCCAGATGCGTGACGGACTCCTCGGCGGCCCCGAGGTCCCTCGCGCCGCCGACGCGCACCCTCGCCAGGAAGGACGCCAGCTCCAGCGCTTCGGCGACCAGCGCGCGGCACACGGCGCGGTAGTGCGCGGCGGCAGTGTCGCGGGACCGGTGACCGCCGCCGCAGTGCCATACGCAACGCTGAAGACAACAATAATAGAGGGTTTGGATATTATTTTTCTCGTGTATTTGGTGGTTCAGCGACTAGTAAGAATAATGTAGATGTGTGGAATGAGCTATGTCGAGGTTTTTCCGAGGGGCTACAGTATGGGGTTCTTCCAAAAAGGAGTGTACAGGTTTTTTCTCAAACATGCTATGTAATATTGATATTACGTTCTTTATATTAGGCTGGGAAGTATCACGTTTCAGGCGCGGCTAGACGAGAGGTCTGTAATGAAATTTCATACAAAGTTGCAGGCCTAGGCCGGGAAGTGGCTTTTTTTAAATTTCTATTTCACATATAATTGTGGCACAGCATCATGGCATTCAGCCATTAAAAAAAAACTACGCAATATTTGCTTTTTGGTTCGTTTATGACATTCTGCCAATACGCCTATTAAAAAAACATTTTTTTTTAACCTGACGGGCTCTATGGCACTAGGGCCATTAGAGCGGTAGGACTGTGTGGGGGGATGGTAGCCTGGGGAAAATCCAGGACCCTTCCGCATCACACGAGACGGTTTTGCTACCGCTTTTCTGTTGCCGCTATTACAACAAATACTAAAAAGTACGGAACCCTCGGTGCGCGAGTCCGACTCGCACTTGGCCGGTTTTTTTACAAATTGACATGACAAGTAGTTGTAAGATTGCCAATATTGTCAAAGTTATCGACGTCCGATTTGAGGAAGCGTCGAGTGTGACGTGACGTGAACTATTATAAGTCATTATGTCAGAACCTCGTTACGTATGCAGTGTATAATGAGTTGGTAGCGGATACAGTAAGATCATTCGCATACAAATGAACATGCATTGAAATTATGTTAAAAATCCATTAAAAATCGTATGTTGATTGAAAATCATTATCTTCGACTTTCGATACGCATTCCAATCCTCATCAATGCACAAACTAATAAAAGATACAGATTGCATTACGCTTAATAAGTACAGAACCGCTCCAGATAACTTATCCTTTCAATTTTCATTAGCCGCCCGACTTGCCATTTCTAACAACTTTAACAAACTCGCATACCATAGTATGTTTTTCTTTCAATATCAACTTTACTGCTTTGTGTTACAGTTCAAATTACAAAAGGAACATCAAAGGGATATAAGTGTCAATACATTTGCATGTCTGATTACCATATTGCTCGCTGCATATCATTCCACCACGCATTTTGTTCATTACGATCAAATTACTCGGCAATTGCTAAACGTATCGTAAAATAACAATAAAAAGTGCTTGAATAAATTATAGAGCGAATTAAAGAGTTTCGAGGCCGTTCGTAATAAGATTTAAGGAGTATGTATATTATAATGTGTTATGTCGTAACATAAAGAAGGTACAGGTAAAGAAATCGGTAATTATTTAAGTAAGGTCCAGTTTCTCATTTGGCCGGATTTGCTTTGCGGCTGTACCAAAATGGGTAAATGTCAAAGTGTGGTGTGACACAAGGTGTAATATAATGTAACCGAAGCTGCAAAAGGACTAGTGGTGCAACTTGCAACTTTTGTAATTTCGGTTTCCGGTATATGAATAAACTCAATACCTTTACGATATAAACGCCGTTATATCTTTCTCTCTCCTAAAAGGTTGATATCTCTCATCATACTTATGATTCATTTCCAATAGGGAATATTACGCGAAACTCTGCGCACGGGGCGCCACTACCACGAACTGCTGGTCTATCACGAAACAAGAAAATCGAAATTACGTTATCTAACATCTCTGTCACTCTTGCATATTCGAGCGATAAAGAGGCAGATAGCGAAATTTCGGATTCGCGTTTCCCGGTAGGTCTTCTGTAAACAAACCGCCTTGATGCATCAATGTCATATTTTATTATCTCTGAAAACTTGTCAAAATACAGTTAAAGCGCAGTATGTATAAGCTACTCTCTATCTATGGTTTACTGAAGAGGCTAGTGCTGCACTCTGGTGGCATAACATTGCAGTAATACCCCCTATTGAAACTCAAATATTGAAATAAAAGAATAACGTTTTTAATTATCACAAACCGATGACGCGCGATGTTTTCTTTCGCGAATTTTCCAAATCACATGTCAGTTGGGATAACAGATCACTGTGACGTAAGCGATATTCCGCTCAGATTGCAATTAAAGCATATGGCTTTCCAGAGAAGAATCCTTATGTACATGAGGCATAAGAACCTTATCTGATGCAAAGCCACAAATAATTTTATTGCCAACCAAACTAACATGTATATCGCTGTATTCGCTGTTACCAGAAGAGATTTAATTACAAAGATAAAACTTGTTGGAATATAAGAATAACAAATTAATAGAAACGAAGGGGAAGATAATAAAAGTAATTCTGGTAACCTTGGGAAAGATTTTTCCCCTTATCTCGTATTTTATATGATATGACCGCGGGGGTTCGCTACGTACTCTGTAGGTATTAGAGGAATAGAATAAAGTATGTTAGTTATGTTTTTTATCATTAGGCTTGTTATTGCCCGAATGAGGTTGTAATTGGGATTTTTCGTTTATTAGAATCTCGACCGATAAAATATTTCATAAAAATATCTTCACAGCCACATACGTTGACACTAAAATCTAAAACTGCCCATATATAAAGGATAATATACACCGACACTTTCTTTCCAGAGAATAGGCAAGATAATCGGTAAGATAATCGTACATCGACAAACGCCAAATGAAAAGAAAAATGTATAGGCACGACAGATGCTACAAAAAGTCACGTGACTATTTCCATATATGATTTAAGGTTCGATTGGCGTTCTCTATCAACGTTTGTCATCTTGGCTAGACCCCCTGGCCCCTATTGCAACATGGTGACAGGTGCGACAATTGTCGACATCACTGTTACTGACGTCAGAGGCCTCCATAGGCTACGGTAACCACTTACCATCAGACGGGCGGTGTGCTTATTTGCCACCAACATTTTAATTAAAAAAACTCCATTATGTCGCCAGTAAATAAGTACTTATTTTGCGAAGCTAATGACAATTGTCACAAGATTTAAAATAATTTTCGGTAATTCTTGACAAGAATAGAGTTCTGTGTCGAAGCTTCGTGACGATTTCTTGTGACAATTGTCATTAGCTTCGCAAAATAAGTACTTATTTACTGGCGATATAGTGGTTTTTTTATTTTATTAAAATGTTGGTGGCAAACAAGCACACCGGCCGTCCGATGGTAAGCGGTTACCGTAGCCTGGGCTTGTGACGTCAGTAACAGTAATGTCGACAATTATCGTACCTGCCCCCGTGGTGAAATAGGGGCCTGATCTTCCCGCTCGTCATTTAGTAAGTTGAGCGGTGGTCTGTCGCAACAACTGCACAATAACCCACACGCTTCTGCAAGGTGCTGCAACCAAACAGTCAACCACCAAACCAACCAAATATCCAACTTTCAATTCGCTGTAATCAATTATCGACGCAACACATTCTAAACTAAGGCATATTATCGCCATTTCACAATAAGTATTATGACATTTAAGAACATGAACTGAAAATTCATAATGCCCGTTTTGGAATGTGATGCATGCAATTGTCACAGCGCACCGTAAATGGAATGGTTAAAGCGAAACGTTAAGTAAATTGGTCACGGTTTGAACGTTCGATTTGTGTTAATTGTTGCTTTCGTAACTAAATTATTTTATTAACAATCATTGTATCTCCTTGGATTTCACGGGCCTATAAATCCCGGTATTTTGATAGGCTTGCGTAGGGATATATAGATCCAACACGTAGGTAGAGGCCCCCTTGGAGAACTTTAATGTCATGTAAAACGCCTGCTGGAACCCGTTCACAGGCGCAACAAAGGGCTCCCATGAACCGATATCAGCAGGCAGTGGGACTATTGTAGAAAAAGTGAACAGTATATGAGTATACCGGTCTATGGATTGAAGTTTGGGTGGACAATGAGACTGGGTTATTGTAAAGAAGTCCTGCTATAACAATGCTAACACACGTTATCGAGGCAGGTGGTGACTTGCCGCTGACTAGATGGGCCCCTGAAACTGCCGTCGTGAAGACGACCAGGAGAAACACCGGTGTTAGCGGCTCAGGGGTGTCGAGAGGTGTGTGCCGCTTTCTACCCAGTGACTGATGTTAACAGCCACTGTGCCAACTCGCGTCTTATGCATCTTTCACCTCCACCCCTGGAGCATTATAGCTCTAACGACTCCTCTCTGGACGGCCCATGAAGGCAAGCCGAGCAGAGCCGAGAGTCCTGCGGGTCCCCTTGGGGTCCACTCCGACCGACGAAGACACGCCGGAGACGGAGGCCCTGTCCGACTCTCGGTAGCACTCGGGTTATTAACAATCATTTATTATTATTTAGAGACGGTTAATAGGCCAATAGATATAGCGTTCCTTCGTTTTCATTCTAGCGCTTTTACTAACGTTTTATTTTACTCAATCCTACGAATAAGCGACTCCTCTCATTTACAAGAGAAGAAACAAGGTTCGTAATAAGATTGTGTAGTTCACAGGTCAAAGTTCAAATGGCACTTAATAAACGGAAATTATTCCTTCATAATTAATTAGCTGTTGCTCAACAATGTAATTGTGTTCAATGATCACAAAGGCGATCCAGCCCCAATTGACGCTAACCAAATAACAACAAGGCATTTATGATTCAGCATGTCAAGGCAATGGGGAGACGGGGGCAACACGATCACTTTCGCAAGTCGGATGTGGACCTCCAAACGCCGACAATCGACACCCACAACCCACAACTGGTCATTACCGTGCCTCTGCCCGCTATCTATAAATCTAGAATAAACAGTGACTTATGGCTTGCCGCTTTTGAATTATTTGAACCAAAGTTAAGGAGATATTTTATCAGCGAGCATGGCCGACGCGTTTGTCGGCCGATCGGAATGAAAACGTACAGAGCGAGGTGTCGCAAATCAATGTGTAATTTACTGGGACGGGCCCGTAACTAGGCTTAATTGTAATTTATATTTCGCTGCGTGAAATTGTTGCCTCCGTACGCGAATAGTCTGAACCGACAGCCATTCACAGAAAGATACACCTATTTCATTAAGCGGAGCAGGAATAGTCCTTGCATATTAATTTATTATAGTTTCTTATTTGTACCGTAGCTGTGATGAATGGTTAGTGCGTGCATTTCATGTTCCTGTCGAGATGGAGAAAAACTAAAACTGCTATATTATTGATGAGATGCCCTGGTGACCCACTTCGCCTACTGTTCCTCGTAAAAGGCGTTTCGGTAAAGAAAACTGTGAAGGAAATTGTGCCGGAAAATGTCTTCGAGAATGCTTTCAACATTGGCTGCCACTACTATTTTGCTTTCAGTTCTATTGCGTGCTTTAGATCCATTTGAGAACGCCTTAAGTCTACTTATGAATTCAGGGCTTATTAATAAAACACAGGTTTCTTCTACAACTAAATTAAGCAATAGTCATGAAATAAAACTTTGAAAACGGATTATATCGCGTATATTGAATTTATAATACATCCCGACGTTTCGAACCCTTTACAGCGTTCGTGGTCAACGGGTGACTGAGGAAAAATTACAAAGTGCAAAAATACCCACATACTAAAATAATGAACAATTATAGACTATAAACTTTAAGGCTGGTTGTACATGCGAAATCGGTTCATAAGGTTAGTTATCGTTTTCATAGTTTTATTTCATGAGTAACTATCGCGGTAACCGAAGACAATATTAAGCAATAGTCGTCAACAAAAACATTTCAAGATCACTCATCAGTCATCACATTTCAAAATTGTATTTATAACTTCGAATTTAGATAAAGGCACAAGTAAGAACTTACACAACATCGTAAAACTTTACATGAATTATACTTTCCTTCTAATTCCGACATACTTAACAAAGCCCTTAAACAAGGAATTGTGAAATAAATGAAAACAGCCGTAATGTTAATGATACCTTACTAACTTACTAACGACCGGGCGATATCGTCCCATTATGTCCACTTATGCTTGAGATTCACTTAGCGAGAGCATCAAAACGCCATAAGCTTGCTCTGAGTCGTAGCAGCTTTCCCACACAAACAGATAAACTTGGTTATAAATATGCGTTAAAATATTTACATAGGTTTCAATAAAATTAATTTATTAGTTTGTAAGTCTTAACGGCACTTTTACAGGGAGGAATTGTCACAAGAATTTAGAAAAGTTCATGTACCTTTCTCAAATCAGGTAATATTGTCCTGACAGAAAGTTTGCTGATACCAGTACTGCAGTGTAAGTATGTACAAAGATGTGAGGTACTACAACTAGGTAACTACAGGCAATTAATGCACAACTGTTTGGATTGTCAACGGAATTCGCGCATGCTTAACTTGAAAACAATCGAACACGTCATGTAAGTGGGTCAAATCGACATGAATACATTGCATCAAGGACACTTATGAATGCCTTTGCTATTTTGATAACGAACTTACCGTACGAAGTAGATACAAGGTACGAGTAGTAGTAACAGTCTGTGGCTGTCATAAAATCTTTGTATTTTTGTGGCATCGCATGTTTTGTGACAATTATTTACAGCCTTGGGTGAGACTTGAACTCATGGCATCTGGATCGATACACCAGCGCTCTGCCAACTGAGCCACCAAGACCTCATCCATAGTCACCCAAGGAAGTAATTTTTCCACTTTTAAATTTATTATAAGCTATCATTTAGTACGTAAAGTAGCATCGTTTTTCTAGGGTCACAAAGAATTTCAGATATAATAAAATGTTTTAACCCACAAACCCTAGTGCGCTGAGACTGCGTAGGAGATACTTAAAAACGTACATACTAGGATCTAATAAAAAAATCGCAAATCAAACCTTCAAGAAAAGAGCGTACTCCCTTCTTAAAGGCCGGCAACGCACTTACAACCCCTCTGGTGTTGCGGGTGTCCATGGGCGGCGGTAATCGCTTACCATCAGGTGATACGTCTGCTCGTTTGCCTCCTATTTCATAAAAAAAATGGCGTTTTCACATATTTCGACTGATCAGTAATACACATACAGTTTTCCCGGTCTTCTTATTGAACAAACGCATAATATTTTGTCTGGGCGCCGTTTCGCCCTTGCACCTGATCTTAAGTCATGCAGTGAAAGCAGATGTCATCGCCGTCGCCCAGCACCCACATCGGTGACGGTGACGCAATGTAAGGCAGCGCTCTCATTTTCGGGGCGGGAACCCGACACCCCACATGATCTGAATCAAACTGATTTACTAATGAGGTGTGACTGGAGTAATTCTTGGGCCACACTGGAGTTTTAACCGCTGTCGGTTTGTTTTGGTTCGTTATCTGTTTGAAACAAGTGATACGAAAGAACTTTAGAGGTAAAACTAGCCTGTGTTTAGGGTCTATTTGGTGCAAAGTGAATGTGAAATATGCATAATGATAATGACCCTAGAAAGTTTTTAGATTATGCTTAAGCAGTCACTGTCATTATTGGCAACAGCATCAAATAAAGATAAGATAAAGATAAAAGACATTTATTCGTGACGATCACAACACAAGTACGAACATGTACAGACAACAACAGCAAGAAAAGAAGAGATCATCAAGTGTGCATCACGAAATGGACCCAAATCTATTTATTATCAACCAGGATTAAGGTAGATAGGGCAAGAAAACCGGGAGTTATTTAGAACGGCTGTGTTCATCGTCTCCGAGACTCATTATGCCTATTTTACTATTACTATTACGTCCATTATACGTATTGGACTAATCACTACATAGTATAAAACAAAGTCGCTTCCTGCTCTCTGGATGGATGTCTGTCTGTCGGATGCTTAGATCTTTAAAACTACGCAACGGATTTTAATGCGGTTTTTTTTTAAATAAATAGAGTGATTCAGGAGGAAGGTTTATATGTATAATACATCAGCATTGCACCCGTGCAAAGTGCGAAGGGTCGCTAGTAAAATACAAAACAAGCAAATATTTGAAAAATATTTATCGAGTTTTGAATGATTCACGGTTAGTTTCACTAGACTTATATTAACCGGGATATACACACTGAGTATAACAATACAAAAGGTAATCACGGTCTATATCCCGGTCAATAGGTATAAGTCTAGTGAAATATTTATTGATTCGTAATTACCTAAGTGTATTTCATTCATGTTATATCAACGACTTTGTTGGACTTAGAGTTTTGAATGATTCACGGTTAGTTTCACTAGACTTATATTGACCGGGATATAGACCGTGATTACCTTTTGTATTATTTGTGAGTTTTGTATTATTTGCATGTAACTGCGTCGAAATATCGGGAGCTCACAAATAATACAAAAGGTAATCACGGTCTATATCCCGGTCAATATAAGTTTGTTGGACTTATCAACACTGCGTGTGCACTAGCCTTAGCTCATCTTATTCTTACATATTCGGATAAGGATCATCTCGTTAGTGAAAGTCGTATAAAAATGGAGACCGGCTGATGTTCCCACATTACGTATCTATCTCACCCAAATTAATGAAAAATCTTAAAAACACTTTTTAATGTGTTGTCACAAATTTAATGTCCGTCCCGAACTTTACTGAACTTTAATTTATTGATTTAGGAACATTCAAATTCTAATGATCTGTTTGTATAAAAAAAGTTAAACGGGTTACTCACGTAACTCTTAGTTGGAAAATCGCTCGACATGTTTCTTGTTTTGTTTATTATACCTCGTTTTTTTAGCATTAGAAAAATGGTAAACAAAAACAAAATTGTAATTATTACTTATGAAACCAAAATAATGTAAATATATATCCTTGCTACATAATAGTTATATGTATATTTGCTGTAACTTTTTTTCAAAAGCGATTTTTAATAAAAAAGACACGTCCAATAACAGACACGTTAAATTTAATTCTTCTTGATCAACCTTGTGTTTCTGTCAGCCTGTTGACAGAATCCAATTAAGATCATAATCATTCAATCGATACATTCACGTGTTCACTCGTGAATGGGCAATGAATGAAGTTCACCGATCACGCGCGAACCCTACAAGACAATCGCCATTCTGTGACACGATTGTAAGGCTCCGTTCTGTGATATAATGCATAGCATGAAACTTACAATTACGAGTACATTAGGGCATGATACAAGCACATGAAGCCTGTCATGACCGTGCGATCTGGAATGCAAGTGGCGTCGGTTGTGAAACCGTATGAGAGGGCTTTAATCTGATAATCGAGGCACCCGGCTCTGTAAATTTTAATGGTGCAAATAGTAAAGCTTAGTTGCTGCTGACATCTGACATTCGTATCAGGGAACTCGTTGGTATCTATTATGAAGAAATGCCGGATATATAGCTACCTTATAGCTACTTCTGGAGGAAAGGGAGAAAAGGGGAAAGGGAAAAAAAGGGACAACGTTTAGGAGAATGTCCTTTACTCAAAACTCTCAGCTCTCAACAGCTACTTTATAGGATAGAAAAGCCAATGTGGCTTTTGACAACAGCAACCAGTATAAGTGCAGGATCTTGGTCGCGCTCAGTGCTTTCGTAGCTCGTGTCCACGCGCGTGTGAGGGCGGACACGGACGAGTTTTTGTTTGGCCGTGTCGGCCTTCGTCATCCGTGTCCACTTTCCGGACACCCATTATCTACATACTTACTACAGACGCATACCTCGACGAATTCCCGTGGCTTGAACCGCCGTCGCCGCCGGCGGCGTGGCGCGGGGTCCGCGTCCCACTCGATGCCTTCGTCGTCAGTGTCCGCCCTCCGTCTCTGGACACCCATTATCTACAAACTACAGACACAATACCTCGACGACGTCACGCAACATGAAACACCGTCGCCGTCGGCGGCGTGGTGCGGGGTCCGCGTCCCGCTCGATGCCTTCGTCGTCCGTGTCCGCCCTCCATCTCCGGACACCCATTATCTACAGACTACAGACATAATACCTCATCCCGCAACATAAACACACCGCCGGCAGTGGCGCGGGGTCCGCGTCGCACTCGATGCCTTCGTCGTCCGTGTCCGCCCTCCGTCTCCGGACAGTCCGGACACCCATTATCTACAGACACATACCTCGACGACATCCCGCAGCGTGAACCGCCGTCGCCGCCGGCGGCGTGGTGCGGGGTCCGCGTCGCGCTCGATGCCTTCGTCGTCCGTGTCCGCGCGTCCGCCCTCCGATGTCTCCGAGCCTTCGGATAGGATACCGAGTTCTTCCTCGTCATCTGTGGACAAACGTAAGACTATTAATAATTCGTTGCTTTTGGTAGTTCGTAAAGTATTATAACTCTTGGTGTTCAATAAAGAAACTCGATATTGATTTCTTGGAACACTACTTTGTACACTATCATTGCTAAGGTTTTATTGCGTTTTTTAAATGGAGTTCTCTTTTATTATACGCGAGATTTCAAACCCTTAAAAAGGTTTATTTCTTGGCATATTTGTTGCGTACCAGAAAAAGCAACCGCCGCGAATGAATTCCTTCTCGCTGAACGATTTCTGTATTTATCTAACATCGCGATAAACATGTTTAATAATTATACTAATTTTTCTCACATTCTCCCTCCCCAATAATCGTAAATAACGAGTATTTAATTACAAAACAACTGAAGCGGCAAATTCCGATGATCGATCGATCGATCGATTGAGGTATCGCTGAACACTAGGTGCGGAGAATTCTTAAAACGTACAGACGGCCGTACAAATATATACGCAATTTTTTACCTTAATCCGTTGAAATAAGATTGAGACATGTTCACAAGTTTTTGCTGCAAAGCGTAAATAATTCCTTTCAAAGCATGAAATTGTAACGTAAACTTGCCGCTTTGTTGGGTGGGAACATTCAAAACAACTTGAACAGTTGCGAATTTAGGTTATCTTTAACTATAACAAGCCCTGATCAAAAGGCAGGCATTCTGTACATTTGAAACATGTCTTGTTTTAATGTAGCCGAAAGAGCTTACATATTCAATGTAATTAACATAATATAATATGTATTACGTTAGTAAGTATTCATAAGATGACTGTGACTTGAATAATATAGATAAACGAGGATATCTATCAGCATTATACCCATATGTCATGTACATAGGTACCTTAAAACGGTTGTTGAAGTTAATGACGCATGTATTTTGATGATTATAATAATCGCGGTGGCTTTATATATAAACCTATCACTAAATGTCGAGAACAAAGCAGTTGTCAATTATCTTCGACATGTTGTTACATTTTACACCCGTGGTTGCAATACATAGTGCAACAATAACATACAGTATGATACAGGTTTTTATTTTTCAAAAATTTAATAGTTTTACTAAATAAATATTTCAAAAATGTTACAGAGAAGATTCCACGTCGCAGCAGTTCCCTGCAGTTATGTTCCTACAATTTAAAACGACATGAGACACGAAGTCAAGCTTTTCCTTTATTTGATCTACTATAAAACTACTATAGTCACCATAATACCATAATAGACTAGAAAAAAATGAAAAACTTTCGTAGTTAGTAGCTTAACAAAAACAAAACATCCTATATAACCCAAAAGCCCACAACGTTGCACTATGCACGTCACCGCACGTGCGGTCCATTTGCGGTGCATGCTCACGATCTACACCCATCTCAGCCAAAAGGGCATAACCATATTTACAATTCAATTAATTATACTTACACCCTTTTAAACTAGTTCTGTCAACCACTACGGTTGTTACGTCCTTTTGTAATGGGTGTTAAAATTGCGCAAAATTAAAGTTCTTACTCACTATTAAAAGGTCATAACCTCCTTACATTTCCCAGCACTTTAAAATTCTGTTTTTTTTTTCTCTGATCAACGTAATCGGAGTCAAAAAAAATGTAAATTATCCGAAATATCAGGAAAATTTGACAGGAAACAAAGGGAAACTTTCATTTTGGAAATGGAAAATACAAAAATCTAAGGGTCTGAAAAGTGTCCATATGGAAATTTAGCAAATTTGGAAACTTTCCGATGGCGTATCAGTACCCCTGTTACATCCTTCTAAACCAAAGTGTAAATTTATTGGAGATACTGGTTGTTATGTCCTTTCGGAATCAGTTGAACTTGCACAAGGCACAAGCTCTAAGCTGCCGGCGCCGCGGGCGCATTGCTAAAGCCACTCTTGACATTGGACATGATTGGCAGCTATTAAATGTAAAACTACCATTGTGAGACATAGTCCCTAAACATATTCCGTAGCACTTATCTATGAGCCTAAATACCTATACTGGCAAAGCAATATGGATTGATTCAATTGTCCCTATGTAATTACTAATTAGAAGAAAAGCTTCTGAATTCGATTGAAATTTTCCTTGTCATTAAGCATTGACGCGATTTAACATCAACTATATAATTATTATAATCAAACGATGGTTCCTATCTTCCTATCCACGTTTGGGCAATTTTTTTATGAGATGCAAAATATGCACGTAATCTCGTCCAGTTTAACCCCAGTAAGACAGAAGTTGGCGCGATTTCCAATGGGGAATGTTCTGAAGAAGTTTTTGATTTAGTGCCACCGTCACGTTTTTACCACCGCGCCTCCCGCCAAAGAAACAAAGCTCATCCTCACTTTCTTGACACGTGGCAAACCACATACGGGCATCTCGCTCGTTTTTGCCCAGAACGTGCAAGTTGTGGAATGAGCTACCTTCTGAGGTGTTTGCCTTGCGCTATGACATGGGGTTCTTCAAGAAGCAGGTATTTAGGGTTAGCAAAAGTGGGCAACGCATAAATGGCTCCTCTGATGTTGCTTATATCCATGGGCGGCGATGGCTGCTTCCCATCAGGCGGCTCGTCTGCTCGTTTGCTTCCTATTACATAAAAAAAAATGCAAACGATTCAAGCATTATTAAGTCGACCAACAATTTCTACAAAATGCGGACCACGAACTAGCATGTCTTCCAGAAGGATTACTTAGAGACCAAAAAACCCAACACCGCCCCATAATATACACATGACTTTCTTTGCGGAACTTGAGAATTTAGCTTTAACCAAGCTAAATTCATGAAATCAAATGAGTAAGTATAAGCATATACAAATGTTATTAAACCTAATACTACCCAATAAAGAATATAGAGTACCTATAATAAAAAATACCCTAGTGTAATTGAGAACTGAGGGCAAACTGATGAGTACATTATAGCAATGGATTTCATGTCAAGAAGTGACAGAAACCTAGACACTAATTATTCGGTAGAGACTTCATCTGATACCAGGCATTCATACGTAAACAATTAATTCGATGAAATGTGATTATACAGACATTTGAATTTCTATCAGCTCGTGTACGGCATTTGGAGGCGCTGTCGCAGTTAGGGTTATCAGATATCTGCAAATGGTTAATTCCTGGCAAGATCCCTGATGTGTTTTCAACAAAACAAATTTTCTGACATACTAATGATAAGCTTAGTCAGATGACAATAGTCTTCCTGGATATACAACATGCATTTCCTATAAACTACTTCAAATTTAAATATCAGAGCACTGAAACTGAAACTGTTAGGACGATTCGAAATTTATAATTTTGCTTGGAAATATGATCTGTCCGCTGCCAACAGTCACAATTCTTAGACATAGACATAATTTATTGGTAATAAGGTATTAGGTCACAATTTTTAAACTTACTTACTTTTTTTTTAACTTACGTAGATAATTTCTATGACAAAATTATATTATTTAGATATCGAATTGTTCTTTCGAATCAGCCTTCTAGAAACAGCAAAATTATGCAAAATGATGTCCAGTTATTCATTTCCACGTCCTAATTTTAAGAAATCTTGACATAGGTAGTATTCCGGCCGCAGTCCTGAAAGATATTTAGAATTCCTGACAGATCAAGACAATTTCAGACGTCGGTCAACCCTAGTCACATCGTGGTTGCATTGCGTCTATGAGACGCACGCTGCGAGGTTATAATGCCCTGATACTTTGCATGAATTAATCATTACGACTAATGTTTATGTGGGCTAATAAGGCCTTTGAACATTTTATAAAGGGGCGGTCGCAACTCAATACTTGAATCAGAGCTATAAATGCTCCTATCATGTTTCTTTATTATACAATATTGTGATGAATGAAAAGGAATAACTTTGCTTTTATTGCAATATCTAATAAGAGAGCATGCATCCCTCAGTGCATGTGTGGTGACCCTGAGCAGACGGTCGAACACATTGTTCTGGAATGCCCTCTCG
Source organism: Cydia strobilella (assembly GCF_947568885.1). NCBI lineage: Eukaryota > Metazoa > Arthropoda > Insecta > Lepidoptera > Tortricidae > Cydia > Cydia strobilella. The sequence goes on from NC_086044.1 coordinate 19,806,039, forward strand.
CCGAATTCAAGGGACGGATTGAAGACCTCGCGAACCTCAGTGAAAGGGTAATGACATATGATAAATAAATAAATAATAAGAGATATCACAGAGCGATGACCAGCTATTACCCGGAAGGTAGCTGTTGGCAGAGAAAATTCTTACCAAAAATTTTCGCAGTACTAATGGCCTGCATTTTGAGAGACATGCTCTAAAGTCGCATGGTTTAGCCAAAGATAGATATAACTCCGTAATAGATGGATACAGTCTAAGGATAAAACGTGCCTCGAAAATCAAGAAAATTTGATTCTCGTTCAGAGGGCGCTACTAGCTTTGGCCTACAGTCGTATAGATGGCGTTGACGGTTTCGTCTGTTATTTAATAATTTTAACGCTTATCAGCGAAAGAACATGGGTCAAAATCATAAAAATAATTAATGCTAATAAAAAAAATCATTTATCTATGTTTAAATACATTCTATCGTATTTTTATAAATCTTCATTTTTAGTTTTAGTGTGTCGACAGATGGCAGTGAATTTACTGGGGTTACAAAATTTACTATGACAGTACCGCTCTAGTATAAGTTACTCTATGGTTTAGCAGACGTAAACGTAGGTAAACAGTGTAAATGCCGACCAACTACAATAGTTATCGAACCCTGTTTGCACTAAATGTCTGCTCATTAAATCACGAGCATCCAAATACAACAACAATGGTTACGGAAACAGAAATAATACGTAAATAGAAATCGTTATTCCCCTGGCATTTAAGTCCTGGCGCCAGGCGCTCTCCGCACCGAATAAATAGGCAGAAATCGCCACAACCAACGCTTGCGTAACAAATTTATGTCTATTCATTCACCGTGACTCAGCTATGACTCCGGTGCTTAATCCTCTTGCGGCAGACGCCAGTTGACATGGAGGTTATGAAATTGGCAATAAGAATAGCTCTCGAATGGCCAATATCCATAAAACAAAGGGAGATTTGCTTGGTTGGCAATTTGAATATTAACTATGATAAAATATGAGCACGGTACGTTGTAAATTTTAAACACAGAATAGTTTTCACTACATATGCATATTCTGCATCATTTACATGTTTTCCTTTACATCTTTTCAATACGTGGTAAAATAATGTATACATTTTTTACAAATGTCCCTTAAAACTGCAATGGATTCAACTCTCAATAAAATTGTCACTAAAGATTTACAATTCTAACAATCGCTCCCGAAATTATTGCAGAATGTTTATATCGAATTGGCTATCTGCTGATTGAAGACTTGCTAGTACAAGATGAGAATGTGATTGATTATTTTCTTTTACCTTTCATCATAGATTCAAATTCAAACACAATAGGCACTAAACGTTTACAACAACACGACACAAGTACAGGTTGCAGTATCATCTCGAATCGGCCATCAATTTGTCTCGTTTTCGTTTTACGACAGCCTAACTTTGCTATTCATCAAGATTGATTGGTTGTCCAAGTGGAACTAAACACGGTGGTCGTAAAGTGTGACCTTTATTTTCTGACACACAGCGCACACGCTGACATTGAAGATCATAACACGCGAGCGATGACAGTAGGTAGTAATGGTGGTTTATTAGAGAATACAAGTAGGTAAAACTAATTAGCGGAGTCTTTTAAGCATTAGTCTCCCGTTTTAAACTAAGTACAAGAACCAAGGCCTCAAAGTAAAAACGTAATTAACAACCATAAAATCATTAACAATTATAACAGTTGCAACATCAGCACGTGTAAGAATTCTTCATTGCCTTGTACGAATGCAAAAGCAGTTAGTCGTCAGAAACAAATAATAAGTCCCCAGTCAACAAAACGATAGTTTTCACATGAGAGAATAACAGTTAACCGTTGTACGTTGTTCGAGATAAGAGGCTGGGAATGGACGGTGATAACGGGAGGCTGCAGTTATAGGGATGCTGCGGAGGCTCGCGGGCACAATTGGGAAACGTTAGGTAACGGTGTAGAGCCGATAACTTCCAATTTTTAGCACGTGTGGAGGAATGCTGATGCAGTCTGGCGAGGTTTTCGAAGATATGCGATTTTTGAGAGCCGCTTTAAGTTTGGGTGGTTGGGAATAACTGCTGAATAGAATATTGAGGTTAGTAAACGAGTGTAGGAGGAATTTAAAAATAAAAGACTGACTTGGCTTTGTTTGACAATTAATTTGCTGAATAAAGTACTATATAGAGCAAAGATTTCTCTGTAAAACTTATTAATTTTAATTAGGTAAAGACATTGATTTAACAACTTTCAAATAAGTTCACTAAAGTCGCGCGTTCTACAATAGTAGTAATAATGATGTGACAATAGAGAAATTACCTTTCGCAATCTATCTAATATCTTAAACAAAAGAGGTGTGACAATGACACGCCGCTTTCTTGGACCAGCTATTAATAACAATTTATAATATTGTATTTGGCCACAACATATATTTTTTTAACAAAACGATCGTGTCAAACAAGCTTATATCATACATGGATTCGGTGTGTTGACAAAGATTAAGAGATATACCGCCAATACAGTGCGTCCTAGGGAGCTTTGGCGATATTACCAACTATTAGGATCATAAGAACTACATAACTGAGGGCCTACCGTGAAAAACTAAAATCGAAATTTCGTTATCTCGCTCTTGCCTATTCGAGCGATAGAGGGGCAGATATTGAAATTTTAATTTTTGTTTTTCGCGGTAAGGGCCTCTGCAGAGTAAGTAGCAATGCTGTTGTTTCGTGTAAGGTACTACCCAAGTTGGGCTACTATAGGCAAATTCGAATGATATGACTATGTGACAATACACCCGAGCTCTCTCTAACCTACACTCTCTCTGTCGTTTAGCCATACACAGACAACCAACTGTGAAACATCCCAAGACATGTAGGTGTCATTCGGTTTTCGTACAAGCGAGGAAGTGTAATATGAATAATTGTTACATGCATGTATGAATGATGGCTACGTCGCGGAGGTTAATGTGTTACATGACATAGAGATGTGCCATCGTCGTCACAGTTTTAAATGAACTTTCGTAAACCTTATTGCGAAGAGATAAGGTTCAGCCACGTTCAGTCAAATTGGTGATGTTAGTACGAAACTAGTCGTCGGATAAAATTTATTGGCGATGATTGTCGTGGTCGCACTTAAGCTGGAAAACGCTATGATTGTGTTAAGTGTTGTATAAATCAAATGTCTGAAGTATGAGCGAATTCAGAATGTTGGACAAAACTGAAACATTTTCTTGGCACGACATCACTCCACTAAAATCTTCTCCGTCCGTCCGTTGCAGTCGAATAATATGTATAAAAAGGTGGTCCACTCTTAGAAGCAATACCTACATTTTTCGTGGAAAGAATTCCGTAAAACTAGTTCTACGTAAGCGTTTCTTGAATTTGACAATGTACCTACCCCAAAATAAAGAAGTTAGCGGCCACCACTTACCAGGACCAAAATAGAGCGGATGAGCATAAGTCGGCAGAGAACTATGATTATTTTATACAATATAGTCTTAGTTACGGTAACAGACGGTTTGATAGAACCGGCCCTGCCCGACTCTGGCTTGTCCGTTTCTACAAACATAATCAAAGTGACCTAAACCAATAAATACTCCGTCGACACTAGAATTCTTTCCAACCTCTTTCACAGCCGCCGCAGGGTCAAGCGAGATATTCAATTAAACCCATTTGATTACAGAGCGCGCGCGCAATAAATAACAAACAATAGATTACGCTCCTAGGTATATTTGGATCGAAACACCTCTCGGTTAGGCACCGAAGAGTGTTCTGGGGAGTTGTTAAAATCGTTCATTTAGCATAGCGAGTCGAACGCTCAGTTAAACCATTTGTGTCGGGGAGAACTTCAGGTTTCGCAACTTCCGTCAGCAGTAGAGGTAGCTTAGCGAACAAGATAATGACAAAGAGATTAAGTGTGTACAGATCATTTTGGACAGTTGGCCCGTTCAAACACTGCTGCTGCTAATGGCTCAGTGATTTGATTGATAAATTCTAGCCTATGTCCTTTCCCGGTCTTCTAACTATCTCCATACCAAATTTTGTCTAAATCGGTTCAACGGTTTAAGCGAGATGTAACAGACTGACGGTCTGTTAGTTACTTTGGCATTTATAATGTAAAGTAGGTAAGGTAATGTTAGACCCAGTCATTCGTATTTTATTGGCAATTATAGACATCTACTAAAATCTTAAGTAAGTATAATGTTGTCGTAAACTTTGAGAAAGATGCGTCTATTTACGCATAGATAGACAGTTGTATCGTGAAAAGGTATAATAATCTAACATCAGGTTAATAAAACAAAATAATTATATTATTGGTCGCTTAGAAATATAGTCAAACATGATCAACGAAACGAGTAATTTTATCATAATTATTATGTGCTTATATTAGACACTTCTTAAAAAGTTTAGTGTACGTTGTCGTCTATATCTCGTGCCATCTTGCCTATTAATGATTTCACAATAAGTCATCTTAAAACCCCTCCCCTTGTTGGCAGAGAAGAGACGTGATTAGCAAGTGATAACATTAGAAATTAACACAGGACGGGCGGCGTCGTATCTTACGTCTGAAGTACTGGTTAGTCAACAACATGAATGCACATAATTTAATAGCTTGTTAGGGTTTTGTACCAAAAATGTAAAAAGGTACCATTATGGTGCGACTCTGTTCGTCTGTCTGTCTGTTTATCTGTCACATCGCTAAATATTTCGGGAACTAATAGTAATAATCTAAAAATCGAAAAAAGTCAAAAGAACTAAGAAGAAGAAGAAGAATAACTATGGTTAATATTACAATTAATTGTGCAAAACATATTTTCAATAATGTAAATATCCAGGGAGGAAAATGAGGACTACGTTTATATGGAGAAGCGGTCGTCCATTATCCTCTTGATATATAGTGGAGAAACTTTATTGAGCCGCTTTCGAAATGACTTCAGTCGTAAACAATGTATTTCAGTTGATAAGTCAATCGGGAGCTGGTAAAGGCATCTCCTTATGGGTCACGAGAATGTAACGTTTATATTACAGGTATGTTTAAAATGGCTGTCCAAATAAGTATTGAGCATTATTGATGGGGCTATTTGGCCAATCGTACAGTCGTTAAGTTTTGCGGACACGTTTCGATATGAAGTAAGTAGGTACTTAAGTTTAAAAATTTACCATCGTAGGACTTTTTGCGAGTCTCGCGTTTATAAATTAAGTAAATAGAAATTATCTCAGTTGCTCCAAATTACCTATCTCAAATGATACCTGGTAATGATCCCATGAAAGGACAATTTTGTCTATGTAGGTACACATTCACGGTATTTTTCAACGTATCATGTGCCTATTCGTTTTGTGAAATTACTACGTGTTAGTACTACTTAAAGTACTATACGATAGCAGAGGACTAGAAAAGTTACCTACCGGCACAGTACACATACGTTCATTTCTTCAACTAGATATGAAGATACTTTTGATACAGATACAGATACAGATAAAGATCTTTTATTGGTAAAAATAAAATACATTTTACAAGTCATTCAAACACTGACACTGACATCATATCTATAACAAATCTAAATAAATCATTACAAATAAAGATTCCGAAATTGATCAAAACCAGGGGAATTAAAGCTGCAAAGACAACCAATTTCCTATCATCAGATCTGATCTCGAATTCCCTGTGTTTAAAATTTAAGTGTAAGCCGTAAAGACCCCCTGCACTGTCCGTCCATCTGTCCGGCTTTCTCCGCCGATACTAATCACAAATTATATGGTGTCGTTAAAATACACATGCTGCCTGTGACATAACAATGACCCGGCGAAGGTTACAGCTTTTACTTCGGCCTAAATATGGAAAGTTTTATGTGACATAAGTTCAACTAACGTTATTTAAATAAAACAATCGTCGACGTGTTTCAGAATTAATCAAACGTCCATTTTACAAGTTTTTGTCTTAGTGACTATATAACATTTTTGGTTGGGAAGACCGTCATAAGTACTGTGTCTTGTACGTATCCAAATACGAGAGTTCTTGTCTTGTATTTGGATACGTACCAGACACCAGTCTGAAAGGAAGAGCTTAGCTCCTTATGATCTACGAACTACGCTGTAAGTGGAATATGGTGCAAACCACGAATTAATAAACTAGTGGATGTGAAATGACTCCTATTTAGTATGAAAACCAGTGTCGCTAAACTCACACATTCATAGCCACGTTAAAATATGTCACACACTTACAAAATTGCTCTGATTCGTAGCAACTTTCCATACCAAAAGGTTATTACCGGTGGACATTTCTCGAACGAATATCAACTGTAGGCTACATGAGTGACGGTTTAAAATATAATGTCAAAGCTATATGACATACGACTCTTTCATTATCTCATTCATCTCACAAAAGCTCGCTCAACGTGCACCTAATACAACTACTCAACACCAGATGGCGTTATTTTATATAATTTTAAAATCACTTACTTATTACAGGCGAGAAAAGGGCTAAAAAACCAGTATAAGTAAGGTCTAATTACGCATGGTTTGTTACGGATCTCACGGTCACGTTACACTGGTTCGTTCGAGATCTCTACACGCCTGCGAGTAGCTAACCGTTGGAACTTCTTTCCATTCGACGATATAGGGAGGGGACAGTGTAATCGGAGTGTTTTATCGATATTTGTGTGTTCAGTTAGGTATTGATATTTCATTACCGTATGTTTTAACACATTTAGATGATACTTTATTTATGATTATAATATAGGTAGTGATAATCGTGATTGTATGAAAAATAATATGTAGTACAGTACAACAAATATCTAACTAGAAATTTGTTTCTTATTAATTGACCAACTAGGTTGTTAATGTGAACATTAAATATATCTTAAAGTCAAACAGATAAAATCATAGTTCTTTAAAGGTCTATTAACTCGGTATTGCTGTTATTTTGTAATCACAAATCTGCAATTACTTACATAGGTAAGTATTCGTCTTTAACAATATATTTACTTGTAGCAGCATTTAAGGCCAATCTAGACGGGACAACCTGATTAAATTGTCAAATTAATTGTATGGTGTGAAAGCATACATGAAACTGGCTCATCGATCCCACTTGATTTGATTGTAAGATTGTGACCTATCAAATCAGGAAGGGGGGCGGCAAAATTCCAATATTTGACGCTAGTTTGCGTGGTACGGAACACTTTTTATTAATTTAGTGAGCCCGAATGTCACTAATAATTACTAAATTAGTAACTAAGTTGCGTGTGGACGCTAGATGAGATGTATGGCAAATTTATCCCCAGAAATCTTTCTCTAAGAAATGCTCCTAGCAAATGGTGCTATATTTTTGCGAAAACTAATTTTCTTGCCCAGTAGCATTGATCCATTTATTTTTAATATCGGCATCTTGTGGTAACCTACAATAATTAATAATAAAGAAATAGAAAATATAAAACGTTTATTCGTGGCACATTGCATGCATTGTACGCATAAGTGCATTAAGTACCTAGTCTAATTATATTAACGATGAAAATATGATGGGTGTAAAAAACAAAAACGTATGTAAAGGAATACGAAGGTTTGAAAGGTTGCCATGAAATGACCCCGACTTAACTTAGTGCTTGATGACCAGAGCTGCCATATTTACTAAGACATTGATTATCCCAAATAATAATTAGAAACGTGTCTAAAATAATAATTTATTACCGAACCAAACATCAAACTTGAAATATCGTAACTTTAACTTTATCGATATAAATATCGACATTGCGCAGCATCTGAGTAGCGAAGTTATTTGACATTTAGGATAGCGAATATTCCAGATAAACGTAAAGAATAGTGACAAAGGATTGTGAACTCTAAGTTCTAACTGATAAAATATAGATTTACTTAACGAACATTCCTAAATAATGCAAAATAAACAGATTTTTCGTATTTATTAGATTATATTTAAATAAATAACCACCGGTGATAGGAAATACCTCCACGTGAAAGATTTTTTAAACCGCTGTGATTTCTGCAGCTTAATACTGCACAATACGGCATTTTAAATTTAATTATCAATTTTTGTTAGACGAGCGTACGTACTACGTGAATGTCATTCGAGCATGAAGTTTACACAACTGAGCATAGTCTGTGCATAAAGTGAGTCGGTCGCTACTAACTGTCGAATAGACGGGAACGCCCACTTGCCATCTCCATCCTACTCCATGGTGCAAACGCAAGAGTTAGAAGGGACAAAAAGCTTATAGACGGTTTTACTTGACAGAAGGTCTTCTCCACATTGCCCTTAGTTATGTTCTTATGTAAACTTGCTGAAAACTGAGCAAGAATCCATATAACATTTCCTGTAAACCAGATGTTTAATTAGTGAAGAAGGAAGGTGACTTAGGAAGTACAACAAAATATCGATTTAGGGTTTGTTACCGAAATTATTCGAACTAGGTAGGTAAGTACTTATTGTTTATGGTTCCGCGACCTAAATTGACTACCAGTGATGGAGTGGACCCATTACAACATTTACAACTAATAGAAAGAAAGGTCGCCAGGAAGCACTAGTCTTAATTATCATTACGAAAACGCCCAACCAATTTAAATAACGAATTATCCAAGCAAAGCGTGCGAAATGAACGTAGCAAACAAGGTAAAACCAGAAATATACAAAAACATTGTCCGTAAGTGAGCCGACCGTTACTAGAAGATCTGATATCCGAATATTCATATCATCTCACAATTGGTATCACTAGTGTGATTATAATCTTTGTGCGAATGCAAATAAGGTTCAGGGAACTTTTAGTGATGTGCTTTTGTGTTTCCGCAAACGTTATCACGACTGTATCAAGCCGTGGGAATTTCGTGAGGATGGTTTCTTAGATTGTACGGAGAGTCGTAAAATGACTTTCTTTGCCGCGGCCTTGCAGTCGTTAGCGAAGTTTGACACACAGAAACAAAATGTCCGCTTGACAAAAAATTGCTTCGTACGGTGCATGACATTACGTTGAATGATCATGGTCAGTTTGGTCCCGTAATTCGGGGATTCGGTTGAGCATCGGGTCGATTAGTACATTATTGTCGAGGTCGCATTGTGTCTTCACATTTTGAGTATCTACAAATGTGAGAAACCTAATTTGTGCACTGGTATATTATGTGAATTTGATTCGAGTGTAGGTACAGTTAAAAATTCAGGTACACGCTGCATTAAGGTACCTATATCAAAACCCTTAATAGCGATGCTATGAGATTACAACTGTTCAAAGGAATTGCAACGTACATCACACTCAAGCAAGAGGTCATCACTATTCTGATAGAAGATAGATTGTTTTACAGCTTATGCCATAATTTTTCTCCAGATGAGTGTAACACCCACACGTGTCATTATCGAATAAAAAAAATAACACCGATCACTCGACCTAAGAGTGTTGTCACTGTTGTCAGTGCTTTGTACCGTTCCACAAAACCGTCTACAAAAAGACTAGACAAACCCGATTATCACAAATATCAAAATCCAATCAGAAACATAACCCGTTGTAACGAAATTTCATCGATCACGGCCGTCAGATGTCTGATAACGTCGTCTAAGTGAGATGTTAATAATAAACTCAAGTTTTAAAGCGTTAGAAGTTGGGAGGTATCACTGTGGCTCTGATCGGTAGAATTGAGATTATTTCCATGCACAGTTGGAGTTAAATGGGCCGATTTTGATTTTGTTGTTCTTGTTTTTTCCTCCGTTTTTGGTAAAAATTGGTTAGATTGTAATCTCCTCATTTTGGGCGGAATAAACACTAAACAAAACACTAGAAAAAATCTATGTAATTTTCCAGTGAGTTATCAAAGCTCCATACGTTTTCATAACTCAGCAGGGGAAAATGTTTCAGGACAGGAGGGCTGATTCGTATCGAATTTGCCAAATTCAGTGCTTTTTCTTGAATATTTTATACAGTAAATCTAAAGAAAAAAAGACACCAAAGTAAAGTCGGCTCAAATAGGTAGTTTCATAAAGTAAAGGCGCAATGTTTATAGTATTTTTAGTATTCGCAAAGATAGATATAACTCCGTAATAGATGGATACAGTCTAAGGAAAAAACGTGCCTCGAAAATCACGAAAATTTGATTCTCGATCAGAGGGCGCCACTAGTTTTGGCCTACACTCGTATAGAGGGCGTTGACGGTTTCGTTTGTTATTTATAATTTTAACGCATATCAGTGAAAGAACATGGGTCAAAATCATAAAAATAATTAATGCAAATAAAAAAAAATCATTTATCCATATTTAAATACATTTTATCGTATTTTTACAAATATTTATTTTTAGTTTTAAAGTGTGTCGACAGATGGCAGTGAATTTACTGGGGTTACAAAATTTACTATGACAGTACCGCTCTAGTATAAGTTACTCTATGGTATTCGTATAGATTAGTGTAAAAATAATTTATGTTGTAATTTAATATTATGAAATAAATAAATCTAAATCTATTACTCACTTCTTTCCTACTATAGTAGAGCTTTAAACATAGGTAAGGCTGAATATCTGTCAAATGTAAATTGTAATCATGTTACCGTATCGCAATCAAATGCATTGTGTAAAAAAGTCGTCCCAAGTGTTGATATATGTAACATTATTAAATATGTATTCACTATTCATGCCTTTACACTCACGTGTGCTACGGTGTAAGAATCGCATCAGTTCACTCGACTTGAATTGTCCGATTGACCCGCATGCGATATCAAATCGATACTTTCGATTCGTTTCGATTGCCTACTAGTACTGCTCGTGTCCGTGAACAGTTATCCGCGGAGCGTGGCCGTGAACTTCATGTTACGATCGTTCGTTAGGCTTATTGGGCCGATGGCAAAGGGCAAATTGGACCTACGCCTACTAAACCTAGTTCCTGGTGGATACCGTCAGCATCAAATGTAGCGGATCAGTAGAATACGAATCAAAAGTATCTACATTAGACTGTGACAGATAATTTACAAAAGTATTCCAGGGTGGCAGATACTTTTGGCGCGATGTTTCATACGCTAATTTGATCTTGACTGTTTTTTAGTGTGGCAATATGTGACATTAAAACAATAAAAACTATGAAGCACTTTATATTTTGAGTCTGTGGGAGATGTTGGGGATTTGGGTCTTGTAATATCGATAATAAAACCTCAGGAGCTACTAAAATAAATTGTCACGCCGCCAACTTCTGGAATGATCAACATAACTTTTATTCTGAACGGAATCGACCAAAATGTATGCATGCATAGAAACAAGCTTCACTGTCTCTTCTTGTTATGAAGGAGGTATAGGTGTAACCCAGAGTTCATAGGATCTTTGCCAGAGAATTATTACAAATTCAAGAAGTCAATTGCAGTTACAGACAAGCTATCGTGTGTCTTCTGTTCAATCGAGCCAATGTAATGTAGTTTATAAGCGGTACATTTGTGTTAAAATTACGAGTAGAGGCTACGAATTAGATATAAAGATCCTACAGCTTAGGCTAAAAGGTATAGTCTGACTTCAACTGAGATGGCGTTGTCTCCACTAACATCAGTTACTTACAGGATTTCATAATTTTATGTAGATTGCAAATATTGCAATGGTCCCGATACTTGGTTTTAATCAAAATTATGTTTATCTATTCGAAATTCCATTAGTCAGAATCTTGATGGGTTCAATCGGCTTCAGCGTCATCGGTTGTTCTAAAAAATTGGACTTAATTGGGCCATTGAATTATCTTTAAACTAAGACAAGCTTTTTTAAAGTTGGGAACTTATGTCCGATTTGGCTCCCTCTAAAGACTTATGTGGCGATCCATGCCTAAAGGAAAGCCACATATAAATATGCAATCTTGAATACAAATAAGATTTACAGTTTATAAATATGACGTAAACTAATTATAAAAGGTCGGCAAGCCAAGCTATCGGGTTACTGATAGGCATAAAATTACTGGCCATAACGGGATGCTGGGACGCAAGCTAGATTAAAACGCAATAAATCTATCACACTACGTATTTCGCCAGACCACAGTTAAAATACAGATTAATACAGTAAACTGCAGATAAGCGCTTGAAACGCTCGAAAGGGCTCAGAAATATTCCGATACGCTTTGATAGTTTATGCGAATCTTACAAGCAGTTTGTCCTATTCTAGATCTAATATATGTTATTTAATCCATGCAGGAACCGATCCCTGTAACCAAGGCCTAAGGCTTTGTGTGAAATTAATTCGGCGTGCGTTACGCGCAAATCTAAAATGGTTGCAAGAGGTTTCTTAGCTGATTTACTGCCTCAAGCTATCAATTTACTGCGGCCAGACGTAACCGTAGTGGTAGGAGAAATTACGTCTCGATTATAAGTCGAGACATCGGTGCAAAAACTCGAAGGGAAAACGTAGAAAATATGACAGGTTAATTTAGATTGAACACTTGTGAGAGTCTGCGGAGGAGCGAGCGGAACGGATCGACGTCGCATTGTGCGACGGGTGTGCAGGCGCAAGTCTGACACACCAAATGCGTCGAGGTGCAGCTCAAGAACTAACATCCTATAAAAAGTGTAGGTCTTACGCATTACTTCAATCCAAATGGTAATTTTCTGGAACAAAAACACCCGCGCTTAGTTTGAAAATTAATGAGTTAATTCTTAAATACAGTTTTTGTTTTCGACAATCTTTCTTATATTTTGTTCCATATTACATCACTATTCATGTATTCATGATTTGATTTTTGTATCGTTTTTGCCTTCTTATCCACTTATCCACTATGTAAGTGGAGTGGAGTGTAGTGTGTGTATGTATGCACCGTGAAAATCATCCATCAAACATTAAGATTACAGTCAGAACGTCGGTCGATACATTTCTCTTCGTCGCAATCGTGAACTACCTACTACTGACAGACGACATGACAGTTCATGTCGTCCCTTACCCTGCGGCGAACTAGTGTAAGTGCGATATGTCACAAGCCTAGCTTCTCCAGAGCATCATGCATGCCGCGGGCTTAGTGCATAGGTCATTGATAGGATGTCGAGCGATACGTCGCCTGGGCGGTCCGGGCGTGCGCCGCTGACAGACGACACGGCTGTTATTACTAGCGCAAGCAACTCATTCAATCAACTGAGATCTGAGATACCTTCGATTCCGTTTGAAAGCGAAACAATAAAGAATTTCGGTGTGAGGTCGTACGCCCTGCACAAGTGCACACTCTGAAATGTGATGTTTAAAAGTTCCACAATTCCCATTTATAATATCAGTCATCATCCCATTCAGTTTAACAACTCTGCTGCATGCCCTTTAGGCTAATGCGGGCGCCACATAATTTACGTAAAATAATCCTGCGAGGCCGGACAATGGACATATTTATATTACAGCTATTACAAAAAAAGCGCAGGCGATGGCGATGTATGTTTAGTGTGATCTCTGATAATATAATTATCTCAGAACTCAGTGTCAATCATACTACAAACCAGTATATTTGAGGGCAATGGTTAGCAAGCTTGGGGAATACAAGATCTGAGGAAAGTGAAAATGGACTGCCACAATGCATGCAAATGCTAATGTTACATTTTGAAATTGCAATCGAAAGTTGACATGCGCGGAAACAGAATATTTATGTTGAAATTTTAATTAATTTAGTGCAATAGGTATTTAATAATTAAACGTATTGAATTAATCAGTAAAATAAAGTAAATGCAAGTAAATAGTCTATATATTAAGTATATCAAGATCAGTAAACCTCCTACCAAATTGCGCGGCATGCGGAAATCACACGCATCCGGAATGCAATGGGAGCAAATGTCTCCGTAGTGACTGTAGCCGGCATTGTTTTGTGGAGTTATGGAGCACATTCCATCTGAAATGCTAATTTGTGTGATTGTTATCAGAACCTCTTCATTAATCGAGGTGTCTGAATATTCTCTTTTAACATGTGAATTAGGTATCTATTGTGATATTTGTGATATGCCGTGGAAAAAAAGGAGTTTTGCTGATTGGAGATTAGCATGATACCTTTACAATATCGTTTTAAAATTCATGTTATACCAAGAATCTTCTTATTGTTTCTGGCGCAACGGTTTCGGAAAAAGGAAGAACAAATGGATAATAGAAATAGATAGATGTGGATTGATTTGATTAAATTCGAATTGAATTAAGTAGTTAATGCCAAATCCAAGCGCTGGTTGCACAGTGGGTAACTATAGGTACTTCTCAAAAAAGGGAAAGATACTCAATGAATTCTACATTTTCTATTCGAGTTGCAGAATTAAAAAAATAAAGGATATTCCGGATAAGTAGCTTAAGTGGCAGACAAAAAGTATAATTAGTTAGTCATCGTTTCTATAAAACAGTTATGACATTTCGATCCATTAAGTGGTAAAATTGACTTAAAAGACTAGATTGAATAAAAAAGGTGACGAGTAGTAGGCCACAATGTCGAATTGTTCTGAGACGTAAAAAAATAATTTAGTCATCCTGTATTACTTTATCCAAGACACGATTCATGGCTAGACCTATAATTAAGAACGAACTATCATTATCCATCCGTCGGAAGCTACACGGATAATGCGTAGTACTTATTTGATTCACAAAGAAAGTAATTACTAAATAAATAGCTCCAAGTTTTACTTTCAAAGATCACAGAAAAACAATAGAACGAGCACAATCAACGGCACGCACTGGTTTAATCGTAGGTACGCACTTGTAATAGTACGCAGCAAATGCAAATCAGGGATACAATTAGCCTGACCCCGATGGGGAGTCAAGTGCAGTCGGGTTCCCACGAGCACTCCCACGCAGGCGGTTATGGAGAGCTTGGATCAGTTTCAAAGGTTCTATAGATTTAAGGGCATTCTTAACCATTATTGATCATAAGCATGAACAACTCATACAATCTACTAGGTATAAAGCCTTACAAAAATAGGGTACCTACTCTAAGCAGGGATTCGAGAGGTTCTAAAGGATTTATTTTTCCGCCAATGAAGTTTTTAAGAGAAGGTATAGGATAGAGATAATTGGAAATTGCTTCACCAACATGAGTCCTGCTCTTAAATACTTTTTTTATGCAAAAGGTTTGGAAACTAATTTCAGTATCTTTCCATAAAGGTCGGAACGCCGAAAGGTTGCCAATGGTAGAAGAATTAAAACAATACAAAATGTAACAAATATGAGCGCTTTAATTCTGTACTGTATAGATACCTAATAGATGTAGCTTTTCTAAACCCAGTGAAGAAACACAAACATTCTCAATCTCGGTGGTAGCGTATAATTATAAAGTAACACCAGCATAAACGTACATCACTTATATTTACGATTACGACTTCATTATTGGATACAGTCATATATTAATGCACAAAACAGGAAGCTAAACACTAATTCGCTAACAAATGAATATTATGTTATAGTTTACCGGTAAACCAATTGTAATTGTAACCCTATAGAAGCCTAACGGAGAATCAGACCCGTTGTCAATTTGCACGTGGCCCATCAGGCTCCCAGCATGGGACGCCGGCGGCCGCGCCGATTTACACGCATGCGCAGAGCAGCCCAGATATTATCGAGATCCGATAATCTAAAACTAATCGGCAGAAATGAATATACATTGGATTATTCGCTAAGACAGTTTTAGTACAAGCGTTGTCCACATATTTTCTCCTTTTAATCAGAATTAAAGCCTATTTTTTAATTGCGTAGACTAAAATGACATTTCATGTGGTGCTAGTTTTTTACGTCTTATAAATAGTGATGTGCTACAACCGGTACTAACCGAAAATAAACTATTGGGAGGTATACTTATATTTGTTGATAAAGTGTCTGTAACACAATGAATGGATAATCCGTGACATGCTAAAAGGGGACACTAGAAGAGGTATTAAAAAGGGTGAAATAGTGTGTGGGTAAAAATGTGAGGTGAGGGCTTCTTAAGGGGTGAGTTCTGGAATAAAAAGCACCCTATGTCCTTCCCCGGGACTCAAACTACCCCTATACCAAATTTGAACTAAATCAGTCCAGCTGTTTAAGCGTGTAGAGGTAACAGACAGACAGACACACTTTCGTATTTATAATATTCAATCAATCAATATATTTTATTTCAGACCATGTCCATAGTGTTAGTGTACATTCCCTTAAGCCTATGTTAGTTAAACCTATACTAACATTACTAACTTATAATAACTTAGATAGAGACAAATGGAGAAAGTGTGAGGAGGCTTTTACCCAAAAGGGATCTACATCAGACTAAATTGAAAATATGTAGTAATTTTGCAATGTGATGTGGAAATAAAAAAGCTTTTTCCCCTCACTAGCTCGGAAAGTTGTCGTTTATCCTTCAATACAAGCGGGGAAAAACGCGTTTTATCCACTAGTGGGGAAAGTAATTTGACCTTGGATGGAGAGTGTTTAAGTAGCTTGACAGATAACAAAACGTAAAACGCTCATCATAATGGTTCGTTCGATATTAATTATCATTAAATAAATGGTTTGAGAATCTAATAAAAATACCAATTTTAGCTTTATTTAATGATTTTAAGTCATAAACCTTAAAATTCCATAAGAAACGTTTGTTTTTTTTTATAATGATGTTAAATATAATTCTGAACGCACAAGTTGAGTCGATGCAATTTCAAAACGCATCGTTGACATTTCATACATCAGAAATGTCAACAATTTTTTTACTTAAAACCTTTTCTCACCGACTTGCGTAAAAATACACAACTTCCAGAGTTTTCTGTTATAATATCGTAAAGAAATGAGTGATTCCAGTGATGAAGATCTAACGCCTGTGGATGTTGCACTTTCCTCGCTATAGTGAGGTGAAAAGTTTTGTGTTACACACGGGCGCAAATGTATTTTACTTCTCGTGTGTTGAAACACTCGCTACGCTCAGGATTCTATTTTAGAACCACTCGCTTCGCTCGTGGTTCACCTATAGAATCCTTTCGCTTACTCGTGTTTCAATTCTACACTCGCGGGTAAAATACAACTTTGCACCCTTGTATAACAAATAACTATTTTATTATTATTATTAATAACTTATAAACTAAGCCTCTGGATCCCATATGTACATTGTCCCAATGTTTCCAGAAGGCGCAAGCAGGCGACTCTAACACTAGGCGCACGAGGCTGTTGGAACTGTCTCGCACGCGACGCATCAGGGAGGCAGTTCTTTTGCGTATTATCGCACCGAAGCAGATATTAAGTATGGATTTCCTATCATGTAGCGAGTAGATTTCATTTATTGTTTATTTTGAATCAAAAGTTAATTTATTATTTATCGGTTATTCTGGTTATTCACAACCCGAAATCAAAGATCAGCACTGTTTGTTTTAAGCTGGTATCATTATTTCTACGTTTGACATTTGTGGTTGTCATTTTAGTCTACGCAATTAAAAAATAGACTTTAATGTACGCTAGTAAGTTAAAAGGTCAGATTAGAATAATAATTATATTCTAATTTTTATAATTAGACCTCTTACCCTTTAACCACTGTTCATACGAAGAAAATGTCAACGGCTTTGGAGCGATGCTTGTGAATTTTCACAAGAATCATGTTAACAAAGATAGATATAACTCCGTAATAGATGGATACAGTCTAAGGAAAAAACGTGCCTCGAAAATCACGAAAATTTGACTCTCGATCAGATGGCGCCACTAGTTTTGGCCTACACTCGTATAGAGGGCGTTGACTGTTTCGTTTGTTATTTATAATTTTAACGCATACCAGTGAAAGAACATGGGTCAAAATCATATAAAAATAATTAATGCAAATGAAAAAATAATTTATCCATATTTAAATACATTTAACGTATTTTTTTAAATCTTCATTTTTAGTTTTAAAGTATGTCGATAGATGGCAGTGAATTTACAGTGGTTACAAAATTAACTATGACAGTACCGCTCTATCTTATTATATCCTCATTGATGTTAATAACATTGTTTACCAGTAGGTACAGTGTAGGTACATAAATTTACCTCTATTTCTACGTTGTACTTAAAAAATTTTTTCTAATTCCAGGGTTTTTGCGAACGTAATGAGATTTCGGAAGGATCGTGCGGTGTCGTAAATAGGTTTCGAGAAAAAATGAATGCGTGGTTCGAAACTTTATTAGCCTAGTGACTTGCAGTTATCAAGTCTAGAGCATTCGATATGGCTCTGTTATATGTTTGGTATATAAACACCAATTGATACTTAGTAGGTAGTAGGTACCAGGCACTTAGAGTTTTTACAACATTACGACAAGTATTTTTTGAAATAAAACGTGCCAAGTTGTGGAGTACCTTTTTAAATTAAAATCTATGTTATTCTTTATATTTAGTTAAGTAGCTATTCAGAAATAACACTAAATTTTAAATCCTTCCCCAAATTTAAAAGTTATTGTGACCTACAGTTAGAACTAAATAGCATGGCACATTAAAAAAGTCAATTACCTAAATGGAAAATTAACTGTCACAGTTTTACCTCAGACTGTTCACTTATATTTAGTGTAGGACTGAAGTTTTGGTTTCAGCCAAAAAACTGCCGATCCTTTAGGGGGCCTCCGAAGCATAGCTTTCGGCCGAAACTAGAGCAAAACCCATCCTTAGGGTTCGGCAAAAAGTCCGGTTTCAGTCGGTCACTACTTATGTTTTCTGTACTTGCTGCCTCACCGATACAAGTACATTAGAGATGAACCGTCGTACCGTTTTTATCGCCATAAGTTCGCAGGCGACGAGAGGTCGACCGAGAGTTCACCGGAGAAAACAGACCACTTATCCAGCCCTAACGGCTCAATTGCCTATTTGTACGATTATACAACCTTTTATTTGCCGGTTATCCAATAAAATTGCCCAGGGTAATTTGAAACAGTAACCTAATAGACCAAAGGTTGTATAATGTTCTATAATGGAAGTTATTTGGGGCAGAGTTTCAGGTGTAGACAATGGTTTATGTTACAGAACTTATGCAAGATACTGCACAGGGAATTTGAAAAAAATGCAAGCCATGTATTATTTAACCCGGAACAGACCATTTGCAGAGTTCTTAAAGTTCATTCCGAATAACGTAATGCCACTAATGCCGGTAACTTACACTCGATATGCTCGGTTGGTGTCAATGAGATATTTAGTCAAGTAAGTAGCAAATGTAGCAATTGCTTCAGAGAGTGTAAACTTAAGTGGTAATAAAATAAACTACATACAGACGCGGGATTTCATGGACGTTTCTACTATTAATGTAATCAATATGTAAGAAAATTGACCAAACGTAAATTTCCACTGCTGGTGAAATTCTGGAGACTGGGAATTTCAACACATACTTTGTTGTGCTATGTGCTACCATTTACCAACTTTCCACAACATTCTTCAAATCACCGATCGATCATCATTACAAGAAGACCTTATTTATATTACCTATTGATATCAACTCTTATGAACTTTGTAGCACTGCCATTCCTTTATGATTTTTGCAGTTACTCTCACCATCTGCATTAAACTCAATTTTAAACCATTTTCAAACACAATGTATGGGTCATCGGGGTCATTAGTCATTTCACGAACTACGAATACGAAGTTTCTTTCAAGGACATCAAAAATTTAAAGCTGAAGCAAAAATAAAACAAAAATATTACCGTCTTAGTCCTATTAAGCAAGCAGCATTAGAAAAAGAAGTAGATCGTATGTTAAAAGCGGGAATAGTAGAACCATCTCACTCTCCTTGGAATTCTCCTGTTGTGATGGTTGAAAAACCTAACGGTGATATGAGACTATGTTTAGATAGTAGGAAAGTGAATTCGGTCTCGAAATCTGATGCATACCCAGTTCCATACGTACACTACATTTTAGATAACTTACGTGATGCTAAATTTCTTACCTCATTTGATTTAAGCGCTGCTTATCATCAGATTCCACTTAATGAAAGCAAACCTTCCACCTCATCACCTTAGTATTGGTACATAAGGAACACTTACCAGGCGCATCGCAAGTCTTCAGCATCTCGGTGATCAGCCCCTCGAGGTCTGGCGAGATGAGCCGCTCCTCGTCCTCCGAGTGAGTGTAGTCCAGCGCGTGGTAAATGGTCAGCGCCAGTTTCACCACCAACTGTAACAAGGATACACAGATTTTTAACTCCGTTCATCTTTTTTACACACTTTTATTTAGCTTCACTGCGTATGTTTGCTTCAAATTTTGTAACTTAAATTTGAACTACTTCCCGGTGACTGATTCAATTGAAATTTCGAGTAGTTCTGTAATTCCGATGACAATGTAATATGCAAACATGGAGCTGATCTCATGATGCTGTTGGAAGGAGCTCCTCGATGGAAAAACACAAACACATCGAGTTTAGGCTCATTAAACAGGCCTTGAGAAGTACTTAGTAAGAAGTAGAGTCAGCAAATAAAGAGTGTCAAAAAAACCTTTTTGGCACTAACTTGTTATAGTCTGATCTTAGATTTTATCTACAAAGTAACAACCGACTATTCCTAAATACAAAACTTCTCCAAAAAGCGCACGAAAGAACAATTTCGTTGCGGCAGCCAGTAAATTCCAAAATAACTTCATCTGATAATAAAGAGTTCCATCTAGTTATCTTTAATTTGATCGCAAATTGCTCTTTCATTTCATCTTCTAGCGTTTTTCAATCGTGGATTGCACGAAACTTTGGCAGTGGTTTGTAAAACGACGACGATGAGGGCAAAAACATAATAGTAAACGTAAGGTAAAATTAGGGTAAAGACTTGATAGTGAAAGTGCTTACCTATAGTAGGTAGATGAATATTTTATTAATGTTGCATTTGCGTGATTTTTACAGTGAAGGTACACGGAACACGGATTTGGCTGTAGGTACAAAATGTACGTCGATCGACATAAAGTCTTCCCCACAGTGCGATACAAATTTACTATAACTACTTACTACTTACTATCATATTGTACTTGCATAGTAAAGTTCCTCTTTATTTATTTTGTGATATTAGTCCTGATTTTTACTTTTAAGGCTACATATCATCATTCGCTTGAGCTCATCCCATTCATTTGGGGTCGGCGCAGTATGTCTTTTTCTTTCATACCTCTCTCTCGCCCGTCTTCTCATCATTCACTCACGCGTTCGTTTCATATCATCTCTCACACAGTCCATCCACCTTTTCCTCGATTTTCCTCTCCCGTTACTTCCCTCCACATCCATTCGTAATACCTTTCTCGTCACATGACTTTCATCCTTCCGCATCACATACCCGTACCACGCTAGGCGATTCGCTCTTACTTTTTCTACTATGGGTGCAATTTTCAGGCTTCCTCTTAGACTTACTTCTTTCTTCTTCTTCTTCTTTTTTTCTTTCTTTACTTTTTAGGCTATTTCCCCTAAAATAAAACCTATCCTATTACACTTCATAAATTTTTAGCCGCTTTTTTTTATGAAATAGGAGGCAAACGAGCAGACGGATCACCTGATGGTAAGCGATTACCGCCGCCCATTGACACCCGCAACACCAGAGGGGTTGTAAATGCGTTGCCGGCCTTTAAGATGGAAGTACGCTCTTTTCTTAAAGGTTTGAAGGTCATATCGGTCCGGAGAGGCCTTTACTCACGAGGAGGTCCGCTCATTCAAATAAAAATAAAACCAATAGTGTTTAGATATGTTAAAATTAATCAATATAATATTAGATTTAACCCTAGATTGTAAACAGATAATGAGTTATTTTATTTATTTATCGGTCCGGAAATACCGCAGGCGAGAGTTCATTCCACAGTCCACATTCTCTCTCAAAATCTCCATCTCTGAAACAGCAACAATGCAACAAGCGGGATAGATTATGGTATTTCGATGTTCAGTACAGGGACCGGCCCGCTATCCCTTATCGGGGTTTTATAAGGGTATTGCATAAGGCTTAACTCACCATACCCTTTGCCAGACGAAACCCTTTGTTTTGGTTTTAAAAACCCTTATATAAAGCTACCACATTTGAGTAATCGGTAGCCCAAATACCCTTACAAAACCCTTATCATCCGCTCACCAACACCTTGCATATTGCTTATAAGGGTTAGCCTTATAAAGGGCTTCCCTTTTAGCATATAAGCGTGCTAATTTAAGTCATCTACCTTGTTCATAAAGCACACATTACTTCGAATTCGAGCGATCGTCGGCGGCGACGGCGGCGTTCTTTGACTAGGCACGTATTTTCATTCCTTTTCATACACTACCGTAGATATATACTAATCCTGTCTCTTTCACGCAAAGGGAAACCTTTATAAAAAGCGCTTAAAGATAAGGGTAACCCTTATTAAGAGCTAGCCTTATTTTTGGTTAGCTTTTCGGTAAGGGTTAGTCAAAGGTAAGGGTATGAATGGGCTTTCAGTTCAAAAGGGAAAGTCTTTCAATGTGTTAGCCGTGTTTAAGTGTCGCCCATTGAAAGGGTTTTATCGCGGAAAGGGTTGTCCGGTCCCTGGTTCAGTAGCCCGTATCACGTAACGCGATGTTTTTGGCGAATGAAGCCATTACACGATTACACGGCGCGTGAGCGGCTCCGCCCGCTTGCGATGCGCAAACACAGCCTATAGACCTTTTAATGCCGTTTTAATAGGCGTTTGTCTTGGGAAAATAATGCATTATAAACAAATCAACTTGAAATTTGGAACAATAGTCGGAAGGTTTCTTAAGCAATAGTTATTTACGATACAAGTGCGGAAAAGAGGAAATTCGGAACGAGTGGCGATAAATTAAAACACGACCGCAGGAAGTGTATCGTACAACGTTTTACAGTACATATGGGCCATATGGCCTTTTAAACTTTCGAATATGCACGAAAAGTGCTCTTTACGCACTAGTGCGAGAAAGTAGCTTCATATGTACTGTAAAAAAACATTATACCTTAGCTTGCAGGATCGAGTCACTTTTACCTGACTGGCTACAAACAAACTGATGATGATTTTCTGTATTATTTTTAAACATGTTTGTATGTCTATCTTAGCGGACCTTCATGTCTAATGAGTTAGTCGTAAGCCAGGTTATAATTAAGTACATGTATTTAATACTCGGCTGTATATTAATTTCCTTTGACTAATAGAACTGAAGTGAATTTTACAGCTTATAAATTATACAAGTACACTAGGTTGTTACCTATATAAAACTAATTAATTAACCGTTAAGTTCCGTCCATAAAGCCATTACACTGGCTCATGCCTGGAAACGACGTAATAAACGCCATGTTAATAATATTGTCTTCGGTTACCGCGATAGTTACTCATGAAATAAAACTATGAAAACGGATTATATCGCGTATATTGAATTTATAATACATCCCGACGTTTCGAACTCTTTACAGCGTTCGTGGTCAACGGGTGACTGAGGAAAAATTACAAAATGCAAAAATACCCACATACTAAAATAATGAACAATCATAGACTACAAACTTTAAGGCTGGTTGTACATGCAAAATCGGTTCATAAGGCCAGTTATACACTATAATTATTTTTCAAGTAAAGATATATATATATACGCGATAAAAAAAAAAAAAAAAAGTTTTTATCGCGTAAAAAAAAAAAAAAAAAAAGTTTTTTTATCGCGTATATATATATATCTTTACTTGAAAAATAATTATAGTGTATAACTGGCCTTATGAACCGATTTTGCATGTACAACCAGCCTTAAAGTTTGTAGTCTATGATTGTTCATTATTTTAGTATGTGGGTATTTTTGCATTTTGTAATTTTTCCTCAGTCACCCGTTGACCACGAACGCTGTAAAGAGTTCGAAACGTCGGGATGTATTATAAATTCAATATACGCGATATAATCCGTTTTCATAGTTTTATTTCGCCATGTTAATGTTGTGTCACTCACCTTGTTATTTATATTAATTTGAATTAACTAATTGCTATTATGATGTGATTGATGTGCAATAGATACCTACTATTTGTGTATGGGTCGCATAAACCTGAGATGGGCAACAGCATCGAATCTTATGTGCGCGTTTTATAGGTACACTGAAAGACAAGTTTGCATAACAGTAACAAAAATATTTTGTTACTAGGTAGAGTAGGTAAATACTTAAAAAATTGGAACTTGCGAACTATGTGGTATGTTACAAAATCGGTTCTAGGATATTGAGACTACTTCTTTATTACTAAAAAAAACTATTTAATTAAGAGGAATATAACAAATATATTTCAAATTTCTAAATTTACACAGACATAAAAAAACAATCGCTCAAAATCCTAAGAACTACGAAATTTAGGTACTATTAATAAAACTAAAACTAAATTAATCTTAAAAAACTAATCGAATAACCCACCCCGCATCGTTCCCGGCGAAAAGGTGCCCATCACGCTAGCCGCGTTTCCGCGCTGAACCGCGATGGACAACCTCTGCGCCAGGAACGACCCGGACCGGGGGTCGAGATCTCTCTCCCGCAAGCGACGCCCCAGCTCCCCGAGAATTTTTTTTGCTTCCGCGCACCAGCACCCAGACGTCTCCATTGCAAGGGGAACGAACAAGAAGTTTGATAAAACTTTATTACTTAAGTTCTTTTATTTCTTGAATTACTTTATCTCTTTTCCAAGCTTTATATCCCACATGGTGATGGGGTCAGCTTTCCGTATCTTTCGCTTCCACTTCGCCGTATCCTTGACATTGTTTTCGGATACTTTGCACTCAAACATATCTTTTAGCACTACGACTACGACCTTCCATTTTGTTTTCGGTTTACCTCTGCCGCTTTTACCGCGGATAGAAAATCGTAGTGCTAAATTTCCAACGTAGTCTGGTGGTCTTCTCCTTAAGTGGCCATACCATACTCCCGCATTTTGTCGGCGATTATTTGAATTACTTACTTAAGTTACTTAGTTATTCTTTTCAGTGTAACTGAGTTATGAAAAACAAAACACAAAAGTATACCTTTACATGTTTTATGATAAACACTTAGTTATGTTTTAGAAAAATATTGTTACCTGATTACTTAGGCGATCATACTAAATGTGTAAATCTGTGATAAACATTGAAGCAACTGGTCACTTATTATACAAAAGTCTACTTAGTGCCAGTTGCACCAACCACACTTGACAGACTGATCAACATCACTGACCATCAGGGACCGGACAACCCTTTCCGCGACAAAACCCTTTCAATGGGCAACACTTAAACACGGCTAACACATTGAAAGACTTTCCCTTTTGAACTGCAAGCCCATTCATACCCTTACCTTTGACTAACCCTTACCGAAAAGCTAACCAAAAATAAGGCTAGCCCTTAATAAGGGTTACCCTTATCTTTAAGCGCTTTTTATAAAGGTTTCCCTTTGCGTGAAAGAGACAGGATTAGTATATATCTACGGTAGTGTATGAAAAGGAAAGAAAATACGTGCCTAGTCAAAGAACGCCGCCGTCGCCGCCGACGATCGCTCGGATTCGAAGTAATGTTTGCTTTATGAACAAGGTAGACGACTTAAATTAGGACGCTTATATGCTAAAAGGGAAGCCCTTTATAAGGCTAACCCTTATAAGCAATATGCAAGGTGTTGGTGAGCGGATGATAAGGGTTTTGTAAGGGTATTTGGGCTACCGATTACTCAAATGTGGTAGCTTTATATAAGGGTTTTTAAAAGCAAAACAAAGGGTTTCGTGTGGCAAAGGGTATGGTGAGATAAGCCTTATGCAATACCCTTATAAAACCTCGATAAGGGATAGCGGGCCGGTCCCTGCTGACCATCGAACCACAGAATAAGTTATATTATCATACAGAACGGCCACGCACCGCCCCGCCCCGACTCGAATTACCACGCCCCGCGACAGCAGATTGACGGCCGTTTGCCGGCCGCTCGGTACTATTTTTAAGCAACTTACACTATGACGCATGCCGCGTGTACAGACGGCACGTTCACACATAGAAACGCAAGTGATTTTTGATGTATAGCGTGTCCACCCTGTAACCGAACTATGCAAATTCCCATTTCCCATACAATAATATTTAGCGAACGCTTTAACGGTGACCGACGGTTTGGTGCAACTGGCGCTTAGCCTTAGCAAGTCAGTAGCGGATAATAGTGTTAGCCGTAACTTTTAATTGCGAGGATGCTAAACGCAATGAAATATGGCCGCAATTAGAAAACTAGTAAGTAACATCAGAATCAATGCATTAATTGGTCAATGTTTTCAGTGATAAATAACTGGATGGTATTAATATTGGTGCTTTCTATACTGGTTTATTTAATTTTACCAAAATTGGCAAAGTTTAGAGAGCTCTGCCAATTTTGGTAAAACCGTCTCGATATCGCTACTATATTACGCTTGTTAAATCTGAATTAGAAAATGTTATTAAATTTTTTAATATTTTCTAATTCCAATGACATAGATTATAATTATAACGCCGTATAAAGACATGGAGCTGACTGCGCCATTTTAAAAGGAAATCTGTCTCCATTTTATTTCATTCATTCGTCACTCTCTAAAGAAATATTATATCGTATAACTATACCTATCATGTGATGATCACGAATCTTGCCATGCAGGCCGATTCGAGCGTACACTGACTTCAGAATGACATTTATTCAAATCATGTTATCGTGCATTTCGCTTGTACTTGTCCGTACATGTATTGGCGCTTGCGAGACCAAGGATAACTAAATAACATGACTCAAACATCACTCTGTTATCAGTATAGGTACGTTCGAATGCATGTCAAGATTCGCGATTATCACACATTTAACGCTCTCATACTAATTTAAGACGCTTAAACAGCCGTAGAAACTTGTGTATCCCCTAATGACACTATTCACCACCCTAATGACATTCTTCTTCTCAGCATGTTTACGTCCACTGCTGGACATATGCCTCTTTCATGTCTTTCCAAAGTGTTCTGTACGCTGCGCTTCTATGCCAGGTCGGCCCTGCTGTATTTTTGATGTCGTCAGACCATTTGGCTCGCGGTTTTCCTTCGCTTCGGCTGTCCAGTCGAGGTCTCCAAAATAGTACTCGCTGGCCCCATCGGTCGTCATCCCTGCGACAGATATGGCCGGCCCATTCCCACTTCAGTTGCGCAATTCTTTGAGCGATGTCTGTCACTTTCTTGTGTTGGCGAATGTCCTCATTTCGAATTCTGTCTGTTCTAATGACATTATTAGATAAGAATAAGACGTTAATATACACCTTGATTTTGACCCCCGACCTGGCGATGACATAAACTCCGGAACAACTCTATTACAAAAATTCGCACTCAAATGTCAAAATCATTCAAGCAGATTGGCGCCATGTCATAACACCCAACAAACATAATTACATAGTTTATACATCAATTACAGGTAATCGTGGACTGTTCAAACCTTTTGCACATGTGTTATTCTTTTTTTAGTAAACACTCTTAAAACCAGTATAAAATTGACCTCTTTATTCATCAACAAACATTTAGGAACGGAGGTTACATTATACTGGTCCTTCTAAAGCTTTTGGTCAAGAATAACTATCGACGCAGAACCGTGACTATCAGTCAGAGCCAACCAGCGGAAAGTGCTCCTATGCTATTGCGGCTATCCACTTCGATTATAGCCTTTATTACGAGGGCGAAAGGTTTATGGATTAAGGTGGAATCTCACATGTTGCTCAACAGCTCTGCAACCGCTCCTGCAACGTCACGCTACACACTCCATTAAATAAGGTTTGGCAATAAGATTAATGAGAGGAAGCTATGGGAGTATTCTAAAGCTCTATCTCTACCTGAGCAGCCGTTGAGCGCATGCCTAGCGAGAATCATGGGTCACTGCCGGGCACAGCCACAGCATATGCCAGTAGAAGTTGAAGAGGCCTGATGCTTTCATCAAGATCGGTGAATAGTAGGCGAGAAGGAATATTCGAAACGGTTGATCCGTGTAATTTTATTCTACTTAATATGACTTAATATGTTCTTATGTCGTCATATTGTATCTCTTTTTTGTATTAGTTTGTGTAAACTGTGTGTAATTTATTTTTAGCCATATTCTATGTTTCTTTCCTTTATGTTGCTTTCTTTTTGTCTGTTACCTTCCGTGATTCTCACTTGATAGTCTCATCGGAAGATCAGCGCTGGAAGTCGCCAGCAGCATGCTGAGCTGGGGCCATTTCGTGACACTTTATTTTCACTATGTTCCATGGAGACTGTATAAAGGAGCGAAATCTCTATGTATGAAAAGTGTCCATCAAAAAACAGTAATTAGGCGGCGCCACCATACACCGAAATACTACCAAAAACAACCTACGTAATTTGATCGGGTTATTTGTTGCCTTATATGGTTCATGTTATACTCATGTCCCAGAGCCTAACTAGCGCCACCGGAGAGATTAGGAACTATTATTTAAAGCTTAACGCGGTCACTTTTACAACAATTCTGCCATAAGAGATTGCGATCCTTTCTATACCATCCATACTATGTTCTTTTAATGTATGTCTATTGTCTGTGTGTTTACGAATAAAAACTAAAAAAAAATATATGTCATATAAGGCATGTCGTAAGTAGTTTCTCATTGAGTACCTACTAATTTGTTTATTTTGTTTAAAATAGTAAAAACTCAAGTATATTTGTAAACCTCATAATCCTAGGGAAGAGCGGTGCCTCCCAAAACAGGCATTTCTTTGCTTACCTTACTTATGTCTTTATAAAATAAATAATTTAGAATTTTTTGAATTTTTTAATTTGAATTGGCGAGTCCCCTCTTGGTTACTTTTACATTGTATTTATTTTATGTTTTTTTTACATAACAGATGCCTCGTAACCTTATAAACTAAAACGCCTTGCTCTCATCCATGACATGGTGTTGCTTCAATTTTCTGTAGTTGAATTTACGCCGCTCAAATGGGAACACGATTGGATGTGAAATTATACATAATTATTTTCAATTCGTTCTACAACCTCTTTTATTCCATGCTCGTGATTGTTCAGTTGCCATTGATGCCAAACTAAATGTAATGATGCGTATATAATCACAAAAGGTAGACATAATGTTTGGCATAGCAATAATTATTTGTGAGTTGGATGAATGAACTTACAACTGTAAATATCACATTAATTGCTTTAAAATTGCTATAATGTGCAAATCATTCGTACATTATTTAAATTTAATTATTAAGATGAAAAGTATATTACCTAATATTTAATTGTATGTTTATTGTTACAGATTTAAAAACTATTTGGTCCAAGCTGGTGTTCAATTGAAACTACAACCTATGGATTTTCCGAAACCTTTTTTTTATGACGCATTCGCTGGGGACATGGCGCACCGCAATAAATAAAATCCAATCGGGCAGACGAGAACACATACATATGGTAATATGCTTAAAATGTTTGCTTAGTTGATAAATGCGACCGGGAGACGAGTACATCCGGACATACGAAAGAATTTTTGAACAAGCTGAAATGGAGACCTTCGTTTACGCTCAGTCAATACCTACAAGTTGAAATAGCATGGGCTGTCTATGGAGTACTATGGAGTAACTGGCCGAAACCACCCCTAACCGTTTAATCCGTCAATAGCCTGCATAGTGCATCTGTTATCGGCTGTATTGTATTCAAATCACGTGTTGCATTGTATTGCGCAAGCGCAAACAGAAACAATAACAACGTCCGATTTACGCGCCTGCGCGCCACGCTAATGCCGCGTTTACATGAGCTTAGTTACTTAGTAGGTACTAGTACTAATAACAATAATAATTATCAGTGTCGTCATGTGTAAGTGAAGTATCTGCACAAGTGAAGCTGATACTGTTGCCCATGAGCGCCTATGAGCGCATTCTACCCCCAATAGAAATCTTCTATATCACCTACTTGTCGTGTTGTCGACGACATTACTGAAAAAAAAAAACAATTTACGGTTAAGAGCTTAGTGCTTAGGTAATAATTAGATACTACTTGAGCTATTTTTAGTTGTCTGGACTGATTAGTGCTTAGTTTTAGTGAAACTGGTACCTAACAAAAACACACACGTACTACTTGCAACAGAAGGTTCTACTAATACTTACTAACACATTGCAAATTACAATAGACCCGTTAAACCTCGTACTCATATCATCCTCTAATATGTATAAAATCTATAATCAACTATTAAAGCAACTACTAGCAATTGGAACTGACCAGTCGTTTCAAAATGCTTAATTACTAGGCAACAACTACTAAAGACAAATACTAACCTAGTGTAAACCAAACCTTACGTCAATAGACCGTACTCTTATCGGAACGGAACTGTTGCATATTACTTTGGTAACTGTACGGGGCTCACACAAAAATTACATATATTATCTTTAAACGAAGTTCTTAACGCTAAATACTCTTCTCTTGGCTTGGGAAATATTATGACAAGTTTTCAGTCTAGTCATGATACTTGCAATAAAGACATACAGGTATCACAATTACGAGAAAATGGGGGAAAATAAAGATAAGCAGCAGTTAATCATAAACGGGTTGAAACAATGCTTCTTGAAATAAAGGGATCGCTCATTGCACACAGACACTACAGACGGATATAACATAAGAGATCTTGACGGGTCAGTAACTTCCACCATAAGACCATTATTCACTGTAGCAGCCAATATTGAGATTACTGAGCCGGCATCAACCCGGCTGGCGGCTACCGGCCAGCGGGCGTGGGCGCCAGATTTGCGATTTAAATGCTTGCATAAATCCAGCCGTGGGAAACCCGTGATATACGAGACGCTGATAGTCCGATATCGGCAATGCGTGAGGCAATGTGTGCTAGTTGAAAGCTGTGCAATGACAAATCGATTGACTTTAACAAGAGGCCACGAAACAAAACATTGCGAGTGAATTCGCTGATGCTGTCGTCTGATTGGCGTTGACCGCCATATTCGTTTAACATTTGTATGGCGTCGTTTTCTTCGTGGAGCAAAATCGATACTCGTTCGTTTAGTGATAACCAACTGATACGATTTTTAGGTCCAATTAATTTTTTTAAATAACACACGTGCCGTACTAGTTAGTAGGACAATACATAGCAAAATATACGACAATGGGGTGGCCGGTCGAAATATTTAGCAGATGGCGCCAGCATAGCTTGCCCTGTCAATCCCTAGAATTGTGTCATTTTTTTGTTTTTTTAATGCCCTGGATGCCAGCCCTTTAAGCCAAATCTCATAGAAAAAGGGGCAAGCTATGATGGCGCCATCTCTGCAAACCTTTGACAGTTGCCAACCCCATTCTAATAGGTATATGAGAATTCCATGAAAATTTCTACCGTTGTCCCGTACAAACGCGAATTTTCCGAAGATTTGCTGGTCTAGGAATTTCTTTTTTTGTCACAAATGGTCAAAATCCAGAAAAATAATCATCCGTTTTATTTAAACGACGAAAAAAAGTGAGTTCTATTACACGAAATAAAATGCGTTTGTACGGGACAGCCCTTGGAATGTTTTTAAAAACCACACCAAACCTATAAAATAGATCCATAAACATTATTTAAGTACACAAAAGACTCAGTAACTTGACAAGTATGTGTATGTCTACCCCAAGAGCTGTATTTCTGTATCACTTTCATTTCAGACTTATTAATATTAGGTTACACCCGATCTCCTTTCCTAGGCCCTACATCGTCCGATGACCCCGGGCCTGATAACCCGGAGGGTTCAGTAGGGCATTGTCTTGTAAGGACATTAGGGCCCAACCCAGCCTTAGAAGGGCCAGGGAAAGTTATATTGATTATTGTTTACGGGCGCAATTATCTGTGGGTTAAATGGAGCTTAAGGAGTGGTGAATACAAGGAAAGTGCTGAACTATTAACATAAATATCAAAGGATAATCTTGCAAAATGAGCTAGTTTCACGGTAAGCTGTGTTAGGCTCATGTTATGAATACCGGATTACGAAAAACATACTTATCAATATCATTATCCTCATCATTGGCCTATAAAAGTACTCTGCTCTGCTACTAGTACCTAGTTAAACTCTTCGTATTGAGGTGCATTGGGGTAACTTCGAGAGCGGGATCATTTTGAAAATTGCTAATATCTCAAAAGTACTTCGTACTTTGGCAACACTTGCGCTCCTAAGTACAGATGCCAAATACTGGCAGATGCCAGATGCTTACTGTTGCTACAGTAGAAAGTGGTTCTAGTTTAGGACATAACAATGTTGGCTATTTTCAAAAACTTACCCGCTTACGAAGTTACCTAGATGTACCTTTAAAAAAATTTAATTAACTTTCCATAAAATTTTGAGCACAATTTCTTTCATTCTCAAGCGAATATAATACGACAAACATAACAAAAGTGACTTCTTTTGTCACACACATAATTTCGCAGATCAAATCTAACTAACGCATGTCAAGATTGAAATTGCTTTGCATTTGTTTAGGATTTACGGCCACACTCTGGCAACGAGACGCGTCAGCCGACCATAAACACGGTAAAGGTGGAAATACACTCTGACATGTTTTATTACATCACAACTGCTTCTGGGTTGTGATTGGGATGAACAGACTGACAACAATAGTTATATGTTTTACAAGGGAGCAAAGTTGCTGTTTATTGCTAAATATTTTCTCGTGCTAATTGATACCCGAGCAAGCCAAATATTCCAAAAATGAACCACGAGCGTAATTACTTCGCCACGCTTGTGGATAAAATGTAATTTTCACATCAGCTTTTGAAGAATAGACAGCCTTTACAAGATGATGTGTTCAAAACATAATGTGGCATACCTACCAATATTATGGACTTTCTAGCTCGTTGTATTTTTATAGTAAACAAACCAGATAACTTTAAGTAAATAACGTCTAAAAATTAGATAACTGCAGATAAACAATGAAAACATTGGAGCCCTCCGAAATTCGGCGCGCAACAAGTTGATCGCTGATGCGTAGGTACCTAGACATAATTTCGACGGAACGCCATTCCGGCGTTATTTGAAACTCATATTCACCTCCGAGACAATACGACACTGTATATTTCTAGCTTTATAAGCGGTCGCACCGGGAAACCGAAGAAATCCAGCGACAAATGCAACAAACATAGTGAGCCATAAATTTCGCAGACGGCCGTGCGTGCGGAAGGAAGCCGTCGCCGTCGAGGCTAGGAGATAAGGAAGGCAATGTCAATGCTTATTGATTTGCACTGACACATGTATTGGAAACAGTTAAGAGTCACACGTACGTAACTGCCAGCGCCACCATACAAACGAAATTACGCTTTATATATAGGTATATGAGAACGGCTTTTTAGCGGCGGGATCGTGTTACTCTTAAGTGTACACTCATGAAAATGTGCTGGGTCCCAGTTATGTAATTTAATTTGTGTTTAATCTTATTTATTAAAAGTTTATGAAACGCTTTTATGATAAACTTAGCTACATCTCTTCTTCGCTTCTCGAATATTATGAAGCTTTAGAGCGAATCGCTTGTAACTACTCATCCGTAAGATATACGAGCAAAGTTTCTAGACTATTTAATATTTTTTATACAATTTTGGTGTTTGACGATCCTTTTGTGAAATTCTTATTATTAAGTTTGACATATCTATAATAATTCAATGTTTTTAAGAACAATAAATAATAACTGCATCAATAAAAATGTCGGCATCCAAAATCGGATCCCAGTAAGATCCGATTTTGGGTGCCGCCATTCCGTTTCGACGACAAAGACGAATGAAATATCTAACTGTTATCTTTATCCTTCGGTTCCCTGCAATATTGGTTCACCTTATTTTGTATTTATTTATTTTCCGTCATGGGGTTTCTACTCGAGATCATTTCTGTTTGTTCAAAATTTAAGTACCTACAGACATAAACCTATAAACATAAATCAACAAATGGGGCGTCAAATGTTAAAGATGCTCTCCGATCATTGAGATTAAATTGGGAAACGTACAAATCAATATATTATTTAGGTCAATTCATTTACAAAAGCGAGGCTCCGATGCGAACTAAAAATAGGTGTTTCTATCGATTCGGACAAGTAGGCCGCGGGACCAATTGTGCTAACGCAATAATGGAACCGCGAGTGTTAATTAATTTGATTTGTCGTCTGTCGGCTTCACGTACACAACAGTTCATACAGGACGGATATATAAGAACAGAAATACAAAAACTATAATGGACTGTATTTTAGTTTTTGTATTGTAAAAAAGTATAAATGGGTGAAATCAACGTGCATGTTTTGTTCATATACGTAGTACTTATAAGTGATGTTAAGAAATTGAAGACGATGTTGTTTACAAGCCAAGTTCTTGATTTATTTCATCTTGCGACGCTAAACGAATATACATAGACATCGCAAAACTTTGAGAAAGACTAGAAAAAAAAATGTGCCGCAAGTTGCATGTGCCTATTTTTTTTCAATTTGGCTAAATTTAATGAATATACGGCGGAAAATACTCCAGTCCCCAAACTGCAAATACATATTTTTCTTAAATACTAAGAGCACAATATTAGTATGCTATACATATATGTATTAGTAATATATTTGAACACAACTTTATTGTCTCTCAAATAAAGAAATTTAATTTACAGTGTATAATATACAACACACAGTTCATGATCAGCAACGCAGGCTTCGTCAAGTGCTTACAACAATAAATCAGCTACAGGCTTCGTCACCTACTAACAAATGATATAATCCGCAACAGGCTTTGTCAATCTTAAACACTTAATTAAACTAGGCCAAGTTCCCACTTCGGACCGTAGCCGGTCCAAAAGTCCCGAAAATAGGTAATATATTAAGTAAGTATTATTCACATATCACAATAGGTCGAACATCCTGTAGACATGCGGTAGTACAGCGTGAATCAATTTAATTCATTTGACCCGTACACATATTGTGTAGCTTTGGCTTGTTACTGTTATAAGGGCCTCGGGAACAACGTGAAAACTAAATGAGCCAAATGAAGGACGCAAAAAACAATCTTATACATAGTTCTGAAAAGGACGAACTGATAACCGTTTATGATTAGGTCAAAATTGGCATACTTTCAAACTATTGTATATCGGGTGTCGAAGGCGAGACTTTCAGGGTTGTCACAAAATTTCTACCACATCTGGTATATACATACTTGTAGTAATCTTATAATCGAATATTAAAAAAAACAATTAAACCTCACTCTTCTCTCGTTTCACCGTTTTACGTAGATACAATGCAACAAAGACGTATTATAACAAGTACAAGCTCTTCAAACACAATAAACACATACAGGTGATGTTAGCATTTTTTTTTTCAAAGGATATCCGGACGTCACTGTCACTCCTAGCAACAAAATAGAACTTTTCCACTCTCAAAATTCCACTTTCAAGACTAAATTTTCATACACGTTTGAAGTGACAAGGTACTCCCGCCTGATTTTGGGCCTGCGCGTGCGATTGTCTTCTGTAATGTTAATGCGAGTATTTGCATAATTTGCAATTCCGACAGAACGGAAGCCATTTCTTTTAGTTGTCTGATTTTAAGACTGTTTGAAAATGCGGTGTCACACGATATTTGCGACTCTTTTGTCAGCGTCCGTAATAAGTTTAAAGCAATTGCTAATATGTACATTATGTTTATGATGTGCAAAATGTACTTGGTTATTTGCGTCAGAGGCTCCCGAACTAACCAAAAATCTGGTAAAGAATCACAGGAATCCATCAGAGTAGGGTAATAAAGGTAGAGCACAATCGGCCGTTGTGGTGATTCTTGGGTCTAGGTTTCTTGTTAACGCCGCACGCTGCGTAGCGTAGGTCTTTTAGAAATGTTGCTCTCTCCAATCAGGGGAATAATACGCAGCATACAGCTGAGGGCTTAGGGAAGGCTTTTTTGTCCAACAGAATTACTGTCTGTTTCTGACTGTCATACTTTTTACTATTTGCCTATTACAACTGAGAACCACAAAAAGTTTATGCACAGGTTGGGATTTGTCAAGAGAATGAGTAACGTTTTAATACATAGAAATTACTTAGATCTTCATAGCAAAAAATGGTTGAAAATGAACCGTCTTTGGTATTTGAGATGACGTTGTCCGACTAGAGAGGGCGTTGGCCCTACCTTGCCAAACACATTGACGATCGTTTGCCGACATAATCATAAAGAAAATATTTGCAACGACATCTCTTCCATGGCTACTATTGGTGTGGTTAGTTAAGCAGGAAAAACATCCTCATAAAAAGGACCAACACAACAAGGACTCCATACAATTCATCAATATTTATTACTATTGCCTAAATGCCCATTGCTCAAGGATGCCTACATTAACTAAGAGGCTTGAGGATTCTTAAGATTATCAGTGATTTTTGCGGCCAGTAGTTTTAAATTATGTCGTCTAATTTTCATCAAGATCATCCTCCATCCTTATGAATTATTGCATGGTCACTAGTAATAGGCTCCTTATATCTGTAAAATTTTATAATACAAGTAGTTAGTTTTTGATCTGCAAGCTTTTATCAAGTAAGCGAAAAGAAGCTCTCCCAACTTCTCTATGCCCAGCTACTTACATAAATAAATAGAATCCACACTCAACAACACATTGTTTGTAAATATTCAACGGGCCATAGATCAGGCTGTCAGCAACCCCCGTAAAAGGATCGGAGGACAAGGCCGCGGTAAGTAGCTCAATAGCTCGCGTGTGCCGTTGAAAATGCACAGGTTAGAGTCTCAAGCTCCAAAGCATCAAAGGACTTTTTAAGTGGAAATGGATTTGCGTTGGAGCTGTCCAATCGAGATTTTTGAAGGTTTTATGCTTCTTCTATCTTCTTTTAGCCTAGACTGACTACAACTATGTGAACACACCACTGTCTGTCTGTTCTCATATGTTCAGCTGCGTTTGCACGAATTTCGGAAGTTGCTTCTGTCCATCCGTACTGCTTGTC
Source organism: Cydia strobilella (assembly GCF_947568885.1). Classification (NCBI taxonomy): domain Eukaryota; kingdom Metazoa; phylum Arthropoda; class Insecta; order Lepidoptera; family Tortricidae; genus Cydia; species Cydia strobilella. Next base: position 19,842,760 of record NC_086044.1, read on the forward strand.
TTTATAGTTTTGTTGACTTGCGTTAGCTTATTGATAAGAATATGTAACTCCGAGCAATGACAGCCTAGATACCTACATGTATTTAAACACGTTGGCGAAACCGCGCAGGTGAAACCGCGATCAAAAGCTATCACACTTGACAGTTACACCTACCTGTTCAGCTATACGTATCCGCAATTGTCGACTGCTTCCTACACGCCACACATCCTCACTCACCTGTCTTAATATCTTTGTTCGCCACACAATAAAGCGCCTAACAAGCCATAGCGTTACGCAATATGGGATCGCGTTGCTCCAAAGCAGCGTAACTTCATACAATTTCCATTGATAGAAAGTTCTTTTTGACGCACGGGACAGCGCCACCTAGCGGGAATAGAAAGCTATGCAAATGCGACAGAATGTCGCTTGCCCGACACTTCCTGATGCAAATAATGGGAAACTTCGGAACGGCTCGTTGTTCTGAAGTTGGTCTGCTGTAAATGAAGACTGTTTGTCAATTGTTGAAACTAATCCTGTTATTGTGTATGGATGGTATAGAAAGGATGCCAATCTCTTATGGCAGAATTGTTGCAAAAGTGACCGCTTTCAGCTTTAAATAATGTTCCTAATCTCTCCGGTGGCGCTAGTTAGGCTCTGGGACATGAGTATAACATGAACCATATAAGGCAACAAATAACCCGACCAAATTACGTAGGTTGTTTTTGGTAATATTTCGGTGTATGGTGGCGCCGCCTAATTACTGTTTTGTGATGGACACTTTTCATACATAGAGATTTGGCTCCTTTATATAGTCTCCATGTTATTGTGGTTACAATTCTCAAGTGAGAGGCGTTTTGGTCGACAACTTCGATGGAACAACACAATAGCAAAAAGGATTTCAATACATAAAATCAGTCTTTATGCCATCCCATTACTGAGATCATACCTACTTACTCTATGTCTTAAAGATTAACCGGATATGGTCCAATAGACTGACTTATTGGGTCCCTACGGGATAAATTTTCTCTTATACTAATGATATCTATCAATACTTTGTTGCATGTTCTCCTTTATTGTGTTTTACAAATACTTTCATTGAGTGCCATGTACGCCAACAAATCTACATAATAGTTAGCAGTTTCAAGGATCTTTTATAAAAAGTTTAGTTTTTATAAATGAAAATGAAATGAATAACAAAAAAAAAGCAATAGATACACCCGCCATTACTCATCCCAACGGTCACACCCGAAGGCACTGTGCAAGTTTACGATCCTGACACAAGTTAACGACGTTTAGGCAGATACTGCCTGTCGCATCAGTCGCTTACCAAACTACTCGCGTACTGCCACTTATTTTATTTTATTAAGCTTCTGTTGTTACGTTATTTTATTATACAGTACCTAGTAAATGTGAAGTACTTACAGTAACGTCAATAACACTCGTCGGCAGTTAGCAATGTAGTAACGATATATTGGTTAGTATGAATAAATAATAAACACCTATTATAATCTTAAGTTTTTAATGCGAGTAAGCAAGTAAGTAAGAGTAGCGATTTTAATATCAGAATTATCAAATGTGTTTTTTTCGGTGTTATTAAAAAAATATTACGATCACATTTGTTTACCTACGCGTTTCAATTAATGGAACCCCTCATTTTTTTATTAGACCATTAAATGAGATCGTTTTTATAACTTTAAGTATAAACTAACATTCTAACGCATTTTAAAGGAATTCTATCGATTGTAATCCTTTTTTTTCTAATAAATCCTAGAGGTTCTCTAAAACCAATTAAGTGGTGGAAGTTTAATTAAGGTTTTATTTAAACTGCAATCTCGTCCAATATTCCCTGTGAAGTGACTAGAATGTTTTGTAACAAGTAGAGTTATAATTAAAAAGATTAAGGACGGATTGCAGAACTACCTAAATTTCCTAAAGAAGTTGAAGTTAATATTAAACTTCAAGGAACTAGTACTAAGATTTACGATGATTGAAAACATGTGATTGAATTTAATTTATGGATCAATTTATTATTTATCTGTCCAATGCATACACAAACAATTAAATATATTTTTACAATATATTTTCAACTGCAGCTGCATACATTAAATGAACCAACTAAATCAACTTGCAACAAGACGACGCCATAACGAGTGTGTGAGCGTCCGTCGCGAATTGTGTACAATTGAGTGATTGAAGAAATTGGCGGTTGGCGGCGCCCGCGCAACGTTTAGGTCCCTCTTCGGCTAGGATTGCCACTACGCTAAAATATTAATCGTAGATTGATAGATACATATAAGTATGTAATTCTTGACACGTTTCGGGGTATTTTTGTTTACTCTAAGTGCCAGACCAATTTTTTATTTCGAATATTCTAGTTATGGGTGTGTAGCAGAGATCGACGGGGGTAAGCTATTTGCCTTATAATATGACGTAAGACATGTCAATTATAAGGTAACAAATAGCTCACCCCCAGTCAAAAACCAAAAATCATCAAAAATGTTTTAGGCAAGCCATTGGGAATGAGATATATGGATGCTCTGCCACTCTATTTAAATAAATGTTATTAGAAATAACTAAATAATTTAAATAATTAGACATTCGTGACGAATGATATCCATTTTTGATAAAATAAAACATAGCCTTTGTTTCCCTATGAATTGTAATCTCTAATTATCTTATAAACTGAAATAAATGTCATATACGAAGGAAAAAATGACCAAAGCCTCCAGTGTCCAGAGCTGGAATCGAACCAGCGTACCCCGTTTACCGGACAGGTGCCTGAACCGCTCGGCTATCCGGTCACGGTGGCATGGGTCGAAATTTCCAAGTATATGACAATTTCCCGAAGGCTTGTGGCGCCCCCTGGCCATCTCTAAGGTAGAACATCTTATCTGATTATCTTTCTCGCTATAATTATAAACACTTCTCACGGATAGATAGCAGATATCGATCGTAGATAGCAAAACCATTTCCACTCTCGGTGTTGGCAACCCTAGCTCCGTAATCCGGTCTAGCAGCTAGCTTCACAGTTATCAATTATTGCGTTTTGCTCGACGATAAGTAAGCTCCCTAATCGGTGTTAACTGATGCCGACGCTGTATTGCTGACTTGCGGTTTGCAGTTAGCTTACACTAAACGCATGAACGCGCCGCTAAAAAGCCGCTCCCATACAATCGAAATCACGCTCTCATTTTTAAAACGATATACGAGTACATGAAACTTGGCATGCACAATTACGTAATATATCTGTCTGGTAAATTTTACAAAACTTCTGCTTGCTATATTTTCTTTGTATAACAATTTGTAGCAACGGAAACTAGTATGAATGTATTTTTAAGTGAGAGCGTAAGGTCGCTCGTATGGCGGCGGTTTGTGTGATTCACGTGTCAGTTTATCCGGGGCGATAGCTGGTACAGACACGCATGTTATGAAGCAAATGAGATGTGCGAATGCGCTTTCAATCTCAAACATATAAACGTTTCTAGCATTGATTGACCAGGTCCAACGACAATGCAAGTTATGAATATGTATTACCTGGAACAAATAAAACAGTTTTTTTATTAAAAATGTTTGTTGATGATTATCAAAAACTTCATATTAGGTATGTTAAGACCTAAACTTTTTGATAGCACTACTAATCCCAGGACAAATAAATAAACCCATATTCGAAATGAAGTTACTATCATTTTCATTTCAGATGATGTAAGGCAAGTAAATGGATTCGCTAGCTGACCTGACCTACGCCCTGAGGCGACGTCAGAGTCAGGACGGCCGTGTCGGGCCGACAGCTCTGTAATTGAAACTAAACATGACGACCAAGTTGGCTAACGATCCCGACACCAGCAGATTGTCGAGACCCGATTGCTATGAACCCATCAAGTACAGGCAAGGGCATAAATATATATACATTCCCAAACTTTCAAAAATATGTGTACGCTCTTACACCTTAGACAATAAAGGCGTGTTCACATATTTTTGAGCCATTTGTCTGGGTCGATATTTTTGCCTTCGACTGTACATTAAACTTTGAGATGCAGGACTATAAACCGTCCATCACAACTGAAACACTGCAAACACTGCAAAAATATGTTATTACTTGTTCTATAACCTCGATTATCCAAACAAAACAGAACAGTACATTAACTATAATCGGATAATCGAGGTTCTACTATTATTAGAATGACTACTATCACTTTCTGCTGACTTGACTGCAAATGCCATGTGGAATTAACTTGGTCCTAATCTATTATTTTGAATAATAGATTAGGAGGATAACATAAAACTTTTCATTATTTACACAAATGCCCAAGCATCACAACACAAGCTTTTACAGGCTGGTCCAAGCCATATCCTTCGAATATTTGAGAGAAGAATCCTCATTAGAAAACAGAAAACAAGCAGTAATTACTGGTGGTAATAAAATGATTTCACAGTGCCGTGTACTGTACACGTCTACAGAATTCAATGAGCACGTAAAATGTAAACTCAAGTTTACGACACGGTCAATATATTAAACAGTATTCTAACTTGTTTTTGATGTTACATATTCAGTCACTGCATTTTTATAGCTTTGATACCTAGCAATATTTTTAAGTATATCTATAGTTTTTTCTATTTTACTTTTTATTTAGCGTCGTAAGTAAATTCAATTCGAGTTTTGAGCTCTTATAGAAATAAAAGAAATTCAAAAAATTTGCCTGGGTCTTACAAGGTTAGACCGCTAGCTTAAATTTAGTTTAATGTAGTTTTACATAATAATAATTTAATGTGTAAGTTAGTAAATAGTTGTATTTAATGCTTACTTAGTTATTCCTGTTGCATGTTATGTGTTCAATAAAAGCACGTCTACCCACATCACTGCGTGTTTTGGAATTCATGTGACAAGTTAAATCTTTATCTATTTATATACATTTCACAAGTCTGCTTTTATGTATAACACGGTACCTTTTATGTGACTTCGGCGTTTCTGTTAGTACTAATACTTACTAAGTACCTAAAGAATAAATTTAAAAAAAGTGGTGGAATAAATACGACAAAGTCGGAATGAACTGGACATATCAGTTCAAATACTGCATGAACTTGTAAAACAATGTTTCCAGAGCTGCAAAACTTTCATTCGGAGAAACACGAACTTAAGCGTTTTCACATCGGAAATAGATTCGTTGTATACTCGTGCGTTACCCAGTAACTACACAAAGCGTTACAAAGTTTCTGAGACGAAGGCTATGAACTATTTGAATAGGTGCCCATTTAGAAGTGCCAAGAATAAATTTATAAAATGGTAAAAAACAAAGAGAATCTTAATTAGTAGATCCCCTAGGGCCTAGACGTGGCCTAGACGATAAATTACATGAATTTGACGAAATAAAAAATAAATAAGAAAAGAGAATGGTTCAGAATTAGGAGAGAAAGAAGTCATGGAATAAAATGAAATCAGTACGCATTCAGTAATATAGTTATATGAACGAAAAGTTCAGACATTTTAAGAAAACATGTACCTATATCAGTTACAGTATCATTATTTGAAACCAGTTGATTAACTAATCGGCGTGCGTATCAACTGAGTCTAAGTACCATTATCCCTAAGATCACGCGCATCAGACTCAATCAAAGTGTCAAATGACATTTGATTGAGCGATACTAGCGGCCATTAATAGTAATCAAGAGCTGCACAAGACAGCTGCAAATTAGACGGGATAACTTCCCGTATGATCCGGAAAGCGATGCATTTCCATAACCAACACACTTAAGATCCATTTTAAACTTTATGATAAGGCAATAAGGCTGATGATTGTGTAAATATGTACCTACATAGTTGGAGAAGTTACCGTACAGGTGATAATTTATATGTGATTGATTGGAACGACTAACTATAGGCCTAATGTTACGCTGCAAGCATTTATAATCGTTATGCAAGTGTTAGAGTGCAATGATGAATTAACAGAAATCGCAAAAAAATTACACTTTTGATGACCGGTCTGGCCTATTGGATAGTGACCCTGCCTGTGAAGCCGATGGTCCTGGGTTCGAATCCCGGTAAGGGCATTTATTTGTGAGATGAACACAAATATTTCTTTCTGAGTCATGGGTGTTTCCTATCTATATTCCTATGTATATCGTCGCCAAGCACCTATAGTAAAAGATTTGCTTAGTTTGGGGCTAGGTTGATCTGTGTAAGATGTCCCCTAATATTTATTTACTTATGTATTATTTTATTTGCTTCTGTATCAAACTATAAATGACTAGAAAATTGAAAATCATAATTTAACAAAATTAAAATAAAGTTGTATTGCAACGTCTTATGAAATCATTACCGCAGGGATACGTACCTACGCGTATTCTCTGTAAGTTGCCATTTGAGAAGCTGCGTGCGAATCTCGCTGCTGTTTGACATAAACAGCTCATTGTTATTAAAAGGGCATTTTAATTAAAACCTGATTCATCGTTTCATAACAAAATTAAATTAAATTCCCGCTTCTTTTAACAATGTCTCATTTCTCTGGCCTATTGAACTTCCCACGAAAAACATTATACGAGAAACTAATGTCCATCGTATCAGCGTTTGAAAAATCGTTCAAATGTGCACCTTGGTTTCAAGCAGTAAGTTACACAATTGAAGGAGTTTTGAAATCAACATATGGAGGATATGCATAGCACGAGAGTTGTGCAACAATGGTTTTAGGGAAAGGCGAATGAGATTAATGTTCACTCCTCATTTACGCGACGATTTATCAAGATCTTGATGTTTCCACCTGTAGTGAATGAAGGATTAGATAAGTTTGCAATCACGCTACCATTCAAATGTTCTCATCCGCCTTGAAGACAAGTGGTTATTATGTCAGACATAAAACTGTTATGGTCCTTGTCACTTGATACTATTTATGCATTTTATATAAAATATGTACTAATAGGCTTTCGATCTTGAAACTCATAACAGTTAAATTAGTACTATTTAATTGAAAATATTAATTTATCCCAATCATGAATCATGGACCCGGGTATGTCCTTAAACTACGTCCGAAGGAGAGGTATGGGCACTGTGAATGACATCTCGCTTTGTGTGGTAGGGCACAGGACAGCGGATGTCATTCCAGATCTAGAGCAGAGCCCAACTGGGGTAGTACCTCCACCTTACAGAAAACCGCAGCCAAATAACACTAGACCTACTCATAGTGTTGTGTTCCTGCCGGTGAGTAAGGTTACCAGAGCTCAACGAGGGTGCGGAGCGTTAGGGTCGGCAACGCGCACGTAACTCCTCTGGAGTTGCAGGCAGCGGGCCGTATGCTTGTTTGCCACCGACGTAGTATAAAAAAAATGAAGTTCAGTTCCGTAAATCCAATTTTTTTTTATTGTATAATGCCTGTTGCATCCCGGAAGTCTTGTTAACGAAAAGGCTACGTTAACCGAATAATGAATAGTAGATTGTTAACCAAGGGATGAAAGGCACTCATTTCTGCCGAGGTGTCTTGGCGCTCGAACGCAGTGAGAGCGCCAATAGTCCGAGGCAGAAATGATGCCTTTCACCCGAGTTAAACACTCTACTTTTCATTTCGAATACGAGGAAAGTAAAATGCATGTGTTTTTTCAAAAACATGACGAATAATACATTTTTATAGTATTTATTGAGGGAACTTTCAATTAAAAATTCAGGCAAAAGTATCGTTATTTATGGAATGGAGAGTCAAGTATCACAATGGAAATTGTATAACAAATCCATTTAAACTCAAATTTCAATTGCTTATCGTAAAAAAATTAAAAATATCGTACTTCGAACGTAAAATGCTCTAGTGCAGACACGTATCATTTTCTGCGCACCTTTTAGAACAACAATGACCCTCTTTCAGAGCATGAGAAATGAAAAGTATTTTTTCACACAAGCTTCATATCATAGCGTACAAATCAAAACAATCAGCTGACCGATCTTAAGTAAAACAAATGAGCTGTCATTTGTGTCGAACATTTGCAGATATCGGTAAATCTGTAACCTTAAAGAGTATAATAAAGACGCATCTGCATTGTTACTTATATCGGTAATAAAAGACAGTCGAAAATTAATGAGTAATGACAATAATAATTGTCTGTTGCGACTTTCTAAATGTTTTGGTTCCCATACTTCACTATTAACTTTACCATGTTGAATAAAATATATAGTTGTACATGTAGGTATCTATTAGTTTTTTATTATTTTAATTTGCTTCATATCCGGTTCTTTTCTTATCGATATCGGCATGTAAATTTTACAAAGTAATTTTGTACAGATTTCAGATTGGCAAGACAGAAACCTACTATATTCTGTCCGCGACTTCGTCTGCGTGGAATGATGCGACGATTGATATCTATTGTCCTTCTCCGGGCATCAAACTATCCTATCCCCATACTAAATTTGATCTAAATCGGTTCAGCGAGTGCGGCGATGGCGGTATTAATGTAGCAAGTAGCAATTATAATGAAGTCCGCCTTGTTAAAATGAGATATAAAATTATAAACTGAAATAGATCATATACTCAAACAAAAGTGACCATCAAGCCCTCCAGTGGTGGAGGCCGGATACCTACGAACCGGCTTTGAAACAGTTAAAGAACACTACTTTTACAAATATGTACGTAATTAAGAGGGTCATCCATTAATTACATCACACGTTTAGGGGGGCGGGGGGGGGGGGGGTTAAGTAAATGTGACATGTTGTGACAAGGGGGAGGGGGGAGTCACAAACTTTGTGACATCACTTTAACTTATTTAAGTTAATTTATTCGCTGTACAGTTAAATAGCAAGTTTTTAGATCCGTTCCTAATCTATTTGGGTTATAAAGTTACTAAAACTTTTGATAAAATTGTGACGTCACAACAGGGGGGAGGGGTTTGCCAAATGGGACCAAGTGTGACAAGGAGGGGGGAGGGGTCAAAAAACCTCGAAATTCGTGTGACCTAATTAATGGATGAACCCTAATGGCTCGGCCATACATTGCCGCTGTTACAGACAGTCAAGAGCACCATCAATAAAATGCCCGTCAGTGTGTAAACACCCTTACACACCCGGAGAGGACATATCGGTGCATCTGTAACCTATAGCACAATAAGAAGCGGCATTAGCGTTAAGCAACGCCGCGGACAATAGTTATGCAAATAGTGACATTATTGTATCGGTGGCGTAACCCGTGTATTGTGGTGTTACTACGTAAAGGACGTCACTGCAATAAAACACGTTGTTGTTCTTCGGCCAACTTCCAAAAAAGGTTCTCAACTCAAAACGTCTATTTTTAATAGTACAGTCGAAGGCAAAAATATCAATACAGACAAATGGCTCAAAAATATGTGAACACGACTTTATTATCTAAGGTGTAAGAGCGTACACATATTTTTGAAACTTTGGGATTGTATATATATTTATGCCCTTGACTGTACAGGCACGGACTTTAATTGTTGAGCCATTTAGGGTTTACTTTATATTGGACTGATGCCTTACACTTTGCTCAGAACATGAAATGGAGATGGGCTGGTCATGTGACTAGGCTCAACGACGGGAGTTGGCCGAGGTGGGCAGGAACGGTGACCAAATGTAAAGGGCACTAGGGCTCTAGAAAGAGAGGACATCGACTAGCCACGTGGCAGGACGAGATTGTTGCCACTGCGGGCAAAGGATGGCAAAGCGTAGCAAAAGAAAAAGTCAAATGGAAACAGCTGGAGGAGGCTTTTAACCAGAAGAAGGGGTCTACAATAGAAAAATAAAATAAATTATTATATTGGACACTTACTGTTCATACCGTTAGTATTTACAACCAAATCAGATTGATCCTAGTTATGGATCAACAATTAGTCTGTGACCGTGCCAAACAAATAATTTCACTAAAACGTTCCTGGCTTGCTAATATAAAATTGGAACTACATATGTTATTTTCTGAGATTTTTTCTGTAAAATTCCTTGTGCCATAACATATAGATAAGATGATACATGAAACAGTGGTCAAGTATTTCAATCAACACGTCAACTTAAGCGTTACTCAGTTATGCAAACAGTAGGTGGGTATATAATTTATTCTGCATGAACAAAATGAAAAATTGAGATTAGATCAAATCTGACCAGCGAACAATGAAATAACAGATTCATATTAGCTTTCTCTGTTATATAATAAAACACATAATAAACATTTAAGTGCTCCGAAAGAGTTATAAAATTTTGTGTAAAAAAACATAATAACATTGTAATTTGCTGTAAATCAGATAAATTTTACTTACTTACTCATATTATAACTACATTAGGTAAGTTGTGCTTAGAGAACAATTGCCATTGCCACCCGTATCAAGCTAGCATAAAAATACTGCAGTTTAGACAAATTACGGAGCATTTTGGAACGAAGTTCCTTATCGGATATAAAAAAGTGTAAGATTTTGCCGTCACAAACCATATTACTGCGATAGATGCAAAAGTTTGATATTGGCGTCACATACCACATTATTGCGATAGATGCAAATGTTTAATATTGGCGTCACATACCATATTACTGCGATAGATGCAAATGTTAAATATTGGCGTCACATACCATATTACTGCGATAGATGCAAATGTTAAATATTGGCGTCACAAGCCATACTAGAGAACAGAACAGAATAAAACAAGACCCCAAGACACGAGAGCACGAGAACACAAGAACACAAGAGACAAGCCAAGGCAAAAACATGACCATAACCATGAGCATGAACATGAACACGTCACCAGCCTTTCTTAACCTTGTTCCAACGGAGTGTTCCACGACACTCACCATTTTTTATTAGTATTCCGTGCAAAACTTTGTTTTGACAAACGGAACACTTATGGGATCACTTCGGTCTTGTATATTTTTGTACGTTTATTTTACTTAAATATTATGTTATTAGTTAGTTTCTTCTTCTACCTAGCGTTTTTTCGGTCTATTGTCAGGGTCCGCTTATACCTAAATATATGCAGGGTATGCTTATACCTAAATATATTGAATGCTTATAGTAAACATATTGTTATTTTATGTAGTACCGATAAAACTACCCGGTGGATAGGTTAAGTCGTTAAGTTAGTAGTAAGCATATGCAGGACCCAAGGCCCAGGCTTGCCCGCAAATGGCGCAGGATAGGAGTGCCTGGAAGAAAGTGGTGCTAAGCGTCTGTGGTAATCATGACTCAGCAATGAGGACACGACTGGAAAGAGAAGATTAAGGCGATGTCAATGTTAAGTCAGGTTTTTCAAATTGACGATGTGTTGTTGACAAACTTTCGCTATCTACGAAAATGTAAGTGCCAGCGCCAAGCTCGTCACGTTTTTTATAATAATCGTTTAGTTAAATTGTGGGTCAAACCGATTAGCAAATAATCGGACACGCATCGGTCACACGGCATCCCACACACCATTTCGCCAATATTATGAAGGCGAAAGTGAACTCTCACTGTCTAACCTAAAATGTAAAACTACTGGATTTGCGAACTAATCTAGGGGAAAAACAAGCTATTACATGATTAAGGCTTTTAGTCGAAATTAAGTTGTATTCTATGGAATTAGAGTAGCAATTTGAAGGAAGGGTGGGTTAGTGATGATCGTTTGCGAATGTTATCGTAGTGGTATTGGTACAAAGTCGCGGGTCGTGGGCGGCATGTCGCGGATCGGTTGAAACACGACCGCCCACGGGTCGAATAGTAAGTAGCGATCGATTTTGTTATGCACGGAAGCTGATAGGCCAAGTTTTAATGGTTGTTTATTCTCTTATCTTCTGACGGATGCGGACCGATAACAATCTAATTAATCTGCATTTAAACAAAATAGAATTAGAAAATTGTGTTGTTCAACAACGCAATTTTGATTGTATCTCGACTGTAGAAAAAAAAGTAGTTATGTATTTAATTTATAAATCTTGAATATTTTGCCATAGCCGGCATAGCCTAGCAGATATTATTTACTTAGGTATAATACTACCCAAGAAAATAATAGTATTTGTAGTATTTTATAATACTATAAATAGTATAAATGCGAAAGAAAGTCTGTCTGTTACCGTTTGCACACTTAAACCACTGGAACGATTTAGATGAAACTTGTTATAGAGATAGTTATCTATCATCCTCATCATCCCACGCAGACGAAGTCGCGGGCAGAAGCTAGTATACTTAATATTTCATCTTATTATTTAGGATCTAGCAGTCAAACTTGGTTATTTGTTTCGCTTTACTAACTTGATTCATTTTCTACCGAGCCGAAGCGTCAGTAGATATGCCATTCTTGCTCACAAGGTAATACAAGTCGTACAGTAAACTTTTATATCATAATCAACTGCCAATATCGAAGGACAACTCCATTTTATAATTATTAGGATTTGGCACTTATCTGTCTATAAAGTGTTGATAGAATAGAATAGAATAAGATTTTATTCGTAAGCACAAACATTACATTATTATTGATATTATAATTAAAGGCTAACTAGAACATTAAACGTAATCTACAAATTTCTGCGTGAATAAGATTTATTACGTGGGTAGTGTCAGCAACAATGTCATGCCATCAATAGTAGCGAATGAAATAACGCGCCAAAAGGATCTGCCAGCCTGCAGTAGGTACTCTTCCAAATAGAGCCACATTTCTTCAGTTCGCGTACAAAAGTATTTGTTATATTTAGTCAAATTGTTTTACATACTCTTTGTCTGATTCTACATTAGTTTACTACGAAGTACTACGACTTTGTTATCATTTTAACCTGTTTATTACACTAGATTAGGGGCCAGCAAGCCGCGGATCGCGAGCCGAATGCGGCTATTCAAGTCACACAAAATATTGAGTCTTGAAGTTTCCAGGTCCCAGACTAAGGAAAACAACGTTTGCGGCTCTTTGAGGTTTCTAAAACTAGTGATTTCTACTGCGGTTGGCTCTTCTCAAAAGTTTGCCAACTGTGTGACTAGAATAGTATTTTATGCAACAGGTACATAATCAGGGTTCTTAAAATTCAAGGGCCGAAGTTACAAAACGAAACGATGTTGAGTTATAAAGACAGGCCCGAGAATTTTAAGACCTAATTATGTACCATTGCACACAATATTTTTTTCTAAGACAGCAGCCAAGCACCTAAAATTATGAATAAAATTAAAGTAAATAATTGTTTGTAGATCTTTGCCTCGAAGTCAGAATAAAAAAAAAAGTACAACAGTTGCATATTATTGTATGAATATTCCTAAGAACACTGCTGTTAGGATAAGTGCTGGAGTAAAAAAAAATAATTAACATTCAATAGATTTTAAGAAATACTGAGATTTTCGGAAAGAGAGTAAATAATTTAACGCTTGAAGTAGTCGGTATTACACGATGCATGTCTTTATTACGTATGTATTACGCTTTAGCTTTTATTAACTATCCAGGAAGTTAAACCAACTAATCACATAGGTATCCACGTAACCAAATCGCGTAAGTATCGCACCCTACTTATCATTTGATCGTGACACCCGTCCTTGGCGTTTCCCGGCGGCCAGGAAAAAGGGTACTTACATCATAGAGAAATTAAGTCAGCTTACAGTGCTTACTTCATACATCAGTTTCCTTACTTAATAATATTAAGTTGTATCGAGTTCTAAACTTAATAATAATACGTTGAGAGCTTAAATCTTATTAAAAACAACTGTCCGTAAAGGTCGGTAAAACTTATTATAAATAGCATGTTTATAAAATATGAGCTGTCTAGGGGAACGTAACCATGGCAACGCGTCGCGTATCACTAAAAAGTTTTACCCAAGTCCAAAATGGGGGCTATAAATAGATGTATAGAGTCGGACCACGGTAAGTTTTCATGCCAAGTGCTACGGCAAGTACAGAGCTTAAATAGGAATGTGTATATTCTTATTACCGCCAAGTTTGTGCAAAATTAGCGTGGTCAGAGTCTAGACAAACCGCGGGTGTGGGAGGTAGGTATATGCGTAACACACACGTAACTAAACATAACTATTACATTTCACCCGTCACCGCCGTCCCCGGGTTTAATTACGAACTGATTAAAACACAATTGTGCAGAAAGAAAGTTCTCGGACAATGCCAATGTGCTAATGTTACGTGTCAAACTTTCGTCGCTGATAATAATGTTATCAAATCGACTGTATGCTTACGCAAATTGATATCTCTCAGGTATGCTTCATTCGAATTGGAACTTTATTTTTTAATCATGAAATTCTATTTTGACAACGTGTTCTTAAGTTAGATGCGAGCTTGTTGGAATAAACAAAATGATTGGTTGGTTAAAGGAAATTAGACTTTAATTACTTGATATTAAGATATAACAGGCAACAGAGACAATTTGGTATATTTAATAAGGAATGTTTGATAATTAAAATTTTGTGTGTGATAGGAGCGCACAATAGAGTTATCGCAGCATCTGTTAGTGAATGGAGTCGATGGGAACTATGTGATAGCTTATTCGCGAAAAACGAGTGCTAGTTCCGGTAGTCACGCAAATAATAATTTATCTATCGAAATCATCGTTATTAGTCTAGTGTCCCAAAAACTCTGGTTTTATTTATGTTATCAATTGAATGTTTGCTTTGAAATATGAATTATTTATTAAACTTACGTATTTGTGACGTTTTCAACCAGAAGGTACCACATTGTCGGTTGTCGATAAGGTTGATTTCTAATTGAAGCTATATCGAAATAGCACCTTACTGACAAGCGACACCCTCCCTTTTGGTTGAAAATGGCACATTTATCTTTCTCGAGTAAACTTTGTTAAATGTTTAAAAGGAGCATGTTTTTAATACACACAGTCGAGATTTTTTAATGACTTATACCATGAAAGGACTTGTGATAATCGAATATCACGAGACAAAAGCATCATTCGTATATCGCTTTACTTAATAAACGCATAACTGCACATGCTCCACATTTTCTAAAGAAGATACGATATAGTTTGTCAGTTTGCAGATATAGTTTGTCAAAGGACTGTCTCATTTCAAACATAGACAGAGAGAATCATATCATAAGAAAAGGATGAGTATAGTTTTTTTGTTCTTATTTACTGACAATTTGGTGTGACCAACTATAGATTTCCGTACATTGACCCGCCTGTTGCTATCTCTATTGCACGCGCATAATTATATCTCGAAAGCGTCTCTGCGTTATACCGCATGAAACTGTACGAAAATATCTGTAATTAAATTTCATTTATAAAATATTTACTAGTTGAACAAGTCCCTGTAAGAAATAACACTTCAATTTAGCGAACGTCAATTACTTCTTAAACAGCGTGGGCGCCCCATTATGCACCAAATTTGATAATAACACACCATTCAGCGAACTATTGAAAGTAAACAAACCATCACAGCCCCCGCCTTAATGTAGACTATTACCCAGTAATAAGGTACACAATCGACCTTTAAAGTGTAATAATCATGCTGCTTTAAGTGAAATGACCGGTCGAAAACACTACTGGCTGACATGAACTTTCGAAGCGATTTCGACAAATAAAAGGCAACATTTTCAATTTTCTGACAGATAATTATTATGTAAACGTAACGACTGGCAGTTTGTTTAATTTGCACTTAAGTTAAAAAACTTTAAAAGTGCCCTCGTCTATATAGTTACTTAAAGTGTACAGAACTAATAATTATGTGGGATTTTCGTCGAAATTTAAATAGTCAACTCATGCGTGCGAGGTGCCCCGCTCTGCTCGAGTACCGAATTTGGTTTATGATTAAGCCCTCGCCGATTTCGCCATAGCGACTTGTGCATGCAAGACCCTACAAAATATAAATTACTAACGTTTCTAGCGTTCTTCACCGTTTTGCTAAAATTCCAAGTTAAGGAATGTTTAATTTCGTACCTAGTCCGAACTTGTGTAGGCCTTTTTCTGTCCCTGAATAGAACATGCCTTACAAGTGTTCCTTTTTTACCTCAGGCTCCTAGTAGGTATATTTTTATTTTCCCTCCTAGCATAATAACATAACTTTTTTAATCATTTTTAAGAGCAATGGCAAACATTGCTTCAAATGAAACTGTTCTCGACATCTCCATTATGTACTCACTTTATGTATTATAGAATGTTAATTTTAGATCAAATTAAATGTTTTAATAACTTCCTTATTCACATCTGTACTTATTTTATTAATATAATAAAGTATAGTTTCGAAAGTAAATCAATCAAAGCAAATCAATCATAACTTTTTATTTGCCATTGGCAGAATGATATAATACAGTAGCTACCTACGAAAATTGAATTGATGTTGTTACTTTTAATGAGTTAACCATAGTTTACTTCGTTTTTTAGATTAAAATGAACTCCTCAAATCAGGCACTACATGTAATACCATTTTGAAATAATGAGTAATAATCTCATGTTTACTTCTGCGGAGTTATAAGTACCTACTTAAGTAAGGAATAAACATTTTTTTGTACGAAACAAGGATAGATATGATGAGACCAAGATAATTACCAATGATACAAAAATAGGTCTAGTTTGTTATAGCTCGGACTTTGAAGAATGCTGTTTTAGTACTGGCGATATACCTTAAGACACACAACCCATAGTATAGGATTTAATTAAACCTGCCTTTTCTATAGGATATGTTACACATTGTTTCAAATTAGGCAAGAGTGGGGGATCATTAGTGAATAAACTACTAAATCGATTACTAAATCAAACTTCAATTCATGTTGAAAACTACTAAACCAAACGTTTAAACATTATGCGATCGTGTTAAATCTAACTATAAACAGTTAATAAATCGATCGACCATTTTTTTTATCCAGGATGATTGATCTGCTGAGAACAGGTTCGACAAATAAAACAACATTCAAAGGGCGTATGAACAAGAGATACAGTAATACATACGTCCTTCTTATTATAAGTTGAGCAAACAAGTCTGTGCATAGTGGCAGCGAGCAAAAAGCTGTAATTAGCTTTAAATCTTATCGATGAGATGGGACCGCGACCGGGCTGTTCAGTGTTCATTCCCAACACTTAACGTGTCGTCTTAACCAGTTTAAATGCGAAGCCCGATAAAGAATAGATTTAATGAAACTGAGGGTCACATTTTTAATGGTGCTCGCGAGGCAAGTGCGTTAAGAAATGCAGTCCTGACGTCGGAAAGTGCTGTAATTTGCAATGATTAACGGTGACAAAAAGATGGAAATAAATTTGATGGTAGAGAATTTATGCTGAAATAATAAGGTTGTGTGGAAGTTGAGTTTTTTATTGGCCAAAATGCTGTGTTAATTGTCTGGGAGGTTTATGATATAATTGGTGATTTGGGTTTTATTTTGTTGTCAGCGTTAAGAGTCAAATCAACCTACCGCCAAAAAACCGATCCCATACAATCGTAGTTACGCTCTTATTTTACAACGACGTGATGTATTATAAATTCAATAAACGCGATATAATCCGTTTTTATAAATTTATTTCTTAAAACGACGTGCGTAAATTATATGAAACTTGGCATGAACATTTAAGTAAATGACAACAACTAAATAAAAAAAATAAAGTTTCATTCTATATACATATGTATATCCCACTGCTGGGCACACGCCTCCTCTCATGCGCGAGAGGGCTTGGGCTATAATATAATAGTCCCCACGCTAGCCCAATGCGGGATTGGGGACTTCACATACATCTTTGAATTTCTTCGCAGATGTATGCAGGTTCATTTGATATTTACCACTACCTTTTCTGCGAAGGAAAACATCGTGTAAAATTGCGCTTATTTAAAAAACATCCGTTAAAAACCTTGTGCATACTTCACGAGTGGCGCACTGCTGGTGTAAAAAAAACCTATTTAATTTGCACAAAAGTTAGCCTTTGGCTGTGCTTATGGTAACTAACAGTCTATGTTACTAAAGTATAGCTAGGTGTGTGAACGCAACTTTCGACATGTTACCCGAAGTTAGACGCAAAAAACACAGATGTACCCAATAGATGCAAATATCTCTTTGTACTGTTCATTACACTCTCAAAAGTGAGATGAAAGTGATTGGTCCGGCGAGAGGAACTCCAAACTCGTGTATACGTAGATCTATTTATGTTTTTTTTAACGATAAATTTCACCTTGCCATTGTTTGTATTGATGTTTCTCTGATTTGCCGATATGTAGAATCAATCTGTACTTTCTTTTAGACGGACAGGGATTCCGATTCGAATTTTAGCAGGCCACAATGGAGATTTTTTTCGCACTGACATTGACGGGTCATTGACTTTTTGGTGATAGTTGAAAGGGAATGCCTCGAAAGAAATGTGTATTCAATGCCATTGTCAGATAGCAATCGTTCAATTCGTTTTGTGCGGCTAATTCACTATTGGTACTTA
Organism: Cydia strobilella; assembly: GCF_947568885.1. Lineage (NCBI taxonomy): Eukaryota > Metazoa > Arthropoda > Insecta > Lepidoptera > Tortricidae > Cydia > Cydia strobilella. Next base: position 19,861,023 of record NC_086044.1, read on the forward strand.
TGTAAAGTAGTCGTAACCGCTGCACTGTTGGTGGTTAATTCACATTTAACGGTCCTGCCTAACTTTCAAATTATAACTTGTCATATTTCACAACTATATAGTGTAATAATAAAGTATGGTGTATAAAAACCGGACAAGTGCGAGTCGGACTCGCCCACCGAGGGTTCCGTACTTTTTAGTATTTGTTGTTATAGCGGCAACAGAAATACATCATCTGTCAAAATTTCAACTGTCTAGCTATCACGGTTCATGAGATACAACCTGGTGACAGACAGAGGAGTCTTAGTAATAGGGTCCCGTTTTTACCCTTTGGGTACGGAACCCTAAAAAGGTAGGCTAAGACTGGCTTTCGAACGGATTAGAAATATGAATGTCTGATTTATTAACTTGGAACTTAATAATCTTAATTATTTAAGACAGTTAAAGAAATTTGTAAGAGAAAGCTAATAATTAAATGTTAAGAATTAAAACGCGAGCTGCGTTTATCACCCGAAATTTGCAGTATTTTTCCTATTTCCCTACGCATTCCGTGACCTGCGTGTGAGTCACGCATGTTAATGTCATTGAGAGCAGACGCGGCGGCGCGCGCGCGTGACGGTGCGCAGAACATAAGGCGCAGAAAATCCACTAGTCAGTGCCGACTGCCGATTAACCCACTACATAGTATAAAACAAAGTCGCTTCCTGCTGTCTGTTTGTCCCTATGTATGCTTAGATCTTTAAAACTACGCTAGTTAGGCAACGGATTTTGATGAGTTTTTTTTATAGATAGAGTGATTCAAGAGGAAGGTTTATATGTATAATTTGTAAAGGTTTTGTGTAAATTACTTGAACTACCCGTGCGAAGCCGGGGCGGGTCGCTAGTAAGTAATACAGTCATAGGGCAATATTTATTTATTTATTTAGGGAATTTGATGGGTGACCCCGAAAAGAGGGTGGCATCATGGTCTAGAAATACTTGGGATGTCAAAATAATCCGTTACTGCCCCTAGTCTAGTACTAAACGATGAATGACGCGAGTCTACAGCCTTATGCTTTTGACTCCTTTTGAGCATTGGTCTTCTTGTGTTGGTAAAGTCAGTCTAGTCCACTATCAACAATCTAACACTAGCACATGAAGCTTGATTTGTAGACCCAGAGACTTGATAAAAGTCGTATCCCCTTTGTACCACAGAACAGAGCAAATAACTATATACGTCACTCATTGGATTCCATTGCAGTATTATACACGTTGCAACTGCTAATAAAGGCCTAATTAGGCCTCGCAGCTAAAGAAATGCCACACGTCTTCGAAAACGCATAAACCTTTGCAAGTAAGAAGTATTTAAGTACAGTTGGCACTCGGTAATCTAAGCTGAAATTTTTACCCTTTGCCGGATTGTTAGAACTGCCGGATTATTGGATTTGTATGTGAAATAAAAGTATATAGAAAATAAATTCTATATATCAAATGCAACCGTTCTGTTATCCGGCGTTCGGCTGTGTAAACTGCCGGATTCGTGCGGGCCGAGCGACTACTGCATACAAAAAAGACGAAAGAACTATCTGGGCCTGCGTGCGCTGTAACGGAAGCGCAGGGCGGCGCCCGCGCAGGTAACGGCTATTGACGCGACACAGATCGGTGCAGTAACACTGCGTAACGAGACTAACGAGGACTTAAATAGCACTACACGCCACAAATAGACAATATAGGATCTCTATAAAGTCCGCTTGGTCGCAAACTAATCTTGTAAATGGGTCCAGGGAAGTCAACTCCGACATTAAACAGTTTTCACCTTTGTGTATATTCCCTGATGTATTTTTACGTAATGGAGTAACTCCGCAAACTTATCCGAAGATATACCGTAGGTAGCCTTATACATATAGATAAAGACACCTTGATACTAGTCTTTTCGAGAGTGGTAACTGCCATCTGACCTTACCCTAAGAGGAAACTAGGCTTTATGGGGATTAGACTAAATCGGTCTAAGCTTGTTTTCCATCACCAAAAAAAGCTAGCTAATACAGAATTATATGTCGTAGCTTTCAGAAATTCGACAACAAGCCTAAGCTCGAATCCACGACACATTTTGATAATTAAACCGCACTACATTAAACCACTCCTCACACATTATGACCTTAGAAAGCACTAAAGTATACTATTCCAAGCACCTGCGCTCTATTTCGTTAATCTTGTCACCCATGAAGCCTCGAGGCCCTCGGAAGAAGCTATTAGCGAAATTATGCGCCAGCGACCCAATGACCGCGTTCTGTTCTGACCACGTAAGGCAAAAACTACTTAACGCACTAAGAAACTCTTACGGAAAAACGAATTTTTGCCTTGATCGTGGCATTGGAGAGAGGCTTGGAAACAATAAATACGGAAAGTAATTGTATGGGAAATTTTTAATAACCAGCGCGGCAGGTTGAGAAATCTCAAGTTCGGGGAAAAAATTCGGGGTTGAAGAACTCGAGCATAAGTAGCTCATCCTTGAGAGGATACTTTTACTACCGTTTCACTACTGATACAATTTATTTAGTAAATGTACATTCTCATGGTTAAGACGTCCAAGTCGCTTTCTTTGCAACACGTCAATATTTGTATTTATTATTCCAAAAATCAATGTTACCGTGAAATAAGAGAACAAACGGCATAATCAGCACGGGTTATGCCGACGAAAGATGTTTTGCGACAATCGGAAGTGTGTCAGTCCGAATGAGAATCGCAAGTCAACTTTAACCCACTTCTCTGGAATTGAGCACACATATCTTTGCGACATGTGTCTTCAACCGTGATTTGATGTGTCGTAAAAAGTTTTATGTGTAATATTTTACGAGATGATTATATTGCTAATAGATACTCGGACGTATACCTACCTATTTGTATCTAATTATTGGTCAACAAAACACATTAGTGGAAAAAGGGCATTGTGTCAATAAAATCTCCGGAAGTCATAATTGCACCAGAAATTAAGGAATCAACCTTTCCTCGGGTCAATAATAAAATAATGAGTATTTATTTGATTGCTTGTTCTGTTAGTCTTTTTTTTTGTAACCAAAAAGTATAGCTCATTCACAAGCTGATTACAAGCAAAACTACATTATTCATTCCTAATTCCTGTTAGTTGACAGTATTCTGGGAAACATACTTTGACGCTCATAATTTATTATTATATTCCTTTAAGTACAAGAAGTTCTTATAAAAATGTTACACTCTACTCGATAATTATGAGCTACAATAGTTACAGGGCCCTTCAAAACTCTATAGTATCCCACGCGAGTCCATCTGACCTGACTACCTGCAGACAATGCTAGGCGCAAGTGGCCGGACTGGTCGGGAACCTGTCCCCGGCTGTTTGGGCACCCGGTCAGTGGGTCAGCGCGGGCCACGAGCGGTAGCGGGCGCGAGTTCCGAAACAACACGTTAGCTACGAGCGGCAGCGGGCACATACCGAAACTATACGTCAAGTTAGTGGACACTTCAGAAACCTACAGTATCCCACGCGAGTCGACCTGATCTACCTGCAGACAATGCTCGGCGCATGTAGCCGGACTGGTCGGGAACCTGTCTCCGACCGTTTGGGCACCCGGTCACTGGGTTAGAGCGAGCCACGAGCATCAGCGAGCTTACGAGTCTGGCGACACCCGAAAGGATCGCGCCCTCTTACTAAATTAGTATGGGATGCCTGGTGACCGCGAGTTGTCTGATATAGTTCATCGTGTAGGTAAATTAAAATCATCTAGCAGATACAATAACTATGTAGTGCAAACAAGCAGTAACATAAGCGTACATTTAACTTAAAAAGCTTTCGATAATTACTCGTTACAAAAAACATAGACAGAAGAAAAAAAATTATGTGACTCGTAATCCATTCCATGTTGGGTGTGTGGATAGGATGATTGAAACGTTAACTAATTTTGTACAGAAAGTGAAAAGTAAATAAACGTCAATTACTCATTTTAAAGTCCATTCAACAGACGTAGCTACAACATGGCTACAACTCGGATTAAAATCACTAGATAATTATGCCTCGAAACATCACTGACTTTCATTGTAACTAAAAACCCTTTAAATATTCATGACCATGACCATTAACAATTTACTTAAAGATTCTTTCACACGCTTAATTGCTATACACGAATAGTAATTTATTAACCTGATACGGGTAATTTAATCGGAATTCAAGTCCGAGTTTTTTACCCTCTTCTTTAATAACTACATATTTCTGTGTCATAGTTTTTGTTTGTAGGTTTAATTGTTGGGAACTCGCAAGTTCGGAGAAAAATGTTATTGTTGAGGATGGGCCATAAAATAGTGAAATTTTAGTTGAAATCTGAAAGGTATCATCGAGTAATTAAATTAATCTCAAACTATAATTAGGCACAATCGCTAGACGATCCTCTTGTTCGTCAGCTTCGAAAGCATACCATAAAGTAAAGTATATAATTTAATGCAAATTTTATTTGCTATGTGCCTTTAGGTCGATATTTTGACAAAGTTGGCTGTCAACAGTTACTGCTCAAGATACGATTAGGTACATAAAAGGACATAACGAAATTCGTTTCCGAGTTCCGAGCAGTACGATGATTATCCCACAGTTGATCTGTTAGACTCGTAAATAATCAAAATAAGTGCCTACCTTGTGCCATATAAAAAGGTTTTTTTCAAGCAGTGAATATCTTTGTACCACACCCTCATCAATGTGAATGTGACACACATAGGACATACTCATAAATTATGGCATAAAGTTTCCTCTTACACTGCAGTCACTGCACTACACTTCTACACCAATCCAAAACGTCGTATCAACCTTAAAAACCCAAATAAACGTAAGTCCTTCTTAATCTATGACAAATATGTTTATAGGCTTGAGTTTAAACAAATTCCTTCCATATAGAGTTAAAGTAAAAGTGGATTTTCCTAAAATACGCGAGAAAGGTGGCGCTGGCGTAGGAGCCATATACTTAATTATCACGTTGAGGTGTCATGTGTTTTGTGAACTGTAGGCGTATTATGAACTTTATCACGTGATAATAACAAGATAAACAATCTGTTAATTAATAGTCTCTCTGGCAGTGATAAGTGATTAGATGAGCCAAAAAATAGTTATTTGTTATACAAGGGTGCAAAGTTGTATTTTACCCGCGAGTGTAGAATTGAAACACGAGCAAGCGAAAGGATTCTATAGTTGAACGTAAAATACATTTGCACCCGTGTGTAACACAAAACTTTTCACCTCACTATAGCGAGGAAAGCGCAACATCCACAGGCGTTAGATCATCTTCATCACTGGAATCACTAATTTTTTTACGATATTATAACAGAAAACTCTGAAGTTGTGTATTTTTACGCGAGTCGGTGAGAAAAGTTTTTAAGTAAAAAATTTGTTGACAATGTTGACATTTCTGATGAGTATGAAATGTCAACGATGCGTTTTAAAATTGCATCGACTCAACTTGTGCGTTCAGAATTATATTTAACATCATTATAAAAAAAACAACGTTTCTTATGGAATTTTAAGGTGTATGACTTAAAATCATTAAATAAAGCTAAATTTGGTATTTTTTATTAGATTCTCAAACCATTTATTTAATAATAATTAATATCGAACGAACCATTATCATGAGCGTTTTACGTTTTGTTATCTGTCAAGCTACTTAAACACGCTCCATCCAAGGTCAAATTACTTTCCCCACTAGTGGATAAAACGCGTTTTTCCCCGCTTGTTTTGAAGGATAAAAGACAACTTTCCGAGCTAGTGAGGAGAAAAATTATTTATTATTTACATATACTAATGCAGTAAATGCATTGTAAGTAAAATAAGATATTGTCGAGATATTAACAAGTACGTACGTTACACTTTTCAGTCTCGTTAAAACTTTAAATTTTAATCGAATTTAAACTGTTGTGAGACATACTAACATTAAATAATTTCACGGTTTACGGTCCTAGGCTCTCCGAAACATGTCGCGCGAGTGACTAAAACAAGTGAGTCTAAAGTTCTAAACCGTGAAATTATTTAACTTAAAATTTTACTCGGCTCTTTCTACCAAATCTACACATTCACACTCATTCCATTTCCAAACAGTTACTATTATTGCAATTACAAATACAGCATTGGGACCTCATTGCACACTCGATAACACCCCACGGTTAATTAGAACTGTGACATCATAATCCACTCTATTTTACCCTCTATCACTATATAGCCAAAGATCACATTAGGATGCATCTTTGAAGTTGGTTACCTGACAAGTAGTTTTAAACTTTAATTCGTTAATTATAAGGTTTATTTTGTGTTAGTTGTTGAATGAATCAATGCGCCGGCGGTGATTTGATCTGCTTACTTCTGCTATGCTTCTGCTTGTAATTGTTAATGAACTAACAGCAACTCTTAACTGAGCATCCGTGGGCCTTATGTCTTTGCACTGAGGTTTACATTCAGACAGTGTGGACGATGTTACAACAACACACGCCATTTAGCAGAAACGTACGGAAAAGGAGTTGATTCTGAAAGTGTAAAGTGTGTTAATGCTAACTGAGTTGATCTATTAGGAATGTTATGGACAATAAATCTGTTTGAAATTAGGACCGTATCGGCGTTTCCTCGGCGGATATGAATAAAATTAGCAATATAGTATTTAATAGTTTTAAAGTATACGGCTCGAAGTAGGTAACTACGAAACTTTAGTTTGGCATACTTTACTACACATTGTTATAATAGTATATAGATGTTTGACAAAAGGCTATTTATTATCATTACCTAATGTGTCTATTTACAAATGTTTACTTCAACACTAGAAGTAAATACAGACTGAAACAGTTCTAAATACATATATGTAGCACAAGCTGTTTATAGGTACATTATATTCGTGTAGCTTATATTATGCACCACCTGCCTAAATTAGAGACAGGAAAACCAAATAACGACCTGGCAAACTAAAGGTACACTTATTATAGGCTGAACGTAAAATTTTAAAGTAAGACCATTAATTAGCTAAAAATGTCATAATAACACAACACATGACCTTAAACTTAACCATAATAGTAGGACAGTACAGTACAATAATGCACATTAAAATGTACAGAGCGAAATTAGACAACAGCAGGTGGATCGGCAACTGCGCGCCGCATTCCGAAGAGTCACCTGCCGACGCCGCAGCAGTCGTCGCAAAAACGCTAATCGTAATCGCCATTGTTGCTAATGATACAGCTTACGAGACAGATACTTTGAAAACCGAGAGCCTGCAGGTTATTTTACTTCAGAAAGGCCATACTCAATATGTAGTTATTCCGTGATGTTCTTAGAGTATATCGTGAAGGTTAAGCGATCCTCTCAAACATAACGGACGATTTACCTTTACATAAATTATAGTGTGTTAATGTTAATACAGTTAAAATAATACCATGATGTCCAAGTGTAAAGGTGCAATCAAATCAAATTGAACATATTTTACCTGAAAAGAAACAAAAATCAACATTAGAAAAGTCAATTTAAAATTAACGAATATGTAAATTTTACGACGTTTCAAATTGGCGAATAAAATTCATGTTTCACTAATAAAGTGCCTAATTTAAATCAGGTTTTAAGATCGATGATACGAGTAGAACAGGTCGAAGTCTACGTAATTAACACCTGACGAAGTTCACGCTGGAATATGTGGCCGCCATAGCCACGTGCGAGCGATTAAATTAAAAAGGCAGTCCCAATTAAAGGTGGTTACACGCAACTCGATTTATTAGATCCAGTGTAACATGGTCTTGAAATCCGTAAGGAACTACACGTATTCGGAGAACTCTGGTGTTCTATAATCAACTTTCCTGCATTTGGCAAGCAATCTAAATGGGACCCCATACTACAACATTTTATCGGGACGTTAATTACCTCTATACAGCCTTAATCCTTACTGTAGATAATGTAACCACTTGTGTTATCGTGTTTTGTTTATAAATCAGTAAAGTATGTAACAACGTGTGTTAATACTCTACGTACGTACGTCTTTATTTAGTTTACGCTTGTTAATGATTGAAAACTCCATTTTGTCAGAATGGAATGAACAAAGGATTTTTGTTAAATAAGTCACAAGTTTTACTATTTTTGGTGAAACAATCGCTAACCTTCAATTCAGCAGTTACTTCAATTTTAGCACAAGACGACATTTTTTAGAAATATAATTTAATTGTACATATTTTGCTTCATGGGAGAAATCATTATTTGACTAAGTAACAAGCGAAAACAGTATCATTAAAAGTAAATACAGAATTAAAGTGTCTTTAAAACCAGGGATTGTCGATCGAGTAATTCCGCACTTGCACTTGCAATCCTATATAAGTTAACACGTTTCTAATGTAACAGGATAGTAAATAAATAAGTATGGTCGAAACGGTTGCTGTAAGCTTTATGTTTCATAAAAACCATAAAGATAATGCAATTTATTGCGCGCAGTAAAATGTAGCGAAGCTGATGTAAGTTACTGTTGTTTAGTTGGGCAATGATGATAAACCATAATAATAATAAAAACATTGATTGAAAATACTTCAGTGTATACATTGTGTTTAAAATAATAACTACTATTATTACTGGCACTTTGAGGTTACTGTGTGACTAGGTAGATTTTTGTGAGATTGTCCTATAATATTTATTATTTATAGCAATTATAGCACTGCAGACTATGAACATATCAATTCAAAATTCAACACCACCAGTCAAATTCAGTGCTAATACGGGTTAATATGAGGGCCTACAAGTATTTCCCACATCTCCAAGATGGTACGATAAGCATGCGTTAAGGAGCCAGAAAGCTTGTCTAATGGGATAGCCAAGCGATGGTATCGCGCGGCGCCGGCGACAACCCAGCAATTCCGAGGAAAGTCCCTCTTTACTCCGAGAATACATAATAATGAAAAGCTGAACGTTAGAAACTGCGCTCGAAAAGGAAATCAATTAATAAATATAAATAAATAAATAAATAAATATTATAGGACATTCTTACACAGATTGACTAAGTCCCACAGTAAGCTCAAGAAGGCTTGTGTTGTGGGTACTTAGACAACGATATACATAATATACAAATACATAAAAACATAGAAAACACCCAAGACTCAGGAACAAATATCTGTGCTCATCACACAAATAAATTCCACAATCCTTTTTAAACAACAGTAACAACAAGCGTGTATCGTTTACTGTGTAAACAATTTTAAACGAGCATTTACTAATATTAGCGCATTAGTAGGAACACGCAAAAACCAATCAAACACTTGCTGTTATCACTTCAAGATTTAACGGTCGGACGAGAACCGGTCGTACGAAATACGAAACATTGATATACCGACGTATCAATGACCGTAACCGGTCCCAATGGTTCGTTTTTAACGGAAAACAATTTCAATTTAAAACTGCTAACACAAATCATAGATTTAACACGTTTGGAAGCTCAGAGCTTAATAAGGTTACTAGTTTATTAGAACTGGTTTCGGAGCTTTGTAGAACACAAGAATTGTAATTTGGTCAACGTGATGATATAGAAAAAGTCGGTTGGAGTATTAAAGGCAGTGATTCAATCGAAAGCTTGAATGGGACTGTAATGATGGGCTTTTCGTACACCTGCATAGCGGAACCTTAATTATACAAATCTTGAATAGTAACAAAGTTAAAAAGAAAACTTTAATTTCGTTTGACGGACAGGTACGTTATGGAAAAAACAGAATTGCGTGTGCTCTCGTTTGATTAACTTTCTGCGGCACGAAGAGAAATGAAAAGGGGTTACGAGTGTTTTAATTCTAATTAGCTGGCCAAGAACTCTTGTGATGGAGTAGGAAGAGTAAGTTTTGCGGTCGTGTCGGCTCTAGGTGTCGATGTATCATCGTTTCATCGTATTATTGAATTACTCGCGCTGTGACCGCAGCTAGCGTCAGCTTTCGATTGTGGATTATGAGTACCTTAGGTAAACAAATATTGTATTTCCTTCTGTAACTGTAACCTGTAATATATATAAATGAGTGTGTCCTGGCTGACTGACTGATTCATCAACGCAGAGCCAAAACTACAAAAGCTAGAAAGTTGAGCACAAGAGATAAGAAGCGAACTTAACAAATATAATTTTAAGCTAGGAACTAGAAACTTCGTGAATAGACATTATATTAAAATAAAAGAAAAGTGATTTCAGCGTTTTTGAAAATTCGTCCCTTAAGAAGGTTAAAAATTAGATGAAAGTTTGTATGGGGATCAAATTTAATATTACGTTAGGAACTTGAAACTTCGTAATAAGACATTTTCATATAAAATACGAGATAAGTAATTTCAGCGTTATTGAAAATTCATCCCGTAATAGGGTTAAAATGGGGTTTAAAGTTTGTAACGAGAACAATTTCAGTAGTAGGAAGAGAAAATATTAGAAAGTACGAAAGATAATTTTAGGGGTTGAAAATTCAGTGTAATTTTAAATGTAGAATTCTTTTATATTTTTTGTTTACGCGTGTGCATGTTTCCATTCTATTAATTCATCGTTCGTTCATATCAAGTCTCTTTAAACTCGAGATATTACTTGTAACTGTTAAATAGGTATTACCATATTACCAACACATAATCTTCAGCCATCTAGCTTGATTGCTTCCAGTTCCAGTTCAAACATCTTTAATATCAAACATTGTAACCCTAATTAACCCATAATAAGTAGCAAACATAGATATTGAATAAAGTGTGCAAATGAAATTAACTCCTCCATTACGAGCTCGATTGTGAACAGGAGGACTATTCAGATAGTAAGTTCTTGTTCTCAAACGGTTACGGATATGATCGGTCACCTGTAAACAGTGACATTTCTTCAAACGGAAATGTTACTGTTGATCGTATCCATAAACGTTTGTTAACAAGAAATAACTATCCGAATAAGCCTCCAGGGCGCGGCGGGACCGTTACAGCATCTGCCGCGGCCCCGATCGACTCTTTATTTACTATCTACATTATTTATATACACATTCGCGTCAATAAAACCAATAAATGTCATCTTAATTGGAGACAATTTATCTTTTTCGGATTCGGTAATCGTTTTATCTTTACGGTGTTTAATGGCGAATTGCTATATGCAATTATGCGACTTGAACTTCAGCGCTCCGACGTTTCCTCCAGTGTGTCGAGGACGAGAAAAAAAAGTTTCGTACATCTTATCAACACTGATTTTGGTAACGCTTTTTATGTCCTGTTCATTTCGTTTTTTAGGGTTCCGTACCCAAAGGGTAAAAACGGGACCCTTTTACTAAGACTCCGCTCTGTCCGTCTGTCACCAGGCTGTATCTCATGAACCGTGATAGCTAGAAACCACAAAGGTATTAGGCCTCGGACGTCAGGAATCGAGAACAATCAAGATGAGCGACCTGGAAACTAGGTACGGATCGGAACTGGCCGTGGGCCTAAAGGGTTTAAGTTCACAGTGTCAGTGGCGCGCGGGAATATGCAACGCATTGGCTTGACGTTGTGCGCGAGCGCAAGCTATCTGAATCTTCGGGCACCAGACCAGTGTAAGGTGACCTCATCTTTAATGAACCCACCCAATATAGTGCTAACGAAGAGCAAAACGCGAAGGAACCTTTTTTATGATATAAAAGGGAAACGAGTAATTATTACCGTGGACACCCGCAACACCAGAGGTGTTTTAAGTGCGTTGCCAGCCCTTTAAGGGTTCGGAGCTCTGGGAACCTTACTTACCAACAGGAACACAACACACCTACAAAGTAGCAGTGTTATTATGACTGTGGTCTTCTGTGAGGTATTCACCCAGTTGGGCTGCTCCAGGTTCAAGCGTGACGGCATTTCGTTGTGCCCTACCTCTCGTAAGATCCTGTGTTGACTTCCGGTTCGAACGCCATCTTGATAGTAGCCTCGTGATTAATTCCTTTGTTTTTTGCTCATTAATATTGTTTAATGTGTAATATCGATAGCTTTATTATACAGTAATCTAATGTGCAATGAATTAAGAATTAATCTCAAAGCGTGTTTAACCACCAGTTTGGAGTCAACGGCCGGTAGTCCACGTGCTTCTCGTAAAATCCAGCTATCGGTTTTACGAGACAACTACAACAACCACCGAACAACGTCGTGCTCTAAGAGCATTTGGTATTTCTACCTCTAACCGTGTCTGGCTAGAGCCCTAGAGGCCCACAATTTTATTGTTTACCGTACACTGGCTATAGCCGATGGCCGATATGTTTTAATCAAGAAATATTAATTCGATCCCACGTGGATCCCACTTTGACGTTGGCGTAATCATCGACAGTATCGATGGAGACATACTACCTGAAAAATTGATTGATTGATCCTGTGTTGCTATCTGACCCAGGAGTCAGCAAACTGTGGCTCTTAGACCACTGGAAACAACATTTGCGGCTTTTTGAGAAACCTTAAAACTGACTTAACACTGAGGGCGGTGACCTCTCGCATCAGCAACACTTTAATTTGTAATGCGCTTGGTTTGGCCCGTACCATCGCTAGCGCAGGTTTCTGGTGGTAAATTCTCGTGTTTCGGCAGTTCCTGTCTGCCGAAAGCTTGAGGCCTCGCCGTTATATCGTTAAATTTGAATACTTCATTGCATGAAATAAATGATTCGTTTAAATTCACATGCACACAACACAATCTTATATCGGTTGCTCTATCCCTTCGACTCGCGTACTCAATAGGTTATAGTAATGAGTCAAAGCCGGTTATGGGCGGCTGGTCGAACAGCTGATGGGCAATAACTTTCTTTAACGGTGGCTTTGTAGTTGCTATTCTGTCTATAATGATCAGTTGGAAGTACAAAAAATGTTTCTGGGCAAAAGTTTTGCTCTGAAAACTAATTACTTATAGAAAAGACAAGAGGTAGGAATTAGGATCCTACCTTCACACACAAAAGTACTTCGGTAATTAATTTAGCTAGATAATATCATAAATAGGATGAAAATATACCTACAAAGTTCATAAAATTTTGCTTCAACACAAATCAATCTTTCCGTTGAAGACTAGGTACCTACTGTATCCGGGTTTTCTACGTATTTATAGAAGCGAAGCATACGCTGATATTTATCAATTAACAGTCATGAATGAGATAATGTTATTGTAAAAACCTCTAATGTCGGTTATTTACTTATCAAAAAGACATATTGCCCACCACTGAATTAGCAGACCATGTTCAAACTGTTGACGTTTACGTGACAGCATCGAAACGGCCAAATTCAGTCCAAAACTGCATTATGCATCACCTAATGTTTGCAGGCCAATCAATCAGCCTCATCATCAGTCTACACACGTCCCAGCGGTTTGATTCCAACGGCTAACAAAGCACGAACAATTTAAAAACTCAAATGAGCCAGTATAAGCTATCGCTCTGATTACACATCGTTGTTGAGGATCTAGAGATCTCGAATATGTTGGTATGTCTAATAAATCGAATTGCCTCAGCAATGGGAATAAGGCTGGAGCGGCATAAAGATGAACCATTAACGACCGACCAAACAACGATAACTACCATGCACCATGGACTATACCTCTACCTCCTATAAACTAAACATGCGAAGACTCGCGATTTTCTCGCATAGTCACTTAATTATTTGTGAACCGACCCGTGCTGCTAAGATGCACTCAAAACTATAACAGCACATTATCTTCAGTTTTTTTTTCTTTATTTACACAGACCATAAAAGTGGAAGTTATGTTATAAACGTGTTATACATGCTGTAGTATTAATTGAAATATGTAACACGAATGTTTTGGAAAGTTTCGTAGTGAATTTTTCGGCATTATGGGATTATACAATGGGCTGTGCTCTGAAGAATTGTTTGACATGATGCCAACGGCCGCGTTCTATCACCGCACCGCTCGCCATCGGCAGGGTGTTCATCCTCACACCCTAGCACCTAAATGGTCGCGTACTGTGCGGTTTAAGAGGAATTTCTTCCCGCGTACGCTTCGGCTGTGAAATGAGCTCCCTGCCGAGGTTTTCCCGAGGGGCTACAGTATGGGGTTCTTCAAAAAAGGAGTGTAAAGGTTTTTAAAGGGTCGGCAACGCGCGTGTAATATCTCCGGTATTGCAGGCGTCCATAGGCTACGGTAACTGCTTACCATCAGGCGGGCCGTATGCTTGATTGCCACCAACGTGGTATAAAAAAAATATAGAGCACTCATGGTGAGCGGAGCGGGACCAGCGCCTTGCGCGAGTCCTAAGGGCCACCCTAGAATAGCGTCTTTTGAGCGTCGGCGTCTAGTCAGCGCTATGGAAACTAGCGTCGCTGCGCAGTTGCGTCAAAGTTGCGTCGACGAGCAGTAGCTCGGGAGGCTCTAATCTGGGGTCTCTCAAGTCTAAATGCTCAATTCCCATTATTCGATTAATCCATCGAGCTGATCTGATGATGGGTACAGGAGGTGGCCATATAGGAACTCTGTGATAAAACAACGCAACCTAATTGTGTTTGGGATTTGAATTGTGCGGGTAATTTGCGACAAAAAACCTCAGTAATAGGGTCCCGTTTTTACCTTTTGGGTAAGGAACCCTAAAAACATATTTCATTCATACTTTCCATTCATGATTAATTTGAAGCGGATAAACAAGCGAGGCTCAGAAATCTGTGTTTATATTTCATACTCATCTTGATTACTCTATTGAAACCTTAAAAATATTTGGAATGAATGGCTAGGAAACATGTTCAAGCTTAAACCGTTGGCATCGACTTTGCAAATCAGCACGTAAACATCACCATTTCCACCATCAAACATTCGCGGCGCCTGATATCATCGCTTCAGTCCAGGGATATCATTCCAAATTGTGATGTCGCTGATGATGATGAACCAGTATAACACCTCCCTCCAATTAGCCACAGTTATGTTGGATCTTAAGGTTCTATTTACACTGGTTGACGTGGTCCGCGCTTGCAATGGCTGATAATCCAAGGTCCAACGGTCGCGAGCGTGCAAATCGCGCGCAACCCACCGCACGCGCGCAACCCGTGTAATCGCTAATCTACGCCCAGATCCATCAACACCCCACCCTTACCACGTTGGAATAAGAGCTTTAATAGCAGTACTTCACACCGGGTCACCGACTTTTGTTATATAAAGCGCAGGTTCGACCCCATATGGAGTACTGTTCTCATCTCTGGTCTGGCGCTCCACAATACCAGCTCCTTCCCCTTGACTCCATCCAACGTCGGGCAGTTCGTATTGTCGGCAATTCCGAACTTACTGACGGCTTAGAACCTCTTAGTCTTCGGAGAGACGTTGGCTCTCTTTGCATGTTCTACCGTCTGTACAATGGGGAATGTTCCGAAGAACTTTTTGATCTGGTGCCATCGTCTCGTTTCTATCACCGCACCTCCCGCCAAAGGAGCAAAGCTCATCCTCACTTCTTAGACACATGGCACACCATGAATAAGCGGGCATCCCGCTCGTTTCTTCCCAGAACGTGCAGAATGCGGAATGAGTTGCCTCCTGAGGTATTTCCTTTGTGCTACGACATGGGATTCTTCAAGAAGCGGGTATTTAGGGTTCTCAAGGGTCGGCAATGCTTAAGTGGCTCCTGTGATGTTGCTTACGTCCATGGGCGACGATGCCTGCTTCCCATCAGGCGGCTCCTCTGCTCGTTTGCTGAACATCACATAAAAAAAAAAAACAAAAAAAAAAAAAATAGCGAACTGGACTAAGGAATTCAAGGATACAGCTTGGTGCTGTAGGACCATTGGTTACACTAGTTCGACCGTGAAATGCTGGTGAGGCATGGCATTCGTGAAGTTGAATGACATGATAAAGTATATAGCAACGTCGATGCCTGGATTCACAGTTAAGATATGTATGTGATTTTAATTCAGCATGTAGCACAGACTAGGAGGTAATATTTTACCTTAACATTATGTTACGCTACGTCGTCGCAGGCAGCATTACCGAGTAAATTTTTTTTTTCGTTATATTCATCAAAGGGGAAATTCCTTTGCCCAGCAGGCCAGCAGTGTGTTCATAATAAAGAATAACTTCATTCAATCGTGTTAATGCCGCGTTTCCCATAATTATTTCTTTTATTTTTTATAAGAATAGGATGCACCAAAACCGTCTGTACCTATTCATATTTTGTCAGTTCTGTCTTCTTTGATGTAAATGTTCGTAGCACAAGAATCAAAATAAGATTAATTCTAGTTAACGATACATTTTATAATACCACTCATTAAATGAACCATAAAGCCAGAGATATATTAGTTAGATGTAAATACCGATATTAAAGTGCCGTTGTAGATTTTATTGTTAAAGTTTACCGCAACCTTGGTTACGTGAATGTCATCAGAACCGACGTGCAATTAATCCATTGTAAACATCGCGATTGCGAATACACAGACAGACACGGAAATGATCGCTAAACATTATATGATCTTAATTTACCGTTTAAGTGGTGGTATAACTCTTTTACACGAAACGTAAACTCTTGATGAACTTAATGTACTCTCAAATTCAGAAGCTAAAGTATTATATATAGGTTGGTGAACTAGACTTCAGAACAGAGTTACTGATAGAAACGCATAATACAAAAAAATGCGAATTTCATTACATAGAACGGGTACAGAAAGAATAAGTTGCAATGCAATTACCATCTCAAATAAATAGAAGAAAAAAAAACAGAATTTACTTACGCCCAGAAAAATTGATGAAAGAGATAGCACTTGAAAAAACGAGTTCAATAAATACAGTCCGCATCCGAATTGTACGGGCCTAATGTTGAAAATGACTTGCACTGTTGTGTTACTCGTAAGTCATTTTTAACACATTGTTCGCTTAGCTACTTCTGCTACCGAATGTGCCAAGAGAGGGTAGGTCGGGTAGTCTTAATTTATAATACATGGTGAATTTTTCAACACTTCATAAATCAATATTCGTTCAATCCAGCTGAACTGCGTACTCAAATGCCTTGACAAAGTCAAACTTCGATGCACAAAAATAAGTAACTTATATTATATTATAGAGTTATATCTATCTTTGGTAATACGCTTCGAAGCGGCGTAGACGCCGTAGCAGCAAGGCGAGGGAGCGGTGAACTTCGCGCGTTCGCGCCTGCGCTGGCGCTGCGCTAGCCTTGACCGACGGCGTAATCTACTTATCAATGGTCATGCATTAATCAATGGCACTGAAGGAACTTATAAGAATTACGAGTATTCTGCCCGAACTCGACAGCAATTATTCTAGCTTTCGTTTATAGAAGAATCTTAATGTCTTTAAGAAAGCATGTGACCATCTGTAACATTCTTCTTCTTCTAAAAATACACTGTTAAAGAGGTTGATCTAATAACACTAACAGAACTGTAAGATACGACGGCTAAGAACGAATGAAATTACTGTAGAAAGAATTGGTGAAATACATATGTATTTATGTCATTCGTCAGAGAATGCATTAATAATCTGCTTGAACATTTTTACTGGCTTTTCAGATGCCAAGTTAATCAAGACGTAAAACGTGACATGACTACCTTATATACCCGGACCTCACCGGTTTCACACGGCAGGAACTAATATAAAGTAATATTTCTTTCACTGATAAAATGCTGGCGCCTCGCAAGTACTAAATACTAATAACTGCAATAACTTCCTGTAAATAGAAAGTAGATGCAATGCAAGAAAAAAATGACCGACGATAGTTCGACGACGACTTGCATGGTACGCGTAGCTTAATCTTAGCGGGGCATCGGTGCACCGATAGCCGCGAAACGGAAGCCAATTAACCTGTACATCTTGTTACCATTGAAAAAGAGAAATTAAGAGAAACGCCGGCACGTTTCAAGCCACGGTAATGATATGTACCTATACACAAAACTCGACGAGGTTAAACCAACTTGTTCATCAAAAACCTACGAATGACAGCAAAATTTGGAACAAGGTCAAGAATTGTCTCAGGGGAGTTGGCAACGGACAATGGAACACCATTTACAACCAGAAACGTGGGAGTGATCTTTGAGAAACATAGACAAAAGTCAAAATACAACAATAGCGGCTTCGTGAAAGAACACTTTCAAGATGGAGCTCTGCGCCCACAAATCAGAGTAGAAATTTGGTCAAGAACTGGAGCAAGAAGATTGTGATTCGCAAATTCGCAGATACCGAATATGGCAGTCAATTCATCAATTAAATGAATTGGCTAGCCATGACAAATGCATGGGACATTCGTGCGAACGAATTCGGATGGTGATTAGTCAAGTCAGTTGTGGTGATTCATACAGACGTCGCGTGGTTCTGTCACATTAATCACACTATTGCCGCAACAATACCGAAAACTTAAAGGCTTTTGTAATTTAAGTAGCTTCTAACCTAGATAAACTCGGGTTTCAACGCATTATAAAATGCCTGAGAACATCATAATTCTTTAAATGTCATGCTAATGAATAAAACAGAGAAGCAAGTGTTAATTTATGCTCATAAAGCTACTGTAAACTGGACGTTCGGAAGACGTAAATCTTAAATCGGATGAAAGTATATAACTGTTACCTTAATACGTTAATTTATTACACGGCATTCCATTATTACGATGGTCTCATAAGTTAATGTGATGAGGCTATCATAGAACAATCTAACTGTTGCGAGTACGTGGAACACGGTCCTATTAGTATCTCCCTATCAACTGGTAACGGGGCAAGCTATTACCTTCCACCCATTGGCTACCGAGGGTTCAGATAAATAATAAATACGATGCCGGGAATGAGATCGCATATCGACATAACTGAACCTTATCGCTGAAGTAATTTGCCTTATAAGATCGGCCAGCCCTAATGATGCAGCACAACACGGCAAAGCAATTATCCAAGTGGTATCCACTGCATCCATATTTATTCTGGTTAACTCTTATCTGATTCGTACCTTTTTAATTGAGGTTGCTATTTTTTATGCTTGGTTATAAATAAGCTTTGAGCAAAATGTTCAAAAAATATGCACACAATGTAATTTAGTTGCGAATCTTGAGTTCGTGAGCGCCTATAGCGACAGCCTTTTCGATAATTAAAATATGACTCCCGTACTATGTTTTGCTACACAATCGATCACCATATGCGTAAGGGGCGTTCCTCAAAGGCTGTGAACAACATAATAGCAGTATGTGAATACAAGTTAGGTACACTTGAATTTAACGATTTGCATTCACATACTATATCTAACAATTTCAGATAAAAACACTTACCCCCTGTCTTGATAACGTTTATGCACTTATTTCAACAATGAATGAATACGATTTCAATCAGTTTATTACCAAGTTGCACCAAAAACTGAGTTATTTCGTTATAATTTTATCCGCGGACACAGTGACATTCACTTGCCGGACCGGATCTTTTCTCTCGCCACCCTCATTTTCTAAACTGTCAACCTGACGTAAATCAATGCCAAATGTAAGCGATTTCTGAGACCCATAACGACATCTATCCCAAGATTGAGTAACCAACCATTACAACATGTATCAATTTTATGATGCCCGCGACATCTTTCGCGTGAATTTTAACATTGATCGCGAACTTCTGCAGCAAAAAATGCCAGTTCGCTTAATAATTTGAGATCATGTAACATTTGTCTATCACAATATAAAAGGGATAGACTTTTCATGAATCGGTTTAACCATGCAGTCAGTTTTGTCAATTAGATTTTAATGACTTTGCTGCAGCTGTAAACTACAAATGAGTGGACAATTTTAACCGTTAACACTTACGATCTAGATTAATTTGAGTTTCATAACGATTACCATCGCGTTGCATCGCTTAAGGGGCAGTTAAGGAAACTGTGGCTATCGGACCAGAATTAACTGTTTGTGACTATGGATGTATATTTATTATATAAAACGTAGGTATTATATATATTTGTTATACTGTTACTTCAAATTTTTAACTTATTTTATTTATTTTCGCCCTCTTTTATAAATTTATTGACTTTCCTCTAGTCTATTGTACGCAGTGCTATATTTGTCTGCCGTTCTTCATCAATTCTCATCTACTCAAAGGTTAACTGGAAGAAATCCCTTAAAGGGATAAGTTCGCCTTTGTACTGCCTATTTCTGTGCCATATTTGTGTTCTATGTCTTTGTACAATAAAGAGTTTATACATACATACATACATACATTACCGATACGATGGGCCAGTGCCTATGGGGTATTATAATAATTAATTCCAGCAAATAAAGGCAAACTCAGTAAGTAACACTATACCTATATGGATTTACTTACTATGGTGTAGGTGGTATTTAACCGCTGCTGGTTGCTTGATGATTAACTTTGTGTGCATTCTGCAAATAGCTAAAACACACTACAGCAGCATCCATTTCGCTGTTTTTAACAATCAACTATTAGGTTCCCCGACTTCATATATTTTATCGTCGATTAACAGTGACGTTGTTTCTTACCCAAGAGTTACAAAAGCCAACTACACCATTAAGTCGATTCTCACAACACTACTCGACATGCAACCGCGGTATTACAGTCAGCTAAATCCCTAGCCATTTAAAGATCATTTGGGACAACAGTCGTGGGACTTCAGTATATTTAATTGTTGGAAGCGTTAGAAAACAAGTTCAATGCTGTGGAAACAGCAGTTAAATCATTGGGACCAACCGTTACATCGGTTTTGAATACGCCTAGATCGTAAATATTGGGAAAAGGTGGCCAAAGATTGATTTTCTATGCAAGAAAAATTACTGCCTTTGAAGTGCATGAGGTTACGATACTGGGCGGTATATTTATGCGTCCTCAATAAAGTTCCATCTACTTATAGTAACTTCACAGTTTTTAATCGTATTAGTTATGTAAATTCAAAGGTCTTGTCTGATAATTTTGTGAACTTGTTTTTATCCAGATGTCATTAATATAATATCAAAGATAGATATAACTCCGTAATAGATGGATACAGTCTAAGGAAAAAACGTGCCTCGAAAATCAAGAAAAATTGATTCTCGTTCAGAGGGCGCTACTAGCTTTGGCCTACTGTCGTAAAGATGGCGTTGACGGTTTCGTTTGTTATTTAACAATTTTAACGCATATCAGTGAAAGAACATGGGTTAAAATCATAAAAATAATTAATGCAAATAAAAAAAATCATTTATCCATATTTAAATACATTTTATCGTATTTTTATAAATATTTATTTTTAGTTTTAAAGTGTGTCGACAGATGGCAGTGAATTTACTGGGGTTACAAAATTTACTATGACAGTACCGCTCTAGTATAAGTTACTCTATGATAATATCAACATTTAGGTGTGCATACACACTCACTTCAAATTTTCTTACATATTCATTTCAACATCACATTTCTTGAAAGTAAATAATTAAGATGTCAAAATATCGAGTCATCAACCAAGTTTGTGCAACGTGCATTTTCTAGATATTAAATACGGAAGCTCTTTTAAATTACATGCAGATAAGCAGACATACACATATACAAAGAAAGTGCGCAGTGGAATATGCAAGATGGCCGGATGAGGCCCATGGGACCCTCCCCACAAATACACCTCACGAAACAATGCGGACGTCCAGTTATCCGCCATTGTTCAACTTCACAACTAATGAGGAATCCAGCGACTTTACATACAAATAATGCGTGTGAACTAATGCATATATGTAAGTACTATACGACTCGCTTATATATATTGTAATGGCGCGCACAGCCGTCGTGGACATATACACGAACACAGAAAACAAATAGACTCGGAACACAATAATCATTACACGTTTATATTATAAAAAATACAGCAAATTGTGGGAGAATTGGGAGATCCTCAATTTGAAGAATACCTAACATTCGGACGTTTAAGCTGACGATGATGATTATAAATTACAGAAAAGCTGCCTAAATTCAAATATACCACAAAGTGAATAATGTTGGTAAACTGGTAATATTGTTGGTGAGGCTGTGTCAATTCTATTACGATTGTCCGTCTAATAAAGACCGGACGCAAAAGCAAACAATGTACATGCGTTTATTTTACAACACTTAATATCTATTAAACGAAGGTCAGAACCGGCAACCCGTGAACGATCAGATTTGCAGGGACGCTAAACAAGACAAACAAAACAAGAACGCAGATGAATTTTCCAAAACGCTATTGTTCATGGCGGAAGCAATTCAAATCCGGAAACAGGCACCGGACGACTGTGACGATATTACCTCATAATTAGTGGATTGAGTTACTAAAGATAATTTCTATAAATATAACGCGAACATTAATGACTAATTAATTTAAGTTTTATAGTATTGTAATTGGATAATTATGTTATATTATGTATTGTTAATTTTGTAAATAAATCGAATATAATTAACAGTTATTAATACATATAAACAGACATAAAATTAAGATCAGTCCGGATATTAAATCGATGAGCTTATGGTTATAAAATTAGAAATGGTAAATTATAAACCGGCAAGTATATTATAAATCATTGTCAAATATTGCAATACAGTGTAAATACTCTACAAAAAAGATTGAGAGATGAAACTTGACATAAGCCGTAGTAGACAACTAATGGTCGTATCAAACAAACATTTGATAGCGGAGACAACACAAAAAGCAGCAGGGTCACAATTGTCCTACTGTTATTGTTAAAATGGTAAATCGCGTTGTTTTAAATGCTCCTGATCTTCCACATTCCAAAACTCGTGACTGCAAAGTTGTCTCAGTTTATTTACGGCGCGCATCAACAATGGCGAGCTTCTATTAATTCAGTAAAGGAGGCTTCTAATCTATGTCACGGCTCGCAAACGGGTCCATAATCGCCGGCTCGTTTGCTTCGTCCGATCATTTCCACACTAAAAGCCCACTTAATGAATAATAACGGTACATTGTCGGCATTATTATATGCATTTATGTTGTGGAATTTTCACTAGAACATTTTCAACTTTCCACGACTTAAGACTAAGAACGCTCTTTATGTCATTGCAATTAAAAGTAACACTAACAGCGTGTCTCTAATTGGAGTTTAGTTTATTTTTATAAATGTTGTTTAATTAAAAGCTTGTGTACTCTATCCATAAATTAAGCACGATTGGAATTGTGCTTCATAAATAATTTATAGAAGATTCACGGTTCACCTCAAACCTATTTTATTAATTGGCACGCATTATAATCCGCACTTTTTCTTAAATCTTTGTATAGTAACACAGTCATCATCATCATAATTTAAGAGCATGGCTCTTGTCAGTGGAGTATGCGCCAGTTTTCGCGGTACTCGGCCAGGTTCTTTAGGTCCCTGTAAGACACGACGCTGGCTTTATTAGCTTTCAGTTGTTGTGCATAGCTTGCTCGTTTTCCTCTTCCTCTTCTCGCTTCGATCTTGCCTTCACAGTAACACAGTGCATGTCTTATTTAAATCTGGAGTTTTAATCAGCGATTCTATTTAAAAACTTTTCACGGTTAAAGGACATTTGTTTATCTTGTTCAGTATTGTAATGAACAGAAGCTTTTAATTCCGCGATACCGCGCGGTAGCCGATTACTTCGCACGTCCATAATCCGAGATAAATAGCGAGCGATCGATTCACTTTCGCCCGATTGATTCTTATCGCAAAAAGTGGCCGCGCGGCCCCTGCTTCCTTCGCCAGGTTCCTGCTCTCCAACAATCCTCCAACTCGCGGGCCACGCTTTCCTAAACAACAAACTATAACAGAACCGGACTTCCAAGATTGGCCGGTTAGTATTTCATTCACCGCGGACGATGTGATTGAACCCAGATTGCTAATATCCTTGAGAACTGGTTGCGAATGAATAGTGTTACATAAAACAAAACAAAGTCTCCTATTGCGGGCGCTGCCGGCGGCTGCAGTTGCTTGCGATACGGATCTCAACTATTAAAGAGTAATAACCATACACACATCCTTGCCACCTCACCATCCTGTGTGCATTAATAAATAAGCGGCAGATACTTACAAACAGCAATATAAATAATTGAAGCGCAATAAAATGTTTTCATTTTACACAGCAGCAAGCGTCAATGTCAATACACAAGAGAAACAGCATACGCTGACATTGGTCTAGCTAGACACCAATGTCATACGAAAAATTAGGATACCTCCGTACCTCCATATCAAAGCGCATGTCACGCCTCCGGCGTATAATTCTCCGGGCACTTGGTTAGAGACTAGTATAATACGAATACCAAATCACCCATTCAGCTGTCGACGATAACTAGGCGGATTTCTCAGCCCAGATCGCCCGAGTCGTACATCTATCACGTTGACGGACGGCGGGCGGGAGCGGTCGGTAACTCACGGATGGTACCGTTGCGGCGTCCCACAAGGTAGCATGCTAGGGCCACTGTGCCCACTGTCAATTGTAATGGTCAGCGTATTCAATGGAGTCTTAAATTTCGCGAAGGAGATTAGGTTAATATCCGCAGCCGGACTTGCGCAGTTGTTTTATATGCAATTGTGTAACGCGTTATGGTCGTTTGTGTGGAGGATACTGACCTTAACGGCAACGATCTTTTTAGGGTGAGCTTACTAAAACTGTCGAAAGCAAGGCTTGGAATTTATGGCACCGTGTTGGGTTCCTATATTATACGGGTCGTGTTCACGGATGTGTCCGGGCGTGTGTTCGCTCGTAAATCGGTTGCATCCAGCCCCGACCGCTGACATTGCCCCGCAAATAAAAGTTAAATAGGTACTATTCCGGTTTCCTGACTCCCACCGAGAAAATTAATAAATAACGTAATATTTGTATCCATATACCTACCCGTATAAAAAAATATGTAACATTTATTAATTGTAATATCTTGTTCGTCAAATTTGGCCACAACCATTAGCATAGGTATAGGTATAGGTAGGTCTAATATTATAAGTCTGTATATAACTAACAATCTATGGGCAATCTGGCCTGAAATAAAGAATGTATTATTATTATTTATATCTGGTTTCATTGCATAAAATATAAGAAGAAAATATCAAGAAAATTCCAGGTCTTGAAATTCAATTTATCGTACCCTAGTCGTAAAAGTCGTAATCATCCTTGACCCATTAAACGATAATACGATGGAATAAAAACATACAATGATACAATGTTGCATTAATTGAATGTAACTTGATATCTTTGGCTCGTAAGGTGCAAACCTTATAATTGTACCAGTTTAATTGGACAAATTGCATTCCAAGCTCACCGGGGGTGTGCTGCGTTCCACTGAATTAGCTGCAAGTGATATAACTAGTATTCGCAACGCTATTTCATGCTTACAACTTGTTGGTCTAAAGGTAATATGAAGACGGCAGTTTAATAATGTTCTCTACTTTTTTTACGCGTTGTGTTTACTTTGTACGGCTGTCGCAAAAGTGGTCTTGTACAATGTTGTTGTTTGTTGTTTACATCTTTTCAATTTGTCTCATGCCTTTTACTCGTATCCCCATCTTGGACCGTTTTTATTGGTATTTGATGAAAGCCTTGAACTGCCGCAAAAGGAGTGGATAATATGTTGGACTGCTATGATGAAAACTTGATTTGGCAGATGCATCTCGGGAATTCATCAGAATATTTAGAATAAATACACGCGCCAATAATAAATTCCTTAATTAGTATGCCCATCAAAAATTTTAAACAGTTTTTCCGTAACGATCATGTCCGTTATTGGCTGAATATTTTTACCAGAAAACAGATCTGAATTTACGAGTAGATTCATTCAAATGCCATTTAATTTCATAATTTCAATACAAGTTGGATTCCGTAAAGATTGAAAACGATGTTGTTCATATTATGTTTGGTATTTTCAAGAATGCATTATCATGTTGCATGTCGGCTTGTCGGTATTGTCGCTGGGGGCGTGCTCCCATTCATGCGTGGAGTTGTTGCGACACAACGAGCTTATTAGCGGCATTAGTCGACAATGGTTCAATGCTAGTTTTCGGCCGTGGCTGTGTGATAATCAGCCTAATTCTATTATGGTTGAACTATATTGTTGGGATTAAGTGCGGTAATAACGAGCCTATCAAATTTAGGTTAAATAAAAAAATAAGAGAGCCAGATTGTTGATAACAACAATAACGAGTAAAACCTTGGAAATAAACATTAAATAATCGTAGGGTAGATCGTAGTCATATATAAACCTGACAGCTTAACCTGTAATATACATATCTTATTTACCAAAGAGATTAACTAGAATATAAAAATTAGTCAAAAGAAGTAAATTTTACATTTAATGAAATATCAATCAAGCCCCATTATCTTCTCCGTTTAGTAAATGATTGAATATCTAAATGTGATCAAATGCTAAAAGATACTTAGAACTAGTCTCCTAGAACTAGCGTCAGCCTGAGCCTTCGTCTTCGTGGAATTATGATGATGATTGAAAAATACTATCCTAATATTAAAACATCCTATGTCCATCCCTTGGCCTCAACTTATCTCCATAGCAAATTTCATCGATATCGGTTCAGCGGTGTTAGCGTGAAGAGGTAACAGTCAGAGAGTTACTTTCGCATTTACAATTTTAGTAGGGATGAAGTAATTCTAGATATTTATGTAGCCTTACTATAAAACTATAAAATAATTTATCGTTTCTAGGTAGTTATATCGAAATTACTCCAATTATGTGAAAACGTAATCACGTTATAACGTACAATAATGCCATTTCATTAGAGCTTTACGGGCAGTCGCTAACAGAATTACTCGTTAGGCATAGCAAATTCTGAACTAGTAGCAATGTCATTATTATTTTCTACTATAAAACCCACGATCTGTAGAAAGTATTCTAGGGTTGTGAAGCTCAATCCAGTGGTTTGGCCCTGACTCTAGTAAATGCTCACCGAGACCACGGGGACAACGCCGTCCTCGAAACGTCGGAGGTAAATTTAATACTTATTTTACGCGATTAAGTCCCGTCGTTGTAAATAATAATGAGTAAAAATCGTGAAAGTTTAAATCAGTGTAGTAGCAATGTCTTGTTCACAGGCTGTCACAATATTGTCATATTTGCAATATTGTAAACTGAAGCGACGGGGGCGGTCAGCTATTACGGTCGGACATTTAATACCCTGTTTAATTATTGAATGCCGTGGTGGGATTGTTATGGTGCCCTGAATTCTGACAAAGAACAGAATATTTCGGAAACTGCAAGATTGCATGTGGGCTCAAGCAATAGTAATTTATTCGACCAAGTTGTAAATAACGATAGTTATGAAGTTCTAATGATCAAATTTAAATTTTAGTAGTGCAGTTTTCGTTTTTGTAATGTGTACAGAAACTAATGTTACGATCGAAGTAACGAAATGATATTCACATTTTTTTCGCTAGTTTTATCACACCGAGTTCATTGACGATAGTGTGCATGTTTAGGCTTAGGATTTAAAATACAAAAATACAAATGAATTTATTTCATTACTTTTTACAGCTGTATTATCTCTAGAAGTTATGTGTTAGGATCGTCTATTAAACAGTCCAATCTAAAGGCAACCAATGTTTTAGATTCAAAGACTTACGTATGTGTAATTTTATATAAGAATCGTATGGTTTCCACTAAGTCACTAAAGTTTTTTGCAATTTCGCTAAAAACAGTTCCTGTTAAACTCACCTGCTGTTCCGAGGTGACCTCCTTCCGGCTGCTGTCATCTGTAACAAACAGAGGTCGTTAGTGATCGTCGATCTGCTAAGTTGCAACTAGACCGTGATTCAATCATCTGCCTTTGCCTTTCGTCTAATTCAGTGCGTTCTGGTACATAGTTTTAAAACAGTAATTATCTTCTGCCAAACAGTTATATTCATCTTTTTGCTCACAACGATAGTTATCTACGTGAATTTCCGACTTTTGGACTTGAAAAGTAAGTGCGTTGTGTGTTTGCTTAGAAACTTTCAGGAAAATGGTAATGAAGTCAACAATACGAGAAAGTCACTATAGAACACGTTGATAAGGCATTACACATTTCTTTAATATCATAGAATTGCTGTAACCGATTTGTAGAATTGTATTAGGCAAGGTGCGATGGGGTAAGATGAAATAGATTTTTCATGAGAAGAGCATTGTTGGATTGGAACTGGGATTTCCACCGCTAAACAAAATATTAATTAGATACGGAGGACTTCTTTTCTTACCCCGGTTTTCAACTTACCCGAACGCACCTTATTTTTTAACTTTTTCTACGAGTTCTACGATACTACGATCTTTAAGCCACGCCATAGCTACTCTATGAAAAGCGTGTATACTGTTCCATATCTCCTCACTGCGGTGCAGGTTACGCCACAGTCTAATAACTGCGATTCCACGTAACTCCACCGGCAGAGTTCGAGGTCGACGACCCACCCCTTTTTACACTACACCTGTGTGATTTGGGCGAATCCACTACAGTACCTCGTACATCCCTTTCGCGTCGCTTTGGAAAATGAACCGTAAGCTATGTGTATCAAGGATGCTTTTCTGATGATACGGTAGACTTGTGAAGTTGCATGTGGAATTTCGTGCGGCGTGTCTAAGTGGATGCTCCGTTTTGCGCTAATGGAATGACGTCACAGGGCTCTTTAGGTGTCTACAGGATTCGTGAAGTGTCTACTGAAAGTGTCTAGGTATAAGGACACTTGTGCAGTTGGCAGCTAAAGTGACTAGGTACCCAAGGAGATCTAAGGCTGCTTTTTCACTAAAACAGAGATGAGAGGACATGATAGGAGACGTACGGAAATCAACCAATAGCGTTGGTCGCCTTGTTATTGGTTGGTTGGTTTATCGGTTGATTCAGCACGACTCCTCTGATCTCCGCCTCAGCAGAAGTCATATGTTGAGCGTCATTGTTGCCATAGCTTAATTTGCATAAAATAGTAAATTAGTATTTTTGCTCACGTCGGTACGGAGACGTAAATGCGTTTAGGGTGAAGAGACTGTTTGTGTGTTTGTGAATTCAAATGAATGATCCCAATCATTACCAAAATTAAAATAAAGTTGACGTTGGTTTTACAGTAAATTTGTCTGACATTTAACACTAATTTTAATAAATTTATAATCTGCCAAAATTTGCGATTCTCCGCCTCCCGTTTAGAACTGGGCAACCCCTCATTAAGTTCCAGACTAGTTGATACTTGGGCGTGAAAATCCCTAATTTAAGGGAAAACAGTATGTTTAGAACAAGCTGTAATTAAAGTTTTTGAAAAGGGTCGACACCTAAGGGCGCAATTACGTAAATCATAGCTTTTGACCTTGCCTGGGTTTAATACCTCAAAGCAGACGTCATTAGTTAACGTAACATTAAAGGTAGTCGCAAAAGATATGGAATGGTAAAACACCGCGAAACCTGCGGTTGAGTGTTTCATCATTGGTTCCCCGTCTTAAATAAATGGGTTGCCCACGTTCTACCCTCTACGCTTATCTATAGGCGCAGAGGCGCAGATGTCACTTTCGTCGCCCTCACTTACATGTTCCATCGACCTTTTCGCTGCACTGATGCTTCTTTCTACTTTTACAGCTACCAATATTATTAGGTAATACGAGCTAGACAACCATGCAAGCGAGAAAGATGTGATGGTGATACATTAGGGGGGACATTCATGAGCTTCAGCTGTCAATCATTGACACTGACAATTCTGTACGTGCTGTTGTCTATTCTGTATTAACACCCTTGTTACCACATGACTTTTATACTCCCGCCGTGGCGAAGTATTTAAAATTGCGAAATTTCTATATAGAAAAATCTCGTAAATTCTTATATTTTTGTACAGTTATCGAAATTTCCAAAATAAAAGTTACCTTAATTCCCTAAAATTTCTAACTTTTTGAAACTCTCCGTAACATGCATATCGGTACCTACCTACCTACTCCTGTATGACATGTAATTACGCCCGTGCCAACCCCGGTATCCCGGTAATAGATTTCAACAACGTAAAGCGCGACGCAGCACGGCTCCGTGCGTTTTCCCCTAATTTGGGCATTTCCACGGTCCCTGACCATTTAACCTCCGTTTTACGAGCACCGCGCATGCGCGGGGCTTCATAAAAGCTCGGAAGCTTTCGTAATTGGTTTACATTGCCGACGAATTTGATGGTACATAAAGGTGCTTAAGATTAAAAACAACTTATTTTGGCATTTGGTTCATTTTTGGCGTGTTGACTTAGGCGGTCTTCACACTGACGGCGCAGATTGTTGACGGTGAGGCGCCTGAGTGAACCGCTTATAGGGTTGTAGTTGTACAGTCGCGATCAGATATATCAGACCGGCCGAGGTGCTCAAAAATATCTGAACATGCACTCTAGCGCCTTGACAATAGAGGTGTGTTAACATAATTGTAAGTACCTTGGCCGCTCCGATTTCTCTAATGGCTACTACGTATATAGGACTGATAATACATTAGTACTGTAACTACTGCCACAAGTCTATCTATCCTAGGCCATATTCATAGGTATCTAGTTTTAAATATGTTTTATACAGACGTATAAAATATTCATGAACTATTCGCCAGCCTTGAGACAGTAAAGTAGGGCGCCACGAATAAATACCATGGAAATTGACATCGTAATGGTACTACATAAAGTGCAGGTTGAACCGAACACTAATTATTATGATTTAGATGGATTCTAAATTGCCTCCTTGCTTTATGTTGTATGTTTACTTGTTAATATTTCGTAAAATAAAATAACCTGAAGAATTGAATATATAAAATACTCAGGCAGATAAGGTTGACTATACGCTTGTTTTTCACTGATGTGGTATAAAAACAAGAATTATTCTATCTAAAATCTAAGTTTCACTAACAGTTACAATAAAGGTAAGGCCGGACTGCCTGAGTGGACGCTCGAAGCGGAGCGTTCGGCGGGGCGTGCAGCGTGGCGTCGGGCTCACAAATGATGTGAGCAGCGTGCACTAAGGCCGCTCCTATACGTTTGCATTTGTTTAACATGCACGCCGCACACCCCGCCCCGCTGCACGCCCAACTCGAGCGCCCACTCAAGCCTTACTTTAATCTATGAGCTGACCATTTCGAAACTTTTTAGCTCTATTTCAGCCTACTTCGGAATTTAGACTAGCTTAAATTCCAAGTTAGCCGTACCGTACACAAATAGTTCCAACAGCATGCCAAACATAGCACGATAATTCATAGCAACTTCGGTATTCGCGTAACAGCAACTCTCTTTGACCATTGATAGACTGTATCTCGTTACAGTAATTACAATAGGTTATTTGTGTCCAGGATAGAACAAAATGAGCCTCGCGCCGCACGGTCCAATGATGCGCTTATCTGCACTAGATGATCAGGCCGGCCAATAAATCTGTGGCTTGCTACATTACAAACATTGCAAGATAATTCCTGCCTACTTGGTCCGTATTCTGACCAGCTGTAAGCATGTACATTTTCATCTTCACCACTTAGATGATTAGCAGTCCTTAACTGTGCGTTTCTCCAGAAACTTCTTACTGCTAAACTGAATGAACTATCGCGCGCGCTATTTCCCGAGCGATAAAACCTTCAAGAAAAGAGCGTACTCCCATCTTAAAAGCCGGCAACGCACTTGCAATCACTCTGGTGTTGCAGGTATACAATCAGGCGAATAGTCTGCTAGTTTGTCTCCTATATCGACGCGTTCAGAATATCCGTTTTTAGTTTTCATCAAAAGGCAACGTCGGTCCATCAAAAGCGTATCTATGAGAGGGTGATCATCAGAAGCAGCAAAGTTAACCGAACAGCTTTTTCCCAGTGCAATCAATAGAATTTTGCGTAGGAATAACCTGAAATATCTTGGAATAAGAAAAACACTATTTTTACTGAAAAAAAGGTCATAATCGCACAATGTCCGAATAGGGCCTCAAGAATATACTCGGCTCACAGAAAGGCTTCAAAGTTATTATCTGGTCCACAATCTTAATTGCGGAACATTTCGACATCGCTAATCTTTGTATTCTGGTCAAGGGCACCTGATAACTGAAATGTGTTTGTAAACATGCCTGAAAGTTTTAACTATAAAACTCCCGTAAGACTCAGTAGTGAAACATTCACTTGTGTGATTCAAAACTACTTGTAAGCAGAGGTCGTAAATGAAATTCACACATAATCCAACTGTGTTTTACATT
Organism: Cydia strobilella; assembly: GCF_947568885.1. Classification (NCBI taxonomy): domain Eukaryota; kingdom Metazoa; phylum Arthropoda; class Insecta; order Lepidoptera; family Tortricidae; genus Cydia; species Cydia strobilella. The sequence goes on from NC_086044.1 coordinate 19,892,993, forward strand.
TACATGATTATCAAATGGTTTCCTCATTACCGTGTAAACTTGAGAGCTTTGTATGAAAATGCTAAGACGTCTGAGATCAAGGCACATTTGCTTAGAGCGTTCACCCGCGCGCGTGACAAACCCATCCTGCCATATCATTATTACACACAACAGATCACTTCTCCACTAAGTAGGTACCATCAGCCGTAAAAGTGCAGCGACTTTATCAATAATTTCTCCATGCAATTTCGAAGCTCACTGCAATGTACATGGAGGATTTTAGTAACAAAACTTGTGACTATTCGGGCTTCCGCGGCCTTCGTCAGCATTACCTACGGCTCGCCATCGGGCTTTCAGCCCTCCGATTCGCTTTTAAGACACTCCATCTAGTCCGCAACTACGTAATTTGGTCCACCATTTGGCTATGTATATAGGCCATAAACTTTGATGCTCACCGCGCATAGGCGCAACTTACTACTACCTAATGAAGTTTGAAAGCACGACTGCTCATTATAGTTAACGACTACTACCTTAACGCTCACAACTAATGTTCTAACACATCATCAATTACGTTTTACGATAAAATAGGCTCGCTTAGTATAAAATAGTGCGGAATGCAACTGACTGCGTGGCTTGCAATAATACATTTTCTATATGTAGTGACCAGAATCTTCGTAAATCTTCCATGCGGAGTCTAAGAGAGGTAGTGTACGACACAAACACAGCTTACACTGCTTACAGTACCAACTAAATAACTATACTATACATGCGACATCAACCCTTAACACGACTGGATTAAGCCTAAAATTCCACGATGCTACGTGTTTTTTCGGAACATTCTGTAAATAGGCCTCGTTCCGCGATCTGATTCCACAGATTACAGCAATAATAGTCTTACAGTTTTGCCAAAACGTTGAAGTGTCTTATTAATTTATAGTTCAACGCACCCGGTATCAGATTGTTTCTGAATTTAATGTCTCCAAGAAAAAATATAATGTGCGCTGCACCGCAACATCCGTAATAAACATTAAATTTAATGAAAATATCGTGACAAAACTTTAAATAGTTAAGTCTTCTTCAAAACGAGTATACAGATATTTAATGGTCGGCGACGCGACGGGCATGAGACACTCCTGGAGATGGAAGCGTCTATGGACTACGGTAACTGCACACCATAAGGCCCTCCTCATGGTGTGCAGTTAGTTGGTTAATGGCGGAGCCACCATTTTAGAAAATTTCCAAATACTACATACATCGACAATAAAAATTATATCCATAATTGTCGAACCTGCGCACAATATGCCATGAGAAAAGCGACAAGCGACCAATAAGACAAGCTGGAGCTTTCAAACAACAAGTTGGCTTTCAAACTACGTATTCATCGTTGGAATTCTATTAAACGCTCGTGAACTTTATGCACATGTTAACATTTCTATACTAACAAGACTAGACTAGAATAGTCCATAATCAGGTTCTAATAATCACATGAAGGCAACGTGGCGAGTGCCGAGCAACTTCTAGATAACCTACCTGGAATGCTTTGCTTCACGCCGGCTCCCTTATCTATCTTCATAGATATTCATATCGCTCTGCGCTGTATACTCTATATGACATGGAGTATCTTATTTTATAAATAGCGTCACATAAGCCTTTCTTGCAACAGAAGAATGTATAGGTAATCGCGTGGTAAACCACAAAATTCTGTCGTGTGATGGAACCTTTATTGGATTGATCGTAAGTCTGTTTTCGTTAAATCCAAGCGCAAATTCTCTGTGGTTCCTACTATGTTATGCTTGCTGATTGTCACGTTAGTAATATCCCATTCCTATTTCTCTAGATTATTCCATTTCTTTGGATCGTTCGACGACAAATGTCAATGTTGTCAACACTTACTGGAGGCACGGCATTAAGCTAACCAGTCTAAGCGTGCTCCTTACATCATAGATCCATATCACCCTTCTTCATTCCATCGTCAGCGTTTATAAGAAGCTATTTGCCTCACCATTGATTATATATGCAAACTCTAAAGCACCTCTTAAGTATGGAATTAGCTTCCGTTGTCTTTATTCCCTGTTATAAGTAGGATCTGTAAATATTTCTGTAAAACTGCCCTTTTTCTTAAGCCCTGTCGTCACTTTCCTTCAGGTCAATAGGGTGTTAATCATTGGTAAATTAAAAAAAAAAACTTAAGTGTAATCTGAGATCACTCTTTCGCTTGTTAGCTTAGCTACCTAAGCAATAGGAATACGAATACAAAACCAGGGTCCAGCGTAAAATCGTAATGGGCTCACGTAAACGCGTTCAGAGGCACGCGCGCGATCCGCGTAATCAATTCAAACGCGTATACGCGTAGTGGAGATTGGCTGGGTTTTTGTGGTTCGTTTGATATTTTATACGGAGCGGGATGAGTCAAGGGGGCGGTTCTGCAATCTGCGAATAGATATGTAGTTTAGGTACTCGTGTATTGATAACAATTGTTGTCTAGGTAAAACATGTTTTTATAACTATTGGAAACCTACACATATGCCTACTGATAAAAGTTAATATCAAATTGAGTTCTTAGTATTCCTACATACACGTACGAATGCACAAGTATAGGTATTATAGTTAACGCTATCTCTACTGAGCTCGTTCACTTACCTGTACTAACAATGGCATTCTGTTAAACAAAAGTCATTATTTATTTTGTGTGAGCGCGTGGCCTTTGTGCCTGAGGCGCACACACAATGGCCACGTGCTCACACACAATGGCCACGTGCTCAGGCACAAAGGCCACGCCCTCACATAAAAGAAATAATGGCTTTTGTTTAACAAAATGCCATTGTTAGTACAGGTAAGTGAACGAGCTCAGTAGAGATAGCGTTAACTATAAGTACAGCCAACAACTGAACTAAGCGCAAAGCGGGCGAGGCGTTTAAAAGCATCTGAAGGCAACCTGGCCCGATTGACAACTTCTACTGCTATTGTGCAAGTTATTATATCCTCAAAACCTATTGGTTAATTGGAGAAAGATATATGTATTTATGAACGAAATCGACATAGGTAATTTTCCTTGTAATAATTATCATAGATCTAACAAACACTGTGTAAGGCCTGACCTGAGTGGACGCTTGAAGCGGAGCGTTCGGCGGGGCGTGCAGCGTGGCGTCGGGCTCACAAGTGATTTGAGCAGCGTGCACTAAAGGAAAGGGAAGGGAAGTTGTTCGGAACTGTCAAATTTTTGTTCTAACTGACAGGCCGATATCGTCCGGCGGACTGATAGTCAGTGGGCACCTTTAGGCCGCTCTAATAAGTTTCCGCCCCGATGCATGCCCAACTCGAACGTCTACTCACGAGATATCAATAATTATCAAAGATAGTTTAATGGCGTTTTCATGTATCGTTTTATCACGTCTATTAATGGACTATCAGCATCCTTGCTACGCGTGATATTGCAAATTGTTACGATTGTTACCCGATTTTGAATGGAGAAGATTAAGTAGAATGTACTCGTACATATAATAAATCATAGGTCCTAATCGATATTAATTATTTTGCGACGACATAATAGGAGAATTAATTGAATAGTTTGGCTAACCCCAAATGCCCCCAGCTAAAAAATCTAAACTCTGTGTGATGTAATTAATGGACAACCCCTTACAGCACGTTGTATTGAGCCGGTCACCCTATACGCCCGTCCGTTTCAAAATAGATTTGACATGAATGTCAATGTTATCATGACATGAATGTCAACTAGATGTCGAGTCGATATCACATCAAGCTCTAACGATTTCGATAAATTTGCTATATGGGGGTTTTCGGGGGCGAAAAATCGATCTAGTATTACTTGAACAACCAGGCCCCGTAGATCCAATCGCTAACGCTACGTAGCGAACGAAACGTAACTGTCACTGTCACACTAATATGGAAGAGTGATAGAGAGACACAAAGCGATTCGATGGCGAAGTGATAGCGATTGTCAACTTGGCTAGGCCGGCTGGTCTCCCCCGTCCGCTTCGCCAGCGTCCTGGAGCTGGTCCCTCCTCGCGCAATATTGCGCATGGTCGAGGTTGCGCCACACGCATTGCTTGATGTCTTATCTCTGGGAAAACGCGTTTTTATATGTTTTCCGAGCAAAGCTCGGTCTCCCAGATATTAATCATTAATCGAAGTAACTTCAGGCATACGAGTATACCTAAGAAAAAGATAGCGGGTTGGACTAGATGCGTCCCAGCGGGATTAGCGGGATCTTGCTCAGCTCAGGGACAGGACACGAAATGGAAAAATGATTAGATGTAAATTGAGTACTAGAACCGAAGCGGATAGACTAAATAGAAAATAAAGACATATCTAAAATAAAAAAGAATATGAATGATGGCTAAATCTCAATTACCTACACGTCGGATTGGATAATGATATATCAGGACTTGTTCCGGCATTGATGTTATCTGTTCGGAGAAGTGTATGTCTGTCTGTATATACGTCCCACGCTGTTGAGTCTGACTGGCTACTACGCGGAAATGTGGTGAGATGTCATGACTAACGAATAGTAACATTAATATTATAATTTCAATAACAAAAAAACCTACATCAATTATTGTTTATTTACATCATGAACTCCCGAAATCGTATGAAAATAAAAAATTTATGTTACTTCGAAGCCGTAAACCCTTGTTCCAGCGGCTACTGTCAAAGGTTAAAGGCAAAGCATTTCATCGATATCAATTTTGATTGACGCCCCAGCTCAATAAGTCCGGCTTAACCTGCGTTGCGTCAGTGGCCCAGTTACCCCAAATGCAGATGACGATAAGATAAGGTTTGTTTACGCTTCGCGGTGGTACTGGTGCAAGGCCGCGGTATTGGAAACACATTTGGGGCCTTCCGATGGCGGGGCAATGTCGCAACGATAAGAAGGACCGTGTCAGTAATCGGTGTTTATTTATGATTTTTTAATTATTATTTCAACGGAGTAGGCAATGTTCATGCTTATCTATGGCATTTTAGAATTTCATAATAAAAGGGACCATCGATGAGAATGCCATTTATTTCCAATATAGGCCAGAGCACACCGGCGGCTGCGTACGTGTGTGTGTCCATGCGCGTATGGAAACCAGCAATATCCGTCGAGAAATGGGCCCCTGGAGCCCATTTCTTGGTTTAGACTAATATTATTAGTCTACGAACTATCAAATCGTATGGGTTGCCATGACAACACACTACAATAATATTAGACTAATATCTTTCGAGAAATGGGCCCCAGGGAGCGGTCGTGCGCTTTCAGAAACCATCGGCTTGTATCGACCTTAATCAGTCCATTTCGAGAACGCAAATGGCGCATTTATATTATAACTTACACCCATATACGTTACAATAACCGGTAGGTAAATATCTAGGTATATCTATTATCGAGTTTATTATTAGGCTGCCGTATTGGCGTAACGCTTTCCCGCCATTTTGCAATGCCAAATAACGTATTATCAATATGATAGCGGTATCGCTATCAGTTAATTAAGGATAGTTACGGCGGTCGGGTAAGCGTACGATTAATATACTAATATAATTAACTTCAAAAGGAAAGTTTCAATAAGGCAAGTATAAAATTTCATATTAAATATATTAATAACGGGTCACTCACGTATTTTAAGTCGAAAAACGCTCGACATGTTTCACTCCGTACCGAGGAGTGTCATCACACTCATCACGTGTCGAGGAGTGGCGTTTTTCGACTTAAAATACGTGGGTGACCCGTATTTTTATTTTTAATATGTCCGTGTCTTACGGAAGTCTTGTTATAAAATTTCACTGTAACAGCAATATTATTAACTAAATGTATACATTTGCAGTGACATTTACAAATTGTCAGTTACAGTCAAACTAAGCCAACTCTTGGCAAGAGTCAGACTCCACATTCAGTGCCATAATTGTCCATGATAATATATATTACGTTTATGGTTTCACTTCCACAATTTTTCACTACGAAGTCTGTGCATAGTTAATAGACATATTTTTACAGTCGCTTAATATGAAATTTAAATCGTAACAGAATTGGATGCTGTTTAATAATATCACAGTTGCAAAATACTTAATCACACTTGCCATTAACTATCCAATGCTGTGTTTACATCTGAAGATCAGATACTAGATCTCGCATCATTACAGGACATTATCATTAATTAACTTTTATGCATCTCAGGGTGTTTACACGATCAAGTCACGTACTAACGACCATGCGTTTCAGATTGCTTAGTCGTCGCCTTTCCGATATTTCCACTTGGCATAAAAACTCCTTTACAAGGGAAACTATGGAAACTGCGGCTGCCACAAAAAGTGTTATAGTTGTATGGCCTCGGAAGCTTCGAAAGTTAATTGATAGCAAGTGGGACAGATAGCGGAATATAGGGCGCCCGGGGCGCGGGCTTTCTACGATCTCTCGGCAGGCTTGCAATTATACCTAACTGTTAATATACTTGGGATATGGATGATAATGAGTTCCAGTGTCTGTAATGTTTTTTTACGGCTAAAATTTATTGATAAGGACTTTATAACGTAATTTTTCAGTTGCAAATCAAGTAAAACCGTGCACTTAGTTTGTACACATTGCAAAATTTAAAGATTGATATGTTGAATAGAAGTCTATGAATGAATCAATAAAAATCCAGGTCCATGAATGACCCAAGTTGATAAGGTTAGTATAAACTGCAACTTCAAAGTTGACTAACATAACCGTTATTCTCTGACATAAAAAAGTGTAAATATGAAATTCATAAGCTTCATTAAACAAAGGCTGTTTAAAACCACACAAGAGTCAAATATTCCAGTATAAAGAAGTGGCTGCTTTGTTTACGTAATAAACAGCCTCCCACGCTCACAACAAACAACGTCATTTACGTCAAAATAAATGGAAAATGTTATTTTAATTAATTATGAGATTATTTTTTTGAAAAGGCTGGCAACCCTTTTAAGCGCCGGCGGCGCGCGATGGGCTATCACAGATAAGATAATTAACTAGCGGTACAGAGAGGGACCACAGAGTATGCAACAGCGACGAATAGTGGGGTTAATGTTGACACGTCCGATAATACTAGCTATTTAACATTTATTTTCCTTTTATGTATGTGACTTAATTGAACGGTTTTGCCATAAATTGCATTTAAAAACCTGATACCTGCAACAATATGATTATTTTATTGAAAATAATGGCAACCCTTTTAAGCGCCTGCGGTGTACAGCGGTGCGTGATGGGCTATCACAGATAAGATAATAAACTAGCGGTAAAGCCGCAGACTAAACGGCGAATGAAGTGTGGAGTCAATGTTGACGCAATGATAACGTGGACTGTTTGCTTTAGTGATATGACTTAATTAGCCGACTGGTTGATGAGGTGCATTATAGAAGGTTGATCCTAAGTAACAGTATTTGGAAATTAAGACTATAATCGAATTAGTGCTAGATAACTTAAAATATAGGTATAGTTATCTGCCAACGAAAATTATTTTTGTCAATCCAGGATATTCATTAGGTATAACCCTAGCCATATATCTTATAGAAGTCATCGATAAATTATTGATTACATTTTACACACAGTAGTCTTACGCTGATAGACATTATCATTATCAGTATATTATTTAACAACATTCTTTATTTTTACGTGATAAAGTATGCGCTACCATATATTCGCAAAATGTTCAAATCGCACTTATAGCAGTAGCAGCAGTAAAGTATTTTGATGATTGAAAATAATCGTCTATCGGTAGTTCACAGCAAATAGCACAATCGGAATAGGACAAACTGCGAAATCTCTTGGACAGTGATGAAATTTGGTATACATGTTAAAAGATGGCTGCGGTTCCTCGAGGTCCCCAAGTGTCAAATGGTATGGACATGAAAAAGGGACCTGTAATTAAAATATATACCAAATTTCATTACTGTCCAAGAGATATCGCAGTTTGTCCTATTCCGATTGTGCTATAAGTGCAGATACTGTAGATATAAGATATCAGCGTAATAATGTGATGAGGGCAGGTCGGGGTCAATCGTGTTGGAAATCTCTGCAAAAGTCCGATTAAGTTAAATCCGCGCTGCCGCGCGCAATCCTTACTTGCAGAAACAAAGAAAAAGATAAACGGCGCGGCCGTAGCCGACGAGCCCGCGGCGCTCAACGAAATCGAAATTTGAACAATATCGAAGCGCGGATAAGGACATGTCGTGAAAGTGAGACCAGCGCAAAAAGTCGCGGCACGACGTTGCCGCGACCGACGCACATTGTTGTGGTCGTCCAAAACAAGCTATGTGACTCTTAATAACCGTTTAGAAAGTTGTAATTTTATTATTATGTCCGACAATTTTCGCCCGAGAGGTGAAAAGTTCACAATTGCTAGAAATTCCCAGCTTCCGTGCTCGGCACCCATTAGTGACAGAGCAAACCGTATCGCACCCCGATCGAGGCCATCGGCTATGCGCTTACTCCGAACCATAACTTTGCTAAAGAAACGCAATCTTAGAAAGTGAGATTGCTGATTATTATGGTTAATCACATGGACTGACAGACCACGTGAACGGTTTCACCTATTAGGCCGAAATACTCTCATCCGAAGGTCATAATTTTGACGAGATAAGTCCAAACATACCGCCGGAGCCGCCTCCGAACAATGGGTCGTGAACAGAAAAAATTATGTATAATTTGGTAGTAGAAGAGCAGCCATTCGCCTCGCCGAAGTCGTTCACATGGAGATTGCTTTCAATGGCGAAGTGCGAGCACAAATGGCGGCCGCCTATCGTCGCAACGAAATATGAAATTGGTAAAAATAAATAAATCACGAACGTCACAATGGGAGGTGCGATGAACGCCGATACAGATAGTAATAGAAAAATAGAAAGCACGAATCCATCACAGAAGCGTTCCGAGACGAACGTAATTCAAATGTTTACCGGAAATGTTGGCAACTGTTCAACTAATTTATTCAGTTTTTAAATAAAGGAACGGACATCAAACAAAAGGCCATGGATGTAAACACTGCGAAAAGCGTGAAACGCAGTGTGGCAACACCAGCGTCCACTCAGTGCTTAAGCAGTGTGATGTTCAGCATATTACCGCCCGTAGCATAACTTTTGAATAACAATGAAATTGCACGTAACAATGTGCCTTAGAAAAATGTTTTCCATACACTTATCGAAGACAATAAGCAGCATAATTTTGTTGAGAAACTGAACTCAACGAATTGAGTTTATATCCGAAAAGAAAGTGGCAATATAATGAATATAGAAAAGAAAATAAAATAATACCTCGTTGAAACAGTCCGTCATCTCGACATTTCTATTTCTTATGATACGAGGCGCTGGACATGTGGACATGCTATTACTGTATTAGGTTAGATTCCATAGGTTATTACTATGATGTTGTCAGTTTTAGTTTAGCTTTTACTCGGTCAGCGAGTCCAGTCTTGGCCGCGGCTGATTCATACAATCATGGACATTGCAGGCTTGCTATATTTCTCAGATAACACATATTAATTTTCACCGTAATAACATTTCAAATTATCTCTTAAATGCATTAACTTATCTAGTAAATTGCAGTGAAGACAAAAAGTTAAGTAAACGATGGAAGATCTTTGTCTTAGATTTTTGGGATAGGTACTTACTCGTACTACAGTCTTATGTGGCTAGTTAATACAACTAACAGAATCCCATTTTAACTTTTAATTTTGGTTAATCATGAGATGTATCACAGGTAGGTTTAGAATTAGATAAAAGAAAAAGTGTAGATTTATTTAGACTCCTCTTCAAACTACTAGGTTGTCAAAAGTTTAAAGTAATCCCGTGCTAAAAGGAAATTGTCAAGGATAAGTGTATACTTACTGTCAATTAGGTGCAGCAAAAGTAGATAAGGAATGGGCACACGGCAGTTTGCACAGGATTAGCGATGATAAGTGCAAACTCAGAAACTCACGGCTGTGTACAGAAAGTGACAAGTCGTCAACAATCCCACTTTTCATGAAAACCATCACCTATGACCATTCATTACCAGACTTATATAATTATGACCTTTGTACACTTATACACAAGTCCATTAGCCGCTTTTTACATGGCCCGATCCGATATCGGTTGTTGGATAACCTTTGAAGAAAAACAGCTGCTAAGAAATGCCCTAACTACGGCATCAAGTCCTTTGAAATATTTTTGCATTAACGCTTTCTTTTGAGCAAACAATAATATTGTCTTCGGTTACCGCGACAGTACTCATGAAATAAAACTATAAAAACCGGCCAAGTGCGAGTCGGACTCGCGCACCGAGGGTTCCGTACATTACATAATTTTAACAATGTATTTTTTATGTGAAACGTGAGTGAAAGGTAAATTGCGGTTTACGATTTATGACGTATTAAAAAAAAACTACATACCAAATCTCGTTCAAAGTGTTCAAACCAATTTTCGGTGGAAGTTTGCATGGTAATGTACATCACATATTTTTTCAGTGTTATCATTCTCTTATTTTAGAAGTTACAGGGGGGGGGGGAGGGGGGGCACACATTTTACCACTTTGGAAGTGTCTCTCGCGCAAACTGTTCAGTTTAGAAAAAATATTAGAAACCCCAATATCATTTTTGAAGACCTATCCATAGATACCCCACACGTATGGGTTTGATGAAAAAAAAAATTTGAGTTTCAGTTCCAAGTATAGGGAACCCCCAAAATTTATTGTTTTATTTTAATTTTTGTGTGAAAATTTTAATGCGGTTCACAGAATACATCTACTTACCAAGTTTCAACAGTATAGTTCTTATAGTTTCAGAGAAAAGTGGCTGTGACATACAGACGGACGGACAGACAGACATGACGAATCTATAAGGGTTCCGTTTTTTGCCATTTGGCTACGGAACCCTATAAACGGATTATATCGCGTATATTGAATTTATAATACATCCGGGGGGGGGGATGGGGCGGAATATACGCGATATAATCCGTTTTAATAGTTTTATTTCAACAAACAATAATTAAATGTACTTATTTATAAAAAAAGATTTTTTTTTACTTTTGCTTCTTTGTAGTCGTGTAAACGCTCTAATTCTCCCTCAAGTCATTAATGAAATCATGAAATCTGTTTCGTGTCTGTGTCGCAAGCTAAACATATTTTACACTTCTGACACCAAAAGCAAGCAAACACGCAATTCTATTTATAAGCTTTTAACTGCGACATGAGAAATGCCGCGGAAACGTTTCTTCGGCACGTAATGAACATTTTTACTGTAGCAAGGAGAAAACAAGAAATGCTAAGCTGTCAAGAGAGGCGACGAGTCTTTTAATTTAATTATTTTAATTGAAAGGCGCTCAGTATAATTGCAATCGCTTACAAAGTGCGAGCGAATCAAACTGTCAGACGAACCAGTTACGCACACTGATGGTTTTAGCATTCACGAAGACACAGTAACACTGGTTGGTTAGTTTGTTCGACTCGCCTACTCTCGATATGCAACGGCAACACACGTCTTGCGCCGTGCGCTATTTCTTCTATTTTAATGAGCCGGGACGAAAACCACGCCACATGAAATGCGATTTTCTACATATGTAAATACAGAGCCGTTGATCTCTTAGCTTATCAAGTAGGGTCTCAGAGTAACCAGCGAAATGTGCTTCAAGATACGTAACTAATTAGGTGTAATCGTAGCTCAAGCTTAAACTGGCTGTTGCATTCTGCAAGTTTTTTTGGAATAAAAGCCCAGCTGAGATATCCGCTGAGGTAACCCGGCTTGTGAGAGCTAGTAAATAATTAAGATTCAACACGATCTCAATCAGTACAATGGGCTGTGCTCTGAAGAATTGTTTGACATGATACCAACGGCCGCTTTCTATCACCGCACCGCTCGCCATCGGCAGGGTGTTCATCCTCACACCCTAGCACCTAAATGGTCGCGTACTGTGCGGTTTAAGAGGAATTTCCTCCCGCGTACGCTTCGGCTGTGGAATGAGCTCATGCCGAGGTTTTCCCGAGGGGCTACAGTATGGGGTTCTTCAAAAAAGGAGTGTACAGGTTTTTAAAGGGTCGGCAACGCGCGTGTAATATCTCCGGTGTTGAAGGCATCCATAGGCTATGGTAACTGCTTACCATCAGGCGGGCCGTATGCTTGATTGCCACCGACGTGGTATAAAAAAAATATCTTTCGTGAAAAGAGAAATGAACACTCTTTCTATTAACGCAACATGTAAAACGCCAATCATACTGACGCGCACTCCAATGTTTACACTGCATCCATTGTCCCTAACCTTAACACTAATAGCTTAAGTGAAAATGACTAATCCGCGTTGATAGATGAGTTTTGGAAGTCTGTTTACGATCTTGTACAGTTGTAGACAGAGATGACACGGCGTGCACAACGTGTGCAAAGAGTGCGAGTGCAAATAGATGGTAATGCGCGAAACGTGTACGTCGCGAAACCAGAAGATGCTGATAATTATAACGCAGACTACATTGAGAATTTAAAGCGTATGTGGCGGTGAGAAGAGTTAAATTTCGCTGGGAAAGTTGCGAGTGCATTGCAAATGATAAGTTGGCCAGTTTAAGCAGAAATGTTTATTCAGGAAGAGCAATGTCGCTTATTTATATGGATTAAAGAGAGCGCTAGATAGTCCTGGCTCGGGAGCGCTCTACACAATGAAAGTAAGCTCAGATCGTATAGAGATCTCTGAACGAGTATCTTTTATATAAATGCTGGTCATATCGTGGCATGTGACATATGTGTAGTCATAAACGGTGTACTATTACGTTTGACAGATGCCAACGTAATAAAACGTCCCGTTTTGCATGCTCTTGTTATAGCTTTAACATTTCACTTTCGCTTCCTAAATGCCGTTCGGATTTTGTGAAGCCAAAAGCCGCGTACTTACATCTGACCGTAAAGGGGCAACAATGGGGTATAAATAATTCATGGGATGAGCACAAAGGCACCTGCGCCGGCGCACATGGGAATGAGGGGCGTCACGGGTCGCCGGGACTCCCACAGCGCTCAGCGGCCGCATCGGAAGAGTGCAAGGCCGAGGGTCAAAAGAACAATTTACTCTTTCAAACAATTGACACGCTACTTAACAATGATATTCTCAGCTACTGATACCTATGTAACTTAGTCCGAGCGTAATTATCAGAACTGGACCAAAGCATTCATATAAGCCGCTTTCTAGATGGAAAAAATACGTTGTGAAAAATGATTTCTGTGTGGTCAGATTATTAACAAACTGGCGTTTATTTATACCGAATAGCCTCCAATTGAAAGTTTAATATCGTTCGAATAGAACACGCAAACCGTAATTACTAACAAAAGTAAATTTTCGTCGCAATATATCAAAAGTTTTTATGTTACTGGCCATTCCGGCTCACAGTGGATAAGCTAAGAGTCTGGTACTTAGAACATTGAAGCCAGCACGCGACAGTGTATGCAGTTATGGCACCAGCCATTCAAAATAGCCCCATATCATTGGGAATGGTTAACAATTCGATTTCGGTCGACTAACATTCGAAATGGAATTCCGCGAAACAGTGTCAAGTGCAATCGGAGAAGCGCGTGAGAGTGATACCAGAATGTGGCCAATGTGGGTGAGTACAAAAACATCGTAACTCATGCGTTGGTTATTTCACAAATTCAATTATTGTGTAGTGAGAACGCGAAGATTGAGTGCCTGGAAATGAAATTTGATGCGTCGATCTTAATGGGTCAAGCTATCATGTGCCATTCGTTTTGAGATAGCGATACTTTCTCAAGTGTATATTTATGCTGATGCATTTGTTGCGGGCTTTCAAGCGATTCGTAGTTTTTGATTTTACTATTTATTTCTTTCACATGTGAGCTCTAGATAAGGTGCCCGTTACAATCGATGGCCGTTCATTCATTATGTTACAATTAACTTTTACTTTCTTTTAATCTCTCGAGGACGTTTGCAATTCATGAGCATGCCTTTCGGTTTTAAGAATGTAAAATATTAAAGTGTTTGTTTATTTTATTTAGCAAGACGTCAAGCGGAGATTAAAAGCAAGCCTTGGGGCGTAGCGGCACTTTGGCATTGACAATGAAGTTACATCACGTAATTGCGGGCTGTCGCGGCGATGACGGACCGTTTGACGGCTTCTTCGTTTTATTTCACTGTCAGATGTTTCTTTCGGTCTGCTAACACAGGTGCAAGTATAGGTATAATGATGCACTTAATATCACATTTGCACAAATACTCTGGATTAGACTAACACTTGCACACACATTCTCAGTTCCACGTCATTTCACATTCTTCATCACGCTATCTCCAGCAAATAATTATTTCTAGTTCAGGCCTATCAGAAAGGTCGCAAGCTATCGACTATTTATAGAATAAATTGTAGCATAAATTATATTAACCGCTGCGAGTTATTTGTACTCGGAGTTATTAATGTTAATGCTAAGGAGTAATTGAAATTCGTACGTCGTATATCTTCGCTGTGAGGTGCGACTTGACAAATAAGCAAATTCAGATTATATTACACGCATTTGGTAGTTGGTACTCATTTTTTGGATTTACAATGAATACACAATACAAGATATAAATACATATCATTTTTTTCATCAATTTTCCAAAACATCTTGACACATATTGACATTCATATTTCATAAAAATTATATGTATATATATATATATAATTAATACATCCCGCAGACCTTACGGGTCCAGCCGCCCGTAAACTTCGCGGGGCGTGGACTAGAATTTTAAAAAAATCAATATTCTCCAGGCACCTTCCAGAGCCTTCACACAAATGTCCCGATTTGCCAATTCTCGTAAATGACACTAAAAAGTGAATTTAAAGAGTAATTTGCTATATTTCCCACACCTGTTAGATTAGACAAGCAATAACACCTTGAATGCCAGTCTCAAAGGGCCATCTCAAGACAACGGGACACCGTTATGCGGCCGACGAAAGTAACACAATTAAGAGCAAGCTGTTAATTGCGGTCCGTATCGAGAGATAATCACGGTGAATTCGAAAATCGACAATATAGGCAGCTAGCGCATGCAATTTTGATGACGCTTGCGACGCTTGTTGAAACTGGGGCGATTTTTCATTTTAGTGGCAAAGGCTAAAAAATATGTGAAACGTGTGTAGAAATTTATACAAAAAAAAAGAGAATGTACTATTTTTTGTGTTATAAATTATAAAAGAGTAGGTATGTCTTAATTTTTCTCGAAAAAAAAATCCCGCCACTTCATGTAACTATTTATTAATCTGTGACTACAAGTACACGTTACGAGTACTTTTACAAAATGTACACTTATTTTGTGGTTAGGTTAAGATAAATCGTCAATACGTATTACACTACTCCTGCGCACATCCGTAACTGTTTAAATGCAAAAATGCATTTGTATTCCAGATAATATGCCAATATTAGGCTAATCAGGAAAGTGCCGCGGTGTAACCACGACAGGTTACGCATCTAGGACTGCGTCTAAGAAAAGAACAGTCGGTTTGGTTATTATCAAAGAGGTCATTAACCTGCCCTTGGTACTATTTTGTGTACTTTGCTCAGGTCGTGTTTACGGACAATGCTACGAAGGTTTTACTCCGCTGAGCATGGCACCGACTTGGAGATGTCATTCCCGACTAAGAACTTGCTTGGATTCAGCATAAGACTGACCTCATGACAAATATGAGAGATCTAAGGTCTCACTGATACTGGTTTTCTTGAGACAAGAGCTTGGTATGTCTGTGGTTGATGTGACTTAAGATGTCACGGGCGATTGGAGGCGACAAAAAGGCGGCAGCGATTGATGTGGGTGCAACTAGAGATTCTCGAACCGATACCAGACTGCTGGCTGCATCTTATGATTATAAATTACAATTTCTCGGGATAATAATTATTTAGAGCACGTCTGTTGCTTCCGCTAAGCTTGTAGTTTTTTCAGTCATCATATTTATTTATTTTTTCAGTGATCATTTCAATCGTCGAAAATGTTATTTTAGTAGTCAATGTAGCTAAATTGACATCGGTTGAACCTCAAAATATCCTTAATTGTTCCAACTCTACTGTGGCTACTATTAGCCACCGATCACATATGACTGTATTTAACAGACTTCCAAAAAGGCAAAGAAAAAAAGGAGAAGGGTAAATACGAAACATTGCAGTCGGTTTATACCTTTTACTTGTTATCGGTCTCTAATATAATTTTACTTTGACATGTAAATTGGCTTTATGAATGAATGAGTATGAGTAATCAATCCTATATGTAGCGCGAATTGTCCCCTGGTCAGACCAAACGTCAAAAATAAAACACAACTTACCTATACCCAAATACATACTTTCTACGGAAACATCTGAAGCATTGTGTAGTCTACGATTCAGTTCGTTGGACCGCGAAAAATATGACTATGATTTTACAAACATCGGTGGCGTGACTGCTTTACAAATTTTCATACATTTTCCTAATTTAATATTTTTTAGAAATTGGACTGGCTATTATTCTGCCTAAAATTATTACAAAAAAAAAATTATTTGAATTTTTAATCAACTTTTTGTAGTAGTTTGTTGTCATGGTTACTTTTTTTAGATAATTGCTCAAATTGTGAGGCCCATCTAAGTATAAAAGGAGTATGAGCACAATTTTAGAGACAATAACCCAGTTTTAGACAATTGAACGGAATAATAACAAGAAAAAGTTGATAGACCCTTTTGCATTCGTAATCGTCACACTATCAATTGTTTACAAATAACCGTGACCTTCAGGCTTCGATAACAGTTGTAGGGGAGCGAAGCAAACGTCACGCTACGTCGGCCATTACTATTACATGGCTTCAGTGATGTAACGGTCACCGAAAAACGAAACGACATTGATTTTGAATTTCGAACTCGAACGGTTCGATGGAATCGTTATGAAAACGGAAGATATCGCGGAGAAAAAAGTAATAACCGGTGACATTGATTTTGAATCTCGAATTTGAACGGTTGAATGGAGTTGTTATGAATCGAAATAATCGCGGAGAAATCTTGAAAGCTCAAGGGAAAGGAAATATAAAAGTGAGACTTTTAATCCGATCCGATGAGTGCCGAGAGCCATTAAATGCAGTCGAAACTCATAAGAAGATTTAGGTATTGAATAATCTGATTTAGTGCGATAAATTTTATAACCCTCTTACCTTCGCAATTTAAGCAGTATCTTAGTGCGAAAACATATGTCGAGCTGTGCTAATAAAGCCCTGTAAGATATTTTTCACCACACCAGCTGGTAAAAGCTCTCTTGATACTTCAAAAACAGATGTGAAAGTTGCACTTTATCCACATGTGCGGCAAAGTAATTTGATGCAAATTTTGAGTTATTTCCTTATGTTGGCTGGTAGAATTGACTTCAGACAAAAAAGTCACTTTTAAAGATTTCTTCTTACAAACTATTTGTCACCGAATGCGAAGACTTAAAGGATTTGAATTAGAAGAAAAACCAAAACGAACCATGAAATGACAAGTGGAATTCTTAACTCCTTAAGCGTTATAGTGCTCTCTAAGCGTTGAAACCATCAAGGCGCAAGTGGCGAGACCAATCGGATTACACTCCGATACACGAGGTTAATGGGAGTAATGGGACGTCCTATAATCACTGCATTACGGTTATTATACATATTAGGTGAGAGTCCAATTCGAGTTTTAGTTATTCGATCTGCTTCCGATCAGTCAGTGTCAAATCAAAGTGACATTTCTTCAAACAAAAACATCACACCGACATTGGCAAATTCACCCTGTGCAAAATTGCAGGGAGTAAAAGCCAGATTATTAAAAAAAAGTCACGACACTGACAGATCAGAATCATATCGCAAACAGATCGAATAATTAAAAATGGAATTGGCCTGTACTATAAGTCGCTTGAAGTTAATAAAACATGTCACAGGTTGATGTGCTTTTGTTGCTGGCGCTGCTCAGGTGGGGATAAACTTTTTTAAAATTTGGTGGCCGTGGTGAGTTGCATCTGTATTTTTTTAGGATATAGGAGGCAAACGAGTAGACGAATCGCCTGATGGTAAGCAAATACCGTCACCCATGGACACCAGCAACACCAGACACGCAACGGCCATAAGATCGGAGTGCGCTATTTTTTTAAGGTTTTCAGAACGGTCACGGTCAATATGTGCTTATTCCGTGATACTGTTAGTATATAACGTGAAGTTATAGCGATCCTCAAAAACATGGCCGACGATTCACATTTATATAAATTATAGTGTGTAAATACAGTTAAAATGATACCATAATTTCCAAGTGAAAGGTGCAATCGAGTAGTAGCTTCAACATAATTTACCTGAAAAGAAAGCAAAATCAACATTAGAAAAGTAAATTTAAAAACGAATATGTAAGTCGTAATTTTAAATTTCAAATTGGCAAGTATAATTCATGTTACACTAATGACTAATGAAGTATCTAATTTAAAATCAGGTTTTAAGATCGATGATACGTGTAGAGGTCGAAGTCTCGTAATTAACGCCGACTGACGAAGCTCACGCTGGAATCTTCTCAGATTCCAGGCTAGTCTCTCGCCTTACCGCGAACCACGAACGAAGTTTTGCCTTCTCTGACGCACTTGTAAAAGTTGTAAATTCGTACGTAAATGCGTCAGAGAAGCGAAATTTCGTTTGTGGTTTGCGGTAGGCACTCTGTGGCCGCCATAGCCACGTGCGAGCGGTGCGAACCACTACATTAAAAAGGCAGTTTCATTAAAGCTCCGCTCTTTTCTTGAAGGTCGTATCGGTTCGGAAAATACCGCGGGCGACAGTTCATTGTACAGTTTAGGACTGTCAAATGTAAACTATGTAACCACTTACCTAAGTGGTGAAGCCGTGAAGATAGAAAAGTTGCCGCGTAGAGCGATGGCGGAAAGAAGCGGCAGGGATTAATCCAAATAATAATTCCTCGGAGCACTCCCCGTTATATGTACATATATGTCACAGGTTGATGTGCTTTTGTTACTGCCGTACACAGTTGCTGGATGCTGCTCAGGTGGGGATAAATGTGGTGGGTTGCATCTGTATAATCCTACGAATATATTCCGAGGTTCGGTAATGACGGCAGGAGTGAATATTATACAAGATACCTAATCTTCTCCTCTGTGGCGAGGCCCGAATCGGGCATCTGTTGTTAAGCAATTCTAAAATTCAATAATTTAAACTTAAAGATCATTAAAACTATTAAAACGATCAACAAAACTAGTGCTACGTCAATAAATTCTCGGGATTAATGGTCAAGCGAACCCCAGGCTCCCATGAGCCGTGGCAAAATGCCGGGAAAACGCGAGGAAGAAGAAGAAACTTAAAGAATATTAAATAAAACTATGAAAACGGATTATATCGCGTATATTGTTTTTTTTTATTTTATTGGGTTGTTGTGCTTCTATAAAAACATATTTCAAGCCAATGAAGAAGATGTCACAATTCCTGAGGCCTGTAAAATGCAATACCCCTCTACAGATTGCAGGAGTGTACAGGCTGGACTGTGAGTGTGGCCTATCATATGTCGGGCAGACGAAACGGAGCATTTCCACTCGGGTGAAGGAACACAGCTGATGTCAAGCACCGTCGACCTAGGTCTGCAGTCTGTGAGCATGTCATGGATAAAGCCAATCACTCAATCAAGTTTGATAAGCCTCTGGTCTGGTCTGGTTTGGTGGTCTGGTGGTGGTTGGTGTTGTGTGTCGACCCGGTAGCATCCCTAGTGCGCAAAACGTTCAAGTAACAAGACCAAGTGCGGGTAGTTCGAAAGACTCGCGCGCCTAGAAGATGTTGATGTCAACTTTAGCCAGTCTTCTCCGAGACCACGGGGACAACGCCGTCCTCGAAACGTCGGAGGTAAATTTGAAACTATTTTACGCGATTAAGTCCCGTGGAGATAAATAATAATAAGCCTCTGGTTCTTGCCAAGGAGAAGCGTTACATACCCAGAATGCTGCGCGAGGCCATTGAGATTAAGAAATAACCAAACTTTAATAGGGAAGATGGCTTTTCTCTACCACCAACTTGGGATCCTGTAGTCCATCTGATAAAGGAACAAGCGAGACATAGACTGTGAGACCTTAGTGTTGGATGATGCTGGACATTCTGATGTTTTGAAAAGATGTGTCCCGCCGAGTTTGTTGCCGGTCCCATATTGGGATACCCTCCTACAATTTAGGAGGGAATTAAATCTTCTCGGGTCCGCGGTGTAGGGTTGGAGCCGGCGTAGTTTTTATCGCGTATATATATATCTTTACTTGAAAATAATTGTAGTGTATAACTAGCCTTATGAACCGATTTTGCATGTACAACCAGCCTTAAAGTTTGTAGTCTATGATTGTTCATTATTTTAGTATGTGGGTATTTTTGCACTTTGTAATTTTTCCTCAGTCACCCGTTGACCACGAACGCTGTAAAGGGTTCGAAACGTCGGGATGTATTATGAATTCAATATACGCGATATAATCCGTTTTCATAGTTTTATTTCATGAGTAACTATCGCGGTAACCGAAGACAATATTAAAGAACATTATTTAAACAGCACATTTTCTTTCTGTCTTGTGTCAATCTACATTACATGCGGTGTATTGACTGATTTAATACCATAATGATTAATTTGTATTTATATATGCAATATATTTATTTATTTATTTATTTTAAACTTTATTGCACAATTAAAAACAAGTACAAATGGCGGACTTAATGCCTCATGGCATAAATATAAACCTAAACAACTGATTGCGATTACAATAGATTAAATGTAAGGCAATTACATCAATCAAAATACATGACTCATTACCTCCCAACAAGCATTAGAGCTCAGCTCTGCCCTTTCGAGGTAATTATGACACCAACAATGCTCTTACAAAGTTGACAAGCCATGATTTATTGTCACGATTAATTGCTCCCACAAAGACACCGCTTTATCGACGCCATCGGCATTTTCGAGGATCGGCCGTTGGGGAGACCAAGGCTTTTTTATATATGTCAAAACACAGTTAATGATATGGGCATTATATGGCTAGGTTTGTGAAGAGGCGATGTCCCCGTCGATGGAAGTGTCCAAATCGCAACGAGTAATAGATCTTTTTAACACAACACACAGCTGCTACGTCGACAGTCCCTTTTACTTGATCTTGCCTTGACGCACTGCTAAATTGATGATACTATCAAGATAGCGGAGATGTCGAAAAGTTGGTGATGCCACGAAGATCGAGTGCATCCATGTGCGTATACAGTTCTGCCGACTCCCAAGCGGTACCGGGCATGGTCGGCGCGACTTGATCAAAATGGATAGGTTATAGACTTTAATGAATCTCTTTTGGATGACAGCGGCGGCGACGGCGGGTGGTGCCTCCAGTCCGCGGCTTTTAAAAGATGGGATATAAAATAAGATTCATATTTAAAATAAAATCATTAAACGGTCTTGCAATAGACTGCCAGAGCACAAACAAGAGACTCAGATTCTTAAAATACCTAAGCCTCCCTGACCACCGCAGTTGCGCGTGATCCGCGGTCGCGGTGCACGCGCACGTCCAGCGTGCTGCGGTCGACACCCGAGCCACCGCAAGATCATCGGCTATAAGATCTTTACGTAACCTAATAACCAAAGTAGTTTCCTATAGCAACGCTTGTAAAATAAGTTCGGCTTTGCCAGCCATATCAGAGCATCCACGCTCGCACGATTACGGCATGGATAGCTAGCTTGTACACTGACTTCCTTGAGGATATATCGAGGGCTGAGCGGTCAGCGTCGATAAGTCTAAATACCTTTTCATTTACATAATAATAAACTTCACACACGTCACATAATATACCTAGTTCCAATTTCAAAAACCCATTTGCTTGCGACTGATCCGGTTTGAGCTATTGACCTTCACCAAGGAGGAGTTCCGCGGCCGGGTCCCTGACACAGCGGGGTTGCGAAATGCGTCGCATCCATAGTGTGTGTTTTAGGTGTTAGGCTTCCGTACCCAAAGGGTAAAAACGGGACCCTATTACTAAGACTTCGCTGTCTGTCTGTCTGTGTGTCCGTCTGTCACCAGGCTGTATCTCATGAACCGTGATAGCTAGACAGTTGAAATTTTCAGCTGCTTTAGCTGTTGCCGCTATTACAACAAATACTAAAAACAGAATAATATAAATATTTAAGGGGGGCTCCATACAACAAACGTGATTTTTTTGCCGTTTTTTTAGATAATGGTACGGAACCCTTCGTGCGCGAGTCCGACACGCACTTGGCCGGTTTTTTAAGATATATTGTATAATATGTATGTTAGTTTTAAGTTAGTTATGGGCCAATAGTTGCCTGAAAATAAAGATTTTCATTTTATTGACTAATTCAGATATCTAGTCGAGATGGAAAATAATACTGCAACCTGCGTGTGGCGTAATTCTTTAGGGCTATCTAGTACCTCAAAAGCTACTGATTAGTTAAAGCTCAGAGTGCCGTTTGAGGTACTTACTTATACATCCATATTGCGTCACCGCATGTCGTTTCAATCGCGTCACGATGTGTTACAGCTATGCGTTTTGTCTCCCTGCGGTTGCATCTTACGAAATTGAATCATCCTTTTATTCGTGACCGTTGCGACAATAGGAATCATGTCGCCATTTAACCATGACCAGTTCACTATTAGTAAGTAAAATGAAGTCACATGGTTTAATTTCTTTATTATTACTCCTCCTCCTCCTCGTCCTCCTCGTCTTGATAACACTCCTCGGTACGGAGTGAAACATGTGGAGCGTTTTTCGACTTAAAATACGTGAGTGACCCGTTACTAATATATTTAATGTGTCTGTGTCTCACGGCAGTTATGTTATTAAAATCATTAGTTACATTCAAAAAAAATCTCATTTCAGGAGTTACATAAATTCATCACAAATCCTATCATCAGTCATCATCCAGTGAGAGGGTTCAATGCCTATTTCAATGGTGCTAGTTCCTAATTATTTTGTAACCTTGGGGCCTATGTACACTGCGTTTTTTTAACCGAAAATATTGCACGGTATCTACATTATTCCTTTTCAAAATGTTCAGATAGGCTGTATTTTATTGCATTTCTTGGAGCTTAATTTATCCTGTATTCTTTATCCCTATCCGGAATCTTTGGTTCTAAGGACAGCAGCGTCGTGAAAGTAAGGAATACCTATAACTAATGAGGTATCTTTAATTAACATCTGGCTGCACCGTTATGTCATTACAAACAAGTATATATTTATCTACACTTCCCTAAAGATAAAATCGACACTTGAGATTCGAGGCGCTCTTTGGCACGTTTTTAATATGGCTCCTGATATCACCGATTATTCGTATTTCTTCAACACATTTTGTCCTATGCAGAGAAGAGATTTCTTTACTAATAAAGATAACCCAGATCAAGGGTCGGCAATGCTTTAGTGGCTCCTGTGATGTTGCTTACGTCCATGGGCGACGATGACTGCTTCCCATCAGGCGGCTCGTCTGCTCGTTTGCTGACTATCACTTAAAAAAGGTATTGGTTCGAGGTCGAGGAAGTGGGAGGGTGTGCGCCGCGCCCGTACGTGGCATCAGTGGCATCACACCCCGCACTCGCCCGGAACCAGTGTTGGCAACGATAAGAATGCAAGTTTATCGAGTCTTGTCGATTCGATAATACGTATTCTAGTTTCAATGTATTTTTCTACAGGGTAATAATTGCCTGACAATCAATATATTTCATTTATTTTCACTTTATTATACAAATTATATAGAATTTAGTAAAGTCCACTCGGTCGTGACGCCCAACATTCCTAACATTCCTCATCCGTGCACGGAATCCGCGCGCGGACAGGATGATAGAGCAAAATCAATCGTTGTATTGTTTTTCTTTAGGATGTCATCTATTTCAGTTTATAATTTATTTCGATTTGTGTTTCTAATCTAATTAGTGTGACTAACTGAGAAATATTATTCCCTAGTTGCATTGTACAAAATAACCAAAGGGTGGACACATATGACAAGATAATCATATCAAGTTAAATATTTAAGTTTTTAAGTTTAGACACTTGTTTTAGTCACTCGCCTAGAAAGGAGACCTAGGCTCTCCGAAACATGTCGCGCGAGTGACTAAAACAAGTGTCTAAACCGTGGAATTATTTATTGTTAGTATGTCTCACAACAGTTTAAATTCGATTTAAGGTTTTTTTTTTACTCTGCATTTTTAAAACCGCATTGTCATCGGATCTTCACAAGTAGGTCAAACGACTCAAACAAAACTGGGTGAAAATCAACATGCAAGATTTATTTAAGACCAAGTGAATTTGTTATGCTATTTTCAGGTCAAGTTGAGATATGTGGTACACTTTACTGGAATCTCGTTAAGAAAACTGCATATTTTATTTTAAGTCTTATTAACATCATGTAAAATTCCTTTTGCATTGCCGTTACAGCTAGTATCTTTTCTTGATTGGAACATTTGTAAATCAACAAAGTTATCAAGTAACTGTACAGTATCAAATTTGGATAAAATAAAGACATTCGTAATAAATATTCAAAGCCGCCGGAACGAGGAATGACATGCAAATCCGAAGATTATCCGTAATATGTCAAACCGGTTGACAGATAACACTGTCACTGTCCACTTCATTAACAGGTTGAAGCGATAAGCGTCATTGCACTACCTTCCTCACCGACTCTTAACTACTCACACGAACCTAAAAGCGATCTGCGGTGTCAGTATGGTTGCATTTTTATCACCTATCACAATGCCTGTCACTTTCGCACTCACATACTTGTTAGAACGTGACAGGCATGGTGACAGGCGATAAAAATGCTACCGTGCTAAGCCCACTGCGCGCGGTCTAATCGCGTTAGACCCGGTAATGACATTAATTATGTGTACAAAACGCGCGAGTTTAAAGTGTTACACCCTTATGACCCGTATGTTTCGTAAATGTTCAAGCCAAGTTTCATATAATTTAAACATTGTATGGTTACAGCTTTTTGGCGGAAGGTTCGTGTGACTCTTAAGGTCAAAACAGACACTTCTGCAATTAAAATATTAGTTTGAAAATGTTTATTATGATATGATCGATTGCTGCTTTGGAAAAATTTTGTAACTTCGTTTAATGAAAGTAATGGTATTTATAACTTATTAATGTATTAAAGTTAAGCGAAAATAATCCATGCATTTATGAATGAACTGATACGACTACACGTTCTTGCTCGCTATTTTTAGCTGGTGGTTATCACTTAGCAAGTTATCATCACTATGGAGTTATTGCTAAACAACATTATAATCTCGGGCGTCAATGACAGTGAAATCAAATCAAGTGAACTTTATACGGATTGTTTTTTTCAAGCCTTGTTCTTGCTTGCTATTTTTAGCTGGTGGTTATCGCTTATCAAGTTATAACTATTTTTATTTTTTTTATGAAATAGGAGGCAAACGAGCAGACGGATCACCTGATGGTAAGCGATTACCGCCGCCCATGGACACCCGCAACACCAGAGGGGTTGTAAGTGCGTTGCCGGCCTTTAAGATGGGAATACGCTCTTTTCTTGAAGGTTTGAAGGTCATATCGGTCCGGAAATACCGCAGGCGACAGTTCATTCCACAGTTTAGCTGTGCGAGGCAGGAAGTTTCTAGAACTATGGAGTTATTACTAAAAACATTATAGTCTAGGGCGTCAATGACAGTGAAATCAAAGCAAGTGAACTTTATACGGATTGTTTTTTTCAAGCCTTAGCCATTACTATTTCAAGAGTTTACGTCATACTAAACAACTGTTACTGTGAAACCAACTGAAATCCCAAAAAATATAATTGTTCCCAATTTTAGCTAACTACATCAAACGATCTCTGAGAAAAACGCATTTAAGTATAGAATAAATTTAAAAGTGGAAAAATTACTCAATTAGTGGAAAATTATCCAGAGCCCGTGAGTTCAAGTCTCACCCAAGGCAGTAATTTTTCCACTTTTACATTTATTCTATACTTAATAGCATCGATCGCAGACGTTTCTGCTTGTTAAAAATTAATTTAGAATGGGTAGCACATCGTAACTGGTGAATTTCCAATATGACTTGGAACTCCGGTGGCCGTTTAAGAAGTGTAACACTCTTACGGTAGATGTCGCTAGGGTCCCCTAGACCCATATAATGGGAAGATTTGCTGACTATGGATGAGGTCTTGGTGGCTCAGTTGGCAGAGCGCTGGAGTATCTATCCAGAGGCCGTGAGTTCAAGTCTCACCCAAGGCAGTAATTTTTCCACTTTTAAATTTATTCTATACTAAATAGCATCGATCGCAGACGTTTCTGCTTGTTAAAAATTAATTTAAAAACGCATTTAACCGATTTGCAAGACCGAAGTGATCCCATAAGTGTTCCGCGAGCAAAGTTTTGTACGGACTTACGGAGCACTGAAAATGCTTTTAAAACACATTTTGAGTGATCAGATGTCGTGTATTATTTATGAAACAGCCCAAAATTGTTCTCGCGATTTGGATTTGGTTCGCGGTTGGTTCCATAGTGAAAGTTGTTTGAATTTCCTAACACATTAACCCCACAGGATATTGAAATACAATTCTGTATTGAGAACTGTATAAGTCTGTTTATAACATAACAAGTTGTCAACAACACAACACAACAGTCAACAAGTTGTTGTCAGTTACATAACTCGCAAAATCCACCCCAAGGTCCTAACTTTCCACCACCCTTCCTGACGTCATTACGACGCAAACTATCGCCCTCTCTGACGCAATCAAACCAATTGACAATCCCATATTTAGGTAATAAATAAGGCTAAGAATACACAGTCTCATCGCCCACGAACAGTGCAAGGCCGAACGCACACCTACGCCTAGGAGAAAGGTGGTATTGTCATTCGGCTAAGTTTATACTGTGGATGTCCTGAAGGTGATAAGTACGTATGGATGTCTTAGAATGATGTTGCGTTGTAGACGGTGAATGTCTTGTGTTGCATTGTGCACTTGATGGCATTTGCGGGGATCGATGTATTTAGGTACGTAGGTTTGGAACTTTGCACGTCTCGTTTGGTGGACAAATTGTACTTTGGTTATGTACAGTCAGTGTCAGTATGTCTTACAATCATGTTATGTATATTATCTATGTATCTAAGTATGTATTTATCCATATAAGTATTGTATCGTCGCCTAGGCTACGCCAGTAGGGCTAGCACATGATTGGCGCGACACTATCTCGCCGCGAGATAGCCTACCCGTCTTTTTCTAACTGTATTAATTAAAGAGGGACTCTTTATCGAGGACTGTGCTGTAAACTCCTTAACACACACACTACACAACACATACATAATTACGTACATAATTAAACATGAGACGTACGGGATTTCTTATTTAAATTAAAGATTATCTCGACTTATCTGGTTTTACCTCAGACTCTCTGTTTTTGACAACTTCATTCAATTGATTATTTCTGTAGGTACCTTGTACCTAATCAGCATAACCTGTGATATAATATAATTGGCGGTGTCAAATACGAAGTCGTTAAAAATATATTGAATTAACATTTCAAACAACCTAATAATTGTAACCTGTTTGAAAATATGCTAATAAGTCAAATTATGTAACAGTCTATAATGGCATAGTTTAAACTCCAAAGTACAAATTGCCAGAAGACTGAAAAAAGACAATCAAAACGAAAAGACTTTGATAAGACTTTACCTAAAATATTCCATTGTTAATTATTAATGACCTGTTGAATTAGTTTATTTTATATTATAGTTTAGTTTATTATATATTAACACTGATAGTTAAAGTTTAATCTAGAGTCGATAACACAAATTTTTAAGAACCAGTCAACTCACGGTTATCAACCCAAAATTTTACGATTTACGATCAAATTCAGCCAGAATAAAGCATCTACATATCTCCACGAACTTAATTAAATGTCAAATTCAGTAAGGTTTCCAAATAATTTTATTGCAAGCGTAACATGATCGGGCTCTAAACCACACATCAGACAGGGCAACAGATTGACAACAATGCGTGGACATTGTGACGGGCGAGTCGGCGACCGTCCCTGATCCACATCCTAGGTGTCTATTCAAAAACCGTTTAATATGTTATGGACTTGCCCCTACTTTCAATGATCGGCCTCTATCCAAACAACACATAGACAGGGCAGATTGAGAAAATTGCGTGGACATGGTGACGGGTGAGTCGGCGACCGTCCCTGATCCACATTCTAGGCGATTCGAAAACCGTTTTATATTTTATGGATTTGCCCCTACTTAGATCCGTAACTTCAAGCTCAAGCGTTTGTGTTTGTATTAGGTAAGATAGAGAATCAGTGGTCAGCACTTATCACATGATCGATAGATGTTTCAAGCAATACCAGCGGCGTTATCTAAAACAATGGCATTGGGTTTACACGGTGCCAGCATGAGATTTACCTGTCAATCCTACGAACAGTGTCTAACTCTCGTTTTTTTTCGAATTTTATGGCCCGGATGCCACGCCTTTTAGCCCAGCCCCATAAAACCAAACTAAAGACAGATAAAACCTAAGGTGGCGCCATGTATACAAGCCTTTAACAGTTGCCAATTCCATTGGGAATAGGCAAGACAGGGATTGGAGATGGTGGAAACGGCGATGGCCCAGATCAGGACAATCGGTCTCGAGGAACTGATGAAACAGAGAAGAAATTCGTATCACAATGCTCATTTTGCTCATCATACTTAGCAGCGTCATGTAATAAACATGTGCAATCTGTGACAACACAGGCCTTAATATCCAGAGGGCAATGTACTTGTCCAAATCCACAACACAGGTGATGATTGGTAATGAATACTAAGAAACAGCACTATATGCAAGGTGCGGAAAGGTTCCAAAACCAGAAAATTTAACAACAAACAAAGGAAACTTTCATTTTGGAAATGGAAAATTTCGATCCCCGTATAAAAATGTGAGATGTTTCCAAAACGTTTCTATGTGGAAATTCCGCAATTTTGAAAACTTACCGAAGGCACATCAGTAGAAATAGGTATTGAGAAACCGATGAAAAATAACATTTGTAACAAACTACTATGTAATCGTTGTTTAAAGATATACTAGTCCGATATGCTGGTTAAGTATATGTTAGTATTCTGAATGGCTACGCGTCTCGTGTTCAATGACATCTGACAGTTGGCCTTGGCGTGCGCGGGCGCCGCTCAAAAGCGGGCTACACACCGTCACGCCAATTTTGATTTGCCGTTTGCCGTCTCAAAGAGCGTAATTTTTACGGTTTTCTTTTACGCACCGTAGAGATTCTTCCGACATCAAAAAGGGTACCTCCTCAACTCGCGCCAACCTATTTTTTTATTCTTATATTATCAGTGTCAACTGTCAATGTGCTGTACACTGCGTTTTCCGACTGCATTCAGGAGCGCAGATGTAACCTAGCAGGGTTACCTGTTCTCAAAACTTACAGTCAACAAATTATACGACCTACTACTGTCACCCTTGCAAATCAGAAAATCATTTCGAACCCTTAAAATACATAAAATTGAGAATATCTGAGCGCGTGTAGAAACAGCTTTATATACCTGTATCAATTTCGCCAGTCAAATAGCCTAATATTGGTCCCTTTCTCAATAACACGATATGAATGAGATGCTAGTTCACCCATAAAGATGAGCTGCAATAGATCTCGACCTATTGTTGTCTGAAGCATTACACTACCTTACTTAAAATATACCTTATTACATTGCAGTAAAGTTCACGTATGATCAGGTAACTGTGTCAACGATGGTATCATTAGAAAAACACGGCACCTCGTTTAAGATGCAATTCTTATGTCGAAATTGCTAACGAAATATCCGCTCGTATTTACAATAGAATTTTCTACTGTTGAATGTGAATTGCTGTTATTTGGAAACGAAAGTAACTACATATCTTTTTTTTTAAGTTATAAAGCTGAAGCGGAGATTTGAAAATGAACTTCCGTTTTGTTCATTTTACCCGTTATGGCTGATTTTTATTTTCATTTCTCGACTTAATCAAAACATATGTCATGTTTTGATACTGACAGATTATACCCGTAACAAATCCAGATTTAATTAGTAACATGTTATTACAATCAGAATACGCGTCAGTGTTTACTTGTGACGTTTTCAGCAATCTGAAGGTCGCTGATAAAGTGATAGCTGATAAGATGGACATCAATCTTGATAACGTTGCAACAATGCACTACATGCCCTAGCGTTTTTCCGCAAACTTTGGAAATGACCATAGTTTATGCAAACTAAACTATTATGGCGATAAGAGTTTTGAATGATTCACGGTTAGTTTCACTAGACTTATACTGTCACCCGTGAACAAGATGCATGTAACTGCGTCGAAATATCGGGAACTATATCCCGGTCAATATAAGTCTATTATGGCGATATTCATAAACGCGTTACTGGCCTGAATTAGCTATGAATCGTTTGTCTTTATCTGTCATTTTGACTTATGTATTTGTAAGAAAGGGATAAAACATAATTTAACTAAATCAGGCCTGTAAAGTTTTATGAATAAATGGGTTAGTCTCGATCATTAAATATTAAGGACGGTAGAAAAAACTCACTTGACAACGAAATAGAGTCGGACCAAGTATGAAAATATGATGTATATAATAATGACACTATCTCACTTTGTTCCGTTCAAGTCAGTGCAAACCTACCAGCCTAATAAATTGCAATCAAAAGATAATATCGTATGATATAAATGTCAAAACCTACAGCGGCTACAGCATATTCGGGCAATCAGAGCAACAAGTGTCAAATTTATACATTCAAAGCGGCTTAACGGGCGTTCCAATAAATCCACCTGACATTTAGTACCGTGCGACTGTATTGTCACTCATTCATTTGTCTAATAGGTTGTGGTAGAAAAAAATCAGGACACAATGCGGCCGTAAAACAATAATAAAACGGGAAGAATGCCATTAATCGGTCAAAGGAACCTTTGTCGCATATTGTAACGTTCTCACGCGTCCGTAATTTTTATGGATATCTGAATAGGCCATTACGTAAAAAGGACCAGCCTTTCACGCTGTTTTTTTTTTAATCTTTCTACACGAATCGCTATCAGAGATTGCCCACCGATTCGCCGCGGTGCAAATTAGCGCGCGCACTATTCCCACGGCATAAATTCGCTTATTTCGCTTGTAACAACCCATCATCTGGAGTAAAAAGAAAAAGCAGCGTCCAAGACGTTCCCATGGGCGCTCCTAGATTGTAACAAAACTAACAATTTCATTAAATCATCTCCTTCACATAAAGGTTCCCGTCTCATAAATAATTATTACTTAACCAAGACCCCGTGGGTATCGATTATCCCGATGATTAAGATACAAAAATACTTCTGCCACAATGGCATCTATAACTCATAAATTAAAACATCATTATTTCGTGTTACATAACCGAAACGCACTATAAGTGTTCGATTTTCAAACGGCCGTCCGAAAGTATATGAAATGTCATTGTTATCATTCTGAACATCACTCATTTTAATTCGGTTTAGCCGTGGTACCATTGCCGGTTTATCTGAGTAACCATTCGTAAACCCTATTTTCGACAGCATAAGGTCTATCTAAGGTAAGTTAAATTGCTGCTAGTACTCGAGGTTCATAAATTTATATAAATGGCTCATTACTCGGTAAACACAAAACTATTGCACAACGAGGTCCGGGTCGACGGACCATGTTTCCCAATAAGTATCAAGTGCGGGGTGTAATTTTTTAAAAGAAGCAAGTGCGCGGTGCATCACGATTAAATAATTATGCATCGATCGTTGCGCAAGTACGCATAGTAGACGTGTTAAGAAAAGTAAATTATGATACAAAGATATCAATATCAGTGCTTTGCATTTGACGTAGAATATTAATTAAGATTACGAAGCAGCTTGAGTTAGTAACATGAAACATGAAAATAAAATTAACTCTAGTATTAGAAGTATTAGAACACAAATTAAACTATTTTCAGAAAATATTTTAATTTGTTTTTATTTCATATAGAAACAGTATCATTTATTTCAGTTTAAAATTAACTCTAATTCATAATAAGTATTAGATTAAGATAACCATAACACAATCATTATCATTAAATGATCGATCGCAGACGTTAGTTTAACTTTAGCTTAAATTAAATAACTTTAGCTTGTTCTAAATACCATCACTACTTTGAAAAAATCTCAAACATTGGTACTCAGTTGAAAAGCAGTAACTCTGTATGCATCCCATACATAGTTGCCACATTTTCCTCTCGATTGACAGAACAAGTTTTTTTTAAATAATATAGATGTACCTACTTTTTCAAAGTAGTGACATTACATCGCTGAGTTCCACACATTGATACTGAAAAATTTATAATAAGTTTTGTACATTTCTGAATAAACCACACAGACTGCGGGCATTAAGAGGATTTCAGCAATAAATCCAATGATTTTATTAAAGTCGTTGATAAACACCAACTCATTTCCGTGTCCGATTTCATTACGAAACGAAATTTCCAGAATAACAAGGCTAAATTGCGTAATGATTTAACCAATCTGTCACAGATAGCGTCTTCGCCGTCAAACTCGGAAAGGAAAGTGAAAGAAGTTGATGTGAACAATTGATCTGTCCGAGGGTTCAGAATTTCAGAAGCGACACATCATTAAGTATGAGAAAAGGCGACTTTTGCGAGACGAGTCAAACGAGATGACATTAAATTAAAGTATCTGATACTAATGTTATAAATGCAAAAATAACTGTCTGTTACCTCTTCACGCTTAAACCGCTAAACCGATTAGATATGGAGATAGTTTGAAGCCCGAGAAAGGACATAGGGTATTGATCAATCATTATCATCATCCCACGCAGAAGTTGCGGGCAGAAACTTAGTAAACATAGAATGTACAGGGTTGATCTTAACAACTTACATTCTCGAGTAAAATAATCCTAATAACATTTGCATGTTACTGTTAAAACTAATCTTTGATGAGGCAATGAGCATTATGCAATGATTTATAAATTTAAAAAACATTCGAAAATTTCCGTAGTTTAAATTAAGGAACAATTAAAAAATTCACCTCTTCGGGCGAAATTCGAACTTTCGACCTTTAGGAACACTGGTCCTGTCGCTCTTTAGTACTCCTAACCAGCTGAGCTGTCGCAGTTTACCAGGAGCGTGCGATTTTTTCCATACCTTTCTTTTGTTCACCTTAGGGTTCATCCATTAATTACGTCACACGAATTTAGAGGTTTTTTGACCCCTCCTCCCCCCTCCTTATCACACTTGGTCACATTTGGCAAACCCCTCCCCCCCTGGTGTGACGTCACATTTTTTAAATGAAATCGGCAAAGCTAATTAAGTATTAATAATATTTTATTTGCAGACGTCTTCTTGATAAAAAAAAGAAAGTGATGTCCTAATTATTATGTCAAAAATTCTTTAGCCATTGTCCCCCGTTTACTTTCTTTCTCTAACAATATCTTCATGTCCGTCAATTCGTCGTATCTAGGAATCAATAATGAAGTCATCTAATATAATGACGTTACATTTCGGAGAACAATAGCCATTTATGTCACTTTTATTATCAACCAAAAATATATTGTTATATTATTCAAATGCCAAATGTAGATATGTAAATTAATGCCTTGAAGACCGATAAGAAATTGTCGAAAACAAATTGTCCAGCTCTTGAAGTCTAAAGAATATATGTTTGTAGATAATAATAAGCCTATTATTGTACTAGAAAATGTTGATTCGAAGTAATTGTTCAGATATTTGTGTACACCTCGGCCGCTCCGAATTGGAGCCTTAGATAGGCCTATCAAATGGCGACTGTGAATGCAAACACAACTTGCACTTGCGAATAAAACCAAGAAAAAAGAAAAAAAAAATAAAAAAAAAAGTTAACTTCAGCAGTGTAAAACAAATACTTAATATCATTATAGCACTGACCATGATTTATTTTTATCATCCACCGCGAACGGTCACATATTAATAATATAATAAAAGGAGATAACAGCTAGTAGCAAATCATAGGTGCGATGCGAATAAGAATGTGATAAGTGTGATAATGTGTGATAAGTTTTAATGTGTGCGGTCGGTCAGAACCATAAAAATACGAGTATGAATATAAGGTCAGAACTCAGAAATATCGAACGTTCCAAGTGCTTCGTGTTATCTGAACACGATATCACCATATTAAAATAACGTGTTTGCGATATTAGGGTTTCAGAATACTCACATGATGATGATGATGATGATGATGATGATGATGATGATGATGATGATGATGATGATGATGATGATGATGATGTCCTCCCAGACGTATCCGTCGACAGCGACATCCCGACAAGCGTTTTATTTGTATATTATTAATATTATTATTTCTAAAAGGGATTTTATTAATACGCGCATGGGCGCGATCGTGACTAGCAAATCCAAATTTGTTTTTGAAAGTCCTACAGCACGAAGCACAGTAGAGCTGCCCAGATGAGTTGTAGGTGTAGTTGTAGGAGGGCTTGGGCCGAGTTTTTCGGAGCTGTCGTTTGGCGTCAAGATCTTCAAGCCGGGTGCGTTCAAAGTTATCAAGACCCGATACTCACATACGGACAATTTGACATGTAAAGAATGCGAGTTTACCCTACCGATTTTCCGGGGTCTGATAACTTGAAAAAATAGGAGCATAAAAATCCGCTATTCTTTTTTGAGAGTTCCGATTAGCGATAGATATGGAAGATTTAAGAAAGCTGACCTTCAGTAATGGGACTCCCCCTGAAGAAGATTCTTATTTGAAAATAAATAAAACGAAAGCATAAAAATAAATAATAAATAAAATTAGGATCATTACTCCGGCCAACCTTGTATTGAGTTTTGTGCTGTTTCGATTCGAAAACCAAAAAGTAGACCGATTTATATAAAAGCGCGCCGATTTTCGACACACATGCATCAGTTTTGAGGTTCTGACGTTCTGAACCCAATCATCAAATCAACATTGTTTTTCATGCAAGAAAATGCAAATTGGAAAACTTATTACCTTTTAATGTACATAATTTAGTAGTTCATTATTAGTTATCAATGTTATTATAACCCGCCCACATTGCACCCGAAGCAAAAACAGGAACGCATCAATTTCCGATCCATCATCGGCTTTCCCCGCTCATTAGTGTGTCTAGAAAAATGTCTGTGCCTAAGCTCAGGCAGCCTAGGCAGCCTAGCCACGAGGAAGGAATTCTAATCGGCGGTAATTACCAGACGCTGGCAACATTGTGTAGTGTTGCAAGCCATGTGAATCGAAGGGACATTTAGAAAGGCCATATTTCGAAATAATAAGGAAAAACAATTTTAGCCGAACAAAAATTTTATTAATTACAACAAAAATATTAAAGGGTAAAAACGAGACCCTATTACTAAGACTCCGCTGTCTGTCTGTCCGTCTGTCACCAGGCTGTATCTCACGAACCGTGATAGCTATACAGTTGAAATTTTTACAGATGTATTTTTGTTGCCGCTATAACAACAAATACTAAAAACAGAATAAAGGAAAAATATTTAAGGGAGCCATACAACAAACGTGATTTTTTTCCGTTTTTTGCGTAATGGTACGGAACCCTTCGTGCGCGAGCTTGACTCGCACTTAGCCGGTTTTTTTTTTAAATGATCTCAATTTTGAAATATCAGCCATTACTCCCTGTACGCCTGTATAGTGTCTTAATTACTTAACTTAAGAGTAAACAAATAGCAAGTCATACTTAAAGCTGTTTTTCAGAGAGGAATTGAAATATCAAGTCTAATTATTAGGTCGATGACTTATCAACAGTCAATTAAACAACACAATTTAAATATCATTAACACATGACTCATCTCGAAAGTATCAAACAGTAAACCACAAATAATGAAACGGAGCCGATACTTTCACAAAATCCATTAATTTCTTCGTATCTCCGCATTTATTTTAGTCTTAAAACTCGGCGACAAGTGAGAACAAAAATACTAAATGAGAATATAAACTCATTCGCGTCCCATTTTTTATAGAAAACGGAGAGCACGATTCTTATTAAACAAATTGTTACAGTTTTGATCTTATTTTGCTCGCGATGATTGGTTCATACGAAACGAAGTGAAATCTCATGCGTGATGGCTCCTTTACACGATTGGCCATCATATTAGCGTGTAGCCGTGGCGTCGGATGGCTTATGGCGCGGCGGGACGGCGATGGGATGGCCACGGTGTCGGTTTTTCGTCCGCACATCAAAGGAATAGGGCCAGCGATGGTGCGTACGCCGTACGTGGCCCATTCCATAGTGCGTGCTCTCATGGCTCCTCTACACGATGGCCCAGCGTAGGCCAGTCCAAGGAACGCTGCTATGCGGTGGAATGATATAGCAATATCACTTGCTCCCTCTAACGAATAAATGCGTCCTTTGGACTGGCCTGCGCTGGGCCATCGTGTAGAGGAGCCATGATATGCACGCCCATCACCAAGATGATCAAAGTCGTATCAAAACCAGTTCAAACCATAACAAATTGTTAAATTGGAAACTACCTCGGACTTTCTACAACAAGACATGACTGGAAGAATTGTAACACGCGAACAATTTTATGGATATTTCACTGGATTACGTTTCAATATTCTAAATCGAGCTCTGGTGTAAATAATGGTGTTGATGTCCGTATAATTGGTGTTATAACTAAATATTAAACTGTCAATATTCGCCGCTACGTTAGACGTTATCGTTGGCTTGACTAAAGCCAATAAACGAATTGTAAATATAAGAAAGGAAAACGAAAAGATATTTATAAACAAAGACGATACGGGTAAGTATAGCTACTAGGTAAGATCCGAGAATCTCATCTCATCATATCATCATATCTGTAATTTAGACACATAATTGTAAATACTATAAGCGCGTTGCAGAGTGCATGCAGACTCTTAAGATTCAATTGTCTAACTACAATATCAATATTGCTACTATAGAGCACATAGTTCGTCAGCACATCACGAAATCCGCTTAAGGCTTGGATGTAATTCAATTTAAAAGCCATCGCATTGCACGTGCATCGTATGACAGCATTGACAATACTCAAAACTAAATACAAGTAAGGTACCGTTCGGATTCAGACTAAACCTTCAACTGCATTACTGCCGCAAATATCAAAATCGATATTGCTGCCCGGATTTTTGAAATCTGCAGTGGCAATGGAGTTGGCAGTAATGTCGCGCAGCAATACTGCAGCAGTAATGCTGGCGACTGCATTCAAATATACTAATTTGAGTTGACTGACCGATCCCTTCTCGAGTGAGATTGGTTAAACATCTAGCATCTGGCCACTGGCACCATTGACTAACCCGGGGTTAACCGGTTAAACCTGGTGTTACCATGGTTACCAGTACAATCTGACACTGGGTTAACGGTTTAACCAGTTAACCCCGGATTGGTGGGATGGTGCAAGTGGCGCTAAGAGTAGTACTTCATATATTGATTTAATCTAATACGATTTTCACTCATAATTTTAAAACTGAAACGGGACTTAATCGCGTGCACTTACGTTTATTCTTTCACAGGAGTTTGAATTCACTGTGCAATGCATTGGTGCAATGTTCTGAGCAGTTATTTTCAATCCTGCGCTACTTTAATCCTGCGAGGATTTCGCATTGCAGCATTGTCGCATTATTAAAAACCGAGTTCGAGTCGGACTCGCGCACGAAGGGTTCCGTGACATTACGCAAAAAACGGCAAAAAAATCACGTTTGTTGTATGGTAGCCCCACTCAAATATTTATATTATTCTGTTATTAGTATTTGTTGTTATAGCGGCAACAGAAATACATCATCTGTGAAAATGTCAACTGTTTACGGTTTATGAGATACAGCCTGGTGAGGGTCCTGTTTTTACCCTTTCGGTACGGAAGCCTAAAAACTGTACATTTGCAACAATATAAACACTAATGCTTACAGTCCGACGAGAAGGAATAGCAATGGAATTAGGAGTAACAAAAATAGTTTACACCTGGGGCCAAAGGTACACTATAGTTGGTCAAACCAAATTGGCAGTAAATAAGAACAAGAAAAACTATACTCATTTTTTTCTTTCGGGTGCTAGTACTAGTGTAAGATAAAGATAGTATGATTCTCTCTGTCTATGTTTGAAATAAGACAGTCCTTTGACAAACTATATTATTAATCCACGGACTGTCAAATCGTATGAGTATCCGTAGCAACACACTAATAATATTAGTCTAATATCGTTCGAGAAATGGGCCCCTGGCAACACTATATTTGTTGTCAATAATGTGTCAAATGAAACAATATTTATGCCATTACGCTCGTACGCGTGCGTGGCGCTTTTAAAAATGACAACGTTTTCTTGTCGGAATGTATCGGAAAATAAATTATGATTGCTAAATATTTAAATATAATTTCGTCATGACTCATGAATATGAATGCTCACAAATCGGTCAAAACAGCGAGATAGCCTATCGGACTGACGAAAATATATAACAAATTTGGTAGTTACAATATCAGTATTACATCAGTGTTATATGTAAATGTTTTTATGTAACAATATGTTTTAACGAGTATAAAGTTTTTATTTCGCTACGGACAATTTTATTATGTTAAATTGATTTTGAACTTGAACTAATTATGGTAGCTTCTTGTAAAAAATGGAGAAAAAAATGACATTGTCACTACTATGTAAGTATATATAAACTCGATACTATCAAGGTCTAAATTATGTCTACTTAGGGTATTAATTAATTGTCAAGGCTATCAGGTATTTTTTGCTCAACTGCAGGAAAATAAGTGAGTATACGTATCATAGACATAGTATATACAAGTAGTTATCGACGCGCCACCGAGCGACCGGGGGTAAGAGAAACAATATTCATATAAAATTTGGGCAGCATAGGATTTTTTCTCTTTCACACTTGTAAATTTCGGTATTTCGCCATCGCCTCCTACCTATGATGCCACCCGGTCGGTGATAAGGACAAAGCATGGCACTGTTTTCTCTTTCCTCTTATAGAAATCGCAATAAGACTATCTTTCTCTATCAAAGAGTGTCAGGCCCTTGATACGTATGTAATGTGCCGCCGGTATATGGGTCAAAATCAAAAATTAACTAATTTGACGGATGAGGTGCCGAAGGTGCCCATCGATTCGTTATTGCACTTATTAACCTTTACTTCGTAGGGGGTAGACATTTTTACGCAAAACCCGTGGTCGGTATTTCAAACGTTTTGTTTGTTCACTTTGTTAATTGGACGCAGGTATACTTTACCAATAAATGGAGCAGTAAACGATCTTCAGGAATCCATACTAATATTATAAATGCGAAAGTCTGTCTGTCTGTCTGTCTGTCTGTGTGTTACTGTTACCTCTTCACGCTTAAACCGCTGAACCGATTTAGTTGAAATTTGGTATACAGATAGTTTGAATCCCGGGGAAGGACATAGGATACTTTTTATCCCAGAACTCACCCCTCAAGGGGGTGAAAAGAGGGGTGGAAATTTGTATGGAGAATCAATAACCGCTGAACCGATTTAGATGAAACTTGGTATGGGGATAGTTTGAGCTGTGGGAAATGATATAGAATAACTTTTATCCCCGAAATCATCCCTTAAGGGTGTAAAAAATGGGGTGGAAATGTATAGTGTGGACCAATTTGGGGGTGAAAAAGGATGGATTAAAAAGCAGATTTGTTTAAGAATTAAGGTGCCCAAATTACTAATTACACGCAGACGAAGTCGCGGGCAAAAGCTAGTATAATATAAATACCCTTATTCTTTGATCGTCCATCGACGTCATGTCATGTCACACCCTAACCCCCGGTCTAAAATTAGCACACTTGACCCTGAGTGACCTTTTATAGGTTCTATTTATGCATTGGCAAATACTATGACAATGACAAGGTACGTGTTTTAGAGTGTAACTTAAAAGAAATGCCAAACAGCATTCGTTGTCTATTATGTTATGTGCTCTTGTGTATCAATTGTACTCACTTGGATTGACTACCTTTCCAATGAGGCCGAGATGAGCGGAGATGAGAAAAGACGTGCGGGGAAGATTATTGAAAAATAGAAGTTGGTAATACGAGACGCGACGCTATATAGTTAGTTGCCAAAATCTGAAGAATCCCCAAGGGGCCTTTCCAGATACATTTGAACAGTGGCCTCGTTTAGGCATCGCCTTATCTCCAAGAAGGGACACTTGACCCTAACGATCGATCGGTGAAACTAGGGTCAATCACAACACTGTTTATAAAAAGAATGTGAAAGCTTTTACCAATTTTTTTAACCAATAATTCTATATGGAAAGTGTAGGTTATTGTCCGGTACAATAAAACAATCAGTTCTGTTATTCCACTGCCCTAATATAAACCACTAAAAGTGAGACCTTTACATTCGTAACGATTGTGAAGAATCGAAGATCACTGGTTATCTAAGCCGTAAGCAAAGGTAATCACACACCATGTCTTAAACTTGGTCGTGTGCACGATTTCCGTGACCTGCGCGCCATCACAATACAAAACTATCCTGCTTAAAACTAAAACGACGTATGTCCTATTAAATATTTCCGTAACATATGCTATTTCAGAATTACAAGGTTTTATTATCCTTTGACTTACACTACTTGTGAAAAGTGAAGGATGTTTATTCAGTGCCGTGTGAAGCGCGTAATGTATAATAGGCAAGGCACTTGTAGTAAATATTTAATACTTTTTGTTCCTTTTATAAAGAGCGTGAGGATTTTGCAGTTCCTATTTAAATATTCTATTGTGTAAAGGATTGTGTAAAGGATTGTGTATAACAGTATGCAAACAAACAATAGATGAAAATAGCCGTAGGCTACAATTGTTTACGTTTTCAATAACTAGTAAGCTTTAATGAAAATTTGCCAGTAGATAATATTGTTTTTGGAATTGCATTGTCTTAGATCTTAGGTAATTTATTATTTGTCGTGAAATTGTTCGCTACGCGCTATTGCTATTGAAAAGTTGGTACCATTTTGCGTTATGACATCTTGATTCATGAATGAAAGGCAAACGATGAATCTTTAAACAGATAATACAATACTCGTATGCGTAGGATAAATTTGCTTCCTAATTTTTGTTTTTGAGTTGACATAGAATTGCTCTTAGCATTGATTGTGAGCCTGAGCACATTATATTATTCACTACGTCATCGCTGAATAAAATCAATGTAAATAAATGTACGTATGTATAAAATAAAAACAGTTATATTATAAAAGATACTGATAGACAACGCACAAGGAACGCAATTACGCAACGCACAATAGGAGGGAAATTTAAAACATACATGTCTCAAATGTAATGCTAATGACTCTAATGCTCCACTATAACAGATTTTTTTTATTCAACCTGTTGGGTTTGACAGTTTTTATTTTTTATACGCAGACGAGTTCGCGGGCAGAGGTAGTCAAAAATAAATGAAAAATTTTAGCTTCAGACAAGACTCGAGCGCGTGGTACCTATTTTTTTTTTCAAAATCACTGACTATATAGTAAACAATGAAATGCGTGGTAAATGCAGTTTATGCAGTAAAGCACAGGTTATGTCCTTGAAGCGCGGATCGATACGGCCCGGAAGAAGACGCCCTGTGGCCCTGCGCCGCAAATGGCCGTGACGTATTGTAGGCATACGAGAATTGGACGTCACATTTTTTATCCAATAGTTACTTATCATGGGACTAACGGAAAATTTCGGGTTCAAACCATATATGTCGCAGACTTGAAAAAGTTTTTAAAGGAACAGCTGCGCTCAGAATCTAACATACCTACTTAACGCCTTTTGTAGAACAAATCAACCTCTAAATCAGGATCTAATTCGTCAGGAACATCTGTCTAGGTACCTTACCTTTTTAATTACTGTATGTGTAATTTTATATTTAAGGCACCAAGTAGATTAAACGGTTTTTCACTGAACATGATAAGGTTATCTCGAATTCATGTATTACTCACCAATTTAACTAACAAGTCGCGTAACCAGAATAAATATCGATTACAAAAATATAAAAACGCATCAACTTAACACCACTGCGTATTTACACACGGCTTCAGAGCTGACAAAGCAAACGCTACCTTAGAATGTAACCCAACCAGCCATACCTGGAGGTATTCCAGGAATACATCTACTAAACACGAAGAAATTGATACTTTATTACTATTAAAATAGGGTCTAAAATAAGGGTACGCTTTTAGAGACACGTTCCTATTGTTGCGACAAGCAAGTTATTAGAAACTTATAGACGCTAAGAGACTGCTAAGTTCGTAAACCTCGTATTTCTCTTATAAGTATTAACGCAAAAAAGACCTTATCACATACTAAATAGGGTCATTATTTCTAAACAAATCAGAAGTTGGAAAGCACATAGTTAAAAAGAGGATCAATTTATCGGCGTGGCAAAAAGGATTCCCATGTCAATTGGTTTTATTTGATTCCGTCAAAGAAACCGGTAATGTGTTTTTGCTAGACGATACACCATTATAATTTATAGCCGAGAAATAACACCGGTTCGGAGGTAGACGAACTTATTAGTAAATGGACATTTTGGATTTTATTGCGGAAAGGAGCGATTATGTTGTTTTTGTTATAGTTAGTGCTAAAATCGGTGACTTGTTTAATACAAAAATAATCTAAAGATCGCGATACAAAACAATAATAGTTATGCCAAAAAATAAGTAATTAAAACTGTACATTAACCGAATTAAATATGTTTACATAGGGTCATAGCGCTAGTTTTCGTCCACTTGCCGAAATTTAAATATAGTCTATTTAAATACTGTCTCATTTCAAACATAGACAGAGATAATCATTTTTTTGGTTCTTATTTACTGCCAATTTGGTTTGAACAACTATATAAACCTACAATGCTCCACAAATTTGGACTTATTGTAATCCTTAATGTCTAAACAATATATCTATCTTCGTAATTACAATTATAATTTTATATTAACCTCGTAGGAAATTCTTACGCTTATGAATTTGAAACTTCCTTTTATATCTATACTCAAGGACAAATTTAGAGGAACGCAAAAAAAAATACAAGTAATACTATTAGTGATTTTGTATGTTAAATCACTAATTGTATTAGCTTGTATTTTCTTATGCAATAGGCCCCAGACCAGTTATATTACTATCTAAATCTCTACATTATCATTATCACACGTTTGTCCCTAAATCCGTTAAAACATATTTATTTTGAAACTTTAACAGTGCCGAAAGGCACTTTACGGGTTCAAAATCACAAATAACGATCCATAAACCGAAAAACAGAATTGATAAGCAAGACCTTAAGTCAAGGTAACAAGGAATAATTTAACATAGCAGATTAACAGGTTAAAGTAAGATTATAAAGTTTACACCTATAATACAAGGAAACCATTTTAGAACAACAATGAACTATACCGTAAAGTTTGAGTTGAGATTAAAGTGGAATAGAGATCTTTATCTTTATTATCAGACGATAGTTTATCAAAACTTGTGGGCACACCGATTTTCTCACAAGATTTCATAATAATGAGTATAATGACACTGTTTTGAGTTTGTGAAGCAAACTTTTGCTTTGTATGGACTTGACACTACAAATACACTAAGAAAAATACTTCCAGACGAACTATCAGATCTATTAGGTATGTCCAGACCACATGCAGACACTATGGATATAATTGATAAGGTAATTTCGAGCACGGGGTAATTTATAAAATCACTATATAATATCTACTTAGTAGATTCTACTAAATCAGAAGCACTTCATTTATTTAATCGTATGGCATATATACATTGAGGGCAATCAGAGTGTAGCCTTGAGGTTGCCAAGCCAAGCAACCAACTCAGGTGTTACGGTGCTCAGGTCCTCGGCAGGCCCAGGGTATGAGTGGAGTGGGCAGCGTTTAAAAATATGTTCTGTGGTCTGCTCTTCCTCTCCGCATTCGCAGTGAGGAAGCCGTCCTTCATTATTTTGGCAAATGGCAACACTTACACCACTGCAACGCTTACCAACGCACCGGTGATAAGCATGGTCCTGTCTTCGGCTAACAACTGAAACGCGTATATACGTGGATTTTGGGTCACCCAGCAACATCTTGTCAAAATCACACGATTTACTGTCTTCCATCAAAACGTTTAGGTAGATGTTTATCAATTACCTTAATCTCGTCGATCAATCACTTTCTTTGTGTTACGTTTGTGTTGCAATTTACGTCACGGACCTTGAAACTTTCCTTGGCAAGTTTTATTTCAAGGATCAAGGGCACAATAGCGTGATTAAGGCTAGTAAATTAAATTATAAGTCCCCTAGGGGATGAAGAATGAGTTCTGCGATGAGTTCACGGTGGTTTTTTCATGATTGACTGATATAAAATATATATCTAAACGCATAAGGGTCCTAATAATTGTAATATTTGTAACTAAGTAATAAAATTCACGCATTATTTTTATAATATTGTCTTCGGTTAGCGCGATAGTTACTCATGAAATAAAACTATGAAAACGGATTATATCACCCGTTGACTACGAACGCTGTAAAGTGTTCGAAACGTCAGGATGTATTATAAATTCAATATACGCGGTATAATCCGTTTTCATAGTTTTATTTCATGCG
The DNA here is from genome assembly GCF_947568885.1 of Cydia strobilella. Taxonomy (NCBI): domain Eukaryota; kingdom Metazoa; phylum Arthropoda; class Insecta; order Lepidoptera; family Tortricidae; genus Cydia; species Cydia strobilella. Next base: position 19,937,499 of record NC_086044.1, read on the forward strand.
TTATGTTTAATTGCCTAATTACCTATATTAATTCGCCTGTCTTCTGTCAATTATATACGCAACTTATAGGTAGAATAGTCTCCAATCGTATATTACTTTGGCAATGTCCTTGCATTTTGGCAATATACAAACCCAAAAGCAGAACTTTCACTCAATATGCCATGAACTTGGTCACGCAAGATGTTAAATTTTGCTAACAAATAAGTTTATCGCTGCATTGCAGGTTAAGCTTGGCACGAAAACCATCCTGAAAAACTAACGAAAACGTACACAAAAAGTTTAAATTGCCTTTTTTGGCACATTTTTCATGTAACTTTTTCCGTCAGTCATCAAACAGTACCGTGACAAAATACCGTACAATACAAGTGACGTGGTTGCAAAAACAAGTGCCGATCATAATGTAAACACAGCAATGGAAACGGCACCTCATTAAACAGGCTATGATAGATACACGGTACAGGTAATTCAGTATCTTGACTTCGTCGTCCGTAATAAAAATATCTGGGAGACCGAGCTTTGCTCGGAAAACATATATAAACTCAAAAATGCGCGTTTTCCCAGTGATAAAATCTAGCTAGATCGATTATTCGCCCCCGCAAACCCCCATATAGCAAATTTCATCGAAATCGTTAGAGCCGTTTTCGAGATCCCCGAAATATATATAGATATATACAAGAATTGCTCCTTTAAAGGTATAAGATAAATAGGATCAATACGAGTAAGTGTGGCATACGGATAAGTGTAGTTGGCCTTCACATTGGGGCATGTTTACATTACACATTTATTAGTGTTTATTACGAGTTCATACATTTGCTACTTGCGTTGTGGCAAATGTATGAACTCGCAATAAACACAAATCAATGTGTAAACACCCGCAATGTGAAGGCCATCAGCTAAACTTACCCCGCAGCCACGCTTAGCCTTGTGGGATGGATGACAAATTTTGAAATCCCTTTTAATATTGTCGGTACATTTGTACTGGTTCCGAAAAACACAAAAAACTATTTCGAACTGAAACACACTGAAAAGTGACAAGTAGGGTAAGGTAGGAAACAGTGGCTCAGTCGCCCCAATATTGCCTCTTTCATGTTGGAATTATGTTGAGTAAGTCACTGTACCCGGCTATTTTTTTTCGAGCCACTGTCTCCTACCCTACCCTATGTTATTGTGACATCAGTAGCATCAGCAGGTTAAAACATTTTAAATCCCAATTGTTTTAATGTTCTCTTACCGATACCAGTATGTAATCGATTCTCTAAAACACGACGTAATTAAATATATCAGATGCGAAAGATACAAGTACCATGGTAAGTTACGGTACTGATTATAGCCCTACTGCGCTAAAACCATTGAACCTATAACTAATAATAGACTTTCGAGGACCGAGACCCATTTCCCATAGATGGCGCATCTCCGCAGAACAATATACAAGCAAAAACCTACAGAAAGAGTTAATAGATTATTGTCTGTCGTGTATTCTTTATTACAGTCAAATGCTTAGAACCAATGTATTCGTGACCTCTTCTTACGAAGCAATTATAAGAAATTGAGAGCTCTTATAAAGTTGGTTCGTTGTGCACCTGTAATAGTTTTTTGCCGCATCCGGAGTTGCGTGGAGGAAATTTCTTCATTTCCATTCAAATATGACGCTATGACATTGAAAATACTAAATAGTTGCGACGTTTTTGAATTGAATGTTACTGTGGAACTGTAAGGTATGATTGGATTCTCATGAGATGGGGAACTTAGCATGGTGATAAATTAGTTTTTAGCTCTGGGAAGTCGTCAAATATGTGATAGTAGATTAGTAAAAAAATGTGCCAGTGATTAATTGGATTAGGTGTGTAACAAAGTGTCCTTAGCCTCCTGTCAAATTCTACAATTCCAAGGAGTGTCAGTCCTAAAAATTCGTATTTAGCGTTCCGTACCCAAAGGGTAAAAACGGGGCCCTAATAAGACTCCTCTGTACGTCTGTCTGTCTATCTGTGTATGCCTATCACCAGGCTGTATCTCATGAACCGTGATAGCTAGACAGTTGATATTTTCACAGATGATGTATTTCTGCCGCTAAAACAACAAATACTTACTGAGAAGTACGGAACCCTCGGTGGGCGAGTACGACTCGCACTTGTCCGGTTTTTATTTTAAATTAAGTATGTGTTCTTCGCTCTGGGAAATTGACAGTGATATGCAGGATGTCCCAAGACAAGGTTGAAATCCGAAAAAGGGTTGGTTCCACATAATTTGTTGATATATTTCTAGAATAAATTATCCGTTTTAATTTCTTATCCTCTATAACAGCCATTCTCAAAGTGTGCTCCGCGGACCCCTAGGGCTCCGCAAAGTCTCTGTGGGGCCTCCGCGAGAAAAAGCGAAAACAAATCAATAACCTGCTCTCTTATATCTCTCTATAGTCCACAGTTAATTTGACGAACGAAAATTTATAAGTTAGGGCTCCGTCAAATATTTTACAAATACAAAATACAAATACAAATAGTTTATTATCATAAAAGTTGTTTACATGTGCATCGATATATCCATCAGACTCCAAACTAGGCTGAGCCTGTATCTTGGAAGTCTGCGAGAGCGATTGACAATTATGTCCACGTTATTATACATATCTTAATACTAAAAGTAATTACTACAATTTTGCTTTTCAAAAGGGTTCCGTCGCTAAAAAAGTTTGAGAACTGCTGCTCTATAAGAGCTAAAAAGAAGCCCGTTATTCAACCTGATACGCCGTTTCCATTAAGAAGTATACATTTGCCTATCACCCTGTCACCCGTCATTGTCAGATTGTCACTCAAGGTTTTTGTACTTTTTGTATTTTTTAAACAGTTTATATTTAGCCCATTTTGCTTTTGCATTATTCTTTGCTTCAAGTAGAGATAGTTTTTATGTATAGGTAGATATTTTTTTCAGGGTTTAGACTTACAGACTAGAGATTTTGGGGCATAGAAAGATATCAACTAGGGAACGAATCAAATTATTATATAACCTTTTTTTATGTGATAGCAAACGAGCAGACGAGCCGCCTGATGGGAAGCGGTCATCGTCGCCCATGGACATAAGCAACATCACAGGAGCCATAACTTACTCACTTGTCACTTTTTCTTTAGTGTATGATATCTATTTCAGTTTTTATCAATTCAAATTAATATTGATGCATATTGTATTACGACCTTCGATTCTCTAATGAATCGCTAATCTTATCATACTCCATTTGATTATACAAATACCTCTATACCTAACATAATAGAACAAAGTAATAAAAAACCGGCCAAGTGCGAGTCGGACTAGCGCACAAAGGGTTCCGTACCATTACGCAAAAAATGGAAAAAAAATCACGTTGTAGGCGAGCCCCATGCACTTAAATATTTATTTTATTCTGTTTTAAGTAATTGTTGTTATAGCGGCAACAGAAATACATCAGCTATCACGGTTCATGAGATACAGCCTGGTGACAGACAGACAGCGGAGTCTTAGTAATAGGGTCCCGTTTTTACCCTTTGGGTACGGAACCCTAAAAAGTAAGAATGTGCGTAACGCTGACCCTAACATAAATCAAGGTTGTACAAATGTGCCATTTTCAACCAAAAGGGTACTTATTGTCGCTTGTCAGTAAGGCGCTAGCCATATAGCTTCAATTAGAAATCAAACTTATCAACAAGCGACAATATGGTACCTTTTGGTTTAAAACGTCACAAATACATACTAATTACCCACTAGTTTAACCAAAGATTCGCCTACAATCCTTTCTAGAGGACAAAACAGATACTAATACGGAAATGACATTGGGAATGGTGACTCGTGTTTTTGACAAGTAAGCTTCTAAAATTACCTGTTTCTTTTAATTTAAATAAACGTTTTGTTGATGACAAGCGAAAGACGAAATTGTGTTTTTTAGTGGCGTTTGTTTTTAATAGTCATTTCCGTGCATTAAGTCGTAGTTCCTTATGCGATGCGGCAGCTAGGTTCGTACGACTTAAGTTTCGATTATTGTCTTAATTTAAAAGCCCTGGCCAACCTTTTTTAACCGACTTCAAGATTTCAAAGGAGGAGGTTCTCAATTCGGTTGTTTTTTTTTTTTTTATGTTTGTTACTCCATAACTCCGTCATTTCTGGACCAATTTTGAAAATTCTTTTTTTGATTGTAAGTATATACATACAGATTGGTCCCGTTTTTGTCAAAAAACAGTTCTGATGATGGGTTCCATGAGGAATCGAGGGAACTCCTCAAATGTTAAAGGCATACATATAGTGATTTTAGTATTTTCATCAACAAATCAAGACCTTACATTTAAAAAAGTGACATTTGACGAAGTGGAACTGCTGATGATGATCAGAACGGAACTCTTCAATGACGCAATGTTAACGTTTGGCGATTTGTCCTCTTCGTTATGTTTGTTAAGCAAGTTAGGTTTTCAAGAAACATTTTTGTCAAGCTCGAGTTCTGATGATGGGATCCATGAGGAATCGAGGGAACTCCTCAAATATGAAAGGCATACATATAGTGATTTTTGTATTTTTATAAACAAATCCAGCACTTCCATTTTAAAAAGTGACATTTGATGAAGTGGAACTGCTGATGATGATCAGAACGGAACTCTTCAATGACGCATAGTTCACGTTTGGCGATTTGTCCTCTTCGTTATGTTTGTTAAGCAAGTTAGGTTTTCAAGAAACATTTTTGTCAAGCTCGAGTTCTGATGATGGGATCCATGAGGAATCGAGGGAACTCCTCAAATGTGAAAGGCATACATATAGCGATTTTTGTATTTTTATCAACAAATCCAGCATTTCCATTTTAAAAAGTGACATTTGATGAAGTGGAACTGCTGATGATGATCAGAATGGAACTATTCAATGACACATAGTTCACGTTTGGCGATTTGTTCTCTTCCTTATGGACCTAAACCCAAACTTGGACCCGGACTCGGACCCGGACCCGGGTCTGAACATGGACCCCAACTCGGACCCGGACCCGGACCGAACTCTGACCCAAACTTGGACCCGGACAGCCGGACACGGACCCGGACTCGGATCCGGACCCAGACCCGGACCCGGAAATGCTACTAGAAAAGTGGGTTAGGTGGGTGGGTGGGTTTTAAACTGCGATTCTCACAGAACACAACTGCTATCAGAAAAGTAGGTTAGGTTAGGTTCGAGCTGTGACCCTTACAGAAACGAAATGCTACCAGAAAAGTAGGTTAGGTTAGGTTAGAACTGCGACCTTTACAAAAACGAAATGCTACTAGAAAAGTGGGTCGGTTTACCTCCTTTTCTTCATAATTAGGCAAAAGATGCTGTCTTTTTCATTTCATTGTCTGGAATCTAAGAATGCTTTCAGCGGCATCCCCCATAGAAGTCGGTTTTTTTTTTTCTTAAAAATTATTTTATATGTGATAGTCAGCAAACGAGCAGACGAGCCGCCTGATGGGAAGCGGTCATCCTCGCCCATGGACATAAGCAACATCACAGGAGTCACTTAAGCATTGCCGACCCTTGAGAATAATAAATACCCGCTTCTTGAAGAAACCCATAGCGCAAAGGAAATACCTCAGGAGGCAACTCATTTCATATTCTGGGAAGAAACGAGCGAGATGCCCGCTTATTCTTGGTGTGCCATGTATCTAAGAAGTGAGGATGAGCTTTGCTCCTTTGGCGGGAGGTGCGGTGATAGAATTGAGACGATGGCACCAAATCAAATCAAATCCTAGCGCAATCATTTACCTTTTAGATGATGCAACACGCACTGCACCTGCCTAAAATGGGTCAGCTCTGCACAGCACCGGCGGCGAATTGAAATTGCGACAATAAAAGCAAATAGGAGTGGCGGATCGGTGTCAGGAGGCTCATTCTATTTTAACAGTTTTATAAGGTTTTGATCTTATTTTGATACTACCTTGAGTCTTGTTATCATGTATCTCATGCGCCAATAAGTGCTAAGGTGCTTTATGGAGAATAAGGCCTATAATACAAACAAAATTTGCTAGTTGAATTTGAAGTAGTGAAAGAAATATGGTAAATATTATTTTGTTTTGAAATCGTACGCAACAAAACAAAATGCAACTCTGTTCCAATAGGAAATATTACGCGAAACTCTGCGCAGGGGGCGCCACTACCACAATCTGAGGGTCTATCACAAAATAAGAAAATCGAAATTTCTTTATCTAACATCTCTTTTATTCTTGCATATTCGAGCTATGAAGAGGCAGATAGCGAAATTTTTAGATTCGCGTTTCCCGGTAGGTTCTCTGCAAACAAACCGCCTTGGTGCATCAATGACATATTTTATTATCTCTGAAAACTTGTCAAAAAACTGTAAAAGGCACAGTATGTATAAGTTACTCTATGGTTTACTAAACGGGCTACTGCCGCACTCTGGTGGCAGAACATTGCAGTAATATCCCCTATTGAAAGTGGTTTAAATTACATTGTTAAAGTAATCCTTAGGGCGGGATTCCACCAGTGTGCGGCACAAGCATATTCAGTACAAAAACGCTTGTGCCGCACACTGGTGGAATCTCGCCTTAACAGTTTGTCACGCTGTGTGTAAATTTATTTTTAAGTAAATCTTTGACGTCGACTGTACAAACAGCAACACACTTAACTGTCCATCGGTGGATCTTATGCCTTTTGTAATAAGGATTACGAACTGTCAGTTAACAGTGTGGGCGACGGTACTACGGGTAGGACGGTGGGACTTACGAGGTTAAGACTGTTAAGAGACTACTCCTAATTGCATCAACTTGAGCCGCTAACGCTGATTCGTGCTTACGGTCAAGGTCGTGTCAAAATAAGATAAAATTAACTAAAAAATTGAAAACACGACTACGTAATTTTAATCGTCTCTCAAAGCTCTTCATTTTGATACCCCACTCGATAAAATTGCAAGATTTTTTTTTCCAAATGTCGCGCGTTATTGTGTATTACGTCCGCCATGTTGATTTTATTATGACGTCATATAGCCTATGTCACCCGGGATGACGTAAGGATTCTAATGATATATGATACATCTAAATCGGTTAAGGTATTTAGAAGTTATGGTGGAATAAAGAAACTCATATACAAACATGAATCCTGAAAACGATACACTCCTTTTTTTGGGCAGTCGTGTAAAAAGTATATCAGATTGTAAAAACAGAATATGCCTCCAGGCCTGGATATTATGCCACTTAATATTACAATCACGCGAAATGAGCTTTCAGGATTGAGTTATGTGTGAATGAACAGTGCACTATTGGAAGAACTAAGCATAACGCAAAATCAGCTAAATATGAACCGGTAGTTATTTGTGACATTTTCAACCAAAAGGTACCGCATTGTCGCTTGTCGATAAGGTTGATTTCTAATAAGCTATATGGAAATAGCGCCTTACTGACAAGCGACAACAAGTACCCTTTTGGTTGAAAATGGCACATTGTGGCGCTCCTCTACAAGGCGGAGTCGGCATTAGTTGGTGGTTTTAGATTTAGACGGTAGTCCTACCCAGTGGCGTAGCTAGGCGTGGGCGAAGTGTCCCGTCGCCCACGGCCTCGCGCCTCAAGGGGGGCCTCGCGCGAGGCCCCTTCGGTCGGGCACAGTGAAAGTAAAGGGCCTCGCAGATGAGATTTCGCCCACGGCTAGATTAGTTCAAGTTACGCCACTGGTCCTACCATTGCGCTACCCTGCCCCAATATTACAGGGTTCTATGTTTCACTTTTATCAAACTGAAATTTGAACTTTATCATAGTGACATTAAGTCGAATTTCAACTATCTTGAAAATGTGACATAGAACCCTGTAATATTGGGGCAGCGATTGGTTAATCCGTCATCGCTCCTGGTTCCACCGGGCCAGGTGGCGTGCGTAAACGCATTTCCCCAACGTAAAAAAAATACACGCTGTATCACTTCTGGACGAACCATAAATATACAAAGTATCATGCCAATTGAAATAGTAAGTACCCAAGTAGGTAATTACGTTTTTCGATTGTTTGCTTTGGAGCAGCCTGTATAGATATATTTTATATAGGAATTTTGGTTTAGGTACACGATGATTACAAAATAAAATAACTAAATAAATAAATAGCTTGTGCCATCACTACATCGTATAAAACAAAGTAGCTTTCCGCTGTCTGTCCGTCTGTCCCTAATGTATGCTTAGATCTTTAAAACTACGCAACGGATTTTGATACGGTTTTTTTTAATAGATAGAGTGATTCAAGAGGAAGGTTTATATATATGTAGTGATAAAGGACTATGATACATGTCTCATTAATTGTCTACTGTTTAACTGAGGCGGCTGGTAAGAAGTTAGGTATATGATATATATATTCAGCTACGGATTAGTTGAAGGCGTGGCTGCATGAAGTTAATTAATACCTATATACTATGATAACTTGATAAGTAAGTAGCAAACGTAACATACATAATATCACCGCGGTTCCGTATTGTGTTGCAAAAAGTTTTTTGGCATATTTTTGTATTGCATAATACTGTAATGTTACTTGGCAGAAATGTCGCTTGGCAGAATTACCTTTCGCATACTGCTTTTCGCATAATATTACTTTTGAGAATTTCTTTTTGCATAATATTACTTGGTTATTTGGCAGAAAACCCTAACCTAAAACCTAACTTAGAAAATTCTGCCAAATGAATATTATGCGAAATGACTATTATATGGAAAGTATATACTTGCGAAAGTATCATTCGACTTAAAGTTTTCTGCGATACACACGTATCGCACTGCACAACACTATGCAGTGTATTTCTGACAAATAATATTCTGCCAGATGAGGAGAATCCTATCACCGCGTAACTTCTTTTCTAACCGCTTGAGATTAAGTGGTAGACTAGACAGGTACAATATTTGATGCCAAATCAAACAAGCAAACAAACGATAATAGTAATAAATTAAAAAAAAGAAAAAAACAATCACTAAACAATGAGCACTAACTTTTATTTATTATTGTTTTTCATTTATTTTGATACATAGCAGCTCTTGGACCTGATGCGCGTTAATGTAGTAAATCAGTTTAAAATTTCTTCTTCTTTTTCTTTCTTAAATGTTGTCATTAATTTACTTGTTCATAAATTTTGTCGTTAAATTGTATAATCTTAGTTTCAGTTTTAGTTTGTAATTGCCTTGTTAATTTACTAATGTGCATGTACTGCATGTTGTTTCTCTCAGAGCAATAATTGTGTTACCTATAAGTGGAAACTGTTCTGGCTGTTGTGTCAACTCAATTTGTTAAACTATATGTGTGATTATATGCTGTTTGTTTAACTTTGCAATAACAAAAAATACAGTTTTGATGAGAGATATACGTACCGCGTACGTGATTACTGATTAATTGATTATCATTAGTACTATAGATCATCTTCGACTGCGGCAAACAAGTGTCATGTCATACCGACACGCGGCGCTTATCAACAGGTACAATGACGAACTGATAACAGGACCTCGATATTCGCTTCTCGAGAGGCAAAGATCATTACGAAATAACAGCTTTTACCGACAAAAATGTAAATGTAAATTTTTATTAGCCACTTTATCGACCAAGATGGTAGTTTCTTTCAAAATTTAAAGTTAAGTTAGCCGGTAATGCCTAATTGAAATGCGGATTTTTATTTAGCCACATTACCAACGCATATTTGCAATATTGTTTTTGAACGATCGCTTTATCTGTTGCCGACCTAACTGTAAGATCCCGAGGAAATTTAAGTGGATATTATCAGTACGATGGCATTTTGAATGAATTAAAACACTAGGTACACGTTAAAATAAAATGCGATAAGATGGCAACGCATTTAAGCTCCCAGACGGAGCCATTGTGCCATATATGTGCCATTTTCAATCAAAAGGGGTTGTCAATAAGGCGCTATTTCCATACAGCTTCAATTTGAAATCAACCGTATTGACAAGCGACCTTTTGGTTGAAAATGTCACATATCGGCAGACACCAACAGAAATCTGCGAGTATCGCTAAGCACCACACACGCAACGATACCAAAATATACATCGGTCTCGCACCTACATTGTGAGAGACGAAATATACCAAAATATATCGTATCGTAATATACCGAGTAGATGCCTGCAGATGCCTTGCGATAACATATCGGCAGATACCAAAATATATATAACAGTTTTAAGTCTAGCAAAATAAATATGCTTGTATTTCGCTTTCTGTGTATTTTGTAACTTTATTGTGCACTATAGGTATAATAGTACATTACGATACAAATGCGAAAAATAGGAAATTCCCAAAGAGTGGCGATAAATTAAAACACGACCGAAGGGAGTGTTTTAAATCGGCACGAGTTACGAATTACCTATTCGCACATGTATCGTTGATGATGATGATGATTAAAGAACATATATTGAAGTACATATGGCCCTTTAAATTATGGACATAGTTACGTAATGTGCTTATTATCGCACTAGTGCGGTAAAGTACCACCATACGTACTGTCAAGAATATTTACTTACTTATACATTACAGCTTCGTGTGTGAACTCTGTCAAATGGTAAGTAAAAGATATCGTAATAAGATGCTGTATCTGTTGGTCTCTGCCGATATATTATCGCTCGGTCTGTGACGAGCTTTAAGACAATTTGCACCGGTATCGGTATCGGTATCGGTGGCGGTTATTTAGTTTTGACTACCTGTTTATTTACAATGTTTTGTCGGTAGGTAGGTACTATGAGATTTTTATTAGACACTTCACTCTGTTAAAGTAAACAATAGCACCCTAGTACTTCAAGATAACGTTTGTTCCACTTAATCTACCGAGTATTATGTGTTGTAGTCATAAATTTCGCTATTAATCAGACACTATCAATCAAATGCAAAGAAAAACGTGCATATTTCGGAAGATACCTAAGCTAGCATAAGTAAATATGTACAACAACATACATCTATGTGACCTTTGATATAATTTTTGAAAGATATTCCGACTGATAAACAGTAACATGTGCATGTTTTTAAGTAAACTCATGGGTTAAACGCAGGCTTCTGCGGACTTACCTCCAGGCAGGACCAGCGTATTAGGATGCACGTAGCCATCCTTGTGCAGTAGCACGTGCTTTGGCTCCGTCGCCAAATAGCAGGTGTTCCCGTCAGCCAGGCACTTCTGGTAGCACCTGGCAGCCTGGTAGGCCAGCGCCCAGGCATGCTCCTCACTTATCGTCGAGTTAAACGCCTGAAGGATCTGCTGAAGGGAAATGCACTCGGCAGCGTCCAGCGCGAAATCCGCGCCCGAAACGGGCCCTTTACGCATCATGGTCCTAGCCGAAACCCATCCTTAATAGTATAAATCCACTGTAACCACGATCACTGTTGATTTTTATTTTATTTATTCAATCACACCGAAAACACTAATGTCATGCTTGGAAACGTCGCTGTCAAATGGGTGGGCGCGATGTAGCGCGCTTGCGCGGAGTGACCGTGACAAGCGTGCAGTCGCGGCGGCGGCGCGGTGAGTACTGACGGTCTCGGAGGACTGGAGGCTATAGGGCTACGCCGGGACGAGCGGAAATCACTTCCTACTCCGATAGGGAATAGGGAGGGTTAATGTTGCCCTTGCCCTTGAAATCTGTTCATACTTTGTAACCCCTCATCAAGAAGTAGGCCGTAGGGCGAAGTCGTAGGAAACAGATGTTTGGACTGGCATAGGACTTTGGGTTTGAGCTATACCTAGTATTTTTCACATAAGCTCGTATATCCAAGCTATAAGAATAGTTATTTACGATACAAGTGCGGAAAAGAGGAAATTCGAAACGAGTGGCGATAAATTAAAACACGACCGCAGCCGCAGGGAGTGTTTTAAATCGACACGAGTTGCGAATTACCTATTCGCACGTGTATCGTACAACGTTTTACAGTACATATGGCCCTTTAAACTTTCGACATATGCACGAAAAGTGCTCTTTTACGCGCTAGTGCGAGAATATGTACTGTAAAAATACTTAAATCAGTAATCAGTAATTTATATCTGTGCAATATAGTGAAACTTAACGGAACAAACCACAAGTTCGTGTACCTTCATACGATAAGAAAAAACCGTAGGTATACTGTAGTGCAAAATGTTGGCTCTTCAGTGCTCTTCTCGGAAATTAGGTATATAGATATAGGTATAGTGTACATCTTGTATTGGAACCGTTATTTATGTTCAAAATTATTCATTTCCTTAATTTATAATTTTTATAATTTTAGAGAACGTCTGAGGTCATTAATTATAACGTTACACAACATGAGTTACACTGCATGAATATGGGGTTACTATCACAAGAAAAATCTTAATAGCGCGATTCAGGATTTTTAGTACACGAAACAGCGTCATCTGATGTTTAATTTGGTAAGTAAACAGGAACTGGGGTCATTATCCCAAGAAAAATTTTGATAGCGCGATTCAGAATTTTTAATACACGAAACAGCGCCATCTAACGTGCAATGTTGCAAGCAAACAAAATTTTCAAAGTCTGGGCACAGAATAACTAATAGGTCTGGGGTCAGTGCCCGATACCCGAGGAAGCGAAAGAACCCAAAATATAACCACGAGCGTAGCGAGTGGTTTGATAAGTGGAATCTTAAGCGTTGCGAGGGTTTCAATGTACGAGGGACACGAGGGTTAAACAAACATTACTAATAATGAACTCCAAACGATCTACGTTCTTAATTGATTATTCAAAATCATCACTTAAAAGCCATTTCTACCAGACAACATGAGAAAACAACTCAAAATTTGCATCAAATTACTTTGCTACTCTTGTGGATAAATGCAACTTTCTCATCAGTTTTTGAAGAATAAAGACAGACTTTACACAGCGCCATATTTGAATGAAACAACAATAATCAGTCATACGTTTAATTGAATGAACTATAAAACATTACATATAAACAAAAGGTACATATTACATTGTAAACTGGAATATTTAGGTAAAAATTTCGTTACGTCCATTATTTCACCAGTTGTACAATTTAACTTTATTAATTTATTATTGTTCTATATTGATCAACGACCAATTGACCATACAATCTATTAAATATAAGTCGCTAAACTAAGCTGAATTATTCATAAATTATATTATAAGCCTTTGAATAAAACTTTTTTTAATTAAATAGATATCGTTAATTAGCAACCGACTTGAAATTATTTGTAACTAACAATATCAAAGGACGATACGTGGTTTTTAAATGCACCGCCTACGCCTCCTTCGATTTCTTTATGTTATATTTGTATTTTCCATGAATATAAATCTTGCAACGCACATATTTTAAATCTTGGTACCTACTTACTTGCGACGAAACATGAAAAATATACCATTAAACAATTAAACTTTTTATTAAATAAATTTCTTTACATTTTCCGGACATTTTTTTTACCCAGTGCCATACATAATTGATTTCGATACAAACTTAATACGAATACTTAAATAATACGCTAATGATTTTAATAATATTAATAATAATATACGCATATAATTACATTTTTAAATTGCTTAAACATACATTTCTGAACGTCTACTTGCCAGGGTAATAGTAGCAAAGGGGCAAATTGGACAAATATATACGTAAATGCACATTTGGGGCGTTTTCTATGAAAAGGGACCTTATTGATGGCGCTTACGCCGTACAGCGTTGCGCGGCATTGTATTTAAATAAATAATAAATAAAAAGTTGTTTATTAAAAGAAAGATTTTAAAATTACAACAGGCTCAGTGGTCCCACACTAGGCTAGGCCTGTATCGTGGTGACCGCTCTACAGATTTACTACATAACAAGTTTAGGGGTATCCTCTAAAAGTCTAAACTAAACTAAAGTAAGTCTCTTATCTTACAGTTCTTACATTGAATGAAATGAAATGAGATACATGCAAAACTAATACTAACATTACTTACTATTTATATCGGAGTATCGTTAATAATGGCGTAAGCGCCATCGACAATAAGGTCAATTTTTATAGAAAATACCACATTTACAGTAGAATTGCCTCATGGCTGTACTCGTATTTCCTTCAACTGATATTTTTTCAAGGATTGAAAACCAAAAAGTACACACATTTACGATGTTGACTGTGATAACATAACAATGACCCATATATAAAACACATTAGAGCAGAGCAGCCATTCTCAAAGTGTGTTACGCGGACCCCTAGGGCTCCGCGTCCGCGAAGCCTCTGTTGGGGCTCCGCGAGAATAAATGTAATAAGAAAAAAAAACAGCTCTTTTATAGGTATGTCTGGTCTACAGTTACTAACGATTTTTTTTAATTTCAGGCTCCAATAGTTCGCTTTCCAAAAGGGTTCCGTCACCAAAAAAGTTTAAGAACCGCATTAGAGCATAATTTTCAAAAACTGGAATTGTAATCTGATTTTCGCATTGTTCATCTTAAGTTCCATATGCCTCTTCTTGTAATTCATTACCTATAACAACGTAGGTACATTAGTGAAAATAACTAAGGTAAGGTAAAAATTATAATATGCTGTGTAATTTTTTGTACCAATAAAATAAATAAAATAAAATAATCGAATAAGTAAGACTACGATTTAATAATTTAGAAGAAAATGTAAATATACCTATCATAATTATCATTATATCCAATAAATTATCACATTCAAAAACCAACCTTACCGTACCGCAGTAGAGTCGAAATTGGAACACAGTCTTTATTTCTTCTTTTGCGGGCCGAAAATTGCTGGATAATTCACCTACTCTCGTTTAAAGTTACTTCATACTATAAAATGCGAGCATTCATATGATTTCAAACAATTTAACGTATTGGTGGGAAAGTAGGAGCCTTGAGTCGGACCAAGCTCTGCATGGCATTTGTAATGACAAAGTGTGGCAATTTTATTATTAATGTCATATGAAAACATGACGTTTATAATGCTTGCCTTCACTTTGTTCTGAAGTCGGTGCAAACTCAGTTTAAACTGACTATTGATTGTTTTCTATTTTTCGTTGAGGATATTTCCGCTAAAACGAACCTTAATATAAAACATTAAAGTCTAAAATCGATTTATTTCTTCTTCAAGCTCCAAAGTGGATCGAGAAAATTGAGCGGATCCTTCATGTCACCGCTCTTAAGGCCGGGCGACTGTTTCATCTCCTCGAAGGATTCTCGGGAGAACTTGGTTCTTTGGGAGCTGGTGGGGGTGGGGGTTGGTGTGACGGGGGGTAATACGGACGCCCCGGTCGGGACGCAGATGGCTTCGCCGTTGAATGATGTCGTGCCTGTGAAAGGAATGGTATAGTTAAAAGATGTCAATGATAAAAAAGTTTCTGTTAAAATATAAGTACCATTTGAATACATAGGTCCATTTACTGCTGAATAATATGAGTCCTGATTTTAACTTTCACGATTGTTACTCATTATTATTCACAACGACTAAGTCCCATCGTTGTGAATAATAATATGAGGAAACGCACAAAAGTGTTATGCTATTTCAGTCATTCTCAGTACAAAAGTACTGAGGTTGGCGGAAGTAGCCTGATCAATTCGAACGTTTCCGAGAAAATACGATGGCAAAGTATTATGCACTACGAGTACATCTCTCTGTATCTCTGTATGCAAGCCATCGTAGTTTCGATACAGGCGAACGAAAATGTCTCGTTCGTCTTTTTAAGGTTTCGTACCCAAAGGGTAAAAACGGGACCCTATTACTAAGACTCCGCTGTCCGTCTGTCTGTCACCAGGCTGTATCTCATGAACCGTGATAGCTAGACAGTTGAAATTTTTACAGATGATGTATTTCTGTTGCCGGTATAACAACTAATACTAAAAAGTACGGAACCCTCGGTGCGCGAGTCCGACTCGCACTTGGCCGGTTTTTAGTTACGACGTACTTCTAGGTGACAACGTTTGGATGATCGTAACTAGGTAGAATCGGGAAAAAAAATTAGTTACTTAATAAGAAACATTTGAAAATGGGTGGACACACTTGAATTTCGATGCACGCAATATTTTTTCTAGGTATATCGATTTTATTTTTAAATCGTGGTTCCGAAAGGTTGCATGTTCGGATCCCGACGCAGTGAATATTTGAAATTCACAAGTCTTTCCTTAGTTCAAAACTTAATAACGATTTTAATTCGGCTTACCAGAGCAAAGCACTCCTTGCGCATAGAACAGCGCCGTCCTATAAGCGTCGGCGAGGTACTTAGTGTCTTCTAACACGTCGGTGCGGTGCTTGTAGAGGTTCGCACACGCCGCGTCCAGCGTATCTAAAGAAAAAATACTAATTAGAAACCGACACTATAATAACTAAAGGCTTGGCCAAACACACGGCATGACGCAGCGCCGCGTGGACGCAAGGGGCCGGCGGGACGCAGTCTGTTTGACGTCGCCAACCTGTTAGCATGGGCGGCGATGCGTCGCGCCTTGTGTTTGGCCAAGCCTTAACACTTAGATTAGAGTTACAGTGGGGCTCAATCCATTAATTACGTCCCACGTTTAGGGGGAGGGAGGGGGTCAAGAAAATGTGACATGTTGTGACAAGGGGGCGGGGGGAGTCACAAACTTTGTGACGTCACTAACTACATCTGTAACCGAAAATGATTTTGATTTTTTTATTCACTGTTAACAGTTAAATAACTAGTTTTTGCAATGATAATCGTGTTTATGGGTGTATTTTTGTTCCTAATCGGCTTCGTGTTATAAATTTTTAACATTGCTTATGTCAAAAATGTTTATTTATAAACTAATAAAAACTAATTGAGATTTAGTTGAAAACAAAAATGCCAAAATATGTGACGTCACACCAGGGGGGGGGGGGGGGCAAATGTCACCAGGTGTGACAAGGGGTCAATTTTTTAAAAAATTTGTGTGATGTAATTAATGGATGAACCCTTGCCATCCAACATCTGTGTGCAACAAGAAATACATCAGGTGTCCACACAGGGAGTCAGTTAAGTGTGTTCCTGTGTGTATTTTACAAGTAAGGGAGCTCCTATGGGTATTGCCCGCAAGTCTCTGTAAATCTTTTAGAAGGTAGTCTTATGCTCACCGCACAGCTGCGGCTGCCCCGCTCGCACTTGGCACACGAGCGCTATAATCAGCGCCAGTAACGCGCTCCGCCCTCCTCCTGTACCGCATTGTAGCCAGGCGCCACTGAGCTGATTACTGAGACGGTTCTCGAAGGTCTCCGATAGGATCTACACATGTACTCACCGCACAGCTGCGGCTGCCCCGCTCGCACTTGGCACACGAGCGCTATAATCAGCGCCAGTAACGCGCTCCGCCCTCCTCCTGTACCGCATTGTAGCCAGGCGCCACTGAGCTGATTACTGAGACGGTTCTCGAAGGTCTCCGATAGGATCTTGTCCACCAGGAGGATGAGAGGGGAGCAGACGATTCTGTGAAGTGAAAATAACCTGTTGTATTTGTAAAAGCAAGTCCGTTAGTTGACGAAAGTATTGTTAATTAGGTATATACAATTTTAATAAGTATTTTTGGCTTTATTAAGTACAACTTACTTGGCAGGGAACACGCTGATCTGATAATGCTTCACTTTATGCACAGTACTCCCGTGAGCCACTGTAAGTATCCTTTCGGTCCAATGCACAGTGCATGTGACGTCATCCAGCACCACCTTAACTCCGGGGAGGTCTAAGGACTGGCCCTTCGCCGTCGGCCAGTAGAATTTTCCTTGCATCTGTGTAAAATAAATCGATACTAAAATAAAATCCATTTATTTACATACAAGATATATACAGTGGTACTACGTGAACGAAATTAATAACTAGCTTAAATCTAAAATGGGTCCTAGAGGCATTGTACTAAGGATGCTGGCGGCATTTCCTCGCTGTATCGCGTTGTGCGAGGAAGCCGCCAGCTCTTCGGTCACCAAAATACTTGAATGATACTTGAACGTTTTGAAAGGTCTTCAGAGTGTATAGTCTTACCCCCTTATTTATAAAACTTTACGGGCCTGCTTTAGCTAAATTATGTTTTATCCCTTTCTTACATAAGTCAAAATGACAGATAAAGACAAACGATTCATAGCTAATTCAGGCCAGTAACGCGTTGTCAAATAATATTGTCACTGTGACAAGGTACAAAGTGGCACAGAAATCAAATTCCTTGACCGTTATAACAATAACGCTATCATGCATACATAAATATTTAATCTGAGGGTCTATCGCGAAACAAGAAAATCGAAATTGCTTTATCTAACATCTCTGTCACTCTTGAGTATTCGAGCGATAAAGAGGCAGATAGCGAAATTTCGGATTCGCGTTTCCCGGTAGGTCCTCTGCAAACAAACCGCCTTGATGCATCAATGTCATATTTTATTATCTCTGGAAACTTGTCAAAAACCTGTTAAAGTTACAGTATGTATAAGTTACTCTATGATTTACTAAAAAGGCTAGTGCTGCATTCTGGTGGCAGAACATTGCAGTAATATCCCCTATTAGTGTTAAACCTGTAAATGATCAATGGAATATTTTTTGTTTATTTTCAATGCCAAAACGACAGAACGAAGCTTTTAAAGGAATGGGATTAGTAGAAAACCCACGTGTAAGTAGATTTTTTTTTATTAGAAGAAGAGAATGTATTTACTGACCTCAATTTCGCTCAGCAAGCAAACAACAGATGTTATTTTGTTTTCCAACACGGCCTTCCAGAAAACACTGTAGTTCCTCTCTCGTGGCATCGAGGATATCACCAAGGGAATGGACCAGGGAGCCAGTTGCTGATAACCAAAAAACATACTACATATCGTCGCTATACTTACTCAACCTCATATCTGCAACAATCATTTGATGGAAATGTCGCTTTTCTTTAATTCGGAATACGGGTGTTTTTGTCATCAAATGAGTGTTGCAGATACGAGGTTGAGTAAGTATAGCGGCGATATGAACATTTTTACATTGTTTTTTGGTAAAATTTGTGAAAAACATTTTCTTTCAGTGGGGTTGGCCGGTCGAAATTAGCATATGGCGCCATCATAGCTTGCCCTGTCAATCCGTACCATTATCTATAAAAACGGCAAAAAGGCCCCCCCAATATTTAGGTTATTCTGTTTTTTTTTTAGTATTTGTTGTTATAGCGGCAACAGAAATACATCATCTGCGAAAATTTCAACTGTCCAACTATCACGATTCATGAGATACAGCCTGGTGACAGACGGACAGACAGACAGCCAGCGGAGTCTTAGTAGTAGGGTAGGGGGTTTTACCCTTTGGGTACGGAACCCTAAAAATCCATCCGGTTACCTACCTTATAATAGGAAGCGTTGATGTACGCATTCGCGTCACTCCTGAGCGTCAGTCGGGAGTCGTCATAAGGCGCTATATTGCCACTCTTATATTGCTTCGCGATGTTCTTTGACCGGGTCATGTTTTCTTTATTCTGTACACAAAATTATTGAATATAGAAGATTTATTGGATACACTGCTGCTAAACGGCGCGATTCGGAAAATACATACATACATATAATCACGCCTATTTCCCGGAGGGTAGGCAGAGACCACGGATTTCCACTTGCTACGATCCTGACATACCTCTTTCGCTTCCTTCACTTTCATAACATTCCTCATACACGCTCGCCGGTTTAGGGTGCTCTTGACCTGGCCTTTCTTCAGGATTTCCCCGATCTCATCAGAGAAAGTCCGCCGAGGTCTGCCCCTTCCAACTCCCGTTTCTACCTCTCCCTTATACACTCTCTTTGTTAGCCTTCTTTCACTCATTCTTTCCACGTGTCCAAACCATCTCAACATACCTTTCTCAATTTTTGTCACTACATCTTCGCTCAGTCCACACTTTTCGGAAAATGAATAAGAGATTCACAGTGAATAAGAGATATGAAATAGTAAAGATATGTGACGTCCCGTGGTAAAGGTACCTTATGGCGGTTGGCGCTTACGCTATTATTAACGCCGCTCCGATTAAAATTGGATGGCGCTTACGTCGCATAGCGCCGATATAATTTGCGACGCTATGCGACGTAAGCTCCAGCCGCCATAAGGTACCTTTTGCCGTGGAACGTCACATATCTTAAAGTTACAAAAATTAGAGAAAAAAAAACATAAATTTGATATTTTTATTTTAATATTTACTACATAAAAAGATCGAATTAATTTATGTCTCATATTTATTACATAGGTCATTACTACAAAATCTTTGCAATTAACAAAAACTTTCGATAGTAACATGGATTTCCTGTATGTTTAAGGGGTGAAATACATTTGATTAACTATGAAAGGAGCAAGGTATATCTAGAGAATCAACTCCCACTAACAACTTTACTGTAATAATAACAAACTTTAACTCGATTCCCTAACAAACATCCTGAAATATAATTGAATATTCCCATACAAAAGTTCCCTTGTTATATTGGCAGACGAGTTAATCAAAACCTCCCTACGGTCCTGACCTATCTCGCTCACCCATCTATAAGGGTACATGAAGTTCATTATACGCAAAAATATTTCAGAATGCCCGGTCCCCGGTCCCTTGTTGGGCGCCACTTTTTGGAATATATTTGAATATTGTGCAAAATTAATTATGTAAAAGTTGTTAAGGTTCCCAACAAACTGTTTATTGATTATTTCAAAAAATAACACAAGATCTTGGGTATTTGATGATTTTAACGTACCTATTTAAATATCACAACGCTTTTAAGAGGATTTTTTTGTAAATTACATATAAAAAGTATATGTGAAAGGCCACCTCTTTGTTTTTATATTCGTCTATTGCATAACATATCTAGTGACCTATGTACATAAGTATGACTTTAAAAAACAGTGATTTTAGCAAAACTAAAAAAAGTGCTTTTAGCAAAACTAAAAAAAGTGCTTTTAGCAAAACTAAAAAAAGTGCTTTTAGCAAAACTAAAAAAAGTGCTTTTAGGCAGATTTTTCTTGCCATTTTCCAAAACATAAAGCTTTGCACATTTTATTTCAGGCCATGCAGTAGTATTTTTTATTAAAATTAGCCATCAACATTAATCAAAAGAAAATAGAACAATAGGAAAATATTGATAGCAAAACAAAACACTCACTTGTATATCCTGGAACGACTTCCATTTCGAGTCCAGCAACGTCAATCCACCTGCCACTTTATTCGTCAACGAGTCAACCATGATCTGTAAATTCTTCACCTCCTGCGTAAAACTGTTCAGCAAACTAGGATCCGAAAACAGGTCCCTTTTAGCTGGCCGTTGTATCACTTCTTCCTTTGGCACTGTTTTGGGAATTTGTTCAACTTTAGACACTTGTATGGGTTTTTTTATTGCGCTTTCTGATATCTGTGGTACTTTTATCTGAGGCGTTAGAGGTTTTTGTTCAACTGAGAAATCTATGTCTGATAATAAGTCGAAAACGGAGGGCTCTGGGGCCGGTTCGGACTCTTCTTTAATTGGTGTAGGTTCCTCAGTTTCTTGTTCTGGAGGACTTTGGATCGGCTCTGGTTTTACCTCAAAAGTTGGCTGCTCTATTTCTTCCTTGGGTGTCGTTACTGAAATAAAATGGATGTTAAAATAAAAGATATTTTTGATTTAAGTGATTTATTTCATAAAGAAACTGATGATTACATCTTTTTTGGTTTCAGCTAGCTTATTTACATATGACAATTGATATGGATTATACAGAGCCTAAAGAAGAGGTCTAACCCGTAACCAATAGTGCCTTCAATTGTTTTATTTAACCCTTTAAACGCCACGACTTAATATAAACCTTATCGGAAAGCACGAAGATTGATATTACTGTAACTGTATGTAACCAAGCGCGTCAGTTGACGTCTTTGGCGGTCAAAGGGTGTAATGACTATTACATTGCATGATTTACTTACCTTTGTTATTACTAAAGGTGACATTAGTGTTGTACTGTTCCCCAGACTGCATATAAGTCGACTGATTAACATTGGCACCATAATTCGTAGTCGTTACTTCAGGATTCGACACTACCTCTTGTGACTGATTAGAATTAGTAATATATCCGTACGGCGTATTGTAATAAGTCTGATTATCGCTCTGTTGGGGGGATTGAGGCGTCTCTGAAGGGGATTGAACGGTTTCACACGCTCCAGCGCTCGTGTAGACCCCTTGCGCGTTCCAATTTGGATCTTTAGGGTTCGACTGAGAGTCTATATTCGGTTGCACGTAGCTGACATAAGAATTCTGCGAGCCGTAGTTATAGTCGAAACCTCCTGTGCCTGGATTGAAGTTATAACCCGGATGATTTTGGTAGGTATGCGCGTAGTTAACGTTCGCTGGGTCTTGGTAGAAGTCTGAAGTAGGTGCTGTCTCTGGGTTAGGGGTGTAGCTAGGTTCGTAAGTTTGGTAGTTAGGGCAGTTCAACGCTTCTCCAGTGACATGGGATTTGATTGGTTGGTCGAAAGCGTCTATTTGGGATAGTGCTGGGTTCGGTTCGGGCGGATTGTATGTAGAGTCCATGGATACTGGGACATTGGTAACTGTGGTGGTAGAGTATGCTGTGGTATCAGCGTTCGTGTATACGGGGTAGCTTTGTGATGATGCATCGTAGCCTGTTGTGTAGTTATATTGTTCGGAACTGTACGCAGGAACAGTAGGAGCAGAGTTAGGGGCGTAAGTAGGACCCGTAGAATTGGGTGCGTAATTGGAAGCAGCAGAATTAGGAGCGTACGTAGAATTAGCAGGGCTAGGAGTATACGAAGCAACGGAGGCAGGTGCGTACGAAGTAGCCGTAGAATTGGGTGCGTAAGTAGAAACGGCAGAATTGGGTGCGTACGTCGAAACGGCAGAATTGGGTGCGTACGTTGACGCAGAATTAGGAGCGTATGGCACATCGCTGTATGGATAATTTAGAGTATTATAATCAGTACTTTGCGTAGAGTTAGTGTGTGAGTTATTCTGTTCAGCGTTACTATATGTAGCCATATTCGGAGTGGCCGCTTGAGGGTAGTTCACGCTATAATACGTTTGAGAATAATCGTTACCGAAATTCGGTGGTTGGTAATCTTTAGGCGCTGATACTTGCATTTGGGAGAAGTTAGCACTCAGATCTTGTCCAGAATAAGTCATTGATGGATTTTCAGGAATTGATGCTATTTGATTTTGCCCGTACATATCGTAAATATATGTTGCGTTAGTTTGGCTACTGCTTGGTGCGCTACTTGGTACGGTTTGGCTATTAGTAGCCATGCTAGCATTAGGTTGGCTGTGCATAGTATAAGAGTTATTTTGTGAATTGGTTATCATAGTGCCACTATCTTGAGAGCCAGAATAGTAAGGGTTAGCGTATGTTTGTGGGTTGGACATTTGGTGGGAGTATTGAGGAGGGGTGTAGGCTGAATAATAAGGGTTTTCCTCAGGTTTCTCGTAGGTTTTGGAAGGGTAGGAGAAGTTGGAGGGTGTGGAGTAGGGTTCGTGCTCTTGGGTGTAAGGTGTGCCGTAGCGGGCGTACTGATTCGGCATCATTTGAGGCAGGACCACACCGTCTGGCAGTTGCATTTGGGATGGATCGGTTGCTGCAAAAAGAAGAATATAATCCATCATAACATTAAGTAAGAAACTACGATACGAGTATTATCAATTTGAGTATATAAATGGCTAAAAAATAAGTGCATTCCCGTCGCCAGGGAGGTTTTGGGATTATACTGAGCAACTTTTACTATGAGACAAACCCCGAAATCGCGAAAAAAAATTTGGCTGTTTCATACATTTTGGCCGGTCCATTTTCTATGGGAGGGTAAATTTTCAATTTTTATTTTCTAAATTTCATTTTCCCATAGAAAAAGTTGCTCAGTATAATCTCAAAATCTCTGGCAACGGGAACGCACTTATTTTTTAGCCACCCTGTATATGTTTAGATGTTCGGGTGTTCGTAAATTTTAAACAAAGAAATATATTCTCAATCCGGCTAAACTGACTGAATGAAATAAAACTATGAAAACGGATTATATCGCGTATATTGAATTTATAATACATCCCGACGTTTCGAACCCTTCACCCGTCACCCGTTGACCACGAACGCTGTAAAGGGTTCGAAACGTCGGGATGTATTATAAATTCAATATACGCGATATAATCCGTTTTCATAGTTTTATTTCATGAGTAACTATCGCGGTAACCGAAGACAATATTATGACTGAATGAATTTAGATAACCTTAGGATACTTCTTACCCCGATATTCATCCCCTTAAAGTAAAGTAAAGAGGACTAAAATCAGCCAGTGTGTTTTGTAAGTTAGTATAAAAATACTAAGGAAACAATTGTGGTATTTTTTATAAAAAAGGGACCTTATTGTCGATGGCGCTTACGCCATTATTAACGATGCTCCGATATAAATACAATGCCGCGCGACGCTGTGCGGCGTAAGCGCCATCGACATTAAGGTTAGAAAATGCCCCAATTATGTTTAAAATAGGTTGTCCATGTCAAATAAGTTTACATACCTTCTGATCCGACAGGAGCTGGCCTCACGGATGTTGGATATATCGACTCCGGGTAGTACGCTTCTGGTGGTAGCGATTCTGGTTGACCTATTAATAATATTAACAAATAATTAATTACTGACAAACAACGACGCTTGCACACGGTGCATGTAGCATGGTTGAGCTAGTAAGGTCGTAAAAAAGACCATGTGAAAAATGTGACAAACAAAACATTACATTAACGTACAAAACGAAACATTTTCTTTCACTAAGTACAAAGGCGAACTTATCCCTATAAGGGATCTCTTCCAGCTTACCTTCGAGTAGATGAGTGGAAAACTATAGCCAGGTCAGATGGACAAACTTACGGGATGTACCAATTAATATTTAAAAAAAGTAAACTATTTAACATATTGACTACTATAAAATCCAGAAATAACATTATAGATTTAAATACATAAAATACATACTAGCATACATAAATACAATACGAAATATATATTATAATATATATAATTATCACAAGTGTAAGAAAATAAAAATAAAGGTTAACCAGATCACGCGGATTATTGTCGTTGACTTTTTCAAAAGATGGTCTTCCAAGGCCATTTTAATATAGCAGCACGGGAGCTGTCCCCGCTGATCCATTTAAAAAATCCACCATTAACTAGACTAACATATTTGTATGCAGGGGTGCCAAGCTAATAGCTTTGCTGACTGTACCTTGAGGAGTCCTGGGCAGCTGCCTCTTCTTCATATAGGGCAAATAGTCCTTCAGCTTGAGGCCGGAGCCCTCGCCGCGCGGCTCCGCGCTGCCGGCGCGCTCCGCACGAGCCGGCGAGGACGGCGCGGGGGCGGCCGCTGAAACAAACATTCGCCAATTTATACTTACAAATGTTTTTTAGGGTTCCGTACCCAAAGCACAGATTAATAAATAGTTACTACGTAACAGATACATCATTCCCATACAAAAGCGAAAATACCTACGCTATAATAGCCTACAAAATCTTAATAATAATACCTGCTGCTCAGGACGAGAAGAAATGTACCATAAGTATGCGCACAAAGAGTCGAGACTGCCTTGCTCGCCGTGCGAGTCACGTGCCAACGCGTCATCGTAAGAATGCGCTAGGGTTGTACTGTTACTTATGTTATTATTGTAATAAAACGAATGTTGCGAATCAACCATATTTTATATTAGTCAATCAAATATTTAAAAACAAGACTTATAATACCTGACTCAAAAAACTCCTTAATTTACGATTTATCTACTTATGTTCAAAGAAATAAATAGTGACAAAATTCATAAAGATAGATTTAAAATACTACTCACCTTTCTTCGTCTCTCGGAAATGAAAAAAACCGACCAAGTGCGAGTCGGACTCGCCCACCGACTTTTTCCTTTTACTTTTTAGTATTTGTTGTTATAGCGGCAACAGAAATACATCATCTGTGAAAATTTCAACTGTCTAGCTATCACGGTTCATGAGATACAGCCTGGTGACAGACGGACAGTGGCAGCGGAGTCTTAGTAATAGGGTGCCGTTTTTACCCTTTGGGTAAGGAACCCTAAAAAAACGACAAATTTTCTTTTGTTTTTTGACTTTTACACCCATCTACTGCACAATAATTACGTGGTTTCGGCATTTCGAAGCGTAAGCGCGGGAAACGTGCGGTGCGAGCGCTCAGGCGGGCGTTCGGCGGCCCTCTGTCGATTATATCGTCGACGATACGCCGAGCGGTAGGCATATAGCGCGTGGCTTTGAGCGAGTGAAGGAGGCCTGCCCAAAGGGTAAAAACGGGACCCTATTACTAAAACTGTCCGTCTGTCACCAGGCCGTATCTCATGAACCGTGATAGCTAGACAGTTGAAATTTTCACAGATGATGTATTTCTGTTGCCGCTATAACAACAAATACTAAGAAGTGCGGAACCCTCGGTGCGCGAGTCCGACTCGCACTTGGCCGGTTTTTTTTGTAATCATAATTTATATCGTTTTAACACCGAAAATTAAAAATACTTTTGTAAACCTTCACATTATTTTATTAAAACATATTTAAAATGTTGAAAATTTTTGAGCGGTTGAGACGCTCATAATATTATACGCTTATAATATTTGGCGCGAATTCGACAAAGCGTGATGACGTCACACGTTGGACGGTCCAACTGACGTTTGCTACTAATGACACTTATGTGAGCTAATCTGTCGAACGCGTGACGTCACGTTGACACTTGCCGAGATAAATGTAAATACTTGCTTAAACTAACCTTTACTGCCCTTACTGTTCTTGGCAAGCAGTGACTCCCTCTCCTCCTCTTGTACTTGGCATGTTCCTCGCAGCCTCGTGAGCAGTTGGTTGACGTTGTGGCTCAACTTATTGTAGAACTCAAGGCCCTTCTGGCACTTGCCGAGGAGCTCGCCGTACGTGTCGTAGGAGGTTATGAGGGCTGGAAGATATACTGAATTTGAACTTACGAAAAGTATTATATGAAAACCATTTAATGTTTAGAAAAATATAAGAGAAAAATATTTTAGAAGAATATTTGTGTTAATCCATTCTGGACGCTTTTTACCATCAGCTATAAATCTGATTATAATTTAGTCATTATTTTATTTATTTTATAATCAAGTATACTTATAGAAAATGAATTCGCACCAATAGATTTATATACGTGTAATGTAGGGATGATTGTGTTGTGTTCCACCGTAACGTGAAATTTACCGAGTCGGTTTAGGATAATGTGGTGTAAATAGATTCGTTTCTAAAACGCGGGTGACATAAAACGAGGAACAAAATGCTGCCAGGTAAAAAAAAAATCTAAGTTTTTGGTTGTTAATGTGTGAGGAGTTATATTTTGTGCATGTTTCTAAATAGTGTATAAAAAATAGGTAATGATTTTCTGTATTAATGTCAGTATTTACGCAATACTCGTGTCGTTTGCTTGCTATCGTGTTTCCCGCTCCACATAGCGACCCTGCCAGAATGCGGAGTCAGATTCAGAAGTCGGTAGTGCAAATTAGGATTACAGCATCATTGACATTGGAACAAAAGCCTACTGTAGCCTATATTTCCATTTGTAAACACATACATTAAACAGGCACATACCATTAATAATGCTCTCTCGCTTTCTCAGCAAATCTGATAGCATACGTCGCGACTCTCCGTACGAAGCGTATAGAGAAGTAAGGCGATTGATGATGTTCTCTTGAGCCGCGAGGTTTGTTTCTATTATTTTCACCTAAAAACAAATTAAAACGTCATGAGAATATTAATAACGTTAGTTTAGTAAGAAGTTTTGAAGTCTATCTATTTTTGGATAAAATGTAAGGAATCGAATGGTTCCCTTACTAACCTTACTTTATTATTTTTCGGAAGTTAAAAAAACTTAAAATTTTGAAACTTTTAGATCCTGTATTTTTTTATTATTATTTTAATATCCACATTATTGCGATAAATTGCTCATTTAGTATCTAATATTTTGCTAGATCTTGTTATAAAATTCAACATGTGTCATCATCCCTATAATACCTGTGCGTCATGCTTAGCGAGCTCGTGCGCGAACAGCTGGTCCCTGGGTTCGGTGGCGCGCGCCAGCAGCGCGGCGGTGACGTCGTCGGCGGCCACGGCGGCGCGCAGCGCGCTCACCAGCTGCGAGCGCTGGGATTGCTATAATACCTGTGCGTCATGCTTAGCGAGCTCGTGCGCGAACAGCTGGTCCCTGGGTTCGGTGGCGCGCGCCAGCAGCGCGGCGGTGACGTCGTCGGCGGCCACGGCGGCGCGCAGCGCGCTCACCAGCTGCGAGCGCTGGGATTGCTATAATACCTGTGCGTCATGCTTAGCGAGCTCGTGCGCGAACAGCTGGTCCCTGGGTTCGGAGGCGCGCGCCAGCAGCGCGGCGGTGACGTCGTCGGCGGCCACGGCGGCGCGCAGCGCGCTCACCAGCTGCGAGCGCTGGGATTGCTATAATACCTGTGCGTCATGCTTAGCGAGCTCGTGCGCGAACAGCTGGTCCCTGGGTTCGGTGGCGCGCGCCAGCAGCGCGGCGGTGACGTCGTCGGCGGCCACGGCGGCGCGCAGCGCGCTCACCAGCTGCGAGCGCTGGGATTGCTATAATACCTGTGCGTCATGCTTAGCGAGCTCGTGCGCGAACAGCTGGTCCCTGGGTTCGGTGGCGCGCGCCAGCAGCGCGGCGGTGACGTCGTCGGCGGCCACGGCGGCGCGCAGCGCGCTCACCAGCTGCGAGCGCTGGGATTGCTATAATACCTGTGCGTCATGCTTAGCGAGCTCGTGCGCGAACAGCTGGTCCCTGGGTTCGGTGGCGCGCGCCAGCAGCGCGGCGGTGACGTCGTCGGCGGCCACGGCGGCGCGCAGCGCGCTCACCAGCTGCGAGCGCTGGGATTGCTATAATACCTGTGCGTCATGCTTAGCGAGCTCGTGCGCGAACAGCTGGTCCCTGGGTTCGGTGGCGCGCGCCAGCAGCGCGGCGGTGACGTCGTCGGCGGCCACGGCGGCGCGCAGCGCGCTCACCAGCTGCGAGCGCTGGGATTGCTATAATACCTGTGCGTCATGCTTAGCGAGCTCGTGCGCGAACAGCTGGTCCCTGGGTTCGGTGGCGCGCGCCAGCAGCGCGGCGGTGACGTCGTCGGCGGCCACGGCGGCGCGCAGCGCGCTCACCAGCTGCGAGCGCTGGGATTGCTATAATACCTGTGCGTCATGCTTAGCGAGCTCGTGCGCGAACAGCTGGTCCCTGGGTTCGGTGGCGCGCGCCAGCAGCGCGGCGGTGACGTCGTCGGCGGCCACGGCGGCGCGCAGGGCGCTCACCAGCTGCGAGCGCTGGGATTGCTATAATACCTGTGCGTCATGCTTAGCGAGCTCGTGCGCGAACAGCTGGTCCCTGGGTTCGGTGGCGCGCGCCAGCAGCGCGGCGGTGACGTCGTCGGCGGCCACGGCGGCGCGCAGCGCGCTCACCAGCTGCGAGCGCTGGGATTGCTATAATACCTGTGCGTCATGCTTAGCGAGCTCGTGCGCGAACAGCTGGTCCCTGGGTTCGGTGGCGCGCGCCAGCAGCGCGGCGGTGACGTCGTCGGCGGCCACGGCGGCGCGCAGGGCGCTCACCAGCTGCGAGCGCTGGGATTGCTATAATACCTGTGCGTCATGCTTAGCGAGCTCGTGCGCGAACAGCTGGTCCCTGGGTTCGGTGGCGCGCGCCAGCAGCGCGGCGGTGACGTCGTCGGCGGCCACGGCGGCGCGCAGCGCGCTCACCAGCTGCGAGCGCTGGGATTGCTATAATACCTGTGCGTCATGCTTAGCGAGCTCGTGCGCGAACAGCTGGTCCCTGGGTTCGGTGGCGCGCGCCAGCAGCGCGGCGGTGACGTCGTCGGCGGCCACGGCGGCGCGCAGCGCGCTCACCAGCTGCGAGCGCTGGGATTGCTATAATACTTGTGCGTCATGCTTAGCGAGCTCGTGCGCGAACAGCTGGTCCCTGGGTTCGGTGGCGCGCGCCAGCAGCGCGGCGGTGACGTCGTCGGCGGCCACGGCGGCGCGCAGCGCGCTCACCAGCTGCGAGCGCTGGGATTGCTATAATACCTGTGCGTCATGCTTAGCGAGCTCGTGCGCGAACAGCTGGTCCCTGGGTTCGGTGGCGCGCGCCAGCAGCGCGGCGGTGACGTCGTCGGCGGCCACGGCGGCGCGCAGCGCGCTCACCAGCTGCGAGCGCTGGGATTGCTATAATACCTGTGCGTCATGCTTAGCGAGCTCGTGCGCGAACAGCTGGTCCCTGGGTTCGGTGGCGCGCGCCAGCAGCGCGGCGGTGACGTCGTCGGCGGCCACGGCGGCGCGCAGCGCGCTCACCAGCTGCGAGCGCTGGGATTGCTATAATACCTGTGCGTCATGCTTAGCGAGCTCGTGCGCGAACAGCTGGTCCCTGGGTTCGGAGGCGCGCGCCAGCAGCGCGGCGGTGACGTCGTCGGCGGCCACGGCGGCGCGCAGCGCGCTCACCAGCTGCGAGCGCTGGGATTGCTATAATACCTGTGCGTCATGCTTAGCGAGCTCGTGCGCGAACAGCTGGTCCCTGGGTTCGGTGGCGCGCGCCAGCAGCGCGGCGGTGACGTCGTCGGCGGCCACGGCGGCGCGCAGCGCGCTCACCAGCTGCGAGCGCTGGGATTGCTATAATACCTGTGCGTCATGCTTAGCGAGCTCGTGCGCGAACAGCTGGTCCCTGGGTTCGGTGGCGCGCGCCAGCAGCGCGGCGGTGACGTCGTCGGCGGCCACGGCGGCGCGCAGCGCGCTCACCAGCTGCGAGCGCTGCGACTGCATGTGGCGCGCCTTGCCGACTACGCGACGCATTTCGGTCATGGCTTCCCGGTCCAAACCCTCTGTGGATGGAAAGATGTGCCATTTTCATCCAAAAGGGTACTTACTGTCGTTTGTCAATAAGGCGCTATTTCCATATAGCTTCAATTTTAAATCGACAAGCGACAATGTGGTATCTTTTGGTTGAAAACGTCACAGATGATTAAGTTACTCGCTTTTATTTTTTTTGAATTTTCAGTCGACGATTGAAATTGTATATGTATATACACGGTGACAAAAAAAAACTGTATTCCCGTTGCCAGGGAGGTTTTGGGATTATACTGAGCAACTTTTACTATGGGACTGACCACGAAATCGAGAAAAAAAAATTGGCTGTTTCATACATTTTGGCTGGTCCATTTTCTATGGGAGGGTAAAATGGCACAGCCGACTGCCTCAGATTAGCTATATGCAGCGTCATAGCCTTATGCAGCACTTGGGACTCGCTGGTTCTCGGCCTCTTTATATTTGTGGAACTATATACACTTACCAATATTATCGATAGTAGGTATCCTACTCTGCAGTACATCTAATGGCACCGCCAACTGCCTCAGATTAGCTATATGTAGCGTCATAGTTTTATGCAGCACTTGGTTAGACTCGTTGGTTCTTCTTGGCCTCTTTATATTTGAGGAACTATATGTTACACTTACCAATATTATCGATGGTAGGTATCCTACTCTGCAGTACATCTAATGGCACCGCCAACTGCCTCAGATTAGCTATATGTAGCGTCGTAGCTTTATGCAGCACTCGGGACTCGTTGGTTCCTCTTGGCCTCTTTATATTTGAGGAACTATATGTTACATTTACCAATATTATCGATGGTAGGTATCCTACTCTGCAGTACATCTAATGGCACCGCCAACTGCCTCAAATTAGCTATATGCAGCGTCATAGCCTTATGCAGCACTTGGGACTCGCTGGTTCTCAGCCTCTTTATATTTGTGGAACTATAAACACTTACCAATATTATCGATAGTAGGTATCCTACTCTGCAGTACATCTAATGGCACCGCCAAATGCCTCAGATTAGCTATATGTAGCGTCATAGCTTTATGCAGCACTTGGTTAGACTCGTTGGTTCTTCTTGGCCTCTTTATATTTGAGGAACTATATGTTACACTTACCAATATTATCGATGGTAGGTATCCTACTCTGCAGTACATCTAATGGCACCGCCAACTGCCTCAGATTAGCTATATGTAGCGTCATAGCTTTATGCAGCACTTGGTTGGACTCGTTGGTTCTCGCGTGGGCCTCCTGGTATTTGTGGAACTCTCTGGATAATTCGGTTTGCACTATGGAGGGCGGGCGTGGTCCCATGACTTTTTGGAATTCTTTTTCTTTTAGAGTTTCTTCCTGAAATTCGGAGAGATATGTAAGTGCTAAATAACAGTAACAGCCAAGATAACTTGTAGTAATAAATAAGTACCTACTATTCGAGTCCTATTTAAGAGGAATTTGAAGCTTCTAAACCTAGGGTTATTAGTATTAATAAATTACATCTGAGTTTGTACTTAAGTTATTTGTAAATTATTGCACCAAATGTTATGAAACTTATGAATACCTGAAAAACCACAAGTGACATATTTGTACACTGCAAAATTGTAACGAATACAAATTTGGAATTATTGTGGTACATTTTTTTGGTTCACAATTTAACAATTTTGTCAAATTGTACACTTGTAAATTTTTGTGGGATAGGCCATATAAGTGTTACTTCAAGTACAATACCAGCTTTTCAACCAAAAATAACAGATGTTTAAGTTTTTATTAGGGCGTCTTGTATTTGTGTAAAAATAAGTAAATAAATAAAATTACGTCTTCAATCATAGAATTAAAATTACCAAATAATAAATTATCTTAGTGTGTTTTTCTGTAAAAAAAGGAATATACTATTGCACAAACATTTTGTTACAGTGCCAAAATTGTCGTAGGTTTTTTTTTTGGTCTTGAATTCCAGTTTTGAGTTTAGTGTTGATTTATCTTGGTGACACTCATAGGCTTAGAACTCACTGAGGATTTTTTCTTGTGGTTTCTGTCTAATTTCTTGCGGTTTCAGTCTTTTAAGTGCGTGCGCTTATAAAGCATGCCGTACGTTAAATTTTTTGCGGTTGCTGAACCGCTTTTGAAAAAACCGCAGTGCGTTCTAAGCCATAAGTAATATAGGAATAACCTTACTAGAGAAGATTGGGTCCACATTGTCTGAGTGGTGATCAAGCTCAGTGTATCGTTATATGACGTATATATGACTGTGCGCTATACGCCCGTTGGGTGAAGATATCCTTAGATGTCACAGTCGACAAGATGCTGGATATGTAATGAGTTAGATACCGTAGACTGGATGCAGACAGTCGAAGATGATGATCAGAGGCATAGATCACAGGAGAACCAGGTATCTTTTGATACTAGGTAAGAGCAGTCTGAGACTACTGACAGGTATTACAGGTCACAACACCCTCTTACATCTTAAGATAATGGAAATTAGTAGAGACACCTCCTGCCCACATTGTGATAAGGAGACCAGCTTACACTTACTAGCAAAATGTACTATGTCATCATCATCCTCACAAAACCGTTGCTTTTACAGGCTGCTTTCGGTATCTCGCAACCAGGTGTTGGAACAATATTCCTCCACCTATTCGTGTTATGAAAACTAAGCGTAGTTTCAAATTTCATTTCAAAAAATTCCTTTTAGAGAAGCAAAGTTTGGGAATTCCTCACGGTTACCTGGTTGCTGATTACCGAATTTAGTCTTAGTAATCCTGCTTAAAAATCAAAATAAAGATTTTCTCTAAATCACATTTGACACTACATACATGCTAACCACACTGACACTTCTATGTCACAACTATGTGCAAGCATTAAATGTCTCTATAGTTTAAACTGTGTCACTAGTTATTTATTAATAATTAATTAGGTAAGTACTAACTTTCGACTATTTCATTATTTTCCACTGTTTTTTGTTGACGTGATCAGGTCCTGGCAGAAAATCAGTGCTTTACCTAATGGGTGAAGCGTAATACTGAGCCAGAACCTTTTTGTTTTGCTGCGACGCACACAGGATTTTTATTTGTATAAAACAGTATTTTTATATATTTTTTTCCTTTTCCTCTACATATTATGTAAAAATCGGTGTGACTTATTTGTTGTTGTAATTTTTATTTATTTTCTGGATTGTTCTGTGTACCTATGTCATTTCTGTATTTGAATATTTTGTGTGTATTGTGGCAAACAAATAAACAGTTTATCTATCTATCTATCTATCATTCGCTTGCCCTTGTCCCATTCACTTGGGGTCGGCGCAGCATGTCTTTTTCTTCCATACCTCTCTGTCACCCATCATCTCATCATTCACTTGCGTTAGTTTCATATCATCTTTCTCACAGTCCATCCACCTTTTCCTCGGTTTTCCTCTCCTCGTTCCTCCCTTCCACATTCATTCTTAATACCTTTCTCGTCACATGACTTTCATCCCTCCGCATCACATGCCCGTACCATGCTAGGCGATTTGCCCTTACTTTTTCTGTTATGGGTGTAACTTTCAGGTTTCCTCTTATATACTCATTCCTAATCCTATCCATTCTCGTCACGCCACGCATCCACCTTAACATTCTCATCTCCGCTACATGCAATCTCTTTTCATCCGTCACCTTTAGGGCCCAACACTCTGATCCACACATGTACTATGTATGCGGCGATATAATACATTCGGTAGAGACACACTTTAAGAAAACGAACTTCTCCATTGTCGGACGAGGCCAGAGCACTGTTTAAGCTAGTAAATCGTAAGTGAGTGTGATTGTATGATGACTTTATGGAGCGACATAATCGCTAAGCGATAAAGCTCTTTAATAAAGATTAAAAAATAAAAAAAACGAACTAATGGACGTCGAACTTAAAGATGTCCTTCTGTTCTGCAGGAAAACAAGAAGATTCGAGGAGAATAGTGTGGGAATGCCGCCGGAACAGTAACCTGCAGCTCCAACTTCAGGGAACTGGGCTGAATGAACGCGACACGTGATCGACAGCCCGCCTGCTTCCGGCCGGGCATCCCTACACTACATCTACATCTAGATACCTGAATGAGCGTCTTAATTTCGGCGAGCGAGTTCTCCACGTCGCTGATCATCTCAGCGAGATTGTTCATGGAATCAACCAGCGCTTGAATAACATCGGTCTTGGCGTTCATGGCTGCACATCTGTCCACTATCTCTTGAGGGATCCTGTTGAAAAAAAATTTTTATTTGTAAACAAACACTACAGTCACACTTAACTGACAATAGGACCTATGAAGTCAAATTTGTATTTTTTCTCGAATTGTATTTCTTCTCGAAAAGTCAAAACGGTTTGAAGTAACTGTATGTTGAAACAAAAGCAATGTTTCAGTAGTTAACACATCCTCCTCCTGCTCCTGCCTCCTAGCGCACATCAAAAAAATGATTTCTTGGAAGATAAAAATGATCACGAATGTTACTAGTTTTAATTGAATTTAATGTTAAGGTCAATGATCACGAATGGTATTATTTTTAATCGAATTTAATGTTAATTATTAGTTTTAATTATTACTCACATTATTATTTTTATTCCATTTATTTTTTACCAATTCTTATTAAACATTGCATGATATACCAATTCTTAATCTTGACATTCTTGACATAACTATTAAATAAACAAATATTATACATATACCCTACATTTTCAATGTTAAATTTAATTGTTAATAATATCTCCAAGACATTAGTAAAGTTGCAATATAATTTTAAATTACAATGTCTTAACCATTGTCATAAGACCTAGTTTATATAGGTATAATGATTACATTAATACTAATCCCTAGCATACTTTAGATTTAAGACTATTGCTGTGCCCTACCAGGGTCCATGTGAAACCCACTATGTATGTACCACCAAATGAAAACCATGGATGCAATAAATAAATTATGAATTATGAATAAAAGGAAGTTGTGACCATTTGTGAAGGAAATATTTTTGTAACATTTTTTGCCGCCTCCCTAATGCGTTATTGTTGACCGCGGCAGGCAGTTATAGCATTATTCTTTTGCCCGCGACTTCGCCTGCGTGGAATTAGTAATTTGGGTATCTTAATTTTTAAACAAATTTGCTTTTAAATCCATCCTTTTTTTTCACCCCCAAATTGGTCCACTCTATAAATTTCCACCCCATTTTTTACACCCATAAGGGATGATTTTGGGGATAAAAATTATTCTATATCCTTCCTCACAGCTCAAACTAGCCCCATACCAAGTTCATCTAAATCGGTTCAGCGGTTATTGATTCCCCATACAAATTTCCACCCCCTATTCATCCCCTTAAAGGATGACTTCTGAGATAAAAACTCCCGTATGTCCTTCCCCGGGACTCAAACTATCTCTATACTAAATTTCAACTAAATCGGTTCAGCGGTTTAAGCGTGAAGAGGTAACAGACAGACAGACAGAAACACTTTCGCATTTATAATATTAGTATGGATTCAAGTTTTGTGCATTTGCGATTGCCCTATCATAATGTTGTCAGTCTAGAGAACAATAGATAGGCTAATGACCTCTAACTCTCAAAGTATATTTTCTTAGATAAGTAATGTTATCATTATCATCCGATATCGGCACCCAAACAATAAACCCGCCGTTTACTCGTGACTCACTGATCCAATATATTGCGCGTTAGACTGAAACCTTACTAGTGAGATTGTGAGGAAACTTACTCATTTGACTAAGTAATTTGTAGATGTGATAATGAAAAAATATACAATTTGCTGGCTAATCTTATTTTTACCATTATGAACCTCAGATCACCAATTGTGGCTTTTAGGTATGATAAAGACGCAAAATGAAGATATCGCAAAGAAAATAATAAGAATTTAACAGCTTATATTATTACGTTTTTCAATTAGTACTGTCATCGCCTTTCGGGCGAAAACTCGTATAGCGGTTAACGGCTATGTATGATGAACCCTCGTGAACGTTAGCTGCCGCTCCGTTAGTGGGTTGAGGAATGGCAGCAAATAAAGTCATCGCCTCCCGCTTAAGGCACTTAAAGCACTTTTAAGGCACTTTCTCTCCCTTTACTTAAAGGAAACATTCTTTTATTTTTAAAAATAAGCAAAACTGCATTCACAGATTTTTTCGAACAACTTGGCGGAGCAACTTGGCCTTTTCTCAGAATACATGAAGGAAGCCTTGTTGAAAAGCTAAGTCTACTTACTTCTGATCGGAATCCAGCACCTCCAACTGATCAAGTTGCAATGAGGACATGAACTCAGTAAGCTCAGTGTTCTTGGCTTCCACTTGGCTGACCACTTGGCGGAGCAACTTGGCCTTTTCTTCGGAGTAGACGGATGAGGCCTCGTGAGCTCCCATTGGAATGAGGCGGGAGAATATGTCAGGACCTGATACCTGTGTAAAGAATAGGGAAATAAAAAACCGGCCAAGTGCGAGTCGGACTCGCGCACCGAGGGTTCCGTACTTTTTAGTATTTGCTGTTATAGCGGCAACAGAAATACATCATCTGTGAAAATTTCAACTGTCTAGATATCACCGTTCATGAGATACAGCCTGGTGACAGACAGACGGACAGACGGCCAGACAGACAGACGGACAGCGGAGTCTTAGTAATAGGGCCCCGTTTTTACCCTTTGGGTACGGAACCCTAAAAATAAATAGGATACTATACTAGTGCTCGTAAACACGCTCAAAAAATTCCAATTGGCACCTTACGTCCAAACGTAAATGTAAAAAAACCGGCCAAGTGCGAGTCGGACTGGCGCACCGAAGGTTCCGTACTTTTTAGTATTTGTTGTTATAGCGGCAACAGAAATACATCATCTGTGAAAATTTCAACTGTCTAGCTATCACGTCACGGTTCATGAGACACAGCCTGGTGACAGACAGACAAACGGACAGCAGAGTCTTAGTAATAGGGTCCCGTTTTTACCCTTTGGGTACGGAACCCTAAAAATAAATAGGATACTATACTAGTGCTCGTAAACACGCTCAAAAAATTCCAATTGGCACCTTACGTCCAAACGTAAATGTAAAAAAACCGGCCAAGTGCGAGTCGGACTCGCGCACCGAAGGTTCCGTACTTTTTAGTATTTGTTGTTATAGCGGCAACAGAAATACATAATCTGTGAAAATTTCAACTGTCTAGCTATCACGTCACGGTTCATGAGATACAGCCTGGTGACAGACAGACAAACGGACAGCGGAGTCTTAGTAATAGGGTCCCGTTTTTACCCTTTGGGTACGGAACCCTAAAAACGACACTGAAAATAACTTTAGAATATCAAGGACACTGAATACGGATTTAGATCTATTTGCAATGAGACTGGCGTAATAAATAGGATCACGAACTCAAAAGAACTGAGTAGCCATAGTACAGGGCCCTTTTTGTTGCTCATTGCACTTCAAAAAACGTGATAATACATATGTGTCGTTTCCAAGCAAAAGGTACCACATTGTCGCTAGGCATAAGGATGCTCTGACAGGTTTTTCGTATAAAGATACAAGCAATTTTCGTCCTTATGGTAAGCGACAATGTTTTTC
The DNA here is from genome assembly GCF_947568885.1 of Cydia strobilella. Classification (NCBI taxonomy): domain Eukaryota; kingdom Metazoa; phylum Arthropoda; class Insecta; order Lepidoptera; family Tortricidae; genus Cydia; species Cydia strobilella. Next base: position 19,975,762 of record NC_086044.1, read on the forward strand.
AAAGTCCATAAATGCACTGCTGATATTTTTATCACATTCTTTCTAATGCAAAATCCAAAAAGTCTACCATATCTGTAGTGTATTGAAATATGAGGGTACCCCTACAAAACCAGTCTGGATTTGTCAGGTACGTAAGCACATGTGCTCTCCCGAATTTCGGTGATAATATTGCGATATAATAGTGGCGACGAGGCAAATCGGTAGTAAAAGCGTGTATTAGACTGTGTTAGTGACTTTTTGTGAAGTTGTAAGTGCAAAGTGCAAAAAAATGGGTATTAAATTTGGTGAATTTGATATGGGTCATGGCTGCTGGGAAAACTACATTACAAGGTTTGAATTCTGTTTAAGTGCAAATGATATTGTGGATGACGTCAAGAAGAAGGCGAATTTGTTGGCGGTGTGTGGCTCTCAACTATTTGACTTAATAGTTTCTTTGTCATCTCCGATAAGTATAGGGGACATAACCTATAAACAAATTTTGATATTTTTGAAGGCTCATTTCCACCCCACACCTAATGAGATTGTAGAATCTTTTAAGTTTCACTCAAGAAATCAAGAAGAGGGGGAGAAGGTTAGAGATTATGTGGCAAATTTAAGGAAAATGAGTATTCATTGCAATTTTACAGACTTAGACCGAACTTTACGAGATCGGTTGGTATGTGGTATTAGGAGCAAAGAGGTTCAAAGGAAATTGTTACAATGTGAGAAGCTGACATTTACTCAAGCAACTGAGATAGCATTTTCACATGAGAGTGCCACATTTGATTCCAGTATTATTGTAGTGCCAGGACCATCTAAACCAAATGTGGAGGTAGATGAACCCATGGAAGTAAACAAAATCACTAACAAAAAGGTTGACAAACAGAATAAACCATGCTTCAGGTGTGGTAGGCAACACAGAGGAGAGTGCAGATTCCGTTGGAGTAGATGTAATGCGTGTGGCAGAACTGGCCACATTGAGGCAGTCTGTCTTACAAAAAATAAACAGGATGATGGACATAAATCAAATTGTAATGGATTATATGCAAATGTAAACAATGTTAGAGAAAATAAAGTTGACCCCATTATGGTAAAGGTGTCAATTGAGGGGTCTATTATTGACATGGAAGTTGATACGGGATGTGCATTTACTCTAATTTCTGAAGTGACAGCCAGACTCATTTGGAAAGGGAAATTACCTGTATTAGAGGAAGATGATATTGCATTGACTACATGGACAGATAGCCAATTAAGAATATTGGGGAAAATTCAAGTGCAAGCTTCTTTTAAGGGTTTACAAAATAATCTTATAATGTATATAGCCAGAGGTAACGGACCCAGCCTCTTAGGGCGAAATTGGTTTCAGCCATTCGGAATACGGGTTCAAGGAGTCATGCATCTGAAAATAAACAGCGAGGAAATTAAAGGGCTCCTACAGACATATAGCGATGTTTTTCAGGAAGGTTTGGGAAAGTATAAAGGCCCATTAGTGAAGATTACACCGAGAGAAGGAGCGGTGCCCAAGTTTTTGAAAAGTAGACCCATTCCTTTTGCTTTGAGGGAAAGAGTAATTAAGGAAATAGACAGACTAGTAGAGGAAGGAGTTTTGGAGCCAATTGCACACTCCGAGTGGGCTACCCCTATAGTACCAGTTCTGAAACCGAATGGTAATGTAAGGCTTTGTGGTGACTATAGGTCTACAGTAAATATGGTGACCGACACTGATACATATCCTCTGCCTACTCTAGATGAGGCTTTCACAGCCATACAGGGTGGCACGATTTTCAGCAAAATTGATTTGGAAAGGGCATACACTCAAGTTAGTGTGGACGAGGCAACAGCACAGCTATTAACAATAAATACACCGAAAGGCCTTTATAAAATGAAACGTCTAGCTTTTGGGGTTAAAGCGTGTCCAGGCATCTTTCAAAGACTAATGTCTTCCTTGCTTACAGGAATAAGGGGGATAGCTGTGTTACTAGATGATATTGTTATAAGTGGCACAGATGTTGCTGAGCATAACTCCAGGTTAGAAATGGTCTTAAAGAAATTACAAGAAGCTGGCCTAAGGGTAAACAAGGAAAAGTGTAATTTTGCAGTAAGAAGTGTGAAATTTTTAGGATTCCTCATTGATGAATGTGGTATACATCCTTGTGAAGATAAAATACATGCAATTGAGGGTACACCGGCCCCAAGTAATGTAAAAGAGCTCCAAGCTTTCTTAGGATTGCTTAATTTTTATGATCGGTTTTTACCACACAAAGCTAATATTGCTGAACCGCTGTATAAGTTGTTAAATAAAGATGTGAAATGGCAGTGGACTATACAGCATCAGAAGGCATTTGAAAAGTTGCGCAAGATGTTGTCGAGTACTGACACTCTAGTCCATTACGATGTGAATAAAGAGATAAGGATGTCTTGTGATGCGTCACAATTTGGCTTGGGCGCTGTTTTGGAACACGTGATGAAAGATGGATCTGTCAGACCGGTTATGTTTGCTTCAAGGACCATGAATGTTCATGAGAGGAATTATGGTCAGATAGACAAAGAGGCAGCAGCTATAGTATTTGGTCTTAAGAAATTCCACCAGTTTATTAGTGGCCGGAAGATTACGATCAGAACCGATCATAAACCGTTATTGGGGTTGTTTGAACCTAAAAAACCCATTCCTAATGTCATATCTCCGAGAATGCTTCGCTGGGCCTTGCTGTTGAACTCCTATGATTACTCCATACAATATGTGGAAGGTAAAAAACTAGGAAACGCTGATGCTTTAAGCAGGTGGCCGTCCCGTGACCAGTCGTCGGAAGAAGAATACTTAGGAGTCCTGCTTATAGAAGAAACTCCGACAGACCTGGAACTGTCAGCAAATGAAGTGGCTAAACTAACAGTTAAAGATAATACACTGAGCAAAATATTATACTGGATTCGGAACGGGTGGCCTAGCAAAGTGGATGTAGAATATAAAGTGTACTGGCAGAAACGAAATGAGATGTCAGAGTATAAAAATTGTGTTTTGTGGGGTAATCGGGTAATTATACCAGTCAAAATGAGACCATATATCCTACAAGAATTACACTCCAATCATGACGGAATAGTAATAACAAAAGCCTTAGCCCGAAGTTATTTTTGGTGGCCGGCCATAGACAAAGAAATTGAGAATTTGGTTAAAAGATGCGAAACCTGTGCTGAAAACAGGAATATGCCTTCCCAAGTGAGCCATAAGTGGATAAGACCGGAGAAGGCTTGGTCACGGTTGCATGTTGATTATGCGGGCCCATTTCAAGGTAAAACATTTCTCATACTGATCGATGCTTATTCAAAATGGCCTGAAGTTAAGATTGTTCCGGATATGAGTTCATTGACATTAATAAATGTATTAAGGGATATATTTGCAGAACAAGGGTTACCAGACACCTTGGTCAGTGATAATGGCAGAAGTTTTATTTCAGATCACTTTAAAGAATTCCTATCAACAAATGGGATAAGACAAGTGTTGACACCACCTTACCATCCGGCGTCTAATGGACAGGCCGAGAGGACGGTTCAAACAGTTAAAAATAAATTGAGGAAACAGTCGACACTTCCATGGCACGTTAAATTACCTACAATACTTTATGGGTTACGTACTACACCAAATAGTACTAGCGACAAATCACCGGCGGAACTTTTGAATAATAGACGTTTCAGAACAAAGTTTGACCACTTAAATCCTCTCACTTTTAAGAATCAAGAGAAAGTGGAAGTATGCGAGGAGAATGAAAACACTGAAGTACGTTCATTTCAAACGGGACAGACAGTGTATTTCCGGAATTACAGTTCAGGACCACGCTGGTTGAAAGGAGTCATAGAGAAGAGACAAGGCATTTGTAGGTATATAATAAGATGGAATGGGAAGCTGATGAAAAGACATATAAATCAGATACAAGGTCATGGGGGAGAGGCGAGAGATATCCGCCAGAATACATCGGAAGATACTGGTCGTGAAGTTTTACAGGACACGGAGGTGAATAAAACATGTGAAGATAGTGATGAGGATGAGGATATTAATGTAAAAGTAAATGCTACTCCACCGGCCTCACAGTGGGCTGATATCATAGGGGTTTCTGGGCCTCAGGATTATACGTTTAACCAGAGCCAACAACGCATACCGCCAACCAACAAACGAACAAGATCACCTTCATCACCACAAAACATGGAAGCCAAGAGATTAGCCCTAGATGCCTATGAGAGTCTGTCAGAGTCTGATTATGAACAGACTGAAGATTCAAACCAAGACTTGTAGACGATGAACGATGATAGTTTTAGTATAAATATATATGATAGAGTGTAAGGACCTTGTAACAGACAATTGAATAGTATTAGTGAATTACCAATGAACAGTGAAACTTAGTGTTAGTGAACTATCAGTGATTAGTGAAAGTTAGTTTTAGTGAACTATCTCGAGGGGAAGGCATGTAGTGTATTGAAATATGAGGGTACCCCTACAAAACCAGTCTGGATTTGTCAGGTACGTAAGCACATGTGCTCTCCCGAATTTCGGTGATAATATTGCGATATAATAATATCAATATTTTACATACCTCAGGATCATTTAAATTGACCGGCAAAGCCTTAACCAAGCACACCGGCTTCATATCCATAAGCAAATCCCTGTCCGGCACTTCCTCATGATAAATAAACTCATTCTCATTCTTGGCCGCTTTCCGCTTGCCCTCCACCACATCGTTGGTGAACGTGAGGGCTTCCTTCGTGACCTGGACTGGTTCTACATGTTTGGCAAGCTTCTGGGCTTCGGCTAGCTTGTCTACAGCGAGCTGGTAGAAGGCTACGCGTTCGCCCATCTTCTGTTGTTCTTCGGCGTTCATTCCTTGAGATGGAGAAAGTGACAATTTTATAGTAGCTTAAAAATGACGCTTAATGCTATTATTTTAAGATTGACGGTTGTCTGCATTTACTCTTTATATGTGTGCGGTACTATTTTCTTTTATTGTGTGTAATAACAATTGAGTATTTATATTTTGTATATATGGTTTTTCTTTACCCATCATGGAACAATGGTGTAGAGGCCCTTTTGACCCTTTAATGAACTGTAGGTTACCCCAAGCGGATGCCGCCCTTGCCCCTGTCATGCAGAGGCAGCTGCCACCAGGGTGTAAGGACTATTAAGAGTTGATGGAATCCAAGTGATAGGCTATTGGGTGAAGGCGATGAACTAAATACTGGGATATTGAATGGTTTATTGTTATTACTGCTATGTCATCTGATCAATACAGTGGATTTAAATTAATAAGTAAATTTAAACAGTTAAGTTGATTATTTACAAAAGTTCATTTCTTGTTTATTGAAATTATTGAAAATGTATTAAACCAATTAGACTTATCTTTATCATTACACAGAGTACTCAAATCCTTATGTCATCAGAGAAATGGAATCAGAAGTTGTGGCTAAGTGATGTTTTCGCATTTTACAAACGTGAAATGTATATTTATACTTACCTTGATATAAGCACACAATGCAGCCAATATAAGATAATTTGAACGACAGGAACCGATGCCAGAAGTTGTAGAGCTTGCCACCAACTATTTCGTGGACATTTTCGGAGCCAGTCGATGCTCCGAGATGGTTCAGGCAGTTACGGTAGAAAAACATCACCTGGGTTGCCACAGCACCTGACAGATTTGCAGATTTCTAACTGGTTGTTGTAAAGTACGGTCAATAGCCGGGTCCACACAGAGCGAGCATACGCGCGAGGCAATTTCCTCGCGCACAAAACGGCCAGTGTAGACGTGCCACCGAGGCGGCGCGCGCGAGGCACGTCTGCACTGGCCGTTTTGTGCATGAGGAAATTGCCTCGCGCGTACGCTCGCTATGTGTGGACCCGGCTAATGAATTTAATTTCAGAACCATTTTGTACCTAGTCATAATGACATTAGTATGAGGTGCGGTCCCTAGCGACTTTCATATTGATAGTCAGTGACTGAAATGGTCCTGAAATTAAATTTTTGGACTGTATATCTATATACATAGGACATATATATAGGACATAGGTACAACATAGAATTAATTTTTATTAGGTCTATTAGAAGTTTACATTAATATGAAGGCAATTCTCATTCATGAAATATTAAATTATATGCGTGATGTGATGTGACTGATGTGAGTGTTAAATAGTGAGTTTGGATTTAATATATAAATTATAAATTTATAGTAATCAAATACAACTATCAAGTTGAAATAGTAACAATTCCACCCCTTTAAACCCGTGATACCTTTGAAACTGCTAGAAAAGAATGCTATTTAAGTGTAGGTAGCATATTTATAAAATATACGATAATAAATAAAACTAATTTTAGTGGCCACCAAAACCCCCATCACTGAACATCAGACAGGAGTATGTGAATGCATATTTGCAATCCCATAACTACAAATGTCAAACATTACAGAGCTACCAAGATCTTACCTATAACACTAGGTTTCCTAGTGTCCTGAATACTCTTTTCAAGTATACACTCCTGTGCTTGAGCGAAGCAGATCTCCTGGAACAATGTCATCATTTCTGGTGACACATCTATCCCAGTTGGCTGTGGATACTGTTCCTTCACCAGCTGAAAGGCCCACGCCGCATTTTGGAAGTGGGTACATGCCGCTTTTAGACTTTCTGGGGATGTGCGAGGCTCTGAAGCCCCAAGCTGGGTGTGGAGAGCCCCGATGTTGTGTAAGATACAGGCCATTTCAAAACGAATGTCTGCTAGGGGACTGCTCATGTTTGCATAGAGGTCTTTCCTATAGGACAAAAAAAGTAGGCATCTTAATACAGCACATATTTATTTAGTTGCTATGTTTATTTCTATTTATATAACTGTTCTTGGGATGTTGTTTTCTTAACTTCATAAGGCTAAATATACAATGTCACATACATAACAACGTATTGTTATTGCTCACAATTTACATGAAAACGTCTAGAAAAATCAGTGTCATTGTCCTTCTTTACAACTTAATAAACTTATCTAGATCAAAACTGAACTTACCAGGCAAAGGTACAAGCCGCTGGTTGTCCTTTAGCCATCGGAAACCTGCTCTGGATGGCTCTGAGTTGGCAGAAATATCTGTACAGCGCGCTCAGACCTGCTCCGTCAATAGAAGGCCTCACGGCGGACGACCGCAGGCTTTCCAGCTGATGCATCTCATTGCTATAGCTCTCAGGGTCTTCCCTGTACGCGTCCGCAATGTACTAAAACGATTATACATCCGTGAAAACAAAGAAATGTCTCTAGAAAGCACTTATCACTACAATTACACTTCACACTGACCTGCTTAAGTTTTGGGCCAAAGTGTGTGGTCTCCGGACTCACTTTAAGCTCGAAACTCAACAACGACAACTTGGGCACCGCCTCCATTGTTTACAGGATTGTTATCTGGCTGATTACATGAAAATCACTAGGAAAACAATTTCATCACAAATTAGTTAGTTGTCATTTTTTTGTTTGATTGATTTAGGACTGAATTGAACATGAATTGAATGAATCAATGAATGGCTTGAATGATTGAGTTGATTGGGTCAGCGGATTTATTCTATTAATATAATTATGTATCTGTGGTGACTAATTGATAGAGACATCTAGTGGTCGATGTAAATAGTTTGAACTTTTTCCAATCCCGCAAAACAATGAGAAAAGTTAAAAAAAGCTAGTTTATATTAATGAATAGAAGGCTACCGTTTTGGTCACCAGTTGGTGCCACTGTAGATGTAGGTCCAGAAAAACAGATCTGAAAATTCTTCTATGCTTATTTTTATAAAATCATTACGTTCTAATATACACAAAGGTATTTTAACGTCTAAATGAGCCATTTTTTTCAACCTGTTTAATTTTGCATACATTTTACTTGGCACTTTTTTTAAACCACTAACATTTATTGAGCTGTACCTATTGTTTACCATAAATTATTAGTTTATAGGCGAGATCGTGAAACCTCTAATTTAAACAACTCGAAAAAATTGGGCGGTGGTGTTCTTATTGCTGTTAATAACAAACTTGTGTCGAGAAGAGAGCAAGGGTGGGAAAGTGAGTGTGAGGACTTGTGGGTCACATTAGAGATAAAATCTGGTAGGCAGGTAGACAAGTTAAGGTTGTGCGCAGTTTATTTGCCCCCTCCAATCTCGAAAAAAACGCTGGACGAATTTGTAGATAAAGCAAATAAAGATCTGGAGATTCCATGTAAATATACTATAATAGTAGGGGATTTTAACCTCAGTGGAATAACGTGGACTGCTGATACTTCGTATACCAAGCCTACTCAATATAATAATTGCCTGCTCAAGAGTACTTTAGTTGATTTTATGATGTTAAATGATTTAAAGCAATTTAACGCGGTGACTAATTCGAGAGGTCGTATTTTGGATCTTGCACTGTGTAATGAGGAAGTTCTTAGAGTCTCCGAAAGCTTATCTCCGATTAAACACACAGATGTTTTTCACCCGCCATTAGACTTAGTAATTGAATTACCTGACAAAATATTGCCAAGGTTAAATAAATCTAGTTCCAATTTTAATTTTTATAAAGCTGACTATGACATTATTGTAAAGGAGTTAAATAAAATTTCATGGCACGACGTACTCGATAAATATAGCGATATAGATGAAATGGTAGAAAGGTTTTATGAGATTTTGCGTGATATTATCAAAATGAATGTGCCCATGACTAAACACAAACGCAACCGCGCCTTTCCAGTATGGTACTCAACTCATCTAATATATCTGTTGAATAGAAAACACAAATATCACGTAAGATTTAAAAAGTACCAAAATCCACTAGATAAACTAGAGTTCGATTACCTGAGGGTTGATTGTGAAAAGATTATGAAAACATGCTACAATAGTTACATAAACTCTATAGAAAAACAGATTAAGAAAAATCCTAAGTATTTCTGGACCCATATTAAGAACTTGCGTAAAAATAGTTCAAATTATCCACCAGTTATGTTGTATGATGATAAACAAGCTAGTAATTCGAGTGAGATTAGTAACCTATTTGCAGAGCATTTTAGTTCAGTGTACAATGACAGCGACACGAATAATGGTGTAAACCAACCAGATTTTAGTAACGTGGAACTAGCCGTAATACCGATGGGATATGAAGGTGGGGAATTGTCTTTCACACAGTTTGAGGTTGAATTACAATTGCGGACATTAAATGCTACGAAGGGTAAAGGCCCAGATGATATTCCCCCCCTATTTTTAAGAGAATGCGCAAAGTCACTCTCCATGCCACTTATGATTATATATAATGCATCTCTAAAGTCAGGGTTATTCCCATCGGCGTGGAAACGAGCCAGAGTTATTCCGGTATTTAAAAGCGGCCGTCGAGAATTCGTTTCAAATTATAGACCCGTTTCCATATTGTCTTCGGTGGCTAAAGTGTTCGAAAGGCTGGTGTATGCTGCACTATTTAATAATGTCAAAGGTAGGCTCTCTCCATATCAACATGGGTTTATGCCCAAGCGATCGACTTGTATAAATCTTTTTAGCTACGTCACTAACCTTACTGCAGCTGTCGATGGTGGTCATCAGGTAGACGCGGTTTACACTGACTTTTCGAAGGCTTTTGACAAGGTTAATCACAATGTCTTAATTAATAAATTGCACAATTTCGGCATTGCAGGTAGTTTACTTAACTGGTGCCAATCTTACCTTCAGGGCAGGCCTTCAACTGTGGTAATAGAAGGCACTCAGTCTGACTGTTATATTGCATTGTCCGGTGTACCACAGGGGTCTAATTTGGGGCCATTATTTTTTAACATATTTATTAACGACATTACCCATGAATTCAATAATTCGACTGTATCGCTGTTTGCTGACGATCTAAAATTGGTCCGGGTAATAAAGAACCAATCGGACGTCCATCTGTTACAAGAGGATGTGGACGTTTTGGTAAAATGGTGTAGGACTAACAATATGGTACTTAACCCCAGTAAATGTTACCACATAAAATTTTGTCGGAAACGAAATCCTATACCATCAGAGTACATTATTCTCAACAAAACTTTGCAAGAGGTCAAGGAAATAAGAGATTTGGGTGTCACAATGGACAGCAAATTACGCTTTGTGAGTCACATAGATAAGACAATAAATGCTGCCTTTAAATCTCTAGGGTTCGTGTTAAGATGTGCTAGGGAGTTCAAAGAATGTTCTACAATGGTGACCCTTTTTAACTATTATGTAAGGAGTAAATTAGAATACTGTAGCGTTATCTGGAACCCAAGTTACAAAATACATATTGAAAGGATTGAACGATTGCAAAAACGGTTCACTAGACATCTTGCGTATCGCTATGGAACAGGCTGCCAAGTATATAACACAAGACTTAAACAATTTAAACTGATTTCTCTTAGTAGTAGGCGTATTTTGCTGGACCTAATGTTCTTGCACAAACTTCTAAACGACAAGATTGATTGCATGCATATGGTTAGTCAGATAGGGCTGAAAGTGCCGTCTCGTTTGCCACGTTACCCTTGTGCCTTACTCAATGTGCGTCGTAGTCGAACTAACCTATTAGCTCATTCCCCTTTGCCTCGCCTGGCTCGCCTATACAACAAGCATGCTAATAATGTTCCTTCTTTGGATGTGTTTCACGATAGTGAAGTCTTATTTAAAAACAAATTATTGTCTGTTGACAACCTCAGCTAGCTCGGCTAACTTACCTTAGTTATTGTTAATATCAACTATTAGGTGTCTTGTTAATTGGTATTATATATTTATTCTAGATTTTTGTAATGTATACTAAGTCTTTTTCTAGGTGTTACTGTTGACTTAATGTTTAAATTAATATAATAATGCATGCTGTGATTGCCTGTAAGTGGGGGATCAATAAAAAATGTGCCCTTTTTGTAAGTTAATACTAGTATGTAAATTGTATCTTCTGTTGGTGATCCTAATAAACAAATAAACAAATAAATCAAAGATGGACAAAGATTTACCACAATTATGAATAAGGAGTGAACATTCCCGATAAAAAAGCTTGAAACCTCTAAAACTTCTATGCATTTGACATTTTGAAAGACCTCCATCTACACTAGCGCACCTATAATTAAACGCGGTAGCCCTCATTCAATAAACAAGTTTTCCTTAACTCATATTTAGAGAGTAGTAAGAGTTAGAACAAGATAAGTCTGCAGTGATTTTGATAACCAGACTATTGAAGAGGTATTTTAAACCTCAAAGTTATCTTGATCTAACTCTTTAATTAAAGAATCATAGCCTAGCCTAATTAATATACATCATATTTTGCTGCTAACTAGATGTCGCTGTTTTATACCTGGGTATTGAATCCTAAGATCCTAGTTATATTATCATCATCATCATCATCATCATCATCATGTCAGCCGATAGACGTCCACTGCTGGACATAGGCCTCCCCCAAGGCTCGCCACTCCGACTCCGAGTTCTATTATTATCTGTTTCAATTGCATCGTTCGTTCATCAACTTCAATCGTCATTCCATTCATTTCATTCATTCAAAATCGCCATTGACTTTGATTGACGCTGTGTCGCTGTGTCCTGCCTATGATACAAATTTTAGGATTAGGTGTTCTGTTTCTGTAATTTTAGCCATATTTTAGCGCATATTTCGTAAATGTTTACCGTATAGTGTCTGGAGGATACCTTTGCGATGAAATTAAAAAAGATGAAGGTCGATTCGGAGGTACAGTTTCTTCAGAATCCCTAATTACCTCAACGCCGACAGGTCCCTTTCGGCGTGAAGTCGTAAACAAACATTTTTGTTTTAGGAGGTGAGTCCTGTGCCTGTGCCTCAGCCCGAGATAATTGAAGCTGACCTGTACAAGCGTACTTACTTTGGACCTGATGTGCCTACGTTAGAGCTGGAGTGTTGGGAGGAAGAGCTCTCGGAATGTCAACTGAATGCCTATAAGAATGCCGACGACGAGTACAAGAGCATTCAAACCAAGATTGACGATCTGGTGAAGGATACCGGTGGACAGATTGTGTATAACGGCGACCAGTTTACTGCATACCAGTTGCTTGGAAAGTAAGTACATTTCATTCTAATTTCTGTTGCTAAAACTCACTTAAAATTGAGGACTCTGTTGTTAGTTGTAAGTTGATTAATGTAACTTCCATGTTGTTCTTGTCCTATGGCACCCCAGAGCAAAGGGCCTTCACATGCCTTCCTATCTTCAGCAACCCTTCTGGCCTCGCTCCAGCTCAACCTGACCGCTCGTAGCTCTCTCATGATGGACCATTGCCAAGAGTGTAACTTACATTAATCTACATTATTTTTAGATACTTTATTGATAGATTACTTAGGAGGCTGCTTCAGCGGGCCTTGGTTGGGCGGACCTGGAGGAGCCCGCACTGGGCGGTGAAGAATGGCAATCACTTCTGAGAGCCTAGCTAACAGGATATCATTATTGTGTCTTAATTGTTGGTGGTTTGGCTATGCTCCTGGAAATTTTCATTGAGAACCATTTTCATTGCATTTATTTATTTGCCATAAATCGTATGTTTACATAAGAATAACATGTAGTTTTGTCGAATTTATTCGAATTTAGTGTCTATAACAAGTGAGTCTAAACCGTGAAATTATTTAATGTTGTTTTGTTTCAATACAATTTTACCAGATTGGTGTAGCATAAATTACCTATCAATAATATACTCATTTTATGCTACATTACATTTTACAAAGTACTCTGAAGGCTATACGGACACACCAAAGCATACAGACCATCCTGTCAAATAAGAATCAGGGATCTGGGTTGGGTTTTGTTACTGTAAATTTTGCATACTTTAAAAATTCTCTTTAGAATAATGGTTTGATTCCCGCCTCGGCCACCGGTGGACTTGGTCACTTTTTTAAATGTATAATATCTATTTCAGTTTCTAAGCTCTAATTAAATAATATTCTCTGTGTTATCAAAAATGGTGCAGAGTTAGCTTAACCTGACTCTATGAATATTTTCCAGGCAACCAGTACTTAAGGATCTGGAGCGGCAGAGTGCTGAGATCATCAGATCTAGATCTCGCTCTCTTTCCATCTCCAAAGAAGGAACTAGGACTGGCAAGAGAGGTAATTACTTATAACATAGGTATCATAAGATTAAATGGATGGAGATAGAAGAGACAGCCGCTGTGGTGCTGGAAAACAGCGGACTAGCTACATACTGGGCATAATATTTCAGATCGAGAGATCTCTCCGAGGTCCTACTCAACATCAAAGATTTGATAGGATCCCATTTGGAGTTGGGTTGGCTGTACTAGCCCCACCCACGGCAGTCACGCAAAATAGGCGCTAGTCGTTAAGTTACGACAAAATACAATACAACATTAAATGGACATTCTCTTAAAATTTTGTTGAGACAAAAAAATAAAAAATATTAGTTATGAAAGAAAGAAAGAAAATAACTTATTTTGCATGAAATATGGTACAAAAGGTGGTCAGACAATATTATACATAAGTATCACATATTTCACCAGCATCTGGCATGCAAAAAACTAAACTTACAACTAAAGCTAAGTTTAAACAATCATAGTCAAGGCCTATATTATAATTATCATGCACCTACCTCACTCAAAAGATGTCATGTATTCCTCAACGGAATAGAAGGCTTTTTGTACGAGCCATGCTTTTAGTTTTACTTTAAACATTTTCAAAGGCTTATGGAAGAATACATCACACAAATTTTATGCACACTAAAACTATGTAAGTTGTTTTTGTAGATTACGTATTATTTTGAACCTATTGGGAACAATAATTTTTTCAACGAGCTAGCTATGTATTTACCTTGGGACACTAAGAATTATGTTGTGTCATGACCAGGCATCGTAAACTGCGAGCGAAATCCATTGAAATGACGTATGACAACCAGTTACAACCCTAGTACTTCAATGGATTTCGCTCGCAGTTTACGATGCCTGGTTATGACTTATACTGCCAGAGAAACCTTCGTGGTTTGGTCTAATTATTTGCTTGTTTTTACCAACATTTACATTGTTGTTAGACATTCGTTACATTCATGTAATATTTTTTTTTATGATGACAGATAAAAAGTTAAGAGACATTCAATAAAATTATAGTTTAGCTTTCTTTTAATACATCATTCTGCAAATCAGGTCGCCCCAAAAAGAATAAGGAAGAAGACCGTGACTACTCTCCGTCTCCCGATAGAGACGCGGAGCCGCGCCACAAGAAGAAGAAGAAGGATAAGGAAAAAGAAAAAGAAAAGGACAAGGACAAGGAGAACAAGAAAGACAAGGATAGCACCAAGACCAAGGATAAGACTCTTGCACCATCTAGTAAGTATACGTATGAAACTGCTTTTATTTAACTGATAATACTTGTTAGTTTTGTTGAAGTCAAATCTTTGAAGCCAGATTTGAACTAGTCCCAAATGCCCTATTGGGTTGGCGGTCACAAGCATCTTAATTTGTTCAATTTAGGCATATTACGGATGAACTTAAAAATGTAAATAACTACCACCAGTTCTAACCTGTAACCCAGGCTCGGAACCGGTTTAAAAAAATATTTTTAATTATTTTATGCTTTTTATGTAGGACTGAATTCACTGAATCATGTATTTACTTTAGGTAACAACTTCGCATGATTAGATTGTCCCATTAAAAATGAAATAATAAACCAAAGAACGAAATGTACCGTAATAATACCGGTATTTTTTGTATGAAGAAAAAACCAGTTCAGAACCTTGCCTGTAACTGGTGAAGGCACAGCCCTAAGAAGGTACGGCGCAAGAAACTTGGCAGAACTTGTTATGCTACCATTAACCTACGCTGATAATGAGAGGGAATGGGATTGGTGGCCATAGAAACTGAAAAAAAAACCGGCCAAGTGCGAGTCGGACTCGCGCACCGAGGGTTCCGTACTATTTAGTATTTGTTGTTATAGCGGCAACAGAAATACATCATCTGTGAAAATTTCAACTGTCTAGCAATCACGGTTCATGAGATACAGCCTGGTGACAGACAGACGGACAGCGGAGTCTTAGTAATAGGGTCTCGTTTTTACCCTTTGAGTACGGAACCCTAAAAATTACACAAACCCAGAAATATTGCTGGTTTATGTCACCTTTTGGAAGCAATATGCGTATGCGTACTGCGGTAGTATTGTAAAAAGTGAAATTAATTTCCGGACGCCTAAGATTGCCATGGCGCTATCTATCGCAAACGACGAACATTGCACAGTTCAGATACTAATTTCCGTATATTCAAACGGGACCCCCGTTTTTTAAAATTATGGAACATATATTAGTAATCAATTTGCCCAACTAGATGTGCACAGCGTGGTCACCAACGTGCGTCCCTCCGAAGCCACTGCCATCGGAGGTCTGCTGACCGGCAGCGCCACCAAGACCACGGCCATCGTCGACCTCACCAAGGATGATGGCAACAAGAATGTGGCCGACTCCAGGGAAGTGTCATTTAATAAGCTGCAAGGTGAGATCTGAATATTTTTTATAAGGGGTCATCCATTAATTACATCACACGTTTAGGGGGGAAGGGGTCAAGAAAATGTGACATGTTGTGACAAGGGTGAGGGGGAGTCACAAACTTTGTGACGTCACTTTAACTTATTTAAATTATTTTATTCACTGTACAGTCAAATAACAAGTTTTTGGAACTATAATCGTTTTTAATCGTTTAATTTTCTTTCCTAATCTGTTTTGGGTTATAAAATTACTAATTTTTCTTTTATTTTTTTTGATAAAATAATTAATAATACTTAATTCGATTTATGAATGTAAATTTACCAAAATAAGTAAGGTCAATATGGGTAAGTGTGGCATACGGGTAAGTGGCTAGTGGTATTTGCGTTTAGTGGCAAATGTGTGAACTCTCAATAAACACTCAATGTATGAAGGCCAGCCACTTAGCCGTGTTGACCTTATGCATTTATCTTAGGGCGTCAAAAATTATGGTTTCGCTTTGTCTAATCTTGGGCCTACGAAACTACACTATTTCATTTAAAATGTCATCATTATTTTCCTAGCTTTTTGCTACGGTTCGCCATTTAAGGCGCTAAATTTCAAGAATAAGCGCAAGTACAGTCGCCATCTGATATATCGGAGCGGCCAAGGTTCTGACAAATCGCATTTTTATCGCCTGTCACGTTCTAACAAGTATCTAAGTGCGTCACTTTCGCACGCATAGTGATAAACGATAAAAATGCAACCATGCTGCCACCGTTGAACACGCCTCTATTGTCAAGGCGTTAGAGTGCGTGTTCAGATATTTTTGAACACCTCGGCAGCTCCGATATATCTGATGGCGACTGTACTTAATAGAAATTATGTTTTAGTCTTATTAAAAGTAGTCCGATTTTAGTTTATCAAAAATCAACCATGAATTAAATATGAAATGGTATTTCGTCCACAAGTTCCTAGATCGTCTAGTACGAGTAGAAGGTTCGAACCCACAGCCTTATCGCTTGCTAACATTTACTTATACAAAAATAGACATTAGCTAAACCACTTAGTTTCAATTAGTTTCACATACGTGCAAACTTTTTGAATAAACTTCTTTTTTTCTTAGGCAAAACCTTCCCATCGCTGGTTGTGGTCGCGCGCCCCTACCTCCGCGCTAAAGACACGCAGCCGCCAGCAGACCGCTCGGCGCTCGACAGCAAAGTGAAGTCTGTGCTCATGCACACTCCCATGAAGTTCACCGAGTGGCTCATACAGCAGGGCATGGTGCGGTCGGAGCAGTGGTGCGTGATACATCAAGGCAACAAGCTCAAGCTGGGTAAGTCATACTACAGCTAAGGACCCGTTCAGCCCCACTCCCATGAAGTTCACCGAGTGGCTCATACAGCAGGGCATGGTGCGGTCGGAGCAGTGGTGCGTGATACATCAAGGCAACAAGCTCAAGCTGGGTAAGTCATACTACAGCTAAGGACCCGTTCAGCCCCACTCCCATGAAGTTCACCGAGTGGCTCATACAGCAGGGCATGGTGCGGTCGGAGCAGTGGTGCGTGATACATCAAGGCAACAAGCTCAAGCTGGGTAAGTCATACTACAGCTAAGGACCCGTTCAGCCCCACTCCCATGAAGTTCACCGAGTGGCTCATACAGCAGGGCATGGTGCGGTCGGAGCAGTGGTGCGTGATACATCAAGGCAACAAGCTCAAGCTGGGTAAGTCATACTACAGCTAAGGACCCGTTCAGCCCCACTCCCATGAAGTTCACCGAGTGGCTCATACAGCAGGGCATGGTGCGGTCGGAGCAGTGGTGCGTGATACATCAAGGCAACAAGCTCAAGCTGGGTAAGTCATACTACAGCTAAGGACCCGTTCAGCCCCACTCCCATGAAGTTCACCGAGTGGCTCATACAGCAGGGCATGGTGCGGTCGGAGCAGTGGTGCGTGATACATCAAGGCAACTGGTCGGCCGGGCATCTATCCGAGGATATTCGCGAATATGGCTAAATTGTCAATGCTACAGTAAACTTGCAAAAACCTCCGACATACGAAAATCTCGTCTAAGGCTTTTAGAACGCACTGCGGTTTTTTCAAAAGCGGTTCCGCAACCGCAAAAATGCCGCGAATGTCTCTATAGACGCCATAATAATGCCCATTTATTTGCAGGAATGTACTCCGACGTCTCCAAGTTCCCTTTCTCCGGCGGCTACGTCTGGATCTCCGAATGCTGCCCGACGCGCTTCGTGTCCGTATTCTGCAGTTCCATATTTGAAGGCGCCACTTTCCCTCCGAGCGTGCTTCTTAAGCTGGTCTACCATTGGGCCTGCCAGACTAACGTCCAGAACGTCGTGCAGTGGGTCAAAGTGGACAATCTCTATGTCAAGGTCAGTTTTATTTATTAGCAACCTTTTTGATACTTCTAGAGCTGGTAAAAGAAGAAAATCACGTCAATATTAATCAATACCAGAAATGAGTTCCCATTGTCCGGGTGCCTACGTCTGAATCTCCAAATACTGTCCGACGTGCTTTGTGTCCGTTTTCAACAGTTCCATCTTCGAAGGAGCCACTTTCCCTCCGAGCGTGCTTCTTAAGCTGATCTACCATTGAGCCTACCAGACGTCGTGCAGTGGGTCAAATTGGACAATCTTTATGTCTAGGTATAATATCATTACTAACCAGCTTTTTTAGCTCTTCAAATGGCTAAGGAAAGTGGAAAAGCATATCAAAATCTTACCACAGATCAACGATATTTTTAAGATTGATGGGAGCAGCGCACTACTGATTCACCAATAGGCAGTATGGCCTAGCTTTAGACTGTTAAGGATGGTTAGGGACAAAAAAAGAAACAGCACTATGGTGAATGTGCAGATGTTTACGACTATGTTAAGCAGTGACAGCTTTGGGTTGATGTGATAAATCTAAACCAAAAATTTAACCAAACACTCTCGTCTCACAAGTCAAAAGTCTACACCTCGACATTGGGAGTATCCACCTTGCTAAATTTAGCGAGGTGTAAAAGCCATGAATAAAAAAAAATCTAATCTATTCTAATTTTTCCCAGGGTCTATTCACCTGGTTGCGAGCAATATGCACGTCAGCCATTCACCAACACATGAGCCTGCTCGGTGGCGCTGGGAAGAAGGTTGAAGTGGGCGTCATCTCACTCGGGACCACCAGCCACGACGGAACCCAGCGCCAGGTTAAAGTGGAGGTTCTGGGCGTGCTGGACCCTGCCGACAAACTGGTGAGGATACTCATAAAATTATCGTAGATACACATATATACACGTATTGTCAACGATTTAAAAGACACCAAAGTTAACATTCTTTTATATTTCAGATCCGTCTCCGCGCCGTGGAACCTCTAGCCGAGCACGAGAAAAACTATAAAAAGCGCTTCCAAAAAATCCTCGAACCCCTCGTCACCTGGGTCCATCCCTCCTCCGTCATCCTCACGGACCTCACGGTTGACAAGGGCACCCTAGTGTCCATGGGTTTCAAGAATGTCCACCAGTCTTCTTCTCACACGGACACCCCGGCGAGGAACAGTAACGCCAACATCATGGAGTACTTGAGGAGGATCGTGCCGAGGATGTTCCAGAACACGCTCTCGCTGCTGTCGAGACAGATCATACAGCAGTTCCTGGACGAGCTGGTGTGGAGGGAGAGGTGAGTGCTGGCAATAATGATGGACGCTCAATGCGTCGAACGATATGATGGCGAAATCGTCAAATCGAGTGATACATCCATAGAATAAAAACCAGCCAAGTGCGAGTCGGACTCGCGCATCGAGGATTCTGTACTTTTTAGTATTTGTTGTTATAGCGGCAACAAAAATACATCATCTGTGAAAATTTCAACTGTCTAGCTATCACGGTTCATGAGATACAGCCTGGTGACACACGGACAGCGGAGTCTTAGTAATAGGGTCCCGTTTTTACCCTTTGGGTACGGAACCCTAAAAATCATGAAAATTTTGCAATAAGCGCAATGTCCGATTATTGTATTGTATTGTAGCACGGTCAGGTTTTTCGCTACTCGAGGACTAGCGTCTATTTTGCGTTTAGGGGTGGAGGGTAGGCTAATAGTCCAACCAGCCCAACTCCTCAAGGAATCCCGCCCACCAGTGGCTATTAGGTATTTACAGTAATGTCAGTAATGGTGTGCTAGCCTACCCGCAGTGTGCACGTGCACGGATCGTCCATACTATAATATTATAAATATGAAAGTCTGTCTGTCTGTGTGTAACCTCTTCACGCTTAAACCGCTGAACCGATTAATTTGAAATTTGACATAGAGATAGTTTGAGTCTTATCTATAATAGTCTTATAAAAATTATCTCACTTCCACTCCGAAAGTGAGATAATTGATGCATCGCCTGACAATGATGTAACTTTTATGCTCAAATTGAATCATTGCCTTTACATTTTATCAAGGCGTTATAAGTTAGAATTGTTTCTCAAATAAAATTAGGATATAAGGAAGCAGATTGGATAATAAAAAGAAGCTACCCAAAATACTAATTCTACGCAGACGAAGTCGCGGGGAAAAGCTAGTTGTAAATAAAATTGGCTACGCGAGTCAAAGGCGAGCTCATGAACGTCTTCAACACCTGAGCTGAAGCTGAGAGTATATATTTAACCTCATACTAATCCATCTAATATCTGTGCAGGTTTGGAATCTCACCCGGTCAAGCGTTCGAGAACATCGTGCTTCATATTGCAGAACAGACCAAATTCGACTCTAAGGACGCTATTACAGTCCGACTGAATAAGATCGCAGCTAATCCATTCAAGAACTGGAAATATCCCAGCAAGGTATAGTAATAGTAATAGCCTTTATTTCATGCTTCTTTTTTTACAATTACATAAAATTTCAATTATATTGGTTTATTATTTGCATGTCGCTTGTGCGGAAAGGCCTCCCCCAGTTTTTCCCATTCTTTCCTATCCTGTGCTGTTCTCCACCAGTATCTGTCGAAGGTCACTAGCTCGTCTCTCCATCTTTTATTTGGTCTTTTTTGTTTTCTCGCTATTCCTATTGGTGACCATTCTGTGACACGTTTAGTCCACCGGCTATCCGTTGTTCGACATATATGGCCAGCCCAGGCTCATTTGCTCTTTTTTTATTGCGTATATTATATCTTTTACTCTAGTTTTCTCTCTTATGACTTCGTTTCTGATTCTGTCCTTAATTTTAATTTTTAACATTGACCGTTCCATAGCTCTTTGACAGATTTGCAGTTTATGAATATGTTTCTCAATGGGGCTCCAGGTTTGGGCACCGTAAGTTAAGGTAGGTAGGACAGCAGTATCAAATACCTTTTTCTTTATGGACATCGACATATCACTCTTCAGAATTGATTTTAGAGACCAATATTTTCGCCACGCTCTACTAATCCTGTAGTCTACTTCCTTGTCGAGTCTGTTTTTGAAGGAAACTAGTTGTCCCAGGTATGTGAAGTCTTCAACATATTCCATATTGTTTCTTCCGTGCTTTATTGGTATTTTATCTCCATTAGTAATGATTTTGCATTTTTTTCATGTTCATTGCAAAACCTGCTTCCTTGCATGCTGTGTCGAATTCTGAAATCATTTCTTCTAGTATGTTCGGTTTTTCGGCAACAATTATGACGTCATCCGCAAACCTTAGGTTGTTTATGTACTTCCCATTAATATTTATTCCTTTGTTTTCCCATTCCAGTACTCTAAATATGGCCTCCAGGCATGCATTGAACAGTGTCGGAGAGATTGGGTCTCCTTGCTTTACGCCTTTTTGCAACCAGAATGATTCGCCGTATTTATCTGTTTTTATTCTCGCCTTGCTATGTTGGTATATCTGTTTTAGTATGTTAACATATTTTACCTGTAGGCTTTGATCTTCTAGTGTTTTGAATAAAAATTTATGGTCTATCGAGTCGAAGGCCTTTGTAAAATCTATAAATGCAATGTATATATCTTTATTTTTGTATTGTGTGCTTTTTTCTATAAGTTGGTTAAGCGTATGTAGATGGTCCATTGTACTGTAATTTGACCGGAATCCAGCTTGTTCCACTGGCTGGTCTTCTTCTAGTGTGTTTTGTATTCTTTTGGTCATCACTGTCATGAACAGTTTATAGACGCAGGATATGATACTTATAGGTCTGTAGTTGTCTATATCGTCTTTATTTCCTTTTTTATGTAGGATAGAGATGTTGGAGATATTCCATTGTTCGGGTATGATTTCGTTCTTTATTATTTCGTTGAACATGTTAGTAATGACTTTGTGTAATTCGTAGCTTGAGTATTTTAGAATTTCGCTGCAAATTCCATCTGGTCCTATCGCTTTCTCGGTTTTAAGTTTCTTTATTGCTGATGATATTTCATCCGTGAGAAATGGCTCCACTTCATTACATGTTTTCCTATTGTATATTGTTGGGTCGTATTGTTTATTTAAGTATAGCTGTCTAAAGAAGTCTGTTGCGGTGTCCACTATCTCTTTTCTACTTTCGGATTTCTTACTATTATGTTTTATGCTAGCAATGAGTTCTTTTCCTAGTGTCATTTTCCTTTCTGCTCCTTTTACAGCGCATTTAGAAGTCAGTAGCTCTTCTACTTCTTTCATTTTTTGATTTTCAATATCTCTCTTTGTTAGTCTTCTTATTCTTCTATTTACTGCTTTTATTCTGTTTTTATCAGCCCTGGTTTTCTTTTCTTTTTCTTGCAATTGTGTCTTCAGTTCTAAGAATCTTTTTGTTTCGCTGGAGTATATGTTTATGTCTTTTTTTATTTTAGTTGACTGTTGTATACCCTTTTTCAATGCTTCTTCAATCATGTTGTACTTGTCCTGTACTGTCTCGCAGCTTTTAACATCGATGTCTGTAAATAACTTTTCTTTTGCATTGTGCACTGCGCCTGCGGAGTCACTTTGTATGCGTTGTTGTCGTTGGCTGATCTTTCTTCGGCTTTGGTTTGTATTTATTATTATTTCGACTGGTCTGTGATCTGATATAAAGTTAATGTTTCTTATCACTGATATGTCCTGTACATTGTGTTTGTTCTTAATTAAGAAGAAATCTATTTGGGCTTTATTTATTTGGTTAGGGTGTTCCCAAGTCCATCTTCTGTTTGGTCTTTTATTGAAAAGAGTGTTTTCTACTTTGAGATTCAAGGTCCGTGCCAGGTTAATTAGTCCATCTCCTCTTTTATTTCTTGTGCCAAAATTGTATGGTCCTAGTATATCTTCTTCACCCAGTTATCAGAGTCCAATATGACAATTGAAATCGCTTTGATAGTATATTTTGTTGTTGTTTGTTAGCTGTTGTTTCTATGTTAATGTTTTGCTTCCGGGGTCTGTTGTGCTGTAATTGCTATTGGTTGCTTGGAGATGATAAGGAGTTTGATCTTGAACGGTTCATAATGGTGAAAGCATTTGTTTTGTATATTTTTGCGGGGGCTAAATGCTGTGTCTCTTCTGAGGGCTTGTTAGTATTATCAGATGTTGGTGATTTTGTTGGGGATCGTTTCCTTTTCTCGTTTGCTTTGTCTTGATTTGTTTTTTCTTTTATTATGAGTTTGTCATATCTGATCATGGCAATATTGCCCTTTTTAATTACTTCATGCCTTTTAATGTTAAGCTCTTTTCTTATTTGAATGACATCCTTAGGAAAGTCCTCGGAGACGTAGGTATTTGCTGGTAGCTTTTTACCGTTCTTTAGTACTTGCAGTCTTCTCAATGCTAGGGTTAGTTTAACTAGTATGGGTCTGTGTTTTTTTTTCCTTCTTTGTACCTAGCCGGCGAACTTCGCTTATTTCCCACTTGTCAAAGCTCTCTATATCTCCATCTTTTGTTACATTGTTTAGGGTTTTTTGAACCAGTTCTAGTAATTCGGTGTCATTTTGCTCTGATTCTTCCACACCATGAAGTATTAGATTGTTTTTTCTTACTTCTCTTTCTAAGTTATGTACTTTGTTCTTGAGCACTTTTACATCTTTTTTCAGTTTTGAGTTTTCTTCCATTAGCGGAGCAAATTTTTCTTCTATGGCGGTTGACATGCTTGTGTTGAAACTTTCTTTTAACGAGTTAGTATGTTTTTCGAAGTCTTTCCTTATTATATCCATGTTTTCTTCCATTCTCTTCATAAGTGCTTCGAGTGTCGTGTCTGTTGCCATGATGTTTCAATTAACTACCAATTTGGTAGACGAGGAATATTCTGGTATCACTGATTTGAGGATGGTATCCCTTTTTTGGGGTAATTTGGTATTTCTAACTAGCAACACTGCGTTAGCCGTCAGCTGTCACTGTCACTTAGCGGATGTGACTTCAGTGCGTCTATTATGGATGGTATAGAAAGGATCGCAATCTCTTATGGCAGAATTGTTGTAAAAGTGACCGCGTTAAGCTTTAAATAATAGTTCCTAATCTCTCCGGTGGCGCTAGTTAGGCTCTGGGACATGAGTATAACATGAACCATATAAGGCAACAAATAACCCGACCAAATTACGTAGGTTGTTTTTGGTAGTATTTCGGTGTATGGTGGCGCCGCCTAATTACTGTTTTTTGATGGACAATTTTCATACATAGAGATTTGGCTCAATTATACAGTCTCCATGGCGTCTATGTTACTCATAGACCTAGCATTACATAGATGCGGCCTACCGCGTGCGCCCGTAAGGGATAGACATAGATGACGTCATAAACGTGGGGATGCCATATTGGTAAAAATTACCCCAATATTTGATATCACGTTGGGGCGATTACCCTGGAGGCAAAGTTTGACGGTATTAAAATTGTTGAATAAAATGTCAATGGGCCGTTCTTTTTAGGCGTATGAACAATGAAATACCTCCTATAATTCGCGCAGGTGGTACAAAACTAAACATGTTTAGTAAATAAAACGTAAAATAAAATGTATTATGAGTTTTAATTTTATGAAATCACAAATCACAATCACATTATTCACACCAA
This sequence comes from Cydia strobilella, assembly GCF_947568885.1. NCBI lineage: Eukaryota > Metazoa > Arthropoda > Insecta > Lepidoptera > Tortricidae > Cydia > Cydia strobilella. The sequence continues at coordinate 20,000,132 of NC_086044.1, forward strand.
TTAATGTACACCAAATTTAATCTTCACAACATTTGTTTATTTTATTTTTTGGAATTAGAAATACGAAAAAACTTCGAGGTCAAAATTACCCATAAAATTATGATGTTTTCATCTGGTATCCCTAACATGATTGTTATGCAGCTAAATTAAGAAGAAGATTAAAAACGGCTGACCTCAGACTCGTCTGAGTAGCTGACATATTACCACAAACAACCTACGTAATTTGGGCTGATAATTTTACAAATAATGTTTTGTTAATTTGCGTAAATAATTGAGATATTTTTATTGAAATCGTTTGATTCTACATTGCTTTGAGTGTATCGTAATTTTACGATGTTATTCTCACATATTGCGTTAAGAGAAAGGTGTAAAATACCGTACTTACGTGTGAAAGGTTATGTTCTCCTATTTTTGGTCAGAGCGGCTAATACAGCCGATTACAGAACAATTCACCATTATTTTATCAATTCAAAACGCTAACCATCACTATGTTTTATAAGAGAAAGCACAATTTCATAGAAAACAACAATTGTTAAACAAGCAACGAACAAGCATGACATGTCACGTACTTATTTGTTTGCCACAATTTCGGTTGTGGCAGCGGTGGAAAAGTGAAACTATGACAAAGACAAAAAGTAATATATTGCTCTCTGTCACTACTACTGAAAGATACATAAGACTATCCCGTTCGGTCATTTCGCCCCACCCCTCATGACCGATCCATGTTATACTAGATTCATGATGTTACTTATGTTAGGTTATAATGTATAGTTATATATAACTTAAGTTTGCGATGCACTTTTTTGACACTATTCTCCTTTAAAATGCACTGTTTTTCCGCGGATTTTTAGTGAGTCACAGTCTTTAGGCTCTGGGCTTGACGTATTTCGAGGTTTTACACTGCAACACTTGTTTTTTCACTGGTTTTTTAATAAAATCTTCTGAAGACACTTAGAACGGTTGTTACTTGACAGATGCCAAACCGGAAGCAAGGTATACAGCATACTAATATTATAAATGCGAAAGTCTGTCTGTCTGTCTGTCTGTGTGTGTTACATCTTCACGCTTAAACCGCTGAACCGATTTAGTTGAGATTTGGCATAGAGATAGTTTGAGTCCCGGGGAAGGACATAGGATAGTTTTTTTGTCAGAAAGCCCTAAAGAGAGTGAAAAGGGGGGTGAAATTGAGATATTTAATGAATTTGATTTAGCCACCAACCACTACTGTAGAACCAGCCTTAAAGTTTATTATGCTTCATTATTTTTGAATGTGGGTAGTTTTGCACATTGTAGTTTTTCCTCAATCACCCTGGTTAGTGAATTTTACAGGATGTCTGAGAGCTCTATTGGTAAACCGATAAGCTCAAAGCCATAGATCACTGGGTCAAATCCAGCTCGAACCAAACTAGACACTCGGATTTTATTGTAAGTTGATTCGAGGCGAATCAAATACATATAATTTTGAATTTAAACGGTGTATCTCTTCTCGTAGAAATCTAAGAACACCGAAGAAGCATCGACATCTGTAACTGAAGAGACGGGACGCGGGAAGCGTGGACGCCGCAAGAAGGAGCCAACCCCCGAACCCCCGCCCCGCAAGAAGAAGAAGGAGAAGACACTTTACGTCCCCGATGATGATGAAGAAGAGGTTAGTACGTTTATAGATAGGGCTTAGACATATGCCATTGAAGAGACGGGACGCGGGAAGCGTGGACGCCGAAAGAAGGAGCCAACTCCTGAACTATTTAAATATTGCAATAAGCGGCAGAGCCTTCAATTCTTCTTTCCATTATCACTATTCACTCTTCCAGGTACCCCTTGCCCTCCGCCGCACGAAGATCAAGCAAGAGCGAGACCAGAAAAAGGAGAAAGAGAAGGAAAAAGAAGAGCCAACTCCCCGCTCTAGACGCAAAGCCGTGCGTTCCTACGTCGACGACGATCTGGACGATATACCGCTGAAGAATATCAAGAAGGAAATGAAGCCAGAGGAAACAGTGTCCATGGAGCGGTATTACTTCGGACAGATTGGAGGGGAAGGCCTGGTGGAGAAGGTTTCTATTGCTGTTGAGGTGAGTTTCTTCTTTACCCCCCGCTCTAGACGCAAAGCCCTGCGTTCCCTACGTCGACGACGATCTGGACGATATATCGCTGAAGAATATCAAGAAGGAAATGAAGCCAGAGGAAACAGTGTCCATGGAGCGGTATTACTTCGGACAGATTGGAGGGGAAGGCCTGGTGGAGAAGGTTTCTATTGCTGTTGAGGTGAGTTTCTTCTTTAGCCCCCGCTCTAGACGCAAAGCCCTGCGTTCCCTACGTCGACGACGATCTGGACGATATATCGCTGAAGAATATCAAGAAGGAAATGAAGCCAGAGGAAACAGTGTCCATGGAGCGGTATTACTTCGGACAGATTGGAGGAGAGGGGCCGGTGGAGAAGGGTTGAGGTGAGTTTCTTATTTACCTTCCCACTCCAGCGAAGATCTCGACGATATACCGCTGAAGAACATCAAGCAGGAAATGAAGCCAGAGGAGACTGTGTCGATGGAGCGATATTACTTTGAACAGATTGGAGGGGAAGCCGGTGACGAAGGTTTCCATTGCTGTCGAGGTGAGTTTGTTGTTAAGACTAGAACTGAGTAGAACTTTCAAAGAAGCGCTTGACGTTTAAAAACTTTTTGTGTTGTAAAGTACTGGTCTGGTAGTAAGGATACTTGCTTAAGTAACACCAGCGTAAATTTACATATTCTTTTCCATTCCCAGTGCCCCACATGCCACATCGAGTTCACCAACAACATCTCCCTCATGGAGCATCTCTTCCTGCACGCTACACCCGCGCCTGCCTCCGCCCCGGACTCGACCGCGCAATGTCCGTACTGCCTGAAGCGGTTCGCGGCCGATGTAGACCTCACGGCGCATCTGAAGCAGGAGCACCCCAGCGACACCAAGACGCCTGACTTGTTCACTTATGCTTGTCTCATCTGCGAGGTTAGTGCAAAAAAACAGCATTTCAAATATTTAGTATAATTTAGTTTTAGTTTTAGACCTAGGTAGATTAATTACTAGCGCACGCAACTCTGTAAACTGGATCTTGCTACTGTTTATTTTACTTTTCTGTCCATAATCTTGTGTAGAAATGGCATCTCACCTCCCTAGCAATAAATTGTAACTAAATCTTCTAATCCTTCTGTGCACACATGCTTAGAGTTATAGTCTAGATCTGAACTGTATGCTAATATTGTATTAATTTCTGAAATTGCCTGTAACTTGTTTTGTGAGCCAAATAAATAAAATAAAATAAAAAATTTGAACTATAATACTAGGTAGGTATACGTATTTAAGCAGGAGGTTTAATGCAGATTTGGAACTTCAAGCACATCTTTGAATTTCTTTACATATGTATGTATACTGGCTTTTTTACGACATTAAATAATACATTTTATAATTCACTACCTTTCTTATAAAGAAAAGTTTATATTTAAAAAAATTATGTCGGCGAAATAAAGATATTTACCTATATTAAAATTGACCCATGGCTCTTCACTCAGTTTCAATTACATATTTCATTAACCATACCGCATTTATTTTCAACAGGTCCGGTTCGCAGCCGTCCTAACTCTGGCCACGCACATGCAGAAGACGCACTTGCCCCTCGAGCTGCCCTACGTGTGCGACGCGTGCGACTACCGCGCGTCGTCGCAGCGTCGCGTCGCCGACCACTACCGCGACAGCCACGCCAGGCACCACTCCGTGCAGTGCCCGCATTGTCTCAAGGTCAGTGCTGACGTTAGTCACACATGCCCCGAGCTGCCTTACGTGACGCGTGCGACTACCGCGCGTCGTCGCAGCGTCGCGTCGCCGACCACTACCGCGACAGCCACGCCAGGCACCACTCCGTGCAGTGCCCGCATTGTCTCAAGGTCAGTGCTGACGTTAGTCACACATGCCCCGAGCTGCCTTACGTGACGCGTGCGACTACCGCGCGTCGTCGCAGCGTCGCGTCGCCGACCACTACCGCGACAGCCACGCCAGGCACCACTCCGTGCAGTGCCCGCATTGTCTCAAGGTCAGTGCTGACGTTAGTCACACATGCCCCGAGCTGCCTTACGTGACGCGTGCGACTACCGCGCGTCGTCGCAGCGTCGCGTCGCCGACCACTACCGCGACAGCCACGCCAGGCACCACTCCGTGCAGTGCCCGCATTGTCTCAAGGTCAGTGCTGACGTTAGTCACACATGCCCCGAGCTGCCTTACGTGACGCGTGCGACTACCGCGCGTCGTCGCAGCGTCGCGTCGCCGACCACTACCGCGACAGCCACGCCAGGCACCACTCCGTGCAGTGCCCGCATTGTCTCAAGGTCAGTGCTGACGTTAGTCACACATGCCCCGAGCTGCCTTACGTGACGCGTGCGACTACCGCGCGTCGTCGCAGCGTCGCGTCGCCGACCACTACCGCGACAGCCACGCCAGGCACCACTCCGTGCAGTGCCCGCATTGTCTCAAGGTCAGTGCTGACGTTAGTCACACATGCCCCGAGCTGCCTTACGTGACGCGTGCGACTACCGCGCGTCGTCGCAGCGTCGCGTCGCCGACCACTACCGCGACAGCCACGCCAGGCACCACTCCGTGCAGTGCCCGCATTGTCTCAAGGTCAGTGCTGACGTTAGTCACACATGCCCCGAGCTGCCTTACGTGACGCGTGCGACTACCGCGCGTCGTCGCAGCGTCGCGTCGCCGACCACTACCGCGACAGCCACGCCAGGCACCACTCCGTGCAGTGCCCGCATTGTCTCAAGGTCAGTGCTGACGTTAGTCACACATGCCCCGAGCTGCCTTACGTGACGCGTGCGACTACCGCGCGTCGTCGCAGCGTCGCGTCGCCGACCACTACCGCGACAGCCACGCCAGGCACCACTCCGTGCAGTGCCCGCATTGTCTCAAGGTCAGTGCTGACGTTAGTCACACATGCCCCGAGCTGCCTTACGTGACGCGTGCGACTACCGCGCGTCGTCGCAGCGTCGCGTCGCCGACCACTACCGCGACAGCCACGCCAGGCACCACTCCGTGCAGTGCCCGCATTGTCTCAAGGTCAGTGCTGACGTTAGTCACACATGCCCCGAGCTGCCTTACGTGACGCGTGCGACTACCGCGCGTCGTCGCAGCGTCGCGTCGCCGACCACTACCGCGACAGCCACGCCAGGCACCACTCCGTGCAGTGCCCGCATTGTCTCAAGGTCAGTGCTGACGTTAGTCACACATGCCCCGAGCTGCCTTACGTGACGCGTGCGACTACCGCGCGTCGTCGCAGCGTCGCGTCGCCGACCACTACCGCGACAGCCACGCCAGGCACCACTCCGTGCAGTGCCCGCATTGTCTCAAGGTCAGTGCTGACGTTAGTCACACATGCCCCGAGCTGCCTTACGTGACGCGTGCGACTACCGCGCGTCGTCGCAGCGTCGCGTCGCCGACCACTACCGCGACAGCCACGCCAGGCACCACTCCGTGCAGTGCCCGCATTGTCTCAAGGTCAGTGCTGACGTTAGTCACACATGCCCCGAGCTGCCTTACGTGACGCGTGCGACTACCGCGCGTCGTCGCAGCGTCGCGTCGCCGACCACTACCGCGACAGCCACGCCAGGCACCACTCCGTGCAGTGCCCGCATTGTCTCAAGGTCAGTGCTGACGTTAGTCACACATGCCCCGAGCTGCCTTACGTGACGCGTGCGACTACCGCGCGTCGTCGCAGCATCGCGTCGCCGACCACTACCGCGACAGCCACGCCAGGCACCACTCCGTGCAGTGCCCGCATTGTCTCAAGGTCAGTGCTGACGTTAGTCACACATGCCCCGAGCTGCCTTACGTGACGCGTGCGACTACCGCGCGTCGTCGCAGCGTCGCGTCGCCGACCACTACCGCGACAGCCACGCCAGGCACCACTCCGTGCAGTGCCCGCATTGTCTCAAGGTCAGTGCTGACGTTAGTCACACATGCCCCGAGCTGCCTTACGTGACGCGTGCGACTACCGCGCGTCGTCGCAGCGTCGCGTCGCCGACCACTACCGCGACAGCCACTCCAGGCACCACTCCGTGCAGTGCCCGCATTGTCTCAAGGTCAGTGCTGACGTTAGTCACACATGCCCCAAGCTGCCTTACGTGACGCGTGCGACTACCGCGCGTCGTCGCAGCGTCGCGTCGCCGACCACTACCGCGACAGCCACTCCAGGCACCACTCCGTGCAGTGCCCGCATTGTCTCAAGGTCAGTGCTGACGTTAGTCACACATGCCCCGAGCTGCCTTACGTGACGCGTGCGACTACCGCGCGTCGTCGCAGCGTCGCGTCGCCGACCACTACCGCGACAGCCACTCCAGGCACCACTCCGTGCAGTGCCCGCATTGTCTCAAGGTCAGTGCTGACGTTAGTCACACATGCCCCGAGCTGCCTTACGTGACGCGTGCGACTACCGCGCGTCGTCGCAGCGTCGCGTCGCCGACCACTACCGCGACAGCCACTCCAGGCACCACTCCGTGCAGTGCCCGCATTGTCTCAAGGTCAGTGCTGACGTTAGTCACACATGCCCCGAGCTGCCTTACGTGACGCGTGCGACTACCGCGCGTCGTCGCAGCGTCGCGTCGCCGACCACTACCGCGACAGCCACGCCAGGCACCACTCCGTGCAGTGCCCGCATTGTCTCAAGGTCAGTGCTGACGTTAGTCACACATGCCCCGAGCTGCCTTACGTGACGCGTGCGACTACCGCGCGTCGTCGCAGCGTCGCGTCGCCGACCACTACCGCGACAGCCACGCCAGGCACCACTCCGTGCAGTGCCCGCATTGTCTCAAGGTCAGTGCTAACGTTAGTCAGCACACTCACACATGTCCCGAGCTGCCGTACGTGACGCGTGCGACTACCGCACGTCGTGCAGCGTCGCGTTGCCGACCGTGCCGACCAGTACCGCGACAGCCACGCCAGGCACCACTCCGTGCAGTGCCTGCATTGTCTCAAGACAACGCGATCGGCACAGTAATGGAAAACTTAAAAATGGCGACCAGTTTGATCGATTCTTAAATCATAATCATAATCATAATCATTTATTTAATTCCAGACAACAATGGTCCACAATAATACAAATTAAAAATTACAATTAAATTAAAATAGGTTATAAATTAAATTAAAACAGGTTATCAATTAAATTAAAATTACAAAAAATTACAAAAAATTACTTAAAAGATGGCGTAAAGTCAGGAAATTAGAAGGGATCAAAAGATATGGTGCGTTGCGCGAAAGTTGCGTCGGAAGGTTTAGCCGTCGCGCGGGTTTTCGCTTTTATCTCAATACGCAAAAGGGGGGGTGTTATATGTTTGACTCCAATGTCTGTCTGTTTGTCTGCCTGTGGCATCGTAGATGGACCGTTTTCGATGCGGTTTTTGTTTACGTGAAAGCGAGTTTACTTGCCTTCTTAGCTATGTATGCTGAAAATCGATCCAGCAGTTTGAAGAGTATTTTGGCATAGAGCGTAGGTTTTTTTTTTGTAAAAATAATATATAAAATAATTTGGGTTATGCAGGTGATCCAAGTGTACGCTGACGGGCACGAGCTGACCGCCAACATCCTGCTGTTCCTCGACCACCTGCAGCAGCACCAGGATAAGGAGCTGGAGATACGCTGCAACCGCTGCGTGCTCAAGTTTGTGCACCTCGGTAAGTGCTCAATTAGTCCAGTCTTCAATCGAGCTTCACGTTAAAACCCGACCAACTTATCTTCTAGACCAGAGGTTTCCAAACTACGGCCTGCGGGCCGAGTCCGGCCCGCGAAAAAAGTCAAATCCCCTATAATCAGGCCTGCGAAAAATTAGCGAAGGCTATTGGGTCAAAAAAGTTTACAGATCTCTGCTGAGCCTACCCACACACAAATTTAAAATCTACAAAGACAAATGCAATATTGATTTCTCACAGAAAGGATTCCAATGTGACTTTCCATTATAGAACGGTCCTTATGCTTCAAGTGCAATATGGTCTTTTTTATCTGAAATTCAAACAACTCTACACAACTTGTCGGTCAGTAATAACCAGGAAAACTATACTCACCCCTTTCGTTTGGGTGTACTAGCGTATGACAAAGACAGTATGATTCTCTCTGTGTTTTTTTGAAATGAGACAGTCCTAGGCCAAACTATATAAAACTATAAAGAAGGCCTTTTTAGGCCTCTTGACGGCTAGTTGTTATCCTGTTGTAATTTACAGGTCAGTTGAAGGAGCATCAAGTCCGCGACCACACGACGGTTGAAAACGCCATTCCTCTCTGCTCCGAAGAGCATCTCATCAACAAGCCTAAGGTAAAGCATATACAAAAACCACCGAATATTTAATTTTTTTATAGAAACGGTTATTGGACAGAGAAATACTGGTGGTACTACATCCTTAATCTTTAAATACCTTGTATAAAAAAAATTGACAAAGCCTTGACAGGTAGAATTGTCCATAGCTAGAGCGTTCGCGAAATAAATTCCTCTAAAATCTGTCAATGCGCGCAATAATTAAATGACCATTTTTCTTTAGACAAAGGCTCGACCGCCAGTGAAGGACTCCTCCAGCCACACTATGAGCGCCACGTACGAGGACGTGATGCTGGTTCTTCCCGACGGCATGATCTGTCGCGAGTGCGACACGGCTCTAGACAGCGACAAGCATTTCCTGTGAGTAACACACCTTAATTTTTTTGCATATACAAACGGGCCAAATCGAACAATGATCTAGATATCAAATCAATCAATATCAACTAGATACTAGATATGAAACAGAAACGATAACGAGATATTTAAGAAACTCATATCAAATTTGACATTACCGCGATTCCGAATGTCCTCTTGAACGATCTCATTAAGATTTGCTTAAGATATTACTTAGACACCCAATGGATATCTAATGGATATCCCAAAACGATACAATAATTGTAGCGTAAAATGACAATTGGTTTCTCGAATCGAACTGCATAAGATAACTAGTTGAGAACTAAACTATAACGTATCTATTAGATCTCGTATTGTTCTCGTATCTAGTAATTATCACGTTGTTCGAATTGACCGAAAAATTTCGCGACGTCATAAGGTCACGTCACGGTACGTATTTGCAATGCACCGCCATTTCATACCGCAAGTTGGTGATTAAGTGCTTGCGACCACTTTAATTTAACCGCCATTTTTTGTCGTTGGGGTTTCAACCACACGTCACTGCCACCGCTATTTGACTGCACCATGCAGATTTGCCATGTTACAGACTTGATACAACTGATTCAAAACCTTTTTTTACAGCGGATCGTCATCCTGTACGAAGTGCTCGTTTACTTCGTCGTGCTACCGCGCCATGTTGCGCCACAGCGGCTACTGCGCCGGCGCACACTCGCTAGAGGACGCGCCACGCGACGCGCCCGCCGAGCTACACTGTGTGTGCTCCTACACCACCCGTGTCGGTGAGTACACGATATATTGCTAGCGTCACACCTACTGAAGTTTCGTCGGAAAGTTTACAAAATTGCGAAATTCCTACATTGAAAAATATCAGAAACCTATCATATTTTTGTATGATGGGTCGAAATTTTCCATTTCCTAAATCAAAATGTCCTTTAAATTCTGTTAAATTTCCTGAATATTCCATTTCTGCTCACTTTTACTTTCCACTCACTGATTGGTCGACACTCAACCAATCTCAGCGCACCGAGTTCATCAGGTCATTTATGGTAGTGCTTTTAATCCTTTTAGAAATAAGAAAGGTTATTTATAGATCCAATAACTCACACTTTGTAATGACTCCGCCGAAAGTGTAATAAATGGAGTCGTATTTTATTTATTTTTTTATTTTTTATTTATTTAAACTTTATTGCACAAGCAAAGAAAAATGTACAAATGGCGGACTTAATGCCAAAAGGCATTCTCTACCAGTCAACCATTAGGTCAAACAGAGACATAAATGTTGGTGCAGGATAGATTCATAAATTATAACGAGAAATAGAACCAAAAAAAAATCAAATATTATGTATATATATATATATAAACATAATAACGTAAACTAACAAAATTATGATTAAATACTAATACTTATATGATATACTAAAGATAAACTAATACATATTAGCCTCCCCTGACGGATCGTCCCACAAATTACTTCATCCATCTGAGCTTCTTTACGAAAATGAATCCGAAATCTGACTAGAATGTAATTATTTTTCACCTCAGCAGCTCGAACAAGCCTACTTTCGTCACCAGGGAGTGAAATAAAGTAGCTTTTTAATTTAGTGAAGGCCATGAACTGCCACTTCATACTTCTATTACGTTTTTTTTTGTTCTTTTTTTTTTTGTTTTTTCTGTATAATTCGAAATACATTTTAACCTTTAATATGTTCTCACTACTGAGGTGAAAAATTCTATGTGCAACACGAGAGCAAAGTTATTTTACATCTCGTGTTTTTGAGTCCCACGCTACGCTCAAGATTCTAACTTAGAATCACTCGCTTCGCTCGTGATTCAATTATAGCATCTTTCGCTTTCTCGGGACTCAAAATAAACACTCGCAAGAAAAGCCAACTCTTTCCTCTCTTGTTGCACAAATAACTATTGCAGGCACCGACATGCTGACCCACTTGCTGAGCTGCGAGCACAAGACCGCCTACATATCGGAGGACGCCGCCAAGCTGAACACCGTGCGCGACGACGCGTTCGCGCCGAGGCAGGAGGAGCTCCCACTTGTGAGTAGCTATCTCTTAAATCTCTTTTCATTTTTATTACGTCCACTAATACCTACATGCTGACATTTTAGGCTGGCCCATTCCACACAAAACGAGCTGCCTGGCAATGAAATTGTAACACTCGGTCCTTGAAATTGAGCCAAACTCACGCGCGACTTTAATACGTTGAAGAGAAACGGTTCTTTAAAGTGCAATTTTAAGTATCTAAGTCTTGTTATCTAGGTTGTGCGCATTCTAAGCTAATGAGCACCGTTTATTTGGGGCATTTTCTATTAAAAGGGACCTTATTGTCGATGGAGCTTACGGCCGCACTGCTTCGCGCGGAATTGTATTTATATCGGAGCATCGTTAATGCGCGTGCGTGTGCGTGATAGAGTCAGAAATGATGATATCCGCAGTAGAACTAGGGTCACCGACATAGCTCGCAGAATTGCAAACCTTAAGTGGCAGTGGGCGGGGCACATTGCTCTCAGAACTGATGGCCGGTGGGGCCGGAAGGTTCTGGAGTGGCGTCCGCGTACCGGAAGACGAACTGCCGGTAGGCCTCCAACGAGATGGAGCGACGACCTGGTGAAGGTTGCGGGAATTCGGTGGTTGCGAGCGGCACAGGATCGGTCGGAGTGGCGAGCCTTGGGGGAGGCCTATGTCCAGCAGTGGACGTCTATCGGCTGACATGATGATGATGATGATCGTTAATAATGGCGTAAGCACCATCGACAATAAGGTCCCTTTTTATAGAAAATACCACATTTGATGATAGAGCTCTAAGAATGAGAGCCAAGTATAAAGAATAGTACATTATTGCCGAACATCGGAAAATAAGGAACCAATTATATGGTTGATTATAATGGTTGTGTGTAAGCGCTGGTGGCCTAGCGGTAAGAGCGTGCGACTTTCAATCCGGAGGTCGCGGGTTCAAACCTCCGGCTCGTACCAATGAGTTTTTCGGAACTTATGTACGGAATATCATTTGATATTTATACCAGTCGCTTTTCGGTGAAGGAAAACATCGTGAGGAAACCGGACTAATCCTAACAAGGCCTAGTTTCCCCCTCTGGGTTGGAAGGTCAGATGGCAATCGCTTTCGTAAAAACTAGTGCCTACGCCAATTCTTAGGATTAGTTATCAAGCGGACCCGAGGCTCCCATGAGCCGTGGCAAAATGCCGGGATAACGCGAGGAAGATGATGATAATGGTTGTGTGTTCAGCAGCAGCAGCAGCAGCATCAGCAGCAGCAGCCGGAGAGCGTCCCGGCGCCGGACTACGCGCCGCCGTCCGTGCTCAACACGCAGCTCTCGCTCGACGACCTCGCGCCGCCCTCCGTCTTGCAGACCGACCAGGTAACCTTCCCTTCCCTGCATAGTGCATGGTAAACCCCCACACTATTTAACATGGTATCTTCCTCGGATACTCAATCTCGCCAGACACTGAATTTAACTCTCCAGCGTAAACTCGCGCCGTATCTGTTACACCTTTATCAAGACAACGGTGCCTTAGTTTTGAAGTCTATGATTAAATTTTAATGACTCGATTTAAATAAAAATTATCTGTTAACCTTCCTAAATGTTTAAAAGATTGCTTGAATGACTCAGAATGTACTGTAAATTTCTTTTCTTCATTTCTTAAACTAGTTAACTATTATGACTTGATTTGATAATGTATACTGTGGTCACTGAATGACCTTAGCTGTTTGAACGAACTTAAATAAATAAATAAAATAAAGCTACATTATTAGTTATTAGCGCAATTTGCTTGCAACGGACTTCCATTTAAATGGATCGTGAATTTTAAGGACAGCTTTCGCAGAACGCAACTTATCTAAACCTTGTTTTTAAGTTGCGTCATGAGAGCTTCGGGTCAGGGACCGGCCCGCTATCCCTTATCGGGGTTTTATAAGGGTATTGCATAAGGCTTAACTCACCATACCCTTTGCCAGACGAAACCCTTTGTTTTGCTTTTAAAAACCCTTATATAAAGCTACCACATTTGAGTAATCGGTAGCCCAAATACCCTTACAAAACCCTTATCATCCGCTCACCAACACCTTGCATATTGCTTATAAGGGTTAGCCTTATAAAGGGCTTCACTTTTAGCATATAAGCATGCTAATTTAAGTCGTCTACCTTGTTCATAAAGCACACATTACTTCGAATCCGAGCGATCGTCGGCGGCGACGGCGGCGTTCTTTGACTAGGCACGTATTTTCTTTCCTTTTCATACACTACCGTAGATATATACTAATCCTGTCTCTTTCACGCAAAGGGAAACCTTTATAAAAAGCGCTTAAAGATAAGGGTAACCCTTATTAAGGGCTAGCCTTATTTTTGGTTAGCTTTTCCGTAAGGGTTAGTCAAAGGTAGGGGTATGAATGGGCTTGCAGTTCAAAAGGGAAAGTCTTTCAATGTGTTAGCCGTGTTTAAGTGTCGCCCATTGAAAGGGTTTTATCGCGGAAAGGGTTATCCGGTCCCTGCTTCGGGTTGAAAGGCCGTAAAAGAAACTGTAATATTTCCAGCACGACCAGGAGCTCCTGAAGGACGCGTACGACCGTCCGCTGGCGACGCCGCGGCACGAGGAGCCGAGCTACAGCCTCGGCGACTTCGAGCCGCTGCCGCAGGAGCCGCCGCCGCAACCTGACTTTGAGCAACTGTAAAATGTTGCAGACAGATGATATAGGGGCGGTCTATCCTACGCAATGATATTGGCTTTGTAGATGACAGCAGTACTGCTTAAAATTTACTGTTGGCAGGGATCGGAACCGGTTTTTTACAAAAACTTCGAAATAACCATGTTTCGAATTATTTTATACTCCAAATGTAGGACTCAGTTGTGTTTTTAGGTAACGACTTCGTATTATTAGATTGCCCAATTAGAAATGAAATAATTAACAAAGAACGAAAAAATAAATACTTTAATTGTACATTATTATATATTGACAATCTTAATATGTATTCATTTTTATATTCGATTGTAATAGAAACATGTAATACTTATTGAGAAATAAATGAATCTAAATCTAAATACCATTTTCGTTCACATACAAAAAATACCGGTATCCGATCCCTGGTTGTAATGAAAGTACTAAATAATACACATGTAGCAACTTGAAGAGTGGATCTAGTACTTTTTTAAACAATATAATTTTGTGAAATTCATTATGTTTTCAACTGAAGGAATGGGACATGGGATATTATGTTTAAGATTAAATGTCATGTCATGTGAAAAATCTATATTATAGCATATATTTTAAACTTAGACAATATCACAATGTGATGTATACTATGAAAATTTCTTTGTTTTCTTTCTCCTCTTCTTGAAAGTCAGTGTCACTTTATTGGTAACCCCATAGTCTTCAATGGTGCTATTATCATTGTCCAACACAAGTGAGTCAAAGCACAAATTGTAGGTCTTCCAGATGTATTTCCAGGAGATTTTCACTTTGCTGCCTGTTCTTTGTTGGTAGATTTCAAAATGCCTGGCAACAGCCTTTTTAAGATCCCTTACTGAAGCATTCTGTGGGACCTGAAACAAAAAGAAAACAAACTAAGCAAAGCTTGTACTATGGGGTACAGAGCAACAATATAAAGCCTGACCAGTAATATATGATCATTGTCAAGAGGGTGCTGATTATCATGTATAGGGTGACAGTTCAGTTTAGTATGAAAATATTAGTTCCAGTGAAATTCCGCAACATGGCGCGTGATCATATATTACTGGTCAGGCTTTACATATATAAATAAACATATACATAGATAACATCCATAACTCAAGAAGAAATAATTGTGCTGAACAAATAAATACCCCTACCAGGATTCAAAACCGGGACCTGCTTCGTAGGCCGAGTCATAACTGACTAGGCTAGGAGGCCGTCAAAGTAGTGATACTTGGTTGGTAGGTGTTATAGAAAAGAGAAATGGGGGCAATTTGTGCCATTCATGAGAATAGATGATTTCCAGGTGTCAACTTATGGGAAAAAGTAGTTGGAAAAGATGACAAATCATTGATGCTTAGCACTTACAATAACTTTCAAAGTAGGTTCATCCTCTCGTGATACGTAAATTGTAATAGATTGCCCATGTTCAACTGCAATCTGCAAAGAAAGGATAAGGTGAGTTTATGTAAACTTGTTTGTTTCTCTCCTAAAAGAAGAAATTCATTTTACCTGAGCAAGGATTTCTTCTAGTATAATATCAGTCGGCAAATCGGCAAGCAAAGGATCACAACTGAGTAAAGTGCACACAGTAGACTTGGTTACTTCGAGCAAATCGTCGTGAGACAGCGTACTGGTCACGTCTTCGGACTCGGTCTCTTCCATTTGTTATTAAATTTAAGGCCACAAGTTATCTTCTAAAAATGTAATAAAACAGTAAAACTATTAATATCAGACTTAGTTTAATACCTTTATCAAAATTATTAGAAATAAACCGCATAAAAGCTCATTTTGACAGTGACATTAAAACTGTCAATGTCAATTGTGTGAGTCAAAACCTCAGAATAATGACTAAAGCATAGAAGTCGGGCAAAAATGCTTCGCAAATATGTATACCCGTACTTTACTTCCTTACGAATTAGATAATGTGCCGAAAAGAGATGCATATATGCATGTTATTTCTCATTTACGTACGGTGTCATAAGTTTGATAATTTGCTAGGGATGTGACTATGTCGACTTTTTATATCGATAAATTATGCATAAGTTTATGTGCCGTGTAAAAGAATAATCACGAAATTGGCAAATTGATAATAGTCTGGCTAATGAAAGTTGAACCTGAAAAAACGCGGCAATTTCAAGAAATCTGTAGCAGGCGGCTCGTTGAAATGAAATGAAATGCGTGGAATACAAGGATTGCATAACTTTTATACTTTTTATAATTTTCATATTCTAAAAATTATTAAAAAGTATAAAAATTATGCAATCCTTGGAATCAAAGAGCCGCCTGATATGAGGATTAATGCATGTACCTAATATAGCTTTTATCTCATTTGCAGTCTACCACTCAGAACCGTCTAACTATACCTCTCGTTTTTTTATCATTAGAAAGAAGGCGAGCGATCTTAACGTGTCGTTTTATCGAAAAACACTTTGAAAATAAGTCACAACAAATATAATATACGATCATTTACATACTTTTGCTTTCATAAGTAAAATATTGCTATATTTATAAAAAAACTTGTCAATAAAAAGAATAGAATAGAATAGAATAGAATAAAACTTTATTTTATATAATTAAAGTTACAGAATGATGGCCCGCCAAGTGCAAGCAGTATTATTTTACATATATGTCTTAGGTATCAAAAAGATCTGATGTAAAGGAAATGGGGCTCAATTCAGGCATGAATTGGCTCACGCTAAAGCTATGTATATAATTAAATTAAATGACAGGGATACGAGGTGGGGCCATCCGCTTGGAGAGTGGTTTTCCTCTTTCTTGTTTACACACATAGTCAATTTCACCAGTACGCAGACCAGGCAACATAGGATTATGGTGGTTCGGCTTATCATATCTGTCCCCAGGTTGCGTAAGACCCGGAATTTGCTGATCCTTTAACTTACGGAGCATATCTTCATGGAGGTCTCTAGCACGTATGTACCATGGGTCTTCATCAAGCATCTCCCAAATGATTTCTGAACTCGTGTTACGCGGAAAATTAGCAGCTGTTTTCAATGCCATGCGGTATTGTCTCTCTAATTCAGTCAACCTAGATTTACTCACCCTAGGGTAGAGTTGAACTATGCCATAATCTATTATTGGTAAAAGAGTCGCTTTTATCACTTTGATTTTTGTCTCCAGCGAGACCTTACTATACCATCCTATAATTGGCGCCAGCATACCGCGAACCTGTTTAACCTTTTTAACTGTATTTTTGGCATGTTCTTTCATAACTAATCTTTGGTCAAGGTGTACTCCAAGATATTTAATACTAGATTTTATTGGTAGATTCTCATGTTGGAGGCGTATGGTCCGACTGTATTTTCGTTTGTTAGTGAACATGACGCAGTCCGTTTTACTGACGTTGCATTTCAGACCCCATTCATTATAATAGTTGATTACCGTTTTGGCAGCCCATGCAGCACGTCGCGATGCAGTATCTGGACGACAAGCTTCATTAAGAATGCATAAATCATCAGCATACTGTGATAACGTTAAACCAGCTATGCTATTCTTGGGTATGTCGCTCACATATAGATTAAATAAGATTGGTCCCAGAATGGAGCCTTGTGGAACCCCATGCGGAACTGGTATTGTTCTTCCGTACATCGTGCGAAGTTTGCCACGCACTTCTCGGCCTGAAAGGTAATTCTCAATTAGTTTTATTAGATTATTTGCCATTCCAGCGTCGAGCAGTTTCTTACTTAGCCCCGCATGATTAATCGAATCAAACGCTTTACTAAGATCAGTCGAGACCATGGCTACGCTGTTTCCCTGAGCCAGAGCGTCGGTAATCACTTTGCCAGTCCGTAAGATTTGGGTACCAGTCCCTTTACTTTTTGTGAAGCCATGTTGATATTCAGGAATGAGTTCTAGTCGATTAACTTCAGACAGAATTCGCCTGTACATGATCCGCTCGCAGAGTTTTCCCATGATACTTAGTAAGGTAATCGGACGATACGAAGCAGCCTCGGTATGAGACTTGCCCGGTTTATGCAAAAAAATACAGTCACCTAGCTTCCATCTCTTTGGATAATAGCCTGTACGTAGAGTATAGTTTATAATACATGCCAAGCCGTTATAGTACGCTGGACCAGCAAGTTTCAATGCATCTGCCCTTAATTGATCCGGACCTGGCGCTTTCTTGTTTTTGAAGAGGCGAAGAGCTCGTACTACCTCCTCCACGTCAGTCTGCGGTAGTGGTTGGTATGGTGTAAATATTTCAGAGTTTTTGTGATCATTATCTATAATCGCTTCCTTAACAACTGCTGTATCGACCAACGTGTTAACTGTATCTTCTTCAGTCAATATTCCTGGCAGGTCAGGAAGACGCTGTGGCTTAGCTTTAAGTGAACGTTGAATTTTCCACATTTTAGAGAAGTTATCGACGGGGCTTTCAATGACGGTATTCCATTGAAGCTCGCGATATTCTTGTAGTGCTCTTTTCAGAATGTTTTTGGCAGTATTGTATATGTCCTGGCGGTGCATTTTTTGCTTTTAGTTTACTGCGGTTGCGATGTAGTATCATATACTGGATGTTCATCGGTAGTTCTTCTCTCCGCCTTGTCTCTCGCAGAGGTGCCATTTCATCTAATGCCCCAGTCAGTATTTCTTCCATTTTATTGACATATGAGTCAGCTTCAGCATCAGTACTTGGTTCTGGAAGTGGCAGATTAGCTTCAATAAGGTTTTGAAATTTGATTCGGGTCTCTTTAGATTCAGTGATATTCCGCATGGCTCGTCTAAGTTGGATATGTTCAGACGTTTCCATGTCTACCTCTAATTGCCATGGATAATGATCCGATGAGATAGAATCAAGCTGTTTAGTTCGATAAGTTAATTCCATGGCCTCCTGTGTAACTAGTGCAACATCGAGTATTCCATCTCCTCGGTGACATGGACGCGATGGTAAGTTGGTATGCACTAGCTTTGCCTCTCTATTGTTAATGGCCTGTCTTACTAAATTGCCAGCTGCCTGTGTTTGAGTATGTCCAAGTTCCTGCATCCTTAAATTCAAATCTCCAACATTAATTGAAGTAGTGTTATCTTCCAATAATGCTTCCCAATCTGCTCGGATTTGATTAAAGCGTAGATGTGGATTATACAGACCACGTATAATTATACCGCCATTTAATGTTTCCAACCTAATGGCCACACCCTCAATACACCTGTCTACGTCTTCCACTCCTGGGATCACTGTAGTAAGATTCCAGCGAAGACCTAGTTTTATATACATAGCCGTAACAAGATGAGCTGCCCTGGCATCATAGATTTTATTGAAGCCCGGTATATTATATTTGCTTTTAGTGAAGTCAATCTTACACTCATTTAATATTATAATGTCTGGTTCATGTTTTAGCGCCAACTGTTTAAGTTCAATATATTTGTTTCGAATACCTTGAATATTACAGTGCACAATTCTCAAGCACTGTTTTCTTTTTCGTAGAACGTTAGGCAACTTATCCATTAATGAGTTCCAACACAAAATCAAGAATCGTTTCTGCGGGATATCCCTTTGCTTGTAAACTCTTCATGAGATCCTTAGCCTTGGAGAGTAAATCAGATGATGTATTGATTTTACTTTCTTCCCTCTCGCCAGATTTACTCATGGTATCAGGGTTGTTTGATATTCCTGCTGTGACTGCTACGTAACTAGCGCCATTCTTTGTAACCTTAGAATTGTTTATATAATCACGTTTATGTGATTGCTGTTTCATCTGTTCAATATTTTTAGCGAATGCCTGACGCCTGTTCTTTTGTTTTTGGACCTCTAGCTGAAACAATGGGCATTTTGCTTGTCTAGCTGTATGTCCGATTTCGTGACAGTTATAGCAAACATGCCAAACTTCTCCATTTTCTTGTTGTTCTATAGACTCTGGTTGTTGAGGTCTACGGCAGTGAGATTGTACATGGCCAAATTGCCAGCACCTTTTACACTGAGTTACCGCTGTATCTCGAACTTTATATTTCTCTAAGGTTGCCCGTTGACACAAGATATACTTTATGTCCCGAGCCACCCTCATGTCAGTCTCCCCAGGAAAAATGAGAATTAAAGTTGAATTTTTCATAACAATCACTCTTTCTAATTTAAGGCCGTACCTTGTAAGGATATCCGATTTGATCTCATCCTCTGTATAGCCATCTGCATGGATGCCCTTGGCTACCAGTTTCTTTGCTGGGCGGCGATCGTCCTTGCAGCCGTGCGAGTAATAATTATATTTACTTGGGTTTTCCTGCAGCTTAGAGTCTATTGCCTGATATGCTTCTCTGTTTTTCGGAAAATACGTAATTTTCTTACTCCTTGGGTCCGCTCGTATTTCACAGTTAGTACTACGAGCCATTTCATTGGCTGACTTCCACTCATTCTTATTAGTGATCCACTCTTCATATTCACAAACAAAGGGAGGGTAACGTTTCGTGCCTTTTTCCTTGTCAGTAGTCTGAACAGGCTCAGTCATTTTCGGTGGAGCTGCGCTAGGCACATTGTTACTCCACGGGTCATCTTTGGGTAGGTTACTTACAGGGCCAGCCAGAGGTAACATACGAGGTTTTCGAACACGGCGTCGCTTGACCGCTCCATTATCACTCAAGACAGAGATAGTATCATCTAACTCGTAATTGTGTTCGTCTTCCGTCAACGGCAGTATAGAGAAAGGGTTACTCGTTTCTAAATTAGCCTTCGGTATAGTGCTCAATCCAGTATTTTTATGAGTCTTTGATTGCGTTTTGTTTTTGTGCACAATCCTATTGTTAGGCAGTATGGCATCCTTTGTTGTCATATTGGTTTCCATGGTTACCGTCTTAGTTATGCCTCTAGAATCATTATATTTTTTCAGATTTTCTTCAGATAATTTCTGTTTTGCATTTTTTACTCTAGCTGATGATGTCCATGGTCCCTCGACTAGATTTTTCGCCATAGGTTTTATGCTGTCGCATCTGAATTCGACGCGGCTCAGTTTTTTACAATAGGTACATGTTATTCTCTCGCGAATAATGAATTCATTTTGTGGAATTACTTGCACAAATAATGGACCTGAGCACTCACACAGAGGGCCCTTGCCTTGTTTAAGTTTATTTATATTGGTTAGGTAGTGCACATACCTAGTTTTCAATATCACGGAGCCGTCCGAGGTTCTTTCCAGTTCACTATGAACAAATATTTTCACAGCACTAACTTGTCCACATACACACTTGTGGTTCTTGCACATAGATTGATCGCCAATCCAGTCATAAAAGTTTGATTCTTCAGATGAAATATCACAATAGTAGCACTGCACTACGTCTTGTCCGTTATTTGCATTTATAGGGGCATTGTTTACCTCCATTCTTTTTATAGGTGGCTTTTCGCCCGCTTTGCAATCCTTATCGACCTCCATCATACACTTTTAACAAAAATCTCGCACAGAACCGCAACAATACGCGGCACACGCGATGCACATAGACCTGGCGCTGCCTCACGCAGCCCCGCACGCAGCGGGGCAACAGTAGAGTAGCAGCCTCATATACGCACGTGCGTTCGCCTTGACTGTCAGTGCGCGACTTCTCAATAAAAAGACACGTGGAAATGGTTTACCGTTTTTTCTAATGCTAAAAGACCAAGTATAGTTTCTAGTCATCTACAGTCAGCTGCAGAGAAAAGGCACCCTCCCTGCATACAAAGTTCTGTAAATTAGTATATGGACGTGAGGTACCTTTTCTCTGCAGCTGACTGTACCAAATAGGAAATGAAAAAAAAAACGTTCGTGTAATATATTTTTTTTATTTAATAATAGGGAATATTACGCGAAACTCGGCGTAGGTGGCGCCACTATCACAATCTGAGGGTCTATCGCGAAACAAGAAAATCGAACTTCTCTGTCACTCTTGCGGATTCGAGCGATAAAGAGGCAGCTAGATAACGAAATTTCGGATTCGAGTTTTCCGGTAGGTCCCCTGAAAACTTGTCAAAAACCTGTTAAAGGTACAGTATGAATAAGTTACGATACGGTGCACTAAAAAAGCTAGTGCTGCACTCTGGTGGCAGAACATTGCAGTAATATCCCCTATTCCTTGTCCTTTGGAAATCTGAAATAAAAAGTTGAGTTTTGTGACCAACAATATTAATAAAAGGAACATTCATCAATGATCATTAATGTCTTTTTTATTAGGGTTCCGTACCCAAAGGGTAAAGACGGGACCCTATTACTAATACTTCGCTGTCCGTCTGTCTGTCACCAGGCTGTATCTCATGAACCGTGATAGCTAGACAGTTTAAATTTTCACAGATGATGTATTTCTGTTGCCGCTATAACAACAAATACTAAAAAGTACGGTCCCCTAGGTGCGCGCGTCTGACCCGCACTTGACCGGTTTTTAGTATTAAACTATAGTCTGGCAAACACAATCTGTCAGTAAGTAAGAACAAAGAAAACTATAGGTACAGTCGAAGGCAAAAATATCGATCCAGACAAATGGCTTAAAAATATGTGAACACGATTTTATTGTCTGAGCGTACACATATTTTTGAGACTTTGGGAATGTATATATATTTATGCCCTTGACTGTACTCATCAATTAAAATGAGACAGTCCTGGGCCAAACTATAAGAAAGCTGTAAATGTCGATAGGTTATTGATCTGAGGTCGATACATCACTATGCCAAAATATAACCTTTCATACTTAGCAGAAAAGTTCGAAAATATATGCAAAAATCTATATAGATTTGAATGCAAGTAATAATTACATAAACAATATATCGATTTCTATGTTTAGGGTCAGGTTCTATAAATTAATTTCTTCAAAATTGAACAAAACTCACCGATTAAAGGTTATCGGTTCGTGCGTATTTTCTTTTCTTCCTGTATGCTATTTACAGCCCTCGATCACACAAGACATTATCACAAAGGGAACTTCAAACCATTACAAATAAAAACTCAACACGTTTTCCAACAATCTTTCAGGAATAGCAAGAATATAATTAAAATAAACCAAGATGACCGCTGAAACATCCCGAAATATTTCAACTAAAATAATACGACTATGTCAAGTTGTTACAGTTGACACCTACCTGTGAAATAACGAACTTATATTTTATTTGGCTGGATTATATTATAGAACCTCATAGGACCATTTGACATTTCCCTCAGTTCATCTTATGACAATACTGAAAAAAACGAAAGAACTTGCGGATTGTTGTCTCACTCACTCATAGACAAAAAGTAATAACGTGTTGTGAATACGATATCTTTTACCAAGCTTTTATTTTTGCCCGGCTTCTTTGCTTTAGTCATTATTCTGAGGTCAAAACCAGGTTGAGACAATTCCAAAACTAGTAATTGTTTTATGCTAATGCTCTAACATGCGCAAGGGGTACTTGCGCGAGTTATCATGTAACCAACAATATATAGTCTGGCAAACACAACATGTCAGTAAGTAGGAACCAAGAAAACTATACTCATCCCTTTTGGATGCTAGTACTAGCGTAAGGCCAGGATTACACTTATAAGTTTTACTTACGTAAGTAGGGACAAAGCTATTTGCTAGAATGAGATAACGATATTCATATCTCATTCTGTAGTATAGCTGTGTCCTTACTTACGTAAGTAAAACTTACAAGTGTAATCCTGGCCTAAGACAAAGACACTATAATTCTCTCTGTCTATGTTTGAAATGAGATAGTACTGGCCAAACTATAAACAAATAAAGAAGCTTACTGGTTCAGTGCCAGTGTCTTGATTTGGCCTTGATCATGTGCAAACGCGAACAACCGGCGCAAGTAATCCATCCATAGACCTAGCATTACATAGACCAGCTATACGCGTGCGCCCGTAAGGGATAGACATAGATGACGTCATAAACGTGGGGATACCATATTGGTAAAAATTACCCCAATATTTGATATCACGTTGGGGCGATTACCCTGGAGGCAAAGTTAGCTTGTTTGACGGTATTAAAAAAATGTTAAATAAAATGTCAATGGGCCGTTCTTTTTAGGCGTATGAACAATGAAATACCTCCTATAATTCGCGCAGGTGGTACAAAACTAAACATGTTTAGTAAATAAAACGTAAAATAAAATGTATTATGGGTTTTAATTTAAAGAAATCACAAATCGCAATCACACCAATTAATGTACACAACATTTAATCTTCACAACATTTGTTTATTTATTTTTTGGAATTAGAAGTACGAAAAAACTTCGAGGTCAAAATTACCCATAAAATTATGATATTTTCATCTGGTATCACTAACATGATTGTTATGCAGCTAAATTATGAAGAAGTTTAAAAATGGCTGACCTCAGACTCCTACCTACCTACGTAATTTGGGCGGATAATTTTACAAATAATGTTTTGTTAATTTGCGTAAATAATTGTGATATTTTTATTGAAATCGTTTGATTCTACATTGCTTTGAGTGTAACGTAATTTTACGATGTTATTCTCACATATTGCGTTAAGAGGAAGGTGTAAAATACCGTACTTACGTGTGAAAGGTTATGATCTCATATTTTTGCTCAGAGCGGCTATTACAGCCGATTACAGAACAATTCACCAGTATTTTATCAAAGTTCAAGCATTCAAAACGCTAACCATCACTATATTTCATATGAGAAAGCACAATTTCATACAAAACAACGATAATTAAACAAGCAACGAACAAACATGACATGTCACGTACTTATTTGTTTGCCACAACCTCGGTTGTGGCAGCGGTGGAAAAGTGAAACTATGACAAGGACAAACAATAACAGCGCTTTCTCTGCTACTCCTACTGAAAGATACATAAGACTATCCCGTTCGGTCATTTTCCCCCACCCCTCATGACCGATCCAGTTATACTAGATTCATGAATCCATCCATGTTGTCTATGTTACTGAAACACGTAAAGCAACAGATTTTGATATAATAATAATTATTATTTCCTACCCCTGTTTTAAATGCATCTACAGTTGCATTGCAATACCCTTCTAGCTAGTGTATCATGTTGTAATGGTATTATTACCTTTAGTGTAAGAACTGTACACCGTACACCAACATGAGAGGAATAAAGGCCTAGTGGGTAGTGACCCTGCCTGTGAAGCCGATGGTCTTGGGTTCGAATCCCGGTAAGGGCGTTAATTTGTGTGATGAGCACAGATATTTGTTTATGAGTCTTGGGTGTTTTCTATGTATCGTTTTCTGAGTACCCGCAACACAAGCCTTCTTGAGCTTACTGAGGGACAGTCAATCTGTGTAAGAATGTCCTATAATATTTATTTATTCTATAATATAATAGAAATAGTATTATTATTATTTTTGTCGGGCATGCCGCCATCCCCGAGAATCACTCAGTCATATTATGATGGTCTCCGGTCGTTCTAGTACTTGCACGGACATAATTATTAGCCAGCAACTTGCTCTCCTATACGGCCTTGTGGATCACGAAGTGCCGTACTTCAAGTGCTCACCTGCGCCAGCTCTCGAAAATGGTCGTGCTATAGTCGTGCCACACTCTAATATTGGGATCAATCTATCATCATTGACAGGACTATTGTAGCTAATAAGCCTGATGCCTGATATAGTGCTGATAGATGTATAGCAACGCCGGACCGTGCTTGTCGACGTATCTATGTATCTATCTAGACTTAGCTCACGAGATAACCGCCGTGTGTACCGAGCCTTTCGTGTACATCCGTTGTAAATAGTTTTATATGTACATTGTAAATGACATATTAGTTAGTTATATAATATAATCTGGCGAGCCAATTTTATCAGTAGAAATAGGGAAAAATATATGCGTAAATAGATGATATGAAACGAACGAAACGAAAGTGAATGATGAGATGACGGGCGACAGAGAGGTAGGTATGGAAGAAAAAGACATGCTGCGCCGATCTCAAGTGAATGGGTCATGGGACAAGGGTAAGCGAATGATGACGAATTGAAAATATATGCGTAATCGAGACCCCATACAAATTTCGAATTTTGTGCCATTTTCTACTTACTAATTAGTTTGCCAGACATCTGGTGATTATTGCACTATTTGGCGTGTACTTGCAAGGTCCATGAGAGCAATAAACATTCTATTCTATTCTATTCCATTTTTTTATATGATGTGAAAAAATATCTAACGGGGTGGAAAAAATGTATGGGCCCTGGAGGGAAAGTGCCTTGAAACCTTAAGTTAGCTCATTTTACTTAAAGGAAACATTCTCTTATTTTAAAAAAGAAACAAAACTGCATTCAATGTTTTTTTTAATAAGCTTAAAGCCCCTTCCACAGCAGTGTGGAGCCGGCTTAAGGTACTTTCCCTCTGGGGCCCATACTTTTTTCCACACTGTATAATAAACTGATTAATTTACGTGTTTTGGAGCGGTCATCAAGATAAATTTACCCAATTTTTAAGCTATTTCTTTTGGCAACACTTTTATTTAGGTCCGTATTGTACCTTGAAAGTAAAGAGTAAATAAAATTGTTCGTTTATTTCTCTTGTGTTCAT
Source organism: Cydia strobilella (assembly GCF_947568885.1). Lineage (NCBI taxonomy): Eukaryota > Metazoa > Arthropoda > Insecta > Lepidoptera > Tortricidae > Cydia > Cydia strobilella. The sequence goes on from NC_086044.1 coordinate 20,025,972, forward strand.
GAAAATAATTAATATTTTTGAGCATTTAAAGTACTTAAATTGCTGTATATTAATTTTCAATGTGATTATGTTTTTTTTCTAATTATTCGAATTTTAGAACTTAATCACATATCGACAATTAGATAATATCGCAATACGGACTTGCAAAATCTGTATTGCCAGGAGCAATTTAAATTTACCCGAAAAAATATTTCAATAGTTTCTATTATAGCTGGTAAAGCAAATCGTGTCAGTACAAAAAGGCGGCAAATTTAAAAAATGTAGGCGCGAAGGGATATCGTCCCATAGAAAATTTGAATTTCGCGCCTTTTTCTACTGACAAGATTTGCTTGACCAGCTATATAATTCCACATTTAATTCTTTATTTTATTCAGTTATTTTCTATTTAAATATATACAAATAAAAAATGCCCAACTATTGAATGTTACTATAAAACTACGGTTTAATGCACCACGATTTTATATCTAGCATATAAAAAAAAGTCGATCAATCACCCTAGCTAGATCCGAAAATTTTAAGGTTACCTAACTGTCACATGAAATAAATTCGAAAGAAGTGCATAATTCATATTATAAAAATCTTTATACTTTAAAATGGACACCTTATCAACGGGTTCGCTATCGGGAACACAAAAAGAAGAGTTGATGGATCAAGTAAAACAGCAAATTGCTATCGCTAACGCGCAGGAACTTCTAACGAAAATGTCGGAGAAATGTTTTAAGAAGTGCATAAACAAACCGGGCACGGCCCTGGACAGTTCTGAACAGAAATGCATCGCCATGTGCATGGACAGGTATATGGATGCCTGGAACCTGGTGTCGCGGACCTACAGTAGTCGCATCCAGCGAGAGCGGAACAACATGTGAAAGCGACTTTATCTGAAGGGAATAACTGATACACCCCTGCGTTTCTGTAAATATAGACGAAAATTGTAGTTCCACAGCATGTTACAAATTGTGAGTTGCAACTGCCAGTTGTTATGTTATATGTTTGAATAAAATATTCTAGGTAAATTTTTTGGTTATTTTACTTTTCCAATCCATATAACAATATTAATTACTGTAATAAGTACTGTACTTCATTGTTATATAAGATACCCTACTACATCAGCACTCAGTAATCAAATTGCCTTGAACATGAAAATAATAATTTGTTAGTCAATAAATGATGCAATAAAACAAAAGGTTAGAATATTATTCCATTTATTATTTTTCTATATTTCTCCCCGCAGCATTCTCTTCCTATACTGGTAAAGTTTCTTTATCCACATCTCTCGCAACTCTTCTTCGCTTGGAATTTCCTAAAACAGCAAAGTAAATGTAAATTAATCTCTGTTAACTTAATAATTATAATTTATAACTAGATGGTAGTAAACTTGTTGACAGAGGTCGGAATTTTCACAGCAAAATATAAGTTGCAATGTAGCTAGTGTTAGAAACATTTTTTTTTATCAATATCGATAGTTGTGTAATAAAAGAATAACAGTAAAATTAAAAAACCCCCTAAAATATATGCCAAAAATAACTCCATCCTGATGAGCTACGATGCCATAGACATTAATTAAAAAAGCCTTTGTTTCATATAAGAGACACTTGTAAATACAAATTTAGATATTTAATTGTTTATGTTATAGGATCTCTTCGTGTGGTGTGCCTGTTGGCCATAGGTTTCTTCCAACTCTTTCTGCCTGTCCAAGGTAACTCTGGTCCAGTGGGGTCCTAGAGTAAACTGGATGTCATCTTCCCATCTGGGCCATGTTGCATAATACACTACAACTAATATTAATAAAAAATAAATAAATAAAAAAGCCTTTTATTTCCAATTTACAATTGTTTTACATTAGAAGTTTTAGCGTATTGGTTAGTAAGTTTCTTATAGTTAGTAGTTAGTGTTAGGTTTATTTATTCAATTTACTATCTATTTATTTAATTTGGACCCCTCTTTGGGTGTAGGCCTCCTCCAATTCTCTCCATTTCTGCCTGTCTTCCGCTTTGTTTAGCCAGTCTTTCCCTGCAGTTTCTTTTATATCGTCCAGCCATCGTTTATATGGCTTTCCTACTTTCCTTTTGCCACTTGGGCCTTTCCATTTTGTTGCCAATATTGTCCATCTATGGTCTTTGTACCGTGCGATGTGTCCTGCCCACCGCCATTTTAATTTGAGGGATGAGTTAGTGCGTCTTGTAACTTTGTTTTTTCTCTTATAGATGTACTCTTTATTTTTTGTATCTTTTTTATGTTGAGCATGCTCCTCTCCATGGCTCTTTGGGTGGTTCTTATCTTTCTCTTTATTTTATCTGTAAAAGTCCATGTTTGGCACCCATAGAGCAGGCTCGGTAGAAGGCATGTATCTGCCACTATCTTTTTTAGGTTTAAGCTGTATTTGCCTTTTAGGATTTCTTGCAGTGACCAGAATTTCCTCCAGGTTATGTTGGCTCTCCTTTCTACCTCTTACAAATAAATATCAATGGCAACAACATAGACTATGTAGACCAATATATATATCTAGGAAAGCAACTGTCCTTATAACAACAAACAACGAAGAAGAGGTAGAAAAGAGAGGCTTGTAATATTAGTTGTAGTTTATTATGCAACACAGCCGTGGTTATTTGTTTGCCGTTTTTGCGCTTACAGCCGAGTGGGTCACTTGTTTGCTCCATTTTTCTTTATTGTCCCGCAGCATGTGACCTGTCCACCTCTACTATTGTTGGTTGATATGCTCGAGTATGTCTGTTACTTTTGTTCTTCGCCTTTAGTTCCTCGTTCCAGATGCTGTCCCTTAGTTTTGTACCGAGCATACTTTTCGCCATTTGGCATTTAGCAAGTTTGTCTCGTGTTAATGACCAGGATTTGCATCCATATGTCATTAGTGTTGTGGATTTAAGCTTTGAGGCGTAAACTACAACACTTGAGTCGCGACTGCTGAGCCTTGAAGCCTCGAACCTTAAAGCCTCGGAACCTTAACGACTCGAACTAAGAGTTCGTGTTGCTGCTTACGAGCAAAGAAACCTCGAGTCTTTTGGCCTCAAGCTTTAAAGTCTCCTAAGCTTTGAAGGTTTAAGTCTGTAAGGTTTTTAGCAGTAAAGGTTTGGAGCAGAAAGTAAAAGCTTTTAACAAATAAGATCAAGAAATAAAACTATGAAAACGGATTATATCGCGTATATTGAATTTATAATACATCCCGACGTTTCGAACTCTTTACAGCGTTCGTGGTCAACGGGTGACTCCCGTCACCCGTTGACCACGAACTAGTAACTATCGCGGTAACCGAAGACAATATTAAATAAGATCAAGTTATGTTATAGGGTAGGGTGAAATTTAATACGTTTTTGTGAAATAGGGAAAAACAGAAAAAGATAATTATGACTTATCGCGTTTTTAGAGTTCCGTATAGTCAACTAGGAAACCATTATTTTTGGTTATAAATGTATGCCGCGGCATTTTTACAGTTCTGCAGAAACAGTTTTGTTTTTTTTGTCTCTTAGTAGTTTAGTTTGCGTTCATGAATTAGTCAATAGCGGATTGACTAATTCATTAAGTAATACATATTTTTTTCAATACTTTTATTTTTATTTCTTATGACTCACTCATATAGGACGGAACGGAACGGGAAAATTTTAAAATATAGTTTCATAGAAAATGTATCTGGATGTACATACGCAACGGAATCACGGTTCTAAATGGTCCACCCTGTATACGTTGCAGGCAGTAAATGCGTTAACTTTACTCTTCCGATATAGATAGGTATATTATAATATTCGTAAATTCTCTACACAAAAATAATTTCTGCAAAGAGAGCTCAACGTATGAGCTCTAAGCTTGACACAAGCTTTTAAGGTTCGGGGGCTGGAGCTTAAGTTAAAAAGCTAGAGTTCCCTATGAGGCCCGAGTCTTAAAGACTTCATTTTGACAAGTCGTAAAAAGTTTGAGTCGTTCAGGTTCTAAACCACTTTGTGAGCAAACCTTTAACACTCTAGCTTTTAAAGCGTGAGCCTTAAAGGTTCGCGAGTCGTTAAGGTTCAAAAGTCTTATAGACTAGTCTTTTAACAACACTATATGTCATGCATGGGAGAATGCACATATTGAACGTATTTCTCTTTATGTGTTTTTTGTTTCTAGGTCCTTTCATTATCTCTTTTAGTGACCAGTGTTTTCCCCAACCACATGCTATTCTTTTGTAGATTTCTTTCGTCATTAGGTCATTGGGGGAAATAATTTGACATGATAGACAGACATACATTGGCTCAAACATATAACACCTTGTTGCGTTTAATTGTAAATAATATAAGGTCAATGTGGAGAACACCGTCTATCAGATAAGACCATCTATAAGGTCTTCCGTCGTTTCTAACTCTTGCGCTTGTCACATACTCCACTTATAGAAAGAAGGTCGGTTGAACAGTAGGAGCGAAGCTGTTCCCTTCTGACTGGTCTGAGCGAAGTAGTTTACAAATTAGAGTTTTGAATGATTCACGGTTAGTTTCACTAGACTTATATTGAACATGATGCATGTAACTGCATCGAAATATCGGGAGCTCACAAATAATACAAAAGGTAATCACGGTCTATATCCCGGTCAATATAAGTGTAGTTTACAAATGCTAGAATTCTGGCCCCATGACAGTCTTCTCAATGAAAAATTGATATACCGATCTTCGCCACATTGACCTTAATACCAGTAAAGAATGTAAAGATTCATACATTAATTTTCCAGTTACACAGTCCCTTTACCTTACATCTTTCTTATAACATAAACGTCACTTTTAAGTGTAAGAAAAACGGACCTGCAAAAATTTATACTCACATCTATGTTCAGAATAGTATCATCCATATTGTTAACTTTTATATCACTTTTAGGTACTTTAATAGTTTCCGCATCCAAGTCTATTACAATGTTCTGATTCTGTTTCTTATTCTTTGAAGACGTGAAAGACCTTTGGATGAACACATCACTGTTCAACTCCGCGAGCAAGTTTCTATCATGGATTGTCGGCATGTCTTCTTTTACTTCTACTTCTGGATATTCGTAAGTTGGTATCTTGGTCATAGTCAACCCAGCAGCCTCTGCGGCCTTGATGGCCTGCTCAACTTTGGTTTCAGTGTCATCTAGCCGAACAGATTTGAAGCCTTGTGATGGTTCTGAAAATAGTAAGAATATCAGGGAAATAACTGAGGTTTGTTAAAGTACAGTAATATACACAGGAAGGTTTTGCGGGTTCAAGCTGCGCCGGTTGCGCGCGGTTGGAGTGGGACATTGCTATATATGTGCAGTGCTGTCACGCTCATACACCAGAGCAATAGGTAAGCAAATTCGCATCTGTGATAACCACATTAGATCTTAAAGAAAAAATATACAGTGAAAAAGTGACCTTTACATTTTGATGACTGTTTTTACTTAAAAATCGTGCAAGACTTCAATTCACCAAATAGTGGATAAAATGGTTACCTATATCAAAAGAGCTGGAACTGCTAGTCGAGCGAGAGCGCGACCTCCTGCGAGACTTCTTACTGCTTTTACTGTGTTTCGTACGGCTTCTAGATCTGCTCCTCGACACCGACCGCCGGGACCGCTTCGATCGGGGCCGTGAACTAGAGCGCCTTCGTGAACTGGAGCGCCTACGCGACTTCGACTCGTAGCGATCCCGAGACAAACTTCTAGAATAACTCCTCTTTCTATGTCTGTGAGAGCTGGACTTGCTCTTATGGCTACTAGCTACAGATCTGTCTCTCGAACGAGAACGTTTCTTGTGCTTGCTTTTGGACTTCTTCCTTTCATACGACGATTCGGAGCTATAGGAAGAACTTCTCCTGTCGCGATGGGATGATTTTTCGCGAGGCATAATATAAATTGTGTTAATAAAATTCCGGTATTTAAACTACTTTTCATTAAATGCAAAAGTTAACCGTACACAATACACAACTATTGTCACTATTGAATTCAGTTTGACAGTTCAAGTAGTTCAAAACGCTTGACGTTTGCGTCAAGCGTAGATGTTGCGTTTTATTATTTCCAGTATGTTTCAGTATCGCTAGTTTATATTTTTAATGTTTGTATATATATTACTTATGTGAATATTTGTAATTATATAAATATGTATAATTAACTTATATCTAAGAATAACATTCTATCGTAGCAGTTTTAACGTTTCAATAAATTTAAATCTAGCGCTCTGCTTAAAATCACTAGATGGCGCTAAAACTACCGATCTCCGATTCTTGACCATTCCATTTTACGTAATGTAAAGCCTCGGCAAATGCTTTAAAATAAAGAATTTTTCATGTTCCTCATTTATAAATTTATCTGACTGTACTAAATTTATATAAAATAAGTCATTAAAATGTGTACTTTTTCAAAATAAAACCTAAATTAAGTAACAAAGTACGTTATAAAAGAAACAATTGCGTCGACAGGAACGCTGGTTAGGGCAGCGACCAGTCAGTCGGCCTCGATGACGGAATGTGTGAAATTTTTAAGATGGTGATGAACAGTGTTTTTGATATTGTAGCGAAAAAATCCACTGCAAGTTCTCTGTTTCGTTACTGAAACAAGCAGAATGTGTGTAATTTTGTGATCACGTGACCGTAATGTTTTTTTCTTTAGTGTAATGGACCTGAATTGTCTAACGTGAGCTGTCTGATCATTGACATTGTTTCGTAAAAAAATTTAGTGTCCATCGCGATTGTTATGTTTATACTCATATCGTGTGCATTTATAGTGGCTAGTAAATGGTTTAAGCAATTCTGATGTTTTCGAAGTCATGGAGAGGCAGGAGCGAACACATGCCAACATGGAGGCTACGGACTCGGTGGACACAAAACAGGTGAGCGCTGCGGTTGTAATTGCCGGTTGTTAGCAGTTTTCACTCAGCCGTGATCATGTTGCCTTGGTACTCGTGCCCGTGCTGGCATGTCTTTATCAATGCTCATTATCAGTTCATCAGTGCAGGAATGCTAATCATTTTCGTGTTTGTACTTTGGCAGCATGTTCTTGAAGGATCTACTCACCTACATAATCATCAAATAACGAATTTGATCTTGAAGTAAGTTAGAAATGAGTGCCAAAGTGACCATGTATCCTTATAAATCTAATAAAATAAACCAAGGTTTGTTTGTGGGCGAAGTGAGCTGCCCACACTCCTGATGAATAAATTATAGCCGTAGAACATTGTTATGTTCCTTATGTGTCAGTCTAGATGCTTTTATGTCAGACCCCTTTTGTTCTTGACCTTTTTATAATGAGAACATGTTCAGAAATTAAATTAGCGAGCTTTTATATTGGTGCAGTGGTCGCTTTTCACTGCCCTGTACAATTTTTTTTATTCCATTAGAAAAATTAACTACAAATTAACTTGCTTTAACAACTTGTTTATATATTTGTATTTTTATTACTATACCTTACTAGTAATGACCTTGAATAATTGAAGTATCAATGTCAACATAGTTATTAATATAAAATGACCTTATATTAGTGACATTTATTAGTCTACAGTTATATAGTTCAGTTTTAATGACTCACATCACTTTCATCTGATGACACATTACGTAATGATAATTAATTAAGTGGTAAAATTTCTCAGTGGGCTGCTAAAAGTATGAAGTGGTTCACCTTAGCCAACATAATATTTATGCAACACAAGCCAAAACCAGTTTTCAAATGTTAATTAATGGGTCTGTGGCGTTCCCTGCAATTATTTTACCAGTGGTAAATTTTTAATGCCGTAGGTATGCGAAATGATTAGATTTGTTAAGATAAAAAAACCGGACAAGTGCGAGGCGGACTCGCCAACCGAGGGTTCCATACTTTATAGTATTAGTTGTTATAGTGGTAACAGAAATACATCATCTGTGAAAATTTCAACTGTCTAGCTATCACGGTTAATAAGATACAGCCTGATGACAGACAGATGGACAGCGGAGACAGTAATAGGGTCCCGTTTTTACCCTTCGGGTATGAAACCCTAAAAATAAGTACAAAATATAATAGTGTTTTTAGTGTTTACATTTTAGTAGACACACCTGTCTGTATTGAATCTTAGATAAGTAATTTGTTTGTAATGTTAATATAAGTTTGGATAAGTTGATGCACAATTTGAGTGGTACTGATAAAAAGTATGGTATACCATGATCCTGCAATAATATCCAAGAGCATAGTGTAGTTTTCAGTCACTTGAATAGCTTGTAGTTACAATGGTTACATTGATATTTTACCCAGTAAAAGTCAGTCTATGCAAACTGATGGGTAAATCTTAATTCAATAAGGTAATTCTTCAATATAATTGTTATATACTGCAAACTATCTTATCAAAATTCTTATCTTTGCCATAGTACATAATTTGAATGAATCATCCTTTGTAGAAAACATTTATTCAAAAAGCTTTTATTATTATTCAATTTTGTATGTTAATGGATTTTATTCCATTATGATAGTAAACAATATAAAAAAATATGTTGTTAACTACTACATAATAGAGTTAGACTGAAGGACAGTTTTTATATCCTGATTAGTCTACCTACATATGAATCATGTAATGTATAAAGTCTTCCATAATAAAACCTTTGTTCATTTTGATTATTTCATTGACAAGTAGATCCCATTCCAGACACAGCCTAGATTTTGAAAAAGTAGTACATCCATACTGTCTGTCTGTCTGTACTGTACATAATAGAATCTTCCATCTATTAAATCGATATTTTCGAAGGTCAATGACTTGTTTGTTGGTAGTTTTAATAGTTAACGTAATTACTAATAAAATAACTCTATTAAAACTTGTTAAGTTTTAGTAATTGACACAAATATAATACAATTATTCACCTAAAATAATTCAATAATATCTATTTTTATTTTTGTAATACTTCATGAAAGTCCAATTCATCTAGATTTTCACAAATATTTTTGCTGTTAAAAACGTGAATTCATTCTTAGACCTAGAACACCTATGTGTAAGGATGTCTCTAAATAGGCAACGGAAGTACAATTATAAGCGCACTTATCTAATGTCGCTAAACAAACTATTGGAGCGTCTTGGCGGTGGGGAGAGCGCGCGCTCAGTAGACCCTCGGCGCGCGTGCTGCGTGCGCGTCCGCGAGTGATGACACAGTGCCAGTGAAGTGCCGTGAACTATGGTGGCCATGGTCGCTTCAGCCTCAGGATACGGCACCCTGCGCCGCTTCTTAAGCGCTCCTGAAGGCCATGAGATGACCGCCGCCGTACCCGGCGCCTCCATCGCCGTCTCGGTAAGATACGACGGTATCGTGCGAGGTGTGCCGATTTATGTGTCCGATAACTGCATACTCAGATAACGATGGACGCGAATAATGAAAGAATGTACAGATTGCTATCGGAGCGGGAACAATAAAATTCTATCGCTGGCGAGCTTTAGAAAGTTCCGTGCGATCGCCGTAACTTAGCGACTTATGACTGGACATGTAAACGTAGTGGAGTCGTAAAATGATTTACGTTTCTAAGTTTGGCTTTGCTACAAATAGCTTGTGGACCGAGCAAATCCATCAGTTCGGCCATAGTTGCGACACCAGGGGTCGTCGATCTGCCTTTCCTTTTTAATATTCCGCTGTTATTAGCATCGATCGAAATTCTGGCCTTGGCCTCACCATACGGTCGGAATATTCGGTGGTGATGTCATTCAGGATGAACGGGATGGCCAAGGTTGGGCCAGCCGACCGTGGCTGTATCTCAGCACGCCTCGTTGAACCCCGATGGAAAGGAGCGCGCGGTTACCGACCTAGATCTTAGTGCTTATACTCGCTTTTTACCCTCCTAATTATATTCCAAGCCGCAAATTAAATCTAAACTTATGTTCCATTTGCTCAGCGATACGTGCTGTCGAAAACCGTCTGTGTTTACTATGGTGGCCGCGTACTTGAAGTATCTGTTCAGACTGACCGTTTTGTCGTTGGTACGGTTGTCGCCTCTGATATGTGTGTTCAATGGGAACGATGTCGTACGCGTAAGTACTTTCCGATTGATACCTACTCGTGTACCTTGTTGTTGACAGTTGAGATAGCGGCCAGAAAATTATTTAACTTGGTAGAGTCGACGTTGCGTATAGAGAAAATGTACATTTTAACTGAAAAGGGGAGTAAGACTAGGACTAGTTCACACGCAGTTACATCCCTTTTAAAGCGAGTGGTAGAAATAGTGTTTCAATAGCGTCGTAATGGTGTGCCGTCGGAATGGAGAGTATTTCAGACCGATTGTTCAGCCCAGTTTCCATTCCCACCCGCTAGCTTTTTTATTAAAACAATCCCAATTTGAATTTGCCGTTAAAATCGATCTTTCACTTTCGCAACGCGTCGAGACTGCCGAGTAACGACAGGTAATAGTTATAACTTTATCCGTTACTTCGGATTTCTTAAAATATCTCAATTGGTTCAATCTTGGCTCGATTTGGAACATTCCACGCCCAAAAGCTGTCAAACCACGGTATGTCGTAGTATCGGAATGTTCGTTTGATAAATATTAAACCAGTGGGACGACAACAGGTTTAGGCTGCAATCTGTAGGTTATTTGTATCAATGACAAACATGACGAATTCAGAAATCGTAATATTCAAGCAAGAGCTTAGCAGCCTAATTATACAAGTGAAGAAAGTGCGAAATGAAAGGCAATTCGCTATCTATATTTCAATTCAGTTAATTAGAAACTAAATTACGTTTTACGTGCACCTTTAAACTCCTATGAAATTAATTTAGTTCCTAGCAGGCCATTAGCGTTAGTTTATTTTTAATTTTGGATTAAAAATGTCGGTCCTTGCTTTGGCCATTCGTGTTTCAACACGGTTTTATTGTGGCTCGTTGTGTCGGGCTGGCTTCCGCCCACAACAGTCTTATAAGGCACGGACCTTGTTACTTTTGTAGCACGTAGGCACATCTATCTCCATTTTGCAACGAATCTTGGGCATCACCTTGCCGGAAGGTTGTCCGTGTTTAATTCACCGCATCTCCAGTTCTGTCATAGTTCAAACAGATTTGAAATCTTTGAGCGACGAGCTTTACGTAGGCCCTTTAGTCTTTGAAAGTGTTTTACTCTGATTGTTTGATGTGTTTTTGATGTATAGAGCCTTGGTTGCATTTTAGCTTAACAATGCAAATCAGATGAGATCTCATAGATGTGGATTCCATTCATATAATCTAGGATAATCAAACATATTTAATGCCTAACTTTTGTAATTTATTATGATCAGTAGGTTAAGCAAACACCTATTTTAAGCTTCTTGCGTTAAATCCGCCTAAATGCTATTAGAGATATGAATCAGTTGATGTAACAGTCCCAAACAAAATAAGTTGCGTAATAACGAAGCCCTAGAACTGAATCAAACGATCCATTTCTAATCAGAGGCCTTTGATGCTGACCATTTCGACATCGAACCGACTTTCAAATATTTCTCTTCATAACACTCCACCATGTGTTTGATTTATGTTCACCAACGATGGATATGACTTTTATTTTATGAGATATTAAGAAAGCGTTTCTTTGCAATTATATGCATGTAAATAAATAAGAATCAATCAATCAATCGATCATTCAATCGTTTATTTGCACATAAAAACATAGTATAATGCATGCAAATATATTTATATGACACATTACACCACCGCTAATGTCAAAATTAATTACACAATCTCAAAGAAAATACATTACAATATATATAAAAAAAACTAATATTAAGTTATATGTATTATATGTCAGCAATATCAATTTTAATTTGGTTTTCAGGATAAAATAACCGGCCAGGTGCGAGTCGGACTCGCCCACCGAGGGTTACGAACAGATTTAACAATTTTTTTTTATTTTTTACAAGTTTTCCCCTGTATTTGTAGTGTAAGACTATATAACTTGCCAAGTTTCATAGTTCTAGGTCAACGGGAAATACCTTATCAATTTTGATTCCCTTGAGAATGTCGAAATATAAGTTTTTTGCGGCATAAACGACCGTACTTTACGTTAACTTAGAAGTTTGATTTTTTCACAGCTTCAAGGGACTGTAGACCTGAGTATATGGTTTAAATTTCAACTCGATACCTCCACGCCTCCCGAGATAAAGGGTCTTGACAGACAGACAGACAGACGGACGGATGGACGGAAAGACGGACGGACAACAAAGTGATCCTATGAGGGTTCCGTTTTTTCCTTTTGAGGTACGAAACCCTAAAGAGTGATCCTTTTAGGGTTCCGTTTTTTCCTTTTGAGATACGGAACCGTAAAAACATCAAAATTAACTAAATGCCACAGGAGTGATAAACAAAGACGTAGTGGAGTATGTGCAAAAAAATTATCGTTTTCTACACCCATATAGCAAAAAGCAAACGGATAACTATTTTCATTGATGACATATTGACATCCTTGACAAGCGCCATCTGCTGCCGCGTCGTTATTAAAAGACGTATGTCTTTTAAAATTCAATGCACATTATACTGTTATGTTAATGTTACTATTGCCTTGCAATTACATGCTTAATGTTATGGGTTTAGAGTTCAATTTCCTGTAACTTGTAAGAACTTTTCAACATATGCCCACGCCACGCAACCGCCTCGGAAACTGTTTGTATACAATTAATTTCGCAGCCAGCGTCCGAAGTATTTACCACCTTTTAGGACAAATTGCCTTTGTGGAGAACAATCGTATAAACGGTTGGAATATTTGAATATTCCATTGGCAAACAATCGTTTTTTATCGTCTTTCTCACATTGAATAATGGATGACAATAAGTTGGATGCGGCCTAGCTATAGTTGTCTTTTTTCCACGTCTAAGATAGTTTAAATGAAAGAGAACTCAATACAAGAGAACGATAAAATAATTCGATACCATCAGTATCAATAGTTGTTGAGCTGGCGATATGTTCAAAATTATCTATTTACACATGCTCTTGCATTCTTGACTAGAAAGAAAGTCATTCACCTGCAATGTCTAGATAATTTTGCTTTGCTCTTCTAAATGCCTGTATATTTTCTAATACTGCTTTCGTGTAGTGAAATATCGGTTAATATTAGCTTTCAAATGTTACAACGTGCCATGTAGGCCTGTTGGCCAACAATAATACGGCGCGTTATTCAGAGTCCAAAGAAAGTAACGGCAGTTGCGGTTGCTTTCATGCGGTCTCTATATGACGCGTTAATGGGGGATTGCCGTAGAATCCAGAATAATTAGTCGTACCTTTGCCGTGATTTTGCTTCATTCCGTACACTCGACGTATAGACCGCATGGGATACGGTCTGTGTCGTTTAAAAGGAGGTAAATTTCCATAAAAAGTAGCCTATATCAATCGTAAGTTTGTAAAAAGCTTGAGGAAGCTGTTAAGAAATACGGTGTCATAGAAATTGCTTCAGTAGTTTAGCTATAAGTAGGTAACAGAAAGTCTGTGGCATAGAACTCTATGCCTTCTTAGATTAGATTTATGCGTTAACGCTGACAAAATTAGTCGCATTAGTTTCCCTAATTAGTCGTGTTTTATAACGTATTTAAATTTCACTGTAGAATTCAAGACCTGTATAGTTATTGTTTTAATAGTCTTAAATATTGTCAAGCTCTGGCTAGAAAATAGTGAACCTTCACATTAGGTCTATGTAATAGGGGAATTGCATTTCAGATCCAAACTAATTACTCTGTCTGCCGTGCTCTGCAGTTCTTATATGCACAGTTGCATCGGGAATGTAGCATGTTTGCGGTTGTACAGAGGCTGTGGTTGCAGGCTAGGGTGCATTTTCTTGTTGGTCAAGTACACCGACCAGTTTCCCATCTGTCTAGTTTATAACAATCACATAACAATAGATCGTAACGTAAACTAGAATAACTATAGAAACGGACTATTCTAATCATAATGTCAAGGTGTTAGGATACTTAGGATAGATGTTTACCCATTAGGTGAAGGAGTTTCCAAATACCCTCCATTTCAGCAGCACGTTCGTGCTTATTTTGTCGGACTTTTCCTTTCTCTATCGCACGCGCATAATTATATTGCTATATCGCTCGCACAGTGTCATTGACGGCCGTCACCATGGGCGAGACAGCAATATAATAACGCGCGAGCGATAGATATAGGAATTGACGGGTCAAAGTACGAAATTCCCTGTGATAAGCGTCGTTTCTTTACTAAAGACTGTATGTGTGTGTTGTATCTTATCCATATCGTTTCTAGACCTTATATTTGACGTTTCTTAAAGTTCGGGTCGGGCCGTAAAGACCCGACAACAGGTTGAAGTTGGGCTGAGTTTGAAATGTCAAATTTTGGATTTGATTTTCTATCCTTGAACTTTACAATCTCTGTTCGAAACTTATTTTCCGATGATGTACGAATGTTGTATACCTACATAAATGGGATAGTTCTACCTAGTCAGGAGGTACGAATATCTACTCTACATAGGCTACATGAAATGACATGAATATGTACCAGTCTGCGCTATTTCGAGACGGGTGCCATTCTGCCATTAGATCTAGTTGGGATGCCGGCGTTAATTTGCTTTACTAAATCCTCTAATACCGAAAGCTCATTAGCATACTTACACTTACTGGAAAACTTGATTACTGAGTTCCGAATTAAGGTAAATTACACCTCATTCGAAATGTTTGTCGGTTGCCTTATCTTGATTGTAAAATAAATAATAAGTTTTTGGCAAAAATTTCAATTGGTACAAGCTTTTATCGCTAACTGTACTTTTTTTACCACAGGCAACTAATTACTCATCGAGACAATTCTAAAAACCCTAACCACAATTAGGTTGCGTTGTTTCAACACAGAGTTCCTATGGCAACCTCCTGTCTCCATCATCAGATCAGCTTGATGGTATTACCATAATATTAGCAGTAGCTACAACTGACTGTACCTTGGTCCAGTGCACGAGAAGTAAGTAGTGTTTTAGGTGCTAATTAAATAAAAAAACACCGGCCAAGTGCGAGTCGGACTCGCGCACAAAGGGTTCTGTACCATTACGCGGAAAACATCAAAAAATCACGTTTGTTGTATGGGCGCCCCACTTAAATATTTATTTTATTCTGTTTTTAGTATTTGTTGTTATAGCGGCAACATAAATACATCTGTGAAAATTTCAACTGTCTAGCTATCAGGGTTCATGAGATACAGCCTGGTGACAGACGGACAGACCCTTTGGGTACGGAACCCTAAAATTTACACAAACCCAGAAATAAATATTGCTGGTTTATGTCACCTTTTGGAAGCATGCGGTACTGCGGTAGTATTGTAAAAAGTGAAATTAATTTCCGGACGGCATACATTGCCGAGGTGCTATCTAACCTAACGCACACGATGAACATTACACAGTTCAGATACTATTATCCGTATATTCATTCAGTATCGATGAATGGCTGATGCACGATTAGCGACTCCTATCGGTCATACTCGTACAGTCGCCATCAGAAATATCGGAGCGGCCAAGGCGGTCACAAATATCTGAACACGCCTCTATTGTCAACGCGTTAGAGTGCGTGTTCAGATATTTTTGAGCACCTCGGCCATTCCGATATGTCTGATGGCGACTGTACAATACTACCATCGCTAGCGATGCGACTGTTGCGAATATGGCCGTGGCAAAAAGTTAACTTAGAATACTCTGTGTACTCACTTCATTTAGGGCTACCGTTACTTAATAATAATAAGTTTTAATCTCGCCTAAAACTTAACACGTTAAGCTTAATTATTATTACAAATAAATTAGCGAATCTCGCTTAAAACTTATTATAATATGTGTTTACCGATATTTATATGGAGTGAGCACTCTAACTAAGGTTATTATACTTATTTGTCTATGGCATGGTGCCTATCGGCATATGTTCAAAATACTGGTCGTAATATATTTGTGTATCGAAACTATCGAAACAGCATTGAGCGCATGAATGGGCCTCTCTCTTCATTCACTTGTGGCGACATTCATCAGTGGAATAACCGAGCGTAGATTAGTCTCGCAAATAAACGTGACACGAGGCAGCGTATAATTTAGTCTCTTTATTGCAATGCACATAACATTTTTGTCATTATTGGAAAATGACAAAAATGGTCGCGTAGTTCGCGTACTGTGCGGTTGAAGAGGAATAACCTCCCGCGGACGCTTCGGCTGTGAGATGAGCGATGTCGGGGTTTCCGCGAGGGGCTACAGTATGGGGTTCTTCAAAAAAGGAGTGTACAGGCTTTTAAAGGGTCGGCATGCTGGTGTTGCAGGCGTCTATAGGCTACGGTGACTGCTTACCATCAGGCGGGCCGTATAGTTGTTTGCCACCGACGTGGTATTAAAAAAATTGTTATGACATTTGTGACGAAAATTACGACACAGCACGCAACCACACGGCGTTTATTTTATTTTAAGCCCGTGGTTGGCCCGGCTTGACGCTGTACGCGACGTACGACTGCTTACTATGGAAATGCACTAGTAAGCATTCGTACGTCCTACCTACCTACGGCGTTTGTTGCAGACCAGGGCTATGGGACAAACGCCGCGTTGAACGCATGCGATCAACAAAATGTAGGAAAAATGACATTGCGTTTACCACGTACAACAATGTAGTGTCATTAGATTATCTAACTAATGTAAAATAGGTGTGCGGCAAACGCATCGCGTTTAACGCTGCGTTTATCGCATAAAACAACCGCGGGCTTTTTCTATTTAATCTTTATTGCACAAATGAAAACACATGGTATAAAAGTTACAATCGAGTCGAAGAATTTCATTTTCCATGTTCTATTTCGTCATTTTCGTCTCAAAGAAAAAACTGAACACAGACAATATCGGCATGTAGGTAGCTAGTAATTACGTTTTTTAAAGTCGTCAATACGACGATACGACGTGGTTGGAAAACGTGATGTTAAATAAAGCGATCGAGTCGTTCGTAGTAATGAAATTGTCAAAGTAGTGTTGGAAACTGCTCAATACGACGCGACGCGACGCGACTGATCGTTTAGCTGGCAAAAATGTTTATTGCGAATCGAATTCGCAGAAAAGTTATCGATTTCACGATTTATTTAGCGTAAAATATGTTCGAACATAATACGTAGGATGTGTGTTACTTGTGTCGGTATCAAAATTGTAATTTGTAGTAGAAATCTGTGATCGACTGACCCTACTACGAAACGTGAGCGATTGTGTATTGTATGTTTTATCAAACAACCTGCCAATAGTACTATGTATAATAAAAGAAAAATTGATTAAAACTCACAAATCCAAGTAAATTCGGATTAATCCCTTCCGCTTCTTTTCGCCATCGTCCCAACATACCATCCTCACCACTTAATGGTTGGCAGTCCTCAACTGTGCGTTTCTCCAGAAACTTCCTGCCTCGCACAGCTAAACTGTGGAATGAACTGTCGCCTGCGGTATTTCCGGACCGATACGACCTTCATAATTTCAAGAAAAGAGCGTACTCTTATCTTGGAGGCCGGCAGCGCACTTACAACCCCTCTGGTGTTGCGGGTGTCCATGGGCGACGGTGATCGCTTACCATAAGGTGATCCGTCTGCTCGTTTGCCTTCTATATCATAAAAAATAAAATAAGAAAAGTATTTATTAAATAATCTGAATACCTCTGCTCCACCGTAGACCGCATTATCACTTACTTACCATCAGGTGGGATCGTGGTCAAACGCCTGCCTATTCATCATAAAAACAGACCCTAAGAACCCATAAGTAGTTTAACAGTTATTTTAGCAAGAAACTATCTTCCAAAGCTCCACACCCGGCTACAGCACAGGTGTGTACCAACCTTGCGTTTGCACATCTGTACTACAATACAACGTGGGCTAAAATTAGTCCACAGTTGGCATAGTCGTTTGACAAATGTCTGCAACAGGCCTGCATTCGCCAAACGGGTTCCTGCGTTTGACAGATGGAGAGCTTTATGAGAAGGAGCCTTTGATAAACTGTCGAGTAGATTGTCTTCGTGTAATGTTTATCCTAATGATAATGGCAAACTCAGGAAATTTTACAGCTATATAAGCCAGAAATTGGGTACTCGTGTTGCCAATGTTCGTTAGTTCGTTACCAAGTTACCATTCATATCCCATTATGAAAATTGCTGTGGTTCTTCATAAATAATATATCACAAGATTTTAATATAAAAGAGAGCATTATATTATACAACAATCCTGGCATATTGCAGATTCATTCAAATACAACATCTTTTACAGTATTACCAGTGTTACGTTATCGTATCACGGAAATTTATTTGTTTATTAACTGACAAAAGAATGTGTCATTTATGTTTAAGAATGATGAATCAAATATTTTAAAAGACCAATAAAACGGCAGAAAGATGGCATCGATCCAACTCGCAAGAGAATGTGAATATTACACCCGTTCGGCCAAGATCAAGGTTTCTCTATCTATTCACAAAACATTTTGATCTCAACTGATCATGACATGATATCGAGATTCGTAAGTACTTTACCCAGTCGGCCGGTAATCTTATAGGTGAGTAGAAAGTCTAGAAACGAACTTCTCGCAATACAGATTACAGATGGTTTTCAGACTAATTTGCAAGGCAGCTCGGACTGTTATGACTGACCAATTGAGTTTCTCTTTCTACCTACCTGATACTGATTTTAACCCTAAGTCGTCGATATGGTAGCATAGCGGCGGTATTAACACCATAAGAAAACAATGCTCAAATGTCATCGTTGTAATGGAATAGAAACCGCCTAATGCATTTATAGAAGCACCGAGACCGAGATTAATCGTGGCTAGTGGACTGGAAAACACTCCGCCCTCACACGAAGGGGCGTATCTTATTAGTACACTCTCTACAGTTAGGTCGTTGTCGCACGAAAGGCGCAAATTATAGATCTAATCTGCTGATTACTGTTTCTAAGTAATAACTACATTTGAACAACTGTTAATGTAGAAATTGTTTAGCTCGCTTTTCGCTCATTAATGGCTATTACTTTAAGTTTTTACTATAGGTTATAAATATACATTTTCGAATTCTCTTTCATGGTGATATCTCGTGTACAATAGATCAAGGCAATAATACATATAAAAGTTCTAACGAAATTATGCACATTTGAGTCTCTGAACCCACCTTTATTTCATAAATTCTCAAAACTCTTCTACTATACCTTATTGGAAATGAAACGGAATGACAAAGCCAAAAAGTGGTCTATAATACGCCCCATTTGTCTCCCCTGCCGTATTCCTCCCGGCCAAACAATCACACAGTTTACTTTGAGGAAAAATCCTCTCCCGAGAAAGTGTCGTTTCACGCATCCTCGACAGAGATGTCGAGATTCTTGTGTAATTCTCTCTAGACCCAGATTCCTAGGAAGAGGGAATGTCGGCCGACACTGCGGGCCTGCGAACTATGCAGACTTCTTAAACCGAAAGAGCCTATGTCCTTTTTACTGTAAAACGGATACAGTTTTTGGTCGCATCAGCATGTGACTCTTCGTGGGAAAATTCTCGAGAGCAAAGCACAGTGGCTATTAATTTATATTGACCACCGATTCTATACGTATATAAATATAACTTTTGATTACATTGTCTGCGTCTATTCGTTCTCGGAACAGCTATTACATAACGGAATGACACCTTCACTTTCTTCAAAGATGTAGGAATGCCTAGCTAGAATTTAATGCAGGCAAAAAATGCTCATTCTTTTTTTTCAAGCATTCTTCAATGACGAATAACTTTCGGATTCAGTCGTAGCTTTTTTAACACGTTAACAAGATTTTTTGTGACCAAATACGTCTTCTTCAAGACTGCAGTAGGTACAAATTTAGCAACATCCGACCTACGTTTATCAGTTTCTATATTTGGTATACCGATAAGGTCTGTATTCAGCGAACGTCTGCGAGCAAGGATCGATTCAGGTTTCAATCCCCGGCTCATTGAGGCTTAGTCTCTTTTCCATAATGATGTTTTGATTCCACCCTCTTTGAAGTTACTCTTACGCACAGAACCGACACAGTGACGTATAACGTTATTTGAGAATGGATATCAATTAATTACATATAGGTGACGTGATGTTATAAATTGGTTTGTTTTGTTTATTAAAGCCCTCTTTCAGCACTGAAGCCTATGAAGAAAATGGGCGCCAGCGCCACCTCCCAATGGAGAAGCAATCTTCTCGTTTACTAGTGAGCTTTATGCCATAGGAATAGTTTGTCGTTGTGGGAACAAATGGAGATAGCCTAGAAAAAGCAAGTGAAATAATTCAATTTTTCCGATGATTATGCTACGACGCCACACGACTGACTTCCACACCCATTGCAGTGCCCATATGGTAGTCTATAATAATGGGTATGGAGATGGAGTGTCGTAGCTAGACAATGCGTTGTCTTCGCTCTCGAATGTTGATTGATGGCTAAGTCGCGAACATGATTGGAAACTATGCTCCGCTAGATTTATCCACATAGAGGAATTCGTGTCGATCTAAAATTGTGGTACGCCTTATAAATCATAACGTGTCTAGTACTGCTTTCTTAACTGCAGTCTATTTCAATTCTGGGGCACACGTTTTTTCTATCGTTGCGTGTGAGCAAGCTAGTTAAAGTTCGAGGCAGATGTCTCTTGTCGGCCGGACGACGCCTACCATTGTTCGACTTATACCCATATTTACCTAACGTTCGAACGACATGCCATAAGTAGCTCCCGGCGTCCGTGCCACGAATTTTAATAACGTGTAATCAAGACGCATTTTGCCGTCGTTCTCTCCTTAACGACTAGGAAAAATAAGTGACACTTTCAGCCCTGCAGCTATTTGTATAACTGAAACCGAATTACCGTTCATCAAAAAGTCCTTAAAAACGTCGGAGAATTTCCTGGGGAGACTTAAGGGTAACACAGCAGTGGAGAATAGATAAAGTTGGCCTAATGGTGTCCATGGGCGACGGTGATCGCTTACCATCAGGCGATTCGTCTGCTAGTTTGCCCTTCTATACCATAAAACTGTATTAGACTGTAATTGTAACTGTAAGCATCAGCCTAATAAATAATAATACTGTTTTTTTCTTCAACCCTAAAACCACTAGGTTGTTGTCATATGCTGTTATAGGTGTCAGATGTGTGTACAAGAAATCCCGTAGCACTTACGCGTTGGAATGCGAGTTAACTGCAAGTATTGCAACTGCACTAAACCTTTTAATAGTCTAGTCTAGGGCTGTAAACTTTACGACAGCACATCCTCTTAATGTTGGTCACTTGGCAACATCGCGCGTTTCCGCCTCGCATCCTGCCCAGACAACTTTCAGTAGCCCACAGTTTCTAATCACACATTTGACAGCCTGTATTGAAACATGACGTAATCGCCTATGTAATAAGTAATATCTGTTCAACGTTTAGTTAGGTGTATCGATCGCACGGACTTGCAGGTCAGCGACATTCCGTAACTAGCCAAACATTATTTTAGCGCAACGAACGAGCTCGTTTGTGTCCGCTTCAGTTTATGCGTGAAATTGAATAGGGCTTTAACGTGTATGGTGACCAGACCAAGGTCATAAAACGGAAGCTACCGGAGCAATGACTCGATGGTCAATGGCGATTGTATCTCAACAGCAACAACAATTTCAACGAACGCGAACGCAACGCTTTTTTGAGTCTTCTTAATGCAAACATGAACAACAAGGCTAGTCCTCTCTAGTATACAAAATCATCAGTGCCGGAACCGGGAATTCCCGGTTCCCGCTTTACAACGTCAGTACCCGGGACCATTTTCTAGTCCTCATTTTATGTAGGCCGTAAGGCCCGTAAGCCGCAATAAACAAGAAACCTTCACCCAGTAAGGTTAAACAGAAAGAAATGTAGGCATGCCTGATGGTACTTTATTTTATTACATAACATTTTTCAAACAATTTACACGTGGTTCAACGTCCAAACGTTTGTATTGTACTGGATAGTGGATACTACCACTTACGGTTACGAAATGTTTATATTAATCGTCTGTTTCGCATCGCAAGGCGCATCTCACACTTTCACCGACATCGCCTATAGTCCGCGCTCCAACTGGGTCACACGATGGATCGCGGATAATCCGAAGAATGTATACTTAGCTACTATAAAGAAAACCGCTTTACTGCAACTGTACTTACTAACTTCATATTTAGCGACTGTAAGTCTAGTGAACATTATTGCTGTAATGTAAGGTTTTAAATTGTCACAAAAGTTTACCGGTATTGGTATGTAGTGGTCAGTGGAGTGATTTTCAGACCGGACATGTTACTTTCCAGTTCTGGGATTGAAGATGTTTGGGTTAGGAGCAATTTCGAGACGTGTTTTAATTGAAACGCTTGTCAAAGATCAAAGTACTCTTAGGGTCGATTGCACCAAACTGTTTGTCATCGTAAAAGAGTTTGCTAAATTTTTTGTGATTTTTTGTATGGAAGGTTTCATAGTAAACCGCCGCGGCGCGCCGGGTGACGTTGATCAGTCTGTCAAGTGCGGATGGTGCAACTGGCACTTAGTCTACTTCTTAAACACCGATTCCATAAAGGATGTTTGCTAGAATATTACTCTTTTATATCTGAGAGAAAGTACTAGAAAATCAAATCACCAACATCATAACTTGTCATATCTTATCATGTTTCGTTTTTATCTGCCTTGACAATGAACTAAGCTGGTCAAATATTTCTCAAAATAACTTATCAATTTTATATTTTTATTTATTTATTATATTTTTATAGTTTAAGTGCTTAATTTGTATGTCATGTCCTTTTTATATTGGTGAGCAATAAAGAATATTAGTATTGTATAGTATTGTATCAATATCATAAATGCGCTGTGATGAAAATTAGTAGCTTTGTTTAAAATACAATATTCGACTTCCTTTGTTTAGGTATGCCGATTTTGCAGATCATAGAACCTTGACAGTGCTCCGCTAATACGCGTAGGCTCTAAGGCCACAAACAATTTTCATCAGTTTACATTGTAATCAACTTTGCCTGTGGTCAACGCGTTGTGTCATTAGAATTCTTCTTCTAATCGGCTACTAGTCGTTTTTTGGATGAATTTGTTTTTTTTGCTGGAACAGAGCTAACGACATACATATGTATAATTGCTTTAGCGTATGAAATAATTGCTGTCCTGGTAGTTATAAAATTAATTTTAGCCTTGCAGGAATCATTACAATTTGTTCTATTGAACGGTACGTCAATTTGTGGTTTTTGCAACTTAATTGTTTTTTTTTTTAATTGTAACCAAAGATTTAACGTATGCTGTAAAGTTAGTGTGGTTCCTTCCAAGGATTGCGTGGGTTCGGTATTTATACTTGTCATATGATATGACTTCATTGGTCGCTTAGCTCAAATAGTTTTGTGTGTTTAGGCTTTTTTGCCTTCTAACAAACATAAAAAAACTTGGCTTGCGCCTTTAGTAACTCCATTATTGTGTTCAAATGATCACGATCACTAAATACGTAGAAATCTTGTATTTTCAAGGTAGACCTACCTATAGATTATATTTTTTTGTTTCTACTTAAATTTTCAGGGAAATTACTGACTAAGCAACAGTCAGGTGGACCGAAAAATACAATCTGCAATGAGTCAGGGAACTAATCATTTATAGTTTCCTGTACAGATCTAATTTACTGTGCGATTAGTTCCACCAGCCGCGAAAACTTGTTACGTTTCGCTACATTTCCGGAATGCCCTTGAAACTTTATGGGTTTTATGATGACTGTTATCAGTGCATTGCTTTTAGAGCTAAGGCCTGTCTCACACCAGGCAACCCAAATATGATAAATTGTCAACTTGGACACGACCAATCGCGTGGTTTTATTTCAATAAAAGCTCTCACAGGACGCAACTTATCGAAAACTGGTTCAATTTTCGATGTTGGTGATCGAAATTTTGACGTAAAGACAGTGACATAGTAAGTTTTGTTATTGCTTCGATTGTATCTTCAGCAACGGTCGGTATTTTATTGTAAAACCATTGGGAAATGTATGCATTTCTCAGGCCTACACATTTTACCGGAATACGGCGGAGGTGGAAAACTAAACATATATTCCTCATGTAAATTAGAAAATATGTGATGTCGACCATAAGCATAACAGTATTGTGAAGTGTAGGCGGCATCGTAAATATTCGGTGACCGGTTAAATAAAATACATAATTATTCTTTTCTTTAATTTTCAATAGACATTTAAAGAGGTTTGATATCCTACATGTTTTGCTTGGATGTATCGAGACTAAATTAGGTGCCATTTATTTAGTTAAATAGGCCGTTTGACAAGATTGATGTCATTGAATGTTGTTTCCAGCTCAGGTACCTACATACAAATACATTAGTTTCCTGTTTACCAGTATGGGCAAGTCATTAAACAGATTCCATTGGTCTCTTTGCACCACCGTAATTCTAACTAACATATGGTTAGAATTAGCTGCTATGCCCATGTAGAGTGCATCTGATGAATTATGTATTGATGTATAACTATGTAATGACGGACGTGAAGAATTCTTTTCAATCCGCCGCCAGTTTGACTTGTTCTCCTTCCCAATATAGTGGTAGCCGTGGTCGTGAATCATTTCTTGTTCCGTTGTTGTCAAACTCGTGAATGCACCTTTGGTATATTGACTTTGTTACGTATTGTTCCTTTATTGCGATTTCGTGAGGAAGACTATCTCTATCTTTAAGTAGAAGTCACCTTGAAATTATGCCACAGGAAGTGCTTGAATGGATGAGTATTAAATTACTTTATTGTCAGAACAAACATAAGAGCAATTTTAAGTGGTTAATGACAAAACAGAAAAGGTAATCGCACCTGGAAAAGCAGATGGCATGAAACCTGCGCCTGCGCCAGTATACAGAGCAAATGTTTTGAAATTCCGTTGTGCACCCGACCACACCGCGCCGACTAGCAACATATTGTTAATTAATAATCACTTGACACGCGACGTGAAATGCTATCATTTGCGGTCGTCTGCGCATAATCTTTGCGCCGTGAAAAGTTATCTCACGATCATGTAACATTCCGCTCCTGTAAACAAGAGAATTCAAATTTTCTGAACATTCCAATCAGCTAAGATACAATGGCGGATTATGTGGGTGTCGGCAATAAGTCATAATATTGGCGAACAATGATTTGAAGCCTGAAATCGCTGTTCTGATCGATGGAATAGGAGCACAAAAATTAAGCACCGAGTGGATACAAATACAAATGTATTATTCCAATCGCTTACTAAACCAGTCCTGTAGCCCTGCAGTCTGTTTAACCAGTTTAACCGAAACTTTGACTATACGCAAGGTCCGTAGGTCTGATGATTTCAACACAAGTTTGCTAAAGCGTTCAATTTGTCTGCACACGGTAAGCAATGGGAACACACGGTTAGGCTTGCGGAGGTGGCGTGGGCGCCCGACCTCAGAGCGCGCGTGGGTGCAGGTGCCAACGCACCTTTCCAGTTTCCACGGTTGCCTGTTCACCACGCTCACCAACACTAAAACAAGCCAGCATAAGCCTGGCTTCCGATTACGCATAGCTAGAACTAACATAACGGTCTTGTTGTACTAGGCTCTATGAAATGCTGTGTGAATGCTCCCAAGCTGCGATCCGATCGCCCGATCAGCTTGCTGCTTAATTGTTTCGCAATATTGCACTCGCTCGACCTCTTGCATCCAACCAGATTGCCTATTTGCATCAAGTCCTGCGAACCATTCTCGGCTGTCTAATTACTAAGACAATGCAACATACATCTCCCCGTATTTGTCAGCGGTAGCACTTTGCCTTATGCGAATGCATTGAATGCTAACTAATAAGGGCCGGTTATCTGATATCTCGGTGAGCGACTTGCTGCGCTCTTTGTTGGCCGGTGTGAGTTTCCCTTGCTTTTGTTTGAGGGGCTATTGTTGTTGATGAAAAAGTTAGTATTACTATCACTAATAATAAAACGGGACATTATCTTTTCACACCATTCGAGAATATGCTAGCTAATGCTGAAAACTGACTTGGTCGTATTTGTGCAAACATGGTTTGCATCTCGTTTGTTTCTCTTACTAAACTAAGGAAAGGTGTTTCCATAATACGAATAATTAGGACAAACACCCGCCCACTAACTTGCTGGCGTATGGTTCGTTGGTGAAATGTTTGTCTAACTATCGTGTATCTGTATAGGTATAATGTATAGGTATATCCTTTGTGTATCAAGATTTACGGCTATACAAATTGAGCAAAACTATGGCATGATAGCATTGGCACGACCTTTTAAGGTCTGTTAGCGCCAGTTATTTACACCTTGATTGATTTGTAGATACGCAGGAAGTGTTCCTTCCGCTTCTAATCGTAGTCGTCAGTCTATCTTTTACTAATGTATAGTTTAAGAAGGCACATCCTACATGGACCAAAATTTTGCGTTGCGAGTATACACTGATATGAGGGTGATAAGTATGTTACGTGCAATAGCTATCATTGATTTTATTCTTATAGTCTACATCATGCTAACGACGTTTTTAGCTGTTTTGCTATCGACGCGGATGGCCGGCCAGACTACAGTAATGAAGACCTCGGGAGAGAGTGAAGCGTTCGGCGATGCTAATTGCACAGCAATTAACCAGTACAAATTCAGGGTAGAGAGCGGCCTGCCCGCTCTACTTGTCGTATATTATATGCATGAAAGTAAGGCTTTACAGGCGAAACGCGATTTATTATAAAATAAAATGCAAATTGTTTAATTTATGATGACTTTTAAAACCAGGAATGTCAGCAAAAGCATTTTTAATTTGCTCTCGAGAATGCATATTTCTGATGATGTGCTGTCCGTAGAGTTGTGCCATTGTCCAGAGTTATGACAACAAAACGTTCTCGGTGATAAATATTATCTCATACAAAATGGAAAACCTTCTCAAGAAAGTTACATGCAACACTAGATGTCGGTACTGTTGCTTAGTAGGTAGTGTTTACACCGTCTGCATTGTTTCAATTATTGCAGAATACAATGTTATGGATATCAGAATTGTAATTTTTTGCTCGGCTCTTATGAATATTCAAACGCTCCAATCTAAAGCTGACTACAATAGACAATCCGTGAGATCAAACAATTAGTGATCAGCAGCAATGCGGTTCAAACCTCTAATTTCAACTTTCCACACCACTACAGTTTACATATCTTCTCATCTTAGCCCGGACTCGGTTACTACCGAAATTAACTCATAATCCGGTTGGCTGCTTAATCCTATTGGCGATGGCAAAGGCACATTTTTTATCCAAAAACGTCTGTCATCCGACCAACCAACTCGGAGATAAAACTTCGCTTTATTGAAGAGCTACAAATGAATATGATATTTCGTGCAGAAGAAACTCTTACCAGAAAACGGATGCACCATCTCCGGTTTGACAGTCGCACGTCTGAAGTTCTGAACGACGTTGCCACATGTTAGTCATAGTTTACAGCGCTCCTTAAATCTCAGAGCACTTTGATGGCGTCTGATTGGGAGCGAATAGCTTCCTATTCGGGAGTGTCTCCGCGGCCTATTTTTAAACTGCGGTATGCATCGGCATCATTCGGCACGCGCTCGACCTTTCGGCGTTATGATTTGGCCGTGGGCTCTGCCCAAACAAAACATACTGCTCATCTTTGTCACAAATGGGAGGCATTTTTGTTTACTTTTTCATAGATTCTAACTACTGCTTCTAGCCATGTGGTAGCTAAAGCTTAGTGAAAATAATCAATGAGTTGACGTGCAAAATACATCAAGCGCGTTTGCCCCGATGATTTAAATGGATTCATACATATCCATATGAATCAACTTAAGTTCGACGTCAAATCTAGACATTTCGCAGATCTGTTAGGCAGTACAAGATTATGTGCTGCTCAAGGAAAGTAATACTTAGCTCTTTTGAACAGAAATCCTTTTCTTTTGCGTACTATAAAGCAGACGTTATTGATATTGTTGTTTTCCACAGTCTATCTTGTCTCTGCTTACAAATCGGCTTACGGGTGTTATGGATTGCTCTTTATTAGCGCTGAGGGAACGTCGTAGGGATTTTCCGTGCCGATCACTTAATCAGTTTGATCCTGCGGTTTCGGCACTTCGCTTTACATAGATCTTGGGAATGTTTAGACGGGTCATTCTAAAAGTCTGGATAAACTCTTGGTAATATTATTCTTGTGTTTATAACACGTTGTAGCTTTTTCGCCATCGACACAGAAAGGAGGATTTCTTAAGTGCATATTATGATACCAATGTTATACAAATAAACTATGATTCTGATTATTATGTACCTACATATTGTGTTTTTTAATCGCACGCTCTACAGTTCAAAAACCGTGACGGATTTTCATGAGTGAGATGATGTGTCTCAGACTCGCCTCAATGTTCGAAAAATCAATACAAATATTTATGTAATAAATCATTCCTTTCATAATTTTGTTAATTGGTTACATTAAATACTCCTTATCTCTTATAGGCTTATAGCGATATATAAAATATGTCAGTTCACTAATGGCCATTATATTTTACTTAACACACTACCTAATAAGCTTTGATACCCACTTAATCTCACTTATTTTCCAATTTAGCACAGACTACCGTACATCGGTAACCTTTTTCCCCGTTTACACCACTCAACAGTTAACATGTCATGGCTGAGAGTTTACTATGGGATCGCATGATCACTAAATGAAAGTGATCGAGTTTTACACTTGAACATAATAACAATAATTATAATAACAGCGTTATTGCTTAGTTATTAAAACCTACGGTTATGTAGGATTATTAAACAGACCTTGGCATTGATCAAAGTGTAGATAAACTGAATGTCACTTAGCTTCTGTCAAGTAAATCGGTCAAACATTAAACTACTACGATCTACATACAAAATGGTACGAACTGCTGGGCATAAAGTAATTTATCAGATTTTGGGCTGCAAAGCAGTACGTGAGGATATAACCAACAATGTTTGTCGTTTAATTAATCTCCGTTGTCTTATTCCAGTTTGACAAATGTGATAGTACCTACTCGTACGTTAGTAGTACAATGGGACAATAGTCAGTTGTTGTTGTGATAACTGTTAACTAACACAGCCAGTGGCATGGAGCCAAGTGTGCTAGATCAGCCGCGGAAGGCTTAAAGCCAGTCGGCGAGATTTTAGGTGCCGCAAGGTATCTTCAACAGAGAATCTGTTTCTAAAAAGCTATACAAATTGAACGACTATATACGAATTGAAAGTGATATACATAAAGCAAAGTATATTTACAAGATTAAACTTAATGACGAGTTGTCAATCAGTCAAAACCTTAATTTAAAGGGGCCCACCCAGTCCGCCGGACGATATCGGCCTGTCAGTTAGAACAAAGATTTGACAATTCCGAACAACTGACAGGCCGGTATCGTCCGGCGGACTGGTAATGGGACTAATGGGTGGGCCCCTTAAGCAAACCTTACTCCATAGATTAGTATATGTTATTTCTGTAATAGATAAGAAACTCTCGGACATTTCACGTTCACGTCTCTACTAGTGCTGCCCCTAGCGGTCCTGCTCTCAACTAATGAGACTGTATATGCAGTAAACACGCACACATGTATACACACACACACACACACACACACACACACACACACACACACACACACACACACACACACACACACACACACACACACACACACACACACACACACACACACACACACACACGTACTTATGGGTTCTTTACCTACATGTAACAACTTTAATATTGGAAACTGATTTATGTAGTATAATCTTTGTCGTACCAATTTCCATTTGCTTAGAAAACTACATAAATCAGTTTTTCAGAATAAATAGATGAAAACTTATGTTGAATCAAGTACAATATATTATTTATAAGTACCTACTTATTTACATACGTTCCATTCCAAGTAACTAAGACACATGCAAATACAGCGACGCTTTAAGCGCACTTCCGTGAAAATAACTTAACAGCAAGTATGTAACAATTTATTTCCTGACTATGTTTTAAACAATAATTAGAGGCAACCTAATTCATTTCTTCTTCTTGATCCCAAAATAACTTGGAAAGCTTCAATAGTTTGATCCAACTTTTTTTGATTTAATTTAGATCCATTTTTGTCGCATATTTCATAGTTTTGAGAACATTCAAGCTTTTTATCCACAATTTGTGGTGCGGTGATCTGGGTGTTACAGCGCATTAGATTAGGTAGATTTTCCTTTTTTAGGTTCACTGAAATTGCCATTGACAACATCGAAAAACTTATCGAAGAAAAGCACGATACCTGCCGTGTCGCAACTTTATTCTGAAAGCTTTTTAATACCTGAAAATATATTAACAGTTAAGATGTTATCAAAAGTATAAAAAGGTTATTTTACAGCGAAACAGGACAAGTGTTGAGCATGCATTTTAAGGGTGTGCTATTGTCACATTTAATGTTAGGTAACAAGAAATCAGTGAATCGGGATATTATTCATGTAAAATGTCGACAAAGGTAACGTATTGTGGTTGGATTTTATCAGTAGATGTATGTCTTTCTAATTTTGGCAGGTTGTAGTTGATTTATCAGATTAAGACCTAGGCACGGAAAATAGTATCTTAATTATGATAATCAGAGCAACGTGTATGACGGGCCTTACGGGCACTAAGAATGGTGCTAGTTCAACGGCTGTTATTTGAAATGTTACAATGTTCCATGTTCCATCGCCAACATTTCATAAATATGCTTTGCCCGAAGCCTCTATCAAAGCTTTTGATAAAGATGAAATAATAAATAAATGTTCAGGAGGTATATATATATTATAAACTCGAAAATTTACTTACCTTGCCCTTATACCGATGTACATACAAGAAGGTACACAGATTCGGCGCGGCCCGGCCGGCATTGCTTTTCATCTTGCCTGCGTTGGTTTGGTTGAATGAGTAAGAGCACAACTCAACACAACTTACAAGGTTGGTTGTGATATAAAGAAACACTGTTTGTTAATATCTTAACATAAATCTGACCAAAAATATGTTTAAACGGAATTTATATTAAAAAACAACTTAGAAATAATTTCAAAATTTCCCGTCAAACCAAACGTCATTTGGTTTTTTTATTCGTCTAAATACGTCAGTCTGTCATTGTACGGTGTTTGCACTACATATTAAAAAAACTACTTTTACGTTTCAAATTTATTTTGTTTCCTAGTTCATTTGCAACGTAAGGTTAGTAACACTATCAAAACATTTTTTATTAAAATATATTCTTCTAGATTTAATTAAATACGATTAAGTTACCTGCTTAAATATTTGTTTTGGTATATTTTGTTTTCTACTATCTACACACAAGAATGATATCTAGCCACACTCAGCCCTCCTTATGCTAAAGGCGGTATCTCAAAAACGAATGAACTGGAAATGGAACGTTATGATTCAAATTTAAGGTACTTATTTGCATGCAATCTTCAATTGAGATACCGCTTTTTAGCTCAGCAGGGCACCACGGCTGAGGAATATATGTCCAGCATAACCCAGAGATGGCATTATTATCAGCATTACATTACTCCTCTTCAGAGATACTATACCATGCCTTACTCTATGAAAAGCAAAACATAAAAAAAAACCTCGTTTAAACGAAACTAAGTAGAATGTAGAGTCGTTAAAATGCATACTTTAGTCTGTGACAAAAATAAATATACTTTGGTAGTGCAATCACGAATCTACTAAATATCAACAAATT
Organism: Cydia strobilella; assembly: GCF_947568885.1. Classification (NCBI taxonomy): domain Eukaryota; kingdom Metazoa; phylum Arthropoda; class Insecta; order Lepidoptera; family Tortricidae; genus Cydia; species Cydia strobilella. Next base: position 20,057,563 of record NC_086044.1, read on the forward strand.
CTAAAAAATCTCTAGCTACTATGTCACACAAGTCGTAAATGTCGTTTCGTTTCCACATCACTTTCAATTAAGTGTTTAATTCTACCCCACCAATAAATACGCATTCTTGAGGAACATTCTTGCTAAATGCACTTTATGCTAATGAGGTAATGACTATGCATTACGCAGCTACCTGATGACCTTACAGCGATCGCTCGTGAATGGTTTGTTTACGTTGGTCTATTACCACCAGTACTACCGTACGGAACTTAGGTGATGTTGTGTTTTGTTTGATCTACTTCTTACTTAGATAAAACTAAAACACGTAACAGGTCATACACGAAAATTTTCGTCAAATGATAGTTGGAGCTTCCCTGCAAATTAGTCCCACTACCATTTTCTGCAAGTACCCATATTCCATTTTCCTCTGGGATTGATATGATAAACATGCTTTAAATTATGTGTTGTGCATCTCTCTCTTTTGTATTTCAAAAGCAAGTGTTACCGCTGTTTTACAGATAACAATCATATGTGTAAAGTCGTGTCCAGGATTTTTCAGATGAGAGATATGCGAAGCAGCTGAACATTGAGCGAGGTATAAGCTAAACTAACTTATATAGCTAACTCGCATCCCTATAGGAAGCCTTATCTTAGTTGGAAAAGCAGTCATAAAATCATCATAATTTATTACCACTGCAGCATACTTATTTATCTAATAGTATTTGTATACTATCAATAGACAAGCAAAATTGGTAATTATTGAATTGATATTGATTGCGATACAAGTGGGTCCCGTCCGCAAATGAGCGCAAGGCCTGGTCACTTAACGTTTAATGCGTTCACAATAAGCGGACGTTGCCATAACGCAGCGGTCGACAATTATTGTGCTGTTCAATGCGTGCTGTGCTGACAGTAATGTCCATAAAGTAGACACAAATGGGCCATCCATGACTGACTGTATACAGACTATCAAGAATTGGATTCACGACTTCTTACCAATATCAAGACATCGCCCTAAAGTTTTTAAATGAAAAGTGAGCGCAATGATCAAAAGCCAAAATGCTTTCTTACCTTCTATATTTGACGCACCGCGGAGCTGTTTTCGAAATTTATTTTGGTTTGCCGACTCCTACCTTTCTCGCTTTTGCAGTTCTTTTCGTTATCACTTGTAGACTTGGTACTGGTAGACTGATCATAAGTACACGATTTTGGTTTCAGTTACATTTTTAAACTTTTTAACGTAACTAGTAAGGAGAGGTTAAAGAAGCTGTGGTTATCTGATTGACTAATGTGCCTATATTTGTATTGTATGTTGCTTTATATTTTTCTACTTTTTTCCAATTTTTAGTGTATTTTCCCCATTCCTTTTTGTGTAATATATTATATGTTTATCCTATTAATTTTGTATGTATTTATATCCTTTATCTTTCTGGTACCTTGTTGTACATTTTGCTACATTTGTCACCCTCTTTTCACTTTCTCCTCTCATCTACTCAAAGGTTAACTGGAAGAGATCCCTCATAGGGATAAGTTCGCCTTTGTACATCTTATTATTTGTACCATGTAATTTTTAATGTGTATATTTGTACAATAAAGAGTTTACTACTACTACTACTACTACTACTACTACTAATGTAATGTTTTTTTGTTACAGTCGAAGCAGCGCGCATCGATCAAATGGCTGCTGTCGAAGGCGTTCAACAACAGGGTCCCGGATAACCTGCAGGAGCCCTTTTACAGGGACCATGAGGTAATCATCTTCAACAATATCATAGATATTATTCATGTCAACTCGTTAAGAAACGTTAAAGTTTTGATTGCCAATTGACGAGATTTGTCAAAGATTATTCTAGACAAGATAATGGTCAACATGGAGCAAAGCATATACAGAAAGATATTACCTATGTAAGGGCTGTATTTTGTATTTACCGCGTCAAGAAATTGTAAAATATATTTCCAAACAATTTCTCAAAGGGTATTTACCACGTCATACACCGCCTAAGGGTAGGACCTTCCAGGCTTCCACCCACACGCCTCAGCAATCTCAGCACTTGTCTATCAAGTTGTACTGTACCGTTTGATTACATGATAGGCTGGTTGTACGCTAAACCTGTATATTTTGTGTTTCTGCGAAATACCTGTCTTACATTAACGTCAGCATGTTATAAGATGAAGCTCTTGTTATTTTTGTTACGACCTTTTGCTACAAAAACTCATCAATATTTAGATAAACACATAAGTTTATCTAAATAATTATCGTTAAATTTAATACACTTAGCATTCATTTTAAATTAATGCAGCAGTATTATATAGTCCTCATATCCCTAATTGCATCATCACAGCCCGCGTGCCAAGCACTCGCGGTCGTGGTCCGAAGACAGTTAAAGTTTCACTGAATCACGGTACAGATACTCCAGCTTAGATAACAGGTCTTTGACCCGCACTAACTAACAAAAGTCGTCAATGCCTGTTCGCTTCTCACGTTTGCTTTTCACTGCTATTGTTTAGCCTTATTTATTTGCGCGAGGAAAACCGCAGCTCGATTTGAAACGGCCACTTTGTTTCTTAAACGAGTTATTTGACAGTTTATTGCTCCTGTCTCCTGTCGTAAATATTTTGTTTAAAAATAAACTTTCGATCTTTTTCTGTTATGTTTGTATTTGTAATCAAAGAAGTACTTTTAAATGACGCAGATGTAGATCTTAATGTTAATTAAATCAAATTGTGTTTAATTGTTTTCGCTTTTTACAACATTAATTGCTGCCTGACCTTTCCTTATTGCGCAATAAAGAATTTCTTTCAGTCCTAGTTCTTGGGTAGAACATAAAATGGCTTCATACTTGCGTAGCTGGGTTTGTTTCGAAACATAAGGTACGTGTTTTCGGCCCCCAAAAGCCAACATCTATTTCTCACTGCTTCCGCCGCTGTTCGTTATTTACGTTACAAGACTATCAAGTTAAGTAACAAGTTCCCTTATCTCAACCATTTCGTTTGTTCGTCTGTGTTATAAAGTGATTTCTTTAGATAAAACGATTACCTAATGTTGGAAATGGTTACTAGGTACTAGGCAAACATACGGGATACTTGAAATACTTGTAATGGTAGTTATGAAAACTTGTGTTGTGGTTATGACCTACATTCTGGGACTTTGGCTAATGTTTAATGTTCCACAAAGTCGTGTTTCGCTTTTAATGTCAAACAATAAGTATAACCCTTGCACGATTCTTCCACGAAAGTTTTTTGTTTACACCTTTGTAATAAAGTATTATTTTGCGTGTATTATATGTATTTACATCCGTTTAACTGTTTCCAAGTGGCGATCTCATAAACGGTCCATTTCTAGACCCTTTATTATTATTATCGTCCACAGGACAACAGGCAGGTGATTAATATCTTGCGATGTTGAACTACACTTACCTACACAACTTGAGCTTTAGCGATTTCGGTCCAAATGCCGACCTTGAGTACGTCTATTTTTGCCAAGAAAGTAAGGTAAAGCATGATATTGATCGTAGCATCATGGAGTTGGTAGCGAGCGTCACGCGAGCTTCAGTATGGAGGTGCATGCTCACTGGCTGGGAGTGCCTTGCTAAATGGGCCATTCCGATGATTAGTGGACCTTCGTGTGTGTTAAACAAATTATACGCGACGTGAGAGCTTTCAAATTATCTGTACGGTTTGTTCGTTACCCTATTAAACTATCCGTAACCGAATGAAATGTTAATAAGCTAGCAGGCTTAACCTCCGTGTTAGTGGTATCCCTCCGAAACTCCTGACGGAAAACTTTTCCCTTGTTGGTTTTGCGGATTAGGATGAGTTTAGAATACCAAGAAGTATCATTATCTCTCGCCGGATATCCATTAACAATTGTTATTGCAAACGGGTTCAAGGGCCAGAGCTTCGGAAATATCTGCGAGGGATGTGAATTCCCTGGAAGAGCTAAAGGATTCTCAGACAGACAATTAACCGACGCTAATTTCTCAGTTCCAGACAAGTTATTTTGGATTCATGTATTCCGTTTGCAGGTTCGCTATTTTATGAAGCTTATAGGTACTCAGACGAAATAATACTTATTACGGTATACGAAGTTTTGGGAGATCTTATCTACCCTAATGCGAATTCCCACCTCGCTCGAACAGGCGAAGTCAGTTTGAGCATGAAATACGATGTAAAATTTCTAAAATGTAGGGCGGCTACGTATTAACATTTATCGGATTTTTCTACATAGGTCTGCGCATGAAACTTGAACCCTCGCAAAAGGCCGTGAGACACTTCGACCTAGCGGGGTTAATACACTGTAACATGGTGTTGCTATTGCTGAAGATACTTTTTAAATGCTCCTAAATCTAAAGGCAATTGAACGATTTACTGCACTCGAACGATTACAATCAAGTAAATTGCTAATCACTGCCTTATAAAGCCCATCAGGGCAACAACACACGTCTCGAGTCACGAACAAACATCGATTTATTGTAATACGCCACCCACACTTGTTTCCTTCGCCGACGAGTTCATATTTTACTCAAGTATAAATATGAACTGAACGTGTCCCTTTGAAATTCTAACCTGCAGTTCTGCTTTAACGACAACGTCCCGAACCGTTTTTCACGATGGAAATAACCTCTAACGAATGCAAGTTTGTAAAGATGTCAAAACCAATTTAACTTTGCTTTTTTAAACAAAGTTTTTGAATACTGAAGTCTTATGCTTATCGTTATAAGGGTGCTTTTGTGACGTTCCGGTTAAAATAAAGAGCAATGTTATCCGTGTTCCATAAAAATAGTCAGCGCCATTTCCGCCATCGGGAAACTGATCTTTTGTTCTTTTCACCGTTGACCGGTGACTCAGCTGTTTTTGTCGCATTCAAAAATGTTTCCTAAATTATTTTTAGATCGTCACATTTTCCTAGTATTATAATTATTTTGTTACCTGTCCAGTCAAAGCATAATAGTATCAATTTGTGAGTCAACTTAATGGCTTTGTTCTATCCCATCTTACAATGAGTCAACTTTTGCAGGGATGTAATTTGTTCCGGTCCTAATGATTCATCCGCTTAGTTTAATTCAGTTTTGACACTGATCAGTAAAATTTGACCTAAATTTATAAGTAGCTGTACTGTGCCGATCTAAATGCATCCGTAGGTACAATTAGTTGAAATGGACGATAGCTTTTAACTTGAGTAGGTAGGTACCCGTTTAACGATTTCAATTCTGTTTCTATTTCTATTTTTAATACTTCAATCGGACAACATTCTTAGTTTTTAATAACGCATATTAATTCCTTCGATATCCCAGGCTTTCTGTATAGTAATAAATGGTTATCTATATACACTATTGACGATATTGCTCATGGATATTGCTTTTGCGTTCATAAAGCCAATCTCGAAACATGTGAAACCGCAAGTTTATGCACTTTCGTACCCTGGGAACTTGTCGGAACCTTTTCGCTTTGAACTAAGGCACAGTTTGTCGTTGAAACCTAGGCGGCTAACAGATGTGCGAAACTAGTTTTTGCTGGCTCGCGCTGTGTTTGTGATGACATCCAATTTGAATTGCAAGCCGTATAAGAACATTGTTATGACACCATTAATAATGTGGTAGTTAAATGGCAATATTGGTATTGCCTATGCTATAATGCCGTAAATTGAGCACTTTGTGTTCTATTAGCTGACTAGGGTTCATCGTAAGAAGCAAGTTATTATGATCATAATGGTTTCGTTCAGTCTAAATACATGCTATAGTAAAATTCGCTGGCTATTGCAAATTATTGTAATCAAGTGTGATTCTATGACAAACTTATTTACGGTTCATCGAGTATTAGCTCCAAGGTTACAGGATGTTAAAAGCTCACAGGATGTTAAAAGCTGAGGGAGTATAATAGAATATGCTGGTTTGAAAACAGCTGTTTTGAACTGACTGAATGAAACGGGTTTTAGACTTTTAGAGCGCGCGAAAAGAATTTACAACCAGGCGGGCTAGAGCAAGCTGTATTAGCATTTCATGTAGCATCAGTTAGCATGTAAAGTAAATCCTGCTCTTTCTCACGACGTTGTAAATCTCACATTAGACATTGTCTATTCGCACGACATTTTCTACTCGTTTATTATATAATTTCACTTTGGATTCGTAAAAAAAAAGTACTGTGTAGTTAATCATATCGTAGCCTATACATGAACCATAGAGTAACTGATACTAGAGCGGTACTGTCATAGTAAATTTTGTAACCCCAGTAAATTCACTGCCATCTGTCGACACACTTTAAAACTAAAAATGAAGATTTATAAAAATACAATAGAATGTATTTAAATATAGATAAATGATTTTTTTTATTTGCATTAATTATTTTTATGATTTTGACCCATGTTCTTTCACTGATATGCGTTAAAATTGTTAAATAACAAACGAAACCGTCAACGCCATCTATACGACTGTAGGCCAAAACTAGTAGCGCCCTCTGAACGAGAATCAAATTTTGTTGATTTTCGAGGCACGTTTTTTTCTTAGACTGTATCCATCTATTACGGAGTTAGAATCTTTGCATGAACGGATTGAACGGTCCAAGTAGACCAAAGGCATTGAAGACCAAGGTACCTACTTGAACTTTACAAATATGTATGTACATATATCTAAATCGGGAAACTAATTTTCCCCTTTTTCTTAAATGATGATCTAATAAGAGTAATGAGACTAATGATACAGTCCAGATAATCTCATGTTTACAAATGGTCTCAGGAACTGCTGTACTCGTATTGTTACACGATACAGTCTGCACGATGAAAATCGTGACGCTCGACGTCCGTAATCCGCGGAAACACGCGAGTGCTTTCGTTTCGATCTCGTTTTGAGATCGCACCGTTATCGACATGACCTGTGAAGGTCGGGCCGCATGCACTTTTCGACAAACCGGTAGCGTAAGTACGTAGAAACTCGTAACTATGCCAAATACAACTTGATGCGATCAGATATCGTTTGATGCAGGTTGGATACCCCATTTTGCTGTCAAACAATTCGCTGACTGCTAACTAGAACTAGATACGCTGTTGTAGATAAGGTCCGTCGTAGATTAAAATACTATTTTATATGTAAAGTACAAGATACACGTTTGTACGAGCTAATAGGATTTATCGACCTCTGGCTTGTCCGATATGGTATCTGGGAAACGAGCTATTCATAGATGTCAGTTGCAAATTTTGACAGTCCTGACTCCCTTCCCCAATTCATAGAAATTTTTATGCAGGATATCTAGATATCTCAGAGAGGTCAGTTCGACGAGTAAGTCGGTTGTGTTTGCCATTAATTGTAGAGATGTATCTGCCTCGAATAATAACTGAAGGAAACACAAATCAATGCTGACACTTCGTGCTGCTTTCTCTGGCGTGTATGTCTTAATAACGATAAACTTTCTCAACGCTGGCTTTTAATTAGTTTCCATTAATGGCATCTGTTTCAAATTTGTCTCGTGTTTAGAATATAACGGTATCCAATATCCACATTTCTGTGCTCTTCTCTCTGGCGCAAATATAATAACGCGTGGAGAAGCTTTCATACGGATACAAACAAAGTTTATTGTGGTAATACTTTTTCGTCCTTCACTTTGATATGATATGTGTATATCACATCAGGTACGAGTACCTGATGATCATCTTACTCAATACTCAATATTTTATTGCAAATTCACAAAGTAATTGTACAGGTAATTGTATTGTATCTTCAATACTTCTAGTGACAACTGACTGACTATTCGTAAAACGTATTGCAAAGACAGGTCCACCGATGGTCTGTAAAGAGTTTTGCTGCTGAAGAGAATTTCTGTGGCCGGATTAGAGTCTCGTAAGTAAGTAGAAAGTTTTTTGTTTTTACTCGATACCTACAGATTGTAATGTTAATGGGCAATTAATATAGAGTCGAAAAAGTAATGCTTGTTTCCTGAATGTTAGCGATCGCGACTCACAGAAGATTGATTCCAAATAATTTTAATTGTTTGACATAATGTTAACAAAGTATGCGAACGGATTTGTGTTTATAAAATAATCATATGTTGTAATGGTAATGTTTTACGTTCGCTTTATTATGATTGCTTTTCCGTTACAATGTTATTCCTCTTTTGAACAGTAATAGTTAACAGTAACACGTAATTTTTCTCGATTTGAGTGTGGCATTAGTATTGTACGACTTACTATTGTGTCTGACATCTGTGACGTCTTTTTTACAGGGTCAAGGCGTTTTACTTTCTTTCGAATTATAAACTTTTTTAGTATGTGATAAGGTTAACTTGATAAAATAAAAGGTATTTTATCCCAATCTTTCTAGCCGGAACTTTATTTTTAATTTTATATTTTTAAAAGCTAATGATAACGTCTTTGTTAATTGTACCCAAATCCTAAACTTTTATATTGTGCACAGGAAAGACGCCCATTTTCCGGAATGTTTTTGTACCATAACGTCTTTAGAAGACCTTGGGTGACGGTGACGTTATGTGTAGTCCGTTTTATGCCGTGATTGTTTATTTACCCAATTTAACAGCACAGGGCCTGAATTCCGATATTAAGTTCAGAGTAGTCATCAAGATCTCTATACAAAATCCATACAACATGATCGAACGGCACGCAGGAACGCGTTGTTCGGGAAAGCCAACCATAAAAATCACCTTCACGTTCTTAAACATGACATAACTAACAAGAAGTTCAGTTCACAACATGTTTAGTTTACCGAGACCATATTTGATGTTCCAACGTATTGTGCCCCGGGAATCCGACCGACTCGTATTGGAGTACGACTGTACGACCCTTCGCGACGAGGCCAAGGTTAGGTCGCACTATGACGGCTATGGGACTCGGTTTCTATTTAGCCAAGACCAGAATAACCTGACCTGTGATTGCGAGTACTTATTACGCGTCTAAAGATTCAATTATACAAGACTACGAGTACGAGTTTTGTGAATAGATAGCGCTTGTGGATCGATCGAATTTAATAAACATGGAGTCCTTTACAGCCTGTTGCTTCAGATAGCGATTACCTGTAAAATAGGTAACGTAATGGTGTTAACATGTTTAACATGTGAGCTATTGAGCTAAAAATTTCGTTACACACCAGTGGATGAATCTCTATCAGTAGGCCGAGCATATGATGGACGCGACAGTATCTCGCCGCGAGATAGACTACCCGTCTTTTGCTCACTGTATGAATTAAAGGGGGACGGGTAGTCTATGTCGCGGCGAGACACTCTCGCGCCAATCATGTGTTAGCCCGGCTGACGGGCACCATCAACCCAGAAAGCTTGTTACATGCAAAGCATAGCCCACTTCGCGATTAGTTCAAGTCATACGGGTTTATCTACTGATGTTCCGTCGGAAAGTTTCCGAAAAGATGAAATTTCCACGTGGAAAAATTTCGGAAACATGGGAATCTAAATTTTCCGTTTCCATAATAAAAGTTTCATGTAACATTTCTTAACGTTACCTACTTTTGGAAACTTCGCAGTCGATAGACAATGAAGAAGACGTTTTGAAGTAGCATTCTAATGATTATTTTAACACATTTGGTTTCGTTCACGCTTTTAATAATACGCTAAATATGTCCAGTGAATCAATATAACAACCAACCGGTTTCTTGTTTACATTGCGTTTCAAGGAGCGGCTGTTACGACTAAATAATCTATCATAGTCGATACACAGAAAATAATAATACACAGAATACAAAGTACAGTCGCCATCAGATATATCGGAGCGGCCAAGGTGTTCACAATATCTGAACACGCACTCTAACGCTTTGACAATAGAGGCGTGTTCAGATATTTGTGAGGGGTTTTTTCCGATGGCGACTGTACGTGAGAATTACAAATTTAGATCTAGTTTCTGCCGCGACATGCACATTTTGAATGCATAAGCGAGTCGTCGACAGTTAAATCTGCTGTCAGACTTCTGTACTATTAATTTTCTGTGCAATAGCCAATATAAATGAAGAGGGCGACATGGTGACGTAATATGACTGAAGTCTAGATTTAAAACGGGGCAATGTTGACACTGCCCACTGAATCATTATTCATATTCGTACATATTAAACATGTGTCCAGTTATGGAAGGTTGTCATTGGTTACATCATGATGTTTTCATTTGCATTGATCTCGTTTTCAAAACTATTTAAAACCAATTTCAACCAATTTCAAAGTTTTGAACCCGTTTTGAGGATGTTCTAATTCTCTGTCGTAGTTTCCTCTGACGCACCTGCAAATAACAATCGAATTGTAAAATTGTACTTAATTGCAAGCGTTATTATAAAAGCTTTCCGATGTCAAAAATTATCAAACCATGTAGAAACATTAATTTTTGTTGTTTTTGTGGAACTTTAGGGCGGTGGAGGGTCTGCCACCTTGTGGCCTAAATCGGCAATTTAACTTGACAATGGCACTTCGCACCAATGAAGAGAGGGCTTTTTTGCTCTTTAGCTTATTTGTTTTGAGACCCAATTACAAGTTGACTTACACAATACGTAACTATTACGTACCTTGTCAACTTTTTAGAAATTATTGTTCAGCGAAAATCGTTTATCAAACATAATTGACGTATAGCTCTATCCTGCCCATCTATCAAGACCGCATTAGTCTACAACAATTAAGCAATTTTATCGTTGTATCAATAAACGACCAGTCGTTAGAATTGTCCATAACTGCATTGTCAGTTTTAATGATAAATTGAGCTTCCAGATTTCCGTGGGAGGGATTTTTTAGTTCAACGTAGTATATGAATCTTATGATCTTCGGAGAGTGACAATGTCTCAAAATATTAATAAAATCCATCAAGCCATAGTTTATTTTATATATAACACCAAACGAATCCTTGGAAAATTGTGGCCTGGCGTTGGGCGGTGATTGTTCTCAAGACGTATCCGTCAGTCTCATTAGTCCTACCTTCATTGTCAATCGAACAATAAAAGTTGTTATTATTGTCAATTTGAATGATATTAAGCCGTCAGTTTTCCGTGGGAGGGAAACTGTCGCTGAGCGTCGTATGAATCGGCATTCGGGTTAATGTGCAAAAACGGAGCCAAGATCGTGCCGCACGCAATTATATCTTGCGTAATGTTGCTTTAATCCTCGTTAGACTAATTACTCTTAAAACGAAGTATATGAGGTTAGAATGAAGGGCTGTAAGACAAGCAGAATAAGAAAAAGTAAATACTTTAAGAGGCGATATGAATAGGAAGGAAGTGAATCATTAGCTGACGGGTGACGAGAGATACAGAAGAAACACCACAAGCAAAATTTTGATTAGAAATGAATTTGTAAATGTATATACGGTGTACCGTGGGTAGTTCGTGAGGGAAAGGAAATGTGGGTCATATTATGGCTCGAGTTTACCATGATGAGTCCGGTAACCGCGTGAGTGGAAAGTAAGGGCTAACGAATAATGATAGTAATAAGTTGTTTAACGAACAGTTGTTATTGAAGGAGTATCTTTTTGAAGAAGCTTAAATATTCACGGCGTAATGGAAACGGTATAATAATATGCCTTTAGAGAGAGTCTAATATGCTGTTTGCTTAAGATATTCACGAGAACGTCTACAAGAAAGCAACGAATTAAAGAATTCTATCTAAAGAATATTTTCATAAATTAATACGTTTTATTGTTCTCTTTATTTACGTTCAATAAATAACTTTGGGTAAACAGGCTTTGTGAAGAACAAAGGCTAGGTTCACACGGCGTTAATTTTTCCCGTATGCCGTATACGGGATTTTATCGAATACCGTAGTGACAGCAAAATTTGTATGGCAACTTTTAAAATCATTCACACGGCGTCTATGCGGGAAAGCCGTCTATTAGCCGTGTGAACGATTTTGTAAGTTGTCATACAAATTTTGGTGTCACTACGGTATTCGATAAAATCCCTTATACGGTTTACGGGAACAATTTACGCCGTGTGAACCTAGCCAAAAGGTGTGGTAATCAGATAACATTTAGCCATTATAATCGTGCTTTTAAGAGTGACGTCATAATGGCGTCTAGCCGACCGCGCCCGTCGGCAAGGTTATGTTGTCACCCCGCATTAGTGACGTCATTCTTCTACCCTTGAAGCTCTTGCATAACTGGAGCCGTTCATATTGAGGCCAATATGGCGAATATTTGAGGGCTTATGATTAAGTGCACCGGCATAAACTATGTATACTAAAGACTTAAACAAGATTAAGAACACTATAGCAAGGATAATCTTATCTTCTACTTCATGGACGCCTCCTATACAATAGCAAATTATATTAAAGCCATTCGACCACACTTAGATCCTGACGCGATTTGAATTGTACAGGAAGTTTAATTATGAATTCGACCATGTTGTTTAAGATCTGTATACTAAATTACCCTTGGACTATTCTTATTTATTTTCCCCTCACTAGCTCGGAAAGTTGTCTTTTATCCTTCAAAACAAGCGGGGAAAAACACGTTTTATCCACTAGTGGGGAAAGTAATTTGACCTTGGATGGAGCATGTTTAAGTAGCTTGACAGATAACAAAACGTAAAACGCTCATGATAATGGTTCGTTCGATATTAATTATCATTAAATAAATGGTTTGAGAATCTAATAAAAATACCAAATTTAGCTTTATTTAATGATTTTAAGTCATAAACCTTAAAATTCCATAAGAAACGTTTGTTTTTTATAATGATGTAAATGTAACTGAACGCACAAGTTGAGTCGATGCAATTTCAAAACGCATCGTTGACATTTCATACGTCAGAAATGTCAACATTTGTCAACAAATTTGTCAACAAATTTTTTACTTAAAAACTGCTCACCGACTCGCGTAAAAATACACAACTTCCAGAGTTTTCTGTTATAATATCGTAAAAAATGAGTGATTCCAGTGGTGAAGATGATCTAACGCCTGTGGATGTTGCACTTTCCTCGCTATAGTGAGGTGAAAAGTTTTGTGTTACACACGGGTGCAAATGTATTTTACTTCTCGTGTGTTGAAACACTCGCTACGCTCAGGATTCTATTTTAGAACTTCTATTTTTCAACTATAGAATCCTTTCGCTTGCTCTTGTTGCAATTCTACACTCGCGGGTAAAATACAACTTTGCACCCTTGTATAACAAATAACTATTTCATAATGTAACTACAATTACACGAGTAATAGTAATAAGCACGCCGAAAATGTAGGTTCGCCACCACACACTACAGGTTAAGTACCTTTGACGTCAACCCTTGGATACGTTTAACCAGTGGGATATTTTGCTATCCCTCATTGCCTCTAGCCAATATGTATTAAATATATGTATAATTTTGGCACACAACAAAGTCAGTGACAAAGCCCAAATATATTCGCATTAAGATCGCCGTTTCTTTCATCTCGAGTATCTCGACCGTTGCATTCAACATTTAGCACAAGTTGTATTTATCCGGCTTGGCGTCAGGATTCTTTCTTTACCTTCATTGACGAGTATAACGAGTGATTCCTATGTATACGTCTGCATAATCAAGAAAACAAAGTCAAAGAATATCTGAAGATAATACTTAGTATAAACTGTCCTCAGTCAAAAAGCGGAACGTGACCGAACATTGATCTACATTTTATCTTCGGTCTCCGCATTGCCTACATGGCATAACGTCTTTAAAGTGGCCATCGTTTATACGCTTTCTTGGAACTAGCAAGAATAATTTCAGTTTCAGCCATTTTTAGTACACGTATAAAATTTAGGGCGTCTAATAAAATGTTACAAGTGTAAGGCAAAAAGGTCGAATGTCTAAGACGAACATCCACTTTCGGTTTTTCCATGAAGTAATTGAAAATTGAATTGAGATCGAATCTTCATGAGTAAGGAGCCGTGAAGTTGGGTCTGCTCAATATTCCATTTCTTACTGGGCACAGGTGAACCAAAATATCTGTGACCCCTAGATCAGTAAAGACTACATAATCCTAGATCACACTTCTGCTAGTTCGTATAACGCGGTGAGCTCGGTAAGCAGTAATAATAGCCCAGCGATTGACCTCTACGTCCCTTTTGCAGTTTAAATTTGTAACGTTGGAAATGTGAAGGTTTAACCAATTTCTGAGAATTGGTTGAAGTTTCATCGCTGGGTACCAGCCTTGTCTGGAGATATTGAAATTGGCTCAATGCCAGTAAAGAAATTTAAAAGGAAAACTTTGACATAAAAGAAAAGAAATGTATTTTTATTGATCTCGTACTAATGCAAAAACTTTTCGCCGCTGGTCAATTAACGTTCTTGTTGTTGTTATTATTTACAAAATAAGTAATTCAAATTCAGTTTTGCAGAACAGTGTATGGATGAACTGTTAGTGTTTGTTTCAGTTGGTTTCGTTGTTGTTTTTATGTTAGTCGTTTCAACTCTACTATCCAACACTGAGTTCTCAGGAAATTAAAGTTTCAGACTGGTAAAGTCTTGATGCTGTTTACCTACCGACGAGGCTGGAATCTTATTGAAACAGCAAACTTTGTCTGTCGAGATCTCTAAATGGATTTAAACGTGGGAGCAAAGTTTGGAGCAAATTCATTTATTTATTAATGAGCTTAAAGCGACAAGATACACGTGTCTTTTCGATAGGCATAACATAATGTAACATTATTGTTTTTGCGTAATTTGCGCTCAAGGAGGATAATATCACAAGAGTTCAGTGGCAGGGCGTTGAATATACCGGTTAGACAAGTTGAAGGTAATTTTATCTTTCATTTCATAGGTATCTGAAGGATAAAGCGTTTTGATTCACAAGAGGCCCTGCAAATCCTAATGCCCGTTAAATTGAATCACTCTTTTTATCACATTAAAGTATAAATACTGCACTGCACCTGACACGAACTAGGTCAATCGGACTCGACTGTGAATGGACGGTTGTCCAAAAAATATAAAAGAAAGTATTTTAGCCGGGAGCTATCAAGCATTTGCTCTTCTAAGTGTTATTCTTTAAAAAAAAAACAATGGCTATTAGTCTTATAATTTTTATTGACCACAATATTCTTCTTTTTCAGGACCAGGAACACCTCAAGCCACCTATAGTCGGGGGTCTCGCCAACGCCGAGATCTACTGTCTGGCGTTAGCGAACATGTACTCAGACCCCAACTATCACAGCCTCAACCACTGGAACATATTGCAAACCCTCACTAGGAAAGGCGTACACGTACCAGATCCGCCTGACTGCGCGCTTACGGAGACAGTGTTGCTTCAGAACAATCCGCTCAAAATGGTGAGTCTGGTCAATCAATCAATTTTATTTTGCTATAATAATAGTCAATGTAGAGAAGACCGCCTTATACAATGTATTGCTGAGAAGACCGACATAGGGCAAGAACTGTCGTATTAAATCACATTTACAATCGGGTCTATCGCGTAAATAAAGGTAACATAATAAATTCGCGATAGACCCGATTGTAAATGTTATTTAATATGTGTTCAAAACGCGAAAGTTTTAAATATAAGAACTCTCGTATTGACGTAGCATTGTGAGTTCGAAATTAAACTATCGTGAGACATATTTCAAAATATTACGGAGTTGAGCCGCCGCGGACACTCGTGCCTGAGGAAGGACTCCCGAAGAGTCCGAAACATGTCGCCAAAAGCGGCTAAAACCGACCGTAGTAATCTAAATATTTTAGCAGTTCTCGAACTTGTGCGAATTTCGACTAAACTTGAACAAACTATTATAGTCAATAACGACAAGTGCTCAATAGTCTTTTGTTATTCTGAATCACGTGGGTTAATATTTTTATTTATAAATGAAATATAAGTGCCTAAATGAAATATGTAAACCTAGATGAAGCAATTAGGATTATAAATCCTCTGGGTAACGCGGGAATAATTTGTCCTGGCCCAAATTAGGCGAGCCGGTGCAAACCGAGTCATATGAGTGCTTTGCCTCAGACAAATAGGTCACGCGGACCCTTACCTTTACCTATACATATAAACGGAAGTTTCTTCACGCTCCGGAAAATATGATAAGTTTTTCCTTTATGGCACCGCAAGAAACTCTCGATACTTTTTTTTGTAAAGAAGCGTTTACGAGTAGGGGTCGTTAAAAATTCACTAGGAACTTCCTTAAATGCTAGTCTACTAAGTTTTAATTAAAACGGTATCTATTTACGCTATTAAAAAGTTAAACAAGATTATAGAATACTAATAAATAACACAGCTGACAGCTGGCCGTTCTCGTAATTGGTTGCCCTATTACTCAATACCAGATATCTTAAAGGTATCTATTTAATATTAAATGCTTACGAAACCAGGAACAGGTACCGATGATACATATCTACGGTTTCATCCTTTGCATTGCATTGCGCTTTATACAATACAATGTTTAGCATATTAGAAATGATGACAGTTTGATAACTCCGACACGGCTCTAGGGAAGATCTTTCACTGTGATAATGTGGAGGTACAGTCGCCATCAGATATATCGGAGCGGCCGAGGTGCTCAAAAATATCTGAACACGCACTCTAACGCCTTGACAATAGAGGCTAGAGCAAAATGTTGCTAGAGGACCACCGGCACGGTACCCATGCCAAATTTAGAAATACATGGTAAGAGATGTCACTTTGGCAAAGGATTCCATTTTGCTGAGTGCGGTGCAGGGATATTATGAGCCCTTTCCATCATATCGCTGGCTTAGCAGCACTGTATCAACTTTATGAATAATGGCCTGCCGAAAGCTATTCTTTCTAATAAATAATTCATACCAATCCGGTGCCCGAAAACATTACAAGTTTTTGTTCGGTGAGAAATGTTACGAGTACTAAACATATGAAATAACTGGGCTGTTGTTGGATGAACATTTGAACAATTTTAATAACACGTTTATTTAACGTTTCAAGGACAACATACCTTGGATTTATGCTTTGATTAGTTCATATTTCGTAGTTATGAAAAGGGTTAACCAGCTGTTTTCACGCGTTCTGTGTTGTCAGATTTCTTAGATAAATATGCATGTAGCTAAAATTAAAAGCAGGAAGTATTTAATCATTAACCTAATCACAATGATATCGAATCCTTGAGCCTTGAGTCCCACGGACGCGATATCGGATCAGCAATGACAATCAATTCTAACATTATAGTTAAATAGGTCGTGTTTTGGCTGGCTAATTTAAATTAAATTGAAGAAATAATTGGATATCCAACAACTTTGCAGAACAATTTAATACAAATGTTAATTATCTTTTCAGACTGCACATATGACAGTGATAGAAGCTTTAATGGTGCTGTACGCGCGAGAGGTAGTCACGCTGGATAGGGTGTCAGCGGCGGCACAAAGATTCGGCACGAGTCAACCCCTCAACAACTCCAATGTTCCGCACGAAGACGGGCTTCTGTGCTGGATCAACGCGGCCTGTGCTGCGCTTAACAAGGCTGAGGTACGTACAGATGGCATTGAAGACAATTCTAGGATTTGAAGCCGACTGCAAGGGAGGTGGAAGCTTTGATGGTGCTCTGCAAATACTAGTCGCGATGGATTGGGTGTCGGCGGTAACACAAAGATTCGGCACGAGTCAACCCCTCAACAACTCCAATGTTCCTCACGAAGAAGGGCTACTTTGCTCGATCAACGCGGCCTGCACGGCGCTCAACAAGGCTGACAACAAGGAAGACAATTATAGGAATTGAAGCCAACTGCAAGGGAGGGAGGAAGCTTTGATGGTGCCCTGCGAATACTAGTCGCGATGGATTGAGCGGCAGCGCAAAAATTCGGCAAGAGTCAGGCCTCGACAACCCCAATGTGCCGCACGAAGACCCCTTTTTAACCCCTCAAGTAACTCCAATATAGGTAACCCAGGAAGACAGATTGAGGTTACTTAGACGCGCTTATTTCTGATTTCTACGCTGTACATTTGAGAAACACAAATTACGCTTTATCGAGTTTCGCCGGAAGCACAAACACTCAAGACGTAGCTTCTAAGTTATACGAGCTCTTCAGTCCAGTCCAGTTGCCTCGAATTAATTATTCAATCTTTCACATAAATCACGCTATCCTTGAACTCGAGCAGCGTCCCACGCGCCTACATATGATCTAATTCATGCATGTATAATAGAATATATTTGTAATTTCCTTTGGACATGTCATGCCATGGATTAAAAATAATGTCAGCCCAATTAACGAGCATACACCGGAATCACCGTCTTGGTCAATTACACAGTTATTTAGTATAGTTTGTTTTGTAATAGAGCAAGCTAGGCAAATTGAGTTGAGTAAGCGGGGAAAATATAATTGGCGTCACGTACGGTTATGCTTTATTATCGTGATAATTCACTTATTGAAGATTGAGTTTATTATGTTAACTAGAGGGTTACTTCGTTAGACATAGATTTCCTTCATAACTCATAATCTGTGCCACTGCCAACAATAAATGTCTGGTTCTGATTCTGAACGGATTTTCTGCACCGATGTCTTGTCTTGTGCATGTGAAATAGGTAAAATTGTTTTAAAGAAAGCTTAGAAAGTATTATCTGACAGACATGACTGTCGAATATGGATGGCCTTAGGGACCAGGTGACCTTTATGTAAATAAATAGCCTCTAACATACACACAAGCTGAGGATATTATTTTAACTACTTACTTTCTCTTGTTCTAAATGCAGTTTCAAGCTGATAGTTTTTTCAACAAGGAAGCCAGTTACGCAAGTTTTGCTTTGTACTCTATTGTTGTTCAATGGTTATCCTGACTATGAAACTTATCTTTTTTTACCTTATCATTACAGGATGACCAGTCATCACAAGTCCCAATGGTGAAGAACCTCCAAGAGCTCTGCGACGGCACGGCGCTCGCGGCTCTCATCTCCTTCTACTGTCCCGACGCGCTGCCCCGCTCCGCCGTGCGTGTCGGCCGCATGGCCTCCATACAGGACTGCCTCCACAACCTCATGCTGGTGCACGACTTCTGCCAGACGTGTCTGCCGCACAATGTGTTCCATATGCTGCCCGAAGACGTGACGTATATGCGCGGGTGAGTTTATTCGTCAGTCGTCACAAGTCCCCTTAGAATCTGCAGAGCGACGGCACGGCGGTCGCGGCTCTCATATCCTACTGTCCCGACCCAGGGGTGAGTTTAGTTAGTTACCCTAGCTCGCTCTATACAATGCCGTAAGGACGAATCATGTTAAGTAAAACCATCCAACTATAGTCTAAAAGGTCCCAACTGTGGTCTAAAATTAACTCTAATATCTTCGTTTAGGTGTGATTATTATTTGAGTTCTGAGATAAAACATCATATATGGAAAAAAAAAAGATCATTACTATTAAAACGTGCTGAACTTATGGACCATATTTGTACTGCTGGGGCCCGTTTATCAAAAGCTTGTAGCTTGTATTGTAATACAAGTGGAAGTCCCTTTTTGACAGCTTTTGTTAGAAAGGGACTTCCACTTGTATTACAAGCTACAAGCTTTTGATAAACGGGCCCCAGAACTATTGTTGGATGGTCTTACGGTTCTATAAAGAGGGATTGGTAGCCGGTTTATTTAATTATAAATTTTATATAAGAAACATTTCTGTGAGAAACCATATTTCAATTACGGATTTAATTTTCCTATACAATTATAGCGTGCTTATATAATTAAACAGGACTTCACCACGAATTTATTCTCACTTTAATTATTGATTTGCGTTTTGTATCGAATTTAAGATTATTTATTAAATTAGTATGATAATTATGACACATTGTTTTGGAAAGTCTTCAGTTTTGTCTCTTCATAATCTTCATATTTACGTGTAAATCATATATGTCTCTAAGGACCTTCTTTATAAAGTTAATAAACGTAAATTACCTAAGTTTCGGAGCGGTTTTACATGTCCTTACTGTAACCTGGCTGACTCACACGGCAGTAATAACTTAACGAGGTCCCGAGGGATAGTGTAGTTACCGCGCTTTGGCTCATCGCCAGACATAAATAATGTAGTGTTGTACAGGCAAAGGGCAAATATATTGATACGACCTAGTTTTCTAAAAGATGTACATATACACATTTTTATTGATAAGAGAATAAGGTCGTACATTCTTGGTAAACTGGTCGCATCGATAGTTTTACCCTTAGCCTTCTTGACCATAGTATTCTTTTTTTAACTTTTTTTTTACACGTCATTTCATTAATATAAAAATAAAATAATTTATTATGTCGATTGTACAGTCCATCACACACACATACCATCGTCATCATCATATACCTATATAACATTGTAAATGATATTATATTCTTTTGAGGCTGTAGTCGCATCGCTTTCTAAAGTTTGGAATTCTTACATTTGTATGATATCCGACTGTTTGTTTTACTGCATAATTAATGTTTTCATGCAATGAGTACTGAGCTTTGTAAGGTCATTGTCTAATTGAGGAGTGTCTTTTCAAAAGGGTTTTTCATAGAGAAATAAACCCCCTTGAAAAGACACTCCTCAATTGTCCTATGAACAGGACATTGGGCAATGGAGATTTTCTACTGACTGACAACTTTGCGAGTTCTGCGATCTTTCTCTGGATCTGTAAGAGTAACTGATATTTTTAATGTGTGAAAATAAATAATTATTATCTACAAGTGAATAATGATATACTATTTTTAATTTCAGATCAATGCGACAAAACTTAATAGCAATGCTAGCCGATCTCTTCAACATGCTAGAAGTGCACCCAGTCAAGTCCGTCAAGTGCCCCGGCGTCGGTGAGTACCCACCCGCCCTAACGCATGCTAGATCTAATGGGAGTATGTGGTCATAATGTCAAAGATTCAAGCCTACTAATCGTTTACCAACTTTCCGAGTACAGTCAGCATCAAATAAATAGTGACGGCCAAAGTGGCTAAATATAGCACACATGGCATCAAAGATGTATTAAGATATATTTGGCCACTTTGGCTGTCACTTTCTATTTGATGCTCACTGTATCAAACCAGCGCGGAGGCCGTATATTGATGCTTTCATTATATTTATTCAGCGAATCTGGGTTCGAAATTTCGATTCTGTTACATTTATTTATTGTAAAAACACAATTTTGTTCTAGATGTGTGTGGAGGTAAGTTATGTGACAGCTTTGCTCAGTAACGTTTCTTTCTAATGTTGTCACCCTGTCTTGCTTATGCTTCGAGCATACGGAGCCTTATGGTAAAGGTTAATATGCATACAAATATTTTATACACATTTGTATCGATTTTTATATACATCTGGCACATTGTTACATTTACAGCGAAAGTGTATACATATTTAGGTTCGGAATATTCTAGGTTCCTAAGTTCATAGGATGACTTCATTGAATCTGGTAAGTGAAGACAGGGTGACCGTGCACGTGCGTGCGACTGCGACTAAACGCATGCGTACAAGCGTACGTGTAACGCTTCACACAACTCGAGATCGGATTGATAGTCGCAGTTTTAATCAACTTTGCATTTGAACTTTTCATCAGGTTGTCTTAACAGTAAAAACTAAAATCTCATGTCAAAGTTACACTCAAAATGACCGACAAAATGCTATAGGAGTTAAAATTGCTGTTGTATGTTTTACAATCTAAAGTTTGACGGGTTGGATTCTTAAATCAGCTGATATTAAGAAGAATTTCAGTTTATTAACACTTAAACCCCATGTCTAATAAACATTTTTAAAGAATTACGTCCTTCTGAAAGGACATCGGGTATGTTAAGCAAAATAACTTGGCCGAACATACCGATACCGAAACCTATCATATAAAGTAATAATTATTTTGAACCAACCAATTGTGAATAAAGTAAAAAAAACGTCAAAATAAATTGCCTCGGTACTAAGAGTATCCAAGCTCACTAACCAGTACCGCGCACACCGGTTAATAACGGTCGCGAGTTGTGCGTCTGAAGTCCTGGTGTTGGCAGCGCGCTCGGACAGCAACGAGCACGGCGTGCGCCACAAGCGCTGCCTGCCGCCGCCGCCGCCGACGCCCATCCCCGACCTGCGCGCCGACCAGCTGTCGTCCGCGCAGGCGCCCTTCACAGGTTCGTCACGTCCGCTCCCAGTACCGTTTGGATGTACTTTTATTAGGACAGTTGGTCGTCATTTATTTGTTTGTGATTTAAACTAAATTGATGACAGTTGATTGTAATGACTCGAATTTATACACTTCTTGATTTAACGATATTGTAGATTTTTTTTAAATAAAAAGATGTTTCTTTGGGTTAAAATGTTCTAGTTTTGTTTAATGTTTACAATATGTTTAAATTATACTTATCGACATCATTTAATTTTTGAACGTACATACAAAATGGCAATTACAAAGTTAAGGTTTATAAATAAACATAGCATTGGTTGTTTAAAAAGAATAGTCAAATATATAAATTCTATCATTCAAGAACCAATTTACTTGACATAAGTTTTACAAACTTTTACAAAAAGCAACAGTCTTGACTCTTTAATCCCTGATCATTTAAAATTAAAATCATTTCATAAAATCTCGATTATTATATCTGATATTATCATGTCTTTTAAAAAGTACTTACGTTTTTATATGTTATTAAATCCAAACGGTACTGAGAGCAATATCTGTGTTGTGATTGTGTTCGCTTCACGACATCTCATTAAAGCAATGTGGGTGAGCCTACCGGCACTAAGCATGCCCATTATGCCGATCATGTCATCTGGCATATTTGTGTTCATGGTTCTACAAATCTGCTGATGTCAGCGTTTATTGAGAAACTTGTTTTCTTTTTGTTACGGATTGATTTGTGACATTTATTTAATCATGCCAATGAGAAATTAATGCATCGTAAGAGACGTAATGCAACGGTTTGATATGTGTAGTGGAGTTTGTATTATATTATAATCTATCAGCAAGACTATGTGGTAAATTACTTGTATAATGTAGTCGAAAATAATGTCCTATAAGAAGGACATCGAGACGTTAAAATTTAGTAAATATTTATATTACAATTATAAAATACTTAATAGAGTTAAAAGTAAACTCGGTGTATTAAATCGAGAAATTTAGCGTTAGACTTTTTTGATTTAAATGCGTTTTTATAGAACCTTTTTTTTTCTAATTAGAATTAACGTGTGTGCGTGTATGTTATTTTTATATTTAAGTTTTTACTATACAAATGTAAATCATACATATTGTAAATATTGCGTTTTATATTTTCTAATATTAGCTTAATATAATACCTGGTTATGGTTTCGCTTTCCGGTTATATTTCGCGCTTCTGCATGGTCAGCGCTTTGCTTTCAGCACTTGGGCGGAGTCGTTGAAATTATGCCCTCAGGACTCCCAGCTGTAGTCTATAGGTAGAGTAGTGACGTCACGGGTGTAAACAAATGATTACTTTTAAAAGTGGATTTTTGGGCGCCATTGTAATATTTAAGTCAAATTTGGAATCGATGCATAACCAACCAGTCTCTTAACTTAGAATTTTGTATTCTAAAGATAATTTGAAACGGGATGATGTGCCCAAAAAAGGCAATGACAAAAAATATATACTAAGAAACAGATTTTAAATAACATGGCCTGCGAAATATTCTTGAAGTTGACAGAACGAAGTGTACTTAACGATTTTTAGATCTACGTATTGACTATATAGAATTATATATATTGCCTTTTATGAATTCTATGAATAACCATTAATTTCTATCAGGGCAATATAAGAGCGCCTTGTTTGGTTCTAATCGTTTGTTTTTACTCGTTTGCATCGCAAATGGATGTCATCACACATAAATAGGTAAAGCGTTTATCAGTGTGTAGAATAGATAGATGCTATTTTATTTCAAATGTCTAGTTAGTGCTTATATTTGAAGCTTATGTTACGAATTTACATTTGAAGACATTGTTTCATAGTACTCTTCGTAGTTGATTGTATTTAGATGTCATTGCTTTTTCACATTCAAACTGTTAAAGTCTGTGAATAGATAGAAATGTATGTCAAAGCTCATTATAAACTTAAATAATTATTAATTACATTATTTCATACCACTAAAGAAAGGATCCAGCTAAAGACAACAATGTCTGAGCTGATCGCATGTGCAATTAAAATTGCTAACGGAGAATCAAATTAAAAATAGTGTTACACTTTAGATAGTAAAATCAAAAGTCAAATTCACATACACATTTTGATGACGAACTCGTAGTAATAAAATCCTAACTGTATCCCTTTAATGCAACGCTCATATTCCAGTACCGCGATCACCCTCTGCTTGCGGCATGCGACCGCGCGTTCCCACTGGTCGCTCGGCGTGCTCGACGCCTGAGCGGCGGAGCTGCAGTCCTCAGAGAGAAGAGTTCGTGGTGCATAGGGGAAGGGGGATCACCACGTTATCGTCCATCGCGAGGAGGGAAGACGATAACGGTAAGTCTCCATACACCTATCCTTAATTTTCCGTACTACGTTCGTGCTCGACGCCGGAGCGTCGGAGCTGCAGCCCGCAGAGAGAGAGAGGAGTTGGAGGTACATCGTAGATGAATAAGTTTCCATATTTTTTGATCATTACACACAGTGGAGTACGGGAGTCCTGTCACGGTCGCCATGTGAGTAGATGATATGAAATAACAAGTGCAACTATCGGGTGATTCCCGCAGAGAGACAGGAGGAGTTGAAGGTACATCGTAGATGAATAAGTTTCCATATTTATTTGATCATTACACACAGTGGAGTGATAATGTACGGGAGTCCTGTCACGGTCGCCATGTGAGTAGATGATATGAATTAACAAGTTAAACTATCGGGTGATTATGTATTCAATGGTGAATTTAGGTCTCATCATTACTAAACTGTATAAATTACATCTAATTAGTGTTATGCCATCTGGGTAAATCATGTTTGTTTTACAATGTAACGTTACGGAGCGTTGTAATAATATATTTCATGTCTCATATAAGCCATATTTCTTTTACAGTCGTGGACCCGAACCAAACCGCCGCCGGCCGTCCGTCCAACTACCAAACACAAAACTCCTTCGCCGGCCGCCGTTCAAGACGGTCTTCCATCACAGACGACAGTCAGCTTACCGTCGAAAACTTTGGAGGATCGCAAGATCGTCTGCATTTCGCTGGGAGGAATCCAGAGAAAGAGCTGGCGACAGTGGCGAATGTTCGGAAGATATCTGCCCCGGCCGGTGAGTTATACCATAAAAATCATTCCATTCCATCTCACCATTTCATCTCAGTCCACATATCAATGATTGGTTCAAAGACTCGTTTCTCTTGTGACAAATATCAAAGAATCTTTCAAACAGTATGCTTTCTACTGCACTGCTTGCTGGGTGCTTCGCAGCTTCATTGTTGGGCAAATCCTGCCTAATTTCTCCACTCCACGTTACTACTTGACACTTCTTTAAGAAGGAGTCCAAATTATCCCGCCATCGCCGGCGGGGTATACCAGATCCCCAATGGGATATATTTCTTTTAATAGTATAGTTAGTGAAATTTTTAAACTGTGTTTCCTTCCCGCAGGTCCCCTAGACAGTTACAACCCTCCCCTCCGCTCGTCCAGACAAGACATCCGCGGCTCCATCAACCTCTTCCACGGCGACTACAACGGGGACAGCGAGCCCGACCGGCCCATGCGGCGGCAGCTCAGCTCCGACACTATCAACTCCAACAACAACTTCAGCAATAAAGGTAACCAGCACCGTTGGTGTCCTTAAACACTTGTTTCTCAAAAATGGACGGCAAAGTCAAGGTTACCGGTTTAAAAGTAGGTCGCGAAGTGCGTAGTTTATGGTCAGTCAAAAAATTAAAAAGTTAAAAACATTGCAGTCTCGATTTCGGGACTGCAATGTTGCATACAAATTCCATTACTTGTAGAGTTCCAAACTTTTTAAAAGTTGAAGTGGCCATATCAAATGAAGGCATAGGTCCATTAAACAGCCAAACAGATGATCAGTACTTATTATTATAATGTTGGTACCGCGACTATTTAGGTGTTTCAAATAGGTTGGCGTATTTTCAGCAGAAAAATACACTTTTATTTTTAATTAAAAAAATAAAAAGGCGGCAAAGCAAATCTTTTCACTTTTTTCTGTGAAAATATGTACATAAGAACGTTGCTTCTGTAAAATATTTCTGCTATATTTTTATTTATTGCGCCATTTTTGAGAAAAGCACTATACGAGTATATGACTTGGCTGGAAGGCTACTTGCTGGCTTCGGATTCAATTAAACGGACGACCTTGGGAGTTAAAACGAATCCTCAGCCAGCAAGTAGCTACTTCCGAGCTTCGACAATAATGTACTATATCGAGTGGATCTTGTCGCGACAGTTGACCGGTGATTGTTTTGTTTCGACAAATTGACAGCCACTCTCGATAAGGGTAAGGAGGTATGGAAAGCTGTAACAAGAAAGTAAAGTCGTTCATTTAGATTTTTGTTCACAGAGAATCTCTACGCAAAAATGGCTGACAACTCCTGTTTTAGGCTGCCGATTTAACACATTTGAACAGAAATAAAACTATAAAAACGGATTATATCGCGTAATAATGAACCGACGTTTCGTTTAGTTTAGCTTATGATGGTTCATTATTTTTGTATGTGGGTATTTTTGCACTTTGTAGCTTTTCCTCTCATCCGTTGACCACGAACGCTGTAAAGGGTTCGAAACGTCGGGATGTATTATAAATTATATAATCGATATAATCCGTTTTCGTAGTTTTATTTCATGAGTAACTATCGCGGTAACCGAAGACAATATTACCTTTGAACAGCTTAAGTACTACCTTCAAACTGATCTCTCTTTATCGGTTTTACCTTACCCTATTAAAGTCTATTTAAAATTTTTAGAAAGATAATAACTTCCGCACAAAATACTTACGACATTAAATAGAACTGGAAACCTTCCAACCCATTAAAAATTACAGGTGATTTTTCTGTATGTTGTCTTTTGTTGATCATTAACAATATTTTCCGTTTCTCACAGGCGGTGGTGACGGTTTCTACCTAAACCGAGACTCCACCGACGGGGACATGACGAAGACCAGCTTCGCGGACCTCAAGTACCGAAACGGCGACCAAGGTGCGTGCCGTTTGCTTGTTTGACGCTTTCGATGTGCGCTTTGGACCACATATTCCCATTACTAACTCTATTTCTTATTGAAGGTTCTATATGACATGACTCACTACAATAAAAAAATGCTAAGTCTTTAAAAAATATACTTCGGCCTTTACAGCCCGGTTAGCACATGATTGGCGCGACAGTATCTCGCCGCGAGATAGACTACCCGTCTCTCTTTAATTAATGCAGTTAGAAAAAGACGGGCAGTCTATCTCGCGGCGAGATACTGTCGCGCCAATCATATGCTTGGCCTACAGGGTTATTTTACGTTTAGCCATATTCTAAGAGGCGAATGTGTACAGATGGAAGTGAATAATCATTTGCCATCGCATTTTCTTGGAAAAGTTCGTATTTGTCGTCCAACTTCAGTCAACTTCAGTTTTTGTACTGAGACGTTCGTGCGTTTCCGTGAAAACACGATGATAAAGGATTATCAGTAGGTCATACTGCACAACTTTTACTAAGCGCCAACTCCGGTTCATACATCAATCATATGTGCCATTTTCAACCAAAAGGGTACTTATTGTCGCTTGTCAGTAAGGCGCTATTTCCATATAGCTTCAATTAGAAATCGACAAGCGACATTGTCACATATTTCGATGTTTCAATGTGTTCAGTATGATCTACTCACTTCTCGAGGCTCTGCCGATACGGCAAGACGTAAAAAAAAACACTCTGTATCTCTATTAAAGATTTCTTCCTTTGTAAATAATCGGCTGGTGCCATACAGAGACAAAAATAAAAGGACAATATGTGAAAGGGAAATTCAGTAAACTAACAATCATGCATTAAAACCGTCAGTCCATCTCAGCTAATACTGCACCGAGTTTATAGCGACTAATTGTGACGTTTTCAACCAAAAGGTACCACATTGTCGCTTGTCGATAAGGTTGATTTCTAATTGAAGCTATATGGAAATAGCGCCTTAATGACAAGCGACAATAAGTACCCTTTTGGTTGAAAATGGCACAATTGTGGAAGTGCTACTATGAACGTAATAATTGCATAAGGGCGTCCGCTAGCGGGTGCACGGAGCGGGCACATTCACGCGGGTGCCATTTAGAATAAAATCCGTCGCACGCGTCCGCGCCAGTTAGCAACGCTTAGGGTTTGCAATCCGGATCCGTAATGTATGAACATATCCGGATCTGTATCCGGATCCGCGGATCTTCCCATACATTTCAGATCCGTCGTGCAAATTCTAGCAACGCTCATACTATTTTTGGTTAATTCGCTCACCCGCTCCGTGCACTTCGCCGGCCAGCGGCCGCCCTAAGATTTTCATGTTTATGGTGGCACTTCCTACTTCCCAAGTCCGGTACAGGGCTAGCTTGGAGTCATCTAGGACCTTCACTCTGTGTAACATCGGGACGTGTGGTTATTAGTGTGGGGTTCCTCAGGTGTGGAGGAGGTGGTGGAGCGGCGCAAGAGCACGACGTTCAGCACGCCGCCGCCCGCCACCACCACGTGGCAGCAGCAGTGCCTGGCGCAGGACGCCACAGGACAGCCCAGTCAGTCATACATTACGTTTATACGTTTCTATAGTCTACTCTACGAGTGTGTGGGGTTACACATCTGCAATAGGGAATATTACGCGAAACTGCGTAGGTGGCGCCACTACCACAATCTGAGGGTCTAACGCGAAACAAGAAAATCGAAACTTCGTTATCTAACATATCTGTCACTCTTGCATATTCGAGCGATAAAGAGGCAGATAGCGAAATTTCGGATTCGCGTTTCCCGGTAGGTCCTCTGCAAACAAACCGCCTTGATGCATCAATGTCATATTTTATTATCTCTGAAAACTTGTCAAGAACCTGTTAAAGGTACAGTATGTATAAGTTACTCTATGGATTACTAAAAAGGCTAGTGCTGCACTCTGGTGTATGTAATATCCCCTATTTGTGTGTCTTCTGTGTAAACCTTACATCAAAGATAGATATAACTCCGTAATAGATGGATACAGTCTAAGGAAAAAACGTGCCTCGAAAATCACGAAAATTTGATTCTCGATCAGATGGCGCCACTAGTTTTGGCCTACTCTCGTATAGAGGGCGTTGACGATTTCGTTTGTTATTTATAATTTTAACGCATATCAGTGAAAGAACATGGGTCAAACTCATATAAAAATAATTAATGCAAATAAAAAAAACATTTATCCATGTATTTATACATTTTATCGTATTTTTATAAATCTTCATTTTTAGTTTTAAAGTATGTCGATAGATGGCAGTGAATTTACAGTGGTTACAAAATTTACTATGACAGTACCGCTCTATCTTATTATATCCTCTTTGCCTTACATACAGTTTGGCTTTGAGTTTTCTTGGTTGTCATGTTGTAATTGGGAAAGGTTTTTTCTTTTGTTCATTTGGTTGAGGCATTTAATCTGGGTTCTTTATCATCTCAAACCCTTTCTTTATTACAAAATAAGTCAACTACAAATTTACAATTCAAAAACCAAAAAATATTTGGATCACATACTCCCAAGAGATCAAAATAAGCAAGTAGTTCTTATATTTCAAAATTACACAGTATCAGTAGTACAGGGAAGCTTTATCCTTTTGATTAGTTGTTTGAAATAGCGTAACTGAAATGAACCCAAACACGTAAAGCGCTCTTACATTGATCATACTGACCACCATATATCATTTAGTGTAGACTTCATCTTAAATGCTATAAACGAATTTGACGTTCAAATAAACCTTCCTACAAGATGATGCCACAGTTGCTACACGCACAAAAATAGTGCTAAAAGTTACGTCGTTATACTTCGTTTCTTAAGCATAAGGAAGACTTCCGCTGAAATAAGCATGAGAATTTGTATCGGGTACTTTATGCGGTTTAGTAATGAAATACTCTGAAATACTATTATTATCCATAATGTTACCATATAAAGTGCTTTATTTACAATCTCATGCTTCTGTAGAGTTCTTTCTTATCTTAGTAAAAACGAACTGTAGTTGACGATGTTTTAAACAATCTTGTCTTCTGTCAGACGGCGACGATCAATCCGACGACGCGTCACCGAGCGGCGGGCAAGCCATGGCCTCACAACTAAACAACATACGGTTAAAGCTGGAAGAGAAACGGAGACGAATTGAACAGGAAAAGCGAAGAATGGAAGTCGCCGTCAGTCGGCAAAGGCAACAGTTAGGGCAACAGGCGTTCCTGCAGGCTGTTACTAGGGTAAGTTGGCTGTCGATTAAGCTGGTTGGTGAGCTTACGATAAAAACAACGCTCGGTATTCTGTTACTATAGGTTACTGAAGTGTTTTCATTGGTCTATAGGACCAAAGTAAACGCTGCACCAATGAAAATGTTGGTTTTTGTTGGATGGTTACCGATCAGTGAATTTAAGGTTTAAATTGTCCCTGTGAAATGTTAATGTGTGTCTTGTTAGAACTACTGGTTTGGTATACATGAAACACGAAAATGTAGTACGAATTGAAACCTTTCTCTAAATTAAGTAAATGTTTCAAAGTTCGTAATTGTTTTCGTGTTTTATCTAGATTAATTAATGTGATTAGTTTACAGAAGTGACAGTGTTTTAAAATTACATAAAAGCGCATTAAATTAGTGGAAACAAATAGCATAAAAATAAAGATTTAAGTGAATAAATTAATATTAAAAAAAAGTCACTGCTGAACTCTAATTCTTGATAAAGCGAGTAAGATTTTTTTAAAGGTGAATGCGGTACTTTTGTGGGTTATGAAATATGGGTTGAGTGTATTTGTCCCTGTCAGTTTCTAAGTGACTAGTGTTATAATAAAACTTTTTTATGTTTGTGTTTGTTTTAAATAGAAATGTGTTTGTTTTTTTTATAAGAATGTGTAATAACTGTAATAAGTGGGAATGTATGGTATGGATAGGATATAAGATTAAAGAAAATTGTGTGTAATATTGAATAACCTAATCTTAGTACCTCTAACATACTCTTCAAGTCTACACCTCATGTGTGGTCCCGGTAACACACTAATTGTCCTAAACTGAGTTATTTTAATACAGAACATAATATTTTTTTCTATTTTATTAGGATACATATTTGCAATACCAGTTGGCCTCCTTGGTGAGTGGCTGGTCACAAATCTTTCTTATTTTGATTTAGTTTTTAGTACATATCGTATTTTTACGTTGTGACGTCACTTGATTCATTTATTTCAGAATACTGTACAAATAATTCGATCTAGTTTCACATTCGCTTTTATGCCTTTCATCTCGAATTAAATATTTAATACTGTAGTATTTCTGCAGAATTATTATACTATTTTTACATATTTGAAAACAATTTACTTTTGTTTAATATTAAGCTTTTGAATACACCAGAATTGCTAGTATACCTAAATTCAGGCGGCTTTTTATATTAAATTGTTATTACTATTTATACTCATCCAGTTTTCACGAGTATTTTGCGCAATCACTAAGTCCCAATACCATCAAAACCATTTTGAACCTTACTGTTAAGTTTTCAAGATATATTTTCACACGGTCACAAGTTTTTGTAGGAATAACCCACTTCCATTACACGATATTGAAAAGCATGGATTTGTTTATTGGAGTATATGATCCTAAAAGTAACCCTGAGTGCATTAAGGTCTAATTCGGCAATCAACACGTTAGTTTTAGTTGCAGGCGTACATAGACTACGGAGACTGCTTAAAATCAGGTGGGCCGTATGCTTGTTTGCCACCGACGTAGTATTTAAAAAAAAAACTTCAAATAATATGGGCACACCTTCGTTCGGTTTGGGTATTTAATAGTAATTCGTGATTTGCTCTCGGAAACCGACATTTGGTTAAGTGGATCTGCTGATAAGACCATAAAATGTAGACATTAGTTATTTGTGCAACAAGAAAAGAAAGATGGTTTTTCTTGCGAGTGTTGATTTTGAGTCCCGAGAAAGCGAAAGATTCTAAGTTAGAATTTTGAGCGTAGCGAGGGACTCAAAAACACGAGATGTAAAATAACTTTGCTCTCGTGTTGCACATATAATTTTTCACCTCAGTAGTGAGAACATATTAAAGGTTAAAATGTATTTCGAAATTGTAATAGACCCCGAAGTATGAAGTGGCAGTTCATGGCCTTCACTAAATTAGAAAGCTACTTTGTTTCACTCCCTGGAGTGAGGAAAGTCGCACTTTCGTCACTCCCTGGAGTCAGGAAAGTCGCACTTTCGTCACTCCCTGGAGTCAGGAAAGTCGCACTTTCGTCACTCCAGGGAGTCAAGAAAGTAGGCTTGTTCGAGCTGCTGAGGTGAAAACTATATTTTGATATCGAATCTTTTTTTTGCTTAAGTTTATTTTATTTCCCACAACATTCCGAATAGATCTTATTGCACTTCACAACCGTTACATACCGTTAGACACGTTACCCACTAGTGGTCCTATACCCCGAATGCATGCATGGAGTGACGGTGGCGGTGTTACAGGGTAAAGGTGCGCGGACGCCGGCCGGAGATGAGCGGCCCGAAGATAAGCCTCAGCAGGTGCGTTACAGGGACATTTACCTCGTATCCGGAATAAGATAACTGAGGCATGAACTGAAATAAATGTCATATACTAAGAAAAACTGACCAAGGCCTCCAGTGCCCCAGGCTGGAATCGAACCAGCGTCCTCCTATCGCGGCAAGTGCCTGTGCCATTCGGCCACAGCGGCATAGGTCGAAATTTTCCAAGTATATGCACTTGTTACTGATATGAAGGCTATGGCGCCGAAAGGCGCAGGCACCTGCCGCGATAGGAGGACGCTGGTTCGATTCCAGCCTGGGGCACTGGAGGCCTTGGTCACTTTTTCTTAATATATGACATTTATTTCAGTTTATAATTTATATAGTAGTGTTTCTACTTGAAATAAAAACAAATTAAAGTATTTTCTGAAAATAATTTTATTTGTTCTAATACTTCTAACAGCATAGAGTCATGGTTATTAAAATAAATTTAATTCTTAAATAGTTATCAAATATAACAGGGTGGGCGCAGACAACCAAATTCTTAATGGTATTACGAATAAAAAAAAAGTATCAACATGACGCCAACCAACCATGATAAATGAAAAAAAAAACGTATCGTTAAGTAGCTTTTTGTATACCTACTGCTTTATAGGTTATACTTTAATAACAATTGACAAAGCGACGATCGATTGATTAGGATAAGTTACCCTGG
The DNA here is from genome assembly GCF_947568885.1 of Cydia strobilella. Classification (NCBI taxonomy): domain Eukaryota; kingdom Metazoa; phylum Arthropoda; class Insecta; order Lepidoptera; family Tortricidae; genus Cydia; species Cydia strobilella. Next base: position 20,090,683 of record NC_086044.1, read on the forward strand.
GGATATTTTGACATGCTAATTTTAGAAAATAAGGAATATACCATTACTTAAGACCATAACCAAAAGGTACCACATTGTCGCTTGTTGATAAGGTTGATTTCTAAATGAAGCTATATGGAAATAGCGCCTTACTGACAAGCTACAATAAGTACCCTTTTGGTTGAAAATAGCACAAATACACGCCAGAATTCGTCAGTTTACTCTCATTCTGGATGCGAGTGTAATATCATAAGCTAGCGGGTTGCCCTGTTGGTCGCTATACAATATAATATGACTTATGTCATAAGGCTTTTCATATACTATATAATATTTATTCGTCTGTTTAAAGTGATAAGTGATGTGATCCTGAAAATCACAATGGTTACTTATATTTGCATGAGTTTGTTGAGTTGCATGTTATAATGAATCCATAGGGAAATTATGCATCATAATTAACAACACATTCCAAACGTAATTCTACCTTGGAGGATATAACCAAATGGAGACGTAATTTTTTATACAAAACAGTCCCGATTTTTGCGGGGGAGGGGCACGTCAAATGTATAACGTAACGTAAAAATAGCTATGTCAGATAAACGTCAGTCTATACAATGTGTATGACCATTGGTGGAGTTTCGACAGAGGGGCACGTCTGTTAATGGCTACTCCGTTTGGTTGTATCCTCCAAGAATTTACCACGTCACCAACTACAATTTATTATGAATGTGTAACAAAACAATCATTATTGATAATATGAAAATGTTATAAAATAAAAGCTTTACCGTGATACATTTATTTGAGAGTACAAAGGTGATATATATCATTATTAGACTGTTATTATTAACTTTTGCCCGCGACTTCGTCTGCGTGGACTTAGTAACCCCAGCTAGAGTAAGAATAGCGCCTGTAGAAAGTCTTATAGCAATCATTCAATTTGAGCATAATATGCACGCAAATATTAGGCAACTCATTAATTATCAATTCCACCATGATTCCACCCCGCTTTTCACCCTCTTAAGGGATGATTTTCGGGTTAAAAACTATCCTATGTCCTTCCCTGGGACTCAAACTATCTCTACGCCAAATTTCAACTAGATCGGTTCAGCGGTTTAAGCGTGAAGAGGTAACACACAGACAGACAGACAGACAGACTTTCGCATTTATAATATTAGTATGGATTAGTATGGATTTATTAAACACCGAAAGGCTTGAAACATCTTACTGATTGTAACTGCATTCATTTTTCGCTGAAAATATCTTAATTCCAACATGTATCGAAGCTTATATGTGGTATTTTCTATAAAAAGGGACCTTATTGTCGATGGCGCTTACTCTGTGCGGCGTACGCGCCATCGACAATAAGGTCCCTTTTCATAGAAAATGCCCCATATCGTTTATTAAAATTGAACATGTTTTTTAAACGAATGTCATCATTCTCCTGGCGCATTCCCTGTTTGGGGTCGGCCCTCCTGATACTTGATCGCCACTTGTTGCGATCTTTAGTCATTGCTGGCGTTAGGCCTAGCTCCGTCATGTCCTTGGAGATGGTTTTAGTCCAGTTGGTTGGCGGGCAGCCTCTGCCTCTCTTGCCCTCGTCTATAGCCATAACTAGTCTCGTCATGTGGTGTTCGTCTCTGCGCATTACATGGCCATACCAGCGTAATCGGCCCTCCTGCATCTTATGATGTATCTCTGCAACTTTAAAAGTGCCTCGGATATACTCATTCCGAATTTTGTCTGATCGAGTAACACCTCCAGACCAGCGCAGCATTTTCATTTCAGTGACATGTACTTTCTGTTCGTCACACTTTCTCATTCCCCAACATTCGGATCCGTAAAGTAAAGCTGGTCTCACTGCTCGTTTGTACACGGTACCCTTGGTTTTAATTGGCATTCTTGCGTCACAGAGAACTCCAGTAAGAGATCTCCACTTGAGCCATCCTGTTTTTATTTTGCTTTCAATATCACTTACGGTATCGGCTTTAGTATTAACAACGGACCCTAAGTACTTGAATTTCTGAACCTTATTCAAAGGATTTCCATCGATTGTGGGTAGTGACTGCGTGCATATGTCGCTGTTAGAGAAATTGCAATGCATGTATTCAGTTTTCTGCCGACTCACTCTTAGTCCTTTGTCTTCTAGTGCCGCCCGCCATGCTTCGAGGTTCCTTTGAAGTTCCGGCAGTGATTCCTCTACTAGGACTACATCATCTGCATATAACAGTGTCCATGGGGCCGGTTTTTGCAGGTCTTTGGTGATGTAATCCATGAGGATATTGAAGAGCAGGGGGCTGAGGGCAGATCCCTGGTGAACGCCGACTTTCACTTCGAAGCTGTTACTCTTGCCAGCAGGTGAAACAACTCGGGTGGTAACATTGTTGTACATGTCTTGTACGATACTTATGTACTGTTCCGGTACTTGTTGGGCCCTGAGTGCTTGCCATATGAGTCGACGCGTTATTCGGTCAAAAGCTTTTTCAAGATCTATAAAGACCAAGTGCAGATCCTTTTTAAGGGCTTTGTATTTGTCCATTAGTATCCGTAGAGTGTGTATCGCATCCGTAGTGCCTACTCCCGCAGTAAAGCCACTGGTTAGATGAGATGGTTGTGAGTTTATAAAGTCTTTTGACCATTACTCTTTCCCAGATCTTAAGGGTATGCGACGTCAGCTTGATCGCTCTGTAATTTCCACACTCTGCTATATTTCCCTTATTCTTATAGAATGGTATCATGTTGTTCAGTCTCCACATATCAGGCATAGTTCCTTTAGATAATATAAGGTTAAATAGGTTTGTTAGCCATTTTACACCGTAAGCACCAGCTTTTTTCCATAATTCTGCAGGTAATTCATCAGGGCCCGTAGCTTTGCCATTTTTCATTGCAGTTGCAGTTTTTTAAACGAATGTACAATTTAATTATAATAACTTAATTCCTCTAGGATATGGATGCGCCGAGTCAGACAGTGGACAACGTAGCGTTAGAGCAGTACCAACAGTCAATAGCCAAGTAAGTCAAACTACATACATAGTTATACTATACAGGGTGGCTAAAAAATAAGTAAGTAAATTTTGGGATCATACTGAGCAACCTTTACTATGGGACCAACCACGAAATCACGAAATAAAAACCGGCCAAGTGCGAGTCGGACTCGCGCACCGAGGGTTCCGTACTTTTTAGTATTTGTTGTTATAGCGGCAACAGAAATACATCATCTTTGTGATCCCGTTTTTACCCTTTGGGTACGGAACCCTAAAAATTACCCTCCCATAGAAAATGGACCAGCCAAAATGTATAAAACAGCCAAAATTTTTTTTCGCGAATTCGACGTTGGTCCCGTAGTAAAAGTTGCTCAGTATAATCCTAAAACCTCCTTGGCAACGGGAATGGACTTATTTTTTAGCCACCGTGTATAGACTTTAAATTTTGTTTAATTCTGTAAGTATGCGAGTGATTCTATGTTTCATTCTATTATAATACGATACTATTTTCTGATTGTTCTCTTCTCTGTGGTATTTCTTTTGAGGATAAAAAAATACACTCTAAACTTAGTAATTATTAGGGGCTCTTTGCGATATAGGTATTATTTCACGTTGATATGCTTATATCTTTTTTTTTCTGTTGTTTATCTGACTACTGTTTTGGCATTAAACCCTTTTGGCATAAGCACCATTCGAAATTCAAAAACAAAATCGGATCTCGATGCAATACCAATAATTGCAGAATGAACTCCAGCCTGCAGGACATACAGAGCGACATCGCGAGGCTCGCCACGCAGCAGAACCAGATACAGCAACAACAGCAGCAGCAGCAAACACAGCAGCTGCAACAGCAGCAGCAACAGTTGCAGCAACAGTTGCAGCAACAGCTGCAAGCGCAGCAACAGCAGCAACTACAACAGCAGCAAGCCAAACAGCTGTTTCAGCCGCCGCAACCGCAATCCCCTTTCCAGCAGTATCCGCCTAACATTCCACAATTGGTAAGTTAATAGGGAATATTACGAGAATTTCGGCTTAGGGGCGCCACTACCACAATCTGAGGGTCTATCGCGAAACAAGATAATCGAAATTTCGTTATCTAACATCTCTGTCACTTGCATTTTTCGAGCGATAAAGAGGCAGATAGCGAAATTTCGGATTCGCGTTTCCCGGTAGGTCCTCAGTAAGCATACCGCCTTGATGTATCAATGTCATATTTTATTATCTCTGAAAACTTGTCATAAACCTGTTAAAGGTACAGTATGTATAAGTTACTCTATGGTTTACTAAAGGGGCTAGTGCTGCACTCTGGTGGCAGAACATTGCAGTAATACCCCCTATTAGCTAATGAAACATGGCTACGATAACTTCTGGGTACATTTATACATTTTAAATCTTATTGGTACAGCGATCAAGTTCCCTTTGGACAAAAACTCTTTTCTTAAATTGTAGAAACATATGTGTCGTTTCCAAGCAAAAAGTCCCACTTTGACCCTTTGCCATAAGGACGCTTTGACAGGTTATTCTTATAAAAGTACAAGCAAATCTCGTCCTTATGGTAAGCGACAGTGGGACCTTTAATTAGACTTCGACACATATTAATTTTAACCTGTTTAAAACATTTGAGTCTATAAAAACTTTTCAAAACGAATAAGCTAATAAAAAAAAAAGAAAAATACTTAGCTGGTTTTTTTTTTGGATTTAAAATGTATGTGTGGTCAAGCTTTACATGACAGCTTTTGGGATTGTATAATGCCTGGAAGCATAAGGTATGGGAGCAAAGTTGCAATCGAATAAACGCATTACCATGCACGTTGATGGCTAAAACGTCGCTGAAAACTTTAACTACAATAAACGATTGGTAAATATCGTCACATATTTAATCTTGCATTAAACAAGGTCATTTTGTATTTTCGTTAGTTTATCACATAACATTACAGTTAGCTAGCATGAAAATTAAACGTAACTGAACTCAAATATGAATTTGTTTAAGATTTTTCAAAAAAAATACTATATAGCAACCGCTTGAGTAAAAAGCTTAACATGTTTATAACATAACGGCACGACCAATTGCCATTACGACTGCAATAGTATTTTATACAATCGTGATATAAAAGAGAGCTTTTCAGTGTTTCACTGTGTTCGGGCCATGAAGCTTGCTGAGTGGACTAAGTACGTACGAGATTGAAAAGCTTGATCGAAATTGATTAGGTTTAAAAGCTACCTTGTACCAAAAATTATCTTTCGAATAGTCTCAGTTAAGTGTAACTATTATTATAAATTCAGCTTCGCACACGCTAACACGCACCGCTCACTCCACAGCACAGCCAATTCAGCTCACAGCACAACGTGTCTCGGCCCGCGCTCAACGCCTTCGGCTCAACCCCGCACCTACCGCGGGACTTCTACCCGCAACCATTCGACAACTTCGAGTACAACCAACCTAACCAGTATAGGGATATGGAAGATTACGGAAGGTTTTACTTACATGAGAGTCCGCCTCAGCCGCAGAGGAGGACGTGGGCTCAACACGCGCAGCAGCAGCAGGAGAACGAGCTGAGGGGATGGCAGGTTGGTGTCTCTATCCTTTATCGTTAAAGTAAGAGAGATGAAAGGTTTTACTTACATGAGAGTCCGCCTCAGCCGCAGAGGAGGACGTGGGCTCAACACGCGCAGCAGCAGCAGGAGAACGAGCTGAGGGGATGGCAGGTTGGTGTCTCTATCCTTTATCGTTAAAGTAAGAGAGATGAAAGGTTTTACTTACATGAGAGTCGGCCTCAGCCGCAGAGGAGGACGTGGGCTCAACACGCGCAGCAGCAGCAGGAGAATGAGCTGAGGGGATGGCAGGTTGGTGTCTCTATCCTTTATAGGGATTTTGAACAGCGCGCCAAGCGGGACGTTTTGGTAGCTCGAAATCCCATACAGAATGAGACTTAAAGCAAACGCGTATGTCACGTCACGCTATCGAATGAAATTTACACTAGGAGTACTGGTTTTATTGGTTGTATTATCAATTTAAAGTCAGATCTTACCTACTTTTAATAAGGTTAGGTCGTTTTGAATATTAAGAAAATCAATTTTAACATTCTAAACACAAGTAACATGTAAATATGGGTAAATAAACTATTTACTCGTATTTCAGCTCCACCAGCATCAGCAGAATCACCAGCAGCACCAATACGAGCCGCAGCACACCCCTCCCCCTCGCACGTGGAAGTCCCCCTCCCCCGCGCCGTCGGAGCGCAGCTGGGCGCCGCAGGGCTTCGTGCTGCACGAGCGGAGCCCCGCCCCCGCCCCCGCCCCCACCCACGCCCCCTCCCCCTCCCCCGCCGCCCAGCCCTTCCAGGTGCACTACAACAACGACCGCCCCCAGAACGGCACCGAGCAGAACCACCTCAGGTATGGCCACAACCATACACACATAACTAAACATTAATGGCGTTATCCATAAACGCGTTACTAGCTATTAGCTTTGAATCGTTTGTCTTTATCTGTCATTTTGACTTGTGCATTTGTAAGAAAGGGATAAAATATAATTTAACTAAATCAGGCCGGTAAAGTTTTGTGAATAAGGGGGATAGTGCTCATTCATCAGTTGGTTTATGGTCAGTCAAGTGAGCGCTCTAAGCTTACTTATCTCTCCTTGCCCGTACATATCGAACCACCCTCAGGTATTTACACTAAAATGTAACTGTTGAATTTTAACCTAACAGAACTAGAATTTGCATCTGTTGTCTTGCCACGGGGACCGCTATTTATTAGACTAATAATATTGGAATAATACTTAAAATAGATCCAATCGTGTATTATTATATATTTGGACAAATGGAGGACCATTGTTATGGAACAAGGCAGGAAACTAGATGACTGAACTGTTACCGATGCGCTTGCCGCGCCGCCGGCTGCCGCTGCCATTTATAATATAAATTAGTATTATTAATAAGAAATAAGTTCATTATCTTTCCTATTTTTTTTATCTGAACTGTAAAGTTAACTTCCTGTGTTTTTTCCCCCAGCTACACTGTGATACCCAACCAACACCAATACTCTCAATCGCCGCCGCTGACGACCAGTCCGCGCCGATCGAAAACCCCCCAACGGCAGGGCTCGCTTCCAGAAGTTTCTAGAAGACCCGAGCCCGTCAGCCTGCAGCAGCTCGGAGCCGCCAGTCCGGCGCCCGTCGACGACATGGAACCGCAAAACATCTCCTTCATAGGCAACGCGGAAGACGACGCCCTCAGACAAGGCATCAACCGCCTCAACATCACCTCCGGCACCCGAACGTACCGAATCCCCTCCCCCACGAGACCCTCCCTGAGCCGCAACTCATTCCAACAACTGGAGCAGGAGGAGGAAGCGAACGAGAAAGGCTTCTACATATCCTTCGACAACGAAGCGCCGAAACGACCCAAACCGCCGCTCCGGGTGAAGCGAATGTCACCTAAGAAAGAGAGAACGGAATACCAGAGTCCGGAGCGGGGGAGTCCGGAAGCTTGGGAGCCGCAGGAGTTCCCCGTGCATCGGGCGGAGATGCGGGCGTCGCCGGCGCGGGACTCGCGGTCGGAGGCCTCCCCGCCCGTGTCCCGCGAGGCCCCGCACGAGCGGGCGCTGCGGCCCGGCGCCGAGCCCGCCGCGTTACTCATCGGCGAGATGAACCCGGACCCGGTCAGTATACTTATCACAGAGCTCAAAAAAAGGAAGTTTGCCAGCTCCGATACACTGCCTAGCCGTGTTTGAGAAGTTATCTCGTAATAATCAATAAATAGGGATGTTGACATGAATCGCGAATATATGAAATGTTATGTTTTTACCATAGCAGGGAATATTAGAATACCGAAAATCATATTTCGTAAGTGTAAATATGCGTAATAAATTTATTAAAAATTATTTAAAAGTATTTAAAATAATGCCCAGCATCACGTGACTGCAAACGCAACGGAGCGCGTGACGTCACGTTGTGAGAAACACGCACAGACATGTTGTCAAACCTGGTGGTGAGGACCATCAGATCAGTGTCAGAGGTGGCACTGACAGCAGTTTGTTTATCGCATCGTTACGTCATCAAGATCAAGTGGCAGCTTTTAGCGTTTTTGCGCGAAATTTAAACACTAAACTAATTAGTCGATTTTTTGATAAAAATTTATGAATAAAATAAAAAATAAAGTTTTTGCAATAATTGCGTGTCTATCTATAAAATGAAAACAGTTTTAAAAAAATGTCAACATCCCTATTGGTTTTATGACCTTGGTTAGATTAAATATTGCAAGCATCATTTAAACCTGTTGGGCTCGGTCTAATTATGAAAACGATGACGAATTTCGGTTCCTTGAATAAGTTTTCTGACAAAAAGGCCAAGTGAAAATGAACAACCTATGTATATAATTTCCAGAACTCCGCAGAGGAGATGGAGCGAAAGAAAGAGCGGATAATGCTTCTCTCCCTCCAACGGCGGCAGCGCGCGGACGAGGCCCGCGCACGCGCGGAGCAGGCCGCGGCCGCGCGCCGCGCGAGGGACGAACAGGTGAGAGCCGGGACATTCAGTACATGGAGACTGTATAAAGGAGCCAAATCTCTATGTATGAAAAGTGTCCATCAAAAAACAGTAATTAGGCGGCGCCACCATACACCGAAATACTACCAAAAACAACCTACGTAATTTGGTCGGGTTATTTGTTGCCTTATATGGTTCATGTTATACTCATGTCCCAGAGCCTAACTAGCGCCACCGGAGAGATTAGGAACTATTATTTAAAGCTTAACGCGGTCACTTTTATAACAATTCTGCCATAAGAGATTGCGATCCTTTCTATACCATCCATAATTCAGTACGGCTACCATCAGTTTGGCACTGACATAAACGCCATCGAGAACGTAATTTACTTTCTATGCATCTCGCTCGTACTCGCATATTAGTGCGAGCGAGATGCATAGAAAGTAAATTACGTTCTCGATGGCGTTTATGTCAGTGCTAAACTGATGGTAGCCGTACAGGTGTTTCAACTGCCTTACGTTCGTCGTGTCTATTGCGTTACATTATTTATTTCTTGAATATATTAGGACGGGTTACTCACCATTCATGAATTAAAAAAAAATTGTGACCCGTATCAGTTTATTTTGTCTTTTGAGTTTCACGTAAGTTTTGTTATTAAAATACTTGCTTTTGCTCGCGACTTCGTCTGCGTGGACTTAGTAACAGCAGCTAAAGTAGCGCCTGGAAAATTCTCATAGCAATAATTCAATTTGAGCATATTATGCACACTAATTAGCAGGCACTTCATTAATTATCTCAATTACACCCCGCTTTTTACTTTCTTAAGGAATGATTTTCGGGATAAAAACTATCCTATGTCCTTCTCAGGGTCTCAACCTATCTCTATGCCAAATTTCATCTAAATCGATTCAGCGTTTAAGCGTGAAGAGGGAACAGACAGACAGACTTTCGCATTTATAATATTAGTATGGATTATTTTTAATATAGAAAATACAAAATTAATTGTATTGTATTCAAATCACTTACGGCGATCTGTTCATCATTTATGAAAATAATCTAGCAATTAAAAAATATCAGGTGGCGGAACAGCGCGCGGCTCGGAAAGAGGAGCAAGCGAGACGGCGCGAGGCCATTCTGCAGCAGTACAAACTCAAGAAGGCCATCGAAGAGGCCGAGCGAGAGGTGAGATGTTGTCGTCTCAGGCCCCAGGCGCTCGACGCTGACGTCGACTGTTTGTCATTTGTTTTAACCGACGCACAGCTGCCTATGTCAGCGTCGAGCGTGTTTGCGAGCGAGCGGGTGTTTCGCGGCCGATACGTTACAGTAGGGATCGTCAACACTAAGTATAAGTAGTTGTTATTAGCAGTTACCTTTGGACTTTCTTTGTCTTGATTGTACACGTGATACGTGTTAATATTCGGGGCTATCCATACGTTTCATTTAAATTTCTTGATGTTTAATAGTGGGAAACATTTGTATTGAGTAATGTAAATCATGTAGTGCTGTAGAAATAATTTTAATTTCATTAATTCAGACTTTACACTTCTCCGGCATAAAAAAGGGCTGTTTGTTTCTTCTATCCATACTTCTCTATTTCTTTCTTTTCCGCTTTTTGTTCGCAAGATGATTGTGCCCTTATGTAAAAACGCTTTTGCTCATAAATAACTTAACTTAATTTCACTTAATTTAACTTAAACTTACTTAATTTAACTTAATCTAAACTTAATTCTTATCTCCTACTTACATATGGTAAACAGAACCTTATCTCTAAGCTAAAACGAGATAGTGTATATTAGTATTAGTGTAAATTTAATAAATTGTTATATAGATTTCAATATTCTTGATCATTTACGTCCCAGTAGCATCTACTCAAGTAATAAACGCTTAGGTGATATATATTTAGGTGACAGTTTGGCTGCAGCTTTTATTTAAGTATGCAACTGTGTAACGCAGTTCAGCCTAACCTGAACATCTGAATCCCAGGGCAAAGTGTTCGACAAGTCGGAGTTCATGGACCTCGCGCGGCCCGCGGCGGCCGGCCCGCCCGCGCGCATGCGCGGCAAGCAGCCGCCCCGGGCGCGCCCCAAGACCATACACGTGGACAGCGGCGCCCTGCAGCACGCCGAGGGCATGCTCGGCCGCAAGCAGCCCTCCTCCACCAACCTCACCGGTGAGTTACCCCACCCCCCCTCCCCCCGCCCTCTACTCCACTCTACTGCTTGCTACTAGAAGAAGTACCCCGTTTGGAACCCGACGCAACATTTAATGTTGCATTTCGAGTACGTCGGCAACGCGTCGATGCACATGGAACATAAGGACCTTTTACGCAAATCCACATAATTACGACACTTACATACAGACATTTTCTTAATCTTATATTTGGCTGTAAAAATGCTCTTATGTCATTATTTATATTGTGCGCACATTACGAAGTTTAGCGCACTTGTGTATGTACCTTGCTGTGGCGGAGCGTCCTTAAAACTCTTATTCCTACCGACTAATTTTCAATCAACTAAATGCTTTTACGACAGTTCAAAAAATAAAACCAAATTAGGTCCGGCTACGATTGACGCTCCGCGACTGATACGTTTCATATTTGACACATTACGCCGAAAACGCTTGCGTCCTGTGTGTCCCCTGTTTTAAACTAATGTTGTCCTGTTATTTACTGATTACGATTTTTTTATTGTGCAATACAATTGACAGTACATATTTGCGCTGTAGAAGATCCTCTAACATATAATATATAGTTAGTCAAGCAAATCTTGTCAGTAAATAGGAATAAAGAAATCTATACTCATCCTTTTCTTTTGGGTGCTAGTACTAGTGTAAGACAAAGATAGTATGATTGTCTCTGTCTATGTTTGAAATGAGACAGTCCCTTGACAAACTATATGTATCTCAGTTGTTACAAACTCTTTATGAGACCTTTTTAAACTCTTCCACCATGAATAGAAATATATGCTGTTGCTTGTATGTCATATAGCGTGAATGTGAAATAACTAATTACTATACTACAAATGTTAATATTAATATTTATTACTAATTGTTGCATGTTCCCGATCAGAACTTTTTTTTTATGAACTGTATTTTATATTATATGACATATTTTATATTCACGCTATATATTACAAATTAGTAAGTATGTATGCAAATACGGCCAAAAAAAATTACTTAAGGGAAAATTAAGTAAAGTAATTGTTGACACCTTAGTTGAAACAATTAACTTGCCATCAAATAGATTAAATAGAAATGATTTTGCGCATATTATTAATGCACATTTGGCCCTATTTAGCACTAAACAATGTTCAAACGGCATGTTTCTCGTCGCGTATGCCTTTTTGTTTCCCCCCTAGCTGTTGAATTTTTCCCGTTCGCACGGCATACACGTTAAATATCCTGGCTACTTCCAAGAATCACTGGAAACATTTAGTTATACGTAATTCACAAATTGGGCAAAAACGGGGGGCCTCCATACTGTCGCAGAAGTAGACGTATGACTTTGACCATCATAGCAGCATGCATGTGTAAAACAAAAAATATTTCCACTGATTATTTGGTATCCTGCTAATTGTAATGTTTTTGTGGCATGAATCAGTTGTTAGTTGTTCTGGAAGGATTTGAATTCACTACTGAGTAATTTTTTATTCTAAATAAATATACACGATGGTTAAAAAATAAATGCATTCCCGTTGCCAGGGAGGTTTTGGGATCATACTGAGCGACTTTTACTATGGGACCAACCCCGAAAGCGCGAAAAAAAATTTGGCTGTTTCATACATTTTGCTCGTCCATTTTCTATAGGAGGGTAAATTTTTTTTTCGCGATTTCGTGGTTGGTCCCATATTAAAAGTTGCTCAGTATAATTCCAAAACCTCCGTGGCAACGGTAATGCACTTATTTTTTAGCCACCCTGTAATGTACGAAATGAGACCTTAGAGCATAATAGCTCTTGAATATGTTTTAAAAAATCTACCACTGACTCATGCTATAGCCAAATCCCTGCATTTACCACGTGAATCACGAAAACCTATCAGTCTATTCCAAATACGGTGGATAGTTTTCGTGGTTCCGTACTAGCTATCTGTGTGCACCAGGCACCATGCGGCGCGACTACTACCGCGGCTCACAGGACAGTCTGGCGGAGCGGGCCGGCCTCTACAGAGGTAAACTTGTAAAACACCTTGTTGCATGTTTATAAAGTCCGTTTTACCTCGTACAGTCAAAGACAACATCAATCTTTGGTGACAGAATTTGTCTTCACGGACTGTTAGTACTATTAGTGCCAGTTGCACCATCCGCACTTGACAGACTGATCAACGTCACCGTCAACGGCGGTTTACTATGAATCTTTTAACATTTAGCGAACTCTTTAACGGTGACAAACAGTGGTGCAACCGATTCTAAGTATAGTCTTTAATTGTACAGAGGTATTGCACGTTCAAAAGTCCTCATTACCCTGAGCGATTTAGATATATAGCACGTTTTGTTATGTGAATGGTTAATTTTGCAATACAGTGGAATAAATATAAACCTTTGTGAAATTTTATAACACGTATGAACTTCAACACAATATACATTGAGCATGTCTATCAAATAAAAACATTTACACTTTTAATCATAAGGAATTGTTCTTAATGCTGGTTCTGTTATGGTCTTGGGAATCTTATGGTTCATTTCTTTAGATATTGACAATGCATTGAGTCCGGTGCTACGATGTTCCTCTTCTATAAAAGTGCTCTATGCTCAAGATGGTTCTTGATTTAATTTTCCACTCTCAACGTAAATTACCCTTTTGTGGTACCGAAATCTACTTCTAATACACACTTTAAACATAATACATGTCTCTATTTACTAAGGTGTCAATTAACTAATTTATCTGGACTGAATCACCATTATTTTGTGACTTCTGGACTTTTTTTATTGTTTGTAAAAATACTTACTGATTTTTCCAAATATAAATTAGTGGATCAACTGTTTCTTAAAAAACGTCATGGTTACATATACTATTTTCACAACATAGTCTTCCAAGATTAATATTCACCGAAGATCTGGGGAACCAACTAAGCATGTTAGTAAAATGATAAGGTACAACGTTTTTTCTAACTAACTGTGCTATCGGAAACAAGAATTAGTCTTTCTTTCTTTTCTTGATGGACTTGAGGGCGGTGTTGCCCGTAGCCAATGTCAGGTAAAAGGGTAGGAACAAAATAAATGCTCTTAGAGCACGACGCTGTTCGGTGGTTGTTGTAGTTGTCTCGTAAAACCGATAGCTGGATTTTACGAGAAGCACGTGGACTACCGGCCGTTGACTCCAAAATGGTGGTTAAACACGCTTTGAGATTAATTCTCCATTCACTGCACACTACCACATTAGATTATTGTATAATAAAGCTATCGATATTACACTTTAAACAATATTAATGAGCAAAAACCAAAGGAATTAATCACGAGGCTACTATCAAGATGGCGTTCGAACCGGAAGTCTCCAAGAATTAGTCGATCCACCCAAACAGTGTCGGGAGTCCAGAGGTGAAAGTTCACGGAATGTCAGCTTAAGGCATGACACACACTAACCGCATTGCAGACTCGCCCTCGGAGGAGCGCGGCGGCGGCGGCGTGTCGCCCGCCAGCGCGGCCAGCGGCCCGCTCGGCCGCCGCGGCAGCTGCAAGACCTCCAGAGGTGAGCACGACCCACCGCGCTGTACTAACTCTGCTCTACTGTGTCATGTGTGTGTGAGGCATGGGACGCTTACATAACGTTCCATCCGATTTGTTTAAACTCGCTGTTTTATGTCGTTTAGAGTCCGATCCGGATTTCGTGATACGACTATTAACGTAATTTTGACATTAAAGTTAGATGTGGCCTTCACTAAATTAAAAAGCTACTTTGTTTCACTCCCTGGAGTGAGGAAAGTCGCACTTTCGCCACTCCCTGACGAAAGTAGGCTTGTTCGAGCTGCTGAGGTGAAAAAAAAAAGTTTTAAATTTAACTCCGAAATCCTCCATGATGAATATTTTGAATTTTAGCGAAAGTAATTAAAACAAAACCATTATTTTTCCAATTCGGCACATTTTCTTACAATATCAGACCGGAAGCCGGTGTAAGCGTTCCCTTCCCAGGCACTTGATTAGTTTAAACAAAGTTTTCCGAAACTGCTGTCGTGCCGTCTCTTTCCTTCGATTGTTGCTTGGAGTGAGATAACACGAATGAAGTTTCTCAGTTTTTGTTTTGACATGTCCCCCGTGCTTTGCTGGAAATATACCAAAAACAGGTTTCAACAAATTATCTTATTCTCTTTCGGAAGAAAAGACTTAATACAAAGTATGACTAAAGCCTTTTCTCCAGCTAACAAAACAACAGTAATTCACGTGAGTGATTATATTTGAAACTGTTTTTGGGAACATACCTATCTAGTTGAAAATAATAGCTGTTTCTGTCAATGCCCCGAAGAAGACATGTTCGTTTTGAGTATCAGCTATTATTCTCATATGAAATGCTTGTTATAACTTGCAAATTTAGGACATCGCGTCGATTGATTGATCAAAAAATAAGACTTAATGTTCTCCGAATTAAAAATTCATACTCGTTTAATCAATCGACGTGATTAATGTCTTCTAATGTGATGTTGTTTCTACTTAAACGAGCAACGTCTTCAAACGTGTCGTCGTTTTCATATAAGCTGTAATTTGTAACTATTTTAAACAAGATTTTCAACACACTTGCTCAAAACGACGTTTTTATTCCACCGATTTTTGGCTCATAATCCTAGATATTAAACACGCGTGCTCTTTCAGTGTATTATTCCACTCGTGCATTTTCATTATATTATCCGACTGAGTTAAGAAGGTAACTGATTGCTAATAATATGCATGGAAAGGGAGCCTTCTTTAATTGGTCGGACTGGCGGGCACCGGCGCGCTCCTCGCGCCTGCGCGGTGCGCGGCCCGGCCGCCCCGCCCGCGGCCGGGGCGAGGGGCGGCCGGCAGTATGACAGATGCAACACACTAACTGTTTTAACTATTAAAATTTGATTAATATGAAGTTTCTTTTTTTTTTCTCGCAAGTGTGTTGAAAAACGTCGTATGAAACGCGTGTGCATTGGTCATTACACACATCGGCTTTCTTATTGCGCGCTCGCTTACAGCTCGCGCGCACAATATCGCCTCGTGTGTAATTACCAACTTAGCACACTTGTATCATAATGTACTATTGTATGGAAGCGATCGACAATTAAGTGTCACGTACAATCAAAAAATATGTATCAGAACACTAAAATCTCCTTCACAATGATGTAATTCAGAAAAGTAAGAGTGAACATATCTCAATTATTTGATATCCCAAGTGATTCTGATATATTATGATCCGGATCTAAATTATATTGCACATAATTATGAAACAGATTGCGTTATTGAACCCCTAAAATGTTAAGAAAGCTTCTTTGATTTATTTCGTAGAACGCTTGTATTATTTCGAACCAAATTATATCCCTCAATTATTATGTGTATTACAGCGCAGTAGCAATGTATAGAGTCACAAAATTATGCTTTTATATTTATATTTTGGCCTTGTATGTAGTTCGGAACCAGCTATGATTCCGTAAGTGGTTTTTTGCGCTTGATTCTCCACTCGACGTGCCTAGACCTTCCGCGCATTAATATTGGTTCCCTATAAATAATAATATGCTCAGTCATGTGTCTACATATCGCGTTTTTAGTATTAATTTTGTTTGCCATGTATTTAAAAATGAATCATGATGATGATGGTCTCGCCCGCTTGCGAGCTGCATGTGTTTGCGCGGGATTGCATGAGTTTAGCGTGATGACTATAGGAAACATTTCAGAGCGCGTGAATGAGGAACCACAGTCGGCCCGTGGAAGGTCTAAATATTCCACTTACCAGAATAACTTTAAGGCGGGACGGAAGTCTAGCTCTCTAATGAACTTGTGCGGTAAGACACGTTTCAGTACGCCGTCTCGGCACGGTGCGATCTTCGCTTTTGTTTATGGTGCGTTTGGGTTCTTTTTTTGTTTGCGCGCGTTCTGAAGCGCTGGGCGCGGCGAAGGTTCAATTGCTGTTTTGACGACGTGGCTTATTCAGAGTGACAGAGAGAGAGACACATGTATTTGATATAATTAGATGGATGGCTAACACATACTATATACGGTCTATCTTATCATATCGGATAGTTGTATCACTTTAGCGTTTGCCTGTGAATTAGCCACTACAATGACTGTGTTCTTAAAATTTGTACATACATCTTTAATTCCAAGCTCTAATTCTAAATCATCTATCACAAACCGTACTTCAATAATTATACCTACTCTTTTGTATTGTAAATTAATTTATAATTCGGCCACTCAAATGCACTTTTCTTTGTAATTTTAAATGCAAAGCAGTCGTAGGACCATTCGCCGCCGCCGCGGTGCTTCTCGATCGCGTATTCTGTGCACATTTCGTTTCTTGGGTCATTGGCAATATTTACGTATTTATAGAGGTTATGGTTATTTTACGCGTTATCCCTAGGGTCGGTGTTAGAGCATGTTCTATATGGTGTTGGTAGTGATGGGTCGTTACCAGTAACTTACTCAAAAGTGGGAATATTCCCGGTAATGCTACCAGTAACATTACCCAGATCGGTAACATTGAGTAACTTTGAAAAAATTATTAGATTTGTATATGCTTTTTTCGTGTTAAATACTTAATAAAATAATAATGCTATTATTTACAGTCATAAAACAGTTAAGGAATCTCTGAGAGAGTAAATTCCCAATGTTACCGGTAACATTCCCAATATTACCAGGTATTTTTCCAAAGTTACTGGGAACATTACTATCTGGAAATAATGATTAAAAGTGAAGACTGGAAATAAAGTAAAAGAAAATATGTGTATAAATCAGTTTAATTATTAGAATAAACCAATCAACATCTAAATATATAAAAGAAGAAACTGACTGACTGACTGACTGCCTGACTGACATATCAACACACAACCCAAACCGCTGGTTCTAGAGATTCCAAATTTGGCACGTAGGTTTCTTATAAGGTCTAGGGGTGCCCTAAGAAATGATTTTTTCAAAATTCACCCCCCAAGGGGGTTAAATGGGGGTTCAAAGATTGTATGGGGAAACAAGATTAGTTAGACTATTATATTCGAAACTTCACAGGAGTATTCCTAACGATAAATGAATAAACACGTGTTACAGGTTTTTTTGCAAATTCCCCCCTAATAGGGGGAAATGTGGTGACAAAGTCTGAAAATCAACATGGGTATTGTTTCTATAGTTTATCGGGTTGCTAATTAGGAAAACAAGAACGATTTTAAAATCCAACGTGACGGACGTGAAAAACCATCTCCCCTGTTGGGGTGCAATGGGGTTGAAATGTCTAAATATCAATATGGGTGTCGTTTTTATGGTTTTTTGGGACGTTAATAACGAAAATCGCATCGATTTTGAAATTGAATAATGTGCTCATGAAAATTCTTGAAAGTACTCGTATTTGTGCAATTCAAACGGTCCAGTAGTTTCGGAGCAAATCGGTTGTAACAGACGGACCGACAGACAGCCACACGTGATCCTATAAGGGTTCTAATTTTGGTTTTGAGGTATGGAGACCCGCATTATCCTAATAGATTTTTAAATTTGATTTGGTGCCATCTCGATCATAGTCAATCGGTACCTAGGCGAGTGCGGGCGGCGCGGCGGGACGGACGGGGTGGAAGGAGTACGTCATCGGGAAACTTCCTGCATCCGTAATGAGTACATTCAAGGTGCTACAAGAAGGTGGTTGTCTGTTTGCTTCTTATAAGTTTAGGTTTCCATTCTAAGTAAAATGCAAAACATCGTAAGTACATATATATGTATTCTACCTACGAACCATATACCATATAAACCATCTTTTGTAAGTAGTTATAAAATCATATTTTCTCCTTCCCCTGCCTCCCCCGCAACCTGTACATTAGACACTACGACATAGATTCTTAAATCACGCGGGCGAAGCCGCGGGCAAAAGCAAGTTTTGTATAACGTTCCAAGTGACAAACGTCATTTTTGAGTTGTTGGAATTTCGATTTTATATTAATTAATCAAATTTGAAATTAGAGTAGTAGTAGTAGTTTATATATAAAATACTAGATTTTGCCCGCGACTTCGTCTGCGTCGAATTAGTAATTTGGGTAGCTTATTTTTAAACAATCAGCTAGATTTATTGTTTCCCCATACAAACTTCCACCCCTTTTTACTACCTAAATTTTACCCGCTGAACATTCAGCTTGTGGTAGCCCCCTGGTGGGAGATCAGCAGCGTCTCCAGCAGAAACTTGGTCACCAAAGTCTTGCAGGCACCGAGTGACCCATGGGAAGTCACCTCCAGGTGTTCTACGTCTTGGAAAATTCAACCTGATTACAGCAAACAGTATCTACTGCACGTTAAGCGTGTGGTAGCTCTGGTCAGACGCCTGCTTCATCTGGCAGACCTCCAGGTATTCCAGGTCTTGGAGAACTTAACCTGCCTACAGCATACTCTACCAACATCAGATTAAAGGAGTTTTACCCTCATCAGGTACATCCAGCAGCACTCCAGGTGTTCCAGGTCTTGAGCTATCTCCATCATACACTACCAACGACACGTTGAACGAGTGTTACTCCTGACCTTTTGTACCCAGCAGCACTCCAGGTGTTCCAGATCTTGAGCTTTTCCCATAATACACTACCAGCGGTACGTTGAGCGAGTGTTACCCCTGATCCGTTGCACCCAGCAGCACTCCAGGTGTTCCAGGTCTTGAGCTTTCCTCATCATATACAACCAGCGTCACGTTGAGCGAGTGTTACCCCTGACCCTTTGCTCCCAGTAGCACTCCACATTGTCTTGAGCTTTATCCATCATATACTACCAGCAGCACGTTGAGCGATTGTTACCCCTGACCCGTTGCACCCAGGAGCACTCCAGGTGTTCCAGGTCTTGAGCTGCCTCCATCATACATTACCAGCGGCACTTTGAGTGAGTGTTAGAAGAGTGGAGAAGAGAACAGGATGACTTCGGGAATAAAAACTACTCTACACCCTCCCAAACAATTAAGACTATCTCCATATCAAATTTCATCTAAATCGGTTTTATTGGGTTCCATACAAATTTCCACTCCCCTTTTCACCCCCTTTAGGGTTGATTTCTAGGGTAAAACCTATCCTATGTCCCTCACGCAAAATAGGCGCAATAGTAAGACGTCGAGTTGCGGAAACCAAGCCCGCGAATATCTATCCTATGTCCTTCCCCAGGACCCAAATTATCTCCATACCAAACTAAATCAACCACTGCTACCAAATCGGTTCAGCGGTTATTGATTCCCCATACAAGTGTCAACTCCCCTTTCCATCCCCTTAAGGGGTGAGTGGGATAAAAAAGTATTCTATGTCCTTCCCCGGTGCTTACTATCTGTATACCAAATTTATAAAATTGATCCCATAGCTCTTATGCCAGCGAATTAAGAACTATGGGACATATTTTTGAGTAAGTTGTACTAAAAAAATAAGTTTTGAACCTTATTTTATCTCATATAAGTCATCACTATCATCAGTTTCGTATGTTACCGCCTTTTGGGAATGTTACTGGTAACATTGGTAACTTACTAGTAACATTCCCAAATGGAAACTTACTGGTAGCGGGAATGTTACCGCTGCCCATCACTAGGTGTTGGTGTGACATCGTTCGACATTTACCAATACTATATCCGCTTATACATACTCAGGTATATAAGTTTATGTTACGATAAATAATTATATGGTGTATTATGTACTTAGCGTAAAATACAAGATGTTTTGGCTTCTTTTATTTAGTTTCGCATATTTAGCTTAGTTGGCTTTGGTACCCACTACCCACCGTACGTAGGTAGTACACATTTAGTATTTTACGCTTCATTATTATGTTTCTATTAAATATGTCCTTCGTTTATTCATATAGGTACCCTTTAAGTAAATAATCCCTAACTAATTCTAATTTTATGCTAGTTAAATTAATAGAGTAATTTGTTACTAACAAAAATAATGTTAATTCAGATTATTGAAAAAAAACATAAACATAATTTTATTGGTTTGTATTTAAAGGTGGTCATTATATTTTTATTATCAGATTTCAAGTTTGGGTATATGTCATACTTTGTTGTTGTTGTATGTTGGGATTTTATGTTTATAAACTGACTGATTTACTGTTAGCAATTTATTATATTTATTTTTACATTTAAATGTTGTTGTCGTTTTTAAAACGCATTATTATGGTAGTGATAAACGACTAGATTTTTTCATTATACATAATTGAATCATTTGAACAATTTTTAAAAGGTCATGATACATTTCAAATGGTGATAGAAGCGAAACGAGATCAGTTTAGTGTCATTTTAGAAGACGGTGGTGAAGCGTCCGTATCCTAAATTTTTCTTTGGTAAATTACTGAAGAATGTAATGTTTCATTTCACGGAATCAAGGTTAAATATAGTCACACAACACACATGATACATCTGTGCAATAGCAAGATGTATCGATATCTCGTTTGTTAAGTTTTATTCATTACTGATTATTGTATTTGTGAAGTTTTCCAGAGTAAGTAAATAAGGGCCAATCTTGCAGAAATCGACGTATAGTAAGCTTAATAAGACTAGTGTTATTTTTAGGGTTCCGTACCCAAAGGGTAAAAACGGGACCCTATTACTAAGACTCCTCTGTCCGTCTGTTACTAGGCTGTATCTCATCAACCGTGATAGCTAGACAGTTGAAATTTTCACAGATGATGTATTTCTGTTGCCGCTATAACAACAAATACGGAACTAAAAAGTACGGAACCCTCTGTGGGCGGGTCCGACTCGCACTTGGCCGGTTCTTTTATTAAATGGCAGAATAGATATAGGTAGAATTTTTATAACTCGGGAACAAATATTTGCAAATAAATGCTTTTATCAGTATTCGAATCTACTACATACTAGGACATTAAACGAGTTACAGAGTACTCTCGGGACGCTTCACCACTAGTATTAGTAGGAGGTCTCTAGGTCATGAGGTCCGCAACATAGACAGGTCGCATCGCATATTGCAGACTCAGGCCTCGGTCGCGCCACGCCGCCGCGCCGCGCGGCCTCGCCCGGGCTGCGCGCGCTGGGCTCGCCGGCCTCCGGCCCCGGCTCGCTGCCCGGCGCCATCGGCAAGCGCCGCCAGCACCCCGACGACGCCTCCGACGTCTCTTCCACGCACTCCTCCATTATGGACTATTCTGGTGAGTCGCATTTATCATTACTGTTAGCCTAACTTTGATTCGGTCATTCGGACGACGAAATGTTTCGTTTGTCATTTCAAAGGAAACCTAACTTTTATAGACAGTTCTGAATCTGATCTGTAATAAAGCTGATGTTAAAATCTTTCCACTTCCTTAACTGTTGTTACAAGCAGGATATTATGACTCACTAAAATGTACATCTTTATAATATTGTCTTCGGTTACCGCGATAGTTACTCATGAAATAAAACTATGAAAACGGATTATATCGCGTATATTGAATTTATAATACATCCCGACGTTTCGAACTCTTTACAGCGTTCGTGGTCAACGGGTGACCCACCGAGTCACCCGTTGACCACGAACGCCGTAGTTATAAGTTTTAATTAACAACTAACAAAATATTATGGACCATGTTTGTCTGAAATAAATGAATTTTTTTTTTTATTTTTTTTTATTTTTTTTTTATTTTTATTTTTTTATAATCCGTTTTCATAGTTTTATTTCATGTACATCTTTAATTTAAAAAGCTGCCTTGCTTAAAATTACTGCCTTGAGCGCGACGAGCTCCCGGCCTCTGAATCGATACTCCAGCGCTCTGCCAACTGCTTGCGCTGCTCTTACGATGTCGCTAGGGTCCCCTAGACCCTGATGGGTCTTGGTGGCTCAGTTGGCAGAGCGCTGGAGTATCGATCCAGAGACCGTGAGTTCAAGTCTCACCCAAGGCA
The DNA here is from genome assembly GCF_947568885.1 of Cydia strobilella. NCBI lineage: Eukaryota > Metazoa > Arthropoda > Insecta > Lepidoptera > Tortricidae > Cydia > Cydia strobilella. Next base: position 20,113,115 of record NC_086044.1, read on the forward strand.
GTAATTTTTCACTTTAATTTATATACATCTTTGTGTGTTATTTATTCACATAATTAATAAATTTTGGGGCTAAATAAAGAGTCTTTGCTCTACAAATTTTATCTCTTCTCAATACTAATAATTATACCTGATCTAATCGATTAAAGTCGTTTATTACGATAAACGAACAACTATTTAATACTATTGTATAAATGATAACCAAAAAATTGATAAAAATTATATTATTTCTTTAGCATCCCAGGATCCGCGGAAAGGTCCATGGTCCTATGATTTGTAGTTAGTTTAATACAAGCAAATTAAAATTACACCTACAAAAAAGAACTAATTAGAAATAACAAAATTGCCACTACAAATAATATAAATTAATGCCTCTTTACCTGAAACATAGAACAAATAAAGAATCATATTAAATTAAAATGTGACTTGATTCTTTATTTACTACCACTCGCCAGAAGACTAAAAAATGTTGTTTGCACAATAGACGGAACTTATACTTGGGCCACGGATGTCAATTTTATTGCTCATTCTGAGTTAAGAATATTAGACGAAACTGTTAGTAATTTGAGTTAGTTAGTAGGTTAGTAGTTAAGTTAAACACCCCGTGGCTCCAGTACTGTTAGTAGTAATCAAACCTAAACGATAGTGATTGCGGGAACGCCTAAAACGAGGGCAAGTAGATGTCAAACCATGTCATGCCAACAGAAATCACGTACCAATTACATGTTTCGAGTATAAGTTTACTATAAGGCATGGTTTTGATTGGAGCATTTTGACCTAACAACGATTGCGTGCTTCGGCTTACTCACAACGATAACACTCGCAGCACTTCATACATCATTGCATTTGTATCATTACATATTACATTCGCATCCAATACAGAAATTTAAATACTTTTTTTACGGAAGTGAAACACAATAGTAAAGAAACGGGGCCCGTTTATCAAAAGCTACAGCTTGTAATACAAGTCCCTTTTTGACAGCTTTTGTTAGAAAGGGACTTCCACTTGTATTACAAGCTTTTGATAAATGGGCCCATGGTATTTACATTTATTTGTAGGTTTTTAGTTCTTAAAATTAAGAGGTTCACTAAAATTAAGATTTTTTTGTCACATATTAGCCCGTAGCTATTACACCCAGTCTCCGCAAATGGAATCCAGTAGTTACGTAACTCTAAAATTGTAAGATGAAAACCTTCTGATATTAAAGTGTTATTAAAGTGAAATGTAGATCCCGCTCCCCTATACTCACTCTAAAACTGTATTAAGACCTAATTGTAACGTATTCTGGCAAATAAACATTTCTATTCTATTCTATAATAAGAGAACAGTACAAGTTAATAATGAAACAATGTGATATTGCAGGCCCCCGGCTGTATAAGCAGCCGGCAACCAAGTCGAACCGCGGCATCATGCTGAACGCCGTCGAGTACTGCGTGTTCCCCGGCGCCGTGAACGCCGAGGCCAAGCGGCGGGTCCTGGAGGAGATCGCGCGCTCCGAGGCCAAACACTTCCTCGTGCTGTTCAGGGATGCCGGGTGCCAGTTCAGGGCGCTCTACTCGTACTGTCCGGATACGGAACATGTCACGAAGCTGTACGGCACGGGACCGAAGAATGTTAATGATAGGATGTTTGATAAGTTCTTTAAGTGAGTATTCTCTTGGCTGTTGCTAGTTAGCGTAGTGGGCCAACACTTCCTCGTGTTGTTCAGATGTGCCGGGTGCCAGTTCAGGGCGCTCTACTCGTACTGTCCGGATACGGAACATGTCACGAAGCTGTACGGCACGGGACCGAAGAATGTTAATGATAGGATGTTTGATAAGTTCTTTAAGTGAGTATTCTCTTGGCTGTTGCTAGTTAGCGTAGTGGGCCAACACTTCCTCGTGTTGTTCAGGGATGCCGGGTGCCAGTTGAAGGCACTCTACTCCTATTGTCCGGATACGGAACATGTCACGAAGCTGTACGGCACGGGACCGAAGAATGTTAATGATAGGATGTTTGATAAGTTCTTTAAGTGAGTATTCTCTTGGCTGTTGCTAGTTAGCGTAGTGGGCCAACACTTCCTCGTGTTGTTCAGGGATGCCGGGTGCCAGTTCAGGGCGCCTGGCCAGTTAGAGGGCGAGGTGTTCAACATAATAGTTATGGACACAACTTGTTGTAAGAGAATAAGAGCGTCTGTTATTTTGACACATGGTTCGCTTAGCCACTTCTCACGGAAACGATCTTAAACAGAGAATTGGGATTGTGATGGCCATAATTGACTTGAATATTAATAGGGGGTCTAGAAAGTTTAAAAGTTAATTTTAACATTGTCATCTGAATCACTTACTTATCGGACATTAAAAATTCAGTTCAACCTAACCTCCTTTTTATCCGATTGCCAAAGGAGTTATAACCCTCCTTTGGCAAATAAGTTAAATAAGGCTTTTTGTAATAAGTTTATGTCTGAGTACACCGTTTAACCGATTTCGACGTGTGACGTGACATTAGATTCCTCTCAGTTGAGGTTGACAGGGCATATTGAATTCATGGAAAATCTAAATGCAGATTTCGGCGCAAAAGAGTATGTTTACTACAGTATGTCATTATTTTACTAAATATTTTGAATTCAAATATATACGATGATATTTTTAGGTGCAAGCGCGCACTGCTTGCCCTTAGAGCTGGTCAAATACGCCTAGTCTTACTAAGTGGCATATAGTCGAGAAATTGGGACGGGTACCGCGTGGCGAGGTGGCCTAGGGGTTCATGGCGTTAGCCGCGATAGCTAAAGACGCCGGTTCGAATCCGGCCTTTACCACTCGGGATTCGTCACTTTTTTTCTTTAATATATGTCATCTATTACAGTTTATAATTTTGAATTGAACTTGTTCCAGATACAATTCGGGCAGCAAGTGCTTCTCGCAAGTGCATACGAAGCACCTGACGGTGACGATCGACGCGTTCACGATACACAACTCGCTGTGGCAGGGCAAGAAGGTGCAGCTGCCCAGCAAGAAGGACATGGCCCTCGTCATATAGGCGTTCTAGTCGATGAGCCGAGGGGGGACTACGGTGATAGTGTGGTGCGGATATCGAACAGGGCAGACTAACTATTTGTGAAGTGAACAAAGTGGTTTTTATGCAAAGTGTAAAGGTAAACAACGACGCGACATTACAAATCGTGAGGTGACAACCAAAACTCTTAATACCACGTCGGTAGCAAACAGGCATACCCTCCTAAGTCCTGCGGTACCAAATTTTGTACATAATAAAAGTCACCCTTCAGTCCCAGCATTAAGTAAATTACTACAGTAATAAACACCGATAGCTTTCAAATTTGAATGCTCGCGCGGAATATTCTGACAGTCCATAGAGTTGTAAATAGTCTGTTCAGGACTGACAGCAAATATTTATTGTGAAAAAAAAATTAACAAGAGGCCTCTAGGACTATGAAGTTTAAAAAAAGCTGGGACTTTGGAGGCTAAGGCCTGCCTGATGGCAAGCAGACCGTATTTTACAGTCGCCTGCAACTGTTTTATACAAATTACCGACCCCTACCAAACAACAAACATACAAAAACCATAAACTATAATAGAATACGGTTTATAATTAGTAGTGTGACTACTTAAAAAACACAAATCAAAATATTTAATAAAATTATTTTATTTTTTTCCAAAGTTCTACAAAAACCAACCTAGTTTTGGTACAGCTTAGGTTCACAATGGCTTTGTAATGGTAAATAGTTAGTTTTGGTTGTCACGTGACGAGATAGAGAATAACATTTTGTGGGCGTAATCATGACTTCGAATGGCATAAAGTGATGAATACATACTCAACTACTTTTTCCATGAGACCGGAAACGTTTCAGCTACTCCGAGCTTTTGTTTCTATGGCATAGCTGATTTTTTAGCTATTTCTTGGTCGTTGATCTCGTGGGAGAAGATGATCAATATGTCCTATCACTTTTGTCATGACCCCGATTTCACCCAGTAGACTTTGTGTATGTGCAGTGGGACACATTTACGTATCATTTTGCTTTACAATGCGCTGCCCTTTACGATATTTGCCGGCGTATGTGTGTGTTGTCCCCGCCACGTGCTCGGTCGCGCCTGTGTGTGTGCAGATGGAGGACGAAGCTCGAATCGGATTAGGTTATGTCGATTGGTTTCGCGGTGCGAGCTGGTGGTTGACGTGGTTCAGCGCTTCGTACACCGAAGGAATTGGATTTGGAGACTTTACACGTGAGTTTTTTGCATATGAAAATGCGTGTGGAAGAAAGAATGCTACAAAAATAAGTAAAAAAAAATATGTTTAAGAAAAATCATGTTATAGAGGTATAGTACGAATTATCTCAAATGTTTTTTTCGCCCAAACCCTAAGCTGTTTAAACAAAAGGCATTGTTTCTTTTGTGCGCCGCGGTGGCTACCTCATTTCTCTTCAGTGAAAAGGATTTTAGCGTTCTACTTTTATGGTTCAAATTTGAGCCCAATGTGAAGCATGCTAAAATTGCCATTGAAACGGGCGTGGTCCTTTTCACTAATGAGAAATGAGGTAGCCACCGCGGTGCACAAAAGAAACAATGCCTTTTGTTTAACGGCGTAGGATTTGGGCGAAAAAATCATTTGAGATAATTTATACTGTAGTCGTGATTTCAAGCGATTGCTTTTATTAAATTACCGATAGACGGTAATTTATTTTATAAAATGTAAATGGAATAAATTAAAATGTACATCGCCTGGTTCTGAAATTAATGGTCGAGGCAGGACCTCTTGAGAAAATTTAATGATGTTTTCTTAAAAGTCAAGCGCTAAATCCCATTCCTTTGGCCCCGTAATCTGCACGATGCTGAATCACGTTGTACTCAAATTGAATCGGCCGTCGCGTCTCCGCACACAGGTCATTAATATGTACACATGTTTTAACTTATTCCAATGGAATAAGACGCACAATAGTATACATATTTGTGACGGAGACGTGCCGGCTTTTGTGTTGTGTGACGCAGCGGTGTTCTGTATAGACGAGACGTTTGCCATATGTATTAGTGAGATGGTCGATATTGTTCCAAATTGTCACAAACCCCGCAGCCAAACTGTCGATTGTGTAGGTACGAAATTTAACTGTCCCTTATCTAGAATAACAAATTCACAAACTAATATCGCTTATTTGTTATAATATTGTAACTCGTTAGTAATTATTTCAATTTGACTGGATTAAGATTAGATCATTATGTATTTGTTTAGTGACGTTCGTTCGATTCCCATTTTTTTACCGCTTGTATAGCTAAAGTAAGAGGCGCTTACGGCGTAACGTACTGCCTTACCCTGTAAATAATTGTTTTGTATACAGCTATTTATTAAAAGAATGTTAAACGAAAATTGATGAATATCATTATTTCATTGTTTAATGATTGGTCATCAATAAATATACTACCGATAGTATATTATGGTATGCAAATATATTGTATTAATACAAAAACATAACGAATAATATTGAATTTCATATTACTGCATTGTTTCATTTGAACCTTCCCTAAGGAGTACTACCCTTACGAGTAGTTACGCCCTAACCTGACCATGAATGTTTCTGACTATAACAAATTTCAAGAAATCTTAAAGAGAGCACAACAAGGGAGCTTTGGCTACTTTAGCGTTGGTAATCTTTATAATTTATTGTCCAATCGAAGGCGATACACAAGTAAATCCAAAAATCATTTTAACATTTACTGCTACCGTCCCGCTAGGCGGGTTCTGTTCGTAAATTTTAACATTTACTGCTATCGTCCCGCTAGGCGGGTTCTGTTCGTAAGCGTTTTTCGCTACAAAACGTTACCGGCTACGCTCATAGCGCGTAACTCGCGCTAGCAGTGAAAGTGTTAACAACCATCTTGTTTGACATTTGACTTGAGAGATGTTGCGTATAATTCCAAAACGGTATGAGCAACGCAATATCACTAATTTGCATCCGTAAAAATTGAGCTTCACCTATGCATTATCGTTTTTAGGGTTCCGTACCCAAGGGAAAAAACGGGACCCTATTACTAAGACTCCCCTGTCCGTCTCTGTCACCAGGCTGTATCTCATGAACCGTAATAGCAAAGAGGATATAACAGGATAGAGCGGTACTGTCATAGTAAATTTTGTAGTACAGTAAATTCACTGCCATCTATCGACACACGATTAAAACTAAAAATATCAAAAAATGTATTTATATATGGATAAATGATTTTTTTTATTTGCAATATTTGCATTGATTATTTTATATTATTTGACCCATGTTCTTTCACTAATATGCGTTAAAATGGTAAAATAACAAACGAAACCGCCAACGCCCTCTATACGAGAGTAGGCCAAAGGTAGTGGCGCCATCTGATTGAGAATCAAATTTTCTTGATTTTCGAGGCACGTTTTTTCTTTGTATTTGTGTCGTCATTACAAATTGGATTTTGTATGTAGTGAGTGAGAAGTGCGACTGTGTGCACGTTTCCCCGCGCAAAAAATGGCAGAATGATTCGTACGGTAAGATATCAATTGGGCCCCTCCCTTCCGACACATCCATCTATTACGGAGTTATATCTATCTTTGGTAATAGCTAGACAGTTAAATTTTCACCGATGATGTATTTCTGTTGCCGCTATAACAAATACTAAAAAGTACGGAACCCTCGGTGCGCGACTCCGACTCGCACTTGGCCGGTTTTTTTTCCCACGCGCTTTTACAACGCTACAAATTCATGGTAGAAATCTTTGAGCAACGTCGGTTACCGACATGTCGGAAGGGAGGGGCCCAATTGATATCTTACCGTACGAATCATTCTGCCATTTTTTCCGCGGGGAAACGTGGACACAGTCGCACTTCTCACATACAAAATCCAATTTGTAATGACGACACAAATACAAATAAAATGACACACGTCAAAGACAAATCTTGCACACCTCGATTTCTTTTTGTGTACGGACGAGTCACACCACGAATAGCCATATGTACAGTTGTACTTATACTTTGGCAGAGGGGAAATTGTAGGAATGCCGTCCCCCTTCCCGGTGTTGTTTGAAGGTAGAAATAGATTAAAAAAACAGTCGTGTATTAAATCAACTTTCATTATTATCATATTATTCATAAAACATAAAAATTTGCTTCCATAATTCCAATAAAATAAATTAATAATAGTCCAATCATTCCCCTGTTCATCTTAAAATGTTAAAACAAAATTAATCAAAAGGTTAAAAAATACAATTCACGTTACAGCTTACAGTTAGTAAAAACTTAATAAATACAAGTCGCTATATCACTAATCATTAAATTATTAACTAACTAAAACCTTGAATTTTACATGTACAAACTGCACATCATATACAGGTTGTCCCAGAAGTATTACGTCACAGTGACACCGGAGGTAGGTCAACTCAAGAGGAACCTAACCAGCCTAACATGACCCCAGTAAAAGTTGCACGGTTTTCGAGTTATTACCGAAATAATTAAATAAATATTGAGAATTTCACTTGTTTTAACATTTTTAGTACCTACCAGCATCGATAACTCGAAAACCATGCAACTTTTACTGCGGTCATGTTCGGCTGGGCGGAATGCCTAACTGCATTACTCCACGTAAAAAAAAGAAGTAAAACGCTGGTTAGGTTCCTCTTCAGTTGATCTACCTCCGGCAAGGGCCTGACACTCTTTAATAGAGAAAGATAGTCTTATTGCGATTCCTATAAGAGGAAAGCGAAAATAGTGCCATGCTTTGTCTTTATCACCGACCGGGCATTTTTTCATGGTCGGGTTATGGCATCATAGCAAGGACGCGATGGCGAAATACCGAAATTTATAAAAGTGAAAGAGAAAAAGGATTATGCTGCCATACATGAAACTGTCAATACATGAATATGTCTTTCTCTTACCCCTGGTCGCTCGGTTTCATGTATAACTACTTGTATATGATGATGATGATGTCCTCCCAGACGTATCCGTCGACAGCGACATCCCGACAAGCGTTTTATTTGTATATTATTATTTCTAAAAGGGTTTTTATTAACTATTACGCGCATGGGCGCGAGCGTGACTTGCAAATCCAAATTTGTTTTTAAAAGTCCGACAGCACGAAGCACAGTAGAGCTGTCCAGATGAATTGTAGGTGTAGTTGTAGTTGTTGTACAACTACACAACAACTTGTATATACTATGTCTATGACCTCCGGTGTCACTGTGAAGTGGTTGTTCTGGGACAACCTGTATATTGTATATGGTAAAGGTATGTCTAGGCCGATAACTAGCAATATTACTATACATTTTTACTCACTAATCACTCGGTAAATCGAATCGAAATTACATACCACAAATCGGCCAGGACATACCGTGACTTGAAATTATTTCAGAGGTACGGATACTGACAAAACTTATAATTATGAGTTAAGGGGCTGTCAACACCCGATGTCCTTGAAATTGATGTTACATAAGCAGTTTTTTTAGCAAATATTATTTTGTTTTATTAAAGCAAAACATATATATGTTGAAGAGGCCCACTGACTATCAGTCCGCCGGAAGATATCGGCCTGTCAGTTAGAACAAAAATTTGACAGTTCCGAACAACTGGCAGGCCGATATCGTCCGGCGGACTGATAGTCAGTGGGGCCCTTGATATTCATTATATTTCAAAGACCGTGGCCGTACTCGATCGATACATGATTGAATGATATCGGCTCGATAGACAGTAATTCCAAAGATTGGTCTTAAAATTACGGTTAAACGGTTGTCTTTATTTTTATACGTCTGCAATTAAAATCACAATTTCAAAACATTTATACCTAAACCACTAACGAGTAATATAACACAAGTAATCCACATTTTTATTTGTGGTATTTTCTATAAAAAGGGACCTTATTGTCGATGGCGCTTACGCCATTATTAACGATGCTCCGATATAAATACAATGCCGCGCGACGCTGTGCGGCGTAAGCGCCATCGACAATAAGGTCCCTTTTCATAGCAAATGCCCCATTTTATTTCAATAGTTTTCTTATTATTCCCTTGCCCAGGCACAGTAACAGCGGCGGTGCTATCTCATTTACTCCGATACGAATATACAGTGTGCGCGGTTTAGGTATTGACAGCCCCTTAATTTAGGCCAACATTGAAACATGGTATGTTCATCTCAAATAACTTCAAGTATACATAATAAAAATTGAGATCATTGTGAATATTGTGTTTTCGGTTTTGAATACCATAGATATAGTTGGTCAAGCAAATCTTGTCACTAGAAAAAGGCGAGAAATTCAAATTTTCTATGGACGATATCCCTTCGCGCCTACATTTTTTTAATTTGCCGCCTTTTTCTACTGACCAAGATATGCTTGACTAACTATAGTCTTAATTTATTGAAACCTGTGTGTGTAGTTTAGACGATGGTGAAGTAGTGGGCGACGTGGGAAGCCCCATCGTTGTCGACAGTTTTCTGCAGGTTGAGTTGGTGTACTATCGTGTCCGGATTTTCTATTTCCTGCAACAATAGGGTATTCTACAATTTTTTATGAATAGTATCAGTCGATCAGATTTGTTTTGAGGATCAAATGTCTGAATGGGACCCATTGTCTTAAAGGAATACAAAAATCACAAATGATGGTCAAAGTCTGGCACCGCACTTTACTGACGAAGCGCTTCATACAAAATGACATTACATCGTGACGTCAGCATGTAACGTCGCTATCGCTTAGAAGAGTTAGAAGCCGTGGAAAACAAGGAATTTGCGATTTTGTCGGTGAAATATTGCGTTTATGTATATTGATGCCATACATTTTTTTTTTAAATAAAATGTAAGAAATCGAATGCGATTCTTTTTTTCTATTTGGAACAAAAAAAAACTAACTTTTTTTTTCTTGTATTTATTTATTAAACCCATATATTTTTTAAGTTTCCAATTTATTGTGATAAATTGCTCATTTTCTATCTATTTACTATACTAGATTTAGTTATAAAATTCAACATGTGGAAAATACCCTATTATCACACATTTTTAACATATGTTCTCAGGCTCAAAATCAAAGAAAAAATATTACGTTCAAAAATGAATGTTAACAAGTTAATTTGAAAGGCACCAACCTCTTCGTCTGCGTAACCGTTGATTTCCACTGGTATCGTCTGGCCATCTTGAGTGATAACCTGTAAAAACACCGATAAGGACTTTTTAATTTCGCCGCTAGGGGCGCTAGTGTAGATGGAGGTCTTTCAAAATGTAAAATGCATAGAAGTTTTGGGGGTTTCAAGCTTTTTTTATCGGGAATTTTCACTCATTATTCATAATTGTGGTAATTCTTTGTCCATCTTTGATTAAATAATCATGGTAAACAATAGATATAGCTCAATAAATGGTAGTGGTTTAAAAAAAGTGCACACTAAAATACATGCAAAATTAAACAGGTTGAAAAAATGGAACATTTAGGGCCAGTTGCACCAACCACATTTGACAGACTGATCAACGTCACTCAGCAGTGAACTATGAAACTTCCCATACAATAAAATGTAACGAACGTTTTAACGGTGACAGATGGTTTGGTGCAACTGGCACTTACGACGTTAAAATACCTTTGTGTATAATAACGTAATTTTATAAAAAAAGCATAGAAGAATTTTGAGATCTTTTTTTCTGGACCTACATCTACAGTGGCGCTAACTGGTGAGCACAAAAACGGTAGCCCTCATTCAAACCCGAAAGCGGCCAACGTGGTGGGACAGGTGTGAGGTGCCTAAGAGTGGCTAACTATAAGAACCGTGCGCGATGAAGTTGGGCGTTTTCTAAAACGAATATTGAAAACCTGATTTACACAGATCCTGGTGTTTTGGGTTCTTTCAACTCAGAATCACTGGCATATTCAATCCTGATGATAAAAAAAAAACCGGCCAAGTGCGAGTCGGACTCACGCACCGAGGGTTCCGTACTTTTTAGTATTTGTTGTTATAGCGGCAACAGAAATACATCTGTGAAAATTTCAACTGTCACTATCACGGTTCATGAAATACAGCCTGGTGACAGACAGACAAACGGACAGCGGAGTCTTAGTAATAGGGTCCCGATTTTACCCATTGGGTACGGAACCCTTAAAAATGTCCCAAAAATTTGTATGATAATTGTACATCACTACGTCACGCACATACAAGTTAAAAAAAAAACACATAAAAACGTTACGTTACGTAATGGAATGGACATTTTGGTACATCTTTTTTTAATGGCAGGATGGAGATCGCTGTCGATTCTGATTAGAATGAGCCCAAGAATGTCCAGATTTGAAAGAATCAGGTGTTCAATATTTATTTTAGAAAACGCCCAGTTATGGCTTTGCGCCTCGCGTTCTAATTCGAAAACGAATATGAATTAAATAGGAAATATATCTAACAACACTTGTGCGGCATGGCCTTATAAGTCATCATGACATTTTAGCGCAGGCGCAGGTTAGATGGCGCTGACGTCACCGCAAAGTGGATGCGTTCGGTGATAGATAAGGCCGTGTTGTACGGTTGCGTTCGTGGCCCACAAATGGTCTCGCCAGAAGACCAGCGCTGACTTTAGGGTTAGCATTATGCTGAGGCGGGACCATTTCGTGGTAAAACTATATACTTTTTGATTCAAATATTCTTTTCCTTTGAAATACGCTGGTATGAATTGTAGTTTGCCATTAATAAATGAATTATTCTATTATTCTTAAAACAGACATTTCAATTTTGCGCCAACAAAAAATTCCTTAAACTTAATGCTCTATTTGTGCCATTTTCAACCAAAAGGGTACTTATTGTCGCTTGTCAGTAAGGCGCTATTTCCATATAGCTTCAATTAGAAATCAACCTTATCGACCATGTGGTACCTTTTGGTTGAAAACGTCACATTTAGTGACCCCTATTGGAACATGTCCAGACTATGTATGTTACCTGCAAAGACTTCCCGTCGGCTGAAGTGATGGCGAGCCTTGTGCCGTCCTGCATCGTGAAGTGCAGCGGGTTCCCTTGCTCGTCCGTCACCTGACGAACATTACCATACTAGAGTTAAAAGGGCAGAACAGACAAATCTCGCCAGGCGGGTGTTGAAACTTGCAACTGACATTCGAAACTTCGTATGTGTAAGTTACGTAACTACCACATAAATAAATATAACATAGAAGACGCAAATGCATCTACTTCGCGTGTCCGAACCCCGACCTAGCGTCGAGGTTGACCGTCGCTCTTTACTGGACAGTCCACGCCGCCGGTTGTTGCAGCCGGACGTCCGTGAAAACTTAAAAAATGCTTCGTTGCATGATAATTAACTGCAACAGCCCAGAAATTGCGAGCACCCAAAGGCAAGAACATATTTCCTATCACAGATAAGTAATTTTAAAATTATGCGTACATTTTGTATGAAAAAGTTGGCACGCTTGATTTCAATATAAATCGTGGTATTTGCGTCATCTAGCGTATGTATTAAATATGTGGGCAGAACAGACAAATCTCTCTCCAGGCAGGTGTTGAAACTTACATGACATTCGAAACTTCGTATGCGTAACTACAGTCAACATCAAAAGATAGTGATGACGGCCAGAGTGGCCAAATATATCGGCACACATCCCTATTCCTATTTCTATGGCAACTAAGGTGTGTTAAGATATATTTGGCCAATTTGGCCGTCACTATGTATTTGATGCTGACTGTATGAGAAGTAGCTATTTAATAGTGATGCCATCTGATGGTAGTTTTAGGCACGACGCTGGCAGAAGCCACGATCTTAAGCACTATGTCTCGCTAGCCTGCCAATGCAGCTTACTAAAAAAAGGAGAGACCTGGCCGTGGCTTTTTGGACAAAATGTTTGGAGACCCCTGATCTTGAGCAGCATTTTCGCCACGAAGTTATCGTTTCTTTTCCAACTGTTAAAAAAGAAAGTAGCCGTCATATGCTCGCTCATCCAGCACCACCGGTTTCATCTCCTCAAGAACATGTTCCACCTGTTCCATTTGTTCCACGGGTTCCGGGTCGGGAAGTTCTGGCCCACTATACAGTGGGCAGTCACTCACCGGCATATGCTCGCTCTCCTCCAGCACCACCGGTTCCATCTCCTCCAGAACATGTTCCACCTGTTCCATTTGTTCCACGGGTTCCGGGTCGGGAAGTTCTGGCCCACTATACAGTGGGCAGTCACTCACCGGCATATGTTCACTCTCCTCCAACACCACCGGTTCCATCTCCTCCAGAACATGTTCCACCTGTTCCATCTGTTCCACGGGTTCTGGTTCGGGAAGTTCAGGCCGCCGCAGGAGCGAGGAGCCGGAGTATAGGGTGTCTTTTAGCACTGTCTCGTTTTCTATTGTCGTCATCTGTGGGTAAAAATTACAATTAGGTACTAAGTGTACCCAAAAATCGCTATTTATACAATAGTTCCTGCAACTGGGTTAAGTTTGGTGATTATTTCTGACGTGACATTTTGCCACAGGATAAATGTTATATTTGTGTATGTGTTGATCTCATGATTCATGTTAAAATAAAATAAAGTAGCGAGTAGCCGCCCGTTTTATGAAAGTTTGTAATTTGCTTTACAAACGGAAGGCTTTTTTTAACCGACTTCAAAAAAAGGAGGATGTTCTAAATTCGTCGGTCGGAACCTTATTCTAGTTATTATTGTTTAACTAATGCAAACAAACAAGCAATACCACTTAAATCTAGTCTTAGTAAGATGGCATATAGTCGAGAAATTGGGTCGGGTTCCGCCGTGGCGGGGTGGCCTAGGGGTTCATGGCGTTAGTCGCGATAGCTAGACGACGGTTCGAATCCGGCCTTCACCACTGGAGGGCTTCGTCACTTTTTCTTTAATATATGACATCTATTTCAGTTTATCACTTACATCTGGCCCCGTAGACAACATGCCAATCGCTAACGCTAACGCTCCGTAGCGAACGAAACGCAACTGTCACTGTCACACTAATACGGAAGAGTGATAGAGAGACACGAAGCGATTCGATGGCGAAGCGATAGCGATTGTCACCTCGGCTAGGCCGCCTGATTAGAAAGGATCATCATAATCAGATTCGCTCCCACGTTTCATGTGTCTGGTGTATGTACGGCGGCCCTAATGTACCTGATCGGTCTCGACGATGTGGAAGGCGGTGGGTCCGGAGTCGACATCATACGCTACGTATATAACGCGCTCGTCCTGCGGGCTGGCGGGGACGGGGGCGGGGGCGGGGGCGGGCGCGGGGGCGAGGGCGGGGGCGGGGGCGGGGGCGACCAACGGCGGCACCGGTAGGTTCTTGTCCACTAGCAGGCTGACTTGCTTGTGCACTTGCTGTTGATACAACGTTATAAAGGGGTTATTAAGGGTATCGTTTGACCGCCACACGTCGACAGACGCGCGCAGCTACAGCCCAATATCGAAGATAGATATAACTCCGTAATAGATGGATACAGTCTAAGGAAAAAACGTGCCTCGAAAATTAAGAAAATTTGATTCTCGTTCAGAGGGAGCTACTAGCTTTGGCCTACTGTCGTATAGATGGCGTTGACGGTTTCGTTTGTTATTTAACAATTTTAACGCATGTCAGTGAAAGAACATGGGTCAAAATCATAAAAATAATTAATGCAAATAAAAAAAATCGTTTATCCATATTTAAATACATTTTATCGTATTTTTATAAATCTTCATTTTTAGTTTTAAAGTGTGCCGACAAATGGCAGTGAATTTACTGGGGTTACATAATTTACTATGACAGTACCGCTCTAGTATAAGTTACTCTATGCCAATATCGACCTTCGTGCATACTGACAACGTTCACAATGACGTGCCGTTGCGTTGCCGTCGCCTGCGCGTCGTTGTGAACCACGTCTACCGTGCGCGGCTCGTGCACAATAGACGTACGTGGCATTCAAAGGGTTAGGTGTCGTATTAGGAAACGACGTAGTCGTATTAAAAATATTCTTGAATCCATACTAATATTATAAATGCAAAAGTCTGTCTCTCTGTCTCTGTCTTCACCCTGAATCGATTTAGATGAAATTTGGCATAGAGATAGGTTGAGTCCCTAAGAAGGACATAGGATAGTTTTTATCCCAAAAATCATCTCTTAAGAAAGTAAAAAGCGGAGTGGAATTGAAATAATTAATGAAGTGCCTGCTAATTTGTGTGTATAATATGCTCAAATCAAATGAGAGACTGTTACTAAGTCCACGCAGACGAAGTCGCGGGCAAAAGCTAGTACTAAATATTCGATTTTATGGATATTTTGTACGACAGACGACTACGGCATAATGTTTCTTGGAGAAATGTTACCATTAACAATAACTGTATCGAATAGTAGAATAAAATAGCGTTTTTATTTTTATTTTTAGTCGTTTCGATTCCCGGGTGAAACAAGCGAATTTCAAAAAATCTTTGAATGCAGTTTTGTTTCTTTTTAAAAATAAAAGAATGTTTTCTTTATGCAACATGAGCTAACTCGAGGTTTTCAGGCACATTCCCTCCAGGGCCCATTCTTTTCACACTATATATAACATAATTATTTAGTTAGGTAATAAAATGACCCCAATAGATTTTATCACGGGTGTTACAATGCCAAGATAAGGGTTGAACGTATGCTCCCTGATTTCTCGCAGACGGTCGGACCGATTTTTTTTTTGAAAGAGTCACAACCCACAGACAGTGGTTACCTTCTTGTGCTTGTTGAGGTTGGAGCAGTCGGCGAAGGCGCGGGGGCACAGCGGGCAGCGGAAGGGGCGCTCGCCGGTGTGGCGGCGCTGGTGCTTCAGCAGCGCCCAGCGCTCCCCGAACCCGCGCCCGCACACCGAGCAGCGGTGCCGCGCCAGCCCGCCCATGGCGCGCGTCTCGCGCCGCATGTGCGCCAGCCACGACGAGCGGCAGACGAACCTGCAGGAGAATGCCAGGTTTATTCAGTATTCAGCGACCCGCACCGGCTTCGCACGAGTACAACCTTAACAAATTATACAACTAAACCTTCCTCGACAGTCACTCTATTGATAGGTGAAAACCGCATGAAAATCAGTTTAGTAGTTTTTGAGTTTATCGCGAACATATAGAGTTATAGACATACAGACGCGGCTGGGGACCTTGTTTTATAAGGTGTAAGATAAGGTCTGCTGTCTGTAAGATGAGCGTCGTTAATACCTGTAAAGTCTGTTCAGATGTGACGCTTAAGTCAAAATTGATAGGCCTATATGGTCTGGATACATAGACACTAACATACAAATGCACCCGTCGCGGACATTGATCGTACCGGTATGGTTTGTCCCCAGTGTGTACGTATCGCTTCCCGCAGTGGTTGCAGACGTGCGTTCGCTCGGTGTCGGCCTGGTGGCGGCGCGCGTGCAGCCGGTGCTGCGAGGACGTGGTTAACCGCCGCGGACATTGATCGCACCGGTATGGTTTGTCCACAGTGTGTACGTACCGCTTCCCGCAGTGGTTGCAGACGTGCGGTCGCTCGGTGTCGGCCTGGTGGCGGCGCGCGTGCAGCCGGTGCTGCGAGGACGTGGTGAACCGCCGCGGGCATTGAGCGCACTGGTATGGTTTCTCGCCCGTGTGGATACGCTCGTGCTCGGAGAGGTTGCCTTTTTGACTGAAGCTCTTGCCGCATGTTTTGCAGGTGTATGGTTTTAGGCCTGCCGAGAGAACGGTTTTTCTTTAATGTTGGTTGTTCTTTAATGTGGAATTATTTTTCAAGAATTAAAAAAAATAAAGACTGGTTTATTCATTGCCGTCTGTCATTGCAAAAAAGGGACTTTCAACCTCAACGCTAAGAAACTTAGAAGCACACACAAGCAAAACGCATCCATACACTTGGCGTAACTTTTTTTCGTTAAAGAAGGATAATTTACAGTTTTTTGACCTTAAAATAGCAGACTTTACTAGTACATTATTTCATCAATCGTTTCGCTAGAAATCGAACTATTTACGAAGGCGCCTGCGCCTATAGCCGCTGATATGGGATACATTAGTTATTTGACAGTTGGTAAATGTTAAACACTTATGCCCATAGCCAATACATACCAGAGTGGCACCGCGTATGTAGTGTTAGGTTGGTCTTGTGCGCGAAGTGATGCCTTCACACAGCTCGTATGAGAACAGTTTCACACCCGAGTGAAGCAACTCGTGGTTTAGAAGGTTCGCTTTCGTCTTGAAGGATGTACTACATATAGTTGGCAAATCTTGTCAGTAAATAAGAACATAAAAAAACTATACTCATCCTTTTCTTTTGGGTGCTAGTACTATCGTAAGACAAAGATAGTATGATTCTCTCTGTCTGTTTGAAATGAGACAGTCCTTTGACAAACTATATCTGGGACTTTCACGACGACATATTTGAGCTTACACAATACACATACCAGAATGCCACCTCATGTGTAGCGTGAGACTGGTCTTGTGCGCGAATCGGTGCTTGCACAGCTCGCACGCGAAACGCTTCACGCCGGAGTGAAGCAGCGCGTGGTTCAGAAGGTTCGCCTTCGTCTTGAACGATGTGCTACAGATCTGGGGACAAGTTTATAATCCATACTAATATTATAAATGCGAAAGTGTGTCGTCTGTTACCTGTTCACGCTTAAACCGCTGAACCGATTTAGTTGAAATTTAGTATAGAGATAGTTTAAGTCCCGGGGAAGGACATAGGGTAGTTTTTATCCCAGAAATCATCCTTTAAGGGGGTGAAAAGGGGGGTGGAAGTTTGTATGATTAAAATTTAAATAAATACATATAAAATTTAAAAGACATATTAGACAAATCGGGCTAGACTTACAGTAAGTTTTCTTAGGCAGGGTCACTGCTACCAGCTATTTGTTTGAGCACGCACAAGTTCTTGTGTCAGATAAATAAAAAAAGTGAAACAATATAGCTATTGTCTGGCAAACCCAATTTGTCAGTAAATATTAACAAAAAATAACTATATTCATCCCTTTCTTTTGGGTGCTCGTACTAGCGTACGACAAAGACAGTAACATTATCTCTGTCTATGTTTGAAATGAGACAGTCCCCGGCCAAACTATAGCCAAATAGTTCGAACCACCTCGCTAAAGGAGCTTTACACCCTCCGTCGATATTCGATCGCTAGAATTCAAATGTTGAGTAATAGTTTTTATTGGGTCACAATTCAATTGAATTTTTGGTGAATTTAAAAAGGTTAACGAGTCCTTGGACGGAGTCATAGGCAGCTGTGAGTAGATTACCTTGCAGCTGTAAGGCCGCGCCTGGGAGTGCACGAGCTGGTGCCGCTGTAACAACTGCTTGTGTTTGAACAGTTTGCCGCATTTGCCGCACACATAGCGCTGGCCTGTGTGCTCGGCTTCCTTGTGGTATACCACGGATGATGGATGGTTCAGCACCTATAGGTTAATTTAAAAAAAATACACTAATCCCAATATTGACAACAACAAACAAAACACAGTCGATTTCGAATGACAATTTGCTTAGTGTTAGTTTCGTTTAATTCGTTGGTGACAAATATATAAAAATTGTCGACAACATGTAATTCTACATATTCGACTCTACATGTGGCTCTACATATCTCTTTATACTAGGACTGTTTCTGAAATAAATAATTTTGTCTAACGATTTCGTTGCAATCGTCACAATTGCGATGCAACTTTCTATCACTAGTAACGTACTATTAGTTACGAAAAGCTTTCCAAAAGTTTCTTAAATACCTTCCCACAGAGATCGCAGGCGAAGCCTTTAGTGTGCTGAGCTCTCCGGTGCGAATGAGCGTGTAGGGCGAGCGAGCGAGGATACGCGAACGATGCTCCGCACTCTACGCACACGTACGGTTTCGCGCCTTCGTGCACCGCCTATGACCAGATATATATTATGAATTAGGAAATAGAAAAAAAAAATACGTTAATAAAAATATTAACTTTTCAAAATACATAAACTACTGATTCAGAGGAGTAAAAAAAGCAAATGATATGTAGTTTCATTTCATGAAACAAAACGTTTCTGAAACATTCATTCAGTCTTTGTAATTTGAAGGACGGCGTCAAATAAGTACCAAGAAAAGTGCAACGATTTTGATAGCACACGCAGTGTTATTTTAAACGTCAAACTTCTATGAAATTATGACGTATAAATAACACTTGGTAATCTTGGTCTAACTCTATCAACATTTTCGCGACTGAGAATATTCTTAAAGTAATATAATATGTAAAGTAAAATAAGGGGTATCAATTATTTATTGTTGTCATTCTGTCATGTCAGGCTAGGTGACAACATTGGCAAAGTTTGTTAGAAGAAATGTTCATGACATGTTCTATTAAATGCTTATAGTAGATTACCCATCGCTTATATTACAAAAAAGCATGTTTGGCGAATTTAAAAGGTGTAATTTTGAGATATTTATCGACTTACACGTACTTTTACTTATTCAACTCTACATGACGCTCTACATGTTCGCCTTACGTACGTTTGTAGGTTATGGTAACGAGCGACATGAAATAATTTATCCATCCAAGCAATTATAAGAATGTTTAGTGAACCTTAATGTGTAGCGAGCGGCTCTGCTTGTTGCTGAACATCTTGTCGCACTGCGGACACTTGAGTTTGGGCTTGCCGGACGGACCGAGCACGATCGTTACCGTTTCCACCTCAGTCTCTGGCGGAGTTGCTTCTGGTGCCACTTCTGTAATAAAAACTAAATTGAAATGGCGTTATTCATAAACCAACTTAATAATCGTCTGACCCCAATAATTTTAACATTCGTAGTTATTAGAAATATACTAAAATAACAAAGTTTTGCTAAGTTTTATGAATAAGGGTGAGCGATACGTCCAGATCAGCGAATACGTGCTTGGGTGCTTTTGTGGCGTGTTTGTAATTTTTAAAAATCCGGGTTTCAACTTTCAGGTTTGATAATTTTCAACTGCAGATTACGAAAATATCAAGATTCATCAGTCTTAAAACACTTATCAGTGTCTCGAATGACCGCAGTTTTACTGTTTGAAATCTATTTTATTCACGGAGCGTCTGCCGGACACTAAGCATGATGATTGAAATCCCTTTCAATATTGTCGGTACACTTGACACATACACTCAGCTATACTCATAAATTTTAACATAAATAATAGCATTTTTTATAGCTACTTTAAACCTCGCGCGAAAACGCCCGCGGCGGCGTCCGTTTGTGACGTCACGGTTCAGTTAGTGGTAGGGTGTTAGATATTGTTTACATGAGTACTTTACCCACGAATATATTACGTCCCTCTTTAATTAATACAGTTAGAAAAAGGCGGGTAGTCTATCTCGCGGGCGAAATACTGTCGCGCTCCTCCTCTGCTAGGCCTACAGAGGTCTGTCAATTGGACGTACCCGGTTTCTCGTCCGGTGTTGTGTCGACGGTCTCCGTCGTGTCGGCGTCCGGCACGGCGGCCGGTAGCGTGGTATCCTGCACATTGCTGACGAGCTTTTCTACTGAGGGCAGTTCTTCGGACGACTCTGGCGGCTGCTCCGTCTTTATCAAAGACGTTTGGGGGTTCTCTCGGTTCTGGAATTAGGTTTTTTTTGAGTACGTGTAAAATATAAATACAACTTTGAGGAAAATCTTTTCAATAACATATAAAGATTTGTGTAGCATGAAAATGATCAATGAACTACGATTTTTCGTATGATGTATTAGATAGCAATAATAACGCACGAGATGACACTTGACAGTCTGTCCCTCGTGTGCGGCGTTCCTCTGGTGCGCGGTGAACATGAGTCTGGTGGGGAAGGTCTGCCCGCAGCTATTCGACACGTGTGGCATGCTACATGCGTCTCACCTGCGTGTCGCATGGAATGACAGTCTGTCCCTCGTGTGCGGCGTTCCTCTGGTGCGTGGTGAACATGGGTCTGGTGGGGAAGGCCTGCCCGCAGCTGTGCGACACGTGTGGCATGCTACATGCGTCTCACCTGCGTGTCGCATGGAATGACAGTCTGTCCCTCGTGTGCGGCGTTCCTCTGGTGCGTGGTGAACATGAGTCTGGTGGGGAAGGCCTGCCCGCAGCTGTGCGACACGTGTGGCATGCTACATGCGTCTCACCTGCGTGTCGCATGGAATGACAGTCTGTCCCTCGTGTGCGGCGTTCCTCTGGTGCGTGGTGAACATGAGTCTGGTGGGGAAGGCCTGCCCGCAGCTGTGCGACACGTGTGGCATGCTACATGCGTCTCACCTGCGTGTCGCATGGAATGACAGTCTGTCCCTCGTGTGCGGCGTTCCTCTGGTGCGTGGTGAACATGAGTCTGGTGGGGAAGGCCTGCCCGCAGCTGTGCGACACGTGTGGCATGCTACATGCGTCTCACCTGCGTGTCGCATGGAATGACAGTCTGTCCCTCGTGTGCGGCGTTCCTCTGGTGCGTGGTGAACATGAGTCTGGTGGGGAAGGTCTGTCCGCAGCCGCAGCGGTACTGCACGGGCCCGTGCGCGGCCACGTGCGACATGTAGCGGCCGACGCAAGAGAACTCCATGCCGCAGATGGCGCACTGCTCGCGCGTCGGACGCATGCGACCTGGATAAACGGTAATATTTTTCCATTATCTGTTTTTGTACATGAACGGTATGGAATTCGTAACTCGAGAGGCTTGCTCAAGGTGGCCTATGAATTTGTTTGGCAACATTATATTATACAAGAAGTTCTAGCTATAGTATAACAAAATCATCCTGTATATGTGTGTGTTGTACTGTACCTACAATATACAAGTTCCTCAGAGGCCTCCATCCTCGCACCTCGGTATTCGTGGAACCAGGCGATTTGTCCTATCTACATACTTACGTAAATAGTAAATATAGACTTATATTAAAACCCTATGACCGGCCTTCTAGGAAACAGTTCTCCAGAGGCCTCCATTATGCCCTATAACCCCAGGTTCCTTGGACACGGGCAGCTTGTCTTTCGGCCTCCCCCGGCCTTTGCCCTTAACAACAACCACGAGTTCTCCAGAGACCTCCGTCCGTATGCCCTATGATCTCGGTCAGCTTGTCATAGTGACTTACCTTTCGGCCTCCCCCGGCCTTTGCCCTTAACAACGACCACGAGTTCTCCAGAGGCCTCCATATGCCCTATGACCTCGGGCTCCTTGGACACGGGAGGCTTGTCCGCTTCGGGCTTAGCTTCGGTATCACTATCGTCGCCGTCGGTCACTCCCTCCTCTTTGAATATCCTGTCTAGCTCTTTGCCCTGAAAAATGAATAAGTGAATACCGTTGGGAGTAATCATGAATTCCGTAATTGTAATCAGTTGCACAGGCGAAGGAATACTGAGAAGCGTGAAGTTTTGCAAAATATTGTAATTTGTTTTAGACCTGTTACTAATAGGTAAATATAACAGTAATTCTGTCGATCAGTGAAATGATTTTGATGATACAAGCTTAACATCATAGCTTAATATCATATCATTGGACCATTTGTTGTCTTTAATAAAATAATAAAATAAATAAATTAACAAAAATCAAATGAATATACGACCAAGTAAGCAGGTGCAAGCGCGTACTGCTCGCCCTTAGAGTTGGTCAAAGACGCCTAG
The DNA here is from genome assembly GCF_947568885.1 of Cydia strobilella. Taxonomy (NCBI): domain Eukaryota; kingdom Metazoa; phylum Arthropoda; class Insecta; order Lepidoptera; family Tortricidae; genus Cydia; species Cydia strobilella. Next base: position 20,135,589 of record NC_086044.1, read on the forward strand.
TCTTACTAAGATGGCATATAGTCGAGAAATTGGGACCGGTTCCGCCGTGGCAGGGTGGCCTAGGGGTTCAAGGCGTTAGCCCGGATTGCTGAAGACGCCGGTTCGAATCCGGCCTACACCACTGGAGGGCTTCGTCACTTTTTCTTTAATATATGACATCTATTTCAGTTTACAAATTATATTTAGTAGTGACTACTAAAAAAAATGTAATAAAATAATTTGACTTGTTCCCAAAGTTGTGTAATATAACTAAGTATTGAATTATTATTTTTTATTAATCTCCTACGCATTATGCCAAAAATGCCTTACATTATGCTGGATCGATTTTTATCAAACATAGCTAACAACCACCGCAAGGAATCTCGCTTTCATGTAAAAAAGCCGCAACGAAATCTGGCCACCCATTTAAGAGCCACAATGCCACAGACAGACAGACAGACATTGGCGTCAAACATATAATACCCCTTTTTTTGTCAGGTGTTAAAAATGATTATGATTTTAATTTAGATGAAGAAATTCATAATAATATTCAGTAGAACAACCAACAAAGTAGAAAAAATCAGTCTTTACCTGCACAGCTTCTTTGAATCTTGTAGGAGTCTTCCTCCTCCGTTTCCCCTGCAACTCCTCCTCCTTCTGGCTAACCTTGGCCTCCTCAACCTGCAGCCTGGCAGCGGCCTCCTGCGCCAACTCATCAGGAGTCTTGGGCTTCTTTGGGGGCCGGCCACGCTTGCGTTTGGGCTTCTCCAAGCCTGCCACTTGGAGGGCGATTGGGTGCTCCACTTGGTAGACACCATCGCTAGTGTTAACTGGAACAGTGTAATTGTGAATCTTCCTCATTCGTTTATTGTGTATAACAGTAATAGTGATAAAACTAGCCAGCCAAACTAGAAGATGGTGGATAATTCTTCAAAAAAGCCTATTTATACTTTTAGTAAGTTTATTCTGACTAGCGACCCGCCACGGCTTCGCACGGGTGCCATGCTGATGTATTATACGTATAAACCTTTCTCTTGAATCACTCTTTAAAAAAAAAAAACGCATCAAAATCCGTTGCGGAGTTTTAAAGATCTACTAGCGACCCGCCCCGGCATCGCACGGGTAGTTCAACTAATTTACACAAAACCTTTACAAATTATACATATAAAGCTTCCTCTTGAATCACTCTATCTATTGAAAAAAAAACCGCATCAAAATCCGTTGCGTAGTTTTAAAAATCTAAGCATACATAGGGACAGACATACAGACAGCGGAATTACAATTAATATATCATGCAAAATATATATGTATATTAGACTAAAAACTATTAGAACAACATTTTATAAAACAAAACCAATTTATTACTTGGCTAGTGTATGAAATAAATCATGATAAAGAATTATAATCAATATTTTTAATTTTGCTTGTATTTTGTCGATGTCAAATATTGTATTAATGGTTTAGGTTAGAAAATGCTCCGGGGACTGAACTTGTATGGCGAGAACAGAACTGGGAACTCCAGGACTAATCTTGTAAAGGACTGATTATGTATAGAAAACCAGTACCACAAGCACACCATGATTTAGGTACTTTAGTTACAAGTCATTGAATAACAATCATTTTGTTTACTTTTACTTAAATGAAAAGTTCAAAGGACGTTAAGGCTGCCTATCAATGGGATAAGTATTTTTTAATCATTGACATGATTCAATAGGGTTCCCCTCATCTGGCAGAACATTATTTGTCAGAAATACACTTCGCATAACACGTATCTCAGAAAACTTTTAGTCGAATGATACTTTCGCACAAATATATACTTGCCATAATAGTAATTTCGCATAATATTCGTTTGGCAGAATTTTCTAAGTGGGTTAGGTTAGGGTTTTCTGCCAAATAATATTATGCTAAAAGCAGTGTGCGAAAGGTAATTCTGCCAAGTAACATTATGCAATACAAAAATATGTCAAAAAACGTTCTGCAACACAATACGGAACCGATTCAATTAAAATGATATAGGTACAGAGTCAAAAGACATCACAACATGGTACCCAAGAGACGGAAAAAGGGATGATGGAAGACAAAAAATGAGATGGGAAGACGAGTTCAGGCAGGTGGCTGGAGCCTTCTGGAGAAGACAGGCTCTGGACAGGGACTCGTGGAGGAATATGGGAGAGGCCTATGCCAAGGGCAACCAGACAAGACGTCTGCGGAGAAAGGCTAGCAGTAAGCAGTAAGTAAGGTACAGAGTTTACACATACTCTCATAAACAATCTTCTCGGTGATAATCTCAGGCTCACTTGCCACTGCATTGTTGAACAATGTCTTCTTATATTCCCTTTCCCGCTGATGCAGCTCTCTTATTATTTTCTGAAATATAATCATGTCATAAAATACGTAAGTAAGTAACAAGTAAATAGACACATAGTAGATATACATTAAGAAAATACAAATGCGAACTTATCCGCCTCAGGGATCTCTTCCAGCTTGTTAAGGAGAATTATGTTAAAAACAAAAACTACTTTGTTATTGTATAACTTGTTTTCGGTTTATGTTATGTAAAATATAAAAGTACTTTTGTAGAGATGGAAAATACTGATAAAAAACAATGAGTATAAAGTATAAAGATTTAAAATGACAATGTACAAACCTGTCCATTTATTATCAAGGTTATAAATTCTACAGTGGCTTCTATCTGAATAGTACATCCTGGACATATGGTCCGTGGTAATTCACCGTCATCTGATACCTGATTAGAATAAAATTTACATTATTGTATATATAAACTAAAAATTATTTCTAAGAAATTGATGCATGGTAGTTTATGTAAACAAACAAATTACAATAGACAGATATTTTACAACCTAAAATGACAAATATTTTAGGTTGTTCGGAATAAGTAAGTTATATTGTCATGTCACTGATATAGTGATATAATGCGTAGAAATTATACATCATAGAATTCATAGAAGAAATAAAAATAGTAATACAAACCTTACTATTATTCAAATCAGCTGTAAAAATGTCAAATAGTGGCGCGTAATAATTACAAAAAATAGGTGTGATGAGAAGTATGAACCGTACATAAGTAAGTATTATAAAAATAAACAGTTATTATTTCATATATTTCCAGTAAAATATACGCATTATAATAAGATTAAAGATAGAAAATGTTAATTTTCGTTCATCAAGACCTCCATCTTGGTTTCGTAATGGAGTCAAAACAACCACGAATTAAATAAAAAGTACTCTACCTTGATCGGTAAATAGGTATTAATGATTTCACTTAAGTTTTGGCTATTTTCTTCACTAGAATATAACAATGTTCCATTATCATTTTCTTCCCCACATAATCTACAAACAGTAGAATTATACAGAAAGACTTCCATCTTCTACTGAGAGTTTTTTTTTAATCACCATCTACTTCCTTATGACTTGCCAACATAACAAAACCAACCCAAGGATTTAGGATGAGATTTAGGATAATAGAATGACAGTTTTTTTTTTACAATTATGGCCTGGATGCGAGATAGAATGACAGTATTAGGGCGTATATTTGAAACGTTAAAATATTATTTATAGTTGGTCAAACCAATTTGGCAGTAAATACGAACAAAAAAACTATACTCATCCTTTTCTTTTGAGTGCTAGTACTAGTGTAAGACAAAGATAGTATGATTATATCTGTCTATGTTTGAAATGAGACAGTCCTTTGTCAAACTATATTATATATCTAAAATAAATCACAGATTTTATTTATTTTCAAAATGAAACAAAACCTGTTCTTTAATTAAATTAAATATTTTATTATTGTCAATAAACACAAAATTTAAACTTGACCGCCAAGATTACTTGAAGCGTTTTCAGCTTAAATTTTGTTACGCTTCTAGCAACATTTCAATATCCCCTTCTTTCTTTAAAGCCCTTTCCGGTTTAGTTCTTGGGGCTAGAGGCCGTAGTTTCGGTTTTTATTATTTATATCGCCCTTAATCCATCAAAATGAGAATCTATAAAGATATTATTACTGGTAATTACGTTTGTCTTGTTATACTGAAGTGTTATTTGTGAATATTTTATTAAATATGTGTAATATTGATATCGGTTACTTTGACATTTCGTTGTGCCCGTGACAGTAATGTCTCATCATCAATTTTGGATATTTTATGCCACATCGACAATCCAGATGGCTTCTCCAGGTTTTGAAATGGAAATAACAGGTTGTAATTGTACTTTTCAGGTGACGAGATGTTCTCGGACACATACAGAATGAAGCTGGTCGATGAAGTACTTTACGAAGTGACCGCTAAACTTGTGCAGAGAACCCAGGGCGATATCCAGATCGAGGGTTTCAACCCCTCGGCTGAGGAGGCTGATGAGGGCACAGACTCTGCCGTGGAGACTGGATTAGACATAGTTCTCAACCACAGGCTTGTGGAGACATACGCCTTCGGTGACAAAAAGTCTTACACACTGTACCTTAAGGACTACATGAAAAAGTGAGTAATTGTGATAATTGCACTGTGAAGAAACCCGATTGAGGTTTGGGCTAAAATGCTTTGTTTTTTTTATCAGTAATATTTACATGTACTGAATTTTTAACTTAAGATCTGGAAGTTGGTGATTTGCATTTTGCAACACTTAACATGTGTAATGGCAACTGCAGATGCAGTTTGTTAGCTATTATTATAGCCGTTAGTCACAAATCAACTCTAACAATAGCTTTACTGCCACTAAACTGTCAGATGTCTTTAAGATGAAGGAATGAACTCTTCTTTTGTCATATTTAAGGTTAGTTTTCAAACAATTTTTGATTCAATAAAGAAGCTGTGAGCTTATCTTTGTTGTGGTAATATTGAAGGTCAAGATGACGACTTTATCAGTCAAGTTAAAGGTTAATCTGTACATACACAGAATTAGTTTTTGTTCTGAACTATTTGAAGTATCTCAGGGTTGAATAGAAAACAACCTAATGGGTGCCCATTAGTTAGCTTAGCCATAGATTGTCCTAACATTCATTATATTGGTTTAAGTGAGGTTGGAAAGAGTTGTGCTGTTCCCGGTAACATTCCCCATTTTGTATGGGGAAATTTCTCGCTCGGTAACATTCCCCATGGGTAATGTTACCGGGAACGGCACAACTCTAGGTTGGATTTGGTTTGGATTTGTTGGAAAAATCAAAAAATATTCAATAAAATAATGTGATTTGTTTTTTTTTTTTTTTTTTTTTTTTATTTGTTCCCTAATTGTGGATTACTTACTTATGGTCTGCAAACAGTATACAATTTTATCACTGATTCAAGTAGGCCTAGCATTATATACTTGTAATTGAAGCATGAAATGTCACTTACAAACATAATTAATGTCATTACCGGGTCTAATGCGATTAAATTTAATAATTTTACCTGTTTTCCGACGTTTCAACTAGGTTGCACTAGCTCTGTCTTCTTCTGGCCCTTATTCCACGTTATGTGGGGTCGGCACAATATGTTATTCTCTTCCATTCTCCTCTATCTTTCGTCACCTCAGCACTCACTCCTTTCTTTCTTATATCCTCTTTCACACAATCCATCCATAGCTTTTTGGGTCTACCATTCGCTCTCCGTCCATCAACATTCATCCCTAACATTCACTAACACTATTCATTAACTAGGTTGCGCTAGCTGTGGTCACGGAAGACCACAGCTACACAGCTACAACTTCCGTGACCACAGCTAGTGCAACCTAGTTGAAACGTCAGAAAAAAGGTAAAATAATTAAATTTAATAGCGTTAGACCCAGTAATGACATTAATTATTCCTGTATTTTTGTAATATTTCCAATATTATTTTAGGGTCTCTATTGTTTGACATAATTATTGAAAGTCATACTACATTATTGTGATAAATTGCGTATTTGCTATCTATGTTACTAGATTTTGTTATTAAATTCAACGTGTCATCATCCCTATTATAAAAGACAGGCATCATCTAATACCAGAGGTTGGATTGCAGTGCCTTCCTGAGGAGCATATGATGCTATAACAGCAACTTCTATCTATGGGCAATCATTTTAAATATGTTTGTGTTCATAATTGGAGTTAACAAAATCTGTAGTTATTAATTTTAATTTGGATCAGGCCACAAGGCCCACATTACCAAGCACTAAAGTAAGAAAAGTCAATGAATAAAATCCACGAATCCCCGTGTTATCCTGCAACTCAATTTTAACACAAGACTTCTCATTACAGATTAGTTGAAAAACTAAATGAGAAGGCGCCCGACCAAGTAGAGGTGTTTAAGACCAACATGAACAAAGTTATGAAGGACATCCTCGGCAGGTTTAAGGAACTACAGTTCTTCACCGGCGAGTCCATGGACTGCGACGGTATGGTGGCCATGTGCGAGTACAGAGACATTGATGGCCAGCAAGTGCCAATCATGATGTTCTTCAAGCATGGTCTAGAAGAAGAGAAGTTCTAAGCAGCATAAGTGTTCTGTATACTCATAATATTCCACACATCGCCTAACTCATTTTTGTATTTATTTACAAACCATGTCCGCTGGACCCGGCTTCTCCCATCACAAGGCTGAACAATTTTGTAACGTTATCAAATGTTACATAACTTAAATAAATTAATGACAGCATTTGTAATCCTTTTATTTCTACATACTCATAGCAACACCTTGACTGCTAAAGACGCGCTCAGAAATTGAAAAACTGTAGTCGTTGGGGTCTAAGCTAAGTCTATAAAGCTTATTACACTATCCTAATTTAGTGACTAACAAGAGGGACGCCGCTATACGTGAGAAGCGATAGGATGTATCTCTTATCGCGTCTCACGTATAGCGGCGTCCCTCTTGTTGGTCACTAAATTTAGCAAAGTGTAATAAGCCCTTAACACATGCGAAAGGATGCGTGATAATCTACCATAATAGGGAATATTACGCGAAACTCTGCGTAGGTGGCGCCACTACCACAATCTGAGGGTCTATCGCGAGGCAAGAAAATCGAGACTTCGTTATCTAACATCTCTGTCACTCTTGCATATTCGAGCGATAAAGAGGCGAATAGCGAGGTTTCGGATTGGCTTTTCCCGGTGGGTCCTCTGTAAACAAAGTTAAAGGTACAGTATGTATAAGTTACTCTATGGCTTACTAAAAAGGCTAGTGCTGCACTCTGGTGGCAGAACATTGCAGTAATATCCCCTATTATGCTGTGTTTTTTAGGATTAGAAAGTATTTGTCTATCTATGCGGAGAAAGAAAAACTTTCAACTAGCGCGATAATTTCGTATCGACTTAAAATTTTGTCGCATTCCTTTATGTAGAACCTCATGCTTTATTATTGCTTTATGCTATTGCAGTTCCTTCTAATCCTAGGAAAAAAAAAAGGAATGGAAGAAGGGCATTTCTACAGGCAGTTAATAAGTTTGTCGCTAGATGGCAGTTAAGTTAAAACTAGCCACCCTACGAGAAGGGGGCGAGCATAGCCTTTTGATCTTTACTACTAGAAAATTTCTATATCTATGGTCTATAATTCTGTGGTTTAGTTTTGACTTAACTGCCATCTAGCGGCAAACTTATTAACTGCCTGTGCGCCTTTCTTTCACGGTTCACTCCATCATGTAAATAAAACTTGTGCGCCTTCTCACAAGATAACTGTCGAAATTGATGGATATTGATAGAGCTACAGTTTAGTGCGACATACATAAAATAGTACAAAATAAAATAAAATAGAACTAAGAAAATTCCATACTAAATTGTTGCCATGTTTAAGCATTTTACGTGACAGTTACGTAGGAAGTGGCGCCCTCAATAATTTTCTACAATGAGGGCTATCGTTTTTTTGCTCACCAGTTAGCGCCTCTGTTGATGGTGTTCCAAAAGACTAAAGAACAGCTGTCAGTCATTGAAGTGACATTTGACATTTTGAACAATAGTTTTCGAAAAGACCACCATCTACACTAGCGCCCCTAGCGGCGAATTCATACGCGTTAGCCCTCATTTCTTGTTGCACGATACGACTTCGATATTTTACAGCAGGAGAAAAATTTTATAAAGGGATCGGTGACATTTTTTTTATACCACGTCGGTGGCAATCAAGCATACGGCCCGCCTGATGGTAAGCGGTTACCGTAGCCTATGGACGCATGAAACACCAGAGATATAACACGCGCGTTGCCGACCCATTAAAAACCTGTACACTCCTTTTTTGAAGAACCCCATACTGTAGCCCCTCGGGAAAACCTAACTTTAACCTAACCTATCTTTTACGTGCACTACACTGACACTGACTTGATTTTTTGTGCTGGATTGGTATAATTTAACTTCGAATAAAGTGGTAGTTCTCATAGGTACCTAGACCGTAACAATGTTATACTCGTATGTGTAATAGTAATAGAAACATTGAACGAGATGCTCGTATGTACAGTCGCCATCAGATATATCGGAGCAGCCGAGGTGCTCAAAAATATCTGAACACGCACCTAGCGCCTTGACAATGAGGGCTAACGCGTATGAATTCGCCGCTAGGGGCGCTAGTGTAGATGGTGGTCTTTTCCATAGTTCGAAATGTCAAATGTCACTTGTCACTTCAATGACTGACAGCTGTTCTTTAGTCTTTTGGACCACCATCAACAGAGGCGCCAACTGGTGTGCAAAAAAACGATAGCCCTCATAGAGGCGTGTTCAGATATTTGTGAGCACCTTGGCCGCTCCGATATATCTGATGGCGACTGTACTGTCCGCGAGCCAATTCCGTACATTCGGAGGTCGAGGAAGTCGGAGGGTGTGCGCCGTGCCTGTACGTACAAAATGACACTACTCTATCATGACGCCCAACATTCCTAACATTCCTCAGCCTTGCACGGAATTCGCGCGCGGACAGTAAGTTTCTTGACAAATTTGGATAAATGTTAAATTGTAAAAATAGGAATATCAAGAGGCATCTTCTCTCCGTGTAGTTTATCAATGAATCAGCTGATTGTAACTTATGAACCTTATTATCACATATATAGGTAGGATAACGACTTCTTGCTAGCTGTAGCTAGAGTGAACGGGCGTACAGTAAAGAAAACACAATTGTAAATTTGAGGTATGTTATATTTATCGAGTTTGTATGTAGGTAATAACTACAATAAAATACAGAAAATGGCCGATGATTCTATTACAACGTCGTGTAGATAATGTTATGTACACTAATCACAATTTTTCATATGTATTCATTTAGTTGTATACATCTTTAGGCATCCACGAGGCACGAACGCATGCCCACATCTCTTAGTCTTTATATTCCCCATATTTACATGAAGTATGAACATACGCCACCATAAGATCAAGTTTCAACGTTTAGTTAGAGGAAAGTTTTTAAAGTTAAGTACATGTATTTTTGGAGTAGAAAAGAAGTTCAAATGATCAGTAGAATATAAGCAAACTGTATTGAAAACCAAGACACTTCTGGGTCGCAGCAAGAGTAACGCGAATTACCAGTTTATTGTAATCAGCCTTTCATTCAAGATACATAGGTATTTTAGTGCTAATTGCTACTAAGCTATAGGTATAAGGGTTACTTTTTTACCCTAATGCCTACATCTGTTTTGTTTCATTATTAAAAAACAAGCAATGAGATCGTGACTCGCGTTACTTTTTAGTGACCCAGAAGTAAAATAATAAACATTTTTCTTTTAATTTTATATTATTACGCAGAAAACATTCGTTTCGTTCGTTGAACTGGGTTAAAACATATTTTTCGTATAACGGTTTTCATCATTCATGTTTGCTCAAGTTTCTAGAACTGATGTTATTCCAATTTACGCAAAAAATATTCACGTTATTGGGTAACTTATGCAAAGTGTACTCGTATTCATTCAGCATTCGGAATTCCACGAATTTCAGCTCCCAACAGACTACAACTGAATTTCGAAATTCGAACAGCAAAAAATCGTTCGATATTCGAACTTCTTAGACGCTGCGTAAATTACATTGCGAATATTGAAAGGAATTTTCCGAACTACATACATTGTACCTACGTTCAAACAAGTGAAGTTATTACTTGCGTAATATAAAAATGTCCGATATAACGTGGCAGGGCATCTAGCGCATTGGTATAACAGAACATTTCTAAGTGCTATAAAATTATCAGACTATGGTAAGGCTAGTATTAATAAATAAAAAACTTTTAACGTTTTATATCGGAACATTTAGCCTTTATAACATGATGGCTATTTCATTCTCGTAAGAATTATTATTATTATTTTTATTCGTGAGTATTCTCGTCGAGATTACTTATTCGCTCTCTTTAACTTTAAACGAAAGAAATAAAGGGACGGGCATTGGAATTTCTCATATCTTTTTATTGGGTAGGTATTTCGTTTGTAAATTCTCCATTTATTGATAATAGCCTTTACAAGTTTGTGAAATATATCTATAACAGTTTTAATATTATGTATTGCTTTCAGTAGCACACTTATTGTAGCTGATTTAAATATCAACATCTCTTAAATATTACATATTTTATTATAACACAATGAATTGTAATGGCAATGACTGAAAGTTATGCAAACTTAAATTAAAACAGTAACAAATAATCGTTGCAACATGAAAACGTGTATAGCAGAATGAGGTGACCCTGAAGTGCAAAGAAGAGAAGAAGAGAGCCATTTTAGCCCCGTCATTTCTAAATCACCCCATTTTACGACATCTACAATTTCACTGAAACTTAAGTAGGTCAGATGGGCGTTTGTGAGATTTGAGCGAAAAGTGAGACATACAGGTAAGAAGTGGGTGCTGCCGTACCTAATATGAAATACAGTGTATTAACAATAGTTGACGAGGAGGAAATACGATACCAGTCCATAGCAAACAAACTAGTCATACTAATGTAAGTGAAACATAGAAATAATTTTATGAAAATTTAAGAAGAATAAGATCGTATTAAATTTTATAAATATCTCAATATAATATAAATATATTTACATTTATTAATCCTATAATAGGTTACCTATCATTCATATTGGTGTATTATTTAACGCACACTTAATTTATTCGTTATAAATAAAAAAATTAGACATTAAAAAGACTTATGGAATGGTTTTTGTACAAAACAAATACAAAGTACCTCCTACCCATCAGTAGGGTAGGTACTTACGAATCACATAGATGATGATGATTTACCCCGCCTTTGTACTTGTAAGTTTTATTCGCGTAAGTAGGAATGCAAGTTCTGTATGTGCTAGGATGAGATAACAATATATATTAGCTTCTCATTCAGTTGCGTTTCCAATTCGTATAAGCAAAACTTAAAAGTATAAAGGCGACCTTACGTGGCAGCGGCGTGAGCGGCGCACGCCGCACGCGACTAGTCTTCACAGACGGGCGTCTTCATGAAAGTTTCACTTCCAACCGCCCCCTCCGACCCATTGAAAAATAGATCCATTGCTACTTAAATTTATAATTTACAAATAATGTACTCTCTTAAACCGAATACGATACATAGTCCTCACTGGTCGCACGTACACCGATCCCGAAGTTCTAAACGTCACTAACCGCTACACTAAGTCCCATCCCATCACAAGGTCCTCCATAGAAAAACTTAATGGAATGAAGATTTATTGCTAGAATTACAAGATCACAAACGATTGAAAGTTCACGCCTCCCGGGCTCAACAGTTGAAGGTGTTGGAGTGCGCGCACGAGCGATAGTCGCGTGCGGCCTCCGCGATCACCGAGTACTCGGGCTCGCTGTAGTCGTCATAGTCGCGCGTTCGCGGGAAGCCGATAATGGTTTCCGAGTTGCGAATGTACCCGTTCTCCTGCTTGCGAGAGTAGCGGTCCGCGCGCGGGAAGTTCTCGTGGCACACGAAGCCGTTGCGGTTGTTCTTCTTGTCGGGCAACGAGCGCAGCGAGCCGTTGTTGAGCAGCGCGGGCGCGCCGTTGTTGAGCGTGAGCGGGGGCGGGGGCGGGCGGTCGCCGCCGATGTACGTGAAGCCGTCGGCGGGCAGCGTGCCGCCGCCGCCGCCTCCCCGCGCGCGCCGCGCCGAGCCCTGCTGCGGGCCCGACATGAAGAACACGCTGGGGGAGGCGTAAAGCTCTAGCTACAGTTCCGTCACCGGGATCGGCCGCAGGCCGGCCGCGTGCGGCGCGGGGTACTGCGCGGGGTGGATGCCGCGCACGATGCAGTCTTCTTCGGTGGAGATGGGCTTGTGGTATTCCAAGTCTTTGCGCATCGCGCGCTTGTTCCACTTGTAGTCCTTGAGCTTCTCGTGCATGCTCTTGCGGTACCGATACAGCACGAGCACGAGCGATGCTAGGGTAGCCACGCAGGCGACTACTACGACGCATATAATGGTTTGCTGCCGCGTGTCGTGAACGGCGCAGCCCAAACCGTCTGCGGTTATAGTACGCAAGTACTTGTCCTTCAAATGCAGTGGCTCCGCGCATTGGATTTGAGTGAAGTTACTCTTCTCGTTCAATAATTCATGCAGCCAAAGAAGTTGGCAGTCGCAGGCAATAGGATTGTCGGTGATGTCCAGCTGTCTCAGCTCTTTTCCGACGAACACAGTTTCACTGATCGTAACAATGGCGTTGTCTCTAAGCGTAACATGTTTCAGCTTAGGCAAGCCGAGTAAAGTACCTTCTTCTATCACTGATAGTTTCTTGTTATTGGCCAGTACGATAGTTTCCAAGTTTATGTTGTCCTCCAAAGCTCCTTTCTCGACTCTCTCCAACTGGGCAGCACCAGTAATATCTAAGAGTTTCAGATTTTTCAAGCCTTTGAATGAGTGGCTTTCTAACGCTACGAAATCATTCTGGCCTATGTACAGATCTTCCAATCTCGTAAGTCCACCTAGTTGCTGCGTGGGTACTACGCTTAGTCTATTCCCGAAGAGATTCAAACTTCTAAGACCTGGAAGGCCTCTGAATGCGTTCTCGCTTATATTAAAGAGTCCGGCTCCATTCAAGTCGAGCACAGCCAGGCGGTTTAGACCCGCGAAGGTGTCGTCGGGCAGGTAAGAGAAAGCGTTGAGTCCCACGTGAAGTTCAGCCAGGCTTCCCAAGAGACTAAAGGACATCGTAGGCACAGAACTCAACTGATTATCATCCAAGTACAGGATCCTCAGAGCTGTGAGTCCAGCGAATGCTTTTGGTTCGATCCTCGATATCCGATTCTGACCAAGGTTCAGTTCCTCTAATCTTGGCAAAGTCGAAAACACACCGTTCGTCAGCTCCTCGAGGAAATTTCGTTTTAAGTTGAGGACTGTCAGCGCATTCAAGCCTTGGAATGTCGTGTTAGTTACTGATGATATCTTGTTATGGTTCAAATGGAGCTCTTGTAATTTCCGTTGGTAGGCAAAGCTTTTAGTGGGAATGTTAACAAGGTGATTCTGGGAGAGGTCGAGGTGTTGCAGTTCTGCGTAGAACTGCATGGAGCTGTCGATGGTTTTGATTTTGTTGTTGCGGATGATGAGACGCTGGATGGAGGGGTTGAGCGCGATGGGCAGCACGTCCAGGCGGCTCTCCTCGCAAACCACCACTAGGGTATCATCGTTGCAGCTGCAGCCGCTCGGGCAGTTCGCCAGCGCCGCCGCCCCGCTGCGCCACGCTAGCAGTTCCAAGGATATAAGCACCACCTGGAAACAAAATAAAATGCAGTTAGAAATGTTTTAAGACCCCAACAAAAAGGTTCCTTAAATTAAGACGAAACATAAAGCCCAAAACGTTTCATCGACTGTCCAAATAGAACGCTTTCATCAAGACAACCTTTGATGTAGCCCGGAATTACCCGGGCCCGTTTGTGAATTAAATGTTTTGTTTAATAATAATAAAGTAATACATAAAATTGATTGCCTCGCCCGTGATAAATTAAACTGAATCAGTGTAAGGGGAGCGAGTTCCAGCAGCTTCGCAAAAAGGGAAATAAAATGATATTGGAATGGGAATTTTGCAGTTTTAATTTATTAAAATGCGCTCCGGCGAGGCGCTCGGGGCAGCGTCTTTGCTTCAAAGACTAGCACTTTTATTACTTTTCCTCTTTTCAACAATTAGCAGCGAGATCCTGAGTGGAGCGGATTCGCTTCTAGAATTACAACGTAGACTTTAAATTCTGTTACGCCTTGATTGCTGACTGACGCTGCACCGAATCTCTCAAAAGAGCGGATAAGTAAATAAGTTTATTAGCTCTCGGAGCCGGCGGACTCGCGGCTCCGCCCGCCTGGATGACAATTGGATTGGGTATTCGAGATAGATAGTCCCAAGTTGTTCGCTGCTTGCAACCAACTAACTCAATTATTGGAACAAAATATCTCGTCTTATTACGTACTCGTCTTCTTGGGGAGTTGGGAGTGTTTCGTTGAACGGGGAGTTTTGCCAGTCTATTATCCTCCAAATGAAACTAACGAAAATATCTGCCGAACTATCGTGGAGCCTACCTACTCGTAGAATTCGATTGTACCTACTTTCAATTTAAAAGTCTCTTTGTAGTCGCAGGTGTTTTTAGATACCTTTCTGATTATATCAATGAGAGATACACTTTTAAAGGGCATTATTTCATTCATTACACTTTATTGGACAAACAATTTCAATCGACTCGTTGCGTTTTATCACGCAAAATAAAAAAACGGAACGCGTATTGCGTTATTCGTCGGTTTGATTGATTTAAAACCATCCGGGCGATTAATTTCTATTTTCAATTTCAAAATTTGAATCCGCGAACGCGTAAATTCGAAATAGTCACGATTGTGCAACGTTTTGCATTCCATTTCCGCGTATCTGTTGTCCCATTTAACGAGTGGGTGCGCCGGCCGGTGCAAATCAGACTTAAAATACGATATGCAGGGTTATTCGCAAACAGCAAGGTGCGTTGTTCGTTTTGGAACGGGGCCGGTGAAATTTCCGCTAAAATCCAATAACTGGGCCGGTCCGAACGCGAGTGATTTTGGCGCTCTACGGCGTCGTTGAGCAAGCTTTAGGCTGACTAAGCTCGATAAAACACTTGCGGGCAATATCATGTTTAATAAAATATGTTATAGGTAGATAGATATTATGATTTAAAGGGTTCGACACATTATTGTCCGCTGATCGCGAAAAGTGCTATGATGCTATCACCCATACCTATGTCTTAAACAAGCTGCTCATTGACTGAAATTGAATGATATGTAGCTGTCACAACCAGTACTTACCTACCTGCTGCCACTTCCAATGCAGTATTTAACTTACGTAAATATAAAGCGTTACATGTTTGTAAAGAATCACCATTATCACCAATGTTTAGTATGAAGGTGTAAAAATTTTGCTTACAATGTAAAATGGAAGTTATTTTACGAGCGGATGCATTAGCGGAGCAGTAAAGCAGATATGGCTGCCTATTCATACTTTGTGCTACAATGTTGGTAAGCCCGACGGGGTTATGGTAGATGTGCGCTAGAGGTTGGAAACTGTAACGGTTGCCACACACGATAAGGGTCCTCCACACTCATGCGCGAATCACGGCGCGACGCCGCGAACGCGAGTGTGGAGTCGATTTCGCAGATCTGCGACGCCCGCTCCACACTCGCGTTCGCGGCTTCGCGCCGCGATTCGCGCACGAGTGTGGAGCGAGCAATATGTTAAACTCTTGGGTGATTAGGTACATATATGTACCTATATTGATAGAGATCGAGGATAACGTGCTATAACAGCCTTCGATTAATTCGGTACATCTACCTTTTTGCATGACATGTTCTGCTTCTGCTATGGACAAGGAAATCACACCTTCCTATATCCCTATCAAAGGCACAAGCGAATGTGATGTGAAATTCCTTACAAAATCTAGTGTTACGCTTTTTTCCCATGATCCCGACGTTCCAATGTTCTCATTACCGACGATCATTTTCCATTAATTAACCTATGTCATGAATTCAACTGTAAGTACTAAAAATAAATTCCGATCCATTTGCATATAGCTTATATATAGCTTACGTTTAAGTTGGTATCTAACTTAAACAGCTGAAATAATCTGTAGCGTTAAGTAAATGAAGATCGTTCTGAAAGCAGCCTTATACGCCAGAAACTCACACGAAGCCGATCTTAATTAACAAGCTACACTGTAACACATTTGTTGCCGTCGACTGAGCACTTAAGCGATTTTCACCTACTCTATTACTCGGAACGAAACGTGCTACGCACAATGTTGCTAGCTTTATGAGAACTTCGTACACTAAAAAAGGCTAGAGACCATAGAAGGTAGGATCCTATAGAAGTGGTCTACCGTGTGCGCCCGTGAGGGACAAAACATACGCAATGCGAATATTATGATTGGTCGAGTAGATTTGTAGTCCACCATAAACCATACATTTACGGTGGGGAGTAAAAAATGTGAGACTGTAACAAGGACAAACAATAATAACGCTTTCTCTGCTACTCCTACTGAAAGATACATAAGACTATCCCGTTTTGACAGTTCCCCCCAACACTCATGCTTTATACTTTCAGTTTTATACCTACTATATAGATTCATGCTAGAGACAGTCAAGCTAATTCTGCTTGGAATTTGCAATGATAAAGTGTGACAATGTTATTAATGACAAATTTCTATGAAAATATGACGTTTATAACGTCAGTCCCTCACATTGTTCTGTTCTGTTCAAGTCAAAGTTAGCTTAGACTGACTCTACCAATTAATTTCTCCAAAATACCTTTTCTAGAAAATACTTTATTTAAACCCTAGAATTCTAGAAAGTCCAGGTTTCCTTGCGATTGACGTGCCAGGACTCCTCTTAGATTATTTAAGCTTGACACGATATGGCGCCCGGTGCGGGATTGGGTAAAATAAATTACATTTCAAGCTGGTAACATCGAGAATTTCTTGGAAGTTTTTACAGCATGCGGGCGTCTAAATGGTGGTAATAATGCTAAGTCCGTCACCGCGAACTATCTCAACCGTTTGTGAGACAGTAACGTATAGGAAACGATAAATATTGTCCCAGTTTTAAAAACGATGTTACAATTTTTACCTCCTTTTATTACTGGCAACATTTCCCGAGCTCCAACGAAATATAAAGTCTTGGCGCCAATAAAAGAAAACATGGCGGAAACAGCACATTTCCGCAGTCAATTTTAATTGACAGGAACGGCGAGTACTGTACGTATTTTCTTTAATTCGAATAAAACCGAGCTAAATTGGAGCTCTCATACATATTCAAAATGGTTTTTACCCTTTCTTCTTTTCCATGGGTGTATTATACAGGCTGTACATAAAAGCGTAAATTATCTTCGGGTAGGCATACAAAAATGCCGTAAAGAGTCGAGGGCGTGAGATATGCAAATGCTGTAATTGCGGTCGGGATAGGGTTGCCATGTCGGAACTGAGAAGCGTGGACGCAATCCGGTGTTATTTGAAAAAAGTTAGCCAGTATTCAATTTTTTCGTGGAGATTCGGAACCGGAAATTTTTTCCTTCATTTCACAACCCAAAAGTTTAAAAAGTTTATTTTGTTAGTGAGTTTGTAATCTGGATATCTGTTGTATTTGTACCAGGAGTGCTTTCTGTAATGCCTAAGGGCCCCTTACTGAAGGAAATAGGCATTACAGAAAGCTAAGCTAAGCTAAGTCATTCGGGCGCCCTGTAGAACTAGGTACCTGGCGCACTGAAGCACCTGGGCTCTGAAGCAGTAGCAGAGAATACAATCGGGGTAAACATTAACACGAGAGAGACAGTAATTATTTAAATTATACAAACATCAGTAACATCAATTCGATTGCCGAATTTACTATTCAACCATCCTGCTTTCGTACCACTTTTGTACAATAATGGCAGAGGCTAGCTGATTGGAAGCATTGGGACATTAAATTTAGTCCCTGGGATATTAAAACAAGGTATTTAAGGACCAGGAAGCGGTGATGTCTGAGTAGATTTGACGTCCGACTTTCAACCCGGAGGTCGAGGATTCAAATCCTAGCTCGTACCAATGAGTTCTTTGGAACTTTTGTACGGAATTTGATATTTACCACTAGCTTTTCGGTGAAGGAAAATATCGTAAGGAAACCTACACACATCTGCGAAGAAATTTAAAGGTGTATGTGTAGTCCCCAATCCACATTGGGCCAGAGTGGGAACTGTATCCCAAGCCCTCTCGCGCTTGAGAGTAAGCCTGTGTCCAGCAGCGGGACGTATATAGGCTGAATTATTATTATATTACTTAAGTACCTAGCTATTAAAATGCGAGACAGGCAAATACGTGTGGTGACCCTAACCGGAGCGGCAAAAATGCGTGCTTTGCTGGTTCCGGTTTAAATAAAGGACGGCACGAATATACGTCTAACGGCTGAAATAAATTGAGTGCTTATGCTCCTTGTGTGTGCTGCTTTATTGTTTTACGATGTTCATGCACAGGCCGCTTTATAGCAATAGGATTTGGTACGAATGAGAAATAAAAAGAAATACCTACTTATGGCATCAGATTTCCACCGATCATGAACTAAGGGTACATCCAAACCAAACATAATTATTATATTTTGCAATAATAGCCATTCTTATTCTTAGAAATGTACGTTGCATAATTTTAATTAAATCCCAAAAAGGAGGAGGTTCTATACAAACCGAGTAGTTACCGTGGTGGGGTTGTGTTAGACCTAACCCAATTGTTTTACACTATTAGGTCAATTTGAGAACTATTCTATACATAAAATTGATGTTGGCTGAAAATTGTAATCAACCAGATTACGTGTATCCATGTCGTATTTACCACTATCACTAGTGTTTTTATTATTGCCCTATAAAAATGTTTTAAAATTCAACTTTAACCGTTATCAACTGTGTCATGGCAATAAGGTTCAATTTCCCTTGTCACGTTCGGAAAACTATCCAATAATTTGTTTCAATTAAACTCTCCCTCGAGACCTAGCTTCAGGCTAGCTCAAATGGAAATTAATACCGCACGTTGATAGATATTGTTATAAATTCATTTGAGGGATATGGGCGACGTAGTGCAGTCTTATTTAATTAAATGGAGTAGTTTCTATCGTAGTGTGCGTCATGTATGACACGCACACTCTCTCACATGTACCGTACCTATACCATAGCATAGGCATCATATATCAGATTAATCCTATACTTCTGAGATGTGTTTATCTTTACATCCCACATCACATGGCGACCCTGCCAGTGCGGCCAAGCATATAAACTCAACCAATTTACAAGTAAATTAAAAATACATTGTTAAAACTTTAATAGTAGTGCAGTGCAATATAGAGACTTGGCTTAAAGGTCTAGCATAGAGTAACTTATAACTAGAGCGGTACTGTCATAGTAAATTTTGTAACCCCAGTAAATTCACTGCCATCTGTCGACACACTAAAACTAAAATTGAAGATTTGTAAAAATACGATAAAATGTATTTAAATATAGATAAATGATTCTTTTTATTTGCATTAATTATTTTGATGATTTTGACCCATGTTCTTTCACTGATATGCGTTAAAATTGATAAATAACAAACGAAACCGTCAACGCCATCTATACGACTGTAGGCCAAAACTAGTAGCGCCCTCTGAACGAGAATCAAATTTTCTTGATTTTCGAGGCACGTTTTTTCCTTAGACTGTATCCATCTATTACGGAGTTATATCTATCTTTGGGTCTAGTAACCAGGCCACAAATTACATGGCCTATATGACAAATAGGTAATATGGTGAGACAGTTTAGTTACTAAATCTTGATGATTGCAACTCCTTCTCATTTACGTACATTTTTACGAAATAATGTCTGATAACATTACAGTTGTTGATAATACTAAGAGAGTATTTTAACGAAGCGAATGCTCATGTTAAAATGGGGCATTTTCTATGAAAAGGGACCTTATTGTAGTTATTGTCGATGGCGCTTACGACGCACAGCGTCGCGCGGCATTGTATTTATATCGGAGCATCGTTTATAATGGCGTAAGCGCTATCGACAATAAGGTCCCTTTTTATAGAAAATACCACAGATTAACGTGGAAACATTTGTACGGCGGATGCGGGCTCTTAATCAACAGACGATTATTCAATCGCGAATTATTAATGGCGGGTCACGTTAAGTGGGGAAAAGTAAACTGAACAAACATAGCCTAATACTTCCAGCATAGCCACCGGCCAAGACAAGTATGTAATGAAAACTGTTAATTTCCATACAAAGTAGTGTACGTTAATATTTATGTAGATGACGCCACTTAAACAGGTGTCAGGTGTAGAATCACGAGATGACGACAGAGAGTATAGAGGTGTCTCTAGCGGCGCATGATTCCTTAACAGCTTAATAAAAAAATTAAAAAAATAACACCAGAAGTTTGTTACTGATAAATACATAGATGGAGAATGGTTGTTATACATTTGTCTTCACCACTATACAATAATAATCATAATGTTTATTACAAAAACATACTATTTTGAGCGCTGTATCGTAATCGGATTTTATTCCGCTTATGGTAAGGTTGACTACCATATGAAAAATATGTGACCATCCAAACTACACGTAATTTATCTTTAAGTAGGTGTTTCTATTTATTATTAACTTGTCTCTGTGTCCTCTTAACTCTCACCTGGTTAAAGGGCCCGGATTGCCGGAACCCTCCAGCCCTATTCAAATTAGCACGCAAATTCGAAGGGTTTGTTGATTAAAAATGCGTTCAGCGAAGACAGCCACTTTCCCCACCGTCGACTGAATTACAAATGTCCCCGAAATTGGGTCGAGCTTTGGAATACCATTGTAATTTTATTAAAACTATGTTTCGGGACGTATAACGGATTTAAATTAGGAAGGAAGTATCATAGCCGGGGCAACCGTGTCCTTTAAATTGTAAATTCTGCTCGGCATTCAACTTTTGCGTTGTAAATTGTTGTCCACTTGTATTTATAAAGCTGGGTTACACGAGAGCTGAAGCGACAAAGTCTGAGAGACTGGCCGGTTGCGCTTTTTCTTTTTAATTTTGTCACATAACTTAAAAGCTTGGGCGACCTGTTGCCAACAACGCGTATAAAACACGCACCATCGAGCCAACTGAATATTTAAGCGTTTCGCTTGATTTGTCGTTAACAGAGGACGAAATGAGTAGGCAGCGGGCATAATAATTATGCAGATTTCTGTATCTGGCCGCGTCCGTAGCGGTGCTGAATGCAGCCGGTGTAATGGTCTGGCTTGGAATTACGGCGGATGGGAAGAATTAAAGATTGATAAACGGTTGGTGATTGGTTATTGATTCAGTTTTTCGTATCAATTTTCATTTAAGTTGTAAGATATATTCAGATGCCAATGCATCCCTGAGTCCTGAGTGCTTATAAAGTTTCTTATAATATAGGTATCGGCAATGTGCGTAATGTGTGTCGAGACTTTTTATACGATTTGACATTAAACCAGCTGTCAAACCTAATGTCTCCCGTAGGCAGGCGCTACACTGCGAATACTAAAACTATTCTTAAAAATATTTTTCTAAGGCCGATGCCATGTAACCTCGCCTTTTCCCCGCTTTTGATTGACATACAGTCTGGCAAAAAAGAGTATAAATTAAAAAGTGGCAACACTGTAATTTTAATTTCTACTCTTTTTTGCCAGACTGTAGTCCTTGGTCAAGTGCCTACCAAGGTACTTATTATTTTAGGTTTATTGTGACTTCTGTTTTATTGTATCTTTTAGTGATAGTTTTTCCACGTCATAAATATTATTGCATCCTATCCTCCATCATAAATATAATCCATACTTTACACCGATTCAATTAATTAGGAATGCATTGGTTTGCCCTGGTTGTTTGCCCGCGTAATTCGTTCGGCGCGGTTCGTAAATCATTATTGTTATCGATATATTCATCTAGATTTATTGCCAAGCGCGTAATTGGTAAAGTGGCGTGTTGTGTATGTTTCGATATCTAAAACAATTGGCTACATGAAAGTTTTTGTAATGTCAATCGATCTTGATTTTCCTGAGATTAAATGTCTACATAGGACTCATGGCATAATACAAAGGTCAGAAATGAAAGTTAGCCTGACGCTCGAACTCGACGATTGAAACGCCTGTAACTAAATGATATTGTAATGTGACGTCACATTACTATAGTCTGTCCTAAATTTATAGAAGATCAGAAAATTGCTATTTTGACCCTGATATATTGCGTTAATGTATATAGCCGTCATACAATTTATTTTTCAATTAAATGTAAGGAATCGAATGCTACCATTTTCTTTTTGGAAGTTATAAAAAAACTTAATTTTTGAGACAGGAGTAGTTGGAGCCTTGTACTTTTTTATAATCTTAACATATCTTTATTATTCCACTTTTTTTTATAATGGATGGCTCATTTTATATCCATTTAGCTAAATTTTGTTATAATATTCAACATGTGTCAAGTATTACAATCGGGTTTATCGCGAATTTATGTGTCAAGTACCCAATTGCGTGTAGGCTGGTATGCTCAGGTCTATTACTAACACGATTAAAGATTGAAAAAATATAGCTGATAGCTGACATAAAGCATAGTTTGTGCTTCTCGAACTCACTTCCTTGCTATTAAGGGACTATTTCTCTAATGACGCGCGTAACAGCGATCCTGCTCGCCCCTTATAGCCCATTCAGTTTTTTTCTGCGCTTAAGAGCTCAATTGGCAATTTTGACATATGCGTTTACGCGTTACTACAAATGCGTATTATCGCGCATGACATGATATAACGCTCGTCATCTAATGGTTTGGCGTTGTACCGACACTTCCCTTTGTCATTCAGACATTTGTGTCAGTTAGAAAGAGGCGATGTTTAAGGCGGTTCCCTGAGCCAGAAGGCGAAAAATCTCCTTATACCTATGATCATATTTTTCTAAGATACGTTGATATCCTTAGACGTGGAAAAAATATATGTAGTTAATATTGTTTTCAGTTACCGCGATAGTTACTCATGAAATAAATCTATGAAAACGGATTATATCGCGTATATTGAATACGCGGTATAATCCGTAATCCGTTTTCATAGTTTTATTTCAATATACTACATTCTTGATTAAGTATATTATATAAGCTTCCGATACACGAATTATGACACTTCGCTCTATACAATTAATTTCCAAAGTAACCTCTAACTAGGACTTTTAATCCAACTTTACTCGGTTATTTATTATGTGACACTAATATAAACAAACAAAAAAACAAGAAAAAAAATCTTAAATTAAATAGTAATTTTACCGCTTTCGAATTTCGATATTGTAAGGCAACGTTTTTAAAATAAATAAAAATCGACAAAATGGTCATGGTCCTTGCCGTTATTTCTTGCAAAATGTGAGTGATGGCGGCAAACCGATGGAACGGTCTTAAAAGAAGTTTGCAGGATTTGTCTACCAACTCGAACCAATAAGAGATAACTCGCGCGTTTATTTTTTATAACCCTATAGTAACCTGTATAAAACAGTCGTTTATGTGTCTTAAGTTGTATCCAATATTTATATATATATAAGCGATATTTTGCAATCGGCCTTTGTTCCACCTACTCGACGGCGTGTTCCACCAGTCTGCATCCGTGAACCAGATGATGGAGCCTAATGGCTATGCCCTGAATTCCTGCGGTTCTGTACAGGGCGGGCGTTAGCTGGATGAATTTATTACTGAATTCCATTTACTTGCTAATTGAATTAAATAAAAAAAAGAAATATCAACATAATATTTCACTTTTATAGCAATTAAATTGTTTGAAGTCACGGTTCGGTAAGAAAGAGAGAAAGCTGTCCATTAGTTGGTTGGGAGTATTATTGACCAGTATCACTATAACTATCACTACATAGTATAAAACAAAGTCGTTTTCCGCTGTCTGTATGTCTGTCCCTATGTATGCTTAGATCTTTAAATCTACGTAACGGATTATGATGCGGTTTTTTTTGTAGATAGTGATTCAAGAGGAAGGTTTATATGTATAATTTGTAAAGGTTTTGTATAAATTAGCTGAACTACTTATGCGAAGCCGGGGCGGGTCGCTAGTTATAACTATTTGGCTTGTTGTTGTTATTGGCAGTACTGCAAAGTAACTATTATGTTCACGAATCGAAATTTTGTTATCTGCCTCTCTATCCCCCTTGTATATTTGAGCAATAGAGAGGCAAATAGGCGAACGAACAAAAGAAGTGATACGCAGTACCTTCAGTTGTTGTACCTATCAAATATGATTGCGTGTCTATCTACTAAGAAAATAGAGATTATTTGATATTAAACAATTACAAATAAGTTGTCGAGCAATAATGGATGGATGGATGGATTGGAATGGATGTTTTATGTTATCATTATTTTATTAAGCTTCTAGAATGACTAATAGTCTTACTGAAACCATTATATTGGCTGTCAGAATGATATTGGTATTTATTAATATAAACATTGCAGAGTAAACTACCCAAAGATTGAGATTTTTTGGCCTGTAGATTACGTCGACGCATGGCTAAGTCGCCCTTCAGGTTTTACGTCAAGTACCTATTACGGCGCAGCCATACATTGTCATTGCCAAGAGTGCAAACTTAAACAGTGTCACAGAATAAGTAATAGTATTATCATACAGAACGGCTACGCACCGCCCCGCCCCGATTTGAATTACCTCGCCCCGCGACAGCAGATTGGCGACTTTTTGCCGACCGCTCAGTACTGTTTTTAAGCAACTTACTCACACAATGACGCATACCGTGTGTACAGACGTGCCGTTCACACATAGAAACGTAAGTGATTTTTGATGTATAGCGTGTCCGCCCTGTGACAGTGTACACGGACAATCCTTGTAGAAAAGTTACCACTATTGCCTAAAATGTTGGGGGAGCAATCATTACGGAGGGGCCAAAATTAATATAGTTTACCCTAGAATTCACGTTGTTACTGTCAAAAGTTGAACGTAAAGTTGACCAACATAAGCATTAAGTAGCGCGCTTGGTGTAAAATCCATTAGACGTTTTACAGCGGGGTGGAAAGTTCAATGAATATGCATTTATGATAATACGGGGGAACTATATACTAATGTAACTAATGTGATTATCATTGTGGATGTTTCGTAAGTAGTATTATTGGTTTAAAGTATTGCTCGGGGGGATCTCGTAATTATTGTTATTAAACATTTGAACGTTTTTCATGTATATACACTCAGTTTAACATTTATGTAACTCAAATATCAATACTAAGTATCAATAGAACTACAGTATGTTACAACTAATATCGATTAGTATTTGGACCTGCCGTGCTTGTCTAATTGATAGAGTTTTTGATAGATTGGTGGCATTTGATATCAAGCAAAATTTTAGTTATTAGATTACTACATATAAGGGTAGCACAACGAAGACAAATCCTAAATTTTCATGAGCTTGAAATGACACACGTAAGGTATTTGAAATATGGGCCTTATTGCCTGATTCAAATTTTAATATAAATAAATACCAAATAACTTGTGTCCACAATACGCGTTATTGGCGTTCCAAACAGATATTCTACTCCTACTAGGCTATTGTCGCCCACGAAGAGCCTAACTAAGTTGGATAACACTTTCTACCAGATAAAGTAAAGCCCACTACATGCAGAAAATATGTGACACTTACACCTTGTTCGTCCGGTGTTTCTACAGCCGCATAATTCTGCATAAATGAATGCCAAAGGATGGCAATGAGTTTCTTTACAAGGTTTTATAACTATATTATATCTATATTTGTTAGAATACAAATAACCTCACACGAACGTATTTATTTGATGTTACAATATTAATGTAAAAAGTTTGATAGCTACTCCTTTATTTCTATATTATTTCTATGTGAAAATTTCGTGCGCAACGCATTACGTATGCAGGAAAATCCTGTTTACTTTTTCTTTTAATATAGTACAATGTGTTGAAGCTTTACTTTTCACGTACAGTAAGCGCGATTAGGAACGCTCCGCCGCGCGTTCCTATTCCAAACATGAAATGCACACGAACATTATACTCATACCGGGAAGATTCCTCACTAAGATAAGTTTCCAGTTAATTATAACGTCCCAAATTAAATTAGTCTGTCTCGCGATTCAAGATGCATCTATTGTTATTCTGGGTAGCAGGCAATAGTTGCTCCAGTTCGACTAGTTTAGTTCTAGATATTCAGTATTCTGGTGTTAAACAGACTAGTTCCTAATTTAGTATAGGTGTTCTATTTCGCATTACTATACCGTATTTTGATATGTGTTTTGAACGAGTATCGAAATGCTTGTGTCCTGAATTATTGTACATTGGGAAAACAGCGACATTTCCCTAGAAAAAGTACGGTGTGCACTTGAGACGAAGGACTTAGGCCCAACAAGTGGCGTTATTAGTCAATACTTACAATAAAGGCGTTGGAGGTGAGCACGTTGGCGACCCGCCGGCTGACCTGCCACGCTGTCACCTGCAACAAACATACATACAAGGTCAACAACGGCTAATACGAGAGAGAGCAAAGTCCCTGCTACAAGGATCAAGGTCAAACACATCGGCTAATACAAAGGGTAATTAAAGTCTGAGAGCTATTTTATTTCTGATAAACAACTGCGAAACATATTTCAACAGAAACGCAATCAGTTCAATCAATTAATTAATCTGAGAAGTTAATTTGACACACACTGATTTAGTCCAAAATGAAACTAATAGTTATACCTTATAAAAGCCTAGATACATTTCGGGCTTTATTACTTATGAATACATTGCTGCACAGAATAATATAGCTCCTGAAAGCCCTATATATTGCTAATTTTAAAATGGTCGGTCGTCAGTTCAGTTAAAAATTGAAACATTATGATAATGATGTTATAACACAAAGTTGAGCCATCTGAGGATAAGTAAAGTATACCTACAGACTACAGACAATTGGAACATTTTGTTCCTAGGAAGCTTTAATATGCACCACAAAATAAGTAAAATAAAAATTATGTAGTCAATAATAGAGGGCGCCACTGCACACGCTCGGCAAATTACAGACACCCGCCATCGCTCCGCACTCAAATAGATGCCCGCAAGTAATTACATGGGTCGCAATTGTGTTGGAGATTCCACGTCGAAACGGGGGTCAACTATTCATTTAGATGTTCAAATGCTTTGCGAGCTTTCCGACGAAATTTAGGCAAGTTTTCATGATTATTAAATTATTAGTGGGTTTTTGTGCTATATACGTGGGTGCCGTATTGAATACAAAAGGTGACAGAAAATGTTTAGGATCCTATAAACAGACGCAGACGAAAGGTAAACACTTCCTCGTCACTGATACCCAAGTTCTGCACTTTTTGTTCATAATTATAACTTTTTCGTTTCACGTGCACGCCATTATACGTTTTTCTTAATCATAAAAAAGTAAAATTGTGGTCGTGGCATCGTTATCTCGACTGCAGTGCAGATTGAATGGAAATTTAATAAAACATATTCATATTCCATTTCATTTTAACCACAGATAAAGCTATGAAGTGAACTCCCGCAATATTTAAAAACAATTCCATTTCCACAGACAAGAAAATTCTTTTTCAACGCGGCAGCACTCGCGATCCGCACATGTGCGCTCTCACCGAACCCACGATTATGTCATTTCTCGACCGTTTATAACATTAAATTAGCTCAAGCAATTGCTAGGAAATGCTGAGCAAAGATAAACCCATGCCTCGGAAAACCTGCCGCTTCTCGTATTTATAATTCAGGGCCAATTTGTTTGCAAAATTGAAACGAAGATAATTCTTAACTTTTTTAATGGCGGTGTTGGTTTAAGCTGTTATTTTGTAATCTATGTTTGATTTATGATTATTCAAGTCAGGTTCTCTTGAAAATCTATTTTTTTTTTATAAAAATAACTAATTTATACGAAACGCGCACGCACCCACGCACTTCACGTTCGAATATTATTTGAATTTGAAATCGGAAATCTGCCGCTGGGCACACTGTATTTCACTGGGCACCGAAATTAATCGAATAGAATCCATTTAATAATGTCTAGTTTGTCCCTTGTTAGATCAATTCGATTGCTGATATGTTTTTAATTGGCCTTCCTAAATCGTTAGGACAATGCCAAAACTCATGAGCAAAATACACCGCTTGAAAAAGTACAAAAATTTGTCCGTACGGCTTGAATTGCCAGTCGGGTTGAGTTTTGTTTAAATAATTGATGTCAACGCTAATTCTAAGACCTAAGCATTGTGCTCGTTTCCGTGGAATGTAATATCAGCCCATCAATATTTAATGGCACTCGATGCAGGCTATTTATGAACACGCCGGCTTCACTACAACCTCATTGTACGGACCTGCTTTCTTCGGTAAACTTTTTAATTTTTCACGAATTTTGCTATCAAGAGCACACAATTGAGGTTTACAACGGATGTTGAATTTTTGATGAGTTTCTTTCCAGGGCTAACCTGAATTTGATGAAAAATTCTTACCTAGACTTGAAATGTTACTTGACGTATTTTATAATGTATTGTTGCCTGAAAGCTGCCTTCAAAAGGTTTCTCTGCCTTATCCACTGGCAAACCCCTATTTCTAAATCACTAGCTTGATTTAAACTTCCTTAAAGATTTAAGCTCGCCGACTCCAAAAGAGCCAATACGTACAACAACTGATCACAAAGCCCTCCCACCGACACTACTAAAAGATTGCATTTTCTGTGAAGAGTATAAAGCTTTTAAGATGCTGAAGGGGCCGTGATTGTACCATTGCCTGTTAGGTAAACCCTAAGAGGATCGACTTTTGTTTACCTCGGGAAGGATACACGGGCGGGACAATCGGTAAACAACTTCGCCTCTTGAAAGGATTGCTGGATGTCAGAGCCGTATAGATGGCGTAAGTAGTCGTAAATATCAAGTTAACTTGGCGATGAACTCCTAGGTTTTGCGGTTTTAATGAATGTTAACGTTGTAAATTGTGGTTGTTTGGAAAATAGCTCGCAGCCTTCCCGCTAGTAATTACTATTAACAATAAGTGAATAATAAAAGTACTATACAGTGGAAAAAAATACTTAAGCATCGTACGCATTGAGCCAAGTTTCGCCCTGAATAATCAACAAAAGCACAAAACGACTCCAGTCACTTAATGTCCTAAAGGAGTTCTTCGCCGACAGCGAATATTGTCGAAACTAGCAACATCATTACCGCTTCGTTTTGCATTTATAAAAACGCCTCAGCCGGTGACATGGCAAATTACTGAAGCTTTTTTGCACGCTCATTCCTGTAATGACCGGCCAAACAAACCAATGCCGGCAAAAGTTTCAACTTAACAACTTTCCGGAAAATTCTAAAAACAAATACGGAGTTTGAATACCGCTCGTCAAGGCCGATGCGAACGATTTTAACAATTTGCTCGCGTTCGAAACACGAAACTGAAAATGCATTTAAGGATTAATGGCGCACTATACGTTCTCTAGTCTTCTCCTGCGTTTTATTTGCGCGCGAACAAAACCAGACTAAAGGCCAAGCGGGAAAACAACGTGCTGCATTTCGGCGCTCGAACGATTTTCGCAAAAAGTACAGCAGAATGCAATAATGGAATCCTTCATGTCCTGAATCCTGTAAAATCTGAGGAGTAATCTGATATGAGGCCAGTGCACTGAATAATTATGCGATGCGAGAAAGCTTAATTAATTAGCTTTTATGAGGTATATGCTGTTAATCTGTTAATAACTAGCTAAATTGTTTGCAGCTCTGGTCGCGAGCTAGCTATTTATTATGTAATATTATGTGAAATGTTGCCAGTAAAAATAATTGTTATAATACTGATGGCAGTGGTGGCTTTTCTTTTTTGGCTTATACGTAGCTAATATGAAACTGGCTTGTTATATCACCGCTCGAAAAGCGTTTTGATAAATTAAAAGCAAATCCGTTATAGCATTCCAAATTCAAACACTTGGTCGATGAAAGGTTTGTATATAGGAAGACATTTGAGTAGTTTCCCCACGTCGCGCGATACCCTGCGTCCCTCGGCCTAAACACACGGAAAAGTGTTTTAAAACGCCCATTCGCGGAGAATGGATATGTTGGAGCGAAAAAGGTTGGGAGTATAAGGGTTAATGCGTCTTGGTGGCCAGAGGGTTTAATGCAGCCCCGGGGGTGTTTAATTAAGGCGAGAGCAGTCTAAACATTTTTAAAACTACCGCTTTACTGCTAGAACACAAATTTTACGAGTGTTTGGGAGTGTTAATGCTCGGTACTAGCGCCGAGGATATATATTTCGGAAATGGTACTCCATAAAAGCGCAGCGTAGCTTCGCAAAAGGAAGCAACCGACGCGGTTTTCTGCAAAGAACCCCCTTTTGTGCAGAGCGGCATTGTAGCCGAAACAAAAGGGAAACAAAGCGTACGCATAATCGCAGTATTCCGTGACGTATCAATATCTGTGTTTTATCAGAGTTTTACTACGACACTCGCGGCAAATTAACCCTCCCGGAGCCGAGGTGATCCCTAATTTTCAGATACATCTCGGGAATAAATAGGGGATTAGGGGTGGCGCGTAAATAACGTCGTGTCACGCCACCGCCACCGCCGCCGGAGATAAGGAGAGAGAATTTCGCTTCGGCAAGCGTTCGGCGAGCAGCGTTCCATTTACATTTTAAACTTGGAAAGAAACACTTTGTTATTATTGATGAAAATGCGAACTTAGCGTGAAAAATCGACTTACTCGTACTTGCCGGGAGCAGCGGCACATCTATTCGGAAGAGTTTGATGTATACCTAGCTGCAAAAGTGCATGCTCGCTTTCTGAATGATAAAGTGGGTATGTAATTTGCAGCACGCAGAACCTACCAAAAGCTACACATATGAATGTCCCATTCCATTTGAGACTGCAGGCGACCGCACGTTTTACCGCTTCAAATTGAACAGAAACGGCCCGGCCACGACATCGCGCGGCGGCGGCAGCGGCGAGCGGCGGCGATAGGTTGGAGCGAGACACAGCGATCGGACCTTTCGTCCGCCGCTGCCGCCGCCGCGCGATGTCGTGGCCGGGTCGTAATGGTATAACTAAAACTACACTTTCGATGCTCGTTTGAAATTAACCTATGTATTGTTATGATTATGGTTCAATTTAAGATGTGGCAGAACGTGCAATTGTTGCTTGATGGCAGTTATTGAATGTGTTATGCAATTTTACTATTTAAAAAAAAAACATGTGCTTAAGGAAAACTGTAAATTGGAAAAATTAATTACAGTATAAATTCAAGTAAACAGTTAACAACGATGTAGACCTCGTAAGTAACGTCCCTTTCAATTATTTTTAAATCACTAAAAAAATACATTCGTTCTTTTCTTATATCACGTTTACACTGTAGTCATTTCTAGCATGGGGTAAAATTAAAACTTATGGCATCTAAAAGAGCGTCAAGGCATAGGGCGGACACGCTATAAATCAAAAATCACTTGCGCTTCTATGTGTGAACGGCACGTCTGTACACGCGGCAAGCGTCATTGTGTAAGTTGCTTAAAAACAGTACTGAGCGATCGGCAAAAGGTCGTCAAACTGCTGTCGCGGGGCGAGGTAATTCAAATCGGGGCGGAGCGGTGCATGGCCGTTCTGTATGATAATACTACTTATTCTGTGGTCAAGGTAGGGGTGCGTACCATGTCAGACATCACATCATGAAGCGTTTACAAAGAGCACGAGATCACCACACATAGGAGCAATCTTACTTGTGAAATGCTACGATTTCGGCAGCACAACCGAGTTTTATTTTACGACATTTTATACTATAATAGCCCGTTACTAAGCAAAATTTTTGTGAATATTTTTAATTTACACGAGTACGAGTAAGGGTATTTGACTACTACCTAGTCAAATCAGTAGATATATTTTTTCAAACTGTCAAAACGATTTGCCACTATGGAATTTATATAAAACACTAGCTTTTGCCCGCGACTTTGTTTGCGTGGACTTAGTAACAGCAGCTAAAGTAAGTGTAGCGCCTGGAAAAATTCTCATAGCAAACATTCAATTTGAGCATATTATGCACACAAATTAGCAGGCACTTCATTAATTATCTCAATTCCACCCCGCTTTCTACTTTCTTAAGGGATGATTTTCGGGATAAAAACTATCCTATGTCCTTCACAGGCTCAACCTATCTCTATGCCAAATTTCATCTAAATCGATTCAGAGGTTTAAGCGTGAAGAGGGAACACACAGACAGACAGACAGACAGACAGACAGACAGACTTTCGCATTTATAATATTAGTATGGATATGGATAGTATGGATTAGTATGGATATGGATTACATAGTGACGTCACGGTCAAGTTACTCTTTAAAGTTCTATACGATTTATAAAATAGAAATTGTGTCTAAACATAACTAAAGTCTACGTTTCTCAATTAATGTTTCGGTGCTTTATTTCATTCGTGATGTGAAGCAATTTATTTTACAGGGGCGCTTATTAGTGACCAGGATTGTTTTATGTGCTCCGTACTTGAGGTGGTATGTGCATGTGGCAGCCTCAAAACGCTTATACCTTGGACCAAACCTTTGTTACTGTATGAATTACTGCGTCTGTTGTTCAAAAGCGCTTAGCTTTTACACAGCCGTGCGTTTGCGCATATTGCGCAGTTGAAAAGAGCATAAACATGAAAGAGGCATAAACATGAAATGAGCATAAACTTGAAAAGTGAACTTCGTAAGTTGCTTTTCCAAGGGAGTTGTATTGTTGTTTTAGGAGATATGTTTAAGTTATGTCATGCCGAGGTAATATGGAGGAATCATACACTACGAAGACTTAGAATCTTAGATCAACAACATATATGTATGTACTAACCTTTCCCCCTGACTTCGTCTGCGTGGACTTAGTAACCGCAGCTAGAGTAAGAATAGCGCCTGGAGAAAATCTCATAGCAATCTAAATTTGGGCATATTATGCACACAAATTAGCAGGCACTTCGTTAATTATCTCAATTCCACCGCCCTTTTTACTATCTTAAGGGATGATTTTCGGGATAAAAACTATCCTATGTCCTTCTCAGGGACTCAACCTATCTCTATGCCAAATTTCATCTAAATCGGTTCAGAGGTTTAAGCGTGAAGAGGGAACACACAGACAGACAGACAGACAGACAGACTTTCGCATTTATAATATTAAGTATGGATATGACCTTTACGGGCAAAAGGTATATAACGACCTCCTGCCTGTTCGAATTCTGAAAAGGTAATCTATTTGTGTGTTGTCTTTGTTTTTAAGTTTGTATTTATCTATTCATGTATATACCGTCGCCTAGTACCTATAGTACAAGCTTTGCTTAGTTTGAGGCTAGGTGAATCTGGTTTAAGGTCATCCCTAAACATTTATTTATTATCTATTTAATTTTATTAATTGTCGGTTTCTTATAAGGACGATTTTTAGGGTTACGTACACAAAGGGTTAAAACCGCGGGACCCTATATTACTAAGACTCCGCTGTCCGTCTGTCTGTCTGTCCGTCTGTCTGTCAAAGATAAAGATTCTTTATTTGCAAGAATACTTAATTCTAAAATACAGATGTTGTTTTGTTAAAATATGGTGTACAGTATTCAGTCGCATAACGACATGCAAATTTTCAAAAAAAAAATGTTATCTAATAGTATAATTAATAGATTAAAATTCCAATATTTAAATTGATAATAAGTAATTGATTGATTAATTAATAATAAGAATAAGAAGAACTGGCTGTATCTCATGAACCGTGATAGCTAGACAGTTAAAATTTTCACAGATGATGTATTTTTGTTGCCGCTATAACAACAAATACTAAAAAGTACGGAACCGTCGGTGCGCGAGTCCGACTCGCACTTGGTCGGTTTTTTATTGTATTTTTATGGCAGTAGCACCGACACCGCTGCAATATATTACGGCATGGTATGTACTGCGCATATTCTTTTAAAAAGGGTGCTGTTAATACTCATACTGGGCTCTTCATACCCCTAAGTCTTAGGAAATCATGAAGCATCTGCCCTAAAAGTATCGTAACGGGAATATCTTACACATAAACACATAAAGCAATGATAACTATAAACAAGAAATATCTATCGCGTCCTTGAACGTACGCACGTAATCTCGCAGTGAAAGCCGGTATTTACTCCCTGGTAGGCAGTTTCATCCAATAGCCAATCAGGCAAGTATCCAACAGTTAATTTGTTAGCAAAGTCTTGTTGAACAAACTTGTGTCGATATCGTTCCGACTGGGAATGAATAACGCGCTCTAATTTGTACGGATACCGCTAAACTTATTAACGCTACACGAGATGAGGTTAACCTCAAAGGGTAACTTTAGCGTGTATCCGTAATGTTAAACCGCTAGGCCGATCGCCCGACTTTGTACAAAGGAAATTACGTAGGTATTTTAGGCCTAACGTATTGGTATTGAATTGAGTACAAGCGTTACTGCTTTGGTCACATGCTGTCAAGATAACGAATCTTTGATGGTTTAACTACGCAAACACCTTTGGATTTGCTCATAGGCAAGTATCAGTACATTGTAATAATGAAAAAATATACAGAACAAATATCACAAGCGTATCATTCCGCTAACATAGAGTACAAAATCCTGCAAGAAAGTTGTCTTCGGCGTCTTAAAATAAAAATAAAACCGGCCAAGTGCGAGTCGGACTCGCGCACCGAGGGTTCCGTACTTTTTAGTATTTGTTGTTATAGCGGCAACAGAAATACATCTGTGAAAATTTCAACTGTCTAGCTATCACGGTTCATGAGATACAGCCTGGTGACAGACAGACAGACGGACAGACGGACAGCGGAGTCTTAGTAATAGGGTCCCGTTTTTACCCTTTGGGTACGGAACCCTAAAAACAGCAAAAACAAGCTCGAAGTACAAATTGGAGAACCCTATAAGAACCTATTCAAATCTCGGCGCGCCGTCTGGATACCAAACGGAAAAATCTTTGAAAATAGAATTTTCATAACTCTTTCCAATCACGATGCGACGGGAAACGAATCGTCCCGAGAAAACCCGAACCGGAGCCATTCGCGCGGAATAAGATCGGTATCTCTAAAACTGTTATCCTAGATTGGCAACAAACTGTGTTTAAGTTAAGTCACTGGCTCAAGTGACTAGACAGCCCGCGCTCTGGGGAGTATCAAGTGACTGGATTTGACCCGCCGACGGTCATCTCGCCACAGCTACGAGCTACGACCCATTCAGTTTTACTGCGAAATAGACTTCGTTAAAGTAACTTATCGCGAGAAAAATATAGGTTGCTCAAGTGAAACATTTGAAAATAAACTCCAAATTCAAATATTGAAACAGAAGAACTGCTGTGTAGCAAAATTGCTTAACAAATTCAACTTAATTCAATCTCGGTGCTTAGAACTAACCTAAACAGTTTAAATATTTCTTTATTAAGATAACAAATCAAAGATAGAAGAACATAGAACAATTGGTCTATTATGACTCAATCTCGAAGTAATCTAAGTTGTAAAACTACAATGGGGACTTAAGTAAACCGACCTGACGATCCGAACGTTGAACTACGCTTAAGCTGGTATTAACGTCGAAAGTTTTAATTTTATTTATCACCGTTTGAACCGTTCTAATTTGTCGAAGAAGTTTCGCGAAGTTTTTGCGCAATTGTAGTCTCTTAGAGTATTTGTCACCTTTTTGGTCCGCGAGAGTGCTCAGGGCTAAGTCCGAGAGATCTCGAGTGTCTTGAAAGGGTCATTTCCATTTGGGAGCGTGCTGAAGTGACGCGATCTCTTAGAAAATAAACCGGATTTAAGCAGCTCCACTTTTCTTGTATGGGTCGAGTCGAGTGCCAAGTTCAAGTGTATGTTATTAACATAGCCGCTTCGGCTGATATAGAAGTGAAAGGGAAAAGTGAAAAGTGTCATAGGCGCGCATTTGCATATGCAGCGTGCCAGAATGTTAATAAAAGCTTGTAAAAATGTTTCAAATCGTTTGACATGTCGTAAAGTTGAACGTTAAATATAAATAGCGATATTTATTTTCCCATCCGCATGTTTATTTGTAGTCGTATTTGACCATGAATTATAATGTGGGCGAAGAAAATTCGGCATGTTTTATGATGTTATTTTTTCTAGCAAGCTAACTTTTCGTGTTTCTTTTATATCCGAGACGTCAAATACAAGTCCGTAAGGAAAGGACAGGACGACCTTTTCATATCGTCGCTTTGACCCTCGTCATGACAAAAAATAATGAAGTCTTTGGGCAGAACTAAGTTTTTATTTATTAAGTACATGCAAATAAATGTATTGAAAGAACAATCTGACATCGGTAATATAAACTGTTAGCATGACTATGAATAACATTATAATATTGGTAAACGCAAGTAATAAAATCTTTACTTTATGCCGAGTTTTAACGCTGCGTTACAAAACTTCAGTTAACTTATGATGTATGGCGACAGGTAGAGTGGAATTGTTAACATATTATTGCCTAATTGGGGCATTTTCTACTATGAAAATAATTGTCGATGGTGCTTACGCCGCACAGCGTCGCGCGGCATTGTATTTATATCGGAGCATCCTTAATAATGGCGTAAGCGCCATCGACAATAAGGTCCCTTTTTATAGAAAATACCACAATTTAACTCATATTATTGACAGAACATGACGAATGTTTTATACATTCGAACAATGATATACCCGATACAGTGACCCGTCTTCATTCACTCTTGAGTGTACTTAGTGTATTTTCCATTATACATAGTATACATTACCAACAATGTATTTCGCGTAAACTTAGCTTAGCGAACACCGATCCTCGAGTCAAAAGTTGGCCCCCTAATCCATGGCACTGGCGTTATAAATTAATCGGCCACCGTCCCTGGGCAGCCCTGGCCTGTTCACAAACCAGCTGCCAAAAGATATGCCCACCATAATTTGACCCCTTGACCTAGAAAGCGTGTAGGGTATAGTTGACGCTATCTCTACTGAGCTCGTTCACTTACGTGCTAACAATGGCATTCTGTTAAACAAAAGCCATTATTTCTTTTATGTAAGCGCGTGTCCTTTTTGTGCCTGAGGCTCACACACAATGGCCACGCGCTCAGGCACAAAGGCCACGCGCTCACACAAAATAAATAATGGCTTTTGTTTAACAGAATGCCATTGTTAGTACAGGTAAGTGAACGAGCTCAGTAGAAATAGCGTTAACTATAACCAGATTCTCATTTTTCGGGTCCACGGTATTAACATTCGGGATTCGGTGAGGAAATTTTGGACGCACATACCTAATTATATGATATCTATTCTCCAAACTGGATTTCCCGATATTTAGACATGGCCAAAAATAGGGACGTCTTGAAAATTTCAGGACATCCGATCACCCTAAAAACTCTGCCAACTGGTAACCCCCTTTATATTGTTTTTAAAACCTAACAATGTACTAACGTAGAAGATTGCTCATGGAAAGAGGTTGAGATATTATCAATTGGTAATCGTGTTATGTAAAGTTACAGTATGTCGATAGCACTTATCTCATTTAAAGTCATGATTCTCGGTCTTTCATATAACACTGGCGCAGTTGGCTGACTGTTACACTGGTATCACTGCAGCCGCGGATATCTTTGCGAATGTGAGCCCTGTAATTGTGACAAATGCCTTACGCCAGCCGGCGATAATGGCCGAAGAAATCCGTTCATAAAGAACCTTCGGGAAGGATTGCCGTGAAAAAGCACCCTTTGGACTGGAGTCGTTTTTGCACTTGAAAAATGAAGTTGAGCCACTTCGGTGAATTACGTTGGTGAGGTTAGTTGAAGACTTGAAGCGTTGTTTAAAATTGATCATTGAGAGACACTTTACTATCTATAGATGACAATGCTGAATGGTGTGCATTAAGTCCCGGTTTAGTCTTAAAGACTTCTCGGGTAAAGTAAGTAAGATTATTTGGAGTTTTTAAGATTTGGCGGAGACAAAAGGATGACCAAAAAGACCAATGTACTTATATGTAACTCTTATAAGGATGGGATGATAAAGGAGTGAATTTTGGTTGTGTTTGTACGTATGCTCAAGGTTTCTTGGTCAAGTATCGTCGTTCTATCCTTATTCGATTTGGTAATTTGCATCCGAACTTACCATTCTAAATACGTAGTTATACAAATGTTAAACACACATTAAGCTTCACCCGAAAGCGCAATTGCAACAGATCCATACGTTTAAATAAATACCAGCAAACAATTGTACCATTTGTAAGTAAATATTACTCGGCAAATGAGTGTTTATGCTCTCCATATATTCCCTTACCAAGCATAAGAGTCGGTCTATGGAACCGTGGAGCCGCGTAAATTATAACTTTCCTGATTTTGATTTATTTCTGGATCTCATTTTGATAATACTGATAGCGCATCTTGCACTAAAGGTACCGTCGGATTTAAACTACACCAGCATTACTGCTGCAGTATTGCGGCGTGACATTACTGCGGACTGCATTGTTGTCACAAATGTCCAAATTTCAGGCGGCGACACCGATATTGACACTTACGGCAGCAACGCATTTGGCAGTAATATCGCGTTTCCCAAATTAAGTACCGCAACAAGGTTGGACTCGCAGTGTGACAGCAATATCGCAGCTGGGGCGAGCGGGCGATTATCGCTTGATTCTGTTAATAGGGAAGTTTCCTCTACTTAAAATAAATTATTTCACACCGTGCACGAAATTGCACCAGATAATTATTAGAAAAACATACAGGTTATTTTTAAACACAATTTCTATTTAATAAATCAGACATAAATATAAAAAGTAGGTGAGTTGACAGTGACGTCACTATACTCGTTTTCATATCAATTCCAAATTAGCAAATCGGTTTGACAGTTCTAAAAAAGAAGCTGATTTGACTAGTAGAAAAGTAGCCTATTATAATTCCAATCGGTTTTATGCCAGGCTTACAGAATATGTGGCGTAAATAATTGCGAATTTGGGGCGGCACATCGATATGACCAACAAAAAAATTTTTGACAAAAAAATAATTTTTCACACAAGCTTTTACCGCTGACCGTACTTTTCTTTCAGGAAAGTAGTACCTTATCGAGACAATCCTAACAATCCCAAACACAATTATGTTGCATTGTTTCACTAGGTTCTTATGCATATAAAAGGTTAACATTCTGTTTTTCTCTTAACTAGTCATTGGCAGCTAATAAGGCAGTGTCTACCACTGCCACCTTTACCTCATGCTAACCCAATAACCCCTCCTGATCTATTTATACAAGGCGCAATACAATCTGAATCTCGAAAATTAAATTCCAAACTAATGATTAGTTCCGGGGCTAGGCCCCCGGCTAATCAAATTGGTTATAATATTAATCACGTTTAGATTGCGTTCAAAGGGTCCCCGTGTCGTCAAGTATTCACAAATTAACTCGGTACAGTCAGCCGCGAAAGCTATAGAAACGAAATATATTATATTGAAATCGCGAATTGAGGTCGCAAGAGTCTGGCTAATGAAAGTTGAACCTGAAAAAACGCGGCAATTTCAAAAAATCTGTAGCTCGGCTCTTTGATTACAAGGGTTGCATAATTTTTATACTTTTTATGATTTTTAGAATATGTAGTTATATGATAATGTATGTATATGTATCTATAATGTAACGTAGTCAAAATAATCTGCTCGCAAGTCAAGAATATAAAAACTTCTGCAGTACTATTCGAGAATTTAAGCGTCTCTTAATATACTGCGTAGCTGCTTTCGTCGAAGCCTGTACGATGCTAATTTTAATGGGATTACTTGCGTGCAAAATTATTTATTTGTGATCTAATTACGCGCGAGAATGTGGTGACTTAATTTAAAATTCAATTTGCAGTTAACATGCCTAGGTATTTATTTAAACATAATATTGTCAATTGCTAAATATATTAGGTACTTACTTAATTCTAACAAATAGCACGATGTAAAGTTTCATATTGTGTGTGTTCATAACGAATATGTGTTCCTAAGTTATGGATGTTATCTACGTATGTATTTATCTAATATAATAAATATGTATATCGTGGCCTACTCATGACCTAGTACTAGCTTTGCTTAGTTTGGAGCTAGGTCGATCTGTGTATAAGATTGCCACTGTGCAACTAATCCCAAGAACTGGCGTAGGCACTCGTTTTTACGAAAACGACTGCCATCTGACCTTCCAACCCGGAGAGGAAACTAATTATTATTATTATATTAGTACGGTTTCCTCACGACGTTTCTCTTCACCGTAAAACGTGACGTGATAAATATTTATTTATTTTTTTATATAATTATCTTATTAAAAAGTTCAAGACCGCTTTCATTCCTTAAAATAACGAGTAGGTAACGTAAAAGTTCATTGAATAGTTTAAATGTCAAGAATTTATCATTGTCTATTTTCGGTTTATTTTAACAAATTAGTCTTGACGGAAAAATCCCTGGATTTTCTGTTCATTGCTAAAGGATTTTTTATTATTAATGAGTGTCTTTGCTACTTGTATGTTTTAAGTAAATTATATACACCTACTTAAATATAAGGCCACTTCTTTATACGGGGCTTCATGAGTTCACGTATTGGCGAAATTATTATTTTTTTTTTTTTTTTATACCACGTCGGTGGCAATCAAGCATACGGCCCGCCTGATGGTAAGCAGTTACCGTAGCCTATGAACGCCTGCAACACCAGAGATATTACACGCGCGTTGCCGACCCTTTAAAAACCTGTACACTCCTTTTTTGAAGAACCCCATACTGTAGCCCCTCGGGAAAACCTCGGCAGGGAGCTCATTCCACAGCCGAAGCGTACGCGGGAGGAAATTCCTCTTAAACCGCACAGTACGCGACCATTTAGGTGCTAGGGTGTGAGGATGAACACCCTGCCGATGGCGAGCGGTGCGGTGATAGAAAGCGGCCGTTGGCATCATGTCAAACAATTCTTCAGAGCACAGCCCATTGTACAAGTTAATGCCAAATAAGTCAAAACTTACCCGTTTTAGAGTTTAAAGGTACTTTACTATATAAGTTCTTATCAAATTGCTTTGTTTCAGTTGACATTTTCGTAATAAATACCTATCGAAACTTCTTTCAAAACCGTATACATTTTCACACTTTAATTTCGCCAAAACAAATGCCTACCTAAGTAAACCTTGTTTGAGTTACCTATAAATTATTTCTATGACATTATTATCATAATTAATATATTTATACTATATAATTTTAATTATGATAATAATGTCAATGTCATATCTTTTTTATTTATTTAGAACACAAACAGTCATAATAAATATGTTACTTACATATGTTGTACACAATGTACTAAACTCCTGGAGGGTCATTTAACCCAATATTAAAAAAATTAAAAACAATTTTATTTTATTAATATTGTGCAGAAATGTGAGGAG
Source organism: Cydia strobilella (assembly GCF_947568885.1). Classification (NCBI taxonomy): domain Eukaryota; kingdom Metazoa; phylum Arthropoda; class Insecta; order Lepidoptera; family Tortricidae; genus Cydia; species Cydia strobilella. The sequence goes on from NC_086044.1 coordinate 20,176,792, forward strand.
ACCCGACCCCAGATGACTGGAGCAGGGACGGAAAAAGAAGAAGAAGAGATTCATAACAAGTGTTACGAATAATACCTATTTAGTTTAATTAAGAATTTGTCATTTGACAATCTTATTCCATTTACTCAAGCAACCGCATCAAAAAAGTAATATTGTTGCGCAAACTTCCCAAGATTTTGGCGATGTTAATATATCATGTCAATATAAAAGAATAAGGAAAAGCAAAATTTCCGCGCTCCCTGTTATGCTGCGGATTTTTAAAAACACTTGACGCGCCTGAGGGAAATCAGCAAGACTGCAGCATTCACTGTGGTAACGCGAGCTCGGGTGAGTCTATGTTTCGGCCGAGTCTATTCTTCGGGCGAGTCCATTTCTCGGGAAAGTGTAAGTTGACCTTGAGATGAGATTCGTAACTACTATGGATAATCCTTAAGTTAATATATTATAGTCACTGCTACATACGGATTCCACAGTAATACTGGCTTATCTATTCTTCGGGCGAGTCCATTTCTCGAGAAAGTGTAAGTTGACCTTGAGATGAGATTCGTAACAACTATGGATAATCCTTAAGTTAATATATTATAGTCACTGCTACATACGGATTCCACAGTAATACAGGCTTATCTAAACTATAGATAGGTTGCTCGCCTTCGCTTGGAGCTATGGGAATAGGTACACAACCTGCAATATGCAGGAGTCAGCGCAGAGGATATTAATGTTTAGTGCACCGTAATAAGGCATGCTGAAGCCGCAAGGGGAACTTGGTAAGTGCACGGAACGCGTGAGCCGAAAGTTAGTGAGCTGATTATTCTAGAAATTCCTTGGTAGCTTTTGTTTAGATATGCTTTTTAGACCAGCGAGTGTTCTGTGAGTATTTAATAATTGTTTGGTGGAGGATATTGTTGGATTTCTCGGAATAATGTTCATATTACCTTTGCTAATATACATAGGTGTGGTTAACTCGGGGCACGAACATTAGTGATGTTAATTAAAGTTTATTAACTATTTTTATAGGTAAATATTTCTAATTAAGTTAAAAGTTATTAGCTGAAGGTTATAAACAATAACTTCAATAACTTTAGTAGTATCACATTACACAAGTGCACCCATGTGCAGTGAAAATGGGTCACTTAGCATTGAAATTATATGCAAAGTAATCCGTGTTTATGGCACTTGAGTGTATGTAAATTTCAGCGTGTATTTGTTTACCCGAAGTGATGGTTCCGTGTTTTTATAGCTCGTTGAAATTTACAATGGAAGTTGGTCCGTTACGAGCTATTCAGTTTACTGCAGTTGTGGAACAAGGAGAGCTAATGCTAGTCCGTTGACTGAGTACGGCCACAGTGGCGAGCGGCCAGCGGGGCGTGTAGCGTGGCGTCGAGCGTCCAAAGGATTTGAGCAGCGCGTACTGAGGCCGCTTGCATACGTTTGCTTTTGTTGCCTCGATTGCCCTCTCAGTATGCATACTAACACTACTCGAGGTTATTATTATTTATTAGTAGTGTAGTGTATGTATGGGTATGGTCATAGAACAACAGATTACTCGGAGGAGTACTATAAATTTTAATTACAATGTCATTATCAATGTCGTTGTGTACGCTGATATGAAATTGATCTTGAACAAAATCTTGTAAAAATATCGCCGCTTAGTCATTATTTTCAGAATATTCTTTAGCAAGTGGATGATTTAACAAGCATACCAACGATTCTAAATTAAACTGACGAGAAAAGTTTTCGACTTTTGGCAATATAGATTTTATATAATAACCACGTGATTTAGGCAAGTGTAACTTTGGTACCACACCAAATAAACTGATGATAGGTAATCTGCAATCCATCAAAAGGAATTATCGCTTATTAAGGAATAAATGCGTCACAAGTTCTAAAACAAAGGGCCGAAAACACATTCATCACCCTACATTTAATCAACATTGAAATCGCTAACACGTACGTGGTCGGTAAACATATCTAACAAGAATCCTAAAACTTTGACCCGCACCTTTTTGCCAGAGGTCGCCGGCACCGGGCTCAGACCGCGGTTAGTAGGGCCAAACCGGCCTAATCTCGGGGTTGGCACTAAGCTACCCATTAGATTGGTAAGTAGTGTTGGTTAAGGCCACGCTGAAATAGCCAAAAATCGTGTATTATGAAAGAAGGACAAGAAAGGCCGACCCCAAGTAAATGGGAAAAAGGTCAAGGAGGAAGAAGTAGTGTTGGTTAAGGCTTGAGTCCGTGGCTTGAGTTTTTCAGACATATGTCTAAACTTGACTTCTTTTCAAGTTGTTGGAAACCCAAGGCTTTAATAGAGACTTGAGTCCTTTCCAGAGAATCATATTTTTTTGTATCATCATGTAAAAGTCATGGGTCATTAGGTACATAAATCATTACAACAACCACTATCTTCTTTACTATTGTATAGATTCGAGAAAACAATGGTTGACGAAGGAGGCTTTTGAGTTGCGCTTTAAAAAGACTCGACTCGGGACTTTTTCAAGCGCTGAGTCTCGTAAAAACGAGTCTAGTTATTCAGATTTAGACTCCTCCACTTCCTACGAACACTAGTCTAGTTTACCTTACCCGCAGGGTACCCCTATTTGTCATCTAGTGCTAATGCCTCACCTATCGCTTAAGTTCGAGATTACGATGTATCAGTTTAGCGAAGTTCGGCTTATGTTGAAATTTGGTTAGTAAGTTTGTTTAGTAAGTGCTGCTGCTGGCATGCGATCAATTTGATGTTAATCGTTACTTGGGTAGGTTTTATTTTTTGTTAATTCGGTTTATGTGAGTTAGATCCATCATATAAGTATGATCGTTATATTAATAAGATTAAACAGTTAACTACTGTTGTAATCGTGATTAACTGTTAGTTTAACGCTTTTCTTTGATTCCAAAGAATTATAAAAGTTATCGGATATATCTGAAAAATTCTCAACAGTCCAAACAATATGTTAGTAAGCATAATATTTCAGTCTGTAAAGAAAGAAATATTCTCCATCTATCAAGTAAGACAAGGTTTTGCCTCAACGCCTTGTTCATAGGCATCTATTATTGCCTAAAATCCCCTAATAAAATTACTCATCGAACCATTAATTACTCTCAACAGCCTCTGTCAACATCCAGCAAAAACACGACGAATCAATTTGCAATTAAGGGGCGCCATCGAAAAAGCGTAAGGTGTATACGGTGTGGGGATGCTGATGTTGGTTTTTAGGGTTCCGTACCCAAAGGGTAAAAACGGGACGATATTACTCAGACTCCACTGTCCGTCTGTCTGTCACCAGGCTGTATCTCATGAACCGTGATAGCTAGACAGTTGAAATTTTCACAGATGATGTATTTCTGTTGCCGCTATAACAAAAAATACTAAAAACTACGGAACCCTCGGTGGGCGAGTCCGACTGGCACTGGACCGGTTTCTTAATATAATTTAATTTAATTTCAGGGTTTTTGTTTCCTTGGCGCGTTTTTGGTTGAAAATTATTCTCATTGCCTATCAAGGGAGTTTTTTCACCCTTAGCCATAATAGACATATTTTGCGAGATGTATAGAGGTATTTAATATACGAAACGAAACGTACATTTATCTTAGTACTTAAATAATGTATGAAAACCAGGACCACGGGGTTCGAGGTGGCTATTTACACTGGTTACTTTAAAGGGAAGTTCGCTAAGTGAAGGGAAGGCAGGGTTCGCCTCATTGAGCCAGCACTCAACACTTGTTTCACGGAGTTCGATTTCGCCCCAGTTTGAGAGCTGGAAATTGCGGTCTTTTGTTGTTAGGCGTTCTGGTTCGCGTTTAGCGATATTAGTACTTGGAATTGTGAGGTAAGTCGAGTTTTAATGGTGTATGGTGAAATGCATTCAGTTTTACCGCAGTTTTCCCACCTGGAGGCCAATTCAAACTTATATTGTGTCATCTAAATGATGGCATTTCGTTCGTGTTCGTGCATACGAGCGAGACGCAAGCGTGAATGATATCGAAATGATTTAGTTGAGCTGTCGAGATGGTCACAAAATCTTATTCAATTTCGTTAATCTACGATAATTAGGTTATCTTGCAAGCGTATTGCGGCTCTGGTAATGGCTCTATTCAAGTGATAAAATAAGTGTCACTTTTTAACACCAAGCGATTAAAAGAGACAGACACTGTTATTCATGGTGACATGTAGACAAATACACCATCATATCCGTCTGTAATACTTATAAATACTGACAAAAGCGCAATTCACACGACTCGACGTTAAACACGACTTTCATTGGTACCGCTAATTTAACTTAAACGACAGTCCAAATATTTGTCTCTGTCAAAACCTTCACACACATCGCAGCCCATTTCATCGTCAGTCGCAGCCGAGAAATAATTACATTCCACATGAGGACAAAAAGCCGAGCACTCTCGTAACACCCCAAAAAGCTTTATAACTTCGCGTCCTCAGTACACATAGGACTTCGTTTCATGGTCTCTTGTAATCCTGAGGATTGTGCGATACATTTGCTAAATTGTCTCCATGAAGACGCAATCATTTAAACGATTCAAGTTTCTATGGAAGTTTCTGGTTTGGATTAGTTTTGGGAAGTGGGCTTTGAGACGAAAGCGCGGGTTGAGGCCACTTGAGGCCCTTTGAAAAGTGCAGCAGTTTGGGATTCTTTTACTTAGTATTATACCCTCTAGCGGCCCACCATACAAGGAAAATTGGCAGTCAAATTTGAATCAATGGTATTAGGAAATAGTTGAATTTGCTTAAAATCAAACGAAACAATAGCAAATCTGTTATGATTCAAGTTTCATTGGAGGTATTTCGTATTAGTATTAGGACATTGAACACCAAGAGGATAAAGGTGCATTACTGTTGCGGCTTCGTTGTTGCCGCCGCTGTATCTGTCAATTTCCTTGATAAAATAATCGCGGCGGTAATGCAGCGGCGAACGTAACTTATATTATAAAGGAAATTGACAGATACAGCGGCGGAAACCACGACGCCGCAACAGTCACCTTTAGAATGTAGCGATAGTGCGGCATATATGGCGTAGCGTAGTGTGTGTTATTGTTGACAACTTTGTTGAATTTTTCTTGTATTTCAACTTCTGCTTAGTTCTTTCTAATGCAAAAAACTTAATTAAGGGCTTCACAAAATTCTTATAATTCTCATACTTCATATTTAATGGGTAGGTGGGCAGATTTTCTTTAAACTGGTTTTTGAGAAAATCTGCTTACTTATTTATTTTAGAAACTAGAATTTTATATAGTTAGCTAGTCAGTAAATAATTATGTATATACTAACATTAGCCTTAAGATAAAACTGTCACTAACACAAATTGATCCAAGTTGGTCCTTAATAAATGAATTTATTATTATTATTATTATTAATTGTTAATATAAGACACACCATTTAAAATATTCATCGTAATGAAACTAAGCCGGTACACAGTGCGGCGCTCCGTGTGAAGCATACCGTTATTAATAGTGCAGGGGCCCGCTGCGGCGCGAAGCTTTTTAGTGCACAACTTTAATTATGTTGCTTATGATCATTTGTACAAGTTAACTCGTGGAACGGCGCAGTTAATTTTAACGCGGGTTAATATGCTAATGTGTGTTTGTAGTGGCTATGAATGGGAGTTGTTTCATTGATTAAAACAGATATACTTAACGAAATATTCGTGAGTAGCGTTTATTCGAATCGCATAGTAGTGAAGTTTTGATTCTACAGCTGTGTACAAGAAATAACTAGAATTCAGCAATTGATCACATTTATTGATAATCGTACACAGATAGGAAAATAATACTATGCTACTTCTTCGATACTTATTTGTTTTATACGTGTAATTGTATTTAAATGTCTATTAATATGGCCTTAGCTATCTACACAAGCCACTCTACACAAACTAATATTCTAAGCGAATGCCACAAAGCGTTAACGCGGACCAACCGAGCTATTAAGACATTAATATAATCAACAATGCGTTTGCTCCGGGCTGATTGAGTCAGCACAGACTGCAAACGACGGTGCACGGCGAGCTGAAACATATTACGGTTGGATTCGGGACTAATCAAATGTTTATTCAGTTCCTGAGCATGCTTAGTAATTTGGAGCGCCGAACTTTACGAATGGATCTTATACGATATTGGTGCGACAGAGATGCACTGCGAATCATAATGAGATCAATATATAAAGCTTGAAGGCTGCTGCTGGCTGTTTGTCTGAACGTCATTCAGTTTAGTTGAATCAATGTCACTCAAGTCGGATATGCTTATCAAAGACTTGGAATATATATAAGTATAACACTAGTTGCAAGAATTGATGAACAGCTGTTATAATCTTATAAAAAACTGTCAATTTCTTTTTTGCAAGTGAAATCACTATTGCGGTAGGTTTGGCGCAAAAACAATTAGAAAAGTATTTAATTATTGTGACGAATTTTTTTTTATGTATACATATATTTATCTTATTTTTATTAAGCGTCACCACTTTAAGTTACAGTACACGTTACAAATGTTACAATGCGAGTACCTAACCCGCGTATGCCCCGTTGTGTTTAGTCTGTACATGTACGTAGGTATAATCATGATGGCGGCCGACGGCGCGATTAATTGTGTTTGGAGACTAACCTGGCTAAACCTGCGATTGCAATGCTAACACACTAAATTGCATTACCAACAGACGAGCCACTTGTTGCTGGTAGTTACAGTTGATGTCAAAAATATATTTTAGTGCCCATCTCACTTTGCTTTCAAAGTTGAGTCAGATTAATGTAAAACTTGCGAATCTTTTGCAAAATAAAATGTCAGATTTTATATTTTATCTTCATAGATTATAAATAGAATCACGCGTTACTTTGCGAAAATCCATATTAAAAGAATATCCATACGAAAAGATAACGTGCTAGTCAGTCAGTGCTAAATTAACATGCAATTAATTCATAATACATTTTCGCGGATTAGCAAAGTAATATTTTTGAATTAATTCATAGGTACAATACAATATACAATTATCCATACTATACTAATATTATAAATGCGAAAGTCTGTCTGTCTGTCTGTCTCTTCACGCTTAAACCGCTGAATCTATTTAGATGAAATTTGGCATAGAGATAGATTGAGTCCCTGAGAAGGACATAGGATAGTTTTTATCCCGAAAATCATCCCTTAAGAAAGTAAAAAGCGGGGTGGAATTGAGATAATTAATGAAGTGTCTGCTAATTTGTGTGCATAATATGCTCAAATTGAATAATTGCTATAAGATTTTCTCCAGGCGCTATTCTTACTCTAGCGGGGGTTACTAAGTCCACACAGACGAAGTCGCGGGCAAAAGCTAGTACTATATACAATTGTACAACAACATAAGTAGTATGAGTAGTATATGGACGTAACTACATATTCACACATGTCACACACATTAATGTTAATATTATGAAGAAATTAAATAACGGGACTTATTTACCTTCCGGAGTTAAGTAATATGTCCCCGATATTGCCAGTTGTGCCGTCCTCTAACAACACTTTTCAGGTAGGTATTCAGATAGAAAAAGCGTGTGATTCTGTAAAACATTACTCACGTATCCATTGGCGCAAGAGACGTGTACCCGCCGTGTACCCGCTACCCGTAATGAATGCAATACGCCTGCGGTGCATGCATGAATATCAATCCGTTAAGAGATAAAATGCTAATCCCAACCATACATATTTATCCGCCTAAATTACTGAAGGAACATTATTTGTTCCCCATTGTACTTGAGATAAGTGCTGACTAAAAGCAAAAGTTTCAGCATTCAAGTGAAGAGCTTAAAGCTGGCAAACCCTACGAATTGATGCAGAATATTGTCGAAGAAATTTCTGGGTGTTCGACCGTGACTACATTTTTCAACGTTTTGCCGACTTTTTTTGTATGTTCGGTACTCGATGTCTAGAAGACGTGTCGATCGATTTGCATATTACTTTTAGGTTTGAAATGATGGATGTGATGATGTATAAAGTTATTTTATGTGGGTATTTATTATAGTAACTTGTACTTTTTGCACTGTGAATGCGACGTTTGGTAAAGTAGAACTGCTGAGGAAGACCATGATGGTTTAAACCGTTTTGTGAAGTCGGTTAATTTATGTTGATTATTGTTTGAAATAATCGCCAACGTCCTAAATAATGATAAACAAGTTTATAGACTATAACACTAAGGGTAAATAGTTATTTGTGCAACAAGAGAGGAAAGTTGGTTTTTCTTGCGAGTGTATATTTTGAGTCCCGAGAAAGCGAAAGATTCTATAATTGAATCACGAGCGAAGCGAGTGATTCTAAGGTAGAATCTTGAGCGTAGCGAGGGACTCAAAAACACGAGATGTAAAATAACTTTGCTCTCGTGTTGCACACATAATTTTTCACCTCAGTAGTGAGAACATATTAAAGGTTAAAATGTATTTCGAATTACACAGAATAAACAGAAAAAAAAAGTATTATAATATGTCCCATACGATAAGACGAGAGAGACGAGACCGGACCGGACCGGACTGGACCGGACCGGACCGAACCGGACCGTACCGTACCGTACCGTACCGTACCGTACCGTATCGTACCGTACCATACCATAAAAAAAATGTAATAAAAGTATGAAGTTCATGGCCTTCACTAAATTAAAAAGCTACATTGTTTCACTCCCTGGAGTGAGGAAAGTCGCACTTTCCTCACTCCAGGGAGTGACGAAAGTAGGCTTGTTCGAGCTGCTGAGGTGAAAATGAAATTGCTTACTGCAGTTAGTTAATATTTTCTAGTTTCATTGGTTGTTTACTTCCACTTTAAAACCGGCCCTATCTAAATTTATTCACAGCAAGCAATTTCCTTCGGCAAAGTACAATTAATCCAAACAACAGCCTTCGGTTCGAGTGCGAAGTTTTAACGAGTGTAAGGTGGAGGCCATTCGCGACATTTGCTAACTCGCATTAACGGCAATTCATCACATTCACCAACTTTTCCGTTTCAGTTCATTCACGGACGATTGAGGGAGGGTTAAGGTTGAGGCTCAGATTTTAAGACTACTCGGTACAGTTAGAAATAGCTAAGTGAGTTCAAAATTATCTGAACAAGTTTATTATTAGGAAAATAAGAATGTGAAGTTTGCACTGCAGAGCGTCTAGTATGAGTTTCGTGTTCTCGCGCAAGATTGGAGTCGCGTGTGAGAACTCAAGTCATGCTAGCAGCTCTGGTGAGTGTACAATGTCTTTCGACAAATAAGGCATATATCTGTGTCAGTTTAATGCTATGTGCGCCCCTCAAAGCGATGGACCGACCAAGTGAAGATTCTCACCGGGTCACCCTTAAATCTGTGCGTGCAAAAAGCACTAAGTAGAGAAAGATGGCGGAAAAGGCTGTGCAATGACCTCAATGACTACCCTGACAAGAGTATATGACTAAGAAGAAGAAAGTTTGATTGACTCGCTTATTCTAAGAAACGCGAGTTGATTGGTCGCAGTAGATTAAATATTTTCGACACGTGTACACGGTTGCGCAATACTTCCACTTGTTTGCGAGTTCCACCGGCTTTTGTGTTCAAGGGTGCCTATACTTGTAATAAGTTAGACAAAATAACTAGAATTGAAGTGAGCGCGGCGATTGTTGAAGAACTTGAGAAGAGTTCTTGTTTGTATGCTCATGAGCAATGAAAATGGGTTATCTTGTAGTCTTCTGTCAGTAACAGTAAAAAAAATGTATTCATCCCTTTTATCGGGGTTATTATACTAGCATAAGAAAAAGACAGTATTCTCTCTGCCTATGCTTCACTGACAAGCGAAAGTTGCTATAGATTTTTAAATAGGCTCCATGCAGTCCAATCCTAGTAGGTATCTGATAGAGTGAGAGAGTAATACTAGTATACCTATATAGGCAGGCATTACCTTGGAATCAGACTAAGCTAACTGAACGGCATTTGATATGAAAAGGTGTGGCAATGTCATCTTTCTATGAAACTATGTCCTTTATAACGTATTTGTTATGTGTTAAGGAAGATTCTGGGACCCGTCAATAGAGACAAAGGCAGTTGGAGGATCCGAAAGAATGCCGAAATAGAACATCTAATAGCCGAGCCAAATATAATAGGTGAGACCAAAGCGCATCGTTTCCGCTGGCTTGGCCACCTCGAAAGGATGGGTGAAGATCGGGCAGCCAAAAGGGCCTACTTGGGTCGACCAACTGGACGCCGTCCTGTTGGTCGTCCTAGATATCGTTGGGTGGATGGAGTGGAGGCGGATCTCCGTGAGCTCGGCGTCGACGAAAGCTGGCGTGATATCTCTCTGGACCGGTCAAAGTGGCGTGCTCTTGTGTTGGAGGCCAAGACTCATTTTGGGTCATCGCGCCAGCCAAGTAAGTAAGTATACCGACATTTCCTCACTTTGTTCTGTTCAAATCGGTGCAAACTTAGCTCAGACGAACTCTACCTTTTCTGACAGATAGCATCGTTCAGCGTTCTATTTAAAGATTTTTTATCTTTACTCAAAAGATAAAAAAATATGTGTCCATGTGTTACACGCAATAAAAATATTCATTCATTCATTCAAAAGAACTTCTTTTCATATTGCCAAAACGAAAATCCATTAAAAGTTACCATCACCTTTATGGTCGCAAAATATGCTCTCATAAAGCAATATGGTCCTAATAACTGTGACCTTATAATTTTGATGGCGGTCATAACAACGAACATAAATTTCCATCATACGATATGGAGCACTCAGTACAACATAACGGAGTCAGATTCGAAATTCGCATTTGTATTTGCCCCAGGGAGACATAATCACGAGAAAATCATTAACAAAGCTTTATTAATCAGTTAATTTGGGAAATTGCATTCGGAATTTCAGAACAGTGGAGTATATTTCGGTTTAATAATCGGGCGCGTTCGGTTGTTGCAAATGTGAGCATCGAATCAGAGGTTCATAATGGCACCTACAGCTATCTACATGAACTGAGGTTTTCGTGCTTTTGTTTTTTTTATAGGTGGCAAATGAGCGAATCGCCTGTTGGTAAGCGATTACCGTCGCCCACGGACACCCGCAATGCCAGAGGGGTTGTAAGTGCGTTGCTGGCATTTGAGATGGGAGTACGCTCTTTTTTTGAGAGTTTGAAGGTCGTATGGGTCCGGAAATACCGCAGGTGACAGTTCATTCCATATTTTTTATTCACATTTAGTATGTTAAGAGCTCTGAGGATTTGTAAGAACTGTGACCACAAGATAGATCTATCAAGAATGATGAAAGATGCTTGATGAATTAAAGTCTTTTAAGAAAACTCAAGATTTTGTTGCTATTTTGCGCCCTGTAAAAAGGTTTCCCTTTGTTTAATTTTATTAATAATACACATATACCAAATCCCTTCATCATCATCAATTCACACAAAATATTGTTTATCGGGACTATCTGTGGAATTAAGCCTAGGAAACGTGTAAGTATCTCTGTATCTAGGTATGCGTGAATGTGAATTAATGGGGCCGACTTAATGGTTCTTGCCCTAGCACCTGCCTGCAGTACTAATGACGGTATTGAACCTGCGGTGGCGGAAACCAAACGCAACTATCACTCCGATATAAACGACCACGTCACTACAAGCGAATACAACCCTTAACACAAGGTCCTAGAGTATATATAGGTATGCTACAAAGCTAGTAAGCGTAAAACTATCTCTAATTTTAGAAGTGCCGCTTTTCCTGTTGCCACCGCTAATGAGTTGGTAAATTAACTGGCATTTTATCAGTCCGCTTTGAAGTACCCGAAGCACTAACAGAACGCAGACAGTTCGGAATTCAAATTCGAAATGCGGCTGAATCCCGAATTCGAAATCGGGAAACGGGTTTTAAAAAGTTACGGAATATTAATTTGCGGGGCGGTACGAAACAGCGGTATCATTATGATCACTCACCGAGCGCGGGCGAATCGAAGGCTTGAAAACCAGTGTAATCGTGCTCTTTAATTACGTATAATAGTTAAGGATCTCGAGCTCACAATACTCTGGTTAGTTCAAGAACGCTCGTCCGCAATCTCGTCAGCAATGGAGATATACTGCCAGGTCGAGATTAGCGCGAACTCTCCAAGCGCGCTCCTAAAACACTTTAATCTATTCTATTTAAGACTGGCTTTTTCACACCTGAACCGGGTGTTTTAAAGCGAATTTACCCCTCTTTGTTGTACGTGTCTGCTAATTCGTTTACTCTTTGCGAGCACTCTAATGGGAGGGCTTTTCTCGCAATTAGCCGCAATTAAGATGGCTCGTAAGGAAATGCGGGAGATTCTCCGCCATCACCGCTGCCGATTCACGTTGCTGGCCTCGAACGCCGATACCGTTTTAGCAGAGGTTTGGTAAAGAGAAAAAATAAATAGATCGATGCCTGATTTTAAATTTAGACGATACCTTTCTCATTCAATTTAAAGTTCAGTTACGTACCTGAAACAAGGAAAAATGTTCATTATTAGTTATGAAATTGGACTAATAAAAATATTTATATATTTAGGAACTCTCGAATAGAAAAAATCTGTCTAGTTGGATTTAATTTAAAATAAGAGCTCCGCGAACATTTTTGTGCGAGGCTCTAAAAATTGTTTTCTTGACGCAGAATGCAAGAAATTCCTGGAATATTACAAGCGTTATTATTAAAAGTGTAATATTCATATTTTGGTAAAAAATAACATGACAAGCAATAAGCAATACCCGCCCAGGTGTTCGGGTAAATATAAATATCGAGAGCAGATTATAAACAAAATATCTCAAAAACATTCACCAAAATGAGATTCCCGGCCTTGGCAAAGTAAACAAACATGTTGTCTACATATAATTCTATTTGTTGTTGTAATAAATTGGCAGTAATATCTTAGTCGTGAAAAACAAAGGCTGGCAATTTACCGCCGCTTACATAAGCGGTTATACAAACGTTTAGTTATTCAAATTAATGTTTTGTGTTGAAGTGATCCGCAGCCGTTAGGGAGGCTTTCATTTGGTAATGTCGTCATTGCCGTGAGATGTGAAATGGTGACGGGTTGCTTACTCGAATGCTAAGAATTTAGAGCTATTGACAATTGTTTTAACTTTTAAACCATTTGAAATTCCTTTCCAGTCCATTTTGAACCGTAATTCTTATTGTAGAGATGCGTTTTTGTTTTAAGTAGGTATGATGGCAAGCGACCCCAAATGAAATGGGGAAAGGCACGGAGAAAGAAGAGGCAAGCATGTTGCCGCTATGGACTTAAGGGTTAAGTGATGCGACCGGTCTGGCCTAGTGGGTAGTGACCCTGCCTGTGAAGCCGATAGTCCCGGGATCGAATCCCGGTAAGGGCATTTATTTGTGAGTCATGGGTGTTTTCTATGTATGTATATATAGGTAAGTATGTATATAAGTATGTATATCGTCGCCTAGCACCCATAGCTTTGCTTAGTTTGGGGCTAGGTTGAGCTGTGTAAGATGTTTATTAATATATTTTTTTATCACAAATTTTGTAGTTTTCACGGCTTTTATGAAATTTAAAGATATCTTAAGCTATCTAGATCAGCTAAGATTAAGATAGCTTGTTGTGAATCTTTTTAATAAGAACTTTAATGTAACGCTCGGGTAGATTAAAAAGTTACATAATCCCCAAATTCACATAACTGCAGAAAAAATCTCTCTTTTTGTCTATGTATTAAATGAAATGTAATTATTTATTTAATTATAATTGCTTCCATGTATGTACATATCAGGTCTTCCAGTAACAATTGTTTCAATACATGCTACCCATATCGGGTGTGGCAATGATGTTTATAAATAAGTAGGATTATTTATCAGTAACAACAACTTAGGTTTTCTATAAGACAAATGAACAAAATTGTATTCTTTTGTCTTGTAGTAACTCTTCTACTGTATAATAACATTTAAGTATGTACATAAAGAACACGCTGTATTAAAAGCAAATTATAATAAGGTAAGTAAGTATGCAATGAAAATCGGCCAAATTGCAAAAATACGCATACTCCGTAATATCACAGATTAATAAATAGTTACTACGTAAGTAATATCCAGTCGAGAAATTGTCAAAACTGTTTATTTATTTAATTTAAATTGATGCCAGTCTAATATAAAAGTTCAATTGGATTGCACATTTTTTTTTCATTTTCCAGTTAAAAATAAATTGTGACATCACAAACAATCAGAACTGGCTGCCCGATGGCACTTTTACTGTTTTCATTTCGTCAAATGCTTGAATTCAATTTTACAATACGCACAATAAAAACGGGACAAATCGAAAAAGTTGAGTTGAGATAAAATGATTGTGAAGTACCGAGTCATGTCAAGCTATTGTTCTAGATAATATAAAGATTTATATGGTAATGGGCATTTTATTTGAGGTTACGTTTTTAGGGACCCGTAAAGAGTGTCAATGGGGCTCTCCGTTCGTTTTTAAACTTTTTAAATGTTGTTGGTATATACTTTGAAGGCTGTTCTACTTTAAATAGTGAAAATTTTCTTAATACTATATTCACAGTAGTCACAATACCAAAACGGATTTTTTGAAATTTACGAATCCATTATTCAACTTATTTTAAAAATCCCGCTGCCGCAAGTTGATCTCAAACATTTCTTAAACAAATAAAAGACAGCCTTGAATTTCTTAAATTTTACTTAATTTTTATTCTTCTATCCTATTTTTCATGTTTATTATTAGATTTACATCTATTTTGGTTTCAGTTATTATTGTGAATTGATATGAACATACACAAAAATAAAACATTTTACAATTAGGTATCTACATCATATTTAATTTAGTTAGTGGACATAACACACTAAACAAACACCTACATATTATGGGTAAAACGGACAGCCCCATGTGCAGAGCGTGCATGGCAGAAGAAGAAACAACAAAACATATTCTCCTAGACTGTAAACAGGTAGAAGTATATAGGAGCAAATACCTAGGAAATCCATGCACACTAAAGGAAGCTACTAGAAACCTGAAGACCTTGCTAGGCTTCGTGGAGGAGCTGGGGTGGTTAGAGTAGCGCTACCTCGTTTCACGCAAAATAGGCACATTGGATGTCGAGTTGCGGAAAATGCCCAGCAAAACTAACTAACATATTTAATTTAAAAAAAATCTCGTATCTTCGTATCTTAAAAACTGTATCCTATTTATTCGTACCTAGTCTGAATTGAACTATTAAAAAAATGATTGTACAGACATGGAACCTACCATGTTACAGTGCACTCACACTTAACTAATTCGGTTATGTTTTAGTTTAAGGTGTCTTGGGTGGTCGCCCACCCGGCGTCGATAAGCTAGCGCGCGATAGGGAAGTGCGTTACATGTCGATTTTATCGATTTAATTATAACAGGCTGTATCGATAGCGCGACATGAAAGCTTAATGCGCTGATAGAACGGCGCTTTTGTCGGGTTATGGTCGAGCGTCTTAGATAATGATGCGTTTTTAAAAGAATCTTTTCTAGTTCGATAATATTAGACTTATATTGACCGGGATATAGACCGTGATTACCTTTTATATTATTTGTGAGCTCCCGATAAAATAAAATAAAAGTAATAATACAAAAGGTAATCACGGTCTATATCCCGGTCAATATAAGTCTAGTGAAACTAACCATGAATCATTGAAAACTCTTCGATAATATTATTTTCCTATAGATATATTATTCTGTAAGACTGCTAGAAATAAAACCAACTTTAGACCTGATGAAGTGTTTAAAAATTGATACAAATTACAGTGAACAGCATAAATCTACTTTGAAATTATTGACAATAATACCCAAATAACGCATAAAAACTCAAAAGGGCAAACACGGATGTTAAATATTCAAATCCATCGCCAATACGCCCGCGGCCGTTTTCTTAGGTTAAGATTGCGATCCCGAAATTTTTCTTCCCGCCGAACTTAAATAACTTATCTGTCACAAATGACAGGCGGTCGCGGCGCGGCGTTATGACGCGCAATCACTCACCGGTACAAATGGTCGCACGTTATCTTGGACTAACGCGCGGCGGTGCGAGGGAAAAGCACAAGGATGTCCCGCCCGAGGTCCTAGTCGGACCAAGATAACTCTGCATGACATTTGCAACAACGAAATGTGGCGATGTCATCATTAATGTCTTTCTATGAGATTTGACGGACTCAAATGCAGGCTTTAAGCTATTCTGAATTGAGCATGAAATGAGAATACAAAATTTCATCTGTCAATCTATCTAATTTGATATTATCTTATTTAATATTCGTTTAATTTTTAAGTATTTTTATTTAATGCTAGTTTTTTTTAGGTATTCCTGTTTAATATTATTGTATTGTAGCGTAACGTGTTCAATAAATGCATTTTTACCTTCTTAGTCAAATATTATCTGTATGAATCTTCATTGCAGTATTGACTAAATACAAGTAGTAAATAAAGTTTCTTCTCATAGCAAATGAATGATTTTTAATGATTTGTATGCCTCATTACTAAACGTCATTATAACATAATGACACCGAAAAAATAACTAACAAAAAATAAGAAAGGCAATCACTGGTTCTAATAGGATTATAAACCTGTCGAATAACACTGGCATTTAATGTAACCTTCTAGTAATGTGATGATTGTCAGTAATTATGATTGATTGTGGCTGGCTCGTATTGGTATTATGCAAATAAGTGATTGCTCGATGATTAGATAATCGGTAACACCGCAGTCCGCAACTTGATGAGGTAAATGATTACGACTTAGTGGTTTATTTGAACGAACTCAGTTCGAGAAAGAGGGAATTGACATAGAATTTATCGTCATAACTAACACAAATCCATTATTTTAGGTTAAACGCGGTGAGCGAATATGACAAACTGTTATCGGCGTGAAAAAGCAGACGTCACTTTTAACGCCGTGCGATTGAAAGAGAAATGTAGGCTTTATCACGTTGTCACGTCGATAACTACGAGCAATCCGTACTGGTACTACTACTACTAATCATGTAACATGTAGTACATTCCTGGCGTCTGCGATTTTGATGCTAAAACTAAACAATTATATTGTTGTTGTTACACTGTTGTACTGTATTTCCATCTCTGGCGCGCAAATAATGATAGGATTAAAGTTAAACGAACTTACAGGCAAGGTTATTTGTTTAAGAAATTCATTATCACCGAGCGGCAATAACAAAGCAAAGTATTCCAGTGTAGTAAATTAAGTATGATACGGAAGGGTTCCAGATTATCCCCAGGCCACTAAAAAGAAGTTTTGGCCGAAGGGTGTCGTTCCGGCGGTTCCGCAGCCGAACCCTCCCACTGCAGGGTTGCGAAATGCATCGCTGCTATGTGTGTTTTTAGTTTTTAAGTTATTATTTCATAACATCTATGGTTATAAGGTATTTATCTATAGGCCAATTGTTTCCTGAAAATAAAGATTTATTTATTTACTAGCTTTTGCCCGTGATTTCGTTTGCGTGGAATCAGTAACAGCAGCTAGAGTAAGTTTAGCGCCTGGATAAAGTGTAATAGCAATGATTCAATTTGATCATTTAAGCTTAATTGCTTGACATCAATTATCAGGCAATTCATTAAATCTCTCAATTTCACTCTTTTTAGGGATGATTACCGACATAAAAACTATCCTATGCCCTTCCCCGGGACTGAAACTATCTCTATGCCAAATTTCAGCTAAATCGGTTGAGCGGTTTATGCGACACTTTCGCATTTATAATATTAGTATGGATAAACACTGCACAGAGTCCGCTGGCACCTCTGCCGCGGACCACAGCTCGGTGATGTATGCAGCACCGCAATCACGCTCCATTGTGTCTCGGCCGCAAGACGGCTGGCTCCTACCGTTCTGTCGTACCAATAGCTTACCAAGAAGGCAGTTGATGGTTCAGTGGAACCAGACAAGGGTGATCTCCGATTATAGTCGTTACGGATCTGTATGGATATGAGGATTTTTGTCTACGTCAGCGTGATAACGACAGTGTCCGCCTCTTTCAATCACTTGGTGTTAAAAAATGACATATATTTTATCGCGTGTATAATACGCCTGTTGGAAGGCAGGACACTAGTTTGCTTTATGCCCAATGATATTATAAGTCCAGATAGGTTATAGGTGTTCCAAAATAGAAGCGCTTACCTTTAGTCACGCCTAACCAAACGAGAAATGTGCACGTTCTAACGAGCTCTCGCACACTAAAGGAGAAAGAGAGAACGAGACAAGCATATGTTTAACAACGAGTATAACAAAGATGAATGATATGCGAAAACTTGTCAACAAAAACAGATTCATTTGTAGGTAATGAAATAAATATAGAAGTATTTTTTGTTCTCCTTATGCATGAGTAAGACCTATCTATAGTTATATAATATCATTGCTCATAAAATAGCTACATACTTTAAGTACCCGTGTCGAGAAATTTGTGAAATGTTTCCTACTTTTAAGATATTTTAAAGACAAAGTGCGTAAATTCAAGCCGAGCGAATATTAAAGAAAAGGAGCCGTGCTGTGTATCTGGAGTTATTCAAACATAATCCAATTAAGAGTTTCACTTTCTTCTTCAATTTCAATGAGCACAAGGAAAGTACAAATTAAAAATATAATTTATAAACCTTGTGGAGTTTTCAAAGCGGTTTTATTTATACTATATAATATAATGTTAAACAATAATTTCGATTTTACTTTACTAACGGCCTCCTAGCCCAGTCGGATGGTGAGCAGGAGGTCCAGGGTTCGAATCCTGGTAAGGGCATTTATAATATTTTAGCCGTATAACCGATAACCGTTGGGGTAGACGAGTTCTCGAGTGGAGACCGCGTATCGGTAAACGTAGCGTAGGACGCCCTTAAACTAGATGGAGCGATGATCTTCGCAAGGTGGCTGGCAAGAGCTGGATCAGAGTTGCCGCAAATCGTGCTCAATGGCGTGCAAAAGGAGAGGCCTATGTCCAGCAGTGGACGAGAGTAAGCTGATGAAGATGATGATGACAAATATTTGTTCCTGAGTTATGGATGGTTTCTTTGTATATATATATCGTCGTTTAGTGCCCACAACACAAGCCTTATTGAGCTTATTGTGGGACTAGGTCAATCTGTGTAAAATGGTCCTATTATATTTGTTTATTTACTTTAATTCTAATTTGTTTTGAAGTTACTTTTTTTAAAAATTGTATGAATCTAAAGAAAAAAACACGGGATCTATTTACGGGAATTATGTTTTTAATAAGATTTTTTGTTTCAACTAACGCACGCTGCGGGCATAAAAACCGTAATCAAGTTTTCAGCAACCAGTATTCTGTTAAAATGAATTCTTCCTTTTTAAAATCAAGCATTGGTTTTATTCTTTTCATGGAACATACATATTTATTAAAGAGAGAAAATTCAATTCTATTTAATTTTAAATTATTTCGTTATACAGATAAATATTGCGGAATTGACTTTGCCAATCTCCTGTTTAATATGATGAATAGATTAATGATACCGCAAGCACGCAATTCTCGATGCTCGCCGCACTATAGCGCTACAGATTAGAGCTATATCGGTATAACACCGCTCAGGTATGCACCCCGGCGGTTTCCGCAATCTGAGGTCGCCCGCACTTGCGGCGACCGGCAACTGGCAACACAGGCGTGCATGCGGAAAAAGCACGTCGCTCACATTGTTTGTCTATGGTTTGTTACTCGCGGAACGCCTGCCAATTTCAAATTACGAACGCTCGTTCCTTATTCAATTTTCTCTCGAGCTCAGACTGACAACTCCGTAATCGAGTCGATCCGTTCCCATCACTACTTGATATCATTCATTCGCTGCGTTGACGTGTATTTACGTGGCGAATATCTTTACCGTCTCCGGCCACGAGGGCCACTTTTTGCCATTTTCAATTCGTCCGACGATCAATTAGACAGGGCTTAATGGATTCGGATGTCGTGGACGGTGATCGATCACGCGGAATAAGTACATTAAACAGTAGTTAGAGGATGTATCCGCCATTGCCGCGGTCTCCGCTGATCGATGGGGTCGCGAAACGTCAACGGACTTCACTTTTTTTAGGGAGCACTTAGGCGCGTAAACGCTAAGCCGTTTGTAGAAAAATAGCGCATATTTATTTAAAGTAAATTATAACAGTTGTAACAATCGAATGCCACAACAATCGGTCATCCATTTTCATGTTCATTTAACATGGACACATTGATTTTACACGGTCCACAAAAGTTGAAAGATATTATTTGAATAGTGAATAATTTAACATTGTTACGTGGTGAATGAAAATAAAATTTTACGAGGCAAATAATGACGGTGGCATTAAAATATAATGAATATGAACTCGACTAGGTTCGTTTTCGTGCATCGCACGGTAAGTGATGCAGTCACGGAAATGTCAGTGATTAAAACCTTACGAAAGAAAATAAAGCATGGCACGTGTTTGCTTTTAAGCTATAATTATTTCGCACGTCATCGCCGGGTCTACTCGACGAAAATACATTATTTCATAACATGTTTGCTTTAAATGGAATGAGCGCGGCATAAAATTTAATGCGAGATTTTTAGAAAAAACCGCGTAACGGGTTTTTATTAATTATTAAAAATGTACTTAATGACGGCGAGAACCATATTTCGGTTTGGCGAATTTGTGTTTGCGGACACATTCGTCTGTATTATTCCTATCAATTTAGTGAGTAAATAGCGTTGGAACAGCAGACGTTTGCGTTCCGTTTCCGCCGACGCATGCGGGCGTGTAAATAACTCAATGTGGACGTTAATTATGTGGAGTGATCTTGAATGAGCGGCGCGCCTTTATCCTCAAACCGAACGCAATCACACCATTTGAACTTGGAATGTTAGTTTCGAATACTTTTTAAACAGTTGATTGTAACTGGCAGGATAACATCGAGCTGTGTTTTGAAATTCGAACGTCAATTTTGTTAAAATGGAATCTTTATTATCTCACGTCTTACTATCATAGTTTGGCCCTGGACTGGACTGTCTCATTTCAAACATAGACCAAGATAATCATACTGTCTTTGTTTTACGCTAGTACTAGCACCCAAAGGAAAGGGAGGAGTATAACTTCCCTGATTCTTACTGACTGACAAGTTGTATTTTCCAGACTATATTTCAGGTCTCACTATATTGTTCACTGGTTCTATAATACCTCTACATAATATCCCCAGTAAGTCAAAGTAAATTGAACTGAAGTTAATCTCTTTGAACATAATTAAGGAGCATTTAGAGCTGAACTCTGTACATGATCTAGACGCTGTAAATATTCGTCGATTAGCGCTCACCACATCTGAGGAAAAGGGAAGTGCACATGACTGAGATGGATTAGCGCCCATTAAGCGCCTGTTATGTGTAAAAGCCGTATGTATGACTTAGTGGCGTCGGTATCATGTAGCTACACTATCTTAATATACCCACATTTTCTTTTCGCGTACATTATATTAGTTCGCGGTTAATGCTATTGTTTAAATTCGTATTTTGTTTATTTAAAAAAATATACTGTGCTTAGTACAATCAAAGAGTTTTACAGCTTAAGACTAGAAACGTATTAATTAAATACATGCAAATACTGTAGTAATTAAAAAGTAGTCTGTTTGTCACCTTACACGCTAATTATGTTGTTGGGAACCAATTTCAATAAAAATTTAACGTAAGGATCTCCATACGAACGTAATATATCTCAGACTATCTAGTCTGAGGCATATTTTATCAATTTATATGAAAATAAGGTCGCAGGCAAAAGGATGTAGGTAGGTATATAAAAGATATTTCATACCACGAAATATGTACTCAGTAGTTAACAATTTACTGTTATTTGCAAATCCTAATCACTATTTAGCTTCTTGAGTTTGATCAAGACAATTTCTTACTTTTTGCATATTTTTTCATCGGCCTCTTTATTTTACTCAGTTCTAGTTAAATATTTAATTTACAATCCAGCCGAGACGAGCAATTTCTTAAATAATAAATTCGTTGCTATGTTTAACCGAAGCTGATTTAATTTTCTGTGAAAATTAGTTCAGACGTTCGTGAACATTGTTTAATTTAATATCACTACAACGACAAACGAGAGGCAAATTTACGATAGTACTCTGGTCTTAATGTTGGTACTTCTGATTTACAGAAGCGAATTTCGTTATTGTAGGGAAAATTGGAACGTAAAATGTATGTAGCGAGTATATGTTAATGCGTTTAAAAACTTGTCATATCATAATTTTTAAGAAAAAAAAAACCGACTTCAATGGGGGATGCCGCTGAAAGTTCACTTATTGTTGATGGTGCACTCTTAGATTCCAGACAATGAAATGAAAAAGACAGCATCTTTTGCCTAATTATGTAGAAAAGGAGGTAAAACGACCCACTTTTCTAGTAGCATTTCGTTTTTGTAAGGGTCGCAGTTCTAACCTAACCTAACCTACTTTTCTGATAGCATTTCGTTTCTGTAAGGGTCACAGCTCTAACCTAACCTAACCTATTTTTCTGATAGCAGTTCTGTTCTGTGAGAATCGCAGTTCAAAACCCACCCACCCACCTAACCCACTTTTATAGTAGCATTTCCGGGTCCGGGTCTGGGTCCTGATCCGAGTCCGGGTCCGTGTCCGGCTGTCCGGGTCCAAGTTTGGGTCAGGGAACAAATCGCCAAACGTGAACTATGTGTCATTAAAGAGTTCCATTCTGATCATAATCAGCAGTTCTACTTCATCAAATGTCACTTTTTTAAATGTAAATGCTGGATTTGTTGATAAAAATACAAAAATCACTATATGTATGCCTTTCACATTTGAGGAGTTCCCTCGATTCCTCATGGATCCCATCATCAGAACTGCTTTTTGACAAAAACGGGACCAATCTGTATGTATATACTTACAATCAAAAAAAGAAATTTTCAAAATCGGTCCAGAAATGACGGAGTTATGGAGTAACAAACATAAAAAAAACAACCGAATTGAGAACCTCCTCCTTTGAAATCTTTAAGTCGGTTAATAAAAAAACCGTAAATCGGAACGCTAAATGCATGTTGCCAGTATAAGTTGGATGTAAAAGATGTATTGATTTAAATTTGAAAATAAAAACATTGCAATGTTGGAAATGTAACCATTGTAACCACAGAGCTAACAAACGTACAAATAGGACGACACGAGCGTTAACAAGGCGTGTTTATGTTAATTTGGCGTTCCTTTATACCCATAACCGAAGTTTAAACTCCGTGTTGCTCATGTTTGTCTTATCTCTGACATTATATTGGAGGTAAAAGACAATCGAACGCCTTCTACATAATATATTATGTTAGTAACAGATAGTTTGACGTAGTTTGATTTTCACCTTTGGTATTTAGTTGTTGGAGCTTTTATGAATTTATGTACTTCGGTACCTAATGTAGCTTTAAATAATTTGGGTGACGTGGTTTAAGTGTAGTCGTCATTATTAGGTGTTTCTTTTGAACATTATAGCTAAGTTATTATAAATTCGTATTATATTGTAAGGAGTTAAAGTAAAAAAAAGATTTACAATATTATATTATAAAAGCATTCACTTATATTCTTCCTGTAGCAGTTCTCCATCTCCACATATGGCGCACAGACATGGACCCTTAGGAAAGCTGACCGTAACCGAATGATGGGATGTGGTGTTGGATGAGGATGCTGAACATACATTACATACACTGGACAGCGCGCCGCACTAATGCATCGATCCTTGATAACTGAACATCACAACCAGGCTGTATACTACCTATCTGCTTACGCAAAGTGCTTGTGTACATTGGCCACATTGCCAGGAAAGACAGCGATAACCTGGAAAAGCCGGTAATCACTGGTAAAATCGAAGGCGATAAGCCGAGACGCAGTAGTCAAATGCGGCGGACAGACCAAATTCGCTCAGTCCTTGATGTAACGCTCCACGGTGCCCTACACTCGGCGACAGACAGATATAGGTAGAGGTGGCGGCAAATTGTCCAAGAGAAGCTGCTCCCTAGAAGTGACCACGACCCTCAGTGATGAGGAAACCGATGCAAGGAGGAGGAGTAACAGTTACTTAGTTACTTAAACTAATTACGCAATAATTAGGTTTAGCTAATAGCTTTTGGTTTAACCATGAATCTGAAATAGATCTGCACAAGTGACAATACTTGCCGTGCATTTAACTAGTGTTTTATTTATATATTTTTAATAACAAAACAATGCAATGGGCAATGGCGGCGCGTTTCATCTGCCAGTAATTTATTGTCCGGACAAGTTGTGACGCCGGCCATTGAGCGTCGTTATTTATGCACGGCGGAATTGCCTCTACCTATTTTATTCACTACTATTAACTTTAAAAATAATACTGTACGCGATAAATATTTTAAAACAATTATTCAATAAGTCTGGCAACAACGCAACGATGCGATATAAAAAAAGTATTTCCAATTTCACAGAATTCGGTAGCCCAATTCCCAGCTATTCCATATTTGAAAGTACAAAAGGAACTATCCAACGAGTAAACGCGCCAACATTTTGTTTTTCTTAATAAAATCTAACGGCTGCGATACTGGCCGCAAACAGTCGCCAATTAGATGAAAGTTATGGCCGACCTAGCATAATAGCAATGCGACAGGGTCCCATAAGATATCCGATGCCATTAACACTTAGAACGTTGCGTTAGGAAGATCTCATGAAATATAAACAAGGGGGAATAACGGTGGCTTTTAGTACTGATCAAACTCGATGTGATTGAGGATTATGGGTAAATGAAAGGTGAGGAAAAGGTTCGAAATGTCAACAGTCACACCGTGATCTTTGTGTAGGATCCCCGTAAACTAACAAGAAGTTATAGTTTTTAAAGGTATACTTGTAACGTAATATGTTTCATGGAAAAACGTAGTTTTTCGATAAAATAAATTCTCAAATAAACTATCAGCGTGCGGCTAGCATAAATGTCAAACTAATTTGCATCAAGTGCAGAATAAACCACAAAAAAGTAAATTCAGGTCGCTTAAATATATTTTTTAACGAGCGAGTATTTTATTTCGTTTGAGTTATCCTCTCAGGGCACTTAATAATGATATCGGCCAAAGTAGAAATAAATAAGGTATTTAAGGTTAATTTTGTTCATCCTCATATCGTTATCAGGCGTGGCCAGGGTTGTTTGTAGCGGCTTAGGGGTTAATGAAGGACAAGAACCCAACTACCCTATATTAGTAGCCCTGAAACGTTTAAGGGGTGGTTATTGCTGACCTAGTTAGCTTACTGACTTGTCATCTCTCGGACTATATTCTAGTATATTAATTTGTAACGGAATGGGATTAAATTGTATTGAAAATTACGCACTGATTAACTTATTTAGTTACACGTGAGCACGTGAACACAGGGCATAATAATCAAAATAATCAAATAGACACAATCTAAACTATTTTGGTATAGTTTTTAATGCATTCCGATTATCCAAATATGTAGTATAAAATATGTCTCTAGCTTTCTGTGTGGTATAAATAACAATTACAGTCGCATTCATTTATTTAAATACATATATAAATAAATGTATCTTAAATAAAGAAATATCTTGGTCACGACACCACAATTTTTAATCCTCAAAAACTAATGACCAATCGGGCTTTAAAACTAGTTTCCACCGTTTGACCCGCATATTGGACGGGCCTTATAACGGCGAACGACCACTCCCACTGCGTTACTGCTAAAAGGGTTCGCGTTAATTACGCCCAAGTCATTACACGACTCATATTTAGCTTGGACTATTTAAAATGATTAAAATGTAACGCCCGACACACCTGAAATGGGTTACGACTTCAAAGTAGATAACATTTGTAAATTATCTTTAAATTTTGCAGTGGCTGTGTTAAATTAAAAGATCATTTACAAACGTATAAAGATATATGAGGCATAATATGTTATATCAGTAAATTCGTCAAATATTCTTATCTTTTAATCGAGCAATATTAGCTTATATATTTGCAATTAGATTTTAAAAAACAATCAACTTTTTTTAATTTAATACTCTACAGTCTACAACTACATAAACCAACGTTACGGAAATATCGATAGAGCTAGATTTCTAATCGAGAAAATGCGATTTCCATATTTTGACGTAGAAAACGAATAATGCCTGCAATATATAACGAAATATATTTTTTAATACTACGTCGGTGGCAAACAAGCATACGGCCCGCCTGATGTTAAGCAGTCTCCGTAGCCTATGTACGCCTGCAACTCCAGAGGAGTTACATGCGCGTTGCCGACCCTAACACTCCACTTATATTGTAAGCAATATATAAATAAAACTACATGCACTATATAAATAAAGCTGCATGCACGGTTTACTCTAAAGTTAATAGTTTTTTTAGAATAAAACGCTTTAAAAAAAAACCACACAAAACTTCCGACGATCAAACAAAAATATCGAAACTGTATCGCGTCTGTTTCCAATATTTCCAACCGGTTCTGCTTTTTAAATCGCTCGTCTAAGTATTTTTTACGCTCTTTTTAAACCTATTTTATTATCCAAGCTCCTTAAACCGTTCCCAACGAATTTCCATTTTCAAAAGGCTGGAGCGAAAGGGTTTCTTCGCTAGTAATAAAGTAATTTATCCACTTCCGATAACAGGGTAATAATCCCCTCGCGTCCCCGAGTGAAGTACTGAAGAATATAGGGGATATGAGAAATAAATACGGTTTACGGTCGTGAAATGAATTATAGGGGCCTTATTCGCGAAACATATTGGTTGCTTGTAGATTGGTACAAGTACCAGGCATCGATATTCATAATGAATTACCGCCAGTGTCATCATAATTATGCCACCAAAATTCACAGAACACCGTGAACACTAGTTTTAACTAGTGAAAACGCGTTTTTTCTAGTCAAAACCAGTTTTCTCCTCTTCCAGTCTTCCTAGTTAAAACTAGTTTTCACTAAAAACGGGGTTTTACTGTAACATAAACACTGAATCATAGATCACGGAACTGTCACGACACCGTTTTATTCTCCCGAGTCAATGTTTTAGGAGGTTACCTGGTTCATGCAGCATGCTTCAGCAGAATTTACCATGGACCATGGATGGGTTGGTAGGCGACCCATTCATTTCCCTAACATACACTGAATTGGTGTTGGTATTGAATTTTCCCTTCAGTACACTAGGCCCAGTGTGGCGAAGTGAGCGTCTGCCAGGGAGTCCTCCCGTTTGTTTACAAATGTCTGTGGAAAGTTGGTGCCAAGGCAGTTGCTACTCGAACGTCTATAGATATAGTATACCTATAGATACTCAATACGAATGACTCTTCAAACTTTATGACGATTGCTCTGAGACTTAGAGCTATAATCGAATTTTATTAATTTCACGTTTTGGCAAGATTGTTCCAAACTGAAATAGACATCATACACTAAAGAAAATGTGACCAAGTCCACCGGTGGCCGAGGCGGGAATCGAACCCGCGTCTTCAGCTTACGGCTAACGTCCTGACCACTAGACCAACCGGCCACGGCGGTACCCGTCCTAAATTCCCTGGGGTATGCTATCTTTGAAAGGCTAGTAATATAGTAATAATATATAATAGTAGTATATAGTAATATAGTAATGTGGCTACTTAAAAAAAACAAATCGATATATTTCATAAAAATAGTTTGATTTGTTTCCTAGTTGGAAGAGTTTTAGGCTATTCAGTCACATTTTTCTAAAGTCCCAGTTGGACAGTTCAAGAACTTGCATGCGATTTTCGATAGACTGAATTGATTGTACACTGTAATGACTGTATACATAGTTTAACAATGTATCGAATATTCCATGTAAGTTCTCGAACCGTCTAAATGGGGCTTTAGACTTTAGTAGAGTAATCGAATTTAAACTGTTGTGAGACATACTAACATTAAATCATTTTACGGTTTAGACTCACTTGTTTTAGTCACTCGCGCGACATGTTTCGGAGAACCTAGGTCTCCTTCTCAAGCACTAATAGTGCTTACTAGTGCTTAGTAGTACTGCCAGTACGCAATACACGGTCGTCGTGAACGCTGCTCGCACTATTAGTGCTTGAGAAAGGAGACCTAGGCTCTCCGAAACATGTCGCGCGAGTGACTAAAACAAGTGAGTCTAAACCGTAAAATGATTTAATGTTAGTAGAGTTAGTGTCAGTTTAATCTAATCATAATTTACAGTAATTAATCTCAACGGCTCTAAGCCTGTTACCTACGCACTAATGAACATATCAATGCTTATCTAATAGTCTATGTACCTATATAAATCCCCTGAAGTACTCGTACTAAATTGAATAATAGATTTCATAGTTGATCTCTGCAACGCGGTCCCAACGGCATATTAGTCAAAAACTTTTTTAGTATGAGTTAAGGTTACCTATGCGTCTTTCCTGTGGACATCATAGAATAAAATAAATGGACTTCAAATCCTTATTTTCTTACTGAACCCTAGGCATATTGAAACCTTCCACTTCTTAAAAGCTGTATGAGGAAAGGCTTACTAAGACTCGTAAAATGTTCCCAAATCGATTTTTTTATACTACGTCGGTGGCAAACAAGCATACGGCCCGCTTGATGTTAAGCAGTCTCCGTAGCCTATGTACGCCTGCAACTCCAGAGGAGTTACATGCGCGTTGCCGACCCTAACACTCCTCTCCCTCGTTGAGCTCTGGCAACCTTACTCACCGGCAGGAACAGAACACTATGAGTAGGGTTTTAGTGACTTTTATAATGTCCGCAGAAAAGACGCTCATTTTCCGGAACGTATTAGACCCATATGTGTGATACACATAGGCGATATTATTGTGATATTCTTATTATTAAGTTAGACTGTATAATATGTAAATCAATGTTTTAGATTAAGACAATATTTTTGATAATATATGTTTTATTTTAATATAGAAGGAACTTTAGGAAGATATGAATGTATATTTAGCCAAAACGCCGGATCTTAAGTCCGTACTTTATTAGAATTACCGTGAATGTACGAGTATGTTGATCCTTAACATACATAATCGCATAAAAAATACAAATTGTACTTACGTCAACGTACGACAAAATCGGTATAGTGATGAGTTCTATGGAATTTTTCTATCAGGCACCGCTTAAAACGTTTTTCTTATTTAATTTCTGTACGCCAGCACGCGCGTCATTCAACAAACTTACCAAGATGGGAGACAGCAGTGACTACTTAAAGCGTTCGTAATCTGAAACTATCTAAGTAGCCATACTGCAGTGTCCTTGTTTTACCCCGTGTCACGGTTTTGGACTAATCTCCCCTATGTATAAATTCTAACTTAAAGATGTCCTTCTGTTCTACAGGAAAACAAGAAGATTTGAGGAGAATAGTGTGGGAATGCCGCCGGGACAGTAACCTGCAGCTCCAACTTGACACGTGTGATCGACAGCCCGCCTGCTTCCGGCCGGGCGTCCCTACACTACATCTACATCTACATGTATAAATTCTGTATGTGCCACACAAGTAAAACCAACTCACTTCCCTGAGACAAAGATAACTAAACCACGTGGTTACATTAAATAAAATGGAGCCTAGGCGGACTAAGCCAAAATCTGGCAAAAGCCAGTGCTAAGCAGTAAGCAGTACCAGGATCTCGCGCGTGCTTGCACCGATAAGACGCCTTGGAAGTGCAGCGAATTCAAGAGGCATTGCACTATTAAAATACTAGGCGAAATCAGGAATTCGGAAACGTTTTTATTTTATTATTGGCAATTTCTATGCTTGCTTGTTTATGAATATATCTAGCATACTAACAACGGAGTACGTAGTACGCAGTTTAGCGAAGTTTTGTAATAGTTTTAAGTGTTATTTGTTTATTAGCAAAAAATAAAAATGCCTGAAAATCTAATTTTTCATTGTGTGTTTCTTACGGTCTCGATTTGGATGAGATTGCATATACTTTACACCCTACCTACAAATTAATTAATCTAAGCGAACAGATAAATGTGAAATGCAATTGGTTACAAATATAGAAAACCACATCAGTATAGAAAATCAGTTATAAATTAACAAGTTTGAGAACAAATACAATTATTTTATTAAATATTTTGATTTGTGTTTTTTAAAGTAGTCACACTACTATATATAAATTAAAAACTGTAATAGATGTCATATATTAAAGAAAAAGTGACGAAGCCCTCCAGTGGTGAAGGCCGGATTCGAACCGGCGTCTTTAGCTATCGCGGCTAACGCCATGAACCCCTAAGGCGTAAGGCGACACTAAAATAACACTTAACTTGTTTTCAGTGAACGTAGTATTTTACCTTTAGACATAGATATATCAGATAGGCTTTTATCTTAGCTACTCTAGGGAGTAGGGGCGAAAGCCCGAAGCCTTAAATTGCTTCAAGGCCCGACTTAAAGGCCCAGTGGAATTGCTAGCTAGTCCAATTTTAATAGTGTATCAACGTTTTATAGAAAAGGGGCTTTAAAAGGTTATAATAGTTATGATAAACACGATAAAATACAATAAATATTTGTTACTCAATACTTAGAAGAAGTAAAAGTAAATATTTACTAGTCTATTTAAATTATAACTACGAGTAGAAGCGAATATTCACCGCGTGGCGCAAAAAATCTATTTAATTATAAAACTCCCGTGAGACTCAAACATATTAAATTATTAACGCAATACGGAGGGTAGAGCCGCCTGTGAAGAAGTGTCGTTGCTCCGTGAAGAGAATCCTCGTAAATCGGATCTTAACATGTCAAGCTATTCGACTTATTAAGTCGTGAGTGACCCGTTGTAAAATAATTAAAAACAATCTATTGTCATGTGAGTCATGTGATCATTACCACATTATAAATATCTTGATAAACAACTGAACAATTATGCCACACGAATAAGTACATTACTAAAGAGGCCGTGAAGTAAGGAGTTGCCGGACGAATAGAATAGACTGCCGAACGTAGTGAGGCCGGCAACCCCTTTTCACGCCGAGGTATTTATAGTGCTTTACTCAAACATGCAATGAAATAAATAAAAAAAAACTCCACGAAATCAGTTATATTTCATTGCATGTTTGAGAAAATAAAATAACCACATCCAGTGGTCATACTTTTATGAATTAAAAGAACACTTCAGAACATCTTAATCTAAAAACAGTTGGATCTTAAAGGAATGCCTCAACATCTCTTATAAGACGTGTTTTTAAACTTATAAATTCTACTTCCTTTTGCACCGTGATACTCTAGTATCTAAGCGAAATTTCTCCACTAGAATTTCATCTTGAAAATGCTTAAAATTGAGAAATTCCTGTCACTTTTTACTCGGTTTCAGGAAGCAAATTTTCCATGCACCGCCAAAGGGACGAACTAATTTCGAGCAGGTTTAGATATTCATAAGGCAATGATCATTACCGCGGGGGACGTTGAATTTTACAACGATGGGGTAACAATAGATTTAAGATGTGTTGCTAAGTTTGCACATGGAGGCCGATTATGTATATATTATGTATAAACTCTTTTTTTTACAAAACACGGAACACAAATATGGCACAGAATAGGCAGTACAAAGGCGAACTTATCCGTTTAACCCTTAAATGCATGATTGTTTATTTTTGGTTGGAAAAAATGTTTTTATTTAGTTATTTGGATGTAGGATCTAGGAATCTGTGAGCTGTCCAATGCTTTGTATACATTTGGCAACAATATGCATTTAAGTTAGGGTTAAGGGATTTCTTCCAGTTAACGTTTGAGTAGATGAGAATTGATGAAGATTATAAATTTGACGCCAATGTCTGTCCGTGGCAACGTAGCTCTCAATCGGATGGACCGATGGTTCTAAGCTATGTGTTTGATAAAAATCTATCCAGCAGTTTAAAGTGTCAGCTTTTTTCAAAATTGTGTAAGGTATTTTCGGTATTAAATGGATTTTTTTGCATAATGCGAAGTAAAATTTGAATTTAATAGTTATAACAATTTTATATGGTGTTCATTTACAAGCTTGACCGTGAGCACCAACCAGAGCAGCTCACTGATTGATGCTGACGAAGTCAGGAGTCGTCTCATCACGATTTAAGGTCGCATCAAAATGAGATATAAGATTTTTCGCCTTCTGGCTCAGGGAACGGCCCTAAAGCTTACTACTAGAAGTGCAGGAGTCGACCACATTTTTATAACCTACATCTAATTTTACAGACACGGAGGTAAATTGTAAACAAACTATACTTATTTTAGCCACGATCACTATCTAACGCAATTTTGTAAAAATAATTCATTTTAGTTAAGAATGCTTAAATCTGTTTATATTTTAATTCTATCCATTTTACAGGGCATTACCGTCATACAATAGAACGAGCCAGAAACACGTAAAAACCCGGCGGATTACTTATGACCGGGAGAGCGAATTGCTGATGCTATCTTAATAGGATAGCCGACAGATTTACTGTGCGGATGTACCACAGCGCCAAACACGGTCCTTCCTCTGTTATTGGAGACCTTGTACTCAATGGGTTTAGGACTAGTGCAGTAAGCTAGTAAGCAATAATACATAGATTTATTATGCCTCACGGTGTATTTTTTCCAGTAGGGAGCGTGCATGAACTATAGGGGGCAGGAGCAGCACAGGAGCTGGCAGATTTTTGGCGCGAGGCGTAAATGTGAAGTTTATGCTTCCAATGTAGTAGGGCAGAATCTACTATGAAGAAGAAGAAGAAACGTACGTGAACGGTAGACGGCAGTACTTGCTTTGGCAATGTACCATCAGCCGTACGAATTTATTAAGATTTAATTTATAATTTCTCAATGCAATTTCGCAGCTCACTGTACATGATTATGTTTCCGATTCAGGCCACAAGATGGCAGAATCTCCTCAGGGTCCCTATAGCATCTTTTCCTATAATAAGAGGGACTTGGGAAGGGTCGCATCAAACCGACAAATATAATTAACGTTGCTACAGTTTTATTATATGGGAAGTGTTAGTAGTTACGTTAATCACTCTGTTAGTCGGTTATAGTTTAGCAATAGGGTCCGTCTAAGCTAACTTTGCACTACTTTGACGTGACTAAGTGCAAAAGTGCAATTTTAAACGTCATATGTTCATGGCATAAAGCTATTATAGTGACACTGCCAAACTTTGTCACTGCAAAGTCTGTGCACTTAGCTAGGTCCGTTTTCATTCATTATATATGGCGCCAGCAGCTAAACATCTTATCATGTCATAGAGAACTGTCAAACTCATTCACTTCACAATACCACAAGTTTAACGAATTTTCCAAATAAAAACGCCTTTAAAAAATATATGCCGCATGTCGCATCACCGACCCAAATTGTTTAAGGCGCGTCACACGCCGCGATCAGCTGATTTATACCACCATCCCGGTTATTCATGGCCCCTTAAACGGCGAATTTGTTTACGCGATAAAGGACACACACGCTGCCCTACTTCTCGGACGACCCACTGTTCTATCCGACCCGATGCGCTGTCATCATTTGGATACCACGTTTATAGTAAAAGGTTGAATACCCCTGCCGATGGTTGCGGCGCCATTATGGATTTAAAAGCATCACAGTAAAGTAAAATTTGCATTGTATATAATTTTTTTGTCATAAGGCTTTTATGGTGATGTTAGTTCCATTTATACTTGCCAGCGTATCTAAGTTTGTCATTTTTTACCTTTTATGTAAGCTCGAAATTGTTTGCTTGTAGCGGAAACCTCGTATCACACTACGCAGTGCATTCTAAATTAAACTTTATTACCTTTTACTAAGGTTGCTTTATAACGGCACGAATCAGAGAGATGCGCGCTGTGTCCGGATTTTCGTTGTTTTGTGCACGTTGGTAGTAAATAATCCGTTGGACGTGTTTTACGTGGCTACGACCTGTAGGTGCGTGCTACGAGCGCTACGCCACCGTAGCAATGTTCGTAGCACGTGCGGGGCATAAAATGCAAAAATATGTATACAGTTTTCTTCTTATTACAATGTAAAAGAGTAAACATATTTCTAGCGCAGCCTGAACAAGTAATATATATAGGTAATTACGCTGATGTTTAGAACAATGAACCATAGTATTCAAGTTTCACCCAAGGCAGTAATTTTTCGACTTTTAAATTTATTCTAAGCTTGCATACATTGTTTCATAACTCTCGGTACAGACAGAATACTTTGTCAGTGTGTATGCGCCTTAAAGACAAAAGACAACTTTAAATTAACCGTCACCACAATGACAAGATCTTTCGCTTATTCAAAAGATTTGAATTCCGAACGCTGGCAACGGTTTTAATTCAAACTGCACTTGTTTGTACAGACGGGAGTTATGGAATTAAATTAAAAGGGAGAATTTACTGCGAAATTATGCGAGCTGTGGACGCTGCAGGCTATATTCTACATTATCTTTTATAGGTGGTGATATAGCTGCATGTACTGAATTATTATACTTGAAATTTCTATGAGATTACAATTAAAACATCTTATTGTAAATAAAATAAAAATTGTCTAAATCGGTTCACATGATAAAAAATTATCCCAGAAAAACCAACATACATATTGCTTCTGGTCAAAAGTATTTTGTGTTTTACATGAGATAATTGAAAGTTTGCACGGAACCCTCGGTGAACGAGTTAGACAAACTCGCACTTGACCGGTTTTTATTAAATAAAGCCATTCGTTACTAATAATAATATTTATCCGTCTATTTGTACAGTTCCAAAATATTGTTAATGAGATGAAGAAAAGTTCTACATTAGCTAAACTCGTCCGTTTCAATTACAGTTCTTACCATTTTTGGTAAGTAAATATGTGGCTACTTACAGATGTGGCAATGTTATATGTGACTAGTTAAATTTTACTACTTGAAATATATAGTATCAATTTAATGTTAATGAGATGAAGAAAAGTTCTACATTAGCTCAATTCGTCCGTTTCAATTACAGGTCACATTTTTGGTAAGTAAATATGTGGCTACTTACAGATGTGGCAATGTTATATGTGACTAGTTAAATTTTACTACTTGAAATATATAGTATCGATAGAAACCTAAGATTACAATAAGATTGCAACATTGCAATGAACAATGGTTAAGAAAAAATAAATAACTTCGTCGGTGAAGTAGCCACTTATTTAAACATTCACGATTTTTACTCATTATTATTCACAACGACGGGACTTAATCGCGTAAAATAAGTTTTAAATCTACCTCCGACGTTTCGAGGACGGCGTTGTCCCCGTAGTCTCGGAGAAGACTGGCTCAAGTTGACATCAACATCTTCTAAAATCTTCTAAGATGTTGATGTCAACTTGAGCCAGTCTTCTCCGAAACCACGGGGACAACGTCGTCCTCGAAACGTCGGAGGTAAATTTAAAACTTATTTTACGCGATTAAGTCCCGTCGTTGTGAAGCAGCCACTTCTCCAAAGGCCATGTCACTAAGCCGCGTTGAATGGGGCCCCAGTCTCGTAAGTTACGTCAGGGACAGTGAGTCTGTTTATCATAGTTTGACGCTGCGAACGCTTAGTTTATGTTTAGTTTGTGAATAAACTCCTGCTCGTCGTAAAGTTTGATGAGCGATGGATTCAAGATAAATTAAGGACGCTAAGCACGAATAATTGGGTCAAAATTATTTTCGTTGTCTTGTTTCTGACCACTCTGTCACGCTTGTATTTCCGTCTTCTATCAAATAAAAAAAAAAATCGAGTGCTATCGCATGTCTTTCTAGCTGTAGATTATTTTTTAAACGAGAAAAATTAAGGACTAAATTTCATCTCATACAAAAAGCTCCACTCACATTTTTTGAGGACAAAAATAATTTTTACCCAATTTCGTACCCGTCATTTCATAGCTCTATCGCACGCGCATAATTATATTGCTGTTTCGCTCGCACGCTGACATTGACCGCCTCATCGTGGGCGAGACAGCGATAAAATTACGCGCGAGCGATAGAGATAGGAAATGCCGAGTCGATGTACGAAATTATTCGCGCTAGCGTCCTTACTTTAAGTACTTACCTTTACGAAATGGTTTATTTTATTATATCGTCAGGTGATAACCAAAACTCATTAACCAGAATAGATATAAATAAAACTGACCAAGAACATGTCGGGCCATGCTCAGCGTATGGTACCGTAGTTGCCCGTCCGTCACAATAGACCGACTTAAAAGGGTTTGTTTAGAGATACTATGGACATAATGGAGTGATGGACACACAAGGGAGTATCTTCGCAGCACAAATAATTTCAAATCGGGATTCGAACCCACAAC
This sequence comes from Cydia strobilella, assembly GCF_947568885.1. Lineage (NCBI taxonomy): Eukaryota > Metazoa > Arthropoda > Insecta > Lepidoptera > Tortricidae > Cydia > Cydia strobilella. The sequence continues at coordinate 20,212,918 of NC_086044.1, forward strand.
GTCAAATTTGGACGCACGTATACATTTTTCACATAATTTGTATATTTTATTTCTCATACTATCGGAAGTATTGAAATTTATTTGACTTTAAGCATAACTAAATCCGTGTGAACACACGAACAGATGCGTAAACTACTCGTAAAATGAATTTATGGATAAATCCGATTATGCATTTAACATATTAATCGTATTTGTTTTATGCCTTTTATTTTAAAATCAACTTAAAGCATAATAATGTAAAATTAAAAGGGAAAAACGTAATTTCAACCTTAAACTTACTTAATTGAAGAAAGCACTAATTTGTATTATGTATTTGAGGAATTGTTTCGTGAAAACTTAAAAATTGCCTTTTAAAACTGCCTCATGCTTTTTGACTACAAATTAGAGAGAAAAGAATAAAAGAAAAAGCATTTATTAGCACAATAACATAAAACTAAAACTAAGAATAATTACACAAAATGAAGAGTTGCGCTAAATGGTCCTCACTCAGCTTACAAAATAGCGACAAAGAGACTCAGCTTATAATTACATACAAATACTTATTCAGATATTGTGAAATCGAATGAACGAACTATGTTTTAGTAAAGTTGAAAACGCGAACTTACTAGTTAGTTAATAAAATGTTGAACATGTGAGGTGGCAAAGGGATACGCAAAAACATTTTAAAATACGACAATTTTAAAATAACACTTAGCCATTAAAATGCTTTTTACCATTTTCAAAACTAAACAAAATTCAACCTTAACGTCAATTTATAGAGTTCAAATTAACAGAAGACCCAACAGCTTGAGCTTGTAACGGTTACACATATAATAAAGATAATGATTAAGCTTTAAAGTATTCATATTGCTGCGTGTGAAAGAATTTTCGTCGCTTTAAGATGATTCAACTTTTAACGGCGTGGCACAGTTCTTGCTGTGATAAAACTGTTTTATAAAGGCCCATTAGTAAGTGTCATTTTAGTCAGGTCACAGAATAAATAATAGTTCTAGGTACAGAAGGTTCACTCTCTAACAAAACGCGTCTATTACGACAGATATGAACGCAAGGTGGCGCAAGCGCGAGCAGGCATCCGTTCCGTAGCGGTGCGCGGCAACTACTGCTGCTAGACACCAAAATTGGTGTGGGCCGCATGTACTTGTAGCGACGCGACGAAATCGCGGAGTGAGCCACGCCTGCCGGGCTAGCACGTGATTGGCGCGAGAGTATATCGCCGCGACAAAGACTGCCCGTCCCCCTTTAATTCATACAGTTAGTAAAAGACTGGTAGTCAATCTCGCGGCGAGATGCTGTCGCGCCAATCATGTGCTCGGCCTGCAGGTCAGGTTACCAGTACCTACGGCGACTTTTGATAAATATCTGTCTAATTTCCGTGGCGAAGTTTAAAATTGATGTAAAAATAGTTGCAATTAAATGAAAATATTTGCAGAAAGTAGCTTACTAACTATATTTCTTTTGGAATGTATAAAGTACAATAATATATATTTGTTTAAGTATATTGAAATGAAACGAGGGATTTTAAAACCTTTTTAAATACAGATCTTTAGGCTTTATGCCTTATGGTATGGCAACCAGTACATCAGGGGGGCTCTAAAGAATATATTTACGTAATTGTTCATAAGAAAAATCTTAAAATAAAAACTATAGAGCAAATCTCGCGTTTTTCACATTACATAGATTAATCTGCAAAGAAAACAAAAGGAATTAGTAATACAAAACCGGCCAAGAGGGGGTCGGACTCGCGCACCGAGGGTTCCGTACTTTTTAGTATTTGTTGTTATAGCGGGAACAGAAATAGATCATCTGTGAAAGTTTTAACTGTCTAGCTATCACGGTTCATGAGATACAGCCTGGTGACAGACAGACAGACGGACAGACGGACAGATGGACGACGGACAGACGGGCAGACGGACAGCGAAGTCTTAGTAATAGGGTCTTAGTTTTTACCCTTTGGGTACGGAACCCTAAAAATAGCTTAAATAAATAGATACCCAAAAAAACCGGAATTGAATACAGTAAATTTCTAATCAAAAATAAACTGCAATGCGCTGACTATACAGCCGGCATCACCACATCACAATGTGTCACTAATTGTAATAAAACGCAGCGGCACCACAATCTAATAAGCGTGCCAGTTGCACGGGCGCGAGTGCCGGCGCTGCGCGGGGCTGTGCTAATCAGATTATAAGGTATTATTGGATGTCTGGGGTCGTGGCACCGGTGGCTTTTGTAATGCTTTTATTCCTGATTAGTATTGCTTGTATCGCCTAAATGCTATATCGCTAACTTGTGTATTTGGTAAACTGGGGACCTACTTGACTTGGCAAGTGTGACGTGCGTAACTAAGAACGTGTGCCTATGTAAATAGTTGACATTTATTATTGTATTATTATGATGATGATAATTAATTTGAATCTCATGAGTTTCACCGCCACTCACGTTAAATATTTTTATGCATCATATAGCCAAAAGGGAGCACTTAATTATATGTATATAACACCTGTTAGTAACACTACCTGTTTTTCGACAAATAAACGTATTGTATTGTACTACCTTACAGTGGCGAGGTGTCCATAGAACTCTTCCCATCGATTTATCTAAGAGCCAATTGGGCACTTTATCCTATCTCTTCTTCTTTTTATCCTGTTACCCTCTGCTGGGGTACACCCCAGGAGCCTTACAAGGCTCGAATCATATTCTTCCACTGACTCCGGTCCTGGGCAGCTTGGGTCTAATACCCCATCACCCAGCTCTTACTCCACAGAACGCGCCAAGTAAATTTAGGGCGACCATGTTTCCGTTTGCTGGGCATCTTCCAGGTTAGGACTTGATCCTATGGTATTGGTATTTAAAAGCGACCCCAATTACTCCAGCTTACCCAATAAGTACGCATATTTGATGCGCCGTCGCTGCTTTCTTACCTTCACTTTTCTTCTTAATAGGGGATATTACTGCAATGTTCTGCATCACAGTGCAGCAGTCTTTTTAGTAAACCATAGAGTAACTTATACATAGTCTACCTTTAACAGGTTTTTGACAAGTTTCTAGAGATAATAAAATATGACATTGATGCATTAAGGCGGTTTGTTTACAAAGGACCTAGGTACCGGGAAACGCAAATCCGAAATTTCGCTATCTGCCTCTTTATCGCTCGAATATGCAAGAATGATAGAGATGTTAGATAACAAAATTTTCTTGTTTTACGATCGACCCTCAGATTGCGGTAGTGGCGCCCCCTATGCAGAGTTTTGCTTAATATTCCCTATTTACTCTCAGCAATTTAGTTAGCTGTCAATTAAGCGAGAATACTATACTTATTGAAATCTACTTTTCATTTATACATCATCATCATTGGCCACAGCATCTTGACAGATGATTGTTGCAGCGACAGTTTATTATGAAGAAGAGGTCTGTGCGCCGTCGGAGATCGGAGGTGCGGCACATCTCTTCCTGTCCTGTTCCTGTTCCTGTTCCTGTTCCTGTGAAGTCTGGCTCGATGATTTGAAGCAGAAAAGACTCCGGGCTTCACAGGAACCACCAACAGACTCGCGTTTCACCTGCGATCTTTGTGGCAGAATGTGTCGTGCTGCGATTGGACTTTACAGCCACAGGAAGAGATGTTTCATTTATAATAATAATTAAAATCTGACAAGTCTTAATAAAGCTAATTAAATTAATTTACGTACAAAGAATCCTAATATATCATCACTCTTTGCCGAATTTCCTGTGTATTTTCGTTATAGGTATTTCATCATCGAGCATTACATATGAATGCTCATGTTTCATAAAAGAATTCGCCTCCTTTCAACAGCATGTGTTCTTAAAAGAAAACGTTTTATTTTCCTTGCTCCTGTTCGGGATTCTTCTGTATTATATCTATGTACGTATACTATATCTAAGTTTCTATTTGTGTTAAGGAATATTTTATCGTCATGAATGAGATCGTATTATGACTATAATTTTATTACTCAATGTTTACCGAAACTGAGCACTTTTGCTGATGACGTATAAAAGGAGGAATTAAAGAATTCAAAAATAAATATACTTAGGTACCCAATACATTGCGTAATATGGACAATAGCATTATGCAATAGCATTTTTGTCATACACAAAAATACAAAAGATATTGTTTATAAATAAGTTTCATTATTTCTAGTAATTTTTAGAGAAGGGCTAAGATGGCCGGCTCTTTATCATTTGTCACCATGCCTGTCACGTTTTAACAAGTATGTAAGTGCGAAAGTGATGCACGACATGATAGGTGATAAAAGCGCGACCATGATACCGCTGTAGGTTTATAAGATTTTTTTCTATCGAGCTCCATTTGGAGGATGTATCTTCAAATATAAAAATGTAAACATTTTTTGTAGATTCCATTAAATTAAATAAAAATTCGCAGGCCTTTTACATTCTAGCAGGAATCCTTTGAAACTATTTCACTACATAAAACTATTCACATCCATTCAACCGTCAGCTAATATTTCTTACATCATTGTTACATTTTACTACCTAAAATTCTAACAAGAAATACTCCACCTTCCAAACAAGCGTTAGTCTTCACTCAGCAAAACCACGAACAGACAGCCCTAATTTATTATCAGTGTAAGGCAAGTTACTAGCCCTACACGCTCTCTAATCGAATTACTGATATCGACTCGAGGAATCGATTGATTCCGAGGTCCGCAGACAGAGCGTTGATTGAACCGAACGGGCTGGAAGACGGGCCGATTCGAATCGAGTGTCGACTCGACTCGACTAGGAATGTTGATTAATAGCTGGGCTGATAGACGCGGCTTGATTGAAAAGTCAACGGCTGGTGATTAGCGTGTTTCGGAGGCTTATTAGGTTGTTCTGACGGTTATTGTTGTATAAAGGATGCTATAAGCGCTTACATGGCGCTCGGAACGGGCTATCAAAACTTATGAGGATTAAAGTAATCGTAGCGCTAAACGTAGCATGTCTTTCGCTTTTATAGCCTCAATTTGTCTCGCTTTTTTAAACTAATGTCGTTTTACCTCTTTTTATAGCAACAAAACACACGGGGAGAGTTTAACGAGCAATTTACGCGTAACAACAATTAGTGGTTTTTGTATCGCCGTAGCGTCTAGTTCCTGCATAGAGCATGCATCACAGACTCCTCACTAAAAAAATGCTTTCAAAGAAATAGCAATAAGAAAAAGTTTTCTCAAGTAAAACTTCTTTAGGCGCGACTAGAGGGTAACTGATTTTTTTTCTGACGGAAGTAACGCTCAGTAGTGACACACGCACAATAGGTAATACGTCAAAGTGCCAACATAGCGATAAACGTCATCGTCCAAAAAGTTTTACTTCTATTGAAGATTACTCGACACACTTTCTTTTATCTATAACAAACGCCCTACACAGTTCTATACTATAACAGCTCATATTAACTCTCTAACATCAATTTGTAATGATATGCTTATGTTCTTTTTGCGCTTACAGATCGTAAACGTGTTAACGCTAGTAGCCGAGCGCCAAATGTATGGTGGTCGCCGGTCCTGCCAAATGCTCTATCTACTAGATAAGTAATCTGCGAATTCCTGTTAATTACACCAGGCGATACACAAGTGACCGCCGCCATTCGCGAATAATTCAGCAAGATTCGCGCGAAACGACCGCCACTTCCGCAACGCAGCTTTAATAATTAAAATAGACTAACAACAAAAACAGTAAAAGCCACTCGGGGTTTGAATAATGCGAGTGTGAAACAGTGTGTTTATGTGCGCTTTTGTGTTCAAACGAGTCTTGGACTCATAGGAATACAGGCAATAAAGGGTTCTTTATGAGGCTCGAAACGGAACAGGGTTCTGTAGGCGATGTGGGGTAGCGACGCCGATTTCGTTTTGACAATTTGATATGTTCGTCTCATTTTGATACGACCTTGAGTCTTCTCAGGCATCTCACGCACATCTATAGGTGCGAGCATTGGATGACTCCAGTAGCGGTATCATGATCCCGTTTTTGTCACTTGTCATATCATGCGTCACTTTCGCACTTACATACTTGTTAGAGCGTGATTTGACGCGTCTTAGCCCCGCTGACCTGCTAGCATGAGTTGCGTCCTCGCGCGCGACTCCACACATCTTATACGCGACCTCAAGTATGGACTCGCGCGAGAACGCAGCTCATGCTAGACGGTATGCTTGCATTTCGTAAGCACCAATCAGCGTAAACCGCTAATGCTGATCGGTGTTCGATGATAACACGACTCAACGTATCAAACTGAGAAGAAAACCATCAAATTGTAGGCAGAATCGGCCCCCGAGGAACAATGAGTGACCGGGCTCGCTCGCCAAATAACTTTGCTAAATTCGCGGGCATGCACTGGCCGTTTCCGCTGGAGAGACGTTGCTATTCGGAATTCGTGTTTTAGTTTATGCTTGGCACGTTATCGAATAAACTAACGTTAAACAGCCGTACGATTTAATCGCGAAGTTTTGGATGCATTACATCCACATACGTGCTCTCTGACTGCGCTTGTAATGTTACAACCGGTTACTGAGTCCTTTACTACTGATTAAGCTTGTATATGTGTAACACAAAAATAGTAAGTTCCACTCCTCTTTTCAACCTTTAAGGGAAGATTTCCGTGATAAAAATAAACCTATGTCCTTTCCCGGTACTCAAACCATCTCCATTCCAATTTTTGTCTAAATCGATCCAGCGGTTTTAGCGTGAACAGGTAACAGATAGACATACAGAGTTACTTTCGCTTTTAAAATATTAGTAGTGATTAAGCATGATTATAAAACTAATTTCATCTAGATTTTTAAGTATTTGTGTACTTAAAAATCGAAACGAAATCGTACGATTATATTATATTAACTTAAAAAATTGATAATAAGATACAAACACGTCGTTGAAAAGCGGTACAATGTACAAAACAAACTAAAAAAACTAAATATTTCTGATCTTGTATTTGCGAAACACATAGGCAAGTCCGCGTAAATCTCCTTAATCAAAACAAATCAAAGTTACAAAACTTCTTATTCCTAGTTGCGAATAATTCCTGAGCTACAATTATATGAATACACATAGGCAATAAATAATCTAGATGCGCTAAGTTTCGTAAGTAACAAACATGAACACATTTTATTTCAAAAGAGATGCCAATACGAACTTCCATATATTAAATACCAGCAGACAAATTATGAATGGTTTTATCGACGATTGACAGAGAACACTGTCTTTATCACGCTGTCACGTAGACATGACAATTACGAGTAAGACGTAGAGAAATACGGTTATCATATCCGTACAGTAAGATAAAGCTTACTCCACCGGATGCAAATGCCGATCGTGGAACTTCAATCAAGCCAAAGAAATAGTCCGTTTTTTACACCACGCCTCTCAAGTCCCGACATGTCTAAATTACACTTAATAGAAAAACGATCACCGGTGCCGTGTGCGGAGGAGCCATTAAAAGCTCATTTTTACGAAATGCGTCGTCGCCGCATATGACGTGGAATTAAGTCGTGTTTTTATTATCCCTTACACGTTATTATAATGCAGTATTAATTCCATGTTCTTAACATAACCTTATTTTATCAAAATGACGTATGTTACATGGTTTTCACTTTAAAATACCTACGCTCTTTAGCGTAAGGAAGGTAATAGTGATGTAGACGTGTGCCGCGTTGCGGTACATTAAGGCTCGCGAGATATGACATGATATGATATTAGAAAGCTTACATGGCAAGATAATGCCGTCATGGGATGATAAGAACATAACGGTCCTAATAGGGTTGTGTAAATAAGTATAGCTAAGGAGGGCGACCTAATAGCTCCTGTACCTACCTGGTTTTTGATACAAAATAATTAGTTCGAGTAACGTAATCTAACTTTAGAAAGAAAGAAAGAAAGAAAATACATTTATTTAACGCCACAACGTAATACATAAAGGAAAGGAAACGTACAGACATAACACAAACATAACATAAGACAAACATTGGACGCTAAAATATGCTATAATATGGAGAGCGGTATGTAAAAAACTTGATCGATGAAAAAGATAGACAGTCTTCAAATCGCTTTTTGAAAATGTCCAACGTACCTGTTACAATTTTTGCCAATTTGATAAAAAGAAAGATAGGATATATCTATTACTTATTTATTTTTAAAGTTTTAAATATGATACATTATGTTAACAACAATATATCAGAACTGCAGCTTGAAATTTATTATTGTACACATTCACGTTCGATTTTCAAAACGGGACGCTGCGATGAAAACACACACGTCCCAATTATTACGGTACATATACACAGCACTACGTTGTAAATTCTTATTATACTCATTCACGTTCGTAAGAACGTTAGCGTCTTAACGTAATTTTAACTCAAAATTAATTGAATTAAACGCGTCTTGGTCCAGTGGTTTTGGTAGCGTGAAGACGAGGGTTCAAAACGAGGGTTGTAGGTATTATTACAATTTTTAAATGTAGAACATACATGTATATGTAGATGTTGTGTAGCAGCAACGCTCGGCTGGAAACGGGCTTCGCTTGTTGCATTCATTCAGTATTATGTATGTACACTTACCTGTACCTATAGGTGCAAAAACTTTTAAGCACTAGGTTTAGGATACATTATAAATCATTACGACTAAGCATGTAGTTCAGAATGAATGACTTCGAAGATATACCAGCCACAGACTGGTCGGTTCTTCCAAAGAATCTCATTCAAATGTTTAACTTAATCGTCATATAATTTGAATAGAGAACGCGACCGTTAGACGATGGATGTTCAGGCGATAAACCATCGCCGTGGGAACGGTTAGCGCGGATAATAAATCCAGTGATAAAAAAGCGCATTCATTATTGCGCTATATCGAAGATTAAGACCTGTATAACTGTATGGACGAAACCTTGAACAAGTTTGTCAGAATGATCTCCAACGCAGCACATCTAAACCAACCACCATGGCATATTTTTATCCAAACTACATATTTTAGCACGTACTCTTATATTCATATAGATTGATCGTTAAGCGGCAGCGCGATATTTAACCGAATTGTCAATATTTCACGGCAATTCCACGCCAGGATTTACTATCTGTAACTACGCGACAGTTTGCATTTGAAATGCAATCCGACTGCAAAGTTGGGAGCAATCAAGGGAATTAGGAACGCGCAGGCTCCAGTGTAAAACAATTCAGACGCTACAGACCGAAGCGCATCTCCTTATATACTTAGATACAGTTTACTTCTAATGTCCATTATCTTAGTTTTCCTTCCGAAAACAATATTGAATTAGTGAATCGACTTTTTCCTTCTAGTCTGTGTAAGCTAACTTTGCACCGACTTCAATAGAACAAAGCGAGGGGGGAGAAAAATTTAAAAAAGGAGGGAGTGCCGTTATAAACATATTTTCATAGAAAGATGACATCGCCACACTTTTGTCACTGCAAATGCCATGGATAGCTTGGCCAGACACTATCTTTATATAATTGGTCAAACCAAATTGGCAGTAAATAAGAACCAAAAAAACTATACCCCTTCTTTTTTTTGGGTGCTAGTACTAGTGTAAGACGAAGATAGTATGATTATCTCTGCCCATGTTTGAAATGTGACAGTCCTTTGACAGACTATAGTGATTTTCTAAAGATACAATTGTAGAATGCCAAAGAAAGAAATATTTTGACAAACTTTTTCCAGATGCAACGATTTTGATGGTTTTATAAAGATATTAATTATTTGCTCAGTCTGTATCGAGTCCAACCGAGCGCGGAGAGTAATTGTGTTGATAAGAATGTCAATTTATTTACATTGATGTCAATTTATTTTTCTAGAGCAATTGTTGCGCAGTTCTTTATTCTCGTAATCGATTTGTGGACAGACAAATGAGGTAATTTCTATTAGTTTTACAAATGAAGATAATATAACAGTTTTTCTACTGGTCAATTTAGGAGATTACTAAAAATCCTAGCCTACAACACAAAAGGCTAGGCTTTCATCTGGGTTAACCAAATAAACAATTTATATGCTTCGCTACAAAGTCCAAACGTGGATATAAAAAATCGAGGGATTTGTCAAATGAAAGGTTTTCAGTTTGTCTGTAACGCTAAAAGGTATCTAATTCTAAAAACCACACGTAAAAGCAAAGGCCGATGGTTGACGAAAAACAAACATCGAGATAGTATATTAAACTAGTGAAACCAGAACATTTATAAAAGTAGCTCCCCCAGCGTGGCTGAATGGAATAAAACCGGGAACTAGGAGTGTTCGCTGTTTACAAAAAAAAAAGAAAAATAGAAAAGGATAAGTGACGGACGTGGCACGCAAGCGTGGAGGTTTGTTAATGATACCAGAGGCCCATTTCTGGAACGGTATTAGTCTAATATTATTAGTGTGTTGACATGGTAACTCATACGACTTGACAATTCGTCGACTAATAATATTATTGTAATACCGTTCTCGAAATGGGCCCCAGCATTACCGCCCCCAATAATTAAATGGAGAAAAAACTAAATTGAATTTCGTTCATTTGTCATTTGGTCGCGTGACATCAACACAAGTTTTATTGTTTACGTAAATGATTGCTTTGTAAATTAAAATGTTTTCTGTCGCAGTTAATTGTTGGAGTCAACAAACAGTGAGAGTGATAGAAATGTTATAGCGATAGTTGGCACAATTCTTCGCGAAATCTCTGGGGACGCACCAATAAATAAGCTAGATAACTCTTTGTCGTCGAGTATTTTGACGAAACTTGTTTAAGGGGGAAACTAGTTTCTAGTCTAGTATTGCGGGCTAGATATGGAGTTTCAATTAGTAGCCTATTTCAGCGTTTTGAGTCTAAAACAAGACATCAGTTTGATTGTTTTCAAAACATTAGCAAAATTCCTGCCACTCGGCAATAATTAGGTACAAATTGCATTCATCGCCGAGTGACAGGATTTATGCTCAAGAAGCAAGGACATTTTATCAGAATTTTTATGTATTCATTATTTATATTAATAATAACATAGGTAAATGTTTGCGTTATTTTATTGTATTTTATTGAATGACATTGACATGAGTGACAAGACAATTAACTATTTCTTCTGTGGCCGTAGGTCTGATAGATAATACAAAATAGAACTACAAGAACAAATACAAGAACTTTAGAAATTGGTGTTGGGAACTCCGAGCGGCCATTTTGTTTGTCACACGCGTTCCTCAACAATGAGGGGGGCACTCTGTAATCGATAGCAATCTTTCCGAAATGTGAGTTGCGTGATAAATCTACCCCAAAATTCCGACTAACATGTAATTGTAGGGACGTCAGTGCACTATATCAATGTAGGTTGGGTTTTATGCGGAAAGTTATGGCAGTTTGTGAACTAATTATTTCGGTATAACTGTTTGTTATGCGCTCTTATTAGTGTGATGTTGTTAAAAATTGTTAATTAAGCTTTTAGTTGGAGGTAACACACATTTCGAGCTTAGTATCGTTTTTCAAAACGAGAGATAAATTAGTGAAACCATGAAACCAAAGTAATGTTAAAGTTACAAGGTTTTGATATATATTATTAACTTCATAACATTTAAAACTTTCGCGGTTTAAACACATTTTGTTACCTTTATTTACCGACGTTTCGACACAGGTTTCACTGGTCGTGGTCGCGGCTAACTGACGTCCCAGCAAAATGTCAAAACGGAGATTTGTGTGAACGTCGGTAAATAAAGGTAACAAAATAAATTCGCGATAGACCCGTTTCTAAATGTGATTTAATATTATTAACTTCAACTTGCAGCCACATAAAAGCTGTGCATTACCAGTAAATATGGCTGCGCAGTCTTAATTTTTAAAATTTTCTAATTTGTGATTCAGTTAATGTAAAAAAAATATAGAAACTAGTTTAGTAATGTTTAGGTTATTTCCTACCTAAAATGGAATACGTAACCTTATTCAAATACAAGCTAAATCAGCATAGTCTCGTTACTCACATGCAAAAAACTATTATTTTTCTCTTTCACCTTTGTTCCCCGTTTAAAACCACTAAAATACCGCAGCTAAAGTTTACCAGGATCCTTAAAAACAATGATCCTTGGCTTGGCTGGTTGAGAACACCCTGTAATAAGCTGCTTGAGCCGAGCCCGGCAATTAGTACGTCACGGAGGCTCGCGTGCGTTGCAGGCGATTTAATAACGCACGCTACAGAATAGGACCCCGCCCGCCAATTGTCAGTTTTTTTAAATATTAGCGTCGCGTTTGGGTATAACATTCAGCCAGTATTTTTTATTGGAATAAATAATGATGTTTTTGCTAAAACAAATAGGAAGGTAGCATATTTGTTCTATTTATTTATTTTAATAGTTAAAACAAATAGGCAATATAAATGGAAATAACTGTGTGATCAAAATTTGAATTCTGGAATACATTTGACAAACTAACATAAAATCTACAATAATTTTGTAATTCCAATTCAAATCAGACCGCGCATTAAATAGTGCAATTTCTAAACGCACCACGCTCAATTTTCATCGCTAAAACAACGGCAACGGTTCAATTCAAATTCCGAACATCGTAAATAGTTCTTATTTTAAAATTGGGACGATTAAATGCGCTCATGAGCGGCATAATATGAGAGCCTCATTTTCAGCGTGCGTTTGGGACATCAAAATTATATTGAAAGCGTATTGCTTAAGTGCGCTCGCTTGCCCTTTAGCCAAGACATGAGTGCAAGCGCAGCGCACGATTAAGTTAGTATTATATAAGTGCAGGATTTTGTATAATAAGGCTTGAGTTTTGCCGTTCTCGTCGCGCCGCGTTATTTAATTTGCGATATGTGAAACAGTAGGAAAATAAACGTTGCTTGGCGCATGTAACTCGATTTGTCTTTGTGAAATTTCAGCAAACAAACTCACTAATGGGGCAGTTTAAATGCTGGATGAATTGCGACGTATACAGGACAGATAGTACGCTAGATAAGTATATTTTTTACTAGTTATTATAGTTGTACAATAGGGGACTTAAATTTTGCAGTAGTTTCGTTGTAGAGTAAACAGAGTCATCGGCAGGAAAGGAATCTTTTGACGTATACTAGTTTATACAACTGTTACAACTTAAATGTACCATGAGTGAAAATAAATTCATGGCGTAAGGAGGTTTTAAAATAATAAGTTCTATTATTAACATTTACACATGTCAGTAACTACATTAATTTCTTGTTCACCTAAATTAATTAAAATTAACAAAACAAACTAAAATTAACTAAGTATCGAAGTATAGCAGGAATGCCATTGTCACAAAACAGTTTAATTGTCTAATCTAACGGCCTGATTGGAAGTTTGCGACGTTTTTGCTTGAAGAAACGTCACTTTTGACATTGACATATTTGTAATTCATATCGTATCTAGAGCAAATTTTTGACGTATATTAAAGTCCGAATAAGGCCGTAAAGGGGCCCACTGACTATCAGTCCGCCGGACGATTTCGGCGTGTCAGTTAGAACAAAAATTTGACAGTTCCGAACGACTGACAGGCCGATATCGTCCGGCGGACTGATAGTCAGTGGACCCCTTAATTCATTATTTTTAGGTACGTCGGCAAGTTAAGTATAGCAAGTGATATATAAACAAAGGGTTGAGCTCCAGGGTGTTATTAACTAATTTGTCACGCGATAATAACAATAGTGCAATTATCTAATAAAGTGTGAACGAAAGTGGCAGGGGCGCCCATAGAACTAACTAGTTTTTAGTTAATTAAGCGTAATAAATAGTATGTATTGGTAAGTATAAAAATGTAAGCAGTTTGGCTGACTGGATATTACTTTTCAAAGAAAAAAATTCGCTTCAGCTTGCCTTTCATTTAATTTTGTTGGTGATGAAGTGGTTGTATGTATATAATTATTTTGTACTTTCTTTTTTATTGTTATATCTAATTAATTTTAAATGAAGAGGTACCTAATTCTCAAATTTAAAGTTCATATACGGCAAAGACAAATATTGATTTAGAATAGCTGCATGCATCATGCAAAACTAAGCCTATGTTCACGTTTCTTAGCGTCTACTTAAGTTTCACATCCCTGTAGAAAGGCGCTATAAGTAGCTCTAACAAAACGTGACCAGAAGTACCGGCCGCTAACAAAGCTCTGCATTTAAAATATTACAAGCAATCAAGCGGAATGGTCCAATAATAAATCCTGCTAGCTAGTCGAGACATGTAATTTGATGTAAAGCGATCTGCGAGCTGCAGTAACGCGATTTGCGAATAAATGACTCGGAAGTTGATCTACCGCGCTCTCGGAGCTCGTATTAGCGGCGAAAAATCAGGTCACACCTCCAACGCTGCCTTCGACACGCTCGAAAGACTCCAAAGTGAAATTAAACCTTCAATGTAATGGCTTTTAAAACGAATTCTCGCTTCCCCATCCCTGTTTACCGGCGCTTTTTGTTCGCGACCTCTGACTGTGCGGTTCTCGGTCTCTCCAAGCTGCAAACCAAATGAAAAATGGCGGCTTAGCTGTCAAAATGGTTATTGATGAGTGTGCTCAAAATTTACTTTTACCGTTGTTGGATTAGTCGATTTTGCCTGAAACATTGCCGTACAACGTAGGTTAAATGTAGCGGTACACAGCGATTTTTCAAACGAGAGGAGGATTTATAGTGGTTTATTTAGTTTTTGGGGCGCAGCGTTGCATTACTTTTGAATTACTATAAATAACGGGGCATTTTCGCAAAGTCCCAGCCCGTAAAACCAGTTTAAAAGAAACTAAATAATAGGGTTGAACGGTTCAATTTTCAATAAAAATGCAAAGGAGAATGCAGGTAACATTTCTTACTGAGAACTTAAGAGTCCTTGTCGCCAGTACGTGGGTAGCTAATCTAATGAAGTAAATCGTGGTTGCGTTCCATCGGCAATTAGTTGGTGTCCGATGGTTGCCGACCGCTGCCGGGAGTAGTCGAACGTTCAGCCTGATGCCCCTAGAGATGAGTACCACTAACTCAGCTGCCAGATACTCTGTTTCACGTTGTTTTGTTTGCACTAAAGTAGATAAAGCGTTACAGTAATTTACTACAATTTTTTTTTCTATTTCCTACGGCAAACTTGCATCAAATTAGTTTGGTTTTAACAGTCTAAAAACAGTTTCTGCTAAAAAGTTAGAAAGAGTAACACGGTCTGACGTCAAACATACGGCCTGATACGAACTAAGATACGTCAAAAACTTGCTAAAGATACGACAGTGTCAAAAAGAGACGTTTCTTCAAACAAAAACGTCACTTTAGACACTGACATATCCGATCGATATCGTATCTTTAGCAAATTTTTGACGTATCTTAAAGTCAAATCAAAGCCGAATTAGTATTAGTATAATGAGGGCTATCGTTTTTTTGCTCACCAGTTGGCGCCTCTGTTGATGGTGATCCAAAAGACTAAAGAACAGCTGTCAGTCATTGAAGTGACAAGTGACATTTGACATTTCGATCTATGGAAAAGACCACCATCTACACTAGCGCCCCTAGCGGCAAATTCATACGCGTTAGCCCTCATTAAAGTCGAATCATGCCGAAAGTATGATCAAGGCAGGTACAAACTGAGCCCACTAGTATCCAATGCGTTATAAAATCTGAACCCTGAAATTTTTACACTTGGAAAATACTCGTCATAAGCAACGCAACTCATGACGTTCGTCTCTGCCTTCAATCTAACCCTTTTAAGGGTTCCGTACCCAAAGGGTAAAAACGGGACCCTATTACTAAGACTCCGCTGTCCGTCTGTCCGTCTGTCTGTCACCAGGCTGTATCTCATGATCAGTGATAGCTAATAGTCAGTTGAAATTTTCACTGATGATGTATTTCTGTTGCCGCTATTACAACAAATACTAAAAAGTACGGAACCCTCGGTGCGCGAGTCCGACTCGCACTTGGCCGGTTTTTTTATGAAAACACTATAGAAAACATACCTATACCTATTACGAGTCGAGGCATGCAGCACTCGATTTTATGGCCAACCTGGTTTTCAGTTCTAACCATTGCCATTACAATTTCACCTTTAGGAAACTAGCCATTTGCCGAATAGGCGAAATACCTTAGCCGCATCAACTGCACCCACTCTGTTACTGTATGTACCATCGCCCACACTCTTAACTGACAGTTCGTAAGCCTTATTACAACAGCCATAAGGTCCACCCATGGACAGTTAAGTGTTGCTGTATGTAGTCAGTGCAGTCTCTGTTTCCGCAATTGGGCTTTATCTGTATCAAACGTCAGAGCGGCTGACGGCGACCGCTAACAATGTCGTCTTAATTCGACCAGCTTGTTCGATAACCCTGTATTATGTGGCTTATGGCTAGAGATTTTTATTGATAAACTAGCTTTTGCTAGTGACTTCGACTGCGTAGAATAAATATTTGCGTATACCACTTCAATAAAAAATTTAAGCCCCTTTTTCATCCTTAGGTATGATTTGTGGGATAAAAACTATTTTATATCTCCGTGACTCAAATTGTCTCCATACCAAATTTCATCTAAATTAAAGAGGTAACAGATAAACAGACCAACAAAAGTTACTTTCGTATTTATTATATTAGTATAGAAGGCAAGTGGCAGAAAGTGATGGCCCTTGAAGGGCTTAATCGTTATTACACAGACATTTGATTTGATTAAATGTAATTTTATAAATAAAATACCGACAGGCCTAAAATACCATAAAATTTCAAAGGAAATATTTTTTAATGATAAACTTGTAATGTGCTTGCTTATCTTATAAGACAACATAATACACCGTAAAACAATACGCAGTAATATCCATCTGTCAGTACTAGCACCAATTACATTACTGCAAAAATCTCCAACTGAAAATTCAACTTTCGTCCCTAGTGCCGAAACGGACAATGTCAGTTGAAATATCACCGGACAGTTTAAAACTTTCTAGCGACGTGCGTAGTAAAATGAATATTACATTACCCTTTGAATCTTATTTGGGACGAATTTACAGAATACAGTTGACGTTTTTTAAATTTTGTTTTCATCCGAACTCCTACACTGATATTTTCATATTTATATTGCTTCTCGAATATATTTTAGTTCAGGCGTGCTAAACATTGCACGCATGGTGGTTTTCGCCTTACATAATAGCATTGTGTTACCATATTATTCCATATTTGTAACCCTCACAAATCACGCACACGCTTTGGTACATCCTACAATACCGCATACATTACCCACAGTCAGACTGAAGTGATTTATTTATCGGCGTAGTATATAGAGTATTAATGCTTTTAATAATGTCCCAGAGCTGCAATAATTACGCTTTAAGTACTTCCCAAGTGCATCTCCCCTATCGTAAAACCGAAAAGGCAATCTAAGCACGTTTTAATTCATAAGCCCCATGCTGATGAGTGCACCACGTGATAGGAATGGCGAAGAGACAATAAAAACCTGGGGCGGGCGCTCAGGAAATTAGCTGTCACATTACGTATCGCTCGGATCTTCGTGGGCCGTTCGTTAACTGCTACTGGCGGGTATTGTCGACATTCGAATTTCGAACGCGACTCAACGGTTTCGAATTAAAATGTCAAAGATGTCGCGCTTTCACTGCATGACCTTCAGAATTATTTGTTTTAGAACTTGAGTAGCTGTCAATAGAGTAGAATTTATAACGGCCATATTATAAAACAACATGAAGCTACGTAAACTAATTACAGACCTAGATATACCTTATCTTATTGTAAAAACAAAGTTTCAGAGCAAACTAGCTAGTTTTAAAATGAGAGCGTAACTACGTTTGTATGGAGATCCGAGCTTGCCGGTGACTTAAAAAATATCGCAGGTCAGGAGGCAAATAAAATAAGCTCCCTAGGGTCATCAACTTGATATGTCATTAGTTACAATTATGATAAATTTTAACATTTCCAAAAGAGCACAATTAATTCAAATTATGTCATCCATCATAGCGAATAAAACTTCCCGAGAATTTTATTTAACACTGCTCTTTAATACCACGTCTGTTTCTTCCAGAGAAACTCGGTTATGACTGCAAATGAAAACATTGTCTACGGAAATAAAACGCTGCAGCTTATCAAGTCGTAATTTCTCGAGTGCATAATGTAATTTTGGTAAACACGAATTACAAATAGTGTTGTGAACTCGTTTTTGTAATTAAAAGTAATTGGAAAAAGTATTACCGGCCGAACGATGTTTACGAGAGCTAATTATGAGTAATGAGCTATTTCGCGAGCCGGTGAACACTTCAATATTCTCTCTGCCCTCGCTTATTTCTCCGTTTGCATTTTTCTTCAAACAAAACTGAATTACGTTTCTGTTATTTAACTTCTCGCTCCGAGTGTTCGGGAGAGCGTTCTATTTTCGAAAAGTAAGGTTGGATACTTAAAAAAAAAATGGGAGTTGTAAAGTTCGTTACGCGCGGACATCGCACAGAGGATCGCAATTAGGACAAAGCGTCGGGAAGAGTACAAGTGACCGCTCCAAAGCGCAATCGACTCCACTTCATTGGTTTGGCGCCGAGTGTTTAAACTTGGTGCTCGTTCCTTTTTCGAAATGTACGGAATGGGAATGCGCCCATGCGTTTAAAATAGGAAAGAGTTCGAATATTGATAGGAAAGAGAAGTATTTTAGAGATATTTTGAATTCGTTTAATTTTCACAATGTACTTTTTTGCACTGACCGTTTCAACCCTTATCTTGGCAATGCTAAAATTCCTTAAATAAAAAAAAATTGTTTTTCGTCACCTATTGTCTATTGAGCATACTAAATTTCCTAATCCAGGGATTTCCAGTTTCGGGAGGTCATATGTATCTTGACAAACTATAGTTTGTCAAAGGACTGTCTCATTTCAAATATAGACACTAGTACTAGCACCCAAAAGAAAAGGATGAGTATAGTTGTTTTTGTTCTTATTTACTGCCAATTTGGTTTGACCAACTATAGATAAAATGTGGATTAAAAAATACGTAATGCAACAAAAGTCATTATTTATTGGTAATAACACGCATTCTAAAGCATTAGATGACTATTACACTAGTAAAACTATATCTAAGAATACCTGATCACGTAGTAGATTTTTTTTTATCCCATAGGGATTCAAAAAAAAACAACAAAAAGTGGTGTAAAATAGGAAAAGATAATATCAAATAAAGAGTAAAAAAAATCTTCTTTTTTTTCACTTAGAGGGCATTTTGTGCCATAAATATAATTTTCCGCGTACGGTCTACGGCGTAGCAATTAGGCTACGAGTACAGTCTCTACGAATATACAATTAAATATCATCTATTACTTTAAAAAAAACAAAGTTCAATAACTAAATAATGCGATATACTAATACGAGTATGACATACTTGAAACATGTTAAACCCCACCGCACAAATAAAAAAATATAAAAAAATCATGTTAACCTATTTGACGATAACTTGGCAAAGTATTAAATGTAACACAATCACTTTGACATGTATTTTTCTGAAGTTCTTAAATATAATATATAGTTATCAAATATGATACATAACAGTTTCATGTAAAAATTATGTGTATTAAACCTTTTCAAACACGACCACTATGTAAATCTTTATGCACTAAGAGATAGTAAATGCAAAAATATATAGTAATCTAAGAAATATGTGCAAAACTTACAGTACGAAACGACATCTGTTGTTTCCACGGCGCCATGTTGATTATTACTAATTAACTTATAATGAATAAGTTTCATAAGTGCATTATTTTTTACAATAATAATGGAGGGTAACTCGAGATATTTAGCACAATTATTTGTTTATCTAATAAAGTGGATCTGCTATTTTTTATGTTCCATGTATCACAGGTGTTACACTGCTAAGATAAGGGTTAAATAATGATGTGATTTCAAATTAAAATAAAATCCGCGTAATAAATAATACGTTAGCCTCAATCACGAGTTAATTGAAGCTTTCATTTCTTAGAACGAAGTACTTTATTTATTTTATTGAACTAAGCTGTTTACAATTAGATTCCAATGTTAATTGACACTAAGTATCATTTGATTAGTGTTTAATTAGGCTCAATACGATTTCGCAAGACATCTGATATTGCAGTTCGTTGGCTTTATGTTCAATTAAAGCACTAATACAAGCCGTTATTTAGGTTCAAAGGCTGCGATAGGGCTAAGTGGTCGATGCCCTGCCCCTATCATGTTACAGCTTTTAGTTATTATGGATGATTGATGGTATAGTTTTTTTACGAGAATATGTGTGTTTTACAGATACAAAAAACATATTACGGAATAAATAAAGAGGTCAGAGAGCTATTTTTTCTGTTGCATTTTTTAACTGGACTCCTCTGAGAGACTGTCCAGATGGAGCTTAAATCCGGAACAAGTGGAAGAAGAGGGTGAAAGCCTTTACCTGCAAAACCAACAAGAAGTTTCCTCAGTAAAAAAAAATACATAGTGAAGTGTTCATACTCGTATAGTTCGATAACTACCAATTGGTATATACTCGCACATGTTTCTGAAGCACGGAACTTTGTACGAGACTAGCGTCTCTCCAAGTTTGCTCTCTGGCTGCCACCGCCAGATGGTAGTCGGTGTTCTGGCTCCAGAACTCCTATGATGCATCGCATTTTAAGGCCGAACTACGCCACGTCACTTTCGAAGTATAACTCCTTAATATTTATATAATATATTTTTATTTTAGTTTACTGTGAACAAAGGTAAAAGAGTGGGGTCTGTGTATTTGGCATTAAATGAGACGAATAAATAAATTAAAGGTAAAATTCTCGAATGATGAGAATATTTTAGATATTAGCAGACAATAACTTGATACAACACTACATACGTTCGAGATAGGTATTAATTATTACGTCTTATATACATTTTACTGGGCTCCATAACAGTTGGCTACGATATCATAATATCTAAAACAACCGTAAAATATCACATTTGAGTCGTAATCGTAAATATAATATTTAATAGCTGCGTTCCACGTTTGAAACAAGACTTGCACCTGAAGTACGTCCACACATGGACGCTTATTTAGTTGCAAGTATTTAAGACGAATTAGACGAAATTGAATTAAAAACGCGTGTTTAAAACCATGGGTACAAATTGTTGAGCAAAAGAGCCACTCACAGTTAAAAATTAGTGAAAAATCGCCAGTGTTAGAGATTACACTGAGTCACAAACATTGATTTTTTGGTACATATGTGTATATGATCAGTTTTGACAAATAAGAAGAACCACAATTGTACCCTGCCCCAAACTAGCATACGTCACTATGATAATCAATATAGCATGCTATTAACGCAAGAAATTAATTAATTTGTCGGCGACGCGGAGTGTATGGCAGCTTCCTTAGCCCACTTCAATAAAATTGGGAATACCGTTGAATTTAAAGCTTTGATCATGCCAAATACCGACATCACCCGCGTCAACGTTGTAGCAGTAACATTGCATTGCATTTTAATAGATTTTTATGTTTCAAAGTTTTTATGAGCCATGTTGCTTGAATTAAGGCGGTTCCCTGAGCCAAAAGGCGAAAAATCTCCTTATATGATCATGTTTTTCTAAGAGGCGTTGATATTCGTAGACGTGGAAAAAATATATGTAGTTCTTGACTATATTATCTTTAATATCATAGCTTCCGATACACGAATTATGACACTTCGCTCGATACAATTAATTCCCAAAGTAACCTCTAACTCGGACTTTTAATCCAACTTTACTCGGTTATTTATTATGTGATACTATAAACAAAAAAAGAAGAAAAAACAATCTTAACTTAAATAGTAATTTCATAGCTTTCGAATTTCGATATTGTAGGGTAACGTTTTTAAAATAAATAAAAATCGACAAAATTCGATCAAAATGGACACTTGGCGCGCATGCTCTTTCCCGTTCTTTCTTGCGAAATGTGACAGAGACAGCGGCAAACCGATGGAACGGCCTTAAATGAATACAATACAATACAATACAATTGCAACGTAATGCTGCTGTTGTCATTCTAATGCCACCTTTAGCTTTATTAAAAGTATACGTAAATAGATATCCATCTTTCTTTTGCACCTGGTGTTGCCATGTCTCATCGTCCACATAACCCGTTACGTGTCGTTTCATTCACAAGTTTTGTACGTGCCTGTTAATTGCCAGCGTGTTATCGTAGAGCTGACAGCGCGTTGGAGGCACGTTGATTAGCTAGCTCTAATCACTGACATCCTCCTGATTAGTAGTTGGAAAATGCGCGGAATAACACCTAGGGTACATTTCTCGTCGTTATTAGATTAATAATGTAATAGCATAATCTACGACGTGTCTTATAAGACGGTATACCGTTCGAAAAATGGACTTCATAGCATAGTGCATACTTTTACTAAATAAATACAATATTCACTAGATTTATATTGACCGGGATATAGACCGTGATTACCTTTTGTATTATTTGTGAGCTCCCGATATTTCACGGTCTATATCCCGGTCAATATAAATCTAGTGAAACTAACCGTGAATCATTCAAAACTCTAAATATAATTAATATTTGTAATATAATTGTTTATGTTTTTGTAAAATTGTAAATAGTGTTTCGAAAACGACCAGCGATGTCGTCGCAATTTAAAATATCGCGCCTTCAAAAATTAAAAATTACAAGACTATAAAAGGTTCTTAAGTTAGTTTATCCTGTATTTATGCAGAGTGAGAAACGAGATGTATACCGGGTGTGTACTGTAAAGGATGACTTACGTTAGACCGGGCCGTGTCCGGGCCGGAGCTTCCGGCGCTTACTTTTCTATGACATGACAGGTGATCACGTGATGCCTTCCATAGAAATCGAAGCGCCGGAAGCTCCGGCCCGGATACGGCCCGGTCTAACGTGAGTCATCCTTAATACGAGCCAAAAATTACTCCTCACCGACCAAAATTTGTTCAGCGACTTTTAAACATAACGTATTTTTATTTTTAACACACTTTAAAGTTTATTCCAAGACGCAATGTATTGGGAATTTTGTTTTGTTAAATGTCAATTACACTGATGACAGCGTACTCACATTGAAGACAATATTTAATTTGTATGAAAAGATACGAAGTCAAAAGTCTTCATTATTTTTAAAAGTCGCTGAACAAATGTTGGTCAGTGAGTTTAATTTTTTGCTCGGACAGGAGACACCCGGTATTTAAAACAATCCAGAAAGC
The DNA here is from genome assembly GCF_947568885.1 of Cydia strobilella. Classification (NCBI taxonomy): domain Eukaryota; kingdom Metazoa; phylum Arthropoda; class Insecta; order Lepidoptera; family Tortricidae; genus Cydia; species Cydia strobilella. Next base: position 20,236,031 of record NC_086044.1, read on the forward strand.
TTGTTATTTTCATTGGCCCCGTTTAAAGCCCGCTCGGTTTCTCATAAATCATGTTGATGCCGTATTTGTGAATACGCAGAATTATTAAAATAAACACTCACCATGACTCTGACGCCTTGTTCAACAGCCTTTACAACATCCTGTGGGCAAAGAAACAGACCATTAATATACAACCTCACAATTATTCCAGTAACTCGCTTAACACAGGATAATAAATATTAATTAGGTCCTACAGTCATTAAGACTGACGGATTGACAGCTCATTAGTCAAAATCCTACACATTGGCATAGTTACAGGAAAACGTCTCGAGTTTCGACTTATTTTAGCGATAATGTGACTTAGAAACGGGTAGATAACATTTATTTGTCTATTTAATCTGTCGGGTAGTTTAGTGTTGTTTACCAATATCCCAATTGGCATTTGCTGGGACGTCAATCTTCCGTGACCACAGCTAGTGCAACCTGGTTGAAACGTCGGAGAAAAGGTAAAATAATGAAATTTAATCGCGTTAGACCCGGTAATGACATTAATTAATGTGACTTAATCGGGTTGTCCTTAAGAGGAATTGAGACGAGTTTTATTATGTTACGTTTTGTATTTGTAACTGGTTTTAGCGTTTGTGAAATACTAAAATGATTTATTACAATACAGTTATGTGTAAGTAGTGCTGATGTGCGATGTGTACATATTCACTAAAATCGGCTGTAATAGTTACTACTTAGTAGTAAGGTATAGGACATATAAAACAGGCACTAGCTGTGGCCGTAAATGGCAAGGAGAGGATTAGTGTTAAATATTTAAAAATAAAGTGAAACCTAGTAAAAGCTCTCTCTCAGTTATTTAGAGAAGAAAACCATTGAGTCAGAGCACGAAGGCGAAGTTTGTACAAAAACGAAATGCATGCTTGTTTTGATATCGACGTTTCGATTATGCTTCACGTCCCGTGATTTTGTATTTGTTGTCTTCTACATTTGGGAATCTCTTTCTGAATGATTTCTCTTAGTTTCTTATTGGACGACGAATTTATATAGGTTGTTCAGTAATCATATTTATTCTGGGTTTAACCAGTTTAAGCCTGAGCATTGGGGGAAATCTAATAGAAAACTTTATTAGGGCGCCATTAGTAGCGCTCCTAACTTTCTACGTTCCCCCATTGTCCGTATCTGCTATTTAATAAGATAGAGTTTCATCCTATACTTAGCTTTAAAAGCTTTTGTTAAATCTATGTGAAATCTCCATTTCCTTTACACGTAAACAATTAATACTCCATAAGATAATTAAGTGATATGACAAAGAAGTGCCCCGCTTTTAACGTCATTACCGCACAGTACGTTCAAAAGCAAACTTGTTGAGAGTTCTCCCCGTATTAATTACCTAATTGGCACCCTGAGTAAGACACCGTTCCGAATTTCGTATTCATTTGGTTTTCTAACTTTTTGTCACGCGTTTCCGTGTTTTGTTTGATAATTACGAGATGTCGCTTGATAAGATAAATTTTTAGACGATCATACTGGCGAGACGAGGGGACTCTGGAAGGAGCGTACCCCAATCTTAAAGGCCGGCAACGCCACTGGTGTTGCGGGTGTCCATGGGCGACGGTGCTGCTCCATCATCACTTCATTTTACGTGAGCCATTCACCATTAGGCGATTAGCTTCTATATCATAAAAATTTAAGTGTAGCTCATGTAGCTTCTTTCTCATGAAGTTTGTTTAGTTTTACTTTACCTACTATTAAAAATCATACTACAATCGTACTAGGTTATGAAAGTATTTTGAATATTAACTTAAATATGTGCAATTAACGATGAAAGTAAGCGTAAACACAGTTGCAGATCAGAATATAAATACAGATAAACTAAAACGGCGCCATGATTTCCAACAATGCACGGCAGGCATGGCTGCATTTGCTTCTCCCATACTTTATTTCCGTTGATGCGTTTGACATCTCAAAGATGGTGGACACAAATGCACGTCAAGTGCAGTTGTGGGATGTTACGAGTGTCTCGTACATGTATTGTCATTGTGGTTACGGTAGCTTGATAACATGGTTCATTAGTGCTTCGAGCTGAGCATTGTGGTTTACAATATCTTTAACTTTTAGGGCTTTTGCCTTATGAGAAGTAACTAAAGAGCCAAGTTCATACTGGTAACTTTGAATTTTCAGGTAGTAAGCGACTTATGAAATTATATTAAGGCATCAAATTACTTTAATCAAGAAGGTTAATAAAGGTTATAATAAATGTCTGGACCTCTAGGAAAAAGAGGGATAGGAAGACCTACTATGAGATGGTAAGATGATATCACCAAAATTACTGGGCCAAATTGGATACAAGTGGCAAAGGACCGAGATACATGGAAGGCTTTGGAGGAGGCCTTCACCTGTGAAAACGGGGTTCTTGAATAATATTATATATATAGAACGCTTAAACAAATATGAAAAAATGTAAAAAAGTTCAAGAAATAAGGCTTTTTTTTTATTATTTATATAATAAATGTACTTGCTACAAAATTATAGGAATCTAATTCTAACGTCGCTTGCTAGTCACGTATCTAATTACTCAAAAAATACTTGTGAGATACGGATGGACAGAAGGTCAACACAGTTCCGTTTTGTCATTCAGGCTAGTGCGTCCTAAAAACTAAGAGACAGCCAATTTGAACGTCTGGCCATTCATCTAGCAAGTGGTTTATTAAGGGTCTCGTAGACGGAGCAATTTGCCGGACCGCGCGTGTTTATTACAGACAAAGCAACCGATTTGCATATCGGACCGTGTAGTAATTAGAACTGTCTCGTCCTTTGTGACTCGCAACGAGTATTTAGTGCGGGAATCTAAATAATCGGAGTCAAAATTGTAATTAACTTAATACATAAAGCGCTCGGAAATTGTTGACGTTAACAATTTTTGTAGGTATACATTTCGGTTTTTTTTAGGTATAAGCAGTAAGAAAGTTGTGACAAAATTGGACGTAAAATATGTAATCGCACTTAAACTATCGTGAGACATATTCCAAAATATTTATCAGTACGGTTTTTACTCACTATTATTTTTAGTCGCTTTTGGCGACATGTTTCGGATTCTTTGGGAATCCATCCTCAGGCACGAGTGTCCGCGGCGGTTGTACGTCGTGCACTGCAGTGCACGACGTACTGATAAATATTTTGTAAAATATGTATCTAGGTTTGACCACGTCTTTGATAGTTAAAAAGGGTCCGAGTTCCGCTAAAGTCTTGCTTTAAATCTTGGTTTATCTTTAAATAAATAAATATTTGGGGACAATCTTACACAGATCGCACTAGCCCCCTAACTAAGCAAAGCTTGTACTATGGGTACTAGGCGACGATATTTAAATAGATAAATACATACTTATATACATAGAAAACACTCATGACTTAGGAACAAATATCCGTGCTCATCACACAAATAAATGCCCTTTTTTCGAACCCGGAATCATCGGCTTCGCAGGCAGGGTCACTACCCACTAGGCCATGCAGACAGGTCGTCAAGTCTTTGACGGCCATAAAGCAAGGCAATGTTACGTACATACTTCAGTAATGATATTTTTATAATGCCTACATAATCAAAATTACATAGGTAACGTCAAAATAAAATAAAATAATAAAAATAAAAAATGTTATTAACCTTCTACCTCTCGGTATAATGGCAGTTCCGCTAAACCGCCTGTCTCCTGCAGACCTGTAAAAACTGTAATGTAAATGCAGCTTAACCACATTCAAAAATAAAATCCGCAAAATTTTGTGTCCATAGGCTGCGTTCAAATTGTAATTTTCGTAAACGCTCTTTGAATCTTTAAATAAAAATATTTAGTATAATTTAGTTGTAGTTTTACACTTAGGTAGTTTAATTACTAGCGCACGCAACTCTGTAAACTAAATCTTGCTACTGTTTATTTTTCTATTCTGTGTATAATCTTGTGTAGAAATGGCATCTCACCTCCCTAGCAATAAATTATAACTAAATCTTCTTATCCTTCTGTGCACACATGTTTAGAGTTATAGTCTAGCTCTGAACTGTATGCTAATACTGTATTCATTTCTGCAATTGTCTGTAACTTGTTTTGTGAGCCAAAAAAATAAAATAAAAAATAAAATGTGGATCGTGGTGAAACAATTATGTCGGATAAAACTTCCGTTACATTTTCATTGGGAATAACTGGAGAGTTTATTTTGTTTTCTTTATTCTTAATACAATGCACGTGTATTGGATATTATAAATCACTACATAGTATTAAAACAAAGTCGCTTTCCGCTGTCTGTTCGTCTGTCCCTATGTATGCTTAGTTCTTTAAAACTACGCAACGGATTTTGATGCGGTTTTTTTTAGTATATGTATAATTTTTTTTAATGCTTGTTTAAAGAGCTTTGTCACTTTTTTGACGATGTCGCTGTATATGTATAATTTGTAAAGGTTTTGTGTAAATTAGTTGAACTGCCCGTGCGAAGCCGGGGCGGGTCGCTAGTACCTAAATATTTTGTCAAAGTATTTATTGTATTCCCTAAATTGCTAAGAATAAGCAATTCTTCGAAATTATAGAAATTAACCAGAAACTTTTATATGAATGGGCTTTGCATTATATTGAACGGTCCGGGGCGGGGCCCAGGTATCCGATACTTCGTTTTCTATGACGTGTGATCGGTTATTACCTGATGCATTCTGTAGAAAACTTAAGTGTCGAACGCCTCAGCCCGGACCCGGACCGTTCTATCTTGACTCATCCTTAAAACTACATTCTAGGAGAGTAACTTGCATGGTACAAAGTCTATGGGTGTAATTATTAAGTCATAAAGTAAGGTGAGTATAGAAATAAAGAAGGTAAGTTCAGGCTATTAGGTTAAAACTATTCATAAGTTTAATAATTATGCACGAGGCAAATACCAGTACGGTAATCCCATACAAATGTTTCTCTTCCACCCCATCTAACTTTACCTGATCAATTAACATAGGTATTTAGTACTTATATCTCACCATAATACTCATCATCCCTTACTGAGAGGGCCGCAAAGCCCGCGAAACCTATTTTTATCAAATAAAGACCACAGTGCGCGCCACCGCCTCATTACCTCATTTACGAGGTCAGATAACGAGGCGGCCGATATTCTTATTTACTGCAAATTGGTCGACTCGCCTACTGGTCCTAGCCAGGAGTTCTGATTGGCTACACGAGCCCAGTTATTAGACCAACCACCATAACGTGACCTCGAACGTAATATAGGGTAATCGAACAACGCAGTTATACTGGTTGACATAAATCTTAGACTCATTAGTATTAGATGAGGCACGTTTCATTGCAAACCTGTGTGGCATGTTTCATTACAGGGTTAAGTGCTTCTAATCATAATAAAATAATATATAAGAGTAAAATCGAAGGAAATTCCGCCATTTGTAATGTTAGACACTTACAGGATATGCATAATTGCATAGTGAAAGTTACTCGTAATAGTCGATTTGATTTCTGATTTGAATATAAATTGGTACCTAATTTACTTGGCCCATATATATATATATTTATTCTGCTTTTTCACTTGTGCATGATTTTACTAATACTGTGTTTAGTATAGTTTAGTTTTACTAGCGCGTTGTAATCAGATTCCTACACAGAAACTTAAAAATAATCACAATGTTTTATTGAATTTACATTAACGTATTCATAACAATTAAAATATAACATATCGTATAAAAATATATCAGAACAGCCTTTACATCTAAAATATAGTTGTGTCAGATTCGTTACCCATTTTTAGGGTTCCGTAACCAAAGGGTAATAACGGGACCCTATTACTAAGACTCCGCAGTCTGTCTGTCTGTCCGTCTGTCACCAGGCTGTATCTCATGAACCGGGATAGCTAGACAGTTGAAATTTTCACAGATGATGTATTTCTGTTGCCGCTATAACAACGAATACTAAAAACAGAATAAAATAAATATTTAAGTGGGGCTCCCATACAACAAACGTGATTTTTTTGCCGTTTTTTGCGTTATAGTACGGAACCCTTCGTGCGCGAGTCCGACTCGCACTTGGCCGGTTTTTATTAAATACAAATTCCTACCTCTAAACATCGCCGTGAGTTAACTAGACGAGGTTCAGTTCGGCAGAGCACCGGCCAAGTTGTTTATTAGCGAGCGTAGTGAACGGGCCAAGTTGCCCCGCAAATTGCACCAAATCGCCAACTCGTGCCGTGACTTCCGTCCGAAACTGGGCTACTGCCATTCACTGGGATAATTTTTAACGGAAAATGAAAGGATGATTCGCGGTAACCAGTGTAGATATAAATCTAGTGCCTTGACAAGGCGGTTTGAAAATATTTTGACAGCTAGGTTTATTGCATTTCGTGCAGAGTCCATTTTAACGCTATTCTCGTGTTTTTAGTTGTGCACTTTGATTTGCACCTGAGCACCTGACATTATTTCTTTATAAGTATACTTATATTTTGCATTGTAGAGTCTGTTTGGAAAGAGAAGAGCCGTGGAATGTATTGGGCCCCATACATTCCATTCCACGACTCTTTTCCTTCTGCACAGACTCTACCTAATTTTAGTTAATGTATTATTAATGCAGTTAGGATTTTTGTAATAAGTATTAAACACCTACTTTGATATAATTCGCAAAAGAAATAACAACAAATTTCTATAGTCTATTTAAAATATACATAGTTATACACACATCGTACATGATTTCATTATATTGCTACGCTTCATTTGCATCTCCGACTTGACATCAAACAAATCCCGGCACGACTCTAACTTTGTAATACACGTATGCTTTCATCCCATCCCTGCTTTCATTATTTTCGCATTCACCGAAAAACTCAAATATCATTTCCCTGCACTTTTAGATTCGAACACTTTTGATCGCCAGTATCGCCACGGTCGAATATCGAGGAAGTCGTTACCTCGCGTCCTTTGTCGAACGTTTCGTTTCGATTCTCGCTTTAAATCAGTGTTTGCGATGTACGAATACACTCGATTGTAACATCGCCGTTGCAACGCTGGTTCTTTGAATTTCGAAATATAAGGTTTGTATTCGATATTTTCTGAGAGGTTCATTTATACGGAACGCTATTCCGTTTGTTGTTGTTGACTTGGCGTATTTTTGCAAAGCGTAAAAAATTACACTGAAGCTTTGGTCTAAAGTAGCTTTCTGTTCTGTTTCTTTTGAAAGTCAAACGACTATTAAGTAATTTAAAGTTTAGAAGTAAAATACATTTCTGAAACTAATAAACTTTATTAGAAAACTTAGTTTAGATAATATTCTTGCAACTCTAAAGAGTTACAATCTGGGTTCTTGTAGGTACTTTGACATTAAGAAAAAGAGCTTTCAAAATTACATTACACACAAAAAACCACTCATCGGTGCTTAAAGGATATTCGTTATACCGACTTAAGGATGACTCACGTTAGACCGGGCCATGTCCGGGCCGGAGCTTCCGGCGCTTACTTTTCTATGACATGACAGGTGATCACGTGATGCTTTCCATAGAAAACGAAGCCCCGGAAGCTCCGGCCCGGACACGGCCCGGTCCAACGTGAGTCATCCTTTAATACCGTGCACCGCTAACGCAGCACAATGTAAATAAATGTAAAAACCTAACAAATAGGTACTGTTCGCGTGAGAGCTTCGAGGAATCGAAATATCTCGACCTTATGACCTCGGTACTTTTCTGATCCAGTGATCAGACTACGCGTCAAAAGTAAAACTACCTACCATTCTCTAATAAAAGCTTAATAAAAATATACCTATACGTCTCTTTAAGAGGGAAGTATAGCTACTGACAATAGGCACTTTTTTATACAACTTCCATTTCGAGAGAACGGTTTCCACTAACTAAATCTTAACAAATCACTGATTTTGATGTCGATCGCTACGGCATAATATAGGTATTTTAGGTTCCGCTTAAAAAAAACAGTCAATTCAGTTTAAAAAGAGGCAGTTTATACACATCTGTAGCGTAAAATTTCCTTCAGTTTTAAAACTAACCTAAAATAATTTTTAATACAGTTGCTCAAAAAGTGGTACTTTTTGTGGCTGCGTAGCGTGTGAGAAGCTCAATTTCTCGAACTAGTGCTTTTTACTTTTTAGTTCCAAACTATACTTTCGAAACGCAATTAAAATTGAATTTAGCGCGGAGCAGGTACCAGGGCCTCATGAGTTACTCGGAGGTGTCGTTGACCAACCCGCGCCGGGCCCGCGGCGGCCGCGGCCGGGGCGCGCACGAGTATGAAGGTATCGCGGGCTGCGGCAGCTCGCGTATCTTAGCTGCATAGGTACTTTTGGTTTTGGTTTGGTTTGGTGGTATGATTCTACTAATGATATATTAATTTATTATGTTTTCGTAATTGTATTAAAAAACGTCGTTTACAACACGTGTGAAATGTCTTTTCACACTAGTTGTAAAATGTACTATTTCACATTGAACACGTCACGTCAGCAAACTCGCTTAATATTAAAGCGGCCGTTCAAAGCCAACAATGATCTCGCCTAATTGAGTCCAAGCAAATACGGCATAATATCGCATTATTTAATTCCGTACGTAATGGCCACTAATGAAACGCGAATACATAAATAATGGAGCGAGCAATACACTGGCCATTAATAATACTCGTACAACTATTCTGGATAAAAGGTGTGGTTGAGCTAAGTAACATTTTAGTATTGTAATAGAGCTAGCGAAGCGAAAATCTCCATTTCAGCTTGGAAAAAAGTGCCCTACTGTGCTTAATACGTTTTTATTAAACCATGATTTGCAATAAACGATTATGAGTGATTATTTTTTAAATGTTGTATTTTATTTTTTATAAAAAAATGCTTTTGTATATTTGTCCGGATGTCCGGATGTAAATACACTTTTCTTCGGGTAGTCACACAAATCTCTGCTCATTTTGCTGGGACATCAGTTAGCCGCGACCACGGCCAGTGAAACCTGTGTCGAAACGTCGGTAAATAAAGGTAACAAAATAAATTCGCGATAGACCCGATTTTAAATGTGATTTAATATGTGCCCGGATGTTCTTCTCTTGCCCTCAATTCTCTTACCTGTGTAACAACGCTCCCCATCTTTTGTCGTTATCTGTTCAATAATAGTAACTGAATCCATCTAGTTTTCATACCAGCCGAGGTAAACCTTGCTAACTAATCCTTTTTTAAGCGAAGTAAGATCCCGTCACACAGGCATTTATAGGCAATAGTTATTTAAGAGACTTTTTCCCTTTTTTCTCCACACTAGCTCGAAAAGGCTCTTTTTATAATTCAAAAACCGGCCAAGTACGCGTCGGACTCGCGCACCGAGGGTTCCGTACTTTTTAGTATTTGTTGTTATAGCGGCAACAGAAATACATCATCTGTGAAAATTTCAACTGTCTAGCTATCACGGTTCTTGAGATACAGCCTGGTGACAGACAGACAGACGGACAGACGGACAGAGGAGTCTTAGTAATAGGGTCCCGTTTTTACCCTTTGGGTACGGAACCCAACGGTGTGGTAGAAAAGTTTGTGTTTCACTCGGTAGCAAAGTTTGTTTGTGTTTAACCCTCGTGCCTTGAAACCCTCGCAACACTCAAGACTCCACTTTTTGAACCACTCGCTATACGCATGTGGTTAAAGTTTGGAATCTTCCGCTTGCTTGCTAGTTAGTGGGTCTATAAACACTAGGAGTTAAACAAGAACTTTTCCCCCTTGTAAAACAATATATTTGAATCTATAGATAGACTAGCGGCGGTAGCACGGTCGCATTATTATCGTAGTATGTAAGTGCGAAAGTGACGGGCATAGTGACAGGCGACAAAAATGGGACCATGCTGCGCCCGTAGATGAGAGATTTATATTATTTACCAGCATTGTATTTGGAAGTCTGAACCCGGTCGCAATACCAAATGGTTATATTTCCAAGTCAAGTACATTTGAAAGCATGAGACTCTTTAACTTTCTTAACTCTTAACTATTCACAAGATATAGAGTGTTCGTCACAGAACCCTTGAAAACATGGGAGGGTCAGAAGGGGAAACGGGTGCTGACCATCTAAAGTTTGTCAATTTAGATTGGATGCCCTTTTACAAATAAAATATCTTGATCTATTTTTGTCATATTTTGGAAAATCTTTTACCAGAGTCTGGCCCTAACAGTGACTGGGGTGAAGTCATAACTTTCAAAAACTCGTCATTATTTTAAATCGTTTGCTTGCTTGGAAAGAAACGAGTAGCAAAGAAAACTATTTGTGTAAAAAACGTAGTTAAAAAAACGAAAAATCTTAAAATAATACGAGTTATTTTTTTAATATGTACTCTGTGTATGTACTACTATTTTCGTTTGCTATTCTTAGTGTTTAAAATTATATAAAAACCCCACCCTGAACTTATCAACCCAAATTATATTTACTAAGGTGTCACTTCATTTAATTGCCCAAAGTAATTAATTAGTGAAAGTAATATTTTATGCCAATTCATTTCATTTGATAGGGCTTTTTCATTACCTTAATAAATTATTAAGTTTAGAGGCGGCCGCTTAATTAACATTGAAACAAAACGTGTGCTGAAGATAACAAATTGTTCGTTCCATGCAGGAAGTGAATGGAATAATACAGGCAGACGGTATAATTATTTCTATAGAAAGATAGGGATCCGAGAGAGAACGCGGTATACGAATTCGCAATTCATTCTCTGATGCCATCACTACCGGGTGCGGTGCGTCGTAGTTTTAATGAGGCTCACAAAAATACAGAGCCGCTGGTGAAAGGCAGCAAGGATGATTACAACTTCAAGTGTCACTCACGACCCTTGCCTCTCGACACCCATTACTCCCTCCTACCGCTTTCGCCCCCCCTCACACCCCCTGAGAACTGAACAGACGCACTTTTCTTTTGTCTCCGCACTTTAATCAAATCTATCTGAGCATTCTTCGCGCACCGTAAACAATACTAGCTGACGTCTGCCGAAACAAATGATGCCCGTGATAAATTGTCGGCCTTTCGAGAAATAAGTTTGTTCATTCGACTCTTTTGTCCGATTGATCGCAGATAATTCCAAGTTCCGACAGAAATAGGATAGAAAATTGCCTTTCTACGCTCGCTAAATAGCGCTTGGAACGTATTTTGGAACCGAACTAAGGCCAGCGCCTAATGTTTTCCGATGTCGTCTCGGTTCTGCGAATCATTCATCATAGTTCTTGTACTGGAGACCTCTAAAGGGCAGACTTCACTTCATTTACTCTTGTCGTTGGTCAAAAGAATCTATTGATTCACGCTAGAGAATAAGAAAATAAACTTCATTAAAGGGTTTGATATCTGAAAGGTGTTCTCACACTACAAACCTCACCTAAAGTAAGTCATTATTGCTGTAGGTCTCTATGGAACAATTTTTCATACGAATTCAAATCTTATTATTAATCAGCGGGTTATAATGAAATTCAGTACCATATTATGAGCCGGCGGGTTATAATGAGATTTAGTACAACCCGGCGAAATTAGAACGTATTTGAAAATCAAACTGGCCACTACAAGCCATATACGCAAAACAAAGAAAATAAAACAAAAATGCCGAGTGTTGCAAAACGCTGTAGCATTAGCAAGAGGTTGAAGCTGAAAGATTATAATTTGTAGGTTTTTATGTAATAAGGTATTTTAAGTTTTAATAAAACGTTGTTTCTAGTAAGTAGCCTTGTTTTTTATTGTCTCGCAAAACGTGAGAAAAGTATAGTAATCTCCTTTGGGGCTGTTTCGTCTTGGGCGAGCTTGAATCCCTCGCTGCACTCAGGACTCCGTTTTAATTCCCTCACTTCGCTCAGGAATTAACTCGTAACACCCTCGCTACGCTCGGGAGTTAAATCTGGAGTCCCTCGTTTGCTCAGGATCCAATATCGCGCCCGTGACATAAAACAGTGTTTTACCGCCTCGGTGTATAATCTACTATTATAATTAGTGTCTATCTAAGCTATTAGGTTCACCTTTCGATAATAAATATTAAAATTAGGTCTTTGTACAAGCTTTTCTCGTTAAGCTTAAGTAACGACTTGGAGTTACCTTAATTTCTCAACAATTGCTTTTCATAAATCAGCCGTAGCCGTTTGTTTTCATAAATATTATCCAAGACGTGCGCTTGGAAACCAAAGAAACTCGTTAAAAGTACCGGGAGCTCATAGGCCGGGAGAGTTAATATTGGCTCGTGTGTTCGTGAAACTGCGAGCTTACCACACATGAGGGATGGAGCCGCGTCAGCCCCAAACAACCACTGAAAAATGCACTTTACGTAAGACGATTTCTCTATTTAATTGCGAGTCGGATTTCCAGAGTCGTTTACTTTAGCACTGAGCTTGTAAAGTTTAGATTTATGATGCGGCGACAGCGACCGAATTCGTTCTTATATTCGGGATTGAAAATTTAATGGCAGAGAGAGCGTTTATGTAAAATTGCGGATGGAACTTGTCTTAGTTTTATGTCCTAAGTTCAACAGTGTCATTAATCTTCTAGATATATTAAAGTTCCGGTTTGTTGCCTGACGTTTCCCTTAAAGTTCTCATAGTTACTAAACTAATTTTAAGATAAACAGGCAACTTAGACGCAAGAATGTACCTAGTTCTACTCTTCAGTCTGTTTGAGGTTTGATTTTCTCCAGGATTTAAGGGTCCCCGGCAAGTTCGGTTCTCCATACAAACGTAGTTGCTCTGAAACTTTGTACTTACAATAGAATAAGGTATATCTAGGTCTGTAATTAGTTTATGTAGCTACAGATACCATAGTAAAAAAAAAAGCGAAATAAAGTTTTTCATACAAAACTTGTTTTTGCTCTATTTCGTTTGTTTTATAAACTGAACTATATCAACTAATTACAGACCTAGATATACCTCATGTTATTGTATGTGCAAAGTTTCATTACAATCCAACACGTAGTTTTAAAATGAGAACGTAACTCCGTTTGTATGGGAAGGTGAAATTCGGCCGAGCTTGCCGGGGACTTTAAAGGCAAAAAATTGTGACCAGAACACCAACGGAATTCAGCATTCTACTTTTAAATAAGACATAAATAGAAATAGACATTTTTAACCCAAGTTCCACCATTTTATTACAGTCGTCTCGACTTTCGCATGTCTGGGTCTATTTTCATAAAATAGATCCTAAGGCGGAACATTCTAAACGACACAAAGACTCAGAGCGCGGTACAAATTCTTTCGGTCTGCCACAGACTGCAACCTAAATGGCTTGTCTTTAGATTCATCTTAATTCTGGGAAGGAAGGTATAAGGTAGGGTTTACTTTTAACCTAAACCTAGACATAAACCTAGGGTTTTCTGCTTAAGTACTCCTGTCAGGCAAGCTTGATCGGGTTGTTTCATTAGCGGACCATCCGTCAACGTCCGTCCAGACGGATGGCGGCAGATTGCGCAACCAACACACGCAATAACGAGTGTGTTAATAAGTCAAGTGTGCTATAATAAATGTTAGGAAGACTACTGTATCATAATAATTATAAGTAGGGCGTAGTGATCACGTCTTTACTTAGATTATATTTTATTTGAACCCGGATAGCTAATGTTAGATGTACGGGACTTGTTCAAGAAAAGCGCTACTGTGCCAAAGAGTATATTGATAAGGACAAGAATAAGCTCTCGTATTTTAATAGACTTAACATAATCTCCTAACTTATCAAAGGATTTTCTGCTGTCACAAAATTCATAAGAAACTTATATACAAATAAAAGTAGCTTAAACCAATTTACTCCATACACCTCGACTCGAGATGTAATGCGAGATTTTCCAAGATTAGCCCGCGGCGTCGCAATGTAAAGCGATTAAATTGCGTAGGTACATGAAAAATGTACTTTATTCTACTCTAAAATACACATTAGCATATTTATGAAGTGTCCATCAAACGCTTAGAGACCTCTTTAATATTCAAGCCCTATTTCACAATAGTCTAGCTTTTGCATTGTCATAATGTTCATGATTCTTCTTATATAGAGTATTGAACAGCCAAACGAGCGTAAGAGATAGCATTATTAAACGTTTGTCATATATTACTTTCTCCTTCGCCGGACAATTTTTCTATCTCACAAATGTGTTTACATTACTGCGCAATTTACCCCGTCGGTGAGGTTATTCTCCCCAAATCTAGCTCATATTTTTCGTGAAAATGTTACCGTTTAATGCTTTATTAAAACGTTTCCTAGTATACCTTTTTCGTAAAGAACGGAGAACATTCTGAACATTAAAGGCTCAGCGCGCGGATATATATCTCATGAGATCCTGGGCCGTCTATTAAAGGAATCTGGCCACAATGGTGCGGTACAGGATTTCTTATAATTTCTTTTTGATACGGGAAATAAATCCTTATTCGGAGTTAAATTACGTGTGTCGTCGGCGGCCGTATCGCGATAGTATCGGGTGGCGAATAAATCCGCTGGCCGGTATTGGATTCCACGACGCTGGGGTGCTACTCTCAATTCTTACATAGCAATCGCTTCTGGCTACTTATAGAGAAATCTTACAGGAAATTCGATGATAAATATTTATCGTATTAGTTGATCTTTATTGTAGTCAGGACCAAAATGGACCAATTTTACGGGACGTTAAAATACTGAAATCCACAAACGCCTAATGTATTCATTTGTGCTGAACACATCGTAGGTACTATTGCCGGAAATACTATTGAAGCAAAACCGTTGAGACATATCAATTATTATATTTTGATCTAAATAACATCATGGACACCCAAGCCATAACAGCATGTTGCCGATAGAGCCACCCATTATTCCAATTATAATCTCTTAATACAGGGTGAAATTTTTATCACTACCCATACTTTGCGTAGTGGCTTTATAGGTCATACCGAACAACTTTTATTAGGTATAACCAATGCCGAAATCGCGAAAAAAAAATTGGCCGTTTCATGCATTCCGGTTGTGATGCCGCTGATTTCTATGTTAGGGCCAGCGAAATTTTTTCGCGATTTCGGCATTGGTTTCATAATAAAAGTTGTCCAGTATGACCTGTAGTCACTATAGGTACGCAGAGTATGGCTGGTGATTAAAATTTCAGCCTGTATTGCCACTTATCGAAGTCACAATTAAACTGGTTTGTTTGACACGATTGGTCGCCGTGTGATATAAATAGCAGCCGTAGAAGTGTTCTCTTAAGTTTCATTAAGCGATCACCGATAGGGACAGATGCGGAATCGGCGCCGAAGAAATCGGGGGGAATCCAGGAGTTTAGACAATGATTCACGGGTAAGATGCGGTTTGCCAACTAGGGCAGAGTGTGGTTTATTACATAATATTATATATTCTCATCTAACGGCGCGATTTGGGAAATGAATTAGAGATTCACTAGATATGAAATAGTAAAGATATGCATTATTGCGGCGCTATGCTACGTGAGCGCCATCCAATATTAATTGGAGCAGCGTTAATAATAGCGTAAGCGCCAACCGCCATAAGGTACATTTACCCGCGGGACGACACATATCTTTACTATTTCATATAGTGAATCTCTTATTAATTTCCCGAATTGCGCCGTAAGTCTCCTTAATACCAGATTTCAGATGATTTATTGATAAATGTACCTACATCTCATTTACAACCGACAATACCGATTTAATACCGATACTATAATACAAATCTAAATCTTAGATGTATTTAAAACTACATACAAAAACTAAGTAGGTACGATTTTTTCAGTTTATGTTCTCTCAACGTCTATAAACTCTCAATATCTATTCAGTAATGAAACAATTTAGCAATAGAAACTGGATGACGTAGTAAAAACTGCTTACATTTCAAAAGTCAACATAGTCATCGAAATCTCCCAATTAAATCCGCTGAGTCTACATAACACGACACACCTTTGGCTTAATCCACAAATTACGTACCCTTCCTAACCCCACATCAAAACACGTCTATACAAATATACACACATGTGTACGTGCTATAAAGTGGCATCTCCACGAAAATCTCCTTAGCATCAGATCCCTCATTAAAGAACCCTTCAGCCTATCCTGGCTTCTGCCTATCGCGATCGGGCAGAAGCCGATCGTAAAGATCTGTGGGGCTACTAAGATAGCGAGCGAATAACGCTCGTGTGAATTATGATCGAGTTATGTGCGAAGGTTAGTTTTACGAGAGGAAGTGCGCAGAAAGGTCCGCTTTTGTCCGGCAAGTTACGATTTAGTCCTTTTTGCATATAAAATATGCTGAT
Organism: Cydia strobilella; assembly: GCF_947568885.1. Classification (NCBI taxonomy): domain Eukaryota; kingdom Metazoa; phylum Arthropoda; class Insecta; order Lepidoptera; family Tortricidae; genus Cydia; species Cydia strobilella. The sequence continues at coordinate 20,252,226 of NC_086044.1, forward strand.
GGTGCGATGATTTACAACTCGTAAATGAAATGTGTAGGGATAATAATGGGTATATGTTTACAGTTAAGTTTCTGCAGACATCATTTCAAAAAATTCACAAGTTAGTACAAAAGACAGAACTCATTTAAACACGCAACAACAATAACAGCCGAAAATATTACGAGGCGTATAAATAAAACGGGCGCTCGTAATTTCCAAGTCGATGTTTAGTGCGAATTTGAGTAAGGGCAACCCTCGAGAATGTTTACCGTCTTTATGACCCCTCGTTCGCCGCACGTGAATAGCCGCGCGTAATGATAGACGCTGCATCGAGATTCGAGCGAGAACAAAGAGAGTTTTAGTAGTTGTATACTAAAAGTTAGAGATTTTAAGAAACTGTTTTAGGTTGTTATATTAATCTCAGTTCTGGAAGTTTAGTAAAGTCCAATGATCAAAAGTTAATCTAATTTCTTTGATATTATCTATATTACCTATGACGGAACGGGGATGATATTTTGTGCGATTAGTATCACTTTATCTCGCCCTACACGAATATCTGTGTCGCATTCAATGAGATGCTGTATTTGCGCAAATACGGCGAAGTGACTTGATGGCATGAGGGATTTATATAATAGTCATATTTCTCTCCGAAACGGACTAACCGATTAAGTTTCTGGGAAAAGAATTTGTAGTGAATACATAAGTAATTGTTAATTGTTAGATTTCACCTTTAAGACGAAAGTGCATGCAAACGTAGACCTCATTTCCCTCTCTGGATATTAACATTATTGAAAATATTTTAACTCACGTTCTATTTTTTTGAATGTTTAATTATTATAGGAATTAGGAGCATTTTTTTTTTTTTATGAAATCTGTTTTTGGCACCAAATTTTTACAATAACTAAAAAGTCGAGAAAAGTTAAACGTAGGGGCATGGCTATGGTTAATATAGGGTAGGTTAGGCAACAGTGGCTCAGCTCGAACAGTGGCTCAGTCGTCCCAATATCGCCTCTATCATGTTGGAATTAGGTTGAGTGAGCCACTGTACCCGGCATTTTTTTTCGGGCCACTGTTTCCTACCCTACCCTTCATCAAATGATGTAAAAATATTTTTCATAATGTGAATATCCAGAGAGGAAAATGGGGACTACGTTTGTATGGCGAAGCGGACGTCCCCTTTCATCTTAACTCATCGACTGCTATATTTTTTGTAGGGATTTTCCGGAATTAGTTGGATGTTCACAGTCATCGGAGGTAAAAGTTTAGAGAGAACACTAGTCCTAGTTAGTACAGTAAACAGGAGGAAACTTCTGTCTTTGAAGTTTGAGCATAATAGCGCATCGTGCGAATTTGTGTTCGTAAATCAAGAGTTCGACGGTGAGTCCACCGCAACTTACAGACTTGCCAGTTGATATTCCAGATACTAATCGAACACAACTGAGTCGAAGGTTCGGGAAAACTAGCATAACACGCCGTTGACGCTTTGCAGTTGCTGATGCTCAAGAAACTGCCAGCATATAGCTGGAAATGTTGACGTTGAGGAAGTATGATCCGATTATATTTAATATAATAGGCATTGGTGGCAAGCAAGCATACGGCCCGCTTCCTGGTAAGCAGTTGCCGTAGCCTATGAGCGACTGAAACTCCAGGGGTGTCACGTGCACATAGTTGACCCTGATAGAGAAAGTTTACACTTTGCCCATACGGCATGACTCGGGTCACTCGAATAAATGTAAACTGTGGACTGAACTGTCGCTCGTGGAATTTCCGGACTGATACCCACGACCTAACCTTCAAGAAAAGAGCGTATTCCCATCCGAAAAGTTTGCAACGCACTTGCAACTGCAACCCTTCTGGTGTGGCAGGTATCCATGGATTGAATTGCTTGCCATCGAACGCTTCATCTGTTTCTTTGCCTCCTAATAAAAAACAGTTATTGCTTACCTATGCAACTGCTTGACTGGAAGAGATCCTGGGGATAAGTTCGCCTTTGTACATTGTATAATTTTTTCACCTCAGCAGCTCGAACAAGCCTAGCCATTTTTTTTATGGTATGGTACGGTACGGTCCGGTCCGGTCCGGTCCGGTACGGTCCGGTCCCGTCCCGTCCCGTATCGTATCGTATCGTATCGTACATATTATAATACTTTTTTCTGTTTATTCTGTGTAATTCGAAATACATTTTAACCTTTAATATGTTTTCACTACTGAGGTGAAAAATTATGTGTGCAACACGAGAGCAAAGTTATTTTACATCTCGTGTTTTCTTCTCGCTACGCTCAAGATTCTACCTTAGAATCTTTCGCTTTCTCGGGACTCAAAATAAACACTTGCAAGAAAAACCAACTTTCCTCTCTTGTTCAATCACATGCCTGCAACGTGAGAGCATAAGCTGCGGCAGCAGAGAGGCTTATATCCTTGCTCTATGATGCCCTGTTTAGTTTCCTCTGCCTCTCGTCGGTATTATGTACACGTAGTTAGCTGTTAAAGATCTTGCATAGCTTTGGTTTGCACGAGAATTCGATTCACTCGCGTCGCGCGGCCATTAGGAATGCACGCCAAGGTATAACAGACATATTATAACTTGTTTAGACAAACTCGACGTTCAATTCGTAAACTAGCTTTCTGCATGTTTTGAATACTGACATACTTCATTTTGGCACCGGAATTAAATATATATAAATATAATATAGTAGTGACTATCTTTGGAAAACCTGGATGCCAATCAATGGGTATTTCTAAGTATGCACCATCGTTTCTAGTGTATGGTCGCGAGTTGGTACCTTGTGGGACACATTATATGGACAACGATATCGGAAACGAAGTGATGTTTCTATCACGCGATATCTACGCCGAGAACTTGGGTTGCCTTTCCGCTATTTTCGACGACGTGCAAAAGAAACTGTGGTACGCTCATGACAAGGGCAAGCAATTCACAAAGAAACTGGCTCCTAAATTCATAAAGGCTAAGATCGTTGGGAAAAAGTCACCTCTGGTTTACGTTTTGCAGGATTTAGCGGGTAAGGATGTGTCTCAGTGTTTCTAAAACTGAACTGTTATGTAACTAGCCATCCGGTGGTCGTGGGTCCCACCCAAACAGTGAATTCTTCCACTTTTAATTTGTTTCTAACAAGTTCACGAACAGTCCGTCGAGAGACGTAAAAGGACACCCTCGTGATTTGGCACCACGGCTGAAGCCGGTGATTTTTACTTTGACAAAACTCCAATCCCGTCGACAGACGTCGAGGCTTCATAGGATTTTAATGAAGTCGTTTTTTTTTTTTTTAATACTACGTCGGTGGCAAACACGCATACGGCCCGCCTGATGTTAAGCAGTCTCCGTAGCCTATGTACGCCTACAACTCCAGAGGAGTTACATGCGCATTGCCGACCCTAACACTCCTCTCCCTCGAGCTCTGGCAACCTTACTCACCGGCAGGAACACAACGCTATTAGTAGGGTCTAGTGTTATTTGGCTGCGGTTTTATGTAAGGTGGAGGTACCTCCCCAGTTGGACTCTGCTCTAGATCTGTAATGACATCCGCTGTCCTGTGCCCTACCACACAAAGCGAGATGTCATTCACAGTGCCCATACCTCTCTTTTGGACGTAGTTTAAGGACATACCCGGGTCCGGGATCTTGTGCCATTTTAAACACATCACAAGGCTCTCTGGTGTCACAGAAAAATCTTCAGAGTGACTTACTTACCGACTTTATGCATCAACACCACCAGTATAGGGCCATGACGCATGTTGTGGCACGACACGGCTGAGAATGTTACGGCTATAGACGAGATGCCGTATCACGAGCCTCTTCAATGTATGAAGATGTTATACTGGGCTGTCAATATGTGGCACAACTTTTATAGAAAATGCAATGTGCCAGTTCGTCCATTAGACGGGAAAACACCTTGTATGGGATTTACCTGTGGCACATCACGCAGTTTCGGGAATGGCGCTGTGCCCGTTAACGTGCTAAGCTTAATAGCATCGTTCGCAGACGTTTTTGTTTGATACAAAATTTACTTTCATATGGTGGTCAAAAATCGTTATCTCATACCTCGATTGTGCTGAATAGTACAGAAAAAATTATTCAGAAAAAAAAATGCAAAAAGATGGCTAAACATTCGAACCAGATCCTACGTACAGGCCATCAATTCGAACGTGCAGCGGACATCAAACCGATATTTGTATCATATTGGAATGATATGATACAAATATCGGTATATAATATAACTGTGAATTCTTGGGGGTTGAATGGGACACTGTCAAACATATTGTACATATATGGATTAATCTTTAGATTTAAGATATTTGCCTTGCCCTACCAGGGCCCATGTGAAACTATTATATATGTAACACCTGTGTACCATGGATGCCATAAATAAATATGAATATGAATATCAGTTAGCTGTCATTCGGGCGGGCGTCTCGCTTGCACTAATACATGTATGGACAAGTCAGAGCGAAATGAACGCGTGAATGACAGCTAACTGACATGATTCCAATATTATTCAAATATCGGTATGATGGCAGGTGCACGTTCGAATTGACCTGACAGACAAGATATGAGTGAAGCCATCCAGTTATTTTGTTGACTGTCAACAACGCGTGTTGACAGAATAAATACAATATGGCCGCCGGGAAACCTCGCGGCCTAGCTCCAATAAACGACCAATGAATATTTGATATTCGACCGTCTTAAGTGTTTTCCCCGAAGTGTATTACTGCAATAATATTTTTTGCCAGGCCATCTCTCTTCAATATAGATTCATAAAAATACCTTGTTTTCTTAAAATATGGTATACTTACTTATTATATAATATAATGTTACGTTTTCTAATCTTTTGTTGATTTTGAATGTACGAGTGCACAGAAAACCCCGTAAATATTCATATTACATCGTAGAAATGAATTTTATTTATCTCTTGTTTTCTTATACACAAAAGTATATAATAATATATGTACTCAAAGATAGTCTATCCGATCCTATAGATACCTAATAAAAACCTAATAATAGTCTTAAATTAATATAGAAACAATGCATCTTTACAAGTCCATACGTAATATCACTATCAAACACTGATAAGTTTTTGGCAAAAATTTCATTTTTGGCACAGGCTTTTATCGCTTACTGTACTTTTCTTTCCACAGGCAACTAATACTCATCGAGAAAATTCTAACAACCCCAAACACAATTAGTTTGCGTTGTTTTATCACAGAGTTTCCATGGCTACCTCCTGTTTCCATCATCAGATCAGCTCCATGTAATCCTAATATTGCATTGTCATCCGATTTACATATCTATGTATGAAAAATTTCAGCTCAATCGGAAATCGGGAAGTAGGTCAAAAACTTCAAAAATTTGACCCAAATTAGCATACTTACTAACAGGGCAAGTTAAATAAAAGTAATAATAAAAAGACAACATACTATAATCCGTGCAAACTTACGTCCTAGCGCTTTCAGAAAACGCATCGCCAACTTTATATATACTAAACTGCGCTGGACACTAGTGTTATTTATAACCAGCACCTGGCACTTTTTCTGACACCGCCAGAGTGCTCTAGCTGCTGCTGACACTTATTATTAACGGTCTCGAAAACCCGAAGTTACCGAGATATGTGCGTCTGCGATGGACGGTTAGAGGACATAACTCGTGTTGTGAGCGGTGAATGCGGTTGTTACTCGTTTTATGGTGGATAAATAACGACTTTAATTTACAAGTAATGGATTGTGGGAAAAACTCTTTTTGCAATCCTAAAGCTGGGTGAAAGCCGTTTTAGCTGTAGAGACTTTTTTGTTCGGATACAAAAAAAGTTCTTAGTTAGTTACTTTTTTTTCGATATGAAAACTTAGTTTGCGATCCGTTTGCTAGCATTTTTTCCAGGAATCCAGTGGTTTTAATATTCAGTCACTAATGGGACTAAATAATGTATTCGTTCTACTGGCATCTCAGTTGATAGAGCGATATCTTCGGTAAAACAACCAGGGTTCCAATTCCGCATAAAAATATTTTTTTAATCAGTCAAAAGTTGTGGTTGCGGTTAGCCAGTTCTGCTACACAAAGCCTTTTATAAATGATAAATAGGTACATCTAGAAGTATTTACCTAAAATGTGTTACGGCATTAAAGCCGATACCGTAGATATATTAAATCCAATAACTTATATCACCACACTAATATAGCGTCCAATAAGGTTATGGCATACCTATTAGTCAAACCAGGTGCTCCTAATCGCGTATAATTCCTTGGCCATGCATATGTATGTCATAAGTCCGCCTGTGTCAACCGCATCAGATTACGGAGGTGAGAGGTGGAATGCATACATATTTATGCGCTGGCGGCTAAATTAGTATACGAATGGAATTACTGATAAAATAATAAAGTAGTTTAAGCTTGAATAAACATAGTCTTTCTGAGAAAATATGGTAAATCGAAATGTCAGAGGTTTGTACACATATAAATATTTACGTAAATTGTTGACGTTGATAAGAGATTTTATTTTACAATATATGTTAAAATGAGTGACGTTAGAAAATATACTTATTTAAAGCAAATAGCTAAGGAAAGTCGAAATTTTGCTTTTCGCCGATTCAATTTCTGACAATGAACACTCGTGTTGAACATTTATTTTTTCTCGCGACAATGCTGAATAAATTTTCAACGTATGTCTTTTTCAATCTGTAGCCAAATTTTACGAGGTGACATTGAGTAACTTTTACTATGGAATATACTCTCTTTGTAGCTGTGTATTTTGTATTTGTTTTTCTATGTACAATAAAGAATATACATACATACTTTGTCCGCGACTTGGCCCGTGTTAAAATCATGAGCTTAACCCCTTACCTCTTGGACAACAGGGCCGCAAGGTGTGGGGTCAACAAAGGGTCAAATATTTACGCTGCATTGTTTGCTCGGGATCAGTGGGATCAATGTGGGTCAGGGTAAATAAACAACGATCCGGATATAACCGGCTTTATAATCTTAGTCCTAGTAATCTGTTATCATAAAGATTTAATAAATATTAAACACTTGTAGCTTGTAGCAGGTAGGTATATAAAGAAGAATAGAATATTGTTTCTTTTTTATATAGTTACTAGTTTTAGGTTTAGGCAAATCCGCCGAAGCCGTGAAGCCGTGAAGCCGTGAGGTCCCATTTAAAAGGCCCTAATTCACAAGCTTTCCTGGGTGTCATGCTTGAAAACTTGTATCACTGACTTAGGCGTGTCACCAAATAATGCGAGTTTACCCTACTTATATAACTTTCTCTTGCCTTAATAAACCTCTATAGGTAGCATAATCAGGATCAAAGTCACCTTACGAGTCAAACTAACCTTATAATACGTAAATCTGTTAACTCGATCAAAAACATTAACCGTACAAAATAATGCAAATCGAACCGATTTTATGCCTACAGTCGGACATGGCCGTCTAGACAGCGAAGCAGTTAAATTTTATGACAAGAATAAATAATTTCCAGCGCTCATTTTACTAAGCTGAATGCTGAAATAATGCTTTTTATTCCTCTTAAGTCATAGCGTTTAAGATGGACAATCTTTAAAAAAAGGATTTGTTATCCGATAGTAAAAGAAAAACCGGCCAAGTACATCACATTTTTTTTAACAATTGTAACGTTACATGTCCGTCTTTGCATGTGTGTACCAAATTTCAACTTAATTGGTCCAGTACTTTCGGAGCAAATAGGCTGTGACAGACGGACAGCCAGACGCACGAGTGTCCTATAAGGGTTCCGTTTTTTCCTTTTGAGATACGGAACCCTAAAAAGGAAAAAAGTAATCAGAAACTATAGAGCTGAGTTGATAAATGTTTTGTTTTTCCGTTAGTAAGTAAGATGCTATTAAATACAAGGACAACTGCGGACCCAACTAAATAATTCTTTACATATAAATAAACAATATTCGAAGACTTTTTTAGTATTAATTATTTGTAACCGGGAACGTACAAAAGTTGTGAGACACACTAATAGACCTACGCGAAATCTACGCAACTTAACGGACGATACTATAAATATGTATTAAGTATTAAGTTTCCACACACGCGCAGACAATTTGCACGATAAGCATATATAAGGATAAAACGTTAATACGGGCTTTTTATATCGGAATTTCAAGTATATTTCTAGATTTAAGGCCCCGGGCCTCCGAAAAGGCTCGTGTCCCATACTTTCCTGCTGGAATCCGGAAGAGCGTCGAGTGTCGTGGAAATATTCGCCCGCGGCCATCCGCCCGCCGCCATCTTTAAAAACCAACGCCAAGCGGGAAACTGCCGGCGAAAATGGTGTTCTGAATTTGAAAATAAAAGAATTCTTTTGCCAGTTTACAAATACACAAGAGAGGTACAATGAGGTGAATGAGAACATTGAGAACGTTTAGTATAAAACTTCAAAATACTCGTAGAACAATTTCTTTTAACCATTTTTTTTAAATGCTAGACGTCGCGCCGTCAACTTATTATTTCTATTTGTAGCATGGATAACTTAGTTTGGTAAGTGAAATTAAGTTTCTGAAATTACTTTATTGAAACGCAACTATTCGAACTATTCGAATGGAATATTTGTCCTAAAGGACGTTTTATTCCATATTATTCAAGAATTATACTTAGCATAGTTTTCTCTGCTGATGAGAGGTTATTGTTTTATAATGTAGTTAAAATTAGAAGCACTTTTCAAAGAAATTCTGATGAATAGTTTTAAGTTATTAATTTTAAGATTAGTTTTATTTATGTTTAGATTTAGTTTTTATGTTTTATACTTGTAACATATATTGTATTATCTTTTTAAAATGATAGATTACTTATAATTATTTTTAATCTGATGATTAAGATTAAGATTTTGAATAATTTAATTCTTGAAAATATGGCATCAAAGAAACTGGACTAAATTAGACTCTAAATTATAATGGAATGACACTAATATTGTCTTCGGTTACCGCGATAGTTACTCATGAAATAAAACTATGAAAACGGATGATATCGCGTATATTGAATTTATAATATAACGGGTGACCCGTTGACCACGAACGCTGTAAAGAGTTCGAAACGTCGGAATGTATTATAAATTCAATATACGCGATATAATCCGTTTTCATAGTTTTATTTCAGGAATGACACTATCTAAGAATTTAACGTATTTTTCATCTAATGTCAATATCTTAGTTAAAACCCGAGCTTAGTTAAGGACTAAGTAGGTTAATCTGTCCAATTAATTTAAATATGTATATTTCATTGTGTCTGCAAATATTTGCACATTACTCACATACATTTTGTAACTACCAAACCCATTTATTATAATATTGTCAATATTTTTGCCTAGTTGTCTCTTAAGAATTTCACAATGATAAAATAATTACAAGTAAAATTCTGATAATACGAATGCCTCGTGCGCGGAACCCCGCCATCTTAAGCCCAACGGTTCGTAACAGCTAGGAAGCGGCGGTTACCCGGTTTCCGGTCGACGATTTACTCTGAATTATGGATTCATGAGACGAATTGTGTTGTTATTTTTTAAGAACCGTCTTTTGATGAGAAATTTATTGCGGTCACAGGATTTGTTACAAATAATAAGTGTTTTTGACTCAAAAGCCCTTGTTCCAATCAAACTGTAAGAGCCCTTGAGGCTTTGTCATTGAAAGAAAAAATGGAAAATGGACATTTTATCGAAGTCGTTACGAAGGATGTATTCTAAGATTTGTCGCCTTGGGCATTACGGCCTTCTTGTTAACTTATGAAATTTCATCGCGCTTCAATTCAGTCGATATGAAACGAGGAGGAAATTTTTAGGTGAAGCGATTTTATAAATATATTATATTCCTTGGTTAGATCAAAAGCCACGAAAATATCGCAAAGTCATGGTCAAAATAGTAGCCTCCTTTTGCTCCGTACTCCACTACGTTGAGAAGATTGCAACATAAAATTTTAGGATAACGCAAATGCAGGATGCAGGATGCAAATATGAACATCAAGGAATGGGGTTGGCAACTGTCAAAGGTTTGCAGAGATGGCGCCATCATAGCTTGCCCCTTTTTCTATGAGATTTGGCTTAAAGGGCGTTAAAAAAACAAATATATGACACAATTCTAGGGATTGACAGGGCAATCTATGCTGGCGCCATCTGCTAATGGGGTTAGCAACTGTCAAAGGTTTGCAGAGATGGCGACATCATAGCTTGCCCCTTTTTCTATGAGATTTGGCTTAAAGGGCTGGCATCCAGGGCATTAAAAAAACAAAAAATTGACACAATTATAGGGATTGACAGGGCAAGCTATGCTGGCGCCGTCTGCTAATTATTTCGACCGGCCAACCCCATTAAATATAGGTGGTAAAGGACTGAACTCCAAATATATAAAAAAAAGACAAATCGCAGTGATGAATCTCGGTGAGATGTAGCGTGAGTCCAGATCGGAGGCAAATCGCTCGTGAAACAACGGTTTCCATCCGAACGACTTGCTTATCGTTCATCATCGACAAATGCGATCAAATGAAGAATTTGCTCGATGAAACACAACACCACTACATAATACAAAACAAAGTCGCTTTCCGCTGTCTGTCCCTATGTATGCTTAGATCTTTAAAACTACGCAACGGATTTTGATGCGGTTTTCACCTATCAATAGAGTAATTCTTGAGGAAGGTTTTAGTGTATAATTTGTAAAGGTTTTGTGTAACCCGTGCGAAGCCGGGGCGGATCGCTAGTCATTTATAAAAGAAACTTGTTTTTTGATTTACGTAATTAGACACATCTTTATAATTTGATAACTACGGCTACCACCATTTTGACATTGACATCTTCGCAAGCGTGTGCGTAATTTACTTTCAATGCATCTCGCTCGTAGATACTCGCATATTAGTGCGAGCGAGATCTCTAGAAAGTAATAACTTACTTTAGCGCTACAGATGAAATATGGTTTATTCGTGAAGTTACACTTAGAACATTAATACCTATTTTGTTTCTTTCTATAGCCCATGAACTACACCTTATAGGCTTTTATTTAGAAATTGCTTTCTAAAGTATTACAGTAAAACAATACGTAGTTAGAATTATTTAAAACTACTGCGAAAGTTAGAAGTTAAAATGAATAAAATCAGTAACTCAAGACACTAAAGTATTTAAGTAGTGAATTTTCGCCCGAAACATTTTTTATCCATAAATAAAAGCAAATATTCGTATTCACAGTGCAAACACAAGTGACAGTTCAGAATTTTGAGAAATTGCCTGTCTCGAGGCACCAACAAAATGTGAGTACTTGTAGAAAACAAATATGCTCTCAAGAATACTTCAAGCCATATATCAAGTAAGTTTTCTGTTGCTTCGGGATCAAAGTATGAAAGTGTATCAACAATAGAATAATCCGTACAATACCGTAGGGATTTGAACACTGTATTCGATGCCCTTTAGATTGAAAAATGTATACCAAAGATAGATATAACTCCGTAATAGATGGATACAGTCTAAGGAAAAAACGTGCCTCGAAAATCAAGAAAATTTGATTCTCGTTCAGAGGGCGCTAATAGTTTTGGCCTACAGTCGTATAGATGGCGTTGACGGTTTCGTTTGTTATTTAACAATTTTAACGCATATCAGTGAAAGAACATGGGTCAAAATCATAAAAATAATTAATGCAAATAAAAAAAATCATTTATCTATATTTAAATACATTCTATCGTATTTTTATAAATCTTCATTTTTAGTTTTAAAGTGTGTCGACAGATGGCAGTGAATTTACTGGGGTTACAAAATTTACTATGACAGTACCGCTCTAGTATCAGTTACTCTATGATGTACATAATGTGTCTTTTTACTTTGTGCTCTATTTAAATTCAGATATTTCAACGGCGTTTAATTTGTATATCGTCCATGTAATTTTTTCATTTAAAAAAATAGTTGCATCAAGTTTGTTAATATAAATATTAAACGTTGGTGGATTAGCAATTTAAGTATAATATGTAAATAGCGAACATAATTTTCTCTTAGCATATATTTTAAAATTGCCGAATAAATTTGAATTGGACAATATTAACCAATATCTCGCGGCAAATGCTGCATTTATTCTATAAAAAAAATCTATAATATATGAAATGAAATGAAATATATTTATTAATAACAATTGTTACATGTCGAGGTAGGTACAATATTGAGTGTACAATAGTGTATAAGTATTAATAATTACAATTATTTTGTCGGCTAATAAATAGCTAACAAATAAAATTAATCTAATTAGGTACTATTATTCGCATTATATGTCAATTCTCTTCTTTTTTATATGAAATATCTTAATATGTCACAGTATATAATTTTTAATAATATGTTGCCCGTCTTAAGCTTTTGCACGCTTAAATGAGCCTGAAAAGATGTGAATAAGTAATATTTACTGTATTTAACAACATATAACCTTTCTGCATTATTCCACCTAAAACCTGCTGCATGATGCGAGCTCGAACGGTATCATAAACTCGTTATTAATTATTGATTACAATGATTATTGTCAAAATTATTTTCTTACGTAAAAAGGTGCATAACAGTGAACTTTCTGGTTTCAAAAGGTTGCAGGTTGGTAAGCCGTTAATAAAAAATACCCTTTATGCAACTTTTAAGCATCAATTTGAATATGCAACAGAGGGAGTATAATGGGAATTTTTTGAATAAATGTGAATTATTCGATTCTGAAATTACCTCAGAGAACAAGGCTGAGCTCTCACTGTCAACGCGCGCTTTTAAACCAGCTTTAGGATATTTATGGCGGTGGTTTAAATCTTTTCGTCTCTGCTTTTTAATTTACAGATTTTAATACGTTTGCGCAGGTATTTCATTCTATTCTTTATATTAAGTCACAATTAAAGTGTTTTATTATTTATGTACTATAAAATAAAAATCATTATGAACGCCGTCTCACCGGGAACCGCAGGGAGCGTTTCGTTCGTATAAAATTGTATTTTATAGTTTGTAATTTCTATACAATATCTTGAACATACTCATTTTTAGTTTTTTTTTTAATTCATAAAGCATATAGATTCTCTTCAGTAGAATCTATTTTATTTGTTTTAAGACAGCTCTTAGTGTTTTGGTTTAAAATCTATAAATAAATATATAATTGGGGACAATCTCTCTGCTTTACGGTATCTATTATTTATACTAAGAAATCATCTAAAACATGTTCATTAATTTCAGTTGATGCACTTGCTGATTGATTAACTTATAGTGATATTTTCCAATGAAACTATGTACTAGTTTCCTAAAGATCAAGAATATTTGCCACAGTTAATCATCAATTAGGCGGATATCCTGCCACATGGCAGCCATGTCTGAAAACACGCAAGAAGCGAACCTAAACCAATTAATATTCCATCCCGGCCACATGTCGCCGCGGAATCTACACAAAATGTCCGTCTCACCGCATTTGGACCTAACGTAGGTATGGGGAGAAATACTCGGACGAAAATACTAGGTACTTGTATAGAGGTACCGAGTATCAGTGAAACGGGCGAGAAATACATCCCGGCCACATGGCCACATTTCGCTTCGGAATCTAGACAAAATATCTGTCTCACCGCTTATGGAACTAGACAAACGTCAAGGAATATTTGGACTAAAATAATAGCACCTGTCCTATGAGTTTACCGTGGACCCTACAACCAAACCAAAGACAACCAGATCAAAGGTGTAGTATATTGTGATACCTACTATAAATATATGTAACTATAGTAATAAATTGTATATAATTAGTGGGTATGCGACTTGCGCTTGACCACCAATTTAGTTGCTTATAAACCGCCACATATATTAATTGGCGCAGTCGGCAGGATTGGCAGGATCGGTAAGATGCAACTGAGAACAAGTATTTCTTTTTGGCAAGTCCAGTGTCCTTATATTTTTAATAGTGTCCGACTGAAGTTTCAGTTTCGGTTTCGGCAGGTTTCGGTATAAAAATCATAATGACATTCCACGGGTAAAGGTACCTTATGGGTGTTGGCGGTTACGTCGCGTCATTAATAACACAGCGTCTGTGCTGACCGCCATAAAATACCTTTACCCGTGGAATTCAACCTTCCATTCGATATTATATCATATTTCGACCGAAGGCAAAAATACACAAGTTTATAACCTGTGGTTACAAAATATATAAAAGTTCTTATCTTGCGAAAGTTAATAGACATGCGTGATGGAATCGGAGATGTTATTACCTGAAACAAAAGAACATTTTTCTTAGTATTGACGTTAAACTTAACTTTAGGTTATTAAAAGTATTTCAACCCAGTAAAAGTATTTGGAAATAACGTAAAATATATTCAATAAACGCCAATGCTCGCTATTCCAGTTTCGAAAAGTATTTATGTTGAAAAATTACGTTATGGACAATAATGAAGTTTGAATGCATATTTGTATTTTAATTTATAATTACTGATGATTAATTTTCAATGCTTGCAAAACAACTTGATGTGTCAAACTGCCCATGTGGCATTTTTATTAAATGTTCGAGTTTCGAGTTGGACGGCTGGTAAAACGGACTGGGTGAGATTGAAACAGAATATTTTGACGACATAAAAAAGTTTCAAAAACACATCTAGTACCCTCCACCCTCTTTTGGAACTTATGAATCAAAATTATGAAATTGCACGTGCTACCTACAACATGAAATATTGCGAGTTAGAAAACGTATTTTTTCGTGAAATACTTGCGAAATTACACTCAATTTCACCCAGCACCATGCACCGCCTGCGGCCTCAAAAACAGTCCTCAAGCCTGTTGCGGCCCCATTTGCATTCCCTCTGATTGATTATTCAATCGCCAGCCCGTGGACGCTGGAATTGATTCATAACTAAATGCTAATAGAAATTATTACGCTACGGTTCATCCCAATATCAAAATAGTTTCATGTTACAATCTGAATAGAGCCGCAATTCGAATGGTTCATTTGAATTCGAAAATGGAATTGAAAGTTTTATTAATTATAATTGATTGAAAAAGTTTAGGTATCTATAGTTTTAAATAGGGGTGGTATTGAAGATCAGTTTATATTTTTATACATTTTTAATTAATCTCGACGGGAGGCGGCATATGTTGTTTTGCACATTTCGAAGCGTTGAGATGATTTGAACTTCGAATGTTACTCATAGTCTTCATTTTCTCAAATGGCTTATTTTCGTCTAAGACGGTAATCAGTCAAACAAAAGCCATTGTCTCTTTTGTGCGAGCGGTTGGCCATTGTGCGCCATCGTGTGTGCGCGCCGCATGCGCCGTGGCACGCGCTAACACACAATGGCACACAAAGGCCGACAGCTCGCACAAAAGAGACAATGGCTTTTGTTTAACAGATTACCGTCTTAGACGAAAAAATCATTTGAGATGATGCAGATGACGAGATGACCCACGCCTGAATAAATATTAGGATAGACCGAGGTGCATCGGACACAGATAAAAAAGTAGCATTAAATTGCACCGTAAAGTCTCTTCTCTTATACTGCAACGCCAATCAACAGCTTTTAATCATCAACAGTTTTTTTATTTCGATCCGATTTGCCTCGGGCTACCCTACTGACTTTTGCATATTAAGTTAAAGAGCATATTTACACTTAAATAAAGATCTCCACGGGGGGTTGCATATGTAGTTACAATTCTGCAGAAGCAGATGTAGCGAATCATTACGTACTGTTTTGCCCAGCGCGGTATATGGAGTGCCCTATCAATTATGCTGGCTTGGGGCTATTCAAGCCCATTTCCTCGCAGATTGTCTTTGTTGTCGTGAACTGATAAGTTGTGACAAGGATTTACGTTCAACTGTTTACTTGATTTAAACTGTGACACTGACCTATTTTTAGGATATAAACAAAATTAGCCATGCCTTAACGGTCCACTTGAGGTTAATTTCACCAATTTCACCTTCACCCTATTTAGCCTAAAATGTATAAATAAAATTTATTGATGTTTTTACGGAACTAGGCCGTAAGTTAAACATTTTAAAAGTAAATCTTTACCTCTCTAAGTCACAAAATGAGTAAAAAGTGTAAAAACGCAATACCAAAAAAAAACTGCCAGTGTTTATACAAACAACTTTTGAATTAAAAACAAACTAAAGACTGTCCGTTTCTAATTTAGAAAACGCATTCCAATTTGAAAGAAACGCGTTCCAGTCGAGACGTCCGAGGCAATATCGCGGAACGCTTTTTTCAATCACCACTCCTGCTCGTCGCGAAATGGCTGGTTCATGAAAAATTTATAGGTCGAGTCGGGTCCGCGGCGGCCCTGGCCGTGCTGCCATTGCTTTCCATGCTTTAACAAACCAGCGTATCAATGATCTGTTCTTTCGTAACAAGTGTTCCTAATCAAAGTGCGCTGTTATTGGTTCTCGCTGGCGCTCTGTGCGGGATCGCAATAGGTCCTGGGCTCCCGCAAGGCACATAACAGACCGAATAACATTAGTTTATGGCGCCGCCAGCGCTTCGAGGGCACTAAAACGCTTCCACGGAATTTAATGCCCCGCCTTTCGGATAGATCACAATGCTGCCTCCGCTATCATGGCGCGATATTTCTTGCGAAAAATCTCGAGGTAATCTAAATTAATTCTGGGTACAGCTTTGTGATCCTTTTCGCGCAGTTTATTGTACTCTGCCTAGTTTAAATCAAATAAATAGCTAATAAAATTTAGGTACTGAAGCATGGCGCTATTGATACTTCATCTAGGACTAACGAGATTTATGTGAGTCCGAATAATAATATTAGTTACCAATTTTATGGCAATATAATCATAATCATAATCGTTAATTGCAACCATGGGATTACAAGGTGTTGGTATTTTATTAGACAGTACATACATGGACCCTACTAGGGCGTGGCAACATTTTTAAAAACCTTAATTAATCTAAAACTAAGTTGTAATAAATTTATAGTGTAAATACTAGGTATAGATCCTAAATTTGATAGATTCAACGATTAAGACGCTTTTTTTAACATATTCAGTGCCAGGGCGAGCAACGCGGTACGAGTGTAGCCGATAACATGGGAAAAACCGTATGTAGCGAAAAGTGCCTACGTACAGAGAACCCGGCTAGGTTGTTGGTAGTGAATGTGGTGATGGTTTCAAAATTGCCACATACTATACCGTTTTCTTTGAGATGCAAGAACTGATTGCTCCTTCATAGTAGTTCTCAACATATTTTTGTCGATTTCTATTCTACATAACATTTTGTCACATTTCAAGACGTTTTCTAAACTCAAAATTAAATAAGCGAGTGCTCGAAATTTACAATGATCTCCAGCCTTGTCGAATATTTAAATGAAATTTCCCCGTAACCGTCGGAAGTAGGTACTATTGAATTATTGTAGGCGAGAGGTGCTAATTATTATTAATGCACGGAGCCGGGACCAAGTGGTAATTATGGGTACCTTGCTAAAAATTATTGCTATTTGCCGTCGACGCTAACTCAGGGGTGATATTCCTAAGACTTTCTGAGCTCTTGGTTTAGGCAATCCAGCTTAAATGTGACCAGCACAAAGTGTTGCCTGTTTGGAGGCTATCTATCTATCTATCTATCTATCTATCTATCTATCTATCTATCTACCTACCTACCTATCTATCTATCTATCTATCTATCAATCAATCAATCAATCTATCTATCTTTCTATCTATCTATCTATCTATCTATCTATCTATCTATCTATCTATCTATCTATCTATCTATCTACCTACCTATCTATCTATCTATCTATCTATCTATCAATCAATCAATCTATCTATCTTTCTATCTATCTATCTATCTATCTATCTATCTATCTATCTATCATGAGGTAGACTACTATTAGTCTCTTGATCGTATTAATCGTCGATTGTTCTTAGTAAATATGTAATCACACGTAAGACAATCTGTCTATCAACAACTCAGGCAAACTAAATGATTATTGTTTAACTTACCATTATTTCCTTAATATTTAATAGCTACTAAACCGGAATGTAAACGAGCGCCAATGGCGGCAGATAAACCGTACGCGGTTTTCGCTCGCTGTTTTCAATGTAAATAGTATTTTAAAAGATTTTTGGATAAATAAAAAAAAATATTGCTAAATAGTTTTTAACACAAATAAAACATGTCGATCCGTAGGTATTAACTATATAGCTTGTATACTCTACTCGTACGGATAAAAAAACAGTACAATCGTGCTGGAAACGCTGACAATTGTCGCCTGACCTTGACATTACAGTTTACATTTACGTTATGTGCCGTCGTTACTTATCGACCCAGAAATATATAGGAAATTTTCAGTGTCAGGTGTAAGCCAGGTTTGTAAAATAGGCGCCTGATAGTTTCAATCTTGCATTTCATCTCAGTACCTCTTGGCAATGGGAACAGCATGTGAGGAATCGTCGGTAATAGAGCTCATTTTGTTTGATATACAACGTGGGAATACAGGGTGGGACGGGCATCGTTAAGGTCGCCGTCGGTAGTGTAATGAAAGTTCTGAGCATGGAGTTATTGCCAGTTAACATAACGCTGCGTCTTACGTAAGCGAACAACTCGCGAACGCGAAGCGAAGCGGCGCGACGCGGCGGGCCTACGGCGTTCGCATTCGGAACGAGATCGCCACGTAGGACACTTCTATAGGTATCAAAGGATTGATTCACCCCGTGTCGCATTGCTTCGTTTCGCGTTCGCGTGTTGTTCGCCTATTACGTAGTACGCTGCCTTAGGATGAGACAAGTAATACAAGTATAAGGATGGTATATGAGAAGCGAACCGAGGCATTGGAATAAAAAAAAAGCTTGGTGTGATAAAAGTGCAATTCGTATTCAGTTCTCTAAGTTTGTTCTTTTTTCAACGCGAACGTTTTCCGGCTAAACTGTGGGAATTCAGCATATTTTAACTCAGTCACTATAAAAAGGGGTTTCAAAAATCATTGGCGCATATTGCTACCGACATGTTATTTAGAGACTGAGAGTTGCCAAAATCAAGCCAGCTTTACATATCTGACACGAATGGCTGCAGCGTATAGTTAATATTAGGATACGAAAGATAGTCAAGTTTGCGGTAAACAAATACCGGGCAAAGCCTGCATGCGGCTCGAAAAAAAAAACAAATGGAACGTTCCAATACACGCGAAGCAAACTTTAATCATACATCAGCCTTTATGGCGAAAGAGGGAGAAAATGAAAAATAGGACTCGCGCTCCCTTTCCGAAAATAATGAACTGGACCCAGAGTCTCTTCGCGAGTCGTTAGCGAACGAACTTCTCGATATCGAACAATATTTCTGTTTCCCGTCTCGATTTTTAAATGTCCATTGTGCCGTTTTGTTTTCTTTCGCCGGAGTGCCTGTTTGGGTTTTAACTGAGCAAACTTTTCCTGTTATTTAAGCCTTTCTCCAGTTCCACAGGAACTGAACTTTGTTCGAAAACATTTCGGAAGCGATGACGTCTCGGCATTATACAAATTTTTCCTTCAACTCATTTTCTTAATACCTAAAGTTAACAAGTTCCAACAAAGTACTTCCTTATATCATTCTCAACTTTAAAACGAGCGCGACAAGGCTTGGCGTGTAACGAACAGTTTTTAATTAAGCGACCCGCCATATTTTCTAACAGAACAGTAGGTGAGCCGATTTATTTTGTATAGAGATCGCACGATAAAATACCCTCGCACAATGAGCTGCTACAAGCGTAGTAACGGTTTCATTAACGGAAAGTTAATCCGAGGATGCCTCTAACGAGACGACAATCGGTTTGTTTATCGAGGACTGGAAACATTTGCATAGCGCACAATGACGTAAATATTGTCCCAGTAAATATTGAAATAGTATGATTGAGAAATCTCAACACGCGTGTTTGAGCCGGGATATTTTCGGTGATCAATTACGAGTAATATTACTGGCTTGCAAACGGAATTCATAATGACTTTCAAATTTCAAATATAGAAGCTCGTTCGATGTATAAATTCGCGTAAAGCCGGCACTTCCATTTCGAATCCGATTTGAAAATAGAACAAAATCGTTGCGTAGTTTGAATTGTCAGTTCAATTAACAAATACGAGGATATCGCTGGCCAGTGACAGGTAATAGTCCTCTGTGATAGAAGTGTTCGCGCTAAACAAACCCAGCCTGAATGACCTGCGAACACCCCGCGAAAAACTGAGCCAAACTAAAACAATGGGGTTATATACGGGCTGGACATTTTCCCACTGCATTTAGAGGATTCAGACGTGCTTCAATAGTCAATATGCTTAACATAGGAGGTATCTATACTCGAATATACCTACTATAGTACCAGATCGCTCCAGAATAGGCGAAATGCACCATATTTAGGTAGAACTGATTTAATCCTCCAAAGCCAAATTCTATTCCAAATTCAAAGTTGCTTTGGCATAGGTAACGAATGCAAATTATAAAGCTGTATGAAATTGCGATTATATTCACTGGAACTGGAAATAAATTAATATTATCGAAATATAAAGCAAACAAAAGCGAACTCATTGGAGGTAAACTTGGAACGGTTCGACGGTAAATAAATGCCGAGGCAAGGCAATATCGGGCTCTGTCAAAGCTCAAGAGCGGAAGTTAAAAAAAAAGAAATTCAATCGAGGCAACCCGATAGTGGCCATTAAAATATCGTTGAATTTCAAAAGATGCTTCGGATCCCGACAGTTTAAGAGTCCCCAAGACGTATCGGTGCCCTGGAATGGACTTTTGATGTAAGTTTCCGAACGCACCTTCCGTACTGGCTGGCGACGAATAGGATGCATTCTGTGAGGATAAAAAAAGTTCGAAATTGGAATCTTGGGTATGGATTGAATCCTAGTAAGTTCGAAAATGGAATGCCATTGATCGTGCTTGGAAAAATAAATTTGCTGAGTTCTGCAAGTCATGTTGGAGGCTTTATTGTATATTTATGGTTGTTCCTAAAATACACAGTTGTGCTGTTGCAGTAAGTTTGTTGTAACATTTACTAAGTTAACATTGAAATTGTCCTAGTAAATAGTGCTAGGCTAAGTTCGAAAGTGGAATCTTGGGTATGGATTGAATCCTAGTAAGTTCGAAAATGGAATGCCATTGATCGTGCTTGGAAAAATAAATTTGCTGAGTTCTGCAAGTCATGTTGGAGGCTTTATTGTATATTTATGGTTGTTCCTAAAATACACAGTTGTGCTGTTGCAGTAAGTTTGTTGTAACATTTACTAAGTTAACATTGAAATTGTCCTAATAAATAGTGCTAGGCTACTAGACGGATGCTAAGTACTTGTAACCGCCCAGTTCATGGCGCGTAAGTGAACGTATAACGTGCTAACAAGCTTAGATGTCATTGATATCGCTTTTTACGCCTCACTAGCGTTTAAGACCGACCCGCGCTCACTGTTTACTATCAAAACGACGTAAATGTATAGTAAAGTTCATGTTAGTTACAGCTTTTCTACTTTAGATAGGGCTTAGCTGTAGGATTTCTTGAGCGAAATCGTTTAACGATACTGTTTTTAGGGTTCCGTACCCAAAGGGTAAAAACGGGATCCTATTACTAAGACTACGCTGTCTGTCTATCCGTCTGGCTGGATGTATCTCATGAATCGTGATAGCTAGACAGTTGAAATTTTCACAGATGTTGTATTTCTGTTGCCGCTATAACAACAAATACTAAAAACAGAATAAAATAAATATTTAAGTGGGGCTCCCATACAACAAACGTGATTTTTTTGCCGTTTTTTGCGTAATGGTACGGAACCCTTCGTGCGCGAGTCCGACTCGGTTTTTTACATAAGGTTTTGTATGTGCAATGTTAAACTAGCCTTCGCATCGCTAAAAGCATATTTGTTGTTTAAAAGGAGGTCCCATTATGTATGTAACTACACTGTTCGCTATGTATAGGTATATTATATTAACCTTTTGGACGCCAATTACAGATATATCGGCACCGCAGGTCCAACGCCAAAGACGGATTAATCGGTCAAAGACTACAGAAACATAGACTTACGTGCATCTACATACATCAATTTCAGTTTTGACACTTCGGTGACCTGGCGTCCGAGTGACAGTTTTTGTGTTTGACACGGCGTCGAAGAGGTTAATGTGTGTTTTTATATATTTATATAGAAAAATATATTTTAGGCCGCAATTTTCAATATGGAAGGGGAGATATCAGCACAAAACTTTAGAAAAACTGTAAAACATATTTTTACCACAAAACATCATAATGATCACAAAACCGAATCCTCCATTCTGCTTCATTAGCAAAGAAAAAAAAAGCTTAACCAATATTTTCAAATGAAAATGATTTCCCCGCATTTTTTCTTGGTTACGCAAACATTATTTAATGGTTATTTGATTTTTTGAAATAAAAGGTGGAATTTTCGATTCGAAATTTGAACTTTATACCCATCATAAATTTAACAATACTTTACAATAAAGGCCGGTATCACAAGGGTTCCTTATTAGTTATTAACGCGCCGTTAACGCGCTCACATCACTTCAGCGTCTGTTCCAGACACTGATTAAAACGTTCGAATGGGTTAACTTTGTAATGTATGATCTTGAAATACTTATGAGGTGTTACTGGGGCTTGGGAATTGTTTCTGTAGGTATTTGGAAGTTGGGAACAGTTGTAGTAATTTGTTTGTTGTTTATGAATTTGTAATTTAGTATAATTTCTCGATGTGTTGCATTGGGTAATTGAAATGAAAATACTTGTTACACTATTTTTCATTTACATTTTGTTATTAGCGACTCGCCCCGGCTTAGCACGGGTTACAGAAAACCTTAACAAATTCCTTGATGATATTTTTCATAAGTAATATGATTTTGATATACCGTTATTATAAGGCTTGTTTATGTTCCAAAGTTAGTACGAATGTAAACTTATTAATACTTAGCTTAAGAAAATGTTTGCAACACCCTTCTGAGGTCCATGTGATACTTAATTATATACTCTTTATTTTTTTGTAACAACTTTTTACCATGGTTCAATAAACGATATTATTGTTAGGTTACCACCGGGTTGATGATGAAAACTAATACTTGTACCAATATTTTACTTTATTCTTTCGTTACCAACATAATAACGACCAATTTACAATAAATATTCCAAGACGTCTACACTGTAACTCGTCTGTACACGAACTGCCCCTTGTCACAGTGTACCCGCCTTTTAATAACAATTCAAGATGGCGGGAACCAGTGACAAGTAAGGGTCAACGGATACTCTTTTTTAAGCTAATCGTAAAAGTAAAAATGATCAAAATATAAGCTATTAATAAATAATGATCCTTACAAACAGTGTTGCTAACATTATGATGATTATTATTATGATTATGATTATGAAATTATACACCTAAACCTTCCTCAAAAATCACTCTATTCGTGGGTGAAAAGCGCATGAAAATTTGTTCAGTAGTTTTTGAGTTTATCGAGAACATACAGACAGCCGAGATGCGGCGAGGGACATTGTTTTATAAAGTGTAGTGATGAGTATTAAAATTGAAAATTAATCACTGAATGCTTAAATGGTAACCCCAGGGTCCGTAGCTATATTTCAACTCGTAAAGACAGATCTAATTATTTTTGTCAAATACATATTTTGATGGATGCTATTCCAACGTATAAATATAGAAGTATTAAAATTGAAAATTGATCACTGAATGCTTAACTAATAACCCCAGGGTACGTAGCTATATTTCAAAAACTGATGTATTATTAAAGCCAGATCAAATTATTTTTGTCAAACATTTTGATAGATGTTATTCCAACGTATAAATATTTAATTTTTTTAATATAATGTAAAGGCACTTTTTTGATATATATTGAAACTTATGTCCCTAGACAAAGATCCAGCTAACAAATAAGGTCTTCAGCTATCGCGACTGACACTTTTTCTGTAATATTTAATATCTATTTAAATTTTAAACTAATGTACCTACCTATTAAAAGAGTAAGAGTGTGAAATTTTAAATATTTCGACCACGCAGCGATATTCGAATGTCTTAAAAGGGAAGGATTTAAATTGCTTATAAAAAATATTATACTTGACTGACTGAATTAAGACTCACTCGAACCAGCCGCCAAAAAGCCGCTCCCATACAATTGAAGTTAGTACGCTCTAATTTTAAAACGATATGCCTAAATTACAATAAACTTGGCATAATCATTTACGTTACATATATCTTTGTCTGTCTGTGTCATATGTCTTTGTTTGTCATATATGTTTGTCGCTTTTCGGTGAAGGAAAACATCGTGAGGAAACCGGACTGATCCTAACAAGGCCTAGTTCACCCTCTGGGTTGGAAGGTCAGATGGCAGTCGCTTTCGTAAAAACTAGTGCCTACGTCAATTCTTAGGATTAGTTGTCAAGCGGACCCCAGGCTCCCAGGAGCCGTGGCAAAATGCCGGGATAACGCGAGGAAGAAGAAGATATCTTTGTCTGGTACTTAGTTTTGGTTGCTAAAAATGGTTACTTACACCATAGAGAAATATAAGTAAAGAAAGAGTGGTAACTCCATACATTAGTTTTCTTACCAAAACTCGCTTTATTTCGTAGTCGGCATCTAGCGTCTAGTAGCGGAACTCTCATGCTACTCGACAATAGATGTAGCGGCAAACAAAAAGTCCAATGCTCAACGATTTTCAGCTAATATTATAACCAGAGTAACCGGAACTCTATTTTCAACTCCCTCTGCTTTTAATATTAGTTATAAATTGTTGAGCAATACACTTTTCGTCAGTCGCGACACATTCGACATCTAGTGTCAAGTGCAGTACTGAGAGTTCCGCTACTTGACGTTAGATGTCGACTATGAAATAAGGCGCGAAAACTGATATATGGAATAAAATACAATATACGCGATATAATCCGTTTTCATAGTTTTATTTCATGAGTAACTATCGCGGTAACCGAAGACAATATGATATATGGAGTTACCACTCTTTCTTTACTATAGCGAGAAAAGATAAACCTGTCTCTTTTTGTTAAGCTATTAGAGAATTGTAGATATTTTTGACGCGTAGTATGATCCGCTACTATTGATGCTGGCTGTACCTAACTTGCACCTGTTGCAAGTTCTTTATAAAGTGCAAGTGCCCAGGGCTGGGATCGAACTAGAGTCTTCTGCATCCGCGGCAGATGCCATAATCACTAGGCCACTTGGATCACGGCGGTAGGTACCGAACGAAATTCGTAACCGAATTGAGGTCGAATTTCCTAGTTCGTCACTTTTTTTTCTACCATTATCATGATGGGAAATCCCTTTGTTATCAGACCATTTTTCAAGACTCCAAAGAGATACAAATAATTTTTTTTAGAGCGACCACTCAACCTTTATTATTTATTTTTCAAGATATTTTGAGCTCCCTGTTTCCCCTAAGGTTGGAAGGTCAGATGGCAGTCGCTTTCGTAAAAACTAGTGCCTACGCCAATTCTTGGGATTAGTTGCCAAGCGGACTCCAGGCTCCCATGGGCCGTGGCAAAACGCCGGGACAACGCGAGGAAGATGATGATTACAATATTATTGGGGCATTTATTTAAAAATTGTGACCTGTAATAGCTTATAACCAATAAATTATCTATGTCTATAAGTTAAAATACGCTGCAATATGTAACACATAAGAAGGTATATATATCGAAATAAGTTAGGTATTCTCAAGATTTCCAGAGGTAATATCTAATCGAAGTCTCTCCCAGCCTGTTATAAAATAGTGCTTAAGAGAGCCAGCAGTCAGCACCAATAACCGTAGATCTCGAAACTTGAGAGGCGATCCGCGTCGAACGCACGCCGGTAACAAATGTCCCACTATCGAATAAGAGTTATGATACTTGTGAGAACAGGAGGATTAGGACTGAAAATGGCAACTTGATAACAGAATTTACCTGTTGTACGGCTAATAGGTAATAAAGGTGACCACATTTTGACTAAACTATCTCAGTTCTGCAATGGAATTCTGCTTGGTGCACATAGAACGAAATGAAGTACATATAGAAATACCGATCTAATGACCTCTCATTTCTGTTGGTTTTTGCACCAAGCTCCATACAAAGTTGCCCATGGTCCCTTCATGTTATTTCATGGTTATTTCCGAATATTGTTTTAAAATGAAAGCATAAACTTCCATTATGGTATGGTGGCGGCTAGGTTCTAGGTTAATAATGGGAAGTTAGGAACGACCCACTGGCGAATAACCGGCAATATTGAGGCAGTACCTATTTAGTACTTTAGTGCATGCAAAGTATGCTCTGTATCTATTATCTGCAGCAAGCTGCATGCGGAAAAGTGCAATAAAAACAAGACTGTAGACGAAGTGCATTCCTGCTAAAGGGATAATGGCTTCCGCGAGCCTAGACTAGACCTAGGTATTTCAAGTGAAGGTACTTAGCTTTAGAAACACTGTGAATAGACACAATTATTTAATAAATAAATAAATGTTTTTCGAAGTTTAGATGCCATATTACACAACCTTTAGTAATTCGTATGTAGAGTTAGACCAAGCTAAGTTGGCAGCGTTTTTTGAAAGCACAGACTGCGCAAGTGTTATCAAAACGTCACAATTTCATAGACGATTGACGTTTAAAATAACACTCTCACGGTCTGGGGTAAGAAAATCGCTGCCAACCCTAACTCTAGTACATAGTATGTAGTTCGATTTTTTAGGGTTCCGTACCCAAAGGGTAAAAACGGGACCCTATTACTAAGATCCGCTGTCCGTCTGTCACCAGGCTGTATCTCATGAACCGTGATAGCTAGACAGTTGACATTTTCACAGATGATGTATTTCTGTTGCCGCTATAACAACAAATACTAAAAACAGAATAAAATTAATATTTAAGGGGGGCTCCCATACAACAAACGTAATTTTTTTGACGTTTTTTTGCGTAATGGTACGGAACCCTTCGTGCGCGAGTCTGACTCGCACTTGGCCGGTTTTTAAAGATTTTAGGAATTCCATTCAACATTACTATTTGCTTTCACAGTTGTATACGTTTCAATCACGTAACTAACTTATTATTAATTGACCTCTATTAGGACAATATTGGCCATTCAGGTCACCAAATTGTCGATTATTAATAACAACTCGCCGTTAGAATAGGCCTCGGCCTCGGCCATTATTCATTTAAGCAAATATCGATCGACTACTATCGAAAACTCCTATCATTATACTGTATTTCATTACATTTTACACCTTGTGTGATGAAAGATAAAGGTGAGTTTTGATTGGAAATGATTATTAAGATTTAGTAAAATTTAAAAGTTACCTATTGCTCGATGTTGCACTCCAAAGACCATAATAGAACTAGAAAATAAGTATCTTATGTAGTTTGATAAATTTAATGTTAGTGTAAGGATCATTATTTATTAATAGCTTATATTATGTTGATCATTCATACTTTTATTTAATATTAGCTTATAAAAGAGTATCAATTGACTATTACTTGTCACTGGGTCCCGCCATTATGGCGACGATCGGTCTGGCCTAGTGGGTAGTGACCCTGCCTGTGAAGCCGATGGTCCTGGGTTCGAATCCCGGTAAGGCCATTTATTTGTGTGATGAACACAAATATTTGTTCCTGAGTCATGGGTGTTTTCTATGACATGTATATAAGTATGTATTTATCTATATAAGTATGTATCAAGCTTTCCTTAGTTTGGGGCTATGTTGATCTGTTTAAGATGTCCCCTAATATTTATTTCAATATTTATTTTGAGTTGTTATAAAAAGTCGGGTATGCATGTGTGTGGGCAGTTCGACTACGGACAGGTTATAGTGAAGACATCTTGGAATATTTATTGTAAATTGGTTGTTATTACTATTGTAACAAACGAATAAACTTACAATATATTGTACAAGAATAGTTTTCATCATCAACCCGGTAATAACCCAATAATAGCGAGTTTACACAGATATTAGTGATAAGTTTCTAAAACGGGGGTGCCGATAATTGCGTGTTATTAGGCTAATGTGTGTTATTTGCCGCTTTCAGTAAGGATATAATATGTGGGGTTAGAAAAGTTAATATAAATGTTAGGACTCAGTACCGCATATATTGTATGTGGATTAAAAACGTTACGACAACACGAAAATTAACGGTACATATGACTAAGATGTGCTCAGACTTGGTCTTTGACGAAAGCTCAGAAGTCCACACTCGGGGTTTGTCAGAGAGGTATGGAGCGCAGCATATTAGGTGTGAAACTCGGGGATCGCATCCGGAACACCACGCTGCGCTCTAAAACTCAAATAATAGATGTAGCTCGGAAAGCGGACAAGTTAAAGTGGGACTGGGCTGGTCATGTCTGCCGCATGCCGAATGACATGTGGGCAAAAATAACCACAGAGTGGGTGCCCCATGAGTCAAACCGGGGATTCGGCAGACCTCGTCGGCGATGGAGGGATAACTTGGACTCCTTTATGGACTTTGACCTTGGACCTTGGACTCATTTTATAATGTAATGTAATATTATGAAATAAATAAATATCATAATAATATCATATCATATGAGCGACTGGCCAGATGTAGCTCAAAACCGGGAGGAGTGGAAGAAGAGGGGGGAGGCTGGGACACAATAGGCTCGTAATAATAATAGAATGACTAAGACTATTGTGTTGTCGAATTTCTTTTTCGTCAGATTTTGATAACATGATGGTGGATAGATAAAGTTCCCTATTATTTAATTTAAGCGCAGTTTCACCGTATGCCCTAAAAAATCTTCCTCTGAGTTACGATAAATGTTTTTTTCGGGACAACTTTTTATTTCGTAAAATGAGGAGCTCTTCAGACCAAACAAATTTTATTCTAATCTAAAAAAAAAACAACAACAAAATAAAATAAAAATTGCCCTCTTAGTTATTATTTCAGACAAAGGAAATTTTTACTTTATTTTATGAGTTTATTGTATTTAGTGTGTGTGTGTGTAGATAGTTTTCTGTAATTTTTAATTTAAAGCCCAATCCCTACTATAAGTGCGACCTATGGGTACGTGTCGTAAATACCGATTTAAAGACACTTATCTTTTTTATCTACGTCACTAGTCACTACCCCATCCGTCCCGTTCAGATTAAACTGTCAATTCGACGTTGTTTTCTCTTTTTTACTGCAACGGAACCCTTCTTTACGGCTAAGTGAGCCGTAATTTAGGGTTCCGCAGCTGCCGCCCGAGTTACGTTGATTGTATTGCGTGGGGCCCCTTTGAGGATTACTATGTTACGTCACAAACTTACCCATACGGGTTACATGAACAAAATGAATCGTATTTTAAAGCCTATAAAAACTAAGCAAACAAAACTATAACATGTTTGATTTTAAACGAACTTTTTACCACTTATTCATTCGAAAATCAAATATTCGATTAATAATTTTCAACACATGCAAAACCAAATCGGATTTTACCCGACAGACAAAGATGGAAGGGTAATATTGAAGTAAAACTTCTTTAGGCGCGACTAGAGGGTAGCTTAGATTTTTTTTCTGATGGAAGTAACGCTAAGTAGTGACACACGCACAATAGGACACACGACACACATAAAAGTGCCAACATAGTGATAAACGTCAAAGAAGTTTTACTTCAATCGCGCGTAAAGATTACACGCACACACTTTTTTTATCTAGTGTTGCTGGTTTGTAAATATCTATATTTATTTATTAGAAGTAGGCAATAAATAATAAAATTTCAAATAATAGGTCAAGAGGCAAGTCAAAAAGAAAATCGGTTTTATCACTGGTTAGGTCTATCAATACCTACAGACGAATTCTGTTTAGTTATGGATCTGATGCAGATCTAAGTCGTGGCTTGTTAAAAATCAGAATACAATGCCTGATATTCGTAGTAATATAACACAGTGAATTAAGCAATGACCATTGGCAGACATTAAATATCTTGTTGCATGAAATTCGAATTTTCGAATTGTTCGGTACTTTAGTACGCACAAATACAACGTATTTTTCTTTTCTTATTTTTAAATCGGTTAATACTTAATCGAATAACTAGCATAGTCCAAAACGGGACAAGCCTAAAACGGAACGCTATTCTAAAAGCGTGCAACACAGAAACTCGAGTGTTGCCATCTCAACGATCTCGAAACATGAAAACCGCCGTCGCATCGCTCGCTCCGAAGCTTGAGCTCAAAAACCCAAAATCAATACCATACCAAGTGTCCAGCACAAATAGAAGATCGTCTGTCGACTCCAGACTATGAGGTTGCTACATTCATCATCGAATGAACCAAGATCAGGGGCCCCTGGAGAAAGTCTACCACGTCATCAGGTTAGTCCCAAATTACGGTCTATGCTAGAATATAAACTACATTTTCCCAACACGAATCATTCCAAATTCAAAAATGGCCAGTTCTTCGATCACCAGTTAGCCGTTCATCAAACGCGCTATACTCGTAATCACTTCCTAACCTGCTCGGAGATAAATTCGCCTTGAGGCCTCCGTTTATTTTTGTTTAGACAATATGAAGTGGCAATTAGCAAGACCTGCCCGGGACTTTCATTACATTAATCCGGGGAATAAATTGCGGGAGAGATAAATTAAGTCGTTGGTTAAACCGAGCACTTAGCACCGGAATTAACTGATGGTAATTGAAACTAGGACTGCGTGCGAGGATAGATAGTTCCTTTCCTTCTTGAAGCAATGTAGCCTATATTTAAAGCAATTTACTATTTATTTAATCATAATCTAACTTTGAAGACGGCTAAAATGGAGTGCGTAATAGTAAAAAGACAGTCAGCATCAATAGCGGAAGATACAAGTCGCCAAAAATATCTGCCACCCTGGAATAGTTTTCCAAATCCATATTAATATTATAAATGCGAAAGTCTGTCTGTCTGTGTCTGTCTGTCTGTCTGTCTTTGTGTTACCTCTTCACGCTTAAACAGCTGAACCGCTTTAGTTGAAATTTGGCATAGAGATAGTTTGAGTCCCGGGGAAGGACATAGGATAGTTTTTATGTCGGAAATCATCCCTAAAAAGTGTGATAAATTGAGAGATATTGAATTGCCTGATAATTGATGTCAAGCAATTAAGCTTACGCCTAATTTGAATTATTGCTATTACACTTTCTCCAGGCGCTAAACTTACTCTAGCTGCTGTTACTGATTCCACGCAGACGAAGTCGCGGGCAAAAGCTAGTAGGTATATATCTCTACAGTTCGCATTGAAAAATATATGTCACATTAATTGTTCCATAAAAAGAGACATATCTCTTTTTAGTTTTAGAATGCTATACACACTTTTGATGCATAGTTTGATTCGCAAATTTTATATACCTACACACCTACTGAAAAGTATATATTACTGAAACTTTCATCTATTTATTGACATATTGATATATTTATAGACGTCGTAACATCTGCGGCACAAATTGCCGCCGACATACGAGTAATCGCACGTATTTGGCGGTAAAAGGATTAAATATTGTCACTGTAAGCAAATTAAATGGAAATAGTACAACACAATTTCTACGAAAATTCACCCAGCTCTCAGAACGTGACGCGATATTGAAGTAATTCGTGTAATAGTACTGTAAAATGCTTGTTTAATAGCGTACATGCTGGTTATCTTAGTGATTATGTATTCTAGAAAATTGTCATTGAAAGCAAAAATAAATGGAACCAAACACTCAATATTTACAACACAATTTCTAAAATTCACCCAGCTCTCAGGAGCACGTGACGCGATATTAAAGTAATTCTTGTAATAATAGCATCGATTTCACCCCCGTGGGGACGCATTCGCCCCGAAGTCACCGCGTGCTGCTATTGTGTGAAAAATGTACGTTTTCGCACGATCTGTCAATAACGTAAACAAATACTTCGATTATAGTCACGCGCAAAATGAACACATAAATAAATAATACGAAGGGACGCTATTGGAAATATATTACAGTAAGTTTGCCAGTTGTGTAATGGTGAATAAATACTGTTTAAGTAATAAATTTCGTATATGCCTAATGTGACACTTTGGATGTGTGTAAATAATAAATTTTGTAACTTGTTCATGTTTATCTTCATTCAAAAATGTACTTCAAATTGTTCCGATATAAATCTTACTTTAATCATAATCATAATCACAAATTTTACACCTTACCTTACCTTTTTTTTTATATACCTTAGATACATAATTCTTGCAAGCAAACTAGTTGAAAACACATTCTTATCGTTATAATGATAATGTATAAACAAAGAAGTTATCAATCTCTCTTCGTTACTTTATAAATAGAGCAATTTTTGCGAATTTTTAGTCATTCCAGTAAAAGCCTAAAACGGCAAATGAATTCACTTTACTTAGTAGCAACAACTTAGGATTCTAAAACTTTTAATAGGTATTATTTGAATTGTCTGCCGTCTCGATTAAAAGTAAATGCCATTTGTCTCAAAATAACACGACATACATACTTTACCAAATGGGAATTCTCTGTTTGTCCTCAGTCCCGTTTAATTTAATTGTCTTTGCCATTATCTTATCTCGAATAGTTCGGAGCTATTATTCCTATTACCAAGCTTAATATAGAAGAACCAGAATACGTGTGATCTACGAATACGTATGAATTTTACGAATTTCGGGGCCTTGCAATACTGGCTTAAGTTATGATGTGTCCAAGCGATGGTCAGATCTCGCTTTTAAGCTACAGGCGACTGGGACTGGCGTACTGGTAGTAGCCAAGTATTCTTACTTTTAACCTAGCTTAGTAGTTTGGGTATTCGGAAGACTGTGACTTTAAGGGTCCCCGGCAAGCTCGGTTCTCCATACATACTTAGTTCCGCACTCATTTTAAAACGACTAGGTAGATTGTTTTGAAACTTTGTACTTACAATAGGATAAGGTATATCTATGTCTGTTATTAGTTTATATAGCTTCAGATACCATAGCTAAAAAAATACAGCGAATTTCAGTTTTTTATACAAAATTTGTTTTTGCTTTATTTCGTTTGTATAAACTGGAGCTATATAAACTAATTACATACCTAGATATACCTCATATCATTGTATGTACAAAGTTTCATTACAATCCAACACGTAGTTTTAAAAGGGAAGACCGTAATAGGCCAAAAAACTCTCGTATTTGATTACGTATTTCACTCAGACAGAGAAATTCTTTCTTCTGCTCTACCGATCTTCTGTAAGTGGAGTATGTGTACACGCAAGAGCTAGAAGCTACGAAAGAGCTTGATTATACGATCTTCCCCACAACCTTAATTAGAGTGAATTTATTTCATGTTTATCTGAGCGTTTGAGTCGCCAGTACTACATGTGCTTTAGGAATAACATCCCTTGATAAAGTTCTAAGTCGAGGCGACAGTGGCTTTAAGTTAGTAAATAAGTTTGCACCACAATATTTATTTTCATTCGCCTCCGTTGATACTTAGCCCGATCAAGATCCGTTTGTGATGTTCTGTTTTTTAAATAATGTTTTTTTTAATGTTTGAATGCTGTGTGCGAGTAACCCAAGTAAATATTAAACTGTAAATCACATGTGTTTAATTGTTGATTTTGTATACATTACTTCTTAATAAAGAATGTGTGTAAAAAGCATTCGGAACTGTTGCACCGACTTCACTCATAAAATTCCATAAAGCTTAATTTTTTTTAAATGTAGGTATGGAAAGCAAATGTAGTATGATAACCGAGACTTGGTATAACCGGCCCCGTCCAAAATCAGTAGGTAAACTAGTTGTGTCATCATTTCAACTATTCATCATAAATAACAATGTAAATAAAACACTAACGGATAACTATTATACAATTCTAGGTCCGCAAGCCTGAATTTAGATGTAGATTATAATGAAATCGAATACTTTTTATTATATTAAATAACGGTCGACCCAGATGTAAAATAAAAGAGTTATCAAAATCGAGATGAGAACAAAGAACAGAATGTTGAACGATTCGATCGCTGAATGAATGAATGGATTCAATTCATTCACCGACACCATTCCCGTCAATGTCATTGTAGTGATTGGGATTGTAAATAGAGACCTTTATTGTCAGCTGTGATTGTCGCAATATTTTTAAATTAGGTCTTTTATTGGTGAATATCGGCCATCATTTCATCGGTTCGTTATTTGGCCGTGACATTTATTATAACGATGAAAAATAAGTACTGGGAAATTTGTATACATTTCTTAGTCAGAAAGTAATAATTACAATATTTTCTAATATTTGGTGTATAATCTATCATTCGTCAAAATTTATTTTTGGATCTGGCTCCGTCCGAGCGATGTAGATGCTGCATTATATGTACAGTACCTACTTAACGAATTATACAAAGCAGTAGAAAACATTCGTGAACAATAAATAAAACTAGAAAAAATGTAGGTACTTAAGAGTTTAAATTAATGAATTTGTAAATTTAATCACAAAATTGATTGTAACATAAAATAATGCCGTACAAGACGCTTTATATCTGAATGGTGAATTGGTAAACTAATTTTAGTCCTTTTAAGGTTTAAGTAAACAAAGTTTTTTCTGGAAGTAATGTAAAATACAAGGCGTATTTTTCAGAATTTAGTATTAAATAGTTGCTCAACAGCATAGACATACTATAGTAATTATAGACATGAAACCGAGCGACCAGGGGTAAGAGAAAGAGATATTCATGTATTGACAGGTTAATGTATGGCAGCATAATCCTTTTTCTCTTTCACTCTTATAAATTTCGGTATTTCGCCATCGCCTCCTACCTATGCTGCCATAACCCGACCATGAAAAAACAACCCAGTCGGTGATAAGGACAAAGCATGGCACTATTTTCTCTTTTCTCTTATAGGAATCGCAATAAGACTATCTTTCTCTATCAAAGAGTGTCAGGCCCTTGCTCAACAGTCATTGTAATGAAAACGCGTAAAAAGGATATTGCTCAAATATGGCCGCATGAACATAAATAACATAATTAGTAGTACTGGCACATCTAAGTTGATATTATATCGGGTAAGAGCCCATTTGATTATCTCTTTCGAGACGCTCTTGACCTAAGTAGGTCAATAGCGGAAAAGAAAAACAAGTAATAAATACTGGCAGTTCACACATTTGTATAAAAGTACACCTAAATTAATTCTAACTTTGAATTACTCTGTAATGTCTCTCTACCCTACCCTACTGCTCGCCCTTTAGTTGGTCAAAGGCGAAAATTGCATATACTCGAGAACAGGGCGTTAGCCGCGTAAGCTGAAGACTCCGGTTCGATTCACTTGAGGGCTTGGTTACTTTTTCTTTAATATGTGACATCATCAGTTTATAACCTCAGTGAAGGTTCTAAACGTATACAAAAATAATCAGGCACGAGACGTTATATAAAGACTAACACTCTACAGTCTATATTATTGTCATGTCTCAGTTAGCGGTGACCTAGACGAACAATAAATTAATACAACTCCAACATTTGCGAAGGACAACAAACAAAAAATATTCATATGAATAGCAAATATTTTCTGTTACAAATAATACGGTCCACGATAAAATATTCAATCGCAATCAATAAAAAAACTATTTGCTGATGAATAGAACACTTTACAAGTTAATTTAAATTGCAGCATTTGAAAAACTACCGCAATATCATATTCGTATTTTATATTCGTTTAAAATTGGACTTTAAACGCAAGCGGTTTAAGTTAATTTTAGAATTTCGTAATTGAATGATACGACTTATTCAAAGTTTTCGAACGATTCGCGACCATTCAGCCAACGTTCCATGTTTGAATTCTTAAATTCAATTAGTAGCATGTTGATACAGGGCATCGGTGGGTGTTTTATAGTTCAACCGCTGTTTACATGCAGCGGTACTAGCATCAACACATTATTGAGTACTGGTAGAACTTATGTATTTGCAATAAGGGTTAAAAATGGTCATGGATAATAGTACCGGTGGGCACGTGTGGCGGTCGACGCACGTGTTGACGTTACAATAACAAACCGATCAAAGACCCTTTTTTATGCTGGCTGGTTATTTCAATTCGAATTTCGAATAAAACTAAATGTTTTAAAACGTAGAACGAAGTTGCCAGTGTTTGGAGAAAAAGAAGCGGACGTAAATACTTGATCCTTTTTGAAGTTCGCCGAATAAAATTAACCGTTCTTTTTAGGGTTCCGTACCCAAAGGGTAAAAACGGGACCCTATTACTAAGACTCCGCTGTCCGTCTGTCCGTCCGTCTGTCCGTCTGTCACCAGGCTGTATCTCATGAACCGTGATAGCTAGACAGTTGAAATTTTCACAGATGATGTATTTCTGTTGCCGCTATAACAACAAATATAAATATTTAAATGGGGCTCCCATACAACAAATGTGATTTTTTTGCTGTTTTTTCCATAATGGTACGGAACCCTTCGTGCGCGAGTCCGACTCGCACTTGGCCGGTTTTCTTCGTTTACGCTTCAAGATTCTGATAGTCGCTAGCGCTTAAAGATGACAGACGAATTTCAAAGCAAATACTCGTTTCTCCATTTTAAAGCTTTACATTCTTAAACTTACTAATTGGGCTGTTTTTCCTTTGTCTTCCAAAAATATTTGACAATCACCCTTAACTCGTCCCCCTTCTTACGTTTGAGAGAGCAAAAGTAAATACGGGCCCAGAATAACGCGATATAGGGCTCATGGGTATAAAGGGGGACCTGTGGTCCCCTTGGATTTGTCCCCTTACTAATGTAGATGGCGCTCTTTGTTGAATTGTAATTAGGACTTGGGTCGGATCCCTGTATCAGTGTTACAAAGGTTTTAATGAGGCTTGCTTTTTAATTTCTTTCCTTTTTTAGACTTTTTTGGCGTTTTAATACGATACAAGACGAGGGTTTGTAGACTATGATGAATATTAATAAACTACTTAAATCAGAAAGAGATTTGAGGTTTTGTAGACTATGATGAATATTAAATATCTAAATCCGAGGGATGTTTGTTTTTTGAATTTTACTTCTAAAATTAGATCGATTTCAGTTTATGCTTGTAGAAAAACGCAGGTTCTTGTCAGGGTTTTTATTTATTCTAAAACCTTCCGCCATTACCTAAATAAATAACTTTTTTTTTATTACTGCAAAACTGGCGAGCCCATTTTTTCCCCTCGTAATCTCTCTTAACTAACCTCTAGTTACTAGGCGACCAGAAGCACCGAGGAGTCCTACAAGTCAGTGTCAAGACGTATTAAGCGTAAGGCCAGGATTACACTTGTAAGTGTTACTTACGTAAGTAGGGACAAAGCTATTTGCTAGAATGAGATAACGATATTCATATCTCATTCTGTAGTATAGCTGTGTCCCTTCCCTACTTACGTAAGTAAAACTTACAAGTGTAATCCTTTTTTTTTTTTTTTGTTAGGAGGGAATAATGCATTACGCATACCACCCGGGTGCGGGGGGTGACCCGAGTGGTTATGTGGGACTCCCGTCTAGGCTAATGAGGCCCACGGTGTACCCACTAAAAAAACCCCACATGCCGCCTCGCCGCCCTGAACGCTTGCGCTTGTCATCTGCGACCCCACCGGAAGTAGGGACAAAGCTATTTGCTAGAATGAGATAACGATATTCATATCTCATTCTGTAGTATAGCTGTGTCCCTTCCCTACTTACGTAAGTAAAACTTACAAGTGTAATCCTGGCCTTACTCAACGTAACAACGACGCTGCTGTAATCGTGCTATTTTATTAATAGGAATAATTATATCGGGATGACTTGATTAGTCAATAGTAATTTAGTTATGTAATATTTGCTATTACTTCGCCATAGTAAAGAACCTAAAATGAGACCGAATATTTAGCCATTTGAGGGTAGATGAAAACATTACACGATTAAATGAAATAGGTAAAAGCCAGAACGATGAAGGAACAGATCCAGGCAGTTTTCTATTTGGTTGGTTAACTGATAAATGTAAATGTAAATGTAAAAACACATTGTTTATATTAATTCAACTACCTCAAGATACAGACTATAACTGTACGCATAGTGGCTCAGTGTTGAGGTCAAACTGACTCTGGTAAAAAAAAACTGTATAATAAACTGGATGAACTGAGCCGATAGTCTGTAGACCAAGACAATGGAGCTGAGAAGAGTAACCAGTCAATTCGAACAACGTGATTACTAGATACGAGAACAATACGAGATCTAATAGATACGTTATAGTTTAGTTCTCAACTAGTTATCTTTTGCAGTTCGATTTGAGAAACCAATTTTCATTTCACGCTACAATTATTGTGACGTTTTGAGATATCCATTAGATGTCTAAGTAATATCTTAAGCAAATCTTGAAGAGATCGTTTAAGGACATTCGGAATGGCGGAAATGTCAAATTTGACATGACTTTCTTAAATATCACGTTATCGTTTCTGTTTCATATGTAGTGAATATATGGATCATTTTCTATGAAAAGGGACCTTATTGTCGATGGCGCTTACGCCGCCGCACAGCATCGCGCGGCATTGTATTTATTTTGGAGCATCGTTTATAATGGCGTAAGCGCCATCGACAATAAGGTCCCTTTTTATAGAAAATACCACATATAGTTGATATCTAGATCATTGTTCGAATTGGCCCGTAAGCCACATCGACAGATGTGAGCTCCCCAGAGCTTTGACTACCCCTCTCTTTGCATTTTTATTGGCATGCGTAAAAATTAAGTGTGAGGGAAAGATAAGGTATGTGGTATCGAAAATTACAAAAAAGGAAATCTAAATTAATTTACTTAAAAGTTCTAAAATTAACTGTGTCTGAAATTTCATAAACGTCAATTGTTAAGTTTATATAACCGCTTGTATTTAATACAATTTAAGGTAGATTAGAAGTGAACGAATTTCATAGCAAACGGCATGAACTGAAAGTAAAAAACCGGCCAAGTGCGAGTCGGACTCGCGCACGAAGGGTTCCGTACCATTACGCAAAAAACGGCCGAAAAAAAATGTTGTACGGGAGCCCCCTTTAAATATTTATTTTATTCTGCTTTTAGTATTTGTTGTTATAGCGGCAACAGAAATACATCAACTGTGAAAATTTCTTCATGAGATACAGCCTGGTGACAGAAAGACAGACGGACAGACAGACAGACAGACAGACAGACAGACAGACAGACATACAGACAGACAGACAGACAGACAGATAGACAGACAGACAGACAGACAGACAGACGGACAGACAGACATACAGACACACAGCGGAGTCTTAGTAATAGGGTCTTTACCCTTTGGGTACGGAACCCTAAAAACAAACACAGTAACAACACAAGTCAAACAAAAGTTGGTACAAAGAGAGCGATGAAACGGTTCTTAGCATGTTTCTTTTACGATTGATTAATTTAAGTTGACTTTGCGATCCGATATTGTCACTAGGGTTTGCATTCTGTACAATCGACTCAGTTCGAGTCATTTGGAAAATTTGTACTCTACGTTTTGTACAGATTTTAAAGAGATACAGTACCGGCCAATAATATATCACCTTTGAGTGTTTTTGTATGAGCTTGTATGGAGTAAACAATATAGGTTAGTTTGTAGATTACATATTTTACTAGTTGTTTTATACAAATATATGATGAATATTGCAATGAAATATAATTGGATACTCAGCATATTAATAAAAAACCTCTATAAAAACCATTACATGAGACAAATTTTTCTCATCGCCCGTACAAAGGAACACTACTAGACTACCTAAAGCAGTGAGTTGGAAGTCACTCACAAATATAAAAATAAAGTGATACCGTAAAAACATGGAGGTGATATATTATTGGCCGGTACTGTACGAGTATAAGCAAAAGTCTGATATAAATATGCAGCGATGTAGTGATATTAATTTCTTAAAGTCACAATCTACATTGCGTTGCGTGCGTTTTGAATATTAATTAATATGAATACTACTGGAAATTAATAATAATATTAGCGCAACGAACTCATTAATCTTAAAGGCCAATTTAAATTTCATGCTCTTAGGCAGTACACACTATACAAATATATTTAAACCCATTCAACGCCATATCCCTCGGCAATGAATAGGTTAAATTAAATACTATTGTAGTTTGTAACTTCTCCGCCACCCGCCACCGCAAGAAAAGCTGAAAATTGATCTCTATTACTACCAAATATGATCTACTATTGATGTTTTTACTACTTGAGCCGCCCCACCGTCTTTGGTCATTCGAACACGATTCGTTTGACGTTCGCGTGTGGGGAGCCTAATGAAAGGGGAGCCTTAGTACCGCAAACAATGCGTGCATATGTGTGTGGAAGATCTTAGAAAGGGTAGATATACTGCGCGTGTGGACTTGGTGCAATTTTAATGGTAGGGTAGGCTGAATATTGGAAGCTATGAAGTAGGTAGCCGACTTGGATACTCAAAACCAGAAACGATCAAATTTAAATAGGGAATACTACGCGAAACTGCGTAGTGGCGCCCCACTACCACAATCTGGGAGTCTTTCGCGAAACAAGAAAATCGAAATTTCGTTATTTAAATTTCTTACATCTCTTCTTCCGG
The DNA here is from genome assembly GCF_947568885.1 of Cydia strobilella. NCBI lineage: Eukaryota > Metazoa > Arthropoda > Insecta > Lepidoptera > Tortricidae > Cydia > Cydia strobilella. Next base: position 20,292,616 of record NC_086044.1, read on the forward strand.
TAGGTTCTCTGTAAACATACCGCCTTGATGCATCAATGTCATATTTTGTTATCTCTGAAAACTTGTTAAAAACCTGTTAAAGGTACAGTATGTATAAGTTACTCTATGGTTTACTAAAAAGGCTAGTGCTGCACTCTGGTGGCAGAACAATGCAGTAATATAAGGGTATTCCAAGCATCTGCGGGATTCTTACTTCAGGACTTGACGAAGTTAAAAGCAAGAATATAGTGATCGCGCTTATGCGGGCATGGTAATATAAATACATATGGTAATAGCGACCCGTCCCGGCTTCGCACGGGTTAACAAATTATACACTAAACCTTCCTTAAGAATCACTCTATTGATAGGTTAAAACCGCATGAAAATCCTTTTATAAGTTTTTGAGTTTATCGCGAACATACAGACAGACAGACGCGTTGGGGGACTTTGTTTTATGTGTACTACCTATTGATATTGAAGTCCTTCGTAGACCATAGTTATGGTACTGGACTAAAGGGGCCGAGGAGGGGGGGGGGGACTATCAGTCCGCCGGACGATATCGGCCTGTCAGTTGTTCGGAACTGTCAACTGTTCTAACTGACAGGCTGATGTCGTCCAGCGGACTGATAGTCAGTGGGCGCCTTTAAGTTGGATAGTTTTACGGTACTTATCTTAGTTTTTTGTTCAACTTTTCAAGGCGACAAATCCCAAACAATACACAAAGCTACTTTGTTTAATGTCACAGGTCACTTGGGTAACCAGTAACTCAACGTGGGTAATAAGTTATAAATAACCGGGCGATACCAGTTTGGGTTCCCATTGCATGCTTTCGTCAGTGAAGGCAAGTAATTATTAGACGGACGCCAATGTAACGTGATCTCGAGATTCCTAACGGCCCGGCCACGACATCGCGCGGCGGCGGCAGCGGCGAGCGGCGGCTATAGGTTGGAGCGAGACACAGCGATTGGACCTTTCGTTCCCACCTAAGGCCGCCGCTCGCTGCTGCCGCCGCCGCGCGATGTCGTGGCCTGGCCGTAAAGGTGACGTACGGGTGTCCACTGCAGTTCAATTTCCTTGATAAAAGAAGTAACGTTCGCCACCGCATTACAGGCGGACACGCTATACATCAAAATCACCTGCATTTATATGTGTGAACGGCACGTCTGTACACGCGTCATGCGTCATAGTGTAAGTACTGAGCGGCCGGCAAACAGCCGTCAATCTGCTGTCGCGGGGCGAGGTAATTCGAGTCGGGGCGGGGCGGTATGTGCCTGCGTGGCCGTTCTGTATGATAATACTATTGGAAGTAACGTTTGCCAGACTGTTTATTTATAAATTATTTGGTTGGAGAGCGTTTTTTTACTGGTCTACCTGAGCGTTACACTCGCCCGTGTTCCCCTAGCATTATGAATAATATCACACAGTTATCTACACGCATCCGTCATTGATAGCCGTGCTTAACAAATGGGGGTGGCGTTAAAATGTTAACCTACTTAATTACCTGACCTGGTTAAAAGGGCGTAAGGTCTTACGCGGTATATGGCTGAGAAGCTCTTTTTAGATTTAGAATTTAGACTGATAAAAGAAAGGTTTATCTATTGTATTTTAATTGTTAGAAGATTAATGATTATGTTAAATTAAATTTTAAAGTAGGTGAAACGTTTTATGGAAATCTAAGCAAACATATATGAATTTCGTAATCACTTTTTCAGGGTTCCGTACCCAAAGGGTAAAAACGAGACCCTATTACTAAGACTCCGCTGTCTATCTGTCTCCGTCTGTCACCAGGCTGTATCTCACAAACCGTGATAGCTAGACAGTTGAAATTTTCACAGATGATGTATTTATGTTGCCGCTATAACAACAAATACTAAAAACAGAATAAAATAAATATTTAAATGGGGCTGGGCTGGGAGCCCTCCCATACAACAATTTTTTTTGTCGTTTTTTTGCGCAATGGTACGGAACCCTTCGTGCGACGGGTCCCACTCGCACTTGGCCGGTTTTTAATAACTACTACTTCAATAATGGCGAGTCAAAATCAATGCCTACTTTAGAATTGGTTTTTCTTAAATTTAGCAAAACGTTGGTTGGTGATTAGCAAAATATCAAAGGTCTGAACAAAATCGCAAATGTCAACGAAAGGATTGAATTTAGTAACAGTATATTGCAAGATATAATCACCCACCGTATCTCATGAATACAGCCTTTCGTATTTTCGAAAGTGGTCACGTTTTTTCATTTGTAGTCCGCCTCTTTCGCACTCATGAAATGTTCATAATAATATACGCGTAAGGAAGAATGCGTCGGATAACGACTCCATAGGGCGACTGGTCGTACAAGGAAGAGTGGAGGGAACCAGATCGCGCGGTAAACCACCTATGCGCTGGACTGACCAAATAAAGGATCAAGGAAACCGCGTATCTGAGTGTAGACAGTCTGCCAATACGGAGAGATGGCGGGAGATCGTGCGAAGAGCTGTGTCCGCCTCTACTACCGATGCGGACGCCTCAACGTGACCACGACCGCTCTATCAAGAGCGATACGACAGCCATCATCATCATAAGGTTATTCTCTTGTCGGTGTAGAATCTCCCAGCTTTCCCTATCCTGCGCCAGCTCTTTGACTTTTTGATACGACACGACCCCTACTTTTTCTTTCACTTGATCTAAAAAGCTGCGTCTGGGTTTTCCTCTACCCCGCTTCCTTCCTATCCGCCCCTCCAGGATAGTTTTAAAGAAGTGGTCGTGTCGTATTAAGTGTCTAATCATTTTTCCGCGTCTATTTGCAATAGTGTTCAGAATAGCTCTTCTTTCACTCACTCTTCTTAGCACCTCCTCATTCGTTATCCTGTCTCTCCAACTAGAGAAGAAGGAAAAATATAGGTACTGAAATCGCGTGCTAGACATGCTCTTACCTATAAGTATGCCTACTTATATGTATATTAATTATGTGGTATGTTTAAGCTCGTTAACATCCACTTACCTTAAGTATTTTACACGTAAGCTGCATTGAAAAGGTGATAAATGCCTTTTCATCTCCCCTAGCAATTAAAAGCGCAGTTTAATATTAAACTCTAAGTGTAAGTTCAAACATGAATCAAATGATATTTTGATGTAATTCCGTAAGGGTGGAACGCAGTCCAAGTATATACACACTTGTACAGTGTCTTGACTTTGAATGCGCTAATGATTTTCAAAGCGACTTAGCGGGCGGCAGACACGCTTTTTGGTAAATATTACAGTGAGTTACTTACATACTACAGTGTAAACTATATAGCGATACTCAAGGGACCGGACGATTTTTGACGCTATAGAGTTTTCGTTATATAGAGAGAAATTAATATTAAAGTAACTATAGGCAACACATGTCGACGTTATAGGGAGTGAATCGTTATATCGAGAGACGTTATATGGGGAATTTTCTATGAAAAGGGACCTTATTGTCGATGGCGCTTACGCCGCACAGCGCCGCTCGGCATTGTATTTGTATCGGAGCATCGTTTATAATGGCGTAAGCGCCATCGACAATAAGGTCCCTTTTTATAGAAAATACCACATATTGAGTTTACACTGTATTTCCAAAATAAATGTGTGTGGTCTCGTACATTTTTAAAAGGAAGGCACAACTTTATTTTTAGTTACTAGATTAGCCTATTCATTTAATTAATAGTTCCTAATTAAATGACTAAAATCTGGGAATCGAAATCTAATGGACGTCTCGCCACTGAAATACCACAAAATCTAGTTACAACCTTTTTTATGCAATGATTAATAACAAATATTTTATTAAATGACTATTTTTTTGTGATGAACAGAGTCCGAGATTAAGCAAACGCAGCAGTGTAAAATACGTATTTATAAGGCTCCAGCTGTCATTGATGGCGCCCCTACGCAAAACTCAATTTAGTTTGAGATAAACCCCTGCCAAATGGGCAGATGTAACGTTTTATTAAATTATTAGCTTTCATCTGCGTGAAATGATGATGATGATTGATAAAAACTACCCTTTATCCTTCCCCGGGCTTCAAAATATCTCCATTTCTTCATGTCCATACTAAATTTCAGCTTTATCGATTCAGCAGTTTAAGCGTGAAGAGGTAACAGACAGACAAACAGAGTTACTTTCGCATTTATAGTCTGCATCTTCTCAAATGATTTTTACGCTTAAACAAAAGCCATTGTCTCTTTTGTGCGAGCGATCGGCCTTTATATGCCATTATGTGTTGGCGCGTGCCACGGCGCGTGCGGTGCTCACCTACTACCTACTTCTAATATTAAGTACGTATAGAAGGGATGGACTAGTTAAAAGTCTAGGTACTGTCTCTATTGTTTCCATCGTGCTCTAAAGTAATGAAGGGATATCTTTAATACGGTGTAACTAGAGAAAGGGAGGTACGTGTGTAACTACAACTTATTGGTTATTAGATGGAGTTGCTCCCCTATTGTAATCCGAGCTTCAAATATTCTAATAAGCTTGTCTGTAATCCGCTTTTTATAAGCTTCTAAGCTTCTGTGGTTAGATAAAAGCTGAAAGTAAGTAAATTATTGAGCTTGTTAAAAGATTGAATCGTTTCACCATGTGTATTTATGGTTCTGTAAGTATGTTTCAGAAGGAAATCTTTAACTGTATTGATAAACACGCATTATATAACCTATAACTTACATGTTTGGTATATCTCTTGGTGTAAGTTGGTTTATAAATAAACAAATAAATACTATTCGAAGAAACAAATAAATGTGATGTTTTCGATTAGGCTTAATGCAGAAGTAAGTCGAAACATAATCGTGCCCACCATGCAAGCTGGGCTTCTAAGCGACATTTAAAATGTTTCTAAACACTTCGACGTTAAAGCCCGTAAATTGTAAGCGAAACTCCGAAATTCAGCTGCATTTTCATCGGCACGTGCCATAATGTTTTCTGGATGGCGTCTCATTTGCCTCCCACCCACATGTTCTCGAGGGGGCTGAGAGTTAAGCAGCCTTTCACAAACTTGTTTGCCTACAACCCCTTTGTTCCCGGCTAATTCTTCCCTGCACGCCCTGTTTTCCTACCTACGACACCTAGGCGAGACTTAAGCACCTTTAACAAAGACAATGCGAACTTTCAGATCAGTTTCTCTTCCTCCATAATATCCTTCCTTCATAATAAATTCAAACAAAGGACAACGGGAAAACGCGCCGTGAACTTCGAAGGGTCCGCTACCAAGTCAGGAAGGAAAGCCCCGAAAGTTCGCCCGAAAAACCAGGAAAAACCCGAAAATTTAAGCCCAACACCGTTCCGGGGTAAGGACCCAATATTATTCGAGGCTTTCTTTTATTCCCTTTGTTTTAGACGTTTTATTATCGTGACCGGCGACCGTGTCATACGCACGGCGCGTGCGTCGGGTGCATCGCATCATTCCATTCTGGAGACGCCCCAGATAACTCGGTAATGAGGCTAAACACAATTTTAAAACTTTTTTCCCTTTGATACAAAGAAACAAAGAACGGCCTAATTTATGTTTTGCTCGGTATCCTTCAAAGCGAAAAAACCCCTCTTCAAAAGTCATTGACAATTTAGGACAAATAGGAAAATAAAAGACCGGGGAAATTTCTAAGGACGACAGCGAGGAATTTAGTCTGGCGTTGGAGGCGAAACATTCCAATAGGAATATTTAGATCAGTACGGTTTTTACTCACTATTATTTTTATTCGCTTTTGGCGACATGTACCGTCCCGAAACCCGTACCATAAACCGTAAATATTTTGAAATATGTCTCACGATAGGTTTAAGTTCGATTATTTCAATAGGAGTTATAAAGAAAGCCAATTCGGTTTGCGTAATGCCCCTTCTGACGCTTGCAGTAAAGAGATTCCGTAATTTGCCTTCTGAGTGATTTTTCGGGATGATCAGAAGGCAGATGGCGCGATATTGGAGATCCTAGTTTTATGTGGCCCTCGCAGACAATACGGGCCGAGTCGTAAAGTGAAACAGGAATTTCTCAAAGGGATCGAAAGATTTGCGTAAATAGAGCGGGCATATGACACGAATACATCAAGGGGTCAAGAGCGGTCTTTTAAATACACATTTTATTTTCAAAGAAAACTGTCAGTGCAGATTACGTGAACGCTAAGAAAGTATAAAACGCTTATATGACAAGACACGAAGAAATTCTGTACACCTCTTTTATAACGTTAGAACACGATAACATTTTTAACAAGACAAAGCATGAAAGGAACTGGATAAAGTTTCTTGCTTAATTGACAAATAACAGGTATCTTTTTTCTTTAATGAAGTTAACGCTGAATAAGGCTTTAACTTTTTTTTCGCACAATTTGCTTTTCAATTGAATTGTAATCTTCTGTTACAGTAAGGAATTTGATTAAAAATCTCAAAAAATATCCTTCAGTTGAGGTCAGGGAAAATATTTCCCACCACACTTTGATTTTTTGTGAAAACAAACACCCATATGCCTATTTAAGGGCTATAGTTACAGAATATTTCAAATACATTTAATCTTTTTTTTAAACGAGAATTTGAAACCCAGATTTCTTAAAGTATGCACCGGACTTTACCTTTGACTAAATTTTTTATCCAGTAAAATATATTCACCTAAAGCAAATTCCTTCGTAAATTCGCCAGCATATTCCAACTCGATATATTTCCCGGCTGTCGCGAGTGAGTCTATAGCTCCGTTCGGTTAAACGGAACTCGGGATCGAGGCTTTCGTGGACTTACGGTTAGCACACTGATCCGCATGCCGTTCCGGTGTGTGACCGAGACAGCGATGTATACGGGTTTCTTCAACCGACAATAATTTTGCGCGGTAGATAATAGGTCATACTGAGAGCATTCCACGGGCTGTCCCGTACAAACGCATTTTATTTTGTGTTAGAACTTTTTTTTCGACGTTTTAAGCTGATGATTATTTTTCTGGCCGTAGTTTTTCCCATTTATCACAGAAAAAGAAACTCCTAGATCTAAATATATCTAGATGTCACACCGGAGCGGCTTGGACACCTAATGTGGAGACAGCCTTAACGTGGACTTACCGTGCCAGCCGTTTGCTGTTTATCGTTGTCATGTAGTTCGCCTGTCCTCTGCGAAAGAAGAAAATGTATTGTTAGGTTTTGTATTTGGTAAAACGTTTGTATAGATCGATTTGAATAAGTGGGCGATAGGTTAAGGGTCGGTTAAACCTGCATCCAACGTCTGACACCGTTAAAACATTCGTTAAATTTTATTTTACGGAGTTTCATAGTTCTCTGTTGTGTAATGTTCATTAGTCCCCGAGTTGGGGTTGGTGCAACCAGTTATACTACTTTGGCTGCCTTTAAGTCACGTGTTAAGAGTGACACTGATTGTTACGAAAAATGCTGGCACTCGATTAGCAGGTAGATAGGTAATAGGTAAGTACCTATAAGACCACAAAAATTCTTGTTTAGTTCCATAAAATTCGAAATGAAAAGAAATTAAATTAAATTAAATTAAATTTAATTTCATTTCTTTTTCATTTCATTTAATTTCATTTCATTTCTGGCTTGGCCACCTATAAAAAAAAAAGAGACTGACTGAGATACTTTGCGGAGATGAGAGGAAACGTGCGGGAATCAACCACAGTAGTTGCTGATGCTGATTCTCTCCTCCGGTCCGCTGAATTACAAGTAGGTATTACAACTAATGCTATGCTTGATTACTGCATGTCTCCTCTCATCTTCGCCTCAGTGGAAAGGGAGCCTTAATTTTACAGAGGTTTGGAGCTAACTTCTGTAAGTCAATGTGTAAAACAAGTAGGTAGGTAGGTAATATGGTAGTCAATTTTACTAATTACTAGCGACCCTTTACAAGTTGTACATAAACCTTCCTCTTGAAACACTATATATTTAAAAAAACCGCATCAAAATCCGTTGCCTAGTTTTAAAGATCTAAGCATACATAGGGACAGACATACATACAGAGCGGAAAACGACTTTGTTTTATACTATGTAGTGATGTATCTTATCTCAATACATTTAAAGATCAAATAAAAATTGAGGCCAAATATGACCCATCTGGCTCAAGAAATATTCATAATTTATTTCACGACGGATAACTTATCCAAAAACAAAAACAAGGAAAAATATTCTGAAATGCAAATTCAGTATTATCATTTCCGGCTTTCCAAACAAGTCTAATTTAAAAAAGTAACTGTCCGGAAAAATCCAGTTACGTTATACCAATTTGTAAAAGTGACATCACAGAATTTGTCAAGGGTCGAAGGTAGTCAGTAGTAGTAGGTCAATGACCGGAACTCACACCTGATGTCCACTAACATACTAAATATATCTTACACACCTGCTCTTAAGTGGATAGAGTGAAGATGGTGCGCCTTTGAACATCTGGGGCATGACTGCAATTTATTTAGTGAGATAGGAAGCTTATTAATCTTACGTTGGATGTGAAGGCGTTGGAACATTGTAATATTTCAAGTTCTGTATTCTTTTCATCTTACGACTCTCTATGGGACCAACCACGAAATCGCGAAAACTTTTTTGCTCTCCTATAGAAAATGAACAAGCCAAAATGTATTCAGAAACAGTAATTTTTTTTCGCGATTTCGGGGTTGGTCCCATAGTAAAACGTTGCTCAGTATAATCCCAAAACCTCCCTGGCAACGGGAATGCACTTATTTTTTAGCCACCGTGTATATTCTCCCTATCTCAAATTGCGGTTTGGTTCTATAGGTTCATTTATTTAAACTTTAAATACAAAAAATTACAAATGGCGGACTTAATGCCTAAAGGCATTCTCTACCAGTCAACTATTGGGTAATATGTTGGTGTAGGAGAGATTCATAACTCACAAGGACAAATTTAACGTCATATTTTGTATTTGTGTAGGTAAGTTATAAAATGAATATGTAATATGTATAATGTAGCCAAATATTATAAAAAGACGGCTATCTACAATCTTTACGTTAAAAACATCCTTGTTGCTGTTTGCAAACGCACTCAAACGTTTTCAACCCAATGTCCAACATAAAAACACAAGTTAAAAATACAAACAAAACTTAAAACAACATAAATATTACACACAAAGCGTTATCTTTACAAAACAAAACAAACTAATGAGTTTAAATTAAAATAAATCCATTTTGTGCACCGTGGACGGAACTGTTTTAAATAAATTATCCAGCGAGATCGGGGCCATAATTCAGGACGGTCCCGCGTCGCGGACGCGTGGACACCTTTTTGCCCTTTTTGTCCCTGGAGGTGTATTCTGTTTTTACAATTTGAATAGGGAGCGTGTATGAACTGTATACAGGGTGTTTATTTGTGACGTTTTCAACCAAAATGTACCACATTGTTGGTTGATTCTACACTGAAGCTATATGAAAATATAGCTTCAGTTGGCCCCTTATTGACAACCGACAATAAGTACCGGTTAAAAATGGCACATTTAGTCATCTGAAATAATTTACGGGCTGAATATATAGGTTTAACTGAGCAACTTTTACTATGGGACCAACCCCGAAATCGCGAAAAAAAATTTACTTTCCCATAGAAATATGTAAGGTCAGAAAGCAAAAATGTATGAAACGGCCAATTTTTTAGCAAGGCTTAAGAGCCCGTCAACGTGCTTACTAGCGCCACTGGTAAATAATTGTGATTATGTAAATTGAACGATAGATACTCAAAAATGGGGGCCGCTACGGACTGTATTTTGTATTTCGGTACCTTTTGAATACATTATAAGTTTTTACGTTGCTGGATTCGTCAATCTATGGTCCAAAGTTAAAACGGCCGTTTATGTTTGGAGTTCATAGATCGACGAATCCAGCTACATAAAAACTTGTTTGATGTATTTAAAAGGTACTTAAATACAATATACAGTATATAGCGGCCCTCTTTTTTAAATATCTATCGTTAATTTGAAATAATCACAATTATTCAGCGGTGGCGCTAGTGAGTGGCTGAACGTAGACTTTATCTCAACGAGATAACGACGACATAGCGCGACTGGCTTAGGCTAAGGCGACAACCACAGGTTGGAGCGAGACACAGCGATCGGACCTTTATGGTTGTCGCCTTGCGTGAGTCGCGCAATGTCGTGGCCATCGCGTAAGCAGTGCAATCAGCGTTAGCGGCTCATGGTGATTGGTGCAGACGAAATGCAGTCAGGAGTCGTCTCATAACTACTGATACTGTGCCGTCGGAAAGTTTCCAAAACTGCGAAATTTCCACTTAAAAATATATCGGAAACTTCTCATATTTTATTTATTTTATTTTATTTTATTTTGGTACATGGAAAACCAACATATCAGAAAACTATAATAGAATTAGAAAGCCAATTATAGGTTTTCACTTATAGAAACGGAATAAAATATCGCTGCTTATCTAAAAGAACGCTCTATCGCGAAATAGTTCATTTTGCAACTAAGTATACAGCTAGACGCGCAATACGCCAAAGTTTATCGTGAATAAAACTCCCGTGGAGTTACGTTAAAAAATGACCAGATGGCAGCTTTGTGCCGTTATGACATTGGTCTGATTGTGACGCCATCTTATGAGCGAGACCGGCCGCTGACCATTTGTGCCACGGCTGTCCGCGTCGTTACTGCGTTTGTTTGGTGAATAACGGCTCAACACGAAATAATACACGAGTGGTTATTAATTTTATTGTGCAACAGAGTAGTATTCACAAATCGTTTGACGCAATAGTAAAGAAAATCTGTGCAACAGTGTATCATTTATGGATAGGACACTGTTCAAGAAAAAGTAAGTACAAATATTTTGCAGTAAAAACAAATGAACTTGTATTAATTAAAATCATAGTTATAGGCGCGGTCGCCATTGCAAAATAATCCCCTTTACTTAATAAAAATAATTAAGTATTGTTATTTAATATGAAATAGTTCACTGTTATTCATAAAATCACATTTAGTTGCCTGACGTAAGACAAATTCAAGAAAGTGATAACTAGCATTTGCATGAATAATACTACTTTTAACTTAGCTGTGGGGCTTGTTTATTATCTACACATAGCTGAAGGTTGACGGAAACATAGACGTCTCTATAGTTTATGTCTTTTTGCATTAAATGGAAGCTTTGTTAACATAAGTTCATGCCTGTGTATTCTTCTTTGTACACTGCGTGTCAGTATTTTTATCTAGTCCCGCACGTTTGTAACTTCTACTTTTTTCTTGTTTGTGCCTATTTGGGGGTGTAATCGGGAGTGTTTGTGTTCCAATGATGTCACTCGACCACAAGATGTATTCTCTGAGCGTGCGCGCGTGAAAACGCTGACGCCGATCGCCACATACTTACCTACCTATTGGCTATAAAATATGTAAGACATCGGGCCGCTTGCATTCGTCCGCGGCCTAAATGTATGGCGGGCTGAATCAGCTCTGAACCTATTGTAGGTACACGTTTGGAGCATTACGTGTAAGTACAATACGTTATTTCAGTGTACAAAACATTAAAGTCGTTTGTTTTTCATGAACACGCAAACAGGAGAGTTGTTTCAGAATCTTCACATCAATCTGAATATTTGTAATAAAAGACGCTTTACAGAAACGTCTACTACAAACGTCGTAGATGACCGCCATGTAACCGACTATAGTAACTATTCTTCTGACGATAGTGTCAAAGACCCCACTTGGAAATAGCCCACGTCGAGATTCGCTGCGATCTTGTTCGTCGAGTGACAGTGATAACGGTGCCAGTAGACCTCAAAGAAAACGAAAATCTTACACAAATAAATCCTGTAAACTTTTGAGTGAAACACGCATGATTCACAAAACCTCATGGAACTTGTGAACAGGCACAGCCCAAATACAGTTACAGTGGAAAATGGAAAAGAACAACATGTTGATGTTAATTGGCACTCAGAAATTAGATGCCACAGAAACAGTTTAACAGTAAAAAAACAGCTCCGAAAATTTTACCGATCCCTCTTTCTAGTATATGTCTGGTTTTATATGAGCACTAAGTAAAAGTTACTGAATAGTAGGGCTCATAAGAACACAAGTAGGTACTATAATAATTATGTTCATGTTCTCGGAAGACCTGAACTCCGCTAGAACCCCATAACTCGATATTCCAAGCTGAGTGCAATGGGCATCATAAATGCGGCGGCTGCCATCACTGCAAGGAAGGTAGTAGGATCCTCCATCCACATACTCTCCGACAATAGAGCAGTCTTAAAGGCTCCAAAAAGCCATATAGTTACATCCAAACTTATACACGAATGCCCCGAACGACTGACGGAGGTATGTCATAATAACAATATCACCCTACAATGTATCAAGGAACACAGTAGATCCCGGGCTAACGATGCTGCGCACGAGCTTGCCAGGCAAGGATCGAGTGCGAGAGCGATTGGCCCGGAACCAATTCTCCAGAGACTGTTTAGCAAGGTACGCTCAATGCTGCTAGCACGTACAGGGAAACTACACACAGAACACTGACTAAACCAGACTGATTGCAGACAGGCCAAACAATAAGCCATGCCTGGCATCAACGAAAAAGTCACAAGGGCACTCCTTCAACTAGGTAGGGTCCGACTGAGTATATGGTAACCACTAACCAGTGTCATAACAGGTCATGGACTATTTAACGAACATCTTTTTATAACAGGTGTCACAGACAGTCCCCTGTGCAGAGGATGCATGGAGACAGAAGAGACGCCTCTCACGCTTTTGGAATGCAGCGGAGTGGCCCATACTGGGCAAAACATCTCGTATCCACGAGAGACCTCCTCCTCTTCCTCCTCCTCCTCCTCCTCCTCAACATCAAAGGTTTGATAGGATTCCTCGAGGAGTTGGGCTGGCAGGACTAGCCCACACCCCTGTCACACAAAATAGGCGCCAGTCGTCTATTGCGGGAAATCTCCTGAATTACAATACAATACAATTAAGACAATACAATACAATACAATAAATTTATGTTTAAGTAATTGCTGTTTTTTTCATTTCTTCATATTATGACAAGTTTAATAAAGATTGTTGTTAAATTTTGTTTACTGTTTAAGAAAAAAAAATACATTAACATAATAATATTGTAATATTTTTTTGTGTTACATAAGATATCTAACACAAAAAAATATTAAAGTTATGTTTGTAATAATGTTTAAAAAACAAAATATTGCTTTAAATACTATTTAGATTTTTTGTTTACTGTTTAAGAAAAAAAAATTTACATTAATTTATAAGATATGTAGCACAAAAAATAATACAGTTATGTTTGTAATAATGTTTAGAAAACAAAATATTGCTTTAAATACTATTTAGATTCGTGATTAAGGAGATTATTCTTATGACGCAAGCACTGAAAAGTCATTATAGTTGATAAGTAGAAAACATTTTTTTTATATAAAACGTAATACTACGGTATTGCTCATAAACTTATAGTTACTTTTATAGTTAAAGACGAATATGCCGATATTCGACATAAAAGTAAACCATTTCGTAGAACTATTTTGCGTTGTGTCCATATTGCTCAAAAACACTCGATCATACATTGAAAATTGCACGTCACAATGCTAAGTATGTTCAAATATTTTTGATTTTGAAGTATAGTTTTTGTTATTTTTATTACTATTTTTGACTTTCCTTGTACTCTATTAAAAAACAAGAAGGAAACAGAAAGAATTTTTGATTTTAGTTTATTACAATACAAGTTATGGCATGATACATTTTGTTTTTTTTTTCAAACCGCTCTCCTGAAAAAATACGTTTTTTGAAATACTGCGTTATTTTAGATAAGCAGCGATATAACAAGGTTATTGCCCACTTAATTACACATGTACAAGTTCATACAGCGCAAGAACAGAGGATCGATATGAATATTCTTGTGCATAAGTCAAAAAATTTCATTTCCGAAATGAACATTTCCTTTATTTCTTATGAAAATTTCCTGAAATTTCCGGAAACTTTTTGAAATTTACGTAACTTATACATCTGTATTCATAAGGCATTTCGCTTGCACTTATAAATGCGCGTGAGATGCCTGATAACAAGACTCAAGGTCGTATCAAAATTATATGAAAACCATATCAAAAATTTAACAGAATCGGTCTGTTTTTGTCGTACCGTGTGGGCACACGAGCTTAGACGTGTTCGCGGGCTGCTTTTAATAGATAAACCTAGCTTTTTGTTTTTTGGCCGCATTGTTATTGGATTTAGAGTTTATGGGAGATGAATGCACTGATTAATGCAGCGGCTATATTCTGCTTGTTTCAATATAATCCAAATCGATGTTTATTAGTGCGTTGCAATCTTTTTTAGGGTTCCGTAACCAAAGGGTAAAAACAGGAACCTATTACTAAGACTCCGCTATCCGTCCGTCTGTCTGTCTGTATGTCCGTCTGTCACCAGGCTGTATCTCATGAACCGTGATAGCTGGACAGTTGAAATTTCCACAGGTGATGTATTTCTTTTGCCGCTATAACAAGAAATACTAAACAGAATAAAATAAATATTTAAGAAGGGCCGTGTACAACAAACGTGTTTTTTGCCGTTTTTTGCGTAATGCTACGGAACCCTTCGTGCGCGATTCCGACTCGCACTTGGCCGGTTTTTTATTCTTCTGTTACTGATAAAACTTGTTGGCCAGACTATAAAATCAATAATCAAATGCTCATCGCAACGTTTTTGTTAGATAAGTCGCTTTCCGCTGTCTGTCTGTCCTTATGTATGCTTAGATGTTTAAAACTACGCAACGGATTTTGATGCGGTTTTCCTATCAATAGAGTAATTCTTGAGGAAGGTTTTAGTAAAGGTTTGTAAAGGTGTAAAAAGTTCGAAGCCGGGGCGGGTCGCTAGTATATCCATATTATTTGATGGTTAAATGTAGGGATCAAAAGGAATCTTAAATTAAGAATTTACTTAGAATTTATAAAATAAATTCATTTTTAATTTTTTATAATAAGTAGGTATAACTAGCAAGAAGCAAAGCCCGAACGAACGTCTAACACCATTTCTAAGAAATGACAAATATCTCACGAACATTCAATTTCAATGACAGACAAAGCAGCTAGTTATTAATAGCCGCGCTAAGAAAGTTGAAGGTATTTTCTAATTACTCCTAACGACGTCAACGCCGAGCTTAAATAAATGTTTGAGCTGAGGTGCGTCCCACAGCTCCACAGAGTCCACAGAGTCTACAGTGACAAGCGTCAAACTATTATTACGATGTGTGTTCCCATTAGAGCTAGCGCAAGAATAGTTGACCGAGCGTTAACGAAGGCACAGAATAAGTAATAGGGTGACTGCTATAGTTATATTGGCCACTATGTAGTAATTGGCCACTCCTAACAAATCAGAAAGAAACAAGCTAATTGAAGTTATTTAACTAGGGAACAAATCAAATTATTTTATCAAATATTTTGATTTGTGTTTTTTTAATAGTCACACTACTAAATGGAAATAATTAATGGGCCCTGGAGGGAAAGTACCTCAAAACCTTAAGTTAGCTCATTTTACTTAAAGGGGACATCCTTTTATTTTTAAAAAGAAATAAAACTGAATGCAGTCGCAATCCAACGCGGTAACGCAGCTGGCGTGATGGGCACCTTTGCGTCGGGGACAGCCCGGGACGGGTTTCAGTAGGTCGTTTTATACACATTTAGTTTATATTTATATTTAGGTTTAGTAAATAAGTTTAGTTTTTAATTGTGGTATTTTCTGTAAAAAGGGACCTTATTGTCGATGGCGCTTACGCCATTATAAACGATGCTCCGATATAAATACAATGCCGCGCGACGCTGTGCGCCGTAAGCGCCATCGACAATAAGGTCCCTTTTCATAGAAAATGCCCCAATTAGTTTTACTATTACCCATGTATACTTATTTTGTGAAATAAAGTAGTTTATATGTTAAGTAAGTAAAAATGTAATAGGTAACTACATAAAATAATTTTAGTCCTAAAACTTAGTTACATTCAACTAAAAAATCATCGCGTAACTTCCTTACCAACTATCCGATGCTTGATAAAAAAAATTGATATTTATTTAATAATTCACTGCTATACAATATTTTGGAATAACAGTATACTAATACTGACACAGTGTTACTGGTGCCAAAAACAAAGCTTTTTCTGATTCAATAACAGTATATCATAGTAATTTGAGGGCCGCCTCGTTGTACAGTCGCCATCAGATATATCGGAGCGGCCGAGGTGCTCAAAAATATCTGAACACGCACTCGAATCTGAACGCCCTGACAATAGAGGCGTGTTCAGATATTTGTGAGCGCTTTGGCCGTTCCGATATATCTGATGGCGACTTTACAACAATGGGTATCTTCGTCAGAGTAAAGCTCTTGTCGCGTCCAAAATCCTATTTGCTTCTTCAACGGTCATTAATCTCAACGCGTCGCTTCAATTCGGATTTCAATTCCAACAATTACTCTCACAACATCGTATTTTATCTACTATAAGACGCAAAACACCGCTCTGACCCGAGCAGATAAGATCCAAATTCCAAAAACGTTATCATAAGTCATACACGGATTTAAGAGAGCTAGATGGTGGATTGTAAATCGTCAAAGCACAATCCCTTCAGGCTTTAACATCGTGCCAACTCAATGCGCGATATGTTGGGTAAATACTTCATTGCCCTGACAAATAATATACTGCTGGCAAATACACTCAATAGCAGTTAAACTAGGTATATTATATATTATGTAAATAAATCCATTCAATATAAATTGTACCTACTTTCATAGTTATTGACTGTGATTGATCAAAATATTTAGATCACTACGGTTACTAGTATTTTTAGTCGCTTTTGGCGACATGTTTCGGACTCATCGGGAGTTCTTCCTCAGGCTCAAGTACCCGCGGAGGCCAAAAGCGATATTTTTTGTCGCTTTTGGCCTCCGCGGGCACTTGAGCCTCAAATATTTAGGTCACTACGGTTACACTCACTTACTAGTAACCGTAGTGACCTAAATATTTGAGGCTCAAGTGCCCGCGGAGGCAAATATTTTGAAATATGTCTTTAGATTGTAATTGCTCAGTTGTTCTTGACGGACTTAATCTACAACAACGTATCTTATTACATTAAAATAAAGAGTATTTTTCATTGGAATCTGGTTTGGTAGTGATATTTCGACAGCCTGCACTAGACAGCTGAGAACTCGTCGGGAGATAGGTAATGCATAAAATTTTAGCGAACGCGACGTGCCGCCATCTTTAAGTGGCGCGACCGAAATATGACACTTGCGAGCGACGGCAAGTATTTAAATCAAGAAGACAATATTATTTAAACGAGTAAATAACAATTTCAGTGCGTTAACTAGCAAATAAGAATTAAAGTGGAAAAAAACCCAAGCCAAATGAACTCCTCAAAAAAAGTTTGTTCTCGTGGCGATGTAGAACGAATGTCAAGGTGGTGTGGCGGCAAGTAAGCGGGACAAATCGATGTTTTTTTATAGATTTGTGTTCGTGAGCAGGGTTTCCAAATTTGTTTTTTAAGATTTTAGAAACTGTATAATACATTTGTATTAACCAAGTGAACTAACGTCAAGTCAGATACTGGCAGTGGCGATTTTCCAGCTACCGCGGAAATTGAAAATTCGTTATCTGCCTCTCTATCACTTGCATATACGAGCGATAGATAGGCAGATAACGAAATTTGGATTTTCGTGGTAGACCCTTTCGGCGCAAAGTATCGTGTTAATCGTTCACACGAGCAATTGTTGGCCTCTAGACGCATAACCATAATTCGGGCCAATGGAAACAGGACTCCGCGTTTCTTACTTTAATATTGCGAGGGAGGGAATATTATTTTATTAAAATTGTCAGTGCAGGTGAGGGAACTGATACCGGGGCTAAATCAAAATAACTGAACATTTCCGAGAGGAATATTCACTCGGGCGTTTCACTCCAGTTTATTTCACTCAGTTCTCCTTTGCATAATATTTTTTTCCCTTTCCTTTATTGACGTAGTCAATCGTTGGAATGAAATTCCCGGGTAATGTATTTTTTGGGAATCGTGTCGCGCTTACGGGACGCATTTCGTTGTTGGAATGCCTTTCTTATACGAGAATTGAATAAGTGCTGCGACATCCGAATATTAAATAGAACTTTATGAATTGTTGGTGCAATAAAATTGTTTGTCTAAGAACGAGATGAATAAGACAGATACAAAACGGAGAGATGGTAAAAACGTGATGTGTGAAAATTTAAGTCTTAAAAGCCCATCAACGTGACTAGCGCCACTGCTAAATAATTATGATTATTAAAATTTTGCGACAGATATTTAAAAAAGGGGGCCGCTACGTACTGTATTTTGATAAGTACCTTTTGAATACATCAAACTAGTATTTATGTTGCTGGATTCGTCGATCTATGAACTCAAAACAAAAACGGCCGTTTTAACTTCGGACGCATAGATTGACGAATCCAGCAACGTAAAAACTATTATGATGTATTCAAAAGGTACTTAGTTTCTTTACATAGTTTCTTTTAAAATACAGGCAGTGAACGTTCTCCGTTTAATTTTTTAACATGCAGATACGTCTGCGAGCGATACTCCAAATTTTTATATTAAAGGAAAAAATGGAAAAAGTTACACTTCCGGCAGGATTTGAACCCGCAACCTCCGCAATCCGTGCGTTGCTCTTAACCAATTAAGCTATAGAAGCCTACCAGAACCTTGCAAATCTTTCCATTCCTTCCCTTATGTATACACGCCTTTGGGGTGGCGTAAAGCGACATCTACCGTAAGACAATTACATCTTTTTAACGGCACCGGAGTCTCAAGTTGCATTGAGAATTCACCAGTAACAATGTGCTAACCCATACTAAAATCAATTTTTTAACATGCAGATACGTCTGCGAGCGATACTCCAAATTTTTATATTAAAGGAAAAATGGAACGGAAGTGTGACTTTTTCCATTTTTTCCTTTAATATAAAAATTTGGTTCTCCGTTTAGTTTTTATCCACTTTTATAAAAGTGTTTCTTCGCTGTAACTTGCAGTTTACACAGAAACTAAGGTACATTGATAAATTAATGATATAAAGGTTTTAAAATACCGATCATTACTTTAACGGTTCAATAGAAAATCTTACACCATTCTAATAGCTTTTAAAGAAAAGTAATCCCCAACTAATGTTGCTTAGTAAGAATAATTTAACCTTTCTCTAAAACAAGAAACGATTGGACAATAACAGGTTAAATATGTGAACAATAAAACATAATGAAGAGATAATAGATTTGTTGTTAGGAATAAATTACGATGATTATGTTAACATGAGACAACCCACTACTAAATTGTTAGGCGTTATACAAATAACTTTCTGAAGCGTTCATTTACTCCCAAACTGCTATACAATGTGAACCTTAGGATGAAAGAAACAAAGTTTCTTTTCCAATTATAGTAAATGGCGGCTATATGATGTTGTGTAAGTAAGGAGTCATTTTTGAGCTCTAAGCGTAGGTGGAATCGCCCAAGACGAGTTTAAAACGAGTTCTAAATAGATATACTTGTCCAGAAGTTAGATTAATTATCATAGGATTCCGTGCTTTTTATGAAAAGATTTTCTCATGAAACTGGGTTAACAAGCTGCGCAAATAGATGGAGTCCGAGTTTCCTCTGAACTTTACCTAATTAGGTTTTTGTGAACTTAATGCTGTACCTTACTCTAGGGCATTATTGAATTGTAAGTAAACTATCATTGAACAAGACTCAGAATTTTATACATTTTGATAGCATTGTAAATTAAATACTTGTCTTTATAACTGAGATAAAAATCTTATTAAATATAAATAAATAGACAATGTTATCAAATTGTATAAAATTCTGCATCTTGTTCAATGATAACTTACTTATATGCCATATATTTAAATATTAAAACTTGTGAAATAAAACTATGAAAACGGATTATATCGCGTATATTGAATTTATAATACATCCCGACGTTTCGAACTCTTTACAGCGTTCGTGGTCAACGGGTTTTCATAGTTTTATTTCATGAGTAACTATCGCGGTAACCGAAGACAATATTATTAAAACTTGATTGACACTGGACAGTGGCCGAGGCCGGAATCGAACCTGCGTCTTCAGCTTACGCGGCTAATGCCCTGGAACCTCTGGGTCATTCGGCCACGGCGGTACCCGCCCCAAATTCTCACAATTTTTTTCTTAAAAACACAAATCAAAATACTTAATGCAAATAATTTGATTTATTCCCTATTTGCTCGGTAATAACTTTAAAGATCAATCACGTGGGGCAATTTCCATTATACATGAGTGTATTTTTACAATGATGAAGTCAAAATTTAACTCTTACATCATCATCATCATTCAGTTACAATATTACATTGTGTTTGAAATCTTAAAACTAGGATTGGAACTACAGATTGGTTTCCGAATCCTAAGTCGATTGGTCAAGTGGTTTGGCAATCTGCAGCGGTGCATCTATCTCTTTTACACGATTACGCCGAGCCTGCGGGCAGACAAGGATTTATGATGCGATTCGCACTCGATTACTAAGTTTGATTTGTTGGCAATCTTGTATCGGCGTTTGCTTTGAGAAATATAGTCTGGCCAATCTTTTCCGTCACTAAAAAAATGCGCGAAATTAAAAAAAAATACTTACAGTACTTTGTCTGCATTGGAGTGATGACTATGTCCTTCCCCGAGTGTCAAACTATCTCCATACCAAAATTGATTTCAATCGGTTCAGCGGTCTAACTCTTAATTCCATAGCAGCAACATATTTGCCATCATACTTCATCTTTACAAAAGTAATTACGTCTCGAAATCGAATGACTAGAAAGAAATGTCAAATGGTTTTAGGGTTAAGCTGGAAGAGGCAGACAGACAGAGTTTGAGAGTTACTTTATTAACAGAATAAAAACATTATTAAAACTTTGACATTTTACCAGGCACCTTATTAATCTACATTACTTAGCCACGTTCGCGTCGAGTTATGTAGTTTAAAACAACGCAGAGCGCAGCGAGGGGCTCCAGCTACCCCCGGGATGGGTTTGCGAGGAATAAATAATTTTAGCTGCGGTGTGGATCATTTTTCATCCGGCTCGAGGCACGAGGGATGGATGCATTTTAGGTTTTAGAGCGAATATTATGAAGTAAACTGTTTGTCGGGTTTTGTTATGGAAAATATATTAAAGTACGAGTAAAAGTGAAAGTAAGTAAGGGAAAAGTGTGGACTGAACGAAGATGTAGTGACAAAAATCGAGAAAGGTATGTTGAGATGGTTTGGACACGTGGAAAGAATGAGTGAAAGAAGGCTAACAAAGAGAGTGTATAAGGGAGAGGTAGAAACGGGAGTTGGAAGGGGCAGACCTCGGCGGACTTTCTCTGATCAGATCGGGGAAATCCTGAAGAAAGGCCAGGTGAAGAGCACTCTAAACCGGCGAGCGTGTATGAGGAATGTTATGAAAGTGAAGGAAGCGAAAGAGGTATGTCAGTATCGTAGCAAGAGGAAGTCCGTGGTCTCTGCCTACCCCTCCGGGAAATAGGCGTGATTATATGTATGTATGTATGTAGATATAAAGTAGGTTTGGGCTGTTTCAGACTAGTGTTTTATACGAGCTTATAAGCTCATTTTTGAAAGCACTTGTAGGCGTATATAGACGCGCCTTTTGCGAAACGTAGCGCGCGTGTAAGCGTGTATCCCGAATCGACAACCGTATACGCGCATAAATAAAACGCTAATGTGAAACGCGTTGGGCGGACAGAATAACGTCAGTGTCAAACGCGACACTGCAGGCTAGCATGCACTGGGCCCAAGACAGAGCGGCCTGGAGAGCACTGGTGAAAAGTGTCCACACTCGTCACGTCCCTCAGCCATGAGGTTACGACAAAGAAGAAGAAGAGAAGAATGTGAAATACGCGATTGTAGCCACTACATATATTATTCGAAAGACGCATGCCATTGATTTTCATCGGCATTCGAACTTCACAGGAAATAATCTCATTTCAAAATCATTCGCTTGCCCTTGTCCCATTCACTTGGGACAATTATCACTTACCAACGCGTGGACCAACACGGATCAGGACAACTCACCGCAGAACTTTAGACATCCCAACCGAACTCAATCTAAAATTAATGAAAGCAAAACTGTCTGTCTATATCAACTCAGACTAACTTCGCTAAAGCCGAGTTCACACTAGACCACGGGCGTTGCGTCACGGCCTTAGATCACAGACGAAAAAGCAGCGAGCTTTAATTAAAGTTTAAGTCGTATTCATTATATGTATGTGGTTTCATTAGCTAGATATAAGTTAGAGGTAACTTGTTTAATTAGACAGTTCTTGCATGAAGGTTTAGGTTGAAACTAAACTAAACTTGTATTAGAGCTGAGTTAATAATAATCAATGGATTTTTTTATCGTCAAATCTGTCGCATTAGCAGCCATCGGCACGGACGGTGCCACACCGCGGGTTTCCGAGTAGAAATCTTATTCAAAAACATAAAATAACACTAAATGTAATTACTTTTTCAGTCATGTCCATTCATGTCCATATTAAGATTTTTGTTAGGAATCCCGGAATGGTTGAATTTTGGAATATGTCGCTTGCTCGGGTATCAATATTAGCACGAAGCAACTTTGCCCCCTTGTAAAACAAACGACTATCTGATATTAAATAGTAGATTGTGTCACAAGGGAGCAAAATTACATATTTACGGCGAGGGAGTACATTGAATCCTAAACGAAGCGAAGGATTCTAAAGTAGAATCCTGAGCGTAGTGAGGGATTCAAGTGTGCTACGCCCAAGATGGAAATAATTTTGCTACCATGTGACACATACTGCTTTTCACATCACCTATGAGTATTTATGATGTTTAAAAATATTATTTAAGCTAAAAAAATAATGTGCAAAAAATGTAAAAATAGTGTCCTAGAACAGAAAAGTGTTACTTTGATCCCTCCTAGCAGGGAAGAAAAGTGCCAATTTGATCCCTCCTAGCAGGGAAGAAAAAGTCCTTTTTTGAATTGGTGATGTGAAAATAATTTTAAATAACAAAGATGTCGACTTCAAAATACTGCATGCCAAAACGGTTCACCTTTTTTTTGCGACACTGGTAAAGATTAGCTTACAAAACAGCCAGTCCACTTCCTAAACGCTTCAAAATCGATAGCCCTTAACAACTTTACAGTGAGCACTCGGGGTGAGTGTTGTTAATAACAAAAGAGCATCGGCAGTTGAGAACACTCCAACTTTGAATCTTCCCGTCAACTGTGGGCCATCCGCCGGCTACCTATTCTATTACATAGTTAAAACTTTAGGCAACCTAAATTTAAGGTATATTCGTTTGGATCGCGGGAAATTTTTACTCAGTGCTAAAATACAGTTTACATTTCCCGAGGTTTTCCCGAGGGGCTACAGTATGGGGTTCTTAAAAAAAGGAGTGTACAGGTTTTTAAAGGGTCGGCAACGCGTGTGTAATATCTCTGGTGTTGCAGGCGTCCATAGGCTACGGTAACTGCTTACCATCAGGCGGGCCGTATGATTGATTGCCACCGACGTGGTATAAAAAAAAAACATTTGTTAGATACAAAAAAACCGGCCAAGTGCGAGTCGGGCTCGCACACCGAGGACTCCGTACTTTTTAGTATTTGTTGTTATAGCGGCAACAGAAATACATCACCTGTGAAAATTTCAACTGTCTAGCTATCACGGTTCATGAGATACAGCCTGGTGACAGACAGACAGACGGACAGACGGACAGACGGACAGACGGACAGACGGACAAACGGACAGACGGAGAGACGGACAGACGGACAGCGGACTCTTAGTAATAGGGTCCCGTTTTTACCCTTTGGAACGGAACCCAAAAAAACGAATTTGCGGGGAGGCGAAAAAGTAACACATGCAAGATTACTCACACATGCAAAAAGGATCTGTGTCACTGTCGAAACACGAAGACACACACACATTTAAATAAAAATTAACACATTCTCACTGACGCATACAGACATGGAAATGTCTGTTGAGTTTTTGCACATTTTGCAAGGTTTTTAACAGAGGAGTAAGTTATTAAAACGCTACCTACTCCGTTACTGTATGCTCTAAGGTTTTATATGTCGTAGTTAAGACATACCTATACGTAGTTTACTTATTTATTTTATTCTGTACGGATTTCAGACAGCCACATGTCGAACCAATTATACGCAGGTGCATGCACTTTGCTAATTGCGTATCCTATAACAACGCATCTCGACCAATACCTGCGCAAGAGTCAAACTTAGAATTCTATTTTCAAATACCTCAGGCCATTGACCTGCACATTCGCTATCTTAGGCCGTGTTCACATTGGATGCGATCGGTTTCGAACGCCGCTTCGGTGTGCAAGCGGGACATCGGGGTATTTTTAGGGTCCCGTACCGCAAAAGGAAAAAAACGGAACCCTTATATTTAGGATCACTCGTGCATCTGTTTGTCTGTCCGTCTGTAAAACCTTTAGCCAAATTTTTCGACGTGATTATGTTAATATTGAGCAACTTTTACTGTGATATCAATATCAAAATCTCGAAAAAAATGGCTCTCCCACAGAAAATGTCGACAGTTTATCAACCGAAATGTATGGACAGCCATTACGTCCGTAATAATAGGCTGCGAAATATTGTTTAGCGCTCGATAAAGCGCCGTTCATTGAACTTTTAGGTGTTTTCTCGCATTTCGGGGTTGATCTCATAGTAAAAGTTGCTTAGCGTGACTTAACAAATTCACTGTCAACGTTTTCGAAGCGCTAAGGCTCGCAGCTGATCGCAGCGTTTTCCCGCTATGTAGAGGAAAGCGACTGCAAACAGAAAACCGGCCGAGTGGGTTCCCTGCACTCAATGTGTTAAAGGTATATTACACTGATCTAAGCTTTCACAATTTTCAGACATTATTACTTTAACGGGACTTAATAGCATTACTTAAACTTAAAGGTGATCAGTGTGATAACAGCGTCACAGGGCGGACACGCTATACCTTAAAAAATCACTTGCGTTTCTATGTGTGAACGGCACGTCGTCGGTCACGCGTCATGCGTCATAGTGTAAGTTGCTTAAAAATAATACTGAGCGGCTGGCAAACGGCCGTCAATCGGCTGTCGCGGGGCGAGGTAATTCAAGTCGGGGCGGGGCGGTGCATGGCCGTTCTGTATGATACTACTATTACTTATTCTGTGACAGCGTTAAAGCGTCCGTTATCCAAATATTAGTTCAATTAGCAACACTTGCTTATGCTTACTAATCAGTGTGCTAGAATAGAAACTATCTGTTTGTTTTGTTAAGTACCTAATCTTGCATGGCCAACTTTCACCTTTAAAGGCGGTTAGGAGGCTATTGTTTAAGTATTAAAGTTTAAGTCGGGACTTCTTGGTTGGGACGAGTCTTTAAGTTTGTTTAAAGAGTAAGTAAGTTATAACTGTGTTCATTATCCAGCCAAGTTTTGCGTAGATATCTCTTTTATATTAAATTAATTTTAAAATAACTTACTTTGTAGTAAAAATAAGTACTACCTACTCGTATCAAGGCGTTTTCTAAAATAAATATTGAAAACCTAATTCTCACAGATCCTGGTGTTTTTGGGTTCTTTCAACTCAGAATCACTAGAATATTCAATCCTGATAATAAAAAAATGTCCCAAAAATTTGTATGAAAATTGTACATTCCACTACGTCACGCACATACAAGCGAAAAAATTTTTCACACAAAAATGTGACGTAATGGAATGGACATTTTGGGACATTCTTTTTAAATGGCAGGATGGAGAATGCTATCGATTTTGAGTAGAATGAGCCCAATAATGTAAAGATTTGAAAGAATCAGGTTTTCAATATTTATTTTAGAAAACGCCCATCAACACTATCCTAATGGGCTTTTTATATGGTTCACTCACTAGATAAAGCACGACTTGGGCTTTGTATGAAGGCATTCTTATAAATACTTAATAAGTAAATACTGAAAAAATATCAAGAATTATTAAATTTTATTCCTGAGCACACCAGGGACCGGCCCGCTATCCCTTATCGGGGTTTTATAAGGGTATTGCATAAGGCTTAACTCACCATACCCTTTGCCAGACGAAACCCTTTGTTTTGGTTTTAAAAACCCTTATATAAAGCTACCACATTTGAGTAATCGGTAGCCCAAATACCCTTACAAAACCCTTATCATCCGCTCACCAACACCTTGCATATTGCTTATAAGGGTTAGCCTTATAAAGGGCTTCCCTTTTAGCATATAAGCGTGCTAATTTAAGTCGTCTACCTTGTTCATAAAGCACACATTACTTCGAATCCGAGCGATCGTCGGCGGCGACGGTGGCGTTCTTTGACTAGGCAAGTATTTTCTTTCCTTTTCATACACTACCGTAGATATATACTAATCCTGTCTCTTTCACGCAAAGGGAAACCTTTATAAAAAGCGCTTAAAGATAAGGGTAACCCTTATTAAGAGCTAGCCTTATTTATGGTTAGCTTTTCGGTAAGGGTTAGTCAAAGGTAAGGGTATGAATGGGCTTGCAGCTCAAAAGGGAAAGTCTTTCAATGTGTTAGCCGTGTTTAAGTGTCGCCCATTGAAAGGGTTTTATCGCGGAAAGGGTTGTCCGGTCCCTGGAGCACACATGGCTTGCTGTAAGGTAGACGTAGTAGTAAACTAGAGTCGGTTGAGAAACGAGACCTGCTGAGGAGAACATCAGGACATACGAATTCTAAACAATTTTAGTACTTCTGTTGTTTGTATATTTTTTATTAGTTTTTTTTTTGTGTAATTTGACATTGGGACATTCTTTTTAAATGGCAGGATTTTTATTTTTGGTGAAAGTCGCGGGAATTCGGTGGTTGCGAGCGGCACAGGATCGGTCGGAGTGGCGAGCCTTGGGGGAGGCCTATGTCCAGCAGTGGACGTCTATCGGCTGACATGATGATGATGATGATGATGAATTTGACATTTATATTTATGTAATTGTTTTTTGTAATTTTGGGTTAATTTTATTGTTTGTAAAAATTTACATGTAAAAGTGCCCCTGTGGCCTATTTGCTGAATAAATGTTTGATGTTTGATTTTTCCCCAAGCTGAAACGAAGACCTTCGCTAACGCTCGGTCAACTAATTCCCACGTCCACAACGTGTCCCGTCCCGCACTATGCTGTCCCGCACACTCCGCTGGCTCCACAGAAAACCAGCGCCGTTGACCATTCTAGTCGTACCATGGAGACCATTTTGGCTTCACATCTCTATTTCTACTGTTTTGTTTATCTTTGCCTTATATTTGCTATATGTGTTATTTGTATATCAATACAAAAAAAAATGACGAAGCCTGTTGCGGATATCA
Source organism: Cydia strobilella (assembly GCF_947568885.1). Classification (NCBI taxonomy): domain Eukaryota; kingdom Metazoa; phylum Arthropoda; class Insecta; order Lepidoptera; family Tortricidae; genus Cydia; species Cydia strobilella. The sequence continues at coordinate 20,319,864 of NC_086044.1, forward strand.
TCATTGGTATTTTTGGGACGAAGCATGTTGCTGATTTGCATTTGTAGCCACCTGACGAAGCCTGCGTTGCGGATTTTTTACATGTAACTATATTATGTTTTAAGATTTTCTCAAATTCTGTATTTTATTTAAAATTAAAATTACTATACAAATAACACATATAGCAAATACAGCTTACCACCACCGCAACGTTCTTCAAAGAATATGCAGCCTAGAGGCGCGCGGGTTTAGCGCTCGATAAAGCGCCGTTTATTGAACTTTTAGGTGTTTCCTCGCATTTTTTGAGAAAACTACTAGAGTTAGACCAAGAAAAGTCTGATGCGATTTTGATAGCATACGCAAACACATCAGTGTTGTCTGAATAAGTTATTTCTATTCTATTCTAATTTTTATCAAGCAGCGATACAGCTGCGTACGATACTACAAACTTTTATGCGTTATCAAATGCGTTGAAAATAAAAAAATCACTTTACCGTGCGGTGAACGGACCTGTTCTGTACTTTCTGTAGTGTGGAATCTATTAAAGGCAATCTACGGCCGTCAAGCAAACGAGTCAAGCATCGATAAGTCATGCGGGGCGTCACTATAAATCTCGCGATAGTGATGCCCACGGTGTCGATAAGTGTGGGCCGCTGATCCGAAGTATAAGGTTTATGTTTAATTTAGTCTACCAATAATATGGACATGGTTTACATGGTTATTTTTTATAAGAATGGATGTACGTCTGTATCTTCAGGTAGATATAAACAATGTGTTTTTAGCTTTTCGGGTACTTGAAACATTTATCAGTTAACCAACAAAATAAAAAACTGCCCAGATCTGTTTCTTCATCGTTCTGGCTTTAAAGGGCCCTCCACACTCATGCGCGAATCGCGGCTTCGCGCCGTGATTCGCGCATGAGTGTGGAGGGCCCTTAACCTATTTTACCCACAAATGGCTAAATATTAACCTGACATTTTAATTGTAATATTTAAGGAATTTTTATTGAAATACAATTTAAAATTAAATAAATAACTACCTAAACATAGAGTATAAAAATTAAACTAACCTAAAACATTGTAATTAGATTATTTAGATTATTATTTTAAGTTAGTCTAAGATTTTGCATGCCATATTGTGGTAGACCATACATGCATGTAACACTTAATAGCTACACTATGTACCTATAACATCCCAATGACATGTAACCATAACAACTGTGTATGTTCAAGCGAAATAAATAAATTGAATTGAATTGAATTGAATTCGATCTCATTTTAGGTTCTTTACTAGGGCGAAGTAATAGCATATTACAAAACTAAATTACTATTGATTAATCAAATTATTTCGATTTAATCTTAATTATCATAATAGCACGATTATAGCAGCTTCGTTGTTACGTTGAGTAAGTAATAATATCGTAGTAAAAAATCTGTATGTTTTGGCACATAGAGTTAAATTAATCGACCTGAAGAATTTTCATGCCCATAAAATACCTAATTTGTGGTTTGTTTACATTCTTTTAAATACCTAAAGATACAGACTATAGGTACCCCCTATTTTATTCAGCCTGGGCAAAAATGCTTTCGTATATCCGGATGTTCTCCTCGGGTTACTAATGATTTACCAAAAAGAAATTGCCAAAATTTCAGATCCCAAAAAATGTTTCCCAAAATTTCATTTGCCAAATAAAGATTTGCCAATATTATTTTTCCCAAAAAAATGTTACGCAAACGTTTTATTTAGTTTAAGAATGTTAAGGCAATGAATCACTTACCAAGTAGTGTTTTCACCAATTTACATTAAGTAAAATGTTTCAGTTGGCAAAACATATTTTGAGAAGGCAGTAATCTCAAGCCTAAGGTCCAATTATGAAGGGGTTTTTTTGCAAGGGTGTTTTTTCCACTTGGGGCAAATTCTAAACAGGTAAATGGGTGTGTAATGAAACAATTTGTTTATGTGTAATGTTTACTATACTCGATTTCTGTGAGATAGCAGTTCTAACCTAACCTAAATCTACTTTAAAAGCAGTTCGTTTTGTGTGGGGTCGCAGTTCTAACCTAACCTAAACCTACTTTAAAAGCCGTTCGTTTTGTGTGGGGTCACAGTTCTAACCTAACCTAAACCTACTTTAAAAGCCGTTCGTTTTGTGTGGGGTCGCAGTTCTAACCTAACCTAAACCTACTTTAAAAGCCGTTCGTTTTCTGTGGGGTCGCAGTTCTAACCTAACCTAAACCTACTTTAAAAGCCGTTCGTTTCTTGTAGGGTCGGAGTTTTAACCTAACCTAAACCTACTTTAAAAGCTGTTCGTTTTCTGTGGGGTCATAACAAGTAATTTGACTAAATGTTTATTGTGTAATTTTTTTTTGCCTTAATAAAACATTTAGCAAATGACCAAATGCTTAAATGTTAATTTTCGTAGTAATATTCTGCTTAAAGAAAATTTGACCAAATGAAAATATGCGTATTGTAAACTTGCCAGATAGCATTGACAAATAAAACATTTGCTAAAATTTGTTTGGGTAATGAAATTTGACCAAATTCTTTTTGGGAAAACGGCAGGATCCCGTTCTCCTCAGGTACAGGTCGAATTCTCAACCGATTCTCGTTAAATTTTGTGAGCAGAGGGCCTACCGCGAACCACGTTCGACGTGTTGCCTCTCTTTCGCGCTTGTAAATTCGTACGTAAGTGTGACAGGGAGGCAACACATCGAACGTGGTTAGTGGTAGGCCCCCAGGTTCGATGATTAAATAGATTTGTTTGTCCTTTTGTTTTCGATTTTTTTTAAATGGTTAAGCAATATTTACATTTACTCAGTTTTAAGCTATGCTCGCGAGGTCTACAGCGCACAGAGCTACTAGTTATATAATTTGTCTGCTTAGTTACTTCCACAAAGACAGAGAGAGATGATATGAAACGAACGCAAGTGAATTATGAGATGACGGGCGACAGAGAGGTATGGAAGAAAAAGACGTGCTGCGCCGACTCCAAGTGGATGGGACAAGGGCAAGTGAATGATGAGTTACTTCCACAAATGTCTATAAGCATGCAAGCTTAGCTGTATTGTAATGAGTAGCATTTGCCCACGCATCTCTCGACAAGTGTAAACTAGGCCTACTGATTATAAGATTAAGCGTAAGGAATCCATGTTGGATTTAATTTACTGACACGACCCGCTACAAATTGAGAGAGGCATTAAGTAATTATAAGAAATATATACAGATGTACGGATATGATAATTTTATTTTGTTTTGGTTTCTTGGAAGCTACGGGGTTATGGCTTTATAGCGTGATGAATACGATAAAACATTTGTCTTCTTCTGACACGATTTAATAATAAAGTAACAAGAATCAGGTGATAATTCTGACCATGACATACGTGTAATTATAATAGCAAGGTACGCCTTGCTGTTATAATAATATACACGGTGTTTCATGACTCACTGAAAAGTGAAAACTTTAAAACAGTTTGTTCAGAATCGATAGGAGAATCGATTGCGCTATATTTAAATGCGGGATTTTTTTTTAATTATTTTTTATTATTTTTACATGCCCAGTCTACAAGTTTGTAATGCAACAATATCAGTAACTAACATTTGACACGTTATTTGTCAATGAGAAACACTCTTAACTGGCCATTGGGAAACCCTATCTCGTTGCAGTAAGGTATGCAAATGGTCAGTTAACAGTGTTTACGATGGTAACTAGCAACTAGCAATTGTTTGACGTCACTAAAACGGCGAAGCATCTTGTGTAGAATTACCAGTCGAATAGAATTGTTAAGAAAACTAAACGACGAATATTTTTTTAAATCTTTATCGGATTAAAGAATAAATACTCAAGATGAGTTCAAAATAAAAAAAATCTGTTGGGGTGTCTCAGGTTTTCAGTGGCTCAAGTAACACCGTGTATAAAAAAGTTCAAGAGCCTTTTATACATAGGTAAAAAATATACAAACTTACCCAAGTCAAATTTTTCGGCCAATTTGGAATATGCAACGTCAAATCGTGTATAACATACGCGGTTTCACGTAGCTACGGACATTTAGGGTGTCCGCTAGCTGGTACGGTTGCACAGAGCGGATGAGCGGGTTAACGATAAATAGTATAATAACAAATTTAAAAAAAGTACTAGGTACAGAAGGTTCACTCTAACAAAACGCGTATATTACGACAGATATGGCCGCGACAATTACTATGTCTAGACACCAAAATTGGTGTGGGCCGCATGTACTTGTAGCGACGCGACGAAATCGCGGGGTGAGCCACACCTGGTATGAGCAATGTTCACTGGCACGGACGCGTGGCGACTAGCGATGCTCCGTGCACCCGCCCCAGGTAGCGGACGGGCGTCCGCAGATTTTGATTTGAGGTATACTACTGTCTTTATTATTTATCTCCACGGGACTTAAATTTACCTCCGACGTTTCGAGGACGGCGTTGTCCCCGTGGTCTCGGAGAAGACTGGCTAAAGTTGACATCAACATCTTCTAGGCGCGCGAGTTTTTCGAACTACCCGCACTTGGTCTTGTTTATTAACTTGAACGTTTTGCGCACCAGGGATGCTACCGGGTCGACACACAACACTCACAATATTCGATTTTTCAACTTTCGATATTTGGTTTCGCTTACACTTACTAATGACTGGGTTCCATGTGGATGAGACGTCGGAGGTAAATTAAAAACTATTTTACGCGATTAAGTCCCGTGGAGATAAATATAATGAGTAAAAATCTTGAAAGTTTAAATCAGTGTTATACTACTGTCTTTACCGTGTTTTTTTTTCTTAGTAATTTCCGTAGTTACATACCTGAAAAAGACAAAAAAAGGTTTAATATTAGTGTCAAGTTGTCGTAGATTTGAAGTAGTATGAAATTGAAAGTAGTATGAAAATTAAAGCCAGGAGGAGCTCATTTGTCTTTGAGTATGAATATAAACATTTTCTGTTCTAAAATAACGTCAAAGTATTCATGTAAAGTGATTTTTGCTATCGATATCGAAAATGTATCTTTGTTGAACAAAAAAAAAATACAATCAGTACCTTGTGAGGGATTTGTGTCGGCGGCTGAGGGACAGGGGGTGCGACCCTCGGTCCGGATCGTACCTGGTCCAACAGATCTCTTTGGCCATTCAGCGCGGTAACGCTGCCAGCGTAATGGGGACATTTGAGCCAGGTGCGATTCGTGACGGTTATTTTATTTTAACAAAAAAAAAAGTGACGAAGCCTGTTGCGGATATCATCATTGGTATTTTTGGGACGAAGCATGTTGCTGATTTGTATTTGTGGCCACCTGACGCAGGCTTCGTCATTTGCGGATTTTTTACATGTAACTATATTATTTTTTAAGATTTTCTCAAATTCTGTATTTTATTTTTAATGTAGTGAGCAAATTAAATAAATTATTTAAAAATTTTAATTGAATCAGTACCTATCTTGCCTAATTTAATAATCAGACTAAATAACACAGCTTTTACTTGCTTAACCTCAATAGAAATGGAACAAATAAACGCATATTTCTATTAAAGAATATATAAATCCGACTAAACTGACTGAAACGAAGTATCCAATAAATACTTCTAATTACCTCTTTAGTTACCAATCCCGATTACCGGGACACTACTAATGAGGCGAGCTAAAGACGGACCGACAGACGTAAAGGACAGCCGTAAGGGACAGAGGACAAGCAACCCTCGTCAGCGGCCGGTGGGAAAACGTTGTAAAAGACCTTGCAGTAAGGTCAATGTATATATGTATATGAATGACATTATGAAGTGTGAATTAATTGCAAATTGTACTACGAATCCATTTATGCATGTGACTGTTTGTGTTCTAAATAAAATAAAAAATGCGTATTAGATCTACCAATGGAAAAAAATAAGCACTACTGTTAATAGTGAAATGATTTATGATGTTTTCTACCGCTACTACAAGACCAGTTTACCTATTGTATTTTACCCTCTTTTGCATTGAGAGTATTGAGAATACTGAGATGCGACCTTTGACGCAATATCGGACATTCGTAGGCTTATGACTAATATATTTTACACAAAAAAATATCTGCAGTTCAAGTAACGTCAACCACCAACACTGTAAAACCAACCCGACAAATTGCAACTAAAATCGAATTGTCCAACGAAATCAAACTTCATATTACTTGGCAAGTTGGCATGCTTCCACCCGCCTCAGATCATCCGTTATAAAACCCCTATACTCCAAAACGTCGTATGACGACTTTTTATAACGTAATAGTGTCCCTTACGTCTTTTTGGATAGAAATAGCGTAAGGTGGAGTGAATTATGCAAATACAGAGTGGAATTTACTGCATGTAAGTTGGTAAATAAAATTTAAGTGCTGTTTAATTTGGTGTAGTGTTTGTCCATTTATATAGTTGCAGGTATTTAGTGACATTGTCCCCATTTAAGCAAGATATCGATTTCCAAATGTAATTGTATTGATTCGTGTGCATGCCTTCTATCGCGAAATCAACTGAGGATCGTGACACACTGACAATCAGATTATTATAAAATGGATTTTAGTTACATATCTACCTATAGTTTACTCACTCACAGTTACAACGTAGAAAGAAACTTTACTAAACTCTATACAACCTCATCGAAATAAACAATATTATTCGAACCTCGATTATCCGAACCTTAATTATACCATAATAAGATAGAGCGGTACTGTCATAGTAAATTTTGTAACCACTGTAAATTCACTGCCATCTATCGACATACTTTAAAACTAAAAATGAAGATTTATAAAAATACGATAAAATGTATTCAAACATGGATAAATGTTTTTTTTATTTGCATTAATTATTTTTATATGAGTTTGACCCATGTTCTTTCACTGATATGCGTTAAAATTATAAATAACAAACGAAACCGTCAACGCCTTCTATACGAGAGTAGGCCAAAACTAGTGGCGCCATCTGATCGAGAATAAAATTTTCGTGATTTTCGAGGCACGTTTTTTCCTTAGACTGTATCCATCTATTACGGAGTTATATCTATCTTTGATTATACCAATACTGTAGCCGTCCGTAAATTAAAACATAATTTAAAAAAAATGTATGAGACTCAATAAACTTTTTACTGTCCTGGTTTTATGTAAAAAGGTCTTGTTTTTGTTTAATTTCGTTTAAAAAACCCACATCTCGATTATTGGACCTAGTGTCGGCCCCAGTTTGGATAATCGAGGTTGTTTTGTGTTGATGTTTGAATTTTACTGCTCAATAAATTGTGTAAATATTTCATTACATTTCCAATGCAAACTATTAGTTAATATTGTCTTCGGTTACCGCGATGGTTACTCATGAAATAAAACTATGAAAACGGATTATATCGCGTATATTGAATTTATAATACATCCCGTTTCGAACCCTTTACAGCGTTAATTATAAATTCAATATACGCGATAGTTTTCATAGTTTTATTTCAACTAACCAAACCAGTTAACCGAAATTAACAACTATACAGCTCCTAGTTCATTTCTGATTAACGGTGAAATCAACCATTAACAATATCTAAATAAGCGATCTCTTCCACAGACAAGTTCGAATACCGGTGTTGCAGGCGTCCATAGGCTACGGTAACTGCCTACCATCAGGCGGGCCGTATGCTTGATTGCCACCGACGTGGTATAAAAATATAATACGATTTGAATATTTTGTTGTTTAAACGACGTGATTATTGACTTGGTTTAGATTTTTGATACGATAGTTTGATTAAAAGTTAATAAACTTACGAGCCAATTCGAACAGTGATCTAGATATCAACTAGATATGAAACAGAAACGATAACGAGATATTTAAGAAAGTCAAAATTGACATTTCCGCGATTCCGAATGTCCTGTTGAACGATCTCTAAGATTTGCTTAAGATATTCTTAGACATCCAATGGATATCTAATGGATATCCCAAAACGCCACAAATAATTGTAGCGTTAAATGACAATTGGTTTCTCGAATCGAACTGCAACAGATAACTAGTTGAGAACTAAACTATAACGTATCTATTAGATCTCGTATTGTTCTCGTATCTAGTAATTATCACGTTGTTCGAATTGACCTTTCTCAAGTCTAACAAGTCGTTGATAATTTAGTTTGCCCTTATCTGTTATTTTCACATTTGTGTTCATTAGAAGAAAAAATATAACAAAGGTTTGCTATGCTATTGCTATTATTTAATCATAAAAACCAGCCAAGTGCGAGTCGGACTCGCGCACGAAGGGTTCCGTAGCACTACGTAAAAAAAGGCAAAAAAAACACGTTTCTTGTATGGGAGCCCCACTTAAATATTTATTTTATTCTGTTTTTAGAATTTGTTGTTATAGCGGCAACAGAAATACATCATCTGTGAAAATTTCAATTGTCTAGCTATCACGGTTCGTGAGATACAGCCTGGTGACAGACGGACAGACAGACAGAGCGAAGTCTTAATAATAGGTTTACCCTAAAAACGAATAAAATTGTAAATGACTATTCACATTACAACTAAAACTGTATGAGAAAAGTCAATATTGAATAAGAAAGAATAAAAACATAAACGTAAATAGGTAGAGATAGATATAGGGGCTCGATTTGAAATTCGAAAACTTTGCTTTCTTCTACGTTTGTGCTTACGAATAAATTAATATTCTGTTCTATTCTAGTAGAGCACTTTGGACTCACAAATTTTAATAATACAAAACCATGTTCAATACTTGAATAAGAAATACAGTAAATTGTGAAATGGCATATATAAATGCACGTATAATTTATCGATAGTTGCGATAGCTCAGGTGCGGTAAAAACCTATCACAATTACAAAAAATACCATTAAAAACGTAAACATAAAGTATCGCTTCTCCACGCCTTTAAAAAGTAAACAGTTTCGACGGCATCAAAATAAAAGAGCGAAGGCTCCAACGCCGCCTAATTACCCCCAAAACAAAAGCAAGTTACACACGCGTTCCTGGCCGGTCCGAATCTAAAACAAAGCCTGCGAGCCAGTATCATTCAAATCGCTTAACGAGTCAAGGTATACATTCCTGTATAGACCGTGCATGTGCGTTAGGGCTAAAATGTTGGAGCCGCACACATCACGCAAGCGGTGTGCCATCTCACATAAGGGTCTTTTGATTACAACGTCTCGTCGTCTACGCACACGCATCCGATGTATACACAGTGCCTAAAAAATAAGTGCATTCCCGTTGCCAGGGAGGTTTTGGGATTATAGTGAGCAACTTTTACTGTGGGACCAACCCCGTAATCGCAAAACGACGAGACGTTGTAATTGTAATAAAAATACCCTTATGTGAGATGGCACACCGCTTGCGTAATGTGTGCGGCTCCAACATTTTTGCCCTCGCGCACATGCACGGTGTCTACGCACACGCAGTGGATATGCGCTCTGGCTTTAAATGTGCCCTCTCATAAACATTATTATTTATTTATTTATTTAAACTTTATTGCACATAAAATTATAAGTACAAATGGCGGACTTAATGCCATAAGGCATTCTCTACCAGTCAACAACTGGGCTAAAAAGAGATGGTTGTTAGGTGCAGGATTAATAGGTACTCGAAAAATAAAACGATATTCTTCGACATCAACGTTAATCGATATAGATATTATCATTGCTTGAAGTCAGGAGGCAAGCTGCATTGCGGATTGAAGACTTCATTTAATTCCACACAGATTGCCAGTTACTTTTTTTTGTGATACGCCTCGCTTGCCAAGCTTAAGTCTGTTTGGGGGTACGCGTGCATAGTAAGCGATCGGAATAAAGTCTGTGTTTACATTGCGAGTGCATCAGACAGCAGTACACGAAAATAACCGCGCACGTAAAACGGAACGAGCCGCATATTCCTGGCCATTCGACAAACGCAGAGTAGTTTGCAGAGGGTGCCTTTGGGAAACGTTGATACTGATCTTTATCTCACAGAATTCTCACTGATCCTATAGAGGATAAAATAGTAGCCACAGAAATAAATATAAGTACCATAGAAGACGCCAATGCATCTTTTTCGCGTGTCCGAACCCCGACTAAGCGTCGCGGTTGACCGTCGCTCTTTACAGTCCAAGCGCGTCAGTTGTTGCAGCCGGACGTCCGTGAAAACTTAAAAAATGCTTCGATGCATGATAATAACTTGAAATAGCCCAAAAATTGCGAGCACCCAAATGCAAGAACATATTTCCTATCACAGATAAGTAATTTTAAAATTATAATATGCGTAAATTTTGTATGAAAAAGTCGGCACGCTTGGTTTCAATTCAATACCACCTAAATACCACGATTTGTATTGAAACTTTCAATACAAATCGTGGTATTTGCGTCATCTAGCGTATATATTAAATCTGTGATAGTAGCAGTTTTCAGGATGGTGTATAGATGAATAAACTTCATCTTTGTGGATGTTAAATGTGCGGGTAAACTAGTAGTGATATATTAATTTTGTATTAAGCAAAAACGTCTGCAAACGATCCATATACGCCTCCTTAAGGCGCATATGGTGGAAATATTCGCTGTCCTCGAGTGAAGTCTCGGTGGCTCAGTTGGCAGAGCGATGGGCTTTTGATCCAGTCGCGAGTTCGAGTCTCGTCTGAGAAAGTGAATTTTTCACTTTTAATTTATTTCTAAGTTTTAATAGTGATGATACTTTCACGCTACGGGCAAGATTTCACTTTTTTCCATTAATGTTAAATTTTTCTCAAATTTTAATTCTGTTTGTGAACGATTCGGTTGCGTATTAAATAAAATACCTTATGATAATATTCGTCAGTTCGTGTATTCTTGACATGAAAGTGGTTCTTAAACCTCTAAGCAAAACACAATGATAATTTCTGAGTGCCTTTTAGCAAAGTTTGTACTTAGCCTTTTCGAAGACTTTCTGACTGATCTGACTGACTTTCATTGTACATACAATATCACAGAACAGCGAGTTGAATTCGTATAGGTATTGGTGTAGACTGTAGGGAAAAAACGTAATTTTAACTAAAAGCCAGGAATTTAAAAGGCCTAGGATAATATTCCGTCGGTTCGCCAACGCGTGCTCCCGATGATGCTACTCGGTATGGAGCGAAACATGTCGAACAACTTTCGACTTAAAATACGTGACTGACCCGTTTTGATATATTTATCATAGTTGGTCAAGCAAATTTTTTCAGTAGAAAAAGGCGCGAAATTCAAATTTCGATCCTTCGCGCCTACATTTTTGTAATTTTTTTGCCTTTTTCTACTGACAAGATTTGCTTGACCAACTATAGTTTGTCAAAGGACTGTCTCATTTCAAATATAGACAGAGATAATCATACTATCTTTGTCTTACACTAGTACTATAGCACCCAAAAGAAAAGGATGATATGAGTATCGTTTTTTTAGTTCTTATTTACTGACAATTTAGCTTGACCAACTATATATGTCTGTCTCGCGGAAGTATTGTTATGAAATGTACCCTCTGAATTTGTCTAAAGTATAAGCTGTGGCTGGCAGCCACGACGGCGCTGCGAACGCGATTATTGCAGCTCCAATGGCGCGATTAACCCCCAGCGGCGTGCTTTTGTCGTCGTTCGAATTTCAAAACGTACTTTTCCGATGGCCAGTAATAGCCGTTGCGATAAAACCCGGCCGGTTTTAAAAACCGAATTTAAAATTTTCCTGGTTCTTTTTTTAGAGCGAATGAGGTAAGGTAACGAAAAAATATTAAAGTTTGTTGATATGCAAAAAAGCAGCACAGCAATATTATTTGAATTTGCCCGATTTCAATTATAATCTTTGTTAAGACCTATCTTAACAAGTAACAGATAAGTAGGTATTAGCATACCTAAATACCCACTTACCTAATCTAGATTGATTAAGTTTCTCAATCGTCTGTAGGTGGCACCACAGTCCTATGATTTGTAAAGGTGACATCTACTGAAACTCTTGTGTACTAGCATAAGTACTCTCTAAGTTAGCCAGGTCAATATATGTTATAGTTCATAACCAATCCGTAGTGTCATAGTGTGGCACTGTACTTACCTATATAAGCTTCTACATGTATGTAGATCGAATCACTTTTTCCAACCAGCCTTCTGTTAACATTAAACCTAGATTATTAGTATCCCTGCTTTCATTGCTCGCCATTACCTCCAACGCAAACAATCTTAATATAACGTAGAACGTATGTGTTATTATGTAGGTTTACGCAAAGAAGGAAAACAATAGAATGATTTGATCAGATTTTAGGCTTACGTTATGTTACGTACCTCTATCAGAAAGAAATAAAACGTATTTATTTATAATAAATATTTCTTTCTACTGCTTTTTGTCTGTCACTACGGGATCAACAAGCCCGAAAACGCAAACAAGAAATGTGCTGCCTCATATTTATACATTTCGGCCAATGATATTATTATGTCTATATTTTTTTAAAGCAGATATTTCTCGCGATTTCGGGTTTGGCTCCATAATAAAAGTTGTTCAGATCTACATATTCACCCCTCAGAATATGGTCAGACATAACAAAGTCACCCTGTGTACGTAATTTGTGCCCAATAAGCCAATGATAATTGCAATAAGTACCAAAGTGCCAATTCCATGTTAAGAGACAATTAATTTGCCTAACACCTATACACGTAATTAAGCAGCGCCACCTGTGGACCACCCAATTTAAACTAATGAGGTGTTGGCAGCACTGATCCTGTGACGTCACGATTAATTCAACATGGCGGATGCCAATAAAAATCTATCTAAAGCGCTTAGCACAGATTAAGCGAGAGAACGCTATGCACGTATTATAGCGACATCCCGCTCGCACATCCGGACGACGTGCGAATCGTATCCATGTATTATAGCAAAAACGTGGTGATATTATGATTCAAATGGGACCAGATTATATTGGACAGAGTTTCAATGTTGTACAATTACTAATAAGAGGTGGATCTTCATTATAAGAAAATACCATAGACATATATATTACTTCGTATAGACCGGCCTTACGAGCACTACGAATGGGGCCGATATATTAGTCTAAATCGCATTTAGTTACACCAGCGCGCTCAGTCGCGTGGCGAATTGCGCAGTGGAAAGGCAGCGCGATTGGCGTAAACAAAGTATAATTTAAGTCTATGCATACAATTCCGACCGAACGCAGACGCCTTTCCACTGCGCAATTCACCACACGACTGAGCGCGCTGGTGTAACTAAATGCGATTTTGACTCCAATGTAATGAATTTGACTTTCTGTGTAGTTTTAGAATTTTTAGTCCTAGTTAACCTAACATTAAGTAAAATTGTCAACCGGTTATAACACTGTTACAACTACCTACTGTTATTGGTCCCCGCGATACAGGCGCGCCTAGTGCGGGTACCAAAGTTAATCTTTCAGGAATTGTAAACTCTTAGTTAATAAATATGTTTTTCAATGTATCGGCCCTATTCGTAGCGCTCGTAAGGCCGGTCTTTACGAAGTATATGATCGCACTTAAACTATCGTGAGACATATTTCAAAATATTTATCAGTACGGTTTTTACTCACTATTATTTTTAGTCGCTTTTGGCGACATGTTTCGGATCAGCGCGTGCGCAACGAGCGACGAGGCGGGCGGCGCGGGCAGTGCACGACTTACAACCGCCGCGGACACTCGTGCCTGAGGATGGATTCCCAAATAATCCGAAACATGTCGCCAAAAGCGACTAAAAATAATAGTGAGTAAAAACCGTACTGATAATTACGAAGTATATGTCTGGAAAATACATTACATACATAAATTAACGCAAACTCCAACAAAATAATTATCTAATCGAAGAAATTGCAATTGTTATGTATAATATTACCGTATCGTATCTTGCAGCTAATTGTGATTAGGGATATCACGGTACAGGCCCATTTACGGGAATCTACAACCTACCCGCAGTAAAGCGGATTTATTCCAATGAGCCACGGTAAGTGAGCCATTGATCATCATCATCTTCCTCGCGTTATCCCGGCATTTTGCCACGGCTCATGGGAGCCTCGGGTCCGCTTGACAACTAATCCTAAGAATTGGCGTAGGCACTAGTTTTTACGAAAGCGATTGCCATCTGACCTTCCAACCTAGAGGGGGAAACTAGGCCTTGTTAGGATTAGTCCGGTTTCCTCACGATGTTTTCCTTCACCGAAAAGCGACTGGTAAAATATCAAATGATATTCCGTACATAAGTTCCGAAAAACTCATTGGTACGAGCCGGGGGTTTGAACCCGCGACCTCCGGATTGAAAGTCGCACGCTCTTACCGCTAGGCCACCAGCGCGGTAAGTGAGCCATTGATGCCGTTGGGAAATAACAAAACGGCGTATGTGACTGCTGAGTATTCCTATTGCAAAAGTGGGCTTAGATGAGTCAAACCGTTGAGAAAACCCGTAGCTCAGTTGGTAGAGTGGTGGACTGGTATCCTGTAGTTGTGAGTTCAGGTTTGGCCCGAGACAGTTTTCCACTTTTTCTTCATCCCAAACAAAACCAGCTAAACTGTAGTTAATCTTGAGGTGTGTCTGGTCGTTTGTCTTCTATACTGAAAATAGGTTCCATACTAATAAGTTTAAAATGAAAAATGGAATGCAAGAAACAAATTACTTACTATTACACACACGCACACACAATCACTCAAAACACACACGTACCTACACATGTTATGCAAGCCATATCTAGTTTGTATAGAATGCTTTTTTACTCCCTTCTTTTTTTTGTGTTTCCACTTAGTTATTGCATGTTAATTGTACTTTTGTGGACAACTGTTATTGGCTATGTTTTCTGTTCACTATGATTTGTATTAATTTTTGTATTGCTGTTGATGCCCCAAATAAATAAAATAAAATAAAATAAATAAAATGAAAGATTCGTCACTTAAAAAGAAGAACCACCCTGTAACAAATCTGAAACTGTATTTACATTTACACTATCACATCTAAAGGTCCAACTAGTCTACTCTTACAAATAGTAGGGGAGACCGAGGTGAGTTGCGATAGAGGAGTTGTGACATAGTCGATTTTTTGGAATCTATTAACTAATAACGAACTCGCAATAGCGCGCGTTTGTAAGTTCAAGTTACTAGCTAACAAACGCGCACTGTTGCGAACTAACAGTTAATAGGTTCCAAAAAATCTACAATGTCCAACTCTGTTACAACTCACCTCGGTCTCCCCTACCTCTACATCAAGTTTTCCTTAACACATACGACGTTCCTGATCTAGACTTCACGGCTAATAGCTCAATCGCACTCAATACAACAACGTCTTTAAACAAAAGGTACCCCGTAGAATTATGCCCTTTCAGCCAAATACCCACCAACCACCACAATAGAAAAGTCGGTTGATAGCCTGGTATTAGTGTTTATCGCATCCGTTAGTATTTCTATTTATTTGTGGTTGCACGCAAATAGAGTGACAATGAAAATGAGCTTATATTATGGTGGCGACCACGGATTATATAAAGCTTAGCGGCGGTTTAGAGGCCAAAACTGGAATTATTTTTGATTCAAGCTTTTATCGGGCCAATTCGAACAATGATCTAGATATCAACGAGATATCCACTAGATATGAAACAGAAACGATACCGAGATATTTATGAAAGTCATGTCAAATTTGACATTTCCGCGATTCCACGATCTCTTTAAGATTTGCTTAAGATATTACTTAGACATCCAATGGATATCTAATGGATATCCCAAAACGTCACAATAATTGTAGCGTGAAATGACAATTGGTTGCTCGAATCGAACTGTAAAAGATAACTAGTTGAGAACTAAACTATAACGTATCTATTAGATCTCGTATTGTTCTCGTATCTAGTAATTATCACGTTGTTCGAATTGATCAGTATGACTGTTATCTTCTTCTTCTCAATTACCTATGTCTTGATGTCAGAATACAAGTGAATGAAACTGATTTTAATCGAGCATGGAAATGATAAGCAAATTTAAATCATCATCAAAATCAGGCAAAAGACGGCCAGCACTGATGATCATATATTTATTACATTAGAGTTAGACAGACACCTATTAGTTCTGTAACTAGTTTAATTATTCGGTGTATTGGCATATGCTGTGATGCCGTGTAAAATATATTAAAAAAAAATAAAAAAAATAGTCGATATTCATAAATAGGTCCATACTGGGGCCCGTTTCTCAAAAGCTTGTAACTTGTAATACAAGCAGTTCCCTGTTCATCAAAAGCTTGTACCTTGTAATACAAGCGGAACTCACTTTTTGACAGCTTCTGTTAGAAAGGGACTTCCACTTGTATTACAAGTTACAAGCTTTTGAGAAACGGGCCCCTGATCACAGTGATGATAATTATATCCAATGACAACCTGTCATTTAATTTAATTTGACGATTTTTCTGGCCTAGTCGGTATAGTGATCCTTTATGAAGCCAATGGTCCTGGGCTCAAATCCTGGTAAGGGCATTTATTTGTGTGATGTGCACGGATATTTGTTCCCGAGTCATGGGTGTTCTTTGTGTATATAAGTATTTATAAATAATTATATATTATATAAATCGTTGTCTAAGCCTCCACAAGTTATTTATTATTTATTTATTTATTTTAAACTTTATTGCACAATATAACAAATAAAGTACAAATGGCGGACTTAATGCCTAAAGGCATTCTCTACCAGTCAACCACCAGGCTAAACACAAGCTAAACACCAGGCACAAGTTCCACAACACACGCCTTATTAAGCTTACTATGGGGCTCAGTCAATTTGTGTAAAAATGTACTATAAATTTTTTGACGTCTTTCATCATGGTTTAATCGCAATAGTGTCCGCTACATTGTAAAATTCGCTTCACTGGACACAGTACGAATAAAATCCGTGAATAATATGGGGCATTTTCTATGAAAAGGGACCTTATTATCGATGGCGCTTACGCCGCACAGCGTCGCGCGGCATTGTATTTATATCGGAGCATCGTTTATAATGGCGTAAGCGCCATCGACAATAAGGTCCATTTTTATAGAAAATACCACATATGAGTAACCCAATAATAAACGCTGTAAGGGAGCTGGCTCGCGGCCATTCGATGCATTTTTACGGCAAGAGATTGCTCGGAAACCGTCGCTTTTATTACTAGGTACTCGTCAAGACGCGGAACAAGAACAAACACTGTTGTTAATCATTTGTTACACTGAGATAAAGCTAGCTTTATCCGCAAAAGGATAACGAAAACGGTTACGGCTAAGAATTTTCGTAATTATACGCTCTAACACCTATCATGCTAATATCATGTGAGTTTTGCGATACGGCATACTCTTATGGGGAATTATATAGAGGCCGTTTGCGAAGTTATTTATACATAAAAAAAACATAATTGACAGACTGATAGACAAGCAACGAAACTATAAGGATCCCTAGTTTTATTAAGGTTCTTAAAAGGATCTTATTGGAAGAGAAATAAATCGCAAACCTACTTACTGACACAATTCACTACGTCTGAAAAAGGGAAACTCCTTAACGTCCAAAAAGAGAGGCTTTTTCTAAACACTCATTATATAAAAGTGTCCGTCGAACCTTTTTGCTGTCTACTGAACATTGTAGTTAAGTACGAAAAAACAAATCTCGATATCTACGAATAAAAACCTCCGAAACTACTGAATTTTTTTTACCATTTCCCGACTCAAAGAACCATAAAAGTAAAGCAATATTGCTACAGCCAATTACGTATAGGCAATGTTTTTATGTTGAACTATCGTTCACTATGTTTACCTTCAAAGCTCTTATCACATCAAAGGCCTCACCCTAACACAGAAACAGTGATACAACGTCTTAACCCTAAGGGTTGCAATATTTTTATCAAAAACCCCGACCCTGTAAGAAACAATAAAAAATCTACTGACCAAAATATCATGACCCCTACATATTGTTATTCAAGATATAAGTTCGGGTTTAAGCTTGCCTGGTTATACCTGCTGCATACGTTTGCTAAAGGGAATGAACTTTGTAATAAAACATAAGGGATCATGCGAGTTGCTAGACGATGTGTTTTGTTACCGCAGAGACGTCTTGGTAAATATTTAGGTATAATTTCGTTGAATTTCGGCTGGTAATATTTAGGATAACAGATGAGTGCTCTAAGAAGGGCGTTTATATGTTGTTTTACTATTTTGTAATATTTAGTCGACGAAGGTGTAAAAAATGTTTCCATAAGTAAAGGGGCCCACTGACTATCAGTCCGCCGGACGATATCGGCCTGTCAGTTGTTCGGAACTGTCAAATTTTTGTTCTAACTGACAGGCCGATATCGTCCGGCGGACTGATAGTCAGTGGGCCCCTTAAGCCTATAGTGTTCGCTTACATAACTGTCATACTCGTGTCAAATGTCTCATGTCCTTACATTAAAATCTAGCAATTTTCTTATACTTTAGGTAAAGTACACGTAACGTCCCACGTAATCTTTCCGTCAGTTGTTATTGGTTTGATATGAATTTTAACTTTCAAACCATTCAACCAATGGTAGAAACATCAATGATCTTGTAGTACCTACATGGCACCTATTTGATCGTTTCGTCCTATGACTTGTTATTTATAGCAAATAAAAAGGAATAGCTCTAACGCAATAACATTTTGATACGTTGTCAAATTCGAATACAGCACAGTTGAATCGCATAGAACGCAAAGTTGTCACAGATATCGAGCTCACGCCACACTGGTACTGCACGACCCAGCCGTGTGGCACAAGCTGCCCTACCGCAAAAAGTCGAAATTCAAAATCCGCGTATCTCCAGCTCTGTCACTACAGCAAGAGCGATAAAGACGGACGACCTTCGAATTTCGATTCACGGCAGCCCGGTTGATTCGCCGATGACTGGCGAATGATCAACGACCGACGGCCTCATTAGTCTATTGATTGGCGGGAAGTGGGTCGCATTTAGTTTGCACTTCGAATACGGTATGGAGGTAAACATGAGGGCTTTCATATTTAAAACCTAAGTAGTTTCAGTTTGAGTAGCTTAGCACCTGGCTTGACTAGTTGGGAATTTACTTTAGCGCTTTACTATAAACATTAGCGCTTTACAATCTATAGTTATAGCACAGAATAAGTAATAGTATTATCACAGACTACGTTACTTTATGGTATTATCATACAGAACGGCGAAATTTTTTTTCGCGATTTCGGGGTTGGTCCCATAGTAAAAGTTGCTCAGTATAATCCCAAAACCTCCCTGGTAACGGGAATGCACTTATTTTTTAGCCACCGTGTATAAGCAAGAAGTTCCTATATTAAATCAACGTTTCGCTGTTCCTAATTAATATTATTAATGTACCTTTAAAGATAACTTTAATCATCAAAAATCTGTAGCGCCGTCAAAATAGGCGCTAAAAAAGTAACAAGGAAAAATGACACCTTGACAAATTGACGGCGCGAAGCTCAAGAAAGTCCCCAAAAAACCGAAGTTCAACGTTATAATTCAAGGTTAATTAATATTCAGGATTAAACTCAGGGGATTGGGGATCCGTAAGCCTGTTATTAGATAGGATTAGAATTATTAAGTGCCTTAGACGGCTAGAATTTTGGATTTTATTTTACTATATTCATCATCATTGGCCTTTGCGTCTATTGCAGACGATTTATGGTGTAACACCGGAGAGACACCGTTTTTGGTGGCTGAATAGACCGATGCGAGACCGACATGGTCTACCACAGGCCTGACAAGAGAGATTTGCTGAAAACGGTACTGAGACGCCTTGTCGTCGTTTTTTCCTCTTGTCAGCAAGTGCGGCGAACCAGGTCTCATCGCAAAACTTGCGACTTTCCACAACATGTTTGCGCCATTCCGTCCGCTGTTCTGCGAGCCTCTCCCAGTCTCGGTGGTCGATATGGAAGGCAATCATGCCCCTCTTTGCGCAATCTTTAAAGCGAAGCAATGGCCTCCCAACGTTACGTTTTGCATTCGCAACCGCATGAAGAACACGACGAGGTAATCGAGAGGGTTCCATCCTGTGCACATGCCCTAGCCAACGCAGGCGTCTCTGTTTGAGAAACGCGGTTAAGCTAGGCAGCTGTGCAATTTCTAAAACCCTTTCGTTTGTTTTTCGTTTCGTTTTTACTATATTAGTAAAATACTAACTAGTGGCGACACAGACGTCCACGATACACAAAATTATATCCGATTCTTAATGAAAAATACTCTTAAAATACTCGAAATTTCAACTCGAATAAATCTGCTTCGAAAAATCGAATCCCAAACTAATCGCGGATTGCCGTGGTCTGTCGCAACTCGATTTCGCTGATTGAAACTATTCGATAGTCGCTAGACAAACCAATCGATTACTCGGTAATTAATCGGATAAATACATTGCTAGCGGTGATTAAAATTGGGAGTGCAGTTGATTTTGCATTTATGCCTACATAGCAACATAATTATCATGTCGGATTATAAATTATTGGATTAATGATAATAAATAAGTTGGTTTGATCATTGTCGGTAAAAGGGATGTAGGTAGATTCATTTGTTATGCCTCTTTACTAAGCCTCATTTTGTATAATATTTAGGTGTATGTTTGTTTCATTTTATATTTACCTATTTTAATTATGTAAGGTAAACAAGTGCGACTCGCGCACGAAGTGTTTCGTACCAATACGCAAAAAACGGCAAAAAAACACGTTTCTTGTATGGAAGCCCCACTTAAACATTTATTTTATTCTGTTTTTAGTATTTGTTGTCATAGCGGCAACAGAAATACATCATCTGTTAAAAAATCAACTGTCTAGCTATCACGGTTCATTAGATACAGCCTGCTGACAGAAAGACGGACAGGGAGACGGACAGCGGAGTCTTAGTAATAGGGTCCCGTTTTTACCCTTTGGGTACGGAACCCTAAAAAGTACCTATTCTAACTTTGAATTAGTAGATTTTACATTATTTGTAAAATGTCCGTGATAATTAGCCTCATGCATGAAGTTTATATTTGAACGAAATATGTTTTATTCGGATGTTTGTTACCGTTATATCATGTTACAAATGCATTTCCGTTTTTAAATTACCATTTAATCACTTAAAATTATAAATAAAAAGTACAAAAATATGCCCGCGAAAAGCTAGTGAGCGAAACGCTCGAAACGCCACGTGACGTCACGCGTTCGACAGATTAGTGTCATTAGTAGCAAACGTCAGTTGGGCCGCCCAACGTGTGACGTCATCACGCTCTGTCGAATACGCGCCAAAAATTATGAGCGTTTCAACCGCTCAAAATTTTTCAACATTTTAAATATTTTTTAATAAAATAATGTTAAGGTTTACAAAAGTATTTTTATCATTTCCGGTGTTCCAACGATATAAATTATGAATCCAAAAATAAAAATAAATTCATGCATGGAGCTAATTGTATCATAAGAATTTGTATTATGTATTTGTATAATTAACACATTGAGTGCCGGGACGAAAACCCGCTCGGCGGTTCTCTGTTCGTAGTGGCTTTCCTCTACAAAGCGGGAAAACGCTGGGATTGGCTACGAGAGTAGCGCTACGAAAACGTTGATAGTGAATGTGTATATATTATGCAAATATATAAAACAAGCTAATATTCTTCCGACGGCTCAGCAGACATTCAAACGCTTGTAACCAAAGCACTAATCATCGAGAAAAAAAAACTGAATACCGTAAAATTTCGATAATCCGGCACTTCGATGGTCCGGTATACCCAGTAATCCGGCACTAAAATTGGGGTACAAATGATCATTCTAAGTCCTAATTTATTATGCGTGCTTCCAGATAACAGTAAAATTTTCTTTAAATTTACATTTTAGTAAAATGTATATCTACGATATACTAAAAAACATATCCATATAATATGCAGATTTGCTCTAACTTCCAATAATCCAAATTTTTCAGTAATCTCTTGTGTTAACATTAGTGCCGGAATAGTGAGATTGTACTGTTAATGCATATTAAGTTTGGAAGCAATGAAACACAGACATATACGTACATAGACCGTCTAACACTTTTAACACCCCTTTTTACACTGCGTGTTAAAAAGTTCACTGCTGCATTTCTCTAATATGGTTCTATCTAATGAAAGTAAGGTTACGATTGCCACTCATTCGCTTAAAGTTAAGTACCTATGTAAACTTTACGGAAGTAACAGCGTGTACACAGCATTAGATTTCCGTCGAATTCCCTTAAAAAAAATTAATAACCTATTTTAGTGTCGAAAGCTAAACTAAAGCCGGCCACTCACACACCTGCCGCAGGGGCAATACCGGTCGCACGGCGGTCGGAGCAATTTCGGCTGCCATACAATATTGCCCAATATTGGCTCTGCGACAGGTGTGTGAGTGTCCGGCTTTAGTCAAATTAACCCAATGAATATGATTCACGTACTGCCGTTATACCTCACTGTCATGGAGACTATATAAAGGAGCCAAATCTATGAAAAGTGTCCATCAAAAAACAGTAATTAGGCGGCGCCACCATACACCGAAATACTATCAAAAACAACCTACGTAATTTGGTCGGGTTATTTGTTGCCTTATATGGTTCATGTTATACTCATGTCCCAGAGCCTAACTAGCGCTACCGGAGAGATTAGGAACTATTATTTAAAGCTAAAAGCGTGACCGCAACAATTCTGCCATAAGAGATTGGCATCCTTTCTATACCATCCATACTCACTGTCAACTGCAAGAAACAGTACAGATAAATCCTATTTAATTGTTCGTAACCGTCTTGAGGTGGTCGTTCCAAAACAAAGCAAGTTGCTTACGCGGCCGTTCCCAGGGAGTCGCGTGGACGCCCCTTTATTTTATGCTAAGTTATTCGCTACAGTGTGAGAGTGCCCTAACTCGTCCGTAAGGTAAAGGAGATAGCGTTTTGGTTATTATTTTTATTTAAGTTTTACAAACTTATCAGAGCTTCATCCGTATTGAAAGTGACCACGGAGATAGTTTTTTAGGGTTCCGTACCCAAAGGGTAAAAACGGGACCCTATTACTAAGACTCCGCTGGCTGTCTGTCTGTCTGTCTGTCTGTCACCAGGCTGTATCTCATGAACCGTGATAGCTAGACAGTTGAAATTTTCACAGATGATGTATTTCTGTTGCCGCTATAACAACAAATACTAACAGAATAATATATATATTTAAATGGGGCTCCCATACAATAAACGTGATTTTTTTAATGTATTTTTCCGTAATGGTACGGAACCCTTCGTGCGCGAGTCCGACTCGCACTTGGCCGGTTTTTTTGTATTATTCCAAATAGGAAATAACACAAATAGTATAAACTTCTGTCTCAAAGTATGTCGCATTAAAGTGAGTGCAGTTCGCCATTGGGTGATAATGATTTTAGCCGCGGCAGGCGTGGCTCACTCCGCGATTTCGTCGCGTCGCTACCAGTACATGCGGCCCACACCAATTTTGGTGTCTAGCAGTAGTAGTTGCTGCGTACCGCTACGGAACGGATACCTCCTCGCGCTTGCGCCACCTTGCGGTCATATCTGTCGTAATAGATGCGTTTTGTTAGAGAGCGAACCTTATGTACCTAGTACTATTATTTATTCTGTGGCCGCGGTAAGCTGCGTTGGTGTGAGTGAGGCAGACGTTGCTGGCAATAACTCCATGTTACATAACAAGTTGTTGTTACAGATCTGACATTACCGAAATAAGGTAAATGTCTTTTCTGTACTATTTAGAGGAAGTCGCTTTTCTGCAGAACAAAAAGATAGACCAGTCAGATCACTTGCTTGAAGAAAATGGCGTATCACTGAGCACAATTAGATCCAACAGTGCGTCGCAAAGGATTAAGGAAGCAGAAGAAAAAGTACGCTAGTGAAAATCGTAGAAACGCTTAACGATTGTCGCTTAAGCCGCGCTCGAATAAAATAGCTGCATCGTGCATTCGCGAATGTGATTTTATACAGGTGCATTGAATCCAGGCATTACGTATGTACATAGCTTAAGGCTCTCGCGCAAAAATAAACACTCTGTTTATTCGCTGTTGCCTATGAATACGAATGGTGTGTTTTTATATTGTTTAAAAATAAAATGAACAATAACATGTTCATTTGCTAAACAAAAACCGGCCAAGTGCGAGTCGGAGTCGCACGAAGGGTTAAGTACCATTACGCAAAACACGGCAAAAAATCACGTTTGTTGTATGGGAGCCCCACTTAAATATTTATTTTATTTTGTTTTTAGTATTTGTTGTTATAGCGGCAACAGAAATACATCATCTGTGAAAATTTCAACTGTCTAGCTATCACGGTTCATGAGATACAGCTTGGTGACAGACGGACAGACAGACAGACATACAGCGAATTCTTAGTAATAGGGTCCCGTTTTTACCTTTTGGGTTTGATTTTGGGTTCGGGTTTGGGTACGGAACCCTAAAAATGGTTTAAGCTCTTAAAAACTTAACTAGGTATACATTCGAATGACCTTTGTCAGTTATTGTATGTCCTTTTTTAAGCCTTTATAGGCAGAGGGAATATATTTCCCACATGATTTTGAACTTTATTTTAAAGTGATAGGGTTCATTTTTGCATAATTTCTGACACCCTTACGCCTTATAAAGGGTTAACGTGTCCAACATCTTACCCTATTTAAGATTTTTGCCGGTAATCTTATAATCGGCAAAACAAAAAATTGTTTTCTTTTTCAGCGTCGAATCTTTACATCATGAGTGCACAGTGACTTGTCCAGTTATTTCGCACATAGCCAATATTCCTTCGCTACGGTGTATGCAGAACTTTTGCTGCACAATACAGCTTATTACAAACCTTTGTTCCATTTATTATTTAAATGTATCGTGGTCATATTTTCCCCCAATTCGCGTCGCTCGTGGCCGGAGCGAAAGGGCCGCGGCGCGGAGTCGCACGCGCAGGTCATAGTCAACCACCTTAGGGCCTACCGCGTAAAACGCAAATCGAAATTTATCGCATCGCACGAACATGGAAGAGCGATAGACTAATAACAACATCTCGATTTTCCTTTTTCACGGCAGGCCCTCTGGTTATCATTATCAGACTGGTACGGATGCGGCGGGAGATGTGCATTTTTTAATTTATTTATTAGAGAAATCACAATTACAATATATTTGTGACGTTTTCAGCCAAAAGGTACCACATTGTCGCTAGTCGATAAGGTTTATTTCAAATTGAAGTTATATGGAAATAGCGCCTTATTGACGGCCGACAATAAGTACCCTTTTGGTTGAGAAAGGCACATTTGATCTAACAGCATCGTTAAACCAGAATGGCTTGTCTCGATACTCCGAAATCTTATGTGTAGATCGCCTAAATGGACTTTAAGGTGCGTCCAGATCTCTAAGTGATCCGAACACCGATGGATAAAACCAGTACCTCTGGTACCTACCTACCATGTATATAAATTACTAACGACCCGCCCCGACTTCGCACGGGTTACACAAAACCTTAACAAATTATGCACCTAAACCTTCCTCAAGAATCACTCTATTGATAGGTGAAAACCGCATGAAAATCCGTTCAGTAGATTTAGAGTTTATCGCTAACATACATACATACAAACAGACAGCCGCGGCGGGGGACTTTGTTTTATAATAAACTTCCAAATATCATCACTGAATTATCTGTTAATAAATTTAAAGAATATGTAAAACGTAAACTTATCTCTAAAGCCTATTATAGCACACAAGACTACATGATTGATGAAACACCGTGGGATTGTGATTGAAAATAATTAATTATTTATTATTGTGTTAATAATGATGAAATTGATAATTCAATGAATACCTATATTAGGTAATCCGTATTTTTTGACATTTAGATTTTTATTCTAGAAAGTTTCTAGACTAGTATTTTTTATACAATTTTGGTGTTTGACGATCCTTTTGTGAATTCTTATTTTTAAGTTTGACATATCTATAATAATTCAATGTTTTTAAGAATAATAATAAACTGCATCAATAAATTGCTCTGATATTTAGATTAAGGTAATATTTAAAACGTGACAATTTAAAAGTGCTTGTTGCTAGGCCTATTTGAATAAAGAATATATTGACTATTGACTATAAGGTGTAATAATATCTACACATAAGTAGTCTATACTAAAATGTTAACAAAGCTTAACTTAAATCAGATTTTATTATCAAAGGCGTTAGTACATTAGACAGTGGCCGCTATATATTTGCTGACTACATGTGTACGAAGAGACAAACAAACAGACAGTGTTTACCACTGCAAATTGAACCTGGAAACCGATACGCTGGCCAAACAAAAACGGTTGTTCAGTATGAGTTCCATTTGTAGTTAGTACGTTATTCGTTTGAACTATAGGAGAATACGATGTCGCAAAACTCGCAAATAATCAAGCAGCAAAACTCAAAAAGAAAATACTAAGTAGAAAGTCAAGTACTTAAACTTCTGTGGAAAATAGTAATGCTAATTCTTATTAAAGAACCGAAGCGCTATGAACAATAGAAGATAATGTACGCACTTTATAATAAGCTAAAACTATGATGAAAGTTGCGTGGGTGAAATACACGAAATACTAAAAGTTAGGCTATTGAGTGCTTTGAATTGTGTATGACTTTTCAATTTGAATTTCAAGGATTAACATTTAGAACATTGTCGGTTTTCGTGATTTAGTAATATGAAAATGATAATTTTCTGTACAAATTCAGAGAGTTTTACTCACCTCGCGAAGCCTCGGGTCCTGATTTCTCGTCATCATGTCCGTGGTGGCGATCTGTAATAAAAAAAATAAGAAAATGAACTATAAAATATTAATATCAATTCTCGTAAATTAAAATTATCGTAATAACAAATTACCAGGCAGATTATGCGGGCTTTTTATCGCCCATAAAAGTTAAATGTTAATTGACACTAAATTAAATGCGTTTTATTTAATTTTCAAATCGTGTTTCCGTAGTAATTAATATTTATGATAGGGTTGTGTGATGTCGTTTATTACACGGGCTTTCTACACGTTACGCGTGTTACGCGTTGTAGGAGATATTTTGTAGAAAGTGTGATGTATATTAAAGATTAATTCAATAGGAAATGGATGGAATGATTTTTTTCATTAAGATGATATCGACAGTTTTATAGAAAAAAACTTATTATATCGTGTATCGAGTCACATAGAATTGTACCAAATATAAATGTAACAAGAAAAGAAGATTTTCGTGTACTTTTCATACGTGAAATAGAAATTTCCGAACCCCTTTTCTTAACGTGATCTTGCAAAACGAAATAGGTTCAGACCCCATTTTGTTTAGTTAAATATGTATCCATGCGGTACATTTTTAAAATGTTTACACAGACAGACAGGCCAATTCGAACGTACACTGATATCAAAATGATATTTGAATCATGTTATTTAGTTATCGTGCGTCTCTCCCGCGCCAATACATGCGCGGACAAGTACGAGCCAAATGCATGATAACTGAATGACATCATAATATTGTCTTCGGTTACCGCGATAGTTACTCATGAATGACATCAGTTAGATGTCATTCTGATATCGGTGTAAGTATGAAACCTGAAAGTCTAAAATTAGGCTTCATCGCCCACCCTCCTCAACTGCCATCCATCTCTGTCCTCATTTCTTAAGCCGGTTCAATTCGTAACACGCACCAGCCTACTCTGAAGCCCTAAATTTACGATCTCACTTTTTCCCTCATTCGCAGATCATGTGACAATACACATGCCCTCAAACTTTAGGGTCAGCTCGACCGTTTCCTGACCATTACGACGGTCCACCGCACATTCTTCCCAACTAGAACTTCGCACGCAACCCTACACAAAACATTTTGTGACGGAATACCCCAAAAGGGATTTTAGGATGGCGGATCCTTACGCCATTATTGACGAGGCTTCAAGTAAAAGCTAAGTTTAGCGACGTAAGCGACTACGGCAATAAAGTTTGTTCTTTGAACAATGCATTAAGCAAACTTAAAGGGTTATATACTTCTTTATATAACTGAACTGTAAAGGGGCCTACTGATTACCAGTCCGCCGGACCGGCCCAGTGTCAAATTTTTGTTCCAACTGACAGGCTGATATCGTCCGGCAGACTGATAATCAGTAATAGGCCCATTTAAGTACAAGTATATATTTCATCCTTTAATTCTCTAGCATGGAGAAATAAGCTTGTTTAGAGTGCTCACTCTATACATTAGTTTATTTACTAAATAATAATAAGAAAAAAAAAGCAAAAAGCAATCCTGAGCCGAACGGAGCCGAGTTTGCCCGAAACGAGGATAGTCTGCCCACTGACTATGGTCTTCCGGTACTTGTAAAAAATCCGGTTCGAAAGACCAAACTTGGAAAAATACATTTGAGGCGAAAATTTGGCAATGGGAATAGCTCCGGCAACTGTTTGTCAAAAACAAAACAACAGACCAAGATGACCGTTCTAATATATGTTAGTTTGTTAATGTTCAAAGTTTCGGGCGGTCACTGAGGCCTGAGTCCGATGGTAGGCCTTGCTTGTTTATGTCAGTTTAATGGTGTGACGTTATATTGTCATTTTGTAACTTAAGTGTAGTTCTAAGCAGGAATCGTTACCGGTATAACTAAAAATCAAAATTACGCCCTAAATTCGCAATATTGCTTTGATTTTCTAAATTGGTATTTAGGTAAGGACAATGAATTATCAGACTAGGTAAATATAATGCAAAAATATACATAAAAAAACCGAGATACCGAAATTGAATACCGGTTAATTTGTATGAAAATAATACCGGTATTCGATCCCTGGTTCTAAGTTATACTAAAACAAACTTACGTGATAATCTTGATACTTTTTTTTTTTTTCAAAAAAGTATAATACATTTTAAACTTATACCAGGTTCGCCAAACTTGATAAAATATTGTAGTCTTAAAGAATTTGGTTCGGTAATCTGTCAAACCATTGTCAATCTTATTGGGTTTGAGCTTTTATCCAAGAAGATAATATCATTGTCTATAAGATATTCGCAGTTTTATTATTAAATATCATTATTCTGGGGATAAATAACAGAAATTACGTTTTAGTAGAAAAGGCAAAGTCACTGATAGCGCAAAAATATCGAGAACGCTCCGTCTCAGTTTTTTCAAGAAAAGCTTAAGCTTATTACACATATACGTCCACAGTTTTTTAAGGGTGTTGTTTTAGGCGAAAGTGTCTAGATTACAGTCACATCATATTACAGGAGTTGCAAGTGCAAGCTTACGACAATCGCCACAGATTTAATATATACGCTAGATGACGCAAATACCACGATTTGTATTGAAACCAAGCGTGCCGACTTTTTCATACAAAATTTACGCATAATATAATTTTAAAATTACTTATTTGTGACAGGAAATATGTTCTTGCCTTTGGGTGCTCGCAATTTTTGGGCTGTTGCAGTTAATCATGCAACGAAGTATTTTTTAAGTTTTCACGGACGTTCGGCTGCAACAACTGACGCGCGTGGACTGTAAAGAGCGACGGTCAACCTCGACGCTTGGTCGGGGTTCGGACACGCGAAGTAGATGCATTTGCGTCTTCTATGGTATATTTATTTCTGTGATAATCGCTTACCATCAGAAAAAAGAACGTTGTTAACAATATCTCAAAAAACGAGTCTTCATTCGAACAAAATAAGTAGCATATCCTTTGGAACGAGCGTTACTTTGCGGAAGTCCATATTTATTACTTAATCAAAGCAATATTCAGTGAAATAGAAAATCGTTTGTAAATGTCTATCTTTAGACTTTCTTCAGAGACTTCTCTTTAGGGCGAACAGACATTAATAACAACTGTAACAATAACAATGTTAACCACATGTTATGTTGATGTTTACGTGATGTGCTAATCATCTGCGCAGCATCAATCAGGGCACATGTTGCGTTAATACTTAACATAAATTATTAATGATGAGCGCAGCCTTCGACAGTACTGATTTAAATATTAACTGACTATTGTATCATTAGATCATTACCTACCGTTGTGAAATGAAAATTGTAAATAAGTTTTGACAAGTTTTGTTAAGATAAATGAAGGGTACACGGAAAGAACATGTCTAGTCACTTTTTTCGGAAAATGAGATTTTCATTTCAAAATGTAGAGCTCTTAATGAACTATTAGTTATATCTTTTGCTACCATTGTAAAATATATAACACAACTTTTTTTTTAGTTAAAAAAGACCTGGTCAAGGAATTACCATACATTTTGACATGGTTCCAAATTTTAAAACCGCGATTATTCAAAATGTTACTAAAGTGACTAGACATGTTCTTTCCGTGTACCCTTCAAATAAACTTGGCACGGGTGACAGTAGGGTTTACATGTCTAACACAATGACAAGGACTTCCGGTTCGAGCGCCATCTTGATAGTTAGCATCATGATTAATTACTTTGTTTTTTGCTCATTAATATTGTTTAAAGTGTAATATCGATAGCTTATTATACAGTAAACTAATGTGGTAGTGTGCAGTGAATGGAGAATTAATTTTGAAGCGCGTTTAACCACCATCTTGGAGTCAACGGCCGGTAGTCCACGTGCTTCTTGTAAAGTCTAGCTATCGATTTACAAGAGCTAACAAATCACCGTACACTGTCTTGTACAACCGTACAATTTTTGTCGTTTTTAAACCTCTTAATACCTTGATACTGGCGAAATAGTCCCACTGGGCTGAAGCCATAATTTTAAAAGAAGAAGAAGAAACAATGACAAATTTAACTGTGATCAACTGATCAACGAGGGATTCAAACCCACAACTCTGGATTGCCGGTCCAACGTGCTACCAACTACACAACCTACACGTCC
Source organism: Cydia strobilella (assembly GCF_947568885.1). NCBI lineage: Eukaryota > Metazoa > Arthropoda > Insecta > Lepidoptera > Tortricidae > Cydia > Cydia strobilella. The sequence goes on from NC_086044.1 coordinate 20,350,561, forward strand.
TTCAACGACTTGTCATAGCGACATCTGTATACTTTGAGTGACAGTTTACAACCGGGGGCTACTTAGGGACAAACTTAGTCAAGAAGTGTAAGGCCTGAGTTTGACGCTCGAGTTGGGCGTGCAGCGGGACGGGGCGTGCGGCGTGCATATTAAAGTAATGCAAACGTATAGGAGCGGCCATACGGCCCGGCCACGATATCGCGCGGCGGCGGCAGCGGCGAGCGGCGGCCTTTCGTTCCTACCTATGGCCGCCGCTCGCCGCGGCCGCCGCCGCGCGATGTCGTGGCCGCGGGCCGTTAGTGTACGCTGCTCAAATCACTTGTGAGCCCTACGCCACGCTGCACGCCCCGCCGAACGCTCCGCTTCGAGCGTCCACTCGCCTTACACTAGTAGGCGATAGTTTGTTATCGTCTCATGATCTTACAATGGGGATGTAAAAGCTAATAAACCGCTATCTTTCTGTTTCACTGCTCCTTATTGGGGTAGAAATTTTATAGCCTGCATTTTCCCCTGTGCGTTTGTTTGGCGATAACAAACTTACCCTGATGATAAAGATCTGGATTTGGTTGAAGTTGTGCTGTCATCTCATTCTTTAGCGATATTGAGTCACCAAAATTTTGTCTAAAGGGTTCAATTCAAAGGGACATACAGGTCAATTCGAACGTGCAGTAAGCTGCAAAGATAGCTGCCCCCCATTGCACAGAAATTTGTGTGTGTGTGTGTGTGGGGGGGGGGGGACAGTTATCTCTGCAGATTACTGCACACTGCCATCAAATAAATATTAAAATGATGTCATTCAGTTATCGTGCATTTCGCTCGTAGGTATTCTGAAATCAGTGTAAAGTTCGAATTTACCTGGTAGTTTGATTTCTGTATCATAATCATCCATGCAATGCATAGATATAGCTCAATTCTTGCGCACATGCATAGACGTCCCAAAACAAATAAAAATAATAAGCAATAACGCAGTTTACGAGCCCATGCGCGTATAGCGACATTTATCCAAGTAGGAAATTAACAAAACAAACAACTTGCATTATTGCATGTTTAGCAACTTTTTAAGCTTACTGGTTTGGCCGATTAGCAAAGATTTTCCCTATACTGTTATCTTTATCTACATGTTAATTACTCTGGCCATAATTCACCGACCGTCCATAAGTTGAGCCCGACCTCATTAGGGGCATAAAGCGCGCAATATAAAAGAGTGACGCAGCTCTTCCGCTCATTCAACGCATGCGCTCAACTCGTTCACTGAGCGAATGGGTGAATGGATTCGCGTTTCGATTAGTGTTGATGGATGGTTGGGGAACGAGCTCTTTGATTGGTTTGGGTGTTTTTGGGGATTTTTACGTTTAATTTAAAGGGATGACTGGATGAAGAATATTTCATCGGAAAAAAGGATATTTTACTTGAATATTAAAAACATCTTTCTAAATCATTGATGTATTTGCTGCTCTGGCAAGGTATTTTCTTTCTCTACTGTAAAGCAAGTTTTAACAATAATTGTTAACATAATAACATATAACAAAACTTCCGTGAGACACTCACATATTAAATATATTAAACCGGGTCACTCACGATCAGCAATCACCGACTCTGGTAAAAGTAACACAAAACAGTTACCTATTTAAAAAAATATTGAATATTTTTTAATGCTCACACATATTTTTCTAAACTACGACCAAAGCAAAATCCACAACGCAGGTTTCTTCCAAAATGCACAAGGCGAAGTTTAGTGTTCGAGTTGAATCTTAATATTCTTAATTATCTTAGGAATCATTGCATTACTGTAAGAAAATAGTGTACAAATAAAGAGGAAAAGCCTGTCAACGGCCCGAGGCAGTACTTACTTTATCATAATTTCTCATCTTTTCAACACAGTGCAGCGTTCATATTTTTACTAAAGAGGAGAAATTAATATCAACTAAATACTTAGTGTTTTCCTGAACAAATTCTGCCTTGACGCGTAAATAATGTAGTCCAGAATCGTTTGTCATGCCTGTGCGCATAAATTATTCACAAATGTAGACAATTTGCTAAGTGAAGTTAAAAAACCTCTCCATATTCCGTTCCACGCATACAAATCGCCGGCTTTAGACGTCGTTTTTTGTTGCCACACATAAAAACACTGAAGACCTAAATGAGTGAATGTAATTATTTACCCTGTACGGGTTTACTGCGTCGGCGGATATGTCATTCATTCACTCTCATGTACGAGACCTTATAAATTTTCTGTCATCGTCGATGTATGCCTTAAAGCTGAACGTATACAGTTCAAATTTGCTTGTGTGGTTTTTGCATATTCTTGTTAAGATATGCGCTTTTGTTTTAGTTCATCGCAGCTTTCATTCATACTTTTATAGGTGAAACTAATTCTTAAATAAGGCCTAAAACTCTCGCTTTACAATTTATTATTGTCAGGTGGCTTTCATGCCGTTCTGAATTAAATTTCCCCAAATAATACGACGTTATAAATAATGAGAATTGATGTTATATAGGTAAATCTAAAAATAAAGAGCCTCGCAATAATGTTGCCCAAACGAGATAGTCGCGTAGGTAACGTATTAAGAATAAAATGTAAAAAGTAAAAGTTATTACACGGAGTTAACGAATTTTCATCCAAAAACAAATTTGTATTAAAAACGTTCCAAAACCAAAATCCCTTTGACGTTCATTCGAATTTTAATTGGGACCGGCCGGAGTTCTCACGGAGTAATTGAAACGTTTAAAAATAAAACAACGAGCGAAACAAGTCTTATTACAGGCCGGTGGACATGAATGCCATTTAATTTATACGCCGAGGAAAAGAAAACATGACGGCGGGTGTTCGAAATTTGAATTTAGTGGCGAGCCGGTCGCCAGGTGGCGCGACGACGGAACGTCTGCCGCGGCTGGGTGCTGCATGTGGTGGAGGTTGCGAGTGTACGGCGTTTTTTTTTTTTTTTTTAAGACAAAGGTCTTTCACTATCAGCCAGTTTATTTTATTTGTGGCAGTCTATAATTCATGTATTATATTATCGTTACTAACGTAAATTATCATTGAATATAATAGGGGGAATCGAGTAAGTTGGGCCATAGAAACATCGAAAATGGTACATGTCAATTAACACTAATAAATTGTAATCAGGGCAGGGGTAATTGTGTCAGGGTTGAGTGGAGGAAACGAGGGGAGGCCTTTGCCCAGCAGTGGGACACTAAATTAGGCTAGTAAAAAAAAAAAATTGTAATATAAATACCTTGGCCTTAAATAAGTACCTTAAATTATTATCAATTGAGTTAAAGTCACAGTTTTTCATTTAAAAATATCTATTCTATTATTATTAATTGTATGGTAAGATTATCTACGCTATAAAAATATACTGTTTTTTATCTCCTGTTTTGTAAGAAGTAACATCGCTCCCGCCTTATCCCTTGCATCTATACGTCAGCTTGTCAGTGTATACGCCCCGTCTTCGAACCACTTACATAACAAATCTTTACCACCGGTATAAAAGTTAGACCTTGAAACCCGTAGTAACTACGCGTGATCGGGTATCACAATTAACTGGTTTTTCTAAATAAATATGCTCGAAGTGACGGAGATACCAGTTCAGATCGAGATAAAGCGAGAAAGATGATGAGTGGCACTCCAATGTCTCCAACATAAAGAATGGTCCGCGTACGCTTTCTATGGACAGGAAAAATATTGTTGTTACATTCCTACTTCATAAATCAGGCGGATGAATTTGATGGTACTTTAAATATTATGATAAAGTTTTAAATATGGTGGTATTCTGATCTTGAAATTCATAATTTAATAATAAAGGTAGGCGCATACTTGCACTGAGGTCCTAAGGCTGAGAACGCACTGAGATTATTTTTTTGCGGTTTCAGAACCGCAAAAAGCGCACGAACTTAAAAGACTGAAACCGCAAGAAATTAGATTGAAACCGCAAGAAATTAGATTGAAACCGCAAGAAATTAATCGCAGTGCGTTCTAAGCATTATGTATGTTTCCGTTAATAATATAATTATATACCAAAACTCCGAGCTGAAATTCACTCGTAGCGCGCGTCTAATATGCCTACATAATAGTGTACTAATAGTGTTCGGGCAGTGTAATCTTTTTAATATGAGGGTATGCCGTTTCGGAGCAAATTCGAAGGTACATTCAACACCTCTGACTGTCAATCACTTCGACTCGGGCGCGGCCTGCAACTTAATATTTCCAAAAATTCGGTATTTCGGTGGTGTTTGCGAATTGCGAACAATCAGTTTACAAGGCGTGTGTGACGAAGTGCTAGCTGAAGAAGGACCATGATTCCCGAAAATTATCGGCTTGTGCTCAAGGTTAGTGGCTATCTCATATTGCCTGTCCAAAGTTTTTAATACGCTAGGGAACCTAGGACCAGCTGAGTTATCGAAGGGTTCATAAATACGTGAACAAATAGCAATATAAAGCTTAGAATAAATTTAAAAGTGGAAAAATTACTGCCTTGGGTGAGTCTTAACACTTGACTGTAACACTCTTACGGTAGATGTCGCTAGGGTCCCCTAGACCCATATAGTGGGAAGATTTGCTGACTATGGATGAGGTCTTGGTGGCTCAGTTGGCAGAGCGCTGGAGTATCGATCCAGAGGCCGTGAGTTCAAGTCTCACCCAAGGCAGTAATTTTTCCACTTTTAAATTTATTCTAAGCTTAATAGCATCGATCGCAGACGTTTCTGCTTGTTAAAAATTAAAATAGCAATATACTTAAGTAACCATTGGTAGGATTTATGTCGTTGATGTAGTTAGTTATAGTTAACGCTATCTCTACTGAGCTCGTTCACTTACGTACTAACTAACAATGGCATTATGTTAAACAAAAACCATTATTTCTTTTGTGTGAGCGCGTGGCCTTTTTGTGCCTGAGGCTCACACACAATGGCCACGCGCTCATAACTGTGATACGAGTATTACAAATCCATAAAATAATATAATATGTACCTATAAAATGGTCATATAAACAAGTGAAAATCACTGAGGCATATTGTTATTCACTTCATACGTCTATTTGTATAAAGTAAACGACATCAAGTATTCATACAGTGTGTAAAATCAATACGGACAAACCTTTAAACGGTGGTTAGCATAGGACCTAAAGTATATATTGAGATAACTTTTGCATGGAAATACAATAAAAAAAATCGCACTTAAACTATCGTGAGACATATTTCAAAATATTTATCAGTACGGTTTTTACTACGCACAAAAAACCGTACTGATAAATATTTTGAATAAAAAAAATAACCATACTAAATAATTCGGCCCGCAATTGTAAAGCAAGACACGAGTTACGAGCTTTTTATACTAACTTTCAACGCTTGTTGACAGTTAGTGTAAAAAGCTCTTCTCGTAATGTCATGTCATTGTTATGTCTCGTAATGTTTGCAGTACATTGCTGCTCGGTAAATTTAAAAAAAAAATTACGGGGTCATAATTAAGTTTAACCGAAATTAAACTGTCGTGAGACATATTTAAAAATATTTAGATCAATACGGTTTCGCTCACTATTATTTTTAGTCGCTTTTGGCGACGAATCCGAAACATGACTAAATATAATAGTGAGTGAAACCGTACTGAGTGTAACTTCAAAAAACTTCTTAATTCATGATTACACAGGTACATTTTATGCCTGGTTTGATTTATATTCCGTATTGGATTTACACACTGTATATCACCGCGTTCTACGCGCAGACTGTTTATAGAACCGACTAAAATTAGATAAATTTTCACTTATTGAGATTAACATAAATCTGTGGGCGCTACACGAGGATTATAAAATTATACAAACGCGTGTAATCTCGTCATAAATAAGGCCCAGTTAACATTGAGGTGTCGGTAACACGTCATGTCCGTATTGATAAATGTTTTTGAAAGTTTGGGAAGCGATAGCGGCAACAATCACGTATAGGTTATTATGTGCAAAGATATATATAACTCCGTAATAGATGGATACAGTCTAAGGAAAAAACGTGCCTCGAAAATCACGAAAATTTGATTCTCGATCAGATGGCGCCATTAGTTTTGGCCTACTCTCGTATAGAGGGCGTTGCCTGTTTTGGTTGTTATTTATAATTTTAACGCATACCAGTGAAACAACATGGGTCAAAAACATATAAACATAATTAATGCAAAAAAAACATTTATCCATATTTAAATACATTTTAACGTATTTTTATAAATCTTCATTTTTTGTTTTAAAGTATGTCGATAGATGGCAGTGAATTTACAGTGGTTACAAAATTTACTTTGACAGTACCGCTCTATCTTATTATATCCTCATTGTTATGTGCTTATAGTTATTTGTGCTAATTTGTGGTTTACGACATCACGTTTTGTGTAATTCGCGGCTTCATTTAAAAAACCGGCCAAGTGCGAGTCGGACTCACACACGAAGGACGTTTGTTGTATGGGAGCCCCACTTAAATTTCTATTTTATTCTGTTTTTAGTATTTGTTGTTATAGCGGCAACCGAAATACATCATCTGTGAAAATTTCAGCTGTCTAGCTATCACAGATCACGAGATACAGCCTGGTGACAGACGGACAGACGGACAGACAGACGGACAGCGGAGTCTTAGTAATAGGGTCCCGTTTTTACCCTTTGGGTACGGAACCCTAAAAACAAGTGAATTTTAGGAATTAACCTCAGTAATAAAATAATTATGAAGTATTTATTTACAATAAATACATGTAAGTACCTATTTATTTTATGTACTTAACAAAAAATAATACACTTTAAACCCGATATAAATTCGTTTTAATAATGTATTTATTTCTATACAATTTTAGTTCAACATTACCGGTCTAGGAAGCATAATTAGCGCGTTGCGTCGTTAATTGAATTTTTGGATTCGTTATTCGTTTTTTTCTGAGCATTTTATGAGAAAAGCACCCTAGTACATACTTCGGCCAGGATAGGAACAAAAAGCCTTGTATTCATAAAATCCCTTTATTTCACACTCGGCCAGGGATTCCCTTTTTCCCGGCCCTTGTAGTATTGAAGGAATGCAAATCTTAAGTGACATTTTTTTTGTATTTTTAGGGTTCCGTACCCAAAGGGTAAAAACGGGACCCTATTACTAAGAATCCGCTGTCCGTCTGTCTGTCTGTCACCAGGCTGTATCTCATGAACCGTGATAGACAGTTGAAATTTTCACAGATGATGTATTTCTGTTGCCGCTATGACAACAAATACTAAAAAGTAGGGAAGCCTCGGTGTGCGAGTCCGACTCACACTTGGCCGGTTTTTTTTTAAGAAACAAGAAACAAACGGTCATTAACAAAGTGCGTGGTAATTATACATTTCATTTTATAGTTAGACCTACAGTTTCCTCAATTAATTTATTATTTAATTATATCCAACACACAGTTCATGATTAGCAACGCAGGCTTCGTCAAGTGCTTACAACAATAAATCAGCTACAGGCTTGGTCACCTACTAACAAATGATATAATCCGCAACAGGCTTTGTCAATCTTAAACACTAAATTAAACTAGGCCAAGTCCCCACTCCTCAATTAAATATAAAGGTGCTACATTTTATAAGTTTCATAAACTACGTTTTTTTATCAGTTTTGCTACAGAACATCTGAATTTCGGAGTCGTTAGTCGTTCGAGAGTCGTTTCCATAATATGTCATTTGACTAATTATATGTACATCGTTCTTCATGAGCTAACTGCGTCTAATTTAATTAATTCTAATTTATGTTTTCATCGCGACCTCCGAAAAATGTCACATTTAATTCCAGAATCGATTACCAATAGATTCATGATTACCGATGCCATCGAATAAATTAGAAAAATCCTATTTAATCGTGGCAATGGCCAAACCTGAGGGCCAAACAAATTTATACCAAAGTTGTCCGTATTCTCCGTTTAATTTATAGCTAACAAATTCAATATTGAAATGGGATTAGTAATTTATTAAAAAAGTTTAAAAAAACGTCCCGTGTGCTCAGTGCTATAAAATTTGGTAATTATAACGACCGCTATAAGTTGGTACTTCGAGCTTTGTAAAATGTACGGTAGTGAAAGGTCCTATCCTGAGTGTTGGTAGTTTTTATGGTACTAATTAGATGGAGGTCATTGAACTTGTTAATTGCTACGTACATACATACATATAATCACGCCTGTTTCCCGGAGGGGTAGGCAGAGACCACGGATTTCCACTTGCTACGATCCTGACATACCTCTTTAATCCCGACAGATTGGTGGCTCAATGCACATTAGTAGTTTTAATATTGTGTACCAAAAAATAAAAATAAAATATTTATTGGAAATTTAACATATTAATTATACGAATAAACTTTAACTAAACTAAAACTACTATGAAACTAAAAATCTAAATCTAAAATGGGCCCCCGTGGCATGGTGCCGAGGATGCTGGCAGCATTTCCTCGCTGGATCGCTATGCTCAAGCGTTGGGCGAGGAAGCTGCCAGCTCTCTTATCCCCGGTCCCATCCACAAGCAGTTTCGCCAATTGCCGGTATAGGCCCTGTGAAACCCAAAGAGTCTCGACTCCAAATGCAACAAAGTTGTGTACCTAATTTTCGTAGTTAGTAAGTACGGGTAAGTGTGGCTGCCGGTTTAGTGTGGCTGGCCTTCATATTGGGGCCTGTTTACACACTGATGTTGGCTAAGGGTTATTAACGCTACCTTTGAACTTCGTGTGACGTTTGTTAATTAATATTTGACGACCTGTTAAATCTTTAATAACCTAGACTTGAAATTACAGGTTTAATTTTAAGGTTTTATGCCTCAAAATACCTTACTCAGATTTTTACGCCGTCGTAAAGTAATTTATTAATGGCGGCAAAGGCGGCCGGAAAGAGTTATTTTCCTGGCGTTTAATAAACCTGTATATCTAGTCGAGACTGGAACAGACTCGAAACTCAATCAACGTGAAATTGATAGTCTTGTTTCCGTTTGCAGCGGGGCTACACAAAAAGCGATTTGTGCCAGTGATTGCGGAACGCATTTTATGCACTTGCTTATTAATAGGCTCTTTATTTCAGTCAAATAGTAGCGTCGGTACTTTTTGCGCGAATCCTGGTTTTCAAGACCTTGAAAGTCTTAAAACAGATTTATCGAACACCTAACACCTGAAAGAAGATAGTCGAGTTACACTGATTTTTACTCATTATTATTCACAACGACGGGACTTATCGCGTAAAATAAGTTTTAAATATACGTCCGACGTTTCGAGGACGGCGTTGTCCCCGTGGTCTCGGAGAAGACTGGCTAAAGTTGACATAAACATCTTCTAGGCGCGCGAGTTTTGCGAACTACCCGCACTTGGTCTTGTTTATTAACTTGAGTCCCGTCGTTGTGAATAATATAGGTAATGATAGTCGAGTTAGTTTTGTTTTGAACCACAGTTGGGAGCTTTTGGTATACAGTGGGGTGGTTTTACGGTAACTATACGGTAAATACAATGATGATACTCGTAATAGTTAATAGAATAGTGCTGCTGAATAACCACTTGAGTCCCGTCGTTGTGAATAATAATGATAGTCGAGTTAGTTTTGTCTTGAACCACAGTTGGGAGCTTTTGGTCTACAGTGAGGTGGTTTTACGGTAACTATACGGTAAATACAATGATGATACTCGTAATAGTTAATAGAATAGTGCTGCTGAATAACCACTTGAGTCCCGTCGTTGTGAATAATAATGATAGTCGAGTTAGTTTTGTCTTGAACCACAGTTGGGAGTTTTTGGTCTACAGTGGGGTGGTTTTACGGTAACTATACGGTAAATACAATGATGATACTCGTAATAATTAATAGAATAGTCCTTCTGAATAACCACACACCACACGCGTTAACAAATATGTATACGTACTGGTGGATGATTGAAGGTCACTTTTCATTTAAAAAAAACTATGTATTTTCACTAAAACATTAAATGAACACAGCGATGTTAATCATGGGAGTTGTTGAGGAAAAAAGAGTGAGTGAATACGTGAATGTATACAGGAATGAAACCATTCGATCATATATATGGTTGCGTTCAGAAACATAATCCCGGTTTTCGGCACCATTTATGTTGGTGGATGACTGAAAGTCACTTTTCATTAAAAGAAAACTATGTATTTTCACTAAAACTAAATGAACACAGAGCGATGTTAATCATGGGAGTTGTTGAGGAAAAAAGAGTGAGTGAATCGGTGAATAGATACAGGAATAAAACCATTCAGTTATAATATATATGGTTGCGTTCAGAAACACGTACCTGATAGTTAAACGTCTAATTTGTAATTACATTCTATATCAACAATGTTGATTATCGGAATACTTAAGTTTAATAATTTGCAAGTTGGCGTAATTTCATCGTTTTCTATTATATCTTATTCTCTGGCTCCACCCCCCGCTAACGGTAACAGTATGATATTGAAATGAGATACCAATGCGCAGCCACAACTTCACCGATAGTCCCTAGGCCGTAAAATAGATGATTGCACTGTTTGAGGCTAGCATGTTATTAGCTGAGGAACAGGTTTACTGCCGAGCCGAGGATCGTCAGATTGCGCATGGATTGGCAGTGGCGTGGCGAGGCGTTTATGGATTTTAATTTTAATAAAAATAAATAAAATAAATCATTTTTATTTCGAGTAACTTTACAGACTCATATAGCTTGTGTTAGTAAGTACTTATAGCTATGTTAATGCTTACATCTATCACTATATATACAGAATTATTATTATCACAAAAATTAACATTACAATAAATAATATAAATAATAATTTTCACTGGTTTGGCTGTTTTAAAGCATTTTACTATGCAGTTTTTTTTGTTGTAGTTTTTTTTCGTCAGATTATGACAAAATCTATTATTAAGGAATAGGGAACTTTATATATACACCAAATGTTATCGATTTTAGACGAAAAGAAAAACTACAACGAAATAAAATTAGCCCATCTTATTTAAGAAAAAGGTACCTGTGGAAGAAACTCGATTTTTATAAACATGTTTAAAGACGTGTTACGTTTTTGGAAAAGGTTTACAATACAAAAGAGTAAAACGGATAAAAAACTCCATTCTGTTTTATACTAACGAGATGAGATAAAGCAGTTTAGCCAAGTAAATAAAAGTAAAACAGAATAAAATCCATACTAATACTATAAATGCGAAAGTCTGTCTGTCTGTGTGTTCCCTCTTCACGCTTAAACCGCTGAATCGATTTAGATGAAACTTGGCATAGAGATAGGTTGAGTCCCTGAGAAGGACATAGGATAGTTTTTATCCCGAAAATCATCCCTAAAGAAAGTAAAAAGCGGGGTGGAATTGAGATAATTAATGAAGTGCCTGCTAATTTGTGTGCATAATATGCTCAAATTTAGATTGCTATGAGATTTTTTCCAGGCGCTATTCTTACTATAGCTGCGGTTACTAAGTCCACGCAGACGAAGTCGCGGGCAAAAGCTAGTAATAATATATATGTAAATTAACTACACTGTAATAAACTTAACAAGACACAATTTATGACAATGAAAAGTGCGCGAAACTTAATTTTCAAATTTGCATTTCTCTCGGACTCTTAATGAACACAGTCGGAGAACGATTTTTAATTGTTGAAATTAAAATAAAAGCCAAATTGCAATCACGGGAGATAAGAACAAAACGATACTTTGTGGAGTGTCGTTTTCTGCTTTTCTTTTTAAAACTAAACAAAAATTTGAAAGCGTGGGATGAAAACAGTCAAAAGCGAACCGTATAAGAGCTAGGTACTGTAAATAAGTATAGTATTTTTCAAACTTGATGGAATGGTGACAGGTGTCATCTCCATATAATTTATAACATAGAACACCTTACAGAAAACCGCAGCCAAATAACACTAGACCCTACTAATAGTGTTGTGTTCCTGCCGGTGAGTAAGGTTGCCAGAGCTCGAGGGAGAGGAGTGTTAGGGTCAGCAACGCGCATGTAACTCCTCTGAAGTTGCAGGCGTACATAGGCTACGGAGACTGCTTAACATCAGGCGGGCCGTATGCTTGTTTGCACCCGACGTTTTTTTTTTTTTTATGATGAATAGGCAGGCGTTTGACCACGATCCCACCTGATGGTAAGTGATGATGTGGTCTACGGTGGAGCACGCTTACCTATGAGAGACCTATTAACTCTTGCCTTGAAGAGCTCCAAATTGTACTCATGCGGAAACACAGACTCGGGCAGGGCGTTCCACTCCTTGGCAGTTCGCATAAGAAATGTGGAAGCAAAACGCTTCGTGCGTACTTTTGGAATTCCTACCATGAAGCGATGCCGGAGTGCCGTTTGTCGTGTGGTCCGATGGTAAAAATGGGACGGAGGAATAAGGTTGTGCAGTTCCTCGGCACACTCTCCGAAATGTATCCTATTTTTAAGATCGACAGGCTGGCAACCTTGCGACGATGCATAGTATGCGTTGCGTAGTATAAAAAATAATAATCGTTAAACCTCCCTGGCAATCGGAATGCACTTATTTTTTAGCCACCATGTTTTATTTGACGCGTAATCTGATCCGCTACTTTTGACGCTGACTCTAATAGCTTAACAAACATAAATCGCCAAATCTGTTTTTCAAAGTTTCGGATATCGGCCAAAGTCCAGGCATCTGAGATTGCATCTATTCGCCGTTTCCAAACGAGAAGTCGAAGACGGATAAAACTTCAACAATGCCGGCCATCTTTGAATTGTTTTAAAGCAAACTTTGGCCTGTTTTCTTGCTGATCATCCGTTCGAATCTTCAATCTTATAAATCGGAACAATTGCTGAAACGTCGTGTTAACTTTGGTGTCCCTAAAAGTTTATATATTTTATTTAAATCAATAAGACTTAAAGTTTGCAGTAATTTTCTTGCATAGTTGTAAGAAATACATTTTTCTGTTCTTTTTTTAAACCAGGTGAGTGTTGTGTGTATGTTACTGACCTTTTAAAGGAATTAGGAAAACACCACACGGAATAAACTGTTCAATTGGTAAAAAGACGCTGAAAACATTTGAAGTCTCAAAAAAACATACCATCATATATCGATTGTGAAAATGTGGCCGATCTCTTAGATATACATTACATTACATTACCAAAGCATAATCAACTCAATAAATAATTTATCACATTCGAGTCTATTCACCGAAACCGTACAACGTTACCGTTTTCCTCTTAGCGTGTTCAGTGTACGTCACGGCATCTCCGATGACGTTTTCTAGAAACACCTTCAGCACGCCGCGAGTTTCTTGGTAAATGAGGCCGGAAATTCTCTTAACGCCGCCACGGCGTGCAAGTCTTCTAATGGCAGGCTTGGTGATCCCCTGGATGTTATCGCGGAGAACCTTTCTGTGGCGCTTGGCGCCTCCCTTCCCGAGCCCCTTGCCTCCTTTGCCACGGCCAGTCATTGCGAGATGTTTACAGTTCAGCGGTTGATATGAGACTGATACACATTCACTTGTTCATTGTTTCACAAGACGCACGTACTTCGATTTTCTCTTATGGTAGTTTATGTGACTGCTACATAATGAAATGCATTAAAATACGAGTGTGGGTTTATGAAACGAATGAAATGAGATTTCGAATAAAACGTCATCACGACTGATATTAGAATGAAGGCCAAATCAAATTTCTTTGTTTCTCAGATGTTCTAAATTTGAATGTAATTAAGGTATCGGTTATCGATAACATAAAGTTAAAATTACGATGCAGCCACAGATATAGGGTTGTTAATATAGGCCGTTAGCTTATCGTTTCTGAATATATTATAGGGAGGTTATGATATTGGTGTAGATAAAACACTTTAAACTTTTTAACCTGTAGGAAGTTTACCTATTATGAGCAAATCGGTCGCGAATTCTAATTTAAAGGACCTCTCAAGAATAAAGTCCCATTATCGACTGGAGAGCTTTTTCCACTCGTTTTGCACACGACAATCGTGTCCAGAGTACCAAAAGAAACATTCGAATATAAACAACTCGATAAATTCGATGTTTCGCGGGAAACTCGACTCTTGCATCGCTCAGGGGCATCATTTCAATCGCTCGCTTAGTCGATCGCTTGTTCTAACCAGTATACAAGCGTTCTAGGATCGAGAATATTTGTAATGAAACCACAGGTCCAGTTATTTTGGTTATCTTAAATACTCGATACACAAAACGAATAAGAATACTATAGCAGGATCGATCCTCTTCAAAATGCAAACCGAGTTCAAGTTGCGTTCCCGTTCAGCTTAGGGAATAGTATATTCGATACGTTCTGGGGACTCAAGGATCACTTACCAACTGGATAGAATATAAAAGTAGACGGTGCCTTAGCATACTTAGCTCTCGTTTTTGTTTATTATGTGCTAACGCTAATGTCAGTTGCATCGGCGCTTACCATACCGGTGCGTGTGTGAATTCAAATTACCTATAGGCGCTCTCATTTTTGTTTATGCACTAACGCTTATTGAATCAACTTTTAGAACACTTGATTTTGTGTACCTAGCCTCCCTAGCAAAGAAAAATCGATTTGTCAAAAACCATGGTGATTTTTTTTACTTTTTTGTTTACGCGGGCATTATTAGATCCATAAGTATTAATTTAACACATTGAAATTAACACCTTGATCGGATAAAAATTACATTTTGTACGGGAACGCAGCAGAAAAACGTTTTCTCTCATACAAAAGTCAGAGACACACCATTTTTTTATTTTTCTGCTGCGTTACCGTACAAAATGTAACTTTTACCTGATCAAGTTGTTAATTTTAATATGTTAATTAAATACTTATGTATCTAATTGTGCCCGTGTAAACAAAAAAATTAAAAAAAAAACAATGGTTTCTGAAAAATCTATTTTTCCTTGCTAGGGAGTCTAAAACACGAAATCAGTGTTCTCTAAGTTAATTCACCCTTATTTCAGTTGCGTCAACGCTTACCATACCGGTGTGTAAATTCAAATGAACAAAAAATTTGCTTCAGTAAAAACGGAAGTGGTGTAGTTCGTAGTATTTTACGAGCGTATGCGTCGTAAATGTCTTCGTTTCCATAATACGGAGTTCAGAGAAGATAGGGTACCTACTCTGGTGGTTTGACAATAGTACATTTTACAACTAGTGTGAAAAGAATGTCTTTTTACCACTAGTACCGAGGTATCTTGCCACGAGCTGAAAGCGAGTGGCAAGACCGGTACGAGTGGTAAAAAGACATTTCACACGTGTTGCAAACGACGTTTTTTAATACAATTGCGAAAAAATAATTAATTAATATATCATTAGTAGAATCATACCACCAAACCAAACCAAAACCAAAAGTACCTATACAGCCCTTGATACTTGAGCTGCCGCAGCCCGCGATACCTTCATACTCGTGCGCGCCCCGGCCGCGGCCGCCGCGGGCCCGGCGCGGGTTGGTCAACGACACCTCCTCATAACTCATGAGGCCCTGGTACCTGCTCCGCGCTAAATTCAATTTTAACTGCGTTTCGAAAGTATAGTTTGGAACTAAAAAGTAAAAAGCACTAGTTCGAGAAATTGAGCTTCTCGCACGCTACGCAGCCACAAAAAGTACCACTTTTTGAGCAACTGTATTAAAAAATGAATTGTGATACAATCGTGCAGTATTGCATTTCGGATTGTGTATTCAGTCATAGGCGGGATGTATCGTTTTGATGCAAGTCTTTCGGATTATGTCGGGTTGTAAAATGTTAACGCGCTTGTAAAAACTCACATTCCGCGAATATTGTACGATTTAGATTATAGCAATCTAATATCAAATTAAAGAAAGACGAATTAAGAGGTTTTGAATATGGTAGGAGAAAGGCGAAGCTTATTAAATACCATAAGGAATAGAAGAGGCAAGATTTTAGGACACCTAATACGAAACGACAACTTTTTCCTTAACATCCTAGAAGGAAAAATTGAAAAGACGAGAGGCAGTGGAAAGCCTAGAATCACATACCTGAGCCAAGTAAAAGAGAATGCATCGTACGAGCAAATCAAAAGACTGGCTCAGGAAAGAAAGGACTGGCAATTACTCCACCGACAAGAGCAAAGCTCTTAAGTGATGATGATGATGAATTTCAAATTATATTTATCTACACATATCACAAAATCAAATTACGGTCAGTATAAACAAACAATTTTGTTAGAACCTTCTCTGTGACAATGTTATATTATTGCATAATAATAACGTCGATATCGATTTAAAAATGACTATCATATTTAGAATATCTCTAAAAACAAAGGAATTTGATTTGATTTAATTTCATATAAGTATCAGTCGATATAACGTTTTATTCGAAATGAAATGTCAATTGCAAAATTAAAAATCTATTTGTTCGCAAGCGCACTAAGTTAAGTTTTACGAGAATGTTACGAAACCACATATTGGTTGGAAACTATTTCATTTTTAGGGTTCCGTACCCAAAGGGTAAAAACGGGACCCTATTACTAAGACTCCACTGTCCGTCTGTCCGTCTGTCTATCTGTCTGTCTGTCTGTCTGTCTGTCTGTCTGTCTGTCTGTCTGTCTGTCTGTCCGTCTGTCACCAACTATAAATACCTTGGCCTTAAATAAGTACCTTAAATTATTATCAATTGAGTTAAAGTCACAGTTTTTCATTTAAAAATATCTATTCTATTATTATTAATTGTATGGTAAGATTATCTACGCTATAAAAATATACTGTTTTTTATCTCCTGTTTTGTAAGAAGTAACATCGCTCCCGCCTTATCCCTTGCATCTATACGTCAGCTTGTCAGTGTATACGCCCCGTCTTCGAACCACTTACATAACAAATCTTTACCACCGGTATAAAAGTTAGACCTTGAAACCCGTAGTAACTACGCGTGATCGGGTATCACAATTAACTGGTTTTTCTAAATAAATATGCTCGAAGTGACGGAGATACCAGTTCAGATCGAGATAAAGCGAGAAAGATGATGAGTGGCACTCCAATGTCTCCAACATAAAGAATGGTCCGCGTACGCTTTCTATGGACAGGAAAAATATTGTTGTTACATTCCTACTTCATAAATCAGGCGGATGAATTTGATGGTACTTTAAATATTATGATAAAGTTTTAAATATGGTGGTATTCTGATCTTGAAATTCATAATTTAATAATAAAGGTAGGCGCATACTTGCACTGAGGTCCTAAGGCTGAGAACGCACTGAGATTATTTTTTTGCGGTTTCAGAACCGCAAAAAGCGCACGAACTTAAAAGACTGAAACCGCAAGAAATTAGATTGAAACCGCAAGAAATTAGATTGAAACCGCAAGAAATTAATCGCAGTGCGTTCTAAGCATTATGTATGTTTCCGTTAATAATATAATTATATACCAAAACTCCGAGCTGAAATTCACTCGTAGCGCGCGTCTAATATGCCTACATAATAGTGTACTAATAGTGTTCGGGCAGTGTAATCTTTTTAATATGAGGGTATGCCGTTTCGGAGCAAATTCGAAGGTACATTCAACACCTCTGACTGTCAATCACTTCGACTCGGGCGCGGCCTGCAACTTAATATTTCCAAAAATTCGGTATTTCGGTGGTGTTTGCGAATTGCGAACAATCAGTTTACAAGGCGTGTGTGACGAAGTGCTAGCTGAAGAAGGACCATGATTCCCGAAAATTATCGGCTTGTGCTCAAGGTT
The DNA here is from genome assembly GCF_947568885.1 of Cydia strobilella. Taxonomy (NCBI): domain Eukaryota; kingdom Metazoa; phylum Arthropoda; class Insecta; order Lepidoptera; family Tortricidae; genus Cydia; species Cydia strobilella. The sequence goes on from NC_086044.1 coordinate 20,368,188, forward strand.
AGTGGCTATCTCATATTGCCTGTCCAAAGTTTTTAATACGCTAGGGAACCTAGGACCAGCTGAGTTATCGAAGGGTTCATAAATACGTGAACAAATAGCAATATAAAGCTTAGAATAAATTTAAAAGTGGAAAAATTACTGCCTTGGGTGAGTCTTAACACTTGACTGTAACACTCTTACGGTAGATGTCGCTAGGGTCCCCTAGACCCATATAGTGGGAAGATTTGCTGACTATGGATGAGGTCTTGGTGGCTCAGTTGGCAGAGCGCTGGAGTATCGATCCAGAGGCCGTGAGTTCAAGTCTCACCCAAGGCAGTAATTTTTCCACTTTTAAATTTATTCTAAGCTTAATAGCATCGATCGCAGACGTTTCTGCTTGTTAAAAATTAAAATAGCAATATACTTAAGTAACCATTGGTAGGATTTATGTCGTTGATGTAGTTAGTTATAGTTAACGCTATCTCTACTGAGCTCGTTCACTTACGTACTAACTAACAATGGCATTATGTTAAACAAAAACCATTATTTCTTTTGTGTGAGCGCGTGGCCTTTTTGTGCCTGAGGCTCACACACAATGGCCACGCGCTCATAACTGTGATACGAGTATTACAAATCCATAAAATAATATAATATGTACCTATAAAATGGTCATATAAACAAGTGAAAATCACTGAGGCATATTGTTATTCACTTCATACGTCTATTTGTATAAAGTAAACGACATCAAGTATTCATACAGTGTGTAAAATCAATACGGACAAACCTTTAAACGGTGGTTAGCATAGGACCTAAAGTATATATTGAGATAACTTTTGCATGGAAATACAATAAAAAAAATCGCACTTAAACTATCGTGAGACATATTTCAAAATATTTATCAGTACGGTTTTTACTACGCACAAAAAACCGTACTGATAAATATTTTGAATAAAAAAAATAACCATACTAAATAATTCGGCCCGCAATTGTAAAGCAAGACACGAGTTACGAGCTTTTTATACTAACTTTCAACGCTTGTTGACAGTTAGTGTAAAAAGCTCTTCTCGTAATGTCATGTCATTGTTATGTCTCGTAATGTTTGCAGTACATTGCTGCTCGGTAAATTTAAAAAAAAAATTACGGGGTCATAATTAAGTTTAACCGAAATTAAACTGTCGTGAGACATATTTAAAAATATTTAGATCAATACGGTTTCGCTCACTATTATTTTTAGTCGCTTTTGGCGACGAATCCGAAACATGACTAAATATAATAGTGAGTGAAACCGTACTGAGTGTAACTTCAAAAAACTTCTTAATTCATGATTACACAGGTACATTTTATGCCTGGTTTGATTTATATTCCGTATTGGATTTACACACTGTATATCACCGCGTTCTACGCGCAGACTGTTTATAGAACCGACTAAAATTAGATAAATTTTCACTTATTGAGATTAACATAAATCTGTGGGCGCTACACGAGGATTATAAAATTATACAAACGCGTGTAATCTCGTCATAAATAAGGCCCAGTTAACATTGAGGTGTCGGTAACACGTCATGTCCGTATTGATAAATGTTTTTGAAAGTTTGGGAAGCGATAGCGGCAACAATCACGTATAGGTTATTATGTGCAAAGATATATATAACTCCGTAATAGATGGATACAGTCTAAGGAAAAAACGTGCCTCGAAAATCACGAAAATTTGATTCTCGATCAGATGGCGCCATTAGTTTTGGCCTACTCTCGTATAGAGGGCGTTGCCTGTTTTGGTTGTTATTTATAATTTTAACGCATACCAGTGAAACAACATGGGTCAAAAACATATAAACATAATTAATGCAAAAAAAACATTTATCCATATTTAAATACATTTTAACGTATTTTTATAAATCTTCATTTTTTGTTTTAAAGTATGTCGATAGATGGCAGTGAATTTACAGTGGTTACAAAATTTACTTTGACAGTACCGCTCTATCTTATTATATCCTCATTGTTATGTGCTTATAGTTATTTGTGCTAATTTGTGGTTTACGACATCACGTTTTGTGTAATTCGCGGCTTCATTTAAAAAACCGGCCAAGTGCGAGTCGGACTCACACACGAAGGACGTTTGTTGTATGGGAGCCCCACTTAAATTTCTATTTTATTCTGTTTTTAGTATTTGTTGTTATAGCGGCAACCGAAATACATCATCTGTGAAAATTTCAGCTGTCTAGCTATCACAGATCACGAGATACAGCCTGGTGACAGACGGACAGACGGACAGACAGACGGACAGCGGAGTCTTAGTAATAGGGTCCCGTTTTTACCCTTTGGGTACGGAACCCTAAAAACAAGTGAATTTTAGGAATTAACCTCAGTAATAAAATAATTATGAAGTATTTATTTACAATAAATACATGTAAGTACCTATTTATTTTATGTACTTAACAAAAAATAATACACTTTAAACCCGATATAAATTCGTTTTAATAATGTATTTATTTCTATACAATTTTAGTTCAACATTACCGGTCTAGGAAGCATAATTAGCGCGTTGCGTCGTTAATTGAATTTTTGGATTCGTTATTCGTTTTTTTCTGAGCATTTTATGAGAAAAGCACCCTAGTACATACTTCGGCCAGGATAGGAACAAAAAGCCTTGTATTCATAAAATCCCTTTATTTCACACTCGGCCAGGGATTCCCTTTTTCCCGGCCCTTGTAGTATTGAAGGAATGCAAATCTTAAGTGACATTTTTTTTGTATTTTTAGGGTTCCGTACCCAAAGGGTAAAAACGGGACCCTATTACTAAGAATCCGCTGTCCGTCTGTCTGTCTGTCACCAGGCTGTATCTCATGAACCGTGATAGACAGTTGAAATTTTCACAGATGATGTATTTCTGTTGCCGCTATGACAACAAATACTAAAAAGTAGGGAAGCCTCGGTGTGCGAGTCCGACTCACACTTGGCCGGTTTTTTTTTAAGAAACAAGAAACAAACGGTCATTAACAAAGTGCGTGGTAATTATACATTTCATTTTATAGTTAGACCTACAGTTTCCTCAATTAATTTATTATTTAATTATATCCAACACACAGTTCATGATTAGCAACGCAGGCTTCGTCAAGTGCTTACAACAATAAATCAGCTACAGGCTTGGTCACCTACTAACAAATGATATAATCCGCAACAGGCTTTGTCAATCTTAAACACTAAATTAAACTAGGCCAAGTCCCCACTCCTCAATTAAATATAAAGGTGCTACATTTTATAAGTTTCATAAACTACGTTTTTTTATCAGTTTTGCTACAGAACATCTGAATTTCGGAGTCGTTAGTCGTTCGAGAGTCGTTTCCATAATATGTCATTTGACTAATTATATGTACATCGTTCTTCATGAGCTAACTGCGTCTAATTTAATTAATTCTAATTTATGTTTTCATCGCGACCTCCGAAAAATGTCACATTTAATTCCAGAATCGATTACCAATAGATTCATGATTACCGATGCCATCGAATAAATTAGAAAAATCCTATTTAATCGTGGCAATGGCCAAACCTGAGGGCCAAACAAATTTATACCAAAGTTGTCCGTATTCTCCGTTTAATTTATAGCTAACAAATTCAATATTGAAATGGGATTAGTAATTTATTAAAAAAGTTTAAAAAAACGTCCCGTGTGCTCAGTGCTATAAAATTTGGTAATTATAACGACCGCTATAAGTTGGTACTTCGAGCTTTGTAAAATGTACGGTAGTGAAAGGTCCTATCCTGAGTGTTGGTAGTTTTTATGGTACTAATTAGATGGAGGTCATTGAACTTGTTAATTGCTACGTACATACATACATATAATCACGCCTGTTTCCCGGAGGGGTAGGCAGAGACCACGGATTTCCACTTGCTACGATCCTGACATACCTCTTTAATCCCGACAGATTGGTGGCTCAATGCACATTAGTAGTTTTAATATTGTGTACCAAAAAATAAAAATAAAATATTTATTGGAAATTTAACATATTAATTATACGAATAAACTTTAACTAAACTAAAACTACTATGAAACTAAAAATCTAAATCTAAAATGGGCCCCCGTGGCATGGTGCCGAGGATGCTGGCAGCATTTCCTCGCTGGATCGCTATGCTCAAGCGTTGGGCGAGGAAGCTGCCAGCTCTCTTATCCCCGGTCCCATCCACAAGCAGTTTCGCCAATTGCCGGTATAGGCCCTGTGAAACCCAAAGAGTCTCGACTCCAAATGCAACAAAGTTGTGTACCTAATTTTCGTAGTTAGTAAGTACGGGTAAGTGTGGCTGCCGGTTTAGTGTGGCTGGCCTTCATATTGGGGCCTGTTTACACACTGATGTTGGCTAAGGGTTATTAACGCTACCTTTGAACTTCGTGTGACGTTTGTTAATTAATATTTGACGACCTGTTAAATCTTTAATAACCTAGACTTGAAATTACAGGTTTAATTTTAAGGTTTTATGCCTCAAAATACCTTACTCAGATTTTTACGCCGTCGTAAAGTAATTTATTAATGGCGGCAAAGGCGGCCGGAAAGAGTTATTTTCCTGGCGTTTAATAAACCTGTATATCTAGTCGAGACTGGAACAGACTCGAAACTCAATCAACGTGAAATTGATAGTCTTGTTTCCGTTTGCAGCGGGGCTACACAAAAAGCGATTTGTGCCAGTGATTGCGGAACGCATTTTATGCACTTGCTTATTAATAGGCTCTTTATTTCAGTCAAATAGTAGCGTCGGTACTTTTTGCGCGAATCCTGGTTTTCAAGACCTTGAAAGTCTTAAAACAGATTTATCGAACACCTAACACCTGAAAGAAGATAGTCGAGTTACACTGATTTTTACTCATTATTATTCACAACGACGGGACTTATCGCGTAAAATAAGTTTTAAATATACGTCCGACGTTTCGAGGACGGCGTTGTCCCCGTGGTCTCGGAGAAGACTGGCTAAAGTTGACATAAACATCTTCTAGGCGCGCGAGTTTTGCGAACTACCCGCACTTGGTCTTGTTTATTAACTTGAGTCCCGTCGTTGTGAATAATATAGGTAATGATAGTCGAGTTAGTTTTGTTTTGAACCACAGTTGGGAGCTTTTGGTATACAGTGGGGTGGTTTTACGGTAACTATACGGTAAATACAATGATGATACTCGTAATAGTTAATAGAATAGTGCTGCTGAATAACCACTTGAGTCCCGTCGTTGTGAATAATAATGATAGTCGAGTTAGTTTTGTCTTGAACCACAGTTGGGAGCTTTTGGTCTACAGTGAGGTGGTTTTACGGTAACTATACGGTAAATACAATGATGATACTCGTAATAGTTAATAGAATAGTGCTGCTGAATAACCACTTGAGTCCCGTCGTTGTGAATAATAATGATAGTCGAGTTAGTTTTGTCTTGAACCACAGTTGGGAGTTTTTGGTCTACAGTGGGGTGGTTTTACGGTAACTATACGGTAAATACAATGATGATACTCGTAATAATTAATAGAATAGTCCTTCTGAATAACCACACACCACACGCGTTAACAAATATGTATACGTACTGGTGGATGATTGAAGGTCACTTTTCATTTAAAAAAAACTATGTATTTTCACTAAAACATTAAATGAACACAGCGATGTTAATCATGGGAGTTGTTGAGGAAAAAAGAGTGAGTGAATACGTGAATGTATACAGGAATGAAACCATTCGATCATATATATGGTTGCGTTCAGAAACATAATCCCGGTTTTCGGCACCATTTATGTTGGTGGATGACTGAAAGTCACTTTTCATTAAAAGAAAACTATGTATTTTCACTAAAACTAAATGAACACAGAGCGATGTTAATCATGGGAGTTGTTGAGGAAAAAAGAGTGAGTGAATCGGTGAATAGATACAGGAATAAAACCATTCAGTTATAATATATATGGTTGCGTTCAGAAACACGTACCTGATAGTTAAACGTCTAATTTGTAATTACATTCTATATCAACAATGTTGATTATCGGAATACTTAAGTTTAATAATTTGCAAGTTGGCGTAATTTCATCGTTTTCTATTATATCTTATTCTCTGGCTCCACCCCCCGCTAACGGTAACAGTATGATATTGAAATGAGATACCAATGCGCAGCCACAACTTCACCGATAGTCCCTAGGCCGTAAAATAGATGATTGCACTGTTTGAGGCTAGCATGTTATTAGCTGAGGAACAGGTTTACTGCCGAGCCGAGGATCGTCAGATTGCGCATGGATTGGCAGTGGCGTGGCGAGGCGTTTATGGATTTTAATTTTAATAAAAATAAATAAAATAAATCATTTTTATTTCGAGTAACTTTACAGACTCATATAGCTTGTGTTAGTAAGTACTTATAGCTATGTTAATGCTTACATCTATCACTATATATACAGAATTATTATTATCACAAAAATTAACATTACAATAAATAATATAAATAATAATTTTCACTGGTTTGGCTGTTTTAAAGCATTTTACTATGCAGTTTTTTTTGTTGTAGTTTTTTTTCGTCAGATTATGACAAAATCTATTATTAAGGAATAGGGAACTTTATATATACACCAAATGTTATCGATTTTAGACGAAAAGAAAAACTACAACGAAATAAAATTAGCCCATCTTATTTAAGAAAAAGGTACCTGTGGAAGAAACTCGATTTTTATAAACATGTTTAAAGACGTGTTACGTTTTTGGAAAAGGTTTACAATACAAAAGAGTAAAACGGATAAAAAACTCCATTCTGTTTTATACTAACGAGATGAGATAAAGCAGTTTAGCCAAGTAAATAAAAGTAAAACAGAATAAAATCCATACTAATACTATAAATGCGAAAGTCTGTCTGTCTGTGTGTTCCCTCTTCACGCTTAAACCGCTGAATCGATTTAGATGAAACTTGGCATAGAGATAGGTTGAGTCCCTGAGAAGGACATAGGATAGTTTTTATCCCGAAAATCATCCCTAAAGAAAGTAAAAAGCGGGGTGGAATTGAGATAATTAATGAAGTGCCTGCTAATTTGTGTGCATAATATGCTCAAATTTAGATTGCTATGAGATTTTTTCCAGGCGCTATTCTTACTATAGCTGCGGTTACTAAGTCCACGCAGACGAAGTCGCGGGCAAAAGCTAGTAATAATATATATGTAAATTAACTACACTGTAATAAACTTAACAAGACACAATTTATGACAATGAAAAGTGCGCGAAACTTAATTTTCAAATTTGCATTTCTCTCGGACTCTTAATGAACACAGTCGGAGAACGATTTTTAATTGTTGAAATTAAAATAAAAGCCAAATTGCAATCACGGGAGATAAGAACAAAACGATACTTTGTGGAGTGTCGTTTTCTGCTTTTCTTTTTAAAACTAAACAAAAATTTGAAAGCGTGGGATGAAAACAGTCAAAAGCGAACCGTATAAGAGCTAGGTACTGTAAATAAGTATAGTATTTTTCAAACTTGATGGAATGGTGACAGGTGTCATCTCCATATAATTTATAACATAGAACACCTTACAGAAAACCGCAGCCAAATAACACTAGACCCTACTAATAGTGTTGTGTTCCTGCCGGTGAGTAAGGTTGCCAGAGCTCGAGGGAGAGGAGTGTTAGGGTCAGCAACGCGCATGTAACTCCTCTGAAGTTGCAGGCGTACATAGGCTACGGAGACTGCTTAACATCAGGCGGGCCGTATGCTTGTTTGCACCCGACGTTTTTTTTTTTTTTATGATGAATAGGCAGGCGTTTGACCACGATCCCACCTGATGGTAAGTGATGATGTGGTCTACGGTGGAGCACGCTTACCTATGAGAGACCTATTAACTCTTGCCTTGAAGAGCTCCAAATTGTACTCATGCGGAAACACAGACTCGGGCAGGGCGTTCCACTCCTTGGCAGTTCGCATAAGAAATGTGGAAGCAAAACGCTTCGTGCGTACTTTTGGAATTCCTACCATGAAGCGATGCCGGAGTGCCGTTTGTCGTGTGGTCCGATGGTAAAAATGGGACGGAGGAATAAGGTTGTGCAGTTCCTCGGCACACTCTCCGAAATGTATCCTATTTTTAAGATCGACAGGCTGGCAACCTTGCGACGATGCATAGTATGCGTTGCGTAGTATAAAAAATAATAATCGTTAAACCTCCCTGGCAATCGGAATGCACTTATTTTTTAGCCACCATGTTTTATTTGACGCGTAATCTGATCCGCTACTTTTGACGCTGACTCTAATAGCTTAACAAACATAAATCGCCAAATCTGTTTTTCAAAGTTTCGGATATCGGCCAAAGTCCAGGCATCTGAGATTGCATCTATTCGCCGTTTCCAAACGAGAAGTCGAAGACGGATAAAACTTCAACAATGCCGGCCATCTTTGAATTGTTTTAAAGCAAACTTTGGCCTGTTTTCTTGCTGATCATCCGTTCGAATCTTCAATCTTATAAATCGGAACAATTGCTGAAACGTCGTGTTAACTTTGGTGTCCCTAAAAGTTTATATATTTTATTTAAATCAATAAGACTTAAAGTTTGCAGTAATTTTCTTGCATAGTTGTAAGAAATACATTTTTCTGTTCTTTTTTTAAACCAGGTGAGTGTTGTGTGTATGTTACTGACCTTTTAAAGGAATTAGGAAAACACCACACGGAATAAACTGTTCAATTGGTAAAAAGACGCTGAAAACATTTGAAGTCTCAAAAAAACATACCATCATATATCGATTGTGAAAATGTGGCCGATCTCTTAGATATACATTACATTACATTACCAAAGCATAATCAACTCAATAAATAATTTATCACATTCGAGTCTATTCACCGAAACCGTACAACGTTACCGTTTTCCTCTTAGCGTGTTCAGTGTACGTCACGGCATCTCCGATGACGTTTTCTAGAAACACCTTCAGCACGCCGCGAGTTTCTTGGTAAATGAGGCCGGAAATTCTCTTAACGCCGCCACGGCGTGCAAGTCTTCTAATGGCAGGCTTGGTGATCCCCTGGATGTTATCGCGGAGAACCTTTCTGTGGCGCTTGGCGCCTCCCTTCCCGAGCCCCTTGCCTCCTTTGCCACGGCCAGTCATTGCGAGATGTTTACAGTTCAGCGGTTGATATGAGACTGATACACATTCACTTGTTCATTGTTTCACAAGACGCACGTACTTCGATTTTCTCTTATGGTAGTTTATGTGACTGCTACATAATGAAATGCATTAAAATACGAGTGTGGGTTTATGAAACGAATGAAATGAGATTTCGAATAAAACGTCATCACGACTGATATTAGAATGAAGGCCAAATCAAATTTCTTTGTTTCTCAGATGTTCTAAATTTGAATGTAATTAAGGTATCGGTTATCGATAACATAAAGTTAAAATTACGATGCAGCCACAGATATAGGGTTGTTAATATAGGCCGTTAGCTTATCGTTTCTGAATATATTATAGGGAGGTTATGATATTGGTGTAGATAAAACACTTTAAACTTTTTAACCTGTAGGAAGTTTACCTATTATGAGCAAATCGGTCGCGAATTCTAATTTAAAGGACCTCTCAAGAATAAAGTCCCATTATCGACTGGAGAGCTTTTTCCACTCGTTTTGCACACGACAATCGTGTCCAGAGTACCAAAAGAAACATTCGAATATAAACAACTCGATAAATTCGATGTTTCGCGGGAAACTCGACTCTTGCATCGCTCAGGGGCATCATTTCAATCGCTCGCTTAGTCGATCGCTTGTTCTAACCAGTATACAAGCGTTCTAGGATCGAGAATATTTGTAATGAAACCACAGGTCCAGTTATTTTGGTTATCTTAAATACTCGATACACAAAACGAATAAGAATACTATAGCAGGATCGATCCTCTTCAAAATGCAAACCGAGTTCAAGTTGCGTTCCCGTTCAGCTTAGGGAATAGTATATTCGATACGTTCTGGGGACTCAAGGATCACTTACCAACTGGATAGAATATAAAAGTAGACGGTGCCTTAGCATACTTAGCTCTCGTTTTTGTTTATTATGTGCTAACGCTAATGTCAGTTGCATCGGCGCTTACCATACCGGTGCGTGTGTGAATTCAAATTACCTATAGGCGCTCTCATTTTTGTTTATGCACTAACGCTTATTGAATCAACTTTTAGAACACTTGATTTTGTGTACCTAGCCTCCCTAGCAAAGAAAAATCGATTTGTCAAAAACCATGGTGATTTTTTTTACTTTTTTGTTTACGCGGGCATTATTAGATCCATAAGTATTAATTTAACACATTGAAATTAACACCTTGATCGGATAAAAATTACATTTTGTACGGGAACGCAGCAGAAAAACGTTTTCTCTCATACAAAAGTCAGAGACACACCATTTTTTTATTTTTCTGCTGCGTTACCGTACAAAATGTAACTTTTACCTGATCAAGTTGTTAATTTTAATATGTTAATTAAATACTTATGTATCTAATTGTGCCCGTGTAAACAAAAAAATTAAAAAAAAAACAATGGTTTCTGAAAAATCTATTTTTCCTTGCTAGGGAGTCTAAAACACGAAATCAGTGTTCTCTAAGTTAATTCACCCTTATTTCAGTTGCGTCAACGCTTACCATACCGGTGTGTAAATTCAAATGAACAAAAAATTTGCTTCAGTAAAAACGGAAGTGGTGTAGTTCGTAGTATTTTACGAGCGTATGCGTCGTAAATGTCTTCGTTTCCATAATACGGAGTTCAGAGAAGATAGGGTACCTACTCTGGTGGTTTGACAATAGTACATTTTACAACTAGTGTGAAAAGAATGTCTTTTTACCACTAGTACCGAGGTATCTTGCCACGAGCTGAAAGCGAGTGGCAAGACCGGTACGAGTGGTAAAAAGACATTTCACACGTGTTGCAAACGACGTTTTTTAATACAATTGCGAAAAAATAATTAATTAATATATCATTAGTAGAATCATACCACCAAACCAAACCAAAACCAAAAGTACCTATACAGCCCTTGATACTTGAGCTGCCGCAGCCCGCGATACCTTCATACTCGTGCGCGCCCCGGCCGCGGCCGCCGCGGGCCCGGCGCGGGTTGGTCAACGACACCTCCTCATAACTCATGAGGCCCTGGTACCTGCTCCGCGCTAAATTCAATTTTAACTGCGTTTCGAAAGTATAGTTTGGAACTAAAAAGTAAAAAGCACTAGTTCGAGAAATTGAGCTTCTCGCACGCTACGCAGCCACAAAAAGTACCACTTTTTGAGCAACTGTATTAAAAAATGAATTGTGATACAATCGTGCAGTATTGCATTTCGGATTGTGTATTCAGTCATAGGCGGGATGTATCGTTTTGATGCAAGTCTTTCGGATTATGTCGGGTTGTAAAATGTTAACGCGCTTGTAAAAACTCACATTCCGCGAATATTGTACGATTTAGATTATAGCAATCTAATATCAAATTAAAGAAAGACGAATTAAGAGGTTTTGAATATGGTAGGAGAAAGGCGAAGCTTATTAAATACCATAAGGAATAGAAGAGGCAAGATTTTAGGACACCTAATACGAAACGACAACTTTTTCCTTAACATCCTAGAAGGAAAAATTGAAAAGACGAGAGGCAGTGGAAAGCCTAGAATCACATACCTGAGCCAAGTAAAAGAGAATGCATCGTACGAGCAAATCAAAAGACTGGCTCAGGAAAGAAAGGACTGGCAATTACTCCACCGACAAGAGCAAAGCTCTTAAGTGATGATGATGATGAATTTCAAATTATATTTATCTACACATATCACAAAATCAAATTACGGTCAGTATAAACAAACAATTTTGTTAGAACCTTCTCTGTGACAATGTTATATTATTGCATAATAATAACGTCGATATCGATTTAAAAATGACTATCATATTTAGAATATCTCTAAAAACAAAGGAATTTGATTTGATTTAATTTCATATAAGTATCAGTCGATATAACGTTTTATTCGAAATGAAATGTCAATTGCAAAATTAAAAATCTATTTGTTCGCAAGCGCACTAAGTTAAGTTTTACGAGAATGTTACGAAACCACATATTGGTTGGAAACTATTTCATTTTTAGGGTTCCGTACCCAAAGGGTAAAAACGGGACCCTATTACTAAGACTCCACTGTCCGTCTGTCCGTCTGTCTATCTGTCTGTCTGTCTGTCTGTCTGTCTGTCTGTCTGTCTGTCTGTCTGTCTGTCTGTCCGTCTGTCACCAACTATATCTCATGAACCGTGATAGCTAGACAGTTGAAATTTTCACAAATGATGTATTTCTGTTGCCGCTATAACAACAAATATTAAAAACAGAATAATATACATATTTAAATGGGGCTCCCATACAACAAACGTGATTTTTTTGCTGTTTATTTCCGTAATGGTACGGAACCCTTCGTGCGCGAGTCCGACTCGCACTTGGTCGGTTTTTTTACAATATTTAAAGCCAAATAATTTTCAGAAATCGACACGCTAGGAAGCGATACATTTTTGAATGCATTCATTCTAGACTTCATACAAACATCAATAAAAAGCTAAAAGTGCTATGCTGTAACCCAAGTCACGTGTATTAAAGGAATCACCACGTAGCCGCGTCGGATCGGATTCGTTCCGGGCCCGGTTCCCGAGGGAACGGGACGTCGGCGCGAATGTTAAGTCAGCTCACGAGTGTCTAAGTTTACAGTAACATTCGATGTGATCGTGACGTGAACTCTTTTTGAAAGGGACATGTTTATAATAAAAAAATAAGAATACTTTCGTAAACGATAATATATGAAGTCGAAATCAACCGAGGTCCTACTCAACATCAAAGGTTTGATAGGATTCCACGAGGAGCTGGGCTGGCAGGACTAGCCCCCCCCCCGCCCATGTCACGCAAAATAGGCGCCAGTAGTCGAGTTGCGGAAAATCGCCCGAACTACAATACAATACAACCGGTATTAGGTACATATTACTAGCGCGTAACAGACGTGCGTATAGGACCAAGACTTTGGTCCGGTCAAAATATCTCTTTCTCGCTCTTACCAAAGATATATGTAACTCCGTATAAGATAGGTCTAAGAAAAAAACGTGCATCGGAAAATCAAGAAAAATGTATGCTCGAATAGATGGCGACATACCTTTGGCCTATGTTCGTGTAGATGACGACACGGTTTGATATTAAACAATTTTAACACATAACACATACGGTCAAAGAACATGAGTCCGTCATATGGCATTCTTAAAAAAAAAACATTATTTATATATATTTTTTGATATTTTTATTAATTTTAATGCTTAGTTTTAATCCTGTGTCTAAAGATGGCAGTAAATTTACTGTGACTAAAAAAATACTATGACAATAACCCTCCATACACTATATTATTCTCTTTACCTTACACACAATCGAACAGGCCTCGGACTGGATCAAGGTCGCGGTCCGGTACGCCCGTCAGTTACAGCTTTAAATGTGCATATCCACCTGGCAACACTGCCATCGCGAACATTGAACTTACGGTCGCTCCGATAATTTAATTAAATAATGCGGAAATAATTGCTTAAAACAAAGTGAAGTGGTAAAATATTGCGAATAAAACCTAAACCTTCAAACGGGACATATAAAAACAGTGCTAGGCAACCAAAAAGTGAAGAAATAGACTTATCAATACGTAACGGTGATTGCGCTCAAGAGACAAAGGACAGTTGATTTGTGCAAAAATAAACTAAGTGAAGTGCAAAAATACATTTGAACACAAAGACACTACTACTAATAAGCTGAAAAAGTGATAATTGTACAAATCTGTGGAAAAGACTTAACCTCAAAATTACTGGGATCGTTGTGAAAAATCAAATTCAATACCGCCATTACGACCAGTGCTGCTTTAAAACATACTAGTACCGCTACTCGCCACATCCAACAGCGCCAAAATGACAGACGTCAACTTAGAAACACTCGAAAAACTTATCAAAGATTTGAGAATCGACTTTAAAAAAGACTTACAAGAATCATTAAACGGCACAGAGGCCAAACTTTCGAAGAATATCAGCGAATTAAATGAGAAATTACAGGATAAATTCAACCACATTCAAAAAGATATAGAAAATGTCAAAGAAATCAACACTACTTTTGACAAGAAAATCTCTGGTATCGAGAGGCAAATAAGAATAAGAAATTTAATCTTCTTTGGTGTGGAGGAAACTGAAAATTCGTACGAAGAGCTGGAGAAAAATATAATCACCATAACCACACAAACCCTGAAAGTGGACTGTAATCACCACGATTTGGAGATAGTGCAAAGGTTAGGAAAAAAGACTGAAAACAAAATAAGACCAGTGAAAGTAACATTTACCACATTCGGAAAGAAAATATCCATCTTGAAGAATAGTAGTCATTTGAAAAAGACAAAAATGTATATTAAAGAAGATTTTCCTCAACAAGTACTAGAAACCCGCAAATCACTTCAAGACCAACTCCAAAAGGCGAGACTGGAAGGCAAAAAAGCATTTATACGCTATGATAAGCTAGTAATCAAGGAACCATACAACAGGCAACAGGCAGGTCCAAACAATTCCCCTCGGAACTCAAAGAAAAGAGAGCTAGAAGTCACTCCTCCAAACCAGGTGGGAAATTCTTATGCAAGATATGGAAGCTCGAAGAGGCAGGTAGCTAAAAAGAACAAAACTCACATAGAGAGCCAAAACACCATACTTAGCTATATGAAGAACACGGAGGGCGGCTCCCGCTCACCTTCGGTGACATCCATTGAAGACAGTGAGCAATAGCAACGACTAAAGCCTCCTTCAAAGACATCAGCCCTGAAACCAGTACAAGATTCAAAACCAAATTTAGAAAAAAACATTACAAATCCTCCCCCAACACGGCCGGTCACCGCGGGGGTAGTAGACTACAACCCTCCAGAGCAAAGCAATTCATGCTGCCACATGAATACACAAAATATAAACGAATCAAGAACAGTAGACAAAAGCAGCCAGATGGCAAACCAAAAACAAGTACTTTATGTGACAACCTACAACGTCCGGACACTCTCATCCCACGAGCGTCTAATAGAATTAGAAGAAGCATTTAAGTCAATAAAATACGATATAATTGGAATAGCAGAAATGAGACGCATGGGAACAGAAATCCAAGAGTACAAGGATTTCTTACTCTGCTACACAGGCCAAACACCGGGAAAGTATGGAGTTGGCTTTCTGATAAAAAAATCTTATAAACAGTACATTGAAAGCTTCACGGCAATAACAGAGCGTGTTGCCCTTTTAAACCTCAACATTGAAAAATACAACATATCGATTATACAAGTGTATGCTCCTACAGAAGCGGCAAAAGAAGAAGAAATCGCTTTCTTTTACAATACTGTCATTCAAGCTATAGAAAAAGCACACAGGGACTACATTATAATGGGAGATTTCAATGCAAAAATAGGTCAACCCCAGCAAAATGAATACCTGTCAATGAAACAGTACGGATATGGCGACAGAAATGCGAGAGGCCAAAAATTGATTAATTTTGCTGTTCAAAATAAATTACATATACTAAACACCTTTTTTAAGAAAAAAACAACCCGGAGATGGACTTGGCGGTCACCAAATGGCCAGCATTATAATGAGATAGACTATATTTTATCTAATCGCCCAGAGTTATTTCAAAATATAGAAATACTAAATGTGGACTTTCCTTCAGATCACCGACCTGTTAGAGCTAGTGTATCACTTCCTAACACTAAGAAATGCAGATCCAGCTTTGCAAATAACCCAATTATAACACTAAAAAACGAAAAAGAAACAACCCAATATAGAAAACTACTATCAGCATATCTGCCCAACAGACAGGAAACAAAATGTGTCCAAAAACAGTATAATATGCTAATCGGTGTTATTAATCAAAGCCTTAGAGAAGCTCACACAGTCAATAAAAGTCAAAATGAACACGAGGTATTATCAAAACGCACAGTAAAACTTATGGACAGAAGAAGAACATTG
The DNA here is from genome assembly GCF_947568885.1 of Cydia strobilella. Lineage (NCBI taxonomy): Eukaryota > Metazoa > Arthropoda > Insecta > Lepidoptera > Tortricidae > Cydia > Cydia strobilella. Next base: position 20,384,138 of record NC_086044.1, read on the forward strand.
CATAAAACCAAAAACAAGACTCGCAGCGAAAAAAATGAACTATGTGCCCTGTACAAATTAATTAGCAAGTACATAAAAAAAGATTATGCAGAGTACAGGAAGAAGACCATTATGAAGCACATAACACAGGCGGGAAGTACTAAAAAAGCATACAGAGAACTAACACAGAACAAAACATGGATTGGGGAACTCCATTCTTCGGGAAAGGCATCACACAAACGAACCGACATTATAGAAGTGGCAACAGCATTTTACAGAGACTTATACAGCGAAAAAACTGAAAGGAACCAAACTGATAGTGTATCAACACCACATAATAAGAAGAAAGCAGAAGACATCACTGAACTTGAGGTAATCAACGCAATTAAAAGCCTAAAAAGTGACAAAAGTCCAGGTGTAGATCAAATCAACAATGAAGCTCTCAAGACAGCAAGCAATATTTTAGCTCTACCGCTATCAACTTTATTTAATCGCATAATTGAAACCGCTGCTATACCATCTCAATGGACAGAATCAAATATAATCCTAATTTACAAGAAAGGAGACCCTAAAAACATCTCAAATTACAGGCCAATAAGTTTATTACCAGCGGTTTATAAACTCTTTTCATCAATCATCAATCGAAGAATAAGTGCCGCTTTAGAAAACAATCAACCAGTAGAACAAGCAGGCTTCAGAAAAGGCTTCTCAACGGTCGACCATATCCACAGCTTAGAACAACTAATTGAAAAATTTCAAGAAAAACAAAGATGTCTCTACATTGCCTACATTGACTATCAGAAGGCTTTCGATACAGTATCACACAAATGGATATGGGAGACTCTGGAAAGTCAAGGAGTAGAGCAACAATACATACAAGTTATCAAAAATCTATATAGGAACAGTACCAGTAAAGTGAAGCTGGAAACCATGGGTCCTAGCTTCCCTATCAAAAGGGGAGTAAGGCAGGGAGACCCTCTGTCCCCAAAACTGTTCATAGCGATCCTGGAAACTATTTTTAGACAGCTAGATTGGAAGAACAAAGGAATATATGTAAACGGCAACTACCTAAATCACCTTCGTTTTGCAGACGACTTGGTAATACTCGCAGAGACAAGCTCACAACTACAATATATGATTACCTCGCTACATATGGCCAGCGTGCAAGTGGGACTCGAAATGAACCTATCAAAAACTATGGTAATGACAAATGGCATGGAGCGAACCATAATGGTAGGAAACGAACCATTGACTTATACAAAACAATACATATACTTAGGAAAACAGATAAGTTTTGATAAAGCGAACAACGACTTAGAAATTGAAAGGAGAGCACAAAAGACCTGGAACAAATACTGGCAGCTAAAAGAAGTATTTAAGAGTAACATGCCCGTCAGCGTGAAGACTAAAGTCATGAATACATGCTTATTACCCTGTCTGACATACGGCTGTCAGACATGGAGATTTACCCAAAAAGCTATGGAAAAAATAAGGACTTGTCAACGCGGAATGGAGCGTAGTATGCTAAACATCAAGAAAATACAAAAAATCAACCATACAAAAATAAGACAACACACAAAGAGCATAGATGCTCTCAGCTATGCCAAAAAACTTAAATGGAGGTGGGCGGGCCATGTAGCACGTACTCAAGACAGGCGCTGGACAGCAAGGGTGACGTCGTGGAAAGGACCTCTAGGAAAAAGAGGGATAGGAAGACCTACTATGAGATGGCATGATGATATCACCAAAATTACTGGGCCAAATTGGATACAAGTGGCAAAGGACCGAGATACATGGAAGGCTTTGGAGGAGGCCTTCACCTGTGAAAACGGGGTTCTTGAATAATATTATATATATAGAACGCTTAAACAAATATGAAAAATGTAAAAAAAAGTTCAAGAAATAAAAGGCTTTTTATTTTTATTTTTATTTTTATTTTTATTTTTATTTTATTTATCCACCTGACACTCTTTGATAGAGAAAGAGTCTTATTGCGATTCCTATAAGAGGAAAGAGAAAATAGTGCCATGCTTTGTCCTTATCACCGACCGGGTGGCATCATAGGTAGGAGGCGATGGCGAAATACCGAAATTTATAAGAGTGAAAGAGAAAAATCCTATGCTGCCCAAATTTTATATGAATATCCTTTCTCTTACCCCCGGTCGCTAGGTGGCGCGTCTATAACTACTTGTATATACTATGTCTATGCTGCATATACTTGAGTCAGACGCATCGGACCAGATAGCGTCTCATAAGTACGTAACTACGTATCGTTAGCCTCGTGTTTTTGTCAGGGTCGTTATTGCATTTAACGCTAGATTAGACGGCCGCCGACGCGTGATCATGCCTAATTACTTATTACTTACACTGCTATCCGTTCTCCGCTATTGTTCTTGTTGCATTTCTTCAACAAAGCGGAAATAGTAGATTATTAACCAAGGGATGAAAGGCACTCAACACTGCCGAGGTACTTTGGCGCTCGAACGCAGTGACAGCGCCAATAGTCCGAGGCTGAAATGATGCCTTACACCCGAGTTAAACACTATTTTTCATTTCGAATAGGAGGAAAGTAAAATGCATGTGTTTTTTTTAAATTTTACAGTATTTCTTGAGGGTACTTTCAATTAACAATTTAGGCAAAAGTATCGTTATTTATGGAATGGGGAGTCAAATATCAGAATGGAAATTGTATAACAAATCCATTTAAACTCAAATTTTAATTGATTATCGTACAAAAATTAAAAAAATCGTACTTCGAACGTAAAATGCTCTAGTGCAGACACGTATCATTTTCTGCACACCTTTTAGAACAATAATGACCCTCTTTCAGAGCATGAGAAATGAAAAAAAAGATTTGTTTTTGCGTTTCTCCAAATATTTGTGTTTTACTGCCTTTTCTACTTTTTGTGAATATTGTTATTAAACAAGATTCCGTTAGCAACGCAATATATATGTAGGTGTTAAGGAGTCATATTTAGAAAAAAAAAAAGGTTTTATGTTTATTATACTATGGGTCTTACACATTTTATTGTATGGTTAACTCGTTCGCTTCTTTCCTATAGATATCGCAAAGTTCATAAACCTCCATGCGTGATTTTTATCAGTACTTGAAACACAAATCAGAAAACTCTGATAAATATGTACCCGATTCTTTAACTTTTATTGTATTGTCTACAGAAGGGACTTTTTCCTAAAATGTTTTTAACCAACCTATCATGTTTGACTTCAAAGCTACTGTACCGTGTTTATTCTAGAAATCTTGTGTCTTCGTTACATACCTGAAAAAGACAAAAACAATTATTAGTTACTAAACTAAAGAAGATAGAATAAGGATAGGGCATATCTAAATCTGCAGATAGGTTTTCAGAAAAAATGTACCATTTACTTTTTTTTGAAAAACCATCAACTTTTGGGTTATTAGACTTGGAATCAAGAGTACTTTTGTCTCACAAAGGAAAAAAGTTTTGTAACGGTCTATACAAAATGTATATGAAAATGCGTTACAAAACTGTCATTTTTTCTGGGACATTTATTTTTATTTTTAAATCGATAGTCCTCGTGATTCTGAGTAGAAATAACCCAAAAGTCGATGGATTAAAAAAAAAAAGGAAATGTTACACTTTTCAGTGAAAATGCCCAGGTACGGTCAAGGAATTAAATTTCAGTACCATTTCATATCTTGTCACAGTGACAGTAATAGTATGAGGTCCCTAGCGACTTTTATATCAATTGTCACTGAGACAAGGTACGAATTTCAGTACCAGAAATTTATTTCTTGAACTGTGCATTAAAATGGATCTCTCATATTTTAAGGTTAAATTTAATATTGCTCGCTACATATCGAAAAACTTTAGAGCAATTCGATTTCGCGGTATTGACCCCTTTTAATATATTTAAGCGTTTCTTTAAAAAAATGCCACTTATAAATTTTGTATTTTTTCATAAATTTTTGTATAATTTATACTCAGAATCACGAGCTCTTTTGATCCTAATGGGATAAAAAAATATCCCAAAGTTTTATTCCCCTTGTGTTACCATTTCCCCATATACTTTGTATGGCGATAACAAAAAGAAGTTTGAAAAATGTCTGGAAATTTTGGGATACTTTTTCTCCTATAATAAAAGGGCTCGTGATCTTGACTAGAAATAACACAAAGGTGGCAAAATAGGTCACATAAAAAATGACAAAAAAAAAAACGCTCATTTGATGTCTAAGCCTCGTTGGCGTTTTGTATTTCAAACTCCATAATTTGGTATATGCTGACTCAACGTATTTGTTTTGAAATCGGTATTCACTTGATTTAATTTTCTTTGCGATTATAAAATGACCGGACCGAGAACCGGATGGAAGCTGGACAGTCCTTAGGAACCATGAGATTGGAAGACTTAGTGGCTGAACCTAACATCATGGGAGAGACTAAAGCTCACAGACCCCGTTGGTTGGGCCATCTTCGGAACGTGAAGAGCATACCTGGGCCGCCCGGCAGGAAGACGTCCTATTGGACGCCCCAGGTATCGCTGGTTTGACATTGTGGACATCGATCTGCGCGAACTTCGGGTCATCAATTGGCGAGAGGTCGCACAGGATCTAGAAAAGTGGCGCTGTCTTGTTCCAGGCCTAGTCTCATTTTGGGTTGCTGAGCCAACGGAGTAAGTAAGTTATAAAATTGAGCAGTAACAATAGTACATTATTGTCGAGGCTCGGAAGTAGCTATTTGCTGGCTGAGGATTCGTTTTAAACGGACGACCTTGGGAGTCCGTTTAATTGAATCCGAAGCCAGCAAGTAGCCTTCCAGCCGAGTCATATATAGTGCTTTTCTCAAAAATGGCGCAATAATAACAAATATAATATAAATATTTTACAGAAGCAACGCTCTTATGTATATATTTTCACAGAAAAGATTTGCTTTGCCGCCTTTTATTTTTTTTAATTAAAAATAGAGGTGTATTTTTCTGCTGAAAATACGCCAACCTATTTGAGACACCTAAATAGTCGCGGTACCAACATTATAGTAATAAGTACTAATCATCTGTTTGGCTGTTTAATGGACCTATGCCTTCATTTGATATGGCCACTTCAACTTTTAAAAAGTTTGGAACTCGACAAATAATGGAATTTGTATGCAACATTGCAGTCCCAAAATCGAGACTGCAATGTTTTTAACTTTTTAATTTTTTGACGGACCATAAACTACGCACTTCGCGACCTACTTTTTAACCGGCAACGTCGACTTTGCCGTCCATTTTTGAGAAAAGATTCTTATACTACAGTGTAAGCACACCACATCTAAGCTAATCTTTCCGGACAAGACCCGGATTTTTGTAGTCTCATTACACCCGGACAGCCTGACGACTTTTACGACCGTGTAGCGTTGTAGGCTGACATTGTCCGTCCCATAAAACGTAGTGTAGAACGATGATTTGTTTGTTACGGTAGTCTTATACAAAGTGGCTATTGTGTAGTTTATGGTTTATTTCTGCTGAAACAGTGACACTAAAAGTGATGGTTTCGATGCCGTGTGGCGAAAGAAAACGGCCTCACTGCTTGACAGAGTGCGCGGGAGTAGCAATAGCATTCTAAACATGATAGCTAATAAGCTAGATTGTCCTTTGTTATGGGCAATGGGTCAGCGGACCAAGTCGTTTTTGTTTATAATTTATTAAATATTTTATTAGGTTACTGTTGTTGTTGTTACTAACATAAGGTATAAGCTATAACTAACAAATTTATGGACCATATGTTGTCTGTCAAATAAAGAAATTTAATATAATTTAGTTTAATTTTAAAGTAAGGCAATGCATGGACATTTGAATGCGATTAAAATATACTGACCATAACAGGTTACAGCTTTATGGGTGTTAACCCTTTCATCGCCAAAGACGTGAACTGACTCACGCAGCCCATTATCATATCATCTTCGTGCACTTCAGCAAGGTCACACGATACGCGTTGCTTTCAAAGGATTAAATTCCCTTTTTTAATTCGGATTTTTTTTATGTTATCTCTGTATTACTCAGAATCATGAGCTCTTTCGATCCTAATAGGCGAAAAAATGTCCCAAGATTTTTATTTCCATTCCGTTAGACTTTGATGACGGTAACGGAAGAAGGAACGAAAAATGTATGGACATTTTGGGACACATGTATTCCTTTTAGGATCGAAAGAACTCGTTATTCTGAGTAGAAATAACATAAAAATTCCCAAATCTAAGAAACCACCAGGTTGGCTTGTTAGCCACTGTGGAAGTATAAAATCGTTGATCAACACAAAACTGCAATTTAATTTAAAGCCTATTAACAGTGTTATTAACTCTCCATAGCCATCGCGTGCTGTGGACTCCGATAATTATCGCCTAATGTCTTGCGACCGCAGCCCCGGATTAATCCGGTCACTAGGGTGCCCAATAAACCGGATATAGGCACTTAAACCCGGACAGAGTTAGTGCTCTGGTTTTAACTTACTGGATTAGAGGTTGTATTTAGTTCGGCGGTAATGTTATTTTGGTACTGTATGTGGGCCTACCTATTTGGTATGGTTGCAAAACTTGCTCAATGCTTAGCTAGAAACGTACATTCATATAAATATACAGAATGAGACTTAATTTATCGTTTACCGTATAAAACGTGAACTTTAAAACACAAAGTCACAACTCACAACGGCAACTTATTTCGGGTACCTAAGTATCATATATTTAATTTCATGTAATAAATGCAAATACTTTATTATGTAATAAACTAACATCAAGTAACTACCACTATTACTCAATAAGTATCACTAACCCAATGAATATACTTTAATCAAACCATGTTTAGCTGGCTCTAGGAAGGAGTTATTTTAATAGCCAATGCAGCAAATCTAAAATGACTAATTTTATTAATATTACGGATAAACATACGGAATTTAACTCAAAGAAGAAAGTTACACATCAACCCTTTGCTTTTACATTTAATTTCCACGAACAATACTATGATTTAATCCACGGCATTTAAATTAAAAACAAAAGCCGGAAACGAATATCACGTCACAAACAGAAATCGGGGTTTATAACCGGTTATGCCCGAGAATTACCGGAATAACCGGGATTAACCTGGCCACCCTACACAGGTGGTGCGGGACGCAAATCCGTCATAAATAAATTTGATTTGACACTTGCAAACAGCTCCGTTAAACATTTTGGGGGAATAATTTGATAAATTTAAACTGTTTAGAGTTCCTTGCGGTTTGTGGTCGGGATTTTATGAGTAAAGAATAAATGAAACCTACCTATTGCGTGTTGAAGAAAAAAATATTTGCATGTATGTTTAATTTTATTGTTTATCACCAAATAATCATTTAGAAATAGGCATTTTACAAATCAATACCCAAGTGAATTATTTAAAATGGTAGATTTTCACGTGTGAAATTTTTTGTAAAATTAGAGTTTTGAATGTTTCACGGTTAGTTTCACTAGACTTATATTAACCGGGATATAGACCGTGATTACCTTTTGTATTATTCGGGATTCGGGAGCTCACAATATAAGACTTTTGTAAAATATTTTTTAATGGCTATAAAATAAATATTTTTGATGTTATAGCCGGTCAAACAAAAAGCGCTGATGGTGGCTGAAGGGCGTGCGACTCGCAATCCGGAGGTCGCGGGTTCAAACCCCGGCTCGTACCAATGAGTTTTTCGAAACTTATGTACGAAATATCATTTGATATTTACCAGTCGCTTTTCGTTGAAGGAAAACATCGTGAGGAAACCGGACTAATTCTAACAAGGCCTAGTTCCCTCTGGGTTGGAAGGTCAGATGGCAGTCGCTTTCGTAAAAACTAGTGCCTACGTCAATTCTTAGGATTAGCTGTCAAGGCGGACCCCGGGCTCCCATGAGCCGTGGAAAAATGCCGGGACAACGTGAGGAAGGCGATAGCCGGTCAAACAACAAACAGAAAAAGGCGCGAAATTCAAATTTTCTATGGACGATAATCCATGGCGCCTACATTTTTTTACAGAGTATATTTATTAATTGAAAAATATTCTGACTGACAAAACAAGTCCAAACCACAGTAGCGTTGAAAAAACCGGGAAAATTTCAAAACGGCTCGTTTTTTTCAAGTTTCTTTCGAAAAAAACAATGTATTTTTCAATAAACTTAATTAGGAATTTAAACAGGTAGGTTAAGGTTGCATGTCTAATGTGTTTGTTTATGGCATTGACACTGTCATCACTCATCAGTGGCATTGTGTGTGACGTATTTAATTTTTCTGAATAGAACTGGAAAAAAAACGAAATTTTGTAAAGTTCCCGAAAAAAACATTTGATTTTTTCCGGAATTTTTATCCCTAAACCACAGCCATATGAAAAATAACGCCTGCCTTCCAAATTCAAAACGAGCGTTCCAACAAATCATATCCACAGCCAGTCAATTTCTTTTTTTGACCACTGGCCAGTGACAAAAGTTTTCTTTTTCTGCCGGCCATAAGTTCGGCACGTCGACAATGCCTTGGCAGTCAGCCAGGCAATCGATATAGGATACACCGCAAAACCATAGCCAAATCTCACAGATCTGATCTGATTTGGATTGTTTATTGCTCAATGGTGTTTGAAAATTTGATATGATTGTTGAAAACTCGCTTATTATCATTGTTTACTTTATCTACAAAAAATGCTTTACGTTGAAAAGATTTTAGTTTTGTAAGCTAGTTGTTATGTTAATATTTTTTAAACGCTAGGTACTTACTTATAATATTTATTTGAATTAGATGAAAACGGTATATTTTTGTTCTGTTTTTTTTGACGTTTAGATTGTTATAGAAACATTCTAGACTAGTATATTTATACACTTATTTAAATGGTGGTTGTCAAAATTATTAAGAAATTATGATTATTAAATTTGACATACCTATAACAAGAAACAAAACTATGAAAACGGTGACACCCGTTGACCACGAACGCTGTAAAGGGTTCGAAACGTCGGGATGTATTATAAATTCAATATACGCGATATAATCCGTTTTCATAGTTTTATTTCATGAGTAACTATCGCGGTAACCGAAGACAATATTATACCTATAACAATTCAATATTTATAAAGAAAAATAATTAATTCCTAAATAAGACATTTTTAAATGATTATACTACAAATTTAAATACTAGGCCTAATCGAATAAAGAATGTTTTTAATTAAATAAAATTTTGAACTGAATATACCTAATTGACTGACTATAAAATGTCATGACAAGAATGCCATTGCCATGTACATCAGTTGCTGCACTTGCTGCATACCTACATGTAACATACCTACATGTAACAACTTCTATGCATGGTAGTCGGTCACAGACTGTAAAGCTCTTAATAGCTCATCAGCCAAGCATCACATATACTCGCATGTCTTCACACATCCTCCGAGACTAGCTAGTGCTTAGCCAAATTTCCAGGCTATTAGAGTGATGCCTGTCGTTGCTAGCATGTCTGCTAATGTGTTGCTAATGCACAGTGCACACCCCAAATGCATCCCGCGGGCAGGGCTTAGGTTATCGATGCATGCTGAATTACGGCTTGCTTAGAATTATTAGCTGTGTGAGGATATTAAGAGGAAAGGGACGGCCGTTTCCCCATACAAACGTTGGCCCCATTTTCCTTTCTGGATATTGACATTATGGAAAATATTTTTATAAAATTGTATGTATATTAAGCATACCTACGTTTGACTTTTTTCGATTTTTTTGATTATGATAAAAATTTGGAGCAAAAAACAGATTTTATACATATTTTTAAATCCTCCTAACTCTTATAATAATTAAGAATTGGAAAAAATCAAACGTTGGGGCATAGCTATGGTCCAATAATGTTGGGGCATAGTTATGGTCCAAATATTGTAAAAATATTTTCCATAATGTCAATATCCAGAGAGGAAAATGGGGACTACGTTTGTATGGAGAAACGGCCGTCCCCTTTCCTCTTGTGGTTGATGTACAGTCGCCATCAAATATATCGGAGCGGCCGAGGTGTTCACAATATCTGAACACGCACTCTAACGCCTTTACAATAGAGGCGTGTTCAGATATTTGTGAGCACCTCGGCCGCTCCGATATATCTGATGGCGACTGTACATCAACCACAACACTTATATCTGATGGCGACTGTACAACAAATTGTGTCAAAATATTTTCAAAATAACAAGGACTACGTTTGTACGAAAAGGCGATTTCGCGCGGTTTCTCCACTTTCGTCTTAACTAAGTTATCACAAGGCTTTGTCTTTGGAACTGGTAGTGGTTTAGCTAAATTGGCTTGAGTGGTATGAGTAGATCGCATTATACCTAGTAAGTGCCTCATCATCATATATTTAAGAGTTATACTCTTGTCGGTGGAGCGATTTCCATATGTGTGCCTGTGCTGTGTGTATAGTAAGTGCCTGGGCGTAGCAATTCTGCACAAATATAATATAACGAATTTTACTGAATATAATAGCTATGTTTACATCTTTGCTAGGTGTTGGATCTTTCTTTGAAAACTTAGGTATGCACTTAATTAATTTCCTGTCGGTTTCAAAAATTTTCCGACTTTCAAAGCTTGTATTATAATCTAATTTATTAGACACAACAACAGGGATGATTTTAATCTTGATACGAAAAAGTTTATAATTTAGACAAGCATTATCTTTTCAGACAAAGTCCGACACCGCGAACGAAACTTTGATCTGTCATATCATGATCCAACTTATGTGGCCTACTTCTGGCAGATTTGGGTTAAGTATCCATATTTTCTTAAGTTTGTGGAATTCCTGATTTACTCGACTTAGTGCCAGTTGCACCATCCGCACTTGACAGACTGATCAACGTCAACCGGCGCGCCGCGGTGGTTTACTATGAAACTTTCCATGCAATGAAATTTAGCGAACTCTTTAACGATCACAAACAGTTGGTGCAACGGACCCTTAATGGTTTATTAGTTAATAATTACCTACCATCATCCATACTGTTAAATGGCAATTCATATCCCATATTTCAAAGACATAATAAGGTTAACAATGGGCAGTATAGTATAAGGGCAAGTGAGCTTCGGTTAGAGGGTTGTCATATGAATAAAATTGGAATATCCTGACAAAAGTTAGGACATCACCCTCAAAATCTTGAGATCGGACAATGTGAAAACGCTCTTAGTGTCTACAAAACAAAAACTTGCGATTTCTAATATGTCTGGGCTTAGGTCCTTTTTGATAAGGCAGTCGTCCTCGTGTTCTGATGAACGGGGGGTCGTAACATTACTTATAAACTTCGATGATTTGCTAGTTATTTCTTAGCACTTTATTTGTACTTCGTGTATACGCTTTCGCTTTGTGGGTCGAGTGAGTTAGTAAGAGCGTTATTTGACTATAAATATTTAATGCGTTGAGGTCGAAGACGGACGTAAAATTTGCTCTGTGACTTGTAATGTTTTCTGAACTTACCTCATTTATACCTAAAACTTATTCTCAAAGGAATTTAAATGGGAAAAAACAATTCGTTCTTATCTTTTCATCGTTCGTCGTTTACGATACCTACCAAGTACAACATGGTCTACAAATTGAACATGAAATTAAGTACCAATACCGTCTTCTTCATTATGTTGTTGCTCGAGTTATTTCTTGCATTTGTCAAAATATTTTGCCTTAGAACTGCGAGATTCAAATAATATTTACACCTGAAGTCATCAAGTTAATTTTCAGCAATGGTTGGGTGCTTTTAATGTGATAAAAATGGTTCCCTAAAATAATAGAGCGCAAAAATGTGTTCTTAAAAAGCGAGTTGGTTCTTCCATAATAGATCCAATGTGGGTAAAAGTATATCGCGTAAAATAAAGCTCGCTTTTCACTGCGGCGCCCTAGATGGGGAAGTGGGCAAGTGGTAAAAAGGGGGAAGTTGCAGTTAAGTAGCCTCGATGGACGGGCGACGCCCACGCGACTCCGACACGCCTAACAACACTTTAGTTAATATGTGAGTCACACGAACGTTGCCGCCGCCATACAATCAAAGGGACGCTCTCATTTTAAAACGACATGGTAAAAAAAACCGGCCAAGTGCGAGTCGGACTCGCGCACCGAGGGTTCCGTACTTTTTAGTATTTGTTGTTATAGCCGAGCCGCAACAGAAATACATCATCTGTGAAAATTTCAACTGTCTAGCTATCACGGCTGATGAGATACAGCCTGGTGACAGACGGACAGACGGACAGCGGAGTCTTAGTAATAGGGTCCCGTTTTTACCCTTTGGGTACGGTACCCTAAAAACATGATATGAAAATTCAAAACATATATTTATGTCAGGTACCTACTAGTTTTCATCTTCCTCGCGTTATCCCGGCATTTTGCCACCTCTCATGGGAGCCTGGGGTCCGCTTGACAACTAATTCTAAGAATTGACGTAGGCACTAGCTTTTACGAAAGCGATTGCCATCTGACCTTCCAACCCAGAGGGGAAACTAGACCTTGTTAGGATTAGTCCGGTTTCCTCACGATGTGTTCCTTCACCGAAAAGCGACTGGAGAAAAAAATATTAAACATAACAATAATATGAAAAATGTAAGCTTATAAGAAGTAATTCTAATGCGTAGCCGGAAGATACTGTCTTTCTACAAAATAAATTGGGTAATTATGGTAATGTAAAACCAAAAATTGCCTTTTTTCGACTGATTTCGATGTTGTATTTTAAATATATTTTTTTAGTTAACATTATAATTATACTAGAATAGAAGCGCTGGGTGGCCTAGCGGTAAGAGCGTGCGACTTTCAATCCGAAGGTCGCGGGTTCAAACCCCGGCTCGTAAAATTCATATTTTTCGGAACTTATGTACGAAATATCATTTGATATTAACCATTCGCTTTTTGGTGAAGGAAAACATCGTGAGGAAACCGGACTAATCCCGAAAAGGCCTAGTTTATCCTCTGGGTTGGAAGGTCAGAAGGCAGTCGCTTTCATAAAAACTAGTGCCTACGCCAATTCTTGGGATTAGTTGTCAAGCAACCCCAGGCTTACATGAGCCGTGGCAAAAATTCCGGGATTACGCCAGGAAGAAGACTTGTGATAAAAAACTTGTGACTTGTGATACTGTTCAATATACTACAATAACATCCTGTAACTAAAATTAAGTATTCTTGCAAATAAATGATTGATTGATTGAAAAAAATATTTGTGATAAACACACAAATAAATTCCTTTACTTAGGCACCGACTAGGCTAGTAGGACATCAATCTATTACAACATAAAAAATCCTACACCTATCTCATCAAGTCATCAACTTTTATAGACACTTCAAAGTTCAAACTGAGCATGAAGTGTAACACTACAAATTACAAAGTACTCCAAGTAAACTGACTGTCCTTTACCATGGACATAAACATCTCAAAGGCAGTCAAAACTTGATCCTCACGCACACCAACTAAAACTTAAGTTAACACTTCAAATTCCGGCAGACTATTATTTCGCCATAAATCAACCCTTCCTGCGTCCTATCATGGATACACGAGCCAATCTAGAGTGATTAATTGAATAATCAGGGGTTCTCGCAAGTAATTTTAATGATTTATCACTTTGCTAGTGGGGCCTTGTCAATGCTACTGCTTTTGAAGACGGAGCGAATAAATTAATCATATCTAAGGATGTTTAGCGACCTTATTAAAACGGTCAGAAGCAATTTCAGTCTTTAATATTTAATGGTATGAAACAAGTAAGTTTAATTATGAATCAACTACATAAATATTTGTTTAAAGCTATATGATAAACGTCTTAAAATAATAGAAATTTCCTTACTAATATTTAACTAATTGTGACGTTTTCATTCAATTGGTATGGTACCACATTGTCGCTTACCATAAGGATGAAAATTGCTTGTATCTTTATACGAAAAACCTGTCAGAGCGTCCTTATGGCAAGCGACAATGTGGTACCTTTTGCTTGAAAACGACACAATTTATCTTCTGTGTTATCACTTTACTGAGGCGACATATAACTTGATTAGGTAGGTATGTCTTGTTTTGTAATAACGACGATGACGATGACAAGATATTACAAATTAATCATAATGTACCTGTTCTTTTCAAAGCCCATTTCGGCCTAAAATGGCGCCCAAACGATAGCCACAACCAATGTCAATAACGGGCGTTTACAAAGGCCCCCAATTCCGCGAATCAATTTCAAAACCTTTAATTGCCCACTTCGGCTTGAGTATTGAGAGGTAAGGCGATTGATTCCCAGGCTTTTTGATGTCTCTTCCTCCCCCTTAAGAAAATAATCACGAGAAAAGCACGACAAAAGAATTTAATTGATTCGAAGAAGGAATGTCCCTTTGGAAGAAAATCCAAACGGTATTCTTCGGTATTCTGCCTCTTTGTGTATTGGAATACTTCGTTGCTATTTTGTTTTCTTTTTTACTTAATTTGTTTTTTATTCTATCGTAGTCTACATCAAGCGTCAAGTAGCGGAACTATCAGTACTGCTACTTGACACTAGATGTCACGTGTCGCGACTGACGAAAAGTGTATTGCTCAACAATTTATAACTAGCGGAAGGAGTTGAAAATAGAGTTCCGGTTATACTTATATAATATTAGCTGAAAATCGTTGAGCATTAGTGTTTCCGTTTGCCGCGACATCTATTGTCGAGTAGTAGTACTGAGAGTTCCGCTACTTGACGCTAGATGTAGACTACGAAAATAATAGTCTTTTTGGTAACGAAACTGATGTATGGAGTGAGCACTATGTCTTCTTAATTCTCTTTGCTTTTATGTAAGGCCGTCGCTACGTCGCTGCATATATACTGCAGCAGAGCTCTGTGGGTAGCGGACGTGACTGATGGAACAATTGCATCAGGATTGGTATGAATGATATGTTAATACGCATGTCCCGTTTGACGGCTTAATACTGACTTATGAGCGTCCATTTCAATTCGATTTTGACAAGTTTCGTACTTTCGTCCTAGTCGAACTTGAAACAGATGTAGTGAATAATCCCTTTTGCATCGTACATCAAGGGGCCTACCACGAATACCGAGATTCTTAAATTGCGGGGATCTTTCTCTTTTACTCTCATTAAGACGTAATTATAGAGTGACAGAGAAAAATGCCCGCAATTGACAAACTTCGATTTTCGCGGTTATAGTTCAGAACTACGATTACTTCTGGACGCTATTGACATGTCTCTGAGTATCATATTAATATTAGTATTTGAAAAACGATTTTTTTTTGCTTTTTGTATTGTAAATGTTGAAAACAAAAAAATTATACAAAATATAGAATTGTAAAAACTTTTCAACTTTTATTTTACTCATTTTAGCGATGTAACCCTTTGCTACGTCGACCAAAAACCATGTTGAACACTAATGTATTAGATAAATACGATAGGAACGGACTTATTCACTTATATCTGTAAAGCGTCGATTCTAATAAGCGAGGGGCGGTGCATTTAACTCGCGAGCCCCGCTCATCCGTTTAAAACTTCCAGTACGGCTAAGGAGACACGTTTAAAGCGTCCGTAATCAAATTTCACTTCAGTCTTTAAGGGTTAAAGCCGACAACTTCGAGCCCCCTAATAAATTATATTGCCGACAAAACTGCTCCCGAGTGCGACACAGTTCGTTGGCTCATCTAATTGGTCCGAATTTGAGCCGTCCCGACTTATAATTGGGCCGAATTCGGGCCTTATTCGACTCGAGATTAGCCGAAACTCCGTGGGATTAGGAGTGCCGAGACCGCAGCACTAATGTGCCTTAAGTCAAACATACGTAATAAGTCGGTCTCGTAAACTTAATGAAGATCCGTTTCGGAAGACGCAAACCAAATTTGGAAACAAGTTCCGGGGTTTTGACTTAAACTTGACGAAGGCGCCGTTTGAATACAGTAAATTCTCGCTTAATTAACGCGCCGGGCGCGGAGCGCCTTTTCCACCCGAGGGCGAATGTAACTTCGTCTTATGTGCTTTTCCACCCGTCAGCGAATTTCCCCTTCATTATATTACGTGTGTTTACCTGAGAACCAGCAAAAACTTGGTAGAACCGTCTACATACATAGTCGCCGTTTGTTCTACAAATTTCCGACGAAGCGAATTCCCCAAGATTCTCAATTAAAGCTGCGACACTCCGTCGAAGTTCGCCGCGAACTTCCAAATCTTGGCGCCGCTGAAAGAATTCCGCTCTAATTAGTACAAGTTTATGCATTCGTAGGTAACGAACTAACTTGAGGTAGTCGGCGCCAACTTTTAATTACTGGTACATCGTCGATGGCGTCGATCAGGTCGTTCGCGCGATAAATCCGCGCGGGCATTATTCTGAGATTACCGGCGGCTGCCGGCCGGTACGTTTTTGCTTATCACTCCTTCCTCCGGTGAATTAATCGCAGCATTTAATGCTCACCGCGAGCGGCGTTCGTGACTGCGCTCAGATGGAATCTTCATAAAGGAGCCACAACTCGTCGACCTTTTTAATAAGCAAAATCTCGCTCGCAGCCCGTCCCGTCGGGCCGTCTAAGAATTCCAATTGAATTCCGTGACCGGCGGGAATAATAAAACAATTCGTAATGAAATGCGCTCGCGGATTCTCGTATTTGCTTAATATTTTGAAACGGCTCGCGCCGGCGGAGTCGTGTCGGGAGCTCATTTCATGTAAATCGCGATATCGCGTCGGCCGGTGCGGCGGCGGGCGCGGTAATTCAGAGCGCGATAATGCAGGGTCGCGGGTCGCAACCCTATCTGCGCGTAAATAGTAAACCGTTCCGCTGCAGATATATTTATTACTTAAGTTAAACCTGGGCGATTAAAAATGATTATCCCTCCAAAGGCGGGATGCATCCGTGAGATTGCGCCTCGCGGTCGACTCGCAAGTTTGTGATTACAAATTGCTTGTTGAGCGCAGCAAGCAGCAAGCGACAGCAGTCGTATACCTTCTTAAAATGTATGTGTGTAAGTAGGTAGAGACTTCCCACTGGCAAACTGTAAATGGGTATTTTCACTTAAAAGTGTACCATTTACTTTTTTTTTTAAATCCATCAACTTTTGGGTTATTTCTACTCAGAGTCACGAGGACTAGATTTAAAAAGAAAAAAAATGAGTCTCCAAAAAATTACAGTTTTACCGTTACAAAACCGACACCCAAAATTTGTATGAAAAACTGGGGACACTTTTTTTCTTAATCTCATTCAAAAGTACTCGTGGTTCTGAGTCTAAATAACCCAAAAGTTCATCATGGTTTTTCGAAATAAAGTAAATGGTACATTTTTTTCTGAAAACCCCAAAATACAGTTTTGCAGTGATCTGTTTTAGATTTAAGTTCTGTACTGTGAATTAATAACCCAGCTCTCTCCAATTAGTGTACCTACGTATATAATACTTACGAATATCGAAAGCGCAGTTAGACTGGCTCGCCTAAGAGTGCGACTTGTTGCGCACGGTTACCCCGGAATATTGGCGCAGCTAGTTATTATATCGATTACTAGATCCACGCTAGAATCCGGGTAAGTTTAACCCTTTCGCAATATTCTCGGACTGGATCTTGGAACAATTTGCCATAATTGTTGCTGAGAAGCAACAGGAAGGGTAAAAATGTAATTAACGTTCTAGAGCTTTGGCTGCAACATTTACGCGTCGAAACTGCTTATTAGAAAATGAAACTTGTAATGGATACTGATAACTTTTTATTTGTACAGATTTAATCTCTGTTACGTACAAAATTTATATATTATATTGCTCGGTATTACCTACATCGGAGGTTTTATTTTATTTTTATATTTGGTTTTAGAACCTTGTCTAACTTAGGTATAAACAATAATCTCATGAAACCATGGCAGTCTGAACAACATGTAGTCGTTCGATTTTTAGCTAGCCCCGAAATCTTATTTTAACATAATATTTATTTTGCACTTGCACTTGTCTTTTAAGAATACTAACTAAAGTAATATCTTAAATATTTAAAGAAGAAGTGGCCCAAGATGTTTTACTAGAAGATAGAAGATAGAAATACTAGATCATGCTAGAATTGTCTCTTAGTACATTATCGCCACTCAACCACCTTTTTGTACCTAATAACTACTAATGGAAATTGGATCTATTAGCTTAAGTTCAGCTAACTGAAAGGGTCGAATAATAAATAATGTAAAAATCAATGCGATTTATAATACCTTCAAAAAAATAAAGCGTAATGGCTACATGTATAATATATATTATCCAATAGGAGCGTTCCAGGAAAGTACACAGGCGAGCTTGGCAGCAGATATAACAATGTAGTCACGGTGCGCACTAAGCACAATGCAGCATATTCATTGTGACGAATAACTTCCGGAAATATTATACGGGGCTATAATTGTGCTGAGCATACTATCGTCGTATATACGGTAGTAGTACTCTTTATTATACTGTGCTATCGTACTCTCATCCCGATACTTACAGGCAAGATAATTTAGGATTATATGTACTATTACGTATACTGATGATTGGTTATTTTTTATTTGTTAAAAACGTTAAAGAAGAAAAATCTCTTAGACGTGATGATAAAGTCGATCAAATGATACTCGTATTATACAATTTTTTAAATCATTTATGCGAAAGAGAATACCCTCATAGGAGTTTGTATTTGTATGTCTCCTTTGAAGAATTCCCCAACACATAAATACGTTTTGTTACACTTGATATGTTCGTGTATCGGCCAAATGTTTCTGTGTAGCCAAATCGTTGGCTGCTAGAGAATGCCTTGAATAATTTCCTTTAAAGCCGAGTTGAAAAGTTTAAAACACAATCAAATCAGCCGTATTGTAGGTACTTTCTTTTACAAAATACCTATTTAGATCAGTACGGTTCCACTCACTATTATTTTTAGTCGCACTAAAAATAGTAGTGAGTGAAACCGTACTGATCTAAATATTTTGAAATATGTCTCACGACAGTTTAATTTCGACTTTCTTTTACTTTGTATAATAAGGAGATGTTAATACTGTAACCGCAGATTATTAAAATTTGATGTTACTCAAATTCTACGTAGTCTTTTAAAACCAAGCTCAAGCACTGATCCTGTTTTCAGATATCAACTGCCAATATCAGATATTGCTGATGCTGTCCGTTCTAAAGTGAACAGAATCAGGTCACGACAAGACCTGTCGGTGCGACGTGAGGACGTTTCTGAGCAGACTGAGGTATCGGGAAACAAACGTATCTGTTTTGAGCGAAATGGTAATTGATCTTCAGTTCTAGATTGAACTAGACCCCTCTATACATTCTATTTTGACTAAAATTTTACTTACCTATCCATAGATCTACGAGAAAATTGAAGTGTACAGTGGAGCTGCGAAATTGCATGAAGAAATTATGAATTAATTCATTGATAAAGTCATTCAACAAAAGGGAAGCTATGAGGTATATGAAAATTTCATGAGTGCGAAAGAGGCAGACTACAAATGAAAAAACGTGACCACTTTTGAGCTCCAAAATGTAAGTAGCGGACGGAAAACTATGAAAATCTGCATTCAGGAGATACGGTGGGTATATTGTAGGGACATGGCGGTGACGCGGATTAGTAAGGATTTTTGGTATACAGTTCAACGGATCATTTAGTTCAGTCCTTCAGTCAGTCGCTCAGCGCAAGGCATGACAGTGCGCACGTCGCGGCGTCGCCTGGCCTGGTCTTTGGAGTCAGAATAAATCGGTGTTATAAAGTGAACTTTGGCTTTAACTACCTCATCTAAAATATCTTGTTGACTGTTTTGTTCAAAAGCAATTAATTTACGCTATCACGGATTATTTCTGAATTCAATACTTCCAATTTTATTACACTTGGCCCTCCGATTTTGATCGCACTTTTTTATTTGACAGGCGATCTTGCACATTCTAGACCTACCTACCGAAATGTCTAAACGAAAAATTAATCGCTAAAGGGATATACTGTTTTAAACTAACACGATTTCACTCATAATTTTAAAACTAACACAGGACTTAATTGCGTACAAACTAACGTTTATCGTCTCCATCGACGACCGATCGGGTATCGGTGTTGTCGTTAATAATCAAGATCAAGTGCGGGTAGTTCGCAAAACCCGCGCGGCAAGAAGATGTTGATACAATTCCTCGCCAGTCTGCCTGTGACCACGAACGTAACGTCACGTTCGAAACGTCAGGCCATAAATAAACGTAAGTTTGTACGCGCTAAAGGGATGTCAAACTATGTCCCGTGAAGTAGTCTGTTGTAAAACGCTTGTAACTCGGATTCAAAAGCCTGATATACTGCATTTTACCTTAGTGATGTTAAATAGGTATTTAATCTATATTGAATAGCTCATTCGCGGTACCCACTATCAAAGTAAAATCCGTGATCATACGACACGCTCCACATTAAACCGTTTTCATACATCACACAAAGCCGGGCTAAACGGATGGCGCATTAAAAAACCCGGTAAATCCTGATAAAATATTGCCTATTTCTGCTGGTCGACAACTCGTAATCACATTTGCTTTTGTTCGTTTCGGCCCTTTCATTCGCTTAATCGCGTTATTTGGGGCTGCGGCCGCGGAGCAATCTTCGAGATTGAGCGCGAATTTCGGGAGCGAGCGGAGGCGGAAGCGGGAAATAGAATCTGAGAAACGCACTGGTCATTTTACGTAAACTTATTATCTCTCTCTCTCTCTCTCTTCTATTCGATTTCGACCACAGCGTCTGCATCATATTCCTTAGGAGCGGGAACTAAGCTTGCCCGCTCGTCCGCCCTAATTTTCTTTTGTTTTTTTTAATCGTTTATTTGCGTGAATTATGGTAGTTAGCAGAGATGTTACATAGTCATGTGACTGCAGTACCTAGCCAATCTTAGTATGCAGTACTCGTCCGCACCGAGAGCCGGGCCTTCAGAGCATCTCGCTTATTGTCACTTACTGTCAATGGCTGCTGCTTTAATTTCTACCTCCCATGTTTACTTTGAAATATCATTAGATTAAGAAAGTTCCAATACATCAAAAGCTTAAAATTATTTCCCGCGATGTTTTTTAACTTAAATCAAGCGCCTACCGCCGAACATGAAACAGACGGAAGGAAGGAAGTCGGCAAAGACGAGATAGTTATACCATATGTATGTATGTCTGTATATGTAGTTTGAAACAGGTAATTCGTTCGTTAACACAGCTTCGTTTGGTCGCTATTGAAGTTCAGTTAGGCGTGTTTTCAAATAAATATGGTTAGTTTTGGCTTGTGGGTTTCGTTTGATAAATTCTGGAGTAGAAACGGCGCTCAGTTTACTGTGGAATGGCTTATATGTGATGTTTTCAACCAAAAGGTATCACATTGTCGCTTGTCGATAAGGTTGATTTCGAATTGAAGCTATATGGAAATAGCAATAGTTGACAACCGACAATTAGTACTCTCTTGGTTGAAAATGGCACATATGATATCCATAACAACGCTCTTTATAACCGTATAAAGAGCGTCTCACGGCCCAATTCGAACAATGCTTATAATATGTCACAGCGTTACGATACCGATCTGTCAGTGTCAAAAGTGACGTTTTTGGTTGATAAGTCAGGCGTCCAATACTTCGTTTTCTATGAATACGTGATCGGTCATGATGCTAGAAAACGGAGGACGCCGCGTCCCGGACCGTTCTTTCCTTGAATACATTTAACTAAAATAGGTCGCCGGTCGTTTTCTAGCATCATCACCGATCACGTATTCATAGAAAACTAAGTATAGGACGCCTGACTTATCAACCAAAAACGTCACTTCTGACATTGACAGATCGGTATCGTACCGCTGTGACATATTATAAGCATTGTGATTTGGGCTGTAAGTCACCCTTTAAACGAGACAAGTAATCGCACATCACACTTATTATAGTAGTAAATTATATTATTGTATTATATTTCACTATTAATTTCACTATATTCAACGTTTAGCAACACTAAGTACTTATAAAGATGTGATTATAACGCGAGTGTTGAAAATGATTGTCCCTAGAACTGTACCCTCGGATACACCCCAGCACCCCACTTGGTGTAAGTACTTGGTATATCTTGAAGGCCTTTATAGGCGATAATTACAAGAATTTAAACTCTATTGCTCAAACTTTAAAGCTTTTATGTATCAAATGCGAAGTATCCTGCGTATACGAACTTTTCTATTGTGGAGCTTACGTTTGTTTCGTTTCTGCTTCGGCGATTCTTTTCCAACTGCGAAGCAACAACTTAATAATATGAATATTTGTCGAGGAAAGTAAGGGAATTTTTCTAAACGAGTTTGTCTTTGTGCATTTGTAAAATGCAATAAATACGTTCAAGGAAGCGGGTAGCGTATTTATTATTGCAGAAGACCGGGGTAACATTTACAGCGTACAGTTTTTCTTTAAAGGAGTCCTGTAATTCTGTGTGTGTACAGAAATTATTAACGCTTATGTCCCCGGCAAGCTCGGCCGAATTGCACCTTACTATACAAACGTAGTTAATAAAACTACGTGTTGGATTGTAATGAAGCTTTTGCACATACAATGACATGAGGTATATCTAGGTCTGTAATTAGTTTATATAGCTCCAGTTTATAAAACAAACGAAATAGAGCAAACACAAGTTTTTGTATGAAAAACTTAAATTCGCTGTATTTTTTTAACTTTGGTATCTGAAGCTACATAAACTAATAATAGCCATAGATATACCTTATCCTATTGTAAGTACAAAGTTTCAGAGCAATCTAGCTAGTCGTTTTAAAATAAGAGCGTAACTACGTTTGTATGGAAAACCGAGCTTGCCGGGGGACCCTTAACGTTTCATTTAAAGAGTGTATCTTTCACTGTTTGGGATTTGGGAAAGTTTTGTGATATTACAACTCACAATTGTGGTCTTTCTCGCTCCTACTAGGAAAATAAAGTTTTTTTTTTTATGTATACAATCGTGTTCAACTTCGGCGTTGGTGTGACACAGGCGCAAAGGCTTTGGTGGCTCGGCCATCTGGAGCGAATGGGAGGCGATCGGGCGGTGAAAAGAGCGTTTGAGGGAAAACCGACAGCACGCCACTCGGCCGGGCGAGCTAGGTACCGATGGGAGGATGTGGTGGACGATGATCTGTGCGAGATCTAGGTCCAAGACTGGCGAGAAACGGCACAGGACCGGGATCAGAGGCGAACTGTCGTGTTGGAGGCCAAGACACACTGGGTCGCTGCGCCAGAGGAGTAAGTAAGTAAGTATGTATACAATCTATATTTATATTTATGCACGTATTAGATGTTTCTCAAGTAGTCCATCGTATTAGCGAGGCCGTAATGACATCACAACCTTATCGTGTTTACACTTTGCATCCTGTAACGTGAGTGTACAGATTATAACCAAACCACACTTTTATAACCCTTAATACAAAGGAATAAGGTATAATTTTGGTTAAACAAATGTGACTCACAAGGTGTAACTGGGTTAGTTAGATTGCAGGTTATTATGTGAAACTGAGACTCGGTCAGGTTGGATTGTATTCGATACGCTCCAATAACATATGTGACGTTCTCAATCTTAAGGTACCACATTGTCGCTTGACGCATGACGCTTTGACAGGTTATTTGTACATAACAGGTGTTACATTATGTATAAAGTCAGATCATGACACCCTGTAAGGGCACACAATAGTAATATGTATAAAGATGCAAACAATATTCGTCTTCATAGTAAGCGACAATGTGGTACCTTTTGATTGAGAACGTCACATATAACTATGTATAGGTATGTATCTAAAGAGCCTATAAGTATGAGCAAACACCCTTTATACCTTTATTAACCTATATAAAAAATGTGTTCCAATGTAATTACGTTCATTTTGGTACCATTTTTCACAGACTTTGTATGACGGTACCGGAATGGAAACGAAAAATGTGTTGAAATTTTGGGACACTTTTTTCTCCTAGGATCGAAAAACTCGTGATTCTTAGTAGAAATAACAACGAAAATTTTCAAATCTTAAATGAAAGCGTAGCGTAGGTACAAGTTTAAAAAAATGGTCCACCTATGAACGCAATGACACTGATAAACTGAGGGCCTACCGCGAACCACGTTCGACGTGTTGCCTCCCTGTCACACTTACATACGAATTTACAAGTGCGACAGAGAGGCAACACGTCGAACGTGCTTCGCGGTAGGCCCTCTGATCACTGAAGTAGGTACGTACCCGCATTATGAGCAAAATAGGTACTACATAGTACATACACTTAAATGCCTGAATAGCAATAACAGAACTGTGAAACTACAGTAATTAGTTTCAAGAGCTTCATACAAAGTAAAATCTTGAACCTCATTCCGCTCTCGCAGTTTAATTAAACACACCTACATACACTAACATAAAGTACGACTCAATGAAATTAATTAAATGCGGTATAGATAAAAAATATTAAGTTATCTACATAAATTAATAAATTTACTTTGTAATTAATTTAACTAACGTTATGCAATCAACGTTGAATAAACTAAAAGCATGATTTGAATGTTACAAAGAATGTAACACGGAAGTCAATGTCTACCATAATTGTTTGAAGAAAATATTAATGAAACCCGCCAGAACAGATAGTATCAGAGTCCCATTGTCTAACATGAAATTTAAAAACAAAACATTCCAAACTTGAAATGCAAACAATTGAACTGGCCGAATAAAAAACTTAAGTTTTAAGTCGTTCTAAATTCGAATGCTACGCCCACCTGCCGATGAGCTCATCGAATAGTGTTGCGCGCAATCTAAATCGATTATATGAATCAGATCTATTCGGTCTTAAATATAATAGTTTGCGACTTCGCGTGCTTGATCAACACAATTCATCGTGAATTATGGGACTTTGTCTCGTTGCGGTTTGTTTATAGGCGTTCGTGTTGGATACGACTGGGAATTATATTTTATCTATATTTGGTGTTGATGGTGTAGAGTTCTGTTATTTATGTTCACTGGTCACAGCATTTTGCATTGTCCGTGGGTTTAGGTTCGTTAAAAGAGTATGCGTGGTATATTTTATCTTAATCGTTTTTCGTAAAGCTTCCGTTCGGATATTACCCATTTAAGCAATATAAATAATTCAACTGATATCTATAAAAACTACTCTTAATAATTTTATTGCTTCCTGTATTCAAGCCGTCGATGATAACTTAGTGGATGACATCATCGTCGTAGCGTCGATTTTTTTGCCCTTCAACTGGTTCTGAGTTGTCATCTTATTGCAATACAGCTGATAAACACGTTAATCAAGAAGTACTCGATTAATAACTTTGATGTCTAATGCAAAAGGCTGAAATTAGAATAAGCGTGCGTCTCCAGATAAGGTAAGAAATGTGACAACGAATCAAATGCGTATTATCATTTTAGCACGGCGTTTTTGTTGACAGCTGCTCCAATTTTCGTATCCTAACCGCTTTATTATAATGCAATAAAGTTGATTATTGTATAATTAACTGCAAGAGAATATTGTTGGCTTTCCATTTAGCAGTTACGGTTTTGAGACCGGTTTTTGTAAACCCCTAATGACTACTTAAGTGTTGAAAAGCTTTGAGTTTTTGCGAACAGAAAACATGCTACGAGCGAATTCCGCAATGTGTATTTTATAAATGATGAATGCAAACCATTAATACGTTTCCGATCGCATTTTGACTTGAAGTTAAATGTACATCCAGTAGCAAAAGAGCATGGCCACTGCAAATATAAATATAAATAATAATACTAATACTACTACTCACTATTACGAGTAGCTTACTCTAACGTATAAACATCTTCGTATTACATTTTCATTAAGAAATAACAGTGTTATGTAGCAAACGCGATTAAAAAATGGTTCCCATTTTTACCATGGAACACTGAAAATGCTAAAAGTATTATTTTAAACAAAATAGCAGCTCTTTAGAATGTAGATGAATGCAGAACCGCGTGCGTGGGCCAACACTAATGACGTTACAGCGGCCATTTTAATATTTTTCGCGGGAAAAAACTAGCTTTAACAATTAACTTTAGCAACCTCATCACGTTTATACACTTTACTAGAATTTAAACTTTAACATCAACGTTGTAAAGTTGTGATTTCTCTGACCTAGTTTGATAGATATGAGTCTGTTGTAGTTTTGCGTTTGTATATTCTTTGTTCCTGAGGGGCTTACATTATAAGCTTTTTAACAGCACTATATTTTTTGAATATTTCTTTTAATATGGGTTCCGTTTCACGTAAAAGCTGCTTTTAGCTGTATCTGATTTCTTTGTACTTTGTTAGGAAATTGTATTGTTACCAGTTAAATATAGCAACTTAAGCGTCCTAATAATAAATAAGGACATAATTATAACAGAAATGAAAGTCAAAACCCCTTTTCATGAAGGTGAACCAAACCTTCATTATGAAAATTAATGGCATAAGAACAAAGCCTTTCACCAGACCTACCAATAATTAATCATTAATATAGATACCACACACTATTTACTTATCTCCTACCAAGTCATACGCAAAATCCAAGCATTTTCCAAGTGCTGAGCAAAGGAAAACTACTTACAGCCCAATGACTATGATTAATTATAATGTTCAGAAGCATTTCACGTATCGAAAACATGTTCACAGCGCGTTCTCGCTCTATCTATAGTATATTCATATATGTGCGAGGGTAACAGTGATACGTGTTGAATTGGTATATTGATTATCGGCAAGTCGGCAATAAAGGCTCTGATAAATCGGTTCTGACGTGTGTAATTTGGAATCTAGGAGGATATAACCAAACGGAGACGCCACGTCTGTAATTTTCTGTACAAAAAGTCTGCCGTGCGGGGGAGGGGAACGGCAAATGTATACGTAACGTCAAAATAGCCATATCAGATAAACGTCCATACGTTGTGTATGACCATTGACCGACTATTTTCGACAGAGGGGAACGCCTGTTAATGGCTACTCCGTTTGGTTATATCCTCCTAGTTTGGAATAAATGATTCCTTGAGTTGAGATGTATGATACTTATCTCTTATGTATTTTATTATAAGACCGAAATAATGGCGTCAGTTTTCTCTTGTTATGGTGCCTTACTCGATTTATATTAAATATGTCGATAACCTAGTATACCTAGTATTCGCAGAACTGATAGAATCAGAAACACTGAACTGCGCTCCAGAACTCGAGTTGTAGATGTAGGTGTCCAGACCGCTAAGCTTAAGTGGGACTGGGCTGGGCATGTCTGCCGCATGCACCCTGAAAGGTGGGCCAAAATGGTTACCGAATGGGACCCACGGAACACCATAGATGGTGCTGGCCGGGGTGCAGGCAGGCCGAAAAAGAGATGGCGGGACGACTTAGACGCATTTTATCCGGATTGGCGGGACACTACAAACGACAGGGTCGAGTGGAGGAAACGAGGGGAGGCCTTTGCCCAGCAGTGGGACACTAAATTAGGCTAGTAAAAAAAAAAGTCGATAAACGGATTTATATATAAGGTCACGACTTCATGAGTGAGTCATGACACTCATGACGTTATAAGTTATTTTCCAATTAAATATTTTTTAATAATAATAAAAATAGTTAAGTAAAAGTGTCGGGTAAGCTGGTTGACATTGACAGTGGGTTCGTGGTGCACAGTAATTATCCCAAATGAAATTAAATGTATTTATTTGTCAGAATATGATACATTGATGTGATCTTAAGTTAGAATTAATGCAAGTTCCATCATATTCTACCGTAAATTCTGAGAAAAAGCAAAATATTTCTAATACTTTTTTCCGCATAAAAGGTGCCCATTGGCAACAAGTTATTAATAACCAAGTAAATATTCAATAAAATAAACACAACGACAAGATCTGTTTAAGTGAATTTGATGCGTGGGAAAATATTTACGATTATTTAAGTTTAATGTTTTTCTCCGAAATATAATAACAATGAATACATTTATATATTTTTCTTTTTAACTAATTTAATAAGGTACTTCTACATGACATTGATTTATATTTTGATTCATTGTTTTTTTTTTTATTCAAATTTATTTTGTAATTGAGGCCTGGGTCCACAGAGGATCTCTGGGTACGGAAACCTAAAAGACTTCGTGGTATTTATTGCTTTTTTAGGGTTCCATACCCAAAGGGTAAAAACGGGATCCTATTAATAAGACTCCACTGTCCGTCTATCTGTCACCAGGCTGTATCTCATGAACCGTGATAGCTAGAGAGTTGAAATTTTCGCAGATGGTGTATATCTGTTGCCGCAAACAAATACTAAAAAGTACGGAACCCTCGGCGGGCGAGTCCGACTCGCACTTGTCCGGTTTTTTTATGATACAGGAGGCAAACGAGCACACGAATTGCATTATGGTAAGCAATTACGTGTACCGTCGCCCATGGACCAGCAGAGGCAGGTGCCTCAACAACAGAGGGGTTGCAAGTTCGTTGACGGCGGCCTTTAAGATGGGAGTACGCTCTTTTCTTGAAGGTTCGGGCGACAGTTCCTTCCATAGTTTAGGTACAGAATAAGTAATAGCATAGAGTAACTTATACTAGAGCGGTACTGTCATAGTAAATTTTGTAACCCCAGTAAATTCACTGCCATCTGTCGACACACTTTAAAACTAAAATTGAAGATTTGTAAAAATACGATAAAATGTATTTAAATATAGATAAATGATTTTTTTTATTTGCATTAATTATTTTGATGATTTTGACCCATGTTCTTTCACTGATATACGTTAAAATTGTTAAATAACAAACGAAACCGTCAACGCCATCTATACGACTGTAGGCCAAAACTAGTAGCGCCCTCTGAACGAGAATCAAATTTTCTTGATTTTCGAGGCACGTTTTTTCCTTAGACTGTATCCCCATCTATTACGGAGTTATATCTATCTTTGGTAATAGTGTTATCATACAGAACGGCCACGCACCGCCCCGCCCCGATTCGAATTACCTCGCTCCGCGACAGCAGATTAACGACCTTTTGCCGATCGCTCAGTACTGTTCTTAAGCAACTTAATCACACAATGACGCATGCCGCGTGTACAGACGTGTCGTTCACACATAGAAACGCAAGTGATTTTTTATGTATAGCGTGTCTGCCCTGTGGTTTAGGCGAGGCAGAAAAAAGCTTAAGAGGCCGTAGTCGATTTTGGAGCAAAAATGTAAAATTGATAGATTTAGTCGTTGAAATTATACACGTTTTGTTACGTAATATCTAAATAACAAGTATTGATTTCTATTAGCACGTTTTCTCAAATTGCCTTTTAATAATGAGGTCGCGAGCGTGCGTCACCGGTAATGCATGAAGAGAAGGGGCAGTTTTTAAAAATTCATCAAAAAATCATGGTGGTAAATAATACAAATTTATGTATAAGAATAGTTTCAGCAAATGTTGTAGATTGTTTAAGTATCAAAATTACGTTGAAATTAAGTCGATTTTCAGAGAAATTGTCACTTGTTTTGAAGTAATTTCTGGAGAAAATTGATTTCGTCTAACTTTCATTTACACTACTTCAGAGTCATAATAATAAAAATGTAGTCTGATAAACGTCAAGTACAGGATATGTGTAATACAAAATTACTATGTTTAGCAGTCCAAACTTTACGAAATTTACAAATAAGAGCAACAAAATCAGTGCTTTATGCGCGTTTACCTAAACGTCCATCAGAAAAGCAAACATTACTAATTTAGTGAGTCTGTTTTCAAAAAATTGATCTGATAAAAGGTAAGATAAGAAGGCGTGCTAATAGAAACAAGTACTTGTTATTTCAATTAGGTAACAAAAGGTGTAAAATTTCACGGACTAAATCTATCAATTTTACATTTTTGCGACTAAAATCGACACCGGCCTCTTAAATTAAAAGTTTCACTGTATCACTGTCAACAAACTATATACACAGAACAGCCTACTTTTAACGAGGCTGCGTTTCTTTACACGCCATTATACGCTGTTGATTAACAAGTGCCGTTGACGTCTTAATTAGGCCTTTTTATGCGACGGCTTGAGCTGGTATGACAATTTTAAAAGGTCGTATCTGAGCGTTTAAAAAAAATTACATTTCATTCATGTCTTCTATATATTAACTTCTTGGGCTCATTTTACTTAGAATCATTTGTACATTCACACCTCATACATGAAAAATGTGTTCCAAAATATTGTATAAAAAAATATTTTTGCAGTACGTCACGTTCATACGATTAAATAAATTATTCATACAAAAATGTGACGATCTGAAAAGGAAATCTTGGGACACATTTTTTCATATATGAGGCGTGAATGTACAAAAATCTTAATTAAAATGAGCGAAAACGACACAGATGTAAAAAACACTAGCAATAAAGGCATTCATTACGGCTCCAATTAATTAAGGTATTGTTTATAAACTGTAATAGATGTCATATAATAAAGAAAAACCGGCCAAGTGCGAGTCGGACTCGCGTTCCAAGGGTTCCGTACATTACACAATTTAAACAATGTATTTTCCTGTGATGCATAGATAAAGATCTATTTTGTGTATTTTTTTTTGAATTTTAGACCCAGTAGTTTCGGAGATAAAGGGGGGGGGGAATGGTAATTTTTTTCCTATTTTCTTGAATAACTTCTAAACTGTTTATCCAAAAATTATAAAAAAATATATTTGAGATTGTTACCAACTTACCATGAGCTCTTTCATTTGATATGTAACACGATATAGTTTGAAAAACTTTTTTTTTTAATTTTCTCATTTACCCCACCAAAAGTGGCCCCATGTTTAAAATCAATTTGTTTACGTTACATGTCCGTCTTTGGGTACAAACCTACATATGTGTACCAAATTTCAACTTAATTGGTCCAGTAGCTTCGGAGAAAATAGGCTGTGACAGACGGACAGACAGACAGACAGACGCACGAGTGATCCTATAAGGGTTCCGTTTTTACCTTTTGAGGTACGGAACCCTAAAAGTGACGAAGCCCTCCACTCCCTCCAGTGGTGAAGGCCGGATCCGAACCGGCGTCTTTAGCTATCGCGATTTGTTCCCAAATTTGAGTAAGGTATTGTTTGTTCATGTGCCCTCATATGCCACTGAATTCTCTAGAAAGAAGATTACGTTTGTACATAATGACACTACAGCAAATCTGATAGCCAGACCTAATTTCTTTAATTCAATATCTAATATATCTAAAAAACACTAGCAATAAAGACAATGCCATTCATTACGGCTCCAATGCCCGGCTCGTGACAGCGTTCTCTACTCAACCGGCCGTGTAAACTGCATTTCGTGATACTTGCCACAGTGGCTTTGGTTACAGTAGGTGTAAGGGTCTCCCCACACTAGCGGCCCGGCTACGACATCGCGCGGCGGCGGCAGCGGCGAGCGGCGGCCATAAGTTGGAGCGAGACACAGCGATCGGACCTTTCGTTCCCACCTATGGCCGCCGCTAACCGCTGCCGCCGCCCGATGTCGTGGCCGGGCCGTAGCGTCTTTTGAGCGTCGGTGCCTAGTCAGCGCTATGGAAAATGGCGTCGTCGCTGCATAGTTGCGTCAACGTTGCGTCGAGCAGCAGTCATGACTCTCGGGCTGTGGGGTGGCCTTAACTGTCACTCGAGTAATTTACAATTATTGTATTATTTATTAAATAGGTACAATGTATTATTTATTAAATGACAGGACTTACCCCCTTACTTACAAAACTTAGCAAACCTCTGTTAAATTGGATCCCTTTCTAACAGAAATGTCAAAATGACGGATAAGGACTGATTATCAAGGGCTTATTAGACTTGACAAGCGTTTATGAATAACATTAGTTGTGAATAAAATAAACTTGAATTATTTCTGACATTTTGAGCATCTTGAGCAGAAAATTTTTTTAGAGAAGAAATTGACTTAATAATTATTTTCAGTTCGGTATTCTAATGCAGCATAATGACACTATTTATTCATACGCTTTAGTGTACTTAGCAATTAATTAATAAACCGTTACAGCCGAATATTAGGTAAATATCCGCAAACGTTCCAGTAAACACAAAAAATTATAATCATTAAAGTGTTAATCATTAATCTTTTTAGACCTAAAATAAGAAATTCATCAATTATCGTTTATTTACTGTAAGGATTTCTTTTATTTTTCGTCCTGCTGATTCTTTCACCACTCCACACTCCAGTCCTAAAGTACAGTTGGCTCGATACTTGCCCGCAACTTCGCACCCGGTAATATCGCGAAAGAAGTTCCCGCACGTGTCCCGACTGAACAAGTACACTCGCCGCCAAATTCACGTTGTTTGCAGACATGTTCCCTTTGAATTCCTTGGATTATCTTTTATTTACGTGGTTTGTTGAAATAGTAATTTTGTTTTTGCGACGCTGGTACTCTACATTCGGGCGATGTTTCTTGTGCAATATACTGCATGACTGCTCAGTTTATTAAGTTTCGTTTTATTTATTGATAAATTTGAAGAGCAAACACATAGTTTCATAATGCTAACAGAAATTTCGAGCCGTGTAAACATTGAAAAATAAATCTAATATAAAAATGTACTCCATAATCCGCAAATCATCATGGCGCTACATGCTTTACAATTAACATATATAAAAAAGTCGTAAGTGAGTTAATTTTCCTTACACATACGACCTTTTGTTTCTAAACTTTGTAAATCGCGTGCGCCGATAGCATCTCCGATAAGGGTCACGAAAGCCTATAGTTAATTACTTCACTATACCTAGTTCACCCTGTTTACTATTTTCTACTTTATAAATGCTATAATAAAGCGAAAAAAGGGTTTAATATTAATGGTTACTAGTCAATAAAGCTGATTTTATGCAATTTCTAGCTAAAACTCTCATTATTTTTACTAAATCGCTGTTTTCACCGACATAGCGTGGAATTTTGAATGGCTGCCTATTTCCAGAATAATTGCAGTTACTTTACTTGTACAAGTAGTTTTCAACCTTGTTACCAACATAAGGAAATAAAGTTTGCGTGGTGTAAGAATTAGAAAATTGCAGTTTTTGTAACAAAAAGTCGGTTCCTGGGTTAGGGAATCAGCCAGGTACTAATCGCGTTTACTACACAGCTAAATGTGACATTTTTAACCAGAAGGTATAAATAAAATGTTCTCTACTGAGCTCGTTCACTTACCTGTACTAACAATGGCATTCTGTTAAACAAAATCCATTATTTCTTGTGAGCGCGTAGCCATTGTGCCTGAGCGCGTGGCCATTGTGTGTGAGCCTCAGGCACAAAGGCCACGCGCTCACACAAAAGAAATAATGGCTTTTGTTTAACGGAATGCCATTGTTAGTACAGTAGGCCGAGCACATGATTGGCGCGACTGTATCTCGCCGCGAGATAGACTACCCGTCTTTTACTTACTGTATGAATTAAAGGGGGACGGGTAGTCTATGTCGCGGCAAGATACTCTCGCGCCAATCATGTGCTAGCCCGGCAGGTAAGTGAACGAGCTCAGTAGAGAAAATTTTATCTATACCACATTGTCGCTTGTCAATAAAGTTGATTTCAAATTGAAGCTATATGGAAATAGCGCCTTATTGACAACCGACAATAAGTAACCTTTTGATTGAAAATGGCACATATGTGGAAGCTTGTAATTTGCATTCAGTAGATAAGTCTATTAACCCATGTATATTATTTAGGTAGTAAGCATCGCGAATAATAAAAAAACTTAAATAAAAATATACCCTAAAATACAGTTTAAAAACTCTTTTATTTCTAAATACCGGTGTTACCTATTTGTAACAAGTCTGGAATTAGATAAATGTAAAATATTTCCTTGCTAATTGAATTGATCCGACGTAACTGTGTATATAAGATAAGATAAGAAAATTATTTGTTTTATTTCAATCTTAGTTGGTAAATACATAGTGGTCGAGTCATCCTATTAGGTATGTAGTACTACCTGTATCATATATCTGTATAAATCTACGTATGCACTTGCAGCATAAAATTCCCCTGTAGTTTAATATCATTCAATTATTATGAACAACCTCCATTTAGATTCCAACTATAGACAAACGAATAACAAATTCAATTCCAGGTTATCTCAGTACTGATACGGCACTAATAAAAAAGAGCATAAATCTATTAGAATTTCAATTACACTTGCGCCCTTATGCGCTAGAATGTAGTAACTGCACATACGACCTTACGCTCGCAAATATAACACGGTTTAACATCGAAACATCACTCGATTAATGGGAACCGGCTTATCGGAATCGAATTGAATCGATTAACTTTTTACAAACTGAAAGTGAATGAACACGGGAGAATAAATATTTACAACCGCTGAATAATGCAAAAGATAATAAATGGTGTACGATTGATTTTTTGCTCGGACATGACTCAATCGAGATGTATCGAGATGTAGTGTTAAATGTAAGACACGGGACGCTGTTGCGTAGTGTTAAATGATTTATTTAACAAGACGCGGCTTCATATTATTTATCAGTACGGTTTTTACTCACTATTAATTTTATTAGCTTTTGGCGACATGTTTCGGATTCTTTGGGAATCCATCCTCAGGCACGCCTAAAAATAATAGTGAGTAAAAACCGTACTGATAATTTTTTTGAAATATGTCTCACGATAGTTTCAGTGCGATGAACGCGGCTTCATATTTTATTCAGGGTTATAATTTTTCGTAAAATTTGGGTAGTGTTTTTTTTCTTGTGTAAACTTTATCAAATGTTGAGCAACATACTTTAATACATAGAAAATATATTGTAAATGTAAGTAAAAAAATGTATCATGGCGACCTATTAAAATTATTATTCACACACATTTAAAATTTCATGCAGCTTACACAATACACAAAATAACTGGTCTTTTTCAACACTAGCATTTACGAACTCATGTATTTTCTCTGCACGCTGTCTAGTTTTAGACTAATAATAATAATGTCGCATCTACACTGCGTCACTAAAGGACCGGACCACGTTGTGAATAAAGTCGTATCTACACGCGGGGTCTGGACCGAGTTATCCCGAGGGATGGGGGAACCTTTTGTGCAGGAAAAGTTAACCTGTGTTTGATCAGTGTAGCACGTAGTTAGAAGGCACATATATTGTCATTGTCACCCTTGGTTTATTGCGAGGGTGA
The DNA here is from genome assembly GCF_947568885.1 of Cydia strobilella. NCBI lineage: Eukaryota > Metazoa > Arthropoda > Insecta > Lepidoptera > Tortricidae > Cydia > Cydia strobilella. The sequence goes on from NC_086044.1 coordinate 20,419,108, forward strand.
ACTATCTATCTACTAACAAGTTAAAGTCTATAAAAAGCAGTGTCCAAATAAAACCGGTTTTTTGCTGAAACCGAATGTTTCCACAACACAACCGAAAATATAGTTTCGACGCGGCCGTAGGCAGTTTTTATGGCCGAAACCGATTTTTATGCCGTAACCGAAACTTCGGTGGAACACTAATAAAAAGTAGGTAATGTTAAGGGTCCCCCGGCAAGCTCGGTTCTCCATACAAACGTAGTTACGCTCTTATTTTAAAACGACTAGCTATATTGCTCTGAAACTTTGTACTTCCAATAGGATAAGGTATATCTATGTCTGTAATTAGTTTATGTAGCTTGAGATACCATAGTTAAAGAAATACAGCCCAGGTAGCAAAGTGACGTCAGCGACGTCATATTGACGTAACAATGACGTCATAAAGACGTCACTAACGTCATAATGACGTATAAATGCTACCTGGGAGCGAATCTATATTTTTTTGTTTATTAAACTAGAGCTGATTTCAGACCTAGATACCTATATATACCTCATGTCATTATATTGAAAAGTTTAATTACAATCTAACACGTAGTTTTAAAATGAAAGCGGAACTACGTTTGTATGGGAAGGTACAATTCGGCCGAGCTTGCCGGCGGTTTACTACATATTTGTAACAGTTGTGGAATTTAGTCGTCTACAATGAATACAATTACATTTATTCACTCGAGAATTCAGCATGAATTAAATGTAGGTATGGGTATATTTCAATGCATACTGGAAATGGATGAAAAAAATAACATTTATATGCGAACTATTCACAGTTATTTAATTAAATAATGTTATTTTATTTCAATTGCGTAGTAGAAACAAAATAAATTAAGTATGGGAATTGCAAAGTACCGAATACACTATCACTTTGCCATCGCGTATCCATCTTACTTCAAAATAACATTACTAACAACTTTGTGCACAACTCTATTAACTAAATAAATACACTAAAATCACGCGATTATATACCTTATCACAACGCAGTAAGAACTCCAACGTAGAAACCAACTAAATTCCAGCTTACCCCAGTATTCAATCGCCTACTTGACTATAAAAATGGCAAGTCCTTTCACGCTCACAGCTTGTTAGGACGCTTTGCAGGTAAGTATTACTGGCGGTAGTTTGCAACTTTGGACTTGCTAGTCAACTGGTTTTGCTAGACGAAAAGTTGCTAAATTATATGAATCTGGCATAAAAGTTGGTATATTTCTCAACTGTTAGGCAAAATTTATAACGAGACGATCTATGTATTGGACAAAATCAAGTATAAAGTAAGATAATATTACGTTTAATAACAAAAAAACCGGCCAAGTGCGAGTCGGACTCGTGCAAGGGTTCCGTACCATTACGCAAAAAACGGCAAAAAAAAATCACGTTTGTTGTATGGGAGGGAGAACTTCTGAAAGGTTTAATACTATAGATAAAACTGATAAAAGTACGAAACCAAGTTCAAATTAGCGTTACAGTAAAGTTCTCTTATGAAGTAAATAGTGTAGTGGAGTGAGTGTAGTGTAGTGAGTATTAAACTCGACGTACACCGACTGCACAAAGGCTACATTAGTTAACTTCAAGTCATAGCTGATACTCAATTCGCTCAATTTATTCTAAAACTCCCCGCATAGTTCCGTCGAGTAGCCAGCCATTTGAGCTCGAAATTCAAGTAGAAACTATCTCCATCTACCGGGCACGCTTGGCATTCCATTTTCGGTTTTTGGCGATCGCTGGATCTGCAAGCTGAAATACCTTGATTCTACGTTCTGTATTGCATTTAAAAAGTCGTTTTTGAATTAAGAACGACCGCCCGCAGTCTTTTGTTTGCGGCGGATCGAAATACGAAATTTAGTTGTCCTGGTTTTCGCTCTCAATGAGGGCTACCGCGTTTAATTTCGGGCGCTAATGTAGATGGAGGTCCTTTAAAATGTCAAATGCATAGAAGTTTTGTGGGTTTCAAGCTTTTTTATCGGGAATTTTCACTCCTTATTCATAATTGTGGTTAATATTTGTCCATCTTTGATTAATCATGGTATAAACAGTAGATATAGCGCAATCAATGTTAGTGGTTAAAAAAAAGTGCCAACTAAAATATATGCAAAATTAAACAGGTTGAAAAAATGGCACATTTAGACGTTAAAATACTTTTGTGTATATTAGACCGTATTGATTTTATAAAAATATGCATGCAAAATAAAAAAAAAGAATGCATCGTACGAGCAAATCTAAAGACTGGCTCAGGAAAGAAAGGATTGGCAATTACTCCAACGACAAGATCAAAGCTCTTATGATGATGATAGATGATGATGATCATAGAAGGGAAAGTTGAAGCAAAGAGGAAGGAGGGAAGACCAAGGAGAGCGTACATGCATCAAATAAAGGAAAAACTCAACGTCGTGTCGTATCAGGCTGTCAAAGAGAAGGCAGAGGACCGCGAAACATGGAAATTGCTCCACCGACAAGAGACTTACTCTTAAGTATATGATGATGATGATGATGAAAAATAATCATAGAAGAATTGTGAGATCTGTTTTTCTGAACCTACATCTACAGTGGCGCCAAATGGCGAGCACAAAAACGGTAGCCCTCATTCAATGACATTGAATAGTTTTAGATGGGCGTATGTTGCGTTAGATGGGCGAGGTGACCCTTTCAAATGTCTAAGGTTTTAGTGCTCTATTGTTGCCTTTTTTTCTATTCGATTGGCAATTTGAAGTACGAGTATAAAATAGAAATGCTTAGGTTTTTATTTACGGACAAATGGTGTCGATTTATTTTTCAATTGGGTCTCGTTTTCGCAAGATCATTTATCATATCATGAATTGTATATTGAGAAATAATAACCTATGTGCTTCCCCGGGCCTCAAACAATCTCCAAACCATATGTGGTATTTTCTATGAAAAGGGACCTTATTGTCGATGGCGCTTACACCGCACAGCGTCGCGCGGCATTGTATTTATATCGGAGCATCGTTTATAACGGCGTAAGCGCCACCGACAATAAGGTCCCTTTTTTATAGAAAATACCACATATGACTATTGTAATCTAAATCTGTTCAGCGCTTTAACCTCGTAAGGCCCAATGTGCATTACAATGTACACTCTGTTTCAATCTAATTTGAACCTTACACTAACTGAATTAAGTAGCATTTCTTTTGATTCATTGTTTTCTAAAACAAACGAAAGTCACCCTAATCTTCTATACAACAAGGTTCAAATTAAAAATAGAGAAACTTTGTATGGTGTGCCTTACGAGGTTAAGCGTGAAGAGGTAACAGCCAGACAGACAGTTACTTGTAATACTAGAGATTTTTTTTTCAATTTCACACTCGTCTAAAAAAATCTGGCACAAATGAACAAGATTGATGAAGGTATTGAAAAGGGTAAGATTGCGTCAAGGTGTTTTAATAGTGGCATAACATTGCTTAATCGGATGTTTTATAAAGTGATCTCACGGCGTGGGAACTTGATGTCTTCTTGTATGATACATTACAACATATATATGTCTATAAATGCAGACTTGCCCACTCGATGGAGCATAATTATAAAATTATTCGCAAGCACCAGGCAGCGCTGTAAAAAATAGCGCTACCGGGTTAAAATTCTTTTCGTTGTCTCGTTTCTGACCACTATGTCACGCTTGTATTTCTGTCTTCTATCAAATAAATAAAAAAGACGAGTGCTATCGCATGTCTTTCTAGCTGTATATTATATCATAAATGAGAAAAAATTTAAACAAAATTTCCACTCTGTCACATTTTTTTGGGACAAAAACAAGACAACGAAAATAATTTTTACCCACCGCTCGGTTGTCTATGTGTACTTATTCTCTAGAAGTTGAAAGACACTCAATTAATAAAATTATTTGTAACATATTTTATATTTGTGTGATAATGTTGACATGTTTGTAATTTAATACTGCTAATAAGTAATATGAATATAAATACAAGTTGTCTGCTCGTAATAGTACATTATTGCAGAGGCCGGGAAACGGCAATTCGTGGATAAGTTTCGATCTCCAAACATGCGAGGAAATAAGGTAAAATAATCATTATTAAACCATCAAGCATCACTCAAATCAAACCTTCGTATCAAAAACGTCAAAAAAAATCCCTCTTTAATATTTTTTTAAAGTTAAAGGCACAACTCATACTGCCCTTCAGTACCATTTAGTATTCGTTCATTCAATATAATTGTGCAATAAAACATTTAAAAAAGTTGTGTTGTGTTTGCGACTTTAGACGATGATATGCAGAATCTACGGGCCGATATCTGTGACACACAGTCATCTCATCTCCTTAACGAGGTAAGCAAGTATACCGCTTCCTACTTCTATAAACCATAGACTATTTATCAGTGATCTTTAATAACCGCTTGTGGGGAATTCGCACGTCCCACGGGAATTAAAGGATAGGGTAAGGTGGGGCATATTGGGCGTAGGAGAAAAACAGAAATGTAGATGGTATCTATGTATGGCTAAAAAATAAGTGCATTCCCGTTGCCAGGGACGTTTTGGGATTATACTGAGCAACTTTTACTATGGGACCAACCACGAACACGCGAAAAATTTTTTACCCTCCCATAGAAAATGGACGAGCAAAATGTATGAAACAGCCAAATTTTTTTCTCCCGATTTCGGGGTTGGTCCCATAGTAAAAGTTGCTCAGTATAATCCCAAAACCTCCCTGGCAACAGTGGCAACGGAAATATAATGTACTTATTATTTAGCCACCGTGTGTAAGTATGTACCCATAGTAGTAAAAAACTTTGCTTAATTTGGGGCTGGTGTGTAAGAGGTGAGGGGAGGTAGAGGAGGGAGAGGTAGTATAGGGGAGGTGTATAAGATTGTCCCCAAATATTTTTTATTTATTTAATAAATATTAGTTTTTTTTTTACTTTGTAAATTGAAAAATAATATTTATTATGATTCGTGTAAAGCAAAGGAAATGTACATAGGTTTACTAGATGTCAGGAATTTCGGCCGTTTGGCAATGGAAGTCTGTCTGTTACCTTCACGCTTAAACCGCTGAATGGTTGAAGATAACATATATGGTATGCATATGTACCATTTTCACCCAAAAGGGTACTTATTGTCGATTGTCAGTAAGGCGCTATTTCCATATAGCGTCAATTAGAAATCAACCTTATCGACAAGCGACAATGTGGTACCTTTTGGTTGAAAATGTCACATATAGAGTAGGCCCGGGAAAGGACAAACGGTAGTTTTGATCAATCATCATCATTTCACGCAGTCGGCAAGTATTTTCTAAAAGTTGAACAACACAGTTAATTGAACAGTGCATAAACAAAGGCTGTCAAAAGCCTGCGATGAATAAATAGCCTTTTAGCGTTTTGTTTTAGCGATATTTTGTCAACGAGGGCTAAACGTCCGGGGAGAGTGGGGACAATGGCGATGGAGGTGGGTGCAACACTAAAGGGGAGAGCGAGCTCGATTAAATATACATTATTAAATATTCACAATTTTTTCTGGAGCACTAATATAATTTAGACTGCTGTATCATGATTATACGGCATTAAAGTGATTTAACGTTAATATTTTTTAAATTAGAACAAAAAAAATTCAAACAAAAGTTTTTTCCAATAATCGACAACCAAAAGAAACACACTGTATTAATAATTGGCAGTGCTTTTGACAATTTGAATAAAGTCAGAATTGTATTAGTGTCACAAATAAAAAAGACAATCAAAAAGGTCGAAGAAGGTTTCATACTATTTGTTATCTCAGGAGCTACTAGCACATACAGTCTGCTCCAAAGCAAAAAATCGTAATTTGTTAATTTCTTCGTAACCGCTTCACCGGTTGTTATGATACTTTGTATACTTGACTAAAGTCAGAATCTTATTAGTCTCACAAATAAAAAAGATAATCAAAAAGGTCGAAGAAGGTTTCATACTATTTGTTATCTCAGGAGCTACTAACACATACAGTCTGCTCCAAAGCAAAAAATCGTAATTTGTTAATTTCTTCGTAACCGCTTCACCGGTTGTTATGATACTTTGTATACTTGACTAAAGTCAGAATCTTATTAGTCTCACAAATAAAAAAGATAATCAAAAAGGTCGAAGAAGGTTTCATACTATTTGTTATATAAGGAGCTACTAACACATACAGGCTGCTCCAAAGTAAAAAATCGTAATTTGTTAATTTCTTCGTAACCGCTTCACCGGTTGTTATGATACTTTGTATACTTGACTAAAGTCAGAATCTTATTAGTGTCTCAAATAAAAAAGATAATCAAAAAGGTCGAAGAAGGTTTCATACTATTTGTTATCTCAGGAACTACTAACACATACAGGCTGCTCCAAAGTAAAAAATCGTAATTTGTTAATTTCTTCGTAACCGCTTCACCGGTTGTTATGATACTTTGTATACTGATGATTCTAAATACCCTAATGTATATGTACATTTTGACACTGGTGTTTTTAATTTAAAAAAAACCGTAGTAAAGGTGTTGAAACGTTTTGCTTATATAATATTAGGTAATAATAGGCTCCATTGTAATATTAGGTAATAGAACCCGATAAAATCTCAAACAATAAAGTTAACAAAACAGGATAAAAAAGGCATATTCCCCCAAATCTCTTAATATCGGCTTCCAGAACGTTTTCTGTCGGCACGTGCCTTTGTTTTTGATATCTCGACCAGAAATTATTGAGTTTTTGTCATCGCTAAACGAATGAGGCCCCTCGTGGCTACCGTAATCTGATATTAAATGCTGGGGCACAATAAATGCTTGGCGATTTTTTTATATTTGATTTTGTTTAGCCAACATCTTGTAGCTGCAGATAGTGCAGATGGTATACCATCATCATCATATATTTAAGAGTAAGTCTCTTGTCGGTGGAGCAATTTCCATGTTTCGCGGTCCTCTGCCATCTCTTTGACAGCCTGATACGACACGATGTTGAGTTTTTCCTTTATTTGATGCATGTACGCTCTCCTTGGTCATCCCTTCTTCCTCTTTGCTTCAACTTTTCCTTCTATGATGTTAGATGGGTATACGTGTGTATATTAAATGCACTGTTTTATATTGTACTAGCTTGTACCTGCGACTTCGCCAGTGTGGAATGATGATGATGATTGATAAAAAACCGGCCAAGTGCGAGTCGGACTCGCGCACCGAGGGTTCCGTACTTTTAAGTATTTTTAATTGTTGTTATAGCGCTGCGGCAATAGAAATACATCATCTGTAAAAATTTCAACTGTCTCACTATCACGGTACATGAGACACAGCCTGGTGACAGATGAACAGACGGACAGATGGACAGATGGACAGACGGACAGCGGAGTCTTAGTAATAGGGTCCCGTTTTACCCTTTGGGTACGGAACCCTAAAAACTATTCATGTCCTTCCTCTGGCCTCTAACTATCGCCATTCCAAATTCCATTCAAATCGAATCAGCGGTTTAAGCGTGAACAGGTTACAGAAAGACAGAGTTACTTTCGCATTTATAATAGGTATTTTATAAAAACTGTAATAGATGTCATATCGCCACCGGCAGGTGGCGGGGTGGCCTAGGGGTTCATGGCGTTAGCCGCGATAGCTAAAGACGCCGGTTCGAATCCGGCCTTCACCACTGGAGGGCTTCGTCACTTTTTCTTTAATATATGACATCTATTACAGTTTTTAATTTATATATAGTAGTGTGACTACTTAAAAAAAAAAAAAAAAAAAAAAAAAACACAAATCAAAATATTTAATAAAATAATTTGATTTGTTCCCAAACTTGTTCAGGTATTTTATAATTTATATTTGTAGGGATATTGTATGTTAAAAGAAAATGAAAGTTTTCCGCGTGGCGAAAGCTTTTTTAATGAACAAGTTAAGGTTGTACATTCTTTATTATTTCTAATTTATTCTAATAAGACTTATTTCAATATTAGGATTTTATTCCAAGTGGAATATTTAAATCCAAAAACAGTGATAATAAAGAAATAAAAGTTTTAAAAATCTTTGTTTTACACAATTAATTTCTACCAAACATTGGTATGTATAAAAGTGTAGCTTAATGTAATTTAGTTAAATACAAAAACCCGCCTTTATACTTTCATGTCCCGTTTCGTTATTTTTAGATTCAAAAAGCCGTATAAAACGTATTTGGTATGTCTTTTAATCATCGCAAATACAATTTTGTTTCGCATCTGCGCCACTTTCATTTGTTTATATCATTACAATTTAAATTTAAAAAATCCCTGCAGCAAATTTTTTTTTTTTCGAATTTAAACTGTTGTGAGACATAATAAAATTAAATAATTTCACGGTTTAGACTCACTTGTTTCAGTCACTCGTGCGACATGTTGTTGTCTGAAACAAGTGAGTCTAAACCGTGAAATTATTTAATGTTTAATTTTTTTTTCAATTGCAGTTTATATTATTTTAGAAGTTATTACGAATACTCATAAAACTAATTTTAACTTGATTTATTCAATACACAGACAAAATATAGGTTGTATTCCTTTAAGTTTAATTAAAGTCAAATAAGAACGATCAAGAAGGCTTGAACTCACTAGCTTAACTTATGTGTGCAAGATAATTCTTTAATTTAAAGGACACAAAATATTATCAATAAGGCTCTTTGATGCATTAACAACAGTAAAAAAACATTTTCGTGCTAACTTATCCAAGCTACCCTTTCACTCCAAAATCAGTCCATTTTGCAATGCGAATTGCGAAGTCCAAAATAAAAAACGAAGCGGGGCTACCCGATACCGATCGCCTAATACGGCTAATGGAAGACGTTCGACTTCGGTGATTTTCCGAACGGTTTGCGATAACCCCTCATTAAACGGGGTATTGGAGTTGGACGTTATGTTGTTCTAAATAAGGTTCATTTTTGTGTGTCAAGGTGTTGTGATTAAAGTAGATGTTATTGTTTAAATGTTGCAAGTTTTCTGTATGTTGCGGAATATGTACCTATTAGATAAGTACGAAGTAAATTAATTTTTAACAAGCAGAAACGTCTGCGATCGATGCTATTAAGCTTAGAATAAATTTAAAAGTGGGTCCCCTAGACCCATATAGTGGGAAGATTTGCTGACTATGGATGAGGTCTTGGTGGCTCAGTTGGCAGAGCGCTGGAGTATCTATCCAGAGGCCGTGAGTTCAAATCTCACCCAAGGCAGTAATTTTTCCACTTTTAAATTTATTCTAAGTACGAAGTAGTTCAAAAAATAACTTTAAAAGCTTACCAGGAAAGCTGTTCGTATGAAGATGTAATAACTGTCATCCTCTGGACCTGTAAAACAAAGAATAATTTCATCACAATGTCATGTGACACAAAAGCGATTGATGCACATTCATTGGAAAAAGCTGAATTCTAGAAATAGGTATCTACATTTAAGGTATCGTTCGGATTCAGACTACAGCGACATTGCCGTCTGCATTTCTGCCGCAAATGTCAAAAATCTGGGCAGCACCGTCGCGATGTAATAAGTACTGCTGTAGTAATGCTGCTTTCGTCTGAATCAGAAGTACCTTTAATTTGGCTAAAACAAATGTAAATGTAAACTAGTCATCATCATCATCATCATACCAGCCCTTTATCGCCCACTGCTGAGCATAGGCATCTCTTCTAGTACGCCACTTGTCCCGGTAAACTAGTAATAATTATTAACGTTTAATTGTTTAATTTTATAATATAAAAATGAATTTTACTTTGGATTACAAATTTGGCTGACACATGTATTTATTTTGACGATAGAGTTTGACCAAGATAAGTCTGCAACGATTATGATAGCACACGCAGTGCAAGTGTTATCTGTACGTCATAATTTCATAGAAGTTTGACGTTTAAAATAACACTTTCAATGCGTGTGCTATCGAAATCGTTAGAGACTTATTTTGGTCTAACTCTAATAATACTATTAGCGTGTATAAGTAATATAAGTTTTTATTTATTATATATATCGTTACCTAACTCGTAACACAAGCCTTGAAGATGCTTAATAAAGTTGTATAAGAATGTCCCATTATATTTTATTTATTATGTCTAATCCAAATATAAACCTAACATTAGATAAGGACCACACCAGACCTACCACAGATCTGAATGTAGACAGGGAACTTCCAACTGACGCTATAATAGGCATCGAATCCCAATAGCGATGGCGAGGTCTAATATAGACGTCCGAAGGCCTAGAACCGACGCTTAGACCCTTGAGACCCGCTGTCGATGCGTTGTCACTTGCAAATTATAGACACTTCTAATTGACTGCTCAACTCTATGGCATTTATAGAAGGGCGATTGCCATTTGGGTGAAATTAGACGGATGGAGACAGATAGACACAGATAGACAGATAGAAACAGATAGACAGAGAAAATAAATATCGCTAAGTAAACGTGTTGCATCATTGTGGCAGCTAGTAAATATTCTGTATTGCATCACAAGACATTAACAATGTAGACAAAGGTAACATCAGGCAATCTTATCGTTGTAAGCGATCTCTTTCAGACAAACTTTCGGTAGCAGAGGATATAAATAACAAAAAGTTCTGCTTAGAGCGCAAGAAAGTAGCTTTGAATAAAGTAACGTAAGGTGCAAGGTAAAATAGCTTTTAGAGTATTAAATAGCAGGGTTTTCGGCACCAAGTCAAAGAAACCCATGTTATTTGTTTTACAAGGGGGCAAAGTTGTTGTTTAAACTCTCATACTAATATTGATACCCGAGGAAGCGAAATATTCCAAAATTTAACCACGGGCGTAGCGAGTACCAAATGTAAATTGCGATATTAAATCAACGACGACGCCCAGTCCGTAAAAAGTATCAATGCAAAAGGTATTAATTACTACCTACTCGTTTCGCGGTGAACAAAATAACATAAATTAGAAAATTAAGTGGCTTCTCGTGGAAGTCAATTTAGATTGGTATTATACCTAAATTCGAGATACCAGGGGTGCATACCAAAGCAGAGCTTAATCAAAGCGGATCCTACGGGCTATTCGTCCCGGTACCGCGACATTAGTCTCTTGTCCGGTGGAGGGGAAAAAGCGGTACATTGGGTCTTACAAACCGCTGGTAGAGAATATCAAATTAAATTACTAACCAACCACCAAACCAACCAACCAACCAACCAATTGTCACTTACCACCTAAGACACTATTGTACCTACTTATTCTTTGCAAAAAAAAAATGCTGTTCAGTAAAAATGTGTCAACCCACATAAATTTTTCAATAAAATGTCAACTTTAATCGTAATTTTTTTGAGTTGACATCTTATTGCAAAATGGATTTGGGTTTACACATTATTGCGCATCAATATCCTAGATATGTTAGAAACTATACTTAGAAGCTTACTTATACAATATTGACCGATATTGATTGATTGATTGACCCTCTCTTTTTGCGTGCATTTTATAATACATTTAATTAGGATAGGACAGTCCTGTCAAAATTCTTGATTTTTGAATATACGAGTAATGCGATCATAGCGCCGCGCGCTCCACGACAAGGCGATCGAATTTAAGGAATATCATTGAATTGATGTAATCTGAACAACTGCAGACGTCATTTTAGTTACAAGTATTACAAAAAAAACTTTTGAGCCTAAGCCTTTTCATCCACTCGTCAAAACCTGACAATTTCGGATTCCGGTTGCAGTGTTCACAATCTGCTAAAATTCCTGAGGTCCGGTAACCTCAATACGCTTGTCACAAGTGATACTATACAAAATCCACACGCAATTGTAAACCAAAAGACAAAGTAACTTTCGACCCTCGTGACACGGCGTTGTGAGCAAATGTACCAAGGGAAAACAAAGCAGAGTTAATCAGGGTGTCTGATCCGGTGGACTATTTGTCGCGCGACCGCGGCACTAGTCCTGTGTCCACTTGCAAGTTGGACAGCTGATTAGTTGCTGTCAAAAATTGGTGGAGATCGTTTTTGCTGGCTAAGGATGTTTACTACAAACTAAAGTTGAGGTATTTTAGGTTCGAGTCAAGGCGCTAAAAAGGCGTAAAGAACAAAATTCATTGGAATATTCATTTGGAGTGTAAGCGCGTTAATATTTTTCTCTGTTGTTAAAGTGCATATCTCATATTTTCTGTAAGTCTTGCAGACATCAGGTGAAGGAAAGATCCTTAACCTTCATATAGCATTCTTTCAAATCGTCCATCTAGCCGGTTTCACCAATAAAACTTTATATTATCGATTTCACCCCGCTAAAGCACAACCCCTCCAACTTTCTTCCAAATCGTTTGTCTCGTTGATTTGATTACAGCCCTCATATGCAATCCTGCCAAATACTTAAACACATCACATGTCGACGAGACTTTCTTTTGTGCTCAACTAGTCCCCCAAATTCTTTCGAAACGTCTATGGCTTACTTGTGCTTCCACAGTTTATGTATAGGTACGCATATGGTCGTATAGTTGTACAGGAGTTTGTCCCCTATTTAATCCCTAGCAGACTATAGTCATCATTCCCTAACAATCCCAACATTCTTCCGAATCGTCTGTTCTGCTGATTTGATTACCACCTTCAGATGCCTACCTCCCCCAAAATTCTTAAGTAACGCCTATTGCCTAAGTTGTATCACTCTCAAAATATTTCCATAGTTTATAGGTACTACAAGCATACCATTGTACGATTGTAAAGTATATATCCTCTATTTTACCACTTGCAGACTACGATGGTCAACATCCCTCGACATGTTGATGTCATCCTCCCAAATACTTCTCATCATTCGCTTGCCCTTGTCCCATTCACTTGGGGTCGGCGCAGCATGTCTTTTTCTTCCATACATCTCTGTCACCCGTCATCTCATCATTCACTTGCGTTAGTTTCATATCATCTTTCACATAGTCCATCCACCTTTTCCTCGGTTTTCCTCTCCTCGTACTTCCCTCCACATTCATTCTTAATACCTTTCTTGTCACATGACTTTCATCCCTCCGCATCACATGCCCGTACCATGCTAGGCGATTTGCCCTTACTTTTTCTGTTATGGGTGCAACTTTCAGGCTTCCTCTTATATACTCATTCCTTATCCTATCCATTCTCGTCACGCCACACACACACCACACACCACACTCCCAAATACTTCTATATATGTATGTATGTACGTAAATACTTTATTGTACATAAGACAGATATATCACATCTTTTGTAATTTTATGCTGTACTCCACATTCCAAATCCCATGCTTTTCAAATGACTATTGCTAATACGTATGGTTGTTTAGTACGACTATATCCTCCACTTAACCCCTAGCCAACATCCCCCAACATTCTTCCAAACCGTCAGTCCCGCTGATTTCATTACCGCGCTCAGGTGGCGAGGTACTCTCCGAGCGCTCTCGCGGGAGTTTTTCTAATTTCCTCCCATGGTTTTAGCGGCGGCTCATTTGGCTGATTTAATTTATTAATGAATCTGTTGGCGCTGTCTGAAGTTTGATTTTGTTTATTCATCAGGTGTTTCATAATTAATTGTTTTTGACTACATGTTGGTTCTATACGTAAAATAATTATGTAGGAAAAAAAAAAGATTTCGTTTCATAAGGTTTATTTACTAATTTCGGTAATCTTTTAGGTGTCAGACAGACGAACAGACACTAAGGGGCTCTTTGCACCAAACCCAAAGCAAAATCAAAAGCAAAAGTAAGTTTGAAAGTATGTATGCTGGGTATGGGCATACCCAGCATACATATTTTCAGAATAACTTCATTTCAACTGGATTGTAGCCCTTTTCCTCACTTATTTTCGTCATCAAACAGAAAATATCCGTCAGTAAATTATTCCATCGTAAAATAATTATGTAGGAAAATAAATTGATTTCGTTTCGTAAGGTTTATTTACTAATTTCGGTAATCTTTTAGGTGTCAGACAGACGAACAGACACTAAGGGGCTCTTTGCACCAAACCCAAAGCAAAAGCAAAAGTAAGTTTGAAAGTATGTATGCTGGGTATGGGCATACCCAGCATACATACTTTCAGAATAACTTCATTTCATCTGGATTGTAGCCCTTTTCCTCACTTATTTTCGTCATCAAACAGAAAATATCCGTCAGTAAATTATGCCATCAGGAGCTCATAAAATAAGGTCGTCCCGTTATGACCTCATTATTAAATCCATTTCCACGGCACCAGGAGTACATAACAAACGAGGTAACCTCCTATTCCTTTGCCGTGTCACGCGCGGTCATTATTAATTTAAGAAAAATTGGCCAAGAGCATGTAGGGCCATGCTCAGTGTAGGTTTCCGTAGTTACTATTATGTCAGAATAGGCTAAACGGGGGCTATTAGTAAGTATCATGTACATTACAAGCAAAATGGAGTACTTTCGCAGCGCACTTTGAACCCATGGTTCAAAAGTTAGAGGGGTGGGGGGACACATTTTTATTCTTTTCGGAGCGATTATTTCCGAAAATATTTACTTTATCGAAAAGTGGTTGTTAAAGATCTGATTCATTTTGAAAGACCTATCAATGTCAAATTGCAGCTTTATACTTTCTACCACTAACGATCACGGAGCAAAGCCTCGGACAGACTGACATGGCGAAACTATAATGGTTTCTAGTTGACTACGGAACCCTAAAAAAGTTAGGATTAAGCTAGTTGATGCAATAAGCAGAGGAGAAAAGTTGGAAAAAGTATTACAACTACACCCCTATATAGTTGAAGGCAAAGGAAATTAGCATCTCGTAGGTATATGTATATGTAGTTTCCTGCATGTACTCTGAGGATTTTGTGCTATACATATTATTTAAAGCAATAGTCGTTGTTCGCTGCTTAAAATAAACTATGTGACGAATTGAACGTTATTATAGCGACAGCAACACGGCTACGAAATCAACGTAATTTCACAAGGAAATGAACACATGTCGCCATGCGAATGTAACTTACTCTGATCTAACCACGATCTAACTCAAGTTTATGTCAACTTTAGACTGCAAATAGCATGCTATTTAAAAATATTCCAAGTTTCACCAGATTTTCTTCAAAAAAGGTCGGAAACCCTTTAAAATAATTCCCTTATTAAAGCAAGCTACCAGGAGCTCAGAAGAGGCACGGAGCTTGCGGTGACACGCCCGCCGCGTCCTTGCATAACGTGGTTCGTTTGCATTCTGCATTAATGACTAATATGAAATATGGCGCGTAATTACATGGGTTATGTGATATAATAATGGCTTGTTAAGTAAGTGCCTGATGCGGTAAGTATCTACATATTGTAAATATTGAAGTTTGAGTTTTTAAAAACGAATACTTAACCTTTAAAAGGTAACCGACTTCGAAAAATAGTTATAAATGCTATTAAAATCTTAGTGCATCTCATGACAATTTACGATTAGTACAAAGACGAATAGGATACAAAGTATACAAACTTTCGTTACGACGTTCAGTTGATGTTTTATGTTTTTCATCATTAGGTTAATTTTACCCTAAGCAAATATCTATATCACAATACGTAGGAGTATACCTACTTACTTAAATTCGAGATTGTCGCTGCCATAATTGCCTGCGCTGCCGACGACCGGTCTGGCCTAGTGGGTAGTGAACCTGCCTATGAAGCCGATTGTCCTAGGTTCGAATCCCGGTAAGGGCATTTATAGATGAACACAAATATTTGTATTTATCTATATAAGATATAAGTATGTGTATCGTCGCCTAGCACCCATAGTACAAGCTTTGCTTAGTTTGGGGCTAGGTTGATCTGTGTAAGATATCAACTAATATCAAATATTAATAATATTATTTAAAAAAAATATCGGGAACATACAAATTACTGTATAGTGTTTCCCCTGTATTTATACAACCAAAGATAGATATAACTCCGTAATAGATGGATACAGTCTAAGGAAAAAACGTGCCTCGAAAATCAAGAAAATTTGATTCTCGTTCAGAGGGCGCTACTAGTTTTGGCCTACAGTCGTATAGATGGCGTTGACGGTTTCGTTGGTTATTTAACAATTTTAACGCATATCAGTGAAAGAACATGGGTCAAAATCATAAAAATAATTAATGCAAATAAAAAAAATCATTTATCTATATTTAAATACATTTTATCGTATTTTTATAAATCTTCATTTTTAGTTTCGAAGTGTGTCGACAGATGGCAGTGAATTTACTGGGGTTACAAAATTTACTATGACAGTACCGCTCTAGTATAAGTTACTCTATGATACAACTTAGCAAACCTTTGTTAAATTCTGTTCCTTTCTAACAAATACAAATGACGGAGGACAAACGATTATCAAGGGCTTTTTAGACTTAACAGGAATTTATGAATAACGCCATTTGCATCTACTTAAACGTATCAGCATTTCCTAAAACAAGATCCTAAGTTCTAAACCTGCTTTGCTAATGTCATCATCTCTAAAGGCCGTGGGTACACAAAGATCCTAACAGTCATAGCCTTTTGCAAAATCCATTAACGTTTTAGGCAGTGTTATTTGGGACGATGACGATTGTTTACACTCGCTTGTTTTGATTTCTGATGCTTTTAGTTAACAGGGCGTACCGGTATGTGCAAATATTCAACCGTTTTATATGTGCAAACATGTAAAAAGTTAAAAGCTGCAGTTTTTTCATATGGCAGTTATAGGACCTTCAAAAAGGAATTTGGAAGCCGATTAAAAATATCTTCATTAAAATAATTTTCTATTTATTTTTGAAGTTTAAACTTCTTTAGGCGCGGCTAGAGGGTAACTCAGATATTTTTTCTGACGGAAGTAACGCTCAGTAGTAGACACGCACAATAGGACAGACGTCAAAGTGCAAACATTGCGATAAACGTCATCGTCAAAGAAGTTTTACTTCAATCGCGCGTAAAGATTACACGCAAACACTTTTTAATTTAGCAGCCCTTCCTATATTTATGGTTGTCCGTACGACCAGATTTATCTTCGTTTTTGTACCCGTAGTTAGCAGGGTTAGGGTTTGAGTAAACCTACGCTTTTAGCCAATTTGTCCAATTTAGCCCGGCTATGCAAAAAGCACGTCTGGCCACTTAACGGATGTTCCTGGATTATTTATCAAAGCTCGGCAAATGAGCAAATCAGAGTTAAAAACATGTTCATATCTTTTTTATTCGAGTAGGAGCCTGATTCTGATATTTGTTACGGTTGTGATCTTATTCTAATACGACCTTGAAGATCGCTCACGCGGTTCTCTGCCTTTTCGCCGAAAATTGTATTGCCGAATTTCACTTACCAACCAACTTGTCGCAGAAGTCTCATTTGGCCGAATTTCATTTCCCAACTTTACATAATCCAACCTAACCTAACCCAACCTAGTACGTCATTTTCATTTTCCAACTATGCTGTTGGGAAATGAAATGGTTGCGAAATAATTATTTGGTAAAAGTTATTCGGCCAAATGAAACTTATGCGAAAAGTTGGTTGGCAAGTGAAATTCGGCAATACAATTTTCGGCGAAAAGGCAGGATCCCCGCTGACGCTAATTAGTGCATGCGAAATGAAGTGAGTCGTGCGTCGTGCGCCAGATGCGCGCCAATCGTCATCATGGTCGTATCAAAACCACCAGTCCCCCACCATAACAAATTGTTTATTGAGAATCGACCTGTACGAATCACACACGTGATCATTTCAGCAATAAATAGGTATGTTTGTATCTTCCACCGTAGATTCAAAAGTACTATAAAAGTACTAAGTATTGTTCTCGTATCTAGTAATTTATCACTTTGTTCGAATTGACATATGTGGCTCTACAAATAAGAACGTGTCAGATATTTTTGCGGCCTTCGTTGTGTCACATTCACATATTATTGAAGGTACAGTACATATAGTTTTCTTTTTGTTTTTCAAACTTTATAATCTTACCGTAAGATAAGGTGTAGCACATATTTCATTTTACTGCAGTCTATTAATCTTAATATGACGTAACAGTACGTGTATTTTCATCTCATGACAACGTTGATGGGATCAACGTTGGCCTGGAGGCGTAACACATAACACCTTTTCTCATTCGTTCTTTTGTAATATTGTCCCCGAGTCAATAATTGTAATAGACACTTTGATCGACCTACGCCTACGCCTGAAGTACAAAGTTGCTGATTTATCTCGTGAAGATTGGGAAAAGTGAGAGTTGTCGTGGGGTAACAATAATAGCCCTAGTTATCAAATAGATTGTGGCAAAATCTAACCTTAGCACTACATATTAAAGATGATAGCAAGAAAGTGAAATGCACTGCCATGCATGGTTCAGTTAAGGACATTTGGATGTCAATTACAGCCGCGAATTAATGTTGCGATATTACTGCGGCTACGTTGATGCCGCCGCTGTATCCGTCATTTCCTTGAGTGACAGATTGAACGTCATAATCGCGACAGTAATGCGGCAGCGAACGTCACGACAGATGGGACCTCACGGCTTCACGGCTTCGGTGGCTTTGCCGTGATTTAAAAGGCCCTAATTCACTAGCTTTCCTGGATGTCATGCTTCAAAACTTGTATCACCGAATTAGGCATGTCACCAAATAATGCGAGTTTACCCTATGTACAGTCAGCAATACTATTCGCTTAGCACCATTGCATACAAACTTCTATGCAGGGGGGGGGGGGTACCTTTTCTCTGCAGCTGATTGTACTAAGAAGATTTAAGTAGTACAGCGTTTTGAGAAATAAGGCAAATGACTGGAAAAGTACCGAACGCCTTCTCTGTCAGGTACTTAACCGCCATAATAGCACACCTTCATAAATCGTTCAAAAACAAACTGCATCAGAACTGATTGCACACCAGAATGGCGTGGGAACGATGGCGTGCGTCAATGGAACGTAATGAAGTGCCATTCGTTTGTCGTTCGCGAATGAAAGACCTGCGATAATGGTGGAGTGAAAGAACTATAGGTACATATTCTTGTGGTCTGTCCTTTTATTGCTCATAATGTACCTATTTAACGCAAAAGACCGCCAAATAGCGCAAAATATGTAGGACTACAGTTAAATAAAATTTGAGATAGCTTTAATTTCTTTATTTTGCATCTGGTTGTTTTAACGAATCAAAAAAAAGTATAAACGGTAAGTACCGGACGGTAAAGTAGGTAAATGATTTGTGCGTTGCTAAATCACACGCACGCGTTGCGTTGCGCGTTGCGCGTTGTGCGCGTTGTTAAATTTCGATCAGTCTCGGCCTCCGGCCCGCGCCAAAAATTCGCTACAAAGACGTTTTTCAACAAAATTATTTTCAATGAAAGTAAGAACTAAACTGAAATAGATGCCATATTTATCTACTAAAGAAAAAAAATTACCAAACCCTCCAGTGGAGGAGGCCACTAATAATTAGTTTTATACAAAATAGTGTGACTACTTAAAAGTAATATTTAATTTAAAAAAAAAATTGTTTATTTCAGACATAGTAACGTTAGTTGTAGTGCAAACCCTCCAGTGGAGGAGGCCACTAATAATTAATTTTATACAAAATAGTGTGACTACTTAAAAGTAATATTTAATTTAAAAAAAATATTGTTTATTTCAGACATAGTAATGTTAGTTGTAGTGCAAACTTAAAAGGCTATGTTAGTGTTACATGTTAATTATAAATAAGGATAAAAGCAAAAAAACCAAAAAAAAAGTTCCACGGACAGGAGCAAGTAGGAGATATAAATAATTTGATAAAATAATAAAATCATTTGATTTGTTCATTAGTTGAAAGTAAGATCAATTTCGCAAAGCGGCATTTGAACCCGAGTTATGACCGAGCTAAACTCCTACTAACCTTTTATGGCTTTATTCGGTTATATTGGTTAAGAGTTAGAGCATTGGTCTGAGATCTGTGGAGAAAAGTGAGGGGGGCCTTTGCCCAATTGCAGCAGTAGAACATAACATGCTATCATAGAGTAACTTATACTAGAGCGGTACTGTCATAGTAAATTTTGTAACCCCAGTAAATTCACTGCCATCTGTCGACACACTTTAAAACTAAAAATGAAGATTTATAAAAATACGATAGAATGTATTTAAATATAGATAAATGATTTTTTTTATTTGCAATAATTATTTTTATGATTTTGACCCATGTTCTTTCACTGATATGCGTTAAAATTGTTAAATAACAAACGAAACCGTCAACGCCATCTATACGACTGTAGGCCAAAACTAGTAGCGCCCTCTGAACGAGAATAAAATTTTCTTGATTTTCGAGGCACGTTTTTACCTTAGACTGTATCTATCTATTACGGAGTTATATCTATCTTTGATGCTATAAATATATAATATATATATAATTATAAATCAAATATATCGTAGTGCATTCATACAAAACACGGGTCGCCAGTCCCACATAAACTGTGTCGACTGCAAGGGCCTGACACTCTTTCATAGAGAAAGATAGTCTTATTGGGCTTCCTATAAGAGGAAAGGGAAAATAGTGCCATGCTTTGTCCTTATCACCGACCGGGTGGCATCATACGAGTAGGTAGGAGGCGATGGCGAAATACCGAAATTTATAAGAGCGAAAGAGAAAAAATCCTATGCTGCCCAAATTTTATATGAATATTCTTTCTCTTACCCCCGGTCGCTCGGTGGCGCGTCTATAACTACTTGTATATACTATGTCTATGGTCGACTGAGTCATTCTGGCATCATCCGATACGGGCATTAAGCTCTCGAATTAAACCAATCGTTTTGTCGACCGATAGCGAATAGCCCACTGATAGCGAATACCCCACTGTAATAGGTACTGTAAAATTTTATGTCACTTAAAAGGGCGATAAAATAATGGCTGGGATCAGGGTGGATTTTTGAATTTAAGTTTTCTTTAATTTTACGTTCGTTTGAGGTTCTATATGCTTCGTCATCTGTACTGGGAGGAAAGGATATCAAGTCTAAATAGGGTAATAAAATAGTACACTTAACCTTATGGAAAATAATCAGTTCAGCGGAAACTAAAGTACTAGTAGTCGTTTTTGTTGTGTTTAGTAGTAGTTAGTAGTTTTTTTATAGTATTATAAAAATGTTTATAGGTTAAGTTAATATTAACAATATATATTTTTCGATTATCATCTTCCTCGCGTTGTCCCGGCTTTTGCCACGGCTCATGGAAGCCAGGGGTCCGCTTGGCAACTGAACTCGAGAATTGGCGTAGGCACTTAGTTCTTACGAAAGCGACTGCCATCTGACCTTCCAACTCGGAGGGTAAACTAGACCTTATTGGGATAAGTCCGGTTTCCTCCCGATGTTTTCCTTCACCGAAAAGCGACTAGTATATATCAAATGATATTTCGTACATAAGTTCCGAAAAACTCATTGGTACGAGCCGGGGTTCGAACCCGCGACCTCCGGATTGAAAGTCGCACGCTCTTACCGCTAAGCCACCAGCGCTTCTAATATATGTTTACCGATATTGCTTTAAACTCCATATCTGATAATAATTTACTTCTTTTAGCATATCAAACAAGTCTTTTAGACAATTGAGTCATAAAGAAAGATAATCCAACCATGGAAATAACATAAATCAGACACGTAAGTACACCGTAAAAGTGCATAACCTACTTCAACAATGGACTTACAATAACGTATCCCACACTCCATCCTTCATTCCTGTCTGGGAATCGAACCCAGGAAATCCGCCGATACCGTTGCTAACTGTTCATACAATCATCCGGCTTCAATACAACAATAACACACAATGGCAGCTTTTATGTTTTAAAATGTAACAAACATCTATGAAATTACTTGGCACATATTCCTTTTTGGAATTGTATTTAGGAGTGACATAACTACAAATATTGTTCACTTATCAAAAGCCTTGATGTATGGACATACGGTTTTATTTCGCTTGACTGAGTGATTTGCTTACCTTGGTGGTTAGACGATCTAGAATTATATTATACTTATAAAGCCCTCTTGTGTTTAGAAAGTGGTATGATTTGAAGGGTCTTTTAAGTGCGGTCGTAATTAAGTTAAGTCATCAAGGTAGTCACGATCTGCCCTAGGGCTGGATCATTTAAAAATATGGCGAGACTAGGATTGTTTGTGGGAACGTTAATGGACACACATGTTTGAAAACTATCAAATTGAGCAATATAATGATCACCACCATCACCAGCCAGGCTGTATAGCTATGTCTCTATTTTGGTTGTATGTCCTATCTTATTGTGCAAGAGGGCTTAGGCAGTAGCACAGAATAAGTAATAGTATTATCATACAGAACGGCCACGCACCGCCCCGCCCCGACTCGAATTACCTCGCCCCGCGACAGAAATCTGGCGGACTTCTGGTTTGCTCTCAGTACTATTTTTAAGCAACTTACACTGACGCATGATGCGTGTACGAACGTGCCGTTCACACATAGAAACGCGAGTGATTTTTGATGTATAGCGTGTCCGCCCTGTGGCAATAGGGTCCTCGTTATGTTAATACGGATTGGTCCCATACGAAAGTTCGTAGATTTATGCAAGTTTTACGATTTCCTTTCCTTCCTTATCTTATTTCCCTTTCTTCACCAAAAAGCAACTGGTAAATATCAAATGAGCATGTGCATTAGTTAGAAAATAGTTATTTGTGCAACAAGAGAGGAAAATTGGTTTTTCTTGCGAGTGTTTATTTTGAGACCCGAGAAAACGAAAGATTCTATAATTGAATCACGAGCGAAGCGAGTAAAGTAACTTTGCTCTCGTGTTGCACACATAATTTTTCACCTCAGTAGTGAGAACATATTAAAGGTTAAAATGTATTTCGAATTACACAGAATAAACAGAAAAAAAAGTATTATAATATGTACGATACGATACGACCGTACCGTACCGTACCGTACCGTACCATAGTTCATGGCCTTCAACTAAATTAAAAAGCTACATTGTTTCACTCCCTGGAGTGAGGAAAGTCGCACTTTCCTCACTCCAGGGAGTGACGAAAGTAGGCTTGTTCGAGCTGCTGAGGTGAAAAACAATAACAACTCTCCGCTCGGCTAGCAGTGATCATACATAAATACATTATCGTGTATGTCGCTATAGTTATCTTTTATTTCAGAATTAAGTTTTGCAGTCTGACTAATAATTGTAATTAAACAAAACCTTTCTTAGAGAAAGGGATGTACAGTAATTATAAATGGGTATGTCCGCCAACATGTAACTGCAATTATTATCATGCATCGTGATTGTTGAAGTCGTGATAGAGCATTTTCGTGAAGATGTACCTTTAGTTTTGCATATTTGTTAGCTTTTAATAGTCCCTACTATTTCCTATTTTACAAAGTAAATACAGAATACTGTCTTCGGTTACCGCTATAGTTACTCATGAAATAAAACTATGAAAACGGATTACATCGCGTATATTGATTTTATAATACATTCCGACGTTTCGACGTTTTCGCTGTGAAGGGTTTGAAACGTCGGGATGTATTGTAAATTCAATATACGCGATATAATTCGTTTTCATAGTTTTATTTCAAAAGTAAATACAAAATTTCTTGAAGAGGAGGAGGTATTTTCGTAATGTTTCGTAAATAAACGATAGGTTCTAAATATAAATTAAGCCTTTACTTTAATGATATCAATGAAATCGGGAATACTTTGAACAGTTTGAACTACGTAACGTAACAATAGTAGATATAACTCATAGAAACCTAAAAATATATACCAATTTATAATATATTTATGTTCCCTTGAGCTGTTTATATTAAGTAGTATTTACAATGAGCTATTTCTATTAAGTAATACCATATGGTAAAGTTACCACAGAAGGTAAAGTTGCCACGTTTGACGGTATATGAATAGTATATCACAACTCACAACCTCATTTAAGTGTTACAATATGATAGTAGTGAAGGTCTACCTATAAATCGGCATATATATATATCAAAATACATACCACAAAACAATAATTTTAAATGTCGGGCAGACGAAACGGAGCATTTCCACTCGGGTGAAGGAACACATAGCTGATGTCAAGCACCGTCGACCTAGGTCTGCTGTCTGTGAGCATGTCATGGATAAAGCCAATCACTCAATCAAGTTTGATAAGCCTCTGGTTCTTGCCAAGGAGAAGCGTTACATACCCAGAATGCTGCGCGAGGCCATTGAGATTAAGAAATATCCAAACTTTAATAGGGAAGATGGCTTTTCTCTACCACCAGCTTGGGATCCTGTAGTCCACCTGATAAAGGAGCAAGCGAGACATAGACTGTGAGACCGTAGTGTTGGATGATGCTGGACATTCTGATGTTTTGAAAAGATGTGTCCCGCCGAGTTTGTTGCCGGTCCCATATTGGGATACCCTCCTACAATTTAGGAGGGAATTAAATCTTCTCGGGTCCGTGGTGTAGGGTTGGAGCCGGCATAGTTTTTTATCGCGTATATATATATATCTTTACTTGAAAAATAATTATAGTGTATAACTAGCCTTATGAACCGATCTTGCATGTACAACCAGCCTTAAAGTTTGTAGTCTATGATTGTTCATTATTTTAGTATGTGGGTATTTTTGCATTTTGTAATTTTTCCTCAGTCACCCGTTGACCACGAACGCTGTAAAGAGTTCGAAACGTCGGGATGTATTATAAATTCAATATACAAGATATAATCCGTTTTCATAGTTTTATTTCATGAATAATTTTAAAATTTAAATTACGCGTTCAGATTATTGATAGAGGCCGTGTTGTACGGTTGCGTTCGTTGCCCACAAATGGTCTCGCTGGAAGACCAGCGCTGACTTTAAGGGGCCCACTGATAATCAGTCCGCCGGACGATATTGGCCTGTCAAATTTTTGTTCTAACTGACAGGCCGATATCGTCCGGCGGACTGATAGTCAGTGGGCCCCTTAAGGGTGAGGCGGGACCATTTCGTAGTAAACTATATACTTTATGTTTTAAATATACCTTTTGTAATACGTTTATATGCAATGTAGTTTGCCATGAATAAATGAATTCATTCTTTTTTTTTTTATTACAAAAAGGCAAGCATTTGACCGCAATCTCACCTGATGGTAAGTGCCGATGCAGTCTAGGATGGATCATGCTTACCTAAAAGATGTCTATTCTTATTCTTAAATTGAATATCGAATTTTGGAGCAAAATAGGCATATTTTAGGGTTACAAAATGTACCCGCTGTTATGACATACTGGCGGCCTAGCTAAGGTGACAATCGCTTGCGCTTCGCCATCGAATCGCTTTGTTTCTCTCTATCTCTTCCATATCAGTTTGACAGTGACAGTTGCGTTTCGTTCGCTACGGAGCGTTAGCGATTGGCATCTTGTCTACGGGGCCTGAACTCTTTAAAGTACATTAAAGTAACAATACCTACGGTCATATAGCTTCCTTAGAGAAAAGTTACCCTATTTTCGATGTTCTCATTAAATAAAGCAGGTAAAGAGTTAACTGTCAAAGACGCAGCCTTTAATATTTTTATTTACCCAGGATTACATTAAACATTAACGATCAGGGATTTAAGGGTCTTAAATAAAAACTGGACAAGTGCGAGCCGGACTCACCCTCCGAGGGTTCCGTACTTTTTAGTATTTGTTGTTATAGCAGCAACAGAAATACATCATCTGTGAAAATATCAACTGTCTACTTGTCTAGCTATCCCGGTTCATGAGATATACAGCCTGGTGACAGACAGACGGACAAAGGAGTACCCGTTTTTACCCTTTGGGTACGAAACCCTAAAAACACAAACCCGCGCAGGTACTTGCTTTATTTTTTTAGGACTACCTTCTCTAATGATTTTATAACAATTCGCCTTTTGACCGGCTGCATAATTGCTGGATTTTCCTTGAACAATGTTGGAAATATCCGTCTATTTTATTAAAGGGCACAACCGGTTCGTATTTTTAAAAAACGTTGTCTCTACTGAGCAAATTGACTTTGTAGCAGAATTTAAATTAACGGCATTTCGAATCTCATTCATTAGTAAATAACTGTTTGTAGGTTTTCTTGATCTTTTTTTGTGAAACATCCGCCCGCATATAACTCTCTCCTTCCAATTTTGTGTTCGTTTTATTGGTTTTTTAATTAAATTTATTAAGTACAAAGCAAAATTTTGGCTGATGATTGTCAAATGTTACAGACGAAAACGAAAGCTCTTATAATTTTTGAATACGCTGTTTTAAATAATGAAAATTCGATGTAACAAAATTTACTCCACCATCTTTTTTAAATATTCAATGAAAACAAATTCAATCATACTTTTCCGGTAGGTACTGGGCAGTAAATAGCACAATTCTTTTAATACTCTTATTATATCTATCTGACTATAATCAAATCAAACTTGATGACAAAACAGCGCATTTATTTTCATATCTTATACTACATTCAATCAATGAAGTGGCAAACTCACTAACAACACCTCCCTTACTTCAGTGACCAACTTTTCGATATCTCCCTGGAAGACAATTCTGATTAAACAACGTTGAGTCACCCGTTGACCACGAACGCTGTAAAGAGTTCGAAACGTCGGGATGTATTATAAATTCAATATACGCGATATAATCCGTTTTCATAGTTTTATTTCATAAACAACGTTGGTTTTGATTCGACTCACAGTACACTAATATTAATAAGTGCGAACGAGATGCCGAATGACACGAGACTGATTGCATTTCCTGCGCACTAATCTACTAATAATGTAGTTTACTGTTTTATTTTCTTTTTTTTCTTTCTGTGCATGTTTTCTATAATGTTTTTGTGAAATTTAAGTGTATTGTGTTTTTTGTTTTGTCTCTTGAGCAATGTTTTTTTATTTCTTTTCTGATATTGGCAATAAAACATTTTTTTTAATCAGCGTGAGCGATCATTATAGTCGTGTCCTAACCTTAACAAATTGTTACATCAGAATACTCCTCTCATTTATATCTTACTTATTTAACGCCAAGCCACCCGTAGGGTTGTATGCGGTTAGTTTCATCTCTATCAGATCTTGGACCGTAATGGATCACTCGTTTTTGCAAACACGCAGTAGCGCCAACGTAATCAGTACCTCAATCCATTTTTTATCGACTTCAAGATTTCAAAAGGAGGTTCTAAGTTTTTTTTAATGTTTGTTACTTCGTATCTCCGTCATTTACCGACCGATTTTAAAAATTCTTCTTTTGATTGAAAGTGCCATACATACAGATTGGTCCCATTTTGTCAAAACCCTGTTCTGATGATGGGATCCATGAGGAATCGAGGAAATTCCTCAAATCTTGTAGCCATGTAATAGTGACTTCTGTATTTTTAATTATTGCAAGTTCAATATATTATTTATTTAAAAATAACTACTAGCTGTCAACAATATTAGCTTAGAAATGCTCAACTGTGCATAAAACTTTTTGTATATTGTTAAAACCAAGAGAACTAGAAATGTTATACATATTTTGCTCCTAAACCATTTTCATAGAAACGTGTCGGAATTACTGTAGGTACGAATACTCATTCAAAGATCTTCTGAAGACATGATAAGCGGTTTACCTGAAACAAAGGAAAATATCCACATTATTAAATTGAAACATAACTTAGTTATGTCTCTTACAAGAGACGTTACGCTCGTCAAGTAGATTAAATTAATATGTAAGGTTCGACAGATTTTGCTTTAATTATAGTAGGTAGGTAAATAGAATAACTTGTATAACCTAAGGCCTGAATTACACTTGTAAGTTTTACTTACGTAAGTAGGGACACAGCTATACTACAGAATGAGATATGAATATCGTTATCTCATTCTAGCAAATAGCTTTGTCCCCACTTACGTAAGTAAAACTTACAAGTGTAATTTAGGCCTAAGCCTAGTCCACCACTTGATTCTTAATTTCTGTCGTTCGTATTTCAAAAATAGCTGTTCATCGTGTATAAGTTTTCGAGTGACAAAATCGAACGCTCGAAATTCAAAAATCGGTGATAAGAATGAGGGCTACCGTTCTTGTGCTCACCAGTTGGCGCCAATGTAGATGTAGGTCCAGAAAAACAGATCTCAAAATTCTTCTATAAAATCAATGCGTTCAAAAATACACAAAGGTATTTTTTCAACCTGTTTAATTTTGCATATATTTTAGTTGTGGCCCTTTTTTAAACCACTAACATTTATTGAGCTTTACGAGTATCTATTGTTTATTAATCAAAGATGGACAAAGATTTATCACAATTATGAATAAGGAGTGCAAATTCCCGATAAAAGCTTGAAACCCCCAAAACTTCTATGTATTTGACATTTTGAAAGACCTCCATCTACACTAGCGCCCCTAGCGGCGAAAATAAACGCGGTAGCCAACTACGTCAGAAACTACTGTTTAAGTCAAAGAGCACTGTGCCATCCCTTACAGGTGGCAAACAGATCGCTGGTTCGCGGCATTAAGCAGATTGATGGGCCCCACTCACAGTGATTAAAACCTTTCAAGTTGTACACGGAATTTCGGTTTTCAAACACTTTAACTTTCCAATTTCAGCTTCAGAGCACTGAAATATTTTGTGATTTTTTTAATGTTTGAAAAGTTTAAATATGAAATACAATTTATATAAAAAATCCTGCGGAAAGAGTATTTATATTTAGACCAACTTTGACTTGAATCTCTGGTAGAGTAAATTAAGTATTTGACTTTGACTTAATCTGAGATTAAACTCAGGTTTTACTTACTAATATTAGGAGAAATGAGATTCATGATTGGTAGAATTTATATTCTTAATTAGGTAGGTAGGGTAGGGTAGGAAACAGTGACTCGGAAAAAAATAGCCGTGTACAGTGGCTCACTCAACCTAATTCCAACATGATAGAGGCGATATTGGGTCGACTGAGCCACTGTTCCAGCTGAGCCACTGTTTCCTACCCTATGTAATTCATAATAATTTGAAAGCAACGAAAAATGCATAAGCACTACTATTACAAACTCTCGCGTTTTGTACACATAATAAATTTCATTAACGTGAAATAAAAGTATAATCGGAAAAAAGGTAAAATAATGAGATTTAATCGCGTTAGACCCGTTAATGACATTAATTACTACTATTATTCGAAATTAAACTATTGTGAGACATATTTCAAATTATTTAGACCAATACGGTTTCACTCACTATTATTTTTAGTGGCTTTTGGCGACATGTTTCGGATTCTTCGGGAATCCTTCATCAGGCACGAGTGTCCGCGGCGGTTGTACGTCGTGCAGCGACTAAGATAATAGTGAGTGAAACCGTATTGATCTATATATTTGAACTACTATTATTGTTACTTTTTAATATCGTATAATTTAATTCCCCAAATGTTTCATTTGTCTAATTACTTGGCGATCATAACTAGTTCAATTTTATTTAATAACGCACACCAAATAAGACGCCAACGCAATAAGAAACCAAAACCACTCATCAAATTAAAAATAAAATCATAAGAACACATCATTCTGGTAACACCAAACTATCTAGTCTAGCGTACAGCTTACCTAGGACGTAAAATAAATCTAGACTTCACACTATACCCCAGGCGACAGACAGCCCTTAAAGCAAACCCTTGTTCGTGCTGAAAGCTGTGTTAAAATAACGAACGTCTCCGTACTCCATACAGTTATCTAATTATTTAGCAGTTTCAGTACGCGAAGGAAGCCAGGACTACACGACGTAAGGACGTCTTTTTTACCGATTTATAAAGTAATAAAAAAAGAAGGGCCAGATAGATATTACGTATATAAAATTCCAGATCATTGGCTACAAGAAAAGTTCGGTGTGGAATCGAAATACACCGCTATTGTTCGTCTACGCTAACTGCGTAATTGACGTCATGTTTTAACAGAATTTTGACATTAATGATGATATTGCCACACTTTGTCATTGAAAATGCCATGCAGTTAGCTTCACTCTAGCCAGTCCCGAGCTTTGATTGGGTATTTCTGTTGAAGTGAGAACACTAATCATATAATTTCTAAGTTTAATAATCACTATCAATGTAGCTATCTCCACGTGCGGTTGTGTTTAATTTTGTAAATCGCATATTATCTACAAAATCGATCTTTATGTAAAAAACACTAAACAAAGGTTCATATTAAATGGTCGCTATGGTAATTATTCAATTGAAATTAAGTATTCAAAGTGAATTAATACACCTATATAATTACAACGTTTATCCGGCTGCCAACCAGTAAAGAACAATCAAGCTTTTCACTAGTCATTCACTCATTCATTTCATTCGTTCACGCACATTTTGACTCTGTCATCGTTGTAACAGCAACATTCACTGGCCATCGGTGGATCTTAATCCATTGCGATAAGGCTCACAAATTGTCAGTTAATATTGTGGATTGGTACAATAATCTATTTATATGGTCACATCCCGTTACATCAAAATCGTGACACATGATGACAAAATGTCGGGCAGTTTAAGGTCGTTGACGTCTTAAGGCCCATTCTGATTTTATTTTGTATAGTTCATATTGTTTTGATAGGACTTTGAGACGTGTCATTAGGCATTTCACGCACACCAAAAGTGAGAGTGAGATGCCTAATAACACGACTGATTGTTCGCGTTGTTTGGTGTACTAAATTGTCACGCAAGTTTTCCACGCCCGGCTTTGGAAATCCGTAGAAAATTACGGACAAATTACCCGAAAAAAATCGGTTCAGATATCTTTAATTCTCAAAAGAATTTTTACAACGTAAGTTTGTACGCGATTAAGTCCCTTGTTAGTTTTAAAATTAAGGATTTTAACAATTCACTTATATGAAAAAGTTACATAACTTAAAACTAAATGATTACACAGTGAGCGATAAAACATATAATGTAGAAACACTAAAAAGTTAACAATCCGTGCATTTGGTTATTTTCATCAGTTTCAGGCAAAACGTTAGGGGAGAATAAAGAAAGATGATTGGTTGATGTGCGAGAAATGCAACCAGAGTCGTTTCATTAGGCATCTCGCTCTCACTTTTTGGCTGAGATGCCTAATGACTTAAATATAACATTTGTAAATCAGAATCAGCCTCCTTATTAGGTGTCATAATGGGGTAAGAGCGTAAATTACCCTGTAATGTCGTTGACGTTTTGGAAGAAATTTGACCCAGATATTAATGTGGACATTATAAAAATGGTTTCGGTCAGTTCAAAATGAGTACGAGTACATGTTTAATTTGGTAGCTAACGTTAGTCACGTAGAAAACGTTTAAGGGTACTTTTTACATGAATTGTTATTTCATTTGTACTCGTAACATTTATGTCAAATTCGACGATAAACTCATTCAATAATGTACCTAGGTATTAAGGAGTTTTAATAGTTTAGAAAAAAATATGACAATACAACATAAATCGGGAACTACATAGTTTTATTAAGGCGTATATGTTCCTCGCCTAACATCAAACTCAAGTCCCATTTCTCCTTAACAACCGATCTAGGCGCTAAATTGTCATTAGCTGCGCGCGCACCGTGTAAATGCGTCTGCGCTGGACAAGACAATGATCGCTGTCTGTCAAAAGGTCGTATCATCATACAAGCCTCATAACAATATACGACCTTTTTGCGTTTAAAAAGCGGCAGTAAAAGTCACAGAAAATATGTAATGTAATCGCTGACTGTCGAAAGGTCATATATGTGACGTTTTCAACCAAAAGGTACCACACTGTCGCTTGCTGATAAGGTTGATTTTTAATTGAAGCTATATGGAAATAGCGCCTTACTGACAAGCGACAATAAGTACCCTTTTGGTTGAAAATGGCACCATATTTATACAAGTCTGATAACAACATACGTTTTTGTATACACGGCGGCAGTAAAAAGATAATAAATTACGTATTGTCAAAAGGCGCTTACGCTTCTATTCAGTGATTTTTAATGCTATTACGTAGTTTCAAAAGGCGCTTACGCTTCTATTCAGTGATTTTGAATGCTGTCATAATGTGTAGTTACTAGTGAGCGTGGGATTTGAGTTTATTGTGTAAACGACCGTTTATAGAGGCACAATAGGTTTACGGTCGAAAATGACGCGTTTGTATTTTAGGAAAATAACGTGATGATGCCATTATCTTATACACGGCCTGCTAGCCTAGGCGGTAGTGACCCTGCCTATTAAGCAGTAGGTCCCGGGTTCTAATCCTGGTGAGGGCATTTATTCGTGTGTTTATCACAACTAGGTACATATTTATTTCTGAATTCTGAATGTTTTGACGCTCAGACTTGTCCGCACAAGTAGGTATTAGTGCAAGCAGACACCCGCGTGAATGACAGCTAACTGATATGATTCCAATATCATTCTTATATGGGGCATTTTCTATGAAAAGGGACCTTATTGTCGATGGCGCTTACGCCGCACAGCGTCGCGCGGCATTGTATTTATATCGGAGCATCGTTAATAATGGCGTAAGCGCCATCGACAGTAAGGTCCCCTTTTATAGAAAATACCACATATAGGTTGGATGTCAGAAGAAGATGAAGATATAGGAAAATCAATAAGTATTAATTAATATTCCTGGACATTCCAATTGGCCTGCGAGATTGACATCATTCAGATATGATATGATTCTAATATCAGTGCACGTTCGAATTGACCTGATAATTCCAACATCACAGTTTTAAAACCCGATATTTCGACAATTAAAGGACGGATTACAGTTTGTTCCCACTCAAAATATAATTATCGCAACCATGATTGGAATCCAAATTGTGTGAAAGCTTTTTACGATTTCCCCTTGTTTCATCTCTGAACAATTGACTTTCAGATTACTCTGTTATAAAAAAACCACGTTCACAATCGTTCAAAATCTACCCTTTTTGTAGGATTCTAATAATAATATAATTTATATGGTATACAGTGGATCACTTTTGTGACGATACGGTAATCTGCAAGTAGAAGAACCACAAAACGATATTTTACGTCAAAATAGTAATATTTGATCATAAATTATAAATAACATTTTCATTTTTAACCGTAGCTTGCAGCAATAGCAAAAAGAAAACGCAATATCCCATGCAGCTAACGAGAAAATCAGGATGCGGAATGGATAAGCAAAAATAATTAATAAGCGGCATAAGCTAGCCATAAGTTATAACGATTAATCAGATATGCAATTAGTAGGCTAAGCCAACGTGTTCTTGGCGCAAAATAGAAGTTCTTACCAACACTTATCATTTCACCCAATGTAAGTAGACCCCCATGTATTTAATACCTATACGTTTACGGAGTTCAAGCTAAACTGGATCTTACGCGATAGGAATACGAGCTGCGTTCCTAATCTATTAATTTATCATACTGGCAAAACAAATGAACGCCTAAGCGTTCTAATTTGGAATCGCTAGGAATATCGTTCGATTTTCGAATTGGACGCAGCCGTTGTCGGTGATACTGGCCACATGGCTTCGTTTAGCGAGCTATTTGCAAATTATGACACAGCGGTGTTCGAATTTAACCGCGGGTCACGGAACGCACTCCTGACGCCGACCGCCATACATTTGTTTTAACCGATGTATGGTTGTCCGCCTACTACCGATGCTGACGCCTCAGCATCAAGCAAGCGTTTCGTGGCTAAGGAGTTAGATTTTGATTTGAATGATCGAGTATAAACTCGGATTGGCTGACACCTATTTCACTACGCTGACACTTTCTGAACATTTCTGGATCGGTAAGTAACGACGGTACATAGTGTCAATATTTATTTGTTAGACCAGCAACAATGCATGTTAAATTGTCAATATCTGGCGACAATTGTCAGTGTGGTGAAATAAGAGCCAGGCTGTGAGAATACTAACGGAAACTTAACCACGTGCCGCGTCGTACGTTGGTTATTTTAGTTTTCAGTCGTGTTTTCGCGCAATGCACCTTGGGAGAAAATAAATAGGAATTGCCAACCTTGTGTTACTAAACGGACTCGGCACGCTTGTCTATTAGACCAAGATCTCTAGAGAACTGAACCATATGCATAATTTTTAGACCTTTTTTTTTCTTGTAGCTTGGAGCCTAGGATCATCACTACATGATCAGAAGTCAAATTGCGGTCTAATAATTATGCATACGACACATTTATAGAGATCCACCCGTCCCCCTTTAATTCATACAGTTAGTAAAAGACGGGTAGTCTTGCGAGATACTGTCGCGTCAATCATGTGTCTATATTTATATCGCGCTCGGCCAGTAACTTACGATTTACTGGCCTCTGTAGTACATTAAGCCTATACGTATTATAGGTATTGTCTATTAAATATATTAAACAGGGTCACTCACGTTTATAAAGTCGATGATTGCTCGACATGTTTCGCTCCATAACGAGGAGCATTTTCAAAGAGCGGCCAGCCAGTCAAATAATATCGTCGCTATACTTACTCAACCTCATATCTGCAACAATCATTTGATGGAAATATCGCTTTTCTTTCATTCGGAATACGGGTGTTTTTGTTATCAAATGAGTGTTGCAGATACGAGGTTGTGTAAGTATAGCGGCGATATGTCAGTGCCTCACGGAAGTTTTGTTATTTAAATAGGTATTGCCTCATTATACCAAACCCAATTATTTCATCCAAAAACATCTGATGAGATTAGGAAATTGGAAAACAGATCTGATCCAACGAAACGAAAATGTCACAGGCCCATTATTGGGAGGAAAGTCTTTGTAGCCGATACCGAAAGGGTTGAAACAAAGGGCCCGATTAATCGGGACCATAATTTCCTCCCAATGATGGATGGCTGCTGGCTGCTAACTGGCTTGGTTAATGATGCGGAGTTTAACTCTTGGGCAGTCAAAAGCTGCTGAGCGGGTGAAGTGCTCAAAATGATCTTGGCAGAGCCTTATTGTTAACCGTATCGACGCAGTTAAACTATCGTGAGACATATTTCAAAATATTTATCAGTACGGTTTTTACTCACTATTATTACTGAGGATGGATTCCCAAAGAATCCGAAACATGTCGCCAAAAGCGACTAAAAATAATAGTGAGTAAAAACCGTACTGATAAATATTTTGTATCGACGCAGTGTCAAACACAAAAGCTGTCACTCGGACGCCACGTCACCGAAGTGTCAAAACTGAAATTGAACTTTATGCATATGCATGTATTTAGGTCTATGTTGCTCTGTGGTCTATGACCGATTAATCGTCTTTGGCGTTGAACCTACGGTGCGTATATATCGGTCATTGGCGTCCAAAAGGTTTAATTAAGTTAAGAGCATGTATGTAATTAGTTCGTAAGTTTTCTAACACAATGCCTTATTTCTAGAAATAAATAAAATGAAATGAAAAAATGAGGTAACTTACTTAATGTATGTATGTATGGTTATTCTACCGTGTTGCACAGTGTTCTACAAAAGTTTACTGCGGTATGGATGCACCCTATAAATGAAAACGTGGTTCGGATGTGTGGGTGATAAATATTAATAAAAGGTTTAATGTCCATTGTCACTTGAATTGTCACTTTATGAATTTGTTGTATAGGTAGATTAATCCACTTTTTCACTTTATTACAAGTAAGGTGATAAAGTGGACACATCTCTTTGTAATCAACTATACCTCAAGATTTTCTTAGAATTGAATTCAAGATGATTCGACCGAAATCGCATCAACAACTCGCAATCTCTCTGTTTGCCGAACCCATCAGCTAACAAAGGGTGCAAACACTGAAAATGTTGCCAGCAATAATTGCGACGCGATGATTCGATTATTCAATTTGACGTTTTGCAATCAGCGGGCACAAACGAGCAAACAAGCGTAATCAAACATGCCTGAATCGATTATCAACCCGATTCCATCGCTATAACCGGACTGAATTAAATTTCATTTGGTTGCCGGAATGAAAATGAGTTTCATGTTCTGATTCGATTTTCGAATTGTTGTAATAGTTTGGAATTTGCTTGTTAAAAGCATTGGGGAGTTTGGCGTTGGTCAAATTTGTGCTGATTTTTATCCGTGTGCGTAGCAATTTACAGGTTTTAAAAGCATTTCTTTATCTCTTAAATCGCTGTATTATCTGTATTAACACAGCAAACTATGCACAAGCTCTTTGTTGTACTTAATATGTTGGATATTACTACTTATAGATTAGCAACAAATTGGCCGTAAATTTCTTCATCGAACGATCTAATTAACCCATATCCGATATCCCGATATTCAAGCTAAAATTTTAATCAAAAAATACTTAAAGTGCATTGTCCGAATTCCGTTAATTCAACCCAAAATGGCATAGAATGGAACTAATTTAATGGTACATTCGGCCTTTCTCGATAGGCTGGGCTAGGGTATGGACAAAATGACGAAAATTTACAATAGTTTAATAGCACTTTCGCCCTTTTCGATAGCTATCCAAAAACTAGGGTATCGGCCCAATTCCGAGCACAATCGAGCTGGTGTAGCAGTTTTCAACTTTTTTTTTTGTCCGACACGGCAGCGATTTAAGCAAAACAACTATTCAAGCCAATTGCCGCTTCAGGAAAACTGAAATACGGTTTCGATTTAATGGAAATAAACGATTTTGTAATGAGAAATAGTCACAGTCAATGCTGGTTTTCAGTACCGTAAAATGGGGTGAGTAGGGTTCGCGGGGAGAGTAGGGTTATGAATGGGGAGAGGTTTGAAAGAGGGGTGAGAAGGGTTTTTAGGGCTACTGCTACAAAAATAATGTATTCCAATTTAAAATGGAGTTATAGTAATACTCATAATAAATAAAAAATCGAACCAACAATCTTCCAAAATCACCTTTGTATGAAAACTCATCTCACCGCAATTACGAGGGACTACAGGGTGAGGTGGTTTTTCTTGTTTATCGTCAAAGTTATGAAATGGAACTATCCAAAATAAAATAAAAGCTAAAATACAAACGTCCGGAACACTTATTATATACACCATTCAGTTTGCATATGTAAAAATAAAATGTTATCGAGGTTTGAATGTCAGTTTTGCTCCTACTCACCCCATTTTACGGTAAGCAGTTTTGTGTGATTTATAACTACCTACTGAAATAACTATTAGCTATCTAATGAATATTAATGTGGAGTTGGATATAAACATACATCGTATCACGCGATGTGTAAACTAATTTTTGACATTTATTATTCATAATCAAGTCTGTTGGTTTAATATCATAGAGTAACTTATACTAGAGCGGTACTGTCATGGTAAATTTTGTAACCCCAGTAAATTCACTGCCATCTATCGACACACTTTAAAACTAAAAATGAAGATTTATAAAAATACCATAAAATGTATTTAAATATGGATAAATGATTTTTTTTATTTGCATTAATTATTTTTATGATTATGACCCATGTTCTTTCACTGATATGCGTTAAAATTGTTAAATAACAAACGAAACCGTCAACGCCATCTATACGACAGTAGGCCAAAGCTAGTAGCGCCCTCTGAACGAGAATCAAATTTTCTTGATTTTCGAGGCACGTTTTTTCCTTAAACTGTATCCATCTATTACGGAGTTATATCTATCTTTGGTTTATATCCATCTGATGTTTGTGGTCCTGTTTATATTGTGCAAACACTTAAAAATCTAGGTTCCTAGTTTAGTAGTGGCAGGTAAATATAGTGCCGCAACTTAATAACATTTATTTAAAACCAATGGTTGCTTACACCAGCGTTGCTAATTCACCTGTCTAGCAAACACCTTTAGTGTAAGGCCTGAGTGGCGGGGCGGGGCGTGCGGCGTGCATGTTAAACAAATGCAAACGTATAGGAGCGGCCTTAGTGCACGCTGCTCACATCACTTGTGAGCCCGACGCCACGCTGCACGCCCCGCCGAACGCTCCGCTTCGAGCGTCCACTCAGGCCTTTCACTTAGAGTACTACAGCGCCGAAATAAATACACTAAACTAAAATTACACCGCTATCCCTACGAGAGTCATAGATCGGCAACATTTTATGGGAGCATAGAATATTTTAAGTGCATTAAAACTGGAAGACGGGTCGAGCCCGGGGGACGCTAGATTACCATCGCTGTCTCTGGCTTGTCTTTATGTATGAGAGATTACTCTAGCTGGCTGCTTAATGGGTTTTGAGAAAGGTTAATCAGCCCTGAACGCGTGGGGGCGGAATTGCGGAGTTTGGGTTGCAATTAGTTCTATAAGACTTGGTTGTACAGAAAAGTTGGATCTCAAGTTAGTCTTGCAACAATATACTGCAAATAATCAATCTTACGCCGAAATTATCAAGATAATGGGTTTGGAAAAAATCCTCACAAAAGTCTGTACTGAATTTGACGTGAATAAAAGGGTGGACAGTCAGCGTCAGCGTCATATTTAAATACGACAATTTTTATCTTCATAATTTCGACGTATGTCGCGTCGCTACAAGTACATGCGGCCCACACCAATATTGGTGTCTAGCCATAGTAGTTGCCGCGCACCGCTACGGAACGGACGCTGCTCGCGCTTGCGCCACCTTGCGGCCATATCTGTCGTAATAGACGCGTTTTAGAGAGTGAACCTTCTCTACCTAGTAATAGTATATTCTGTGCCAGCGGCAAACGCGTCAGTACCCAGCTACCATACGTACATTGTTCAAACCCGCGCTTTGCAGGAAGTTGCTCATGATTCTCGTGAACGAATTAACGCGAGCTCTAATGGG
The DNA here is from genome assembly GCF_947568885.1 of Cydia strobilella. Classification (NCBI taxonomy): domain Eukaryota; kingdom Metazoa; phylum Arthropoda; class Insecta; order Lepidoptera; family Tortricidae; genus Cydia; species Cydia strobilella. The sequence goes on from NC_086044.1 coordinate 20,457,545, forward strand.
ATAATATCACGGATTACTCAATTTAAACCTTATTGGATAGGGGATACGTTAATTGTGCACTTTGTCTTGAACATTGGTTCATTCTGGGTAGTTCCGCTGCAGATTACTCATACAAAATGTACCATGTCTACATAAGCGTACGAAAGCGGTATGAATGCAATTAGACTTAGAACTCAATTACAAAATTCAACCCTAACTCAACTAAAACCATGTTTTTTTTGTCCGATATGAGTGAGTGCTTGCTATAGGTATCGGCAGGAGAGTTGAGGTAAATGATTACACACACTACAGATACACAGAATACTAATCACAAGAACAGTATTAAATTAATGAGTGAAAGTGACTTAAGCGCACGAGATTAAGCTAAAAAAAAAACTAGAAGAAACTTTTTGGTATACTTGCTATCGGTACGAAAAAAGAATCGGTAATTTCAAAATGTCGCTGTCATTACATGATTTTGTTCTTTTGTTCAACTCATAGTGAATGTCTAAATGTTATTAACTTATTTTGAATTACTGTTACTCAAATCAAGCTTAAATCTCACTATGAAACTCAAACAAATTATCGACTCAACTCGCAAATTTCCTCAAATTTGAAATTCTATAAAGAAATTTTAAAATTCTCCACGCGCAACCGTAAACAGATCCGAAGCGAAAACCGAACTTTCGCGATTCAACTTCGGTATTAAATTGGCAACGTTATGTGTACACATTTACACAAGATTCAACCCTAAAGCTTTACCAATAAGGACTGTTGATGATGTAAATGTAGCTATGTAAAACGGGACCCTTGTTTTGACAACTCATTATCGGTATGGCCTAAATGGACAGGTCGCGGCGAGCGAATTCGGCGCGCAGTTTGTTTGCCGAAGATATTTTGGCGTTTGTATGGCTGATTGCGAGCAGGTTTGGTATGTAAAATGGATTGATTGGGAAGTGTTTGGGCCGCGGATTTATTCGTTGGCTGCCATGGATTTGGATGGAGATTTGGTAATGTTGGTGTCTTCGGGATGAAAAAAAAATGCCGCATCCAAAGGTAAACAAGTTTTACTGCTGGGTCTGATAAGATTGAAGAGAACGTTGAACGAGGGCAGCGCACGACCGGTTGTTGTGGAGATCTTTAGTAGCAGTGGACGTATTTTTTTTTAATTCCTAATCTTTGTCTCACGGAAGTTTTGTTATTTAAATCTATATGTGACGTTCTTAATCAACAGGTACCACATTGTCGCTTGCCATAGGACGCTCTGACAGGTTATTTGTATAAAGATACAAGCAAATTTCGTCTTTATGGGAAGCGATAAAGTGGTACCTTTTGATTGAAAACGGCACATGTAATATTATAAATGTGAAAGTAACTGTCTGTCTGTCACCTCTTCACCCTTAAACCGTTGAACCGACTTAGATGAAATTTGGTACGGTAGTTGAGGTACGAGAAAGGACATGGGGTAGTTTTTAGGGTTCCCGTACCCAAAGGGTAAAAACGGGACCCTATAATTAAGACTCCGCTGTCCGTCTGTCCGTCTGTCTATCTGTCACCAGGCTGTATCAAAATTTTCACAGATGATGTATTTCTGTTGCCGCTATAACAACAAATACTAAAAAGTACGGAACCCTCGGTGCGCGAGTCCGACTCGCACTTGGCCGGTTTTTTTAAATCATCGTCCTTCCACGCAGACAAAGTCGCGGACAGAAGCTAGTTTATCATCATGATTATACACCTAGACGCAATATCTTAGTTTATGATTTTCATATTTTAAATTAAAAAAGCTCAAAAGGATTAACATAGTTCCACATGGTACATATATTAATCTATCCATGATAACAATTTCTTTAATATTTAGTATTCGCAAAGTGAAAGATAATTAAATATTCAGCCTAATATTGAATGAAATTTTGGTAATTCACATAACAGCTGAAGTCCCTGAAGGCTTACCCATCAACCTTATCTAGTATAACCATACTTCCATATATATGGTAGTGGTAGTATCAACCATACCTTAGCGTACAATCTATTAGAGTGTAGATTAGACTAAGTCTGTAAGTAGTTAAATTTGTAATTTCTTTCTTTGAAATAAACAGTTTAATTTTTTTTTGTTATATAGGGGTTCGTTTCGTATACACAGATCTTTATCTTTTTTTTTTTTTTTATCCTTGTTTAAAGAGCTTTGTCACTTTTGTGACGATGTCGCTCTGTGCGTATACAAAAATGTGACTATCTTCTATTTAGTCCAAGCGCAACAAGTTTGTATAAACATTTTGCATCCTCAGATAGTGGGTGCCCCAAAATTTGGTTGCAACCCCCAACTTCAAATAAGGTTACGTTCATATCCTTTCTCTCACTTTCGTTTCGAACACACTCCATGATGACATGGTATGCATCCTCCAAAATGTCACATTCGTCACAGTTTGGCGACGGCACCTTTTTCATTAGATATGCAATTCTTTATGTCTTAAATCTGTATTTTAATTATAAATAAATGGACACGAAGTATGACCTTATAGTGTTATTATTTTAGAATTAACTATCTAGATAAGTACCTACTAGTTTGACAACATACTTAACATACTTTCTATACATCTCGCTCGCACTGATATGCCAATACGAGCGAGATGTATATAGGTAGAAAGTATACGCACACGCGCTAGCTAGCTAATATGTCAGTGGTCAAACGTGGTTAGCCTAAAGGTAGTGGGGTTATTCTTTCAGTTCAGCTGAACATTTTGTGGATGAGTAACTTTACAATACAGTACAAATACAAATAAATTTCATTACTTTTAGGGTTCCGTAACTCAAAAGGAAAAAACGGAACCCTTATAGGATCACTCGTGCGTCTGTCTGTCTGTCTGTCTGTCCGTCTGTCACAGCCTATTTTCTCCGAAACCGTCTAGTTACGTTGTAAAGTATTTTTTTTTAAAGAAACAGTCCGACGAACTCCAGCTAACTAGACGGAGCCCATTCCCCCCCTTTTTTCTCCGAAACTACTGGGTCAAAAATTTTGAAAAAATACACAAAATAGATCTTTACCTATAGATCACCGGAAAACATATGGCTTATTATTTTCGCGGCGACAGAAAAATTAAAGAGCAGCAAACTATTTGCAACTAAAATAATAACTTGTCAGCGATTAAATATTTTGGCAATCATTTATATTAAATGAGCTTTAAACTAAGGATATTTTAAAATTCAAATAATGGCAGCTACTTTAAGGTAGCAGAAATAATAAACAAGATTACTGAAATCATAGGCGAGGTACTATAAATAAAAATGAACAATCCTAATTGGGCCAGAGTGGAATTGTTTGGTAAATAAGTTTTGTAACTGGCTACAAAATGGGAATCCAAAATTAGTACATTAAATCAATAGGTAGGTAGGTTAGGTTCGTTTCGTTCGTTTAAAGAAACAGTCCGACGAACTCCAGCTAACTAGACGGAGCCCCGCTTCGCGGGGCTCCTATTTCTGGGCGGTTTGCCCTTCGGGCATTTAAAGCTACCTAACCTTGATTTATTTTATATGCAATCTCCATTGAACAATTAGAGTAGGCCATTTTCAACTTTTTATCCGCTGTCATGTTTTCGCTTAATTAGTTAATTCAGTCGCCAAAACAATAACTCGATGCTAGTTTATATTGAAACAAATCCGAAAATTGATTACTTAGCTGCTACTTTTTACTTTATACTAGTCTCCGCAATTAGTCGCCAACTTATTATTTTTGCTACCCCCTTTAATGTTTTATAAATCCCTAAATCAGATTAATTTGTCGCCGCGTTAAATACATGCCAAAACATATTAGAAATGTGCAGTCAAGCGTGAGTCGGACTTAATAACTTAGTTTTTGATCCGACCCCTACGGGTTTTTAAAAGACATTTTACATAAAAAATACATTGTTTAAATTGTGTAATGTACGGAACCCTTGGAACGCGAGTACGACTCGCACTTGGCCGGTTTTTTTACAGCTATTTTTAGTTATATTATAAGCGTTTTACAACTCTTACCTCAGTATAACATCGTAGGCAGGATACCTCCTTTAGAGTTAATGCTGTAACATTGTAAGGAACTTACCTGTAACAAAAAATAATTACCAATTATTATGACTATGCATTGAAACATATATATATTCAAACGAAACATATATCCAGTTCCTCTCATTTTTTTCTTTAATAGACTAATAACAATTAAAAACTTCAAACTAGGTCCATATAGGGTCCCAGCGCGCACAAGTTGTTTGCGGAAATCGCAAGCGTCTGATTGACGTAACTGGTGACCGAAGAGCTGGCGGTTTCCTCGCACAACGTATCAGCATTGCGATACAGCGAGGAAATGCCGCCAGCATCCTTGGTATAACGCCTCAAGAGTCTATTTTAGATTTAAGCTAGTTTCGTTTATAGTACCACTGTATACACGGTGGCTAAAAAATAAGTGCATTCCCGTGATTTCGTGGTTGGTCCCATAGTAAAAGTTGCTCAGTATAATCCCAATACCTCAGGGAGTGCAATTATTTTTTAGCCAACCTGTATATATTGTAATTAAAAATTAAATATGATTTCACAATCTTACACAAGTCGACGCAGTCCCATAGTAAGCATTCATGCAGCTATCAATTTTCCCTACTAGTACAACTTAATTACGTGAACCTCGTTATAATACACAACTGTTTGTACTATTTAGCCACAGTTCCAGAAAAACACATTTTCATCACACTCGCTCAGTAAATGTGGAATTGCACGCAGGCTTAGCGGGAACTATAGAAAAAGCGTTTTCCGTAGGGAGTTATGAAGTTTCTAGTATTATAATTAACAGTTTTTTGTCTTTATACTTCATCAATTTTTTAACATGCAGATACGTCTGCGAGTGATACTCCAAATTTTACCCACCACGCCACCCCAAAGGCGTGTATACATAAGGGAAGGAATGGAAAGATTTGCAAGGTTCTGGTAGGCTTCCGTAGCTCAATTGGTTAAGAGCAACGCACGGATTGCGGAGGTTGCGGATTCAAATCCTGCCGGAAGTGTAACTTTTACCATTTTTTCCTTTAATATAAAAATTTATACTTCATTTTTGTGTAGCAAGTGTGATGAAAAATATTGTGTGTAACTCGGGGCGTAATAATATTGAAAACTCGTCTATAAATCGCTCCGGCAAGCCGTCGCGATTTAACTATACTCTAGTTTGCATTTATCTTACGCTCCATGTTGCACAATGTACTATAATTCATTCCAACGCATTTCCACGACGGAATCGTATTGTCATTTGCGTGCCGTTCAATCCGCATTTCAGGGCCACGGGGCACGGAAACAGTAGAGATGAACTTGTATCATAAACGTCAACTTTTAACGATCAGAGTTACCGCAAAGCTGTACAGCGCCATCTCGTTTACCTGTCAAATTCGAAGCATGAAGTTGTAGATTTTACGCATCTTACAAATTGACAAGTCACAATAAACATGACCCTATGTGTCAGTGTCAACACTGTCAACAAAAAATGCGTTAAACATGACGGCACTGCAAATCCCGCCGAAGGTCGGCCAGGCAACGTCGCCAACGTCATAGAGTGGCAACGTCGCACTCAACGTATTTGTACACGACATTTGTGACACACACATACGTAAAATTGATGAAAAGATAACGTTATGTATGATTTCTGTATGAAACAAAGTTTTTCTATTAATTTAGCGCAAACGAATATTCGAAAGTAGATAAATGAGCAATGAGTTATAGTGTGTTTTGTATGAAAATCGAACCACCTTAATCAATGTTGCTTAAAAGTTAATTCAATCAGCTATCATGGGGAAACAAGTCAAAATTTACATCTGATTACATTTACATACACATTCTATAGTATGCTCAACTCTTTCGCGTCTTTCCTGAAGACATCGCAAAGTTAAAGGAATCGAAAGCAAATTTTTACGCTGCACCTTTATTCAAATAATAAAAACGTGATATTATACGTGACCTGTTTCTAAAAGACTCTACAATAACTCATCGAAAAACAGAGAGGAAGAGAAGAATAGACAAGGAAAATTGGTACAGATATTTCCTTACGATGTAGCTAGGTTAACATACATTTCCTTGATATACTAAAATTGTCAAAAAAGAGGCAGAAGGCATTGATACTACATGTTATTCAGAATAGCAAAAATGTCTTCTCCTTCATTTTCTATCCTTCTCTGTCACTCCTATCTCTAGATAATGGATGTAAAGCGTTCAACGACGAAGTCGGATGACCTTATTGCAGTGTCATTGCGTCATACTTGACCTGTTGGGGCTGTCAGTTATATACATACTTACAAATTATGCAGGTCGATCATTCAATATTGTCGTTAAAGAGCGTACTTCCATCTTAAAGGCAAAAGCACTTACGGCCACTCTGGTGTTGCGAGTGTCCATGGGCGGTGGTAATCGCTTACCATGAGACGATCCGTCTGCTAGTTGGCCTCTTATATTATAAAAAACAAGCCAAGTGCGAGTCTGACTCGCCCACCGAGGGTCCCGTTCATTTTTTTTTGTTAGTTTTTAAAAGTTTACAGTTTTTAGATTTATCCCTGTACTTGTGGTGTAAGACGATATTACTTGCCAAATTTCATAGTTCTAGGTCAACGGGAAGTACCCTATAAATTTTGATTCCCTTAAGAATGTCGAAATATACGTTTTTCGCGGCATAAACGGCCATATCTTTTTTTACGTTAACTGGGAAGTTTCATTTTTTACAGCTTCAAGAGGCTGTAGACTTAAGTATATGCTGTATATGTTTCAAATTTCAACTCGATACCTCCACGGGTTCCCGAGATAAAGGGTCCTAAGGGACAGAAGGACGGATAGACGGACAACAAAGTGGTCCTATAATGGTTGCGTTTATTTTCCTTTTAAGGTACGGAACCCCAAAAACAATAAGAAATTTATTTTTTAAAGGGGTTAAAATGGAGTTCCAAGTTTTTATTGACTTAGCCGTGTAGGCGAAGTCGCAAACGGAAGCTAGTTGTATAATTTCGTTATTTAAACATTACCGTTACATAACAGCATTATCTGATAACAACCGGTATGTCCAAAAGCGATATATCAACTACGTTATATTTACTCATGTTGTAGATCAAAGACCCAATTCCCATATTCCATTAACTTGTAATATATGTTACACGTGCCGAATTACTATCAACAAATCAATGCTAATTAAATGTTCCATTCATGAATGAAGGCCTGACACTCTTTGATAGAGAAAGATAGACTTATTGCGATTCCTATAAGAGGAAAGATAAAATAGTGCCATGCTTTGTCCTTATCACCGATCGGGTGGCATCATAGGTAGGAGGCGATGGCGAAATACCGTATAAGAGTGAGAGAAAATCCTATGCTGCCCAAATTTTATATGAATATTCTTTCTCTTACCCCCGGTCGCTCGGTGGCGCGTCTATAACTACTTGTATATACTATTTCTATGGGAAATTACTATTACGATGCTGATTTTGACATTTGTGGCAGCAACAATTTTGAATGACTAGTTTCACTAGACTTTAATCGACCGCGATATGAACTGTGATTACCAACACAAACAAAACACATTTTTTTTTACAATACAAAAGTTAATTACGGTCCATATCCAGGTCGATTTTAAGCTAAGCGGCAGCAATGCAGTCTACAGTTATGTCGCGCTGCAATACTGTAGTAATGCTGCAGGTGTAGTCAGAATCTGAAAGGTACTTTAAAGGGGAAGATTCCCTAGTGATTCTGTTCTAGACGCGAGCAATTTTGTTACGGTCTTCACGACAGAATTCCATTCCAAATGAGCAGCTTCGAATTCAAGAAACATCAAATAAAGTTCCGCTATGCGGTACTGCGATACTAGTTGTTATTTATTTTATAATTTGAATCAGATAATAAGAGCCATACCAGGCGTGGCTCACTCCGCAATTTCGTCGCGTCGCTATATACCTACAAGTACATGCGGCACACCAATTTTGGTGTCTAGCAGTAGTGGTTGCCGCGCACCGCTAACGGAACGGACGCCTGCTCGCGCTTGCGCCACCTTGCGGTCATATCTGTCGTAATAGACGCGTTTTGTTAGAGAGTGAACCTTCTGTACCTAGTACTATTATTTATTCTGTGCCCATACTACAAATACATTTATATTTCATAAAATTAATACTGAACACTATTTTGTCGGCATCGCTCCGTTAATTCGTCTGCTCGTGTCGGATTCGGCAGTTTGCCCCGGAGCACCAAGGTCCGAAACACCAGGCTAAAACTTCCGAAACACAAAATCGCATCTATGCATCGCATGCATTTGTGGTAGTATCGTTGAAAAATATCATTTTCATCTCTCCTGTTCGGAAAGTTTATCATTCATAGGCTGATAGCCGGGTGGAAAATTGCTTTTCCCACCCTAGGGTGGAAAGTAATTCTAATATAATGCATGGAAAAACTTTAAATTTTTCGAATTTTATAAATTTTACCGTAATCTTCAACCAATTTAATTTCATTGTTGTTATGTGGTTTACCTATAACTTGTTCTGAAGAAATATACTTACCAATAATAAACAATTTGTTTAATAATTTGTTCTAAAGAAATATATGTACTTACCAATAATAAACCTACTTTTCTTGTGTTTGACTTTCCACATAGTCGAAATGAAAAGTAGAGTGTTTAACTCGGGTAAAAGTAACCATCTCACCCTCGAACTATTGGCGCTCGAACGAATATCTCGGGTGTAATGGTTCACTTTTCACCCTTGGTTACCAATCTACTATTTACGGCACGTTCAACGAAACTAATAAGATAAAATTTTAAAATCGTTTGTGAAGAATTGTTAAATTAAATTCACGTTTTCTCTTCATTTAACTATGTAGGTGTGAAACCGGAGTAACGTAATACATAAAAATCGTAACTGTCATCAACATTTATGTTATTCTCTAACCATTTGTATTGTGGTAAGAAAGTTACAGCAAACATGAAACTACTATTAAATATAACCGCATTGTAAACAAAAAGATCTTTGTCATTAAAGTGCTATAATAACCGTTCACTATCACAGACTCTAAGTCAACTCATTAAGAGCTATATTTGAATGGTTTCATGTTACATTATGTGCGTCAACGTATCGCCTTTCAATTGTTTACTCACAAACAGATTCCATTTGCTTGCAGTATGTACGGCTACCACTTTTGAAACGGACATATTCGCTAGCGTATGCGTAACTTACTTTATATGTACCTCGCTCGTACTTGCATAATAGTGCGAGATGTAATAGTACATTACTATATAAGCGCGAAAAATAGGAAATTCGAAACGAGTGGCGATATATTAAAACACGACCGAATTAGCTTAACTAATTTACGCCATTTTACTGCATTTGGGATTCATGTGAACTATGTGGTCGGGAGTTACGCTGGTTCAGAGATCTCGCTTGAGCTTGTCAAGCAAGGAAAATAGTTGCCCAACGTTTGTTATGGGGAAATAATCGAACTCTTCGCGCCTACGATACATATGAGATATGAAATGTGACGTGACAAATAGTGTTGTTTTGTATGATATGTGACACCACGTGTAACAACTACATAGGTAACTATTTTGATCCCCGCCTCGGCCACCGGTGGACTTGGTCACTTTCTTTAGTGTATTATATCTATTTTAGTTTACCACGTGTCGGCACGTGAACTGTTAATCGCGGTCACATAAATGTAGTACCTACCTACTTGTTGAAACAATGTTCATTTGACTGCTTTTTTTCTAATATAGGTAGATAGTTGATTTGGTATTTAATTGTATTGTTTGTAACTTGCACATTACTTAAGTAATGTTGCCATTGTGCAGGAAAACTGCAAGTAGGTAATAATTTTGTCAGTCAGTTTTGAGTGTCAAAATCGAAATTAATGCCTATTAACAAAATTTTGTGTTTTGTTCATATTGTACACTTTGATGATGATGATCTGCATAGAAATATATATGCAGGGGTGCCAAGCTGATAACTTTGCTGATTGTACATCGGTGCATGTCTTTTTTAGGATTCCGTACCCAAAGGGTAAAAACGGGACCCTATTACTAAGACTCCGCTGTCTTTCTTTCTGTCCGTCTGTCACCAGGCTGTATCTCACGAACAGTTGAAATTTTGACAGATGTATTTCTGTTGCCACTATAATAACAAATACTAAAAAGTACGGAACCCTCGTTGGGCGTGTCCGACTCGCACTTGTCCGGTTTTTTCTAATACCTAGAGGCGTTTTCAGATCTAATACTAATTTTAGAATAGGGGACTGACATTAACTTCATAAACTTCATATTATGTATGTAATATATTAAAATTCAAACGCGTTTCCTACTTCTACAAGATAATTGCCATGTCATCAAACGTGACATCACTAAAATTCCTCCGCACCCTCAATCTTGCTTCCATTTTTTAATTTCCCTCTACGTTCTAATGCACGACTATACAATGTGTGCAGATAGCGCAATGGCGCCGCACCGTCGCGCTATCAGACCTAGTTTCAATAGTGGGGTCTGAGGGGTACTGGGCTTAATTGTTTGATGAAATTGGAGATGGGAAATCAATGCTGTGAATTGCTGAGGGATATTAATATTATTATTGTAGATAGGCGCAGGTTGTCCTGAGAATATTTGTTGATTAAAAATGGTGATAGCAGTGTTGCCAGGTCAAAAGTCACATCTTTCGTGACTTTTAGCCCTCGTCTGTGATATGTGCGGCAATAACTACATGCGTGATTTATGATTTGGCCGCACTTGGCCGGTTTTCTTTTCGTTTTATAATTCAAGGACGTTTGCAATAAAAATGTGACTTTTCTTTTTTTTTCACAAGATTTTTGGGGGAGAAAATGTCCAGCAGTAAAAGTCCAACAAATATCTCGATATAAACTGGGCATTTAAATAATTACAATAGGCCGATTGTTAACTCAAAAATGTAGGTAATATAGCTCTAAAACCGCTTGTCCAATAGTTGAATATCCCTAGTTAAGTGAAAACATGATGCATATCTCAGGAACGGTATTCGAAATTTAAAAATTTGTTTTTGACTTGATATTAATTTGACCACAGACCATTATTGAACTACTTACCTATACTTCGTTTTTTTTGGCATTAGAAAAAGGGTAAACAACCTTGATGTGTCTTTTTATTGCAAAACACTTGAAAAGTAAGTTATAGCAAATATGTAAAAAGTATATAGCACATTATTATGGTCATTTATAAATTTTTGGTTTCACGAGTACTAGTTACATTTTTTTAAAGCGTTCAATTAAACGACACGTCAAGTTTGTTTACCTTTTAACTAATGCTAAAAAACGAAGTATGGATACAGAAAATGCTGATTGTGGGTGATTTACACTAAAAATATTCATCTGTCGCACTGTCAGATATCTACAATTAAATTATCTCTACATTAATTGTATATATTCAATGCAGTTACTTCAGAAAATAAGTTTCCCATTCATAGGCGTTACAGGTACTTTGCTATTTTTAATCTTACTCTTCCTTAAAGGGCCCACTGACTATCAGTCCGCCGGACGATATCGGCCTGTCAGTTGTTCAGAACTGTCAAGCTGACAGGCCGATATCGTCCGGCGGACTGATAGTCAGTGGGCCCCTTTAGGGTGCTTATATGCGCGCGAGATTCCAACGAGTAATGCAAATCAAATTCATATTTTTAAATTCCGAATAGCCTGCAGTCCTTGCCCCTTGTCAACCCAGTCTCCATTGTTCACCGATCGGGTTTCACCGCAGATTCGTCGGGTCGGGTTACCGCCGTCGGGTTTGCGGGTCGGGTTCGCTTAAACGAACAAGCGCGGAAAAATGGTATTGCGATGACATTGGGAGAAGGATATTGTGTTTTGCGACGTAATTTAGGATTTAAGTGAGATTTTTAAATTGTACCTAAAAATGTCTTCTAAAATAAAGAATGTATTGTTTGTTTATTACTATAATAAGTAGGTACTTAAACAATAGGTAAATAAAAGCAACTTAAAATTACAATAAATCTTAATAAAAATAAAACTAAACTAAACTAAATCTAAAAAAGCCCCCTGCGAAAAGGTTTCTATTAAGATGCTGGCTGCGTTACCCCGCTGAACTGCCAGACTGATGCGTTGAAACTTGAAATGTTGAAATGCGTTGATGTATTGTTTATTTTTTCTTGGTCAATGAAAAAGATGGTAACATATAAGTATGTTCATTTTCTCACAGATATATCGCTGATGAGAAAGAGGACAGTAAGAGGACTCGATTCTATAAAAAAAGCAATTTATATCACACCGGAACAGCTAACTATACCCTCATCTTTTTAACAAGATTAAACTTTTAAAGGCCAAGGCCTCAAAAAGTTTATGAAAATCCATTTATGGCTACCCGCTATGAGATTTAAGAGTATGGATCGCGACAACTTTGATATACAGGTTGGCACAAAAATACGTTGATAAAAAATTTTTAGAAATATTTTTCTTACTTAAGATTTAGATTAGATTTAGATTCATTTATTTTATAATACAGATTACATTTTAAATTGCAGGCATGTCAATCTACAAGAATAAAGTAAATAAGAATAATAAGCATACGAAGTACTCTGCCTTGGAACCAATGTATGATTTTATACCAGTTGCGGTGGAGACTGCAGGACCTTGGGGTGCGGAGGCTAAGGAGTTTGTGTTCAATTGGGTCGGCGACTGGGGGGGGTCGGATAGGGGTTGCGATCCTCGCTCCGGATCGTACCTGGTCCAACAGATCGCCTTGGCAATTCAACGGGGCAACGCTGCCAGTGTCATGGGGACGTTTGGGCCGGCTACGGTCCGGGGTGGCACCATAGCCTAAATAGTTTAATTTAGTGGTTAAGATTGACAAAGCCTGTTGCGGATTACATCATTTGTAAGTCGATGACGAAGCCTGTTGCTGATTTGCTTTTGTGTCCACTTGACGAAGCCTGCGTTGCCGATCACGATCTATGCATGGACTTTCTATTTACTGTTTTATTTATTGTGACGTGAAAATAAATAGAATAATAATAATATTTAAAAATGTCATTAAAGATTAAAACTACAGTCATTAAACTATAAAGAACCTGAACCTATTCTACCTGAACCTGGACCTACTTACTTACTAAAGCAAAACGTATTGTCTTCTAAAAATATTATCTTTTAGCTTTGATACAAACGCAAAGGTTTGTAAAAAATTTCAACAATAACAATTGTAATATATTTTTGGACCAGTAGTAGCAGGGAATTAATTTATTTTTGATATCAGAAGGACAATATTCACCCATATTCGAGTCCATTCACCAAGCTCCAATTGAATAGGTACTAGCTAAAAGCATAAATTACGCCTTTTAGGATCCTCGCAATCAAGAGATGTACAGAATCAATAATTGATGAGGGCAACTCTTTCAAATAACTCGGCGGTTATTCCATAAACGTCGTTAGGCGTTGTGCGTGAGGCGACTACGGATGGGAATATCCCCCCGATATCCTTTACCATGAGTTTGAGATGGCCATTTGATATCTGCTAGCGACTGCATAAACACTCACAGCGTCACAGCTCACAGTATCATCTCACACATACCGGTAGACAGGTTTTTATATTTTATTTAGCGAGGTAGGTCATATTGAGCAACTTTTGCTGTAGGACCAACTCCAGAATCGCGAAAAAAAAAATGGTTGTTTCATACATTTTGGCCGATCAAATGTCGATGTCTTGTATGGATGAGCCAAAAATTATTTCGTAATTTCTGAGTTGCCCCCATCGTAAAAGTGGATCAGTATAATTTATACGAGTTATTTTTTAGCCTATTTGAGTGTCCCACTGCTGGGCAAAGGCCTCTCCCCTGGTTCTCCATATCTCCCGATTTTGTGCTTCCTCCGGCCAGTTGTAAAGGAAGGTGTCAAAGTCGTTTCGCCATCTCCTCCTGGGCCTACCCCGCCCACGCTTCTTTACCGGTATCCACTTGGTTAGCCCACCTGCCCGGATGCATGCGATAGACGTGGCCGGCCCAGTCCCATTTGACGAGTTATACGTATAATATTCACGCAAAATTTGGCTAAAGGTTAAAAATCCCATAGTGGGAGCGAGTAAAAAAAGTGAGCTGACGTAAGTAGTCACTAGCTTCTAAGCCCACTGTAAACTCATGGTAAGGGTACATATATCGAATGTGCGATATTAAGGATCGCCCGTTAGGACGTAAAGGGCACTGTTTTTCGGGTCAATTAGGGCGTTTTGGGCTTTTATACTTTATTTTCATTACGGCCTTATTGGACTGCTGTTGATGCTGCAGTTACTGTTTTCACTGATACAGTGGTATTGGTGGAAGATGAATAAGGTAAGGAACTGCTATGAAAGGAATGAGTTTTGAACTGGTACGGCTTGAGGCATATAGCGCAAATGAATGAAAATCTTTATTTCAGCAACTAGTGGCCCGTAAACAAATACCTTAAAACTAGCATACATATTATAAAAATATATTTTCAAACTAAACACTACAAATCACATTTTGGCAAAGGCGAACGTAACGTCGTTTCTACATTCTACGTTGTCCCGTACGAACGCGATTTTTTTTTAAAGATTTTCAAGTATAGGAGTTTGTGTCACAATGGATGTGAATATATGTGTGTGTGTGCTTATCAGCAGGATAACCAAGACAAGAGTTTATATACAAGACCGTGATAAGACCGATCTTGATATATGGATGCGAAGCTTGGACGTTGACCCTGAAGGAGGAAAACAAGCTCTTGGTGGCAGAGAGGATACAAGACTTGATGCCTCTTGGAGAGTGATCAGGAACTTGGTGGTGAAAGAACTGGTGGGCGAGCCCAACATCATCGGCGAGAGCAAGGCTGGCTCGGCCATGTGGAGAGGATGGGAGAGGATCTTGCGGCCAAGAGAGCTTATCTGGGGTGACTAACTGGGAGACGTCCGGTCGGAAGGCCTAGGTACCGATGGATCGATGAGGTCCAGAAAGACCTAGTGGCGTCGGATCGCACAGGACAGGAACGAATGGCAAAATCTAGTGTCGGAGGCTAAAATCTACTTCGGGTCGCTGAGCCAGCGAAGTAAGTAAGAGAATGTGAAAAATGCTCAGTAAAATAGTGATCGACTTAAAACGTGGAAGAATGTACTTAACCCTTGAAGTGGCAGGAACCGGCTCGTGGACTATTTAAGTCATTTAAATTTGATTAATTAAAATAAAGTCGAAATTCCTTCAAAAATGACGTATGCCACTTGAAAGGTTAATATACGAAGTAAAATTCGTTTGTATGGAACTGTTCATGAAATGCCTCATTAATACTTGACTGATTTTTGGACATTTACATTGAGTGATTGAAGCCTCTTTGTCTTCACTTAGTCAAAACGAGATCTCTTTTTAATCTTATTTAAATATTTTTTTGGAATTCTACTAATCTACGTAGGTTCGTTCTCACAACCGAAGCCTATTTCGTAATTTCCAATCGATATTGATAATAACCATATTATATTATCCCGATAAATACCCAGTAAATGCCTCGACAACGGCCGTTTAAGTAAAGACGCGATAAAAAGTATCGTTTTGTCGATAATGCGTTAAATTTATCGCGTAGTAAAGATAAAATTAACTGCTTTGTAAGAGGATAGGCATTGCTGGTGAGTTTCTCTAATTAGTTTTTAGGGTTACGTACCCAAAGGGTAAAAACGGGACCCTATTACTAAGACTCCGCTGTCCGTCTGTCCGTCTGTCTGTCTGTCTGTCACCAGGCTGTATCTCGTGATCTGTGATAGCTAGACAGCTGAAATTTTCACAGATGATGTATTTCGGTTGCCGCTATAACAACAAATACTAAAAACAGAATAAAATAGTGATTTAAGTGGGGCTCCCATACAACAAACGTGATTTTTGACCGAAGTTAAGCAACGTCGGGCGGGGTCAGTACTTGGATGGGTGACCGTTTTTATAGTTAATGGTACAGAACCCTTCGTGTGTGAGTCCGACTCGCACTTGGCCGGTTTTTAAGGTTAAACCGGACTGTGAAAGGTTTTTTTAGTTGGTAAAAGGTATAGGTATCTATATAAAATATACCTACACATATATTATACTCTTGTTCTCAAAGTGGTTAAAAATAGGGTTCCTCCCTTACACGTCAATTAGGTATGAATTTTTTATTTATCTCCAACCCCTGATGTGGGGTGCCATTAGAAAGGTCTTAGGGCCAGTTGCAGGGCCAGTTGCTCCAGCCATTGACGGACTGATCAACGTCAATCAGCAGTGAAATAAGTAGTTACCTACTTAGCGTTTTTACAGTGGCAGACGGTTTAGCGCAACAGACCTAAAAAAAAATTGTCGAACTCATTGCGTAATTAAAAAAAAATAACTGAACTTAAGTAAGGAAAAAATAAATTTTGATAAATATCCTAAAACCGATTTTGTTTTTACAAACCGACCTGTTGGGCCGTGTAATACATAGTTCGCAAGTCCCTATTTTTGGGTAAGTAGTTACATAGTATTTTGTTACTGGTATGAAAACATTTCTTTCGGTGTAAACCGTTTGATGGTCAGGTTGCGTTTTCGGTGGATAAAATCCTTTTCGCCGCCACGTCAATGAAGTAATAAAGTGTCATCAATGCCAAGCCAGAAATTGCACGTAAACAACCCATATAACATATCAAGTCGTGGTGTGTGGGGCACGAAATTAACCAGTGTTGGCCGTAATTGTTAATTTTAATTAACCATTGATCAATTTTATTAACCATTAGTTCCGCCATTAACCAATTGCATTAAAGTTTATTCGGATTAAAGTTAATTCGGATTAAATTTTTGAGACGTTAATGGCCATTGAAGTTAATTCGGATTAACTTTAATTCGGATTAACTTCAATGGCCATTAAAGTTTCAAAAAATTAATTAGAATTACTCTCAATTGCATTAACGTCTAATAAAATTACATTCGTGATATTTTAAAATGAGACAGCAAAATGACCCTGACTGAACCCTGGCAGTAGTAGCAGTACCTACCTACTACCTAGTAGAATTCTGGTTTGGTGCAACACAGACATACGCGGTTTTGGTCATTTAAATCGTCTTGATGAGCACTTCGGAGAGCCGTACCCATGATAGAGCTGATGCTGAACCCTGGCAGTACCTAATGGATCTAAGGTTTGGTGCAACATAGGCACACGCTGTTTTAGTCATCCGACTCGTCTTGATGAGCACTTCGGAGAGCCATACCCATGATAGAGCTGATGCTGAACCCTGGCAGTACCTAATGGATCTAAGGTTTGGTGCAACATAGGCACACGCTGTTTTAGCCATCCGACTCGTCTTGATGAGCACTTAGGAGAGCAGTACCCATGATAGAGCTGATGCTGAACCCTGGCAGTACCTAGTGGATCTAAGGTTTGGTGCAACATAGGCACACGCTGTTTTAGTCACCCGACTCGTCTTGATGAGCACTTCGGAGAGCCGTACCCATGATAGAGCTGATGCTGAACCCTGGCAGTACCTAATGGATCTAAGGTTTGGTGCAACATAGGCACACGCTGTTTTAGTCATCCGACTCGTCTTGATGAGCACTTCGGAGAGCCATACCCATGATAGAGCTGATGCTGAACCCTGGCAGTACCTAATGGATCTAAGGTTTGGTGCAACATAGGCACACGCTGTTTTAGTCACCCGACTCGTCTTGATGAGCACTTAGGAGAGCGGTACCCGTGATAGAGCTGATGCTGAACCCTGGCAGTACCTAGTGGATCTAAGGTTTGGTGCAACATAGGCACACGCTGTTTTAGTCACCCGACTCGTCTTGATGAGCACTTAGGAGAGCAGTACCCATAATGGAGCTGATGCTGAACCCTGGCAGTACCTAGTGGATCTAAGGTTTGGTGCAACATAGGCACACGCTGTTTTAGTCACCCGACTCGTCTTGATGAGCACTTAGGAGAGCAGTACCCATGATAGAGCTGATGCTGAACCCTGGCAGTACCTAGTGGATCTAAGGTTTGGTGCAACATAGGCACACGCTGTTTTAGTCACCCGACTCGTCTTGATGAGCACTTAGGAGAGCAGTACCCATGATAGAGCTGATGCTGAACCCTGGCAGTACCTAGTGGATCTAAGGTTTGGTGCAACATAGGCACACGCTGTTTTAGTCATCCGACTCGTCTTGATGAGCACTTAGAAGAGCAGTACCCATAATGGAGCTGATGCTGAACCCTGGCAGTACCTAGCGGAACTAAGGTTTGGTGCAACATAGGCACACGCTGTTTTAGTCATCCGACTCGTCTTGATGAGCACTTAGGAGAGCAGTACCCATGATAGAGCTGATGCTGAACCCTGGCACTACCTAGTGGATCTAAGGTTTGGTGCAACATAGGCACACGCTGTTTTAGTCACCCGACTCGTCTTGATTAGCACTTAGGAGAGCGGTACCCATGATAGAGCTGATGCTGAACCCTGGCAGTACCTAATGGATCTAAGGTTTGGTGCAACATAGGCACACGCTGTTTTAGTCATCCGACTCGTCTTGATGAGCACTTCGGAGAGCCATACCCATGATAGAGCTGATGCTGAACCCTGGCAGTACATAGTGGAACTAAGGTTTGGTACAACATAGGCACACGCTGTTATGGTCATCTCACTCGTTCTCATGAGCACTTGGGAGCGCAATATTTGAATATTATCTTGAGATACATAACTCATAAGATAGATAACATATACTTATGGCAGTAAGCAGTAGGTCTAGGTACTTACTAGGACTCAGGTATGGTCCAATCTATTCACGCGCTGTTTTGGTTCATCCTTTTTAATTAAGTTGATGGGAATAGTAACAAAAGTGCTGCCGAATCAATGTTTTGTAAATTTTTGTATTATTCAACACTTTCAGCGCCAAGCGCCCCATTTCAATAACAAAATGAACCCGACTATCGGATTCTTGGCACTGAAAGTATATGAAAGAATATGTTTTTATTTATGAACTGAATCGGAATCCTTACAGGGATAAATTAAAATAACATATTTATTTATCATTATTTATTTATTTAAGAAAATATATTACAAATTATATACCACTAATTATTTTATCAATTATAAAAATTAAGTCTTATTTTATACATAATGATACAGATGTAGTGCATAATTGTTTACCATCGTATTTTCGCGGAAACGCACGAACGTGTCTTGCTATTTCAGTCAGTCTCAGTACAAAAATACTGAGGTTGACAGAAGTAGCATGACAAAATACGAACGTTTCCGTGAAAATACGACGACAAACACTTATGCACTACATCTGTATCATTATGTATAAAATAAGACTTAATTTTTATAATTGTTAAAATAATTAGTGGTATATAATTTGTAATACATTTTTTTAAATAAATAAATAAATAAATAAATAATGATAAATAAATATGTTATTTTAATTTGTCCCTGTAAGGATTCCGATTCAGTTCATAAATACAAACATATTCTTTCATATCTTACATAATATTGCATGACCATGACATTGGTAATCATGATCAGTTAACACTTTCAGTGCCAAGAACCCGATAGTCGGGTTCATTTTGTTATTGAAATGGGGCGCTTGGCGCTGAAAGTGTTGAATAATACAAAAATTTACAAAACATTGATTAGGCAGCACTTTTGTTACTATTCCCATCAACTTAATAAAAAAAGATGAACCAAAACAGTGCGTGAATAGATTGGACCATACCTGAGTCCTAGTAAGTACCTCTAGGTACTTACTAGGACCTACTGCTTACTGCCATAAGTATATGTCATCTATCTTATGAGTATCTCAAGTTAATATTCAAATATTGCGCTCCCAAGTGCTCCTTAGAACGAGTGAGATGACCATAACAGCGTGTGCCTATGTTGTACCAAACCTTAGTTCCACTATGTACTGCCAGGGTTCAGCATCAGCTCTATCATGGGTACTGCTCTCCTAAGTGCTCATCTAGACGAGTAGGGTGACTAAAACAGCGGGTGCCTATGTTGCACCAAACCTTAGATCCACTAGGTACTGCCAGGGTTCAGCATCAGCTCTATCATGGGTACTGCTCTCCTAAGTGCTCATCAAGACGAGTCGGATGACTAAAACAGCGTGTGCCTATGTTGCACCAAACCTTAGACCCACTAGGTACTGCCAGGGTTCAGCATCAGCTCTATCATGGGTACTGCTCTTCTAAGTGCTCATCAAGACGAGTCGGATGACCTAAACAGCGCGTGCCTATGTTGCACCAAACCTTAGATCCACTAGGTACTGCCAGGGTGCAGCATCAGCTCTATCATGGGTACCGCTCTCCTAAGTGCTCATCAAGACGAGTCAGATGACCTAAACAGCGCGTGCCTATGTTGCACCAAACCTTAGATCCACTAGGTACTGCCAGGGTTCAGCATCAGCTCTATCATGGGTACCGCTCTACTAAGTGCTCATCAAGTCGAGTCGGGTGACTAAAACAGCGTGTGCCTATGTTGCACCAAACCTTAGATCCACTAGGTACTGCCAGGGTTCAGCATCAGCTCTATCATGGGTACCGCTCTCCTAAGTGCTCATCAAGACGAGTCGGATGACTAAAACAGCGTGTGCCTATGTTGCACCAAACCTTAGTTCCGCTAGGTACTGCCAGGGTTCAGCATCAGCTCCATTATGGGTACTGCTCTCCTAAGTGCTCATCAAGACGAGTCGGGTGACTAAAACAGCGTGTGCCTATGTTGCACCAAACCTTAGATCCACTAGGTAGTGCCAGGGTTCAGCATCAGCTCTATCATGGGTACTGCTCTCCTAAGTGCTCATCAAGACGAGTCGGATGACTAAAACAGCGTGTGCCTATGTTGCACCAAACCTTAGTTCCGCTAGGTACTGCCAGGGTTCAGCATCAGCTCCATTATGGGTACTGCTCTCCTAAGTGCTCATCAAGACGAGTCGGGTGACTAAAACAGCGTGTGCCTATGTTGCACCAAACCTTAGATCCACTAGGTACTGCCAGGGTTCAGCATCAGCTCTATCATGGGTACTGCTCTCCTAAGTGCTCATCAAGACGAGTCGGATGACTAAAACAGCGTGTGCCTATGTTGCACCAAACCTTAGATCCATTAGGTACTGCCAGGGTTCAGCATCAGCTCTATCATGGGCATGGCTCTCCGAAGTCCTCATCAAGACGAGTCGGATGACTAAAACAGCGTGTGCCTATGTTGCACCAAACCTTAGATCCATTAGGTACTGCCATGGTTCAGCATCAGCTCTATCATGGGTACGGCTCTCCGAAGTGCTCATTAAGACGATTTAAATGACCAAAACCGCGTATGTCTGTGTTGCACCAAACCAGAATTCTACTAGGTAGTAGGTAGGTACTGCTACTACTGCCAGGGTTCAGTCAGGGTCATTTTGCTGTCTCATTTTAAAATATCACGAATGTAATTTTATTAGACGTTAATGCAATTGAGAGTAATTCTAATTAATTTTTTGAAACTTTAATGGCCATTGAAGTTAATCCGAATTAAAGTTAATCCGAATTAACTTCAATGGTCATTAACGTCTCAAAAATTTAATCCGAATTAACTTTAATCCGAATTAAATGGCTAATGGTTAATGGCCATTAACCTTTTTAATTGTTAATTTTTAATGGTTAATGGCATTAGCGTTCGGCCAACACTGAAATTAACTGACTATATCAAGTCAATGGCGGCCAAAAGATTGATTTGAACAGTGTAGAAATTGCTGTGTTACAGCTACTACTCTACACTGAGCATGGCCCAGTATGCCCTTGGACGGTTTTGAAAAATCTTCAACACAATAAAAAACTTATACTATCATCTAATCTCTTCAGTCACTATGAAAACCATAATTTATGTCTAGATAATTTGTGTCGCCTGTCGCTCCCCATAATCGGTAAGACATTGTTAAACATTAACAATGTCTTACCGGCTATAAACGTCATGCTAGACTATAAATACTTATAACAAGCGCCACCTAGTTATGTCGATATAAATAATAACGTAAATAGCAACATGATTAATATTTCAGGTAGCTGCGCGTGGGCAGATTTATTCATTCAATCGATTATTTATTATTAAGAAGTAACGGGAGTGGTAATTTCTCCGTACAAACGTACTCGACTGTTTCCTCCGTAGTTTTTGAAGCTAGAGCAATGATTTTTTCAACACAGATTATTATTAATATCTGTGTCGGACTGTTTCGCTTTTTTTGATATTTTTATTTTTAATTTACTAGGCCGCAAAGACAAGCATGGTAATGGCATATTAAAATTTCAACATGTGTCAACTGATCTTTCTACGAACTCAATTGTTACGCACCTCAATCAAGCTGGCCTATAAACTATAAGTGTCCATTGTTCTTCAACATGCAATCATCATAAACGGCTTTTCCCATTTCTACCCACCGGCGGTTACGGGCACCAGTATGTTTATAGATAAAGATAGTTTATTATTCAAGTAGGCATATTGATTATTACAATGCGCTTATGTAGTAAAGTTTAAAGCTACACCGGCTATAAACCTACAGCTTTGTCTCAAGATTTAAATCCCCCCTCAATTGGAGGAGGGTATCTCATATGGGACCGGCATCGGCAGGAAACTCGACGGGGCACATCTTTCCAAAACATTACATCTTATAAGAAAAAATACAATTTAAATTACTATATTCATGCAATTACCCCGATGATGAGGACTAGTAAATAGGTTTTATATTGTTTTTTTTTTATAACTTTTGTCTATGTTTTTCAGTAAAATCTTCTTCATCGAAGTCAGCTTTTCGTTTCTGCTCTCCTTAAGCTATCGAATTATATTTAAATGTCCACAATTCCCGGACATTTTGGTATTTGATCTCCGTAAGTCACTCTTATCTTGGTTTGTCACGTCTGACTTCTGGAGCATAAATGCAATCTTGGTTTCTGTGCAATTTTGGTTTTAAATATGTGGGCCTATATGTGACAATCATTCATAGAAAACGCCAATTGAAACTTACGCAATTTATGAAAATTGTCACGTGAGTTTTCGAAGCATAGAATATTCATTACATATTCTATCCCGATAATTTATTTCTATTTTTGTCGATATACCATTATCATCTTGAGGGCTACCTGATAATTATGCCATAGAAAAAAAAAGTTACGTACCGTTTAAAGATTCCATTATCCATTGAAACATTCGCCAGCCAGCCAGTAGTATATCTCAACGCCGTAACAACCGTTCCGTTGCGTTTTGCGCGGACATGCCAAGTCGTTATAGCGACTTATTGCCATCGTTCCTTCTCATTTTTACTTTTACGAGAATGCAGTGCTGGTCGTTCCTACTGGTTCTTTATAACCAATATAAAAAGACCTGGAAATCCGTCAGAACTTCATAATCTGAGAGCGCTTCTATACTGGTTTCTCTAGTCGGCACTCGCGGCAGAAATGCCTTGTTTCTAGGCACATAGAACACTTTATAAACGTGTTATCATAGAAATATGACGGCATTATTCATTTTGAGACCTGAATGTGCATTGTCCTAAAATATAGGTATCGTACCGCGAGGAGAGGCGATGTACAAAACACTACAAATAAGTGATGTATTGTGGCAAAGTCCGCGGAGTTTCAACTTTTAAATTTACTTGTCCATATTTTGTATGTGTAATTTCCTTCTTCATTTGTTTCATTTGCGTTATTTTTAAATGTAAAGCCTGACCAGGAATATATGATCATTGTCAAGAGGGCGCTGTTATTTTTATGTATAGGGTGACAGTTCAGTATAGTATGAAAATATTAGTTCCAGTGAAATTCTGCAACATGGCGCGTGATCATATTATTCCTGGTCAGGCTTTAGGACCTAATTGAAAACTTATTGTTAATAAATAAAATGTCCTGTTATTGGACATTCGCTTTGTAATAATAAATGGATGTATTAAAGTTACCAGTAAGCGCGTAACATGTTCATTACATATTCTATTTGTAAATATAAGGCGTTTTTCCTAACCGACATCTAGTAAGTGGAAACTTACATATTCCTGACCTCCTTAGCGCCTTCTACGTAAGTATAAAAAAACCGGCCAAGTGCGAGCCGGACTCGTGCACGAAGGGTTCCGTACCGTTATCTATAAAAACAGCATAAAAATCACGTTTGTTGTATGGGAGCCCCCTAAATATTTATTTTATTCAGTTATTTAGTATTTGTTGTTATAGCGGCAACAGAAATACATCATCTGTGAAAATTTCAACTGTCTAACTATCACGGTGTATGAGATACAGCCTGGTGACAGACGGACAGACAGGCAGACAGAAAAACAGACGGACAGTGGAGTCTTAGTAATAGGGTCACGTTTTTACCCGTTTTGTAAGGAACCCTAAAAATGGTTCATTCCTTTTGTTCCTTTGTTGTTATTTTTGTGAAATAAGTGTTCAAGCAAATTGACATCCACTGACAGATGTCATTATTCCTTTGATGTGTGCTCTAACCACAAAAAGCCGTGACCCGGCACAGTAAGTGTAATAACGACTTTCCCCCCTTGTGACAAAAATAGTACAAGTTACCCCACGGCTTTCTCACAATGTGGTTACAGTAAAAAAACATTCGGCGGCACTTTCAAAGCGTTATCGATGTGATAAAGAAAGGCATACAGCGTAACACAGGATATTATTAGATCTAGTGGAAAAAAGACGTAAGATGATATGATCTTGGTTTAGACTATGACGGTTTATGTTTGGAAAGGTTTAGTAGTAGTCCTTTCTTAGATTTTGGAATTTTGAGACCTATTTTACGTATCAAATTATAATTAGAAACTTTTGGTCTACACCATATTAAAGTACATTAAGATTAGAGCTAAGAATATTGTAATTCTTGTTCCTTATGAAAAATAAACAGTTTAAATTTTAAATAATAATTTTAGACTATGACGGTTTATGTTTGGAAAGGTTTAGTTAGTGCTTTCTTAGATTTTGGAATTTTGAGACCTATTTTACGTATCAAATTATAATTAGAAACTTTTGGTCTACACCATATTAAAGTACATTAAGATTAGAGCTAAGAATATTGTAATTCTTGTTCCTTATGAAAAATAAACAGTTTAAATTTTAAATAATAATTTTAGACTATGACGGTTTATGTTTGGAAAGGTTTAGTAGTAGTGCTTTCTTAGATTTTGGAATTTTGAGACCTATTTTACGTATCAAATTATAATTAGAAACTTTTGGTCTACACCATATTAAAGTACATTGAGATTAGAGCTAAGAATATTGTAATTCTTGTTCCTTATGAAAAATAAACAGTTTAATTTATTTATTTTTTACATACTGATACTCATAGTCATACTCGTTTATTCATAATATTCTTAAAATATTACATGTCAAACATCAGAATATAAATTATTATCATCACATAATTGATAATGAAAACAAATTATGTCTAGAATTAAAATTACAATAAATCATTATGTTCAGTAAATTAAAAATACATTATAAATAATTATGTCAAGATTAAAATATCATGTCATGTTAGTATATAGTTAGTACATAGGTCGGGCATGTCGAATAATTGCATTACAGTATAAAAAGTTTTATCAATTAGCCATTTTTTAAGTTTGTTAATATATGATGTATAAGCTAGCAAACCCTGTAAATAAAAACAATATAATGTGCAATTTAATATTATGTAACTTTATAATTTAATGTTTATATTATCTTTGAATATTTTGTATTTATGTTTGACATCTAAATGAGATGTACATTTATCAATTTTTTTTTTTTAAACTTTATTGCACAATATAACAAATAAAGTACAAATGGCGGACTTAATGCCTAAAGGCATTCTCTACCAGTCAACCACCAGGCTAAACAGAAACAGTGATAGGTGCAGGCATTGAACAAAAAATCAATGAATTATCTGAAATCAATGAATGAATTAATCAAATCAAATCAATGAATTATCTGAAATCTGAAATCTACCAACTACTAGGGCAGTGTTAATTAGGACAAGAACGTTTTCTTCATCAATAATATACCTATTCAATTCACATAAGCTGACCGCCTCGTGTCGTGGTACGAGTATAGGTAAAAGACCGATAACCTGTCGATAAGCCGTGATAACGGCTCGCAAACAAGGCGTTGCGAAACATTTACGTGTTATCTCATGTGAGTCATAAGTATTTATGGAAATTATATAGGTTAAATCGCCTAGCATGATTTAGAAATGTGATGCGGAGGGATGGAAGTCATATAAGAAAGGTATTAGGAACTGTCGAATAATCTTAGAATGAAGTCAAACCAAGGAAAATGTAATTGGACAGTGTGAGACATGATACGGAAATGAAGGATGTGAATATTAGATGACGGAGGACGATCCAAACTGGATGGGAAAAGGCAAACAAATGACAAATAGTTCGTACTTTCTAAGGTTAAACCAAAGATAGATATAACTCCGTAATAGATGGATACAGTCTAAGGAAAAACGTGCCTCGAAAATCAAGAAAATTTGATTCTCGTTCAGAGGGCGCTACTAGTTTTGGCCTACAGTCGTATAGATGGCGTTGACGGTTTCGTTTGTTATTTAACAATTTTATCGAATATCAGTGAAAGAACATGGGTCAAAATCATAAAAATAATTAATGCAAATAAAAAAAATCATTTATCTATATTTAAATACATTCTATCGTATTTTTATAAATCTTCATTTTTAGTTTTAAAGTATGTAGACAGATGGCAGTGAATTTACTGGAGTTACAAAATTTACTATGACAGTAACGCTCTAGTATCAGTTACTCTATGGTTAAACTTAGTCAGCCTTGCCAAGGTAATGGCACAATCATACTAAGTCGTTTTATATAATGTCGGCTGCCTGGCAAGTGGCAACCTCATAACATCGCATGGCATGGTGTGCTTGCACGTGTCTTTGTTTATTGATTTGTATTATTATCGAAAATACAAAAAAAAACGGTAAAATATGAGTCAGAAATAATACTTATGTCTTATATGTTTCGAGATTCATTTTACGTTAGAATACAATCATAAATGTTGAAAGTTTTCAAATCCTTAATACACCTTTCAAGTATATTTAGCACACGAGCTTATTTACATATGCTTACCGTAGGTGGGTAATAATAACCATAGCCAAGAAAGTCGTCAATTAGACAATAAATATTCAACGACAAAAGTACTAAAGCCTTTATAACAACACCGTATTGGCAACGCAGGTTACAAGGCCTGCAAGTAATCCAACGCTTACAGCACTAGGTCTGCAAGGCGACGATAAAACGCCGATAATGCATGCATTGTGCATATGGGACAAGCTTCGCAGGAAAATACATTCTCGGGACTTTATTGTGTTTCGTTGCATGATGTTCTTTGTTTTACTTTTATGTTAAATGTGTCAAGTTTGTAAGAAATCTAAGCGGCAATATTTTTCAATTTTAGTTTGTGAGACTTTCTGTAGTGTAGATACGAGTAGGTATTTTACACCGATTTTTACAATGAATCATTAAGTTAAGGGGATATGAAAATATTTAGTGATTAGGTAGGTGACCTCAAGTGAAAAAAATATATTGTAAAACTGGGAAAAAAATATTTCCACAAATGTTAGTAACACCTGGCGAGTGGCGACTTAGGAGCTTCCGGCAAGCTCGGCCGAATTCCACCTTCCCATACAAACGTAGTTCCGTTCTCATTTTAAAATAACGTGTTGGATTGTGATGAAACTTTGCACATACAATGAAATGAGGTATATCTAGGTCTGAAATTAGTTTAGGTATATAGCTCCAGTTTATACAACAAACGAAATAGAGCAAATACGAATAATGTATGAAATTCACTGTATTTTTTAACTATGGTATCTGAAGCTACATAAACTAATTACAGACATACCTTATTCTACTGTAAGTATAAAGTTCCAGTGCAATCTAGCTAGTCGTTTTTAAATGAGAGCGGAACTACGTTTGTATGGAGAACCGAGCTTGCCAGAGAGCCTTAGAATGTGGTTAAATGTGACTAAAATACCTGAAAAATCTGAAACATTTAGTTACATAAACGTTTAATATTTACATTTTTAATTCTTAAAAATACGATTCAAAACATATGTACAACCTAAACAGTCCATTCTAAAAATTTCACCTAAATAACCTCTCTGATCTTATAATTCAAAACAGGAAACTAACAACCATATTACAAATATTACAATCACTACATCCAAAGCGCCGCCACTCAGTATTGAAATGTATGCATTTATGGGTGCATTACAATCAATTGACTTGCAAGCCGCCATTTGCAAAGGTAATGCGAGCCATTTGATTCAAGGTCTTTTTGACAACGCTTCGATATTTGCAGGCAGGTGGCTTTTGTCGCGAAGTGGGTTTTCATTGATATTGACATCAAGTCATCTAATACGGCTACCACCAGTACCACTAGTCTGATATATTCTCCGGCGTGTGCGTATAGTACGAATTTTCTCAAATGATGTTTACGCCTAAGACCCTAATCTTTTAAACAAAAGCCATTTTCTTTTATGCGAGCGGTCGGCCATTGTGTCTGAGCTCGTGGCACGCGCTCGGCCATTCGCCATTCGGCCATTCGGCGATTCGATTCGGCTGTGTGAAGTATGTAGGTAAGTAGGTACTTGTGGTCGGGTTTTAGAAACATGATAATTTTATTCTAATACGAATGAAGCAAGTACACAGCTCAATAGGCACAAAAAGTATTCAAATTAGAATTATTTCAGCGCCGACTGTTTCACTTTGTTATCAAACAAAAATTATTTGCTAGAAAAATATTCAGCATTTCATAAAAAAATATATTCTTACTTTCAAAAAGTTCTCTAGCATTTTAAGTGTTTCATACAGACTTATAAAGTAGGTACATCAAAAAGTTTTATCACTTATTTGACTAGTTAATAGTTTTTATTCTAATAATGAATAAGTTTGATTGTAAAATCGAGCTTTATTCTCTGCGTAATATAATTTATTATCAAATGTATATTTCTTGAAT
This sequence comes from Cydia strobilella, assembly GCF_947568885.1. Lineage (NCBI taxonomy): Eukaryota > Metazoa > Arthropoda > Insecta > Lepidoptera > Tortricidae > Cydia > Cydia strobilella. Next base: position 20,486,453 of record NC_086044.1, read on the forward strand.
GTAGCTCAACTCTCAACTGCTGTTTTCATTTGTTTTGTTTATGAAGGACAACGCAATGTAGAAAAAGAAGTCATTTACGTCGTTTTTGATAAAGAAACGCATTGCATTCAAACTGCAATACCAAAAGCGACTTAAAGAGCTTCGATATAAGGTGGATATTACAACAAAATAGATCAGAGGTGCTTTATTATGAATGTCAGCTGTTTGTTTGGATAGCTTTTACGAGTCGGAAATACCTTGTTGCATTTTTTGCCCCTTTCGGGTTGCGTATTGGTGAAATTAAATCGTTTTATTATTTTATTAGTCTAGTAAAAAGCTCTGGATGTTTTTTCTACGTCGTTTTTGGTCGTTATTAAAATGGTTTTTGTTAGTATAATAACTGTGTTATTATTTCTCCTTTTCAAACTTATGTTAATGTTATTAGGAGCCGCGTAGATTTGTTTATATAAATAACTTTGACCTTTGTGTCGCTACTTGATATTCAACGAGCAACTCAATGATAACAAAACAATAACATTCTCATTCTGTACCGTTTTAGTAAAAAATAGTGTAAAAATAGTATAATAAAAGAATTTATATCAGTGAATTAGCTATGTGCGGAAATTAGGAAAACTAAAAGCAATAATTGCGTTATAACTCGACAACTCAACTCAACTACCTATTTCATATCTGTCATCATCATCATATACTTAAGAGTAAGTCTCTTGTCGGTGGAGCAATTTCCATGTTTCGCGGTCCTCTTGCCTTCTCTTTGACAGCCTGATACGACACGACGTTGAGTTTTTCCTTTATTTGATGCATGTACGCTCTCCTTGGTCTTCCCTCCTTCCTCTTTGCTTCAACTTTCCCTTCTATGATGTTTTTGATAAATTCGTCGTGTCGTATCAGGTGCCCAAGCATCTTTCCTCTTCTATTATCTATAGTTCTTAACAAAGTCCTCTTTTCTCCTACTATACGTAAAACCTCTTCGTTGGTTTTTTTTTCAGTCCAACTGATCTTTGCCATTCGACGCCAGCACCACATCTCAAAAGCCTCCAGCCTCTTCCTATCACGTTGCCTCATTGTCCACGTTTCGCTTCATATCTGTCAAATGTCAATTAACTGTCTGTCTCTCGTATAGCCACCAGATGGGTGCCACTGCAAAATAAGAGGATACCCATTAAAAAAACTGGCCAAGTGCAAGTCGGACTCGCGCACGAAGGGTTCCGTACAACGGCAAAAAAATCATGTTTATTGTACGGGAGCCCCCTTAAATTTTTATTTTATTCTGATTTTAGTACCTATTTGTTATTATAGCGGCAACAGAAATACATCATCTGTGAAAATTTCAACTGTCTAGCTATCACGGCAGACAGACAGGCGGACGGACATCGGAGTTTTAGTAATAGGGACCCGTTTTTACCTTTTGGGTACGGAACCCTAAAAATCATGATCACGTATCAAATAAATAAGTCTCAGTCAAACCGACAAAATAAATGCATTGTCATATTTGAACCATTCTCTTTTTGAGACATCAAAAGACCGAGATACATATTTTTAAATCAATTCTTTACCTGGACGGCGAGGGATGAGAGAGGTTTTTATGAACGCCGCTTAGTAATTTCATCCAGGTAGCTAAGCCGGTATTTTACTCGGTTTGAGAGGAACAAATATTCTTAAGGTGTACTCGTAATCTGTGGTTACTTGGTCAGACTGTTGGGGATTAAATGGTCGGTTTTAGATAACAGGTTGTAAAATGTGGGTTAACTGTTCTTATAAAATTAATTTCTTAGTTCTTCTTCTACTTAGCGTTATCCCGACCTTTGCCATCTCAATTTCAATTTCGAGAATTAATTTTTACTATGAAAAAAAAAACATAAGAACTAAGGTAATAAGTAATACCTAATAAAACCGGCCAAGTGCGAGTCGGACTCGCGCACGAAGGGTTCCGTACCATTACGCAAAAAACGGAAAAAAAATCACGTTTGTTGTATGGGAGCCCCCTTTAAATATTCATTTTATTCTGTTTTTAGTATTTGTTGTTATAGCGGCAACAGAAATACACCATCTGTGAAAATTTCAACTGTCTAGCTATCACGGTTCATGAGATACAGCCTGGTGACAGACGGACAGCGGAGTCTTAGTAGGGTCCCGTTTTTACCTTTTGGGTACGGATCCCTAATAATGTAATTAAGTTACCGAAATATATTTAATTAAAATAACAATTGAACTTCGCTTCTTCTCGAGCTCACATTACGCAAGTCACATATACAACATGTAACATAAACAAAAGAACACCTGAAAGTATAGTATTCAGTTCCGAGAATAGAGTCCAATCTGTATTCGACTGTGTTTAGCACTGTTCTGTATTTAGTGGAATTTCTAGACGTTATTCTTTCAAATTCTCTGTTATATCACTAGCGAGCCGCCCTGGCTTCGCACGGGTTACACAAAATCTTAACAAATTATACACCTAAAGCTTCCTCAAGAATCACTCTATTGATAAGTGAAAACCGCTTGAAAATCCGTTCAGTATAGTTTAGTGTTTTATAAGGTGTAGTGATTCCCAGTCTCAAAATGCACACACTCGCCACTGTGTAATATATAATATGTGGTTTTCCGTCATAAACGGGTTCTTATGCTCCATGTGCATAGGACACTTTTCTAATGGAAAGCCACATATATTAGATTCGATTGGAAAGTGATAAATACAGTTCAAATTTAAAGAGACGGAAACATAACATTTACAGACTTTTAAATAAGCTATCTGACGAGGTGCTACATACATATAAGTCGTCTGAACAAGCTAAAATAATAACTACAGTAATATTCTACACGTTGTATATCCCTGCAAATATATATTTTCTCTTCTCTTAAATATCATCTCTTAAATATTACCCTCCCGTAAAACATAGAATAAAGTGTGAGACTAACTTACTCCTAGCACCTAGACTACCTAGACTCGAGCAGCGGCGTAAATTCCTTAGGTACACTTTAGTTTAGTGTATTTATCCGCTCTAAGCCCGCTCTTGTTTATATCTTTATACTCTTGGCGGTTGTGACTATAAAACTATTGGTTTATGGATTAAAGAACAAATACGTGATCAAATTGTGGTATCGGAATATAACGTAAGCATGCGTGGCTCACTCCGCGATTTCTTCGCGTCGCTACAAGTACATGCGGCCCACACCAATTTTGGTGTCTAGCCATAGTAATTGCCGCGCACCGCTAAGGAACGGATGCAGCACGCGCTAACGTCGTTATATCTGTCGTAATAGATGCGTTTTATTAGAGAGTGAATCTTATGTACCTAGTACTATTATTTATTCTCTGACGTAAATAATTAAAATTCTCGATAATAATGGAACCGAGATTTTGACAGCTTCTTAGCTTAGTCGGTAATGACCGTGCCTACGGAGCAGGTGGTCCCGGGTTCGAATCCTGGTAAGGGCATTTATTTGTGTGTTTATCAGAAATATTTGTTCCTGAGTTATGGATGTTTTCTATGTGTATAAATATAAACCGATCTGTCAATTAAAAAAGCAGTTACTGTCTGGGATGGGAAAAATACTACACAACTCCCATTTTGAATTATCGAAGTGGTTCTAAGTTAATGTAAACAACTGTCAGATTTAGAAGTTCCTCTATTTTGAAATAAAGTTGAAAATCTGTATCACGCATACATTTAAAATGCACACAAACAACCGTCAAATATAGAAGTTCCTCTATTTTGAAATTATGTTGAAAATCTGTGTTATGCATACAAAATGCATTGTGTTAACTGTAAAATTAAAAGTTACGGAAATTTAAAAGTTGTCACTAACAATATAACAATGAACAACGTTCAGTTTCATATTTACATTTTCAACGACAAATCCTTCTAATTTTCAGATTCCATTATACCGTTTGTATTCTCATTTGCGTTAAATCCTAGGTATTTACTTAACATTATTTCTAGTCCAGATACTATTTTTGAAAAACACTGCCTTTGTTGCCAAAATGTATACCAAAAGCTACCAGCATTCAGAAAATGCCGTCCCGAACGTAGAAAACACAGAATAAACTATTCCCCACAAATCCGGGTTGCATTTGTCCTATATTTGCGCACGCATTGTCACCCTACTGCATAAAGGAAGTACATTTATCCCGCGTTTTGTTTCAGCTTAGCCGATAAAGTATAGTGACAACACGCACGGCCTTTCGGGGACTCATCACTTTTTTTCCTGTCGGCACTATGTTATTGTTGAGCATGAATATTATTTAAATATAGGGTGTGTTGTTTAACATATTTACGGGCGTGTTTTGCGTAGGTGGATACTCAAGGTGATATATTGTGTACGTCAGGGTTTGACTTGAATTTTACGCATAAGTTGAAGATAGTAGGAGACTCTAGATAGCATGGAGCTAATGCTTTTTTTTATGAAACTTGTTGAGTCAATTATTTGCTTATTAATATATTATTATTACGAGCCTATTGTGTCCCACTGCTGGGCAAAGGCCTCCCCCTCTTCTTCCAGTCCTCCCTACTTATTAAATCCTAAAAAAATATTATACTTTTTGCATAAAATGTGTAAATTGAATGCTTCTTCATCCGCAAACGAAAAGAAATAAGGATATAATTTCAATCATAAATCTGTGTTTTGCCGAAAAATAACAAAATAAGAGAAATACAACTTTTTCCATTTTCAAAAAAGCTTTTTTACTCGTTTGTCTTTAAACTCATATGTCTCGTTAGATACGTATATGTGACTATGTATTTGCAAACACAAAACCACACTTTACTATGTTTACAAACAGAGACCCGTACAACGTAAAACTTGGTCACAATTAACCGGCACTGCGTAACGGTCGATATTGGCAAAGAGATTTACGGCCTATAACCGGTAGTGGACCGGTTGTAACCGCTTTCGACCCGGTTATGATCGGTTACGTGCCGAACGGGGTGAAAGAGCATTGTCGCCTAGTTTTAGGGGTACTAATTTAGATGCTGCTGGTTTCATAACATGTATACGGTTCAGAGGCGTTTTGTCGAAGGCTCAGTTTCATTTATCTATAAATCGGTCGATATATTAAGCGGGATTTACATTACGAAATTAGTGGCGTGAAATTAATGTCGTGACAGTAGTTTTACCAACAGTTTCACGTGTAATTGATTTCACGCCACTAATTTTGTAATGTAAATCCCGCTTTATAGTCTGCGTGGACTTCTGTATGCGGTAAGACGGTTAAACGACTAGTGAAACTCATAATGGCATGCGATTTAGAAATCACACGCACCCCGTATGCGGGTCCTATCGACCTAATCCTAACTAATTTTACACCGATTAACACAAAGAGTGTGGAATGCCACTATAAACGTAGGAATTTGAACTTTGGGTTGGCATTGGCTCCAAGAAAGACTGACTACAAGAAAGGCTAAAAAATTAAGCATTTTAAAATAAAACAGTTGGCAAGATCGATAACTTCCAGATACGCTTTCTACTTCTAATACACATAGCCAGATAACCGTTCCCCGCTGCAAGAACCATAAACATGTTACCTGACTACAATAATATAAGTGCACGCTTGCGGTGGCTTTATAACTTTTATATCCCATTGTTGCGGGTCGTGCTGGGTCTGCTAGTTGCGTAAACAATGCCAGGCAATCGACACGGTTAATATAATGGAGAACTCTAGACTTAAACATATTAAATATATTTAGAAACGAGTCACTCACGAATTCACGCAGTTTACGCTGCTCCTAGCCGGTCCTCGCGAGTGGAGCTAAATTATGTTAGAGCTTTTAAATATTTTTAACAGTGGTTTGTGTGTGAATTTTTACACGCAAAATAGGCACATTGGATGTCGAGTTGCGGAAAATTCCCAGCAAAACTAACTAACTAACAGTGGTTTATGTTCCTAATAATGACTTAACTAGCTATTTTATAAATGCGATGATTCTATTTGCTGTCTAATTCTACAAAATATCACAATGAATTATTGATAAATTAGTAGTTGTTACTATAGATATATAAGTAAGCTTAAGTAAATACGTTAAGGACGAGAAAATACGTTATTCAATGATAATATGGTTTTCATAGGGTGTGGTGCCGTGACCAGGATATCAAGAAGAGGTAGTGATTACTTATTTTATTTTATTTTATTTATAAGCTTAATATTGTTTAGGAAATGAAACTGGAAATTACCTTTTTACCACACCAACAACCAAACCTAAAACTAAGTATATCATCATCATTATATATGTATTTAAGAGTTAAGACTCTTGACGGTGGAGCGATTTCCATGTATGTCGGTCCTCTGCTTTCTCCTTGACAGCCTGATACAAAGCCTACCAAGCAGCCTGTTAAGTTAAATGAACATAATTTTTATTTGAGTGGTGATAGTTTCTGATGTGGCTTTCAGTCGTTTTAAATTAATTTTCATTATATCATATAACTACAGCTCTATTAATATTGGAGGCATCAGTTATAATGATTGTTTATTTGATTCAATGTAATGCAAACAAGCGTTAATGTACAATAAACATATTAACGTTAATCGAAACAGTAATTATTACAATTACGCATATAATTTATAAATAATTAATTGAGTTCTCGTGAGATTACTTTTTTTAGTATCCCATTTTCGTTTTTTGCCTATTTTAGTATCCCATTGTCCAGCAAAGGACTTCCCTATTTTTGTTCATTTGGTCCTGTCGATTTTTATGATTAAGTATTATCACTCATTTATTTTCATTCCTGTTTAAAGAAGAAGAAAAAAAGATTTTACGAAATATCCCAATCACTGAAAGATTATTTGAGACACTCAAAAGTAAACTAGCCGGAGCGTTTAACATTCGAATTTCAAACAAAGTTTCGCAACTCATTCGAAACGTTCCCATTTACAAGCAACTAAAATCCTGAATGGATTCCAATTAGTGTGTATTCCCACTTCTCAAACGAGAGACGTGTTTTAAAGCCACTATAGACTGATCCATAATGGGACCAAGTGACCACTATATGGGACCTCTATTTAATTATTTGTTAGGGGCTGCATCGTCACCCAAACATTTGTATCACTGCGACCATTTCGGGTCTATTGTAATCGCCACATTTCTCGGTCTAGTAGAGAACGTGCAGAAATATATGAAGCAGAATGCGCTTCTGTGTCAGGTGACGCTTGACACGATTGTTCTTTGAATAGTACTAAGCTGATCTAATGCCCTAGCCACGATATTAACTCCTGGCTACCGCCCAAGAAGAGAGGTAGAAAAGACGGCTCCAGCGGTCCAATTCGCTCTCTTCTGCGTTCATACGGAGTAACCTACTAAGCTACTTCTATATCACTAATATGTAGTAGAGCATATGCACGAGTTATAGAAAAGCACTTTCATCATCTTCTTAACATTGTCCCGGCTTCCGACAAAGTCCATCTGAGCTAAACTTTGCACAGACTTGAATAGAACAAAGTGAGCCCGCATTATAAACGTAAAATTTTATATAAATTTGTCAATTATGACGTTGCCACACTTTGTCATTGCAAATACCATACAATTAGCTTGGTTCAACTCTATTGATATGTAACCGTTGGTAATATCACGCTCATCGGGCCCCTATTCTCGATCGATCGACAGATGGCCCGACCAATCATTAGTAATGAGATACGCGCATTGTTAGCGTGTGCTCATCGACAAATGTCGATTTATGGCAGGTTTTGATTAGGGACTGTACGTACGTGAATATGTTTACATTTTCGCCTTATTACAAAGGAGTAAGGTGCACAAATGTAAACATTTTTATGACCGCGAAATACTGTACTCGTAGGAGCCATATTGATTTGTGAAATTTACTGTGGAAAATCATAAGCGGAAATTTTAACTAGGGAACAAGTCAGATTATTAAGGTCTTAATATTTTGATTTGTGTAGTTTTTAAGTAAAAGCATTACTAATATGTACTGTTTCTGAACGCAACCATATATATGACCGAATGGTTTTATTCCTGTATCCAATCACTCTTTTTTCTCAACAACTCCCATGATTAACATCGCTCTGTGTTCATTTAATGTTTTAGTGAAAATACATAGTTTTATTTTAATGAAAAGTGACTTTTACTCATCCGCTATGTACATATGTAAACTGAAATAGATGTCATATGGGGCATTTTCTATTGCAAGGGACCTTATTGTCGATGGCGCTTACGCCGCACAGCGTCGCGCGGCATTGTATTTATATCGGAGCATCGTTTATAATGGCGTAAGCGCCATCGACAATAAGGTCCCTTTTTATAGAAAGTACCATATATACGTAAGAAAAAGTGACCAAGGCGTCCAATATACAGGGCTGGGCCAAGCTTTTTCTTGCGTATGGAATTTATTTCTGTCTATAGTCAATTTTAATCACTTTTAATAATATTAATAAACATTCTGGAATACTCACAATTTCTGAATCCTTGTAACTAAGGTTTTCGTTTTGTACTTATAAATGACTTACCTGTAAAAGAAAAATAATTTTATTAAGAAGACGAACAGTGTAGTTTAATTAAAAAGTTTATCTTAAATTTTAGCTATACCTGTATATAATCAACTAATCATACTATGCATGTCTCTCGTCTGAAATGTGTATAATGTTTAATTAACATATAGCCTGGCATAATTTATTCTAAGTGCTATTGTAATTAAATCAAATTAGGTTACATTATGAATGTATGCTATGTAAAGAGCTCTTAATATTACTACAATATGGAGTATTAAGTTGACAATCGGATGCGAAGTGCAGTTTGTTACTGATGCAGCGTTGCGTTTATACTCGTTGCGTTTATAATTGAATATTATAACAATATCTAAAATTATAAAAATGATAAAAAATACCTGTTTCAAAAATATAGTTTTTTTAGTAACTTCCAAAATGAAAAAAAAAAAAAAACATTTCAGACTTTTGTATTGCCGCTGCGTTTTACGTAAGCAAATAACTCGCGAAACGGCGCGGCGCGGCGGGCCCACGGCGTTCGCGTTCGCAACGAGACCGCCCACACAGGACACTTCTATAGGTAGGTATCAAAGGATTGATTCACCCCGCGCCGCATCGCTTCGCGTTCGCGTGTTGTTCGCCTATTAGGTAGTACGCTGCGGTATGCAATGGGTTGCATATAGACATTCGATGCTGAAAACAAACTGGATCGACTGATGCCATTAATAAAAACGTCATCTAGCCTATTCCATTGTAGTTGTTGCCGCATTGCTGTCGCAATTAGAACATTCAATCCGTCACTCATAGTTGCCATCCAATTGTTACCTTTATATAGCTTAGTTTTCTAAAAACATGTTTAATCGCTTTAAGATAACCTATTTTTATTGTAATTACACGAAATAAAACGAACGAACGAAATGCTTTGTTAGTTATCGCTTATATTTTTCTTTTAATCATCGTAGTAGCAAATTGTTATGACCTTTTGTTTAATATATGAAGGAGTAATTACTACCTGATCTAGAATATTCTTGTTTCAATTGGACAATGGAAAATAACTAAAAAAACAATTGTAAGAACGAAATAGCTTAGAAACATTTAAACAAATAAAAGTGGCTGATAAATAATGCATATAGATATTTGTACATTGTACTTGTATATTTTGTTTTTATTGTGTGTGTACAATAATGTGTTTACATACATGCATACATAATAATTTTATGATGTCCGAATGTTGTACAACATCAATAAATCTAAATAATATAATAACCTTAAACAATTCTAACATAGATATTCAAAATTCGAACTAGACCACACTTGGACACACATACTTACTTTTTTCGCGCTACAATATTGCCCTGCTACCTCGTAACCAGAGATCCCTATCGCCATTTTCACCGGTCACTGGGCCGGCAGCCATTTTTTAGCGCCATTTGATAGACGCCGATCGGCGGGCCGCTTGATAGACGCCGATCGGCGTTCGGCGTAATTGGCCTTTGTCCGCCGCGGACGGGCCGGCAATATTTGCAAGATTAATGTGTTTGAAGTATTTTTACTGCAGTTGTGTGTGTTATCAAACGGCATGTTATAGTCACGGTTGTTTTTTAAATTGGTACTAGGTGAAATTTTTAACGCTAAAATATTGCAAAAAAAAAGCGTGATTACTTATATTATTTAACCATAGATTTTTATACTGTGTCAAAAATACGTTATATTTTTACATGTTTATATGCATTAAAGTGACACATATACAGGGTGGCTAAAAAATAAGTGGATTCCCGTTGCCAGGGAGGTTTTGGGATTATACTGAGCCACTTTTACTATTAGGCCAACTACGAAATTGCGAAAAAATGTACCCTCCCATAGAAAATAGGCCAGCCAAAATGTATGAAACAGCTAAAAAAAATTCGCGATTTCGGGGTCGGTTCCATATTAAAAGTTGCTCAGTATAATCCCAAAATGTCCCTGGCAACGGGAATGCACTTATTTTTTAGCCACCGTGTGTAATTTTTTTAAATTAATTTTATTAAGTACATGATTTTAAAAATTTGCATTTCTTTGTGACAAAACATGTATAGTATAGTAGTTTTGATATCGCAAGTTAAAAATATTTGTAACCGTTTGAAAAATGTATATAATATAATATAATATGATGCATGGTCATTATAAGCAATGTATTAGGGATAGCTTTAAGCCATAGTAATTAAGTTAGATTTAAGTTATATTGCATTGCCCTACAGGGCTTCATAGCTGAACCAATAAATGTACCAACTTGTATACCTATGACAGCAATAAACACACTGATTACTGATTACTGATTGCGTGTCCTTTTACATAAAAAAATATAGATGTTAGAAAGACCTATATGCAAATGCCTAAGAATCGTCCTTGATACCGTAGGCAATCGTTCAATAGAAACATTACACATAACTCTATTTGCGTGCAGAACGAATCGTGCGCATAGTGTAAACAACGCATTAGTCACCGTAGTCAATGACTACTGCGGCGGCAGCACGGTCGCATTTTTATCGCTTCTCACCATGCCTGTCACGTTCTGACAAGTATGTAAGTGCGAAAGTGACGGGCATAGTGACAGGCGATAAAAATGGAACCCGCTGGTCATTAGATCTTGGCAGTATGCCTGTATTAGGTAGAGTTAGTAGTAGTAGGCTGACCGTGGGATTCTTTGTCGTTTTTTTTGTATTACAAAGAACTCTACCGAGCAAAATATGAGGTTTTTTATCAGTCTTGTGTATAAAAAGCAAGGTGGGGAAAACCTGCCAATGCCCATTTTTAAGGATATTCCAATTTTTTGCTAATAAAGAAGAAGAAAACCGTGCCACAAGTTTTATTTAAGTAAAATGACTAAATAAGTAACCACATCCAACGCAGAGAGGAATCTACACTGTTACGTTTATAGCTAACTAAATTATCCTATATCAATAAAAAAGGACAATGTTAGGTATCCCTTAGTATATATGTACCTGTTAAAAGGTAACATAAATTATACCTAGTCATGTAGATGAATAACCAGGTGCATGTTAAATAAGCATAGTCATCCAACCTGAGTCATTGTAAATTAAATAATTTGCACCAATTATTAAATGTGACTAACACAGTTTGTATGATGCTTTGAATTTTAGCACTATCGAGTAAACTGTCGTGTGAAAATGAGTTGTGTCGCGTGAAACTGTTTGAAATTGAGTCGCGTGTCGCGTGAAACTGTGAAAATGAGTCGCGTGCCGCGTGAAACTGTGTGAAAATGAGTCGCGTGTCGTGTGAAACTGTGTGAAAATGAGTCGCGTGTCGCGTGAATCTGTGTGAAAATGAGTCGCGTGTCGCGTGAAACTGTGTGAAAACCAGTCATTAAAAATATTAAGGTCAGGAAAGACCTAAACTACTAAATGTCTAACATAATCCTTAAGTTAATTAACTTGAAAGCTGCCAACCCTAAGAACGCGTAACTTTAGCCAGGGTCGTCACAAGTTAGATTGGCCGACCAAATTACTTCAACTCGTAAAAACTACTTTAAAACTCTTCTAAAGGAAATGACAATAAAAAGTTTCACATTTCAATGCGATAAAGACGACGATGGCAGCGACACGGAATGGTAGATTCGTGGATAATTGGATATATGGAATATATACGAGTAGGTAGTTCAGCGGTAGTAATGGTTACCTATACTTATAGTCCCAAAATTTGCCGTAAAACTCGATAGATGAGAAATTATTTCGATGAGAGCATTTAGCCCACATTGATACTTGTGACAGTATTGATTTGACCTTAATTAAGACTTTATAAGGCAGAGGGAATATATTTCCCACCTAATTTTGAACTTTATTTCAAAGTGATAAGGTTCATTTTTGCATTATTCCTGACACCCTTATGCCTTAAGGGACCTTGACTTTGACCTGAAAGATAGGTACCTAATGGGTGATTGATCTGTTTAACAAAGTTTTGTCCCTTAGGTTTCTTCGTTGTTACTTACATTAAGTTAAATAAATGTCAACTGAATTTAAAATATTCAAAATACACGATTAAAATATCACGCATGGCGAATTTAGTATTCTACTTTAAAAGCTGAATCGGATATTAATAACATTTTACTATTCCATGTCACATTATGATATTGCATATCAATTTACAGCCCCAAGTCAAAAGAAACTTATCCCTTTGGCACAAAGCTATAAAAAAAACTACCTAAATTGGCACATATATAACCACAATTCGCGACAACCCTCCGTTTTTTTGCCACTAGGGCTGCCACCCTCCGCCAAATTTTACAATAACAATTCACACAATGAGATAAGTAAAAATACGACCTTGTTAAACCGTAAAAAGTAATAATGGGGAGCAGAGTCAACAGTGGCAGACACCTCGAAATTATGCACGGCCTGTTATAATATACGGTTCGCATATGACATATTTGGCTATCATAAAAAAACCGGCCAAGTGCGAGTCGGACTCACACACGAAGGGTTCCGTACCATTAACGTGCATCGGCACTTACCATCAGGTGAGATTGCGGTCAAATGCTTGCCTTTTTGTAATAAAAAAAAAACTATAAAAACGGTCACCCATCCAAGTACTGACTTCGCCCGACGTTGCTTAACTTCGGTCAAAAATCACGTTTGTTGTATGGGAGCCCCATTTAAATCTCTATTTTATTCTGTTTTTTCGTATTTATTGTTATAGCGGCAACCGAAATACATCATCTGTGAAAATTTCAGCTGTCTAGCTATCACAGATCACGAGATACAGCCTGGTGACAGACGGACGGACAGCGGAGTCTTAGTAATAGGGTCCCGTTTTTACCCTTTTTGTACGGAACCCTAAAGTATATCGTAAACGTAATTACAATAGCACTTAGGATCTTTTTAGAGTAAACTAGTAAATTGTCACAGTCCACTTCGCTCACCCTATTTTTTAATAATAATTCTTGACTCTTGCATTGATCAAAATACAAATCCGTTTTGCCAGCCCTAGGGTAGGGTTGTTGAAAAAATGAAATATTGTTATTGCTAATTACAGTCGCGCAATAATTTTTATTAAGGTTATTTTATAAATGACCGGTTTTTGGGAAATAAATTAGCTACATTTGGATTAAAGTATTTAAGATATTATGAAACATTACTAAAAAATATGTCGAAACAACACTAATTTCATCGAAATTCTGGAAAAAAATTTAAGTCACTCGTACAGTCTGCAGATTAAATAATACATTTTAAGCCATGTTTTCATTTCATAGGTAGGTTCATTGCACTAGTTTCCGTCCATGCTCTAGTTTTCGTCCACTTGACAGATTAGCAAATAACATATTTCACTTTTAATTTTCTACTTGTGAAGTATCATTGTGTAGATATATTGTTTAGACATTAAGGATTGCAATAAAAGTCCATCTTTGTGCAGCAATGTAGATTTATATTCAAATTTCGTCAAGTGGACGAAAACTAGCGCAATGACCCTATATGACATTTAGTTTCTGAAAACATATAGTATATGTTTTCAGAAAATTTGGAATTTTTAATCGTTCGAAACTTATTAACGCCAGTGTAGGTCACATATTACAAAAACAAGCAAACAAACTAACACCTTTCATCAAAAATCCGTATGTCAACTGTTTAATTGGTATATCAATAACAGAGAAGAATGAGCAATAACCCTATTCAAATAATGTCTCGAACTGTCCAAGTTGCCAACTTAACGGTATCAAGTCAAAACAGTCCAGTGAAATGTTTGAATTCTTTGACGCGCCGCTTATTGACCGAACTTCATTATTTCATCACGCTCAAGATGTTTGCGTGAAGCGTAAACACTTGCTCAACCAATTCCTCGGAACGTCACGTATGAGCTAAACTTTAATTCCAACAGCCTACAACAAACTGCTACTAATTAAAATCAACCTAATGTTGACCTTACATCTTTAATAACTACCTATGTGGAGCAAAAAGCTTAAACTGGTCTGCTTGAGACAACAACATGTTAGGCGATAGGAATAACCGAACGTTCGACGACCTATTCAAAACTAAACCGCATCAAGTTCAAGTTCAAACACGTTCGAAATTTAATTTTAATACCACGTGATTAGGTTTAAATTGGCTAATGTTTTCTCTAGAGCTTCGTGCTCTTTTATTTTAAATCTGTGTTCTAAATTCAAATTCAATTAAATATTCGATTGCGCTCGGTAGTTGGACGATTCATTCCAATTTTGAACTGAAGGGTGTGAAGTGTGAAATAAAATAAAACGGTTTTTACTGAACTGATTAGGAAATTTGAATTTCATGAATAACTTATAAATCTTATAATAATATGTATGTTGAGATTGTTGAGTATGTTACTTGAATGGCTAGCTAAATGGTTTCAGTATAGGTAGCTTACAATACCTACATTAAATAAATAAATATTATAGGATATTCTTACACAGATTGACTAAGTCCCACGGTAAGCCCAAAGACTCAAGGAGGCTTGTGTTATGGGGACTCAGACAACGATATATATAATATATAAATACTTAAATACATAGAAAACACCCATGACTCAGGAAATAATATCTGTGCTCATCACACAAATAAATGCCCTTACCGGGATTCGAACCCAGGACCATCGGCTTCGCAGGCAGGGTCACTACCCACTAGGCCAGACCGGTCGTCAAAACATTATTTGTTAAAAGCTTTGAAGATACCAAATCGTTCACTGCCTACAGGAAAAAAAAACTTAATTTTATAAATAAAGAAGACAAGTCTATGTCAGCGAGTTAATTTTGATATATTTTCGTTTCTATACTACGTCGGTGGCAAACAAGCATACGGCCCGCCTGATGTTAAGCAGTCTCCGCAGCCTATGTACGTCTACCTTTTTTTTTCCTTTTTTTTTTGCTTTTTGCTACATTTGTGCTTTTTTTTATGTTGCCTTTGGTTATTTTTGTACAATAAAAGTATTGGGTAAGGGTATTAATATTAAATCAATCAGCAATTTCAGCATTTTCAGCATAGACAATCAATCAAACACTTTTTAAAAGTATAACCGCAATTTTCCGTCCGCTGTAACCGCTAATCCAAATCTAAGCTTACTACGAGCTACGCTCCAAGTACAATACTTAATTCTCAGGGAACACCAGTTTAAAATGATCTCCGACAACGAACAATTTTAACACATCCGTAGGTCCCAATAAACTGGAACAGGAAAGGCGTTAGTTGAAATGAATGCAGGTCCAGTCAGTCCTCAGCCATCAAACGCAACGCAACCCATCATTATAGACCGAGGCAATAATTACTAATACGGACGCAAGTTACGGATTGGGAATAGAACGGCTGCGGACAGTCAAAACGTGGTAAATGATATTTACAAGCGCAAGCAGTTGATGTGTACCTAAACTTACTGATTAGTTTTACCTAATCTTTAGGGTTCCGTACCCAAAGGGTAAAACCGGGACTCTATTACTAAGACTCCGCTGTCCGTCTGTCTGTCACCAGGCTGTATTTCATAAACCGTGATAGCTATTAGCTACAGTTGAACTTGTCACAGATGATCTAGTTCTGTTGCCGCTATAACAACAAATACTAAAAAGTACGGACCGCTCGGTGGGCGAGTCCGACTCGCACTTGTCCGGTGTTTTAGAGAAAATATATTACTAGAGTCGAACCACAAATTATGCACTGACGCTCCACAAAAACACTACTATGCAAATTTTTACCTAAATTTTCTTCCTTTCAAAGTCAGGTTCCGTAAGAAAAGTCTGAAAGCTAGCAAAAAGTATTTGTAATTACAATTTTTTAAGTAAGTGAACGTTCCCACGAAATACGATTAAATCAGCAAGTATGCATAACTAATTATGAAATAACGAAGAATGTTATTACAGTACAACCAACAAGGGTCAGGTTCACACTGGTTTTAAATTACCTTCGTCTTTCGTAGATATAGGTATAATCTACTGTTTGTTTAGGTCAAATGTTATAAGCCGATTAAACTATTATCCGATTAGGTTAACATTAACTTGCGCTACAAAACGAAATCTCATTGAAAAGACATATAATACGTATGTTAGGGCACTGACTGTACTTTACTTTAAGCATTTAAACTCAAGACGGTTCTAATTTCTAATTCAAAGTCGATGAAGTGGTCCATACAGATATTTCATAAAGGGCTTTGACCGCATTTTACCACCAACTGGAGACTAGACGATACCAGAACTATTGTATTGTAGTTCGCCTTTGTACATCTTATAATTTGTGCCATGTAATTTTTAATATGTATTTTTTTACAATAAAGAGTTTACTACTCTACTACTATTGCCAATTTGCCACCAAATTACCTATACTAAAATCGAAATTTCGATTCGGTAGGTTCAAAATAATCAAAACAAAAACTTTGTTACACACCTTCCATCGCTAGTTAAATAAAATCTCGTAAAAGCACTTACTAGGTTTTGATACAGCGCAACTAGATATCAGAGGCGTGTCGTGATACGTTAATGGCAGCTCTCTTTGTTCGACGTGAATTTGAATTAAGAATGTAACGTATTATAAAACGTAACGGATTCGGAGCGTTCCGTTCATTATTTGATTTAACGATACAAAAAGTGCTTGTAATGGGAAACTAATTATTTTCTTTTTTTAATATTCTGGACCAACTATGTATAACTATAACTTGTATTATTAGTACTTTTATATTAGATATCAGTATTTCGAGGCGGTTATTAGTTATCTACTATGTATACGGAGTAGTTAAAAATGTTATGTATCCCTGTATCAAAGAAACTGACAGTGACAGCAATAATGCAGGGACGCGTAACCTTTTTAATTAGTTGAAAGCATTTTTAAGTGTAATTCTTATCACTAAAGTATGAATATAAATGAATATAAGTGAGAGCGCATTAACAAACGTCATTTCCCTATCTCTGACTATAAAATGATTCGTGGAAAGAACAGTTTCTAAGCAGGATAATGCCCAACGTAAATTGAGCTCTGGTTATTTGCAGTGGTAACCAATGTTGGGGTCACTTTTTAATTGGTTTTTGGTAATATTGGAGCTTCTTAGGGCTAGTTACGTAACGAATGGGTTGTGATAAACGCAATCAAATACGATCGGGGAGATAATAATTAAGGCGTCTAATGGTAGTAATAAAACTATAAAAAATATTAATATGCTAATTGGGGCATTTTCTATGAAAAGGGACCTTATTGTCGATGGCGCTTACGCCGCACAGCGTCGAGCGGCATTGTATTTATATCGGAGCATCGTTAATAATGGCGAAAGCGCCATCGACAATAAGGTCCCTTTTTATTATAAAAAATATCACAATTAATGGTATATTCGGGTTGTAGGTTTATTACATATCAGTTTTTGTTATTTTCTTCTGCTCACCGAGCCAGGCGCTTTAATAAATTATTACTAGATGAGAACCCGGCTTCGCCCGGGTAAGATAAATAAAATTAATATTTATTTTGAATTAAGTATTATTTACTTTTAGACTAACAAACCTTCATCAATGCGGTTACCTACCTCATCTCCGAAAACTTTAAATTCAATTATTAAAACCTAGAAAATCTTTCCCCTATGTCCAGTTTCATTGCCTGGACCTACATATACAGTGGCGCCAACTGGTGAGCTCAAAAATGGTAGCCCTCATTAGAGTGAGTAAGACGGATGGTGTGCGAGGGAGTCAAAGTTTAATTGACTGTGGCATTAACAAACGAAGCGGTTCCCTGTAGAGCTGTGGGATTACGGTTAAGAGGTTACAACTACTGATTTATTTAGATGTTTCACTATTTTGTGTAATAAAATAAATAAAACTGGCCAACTGCGAGGACTCACGCTCCGAGGATTCCGTGCTACGTACTTACTCATCGCATTTTTTATATAATGTTTTTTTTTTTTAATTTGATTGTATATTAAGGAAGAATACTTTATACTGAAGCCAAGAAGAAGGAGCTGGTTTAATTTATACATATATATTTTTTTAATAAATAAAATAAATAAATATCATAGGACATTCTTAATTTCTTACATATATTGACTAAGTCCCACGGTGAGCTCAAGAAGGCTTGTGTTGCGGGTACACAGATAACGATATGTATAATATACACATACAAAAATACTTACATAGAAAACACCCAAGACTCGGGAACAAATATCTGTGGTCATCACATAAATACATGCCCGGGATTCGAACCCAGGACCATCGGCTTCACAGGCAGGGTCACTACCCACTAGGCCAGACCAGTCGTCGAAACATTAGATACAGAAAATACAAAATTTAATATCTTTTATGAAATAAGATTATCTTAGTTACGAACACAAAAGTTTGCCCAAACAACACTACAAATGTATATTCCGTTGTAAGAAACATCTCAACAAACTTCTGAAAACGAAACGAAACAGTTGGACTTCTGAATCTTTCATAAGTTGCTTTGTATAATGATCACAAACCTATTTACAAGATAACTCCCGAATGGCCGTAAGTGCACTACTTACCGTAACATCGTATCTACATTGTATAATTAAATGAAAACCAACTCTATTTAGATCAATTTACGGTGCATATTGGAAAGACAGAAGGTAGCGAGATATGAGGTGTAAAAGCAAATATTAGAAGTGGGCCAACATTTACATAAGGACCGTGTTCTATTAATATTCATTACATAAGTTGTGAAGAAGTTGAGATAATTAAAAGAATATGAAATTAAAAACTTATACCACCTTTGATTAATGTCTGTCGAGGTTTTATGAAGAATTTACATACGTAAGTCCGAACTGAGCTTATAGGGAACATTAATAACAGCGACTTATGAAGTTACTTACACTTTCGGCAATGGAGGCCGTTATCTTTGCTAGGAAAAACCCTGATATATTTGAAGCTAAACTAGATACATACAATACTAGAAGCCAGTATAGAAACAAAGTCTAAATTAGCCATTTATAGAAACGCCCCACAATTCTCTTCACACACAAACGAAAACTGGGTACATATGCAATGCCAACACTTTTTGGCACAAAACTGACACTTTCAAAGGACGTAAAGTATCTAGGCATAATCCTGGACGATAAACTGAACTGGAACAAACACCTGGACAATAAACTGAACAAAGCAACAGTAGCCTTTTGGCAATGCCGGAGGATGGTGGGAAAAAGATGGGGACTTGCCCCTCACATTATACTGTGGCTGTACAAAATGGTAATAATGCCAATGATCAGCTACGGCGCGGTGGTATGGTGGCCCCGCACCCAGCTAACTACAGTAATAGACAAACTAAATAAAACACAAAGACTAGCATGTGTGGCTGCAACGGGCTGCATGAGAACTACTCCGATTGCGGCTCTAGAAATAATGCTAGGACTCCTGCCACTACACATATACATACAGAAAGAAGCGGCTGCCACAGCTCTTCGTTTGAAAAATCTAAACCTATGGACATCTTTCAGCTCATCGCACAAAAAGATCTATGAAAATACGATCTTAAAACTGCCCATGCTGGAAGCGCCCATCGACAAAATACCAAAAACTATGATCTTCTGGAAAGATTACGCCATATCGTTAACAGAAGATCCGAAAGAAGGACTTAACCAAATAAACCTAAGAATATTCACAGATGGCTCAAAGACAAACGAAGGGACAGGATGTGGTGTCTTCTCAGAGGACCTGAACATACACATCACAAAGTCCCTTGGTGAACACAATACGGTATTCCAAGCTGAATGTTTAGGAATAATAGAAGCTTGCAATGCTATTACAAGACGACAAGTGAAACACGAAACCATACTAATACTGTCAGACAGTAAATCGGTACTACAAGCGCTATGCAGCGACAAACTTACTTCAGAGCTTATACTTGAATGTCATCGAAGCCTCACTGAAGTGAGCAAAGAAGGCAACAAAGTAACAGTACAATGGATAAAGGGGCATAGTAGATCAAGAGGAAACGATGCAGCGGATGAACTGGCCAGGAAAGGTTCAGAAACACCGGCATATGGACCCGAGCCAATCATGCCCCTACCAATATCCTACATACACAACCAGCTAGAACAACATCACAGACAACTGCACAACAAGTACTGGAATGAAATGAAGACATGCAGGCAAACCAAAGAAATTCTACCGGAACTGAACCACAAACTTACCAAAATATTACTGAAAACACCAAGAAGCCAACTACGTAAAATAGTAGGATTAATAACAGGACATAACACACTAAACAAACACCTACATATTATGGGTAAAACGGACAGCCCCATGTGCAGAGCGTGCATGGCAGAAGAAGAAACAACAAAACATATTCTCCTAGACTGTAAACAGGTAGAAGTATATAGGAGCAAATACCTAGGGAATCCATGCACACTAAAGGAAGCAACTAGCAACCTGAAGACCTTGCTAGGCTTCGTGGAGGAGCTGGGGTGGTTAGAGTAGCGCTACCTCGTTTCACGCAAAATAGGCACATTGGATGTCGAGTTGCGGAAAATGCCCAGCAAAACTAACTAACTAACTAACTAAACGCCCCATTTTGTATGTATCCAAATAGTAAACAAAATTGCCGATGTGATCAAATTGGAACCAAGTGACACTGTTTCACAAATAAATAAAAACTTTTCTCCTACATAAATGCTACTACTCAGTGGAGGAGTTTTATAGGTGAAAACCGCATGAAAATCCGTTCGGTAGTTTTTTTTGTTTTTTTTTATGTGATAGTCAGCAAACGAGCAGACGAGCCGCCTGATGGGAAGCAGTCATCGTCGCCCATGGACGTAAGCATCATCACAGGAGCCACTTAAGCATTGCCGACCCTTGAGAACCCTAAATACCCGCTTCTTGAAGAATCCCATGTCGTAGCACAAAGGAAATACCTCAGGAGGCAACTCATTCCACATTCTGCACGTTCTGGGAAGAAACGAGCGGGATGCCCGCTTATTCATGGTGTGCCATGTGTCTAAGAAGTGAGGATGAGCTTTGCTCCTTTGACGGGAGGTGGGCTGATAGAAACGAGACAATGGCACCAGATCAAAAAGTACTTCGGAACATTCCCCATTGTACAGACAGTTTTTGAGTTTATTGCGAACATACATACATAGAGACAGACGCGTCCGGGGGACTGTTTTATAAAGTGTAGTGCTATAGAGGCATATCGTCGCTATACTTACTCAATCTCATATGTGCAACAATCATTTGATGGAAATGACGCTTTTCTTTCATTCGGAATACGGGTGTTTTTGTCATCAAATGAGTGTTGCAGATACGAGGTTGAGTAAGTATAGCGGCGATATCTCATTTTGTTAACATTTTACAAAATACTTTTGACGTAGCCTGATCAGTATCTTTTGATGCTGATTGTACCATAAACTTGTTCAATATTACCAGTGGCGGAGCGCATATAGAATTATTTAGTATTTTATTGAGGCTCATGAAGAAAAAGAAAGCCAAAGGTACGCCATTACGAGGATATATTATGAGAAACTTCGGCTTCTATATTATCCTTTCGTTTCTTTCCAACCAGCTTTAGTACATCGCCGGCAATGAAATTTAAAGACACACGGCAAGACTGTACGTCTAATCTTCGAATGCAAACGATGCACGTCCCTCCCACTTATCAGCGGAACGTGATACGCGTGCCAACGCCATGCTGATTACTGTACTTGCTAAAAAAGGTGTAAGTTATGTGAAAAACAAGGATTTTAAGGCGTTTTATGTGCTTTCAGGGCTAATTCTTGCCGTGTTAGCCGTGTAACCCGAGCAGCGTTTTAGGGAAACTACACGGAAAAAATATTTCTTACAATACTACCAGAATGTATAGTAAATGGGAATTTGTTCTTGTAACAAATTTTACGTTCTCCTAACATTTTTTTCTGTTTAACCACAGAATAACTAATAGTACTACCGTACAGAAAATTCACTCCTTCACAAAAGCCAGATTTAGGTATAAAATTATACCTACACTCGCCGCCTGCAAACAAAATTGAAACTTATAACCGCGAACGAACCGTGAATCTTCTTTGCGCGCCGCAGTTTTATGACCGAGCTGCGAGTGTCGGCACGGGGTTGTCACTTGACAAGTTTTTGTACCTATACCTACTGATTTATTATTTTTAAGATAAATATGTAGGAATTACAAACGTTGATTCTGTAAATATAAAATTTTTAGCCGGAGATAGTATGTCTGATTCTCACGGAAGTAGGTATGCCACAGAAGTACTTATTCCTTTGAAAATATGTCGGCCAATATAGTCCGGAAAGAAAAAAAAAGGTTTTTTCTGCTTCCTTGTCCTTCCGTTTATTCAGACATCCGTAAACAGAACATTATCTTTTATACAGATTAGATCGCGATTTAGGTTTCGAAGCCATTGCGTATTTTCAATTTTGCGCGAGCGCCACGAGACACGACTATCGTGCGAGCCGAGCGGCAGCCTACTGCCATACACCTGCCCGGGCGGTGCGCCGGCCAAATATACCTAAACTGCGCAGTGACACCCCCCTGGTTTAGCCAACCATTTGATTTGAGGCGATTACAATTCGATTGTAACGGGCAATGTTCAATTCTAGTAACTTGAAAGCTTGTAAAGGTTGTAAGTAACTTGAAAGCTTGTAAGGTATAGTATTTTGTCTTGAAGCAATTAAATACTATGATTATTTCGTTGCTGTAGTACTTTCACGTAAAAAAGGTGTAAGTTATGTGGAAAACAAGGATTTTAACCGGTATGTAACGCTGCGTCTTACGTAAGCGAACAACTCGCGAACGCGAAGCGAAGCCTCGCGGCGCGGCGCGGCGCGGCGCGGCTGGCCCATGGCGTTTGCGTTCGCATCGAAATCGCCCATGTAGGACACTTCTATAGGTATCAAAGGATTGATTCATCCTGCGCCGCATCAAAACAGAAAAAAATACAAAAATATTTATTGCCAGAAAACATTGTTAACAAATTTTTCACAGTGACTGACACTAGGCTGAGCCTGTCCTGCCGAGTCCCTTACAAAGATTTACAGAAAGCAACATGCATGCAATAGGAAAAATAATTAATAGTATTTTCAAGTATACATATTTATCCAGATGAGGTTTAATATTATATTATATTTAAATAATCGAAAGCAATTCAAAAATGATAGAATAAATTACATTATCGTTTCGCTAACTTCGCTTCGGGTTCGCGTTGTTCGCCTACGAAGTACGCTGCGTAAGCGCTCGATTCTCGTAAACTATTGGAGTGACCCTGAAATTCGTATATTATGTAACACGGGCGGGCGGTTTTGATTTATGAAATGGGCGTGCGAAACGAGTGTTCTCGTGCCCTTTCCTGTTTGACATTTCGCGTAACCGGTGACATTCATGGTGGCCATTGGATTGACAGAGAAAATGACACATGTTATTGTAGACTTTATGTATCCGTCGGTTTTCGTCGTCCGGTCCCAATGGAACCCTATCTATTCTACGTACATACAGTATAAATTGTTTATACTGAAATAGAAATATAAAAACCGGCCAAGTGCGAGTCGAACTCGCGCACGGAACCCTTCGTGCGCGAGTTCGCCATTGCCATTGCCATTACGCAAAAAACTGCAAAAATATCACGTTTGTTGTATGGGAGTCCCACTTAAATATTTATTTTAATCTGTTTTTAGGGTTCCGTACCCAAAGGGTAAAAACGGGACCCTATAACTAAGACTCCGCTGTACGTCTGTCTGTCTGTCAACAGGCTGTATCTCATGATCCGTGATAGCTAGACAGTTGAAATTTTCACAGATGATGTATTTCTGTTGCCGCTATAGCAATAAATACTAAAAAGTACGGAACCCTCGGTGCGCGAGTCCGACTCGCACTTGGCCGGTTTTTAGTATTTGTTGTTATAGCGGCAACAGAAATACATCATCTGTGAAAATTTCACAAGTGGGGCTCCCATACAACAAACGTGATTTTTTGCCAGTTCTTGCGTACCTAATCGTACGGAACCCTTCGTGCGCGAGTCCGACTCTCACTTGGCCGGTTTTTTCATCCCTTAGTTAAGTACAAAAAAGGCTTACATAACCAGACTTTAAGTTGGGACTTCAATGTATGCAGTTTTTGTGTTGGAAGTTTTAATTGCCAGCCGAGATTAATGTCAGCTGTAGATAGATCACCTCATTAATTTTTAACTGGGTTTGACGGTGGAGTTGTTACGTAACTATGTCAATGATCAATTAATAGTTAGGACGTCCGCTAGTTGCCGCGGTTACGGCCCGGCCACGACTTCGCGCGGCGGCGGCAGCGGCGAGCGGCGGCCATAGGTTGTAGCGAGACACAGCGATCGGACCTTCCGTTCCCACCTATGGCCGCCGCTCGCCGCTGCGGCCGCCGCGCGATGTCGTGGCCGGGCCGTAACCGCGCCAACTAGCGGACGCCCTAACTATAAATTGATCATTGACATAGTTACGTAACAACTCCACCGTCGCGCCGCGCGATGTCATAGCCGGGCCGTTAGGCGGAAGCGTGGGGCGGATTTTACCTATAAAGGCAACCGCGCGCGTGCGCCCGCTCCGGGCACGCGCGCCAGCTGGCGGCATCCCTAACAAACCGTCAAATTTTGTCTCTTCACTACATAGTATAAAACAAAAACGCTTTCCGCTCTGTATGTATGTCTTTAAAACTAGACAACGGATTTTGATGCCGTTTTTTTAATAGAGTGATTCAAGAGGAAGGTTTATATGTATCATTTGTAAAGGTTTTGTGTAAATTTGTTGAATTACCTGTGCAAAGCCAGAGCGGGTCGCTAGTTAAAACAGAAATTACAAAATATTGGATAGGGACAAACGATTTTCGACGAACAATAAACATGAAAATATAACGTTAATTTATTTCAATATTTACCTAAAGTCCGAAATAGTCATCACACACGATTCAGTCATCAGTGATAGTAATCATAATCTAATGTGAAAACCTACAATAGGTACTAAAAGCAAAACTTTACCAAAATTATACAATTATAAAACTAAACTAAGAATTCTATAAAGAAATATAAATTGCTTAACTGCGAATTGAAACTAGCTATTTCCGACATCGCCAATAAAATGACTATTTCGACTTCGACCTAATTACATCAACTTACTCAGCACGATAATCCAACCTAAAATCAAAAAGTCGTATGTTTATAACCAACCTTATACACAGATACGACGTTTTGAATTTAACTTGACTTCACGTTAATATTAAAACGTCGTATGTGTCTAAGTTACAGGTAATCAGATGCGACTTTTTAAAATGTAATTGATCAATACAAGGAAAGTAAGCGGTTGCAGCGCTTTCGTAATGTTTCCCGTCTTGTAATGTAAAGTGGTGTAAAGCGCTGTAAAGCCGAATGTTAATTGGTTTTTGCGATTTGACCCACTAACCCGCGCTTAGCTGCTACTTTCTTTACGTTACTGGTTTGGTCTATGCAGTTTAGAGTTTAGTCGGGTTAGAAGTAGATAATAGTTGATTAATGAATGAATGATTAATGTTGATTTCTACTACAAATAAGTAATGAAACTGTCTAGTTGACTACATATAAAAGTTTAATAGTTTGTAATTTTATTTCGTTGTAAGAACTTTTTGTCTGGTGAGGTTTTTGTGTTAATACAATTATTACGGCGTACGTTTGAATTTTTGGATTAATATTAAAATATTAACGAAACGGTCAGAATTTTCCACAGAAGCTTAAAGCCATAAATAAGCTTGTGGATTATAGTTTAATGTTATGCTTTATTTTATTACATATACGTATTCAACAAAACATTATTAAAATACATACAACGACCAGAAAGTCGTAATCGCTATTATAGTATACATCTTCTCAAATGATTTTTACGTCTAAGAACCTAATCTGTTAAACAAAAGCCTTTGTTTCTTTTGTGCGCGTGCTACTGTGTCTAATAATGGCACACAATGGCCGACGGCTCACACAAAAGAAACAATGGCTTTTGTTTAACAGATTAGGTTCTTAGACGTAAAAATCATTTGAGAAAATGCAGACTACATGAATAGAATAGAATATAAATAATTTATTCGTTAGCACACACAAATAGAAAATTATGCAAAACAGAGAAACATAAAAAAGAAAAAGTGCCACGAAATAGTTTCACCTCAGCATGTTGCTGGCGACTTCCAGCGCTGAGCATGAGTCTTCACTTAGCACCTTGCCCCATAATACCTTGTTATCTTTCAATAGAACAACGTTACAAGTGACTATATTTACTAATATAGTCACAAGATGTTACAAGTGACTATATTTACTATAGTCACATAAGACTATTTCACTAAACATTTGTGTAGACACCTAGTTCCAAGAATTAGCAAACGCTCGCTACTAAGTATGCAGAAGACCATCACGAAAATGCATTTACTAACACTCTTCATACCATAGAAATACAGATCGATTTTGTTATGTCTAGGTGTAAAAGAACTAATAAAATTCTAAGCACGCCTTCTTAGGCCTTTGAAGGCTAGTGTTGTGAACCTATTTAGTGTTGACATACTATTTGTAGACGTAGGTATGTGAAAATGGCTACTTTATCTACAGTATCGATTTAGGTATTGTGTATTGTATAATTTTGTCTAGACCGCCAGAATTGGAAACGTATAAATTTTTGGATAATATGTACGTAACTTAATACTGTAACTGTTGAAACAAAATATAATAACAAATAGATTAAGGAATATGAATACTAAAAGACGTAAAACCTTAATTAAGACTAAACCGCTCACAAAAGGCTCCTCCGCTCATCTCATGATAATATCACAACAACTTCAAAGGTTACACAATAAAAGATTTCAAAACAAAGACCTTAATGGCAAGCCATCTTCATTTCACTTTTATTATTACGGCATATACAAACTTTCGTTTTACACTTAAACCGAAAAAGGGTTTCATTTCATCTACCATTTGTTTTTAAATTTTAATTAAAAGTTTAAAAACCGACCTCGACCAACCGACAGATTCATAAACGTAATAAAAATTGTTTGTTTTAAATTTAGAACTGACATCGCCTTGACAGCTGTCGACCGCCATTACGCGAAGCCTGGGAGCAAATGAACCATTAAATTCGTGTATTACATACTCCGTTCGTGTAATTTTTCGGTGGCCATTTAGTCACGGCCTATTAGATTTGGTAACAGTTTTTGTGCGCTTCGGAAACAAAGCGTGACATATGGTATATTTATTTACAATGTTTACATGGTAGCACGTGTTGCTGTAAAAACGAAACTCGATTATTACTATTTTACCCGCTTTTTCATATCTTTTTAAAGCGGGACCATCATTGCCGGCAAACCGCGCACCTGCTCGCTGCAGACAAGTCAAAATATCGATAAAAACCGCCGTAAAAACCCCGTTTAAGTTGAAACCCATTAACGTAAACATTAAAAAACGGGCTAAATAAGTAAAACACCGGAGATTTTACGACTCATTTTATGCCGCTATTAGGAAATTAAGAAATTATTTTCGGGTGCTTTTAGTGGGCGTGGAAAAATTACCTTTAATACGAGACCGATTATCTGTGTAATTGCTGGACGTTTGTATGGAAACAAAGGGCTAACATGATTAAATTTGATTAAAATCAATATCGGTGAGGAATTAGCATAGTTTATTCATATGTCGACCCCGATATTGCTCAAGTGCGCGATCGTAGCGTTTGCGGTAGCGGTGTCAAGTTCAAATACACTGAGCACGATGTGAATATTTAATCCGATGGAATTACTTACGATTATCATTTATCATGTTATTTACGAATGTTTAAATGTACATTAATAAATATTGATTTAAAATATTTAGACTTTCACGATTTTCACATAATTATTATTTCAATTAATCGGCAATTTATATGCTTAAATATTTACCTTACACATGTAGTTACATATTATTTACAGATATGTACCTACATATATTATATGAAACAATAAACAGCATCAAATCTATAATTAGGCTTTTAAAACTCTAATGTCAAAATGCTTTCAATCGTTTTTCTCTGTGAAAAAGCTCTTGAAATAACGGAATTAAAAATTCTATTCAACTAGCGTTTTAACTATAGGCCCATTATCGCGCTTAAAACTAGAAAAAATAGTTAAAAGTTTGCAGAAATCGCGAAGCGTCTGGTTGACGTAACTGGTGACCGAAGAGCTGACGGCGTCCTCGCACAACGTATCAGCATTGCGATACAGCGAGTAAATGCCGCCAGCATCCTTGGTACAATGCCTCAAGGGCCTATTTTAGATTTAAGCTAGTTATTAATTTCGTTTACGTAGTACCACTGTACATCTTGTACCTATGTAAATAAAGTTTAAAAAAAGTTAAAAGTTAGATTTTATAGTTTTAAAGTCTCAATGCTTTTAAAAGTTTCACAATTTTCGATCGCAATCTCAGTCGTTTGAAATTTAATCCATCCGGTCGCATTAGATGATGATTTGACTGCGTCTAAGTACTGCTTCAAGTGTCTTTTCTGTCGACGCACCGTCAAATCATCTTTTAAATAAACAAAGAAGCTCTTCAATCCGTCGGTTGTCACGCGCCTATATTTCATCATTCAACTTTCAAGAAAAAAGCAATAAAAGCTATCTCGAAATAACATCGTCTCGGATAATTGGGTACGGAATACAAACAAATAATTAAGTGTACGTTTCCCAACTGCACGGGCTCGGCTTGCATATTTTAGCGAGCTCGCCACGGAAACCTTCAGAGAAACTTAAGCTTAACCTACTGCCTCTTAAAAGCAACGGTTATTAATATTTCGTTTCGAAATTCTTATTTCGAATTTCACAGTTATGCCTTGCGATTTACAGTTCTTTGATGATTTGCTCCAATATCTTGAGAACTTTTAAGTATGACCGCGTACATTTTAGGTATTACGAATATAAGCCGGCGAAGAGATTGAATCAGAATTCAAAGAAACGTTTTTGGTTCTATGTTTCCTAACAGAAGCTAGCGATTCCACTAAGCGACGCGTAATGCTTCGCCGACGGAATATTTAAAGGTAAATCTCTGTCACTGGGTCATATGTCACGACCCTGCTGCGCTCTGAAAAGGCTCTGCTATAAACATAATTTGTATCCCCGAATAATGCTCTCAGGGAATTAATTCCCAGGACGTTTCTTATAAATTAAATGGGTGTTGAGATTAGCGGCCGTTTTTAAATAAGGATATTGCTCGAAGTAAATATCAAAGTTAATCTTTATACAGCATCTTAGAAAGCAGAATTTAACGAGGTTTCAGGAATTTTCGCTGCAGAAAGTAATGGAATATTCGGAGCGGAGTATAATGCTTTTTAGAAATTAACACATTCTGCTGAGAGCGGAATATATTTTACATTTAAGCGCGATCCCTTGCGTCCAAAAGATAAATCTGCGAAAGTAGAAAATGTAATTATTTTTATTTAGACAGGATATAATTTGAAAGTGCAGGTATTGTGGTGAGCACGTAAATTACACATACAGCAGTTGGTCTAAGATAAATTGCTGGTTGGAAGTGGATGCCTAAGATGGATATCTCTCTAATTGGATTCGAGAGAGGATCCTAGGTTGGATCCGCTGTATTTAGTTTCATGTAATTCTGTTTGGAGAATTTTGTAGCTTGTTTATTGCCTTGGATGTATCATTTACCAAAATCTCATTTACTTAAATGAACTTTTTGCAGAATTTCGGTGGATTTTATTTATTATTAATATAGTAACTCGAGTACACTGTTTAATACAATTTAGTTTTTGGCGTAACGACAAATCTATGGGGTAAAAACTCCAATACCTATGTAAGTATTACATTTTTTAATTCAACATAAAAGCTTAAGCATTTCATAAATAAGCTTCGTTTAAAAATTATTCAACCTATAATTTAAGTAAGTCTTTTTAAATCTTCAAAATTTACTCGTTCAAAACAGTTCCAGCCAAGTTGAGTACCGTCGTTACCTATCACATTTCCAAACTTATTAATCTTGCCAAGGCTTCGCAGAAATTTAAAACAACAAACCCTTTACAGGACAGTCTATTGTCGACTTTTCCGATAGATTCAAGGTAGTCGATACCGAGAAGAGTATTGTCGCGATAAGTGCAAAACAAAAACTTGATTAAATCTTACTAATATTCAGGACTTCCACGAACCCGAAACTTGAAATAGGCTCCAATTGGTTCCAAAGAAAATAGACACAAGTTTAAGACACGAAACGGCAAAGGAGATTGAACGAGAACAGAAACATAAATCTAATCGTAATTAAACTCTTTGAAAACGGTTGCAAGAAAACAGAACAGAAGCCTTTCAATGAATCGTATTTCTTTAATTAATCGATTGATTCTGTCCGAGATTCATATTGACCCAGATAACTGAATGGGACTGATAAACTAAATCGGAGCACAAGTCACCTCTATCAGAACAATCGTCTCAAGTCGCAGCGTTTAAAATAACTGTATAGTGTTTACAAATACTGATAACCTTGCGGCACCTTAGAAATTCTCCGCTTAAGTAGGTAATTGATGCTAATGAGAAACAAGAAACCTTGTAGAATAACTAAAATAAAAAACTTTACACGAAATAACGCAATTCTATAATAAAATAACGCAATTCTATAATAAAATAACGCTTATGAATGAATACACAACTATCTACAGCTCTCAAATTTATGATGACGGACATAAACGTTTTACTACCTAAATAAGAATAATTTTCCTCGTAAAATATTTTGCGGATAGTGTTGGTGTTAATAAAATTCTCTTGGAAATAAATAATATTTTAGAAATTTCGTCTTCGTCTTCTAGATACCGATGAGTAAGTAAATTGCCTGGGACGAATACTTTATCCGCTTTATGGGACTTAGTTCAGCACTTTTACTGTCCCGTTAATCTAATGCGATGAACCCTTAAACGTAATAAATACTAGGGTATATTGCTAGGAATGGTCGAATTAAGATGGAAGGATGCTGTTGGTCGGCCGCAAATGTTTGGATTGGAGCCAAAATAATCAAGTAACGGAAGGACTGGCAATGTATCTGTATTTATTTTATATTCCAACTGTTTATTGACTGTTTCGATGAGATTTGCAACCCAATCCACCTTCGATAGAAAACTGGATCAAATCGTGATTCCGGTTAAGATTTCTGTTTAATTGTTAGAACTCTTCTCGGCGCTTTTATTTAGCGTTTTAATAATTCTCGTCTGTTATTATCTTCATCGATATCTTTTTCTCGTAGACTGCTCATTTTTGTATTGCTATAAATTCTTTTATAAATCAACGAACTTCTTAAATTATTCACCTGCTTATATCAATGTTTGTTTGATTCATCATATCTGTTATCTACCTACACGTTGCTTACCACGAAGCGATTATGTTGATTCATAGTTTCAGCCTCTACATACTTGAGTTCGTTTGCGTTTAATACTCGTACAAATTAGTATCGCTTCGCGAATTCACCAGTTTCATCAGTGTTATTGGATCCTTGCTTAGGAAGTAAATTCAAATTTCAAAATTCGTATTCAAGTCACGGATCGGCTTCACTATCGTTCGTTACCTTGACAGGTTCTCACGAACTCTACATTCGCAAACATTCACTCAATCTTATCACACAAGCTACGTATCGTGTCACGAAAATTATTTTTTTTACCAACCTCAGAGAAAAATCCGGCTGCGAAGGATCAAAAAGGTTAACGTTTTCAATTCAAAAGCACATTACATCCATTGAGTTCACTTTGGGCTAACGTTACACAGGACGTTACGCTCGTTGAACACACATAACATCACATTTTGCACTAAAGAAAAACAATAGCAGTGAATAAACAGGAGATCCAGTTAGCAGGAGCCGGGAACCAGGCACGTAAATACGGAAACAAGTTTATTTTAACAATTAAAAATACGTTCGTCGGAGACTACGAACGGAGGTAATCTGCGAGAGACACAGGTCCGCCTGCGGCGCGAGCTGGCGAGCGACTGAGGGGGCCGCGCGAATAGGCAGCGGGAGAGAACGAATAGGCGCATCGGGCCATGCGTGAGCTTCGCGGACCCTCAGCTTGAAATAAGTATTATTATTACGAACATTACCTCAGCTTACGCCGTCGGCCGGTGCGGTGTCGCCGCGTACACTTGCATTTCATTCCGTGTAGGTATACAATATAATTAGCGTTGCGCTCAACGTGCTCTCACGAAATAGCTGCGTCATTTTCATTAAAGGTTTACATTATATTATACAACTTTCTTGCACATTCCATACAATAAAATTGAGGGAAATCCCTTAATGCTTAGTCTAAACCTAACGTGATATTCTTGCATATTGAGTGCAATTTGAAGTCGATTAAATGCGAGAATTGCCGCTCCACCCATCTAGCTCTCCTAGATTTCGTGCCGTATCCAGTTTAAACAAAGCATATGCTATTGTCAAAATCGTCTCCTACGTCGTACACGCCTGCAGGTTGTATGTGGCTTTCCATTAGAAAAGGGTCCTTATGCACTTGAATCATAAGGACCCATTTCTGATTCTTTACAATAGCCCAGTCTCATTGCCCACCCAAACTTCAATCCATAGACCGGTATACTGTTCACTTTTTCTGCAATAGTCCCAATGCTTGCTGCGACCGGTTCATGGGTGTCTATTGTTGCGCCTGTGAACGGGTTCCAGCAGGCGTTCTACATGACATTAAAGCTCTCCAAGGGGCCTCTACGTGTTGGATCTATATCCCCACGCAAGCCTATCAAAAGACCGGGATTTATAGGCCCGTGATATCCAAGGAGATACAAATAATAATAATAATAATAATATTCTTTATTGTGCACAATGAAACATGATTAAATACAGCAAATTAACATAAAAAACTAAGCAGCAACAGGCGGTCTTATCGCTTAAAAGCGATCTCTTCCAGACAACCTTCAGGTAGTAGAAATTATAATTAATATATTAATATATTATTATTAATATAGATGGACAATGCCCAATGACTGGTATTCATCCAGGTGCTTGGCGAAAAAGTGCCTCAAGCAGGGCTCTCGTTGAAATAACTTCTCTTTGAAATAAATAAGTAACTTTTTAAGTTCTTAATTTTGTTACCTAATAATTTCTTTAGGCCTGTAACGTTCTATGGAAAATGCTTATAGTGCAAAACCGCGGTCCTCATAATTTTTATAATTATTATTTTTCGTGTTTTCTGTATTCCGCAAACATTCATTGTCTCTTTTAAATATTTCTATAATTTTTTGCTAATTTTTACCACTCACATCGAACGTTCAATATTGATAGAAAATCTGCGATTAAAAATACAAGTACATACAATAATTGCAGCAATATGTAAATATTGTACAACAAAAAGGTTTAGACTTGTCAATACATGTATGCAATTATTTTCTTGCAATAATGTCATAAATGTAAACAAAAGAGGGTAGCAATTATTTCCTGGCAATAGTTGTATTCAATTTTGTTAATATTGCCCATGTGTAAACTCTTTGGTGCAATTCTTAAATACTATTTTTGAAACACAATAATTGCCGATTCTCGTACAAGAAACTTGCATAATCTAAATGGGTCTTAAGAGTCTCCAATGCCTTCTGACTTAAATGAATTTACTTGAGCGTTATCTAAAATATCATCTGTTGCAACTTTGAGGAAGCTTATAAATCTTATAAAGGAAACGGTTAATATTTTAATAACTTTGATATATTTTCTACCTGCTGTATTTAGGCATTATCCGAGGATCGAAGATGACTTTAGATATTGAAAGGGGGTATTGTAGTGTCAACATCACAATGGCCGGAGAGAATCGGGATCGGATCGAATGCAGGCAGATGTTTGGAAACGTGGCAGCGATTGAGGCAGGGAAATAAGGTTATCCAGACTCTATACTACATATTGGATGCGTAATAAGTAAGTAATATGATTTTACAGATATTTATTAAATTATGGATATAAAGCTTCTCTACTTTAATTGTATGGGCTGCTGTTCAAATTCATCATCTTCCTCACGTTGTCCCGGCATTTTGCCACAGCTCATGGGAGCCTGGGGTCCGCTTGACAACTAATCCTAAGAATTGACGTAGGCACTATTTTTTACGAAAGCGACTGCCATCTAAACTTCCAACCCAGAGGGGAGGCCTTGTTAGGATTAGTCCGGTTTCCTCACGATGTTTTCCTTCACCGAAAAGCGATTGGTATAAATATCAGATGATATTTCGTACATAAGTTCTGAAAAACTCATTGGTACGGGCACGGGTTTGAACCCGCGACCTCCGGATTAAAATTCGCACGATCTTACCGCTGGGCTGGGTAGTGCTGTTCACATTCAATTAAAAAAATAAAACAGTAATCAACAAAACTTATTTTACTTAAAAAAAAACAACAGGACAGGTACAATACAATATAATACAATACAATCGTTTATTAATAAAATTACGTCATAGTAATGATATTACAATGCTATTCTAAATCGAAGGTACCTGATGAGTACGAGGACACGACTGAAACCACGGGCTGCTCTAATCACACTGATTTATAATTTATTGTATAGTACTATAGGTAACGGTAACGTTTAAGGTGGGCGGAGCCACACACACACACACACAAACATGCGTACATAACAGTAAGTACCTCTTTTACATTAAGTAGGCACTTAATTGAAAATCGCTGTGGTCAAATATTGGAAACAGATCATTCTCAATAGTATAAAAAGTAATCTTAAGAGTTAAAACTTATCTCCCACAAAACAGTCTTTAAAGATGAAACTTTACACATAGTTAATAGTAATCTATTAAAAAAAATGCTGAATAAACTTAACATTGGTAGATTACTAATAAACTTCACATTTATTCCTAAAACCAAGAATAATGATCTCATTGCCGAATAAAATAAAACCGCCACAGACGAGCAGACCAAAGCAATAGAGGTAATAAATCAAGTGAATTCTGGACACAATAATCGCAGCCGGAAGACGGGGGAAGTTACCGACAAATTTCAAACCGAACTAACTCCATTGTGTTCGAAATTCGAATCAGATGTAAAACTGTTCGCTCATACACAGCTTTGTGTAGGGAAATAGCTGATGCCGGTTGGCTTGACAGCCAATTTGGTTTCAGATTGTGGGAGCATTTAGAGAGTATATTGGACTTAAATTTCATTTGACATATCTAGATGAGTTTACCAAGTGGCATACTGAACTAAAAGGCATAAGGCATAAGTACTCTTTTCTATCGATAAATACCTAATATAATAAGGAGGTACTGAATACTGATTAAGTCAAAATCTGTGTACATTCTAAAACTACTTCTGGAGGTATTATTAGAAGCGTTTTTGTGATGATAATCCTTTTTACTTCAGAGTTAATATCTTGTATTCCGATTACGTGATATTTTTTTACGTTATATTTTATGTAAGTAACAGTAAGTGACATGAGTGATCACAGATGGCGCTAACTGTACGGGCGGTAACAATTTTGAGCGGACGTAAAGCGCTAAGTTATAGCAAGGGCTTAAATATAATAATAACAATAAATATGTCTTCCTGTACAGAAGGGGACGTTAAGGGTGGTTAGCGCTCAAGCTATTAACATAGTGTAAAAATTAACATGCGTGTTGCTGACTATGACAATCAAAAGGCTCCTATTGGGTATTGAAATAACCCCGTAGAGAACCCTGGGTGTTTTTTACGTATTGTTACTATCAAACATCAAACATTTATTCAGCAAATAGGCCACAGGGGCATTTTTACATGTCAATTTTTACAAGCAATAAAATGACAAAAAACAATATCAAATGTGGAATCAATACAATATTAGATACTTTGTTAGAGTTGTATTTAGTCTAAATGTCAAATTACAAAAAAAAAACTATTAAGAAATATACAAACAACAGACAAGTACTAAAATTGTTTAGAGATGTTAAAGTCTCTAGGTGTCAGAGATATAATATATATAATAAAAAAACGATCATCAAATTATCCTTAGAGGTGTAAAGGGTCTCCAAGACTTGAATTGTTATATAAGTAATAAAAAGACAAGAAATTAAATCAGACAAACAGACAAGAACCGAATGAAGTGTCTCTCGTTTGTGACGTTTAGCGTCGCATTTAGTAGGATAGGATACGTTAAGAGAGAGATAATGTATTTAAACTAAAAACTAACTAAAAGGAAGATAGGGTCGTGAGTCTAATTCTGAGCTGGCAAATTAGTAAATTAGCGCGAAACAAGTCTTTGATAGGGGTCACTTCCCTGCACTACGTTGCAGAACGTTGCACTTGGAGATGGACGACTTCAGCCGCGGTTCCGGATCCTCAGCACGGGAACCTTCCGGAACGTAGAGGAGCATGCGCATCGCATCCAGGTTGGCAGGTGACGATCTCAACCCCAGACTCGGTCCCTAAGATTTTATACATTTTAATAAAATACTAAAACTGCTGTGTGTGACTGCGACACCCGGCGCACAAAGGAGGAAATATTAAGCGACCCTTAAAGCATTATTTCAGTGTTCAAAGATTACAATAGAAAGGTAAATCAAAATCAAACTGTTCCTATTAGAAATTCACAACACTTACCCGATCCGGGGAAATGTACACAGCATATGATTTAACAATGATCGGCAACTCGCGATCTACCTAGTTTGCGTCAAGGTTCGTATTATATATTAATATTTTAGATATTTAGAAGATTATTTGCGAATGAAATGTGACTGATCTTCACAATTTTCTTCAAGTGACAGATTTCCAAAGATTTAAAAAATATTCAAATTTTAACAGCCGGCCAGCACAAAAGGCTAAACGCGAACGAGGTATTATAGGAAACCGTTACACGTTAATGCCACTCAAAAGTAAAGTTACAAAGGTATAATGTAACGTGAAGCCCGTGTAAACTTAAACAGTCGGGTCTCCACAAACTATCTCATAAGTCAATTTTTTAACATGCAGATACGTTTGCGAGCGATACTCCAAATTTTATATTAAAGGAAAAAATGGAAAAAGTTACACTTCCGGCAGGATTTGAACCCGCAACCTCCGCAATCCGTGCGGTGCTTAACCAATTGAGCTACGGAAGCCTCAAATCCTGCCGGAAGTGTAACTTTTTCCATTTTTTCCTTTAATATAAAATTTGGAGTATCTCATAAGTATCTACATATTGTGATATATATGTTTTATGTATGTTGCATACTTTTCTTTTTTTGTGTCCTACTGCTCAGCAAAGGCCTTCCCTCTTTTTCTCCGTTTGGTATCTATAGCTTATTTCAACCATTTTGCGCAAAATGAACACATAACTTTAACGCTGCAACATTTTATGTCGAAAGATTGACAGTTTATATGGGATTTTTAATACTATTTTTTTTACTAAGACTAATTTCAAACCAGAAATCAAAGTTATACCAAAAGAACATAGAGCAAGGCTAATTAATTTAAAATCAATGAAATATGGAATTATTATTTCCAATTTTAAAGTTAAGAGCTTTCTTAAAGTTAAGAATTTCTAAACTTCCCTCTTATTGAGTTAAGCTTCTGATTCTGACCTATAAAAAACAGTATGTCTCTGCATATACGGCTTTAAATTCAGGGCTCGATTCTACTCGCTAAACTGAGCTACTTTTATTATGGGACAAACCCTTATATCGCGAATTTTTTTTGGCTTTTCCATAAACAAAGTCGACATCTGATCAGCCAAAATGTATGAAAAAGCCAAGTTTTTTCGCGATTTCGGGGTTGGTCCCATAATAAAAGTAATTCAGATTAGCGAGTAGAATTGAGCCCTGAATTTAAAGCCCTTATGGTCAGAAACATCCTGAATAGGTACTTAATTAACAGGCAACGGTATTCATTTCCTGACAAAACAACAACTGTAAATTAGTTTAAAATTGAAACCTTAAACTTAGATACTTCAATATTAACAGTGGCATCGTCGATGTTGAGATCAGTTTACTAAATTTAATTATTACAAGGTATATTTACTTCTGTATTATATTTTGTCAAGAGTCGCCTGTCAGCGGAGCATAGGCAGAGAGAATCATACTTTTTCATATTGTAGCATAGTATGACATGTAACATGTTTTTGTAATGTAGGTCCACTGACCACCTCAATGTAGGTGAGAGCTCATATTATTACATAGATTTGAACCTTAAAACCACCACGATACAGCTGCTATAACGACATTGTTGCTTTGGCACGCGCTCAGATACGGTAGCCCACCGCTCGCACAAAAGAAACGATGGCTTTTGTATAACAGATTGGGGTCTTAAGCGTAAAAATAATTTGAGAAAATTCATACTATATTATAACCCCAAAAAGAGGGACGAGTATAGTTTTATTCTTTTTAGAAAATTGAATTCCTGAAATTATATCAGATTCAGTACTTTGTTCTATAGTTCAAAGAAAAGAAGCCTAATTCATTGTACAGAAACCTAAATCTTTTGTATAACTCAAGCGTAGCAATCCAAATACATACCACAAATAAAACTATATTCGCGTTGGTTTCACGATTAATTGCTTTCTATGTGGTGATAACAAAAACAACTTTTATTTTGAACAAGATTTACTCTAAACCACGCATCCGTAACGAATTAATCTCTTTTAAAGCTAATATATCGCCCGTATACAGCCGAGCAATGTTTTAGGGCATATTACACGAGCCCCAAATTCTGATCGTTGTACTGATAGGAAATGGTGTCCAATATTTGTTTCGTATGATTTCAATAAACTCCCCTAGAGCATAAATAATGCATGTCGAATCGTACAGATAGCAACACTCCATTATAATAATAGAAATGAGTCTTATAACGAAAACGATAAGGTTGAAGATGGTGTCAAAAGCTGTGTCGCAGATTGTAAGGAGGAGATAAAGATCGATAATAATACAACGGTCAAACGTAGTTTTACGTATACCGCGCTTTCTCGTCGATAATGTCAACATCTGCAAAAAGATACATTGAAATATAAACCGTATTTAAGATACATAAAAGCTAAAATAGAACGAAACTAGTCCATATGCTATTCATAACCTGAGTCTGCCTGCACCTATGTTGCTCTATTTGGCAACGCTTTGTGAATATTCTTTTCTCAACTGAAATCAGAAAGTCAAGTCGATGTGTTATCGGATTTCTTGATTTCTTATGTTGATACAACTTTAAATCTTGTTTTACAGCAAAAAGTTATTCAATTCGAAAAACTTTCTCCTTCATTGAATCCCAAACGTGGAATTCGTTTTACACATGTTCCACTATCAAGATTAAGCAGTAGTACCTATTTAAAGTACGCAGTGTATTTTTATTAAAACGACTTTTTTTTAACGAAATTGCTACCTTCGGGGATAATTTGGGGGCAATTTTTTGCGGTTCCGAACAACCTAACCACAAAATGACAGTCCTTTTTATGAGTGCGGCATCGCTTTGCAATAAAAAAGCGACTTAAGTGAAACAAATGAGGCAAAACGAATCGCACAATAGGGAACGCGTTATCATCTCAAAAATAAAGAGAAATGATAAAATCATCGGTAGACAATAACAATGGCGCTGATATTAATCTCCTGACGTGTGTTGGGAATTTCATTCTTATTACCATTCGGCGTTTCAGTCGATTCCGTTCACGTGTGCCGGATGTAGATGAAAGGGACAAAAGTTGAACAACCATTCAGCCCTTTTGTATTAAATTCGCGGTTTAATGCCAAAACAAGACATGTACAACTTTGGAACAGAAATCGACGGGAAACCGGCCATTATTCATAACGGTATAAAGCTCGAATTTTAGCGGGGAATAAATTTTCGTCTGCAGATATTTTCTGGTCAATTTAAAAGCAGGTAGGTCTCATTGACGGCGTGCTTCTGTCTCGGACGCGGCTCGTAAAATCGAAACGGAACAGCGATATAAAAGAGGCAGATGAATATCGCGATGAGAAAACCGCTATTATGCAAGTGACATACGGAACGGGCGATTATAACACGGCTTATGCACTTTACAGCAAATAGGTTTGCTTTTACACATTTTGCACACCACGACGGTGGCAAATAAGCGTACTCCGTTGGTGAGTAGTTGCCGTAGTCTAAGAATAGGCCCTTGCAACTTCATAGAAGTCACAACTACTACACTACACCCTCCTTTTTTAGAAGACTTGACATCTAATAGAGTTCACTATATAAGTACTTTGGTGCGAATATTTTTCAAAATACTTATATTTTATATTACCTAATTAATCCTTTAGAATCTATAATCTTATTATTTTTTGGTATATCAACTACTCAACTAGAAATTCTATTCTAAAAAATATAATTGTGTTTTTAGTCCCATCAAATTATAAAGTTGAACAACTTAACAGTTTCGTACCTCAATTAAAGAGTAGATAGATAACATTTTTTGCTCAAAAATTCGAGCAAAAACTTCGCGAAAATAGTGCAAAATATTTAACAACAGCGGTCATTTACCGTTACATCAGATAAAATGTGTAGCGGCGTGATCAAATATGGCGAAGATGACAGGCGAAATCCTTTTGTCGCTAAATAA
The DNA here is from genome assembly GCF_947568885.1 of Cydia strobilella. NCBI lineage: Eukaryota > Metazoa > Arthropoda > Insecta > Lepidoptera > Tortricidae > Cydia > Cydia strobilella. The sequence goes on from NC_086044.1 coordinate 20,527,279, forward strand.
AATCATTCCAACATTGCTCACACAAAATGTCTTAGCTTTCGATTGTTAAATTTAGTAAATCGTAAAAATATGTAAATATGTTATAGTAAATATGTAGCAAAAATGTTTGTAGATTAAACTGAAATATTTAGGTATATTAGATATTTTTGAACACCTTTATTTGCTCCAATATACTGATCGAAATTTGTAAAATAAACAAAGCTTTTTCTTATATTAAACGAAAAACCCGGAAACGTAACTAAGACTTATTTCTTTGAAACATTTTATACGGATCAAAATTATTTTCAACAATTTGTAAGTCGCCAAATAAACCCAGCCGTGTGTAGCGACAAAAGAGCAAATGAAACAACGATTTTATTCTCCCGGAAAAAAGAAACGCTCGATTCCATTTTGTTCCCACTTCCCCTGCGAAAATGCCATTCAATCGTAGGTACCTATGTTAATTATTCCTTAGTTGGCCAACTTGGAGAAAGGATTCGAGTTTCAGCACATCTTTAGTGCTATTAATCTGTCTTTTATGGGACGGGGCTTGGAGACGAGAAGTTGGCGGGAAGTACGATTTCCTAGACATGCGCGGGTTTCAGACAATGAGCGCCGTTGGCGAAGTTTTACGATTTTTTGTTTAGTCTCGAAATAATGATCACTGCAATTTATAAAAGTTTTATGCCTTGGATTTTACTGTAGTTTTCCGGTACTAACAATAAATCACTTTCATCAAAGAACAACGTGTGGTAGACTAACAAGATGAAAAGGAAAATAAAGAGTATAAGAAGCATACGATCGAGCAATACGCCACAAAGTAGATTACGCGCGCACCTAACGAACACAACTTGCAACAACACCTGAACTACGAACAATGTGCGAAGTCGCTCGCTGACTCGTTATCGGGGCGAAGAGAATGTTTGTTTTTGTTCATGTGGCTCTTGCATAATTGTCGGTTCGCAGTTTACGGGAATGTTCGTGAGAGTAATGTATTACAAACGAGATTGTAACTATAGCTATTTCAGGTTTGTATAAAAGTGTAGTTTGGAACTATTCGCATAATGAGATAGCTGAATAATATATGTTACCTTTGCATTTAGTTGCATTCAAAAGTTTTGCGATTTTGTACTTGGTGATGAGGCTTGACTTGGGGTATCGTTCTGAGAACTGGTTTTTGGAACAAGGACTAGAATGAAGTATAAAAAAATACTTTTTAATACAGTTGCTCAAAAAGTGGTACTTTTTGTGGCTGCGTAGCGTGCGAGAAGCTGAATTTCTCGAACTAGTGCTTTTTACTTTTTAGTTCCAAACTATACTTTCGAAACGCAGTTAAAATGTAATTTAGCGCGGAGCAGGTACCAGGGCCTCATGAGTTACTCGGAGGTGTCGTTGACCAACCCGCGCCGGGCCCGCGGCGGCCGCGGCCGGGGCGCGCACGAGTATGAAGGTATCGCGGGCTGCGGCAGCTCGCGTATCGCGGGCTGTATAGGTACTTTTGGTTTTGGTTTGGTTTGGTGGTATGATTCTACTAATGATATATTAATTTATTATTTTTTCGCAATTGTATTAAAAAACGTCGTTTACAACACGTGTGAAATGTCTTTTCACACTAGTTGTAAAATGTACTATTATTTGTGCTTACACAACGTAATTTATAAAAATAACATCTGGTTCCAGTTATCCGTTAAAAAAAGTATAAGTATTTTGAAGTAAAAGTATTTTGTAGGATGTCTAGGTTTCTGTTTAAAATCACTGATGGCTGACTGAGGGCCAAGTGCGCGCCGACTCCACAGGGAGATATCGGCGCGTCTTATTGAGGCTTCCGGTGACCAGAGGGCTGGTCACTATTTCGCGCAGCGCATCAGCATAGCTATACAGCGCGGAAATGCGGCCAGCCTTCTGGGCACCCTACCACACGACCGAGACCTAGGTCAGATTTTTTATTTGTAAGTTTTTTAGTTTAGGTCATTATGTTTTTAGCTCACTTTATTGTTTTAATAGAAAATAAAGATAGATACACTGATAGCTTAAAAAAAGGCAACATAATCATGATTACGCGTATTTAGGGGTAATTTTTCTACAGAATACGAGTTACTTATTTCATAATTACAGTTTCCTATTCTTCACCGCAATTTATTCCCAAAAACGTGTTTCTACAAAGATTTTTTTAACCTAACATCAAACAGTCGAAAGTCGCTCAAGTATACTTCACTTCACCGCCTTAGGTATCGTCACATTGCCGGGTCTCTTAATACTGCAGACAGCAGTGTACACACGGGAGAATCTAGATAAATATCCCAGACGGGGTGAAAAAAGCGACCGTGTAACTCGCTACGGTCACAAATTAGCGGCAGTGCCACGTAGCTTAGCCAAAACGGCTAAATCTATACAAGTCATGGGCCCCGCTGTCTACAATAACTTACCAGCATCCATAACTGATGCGCCTAGTCTGGTGAGTTTCAAGGCAAAACTCAAAAATTGGCTTATTGAGCGGCCGTTTTATAGTGTCGAAGAATATCTGACCTCAAAATATGGATAAATAAGTTAATTATGTAACAAAACTAAATGACGTTAATAATAATAATTAAGTTATAATGCTGTAATAATGATATAATAATAATAATTGATTTCATCCATTTATATTTCCGAAATGTACATATGTAAATCTTGACATGTAATTTATATTACCAATAAAGTATGAGTATGAGTATGAGTTTATACTTAGCCGCAGAGTTATCTGACCCCTTCGTACATGCCATTTTTTATGTGATGTACTTACTACTTACTACACATTTAACACAAGATTAGCTAAGAGGGTGGTCTCCCAAACAGTCATGGTGATTCAAAAATAACAAACTTAGATTATCTTTCCTGTGTAAATTCACACTTTACCTTATCACCAAGGAAGATAACAAATTACTTCTCACTAACATTTTATTTCGGGAACGAACTACAAACGTCTTTTCTTTGGTCTTTTGTTCTTTTGTTACATAATTGAGCAGGTAGCCGAACCTTTAATTTAGCCTTTTCAAAGAAAAGTTCAGTGGGCTTTTACGCAATAGGAAGATGCTTTGTTACCTTTATGACTAGATTTTTTGGGATATATCTGCCAAAATCATATTGTTAGGTTATGATAATGGTTACATGTAGATTTTTAACACGCTTTTTTTAGGTCGACCTGTATGTAACTAACTATGTAATGGAATCTAATTTAACCATCTTCCCGGTTTCCGATGAAGCTGAATACGCATACGCATGTAAGTCGGGTGACAATGCAATATTATGTACCATCGAGCTGATCTGATGATGAAGACAGGAGGTGGTTATAGGAACTTGTGATAAAACAACGCAACCTAATTGTGTTTGGGGTTTTTAGAATTGTCTCGATGAGTATTAGTTGACTGTGGAAAAAAGTACGGTCACCGGTAAAAGCTTGTACCAAAAATGAAATTTTTGCCAAAAACTTATTTTATTTCCAATCTAGGTATAACAGGAATACAAGAATGAAGATTGACAAGGATTTCATTATTTGAATTATAATATATTTATTAAAAGTGCAATGAATTTGTGAGACAAGCATTTCATACGTTTATGTTTTATACTACATTTTGAAAAACCACTGAACACCTACTTTTTAAAACAATAAAAAAAAAATTACATACTTAATTACTTTTTAACCGTAACTATAAAGTATAAATATAATTAACCGGTGCTAAATCTAGGCAGGTACTAACAATAAGTGGGTCGCACATACCGGAAGTGCCGGCGAGCGGCCCGCGGCTTGGTTTCCCATTTGCAAGACATTAGCCCATTCCGATGTTGCTCGTGATAATAGAGTTAGCAGGTGGAATTTTATAAGCTTGTTGTTATTATATAATTTAAATCACCATTTTCTTCATTCTTATTCATTTCTTTATATATTACCTACCTTCTCAAAATGCGAGGCCTATTAGTAGATAAGTTTTATAAATTACCTATTACATTTAATCTACAGTAAATATTGTTAATATCATTTCACAACAACCCAAACCCAAATACCCATTAAGTTAAGTTTAGTTCTCCCGACACTTAGCAAAATGTCTCTTCCATTCAGAATTAATCCCCAACATCTATCTAGGATCTATTGTTCTGAATCAATTTCGCTCCAGAGGATTTTCTTTGTGTCCACAAAGAGCTTCTTTGACAATAAGGGTGCAAATTATTTGCAACAATAAAGGCTACGGGGAAAAGGCTATATCCTGGTTTAGAGTGCGGAAGAAATGTGAAGACTAAATAGACCGCGGGCCAGGAGTATATATCGTCAGTCATCGCCTCCCGGCTGATACTTTGTCAGATGATAGTTTAGATGCTATCATGAATTAAAAAAATAGGCACCCGGTGGTGTTTTAATTCATAATAGCATCTAAACTATCATCTGACAAAGTATCAAACGGGAGGCGATGACTAAATTTATTTTATTTTGTTACATGTTTCGGTGGCTGCCATTCCTCAACCCACCAACGAAGCGGCAGCTGACGTCCACAAGGGTAAACCCTTACATAGCCGTTAACCACTATACGAGAACCACCGCCCGGGAGGCAATTCGTCATGGAAATCTGTTCCTGGCTTGCGGTCTATAGAAGGTGATTAGCGAAGATTGTATTATTTTCAAGAGCACTTGAACTAATATTTAATGTTTGCACAGAAAATTATTTTCTAATATTAGATAAATAAGTAACCTAAGAGTGCTTACTCCATACGTCATCTGACGTATGTTAAGGAAACTTCCTTACTTATAATAATAATAATAAGATGTAAAAATCATTATTAATAAATTTTCAACTTCCTTAAAACTGAATCAAATAAATTTTCGCAAAGTTTGCTTGAAACTTATTTCATATGCGTTTTTATCTCTTTGTTTCTAGTCACAAAACACGAATTTAAGAAGATTTATGTGACTAGGTACTTATGTTTGATACTATTAGTAAACTATTCAAATATAGATTACGTGATTCCAGCTTTGTTATTGGGCTTACGATTTTAATGGACAATTAATATATTAGCTTAGAGATTAAGCTATAATCTGTTCTTAGTTATTGGTCAGTTTCTATTTTAGATTATGCTTTCACACACCTTTTGTACGGTTCAATGTCGTAAGTACCTGAAACAAACAAATAAGTAATTAGTATTTTATTTGACTAACACAATTCTAGGTCGATTAGGGTCCCAGCGCGCACAAGTTGTTTGCAGAAATCGCGAAGCGTCTGGTTGACGTAATTGGTGACCGAAGAGCTGCGGGCTCCTCGCACAGCGTATCAGCATTGCGAACAGCGAGGAAATACCGCCAGCATCCTTGGTGCCTCAAGGGGCTATTTTAGATTTACGTTTACGTAGTACCACTGAATATATCTTGAATGTAAATAAATGGATTTACAAAACAGAATTCTGATTGTCAACAATTGTTTTTTTTTTGTTAACTATTCTTTCAGCATGAATATCTCACACTGTCCTAATCTTAACTTGGCTGTGAAAGTATAACGTTCATTCCGTCACTCACTTTATCAAGTAAGTATTCAGTTTTTCCCTATTTACCTAAACGGTTGCCATATGTAAACATAGTATGTAACACAGTTAAGGTGACTGTCCATTTTCAACCGCAGCTGCGTTACTGCTCCGACACTACTGCAGCGGCCTGAACGCGTCGGTGTTATTGTCAATTTCCATAGTAAAATGAATGACGATATCGACTGCACGTAATATGGTGATTTTAACGTTTTCCCAACCGCAGCTGCACTACTGCTCCGACACGTCGGTGTTATTGTCAATTTCCATAGTAAAATTAATGACAAGGCCGACTGCACGTAGCATGGCCATTTTTGCGTATTTAGTGTATTATTGCAACTGCGGCTGCAGACCGCACGTCAAATCTTTCACCTGCACTGAAATGTCTTTGGGTCACAGATATGAGTAGTTCTAAGCAAAGAGGATATAACCACTACGTTCTAATAAGGAGCTTATTACACCCAAGGATGACCCCGATGGTACAGTCGCCATATATCGCAGATATATCGGGTCGGCCCAGGAGCTCACAAATATCTGAACACGCCTTTATTGTCAAGGCGCTAGTGTTCAGATATTTTTAGCACCTCGGTCGCTCCGATATATCTGATGGCGACTGTCCCTACTGTAAACTTTTTTGCTAATCTATATTGAGCCATATCACAGAGCCAGTTAGGAAACGTGTGTGTTGTACACAATAATTGTGTACAACACGCACCGCGCTAGTTGTATGCATGCACAATTAGGATTGTTCATATTTTTTTAAATGTTCTATTTCGAAAACCATTTCGAGATATGAGGTTTTTAAACAGTTTCCGACATTTGCTGCGATATAATAATCGAAGATTGAAGATATTTCAACAAATATACTGATGACCTTAGTTTGACCTTCTCGCGAGGCTGAATATAATAAAGTCATCGTATAATAAAAGTTATCGAACCATAGTAAATAAATCCGTCACTCACGTCAAAGTTGTCATTGTCATCAATTGTCATAATGAAAATTTTCAGTTAAACCGCTAGTTTTTTACGATTTGATTTATAATTTTGATACCTAAACCACCCTAAACAGTAGATTCTGATTGCTTAATATATCAAAAACGTTGTTCCCATTCGTGGGAATGATTTACAAAAATAATAGTCCGCGAAGACCTACGTGAAAGACGGTGTTGTCGTGAAGTAAATGTGGAATGGAATACTTCAAGTTGTTACCACATTATTGCTGTGAGGATCACGTCGATGTAAGTATAAAATTAATATTATTTTACTACGAATATTTAAAAGTCCATTTTTGTGGTCGGATCACTATTACCTATTTATTTTCTGTGATGATGTGGCCAGAATATCTAAAGACAAACCGTTTAACACAGCTTGTGCCCTACTAGCTCCGTTTTACTGCTTTGAAGTTAAATTCAATAAACAGACATACATATACGAGTATGTAACTTATTTGATGAAACTGAAAAGATAATTTCTAATTTCCAGGTACAAGTTGCAGTTCAAGGTTCAAGCTGCTGATATCATGATCATGGCGGACAAAACTAAAGTTAATAAAGAGTTGTGAAAAATAAAACAGTCTTATTTTTTACTTTTTTATTAATTTAGGAAAAACCTGTTTCCCAAAAAAGTGTATACATTATATGTTCAACATGTTCTGCACGTGAGGTTGACAATGAGGGCTTTGTTTATTAGCATTCAGTTGAAGTTGATGTAGGTTCTACTCTTGTTGAACCAGAAAATAATTGCATAGTTTGTTATTAAATCTATGCCCAGGCACTATTCTTGCTATTACTTTACATTCTCCGCCTTCTCTAGAAATTTGTACATATCCAACAGCCGTATCTAAAAAGGAAATGACCTGACCACACGTGATGACCTGAAATAGCAGAATACCTATAATTAGCAAAATGTACCTGATTCAACAGATCTCAAATGCAGTGCAGCGAGGGAATGGAACTTTTGAGCCGGGTACGATGCAGGGTGGAGGCGCATATTAGATGTTTAGTTTATTATTAGTTTTAATTATTATGTTATTTATTATTAATACCTATTGTATTGTATTATGCTCTTTCTATATTATATTAAGATTTATGTTTATCAAATAAATTAAGCAAAATTGGCATGTAATACAATATCTAACCAATGGTAACAAATAGGTAGAAATAATCCACAAGGTGCTAAGCGTCCTTAACAGTGGACGCCTGTTACAATTTTAAGAATCAAATCTCCTTACGAATCGAATCACTTACAAAATATATGATGTAACTTGCATTTGTATTTTTGCTACCCAGATTTCAGCCAAGTTACGGTTGAAGTTGGATGTACTATAGTATATACATCCAATAAAACTAAGTTATATTACTTAATATTCCGTAATCCTGGCCAAGCTATATTTTCCTACGTGCTTTTTTTTATCAATTCATGATAAATTCATTAAATAAACTGTTCTTTTAATTTTTCGTAGTTTTGCGAGGATAGCTATAAGCTCGACAGGGCACGAGCGATAGAGAGGCAAATAGAATATCGAATAATCGGCAAAGTGGCCGAATAGGCCGAATAGTTGCCGAATATTCCTGGCAACTCTAGTCGTAATATCATATTATATAATGTCGTTTATGGCGACACTTTCTAATTTTGTCATTGCAAAATTTGCAAAGCCATTCCTGAGCTAAATAAACGAAGCAATCATTAATTTTTATTACAAGGAGCAAAGATGTTGTTTAATACCTCCTGGTAATATATTGATATCTAAACATACGAAAGGATACAAAATTGAACCACGAGAGAAGCGAATGGTTTAAAATTTAGAATATTGACAGTTGCGGGGGTCTTAAGGCATGAGGGTTAAACAAACTTTGTTACAGTGCAACACGCAATTTTTCATCACACCAACACGAGGAAACCATTTATTATTCAAATTAATTTATTTGAAGTTCTTTCTATCGGCCAAGGTGAGGGCAATAGCTTTCTTCATAAAGGATTTCTTGTCTCGCCCGTCAAGTTTTATATGGATGCACGGTCATATCATAAAGAGTGCCGTGCCGCCCATGGACATCTGCAACACAAGAGGGATTTTAATTTGTGTTTCAGTTTCAAATAGGAAACTTGACAATATGAAGTGTAAATTGCGCAATTACTTATAGCTCTTACAAATAATTTTATTTATCGCATCGGATTGTTGTGTGCGGTGGTCACCTGGTGGTCACGCATTTAGGCAAGAGGATGGGGAAGAAAATTTCACATTGTGAACTTACCTTAATGTTAAGAATAATTTTTCCTCTGCATTAATTTTATTTGAGTAATTTGATTGTATTTCGTCAATTATTAAGTCTCATTCAATGTTGAATTGCTTTTCATTTAATCGGCAATATTATCTGAATAAAGGATCACCATTAAATATCAGATTTTTTATTAATATTGCGTAGCTGCCTTCGTCGGACTCTGACTATTGTAGAAAGGCAAACTGGTCTTCTTTTTCATGTAGCATGTAGCATTATCGTCACTCGCTTCTTCACGTAAAAAATACAAAAGTAAATTAGTATTTTATTTGTACGTCTGACATTATATGACTTGACATTGACAAGCCATCAACGAACGCTGTCGCGACTGCACGCCGCAACAGCCGCAGTCGTGCTGCTACAGTAGTGCGGCACCGCGTAACGTCGCAACTGCAGTGCAGCGGCAGTTACAAATGGACAGTCACCTTTAGGTTAACACTATTTTTTTATTCCATTGGCTGTTCTAAACACGAATTTAATGTTATGAATATAGGGATGCACTTATCAGTGGTAAAGCATGCCAAATGTTAAATCCACTACTATTTGGTGTAAGCATCACAATAGTTAATATCCTATATGTGGCCTAATACTACTGATAATTACATGTAGTATGTACCTGGCTTTATACTTTTGATTGTTGTATCTATGGTCATTTTAGTTTTTAGAGAGAACTGTCAGATTTGGCGGCAGGCCTGTGCGCGAGGTTATGTTCGATTTGATCTTTTTGTAATCTTATAATTAATCCTGTATATCAATGTAATAAAAGAAATGTCAAAGCAAGCAGTGGTTTGTGTGCTAAACCCCTTTTATTGAGCATTAAATCTATGGATGATTTCATTGGGTAGTTCTATGCGATTATTCAGTCGCACCAATCGCTTCATTACCATTCCCACATTATTGACGAGCTGCGTATAAACGGTGAAGTCATTCTCGGTTATCTTGTAGCACTACCGTGCCTCTACTCTTCTGCTATTCTTGTCACAATGATTCTGTTTGCTATAAAACGGCCAATAATGTGGTGATCGTAATGAAGAATCAAAATGCTGTACAAAATCGCATAGAAGCACCCTTTCCCGTTGTGCGGTCATTTTATACATTAATTATTCATTTTATTACCTCAAAATGCGAGGCCTCTTAGTCGATAAATTATATAAATTACCCATTGTTTTTAATATTTTTTTTTAGATACAGCAGCGACAATAACGACGACGCAATAATGCAGCAAACGTCACCTTAACCTAGGATTATCTATCAGTTGCAACTTGCTTTAGATACATTATCTAACACAGCCTTAAGGCTGATGATATTTAACTTCGTTGTGACGGACTTGACTTTTGATATTGTGCTCGTGAGATTGTGGTTTGATTCCGTATTTATGTTATTTATATTATGTATCATTTTGTAGTTACTTATACATCGCAGGTTCAGGGTGGACTTGGATGCCTTATTGAATAATTATTTGTAAAATATCAAAGAAATTGATTTTAGTAGAGAGGTAAAGACTATATAAACGTGCCCCTAGCTTGACAGCCAAACCAGATAGCGCTATACTGCACCTTATGTTTTGTGGTCACTGAATTGTCAAACGTCAAGTTTTGACAACCAGAGTTACTCTTACACAATCAATCTATCTTTGAAAATATTGTACAATTTTGCAATGCAATCCCAATATTCCAATATCCTTTAAAATGTAAACCAATCGAACAATTTGTTGTAACTGTAAATTATTTTTTTAGTGCCAGGAAATCTCAACCAGTTTTAAATAAAATATAAAATACACGGTCACTGTTGATAGAAAAAAAACAGGTATTTCCGACGGATTCCATTCCAATTCCAACTCAGAAACAATTTATCGTGACACTTTACCCTCGCGTTACCGTCGCGTTAGTCCATCAGATCAAACCTGCCGACATCGCACTAGACATCTAACTTCGCATTATGAATTACAAATTATGGCAGTATCGCGTCGTGAGGCAGAGAAGAGATAGGCGTTATTGGCCGACCACGAGCGCCGCGGGCTGGGAGAGGTGATCTTTGCCGGCCGGGTGCACATTCTTGGACGGCGTCCGAGAAATATCGGGTAAGACCGACAAACAGACAGACCAACAAACAGACAGACGGACGTACGGACGGACGGACGGACAGATACAAATTATGGCAGTATTGTGTCTTGAAGCAGAGTAAGAGATAGGCGTTGTTAGCTGGTCACGTGCACCACGGGCTGGGAAAGGTGATCTTTGCCGGCCGGGGGCACATTCTCGGACGGCGTCCGAGAAATATCGCAATTTTGTGATTTTTGCCATCAATATCACGAGAGCATGGCGGTCTTTGGTGTCGGAGGACAAGATCCACTTCGGGTCGTCGCGCCACAGCAGTAAGTAAGTAAGTAATATCATGAGCGTTTCGTCCTTCTTTGGTGACTTCTCTGATTGCTTTGTAGCACGGGCACTGCATCCATGATGAAAGTTTGTTGCAATGCTGTATTATGTCCTGGTAAAACGGCTGATGCAGCTACGCTTATGGTTATAGAAGCCTATTTGCTACACGACACATCTTGCCGCATAAAGAATGACACGCAAACAGGCGTCCGACACTTTTGTATATACGTGATCATCTATCACAGAAAGCGAAGTGTCGAAAGCCTCGGCTCAGACCCGGACCATTCTAACTTGAGTCATCCTCAGTGAGCTGTGGTTCTAGCCAAAAACATCACACACGTGCTCACGTGTACTTATCTCAAAATTATCAGAGCCCCGAATAAATATATACAATGGAACCATACTCCCAGTCCATATAGGGTAGCGTTGCAGCCTCCGGGCGTCCCGTTAAGTCCCAACACGCCCGCTCTATGCAAATATGTGACCCTCTGATCATCCTCCGTGGACGGCCGAATATTTTGCGAACACAATGCTTTATAAATAAATATCTATAGGGTCCGGTGGTTTATCGTGCGAAAGCAATTCCCTGTGGCTTCCTGAATCCTTGAATATGGACGTTTGTGGTAGCACGGTAAAGTAAATATGTACAAAGAAAAGATTAGATGGCGTGGTGTATTGTCGCTCGCGGTACTTCCAGATACGATCTTCAAACCTTCAAGAAAAGAGGGTACTACTGGCGTACTAAGGTTGGCAACGTCTTTGATACCCCTCTAGTGTTTCAGGGTGCATAGCCAAGATACCAGTCATTTACGCTCCGTAGCGAACGATTGGCAACTTGGCTAGGCACCATGGTGTCCATAGGAGACGGTAATCGCTTCCGATCAGGCGATTCGTCTGCTCGTTTGCCTCCTAAAGAAAACTAAAAATGTTGCAATTATAGATATACCTTCAATGATTGCTAAGCAGCAAACACTTTCCGCAAAAGACAACGATATATTTTTTTTCAGGTTTTTTTTTTAATTCCAAAGATCCAAACCCAACTCAAAGACCCAAAAAATAGCTAATACGTACTTTAGTCCTCTGTCAGTTAAAAAAAATCGTCTAATAACTAAAAATTCGTTGCATTTTGAAATGCAAATATTGAAGTTTAAAAAAAATAGTATTATTTGCAGTACTGATGTATTTTATATAGTTTGTCAAAGGACTGTCTCATTTCAAACATAGACAGAGAGAATCATACTATCTTTGTCTTACACTAGTACTAGCACCCAAAAGAAAAGGATGAGCATAGTTATTTTTGTTCTTATTTACTGACAATTTGGTTTGACCATCTATATTTCCTTCACCATAGCTACATATAAAATATATTGCATGTATCTACTATGGAGTCTATGGACTAGTAATATAATATAATCTAAGAGACGAAACGCAGCTTTGATTTGATATTCCGTTTCTGTCTGGTCATGCGTATCAATCGCTATTAAAACCCATTAATCGATACCTCATACTGCACTCACCATATCATATCATATCATTTTTTCAGTAATAATCATACATTATCATACATTTCACTTAAAGAAAAGTTAAGAATAAAAAATACAGAATTTGATTAATAGAAATTACAATGTCAATTTGGGTAAAGATAAATGTAACAAAAATTCAATGCAATTTGCATAGGTACATTGCAAATTAAATAAAAGATTGTAAAAATCGCACGCTTCTGGTAAACTCCGGTAGCTCAGTTGGTTAAAAGCGATTGGACCGGTGTTACAATAGGTATCAAGATCGAATATTGGCCGAAAAGGTGAATTCAAAAAAAATTCTTTTAATTTAAAAATTATTTTAATATTTGCTACAATTCAGTAGGTACAGTGTAACGTTAGCAGCCCGTATTTTGCTTATTATAAGAAAAAAAACAACTGAGCAGTGTGTCCCATAGAATAGGTAGGTATAATAATTATGTATGAGTCTTTTACGCAGTCCAAAATATGTCATTCCGTACCAAAATCCGGGCGTTTACAAAATAGAATGTAGTTGCGGAAGTGTGTACATTGGTCAAACCAAACGAAGTGTGCAAGAGAGAGTGAAAGAACACATAGCGGCAGTAAGAAATCGCCAAGTAAACAAGTCCGCGATCGCCGAACACCTACTTACATGCGGCGCAAATCACTGGATTGAGCTTCATAAACCAAAAGTTGTCTCCACTGAACGCCATTATTATCCTCGAGTTGTGCGAGAAGCGATTGAAATCAAGAAGCACCCCAGAAATTTTAATAGGGAAGATGGTTTTAACTTATCGGCAACTTGGGGACCAGTGATCCAGAAGTTAAAGCCGAGGGATCTATCTTCGGATGTGTGCGCGGATGTTGTGAGTGTTGTGTGTCGGACTATTGACAATAATTAACTTTTATGTGTAGTGGGTGGTTTGAAAATGTGATGTCTACCTCGAACTTTAAATGCACTTTTCGTGGGGTAGCCACACAAATCTCTGTTTTGACATTTTGCTGGGACGTCAGTTAGCCGCGACCACGACCAGTGAAACCTGTGTCGAAACGTCGGTAAATAAAGGTAAAAAAAATAAATTCGCGATAGACCCGTTTCTAAATGTGATTTAATATTATGTATGAGGGAGCCATAATTTGTTCGTTTCGACGGCCTTATTTAGACCTTTATATTTGAAAACTAAGGACTCAGAAGTAATTTTGGACTCTGATGCACTCTTGTCTAAATGTGGCGCTTGTTTTTTGCTTTAACATTTCATAATATACCAAATCTGTGGCCACCGATATCATAATATTTCAACCTTCACGATTTGTGTTCAATTTTACCTAAAATACCAACTCTATTAGCAGAACTGACGACTATCAAACCAAGCAAACTTACAAGACAGTCCGCTAAGAATTACACAAGCCGGAGGCCGATTCTGTAAGTAACGATGCAATATAGTTTTCATCTTATTTTGACAAAACTTGAGTCATGTCAATGGACATCTCATGCGCACCAATAAGTGCGAGCGTGATACACTAACTCATCTAGTTATAAGTTAGGTCCATACTGAAAACCAGCGCCGCGGATTGCCGGGCATTATACTGAGTCCTATTATAGCGTCCAATGATTTTTATGACTGCATTGTTTTTTTTTCTTTATGTACTATGTTGTGGCATTAAATAAATGTATTTTCTTTCTTTTTTCGAATGAGAGGACTTAGGGTTGTATTTTATGGTCACCAATTAGCCTAATCTATCAATCAATCAAAAAATTCATTTGCATAAATAAATAAGGGTACAATCAGGTGGTATACAAAGTTTCAATGATTCCTTATTTCTATTATGTCTTATCTTATTTATTATAGCTGACCGACGCTGCATGATATACGACTCAAGGTCGTATCAAAATGAGATGAAAACGATATCAAATTGTGAAAACAGAATCCGCCTTCCTGAAACCAACGTCCGAATTGACATTCGATTCCATAATCAAACAGTCGTGGCGACAGGGTAAATGTTCTTGGCTTGAATTGTGCGCTTGGCATTTGTAACTTGTTGATTCAGAAAACTTGCGACACTGTCGACATTTGTGTCATTCTCCACATGTTACCGAATTGGTTGTGAGGTAAATACATACTTATTTTTCATTTACATTGGAGACACTCGTTGTATATTAATGGCAACGAAAACGCTTGCGCTTATGTTTCAAAAATCATTTATAAACCCAAACAATAGTAGGTGCATACAATTGGAAAATAGAAATATTAAAACGTTAAAATAGGATCCATAATAAATTGTTTGCTTAATGAAATTCTTCGTTTTAGTTAGGCATTTCTCAGTGGGGAGATTTTTGAGATATTTTTTGAGACATACCCAAAATCAGTCCATCGATCTTATTTATCAGATAAACATCTTATTTAACAACAGGGTCATCACCACGTTCAAACATCGGTATTCTTTTGAAAATTAATCTTTATATAATGGCTAATCCATATCTTGCAAAACTGGGACCGTCAACTTCTTCAACATTGCCTACCATGCCGAACATTGCCATTACCTCGGTTTCTTTAAAGCAAGAGTGAATAGGCTGTTACTGAACCGGTGAGCTCCATCTTAGGCCCTGTCTTCACTTTCCATCAGGTGTGACTAGGGCCAATCGCCGATTAGTTTATAATAATAAAAAAACTGAAATAGATACCGTTACCGTCATACTTTAAACAAAAAGTGACCAAGCCCTCTAGAGGCCGAGGCTGGAATCACACCGACGTCTTCAGCTTACGCGGCTAACGAACTGACCCTGACCACTAGACAACCCGGCCACGGCGGTACCCTTCCCAAGTTCTCGAGTATATGAAATCTTTGAAAGGCTAGGCGTCTTTGACCAACTCTACACGGCGAGCGAGATTTTCATTAAGTTAATATTTTAGCATGGCGCTGGTGGCCTAGTACTAAGAGCGTGCGACTTGCAATCCGGAGGTCGCGGGTTCAAACCCCGGCTCGTACCAATGAGTTTTTCGGAACTTATGTACGAAATCATTTGATATTTACCAGTCGCTTTTCGTTGAACGAAAACATCGCGAGGAAACCGGACTAATCCCAACAAGGCCTAGTTTACCCTCTGGGTTGGAAGGTCAGATGGCAGTCGCTTTCGTAAAAACTAGTGCCTTCTTTATAGAGAATTAATTAATTTAAGAATTGACTTCTTAGGATTAGTTGCCAAGCGAACCCCAGGCTCCCATGAGCCGTGGTAAAATGCCGGGACAACGCGAGAAAGATGATGATTTTAGCAGTTCTTCAAGTTAGATCCATCTAAAAGCGAAAAAATCCTACCAAAGATGACCTAACTCATTACCCTAATGTCAACTATTGGTTGGTACCTTAAACCAATTTCATTAAGTTATAAGTATTCCGTTTTCAATTTGTGAAAACCGTTGACAACCAGCTTCATTACCAATGCAATCAGAGCGGGTGAAAATTTCCGATTTAGATGAGGGCGTGCTCCGAGACGCGTTACTTTAGAGTACAGTCGGCTAAGGTTGGAGACGCGTGGAAGAAAGTAACCATAATTATTAGGCAAAGTTGTTGTTTAAACGAAAAATTTAATCTTGAGCGTTGCGAGGTTTGTAAGGTAAAACGAACATTGCTACCGAGTGTAACATAAAATATTTTACCACACCAAAGCAAGAAAGGAATTTAGGCAACACCACTCTTTTGGATAGAATACCACTTTCTCATCAGTTTTTTTTTCTCTCATTTATAGGTCACATTGGACGATGAACATGGAACATTTATGGGAGCAACTACGCAACTATGCATGTAACTAATTTGTTAATATATTTTCGGCTGTTTATTAGCTAACTGAGCTGGGCAGTTACCTCTTATGTTTTTAATGTTGTTAAGCTTCCAAAAAATGTATGACCCACATACAATAAACACGGAAAAAGAGCAGAAGAGAACGCATTGCAATTGTACACTGTTTGATAGTCAAATCGTTGATCTTCACGACATTGTCTAGCATAAAGCCAGCTTACTGTACTTGGCGACATGGCGTGGATACGACCTCGTATCCGCGAGGAGCGTGGATTTTATAACAACATGCAGCGTATATTTTAAACTGTTAAGATCGTCTTCAAATATCCGATGATGGATAAATTAAAATGCTGAGAGGATAATATTCTTCAGGGTTTCAGAGTGCATTCAGCTCCAGAAGTTGCTAAGCAGTAAAACTAGATGACATGTTATGGTTATGGTTTAATTTTTTTTCTTTCTTTTATTAGGTTTTGGCCTTTTGGTTCGTATGAAATCAATCAAATGCGGAATTTTTAAACTGAATCAAGACTGAAAGTTGGAGGGAGAGGAAAGTTTAGGAGGTGGGGGGGAGGGGGGAAGTGTACGCGATTAAGTCCCATTTTTAAAAACTGAAAGCGAAAATCGTGTCAGTTTAAATCAACACAATCGAAGTCGATTCAAGGTTATATCAAAACCTTAACAAATTGTTAAATCTGAATCCGTCTCGGTCGGCTCGTCGGTTTCAACTTGCTATTTAATTGATTTTTCCCTCAACAATTAACTCCATTTAGCACGAGCTACCAAAGAATCAGTAACGTCAATTAAACCTATACCAGTCTTAAAATACCGATGATCCTGTCTCAAATATCAAATGTCAACCTCGTCTGCGTCCTAATCATATATATTATGAATGCCACAGGGCAGACACGCTGTACATACAAAAATCACTTGCGTTTCTATGTGTGAACGGCACGTCTGTACACGGCATGCGTCATTGTGTAAGTTGCTTAAAAACATTACTGAGCGGTCGGCAAAAGCTCGTCAATCTACTGTCGCGGGGCGAGGTAATTCGAATCGGGGAGGGGCGGTGCGTGGCCGTTCTGTATGACATTACTTATTCTGTGTGAATGCTTAGAATTAAAGGAGAAGTGGAAAACTGTACCTGTCTTGGGCGAGTCGGGCGAGACTCAAATTCGCGACTCCGCCAGGGGCCTAGTCAAGATGCCAATCGTTTGCGCCGTAGCGATCGAAACGTTAATGTCTCTCTGTCGCACTAATATGGAAGAGTGATAGAGAGACATTACCATTTCTTTCGCTACGGCGCAAGCGACATCTACCGTAAGAGTGTAACAATTCTTAAACAGCTAATGTAGTAAAAACGACGGTAATTGCTTACCTTCAGGCGAATCGTCTGCTCGTTTGGCTCCTATATAAAAAAACCGGCCAAGTGCGAGTCGGACTCGCGCCCGAAGGGTTCCGTACCATTACGGAAAAAAACAGCAAAAAAGTCACGTTTGTTGTATGGGAGCCCTATTTAAATATTTATATTATTCTGTTTTTAGTATTTGTTGTTATAGCGGCAACAGAAATACATCTGTGAAAATTTCAACTGTCTAGCTATCACGGTTCATGAGATACAGTCTGGTGACAGACAGACAGACGGACAGACGGACAGCGGAGTCTTAGTAATAGGGTCCCGTTTTTACCCTTTGGGTACGGAGCCCTAAACAAGTACATTATGAACAAGATAAAGGCGCAAAAACTTTAATCCCTACAGTAAGATTATCCTTTTCCCAGAGATTCAATTTCACCTACCGTCTAGATTAGTAGATAATAAGGGTTTACTTTTCATTTCAGGTGCGGGGATATGCATGCATAGTAACCACAGATTATGGGATATAGATCCATGCATAGTTATGCGCAGGTATAGGGTTATCAGACGTTTGGAATTTTGTCTACATGTCGAGAATTTTATTTATTTGAAAGGACTGCGGTTGGTATACGAAATATCCAAACTCGTTGAAAATTTGAAGTATCAAGTGCTTTCAGACTTTAAATTTAAAATAAATTCTTAGATACCTGCAGTAGGTATCATATTTATGGAAAGTAACGTATTTATAACATAAAAGTTCAACCTGCAACGGTTATTCGTGTCAGAAATTAAGTAACTATGAAGGTAGGCAAGGTACTTTCTGTCAAAAAATTACCAAGAATTAGTAAAAACCAACAATACTTATTGTGACTTGAGCTGGTATATTGGCAGCGAATGTCCACATTGTCGACTATATTACGTGATTATTATCTAAAGTTAGTAAACCTAGACGCACTTCACAAATGTCAGGATTGTTACAATAAACCATAACATCAAGAATAATTCCTTCTTTTTAATTTTTTTTACTTATATCAACCATTAAAAAAAGCTTTAAGTAAGTTTGCTGGTAGAATGTCAAATTCTTAACGTCTCTATTTTGTTAGTTTCGTCTGATTTCTTATGTATGTGTATGTACCTATATATGTATCTTTATATGTTTTTTTTACTTATATATGTATGTATTATACCTATGTATTATTTATATTACTTGTATTTGTTTAGTTGTATGAGTTGTGTAAAAATACCTACTTGACGTAACTGGTGACCGAAGAGCTGGCGGCTTCCTCGCACAACGTATCAGCATTGCGATACAGCGGGGAAATGCCGCCAGCATCCTTGGTACAGTCGCCATCAGATATATCGGAGCCGCCAAGGTGATCACAAATATCTGAACACGACTCTATTGTCAAGGCGTTAAGTGCGTGGTCGTGAGTGTGCGATATTTTTTAGAGCACCTCGGCCGCTCCGATATATCTGATAGC
This sequence comes from Cydia strobilella, assembly GCF_947568885.1. Classification (NCBI taxonomy): domain Eukaryota; kingdom Metazoa; phylum Arthropoda; class Insecta; order Lepidoptera; family Tortricidae; genus Cydia; species Cydia strobilella. Next base: position 20,546,584 of record NC_086044.1, read on the forward strand.
GACTGTACAATACCTTAAGGGCCTTTTTTAGATTTAAGCTAGTTATTAATTTCGTTTACGTAGTACCACTGTATATATCTTGTATGTAAAATAAATAAGTTCTTTGTTTTGTAATTACAACATGATGTTGCACCGCTTACAAGTTATCTGCTTTGCCCGAAGGTTGATTGGTAGAGAATGCCTTGTAGCATTAAGTCCGCCTTTTGTACACTTGTATTTTCTTTTGTGCAATAAAGATTAAATAAATAAATAAATGAAATCATAATAATTGTGAATATTTTGTCACAACTTTGTCAACTTTGTGTGTTTGTTTGTTTGTTGTTCGTGTGCGGAACGAATCCTTTAGGAGCCAACTGAAAATATCATGTAATATTTTTAACAATGTTGGTGGGTGCAATAGTGCCCTGGCTTTTCCATTGTCGGACGAGGCCAGAGCACTGTTTAAGCTAGTAAATATAGGCCTTAGTAATCATAAGTGAGTGTGATTGTATGTTGATTATATGGAGCGACATAATCGCTAAGCGATAAAGCTCTTTAATAAAGATTTAAAAAAAAACAGTCAACTTCACAAATCAGTATGTGGCAACCCTAATCTCACGTGCGGGGCTCAAGATTGAGCAAGTTGGAAATGGATCTCGCGCATTTTGCGAGTTTTCCATGCAGAGGTGTGTCGGAACTAAGTTCTGCAGGTGACGGCTCGTGGTAATTTCCAGTTTATTTAGCTGCAGTTTAAACTCGGGAGCTCAAATTCAGATTCAACAACATGTTACGTTTTTAGGGTTCCGTACCCAAAGGGTAAAAACGGGACCCTATCACTAAAACTCCGCTGTCCGTCCGTCCGTCACCAGGCTGTACCTATCTACCGTGATAGCTAGACAGCTGAGATTTTCACAGATGATGTATTTCTGTTGCCTCTATAACAACAAATACTAAAAATATAATAAAATTAATATTTAAGGGGCTCCACACAACAAACGTGATTTTTTTTGCTGTTTTTTGCGTAAAGGTACGGAACCCTTCGTGCGCGAGTCCGACTCGCACTTGGTCGGTTATTAAACCTGTTTTGATACGAGGTTGATGATCGCTCACGCTGATTTGGACATGCGCGTTAATCATCAAGACGATCGTCAAGGTGTTATCAAAACCAGTTAAAAACTAATACAAATTGTTACATTAGAATCGACCTACGGGGTTTTAGCTAACTTGACTTTTGAAAAACCGGACAGGTGCGAGTCGGACTCGCGCACGAAGGGTTTCGTACGTACGAAAAAAACGACAAAGAAATCACGCTTGTTGTATGGCAGCCCCACTTAAATATTTGTTTTATTTTAATTTTTAGTTTTTGTTGTTATAGTGGCAACAATACATCATCTGTGAATATTTCAACTTTCTAGCTACCAGGGTTCATGATATACAGCCTGGTGACAGACAGACGTACAGACGGACAGTGGAGTCTTTGTAATAGGGTTCCGTCTTTACCCTTTGGGTACGGAACCCTAAAAAGGATGTCTGTTAGTATTTATCGGGTCGGTACGGTAATGATACCCGGATATTTTTTTGTGGTAATTGAGACGGGAACTGTCAACGTGACATTGCCAACTAGGCTCCTTATAAATGCTTTGGCTCTACCAACTGAGTTACCGACACTTGCGAGTTTTCTATGCAAAGGTGTCGGAACAAACTTCTGCAGCTGACGGTTCGGGCTCGGGGTAATTTCGAGTTTATTTAGCTGCAGTTTAAACTCGGGTCTTTACTTAAGTTAACTTGAGTTTTGGAAACAGAGTGACAGTTAGGATTAATCGGGCGTCAATCAATATTGATAATATGGATGTTATAGAAAGGATCGCAATCTCTTATGGCAAAATTGTTGTAAAAGTGACCGCGTTAAGCTTTAAATAATAGTTCCTAATCTCTCCGGTGGCGCTAGTTAGGCTCTGGGACATGAGTATAACATGAACCATATAATGCAACAAATAACCCGACCAAATTACGTAGGTTGTTTTGGTAGTATTTCGGTGTATGGTGGCGCCGCCTAATTACTGTTTTTTGATGGACACTTTTCATACATAGAGATTTGGCTCCTTTATACAGTCTCCATGATTGATAAGGTGATGTTCGGATGTCATTGTCAACTGCAGCTGCTTTGCTGTTGCGGCGTCTGCTGCCGCCTCAGTATCTGGCCGGTTTTTTCTTCACTAAAATCATAACCTACTTCGTCGGCGACTAAAAAGAAACCCCAAGTATAGCCAAAGAGTTAGTTTAGATTCCGAACGAATATTTCATATTCCCATACCCCATCCGCGGACGGTCCCGGGTCCCGATGTTAACCGACTATTTTATAAAGTAGGCAAACTTCCCTGGAGTATAAATCTGGCTGTCATACCCGGAAACGGTACGTTTCAAACGCTTCACGAGCTGTCGGTGTCGAATTTAAACCAAATACAGCTAAAGTAGGAAACGGTAGAAAAAAAATATCTTTATCTACTCACATACCTATCATAAATTATCTGCTTGTGAAGCCGATGGTCCTGGGTTCGAATCCCGGTAAGGGCATTTATTTGTGTGATGAAAACAGATATTTGTTCCTGAGTCTTGGGTGTTTTTATGTATGTTTTATTTATTTATATATAGTTGTCTGAGTACCCATAACAAGCCTTCTTGAGCTTACTGTGGGACTTAGCCAATCTGTGTAAGAATGTCCTATAATATTTATTTATTTATGACGTGTTCAAAAGCTGCAAACTAGGGGCAGCATAATCAATCATAATCTGTCAAAATGTTAGTATTGCACAATAACAACGTCGATATCGATTTAATAATGACATTCAAATTTCGAACATCTCTGAAAACCAAAGCAATTTGAAACACTGATTTAAACTTTCACGATTTTTACTCAATATTGTTCACAACAACGGGACTTAATCGCGTATAATAAGTTTTAAATTTACCTCCGACGTTTCGAGGACGGCGTTGTCCCCGTGGTCTCGGAGAAGACACCACCACCACCACCACTACCACCACTTCTTTTCTTCGTCCTCGAAACGTCGGAGGTAAATTTCAAACTTATTTTACGCGATTAAGTCCCGTCGTTGTGAATAATACAAACCAATTTGATTTGACCTCATTTCTAATATAAGCCGAGTGTGATCAAATACCGCAATGGCGGTCGTAATATGCGGTTCCTGAATGCTCATAAAGAGCTTAAATTACCTATGCGTGTAGATAATTCAGCGTATGTAAGGGTACATAATTAGGCATTAAAACACTAGTGTGATATTTTTATGAAACTCGTTTTCATCTCATAAACTCATACTTGTATTTTAATGCGTTTCATTATGTAGCAGTTACATAAACTACTATTTCACTGGTTCGCCTGAGCTTTCACCTCTTTAATACTACAAAAGGAATATCACATACAGCCCAAACTTTTCCTTCCAAATTCCCTATTAATAGTCTCAAACCCTAAGAACTCGCCTAAGAATGTTCGCAGTTGCTCGCAACTTTAAATTAACATTTCGATATGTTCGTGTTAGTTTAAATATGAATTAATGACTGTTGGAATGCAACTTTGGTGTGTGGAAGTTTAAATAGTTAAAAGTGATAAAGCATTGTTTTCAACTTTTGCATTAATATTATCTAAATGATAATATATATGTTTTACTAACTGGTGTAAGTCAACTTACAGTGTTTAATCGTAAAACTTATTGTTATATAATGAGGTTTGAAAGAAGCGCCTGGCATCCGTTAGCTCGTTGTGTGGACGAGATTCACAAAAACGAGGAGCACTTCTGGAAGAGAGTAGCCCAGGACCAGGATAAGTGACGTGCACAAAGAGAAGCATATGCTCAGCTGTGGGACAGGAGGCTAAAATGTTGATGATGAATGAGGCCTTGCATTGGCCAATTAAGTTTATGTTGTTATGCTTCGATTATACCTTTTTTACCGACAATAAGGTTAGACAGTTTACCACACAACCTAAAGCGTGGTTTGCCAATTTTGTACTTAAATTACAGATTGGTTGGACAAGTGTTATAACTAAAACCATCAGAGAAATATAAAAACTGAAGTAAGCATGTAAAGCTCTCTAGTTATAAGTACGTATTCGTATAGGCTACTCTAGGAAGCACCTATGAGTCCAATGAGTAAGTCAAGATAATGTTTTAACATTTATTCAATTAGCACTAATAAGACTTATATAAATATATTTCCTTTGAACTTAAATATGTTTTCAGACTGAGATGTGACTAGAAATCTTCTTAATTGACAGACACAGGTATAATTTTATTTTATACCTCCAAACCTATATGGTGTAGGCTTAGCAGCAGGCATAAGCCCACCACGCATAAAAAGTGTAACAAAACAAGAATCGGAAAAGCAAAATAAACTGATAAGGCCGAATTATCCAAGCGCTCTTCGAATTCCGAACCGCGCAACTCCAAAGCAGGCTTAACTAAATTCCTCGAATCGATACATTATAAACTTCGCAACTGCATCCTGGAGCTGATCTAACAATTTTCGTCTTAGGACACAGTAGTTTTAGCTTCACAAAGATAAAGGTAACAGGCAATTTAAGTTTTTCTTTGCGAAGTTGGTCTCGGTTGCGTTTGAGACCGCGTTCCGTCTCGATTGTTAAATGTTTCTGTGAACGCAGTAGAAGTTGAGAAGCATTTTGTCATATTTTTACCAAGCTACGGAGAAGGCAATAAAAAGGGTTATAATTTTAGCAGCAGTCTATGCTTACTATTCACATATGTATGTAATTATTTAAGTAAGTATGTGGATGAGTGGTATGTTTAAGTGATGTAACTGATGTATCTAAAGTAGCATAACGTCAAAACTCAAAACTATGTACAAAAATAATGATTATAATTTTAGCAGTCTATGTAGATTAGATAAGTAGGAGTAGTAGTAGTTGCATATATTTGTGACGTTTTCAACCAAAAGGTACTACACTGTCGGCTGTGGATAAGGTTGATTTCAAATTGAAGCCATATAGAAATAGCGCCTTATTGACAACCGACTATAAGTACCTTTTTGGTTGAAAATGGCACATTTATTTTAGTCGTGTGTTCTACTGGCAGTGAGTGCAGTGTATTGTCAAAACTACAATGCCGATTTTGATGAATAATTAAGCCCGTAGAGTTTAAAAAAAATCTTAGCACTTCTTTAGATCATAATACGGTCGCCAAAAAATATGAATAGGTTTCTCTGGTAATTTCATCAATTCGAAACCTGATTTACGGACTTTCGCTCTATTTAAAAAATCACGAACGTAGGTCTACAACGCACCTTAAAATTCTGTAACAATTTTTGTACAAAGCTCTAAAAGCTAAAAATAAGAAATTTGCTTCTAAATATGAACAATTTTATGTTAAGATTTTATTTCCTATATGATAAATTTATTTCCTTTAAAATATAAAAAAAAATGTTTGATCGAACTCATCGATTACCATTTTTTTTTCTAAATCTTACTAAAAGTAACAATTATAAAACACGATGTACGCGATTCCGGGCACGCCCAGCCGTCTCGCACACTCTTACGCACAGTGAGAGTGAGAGAAGAACCTGAACACACGGCGCCTTTACGATTAGATTTTCTTGACTGGCTGAAATAAAGAACATTTTAACTGACTCGAAAAAATCCCGGTATTGTACATTCGTGTGTTATCTGAATAGATTTCAAAACAAATTCGCTGAACAAACTAAAATGCAACCAACTGGATTGACGTTCAAAACAACGTTTTTAAATAAACAAAGACTGCTATTTCCCTAATTGATTTCAATTCAATATAGGTTTAAAAGCAATATGTACAGTAGCTTAGGGATTGCTATTCTACCTATAAAGGCTGTCCCAAAAAGAACGCAAGATTTGAAATTGATGAAAAATACTTTTTTTTTTCGTTATAATACATATGTATATAAAATCTTGAAATACATAAAATAGTATTATTTGTGGAATAATACGTCAGGAAAATGTCCTCCTAGGCTTTGCTGGCACATACGCACTCTTTTGTCAAAATTATCTATAACCATTTTGCATAGATGCGGCTGAATTTCTCCGATGCAGCGTCGAATTTCCTCTTTTAAAGCATGAGTGGTGGTGGGCTTATTGGCATAGATTTTAGACTTTAAATAACCCTAAAAAGAAGTCTAAAGGCGTTAAATCGCAAGATCTAGGGGGCCAGTTCTGATCACCGAATCGAGAGATCACACGACTAGGAATTTTCGAACCGTACCCGCCGAACTTTCATTACTTTTGAAATATTGTTCAATAATAAAAACGCGTTGATCTTTCGTATAACCCGCCATTTTTACAAACCCTAAACATTCAGCTGTCAAATAGTATTTTTTTTAGGGTTGCCAGTACTAAAATACAAAACCTTGCGTCCTTTTTGGGACACCCGTTCTTTTACTATTTTAGTCCTGCCCTTTATTGCTTTTGAAAAAATAAAATGGTCGTTTTCGCGCAATTGGCCATTTGATTTACGTTACAAACTGTTACAAGGTTAGGTAAAGTATTTGACAACATTAAAAATCGTAAACATTGTCGTTGTAAATCGGCAAAATTGGTCAAAAGGCTTACAGTCACTGGTTAAGACTGTAATAGTAGTTTATGTGACTGCTACATAATGAATGCGTTGAAAATACGTGTGGGTGTATAAATTGAGCTGAAAGCGAGTTTCATAAAAATATCACACGAGTGTTTTAATGCCTAATTATGTGTCTACAGTTACATACACTGCTTGCTTTATCTACTCGTACACACATGTTATAAGCTTTACGATATGTTCAGGAACGTCCGCCATGTTACGACCGCCATTACGACATTTGATCACACACTCAGTAAAACTGATACTAGATATGATGTCAAATCAAATTCCTTTGTTTTTCAGGGATGTTCGAAATTTGAATATCATCATTAAATGGATATTGAAGTTGTTATTACGAAATAATAACATTTTTACGGATAAGACATTTTATATTGATTTAAACCAAAGATAGATATAACTCCGTAATAGATGGATACAGTCTAAGGAAAAAACGTGCCTCGAAAATCACGAAAATTTGATTCTCGATCAGATGGCGCCACTAGTTTTGGCCTACACTCGTATAGAGGGCGTTGACTGTTTCGTTTGTTATTTATAATTTTAAGGCATACCAGTGAAAAAACATGGGTCAAAATCATATAAAAATAAATAATGCAAATAAAAAAATCATTTATCCATATTTAAATACATTTTATCGTATTTTTATAAATATTTATTTTTAGTTTTAAAGTGTGATGACAGATGGCAGTGAATTTATTGGGGTTACAAAATTTACTATGACAGTACCGCTCTAGTATAAGTTACTCTATGATTTAAACTAAAACGATTTTCACTCATAATTTTAAACTAATACGGGACTTTTTTACGCGATTAAGTCTTGTGTTAGTTTAAAATTATAAGACATTTTATATAACAAAACAGTTTATATTTATCCTCGTAAGGCCCACCATACAAAGTTTCCCTATTTTTAATTTAAACCTTGTTGTATAGAAGATTAGGGTGACTTTCGTTTATTTTAGAAAACAATGAAATGAAGGTTCAAATTAGATTGAATGCACACTGGGCCTTACGAGGTTATGCTAGCCGTAATTTTTGGTTTTTGAACACATCAGAGAGTTTATTAAATGTGTGCAGAAATAAATTGTAACTAGTAACCATATGAAACGGGTCAAACGGGAGAACTTTAAAATTGTCATGAAATGCAGAAAAACCTCACGAGAATTCTGGTTGCATAACGAGAGACGAAAACGCTGCAAACATTTTCGTGGAAACAGTAATCTCTATATTTGCCCAGCCGGAGGTTAAGACCAAAATGACATTTCCATTTTGTACATTATTTATAAACCCGATGTGTAACTACGTTATTGACACATACATTTACTCGTCCGACATCAGCTTTCACATTTATTCAGAGAAATTTACCCAACTGAAAACTTTACCGCTGACTGACATTTAACCTTTTTGCGGTTGATTGCATAATTAATAAATTGTATGCGGCCAGTAATAGAATCAGTGGTACTCTTGCAATTATAACGATTTAAATGTCTCCGCGTCGCAAACCGCAGACGTAACTTTTAAAAACTCGTATCAGTAGTGGGCTTTATTGTAAAAGCAAACTTTTTTGGTTAATAATATGGTTGAAATTGGGATGAAAGAATTAATCAATGCGGTTAATGATATAATGAATTGTCAACTAGCTGGGTAGTAAAAATAAAATAAAGCAGGAAAACAGGAATATTGAAAAGCTAGATTTTTTGTTGGAGTTGTAATCATATTTTGATTCTGAAAGTATATAAAATGAACGGATGTAGGATTCATACGAATAATGTTTTTTTTTTTTTTTTTTACTTCTACCTTTTTTTTTATACCACGACGATGGCAAACAAGCATACGACCCACCTGATAGTAAGCAGTCACTGTAACCTATGGACGCCTGCAACACCAGAGATATTACATGCGCGTTGCCGACCCTTTAAAAACTTCTTTTTGTATTACAGTCAGTTTTTAGGGTTCCGTACCCAAAGGGTAAAAACGGGACCCTATTACTAAGACTCCTCTGTCCGTCTGTCGGTCTGTCTGTCACCAGGCTGTATCTCATGAACCGTTATAGCTAGACAGTTGAAATTTTCACAGATTATGTATTTCTGTTGCCGCTATTTGTAATACTAAAAAGTACGGAACCCTCGGTGGGCGAGTTAGACTCGCACTTGTTGTCCGGTTTTTTCAATCCGATTAAATTAAATGTTTGTTTGTTTGTTTTATCTGTGTTATTTTGTAATTTATTATAAATTAAGTGAATGGAACTGTATTTGCATGCATGCAACTGTGCTTATAAGCAAATGAATATTTGATTGATTGATTACATCTTGTAGAGTTTTGACTCTACAAGATGACTCAACTGAAACTTTTTTGTTTTAGATTCATTCATTTTATTTTTATTGCATCTTTATTGCACAATACAAAAATTACAAATGCAGAAAAAAAATTGTGTCTCAAAAAGCAAACGTAAAATCATATTTATCATCTTTTTTATTCTTCATCTTAGGGCTTTTCCAGTTGCATTGTAAAGGAGCCCCGAAGGCCTACCCAACTAACATTTTAATGTCAAAATGATGTCTGATTGTTATCATTCACCCGTGCGTCTTGCTCGCCCCAATACATGTACATTTTGATAACAAAATGCAAAACACTGATTTAAACTTTCACGATTTTTACTCATTATTATTTACAAAGACGGGACTTAATCGCGTAAAATAGTTTTAAATTTACCTCCGACGTTTCAAGGACGGCGTTGTCCCCGTGGTCTCGGAGGAGGTCTTCTCGGAGGAGGTGGGTCGGAGGTAAATTTAAAACTATTTTACGCGATTAAGTCCCGTCGTTGTAAATAATAACAAAATGCAAGTTGGAATGGTCTCCAGGCTTCACTGTAGCACTATACGTTGCTACAGCGAATATTTTAATTTTTTTTCCTGGTCATGCTTAAAAATTCTGTTTTCATTTCCTTCAACATTTTCAGTTTCTTTTATAACACAACTTTTTTACTGCAAAAAGCACAAACACTGAAACGAACCGATGCCAGTTAATCGTTAATAAGTTTTTATTCAGCGGAGATTGAATCCGGCCGGAAACACTTGTACGAAATAAAGGGAAAAGTGGAACGCGTAAATTGGAATGAAACAGGAGGGTTCCGCCATTTTATTATTGGCTATTTTTTTCATGAGAATTAGCCTCATGCATGAATTTTATATTTGAACGAAATATGTTTTATTCGGATGTTTGTTACCGTTATATCATGTTACAAATGCATTTCCGTTTTTAAATTACCATTAATTTGCTTAAAATTATAAATAAAAAGTACAAAAATTTGCCCGCGAAAAGCTAGTGAGCGAAACGCTCGAAACGCCACGTGACGTCACGCGTTCGACAGATTAGTGTCATTAGTAGCAAACGTCAGTTGGGCCGCCCAACGTGTGACGTCATCACGCTCTGTCGAATTCGCGCCAAAAATTATGAGCGTTTCAACCGTTCAAATATTTTAAACATTTTAAATATTTTTTAATAAAATAATGTTAAGGTTTACAAAAGTATTTTTATCATTTCTGGTGTTCCAACGATATAAATTATGAATTCAAAAATAAAAATAAATTCATGCATGGAGCTAATTATCACATTTAGCCATCATCATAGAGCGGTTTAGGTATCTGCAGCGAATGCAGAGGACACTGGTTCGTTTCTAGCCCTGGGCACTGCAGGCATTGGCCACTTTTTCTTTCGTATATGACATGTGACACAGTTTGTGAGAGTTATATTAGGTTTCGGAGAACGAAGGAGAACTCGCACATGAGTTTAAAATTGCTGCACTGACTATAGTTGGTCCTACCTACCTAACCTAACCTACCGAAAAAAATGTTTGTCGCTCTTGCGACACATGCAGTATACTATTAAAAAAATTATAACAAGTTTTGTGTCAAAAAAAACCGCCGAATTTACAGTAAGCTGCAGAGATAACTGGCCAACTCTCCAAACAAGTTTCTTTGCTGGGGAGGTGGTCAGTTATCTCTGCAGCTAACTGTACTTTAAAAATATCATTAATTTATAATCATCTTTAGTCATCATTTTTAAACGCATACAAGTTGCTCGAAAAATAGTTTGCAAATTTTGAAGACAACTAACATATTTAACTACCTATTTACACACACAGCCAATGTTTTTCTAAACAGCTTTCCCAGAGATGTAATTGAAGATATAATTAAGAAACCTAGTAATATTAAGGCTATTGTTAAAAAAGCGCTGATAAATATAAATGTATAAAGACTCACTAGCATGTAAAATATTTAATTAAAATTTAATAATGTAAGCAGGGGTTGCATCCCCATATCCCCTAGCCCATATAATCTTAAAAATATAAGATTAGAGCTAGGAATATTGTAATTCTTGTTCTTTATGAAAAATAAAGTTATTTTTTTTTTTTATATGGATTATGGTTACTGAACAAGGTCCAAAAAAGAGCACCACACTGTATAAAATCACTACTTTATTTACTACTATTTACACTACTACACTGTATAATAACACTCACTGCTTGATTTGATTTTGAACTGACGACCTAATTGTTCCTCGGACCCTATATGAAACCCAGAAAAATCTTAACACCGCGTTGTAGAAAATACACGTTGGGAACAAAGCGCCATCTTTTGACTTATTTGGTAATTAATTTTATTTAATAACAAATCGCTAAATTGTGACTTTAAATGCAAAATAATACATACGCGTTATTCAAAATAATTTTACAAATGTTTTAGTGTTAATTGCTAACAAAAATAACCATATTAAATTTCCAAAATCGCTACTACTAATGCCATCTATCGGTGAATTAAGTCAAACTGTGAAATACTAAATAAATTCAAAAGATTAAAATATACGGCTTCAACATTCCGCCCACCAAGAACAAAAAGCAGTTTGTTCTTAACTCCGCCCACCATGGCATAATATAACAAATAAAAGCAAAGGCAAGTGATAACTTGAACACAAAAATAACATGCCCTTTGCATTTACCAAAAACAAAAAGAACAAAAAGAAAACAGTTTCAATAACAATACTTAATAAGCGCTACACAAATTAACATTTAACTGAAACAGCAATGAATAAGATTACACTAGTTTGCAGGAAGGAAACACAATTTCTTCACAGCTCTTTTTATGATATTATCTTTACATTTAAGACTGACAACTCGGGTGATATTGTCTTCGCATCTGAATTTTTTAAAACTTGAATGAATACCGCACAACCATCTAGATGCAAGAAGACCGTATTTTTGACCAAGTCCACGTCACCAACAGCTGGCCCAAGAGTGTCATGTCATGAGACTTGTATCGACGACAATCGACATACGTCACTAATATTCTTGCACTTGTTTCTGAGTCAACCGCTATCTTCTGAGATTATTGACATTTGAAGTCTAGTCCAGCACTGTGGTTTTAGAGGCACTAGAGGTACTGTTTACAGATAGACTTCGAATTCAGGCAGCTAGAATGGTTGACATCACATGAAGTTTATTTTTATTTTATGGAATTAATATCTTGGCCAGATAATAACTTGCGCTAGCCAACCAAACGGGTTGACAAACCAAGATATTTCCATCATCCGTCTTTTCATTACACAAAACTTGAGATGTGATAATTGAACCGCAAGAGAATATTCGAACATGTCTTCTTTTTGATGCCAAATTCGATCTAAATTCTTCATAGTTGTCTTCAGCTTGGTCTCCATATTTTCATTTCGAGAATCTTGATTCATTTTCTTGGTCAATTGTTTGCTATAAATGCTCCACGTTGCTTGTTCGAAACCGGCTTTGTCTAATGAATCGTTGAGTTCTTTGTATAGTCGTTTTTCTTCTCCCATAGTCTCGCAATCTGACAAGAGGTAATCCACATTAAACTCTTTGAACACTCTGTCTGTAGCTGCCCAATGATAGGCTTCTTCGCGCTCAGGTGCAACTTGCTGCAGTGTTTTGACAGCCAGATAAGGTGTCGCTGCTATTCTGAGTTCAACTTGACCATCTCGCCATAAGCTTTGTTGGAAGTCAGCATCTTCTTCGATTACCTGTGCCTGACTATTAATTCCTGAACATAAGACATCAAAGACTACCGTTACCTTTTTGTGTTCTGAATCTGGAGATTCTGGAGTAACAGCACATTGGGGAAGGCACACAACTTCTGGTTTGGTTTGTACTTCATTCGAAACCATTCTCACGTTGCTAAGCTTTTCGTATCCCTTGACGTTATTCATGTACCACTCCTTGAACTGGGGTTCTTGCTCGATTTTTGTCTCGAGTAAACTGAATCGTTTACCTGCGAGATAAAGTTGCCCTTCAGTGCACCGTGTATTTTCTTCGCGGAAGGGTGACTTGAGTGAATACCTACCACTATAACCCCGGTTAGTAGTGGCAGCAAAAGATTCTTCTTGCTTCTCTTCTTCCTTAGTGTGTTTTTGCTTAGGATCTGGCGCAATAGGATCAGCCTCGAGCTCTGAAGACTTCTTCAGAAGCTCGTTGTCAATGACATGAATGTAGTTAACTCTGATCTTATTGTGTAATTCCGACTCACCTGAGTGAACCGGCCCGGAAATGATCCAGCCTAAGGAAGTTTGCTGAGCGATGGGTCCTCCCTGTGGAGTCTTGAGAACACCGCCCATGAGTATTTGACTATAAATTTCTCCACCAAGTAGCAAGTCGATTTGTCCCGGTTCATTGAATGTTGCATCCGCTAAATCTAAACTAGACAGCTCGGACCAAGACTCAACATTGACTCGTTTTTCTGGAAGATTCAATGTGAGTTTGCTTAACACAAAAGCATTTACATTTACCTTGAAATCAGGATCTACGCGAGATGTAATTGTTATCTTCACCGACGAGTTAGAGCTCAGGGAACTCTCCTCTTCATCTTCACATAGTCTCGTGATTGTGCTTTTGTGATCAATCCTAGAAAGCCCGAGCAAATGAACCGCAGACTCTGTGGGAACACACTACACAAGTGAAGATACATCGATTGACACCGTGTGCTGAGGCTGAGGAACGGTGCGATTGACATACTCCGCGGTTAGGCGGAGAAACATGAAATTGCTCTGATAAGAGCAGTTTGGATTGTCCTGAGAAGGACAGTTGGAATATCCTGCAGCATCTTCGTCGGACTCGTCGTGTCTTCTTTCCAAGCAGCGGGGCACGGCGGACCGACGACACGATGTTGACTCCACAGCGGCCGGCGAGCGAAAGGACTCGCGAAGGCGGGCCACTCAGTTTTATAGGCGCGCCGCGCGCGCCTGCGGCATGTACCAGCGTACCTCCTTATCTCTTGTTTCACTCTTCTATGTAAATATGTCTCTTTCTTTCTTTCTTCATTTTTGTATATAAACCGTGTATTCTGTAAATAAATTCATTCAATTCTTGTACATAGACAAGTGTTTTACTTCAGCTATAAACCTTCTGGACCTACATAGCCAGCACCTTCGCCATAGTGGTGACCCCGACGTGATTTGAACACGCAACCTTCTGATAAACGACTCTTCTGATCCTTGGTCGATAAAGCACCTGAGTGTTATGAGTTGACCAGATTTCGACATGGCATTGACCAATGCTGTTGGTAATAAAACCAACCTATGAGCTGTCGAAAAGTGGTTTTTAATGTTGGTAGTGGTGGACTCATCATCAGATGACGAGTGAGATGCAGTTGCAGGTGCAACCACATTTGATACAACTGAGTGATTTGTTTCTTGAGACTCCTGAGACTCAGTTGTTGGTGTGCTATTTTTGGAATGCAATAAGGAATGATGTTTTCTTTGGCAAATTCGGCATCTAGACGATTGACGGCATGCATAGACTGAGTGATAAGGTCCTAGACAGTTAAAACAAAGGCTATGTGACTGGACAAAACTACGACGAGCATCAGTATCAAGTTTAGCAAACTCTTTACAATTACTTATTTTATGGGCTTCAGAACAGAATGCACAAGATGGAGTCGTTACAACTGACACATGATGGACCTTTACAGAATTATTGGAACTCTTGTAAGTGCTAGTGCTGGGTCGAGAAAGCTTCGGGTCAATGAACTCCAATGCGCGAAACCGTGTCTCCAAAAATGTTTCAAATTGTTCGTAAGTTGGTAGCTCACTGTTGTATTCAGTTGACTTGATTTCCCATTGCTTTCGCGACTCAGCATCTAGCTTTAAACACATTAGATGCACAATAATAACGTCCCAATTCTTAACATCTATGCCTAAGTTCTTCAGCGCATGTAGACATTCGTTGGTTGTATCTAACAACTCCTTGAGGGCACTTGCAGATTCAGTAGCCAAATTACGCTGACTCAACAATCGTTTCAGGATGCAATTTGATAGATATTTCTTATTGTTATATCGCTTCTCAAGTTGCTCCCAACTGGTACCGTAGTTATCTTTGGTGATTGGAATGTGTCTCAACAACTGTTCAGCTTCGCCAGTTAACTGCCCCTTTAAATAATGCATCTTATGGACATCATCTAGATCTTTGTTGCTATGGATCAATGAAACAAACATGTCACGGAAACTCACCCATTCAATATACTGACCAGAGAAGGTTGGTATTGACATCTTGGGCAGTTTGAAGCGTTCCTCAGCCTTGTTGGTTGACTTACTGGGCTCGGTGACATGCATGCTAGACGTCTCAGATGTAGAAGCTGGCTTGAGACTGCTAAGCATAGATTTAACAAGGCATTTATAAGTTACATATGCTTCTTCAGTATCATCATACACATTGTTTACAACATATGCGCTTTGGGTCTAGGCTTCTGACTCGCTGTTCTGAATAATATGCGTATGCGTGCGTGCAAATTGAGTCCATAAATCCTCTAACAATTCCAATCTAGTGTTGAGATAATCAACAGAATTACGACGTTCTTTGGGAGATTTTTTGAAGTTTTCAAAACCGCGACCAATTCTAGACTGCAAATCATCCTGTACGTTCAGAAGTTTCTCCATCGTGATTTATTTCTAAGTGTTTGACAGCTAACTTAAATCGGGCATAGGTTCCCCGTGATAAAATATTCTAAGTCCTGGCTACTGATCTGAATTTTCTGTCCCAACTCAATCGGATTGATTTTTTTTAAAGTCCCAGATTATCCGATTGAATTCTCCTAAGTCCAGTTACACGTGAAATTTTCTAAGTCCTCACCTCAGTAATGAATAATAAAGTACTCACAATTCACCACCGGCACTCACACTTGACCACTACTGACGTCACACTGTACTCGCCGCTGCCGTGACGTCACGCGATGTCGTCACCCGAAGTCGTGACGTCACACGAAGTCGCTGCCGACGACGTCAGGCCGTGGTTGACGTCGGCACTGCACTCGGCTGCACCCGTACCGTGCCGGACGGCGCCCTCTGCCGTCAAATCCTAGAACCGAATAGCCACCTATCCGGCTCGAAGGACCATGAACAAGGTCCAAAAAAGAGCACCACACTGTATAAAATCACTACTTTATTTACTACTATTTACACTACTACACTGTATAATAACACTCACTGCTTGATTTGATTTTGAACTGACGACCTAATTGTTCCTCGGACCCTATATGAAACCCAGAAAAATCTTAACACCGCGTTGTAGAAAATACACGTTGGGAACAAAGCGCCATCTTTTGACTTATTTGGTAATTAATTTTATTTAATAACAAATCGCTAAATTGTGACTTTAAATGCAAAATAATACATACGCGTTATTCAAAATAATTTTACAAATGTTTTAGTGTTAATTGCTAACAAAAATAACCATATTAAATTTCCAAAATCGCTACTACTAATGCCATCTATCGGTGAATTAAGTCAAACTGTGAAATACTAAATAAATTCAAAAGATTAAAATATACGGCTTCAACAGTTACTAACTACATTACTTTGTATATGTAACACACAGACCAAGCATTGCAACAGAACAAGTAATTGCAATTTCGAACATTGCAAGTTAAATTGAAGCTACCAAAAATACTTTGAATGTTGATTAAAAAGAATACGATTTCTATACATGTATCCATTTTCCTCTTGCCTATTATTTTTCCTTCAGGCCGTTCCATCGGTTTGCCGCTGTCACTGTCACATTTCGCAAGAAAGAACGGGAAAGATAATGCAGGCCAAGTGTCAATTTTGATCGAATTTTGTCGATTTTTATTTATTTTAAAAACGTTACCTTACAATATCGAAATTCGAAAGCTATGAAATTACTATTTAAGTTAAGATTGTTTTTCTTATTTTTTTGTTTATTGTATCACATAATAAATAACCGAGTAAAGTTGGATTAAAAGTCCGAGTTACTTTGGGAATTAATTGTATCGAGCGAAGTATCATAATTCCTGTATCGGAAGCTATGTTATTAACATAGTATAGTCAAGAACTACATATATTTTTTTCACGTCTACTAATATCAACGCCTCTTAGAAAAACATGATCATGTAAGGATCGCCTTCTGGCTCAGGGAACCGCCTTCAGTTATTACATAGAACGGAACCCTAACTGAAAATATAGCAGGCGTCAAATAAAAACGAAATCGCAATGCAATCGCTGTCGCTACGAATTGTTTATCCGAACGTCTTTTAGGGGTCCGTAAAAACGGCGGGCATTTCGTAAAAAAGACCGAAGTATAGTTGACTTGTTAACTTCATCGCCTACAGAATAACCAGTATAAGTGTATCTCTAGTCACGTATACTTTATAAGACAGCCAAGTCTAAAATTATACTGGTTTTTGTGTTAAGCAATGGAAATACAGGGTATGACTTATAAGATGTTTTGAAATAGAGACGGAGGGACAGTTTAAGCTGAATTCATGAGAGCGTGCGTGTTTCAATCATGAAGAATGATTCAGAAGATTTCAATGGTATGCTTCACTTTCTTG
The DNA here is from genome assembly GCF_947568885.1 of Cydia strobilella. Lineage (NCBI taxonomy): Eukaryota > Metazoa > Arthropoda > Insecta > Lepidoptera > Tortricidae > Cydia > Cydia strobilella. The sequence continues at coordinate 20,564,051 of NC_086044.1, forward strand.
TCCTTGTTAAAATAAATCGATGCTTTTACTTTGTAGAATTTTGCGACACAACATACAGCGTTCCTACTTAAGTTTGGGACGACTCAACAAAGTCACAATGAATCGCTGGCCAGCAGATCATCGTGCATGCTATTGAGGCGTATCGTAACAAAGGATTTTCAATAAGTACCGTAAGGCGTAGGTTTTGCATTAATTTTAAATTATGCGGATAAGGTTGGAGGAGTGCGTGTGCGTACACAGCGATGGTCACCATTTAGAAATTGTTATTTTCAAAAACATTTAATCCGCATTCATCTTCTTTTTATAAAAATAAATAGTACCTACTAATTTATCTGCTTTCCTTTTTTGTCAAATTTTGAATTAGGAAGTCTGCTGGACACTTTAGTCCTAATAATAATAGCTCTCACTTTCTAAATGTAGAACTGGTTATTTTTATTGACGACGTTATTAGTCGAATTGATACCTACCTATGGTATCAATCGGTTCTCTGAGATATTACTAGAATATATTTTTTCTATTTACCTGTGTGATATAATCATTAATTCTATGCACACAAGCGCAACCTGGTAAACAGGAGTGAAAACTATTTTATAAATGCTTGTTTGATCCAGGTACAAAATCAATTTAAAAATTGCCCCAAACAACCATAAGAATATGTCCAGCATCTAGTAAATACAGCAATGAATCACACATACAATCCGAACCTTGCTATAAATCGAAGAATGCATGCAAAGTAAGATCAATGACAAAAAAGGAAAGGTTGCCGGCCGATTTGGCTATATATCGCCGCTTTTGCTGTCGTCATCATTTTTACGCTCATCTAGAAAACATAGTAGAATCAGTAAGGTGACATTCATGTCCAGTCCAACATACCTAACGGAATATTAACCACCATGCAGGGCTCGGAACCGGTATTTTTTAAAAACCTCGAAATAGCCCAATATTTTGAATTTTTATATGCTCATTACGTAGGACTGAATCATGTATTTAGGAAACAATTTTGCATTATTAAAACATCCCATTAAAAATCAAATTATAAACAAAAGAACGAAAAAGAACGTAATAATACCGGTATTTTTGTATGGAGCAAATACCGGTTTCCGACCCCTGCCACCATGTACTCGTATAAACAGCAGAAAAAGTACTGACATAAAATAAAATGCTAAAATCGATCATTAATATGTATTATGTAATAGTACCTACATTTCATGGCGAGTGCGAAAACTGCGACCTTCAAACCTTAAAAAACCGCTAGGTGTTAATTTATCTGTACATTCTGCACCTATGTGCCGTACAAATATTTCGTCCCGATCAATAAAATAATGATCCCGTTGCGCGCAATGCACTATTTAGGCGGTCACACAATGGGCGCACAATCTTACATAAGCGAATAACTCGCGAACGCGAAGCGAAGCGGCGCGGCGTGGCGCGGCGGGCCCGCGGCGTTCGCGTTCGTAATGAGAACGCCCACGTAGGACACTTCTATAGGTATCAAAGGATTGATTCACCCCGCGCCGCACGCATCGTTTCGCTTCGCGTTGGCGTGTTGTTCGCTTACGTAGTGCGCTGCGTTACAGATCCGCAATAGAGTGTATAACCGAGTTAAATATCAATGAAAAGTTAATATTTGAGCCAACCGAACATTCTTTAAAAAGTAACAATAACTTCTTTGAAAATGTCGTACTCCCTTCACTGTGTTTAAAGCTAACCCAACCATCTGCGCATACGAAAATACCCCAACGCCCGCGCCCTTGAAATACTTTAACTGCAGAAACAATACTAAAAATATACACTCATCCTTGCCATATCCATAATGCCGGGCGCGGAGTGTAATTCATTGGTTATTGGCCGTATTTCCGATATTATTCGGGAATATTTTCGGGTTTTTTCGTTCTATACGCTTCGGACGCTCGTAAAAACCGGGATGATCCCCGGCCATCGATGCTTCACGGCGATATGAGAGATTCCGCCGTTAGCTTTTCAATGGATTGTAAGGGATAGAAGGGAGCGGGTGGAACAGCAATTGTCAAATAGCGTCCTGTTTGTGGCGGCGAAGTAAATATGTGTAGTTATATCGAAATAGAGATTGAAAGCGAGTTCAGCTCTTTAAATCTCACAAGCAGCGTCTGTATGCCAGCGTTTCTAAGCATTATCTGGAGAAAAAGATCAAACTTTTCATACGAGGAAATTGCAACAAACTATTTACGATGACTTTGACAGTTTTTTTTACTAACAAAACCCCAGAAGTGACGAGCGCGTTTGCATCATGTCTATTTTGTATGGGATTTTTAATAGTTTTGGAAACTCAAAATACCTATACAAAATGACACTTTACGCAAATGCGTACGTCACGTCACGCTATTGAATAAAATTTACACTATGGGTACAGAATGCATAATTATATACATTTTTAAATAAAGCATGCCAACGAAGAAAGCCACATTTGGCTTAGCTGCCGCTGTAATCGCTTATTTGTTACTATTAACTACACTTAGTTAACGCTATCTCTACTGAGCTCGTTCGTAAGTACGTACTAACAATGGCATTCTGTTAAACAAAAGCCATTATTTCTTTTGTGTGAGCGCGTGGCCTTTGTGCCTGAGCGCGTGGCCATTGTGTGTGAGCCTCAGGCACAAAAACGAGCTCAGTAGAGATAGCGTTAACTATAACAAGGCTTTAGCGTACATTCCAATCGCGTACTGAACATCATCTTCCTCGCGTTTTCCCGGCATTTTCCCACGGCTGATGGGAGCCTGGGGTCCGCTTGACAACTAATCCTAAGAACTGACGTAGAAATCGCGTACTGAACATCGCCCGCTTTTTGTTTATATCTTGCACCAAGTCTGAATGCGCTGAGCTTACCAATATTTCCAATTTTTAAAGTTCAGCCTTGTAACGATGGATGAGGCTGAGACGTTGATTGAAAGTCATATGTTTCGGAATTTAATCAGTTGCTAAACCCCCTACCGCCCACGCGAATTTCGCTTTTATTACCAGGCCAAGTGACTCGGAATCGGATGATAATATTTTGATGACGGAGAGAAAGGCTTTTGGGAAATCTAGGAGATTTTTCATCATTTTCATGTGGAATATAAAAATTTGATTTTTTTGTCCAAAGATTATATTCAAATGAGTGGAATATTCAAGTAAGTGATGTAACTCATTCTACATTCTGTAAATTCTGGGAAGAGAGAGGATGCCCGATTATTCTTGTGTGCCTTTGTATCTAAGAAGTGAGAATGAGCTTTGCTCAGAAAGGACAAAGCTAAAAAACTACAGGATACTTACCTATATATTTAGACCGAGAATTTGCTTCCTAGAGGTGCGAAGAGAGAGTAGGAAGTACGCGGCTTCTTGAACAGTCGCTGGCAGTGATTAGTGTATAATGGTGTTATTCATAAACTACCCTCAACTCTAACAAGCTGTTGATAATCGTCTATCCTTATCCATCATTTTGACATTTGTGTTGGCTAGAAAAAAAACAAAATTTAAGAAAGGTTTAATGTCTTCGGTTACCGCGATAGTTAATCACGATGAGCTTTATCGCGGATATATTCACTTGAAAAATAGTTGTATTGTTTAACTAGCCTTATGAACCTTAAAGTTTATGATGGTTCATTATTTTTGTATGTGGGTATTTTTGCACTTTGTAGTTTTTCCTCAGTCACCCGTTGACCATGAACGCTGTAAAGGGTTCGAAACGTCGGGATGTATTATAAATTCAATATACGCGATATAATCCGTTTACATAGTTTTATTTCATTAAGAAATGATTGCTAAGTTTTATTAATGCTCTTATTTTGCTTACACTAATAATATAATTTAAACTAAACAATCTGCACACACCAACGAATCCGGGACGTGACCCAATCCGTCTGAAATCCGGATCCGTTGCGCCAAAGCGAATATAATTGGTTTATCCCACTAAAATTACCTATCCGGCGATGAAATTAGCTTGCCATACAAGTCGATGTTTCTTACCGAGAGCTTCAGCTTTGGAAATTAGTTTGGGGCACGTGACCTATATGTCGAGGCTTGTCTAAGCTGTGTGTGGTTTATAAACAGTATGCGTATTACTAATCACTAAGTTAGTAAGTTACGTAGGTAAGAATGTAGTTAATTAGTGAGTATTAAGTTGCAGTGCCCTTACAGGGTTCATAGCTGATCAAAATTCTTATGTAATACCTTATTATGTACCTATGAAGGCAATAAATGACTGAATATTGCGTTAATATGCAACACGGTATAGTTTACGTTAGATAGTTTTGACAAATTTAATTTCCATTGTCGTTTTGGATGGAATTAAAAAAAGTTATATTTTAAAAGATATGGCCATCACAGATGGGTTCAGGCTACGATTTCGTTATCCAAAGAGAGCGTGGATTTCTGGACTGTTTACCTAAATAAGTTTTTATTTTTTTTATTTGAATTATCGATAGCGTACTAGATGTCTCCATATAAATGAGACCCCTCCCCCCCAATAATGAAAATTATATTATTATTTACTACATAAACTTATATATAATTGACACTCATTTGACATCAAAACTTGTTAAATTCATAAATTGTTCGAGATAAAAATCTTGAATATATTGTGTAGAAATGGTAAAAATAAATTATTTCCCCCAACTTGTATCAGAAGGTTTTCAAATAATTCCAGCATTATTTTTTTAAAAGAATACAACACAGTTTGAGAAAACTTACATCATTAAGAATAGAATAATATTTTATAAAAACATTTTTAAAACTCTACGTTGCAAATGGTTTCTTTAATACAGACCATTTCAGTACAACCTTTAGTCTCTCCAGGAGTCCGATTCAGCTTCAAAAATATGTCACGGTTTTGTTCTTATTTTGATATGACTTCGCTCACGATGATTGGCGCAAGAGAATTGAAGTGAAAACGGCGTGATTCGGGAAATGATTTAGAAATTCACTAGATATGATATGAAATACTTGACAATTTAAAAGTGCTTGTTGCTAGGCCTATTTGAATAAATAATATATTGACTATTGACTATTGACTATAAATAGTAAAAGGTGCAGGTCCCTTGGTGCAGGGTGGGGCATGGGCATTAGTTTATGGTTGTTATTGACGAAGCTTGTTGCAGAAATTATGTTTTGTATTAGTGTTAATGTAGAATAAGGTCAGGACGAGGCTTGTGCGGATTACGTTTGTGTTTTGACGAAGCATGTGGCGGATTACCTTTTTGTATGATTTAATTACTAAATAAATAACTTTTTATATAAGGTAAAAAATAACAGTAAAGATACGTGGCATTACACGGCAAAAGGTACCTTATGGCGGCTGGCGCTTACGTCGCATAGCGCGACAAATTATTGCGGCGCTATGAGAAGTAAGCGCCATCCAATATTAATTGGAGCGGCGTTAATAATAGCGTACCTAAGTACCAACCGCCATAAGGTACCTTTTCCCGTGGGACATCACATATCTTTACTATTTTATATCTAGTGAATCTAATTCATTTTCCAAATCGCGCCGAAAGTCGTGCGTGAGATGCGCGCCAATCACCAAGACGACCGTCACGGTCGTGTCAAAACAATAACAAATTGTTAAATGAGAATTGATCTCAAGGTCAAGTTTACTCACTTAATCAAACAAAGAAAATACTGTTTTAGTTGAAAAGTTGCCTGAATTTTAGAGTGGAGACAAAACCTCGCTTGACGGGTGATTTATTGTTGGATATAAAAAGTCCATTTAAGACTTGTGACATCTACAAGTATTCATTAAAGTTATTTGAGATCTTTTGGAGGCATAGGTATTCTGGAACCTAAAAATGATACAATAGGTATCCTTTTATACATATTTATAATCAAAAGTGTCAATAAGAATTTAATGAATACAATATATACAGTCAGACGCAGAGAGGTGACCCCTCCTAGATACAATAAGTCCATGCAGGGAGGGTCACCTATCTCTGAATCTGACTTTACATTGTGGTACATAATGGTATCAGAATGATTAACGTCGGGGTATGTTCAGAAGGTAAAAAGGGCATGTGTGCTCGTTATCCCTTTAAAATGAGTAAATATTATAGGACATCTTTACCCAAACTGACTAAGCCCAACAGTAAGCTCAAGAAGGCTTGTTTCGTGGGTACTCTGCAACGATATGTATAATGTACAAGTACTTAAGAGCCCATTATCGATTTTAGTCGCAAAAATTTATTTTTAAAAACTGCCCCTTCGCTTCATATATTACAGGTGACGCACGCTCGCGACCTCATTATTAAAAGGCCAGATGAGAAGACGTGCTAATAGAAACCAATACTTGTTATTTAGATATTACGTAACAAAACGTAATTTCAACGACTAAATCTATCAATTTTACATTTTTGCTCCAAAATCGTTAAAGGGCTCTTGCACATAGGAAACACCCATGAGTCAGGAACAAATATCTGTGCTCATTACAAAAATAAGTGACTTTATCGGGATTCAAACCCAGCCTCACTACCGACTGAGCCAGACCAGTCGTCGAAATATTAACTTTTATTCTTCCGAAAAAACTTCAATTCAACTCACGCTGAAATTAATATTTCACACGTTCCCCGCACAAGTATAACGCTGTTACACCGGTGTTATAACTCATTAGGTACGCTACACTCGCATGCCGTAACAAAAGTTGTAGCACGTACCGGTTTGATAGTGGCGCCCCCTGGGGGCTCGTCGGGGAACTTCGGATTTTACAACTTGGTACCGTATTTTTGGCTGCGGTACGTAATGGGTAATACGAGGCTTGTAGTTACAAGGCTTGTGGTTATATTCACAACCATACTTTAACTAGTTAACCTCTAGCTACCCAGACGCCTTTAAAAAGGTCCCCTGTCCATTGTATTTTAAATCTTCATATTGAGAAATCTAAGTTGCATTTGTCTTGGCAAGTTTTATTTCTGGGCGGTCAGAGGTTAAAGTATGGTTGTGAATATGAAATCCTAATTTTGAAAAATTGAACATTTTTTATTTTTTTTGAATTTTAAAGTAAGAATTTCTGGGTTGGAAGGTCAGATGGACGGATGGAAGCGATTGCGCTTTCATAAAAACTAGCACCTACGCCAAATTCTTAGAATTAGTTGTCAAGCGGGAGCCCAGGCTCTCATAAGCCGTGGCAAAATGCCGGGATAACGCGAGGAAGATGATGAATCATTTTAAAGTAAGACAATGGATGTGAAACGATACACTGAAGTGATCAGTGAAATAAATTTTAGTACGGAAAATTTTAAACACACAGATTTATACTTTCACGATTTTAAAACATTTGGTTTACTAAAACGGGACTAAATCGCATATACGAGTACTCGTATATGTACATAAAGTTAGACCAAGATAAGTCTGCAACGATTTTGATAGCACACGCAGTGCAAGTGTTATTTTAAACGTCAAACTTCTCCGACGTTTCGAGGACAGCGGCGTTGTCCCCGTGTACCACTACCCACAACTACGACTAACACGACCTCCAGTACAACTCCGCGACCACGGGGTCGTCGTTCTCGAAACGTCGGAGGTAATTTTAAAACTTAATTATACGCGATTAAGTCCCGTTTTTGCAAATAATAGAATAGAAGAGTTTTTATTCGTAAACACACAGACAATAGACACAAATTAAAAGAACATAGTGAAAATAAAGTGACAAGAATGGCCCCATCTCAGCATGCTGCTGGCGAATTCCAGCGCTGATCTTCCGATGTGATCAAGTGAGAATCACGGAAGGTAACAGACAAAAAGAAAGCAACATAAAGGAAAGAAACATAAAATATGGCTATATGAATAAATTTAAAACAGAAATAAAAAAGGCCATTCATACAATTACGCTCGACTTTTGTGAACGGGCTTGATTTGCCGCTCGCCGCGCCGCGCAACGCTGGCATCGTGCTTGAAAATAGAGACCTAGGGCCCGTTTCTCGAAAGCCCGTTTCTTTCTAACAAAAGCTGTCAAAAAGTGACATCCAGCTTTTGAGAAACGGGCCTCTAGGCTCTTCGAACCGAGTCGTACGAGATTGCCTAATGAGTTAATCGAAGAGCATGAATGAATTAAACCATAATTTTAATATCATCTGTTTCTTTGAATCTTACTTCGTGAATAAATTAGACATTATTCTCGCTTCTTTTTAGCATAAACCCAAAAGCAATATTTTAAATTCCAGTTTTTTTTAATCAACCAAAAGACGTGTATGAACAAAAATATTCCAGAGGAAACTTGAGAAGTTAGAAAACCGCGGGTTTCAGCGCCAGGGGAATAATGCGGAGTTTTAAGATGAGCTTGTTCTACATGCCACATTATAGTGTAAGGCCAGGATTACACTTGTAAGTTTTACTTACGTAAATAGGGACAAAGCTATTTGCTAGAATGATATAACGATATTCATATCTCATTTTGTAGTATAGCTGTGTCCCTACTTGCGTAAGTAAAACTTACAAGTGTAATCCTGGCCTAACGCAGCGTCTTACGTAAGCGAACAACTCGCGAACGGGGTGAATTAATCCTTTGATACCTATGGAAGTGTCCTACGTGGGCGATCTCGTTGCGAACGCGAACGCCGTGGGCCCGCCGCGCCGCGCTGCGCCGCTTCGCTTCGCGTTCTCGAGTTGTTCGCTTACGTAAGACGCAGCGTTAGACAAAATGAGATGTGCTACGTTAATACACAGTACGTAGTGAAGCAAAAGTTGGCGCTATTAAACTTAAAATACCAAATTCCCGCCTTGGCCACCGGTGGACTTGGTCACTTTTTCTTTAGTGTATGATATCTATTTCAGTCCATACATTTTTGGTGATTTTGACGATGTAAGTATTTTAAATTATTTTATCAGATCATTTACATAGTTATCGCACTTAACCAAATGAAAAAATATATTAGAAAGTCCAAACCTCATCCATATTCTGAGGCACTCTGTATACTACGTATCATGTCACGAAAAACATTTCAACCTAGAGAACAAAAGCTAATTTTACACGTCTTTCTTCTCTCGTCCGTCGGCGACGTTTCAACGAGCCGTATAATAAGTTGATGTTCAGTTGTTCTTGTGGTGTATTCTCTTTGATTATGTGAGTTCGAGCGAAGGGCCTTTTTGTATCTCTCGCTCTTGCTGTAGAGAAGTGATAGAGATGGAAATCGCTGTTCCAGTTGAGGAACTTCGAAAGGTAAATGAGAGATGCTCATCCACTGATACAATGCGATCAAGCGTTGGACTCCAGTTCACGTTAAGCAAGCACGATCCTCGGATATGGCTTTGGGTCAAAAACTTTTTTAGTATGATGTAAGTTTATGCAAAAGGATCAAAATACGCACAGAAAAAACTTCTTAAAAGTTGTGTGATTAAAATCTAAGGAAAATGTACCCAAGTCGTTAACTTCGTGTTATCCTCAGGAAAGACGCTAGTTTCTCCGAACGTTTTTGACTCAATTGACGTGGATAGTACCTTGGTCACACCAAGATCTAGATATAAGCGAGATGCCCGGGGCAATGATATTAAAATTACATAAAATTTACAACAATTTGTTAGTTTTTTTTTTTTATTGATAATAACATGGAAAATACAATATGTGCACCATAATACAATGTTTTGCCAAACTGCGGAGCAGTTTGTTGGCGATGAGCTCGCTCTTTTATACATCAAAAGCAGGTACATATTTTTTTTTTTGCACTGTCCTACCGTCCCAGCGTAGTCCTTTTTCTTATCAAGTACCTATAGGTATATTATAAGTTGGAATCAGCCTGCATCGCCATGCTTGTGCCAGTGCGAGGGCCAAAAACTGGCGATGGGAACACATTCACATCTTCACAAACTGGTGTTTACACGTCTGGTCTTAATTTGAACACTGCGAATTGTCCAATACTCGCGAAGACATTTTTACATTACCTTTGTATACAATTTCCAAACTGCCAAACTGATGGTAGCCGTACAGGCATAGACATAGTATATACAAGTAGTTATATATAGACGCGCCACCGAGCGACCGGGGGTAAGAGAAAGATTATTCATATAAAATTTGGGCAGCATAGGATTTTTTCTCTTTCTTATATATTTCGGTATTTCGCCATCGCCTCCTACCTATGATGCCACCCGGTCGGTGATAAGGACAAAGCATGGCACTATTTTCTCTTTCCTCTTATAGGAATCGCTATTAGACTATCTTTCTCTATCAAAGAGTGTCAGGCCCTTGATAACAGGCCTATTTCTGCTTATTGTTTTGGAAGCGTCCAATCCGTCGAGGATATTTTGGATTCATTCCACGAAACAAGAAAAAGCATCAAAGGAATTCTAATTGAATTATAGGCCGCATGAGTTCACTTTCTCAAGTTGATATTAAAATTGGACAATTATTTTTTTCTCAAAGTAGAAAGAATGCTTGAGCATATTATGTTTAACGTTTTTTGCATGCAATTAGGTTTATCCCTATAAGGCTTTATTCTTTTTTTTTTTATTATAAACTGATCGGCGATTGGCCCTAGTCACACCTGATGGAAAGTGAAGACAGGGCCTAAGATGGAGCTCACCGGTTCAGTAACAGCCTATTCACTCTTGTTTTAAAGAGACCGAGGTCATATTGATCAGGGAATACAGATGGCGGGAGCGCATTCCATTCCCATATATATTCGAATATAATGTATTAGTGTTCAAATATGTATCTTTATGTAGGTACCTGCATTCAGAATATTTTGATTGGTATCGTTTTCACGCAAAAAAGTAACTTCTCCGACAAATATGATCATCTCAAACATGGTTTTAATTAATTTATAAAAATTTCTATTCCAATATGGATGAAAACATTTTTTTTTATCGATCAAAATCCTGTTTATAACTTTACAACAAAAATGTTCAACAATTCCAATTATTCGCCAAATTAAAACTCCCGACGATAGTACTAATTGTAAAATTTCATTGCCTATTTTGACTATTAACATACATCACTAATTATAAATTTCAAGCAGTGCTGCATTTTTATTAGTCGATAAATAGTACTTGGTGCCCAACAACAAAGACAAGTTAAAAATAAAGACAGGTAAACGGCGAGCGCTGCCTCTGCATGTCATAGTAGGGGCACCATCCGTTTAGCGCCACTTGCACTATCCCACTAACCCAGGGTTAACCGGTTAAACCTGGCGTTACCATGAATACCGGTACAATTTGACACTGGGTTAACGGTTTAACCGGTTAACCCCGGGGTAGTGGGACGGTGCAAGTGGTGCTTAGTGTACCGGCCCATATAATCAATTAAATTGTCGGTGTTTCTACGTCTACGTTTTGGCTCTGCTTCGCAGGCACCTTCCAAAGAGGCCAATTCGAACGTGCAGTGACATCAGAATGATATTTTTAATTATAGTGCGTCTCGCTCGCGCCAATACATTGCCGGACAAGTACGAGCGAAATGCACGATAACTTAATAACATCACTTGGATGTCATTTTGATGTCGGTATACGTTAAAATTGGCTTGAAAGCCCGGTACTCTATAGACCCGTGTACGGTAAAGATAGGTAATTTCTATAAAATTATGTTTCTCATCACTCTGGCTCTAAAAGCGCGTGATACCCAATTTACGACAATTCAATTCAATTCAAATAATTTATTTCAGAATAAAAAATTCCATATACAATTACATTTACATTTAAAATAAAATAACTAATCCTAAATTAAAACTAAATATGTTAGTAACAATAGGTAATACTTAGAACAACTAGACAATGACGAGGTAATAAATAAATACATAATATTAGTGTAGAGACTAACAGTCTTACTTATTTACTCGTCTTTGTCGATAGCGAATACTTACCGCCTTTTTATACCCATTGCCTCTTTGCGACTGCCACTACCAAGTAATTATAGGGCTTGGTAACTCCACCCTACTTACATACGGTCTTAATTGACGTGATTTTGTAGGATCAACAAAATCAACATCTTTTGAGTCTTATTACCATGGGATAAGATGCAAAACATATACTTTTCAGTTGGTTTTTTTGTTTCATTTTGGTTAGTGTGGAATTAAAGCGCTGGGCTGGAAGGTATCATTAAGAATTGTACATCAATTCAATGGAATGCGGAAAGGGGTTAATTATTGAATATGGGATAAAGCGAATCAAAAAATGAATACTTTGTTATTTCTGTGGGAATCAGTTAAGGTATAATTACCTCGTAAAGTATGTCACATATAAAAAAAAATAAGTTTGTGGTTGATAATTAAGTACCTACTTATCACCAACATTTTACAAGTGGCATGCGGGGCGGCTTTAATTAGGTATTGTACTAAAAAAATCCCCTTCCCTTCTTTCTAACCAGGATAGACAAAAGAATATAAAGAATAAGGAAATAAAATTTGATTAATACTATTATAAACGAAAATTATTTTTCACAATTCGAAAAAGGTTGATTGGTAGAGAATGCCTCATAGCATTAAGTCCGCCTTTTGTACGATTGTATTTTCTTTTGTGCAATAAAGATTAAATAAATAAATAAAAAGGGCTTTTTCTTCCTCGCTAGGAGGGATCAAAGTGGCAATTTTCTTACCATATTTTTAGGTTAACTCATATTTTGGAACATAACAATTTCCTCATGGGTGATGCGAAAAGCAGCATGTGTCACATGGTAGCAAAATTATTTCCACCTTGGGCGTTATCACTTGAATCTCCCACTACGCTCAGGATTCAATTATAAAATCCTTCGCTTCGTTCAGGATTCAATGTACACCCTGGCCGTAAATATATCATTTTGCTCCCTTGTGACACAATCTACTAATTAACATAAGCATTGTATGTTTAGAAATTAAGGCAAAGTAAATAAACTTAGTCTTGGGCGAGACAAGAACTTGCGACTCCGGTGCCGCGCATTTACGTTAAAAGTGACTTACGTTAGACCGGTACGAGTCCGGGCCGAGGCGAAGGACACTTAGTTTTCTATAAAAAGCGTCACGTGATAACTGATAAGCTATCATAATAAGCGAAGTGTCGTACGCCTCGGCTCGGACCCGGTTCGGTCTAGCGTGAGTCATCCTTTAAGCATTGTGGTATCGTTTGCATCTTCTTTAAGTACTTACTTACTTACTTGGTTGGCGCGATGACCCAAAATGAGTGTTGGCCTCCAACACAAGAGCACGCTACTTTGCCCGGCCCAGAGCGATATCACGCCAGCTTTCGCCGACGCCGAGCTCACGGAGATCCGCCTCCACTCCATCCGCCCAGCGATATCTAGGACATCTTCTTGAATTCTTCTTAACGGCCCGGCCACGACATCGCGCGGCGGCGGAAGCGGCGAGCGGCGGCCATAGGTTGGAGCGAGACACAGCGATCGGACCTTTCGTTCCCACCTATGGCCGCCGCTCGCCGCTGCCGCCGCCGCGCGATGTAGTGGCCAGGCCGTAATTCTTCTTAGGATATCTTCTTTAAGTAACTCACGGCTTTTTTACAAGTAGTTACCATTAACATATACCTTATAATGTAATTAACGGGTCTAACGCGATAAAATTTCATTATTTTACCTTTTTTCTCTTTTCAGGTAGGTTGTAGCTGTGGTCACGGAAGACTGACGTCCCAGCAAAATGTCAATTTGAGATATTGAGATATGCATATGCCACAGTTTGGTTTGCAGTTTTCGTGTACCTAGTTGAAATTAAGTACCTGAAAAGAAGAATATTTAGGGTAAAACCACATAAAAAAAGTGTGAAAATCAATTACACTTAGTACTTGTCTTTGCAACACGGCATAATATGTATTTGCGCCCCGCTCCGGCTTCGCACGGGTTAAATTATACACTTAAACCTCCCTCAAGGATCACTATTGATATAGAAAAAAACCGGATGAAAATCCGTTAAGTAGTTTTTGAGTTTATAGAATAGAATAGAATAGAATATAATAGAATAGAATACTTTATTCGTAAACACACACAGACAATAGACGTACATTAAAAGAACATGAAAATAAAGTGTCACGAAATGGCCCCATCTCAGCATGCTGCTGGCGACTTCCAGCGCTGATCTTCCGATGAGACCATCAGGTGAGAATCACGGAAGGTAACAGACAAAAAGAAAACAACATAAAAGAAAGAGACATAAAATATGGCGAAAAATAAAATTACACATCGTTTACACAAACTAATACAAAAAGAGATACAATATGACGACATAAGAACATAACATAAGTACATAACATTAAGTTACACGGATCAACCGACTGAACATGTGCCGGTCCGGTCGGACCATATCGTGGCGCGTCATTAAGCGTGCATAACTAGCGCCAGTGGTGGCTACATGACATTAAATTCAATGACAATGACAGAATTGACAAACAAGCATAAATATAGAAGCGAAGTGAGTGAATCTAATATTTTATTAATTCTAATCCGTTATTGATCATGAAAACCATAAAACAATGTTATAAAGTTGACTAACATAAACAAAACAAACAAGAAAACATACTCCATTATCGCGAACATACAGACGGACTGACGCGGTAGGGGACTTTGTTTAATATAGAGTAGTATAAAATAAGAAAATATCTAACATTATTCCATAAATTATATAATCTAGGTATACTTAGGCTAGAGTTATTGGGCTTTGTGATATAAAATACATAATGTCACGTACTCACGTATAATATTATTTGGGTAAAAAATTATTATAACCCAACTTAACCCAACCAGTCTACACTTCATATTTCATTATGAATTCAATATCAAAATAATGAAACCCCAAAAAAATCCCTAAAATGAACCTGAGTGAAGCTTCCTCCTAAAAAGGTTATTTTTCTTAATAACGCCCACCATAACTCGACACCCAATATCCGTGATCTCGTATTCAATCCAAGCTCTAAGTTTACCGGTCTTATTTTCTATACAATAACATCTAAGATGATCCTTCATTTATACGCTCCGCTATACTTTATAGGGTTCTATATAAACTGGGTAGGTAAGAAAAAACATTGTGGAGGGAAACTAGAGTGTTTATGTCTGAGAACGTAGCACCTGCGACCTTAAATAGGTATAAGTGAATAAGAAGACAGCTACTCAGCAAATTAGTTTATTGTATTAACATAGGGAAGGGATTGCATTACGTGTGGGAAAGAAAACAGAGTGGTTTCCTGGTTATTTGTGGTAGAAAGACGTGTTTTAGTTGATATTGGTAACTTCAATTCAGATACTTGGTATACTTGGTGAGGTGTCCATGGGCGGCGGTAATCGCTTACCATCAGGTGATCCGTCTGCTCGTTTGCCTCCTATTTCATAAAAAAAATTTATATATGTAATTTAAGGAACAGTAGGACATTCTACGAAATTACCAAATTATCAATTTGGCAATTAATTGAAGGGTTGGCAATCTATCTGTTTAATTTCGCCATTGGTGCCCAAATTTGTTCAAGTAAAATATTTAAAACATTATGTTAACAAGATATCCATTGAATTCACAATAAAAAGGGCCACGTAAAAATAGTAAAAAAGATAAAAAAAAATTATATGACCTATCTTCGCCATTCGTCCCCAACCTTTTAATTTTTTTAAATTATACTAATACTTATTCCAAATCCTAAGGCTTATAGGTTCTCACGGTGTAATTTTTTCCCGTATACACGTATACGGGATTTTATCGCATACCGTAGTGACAGCAAAATTTGTATGGCAACGTTCAAAATCGTTCACACGGCGTCTATGCGGAAAGCCGTCTTCGTGTGAACGATTTTGAAAGTTATATGTCACAGTCTAATTCTTCTACATATGGTAGATATCTACTAATAGATACTTTTGACGCGTAGTCTGAATAGTCTGATACACTACTTTTGGTGCTGACTATACATGTAATAACCTAGCAAGCAAGCTTTCTTAGACGCCTCCCTGACAAGACATAAAATACAACTCGTTACACTTCACAAAAATGTAAAGGTTTCATTTACTCCAGCCAACTCTCAACATTATAAGCCAGTATTTTAAATATAATGCTTAATTAAGAAAGTTTCTAAACAAAACCACCGTTAATTAAACGTTGAATGTGTCGCTATTACGAGCTAGCGGGTATAAAGCGGTAAAAGAGCGATGCAAGTCGCCGGGGTTTTAGATTAGATTAGATATACCTATATTTATTTCACATAAATTACATTAATGTCAATTTATAAGAATCTACATTGTGATCGTCAGAAATAAATTTAAATAATAGCAAAATAATCCAATATTAATTTCATTAATTATACATTATATGAAAGATTTCCCCTGAGAAGGATCGTAAAATAGTAACAATAATAAACAAGGAAAATGTCAAAAATAGTATGCGATTATAAATTATACAGTTATGTCAAAAAATTCACTTATTGAATATAATGGGTTGTCCAGTAAAAAGTTTCTCAATCGACGCTTGAATGTTGTATCGGATGGTTCCGTCCTTATTTCTGCAGGTAATCGCTCATAATAAGTCGGACCGATGACACGCGGGTTCTTTGCTGCAAGTGCCATGCGAAGTGGAAGGGAAGGGAGTTTATAGCTGCAGTAAGGTAAATCGAAACTTTTCGAGGCTAGCTTTTGCGGGTTCATCCTATTTGAATCACACGAACTTAGCACCTACTTAGAATAGCTTAGAACTTACTTAGCTTGTGGGCAAGCTAGATACATTATAAAGAAACATATGCTTAAAATGAGAGAATAATTTTAATTTATTTTTTTAATGAAATAAACAGATTAAAATTTTAATTTTAATTTTAGCGACCACCATACAAATGAAGTTACGCTTTCATTTTTAAAACGACATTCTGAAGTAATATGTAATTTGACATGAACATTCAAGAAACAAAATCATCCTTCTGGGCACCTTGCCCGTTGACGGCGATCTGGGCAAAATTGTTTATCTATAGTTTTAAAATGAGAGCGTAACCTCGGTTGTATGTACAGTATGTATGAAAAATCTGTACAGTTTTTTGAGGAACTCTATTCCCTTAGAAGTCTGTTAAAAAACTTCTCCCGACCTAAGGAAAAAGCCTCCATAAACCGCAACCTAACTCATGCATTGTAAGGCAGAAATTATGCAACAAACTTATATTTTTCTCCCCAAGGCGTTGTAATAAATTAGCAACTTTATTGGGTGCTCTTTGTGAAAGGGTTCCGTCGTGCATTTTGCGAAACTTGGGACTTGGTGTTTATGAGTTGCTGTTATATTTTGTATTACTCTTCGAGTTTGTTTAGTCATTAACATGGAAATGTTTACGAGAAATCTGTTTTGCTTTTTAACTGGCTTCAAAAAAAGGAGGTTATTTATTCGACCGTTTTTTCTTCTTCTATGTTTAGTACCTCTGAAATCCGTCATGTGTGAACCGATTTACAAAATTCGTTTTTGTTTAATAAAGCTCTATACACTAGCTTTTGCCCGCGACTTCGTCTGCGTGGAGTTAGTAATTTGCGTAGCTTATTTTTTACCCAATCTGGTTTTTATCGATTCCGCATACAAATTTCCACCCCCCTTTTCACCTCCGTATAGGATGATTTCTGGGATAAAAACTACCCTATGTCCTTCCCCGGGACTTAAACTATCTCTATACCAAATTTCAACTAAATCGGTTCAGCGGTTTAAGCGTGAGGAGGTGACAGACAGACAGACACACTTTCGCATTTCGCATTAGTATGGATACTAGTACATATTTCCAAATTCGCCCCAATTTTGTCAAATCCAGTTCTGATGATGGGATCCATGAGGAATTGAGGGAACTCTTCAAATAGGCACATAACGATTTGTATATTATCATTGACAAATCAAGCATTTCCGTTAAAAAAAAGTGCCAATTGTAGAAGTGGAGCTGCTAATGAAGACCAGGGGACCTAACAATAAGATGTTAATCGACCGCAGAGAAACGAAACGCTATCTTTCTCTATTGCACTAATATGGTATGTAAGGGTGATAGAGAGAAAAGAGCGTTTCGTTCCGTTTTCTACAAACAATTTTCATCTTGGCTAGCCTCCCAGAACGGAACTCTTCAACGACGCGTATTTCACGTTTGGCGATTTGTCTTCTTCGTCAAGCTTGTTAAGCAAATAAGTTTCTAAGAAAGATTTTTGTCGAGATCCAGTTCTGATGATGAGTTCCATGAGGAATTGAGGGAACTCCTCGATGGGTTCAGATCTAGACCTAAAAACGTAAAACTTTTTAGTGACACGACTGTTTGACAAGATAGGAACGAGTCCTGCAGAATGCTGCGTCACTCATAACAAAAACTTAAAACTAAAAATGAAACAATAAAACCAACCTTAAAAAAAGAAAAACCGACTTCATTGTTTGGACTTTTATGCCATAGTAAGGAAGAAGACGGCATCTGTGGTGCTGCGGATGAGGGGAAGCTCAAATAGCATCCTGAGAATGATAGCAGAAAGGTGGGATTCGGATATCCTCCGCCGATATACCGACCTTCATGTCGTACGACCTAGGCAATAAGTATTTTTATGTTTTTATGTAATAGTTTACTAATGTAGTTTTGTAAGTGTCTTGTAACTAACAATTTATGGATCTCAGCTATCTGAAAATAAATAATTTTTATTTTATTTATTATTTTATTGTTTAAGTACAAATATCAATAGTTGTAACAGATAAACATAATTTTATTTTATTATTACACAAAGGCTGTAAACCGTATCTATTACCAACAATGGCGTTCTTATTAATAGGTCAAACGCATAACCTACTTTTACTACAGGCTATAATCCCCGTTAATACTCACCCCTATCCTATTTACAGGATGTATACTCCCAATGCTTACAAATTGGAAGTAAGGCGACCCAGGAAAACCGGTGTAAAGGTAGGTTTCTATCTAGGATTCTATCCGTACGTTACCTTTACTGCAAATCTCCGGTAGTGCTATTGGGTAGGCTCTGGGACCAAAGAGTAGTGTAATATATAGGAGACTCCATAACACGGATTCTAACTACACCACCATTACTGATGCAGTATTGCAGCGCGACATTACTGCCGACTGACGTCACGCGCGCAAATCCGGGCAGCAACAGCAACATTGATTTTGACATTTGCTGCACCATTGCGCTGCGCAGCAATATTTCTGCAGTAATGAAGCCGATCGTATTGCTGCGGGAAATGTCAAAGAGGTCAGTGGGCAGCATTACTGCAACAGTATTGCAGCGCGACATTACTGTACAAGTGTAGTCTGAATTCGAACGGTAGGTACCTCACGAGCTTACATGTTACTTTTAGCTTTAAATACTCACTCTCTTTTTCGGCCAATGATATTACAAAAGAGGATACCGGTATCCTCTTTCTTTGTGATATCATTGGCACGTGTGTCATCCTGGGCTTTATAGACTACGACACATACTAGACTAGACTAGATGACAAACATTACACAAATACCCATCCACCCGAACACCCATTCACCCATTGACCCAAACATCCATTCACCTATACACGCATTCATCCAAACAACCATATACCGATTTACCCATTCCAATTGATATTAATTACACTCAGTACTGAAAAGCTTTGTCTCATTCAGTAACCAAAATAATTTTGCTAACTGTTTTTAAGCATCAAAGCACCCTAGTTCAAGCTGCTGAGGTGAAAAGTTTGTTTAGCCATTTATAAAGTCTGCTTATCCCGAACCCGTCAAACACGTGCATGCAATGGGAATACAGGGCGTGTTAAATAAGGCCCAAGGTCGTTCTTAGTAGCTTCATGACCTAATGAAAGCTTTTTGCGAAAAGCTCTGTTGTTAGAGACACCTGGTTGGGCCAGTTTGTAATTTACATAGGTACATCCTTTTTAGGAGTGTTGTTAGCTTTTTGGGAAGATGGAGAGAAAAGTTTTTATGACATTGTATTGTGATTGATAACATTAATATTTATTTTGCTTTTTGGTGAGGAACAATATAAT
This sequence comes from Cydia strobilella, assembly GCF_947568885.1. Classification (NCBI taxonomy): domain Eukaryota; kingdom Metazoa; phylum Arthropoda; class Insecta; order Lepidoptera; family Tortricidae; genus Cydia; species Cydia strobilella. Next base: position 20,583,904 of record NC_086044.1, read on the forward strand.
AATAAAAGAGTATAACTCACAGATTTAATATATACGCTAGATGACGCAAATACCACGATTTGTATTGAAACCAAGCGTGCCCACTTTTCATACAAAATTTACGCATAATATAATTTTAAAATACTTATCTGTGATAGGAAATATGTTCAAGAGCCTTTGGGTGTTAGCAATTTTTGGGCTGTTGCAGTTAATTATCATGCAACGAAACATTTTTTAACTTTTAAGTTTTCACGGACGTCCGGCTGCAACAACTGACGCGCGTGGACTGTAAAGAGCGACGATCAACCTCGACGCTTGGTCGGGGTTCGGACACGCGAAGTAGATGCATTTGCGTCTTCTATGGTTTATTTATTTCTGTGGTATAACTGAACTATTCTCATGACGACCCGCGTCCTACACATAGTAGGTATATAGGCCAATAAAATGTCTGTCAATTTGACAGAGTTATTTAAAATTAAGCTGGCATTGATACCACTGGGTCAGAAGGCTAATCTAAAATGGCAGTTGCTTCTTAGGGGATTAGGTACATACTACCACAATTTTCTATGAACAAGATCAAACTGCATTTTAATGTAATTAAATAAATATCGAACATCAAACTGAAAACCTGATCTACGAATTAAATATATAAACTTATTTACACTTACGTATTTACCTAACAATCGTTTCATGAAATTGCTTAAATAAACGTCTGTTTCGCTTAAAGTCTAAATAGATACAATGTGTCGAAAATTACATTTCAAACTCCACTTTTACGACTTATACAACCACAACGTTGAATTGAAATCACCTATTTTATCATCCAGGCCATCACGAAAAGTTATTCATCAAACATTAGGAAACGCATTCGAATCTTGATTCTGTGCCAAACGGACGTAACGGTGTTTCTTATCTAATCTGACCTTACTTTATTGCGATTTAACCAAATAGTCAATGTGTCAACATATGAATGTTATCTATTGTGGAACGCTGGCTATAAAGTTCATCGGTTTCGTAATATTTTAAAGTATCTGTGACTTTTTAGATGTTTTTAGGTCAGTGTTTGGTTTTTAATGCGAACATTGTAAATGTTTATATGGAGCGAAGCTTTGCATCCTTTGAGTTTGTTGGTTTTGATGATTTGGTGGTCAGTTTGGTACGACTTTTTACGGAATGACTTGAGTATCTTAGCATGTCCTCACGCAAAATAGACGCTAATCATCGATGCCGTCCGCATGACATTACATTGTATGTATTTTCAACCAATATTTAAAACATTGTCATTAGAGCAAAAACATAACATTATGGTATATCTGTACCGTGGTTGAGCCGGTCTGATGATTGAAACAGAAGATTGAAGAGAAAACTAGGTATTAAAACAACATTTCATAAAATTTGGGACCTTTAGTATTGTCTGTAGGTAACTAAGATAAAACACAGTCGGCGTTAATACATTAAAATCAGGTTTAGACTCAATTCTTCACAATTCTTGTATTTCAATTGTGATTGTATTCCACAAACCCGAAATGGGCTCCGATTTAATTGTTCTGTGTAATGTGAGCTTTCACCAAGATCAATATATTTAATGGACGCTGATAACACAATTACCTAAGTAAATTATCTTATTCACTGAGCCTAACATATATTTCGGACTGAACGTTGTATCAAACCCAGTATACATCTGACGAAGCAATGCGTATTATGTTTAGTAATTTGATAGGGAAAGCTAAATGTTATCCAATCCAGGTGAATCCATGATATTGCAACTGTTGTATTATTGAACCAACAGCTTTAAGCTTACAATAGGACATCAAGATTAACACGGTAAGCTGATTATAGGAACTCACAGGTAGTTACAAACTATTCTAAAATTAAAGCAAGTAGCACTTACGCACGCTGTAGGCTGTACTTCCTTTTTGGCGGTCCGTCACCGTCGACGCAAGCTCCTGATGACGCTCCTCGGTACGGAGTGAAACATGTCGAGCGTTTTCGACTTAAAATACGTGAGTGACCCGTTATTTATATGTTTAGTATGTCTGTGTCTCACGGAAGTTTTGTTAAAGTTTATTGTACCTACTTATCTTAAATAAATATTTTTTCATTTTCATTTAATTTTCATAACTGATTGTTTTTAAATAAAATCACAGTACCTACCTCTAAGACCTTTTTATTGTTACAATCCGTTAAATCCTAACCCTTCCCGCTCAATATTCAATCAGCATTCAATTTGACTTAATGCTTGAGTCTATCCGCTTAGCCAGACATTGCCGCGGGCACTCATTAAGCGTGGATTCCTTAAAGTGCCCAAGCGTTCGGCAGGATATTGTCTTGCATAAGCCTTGTGTAATTAATTTTCGTAGTAACCATAACTTTAGTACTAAATATTATGTTTTAGTTTTTATTTTATTTATTTATTTATTGAATAAGGAAACAAATTACAGTTTATTAGATTATTACAAGACCCATCGTAGGCAAAACATGGAGGTTTGTGTGCCGATGGGGATCGAGAATAATATAAAGAAAAACAATATACCGATACCTTACCTTAACCTAATCCTATAACTTATCATAAGTATGATTCTTAGTATACATAGCTTGTGTCGTTAGTTTTTAATAAGTGCATTTTAACGACTTTTTTTATATGTTTACCATTTAAGTGTAAAATAAGAACTAAGGGAGCCAGTGGCGTAGTAACTTACACAACTGGGAACAAATCAAATTATTTTATTAAATACTTTTGATTTGTGTTTTAAGCAGTCACACTACTATATTTAAATTATAAACTGAAATAGATAAATATTAAAGAAAAAGTGACAAAGTCCTCCAGTGGTGAAGGCCGGATTCGAACCGGCGTCTAGCAATCCGGGCTAACGCCTTGAACCCCTAGGCCACCCCGCCATGGCGGAACCCGTCCTAATATCTCGACTATATTACTAAGACTAGGCGTCTTTGACCAACTCTAAGGGCGAGCAGTACGCACTTCCTATACGCAGCAGTATATCATAGCGTTAAGAGTAAGCTCGACCGAATTTCACGTTACCATACAAACAGTTTCATTCTCATTTTAAAACTACGTACTGGATTGTAATGAAACTTTGCACATACAATCACATGAGGTATATTTTGGTCTGTAATTAGTTTATATAGCTCCAGTTTATAAAACAAACGAATTATAGCGAAAACAAGTTTTTTATGAAAAACTTAAATCGCTGTATTTTTTTAACTATTGGTATCTGAAGCTACATAAACTAATTTCAGACATAGATATACCTTATCCTATTGTAAGTATAAAGTTTCAGAGCAAACTGGCTACTCGTTTTACAATGAGAGCGCAACTACGTTTGTATGGAGAACCGAGCGTATACCCTTAAAACCGTACACAGTTTTCTTAAAGACTTATCCCGTAATAACGTAAACGCATAGCGCCCTTAACTAAGACTACCTCAAGCAGAGCCCTTTGAGTACGCCGCGCGAATGCACGGAATACCTACCCGACTCCTTAAAATGCTTTAGTCCGAAACTGTGCACAGAATACCATCTGTAAGTAATAAAGTGCCTAAGTTGCCAGCTATCTCTAAAACTGAAGCGGTCCGTCTTTCTATCTTTTTACTCGACTGAAGGAACTGAAATGTTTAGCTAGACGGATTTTTAGTACGAGATATGAGATGTAGATAAATTTTATTCATTATCTTGCAAGGCGAGTTCAGTTAGCTAGTTAAATAGTAGTACTACCGGAAGTATAAATGGGGGCACATAGTTATTATTGAGCGAGCGTTAGCGAAGGAGTCCGTTTCAGTTTGAAAAAGGTGTTCCTATGTCCGGATCTTCTCCTCTACAGGTCAGAATTCTCAACCGATTCTGGTAAAAATTTGTGAGCAGGTTCGGTGATCATATAGATTTTTGAAGTAACTCAGATTTTTTCTGACGGAAGTAACGCTCAGTAGTGACACACGCACAATAGGACACACGTCAAAGTGCCAACAGCGATAAATGTCATCGTCAAAGAAGTTTTACTTCAATCGCGCGTAAAGATTACACGCACATACTTTTTTTTTGTTAATGATGTTTTTACTTTTTCTTTTATTATGTATTGGAAGTTATATATTCTTGTCTTCGCTCTCGTGACTCTTATCCTCGTTGCTTCCACTTTTTCTTCTATTCTGGTCTTAAAGTAATCGCCATGACAACATATTTTCTTTCCAATAGTATTTAAAATCCATTAATCACGAAACAAAAAATTCATAACTAACTTCGCACCTTTCACCGAAGGAACCAACTCAAGCACTTGATTTTGCGTTAGGTAAAAAGGTTAAAAATGGCCGAATTTAAAACCGTCAACCGTGACTTTAAATATCGAACGCACCAATCAAACTCCAACCCAACCGTGACATTAACGAATATTACTGTCATAAGCGGGAATTCACAAGTTTAATGACGTCATTTTAAAAATCGACTGCTTTCGATCGACCCTCCCAATGACCGTGACGTTTTTGTTTGAAGAAACGTCACTTTTGACACTGACATATCTAATCCATATCGTTTCTAGATTTATTAATTGACGTATCTTAAACTTCGAATCGGGCAATCTGACTTTGAGCTGGAACTGTCTGAGTAGCTAATAAATAAAAAACGTTGCCGTTTTCGAGAAACTGTGTCTCCTGTCTCCAGAAAACGTCCTGAAGACCAATTACAATGTACATTTTGATTACCTAAATGATGTCATTTTGTTATCATTTGAGCGTGCATGTCGCTCGTACTTGCCCGTAACTGTATTGGCGCGAGCGAGACGCAAAACGACATTGTTTTTATGTCAAAAAGGAAGTTCGAATTGGCCTCCAGGAAGAACGTTAGATAAGATTCGTTCCATCGCTCCGTTCGGTTGTAAAACTTCTGATTTCACCTTAAGAACGGGCCATGCCCATGGCGTCCGTTACTGGAATTGCACCTGATGTCATGTCGTGAAGAATATTAAGTAGTTTCGTATCGTCGCTTTTTTAGGGTTCCGTACCCACAGGGTAAAAACGGGACCCTATTACGAAGACTCCACTGTCCGTCTGTCCGTCTGTCTGTCACCAGGCTGTATCTCATGAACCGTTATAGCTAGACAGTTGAAATTTTCACATATGATATATTTCTGTTGCCGCTATAACAACAAATGTTATGAACCCTAAAAAGACATGGAGAAAAGAACTTTAGATCCCAATTAGGTACGTCCTGTGTCAATTTGTCAAAGGGTTTTGTGAAGAGCAGGTAGTACCTACGATTCAGGTGTAAATCTGTTTTGTTGAACACTTATTTTAAAAAGGTCTTTTATTATCCTATACGATTCATTTAAAGAGACCGATCGTAAAATGACTGACGAACGTTAGGCACCTTTTTACATTTATTCGTAAATTATATAGACAAAGTAGAGTGACAGTCAGTGGTTTAATTACATTATCAATAGAATCAATGTTAATAACTTTCATAGTCATCATCATCATGTTAGCCGATAGACGTCCACTGCTGGACATAGGCCTCCCCCAAGGCTCGCCACTCCGACCGATCCTGTGCCGCTCGCAACCACCGAATTCCCGCGACCTTCACCAGGTCGTCGCTCCATCTCGTTGGAGGCCTACCGGCAGTTCGTCTTCCGGTTAATAACTTTATTAAAATTAAATTATTTCTTTCCGCTATCGCTCTACGCAACAAGATTTCCATCTTCACCACTTACGCTGCGTACTACGTAGTAGGAGAACAATACGCGAACGCGAAGCGAAGCGATGCGGCGCGGAGTGAATCAATCCTTTGATACCTATAGACTATAAAAGCATAACACTTTAAAGTCTCGCGTTTTGTACGCATAATTAATGTCGTTACCGCCGTCATTGCCGTCAAGCTAGTGCAACCTAGCTGAAACGTCGGAAAAAAGGTAAAATAATGAAATTTTAATCCCGGCCGGCAATGACATTAATTACCTAAAGAAGTGTCCTACGTGGGCGATCTCGTTACGAACGCGAACGTCGTGGGCCCGCCGCGCCGCGCCGCGCCGCTTCGCTTCGCGTTCGCGAGTTGTTCGCTTACGTAAGACGCAGCGTTATGGCTGGCAGTCTTCAACTGTGCGTTTCTTCAGAAACTTCCTGTCTTGCTCAGCTAAACTGTGGAGTGAACTGTCACTTGCGGTATTTCCGGACCGATGCAACCTTCAACCCTTTGCTCCATGCTCGTGTCCAAAGCCACGGTAATTGTTTACCATCTGGCGATAGTTAGCCAGTTTGTTTGATAATTGTTTAGGTAGAACCGCTCAGAAACTAAGTAAAATTACGTAAATTTTATAACATCTGGTTAGCAGATAGAAGGCACTTATTAGTTTAAAAGCTTCTGAACAAAGGCATTTGGTAAGTATTAGTTACCTAGTCGAGACAACGACTCCCGACAGTAGCTGGGCTGCGAGGAAATGTATTCTTTACAAACACTAACAAAACAGATTCAAATATGTCACTAGTGAATTGATGCTAATAGTTAGGATGCTGTTATGTGTATATTTGCTGAAGAGTTTGAACCGGTCGGGTTTGGGTCTAAGGGTCGGTTGCACCAAAATGTCTGTCATCGTTGAAGTGTTCGTTAAATTGTATTGTATGAAAAGTTTCATAGATTTCTGCTTGACGTTAATCAGTCTGTTAATTGTGGTTGGTGCAACTGGATCTAAGTGAGTTGAAATTACTTATGTGTTCAGTTCGCAACATGTTACTTGCTAGCCAGGTGAACAACATGAGTCATGATCTTTCGCTGTCAAACACCGGTTTTGACAGTGAAACTAGGGATATTGACATAATATGTTGAATTCTAATATGTGCCGACCACACATAACGTGGGATAAGGGCAGGAAGAAGAAGATGTTGAATTCTAATAATAACATAATTTTGTTAGAAGAAAACTAGCAATCTTTCAGACTATTTAAGGTAGAAATAAAGAAAAAAATAAACCATAAATAAATACAAAGTTTAAAAGTTAACACTCCTTTTAAGTTTCCAAATAAAATGTATAATTAGTATCATTTGATTTCATACATTTCAATTTCATCGTCATATTCTTATATTTAAATACCTATATATTTACGTCGGCCACGGGTTAACGTAGAAATGACGTCACATTTGCATCGTTTAGAAAGAGCATTCCGAGCGCCGAGTCCGAATGTCAAGCTTGACTCATTTCTGACTCTGTAACTACCTATTGATTTTATGCAATGGGTTGGTGATGAAGAATCTATCAAATAATCTATTGCTAGAAAATATTGCTATGTACCTATGTATTATCTATTCTCTGTTACATTGTCTGATAAGCTATTAATAAAAACGGCCTGTACTTTCTATCCACGTTGCATGCTAGGGCTTCCCAGTTCCACATAGTGCAGAAAGTAATCTTGCAGAAAGCCTGACACACTTTCTGTCGCAGTCTAATCCCAATGCCGCGTTATAACTCATGCGGCCATTTTAAAAATGCACATTAAAAGCTTTTATAAGTAGTTAGCTCACTCTGATTTTTAACTATTTATGCTAATGTTTTAAAAGTGTAGACTTTATAACTCCTACAACGGCGAGTCGGCGATGCATCTAAAATATACCTCACACGTTCAATTTTGTTTAATGTTTAGGCCATAGAGGGTCAAACCACTTATAGGTGCTGATGCCGTTGAAACTTACGAGTACTTATTATAGTTACAAGTACTTAATAAGTATCTTTTATATTTGCAATAAAATATAAAAAATACCCAAAACGTTAGTATCATTTATTGATACTAACGTTTTGATTATTTTTAGGGTTCCGTACCCAAAGGGTAAAACGGGACCCTATTACTAAAACTCCGCTGTCCGTCTGTCGCCAGGCTGTATCTCATGAACCGTGATAGCTAGACAGTTGAAATTTTCACAGATTATGTATTTCTGTTGTCGCTATAACAACAAATACTAAAAAGTACGGAAGTCCGACTCGCACTTGGCCGGTTGTTTTGTATGTTGACTGAACCATTCAGGCTTACTACATGCAGGTAGCTTCACAATATCTATTATAGTCTTACCCTTCCGTAATTACCAACAAAAGTAAGAAATGCGTCAAGATGGCACTTGAAAAAATACAAAAGCATCATAATTAACACTTTGTTCAATGGAGACCCAAAAAACAGGCTCAAGCACAAGACGCACTTTTGTGTAGGACCCATAGTGATATTCACAATTAAAAGAATTTCAAAAATTACAAAACATAGATTCGGGTGTAATATATAAAAAAAAAGATTCAGAAGGTATAGCCGCGTAGATAAAAGTTAATTTAAGTAATAAGAATTATATTTATTCCAAATCGCAGTGGCAATCTTATCAAATACCCGCCCGAAACTCATTTCTGGATATCACCAACGTTTAATATAAATAATAACATAACATCAGCTGAACCCCTTTTTATTGTACGTATAAAACAATATGTATTTTACCGGCTTCTGCGCCACATATGACAAAGTTGTGCCCTCAGGGACTAAAACAGTAGTTTGTGAGTTAAATTAGAAGCTTGTTATGACAGTGTTATGCATCGGTTTGCTTTTTGCGGTAAATTAACTCGTTCATACTCTGTATTTGCAACTAAAGCTATTACAATGGCTACTACATATTTATTAAGCTACATATATATATATATATATTTATGGCTACATAGTATTAAGGCTAAAATGTTACTAACAAAATATGGATCGTTTTTGATCTGAAATAAAGTTTTTATTTATTTATTCATCTATAAATGTAGGTACAACTAATCGCGGCAGTAATGCGGCTACGAACGTCATTCATTTTATCAAGGAAGTTGTCAGTTACAGCGGACGCGTCGGGGCCGCAGCAGAAATGTGGCAAACGAAGTTGCCATCCGAATGTCACCTTTAAGGTACCATTCGGATTCAGACTACATCAGTATTACTGTAGCTGTATTGCAGCGCGGCATTACTGCCGACTACATTGCTGTCGCACATGTCAAATATCCATTGTCTGTGACGCCGCTGTATCTGTCAATCTCCTTGATAAGATGAATGACAATCTGTAATAGATGTCCGCCCACCGAGGGTTCCGTACTTTTTAGTATTTGTTCTTGTAGCGGCAACAGAAATACATCATCTGTGAAAATTTCAACTGTCTAGCTATCACGGTTCATGAGATACAGCCTGGTGACAGACAGACGGACAGACGGACAGCGGAGTCTTAGTAATAGGGTCCCGTTTTTACCCTTTGGGTACGGAACCCTAAAAAGTGACTAAGCCCCGCAATGCAGTGCAATAGCAGTGGAAGTGGTGGTTCCTATCCGGCCTCCGCACCTGGATGGTTTACTTCACTTTCTTTAGTAGGTATATCAGGTATATGGGGCATATTCTATGAAAAGGGACCTTAATAGCGTCGCGCGGCATTGTATTTATATCGGAGTATCGTCATATAAAAAATACCACATACCTATGACATCTATTTCAATTTATAATTTATATACAAGGTGCAACAAAAACATTAGGGATCCACTTAAAGGCATATTCGGTATCGTGTTCTGATTAGTAAAAATTTTTGATGCGAAAAAATTTTGGTCTGTATTGGAGGGTTGGACGACTTGGGCGACCTGCCCCAGAGAAAAAAAAAAGAAAAAAGTTTATCTTCCACTTTTTTCTAATCAGAATACGATACCGAATATGCCCAACGGATCCCTACTAATTTTGTTACATCCTGTATAGTAGTGTCACAGATTATATAGTAGTGTGACTATTTCACCCATTAATCACGACACGTTTTCGTTTTGCCTCTATGAAGCATTTCCTCTACATACCGGGAAACCCATGTTATCGGCTACGACGTAGCGCTACGACCGTAGCTCAGCGGTGAATGGGTTAAAAACAAAATAATTTGATCTGTTTCCAAACTGAAACTAAACAAGCCTTAAGAGTCCCCGGCAAGCTCGGTCGAATTGCACCTTAACATACAAACGTAGTTCCACTCATTTTAAAACTGCGTGTTGAATTGTAATGAAACTTTAACATACAATGACATGAGGTATATATAGGTCTGAAATTAGTTTATATAGCCCCAGTTTATAAAACAAACGAAATAGAAAAACAAGCTTTGTATGAAAAACTTAAATTAGCTGTGTTTTTTAAACTGTAATATCTAAAGCTACATAAACTAATTACAGACATATATCTTATCCTATTGTAACTACAAAGTTTCAGAGCAATCTAGCTAGTCGTTTCAACGAGAACGGAACTACGTTTGTATGCAGAACCGAGCTTGCCGGAGACCCTTAAAAATCCCTTTCACGTTTCACTAAAAAGCAACATCTTGCGAAGGCTTACACGTGCCGACGTTGCCAGAATTTCGGGCGTCCAGGAATGACGTATTACGTCCTAAGAGACCGTGTAGGTCCAGTTTATGGTACGTCCCACGGGCCAAACCCTTATTTAGGGAGGTGTGTTTTCAATACCGATACCGGAACGTATTGATTTGAACGCGGCGCAAAATTTAACGCCTTTCGTGTCTAAGTGAACGGGCGGGTTGTCTTGTTGAGAAGTTTGTTGTTTTAGTAAAAAAGTTGGACACGTGCTTTATGTTGAGACGTGGTTTTAGTTATAAATATATTTACTAGTTCTTGATACTCAAGGTAGATTTTATGTACTCATCCCCATGAAAATATTATTTAAACATGAAACACTTAAAAAAATAACGAAAATGATTGAAAATACACGATTTTATCTTCTTAAATTTTTTAAGGCATTGATATCACAGTCAAATACTTTAGTACGTACCTTTTTAGGGTTCCGTACATCAAAAGGAAAAAACGGAACCCTTATAGGATCACTCGTGCGTCTGTTTGTCTGTCTGTCTGTCCGTCTGTCACAGCCTACTTTCTCCGAAACTACTAGACCAATTTAGTTGAAATTGGGTATACATTATGTAAATTTGTGACCCAAAGACGGACATGTAACACAAACAAATGAATTTTAAACATGGCGGCCACTTTTGGGGGGTAAATGAGAAAATTAAAAAATAAAGTTTTTCAAACTATATCGTGTTACATATCAAATGAAAGAGCTCATTGTGAGAATCTCAAATAATTTTTTTTTATAATTTTAGGATAAACAATTTAGAAGTTATTCAAGAAAATAGGCAAAAAATGACCATTCCCCCACTTTATCTTCGAAACTACTGGGTCTAAAATTTTAAAATAAATAAGCAAAATAGATCTTTACCTATAGATTACAGGAAAACCTATTAGAATTTGCAGTCAAGCGTGAGTCGGACTTAATTACTTAGTTTTTGATCCGACCCCTACGGGTTGTTTAAAGACATTTCACTTACGTTTCACACAAAAAATACTTTGTTTAAATTGTGTAATATACGGAACCCTTGGAACGCGAGTCCAACTCGCACTTGGCCGGTTTTTTTTACAATATCAACCATATATTTTTCTTACTTTAAGCGAAATTTTGGTTATAATAAAAAAGTAAATGGCTACGCAATGTAAAAGGTTTTAGTAGTTTAATGCTACGTTTATGTTTTACAGAACACAATAAACATTTTGTTTACACAGTATCAATTACAAGTTCATTTTTTAATTCTTCGAAATCAGGTAAGATCTTCCATCTTTAGTTTTCTCGTCCACCCTCAACCCACCGCCTGCCGCCAATACACTCAGATTAGCTAAATGTTTTCTACATCGTTGCTTCACACTCGCCATTAACCATGTTACGGTTATGTCCGAGCGACATATGCCCTGGCCTTGGCCCGTGCTGACATGGGTTTCCTGTCAAAGTAATCCCTTTTGAACAACAATGTCGTAAAATACTTATCGAGAGGTTATTCCAAGGCGCACCATCCGCCTGGGACCGAAGTCCGAAAGGGCGTTGGTTGGATCTTATATTTATCGAAATTTTTCAAGTCAGTTGTTGAAAAATTTCGATAGCGCGATGTAGAACTGTGGTTAATTTATGGAGCGCATAATATCAGCGCCATCTATCGGACGCTGGGTTGATGTAAGAAATGATAAATTATTCTGGTCTATCTAGTAAATCTTTTAAAAACTAATAATTTTCTGTCTGTCTTATTTAATCTGTCATTTTGACTTACGTATTTGTAAGAAAGAATAAAACATAACTAATTGAGGCTTGTAGTGGGTTTATGAATAAGGGGGGGAGGGAGGGGGGAGTGTCATGGGGACGTTTGGGCCGGCTACGGTCCGGGGTGGCACCATAGCCTAGTTTAATTTAGTGATTGAAAAAGCCTGTTGCGGATTACATCATTTGTAAGTAGATGACGAAGCCTGTTGCTGATTTGCCTTTGTGTCCACTTGACGAAGCCTGCGTTGCCGATCACGATCTATGCATGGATTTTCTATTTACTCTTTTATTTATTGTGACGTTATAATATAAATAAACTTATTAGGGGATTAGTATAACACTTTAAACTCTCGCGTTTTGTACACATAGTTAATGTCACTAACGGGTGTAACGCGATTAAATTTCTTTATTTTACCTAGTGCAACCTAGCTGAAACGTCAGAAAAAAGGTAAAATAATGAGATTCAATCGCGTTAGACCCGTTAATGACATTAATTAAGGGGACTAGTGTTTAACGAAGGGTTTAGTCAGCTACAAAGTTAAGTAAACGTGCTCAAAACTATGTCAAAATATTTATTTAGTGCTGTTTTGTGTTAGTTATTTCATTTCTGCATAGCATAGCCGACTTATGTAAATATATCATTTAATTTGCGTAGTTTTTATTTAAAGGGTTAGTTTTTACTACGAAAAACTGTAGTCATTCAATCGAATGTCTATGTGTCTAAGGTAAATAACTTCAAACGCATAAGTAAGAACCTGCTTAAAAACCTTTGAAAGGATTTAATAAGATATATCTTTAGTTAAATACGAGTCATGTGAACTTTAATCAACTCAAATCTTGAAAGGCACCTTTCTCATTAGGATTGCCTTAACTTAAGTAGACGTACAGTTTGGAACTAAAGCTCGTTTATCCCTACAAATGCCTGGCATACAAGTTAACCCTGCATCTAATCACTGCTAATAAATGAGTGGTGACGTACCTCTCCTAATCGAGGGTTTGGGGAATCAAAATTAAGTCGCTCGTTTGGCAGTAGGCCCGCAATGTCGCTGAAAATTTCGAATGGTACCGACAGCAAATAAATAGACTGATCCGATTCCTTTTCGATTTTTTTTATGCTACGTCGGTGGCAAACAAGCATACGGCCCGCCTGATGTTAAGCAGTCTCCGTAGCCTATGTACGCCTGCAACTCCACAGGAGTTATACATGCGCGTTGTCGACCCTAACACTCCGCACCCTCGTTGTGCTCTGGCAACCTTACTCACCGGCAGGGACAACACTATGAGTAGGGTCTAGTGTTACGATATTGAGAAATATTTTTAAAAATTAATTAATGACAGGTGTATCAAACGAACCTAGCCGCCGCTATACAGTCTATGTTACGCTCTCATTATAAAGCAACATTCAGAAATAACATAAAATTTGTTTTTTATTAGCCTATGTGTGTGTCCCACTGCTGGGCAAGGGCCTCCCCTCTCCCTTTCCAATCCTCCCTGTGCTGAGAACGATCCCGCCCTGCTAATCCCGCTGGAACGCATCTAAGTCGTCTCGCCATCTCTTTCTCGGTCTGCCTCTGCCACGACTACACTGGGGATGCCAGCTAGTGACTATTTTGGCCCATCTGTCATTATGCATCCGGCAGACATGTCCAGCCCAGTGCCTTAGCCTGGCGGTCTTCACCCCAACATCGACGACTCGGGTTTTGGAGCGAAGTTCTGTGTTCCTCCCCCTGTCAGATCTTCGGACACCCAGGATACTTCGCTCCATTGCGCTCTGGCAAACCTTGAGCCGGAATTTCTGCGCCTCAGTCAGTGACCAGGTTTGGGCACCGTAGGTGCGGATGCATGGGCAAGATGCACATGTCGACATATTCAAAATTTTAAAACGAGAGGCTCTCGTCGAGAGCATAACTTTGATTGTATGGGAGCAGCTTTTGGAGGCTGATTCGTGTGAAGCTTAAAGCATGAAATAAGGAAAACGTTACATTGGATCAAGAATAGCTTAAAATCAATCTTGTCTAATATAGACCAGGTACGTAAATGCCATTTGAGCAAACTTGATTACCTACATACAACATAGACACCTTTTAAAGGTAGGTTGGCAGGTACAATTTTATTATAAACTGAAATAAATGTCATATACTAAGAAAAAATGACCAAGGCCTCCAGTGCCCCAGGCTGGAATCGAACCAGCGTCCTCTGCTATCGCGGCAGGTGCCTGTGCCATTCGGCACATTATATACATTGTATAGTATTCGGCACATTGTATAGTAGTGTTTCTACTTAAAATAAAAACAAATTAAAGTATTTTCTGTAAATAATTTAATTTGTTCTAATACTTCTAACAGTAAGGTACAATTATGTTTCAAAAATATTGGATGTTCCGGGGGCAACGGCAAAACAAAGTTCACTATACTCCAAATTAATTTACCTGTTTTTCCTGCTGACACTCCCACGCTAAGGGCTAAATATTGCCATGAACACTGTGACAATATTATGTAACCTAACGAACGGCCTAACGTCAGCTTATTATTAGCCTGTTTCAGCTGAATTGAGTAATTGGACCGACAGTAATCATTTAATGAAGTTATTTGGAATTATTAACCGTTAAGGGCGGAGGGTAATGTTGCGTTGTTCGTAATGTTGTGTGGGTGTTATTATGTAATGCTTTTTATCCGACGGATAAAGAAATACCCTTCTGTCTATTCTATCCCCAGTCCGTTCGACATTCAACAAGCTACAAAAGTAAATAGTTCTAGTAAACACTAATTACGGCACAAAGGCACAAAGCTGGACTCTCCACGATGAATATCACAGTCAAAGGCCTCGTAACGGTGCTGTTACGCTTACGTTTACTTTTTCATTTTTTTTGTTAAGTTTTGTATGGATACTATGGAGGTGTAAGTCATAAGCGGCAAGCATGTTATAAAAATATTGACTTCAATGAGTAAAAAAGAATTAACGAATTAAGAATGACTAAAAACCTTGTGACATGTTAATAACAAAACTTCCGTGAGACACAGACATTAAATATATTAATAACAGTCTGCGCCGGTCCGTCACCGTCAACGCAAGCTCCTGATGATACTGCTCGGTACGGAGTGAAACATGTCGAGCGTTTTTCGACTTAAAATACGTCAGTGACCCGTTATTAATATATTTAATATGTCTTGTAACATGTAATTAAATACTATCACAGATATGCTGCCGACTGCATTGCTGAGTCTCCTAGAAATTTAACATTTCTTGCAGCTAATATGCAGTCTGCAGCAATGCAAGTGAATTAAACCTTTACTAAATTAAATGCGTTTTTATTTGTTGCCACCGTTCCGACTAGCACTGATTTAGACCATATTTTTCATTCGGTAAAGCTTAGTTTCACGTACTTAGTTTAAGTGTAATTTGTTTTTGTTAGAAGTAGGTATTTTTTTATACCACGTCGGTGGCAATCAAGCATACGGCCCGCCTGATGGTAAGCAGTTACCGTAGCCTATGGACGCCTGCAACATCGTAGATATTACACGCGCGTTGCCGACCCTTTAAAAACCTGTACACTCCTTTTTTGAAGAACCCCATACTGTAGCCCCTCGGGAAAACCTCGGCAGGGAGAATTTATTGTTAGGTGTTTTTAAATCATCACATAACAATCTTTTTTTTTGTTAGTTACCTTCCATTAAACTGAAAAGAAAAACTACTTTATCGCTAGCAGCTTATTCTTTAAAAATAGTTTATACATACATCGCTCCTCATCTTTACAAAAAGCGACCTATTTACGTCTTACCGTCGCTTCACTCACTTTGTGACGATGACTGATAGTAAAATAAAGTCATGGTTATAGTCCATAGTCAGCGGGATTTGTGGCCCATCATGTTTTATGCCGAATTGTTTTACGAGGACAAAAAGCGGCCCGTTCATGGCTAAATAAGAGGGTAAAATGAGACTTTGTAAGAAATAGGCTACTGAAGTAGATAGGTTTGTACAACTACAAAGTATTTCAGACGGTTGAAAGATTTTTGGTACATTTGGTTTATGGATGAATAGGAGAGTAGAATAACACTTACTTTGTAAATAATAGGTACTAATATTAAGGTAAAGTAGTCATACTTTTGTACAAAGTAATGCAGACGATCGAAAAACATTGTTAAGTATAATACGAGTATAATTATGATGAATGAGTTACAGGATCTACAGAATTTTTCTCTATTGCTTATTTTTAATTTATTTATTCTTATATGGATTATTATAAAGCCTTAATCTAACTCTATTTAAAATTATGTAACCAAATTTGGAATTATTTGAATGTTTAATTTATAATTATGATTGACATGACACATGTATTTCCGTTTTGTTTTATGTATGCCTTGATTTGTTTTTAGTTTTAATCAATTGAATCGATTGACTACATTTAGAAAATGTAATTGTATTTATTGTACTCTTGACGTGTAATTAGCTTTATCAATAAAATATGAATTAGTAAAATTATTTGGAGAGGGGCAAATACTTGTAGCCTGTTTGGTTCTATCCGCTACTATTCATTCTGGCTGTAGACACACGCATTTTTAAATAATCATAATCAACTAAACCAAAGAAGTCCACTGCTAGAACAAACTTACTTGGCTTGGCTTGAAAAAGGCTCTCTAAGGACAAAACATTTTCAAACTTTCTTAGCCAACTGTTTCCTACGATCTTGACTAGATTTTTGGTCCTCCTTTCTAAGAATTTTCCCTCGCAACTTTCAAAACGTGTTCTCTAATCAAAATAAATCCTGTCCTGTTGGATTTTTTTTATACATGAGGCCTAAAGGAGATAATGAGTGCCGCTCAGCGTGTTATGACAAAATCAAAGTTAAAAAATCTTAGGAATACTCTGGTTCTTTATGGAGTGATGAAATTGCAGCTTACGCAATTAAGACTCCGGTTGGAGGAGCACTTTGTACTGGTTAGACAACTTAATTTAAACTCCAAGCGTCTTATGCACTTTGCCGACTACGCATATGGCTGAGTAGAGGGTTGGTTTAGCATATGGCTTTGCTGGAACTAGATTTACCCCAAGTCTTCCTAAATATATGAACAGTTCATATTCATCACGCCACTGCTCGGAAATATGGCAATAGATATTGTGTATATTGAGTAAAAACTGCTTCTTAGTTGCACGTTTGAATCAACAATCCAACAATGTTTTAGTCGTACCAAAGATAGATATAACTCCGTAATAGATGGATACAGTCTAAGGAAAAAACGTGCCTCGAAAATCACGAAAATTTGATTCTCGATCAGAGGGCGCCACTAGTTTTAGCCTACACTCGTATAGAGGGCGTTGACGGTTTCGTTTGTTATTTATAATTTTAACGCATATCAGTGAAAGAACATGGGTCAAAGTCATAAAAATAATTAATGCAAATAAAAAAAATCATTTATCCATATTTAAATACATTTTATCGTATTTTTATAAATATTTATTTTTAGTTTTAAAGTGTGTCGACAGATGGCAGTGAATTTACTGGGGTTACAAAATTTACTATGACAGTACCGCTCTAGTATAAGTTACTCTATGGTCGTACTACACTTTTACTTTCCGTTCACTGATTGATTGACACTCGTCTTGCTTTTAATTATTTAAAAAGAAGAAAGGTCATTCAGTAGTGACAGTGATTATAAAAGTGGCACAAAATCAAACTCCTTAATATGAATGAATTCTTTTCAGAGAAAAGTCGCTAGATTTCACGTCTCCGTATGAAAATGGTCTATCCATGCCCTGTCTATGATGGTTGCGCAGCAGATTTTATTCCTGGTATAAAGAGCGCGAATACAGCACGAAGTGTTAAGGCGTGACAGACGAAAAGGTGGTACTATTGGTTGTCGATAACATGTCATCAAGGAGAGAGAATGAAGTAGTTAATCTCTGCTTCTTTGCCAGACATTTCTGATAATTTAAGAGAAGCTTCTTTGCTAGAAATTTCTGATAATTTTATTCCATACTACTTATCTGCTTGTAGCATTTATTATTTTTATCGCCATATTTCTTTGCCTACCTTTTCTCTTGAAATATCCGCGTTTACTAAAAACTAATTGGTGCTATAACTAGGCTCATACTACTAACTGTTGGAGATAGACTCTCCAGCTTTTCTAACTCTTCATTTGTGTTACTTTCAAGTTCTCAACGTGTTACTCGTAATTAAGGCTGTTGTACTTCTAAGGCAAGTTATTTTATCCAATGAGTGCAGTTTCTCTAACTAACTTTACAAAAAAAGGTGGGGTCCCTTCGTTTGACATAATTATTGAAAGTCATAATGTAATGATTATCATTAGTCATAATTCTGAAACCGTTAACTTTTCAAGATTTTCCTCCGGTTATCATATAGATAGGTTAGGTTAGGTTAGGTTTGTTTTATGGCAATCCTGAAAAGTTACGCGTTTCTGAGAAAAAACAAATTATGACTAATGATAATATGACAATCATTACATTATGACTTTCAATAATTATATCAAACAATAGAGACCCAAAAAAAGTATGTAGGTACACTAGGTACCTAAGTAAATATCCTAAGCTATCAAACTTTTGTAGCTTTTCTTCAATAGTAGTAGTATATGTATGTCCGAAGCTCCCAAAGCATCTCTTGAACAAACAGTAGGGTCCTGACGTATTGAAAATATCATCATTCGGACTCCAACACTTAGCTGTTAAGAGCTTTGCACACGTGCAAATACTGCTCCCCCCCTCCTTCAATACGTCGTATTTTATCCACAAAATGGGGGTAGCTACGTCTTTATGACACTAGAGGGCCTCTGAGATCGAGAGCTCTTGCAAAATATGTACCTACTGGAAAGTTTTGTTCAGAACTGGTTTTTCTCAATGCAACCGTGCAACCAGTATGCGCTGATCTCCAGTTACATGTCGTTGTTAAGAAAGTCAAGGTCATGCATAGACTGGTATTCTAAGGGGCTGGGAGTGATAGGAATAAAATTGCAGCTCGAGAAGCTAGAATTGTGCAGAATAAAAAGTAATGTGTTGTGTGGAACAGAATACGTGTGTTTTGAAGGCATTGAAGCAGTTATTGTTCTTGTGTCGTGTTTTTAATGTCTGCATGCTGTTGGCAAGTTTCCTAATTTCTTTTGTGTGTGTATGTTTAATGTCAAGCGATTGTGAAGCGACTAAGAAATTATCTATTTAACCGGTTTTAAAGACTGTGTTTTTAAAACCGGTTAAATAGATAATTATAAATAAGATAAAGCAGGGCTCGGAAAAAAACTAATGTAAAAATCATCTGTTTCCACTTCTAGCATTTTTATTTGTATGACGTTTTTGGTTGAAGAAACTTCGATTTTGACACTGATGGACCAGTATCATATCAATATCAAATTGAAATGAGATCTAATAACTATAACTCGAATTGGTCTGTAATAAACTATTCCTAAAATGTTTTATCAGCGTATTTTTGGGCCACCCTGTACTCGCTTATTAATTTTGCGATCCGTCAAACATGGCCAAACATAGGCTATATAGCTTTTCAAAATCATATTCGACGTAATTTGTACATGAAATTTTGAATTTTATGAACATGGAAATAAGGTTGATGTTCCAGTGAAACGCTTGCCAAATACGAGATTGTCGAAGTAAACCTCTGGAATGTTATTCCACTGCCGTGTTAACATAACAATTATTTAGCTTAATTAAATTACAGGCTTCCAATTAATTATTACAGCCCTTGAAAAAACAAATATATCGTTTGGTTTGGGAACAATTATTTGGAATTAATTACGCAATTAACACGTCATGTTATTAAAAGAAACACAAAAAGTATACTTAACCGAATTTATACGCAATTCACAGGACAATTCGAGCGTGCTCCGAACATAAACCGATATTTGAATCATGGTATAAATTACTGTTTTTTAGGTCCTGATCAGTCATTTTAAAGACAATCGGGCCAATTCGAACAATGATCTAGAATATTAACTAGATATCCACTATATATGAAACAGAAACGACCACGAGATATTTAAGAAAGTTATGTCAAATTTGACATTTCCGCGATTCCGAATGTCCTCTTGAACGATCTCTTTAAGATTTGCTTAAGATATTACTTAGAATAGATATATATATATCATGCGCTTGGCGAGGAACAGAACCTGGTCTTCAGCAGAAGGACATGATGTCACGATCCTCAGTATTGAGGGACCGACTGAAGAAGAAGATATCTAATGGATATCCCAAAACGTCACAATAATTGTAGCGTGAAATGACAATTGGTTTCTCGAATCGAACTGCAAAAGATAACTAGTTGAGAACTAAACTATAACGTATCTATTAGATCTCGTATTGTTCTCGTATATAGTAATTATCACGTTATTCGAATTGACCGGTAAATCTGAGACAGTTTAAATTAACTTACATAGGTACGTATTTTTACACTAATGTAAATCCTGTTACCTGTACGATTTAGGTACTTTTATGAATTCAGTGTAATGTATTTTGGTCTTCAAACCGCACCGTTAATTATCATTTGCAAAAACATTATTTGTATGGTTAATAATCCTGTAGATTAAAAATAACTCGTTATATGTAATGTTACGCCTTCCGATTATCGGTTTGAACAGTTTTTAAAACAATATCCAACATAAACCAAGGGAAATTGTTTCTGTTAAGTTTTTAATTTGTCCTCATTACAGCCGTGAGCTGAGAGCGGGCGCTGCGGTTGGCTGTCACGTACAGAACGTACTATATACAATACTTTATACAAATAGTACCTACAATGTGGCCGATGCCGCGATGGTGAGAATGACCAGCTTAATGTTATATTTTACTCCCTTATTGATAAAACTTAGCAACCTACCGGTGTAAAAATTATCTCTTTGTACAGAAATATCAAAATAGTAAATGAAGCTTTTTTGAATCTACTAAGTACTTATGAAAACCAGGCAAATTTTGATTGTAATGACTGGTTATGAATTTGATCTAGATTTGTTAAAGATATGATCTGTCAGCTGTCAAGAGTGACCTTTCTGGTAAAATAATTGCCACTGTTGACAGCTGATAGATCATAGCCATAAAGTCATATCAAATCCAGATCAAATTCATAACAAGCTATCACAATCAGAATTTCAAGGGATTTCAAAACCTTGATGCCATAAAAATTTTTTACTTGCATTTAAGTATATCGAGACCACTGTAGGAGATTAGTTTTATCCAAAATTACACGTACCTACCGAATTATTTTATAACATCCTAATTGGAATGTTTTTATTGGATATTAAATGAAATTGATTAAACCTTACCTTTTATAATTTATTTTTTAAACCAGGAAATTGTAGGTACCTGCAACAATATCATCATCATAACACTTTAAACTCTCGCGTTTTGAACACATATTTAATTATAAATACGAACGTGTCTATCGCGATTTCATTTAATTGTTTACAATTAACCCTTAAATGCATATTGTCGCCAAATGTATACAAAGCATTGGACAGCTCACAGATTCAACAGAAAAAAGCTTAAGTTTCTGAACGCACCTTTAAACCAAAAGCCAAGTAATAGTAGTAAATTTTTAAATCATGCATTGAAGGGTTAAATTCCGACGTTTCATCTGAGTTGCACCAGCTGTGGTCACGGAAATATTGACGTCCCAGCAAAATGTCAACGGAGATCTAAGTAAACAATACTAAACTACCGGAAAAGAGTATAAAAATGTTCGGGGTAGATAAATATTTATATATATATTTACGGTAAAAACTTTGAAATAAAATCGCGTTAGACCCTTTCGTAAAATTAAATAAATATCATCATCATAAATTAAACCTGCTGTTGTATTCTACAGCATACCGCTGGCAAAGGCCTCCCAATCCTCTTGAATTTCCACTTTTCTCTGTGCTAAACCTGCATATTATCCGCTTATCTATCCTTTATATGTGTACTTATATCGTGTAAATATTTAAGATATTCTTGCTTCGCTTTGATAAAGTGCACACGCGGCGTATCCCGATATAAACTGAAAGCAAAAAGGAAAGCAACGTGCAGGATACATAGCATCTTAATATCCTGTGCTGCCCATCGCCTGCAGCGTGCGATTTGATACACCATTTATTTCCATAACCTCTAATGACTATTGAGCCTTTATTTAACTGTGTACCTTATTATGTACGATCGAAGGTTGGATATTTAATGAAACAATTAAGGAGATTCGCCGTTTTGAACGTAAACAGGTGATAAAAACTGACTAGTTTACACAAACGTACGTGCTTGAAGTTCTTATTTTGATTTCTATTTAATCTAAATACAATAGAATTCCTTTGACTATGAATAGGATAGAATAGAATAGAATAAGATTTTATTCGTAAGCACAAACAAACAAGACATTACATAATATAAAAGAAAACATAAAATAAGATTACCTTTGATGATGATTAAGTATAGGTATATCAAGGAAAAGAAAGCACTCAAATAATTACGGTTACTGGCAGAAGTCCATGACACCTTGTGCACCATGGTTTGTTCTGAATGCTGAGCCCAACAATTATCTGATTGGTCTAGCTTAATCCCCACAAACCTTTTTAGACCCGGGACATCAAACGACATGGCGGGATATTGTAAGCCAGAAAATTGTTTCAAAGAAATAAACCAAAAATATCCTTGAGGCCGATTTGGTTGCCATATGAAAAACCGGTCAAATGCGAGTTCGCTTAACACTCGCACCGAGAGTTCCGTACAAACTTTAAATTATCTCATGTAACTATCAACACGAGACTTTTGACCAGAACTACACTTTAATTATAATAGTGTACAGCCATCTATCGGCACATTGGCTAACAAATTTGCGCAACCTGTATGTATGTTGGTTTTTCAGGGATAATTCTTTATCATGTGAACCGATTTCAACATTTTTTATATTATTTGAAAGAAGGTCTTATTAGTGTAATCTTATTGAAACAAGTATGTACTTATAATAAACACCCGCAAAGGGGGTTAAATTGTAATAATAATATACTCGTACACAATAGCTTAATGATAACTTCGGAATTTATTTCAAAGTATGAAGTCGACTTGTGTTTTCTCTTTTCTATTAAATAAAGTATTTTCTAATACTATATCTGTCTGCAAGGCTGTCAGTGAGGCTACAATCTCCGTACATACCTATATTATGTATTCAACACAAGCGGATAATAATGGTTAGTAAGTAATTTACCTCAATTACTATTCCTTTGTACCTCCTCAGAGTTAGAATCTTGCCAACGTATTATCACAGACAATTATTAGTATATATTATCTATCTAATCAACATTCACAACTGATTTAATTGCTCAGCGTCTCTGGAAAATTAACTATTTCTGTACCAGCCTCAGTTTCTCATTACTATTAGTTGATAATTGATAAGTAATATCCAGGCATTAATATCAATCTAGTTCTAGAATCTATGTGTAATTGGCAGGTAAAGGCCATCGTACACGATGATATTGAAGCTATAACTTGCTAATCTGTCATCAGCTTACGACTGAAATGTTAATTCTATCATTCTCAAACATTATTTCTACAAACTGTTCAATTGCTTTAAATACAAAATCATATGCCGCTTAATTCAAAGACCTAAAGTATAGTTTCAGATGCCATGCAATTTTGAAGTCGCATTTGTGCGAAATTTTCTTGTCTATACTTACCAATAACTTTGCCATCGTAAAATTTTGCTTTAGATCGTAAAACAATGCCTTAAAGACGATATTAGGATGTGTTCTCGATCTTAAACTGCAGTTTGTATTTGGTAAATTAAACGCCAAAGGCGAATTAGCAGTCAGGTAGAAACTCAAGCGCAGGCCATTCCAATCCTTTAAGAAGCCTTGTTAAAGGCTCAGTAAAGGTATCCAGTATAAGTGCGCTCTCCGGTTACGAACAGTTAATACAAATCTAGAGGCCAAGTTATATTAGTTTGCCCGACTGGAAGCGTGATTGGGAATACAAGACTAGATAAAGTATCAGCACAATATGCAAATACCTTCAAGTGTACGCACCGCCGCCAGCGATCATTCGGGTGCATTAGGATCCGGGCTAACTACTAATACGTCTATCTATATGTTAATCTTGGTATTTCTATGCTCATCTGCATTTGTCGGGGAAGATACATTGGTAGTGCATTTGTTAATGGAAAATTCCTGGTAACTTAGAACGACTTCATCGAGAAATTATATATTTGATGTCTATTCTCAGGGCTATTAGCTTAGATGGTTTATTATCACTGCGTAGATAGATTCATCTTAATCCAGAGCAGTCGACAGAATTAAATATGTACATATGTAAATTAGATAAGACGACAGCCAAATATAAAACTTTTCGATTCTCGAGTCAGTTTGTGATTATTGTTTAAGCTCTAAAATACCAATAAGTATTATATATATTTCTTTACTTATGACTTAAACCTAGTAAAGAAGTCCCCCTAAAGTTGTCCCTGGCGCAAAGGCACCCATCACAGTAACCGCGTTACCACGTT
Source organism: Cydia strobilella (assembly GCF_947568885.1). NCBI lineage: Eukaryota > Metazoa > Arthropoda > Insecta > Lepidoptera > Tortricidae > Cydia > Cydia strobilella. The sequence continues at coordinate 20,608,461 of NC_086044.1, forward strand.
GAATACGACAACCTTTCCACCAGGTACTGCGCAGGCGTCAGACCCCCCTCTGCCTAATTTGATGTCCCACTTGCCTATATTTAAAATAAAGATAAATAGTTACTTCAGTCAGGTGTGTTGGAATAGAAGTTTTTATTCGTAAACACACAGTCAATAGACATACATTAAAATAACATAGTGAAAATAAAGTGTCACGAAATGGCCCCATCTCAGCATGCTGCTGGCGACTTCCAGCGCTGATCTTCCGATGAGACCATCAAGTGAGAATCACGGAAGGTAACAGACAAAAAGAAAACAACATAAAGGAAAGAAACATAAAATATGACGAAAAATAAATTACACACAGTTTACACAAACTAATACAAAAAAAGAGATACAATATGACGACATAAGAACTAGATTTAAGCATGGAGACTATATAAAGGAGCCAAATCTCTATGTATGAAAAGTGTCCATCAAAAAACAGTAATTAGGCGGCGCCACCATACACCGAAATACTACCAAAATCAACCTACGTAATTTGGTCGGGTTATTTGTTGCGTTATATGGTTCATGTTATACTCATGTCACAGAGCCTAACTAGCGCCATCGGAAAGATTAGGAACTATTATTTAAAGCTGAAAGCGGTCACTTTTGCAATAATTCTGCCATAAGAGATTGGCATCCTTTCTATACCATCCATAGATTTAAGATTAAATTCAATGACAATGACAGAATTGACAAACAAGGATAGAAGTGAAGTGAATGAATCTAATATTTTATTAATTCTAATTCGTTTTTGATCATGAAAACCATAAAACAATGTTATAAAGTTGACTAACATAAACAAAACAAGACAGCACCAAAGATAAACGAATAGAAAACATATAATGACACACAGGCAAAAGGATGGCGTGTCTGGAATGATTCTACAACCCATCTCGGCCAGTCTTTAAACTCTGTCTGTTAAACTTTGTGACTCGTTGGAACTTGCAACAATCGCTCATCAAAATGCATCATAATGAAAGCTCATGTGATCAGTTCAGTAGATACTTACAGCTCAAACATTGTTGCCGGTGGCTGTACACTTGTTTGCAACATAGTCTGAAGTAAGCTTACCTCTCAATTTCACCGTTACACAACGTTATCGAAGGCGGAACGAGTCTAGTTAATTGTGAGCCTGTAATATCCAGTTATCTGATTAACGCGGTGTACTGAATGGTACCCACGTGTATCAAAAACACGTGTTAAGCACCGTCGAGTTTGTTGGATACTATAAAAGGTTTAAAGGTAATATATGGTGATGATTTAAATGAAAATCAAGTTGAACAGCTCTTTACATGACCACACAGTGGCATGCCATATAACGGATATCGTTTAAGTAGGTATCTATGTGCGAACGACATATACATATATCTGTCATGATAGTGTATATATTCGTCAATGTGTGTGTAAGTTCCTTAGGGTTGAAAATATTTTTTTTTAATCATGCCAGCGTGGTAGACGTAAAAGTTGTTTTATTGGAAGTTGACAAGCACCTATATTGACACAATGCACCGGCACTTTTTGTATCATCGCGTTGCTGAACAAACTGAAATTCTATCAATATTTATGGAGACAACTGATAATCTGCTGCCGTTTGGTGAGGTAATGTTTTTAGTTTTATTGGATAAATTATTTGACCGTAATCTCATCTGGGGCCCATTTCTCGAACGATATTAGACTAATATAATTAGTGTGTTGCTATGGAAACTCATTTTGACAGTTTGTGGACTAATAATATTAGTATAATACCTTTCGAGAAATGGGCCCCTGATGGTAAGTGGCGATATGGTCTAGGATGGAGCACGCTTACCTAAGATATGTCTATCCACTCTTTATTTAAAGTTCGGGGGGCTGGAGCATGACCGTTCTGTATGAAATATAGATACCTTATAGGTATAGGTGAAAATACCTAATATTCTGTGGTATGACTAAGTCGCCTCCCTAGCTGGTAACATAGGACAATTATAGTTATGACAATTGATAGCTAAGAAATAGTATGAATATCTAATGAAATGTCATCTTTGCACTTACAGAGTGAGAAAGCCTCGGCAATGTTTAAAGTAGAACTTGTACCGTCAAAAACTTCAATGTTCTTTTTACACCTTCTTCTCCTGTATACCTCTTTCAAAAATTTCAATTTCTGGCTGAAGGCAGTGGCCACCGTCTCCGTTCTAGCGCGAATTTATCACTTGCCATCCCCTCTCACAAATCTCGTGGATACAACAAGTCCTTCGCAGTGCGTTCAGTGAAGCTGTGGAATGAGCTGCCAGTTTCGCTCAGATAGGCGCAATCGCTTGCGTCGTAAAGGAGAGGTTGAAGAAGCTATGGTTATCTGATTGATTAATGTGCCTATATTTGTATTGTATGTTGCTTTATATTATTCTACTTCTTTCCAATTTTTAGTTTATTTTCCCCATTCCCATTTTTGTGTAATATATTATATGTTTATCCTATTAATATTGTATGTATTTATATCCTTTATCTTTCTGGTACCTTGTTGTACATTTTGCTACATTTGTCACCCTCTTTTCACTTTCTCCTCTCATCTACTCAAAGGTTAACTGGAAGAGATCCCTCAAAGGGATAAGTTCGCCTTTGTACATCTTATTATTTGTACCATGTAATTTTTAATATGTATATTTGTACAATAAAGAGTTTACTACTACAACTAAAGTAGAACTTTTTACCGTCACAGAGCTTGCAATGTGCAACTAAAAAAAAGAACTGCAAAACACATCTTAAATACAAAAGGCATTGTCATTTAATTAGTTACAGAAGCACCTAAGGGGGGAAACCGGGGCTAAGCCTAATGGCGACCAATTTCACGGTTCCGCGGGTCCGATGTTTTAGATCCTGCGGAAAAAAAGCAAATAAAACAATTTCATTCGACTGTACTAATTAAATTCACAGTCGCTTAACGACGCCAATTAAGATTTTGAATGAGAATTTTTGTTTTTCTTCTAAGCGTTTTAAAGTTTAATTTAGCGTTTAATGACAATGTTTTTTTAACTGTATTTAAATACTTTTTATGTATTAACTTAAACCCATTCAGTTTAAACCTGTCGGTTTATTTTTAGTCATTTTATTATTTCCGTTCTGTTGAAATGAAAATTGCCGTAAGATGACGGGCTTCTTATGACTACATACCTAATACACAAGTTACACATAAGGATTTATAAGATATTGCAAACGAAGCTGCTACAATGTTATTGTTATGGAACAAAATATAGTCTGGCAAACACAACTTGTCAATCACTAAGAACCAGGAAAATTATACTTATCCCTTTCTTTTGGGTGCTAGTACTAGCGAAACACAAAGACAGTATGATTATGTCTATGTTTGAAATGAGTCAGTCCTGGGCCAAACTATAAATAATTAATTTTTCGCATTTTGTTTGTTCTGTAGTAAAGAATAAAAACGAAACTCGTGTGGCAAGCCAACGACAACAAAACATTCAACAAAAATGTGCTTTTAATTTTTACTCACGTAATTTCCATTTCAACTGCATCTATTGCATACAAGTAAAAAGTAACATGTATTAATTATTAAAAAGCACGAAGTTTCAAATAAGCACCTGTCTAAGTTACAAGCTGCATTTGAAAGCTAACTGTATTGGAATATTGCAATAAAATAGTTGGAAGTGTTTTAAATAAGTAGTGATTGTAGCAGTAAGGATGAATTTACACTGAGTGGTGACTTGTGGCCTGAATCGGAAACATAAACATGTACGTTGCCAAAGAAAGTGCTGCCATCTACCGTTCTCGTGCGTTTTCTTGTGCATAGTAGATTCGCCATCTTGTGGGCTGCATCGGAAGCATGAACTTCATATTTACGCCTCGCGCCAAAAATCTGACGGCGCCTGCCTGCCTCCTATAGTTCATGCACGCTCCCTATAACTTAGTATTTAAATTTTAACCCTTAATTCTTTAGGTTATATTCACAAACGCTTTTTATATCTGAAAGTTTCGTGTTGGTGAGAAAAAAAAATTATGATATTATCATAATCATTTTTATTCATAAAACCAATTTATATGTCAACATTATGGATTGATTTACAAGTATTATATTATATAAAGTATATTTCCCGCTCGTGGCGGAATATTCAAAGAAAAAAAAAACATAAACAGGAAATATGCCAACTTGTTTTAATAAAATGTGATATTATTACTGTCGCCAAACGGATCACTGAATTTTTGGACAGAACAATAAATTATAAAACAATTTACATTTCTTCAGTCCACGGCTATCCGGAATATTAGCATTAAATAATACTCTTAACAACAATGAAAACGGGACACGTGCCACGTATTTACAATTCACACTAAACAACAAAATTGATCTAATACCAATGGGCGCTCTTTTTAAACTGTCTCACTTACTTACTGCTGTGGCGCGACGACCCGAAGTGGATCTTGGCCTCCGACACCAAAGACCGCCATGCTACTTTGTTCAAAGCCATTCTTGTCCAGTCGACGGCGCCGAGTTCGCTGAGGTCTTTCTGCACTTCGTCTCTCCAGCGGTACCTAGGGCGTCCAGACGGCGTCTCGCTGCACTAAATTTGATGCTGCCGACTGCATTACTGCAGGAACCGTCTTAAAACGGCATTTTGTTGAGACACGTATATTTCAGTCTTTATACGCCCCACTGCTGGGCACAGGCCTCCTCTCAATCACGAAAGGGATTGGGCTATAGTCCCCACGCTAGCGTACGTATATCTAATTTAATGTTTTCTACAATAATGCAATAGCAGCGCGACATTACAGTAACAGTAAGCTTGTGTTGTCTAAATCCGAATAGTACCTTATAAAAAAATATGTCAGTGCCTCACGGAAGTTTTGTTATTAATAAGTGCCTCATAAACTTTACAAAAACTGTGTAAATAGAGTGATTACCTATATATCAGTCACTCGGCCAAACCCGAATTAAATGTTCTATTCTTTGTCGCAGTGTAACGCCCTAACTTCGGAAATAGCCACTCCAACTCCTGTAAAGACTTCATGCATAAAATATAAGCCTTCCCGAGACGAACTATAATTTTCCATTTTTCCCCGTATGCCGCGCCTCTAATGTTAGTGTTTCATAAATGAAAGAAAGAAATGTTGTTTTATTTGTTCCTGTATGGCTGTAACAGGAAGTTCCGGATATAAATGTGTATTTTAAACTCCGGTTTCAATTTAATAAGGTATTATTTTGTACCCCTGGCGTTTGAAACTACTGGGTGCTGGGGGTCAGAGGCCATTGCCTTTATCAGGGAAGTGGGACGTCGCGTTAGGGAGAGGGGATCTGACACCCGCGCGGGTTCGTACCTGGTGCAAAGGTTGTCCATCGCAATTCAACGTGGTAACGCGGCTAGTGTGATGGGCATCTTTGCGCCGTGGACAACTCGTGGGGCTCTTTGACTAGGCTTAAGTTTAGTCTTAAGTTTATTGAATTGTTTTTGTTTTTGTTTTGACTTTTACCTGAATAAATGACTTTTTAAATTAATAAGGTTTGTAGATTGATTTTAAAATTTCCTTATCCTTTTATTCAGTTTCTGCTCCTTTTTTATACTGTTAGGTACACCGTGAAAATATAATCTTTATACATTAGATTAGGTTTACCAGAATGCCGTGACAGTGTTAGGAAGATGATGAAGAATTCAATTGAGTTTGAGGCGTACTGTCAGCATTATTAATAGCGGATAAAACAACGCACCAAAAATTTTATTTAAATACTGACATCCTGGAATACTGGACAGCTCGCGATCAAAAGTATCTCTCATAATCTAAATGTTCTTCATACAGAGACAAGTCTCTTTTGGTTAAGCAGAGCTATATTAGAGAATGGTTAGACACTTTTGGCGCATAGTCTGATCCGCTACTTTTAATGATGCTGTCTTTACGACTAATTACTTCTTAAAATAATTGAAAAAATCTTGATGTTTGGTTTCAATTTTCCAAAAGATACAGCGACAGAATCATTAATTTTGCCACCAGAGTAAGAAAAACTTCACAGTTTGCCAATTTCAGCTCAATATCGTAAACATTCAACGTCCATTGATACAGGAAAGTAAGAGTTGTCGAATTGTCGAACAGACTCGACCACATTTTATTGGTTTTAAACTGGACCGCGTGTTCCGATTGGTTGAGCGGCGCGACCGAGTCGTATTTTCGACCAATGAGAGTACAGAGCTTGGTACGCGGTAGAATCCTGACGGCAGGTGGCGGTGCTTGGCTATTGACAATGTGTCTTCAGCTCCTATTTGGCTCTTAATGCGTGTCTCTGCTATCCGCAAACCAATGTCAATCAATCAATCATTTACACTTGCGTGGTAGGATCAAGACTGAGAAGGATAGAAATATGGCCCCGGTCCTCATTTTGTTGTGATTCAGCTGAAGAAAGGCCTCAATCATCCGTCAAAAAGCGTCGCTTAGTGCTTGTGCATGCTATTGCATCAGGCAGCAGTTGGGTCAGTCAGCTATAGCTGGTCGCACCAGATGGCATGATACTGCAGCCATTCTTCATGGATGGTGAGGAGATGAAACGAATCAATCAAGCGAAGGAAAACAGATGTGGATTACTAGATTACTAACAATGGTAATGATTGATTCCTTTCATCTCCGTTCGCTCCCGCCTACATGGCAGCCTACCCTAACAGCATTTATACGTCATTATGACGTCAGCGACGTCATTATGACGCCATAATGACGCCATAATTACGTCATTATTATTTCGCTGACGTCACCCAGGTAGCAAACCTGGGTAAATCTTCGATCCGCCCATGCTCGTTGAACGATTGGAACACCAATGTACCGCTGGCTTCGACCCAACTGGGCACCGTCTTTTAGTGTCCGGTTAATTCGCCTTACTGCGCCATTCTGGTGGATTGAGGCTCGTGAAAACGATAAGTTTACTGTTGCCGATGCTCTCGTTAATAAATTGCTGAAGAAGTATTACTTGCTGCATTCAAGAAGCATTATATATCACTACATAGTATAAAACAAAGTCGCTTCCTGCTGTCTGTCTGTCTCTATGTATGCTTAGATCTTTAAAACTACGCAACGTATTTTGATGCGGTGTTTTTTAATAGATTGATTCAAGAGGAAAGTTTATATGTATATAATAATACATCAGCATTTCACCCGTGCGAAGCTAGTTTATAGCTAAAGGATACATTAATTCGTAACGAAGCAAATAATATATTATTATTTCTCCTAGTGAGCCTTCTCCTAGTAAGAAATATTTTTTTGCTTCGTTAGTGCGCTTCATTCGTTCGTTGAGTTATCCTTACTCCTTATACAAAAATAAACAAAAAAAAATACAAAATTAAGTTTTGTCCATTTTGATTAGTTTTAATAACACGGCAAACAAAATGTTTAACAGGTTAAGCCAAGACATAAAAAATTCTAGACATTAGAATATTTGACAAAAAAGATTGCGCTTAGTTAAAAAAATAATTGGCAAAACATGTTTTTACCATATTTTTATTAGGTACTTAATGTTACATTTCTAAATATCAAGTAATTTATTGTGTTAAACTTCCAAAAAAGATTCGACGAGAGCTAAATCTATAGAGATCAACGTTTACTAAGAAGTAGTGACTCATGAGTGACATGGGTCGGGCCGCTTATGGTTTATGTTTTAAAATCGCGATAAATTTCAATGATTATAAAATCAATCGTTAAAAAACCTTCGATTTAAAACTAAAGTCAAGTCATCGCTTATTGCATGAGAAAGAAAGAGAGGTAAATATTAGTAATAATACATAAGAAAGAGATACTCTTTGCATTACGCAGAGAATTAGTCATCACTTAGGAGAATCTTTTAGAGATTTATGAGATCTTAGAAAAATACTAACATCGCGATTAATATGCGTTGAAGATGGAATGGTTATAGGCGTTATAGCTCACAAATTTTACGGTATAAAAAAGGTGGAATTTAGAAAATATATTTTAAAAACGCATTAGCATAACGTGTGATATATGCAATCTGTAAAAACCATGTGACTGCGACAGTTTTAGTGAAAATATTATCGATGTACTGTCAAAAAAATGATGTTGAGTAAATATTTATAGAAAATTTTGGGAGTTCAACAAGACGTTGCCACTGTTGGCATCGATGTCACATGACGGATTACGAATACAACCAACCCCAATATCTTCATTGTTCTCTTCTTCTTCTACCTAGCATTATCACGGCCTTTGCCAGAGTGTCCGCTTTCCTACTTGCCTCATCTTCATGGTTAACTTGAATAAATTCCTTAGGTAAAGGAATAGGGATACGCCTTCATTCTCGTAATTTATTCTAAAGATACTAGGCAGCACGGCGCCAAAAAAAACTTACTTAACGTCTTTTACAAAATGACGTTATAAATTAAAACTGCAATCATGTAACAGAGGAAATTTATTTATATTTAAAATATCCTCCTTTAGCACACAAACGCACACGTTTTGTAAATTATCAACAATATGCATCAGTAAATATCTTTGTTAACGTTTTTTTGGGTCAGTATACCAAAGGGGACCCAAGGAAAAAAGAAAAATTTCGATGAAAAGTACAAATTCTACCGAATCCAACTTTTTACTATTTTGTCAAGTAAGAAAATGTCAAATTAAGTATATTTTTTCATGTAACATTTTTCTCTAGGATCAATAATTATGGAGATAGGTGAAGTTGTAATGGACAATAGTACAAGAACAATAAGTCGGTTCTGTTTCTGTTTCATCGCAGTCAACCTAACACACTCCTCCTCGCTTCGCTCGTCCTCGCACCTTTAATAATTGTCGATTACTATACCCCGCCTATCTCCATAATGGTTGATCTTAGGGAAAAATGATACATGACAAAAGATACTTATTTTAATATTTCTTACATGATGCAGTAATAAAAAGTTGGTGTTATGTTGAAAAAAATAATAACGATTTTTTTCTTCAAAATCTTCAAATTTTGGACTGCAATATCTATATATTTTTTAATTTTAGAAAAAAGTTTTTCAAGTTGAACCTGCCTAGTTTGACGTATTCTGTAAGATGCAATCATAAAAAAGTAGTGTCAATTTGACATCACACCGACGATTTTTCGACGTAGTCCGGGGTACCTTTTGCTACACCCCAACCCAAACTTTGTTAGAGCCGGACCAAGTCAAAGTGTGACATAGCGTTTATTATGACACTGCCTTCCTTTGTTGCATTAAAGTCGGTGCAAAGTTATAGTTAGCCAAACCAAATTGTCAGTAAATAAAAACGAAAAAAACTATACTCATCCTTTTCTTTTTTGTGCTAGTACTAGTGTAAGACACAGATAGTATGATTCACTCTGTCTATGTTTGAAATGAGACATTGACAAACTATAGCTTAGATGAACTACATTTTAAAAGTCAAATAACGGTACCGAAAAGAGCTGTCAAACCATAGTCTAGGCGCCATATTTAATCTGTGACGTCACTATCACTTGATTAATGACTATGACGCCACAGACTAATTAACGGCAACTATCTGCTTTAATTAAATCTCTATCGGAGATACTCAGACCAGGATGTAAGGAAAGTGCATTAATATTTGGGTAATTAAGATTGTTAGCTGGTTCTCACGTTTTTCGTTTCATTTTATAATATTTTTTTACCAGGCGCTTCTGGTTAGTACAAAATTAATTTATTTTAAAATATACAACCAAATATACAAATATACATGACGTAAAAAAATGTGTACACGTATAAAATAAGTCATTCTCGTATGCATTTACGAGAAAACATTGTGATAATAAAATAAATTCAATAAAAAAAAAATCTTTTTATTTCTACACTAGATGTCGCCTCTGTCTCCGTAAAACAATAAAGCGCATTCAATTTGCATGTAACACTTGAAATCCGAACACAAACTATTACATTAAACGTAATCTATTTACAGTGTTCGATGTGCTGTATATTTTGTAGGGGAATTTTTAGAGCGTTCGATAAATATCCGATGCTCTCTACATAAAGTACGCGCGGATTAGCATAAACTGTTTATCGAAACGGACGTGGACCTTTATACGACACGACGCAGTGACGACTTCACAATCAAATAATTATTTTTGAATATTGCGTTTCTTTCTCATTACGTAAAGTTATATTTTACAACTTTACGTAATGAGAAAGAAACGACAAACCCTTTGTAATATCAGTGGTAATAGTATCCGAAACAAATGTATCAGTATAGAACGTTTCCGAACGAAAAATTCATATGTAATGTCAAATAGGTGACCCCGTTCTCTTGCTTAGAAGCTGCCGCAACGATAAGAACTGTATGTAAGAAAAACCTAATTATTAAATAAAACACTGTGTTCATACAAACCGGCGTTTAATTAAAGCTTACACTACTACACCCTAGATGGATGGATAATAGTTACATACCGATCACATACTTATTGTGTTTAGGACTTGTCATACTTTTTAGTTTAAGACTAAAAGTTTGTATTTGTATACAATAGAACATGGGTCGGCAAACAGAGAGGGTAAGAAGAACAGCCAAGCGCAGTAGAAATCACCAGTTTTACGAGCGATGTCAAAGAACCGCAAATAGTGTTTTCAGTGGAATAAAAGATCAAAAGATGGTTTTTTTAGTTGCTTGAAGAGCCGCGATCGTACCCCAAAGAGCTCGCGAGCCGCGGTTTGCCAACCCCTGCAATAGACCATAACATATTTTTATTAAAAAGTTTGAACTCGATAATCAGCATTGTTTTGAAATAAAACTATGAAAACGGATTATATCGCGTATATTGAATTTATAATACATCCCGACGTTTCGAACTCTTTACAGCGAAACGTCGGCGTTTAGTTCGAAACGTCGGGATGTATTATAAATTCAATATATGCGATATAATCCGTTTTCATAGTTTTATTTCATGAGTAACTATCGCGGTAACCGAAGACAATATTCAGCATTGTTTTGTTTTGTACAAAACTATAAAGTCGCCAAATTTACAAAAGTCGTAGGCTCTAAAACTCTTTATTCATAGGACACTGTTTTCTTGAACCGTGTACTCAGTGAGATTATTTATTGGCAAAGTTGTTACTCCGTGTATGGCCAGCTTTATTCTTTGTTGGAGCTACATTATTGACATATGCAAAACGTCGTAACCGCCATACTGTATCAATAATGTTATGCCATTTATGAAAGCGGGGCAGTATGTTAGATGGGCTCTATAAATGAATATTTATTGTTTTGAATAAGTGTTCTTCCGGCGACTTTGAATTTACTTAAATGTAATGTATGTTGTGGTTTTGTAACACTTACATTGAATTTATGTGCATTTGTTCTCGTGCTAGTAATGTGAAAAATGGAATGTATTTTGTTGTACATCTCTTTGTTTGAGTAATTTAAGCTAATGTATATTGATAACTTTAAGTGTATTTAATGTTATTTAATGTCATTCAATGGTGGCCGCTTTCGAATGAAAGAAGCCCCTGGCGTCCGTTGAGTCGTTGGGTGGACGACATCCGGAAGATTGCGGGTCACTTCTAAATGAGATTAGCTCAGGACCGGGACAAGTGGCGTACTGGAAGAGAGGCCTATGCTCAGCAGTGGGCGATAAAGGGCTGATATGATGATGATGATTTTGAATGTCATTCAGGCCAATTTATCACGATAAAGGTATTGAAATAACAACAAAATAAACTAAACATTGAAACTTATAAATAAAAAATGCTCCCCAGGTCACCTTCATGTGTTATGGTGCCCAGAAGGCTGGCAGCGTTACCTTTATGGATGGCCAGGCTTACCCTCTGGCCGAGGTAGCTGCCAGCCAAAGAGCAGTACTGTCATAGTAAATTTTGTTACCACAGTAAATTTACTGCCATCTATCGACACACTTTAAAACTAAAAATGAAGATTCATAAAAATACGATAAAATTTATTCAAATATGGATAAATGATTTTTTTATTTGCATTAATTATTTTTATTATTTTGACCCATGTTCTTTTACTGCTATGCGTTAAAATTGTTAAATAACAAACGAAACCGTCAACGCCCTTTATACGAGAGTAGGCCAAAGGTAGTAGCGACATCTGATCGAGAATCAAATTTTTGTGATTTTCGAGGCACGTTCTTTCCTTAGACTGTATCCATCTATTACGGAGTTATATCTATCTTTGCTGCCAGCCCTCCGGTCACCTGAGGTGTCATGTCAATAAGGCGCTGGGAAATTTCCCCACGGTCCCAGTTTCTACGCCAAAGGGCGCAAATATGTAGCCCCGAGTTAAAATTTAAGTAAAATTCGCAGGTGTTACTATAAAATTCCAGTCATTTTGGCAACAAACATATAAAGTTAACAGGTATATAATGCTTTGTAATATCAAAACCACATTATTATATAGGTAATATAATACCACATTTTATTATAGTCTTCGTACTTCTGTTCTACGATATATACGAAAAACGATTTTACTGTACCTAAACAGTTAAGACCAACCCAAAGGGTTTCAATTTACAAAATAATAACTAAATACCAAGTCTAGTCCTAAAATAATAAGGAGAAATGAGACGATAGCGTATTAATTTAATATAAAAAGCCCTCAAAGAAACCCTTCGTACAAAAGTTAGGGAACCACTAAGCCACTTAAGTATTAAGACTTAACACAGGACTAATACTTTTAAAACGATTTTAATATAATTACATGCTGTTAGTTTATTCGCCACATCTCCGTGCTTCTCTGCCTCAGTGGACATGCAGCGTAATGAAACTGTTACCTACATGTATGTATAATAATGCATTTTTTTACTTATAGTATGAATTTTCTCATCTGTTAAACAAAAGCCATTGTTTCTTTTCTGAGAGCTGTTGGCTACCGTGTCTGAACGCGTGGCAAAGCGTCACTGTAGCGCCTCCGGGATGTTTGCGAGGCGCAAGTCGACAGCTTTGCGGCCATCATGCGGAAGCGGTGCGCCTCTTTACTTAGCCGCTGGCGGGGCAGCGCTAACAGTATCATGATAGCGTTTTTGGACAGGTGGGACTCCCCTCTGCTGCAGCAGTGGACAAAACTCCACACTGCAGTAAAATAGGTTAATTTATACTTAGGTATGTAGGTTAAGATTAGTTTTTGTAATTCTTCTAACACTATTCATTCATTTATTCCTTTATAATAGTACATTTTACAACTAGTGTGAAAAGACATTTCACACGTGTTGTAAACGACGTTTTTTAATACAATTGCGAAAAAATAATAAATTAATATATCATTAGTAGAATCATACCACCAAACCAAACCAAAACCAAAAGTACCTATACAGCCCGCGATACTTGAGCTGCCGCAGCCCGCGATACCTTCATACTCGTGCGCGCCCCGGCCGCGGCCGCCGCGGGCCCGGCGCGGGTTGGTCAACGACACCGAGGAGTAACTCATGAGGCCCTGGTACCTGCTCCGCGCTAAATTCAATTTTAACTGCGTTTCGAAAGTATAGTTTGGAACTAAAAAGTAAAAAGCACTAGTTCGAGAAATTGAGCTTCTCGCACGCTACGCAGCCACAAAAAGTACCACTTTTTGAGCAACTGTATTAAAAAACATAGTTTTACATGTCAAATACATTTATAAGTTAATGTAATATGTAACTAACAACTATGGATTTATGTCCGAAATAAAATTCTTTTATTTATTTATATAGCAACAATGTCGTTTAAGATAGCGGCTGTATCGTGGTTGTTTTAAGGTTCAAATGTATGTAATAATATGAGCGCTCGCCTACATTGAGGTGGTCGATGGTCCTACGTTACCAAAACATGTTACATGTACTTAAATTTAAACCTTAAAACCTCTTCGTTGCTTTGGCACGCGCTTAGACACTGTAGCCACCAATCGCACAAAAGAAACAATGGCTTTTGTTTAACAGATTAAGGTCTTAGGCGTAAAAATCATTTGAGAAGATTACTATACGTTCGTGGTCAACGGGTGACACCCGCTGAACGCTGTAAAGGGTTCGAAACGTCGGGATGTATTATAAATTCAATACACGCGATATAATCCGTTTTCATAGTTTTATTTCATGAGTAACTATCGCGGTAACCGAAGACAATATTATGTATTTTGAATCATTTTATTATCTGTAATAAACTCCTGATTTGCCCACCTCTGGCCTGTACGCTACACTCATAACCACAAAACCATAGCTACATAATCCCCATTAAAAACAATTACCACCTAAACGCAACCCGTACATAGCAAGAATTTGAGGGAATTTCCCCGAATTAACATTGTGACTTAATTTCAGTACGCCGTGTCAAAACGTAGGTAATGGCTGAGCCGTGTACAAAATGTAATAGAAGGTCGTAAGTGTTGTTATTATACGGTATACAGAGTGGAACTTGCAGTGGAGACAAAATAACAGTTTTTGTCAAAAATCAAATTTTTATTACATGCTTTTATCGCTGACTGTATTTTTATTTAAACAGGCAACTAAATGGGCCCACTGACTATCAGTCCGCCGGACGATATCGGCCTGTCAGTTGTTCGGAACTGTCAAATTATTGTTCTAACTGACAGGCCGATATCGTCCGGCGGACTGATAGTCAGTGGGCTCCTTAATACTCATCGAGACAATTCAAACAAAACCAAACACATTTTTAGGTCATATCACAGTTCCTATGGTCCTCTGTGTTTACTACTACTGTGTCCGTCAATTTTGTATTTTTAGGGTTCCGTACCCAAAGGGTAAAAACGGGACCCTATTACTAAGACTCCGCTGTCTGTCTTTCTGTCTGTCTGTCCGTCTGTCACCAGGCTGTATCTAATGAACCGTGTTAGCTAGACAGTTGAAATTTTCACAGATGATGTATATCTGTTGCCACTATAAACAAATACTACAAACAGAATAAATAAATATTTAAGTGGGGCTCCCATACAAAAAACGTGATTGTTTTGCGTTATGGTACGGAACCCTTCGTGCGCGAGTCGGACTCGCACTTGACCGGTTTTCTTTAAACAGTGTACTATTTGTAAGTCAGGGAACTTTACGATTTCACATTTAAATACTGAATAAATGCTTTAACCCTTAAATGCATGTTTTTTTCTTTTTGCCTGAAATAAATATATGTCTTACATAATTGTTTACTGATTCTAGGAAAAATAAAAATATAAATTAAAACATCGATTTTCACTGCTTAACCAGTATTAGAATTTACATAGGGTAAATAATAATTTATGTAAATTTATACAATTATTGGTAAAAGATATAAAAAATCTTACTACCATTAGAAATTTATACTATTTGTAATATACCTATAATAAAGATTTTAAATATAAATAATTACAAACCCCGAAAAAACCGCCTAAATTACATATTAAAAATCATTAAATTTTCCCAATTTTCCGCCATTTCGTGTTAAAAGAAATGTAATTTTTTTAAACTTAAATACTGCGCAAATTTCAATAAAACGACGGAAAGTGTATTAATTTACGATCAAAATAATATACAGGACCAAATAGATTTTACCTAATTATGCATAAAATTATATGTTTTTTGTTGTGTACATACATTAATCACTATGCATTTAAGGGTTAATAAAATGCCTAAATAATATTTCATTTTATTATCAGTGCTAGGAAGCTACATCTTGTATAAGCCATTTTGAGTTCATTTAACTAACCACGAGACCGCCACAACTTAAGAAGGCCGTAAGTGAATACAAATTAAACAACACATGTACCGTTTTACCTGCTAAGGCGTACACGCGAGCTTCAGTAATGAAGTAAAATGTACGCGGATCTTCGTTATAATTAATTATGAGTGATATTACATTATTATTGAGTTACCTACGCAAATTTATAACAGCATTGTGCTTTAAAAGTGTTATCGGTCGAGATGGTTCTTTTCTTAGCTACGTAAGAAAGAAGATTTTTTTTAAGTTACATTTTAAGTCATTTAGTAGTATGTAGTATCAAATCACTTTATTGTATTGTACAAATAGGTTCACATGAAATTTACATAAATTTTGGTACATAGGCGCAACTACCTCGACGGAAATGGGTGTCTTTCAACCCTTGGTTAACAATCTACTACTGTTTAACGGATTAGGGTCTGAGGCCTAAAAATCATTTGAGAAAATTCATACTATATCACTTCTCTAAAAGCAACTACAGAACAACTTCATGCTCTAAGAGCACACTTTAGACATGAGCAAAATCATCATACATTTGATGAAAGCTATTTTTGAACACCCGACCACAGAATAAATAATAGTAGGTACTAGGTACAGAAAATTCACTCTCTAACAAAACGCGTCTGTTACGACAGATATGACCGCAAGGTGGCGCAAGCGCGAGCAGGCGTCCGTTCCGTAGCGGTGCGCGGCGACTACTATGGCTATAGACACCAAAATTGGTGTGGGCCGCATGTACTTGTAGCGACGCGACGAAATAGCGGAGTGAGCCACGCCTGCCCCGACGCAAAAAGAGGGGTGTTATATGTTTGACGCCAATGTCTGTCTGTCTGTGGCATCGTAGCTCTCAAATGGATGGACCGATTTCGATGCGTTTTTTTACATTAAAGCGTTTCCTTGTGGTGGTTATTAGCTATGTTCGATAGAAATCGATCCAGCAGCATGAAGAGTATCAGCTCTTTTCCAAAATAATGTAAAACATTTTTCGCTTAAAATGGATTTTTTTATTAAAGGAAGAAAAAGTAGGTGCACAGTTTGCTTGGACTATAAAAGGGCCAACTGATTATCAGTCCGCCGGACGATATCGGCCTGTCAGTTTGAACAAAAATTTGACAGTTCCGAATCGTCCGTTATCGTCCGGTGGACTGGTTATTAGTGGGCCCCTTTACAATTAATTTCACGTGAAAATCATCTACGGCACTGGTATAAAGTCCAGCTTTTTGTTAGTACATTTTACTGAGTGCCGTTCTGTGTAAACAGAGACGGCCCGCGGCGATCCTATGGGATTATAGCTGTGTCCACTTTTACGTGTGGCTCCCTCTAGCAGGGCCACGGGTTAGCAGATTATTTCGTAAGACCCGAGAATAAAATCTATCTATCTAAAGCCTGACCAGGAATATATGGTCACGCGCCATGTTGCGGAATTTCACGGGAAATATTTTTTTCATACTATACTGAACTGTCACCCTATACATGAGAATAACAGCGCCCTCTTGACAATGATCATATATTAAGAAAGAAAGAAATAGAAAATAAATTTATTCAGGACGCTTACAGTATTGCTTAAATGTAATACACTTTTATTAATATAAAACATAAACGTCACTGAAAAGGTCTCCCCTCAGCTTGATGTCCAATTACCTTTCAGGTATCTTGACGCTGGTCTTCCGTGGAGACCTGTCCAAGCGATCGCTTCAGCACGTAAACTTAACTAAAATTGGTTAAACTAAATTGAGATCTTATTACTGGTCAGGGTTTAAGAGCATACAATATAATTTAAGATGTGTACATCTTGAAATTTTGAGTGATTCACATCGAAATCAACTACATTCGTAAAGGTCCCTTTTTTTGACCTTACTTGGGCTTTATTGCACTAGGGCAATTAGAGCGGTAGGACTGTGTGGGGGGGATGGTAGCCTGGGGAAAATCCAGGACCCTTCCGCATTACACGAGACGGTTAAAGGTCCCACTGACTATCAGTCCGCCGGACGATATCGGCCTGTCAGTTGTTCGGAACTGTTAAATTTTTGTTCTAATAGGCCGATATCGTCCGGCGGACTGATAGTTTTTTTTATTTTTTATACCACGTCGGTGGCAATCAAGCATACGGCCCGCCTGATGGTAAGCAGTTACCGTAGCCTATGAACGCCTGTAACACCGGAGATATTACACGCGCGTTGCCGACCCTTTAAAAACCTGTACACTCCTTTTTTGAAGAACCCCATACTGTAGCCCCTCGGGAAAACCTCGACAGGGAGCTCATTCCACAGCCGAAGCGTACGCGGGAGGAAATTCCTCTTAAACCGCACAGTACGCGACCAGTGGGCCCCTTTAAAGCCCGACTTTTTGCTAGTACCTACTAATGTAGGTACACTTAAATCTACTTCTCTCTATGCACTTCTGTGTATTAAATGATCCTTTAGATTGGTTTTAACTAACTGGATAGTGATAAAATAATTTTGTCAGACTTTACTTTTTAATTAAGAGTTATTTAATCGATCAGTGGTCGTGAAAATCCTCCCAAGGCTAGTTATTAAAGGTCAGTCACTTCTGAACAGAGTTAGAAACTTTGCAACTATCGCTCAGGGAATAGGTATAGATAAAAAACTTTACTTAAGCCCTTGTTGCGTGTGTGTGTGTGTGTACAGTTTGCAAAACAGCATACGCATAAGCATAATAATTTATATTAATATTGAATAAGGTCTCTTGATTGAATTTGTCAATTTATTTGTACAAAAATTACATTAAAACTGTTTTCGTTTGTATATGCAATGGTGGTCTCCTACCGAATTCAGGTAATGGTGCCATATTAATTTGCCTAGCTGAATTCAAATTAGATATTTTTTATTTTACTTCTGTGGTAAACTATATTGTATTGTGAACGCAAAAAATACGAAGACTTACTAGAAATTGACAACTTATCATGACAATAGCATCATAAGTAGACAGGAATAATCAAACTTAGAAGACAAGAAACTTTAGAAGATTACAAATTTCAAATTTCACTCACACAGTCAAGAGGGGCTTTAACTTTTTGTAGAACTAAACTATCAATGGTAAGTTTGTTTTCCTGGTGGGACGATACGTATTTTTATTTGTTTTATTGTGATATTCTATCGTATAGGTATGTATGTACTCTATAAGTGGGACCAATAAGTTCATGGTAACTTATACTTACTCGAAAGGACATTTGATTGTTACCCAGTTAAAATAACATTGTTGCCCGTCCTCTGATTCGAACGCGGGACTCCCAGCTTCGTAGGGGACAATACCAAATAGGCGAATCGAATCTAGAGAAGTATCTCCACCTTATAGAAGACCACAGCCTATACTCGCCCTCAACCAAAATGACGACTGAGGCCATAAAACTCGAGGCAGGGGTAATAAAGCTCGGCGGTCATAGTGATGGCAATGTGTCGATTACAAAGTGTTTTAAACGTCGATGTAATTCTATTTTGCACAAGAAATGTACCTATTCACTCACTCAACTTATCGACAATATCGACATTCCTTTATGTGTCCATTATTCCCATATATTACTCAATGTTATTGTTAAATTCAACTTTAAATTCAAAATACCTAATAATTGTACTTTTTTTTCGGAGCAAAGGAATTTTGTATTAACTATAAGTGGAAACTCTTTTGGCCTATGTTCTTACTATATCTTTTACCTTATTGTATTATTATGTGCTGTATGTTTCCCAAATAAATAAATAAATAAATGTGGGTTTACTACCTGCACTAATGGTCTCAGCTCGCTCCATGCAATACAATGGGAAACAATAACGCGAGCTCAAGGCTTTTATTGCCCTAGTCGTCATTTTGGTTGAGGGCGAGTATGTAGTGTTGTGTTCCTGATGGTGAGTAGGGATTCCAGTACTCCTAAGGACGAATCCTTGTAAGCTTGTAAACGTAGCTTAAGGCATGGCACAATATGGTACAACGTAGCTTAAGGCATGGCACAATATGGTACAGGTAAACTGGTCTCCCGCGATACAGGCCTGGCCTAGTGCGGGGACCTCTGCAATCTCTGTATACGCACTACTATTAATTCCTGCTGTTATTATTTCTGTGTACCTTTTCTTTTTTTTGTGCAATAAATAATCTTTTTTATCTTTATCTTGTAGGGTAGGCATTGTAGGCAACGCGCCTATAACTCCAGTGGTGCCCTATAACCCCATAGGCTTCGGTGGCTGCTTAACATCAGGCGGGCGGCGCCATAGTGGCGTAAAAATAAGGCTAAAGAAGCCTAAAATTGGGTTGGAACAACATGCCGGCTATGTAGGAAACGTTAAGCTCAAGGGATCCGCTGGATTGACGCACACTTTTGATGCAAACTCAAAACGAAACGTGATTGGAATGCGGCTTTTTCGGGCATTGATTCTTGTAACTGAGTAATCTGGGATCAAACTCAAAAGGCTGATGGGTTCAATCGTATCGTATCTTTTTTTATTCTTATTTTGCAAATCGATAGGAACATTCAACAGACTCCTATAGTCCTATCTAACTTTGCACCGATATGAATAGAAAAAAGTGAGACAGTGTCATTATAAACTTAATTTGTAGGGTTCCGTACCCAAAAGGGTAAAAACGGGACCCTATTACTAAGACTCCACTGTCCGTCTGTCCGTCTGTCCGTCAGTCCGTCTGTCGTCACCAGGCTGCGGCTGTATCTCACGAACAGTTGAAATTTTCACAGATGATGTATTTCTGTTGCTGCTATAACAAAAAATACTAAAAAGCACGGAACCCTCGGTGGGCGAGTCCGACTCGGTTTTTTCATAAATATTTGACATTACATAATGAAAATGTTAGATAACGAAATTTCGATTTTCTTAGACCATGAGATTGTGGTAGTGGCGCCCCCTACGCAGAGTTTCTCGTAATATTCCTTATTGTTACACAACCAAGCCCCCAATAATCATACCACTCACATAATCCAATATAATAAACGACACCCATGCCCTTTGTCCTCCTTTGTCACATTTGAATGCTCTCATAAATGTCATTCATAATGAGTCAAATGAGGGGCAATACATGTCACACTCGCCAGGTCAATAAAGGTCTAAATTTGTAGAAAATTACTGGCACGTACGACCTTTTATTGTGAGGAGGGGGAATTATGGGGTTACTTTTTTATTTGAACAACGAAATGCCCTTGAATGGGACTCGAAATAAAGTAATTTGGGAGTCGGGTTTAAATGACTATAATTAGAAAATCCTTAATTGAACAGATTAGTTTTTGTTTTTGTGATAGGTACTGAAATAATACAGTATAATTTTATTAATTGAAAACTGGATATAATTATTTTACAATAACAAATCGATCGATGATATGAATACTACCTGCATGTATTTTTAGGGTCCCGTACCCAAAACGGGACCCTATAATACTAAGACTTCACTGACCGTCTGTCGTCTGTTCGCCTGTCCGTCTGTCCGTCTGTCTGTCACCAGGCTGTATCTCATGAACCGTGATAGCTAGAGTTGATAATTTCACAGATATTCATATTCATATTCATTAAATCATTTTACGGTTTAGACTCACTTGTTTGTTGTTATGATTTAATGTTAGTATGTCTCACAACAGTTTAAATTCTATTCATATTCATATTTATTTAGATGATGTATTTCTGTTGCTGCTATGACAACAAATACTAAAACGTACGGAACCCTCAGTGGGCCAGTCCGACTCGCACTTGTCCGGTTTTTTTTAAACCATTGACGCCGAATCAACACTAATAAGCCTTTAAAATTATAAACTGTCCAATAACATCGCCTTGGCAGCGAACTATTCGTCTGGTTAGTTAGTAAGTTAGTTAGGTTAGTTATTTTTTTAATAACTTAGTTAAGAATTAGCTTTAAGTTTTTGGTTGGGGACTGAAAATCAGCGGTCTCGCTGAGTCTCATCCAGTTTACTGCACAAATAGAGTTTTGAATGATTCACGGTTAGTTTCACTAGACTTATATTGACCGGGATATAGACCGTGATAGAAAAGGTAATCACGGTCTATATCCCGGTCAATATAAGTCTACTGCACAAATATTTGTTATTCTATCAGATTTTTTATTGTACTCGCAATTCATTGTTTTTTGTGTTGGTAAATAAATATTTTTTTATTTTTTTTATTTTTATTTAATATTCATCTACTTAATACAAAATGGTAATTATTTATTTGCGTAGGCATCGATTTTTATATCAACGCTTTTAACCCTTTGAATGCCAAAGACGTCAACTGAAGTGCGCGGCTACAGCCCGATGACGCGCATACGTTAAAGGGTAAGGGTATGTGTCACATGGTAGCAAAATTATTTTCACCTTGGGCGTTAACACTTGAAACCCTCACTACGCTCAGGATTCTATGTTAGAAACCCTCGCTACGCTCAGGATTCTATTATAGAATCCTTCGCTTCGTTTAGGATTCAATTGTACGCCCTCGCCGTAAATATGTCATTTTGCTCCCTTGTGACACAATCTACTATTTTATTGGTGAATGGTTGCACAATAACTTTATGTGTACACATTAAAATTCTAATACGCCATAACAAAACTAAAATTTTGTTTACAAGGTTAACAGTCTAAAATTTTGTAGCACCACAGACTCGGCCATGTATTTTCAGTTCAATAGCCTGTCGCCGACGAGTATTAGTATCGGTTATAGGTATTTGTGACGGACGGCGCATTGTGTTTACTGAATAAAGGCAACACGGCAGAAAGTGTGAACGTAAGACCATTAAACTGCCTCTGGTTTATGTCATAAGCGAATAGAGTTAGACCAAGCTAAGTTGGCAGCGATTTTGATAGCCCAGAGGGTGCTAGTGTTATTAAACCTCATAATCTCATAAAAGTTTGACGTTTAAACGTGCTTCGCCGGAGTTTGCAGCATGAGGTCCCTGTATAGGAACGTGCTTCGAACGTTGGGCTTGAACCGAGCTTGAGTGAAGGCGCTAGACGCATAGAAGCGCGCGATACTTGTATTATTTGTGTTTTTGTGACGAACGGCGCATTGTGTTTACTGAATGAAGGCAACACCGCAGAAAGTGTGAGCGTAAGACTATTAAACCTCTGGTACAATTTATAAGCCAGAATTCTCTTTATCTAACTTTTCTAGAGCGATTCATAAGCGAGTCTTCGCAATATTAAATAATATCCGCAGAAATTATACGGAACGTTGTTCCAATCCTGAAGGTTTTACCAACTTTTAGTATAGGCATGTTGTTCGAAATAGTACTGAGATTCAAATCTGCTGGTAGACAATGTTGATGCGCGTTATGACGTCCTAATATTATATTTTATTCAAATAAAGTATTTCTAAATGGTAAAGCTAAATAGCTGCGGTCCAGCCCCGCTTGAAAGCACATTGTATTGAATAATGCGGACCAACCATTAATACCACATCGGCGTAAGTCATTGCAAAACTTGCACAAAACCACATCCCTTTCAAAACCCATTTCATATTATATTTAATTGGAATAAAAATCTTTCTAAATGGTAAAGCTTAGTTAAAACCCGTACGCTTCTACCTTGCGCCGCTCCAGTCCCGCCTGAAAGCACATTGTACTGAACAATGCGGACCATCCATTAATACTACATCGGCTTAAGTCATTGCGGGAACTTCCACGGCCCGATGATTTGTATGCAATATCTGGGCTAAGCGCGCCGGCGATTATGAGCAGATTAACTGCAATTATATTGTCTACTATTAGAGGAGAAAACACCAGACATCATTAAATAAAGGATTTAATACATAAAACCACGGAAAACAGGCATAGCTTAGGTAAATCACACTCCGACGCCGTAATGGCGGGCGATCCTAGTCTGACAGTTCGGGACGCGCCTATCGTAATGTGACCATCGACACCAACCGTAGGGCTGCGCTCGAGCAAACCACAGAATCGATTATCACTAAGTAAATTTTGATTTAGAATTTGTTTTTCACTATTTCATTTAACAGAAATTCAAATTAGTAATATAAAGTGGAAGCGGAGCTTTGCGAGGACTTCTAAGCGTGATGCAAATAAACTATGTTCCCGAGTGAAACAGAAAGTTCACCTCAGTACTGTGAGGAAAATACTAGCTGTAAGTAGGTATTTTTCAAATATTATCGCTTAAAAGTACATTAAATTATCCACGTAAAAAAAGAACTCAAAAATGCATGAAATTACTTTGTATCTCTGGTGGAATAAAAATAAGTTTGCACTCTGCTTGAAAATAATAGACACAGCTTTTCCGAGATTGTGTGGTGAAACCTTACTTAAAAGCTAAATTGTCAAACGCATAATGAACGATACGAAGACTTGCCATCTACGTGAGCTGTTAAATTCGAAGCACGAATTCTTAGACTTGAAACGTCTCGTACTAAATGAATCTTTGCCAAAACCCAGTACATAATCAAATGACAGTAACTCTCCAGAGTACAACTATCAGTTTCGGCACATTACCCGACTCAACTTGTCGGAAACGGAACACTGACAAGTGATCTGAAGGGTTTAGCTTTCAGATTTAAGTGTTGATTTATGTTTGTGGTTAAGGCATTAGGGGTAATGATGAATCATACCAAACGGCATCATCTTTAAGATGGTTTAGATTTAGAGACAGGGGGGAGGGAGGTACGAGGAGAGGAAAACCGAGGAGAAGGTGAATGGACTGTGTGTAAGATGATATGAAACGAACGCAAGTAAATGATGACATGACGGGTGACAGAGAGGTATGGACGAAAAAGACATGCTGCGCCGACCCCAAGTGAATGGGACAAGGGCAAGCGAATGATGATGAGATTTAGAGACTTACTGCTTTCAAAAAGGTCTGTACTCTAGTGTCAACTGGTTAGTGACATAGCATAATATAATGGTGTTGGTGCCCATTGACTCAGTGACAGCCTTTCAAATATAAGACTATGGCGCTAGCAATAAAATAAACTTTTGTATATTTTATTTATTTTTTAACACGCTTTTATGTAATGGAATCTAAGGTAACTAATTTAACCATCTTCCCGGTTTCCGATGAAGCTGAAAATTTGCATTTGCATGTAAGTCGAGCTAATCTGATGATGAAGACAGGAGGTGGTCATAGGAACTCTGTGATAAAACAACGCAACCTAATTGTGTTTGGGGTTTTTAGATTTGTCTCGATGAGGATGAGGCCTTTGAAAAAAAAGTACAGTCAGCGATAAAAGCTTGTACAAAAAATGAAATTTTTGCCAATTGATATTTTGACGATAACATAGTTACATTTATACATATAGTTAAACTCTTTAGTCCAGTGCCCTTGCGATGCCTATCTCTTCTCAAAGCGTTTCGTGTTCTCGATCCCTCATATTCACCATCTTGCATACGTATAAGGAATTTCCCGCAGATGGAATTCCACTCACATTATATAATAGTGGGGCAATATTTTGTTATTACCAAAACTTCCCCAGTAGGAAACCAGGGCACTAGTATATAACAGTCATGTCTCGCC
Organism: Cydia strobilella; assembly: GCF_947568885.1. Taxonomy (NCBI): domain Eukaryota; kingdom Metazoa; phylum Arthropoda; class Insecta; order Lepidoptera; family Tortricidae; genus Cydia; species Cydia strobilella. Next base: position 20,633,553 of record NC_086044.1, read on the forward strand.
ATCCGTCAGCTGACCTAAGCGGACCCTTCTCAAGGCACAGCTGCGCGCTTTATGAAACAATCTGCAATATGTACATGGGAATTTTAATCTTGGGAACCATTTGTTATTGCAAGGAATAGTAATAAAAGCAAGTTTGATATAGGTAGTCAATTAGAAATCATAGGGAAAAGGTAAAGTACTGTCGTTTTTTTTAAAGATCTTCAGGAGTCTGCCCTATGTTCTTAAGTAAGGACAACATTGTTCAGTTCTCAGAATTCTTAGGCAGGAACCAGATGCAATAACTTCTTTATTTATTGAAAATAAATATTACTTTGCAATTACAACTTTACTGCTGCCATAATCTTTTTATTGCTTCCAGAAAGTTCGAAATCCCGTGTAGTGTAGTCATTATTTTGCTTTGGATTTGAAAACTGATTTATTTGAAATTATTTTAGAATAATTTAAAGGGATTAATGCTTTTTCATTAATGCTAATAGGCTTTAGACAGAACACTGAACATTAAGAACTGATTCTTCAACTTGATGTCCCTGTCATTTCTTCGCTTGAATTAGCAAAAATGTATCCTTTATCATACGAGTGAGTGTTAATCATCAAGTATACATAGCCAAGGACCCACCTATTTACTCGCAAAAATACCCTAAAAACTTCCTCACCGTTATCACATATTTCCACGCAAACCCCATGACCCTCCTAAACAACATCCTGTATTTTAAATATTGCATCCCACACGCCCGACGTCTTCATCCGTCCCACATTTATAACATTACGGCAGTTTACACCGGTCCCGATGTAAGGTAAACCAATGTAAGAAGACCTAGACCCTGAAACATATTATAAGCGGCAACAGGTCTTAAGTAACTGGCGATTGATCGTATCATTTCGAACGTAACCAATCACAAAGGAACTAACCTCACGCGCTTTTTACTTCTATCTATGTGCCTTCTGAAAATGGTCGAGTTAAACACGCCAGTATAGGAGGAACTATTGAATGGGTCACTTTTATACCGCGTTCAAAGGTCTTCTTATGGTCGTTGTTTGTTGGAATAGTAAACCGACTGTTTTTAGTAGGTCGTTTGTTTGTATACAATCGCATTGGACCCTTGTGTTTCACATGGGACATTTCATTTTTCGCATTGTATTTTACTTTAACAATGGGTTCATTTACTGTTTCCTATTGGCAATACGGGTAAGTGTATGGCGGCGATCTAGAAATTGGGTCAGCCGCTACACGTTATTTCTTGTTTTTACTTCCTGTTCATTAATAGTTCAGTACCTATATAATTGTAGTTTATGGAACGAGCTGAAAGCGAGTTTTATAAAAAAACATCACGTGAGTGTTTTAATGCCTAATTAAGTGCAATTTCATACATTGTTTTATTTTACATACATATTATAAACTCTCATACACGTCATAGTTGTTGAGGACCCGCATGCCACCTGACCATAAATCAATATGACCTTCTGAGGTGTTTCCCCTGCGCTATGACATGGGGTTCTTCAAGAAGCAGGTATTTAGGGTACTCAAAGGTGGGCAACGCATAAGTGGCTCCTCTGGTGTTGCTTATGTCCATGGGCGGCGATGACTGCTTTCCATCAGGCGGCTCGTCTGCTCGTTTGCTTCCTATTACATAAAAAAAATATCCTATGTTTTTCAGAAATGTTCAAAATTTGAATGTCATTAGCAAATTGATATCGACGTTATTATTACGCAATAGGTGATAGAGTTAAACCAAGAAAAGTCTGCAGAGATTTTGACAGCACACGCAGTGCCAGTGTTACTTATACGTCATAATTTCATACAAACAAAAGTTTTTACATAAAATTCTCTACAAATTAGGTCATATTTATTTTTACTCAACTATCAATACTTTATTTTTACTTTACGATCTGGCCACTTGGTAATTGTACCAATTTACAAAACTACACGAATTATTTCCCCTGATTGCCCATATTCGGCTTAATTTTACGTGGCTATAGGTACAAAATAAGCGCGGACGTGACATGCCCAGGCAGAGATGGCGGGACGACTTAGACACCACACCTTCACTAATAACTGGCTGGAAAAAGCTCAACAACGGGAGTCATGGAAATCAAGGGGAGATGCCTTTGCCCAGCAGTGGGCAAAAACGTTGGTGGCTATTTAAAAAAAAGGTACATAAAAAAGGACTAGATAAACCTTTTTTTATTGCGGAATTCATCCACTTAATGAGTTTAATGGAATCGAAATTTAGTTTAAAAGTCAGATTAACAACTTCTACGAAGCCAAATTGCAGGCAGGGGCTAGTTAAGTGACCTATTTTTTACGGTATCTTCGGCTGATAGAAGCTTCGGCCTTATAAACAGCCATTTTATCTCGCGCACACGAGTCCATAAAGCATTGGCCGGTAAGATTTATATCGGGAGCTACCGGTTCGTCTTTGGCTTCCAGATAAATAATGTAGGTCTCTTAAATATATCTCGCTTTAGTGTGAAATTATAGGAATGTGGTTGAATTTGAAGGTAAATGGTTTCTTCGTTGCTTTGTCGTTGACAGTTGATGCAGTAAAGATGACATTCGGATGGCAACCTGCATTACTGCTGCGAGATTGAATTGGCCATGTCGCTGTCATTTGTTATAAATACTGTTATTCTGCGAATAGCAATAATTAATTCGTACACAAACTTAAAAAATACCTAGTCTCTGCTACTTTTTATTCGTTGAATGAATTCTTCTGATAGGAATGGCACAATGGACATGAGTGCTGCATGATATATTAGGTTAACAATAGTGTACGGAATTTATAATAATGCATTGTAATTTTAATATTTTTATTTATTTTATTTTTATTTTTTTTATTTGGGGCATCAACAGCAATATAAAAATTAATACAAATAATGTAATTTAGAATAGTAATGTATTTTAATAAATGATTGTATTGTATTGTATTGTATTCATTTATATTATTAGACAAAATTGGCGGGTGCTATTAGTGACGCCAGAAAACAGTTTATAGTAATAGTCTTAGGCCCACTTGCACCATCCCACTAACCAGGGGTTAAGCAGTTAAACCGTTAACCCAGTGTCAAATTGTACTGGTAACTATGGTAACTCCAGGTTTAACCGGTTAACACCGGGTTAGTGGACTGGTGTAAGTGGGACTTAGAAGTATACTTCGATAGAGCCGTTTCGCGGGCCTTCCCGCCCCGGGACTGACAAATGGACACCCAACAGATGCCCGGACATGTCCGCTAATGCCCAGTGTATAGGATGCACTTAGTTGAGACAAATGATAAGTGCAATATAACGTTATTGAGATGTTTAAGTCTCCTTAAAGCAGATTTGCAGCGTAACTGTTGCAGTATTAAGGTGACATCATGATGGCAACTGCAGCTGCATTACTGTTGCGAAATTACTGCAATATAACATAAATCTAACTTAATTACTATGGCTTAAAGCTATCCCTAATACATTGCTTATAATGGACATGCATCATAATATATACATACATCTTTTAAACGGTTGTTATTACAAGTTACAAGCTTTTGGAAAACGGGCCCTAGGTCGATTTGTGTAAGATTGTCCGATGATATTTAATTTTAATTATTTTTTTATAATGTTTACGAAAAACGTTTTATTTATTACAATTATAACTAATATGAATAAATGTACGTATTCGGTAGGTTTTATTATTTACTTTTATAACATTGTAAAACCCGCAGAAATATCAATGATGCGAAGTAGCCTTAACTTTTTTAGCACTCACGGCCCGATTCGATCTTCAAGATACGTCAAATATTACGTCTAGATACGATATGGATTAGATATATTATGACAGTGTCCAAAATGACGTTTTTGTTTGAATAAATCTTAACCCCGACATATCTAATCCATATCGTATCTAGACGTAATATTTGACGTAAGTTAATGTCGAATCGGGCCGTTACTCATACCGCATCGGCCCATTCATTTTTATTATAACACGAACCACATTAACCTCGATATGAACCGCTCACATTCTGAATAACGTGGCTGACGATCGACGACGAAGAATCCAGTATTAACCTCTTTTGCTTACTGAGAAACGTAAATATCAGTCAGTTTTTTTTTTTATGATGAATAGGCAGGCGTTTGACCACGACCCCACCTGATGGTAAGTGATGATGCGGTCTACGGTGGAGTACGCTTACCTATGAGATACCTATTAACTCTTGCCTTGAAGAGCCCCAGATTGTACTCATGCGGAAACACAGACTCGGACAGGGCGTTCCACTCCTTGGCAGTTCGCAAGTTATAAACGTTATGTTTAAAATAATAAATATAAAATATTTTACCTATGTACATACAGCGTTAGCGTAAATGTCAAATGCAGACCCATGGGCTCATGGTATGGTAGCCGTGCAGTTTCTTACAACTCTTACCTTAGGTACAAAGTTGCTTAATACTTACGTAAGCAAAATTTAAAGTTTGCCACCTGCCATTTAGTTATCTTATCTGATACATTTACTCTTTTAGACTGTACCAGGTCATCAACCGCAGCCGAATTTCTCTGACATTTAGCTCGCATGTCATTGAGACATTTTGGCAGTTTTCTGGAGCACACTTGACCAACCGGATTTTGTATAACAGCCTAAAGATCACCCGTCGTCTTGTTAGTGAACCGGTCAAGCGCGAGTCGCACTTACGCAACAGGTGTTCTGTTGGGACCTAGCCAAAATAACAATCGCACATCGAAAAATGCAACGGGATGAAAGATCCTACGAAAAGTCACATGACAACTTCCATATATAATAGTTCCATGTAACGTTTCGATTCGCGTTTTCAATCAACGATCGTCATCTTGGTTAAGCCCCCAAGGAGCCTAGCCAAGCCGTTTTTCATATCCCAGTTAATAATACGACAGTCCGATTTAACCCCGGGTTAGTGGGATGGTGCAAATGACGCTAAAGGCCACTGGCACCATTCAGTAACCCAGGGTTAGCCGGTTAATTACCTTTAGCTACCGGTTTAATCGCTTGACCGCAGTTAGTGGGTTGGTGCAAGGGGCGCTGAAGTATTAGCTTGTATTTTTTTTATTATGCAATAGGCCCCTGATTCTAGATATACTGATTGTAAAGTAGTAAATATCAATGCTTTAACTTTAAAGTTTCGCAAGTATATCGACAGAAAGATCGTTATCGAATTGTGACCGAATCGCGAAAATGTCAACTTGATTATTGCTTCATTGATCTTTGGTTGTAATCAATTTGTATTGTACGATTCCCAGCGACCGGCTGGAGTCGGGCCGCGCAGGAGCGCATTTTCAATGTGCCTATACAATATTATGTATGGCAGAAGAGATGCCGGTCGCGCCCGCGAGGAGACGACCGGACCGGCTTGCGGCTTGCGACCGTAGGTACAGTCGAAGTCAAAAATATGTTTACACTTTTGCACCTTACTCCTTTGTAATAAGGCAAAAAATGTAAACATATCTTTAACCTCGACTGTACAAATGTGAAATGCGCGCTCTCTTCGGAATCGTACTTATTGTAGCGATAATTTATTAGCATATAATAACAAAGAAACATTGCAAAGATGCAAAATTAAGACAAAATATATTTATTTAGTTAGGTCAAATATTTTGGTGCTGAAATATATAACTAAATAAAAATAAAAAGTAAGCACTTGAAATATAGCTGGGCAAGCCCTTTTGGTCAATAGAAAAAGGCGGCCAATTTAAAAAAATGTAGGCGCGATTGTTTGTCCTCCCATAGAAAATTAAAATTTCACGCCTTTTTCTACTGACAAACTGGGTTTGCCAGAGTATATTTTGAGTTTAACCGGATTCCTCTGCGTTGCAACTTAGTTGCTGATTGCACCAATATTTTTATCTCACGCATACGGAGCATCGGAAATATTACATTGCTAATTAAGTGTATTATAATTATAATCTATAACTACTTAGTTCGACTCTTTTATTCGAATATAAAAATAATAATAGAATATAAGCTATCGTGAGACATATACTAACATTAAACTAAAATTAGCTTAATAAATAATAACTTCAGAGACATTGTTCGTACAATTTGCGTTACATTACATCAGAGAAACAACCACTTTGTCTTCCATTCACGATGTGAAAATAGTGACGGAAAGGCATAATTTTACCTCAGATTTTTTTAGTAAAAATCTACGTGAGGTACAATATTCGAAAGGTCTTTTAAAACAACTTTAAGGTTTTTATACAAGTTTTTTGGTTGTTAATATTTTTGAAAATTATTGTTATTACTAGATGAATTCGTAAAACGTTATATAGCGTAGGTTACGCGTAGACAAATTAATTTATTAATAGTTTTGACTCTTGACATAATCATAATAGACATTTAAATAATAACTGGCATACAACCATAACTCACAAAGTGAAAAAAGGCTAACTTAAAATTTCTCAACCTCATTTAAGAATTAAAACATGTTAGTAGTGATGGTCTAATTTAAATAGGCTTGTATTCACATACAATACCCAATACATATAATAATTTTAAAATTATAATATCTTATTTCGGAGCAAATTTTGTAGCAAAGTAGGCACATTTTACGGTAGTAAATTTTGGTCTTCATACAAACGAATATATGAGTATTTTGTTAATTTATCATTGAAAAACTTAAATTCGCTGTGTTTTTTTATTATGGTATCAGAAGCTACATAAACTAATTTCAGACTTAGATGTACCTTATACTATTGTAAGTACCAAGTTTCAGAGCAATCTAGCTAGTCGTTTTAAAAAGAGAGCGGAACTACGTTTGTATGAACCGAGCTTGCCGGAGACTTAAAAAGGTTACCCTTACCTCACAATTGAGGTAGCTTCATAAATTCATAACCCCCTCACTACTCCCGCGGAACCAAACACACTTGACAAATGGAAACAGACGGTCGTGTTTATAAGGATACAGCAAATATAGATCTTGGATGTAGTGTCGGGAATTTATGTCTGAGTCCGTGACGTCATCGATATGTTTGTGCTGGGGGTTGAAGTGGGGTTGGAGTTTGTTGATTTTGCTGAAGATACATTTTAGTGCGTGATGTGTCAAACATCTAAAAGAGGAACGTTTGTTAGTGTTGTATGAAATTTATTTTGTAATCGAAACAAGAATAATTTAACTTTAGAGCAATGTTGCGAAGACGATATAAAATTTATTGCTGGGGAGGCCGTCACGTCATGGCGAGAACTCTCGTGTTTGGATACGTACGTCGCTCAAGCAGCGTACTACAGCGAATGCGAAGCGAAGCGATGCGGCGCTAGGTAAATCAATCTTTTGATACGTATAGAAGTGTCTTATATGGGCCATCTCGTTGCGAACGCGAACGCCGCGGGCCCGCCGCGCTGCGCCGCGCCGCTTCGTTTCGCGTTCGCGAGTTATTCGCTTACGCTGCGTCAGACACAAGCTTGACCCAGACTTGAAAGGAAGAGCTTGACCCTTTCTGCTCTACCGACCGTCTATAAGTGGAGTATGACGTAAAAACGCAAGAGTTGAAAGCGACGAATGACGTAGACGGTTTTCCTTAATAGACAGTCGTATTGACTTTCTAACATATTGGTAGGAATAAGATCATCATCGTCATGTCTACCGAAAGACGTACACTTGGCATTAATTATTATAAGCATCCCTTAAGGATCTCAATAACGACGTCGAGCTGCTCTCGTTTTCAACTTTCATCGATTTATTTTTTGTTACAGGTTCTCTAAAGCCCATAATAATAAAATAAAAAATCGCCTATATAATATACAAGAAATTTTCTCTAAACCTCAGAGAACCTATCTTTCTGACGATTCCATCACAGTTTCCCCATTAAGCATACCCAAGACACCCGAGTGGGTTAAACCACATAAAACTTTCCACGTCCAGAAAGTCATAAGTACCGCATATTTCGTATGATGTTCGCCCTTTTTAACATACAGGGTGGTATCACAGATGCTCCACGTAAGATATGGCTTCATTTTTCACTCGCACCTACATAGTGAATTAAGCGTAAACGATGTGAATACACAATTACATATACAGAGTGGCTAAAAAATACGTGCATTCCCGTTGCCAGGGAGGTTTTGGGATTATACTGAGCAACATTCACTATGGGACCAACCACGAAATCGCGAAAAAAAATGTACCCTCCCATAGAAAATGGACCAGCCAAAATGTATGAAACAGCCGCGATTTCGAAGTTGGTCCCATAGTAAAAGTTGCTCAGTATAATCCCAAAACCTCCCTGGCAACGGGAATGCACTTATTTATTAGCCACCGCGTATATGGAGGTGTAAGAACAGTTTTTTATATGAATAAATAATGTCTTTCAATGTATTAAGTCAGTGTTCAAGAAAAGAGTCAAATCATTAATTTACATGCGATGCATAGTGTGTCTGTCTACTTTAATATTATTTAATTCAATCAAATTGTATTAGATCAGCCAGGGAAATTTCCATTATGGGACTAATGCAACTACTCTAGCCGGCCGTCCTAGTCTGGGACCGGTCTGAAAACCAGCGCCGGGCATCTCGGCCCGGCACACGCTGAGACTGGAAACCGTTTGCCCAATTGATTGTACTTACTTATAAATTAATAATTGTTTTTTCTTATTCTTGTTTTATGTAATTTTATTTTATTTTCTTTTGTACTTTTATTTCATTTTATTTTGTACTTGATAATTTGGCAATAAACAATTCTTATTCTTGTTCTTATTCTAAAAATACAGGAAGTCAGTCCAGCTAGAGCTACTTATACCATTAGTACTCTCTTTTATGACTGGCGAAAGTCTGCCATAAGTACAAGTAGCTAAACTAACTTGTTTTGATTTTAGAGTAGTTGCCATTGCCCTGGCTACCCTTTTCTCTATTGGAGAGGTGGTCCCAAAAATGTTTATCTATCTTCTAAAATAGTAATAGATTTTTATTGTAAATATTATATTTGCCAACGGAAATGGTGATCTTTAAGTAAAGAAATTACACTTTTTCACTAAGCGCCTATAATATTAACAATAGAAAAATTCGTATTTTTCCCACTTTCGCGCCCCTTCAAAAACTCCCAACAAACTACTCCCACTTGTCCCAGTTCCGAACAGAAACCCCAATTCCTGTGAAAAACCCCAACACCGGAACTTACTGAAACTTGTTCAAGTGTAGGCGGGAGGCCAATTCTGATGTAAAACTTGTTACAACATTGATCTTGTTATGATACGACCTAGACACAACTCGCAGTGCACTAATATAACAAGTGCTAGCGACATGCTTGATGACACTACTCCCCAGGTTCTTTTGCGTGCACCAATCAGCTTAAGCACACACGAACAGCATTGTTAACGTAGTGTACGCAACCTGCTACTGTATGAGCAAGACTTCCGCTGCAACTAATTACTGTTATAGATTATTTAGTTTTAGTTTAGTTTAGTTTAGAATAGTTAAATTTAATATAGATGGCATGTAAGTACAAATTATAATAATTATTATTTTAATTTAATGGGTTGATACCTAAATAAATAACATTTTTATTTATTTATTTATTAAGCGATCGTCAGGGTTCTAAAATAATAAGATCATAACATTCATTACCTTATCCGCGGCTGATACGATCGTTTAAAAATATCTGCCCACACAATCACTGAATATAAAATTAGGAATAAATTATACGAATATAAATAATAAGATATAAAAATTAAGTAACAATGGAATGGTTTAGGTTTATAGTTTTTTTTTTAATAAAAGCTTTTATTCCGGGCTTTTTCGATCGAGGAAAATTAATCACTCGTAAATTGTGTAACGAGTTCCAAAGAATTGTAGAATATATTCAAATAATATATAAAGACCAAATAATCGCGTTTTTTGTAGTTTTCTTAACATTATTATTTCACCCATATTTTATATGCATGGAATTATTCTAGTTTAATTAAATTTGTATGCCAGTTTGTAGGGACAATGTGGAGATCCTATGAACTTATATATTGTAAATAGTTTTAGGACCTCTTTGTAAATCCATATTGACAAATAAATAATCAATCAATCCAAAACCTTACTCTGAACTTCGCATTAATTCAGAATCAGCCTCCGGTCTGTGTCCAGCTAGCGCCAGCGACAATGCCCGGCCTCGTCTAATAAGCGACGATTCCTAACTCTGTTTGAATAAACTACACCGAATAGTTTTTTGTCGGTGATTTTTCCTCTAGATTTGGATAAAAATTGGTTGGTTTGAAGAGCAGAAAAAATAGGAAATCCCAATTAGTAACAAAAAATGTAGGTATTTAATTTTCCGTTGAGTTACTATAATACTATACGTTTTCGTATCTCGAGGAAGATCCTTTAGAAATAAAGTGTAATTGCGCTTGTTATGTATATAATAGGTACCTAACTCTTTCTCTACACCTACAGCATATAGAATAATATATATATCTGACGAAAAAAAACGGACAAAAAATAAAAATCGGCCCAGATAGAGATAGTTACCTGAGGTAATTGAGTCTATGAGGCAAATGCGCTTGGTCTAGTATGAATCCCGATTGGCGCTTGTTGTTTTACAAACTTGACATTTGTCCCCGCCAATGAGAATTCCCTGTATATGTCCCTAAGTACCCTAATAAAACAAGTTGTAAACAGTCCCCCAATCATTAAAATAAAATTAATACCTCCATACAAATTATCTCCTTTATTCTTTTTAAGCTTAGATTATATGTTTTTTATAACATGGATATAAAAATAAAATACAAATACAATAAAAAATCTTGATAATATATACTACTTACATATATTATTAAAAAAAACCTAACTCAAGAGTGCCGTCAGCAGCAGGGCAGGTACAGAGACAGGGACCGCCGGACTATCCGCTCCGTGTCCAAAACTACCGCCTTCTGCATCTGACCCGTGATCCAGCCACCTAACGAAAGTCTAGGTATTGGTCGAGACTCTTCGCTATGAAACTGTTCGCTGAAACGACTATGCGGACAATGATCGTCGAATTATTTTTATTAATTTAGGGTTGTAATAAAGTCTATATGTAAAATATGAAGTCTGAAAGCCCTAAACCTTGTTCATTCCATTTAATAAGCGCATGATTCGATTTCAAAAGCACTAAGCATTCCTGCCTATAGGGAGAGCAATGAAATATTCTAATCAAATGTCGCAATGTGATTAAAAAGCAATTATGAGGAGTTAGGGTTAAATCTGATTGAGTTACGCTCTGAAGGGATTTGGAGTGGCATTCGGATATTTAAATCTTTTATTGATATGATGGGAGCTCACTGGAAAAAGGTCATCTTGGCGTTCTATCATCAACAGCATCAAAAAAATTGTATTGTACTTACAACATACTTACAACCTTAGACGAAAAACACACTGGTCAGGTTACGAAAAGAGAGACCCAAGCCGTCGTGGACATTTTCAACATGGCTGGCCAACTTCATTGACACTTGTCGTGCTGTAGAGAGTATTTTGGTCTAGCCAGCTATATTAGGGAAATTGTGAATATTTACATTGAGTTTGTGTACAACAGAATATGTAGTAAGGACCTTTTTTGTTTTTTTTTATCTGTATGTATAACATTTTTAAGTTTCACATGCCAAATGGCAGAAAGAAGTGTATAAATGTAGGTATGCGTTGTATGTCTTTTATGTAATGTAATGTGAGTTAATCGTTCGTTTATTATATTAATTCATTCATTCATATTTACATTCAATGTCATCGAAAGCGATAAGGAGGACTATATAATCGAAATTAAACTATCATGTGACATATTTTAAAAACATTTAGTTCACAATGGTTACATTCACGTATTTTTAGTCGCTATTGGCGACATGTTTCGGGACCTTCGGGGGTCCTTCTTCAGGCTCGAGTGCTCACGGCGGCTGCACTCCGTGCAATAGCAACTAAAAATACAAGTGAGTGTAACTGCTGTATTCTAAATGTTTGAGGACTCTATACTATATTCTCTGTACATTGCGTTTGCACCAGTAAATAAGTTTGAGCGAAAAACAATGAACTTATCGTTTTCGTAACAGATTTTTAAAATCTGAATATCGCTCATGGTTACTAGAACTAGTTACGCTATGCAGATCTTTTTGTAAGAGAAAATGGGGAGTCGTGTCGTAGGTACCAATTGGAAGAAATGTGATTTTTATTTCTATGGTGAAGTTTTAAAATGTGATATTTTTAAAATGAGGTAAAAAAAATTGTAGGTAAGTACAGGATAGCCCAGAACTACGTTGACAAAGATATTCTACTGTAGACACATATTGTTGACTATTTTAACAAACTTTCGTTTGAATATCAACACCAAAAGAAAATATTTGAGTTATACGTGATTATGGTTTCCATTTTTATCACATTTTGTAAACGACATAGGTAAATAGTAGGTTGTGTTAATATAATAATAATGTGCAATTTTGAAGTTAATTTCAAAATTTATATTATTACGTTACAAAAACATATTTAAGCAGTTTCTGTTAAACCTGATAGGTAATTTAGGTGCCTTACAAAACATGTTAGTTTGAATATGAGTCTATGCGGGTCGACAATATTTCAAAACGACGCAACATTTCACAACGCCAAAGGACTCTGACCGCCACAAAAACGTTTAAGACCTTTCAAGTCGCGTTCCGTACCACGCGGTTACTTTCTCGCATATTTCTACACGGAAACATTAAAAAGATTTATATAGCTCGTACATCCCGCTTTTATCACTTCATTCCATTTTGTTTCCTATGGCAGAATACGGGTTATATTTTGTGGCTTTTTATTAATTTTGCTGACAGTAAAAAACGGCAGTTCGACGAAATTGCTCGCAGAACTGATGGCCGGTGGGGCCGGAAGGTTCTGGAGTGGCGTCCGCGTACCGGAAGACGAACTGCCGGTAGGCCTCCAACAAGATGGAGCGACGACCTGGTGAAGGTCGCGGGAATTCGGTGGTTGCGAGCGGCACAGGATCGGTCGGAGTGGCGAGCCTTGGGGGAGGCCTATGTCCAGCAGTGGACGTCTATCGGCTGACATGATGATGATGACGACGAAATCGCACTTGGTATGTGAATTCTATACGAAAGCCTTAAGTGTGATATTATACGTAGTACAGTCAGCAAATTAACAGATAAGACTACACGTCAAAGTATATTATTATAAAATTATTTAATTACTGAACAAAAAGAGATATGTATCTACTACGAGTTGTCAATAGAAAGACGATGTTTTTTATGACTCCCCAGGCTCGTTTTCCACAGCTCTATATATGTTTTTAAGTGATGTACCTCGTTTGTAATGTTTATTTTTTTGTGTATATTGTAAATACTTGTTGAATCTTATTGTGTAGCATGTGAGCGCTTTGGTATGTAAACTGTAAGCTTGTGTGTTGTATTAATAAACAATAAACAATACTATTATGTAGAACAATTAGACTATGGCAAAGAAGCCAGTTAAAAGTTACATTATAACATCAAAACGATATCTAAATGATATCAGTCGCCCGTGCGTTTCTCTCGCGCCAATACATGTACGGAAAAGTACGAGCGATGCACCCACGACTGATATCATTTAGATATTTATCATTTACATGTCACGTGTAGTTTGATTTGGCCTTAAATACTTTTGAAAGCGAACTGTAGACGCGTCGTCTCTATTTGGAGGGTGGCGCATACTTTTTAAGCTTTTATGATTGGCTGCTAGTTTCAGTTACAATGTCAGCTATTGTACTTATATTCATTCAGAGCTCACAGTTTGCTTTCCGTATTTTTTTCGTCGTCATTATGTTTTGTGAGACCATTAACATGCATGTCATCTCTTTACACGTTCGTTTCGTGACCATAAAAAATATAATTCCGAAACAGAATTCGTTTCCCCGCTCTCGCTCCGTCCTTAAATTCTGCCATTTAAATTTTCGAGACATTCAATTCTAAGTGAAATACGTCTGCCGTATGAGTGATATTGCCCGGGAAAAAGTTTATTGCCTGGGTTTCATTGCTGGCAGCATTTTATACCTCGAATATTTGCAAAATGCAGCACACGCTATAGATTACTGTGTGCTAGCATTTTTAAGAACGCCGCTCTGTTAGCATAAAAATAAGGGTGCATTTCGATATATACTCTGACGACTGCTCTGGCCTGGTGGGTAGTGACCTTGCCTGTGAAGCCGACGGTCCTCGGCTCGAATCCCGGTACGGTGATGAGCACATATATTTGTTCCTGAGTCATGGATGTTTTCTATGTGTTTACGGACTTGTATAATATATTCATATGATTTATCGTTGTCTGAGTACCTACAACACAAGCCTGTTACTGTGGGACTTAGTCAATCTGTGTAAGAATGTCCTATAATATTTATATTATACATATACAACTAGGGAACAAATTAAATTATAAACTGAAATAGATATCATACACTAAAGAAAAAGTGACCAAGTCTACCGGTGGCCGAGGCGGGAATCGAACCCGCGTCTTCAGCTTACACCTGGACCACTAGACCACCCGGCCATCCCCGCCGGCGGCTAGGTTATCTATTTTAGTTTATAATTACTATATATAGTTATATAGTAAGTAATAATATTTAAATAATTATAAGTACATTTTCTCATTAACAAATAATGTGTTATTTATTGCATTTTCAACTATAAAATTGTAATGTAAAATACAATCTCATTTAGATAATCTAAAATACTTACAATAACCACTTACATTTATCATCGATTTATACTATAGCTTACAAACGCGACTTTTCTCATACTATTAAACAATATTTCTCACAAAAGAAATACTTATTAATGTTCATTATTTTGGACCAATTCCTACTTGTTACGTAAAAACTTAAGTAAGTTAAATCGCTAAATGATAACAACCGATTAAAGCATAACCATATATGCGCCATTTTCAACCAAAAGGGTACTTATTGTCGCTTTTCAGTAAGGCGCTATTTCCATATAGCTTCAATTAGAAATCAACCTTATCAACAAGCGACAATGTGGTACCTTTTCGTTGAAAACGCCACATATTCTTACCTACTTAAATTAAAAGCGGTGTTTAAACTTTATAATATGATAGCGTTATATTCAAAATTGATTTTACATTACTCGTAGTGCAGGTATCATATCAAATTAAACCACGAAATGATTTCCCGATTTTCCGCTATGAAAATACGGACGGATATCATCACAAAGTAGCTATATTAATAAATGTAAAATAGGGTAGAGCGGGGCACGTTGAGCGGGGGAAGATTGCTCAACATTTATATGTATTTCGTTTTGAGTAAACCACTTAAAGTACATACATCATTGCAAGTAACGTTAACCGTGAAGTTTATGTGAAAAATCGTAACATCCATCTTGAATGTTCAACAGCCTCAACAGAGTCCATCTTGTTCCACTATCGAGGCGAATTAAGCAAAACAAGTTTTGTCAATTGTGAATTTTTTTGTCTGTAGGTGAAATGATACGTAAAATGAAAACTCCATCTTCTCCTACATCTACACCTACAACCACCTTGAAGGTTCAACAGCCTCAAGAGAGTGCATCTTGTTCAACTATCGAGGCGAATTGAGCATAATCAACTTTTGTCAATGGTGAAATTTTTTGTCTGTAGGTGATACGTAAAATGAAAACTCCATTTTAAGACGAAATGTCCTATTGACTGCTGTAAGTATATGTTTCCCAAGACAAGTTTAGAAACTTAGTCAAAAAATTCCGGAATGCTAAATACTCAACACTCAACTTGCCCCACTCTACCCTAATCGATCACTGGTCATTAAAATTTGATTATTAACACAGAGTTTCCTGATAATTTAAAATATCTACAGAACGTTTGTCGATAAGATCCTATACTAAAGAAAGATGAAGAAACACTGTTTTATTTTTCTTACGTGTGTTATTTTAAAAGTATTAGCAGGTATGAAAGTTTTGATATCAAACTAAGCTCGAATAAATATTGAAAGTTTTAGAATGTGAGCTATTTAAGGGCGCACGCGTCATTTATTTAGTAAAATTATTATTTATAAATAACGAACTGAAATTTTACTCTAGAATTACATAAAGGTAATTGGTACGCGAATTCTCCTTCTACTGCTTCTGTTTCCTATATCTAAGTATGAATTAATTTATTTAGGCATAACTATGTTCGCAGAGTACCCTTAAAAGAAAAATGGACGTCCGTTTCTCCATTCAAAACTGTTTATTAACCATAGCTATAACCATTATATTTTATTAATAATAGACGCGTGACGTCCATAGTTCACAAAACTCAAATGCAGGCAATATTCAGTAGATGGTTGTGACAATCTTGGCACATTGGCGTCAGCCGTACGACTTACTCAATATAGGTTCCGGAACCTATATTTGATGGCTCACGATCGAGCGCCTGGTGCCATATCTACCTACCTTTACTTACATCCATGGCTATAACCCTTCGTTTAATTTTTGATCGATTTTTTTATTTCTATAAGAGTTAGAAGCAAACTATATTTAAAAAAAACTTTTAAGTTATAAATCTTGTAATAATTTCTAGATGAAATAAATTAAACGAGTGGGCATAGCTGTTTCAAATATACATCAAATTGCGTAAAAAATATTTTCTATAATGTTATAAATATCCAGAGAGGAAAATGGGGACAACGTTTGAATGAAGAAGGCGTCGTCCCCTTTCGTCTTCATACGCTTTGTTTATTTTGAGGCTAGGTGGAACACAAGTGGAATCCCGCCTTTATAAGATCGTTCCCATATATTAATTTATTATTTATTCTACAGTACCACCTTCCGTATGCCGCGCCGACTTCCGTTGGGACGACTGCGGCAAGCCCCCCAAAGCGGTCATGTACTACTGGAAGCAGGGCTCCCGCTGCGAGATAGGCATCTGGAAAGGCTGCATGCCGAATCCGAACATGTTCGCCGACGAATACGAATGCATAAACACCTGCGTGTTCGTCGACAAACCTTCGGTACGAACAGAATCTGAGGAACCGGAAACTGAGGCTCCTACAACTGTGGATAACAGTACTGCCGATGATGTTACTGGTGCTACTGGTGAAAGTAGTGATGCTTCTGAAGCTGCTAGTGAAACCGTTGAAGCTAATACTGCTGAAGGTGCTGGTGACGAAACTGAAGGCGATGGTACACCGGCCGCCGAAGGTGAAACTACACCTCCTGAAGGTGAAAATACACCTGCTGAAGGTGAAACTGCAGACACCCCACCACCAGAAGATGCCGCGTAATTTGAACATGTCAGAGGTAAATTGAAAAAATGAAGTCGAGAAGTTGTAATTATGATATCTACACTCATGTGTGTAATTATAATGTTATTAGTCCATATCTGAATGATTTGGAAAACGTTTTTGTGATTGTCATTAAAGTTAATCTGCAATTGAAATTATTTTTTACCTCCTTTTTTTCTGTGCAAATATTAATACAAGACAGTAAAGCTATCAAAGGCCTACGTTCAAAGTGTACCTACATAACGTCGGGGATAATGCTATTGCATTGCATATTGCATCGGCGGTATTCCGCGTAACTAACAAATGCAGTAAGGCCCAATTATCTCGTAAATTGTAAATGTACATTGTTTGAATTTCGAACTATTTCGAATTTGTTAGTTGCGCGCAGGTTGCGCGGTATTGTACTATCCCCGACGATAAATATAAATTTTAAATATTGATAGTGAAATGCAACACTTAAGAAAGTATTATCCTACCGATGATGATTATTTTATTGCCGATATTAAATTCCTGTCGACTATCCCCTAATACTTTAAACAACCTCGAGAAGCGCTAGTGGCCTAGCGGTACGAGCGTGCGACTTGCAATCCGGAGGGTTCAAACCCCGGCTCGTACCAATGAGTTTTTCGGAACTTAAGTACGAAATATCATTTGATATTTACCAGTCGCTTTTCGGTGAAGGAAAACATCGTGAGTAAACCGGACTAATCCCAATAAGGCCTAGTTTACCCTCTGGGTTGGAAGGACAGAAGGCAGTCGCTTTCATAAAAACTAGTGCCTACACCAATTCTTGGGATTAGTTGGCAAGCAGACCTCAGGCGCCCATGAGCCGTGGCAAAAATGCCGGAACAATGCGAGGAAGATGATGATGACTTTTAAAAACCTCAATACCTACTGAAACAAATCCTGATACTAAAGCATGCAAGAGAAAGACGTAACAATGGACAACAAAGAAGCTCTAAACTACGAATGATTTACGAGCAAGCAACATAGTTGCAGGTAGCTTACAAATCTTTCAGGAAATATATGGAGACATTTTGTTTTATGTCCAGCCATCTCGGGCATAATTTTTGAGCTTGCAAGTTTTGCTGCTGAAGAGTTGAGTTATAAGCAAGTATCTACATTACGCGACCGTTTCATGTATTTCGATAAATTATATACCTATTTATACCTCTGCTATCCATAAAATCCCCGAACTAATATTAACCGTAGAACATCCATTTCACACTGAATGCCCCGAACACTGCACCGTAAGATATGTCCCACAATTCCACATAGCACCTCAATACACTGCGACCAACTTCCTTAGACACCTCCCACGGCCTTAAACACACGTATGTCCAAAGAAAATCGTCCTAAATCGCCTGGCCAAGAGACCTGGTTATGTTGGTACGTTTATGTAGTTACACAATGACAATATATCAACAGGACAGCTGCCGAAAGTGAAGAATGGTCCGGTGTCAACGGACTCCTTGAGGAGTTGATATAAAATATAACGTGATATAAATAGTGTTGGAAGTATTTGTTTTAGGGAAACGCTGAAATATTAGGGTTTTATCACAGTTGCTTGGAAAGGGTGTATAAAAGAAATCCGTACGAATACGAACTGACCCGAGTGAGTCTACATCTTAAAAATACATGTAGTTAACCTACCCATTTGTACCTGTGGCTGTGGCGTGGTGTTTCTTTTAATTTCAACATCATACAACGACATTCTCGCCCCAATCAAGACTCACTAGGAGAGTATCTACGTACATGTGTGTGTGTGTAAGTGCGTATGTGTGTGTGTGTGTGGGGGGGGGGGGTTTGGGTGCGTGTTTCAGTTCCTATCCTACTCATCATACTAATAGAATTTCTGTATCATCATACGTTATATCTACACTAGTATAAACTTATATTTTTAACACCGTTACCTTTGAAGGTATGTAACTGTTTTAGTGGTTAATAAGGCTGCCATAGAATCCGTGGATGCACTTTGTCAAAAAGGGGCCTGTGTTTGACCCTTAACCTATCAACACTGCACATCTTTTGTACTGTCCGCGCGCGAATTCCGTGCACGGCTGAGGAATGTTAGGAATGTTGGGCGTCATGACAGAGTAGTGTCATTTTGTAGGTACGGGCGCGGCGCACACCCTCCCACTTCCTCGACCTCCGAATGCGCGGAATTGGCACGCGGACAGTATACTTGTAAGGATTAGCAACGTGCCGAGTGCTCTTTATTATACTGTGGTGCCGATGTGGCTGTCCGGATTTTTGAATATAATCCGGCAATAATGTCACGCTTTAATACTACAGCAGTGCTAATGCAGTCTGAATCCGAACGGTGCCTTTATTGATCTAACCAATCATTTTCCTAATTGCAGGATACCACAGCAAATACATTTAGGTAGCTGTATACAAACAGAGATATCTAAAGCTTAATGTGCATGCAATATCGGAGTAACTCCGTGCATATTAACGACTGGACCACTTAACCGGCTCAGTGTAGCCTAGTTTGGAATATATACAATTCAATTAAGTGAGTTATGTTAGTATCTACTGAATCTGATACACTGGGAACGATAATAATTATACAGTGGAACCTCGATGTAGATGATGCCCTTTTAGGATACCGTAAAATATACCTACTTTGCTCTCTACTGGGTAATTGACTCCCAAGCTCCCAAATTTTACATTAAAAGAGTAGTATAATATTTTTCACCACGCCAGCTGGTAAAGGCTCTCTTGATTGTTCCAAAACTGATGAGAAAGTTGCATTTTATCCACATGTGGGGCAAAGTAATCAAATACAAATTTTGAGTTGTTTCCTTGTGTTGGCTGGTAGAATTGACTTTTAAATGATGATTTTGAATGATCAATATTTGATAACATTCATTTTGAACTGATTTTGTTTGGTATTTTACAATTAGTATTTTTCTTGTGTGGTAAAAAATTGGTAAAATTCGGTGGCAAAATTTGTTTAACCCCCGTGCCTTGAAACCCTCGCAACGCTCAAGATTCTATTTTTCGAACCACTCGCTATGCTCGTGGTTCAATTCTGGCATCTTTCGCTTGCTCGGGAATCAACATAAGCACGGGAGGTTAAACGACAACTTTGCCCCCTTGTAAAACAAATAACTATTAAAAAAAGTGCGTGCGGTAAAATATTGGAGCCATGCACGCACACGGCACGCAAGTGTGCCGTCTCTCATAAGGAGCAGTATATTACAACATGTGCACGTCTACGCACGTATCCGGTGTGAAGAGGCTTTAATACTTCTTACAGACAAAAAACACTATTAAAATAGTGGTTTAAAAGCTAAGACCGATATTGGACTTATCACGAGAACATAATAGACCGCGAACCAGGCGAAAAGTTCGTCAGTCATCGCCTCCCGGCATGCTATTATAAATTTAAAAAAATAGTCAGCGGTGGAAAGTCCGCGAGCTGGTCACGTGAACATGTAAAATAAAATAAAAAGTCAATCGCAAAAAATCAGTCATCGCTTCCCGATTGATATTTTGCCAGGTGATAGTGTAGAAGCTATTAGGTATGAATAATAAAAAAAGCCGTCAGCCGGTTATATCGCGGTGGAAAGACCGTCAGCTGGTAGCATGAACATGTATAAAATACACACCTTACCATTTGCCATTATGCCCGCAAAGTATGGGTGGAAACGCATTTTGATACCACTATCATAATGAGGTACGGCACTTTTTTTTCATTCCTCAACACACCAACGGAGCGGCAGCTGACGTCCACGAGGGTTCATCATACATAGCCGTTAACCACTATACGAGCTATAGCCCGGGAGGCAATTGGTAATGGAAATCGGTTCCTGGCTCGCGGTCTTTATAGACCGCTTTGGGAACATTAATTACTAATGCAAAACCGGCGTTCGTAGAGTTCCGTAAGTTTTCGACTTTAAATAATTTATTCATACAACATGCTAAAAAGTTGGGTTCCGTTGTATAAAGTCAGTTTGTCTAGCAAATTAATGTGACTTGTTTGCAGTAAAAGGAAAATAAGCTTTTGTCAAAGTAGGTGTAAGTATAAGTAGAAAGATAAGAAGAAAGTTATTATTCATTTATTCAAACGTTTGCACAAAAGAAAAACTAAATGTACAAAAGGCGAACTTAAAGCTATGTATAAGGCATTCTCTACTAGTCAACCTCAGGGCAAAGCACAAAAGATTTAAAACCGGTGCATTTAAAACCAAAGAAATCATTATCAAAGAAAATTGACCTATACACATACATACATTATTAGTTATTAATTTCGTTTACGTAGTACCACTGTATTTATCTTGTATGTAAATAAAGAATATTAAAATATATGTCAGGTCAGGGTATGTGTCAATGATGTACATAGAGATACATATTTCAATTACATAAGTATATAAATTATTAAAATTAGGTAGCAAAGGGCGTTCTCATCGCTAGGAAGCAATCTCTCCCAGACAATATTTCGTTAGCAGGAAGGTAGTGCAAACAAGTTAAGTTAAGAACCACCTTCCACCGGTTTGCGACCTACAATGCCAAGGATAGATGGACAGATACACAAGTTTCATCCCTAGTTATTATAAACAATAATAATAAAAACATGTGGGATGTTGAAACGACGATCATTGTCCCGATAGTCGTTTCAGCGAACGGTCTCATAGCGAAGAGTCTTGACCAACACCTTGAGAGACTCTCGCTAGGTGGTTGGATCAAGGGTCAGATGCAGAAGGCGGTGATCTTGGACACGGCGCGGATAGTCCGCCGGTCCCTCTCTCTGCGGCCCTGACCACCGGCAGCTTGGGCCCTGCCCCGCTGCTGGCGGCACCCTAGGTTAGGTTTTTTATAATTTGTTTATATGTATTTTGTATTGTTTTGTGTTTTTATATTTTACTTTTATATGCATATTATAAAAAACCTAACATAAGAAAAATAATAAATAAAGAGATAAAAACATTAATGTCAGTCAGACCAGTTGACCTTAATGTACCGTTCGGATCCAAACTACACCAGCATTACTGCTGCAGAATTGCAGCGCGACAATACTGCCGACTTGGTGCCACAAATTTCAAAAGTCCGGACAGCAGCCAGACAGACGAACCAGCAATGCAGACGTCAGGAATATCACGCAGCAATACCGCAGCAGAAACGCTGATGCAGTCTTAATCCGAACGGTTTGACAGGAGATTACACTCTGACTATAAGGTATTAAAGCTAGCTTAAACGTTTTCTACTAGAATGGAGACCAATGTTCTCGCCGCGAATCCAATATAAACCTCTCAAGTTTAGCACGTTTGTCGCGAATATCGCGAATCGGCTAATAGCTGCCAACGTCATGGAGTAGATGGCGCTCGTAGTCACGTTTAAGTGAAATAACCGCTTCTAGGTTGTTGTGATTTTTAAGGGTAAAACAAGAGGGTATACGCGCGAACGACAGTAAGAAAAGGAGGTTGTGTGCGAACAAAGCTACGGCAAGAGTGATATTTGCTTTAGGATCTATTCAAGGAGTTTCTAATGGTGTTATTAGAATAATGAGGTGTCTATTGTAGATTGTGACTAACATTCATTGTGATATCAGTATTCAGAGTGTCAACAGTGATCCGAGGGAATTGTTCATGGCTAATGTAAGTGAAGTTCAATCATAATTATACGAAGGGTTTCGTCCCAAGATATTAGTAATTTAGAATTATAGAACACATTGTAGTTACGAGAAAGTGTAACCACTCATCATATGAACTTAAGGTAAACTTAGTGTGCGGAAAGGGGTCGCTATAAGGGGAGGTTGGAGGCGACTATGAAGCCCAAGTAACCAGATGGATAATCAGGTTTAACTCATGTTATACGTAGGTAACAAAGTAGGACACCAGCAATGAATTATCGTCATCTCACTAACGTCCAGGCCTCGTATAGGTATGCAGTATGTTTACATATCGTTTTTCCAGTATCAGTAAAGGCATCAGCTCATTCAGTAAAGGCATCAGCTCATTCGATAGGTTAATAAGTATAGTGAGCTTGACGACAACGTTTTAGGAATAAGTAGTCCAAGATCGAAGCAATTCGTACAGTACGATATTCGGTTCCCGTATTCCCGAGATTGTCGGTGCGCTCGGGAATTTCCGTACTGCAGGACAGAATCACTTGCCGACAAGACACAACACTGAAAGAAATGCTTACATAAGATTTTTTTTATTTTTTTATTAGCCTACTTTGGTGTCCCACTGCTGGGCAAAGGCCTAGCTCCCTTCGTTTTCTCCACTCGACCCTGTCATCGGCATTTTCCCACAATTTGGGGTAGAATGCGTCCAATTCGTCCCGCCATCTTTAATAATGATTTCTAAGATGGCATATAGTATAAATATTGGGACTGGTTCCCCCATGACGGAATGTGACCTGCTCTCACTTTGTCCTATTAAAGTCTGAGCAAATTATTACCTTAGACCACATAATAAATAATAATACTACGTACAGAAGGCTCACTGTATAACTAAACCCCTGTTTAGGTATAGCAAACGGGCTTAAACGTTGCCGATTGGACATATTATATATAATGGGTAGTCAGCATTTTTGTTTTTGTTCCTGCGATGCAGTGTTTACTTGCTGAAGACATATTTGTATGCGACACCAGATCTGGTGACGGCCGCGCGACGCGGAGTGACACACGGGTGGTTAGACGGACAATATGTTTAGTGAACACCGGTATCCTTAAATGTCTTATAATGCATAGTCCATATGAGATAATCTATGTCCCGTGCATCACGAACAAGTCCTAAGCTTTAAAATGAAACGTCGTAAATGCCACATCATTTGAACGGAATTGCGACGTTTTGCCTGACATTCTGGAGTTAAAATGTGGTCAATATTTTATCGGTTCTAATACGAATGGGAGATTATATTATAGGTTCTGTTTAGAGACAGGTTCAGGCAGAGGCAGGATATACAATATACATGTCATTAGTTTTAACGTTATTTTGTTTCTTAAAACATAGATCAACTATTTAGGCACGTATTAAATGATTGAAGGACTCGATATTATCTTATTTTAATTACTCAAGCATGTCAGTAGTTCTTCTATATACCTATACAAAAAATGAAAACGGATTATATCGCGTATATTGAATTTATAATACATCCCGACGTTTCGAACCCTTTGCAGCGTTCGTGGTCAACGGGTGACTGAGGAAAAACTACAAAGTGCAAAAATACCCACATACTAAAATAATGAACCATAATAAACTATAAACTTTAAGGCATGTACATGTAGAATCAGTTCATAAGGCTAGTTATACAATACAACTATGAACCGAGAAGATTGAATTCCCTCCTAAATTGTAGGAGGGTATCCCAATATGGGACCGGCAAGAAACAGTTATATACTTATTATATTTCACCGTGTATAGTAGATTGTTAACCAAGGGATGAAAGGCACTCATTCCTGCCGAGGTAGTTTGGCGCTCGAACGCAGTGAGAGCGCCAATAGTCCGAGGCTGAAATGATGCCTTTCACCCGAGTTAAACACTCTACTTTTCATTTCGAATACGAGGAAAGTAAAATGTATGTGTTTTTTAAACATGACCAAGTATAAATTATAGTATTTCTTAAGGGTACTTTCAGTTAACAATTTAGGCAAAAGTATTGTTATTTATGGAATGGAGAGTCAAATATCAGAATGGAAATTGTATAACAAATCCATTTTAACTCAAATTTCAATTGCTTATCGTAAAAAAAATCAAAAAATCGCACTTCGAACGTAAAATGCTCTAGTGCAGACACGTATCACTTTCTGCACACCTTTTAGAACAACAAGGACCCTCTTTCAGAGCATGAGAAATGAAAAGTATATTAACTAATTAGTAAAAAAATATTTTTTTATTTCGTCTCATTACTCGATTACTTGAGCTTAAAAAAACTTTATATAAATACTATATCTTTATAGTGATAATGCAATAAAGGTACCATCGAGCTGATACACAGTAAGATACAGAAACTCCACGTACAGTCAGGGATAAAAGTTTGTATCAAAAACTAAATTTTTCACAAATAAATTATAATCTTACCTTACCCAAGGAAATCGTTTTGTTTTATGACTTAAGCCAGAACTAGCCCAAGTATCTCCTAGCCTAATCCTCCGGTTACAGAAGCTAAGCTAAATTCCACACAGCTCCGTTTTAGTTACCGACCATGAGCGTGTTCTGCGACGGCAAACACTGTCCGATACGACACGTCTCCGTAATATCACGTTACGTCAAAAAGCCAGAGAAGGCAACATACGACTTCGATTTGAATCAGACCGCGCCATGTTCTGAGACAACGGCAAACAATGGTCGTTCCGCCACGTGTCCGTAGTCTCACGTTACGGCAGAGGGTCATTGTACAAAAATCTTATTCCCCTGACCATACCTATTAGCTCATTCCTAGGAGATGCCTCTAATTAACGAATTCTCTTATAATTATATTTTAATATTGTCTTCGGTTACCGCGATATTTACTCATGAAATAAAACTATGAAAACGGATTATATCGCGTATATTGAATTTATAATACATCCCGACGTTTCGAACCCTTTACAGCGTTCGTGGTGTGTCACCCGTTGACCACGAACGCTGTAAAGGGTTCGAAACGTCGGGATGTATTATAAATTCAATATACGCGATATAATCCGTTTTCATAGTTTTATTTCATAATTATATTTTGTTTTGTAAAATTAAGTCGTGCCTCAATAAAAAATGGAAATCCAATCTATTCATTTCATTTTTGATGACTGTGTAACCCGTGCCAAGTCCCATCGATAACCAAGACTGTTTAGCGGAATCTCCTGGGAATTTACGAATAGGTATAGCCAGGGAATGAGATTGCTGAAGAATTACCCCAGAACGTTGCTGGAGTCAGATGAATTTCACACAGCCCTGTTATAGCTACCGACCGCCAATGTGTTATTCAACGGCAAGCAGTGTTCATTACGACATGTTTCTACAATCTCACGTTACGTCATGATGTAGCTGAAGTCAGACAAATTCCACACAGCTTTGTTACTGCGGAAACATAGACGTTCTCCGTCAGCTACCAAATATCATTATTAGTCTCGTGTGATAATGGAGACGCACCCATCTGTTGTCTTAAGCAAATCGCCCGCCTAGACCGCGATCTGTTTGTGGTTCTGACGCCATGGTTTCGATTCGATTTGCTACTCAATTGTGGCCAAATCTACTTGAACATTTTAGGGAATTACATCAAAGTTTAAAGTGAACTTTAAAGGCAGTGAATATGAGTCAATTTGTATAGAATTTACATGCAGTCTTTTTTCTTCCTGCCCTTATCCCACGTTATGTGGGGTCGGCACAACATGTTTTTCTCTTCCATTCTCCTCTATCTTTCGTCACCTCAGCACTCACTCCTTTCTTTCTCATATCCTCTTTCACACAATCCATTCATCGTATTTTGGGTCTACCATTTGCTCTCCGTCCATCAACATTGATCCCTAACATTCTGTTGCCTATATGGCATTCATCCCTCCACATCACATTCCCATATCACGCTAACCTACTACTTCTTATCTTCTCCGTTACTGGTGCTACTTTCAAACTTCCTCTAATATACTCATTAGAGTTTACATGCAGTGAGCAAAGCTAACCGCGCCGAGGTGTCTAACCTAATATTTCGTTTTCTATGACAGGTGATCGGTGATTACTGATTACGTGATGCTTTCTACTTAAAGAAAAAAATGTGTCGGACGCTTCGACCCGGACCCGGACCGTTCGAGCGTTAATATAACCGAAGAATAAAGGATATTCTTATAAATTTAATACAAATACTCGACTCGATTCTTTTTTAATAACTTTCATGACATAAAATAATGCTCTTGCAAAATAAGATGTCACAAACAGTAAAAGATAATATATTTGGCATCTAAAAATAAGGGTTCAAAAAACCTTTATAAATGTGTTGCAGAAAGTAGTAACAGTAAGCAATACAGTAATGTTAAGATTCCGATAAATTAAGAACCTCCTTTTTTGAAGTCGGTTAAAATATAACAATCAGTGTAGGAACAGAGTTCTGAACAAACAACGCATTAATCTGAAGCCTGATCTCAAGCGAGAACAAGTGCCTAAGGAATAATAACAAACAAGATAAGGATAAGTAGTTCACTTGAGATAAAAGATGTAATAAACAAGCTATATATATGGGCAAATATTTATTAGCTACATTATTACTACAAATTTACTTATAAATACTGTGGCGTCTGCCGCGAATGCAGAAGAAGCTGGTTCAATCCCAGCCCTGGGCACCGGAAGCTTTGGTCACTTTTTCTTTCGTACCTATATGATATCTATTATAGTTGATAGCTTAGCATAGAGCAAAATATGTTATTTGAAATTATTTATCATAATGCGTCAAAAATTAAGTACCTATAAGTATGTAGGTACTTGCTTATTAATCTTAGTTGGTATAAGTACTGTTAACTCCACTAGGTAACTTTAGTCCACAACTTTCAACTATGGTTCGAATTCAAGTTCCAATAAAATAATAAATTAACAATTTTCAAATTATGTTGAGTATCCAATATAGAAAAAGCATTAGTTTATCTAAGCAATCAAATAAATGTAGCGAGTACAAATCAAAGACGCTCAATAATAATCAACTTTAAAAACTGGGCCATAGGTTGTATTATAGGACTATAGATACCTGAGTTTACGGTACATAAAATTGTAAAAATATAATTATCAATTTCAAAGTATACCGTTGATATTTTTTCCCAAAATACTTGGTATTTAATGTCATTAACGGATTTAACGCATTTTTTTTATTATTTTACCTTTTCTCCGACGTTTCAGCTAGGTTGTACTAGCTGTGGTCACGGAAGACTGACGTCCCAGCAAAATGTCAATTGAGATATTGGTAAACAACACTAAACTACCCGACATAATTATAATATATGAAAATATAATAATATTGTATGAAATGTTGACTTACCATGTAATGATCATATTACGTTATGGTTAATGAATAAACTAAACTAAACTAAACACTAACCCGACATTAGTGCAACCAACCTAGCTGAAACGTCGGAAAAAAGGTAAAATAATGAAATTTAATCGCGTTAGACCCGTTAATTACAAAACGCGAGTTTAAATTGTTATACTTGGTATTTTTCTGAAATACCGGTAACATAAAATAAGTATACAAATACATTTTTCCCATACCCTGTCCATGTAACACAACTTGTAGGTATGTCGATGTTATCGAGCGATCTGCATTAGCATACCGCAGTGGTCAGCCATGCGTTATGCGAGCCTTGTGTCGGGTTCGTTCCCCGGCGTACCACCCCTATTCGTCTCGGAATTTTAGTTTTAAGGATGACTCATGTTAGACCGGGCCGTGTCCGGGCCGGAGCTTACGGCGCTTACGTTTCTATGACATGACAGGTGATCACGTGGTGCTTTCCATAGAAAACGAAGCGCCGGAAGCTCCGGCTCGGACACGGCCCGGTCTAACGTGAGTCATCCTTTATCTAGTGTCAGTATGAAAATGTAAAATTGGGACCTAGCAAAAGCGTTTGACCAATTGGTACATCGGTGGACTTATGCAAGTTGCTTTTTGTAATAAGATTCACCGATGTATAGCTAGGAGTGTTGCTGTTTGTACAGTCGCCATCAGATATATCGGAGCGGGCAAGGTGCTCACAAATATTTGAACACGCACTCTAACGCCTTGGCAATAGAGGCGTGTTCAGATATTTGTGAGCGCCTTGGCCGCTCCGATATATCTGATGGCGAATGTACTGCGGTCATCCGGGATTTTTTTATAACATCACTTTGTCCCACATGGCTAACTATATCAGTATGAAAATGTGAAATTGGGACCTGCTAAAGGCGTTTGACCAATTGGTACCGCGGTCATCCGTAAAACTTGCCATCTTACGGACTTCTGCATATTACATAAATAAATAAATAGTGTTTTCTGTTTTCTGCATATTACATAAATAAATAAATAAACCATTCCTAATAAATAAATAATCATTTCGAATCAAAATTAATCCCACGTTGTTTTATCATTCGTGTAGACTTGTGTGTAATAATCTTTAGAAATAAACGTTTTACATAATTCTTAAATTTATTAATTAATAATTATATGGTTTGGAAGTTTATGGTTTTGATGTCACATGTTTGAATTGGCCTTCCAGCCTTAATACACTTGAGTGCCACAACGCGACAGCCATACGGGGCCCTAGCACGCTCGGCTGCGCCCGCGCGGAGCGTGCTAGCACGGCCGGCTCGATTGAATTAATAGCGAAGGGTGCGCGTTCAGCCTGAGGGCATGTTTACTATGTTGCTATGACTTGCCTACGTGGTTTATTTTTATTTAGATAGGATTTGCATATTAAATTGAGGTATTAGAAGTAAGACTCTTAATTGTAGAAAACACATGGAATACCTATATTATTTGTTAAGTAGAGACAAATTTATTAATTTAAGAGATATCTAAACCATTGAATGGATGAGAAAGCTGTGAAAAAAGTATACAATTAAAGTCAAAATTGTTTCAGCAACAATTATTTATTTGTCAATTTTCTTTCATTTCCTGGTAAAAAACGAATTTTGGTGAATAAATAATTAGACAAATAAATAATTGTAGCTGAAACAATTTTAACTGACTTTATATATGAAATAAAACTATGAAAACGGACGGTGTAGGGCCAAGGAGCCGGCGTAGTTTTTATCGCGTATATATATATAATATCTTTACTTGAAAATAATTGTAGTGTATAACTAGCCTTATGAACCGATTTTGCATGTACAACCAGCCTTAAAGTTTATTTTATTTTATTTTATTTTGGTATATAATATACGCGATATAATTCGTTTTCATAGTTTTATTTCATGAGTAACTATCGCGGTAACCGAAGACAATATTATGATTTTGTATACTTTTTTCACAGCTCTCTCATCCACTCAAAGGTTTACTCGAAGATATAGTACCTTATTATCTTATCGGTATCTTAAATTGATAAGTTTGCCTCTACCTAACAAATTGTAATATAAATTGTATCCTGGCAGGGTCGCCATGAAGTGTAGGGCGTTGAGGGTTGAAACGACAACTCCAGACTCGAGAATATACTGTCCTTTATTAAGAGTCTTACTACTAATTTATTATGTCAATTAAAATATCGTCTTGAAAAGTCACGTAAGTACTAGAACGGAATTAACACTCAAAAACAATTCTAAAATCGTTGATTCATTGCTTTTGAGGTGCCTAGACGTATTTTAATTATTATATATTTTTTCTATTTTGTACGTAATCAAAGGTTTTGTTTGTGCTTACAAGAACTATTAAAATTAACTATAAATACCTTATTATTTCAGAATTTGACTGAAGCCGCTAGTAATCCTTAATCTGGAAGAAAAATAAAACCAAATTAAACTAGCACATTAACAAAAAGAATTTCAATGATATTTCTAGCATTTTGAGTACAGTATTTTGTAAATTATTTATTAACTTATGGTTTTTGAAATAGACTTTTTGCATATTATTAAATACATCTAATGTATTAACAAGTCAAATTAAGAGCACTATGGAGGACGGCTTGTCCAAACAAACGTAGTCCCCATTTTCTTTTCTGGATATTGAAATACCTAATGGAAAATATTTTTACACAATATGATGTATATTACCCAAAGGTGCCCCTTCGTTAGATTTTTCTCGATTACTATTATAACTTATAAGATTTAAATAATAAAAATTGTATTAAACACTCAAATAAATTCCCTTGCCAGCATTGAAACCCGGCAGATTCGTCGGTACCGACTTCAAAACTTCAAACTTCAACATTTATTCAGCAAATAGGCCACAGGGGCACTTTTACACGTCAACATTGAATTTACTAAGCTAGGAGACCGTCAAAATAAATAAAATGCAATACAAAAATAAAACCTATAGGTTCGCAAACTTAAGGGAATCTAAAGCTAAATATAATCACACTTTTCAGTATCATACCTTACTTAGGCTACTCAGCAAGCTTCTACACGATACTTGACTGAAAACCTCCCTATGTATACCTACATGATATTGACCGTATATTACCAGTAAACAAACACGTGTCTAAACACAAGTCTCCCAATTCATTTAGGATTCCTCCACGTGTCTCCTATCTCCCCCAATCAGCGCTCGTGACTATAATAAATTATACATTTTAATATTCCGCCCGGGGAAATTATTTTATTACAACTTAATTAAATAACAAATGGTGCGTTGTTGAAATTGAAAACACATCGCGCAGTTTGTTAGGTTAATTTTAATTGTTTAATTACATATTACCAAAGATAGATATAATTCCCTAATAGATGGATACAGTCTAAGGAAAAAACGTACCTCGAAAATTAAGAAAATTTGATTCTCGTTCAGAGGGCGCTACTAGCTTTGGCCTACTGTCGTATAGATGGCGTTGACGGTTTCGTTTGTTATTTAACAATTTTAACGCATATCAGTGAAAGGACATGGGTCAAAATCATAAAAATAATTAATGCAAATAAAAAAAAAACATTTATCCATATTTAAATACATTTTATCGTATTTTTATAAATATTCATTTTTAGTTTTAAAGTGTGTCGACAGATGGCAGTGAATTTACTGGGGTTACAAAATTTACTATGACAGTACCGCTCTAGTATAAGTTACTCTATGATATTACTTAGTTTTGTCTGGGTTTGGCTTTCTCTTGTGAAACAATGTTTCATTTTTCGATATAGCATTTCGAAACAATATATGTATTAGGTTATAATTTTGTCATTGACATAAAATACTAGGACATCCCTAACTGTCATCTTCTTCTTCCTACCTATATGCCACATTATGTGGGGTCGGCACAACATGTTTTTCTATTCTATCTTTCATTCTCCTCTATCTTTCGTCAGCTCAGCACTCACACCTTTCTTTCTTATATCCTCTTTCACACAATCTATCGCTTTTTGGGTCTACCATCCGCTCTCCGTTCATCAACATCCATCCCTAACATTATTTAGTCTACTATGACATCTCTTACTGTCATACTTATACACAGAGTCAGACCAAGCCAAGTTGGCAGCGATCTTATTATTATTTTAAACGTCAAACTTCTTTGAAATTATGACGTTTACTTAACACTTGCATCGTCTGAGATATCAAAACCGCTGCCAACTTAGCTTGGTCTGACTCTTACTGTTTTAAAGGTAAAACAAAATAGAAATCGTTGCAAAACCCAACGTCAAGAAACAGCTTAATAAGCAACGGAATTTTATTAAAATGAAATAAAATTAATTTAAATGCTAATAAGGTTGAATCCAAGCTTCTGATGTAGTGCGCTCAGGGGACCCGCGAAACGGATTGCCTGGCTGGGAGACTGTATTCCGTATTTTACACGGATAAATCTGGTATCTATTCTTAGATTTAAGTTTATTTAAATATTTTACTTTTTAGCCCTCAAAGGCAGTGACATAATTTTAAGGGTCCCCGGCAAGCTCGGTTCTCCATACAAACGTAGTTACGCTCTCATTAAACGAGTAGCTAGTTTTCTCTGAAACTTTGTACTTACAATAAGATAAGGTATATCTATATCTGTAATTAGTTCATGGAGCTTCAGATACCATAGTTAAATAAATACAGCGAATTTGTTTTTCATACAAAACTTGTTTTTGCTCTATTTCGTTTGTTTTATAAACTGGAGCTATATAACCTAATTACAGACCTAGATATACCTGATGTCATTGCATGTGCAAAGTTTCATTACAATTCTACACGTAGTTTTAAAGTGAGAACGAAACTCCGTTTGTATGGGAATGTGAAATTCGGCCGAGCTTGCCGGGGACTCTTAAAACTGGAGAAGAAAAAATATTTTTTTTTTACGATTTGGTTACTTAACGGTTGTCTGTAAATAACGCTTTTTAGCGAAAAGACCGCCTGTTGTTTACCTCTATTTATTTTAATTACTGTATACTCTGTATTATTTTGTTTTATTGATTTGTGTACTTATTTGTTATTGTATTTATTGGTAAGCGCGGACGTGGCAGGCCCAGGCGGAGATGGCGTGACGACTTAGACACCTTCACTAATAACTGGCCGGAAACAGCTCAACAACGGGAGTCATGGAAATCAAAGGGAGAGGCCTTTGCCCAGCAGTGGGACACTACAGGCTATTAATTAATTTATTGGTAACAATTGCAGCACTTTGGTGCACTGAAAAAAATATTTATTACGTAGAGTTCAACTCATTTTGCTCAATATCCTATAAAACGATTTTGTAACAAGTATGTAACACAGTCCCATTTTTGTGTAAGTAGCTAAGTAGTAACTAAATATTTTGTTACTGCTTGCAAGATATTTCTTTTAGTGTGTGTAATTTGAATTTAGATTAAGTATTATAGAATAAGATAATATGGAGAATTTCAATAAATATACATGGAACTAATCTGTTGATGTAGCCTGAAAGTGGCCATAGGAACTTAAGTATCGGCAAAACATTATGGAGTTGAAATTACCGTAAAATAAGTCTTTATTTAAATTATTTGCTGTGCAAGAATGGAACAACAGGATTATTCTTAAAAGTTTAGAATTTTAATAACAAAACTTCCGTGAGACACAGACATATTAAACATATTAAAAACGGGTCACTCACGTATAAGTCGAAAACGCTCGACATGTTTCACTCCGTACCGAGGAGCGATAAGTTTAGAATTCTCATACAACCCTAAGATTACTAAGATTTATTTAATTACCTAACCCCCATAAAAAGATGATATCCAAGTCTCCTGCCATTGCTAAGGCTACGAAAGGTTTTACGGCCCCCAGATCTCGGCAGGCTTGTTTCAAATTTATGGGCCCTATTTGGATTAGGGCTTTCTCATACTGAGATGTTTTATAAGGTCTTTTACTGATATTTTATACGGCTATTACAGTTTAAAGACCTTTTGTGGAGCTCAGAGTTTTAATTGGTTGTTAATTCTAGCTCCGCAAAATTTTGGAGCATTAATTTTAAATTGGCCTTTAATATGACGTTAGAAATGTATTTAGCTTATAAAGGCACCTTAGATACAGTTATTTTAAATTAAATTACGAAATTATAATTGAAAAATACGGGTTGAAAAATTGTTGTTTTCACCTAACTAGATCTACCGGTCATCATGTATCGCTCTTGGCGGGCATATTTAATATGTAAACCTTTGCAATGTATCCTTGATCATAATAGGCAAGGGCCTGAGACTCTTTGATAGAGAAATATAGTCTCATTGCGATTCCTATAAGAGGAAAGAGAAAATATAGTGCCATGCTTTGTCCTTATAACCGACCGGGTGGAATCCTAGGTAGGAGGCGATAGCGAAATACCGAAATTTATAAGTGAAAGAGAAAAAATCCTATGCTGCCCAAATTTTATTTCTCTTACCCCCGGTCGCTCGGTGGCGCGTCTACAACTACTTGTATATTTATACTATCGGCGCGATTCGGCAAATGAATTAGAGATTCATTAGATATGAAATAGTAAAGATATGTGACATCCCACGGGTAAAGGTATTTTATGGCGGTTGGCGCTTACGCTATTATTAACTCCGCTCCAATTAATATTGGATGGCGCTTACGTCGCATAGCGCCGCAATAATTTGCCGAGCTATGCGACGTAAGCGCCAGCCGCCATAAGGTACCTTTTGCCGTGGAACGTCACATATCTTAACTATTTCATATCTAACGAATCTCTAATTCATTTCCCGAATCGCGTCGTATGTCTATGATAAATAGGTATCAGAGAAGTGAACGGAAAAATAGGAACTATTGTATTATTTCGCCTATTCAGTGGTGATGTTTAGTCGGGCGTTATGTCCGTAGTTATTGCTCCAATTAAATTGTGTTCACACTACGGTTTTTTAAATACAAGCGAATGTGAAAAAATAAAGAATGAGCTTTTTTTAATCATGGTTCATTTGGTAAATTTGTAGCAAAGCAGCAGTTGTTACTTATTTTCGTAAACAAGCATTAGAACAATCCAGGGTAGGTAGTTTGAAATTTCGCCTCTAAGCTTTTCAGGTTAAGGGAACAGGAAATATAGTCTGATTCCTTCGTTTGTAAGTTTTCCTCCATTATAGGAAGAAACACACAATACTACTTTATTTACTTTACTTTAACACAATAGACTTTCACACACTTACCACGGACACCGACACCGTTCTTATCAGACATCACACGTGCGAAGTTCCGCAATTAATGCTAAAAAGTTTGTTGATTTTATCTAGACATGATTATAGTCCGCTTGATACGTGAACCAAATAGGCTTATTTTATGGTGCAATTGATTTCCGGCCTGATTCAAACTTTAAAGGGGCCCACTGACTATCAGTCCGCCGGACGATATCGGTCTGTCAGTTAGAACAAAGATTTGACAGTTCCGAACAACTGACAGGCCCAAATCGTCCGGCGGACTGATAGTCAGTGGGCCCCTTAAGATAGGTACGTCAAAAATTTGCTAGATACGACATGGATCGGATATGTCAATGTCAAAATAAAAGTGACGTGTTTCTTCAAACAGAAACGTCACTTTATACGGACATATACGATATGGATCGTATCATTAGAAAATTTTTGACGTATCTTAAAGTTCGAATCAGGCCGTGTGGTTATTCACAAGGGGTCCACTGACTATCAGTCCGCCGGACGATATCGGCCTGTCAGTTGTTCGGAACTGTCAAATTTTTGTTCTTACTGACAGGCCGATATCGTCCGGCGGACTGATAGTCAGTGGACCGCTTAATAATATTTGCATCATCTTTAGTAATTACGAGAATTAAGAGATCAACTTAGAACTATGAAATTTTCAAATAAATTTATCTAAATAGCCTATAAAATGAGCTACTTATCTCATAATGCTTGCCTTAACATTCTAGAAGGAAAAATTGAAAAGACAAGAGGCAGTGGAAAGCCTAGAATCACATACCTGAGCCAAGTAAAAGAGAATGCATCGTACGAGCAAATCAAAAGACTGGCTCAGGAAAGAAAGGACTGGCAATTACTCCACCGACAAGAGCAAAGCTCTTAAGTGATGATGATGATGATCTCATAATGTCTAAATAAGATAGGGAAGTAATATGCATGTACAGCGTTTTGTTAGAGTACTACTCTCGTAAAGAAAATAATAAAGCAACGTCCAGAACACATTCATTATTTTTTGATATTTTAGTTAAATAAAAAAAATCTCCCATACCA
Organism: Cydia strobilella; assembly: GCF_947568885.1. NCBI lineage: Eukaryota > Metazoa > Arthropoda > Insecta > Lepidoptera > Tortricidae > Cydia > Cydia strobilella. The sequence goes on from NC_086044.1 coordinate 20,669,916, forward strand.
GTATTTACTTTAAATAAGATACTACTCGTTACTGTTTCGTTTAACTTCAGAACATCTTAATCAATGTTAAACCACACCTTTATCCGGAATTAAGTGAATTGCACTCTAAACTATGTACTTAACACAAACTGCAAGCAAACTTCAGAATGTACAAGTTTCGATGCAATCTCTAAAGACATTGCCAGTGATTGACTAAACCAATTAAGAAGAGCCGTGGAACACCCTTTAATTCTCCCGCTGGGGCTTGTTTTTGGGTATGCTAAGGAGGAGGGGAAGTTCTTCATTAACTGGTAGGACTACCCTAACGAGGTTGGGATACCATCAAGTTTTAGAATATGCATCCTATAAACATTATGCTAAAGCTATAGGAAACATGTTTCTTGGAAAAGTAGTAGAGAATTGGGGTACTCTTTAGTATATACGACATTGGGGACCTTTTACATCTCCAAATGTATAAATCTATACATCGCTGGATACCTAACTGCCTAGCCAGGGTGACAATCGTTTGCGCTACGATAATGATAAACGCTTTGTGTCTCTATCACTCTTCCATGTTAGTGTGACAGTGACAGTTACGTTTCGTTCGCTACGGAGCGTAACGATTGGAGCTGACTACGCACCCTGTTATAAATATTGTAGTAAATTATTTAAAACAATATGTGAATTATTTTGGGATTGTTATAATTGTAATAATTACTCAGGTAATGTTGTATTCATAATTATTGCTGTATTTTACATGCCACTGTAAATGCTGTATTAACTTGTGAGAGGCCACTGAATAAATTTTTGAACTTTGTATTACGTGCGATAACTGATAAGGCTATTTGCGAAGTTTTGAGGGTCATTAAGGAAGTTCCGAGATAGAGGCCGTGACGGTGAGAATTGTGGTCGGAGCCAAATGTGGCGTGAGCGCTAGTGACAATGGACTATGGAGCGGCCTAAAGTCAAGTTTAGACAAGTTGCTAGTGTGACTAGTGTGAAATTGTGTTTGCATCTCGCGCTCCGCTGTTGGTAGAGTAGTGTTAAAGAAATAAGGCAGTTGGCAGTAGTTGACGACTGTTTTAGAAATATAACTGAAGGTACACAGTTTTGAATGATTCACGATTAGTTTCACTAGATTTTGGGCCAGTTGCACCATCCGCACTTGACTGATCAATGTAACCCGGCGCGCCGCGGCAGTTTACTATGAAACTTTCCATACAATAAAATTTAGCGAACTCTTTAACGATGACAAACAGTTTGATACAACCGACCCTTATATTGACCAGGATTATTATTACCTTTTGTGTACAATACAAAAGGTAATCAAGGTCCACATCCCGGTCAAACTAAGTCTAAAAAACTGAAGGTGACGTTCGGATGTCAATTGCAGCTGCAATATCTGTCATATTCCGAACCATAAAGCATATACTGCCTATAGTTTTTTTAAACGGGTGAATGCCATGATGATGTGTCGCAAATATCTGTGAAATGGAAATTAAAAAAAAACCGGCCAAGTGCGAGTCGGACTCGCGCACCGAGGGTTCCGTACTTTTTAGTATTTGTTGTTATAGCGGCAATAGAAATACATCATATGTGAAAATTTCAACTGTCTAGCTATCACGGTTCAAGAGATATAGCCTGGTGACAGACAGACAGACGGACAGACGGACGGACAGACGGACAGCGGAGTCTTAGTAATAGGGTCCCGTTTTTACCCTTTGGGTACGGAACCCTAAAAAGAGCACTTTGCCGGCCTAGGCATGCAATTTTGTATGAAATTTCATTAAAAACCTCTCGTCTAGCCGCGCCTGAAACGTGATACTTCGCAGCCTATCCTAAGTGTAAATTTCATTCAATAGCGTGCTTTGTTAGTTACTTGGCGTTATAAGTAAATTATTGTATTGTATTGTGGTTAACCTCTAGCCGCCCAGAGACCTATGAAAAGGTCTCCTGTTCCGTTCTAATTTGAATCTTTGTTTTGACAAAATTGCATTTGTCTTGGCATTGACGTCTATATTTTATTTTTTTATTCCGTAGACTAAAATGACATTTCATGTGGTACTAAGAAATGTCTTGTGTGTCTAACATGAAACGTCATTTTAGTCTACGGAATAAAAAAAACAGACCTTAGATAGATAGATAGATAGATAATAGTTTATTCATCAACACATGGTAATAGACACATTTAAAATATACATAATGTACACAATATCTGTACTACTAACAAGTGCGACTAGTCAGGAAATTATTGGACTAAGGTGCATGCATGACATAATTTGTAACATTTACATTTCATTGATTCACTTATCTTGTACAAAGACGGCTAGAGGATTTATTGAGGCTGGTTCGTGTGTGTGATTTCAGTTCTCTACATAATTACTCTTATTTTGAATAGCTATAAAATAAACGCAACATAATTTCGCATGATTCGCCCAGTAATTTGCAAGTCTATTGACCCAGTTTCTGAAGCACTCAGGAAATATTTCACGTTCTACATACTCATGCCCACGCTACGTGCGTAGCGTGGAAATGAGCCTGGTTTTTTTAATACTTTTTTCCCGGTTAAGCATTTGAAGAGTTAATTTGCAAGCTTGGTAATGGGTTTCAGTTGCAATTATAATTTGAGGGTTGAATAGGCTAGGATTTCAAATAAAGAGCAGCTATTTCGTTTTTATTTTATTTTAAAATGCAATTCTAGACACTTAAATGTAGTTTTCTATTCCGTCGGCTGATAAAACGTTTGTGCCTTATCCATTTTTGAGCAAAATCGTTTTTTAACGATACCTAAAATAACAAAATATATGATATAAAATGGACACTAATCGGTTTTTGAAAAAACGTATTTTTCAAAAATGTGCCATATGCTCATTTTACTATAGGATAATTATACTCTGTTAACAGAAAATTATCACAAAAGTTTGACATCCAAAACTATTATGTTATGTAATTCATTGTACTTTTAACATTTACTCATCAAAACGGATATGGCAATAACAAAAATGCTTTTATTTCATGATTACCACTATATTCAAATTATTGTACGAACTCTTCAGGAACCTGCATTCTATATAGATCCAACCAATTTACCTTATATAAATTAATCGCGAAGCGTCTGGTTGACGTAACTGGTGACCGAAGAGCTGGCGATGGCGGCTTCCTCGCACAACGTATCAGCATTGCGATACAGCGAGGAAATGCCGCCAGCATCCTTGGTACAATGCCTCAAGGGCCTATTTTAGATTTAAGCTAGTTATTAATTTCGTTTACGTAGTACCACTGTATATATCTTGTATGTAAATAAAGAGAATTTATCAAAAAAAAAATTTGAGATTTTCACAAAAAAATATATATATAAATCTAGTGAGATTTCTAATCTCTTTATTCACTAGATCCAACATCGGAAGTTCGGAACTTTTTATAGCAGTAAGTAGGTCTTTTTGATATAATGAATGGATCTAGTGGGAATTGTTTTTATCGGAAGAGACAATTTTAATATGTATCAATCTGATTAGAGAAGTATGGGCACTGTGAATGACATCTCGCTTTGTGTGGTAGGGCACAGGACAGCGGATGTCATTCCAGATCTAGAGCAGAGCCCAACTGGGGAGGTACCTCCACCTTACAGAAAACCGCAGCCAAATAACACTAGACCCTACCAATAGTGTTGTGTTCCTGCCGGTGAGTAAGGTTGCCAGAGCTCGAGGGAGAGGAGTGTTAGGGTCGGCAACGCGCATGTAACTCCTCTGGAGTTGCAGGCGTACATAGGCTACGGAGACTGCTTAACATCAGGCGGGCCGTATGCTTGTTTGCCACGGACGTAGTATAAAAAAAAAGAAGTCGCCAGCATCCTGTTGAGATAAGGCCAGTTCGTGACACTTTCTGCTTTCTGTTGCTAATTTTCACTTTTGTATTTGCGTTTACAATTAAAGTATTTCAACTTCTAATACCACGCGCGGGCAGTGCACGACGCACAACCGCCGCGGACACTCGTGCCTGAGGAAGGATTCCCAAAGAATCCGAAACATGTCGCCAAAAGCGACTAAAAATAATAGTGAGTAAAAACCGTACTGATAAATATTTTGAAATATGTCTCACGATAGTTTAAGTTCTAATACCTATTTTGGTATGATACAAAGCTTAGAAAATATACTTACCATAAACTATTACTAACTAACGTATAGCATAATTGTTACGAGTCGAGTCGAGTCGAGTTTTAGTTATTAGATCAGTATCATATTATATTAGAAACAGATCTAATAACTAAATCTCGAATTTGCCTGTTAAAGCCAAACAGTCTGCCACCCGACAAGATCCCGAGAAGACCGTACGCGCCTGGGGCGAGTCGGGTAATTTTTACCCGGTTATTATTTCGCGGGAACAATGGCGCATCTGCAGTAATGGGTGGGTTTGTTGCAACTGCTAAATGGTTATCTTGGGCTCGAGGGCTACTTGTAAGGAGGTGGTGTAAGGCATAAGCTGAAGCGGGTTGTTATAAACCAAAATAAATGTAACGAGTAGAATCAGGCCTTACTTTGCGGAAATCCATATTAATTAATACAAAAATATTACTTTGCTAATCCGTGAAAAGATAACGTAGTCAATCAGTGCTAATCCGTTATACTTACTTGCGTTTTTTTTTACATGCGATTAATGTTAAGCAAAATAATATTTTTCTATTCATCATCATCATCATCATGTCAGCCGATAGACGTCCACTGCTGGACGTAGGCCTCCCCCAAGGCTCGCCACTCCGACTGATCCTGTGCCTCTCGCATCCACCGAATTCCCGCGACCTTCACCAGGTTGTGGCTCCATCTCGTTGGAGGCCTACCGGCCGGCTTTTCTGTTAATCTAAATAAATGTCATATACTAAAAAAACCGGACAAGTGCGAGTCGGACTCGCCCATCGAGGGTTCCGTACTTTTTAGTATTTGTTGTTATAGCGGCAACAAAAATACATCATCTGTGAAAATTTCAACTGTCTAGCTGTCACGGTTCATGAGATACAGCCTGGTGACATACAGACTGACAGCGGAGTCTTAGTAATAGGGTCCCGTTTTTACCCTCTGGGTACGGAACCCTAAAAAGCGACCAAGGCCTCCAGTGCCTAGGGCTGAAATCGAACCAGTGTCTTCTGCTATAGCGGCAGGTGCGTAAACCCCTCGTCCACCAGGCCAGGCGGCATAGGTCGAATTTTTCCAAGTTCTGACGACCTATTAGGTGAAGGTGTAGTAGGTCTGGCCTTGTCGGTTCGGTAGTGACCCCGTCTATGAAGCCGGTGGTCCTGGGTTCGAATCCCGGCATATTCTCAAGCATTGCTAGCAATCACTCAGCTGCTAGTATTTAACGTATCTAAATACGGGCGTAAATATCCTCCAAACGCACTACGCTTTTGACTTGACTTCGTAATGGTTGCGCACCTCTGGCCCGGCTACTTTTCGCCTCCATTGTCGGATCCGGCTCTGTATTCCCAGCGGTTGCCAACCGTTCGACTCAGGCTAACCAGATAGCTGTGACCGCTAGATCAAATTTGCTTCCTGTTTTCTGTTTCGCGGACTGAGTGGCGCAAATTCATTGTGAAGGGTCGCAAGTTTTGTGATGAAGAGGCAATAGTGACGATAAGGCGTTTCAGTACCGTTTTCCGCAAACTTCACTTGTCAGGCCTGCGGTAGACCATATGGTCTCGCATCGGTCTTTTCAGCCATCAAAAAATGTGTATCTCCGGTGTTACACCTTAAATCGTCTGCAATAGACGATAAGGCTAATGATGATGATGATAAAGTAACAGTACTCAACCTGCAGTTCGCCGGGCCTTCATAGGTGGTATAGATTCATTACATAAACTTGCCATCCGAACGTCACCTTTAAGCAAATTAATTTTGTTGTCATAAAAAAGTTCCACCAGATCCTCCGCACCGCTCTTGACTCCAGTTCACATGGCTCTCCACACCGCCAAAGACAGAAACAGATGGAGAAAGATCGTAAGAGAGAAAGTGATACAAACGGGAGGTCACGACCCTCAATATTGAGGGATACGACGCAAGGAGGAGGAAAAAAATTCAGTGATCTTATTACACTGGTGTAATCAGTCGAGCACTCTTTGCATATACAGAACAACCAACCCGGCAGCAGATCGCTCGTGAATAATTAAAATACATGCTTTACATTTTGTATTAAGGTTTTTTTCGCATGAAAATACGGCCGGATTTAAAATATGAGCGATCGTGAAAATTATAAGGTAAATGTCACTGAAAGGCATCGACGCATTTCCTTTAGTAATTATTAAACCGTACCTAACTATTTATAATTCGAAAAAACATTTGAGTTGAATATAACAGTAACAGAAAAAGTAAGGGCAAATCACCTAGCATGGTACGGGTGTGTGATGCGGAGGGATGAAAGTCATGTGATGAGAAAGGTATTAAGAATGAATGTGGAGGGAAGTACGAGGAGAGGAAAACCGAGGAAAAGGTGGATGGACTGTGTGAAAGATGATATGAAACTAACGCAAGTGAATGATGAGATGACGGGTGACAGAGATGTATGGATGAAAAAGACATGCTGCGCCGACCCCAAGTGAAAGGGATTTTCGGTTGAACTTCCAAATGGCGAAGTTTCAGTAATTTATTTACTTATTAATTAGCAGTAATAGCTTAGCAATTAAAGCAGAATGAGTCTTTAATAAATTCATTTATTTACATACAAGATATATACAGTGGTACTACGTAAACGAAATTAATAACTAGCTTAAATCCAAAATAGGCCCTTGCGGCATTGTACCAAGGATGCTGGCGGCATTTCCTCGCTGTATCGCAATGCTGATACGTTGTGCGAGGCAGCCGCCAGCTCTTCGGTCACTAGTTACTTCAACAGTATTATGACTTATGAGTCTTAAAACGCCCTCAACCATTCTTTAGTCAAAGCCCCGCAATCCATCGTGGTTATTTTGTAAAGTCCAGTCTATCACTTTACTAAAAGCGCGTACCGAACAACCTCATGATCTACGGGCACACTTTTGAAATTGGCGAAATCATGAAAAATTTGATGGAAGTCATTTTGTAACTTTTATTGCACATACATTTACAAGTAAATACAAATGGCAGACTAAATGCCTTAAGACATTCTCTACCAGTCAACCGCTGGTTCAAAAAGAGATTTGTTAGGCGCAGGCTTTAAAATAGATAAATTAAAACGATATCACTACCTACTATTTACAATAATATATATATATACTAAGAAATCATATATTGAAACATACTTTGTATGATACTTACATAATTACTAAGAAAGTTATCTAACGGAGGTTCATAGGATCATAGAGTAACTTATACTAGAGCGGTACTGTCATAGTAAATTTTGTAACCCCAGTAAATTCACTGCCATCTGTCAACACACTTTAAAACTAAAAATAAATATTTATAAAAATACGATAAAATGTATTTAAATATGGATAAATGATTTTTTTATTTGCATTAATTATTTTTATATGATATTGACCCACGTTCTTTCACTGGTATGCGTTAAAATTATAAATAACAAACGAAACAGTCAACGCCCTCTATACGAGTGTAGGCCTAAACTAGTGGCGCCATCTGATCGAGAATCAAATTTTTGTGATTTTCGAGGCACGTTTTTTCCTTAGACTGTATCCATCTATTACGGAGTTATATCTATCTTTGATAGGATGTAAACGGATGAGAGATCATCTTGCAACTAGACAAGCCTCTGCACAATTCGCACATTGCAAGCACTTGCCACGCTCCCATTCCTTCACCTTTAACTCCAACAAAATCCGCAAATAACATACAATGAGGCATGTACACACCAGCCGCAAGGATAAATTACCAACGCTGTATGCCTTCAAATTATAGCTTGCCTATATTTACTTTACTAGGTTACCGGACTAAGGGGTATACTTTCTCGTACCGAGATTCTAGCCCTGGGGTACACCAGCTCAATTTCTTTCCTTAAAGAAGCTAGTTACGTATTTTTTCATTCTAAATAATATCTTATTTGCAATGTGATAGAAAGGTATTTTGAATGACAGCTTTCTGGATGTAAGATATTTGACATGTGAGTCAGTATTTTCTGTATTGTGTTGAAAGCATGCGCTTTTATGTTGGATACTATTATTAGGTTCAGGTGCATTCATGATTCGTTGCAGAATACCTATTTTAATTTAATTTTTATAGCATATAATACGCGGAAAAGGTTATTAAAGTAGCGAGAGGAAATTCTATTTATAGGTGTGTACAAATTTACAAAAGAGTTGCTTTATTTTCTGTGGCTCATAGAGTTAGTAAATGATGTACTAAAGGCGTATCTTAAAGTAATTCTTCTAGTGTTGTGGTGGGAGAATCATAGTGATATTAGGATGCCAGGACTGCAGCTGGATTATTTTTTTATTTTTTCCCAACATCACTTTTGTTTGCTGCCGTTGCTTCAATTTATGGATCAGTTTTATTTAAGCTACTGTTCTATTATTATTATTTATTAGGTGGCTTCTTTGAATTATAATATGCCACAAAAAACAAAAGAAAAGTCATATAGCGTAATTAGAAATGCCGAGCTAGATAAAAGGTGTATAAAATTGTCATTATTATCCATGCGGGCAAAATCACCTTTTACCCCACTTGGGCTTAGACAGACATACAAAAACAAAATTGAGCATGAAAATATTGGGCATGAAAAATATTTAGCTGTCACGGGTCCTGCTGAACCCAAACACGGGTGTACGCAAAATTTAGAACAATTATTCTGTAAACAGATAAAAAGTAGCTAATACAACGCTAAACGCCGCATAAAAATGAAATTAATACCATAATCACGGACCAGTTAACTGTAATCCCCGATTTATTTTTAAACCGGCGTCCGGTTAAGCCGGGTGTATTTACGACCTCATTTGCCCGGGTCAGTTGGCATGCCAATCGGGACAGTGACGGGTTACCCGGTCTCGTTGCTTGCAGAGCGTTCGTCTAAGAAACCGGTATACGCTTGATCCCAAATGAGGAGTTGAGACACTTGAAGGTATCATTCGGATTCAGAGTACACCAGCATTACTGCAGCAGTATTGCAGCGCAACATTACTGACAACTGTATTGTTGCCGCAAATGACAAAATCGATGTTAATGCAAGGAAATTTAACTTTGCGGCAGAAACAACTGCGTTGTGAAAGTTGAGACACTTGAGACAGACTATGAGGGTAGAGTGAGGTAGTATTGTGTCCCTGATTATATGTACAGTCAGCAGCAGAAGTGACTAACCGGGGCATGTGTTCAAAATAATGTACACACGCTGCTCTTCAAACTTGAACTAAGAGAATTCTGTCACCGGGTGGTGACTTAGTTCACCTAGGATGCATTTGCCCATTAACCTGTAAACCAAGATTGATATAAAAGTACCTACCTACTTGGTGAAATACTTAAAAGTACAGAATGTGTTACCGTATTACTTGTTGCCAAAATAGTGGTACATAACATTACATTGTTACATTATTATTATTTTAGGTCTGCAATGTTTTTAGTGGCAACATGCAGAGAGTAGTCTACTCAAGATAGTAAAGCTTTCAACCAGAGGAAACAATTATTGAAATCCCGTTTATCATGCAGAAGCAAGAAGCTACTGATTAAGGTGTACATCTGGAGTATAGCCCTTTATGGAAGTGAAACGTGGACAAGAGATAGAAAGAGAATGGAAGCATTTGAAATGTGGTGCTGGAGGCGAATGGAAGGCATTAGTTGGAGAGACAGGATAACGAATGAGGAGGTGCTAAGAAGAGTGAGTGAAAGAAGAGCTATTCTGAACACTATTGCAAATAGACGCGGGAAAATGATTGGACACTTAATACGACACGACTACTTCTTTAAAACTATCCTGGATGGGCGGATAGGAAGGAAGCGGGGTAGAGGAAAACCCAGACGCAGCTTTTTAGATCAAGTGAAAGAAAACGTAGGGGTCGTGTCGTATCAAAAAGTCAAAGAGCTGGCGCGGGATAGGGAAAGCTGGAAGATACTCCACCGACAAGAGAATAACTCTTAAGTTAATGATGAATGATGATGACTCAAGATAGTAAGACATTTTTGGACAATATCACAGTGATAATAATGCTTATATTTTTATAATAGCTAGGTGGTTCCCACTTAACCTTAGTTCGCCCAAAGCGAACTCTCGTGAGCGTGCAATGCAGTCGGCAGTAATGTCGCGCTGCAATACTGCTACATTAATGTTTGTGTAGTCTGAATCCGAACGGTATATTTAACCTTAGTCCCAAAGCGAACTCGTGAGCGTCGAGAATGACAGCCGCCTGATTTCCGGATGCCGTCTTGTGGGATCTCGGCCTAATGCGTGACACTGATATATTTAGAGGACATACACTTGATTCAAGTCTCTCCTTACAGCCAATTTTGGTGGTGATGTTACTGAGATGTTGCATAGTCTATCAATGTAGTTCAAAGATACCTCCTAATTTTTATTTATCATAATGTTTAAATAAAATAATAAATAACGATAGGCAATTTTCAAATTCATTGAAGACAGTATGGCAATGTGTACCTTCCTTCTACCGAAATCATAACTTGCCGCATCGGGAATCTTTCGGGAATGCTTGGCAGAATGCGATTTGCCTCGGAGCTAGACACATATTGCGCGTGTGCGTCCCGTACTTTTCAAAAAGAACCCGAAAGGGTGAAGTTTTCCCCCCTTCGTATCGCGCGTAGTTTTCGAAATCAAAGGCTCCTGAAACGCGAGTGAAGGGAGTGAACAGTGCCCTGTAAATTTGGACTGTTGAAAAGAAGTACCATCCCTTTTTCTTTCTCTCACCCCCTACACATTGTCAGAATAGATTTATTTTCATTATACAAATATTTTAAAATCAAAGAAAAAAGCATTGCTCATTGTATATTTCGAATATACTTCAGAAAAAAAAGATACTTCCGAATTACTTTTTAAAAATACTTTTTTTAACATCAACGCTTATTTACAGCAGTTGTTCAAATATTTTAGAAGCTTCTAGCTATTTATAAAGAGATCTTAAATTTTGATTAACCAATTGTCACACAATTATAATTTACTTTCTCAGTCTATCTATTGTCATTTCTGGAGATGAACAAGTCAATACAATATCAAAACTTCTATCGAAGCTCTGTTTGTGGCTTTTTGCCTGAGCAATCAAACTTAACCGAACTAACACAAAAGCCGAGAAGATATAGACGAAATCCAGCCAAGACCCTGCAAAGTTTGAACGCGGACATAATTCCTAGGTCCTATGTTAGGTCCTAGTGGAAGTACGAATTATGTTTCGTTGTTTTAGCAAGGCTCTTAAGCCTTTTGAGGGTTTTGAAAGCGAATATCGCGAAGGAGAATAATTCAAGTCAATAACTTGAGTAACTTCTTGGTTATATAACTGTTACTTAGCCTATTACTTGTTATGTGCTATGATTTCTAATAGTCGATAAGGCAAGAATCAAATGAAAGTTACTCTTCTTCTGAGTAAAACATTTGCTATTCCTATAACACACATTACAAACCTTTTCACGCATCGTTATTATGTTTCATTTTTGGGTGAATAAACTGTTTTATCATTTATCCTAGTTTTATGGCATTTAAATTAACCAAACACGATTGTATTTCTGTGGTATTTATAAGCCTTTTCTACAATGGGTACCAAGCAATATGCCGTCGTAAAAGAGTTTTTCGAACAAACTGTGCTGTTGTCACCTGGCTGACGGGACGAAATTACAACAAGAAATTTTTGAATAACCCTTCTACATTATCCTTCCTTCTAAAATATTCATTATGATATACATACCTTGAATAATCCACGCAAACAAAGCGTAATCTATAAACCCTATATTTAAATTAATTAGTAGGTAGATACATAATTTTAGTAGTAATCTAAACTCGCTAACTGTGACTGTATAAAGATTTTAGGGAGATGGGAGAAGATAAAATATCGTCGTCGCGCTTGTAAATTCAAATTTAGAGAAAAGAAAACCTTATATATGTATAGTTTTCAGGGTTTAATAAAGCACGCGTCGGAATTTACAAGCACAATGACGACATAATAACTAGAGAATAAGAGGTACTTAATCTACGTACGTAGGTATATCAAACTTGCAAAGCCCGCAATCGAATGCTCTTGGCCAAGTGAATGCAAACTATAAGTAAAATGGAACTTATCAGCATTTTATTAGCTATGATAAGTTTTGGTCTATAATGATATAGATGCCCATGCCCGTAACCAATCAAATAGTTCCTAATTAGAAAGTCAAGTTCACAATGACCAGTTGAAGACATATTTTGGTTACGAGCATGGCTATACCGGCGGCGGCGGACAATTATGATTTTACTATATCAGAAACTTATCTACTTTCAGAATTTAATACTTCTATAAGTGTGAATAGAAGTATTAAATTCTGAAAGTAGATAAGATTTCTTAAGTGTGAATGGATTATGACTAAAGGCATAGACAAATAAGTAAAGCTAGCATATTTCTTTACACTTCAGGTAAAAAATCTTGCTTCGTTCTGGTTTAAAGTGCATCGCACGGTAAGCCGATTCTATCTAAGGGTTTCCTTCAAATTCGGCGAAATTGTCTGGCTTCTCAAATTTATTAGCTCCTACAAAATACTTAATCTTTTTAGACCAAAGACATTTTCCAGAATTTCAGACGAGGTTATTTTCTACACTGTCAGCTTTTTATTCAATTAAGTATGAAGCTGCATAAAATAAGTGGAAAAAAATGTCTTCACTATTTTTGAAATTTTGTTGCAATTCTAAATTTCATGATTTTATAGATGTTTTATTTGTCTTTTAGTGAACTGTGTTTCTAGTTTGTATTTGTACGCTCGAAAAGTTTCTCAATTAAGTAAGTTGAAAATTTGACTTTACGTAGCAATTGTTTTAGTTAGGCGTAATTTAGTTTGTAAAAACCCCTTTTCAATATCGTAGAGGTCAACAGCGCAATTAAATAAATAGAGCTGCATGCAATAGTTTTAAAGTAAAAACAATCTAAAATAACCTAACTTCGCCAGCAATCCTGAATTTCACCTCATAATTTTTATAAGTAATGAATAATACTAAAACTTATTACTTGATGCTGAATTACTAAACGCCCATGATACAGGTTATAGTGGAAATGTGATTTAATTACGTATTAAAGGCGAAATTAGGGTACGTGTTTTTGCCAACCCTAAATTTAATTAACTACAACATTGAAAACGGGGTTTGAAGATAATACTCGCAGAATACACTAATATGAAATCTAGAATGGCATACAACATTTCAATATCTGTTACTTGCTGATGATATTCCTATAATGTAGGCATTATTATATTACTCGCGCACTAATAAATAAGCTTGAGCAAGATGCAATCAGAATAAATACCATAACTATATACATCCACGGCTGCTGAAGTGGTGGAGTATGTACACCAAAATACCGGCTACAAGGTGAGGGTGTTCCATCAGCTTCGATCGCTCCACTACGTGCACTTCAATTCTTTTGTTGTGAGCGTGCCGCGACCGCTGCAGGGGACCAGCCGCAGCAGGTGGGACGAGTGCGCCGACTTCTGGCCGAAGGGTGTCGTGTTTCGGACGTTCCGGGGTAAACTGCCGAATCCGACACAAGACCAGACGATTCAACGGAGCCACGCCGTTTTGTCGCCTAAATAGTGTTTAGTATTTAAGTTTATAAAAATTCTGTAAGGTATTTGTAATATGGGCCTTGTTGCCTAATTTAAAATTTATAAATAAATAAATAAATAAATAGAATCACACCTATTTCCCGGAGGGGTTGGCAGAGACCACGGATTTCCACTTGCTACGATCCTGACATACCTCTTTCGCTTCCTTCACTTTCATAACATTCCTCATACACGCTCGCCGGTTTATGGCGCTCTTGACCTTGCCTTTCTTCAGGATTTCCCTGAAATTCCGCTGAGGTCTACCTGATAAATAACATTTATTTCTATTATTTCATTTCATTTATTTAATGCAAAAACCATGGTTATAAAAGGTGTTACATAGAGATTTGGTACATGGTCACCCTGCAAGGGCGTAGCAATGTCTTAAAAACTAGTTAAAGCTAAAAAGTTAATTTATACAAAACAAGATATGTTTAAATTGGTACTTTCAGTGGAAATATAATAATAATCAATTCGTAGTAAATATATAACATTGAATTGGTGAATTATCGTCAAGAAATAATTTTATAATTATAGCAAATTAGAATGTTATATTGTCAGTTTATTCAATTATTCCATTATAGTGTCAACAAATTGGTATTCAATTAGGTAATTAATTATGAGATAACATTATTGAGTATCATATGTCATAAATTCTTGGTAGGAATAAAATGTTTTATTAAGTAGCCACGATAAAATCAATAACAGATTTTAAAATTCTGAGTGCCACTTCTACTCTGATAGTGATAAGGGATCTTTTAAAACCGCCAAGCGTTATTCGCACACCCGCTTTTAATCCTTATCCACGCGCATCAAATACAGGCACCACATTAATGCATGCAATTCAATTTCCAGAACGTTCTAATCCACTGGCCCCCAATATTCCAGTTAAATATACCAAACGTACGAACTTCAGTGCCTTCAAAGGCAACCACGCCGTTCTAGATAAAAACTTACCTCCAAAAAGTCGTAACTATCTTTAAGTCCGCTGTACGTTACGCCCTTTAATAAATAACTTAATAGAACTAGGCTAACTGGTAGTCTGAATGCATTCAACTTCACCCTTTGAGTAGGATTAGTTGGTAGTTGTGTTAAATATTTATTTAGTTCTGCAGATATAGATGGCACGAATTTACATATAGTTTTGAAGTGCATAATAGTCCGTTATGCGAGGGTAAAATAGTTTTAAAGTACTTTGGTACGTATACCTACATCTGGTAAAAGTTGTTAACTTCTACATGTATCCTATCATATAATATCATTTATTAAATGCCAACCATATTAGGTATTTGTTTCTTACTATACGTTACTATCTTTATACGAACGTCTAAACAAGGGTTTCTTGGTTAAGCTTTTCGTAATTTAAGAGTTTTAACCGCATAAAAACCGGCCAATTGCGAGTCGAATCGCGCTCTAAGGTTCCGCACTTCGCATATTTTTAACATTGTTTGACGCGAAACATTATTGAAACGTCTTTAAAAACCCGTTTAAAAATTGTGAAGGCCGAAGGTCGAGCCGCGGGAGGTTAGTTCTTAAACACAAAACAATAGTATTAACCCCTCGAACGCTGTAAATTAAAGTTCAAATAGTTTGTGACGTACACGGGACAAGGCTTTCGAAGGGTTAAGTACCTAAATGCGAAGAAGAATGCCGAGCTGTTTTTTTTTTTTTTACTATGTTCATATAAAACGTATCGAATCTGTACCTACTTGAGGATGTGCTAGCTAACGATTTACTTCTATAATACTTTTGATGGCGTCATCGTACATATTAGTTCATATGAGAATTTTAAATTTTAGCAACGCAGCGTAACAAAGAATTCTTTACTAAAAGTTACCTCTCTAATTCTCGCTCATACTTGTAATGTCTTTCACGTGACGGAATTCCTTTTTCCGCCGCATACCGTCACACGTCTGACGTACTTTACCGAACTGACCGTGACTCGTTCGTTATGTGAACACGGGTGTAAGGCAAGCAAACCACTGTTTAGTTCGTTTTAATGGGCATTTTCCGCAAATCGACCAGACAGCAAGCTACTCTAAACACCCCAGCTCCTCCACGAAATCTAGCTAGGTTTTTAGGTTGCTAACTGCCTACACGCCTATATTAGTGTGCACGGACTACGGAGACCTGTTCCTATATACTTCTACCTGCTTGCGGTCCAGAAGAATGTGTTTCATAGGTACTTTTCATTACATTATCGAGACGCTGCAAGCATTCAATGAATTATTTTAGTTACTTGCTTGCTTCGGAATGTACTTACTGGTAAACGTTTTTAAAAAAGTAAATAAAGGTAACAAAATAAATTCGCGATAGACCCGATTGTAAATGTTATTTAATATGTGTTCAAAACGCGAAAGTTTTAAATGTTATAAAAGTAAAAAAGTTACCTATTCTTGCTTTTCAATCCATTTCCAGTTATGATTTCATTAAGGCGTTAATTTGGTTGTAGCTCGAAACTAAGTTTAAAGGCGTATAGGTACAATAACTTTTTGTTACCTTGTATCTAAATGTCTCGGTAAAATTTTATTACTTATATTATATTTTTAAGTTAAAATTTCTGAAATATTAATATTAATATTACTGTAATAAAAGGTATGAAGAATCCTTTTCATCTTTGTTACTAACCCAACCTACCTTCAATTAATTTCACAGATATTCCCGAGTACGAGTTTAATATTATTTTATGAAACTATAATATTAAAATGACTAAAACTATTTACGAAGGTCAATTGAAATTAAAGGTCATCTTAGCCGCTAGGCTAAGATTACCCTTGGGAAATGAAATGTATCAAGTTTATGGCTGGCTTTAATTTGTTAATTAAAATTGAAATTATTATAAGGATTAATAGATAATATACCTACCTAGTGGCTCTCTGTGAGCTGTAGACCTCGCGATAAATTTCATAAGCTTATAAAAAAATAAAAATACTTAGGTTAACGTCCTATCATGGGCCGTGGCAAAAAAGAAGGGACAGCACTAAGAATATGATGATGATGAGTTTGATGATCCTGGAGTATTATCCTAAAAAAAAAAAATTAATCTGTTTATTTAATTTAAAAACAACATGCATACTATTAACAAAACTTAACTACTAATCTATTTTACGATTACATTAAAACACAATACAGAAATACAATGTCAAAAATTATACAAATATTAATAAATACCTAAAATCTAAAAAATCTACATACAATTTCATCAACAATACCTAATATATATTATCTTAATATAAAAAAAAAAAAAACAAAAAAACACACACACACAAATACAAAACAAAACACAAAGCAGTAAGCAACAGTCAGTCATAAATCCCACCCCGCGTCATCCCCGGCGCAAAGGTGCCCAAAACGCTCGCCGCATTACCACGCTGAACCGCAATGGATAACCTCTGCACCAAGAATGACCCGGAGCGGGGATCCAGGCCCTTATTCCGCAAACGGTTCCCAACCTCCTTGAAAAACTCTCGAGCCTCTGAGCACCAACAGCCAGTCGTTTCGACCGCCAGAGGCACAAACAAATAGCCGTCCAACCCCGCATACTTCCGTATACTACTAATCTTAAATTAAAAAGATTTTTTGAGTTAAGCAGTCTTTGTTTAATTATACAATACTATTACATTACTATAATTACTCAGTCATGAGCGGTATACAGAGTTCATAATTTTCATGAGTTTGATACTGATTATGATGCCTGATTATGAAGCATCTCGCTCGCTCTTATTCGTCTGCGCAAAATGCACTGCCAAATATGTCAAGTTCCTAATGTTCGTATCACAACCACAACGAATCAAGTTTTTTTTATCTGGTTTTTATTGAGGCTTTAGACACTCTAGGTGAACATGTCAGCCTCCTAGGTGCACATGTCAGCCTCACGAATCAAGTTGAAATTTGAAACTCACTACTTACCTATTAGACTCCATATATAAAAACACCATTCGATACAGACGTTTACTTTAAAACTCTTTAAAACTGCACATCTACGTAATTTCACAGTGAGTGCTTGAGGTATACACGTTCGATTCCCGGCCAAAGCCTTTAAAGCACGCCGCATCAAACCCTTTGGGCCGAATCTCAAATATTTTATCTAGTAAAAGCAGCGACCACAGGTACGAGTAACTACACAAACACTGCTACATGTACAGTAAGCATTGGCAAAACAGTAACTGATGTCGCCTGTGGTATTTCCGGACCGATACGACCTTTAAGAAAAGAGCGTATTCCCATCTTTAATCCCGGCAACGCATTTACAACCCTGGTGTTGCGGGTGTCCATGGGCGACGGTAATCGCTTACCATCAGGCGATTAATCTGCTCATTTGCCTCCTATAAAAAAAAAAAGTACAATGCAATAATAGGTACAGGACTACTGCTGCATGCAGTAATTCTGGTAGTCTAAATCCCAACGGTAGGCATCTTAACAAAAAGCCAGAGATTCAAAAGAGAGCTAGGAAATCAAAACTGCCTGCTATATTAACAAATTTAAAGCAATGAAAAAACTTTTGCCAGATTTTGTTTAGATATATCAATTCTGTGTCTAAATGCCCACCTGAACGATGAAAAGGTAATTGTTTATCGTAAACAAAAATGTATTGGAGTTTTAGTTGTTGGTGGTATAAGTCTAGTGAAAAATGTATTGAACCTTCATTGAACAGTTAAAGGAATGTTGCGTTAGATTAATTCATTGGTATCCCATGCAGGGCTATTATTAAACCGAATAATAAAAAGCACTCTCACATAAAATTTCCACATTCCAGTAATTCGTTAACAGATAAATAATTACAGATTTCAGTAACTCAATATAAAATTAACGTAATAAAAAAAAAAATACCGCTCCGTTAATTTACTTTTAATATGGTCTGGTTCTATCCTCTGCTATTTGCTTGCGCCTGCGCTACTTAACATTTAAATTCAGTCAATAACTGTACATTGAATTTCTTGATTATTCCACCATCACTAACTGAGCTTGCCCATGTTTACTAAAAGAGATTCGCTTCAACATACCCTACTCGAAATAACCCAGACGAGACTGTCTATACTGAAATACACACTAAGCGCGCTTGCGAACTTATAGCAAAAGAGTTGTCCCATTCTACGTAAAGAATCATTTGCTAATTGAACATGGTTGCAATGTTGATTACCTACTGGAACTTCTATGTTGTTTTTGTGTTGCATAATTATTGTATTGCTTGTTATTAGTGTAGACTGTTTGTAAATAGTATGGGACATAGGTAGTAAATGTTGGTTAATAGTATAGTTTAGTAGGTATTAGTTATCAATAATCACGGAAGAACGTCACTTCCCAACACATTCAAATATATTGCTTACCGGGAGACACTTCCCTCAAATCATATGTACTGTTTTAATAACAAAACTTCCGTGAGACACAGACATATTAAATATATTAATAACGGGTCACTCGCGTATTTTGTCGAAAAACGCTCGACACCGCCGCCCTCTGCCGCCGTCTGCGCCGGTCCATCACCGTCAACGCAAGCTCCTGATGATACTCCTCGGTACGGAGTGAAACATGTCGAGCGTTTTTCGACTTAAAATACGTGAGTGACCCGTTATTAATATGTTTGATAGAGCGTGCGCTGAAGCCCGTAAATCAAAGGAAGAAGCTTACCAAGCTTGGGCTGCTGCGCGTCAGGTCAACGATCGTAACTGTTCCGAATTGAAGAAGCGACTTAATGCTGCTACTAGGTCTTGTAAGAAGCGAATTGCTGCAGCCAAGTATGAACACACCCGCAGAATTGGTGAGAGACTAGTCAGTCAACCCTCTGGGTCCCGAACTTTCTGGTCTCTCGCCAAAGCTGTTCAGGGGAACTTCTGCAGGGTTTCCTTGCCATCTTTGCACAAACCCGATGACTCACTGGCTCATTCCGCAAAAGAGAAAGCAGACCTTCTATGCTCTCTATTTGCGTCGAATTCAACACTGGACGACGGGGGCAATTCACCTCCCACTATTCCGCAATGCGAGTACTCCATGCCCGAGGTGCGCTTTACGCAAAGCGCAGTAAGGCGTGCACTCTTTGCCCTCGACGTCAAGAAGTCCAGTGGGTCAGACGGTATTCCTGCTGTTGTGCTAAAAACGTGCGCTCCAGAGTTGACTCCGGTTCTGACGCGACTATTCTCGCTCTCATACCGCTCAGGGAAATTCCCGTCTTCCTGGAAGATTGCCTGGGTTCACCCTATACCAAAAAAGGGTGACCGTACCGACCCTTCCAACTATCGGCCTATTGCGATCACCTCCCTGCTCTCTAAAGTAATGGAGCGTGTGGTAAACAACCAGCTCCTTAAGTACCTCGAAGACCACCAGCTAATTAGCGACCGGCAATACGGGTTTCGCCGTGGTCGCGGCGCGGGAGACCTTCTTGTTTACCTCACTCACCGATGGGCCACCGCCATAGAGAGCAAGGGAGAGGCACTGGCTGTTAGCCTGGATATCGCAAAGGCCTTCGATAGGGTTTGGCATAAGGCACTTCTTTCCAAACTTCCCTCGTACGGGCTTCCTAAGGGGTTGTGCACATGGGTCTCCAGCTTTCTATCTGGGCGTAGCATTTCAGTCGTCACTGACGGAATATGCTCGGATTATAAGCCTATAAACGCTGGAGTACCCCAAGGATCTGTACTATCGCCTACCCTGTTCCTTCTGCATATCAATGATATGT
The DNA here is from genome assembly GCF_947568885.1 of Cydia strobilella. Lineage (NCBI taxonomy): Eukaryota > Metazoa > Arthropoda > Insecta > Lepidoptera > Tortricidae > Cydia > Cydia strobilella. Next base: position 20,690,253 of record NC_086044.1, read on the forward strand.
TATTAACTAACAATATTCATTGCTATGCAGACGACAGCACTGGCGATAGCTGTTATACAGGTCGTGCAAACGCCCCCCCTGAGCAGGTGTCGGAGTGCAGGATGCGACTTGTGTCTGAGATCGAGACGTCCCTTGAACAGGTCTCCGAATGGGGTAGACGTAACCTCGTCCAGTTCAACCCCAGTAAGACACAAGTCTGCGCGTTCTCCGCCAAAAAAACCCCATTTGTCACGGCGCCAAAGTTTCAGGGCATTCCCCTTACCACCGCTAAAAGTATCGGGATACTTGGTGTCGACATTACGAATGAAGTCCAGTTTCGTAGTCATCTGGAACAAAAAGCCAAACTGGCCTCCAAAAAGCTTGGGGTGCTTAACAGAGCCAAACAGTACTTCACACCGGGTCACCGACTTTTGTTATATAAAGCGCAGGTTCGACCCCATATGGAGTACTGTTCTCATCTCTGGTCTGGCGCTCCACAATACCAGCTCCTTCCCCTTGACTCCATCCAACGTCGGGCAGTTCGTATTGTCGGCAATTCCGAACTTACTGACGGCTTAGAACCTCTTAGTCTTCGGAGAGACGTTGGCTCTCTTTGCATGTTCTACCGTCTGTACAATGGGGAATGTTCCGAAGAACTTTTTGATCTGGTGCCATCGTCTCGTTTCTATCACCGCACCTCCCGCCAAAGGAGCAAAGCTCATCCTCACTTCTTAGACACATGGCACACCATGAATAAGCGGGCATCCCGCTCGTTTCTTCCCAGAACGTGCAGAATGTGGAATGAGTTGCCTCCTGAGGTATTTCCTTTGTGCTACGACATGGGATTCTTCAAGAAGCGGGTATTTAGGGTTCTCAAGGGTCGGCAATGCTTAAGTGGCTCCTGTGATGTTGCTTACGTCCATGGGCGACGATGACTGCTTCCCATCAGGCGGCTCGTCTGCTCGTTTGCTGAACATCACATAAAAAAAAAAAAAAAAAAAAATTTAATATGTAGGTACTGTGTTTTATGAAATAAAGTTTTGTATTTTTGTAATGTTTATATTATTCAATTATCTTACTGTTATTAGCTGATCACTGTGCAGTGTGCCCCTGTTTGCTGAAAGAGATTGGCTTCAACATACCCTACTCGAACTTACACAGATGAGACTGTTTATACTTACTGAAATACACGCTCAGCGCACTTGCGAACTAATAACGACACTAGTGAAGTGAAGAAATATCTTGAAAAAAAAAAAATGTGTTCCGGTAGGGACCTAGGGACGTATCGTAATATGGTCCTACTTTGCTCCAATATTTGCTCGTCTTTAAGGAAATTTTGAATATATTTTTAAACTGTTCATTAGATTCAGACGAATTGAACATCTTATGTAACATATTTTATCGGTAAATCAACTTTACGGAATGTTGTTTTATATAAAACGAAGCTATGAATAATGAGCACAAGATATCCATTGTTTAGGGTATTTTTGCTCCTACCTATAGTTTACTTAGGGGTGCAAAGTTACCCAATTGTGCGCCAAATTCATAGGGCCCCGCCAAAAAAGTGACTCACGTATCAAATAAAATTATATATACAATTTCGTTTATCTGAGTATATAAATAACAATATAGAAATATCATGTTCGAATATATTAGACTTTAAGTAAGTTTTTTTAATTGGAGCATAGTTACCCACCAAGGAGTAAAGTAGGACCATTTTACGGTTCCACCAGAATTCTACATTCCCTTTTATCCTCAATGTAACGAAGACGGTATAGTAAACTATGTTAGTTGTCAATTATGGCTGTTTTTGTTTGTATTAAATATTAAAATTACCTAACATTTTAGAATAGTAGTGTTCATTCGATAGGGTGACGTGACCTAGGTACGCGTTTGCGTTAAGTGTCATTTTGTATAAGATTTTGAGTTTCCAAAACGTTCCGCTTGGCGCGCTGTAGTGTTCAAAATCCGTCACGCTATCGAATGAAATTTACACTAGGGCACCGGGCGGACACGCTATACATCAGAAATCACTTGCGTTTCTATGTGTGACCGGCACGTCTGTACACGCGGCATGAGGCGGCTAGTGTGAGTGATGTTGCTTAAGACTGGGCTCCTGCAAAATTGCAGTTCTTATTATGAATTTTTAAACGTTTTAGTGAATGGAAAATGCAATGAAAAAAATCATATTGAAACTAGACTATATTTTCGAGGGCAGACTGCAATCAAAACCTTAAAAGGTTAAAGTTGGCTTGATAGATAAAAATCACGAAAACATATCTAATTTTTATTAATTTTTTAATTTTATATCATTACCCAGCATTCCTTGATGATATATCCGAGGGATTTGAGCGACGAAATTTTAATCAGAAATATAATTTCAGAGTTATTGAGGAAAAACGTTAAAATCCGCGCTATCGTCAAATCTTCCGTCGCAAGTTTCGAACGGCGCGTCGTATTTCTTATTCCTTTCTAATTTGCTGGGTTTACGCGCCCTCTTAAAAACAGTACTGAGCGGTCGGCTTAAGGTCGTCAATCTGCTGTAGCGGGGCGAGGTAATTCGAATCGGGGCGGGGCGGTGCGTGGGCGATCTGTATGATAATACTATTACTTATTCTGTGACTAGGGGTTCAGACAAAAATGTTACTGGTTCACAACGGCTATGTTATTGGAATATTTTATCTCAAAACGCGACCTCATAGCCATTACCATAATTGAAGTTCTTATAGGACCAAAAAACTTATTTCGTAAAGACACTGAATTAAAAGGCCGCGGAAAAAGTTACTTAAACAAGAACAGTGGCTGGAATCCGCAGAATTATTGGCAAAAATAAGTTACCCAAGTTAAGGGCGACGGCAATTCTGGGGGCACAAGATAAGTATATTTGTCAATATATTGCTTTGGTGTTGATCCCAGGCAATGGGTAAAGATATCATCTAAGGTGGAAATGGAGCTGGTTTAAAGGCTTCTTGGAATGAAATAGTAAAGTGGTAACACTATAAGTACCCATTAATTCAGTATCTGTAGATTTTCTTGTTTTCAAAAGGGCCAACCTTTGATCATGAATTGTAACATTTGTAACGATCAATAGGAATGTGTCAATGTTAAGCATGCAATTATGTTATTATAATATCTTTATTATATATAACATATTAAATTTTAATTAAGTTATAATAGCCGACAAAAACAAAATCTTTAAAAATAATCGAGTTAGTATACTAATGCAAGTTTTAACACTTGTTTAGTTTTTACTTGCGAAAACCAAGACAAAACAAGGGTTCAAAGTTGTAAGTACTCAACTTTCCTGCTACCCAAAGGCTGTCTGTAAGATATCGCTTTTTAGCGATAAGACCGCCTACGGCTCGTGGCAAGATATCTCGGTACTCGTGAAGTAATGACATACTTACCGCACTAGCATCGAAATGTACTATTTTGATGTTGGCTGCGTTTATTTTTCCTTTTGTGGATTTTTTTTGTATTATAACCGTGAAATTATAATAATATTCACACCCGGAGCTATTCGACTATATAGTCGGGTGGTTTTACGGAACTCAAAATACTGATTACAATACTTTCACTGTATCTCCAATTTCGTTAGAAGGGCCGAGCCAGAACGAAGTAACTAAAATAATCAAACCTTTGTTAACAGTTTAAAGATAAATGAAAGATTGTTTTTAACCGACTTCAAAAAAAGAAGGTTATCAATTCGACCGTCGTGGAGACCTATTGGAATCGAAAGATTAGATGATGGGAAGAAAAAAATGTTATATAATATTTTCTTTTTAGCGAGCAGGAAAGCGTCTACAGATTTTTTTAAATGTAAAAAAACACCATGTGTAGTTACTCGAGCGCGTCAGATATTGATAGTGTCAGTCGCGCAACATGTCTCTCTAACAAGGGTATGCTAATCTGCCGGTTTACATAGGCAGGGTCGTCAATCGTCATACGGAACGGTAGAAAATTTGGAAAAATTTACTCGAGCGCATCAGATATTCAAAGGTTGTTAAATGAACCCTACAAAAGTGTTTATTTAAATAATCTGACGATTTCAGTGAGCAGTAAGCAAATCGTTTTTTTTTTTTTTTGCAACTTTGTGACCCTGCCACTCGCGTTCAGATCGCTAAAATCGTATTGAAATGGGCACTATTTAACAAGTAATTAATCCACCATATCTTAATCTGACGCGCTCGAGTATTTCAAGGTGGCGATTTTGTATTTACTATTCTGACGGGCTGTCCCTGGTCAGTGTCAAGGACGCATACTTGGTGAAGGTACTCAACAGGATGCAAGGTATCTCCCATATCTAAATCTGACGCGCTCGAGTGACTCCAAAAATCCCCTCTTGGGCTCCCCGACCAACGCTTCGCGTTCGCGTGTTTTTCGCCTACGTAGTACGCTGCGTTTGCCATGTTTGGCTAGCGTGGGGGAATACAGCTCAAACTTAATATTTGTTAAACTAAATTATAACTTATCTAAAGTTGTTATGATAATATAACATATTTCGACTATGTTACGAGGGTTCGCGCTATAGGTTACCTCCTATTAGAGCTAGCATTATGGAACATTTACGAAATATCGATAGTCATCATCTCACGCGCTTTAAAGTCTAAATTATTATTGTTACCGAATTATATTTTATATACTTTATCTCTGACACCTAGAGACCTTTACATCTCTAAACAGGGGCGACATATTCGTTCACTCGAAAAAGCCCTTAAATAAAGAAAAAAAAAAATCTAAACAATTTTAGTATTTGTCTGTTGTTTGTATATTTTTTATTAGTTTTTTTTGTGTAATTCGACATATTTAGTCTGGATACATCCATAATAACAACAATAATAACAAAGTATCTAATATTTAATTGATTCCATATTTGTAATTGTTTTTTGTAATTTTTGGTTAATTTTATTGCTTGTAAAAATTGACATGTAAAAGTGCCCCTGTGGCCTATTTGCCGAATAAATGTTTGATGTTTGATTGCTGTCGCAAATGGGATGTAAGTAACCTTAATGTTATATATTTATTATGTCTGTGTCTCACGGAAGTTTTGTTATTAAAACCTTAATGTTTGATATTTTTAATTTACACAGGCGACTATTACAGGAGTTAAAATAGGCAGAAAGCTAAAATAAGCAGAGTATTAAAAAATATTCGATCGAGCGTAACTAGGTTTTAGGAACAACAGCACTTTTCATATATGTTTATTCGTTTATTCGTTTATTGCAGTCATGTACAATGAATTATGTCTAGGACTTATTATTATGTTTGTATATTCCATGTTTGCTAAACGTTATCTTGATTATTATTTATCAAATATTTATGAAATTTGGCATAAATGTTTGAACGTGGCTCGTATTTACAAATACTTACAAATATTAATTAACATAAAATATGAGGACCTAACGAAAGCTTAACAAGTTAGGGTTAGGGTAATCAATACGTCTTTCGGCGCAGTATCTACGGCAAACAGCTAGTTATTAATAGATACAGCAGCGCCATTACCTATTTATATTATAAACGCCATAGTAACTCTGTCTTTTTGTCTGTCTGTGATGTTTTACATTGTACCGATTTTGATGAAATTTGTTATTTTGAAGCTCGAGGAAGAACATAAGAGTTTTTATCAATCATCATAATCATCCCACGCAGACGAAGTCGCGGGCAGAAGCTAATGAGTGATAGCGAGCCAAGTGCTCTATCTACTGATACGATCTGTGGCTCCTTAAGCAACTATGTTGCGTGTCTGAAGAATGTCAGGATAAGGTGAAGGCCTCCGGGGAGGATTAATTTCGCGGCTCTGAGATTGTTGAGATACATGCGAGATAACGTACAGGTCGAACTGAATTATTTATTACGTTCATTAAAGGTTATTTAACAACGTGTAAGATGTTTTTTTAAAGGTGACATGGTAAAGAATGCATAAGAAAAAGAGAATGCACGGAAATAAATGTTTGCATCAATTTTGTTACAACTTACACAAAAATTGGGACTAGCAAACTATAAAATATTTATACATATTGCCAACAGTTTGTGACAACAAGATTGGTTTAGAATATAGATCAAAATTTATTTTATAATTACTTCAGTTCAGTTATTTTTTGAATTACTCAATGAGTTCGGCTAATATTTGTTTCAGTGTAAATTTTGAAGAAACTTTTATACAGGGTGGCTAAAAAATAAGTGCATTCCCGTTGCCAAGGAGGTTTTGGGATTATACCGAGCAATTTTTACTATGGGACCAACCACGAAATCGCGAAAAAATTTTTACCCTCCCATAGAAAATGGACCAGCCAAAATGTATAACAAAGCCAAATTTTTTTTTGCGATTTCGGGATTAGTCCTATAGTAAAAGTTGCTCAGTATAATCCCAAAACCTCCCTGGCAACGGGAATGAACTTATTTTTTAGCCACCGTGTATAAATTTAACCATCCCTCCACTTTTCACTTCAGAAAAAAATCACTTCACATTTGTAAATTCAGATTTATTTATTTTTATTATATATATCACTGGAGTTGCAGGCGTCCATGGGCATTTTCACTTAAAAGTGTACCGTTTACTTTCTTTTGAAAATCCATCACCTTTTGGGTTATTTCTACTCAGAATCACGAGGACTATCGATTTAAAAAGAAAAAAAATGTCCTCCAAAAAATTACAGGTTTGTAACGCATTTTCACATACATTTTGTATGGACCGTTACAAAACTGACACCCAAAATTTTGTATGACTAATTTGTAAACTGGGGACACTTTTTATCTTTGTCTCATTCAATAGTAGTCGTGATTCTGAGTCTAAATAACCCAAAAGTTGTTGGTTTTTAGAAAAAAGAAAATGGTACCATTTTTTCTGAAAACCCCCTTATAGGTTACAGTGACGGCTTACCATCAGGTGGGCCGCATACTTGTTTGCCACCGACGTGGTATAAAAAAACCGGACAAGTGCAAGTCGAACTCGCGCACCGAGGGTTCCGTACTTTTTAGTATTTGCTGTTATAGCGGCATCAGAAATACATCATCTGTGAAAATTTCAACTGTCTAGCTATCACGGTTCATGAGATACAGCCTGGTGACAGACAGACGGACAGACGGCCAGACGGACAGACGGACAGACGGACAGACGGACAGACGGACAGACGGACAGACGGACAGACGGACAGACGGACAGACGGACAGACGGACAGACGGACAGACGGACAGACGGACAGACGGACAGACGGCCAGACGGACAGACGGACAGACGGACAGACGGACATCGGAGTCTTAGTAATAGGGTCCCGTGTTTACCCTTTGGGTACGGAACCCTAAAAACCAGTATCAGTTTATTTTTGGCGCAGTCACCTGACCGTTCGCCCTCTATCGGGTCAGGTCAAGCGCACCCGATTAGGGATAGCCCATGACTCGGCACTTTCACTGGCCTATTTTCTAAGCAAAATAAAAGTTACAATCTCTGGCACTTTTGCCGGCGTTAATGTGACTAGACGAAAAATAGTAAAGGTTTTATTATACGGATTAATGTGTGAATGCCAAGAATTTTTATTGTTATATATTTGAGCTTAAGTACGAGATAACTAAACATCTGAATAGCTTTTTAGTCGACAAACGAAGATCAAATTGTGTGCGAATATAATTCCACTCACAAAGACTCGAATGTCATTGTCATGTAAAGAAGAAAATATTTCGCAATCATAAACAATTTTGCCACAAAAGTTCTAAAATTATTGTCAAAAATGCAAGAAAATATATTTTGAATACAACAAAACATTTACCTACACCAATAAAAATAATAGAACGAAGGAATGCGTAGCATTACAATAAAACATTTTTTATTTCATTTAAGGTAGCAGCGTAGCAGTTAACATCTGAATGTTACCTTACGTCCCAACTAATATCTTATTTCAAGTGTATATCTGTTGAATTTTCAGTTAAGGACATTAGGCTGTGTGATGCAGCCGACGGCGATTGCTTCTAGGTAATAGGGCTAGGATGTAATCATGTAATACAGGATTAGAACGCTGCAACCTGAACTGGTATAAGATTATTTAAGTAAGTAAGTATTTATTTGCAAATAATAAGTAGGTACAATAATGTCTTAGGTGGTACGTGATAATTGGTTGCTTATTCTGCTATTTAGTGATTCAAATTTACCAATCATAATCTCAGTGCCTAGTCTCGGTCTCGGCCAGAATCTTTGCACATTTTGGCCGAGAGTCGAAACCGATATTTCGGCTCGATTTTTGGCCGAGAATGCCGAGACCGAGACCGAGATCTCGGTCGGACCTTATTGATGTCCAAACCTCGTTATCAATGTTGCAGTGCATTGAAAATAAGGGTTGACAAAAATATTTACCCTAAATTCGCCTTTAACACATAACTACAGGGCGGGCACGCTATACATCAAAAATCACTTGCGTTTCTATGTATGAACGGCACGTCTGTACACGCGGCATGCGTCATTGTGTGAGTAAGTTGCTTAAAAACAATACTGAGCGGTCGGCAAAAGGTCGTCAATCTGCTGTCGCGGGGCGAGGTAATTCGAGTCGGGGCGGGGCGGTGCGTGGCCGATAGTATGATATTACTATTACCTACTTATTCTGTAACATAACTTCGCCTGAACTAAAATAATAGATACTTTTACACAACCTGATTTTCAATTAATTTTATCTTCTTTAAAGGGTTTTGTTGATGACGCAACATACCGAGTTAATAAATACAGTGTATTAATTGGTACAGTCGCCATCAGATATATCGGATCGAACAAGGTGTTCACAATATCTGAACACGCACTCTAACGCCTTGACAATAGAGGCGTGTTCAGATATTTGTGAGCACCTTGGCCGTTCCGATATATTTGATGGCGACTGTACCACTGAAAATCCGCAACATGGCGTAGGGGAAATAAAATCTCGGGGTATATGATGCAAATCCTCGGTAGCTTCTAAATCGTTGCATCTCCAGTCTAACTTGCATCCGTCAGTCCCCGGCAAGCTCGGCCGAATTGCATCTTTTCATACAAATGTAGTTCCGCTCCCATTTTAAAACTACATGTTGGATTGTAATGAAACTTTGCACATACAATGACATGAGGTATATTTACGTCTATAATTAGTTTATATAGCTCCAGTTTATAAAACAAACGAAATAGAGCAAAAACAATTTTGTATAAAAATTTAAATTCGCTGTATTGTTTTAATTATGGTATCTGAAGCTACATAAACTAATTTCGGACATAGATCTACCTTATCCTATTTTAAGTACAAAGTTTCAGAGCAATCTAGCTAGTCGTTTTAAAATGAGAGCGGAACTACGTTTGTATGGAGAACCGAGCTTGCCGAGCCTTATGTCCCTAATACTGGCTCAATTACACTGGCGATCACACTTGTCCGATTACTGAGACTCCATTACATCTGACGTGATAAGCGCTCGAGCACTACCTACTGGAAATTGAGTTTAGGTAGACTATTGGTTAATCACCCCCGATTTGTGTTGACCAAAGCTTCGGCTGTTTGTAGGCTTAGGTTTCAAGCAGTTTACTGATCAGTATACAGGAATGGCTAAAAATAAATGCATTCCCGTTACCAGGGAGGTTTTGGGATTAGACTGAGCAACTTTTACTATGGGACCAACCACGAAATCGTGAAAAAAATTTTTACCCGTCATAGAAAATGGACCAGCCAAAATGTATGAAACAACCAAATTTTTTTTCGCGATTTCGGGGTTGGTCCCATAGTAAAAGTTGCTCAGTATAATCCTAAAACCTCCCAGGCAACGGAATTGCACTTATTTTTTAGCCACCGTGTATACAGTAGTACCTAGTGCTAGTGTGCATTAAGTTAATCATTTCTAAATCTAGGTCAAAAGTCATGGTTTGTCGAGGGAAGTATTATCACCAGAGCCTCAAGCAAGCAAACAAACCATGTAGTTTGGTCAAAAATTAACAGCAAAGTCCGAATGATGGACCATTAAAGTATACTCTGCGAGGAAGATCGTCTTATAGAAAAAAACATAAATAAATAAATATTATAGGACATTTTTACACAGACTGAATAAGTCCATGGTAAGCCCAAAGAGGCTTGAGTTATGGGTACTCAGACAACGATATATATAATATATAAATACTTAAATACATAGAAAACACCCATGACTCAGGAACAAATATCTGCATGTGCTCATCACACAAATAAATGCCTTTACCGAGATTCGAACCCAGGACCATCGGCTTCACAGGCAGCGTCACTATCCACTAGGCCAGACCGGTCGTCATATTTTCTTGATGGGGTGGGCGGGTGTAGCGTTGTACGTAAAGCTTCTATTTTTCGTTTTTAGTTTTTTAAGAATATCTGCTAGGAAGTAAAGCCGGTTTTCATGAGTTACTTATACTTTGACAGACAGACGGAGTTACTTTTGTATTTACTATATGAAAAGGGATGGGTTTTTATCTATGTAATGGACTGAGCTATCTAAGCTTACTTATAGTTGGTCAAGCAAATCTTGTCAGTAGAAAAAGGCGGGAAATTTAAAAAATGTAGGCTCGAAGGGATATCGTCCCATAGAAAATTTGAATTTCGTGCCTTTTTCTACTGACAAGATTTGCTTGACCAATTAAGTATATTTTTAGTACGGAAGCAAGGTGGGCAGCACCTACGTTACAAGGACATTTTTTTTTTTATGAAATAGGAGGCAAACGAGCAGACGGATCACCTGATGGTAAGCGATTACCGCCGCCCATGGACACCCGCAACACCAGAGGGGTTGTAAGTGCGTTGCCGGCCTTTAAGATGGGAGTACGCTCTTTTCTTGAAGGTTTGAAGGTCATATCGGTCCGGAAACACCGCAGCCGACAGTTCATTCCACAGTTTAGCTGTGCGAGGCAGGAAGTTTCTAGAGAAACGCACAGTTGAGGACTGCCAACCATCTAAGTGATGAGGATGGTAATGTTGTCGCGTAGGGCGATGGCGAAAAGAAGCGGCAGGGATTAATCCGAACAATTCCTCGGAGCACTCCCCGTTATACACGCGATAGAAAATGCCACGAATTAATAAACTAGTGGATGTGAAATGACTCCTATTTAGTATGAAAACCAGTGTCGCTAAACTCACACATTCATAGCCACGTTAAAATACGTCACACACTTACAAAATTGCTCTGATTCGTAGCAACTTTCCATACCAAAAGGTTATTACCGGTGGACATTTCTCGAACGAATATCAACTGTAGGCTACATGAGTGACGGTTTAAAATATAATGTCAAAGCTATATGACATACGACTCTTTCATTATCTCATTCATCTCACAAAAGCTCGCTCAACGTTCACCTAATACAACTACTCAACACCAGATGGCGTTATTTTATTAGTTTTAAAATCACTTACTTATTACAGGCGAGAAAAGGGCTAAAAAACCAGTATAAGTAAGGTCTAATTACGCATGGTTTGTTACGGATCTCACGGTCACGTTACACTGGTGATTCGAGATCTCTACACGCCTGCGAGTAGCTAACCGTTGGAACTTCGTTCCATTCGATATAGGGAGGGGACAGTGTAATCGGAGTGTTTTATCGATATTTGTGTGTTCAGTTAGGTATTGATATTTCATTACCGTATGTTTTAACACATTTAGATGATACTTTATTAATGATTATAATATAGGTAGTGATAATCGTGATTGTATGAAAAATAATATGTAGTACAGTACAACAAATATCTAACTAGAAATTTGTTTCTTATTAATTGACCAACTAGGTTGTTAATGTGAACATTAAATATATCTTAAAGTCAAACAGATAAAATCATAGTTCTTTAAAGGTCTATTAACTCGGCATTGCTGTTATTTTGTAATAACAAATCTGCAATTACTTACATAGGTAAGTATTCGTCTTTAACAATATATTTACTTGTAGCAGCATTTAAGGCCAATCTAGACGGGACAACCTGATTAAATTGTCAAATTAATTGTATGGTGTGAAAGCATACATGGAACTGGCTCATCGATCCCACTTGATTTGATTGTAATATTGTGACCTATCAAATCAGGTAGGGGGGCGGCAAAATTCCAATATTTGACGCTGGTTTGCGTGGTATGGAACACTTTTTATTAATTTAGTGAGCCCGAATGTCACTAATAATTATTAAATTAGTAACTAAGTTTTAGGCGTGTGGACGCTAGATGAGATGTATGGCAATTTTATCCCCAGAAATCTTTCTCTAAGAAATGCTCCGAGCAAATGGTGCTATATTTTTGCGGAAACTAATTTTCTTGCCCAGTAGCATTGATCCATTTATTTTTAATATCGGCATCTTGTGGGAACCTACAATAATTAATAATAAAGAAATAGAAAATATAAATCGTTTATTCATGGCACATTGCATGCATTGTACGCATAAGTACATTAAGTACCTAGTCTAATTATTTTAACGATGAAAATATGATGGGTGTAAAAAACAAAAACGTATGTAAAGGAATACGAAGGTTTGAAAGGTTGCCATGAAATGACCCCGACTTAACTTAGTGCTTGATGACCAGAGCTGCCATATTTACTTAGACATTGATTATCCCAAATAATAATTAGAAACGTGTCTAAAATAATAATTTATTACCGAACCAAACATCAAACTTGAAATATCGTAACTTTAACTTTATCGATATAAATATCGACATTGCGCAGCATCTGAGTAGCGAAGTTATTTGACATTTAGGATAGCGAATATTCCAGATAAACGTAAAGAATAGTGACAAAGGATTGTGAACTCTAAGTTCTAACTGATAAAATATAGATTTACTTAACGAACATTCGTAAATAATGCAAAATAAACAGATTTTTCGTATTTATCGGATTATATTTAAATAAATAACCACCGGTGATAGGAAAAACCTCCACGTGAAAGATTTTTTAAACCGCTGTGATTTCTGCAGCTTAATACTGCACAATACGGCATTTTAAATTTAATTATCAATTTTTGTTAGACGAGCGTACGTACGACGTGAATGTCATTCGAGCATGAAGTTTACACAACAACTGAGCATAGTCTGTGCATAAAGTAAGTCGGTCGCTACTAACTGTCGGATAGACGGGAACGCCCACTTGCCATCTCCATCCTACTCCGTGGAAAATGCAGAGCGAGGCCACATCTCTACGCAGCGCCAAGGAGTCAAGCCGTTCCGAAATACGCTGGCAGTCGACAATTCGAGTCGCTCTTCGTTGGATGCGGTCCAGAGGGAGAAGCTGGTATTGGAGTGCCCCTGCCCATAGATGAGAGCAGTATTCCATGTGCGGGCGAACCTAGTCAAAGGACATGCTTAAGCGTCACCTAACTGCCTGCGGTATACCACCTGCAGGAGGAGTATGCTTCTCAGCGGCCAGAATGGCGTTCTCGTGTTATGATTAGCGTAACGAATTTTGAAGACGCTCGTCTCATTGAACTTGTTACGAAACGTCAGATACGTAAGTCCCGGCCGAAACCCTCCTATAATTACACTTACAATGATTCTGGTCAGCTTTACTGCCCCACCTGCGATAGTTTTTAAAAATAAGTTCGGCTTTGCCAGCCATGTCAGAGCTCACGCTCGTAATTATCTAGGGTCGCCGTTGCCGATTACGGCATGGATAGCTATATATTTCTCTATGCATTGACCAAAGAAAAAACACAGTAAAAACAAAACATGATCACTATGCTATTAAAGCGACAAGAAAACTAATGAATCTTCTGTCCACACTACCTACTTCTACCCTCATTTTGTTTCGTTAGTTGGCCAGCGTATCTTGAGCTCAGACTTTATGGTATTGCTGGTGAGTGGGGTTCGAGTAATGCTGGTGCTTTCTGCTTTGCTTCTGTGTTTGCTTAGCTACATGTAGGACGCGACTTACTTTGGATGAGGCGTGTCTGAAGCGCGGAGAAGGTTTGGTGTGGTTCAAGGTTCAAGACAGGAGCGGTGAACGGTTCAAAATTAAGTACTTGCCTACTGTCTACTGTCTGTCTCTAAGATAACTTTGCGGCGAATAAACAGAATAAAGTGAGGCAGTGTAATTATAAACGCCATACTTTCATAGAAATTTGACATTAATGATGATATTACCATACTTTGTCATTGCACATGCCATGCTAAGTTGGCGTAGTCCAACTCTAGGTAATAAATTATGGCAAAACCAAGGTCAAACTGACATGTACGGGCAACCAAAGTAAAATAGTGTGGATGAGCGTCTGTTCATAGGGACTGAAATAACGTAAATTTGAAGATTGTATCATATACTTTTTCACCTCAGCAGCTCGAACAAGCCTACTTTCGTCACTCCAGGGAGTTGCGAATAAAATAAACTGTGGAATGAACTGTCGCCTGCGGTATTTTCGGATCGATATGACCTTTAAACCTTCAAGAAAAAAGCGTATTCCCATCTTAAAGGCCGGCAACGCACTTATAACCCCTCTGGTGTTGCGGGTGTCCATGGGCGGCGGTAATCGCTTACCATCAGGTAATCCGTCTGCTCGTTTGCCTCCTATTTCATTAAAAAAAAAACTTTCCTCTCACGATTTGCGGCAACTGATCCAGCTCATGCCAGCCACCTTACGAAGGTCATCGCTCTATCTAGTCTGAGGGCGTAAGTAACTAAACAAAATAATTAGTAGTAGTCGATCCAAAAATCGTTCCCCGCTTGTAACTCGGAAGCTGTTGTATTCAGCGTACATGTTTTATATATGTTTTGTTTGTCTTAAGAAGCTGACATGATGAGGCGAAGTTTTCGTAATGTATATAGCACTGCTTCAGTATATTTATTTATTTAATCTTTATTGCACAAAAGAAAACCTTACAGTACAAAAGGCGGACTTAATGCCATAAGGCATTCCCTACCAGTCAACCTTAAGGCTAAGCAGAGAAATTGTGGGCGGTGCTACAAATACAACAGCAAAAATAAAATAAAAATAACATATAATCACATATATACAAATATAATATACATATATACTATATATAATATATATATAAATAACGACGAGACTCATTATGAAACTAATAAAAATACACTAAGAAACTTTCTTTCCGCTAGCATAGAAAGCATTTATCTCATTATTTATCATTTCTTTATTTTGATTGCTTAACTAAAATATGCTAATGCGAGTATAGTGGTCAATATGGATATTTGTGTATAAATAAACACACATATATAGGTAGAAAGGCCAGATCAAGAGCACCCTAAACCGGGGAGCGTGTATGAAGAATGTTACGAAAGTGAAGGAAGCGAAAGAGGTATGTCAGGATAGAAGCAAATGGAAATCCGTGGTCTCTGCCTACCCCTCCGGGAAATAGGCGGTATTATATGTATGTATATATAGGTATGTATAGTGAGCATCAATCGTAGCAGATGTAACAACGCGCAAAAATCTAGATTACACTGGTACTACGGGTACTACCATTATGGAGTAGTTTTTCCAATATAGATATATATCTTCATTTCGCGCTAAACGGAATCTCTCCCACTTTAATTATTCTAGTACATTTAGAGACGCATCTATTTTTGTAAATTTAGTTACTCTAGTATCTGCCATTCTCTAGAATGGCAGATACTGGCACTGGTAGTGGCTGACTTTTGACAGGAGGTAGTCTGATCCGTGATGCAGACTGTGCGTAGTCTTTTGACTCAGAATGTATTTTTACTATATTTGTATAGTAAAAATATATTCTGTCAACAAAATGTCTTATTCATTTTTGCAACTCAACCGCATTATCTATACATCTTATAAAACAAAGTCCCCCGCCGTGTCTGTCTGTCTGTATGTATGTATGTTCGCGATAATCTCAAAAACGACTGAACGGATTTTCATGCGGTTTTCACCTATTAGGTAGATATAATAATTTGTTAAGGTTTACCCATGCGAAGCCGGTGAGGTAACCAAAGTCCGTTTAGTTGGTATACCTAGAAATTTAGCAAAACATAGAGAAGCAATATGTAGATAGTCCTTCGATTTTTCCAATGTTTAAATTAAATAATACTTAGCTATTAAATGAAACTTCGTTATACTGGAGACACAATTTAAATAGATTTGGAACAGAAACGGAAAATTGTCTGCAGTCTGTATGAAAAAATATATGTTAGGTATATACCCAATCCTAATTTAAATGTTCGAATAGAAACTCTTAAACATAACTAAGTTTATCTCATAGAGACATAAAGCAAAACCTTCCAGTAACAGGATATCTTAAAAGCATTAACGTGACGGAACCGGGACAAATATGGCCGAACTCGAGATAAGTGCGCAAACATTCAAATACACTTGTATTTGAATGCCCCCCTATGGGGTTAGAGATATGAAAAATTCTGAGGGGGGTAAGTGTAATTTTGGCGTTTTGTAACTTGGTTTTGTGTGTCGATTATATCCACAAACATTAGTAACTGTAAAGGTTAATATTTTCCTTACTTACTTACAATAAACTATAAATAAATAAAGAATTTTAAAAAGAAAAATAATATACTTATGCGACAGTAATCAATATTTTTGTTGAGTAAACTAGTTGTTAGACTTGTTAGTGACTGAAGCCTTATGAAATACACGTGTTTTTCAATAACCTTTCAATTGGTAACCAAAGTCCTAAAATAAAATTGAAGAATATGATTCTAACAGCCTCTGCCGAACTCAAACAAAAAATTGACAAGGTAAGTTGCAGCAAGGTGTTTCAACTGTTTCAACATACCTCACGCTTTTATTTTTCAGATGGTTTTTTTTTTCTTTGCACTTTTAGATTTATAAAACATGGACTTTACTTAAAAACGTTTTGATAAGTTCCAATATGTGATAAAAAGCACTGCCAGAATTCTTCAAACATATATCGGAAAAATGCCAAAACTGACAAAGTTATTTCCTTGAAAAAATGTCGAGAAACTTACTTTTAGCAATATTTTAGCTCTTACCGCTGTAATACCTCAACTGCTCATCTGAGGCCTAAACCATGTATGATGAAGTTGGTTAGAATCGAAAAAAAAAGCATCTCTTTCTTTCTAGCGTCATATTGCGAGATATGGACGCTGTGTCAACTTTTTTGTGTTAACCGACCTCGGTCTCCCCTAGTCAAAACGCCGTAAACCAAAGCTTTTCTTGTCAGTGTAAGGAGTCTAAAGCATTTAAAGCGGTACCTAAAGCAGGTAAGGACAATACGGATAAGTGTGTGGCTGCGGGTTTAGTGTGGCTGCATGGTCTTCAAATTGGGTTTCGAAATCAAAAGTCAAATTCTTTAATCCAAAAGCGCACGCTTAAGGATATGTTTTGTTTGAATTAGAGCTATCTAAATTATGTAGGTTGCGTTCGTGGTGCTATAGCTTTAATAAATTAAGGCTTTTATCGGTTGATACCTTTGAACGCTATATAAAGGGATTAATGCCCTAGGACGCCAAAAGAGAACGTGCTATATACACGTCACGTAGGAATGGCGTGATCGATGAAATTTTCCTCCCAAACTTGTTTTTTTTATTTGAATCCTCTGGTACGTTAGCGCTATCTTTACACATTGATTACTGTTTATTGCAAGTTTATACATTTGTCACAAAACGCAAGTACTAAGTAGCAAATGTATGAACTCGTAATAAACACATCAATATCTGAACAGGCCCCGATGTGAAGGCCAGCCACATTTATTCTGTAGTAAATAATAAATAAATAAATCCGTTTATTTAAAAGACAACATAGGTCCACACATCACAATGTAAAAAATCATAATTAAAATTAAATAAATTAAATTAAAACAGAACAGCAATTTATAATGAATATTTGGACGTTGATGACATTTATAAAATCATTAAAATAAAAACTTAATGTTGTTAAAAAATAAAATTCATTGTAAAATCATTGATTTATAAAAATTAAAATATAAATAAGTAAAATATAAAACACCACGCTGCGCGCAAAAACCCGCATTGCTGACGTCGGTGAGAAGACTGCTAGGCTCAAATGGGACTGGGCCGGTCACGTCTGCCGCATGCATCCAGACAGATGGGCTAGCATAGCCACCAAATGGATGCCAGAAGTGGGGCGCGGACCCGGCAGGCCCAGACGGAGATGGCGGGACGACCTAGACACCTTTCTCAACAACTGGCCGGAGGAGGCACTATATCGGGAGTTGTGGAAGACAAGGGGAGAGGCCTTTGCCCAGCAGTGGGACACCATAATGGGCTAGTTAAAAAAAAATAAGTTAAAAATAATAATTAAAAATGTCAGCAATTTCAAAACATACAATTATATTTAGAATAAAAAATATACATTTTCTTTAAACCTAATAGTTAGTCCTTACTTTACATTATTGCGTATATGTATTGACATGCAGTGGTTCATGTAAGGACAGTCAAACCTGCTGGAGATCATGTTCAAGATGGTGGATGGTGGTGGTGGTAGTCACACAACCGTATTAACCTTACTAGAAAAGCAGGTCTTTTACTTTAAGTACTTGATTCATCCGTATCGGTATTACTCGTACCTAAATCGATAGTAGGTATTTAGTTCTGATTTGGCGCCCTATTTCTCTGAATCACTCCAACATTTGCTAGCGTATCGCTAACATATCAGTCATCATCATCGTTATCAAGAATATTCCTACAATCTGACCACTCAAATATCCCAAGCTCCAGTGAATGCCTACACGGATTCACTGAAACGTTTTATGTTACTACTAAAACGCCCTTCCATACGATCTTCTTCTACCGCTGGGTTATGCTAAATCAAAAAGGTGTTAAAACACTACAGCAACTAAGCTTTATAAGCCTTTTCGCTATGGAAGGCATATATGGAAATGCTCTATTGTGTATGGATTAGAGTATTTGGCTTATTTACATGGGATCTGGTAAACACTTTGCAAATGTGAGATGAATCTGAGATTGATTTGCTAAATCTGTATATTTTTGAGGGGTGCTTAAAATAGGTTTCGTTTTGTTTTGATAGGTAGTTGTCTATATCAATTAATATTATATATTCGCCAATAACTAAATCAGTAAAAGTGCCTAGAAACAGAGAACCCGCCTAGCGCCATTAGTACCTACCTATGGTACATTTTTTTTTTCATTTAGGAAGTTTTAAAAAACTTAAGTTTTGTATCATTGTGGTCTTGTATTTTTTAAATCATTTCTACATATATTTTTTAGTTTATTTAGTGTCCAATTTATTGTCATAAATTGCTTATTTTCTGTCTATTTACAAAATCTAATTATAAAATTAAATATGTATCATCCTAATTAAAAAAATTCTAAAATTTTAAAGGTCCGCAATTATGGATTTGATTTGTCTAAATGTCAATTTTCGACCAGTCGCCCCTTGGGCCAAGGTCAAGTCCTCTTCAAATTTAAGGTTCTACTCCAGTTGGTCCAAATTGGATCGAGATTAAATTCCTCAGTGCTTCTATATTAAATCGACATGTCCTTATGTAAAGTGTCATTATCTGTCTCCGCATCTCGATCCGGACGCGTCGGTAAATCAATTAGCATGTTTACGGATGCCAGCCTATACAACCCTCGTGAACAATGCATTTATTGAGGTTGAGGCTGAATAAAGGGAATGATGTACGGATAATCAGGTTTTTTAGAATTTCGTCTGAAACGTAAATGATCAGCGTGGAAGTATGGTGTGTTGACTCCTTAAACTTCACTTTTTCTCTGCTCCTTGATACTTTTATCTGCTTCTTTTCCTATAGCTGGCACTGTTACGTGTATTCAAATACATGTACGTGTATTTATATTTATTTATATATGCATTTTATTTTAGTTATATTTTTAAGGTGGGTATATTGTTTTGTCACGGACCTAGTTCACGCGGCCGCGCTAGGCCTAAGAAGCGCTGGCTGGACGTCGTGATAGCAGACATGAAAGAGAACAATCTCACACTTGAGGATGCCGAAGACCGGGAAAACTGGAGAAGATTGAGTAGGAAAGCGGACCCTGGCGCTAAGCCGGGAAAACGCTAGGTCAAAGAAGATTGTTTTGTCACGGACGTGACATAAATTTATAAATTTCCGATACTTATAGGTTGCCTTGACGAGGTCGTTTTTTAGCAATATGACCACCATGTTGTTTACCTCTACTTGAGTTGCTGTAGTCATTCTCGTTAGCAGTAAAGGGCATTGAGCAATAATCTCTAATCTGACCGGGAACTTTCTAAGCGGAAATTAGCATAAGAATTTTCTCATGAAAATGTCCAAAAATTCTCAGAAATTTTGAATGCTCTTTAAGTTCTGCATCTTGCACATTGCTATCTTCACGTGCCTCAAATATCTAATACCTTACTGAATTAAAAAAAATTTTTCTATATCGCTCAAAAAATATAAGCCATTTGCTGCTTTTACCCTGATATTTCTACTAAAGGACATTATCATCTTTGCATTCACTTCGCCCGTCGGGTTACTAAGTGCGAATAATACATGAACACTTAATAGTCATGAATTCCGCTGCAGTTAGCTGAATTAATTTGCTTTCCTATTGAAACTGAGAACTCGAATTATCCTAATAGCCTACGTAAGTGAAATACAATGTATCTAACGTTCCTGCTATAAAGATTAAAAGACCCTTACCCGACTGCTTAACAAGATCGCTTATCTCATACAATAACAACGGGCACAAACACCTCTCAATTGCTCAGCTATCATTCAAAACACTACCCTAATTATATCACATATTTACCGAAACGGCCCGAACCATAACGATGTCCGTAGATTTAAACCCAACAAAGGCTATACAAAGGGTCGGAAAACGGCCACTTCCTATTAGCCAAGGGACAGGAAAATTTTGCGGATAGACCAATTTGCATGTTAACACAACCCCAGGATGTGATAATTGAATACTCGGATTTTCGAGTAATCCAGAATATTCTGGTTTGAGCCAATCTGTCCGCCGTCAATTTTTAATTTCACAGAAACTCGGACCTTTATTGAGATTGTGTAAATTTCGGTGGAACGTTTTGATATCTACCGCATTAATTTTGGATGATTCAATCTGCGTTTCTACTTAAGACTGGGTTTGGAGGCACGTGGATTTACAGAATGGTCCAAAAACTTGTATTTTTTTCAATAAAAATTAAAACTACAATCGTATAACAGGAACTAAATGTATTTATTTTCAAAATATTTTCCTTTGACTTTGATACACAAACGAAAACTTTTTTTTTTTTTAATCTTGTTTATTTAAACGAAAACTTTTGTTAAAACCATCAAAAATATGCACAGTAAAAAAATCTTTTGTCAATGTATTTTTGGAGTCTGTATTTTTCAAATTTGTATCTCGTGGGACGCACCCTATAACTATCATTTACAGTACATAGGGTGCTACTTTCTCGCACTAGTGCGTAAAAGAGTACTTTTCGTGCATATGTCGAAAGTTTAAAGGGCCATATGTACTGTAAAACGTTGTACGATACACGTGCGAATAGGTAATTAGCAACTCGTGTCGATTTAAAACACTCCCTGCGGTCGTGTTTTAATTTATCGCTACTCGTTTCGAATTTCCTCTTTTCCGCACTTGTATCGTAAATAACTATTATTTATTTAAGTATTAAGTGATTTTTATACCATCAACATTTAATCTGGAAACCAGCGTAATCCGTCAACGGCAGGTTTTTTCTCCGTCCGCATTAGAGAGGTCTTATTGTATTACATTTCAAGCAACATGCTTCAAATTTCCAACCCGTTCTCCTCCTACCATTCATCATATTTTCCTCAACCTTTAAACTCGCGAGCCACGTACTACAGGGTGATAAATCGCGTGTCCGAACTCGCGCAGTTTATTCCACTGTTTTATTAAAGGGGCTAGGATTTGTATGTTATGTGGGTCAGTTGGGTTATGTATCGGGTGCTTAGATTGTTAAGTATAAAGCTTAGCTTAAGTATAAGTAAAAACTAATTTAAGATACTAGAGTATCTTAAGATAAGTATATAATGGCGTATTTTACATCATAGACATATTTAAGACGACAGTGAACGACCTTCTCTATACAGGGTGGCTAAAATGTAAGTGCATTCCCGTTGCCAGGGAGGTTTTGGGATTACACTGAGCAACTTTTACTAAGGGACCAACCACGAAATCGCAAAAAAAAATTACTCTTCCATAGAAAATGAACCAGCCAAAATGTATGAAACAGCCAAAATTTTTTTCGCGATTTCGGGGTTGGTCCCATAGTAAAAGTTGCTCAGTACAATCCCAAAACCTCCCTGGCATCGGGAATGCACTTATTTTTTAGCTACCGTGTATAAACATAGTCCCTATTTTCCTTCTTGGATGGAAAATATTTTTTCACCACACCAAATCGTAAAAGCTTTTATCGTCAAAAACTGATGAGAAAGTTGCATTTCATCGATAAGAGTGGCAAAGTAAATTGATGTTAATTTTGAGTTGTTTCAGGGCTGCGGTTATTTTCGATATGTGTGTAAAAACTGTATAAAGATAATGTTTGACAATATTTCTAATCTGATTCTGACCTTGTCCAATCGTTTCATAATTAAATCATGATAATAGAAATGATGGAGCTATTTGGCGCGAACATGAAATACCAATCACGTGCAGATGTCATAGTGGGTGAGGGTTATTGAGACAAATCATATCATTCTAGTCCCAGAAGGCAGCGAGTGGGTTAAGTGACAAGCGGAAAACTGGTTAAACTTTGATGCTTTGAACTGTGAAGGGGTGAATGTAAGAAAGTAAAATAAATCTCCACGAATGTGTTAGGTACTTACTTCAGAATACACTAGTTGGTCTGTGCGCTATATACCTAGGTCGCGATAAGCTTCATAAACAAATAGAAATTACTTAGGCACTTCATTGAATCATTATCATAGAGAACTCACAATGGTGTAAAGTGCCATAAGTCACTGGCACTTAGGTCCTTTATGCCAATTTCCAGAATTTGGAACATTGACAGAAAAATCTATGGAACTACCTAATCTGCTCACAAAACTTCACAAGAATCGATTGCGAAATGCGACATGCAGAGAACGTCCGGGAATACGAAAGCATTTTTGCTAAAGCTGCAACGAAGACCTTCGCTAACGCTGGGTCAATCATATACAGTCTTGAATACTGGTAATACAGCTCAGGTACGTAGTTACAAAAGTTTATACGGGCGACTCCTGGCATTATAACATGATGTATATTTTATCTTAGGTCTGGAATAAGCGGTACCTTCATAATAAATAGAGAGGAGTAGAGTTCATACGCTGTCGTTAGACTCTTGGGCCACCCGTCTTTGGCACTGTGAATCATGAGCTGAGGAATTGTTAAGATAAAAATTACATTTTTCATACGCCTGTCTCTCGACCCTTGAGCGGGATTTACATTACGAAATTAGTGGCGTGAAATTGATTTCGTGACAGTAGTTTTACCAACAGTTTCACGTGTAATTTAATATTTTCGTAATGCATGCATTTCATGATAGCAAAGCAATTTCATGCCCTGCACGATTTTATGGTGAAATTAGTGTCATGCAACTAATTTCGTAGTGTAAATGCGACGTGAAAAACTAGTAGTGGACGTGTAGCTTCGATGCTGATGGGGCCGTGGTCACTGCGATACTTAGAATTTCACGACACTAATTATTTCACGAAATTACTTTCGCATATATCGAAACTTACTTACTGCTTACTGCTTACTGCTAGCCTTTCTCCGCAGACGTCTTGTCTGGTTGCCCTTGGCATAGGCCTCTCCCATATTCCTCCACGAGTCCCTGTCCAGAGCCTGCTGCTAGAGAGCTATATCGAAACTACTATCGTGAAACTAATTTCAACATGCATGACACTAATTTCGTAATATAAATCCCGCTTTAGACCATCGGTATTGATACTGTTTCTAGCTAATAAATTAAGTTCTGTTGTAAATGACAGAGTAGCAGAAGACAGGTACAGAGATAGATTCAGAATTTAGTTTTCACTTCTCATGCTCGTAAAGTTCGACTTTAAGTCGTGCGTAGAAGACATAAAGTTGCTTATTATATTCTAGAGCATAAAGTAAAAACATATATTACGACCCTTATTGACTTATCAATAAAGTATCGATCCTTGCATGAGCGAGCGGCTTCTGATCTGATTTTAGATAAGTAATCCATACTAATATGTGTTATAAATGCGAACGTAGCTATGTCTGTATGTTACCTCTTTACGTTTGAACCACCGAGCCAATTTGAATAGAATTTCGTATAGAGATTTTGAGTTCCGGGGAAGAAAAGGGGGTGGAATTGATATTGGAAGTATACTATTCTGCGCAGATGAAATCGCGGGCAGAAGCTAGTTGGTACATAAGTTGAGTAGTATAGGGTAAACTCGTATTATTTGGTGACACGCCTAATTCGGTGATACAAGTTTTGATGCAGGACACTCAGAAAAGCTAGTGAATTAGAGCCTTTTAAATGGGACCTCACGGCTTCACGGCTTCAGCGGCTTTGCCGTGAGGCCCATTTAAAAGGCCCTAATTCACTAGCTTTCCCGGGTGTCATGCTTCAAAACTTTTATCACTGAATTAGGCGTGTCACCAAATAATGCGAGTTTACCCTACTTCATACGCTGTCGTTAGACCCTTGGGCCATCGGTCCTTGGCACTGTGACCCACATATCTTATAATTAAGAGCGCGCAGGCACCTGGCACGGCCGGTAATGAGCCAGAATTGCCACTTTCATTGCAAATGCTAGTTAAGCTTTTGGTTTTGAAGCATTTTGACGAAACTGGGGAACAAATCAAAATAATGAAATATTTTTGATTTGTTTGTTGCGCCTAGCCTTTCAAAATGGTATACACCAGAGAATTTGGGACGGGTACCGCCGTGGCCCGGAGTGGTCAGGAGTCAGGACGTTAGCCGCGTAAGCGGAAGACGCGGGTTCGATTCCCGCCTCGGCCACCGCTGGATTTGGTCACTTTTTATTTAATGTATGATATCTATTTCAGTTTACATTTTGATGAAAATAAAATTATTGGATGAATCGTGAAAAACATAAATCATCACTATCACTAGGTTGCACTTCCATTGCTTAGCACAGGGGTATATCACAAAGGGTTTAAGAGGATTATGGACCACCGCTTCTATACGAAAGTATTTCCCATTTTCCTCCTCGAAAATTGTCGTTATGGAAAATATTTTTATACAATTTATTATTAAATAAACATAGCTACGAAGGGGTCGTTTGATTTTTTCGTTTTTTTTTTTCTATCGAGGTCACCACACACGTTAACACTCCTGTACTAATTTTGGTATGGAAGCGGGACCGCTTATTTAATTAGCGCTCAGAATTACGACGAGTACTCGCAAAAATATACAATACTTTACAAATTTAGCTTAAACTTTCCTTTAAATGCATGTTTTTACTTTTTGCCCAAAATCAATATATGTGACTATGATTATGGGAAAAATAGTTAAAAAAATATAACATCGATTTTCACTGAAAAATCAGTGTTAGAAGTTGCATAGGCTAAATCATAATATTTATGTAAATGTAAAATTTTCAATAAGAGATATGAAAAATCTTACTGCCATCAGAAAGGTACACTATTTGTGATACACCTATGATAAAGTTTAAAAATATAAAATAATTACAAACCCCGAAAAAACCGTCCAAAGTCACATACTAAAAATCGTCAAATTCTGGATTTTTTTAAATTTACCGACATTTTCTCTTAAAACGAATGTAATTTTTATAAATAAAATTATTGCGCTAATTTTAATAAAAAATCTGAAAACGGATTAGTTTTACTATTGAAATAATAAGGAACAAATAGATTTTATCTAATGTATAAAATTAGATGTTTTTGTTGTGTAGGCTGCATCCATCTCTATGCATTTAAGGGTTAAAATAAAATGGTGTAGAATACAATTCAGTTGTGATGCTCGAATCGAAGCATTTTATTTATTTATTTATTTTATTTTTATTTCATACATGGAAAACCAACAGCTATAATCATTTCTTAAGCTACAATAGAATTACAGAGCCAATTATAGGTTTTCACTAAAAAAATTAAAAGATCAAATATAACTACAATTCAGTTACACACAAGTATAGTTAACGCTATCTCTACTGAGCTCGTTCACTTACCTGTACTAACAATGGCATTTTGTTAAACAAAAGGCATTATTTCTTTTGTGTGAGCGCGTGGCCTTTATGCCTGAGGCTTACACACAATGGCCACGCGCTCACACAAAATAAATAATGGCTTTTGTTTAACAGAATGCCATTGTTAGAGCACAAGCCAAGGTTAGTGTGTACTGCCACTGCCAGTAAAATTACAAGTAAAATTGCTCCTATGTCTGGTTACCTCGTGGTCTTTGTGAATGCTTTATGTGTTCTGTGTAGTCTGTGATTGCATTACAGAGTCCTACATATCCATAGGAACAGACGTAATACGGAACGTGTAGTACTGATCAATCGAAGTAAGACGTAGTTTAGGGCATCGCTCGAATGCACTCGAATCCCAGCACAGCAATGTATTTTACCGAGAGCCACTCGTCCGTAAGGGTTGAGTTTCTGGCTTTAGGTTTCGTATAATATGGTTATTGGCGTAGAGTGAAATGGAGCTGGTCAATGTTGAGAATATCAGGCCAATTTGAACGTATACTGACATTAGAATGATATTTGAATCGTGTTATTTACTTACCGTGCGTCTCGCACAAGTACGAGCGATATGCACGATAAATAATAGTTAAAATATAAATAATGATAACGTTTTTCCAAGAAACATTAGGTCTTACACGTCTGTCGTACAAAATTTATTATTATTATTTATTATTTATTTAAATATATTTACACGGCATCACAGCATACACCGAATAATTAAAACTAGTTACAGGTATACAAATTACAAATACAAAATATATATAAAGTAAAATACAGATAGTCATACTAGACTTATATTGACCGGGATATAGACCGTGATTACCTTTTGTATTATTTGTGAGCTCCCGATATTTCGACGCAGTTACATGCATCATGTTCACGGGTGACTGAAGATAGCGGGTGGGTGTCAAAGTTGTGTAGACAGCGCTCTGTCTACCCTCATTCTTGCGCGTCGGCTGCGTTCACTTTCAACGTTACCAACGGTTGCATTCACACTTGTTGGTCCGGTCGCGTTCACACTCGTTGGTCTGTCCAAACACACTACACTCACGGTGTCACTACGCGTGTTTGATTCGGATATCACTGGTGGTGGTGGTTTTTTGGTTTTTGGTCTATATCCCGGTCAATATAAGTCTAGTGAAACTAACCGTGAATCATTCAAAACTCTAACAGATAGTCATATTAAGTCAAATGCAAGTGCTGGAAAGCCTATCATCCTTTATCTCACAAAACCTCAGACACTCCTGGCACACATTCGCCCATCTCCACGCAAACAAGTCCACGCAAAATATCCATAAAATGGAATATTTAGTACTCAAGAATATTTTTAGACAAGCAAAATTGTAAAAATCCTCTTTGGGCCGCTGAGCCATATTAGTTAGTTAGCTCTCTAGGACTCATTCATTTTTTTGTATGCCTCACCCGTGTAATTCTTTTAAAATGATTTATTTTTAGTTTTTTTATTTCGGCATTTATTTACCAAGTCAAAACCAAACTAATTGCAAATTAGCTTTAAGTAGTAAAACCTATGTATTCTACTTACAAATCAGCCTGTATAATGATTCTCCGTATTATTTTTGCTAAGTTTATAAAAACAAAACTTATATCTTATCGGACTTGCCTGACAAATAATCAAATATTGTCAAGGGACTTGCTAGTTGTCGCCGCGTCAAAATTGACGTACGACATGAAATATGGCGCGCGTCCCCTGACGCGATGACGTCATCCGTCAATTGCCCACTTTTTGCACGCCTCCATTTTGGAAATTATTTGGAATTCGAACGATCCGTTTTTTGTGACGTGAGTGGATTGGTATTGCTGGTTACTTTTTTCTAGGCTGGCATACTCGTATAAGCCAATACAATTCTATTAGGGAATGAAAATATATTTATAATACCGCAAGTAGAATGTAGAAATATAAATAATGGTTTTCAATAGTTATTCGTAATCTTAGCGCTTTTACCGTTGCATCCTAAACTTTGGCTCCGTTTTTGGCTGCTTACCTGCCTAATCCAAATAATAAGATAGAAATAATTATTATTAATAGAACTAAAAAAAAAAAAAAAAATTAATCGTTATAAGAACTTTTCAAATGCCTCTCAAGAAAAAACTAGCTCTAGGTAGACATATATAATCTTCAACACATAATATAAACAAAAAGTCTGATAACAATCCACAGGCCCTCCCTCCCCCCCCCCCCGGAGATCCCTCAAGATAAGTATACATATATTATATTTTTATATAAGTTTCACTGTCTCCATGTCTTATTGCTTACGTCGAAATAAAATATGATAAATCATATACAGGCTGTCCAGCGTCAGATCTCCGATTTCAAGTTCAAATAAGTTTCGAGCGCTCACGAAGTGAGAGAGTATGCAACGAGGTGTTTTACTTTCGTGAGTGTGGCCAGCAGAGCAGTGTACAATGGTACATTATTATGCTGTAACGTAAAGCTAGTGGACTGTAGTTGGTGTTTTAGCATAATTATATTAATCCAATAGATTTACCTATAGGTAGGCTTACCGGATGGTTTTGTGGTCTGCTGCTGGCAGAGGCCTCTGCTGGAGGATGCCTGGTGATATTCTTTCTTGGTGTATGCTTCCTTCGAGCACTTTAAGAGGGTTTTTACTGAGTATTATTTGCTTTCGCGTTAGTTTTTTATCACGTTGTTGATGACACTGAAGTTGTCAGTTATTATGTTTTTCAAGACCTCTTTTGTGACCGGCCAGTAGCCGCGCTACTTCCAATGAGTTAATATAGCATTTACTAAACATATGCTTTTAAAGCATCTCTAACCAAGGGATTTTCCCTTAGTAAAGCCTGACCAGAAATATATGATCATGCGCCATGTTGCGGAATTTCATTGGAACTAATTTCTTACACTGGCAATAATTTTAATGATAGGTTGTCACTGTTTTCAGTGTCATTGTGGCGGTTTATTTGAATAATGCTTCATCATCATCATCATCATGTCAGCCGATAGACGTCCACTGCAGTGCTGGACATAGGCCTCCCCCAAGGCTCGCCACTCCGACCGATCCTGTGCCGCTCGCAACCACCGAATTCCCGCGACCTTCACCAGGTCGTCGCTCCATCTTGTTGGAGGCCTACCGGCAGTTTGTCTTCCGGTACGCGGACGCCACTCCAGAAACTTCCGGCCCCACCGGCCATCAGTTCTGCGAGCAATGTGCCCCGCCCACTGCCACTTAAGGTTTGCAATTCTGCGAGCTATGTCGGTGACCCTAGTTCTACGGAATAATGCTTAAGTGTTGAATATTAAATAATAAATGACAAAAATGCCCAAAACTATACATAGCCAGGAGCGGAACATTGTTAATAATGTTAATAATAAACTGCTGGAAAAGAACAGTTAGGGAAATTAAACTATTTCGCTACGAAACATTTAAAAAATTAACATCAGAGCTGACAGGCAAACAAATCAAAATGTCATTATAGTCTGGTTATTACGACTTAGTTATTGTAGTGTTATGTTATACAAGCGAGGAAATACAGTAACAAAAATGAGTTTGAGTTTGAAAAATATTTACTATGGGCTTTGGAGACAATCAATCTTGTTAATTGACAATGTAGCAGAACCTATATGTAAGGTTACGTAACATGACCATCATCATCATCATGGTGGCCTTTTGGTGATCCAATCTTGGATGTAGGCCTCTTCCCAGAATGGAGTAACATGAAAGACGAAATATTTTTTCAACTATAGAGCTGAGCTGAGCTGAGCTAATGGTGTGTCACACCATCTGGTATGGTATGTTACGACTAAATTAAATACATATATGTATTTAAATTTCTAGGTAAATCGGAGGCATCGATTACGCGGATTACGAGAGAAGGTTGTACCTGCTGAGGACCTATGTGTGATACCTACGTAAGAAAATACATGAATTTTATACGGCAAAAAAGAAGTACCGACTATAAAAAAAAGTGTAGACATCAGATAAATGGGTTCTGATTTTTATTACGGTGAATAAAAGTAGATCTAAGTCAAACGAGTTGCCAATCTACATTGTTCAGACTATACTGAATTGTTGCCATATAAATGAGAATAATAGCGCCCTCTTGACAAAGATCATATATTCCTGGTCAGGCTTTAGGTACCGCAAGGCGTAAGTTTTGCATTTCGGAATATGCATCAAATGTTGGAGGTAAGTCGTAAAGGGAAATTTCTGTTCATCTTGTTTTCATAAAAATAAATAGTATTCGTTTATAAGTAAGTTTTTTAAATTAAATTTTGATATCGGAAATCTGCCGCTGGACGCCTTGTATATAATACATATAGGTAAGAAATAGGCTGTATGTATTTAATGTTCATCAGTGTCGGATGGATGGATTGAACGAGGGCGAATAATAGTTATAGGGTCAATGTGTTCAGTGAAAATTACCTATACCTATTAAAGAAAAATTAAATAAGAATTTAGTTTTTATCAATCCTCATCATCATTCCACGCAGACGAAGTTGCGGTAAAAGTTATAAAATTATACGAATTAACGAAATATAGTACAAATGCACTATTTTTCATGTACCTATTTAAATTTAAAAATATTTACATTTCGACATACCAAAGTCCCAAAATACCTTGTATTTTAAAAGTGTATAGGCTTTTAAAATAGAAGTTTTACAAGCGAACTGAAAATAGAAACCAATCACAAAAAATAATTAAACGCAAACTTCAATCACTTCAGGGTTGGGCAGATTAAGTGTCCTAGTTTAAAATAGCCATAAAATTAAAACAAAACTTCAAATTTCAATATTAAACTTGTTTTTATTTTAAGCATACTCTATATTTACAAAATTAATTCATTAGCTCAAATCGCTCTCCTTTTACATCTATAACTTTACGCATTCTACCATAGAATTAGTTGCACGCGGCACGCACTACCTCATCTGGTATATATCGCCCCATATCTTGACCAACCGATCATTGAATGAATTTAAATTCGTTCCCTGTGTGCTCCCAATCCTGCTGAGCATAAATTCTCATATAGAAAAGTCCAAGAGATTCAAGTCTGGTGAAGATGCAGGCCATTTGATTGCCAGCAAGCCCCTGCATATTTTCACTGTAGATTTTTTCTGGGCATGTGTTCATCCATGTTTTTTTTTCTCATTGTTCTTCGGGGTATTTTCATATTTTTAGCGAGTTTACTTGCACCTTGGGCTAGTTTTCGCGGAATACGCCCACGAACGCTTTTAATTATGTTTTTGACACGAACAGATGGTTTTCGACCAGGTTTGGGCCTGATTTATGAAGATCCCGTTTTTTTAAATCGCTTAATGTTCCAAGATATGAACCTTACTTGCACGGTAGGAATTTTTGCTTGTATACATTTACAACGAGCTGGCGTTTCGCGCCCATGTTCAAAACAATATAATATATCAAGCTCACGTCTAGAAATCATAAATACGCATACCTACATTCTCGATGTTAAAAAATAATATAGGTAGTTACAAAAAAGTTCCGCTATATTTAAGTAAAACGTTATTACAAAACTATGACACTTAATCCCAACCCTGCCCAACCCTTGTACATGTCTTGCTCGATATTTTGGCTCGACCCAAATCGATACAAGTGCGAATAGCTCCCTAGGGTCCAATCACCGGCCTTTGCCACCGGAATTAGGTTAGTGAGCTATGTAGTAAGCAACATTTGACTGACCGTCTGTGAACCTTACGTCTATGCAATAGGGCTTATGAAAAGTCAGTTAGATGTGTGAACGGTGGTACGGCAGGCAACATTGAATGCCAGATATTGGACTTTCAATATCTTGTTCGGTGTGTCAGAGCTTTACTACATGGTCATTCTCTTATGTAGGGGTAGGGTATGTAGGGGGGTTGGGGGTGTGTTGCGATCAGTACAACGGCCGATCTTGCCTACGAAGCTAATAGGTCCCGGGTTCGAATCCTGGGAAGAGCATTTATTTTTAGTATTTATCATAAATATTTGTGTCTAAAATACTGATTTTTTACATGTATTTATATATCGAGTGTATATTTTTATATTATGTATATTCGTCGTAGTCTTTAGTACCCATTAATATACTTCATTTGTTTTTGTATGAAAAAAAAAAATATACAGAAATAAAAA
This sequence comes from Cydia strobilella, assembly GCF_947568885.1. Classification (NCBI taxonomy): domain Eukaryota; kingdom Metazoa; phylum Arthropoda; class Insecta; order Lepidoptera; family Tortricidae; genus Cydia; species Cydia strobilella. The sequence goes on from NC_086044.1 coordinate 20,722,376, forward strand.
TTTATGGTTAAAATAATGATTTTCCTTTAAATTAAAAATAATGTCGCGATAAAAAACAGTATCTTTCTGACCATGGGACTTTAAATTCAGGGCTCGATTCTACTCGCTAAACTGAGCTACTTTTATTATGGGACGAACCCCGAAATCGCGAAAAAAAACTTTGCTTTTTCATACATTTTGGCTGATCATGCAGATGTCGACGTTTTCTATGGAAAAGCCAAAAAAAATTTCGCGATATTAGGGTTGGTCCCATAATAAAAGTAGCTCAGTTTAGCGAGTAGAATCGAGCCCTGAATTTAAAGTCCCATGGTCAGAAACATACTGTATAAAACTTATTTTATATCTCGTCTCTTATTTGAAACCAGCTCCTGTGCACTTTCCCGTCCCAATAAAAAAATGTGAAAATTATAAATAATTACTATACTTTTACATACTTACCTCATTTGAACTTCAAATGCTTCAAAGTACATTTTTTATGATATCAATATTGAATATTTATAGGTATAGTAACTTTAGTCCAAAATTCAAGAAAATTTGACTAATAAAGGGGTACCCTTGAATCAAACATCAAATTAATTAATCATATTTGACCCAATGGTTTACTCGTAGAGAATTCCTTTTGGCATTAAGTCCGCCGTTTTTTTTTAATAATCCATACTATACTATAATATTATAAATGCGAAAGTCTGTCTGTCTGTCTGTCTGTGTGTTCCCTCTTCACGCTTAAACCGCTGAATCGATTTAGATGAAATTTGGCATAGAGATAGGTTGAGTCCCTGAGAAGGACATAGGATAGTTTTTATCCCGAAAATCATCCCTTAAGAAAGTAAAAAGCGGGGTGGAATTGAGATAATTAATGAAGTGTCTGCTAATTTGTGTGCATAATATGCTCAAATTGAATAATTGCTATAAGATTTTCTCCAGGCGCTATTCTTACTCTAGCTGGGGTTACTAAGTCCACGCAGACGAAGTCGCGGGCAAAAGCTAGTACGCAATAAAGTTTAATAAGTCATGTCATTTAAATTTGGCGCGTTACCCATTGTATGCCTAATAAGTAAAATTTTATAATAAATATATCCACATAAATTTTTAATGTAACGACTAACATGTTAAGGTTGTTATTATATTAATTAAATATAATGAAAAAAAACTTACCAAAACAGCCGCCAAAAACTTACACAGCAAAACTCACTGAAAATCACAAAAAAAAATCACCAAATTACAATGAAAAGTTACTAAATAAAGAAAAAAATAGTGACGCTAGTAAGTACGAACTAAAAGTACTTTAAGTTGAGTACCCGAAGAGTTTCGTGAAGGCTTTCAGAGGCTTTCGCGCGGCGTGCGCTCGACTGGGCGGGCGGGAAGATACTGGCTTTCGCCGCCCGCCTAACATGCAGTTTGCAGTTTGTTGCATTATGATGCTTTTCGCAATTACAATTAGTAATTACCCAATTTGTGTAAACTTAAGCTAGGTAATAGTTTAAGTGAGAAGTCTTGAGTGTGTTCTGATATCTTGAGGACGTTATTATGTCGGTGGATCTAAATTTACGAGGACATTTTACTTTCAGATCAAAACTAAATACACTTAAGTATTAGCTGCGGACAATTAATTTTTATTTTGCTAACGACTAGCTAAAATACCTAATATAATCTGTCAAACCCACTTTTTCAGTAGAAAAAGGCGCGAAATTCAAATTTTCTGGGAGGACAACTCTTCGTGCCTACTTTTTTTAAATTTGCCGCCTTGTTCTACTGACGAAAATGGCTTGCCAAACTATAATTAGTACGATATGTACTTATTATCTACGAAAACATAATAATAAAAAAATACAGAAATTGAGAAAATCTTAAAAAATACTCTAGATACATGCAAGAAATCCGCAACGCAGGCTTTCGTCTCTTGTGGCTACGAAAATAAAGAGCAATGAAAAAATTCGTGAATGAAAATTATATCCAATATCCGTTTTTTTTGTATTTGTATTACTTACCGGACTTCCCTAAAGGTATCATTCGGCTTCAGACTGCACCAGCATTACTGCAGTATTGCAGTGATGCATTACTGCCGACTGCATTGCTGCAGCAAATATCAAAATCGATGTCACCGCCCGGAATTTTGACATTTGCAGCAGTAACGCTAGTGCAGTCTTAATCCGGACGTCACCTTTAGGCTCGTAATACAGCCCCGAAAGAATCAAAGCCTACTAAAGCTTCAAAACAGAAAATTCCACACGCCCATTTGACGTGCCTCAAGAATGCAAATCGCCGTGCGGCCGATAAATCCCGGTTCATATTTATTCGGGCCTGCTTACTCTGATTGGTCCACATTTGCTCCCGATTTATCGCCATGGCCTAATTTATGTTTGTAAGTAAACCCGTGCTTTGCTGCGGCTTGAGTGCGTCGGACCGTATGTTATACAGGGTGTTTTAATTAATAGGGCAGTGAGATTAAATCAGAATCTTTAGCTTTTATTTTTATTATTTTACAGGACCTTTATACTGTTGTACATATCGGCCCTATTAAGTCCGCTTCTTCTCTCTCTCTATAGTTTCAGTTTAGTCCTTTGCAATCCCAATTTAAGGCCTGTTTGCCATAAGGCTATATATAGCCAGTCTGGCCGTGTCGGTAAGTGGCCCTGCCTATAAAGCCAAAGGTCCTGTGTTCGAAGCCTGGTAAGGGCATTTAAATATTTATGTGATGAACGCAGATCTTTGTTCCTACGTCATAGGTGTTTTCTATCTATTTAAGTATTTGTATAGTATATATATATAGTATATATGTATATACATATCGTTGTATGAGTATCCACAACCAAGCCGTGTTGAGCTTACTGTGGGGCTTAGTCAATTTGTGTACGGATTTTCTGTTATATTTATTTAGTAGGTAGTAGTAGTAGTAAAACACTTTATAGTACTAAAATCAAAACAAAACAAAAAAAAAACATTCTTCGTAAGTAAGTACAAAGGCAAACTTATCCCTTTAAGGGATCTCTTCCAGTTAACCTTTGAGCAATTGAGGGAGAATTTGCGAAAAATGTGTATTAAGGAATTTTGTCTACTACGATTAAAACTGATTTACGCAAAATTTTAAGTACCGAAATTGTAATCCAAAGCAGCAGTCAGGAAACGGTCATTGATGAAAATATTTATTTATTTTGCAGCCCCACTTGTTATACTCCCTGTATTACATTGATATATCGACTTTTGGGGCAACCAGTGTGACGTGACCCCTTGATCTATGACAACTGTGCTTAGGTACAGAGAGTGCTAATACTGGTCCTGAGCCGTTATCTCGCTCGTGTTCGATATAGAATAGGAATGACGCCCCATGAATTAGGGAATCGGGATTTTCGGGTTTCGGTACAGTGAGATATGAGCGGAAAATCGGAATTTCGGGAATCAATCTTTTATGTAGGATTTGGGGAAACTGTGAACGAACTGTGATAATAGTCGCATTATAATAAGGCCTTAAATCTAAAACTTAAACTTGATACTTATTGACACTTCACGCCAATAACCAGAAGAATTAAGGTACTGTTCATATTCAGACTACACCAGCGTTATTGCAGCGCGACATTACTGCTCACTGCATTGCTGCCGCAATTTTCGAAGTCGACGTTGCTGCCCAGCATTTTCGACAGCAATGTTGTCGGCTGCAATACTGCAGCAGTAACGCTGGTGGAATCGAAACGGTACCTTTATTTGCTACTGTTCATGCAAGCACACTTATGCCGAAAACGACTAACCGACTAAAATAGTAGGTACTTAATAAGATAAGAATATCAGGAAGACCGAGCTTTGCTCGAAAAACATATAAAAATCCAAAATGCGCGTTTTCCCAGAGATAAGACCTAGCTAGATCGATTTTGGCGATGATGGCGAAAACCCCTATATAGCAAATTTTCGAGATCCCCGAAATATATAAATATATGTATATGTATATACAATATTAAAACAATCTCTTTCAAATTCGCCGAATACTCTCTCAAAAACAACGCGTACATTTTAATCGTTTCGCAAATTAAACCCAACAATAGTAAACAACAAAAGAAATAAAATGGCAGACTATTCCATTCCTTACCGGCAAGAAAAGACTTTCCATTAGCGGCCTGTCACCGCGCAGGAAAGAAACGCAAGAAAGAAGCAAAAAGAGGCAACAATACGGATTACGATTATCTCGGCCGGGGATAAATGGCGCTGGGTAAGTTTCGAAAGTTTTTTGAGAGTGAACGAGAAAATTACAAAAAATATTAGTGTTTAGAGGCAAATTTAATGCTAATACTGAACCTACTACAAGTATTAAATACTAGGTTAATAAAAATTAACAAGGTAATTTTTATCAGCTAATAAATTACGCCTCAAAAAGATAATATTATTTGTAATTCATACCGACCCTTTGTAAGATACACCCTACACCTCCAAAATTAATATCACCTAATAAAATTAGCCTTACGATACCACCACATTACTCTCCAACCCTCTTATCTTAATAAACCATTTCATTTCAATAACAACCTTCTGCATGTTGGTGTAAGGTACAAATTTGAGATAAATTGGGAACTAGATAGGGGGTCTAATAAATAAGTGGTCGATATCTAAGCCAATTTATTCACATCAAAGCAAAGGCGATAAGGCAAGAGTGCTCGAAACCAAAGGGCTTGCCTTCTGTAGGGTATTCCGATCTTTTGACGAGGCAGATGAGTCGATCGCTCTTGGGAACCAGTACTGGTTTGCAAAACCAGTATAGAGCATTCAACCAGGCTTGTCTTTTTGTCGTGTATTATTGGTATGGTGGTGGTGATGGTGGTTAAAAATACTTTAAAACTAAATATATAAGCGAACGTTACGTAAGCGACTCGTACTTCATAATTACGTCAATACTTTGAGCTACAAATTAGGCAAGCTTTATAAATAATGGATTTTGTTGAAAAAAATCTATATTAAAAACTTACCGTTTTTATGGAAAGCTCCTAGAATGATTATGATATTTATGATTTAAGATTAATATTTGTCTTATCTCGCTTGCTACGGGATGCCAAAGAAATTTGAAGCATATTTTATAGTTGTTTAATTCCATAGTTAAATGAAATTACTCTCGGCCCCTGGTTGACTCTTCGCGACTCGCACAGGCGCCTACAATTATCACCAACTTGACAATAAATACAATAATTAACACCTGACATTAACCGTTTCCTGTACATTTCTGATTTGGTTAGTGAAATCATAGCGTTACATACTTGTAGGACCAGCAATGTACCGTGAATTGACAATGTCAGACAATTTTCAGCGTCCTGGAACAGGGACCAGATGTCTGCTGTCGTCATAGTGGTCCTTGCTATTGTAAACTTTTTAGTAAGCACTGTAGGACCTCGTCACACACGTGAGACGTCAAAATTGCGTTTACAAACTGGTTTAGCATTTCGAAAGACAGCCACTTAGATAGATATACGTAGCTACATAACGGTACAGCTTATAGAATCTAAGCTCGATAAATCATGTGAGTTTAGCTGTACTATATTCATGGTTGTTTCTGATCGTTCTTCGATCTGATGTTCGGCGGGGACATGGAAATACCTACATCCTACATCCATCGGCCATCAGCGCGCGCGCAACGAGCAGTGCACGGAGTACAGCCACTACAGCCGTCGCGGGCACTCGAGCTTAGGAAGGACTCCCGACGAGTCTAAAAATACTAGTGAATGTAACCGTAGTGATCTAAATATCCATTGGTTTGTTCAAAAACTCGACTCACTCGAGCTTGCGGCATCAATATTAATACGGTGAGGTTTCTGTTCTGTATAAAGCTTTGATGTTGTGGTATTGGGGGTTTAAATTAAATAGTTATTTTTACAAGCCTTGGGCGACGTGCCTTTTAATGAGGATACTTAAATTACTTAATTAGAAATGGTAAAGAATATTTAATGCAATTTGTAATATGGACGAAAAATAGCTAAATTAATGGTTTAGGCCAGAAAATTAAATAAAGTTACTTTAGTTTACAGTTTTTTTATGTGATAGTCAGCAAACGAGCAGACGAGCCGCCTGATGGGGAGCGGTCATCGTCGCCCATGGACATAAGCGACATCACAGGAGCCACTTAAGCATTGCCAACTTAAGTTACGCTAGTTAAGAAGCCACTTAAGTTTCTTAATATATATAATAAAGGAGAAGGTTTTGAGGACATCAGGACTTGTTTTCTTTTTCTATCCCTGCTTCCGATTTTTCAATGCTGTCTCGATCAATTGGTAAAATTAGTACGTATACTTCATAGTTCTGTTATTTTCATTGTCATTTGTCATCCTGTTAGGATCTGACAATGAGTTCTAAATAAATCGATGGGATTCCAAGTATTTTAGGCACAACCTAATTTTAGAATTATTTTTGAAGATTTGAATATTTTAAGGCATAAAAAAGGCATTCGTAAAAATCCCGTTCTCCACCAAAGCCGCTAGGAAGGTGTCTGTTATATATTACACAAAATTCAAATATAATGTTATGTACAAGACGTTCAATCGACTATTGTTTGGGTCAAAATTCTTTTAGTTGTCTTGTTTTTTGTCCGCAAAAAATGTGACGGAGTGGAGTTTTTTGTTTGGCGCGAAATTTAGTTTTTATTTTTTCTCAAGAGAATTATAATCATATTAAATATATTGATAACGGGTCACTCACGTGTTTTAAGTCGAAAACGCTCGACATGTTTCACTCCGTACCGACGTGTCAGTCTGCGCCGGTCCGTCACCGTCGACGCAAGCTCCTGATGATGCTGCTCGGTACGGAGTGAAACATGTCGAGCGTTTTCGACTTAAAACACGTGAGTGACCCGTTATCAATATATTTAATATGTCTGTGTCTCACGGAAGTTTTGTTATTAGAATTATAATCTACAGCTAGAAAGACATGCGATAGCACTCAACTTTTTATATTAATTTGATAAAAGACAAAAATAGAAGTGTGACAGAAACAAGACAACTAAAAGAATTTTGACACGTTTAACAGAAAATAGCTCATTATTTATTAAACGTCGCACAAAATGCGTAAATAAGGATACAAGAAGCATTTAAAGCGTATGCTGCAGTGCTAACACGCTTCCGCGCCAGTAGCGAGTTATTCAGTTATTGACGTATGAAGGCTCCCTTTGTGCCGTAGATTTAGCCTGTCCTGAGCAGCGAGTAGTCGAAACTAGTGCGAAAATTAATAATGGCTATAAGTATACTGTTTACAATCATTTTTTTAACAAACTAGTTTTTGTATCAATAGGGTCATATCACAAGTGCTTGTGATGAATTTGGTGACCAAATAAGGATTAGAATTATTTATGCGATGTAAATTTAACTGCCAAATTTAAGATATTTAAATATACATACAAGGTCAATACGGGTAAGTCTGGCTTTTCTTCACATTGGGGCCTGTTTATTGCGAATTCAGACCGCTCCTAAACCTTTGCCGCTTGCGTCGGTACGTAGGCGTAGGGGTAGTACATGGGCGTTATTCACATAATATAGCGAGCTTAAACTCAAGCCCTTGGGCAAACCAAGCCCTCTAAGTATATCACATCTCGCTAAACTACGAATATAGGCCAGATAGATAATAAGCAGATAATAATACTACAATACCTAAATAGTAATAATCGTGATAGTAAACTAAATTGTTACAAAGGTCGGTAAAGACACAGATGGGAAGAAATCATTTTCCACCGCACTCCATGTGACAAAGATGGGGACAGATGAAAATATACCGAAATATAAACTAGTAGACCGCTCCTAAACCTTTACCGCTTGCGTCGGTAGGTAGCTACAAAGGCGTTATTCCAATTGTATAGCGAGCAAGGCGGTTCCCTGAGCCAGAATGCGAAAAATCTTCTTATATGATCCTGTTTTTCTAAGAGGCGTTGATATTCGTAGACGTGGAAAAAATATATGTAGTTCTTGACTATATTATCTTTAATATCATAGCTTCCGATACACGAATTATGACACTTCGCTCGATACAATTAATTCCCAAAGTAACCCCTAACTCGGACTTTTAATCCAACTTTACTCGGTTATTTATTATGTGATATTGATAAACAAAAAAAGAAGAAAAAACAATCTTAACTTAAATAGTAATTTCATAGCTTTAGAAATTTCGATGTTGTAGGGTAAAGTTTTTAAAATAAATAAAAATCGACAAAATTCGATCAAAATTGACACTTGGCGCGCATGATCTTTTCCGTTCTTTCTTGCGAAATGTGACAGAGACAGCGGCAAACCGATGGAACGGCCTTAAGCCCTCAGTCAAATCAGTCTATCTATAGCACATCTCACTAAACTAACCACTTAACTATCCATGTAGGGTAGATAGTTAAGGTCTGTCTACGCTGTTAGCATTCTCCAGTTTTAACGCTATTTCGTTTTAATGAAAGCGACTGATCATCCGATAAAAGTAGGAATTGTGTAATCAGAAATAAATGGACAGATTTTCTTGCGATTTTTATCTTCTAGAAAACCTCATAACACAAAATCTTATAACGTACAAAAAATAGCCTGGATTCGAACCATGCGACATGGAAATTGTCGATAGAAAATGCGATATTCACGAGCCATTTGGTTAACAGATACTGTTTAAAATGCGCTCCCCGATTTCGTATATTTGCTCAATAGTAAACACGTCTATGTTAAACTAATTTAATTTTTATCTAGCACAAACGACTGCGAGCGATACTATTCACATATTTAATATTAAAGGAAAAACCGGACAAATGCGAGTCGGACTCGTCTACCGAGGGTTCCGTACTTTTTATTATTTGTTGTTTTAGCGGCAACAGAAATACATCATCTGTGAAAATTTCAACAGTCTAGCTATCACGGTTCATAAGATACAGCCTGGTGACAGACAGACGGATAGACAGACGGACAGTGGAGTCTTAGTAATAGGTTTCCCTTTTTACCCTTCGGCTAAGGAACCCTAAAAATGGAAAAAATCACCAGCTCTAGCAAGACTCGAACTTGCGACCTTTTGGAACCAATCCAATCTATGTTATTTACTACTGGACATATGCCTGCTCCACAACAACGGATTGTGCGTTTCAAACGTGCCGGCGTTTGTGATATTGTGCATACTCGCTATATTTAGCTCTTTAAGCAACATACATCAGTCATACATTGGTCTGCCTGTAGAGATGCTCAACTCATCCAACAGTTCCTTGCAATCGTGTGCTTAATTGTTACAACTATTGGACCGCGAGCCAGGCGCAAATTTCGTCAGTCATCGCCTCCCGGGCGAAAACTCGTATAGCGGTTAACGGCTATGTATGATGAACCCTCGTGAACGTCAGCTGCCGCTCCGTTGGTGGGTTGAGGACTGGCAGCAAATAAACCACTATACGAGTTTTCGCCCGGGAGACGATTGGTCATGGAAATCTGTTCCTGGCCCGCGGTCTATATGGAAGTCATAACTACACTGGTTAGCCTGTATGTATGTTCGACTTGTCAGCAACGGGAACCATAACTCCCCTGACAGACGGTACAAAACGGTGTCTTTATCTGTCATGACAGGTGACAGATTACGGGCCGCGGGCGTTACGCAAATAGTGACAAGCAAGGATACGACGGTTATGAGATAATTCTGACTCAACGTTAGGTTAAAGTTCATGGGTTCGTGCGGGAATACAAGTTTTCTTTTCATTTGTTGACGTGGTTACGTTCCCCTTTGCCAATCTCAAAGCCCTGATTTTGTGGTATTTCCGATTTTAAATTTTCTAAAAATGAAATAGAAGAGAAGAGTTTTGATAGAAGAGATTCCTCAAGCTAGTTAGGTTAGTTGGGTACAGCTCTGGTTGGATGAAAAGTGGATGAAAACAAAACAAAGGACAAATAAGAGAGAATTGTATTATTCTTATGATTGAATTATTATAGTTCAAATTATGTATAAATAATTTCCATGATGTCAATATCCAATGAGGAAAATGGGGGCTACGTTTGGACGATCGTCCCCTTTCCTCTCAATAGACAATAAATCCCTTGAGAATTATAAAAACAATTTTCTTCGCCCACGTCGCAAATCCTATTTTAAACAGTAAAGATCTCAAAGGGAGCTTGAGAATTAACAATGTCACTCTTCGTATCGTGAAATTGTGAATTTACTTCCCTATCCCTTAATAAAAACACCAACTGTCACCCTTATACTTTGGAGACTTCCGTATCACGGATAAACCACAGAAAAAGCTGTATACAGTGCTGTGCTTTTTATTTCTACTTCTTCTTCCTCGGTTCCTCATGGCTGAGGTTATCATTATCGGTTCAGCAGTTTAACTTACTCTATCTCCATACAAAAAAGCCCGGACCTGGGTTGTTCTAGCCTGAGTCATCCTTATTCCATTAAGAAAGCGACAGTCGATTTGCCCGGATTTTCAGATAAGTAGTACATTTTGTAATATTGTATTAAATAATTTTGGGTTGAGAAAAATAACCAATATTTTATACTGTCCCTTTTTTTCTTATAAAACGCAATTAATTAGAGAATCACCAATAATTTGTTTCAGTAAATGTATGAAGTCAAGGTACTGTCCAACTTTCCTGTAAATACTCATACGACAAGGAAGGAGACGTCTAGCAAGAATTTAATATCTCAGGATCGATCCCAGCGAAATGTTGAATTCTGATTTTAGCGATTCTTGAATGCATGGATTCGTGTATCGCAGATTCGAATTCTTTTTAGTTTGACCGTTCGAAATAAGCGGTTGTGTTTTGTTCGGAATGTATTTTATTCTGAATTTGAAATGAGGAATTCTTTTCTTTATTTTATCGAGAAAAAGATTTGAGTTTATACTTGAGTTAGTTCTTGCTACCTCAAATTTGTTAACACCGTGAGCCTGCTTCAGATTTAACAGTTTCGTTATGGTTTTGATTTTATTTTGCTACGACCTTGAAGATTGCTCACGCTGTCTATAAATTGATACAGATGTCAATCACAATGAAAAAATCAACGATGATCAACTCTGGTCAACGTGGGACTCGAACCCACATCCTTGGATTGCCGGTCCAATGCGTTACCAATTGCGCCAGCTGACGCGCCAATCAACGCGAATTTAGTCATTGCAACTATGTCGACGTCACTAGCGACATCTGCATATTAAGGTTCACAACCTTGACCACCTCTGAGGACAATGGACATGCGTTAGCGCATAAATTACCTCCCAACCACACAACATGGTTGAATTAAGCCGTCCCGATAGATTGCTCACGCTGCAAAACAAAGTGAAAGTCGTGCGTGAGACGCGCGAAGAATCTGGTCGTATCAAAACCACTTCAAAACCAAAACGAATCGTTAAATTAGAATCGACCGCCTTGTAATTATGAAGCTATCCGTAGATAAAATTGCTTAATTATAGATAATAACTCTTATTTGATAATAAAGTGCAAAATTTATAAACTGAAATAAATATCATACACTAAAGAAAAAGTGACCATCAAGTCCACCGGTGGCGGAGCTTACGCAGCTAACGTCCTGACCTAGACCACCTTGCCACGTCGGTATCTGTCCCAAATTCTCACTTTTTCGCGTGGTGGACTTGGTCACTTTTTCTTTAGTGTATGATATCTATTTCACTTTATAATTTATATATAGTAGTGTGACTACTTAAAAAACACAAATCAAAATGTTTCATAAAATAATTTGATTTGTGTCCTAGTTGGAAAGTGCAAAGAGTCACAAATTAATTTTCCCTAGCTATTTCCTGAGAGCATACAGGGTGAAAATAGCATCATTAGTAATGATCACGATGTAGATATAAGCGGCAGCAAAAACAATTCCTGGTACGATACAGGCGGCCGTGTGGAGCCTGCGGCGTCACTGATAATTAGCCCGGGAATTGAGCTCAGCTTTGTTTCAATGTCCCTCTAGCCGCCCAGAGACCTATAAAAAGGTCTCCTGTTCCGTTCTTAATTTGAATCTTTGTGTTGACAAATCAAAATTGCATTTGTCTTGGCAAGTTTTGACGATTCTAGGCGGCTAAAGGGTAAAGGTTTTTTCATGTGAAACACATCTCTTTATTCATAGCGGCTTGACTTAATAAGTATTGTATTATGGTAGAAAGTTAGAATCTTCAAAAAAATACTGAACTGCACACTAATATAAAACTTCTTCTCAGTGTGGGTTCTACAAATCTTGGTAGGCGTGACCTGCCAAGCGGATTGTATGGCTGTCTGTACTTAGGAACTAACACTTATAGGTAACAGCATTACTGCTGCAGTATTAAACTTCTTCTCAGTGTGGGCTCTTCAAATCTTGGTAGGCGTGACCTGCCAAGCGGATTGTATGGCTGTCTGTACTTAGGAACTAACATTTATAGGTAGCATTACAGCATTACTGCTGCAGTATTAAACTTCTTCTCAGTGTGGGCTCTACAAATCTTGGTAGGCGTGACCTGCCAAGCGGATTGTAAAGCTGTCTGTACTTAGGAAATAACGTTTATAGGTAACAGTATTACAGCATTACTGCTGCAGTATTGCAGCGCGACATTACTGCCGACTTCATTACTGCCACAAATGTCAAAATTCCGGGCAGCAACATCGATTTTTACATTTGACAACAATACATTCGGCAGTAATGTCGCGCTGCAATACTGTACCAGTAATGCTGGTGCAGTCTGAATCCGAACGTCACCTTTCTTCAAAGCCACACCACGTTATACGGCACACTTAGATATTAAACGGCAAAAATTACCACCTTTATAACGTCTTTTTAATTTTTTTCGTATGCAAACTTTTTAGGACTTGAAAGAGGTGATGAGTTAGAATGAGGTTAATCTTGTATTTGTTTTAATCAGGACCGTTAAAGTGTTAATGAAAAAGTCTAATCATTTAAAAAAAACCGGCCAAGTGCGAGTCGGGCTCGCGCACGAAGGGTTCCATTGCGCAAAATAACGGCAAAAAAATCACGTTTGTTGTATGGGAGCCCCACTTAAATAAATATTTTATTCTGTTTTTAGTATTTGTTGTTACGGCGGCAACAGAAATACATCATCTGTGAAAATTTCAACTGTCTAGCTATCACGGTTCATGAGATACAGCCTGGTGACAGACAGACAGACAGACAGACGGACAGCGGAGTCTTAGTAATAGGGTCCCGTTTTTACCCTTTGGGTACGGAACCCTAAAAAACGTCACTAGCGATACAAAGAGGCATGCGTGGTTCCGTTGCATCGCCTATTTAGGTATAGAGATCAGCAGGTTAACCCGAAATTTTAGGTTATTATTAGTAACTTATCATGATATACCTATATATTATATGTATGTGTCAGCAAAAACAACTGGTACGAAACAGGAGGCCGAGTCGAGCCCGCGGCGAGTTGCTGATAAGATAGCTCGGGAGTGTGCGTGAGAAATAACCAGGGCTATAAAAATCGAAGTTCGCAAATTACGGGCATTTTTCCCTGTCACTCTAATTACACCTTCATTGGAGTAAAAGAGAAAGATCCCCGCAATTTGCGAATTTCGGTTTTCGCGGTAGCCCCTCAGAGCCCGGAATTCTTGTAGCATTTTTGAGCTGTCGTAGGGACTTCTTGTTTATCGATTTCCGATTATACATATGTATGTAGATAAATACAGAAGTAAACAACATGCAGTCTTATCGCGAATGAGCGATCTCTTCGAGATAACTTTTGAATACCAACTTTTAGGGATGTTAACGCCTCGTCACAGAATAACTAATAGTACTACCGTACAGAAAATTCACTCCTTTACAAAAGTCAGATTTAGGTATAAAATTATACCTATACTCGCCGCCTGCAAGCAAAATTGAAACTTATAACCGCGCACGAACCGTGAATCTTCTTTGCGCGCCGCAGTTTTATGACCGAGCTGCGAGTGTCGGCACGGGGTTGTCACTTGACAAGTTTTTGTACCTATACCTACTTATTTATTATTTTTAAGACAAATATGTAGGAATTACAAACGTTGATTCTGTAAACATAGTTTTTTTATCCGGAGATGGTATGTCTGATTCTCACGGAAGTAGTTATGCCACAGAAGTACTTATTTCTTTGAAAATATGTCGGTCAATATAGTCCGGAATTAAAAAAAAATGTTATTTCTGCTTCCTTGTTCTTCCGTTTATTCACACATTCGTAAACAGAACAATATCTATAGATTTAGGTTTCGAAGGCATTATGCATTTTCAATTTTGCGCGAGTCGAGCGGCAGCCCATTGCCATACTCCTGCCCGGGAGGCGCGCCGGCCAAATGTACCTAAACTGCGAAGTGACACCCCCCTGGCCTCGTCTTCTGTTCGGGCATCTTCGGGAGCCGTCGCCGACGCAATGCATGGTGCGGGGCGCGGGGCAGCGGGGCCGCCAACGGCAATTCTCTCGGCATTCTTGCGACGGACGGTCGAGCCCGTCCGCTTACAGTGATAACTACACCTATGTATCACCAAAGTTAATTATACGGGCATGTATTGGACTACGAGTGTCATTTAGCTCACCTCATCCACGACCCCAAGATCTTATCGTCCACCCCTACATGCGTGGACAAGGAAATTATAAATAGAAATAATAATAATAATGTTTTATTGTTTCTTATAAAACAATGAAATATTATAATTATCTTCATTATACCACCCCACTACCGGTCCACTACTAAACACTACACGTCACCAACAATAATCGCACATTCACTCCATCTCCTTCCCACTTATACCGGCATCTATCCGTCTCTGTCTGTTTGTCATAATCCCCAGGGCCCGCGGCAAACATAAACAACATTATTCATCGTAATTAGTAAATAGATCACTGGTATGGTTAGTAATTTCGGAGTTCAAAGGGGTTTAGTATGTGTGGCTACTAATAGGCCAAGTTCGAAACTTGGACGGACATATAATTAAAATTTAATGTCACCTATTGTCCTAGATTACCAGGAAATTCCGCTGAAATCGTCGGGTACAGTTGCCATCAGATATATCGGAGCGGCCAAGGTGCTCAAAAATATATGAACACGCATTCGTCTTGATAATACAGGTATGGCGACTGACAAATGACATTTAGATAGATAGATAGATAGATAAACCATTTATTCGTTTGCCACAATACACACATATTAAAACAGAAGAAACACAGGAGAACACAATATAACAACAACCAATCACAACAACAACATTTCTTGAACCAATCGTATCGCTGTGACTTCTTATAAGCATTGTTCGAATCGGGCCGTTTGGAGTCGTACCACGTATTTGACTGTATTTAAAATAAATTATTTTACACCATCCAAGGAATAGACGAAAGAGTCATGTTATTAATGAAGAAAAAGGTGGAAGTCGTAACAACTATTAAAGAAAGGAAAGCTTCATATTTCGGACATATATATAGAAACGCAAAATACGACTTGTTAAAACTAATAATTTAAGGGAAGATTGAAGGGAAACGAGGACGTGGCAGAAGGAGAAAATCATGGACAAGGAACATAAGAGACTGGTTAGACGTGGACAGTACAGAAAAACTAATTCGCATGACTACGGATAGAACGGCATATAGGCATAAGGTCGCCAACCTCTGGGATGGAGAAGGCACTTGAAGAAGAAGAGAAGAAGGAATAGAGCACCAGATTAATAGAGAAACGTAGGCAGCAGTTACTTTTTGACGCAATTTCTATTTTAAAACCCGTATAAAACTATAAAGAGTAGGTAATATGTTTGTGACGTCACATGCAGTGTTTCATATTCCATAGCAGCAAAATCGCTAACCCGGGTTTAACCGGTTAAAACGTTAACCCAGTGTCAAATTGTACTGGTAACCATGATAACTCCAGGTTCAACCGGTTAACCCCGGGTTAGTGGGATGGTGCAAGTGGCCCTAAAGAATTTCTTACTAAAAAAGACCGTTCGAAAGTCACCCTCTTATCGTGGGTTCCCTATTGTGTCGCAGAAAGTTTTTTGACATATTTTTGTATTGCAGAATTTCTTTTTGCATAATATTATTTGGCAGAAAACCCTAACCTAACCCACTTAGAAAATTCTGCCAAAAGAATATTATGCGAAATGACTGGCAAGTATATATGCGAAAGTATAATTCGACTAAATGTTTTCTGAGATACGTGTTATGCGAAGTGTATTTCTGACAAATAATATTTTCTAAGAACAAATTAAATTATTTTCTATGAAAATATTTTAAATTTGTGTTTTTTCAAGTAGACACACAGTACTCACGCAGTATTTAAACTATAAACTGAACGCTGAACCACAGAATAACTAATAGTACTACCGTACTGCTGAATAGTGCTGAACGCGGGGGACACTGGTTCGATTCCAGCTCTGGACACTGGAGGCTTTGGTCATTTTTTCCTTCGTATATGACATTAATTTCAGTTTATAGTTTAAATAATATTCTGCCAGATGGGGAAACCCTTAACGTGTACTCGATTCAATTCATTACCTCCCGTTAAGTCACTTAAATTAAGTGTGTAAGAGCAACTTTGACCGAAACATAAACGTGTGAATGTGTGGAGAAGGTAAATAATAGATGAATCCTGCGACCTACAACCAGGACACAGGGCGGACACGCTTGCGTTTCTATGTGTGAACGACAGTGACTGCCATCTGACCTTCCAACCCGGAGGAATCCTTCTTATTGGGATTAGTCCGGTTTCCTTACGATGTTTCCCTTCACAGAGAAGCAACTGGTAAATATCGAGTGAGTACGAGCCGGAGTTTGATCCCGCGACCTCCAGATTGAAAGTCGCACGCTCTTACCAGTGCTTTTTTTTATTAAGTCTTGAAATACAACAACCAGATCTATATTTACCAACTCTACTCTTGCTGTGATTAATTGTTCTGCCAGACGCCGTGCCAAATGACAGCAATACGACTTTCTCCCTCTACCCTTTCCTTCATCTATTTATACCGTTTCTACCCTTGTATTACATCTATTTTCAATACTTCGAAATTTAAAAGGACGTATAATTTAATGGAGTTTGTAGAACATACTGTTGTTTAGATTTAAGTGTTTGTAAATGAGATATTTTTATGGGGAGATGATAGGTATATGTTAAGTACTCAAGTTTAGAGTCAACTAATTTGAGTAGAAGCAACTAGATCGTTTGTTTTACGTTTACTATTTAATTTATTTTAGGAGTAATGTAATGAGTGTGTTTGATGGATATAGGAACTTTAATTAATTAGAACAGTAACTCTATACCGGCCAATTGCGAGTCTGACTCGCGCACGTAGGTTTCCGTACCATTACGCAAAAAACGGCAAAAAAATCACGTTTGTTGTATGGGAGCCACACTTAAATATTTATTATATTCTGTTTTTATAGTATTTGTTGTTATAGCGGCAACAGAAATACATCATCTGTAAAAAATTTAACTGTCTAGCTATCACGGTTCATGAGAAACAGCCTGGTGACAGACAGACAGACAGACGGACAGACGGACAGAGATCTTAGTAATAGGTTCCCGTTTTTGCCCTTTGGGTGCGGAACCCTAAAAATTAAATGAGATTTTTCGGTGGTACACTATAGGTATAAGCACACTACACTCACGCAATACAAAAGGACCGTTTGCGGAATAAGGGCCCGAATCCCCGCTCCGGGTCATTCTTGGTGCAGAGGTTAACCATTGCGGTTCAGCGTGGTAATGCGGCGAGCGTTTTGGGCACCTTTGCGCCGGGGATGACGCGGGGTGGGATTTTTGACTGACTGTTGCTTATTGCTTTGTGTTTTGTTTTGTATTTGTGTGTGTGTGTTTTTTTTAATTATATTAAAATATATTAGGTATTGTTGATGAAATTGTATGTAGATTTTTTTAGATTTTAGGTATTTATTAATGTATAATTTTTGACATTCTATTTCTGTATTGTGTTTTAATGTAATATAGTTATTTGTTATACAAGGGTGCAAAGTTGTATTTTACCCGCGAGTGTGGAATTGAAACACGAGCAAGCGAAAGGATTTTATAGTTGAACCACGAGCGAAGCGAGTGGTTCTAAAATAGAATCCTGAGCGTAGCAAGTGTTTACACACGAGAAGTAAAATACATTTGCACCCGTGTGTAACACAAAACTTTTCACCTCACTATAGCGAGGAAAGTGCAACATCCACAGGCGTTAGATCATCTTCAGCACTGAAATCACTCATTTTTTTACGATATTATAAAAAAAACTCTGGAAATTCTGTATTTTTACGTGAGAAGTTTTTAAGTAAAAACTTTGTTGACAATGTTGACATTTCTGACGTATGAAATGTCAATGATGCGTTGTGAAATTGCATCGACTCAACTTGTGCGTTCAGATTTATATTTAACATCATTATTAAAAAACAAACGTTTCTTAAGGAACTTTAAGGATTATGACATAAAATCATTAAATTAGGCTAAATTTGGTATTTTTTATTAGATTCTCAAACCATTTGTTTAATGATAATTAATATCAAACGAATCATTATTAAGAGCGTTTTACGTTTTGTTATCTGTCAAGCTACTTAAACATGTTCCATCCAAGGTCAAATTACTTTCCCCACTAGTGGATAAAATGCGTTTTTCCCCGCTTGTTTTAAAGGATAAAAGACAACTTTTCGAGCTAGTGAGGGGAAAAAATAATTATTTAGATACAAAAGGTAATCACACTAATCACGGTCCATAACTCGGTCAATATAAGTAGTGCAAACAGTAAACCACTTACAAAACGGAGTCGCGTCTCGCTAAAAACTTAATATTTTACGCTTAACATTTCCTACCGCGCTTTCAAAGTTTCTTTGTGAGTAAATTGAAGTTTCAACTTCTTGCTTACTAAAAACAGCCAATTTTGGTTCAATTTTTTAGGCTCTTAACACCTTTTTCTCGTTAAAAACTTAGGTAATAACTACGAAAACTGTTTCCCGGTTAAATCTTGGTAATTAGAGTTATTCAGGTTTAAAGTATAGCAATTTTTGAGTTGGAAAGTTTGCGCAAGTCTATTGTTAAAAACGGGCATTTCCGTTCTAAGTGTTTATTTCCTTGTGAATGTTTCCTGCGAGTTTAATTGCTGTTTAAGGTCAGTAATAACTGATGTTTGTATTAACCGTTTTGAATGATTCACGGTTAGTTTCACTAGACTTATATCAATACAACTTTGATACCCACCCGCTATCTTCAGTTACCCGTGAACAAGATGTATTATCTATCTGCGCCGAAGTATCGGGAAGTACAATGCCTCAAGGGCCCATTTTAGATTTAAGCTAGTTATTGATTTCGTTTACGTAGTACTACTGTATATATCTTGTATGTAAATAAATGGATTATAATTTTAAAATAATACAAAAGGTAATCACGGTCCATATCCCGGTCGGTATAAGTAGTGCATAGGTATTGCGAGAACTCAAAATCTCGTCGCGGCTGTCATCCGAATGTTTACGCAGAGTCCTTGAATACTTCGCTTATATTGCAAGAAAAGAGGGTGGCAACCTCGAAAAGCTTTTTGTCACCGGCAAATTGGAAGGAAAAAGGCCTGGAAGTGGACGCCGTCCAATACGTTGGTCTGAACAGATCCGCACCGCTCGACTCCACAGTTCACATGGCTCTCCACACCGCCGAAGTCAGAAGCAGATAGAGAAAGATCGTAAGAGAGAAAGTGATACAAAAGGGAGGTTACGACCCTCAATACTGAGGAATATTACGGCGCAAGGAGGAGGATAAGTCTAGTGAAGTTTGTATTATTATAGCAAGTGTTAACTAGTATAAATGTAATGTTATGTCATTTACTTGTGCTTAAGACACAAACCTAGCAGCCGCCATACAATCGGAGTTAGCCTCTCATTTTTAGGGTTCCGTACCCTATTACTAAGACTCCGCTGTCCGTCTGTCTGTCACCAGATTTTGTCAGAAAATTTTGAACGGTATTGTAAGTAGGAGCCCAAACTTAGCGCCACTTGCACCATCCCGCTAACCCGGGGTTAACCGGTTAAATCGTTAACTCAGTGTCAAATTGTACTGGTAACCATGGTAACTCCAGCTTTAACTGGTTAACCCCGGGTTAGTGATTGGTGCAAGTGGCCGTTAGTATGTTTTGAAAAATATTTTTAAAAAAGCTACTGAAATGTAATGATGTGATATATTTTTAGAATCGGCTCAAAAGCCCTTTCATTTGATACCACACACGATAGGTTTATGAAAAAATTTTTTTCTTATACAATAAAAAGATGACGTCATAACTCCCGTGTTTTATTTTTGTTTTGTTTTTGGTTCTACGGGTCAAATTGATTCAAATGGCCTAAAGATCAATCGTACCGATTTTTATGCTTTTAACACAATTTGTAGCGTTTTTTGGCGTACCGCTAGCACTACTACTATCCAATGCTAACTTTTTCACATTCACAAACAACCTGCACTCAAAATAATTTACCTTTAACAATTACCGTTGCACACTGCGCAATCAAATTACTTTTCGACAGGAACAAAAATCGGACAAGAGCGAGTGGTTTCCGTAAATAAATAACGGGTTACGTCGTACCAACATTTTTAGGGTTCCGTACCCAAAAGGTAAAAACGGGACCCTATTACTCAGACTCCACTGTCCGTCCGTCTGTCACCAGGCTGTATCTTATGAACCGTGAGAGAGTTGACATTTTCACAGATGATGTATTAAAAAAAAAAAAAAAAGAATAAAATAAATATTGAAGTGCGGCTCTCATAAAGCAAACGTGATTTTTTTGCCGTTTTTGCGTAATGGTACGGAACATTTCGTGCGCGAGGCCGACTCGCACTTGTCCGGTTTTATTAAGAGGATAGAGGAGAACGTCAACAGACCACTTCCTCATACAAACGTAGTCCCCATTTTCCTCCTTCGTTTGTTTTTTTGTTCAGCTAAATTAAGCTTAAACTTAATAAAAATTCACACTATTACATTGCAGCTCTTCGTCTAATACGCCCTATAGAAACAGACTAGTGATATCTCGGTAATCCGGCACTTCGATGGTTCGGTATACCCAGTAATCCGGTACATAAATTGGGGTACAAATCATCATTTACTATAGTGCGCTTACATTATCATCGCACTTCAATCTCTTTATAACTAAGTTCCAGAATCCAGATAACAATAGAATTTTCTTTGAATTTACTATTTTAGTTAAATGTATTTCTCCAACATACTAAAAAACACGTCAAAATTATATGCAGTTACTCTAACTTCCAGGAATCTAAATTTTCCAGTAATCCGCTCTCCTGTGTAAGCATTAGTGACGGATTAGTGAGACACTAAATTTAAAAACGCACGGACAGCAGAGGTTTTCAGAACTTCACGTTAAAAGAGTTCTCAGGTACGGAACCTTAAATACAATTTTTTCGTCGCATTGTCAACAGCAAGCGAATTCGCCAGCTCTGTATCTATTATTAATTAAAAACCGAAAACGCACCCGTTAAGCCTACGCTCGAAAATTGAATCAAAGGAGTAAATCGAATGGAAGGGGAATTGAGCGTATCCACCGCCCGGGTCTGAATTCGACAATATTTTGCAGTTGACAAAACATTTCCTTTGTGTGTCTAATTGAGTTTTGTGCCGCAAAACAGAATGTTAGTTTTTGAGACGTTCTCGAAAAGCGTTCTAACCGACAGAATCATGAACCATAAAATCTTAGGAGAAGAAATCTAACGTTTTTTAAAGAACCGATAGTGAAACAGATTGTATAATTTTAGTTATTCTATATTTGTATTCAATTATTTTAACAGTAACGAATGCCTTTTTAGGGTTCGTACCCAAAGGGTAAAAACTGGACCTTATTATTAAGACTCCACTGTCCGTCCGTCTGTCTGTCCGTCTGTCGCCAGGCTGTATCTCGTGAACTATGATAGCTAGGCAGTTGAATATATTTCTGTTGCCGCTATAACAACAAATACTAAAAACAGAATAAAATAAATATTTAAGTGGGGCTTCCATACAACACCTTCTATCCGGCCGGATACCGGATAGTGACTAATTTCGGAGTAAACAAATTGGATTTAAGAAACAGTCACGGTCAGAATAATAATAATAATAATATGCCCGCAGGGCAGCTTGTGGCGAGCTGTTGGGGAGTGACGACCCCACGGACCCGAGTGCTCCAGAGAGTCGGTCAGGGTCTCCGTCTCCGGCGTGTCTTCGTCGGTCGGAGTGGACCCCAAGGGGACCCGCAGGACTCTCAGCTCTGGCTTGCCTTTATTGGCCGTCCAGAGGGGAGTCGTAAGAGCTATATGCTCCAGGGGTGGAAGTGAAAGATGTATAAGACGCGAGTTGGCACAGTGGCTGTTAACAGTCACTGGGTAGAAAGCGGCGCACACCTCTCGACACCCCTGAGCCGCTCACACCGGTGTTGCTCCTGGTCGTCTTCACGACGGCAGTTTCAGGGGCCCATCTAGTCAGCGGCAAGTCACCACCTGCCTCGATAACGTGTTTTAACATTGTTATGGCAGGTGTCCGGACTTCTTTACAATAGCCCAGTCTCATTGTCCATCCAAACTTCAATCCATAGACCGGTATACGGTACAAGGGGCCTCTACGTGTTGGATCTATATCCCCACCCCACGCAAGCCTATCAAAAGACCGGGATTTATAGGCCCGTGATATCCAAGGAGATACAAATAATAATAATATTCTTTATTGTGCACAATGAAACATGATTAAATACAGCAAATTAGCATAAAAAACTAAGCAGCAATAGGCGGTCTTATCGCTAAAAAGCGATCTCTTCCAGACAACCTTCAGGTAGTAGAAATTAGCGCAAGGAAGAAATGAGTCCGCGTGTAAGTGAACGTTCACTACGAAACAGGTCAAAACCTGCACAATGAAAAAGCGAAATGTAGGTAGGTATACCTACCTATAGGGCGGTACTATAGCCCGAATATTCTGCGACCGGATACCGAATATTTGGCCAAACAACTATCCGTTGCATCTCTAGTCCAATTTGACTTTGTTAATGAATGAACTGAAGAACATGATTATTATTATTATTGGGGTATTGTGGGCCTGTGAGTGTCACATCGACCAAGCAGTAATTGTGACGGCCCTTTAAAGTTCGTTACTCATGCCCGTTGAGTCCAGAAAATTCCAGATTCTTTGGGTCACTGAAGAACATACTTACCTAACAATCTTCCTCATGCAAGAGAATAATTACCAAAAAGGAAATTACGCCAATGAAAAATGTCCAAATCAGAAATTCCAAGGAAAAATTAAAATTCTACCGTAACAGACACCGGATTTTTATTAAAGCAAAAAGCGGTAGACGCGGCGGGGACTCCTATAAGGCTGCGATAAATCAGGCGGGAAATATTTAAACGCTTCTTCACTGGTGTAGGGCGCTTTTGACTGGACTATTGGACCTATCTAACACACACAAACAAACATGAAAATGAAACAAAAACAATGGGGATCCATTTAAGGGCATATTCGGTATCGTGTTTTGATTAGAAAAGTTTTTTTTTTACTCGTTTTTTTTTAATGGGGCAGGTCTTCCAAATCGGCCACCTCTCCATACAAAAGCCAAAAAATGGTACGTCAAAAAAAATTTTCTTCTACTTTTTCCTAATCAGAACACGATACCGAATGTGCCCTAAAACGGATCCCCACTATTTTTATTACGCCTTGTAGTAGGACATCATTATATGTATATTTATACATGTTACATCCTCTACCTGTCAGGCATATAAAAAGTCTTCCATTATATTTTAAATTTTCATTTTGAAAAATCAAAATTTCATTAAGACAAATTTTGTATTGGCATGATTTAATTAATAAAATCAGTTCATCTCATGCTTTTTTTTAACATGATTATACTGTTTGGCCTCACCTGGGGCCAGTAACAGCTTGAGGTGTGAGTGAGATCAGTGCCAAGAAGGAAAAGAGAGAAAGAGAGAATAGAAGAGTAAAAGATGATAAAGAAAAGGATAGAGGAGAGTAGTAAATAATTCATCTCGTGCATTCTCATTCCTATGGATGGATGGACTGTGTAAGAGATGACATGAAAATAATGATGAGATGACGAACGACAGAGAGGTATGGATGAAAAAGACATGCTGCGCCGACCCCAACTGATGAGAACAGGGCAAGCGAATGGTGATGATTCTCATTCCTATCACAAGGAATGCTGTTATACTCACTCCATCGCCCAATTTTTATTTACCTACAAAATATAAATTGATAAAAAAAACCGTACAAAACAGCGCTCATGCGGTTATCGGTTTACTTAAATGCGAAACAGTGAAACTGATTTAATGGAAACCCGTTAGCAGGTATCGTATTCGGGCTTTTATTTTAAAACAATATTTTTTAAATGGCATTGAGGCCGATTAAAGTGTTCTCGCTGCACTTTGACACTGTGACAAACACTGAATGTTTTTTTATTACTTATTAAGTCTGTGATAGCTTTAGTTCTAGACGTAAACTAATGAGCCAAAACTTCTCCCACTGTTATAGTATGAATTTTCTTAACTGATTTTTAGACCTCAGACCCTAATCCGTTAAACAAAAGCCTTTGTTTATTGTATGGAGAGGCGCCTTAGTCGCGTGCCGAGCGCGTGCCAAAGCAACCATGTCGTTAAAAAGCATCTGTCTTGATAGTATTAAGGTTCAAAATGTAACAGCTGATTCTGAGATAACAAGTTTGGGTAATGAAGGATGATCGTATGCCTGTGTGTGGTCTCAGAATACAGAGCTGCTACATCAATTTGGGCCATATACATAGGACGGTAAAATTTCCTTTTAAACGAACTTTGTTCCCGTTCAGTCAGTAGCGGTAGCATTGGTAACCGCTGAACAAAAGAAACAAAGTATTGTGATTTTTACTAAAAATCATTTGAGAAAATTCGTACTACAACACTTATGTACTTTTATCCTGTTTTTTTTTTCTTTATTTTGTTCTTCTCAACTCTCAACGCAGTTTCTATCTGTGGAAACTTGTAATTGGCTCACTACTTCTATGTCATTACCTAACTTGTTACTCTATAGCTGTAAGTTTTCCTAACAAATAAAATAAAATAAAATCTATATCTATAAAAACAAATGTCATCTATAGTTTAGTTAATAACATTCTTCCTCTTTCAATTATAGAATTATATTTAAATTATTCTGTATAATTCGAATTAAAATATAGGTATTAAAATTAATGTTGACCCAAAAATAATTATGTATCCTAGATAATTATGTAATATTTCATTTAAAATATAATAAAATGCTGTCCCCATTAGCTATAAGTATTGTATTGACATGTAAAATAATTATCAATAAAAGATTGATTGATTGAATAAATATTATATGTTGCAACAGTTATCAGCTTTTTTTTTTATTCGTAGGCTTGCAAAATAATTTTTATGAAAGTTCCAATGCAACCGTCTTAAGTGAAACACATCACCCTATGGGCCGGGCTCGTACAATATAATTTTCGTCTGATAATATTACCGGTAAATCCGTAATATTGGGGTGTGGGAAACTTATCTTTTGTTTTATTAAAAAAAGTTGGTCAGTCAGGTGCGTTTCGGAAATAAAAATGTGAAAAGTAAGTTTATGATTCATGTTCAAAAAGTGAGAAAATATGGACTTTGAATGAATAAAGTATCTTATATTATCATTAAATGTCTTCGAATAGCTAGAATTTTTATTAAAAATAAGTTTAGTCAAATCAAAATCGTAATTTTTTTTTTTTTCATACTTCAAGACGGCTTCACCAAGTAAGTGATCGTGATGTTTCGCGCGTAGAATATGATTGTCAGAATTTGACTGTCATTTCTGGCTTTTGTATTGCTTTAATCACCTTTAATGCAATAGGTCTCATATAGACATAGGCAGTCAAACAAATCTACAAATGATACAAATCTACCCAAAATGAATTTATGTAACTAGTAATAGTTATAACATCAGGAGTAGAACGTACAATACTAAAATATTATCCCAGACTAAAGCAAAGACTTAATAAAGCAATAGAATAAGTTTTTCACTGAGTCAAAGACAATAGCCTTCTGGCGCGGTGCCCGCTTACAAAACCTATGTTAGCAGTAATGGCTATTTGTCTTGTCTATCGAAGAAGAAAAAAGTTTGTGAATTTGGTTCTGCGTTAGGGAATTTATTTACTCAATTGTTCGCTAGATGTCACTGTTAAGTGCAAAGCGAATAGTACATCGCGCAAACGTTTTTTACGTAGCTAATCTTATTTTTTAATGTTAATGGAGATTACGTAAGTTTTTGACATTATCGTCTTTAAAAGCATTGAAAGGAAGCGATTAAGGTATTGTTCAAAACGTTGAAGCAAGCAAGCTATTACATATGTAAATACAAACCAATATTGCCATATTATAAGTATTGGACCGGAAAATCCACCTCATATGAAACAAGGGTATAAGCCACGCTTTTGTTTATAGGTAAATTGAACTGACAATTTGCGAAATTTCTACGCAAAATATTATTTGTGAATTTACTTTGTTACTCTTCTTTACAAAATAGTATGAAATGATAGGAACAGTCAGCAATACTATTTGCTTAGCACCTTTGCGTACGAACTTCTATGTAGGGGGGAGGGGTCTCTTTCTCTGCAGCTGCCTGTACCTTTTAAAAACTTCAATTTCGAGATAAGTTTTGAAACGGAAATGATCAATGTTGTAGATATGCAACAAAAAATCCCCTCCAACCTGCAATTATACCATAATAATATAAAGTTAAAAAAATACGTACAAATTGATTCTACGTTAAGCGCGCAAATAGAAAAAAGTTTTGGATCGTAAGTACATACCTAG
This sequence comes from Cydia strobilella, assembly GCF_947568885.1. Classification (NCBI taxonomy): domain Eukaryota; kingdom Metazoa; phylum Arthropoda; class Insecta; order Lepidoptera; family Tortricidae; genus Cydia; species Cydia strobilella. Next base: position 20,749,072 of record NC_086044.1, read on the forward strand.
GTTTTTTTATGCATATCATTAAACTTGTTTTCAATATGCAACTTTCAGAATGCTTGCATATTGGACTACTTCAGTGACAAATAAAAACTAAATATTACGCAAGTTGTTTTTACTCTACGGAGCAGTTAGCTATATATAATATAATAATATATATATTACCTACATAATATATGTACAAAGAAGACATAGGTACATATATCGATGATGGAAATTTCAAATTTCGTAAGGGACATATGGCCGTTGTTCCCTTACGACATTTGAATTTTCCACCGTTGATATCGTATCGACATCCTATTTCTACAACATTCGAGTCACCCTAAACGATGTCTGCAATCAACTGCACCGATCCAATGTACGAAACAGCCATAAGCATATTTCCAATCACACCCAAACAGGAAACGAGACAGATATTCCCTATTCTTAATAAAATGCGTTCGGAAATTTCGTATTCCGAAAACTTTGAGAATAACCCCTTGCCCACATCAATCCAAAATCAAACATAACAAGTTAGAAATAAGGTTGTATTTAGCTTGGGGTTGTATGAGGTTAGGTTCTTTATACAGGGTGTAAGGTAAACATTGGATCTTGTAGGGAGTCTTCAAGAGTAGGTACCTATAAATAACGCTGCACAATAACGGAGCGAATCAAGGAGCATTGTCGGGGTCTTGTTAGAGGTTCGGGCGACCGCTGATTTTTTATTTGATATCTCAATAGACCCCTGACGCAGACGGGGGCAGATGACGCATACGGATTTTTTGTTTGTTTACGATATTGTTATCTAATATTCGGCTACGTCAGCCACTTGCGAGCACACCAGAGACAACAATAACGGAGTTGACAGCAGTCGCCGTGGCCGAATCGGCCGTGGGAGTTATTATTATCGAATATTAATAAAGAAAGTTAGAGCTAAATAAAAGTAGCTAGAATAATTGTGACTCGGGCATTTATTTAAAAAAAACAAGTGCGAGTTGGACTATTACGCAAAAAGCGGCAAAAAAATCACGTTTGTTGTATGGGACTTTTTATTTTTTCTGTTTTTAGTTGTTATAGCGGCAATAGAAATAGGTACATCATCTGTGAAAATGTCAACTGTCTAGCTATTACTGTGTTCATGAGAGTACAGCCTGGTGACAGACGGACAGCGAAGTCTTAGTCAGTCAGCTATAGTCTTCATCTTCTCAAATAACTTTTTCGTCTAAGACGGTAATCTGTTAAACAAAAGCCATTGTCTCTTTTCTGAGAGCGGTTGGCCATTGTGTGTGAGCGCCGCACGCGCCGTGAGACGCGCCAACACACAATGGCACACAAAGGCCGACCGCTCGCATAAAAGAGACAATGGCTTTTGTTTAACAGATTACCATCTTAGACGAAAAAATCATTTGAGATGATGCAGACTATACACTCCTTTTCGTACACTCGTTCCGTTTCGCCTAATTCGCAAATTGTCCAAATGAGCGAATTATTAGGCAAAAATATCGATCTAGACAAATGGCTCAAAAATATTATGTGAACACGACTATTGTCAGGAGTAAGAGCGTAATATTTTTGGAACTTTGGGAATGTATACATATTTATGCCCTTGACTGTACCTTAACATATGATTTAAGAATAAACTGAATCCGCTGTCCCTCGTTGGCTGCGGCACAAGGGTTTCAATCCGGTTAGTGGGACCCCAAGTTTTTTCTCAAAAATATTTGTGACTATTGTAAAGGGGGCTTGATTTATAATTTTATTGTGGGTTTTGTCAAAAGTTAGTGCGCTGTGTTGAATCGTAAAATCCTTTAGCATTTTTTTTGTCGGAGATATTAAACTGTCATGATTAAAAATACGTGTATTTTAAGCAATTTATTGTATGTCAGTGATATTTTTATTCAAACGGATTAAAAGAATCTTTTTATAGATAAATTACAACAGTGCTAAAATATTAAATCATTAGCATGATGATCTAATTTTTAACTATTACACTAAAAAATGACCATATGTAGACAAAAAAAAAATTCCCCATGGATGTATTGGATGCAGGGACCGGCCCGCTATCCCTTATCGGGGTTTTATAAGGGTATTGCATAAGGCTTAACTCACCATACCCTTTGCCAGACGAAACCCTTTGTTTTGCTTTTAAAAACCCTTATATAAAGCTACCACATTTGAGTAATCGGTAGCCCAAATACCCTTACAAAACCCTTATCATCCGCTCACCAACACCTTGCATATTGCTTATAAGGGTTAGCCTTATAAAGGGCTTCCCTTTTAGCATATAAGCGTGCTAATTTAAGTCGTCTAACTTGTTCATAAAGCACACATTACTTCGAATCCGAGCGATCATCGGCGGCGACGGCGGCGTTCTTTGACTAGGCACGTATTTTCTTTCCTTTTCATACACTACCGTAGATATATACTAATCCTGTCTCTTTCACGCAAAGGGAAACCTTTATAAAAAGCGCTTAAAGATAAGGGTAACCCTTATTAAGGGCTAGCCTTATTTTTGGTTAGCTTTTCGGTAAGGGTTAGCAAAGGTAGGGGTATGAATGGGCTTGCAGTTCAAAAGGGAAAGTCTTTCAATGTGTTAGCCGTGTTTAAGTGTCGCCCATTGAAAGGGTTTTATCGCGGAAAGGGTTGTCCGGTCCCTGATTGGATGTCCACAGCGACCAGTCGTATCAACAGTTCCTTACAATTGTGACCAGATCGTAAGTCCACATAGGTAAGTACCTATTTAGTACCTTTGTTTTGCGGCAAGTACCTATTGGCAGTCTCACCGTTCCGTCGATAATAAAAAAAAATGCTACATGCAATAAATTAAAACTAAACCACACTTTCGCAACGAGCGATAATCGAGATGTAGGCGTATCGATAAATAAACGCAAGTCGATAGTTCTCTCACGTACATGAGCTGGCCTTTGCTGTGCCACTGGCACTGAGAAATGAATTTAGGAGAGCTACATTATAATTATTTAGGTTAAAATTGTGGTACGAATACCAGCTTCTCCCTCTGGACCGCATCCAGCGAAGAGCGACTCGAATTGTCGACTGCCAGCGTACTTCGGAACGGCTTGACTCCTTGGCGCTGCGTAGAGATGTGGCCTCGCTCTGCATTTTCTATCGCGTGTATAACGGGGAGTGCTCCGAGGAATTGTTCGGATTAATCCCTGCAGCTTCTTTTCGCCATCGCCCTACGCGAAAACATTACCATCCTCACCACTTAGATGGTTGGCAGTCCTCAACTGTACGTTTCTCTAGAAACTTCCTGCCTCGCACAGCTAAACTGTGGAATGAACTGTCGCCTGCGGTATTTCCGGACCGATATGACCTTCAAACCTTCAAGAAAAGAGCGTATTCCCATCTTAAAGGCCGGCAACGCACTTACAACCCCTCTGGTGTTGCGGGTGTCCATGGGCGGCGGTAATCGCTTTCCATCAGGTGATCCGTCTGCTCGTTTGCCTCCTATTTCATAAAAAAAAAAAAAAAAAAAACGAAGTGTAATTTCTGATGCTATAACTTCTAAGGGCCACTCACTCCATTCACTAACCCGGGGTTAACTGGTTAAACCTGAAATTACCAAGGTTACCAGTACAATTTGACATTGGGTTAGCGGTTATTCGGTTAATCCCGGGTTAAAGGTATGGTGCAAGTGGCGCTTAGTGAAATAGGTGTCATGTAAGAAAGATGCGGTCGCGAATCCTGCTGACGTAGGTTCGATTTTTGCCTCGGTTGCTGGGGTCTCCTTTTCTTTAATAGGTTTAAGGAAGATTCAAATATGGTGTCAGCCAAAGAAGCACCTTCTATTTCTGCCCTAGGTACTGGCGGTTGCATCGTCTCGCACCTGAACAAAGCTGCAACTCGCACTCGATAAATACCTTGAGTATTATGAGTGGGAATCAAATTCAAGGTAAGTATTTAACATCTGAGTAATCAAGACTTCAACTGTTCTTAACACTGGTGACAGTGGTGACTTCTCCATACGAGCGCGAGCGGGCCTGCTCGAGCGCATTATGAGACAACGCAATTCGCACTCCATACCTCGAGTGATTTAAGTTGAAATCCAATTCGAGGTTCTAAATATCTCGGTGAACAGGAATCTTCGCTTGTTCCATACTCCGTTGATGTCTTCCACACCAGTGCGAGCGGGCGTGCTTGAACATAGTGCGGGGGATGCTACTCGCACTCGATTCCGCGCGTGATGCGACTGAGAATCGATTTCTAGGTTCCCGATCGAGGATTAATTAGAGTTTGGATTCGGTTGGTCAAGATCTGTTGGAAAAATATAAAATATTGACTTGTGCGCCCGTGAACGGTGAGCAAGCGAACAAATTAATGTTACAGTATGAAATAAAATGAGCCTTAATACAATTGTAATAATGAATAATATTACGGGCGCGGATGCGTTCTCAGTGTGAATTGTGTAAGGCTGTAAGCTGTAGAAACTATAGGTCAGGAATTTTAATATAACCCCTCTATAAATAAATATTCTCATACTTGTTTGGTATTTGGTAATATATCGTAAACTTTGCAGACACATTATTTCTATAGCTAAGAAGACTAGTTCTGTTATTTTTTTGTCATATATAACTTATGTAGATTAAGCGTAAATAGTTGGCAATGTCAAGGTATTCTATATTTCTTGTAAATAATACGAAAATTTTATTAGAAGCTTTCTTACGCACGGATTTAATAAGAAGGTACCTACTTAAGTTTTATACCTAGTTTTTTTTTAAAGAAACAATATAGCTTTAAGACATTGCTTTTCCTGCTTTCAGCAAAAATCAGTGGCCAGTATCTTACTGATACACTAAGCAGTGTAACGTCCACAAGCTCGTATTTCTCAAAAACCAAAAACGTTTACTAGAGATTTAAACCTTAATTTTAATAGTTACAGGGTTCAAATTTCAAGTGTTATTTTAACTATTTACGTCTTTTTGAAAACTTTGTTTTGATATATTTTGTTGTTGCTTGAAAAATAGTAGTGTATTCATTAGTGCTTCAAGAGCGAAATAAGAAAAACTGCAATCTATTGTTAGGTTTGAGTTACAAATAGCGTATTGCAACAAACTTATTTTGTGGAACCGTCGTTTTTAAAAAATAGGCACTTAAATTCTACGTAGCTTCTATGGTAGCAAAATTATTTCGTATTTGTATTTGATTTGGTTTTGGATAGAAACGTATCCGGTAATTACGTACCGTAAGACCTCCCAACTTTTTGTAAAAGATCTACCTAAGTAAGAAAATTATAAAAAAAATAAATTTGTCAATATATTTTTGGCCCAACTTGTACAATTAGTTATTCTGTCCTTTAACGCTAAATGGCTTAACAATTAAAGTCCGTGACTGTCGAAATCATAACCACTTAAAGTATCGTATTAATGGTTTCGGTATCATCTTAATAGTCAACATTGTAAAGGGGTAAATCCGTATTGGGATTATTCTGACAGACGCACCGTGGGGCTAGCGTTGCCATTAAACGATATGGTAATAGAGAAAGGGGGGAAAATGTAGAGAAAAGCATTGAAAATGAAACATTTAATGTAATATTCGAATTTAAACTGTTGTGAGACATAGTAACATTAAATCATTTTACGGTTTAGACTCACTTGTTTTAGTCACTCGCGCGACATGTTTCGGAGAGCCTAGGTCTCCTTTCTCAAGCACTAATAGTGCGAGCAGCGTGCGTGATGTCGCGCGAGTGACTAAAACAAGTGAGTCTAAACCGTAAAATGATTTAATTTAATGTAATATATTTATAGGATTGCGTCAATTTTAAAACGATAGTGGACAACCGCTTTTCAAAACAGACAAAGTCCCCATTTTCCTCTCTGGATATTGACATTATGGATGATATTTTTACACAATCTATTGTAGTGTATATTTTTTAAACTTTCACGATTTTTACTCATTATTATTTACAACGACGGGACTTAATCGCGTAAAATACTACAAAAAATCACGCAAAAATCTCACGCGATTAAGTCCCGTCATTGTAAATAATAATGTGTATATTTTTTTCATGAAATATTAAATGTTTTGTGTTGAAAAAACACACTGTAAATTAAAAACTTTAATTTTAATCACTAAGTTAAATACCGCTTCATTAATAACCGTCAAAATTCTTTTATTCCGGTCACGTGCTGATAAGCATAAAACGTCGTTTAATAACCAGATAAGACATCATTTATCAACCATATAACATACTCTCTCCCCTATAAGCAACCCTTTACATCAAGATACATTTCTTCATTGGCAACCCTATTAAAAATATATCCCTCTCACTTTACCATACAGTGTAAAAAAGGATGGAGCATCGAATGGTAAGTCAAAATCGAGGGTTCATAATTCGAACGCAAGAATTAAATCCACAAAAGCGTATCATGGCAATAAATCACTATCCCCGCCACGAATTATTTAAATGCCATAATGAGTCACGAGCAAAAGTTAAAGGAGTAACCCAAAATTTAACCTAAGCAAAAAGGTCGTAAGTGCACATGTATTATAAACATAGTTAATGCCTTTCTCATAAAGAGTACATTTATCATGCGCCTATAGCTGTTCCCAACGTTTACCATGCAGAATGTTTATGTTGAACCAATTTAAATGTGAGATGAGACATTTATAAGCTTAGCAAGCTAGTAACTATTATTATTTTGGAGGTGCTCGTTAACTGTAAAAAGATTAATTGTAAGACCACCTGTTATGTATAACTTACAAAAAATAAGAAATAATCTTATTGAAAAGATGATAATAACTACTCACATTAATTGTATAAAACAAAAAAACAAATACTTGTTAATTTAGTTCCATTTGATTGTTTGTTTGTTCCCAAACAACAAGACTTCATATAAATAAAACGTATTGAATCAAATGTGTCAAAAAAATTACACCTTTCTTTATTACCTAAAGATTTATTTAGTTATTTATTCAGTATTTTTAGGGTTCCGTACCCAAAGGATGAAAACGGGACCCTATTACAAAGACACTACTGTCCGTCCGTCTGTCTGTCTGTCCGTCTGTCACCAGGCTGTATCTCATGAACCGTGATAGCTAGACAGTTGAAATTTTCACAGATGATCTATTTCTGTTGCCGCAATAATATACTAAAAACAGAATAAAATAAATATTTAAGTGGGGCTCCCATACAACAAACATGAATTCGTTGCCGTTTTTTTGCGTAATAGTACGGAACCCTTCGTGCGCGAGTCCGACTCGCACTTGGCCGGTTTTTCTTCTTTTAAACACATTAAATTGCTTCTGTTAAGTACATGTTGTCCTTATGTAACAAATGCAAATGAGTGACGAATTGATAGATGAAGTCTAAGGGCCTGTTTCACAATGTCCAAGTAAAGTCCTGAATAAGCTACTTGCCACTTATCTGACGAATAAAGTCATCGTTGGCATTTCACAATCTCCAAATAAGCTTTATCTGCTGGATAAAGTGCTTTTTTTGTAGGAAACTTTATCTGGCAGTTAATTTATTTGTTAATTAGCTATCCAATACTTTACTTGGACATTGTGAAACAGGCCCTAAATGTATATAGTAAATATGTACCTACTAGTACATATAACCAAAATACCGAAATAAGCTCACTGATATGCTGGTTACCATACAGAAAATCAGCTATGAAAATAATACCCCAGGATTACGGTAGGGCTAATAAATTAAATGCCGGTTGCGGCCGGCCATTTTGTTTTTTATCAGTTCCAAATTCAAATTATGAACGGCGATTCGTCTCAGACTTTTTAATTCTAGAATGATCGATTGAACCGATGCCGGGGTTTCGATTTGTTTTTTTTTCGGCGTGTTTTCTGTGTGGCCAGTTTTGACGTCATTTATTGGTAATTGCCGAATCATGGGAGGATAAAAATATAACTGTGGGATGTTGATATTTTTTTTATTGACTGAATCGAGTCATATTTTTTTACGCTGTGTTTTAATGATACATATGGACGGGAATTTGCCCTGAGAAATAACATTCATTTGGTTCAGGTTCAGAACCGTAGATAAAAACATAAATATGTAGTAAAGCTATTATAACAATTTTGTTCATAGTGTAACTTATAGTTGATCAAACCAAACTGGCAGTAAATAAGAACAAAAAAAAACTATACTCATCCTTTTCTTTTGGGTGCTAGTACTAGTCTAAGACAAAGATAGTATGATTCTCTCTGTCTATGTTTGAAATGAGACAGTGCTTTGACAAACTATATTTAAAGTGGAGTTCTAAGCTCTCCTAGACATACAAAATTATTTTCTTTATTCATGTATTATGCTCTCATAACATTGAACGGCCCAAATTGAAAGGCCCAAACGGAGATGGCGGGATGACCTGGACAGCTTCCTGAACAACTGGCCGGAGGAAACACCAAATCGGGAGTCGTGGAAATCAAGGGGAGAGGGAAAAAAAAAAAAAAAAAAAACATTGAATAGGTAATCATAAAAATGTCAGATTTCTAATCACCGTATCGTGGTTAATCTCAGTAAACTATTAAAAGCCCACAAACATCAGATAACTCTATTTAATTCTGGATAGATAGATAAAACGTTTATTTGGATGCTGCAAAACACACAATTTTATAAGTATGTACATTGCAGTCAGAACAAAACTTATGTACTAAACTAAATACCACCACCACCAACCAGTGGACAGGTACCACTTAGATGCTCTGCTCACTGCCATTGACAGTGACATATTGATAGGTAGCTAGACTACAGTCAATGTCGTGAACTGTCGCCCGTGGCATTTCCGGTCTGATACGACGTTCAAATAAAAAAAAAAAAAAAAAAAAAAAAAAAATCGATAGGGTAGTGGTATCTGATGGCATATGGCGCGGCGGGATGGCGATAAGACGGCCACGGTGTAGGTTTTTCGTCCGCACATCAAAGGTAAAGGGCCAATGGCGCGTACGCATCTACACGTGACCTATTCCAGTGCGTGCTCTCGACCATCGCATGGCCATCTCGCTGGCCCAGCGCTGGGTGATCGTGTATAAGTTTTTTATTAAAATGTTGGTGGCAAACAAGCACACCGCCCGTCCGATGGTAAGCGGTTACCGTAGCCATTAAAGGCTTGTGACGTCAGTAACAGTGCTGTCGACAATTGTCGCACCTGTCACCGTGGTGAAATATCTTAGTCATTATGAAACTTCGAAAGATTTGTTACTATGAAGTTAGTGTGAGGAACGAAGACAGCACAATTAGCACAATGTAGCCGCTTTTTAACGATTTTTTGTTGATTTTAAGATAATTTCAAGCGCAAATAAGTTTTGAATTGTTTTTGAAGTAAAACTTCTTTAGGCGCGGCTAGAGGGTAACTCGGGTTTTTTTTCTGACGGAAGTAACGCCCAGTATTGATACGCACAATGGGACACACGTCGAAGTGCCAACATAGCGATAAACGTCATCGTCAAAGAAGTCAAACTTCAATCGCGCACACAAGTTTTTTCTGTGTAAAATACATGTTTTAATTTTATGGCTGCGGTAAAATTAAATTTAAATATCTACAGGAAACAACCTTATTGTAATCCTTCATACAAAACTTAGAATGTCAAAAGAAGCTATTACAAAATGGTTTTCCACACTACAAATTTCATACAATTATAGGCTCTCTAAAACACTAGCCTTAGTGACCTCTCACGCAAAGAAAATTGCAACTTTGCGAACACACAAAAAGACAGCTTTTGAAAACCGCCAATTAGGTATTATAATCGACACGCATGGCTCTCCTACAAAAATACTCATACAATGACAACTAGCGTCTTGCTCAGCAACATCGTATCTCAATTCGCATAGCGTATCGTGATACGTCCTTGTGGTGATAACTTTGACATTTTCTCTCGTCAAGAAGGGCGTATGATATTAGGAAGTCAATGGCGCTTATTACCTTTTGTATAAGTGCAACATTTGTCATGGTAGTAATTTAGTGTAGTTAGCGTTCCGTTGGGCTAAACGCCTAGGGCGTTTGTCCTTTAGGGCCACCGCGGGGACTTAAGGCTCAGCTGTCTCGTTTCCTTTCCTGGGACTTTAAGTTGTGACAGAATTTTCTCACCTACAGGTAAAAAAGTTTGGTACGTAGCATTTTATCAGAATCATTTTTGGTTGTGAAAAAAAAATTAATCTCTTTGTAAATGGCAAAGCTTCAAGCTGTAGTATCGATACGTAAAAATGGATCCAAAAATTTTGTAGGTACATTTATCTAAAATTTACTAACTGATACAGCTGTCTCATTTCCTTTCCTGGGACTTTAAGTTGTGACAGAATTTTCTCACCTACAGGTAAAAATGTTTAGTACGTAGCATTTTATAAGAATCATTTTTGGTTGTTAAAAAAAATTTAATCTTTTTGTAAATGGCAAAGCTTCAAGCTGTAGTATCGATACGTAAAAATGGATCCAAAAATTTTGTAGGTACATTTATCTAAAATTTACTAACTGATACAGCTGTCTCGTTTCCTTTCCTGGGACTTTAAGTTGTGACAGAATGTTCTCACCTACAGGTAAAAAAGTTTGGTACCTGCATTTTATAAGAATCATTTTTGGTTGTGAAAAAACATTTAATCTTTTTGTAAATGGCAAAGCTTCAAGCTGTAGTATCGATACGTAAAAATGGATCCAAAAATTTTGTAGGTACATTTATCTAAAATTTACTAACTGATACAGCTGTCTCGTTTCCTTTCCTGGGACTTTAAGTTGTGACAGAATTTTCTCACCTACAGGTAAAAAAGTTTGGTACCTGCATTTTATAAGAATCATTTTTGGTTGTGAAAAAACATTTAATCTTTTTGTAAATGGCAAAGCTTCAAGCTGTAGTATCGATACGTAAAAATGGATCCAAAAATTTTGTAGGTACATTTATCTAAAATTTACTAACTGGAGGAGTAAAAGAAAAGACCATTATTTTATTAGGTAGATAGGTACATAAGTAAACAGTGGTCAAAATTTTCATCTATAGGTATTTTCCTCATACCAAGATTCGCCGTAATTGTGGAACAAATCCTATTATTTAGTTATACAACCAGCGTTCTGCATCTTAAGCAAAATCCTCCCACACGCCCCGTCCGTGCAAAAAATTGCATTCTGATGAGGGTAATTGCACTAATAATGGACCCTTTCTATAGAACTGTGACCACAAAACGCAGGCGTACCCTACACTCACAATTAGATCAATAGGGTCGTTTAGAAAATGATTGATGTCTTTAATGAGTACAATTGCCGGTTGTGACTTTTGCAAATTATAACGTTACAATTTGTAATTAGTAAACAAAAGGTAGCAATTTTTTGGAGAATGGGACTCGGTAATTAGTGTTAGCTACGGTTACTGGTTTTTAATCAGAACAGAAACAATGAGAAATACCGGCCAAGTGCGAGTCGGACTCACGTTCCAAGGGTTCCGTACATTACACAATTTAAACAATGTATTTTTTAATGTGATATGTAAGTAAAATGTCTTTAAAAAACCCGTAGGGGTCGGATTAAAAACTAAGTAATTAAGTCCGACTCACGCTTGACTACACATTTCTAATAGGTCTTCCTGTGATTTGTGTATTTTTTTTTAAAAATTTGAGCCAGTAGTTTCGGAGATAAAGCCCCCCCTTAATGCTAATTTTTTGCCTATTTTCTTGAATAACTTCTAAACTGTTTATCCTAAAATTATAAAAAAATATATATATTTGAGTTTATCACAATGAGCTCTTTCATTCGATATAGTTTGAAAAACTTAATTTTTTAATTTTCTCATTTACCCCCCAAAAGTGGTTCCCATGTTTAAATTTTATTTGTATACGTTACATGTCCATCTTTGGGTCACAGACTTACATATATATACCAAATTTCAACTTAATTAGTTCAGTAGTTTCGGAGAAAATAGGCTGTGACAGACGGACAGACAGACAGACGCACGAGTGATCCTATAAGGGTTCCGTTTTTTTCCTTTTGAGGCACGGAACCTTAAAAATATATACCTAGAAGTGGACTTGGGAACAACCTTTTTTGTGTGTTGAAAATCCGACAGAGAGGGCTCCCCTTGCCCCCTTGCTATACTAGAAAAAAAGAGTGTGGAAGTCACTTCTTTTAATGATTTAAGCGGTTTTACAGTGGCCCAAAAATAGGTTGGAATTTTTTTTTCCGTTTTTTTTTTAAATTTACATGTATTTTACAAAATGTGTTAAATTAGTTGGTTACTTAGTTCTGTTACCAGAGTTTTCACGGAATAAAAGAAAATAGGTAGCGATTTTTAATTATTCATATATACAGTTGTAAAGCTTATTTATAAGTGATAAGCTCACAATAACATCTAATAAATATTGCTGTTCTGGTTATGCAAAATTCCTCGTAGCACTCGGAAAAATGGCGTAAAAAAAAACACGACAAAAGTACGCTCCCTGTCCATGTCGTTTCTAAATGCTATTTATTTCTAATCATACTAAGGATGTACCAGCCTTGCACAATTAGATAGATTGATTATTCATCTTTAATTTAATATATAATTTACGTCGGTTTCTTTGATTAAATACATAGTCTACAGAGTTTTCCAAGCCTGCCTCCTGCACAATTGTCTAAATCTGCGAAACTGAAAAACATGCAATGTTTGGAGGGGAATATCTTAGATATAAACTAGTTAAAAAAAATGTGGTCACAAAATTTGCGGTAATATAGGCCTCATTAAAACAAGAAATTGAACGTTCTGGCAAAGTTGCAAGATTGCATTGGACACACTTTTGTAAAGTATAATTTTCATAAATTGACCGCGTGTTTACGTCTTCAGGCAATCTGGAGCTTTCCAAGAATTCCCATAAATTCTTCATCTGAATTTTATATTATTATATCATGTTTTGATCCTTACAAAATAAGCTATCAAACAGTGCCTATTTTTTTTTAATTTTAAGCTTTATTTCACATTTAATCAGTTGATAACCTAACAGAACTTAGTGACCGATTAGGTAGGTAAGAAAATATTACCTGTTAAAAATTAAAAGGTACACGATTTTTTCCGTGCTTTCTCCGTTTCACTTGCGTTTATTGCCATTTTTCGACAACATTGTATTACCGATTGTATTGATACCTTGACGTCCCAATGTTCGGCAGACGAAACCGTCCATAATGGGCCCGCATCCGCCGGCAAATTGTAACAAATGGAGCGAGTGCTCCCGTTGCGGACCTGTTATTATACCCGCACAGTTTGATTTTGGGATTGGCTGACGAAGACAATAACGAATTGTATCCCAATAATTGTTTCCCCATTCTCCTAAAATCACATACCTATTCTAGTCGCATAGTTACATAATATAATCTATTTCATAGTTACCTACCTATCCAATTCAACTTATATCACAAACAAACACAAAATGCATAAGAAAACCAACAAATGTGGGGTAGGTAAATATGCCGATGTAAATAATATATCAAATATGCTTCCCGATATTACTTACTTTACCCGTAGGTTTTTATGTTATTCTAGATCTAATCACTTAAAGTCGTACATGTTTCAAAAATGTTTATGACTTATGAGGATGAGGCTGCATTTATTGATTGAAACGTAAATAAAAAACTCATATGTAAACAATAATATTAAATCCTTAATTATTCCATGCAGGTAAATATAATATAACAAAAATATGTACCAAATCATGTAAAGTAAAGTACATAAAGTAAAGTAAAAGTAAAAAAAAGTAAAAAGAGCTTTATTTCATTCCTTACATGTTACAGATGCCAAATACTAATAGTTTATTATATGTAAATTTTTACTTATTCCAATTACATAGACATTAGTTATAGATTTTGATAAAAATTACTATTTTATAAATTATTTATGTCACGTAATACTTAGTTACTTAATTTTTATATTTAATTAATTTCAATGTAAGGACCGCCTGTAGCGCTGAAAGCCTCCTCCATGTTTTTCCATCTTCTGCGGTCTGTAGTTAGAGCTACAGAATAGTACATAAAGATTATAATAAATATTGTTATTTACAAGAACGTTAAATCAAGAATACAAAACACTTGCGGTAACAATTCAGTAGCAACCCTAACTTTTTACCTGATTCCGAGCGATATTTGCGTCTATTTCGCACCCGATTGATTTATACGAGTCTAAGTGATACTGATGCCTTTCCCCTTTTTTCTTTAACCCTTTGTTGTCTAAATAGTTTTGTGGTTTGGGTAAACAATTCTATCCTAAGCCGTTGAAATTATTTGGAGTATTCGAAAAAAAATCTGTTGTACAATTTGAATTACCGGACTTACCTTACCGGCCTTCACCACTGGAGGGCTTCGTCACTTTTTCTTTAATTACATCTATTACAGTTTTTACCGGACTTAGTTACATTTTTGGCAAATTAAAATACTTTCACTCACTATGCACGTTTTTATATACATATCATCATCATCATATCAGCCTTCTATCGCCCACTGCTGAGCATAGGCCTCTCCTCGCGTACGCCACTTATCCCAGTCCTGAGCCAATCTCATCCAGAAGTGACCCGCAGTCTTCCGAATGTCGTCCACCCAACGAGCCAACGGACGCCAGGCACTCCTTTCGTCTGAAAGCGGCCACCATTCCGTTAACATTTTGGCCCACCTGCCATCACTATACATATACGTGGTTACAACTAACATATATACCTACAGCACTTACGAACTCATTAATACAACACTTTTCGTTTCAAACCTTATAGCATTTAAATAACAGCACCAAGTGGGGTTTACGGCTAAGTTTAATAGGGCAATCAATTTTATTTTATGACTCAATGATTATACAACCATTTTATTGTTCTATATAGAGTAATGTTCAACGTTTATGGCCAAGTAGACGATTTGGAGATTCCACGTTGGACGGTGTTTTATTAGAGCAATAATAGAGCATACATTTAGTACTATTAAAAGGTTTATAATGTATAATGTCCAGTGAGCGGGATCGAAAGTCGATTTGATGACATGGTGGACGCTCGATCTTAATAGGCATTCAGACAGTTATTTTTTGTTATTAAGAGTCCGCAGCAAGCTTGGTTCTCCATACAAACTTCCGGAATATTATAAATGCGAAAGTCTGTCTGTGTGTCTGTGTGTAGCCTCTTCACGCTTAAACCGCTTAACCGATTAAGTTGAAATTTGGCATATAGATAGTTTGAGTCGCGGGGCAGGACATAGGATAGTTTTTATGTCAGAAATCGTCCCAAAAGAGAATGAAAAGGGGGGTGGAATTGAGAAATTTAATGAATTGCCTGATAATTGATGTCAAGCAATTAAGCTTATGCTCAAATTAACTAATTGCTATTACACTTTATCAAGGCGCTAAACTTACTCTAGCTGCTGTTACTGATTCCACTCAGACGAAGTATATGACAGCTTTTTTATGGCTTGTGTTGTAACTGTATTTATCATCCTAACACGTCCATGATGGAAGCCTCCAAACTCCAGGTCCCAAGGGAGTTCTAAAGCTTCTGGAATGTGCCCTTAGAGCATAATGCGTCTGCGGCCCAAGGTCAATTGGATTGCCCTCTAGGGCACGAGGGCGTGTAGTGATGGGCCGTTTAATAAATATTCCGTAACTACAGAAATATTAGGGAATTTTAAATGAATATGAATTAAAACCATGATATCCTGACCTATAGAAACATTTGATCTGGTATTCTAAAATTAACTATTAGCTATTTTGGTAGAAATGTTTATGTAAAAAACTATGTTTTATGAACTCAACTAGAAAATATAATTTTAAATTTAATTTGTTGACCTGTCATTTGGATGTGATTCAGCTTGCCCACCCAGCCGCAAAATTACCTACATGGTCACTTACTATGTCAACGAGGTCCTTATACTGTTTCAAATATTATCCAAAACCAAGAATAGATGTAAAGAATAAATAAATCCAGAAGGCGCCGAAACTTTAAAACGTAATAAATATAAGAGCCTCGGTAGAGAGTATCATTTCGTTCCATTTGGAGTTAAAACTCTAGGTCCATGGGGTCTCAGCGCGCACAAGTTGTTTGCAGAAATCGCGAAGCGTCTGGTTGACGTAACTGGTGACCGAAGAGCTGGCGGCTTCCTCGCACAACGTATCAGCATTGCGATACAGCGAGGAAATGCCGCCAGCATCCTTGGTACAATGCCTTAAGGGCTTAAGTTAGAATAGATTGGTTTTTTTACAGACATGTAGTATTTTTTCTCGCCAGATTTTCTAGAGAATTTCTCTTTATGTGTCCAAGTTTCCGAAGCGCGAAGGTCATATCAATTAAAGTACTCAACAACCTTTCGTTACTTAAGAAATATATCCGAAAACGTCACATCACTAGTTGAGTATAATCAGGGCTCCGAGCTCCGGTGTAGGATTATGAGCTCTTGTAGACCTTATTGGGATGTTTGGTTTTTTATGACTGCCTTCACATGTTCAGGTTTCACGTACGAGTCAATAACATGTAGGCGTTTAATGTGTCTAACTATCTATATTGCTTTTTTAGGATTTCGTACCCAATGGGTAAAAACGGGACCTTATTGCTAAGACTTCTCTGTCTGTCTGTCTGTCCGTCTGTCTGTCTGTCTGTCCGTCTGTCACCAGACTGTATCTCATGAACCGTGATAGCTAGACAGTTGAAATTTTCACAGGTGGTGTATTTCTGTTGCTGCTATAACAACAACTACTAAAAACAGAATAAAATAAATATTTAAGGGCGGCTCCCATACATAAAGCGTGATTTTTTTTTGCAGTTTTTTTTGCGTACTGGTACGGAACCCTTCGTGCGCGAATCTGACTCGCACTTGGCCGGTTTTTTTCACTTAATTTGAAAATTTGTTAGCTGTTACTGTGCAATAAAGCAATTGTATAAATTGGTCGTTAATTAACCAATAACCTCTTTACATACAATTGGGAAATAAACATTTCAAGAACAATGTTGTCCCTGAAACACATTGTTTACTCTCCAAAAGGAAGACCCGGGTATGTCCTTAAACTACGTCCAAAAGAGAGGTATGGGCACTGTGAATGACATCTCGCTTTGTGTGGTAGGGCACAGGACAGCGGATGTCATTCCAGATCTAGAGCAGAGCCCAACTGGGGAGGTACCTCCACCTTACAGAAAACCGCAGCCAAATAACACTAGACCCTACTAATAGTGTTGTGTTCCTGCCGGTGAGTAAGGTTGCCAGAGCTCGAGGGAGAGGAGTGTTAGGGTCGGCAACGCGCATGTAACTCGTAAAAATAGGCTACGGAGACTGCTTAACATCAGGCGGGCCGTTTTCCACCGACGTAGTATAAAAAAAAGGAAGCCAGGGCCAGGGTTTTAATTCAAATAAACAAAGACTGGCAGCCCAAATACCTAGCAGCATTGTTAAAATTACGTGTCTATTTACTCGTATTTTAGCCCGTTAATAATTTGATTCCCACGAACAGAACAAAGTCGGCAGCTTTTGAGGATTACCTACTGTCACGAAGTCGAAGGCAGGGGACTATTTTCGCTCTTATTTAATGCCAAAAGATGTAAACGACGTGATTATATTATAGATATAGGTCCTTTTAATAATTTTGGACAATTCTAGATACTTATTTCCAGAATAGATGTTGTTTTGTGTTTGCTATAGCTATAGCTTTGTTTTCAGTAGGTACTTTCTGAAACTGAAACGAAAGCTGTAAATAAATTGTGTGTTGCTGCTCTAAGAAATGATGTAGTTTGAATGGTGTTATATGAAACGAATTTAAATTGCCAATAATATTTCTTAATCTTTGTCTTGGGACGGGTACCGCCGTGGTCAGGACGTTAGCCGCATAAGCTAAAAACGCGGGTTCGATTTCCGCCTCGGCCACCGGTGGACTTGGTCACTTTTTCTTTAGTGTATGATATCTATTTCAGTTTACAATATTTCTTAACCCTTAGGCCGTGGACTGGGGGCCGTTTCTCAAAAGCTTGTAGCTTGTAATACAAGTGGAACTCCTTTTCTAACAAAAGCTGTCAAATAGTGACAAACGATTGTATTACAATTTACAAGCTTTTGAGAAACGGGCCCCTCTGGTCGCAAGCGGCGCGCGGCGCGGCGAGCTACAAATTAAGGCCATTCATACATTGCGCTCGACCAAATCGTATCGTATGGTGATGGTGCCAATACGGCCACTTTGGCACCAAAATTTTTAAAGTAAACTTAACTTTATAATTTTTTATTAAGATTTTATCTCCGATAGCCATACATTTTGAGATGTGGCCGTATTGCAGCCAGCATACGAAATGTATGAAATATTACTTAAATATGCATCAATTGGAGCCTGATGAACTTTCAAAATAAGATCGAATTTAAAAAACCGGCCAAGTGCGAGTCGGACTCACGCACGAAGGGCTCCGTACAATGACGCTCAAAAACGGCAAAAAAATCACGTTTCTTGTATGGGAGCCCCACTTAAATATTTATTTTATTCTGGTTTTAGTCGTTATAGCGGCAACAGAAATACATCATCTGTGAACATTTTAGCTATCTAGCTATCACGGTTCATAAGATACAGCTTGGAGACAGACGTACAGACAGACAGACAGACAGTGGAGTCTTAGCAATAGGGTCCCGTTTTTACCCTTTGGGTACAGAACCCTAAAAATTGTATGCAATTCCTATTTTTATTTTATTTTATTTAAAAGGCACACTAAACAGACAACACTCAACATAGTCACAAAGAGTACATGAGTGGTAGGTATTGCATAAGAATGCCATCCAAAGCAAGCATGCACAGCAAGAAAGAAATATAAGGAGCAAGAACTATCCTAAAACTATAAAAAAGTATCCTAAAACTACTCAAAATTATACTAAATTACAAATTACAACATTTCGCAAATACTTAATAATTACATGTCAAATTGCGTACTATTATTGAGAAGTGTGATGATGGCCGAGAACCCTAAGAACCTGCCTCCTAAATACTGCCTGCCGTGAGTCGAAAATGTCAATATCTTTGTGTTTAAATACCAATTCTATTAGAAAAACCCTACTCTTGGTTCAGCAGAGATGTGGAGCTGATAGTAAAATCCTAGTTTTCGTGTGGAACAATATATTTTTGATATTGACATAACATTAGACATCAGTTTTATAGTAATAAGTTTACTATGTATGCCAGTAGCACACATATGCAACCTCCAATAATTATAGACTGTAAGCTCTAATGCGGCATTGTAAACGCTTCCTAAGCCTTTGTTACTTGATAAGAAATCTGTTACGTAATATTGAAAGAAAGGACTATTTTACAATGAACTGCATACGTTTAGTAAATGTTATTGTAATACTTAATTATTAAGATTTTTTAAAGATAATTGAAAACGATCGGAAATGTCAATGTCAAGAATTTCGACTAAACAAATGCGTCTGCAGTACATTGCTGGCTCGATTTATTTTGTTAGAAAATATCAGTAATTTTTTTATTTATTTAATTAACTAAAACCATTTGGATTTAATTATACATTAGTTAACGAGTCTGTACTTTAATTTATTGCTCGTGTTACAAGAAGCACCCTGTATAACACATATGCTATTGAAGTTGTTTCTTGTATGAGTTGTATGTATATTTATAAAGGCAACTAAACAATAAATTCCTCTCACAACTAACAATTTAATATTCCCACGTCCCAGGAATTTTATATAGCACCTTCCATTCTGTAAGCCATAAATATTTCACTGTCTCCACTCCCTTGTCAAAGGTTCCTTGACAGACGGGAAATCCCAGGTCATATATTATATTCCCAGTATTGAGTCGGACTAAAAGATTACCAGCATAATGGTGATCTTGAGATTCTTAGCACGAAGTCACAGAATAAGTAATAGTATTATCATACAGAACGGCCACACACCGCCCCGCCCCGACTCGAATTACCTCGCCCCGCGACAGCAGATTGACGGCCGTTTGCCGGCCGCTCAGTACTTCTTCAACTCACTCACACTATGACGCATGCCGCGTGTACAGACGTGCCGTTCACACATATAAACGCAAGTGATTTTTGATGTATAGCGTGTCCGCCCTGTGCCGAAGTATTCCCTAACATACTATCCACTTTTCTATACAATTCCTACGTTTGATTTTTTCGAATTTTTAATTATTATGAAAGTTACATTTTAAAATTTGTACTATTTGCTACCATAATCAATAAATAAAATAAAAGTCAAACGATGGGGCACAGCTATGGTTAATATACATCAAATTGTGTTAAAATATTTTCTAAAATCCAGAGAAGAAAATGACTACGTTTGTATGGAGAAACGGCCGTTCCCTTTCCTCTTATCCTCGGGTTAAACGCCCCATTAATAACATAATAACCTCAAAATAGTTCGATTTATACAGGGTGGCTAAAAAATAAGTGTATTCTCGTTGCCAGGGAGGTTTTGGGATTATACTGTGCAACTTTTACTATGGAACCAACAACTAAATCGCGAAAAAAATATTACCCTCCCATAGAAAATGGACCAGCCAAAATGCAAAAAGCCAAAACACCCAAAAAAAAACTCGCGATTTCGGGGTTGATCCTATAGTAAAAGTTGCTCAGTATAATCCCAAAACCTCCTTGGCAACGAGAATGCACTTATTTTTTAGCCACCGTGTTCTGAGCCTAATTAATAAGTGAAAATACATCAGACAAATAATTACGTGCGAAAAACAGGACCCAAGTTAGTTCGCTTGAAATTAGTTTGTACGACTCGCCCATGCTCGGTAAATGATTGGAATCGATTCCCAGGTGTCCGCCATTTTATCTAAAGGTCGATGACCTCGTTGGTCCACTGGACTGAAAGATTTTTAAGGTCATTGTTAGATTTTGATTTTGCATATTTTCTGTATGTTTTCGAGATTCTGTCTGTGTAGTGTAGTGATTTTTAGAGTTCCGTGCCCAAAGGGTAAAAACGGGACCCTATTAAATTTACTAAGACTCCGCTGTCCGTCTATCCGTCTGTCTGTCTGTCACCAGGCTGTATCTCATGAACCGTGATAGCTAGACCGTTGAAATTTTCACAGATGATGTATTTCTGTTGCCGCTATAACAACAAATACTAAAAAGTACGGAACCCTCGGTGCGCGAGTCAGACTCGCACTTGGCCGGTTTTTTTCTTAAACTGAAAAGACGCAATAGCGGGCCTAGGTGTTTTTCTCAGGACAAGTATGAAGAACCCCCACAAATAAATTGAAAAGAAAAATATAACTAGTTATGTAACAACAGGCGTTTTTATCGCTAAAAAGCGATCTCATCTAGACAACCTTTGGGGGGCAGAAAATGTAGAACATATAAAAACTATCAAATTATATCAAATCTATTCTGTATGCATCTACAAATACTTTTCTCTCTTACATAATAATCCTACGGTAAGCTCAAGAAGGCTTGTGTTGTGGGTACTCAGACAATGATATTTTTGTACACACAAAGCAATAATTAAATGAATATGAATATGATATATATAATATACAAATACTTAAATGCATACATAGAAAACATCCATGACTCAGGAACAAATATCTGTGCTCATCACACAAATAAATGCTCTTACCGGGGTTCGAACCCAGGACCATCGGCTTCATAGGCAGGGACAGACCGGTCGTCAAATGCAGGCTTCTTACTTTTATCTTGTATTGTATTTTAGTTCGGGCGATTGTAACGCAACTCGGCGACTGGCGCTATTTTTATCTTAATTCTAAACAGAACACCAAAAAATACCATTTTCCCATTTTTCATACCATAATCTCGATACGCCACATTATTCCATTCCCATTGTGCTTAAAGCCACCTCTGGCCCTTTGTCATTAAATACGTTATTGTTCCCTTCTATTGTGCCCTTAACCTTATTATATTAAGGGCCCTGATTGTGTAACCACCCTTAATTATAACGCGCGTATCGTTTTTGTCGAAACGTAATAGGTAATGCGTCTTAAGGGCACATAAATCACACAATAGAGTCGGGACAAGCTAGTTAAGCACTGTCTTTGCAATCACAATAAGGTTTTAACCACGCATTGGTAGCGTCCGCGTACCGGAAGACGAACTGCTGGTAGGCAACGAGATGGAGCGACGACCTGGTGAAGGTCGCGGGAATTCGGTGGATGCGAGCGGCACAGGATCGGTCGGAGTGGCGAGCCTTGGGGGAGGCCTACGTCCAGCAGTGGACGTCTATCGGCTGACATGATGATGATGTTGATGATTGGTGGATTGTGCTCGGATCGGAGCCGATCCCGCAGGGCATTTGAAACGCAAGCCAAACTTAATCTAACTGACGTGGGCATATGTAATATTTTGTTTTCTAAACCTACATCTAAGCAGACTACTAAATTGTACCACTTAATAATCAAATTATTAAATTTTAGACATTAATCATATTATGTAATTATTATGAGGCCGGCATCATCGCTCAGCGACGAAGGCCTTTTTTCCTAAATAAAGCTAAAAAAAAGGTTTTGGCAAAATTAACATTTTTGGTACAAGCTTTTATCACTGACTGTACTTTTCTTACTACAGGCAACTAACACTTATCGAGACAATTCTAAAACCCCAAATACAATAGGTTTCGTTGTTTTATCACAGGAGTTCCTATTCCCACCTGTCTCCATCATCAGATCAGCTCGATGGTACCATAATATTGCATTCTTATCCGACTTACACATGTATGCAAATTTTCAGCTTAATCGGAAATCGGGAAATGGGTCAAATTTAGCTTCCAAGATTTGACCCACACTAACAAACCAACATTATCCATATACAACATATGTGAAGTTCCATTATTTAATGTACATATGCATTAGGGTATTTAGAACCAGTGTAAAAAGTGTCATAACAGCCGGTGTAGCGGTTACGAAGAAATTAACAAATTACGAGTTTTTACTTTGGAGCAGCCTGTGTGTTAGTAGCTCCAGAGGTATGAAACCTTCTTCGATCTTTTTTGATTATCTTTTTTATTGACACTATATTATACTAACAACTTAAAATTAAAATTATGTCTATAATTTTGAGGAGCTGCACTTCGTCACGTCAAAATCGGAGCAGTGATAGTATGGATGGTATAGAAAGGATCGCAATCTCTTATGGCAGAATTGTTGTAAAAGTGACCGCGTTATAAGCTTTAAATAATAGTTCCTAATCTCTCCGGTGGCACTAGTTAGACTCTGGGACATGAGTATAACATGAATCATATAAGGCAACAAATAACCCGACCAAATTACGTAGGTTGTTTTTGGTAGTCTTTCGGTGTATGGTGGCGCCGCCTAATTACTGTTTTTTGATGGACACTTTTCATACATAGAGGCTCCTTTATACAGTCTCCATGAGTGATAGCTTACACGGACTTCAGATTTTGTTGTCAGTCTTAGTCATACACCAAAATAATCATCAAAAAGATTATATAATGGCGACCGACTAAAGGGGCCCACTGATTACCAGTCCGCCGGACGATATCGGCCTGTACATTTTTGTTCTAACTGACAGGCTGATATACGGCGGACTGATAATCAGAGGGCTCCTTAACCTAAGCAATTTATACATTCATGAGCTAGAGTACAATTTCGTTGAGTTGCTCTGCCGGCCTAGCCAAGGTGACAATCGCTATCGCTTCGACAACGAAACGCTTTGTGTCTCTCTATCACTCTTCCATATTAGTGCGACAGTGACAGTTGCGTTTCGATCGCTACGGAGCGTTAGCGATTGGCGTGTTGGCTACGCGGCCTAAACTATGCGCTGGTCAGTGAACTCAGCGTTTTTGTGTTCTAATAAAATCCACGGACTTTAATCCATGTCCAAATTCAAAAAGTCTAACCGAACTACCAAACTACATAGTATATAATTGGGTTGAACAGCCAGAGACGTAGACAGCCACGGGCGGACAAGTGACAAGGCCGATGGTCGACCCAAGCTTCACTAGCATGACGGCAATTTTAAGAGCCCATCGACGTGCTCACTAGCGCCACTGCTAAATAATTGTGATTATTTAAATTCAACAATAGATATTTCAAAAAGGGAGCCGCTACGTACTGCATTTTGTATTTAAGTACCTTTTGAATACATCAAACTAGTTTTTATGTTGCTGGATTCGTCGATCTATGAACTCAAAACAAAAACGGCCGTTTTAACTTTGGACGCATAGATTGACGAATCCAGCAACGTCAAAACTATTATAATGTATTCAAAAGGTACTTAAATATAAAATGCAGTACGTAGCGGCTCCCTTTTTAAATAATCACAATTATTTAGCAGTGGCGCTAGTGAGCACGTTGATGAGCTCTTAATAAAAAAAACTTACGTGAGACACGGACATTAAATGTGACGTTTTCAACCAAAAGGTACCACATTGTCGCTTGTTGATAAGTTAATTTCTAATTGAAGCTATATGGAAATAGCGCCTTACTGACAAGCGACAATAAATATTAAATACCCTTTTGGTTGAAAATGGCACAAATACATATATTTAAAGGGTCACACGAATTTCAAGTCGAAAATCACTCGACTTGTTTCACTCCGGATGCTCCCGATGATGCTTTTCGGTACGTAGTGAAACATGTCGCGCGATTTTCGACTTTAATTACGTGAGTGACCCGGTATAATAAGTATATTTTAAGCATAACATCAGTTAATAAAGTAGGCATTTGTTCACTCACTGCAGTGCACATATTTATATTGAAACACTTGACAACTTAAAAATCATTTTCTTCGAAACTTTATTTAAAAAATTGAAGGGACTGCCGAAAACAGTCTCTTGTCTGTATATGATAAGGATCCTAATCTCCACTACATAGTATATAACAAAGTCGCATTCCGCTGTCTGTCCGTCTGTCCCTATGTACGCTTAGATCTTAACTTATGGTCCGTTGCGTGGTTACGCAACGGACTTGATGCGGTTTTTTTAATAGAGTGATTCAAGAGGAAGGTTTATATGTATAATTTGTGTTTGCAAGAAAGCTGAACTACACCTCCGCGGATGCTGGCAGCTCATATATACATAAAGAAGTTGATGTATCTCTTTTAGTTTTTATTGCTATGTCACTTCAATTTTCAATAAGAAAGATTAAAACACATATTTTTACACATGGAGTTATTTCTAATATAAACCCATCAGACCCGTAAACATGATCCACACGAACCGGGTGTAAATAAAGGAACCAGTATATTTATTGAAGAACCAGAAGGGAAATACCTATAAAATACCAGTTGAACACTGCGAGGATATTACGACTGCCGAGGCTGTGATGAAGAAATTCACCAGGACATCGGAATCCGCCAGTGTTGAGTGTGTTAGGATTTATAATTAGGACCAGCACTCGTAAGGTAGTAAATAGGTAGGGTTTATAGTGAACTCCAGGTTGGTGAACATTTTATTGTAAAGTGTACCTATTTGGTAGTTACATGGGGTCAGATTCATTTGTAATTTAGTTCGTTGAAATTATTTAGAATTTGATTTTGTCAACGCAACCTCTGACCCATAATTTGCGATAATTTTGTGTATTGTGGATTAATTATACCTGTATTCATTTTAAACAGGATTTATATATATTTCTAGGGATTTTAAAATAATAATTGGATTATAAATTGTTTACATTCAAGGTTTACGTACACCAGCTTCCCAAAAATGGTTGAGGAAAAGGATTTAGTTCGCAAGAGAGGCAGTTACAAAGGTCAACTCACCTTATTTACCACATACCTAGGCAAAGTTAATGAAACGTCACTAACTCAAGCGGAAGCCAGTCAATTGCAGTTGCGTACAGGTAAGATTGAAGCATTGTATGCACTTTATGACGATGTACAGACACAGTTGGAGTGCAGCAGTGATAATTTAGATGCACACATTACGGACCGAGATGAGTTTCAGAATAACTACTTCTCTGTACTCTCGCGGGCACAGGATATACTCAACAATTTTAATAAAAAACGTGACGAATTTGAGTCATGCAGTAATCGTGGGTCGCGAAGTGGTGCAAACCATCGTAAGCTGGTTAAGCTGCCAACTATTCAGCTACCGAAATTTCAAGGCTCATACGAAAATTGGCTAGGTTTCCGAGACACTTTCACAAGTCTTATTCATTCTAATGATGACATCGATAACATAAATAAATTTCATTATTTAAGAGCATCGTTGGAAGGATCTGCGGCCTTAGTTATTAATTCTATTGAGTTTTCTGACAGCAATTACGAGGTAGCATGGACACTCCTGTGTGAGCGGTATGATAACAAAAGGTTACTACTGCAAAATCATGTATCAGCGCTGTTTAACGTTGAGCCGATCACGAAGGAGTCGTCCGTTCATTTAAAACGGCTTATGGATCAAGTAAACAAAAATCTTAGATGCCTAGAATCCCTAGGCGAGCCTGTCAAGCAGTGGGACACGCTCCTTATTCACATAATTAGCAAAAAATTAGACGCTACGACTTTTCGTGAGTGGGAGGAACACAAAGGAAGCTTAGATAAAAGTGTACCTATTTCTTTTGATAATTTTATCACCTTCATGCGTAATCGTGCAGACTTAATTGAAACTTTGGAGTTATCGAGCGCCTCAGGCGCCGGTCAATCGAGTCAGCCGGCTAAAATCGCGTCGAAACATAGGACTTTGCTTTCTACACAACCCACCGAACACTGTGTCACCTCGTCGTCTTCTAAACCTTGTCCGAAGTGTAATGGTGAACACAATTTAAATAACTGCGCACAGTTTCTTGCCTTAAGTAATGCCGAGCGGCTCAACTTATTGCCGACTTATAAAATATGTTACAACTGTTTCCGGGGCGGTCACTATGCAAACCAGTGCAAGAAGGCAGGGTGTAAGTTATGTAAGCGCAAACATAACTCGCTTGTTCATGCCGCAGAGCGTAACCTAAAAACAGGATCAAGTTCGTGCGAGCGGCCCAGAGCGCAGGCAAGTACTACACCGGCACAAGTGGCGCCGCCGGTGGCGGGGAGCGCAACCGTTCCTACGCTATCAGCTAGCATGAGCACGGCAACATCTCAATCGTGCGCAGCTGAGCAAGAGGTCGTGCTACTAGCAACTGCACTAATTAAGGTCTATGGGCATGATAATCGTGAATTTATAGTAAAAGCAGTGTTAGATAATTGCAGCGCGACATCTATTATGACTGAGAAGATGTGTCGTCAATTAAATTTACACACTGATCAAGTAGATAAATCGATTGTAGGGGTAAATAAGTTGAAGACGCCCGTAGGTAAAATATGTCAAGTGCCAATAAAGTCGTTGGATGATACATATTCCACTCGTCTAATATGCTCTGTGCTACCATCTATAACTGAGCCCACACCTTATCATCAGATTAACTCTCACGATATATCGCGGTTAAATATCCCGTCTGATTTGTGCTTAGCTGATCCTAACTTTCACACCCCATCTGAAATTGATATTTTGATTGGAGGTGATCTATTTTGGGAGTTGTTGGGGTCACACAAAATTGAGTTAGGAGATAGGCGAACGGTGCTATGTGAGACTAAATTGGGGTACATAGTTGCAGGGCCGTTAATCAGCGGTCACGCATTGACTTCGTCGCACGCCATTCAATGTAATTTTGCGAATGTCATTTCTAACTCGAGTGCCGACTTGATTAATGATGAGGTTCAAGCTCAACTTACACGATTTTGGCAGCTTGAAGAGGTCTGTCCTAAAAATTCTCATTATTCTCCTGAGGAGAAGTCGTGTGAAAAACACTTCACTGAAACTGTCACTAGGCTCGGAAATGGGCAACTCTGCGTAAGGTTGCCGTTGAAGGAGGATCCTAGTGTTCTAGGGAATTCGTTTAATCGAGCTAAGCAGTGTTTTTTATCACTAGAGCGTAGAATCGATTTACGTCCAAATTTCAGAGACATGTATAAGGAATTTATGGCAGAATACGAGTCACTGAATCACATGACTGAGTGCAAAGAGTCTAAATTAGAGCAGAAGGCATACTACATACCTCATCATGGAATTTTAAGGGAGAGTACGACTACACGATTGAGAGTAGTTTTCAATGCTAGCGCTCCCACTAGCTCTGGGGTATCCCTGAATAATATTCAGATGGTAGGGCCTACTGTACAGGACGACCTTTTGTCTATACTGCTTCGATTCAGGCAACACAAGTACATTATTTCAGGGGATGTAGAGAAAATGTATAGGCAAATAGTAGTTCATCCTGATGACAGGTATTTGCAGCGGATTCTGTGGCGGGATGATCCATCTAGACCTTTGAAGATCTTTGAGTTGAACACGGTTACATACGGGACTGCCAGTGCACCCTTTTTGGCAACACGGTGTTTGAAACAGCTAGGTCTTGAGTGTGAGGATGAGGTCGTTCGCGAGATCATCATTCACGACTTTTACGTCGATGATCTGCTCACTGGCGGGGATGATTTGCAACAAGTGCTTTCCATTAAAACTAAGGTTACTTCTACTCTAGCATCAGCGGGTATGAATTTGAGAAAGTGGAAATCAAATGAACCCCAACTTATAGTTGACTCCGATTCGTCTCAATTAAATTTAAATATTGGCACCGAACCCAGTAAAACCTTGGGACTCAGCTGGCAGCCAGGGTCTGATGAATTGTGCTTCCCAGTTGGTAAATGCTCGCTTGTCGGCGACACTAAACGGGATTTGCTATCAGCAGTGGCGCAAATATTCGACCCCACTGGTATGCTGGCTCCTTGTGTCATTCTCATGAAGATGTGTAGTGTTTTACCTTGCATGCCTGGATTACTTCTCTGTAACTCCTCCCTTCTTTGGTTTCTAGCGTAAGAATCCAATTGATCGAACCTTTTAAAATTGCATTCCCTGGCTCCAATTAAATTACTATTTTCTTGATCTGCGCCTGAAAATCACAGGATAACGTTACGGAGATACTTAAAGCTCTCGCGAACTTTCCTGTCGCGTGCGAAGTCTGAAACCTCTGCCCCGCTTGCTGTTTCATAATTCCTGAAACTTACCTTGCTGTTTTTCTAATCATTTCATGTTTTTATAATAATTTCAAAGCTAATCGACCTAAAATTCACTATAAATTTTCCTTGACATATTTGTTTCTTTGTTTCGACATAATCCGTCAAACTATTAAATTACTCTAAATTCCTTAGCATGAAGTTTAGGTCGTATAGTTTTCAATTAGTTTGTTCTAAATTTTACCTAAAAATTGTTACTGGTGAACAAATATTTTCAAATATTTTCAAAATTAATAACGAAGTAAAGAAGAATTCTAGAAAATGTTATTGCTAGCTATATAAGCGGCCCAGCGGACATCTGAATTGAGTTTGCTTCTAGTTCCCAACAAAGGAACATCAGTTGTAAGGGTCCGTGCGGGGCCAAGCCAGGCCCCGCACCATCAAGAAACCCTCGATCGCGCTCCTTAAAGGTTACCTGTGTTCCTGGCGAAGTCTGGCGCTCTCTGCACGCACCCAAGTCCGGTGGTGCTTTGCAGTTGCTCTAGCGGAGCGCCTCGTCTCCTAGGCGCGCGCTATCGGCGCGCCTCGCCTCAACAGGCGCGTGCTGTCACCGCGCCTCGCCCGCTATCGGCGCGCCTCGCCTCAACAGGCGCGTGTTGTCACTGCGCCTCGCCTCTTTGAAGAGCGTGCTTATCAGCGCGCCTTACCCAGCGCGCCTTACCGTGCGCGCGCTATCAGCGCGCCTTACCCAGCGAGCCTTACCGTGCGCGTGCTACCAGCGCGCCTTACTGTGCGCGTGCTGCCAGCACGCCTCACCTTTGCGCGTGCTATCTGCGCGCCTTACCTTTGCGCGTGCTATCTGCGTGCCTTACTCTTGCGCGTGCTATCTGCGCGCCTTACTGTGCGCGTGCTACCAGCGCGCCTCACCTTGCGCGTGCTATCTGCGCGCCTTACCTTTGCGCGTGCTATCTGCGCGCCTTACTGTGCGCGTGCTACCAGCGCGCCTCACCTTGCGCGTGCTATCAGCGCGCCTATCCGTGTGCGTGCTCCTGCCTTGCACGTGCTATTAGCGCGACTATAAACTTTATTTTATTCTTTTTGTAATTTAAACCATCTGTAGCGTGTCATATTTAGACAATAGCCGTTAAATAAAGAACCTACCCCTGTTATATCTATCTTTTCCTTTCTACCTCCTCACTCCCAGCTCCGTTACTCACTCCTCCAATATACGTGGAGGAGGGAGTAACGTGACAGTTTTGGCGCCCAACTTTTAAATTTACCGGCTTTCTTAAACCCTCTAAATTCTAAATTATAGACAGAATCCGTGTCTTTAAATCTTAAATAACTTTTCGGCCTCTTTCTGTTTAATTTTTTTATTTTATTTCTTTAGTCAAATATGGCACGCACCATTAAATACGCTAATCTAAACAAAGCAGAGCTAGAATATGAGGTTCGCATTAGGTTAGAGGAACCTAGGGAAAACTTGGTTGCCTTGAAAAAGCAAGCAGAGGTTTTGGGTCAATCGCAACCCGCATCGGAGGTACTTAATTCCATTATTCCTCCACAGGAAGATTTATTACAGATTGAGACTTGCCTTACCTTCATACAAGCAAAAATTGAGCAGCTTCAAGCGAAACCTTCGCTATATGCAACTAAAAGGTTGGAATCATTTATCAATCACTTACATTATAGATTTAATCGTATTGATCTAGATCATGACTCTCCTTTTGCAGATAATCTTAATACTCTCTCTGAAAGATTCAAGGTTTTGGAGAACAGTTATGAAGGCTTACTATTTGAATCAGCGGAATCTACCCCTCAGTTTTCCCAACACGCTCCCGCGCCCGAGACCTCTGAGACATCATTAGCTACTTCTAACTCCCAACAATTAAAATCTCCTCTCGGCCAACAGACCTTCCAAATTGTTTCTCCTTCGAACGTAATCTCTGAGCTGAGGAAACTTGCTTATAATGGTGACTCTTGCCCAAAATCTTTTCTTCAAAAGGTACAAGAATTCAGCACCTCTCGCAACCTTAAAAAGGAACGTCTTGCTGAGTTAGTGTTTGAAATCTTCACTGATAAAGCCCTTCATTGGATACGCTTTCAAAAAATCCGTAAACCAGATCTTTCCTGGGACGATATTTCTAACTTATTAGTTAGAGATTTCGGAAATACGGACTACGATCACAAACTTTTGACTGCTATTCACGCTAGAACGCAAGGTGAAAGTGAAGCGATCGTTATCTACGTCTCCATTATGCACGGCATGTTCTCTCGCCTTAATAAGCAATTGCTGGAATCTGAACAACTGGCAATCCTCCTGAGAAACATACGTCCTTCTTACTCAGTTTTTGTTGCACTCAACAAAATAAATTCTATTGATGAACTCCTAGCGGCATGCCAAAATTATGAACATATTTTGGACAGAGACCGCAACTTCACAGAACCCAAACCAGCTGTAGACCAACTGGCTTCGGAGTTCAACTATATGCCTACTCCATCAACTTCCAAATTCTCTTCTAATTATAATTCTAAATCTGCATTCAATTCGGAGGTTAGACCTGGCAGATATAATTTCTCAAAGCAAGTAAATAGCATTAATAATAAATTTACTGCTAACCTTTTCTGCGTCCGATGCCGTAGCAATGGACATTCCCTTAGCACCTGTAACCAACCTCACTATCCTATTTGCTTCAAATGTGGTCTGAAAGGTCACAAGTCCCCTGATTGCCCTAAATGCAATCCTTCAAATAGTTCTTCTCCAAAAAACTAACTCAGCGCGACTTAGATAAAGCTCATTACTTTAATGCAAATGATTGGAAAGATTGGCTGTCTTATCTTCGTAACTTTTTCACTGTCTATAAAATTTCTTCAGTTCTCTATGAGGAAGAACAAGATAGTGACAGACCATTTTTAACATTCACTATAGATAACATTCCCTTCTCTGGCTTACTAGATAGCGGCAGTTCATTAACCATTCTGGGCAATAACTCCCATTTCGGCCTTTTGAAAATGGGTTATCCTTTATCTAAGTCGTGTCCAACTACAGTTTCTACAGCCAAAAAGAAGAATAAACTACATTCAATTGGCCATATAGACTTGCTCATGACTTTTAACAATAAAACACACGCAATAAGAGCTCACGTATTCCCGGAAATACACCCTTCTATAATTCTTGGAGTTGATTTCTGGAAAGCTTTTGACTTGATTCCTGATTTACTAAAACCTAATTTTCTTGATGACTTAAAGTGTAACACGATTACACTAGAACAAGAAAAAATCTTTACTTTCGAAGCCTTAAAGTCTGAACAGAAAAACATCGCTAAAGATATAATTACTCGTTTTCGGCAGATTTCTTTTGAAGAAAAGGGCGAACTTGGAAGAACTCACCTGGTTTGCCACAAGATTGACACCGGTGATTCCCCTCCAATTAAACAACGCTGCTATCGACTCTCTCCTGAGAAGCAAAAGGCGCTGATCAACGAAGTGGACAAGATGCTCGCTTGGAAGGTAATCGAACCCTGCGAGAGCCCTTGGTCATCACCGGTTATTATAACCCCTAAAAAGAATGGTGAGTGGCGTTTCTGTGTAGATAGTAGGAAATTGAACGCCATCACTCGTCGTGACGCCTACAGCCTTCCTTTCATGAACGAGATCTTGGATCACCTGCGGGAAGCTAAATACCTGTCTAGCATCGACATCGCTAAAGCATTCTGGGAAGTTCCATTACATCCTCCAGACAAGGACAAAACTTCATTCTACGTTCCCGGCAGAGGAATGTACCGATTTGTGGTCATGCCTTTTGGTCTCACCAACGCTCCTGCAACGCAGCAAAGGCTTATGGACACACTCTTTACCCCAGAATTCGAACATAAGGTATTTTGCTATTTGGACGACATCGTTATCGTATCCAAAACTTTTGACGAACATATCTCCCTTTTACTAAAAGTTCTCGAAAAACTAACTTACGCTGGCCTAACAATTAACTTCGAAAAAAGTCAATTCTTTAAAAAGGAACTCAAATACTTGGGATTCATCGTCGACGAACAAGGCTTAAGGGCTGATCCTGATAAGGTTCGTGCTATATTAGACTATCCTACACCAACCACGAAGAAAGAAATCAGAAGATTCCACGGCACCTGCAGTTGGTTTAGAAGGTTCATACCTAACTTCAGCACTATAGCAGCACCACTGAACAAGCTAGCAGCTACGGGTAAGAACGCTCCTAAATTCCTTTGGACTTCTGAAGCTAACACAGCCTTCCTGAAACTCAAAGAACTCTTGGCTACAACTCCCGTCCTTGCCTGCCCTAACTTTGAAGAACCCTTCGCCGTCCATTGTGATGCCTCAAATTACGGAATCGGCGCGATTCTGACTCAAAAACATGAAGATAAAGAAGCTGTCATCGCATATATGAGCAAGACCCTGAACAAGCACGAGCAAAACTACTCAACCACTGAACGCGAGACTTTAGCTGTAATTACTGCTTTGGAGCACTGGAGATGCTACGTCGACAACGGTAGACAGTTCACGGTATACACCGATCATGCAGCCCTCAAATGGTTCTCAAATTTATCTAATCCTTCAGGAAGACTTGCCAGATGGACTCTCAGACTTTCAACTTTCAACTTCATTCTAAAGCACAAACGAGGTAAGGATAATGTCGTTCCAGACTTACTATCACGCTTCAATAACAAAGACTCGGATCTTCACTATACAGCACCTATAGTCCAAGAAAATCAGCATAGAAACAACGACGAAGAACTTTATAACAGACTTGTTACAGATTGTCAAAACAATCCCGACAGCTATCCAAACTACAACTTCAAAGACAACAAGTTATTCCGTCAGAGGTGCAATCAAGACTCCTTATCGAATGATTTCATTTGGAAAGAAGTTCCACCTCCTGCAGAAAGAAAGTCGCTGATTGAAAAATTTCATGGACTTCCGTCGGCACCTCACTTGGGAACCTTCAAGACTTACAAGAAACTTTCACAACACTATTACTGGACAGGCATGTTTAAAGATGTGGCTAGACTCATATCTACATGTGAAACATGCCTATCCTACAAACACTCCAATCATTCACCCTATGGTCCTATGGGCAAACCAAAAATTTGTTCACGACCCTTCCAATGTATATCCCTTGACCTTCTAGGCCCTTTACCTATGACTAGAAAAAGAAATCAATACATACTAGTCATAAACTGTTATTTTACTAAATACAGTATAATTTTTCCTTTAAAGCGTGCACGAGCTCCAGACATAATCTACTACCTAGAGAATTTCGTGTTTCTAGTTTTTGGAGTCCCACAAACGTTAATCATGGACAACGGACCTCAATTCCGTTCACGTGAGTTCCACAACTTAATTAATAAATATAAAATACCCTTCGCTAACTTTAATCCCCTTTACTGTCCACAGGTTAACCCGACAGAAAGATATAATAGAACCATAATAACTGCTCTAGCATCCTTGGTTGGTGATGATCATAGATCATGGGATACTCACCTCCCAACAATTCAGTCTGCTATGAATAACTCGACTAACCTAGTAACTGGCTACACGCCTTCATTTTTAGTTTTCGGACGCGAAACTATTCCTTGTGGTTCTATTTATTCACACTGTCAAAATCTTGACGAAATAGTGTTCCTTCCTAGAGATATTTATGCCAATAACCTGGCGCTCTTATCCCCAATTTTCGATAAAGTTCAAGTCGCCCTATTTAAGGCACACTCTAAAAACAGCACTAGATACGACCTTAGAAAATCCTTTAAGGAATTTGAGGTTGGCGATATAATTTGGAGGAAAAATTACGTCCTCAGCAATGCCGGCAACTATTTTAGTGCCAAACTGGCCCCTAAATATATCAAATGCAGAGTTATCCAAAAACTCTCACCTCTTGTCTATATACTTGAAGATCCTAATGGGTCCAGAAATAAATGGCACATTAAGGACTTCAAAACTTAATTTTTTATTAATACCTATTTAAATTAATATTCATCACTTCATCATAGGTTTATTTTTTTATTTTTTTTTATCTTATATTTCCAGGCATCTAATATGCTTCAGCTTGCGACTAGACTTCAATGTCTCGCATGGCATCTTCTTCCGGAGCGGTTCTCCAATCTAAAATATAAAAAAAAAATATATATATATTAAGCTACTTGGTCATTCTATTTATGCCCAATACTCGTGGTAGGTCTACCCCTACCACAACTTAAGTAGATACTAACTCTATTTTTCTTACTCTCGTCGGCTCTAAACCGACTAGATTGTATATATTTTTCATCATTTTTTCCAGTGGAGCGGCCGACTACTCCCAAAAAAAAAAAACAAGCCATAGGTCATTGAGAGTTTTTCCTTAGGAGTGTGAGTCATCGAACGTGAACCACAACCCCTTACTCATGTCTGAGATGGATAATCGCGTGATTTTTGAAAGAGAGGTATGAACGGACAGGAAATTCCCTACTTCATTTTGTTTAACTTTATTCTAGCACTTCATCTCATACCCTGCACTAATTCTTCTTTAATAATTAATTCTATGTTTTCTTTAGCACTTCACCTCACTTTGCACTACTTTTACGTATATTAGACAATAATAATAAAAATTTAAAAAAAAAACTTTCCCGTTGAAGTTAACGTAAAAGTTTTTTTTTCCGTGGTTTTTGGGGTAATGTAGTGTTTTACCTTGCATGCCTGGATTACTTCTCTGTAACTCCTCCCTTCTTTGGTTTCTAGCGTAAGAATCCAATTGATCGAACCTTTTAAAATTGCATTCCCTGGCTCCAATTAAATTACTATTTTCTTGATCTGCGCCTGAAAATCACAGGATAACGTTACGGAGATACTTAAAGCTCTCGCGAACTTTCCTGTCGCGTGCGAAGTCTGAAACCTCTGCCCCGCTTGCTGTTTCATAATTCCTGAAACTTACCTTGCTGTTTTTCTAATCATTTCATGTTTTTATAATAATTTCAAAGCTAATCGACCTAAAATTCACTATAAATTTTCCTTGACATATTTGTTTCTTTGTTTCGACATAATCCGTCAAACTATTAAATTACTCTAAATTCCTTAGCATGAAGTTTAGGTCGTATAGTTTTCAATTAGTTTGTTCTAAATTTTACCTAAAAATTGTTACTGGTGAACAAATATTTTCAAATATTTTCAAAATTAATAACGAAGTAAAGAAGAATTCTAGAAAATGTTATTGCTAGCTATATAAGCGGCCCAGCGGACATCTGAATTGAGTTTGCTTCTAGTTCCCAACAAAGGAACATCAGTTGTAAGGGTCCGTGCGGGGCCAAGCCAGGCCCCGCACCATCAAGAAACCCTCGATCGCGCTCCTTAAAGGTTACCTGTGTTCCTGGCGAAGTCTGGCGCTCTCTGCACGCACCCAAGTCCGGTGGTGCTTTGCAGTTGCTCTAGCGGAGCGCCTCGTCTCCTAGGCGCGCGCTATCGGCGCGCCTCGCCTCAACAGGCGC
Organism: Cydia strobilella; assembly: GCF_947568885.1. Lineage (NCBI taxonomy): Eukaryota > Metazoa > Arthropoda > Insecta > Lepidoptera > Tortricidae > Cydia > Cydia strobilella. The sequence continues at coordinate 20,785,360 of NC_086044.1, forward strand.
GTGCTGTCACCGCGCCTCGCCCGCTATCGGCGCGCCTCGCCTCAACAGGCGCGTGTTGTCACTGCGCCTCGCCTCTTTGAAGAGCGTGCTTATCAGCGCGCCTTACCCAGCGCGCCTTACCGTGCGCGCGCTATCAGCGCGCCTTACCCAGCGAGCCTTACCGTGCGCGTGCTACCAGCGCGCCTTACTGTGCGCGTGCTGCCAGCACGCCTCACCTTTGCGCGTGCTATCTGCGCGCCTTACCTTTGCGCGTGCTATCTGCGTGCCTTACTCTTGCGCGTGCTATCTGCGCGCCTTACTGTGCGCGTGCTACCAGCGCGCCTCACCTTGCGCGTGCTATCTGCGCGCCTTACCTTTGCGCGTGCTATCTGCGCGCCTTACTGTGCGCGTGCTACCAGCGCGCCTCACCTTGCGCGTGCTATCAGCGCGCCTATCCGTGTGCGTGCTCCTGCCTTGCACGTGCTATTAGCGCGACTATAAACTTTATTTTATTCTTTTTGTAATTTAAACCATCTGTAGCGTGTCATATTTAGACAATAGCCGTTAAATAAAGAACCTACCCCTGTTATATCTATCTTTTCCTTTCTACCTCCTCACTCCCAGCTCCGTTACTCACTCCTCCAATATACGTGGAGGAGGGAGTAACGTGACAGATGTTGTTGCAAAATTTATGGCTACAGAAACTTTCATGGGATCAAAAGTTAACTCCTGAGATCAGCAAGCTTTGGGAGGATATTGCCCACGACTTACCTTGTCTCAATGATATTCGCGTTCCACGGTTAGTGTTATGTGAGTCATACGAGGAAGTCGAATGTCATATTTTCACAGATGCATCCGAGCGGGCGTATGGCGCTTGCTTATATTTGCGGAGCATCAATGAGAAAGGGGACGTATTGGTTAGGCTATTATTAGCCAAGAGCCGCGTGGCTCCCATTAAACCCACGACAATCCCGAGGCTTGAACTTTCCGGTGCGCTAGCTGGAGTTAGATTATATGAAAAGGTAGTAGACTCGCTAAGAATTAGTTTCAAGAGTATTACGTTTTGGACAGATTCCACAATTGTGCTAGGATGGTTGCGGATGTTACCTAGTAAGTTACAACCTTTTGTCCGCAACCGTGTAGCGGAGATATTAGAAAAGACGGGGAACTGTACATGGCGACATGTGCCGACACATGAAAACCCTGCTGACCACATTTCTCGTGGGGTTCCTGCCAGTCTTCTTAGGTCTCTAGATATGTGGTGGTCTGGTCCTACCTTTTTGAAACAGGACAAGGCGCAATGGCCGGTAAGTCCAGTAGTAGTGGAAGTATTACCTGAAACTCGGTCTGAAGTTGTACTTCACGCGAATGTTACGAACAATCGGGGAGCAGAAAACGGTGACGCTTTCATTGATTTTTCCCGGTTCTCTAATCTATCACGGCTTATTCGAACAGTCGCTTATATTGTGCGCTTTGCGAGTCTGTGTAGAAAGCAAATTGTTTCAACAATTTATCTAACTGATAACGAGCTGAGAACCGCATTAAATATAGTCATTAGGGTCTCTCAAGCGGAATCATTCTCAGAATATAATTTGTTGTTGAGCAGTCACTGCATTCCAAAAAAAAGCCCTTTGCTTAAACTTAACGTATTCTTGGATGAGAATAAAATGATGCGCGTAGGAGGTCGAATTGATAACTCTAATTTTCCATTTGAGAAAAAGCATCCGATTGTGATTCATGCTAAACACCGATTCACAAAATTATTGTTTGAATCTGAGCACAAGCGGTTAATGCACGCCGGTCCGCAATTATTATTATCCTCTGTTAAAGATGAATACTGGCCCATCGGTGGGACTAACTTAGCTAAAGCATGTTTCCAAAAATGCCTTAAATGTGTTCGTATGAAAGGCCAGATTGTAGCGCCATTGATGGGAAACTTACCAGCGTCACGTCTTGTCCCAGATATGCCTTTTAAGAGTGTTGGTGTCGATTATGCGGGCCCTCTGACTTCTGCCAGTCGTCAGGGTCGTGGGTGTAGACTTGTAAAGGTGTACATAGCCATTTTCGTATGTTTCACCACCAAAGCAATTCATCTAGAGTTAGTTGGTGACTTAACGAGTAACAGTTACTTGTCAGCATTGCGTCGTTTTGTGTCACGTAGGGGTTTGCCAACCGACATTTATTCTGATAACGGCACATCATTTGTAGGTGCATACAATGAGCTATCAAAATTCTTAAAAAGCAATTGCAATTCACTGGCTGAGGCCGCAGCTAACGAAAAAATCAACTTTCATTTCATTCCGGCATATTCTCCACATTCAGGAGGGCTTTGGGAAGCTGGAGTAAAGTCGACCAAATTTCATTTAAAAAGAGTGCTGGGAGAATGTAATTTAACGTATGAGTTACTTAACACTGTGCTGGTCCAGATTGAAGGGATTTTGAACTCTCGGCCGATTACTCCCATGTCGTCGGACCCGCAAGACCTGCTACCGCTCACTCCGGGGCATTTCCTTATTGGGCGTCCTCTAACCTCATTGCCGGTCAAGGACATCAGAGAGCGTGAATTCAATCACCTCAGCCGTTACCAACGCATTGAGCAGTTGCGCCAGCATTTCTGGAGCAGATGGAGCAAAGAATACGTCTCGGAGCTCCAAGTCAGGACAAAATGGCGCACGAACAGTGAGGTGCTACGGTTGGACACCTTGGTACTCATCAAGGAGGACAATTTACCACCCTTGAAGTGGAAATTGGGCCGCGTCGTCGCTGTTCATCCTGGAAGCGACAGAATTACCAGAGTGGCAGATATAAGGACTGCGGGAGGACTAGTTCGCAGGTCCTTCAGTAAAATTTGTCCACTCCCGGTGACAACAAGCAAGTCTGGTTGAAAGGCTAGCTTCCAACGCCCGGGGGCATGTTTGCAAGAAAGCTGAACTACACCTCCGCGGATGCTGGCAGCTCATATATACATAAAGAAGTTGATGTATCTCTTTTAGTTTTTATTGCTATGTCACTTCAATTTTCAATAAGAAAGATTAAAACACATATTTTTACACATGGAGTTATTTCTAATATAAACCCATCAGACCCGTAAACAATTTGTATTTGTGTAAATTAGTTAAACTACTCGTGCGAAGCCGGGGCGGGTCGTTAGTTATTTATATTTTTAAAATTTTTAGCAATGCGTTCGCCGTAATGTCATGCTGAAACACTGCAACAGTAACGCTGGTGTGTTCGGAATCCGAATGGTAGATAAAAGCGTGTCTAGATTTTGAGTAAGGGTAGACCTGTCCAATTTTTTTGCGTCCCACTCTTTCATTAAGTGAAATGTGAGATGCAAATACTCGTTAGACCAATATATTGGCCGGTTGGAATACCATCCTAAGAAGCATGCTAGGCCGGAGCAATATTATTGTGTGTACGGAACAAGGCAGCCCGGCCGCCTAGCAGGCTCAATTAAAATCTATCATGGATGCGAGATGAAAAGCCCACGAATATTGCATGAATACATACCTACTCTAACAGGCCAATTCGAACATAGATATCAAACGGAAACGAGGAGATATTTAAGAAAGTCGTGTCAAATTTGACATTTCCACGATTCCGAATGTCCTCCTGAACGATCTCTTTTAGATTTGCTTAAGATATTACTTAGTCATCCAATGGATATCTAATGGATATCCCAAAACGTCACAATAATTGTAGCGTGAAATGACAATTGGTTTCTCGAATCGAACTGCAAAAGATAACTAGTTGAGAACTAAACTATAACGTATCTATTAGATCTCTTATTGTTCTCGTATATAGTAATTATCACGTTGTTCGAATTGACCGGTAACACTGCGTAACTATTTTGATACTAAAGTATAAAATGTACAAAATCTTTGTATATGAATTATCAGTACTGTTTTCGATTTTATAGGGTTCCCTACCCAAAGGGTAAAAACGGGACCCTCTTACTATGACTCCGATGTACGTCCGTCCGTCCGTCTGTCACCAGGCTGTATCTCATGAACCGTGATAGCTAGATAGTTGAAATTTTCACAGATGATGTATTTCTGTTGCCAACAACAAATACTAAAAACAGAATAAAATAAATATTTAAGCGGGGTTCCTATACTTACAACAAACGTGATTTTTTTGCCATATTTTGCGTAATAGTACGGAACATTTCGTGCGCGAGTCCGATTTGCACTTGGCCGGTTTTTTTTTTCTGGGTTTACGCAATTATTAGTAAATCACTACTGTTTACTATTGGCGTGTAAATTGATTTTATAAATAAATTATTCGATTTTGATTATGATTACGCTCCCTTTTCACTGTCCGTACGGTATATATTTGAATGTCAGTGATGCACCAGAAACTATTAACCCGTTACCGCTTACGCCGCCGTATATTATGGCAGTTATGGGTACCTAATATAACTCTATTGACAGCTATTATTTTAAATAAAAATTAAACTCAAATTTAAACAACTTTTTTTAAAGGGAAAATTTTCTCCCTGCTCGATCGAAAGAGCTAAACTAGCTAAAGATAATATTTCTAAGTGAAAAAACTCCCATCCCTTCTGTAGTTTATTCAAATAATAAGTACAACTTAACCTTTCAGGACGTATTTTCAACACAATAAATAAATTCAATTATCACTAGGAACATCAGAACTAATTTAAATATGACCTTACCATCTAGAATCTTAAACAGATATATTACTGTTGAGCTCTTATGTAAATTATTCCATAAGCGTATTCAGAAGCGAAAATTCAATATCAATATAATACTAATTTAAGCCTTCGTAAATCCGATAAGGTCAATACGGGTCAAGTCGTTCGTTTTGTAGCTGGCCCGAAAGGCTAATCCTTTGTCTATTGTTAAATAATAATAATAAAAAAATGGTTAAATTTTTATTTTAATCTGCAAAAAAGGGTCAGTCATTGGTGTATAATTCTAATTGGCACCTGAGATAGTCCAACGTTCAAAAAACCAGTGTAAGTGCGCTCTCCAATAACGCGTTTTTGTTACGCATCTCGATGACATATTTTAGACTGGTTCTATAGCGTTCGACTTGCTGACACTCAGTAACCGTAGAGGAACCACACAAGAAATCGCAAATTATTTTTCTATTAGTTCATTTTGAACCCTATTGCAATCTCCATAGAGTGGTATTTCAATAACCGGTTAAACAGCCCAACAATTTTTTTTATGTAGGTAAGTAGCACGTGCGGTTTCACTTACAATAGACAAAGAGTTATCCTTTAGGGGCCAGCTTGAAAGCTAAAGACTATACGTGTTACTGGCCGTCACATTGGGACATTAGGGCCTTTTTACACATTGATTAATTAGTGTTTATTGCGAGTAGAAATTAAAAAAACTTACCAAAACTTGACGATCCGGAAAAGAAAAATTGAGTTTTTTTTTGGATCTGTTTAGAATAACCTAAAATATCGTTTTGTGTTTTTTGTGTAAAAAAATGTAAAATCTTGACCGTTCGAGCGCACGGAAGCAATACGTTTCCAATATAATTTTGATACACACGCATACAAAATACTTGTAAAGCCCTGTCTGTTCTAATAGTCCCTATTCTAATAGTCGATGGCCCGATCGCATATCGCTGTCCTCTACAAATGACAGTTTGGCGATAGAGACAGATGGTGTTGAACAATGGATGTACTTCGGAGTAGGGTTGTTAATGATTATACTAAAAGCACAGATTAATAAATAGTTACTACGTAACAGATACATCATTCCCATACAAAAGCGAAAATACCTACTCTATAATAGCCTACAAAATCTTAATAATAATACCTGCTGCTCAGGACGAGAAGAAATGTACCATAAGTATGCGCACAAAGAGTCGAGACTGCCTTGCTCGCCGCGCGAGCCACGTGCCAACGCGTCATCGTAAGAATGCGCTAGGGTTGTACTGTTACTTATGTTATTATTGTAATAAAACGAATGTTGCGAATCAACCATATTTTATATTAGTCAATCAAATATTTAAAAACAACACTTATAATACCTGACTCAAAAAACTCCTTAATTTACGATTTATCTACTTATGTTCAAAGAAATAAATAGTGACAAAATTCATAAAGATAGATTTAAAATACTACTCACCTTTCTTCGTCTCTCGGAAATGAAAAAACCGGCCAAGTGCGAGTCGGACTCGCCCACCGAGGGTTCCGTACTTTTTAGTATTTGTTGTTATAGCGGCAACAGAAATACAACATCTGTGAAAATTTCAACTGTCTAGCTATCACGGTTCATGAGATACAGCCTGGTGACAGACGGACAGCGGCAGCGGAGTCTTAGTAATAGCATAGAGTAACTTATACTAGAGCGGTACTGTCATAGTAAATTTTGTAACCCCAGTAAATTCACTGCCATCTGTCGACACACTTTAAAACTAAAAATGAAGATTTATAAAAATACGATAGAATGTATTTAAATGTGATTTAAATATAGATAAATGTTTTTTTTTATTTGCATTAATTATTTTTATGATTTTGACCCATGTTCGTTCACTGATATGCGTTAAAATTGTTAAATGACAAACGAAACCGTCAACGCCATCTATACGACTGTAGGCCAAAACTAGTAGCGCCCTCTGAACGAGAATCAAAGTTTCTTGATTTTCGAGGCACGTTTTTTCCTTAGACTGTATCCATCTATTACGGAGTTATATCTATCTTTGGTAATAGGGTGCCGTTTTTACCCTTTGGGTAAGGAACCCTAAAAAAACGACAAATTTTCTTTTGTTTTTTGACTTTTACACCCATCTACTGCACAATAATTACGTGGTTTCGGCATTTCGAAGCGTAAGCGCGGGAAACATGCGGTGCGAGCGCTCAGGCGGGCGTTCGGCGGCCCTCTGTCGATTATATCGTCGACGATACGCCGAGCGGTAGGCATATAGCGCGTGGCTTTGAGCGAGTGAAGGAGGCCTGCTAAAAGCCTGAAATAAATGTTAGTCGATAGAGTTGTATGATTTAAGTACAAGGTAAGTACCAGTAGGGGAGACGAGGTGAGTTGTGACAGAGGAGTTGTGACAACGATTTTTGGGAACTTATTAACTATTAGAAAGTTCGCAACAGCGCGCGTTTGCTAGTTCGAGACTTGAACTCAAAAACGCGCTGTTGCGAGCTTGCTAATAGATAATAAAATGTTCTCAATTTTAGATTTAATTTAACAATTGTACCTAACTATAGAGCTGATGCCCAACCCTGTCCCAAAGTCGTGAGAACGACTTCCCTTTATCTTCCCACGTCGGTTTAACCCCGCTAACCCGAGATGGCGCGAAAACGCTACCGTGCACAATTACCTATTACCTATAACTCTATTCTGCACCCACTTTAGTCCTTAAATCCCAGATTTAAGGTTCAAAGCATCCGATCTGAGTAATATTTAAATTGGTTGGAAAACATAACTGTAACTCCATAATGCAGCCGCTGTCAACTTTAATACAAAGGTATACGGTTCAAATTTTAAATGTTGATGAGTATGAGGGTTGGTAAGTTGGAGTGGCGACAGGTAGCGATTTGATAAGGTTAGCGTTACGTTTATTTAAATTTGATGAGTGTGAGGTACGCTAAATGGTTTGATATGGTTTAGTTGGTTGATAAATCTGATTTTGGAAGCTCTTAAGTGTAGGAAGAGGAATTAGTTAGAAACAATAGGAACGTACGGGTTTGTACGGGTATTTAAGGTACCGTTGTGATTCAGACACACCAGCATTACTGCTTCAGTAAAGGATGACTCACGCTGGAACGGCCCGGGCCCGGGACGTGGCTTTCAACACTTATTTTTCGATGACAGGTAATGGGTGATCACGTGATGATTTTATAGAAAACTGAAGTGTCGGACGCCCCGGTCCGGGCCCGGGCCGTTGTTTCGTGAGTCATCCTGCGACACTGTTGTTGCAAATTTAATGTCAAAGTTGATGTTACTGTCCTACAGTTTATTTTCTACCCGAATCATTAAAAATGAAAAATGTTTCCATGTAATATGACTGACATACATTGTTATGATAAATAAAAAAGTGCATCAAAATAATACACTTACGTATACTTATTAAATCACATTTATAACCAGGTCTATCGCGAATTTATTTTGTTTCCTTTATTTACCGACGTTTCGACAGGTTTCACTGGCCGTGGTACCGGTTAACTGGGGGGGGGGGGGGGGGGGGTTTCATGGTCGCATTTTCATCACTTGTCAATTGTCATGTCATGCGTCACTTTCGCACTTACATAATTTTTAGAACGTGATACGCATGATGACAGAAGATGATAAAAAACCGACCATCTTAGCCCTACAGATGTCCAATCAAAATGTCAAAACAGAGATTTGTGTGACTACCCGAAGAAAAGTGTATGAAAAAGTTTGGCCACGACCAGTGAAACCTGTGTCGAAACGTCAGTAAATAAAGGTACTTAACTAAATAAATTCGCGATAGACCCTATTATAAATTTGATTTAATGTGTTCAAAGCGTGAAGGTTTTAAATGTTATTACATATAAAATAATATACTTTTTTCATTTGTCATATAAATTTAATTTGTCTTTAGTACAAAAACGAGTCCTACCATGCACAGGCACAGGCACACTAAAAGGCGTCTCTTCGAGATTGCTAAAAAAACTTTTCACTGTTTTTAATCTGCAATCTGCATACACCATAGATATATGTACAAATAGACATGCCCCGCACTTGGTATGAAACCAAGTGAATAAGATATCTACGAATATCAGCGGGCCTAAAGCGAAATAAAAAAAAATCGTTGCCTGTCCGTCTATCACTCGAATATGCAAGAGTTCTGAAAATCCGATTATTATTTTATGTATAGCCTTCTGATACCTATTTTTATAGAAATTCTATAAAAATACTATGAAAACTGAATTAAATATGTTATTAAAAACATATTACTATTATTACTGAACTGCTCAGAACACTACCTATAATTTAAGCTAGTCGCAGTACAGTAAATACCTATTTTGGGTTCCGAGAATTACAAATAAACATTAATTGATTTATTAAGAAAAAAATTATTTTATTATCGATCCTTAATTTACAACAAAAACAAATATTTAGACCAAAATAGTACCCACTACGCTATAAAACGATCAGCACGCACGAAAAGCCCACGAATACATACCTACTCTAACGGGCCAATTCGAACAATAATCTAGATATCAACTAGATATCCACTACATATGAAACGGAAACGATAACAAGATATTTAAGAAAGTTATGTCAAATTTGACATTTCCACGATTCCGAATGTCCTCTTTTGGTTCTCTCAAACGATCTCTTTGAGATTTGCTTATCCAATCATCCAATGGATATCTAATGGATATCCCAAAACGTCACAATAATTGTAGCGTGAAATGACAATTGGTTTCTCGAATCGAACTGCAAAAGATAACTAGTTGAGAACTAAACTATAACGTATCTATTAGATCTCGTATATAGTAATTATCACGTTGTTCGAATTGACCGGTAACACTGCGTAACTATTTTGATACTAAAATGCAAAATGTACAAAATCTTTGTATATGAATAATCAGTACTGTTTTCGGTTTTTTAGGGTTCCCTACCCAAAGGGTAAAAACGGGACCCTATTACTATGACTCCGATGTCCGTCCGTCCGTCCGTCTGTCACCAGGCTGTATCTCATGAACCGTGATAGCTAGATAGTTGAAATTTTCACAGATGATGTATTTCTGTTGCCAACAACAAATACTAAAAACAGAATAAAATAAATATTTAAGCGGGGTTCCTATACTTACAACAAACGTGATTTTTTTGCCATATTTTGCGTAATAGTACGGAACATTTCGTGCGCGAGTCCGATTTGCACTTGGCCGGTTTTTTTTTCTGGGTTTACGCAATTATTAGTAAATCACTACTGTTTACTATTGGCGTGTAAATTGATTTTATAAATAAATTATTAGATTTTGATTATGATTACGCTCCCTTTTCACTGTCCGTACGGTATATATTTGAATGTCAGTGATGCACCAGAAACTATTAACCCGTTACCGCTTACGCCGCCGTATATTATGACAGTTATGGGTACCAAATATAACTCTATTGACAGCTATTATTTTAAATAAAAATTAAACTCAAATTTAAACAACTTTTTTTAAAGGGAAAATTTTCTCCCTGCTCGATCGAAAGAGCTAAACTAGCTAAAGATAATATTTCTAAGTGAAAAAACTCCCATCCCTTTAGTTTATTCAAATAATAAGTACAACTTAACCTTTCAGGACGTATTTTCAACACAATAAATGAATTCAATTATCACTAGGAACATCAGAACTAATTTAAATATGACCTTACCATCTAGAATCTTAAACAGATATATTACTGTTGAGCTCTTATGTAAATAATTATTCCATAAGCGTATTCAGAAGCGAAAATTCAATATCAATATAATACTAATTTAAGCCTTCGTAAATCCGATAAGGTCAATACGGGTCAAGTCGTTCGTTTTGTAGCTGGCCCGAAAGGCTAATCCTTTGTCTATTGTTAAATAATAATAATAAAAAATGGTTAAATTTTTATTTTAACCTGCAAAAAGGGTCAGTCATTGGTGTATAATTCTAATTGGCACCTGAGATAGTCCAACATTCAAAAAACCAGTGTAAGTGCGCTGTCCAATAACGCGTTTTTGTTACGCATCTCGATGACATATTTTAGACTGGTTCTAATAGCGTTCGACTTGCTGACACTCAGTAACCGTAGAGAAACCACACAAGAAATCGCAAATTATTTTTCTCTTAGTTCATTTTGAACCCTATTGCAATCTCCATAGAGTGGTATTTCAATAACCGGTTAAACAGCCCAACCATTTTTTTTATGTAGGTAAGTAGCACGTGCGGTTTCACTTATAATAGACAAAGAGTTATCCGTTAGGGGCCAGCTTGAAAGCTAAAGACTACGTGTTACTGGCCTTCACATTAGGACATTAGGGCCTTTTTACACATTGATTGATTAGTGTTTATTGCGAGTAGAAATCAAAAAACTTACCAAAACTTGACGATCCGGAAAAGAAAAATTGAGTTTTTTTTTTGGATCTGTTTAGAATAACCTAAAATATTGTTTTATGTTTTTTGTGTAAAAAAATGTAAATCTTGACCGTTCGAGCGCACGGAAGCAATACGTTTCCAATATAATTTTGATACACACGCATACAAAATACTTGTAAAGCCCTGTTCTAATAGTCCTTATTCTAATAGTCGATGGCCCGATCGCATATCGCTGTCCTCTACAAATGACAGTTTGGCAATAGGGACAGATGATGTTGAACAATGGATGTACCTCTGAGTAGGGTTGTTAATGATTATACTAAAAGCCTGAAATAAATGTTAGTCGATAGAGTTGTTTGATTTAAGTACAAGGTATGTAACAGTAGGGGAGACGAGGAGAGTTGTGACAGAGGAGTTGTGACAACGATTTTTGGGAACTTATTAACTAATTAGCAAGATCGCAACATGCGTTTGCTAGCTCGAGACTTGAACTCAAAAACGCGCTGTTGCGAGCTTGCTAATAGATAATAAAATGTTCTCAATTTTAGATTTAATTTAACAATTGTACCTAACTATAGAGCTGATGCCCAACCCTGTCCCAAAGTCGTGAGAACGACTTCCCTTTATCTTCCCACGTCGGTTTAACCCCGCTAACCCGAGATGGCGCGAAAACGCTACCGTGCACAATTACCTATTACCTATAACTCTATTCTGCACCCACTTTAGTCCTTAAAACCCAGATTTAAGGTTCAAAGCATCCGATCTGAGTAATATTTAAATTGGTTGGAAAACATAACTGTAACTCCATAATGCAGCCGCTGTCAACTTTAATACAAAGGTATACGGTTCAAATTTTAAATGTTGATGAGTATGAGGGTTGGTAAGTTGGAGTGGCGACAGGTAGCGATTTGATAAGGTTAGCGTTACGTTTATTTAAATTTGATGAGTGTGAGGTACGCTAAATGGTTTGATATGGTTTAGTTGGTTGATAAATCTGATTTTGGAAGCTCTTAAGTGTAGGAAGAGGAATTAGTTAGAAACAATAAGAACGTACGGGTTTGTACGGGTATTTAAGGTACCGTTGTGATTCAGACACACCAGCATTACTGCTTCAGTAAAGGATGACTCACGCTGGAACGATATTTTTCGATGACAGGTGATGGGTGATCACGTGATGATTTTATAGAAAACTGAAGTGTCGGACGCCCCGGTCCGGGCCCGGGCCGTTGTTTCGTGAGTCATCCTGCGACACTGTTGTTGCAAATGTCAAAGTTGATGTTACTGTCCTACAGTTTATTTTCTACCCGAATCATTAAAAATGTAAAATGTTTCTATGTAATATGACTGACATACATTGTTATGAGTTAAAAAAGTGCAACAAATTTACATAATTTTTAGAACGTGATACGCATGATAACAGAAGATGATAAAAAACCGACCATCTTAGCCCTACAGATGTCCAAGCAAAATGTCAAAACAGAAATTTGTGTGACTACCCGAAGAAAAGTGTATGAAAAAGTTTGGCCACGACCAGTGAAACCTGTGTCGAAACGTCAGTAAATAAAGGTACTTAACTAAATAAATTCGCGATAGACCCTATTATAAATTTGATTTAATGTGTTCAAAGCGTGAAGGTTTTAAATGTTATTACATATAAAATAATATACTTTTTTCATTTGTCATATAAATTTAATTTGTCTTTAGTACAAAAACGAGTCCTACCATGCACAGGCACAGGCACACTAAAAGGCGTCTCTTCGAGATTGCTAAAAAAACTTTTCACTGTTTTTAATCTGCAATCTGCATACACCATAGATATATGTACAAATAGACATGCCCCGCACTTGGTATGAAACCAAGTGAATAAGATATCTACGAATATCAGCGGGCCTAAAGCGAAATAAAAAAAAAATCGTTGCCTGTCCGTCTATCACTCGAATATGCAAGAGTTCTGAAAATCCGATTATTATTTTATGTATAGCCTTCTGATACCTATTTTTATAGAAATTCTATAAAAATACTATGAAAACTGAATTAAATATGTTATTAAAAACATATTACTATTATTACTGAACTGCTCAGAACACTACCTATAATTTAAGCTAGTCGCAGTACAGTAAATACCTATTTTGGGTTCCGAGAATTACAAATAAACATTAATTGATTTATTAAGAAAAAAAAAATGTTTATTATCGATCCTTAATTTATAACAAAAACAAATATTTAGACCTAAATAGTACCCACTACTCTATAAAACGATCAGCATTATTATATTTGCTATGTAGTAGGTACATTACCTATTTTTCTAAATTTTATTCCAGACAATAAATAAGACCCATACCACAAACACTTTATAGTTATTTAGACTAACGTAATAAAAATTTTACAAAACTTAACACTACAAAGCGTCGTCTACTCAGAAATACGTCTGCGTCGTACTCCTTTCCGCTCGCGGCCATTTTAATCTGTTGCCGCAGACAGACAAACAAAGTCACAAAGTCGTTTATCGCGTGAAATTAACTGTCTTTTGTGAGGTTTCGCTTGTGCATTGTGATAACATGCATGATGTGTAGAATAAGTTTTTAAAGGATCTACATTAGGGAGGGTAGAGATAAGGAGAAAACTCTTATGGGAAAACAGTTGCAAAAGTGTCCAGCTGTCAGCTATAAATAACTTAAATAGGGCACATGATTGGCGCGAGAGTATCTCGCCGCGACATAGACTACCCGTTTAATTCATACAGTTAGTAAAAGACGGGTAGTCTATCTCGCGGCGAGATACTGTACTACAGGTGAGGTAAAAATAAGACTCAGTTTTCACCACTTAAATAGTTATTTACGATACAAGTGCGAAAAAGAGGAAATTCGAAACGAGTGGCGATAAATTAAAACACGACCGCAGGGAGTGTTTTAAATCGACACGAGTTGCGAATTACCTATTCGCACGTGTATCGTACAACGTTTTACAGTTCATATGGCCCTTTAAACTTTCGACATATGCACGAAAAGTGCTATTTGACGCACTAGTACGAGAAAGTAGCACCATATGTACTGTAAAACTTATTATAATTCATTTCTATTTCATTAAAAAAAAGCCTTGTGCACAAGACTTAAAAGTGTAAAAAGAAGACTGAGGGTTAACACTCAAAAACTTATTATATTTCATTTCTATTCCATTGTAGTTATAAAATATTGGGCGGGACATGTTGCTAGGCAGAGTGATGGCAGGTGGACTAAAATGTTAGCAAAATGGTGGCCGCTTTCGAATGACAGAAGCCCCTGGCGTCCGTTGACTCGTTGGGTGGACGACATCCGGAAGATTGCGGGTTGGATGAGATTAGCTCAGGACCGGGACAAATGGCGTAACTAGAAGAGAGGCCTAGCTATGCTTAGCCGTGGGCGATAAAGGGCTGTTATGGTGATGATGACGATGAATATAATATTGGCGTGAGCGAGACGCACGCGCGATTGACATCATTTATATATAATTTTGTTGTCACAATGTATCAAAGTTTGAATTGGCCTCTAAAATCCTCAAATCCTCTTTATTTCACATCTCAATAAAACATTTACAAAGAGACACACATAGACATGAAGACAGAGGTAACAACAGGCAGTCTTATCTCTAAGGAGCGATCTCTCCCAAACAACCTTTAGGTAGAACCTAAATTTATAGTGGTCGGCAATTTTCGTTTGTATATAGTTCTTATTTTATATATCACAATCAAGATACGGTCCGCCTGATGGAAAGCGGTCACCGCAGACTGCGAATCCCTCACAACCCCCAGAGGTGGCACATGCGCGTCGCCGACTCTTTGGAAACCTGTAATGTACAGTCAATGGCATAAATATATATATACATTCCCAAACTTTCAAAAATATGTATACGCTCTTACACATTAGACAATAAAGTCGTGTTCACATATTTTTGAACCATTTGTCCGGATCGATATTTTTGCCTTCGACTGTACCTACACTCGTTTTTGAAGAACCCTAAAATTAAATACCTCGAAACAGCGTTGGTAATGAAATTCGTAGTTGTTTAAACGAAAATTCTGAGAATTTGACCTTCCTTATTTATTTTATTAATCCACGTAAGTACACTTTTTACGTGCAGTCTGAAATAGTACATTTCGATGCTAGTGCGGAAAGTATGTCATTACTTGATGAGTACCGACATTGGGACGAGTGAAAAATGACATTTCCGCACGTGTATAGAACGACGTTTTTTAATACAGTTGCGAAAAAATAAGAAAAACAATAAGAAATTGACATTGACATTATGAAGAGGTGTTTTTTTAGCTTTTATTCGACTAGAATGGATTTTGTTATTATTATTGAACCCACTTCAATAAAAGTTTTTTTTTAATGCATGTTCTATAAGACAGAAGACAGATTATTGTACAATTATTGTAAATATAAAACATTGTACTATTATTACCTAAATATCGTTATTTACGATTATTTATGTATCATATATTTATAAAAACAATATCGAGTGTTGCCCTTGGAAACTTAAAACATTCTTGCAGTAAGAAAAAACGCCTCTTCTTTGACAGGCGTTCCGTTCCATTCAGACAACTTATTAAGAACGGTTTTTCATCTTTAAAAAATAAACGTTTAATAATACTTATAATGATGAAGAGGTAAGTAATAAAATATGAAATATGCATATTTTTAGTATTCTTACATTAACAGTAGGTTTTTACGTTGATTACGACGTTTAAAGGAAACTAATATTAACACTCATCAATAAGTAGTCATGAATTGGAAAAAGTATAAATTTAAAAAAATTGGAAAAGTAAAAAGCACTAGTTCGCGAAAACCAACTTTCCGCACGCAAAACAGCCACGAAAAGTAGCACTGTATAACTGTATTAAAAAATCTATTATTAACTCGCCTTAACTCTACGTTTACAATCATATAGGTATTCGTAAATAACATCTAAAATGTCACCTAACAGACAGGGGTCATCTGTCACAAAAATAGATCAGGATCTTGTTGAAATGATTTTATTTTCATTTCAATTTTATACAACCCTTTTTAATAACGTACTATAAATGAGGAAACTATATGCTACAAACTCCATTAATGCCATAAACCAGCATAAAGCATTTCTCAAATAATTCCATAAAGATCGAGAGCAATTCCATGAAAAATATCGACGACAAAACGCACGGAACTAAATGGAATAAGAACGCACTTGGTTCACAATAATTCAGTCGACAAAACTTCTAACGTCAATATACAGAAAACGAGCACTTCCCAAACGAAAATAAACCACAATCATATCGCCACAAAGTTTGTTTTTGACGAGCTGTATAACCGCGTCACAATACTCAGTATTTGTCTCACACGTTCCACCAGTCACTGTGTAAGTACTGGCAATTTAACCTAGTATTTTATTTCCATTATTTCCCTTTCCCTGATTTTCCCCTTTACGCTAAAGTCGCCCGTAACGTTTGGCAATCATTTATCATATTCGGGCGCGGCGTTCGCCATCAAATCGGCCAAGACGCTCACAAATATCTGAACACGCCTTTATTGACAAGGCGTTAGAGTGCGTGTTCAGATATTATTGAGCACCTCGGCCGCTCCGATATATCTGATGGCGACTGTTCGTCCCTAGGGGCTAAATTTGCGTGTGGTGTAAGTTCAGTTTAAAAAGTTCGCGAGGGTTCTTGTTCAAATAATTTCGTAAGAAACTCGGAAGGGCTGTGGCCGGAGGGCGAGAACTTATCGCAGGCTTTGAGGGACAGGGTTTCGGCAGAATGTTACAAAATTGTGCTACCGAAGTAGCTAGTTTCAATCACTGTCAAGAACAACTGATATGCCCCTGGCGACACTTACAGTGTATATTTACTCAGAGCGTAGATACCTACTGTTTGTCTAAACAAAGTGTTGAATATTCATGTTTTCTTTAAGAATCTTCTGTAAATGTCCCATCATCAAAAATGCAGGAAAAAAATAGGTATTGAAGTGGGAAGAAATCAATGATAAATAGATATTTTCTAAAGGTTTTCCCCTTTAAAATTAAAGCCAGACGATGTCATAACTATAATTTACATATTTCTCTAACATTTGGTATGTTAATCGCACTTAAACTATCGTGAGACATATTTCAAAACATTTATCAGTACGGTTACACCACGGTACGCACGGTACGGTACGGCACGGTGACGTACAACCGCCGCGGACACTCGTGCCTGAGGATGGATTCCCAAAGAATCCGAAACATGTCGCCAAAAGCGACTAAAAATAATAGTGAGTAAAAACCGTACTGATAAACATTTGGTATGTTTATCTAAATTTACATTTATAAACCTTTACCTTTACTACTTGTATAAAACAGTCGACTTAAATAGATACCGACGGACGGGCGCATAGCCTAACTAAACCATTTAAGGTGGGACCTTAAAAACATATGTAAATATTGGAAATTTAACTCGTAAAAGGGAAAAAATGGGGTTTATCAAAGTCTACACAGACTCCATTTTTTTTGTTAAGCTACTTAAGAACGTTGTATAGTCTGATCCGTTACTTTTTGATGATAGTAGTAGTAGTAAAACTCTTTATTGTACAAAAAGAAACATAAAACAAGAAAAAAACACATCATTTGTACTCACGCACAAAATTCTTAGAGCAGGTAACAAGCAAGAAAGGCAGTATCTTTCGTTGCCTGTCCTGATGATTCCAGTGCCTTTAGACGCCCTTGGGAAAGCGCTCATCGAGTGAATACCAAATGCTAGAAGCATTGCTATTTTCTCGTTGCTGTCAATGGATTCGCAACTGTTTTACAGTAATAAGTTTAATTTCGTTTCATTCATTTCTAGCATTAAAAAATGATATTTTGCCCCATTATGATGACGGTACTTTTTTGGCATTGACATTTCGTCAACGAAATTGACAGTGATGTCTACGGCGTCAACTCCGCAGCAGTACGTTGCAACATGCAACGGTAACGCTTAATGCAGTTAACATCCGAATGTTACCTTAACGTACAGTCGAATTCCTTAATATGTATACATTTTTTACCTTATTGCAATGGATTAAGGTGAAGAAATGTATACATATTTATGAACTCGACTGTACCTATTAGTTAACGTTGCAACAGTAGTGCTGATACAGTCGCCATGCATGCATCAAAAAATTACGAGCATGAAACAGTTATTGTAAGTTGCATTTCTATTGAGTACATAACAGGAAATCAGTAATTTCAGTTCCAATTGAGTATTTTTTGTTTTATAACCGGCTAAATTTATTTGCGAAATGGGTGAAGTAACTCGTAAAAGTTAGTCGTTCTTGCTTACAATAATTGGCATCGAATCTCCTCGCCGTACCGCGTATCCCAAATCAGCCTTGGGCCGTGCAAATACGTAGAATCATCGAGGCAAAGTCGGCGCGGCGGCAGCGCTTCGGCGTCACAATCAATTCGGCGTCGGCGGATATTGCGAGCGAATTTGCGGACAAACGGCAATAATTATCGGTTTTGCGAGTTTTGGGCGATGTTGGCATTGTCATTTCGTGATTATAGGTAAAGTAGTTTGCAATGTAGTTTTAAATGGGATTCTCGGATCTTAACAGCTTATATGATGGATATCAAATGAAAATCCACGAGGATGGAGGCCCCAATCTATCCCAGTAGTTTATAAATAACGTGTAGATTGTGTATTGTTTAACATTTGCGTAGGTGAATTGTTTATACATATAGAACTCCTTGAAACGAATTGCTAAGTGGTCGTATGGACGGTTTTGGAAAGCCCGCTTGAATTACGATTGATATACTTAGAGGTAATACGTCATTGATTCTGAGTTCTTCAAGCCTGTTCAATTGAGCGATTGCCAATCACAAATATTAATAAATTGTTAGCGACAATCAAAATATCCGTAAATCTCCTTCAATCACGTAACCGCCCTTGACAATCGATTCAATCGGAGGCGTGCCTATAATTTTCTAAGGTTCTTTATTTTGTCGAAGTTATTTTTTAACTTGACAACCACTGAATGGTAGTACCAGCTACTAAAAAAACTAATGTGACTATTTTTTCAGTACTGGTACTAACTATACTACATACTAGTATCAAAGATAGATATAACTCCGTAATAGATAGATACAGTCTAAGGAAAAAACGTGCCTCGAAAATCAAGAAAATTTGATTCTCGTTCAGAGGGCGCTACTAGTTTTGGCCTACAGTCGAATAGATGGCGTTGACGGTTTCGTTTGTTATTTAACAATTTTAACGCATATCAGTGAAAGAACATGGGTCAAAATCATAAAAATAATTAATGCAAATAAAAAAAATCATTTATCTATATTTAAATACATTCTATCGTATTTTTATAAATCTTAATTTTTAGTTTTAAAGTGTGTCGACAGATGGCAGTGAATTTACTGGGGTTACAAAATTTACTATGACAGTACCGCTCTAGTATAAGTTACTCTATGCTAGTATATACTATTTATTGTATTTAACTATACTACGGTCAATTGTGATTGTCAATCTTACGTCATGACTGACTTCTTCTCCTTGAAAAGCGTGCTCAATCGTTAATGTATACTTTTCACGCTACACGGAGCACCTTTCAACACCCTACTTAAAATTCAATCCACACACCACCTAAATTACAGAACCCATTGTAACCTTGTCACTGTAACTCTTCCAACGCTCCCATTTCATCTTAACACCAAATGAAGATGACAACGGCCTATCAGTAACTGACCACCATAATTTACCGATGCGTTTTGACATTGTCAACGTATCCGGGTCCATATCTCTATAAAATATTTATTCCAGCCAACTAGATGTTGACCTTTAGAATTGTAACTACAGCTCATATTCGGAGGACAGAATTATACTGGTAATGTAGTATGTGTCACCCGACACGGCAGACGTGTGCGAATGCCATATTACTTTATAAAACGTGACAGTGACGTGTTTGCACCCAAAAGGACTTAACTCACGAGGGTTTTCTTAATAAATTTTGACAGTTTGGTTGTAGAATGGGTTGGTGCTGGTGGGTGGACCTACATAAGTCATAAGATATTACACGCACGAAGTAAAGAATCTTTGTAAAGCCGCGGAAGGTGCTCTGCTTTGAACTCTTGCGGAGGAAATTCTTATATAGTTTATAGAGACGAGAATGTTTTGAACTAACAAATAGTACAGTAATTAGTTGGTGGCAAAAAAATCATATTTGGTATAAGCTTTTACTGACTGTACTTCTGGCACAAGTGGGGGTGGAGCGAGTCGGCGGCGTGTGTGTGTGTGGAGATCCGAAACAGACCATACATCATATATGGTATTTCAGTGCCCTGTTACCAGATATAATGGCCCAGTTGAGGATTTTAAAAACCTGACAGAAAGCGCGACTTTGTATCTGCGGAATTGTAAATTTTGATGTTAAGTTTAATTTAAGAAGTGTGTGTATTGCCATACGATAAATAAAGACTGACTGTACTTTTCTTTCCACGGGAAACTAATACTCGTCAAGACAATTCTAACAACCCCAAACACAATTAGTTTGCGTTGTTTTATCACAGAGTTCCCATGGCCACTCCTGTCTGCACTATCAGATAAGCTCCATGTGTTCATAATATTGCATTGTCATCCGATTTACGTGTGCATGCAAATTTCAGCTCAATCGGAAATCGGAAAGTGAATAAAGTTCAAGTTTTGACACTTCGGTGACGGGGAGTCTGAGTGACAGCTTTTGTGTTTGACACTAGGGTGGGTCACTCGTGAATGGAGAAAAAAAAGTATTAGTTGTCCTTCGGGCATTGTTATAAAAATTTGCGTAATAATGCCAATAAACAGTATTTTAAATTATTTTGCAATCGGAATTCATTTTCTGCTTCCGGATCAATTTCAAGTCAAGTTTTCATACAAATAATTGTTACATTTTGTATAGTCTGCGGAGTATGTTTATGTATTGTCTCTTTTATCAAACTTTAGCTAAAAAGATGTACCATTATTGACTCGAAATAGCATGGCAAAGGTGCAGAGCCAATAAATTGAAAAAAAAAAGTACTCTAAAATAAGATTTTTTTTTACAATGTCCATACATTGAACGAAAACTTCAACTGAAATCCGGAGGCAGTAAAAATCAAGCTAAAAAAAAAATACGTGCAAAATTAAATACCAAATAGCACCTTTTTTGAACTGTTATCCCTAATAAAATAAAATAAAATTGACACGGCGTCGAAAAAGTTTAGGTAAACACTAAGACTGCTGGTAAACGGCTCGAAACATCGAGATATTTTTTAAATTAACTATACTGGATAAAATCCGTTTAAATTGTTTTATTCCACTCTTTACGGTTTGGCAACACATAAATTAAACCTAGCATCATAAGCACTATTAAATATATATTTTTAAGATAACCATTTACAAGCAGACAGGCATAACGCCTGTTTGCCACCAAAAAAAAAGAAATATTCCTGCACCCAACTGTTCATCCGTTTATTTTAAATATAAAAACAAACAATTTCTAATCATTGTATCTATTAAAGACTGGGCTCGACAAAAATAAGAGTCGTTTTTGACACCGCGGGGTACAGACGAACGGTGTGATTTTTTTATATGAGGTACTTTAAGTTTATAGGCCAGCTGTGAATGGAATTAGTTTCATGTGGGTAATGGGTTTGATTCCCGGCTGTTTTAGGCTTGAATTAAAATGTAACGTGTTTGTTATGGTGTTGTTTTATAAATGTAATTGAATGTGTTTTAGTTCTATATTTAGTGTTATTATGATTACAGTGAAAGCGTTTTGTGTTAATTTCATAGTTGTGTAGGTTTATAAAATTGCATATAAATGTATCTTCATGATTTTAACTTCAAGAAAGTTATAGTTCGAAATATTAGGTGGTTTTAAAGACTATACATTTATGGGTTATTGCTTACATTTTATCGGTTCATAACATGAACAAATTGAGGCATTTTTATTTAAAATAAGTATAAGTGCACCATTATGACGTTTATATTTTACCAATAGAAGCAGTAGAATAGATAAATAAATACAATAAATATATATTAGGGGACATCTTACACAGATCAACCTAGCCCGAAACTAAGCAAAGCTTGTACGATATACATACTTATATCCATAGAAAACACCCATGACTCAGGAACAAATATTTGTGTTCATCACAGAAATAAATGCCCTTATCGGGATTCGAACCCAGGATCATCGGCTTCACAGGCAGGGTCCCTAACCACACCCACTAGGTCAGATCGGTCGGTCGTCCGAAGAAAGGTGACGTTCGGATGACAACGACAGCAGCATTCCTTACACTGTCAATATCCTTGATAAAATAAGTGACGGATTTAACGTTAATAGTAATGCGGCAACGCACGTCACTTATTTTAACGTTGTACGTTAACACTGCAGCAATGCTAAAACATACATATTATTAATATCTGCTCTACGGTATACTTTCTTTTAATTATTGACCAATTTTTTTTTTTTAATAACCTGTGGTATCCCACTGCTGGGCAAAGGCCTCTCCCTTAGATTTCCATGACTCCCGTTGTTGAGCTGTTTCCGGCCAGTTATTAGTGAAGGTGTCTAAGTCGTCCCGCCATCTCCGCCTGGGCCTGCCACGTCCGTGCTTCTTTTGCGGCATCCACTTGGTGGCTATACTAGCCCACCTATCCGGATGCATGCGGCAGACGTGACCTGCCCAGTCCCACTTCAGCCTAGCGGTCTTCTCCACCAATTATAAAATAAACAATAATTAACACGTCACTTCCGAAATCACCAAACTTGACAGTTGACATTACAATTAGAGCGTGACATTTGACAGGAATAGATGACGAATAGGTCATGTCACGGATGTGTCACCCGTAAACATGTGTTGTTAATTAGATGGTCTACAAAAAGTTGGCACCACGAAAACTTGTCATTACTTATTAACTGACTTAAAAAAAAGGTATTATTTCACTCAGTTGTGTAAAAACGGGACCCTATTACTAAGACTCCGCTGTCCGTCTGTCCGTCTGTCCGTATGTCCGTCTGTCCGTCTGTCTGTCACCAGTATCTCATGAACCACTCATGAACCGTGGTGGCTAGACAGTTGAAATTTTCACGGATGATGTATTCTGTTGCCGCTATAACAACAAATACTAAAAAGTACGGAACCCTCGGTGCGCGAGTCCGACTCGCACTTGGCCGGTTTTTATTGTCTTCGTCACTTGTTTCCATACTTTCGGCCTGGGGTGCAGTTATTGCTTAAGTTGTAGTTTTAGTAGCTGCGGCTGCGCACAGTAGTTTGTCAGCGATCCGATTTAGTTGTCAAATAACAGAACTAGTATCGAGCTCATTAAAGGTGCACGCACACTGACGCAGTCAATAAAGGTTTTTTTAGGATCTCTATTGTTTGACATAATTATTGAAAGTCATAATGTAATGATTGTCATATTATCATTAGTCATAATTTGGTTTTTCTCAGAAACGCGTAACTTTTCAGGATTGCCATAAAACAAACCTAACCTAACCTATCTATAGGATAACCCGAGGAAAATCCTGAAAAGTTAACGGTTTCAGAATTATGACTAATGATAATATGACAATCATTACATTATGACTTTCAATAATTATGTCAAACAAAGGGACCCCGTTTGTTAGGGTTCCGTACCCAAAGGGTAAAAAAGGGACCCTATTACTAAGACTCCGATCTCCGTCTGTTCGTCTGTCCGTCTGTTTGTCTGTCCGTCTGTCTGTCTGTCACCAGGCTGTATCTCATGAACCGTGATAGCTAGACAGTTGAAATTTTCACAGATGATGTATTTCTGTTGCCGCTATAACAACAAATACTAAAAAGTACGGAAGCCTCGGTGCGCGAGTCCGACTCGCACTTGGCCGGTTTTTTATGATATAGGAGGGAAACGAGCCGACGGATCACCTGATGGTAAGCGATTACCGCGACCGCCGCCCTTGGACAACACCAGAGTGTGAGTGCGTTGCCGTCCTTTAAGATGGGAGTCCCTTTTCTTGAAGGTCGTATCGGTCCGGATTCCGGAAATACCGCAGGCGATAGTTCATTCCACGTTTAGCTGTGCAAGGCAGAAACGCATAGTTGAGGACTGCCAACCATCTAAGTGGTAAAGATGGAAACGAAGTCACGAAGAGCGATGGCAGAAAGAAGCGGCAGGGATAAATCCGAACAATTCCTCGCAGGACTCCCCTTTATACATGCGATAGAAAATGCAGATCGAAGCTACTACTTAGAAGCTACACAACAATTATCTAAGTAGGTACATACATTTTTTATATCTCATGCTCTGAAAGAGTGTTATTGTTGTTCTAAAAGGTGTGCAGAAAATGATACGTATCTGCACTAGAGCATTTTACGTTCGAAGTACGATTTTTTGAATTTTTTTACGATAAGTAATTGAAATTGGAGTTTAAATGGATTTGTTATACAATTCCCATTCTGATATTTGACTCCATTCCATAAATAACGATACTTTTGCCTAAATTGTTAACTGAAAGTTCCCTTAAGAAATACTATAAAAAAACTTTTTTTAAACTGGTTTAAAAAAAACATGAATTTTAATTTCCTCGTATTCGAAATGAAAAGTAGAGCGTTTAACTCGGGTGAAAGACATCAATTCATCCCTTGGTTAACAATCTACTATTTATCCAGCCATCTAACTTCGAAGAAATCACACCCAAAAACAAGAATTAATTTAGTCTACAAAGTTATTCACACCCATCTCACCCGTGTACTGCTCCCCTTAGGGCTGTCAAATAAATCATAACGCAGACGCGGACGCGTAACAATTTTAATTAAGCCGAGGATTTACTGGCATCCCTGATGTAGGTAGAAATATATTGAAGGTATTGATTAATGGAGTATGAACTTGATACAGATAAAATAATGAGTAACGAAATGAGCGAAATATATTTAAGTAAGTAGTAAAGAGAAAGTAGGTAGTAAATGAAATATTTATTACTACATTATTTTTTATGTTTTGTTCAATAAAGTTTGAATAAATAGATAAATATTAAAGAGCACTAGATAAAAGCTTGGATGTAGAATTATATATGAACCTAAATCCTTTACATTTTTACGCATTTAGACTTAAATATTTTTACTCAGCGTGAAAGCCTGCATAAAACTTTTCTTTTACGCACTTAGGTCCAGGTATAAAGATAGCCCTAATATCTGCCACAGTTAAAAAATAAAGTATTTTGACATTACAGGCGGTCGTTCCACACGCTGCTTTGTTGTGCGACAGCATACGTCATACACATACACTATACTTAATCTTCTAATCGTGGCAGTAATGCGGTAATCACTGTCACTATCCATTAAAAAACCGGCCAAGTGCGAGTCGGACTCGCGCACGAAGGGTTCCGTACCATTACGGAAAAAAAAGCAAAAAATCACGTTTGTTGTATGGGAGCCCCATTTAAATATTTATATTATTCTGTTTTTAGTATTTGTTGTTATAGCGGCAACAGAAATACATCATCTGTGAAAATTTCAACTGTCTAGCTATCACGGTTCATGAGATACAGTCTGGTGACAGACAAACAGACGGACAGACGGACGGACAGACGGATAGACGGGCAGCGAAGTCTTAGTAATAGGGTCCCGTTTTTACCCTTTGGGTACGGAACCCTAAAAAACGTCCTCCTAGCGTAGTCCCGGCATTTTACCACGGCTCACTTGGGAATCCCGTCACTATCTGAATGTCATCTAAAAATAGATAAGATACTGCCCTTGACACCTGTAACTGTGACAATACCTTCACCCTCAACATTTCGGGACCTTTCTCTCGCCCCCCGCGGCTCCCAGTAAAACTTTACTTGTTTATGGACACCCAACACTTTGTAGATATCCATCTTTGAATAAATTAAAGAACAAGGGGGCTGATTTTGTTCAACAATTTGTTTTGGTTTGCATCTCATTTTGATACGACCTTGAATCGTGCTATGAGGCATCATACGTACACCAATAGGTGAGAAAAATTTAATAAGATGGAAAAAATATCAAATTAAAAACTGAAACAGATGTCAGATACTTAATAAAGAACGTTCTCTTTCCGCTTTGAAATGCACCGCTTACATTCTTTTTTTTGCTTTGTCTTAAAGTCGAGTGGTAGAGAATGCCTCATGGCATTAAGTTCGCCTTTTGTACATTAAGTTGTTCTTTTGTTATTGCACAAATAAACAAATAAATAAAGAATTTAATAAAAGTAACCGAGCCCTCCGGTGGCCGAGACCGAATTGGAACCGGCGCCTTCAGCTTACACAGCTAAGGTCCTGACCACTAGGCCACCCAGCTACGGCGGTACTCGTCGCAAATTCTCCAGTACTTAAAATACAATCTGTGAAAAGCTAAGCGCTTTTGATCAATTCTAAATGGTGAGCAGTACGTGCTTGCATAAGCTGGAGACGCCGGTTTGATTCCGGCCTCGGCCACAGAATAAGCAATAGTATTATCATACAGAACGGCCACGCACCGCCCCGCCCCGATTTGAATTACCTCGCCCCGTGACAACAGATTGACGGCCGTTTGCCGGCAGCTCACTACTGTTTTTAAGCAACTTACTCACACAATGACGTCAATGACGCACGACGCGTGTACAGACGTGCCGTTCACACATAGAAACGCAAGTGATTTTTGATATTTAGCGTGTCCGCCCTGTGCCTCGGGCACCAAGCCTCAGTTTCAAATATTTCTTTTTTTTATTGTTGTGTTCCCTAGTTGTATAAATATCAAATTGTTAATAAATAGAATCGGCCCCAAGGATGCCTTGATCGTGGATGTAAACGGCTGTTATACAAATGTAATTGTGTTTAATTTTGATTTTTTGTAAGCAATTCGATTTTTTTTATCACAAAAAACGATATATTAAATATATTAAACGTCGTAATATATAAAGTCGATGCTCGCTCGACATGTTTCGCTCCATAACGAGGAGCATTTTCAAAGAGCGCTCCATTTTTTTCACCGCCTACTGGTATGAAAGGCTGTTAAAAAAATATTTTATAGTCGAACTTTTTTGTCATCGCAGCATACGCCCTCCACATCCATTATTTTTGTTCGTATGGCTACCGCTATTTTAACAATCAATTTGTAGATACGATGAGTAAAATGTCATGGATCATTACTTTAAAATATTGATAATCAATATAATTATCAAGCGGCTCGGCTATACGCATTGAGAAAAAAGGATACTGCGAGAATCTTATTCATTACCAAAGTCACTTTTAATTTTGAATTATCATTGACAAGAAAATGATTATAATCTCTTGAATTGATTATGATTTTCTGATATATGTAATGTAGGTACTTTATTATGTTTTGACTTGACGTTTTATAATTGTTTTGACGACAGGACTAAATCAATTTATTATACACGACCAGTTATACTAATATGTAGTAGGTATAATTATAGGAGTATATAGGTATATCAGTTATATAACTTGTTTGGCATATCTTATTCCATATCAACTTAAATATAGTTGGTCAAACCAAATTGGCAGTAAATGGAAGCAAAAAAAAACTGTACTCATCCTTTTCTTTTGGGTGCTAGTACTAGTGTAAGACAAAGATAGTATGAGTCTCTCTGTCTATGTTTGAAATGAGACAGTCCTTTGACAAACTATATTTTTATATCTGTTAACTAGCCTAGAAGGCCTTAAATAATTCCAATCCCCATTTTCACTCCCTTCGGAGTTTAAATTAGGTACCTACAATTCCTTTACTTACAGACTAAGCTAAGTTTGCAGCGATTTCGGTAGCCCAAACCGTCCAAGTGTTATTTTAAACGTAAAACTTCTATGAGATTATGACGTTTAAATAACATTTGCACTGTCAATATCTGCTTACTTAGCTTGGTCTAACTCTAAGTCCTAGTATGGAGGTAATAATTATAAGGATAGTAATACATACAAACGTATTTATAAATGCATGACTACACGAGCGGAATATGCTTGTCCTAAAGTTAGTTACGCCGTAAGGGCCGTCACACTGCCCATGGGAGCCATCAGTCACGGGCAAAATGCGTGCGCTTCTCTTGGCACTACCCGTCTTAGTCTATTTTGGTTTAAAACTTTCGTGTTTTGAACATATGCTAATGGAGTCCTTCTAGCTAACTTACACTAATAACTCATGAAATAAAACTATGAAAACGGATTATATCGCGTATATTGAATTTATAATACATCCCTGCAAAGCTAAGCTGTAAATTGTTCGAAATGTTGGGATGTATTATAAATTCAATATACGTGATATAATCCGTTTTCATAGTTTTATTTTATGAGTAACCATCGCGGTAACCGAAGACATTATATTATACACTAATAACTCTCATATGATTGAATGAATGTATTGTTTTGCTAGGCGTAGTTTTCAGAAGACATACTTCCCCGTATAATTGTTTGAAATAAGATAATTCAAATTCAAATAATTCATTACAGAACAAAAATTCCATTTAAAATAAAATAACTAAAAATAAAATAAACAAAACAGTTTAAATTTATCTCATTTCATGCCCCGGAGACATTTCCACGTTAATGTATAATTTGTTTAATCCCATTAAAATTATCTTTCGTAAGTCCCGCGTGGACAATTATAGCGATAATTAAATAATTTTATTAATGAATTGATAATAAATGAGATCTGGCCACGGGTTAATTGGAACAGTGATTGGATATATTTTTAATTAAATGTAATGTTTACCTAGAAATCTATTCAGATAGTAATTGTTTGTTGCCTTCAAACAAAAAATTCACTGTGGACAGCTGACAGATCATACCTTAGATTCACTTGTCCTGGCACTTTTTAGGGTTCCGTACCCAAAGGTTAAAAACGGGCTATTACTAAGACTTCGATGTTTGTCTGTCTGGCCGTCTGTCACCAGGCTGTATCTCATGAACCGTGATAGCTAGACAGTTGAAATTTTCACAGATGATGTATTTCTGTTGCCGCTATGACAACAAATACTAAAAACAGAATAAAATAAATATTTAACTGGGGCTCCCATACAACAAATGTGATTTTTTCCGTTTTTTGCGTAATGGTACGGAACCCTTCGTGCGCGAGTCCGACTTGAACTTGGCCGGTTTTTAAACATCAAACCAAATTGCACTCGTCACACCGGGGATGATTGTGACTAGTATTGTCCATATACTACGCCCGGGATCCATCCCATGTATGTACATGTCCTAGACAAATTAAGCTTCGTCCTTTTTTTTATACTACGTCGGTGGCAAACAAGTATACGGCCCGCCTGATGTTAAGCAGTCTCCGTAGCCTATGTAGGCCTGCAACTCCAGAGGACTTACATGCGCGTTGCCGACCCTAACACTCCTCTCCCTCGAGCTCTGGCAACCTTACTCACCGGCAGGAACACAACACTATTAGTAGGGTCTAGTGTTATTTGGCTGCAGTTTTCTGTAAGGTTGAGGTACCTCCCCAGTTGGGCTCTGCTCTAGATCTGGAATGACATCCGCTATCCTGTGCCCTACCACACAAAGCGAGATGTCATTCACAGTGCCCATACCTCTCTTTTGGACGTAGTTTAAGGACATACCCGGGTCCTTTTGGACGTAGTTTAAGGACATACCCGGGTCCTTTGCTTTGAAGTTGCTAATGAAACTAGAAATAGAATACCCTCATGTTAAAATTTTATAGTTTTCGCACTACTCATGACAGCACTTGCCTCAACTGACCTGTTTAAATCTAAACCAAACGACGATTTTAAATTCATTTATTCCAAATTATGAAGAAAGTTCAGTAATAAACCAGACGTCATAAATAACCCAGAAGATACTTTAATACAGCATCAACCTATCTATTTACAAAAAACACAAACCTCGTCTGAAAACTTAATTCTGATATAACTTGACCCCCACAGTTGTTTTAATTTTATGCAATCTTAGACCAGACTATATTTTGGTTTAATTGAAAAAGGCCAATGAGTGTGATTATAAATAGCACAGAAGTAACACTGTAATCCTCATATTTAAAATTCAAATCGGTCTACTCTCGAAGGATTTTATTATCACCTACCGCGAGGAAATGAGTCGAATATAATTTTACGGCCATTTTAAGAAAATGTCTACGGTTTAATAGCCACAATTTATAAATAAATAAAATCCATACTTATCCATCCATACTAATATTATAAATGCGAAAGTCTGTCTGTCTGTCTGTCTTTCTGTCTGTGTCTTCCTTCGCAGTGTGTTAAGCTTAAAAAGCGGGGTGGAATTGAGATAATTAATGAAGTGTCTGCTAATCTGTGTGCATAATATGCTCAAATTGAATAATTGCTATAAGACTTTCTCCAGGCGCTATTCTTACTCTAGCTGGGGTTACTACGTCCACGCAGACGAAGTCGCGGGCAAAAGCTAGTAATATTATAAATGCGAAAGTCTGTCTGTCTGTCTGTCTTTCTGTCTGTGTGTCTTTACACTTAAACCGCTTAATCGATTTAGATATAATTTGGCATAGAGCTAGGTTGAGTCCCTGAGAAGGACATAGGATAGTTTTTATCCCGAAAATCATCCCTTAAGAGAGTAAAAAGCGGGGTGGAATTGAGATAATTAATGAAGCGCCTGCTAATTTGTGTGCATAATATACTCAAATTGAATGATTGCTATGTGAATTTTTCCAGGCGCTATGCTTACTTTAGCTGCTGTTACTAAGTCCACGCAGACGAAGTCGCGGGCAAAAACTAGTGTTAGTTATAAGAAAAATATTATTAAGTTTGTTGTTATTATGTCGAATGATGTCACTTGCCGTTAGTGTTGTCAGAATTAAATAATTCAGATGACGTTAATTATCATTTTCAATTTATAAAACTCGTAATTTAAATAATTAGTAATGTGATTGATATTTCAAGTGACATCATTCCATCATTCATTCAAACCAGTCATCCATTCTGTAAAGTTATACAAGCAGCGGTCACTTGGGATCACTGGCTTTTGCTGTTGACTTGTCAAGGAATAAAGAACTAGTCGTACTCGGAGTGTCATTTCAAATTATACCCAACTAATAATATATTAACTTAAAAATAAGTGTGAAAGAAGACTCTATCTGTCTGTCTGTTACCTCTTCCCGCTTACTGAACCGATTTAAGTAGATGCAATTTGGTATGGAGATAGTTTTAGGCCCCGGAAAGGACAGGCTAATTTTATCAATCATCATAACCATCATTACACGCAGACAAAGTCGCGGGTAGAAGCTAGTACAAACAGCATCACTCTTAACTGTCAATCGGCGGACCTTATGCCTTTTGTACAGTCGCCATCAGATATATCGGAGCGGCTGAGTTGCTCAAAAATATCTGAACACGCACTCTAGCGCCTTGACAATAGAGGCGTGTTCAGATATTTGTGAGCGAGGCGGCCGCTCTGATATATCTGATGGCGACTGTAATAAGGTTAACATTGTGGGCGATGGTACTAGCATTAAGTAAAACTCATTATCAGAATGACTCTTCTGGCAGAATGGCTGAGCAAATTGTGTCGAGTGAGTCTTGCCATACTAAGGGCCTGACACTCTTTGATAGAGAAAGATAGTCTTATTACGATTCCTATAAGAGGAAAGAGAAAATAGTGCCATGCTTTCACCGACCGGGTTTTTTTTCATGGTCGGGTTATGGCAGCATAGGTAGGAGGCGATGGCGAAATACCGAAATTTATAAGAGTTGCAGAAAGAGAAAAAGGCTTATGCTGCCATACATTAACCTGCCATTCTCTTACCCCTGGTCGCTCGGTTTCATGTCTATAACTACTATACTATGTCTATGTGCCATACTATATATAAATAAATAACTAATAAATATTATAGGACATTCTTACCACAGATTGACTAAGTCCCACAGTAAGCTCAAGAAGGTTTATGTTATGGGTACTAAGACAATGATATATATAATATACAAATACATAAATACATAGAAAACACCCAAGACTCGGGAACAAATAAAGGGATACGAACTCGGGACCATCGGTTTCACAGGCAGGGTCACTAACCACTAAGCCGGACCGGTTGTCAAAGCTAATATATCCCAAGTTAAAAAATAGAGTATTTCTCACAAGTACAAAAACTTTTTTAACGGTACAACTTATATACTCTTTAAATGTCATTGACACAATCATAGAGACTATATAAAGGAGCCAAATCTCTATGTATGAAAAGTGTCCATCAAAAAACAGTAATTAGGCGGCGCCACCATACACCGAAATACTACCAAAAACAACCTACGTAATTTGGTCGGGTTAGTTGTTGCCTAATATGGTTCATGTCCCAGAGACTAACGGCGCTAGCTAACCGGAGAGATTAGGAACTATTATTTAAAGCTGAAAGCGGTCACTTTTGCAACAATTCTGCCATAAGAGATTGGCATCATTTCTATACCATCCATAGACACAATTTATGAAAAGTCATATAAATGAAATATAAAATACTACTGTAGCTTGCGAGGACACCTAGGCAGATAAATCAATTTTTGAACTTAATTTAAAATACAGCTAAAATACTCGCGCAGAATCGAAAGAAGGACGATTGTAGCGTCAGCACAGGAGATTAAATAGACTGAATTTTTAGGGTTCCGTACCCAAAGGGTAAAAACGGGACCCTATTACTAAGACTCCGCTGTCCGTCTGTCCGTCTGTCCGTCTGTCTGCCCGTCTGTCACCAGGCTGTATCTCATGAACCGTGACAGCTAGACAGTTGAAATTTTCACAGATGATGTATTTCTGTTGCCGCTATAACAACAAATACTAAAAACAGAATAATATAAATATTTAAATGGGGCTCCCATACAACAAACGTGATTTTTTTGCTGTTTTTTCCGTAATGGTACGGAACCCTTCATGCGCGAGTCCGGTTTTTTTACATTTGGTTGTCTACACTTTTGCTTCATTAGTTTTAGTCAATTTAAAGAGTTTTTTGTATGTGTTTAATAATGAAGATTCAGTAATTACTAGGTAATTTGCAAATTGAAAGATTTTGGATTATAGTAAAATATTTCTAATTTATTATTAGAGTATATTATTATGTAGGTCTCTACATAATTTTGAAATTTGAAATCATTTATTTCATGTAACCATGACACATACATTCTGTTAGTAAAAAACAATTTCAAGAGGGTTAGGATACCTAAGCCTAATAACAATTATACCTATACCTAAACCTACACACTTAACCTACAAGTTACCACTGTATGGAGCCCATTGGGGAATGTAGCCCCGCACAGTGTAACATTATATCATCCTTAAGATGATGTTGGGACTGTCCCGCACCCGGCGCACCAGGGATGCGGCGCGCCTGCGCAAATAATAATCAAATATGATATAAAATTTAAACTAGAGCATAGAGTAACTTATACTAGAGCGGTACTGTCATAGTAAATTTTGTAACACCAGTAAATTCACTGCCATCTGTCGACACACTTTGAAACTAAAAATGAAGATTTATAAAAATACGATAAAATGTATTTAAATATGGATAAATGATTTTTTTATTTGCATTAATTATTTTTGTATGATTTTGACCCATGTTCTTTCACTGGTATGCGTTAAAATTATAAATAACAAACGAAACAGTCAACGCCCTCTATACGAGTGTAGGCCAAAACTAGTGGCGCCATCTGATCGAGAATCAAATTTTCTTGATTTTCGAGGCACGTTTTTTCCTTAGACTGTATCCATCTATTACGGAGTTATATCTATCTTTGACTAGAGTAACAATCAAACATACAAATTACTTATAAATTAAAAGTATAAAAAGTTGAATGGTTTTACGGTATCTTAATACTCGTATTTATGTGCGGTTTTGCGGATTAATTAAATTGTAATCCAAAATGAAATAATCCGCTTACCCAATAACTGCTTAACAAAATTTGATTAATGGTTGATCGCTTACTGCCCGATCAAATAATTAATTTACCAACCAAATCAATTTAGAGCAACTCATTATGACATTAATTGCGAACTTTAAAACTATTAAACTCTAGGTCCATGGGGTCCCAGCGCGCATAAGTTGTTTGCAGAAATCGCGAAGCGTCTGGTTGACGTAACTGGTGACCGAAGAGCTGGCGGCTTTCTCGCACAACGTATCAGCATTGCGATACAGCGGGGAAATGCCGCCAGCATCCTTGGTACAATGCCTCAAGGGCCTATTTTAGTTTTAAGCTAGTTATTAATTTCGTTTACGTAGTACCACTGTATATATCTTGTATGTAAATAAATAAACTTATTAAATTGCGAACTGATTTTGAAATACTTGCTAACCTTAAGTTGCTGATCAAATACCCATTTTGGTTCACCAAATATATATTTTTGTTCATCAAAATAGGAATATTTTGCAAATCGATTAAATAACACCCTTTTAGATTTAGGTTTTAAGTGTCATAGTTTAGTTTTATACCTAATTGAATAAATTTATTTGAACCTTATTTGCTGTCGGTCCACAGGTAGAGAGATGGCGTAATTCAATTTTATCACAGTGATATTAAGTACCGCGACTTCACGCCATCTTTATTCCTCAGGCGTACTAAATGTTAACTAGGTGACTAGGTGACTCAACGTTTTTTTAAATATGTATTTATTTTATTAGGCACATTTGGACGTAGTTACGCGAAAACGTTCCAACCCACAAGTCACTCGAAAATGAGTTACCATAACCAGGGTACTATTTTTGACATATTACATCATGTGCACACAAAGATGCTAGTATTTTTAGGTTAGTTTCATCAATAAAGTTTGACATTTCGCATAAAAAATGCCTAAAAATGCCTAAAAACCCGTAGAGGTCGGATCAAAAACTAAGTAATTAAGTCCGACTCACGCTTGACTGCACATTTCTAATAGGTTTTCCGGTGATCTATAGGTAAAGATCTATTTTGTATATTTTTTTCAAAATTTTTGGCCCAGTAGTTTCGGAGATAAAAGGGGGAGAATGGTCATTTTTTGCCTATTTTCTTGAATAACTTCTAAATTATTTATTCTAAAATTATAAAAAAATATATTTGAGATTCTCACAATGAGCTCTTTCATTTGATATATAACACGATATAATCTGAAAAACTTTATTTTTTAATTTTCTCATTTACCCCCCAAAAGTGGTCACCATGTTTAAAATTCATTTTTTTGCGTTACATGTTCGTCTTTGGGTCACAAACGTACATAATAATATAGCCTCTTTATTCCTTAATAAAACAAACGTACATATGTATACCAAATTTCAACTTAATTGGTCCAGTAGTTTCGGAGAAAATAGGCTGTGACAAACGGACAGACAGACAGACGGACAGACAGACAGACGCACGAGTGATCCTATAAGGGTTCCGTTTTTTTCCTTTTGAGGTGCGGAACCCTAAAAAGAAATTCAAAGTTGCGGCCATTTTTTACAATCTTTGACTACGAATTGATGTGATTAGAGCAAATTTTTCGTCGGACGTACCGTTTTTGAACTACAAGCAAAAAACTGAAAAAGAGCAAAAATGTTTTCACAACTCCTGGCATGGAGTGAACTCTGATTACACTACTTTTGAACCAAATTAAGGTATTAAGACGATTTCCAGCTTGCTGGGAATTCATTCCTGGAAGAAATTTAATTTGACTGGCCTTTATCGCGTATCACTTAAAAACAGCCGGGTCACGCAGTTTCGGCGTTATCAGCGTAAGTTTAAGAATAGCGTCATGCTCGCTAATATTGATATGATTTGTCGTATAAATTCACACAAGAGTATGACTCATTTATTTGTCCAGTGTGAAGAAGATACTGAAGATAGTCATGGCCAAAAATAAATATGAGTCCGAACAGTCGGATTATAAGTGGAGTTAGAAAATAATACCCAAACCGTAGGCTTTGCAAGCAATTTTAATATAGCCTAAGTCACTTTCACAAGTAAGACGTGTATCAAATGATACCTCATAATTATACTTGTATGATAAGGTGTCACTTAATCCATCATACAATTACCCAGTGGAGAGTAAAGTATGCTCATTTTACGGTACACAAAAATTGTGAACATTTAAGTAATTTAATTGTGTATATGAGACCGATCGATCCTCCACAGCGCTAAGAGAACGATGTCAAAAGTCGTGCGGCGGATTTTACCTACAATGGCACCCGCGCGCGTGCGCCCGCTCCGTGCACCCGCGGACGGACGGACAACAAAGTGGGCTTATAGGTTTCCGTTTTTTTTCCTTTTGAGGTGCAGAACCCTCAAAAATGTCATGGCAATTCTTGACGCCATCGAGGCATTTTGCCTCCTTTTACTTCGTTATAAAGAACAGAAGCGGGTAGCTTGGGAGAGGTATTTTAAATTTAGTAGGTATTTAGAATTAGTTTAATTTTTTGTGTAATCACAATTAACATTGTTATATGAAACAATTAATTTTGTGAAAAAATGATTAATGAATTGCATTTAACTACCATCAACTCAAATCAAAATACTATCAAATGATAGCAATTAATACGTACTGTATTAATTACACCTATCATTACGTTGAATGTGTTTTGTACTCGGTTGCAAATAAATAAATTGGAATTTAAATTGAATCAGTTATCCATATTTTTGTTTTTAATTTAAAAAAAAATACAAATTCAACTAACATAAATGTATCAGTCGGATTCAGACTACAGCATCGTTACTGCTGTTGTATTGCAGCGCGACATTGCTGCCGACTGCAACTGCTGTCGCAAATATCAAATAACCAGGCAACAACATCGATTTTGACATTTGCGGCAGTAATGCAGCGATACGTAAGTAAACGTCAAAAGAAGGTCATTTTATAAAGACAGTCGACCTTGATTCGTCATGTAGATAACTGATAATAAAATTAAAAGTTTAGTGGCACCACTGTCGTGTGCGAAGTCGATATAAGCAGAACATTTACGTACATACTGTTATAATTATTGTTTGTAAGCAATACTGGATCAATAAAATCTTTAAAATGGTCCAGTTTGCAAAAGTGTGTTTTGTTTTGTGTGTGTGTAAGTACATTGCGATTTTTTATTGATTTACAATAAATTTTTATACTTATTGGTACGTATACAGTGTGGAAAGAATGAATGGGCCCTGGGGGGAAGGGGAAGGTGCCTCAAAACCTTATGTTAGCTCATTTTCCTTAAGGTACTTTCCCTCCAGGGCCCATTAATTATTTCCACACTGTATATTATTGCTTCCCCTTTTATGGGCCGTGCTTATTTTTTTAACGACATCCGGAATAGTATACAAAATAGAGGCTTCCGTAGGTACTTTAAAAAACGTTTCGAAAGACATTGGAATAATAATGTTATGTACAATTTGTACATGCCACTTGTGCATTTTTTTTAAATTACAGTACAAAATCCTAAGCAAATTATACGGTTACTCACGTATTTTTAGTCACTCACGCGACATTTTCCGGAGACCTAGGCTCCCCGAAACATGTCGCGAGAGTTACTAAAAATACGTAAGTTAAACCGTAATTAGCTTAGTGTTAGTTCAAAGTGACAGTGAGTCATCTCACGACAGCTTAAATTCGATTACAGTAGAAAATGAAGTGGAGTAAACACCTTTAGTGTCAAAACTTTGAGATATTTTCCTACACCAATCTAACACTTGTTCGTTCAATCAACTTGGTAATGACAGACCACCTTATCAACTACAAATGTTTCGTTGCAGGTTTGCAGTATGTCGCTGGTAGTTCCAATACCGACTATGTGTATAAACCAGAAATGGACGGGTGGCTGCGGCTGAGCAAGGACCCCGCAACTTGGTCGGAAGCGAGCAAACGCTGTAACCAAGACGGTAACCATTCGATTATTAAATTCTAAATTTTAAAAAAATATCCATAAGAAGGCCTCAGGGCTTATCAAAATTATACTTTGGCTACTGGCTATACTCTGGGCTCTTTCAAAAGTGAATCAAATATTTAAGTACAGTGACATCATATAAAGCTATGAAAAAATCACAGCAACATTTATGAATACAACAGCCAAATACCTGGGTAAACAATATTACAGTAATCTTAAAATATTAAACATATTAATAACGGGTCACTAACGTATTTTAAGTCGAAAACGCTCGACATGTTTCACTCCGTACCGAGCAGCGTCATCAGGAGCTTGCGTCGACGGTGACGGACCGGCGCAGACAACCGCCGCCATCTGCGCCGGTCCGTCACCGTCGACGCAAGCTCCTGATGACGCTGCTCGGTACGGAGTGAAACATGTCGAGCGTTTTCGACTTAAAATACGTGAGTGACCCGTGTAAGGCTTTCCAAATATATTATAGCGAG
Source organism: Cydia strobilella (assembly GCF_947568885.1). Lineage (NCBI taxonomy): Eukaryota > Metazoa > Arthropoda > Insecta > Lepidoptera > Tortricidae > Cydia > Cydia strobilella. The sequence continues at coordinate 20,823,610 of NC_086044.1, forward strand.
TCTACTTAAGCGAGCACCAAATTCGCAGCGACGAAGGAGTGCCAATTTAAACGTCCTATATTCACAAGACTGATTAGCTTAGACATGGCGGTTGTATGGGCTGGTCTACGGCATCAAGGCACCAACTAATTTCCGTTGACTGCCAGAGAAAGTCTACAGCAGTGTTTTGTGAGACACTAGCAATTAGTAGCAATGCAGGGGATTTATTTTATAAAGTTTTGTTTATATTTCTATCTCTACCGTAATATTTGATTTACATGTTCGGGATTTTCAGGTGGGGTTCTCGCTTCTCCAACAACCAGCGGAATGGCAAGGGCAATGGCGTCCATGATGGTCAAAAACGGCGAGAAGTTGATGCACAGCGTGTTTACTGGGATAAACTCCATTGACAAAGACAAGTTCACTTCCCTTGACGGTTAGTAAATAGGAATTTCTGTTAACCACTTAGCTCTTATTTCGCACATCATGGCCGCAAAAAGAACACTATACTTACCTTTTAAAGTTTTGAAATTATTAGCGTTTAGAACTAAATCTACGGTGAGGGTAATTTATATATTGTCGCTTGATACTTTCATGCGAGGTGAAGCGAAAGATAGTGCTATTTGAGATAATGTTTAACGAATTAATGTCGATATTGCGTTTATAAATCATTGAAACTAAAAGAATTAACGACGGATTTTAGGCGTATAAATCGTTTGTGCAATTTTAAATCTATGGTTATTAACTTTGGCGCTTAATTCTTGTTTACGTAACGAGTTAGTACATAGGCCCTAACATATTTTGATGTGTCGCTTGATTCTACCCCTTATAATAAGGCTACAAACATGATATTTCATCACAGAAATAATCGAGCACATATTTTCATATCTAGATTGAGCCTGCATTAATAACTCTTTTAATACAGTTGCTCAAAAAGTGCTACTTTACGTAGCTGTTTAGCATGCGGAAAGTTGGTTTTCGCGAACTAGTGCTTTTTACTTTTCCAATTTTTTTAAATTTATACTTGTTCCAATTCATGACTACTTATTGATGAGTGTTAATATTAGTTTCCTTTTAACGTCGTAATCAACATAAAAAACCTACTGTTAATGTAAGAATACGAAAAATATACATATTTTATAATTTAATTACTTACCTCATCATCATTATAACACGTTTATTTTTTAATATTGAATATTGAAAAACCGTTCTTAATAAGTTGTCTGAATGGAACGGAATAGCTGCCGAAACGCCTGTCCTCAGCGCCTGTCAAAGAAGAGGCGTTTTTTCTTACTTTTACTACCTACTAAGAGGCGTTTTAAGTTTCCAAAGTTTTTATTCCTTACTTGTTGTTTTTATTATTTTTTCGCAACTGTATTAAAAAACGTCGTTCGATACACGTGCGGAAATGTACTCGCCTACGGCTCGTGGCAAGATATCTCGGTACTCGTGAAGTAATGACATACATTCCGCACTAGCATCGAAATGTACTATTTTTTTCGATTTTGTCACTTAGTTTGTTAGTTAGTTAGTTAGTTAGTTTTGCTGGGCATTTTCCGCAACTCGACATCCAATGTGCCTATTTTGCGTGAAACGAGGTAGCGCTACTCTAACCACCCCAGCTCCTCCACGAAGCCTAGCAAGGTCTTCAGGTTGCTAGTTGCTTCCTTTAGTGTGCATGGATTCCCTAGGTATTTGCTCCTATATACTTCTACCTGTTTACAGTCTAGGAGAATATGTTTTGTTGTTTCTTCTTCTGCCATGCACGCTCTGCACATGGGGCTGTCCGTTTTACCCATAATATGTAGGTGTTTGTTTAGTGTGTTATGTCCTGTTATTAATCCTACTATTTTACGTAGTTGGCTTCTTGGTGTTTTCAGTAATATTTTGGTAAGTTTGTGGTTCAGTTCCGGTAGAATTTCTTTGGTTTGCCTGCATGTCTTCATTTCATTCCAGTACTTGTTGTGCAGTTGTCTGTGATGTTGTTCTAGCTGGTTGTGTATGTAGGATATTGGTAGGGGCATGATTGGCTCGGGTCCATATGCCGGTGTTTCTGAACCTTTCCTGGCCAGTTCATCCGCTGCATCGTTTCCTCTTGATCCACTATGCCCCTTTATCCATTGTACATTGTACAGTAACAACTTTGTTGCCTTCTTTGCTCACTTCAGTGAGGTTTCGATGACATTCAAGTATAAGCTCTGAAGTAAGTTTGTCGCTGCATAGCGCTTGTAGTACCGATTTACTGTCTGACAGTATTAGTATGGTTTCGTGTTTCACTTGTCGTCTTGTAATAGCATTGCAAGCTTCTATTATTCCTAAACATTCAGCTTGGAATACCGTATTGTGTTCACCAAGGGACTTTGTGATGTGTATGTTCAGGTCCTCTGAGAAGACACCACATCCTGTCCCTTCGTTTGTCTTTGAGCCATCTGTGAATATTCTTAGGTTTATTTGGTTTAGTCCTTCTTTCGGATCTTCTGTTAACGATATGGCGTAATCTTTCCAGAAGATCATAGTTTTTGGTATTTTGTCGATGGGCGCTTCCAGCATGGGCAGTTTTAAGATCGTATTTTCATAGATCTTTTTGTGCGATGAGCTGAAAGATGTCCATAGGTTTAGATTTTTCAAACGAAGAGCTGTGGCAGCCGCTTCTTTCTGTATGTATATGTGTAGTGGCAGGAGTCCTAGCATTATTTCTAGAGCCGCAGTCGGAGTAGTTCTCATGCAGCCCGTTGCAGCCACACATGCTAGTCTTTGTGTTTTATTTAGTTTGTCTATTACTGTAGTTAGCTGGGTGCGGGGCCACCATACCACCGCGCCGTAGCTGATCATTGGCATTATTACCATTTTGTACAGCCACAGTATAATGTGAGGGGCAAGTCCCCATCTTTTTTCCACCATCCTCCGGCATTGCCAAAAGGCTACTGTTGCTTTGTTCAGTTTATTGTCCAGGTGTTTGTTCCAGTTCAGTTTATCGTCCAGGATTATGCCTAGATACTTTACGTCCTTTGAAAGTGTCAGTTTTGTGCCAAAAAGTGTTGGCATTGCATATGTACCCAGTTTTCGTTTGTGTGTGAAGAGAATTGTGTCGGTCTTTTTTGGGTTTACCGATAGGTCATTCTCCTTGCACCATTTCTCTACTATTCTCAGTGCTGTCTGTGTGAGATCGCACAGTGTGCTTATTACTAGGCCGCTGATTAGTATTACTAAGTCATCTGCGTACCCTATAGTCATAAAGTGTTTGTTGTTTAGTTTTGTTATCAAATCGTTTACAACCAGGTTCCAAAGCAATGGTGAGAGTACTCCTCCCTGGGGGCATCCTCTCATGACTAGTGCCTGGTGATTTTGATTTTCGGTTAGTCTTATTATTCTCTGTCTTAGCATATTCATTATCCATTCGATTCTGAGCGGATTGGTTCCATGTCTATGTAATGCTTGTTGAATGCTGCTGAAATTGGTCTTGTCAAAGGCTCCCTCTATGTCGATGAAGGTGCCTAGACAGGAGTTTTTCCTCGCTAACGCATTCTCTATGTTGCTTACTACAGCATGGAGAGCTGAGTCAGTTGATTTACCTTGACTGTAGGCGTGTTGGTTTGGATGGATTGCTATGTTTTTTAGAGCCGTGTCCTTCAGTTCTCTGTCACATAATCTTTCTAGTGTTTTTAGCATGAAGGACGTTAGGCTGATTGGTCTGAAAGACTTAGGATCCGAATAATCGGTTTTTCCTGGTTTTGGTAGGAAAATCACTTTCACTTCCCTCCATTTCTGTGGTATATACCTAAAGGCTATACAGCTGCACAGTAGATTGGATAGATGTTTTATTAGTATGTGTCCTCCCCACTTTAGTAGGGCTGGGTAGATTCCGTCTGTTCCCGGCGATTTAAAGTCATCAAAACTATTTACCGCCCAGGTCGTTTTGCTATGTTCTGTTATGCGTTCTGCTGTCTTCCATTCTCTTTCAGTTGGATTGTAGTTCGTTATGTGTTGTTCCGGGTCTTGCTCATTTACTACCTTGCATCCTGGGAAGTGGGTCTCAACCAGTAGCCTTTCTGTCTCTGCTGGGCTACTGGTGGTGCTATTATCCTGTCTCCTCAGGGTGCCCAGTAGTTGCCTTGGTTGGTCTGCAAGGATTTTCCTTGTTCTGTTTGCCTGTGTTACAGTGGATATGTTATCGCAGAAATTCCGCCATGTGGCTGATTTTCTGTATCTCAGTCTTTTCTTATAGTCTGTTTTAGCTGTTTTGTACTTATCCCAGTCCTCTTCAGCTCTTGTGTTCATTGCTCTGTTAAGTAACCTTCTCATTTTTGTTCTCATTCGGTCCAACTCCGGTCCCCACCAGCTGTTGTTGTTACTGCTTTTCCCTCTAGCTGATGAGGTCGATAGTGGACATGTGTTTTCGTAGCTGTCGGTAATGTTCTTAATAAGTAAGTTTACCTGTTCCTCCAACTCCTTTGTATTGCTAGGTCTGTCTGTGTGTGTGTTATTGTCTAGTTTACCTTCCAGAAGTTCCTTGTACGCCGGTATGTCCGTGCGTCTCGGGTTTCTTCTAGGTGTGGGTGTCTGTGTGTCGGCTGTTAGGTCGTACCGAATCCATCTGTGGTCGGAGCAGGATAGCTCGTCCGACACGTGCCAGTTGGATATGTGTTGAGCTGCCAGTCCTGTGCTTAGAGTAATGTCAATTATAGTATTACATCTACGAGTGACAAAGGTTGGTTTGGATCCTGTGTTTAATATATCTAGGTTAGTTGACATAAGGTATTTAACAATATCGTTACCTCTTTTGTTGTTGGTTTCCATTCCCCATAGGTTGTGATGGCCGTTGCAGTCTGCAGATATGACCAGCTCGAGCCTTTCTCGTTCGCAGTAGCGTATGAGGTTGTTCATCTCCACTGGAGGTGGTTCGTCCTCGGCCGCCATGTAGGTGGACGCCAGGACTATCTCCGGTAGATTTGAGTTTTGTGTTCTGAGGAGTTTTATGGCACACACGTCTCTGGAACAGAATTGAGTTAGTGGTTGTGCCATTATGTTACGAGATATGTATATGCAAGTTCTGGGTTTGTATTGTGTGTTATAAAATAAATTACCTCCGGTGTTACAAAGGCCGTTTATGCGTGTGTTCCTGATCCACGGCTCCTGGATCAGGGCTATGGATGTTGGGTTAACCTCCAGCCATTTTCGAAGTTGAGCCGTTGCAGATTCGCTGTGCTGGAGGTTAACCTGGAGGACCTTACAGTGGGAAGGCGCCATCGGAGGGTGTCCCTTCTGCCGCTTTTCCCTTCAGGTCTAGGAGACTTATCCCCTTAGGTAGCCCGTCTTCGTCCTCAGAGTCCAGCAATATGCCTTCCTCGAGGTCAAAGTCTTCTTGTTTTTCCGCGCTGTCCGTGTCCATAGCAGAGGGGGTATCGGGTGTGGATGTTTTTTCCGCGGTCTTGTCCTCCCCTTTGTTTATGTTCTCCTCTGTTGTGTTTTTCTCCGGTGGAGAATCCCTGAAGCGCCCTCCGCCGTGCTGGAAACGGATGTAGACTGTCCCACATAAGTAGTTCAGTCTCCTCCCTTTTTCCATCACAGTAGGAACGACGTCCTCAGGTATTCCCACAAGGAGTAGGGTGCAGGATCTCTTCTTAAGGGGGATCGCCTGGTTGAGAGTCCACTTTCTCACCATGGCCCACGGGTTCTGGAAGTTTAGGACCCTTCCCACCTTGGTAAGGTTTTCTTCCAGGGCCGGGATCAAAATACCGCACCTTGTGTTATGGACCATCTCGTCCTCCCTCTTCCCGACTAGACGGTCTCCGTTCTCGAGGGTGGCCGACTCCAGCCACTTCATCAGCCACTCTTTGGTTTTTGCGTCCTGGCACCACAGCTTCAGGTACCCATCCACAAAACTGGGTCTACCCGAGAACGCTGGGGCCTCCGCTACGGTATCCAGATCGGTCTCTATGGCCGCCTGGAAGATAGCGTCCCCGATCTTCCTCTCCATCGTTTCAGCGTCCTGCTGCGTCAGCCTGCCCGTGCGGTCGTTGGTGATCGCAACCGTCAGGTCCGTCGCTGCCGCCGCTGCATAGGAGGAGGGTTGTATCTCATTCCCCATGGCGTCTGTCTTGCGTTTGTTTGTTATTCCATAACGCAGTCCAATAGTGTGTTTATCATATATGTTCCTGGGTTATGGATAAGTAGAATGTACCTACGACACAAGCCTTATTGAGCTTACTGTGGGATTAGTTCGATCTGTGTAAAGTTGTCATATTTCTTTATTGACAGGAGTGGAAGTCTCTTCTATGCCGGTACGTTGGGCCTTCGGCCAGCCGGACGACGCAAGCTCTGACGAGAACTGCATTGAACTGATGCATGCTGGCGAGCTAGCTGCCATCAGTTGTCTAACTGAGCTGCCCTACTTCTGCCGCAAGGAGAGAAACGCTATTTGCGGCGCCAAAGCTGATGGTAAGCCCATCACAACTTTGCGTACATTGTTTTAGGGCTGAATCGGGCTGTGTTTGCAACTTTAAGTCAGAACTTGCGCACCGTAAATTGAATTAAAATGTGTTTATGTTAAGTGTAATGACATAATGATAGAAATAATTTAACTTTTACTTATGATGATGCTCTCCTGACCGATTAATCTTTTTGGATCATGGGATCAGTATCAGTTCCCGAATTTGGTTTAAGAAGCATAGAAAACTAGAGTCAGTTATTATCTGCCTTGTGTCTATTCGCATTTTTATGCCATTTATGTGAGCCAATTTATACCATTTTTTGTGTTCTCATTATTGTTAGTCATAAGTTAGGTCCCTACCTAAAATCAGCCCCGCGGGTTCCTTTTTTCGTCCGTTTTTATATGTAACCAACCATGATGTAACTTAAGTAAATGTATTCTATTCTATTCAATAAATACTTTAGACCAATTTACAAGTTCAGTAATGAGCTCGTCATCTTTTAAACATCTGTACCGATTCTTGAATGTCATATTCTGTCAGGATACGAGTGGGAGCCCCGCACCGGCAGCTGCTACAAGTTCCACCGGCTCGCGACAACCTGGGGTTCCGCCAAGGCCACTTGCCGCGATGAGGGGGGAAACCTGGCCATCATCAACAGTGACACCGAATCTACAGTCCTCAAGCAAATTTATCAGAAAAACCCGAAATATAAGATCGTTGGTGCAGAAGATGGTGACTACGCTATAATTGGCTTTGAGAAATCTACTTACGCCGAATGGGTGACTATAAACGGTAAGTAGAACACCATGTTAGCTTTAACCTAATCAGTTAGTGAGCCTAAGTTATGAAAAAGTGCAGCTCACTTAAGTATAATAATATAAATTATTACATTAAATGTGAGTAAGAATCAATGAGACTACCTCGTATAATCTAATCAGTCGAATGCCGTTCATGGAACGCTAAGATGACAACTGTTTATCGCCAAACGCCAATTGAAAAAATGCAATGTTTGGAATCGTAGGCATTGTTTAGATTGCTTATTTAAAGCCAGCTGAACAATGCATGCATTTACAATCGGGTATATCGCGAATTTATTTTGTTACCTTTATTTACCGACGTTTCGACACAGGTTTCACTGGTCGTGGTCGCGGCTAACTGACGCCCCAGCAAAATGTCAAAACAGAGATTTGTGTGACTACCCGACGAAAAGTAGATTTAAAGTGAAACCTGTGTCGAGACGTCGGTAAATAAAGGTAACAAAATAAATTCGCGATAGACCCGATTAAATATGTGAATTAATAACATAATATTAATAAAGTAAATGTGATTTAATACGTATTCAAAACGCGAAAGTTTTAAATGTTATAATGCATGCATTAGCATTATTTACATACCTATATCCCTTTTTCGTCCAACAGGAGAGTCTCTTGCTGCAGCAGGATTCCAGGGATGGTCGGCAGGCGAGCCCAACAACGGGCATGGATTGACCGAGAACTGTGGCTCCATATTTCGAGATGGTCGTCTCAACGACTGCCCCTGCTTGTACTCGTATCCATTCATTTGCGAGATTAACCTGTAATTTCTTTCTATTTTCATCTTCCAGTGTATTGATTAGTTCTTCTTCTTTTAAAGTTATGGCTTCAGCCCAGTGGGACTATTTCGCCAGTATCAAGGTATTAAGAGGTTTAAAAACGACAAAAATTGTACGGTTGTACAAGACAGTGTACGGTGACTTGTTAGCTCTTGTAAATCGATAACTAGACTTTACAAGAAGCACGTGGACTACCGGCCGTTGACTCCAAGATGGTGGTTAAACGCGCTTCAAAATTAATTCTCCATTCACTGCACACTACCACATTAGTTTACTGTATAATAAGCTATCGATATTACACTTTAAACAATATTAATGAGCAAAAAACAAAGTATTTAATCACGATGCTAACTATACTGTTTTTGCGACTGTCAAGCACAATCACACAATTATTGTGTTTGCGTTAAAAAAACCTGCAGCTGTTTTGAAGGAATAGCAAGTAAGTTAACTGTATGTGATGGCTACTTTACACGATGGGCTGTCATACTGGCCCACTAAGATGAGCCAGCGTGTGGAGAAGGATATTATAGCGTGTCCGCCCTGTGTCATGGCTGCCATACCCGACGCCATGGCGCTGCCCGTCGGAGAATTTTCAGTGCAACCGGAAATCCGTTATCAAAATTAATATTACCCGACACACTGAGCGATCTCAAGACGTGTAAGGGGAAGTATTTTTGACATTCTGTCGTCGCACCCTCGACTCAATTTGATTACTATATTTATATCAAAGATAGATATAACTCCGTAATAGATGGATACAGTCTAAGGAAAAAACGTGCCTCGAAAATCAAGAAAATTTGATTCTCGTTCAGGGGGCGCTACTAGCTTTGGCCTACTGTCGTATAGATGGCGTTGACGGTTTCGTTTGTTATTTAACAATTTTAACGCATATCAGTGAAAGAACATGGGTCAAAATCATAAAAATAATTAATGCAATTAAAAAAATTCATTTATACATATTTAAATACATTTTATCGTATTTTTATAAATCTTCATTTTTATAAAATAAAATAAAATTAACTGAATGGCTACATGAACATTGCTTTTATAGTGTTAAGGATTATTTAAAATTTAAAACGTAATATTTAAAATGACAGTTTTTTTATTTGACATATGTAATTTATTTTATTTTATTTTACTTTTGACTAATGTACCATAATTCTCTCATTTTTTTATTTATTTAATTTAATTGACATTGTTTTATTATGATAGTGTTTTAATGATTGCATGTTAGTAATTAATAAATGTACCTTATTGTACCATTATGTAAATATTTTGCATGTTGATGTTGTGTCGACTGAATACTGTGTCCAACTATTTTATAAGATCTGATTGTTACGTATTCAAGCAAATAAATATTCTATTCTATTCTATTCTTAGTTTTAAAGTGTGTCGACAAATGGCAGTGAATTTACTGGGGTTACAAAATTTACTATGACAGTACCGCTCTAGTATAAGTTACTCTATGTTTATATTAAAAAGCTGCTTGTCATTTCACGTGTAGGGGTGGTGAGAGTTATGTAATAATATGATTTTATAATTAAATCGTATGACAATGTAATAGGGTTTATTTTCTTACTAAAATGTTGGTGTTGTGCTGTTGATTTAATTTCATTGACTAAAATTAATCATCTTAGAATTTTGAGGTGTAATCGTGGATGTAAGTAAAGGGAGGTAGATATGGCACCAGGCGCTCGATCGTGAGCCATCAAAGGGACCCACTGACTATCAGCCCGCCGGACGATATCGGCCTGCCAGTTAGAACAAAAATTTGACAGTTCCGAACAACTGACAGGCCGACATCGTCCGGCGGACTGATAGTCAATGGGCCCCTTAAGTCGTACGGCTGACGCCAATGTGTCAAGATTGTCACAATCATCTACTAAATATTGCCTGCATTATAATAAATAATAAATAAATAAAACGTTTAATAACAGGCAAGGATCACCCATGAAAAATTTACAGACAACTACAATTACACTATTAATTGTTTACTCAACTATGAACGTCACGCGTCTATTATTAATAAAAGGTCATTGCGTGTTGCGCAATTAATTTTAAATTTTGTTGTCTTTCCTAACACTATATGGATCAAAATGATTCGAAATAAATAATTGAATTTAATTGTTGTGTGTAATGCAATTTTATTAATCACTAAGAATATTCTTGTGTCTCTATTACCTACGGTTTTCATTATCTCACTTATTAAAATGTGAACTGTTGAAGTCACTCCAATGACATCAAGATTATTGAATTAAGGATGACTCTAGAACGGTCCAGACTCAGACCGTTCTAATGTGAGTCATCCTTTAGTGTTCTTTTTTGGTACCGATAGCAAGAACTTAAGCAAACGGCAATATTGTCCAAAAAGTTTCTACCTACAGAAGGCTACACAGTACTCAGTTTATGATACCGTGAACTTAAATTAGGTAAATTATTACACGAGCGAAATGCGCGATAACTGAATGACATGATTCTGATGTGTACCTTCGAATTGGCCTGTTAGCATAATAATATACAAGTAAAATTACTAACAGGCCAATTCGAGCGTACACTGATTTCAAAATAACATCTAACTAATGTCAATCAGTTATCGGGCGAGGGCGAGACGCACGATGACTAAATAACATGATTCAAATATCATTCTGATGTAAAGAGGCCCACTGACTATCAGTTCGCCGGACGATATCGGCCTGTCAGTTGTTCGGAACTGTCAAACTTTTGTTCTAACTGACAGGCCGATTTCGGCCGGCGGACTGATAGTCAGTGGGCCCCTTTAGTGTAAAGCCTGACCAGAAATATATGATCATTGTCAAGAGGGCGCTGTTCATTCTCATGTATAGGGTGACAGTTCAGTATAGTACGAAAAAATCAGTTCCAGTGAAATCCCGCAACATGGCTCGTGATCATATATTTCTGGTCGGGCTTTACGTTCAACTTGGCTTGTAAGTCACTTGCCAAGTTTTATTTTCTAAATCCTCCTATCCTTTTTAAAATCCAAAAGAACAGAAAAAAAGGTTTATTAAAACATTACCGAGCAAGTAAGTTGTTATCGTTTGATCAGATGTTATCTTAGACCCACATCCCGGCCCTGAGCAATCGATTTATACTGAGTTTAATTGGGATTAAATGTGTTGTTTATTTTTATGGAAGTTGATCGATATTTGTTAAGGCAAAGATAGATATAACTCCGTAATAGATGGATACAGTCTAAGGAAAAAACGTGCCTCGAAAATCACGAAAATTTGATTCTCGATCAGATGGCGCCACTAGTTTTGGCCTACACTCGTATAGAGGGCGTTGACTATTTCGTTTGTTATTTATAATTTTAACGCATACCAGTGAAAGAACATGGGTCAAAATCATATAAAAATAATTAATGCAAATAAAAAAATCAATTATCCATATTTAAATACATTTTATCGTATTTTTATAAATATTTATTTTTAGTTTTAAAGTGTGTCGACAGATGGCAGTGAATTTACTGGGGTTACAAAATTTACTATGACAGTACCGCTCTAGTATAAGTTACTCTATGGTTAAGGCGATGATTAAAAAATATTGAGAAATTTCAATGTATACGTGACCACCTGTCATGTCATAGAAAAGCAAGCGCCGGAAGCTCCGGCCCGGACACGGCCCGGTCTAACGTGAGTCATCCTTAATGAAAGGATGTGTTTAATACAAATTCGGATCTAAAAAAGACCCCAGTGATCCCAGCCATTTGTGGCCCCAGTTAAAACGGGTATAAGTCTCGAGCAGCGCAGGTGTAAAATAGTATATATTCCACGTAACATTTATGCGCTTTTACACCTAAGCTGCGCGGGACTTGTACCCTTTTTCACAAGGGTCACCTATATTATATAGATGGTCAAGCAAATCTTGTCAGTAGAAAGGCAGCAATTTAAAAAAAATCGGTCAAGTGCGAGTCGGACTCGCGCACCGAGGGTTCCCTACTTTTTAGTATTTGTTGTTATAGCGGCAACAGAAATACATCATCTGTGAAAATTTCAACTGTCTAGCTATCACGGTTCATGAGATACAGCCTGGTGACAGACGGACAGACAGACAGACAGACAGACAGACAGACAGACAGACAGACAGACAGACAAACAGACAGACAGACAGACCGACAGACAGACAGACAGACAGCGGAGTCTCAGTAATAGGGTCCCGTTTTTACCCTTTGGGTACGGAACCCTAAAAATGTAGGCGCGAAGGAATGTCGTCTAATAAAAATTTGAATTTTTCTACTGACAAGATTTGCTTGACCAACTATAGTTCAAAACCTTGCGTGTCAAACGTTCTGAATTCTCACAAAACCACATATTTAATTCCAACCCAACTTATCGCTTAACCACACTAATTTGCTTAATAACAGTACGTTAACATGCTGTATTTACATTTTACCACATAATAACATTATATTTCGGGATTGCTTCAGAGAACCAATCGTGATTTACTTATTTGACAAAGGCCGTAAGTATGTCTATAGAAGTCGAAGGCAATGAGCTTTATTTTCCTGGTCGTTCACCGGTAAACCACAAAGGCAGGTGTGTTCGCAGATGTCGAACGCGAACGAATTCGGACCACAAATTATACCAATTATTTCCGTCACGAAAGACCGTGACGCAACAACCGGTAGTGTAAAAACAGTGTGCATTTCTCCGAGCAATATTCATGCTACAAATATTATGAAGATATGTATTGTTCTTCATAAAAAGAAGAATAATTTTAAAAGCAAGAGAATTTTGTAATGTTAACTTTAATCGGTTTCTAATAACATTTTGGGACGATAATTATCGGCCACGTGGAAGTGGAAAGTGTGACTTTCAATCTGGAGGTCTAGGGTTCAAACTAATATACCCAAAGGTAAAAAGGGACCCTATTACTAAGACTCCTCTGTCCGTCTGTCCGTCTGTCTGTCTGTCCGTCTGTCTGCCACCAGGCTGTATCTCATTAACCGTCATAGCTAGACAATTGAATTTTTTACAGATGATGTATTTCTGTTGCCGCTATAACATCAAATACTAAAACCAAAATAAAATAAATATTTAAGTGGGGCTCCCATACAACAAACGTGTTTTTTTTTGCGGTTTTTTTCGTAATGGTACGGAACCGGCCGGTTTTTTATTTTATGAACGTATCTAATATTGTCTTCAGTTACCGCGATAGATACTTAGCGGTATAGAAAAAGAAAAAGTAGGGAACTCAAATTGATTGTTATAAGTATATAAAAACACACAGGAACAAGATTGTAAAATTATTTTTTAATACAGTTGCTCAAAAAGTGCTACTTTACGTGGCTGTTTAGCGTGCGGAAAGTTGGTTTTCGCTTGTTCCAATTTATGACTAAATATTGATGAGTGTTAATATTAGTTTCCTTTAAACGTCGTAATCAACATAAAAACCTACTAACTGTTAATGTAAGAATACGAACATTATGCATATTTCATATTTTATTACTCACCTCTTCATCATTATAAGTATTATAACACGTTTATTTTTTAATGTTGAAAAACCGATCTTAATAAGTTGTCTGAATGGAGCGGAACGCCTGTCAAAGAAGAGGCGTATTTTCTTACTGCAAGAATGTTTTAAGTTTCCAAAGGCAACATTCGATATTGTTTTTATAAATATACGATACACAAATAATCGTAAATAACGATGTTTAGGTAATAATAGTACAATGTTTTAATATTTACAATTGTTTCTGCCTTATAGAACATGCATTTGAAAAAAAAACTTTCATTGTAGTGGGTTTAATAATAATAACAAAATCTATTCTCGACGAATAAAAGCTAGAAAAATACCTCTTCATAATGTCAATGTCAATGATGTCACAGAATTAATAATATAAAAGTTTCGAATTCCATTCCTTACTTGTTGCTTTTCTTATTTTTTTGCAACTGTATTAAAAACGTCGTTCGATACACGTGCAGATATGTCATACTTTCCGCACTAGCATCGAAATGTACTATATCAAACCCGAAAGTCAATTTCCCTGTAAGTAAAAAAAACCGTTAATAAATACCCGTCACTCGAACATTCTATAAATATTTTCAAATTTCGAATATCACAAAAGGGGCCGCAACAAAGACTATCTATATCCAGCCAGAGTCAATTAAGCCTATTCTTCCCTGACACCGATAGAATAAATAGAGATAACAATGAGTAAAAAAAGGAAAATATATTTAGGGGTCGTTGAAGGATATAGGTACGGGCGATCATAGACATATGTACAAGTAGACCACGCAAATGTCAAAGCACACAGGCGTCCATAGACTACGGTGAATTATTGCCATCAGGCGGGCCGTATGTTTATTTGCCTCCGACGTGGTATACAAAAACAACACATTGTTGACTTGCCTGTGTGTTCCATTGAATAATTTTTTTACTGTGCATTACTACGCAAGTGTAATAGGCTAGATGACAAATTTTCATTAATGGTATCAATCAATCAGGTTTATTTTTAAGATCAAATGTCTATATGGGACCCATTGCATTCAAGCAATACAAAAGTCAGAAATGGTAGTCAAAGCCGTACTTCACTCGCGAAACACTTCTAACAAAACGATAAGTGAACGTGACGTCAAGTTCACTGAAAGCCCATTTTGAATGTATGGACAAAATAAGAAAATTGCGTTTTTGTCGGTGAAATATTGCGTTTATGTAGGTATATAGTTGCTGTACAAGGTTTTTTTGGATAAAATGTAACGAATCGAATGGTACCCTTACTTTTTTCCTTTTTGGAAGTTGAAAAATTACTTAAATTTTGAAACTTTCAAGTCCTGTATTTTTGTATTATTTCCATATATTATTTTTTAACTACATTATTGTGATAAATTACTCATTTACTATCTATGTTACTAGATTATGTTATAAAATTCAACATGTGTCATCATGCCTATTCCATCAATATTTGCAATGTAAATTTAATTCCATCATCCCCTTTCTTCACGTTCCAATCTGGCAAACGATTCCAACAATATGATTTGTCATTGTAGATTTGTATAGCATTCGTTTACAGAACCATTCGCGTCATTTTTTCTCAAGAAAAGTTTTTGCTGTAATCGTGTATCTGAATTATTGATGTACTCTCAAGGCAAAGCTTTCACTGAACCCGTGAGAGATTATTTGGTTTTTATACAAATTTCGGTATAAGATCTTATTAAACAAGACCAAGTGCGAGTAGTTCTAAAAATTCGCGCGGCTAGAAGATGTTGATGTCAACTTTAGCCAGTCTTCTTCGAGACCACGCCGTCCTCAAAACGTCGAAGGTAAATTTAAAACTTAATTTTACGCGATTAAATAAATAAAATAAATAATAAAAAAATAATAATGAGTAAAAATCGTGAAAGTTTAAATCAGTGCTGTAGAATCATACTGTCTTTGTTTAACGCTAGTACTATTTAGCACCCAAATAAAGGGATGAGTTTAAGTACCTATAGTTTTCTTTTCTCTTAGTTACCGACAAGTTATGTTTGCCAGTCTATATCTTTGTTTCTGAATTGTACTTAATTAAATAGTGTGGATGATGTGTACATGCAACCTCTATTGGAGTTACATCTCTATAAGGCGATCAAAACCGTACCTTTACTTCCAAACTTGTTCACCATCATTAAAAGTCCAGTCATTCATGCTATCCTAGTCGCTCTTACAGACGTTTGATGAGACGGCAACACAGTATCCTTTATAAGGTCGAATAATTTAAAAATGGCCAGTCATCGCCAAATGATTACGCCGCGGCTGTCAGATCTTTGACGTTATTGGTTAAAAAAGATGGCGGACTAAACATGGAGATGATTATCGGTGATATTTGAATTTTATACGGGATTAGGACACTGATTGGTCTGATGTTGAGAGGATATTTTAGTAGCAGCAGTAATAGAAAGTCATGGCACCGTAGGGCATAATTCGGGTTTTAAAATATCAACTTGATTTGTTATTGATACGATATTTGATAAATCATAACAGTGATAATAATCCCAAATGGCTGTAATATGGCAATTAGCCACTTTCAGTGTTTAGCAGTAACTCACTGGTTTACTGTGACATAAACGCATATAGCTGCTCAGCGCCACCTAACATGTATGTATATACAGGGCGTCTCAAGACTATGCGACATGAAGGGAAAGTACCTTAAATCATGTATGTATATTATTTTGCTGAAAGAAGACTTTATGTTATTTTTAAAAGTTAGTAATACTGCATTCAAAGATTTCTGAAAATTGCTTCGTCTGGGAATCGAACCGAATTAAATGTGAAAAAAAAACAGCCGTATTTTTATGAAGCCAATCGAAAGATGGACAAAAAATATTAATTCTTCTTAAGTGACAAACCGGTCAATTCGAACAACGTGATAATTACTAGATACGAGAACAATACGAGATCTAATAGATACGTTATAGTTTAGTTCTCAACTAGTTATCTTTTGCATTCGATTCGAGAAACCAATTGTCATTTTACGCTACAATTATTGTGACATTTTGGGATATCCATTAGATATCCATCGGATGTCTAAGTCATATTTTTAAAATATCGTTCAAGAGGACATTCGGATTTCGGCATCGCGGAAATGTCTTACATGACTTTCTTAAATATCTCGTTATCGTTTCTGTTTCATATCTAGTTGATATCTAGATCATTGTTCGAATTGGCCTGATAGTATAGTTGACTGGTAGAGAATGCCTTAAGGCATTAAGTCCGCCATAAAATTTAAAATAAATAAATAAATATCTTAAAAGAAAGGAATAACGTAAAATGTTTTGTTCACTGCTCCCTGCCACTGCTCGAGACTATATAACAAGATCACTCTTGTCATTTGATGGCAAAGAAAATTAGTCATTAAATTTAAAGAAATAAGGTCCTCAAAGACGTGTTGTGGTTGTAATGCAGCTTCATCTACTGAACAATGTTCTCTATTATATTATAAATTAAGGCTAGGGAACAATGTACTCACCAATGTAATCTCACTTGCTGCAGCTTTTAGGTGGGGCAATACACCTTAAATGAGGTTTTTTGTTCCTTGTTGAAATTTGAGTTTTCGGTAAAGTGAAAAAGTGATGTTATTCGGCTTTAATTTTCTTAGAAAAATAAATAGTTCGCGTTAGCACAGAGTTGATAACAATACGTTCACAATTGGGTGAATCAACTTTTAGAACACTAGATTTCGTGTTTTAGACTCCCTAGGTAAGAAAAATCGATTTTTCAAAAACATGTAGGCCCATCGGCCCAACGTCCTCGCACTATTTAAACATCAAACCACACTGCACCCGCGATCCGGGGAATCTTTAACGAATCGTTAACCCATCGTAACCTAACTTTATGGGACCCACTGACTATCAGTCCGCCGGACGATATCGGCATGTCAGTTAGAAAAAAAAATTGACAGCTCCGAACAACTGACAGGCCGATATCGTCCGGCGGACTGATAGTCAGTGGGCCCCTTAACGGCCCGGCCACGACATCGCGCGGCGGCGGCAGCGGCGAGTGGCGGTCATAGGTTGGAGCGAGACACAGCGATCGGACCTTTCGTTCCCACCTATGGCCGCCGCTCGCCGCTGCCGCGTGATGTCGTAACCTAAGAACTGGAATGAAAGAAAAGTAGCAAAATTAGGCTCCGTTTCAGTTGGAGATAGAAGCAATACCTTATGGCGGTTGGCGCTTAAGCTATTATTAACGCCGCTCCAATTAACGTAAGCGCCAGCCGCCATAAGGTACCTTTTGCCGTGGAATGTCACTTATCTTTACTATTTCATATCTAGTTAATCTCTAATTCATTTCCCGAATCGCGCCGACTGTCTTGTACCCGTACAATTTTTGTCGAATTTAAAGCTCCGAAGACCTTGATACTGGCGAAATGGTCCCACTATGGGCTGAAGCCATAATTTTAAAATAATTAATGAATGAATGAAAATTCAGACTTTACTTAAACTCGAATCTCAACTAACTCACAAGACAAAAAGCACAAAATCCTTCAAAGCAATGACTCGCAAATAACTTTTAATTCAAATTCTCCTTACGCTTCTTACCGACGAAACTTACTCTATCTAACTAGCTGAAACAAATTTCTTACAAATTGATTTCAGCTACCCGCAAATAGCCGTTTAGGACGTTTAACAAGCTATTAATATAGTAAAACATGCAGGAAAGGCGTAAGCGTCACTTCCATTCCTTTCTGATAGTTCCGGTAAAATATGATCGTTTGTAGGAATTAGTGATGTGTCACGGGAATATTTTAATTCACTTATTAACGACTTTGTTCCGGTCGCGGTGGAGACGGCTGGGCCGTGGTATTTGGAAGCGAAGAAGTTGGTAAGGGACTTGGGGCGGCGTTTACGTGATAGAGGTTGCGACCCCCGTTCAGGCTCCTACTTGGTCCAACAAACATCGCTTGCTATCCAGCGCGGCAATGCCGCTAGTATATTTGGCACGTTTGGACAAGGTGGGGGTCGGAATGGGGTTTATACTTAGTATAGATAAATATTTTCTAGTTAGTCTTATTTATTACATTTCTGTCATTCCAACAAAGTATAATTAATATACAGAATATATGGGACAAACAGATATATGCGAATGAGGAATACAGTGAAACCTGGTTAATTGGTTTTCACTTTCTCTTTCTCCTTGTCACTTTCACGTTTTCACTTTCTCCTCTCATCTACTCAAAGGTTAACTGGAAGAGATCCCTCAAAGGGATAAGTTCGCCTTTGTACATCTTATTATTTGTACCATGTAATTTTTAATATGTATATTTGTACAATAAAGAGTTTACTACTACTACTACTACTACTAATTGGGACCTGGATAAATGAGAAACCTCAATAAGTGCAACCAAAGGTCCGGTCCCGGTCCCTTGAGCCCAAAAGGCCTCTATAATTGAAATTATGGAACCCCTTTAATATGCAATTTACATTTTATTGCATTTCTTAATTTCGCCTCTGTAATTGAACACATCGCAAATAAGACCTCTATAATTGAAACTGTGCTAAAAAGTCCCTTTATTTTAGCTCTTCTTACTACCTCGATTATTGAGTCTTACTTATTACCTCTCTAATTGAAATAATGTAGCGAGCAGAAACTACGTAAGAACAATTTTCGGGCACGTTACTGGGAATATTCCTGGGAATATTTTCAGAAAAGCCACATCACTATTTGAAAGTGGAACTCAACGTAGATGGCTGAGGTAGAGTCAAAGTTGGAGTGGGCCCAAATCGGTTGAAATATTGCTTCGCCGACCTCCTTTATAGGTAAATCCGTGTCAAATCTAGTTCTTGTTCATTTAGTTTGGCCATTTGTGGCGTTTCACGGGAAAAGATACCTTATGACTGTAGGCGCTTACGACGCGTAGCAGAGTATTCGTATGATCGTAAATAACAGCGTAAGCGCCAGCCGCCATAATGTACCTTTTCCCATGGAATGTCACATTTTATGCAAAAGTTGTATACCATATTTAAGGTGCAATTGCATACTTTGAATGTGGATTAATTTGGCTTAATACCGTTACCTACCTCTTAGAGGATATAACCAAACGGAGTTGCCAACAGGCGTTCCCCTCTGTTGAAAATAGTCGGCCACAATGCGGCCAATACACAATGACAATGCCAATGGTGGGGTTATACACAATGTATGGACTGACGTCTATCTGACATGGCTATTTTTACGTTACGTATACATTTGACGTTCCCCTCCCCCACAAAAATCTGCAGACTTTTTTGTACAGAAAATTACAGACAAGGCGTCTCCGTTTGGTTATATCCTCTAAGACCTACCCAGTGCTAACCTCAGTTTCACTAGCATTTATCATTTTCACACGTATTTTGGACTGTAGACAAACTTTAATTTGCTTTTAGGAGCTCTCGCGAGTACGTAAGAGTTGTAGGAATTGTGTGAAAGTTGAATAGGACTCTAGAACTTTCGAGGTTGTGGGATAGGATAGTTATGTAAAGTTATGTAAAGTTTTGACATGTTCGAATAATAATTGAAGGGAAGTTTGAATATAGAATCCAAGCTAGTTTAAAATATAGTGTTGTAATTTAACCAATCCAGAAAAAACTAATATAAAAAATATAGTTTGTCAAAGGACTGTCTCATTTCGAACATAGACGGAGAGAATCATACTGTATTTGTCTTACACAAGTACTAGCACCCAAAAGAAAAGTATTTCTATAGATTTTTTGTTCATATGCTTATTTACTGACAAAAGTGACAAATTGGTTTGACCAACTATATTTGGCTACGAGGCTTGGCCATTTACTTACAGTCTTGATTATGTAAATGTGACATTTTCAACCAAAAGGTACCACATTGTCGCTTGTCAATAATGTTGATTTCAAATTGAAGCTGAATGGAAATAGCTCCTTATTGATAAGTACCCTTTTCATTGAAAATGGCACAAATTAAACGTGTAAACTAGATTTACTCCAAAACTAAGCTACATTCTACTTAACAAGCTGGGCAATCAAAAGCTTGTAGCTGGTAATACAAGTGAAAGTCCGTTTTTGATAGCTTTTGTTAAAAAGGGACTTCCACTTGTATAACAAGCTACAAGCTTTTGATAAACGGGCCCCTGGTTTAACTTATTCACAATAAGAGGTGACAGTTCCTACTACTGTTTGGTCAAACGGTCTCTCAGAAAACCGATTTGTAATACCGAAGTGATTCAGTCTTCTCCGAGACCACGGGGACAACGCCGTCCTCGAAACGTCGGAGGTAAATTTAATACTTATTTTACGCGATTAAGTCCCGTCGTTGTAAATAATAATGATTCTCTAAGTGTTCTGTGAACAAAGTTTTGTACGGAGCACTAAAAATCATCGCTAAACTGTCTCACCAACCATCTTCGTTAAGTGGTAAAGCTTGTAACTAAACTTATTTAGTCGTACTCGAGCTTAACGCTGTTCAAGTTAACTCAAAGAATTTTTCTTCAATACTTTATAATCTCCAACAATTAAAGATGGCAAAAATGTCTCCGAAGTTTGATTGCAGCAAAATGAATTCAGGAAACCGATCTGTAACCGCTCGTCGTTACAGAAGCAAAAAACATGAAGTGAAAGAACGCCGAGAGCCTCAATCGTCCGCGTCTTATTGCAAAACTTTGCTGAGACTAGTGGTGTACCTGGGCACTGGGCACATTGCAGTAATATCCCCTATTGACGCATAATTTAGGAGCCGTACATTATACCCGCCGGGAATTTCCTCCCGCGGACGCTTCGGCTGTGGAATGAGATCCCTGCCGAGGTTTTCCCGACGGGCTACAGTATAGGGTTCTTCAAAAAAGGAGTGTACAGGTTTTTAAAGGGTCGGCAACGCGCATGTAATATCTCTGGTGTTGCAGGCGTCCATAGGCTACGGTGTCTGCTTACCATCAGACGGGCCGTATGCTTGTTAAAAATACGCCTTTTAAGGTAAACGTCCGCTAGAGATACTGCTGATGGAATAGAAAAACATTTATCGTAAAAACCTACTTACAGCCACAGGTCAATTACAAAGAAGAACATAGGTAATCACTAAACACTTAAAACAAAGTTCTGGGTATTTTTAAGTAAGGTGGCTATCAATACTTTCTGACATATCACATCTTTAGCTATCCCACGCTTATGTTATGATAGCTCAGACAACAGTGACATGTGATTTTTTGTATAATTATGCAAAGTTAACATTTGCCGGCAGTATTTCCAAGCATGTCACGTCACTAGTTATGCCCAGCCTTGTAATGTCTAGACATTGTTAGTGACATCTGATCTGCGATAAAATTTCAATATTGCAGTTTTAACAGTCTGATTCTTTGAGTTATATTCAGAATAGAATAGAATAGAATAGAAATAATTTATTCGTTAGCACACACAAATAGAAAATTATACAAAACAGAGAAACATAAAAAAGAAAAAGTGCCACGAAATGGTCTCACCTCAGCATGTTGCTAGCGACTTCCATCGCTGATCTTCCGGTGAGACCATCCGGTGAAACAATTTGAAAGCGGCAATACCTTTCAGTAATTTAGTAGCAACTAGTATACAAGATGTTTAATTCAAATTGGGTAAGTGAATCAGATATAAAATATCTAGTTCTTATTGGTGATAAAAAAACTACTTCATTAATTTCCTGTTAGTTATAGGTTAGCTTCTGCCCACAATTTCACCTCTTGGTAAGTTGAAATGTGCTCTAGAACTGACCATGGTTAGGGGACATACATAAAAAATGACATGTATGTAGGTTTGTTTTCATATCATAACTTTTTATTGGTAGTTCACACCTATAGTACAGTCGCCATCAGATATATCGGAGCGGCCAATGTGGTCACAATATCTGAACACGCCTTGTAACGCCTTTACAATAGAGGCTCGTTCAGATATTTGTGAGCGCCTCGGCTGCTCCGATATATCTGATGGCGACTGTACACGGATAAATAGACCTCGGTGCGTAGCCAACGTGCCAATCGTTTACGCTCCTTAGCGAACAAAACGCAACTATCATTGTCGCACTAATATAGAAGAGTGAGAGACACAAAGCGTTTCGTTGTAGCGCAAGCGTTTGTCACCTTGGCTAAGCACCTAGATCTCTCTCAACTGCTGGCAATGTACATCAGTGATCAATGAATATAATTTTTTTAGTTGGAATATAGTAGGGATGTTATTATATAGTTGGGTATTGTACATCTAACAGATAAGCTGAGAATAATTCCGTTCACGGCGGGAGGAAGTTGATAACTCGAGATATTTTATTGAAGAAATCTGAACTTAAAATAGAATTTGCATAAGGTTCAAATTTCTTCCATTTTTCCCCGCCACATCAACTTCTTCCCGCCGTGTGCGGATAAATGCTACTACTGTATCATAGCGATAAATAGAGCAAGCATAGACTTTTCTAACATTCCAATTTCAATGCTTCGGCGGTTCAATCCATGTCAAATTGTAAATGAGATATTATTATGTTCTATTTAATATTTTTGTGTGCAATTATATTTATTGGTAAGTTTCAATTATATTTTTTTATAAACATAAGTAATTTTAATATCATAAACTCATAAACTACTATACTATTCGGGTAGTTCGA
The DNA here is from genome assembly GCF_947568885.1 of Cydia strobilella. Lineage (NCBI taxonomy): Eukaryota > Metazoa > Arthropoda > Insecta > Lepidoptera > Tortricidae > Cydia > Cydia strobilella. The sequence continues at coordinate 20,846,668 of NC_086044.1, forward strand.
AAAACTCGCGCGCCTAGAAGATGTTGATGTCAAACTTTAGCCAGTATTCTCCGAGACCACGGCGACAACGCCGTCCTCGAAACGTCGGAGGTAAATCTTACAACATAAATACGCGATTAAGTCCCGTTTTACAATTTAATAATGTGTAGAAATCGTGAAAGTTAAAATCAGTATGTGGTTAGTAAATATCAAAATAATTTATGTTTACGTATTATAAAGTCAGTTGATATGAACTTCACGCTTTTGGGTATAGGCCTGCTTTAATTTGTTCCTTTCGTTCAGATCTTTTGAATGAATGAATTAATTAATGATTGCGTATATGGTAATTCGGGTTACAATAGCAGGTACCTTATTTAGTTAACTTTTGTTCGGCCGTGGCGTGGCTATTAGTACAGTCAAGTTCACAAACATCTATACAAGCCAAAATTCCATAAATATGTTTATACCACCGTATTATCGCACTGTAAGTAAATTGCACTGCACACAAAAAAATTGAATTAAAATATCAATTGTATTTAGGCCAGGAGACTGGAGCGGTTATGGATCCCGGCTACGAATACATCGAAGGAGCGGATACTTGGCTGCGTCTGCACATCGCGCCCGCTAGATGGCAGGACGCACTCGTGCGCTGCAAGCTCGAAGGTTATATATTATAATAATTAAACATAGAAATTCGTTTATATAGCCAAATGTATAAGTTATATTAACACTACTAATGTTTAGTAGAAAAGAGGTTATATTTGTGACACCACATTATTAAAAAAAATATCCCACACCATTGGCTTAAAGCAAAAAAAAATATATTTTGTATGGGAGGTACCCTAAAACATTTTTTTTGTTTTACCATTCTGTCACCATACATAATTTATGTATAGGTAGGTATCCATGTCAAAACAATCACGGAGCAAAGCCGCGGACACACAGACGGGCGAAACTATAAGGGTTCCTAGTTGACTACGGTACCCCCAAAACGGCAATTTTTGCCGTTCCATCGGTTTGCCGCTGTCACTGTCACATTTCGCAAAAAAAAACGGGAAAGATCATGCGCGCCAAGTGTCAATTTTGATCGAATTTTGTCGATTTTTATTTATTTTAAAAACGTTCTTACAATATCGAAGTTCGAAAGCTATCAATCCTTTTTTTGTTTACATAATAAATAACCGAGTAAAGTTAGATTAAAAGTCCGAGTTAGAGGTTATTTTGGGAATTATTGTATCGAGCGAAGTGTCATAATTTGTGTATCGGAAGCTGTTATAGATAATATAGTTAAGAACTACATATATTTTTTCCACGTCTACGAATATCAACACCTCTTAGAAAAACATGATCATATAAGGAGATTTTTCGCCTTCTGGCTCAGGGAACCGTCTTATTTTGTACTTTTTTGTGATGGTTTTGCATTTATGTTCATATTTATAAGTATAACTTCATTCATTAGTAATAACTTTATTTCAGGTGGTGTATTAGCCTCCCCTTCGACCATTGTTGTAACAAAAGCGATGATGTCCATGATGGCCTCATACAAAAATGTGCTCTCACTCGGTGTGTTCACGGGAATACACGATCTCATCTCTGAGGGTGACTTCATGTCCCTTGATGGTAAAGTTTAATTGATTTAAACTAACACGATTTTCACTCATACTTTTAACAATAACACGCGAACTTACGTTTATTTATGGCCCGACGTTTCGAACGTGACGTTACGTTCGTGGTCACAGGCAGACTGGCGAGGAATTGTATCAACATCTTCTTGCTGCGCGGGTTTTGCGAACTACCCGCACTTGAACTTGATTATTAACTTGTACGCTAGGGTTAATAATTGTCACTACACAGAACCATACAGAACACTCACGACATCCGAGGGTATGTGGTTGGATGTTTTTTTTCCCTTACATTTGCTAATCCCTGGATTCTACGAAGACGAAATCCCCTGTCCCTCATATTGCGCGACGTAATGCGTAACGTAAGTTTTTACACGATTAATACCTTTTGTATTGTATTTTATATTGATTATGTTATAAATAAATATTAGTCCCGTGTTAGTTTTAAAAGTATGGGTAAAGTTTATGTTAGCTCTTTATAACAAAAAATTATCTTTATAAATGAAATCTGTATAAATACAATGTCAACGCTCCGTTGTGAACTGGGTGATTAAATTAAATACAGTAATTTTTATATTTTATACAGTAGTTTTTTTTATATATATTTATATACATCTTATTAATATTTATATGTCACTCCCTAAGGCCTTGGCAGAATAACAGCGTTGGAATTTGCCTCGCTTGCAAATTGCAACAATATGCTGAGACAGGGCCTCTTCCCTACTGCACACATTGCTGGACCCGTGTGTAATTTTTATGTTTTTTATGTGTAAATAATTTAATTTTTTGTTTTGTTTTTTTTTTCTGTTTTGTTTTTGCTATTATTTTTATATTGCCTTTTTTAAACATCTTTTTTCTTTCATTGTATTGCCCTGTGTATGTGTGCTTTATGGAATAAATGTCTTTCTTTCTTTCTAATTACTCGTAGTTCTCATGTACGCTGCACCCGACCCGCCGCCGCGACGGCCATCAACGGGCGGGCATCAGAGTGCGCTGGGCGGGTAGTTTGCATCGCACTGTTTAATAGGGAATATTACGCGAAACTATGCGCAGGTGGCGCCACTACCACAATCTGAGGTTCTATCGCGAAACAAGAAAATGGAAATTTCGTTTCTTCTTACAATTTCGTTTCTTTGTACGTTTCGTTTTCGTCCTCTGTAAACAAACCGCCTTAATAAATGTCATATTTTATTATCTCTGAAAACTTGTCAAAAACCTGTTAAAGGTACAGTATGTATAAGTTACTCTATGGTTTACTAAAAATGCTAGTGCTGCACTCTGGTGGTAGAACATTGCAGTAATATCCCCTATTGTGTAATTGTGACATCAAATATAATGCTTAGTGTTCAAATAAAGTGATATGTACTTACCTATATTTTTACGGTTATTCCAGATGAGCGTATTTTTTTTTAATTGGTCCTGTACTTTTTCAAATTTAAAATTTATTATCAATTTAAGAGCCTTGCAAATAAAATAAAGTTTTAACTGTTCTAACGAAAATACTAAACTAAATAATAAATAGAAATGTTCTGAATGTTCGCTTTACGGTTGCCCATAATTAGCGTTCTGATGTGGATAATTACTGCACTGGAGAAGTGGAAATAAATATGAATTGATAATAATATATATTTTGTTAACTAACATTGTGCTCCCTGACCTAACGTCTCCATGGCATTTGTTGTTATATATATTTAGCAAAATCTACCCAACTTTATTTTCTAAGGTATACCTGTCTCCGACATACAGTTGGATTGGGCTTACAGTGAACATAGCGACATAAATGAAGAAAAACATTGTGTGAAACTGATCGAATCGGGTGAAGTGGCCGTTGTGAGCTGCATCAGTAAATACCCCTACTTTTGCCGTAAGGAAAACGCTACGATGGTCGTTAACAAAGACTGTCACACTACTGCTGTTGGTAAGTCAAATTTGCACCAAACTGGTTCTATTTAGCCCGATGGTTAACTGGTAGATTATGCCTTAAGTCTGCCTATTGTACTCTTTTTTGTTAACTGCAATAATGTTTAAATAAATAAATTGAAAGATTTTGTACTAAATAATTACAATGTAATGAGTAACGGAAGTTCTGTTCGTATTTATACCTTTTTCTATCCACAAGAGGCCCTTATAACCCTTTAAATTAATCTTTGACAAATATGGTTATTTTGTAATTTCATGCCTTTTTATTATTTAAAACATGGAACCCGTAAACAAGCTTACAGATTATCAAAGTAAACGTAACACGGATAATCGGGTAACTACGGTTCTTGAGGGCATATAATTAGATAATTTTAATTATATTAACAGGTTACAAATACAACCCTCGCACTGGCAGCTGCTACAAGTTCCACGGGTTCGCCCAAACCTGGCATCATGCTGCTAGAGTGTGTCACGCAGAAGGAGGACACCTGGCTATTGTCAACAGTAAAATAGAATCTGAAGTGATTAAAGAAATATTCGTTATTAACCCAACATTCACAATTATTGGGGCGGACTTTGATTACGTGGCATCAATTGGTGCATGGAAATGGAATGATGAAAATGGCCAGTGGATGACTATTTATGGTAAGGATTAAGTAAAACACAAAATATGACGACACTCATTGCATAGCAGCAATGAATGTCGTCGATAGACAACATATCATAGAATTGCAGTAAAAACAGCGTTAGGGATAGCACAGAACCTTGCGTAACGCCAGCGTTAATGTCCATGCTATAGGAGCAGCTTCCATCTAGTTAATCGTGTACGGCTCGTATGCTTCTGTCAGATAATAAGCTAGCGATCCATTTGCATAGCACGCGGGTAGTCCATAATATGGCAACTTCGACAGGACACCCCGATATCAGACCCGATCTAATGCTTTCGCTATATCTGGGCTGACTGCCAATGCCTCACCTTGACTCTCAATGGCCGAAGCCCGCGGTGTACGTGATACACTAGAAGATCACCAATCGAGTGACCATGGAGAAAGCCATACTGTCAGTCGCTGGTCAGATCGTCTTCTTCAAGGTATCTCAGAAGCTTTGCGTTAACTATAATTATCTTCCATGAACTAAGAGAGCAGGGCGGTGATATCGATAGGCTTGTAATTAGATGGGTCCGATCTATCGCCCTTTTTCATACTTTCTCATACTTTGTTGTACTTTCTGTATTCTTAATGGTTAAGTACGTACTTAACCTTTTTTTTCGTCAGGTCAAACCCTCGTTGAAGCTGGATTTGCAGTATGGGGAGACAAACAGCCCAACAACAATGGTGGTATGCAGACCATTTGTACCATAGAGCGAGATGGCAGATTAAATGATGCCCAACCTATCTTAAAATTGGCTTTTATCTGTGAGATTACTCCTTAATATATGTATACGTCAATACTCTGTACCCTATTACTTAAAAAAATTGGTATTTAATTTTTTATTTGTACTTTTTTAAAGACTATTTATTACTTATGTATTAGATTTGACAATTAAAAACTGTTTTAACAATCAATTTTTTTCCTCGCAAGGTGTTGAAAAACGTCGTATGAAACGCGTGTGCATTGGTCATTACACACATTGGCTTTCTCATTGCACAATATCGCCTCGTGTGTAATGACCAACTTAGCACACTTGTATCACAATGTACTATTTAAGCATACATTGATAATATTACTTATTTCGTGTTTATTTTACAAGTTTTTATTTAACTTGCCCTATGCTATGCCCTTTGCTTTGCTTTATGTAAGTTTGATGTGTGCTAGTTAGTGTGGCCATAGAAACTCTGTGATAAAACAACGCAACCTAATTGTGTTTGGTGTTTTTAGAATTGTCTGGTTGAGTATAAGGGCGCTGGCACACTGGCGATTTAAAAGAGAGGGCGAGAGAGTTGAAAGCGACGCGAGCGCGCAGCGAGTTCGCCGCGAGCGCGCAATAAAGTCGCCGCCAGCGCCCAACGATATCGCCGCGAGCACGCAACGATTTCGCTCCCATTCCAGTATGACAATACGAAGCGAAATCGTTGCGCGCTCGTTGCGAGATCGTTGCGCGCTCGCGGCAAACTCGTATCTGGAAACAGAAATGTATCTGGATGCCAGATTTAAACAAGTCACGTGAACATAGGTGCATTAAGTTTGGATGTGCGTATTCTATACACTATAATATTTTATTTATTTATTTTAAATTTATTTAACAGAACACAATTACAGTAAATCCTAGAAGGATATAACCAAACGGAGTAACCTTTAACAGGCGTTCCCCTATGTCGAAAATAGTCGGCCAATGGTCACTCGTAATGTATGGACTGACGTTTATATCTGACATAGTTATTTTTACGTTACGTATACATTTGACGTTCCCCTCCCCCGCAAAAATCGGTAGACTTTTTTGTACAGAAAATTACAGACGTGGCGCCTCCGTTTGGTTATATCCTCCTAGAGTAAAACAGTTTGTTGGTGATGCGCTCCAAGCTCCAACTAAACTAAAATAACACGAGTAGGTACCGTGTATCGATAACACAGCTGACCCCAATAATAAACACTAATTCGAGGTCGATTCGTCGATTCGGATTTAACAATTTGTTAAAGTTTTGATTTTGTTATAGTAGTCGTTGGATTCGCAGTGCATCTCATTAGTAAGCTAGGTAGCGTGATGCCTAATGACGTGACTTATGCATTTCACGTGCAACAGTGAGCGACAGTGTTGGTCGAACGTTAATTGCAATTAACCATTAACCAGTACAAATTGAACCTTAAACCGTAACGGACGGTTACAGTTTGCGGTTCAATTCGTCCTGGTTAATGGTTAATTGCCATTAACGTTCGGCCAACACTGGTGAGCGATCGCCAAGATCAAAACCTTAACGAATTGCCTCTAGCACACATTTAAAAAATCATTATACTTAAGGTCTCTGCCCACTACACCGTATCATATCATGACCGTAGTAGGAACGTGTCAGACAAAAAAAAACTGTATTGAAAAGTATGAGATAACGCCCACTAGCCCGTTTCGTCACCGACCAGCACCGTGGCGTCGCGTTGTCGACGAGAATATTTTGCCGGTGCCGAAACGCTCCGCACGTGACGTTGCCGGATCGGTGCGTGCAGGCGGCGAAACGGTGAACATACGGGTTATAACCATGTATGATCGTTCCAGCCTCCAGCATACATACATTTAAAAATTCATTATACTTACTGAATAATCGTTCTAACATCTTCAGCGCGCGAGAGTATGTCAGGTAATCGAGGAAAGGAAGGGAGAGATTTTTTTTTATATACCACGTCGATGAGCATACCGCCCACTTGATGGTAAGAAAGAACGCCTGCGACGTGAGAGGTGTCATGTGCGTATTGCGGACCATTTAGAAATACTCCTTTTTTGAAGAGCCCTATACTGTCAATCAATCAATCATTGATTTATTTCTTTGAATGCGGTACAATAGTAAGATGTATTTTTTTTTTCTTTGGCCGTTATAGTGTCGCACTGCTGGGTAAGTGGGCAAAGGCATGTCCCCTTGATCTCCACAACTCCCGTTGTAGTGCTTTTTCCGGCAAGTCACTGATGAAGGTGTCTAAATCATCTGGCCATCTCGGTCTAGGCCACGTCCGCGCGTCTTTTGGGGCATCCACTTGGTGGCTATACTAGCCCACCTATCCGGATGCATGCGGCAGACATGACCCACCCAGATGTAATAAAACAAATTTTATTCTGTACCCTTGAGAAAACCTCGGTAAGCAGTTAATTCTAGCTTTCGGGAAAGTCCTTTTGACACCACACAGTGCGCGAGCATTTAGCTCAGAGTAGACAGATTTTGACTTCGCTGCATACACATTATATCCCGATAAATTAAAGTGCTCCTTTTAAATACTTTTAGATACTTACAATAGTAGTAGTAGTAGTAGTAAACTCTTTATTGTACAAATATACATATTAAAAAGACAATAAATTCTGTTTAAAAGTGTTTTGTAACTTTAGATATACACAAAATGTTCTTAACTGTACATCCAACTGATAAGCTCAAAATATCAATGCTACTTCTGTGTCATAGCTATAAATAAAAGAATCAGTCATTTTTTTACAATCTAATTTCAATGCTTCGGCAGTCGAAAACACATTCGATTGTAAATGAGTTATTAATTTGTTGGTTAATATGTTTCAATTAATATGTTTATGTGCAATTATATTTATTGGTAAGTCTTTTTAAAACTATTATTTTTACTAAAAATATAAATAATTTCGAAATCATAAGCTCAGAAACGACTATAATTTATACAAACCCCTAATAAATATAGGGAAGGGAGGCCTAAAGCGGTAAGCTAACGATACAGACCTAAAACTTTTAAGGGGCCCACTTGATCATCAGTCCGCCGGACGATATCAGCCTGTCAGTTAGAACAAAAATTTGACAGTTCCGAGTTACGAACAACTGACAGGCCGATATTGTTCTGCGGACTGGTAATCAGAATAAAACGAATTTCACTCGTGAAGAGTTTTCGAATTTAATAGATAATAATATAATACTCTATAATTTCGTGCGTAATAATTATTTACTAAAAATGCATGCGGTAGACATGCCCAGTCTAGTCCCGCAAGCTTATATCCGTATACGGGAAAAATAAACGTCGTGTGAACCTAGCCTATTGCATTTAGGCCAGGAGACTGGAGCGGTCATGGATCCCGGCTACGAATACGTCGAAGAAGCAAATACTTGGCTGCGTCTGCACAACGCGCCCGCTAGATGGCAGGACGCGCGCGTGCGCTGCAAGCTCGAAGGTTAATATAATTTATAATTATATCTGATATAAGGTTCGCAAGTACTGCTCGCTACCTAGATGAACACTTATCTTGGTGCGCGGCGATGTGGCGGTTCCTGGTAGTAGTGGTAGTCCAGGGCATAGTGTGATTCACACCAACTACTCGTAGCGTAGACTGACGTCGCTTCCAAAGCTAAAGTCGCTTCACTTGGCACCTGATCCCAGACGCCACACCCGGCTAGCCTAGAATAAGACCAAGCTACCTTTGTACAGACTTTGCAGTGAAATAGTGCTTTAGTGGCACTTTCACACTTTGCTTTGTCAAAGTCATTGCAGAGTTTGTTTAAACGAACTCAAGTCGTATCGACGGCCCGCGGTTCGTCTTCTTTAGACGTCCGCTATAGCGCAGGTACGTATTAATAAAGGTTACATTCGAATTTCAACTGCGCTGCGCTGTCATTCCTATCATGATTAGACCGTTAAATGCAATAGCAATGTTACTGCAGTCGCAATCACAATGTAATCTTCAGCGACGTTCGCGACGACTTTAAGTATAGATACTATACTTTCAATAATTGGACTTTATAACTATAAGTTGGATATCTCATTCAAAAATCAAGTAGATACTACACCAACCCAGTGACATAAAATTAGCAAGAGGGCCCTTGTGACAAAGTTCTTCTCCGTAATCTTGACAAGCAGTTTCTTCCTTTCTCGTAAATTATCTTTTAAAACAGCAATTATTATTATTTTCATCAGCTGTAGCTTCGACATCTGCGATAGTTTTGTCTTTGCATTCATTACTTATAACTTTTCTTGCAGGTGGTATATTAGCCTCCCCTTCAACCGCTGCTCTGACAAAAGCGATGCTGTCCATGTTGACGTCACACAATGAGCACGCACTCGGTGTGTTCACTGGAATACACGATCTCGTCTCTGAGGGTGACTTCATGTCCCTTGATGGTAAGTTTACTGACATAAAGCTCTTCATAAATATTGATGCTTTATGTTCTAAACAAGTAGTACTTATACTTTTCCGGTTATTTCAGATGAGCGTGACATTTCAATTAATCATAGATTTATGTGCTATATTATCAGTTGTAAAAAAAAAGTTTTAACCGTACTAGACTAAATAAGGTACCTAGATTAAAATATTCCCTTTACCGTTGCCTGTAGCGTGTTTGTCAGGCTGACTGCATTAAAAAATAAAATACCCAGCCTTACAACCAATGTACAAGTGGAGGACAATATTAGTCGTTTTTGCTTCCTGAACTTAGCAGCAATGTAAATTCAAAAAACGACTCCATAGCATTTGTTGTATAAGATATTGTGCATAAACTACCGAATATTACATTCTCAGGTATGCCCGTCTCCGAAATACAGCTGAATTGGGTTTATAGAGAACCTAGCAACAAAAATGAAGAAGAAAATTGTGTGATACTTACCAGCACGGGTCAAGTCGCTCAAGAGCGCTGCGCCAACAAATACCCATACTTTTGCAGCAAGGAGAATGCCACGATGGTCGTCGATAAAGATTGTCAAACTACTGCTGTTGGTAAGTCAACTGCATGAGAACCTCTCTACGAGAGCACAGTCCAAACCAAACAGTTTAAACGAGAAGGAGTTCTCAAAAACGTAAATGAGCTCACCAGCAAAGCTTACTTTTATGAATGTCTGACTATCTACTCAATTGTAAAAATGATCAACATGACACAAGATCTAATCAACTTTGTACATTCTCGGGTTCCTTGACACGGAAGCCTTGTTGCCCTTCAAAATGTTGATATTTTCTTACATCTTTGACAAAATAAGGTAATATATATTGTTATTTAATGTCTTTCTATTATTTACAACATGGGACTATGGGACCCGTAAACGAGCTTACAGATTATTAAACTAAACTATACGTTGCACAGCAATACACATATAAGTAGGATTCTTCAGAGCGTTTATTAGATAATTTTAATTATTTTGAACAGGTTACGAATTCAAACCTCGCACTGGCAGCTGTTACAAATTTCACCGGGTCGCCGTAACCTGGCATCGTGCTGCAAGAGTGTGTCACGCAGAAGGAGGACACCTGGCTATTGTAAATAGCAAACTAGAATCTGAAGTGATTAAAGAAATTTTCGAGAATAATCCACCACACACAATAATTGGGGCAGACTTTCAATACGTAGCATCAATTGGTGTATGGAAATGGAATGACCAAAATGGCGAGTGGCTGACTATTTATGGTAAGGATTGTGTAATGCCATATGATTTGACATTTGATACAGGTCATGTTATCTCATAAATTATTTGCCGATTAGGCTTTAGAGTAACAGAACCCACCTTATTTTTTTATCGTTGAAAAAGTCGGCGCCCGTACCCGTAAGTAAGATAAGAACAAAAATTATTGTAAGGATATTGTCTTTATCTATGCACATGTCGTTAGTGCTCCAAAATGCGTTCAAAAACCGTAGGAAAGGACCAGCATTATTACAACCAATTTTACTATGAGAACTTTCTTATCTGTGGTTAGTAGGTAAAATCTGTACTGTATTGTTATTACGTTATAGATTTTTGTAAGGTTATGAGTTTAAATTTGGAACAGCTGTAACTTATCCATAGATATTAAAACAGTTATCGATACGAAACTTTAATTCAGTATGTTTTTTTCATATAAACTGCACGACATTTGATCTCGAGTGACATGAGAATAGGGACATCGTTTCTTGGTTTTTTGCTGTTACGAAAGTAGAATTGTGAAACGTTGTTTGTAATTTACATTTTAGTTAGTAGATATTTTACAGGTAGCACTAGTAACAATGCAGGTCATTTCCCTACGGCTTCTGAACCCATCTTAGAGTTCTTATGATATGTGTGTAGATAAAGTAGTGTATGCAACTGTACATAATTAGGCCTTAAAACACTCGTGTGATTCTATTATGAAACTTGCTAATGCTCGTTTCACAAAACCACACGGGTTTTTAGGCCTCCCATTATGTATCAGTTGCATAAACTACTATTATTAAACGATAAGTTTCATGTAGCAAGAAGGTTCTAAAAACATTCCAGAGAATGTTCTGAGAACATTCTAGAGAATGTTCCGAGAACATTCTCGAGAATATTTCCGCATTTTGGAAAAGTTCTGCAACTTGCACATTGCTTTTTGTGAGGAAAAAAACAAATCTTATATATTAATAAAATTTTAATTGTTAAAATAGTATGCTAGCATCAAAAAGACTCACGAACAGCAATTGCACGTCAACGAGATGAAGATGCTGAGATGGGCAGGCGGAGTAACTCGTTTAGACAAAGTCCGCAATGAGTATGTGCGAGGGTCGTTCAAAGTAGCTCCTATAGATGCCAAGGTAAAAGAAGGACGATTACGTTGGTACGGGCACGTAATGAGGCGTGAAGAAACTCATCCCATAAAACGGGTCCTTAATCTCCCAGAACAGCCGAAGGGACAAGGCAGGCCACCTTCTACATGGTGGTCTAACGTGCAAAGAGAGGTCCTGAAGCAGAACATTAACCCACAGACAACCCGAAATAGAATTCTTTGGCGCAAATGTACGGGAAGACCCGACCCCAGATAAACTGGGATAAGGGTAGGACAAAGAGTTAAAATAGTATGCTAGCTATGAATCGTTTGTCTTTATCTGTCATTTTGACTTATCTATTTGTAAGAAAGGGATAAAATATAGTTTAACTAAATCAGGGCCGTAAACACAACAAGGACGCGGCCACACTAACAAGACTGACCAAGAGTAGAAAAGACTTTGGCCACCGATGGCCGCTAGGGCATGGTAAGAAGAAGAGGCCCGTAAAGTTTTATGAATAAGGCCAATAAGGGGGTTAATACTTACTTTTTTTTTCGTCAGGTCAAACACTCGACGAAGCTGGATTTGCAGTGTGGGCAGCCAACCAACCCAACAATGCAGGTGGTATGCAGACCTGTTGTTCCATCGAGCGACATGGCGGGTTAAATGATGTCCAACCTAGCATGAAATTAGCATTTATCTGTGAGATTACTCTTTAATATGTACATAATCATAATCACGTCAATTACGGGGTCCCTTTGTTTGACATAATTATTGAAAGTCATAATGTAATGATTGTCATATTATCATTAGTCATAATTCTGAAACCGTTAACTTTTCAGGATTTTCCTCGGATTATCCTATAGATAGGTTAGGTTAGGTTTTATTTGTATTTAAATTTAATAATAATAAATTAAAAAAATTAAAATTAAGTGTATCACTTTTTACTGTAACCTGTCTTGTCCAAATGCATCGCTCTTCCAGTTTTAGTTCTTTAGATTTTATAAGCAACAAATTGATGTTCATGCTATATGATAACATAAACAATACCTTTTAAAATGTATGTTGTGTAATGGATAATAATGTGTTTCGTATCTTTTTTTGATGTTTTTCTTCCTATAGAAATAGTATTTACAACCTAACCTAACATAACGTAGTGAAATTAATTTGAAATATACCCGTGTTTTTTTTTTATTTCCGTTAAATTCGACACGTTGCTTGGTACATTAATAGAAGCTAACTGGTATATCGCTTTTTGTAAAATTCGAAAAAAAAATTTTTTTTTCTTTTTCATACAAAATAAATGAATATTGCATTGTAAAAGGTCCTTTAGAGTTACGTAAAAGTTAGTGTGACACATAATGAAAGAAAAGTAGGTAATGTCGGAATTGTCAAACTAACTCACCTCAGTAACCTTCTTGTAGTGAATAGCTATCAATGGAAAACTCTTTACTGACGAAACTTAAAAAATAAATAAAATTTGAAGGCAATGAAGAATCTTTTACGCAGGCTCAGCAATTAAATTTATTTATTGAATATCTCAAAAACTAAAAGTTAAAATACTAGTTTCTTAGAGAAATAAACTTTATTTAACCTGAAGAATTTCCCCTTAAAATTAACGGAAATCAAAAATAACACGGAAATATTGAAGAGCACCGTGTATAATATAAACAGTAATATTACATGTATATAGTATTAACAACTTCTTTATATATGTAGTTTCTGACAACACCATTTTTTATATGAGTACATAAATACATAGTTAAACTTCGATTTTATATTTAAAAAGTAATTTTCCTATACCATGTCCAAGGACTGAATTGCCACTGTTATACCTATATTATTATGTCACTCTTGTAGTTATTAGGTACTTAGCTTAAATACGTGAGTGACCCGTTATTAATATATTTAATAGGTACTTAGCTTAAGATAAACTAACAAAATGTATGGATTGTTATATCTATAATAAATGTTAATATAATTTATTTTGATTTTAAAACCCTTACACCTACGACATACTTCTTCATGTACCTACTTACATCCGACTTTATGTTCTCATACAGAACTTTTGGTTTTGGTTTACTTTTAAAATAATAATGTATGCTGCTAAAAAAGTGGATCTGAATTATTTTCGTAACAACGAAATACACGTGGATAAAAACAATCATCATCATCATTAACTTAAGAGTTATTCTCTTGTCGGTGGAGTATCTTCCAGCTTTCCCTATCCCGCGCCAGCTCTTTGACTTTTTGATACGACACGACCCCTACTTTTTCTTTCACTTGATCTAAAAAGCTGCGTCTGGGTTTTCCTCTACCCCGCTTCCTTCCTATCCGCCCCTCCAGGATAGTTTTAAAGAAGTAGTCGTGTCGTATTAAGTGTCCAATCATTTTCCGGCGTCTATTTGCAATAGTGTTCAGAATAGCTCTTCTTTCACTCACTCTTCTTAGCACCTCCTCATTCGTTATCCTGTCTCTCCAACTAATGCCTTCCATTCGCCTCCAGCACCACATTTCAAATGCTTCCATTCTCATAATTCATTGGATAAAAACAATAAAATGCATAAATTAAAAACCTGTATAGGTATTAAATATTTGGATTTGTTTACTATTACGAATGAGATCTTATAAATGTATTAACGGCGCATCAACATAAAGTATATGACGCTAGTATAGTATTTCATTGTATCGCTGATACCTACGTACATCCTAATTTAGAAAATTCTTCGAAATGTGCCTATCGTGACATGAGATACATTGCACAACGTTAGCACAAAACCGCTCTTTGTTTCAATGTAAGGACAGTCAAGCACCAAAATTATACCTACATTTTTATTAAATACTAGCTTTTGCCCGCGACTTCGTCTGCCTGGAATCAGTAACTGCAGCTAGAGTAAGTGTAGCGTCTTGAAAAAGCATACATACATACATACATATAATCACGCCTATTTCCCGGAGGGATAGGCAGAGACGGATTTCCACTTGCTACGATCCTGGCATACCTCTTTCGCTTCCTTCACTTTCATAACATTCCTCATACACGCTCGCCGATTTACGGTGCTCTTGACCTGGCCTTTCTTCAGGATTTCCCCAATCTGATCAGAGAAAGTACGCCGAGGTCTGCCCCTTCCAACTTCCGTTTCTACCTCTCCCTTATACACTTTCTTTGTTAGCCTTCTTTCACTCATTCTTTCCACGTGTCCAAACCATCTCAACATACCTTTCTCAATAGCAATCATTCAATTTGAGCACACAAATTGCTTAAACAAATTATCAGGCAATTCATTAATTATCTCAATATAGAGTTAGAGAGTTACTTAGTATAGAAGATTGTTGATCTCACCCACAATGTGGTTTTCATATCGAATATGAGGAAACCAAAAACACAAGGCAAAACATAATCAGTACTTAATTATTTTAATTAAAGTAAAAGACGTATAGCCATGATTTTTCCTTAGACATACTTTCAATCGGAGACTGCATGTCTGGTCATAATCATCCATATCCATCCATCATCGAGGTTTTCCCGAGGGGCTACAGTATGGGGTTCTTCAAAAAAGGAGTGTACAGGTTTTTAAAGGGTCGGCAACGCGCGTGTAATATCTCTGGTGTTGCAGGCGTCCATAGGCTACGGTAACTGCTTACCACCAGGCGGGCCGTATGCTTGATTGCCACCGACGTGGTATAAAACAAAAAAAAACCATAGCGAAAAACATTAGATTGCAATATTTATGCAAAAACATATTTTAGGAAACTCCAGTAAGTAAAAAATTATTTCTTTATATGAAAATCAGCGGGATTGCCTCTTACTTACTTTTTTTTTCATTCGGTGCGATTATTTCCGAAAATATTAACTTTAACAAAAAATGTTTGATGAAGACCTCTATTCGTTTTAAAGGACCTATCCAACGGTACTCCACACTATAAGGTTCAAGCGAAAAAAAATTACACCCCCACTTTACGTGTAGGCAAAGATAGATATAACTCCGTAATAGATGGATACAGTCTAAGGAAAAAACGTGCCTCGAAAATCAAGAACATTTGATTCTCGTTCAGAGGGCGCTACTAGCTTTGGCCTACTGTCGTATAGATGGCGTTGACGGTTTCGTTTGTTATTTAACAATTTCAACGCATATCAGTGAAAGAACATGGTTCAAAATCATAAAAATAATTAATGCAAATAAAAAAAATCATTTATCCATATTTAAATACATTTTATCGTATTTTTATAAATCTTTATTTTTAGTTTTTAAGTGTGTCGACAGATGGCAGTAAAATTAGTGGGGTTACAAAATTTACTATGACAGTACCGCTCTAGTATAAGTTACTCTATGGTGTAGGGTACCTAAAAAAAAATATTTTAGATTTTATTGTTTGACTTTGTCGGATTTATTGATTTAACTATTTGATCCTTAGTGATTTCTACCACTCAGACGGACCGACAGACAGACAGATGGACATGGCGAAACTATGAGGGTTCCTAGTTGACTACGGAACCCTAAAAACACAAATCAAAAATATTTAATAAAATAATTTGATTTGTTCCCAAAGTTGTGGAGTTAATGTGTGTTTTGTATCTTTAAAAGCCGTTTATAAATCTCCATACAAGATATATATACAGTGGTACTACACAAACGAAATTAATAACTAGCTTAAATCTAAAATAGGCTCTAAGGCATTGTACCAAGGATGCTTGCGGCATTACCTCGCTGTATCGCAATGCTGATACGTTGTGCGAGGAAGCCGGTGTTGTCAGCGTGCCCCATCTTGGCCAGGATTCCCTTGACCCCGTAATGGCCAGTAAACACCCCCGTTATTATTTGGAGTTGCCGTTTGCTAAGTTTCCAAAGCTTTTTGCTCCAACCAGAGTCTACCCCTTGTATAAAGAGCTTTGAGTGCTTTAGACCCGTCAGACTGTCCCATTCTTCCTGGTGTTTGGTCTTAGTAAGGTCTTTGATAGCCGTTGTGATGGTTCCCTGTGAGAGCCCCACGAATGGTTCCGGACCTATAAGGTTGTTTGCAGATCCGGCTCTGGCAAGTTCATCTGCATTTTCATTGCCCATGAATCCCTCGTGCCCTGGGATCCACACCAGTTGCACTTTGTTTTGCCTTCCAAGCTTGTTCAGAGCTTGGATGCCATTGTATACCAGTCTAGAGTCCACTCTAGGCGCCTTAAGCGCTTTGAGTGCAGCTTGGCTGTCGCTGAGAATATAGATATTCTTCCCTTGGGTTTGCCTAACTATATTCTCATGTGCACAGGCAATTATAGCGTATGTCTCGGCTTGGAACACAGTGGCGTAATTGCCCATGCTTATGCTACTACTAAAGTCATTTGCATAAATGCCTGCCCCAGTACCAGAATCTGTCTTGGACCCGTCTGTGTACCATATGATGTCATTTTCATCAGACATTGGTGCTTCAAGACCTTCGGTCCATTCAGCCCTTGTTGGAACTTTAACATTAAAATTCTTACGGAACACAAACTTGGGTTGCATCTTATCGCAGCCCATATTCGTAATCCTTTTCATGAAATTGTCACATTCCATGTTTGTGTGTTTAGTCTTTGGCTTGTTATCGCTCCAGAGGCCTGTCAAAGCCAGCCTGTGTAACGATTTCCGCGCCTCAGATTGTATCACTAGGTGCAGCGGCGGGAGGTCTAGTAGTACCTCCATCGCCGCTGTTGGCGTCGTTCTAAACGCGCCAGTAATAGCCATGCACGCCGTTCTTGTATTTTCGTAAGGGCATCCCTGCATGTGCTCTTTAGTGTCCTTGGCCACCATGCCAGGCATCCGTACAGAATGATAGGTCTTACCATCATGGTATAGATCCATCTCAGTACCTTTGGGTTTAAACCCCACGTTTTGCCATATGCCGTTCTACACATTCCAAACACCCTCAGTGCCTTGGTTATGGTAGTTTCGACATGCTTTTTCCAGTTCAGTTCTTTATCTAGTGTTAAACCTAGATATTTCACTTCATCGGACATTTCCAGAACCCTTCCATAAAGCTTCAGCTGTTTCATGCCGTTAAGGGTCTTTTTCCTGGTAAACGGTACTACTACTGTTTTGCCAGGATTGATGGAGAGCTGATGATGGTTGCACCACCTCTCCACTTGCTTCAGTGCTGTATTCATGATTTCCGATACCGTTCCCGGGAATTTCCCGTTTACAAGAATCACTAAATCATCTGCATACCCTACCGTGTATATTGGGCCTTTGTTTAGTTCTTCCAGCAGTGAGTTCACTACCAGGCTCCAGAGAGTCGGTGAAAGAACCCCCCCCTGTGGGCAACCCTTCGTGGCCGTGGCTAATATTTCATCTCCCATGAGGGTGGACTTTATTAGTCGGCTATTTAGCATAGTACCAATCCATCTACAGATTGTCGGTTCTATGCCATGTTTAGATGCTGCAGTGCTGATTGCCTGATACGTGGTGCGGTCAAATGCCCCCTCCACGTCTAGAAAAGTGGCTAGGCATAGTTCCTTGTTCTCTATCGCCTGCTCTGCTTTGGTTGTCACCAGGTGCAGTGCCGTTTCAGTCGATTTACCCGGCTGGTACGCACATTGCAATTGGTGCAGTGGATGTCTCTTAAGAGGACCATCCCTTATATGTCTGTCTACCAGTTTCTCCAATGTTTTGAGGAAAAATGATGACAGACTTATCGGCCTGTACGATTTGGCTTCTGTGTAATCTGCTTTGCCTGGTTTAGGCAGGTATGTTACTTTTACCATCCTCCACACACGTGGCACGTGTCCGAAAGCTATGCACGCTCTGTACAGTCTACCTAAGTGTGGTATTAGTACATTGGCGCCCTCTTGTAGTAGTATGGGGTAGATTCCATCTGGCCCCGGGGCTTTGTATGGCTGAAATGTTGATAGTGCCCATTGTATCGTGATCTACTACCTTTTTAGACGTGTCCCAGTTGTACCTGGTAGTGCTAGTGGGTTGTTCCACCACACTAGTTACTATATCGTCCGTTACGCTCTGGTGTATTATCGAGCCTGGGAAGTGTGTGTTACACATGACTTTTAGGGTTTCTAACCCCGTTTCAGTCATTCCTCCATCACTTCTTCTAACTGAAGTGAGCGGAACTGACTTCGTTGTGGCTAGCGCTTTTGTAAGTCTCATGCCTTCCGGTATGGACCTGATTTGATCGCAATGGTTCATCCATGCCTTCCTTTTTGCTTTCCTCACCGCTTTGCTGTATTCAGTGAGTTTCTGCGCATAATGCTGAAAGTCCTTAGTCCTTTTAGCATCGTTGAAGACAGCCCTGGTTTCCTTCCGGAGTTTTGCGATCTCCGGGTTCCACCAGGGCACCTTCTTCGCCAGGATTTTCTTTTCCGGGCAGTTGTTTGCCCAGGCTGTATAAACAGCTTGTACCATTCGGTCTGATTCAAGTTCTATGTCACTGATAGAGTTTAGCTTGCCTTTAAGGTCTCCCAGTTCCACCTTCAAGTCGCTTTTGAACGCTAACCAGTCGGTGTTTCTGGGATTCCGTTTGCGTATAATTTCTAATTGAATTTTAGTCTTATACCTAAAGCATATGTATCTATGGTCCGATAAAGAAATCTCCCCAGAGACATGCCATGAGCTAATCTTACTACTCGCGTTGTTGGACGCTAGCGTTATATCAATAACCTCACCCCGCCTAGCATTGACGAATGTCGGTTCATTGCCTTTGTTTAATAATTGTAAGGAAGAGCTTACCAGAAAATCCAGTACCTTCTCCCCTCTTCTGTTGACATCCGAGCTTCCCCAGATGACGTGGTGTGCGTTCGCGTCGCAGCCGATGATCAGGTCGGTGTTCGCCTGGCTGCAGTAGACAGCAAGATCCCGCAGTTGCCCAGTGATTGGATCTGCTGCCTCGTAGGGAAGGTAGGCTGATGAGAAGATTAGAGCCTTACCCCCCCCCCCTTGTTTTGGATCTTGACCGTAGTCAGATCCCTGGAACAGAAAGCATGTAGAAGCATAGCGTCAATGCCATTTTTAACATAAATACATGTCCTCATATTACTTTCAGGACAAACATACAACATTGTCCCGCCAGTACCGTTTAAGCCTCTTATCTCGCCTTTGTAAATATATGGTTCTTGAATAAGAGCAATATCGAACTTGTCGCTTTTTAGCTGCCTAGCCAGAAGGGCAGTGGCTGCTTTATTGTGCTGAAGATTTATCTGTACGCACCTTATACCCTCCATTGCGGCTTTTTAATGTTTGGTGGTGCTGAGATCAGCAGCCACTTCTTGGACCGTGTCGTCCCCGTCGTTGTAAGACATGGGTGATATGTTGCCGTCCAGGTAGAGTTCCGAAAAACCGCTCAGGTACTCTGAACCCGCCACCGAGTTCGGTGACGATGCCCGAGCCATGAACGGTTCAGCGTAGTCCCCCCCGGGCTGCACCACATCCCCCGTCTCCTCCGACCGGTCCCCAGCCACCTCCACAGGTGCGTCGCCAGTTGGTGGCGCCTCCCGTTCCGGGGCCTCCCCTGTCACCGTGGCAACCGTAGCCTCCTCGGGTACTACCCCACAGGCCCCGATCTCAGCCCCCTCAGGCCCCTGCTCCCTCCCTTCTTCCAGGAGCTTGAAGTGGCTGGTGTCGAGCCCAGAGTGCAGAACATAGTCGGCCTCCTTGATGACGGCGGCCGACACCCGGTCCATCAGGACGATTCGCCTGGTGCTCGGCCCCGACCCCACGGTGTCGACTATCTTCCACTCGCTTGTGTGCAGCCTCGGGTTCCTCCTCTGCAGCACTCTGAGGGCTCTCGTGATGTCCTGACTGCCATCAACCACCGTTTTCCAGGCCATCTTGACCGGTTTCGGCAGGTCTCTGGCACTCATGACCTTTAGGCGCAGCCCGGCAATCTCACCACCTCCGATTACCGTGCTGAGCCATTCCACGGTCTCCCTCCCCTTGCAGGTTACGCTGAGCGCGCCCCCCACAAGGTTGCCGAGTGTGATGTCGGGCATAGGTTCGGCGGCCTCATCAAGGAATAGGAGCAGAGCTCCTACGATCGCCGGCATGTGCTCCTGCATCACCTTCTCAGCTGGAAAGGCCACTGGGACGATGGCCATCTTCTCGCTCGCCACGACTTCCGCAAACGATCCTCCCACCTTCGTTCTTTTGGGGTCGCTAGCGAGCAGAGACGAGTCGCCACTGGCCCCCAGTGGCCTCTTATTTGGTGGCCTTCCCGCTCCACTAGTGTTGGGTCCGGCCACCATTTGCGCGTCCGTCCTCGCAATTCGCGCCTTCGCACGCCTCTTCTGCCTCCTGGACATAGCGGCTCCTCCACCCGACTGCTCGTCCACGCCCTTGGGCGTGGCCGCACTGTCTTGGGCGCCCGGAGCAACGCCAGCAGGATTTGGAAGTGGTGCTCCTGCTTGCCTCTCGCAGTGGGCCATCGTTCCGCTGCCTACTCCTCCAGCACCTGCGTTAGTCGGTCCCCTTACGGGAACTTGCTGAACGCATCCACTTTTCAACCCTTGGGGAAAAGATCTGGTGGTACCTTTGGAGTGGCCTGCTCCACCATGGCCTCTGCTTTTCGCGCCATGCGCGCCCTCCGTCCTTGCGGACCTCCATGCCTTACTGCCACCTGCTCCCGTGTTCCTGTCAGGGACAGGTCCACTCCCAGCTGGTGCAGCAACCTTTGCGCTATGCGCCTTTGCCTCATCCCGTACGGGTCCGGCTTTTTCTCCTCCTACCGTCGTTTTAGGTATTATGTTATCCATAAACCAACAGGAAAATTTTCAGCAGCTAGGCTCCCCACCCTCCTTGGAGCCTCACATTTGGGATGCTTTGACACATCAGAGATACCTAGCTGATATAGCGTCCCAGAGTGCGTTGCCCATGAATCCGCACGGTGCCAAAACCTTAGTCAGCTCCACAGCCAACACAGGAATCGTGCTCCGCCGATTACAGACCCCTACACTCCAGGAAACTCGCCACGTGGCCATCTGACTGGACACAACAGCCGATTGATCCTGGCTGGCTAAGCCAAGACCTCCCGTGTGAGATGAATCTAGAGCCAAAGGAACTTCGTCTAACGGGGATAACGACTACAGACCCCCGCTTCGCACCCGCTCCCAGGATCTCCTTCTCCACCCGTACGGGTCCCCGCGCACGGCACAAACACGCGGGTGGCATTCTACCGCTAATCATCCTTCTTTGTGGATGAAAAGCCCGCTGCGACATGCCACGTCATCGCTTACGGTTGATTTTACGGGATATGGATCTTTATTTGCGCGCCACCATCGTTCTGCCCCTGCATGTTCGCCTCCGTTAACGAAGACGAACCTACAGTGGCTTCTCGACGTTGGCACGCAAACATAGATCCATATGAGGGATGGTGGGGGGTGTTCTTTGCACTGGTTCTCTTTCCTGGCCCAGTAGTAGATGGTGTCATGCGGATGACATCATCTACCTCCGAGCCTGGTGTTCGATCCGTTGCAAAGCTCACGCCAAGATGATTCAACTGGTTGTTTCTGTTCTGCCTGTTTCTACGGTAGAACCAGGCAGTTAACAGGCGGTAACCTCGGGAAGGAGCACAACCAGTTTTGCCTCGAGGTTCTCTGCAACTTGTGCTCCCCCCGAGACCATTCACCATGCCAACCACCGGACAGGTGGCTGCCATAGAGATAGACCCATCGCAAGCAGCGACCGGTCGCAAATTATTCCTTGCGTATGGACCCACCTCCGCCCGTCACCTAACTAAAAACTTAAATAAACTAGGGTCACCTAACCCTAGTTTATTTAAGTTTTTAGTTTTAAGTATTATATTTAAATTTTAAATTTATGTTATATGATAAAGTATGACTTGCATACGAAACGAAATTCTGTTGTACAAATGTAACTGGTTCCCCGCGATACAGGTGCAACCTAGTGCGGGGGCCCCTGGTAACATAACATATACTAATCTATGCTGGTAACTATGTTTTGTAAATCTGTTTGTGAAATAAAGTATTCTATTCTATTCTTATACTTACCAGATAATTTTTGCAGGTGGTGTATTAGCCTCTCCTTCGACCACTGCTCTGACAAAAGCCATGCTAACTATGATGACCGAATACAAGCTTAATTCACGCGGTGTTTTCACGGGAATTCACGATCTTGTCTCTATACGAGACTTCATGTCTCTTGGTGGTAAGTTTAGTAAAAGTAACATGTAAAGAGATCTTATTATAAACGTGAATATATCTGTTATCAAATCTGTGAGCTTTATCTCTAACTTTCAGTTAGATACTTAGTTCTAAAAAACAGGAAACAGTGTTATCTTTAAAAAGCAGGAAAAAAACAAGTACCTACTACAATAGCTATTTATGCAACAAGTGCGGAAAGTGTGTAATTTCCGACGAGTGGAATTTTATTGACGAGCGAGCAAAGCGAGCGAGTGTATAAAGGAATACGAGTCGGAAATCATCTTTACGCACGTGTATCATTCAATGTTTACTATGCAATCTATGCATTGTGCGAGTAAATAAAAAAAACATATAATGGCAAATAAGTTTAATTATTAAAAAATTGAAAACAAAAAGCACTAGTGCGGGAATGTGCTCTTTTCCGCACTAGTGCGAGAAAGTAGCACCATATGTACTGTAAAAAAAATTGAAAACAAAAAGCACTAGTGCGGAAAAGTAGTACTTTCCGCATGATATGGCTCCGTAGGAAACGCACTTTTCGAGCACATGCATTGTAATAGCTATTTATGCAACAAGTGCGGAAATCATCTTTACGCACGTGTATCATACAATGTTTTACTATGCAATCTATGCATTGTACGAGTAAAAAAAAACATAATAACTTTAATTATTAAAAAATTGAAAACAAAAAGCACTAGTGCGGAAAAGTGCTCTTTTCCGCACTAGTGCGAGAAAGTAGCACCATATGTACTGTAAAAAAAAATTGAAAACAAAAAGCACTAGTGCGGAAAAGTAGTACGAAACGCACTTTTCGAGCACTTGCATTGTAAAGTATATTGCTACGTCTTCATCAAGTTACAAGCCTATTTTCCTGATAACACATACATACTTAACATCAAGCATTGTCAAGCTATACATTAACAATTTACTTCAAACAGTTCAAACGAACCAAATTTTTAACAAGTTTTTATTTAATCCACAAATCTGGCCAAATCTGGACAAATTTGTCCACGATGGGACAAACAATAAGAAGTCACGTTTTAGACTTAAAGATATTTAATTAAAATTATATAAAAAATACAAAATGTGTATGACACGCAAAGTTCGTTAATCGGTCTTGTAGAGATATGAGTAGGTATATGACAGATATACGATGATGTGGAGCTAGTTTTGACACTTGGGCCGTGACGTCGCTCTACTCGTCCGGTAATCGTGTTCACCGTTCCGTTTCGCGTGAACATTCTCCCCGCCCTTGAAAGCTCCTGAAGCTTTCAAGACTCTGCGTCATCTGGGGACGGGAGTAGACAGATGCGGTTGATGGCTCGACGAACTGTGCCTCGAGCTGTGGAAATATCGGCGACTCGAGGGATGCCATCAGTCCCTGGAAAGATTCGTTCGACCCTGCCAAGGCGCCAATTGAGTGGCGGCGTGAAATCCTCCTTCAGCAGAATAAGGTCATTTGGTTTAAGGTCCTTGCATCTGAGCTTCCACTTCGTGCGCTGCTGCAATTCGGGGACGTATTCGGAGCTCCAGCGCTTCCAAAAATGCTGTCGAATCTGTTCAAGACGCTGGAATCTGTCGAGGCGATTTATGTTGGAGTCTAGTAGGCACGGCGATGGTAACGCAGTGAGGGGCCTACCTATCAAAAAGTGTCCCGGGGTAAGAGGAGCGAAATCTTGGGGTGATGAGCTCAAAGGACAAAGGGGTCGGCTGTTAAGGATGGCTTCAATCTGACTGAATAGAGACGATAATTCTTCGAACGTTAAATGGGCATTGCCTAGGACCCTATTTAAGTGATATTTAGCGGCTTTAACACCGGCCTCCCACAGCCCACCGAAGTTAGGAGCGTATGCTGGCGAGAAGCGAAATTCAATACCTTTGTTGGCCGCAAAATCGATGATGCCATCCGTATTGAGTTTTAAAAATTCATTAATCTCCTTTGCAATAGCAACAAAATTCCTACCATTGTCGCAAAAGATTTGTTTAGGTTTGCCGCGACGGGATATAAACCTTTGGAGGCACAAGGTAAAAGCATCCTTTGACAGCTGACTCACTGCTTCAAGGTGAATGCATTTGTATCGGAAGCAAATGAAGATGCAAAGATATGCTTTCGTTATCCTGCATCCTCGGCCTTTTCGATCGGTAATTAAGAATGGACCAGCAAAGTCAGTTCCAGTAGTGTAAAATGGGTAGTCGGGAGTAACTCTCTCAGCGGGCAGATTGCCCATTTTATTCGTTAGAGTCTTACCTCTAAAACGCCTACATACAGAACAAATATGGTAAGTACGCCTTGCTAGGTTTCTTCCACCTATAGGCCATATGCGATCCTTTATGGCACCTAACAATAACTGTGGTGCAGCGTGAAACAATAGCTGATGCTCTTGTCGAAAGAGCAGCTTAGTAAAGGGGTGGTTCGCATGTAAAATTATGGGGTGCCTTTTGTCGAATGTATATACTGAAGCACCTGCCAAGCGGCCACCAACTCTAAGAATTCCTTGAGTATCAAGAAAGGGATCAAGAGAGATAATATTAGATTTGCGATTAAGAGTCTTCTTGTTCTCTAATAGACTTATCTCGTTACCAAAAGATTCGTTTTGAGAAATTTTGACTAGAGTGTCAAATGATTTATTTAATTCATTAACTTGGAGGGGACCAGATACTTTGTTGTTAGGCTCTCTGCAATTGTTGAGGAACCTGTAGACAAAGGCTAAAGCTCGTTGTAATCGGCAGAGTTTAGAAAAGTTTGAGAATTGAATGAAAGGTTCCGTGATTGTGACTGTATGCACCTTCAATTCTGGCAACTCTTGCGGGTCCCGCTTGGGGGTGGAGCTCAGCGAAGGCCAGGATGCTTCAGGGCCTTGCAAAAAGGTAGGTCCTTGCCACCAAGCGGAACAGCCTCCGATGCGATTCGGTTCAATGCCGCGAGATAGAAGATCTGCTGGGTTTTCCAAAGTGGGAACATGGCGCCAAGCAGATACGTCAGTTAGTTCTCCTATCTCGCTAACCCTGTTAGCAACAAACGTTTTTAATTTGTTTGAACTTGTATTTAGCCACGATAACACGACGCTTGAGTCAGTCCAATAGACATGACGCGATATTTGGCAGCGGAGGGCGTCAGTCACTGTGACGCTCAGTTGGGCTGCAAGAAGGGCGCCGCATAGCTCAAGACGCGGGATAGTGACAGGTTTTAGGGGAGCGACTCGACTTTTGGCGCACAGAAGGCGCACTAAAATTCTTCCCTTAGCTTCTATAGATCGGAGGTAGACAGCCGCACCGTACGCCTTTTGAGAGGCGTCACAGAAGACGTGCATTTCTACAGATACGTAGTTATCAATCAAGACTCGCCTAGGGATTGACAACTCAGATATGCTATTTATGTTGTCAGCAAACTTCTGCCAAGTTGACTGTATGTCTTGAGGAGCAGGATCGTCCCAATTTAGCCCCAAAGACCACAAGCCTTGAATGATAAGCTTAGGTATGATTGTGCAAGGTGAGATGAGACCAAGCGGGTCAAATATTTTAAAGGTTGATGAAAGTATACTCCGCTTAGTGAGAGCTTCGACTGGGTTCATTTCAATGGTGAAGCGTAGAACGTCCACTGATGGATCCCAGTCAAGACCAAGGGTGTCAGTGGCAGCACTGAGCATCAGGTTACCCTCGGTGTTGTTGGCTTCCGCAGTAAGTATAGAAGGTAAGTTCGACCTATATTTTCTTAAGGGAAACGCTCCTGCGGCTAAGCTTTGAGAGACAGACTTCTGAATAAAGCGAAGTTGCTCTTCATTATCATGTCCGGTCAAAAGATCGTCGACGTAGAAATCCTTTTGGAGGATGGTTTTTACTAAAGGATCTTGACACTCCTCACCAAGCTGCCAAATACACCGAGTGCTAAGAAAACTAGCGCTAGCGAACCCATATGTAACCGTATTAAGTCTAAGAGTTCGCAATGGTTGCGACTCGTCATCACGCCATAGTATGAGCTGCAGATTGCGTTGGGACTCGTGCACCAAAACTTGGCGGTACATTTTTTCAACGTCTCCGGAAAGCACATAGCGATATTGCCGAAAACGGATGAGAATATTGAAGAGTGAGTCTTGTATCGTAGGCCCTACCATTTGTAGGTCATTTATAGAGAGTCCAGAGGAAGTGCGCGCCGAAGCATCGAATACAACGCGCAATTTAGTAGACTCGCTTTTTTCCTTGATAACAGGATGGTGGGGGAGAAAGAACGCATTGGTAGGCCTTGGAATGGTCGAAGGAGAAAGATGGCCAAGTTCTTCATATTCGTGAATGAACTTGGAATAACGTTCCTTGACTTCTGGCTGCTTCCTAAAACGTCGTTCTAAGTGGAAAAATCTTTTCTTGGCTGCATTGTAAGAGTCACCCAAGCAGTCGGGCTCGTCCTTTAGGGGAAGTTTGACAATGAAGCGCCCGTCGTCTGAACGTTCAGTAGTTGCGACGAAGCTTTGCTCGCACAAACGTTCCTGCTCGGTTAAAGCTTGTTTTTTCTGAGGTAGGCCCTCTAATTCCCAGAATTTAGCGAGTTCGTCATGAAGGTCGCTTGTGCGAGCAAAGTTGCAACGAATCGTGGAATTAGATAGAATATCAAACTGCTGCTTGGGACCTACGACTATCCATCCTAATTTAGTGCTCCATAAAGTAGGATTGCCATGTCCTAACGATCTTTTCTGAGATCCTAGTATATCCCAAAAGAGGTCAGCACCTATGAGAATGTCGATTTGGGACGATTTATTAAAGCTAGGATCCGCAAGTTCGAAGGGGGCTAATTCGAGATGGCTGATGTCAAAGCTACGCTTTGGTATAGGTTTAGTTATCTGTTGTAAGACTGTGCATGTTAATATAGCACTGTATGAATTTCGTTGAGATTGAACTTCGACAATACAGCGATCGACCTTGATAATGACTTCAATGTCACATACACCTTCAAGCTTCTGGGTGAGATTACTAGGAGTGAGGGAAGTCAAACCTAACCTTTGCTTAATGTCTTGAGTGATAAACGACGACTCGCTACCGGGATCAAGTAGGCAATGCGCGGTAACTACCTTTTTTGTAGTCGGGTTTACCAAATTGACCAAAGCCCTTGCTAGTAGACCTCTAGACTCGGTTGGCACATTCAACTTAGAGAGGTTGGCTTGAATAGCATCATCACTAGCCTCGGTTTCTTTGTGTAAGAGTGTGTTGTGACGTTGCTTACATAAACGACAGGTTCCTGGCAACCTACAACGTCGCACTTCATGCCCTACTCTCAGACAGTTGTGACATAATTTTAAGGTAGCTGCCTGAGCGAGCCTGTCCTCGGGTGATTTGGCCTTGAAAGACGCACAGTCAAAAATTCGATGCTCTCCATCACAAATCACGCAGTGAAGTGGTTTGGAACCGGAAGGTTCACTGGTATGAGCCACGAAGGCCTTAACACTAGGCTGACTAGGTTTAGACCGCTGCGGTAAAACAGGTGCGTCTGGTTGACGCTTAAATGACTTGTCCTGTTTATTCCGCTGAACGGTTTCAAGGACGTCTGCACGACCCTTTAGAAAAGAATGAAAATTATCTAGCGTAGGCATGTCCGCGAGAGAATTTTTGTGCTCTTCCCATTTTACACTCGTGGTGCTGTCCAATTTTGACGTCATCATAAAAATGATCAAGGTGTCCCATTGATCTACGGGCTGACCTAAAGTCTTGAGAGCACGCAAGTTCTTACAAACGTGGTCAACAATATACCTAAGACTTATCAGACTCACGCGTGATAGTTTCCAAATTAAATAATGATTTTAAATGATTGTTGACTAGTTGACGTTTGTTGTCATATCGTTCGCGTAACAATTTCCACGCTTCGGGATAATTTTGGTCAGAAACCTCTAAATTACAAATCACTCGAGCTGCCTCGCCCTCTAAATACGAATTTAAATAATAGAATTTATGTATATTTTTAATTTTGTCGTTATTATGTATTAAGGAGTGGAAACTTTCCCGGAATTCTAACCAGCGGTAATAGGTTCCGTCAAAAGTGGGAATTTTTAAAACAGGGAGACGAAAACCCATAAGATCCCGGTCAGCGTTATGAGGGTTAGTCGCGGTTGAGTTGTACTCACTATCACGATCGGGGTTGTTACGCTTATATTTGTCTAAAATATCCCGGGATACGGCAATACAATGGTAGAAATCTTGTTCGATTAAATCCCGTTCAGTCAACTCCGTGCTTAATGTGGCTTCATTTAATAATTCGACATCATCTTGCAATGCCTCAAAGTCCTTAAATAACGCTTCAAAATTACTTAATTTGCAAGCTAATTTGCCAATTTCCACTGGTGAAATAGTATCGTCCAGCGGCAAAGTAGTTAGGTAATTCTTAAATTTAGTTAAACGTCCTTTAATCGAACTACGTTTTACCATCAATTCCTTTAAATCACTCATAGTAACAAAGTTATAAGCAAAGTAGTACTTGCAAAAAAGTTGTTTACTTGAAATGAATAATAGGCATACGCTCGTTCCTCGATCTGCTGATGCTGCAGTCAGGCTGTGGTAGGCGAAACTGGCCCTTAGTAGCAGGCGGTCGGTGACGAGAGATGCACGCTGCGCGAGCGCTCGTAGGTAGGAAAACAGCAGTGCAGTAATGCTGGAATAGATTGTTGTAAATATTAGTATCTAGGAAGCGTTATGTACCTATAGGTAGTTCGTGCGAAAGGCAGATGAAGTGAGTGACTATGTGAAATTACACTTTAAATCCGCTATAAATACAGCGAAAGGCAAATAATTAAGTTATAGTGTAGCAGTGCAATTATTTACAATAGGAAATCTCTTAATTATCGTTTGTACGCGTATAGATTAGCTACGTAGGCGCTTAGCGTTTGCTATGATCTATAACGGTATAAATTAACTTTGCGTGTTTAATTCTAGAAATGTTCGATAAATAGTGAATTTATATAAGTGATAATGGCTAAAATGGATAGCTAAGATGCTAGAATAATGTGATTGAAGTGGCTAAATTGCGTGAAAGTAAATTTGACAGCCCAGAGCAAGTGCAAAGAACTAAGTTCTCGATTCTAGTCAGATCGAAGTAATAATTGGAGGGAAGAAAAGAAATGGACAGGTCTCACTTTTTATCTAGGTGAACCAATGCTGCGGTGCTGGTAATCCGTTGCTGGCCGGCTGGTCCCGGTGAGTCCGAGTTGTCCTTTTAAATAGTCCTTGTAGTCCTCCGAAATTGATAAAACTCGATGTTTGCCTCGTAGCTCGATCGTTCTTCATGTATACAGGGTGAGCAGGGTGGTAGACTGGGCCTTGTAGATTGTAGACTTGGTTGGCAATTCAGTTGCGAGTGCCCTTCATTTGACCTGCTGCTCCCCGTTGTCCGATGCAGTGAATTTTGTAGTTCTTGTCCTGTCACGGTCGC
Organism: Cydia strobilella; assembly: GCF_947568885.1. Lineage (NCBI taxonomy): Eukaryota > Metazoa > Arthropoda > Insecta > Lepidoptera > Tortricidae > Cydia > Cydia strobilella. The sequence continues at coordinate 20,876,839 of NC_086044.1, forward strand.
CAGATTTGTCCACGATGGGACAAACAATAAGAAGTCACGTTTTAGACTTAAAGATATTTAATTAAAATTATATAAAAAATACAAAATGTGTATGACACGCAAAGTTCGTTAATCGGTCTTGTAGAGATATGAGTAGGTATATGACAGATATACGATGATGTGGAGCTAGTTTTGACACTTGGGCCGTGACGTCGCTCTACTCGTCCGGTAATCGTGTTCACCGTTCCGTTTCGCGTGAACAATAATTAATTTGTATCTGTTTTGGCATTTTGCTGGGACGTCAGTTAGCCGCGACCACGACCAGTGAAACCTGTGTCGAAACGTCGGTAAATAAAGGTAACAAAATAAATTCGCGATAGACCCGTTTGTAAATGTGATTTAATATGTGTTCAAACCGCGAAAGTTTAAAATGTTAAGTTTTTATTTAACTTGCAATGTTTGTATGAATCTTCATGTCAAATCTTGGAAGCTAAAATAGACCCACTTCTATTATTCGATTGATCGGAAACTACACATGCGATGGTATCATCGAGCTGGTCTGATAATGAACACAGGAGGTGGCCATCATAGGAACTCTATTATAGAACAAGGAAACCAAATTGTGATTGGGTATGTTATAATTGTCTCGATGAGTATTAGTTGCCTGTTGAAGGTAAAGTACAGTCAGCGATAAAAGTTAGTGTCAAAAATGAAAATTTTAACAAAAAACATTATTTTTTTAGGAGTTCCTGTCACCAACATGCAGCTGGATTGGGTTCATGGTGAACCCAGTGGCAATGATGAGGACTGCTTGGTTCTAAACGAAAAAGGTGAAATTGCCGATGACAGCTGCTCCAGTAAATACCCCTTCTTCTGCCGCAAGGAGAACGCAGCTAATGTCACCCATAAATGTCACTCCACTCGCAACGGTAAGTTCTTTACCATTTTCTTTGCAATTTTCTTAAAGAAGAGGACTATTAGTGGGACGAATATCTATTTCTTATAGTATGAAACATTTATATCACATATATCATTTTTATTTTCGCAAATGCAATATAAAACATCGTGTTAACATGTAATTTGGGGGTATATTAGAATTATAAACACCTTTCTACCCTTCGGACGTCGCGTCTCTGTTGTCTGTCGTTAACAATTTCGGGTAAACGCCCTTTTTTCACAATGTTTCACATATTTTTAAAAACGCGTGCGATTACAAAGGTAGGTAAGTACATTTTTAACGATTTTGACAGATTACGAATACCACCCCCGCACTGGCAGTTGCTACAAGTTCCATAAAGAGGTTGAGACCTGGCATCGTGCTGCCAAAGTGTGTCATGCAGAAGGAGGACATCTGGCCATTATCAACAGTAACACGGAAGCTGTGGTGATCAAGAACATTTTTGAGAACTACCCCCGAGACAATATAATTGGGGCAACTTATACTGACGATGCCTGGGTTGGTATCTGGAAATGGAATGACAGAAATGGCCCGTGGCTAACTATACATGGTAAGGATCCACGAAGGCATAATTTTAATACCTATGTTTTATAAATGTGAAAGTTTGTTCAGTCCTTCACAAAAAATGGTAGAACTGACTTCGATAAAATTTAGCGCACACACTAGCCTAAAAACGTCATTGAATAATTTATATCTCGTAATTAATCATCTAAGGGGGTGCTACTACTACAACTATTTACGTTTGCCCGTATACATCTAGGTCTACCCGACACTGGGTGGATAATGTTAGGTGTTGCACTAGAGATGTATGTATGTGATGTGTGTGTGTAGATGTGTTTAGAGTAAACGCCGAAAACAGATTTGAGGTTGAACAAGTTTGGGAACAAATCAAATTATTTTATTAAATATTTTGATTTGTGTTTTTTAAGTAGTCACACTACTATATATAAATTAAAAACTGTAATAGATGTCATATATTAAAGAAAAAGTGACGAAGCCCTCCAGTGGTGAAGGCCGGATTCGAACCGGCGTGTTTAGCTATCGCGGCTATGGCGGCGGGTACCGCCGTGGCGAGGTGGCCTTTTTTTTTTTTTTTTTTTATAGAGGGGAAAATGCTTTTCGCATACCACCCAGGCGCGGGGACGGGCCTGGGATGGTTATGTGGGACTCCCGTATAGGCTCATGGGACCCACGGTTTACCCACTAAAAACCCCTCTTGACCACCTCAGGGCTATAAGGCGAGGCCACAGGAACACTGGAGCACTCTTCCGCAGCCTCGCCAGCGGCTGTCCGGACTCCGGACCCAACTCTGGAGGGATTTTTTTATTTTTTATTCCCCCTACCTCCCTAGTAGCGCGCCTTTTCATCAGCGTGCTCGCCATCCCAGGGACCCTTGTGTAGGCGACAGACATCCCCGAGCCTGTCGCCCACAGGGACCCTTAAGGGGGAAGTCGGCGGTCATATGCCAGCCGCCGCCGCCCCACGCGCTTTCGGCGCATTGGCTGGGAAGCTGGATCGTTTTCCCTGCCGCGCTCTGCCATCTCCTTCTGCACCATGACCGCCTCGCAGAAGTCCAGCACAGTTTGCCACGACCTCTCATATTCCACCATGTTTCGGACCACGGTGGGCAGCGAGAGGTCATGGCCCACCACAGCTGTTAAAGTGCGGCGCTCCTCCTCCCAGGCTGGGCATACTTCCAGTGTGTGCTGGGCAGTGTCCTCCGGGCAGTCGCAGTGGTGGCATACTGCGGTCATTTCTCTCCTGGCCAGATCCTTTAGATACCTCCCGAAACATCCATGTCCCGAGAGGATCTGAGTCAGTCGAAAACTCATCACGCCATGGGTCCGGTCTAGCCACTTTTTGAGAACCGGGTGAACCGCTTCGATGGTCAGACGGCCTGCGCTGGGATGCGCCAGCCTCTGTTCCCAAACCTCCACCATTTCTAGGTGGATTGCGTCTCGTCGTCCTAGAATTTCTCTCGGAGCTAGCGAGTCTCCATTATGATGCGCCTCCTTACGCCAACGGTAAGCCGCTGCGAGGGCTCTCGCATCTAGGTCCCACGGTAAAGACCCTGCCAAAACACATGCTGCCTCAAAAGAGATCGTGCGGTACCCTCTTATCACTCTCGTTGCTATTGCCCTTTGAGGTGCCCTAAGTAGGGCTACCTCCTTCCTTTTTAAAACGTCAGCCCAGATTGGGGCTCCGTACAGGGCCATGGATTTAACGACACCCATGTACAGCCGTCGACATGACGCTTTGGGCCCCCCCGTGTTTGGGAGTATACGCCCTAGAGCGCCAGCTGCTCCCAGCAACTTCGGCGTCAGGCGCTGGAAGTGGGGGCGGAAATTCCACCGGCTATCGAGTGTGAGGCCAAGGTATTTCATCGTGGACTCGATGCCGATCCGGGTTCCACCTACCACTATATGCGCATCCGGCGGTGGCGCGTTGCGGGGCCCGTGGAAGCATAAAGCTTCCGATTTTTGTAGGGCCACCTTTAACCCCAATCGCCGGATCCGACCGACGACGTGAGCGACTCCTGCCGTTGCCAGTATGGCGGCCTCCCTAAAGGTTTTCCCGCGAGTTGTCACCAAAGTGTCGTCGGCGTAACAGGTGAGGTTTATGCCTCGCAGGTTTGCGCCTCGCAGTACCCAATCATACCCGATATTCCACAGGAGTGGCCCTAGAACCGACCCCTGTGGAACACCGCAAGACATCGAGTATCCTGCCCACTCTTCCCGACCCGGGTAAGTAACGAACCTGTCCGACAGGTAGGCGTCAATTGTTCGCCTTAGGTATTCTGGTACCTGGTGGTACCGCAGGGCCTCCTTAACACAGCCCCAAGGCAAGGAGTTAAAGGCGTTGGCAATGTCCAGGGACACTGCCAAGACGATTTCGCCTCGGGACACCGCCTCGTCAGCGAGGGCCTTAACACGCTGAATGGCGTCGACTGTTGAACGGCCGCTGCGGAAACCAAACTGGCAGTCTGCCACATCAGGCCCGACACGGGCGAGGTGCTTGGTAAGACGGCTGGCTATTATGCGCTCAAGGAGCTTCGCAATCTCATCAAGTAGCACTATTGGGCGGTAGGCAGATGGAGAGTCTGCCGGTCGGCCTTCCTTTTTTATGAGGACCAGCTTGCCTGTCTTCCACTGCCGTGGAAACCTGGCTTGATGAAAGCAAGCTGTGAACATTTGCAGCATTCGTGACTCCAGAGCGTTGCTGGCCAAGACCCAGGCGCAACCCGGTATGCCGTCAGGCCCAGGAGCTTTATTTTTTGACTTGAGTCTTAGCACAGCTGCACCAAGTTCATCGCCAGACACGTCAGGTATCCCCTCCTCGTCACCTTCAATTTCTGCGGGGGTTGCCATTACTGGCGGTACGAAGTTATCGCAGGCCGGGAACAGCGCTTCCACCACATTCCGCAGTAGATCCGGCTCAAGACTTCGCGTTAGGGGGGGAGCCCAAGGGCGAAGTCTGTTTCGGACCATCCTGTATGGTCGCCCCCAAGGATCATTATTTAACGTTCCGAGCATTTCCCGATATGAGTCCTCCTTTGCCTGCTTTATAGCAATCTTCAGGCTTTTTGCACGCTCTCTATATGTTGCATATAATTCTGTCTCCCGGGCAGGATCTCGGAGCCTACGCCTTCGCTGATGACTATAAAGACGCCTCGCCGCAACGCATGACTCTCGGAGTTGTGCGAGCTCCGGAGACCACCAGTAGACCTGACGTTTAGGAGGAAGAGGCTTGGCTCGGGGCATCGCTGCATCACAGATCTTCGTCATGGCTTCGCCGAACCATTTCGCCACCTCCTCTACATCTATTGGATCCACGGGAATCGGGTTCCATGCTTGGACCTCAGCAGCAAGAACCAATGCCTCTCTGTCTAGGCGTTTTAGCGCCCATCTTGGGCCGTCACCTCGCAGGGACTGACTAATTGGGCCGCTCGGAGTACCTGGGAGTGCGGAGATCCTGAACTGTATGTAACGATGGTCGGATAGGGACTCTACGCTCTCAAGCACCTCCCAACCCTGAATACGACGGGCCAAGGCAGCATTAACAAATGTTACGTCGACAATGGAACCACCCTGTTGTCGCACACATGTGTTGATAGACCCCTGATTGACAACAACCAGGCCAGCCGCAACCGCCCATTCCTCTAGTTCCCGCCCACGTGCATCCGTTGCTGGTGATCCCCATGTGACAGACTTGGCATTAAAATCACCCGCAACAAGCACGGGACCCAGATTGCAGCGACCGATGACCGCTCCTACTTCTAATAAAAAGGCTTTAAATTCGGCCACACTTCTATTGGGCGAGAAATAAACACTGACCACTGTGATGCCACCGAGGAGCGCGGCCACGAATCCCTTCCCTTTTTCCACCTTTTCGAAAGGCGGTGAACCAGCAGCTGTTTGGGTAATTATCGCCGCCGTGTCATCGTGATCCCCAGCCCAATTGTCCCTTTGGGGGATATGGTAGGGCTCGGACAGGATAGCCACATGTACCGACCACTGCGCCATGCTCTGAAACAAGAGATCCTGAGCATCGAGGCAGTGGTTAAGATTCACCTGCACAAATTTTAACGCCATTATGTAATTTCCATTGGCGCTGCCTGCTCACCCTCGGCCGCATCAGTGGCGGGTTGGTGGACGGATTGCGAGGAGGCTCGGGAGCCATCGCCATTCTTCTTCCCCTTCTTGTTGATTTTGGAAGCAGCGCATGTCTTGCTCCCAATCGTGTGTCCTGCCGGTTTACTGGCCGCCGCGCAAACAGCGCAGTGCGGTGTGGCAGAGCACGTGGCCGCCTTATGGCCGGACTGGCCACAGCGGTAACACAGGTCGCTGCGGTCCTCTTGAGCCCGACACTGCGCGCGGACATGGCCCACTTCAAGGCAGCGGAAACAGCGCATAGGCTTTTTATCTAGCAGTTGGACCCTTGCCGATACCCATCCAACAAGCAGTCGGCCGCTGTCAGTCAACTTTTTGACCACCGTAATTGGGCAGCGGACCCAAATGGAACCCAGACCTGAGAAGTCCTGTCGGATTTCGCCGCACTTTATTTGGTCTAAGTGACACGCGCCCACTTTAACCACAGCTTCTCTCACGTCTTCAGGCGTGACAGAGTCATCCAGGCCTGAGATGCGGACTTCAGCGGTTTTTGTAGGCCTAGAGACTTGTACCACCTCATTATTTAATTTCTCCCTCAATTTATCGGCGAGAGCATCTGCTTTCTCGCCGCTGGTTGCACCGGGAACCTCAATGATGGTAGCCCCTGTGACTGCTCGTTTGAACCGGACTCCCTCGATCTGCAGTTCATTTAGGTCAATTTTGGACCTAGCCTCCTTAAGAAGGTCCCCATAGGTGGTTTTGTCTCCCTCAGCTTCCGGCTTCAGCGTGAGGACAATCGCCGATGAGCGTGGAGGACGCAGCTTACGGGCCTTCTTCTTCTTGGGAGCTGCTTGCTGCGTTGGAAGACCCGTTGCCTTTTTCTTAGTGCCCTTTTTAACCACCTTTATCCATGTCTCGTCCATGTTGGCCGGAGCAGGCGGTAATGGACGAGGCTCACGCGGTACTTCCGCAGGTTGAGCCTTCTTTCCCTTCTTCTTGCCCTTTTTTGTTGCCGCTTTCTTCCCCTCATTTCCAGTAGCAGAAGATGGTTGCAGAGTATTGGGTGCCTTCGATTTGTTTAGCCCGCTAGATCCAACGGTTGGTTGTATCGCCGGAGCTTCACGAGCTGTTGCAGCCTGCCTGTTGTCCACCTGAGATGCAGGTTGGGTCGTCTTTTTTGTTGTTTTGTCTGCGGCCAGCGGTGGCCGCACAGTCTTCGCTGGAAGGAGCCTATCTTCTAACGCTTCCAGACGGGCGTTCATCATTGCGCCCACTCTCGTCATCATCGTGCGCTCGGCTTCCTCTTGGGACACGCTAGTTGTCACAAGCGACTGCTGTGGGGCCGGGGTCAGCGGGGATGGTGCTGCTCTAACGAGTCGCAGCTCATTCCTTAACTCCTCTTGCTCCTTTTGGAGGTCTCCTATTTGCGTTTGCAGTCGAGCGACAGTCCGCTGCAGCATCTTGGTCTCCTCTGTGGTGGTGCGTTCAAGCATCACTTGGGCAAAGTCAGCGATAGCAGAGGCCGCTTCCTTTAACTTCCGCCGATAGGTACCTTTCAAGTTCTTGGACGTAGCAACCACTTGGTTTACTACGGCCACGCTGTCAAGGACTTGTGTATTTAGAGCCGACATAAGCTGGCTCTCTGCCTCCGTGCCATGCGCAAATCTGCGATCCGCTGTTGGCCGCATGCGGAAGGGGTGCAGGGCTGGTAGACCTCCTTGTGGTGCACCCTGGGAGGGGGAGGATAGCCGCTCAGTTGCGCGTTTGCTATTCTCCCTCTGCAAACTACCAGTCACAGTCGGCAATGGCAGTCGAGTTTTTCTCCTGCGCTGGCTTTAATGCCGTGTTTGTGTGCTCCAATGATCCTCAGGGCTATGCCGGACAGGGCCTCCCAAACCGGACAGGCCTGAGGAGAGGGGTCCCGATGTGCGGCTCCGCGTGTCCCTCTGAAACCAGCAGAGGGCACAGTGCGAGACGCCAGGTCCTCCCGGGACGGAGTCGGTGCTCCAAAACGAGCTGCCGTGGGCTGGCGCAGACCGCCTGGTGCGACGTTGTGGTTACGGCCACCGTCGGGCAACCCGTAACCCGCACTGAGCGGACCGGGGACCTGCCTCACTGAGAGGAAGGTCACGTGGAGTTAACCACTATAAAAAATCCCTAATCCTAAGGTGTGGCTGGCGTGCCGATAGGATGCATGGCTGGGAGGAGCCCAGTCACTAACGTCGCAGGAGGGGCATACCTCCCTAAAATAGCAAAAAATGAGTGGCAATAACGAGAATATACTACCCCAGGAGGTTCCAATCCTCGATGTCACCACAGAACGGGCAAGTGCCCGCGCTGTGGTGACATGCCGCCCACCGTATTCTGGGGGGGCAAACCACTCGCGAAGGATAAACGACGACTCTGGCAAATGTATAACGGACACCGATTTTGCATTACGGCTGCGCGGAGGGAGTGACTCTGAGGACAAGGAGCCTTTTCCGAGGCCCGGGCCCCCAGAGTCACACCCGATCCGAGATGCATCAGGGCGCTTTATAAACCATGCCGTCCCCGATGGCGAGGCCGGAGAGGAGCAGGCACCCGTGGTACCGCAAGAATATGTGCGGACCCCCACACCAATCCCCACGAGGGTGTTCTGTGGGAGGAGGGCTCGTGCCGCGGAGGCCATCCTCTCATCACCTGGGAGGGAGGAGTTCTTCTCCCCCACAAGGGTGGACATCCGTGACTTTCCCAGTGGGGGAGAATTCTTTTCCCCCCGAGAATCGGACGTCAGTGATTCCGAGGGCCCGGCGGGGACGAGCGCCCCGAAGGTGTATACAGAGGAGGCTACCGCGGCACCAGTGCGAGAGTGTCGGGTGTCGCTGGAGCGCCTCGACATAGTAGGTGCAAGTCCCCACGCGATTACAGCAGTCCGACCCCTTCGCTTGCCGGAGTCTGGATCTGAGTCCAGTTCCTTATCGTTTGGGCGCTTCTGGGTTGAGGAGGGTCAGAAAAGGAGGCGGTTAGAGCTCTCGGAGCCCAGCGATGAGGAGCTGGAGGCGAAAAAATCTGTCGAGAACCCTGAAACAAGGGTTAGTCCCAAAACTACTGGTAAATATGCGGGCTTGGGCAAGACCCGAGAAGCTTATACAGCGGCGAAGGAAAAACTCAGCCGGCTGGCGGCTGAAAATGCTGAGGTGGAGCTAGAAGATATGACCATCCGCATGTGGCGAGGTGGCCTAGGGGTTCATGGCGTTCGAATCCGGCCTTAACCACTGGAGGGCTTCGTCACTTTTTCTTTAATATATGACATCTATTACAGTTTTTAGATTTGAGGGTATTTAAATTTTCGGACTACCCAAAAGGCTGGTATAATACTAGTTATACCAGGCTGAACTTGAGTTTAATCATAGTTTAATTAATCTTTCAACATTACTCGTAACATATACATTAATTAAGATGATTTTTTTCTCTCTCATATTCTCGACACATTTTGTTCACCAGGTGATACGCTCGACGAAGCTGGATATGCATTGTGGGCTGAAGGCCAGCCAAACAATTTAAACGGTATACAGACAAGTGCTGCCATTGAGCGAGACGGCTTACTAAATGACGTACAACCAGAGGCCAAAGAATCATTCATCTGCGAGATTACCTTGTAACTAATATTATAATTTTCATACTATTTTGGGGTTGGAATAGGCCGAAGCGCTCTTCAGTTATTTAAAGAGCTATCTGAAATTATGGTCTACATTACTGGTGACCAGAGCTGGCAGCTTTTTTGCGCAACGTACCTGTATAGCACTACAGCGAGGAAATGTTGATTTAGTTTGTTAGTTTTAATTTAGTTATTAAGAAATAAATATATATTCTTTATTATGTGCTTGACTTTTTCATAGGTTGTTTATTTGCCTACTTTACAATAATGTAAGTAATAGAAATTATAAATCAAATAAAAAAAGGTAAGTCCAAAACGGGTCCAGCTAAGTAATTTATATTATATTCTAATATTATAAACATATTTATTATATCTTAGGAATTATAGAAATACATTTATTAAAAACGAACTTATCTGTAAAATAAAACTAAATTAAAACTAAAAACTAAAACTTACTTATTTAAGTAAAACGTAGAAATTTTAATGTATTTAATATTGTATAAAGAAATTTTTAAAATAAAGGATTAACACACCTAACAAACATAGGTACCTACCTAATCATTCTCTTTGAATTTTTTTAATATTTGAATGACACCACTCTTATTCTATAGGTACCTAATGATTAAAAGTAGGTAGGTATGTATAATTTATATACAATAAGTAAGTACATACGTAATTATCGTTTTTTTTTTCTATACACACTTAGATATTATTTTCTGTTACCATTTGTACAAAAAAAAATAGATATAACTCCGTAATAGATGGATACAGTCTAAGGAAAAAACGAGCCTCGAAAATCAAGTGAATTTGATTCTCGATCAGATGGCGCCACTACCTTTGGCCTACTCTCGTATAGATAGCGTTGACGGTTTTGTTTGTTATTTAACAATTTTAACGCATTTCAGTGAAAGAGACATGGGTCAAAATCATATAAATATAATAAATGCAAATAAAAAAATCATTTATCCGTATATAAATACATTTTTTGATATTTTTGTTTTTCGTTTTAAACGCGTGTCAATACATGTCAGTGAATTTACTGTGGTTACAAAATTTACTATGACAGTAGTACCGCTCTATCCTATTATATCCTCTTTGGTACAAATTTAATAAGATCTCAATTCAATCACTGTTCAATTATCTCACTCTAAACGCGTAAAAATACTTGCGATACGGTAAGTATTTCAATATAAATAATAAATTTCAATCTTAATTAGCGGTAATAACAATTTTATCAAATCTACTTAGTAATCAATTTGTATAAACAATTGCTTTAATTATCTTATAGATTAAATTATATTTAACAACATCAATTAATTTAGTACACAATCTGCCGACTAAATGACGTCATCATGCGAGCTGGATGAGCGCCATAGAAGCTAAAGCGTAATTTCGCGCGTACCCCCATCGCCTCCGTGGCGCAATTGGTTAGCGCGTTCGGCTGTTAACCGAAAGGTTGGTGGTTCAAGCCCACCCGGGGGCGTTACTTTTTGTATTTTTAATTTTCATAATTATTCGTGTAGAAACGAAATATCATTAATATAATAATAATTTTTATGTCGTTTTACAATCTTATAAAAAGAAGACGTGTAGTGTAGTGGGGCCGCTCTGGCGCGTTATATAGTTCCTTATTTTCGTCGCTTTTAGTTCCCCCACCACGCACTTTTGCACATCACTATGTATTAAATCACATTTACAAACGGGTCTTTCGCGAATTTACCCTGTTTCGAAACGTCCGTAAATAAAGGTAACAAAATAAATTCGCGATAGACCCGTTTGTAAATGTGATTTAATATGTGTTCAAACCGCGAAAGTTTAAAATGTTATATCACTATGTATGACTAAGTTTTAAACTGGTCAGAATCCTACTTTTGCTTGCATAAAGTTATGGCAACAAAATTTTGACATGGACAAAGGGTCAAAATTATGTGGACAAGACTAAGGGGTTAACCAGTAAGGTAGTCAATTCAATTTAATTCAATAATCGTTTATTTCAAATAACAAAGATTTATAATACTTACATGGTAGCGTATACATATTTTTGGCCTTTTATCCATATCGATATATTATCTTATCATAGAATTGTGTATCCACGTCACGACATCATAGTTTTTAATAATAGAGATTAATATTTTGGTACCTTTACCCCGCGGCCATTCACAACTTTAAAAACCGGACCCAGTATATGTGACCTCCTATTACCTACAATTAGTATAAATCAAGGGGTCAAATTATACTTGGGGCTACTTTACACCGTAAATTGTAACCCCACCCTGATTGATAGCATGTCATATTTTAAAAGCATTCCACACGCGTACATAAATCACGCAATTACCCACATTTATTTAGTTGGTTAAAATTTTTGGGTGTAAAAAATGAAACGGGGTGAATGTAGCTTTTAGGCGGGGCGTTTGTCAGCATCCATCATGTGGGTACTGAATTAGTAGATTATGGAATAATTTAATAATTGCTGGTATTTTTGTGATGGAATTTTTTGAGAGATAACAGAGGTCTTAAGGAAAAAAAAACAGATTACTATACACATTCCCAAAAATATGTATACATGACTTACAACTAGGGAACAAATCAAATTACAAATTACTTATTGCGTTTTTTAGGGTTCCGTACCCAAAGGGTAAAAACGGGACCCTATTACTAAGACTTCCCTGTCTGTCTGTCTGTCCGTCTGTCTGTCTGTCTGTATGTCTGTCTGTCTGTCTGTCTATCTATCTGTCTGTCTGTCTGTCTGTCTGTCTGTCTGTCTGTCTGTCCGTCTGTCACCAGGCTGTACCTCATGAACCGTGATAGCTAGACAGTTTAAATTTTTACTGATGATGTATTTCTGTTGCCGCCATAACAACAAATACTAAAAACAGAATAAAATAAATATTTAAGAGGGTCTCCCATACAACAAACGTGATTTTTTTTGCCGTTTTTTGCGTAATGGTAAGGAACCCTACGTGCGCGAGTCCGACTCGCACTTGGCCGGTTTTTTCTAATAGTCACACTACTATGATTATATTATATCATCATATTCAGTTTTTACAAGAGTTAAAGTAGTAGTTAAAAGTAGTAGGTAGTTATTAAATAGTCCCAAATCCCAACTAAAGTGTAATTTTAAAAGCAAAAAAAAATAAAACAACACATTTTAATGACATTAAGTATATGGAAATAAAAATTATGTTCAAAGTAGTCACACAAATCTCTGTTTTGACATTTTGCTAGGACGTCAGTTAGCCGCGACCACGACCAGTGAAACCTGTGTCGAAACGTCGGTAAATATTATTATTATTCAGAGCCCACTGTGTCCCACTGCTGGGCAAAGGCCTCCCCCCTCTTTTTCCACTCGTCTCTGTTTAATGCATATCTGGCCAGCCTGTCAAGAAGGAGTCCAAGTTATCCCGCCATCGCCGACGTGGTCTGCCGGATCCCCGGTTAGACTCGTGGGGCTCCCACTCCGTGGTTAACTTGGCCCACAAGTCATCCGGCATTCGGCAGACATGACCAGCCCAGTCCCATTTCAACTAAACAAAATAAATTCGCGATAGACCCGTTTCTAAATGTGATTTAATATGTGTTCAAACCGCGAAAGTTTTAAATGTTATATGTTAACGCCTCGTCTTTGTTCGGGCATCTTCGGGAGCCGTCGCCGACGCAATGCATGGTGCGGGGCGCGGGGCAGCGGGGCCGGCATCGGCCATTCTCTCAGCAATCTTGCGACGGACGGTCAAGCCCGTCCGCTTACAGTGATAACTTAACACCTCTGTATCACAAAGTTTATTATACGTGAATGTATTGGACTATGAGTGTCATTTAACTCACCTCATCCACGACCCCAAGATCTTCTCGTCCACCCCTACATGCGTGGACACGTGTTCAAAGTCTTTGTAGCTAATTAAGTAACGGTCCAAAAAGGTTACAAATGAAACACTTTTTACGTTCCCCTTTAAAAAATATCCAAAGCAAACATTTAAATTAACGAGACGTTTAAAATGAACCCCAATTAATAATCGAGCTACCGAATTTCTGTCCCGCTTTTTACTACGACATGAAAAGGGATGACAGATGAAAAATTCGAAACTAATTAAACCTCCTGTGGATATCCTTTTAATTATTAATATCGTTATCGGGTTTTTTCCTCTTTATTAATTGTTATGAGGATAATGTTGATGGTTGTGTTGTTAGTTTAATTTGTTTTTGGAGTAACTTCTGAAATCTCAATCTTTATTAGTAATTTATGTTTATGGGTTTAGATGCTTCGGAAGTAGTTGATGTTTAATTTAACCAGGTATATTTTGATCTAAGATATTACAGATATATAATAAATATACACACGAAAAAACTTGATTAAACAACATTTGGTGCATCATCTCATGTCACTTCTCGATATGGTCCCGTCCAGTGTTGGCCGAACGTTAATTGCAATTAACCAGTACAAATTGACTTAACGGACGGTTACAGTTTACGGTTCAATTTGTACTGGTTAATGGCTAATTGCATTAACGTTTCGGCCAACACTGTGGTCCCGTCTCATGGGTCAAACTCACACTAAATAAAAGCCGGCCAAGTGCGAGTTGGACTCACGCACCGAGGGTTCCGTACTTTTTAGTATTTGTTGTTATAGCGGCAACAGAAATACATCGTCTGTGAAAATTTCAACTGTCTAGCTATCACGGTTCATGAGATAGTCTGGTGACAGACAGACGGACAGCGGAGTCTTAGTAATGGGGTCCCGTTTTTACCCTTTGGGTACGGAACCCTAAAAACCAATATTTTATCATCACTTCTTCTGTCTGTACCTAATAGATTGACTAATTTTAAATCTATAAGTAATAACTATTATGTTTTCAGAAAATTATGACCAAGGCCTGACTTACCTATATCGGATAATTTAGTTATTATTAATTATTTACAATTAACTTGTGCTATGTTATTAAATATTTTTAATCATAGCAAAGGAACATTTTTACATAGTAGTTAAGTACGCTTATCGCTCATATCGCATCATTAGATAATTTATCATTTTATCATCATCTAAAGTAGAAAATATTTCTAAATAACACCCTGTATGTTCTTTAATTTTACGAGTATTTATGTTCTAAACATAAAACAAAAGGCCCCCAACACGGAGCATCTGCGGATCTGCGGTGACCTGGAATGTCCCAAAGACAGGTGGTCGGGAACCGCGGTCAGAGTTCGGTAAAAAACGCCATCTGTTGGCGACGAGTGCGAATTTATAGCGTTTTGTGCCTAAGAGAACTTGCTATCAGCTTGCTATAGATAAATAAGTAAGCGTAGAAGCTCATTCCATGCATGAAAGGTAGGTACTTATTATTAATAAGTTTTAAACTCCCAAACTTTAAACTTATTGAGGTTTAATCTTTAAATTAATAAGATTTCGCAATAAATGACATTAGTCACTAGTAGGTATTTCTTGTTTAAGTTAGCATAGTTTACTTTTGAATAGATCTGGTTCTTAACTGTAATAGATGTCATATATTAATGAAAAGGTGACGAAAGCCCTTCAGTGGTGAAGGCCGGATTCGAACCGGCGTCTTTTGCTATCGCGGCTTACGCCATGAAACCCTAGGCCACCTCGCCACGGCGGAACCCGTCCCAATTTCTCAAGTATATGCCATCTTAGTAAGACTAGGCGTCTTTGACCAGCTCTAAGGGCAAGCAGTGCGCGCTTGCACCTCCTATACGAATTCCTTACGGAATTACGATATATCGAGAGAGACTGGTGCTGCCATCTATGAATAACTTTGGGAACAAATCAAATTATTTTGTTAAATATGTACATTTTAGTGGTGTGACTACTTAAAGACACAGATCAAAATATTTAATAAAATATTTTGATTTGTTTCCAAAGCTGTTGATCTGGTTCTTAGCTGTAATGTTACATTGTATAATATAATAATAATAAGTAATTCAGCCTATATACGTCCCACTGCTGGGCACAGGCCTTATCTCACTCGCGTCGCGAGAGGGCTTGGGCTATAGTCCCCACTCTGGCCCAATGCGGATTGGAGACTTCACATACCTACAACTTTAAATTTTTTCGCAGATGTATGCAGGTTTCCTCACGATGTTTTCCTTCACCTAAAAGCAAGTGGTAAATATCAATTGATATTCCGTACACATGTTTCGAAAAACTCATTGGTACGAGCCAAGATTTGAACCCGCGACCTCCGGATTGAAAGCCGGACGTCATATCCACTCGGCCACCACCGCTTAATAATGTATTAAAATTGAGTAGGACTTGGGATTAGGCTTTTAAAATTATTGATTATAAAATGGAGTGGAAACAGAACTAGGTCCATGAGATCCCAGCGCACACAAGTTTTTGCAGAAATCTCGAAGCGTCTATTTGACGTAACTGGCGACCGAAGAGCTGGCGGTTTCCTCGCACAACGTTAGCATTGCGATACAACGAGGAAATGCCGCCAGCATCCTTGATACAATGCCTCAAGGGCTTATTTTAGAAGGAAGAGAGTAGCGTCTCTGCTGAACAGAGTGCGCGGCAGCTCCAACACCATCCTGAGCATGTTCGCTGAACGCGCGGACAGCCCCATGACTAAACACTGGGTACAAATCATCACTGGCCAAACAAAGTGATGATTTTTACCTAGTGTCGATTCGTAATTTATTTAGTAAGTAATTAATTAATGTACATATATATATAAAGCATGTTAGTAGGGTTAATAATGATAGGGTTAATATTGTATAATTTTAATTTTGAATTTTTATTAATGTTATTTTATATTTTTCATTTTTTATTTTCTATTTTTCTTTTTGTAATTTTTGTAATGTGCATAAATATGGGTATGTAAGACCTGAAATAAATGATTTTTATTTTATTTATTATTTTATTTATTTAAGCTAGTTATTAATTTGGTTTAGTATTTGTTCGTTTACTGTAGTACATCTGTATCTATTATGTAAATAAAAGATTTCTCCCATTAAAAAAGATGTAAATTCAAATGTTTGTGGTACAATGCAGACAAGCATCAATAAATAATTCAATACACAATACACAGCAGGTTCTAATGCAATTAAAAATAAGGCCAATCGGACAAATCAAACATCGAAATCAATTCAGAACCCGTTAAATGAATAACGTATTCAGACTACAATTTACTGTTTTGTAAATACAAATATAATTAACTGTAACAATAAAACAGAAATAGTCAATATTCGAAAATAGTTTAAACAAAAAGAACCATACAAAATTTACATCATTTCCATTTAGCCGTATAATCCGCTAACATTTATTTGCGTTTGAACTTTGTGCGCTTTCGATAAGGTATATATTCTATTATCTAACGTTTTGAGATAAGAGTTTTGGTGAGTAATATGTAGATTTATTTGTAATGTTAACGAAGCATTCAAAATAATTAAATTCGAATGTGTGTAACGAGTGCTTCGTTTATTTTTTGAATATTTTTATCAAGCCAATCGCGGGGGCGCGATTCAGCATCGTTTTTAAAAAGTCATGATATCGCCTGATAACTGACAAGCGCGTAAATGCGAGCACGAAAATATTAACGATCTTTTTTCCTACGTCCAGTTGTCCTAAGTTTAAAATGCATAAAAAGCGATATTTCTAACGACATTCGTCCTACGTTTGGCTGACCTTAGTTTAAAGAGACTAACGTACGAAACCATGGTCTCACCGCACTGTTTCTTTTCAAAAGGCATTTCCTTCACAACTTAACTAGACGGAGCTCCGCTTCGCGGGGCTCCTATTTCTGGGCGGTTTGCCCTTTGGGCATCTGTACTATATCTACCGGCACACTAAATCAGTAGGTAGGTAGGTTAGGTTCGTTAGGTAGCTTCAGATGCCCGAAGGGCAAACTGCCCAAAAATCCCCCAGCCCAGGGTAAGCAGTTAATGTTCTCAGAAATATTGAGTTTCCAAGTACTGTCATTAGGCTTTCTATACGTAGCTATTTTGAGAACTAGACATATTGACTCAAAGTATTGTCATTAGGCTTTTTTTAACGTAGCAATTTTGAACACTAGACATATTGACTTTCAAAGTATTGTCATTAGGCATTTTGTACAAAGGAATAATGATTTTCGAAAATGAGATCGTTTCGTTCAAAAGTGTACGAGTATTAGGACACGCATCTTTAGGAGTTTTGTACATTAGACATTTTGATTTTCGATGTTCTGTCTTTAGGAATTTCGTAATTAGGATATTTGATTTTAAAAATTATGCTACATAACCGTTTAAAGTAACCTCTCTTCTTCTTCTTCTTCGTCGTTCCCTCATGACTGAGGGTCGTGACCAAGAACTATATCCCTCCATTTAACGCGATCAAGGGCTATGTGGGCTGCCCTCTGCATGGAACCACATGCTTGTCTAATGGAATCCGACCATCTTGCCGGGGCTCTTCCTCTAGCGCGCTTGCCTTCAACATGCCCCAGTATGATGTCACGTTCGAGGCTGTGGTGTGGCGATCGCATTATGTGCCCAGAGAATCTGAGAGCCCTAAAGTGGTTAGTTCTTACAAAAACACGAATATAAAAAAGCAAAACATACAGACACAGGTACTGGTACCTAATACTCTACTTAAAGAACTTAGCAAAAAGCTCGTCGACGCAACCGGTGACCAGAGAGCTGGCGGCTTTCTCTCGCAGCGCATAAGTATTGCCATTCAGCGAGGGAATGCTGCCAGCATCTTTGGCACAATGCCGCGGGGGCCTTATTTAGATGTTTTTTAATTAAGAGTAGTTTTGTTTTTTAATTTTTTATTTATTTATAAGTTGTTATTCTTAGTTACTTTTAGTTTTACTTTTAATTGAATAATAATAAAAATATTATGCTGTTTACTGGCTCGCACCAAAAGAGTTATTCAACGACTGCAAAATGCCTGCGCACGTTTTTGCTTCCCGATACCACCTCGGTCGCACATAAGCCCAGCCCGGTAACCGTAGCCAACCGTAGCCGCTTCATGCTCGCTCGTCGCATGCATATTTTAAGGACTGTATCGTTTATTATGGGTACAGATAAATACTTAAACATATAGGTATCTCATGAAATAAAACTATGAAAACGGATTATATCGCGTATATTGAATTTATAATACATCACCTAACCGGGGATGTATTATAAATTCAATATACGCGATATAATCCGTTTTCATAGTTTTATTTCATGAGTAACTATCGCGGTAACCGAAGACAATATTATATAGGTATCTGTATATGTGTGTGATAGATAACGTGATAAAAAATTAATTTAAGGCCATGTCACGACCGGTCAATAAAACAAATCGAATATGCTTTAGGGCCCATGTTAGCGATAGCGAAGCAATATGGTCAGAGTGCTTTTCAATTAAATTTGAATAACTAACGCGGTTATAACACTGATGTGGGTCAGCACTCCACTCGGGTGTGTGAGCGAGACAGGTATTGAAATGTACTGTTTTCTTGTTCAGTGATAGCTCACGTGTTTTTTCTGTACTACCTACTCGTATCATCAATTCACCATTTTTACGCCCGTCATTTTAATCCAAATCTAAGGGGCCCACTGACTATCAGTCCGCCGGAGGATATCGGCCTGTCAGTTAGTCAGAACAAAAATTTGACACTGATTTAAACTTTCACGATTTTTACTCATTATTATTCAACGTCGAAACGTCGGAGGTAAATTTAAAACTTATTTTACGCGATTAAGCCCCGTCGTTGTTGAATAATAAAAATTTGACAGTTCCGAACAATTGACAGGCCGATATCGTCCGGCGCATGGAGACTGTATAAAGGAGCCAAATCTCTATGTATGAAAAGTGTCCATAAAAAACAGTAATTAGGCGGCGCCACCATACACCGAAATACTACCAAAAACAACCTACGTAATTTGGTCGGGTTATTTGTTGCCTCATATGGTTCATGTTATACTCATGTCCCAGAGCCTAACTAGCGCCACCGGAGAGATTAGGAACTATTATTTAAAGCTTAATGCGGTCACTTTTACAACAATTCTGCCATAAGAGATTGCGATCCTTTCTATACCATCCATCGTCCGGCGGACTGATAGTCAGTGGGCCCCTTGTATTATATAGGAATTAAGAATATCACCAGAAGTGAAACATTTTGTGATACTACAACATGTTTAATCTAAAACTACCTTTTAAAATCTATTAATAACAACAAACATTTTTTACACACTCAAAATGTATACTTAAAAGGGTGCCGTAATGGCGCTCATGCACATGTCACACATTAATTCACATACTTTCCAAACCTCGTATCTATGTGTTCTACGTCAACGCAATTTGAATTTTATTTTTCTATTAATAACGTTCAAAACTTGAATGAAATGTACAGACATGTAAGGGTTATTATAGTTAGAGATACAGGATGGCCGTAAATTATTATAAAGGACCGCTGTTTTGCTACTTACTCGCTTTTAAATTAATATTTAAGTCGTTTGGATAGTTTTACATTTTACACCTGGTTTCATGTTTTAGTTTGACACTTTTCACAATTTAAATTGACAACTTCTAGAGTATCACTAAATGTTTAACCAATGATTATATAATAAGATAGAGCTGTACTGTCATAGTAAATTATGTAACCACTGTAAATTCACTGCCATCTATCGACACACTTTAAAACTAAAAATGAAGATTTATAAAAATACGTTAAAATGTATTCAAATATGGATAAATGATTTTTTTATTAGCATTAATAATTTTTATATGATTTTGACCCATGTTCTTTCACTGGTATGCGTTAAAATTGTTAATTAACAAACGAAACCGTCAACGCCATCTATACGAGAGTAGGCCAAAGGTAGTGGCGCCCTCTTATCGAGAATCAACTGAGATCGAGAAAAAATCAAAGAGAGATTTTCGAGGCACGTTTTTTCCTTAAACTGTATCCATCTATTACGGAGTTATATCTATCTTTGGTATCACTAAATGTTTAACTAACAGATAGACAGTACCACGGGTAACACTATTACAATAAAAGCGTAATTTCATCATATGTCCTAAAAAAAATCTTCCCCTCAGTTACGGAAAAAAATACATAAAAAATCGACAAGATAAAAATCTTTTTTTAAATGGGCCCATCTAACTACTACTAACGCCATCTATTGAACCAACGTCGCAACTAGCAAAGCTTTGCCCCCGTACGCACCGTTGCAGACTGAATGCAATGGATAAAGCCTGTCACAGACGGAGCGATAATATATCGGCAGATACCGTAAGATACGGCATCTTACGATATCTTTTACGTACTATTTGTCAGAGTCCACACACGAAGCCGTAATATAACATATATTTTGGTATCTTATACGATGTCTTATCGAAAGGCATCTCAAGATACCTTAACGCAGCGTACTACGTAGGCGAACAACACGCGAACGCGAAGCGAAGCGATGCGGCGCGGGGTGAATCTATCCTTTGATACCTATAGAAGTGTCCTACGTGGGCGATCTCTGCGAACGCCGTGGGCCCGCCGCGCCGCGCCGCGCCGGCTTCGCGTTCGCGAGTTGTTCGCTTACGTAAGACGCTGCGTAAGATGTTATACGAGTAGCTCGGTATATTACAATATATTTTGGTATATTTCATCTCTCTCACAACGTAGGTGCTAGACAGAGAGCGATATATATATTGGTATCGTTGGCGTGTTTGGTGCTTAGCGATACTCTGTGATATCTGTCGGTATCTATTAGATTATTTTAAAACGGGTCACTCACGTATTATTAAGTCGAATAGCTCGACATGCTTCGGTCCAATTTACGAGGACCGTCTTCACGGAGCCACGAAACGAAGACGGTCCTCGTAAATTGGATCGAAACATGTCGAGCTATTCGACTTAATAATACGTGAGTAACCCGTTTTAAAATAATCTAATATGTTTGAGTCTCATGGGAGTTTTATAGTCTGTCGGTATCTGTCGGTATCTTACGGTATCTGCCGATATCGCTCCGTCTGTGACGGGCTTAACAATTTACCAGATAAATTTATTTAAGATTTAACCCGTACACAGAAAGATAAAGGATTTCCAAGCATCTTGAGAAGCCTACTTGTTGTTTTAGCCATAATTCATTAAAAATCGCTTAAATCACTGCTGCTATTAGACTAATTGGTAGGTAGGATGTGTAGTCATTAGGAAGCTGCGGGCAATAATTACATATGAATGGAACGTAATTCAAAAAATTTTGATATAAAAGGTTTTTTATACGTGATTTATGGATGTACATTGACTGAGATTCTTCTTAAAGAATCTCAGTGAAAAAATCTTAAAATAAACGTTGCTCAAATATCTTCACAACCTTTTTAACTATTTACTCCTTTATTTGTCATTGCCAATACATATCCAATTAATATTAAATATTTATTTATTTTTAACTTGATGATTCTGATGATCTTCAGACAACGGTGAAACTCCCTTGTTGATTTTATCATCATCATCATCATCATCATCATGTCAGCCGATAGACGTCCACTGCTGGACATAGGCCTCCCCCAAGTACCTTGGGGGGGATTGCCGTAGTCGCCACGCTTGGCAGGCGGGTTGGCGACCGCAGTTTGATAGAGGTAGTTCTCGGAGGACGCTGCTGCCCATCCACCGGATTTTCCTTAAGTCGCCTCTTACGACACCCATGGAAAGAGAGGGGGGGGTGGTGCTATTCTTACCCGGCACCACACGGGCTTGTAGATTTTGTCAGGTTTAATTTAAAAATATTTTGAATACTACTAACTTAGGGATGACTCACGTTAGACCGGGCCGTATCCGGGCCGGACCTTCCGGCGCTTACTTTTCTATGACATGACAGGTGATCATGTGGTGCTTTCCATAGAAAACGAAGCGCCGGAAGCTCCGGCCCGGACACGGCCCGGTCTAACGTGTCATTCTTTACCCGGATGATCGCCGGAACAATATTTAAGTCTCAGAGCTGTGTCAACAATATACTTCCACATATTAGATCAAGAACAAAAGATAAGCCACATTGGGTTTCACGAAGGCATTCTTATAAAAACATACGCAAAATCAACACAATCTGTTCAACAACATTTTTTCAACAACACGTAAACAACATAAAAGTGAGATATTAATAATTTACTAACCTCTCCCAATACTCACCCATGCGTTAAATATTGGTCTACCAAAACCCCGTAATTATTCCAAACGGGCAAATAAACGGTCAAATATACCCATAATATATTTTCCATAATCCACGTTGAAGGAAGTTCAGTCTTGTTTGTTCGTAACGTAGATTGCTTTTTGTTTGTAGTGTATTGTCCAAAAATGGGTGCTGTTGAATGGACAATACATGGGCGCCGAGAACTGTTCGAATATTAAAAATCATTCGAGCATTATTGAATTGCTCTTTGCTATTAATTTAGGGTGTGGCGGCAGTGATGGCGGTGCGATAAGCGAATACACTGTCACAGAATAAGTAATAGTATTATCATACAGAACGGCCACGCACCGCCCCGCCCCGACTCGAATTAACTCGCCCCGCTACAGCAGATTGACGGCCGTTTGCCGGCCGCCCAGTACTGTTTTTAAGCAACTCACACTATGACGCATGCCGCGTGTACAGACGTGCCGTTCACACATAGAACGCAAGTGATTTTTGATGTATAGCGTATCCGCCCTGTGACACTGTTCCCACTTCGTAGGGTACTGTTTAATTCGCGTCAACCTAGGACCTAGGCTACACAATATTCTAATGTTATTTCATCATTAGTCTATAATATTTTTCACTGCCGAGCACGGGCAGGACATACGATCTTTCTAGGCAAAGGTGAAATCACGCCACTGCGACTCCGATCTAAAAATTAATTTTGTCTTCTAGCCGCCCAGAGGGCCTAAAAAAAGAGGTCAGGTACGTATGGAGAACAAGACATTGCCCAAAGCAGTTTTAGTCAGAACTCTCTTAAGAAAAGCGGGAGCAAGAGGGCCAGTACCTGCGACATAGCCTCTTAAACGCTCGCGATACCGACTGACAGCTTTCAAGGACATTGCGCGACAAAAATCGGAATGGCGTTATATGTAGTGTTCATGAGAAAATCGATCGATTAAAGCAGCAGCAGCTGGAAGACCTAGATGTAAGCGACATATCCGCAAGACGTGACTTAAGCCCTCGTATACCCTCAACTCGACTAGACTAGTCCACTGCGCAATGTGTGACCGCATTTTCAAACTAAGTTTGGTTTTGCGAGTGACATTGGTCAGACAAGAACTGTTGGTGGAGTCGCCATTGCCGGATCCGGCAAGGAAGATAATGATGATGCATAAGGAACCTGCCAGCGCCTCGGTCACCAGTGAAGTCTACCAGTTTTGTTTCAATAGCAATGAAAATCGTTTTGCTTTGGTTCAATTAATTTACAGTTTTATTATTAGATTTAGTTTTTAAGTTTTATAGATTAGTTATTTAATTCTGTTTTATTTATAGGTATATTAAGTATGTAAGTACCTACATAAATATTCTTTTATTTAGAAATGTAACATTTAGGTAATGAAAATATATTTCCAGAATATTGTACACCGTAAATACGGTAGACTGTGGAAAAGGACTTAAATTATCACCATTAACATCTTTTATATTTCTACCTGTGGTCTGACAATAAATGATATCATTTCATTTCATTTCATTTTACATACAGTCACATTCGTAACCGCTGGAACTGGGCCGCAACCCGCGCATGTTATTGTGAAGTACGTGGAGTGGTTCCGTTCAAAATGATAATGGTTTTTAACGGCATTGTAGATTTTTGCAAATTGTTATGTGGGCTGAAATCTCTCAATTATTTAACAGCTTATTTCACTATAAATTTATATTTGCCTGCATTACTTTATGTGTACAAATGTATAACCGTTTTTAGGGTTTCGTACCCAAAGTCCCAAAGGGTAAAAACGGAACCCTATTACTAAGACTCTGCTGTCCGTCCGTCCGTCCGTCTGTCTGTCTGTCTGTCCGTCTGTCACCAGGCTGTATCTCATGAACCGTGATAGCGAGACAGTTGAAATTTTCACAGATTATATTTCTGTTGCCGCTATAACAACAAATACTAAAAACAGAATAAAATAAATATTTAAATGGGGAGTGGGGCCTATACAACAAACGTGATTTTTTTGCCGTTTTTCGCGTCATGGAACCCTTCGTGCGCGACTTGCACTTGGCCGGTTTTTTTAAATGATATAGAATTTTCTTTTCGCTTCCCTGTAATGCAGACCCAACAGAATCAGAGCCCGATTCAGATATAACAACTTGTCACGGTTTTGATTTTTTTTATATTATAGAATAGAATAGAAATAATTTATTCGTTAGCACACACAAATAGAAAATTATACAAAACAGAGAAACATAAAAAAGAAAAAGTGCCACGAAATGGTCTCACCTCAGCATGTTGCTGGCGACTTCCAGCGCTGATCTTCCGGTGAGACCATCCGGTGAAACAATCACGACAGGTAACAAAAAAAACAACAAAATTAATATATAACATACAAAAGATAAAGACAGTGATAAGTTAAAAATAATACATATTACAATAAACGGTATACGACCTTGAATATCGCTCACGCTGATTGGTGCAGGCGAAATGAACTGAAAAGTTCGTATAAAAAACCAGTTCGAAACAAGTTGTTGTCTAAATCAGGCTCTTGAACCATTCCTGAGTACTCTTACAAATAAAAAGGAAAGTTACGTCAAAGTAGGCCTAATTTTTGATATTTTATTTAATCTTAATTATTTCAGTCACGTGGTTCGCGAGTCTCGGAAGAGAGTACCAGGCGGAGTTTATTATTATACCATGGACAAATTATAAGCAGACTTCCAGCTTAGCCGTAGAAGGTGATCGGTGTTAAGCCTTTGGCCGCTCTACTTTGGAAATAATGCAATTAAATATTTCCACTAGCTATATTTTCCAAGGCTTGAAGTTTGCAAAGGAATTCTTTGCAATAGTTTGTGAGCTCGTTAGCGTCCACCCTATTTATGCTTTAAATATAAGGATCAAAGTAATGGACTTAAAATCTAAAGGACTGCAATTAGTTAGAAAATGTAACGATAGGTGACAACGTAATTATTAGTTCACAACAAGGGGGCTAAGTTATTTATCTCCTCGTGAATGATTAAACAATTAAACCACGAGCCTAGCGTGTGGTTCAAAAAGGGAAATGAGCGTTGCGAGGGTTTAAGGCACGACGGTTAAACAAACTTTGCTATCGAGTGGCGCATTTTTTTTACCAGTTGGGCAACCGACCCTAAGACTATTTAAAATAACTTTCACATTTTGTTCTGTCAAAGTTATTTTGACTTGTTTATTTTTCACCAAGAATAAAGAATTCAGAGGTGATGACAGTTAAAAAAAACAGCTAGCTTAATATTAAATCTATATAATGTATTTCATACTTAATCAAATATAATTCGGCGATTGTATATCATTGTTATCCATATCTTGCCTTCTTATTTTCATTAATAGTCTTGTTACAGTTACAGTTATCCGGCAATTTCTTATTGTTTTTAAATTGACAGAACATACTTTTTGCAGTTTTCTGTATCCAGTCGAAGAAGTAAGTGGCGTTGACAGTAAAAAAAATAGCTAGCTTAAGATTAAATCTATATAATGTATTTCATACTTAATCAAATATAATTCGGCGATTGTATATCATTGTTATCCATATCTTGCCTTCTTATTTTCATTAATAGTCTTGTTACAGTTACAGTTATCCGGCAATTTCTTATTGTTTTTAAATTGACAGAACATACTTTTTGCAGTTTTCTGTATCCAGTCGAAGAAGTAAGTGGCGTTGACAGTAAAAAAAATAGCTAGCTTAAGATTAAATCTATATAATGTATTTCATACTTAATCAAATATAATTCGGCGATTGTATATCATTGTTATCCATATCTTGCCTTCTTATTTTCATTAATAGTCTTGTTACAGTTACAGTTATCCGGCAATTTCTTATTGTTTTTAAATTGACAGAACATACTTTTTGCAGTTTTCTGTATCCAGTCGTAGAAGTAAGTGGCGTTGACAGTAAAAAAAATAGCTAGCTTAAGATTAAATCTATATAATGTATTTCATACTTAATCAAATATAATTCGGCGATTGTATATCATTGTTATCCATATCTTGCCTTCTTATTTTCATTAATAGTCTTGTTACAGTTACAGTTATCCGGCAATTTCTTATTGTTTTTAAATTGACAGAACATACTTTTTGCAGTTTTCTGTATCCAGTCGTAGAAGTAAGTGGCGTTGACAGTAAAAAAAATAGCTAGCTTAAGATTAAATCTATATAATGTATTTCATACTTAATCAAATATAATTCGGCGATTGTATATCATTGTTATCCATATCTTGCCTTCTTATTTTCATTAATAGTCTTGTTACAGTTACAGTAATCCGGCAATTTCTTATTGTTTTTAAATTGACAGAACATACTTTTTGCAGTTTTCTGTATCCAGTCGTAGAAGTAAGTGGCGTTGACAGTAAAAAAATAGCTAGCTTAAGATTAAATCTATATACTCTATAATACTCTATATACTTAATGAAATATAATTCGGCGAGTGTATATCATTGTTATCCATATCTTGCCTTCTTATTTTCATTAATAGTCTTGTTGCAGTTACAATCACAGTTACAAATACAGTTATCCGGAAATTTCTCATTGTTTTTAAATTGACAGAACATACTTTTTGCAGTTTTCTTTATCCAGTCGTAGAAGTAAGTGGCGTTGGTGTAAATAAGAGTTGTATTGGAAAAGTTCCTTTTGAAAAAGGATGCGATACCAATCTGTACATGTTTGTTAATCACAAGCGCGCTGCCGGAGTCACCTCTGCAATGTAGAGAAAAAATCATTGATATATCTAAAGACGGGGCCTTACGGGCTCTAGTTCAGTGGTGTCACTCACGAATTTGAGCCAATGGTGCAGTCTAACGCAATTAGTTGCGACCAATCACGCTCGTGATACGAACTCATCAACCAATCGCGTTATGGCGTTAGAGTGCACGATTGTACTGGCCCCGTTGTACTGGCCCATTCTTATTGCCCGTAAGACACTTTTCGTCGGGTAGTCACACAAATCTCTGTTTTGACATTTTGCTGGGACGTCAGTTAGCCGCGACCACGACCAGTGGAAACGTCGGTAAATAAAGGTAACAAAATAAATTCGCGATAGACCCGATAAATGTGATTTAATAAGCATAGAGTGCTCATTCCATATATCAGTTTTCTTACCAAAACGCTTATTATTTTCGTAGTCGACATCTAGCTTCAAGTAGCGGATTTATCAGTACTGCTACTTGACAATAGATGTCGCGACGAACGAAAAGTCTAATGCTCAACAATTTTCAGCTCATATTATAATCGGATTAACCGGAACTCTATTTTCAACTCCTTCTGCTTGTAATAACAGTTGTAAATTGTTGATCAATACTCTTTTCGTCAGTCGCGACACTCGTGACATCTAGTGTCAATTAGCGGTACGAATGTCGACTACGAAAATAATAAGCGTTTTGGTAAGAAAACTGATGCATGGAGTGAGCGCTATGCTTAATACTTATTTCTTTTTAGTATCAGCCCTTTTCTAAAATGATGTAAGGCATTTTTTGGCATAATTGCGTAGGGGTTTTTTTTAAATTTAATAGTTAGATAAGATAAGATAATTATTTATTTGCTTAAACATGGTAATTTTAAGTTCACATAAGTTCACATAGTTATTCCTTAGAAGTTAAAAAAACAGCATGATGATAATGTCTCAGAGATTATTGTGTCGTAGGTGCCTACTTATATTCTACGTAAAATCTCATTTTTAACCACCGGCGCAAAAAGGGATGATACTTACCTATAATAAATTACACCGTTATATGTGTGTGTTTGTCTGCCTATGTGTCTGCCTGTGGCACCCGTGGTGGCACCGTATAGCTCTCAAACGGTTTAACCGATTTGGATGCGTTTTATTTATTTGAAAGCAAGAATTTTAGCGGCTGTTCTTAGACATGTTTTATCAAAATAATAATATATCTGTTTCAATGTGTTGGAGGTTTTTAACTTTTATGTTATGTATGGCGCCTACCCTTGAGGATGACTCCCATCCGGATTGTATTCACAGATGGTCCCGGGGGGTATTCCTGGCAGTTTCTATGTTATGTATTGGAGCCTACCATTGCGGATGACTCCCATCCGGATTGTATCCACAGATGGTCCCGGGGGGTATTTCTGGCAGTTTTTATGCTATGTATTGGAGCTTACCGTTGAGGATGACTCCCATCCGGATTGTATCCACAGATGGTCCCGGGGGGTATTTCTGGCAGTTTTTATGCTATGTATTGGAGCTTACCGTTGAGGATGACTCCCATCCGGATTGTATCCACAGATGGTCCCGGGGGGTATTCCTGGCAGTTTTTATGCTATGTATTGGAGCTTACCATTGCGGATGACTCCCATCCGGATTGTATCCACAGATGGTCCCGGGGGGTTTTCTGGCGTTTTTATGCTATGTATTGGAGCTTACCGTTGAGGATGACTCCCATCCGGATTGTATCCACAGATGGTCCCGGGGGGTATTCCTGGCAGTTTTTATGTTATGTATTGTAGCTTACCGTTGAGGATGACTCCCATCCGGATTGTATCCGCAGATGGTCCCGGGGGGTATTCCTGGCAGTATTTTTAAACACTCCTCATTGCTTATAATCTCTTGGCTGGTAAACTTTAGAAGATCTGTCTTTGTGTTCTGGTCCTGAAGTATGAAAGCAGCTTTTAAATCCTAACTTCGCTTATTTTAAACACAATTGTTGAAAGCCTGTTGAAGGCCTAATAATTACTGGTCTGTTACTGGCACATAGTCTATTCTGTATCCATTTTCAAAATTATTTTTATCGATTAATTAAAACTTCTAAGATCCGTGAGCTCTAGAAAAGGCACAATTAGTTTTTTTTTAACAATCTCAATCATGAAAATCCGTTACAGCTGTAACCATTTTAGCCATAAACATTGGAAACAAAAATGTTAGTTATTTGGAAGTACGAGTATCTTTTCTCTAACGAAAACTTATCGTCAAACGATCCGTGTGCCTAATATATGTATTTGTATATTCATATTAATTTAATTCATAAAGCCCTTTTACATGTCAGTAAAAAAATATGGATCAATCATTTTACACACACAAATTAAATATTAAAATTAATATGAATTGTGACTTACGTCTATCCATCCCCAACCCGCAATCTCAGCTATTTTGTATCCAGGCAACTGTTTTATTAAGCTAATCTTCTGCACACCTTTTCCAAACTTCAGGTTCTCTTCAAGTATCAACATAGCTATATCGTTGGTGAAATTCTTGTGGATGTACTGTTCATGAACTTGAAAACCGACAACTTTGTTTTCTTTTCCTTTATACTTTTTAACGCTTCCTGTATAAGCCCTTATGTAAAAATTATGTTTATCTGTACATGTATGGAGACAATGTGCAGCTGTCAAAAGTAACACTTGATTTACTATAGAAGCGCCACAATAAGTAGCACCAATTTTTTTACATTTTATATGAAGAAATGCCACATGTGGAAAATCTTCTATGATGGAATAATTGCCTCCTACTATGAAACCGTCCATGTGTAGTGAGGGTTTTGCTGTTGTTAATTTTAATAAACATAAAGATGTTATTATTCTGAGTAGCATTTGTAATTTTACTGTCAATTTAGTTATGTAATGCAGAGTATATGCGTCAATAAGAAATAATTGAATTCGCATACACGTGAAATCATAGTTTTACGACTTTGAGCTAGAAGTACTTTTAATTAGATTTGATTGGGGGTGTAATAGTTATTTGTGCAACAAGAGAGGAAAGTTGGTTTTTCTTGCAAGTGTTGATTTTGAGTCCCGAGAGCGAAAGTTTCTAGACCAAGATAAGTTTGCAACGATTTTGATAGCACACGCAGTGCAAGTGTTATTTTAAACGTCAAACTTCTATGAAATTATGACGTATAAATAACACTTGCACTGCGTGTGCTATCACAATCGTTGCAGACTTTTCTTGGTTTAACTCTAACAACTTTACGGTTTTGATCTTATTTTGATACGATCTTGAGGATCGCTCACGCTGATGGGTGCATGCAGCGAATTGAAGTAAAAGTTGTGCGTTGAATGCGTGCCCATCACCAAGACGATCGTCGAGGCCGTTTTAAACCAGTTCAAAACCGTAACAATTTATTAAATCCAAATCAGGCATCAGAAAAACAAAAGGAGGTAGTTGTCAATTCGATTGTATGTTATTGTGTGTTTGTCAAATAATTAAATAAAAGAGGACATCTTACACAGATCAACCCAGCCCCAAACTAAGCAAAGCTTGTACAACGGGTGCTAGGCGAAGACATACATACTTATATAGATAAATACACATATACATACAAAACACCCATGGCATTTTAATAACAAAACTTCCATGAGACTCAGACATAAAACATTTTAAAACTGGTCACTCACGTTTTATAAGTCGAAATTGTTCGACATGTTTCGCTTCGTAACGAGAAGTTTCAACAAATCTAGTTATTGTTGATTTCCTGGCTGTTTTATTAAATCTGTAGCTTTAATAAATTTAGCTACAAGTATTTGAGTTTCCTGTTTCCTATTCCAAACATGTACAAAAAATTCTACCACGTATATTAGTACAGCGGCCAGATGGCCTAAAACACGATTCGATGTGACTGTACAGTATACTACCGACAAGTGGTATCGTTGTGTTCGGTAGACTACTGAGTACGAAATATGAACTTGTCACTTTCTAAGAGTGTGGGGGGGATAACTGTGACGTCACAAAATCGGCAGTAGAGTCTACCGAACACAACGATACCACTTGTCGGTAGTATACTGTACAGTCACATCGAATGGTGTTTTAGGCCATCGGGCCGCTGCTGTACTAATGCTTTCCTTTCAATTTTTAAACGACACACCTTTTTAATTCCAAATTGTTCGACATGTTTCGCTTCATTTAACGAGGTTTCAATTAAGTCTGTAACTTCAATTAATTTAGCTTCATTAAGTATTTGAGTTTCTAATTCCCTATTGGAAATACTTACTTACTAAAAATTCTAACACGTATGCGCTCCGTTTCTTATGGATCGAATTCAAATCTAACACATGGGGTTTCAAGCGTACGTCGCTCAAATGTACAGGGTGATGTGATTCCGGCCAGGTCGCCGTGTGATTGGCCATTACCTCCATGCGAGCGCCACCTGGTTCCTACAATCTTCTTTATTTAAACCGACCGTATAGGTTTCTAGCTTTTATATATTTTTTATTTTTTCTGTACTTTCCAAGACACAGTTTAGTTCAAACCAAACATTATTTACATTTTGGTTGCATTTAGCTTCATGATCTGCTATACCTATAAATTATTCAATATTTAATTACCTACCAGACTACGCCAAATCAAAAAGAGGGTTATGATTTTAAGCGAAATCTTTTGGGTACGTATATATGTTCGTCTGTTTCCTCATAACTTCTAAAGTACGTACTTATTTCGATTTTCTAACGCAGTAATCGATGGCGATCCCGTTTAAGTTGTACGGAAGTCAAACTAAACTTTTTTGTAAATATTTTTATTTTGTAAATAAATTATAACTGAAATATATTGTCACCTGATCGCTGCGCATTCTGCACCGTCAATCATAAAAACGGTAAGGGGTATAAACAAATGTATGGTATATAACTTGTCACAAATTTTATGCTATACATTTTTACCTCGATGTATATACTATTTGATGTAAATTTTACTGTTACTTTGACCTTGAATAACATCCGACGCGCAGCGAGATTTTCTGACTTTTAAGTCAACCTTCAGAGTGCCATAATAAAGCTGCTTACGAGTTTCTAGCTTATTATCTCTCATTCCGAGGTTGAACCCTTTTTTGGCTTAATTTGCCTGGGTAAATCTTACCTATCACATTAATAACGGTTCAAACCTTTAAGAAAGCAATTTTTTGATATAATTTACTGATGCATCCGTCAAATTTCACTGACTTTGGCGTCCTCATACGCCCGATGGATAGGGCGCGCAGCGTGTGCTCCAAAGCCGCGCACCGTTAGTGCCCTCAAACAAAATTATGTACCTAAAGTGACATCAAATACTTAGCGCCACTTGCACCATCCCACTAACCCGGGGTTAAGCGGTTAACCCTTCAAATGCCTTGTCCCGTATACGTCACAGACAATTTGAATTTTAATTTACAAAATCAAGGTTATTAATTCGGTAGCAAATTTTTGACACGGGCGTTCGAGGGGTTAAACCGTAAACCCAGTGTCAAATTGTACTGGTAACCATGGTAACTCCAGGTTTATCCACCGGTTAACCCTGGGTTAGTGGAATGGTGCAAGTGGCGCTTAATCACAATATACCCCAAAATGATTTAAAAAATAAGATCAAAAACTGCTGAAAAATTGCGCTCTAAAAAGTATGAAAGAAGAAAAAAATCTCATCTATGATTGTCATATAGAAAATATTATTTATTTATTATATTTTAGAAAGGAAATAAATCGTAACATTTAGTAAATTTTATACATATTAATAGAGATATTCAGGTGATAGCCACTTCAAAGCTTATGACCGAGTTTGTTTGTGCTGCTAAGTGGGCAAGTGGTATGCGGCGGTAAATTATGTCACATTGTATTTATTTATTTATAAGATGATAATTGATAAATATAGAATATTTTCGAAATGACAATCCTAGATGTTTTTTCTTGTGTTTTAGAGCGCCATTTTTGTTCGTCTCTTGGTCAGGAATTTGACCATTTATTTTTTATATACGAGTATGTAAGTGGTCATTAGGGACATGAGATGAATTATTTATTTTGCTAGATCATTATGATAGTACAATTTTTCATGTCAGTAGAGCATGTTCTACCACACTTATGGTATGCAAAACTTACACTAAGTAACACATTTAGCCTAAGTTTACGATAACATAAAAATTTTATAACTAATAATTCAATAATTCTGAAGCTAAGGTAATTATTATTATACAAATGTAAATAAAATTACAATTATATACACATTATGAGTCATACAATTTCTCGAAATATTCCTGCAAGGATTAAAAAGGTCTATTTAATAAATACCTTTTAGCCTTTTTGGGAATCCATTATTGCATTATTTTATGTTATATTACCTACTTAAAAAATTATAATTCTGCATTATTTCACGTTGACTAATGTTGACTAACAACATTTTATTCCATAGATTTCGCTACTACTCCGAAATACTTCGCAGGGTATGATCAGCGTATTTTCAAATAAAACCCTTAGCGTGATCACAATGTTCGTCTGACCAAGGAGAGGTAAGAGCAAAATTCTGCATATTATGTGTCGTATTCGCGTATTTGCAATACAATTCCTTTGCATTTTCTACTATCCAGTCGTAGAAATATGGGACGTGGGTATATGCGATGGTGTGATTTGTAAATCTTCTTCTTTTGAAGGACACGATTCCGATCTGAATGTTATTGTTGATCACAAGCGGGCTGCCGGAGTCTCCTCTGAAAACAAGTATCAAAAAACTTGTTAACATAGTCAGTGAAATTGTTACTTTACCCGAAAAAAAACCGAAACACCAAATTTATATGTTAGAATAGAATAGAATAGAATAATATTTATTCAGGCAACACATCATTATTACATTACAAAGAGTTAACGTTAACGAGTAGGTACGTGGTTCGCATGGATAGAATTTGGGAATGCAAATATATATTTAAACTATGGTACGATTTTATACTTTTTTTTAATACTACGTCGGTGGCAAAAAAGCATACGGCCCGCCTGATGTTTAGCAGTCTCCGTAGCCTATGTACGCCTGCAACTCCAGAGGAGTTACATGCGCGTTGCCGACCCTAACACTCCTCTCCCTCGAGCTCTGGCAACCTTACTCACCGGCAGGAACACAACACTATTAGTAGGGTCTAGTGTCATTTGGCTGCGGTTTTCTGTAAGGTGGAGGTACCTCCCCAGTTGGGCTCTGCTCTAGATCTGGAATGACATCCGCTGTCCTGTGCCCTACTACACAAAGCGAGATGTCATTCACAGTGCCCATACCTCTCTTTTGGACGTAGTTTAAGGACATACCCGGGTCCACTATGCTACTCTTTTTGACTTCTTTGACAATGCAATAGAACTATAGATAGCTTTATATTATACTAGCGACCCGCCCCGGCTTCGCACGGGAGTTCAGCCAATTTACACAAAACCTTAACAAATTATACACCTAAACCTTCCTCTTGAATCTCTCTATCTATTAAAAACCGCATCAAAATCCGTTGCGTAGTTTTAAAGATCTAAGTATACATAGGGACAAACAGCGGAAAGCGACTTTGTTTTATACTATGTAGTGATTTTTTGATTCTTTGTAACCTGTAGGTACAAAACTTACTTCTCAGGATAGCCGTCACCTTCTGTGTCTGTTCCGCAAATCATTCCCATAGGTATTTCTGTATTACCCAGATGGCTAGCACATGTTTCTCGATCTAATACTAGCTGAGGAGTATGTTTTAGGACATCACCTCGGGTACCTTGGGACTAAAAAATAAAAACCAGCCATTTATCAAATGAATGTTATTTTGCAGCCTCTTAATATTTAACCGTATTATCTTATCAAAATTGTGAAACAAATTATAAATTCCAAATCATTTACATAAATACGTATAATCTCAACTCAACGTCAATTTAGGGTTAAAAGTAAACCAATAATTTGTGGCGTCTCACAAGGAAGTGATTAAGGGCCATTCATTTATATGATTTAATCAGATAGCAGAAATGGAAGAACATTTAAAACAAAACAGTTGAACTTACATCTGTCCAGCCCCATCCAGCTACAACGGCCAATGTATTGTTAGGTGGATATTTCATCAAAATAATTCTTTTCACCGACCTCACAAAAATTAGTTCTGTTTCCAACCTCAAAAGAGCGATGTCATTGTTGTGACTGTTTGGATGATAATCCTCATGTCTTTTGTAACTGATGACTTTATTTTCAAAGCCTGAATATTTACGAATGGAACCAGAATAAGCATTGATTGTAAACGGATCACAATTCTTAAAGCAATGCGCTGCGGTTAATAGTATTACTTGATTCAGTATAGATGCTCCACAGCTTGAATTTCGGTACAAGTTACAACTTTTACTGATATATACCACAAAAGGAAAACTTTCTATTTTAGACAAAAAACCCCCAACAATGTGCCCTGTCATAACATTTTCTTTACGTGCATTTATTAAGTGAAACATACATGTGAGTATAATAATAAACGCGGTTTTAACAGTCATTTCTGTACACTTTGGATGTGAGGTAGTCTTTACGCTCCACAATAATTACTGAACGAAAACGTGGCGATAAGACGTCAATTTAATTGCAGTAAAAGGCCTTGATATCCAACGTCATGAGTTACTTACAGCTGCCGCAATTGATTACGTAAATGTTGGAACAACAATGCACAAAATCAAGTTACAGGTCGTTAAGGTTTAAAACCTACACATTATCATTGATTTCTACTGGACTTTGGGGACATGACAAGCTAGTAAACAGATTTACGACTTTAAGCGGTAATGTAATGCTTATATAATCTGACTTGAGTTTATGCACAGAGCGAGTGCACGCAAGCGAGTGCCATTTATAGGTAAAATCCGTCACATGCGGCCGCGTCAGTCAGAGTTGCTCATACCAAAGAGAATATATAGGATAGGGTACTGTCATAGTAAATTTTGTAGTCACAGTTTTACTGCCATCTATCGACACACGATTAAAACTAAAAATGAAAATATCACAAAATGTATAAATAAATGTTTTTTTATTTAATATTGTCTTCGGTTACCGCGATAGTTACTCATGAAATAAAACTATGAAAACGGATTACGGTTTTTTTATTTATTATTTTATTTATTTGGAGATCCAACAGCTGTGACATTAACATAAAAATTATAGTAGATACAGGAAGCCAATTATAGGAACTCACATTTATTTTATTTTATATGATTTTGACTCATGTTCTTTGACTGATATGTGTTAAAATTGTTAATAAACTAAACGAGAATACGCCAAAGGTTGGTATTGGCGGTAGCGCCATCTATGCGAGAATCAAATTTTCTTGATATCTTAAGCAAGTTTTTTCCTTAGACTTTATTCATCTTATTGTTGGAGTGTTATTATCGCCGTCGCTGTATCTGTCAATTTCTTTGATAAAGTGAGTGACTGGCCGCCACATTACTGTAATACTTTTACTACGAAGGTAAGTCATCAAATTAAGTACACCTTACAGGTACAGATCAAACATACAGTTGCTATCAGATATATCGGAGTCAAATATTTGAACACGCCTCTATTGTGAACGCGTTTGAGTGCTTGTTCAGATATTTTTGAGCACCTCGCCCGCTCCAATATATCTGATGGCTGTACATTTCGTAAACTTGTAAAATGGCGATGGCGCTAAGATCGCGTAGCTAGGAAATTTGATTAATAAAACACTATCTCCCTCTCAGCCGGTAGTACTTAATTAGAATGAGATGCTAAGTTTGTTCATTAACTATAACAAGATTGCCCCTTTGAAGGCGGGAAATATAATAAATGGACAAAAAGACTAAGTTTAGTTCGACGATAGTGTTATGAGTATGAAACTAAAAATTAATGTAGTAAGTAATGCGTGATAGCGATAATAATTCAAATTTCATATATCATTCCCTACTAATATAAATGCGAAAGTAACTCTGTCTGTCTGTATGTCTGTTACCGCTTCACGCTTGAACAGCTGAACAGAAATAGATGAAATTTGGTAGATATTATGGGGCCCGGAGAAGAACATAGGATTGGTTTTATCAATCATCATCATTCCACGCAGACAAAGTCGCGGGCATGAGCTAGTTAATTTAAAAAAATGTATCTAAAATAAAATTCTATTATACTAAACGACCGGTCTGGTCTTGTGGGTGCCTGTAAAGCCTATGTTTCTGGGTTCAAATCCCGGTAAGGGCATTTATTTGCGTGATGAGCACAGATATTTTGTTCCTGAGTCATGGGCGTTTTCTATGTATTTAAGTATTTATATTGTCTGAGTATCCATAACACAAGCCTCCTTGGGCTTACCGTGGGACTTAGTCAATCTGTGTAAGAATGTCCTATAATATTTATTTATTTATCTATTTATAAGCGATATCAATGCGAAAGGAGGTTCTACACAAATTAAACTAATTTGAATAAAAAATACATCAAACAAAGGACTTCATGTATGAAATTACAATTTAAAATATCATCTACTCTTACTGAGTGGAAACAGTTGCATAGATATTGGACATTATTCGAGGTATTTTAAAATAAATTGTAAAAAATGTAGAAAATTGCATTCGGTGTGCTGAAATGAATGCGATTGGTAGAAGCGAGGTTGAAGTTGATTTAAATGAAAATAAAACTACTCGGAGGCCGATTCTGTAAAGGTCGTATATGTAGGTAGGCAAGTTAAAAAATATCAAAACTATAATAAATCGTTAAACTAGAATCGGTATCTCGGCCATCGCATAGCAATATAATCACACATTAAACCAGGTAATTAATCTAGTATTTCAGTATGTGTACCTAAAGTACGAAATGTGTAGATATTTACGTATTCGTATTGACTTTTATAATAGGACGTAAACGGCTCTCTTCTCAACGATCTCGAAACACGAAAACCGCCGTCGCATCGCTCGCTCCGAAGCTTAAACTCAAAAACCCAAAATCAAAGCCATACCAAGTGTCCATCACAAATAGAAGATCGTCTGTCTACGCCAGCCTATGAGGTTGCTACATTCATCATCGAAGGAACCAAGATCAGGGGCCCCTGGAGAAAGTCTACCACGTCATCAGGTTAGTCCCAAATTACGGTCTATGCTAGGCTATAAACTACATTTCCCCAACATACTTGTGTAGTCAGCCTGCAGCCAGGAGGAGATGGCGGGACACGCTGGACGCATTTCTCAGTTACTGGACAGATACTGCACTTAATCGGGAAGACTGGTATAGGGAGGAGGCCTTTGCCTAGCAGTGGGAGACTTTAAAGGCTTTAAAAATATTTATTTACGACTATTTAGGTCCTAAGTAGTTAGACTTTTCTGGTCCAAAAAGGTAATCCGGTGATATAATTGGCGGGATCAGGTTTGGCCGATATTTGGCAGACACTTTAATATTTTAAACACAACTATATTATATAATTTTAGACACTATAATATTATAAGCACTATATTTTAAAGTAATGATATTGCTGCTATGCTATTGAGTGTTGTGACTGGAATAGAATTAAGAATTAGATATGAAAATATATTGGATGTAAACAAACGAAAAATATTGAATGAATGGAACTTAGTAAGTATATAGGGTGTAACTCAGTAACTAAATAATTTTAACAAAAAATATTTTTTCTTATACATCTGTGCCTTTAACAGTTTATTGACAAGTTTTTAGAGATAATAAAATATGAAATTGATGCACCAAGGCGGTTTGTTTACAGAGAACCTACCGAAAAACGCGAATCCGAAATTTCGCTATCTGCCTCTTTATCGTTCGAATCTGCAAGAGTGACAGAGATGTTAGTTGTTTTGAGATAGACCCTCAGACCCTACTTATAGTCTAATATCGTCTTTTTTACAATTTTCTAGTCACATCTTAGTTTAAACGTACGATATCATTGGACGCGCTACTAAATAACTTTATTATAGTTTGTCAAAGGACTGTCTCATTTCAAACAGACAGAGAGAATCATACTATCTTTGTCTTACACTAGTACTAGCACCCAAAAGGAAAGGATGAGTATAAATTTTTTTGTTCTTATTTACTGACAATTTGGTTTGACCAACTATAATTAGCCCTTGCCTGTAAAAACTGCAAAAAAAACGCCTGTCGAATGAGACAGACGACTAGAGCCAACGAGTATGTAATAATATATATTTTTACGTTTTTTTTTCGAATTTTGTCCCCAACTCTATTTAAATAAATTTAAAAGTCAAAGTTCTTTTGGCAAAAAGTTAATTTCAAGAATCTCGTAGGTGCTATAAAATATCACTGCTATGTTTCTAATTTAAGCAAAATGGCCAATTCAAATGTACGCTGACATCAGAATAATATTTGAATCATGTTGTTTAGGTATCGTGTGAATACATACATACATACATACATACATACATACATACATACATACATACATACATACATACGAGCGAAATGCACGATAACTGAATGACATGGTTAGATGTCATTTTGATATCAGTGTACCCAATGTGTAGCCAACATTGGGTACACTGATAATTCATGAATTTAATTCATATTTCATCAATTGGCCAATTCGAACGTACACTGATATAACAATGACATCTAACTGATGTCATT
Organism: Cydia strobilella; assembly: GCF_947568885.1. Classification (NCBI taxonomy): domain Eukaryota; kingdom Metazoa; phylum Arthropoda; class Insecta; order Lepidoptera; family Tortricidae; genus Cydia; species Cydia strobilella. The sequence continues at coordinate 20,916,385 of NC_086044.1, forward strand.
CAGTTATCGTGCATTTCGCTCGTATGTATGTATGTATGTATGTATGTATTTACACGATACCTTAACAACATGATTCAAATATCATTGTGATGTCAGCGTACATTTGAATTGGCCTGATAGTTTGGCAACCTGGCAAGCCACTTTAGAAAAAAGTAGGATTGATCTTGAATACAAATTTTGAATAATGTGTCTTTTTGTACTGAAAAGCGGTTCCCGGAACTATAAGTGGCACGTGGCACGGCGCGGCGTGGTGGGCCCACGGCTTTCGCTTTCGCAACGAGATCGCCCACGTAGGACACTTCTATAGGTATCAAAGGATTGATTCACCCCGCGTCGCATCGCTTCGCTTCGCGTTCGCGTGTTGTTCGCCTACGTAGTAAGCTGCGTTAGAGTTAAGTAGGTACGGTTAAAAAAATAAGACACTCCCATGTAGCACTTTCCGTAGCCATTAAGCAAAGTAATACGTTCTCATAGCTCACAGAAAAGTGCTTCTAATATGTACCTACTTATTCTTTGTACACGTATTTTTATATTAAGAACACATCCCTCACCTGTCCTATACTTGCCGAGTTGCCGCAAAAGTAAGTGGCGAGTCAGGTCATAATGCCATCTCTTTCTCTCTTGGTTGGTCTTAACAAGGGTAAAGAAGATAGAATTATGATCTCAGTCGCCAGTTGGTATTGCCAAGTATGCATGATTCTGAATTTATCAATATTTAGTACTAAATAATATCATAACAACCTCAACAGGCACGTCTGCCTTTTTTAGCGTTGCGTGAAACTCGAAACAAGAAATATGAAACAAGTTGGGGCATAAATCTAAGTTTGTGAGAGTTGCCAGCTCTCAGAGCCGCATGCAATGCGCACTTTTACGTTATTAATAACACGTTTTGAACGTGACAAAATGGAATCACTCACGTTGGTTGGATTAATCATTTTTGAAGTTTTCGTTTATAAAAATTTTCATGGTTTTTGTGCTATCGGTTCTGTTGCAATGGGCTTTTATATTCAAGTTTTTAGCTTCATATCAGTTGAAATACGTGTTTTTCAATTGATTATTTTTGTGACTATTATGGATTAAAATAAATAATTAACGTGGCTGACGTAAGTATTTATTTTAAACCATTATAATATGACATAATCAATATAATCCGGCTGAAACACGATTAAGCCTTTATACATTTAAGAACCAACCAACCAGAATATTTTCATACAATCATGTATTCTCAACGATTTACCGGGGGCCCTCGATGAGGCCGATGTGTTTATGTATGCTGACGATGTGACCGTAGTGATCACAGCTCCGAACGAACAATTACTCGAAGAGGCTTTAAATGACACCGTTGATCGATTGCATATTTGGTTTGCGCAAAACGGTCTAGCGCTTAACACCGAAAAAACCTGCTTCCTACGAGTCAGTCTAAATGGCCACCCTAACACCAACCTTAAGATCCACGCGGGGGGCACTCGCAAAAATTGAACAAGTTGTGACCACCAAACTCCTCGGCTTTGTGCTGGACAACTCGTTATCTTGGCGGGAACACATCGACGGTGTATGTGCACGACTAGGTCGAGCATGCTACGCACTGCGACGCCTTGCATCGACGGCCAGCAGAAACACAGTGAGATCATGTTATTTTGCCACCATTCATTCGATACTATCATACGGCACTGAGCTGTGGGGCCGAGCATCAGATTTAGACCGTGCCTTTCGAATGCAGAAGCGCGCAGTGCGAGGCATGCTGGGTATCCGCAGTGACGAATCAGTCCGCGACCACTTCAAAAACCTACGCATTCTAACACTACCAAGCTTAGTAATCCTCCAAATTGCAACCTTTACCCACACAAATATAAATAAATTTAAACGCAAAGGCATAGTAACCTCACATAACTTACGAAGCAACGCACATCGAGACCGTCTAGTCGCACCGCTTCACAAACTCACAAGGTCAGAGCAGTCTGTGTACGTCATAGGCCCAGCGATATACAACCGCCTCCCAGATAATATAAGAGATGCACCATCTCACCAATCCTTTAAAAGTAATTTGGAATCGTGGCTACTCACAAAAACCTTTTATACTCTTAATGAAATGATGGAATTGCCACTGACTATGTAATAATTTTATTTTATTTTTTACTCAGAAAAACTGACATTACTATGCTGTGTATATTTCGTACTTATGTACCTACTCTGTAATGTGGAATTTGTATGTTTATTGTACAAAACTGTATTTGACGTGTATCAGTATGCTACCAATAAAGATTATCTTATCTTATCTTATAATATATATACACATTTTTTTGTTTTTTATGCAAACACTGAGAATAATAAGTATAACTCGCCTTTAAAATTTTCATTGTTGCCAAAAATAGCATAAATTGAACTAACAAAAGCTTGTCTTTCACAATGCGAAGAAAACTGCACCATCAAATGTAACATTGTATTTTTCCCGATCGCTCTATTACTTTGTTAAGGGCATTCAAAGGTCGGACGTGTCGGAACCTTATTACTGGCCGTGGAATGACTTCGGAACTGGACTTCTCCGACGGACTGCAATTTCAAACAAAGTTCGAAAATGGAACGTTACGAGATTCTTAATTGAAATAGTTGAGTCTTTCGAACGCTAAAAAAACTTTAAATTTTCAAATCTGGAACGTAAATTAACTACGCTCTGAAAATATTGGATTTATAGAGCTGTGAGAGTAATAAGAAAATTATGTTTTTTACTGCAATAACGAATATTTAGGTCACTACTATTTAAATTTCAAATATTTTAATTCGACGGTTGACACTATTCGGGAATTTTAAATGTGACGAATTGAGTGTGTGACGCGACACGGCTGGGTGTTTTTCAGAACGAAACTAAATGCAGCATCCTAGTAAATAAATCTAGAAGTGGTTTCGTCTTCGTCATACATCTTTAATGTGGCGTTATTTATGTTCTCGAGCGGCGTACCAGGCTTTATTCTCTGAAATGCCCGAGAAAGAAAAATGAAACAACTTTTCGCATAAATAAAAGTTTTACCTTAGACGCTGCCGCGATGACGCGCAAACATTTTCGTGCATTGCTCTTATGAGTTTCGGCCATTTTTGTTTTTATGTTTTCTTTTTTAAACGGCAGGCCATTAAGGGAAGCGCGGGAAATGAGGTTCGTTTTTAACACTAAAAGCAAGGTTTATTGGATACTTTGAGTAACTTTCCAAAGTACTATTTTGTACGAAATGCTTTAGATTAGGCAAGGCACCCGGACGTAATGTTATTAGATCATTATGTTTATAAACACGTGTATATCTTTATTTCCATATAAGTACTAAGCTATTTTTTCTTTAAGCTCGACTTATATTTTTGTAATTATATTTCTAATGTTTTCTCAAGAATACCTAATTTTATTTTTTTTGAATTGTAAGCTTAGATAATATATGCAGCCTAAAATAATGTTTCTCATGCAAATAATATTCTTAGAGCAGTATTTATGTAAGTAGGTTGGTACCTACCTATTTTTGGAACACTTGTTAAAGTCCGAGTATAACTCAAGGAACATAAGTAACATGTAGGTATAAGCATACGAGACAAAAGTGATTTATTTTAAATGAGTCATCGTGAAAAGAAATGATTAATTGACCTTAATGATAGCATAGAGTAACTTATACTAGAGCGGTACTGTCATAGTAAATTTTGTAACCCCAGTAAATTCACTGCCATCTGTCGACACACTTTAAAACTAAAAATAAAGATTTATAAAAATACGATAGAATGTATTAATATAGTCAAATGATTTTTTTTATTTGCATTAATTATTTTTATGATTTTGACCCATATTCTTTCACTGATATGCGTTAAAATTGTTAAATAACAAACGAAACCGTCAACGCCATCTATACGACTGTAGGCCAAAACTAGTAGCGCTCTCTGAACGAGAATCAAATTTTCTTGATTTTCGAGGCACGTTTTTTCCTTAGACTGTATCCATCTATTACGGAGTTATATCTATCTTTGATGATAGGAATATTTTCAATATTACAGTAGAATCCGCATCTAATGACATCGAGGGGAAGTGACAAACACGTCATACTAAGCGGATGTCATATAAAGCATAGTGGATTAACTTCTTATTTTTGTTAATTTTCCCAAATTAATCTCAAATTCCTTTGTGAGAAATGAGTTTTATTAACCTTGTACCAATTATCAATTTGTTATTGAGGATCAAAACTAAAACAACTTACACGCCGTGCACGCCACGCACGCACAACGTCCTCGCACGGAAAGACGTAGGGACGACACAAAACCAGCGAATATGTCAGTATAACCGGACATATTTGAATGTAAATAGGATTTATAGTTTATAAAGAATAGTTTATAAATAGTATTTTTATTTTATGAAGAATTGAATGCAAGTAATAATTAGGTGCATAAACAACATACTGATTTTAATGTTTAGGTCAGGTACTATAACTATAAGTAACTTGTCAAGATATTATTAGGGTTCCGTACCCAAAGGGTAAAAACGGGACCCTATTACTAAGACTCCGCTGTCCGTCTGTCTGTCCGTCTGTCTGTCACCAGGCTGTATCTCATGAACCGTGATAGCTAGACAGTTGAAATTTTCACAGATGATATATTTCTGTTGCCGCTATAACAACAAATACTAAAAACAGAATAATATAAATATTTCCCATACAACAAACGTGATTTTTTTGCTGTTTTTTTTTCGTAATGGTACGGAACCCTTCGTGCGCGAGTCCGACTTGCACTTGACCGGTTTTTTTTAAATCCGAGTCCGCGCAGTTTAAATTCGATCTTCGGTCCCGTTCGACCCGAGTCCGAGGCCGAGCAACTTTTATTGGCCTCTGAAAATGTTTGCTTCCTGCGATTGAAACTTGTTCAATGCTGCAACGTGACGGAACGTGTTCGAGAAATGCTTTTTTGGGTTCAAGTTGTATAAAGAAATAAGTGGGTTTAAATTCTTTTCGTTGTCTTATTTTTTGTCCCCAAAAAATGTGACGAAGTGAAGCCTTTTGTATGGAATGAAAATTAGTTTTTAATAAATAAATAAATAGCTGACATTGTCGCACCTAACACCGTGGTGAAATAGGGGCCAGGTTGTATCTCATGAACCGTGATAGCTAGACAGGTGAAATTTTCACAGATGATATATTTGTGTTGCCGCTATAACAACATAATAATATTACTAACAACAGAATTAAATATTTAAGTATGGCTCCCATACAAGAAACGTCATTTTTTTGCCGATTTTTTGCGGTATGGTACGGAACCCTTCGTGCGCGAATCCGACTCGCACTTGGTTGGTTTTTTAAAGCTTTTAAAAGTAATTCCAAACACAAATCAAATTTTTCATCCGATTCCAACGTTATTTATCGTGCCGTTTGTAAAAACTCATTGTGAGACACTAACTTCCTTCGAAATTAAGTAAAAACGAAATTAAAAGAAGGCAAGAGGATTTCTCGGGGAAATTTCTAATGAACAAACTTTTGAATTAGTCTGACGAGGACGTGCTCGCATTAGAAGATCGTAAGCACCTACTGCGATCGTTAAGAGAGAAGAAAGAAAGAAAATACATTTATTCAAGGCCACAACATAGTACATAAAAAAACCGGCCAAGTGCGAGTCGGGCTCGCGCACGAAGGGTTCCGTACCATAGCGCAAAAAAACGGGGAAAAAATCACGTTTGTTGTATGGGAGCCCCACTTAAATATTTATTTTATTCTGTTTTTAGTATTTGTTGTTATAGCGGCAACAGAAATACATCATCTGTGAAAATTTCAACTGTCTAGCTATCACGGTTAATGAGATACAGCCTGGTGACAGACAGACAGACAGACAGACGGACGGACAGACGGACAGCAGAGTCTTAGTAATAGGGTCCCGTTTTTACCCTTTGGGTACGGAACCTTAAAAAGAAAGGCATGCAGGCATACAAAATCATTTGGACGCTATAGGACTCAGCATAATACCGCGGCAAACCGTGGCGCTAGTTTTCTATGAGGTCAGAACCTACTCACTTTTATTCTGTAATCGAAATTCCTAAATAGGAATCGCATAGCACAGTGTTCTTTATTGAGAACACTGGGCGGGATAAGAATGGACACAGTATAACAGCAGTAACAACACTTTGAATTAAGGAGATGCAACCAACTGTTTTCGTCGTTTAATTACGGAGAAACTACAACAAAATGTGTCAGCAAAGTTTCGGGAAGCCGCTTCGGGCGACGTCGGCTGCGCTCGGGTGACATCAGCTTTGACAGTAACAAGGCTGGTGTAAATTAAATGTTACAGAGTAACTTGTATTGGTTTTTTCACGATTTTCTTCCTGTATGTCGAAACGTATTGCCTCCTCCTTTTTGGTACGGACGGCCAAAGAATGGAATGCGCTCCCACCATCTGTATTCCCTGATCAATATGACCTCGGTCTCTTTAAAGCAAGAGTGAGCCGACTGAGCGCGCTGGTGTACCTAACTAAATACGATTTTGACTCCAATGTGTCTTTACGAAGTAATATCCAGTAATAGAAGTAATATCGAAGTAGTAGCCAGGAAACCTGCTTACACGACACGAGCTGCCTGTAGTTTTTTGCTTTTACTTACCACTTAGATTAGGTTCCCTCTGCATTGCCATGGCACATTACTTTAAAAAACTCTGTTCTCGCCCTCTTGCGACTGTCTGTAAGCACTTAAGCAGTCAAATTTAGATTGATACAGTATTGTTTTTTATTCTAATCAAAGAGAAGTTCTGATAAAATCGACCTGTCTTAGCTGTAATTTTAGTTTAGTTTACGTATCTGCCGCATGGCGCTAGTTATAATGTACGGCCAAGTTGAGTTCGGCCGGATATAATAGCTGTGCGTGGTGATAGCGTTTATTGTAATATGTATACTTATCTCTGTCTCTGTCTTTTGTATGTTATATTATATATTAATTTTGTTGTTTTTCTTGTTACCTGTCGTGATTGTTTCACCGGATGGTCTCACCGGAAGATCAGCGCTGGAAGTCACCAGCAACATGCTGAGGTGAGACCATTTCGTGGCACTTTTTCTTTTTATTTATGTTTCTCTGTTTTGTATAATTTTCTATTTGTGTGTGCTAACGAATAAATTATTTCTATTCTATTCTATTCTATTCTATATATATGTCTATGCCTAATCTACCATTTCTATGGCCCATTTGTACACAACGCACCCGACAGTTTCTTCATACCCCTTTAGCATTCACACTTCATTTAATTTCGTAGTTTAGCTAATCTACACATTAAGTTGATTGAAACCAATTCATGTTGCTTTAATAGCAGCCTTATCTTAATGAGACTTAATTTAGCCTCAGTTTAGTTATTTAATGGTGAAATGTCGGCTAAAATATCGATACTCATATTGGGCTTCATATGTATAATAAAATGTCGAGACATATCGTTTAATTCAAACAGATCTCAACTTACAGGTAAGTTCGTTTAGTTTTGTAACTGACTGTTTAGTTGTGCTAGATGACCAATCCTGCTATCATGGTCGCATTTTTATCACTTGTCATGTTATGCGTCACTATCGCACTTGCATACTTGTTGCAACGTGACAGGCATGATGACAGATGAATGAACGAATGAATGAATATGTATTTATTGCCACAACAGCGAATACAGAAAACACAATATCAAAAAGTTACTTAACCTATAAACATTATATCTATAATCTATAATCTTGACCTAATATCTGTAACTTAATAACTAAACATTTGCTGTGACAAATGGTTTGGGCGTCAGCATAATGCTGCCAGCATCAACTCAGCGTGAGTGACACTGCAGCGCTGTTTTTCAGCCCAGACCAAGATACCAATTAAAATAAATTAAATAAGCTCCGTATTTAACTACACAACACAAATACAATTATCACTTAGCCAAATCTCAAACTTCAATTTATATAATTATTATATAAAATTTTTATTTATTTATTTATTTATTTTATTTTTTAAATTTGCCGTTTCCACAGATGATAAAAAACCGACCATCTTAGATGATCTTAGCCCTACTGCGGTTGCAGCGAGGTCACATTTTTATCACCTATCACCATGCCTGTCACGACAAGTGTAAGTGCGAAAGTGAGAGGCATAGTGACAGGCGATATAAATCCTACCATGCTACCGCCGCTGTTTTTATAATATGCAGTATCAGTCGATCAGGTTTGTTTTTAGGATCAAATGTCTATATGGAACCCATATTATTGAAGCAATACAAAAGTCATAAATGATAGTCAAAGTCTCGTGGTCCACTTTTGACAAAACTGGTAACTGATCGTGACGTCACGATGGGTTGAGAAGCCATCTTGAAGTATGGAAAACAAGAATAATGCGATTTCATACCAACCCATAAAATCCAATTTTTAATAAAACTAAAAAAATCGGATAATATTTGTTTTTGTTATATAAAAAAACTAAAATTTTGAAACTTTCTAGCCTTTTTTTAGGGTTCCGTACCCAAAGGGTAAACACGGGACCCTATTACTAAGGCTCCTCTGTCCGTCTGTCCGTCTGTCTGTCTGTCACCAGGCTGTATCTCATGAACCGTGATAGCTAGAAAGTTGAAATTTTCACAGATGATGTATTTCTGGTGCCGCTATAACAACAAATACTAAAAAGTACGGAACCTTCGGTGGGCGAGTCCGACTCGCACTTGTCCGGTTTTTAATTTTCATATAAATTTACGATAAATTGTTCATTTTCGCTGTATTTAGCTAGATTCTGTTGTTAAATTTAACAATTGTATTTTAATTTTTACTCTTATTTTTACCTTATTGTTCTATGGACTTTTCTCTGAATTAAAATGATTTTATTTATTTTTATTTATCATCCCTATTAGTTACTGTTGAAATGGCGGCTAAAACAACGATATCATATTGAGTGTCATATCTTCATAAGACGATTGTACCTTGTTTTGCAGAAAATTGTTTCATAGAATGTAATGTTTCGCAAAATTTTCATTTCATAGAAAACATATTTTTCATAAGTGTAATAAAAATTACAAAAACTAATTTCGCAGGTAAAATAGTAGGAGGAGAATTTTCAAGTATAAAAAATTTTCCCCATTCCGCTTTCATCGTCATAAACAGTGGATACAGATCTTCTACATGTGGCGCATCCATACTCAACCAAGCCATACTACTAACTGCAGCTCACTGCATTTCAAAGTGCACAGGAAAATGTAACATAAAAGCTTACTTCGGATCTGAACGAAAAAGTAGAGGCTTCGAAAGAAATATCATCAGTTTCAAGATTCATGAAAAGTATAATACTGATACTAAAGCTCAAGATATTGCTCTGATGAGGTTAGATAAGGATTTGCAGTTTAGTAAAAAAGTAAAGAGAGTTATCATAATGAAGAAACTACCAAAGTACGATACTGCCGAAGTAGCTGGGTGGGGCTGGAGTAATGTAAGTTTAGATAATTTCATTTAAAATTGAAATAAGGCAACATCTAAGGAGACCCGACGATTGTACCTTGTTTTGCAGAAAATTGTTTCATAGAATGTATTGTTTCGCTAAATTTTCATTTCATAGAAAAAATATTTTTTTACAAAGGGTCGCAGTTCCAAACTAACCTAACCTTTTTTTCTGTTAGACCTAATGGGTTCTACACAATGTAATGTAAAATTCTTGCATAATGTTCTCTGAAAATATTGAATTACAATGACATAAGTAACTAATTTGACAAAGGTCACAAATAAATAAAGTACCTAAATAATTTGATAAAGCTTAGTCTCGGGCGACGCTTGAACTGGCGATCCTGAGCATACTCGAGACAGTGAATTTTTCCACATAAATTTATTTTTTTCTAAGCTTTGTGGTATCGTTTGCAAATTCAAAATTAATTTGTTATTTATTTATTTATTTTATTTATTACTCAAATAAGTGACATAGCATTACAGTAAAAGCCAAGGCACAAAAAACTACAAATAAAAACCAGACAAATTAAAAATTAGATTTAGGCGGCGACATAACAGCGTCGCTCCGTTGCGTCGTCTGACTTGGTGTAGGATTCGGCAGGTTGCCCCGGAACCACCGAAACACCACACCCTTCGGCCATAAGACCGCGCTTGCGATGGTGTCCTGCAGCGGATTATAATTTATTGTTTTGCGAAACCGTATCTGTACTGGGATAAATGTATTCTGTTTTCAGGCCAGGGGCTCAAAGAGTGAAATGTTGAAACACGCAAAACAGCAGGTTTTTAGCAGAAGTACATGCTATGATAAAGTGAAAGTTATACCAGTAGGAACTTTTTGCGCGACCGATTTCAATAGCTATCCTGAAAAGTAAGTTTAAATTATAATTTGAATCTTTTTAAAATATTTTTTACGTTAAAGACCCTAATCTGTTAAACAAAAGCCATTGTTTATTTTCTACGAGCGCGTGGCCATTGTGTCTCAGCACGTGGCACGCGCTTAGACTCAATGGCCACGCGCTCAGAATGAATAAAGGTAACAAAATAATTTTGTAATAATTTTTAATTAAAATAATTTCGCGTTAGACCCGATTAATCGTAAATGTGGCAAAAACTAATCTGGCAAATTTTGAAGCGAGATGGTCAATTAGGATTGATATTGATTCCATATTTGTAATTGTTTTTTGTCATTTTTGGTTAATTTTATTGCTTGTAAAAATTGACATGTAAAAGTGCCCCTGTGGCCTATTTGCTGAATAAATGTTTGATGTTTGATTGTTATAATCATTTGGCTTTAATTGATTCAATCAATGATCACTTCTATTTTAATTGTCAATTTCTATTACTTCTAAATGTGCAAGCTAGATAAGTAGAAATAAAGAAATTAAAATGTCGTATAATTGTTATTCAAAGGGGCGACTCCGGCAGTGCCCTCGTGATCAAGGGTTCCATCCAGATCGGCATTGTATCCTTCAAGAAGAGACAGTACACAAACGAAACCATCGTGTACACCGACGTCCCTTACTTCTACGACTGGATACGCAATAACGCAAGGGAGTTGTACTGCCAAGACTTGAAGAAAAAGGGAAAAAAGTTGATTGAAAAAAATAATAAAAAATGGGAGGAAAAAACTTTTATCAAAAAGATATGGCGAACGGAGGAGGAAGACTTTAAGAACTGTAATTTTATATAAAAATTAAACACTTAACATAGCATTGGAAGATATTGTATTGATCATTACTTGACTGTCTATTCTATAGGTATAATTATTACATTACAGGCAATCATTTCTAGGTAGGTGTGCCATTTTATTTAAAGTTGTACGCTGCATCTTTTCAAATTTGGTAATTTTTATGTTAGTTTTTGAAAAAGTGTATAGTACAACTTTAAATCCAGGTAAGGTAAAAGTGGATGGGATATTTTAAGATTTGTAGTTTACTACTAAGCATTAGACATTGTGTGCACGATATCAAACCAGGTCAAACAACAACCAATTTATCATAAATCACAAAAAAAATTCCACTAAACAAACTATGCTTAAATCAAAGTCAGTGGCCCACGACTAACGCGGCCCATATTTCATGATGGCGGCTTTTGAGTGACGCCTGATACCGAACATGATAAATAACGGAGCTAATGTGACGGGTAATGAGACAACTTTCAGGAAATCAGCCAAAAATTAAGGGCCACATTTTCAGATATTTATTAGTACATTTTGTATTAAGGGCGGTAAATAAGAAATTGCGAACGATTGTGAATTAAAGCCCGAAGCCGATGGCGAAGTCTTAATTAAAACGAGTTGGTTATTCCTGCACTACCCGTGGCTCACCCAATGTTTAAAAGAAGGGAAAAACAGGGAAATAAATAAAATTTCTTCCTAATTTCGTACGTACATATGTCGAAATTTAGAATAGAATAGAATAAAATTTTATTCGTAAGCACAAACAAACAAGACATTACATAATATAAAAGAAAACATAAAATAAGATTAAAGTGCCACGAAATGGATTGGATTTGAATGGATGGAAACTTAGCATTTACGGACCGCATCTCCTACGTGTCATAACACCTTTTACGAGCAAGTGTGATGAAAATAACTTTATCATGCTTTCTTCGATTTCCTGATTAGAGTAAGGCTAAACTGTTGCTAAAGATACTTTTTGTTTCTCATGCTCTAAAAGTGGGTCGTTGTTGTTCTAAAAAGTGTGCAGAAAATGATACGTTTCTGCTCTAGAGCACTGTACTTTCTAAGTGCATTATTTTTCCTTTTTTTCACCATAAGCAATGAACATTTTGGTTCTAAATGAATTTGTTTTAAATTTCCATTCTGATAATTAACTCCCCATTCCATAAAAAACGATATTTTTAACTAAATTGTTAATTGAAAGTACCCTCTAGAAATACTACTGAAGTTCATACTTAGCCGTGTTTTTTTAATGCACATGCATTTCCTCGTATTCGAAATGAAAAGTAGTGTTTACCATTTCATCCCTTGGTTAACAATCTACTATTCCCGCCAAACAACAATATATTAGGACAGCAACATAATATTCGCTTTATGTTATTTACTTATTTCAGCTGCAACTGATATGCATTCCTATTGTGCAGTTCACTTGCAAGTTGCAGTTAAAATGCAGTTTGCTTGATTAGCAGATATGATTATATCAGGAAAATAAATATTTTACTACCTCGTAAAACCTTTAACAACCATCAAAAGTCTTACAGACGTCCAACTTATTTTAAACTCAGACTTCCTAACATAAGCTTATTTAATTCTCTCTCACTTCTATACTAGAAGGAAACAGAATTAAGTACCAACAAATTTCATAGATTGTGATTCGTTTTATTCTTGAGTGCAGTATACGATGTTACTTGAAAGGAATGAAAGGTCTCAGTAAAGTGGTTCAGTTAAATGCATTAATTTTCAGTCCACAGACGCCGTACTGTCACTGTAATTAATTAATTGAAGAAAGCGCAGACGAGAAAAAAGTATACCAGGATAGTGATAAAACAGGGAGCGTCAAATGTCTGGCTAGCTTTAGTTTTTACATTCAAGAGTAGATGGCGCTTTGAGGTCTTGTTTCTATTAAATTTTATATATTAGACTAGTCTTATACTCTGAATTTTATTCTTCCGGAATCGGAATAGTGCGACAGTAAATGACTTTTTATTTATTTTTATTTATTTAATAGTGACATTGGAAGTATTGAATTCAGAAATATTGCGAGACAGCGAGGTAATGCCGCCAGCATCCTTGGTATAATGCCTCAAGGGCCTATTTTAGATTTAAGCTAGATATTGCTTTCGTTTACGTAGTAGTACCATTGTATATAATCTTGTGTGTAAATAAATGAAATATTTAATTCAGATATAATATGTGATTGCGTAAATTGTTTGCTTTTGTAAATATTATATAAGATAGAATCACCCACCGTATCTCTTGATTTCCGTAATTTCCAGTCTTCAAACCTTACGTTTTGGTACAGTCAAGTGTTAAAAATATGGGTGCACTCATCATACTCAAAAATGTGTCCCATATTTTTACACTTAAATGTACATTTAAGCGGTCGCTATTCATAGCAACCTCACCTATATATATTTAATATGCGTCTTTTCATTTTTAATCTGCGTCTTTTCATTTTTAATCTGCGTCTTTTCATTTTCAATATGCGTCTTTTCATTTTTAATCTGCGTCTTTCGCACTCATGACTTCTTTGAACAATGACGTTTGTTCTTTAGCATTTATGACCAGCGTGTCCCTTTACTTTCTTAAGAGCAAAGATAGATATAACTCCGTAATAGATGGATACAGTCTTAGGAAAAAAACGTGCCTCGAAAATCACAAAAATTTGATTCTCGATCAGATGGCGCCACTACCTTTGGCCTACTCTCGTATAGAGGGCGTTGACAGTTTCATTTGTTATTTAACAATTTTAACACATATCAGTGAAGGAATATGAGTCAAAATCATATAAAAATAATTAACTTAAATGTTAATATATTTTTCCTTTTTTATTGTGGGACGTACCACATTATTACAATCTATAAATTGTATATACAATTGCGCAATTGGTAACGCATTGGACCGGCAATCCAAGGATGTGGGTTCGAGTCCCACGTTGACCAGAGTTGATCATCGTTGATTTTTTCATTGTGATTGACATCTGTATATACAATTTATAAAAATAATTAATGCAAATAAAAAAATCATTTATCCATATTTAAATACATTTTATCGTATTTTTTATAAATCTTCATTTTTAGTTTTAAAGTGTGTCGATAGATGGCAGTGAACTTACTGTGGTTACAAAATTTACTATGACAGTACCACTCTATCCTTTTATATCCTCTTTGCTTAAGAGTAAGCGTCATTCTAGATCTGTGCTAAAATCACCCATGTAATGTAATGTAACCTATTGTCGCTTTCGTAGTCTGTCACCATGTCAGCGGCTATCGCGGGGACACTTCATTAACCCCCTCACTACATTTGAGTCCGGTTAATCGTTCGGAATGGTGAATTATGGCGATGTGAGCCGTCACAAGCGATCGAAGGGTTAGGCTGATGGAGTTTTACTGTATTCACTGTTCACCCATTTAAAGTTATTTAGCACTGAGCTACTGGGTTTGATTCAATCTCTGCTTTATGAATAATAAGAAAGAGTTTATTCATAAACGCGTAATTTGACAGGTCAAATCTATATCGCCGTTATTAATCGGTTAATGTTTCTTTCTGGCCGCGTAGCCAACACGCCAATCGCTGACGCTCTTTAGCGATCGAAACGCAACTGTCACTGTCGCACTAATATGGAAGAGTGATAGAGAGACACAAAGCGTTTCGTTGTCGAAGCGATAGCGATTGTCACCTTGGCTAGGCCGGCTGTCATGACTCGCCACTTGGTGCTGCGGAAAATATAAATTTAATGATAATTTAGAATGACAGTCGAATAGAGAGACAGTTGTGTCGCTTACCTTTTAACTAGGGTAAATCCATTCGACCCTCCTACCCTATTACCTTTTTCTAATACCAAAATTGCAAAATCTAACAGTTGGATTTACCAGAGTTTGAAGTTAAGCGCCTGTTGACCTCCGCTTCATATAAGTTTCTTAAAGTACTTATGCATAGTGTTGTTTTAAATATATTTTAATAACAAAACTTCCGTGAGACACAGACATATTAAACATATTAATAACGGGTCACTCATGTATTTTACCGCCGCCGTAAACCGCCGTACCGGTGCCGGTCCGTCACCGTCGACGCAAGCTCCTGATGACGCCTCGGTACGGAGTGAAACATGTCGAGCGTTTTCTACTTAAAATACGTGAGTGACCCGTTATTAATATGTTTAATATGTTTTAAATATACTTTAAGTGAGAAATAATAATCGCCAGGCGCTACGTTTTGCACCAAACCAATTCTAGAATTAGGAATATTCGATGATAGGGCGAAAATTTTATGGTTCGTTCGATAAATGGCGTGCAAGCTTAACGCTGGCATTGAAATCCTTAATTTATCCCCTCGCCTGCGCATTAACGCGTATCAGTATCATTGTCTGTAGGATGAACTTTGCGAAAATTAAGTTATGAGTAGCTTAATGTTCATATCAAATTATTAATGAATAACCTCAGCCTCACTCCCTGCAAATCTAATTACCCCACTATAACTAGGACTTTTTCAAATCGAGTGAAGCTTAACTTAACTGTCAGCTCCCACATGTTGTATTAAGATTTGCTTTATTTTATATTATTTATGTGTTTTTAATTTAAATTGGTTGCCCTGAAAACCAGCGCCATGGCTAAGGCCAGGATTACACTCGCAAGTTTTACTTACGTAAGTAGGGACACAGCTATACTACAGAATGAGATATGAATATCGTTATCTCATTCTAGCAAATAGCTTTGTCCCTACTGTAAAACTTACGAGTGTAATCCTTGCCTAAGGACGATAGTCATCGGTACATGCTTAGTGGCATCCATTTTGGTCTCTTGTATTAGAATAAGATATTTGTATTATAGGTATTCAACACCAAACTATTTCTATTTTGATTAGAAGTAGGTATGCATGCTTCATTTCAGACCGCATCGGCATTACTAATGAGATTGTGGTCAAATGCTTACATTTATCCAATAAAAAAAAGGTTTGGTTTAAACGTTTCAATTAAAAAACATAGATGTCGCTAGTGACGTATTACTAATTTAATGACAAGATTTGCTGTGAAGGGCGAAAGGTGAGTTGGTGTAATTGGTAGCACGTTGTAGCAGTAATCCAGATTTGTAGGTTCGAATTCCACGTTGATCAAAACAGATCACAACTCATTTCTTCATCCCTACTAATACTCGTATTATAAATGCGAAAGTATCTGTATGTGTAATACTTTTCCGATATTCATCATATCAGCCCTTTATCGCCCACTGCTGAGCATAGGCCTCTCTTCCAGTACGCCATTTGTCCCGGTCCTGAGCTAATCTCATCCAGAAGTGACCCGCAACGCTTCCGGATGTCGTCCACCCAACGAGCCGATGGACGCCAGGGGCTTCTTTCATTCGAAAGCGGCCACCATTCCGTTAACATTTTAGTCCACCTGCCATCACTCTGCCTAGCAACATGTCCCGCCCAACTCCATTTTAGTTTGGTAATGGCGAAACCAACGTCTTGCACCTTGGTGCGTCGACGGATCTCGACATTCCTTACTCGATCTTGAAGCTTGATACCGAGCATGGCGCGCTCCATGGCTTCCGATATTCCTTTTCGATATTATAGTTACTTTATTCATTATCCGTTACTGCTTGTGTCAGGATGAAATTATAAGTACATAGTTTACTTTACTTATGACACCAACTTTCAAGTGAGCCAGGCACGTTTTCAGTAACAAGTTTGTTCCAGAATGCATCTCAGCGTCTTGCAGTTGCAGTTTCGCTAACGAACGCTAACCCAATATCAGCTTGATTGTAAACTTTATTAACTATTTATGAAGGAGTCACTCATGCGAAAAATTATTTTTCTCTATACTTTGCAGTTAAGTAGGTCGGGTACTAAGCAGGTAAATAGGTAGGTAGATAAGTGGTTTTTTTTTCTTCGTTGTTACCAGTAGGAACAAATGAGAAAAACATCTTAGTTGTTACCGCTTACTGGTAACAGCTTGGTGGTAACTAGTGAGAAAAACCTAGTAGATACCTTACTATTATAATAAATGCGAAAGCAACTGTATGTCTGTCTGCCTGTCTGCTGTGACTTTACGCTTAGGCCACTGAACCAATTTAGATGAAACATGGCATCGAGATAGTTTGAGTCTTGGAGAAGGACATTGGGTAGTTTTTATCACGGAAATCTTCATTTACACAGAATAAGATGCGGACAGAAGCTAGCATTTTATGATAAAGTCCCGTGAGTCCCGTTATTAAAATGGCGTAGGTTACAAATCGCTTCTCTTTCTTATTTTGATCATTAGATTAGAGAGGCATATTGTTTTTTCGATTTTGCGTTGAAACATGAATTTCAACAAGTTTATTATTTAATGAAGTCGTTTAGTTCTATTTTTATTCAGCAAAACAGTTTATAAAGAAAATAAATCTTATTTCCCGATACACCTCCAAACATTACCTGCCCTATAAAACTAAATCAAAACAAAGAACAAAGCTACTAAAAGCGCGTCAAAGCGCGACAGGATTGTCGCAACAAAGATGGCGGAACAAGTTCTTGTTTAACTAAATTAAAAGCTCCGTACAGTTGTATCTTACTAACGAGCCTGCACGTAAACTTGCAGGCGGAATACGTGTCAAGGGAATAGCGATAGAGTCCTTCTAAGTCTGCACCGAATTCACAACGATGAAGTGTGGAATGCCACTATGAACGTCATATTTCACTGTTAACAACATAGACATAGTATAGTAGTTATAGACATGAAACCGAGCGACCAGGGGTAAGAGAAAGACATATTCATGTATTAACAGGTTAATGTATGGCAGCATAATCCTTTTTCTCTTTCACTCTTATAAATTTCGGTATTTCGCCATCGCCTCCTACCTATGCCATAACCCAATCATGAAAAAAACCCGGTCGGTGATAAGGACAAAGCATGGCACTATTTTCTCTTTTCTCTTATAGGAATCGCAATAAAACTATCTTTCTCTATCAAAGAGTGTCAGGCCCTTGGTTAACACAATATGTCGCTTGCCAAGTCGCTGCTGAGTTAATCAATTTTAAATTATTGTATACTTGCTTGGGGAGGCTCTGGTAAATCGTTTATGATAATGTTGGAGCGCGCACAAAGAGCGATTCTGAAGGTCTGTTTGGGGCGACCACGACGTTATCCAACAGCTGAACTCTTCAAAGAAGCCCAAGTTCCGAGTGTACGCAAATTGTTTTTGCTACGTGTTATTTTATATGTTCATTTTATTGACAGTCGTCTGCCGGAACATCAAACGCTCACTTCAAGAAGAGTTTACAGTATCCCCAAACCCCGTGTCATCACTTCTTTTGCTCAGCGCTTCTCGGTATTTCTCTTCCCGCACGTTTATAATAAAGTAGTTAAAATGTGTGACATTAGGCATTGTAACGTAAATGAGGCAAAAATTCATATACTAAACCTGCTAAAGTCCTGGAACTATGAGGAATCAGAAGCAATTAATAATAAATTAATTAATTTCTTCATTCTTTTTCGAGTTCTTCTATTCACTTTTTCATAAGGCGCGAACAAAATTAATACATTACACTTTTAGATTTCACACAAACACACACATCTCACTCCCTCCTCACAACAAGCTTACACACATACAAGTTCACACTTCACACTCCTCTTTTTCTTTTATCCTTATGTTTAATATATGTAATACTATTGATTTAATATAACTCGTAATGATCTTGAACCCCGCGATACATGCCATGCCTAGTGCGTGGTTCACTGCAATGTGCCTGTGAAATTGTATTAATTGATAAATAAAGATATTTTAATTATTTTTTTTTAAGAGGGGGCGTAAAGCAAGGAAATTGGAAGGAAACAAAAGATGACCCGCCGCCGCGCGCAACTTGCGACAGAAGATAATGGCCGTTGTGCGGGTCTTTACCTTTTATCTCAATTACCAAAATTACATTGGTATTGCTATGACACGTATAAAGCTTCCGAGTCTTGAGCCTATTCGTGAGTTAGTGAATGTTACGCCGAAGTTGAGAGGTGAAGTAAACACGCGGAGTATTTCACACCCTACGTCCGATGCTATTATTCAGGTTACAAGAAATTTTATTAGATTTAAAATTTCTTGTAAACTGAATAATAGCATTTTTTCTTCTTAACTCCGACACGCTGGACTGCAGACTTTTTATAGGTTTTCCTGAAATCTATAGGTAAAGAACTATTTTATTACATTTGATATTTGACACAGTTTACAAAACTTTTTTATTTTAATTTCTCATTTACCCCCAAAAGTGATGTTTAAAACTTACGTTTTTATTTTCACAGACTTACGTATTTGTATCAAATTTCAATTAAGGTGGTCCAGTTGTTTCGGAGCAAATGGGCTGTGACAGACGGACAGACAGACTGATAGACGCACGAGTTATATAAGAGTCCGTTATTTTCCTGTTGCTGCTTTTTAAGGTTTCGTACCCAAAGGGTAAAAACGGGACCCTATTACTAAGACTTCTCTGTCCGTCTGTCTGTCTGTCTATCACCAGGCTGTATCTCATGAACCGTGATAGCACAGTTGAAATTTTCAAAGATGATGTATTTATGTTGCCGCTATAACAACAAATACTAAAAACAGAATAAAATAAGTATTTAAATGGGGCTCCCATACAACAAACGTGATTTTTTCGCAGTTTTTTGCGTAATGGTACGGAACTCTTCGTGCGCTAGTCCGACTCGCACTTGGCCGGTTTTTTTTATGTACATATTGGATGGAACTTTTATCCACTCGTACTCGAGCCATGAATACTTACTTATTTTGTACTTTCATAGATCCATCGCGTAAATAGTTCAAACCAGATTTGTTTAAGACGATTTTAAAATCACTGGCAGCTTAACGAAACAATCGCCGTTCGGAAACAAAAAAAAACGCTTAACTCGCGAAGCAGATCCGATTAGCGAAGCGCGTCCAATGAACAAGAGCAGTTATTAATTATTTGCGATCGGTGCAAGCCGGCTATTCACTATGTTATACACCATTCTGTATACGACCAGTATAAGACAGATCTTTGAATTATTATGAACCCGTGGGCCAAGTTACGCTAGCCAAAAGTTCACATATATGTACAAAGTGCTTTGTGGAGAGATAGGCAGGCGTCGGGCACCCGAATTCGAATTTAAATTTTAAACGGAACGGTGTTTGTATTTGGAATTGTTTGATTGGACTTTATTAAGATAACTTTTGTTTTGATATTGGAGTTCGTCTGTTTAATTCTATTGTTAGCACGGAAAGCTGGAAATAGGTACTTAACCGGTATTATTGTGTTACTTACAGTTCCAAGATGAAATAATTCCTTAGCCTTTATTTTGTGAAACTACAAATACAATACCCAATAATGCATAATTACATTAATTACCTTCAATTCATGATGTGACTTATAATATAAAATGTTTCAAGCTGACATCATTAGTATTATAAAATACCAAAAAAAAATTGGGTATTTACCAAATTTTTTCGATACTTCCACATTCTATAGAACATCTAGATTGTCTTCTCTTTATAAATGCCTCTAATAAATTTAATACGCACGAGAGAAAATACAGTTATATGAAATTCAGTGCAGAGGTAACTTGCGCAGCGTCTTACGTAAGCGAATAACTCGCGAACGCGAAGCGAAGCGGAGCGGCGCGGCGGACCCACGGCGTTCGCGTTCGCAACGAGATCGTCCAGGTATGACATTTCTTTAGGTATCAAAGGATTAATTCAACCCGCGGCGCATCGCTTCGCTTCGCGTTCGCGTGCTGTTCGCTTACGTAGTACGCTGCGTTAAACGGACTCTAAATTCTTGTTAATTATTATTACAGTTTTTGCTGTTTTTGAAGACAAGATACGTAACATGTAATGTCTGCAAAATGTACACAAGCCATCTAGATCGGTCATTAAAACTTTATTATTTGGAAGAATAAAATGCGATCTAATTACAAATTAATTACCTCTTTTCAAACTGTTCGCCAATTGTGGCGCACCCCTGCATTCGTCCTGTCTAGCCGCAAACCGTAATATCCTGCCGTTTGTGATGTCTGACTTTCGTTTGTCTTTTGCGTACGGCGGGAGCAAATGAAATTGCACATATGCGAAAATTGGTATTTTGGGCCTAATTGCGGTGGCTGTTGACGATGAGATAACTTTAGAGGATATTTTTAGATTATTTACAGATTTTAGGAATACTTTCTGACATCAACAAACTGTCTACATGATTGACACTTTTCTGATATATATATAATTATCACTGACAGTTGTCCCTTCTCTATATTGGCACCGTGCGAAGTGCATGGTGGGGGTAAGTAAAGCGTATTTAATCCTTAAACTGACGCATTTTTAGTTGAGGTAAATTATGACTTACAACACATACATTATCTAATAAACTACCAAAAAAATACAACACAAAATACTTACAGTATTTTTTTAGGGCGTAGCGAACTTATATGGCGGGAGAAACGTACAAAAACTGCCATTTGTCGTCGATTTAAAGTTGGGAGCACCTCGGCCGCTCCATAATACCAGTAGGTCTAAGATGGTCGGGTTTTTATCATCTATCACCATGCCTGTCACGTTCTAACAAGTATATAATATATGTGAGTGCAAAAGTGACGCATGACATGACAAGTGATAAAAATGCGATGCTGATGGTGACTGTTCAACACACAGACATTAATATTAGTGACAAAACCGCGATAAAACTGGCATGTAACAAACTAAAAGGGCATCCGCCATTCATCATGGGCTGTGAAGGGTTAAAAATCACTCCGCATAAATCCGCGGTTATCTCAGCCCGCGGCAGTATTCGGGTTAACTCTGCTTTGAACGCAGGTATAAATGAATTTTGGTTAGGGTTCCGTACCCAAAGGGTAAAAAACGGGACCCTATTACTAAGACTCCACTGTCCGTCTGTCCATCTGTCCATCTATCCGTCTGTCTGTCACCAGGCTGTATCTCACGTGATAGCTAGACAGTTGAAATTTTCACAGGTGATATATTTTTTTTGCCGCTATAATAACAAATACTAAAAACAGAATAAAATAAATATTTAAGTGGGGCTCCCATACATCAAACATCATTTTTGTGCCGTTTCTTTGCGTAATGGTGCAGAACCATTCGTGCGCGAGTCCGATTCGCACTTGTCCGGTTTTTTATACAGTGACGGGAAAGGGTCGTAACATATTTACTGAAAACATGTTTTAATTTTAAAAGGTTTATTTATTACAGAGATAACTGAAAGTATGTCAAATATACCTACATATGGCGTAGAAATACACTCACAGTCTTAAATACATGCTAAAGGGTGTATCTGCGCGGCACTTACATGGGTCATTCGCTGAGAATATGTCTGCGGTTGCGTCTAACTGCCTAAATTTAAGAATTATGAATAAATATGTACATAGAAAACACCCAAGATTCAGGAAGATATGATAGGATGTGTACTCATCACACAAATAAATGCCCTTACCGGGATTCGAACCCACGACTATCGGTTTCACAGACAGGGTCACCACTAGGCCAGACCAGTCGTCAGTAGTTTAGTAGATTGCAACTTTCAAAATAAATCGCTTTCGAATTTACCCTAATGCAAAGTGCACTTGAGAATCAAAATTCTGTGCCTCACTATTTAAAGCCAATACGAAGTCTAGACGATAACGTCATTAACGCCCTCTTTTAAAGACGGTTGAGCGGAAATGGAAGGCTGTTCCGGCGGGGGCCCGTTTGTTCCCGGATTGTTCTAGCAACGGGCTCTTACTAGTTGTATCAGATGCTGATTCAGTGGCTATTTACAAAAATTTAGCTTCAATAATGTTAAAAGTAAGTATAAAATCGTCTAAACATCTATAAATACAATATCAACATATGAATACAGTATTAATAAGTATTAATTAACCCTCAATATAAAAGCCACACATACCCCCATCGACCTTATAAAATGAAACAGTAAATTGAAACCACATAATAGTCAGAAACGTTCCTATTCATGAGTGAAAAATATTGCCAGCTTAATGTTCAATAAATTTTTTTGAATTCTTAGAACACTTAATCTAGGTTCTAGAATATTTCAAACAAAGGTCTCACAAGTCTTAATTGAACCCAAAAATAATGCTTAAGCACTGTAAAGCAAAATATAATGGTAGGTATTTTCGTACTCAAAAAGGGTCTTTTGTATTATAATTTACTAGGCATTTCTCCTTAATGTCGTTTAGGGCTTAGCCTAAAGACCTAGATTAAAGTCATAATTAGCTTGCCCTTTTCCCATCACTTGGGGTCGTCATTTTTCATACATACCTCTTTGGCGTTCGTCATTTCATCATTCATATTATGTTTTAGTTTCATACGAGTATCATCTCTCACACAGTCCATCCAACTTTTCCTTGGTTTTCCTTTCGTCTTACATCCCCCAGATTTATTCCTAATACCTTTCCCGTCACGTGACTTTCATCCCTTCGCTCTGTACCACATGTCTGCAACTCTGTACCACGCTATGCGATGTCATCTTAGTTTTTCTGCTATGGGTGCATATAAGACTCATAGTAGGGTTTCAATTGTGATTTTAAACGAATCCGAAGCGCTCCCATTAACTTCTATATCTTGTTTCTGTCCTGAGTAAACTTTCTTCCTCCTCATCTATGTATTCCTAATAAATATTGGCGTCACATGACTTTCATTTCATCCCTCCGAATCACAATAGGTACATGTTATTGTCTGTAAGTCTGTACCACGCAATGCAATTTCATCTTAGTTTTTCTGCTATGGGTGCATATAAGACTCATAGTAGGGTTTCAATTGTGATTTTAAACGAATCCGAAGCGCTCCCATTAACTTCTATATCTTGTTTCTGTCCTGAGTAAACTTTCTTCTTCCACATTTATGTATTCCTAATAAATATTGGCGTCACATGCTTTTAAACGAATCTGAAGCGCTCCCATTTAATTCTATATCTTGTTTCTGTCATGAGTAAACTTTCTTCTTCCACATCTATGTATTCCTAATAAATATTGGCGTCACATGACTTTCATTTCATCCCTCCGAATCACAATAGGTACATGTTATTGTCTATAAGTCTGTACCACGCAATGCAATTTTATCTTAGTTTTTTCTGCTATGGGTGCATATAAGACTCATAGTAGGGTTTCAATTGTGATTTTAAACGAATCCGAAGCGCTCCCATTAACTTCTATATCTTGTTTCTGTCCTGAGTAAACTTTCTGACGATTCGTTTGCAAATTGTGTCGATTGAATGAACGTGGAGTTGAATTACTCGGGTATTTGCTTGTGACAATTGTTTAAGAGGCAAGTAGATGTTCAAGTTAGGTCTTATATCTGGTTTGCAATTCATACAAAATATGCTACAGGCACAATTTAATGACAGGTTCACAATAATTAGTCACTCTCATTACTAGTGATAGGTCCAAAATTTATCTATTTTTATTTTATAGGGATTTTTGAGACCACGTTTTACCATTTTATTCAAACCTAAGCGATTATATGAAACATGTTTTGTTTAAATTTTATAATCAACCCCAAAAAAATCGAAGCTGGTGGCGATCACTAGTATTAAGGAAAAGTATTGACAATTTCAAAGTCAAAGTCAAAGTCAATATAATCTTTATTCAAATAGGCCTAGCAACAAGCACTTTTAAGCACTAAAAAATTTAATTTATGATGTCTGCTTATTTATGATAAGTATGATGTCCCAGTCAAGTTTCAATTTCTTTATTTGCATTCATGTTGTACAAATGGGTATTAAATAACAAATGATTTGTTTCAAAACTTTCAAACATAAGCCCTGCAAGTGCATAGCAATATTACTTAACCTAAGTTATACCTAATACAAATAAAAATGTTAAATTGTAATCTTAAAATCATCTTAAAACTTCTCATTTAAATATTCGTCAACAGTCGTAGCTTTTGTTTATAAGGGTTTCTTTTAATTTTCTTAAAAATAGTCTTTTTCTTCCTTTATATTTTGTGGTAGTTTATTATATATCTTTATGGACATTGATAATGGGCCAGACGAATGGAGTTTTAATCGTGAGGGTGGTGGCATTAACTTTGATTTGTTTCTTAGTGTCTAATTAGCTTTACATCTTCACGTTTGTTTTATAATTCTGAGTGTTTGCGGACATTTGCATATTTCTAAGATATAAAGGCTAGGTACGGTAAGTACCTAATTTGTGTTTTATAAAATGAGTCGGTATTAAGTATATTGTCACGTAACATATTTAAAAAAATGTTTAGGGATACAACTAGAATAAACGATACGAGCTCTATCTTTGCTTTGCTTTGAGATGCTTTGAGCTATGCTTTAGTGTTTATCAAACAAACTTCTCCTAATAGACTCCTATTGTTTTTTTTTGCATACAGAAGCAAAACCGACATGGTGCCGGTGACAGATTTGCTTCCAATTTTGCGCTGTCGTTACTCACCGCTGATTCTGTAATCTGTCAAACGTAAAGGTTGGTTCTGTTGGAAACATCAGGCTTATTCCAAAGGTTTACTAACCAGATGGCGTATACTAATTTCAATCAGAGAATGTGAATTAGATTTGGATTAGATGTGGATCTGATGTGTCTGTGTCAAAGGTGACATTTCTTCAAACAAAAATGTTACTTTTGACCCTGACAGATCAGATTTATAATTAATCCAGATCGAATTCACACCCTCTTATTAAAATTAAAATACGCCTGCAAAGGTGATATTGTTGACCACCCGACTAGTATAAAATCTGTCTAAGCTTTCGCATGCTATGCCAGACACGTAATATGTACGTGTTCATTGCATGCAAAAATACGCAAGTATATCTTGTTGGCATTAATTGACAACCACTTTATGTCGTGAAAAACCGAATCATTATATAAAATATTCAATACACTGTACGAGTACATGGATTGGCAACGGACATGATATAAGAGGAAAGGGGACTACCGCTTCTTCATAGAAATGTAGTCCCTATTTTCCTCTGGAGGAAGAGCAATAAAAAATATTTCTTCACAATTCGATGTGTATCAACCATAGCGGCATGTTTTTGACTTTTTCGATTAATTTATTATTATAAGTTAGGAGTTTTCAAACTATATTTTCGGTCCCAACTCCTAATTAAAATATGGATTATATTTACGCTATAGTAACCGCTTAGTAGCCAGCCCGTATGCTTGAACCCGATTCAGATTCAACAATTTGTTATGGGTTTGAACTGGTTTTGACACGACCTTGAAGACCGCTCACGCGAAATTAAGTGAAAATCGTCTGTGAGATGCGCTCCAATCACCAAGACAATAAGACAATCGGCTCTTTGTCTGTCACCGACGTGATTAAATAAAAAATGTTTCATCAGTCAACCGCCAACCGTTTTTCTGCGCACGCACATTGATTTACGACTGCGGTCAGTCATGGCAGTTTAAATTTCGAACGTGACGTGATCCAATCCGATAACGATAACGTCACGATTTATTTACGACAGGCAAATGTTGTATTCGAAATGTGGGTTTTTATTGGTGCAGTATTTTATTAATTAGGGGTGCTACTACCCCGTATTGTATTAAGGTTATTAGGTATTCGTACCAGTGTCAGTTATTAATCTTAATTTCATGTTAACAATTTTTGTTTTGTACAATAAAGTGATTTACTACTACTACTACTACTACTAGTCTGGAGACAGAATGGTTTACTTAATTAGATTTTTTAAGATGCCCGAGTAGGAACAATTACGAAAATATAATACATATTCATAACTCAAGAGGACGATTTTGTACGACATATATTAATTTACTTTTACATTAATTTAAATGATTTCATTTCATTTATTCATCCGGTGGCGTGTCAAATATTTGCTTAAGTAAATAAATAAATTAAAATTAAAGTAGGCAAGCCAAAGTTTTCAAGTTTTTAAGTTTTGGGAAAGCCGGTGGGCATCAAGTTCTATGGACGCTGAGTACTGTGATCAGGGCCGTGTTGCATAATAAACTACAACTTATATGTAATTACAAGCAGAACTACTTTTATAATTTCACTCATAAGAAAAGGAGTTCCGCTTGTAATATTAGTTGTAATTATATATGCAACACGGCCCTGGAGGTATTTTTTTAATATAGGAGGCAAACGAGACGACGAAGCGTCTAATGGAAATAAATTATCGTCGCCTCCTTACACCTTAGACTTAGACCTCCTTACACCTTAGTTATTACTAGAGGGTTTGCAAGTGTATTACAGATTACATAGACTGCTTTATCTAGACACAAATATTATAAGCTCTCTATGATGTGTTTAGGAATCGCATTTCACGGCCGCTACTGCGGCATTATTTGATCACTAATTTCGAATAAAACGATCAAATCGAAATCACTAGACTTATATTGACCGGGATATAGACCGTGATTACCTTTTGTATTATTTGTGAGCTCCCGATATACAAATAATACAAAAGGTAATCACGGTCTATATCCCGGTCAATATAAGTCTAGTGAAACTAACCGTGAATCATTCAAAACTCAAATCGAAATCGTTTGTGTTTTAGAGATGTTCGAAAGAATGTCAATATTAATTCGATATTTTTTTGTTTTATACTCTTTATTTACATATAAGATATTTACAGTGGTACTGCGTAAACGAAATTAATAACTAGCTTAAATCTAAAAAATCATTTCGTTCCATTTGGAGTTGAAACACAAGATGTTTGCAGAAATCGCGAAGCGTCTGGTTGACGTAACTGGTGACCGAAGAGCTGTTGGCTTCCTCGCACAACGTATCAGCATTGCGATACAGCGAGCAAATGCCGCCAGCATCCTTGGTACAATGCCTCAAGGGCCTATTTTAGATTTAAGCTAGTTATTAATTTCATTTACGTAGTACCACTGTATATATCTTGTATGTACATAAAGAGTATATAAAAAAACGATATTAATGTTATTACTGCGCAAAAACAACATTATCACAAGTAAGAAATTTGTTCTAACAAAACAGTTAATCTTTATAATAGCCGTAATTTTCGGTTTTAGAACGCATCATAGAGGGCTTATAATATGCGAGTAGATTTTTAAAAAAGCGGCAGCTCGTACGTTTATTTTGAAAACATAAATAATTTATTCCACCTCCTCAAAAAACCTAACATGACTCATTTTACAACAGACGTAAAACATTCCGTGCGTGACGTCATCACTGGGGTAAGCTTACCCATTTTAAACGACTTATGTAGCCCCTATTAAAAGGCACTAAGGCCTTTTTATAGGACTAGGGTAGTGGCCCTTGGGAGTCGTAAATAGGACAAGTTTATTGGACTTTGGATTGCATGTCAGCTGTGCTGTTAGTGAAATATGCTGTGTAATTGGTTGAATAGTGGCGCGAAACGGAACGTCACATACTTATTACATAAATTAAAACAAAAAACCCAGCGTTTCTCGCGAACACATCACCATTGACCAGACAACGGCCTACCTACCCTAACTAAGTACCTAGTCTATGGCCACAGGGCGGACACGCTATACATCAAAAATCACTTGCGTTTCGTGAACGGCACGTCTGTACACGCGTCATGCGTCATAGTGTGAGTAAGTTGCTTAAAAATAGTAACTGAGCGGCCGGCGAACGGCCGTCAATCTGCTGTCGCGGGGCGAGGTAATTCGAGTCGGGGCGGGGCGGTGCGTGGCTGTTCTGTATGATATTACTATTACTTATTCTGTGCTATGGCCACGCATATTTTCTTGCAAACGAGTTGACCATTATAGCAAGACCCCTCATCAAATCCCTTAGATCTCAATAACCCGTTTATCGGTCCTGGTCGTGTTAGAACTTTAAAAATATTAAAAACATGTGTAATATGCATAATAGTCAAACCGAGATAAGTCTGCAACGATTTTGAGAGCCCACGCAGTGCGTTATTTTAAACAACAAACTTTTATGAAATTATGATGTATAAATAGAACTTACCTTGGTACTAGTGACTTTTCAATTATTAATATCTATAGGTACTCCGTAGTTTGCATAAAATGAATCTCAAAATTACTTTTTCGTTTCCTCAAGATTCAAAATATCAAAGTTTCATTGAAATCCAGATACCTCCGCAAGTCCGCGCATAGTTGTACAAGTGGAAATGAAATTCGAATTCTGATCTGTTCTAGAAATAAAAGAAAACTTCAAATTAAATTAAACAACGGCCAAGTGCGAGTCGGACTCGCGCACCGAGGGTTCCGTACTTGTTAGTATTTGTTGTTATAGCGGCAACAAAATACATCATCTGTGAAAATTTCAACTGTCTACCTATCACGGTTCATGAGATACAGCCTGGTGACAGACAGACGGACAGACGGACAGCGGAGTCTTAGTAATAGGGTCCCGTTTTTACCCTTTGGGAACCCTAAAAACACAGAAAATGGCTTTTGTCCTTACGAGATCAGAACACAGAATTATAACCTACCTACGTTGGTTATAATTCTCTGTTCTGATCTCGTAAGGAATAGTAAAAAAGTGTACGCGTTTGTCTAACTATCCTACATCATCACAAAATAGATTACATACCTATGTATACCCCAAAACAAATTGAAATACAATGCAATTTATTAAATTGTAACTATCACTTTTTTCCTTCCTAAACAACATTATCGGTTTACAATTATATTACTGCCTTACAAAAAACCTGTAGGTACGCCATTTTGACAAACTCTCAGATAATCTAATCAATGATCCGTTAATAAATCCCATTGCCATCAAAAACTCAAGTCCCATTAACTAAATTGAAAACAAAAAACTCCCAATCCGCCCAAACAAGACGGCGATTTAAAAGAAATAAAAATACATTTTTAATTCGCCGACATCCATTTTCGTAAATCGAACGCGTCATCAATTAAATTACTTACCCTATTGTGACGTACAAAAGTGTACGTTATTACAAACTTAGCTAATACATCTAAAACAAGCAAAAAAGAACCCTAAATATACAGACAAGTATTATTTAGAGTGCGTTTTTAAGTTTGCATCGAGGGGAGACGAGGGCGAGACGATGAAGAGAAATTCCCCCAAATTCTTGCAGAGGGGAAGTTGGGCTATAAAGAGTGCCTCCTGGGACATTGTATGCAACCGATGTGTTCTTGCATTTTGCCTCGCGTGTTTATTTTCAAAGGGGAGGCTGGGCTGAAATGTTTTGACGAATAACAAAATGGGAGCTTTTAAATAATAAAATGTTTAGAATAACATATTGTTTGTTGTGGTTTATAAATTGAGATTGGTATTACGCATTTTCATTAAAACAGAAATGTGCGATTTTATTAAATTTTAATGTTTTGTACCTACAGATATTGGAAAAAAAATTATTTAAAAATGGGTGGCACCTTAGAGCAGCACCTACGCCTATATCTAAAGCCGGCAAAAATACAGACTTTTTTTTATTTCTGTTTCTTGTGGCACTGAATGGTTTATATCAAAGTTTATTTAACACTCAATCGGCTATCACGTGGTAAATGCATCTTTCTGCACCTCTTTTAACTTGTAACAAAATAAAATAGCGTGAAAAATATCAAGTGCCGTTTCTAAAACTTAAACATCATAACAATCGGCACTTAATCTCAATAAGCCCACCATTGACATATCACCTGTCGTCCCAACGATGGGCAGATCATGTCCACTTTGCCCTCTAGAGACGCAAAGTGAGCGATAAGCCGTTTATTGCGTTTTTTGAGAGGGGACGCGAAATTTCGCAAAAAGAACGCATGGCACTTTGCGTAATTGGACGATGGGAGATTTACTTTTATCCTATTCGATAAAAATTGCAATTTTATAGAAACGTGTCGAGGTCCATCACCGAAATTTGGTATAAATAACTTTCTATGTTACATAAATTGAAAAAACTACCGGAAAAATAAATGTACGATATACCAAATATGGCAAATAAATCTAGAGTCGGTCGAAACTCACTTTGCACCGACTTGTATAGATAAGTGAGGAAGTGACACCGTCATATTTTCATAGAAATTTGATATTAATGATGACATAACCAAATTTTGTAATTGCTAATGCCATCATGCAGAGTTTGTTTAGTCCGACTAAAGTCATTATTTTTAGATGTTCGCTTGTCAAGTCTGCAAATTTTGAAAACATTTTATTTTGACTGGACTTAGATATTTTGACAGTAATCGAATCTTATACCTAGTTACTAGTTTACAGAACAACGTTGTCAAAAATGCAGTTTAGCCCATTTAGAATAAAATTTAATTTACCTGATGTTGCGCCTGTACCTCTATCCAATTATGACATGTTTGTGTTTCTGTGCATTTATTGTAAACTTTGTGAGGTGTGCAATAAAGAGTATTGTAACTATTGTATTTCATTGTATTTTTAATTGAAATATATAAAAAAGACTACAAAGAATAAGTACTTTTTAGAACTATGATACTTTGTAAGTAAATGACTTTACAAGAAACCCTTTCTCATTGTTCTTTAGTGTTGATCTAAGAAACGATTAACGATATAATTAAAAGACGAATGATAGTCCTTAAAACTGAAATCTACGACCCATCAAGCTAAAGCCCAGACTTCGTAGGTAGTATCTACAAATACACTAACTTCAATATTGTCAGTCAGTCCTTCTTCGTCAGTCAGGTAAAAAAAAAACAATTCTTTAAAAACACAATAGAAAACTGTATCATCCCACTCTACTACTAGTAATTCCATTAAACATAACACGTCCACGTCCCATTCATAAATCGTGGCGTATCCGAAATGACTCGCGCCGCGGGCGCCATTAAGAAATACAGCTACAGTACCCAACCCGCATGCAAACTTCTGCACCCGTGTACCCCGGGGAGTACACGGAGTTAGGTTATAACTGGATAAGGCATCACTAAGAATGTTGAATCAACCAACAGTAAGAAATACAGCTACAGTACCCAACCCGCATGCAAACTTCTGCACCCGTGTACCCTGAGGAGTACAAGGGCTTAGAATCGGAGTGGATAAGCCATCGTCAAGAATGTTGAGCCTACATTAAGGAACAACTACACGCCGGTAGGGCAGTGCACAATCCACATGCAAGAATTCTATTTTATTTATTGAACAAATTACTTGACTTTTGACTGTTTGTGTTCTAAATAAAAATAAAAAATTACACAGTATGCCAGTTGAAACCAATTCATTGTGTAATTCATAATAATAGTGTATACAATTGGGTAATTAATAATAGAACAATTATTATTAATATTGTCAGCCTATTGTGTCCCACTGCTGGGCAAAGGCCTTCCCCCCCCCCCCTCTTCTTCCATTCGTCCCGGTTTTGAGCTACATCTGGCCAGTCTCTCAAAAAGGAGTCCAAGTTATCCCGCCATCGCCGATGAGGTTGCCGGATCCCCGGTATAACAAACAAAAAACAAATATAACAAACAAACAATTGAACAAAGACATTTAAAATACAAAAAATCTAGTTTATAACAGACGATTCACGTTTATCCATCGCCTCACAGAACTTCATGCATTCACTACAAACAACACACCAACCAAGATCCGTGTGTGAGGAGTAGACGGGTTCAAGTTAATACGGTACCCTGTTACGGTACTGATCTCATTTTGACACGACTGATTGCTGCATGTGACGTGAAAGTTGGTGCGAATTACCAAGACGACAAGGTTATGTCAAAACCAGTTCAAAACGGTAACAAGTTTTTACATCTGAATCGGTCTCAGGGTTGTGAATTGTTGAGCGTAGACTGTTTTTCTTGAAGCTCGTACGCCGAAGACTGGAACGCGCTGGCCGAAGTGAAGCTATCGCTGCCAATTACCTCAGAAATACCACCACCATGTTACCGGGTTAGTGTGAGGGTTAGTAAGAACACTTATTTTAGGGTTAATAAGTTGTTAAGTGTAGACTAGTTGTTGATGGACTAGTTGTTGACGGACTAACGAGGCTAGGTTGGGCAGTCATATTTATATGAGAGCGCGACCGCGCCCCGCCCACTGTGTCACGTGGGTGAGTTGTGCAGAGTCAGTTTCCATTTATTGGCCAATCAGCTTACGCTATTTTACAGAGTTAGGGAATAGGTAATATTTATTGTGGGACATTGATTCTTAATATTTAAACATTGATTGGCTTATAACTATGCACAAAAAAGAAGTAAAACATATAAAAGTAAAAACATAAACACACGAAATGGAAATAAAACAGTTATCACACAAACAGAATATAAAACAGAATCGTCAATTATTTACACGTTATTTTATGCCTAGACCTACTTATACCTATTCGCGACAGTTCTCCCCCACGTGTGTCAACACCGTATATAGTAGAGGAGCGTGTAGGAATAAGCCTGGAAACTGGGCAGCGGACGTCACCTGCGCTCGTGTGTACAATGGCTACTCTTATGTGGCCATCTGGGCCGTGAAAGAGTTGTGCGATTTCGCCTCTAGACCATTTACTTTGTGGCACGGAGCAGTCGATTACTGTGACGCTGTCGCCTACGTGCAATTTCTGTTTCTTGCTGTGTGAGTCGGGTTTATCCGTAGCTGCCGCGTTATATACTAGTGGATTCGTTCGAGGCCTTTCTAATGGTAAGTCGCCCACGGGAACCTTGAGGTTGGCCCCGCTACAGGTCCGACACCATTGGCGCTTACGTGATTTATAACGAACACTACCGCGCAGTCCGACTATGTGATATCTATGTTTCAGCTCGCTAATTAATGTCGAGTGATTGCTGTTGCACAGAGTGTGAAAATGATGGATCAACAGTTTGGCGAAGTCTTCCTTAGCGTGCAGGACGGGTACTTGCTTGCTTCCGACGTCTGTCACGATGACTCCGTATTCATCTAATTTTACTGCGATCGCTCGTAGCGGAGATTTTGTCGGTAGCGCGTGCCCAGCTTCCAGGGACTCCATCTCTTCTGGAAAGGCTTCATATTGGCTCCGTTTGATTAGCGATATTTCCGCAATAATCAAATCCCCTTTGTTCATCTCTGTGTCTATTTTCTTAGAGAGCATCTTGGCATTATTTACCTCGGCGGCAACCAGAACCCTAGCCGTGGCCCTAACTAAATGCGTGTATTCGGAAAAACATTTTACCTCAGGTAGGTACTCGAATTTACTTTTAGTTTTCATGTTTGGGCGAACGGACTTCGACACGCGTCGTCGCTTATGACGTATCGCGGCGTTGTCGACGACGGGCGCGAGCGTGCGTAGTGTGGACGATCGCGGCTTATAATCGCGTTTGGGTTCGGGTTCTACAACCCACCGAGAGGTTGCTCCTATTTGAGCGGGTTTGTTTCGGTCGAATAATGACGCTATTTCCCGTTTTGCAGGTAATATCGGAGTGGTGGGCACGTTCTTGAGCGGGTCTTGGAAGCTTTCGCTCCCCCACGCGAAAGACGTATTGCCTGCACCACTGCCAACGCTTGATATTACTGCGGGCTTATTCGACGCGAAAGAAATTGTATTTACTGCGCTCGTTGTGTTATTACCGTTCGCGGACGCGGCCGCGTTCAACCCGTGTAATAACTTATGGTGGCCTGCCTCGCATTGGCCGACGCCACACGCAACGTATTTACATTTAAATAGTTTATGATGCGCAGATTTTAAACAATTAAAACACAGCCTCGCTTCCTTCACTAGCTCCCATCTTTCAGGAATTGCTGCCGCCGTAAACTGTGCGCACGTGTCTACTGTATGTTCCTTTTCACAAATAGGGCACGTATTGCGCGGCGGAGTAGATTCGGACAATTCCTGGCGGAGTCTAGGTTCGGACGGCGTGGGTTTGGTTTGACTACTATCGCGATGTTTCGCGAGCGCGACGGTAGTATACTTTTTATTTTTAGGTTTGTACTCATCTTCGCGTGTATGAGTTTCGTGAATATCTGACTCCGAGCCACTACTACTACTACTATCGCGGGTAGACACGGGGGCGCGAGACCTATTAGGGAGAGTTCGACTCGATCGCTTAGATCCGCGCTCAAAAGACGCCGCATTTACAGTATAGCGCGATGTAGCTGGCCTATGTCGGTTGATGCGTTTGGCTGCAGTGCTAATTTCGTTCAAAAACTCCGATAATGCAACTAGACCGGGAGTTTGACTATTAGACTGCCTATATTTTGCCCATTCGTAACGCACAATCAGATTAAGTTTGTCCACGATTTTGTTTACAAGTTCAGGCGCGTGTAAGTACTGCTCTTGTCGCAGCGAACGTATGGTTGCGGCGGCATTCGCAATATGTGCGGCGAAGGAAGTTATGTTCGCGTTGTCTTCTGACAAGCGCGGCATACGTTTTATATTATGCAACTCCGTTAACACAATTTCCTCCGGGTCGCCGAATTGCCGTTCTAACGCCTCCATAATTTCGTACGGGTCCTGAACTGTGTACATAATTGATTTCACGGCGGTCCGAGCCTCGCCTTTGAGCGCGCGCCTAATACGACTTACGTTATTGACGGCACTAAACATGGGAGACGTGTCCTCGAACTCTGCCCTAAATGAAATCCATTCGGTTATATCTCCTCCGAATGAGGGTAACTCGGGCGGCTTATGGTAGATAGGTGCATAACTGCCGTGTGGCACCTCTAAATAACGCGGTTGCGGCCTACTAGTACCCCGCTCAATGGCGGCGGCGCGCGGCGGCGGCGCTGTCTCCTTCGGCAAGGGAATTTTACTATTCTCGATCGCGACGTCGTGCTCCTGTGGCCTACACTGTTGTCCTACCCAATTCCTAGTACGCCGTTCAGACTCGTCAGCCACGGTACTGCCTCTGTCAGAATTCGCCTCCAATTCGGCGATCTGCAGCTTTAATTTGGCAGTATCGGACTGCTTCTGAGCGACAACTAGAGCGGCTTTATGAACCTCGAGCTCGGCCATGAGCACCGATAATTGACTATCACGATCCCTATTTACCGATTCGCGACCTCTGATTGATCCACGAACAGACGGCGCCCGCGGCGGCGGCGGCGCGACCACGGGGTCTTTATTTACTAGCGTATTTGACCTACTGCGTTCTACTACCGTATCTTCGAATGCGTTCGAGTGTACCGAATTGTTGTCTATCTCTCCACCGCTATTCACTTGGTTGCCGGTGGAGCCTTTGCTCCATGTATGTGTCTCGGTAGACGTGGTCTTGCCGGACGAGGGGGTAAGGGTGTCTGTGGGCGCGGGGGCAGGCGGGCCCTTAGCGCGCGGTCGAAGATTTCTCGTACTCTTCGTAGACATCTTCTTCTTTCTTGACACACACGCGGGGGGTCCCTAACTATATACAAATTTACCTGCCTAACACCTATGCCCTGACGCCACAGAGCGCAACGTCAGTGCCCCTAAGCGTAAATCCCTCGGTGCACTGAATCTCCCGCAATGACAAAGTGCAATGCCTAGAGCGTTCGAAAGCAGTGTGATGGCATCACCATGTGACACATGCAACGAAAGTTGCCAGGACGCGTGAGTGGAGGAAAACCTACAACACAGCACGGTCCGACCGGCAAGCCGGTATGGTGGGGTATGGAGGGGTAATTGGGTAAGGGTCTGAGCCGAAGCGTACTTCAAGGCTCAGCGCGTTCGTTTTTCAAGCTTCTTTTTTCTATCTGAGTGGAGAAAAATCTCGACACTCAGCGAGTACTTGTTTCTTTGTTCTTTCTTCTATCTGAGTGGAGAAAATCTCAACACTCAGCGCGTACTTGTTTCTTTGTTCTTTATTCGGCTATCGAAGGACCATAATTGTTGAGCGTAGACTGTTTTTCTTGAAGCTCGTACGCCGAAGACTGGAACGCGCTGGCCGAAGTGAAGCTATCGCTGCCAATTACCTCAGAAATACCACCACCATGTTACCGGGTTAGTGTGAGGGTTAGTAAGAACACTTATTTTAGGGTTAATAAGTTGTTAAGTGTAGACTAGTTGTTGATGGACTAGTTGTTGACGGACTAACGAGGCTAGGTTGGGCAGTCATATTTATATGAGAGCGCGACCGCGCCCCGCCCACTGTGTCACGTGGGTGAGTTGTGCAGAGTCAGTTTCCATTTATTGGCCAATCAGCTTACGCTATTTTACAGAGTTAGGGAATAGGTAATATTTATTGTGGGACATTGATTCTTAATATTTAAACATTGATTGGCTTATAACTATGCACAAAAAAGAAGTAAAACATATAAAAGTAAAAACATAAACACACGAAATGGAAATAAAACAGTTATCACACAAACAGAATATAAAACAGAATCGTCAATTATTTACACGTTATTTTATGCCTAGACCTACTTATACCTATTCGCGACAGTAACTGTATCGTCCAATTTAGATCTTCTTCTTTTTTTCTTCTTCTTTCCGTGCCTCTTCCCAGCCAGGTCGGTCGATGCTGGGTTGTCTCTTTGTTCAACTGGCTCTGTTTCAAATCCATTGATATGGTGGACCACCACGTAGCAGGCGGGCGGGCTCTTATTATACAATAAACTATTTTCATTTATATAAATAACTAAAGAAAAGCTTATCCATGTAACTACATCCCTGTGAGATGCTGCAGTAATAAAAAATCACCATGTAAACCCTGCATTACTTTAATTTTCCCTTCATATCAAACGAGGTTTGCTTTTATTATTTTAAATTAATTATTCAGGAAGTAGACGAAGGGGAAGGGTATACCTATGTAGGCAAAGCTTTGGTACTTTATCTATTGTCCAATGATAGCCCGGATACCAATTTTACCCAAAAGTTGCTTTACTTTCTAAATGATTAACTAAATGATATATGTGAAAATGATTTGCACACACTACGGGTAAATTTTTCAATTTAAGAAAAAAAAAAATTCAACGCTTCAGGCAAGATTTGAACTAGCGGGTTTTCGGTACGTAGCGTAGCGTTTAGCAGACGTGCGTAGGCTTAAAAATACTGTCTCTTGTCATTGTCAGTGGTCGTGGCTGTTTTGGATAACGCACACGGCCGGTCTTCATTTCTGGTTTTGTTTGTGGACTTCAAACTTTCTCTTGCGATGTCTCCATTTCTGACGGTTTATAGCATTGCGAGTGCACTCGACTACGGACTCTTTTAAAAGGTCAATCCATCGCGTAGGAGATCGTCCTGTGGATCTTTTCCCTTCGATCTGCCCCTGTACTACCAGCCTTTCCAATGATTTCGCATTTCTGGAAGTAAAAAAAATACAAGTACCTAGATAGTTGACTACATAATGCCTACCTACAACGTCTGATCTTTTAATAGTACAATCAGATACCCACAAAGTAGGAAAAAGCTGGGATCGGCTACGAGCGTAGCGCTAAGAAAACGTGGGCAGTGAATTGTGTAACTCGCTCGCTTAGCCACTTCTGTTGCTAAATGTACAGTCGCCATCAGATATATCGGAGCGGCCAAGGTGCTCACAAATATCTGAACACGCGTCTATTGTCATGGCGCTAGGTGCGTGTTCAGATATTTTTGAGCACCTCAGCCGCTTCGATATATCTGATGGCGACTGTACAGCCTACGTGAATATAAAAAATCTGCTAGCAAACTTATTTTAATATCCCGCCATATGTTCCATCAAACAGAAATATCCGCGAACATGTCCAAATAATTATCAGAATTATTCAAACCACGGGGGATTCCTTTTATACGCTTTTACATTACTCACGATGGGGGACCTTTTTAACGGTTCTAGGGTCATTTAACTAACTACATTAGCAAGAAAAGGGTGGAGATCTCCTACGTAATTCAGAATACCTACTAGTTTAAACCTAATCTAGCTTGACCTCGAGATCTCTAGTAGCTTATGGTTATCGGGGATCAAAGTTAAACTGGTTAGTTTAGTGATAGGTATTAAAGAAGTCGATCAAGTGTATAAATCTAATGTTTTTATTTGGCCCATTTGCGAGGGGACCATAGTGTCGCAAGCTATCAATTTGCACGGAATTACCCCGTTTTTTATTGCGATATATAAAGAGGGGTTAATTAATGAGGGTTTGGTTTTAAATGTATTGCG
Organism: Cydia strobilella; assembly: GCF_947568885.1. NCBI lineage: Eukaryota > Metazoa > Arthropoda > Insecta > Lepidoptera > Tortricidae > Cydia > Cydia strobilella. The sequence goes on from NC_086044.1 coordinate 20,955,391, forward strand.
GGGCAAGTTGGCTTTGCGAAAAGTAAAATAAAAAACATTTTAAACGGCCACCCGTCTATAAAACACCCGTATATTTATTTATTTTAGCTGTCTGTCTGGCATAGTCGGTTGTGACTCGGCTTATTTAGCCGATCGAATGGTCCTGGGTGCAAATCCCGGTAAGACCAAGAGAGGTATGGGCACTGCGAATGACATCTTGCTTTGTGTGGTAGGACACAGCACAGCGGATGTCATTCCAGATCTAGAGCAGAGCCCAACTGGGGAAGTACCTCCACCTTACAGAAAACCGCAGCCAAATAACACTAGACCCTACTCATAGTGTTGTGTTCCTGCCGGTGAGTAAGGTTGCCAGAGCTCAACGAGGAGAGGAGTGTTAGGGTCGGCAACGCGCATGTAACTCCTCTGGAGTTGCAGGCGTACATAGGCTACGGAGACTGCTTAACGTCAGGCGGGCCGTATGCTTGTTTGCCACCGACGTAGTATAAAATAAAAAAAAGACCATTTGTTTGTGTGATGAGATGAGCACGAATATCTTTGTTCTAGTTTCATGGGTGTATTTAAGGATTTATAAATATTCATATGCATCGCTGTCTCGAATACCATTCCCAACAACATACTAAAAGTAGGTAAAGTTAGACCATGAAAAGTCTGCAACGATTCTGATAGCACACCCGGTGCAAGTGTTTTTTTAATCGTCAAACTTCTTTGAAATTATGACGTATTAAATAACATAATTTAAAACTAATACGGGACTTAATCGAGTACAAATGATATTATGACACCTATTTTTTATTGTGTTATCGTAGAGAATAAACTAAAATAAGCATGTTTTGTAGGAAAAACTTTTCTCTAAAATCAAAAATGGCCGAGATATTTGACCCGCAAGTTGAAACCACTACTTGACAAATTAAAAACAATCATTTGGAACAGGTAAATTTAAGTAACAGACACAAGATAAGTGCGACGACGAGCGAAGCGAGGAGGAGTGTGTTAGGTTGACCGCGACGATCGCAATCAATCAGAACAGACATGTTATTGTACCCACTAAAAAAATTCCAAGTCTTTTTTTTTGCACCCCCTTTGCTTTAGGCCAACCACTTACGCCCACGAAACGTCAGGCCATAAATAAACGTAAGTTTGTACGCGATTAAGTCCCGTTAAGTTTTAAATTATGAGTGAAAATCGTGTTAGTTTAAATCAGTGTATAAATAACACTTGCACTGCGTATGCTATCAAAATCGTTTCAGACTGTTCTTGGTCTAACTAGCGAATGGGTACTTACCGCGGCTCTGAACATCCCTTCGTCCGTTGATCTCGTCTAAAATGTTCAAAGTTAGATAAATACATATATTGGAATCAAAAAATTAATTGACCAACAAATATTCTCACGAAAATATAACCTAATCCATGATCAACAAAACAAAAAAAAAAACGATTCTCAAACAGAATTTAAACGGAAACAAATCAAGAAGCTAAAAAAAGAAATCTCAACCCACAACACTCAGTAACCAACACCAATCAGTATGCCGTCCAGCCATCTTTAGGAAAGTGGACGACCGCTTCTCCATACAAACTTAGATCCATTTTCCTTACTTACTTACTTACTCAATGGCGCAGCGATCCAAAATGAGTCTTGGCCTCCGACACGAGTAAACGCCAGTTGTCTCGATTCTGCGCAATCTCCCGCCAGTTATCGGCTTGAAGATCGCGCAAGTCCGCTTCAACCACATCGCCCCAGCGATACCTACAAATATTACATTATGGAAAATATTTTTATACAATTTGATGTACAGGTTCGACGGGGTGAGATTGAAAGAGTTTTCATGAGGGGTATGACAAAAAATCGTCCGTATGCCGAAGCATTACGAGCAACTTTTGATCTTACCCCTCATGAAAAACCCTTTCAATCTTAAACGCACTTATTAACCATTGCTATGCCCCTTAGTTTGACTTATTTGATTTTTTTGTTACTATTGGAATTAGGAGCGAAAAACAAAAACTATAAAACCAAATTTTTTACATGCACATACGTCTGCGAGCGATTCTCCAAATTTTATATTAAAGGAAAGAATTGCGGAGGTTGCGGGTTCAAGTCCTGCCGGAAGCGTAACTTTTTCCATTTTTGCCTTTAATATAAAAAACCATAAAAAAATCTAAAAAAAATTTTACATAGTGGTATATATTGGTTGATACACATACAATTGTGTAAAAATAATTTCAATAATGTTAATATACAGAGAGCAAAATGGGAACTACGTTTGTATGGAAAGGCGGTTTCGCGCGGTCCACTTTCGTCTTAAGATTCCACCAGCGCGCTAATACCAGACACTTTAATGGATAGTCGTCTTTATTATTCCATTCGTGAACCTGTTGGGTAAATAAAATGCATGCAATTACTTAAAATCGCAAGTCCAAGTTGAATGCAAATATAGCATACCCCACTTTGCTCCCTTGGGCAATGCGGAACGGCTAGTGTTGTTAGTAACTCGAACCACCTAGTAACTCGAGTCTTTCAGCTAAATTTGAAGGACTCGACTCGTTTTTACGAGACTCATCATCTTCCTCGCGTTGGCTAGGCTTTTTGCCACGGCTCATGGGAGCCTAGGGTCCGCTTGGCAACTAATCAGTTCAGTTCAAATATACTTTATTCATGTAAGCCTAGCAACAAGCACTTATGAATGGTGAATAATAATGTACATAATATAATCCCGAGAATTGGCGTACTAATTTTTACGAAAGCGACTGCCGTCTGACCTTCGAACCCAGTAAACAAGACCTTATTGGGATTAGTCCAGTTTCCTCACGATGTTTTCCTTCACCGAAAAGCGACTGGTAAATATCAAATGATATTTCGTACATAAGTTCCGAAAAACTCATTGGTACGAGCCGGGGTTTGAACCCGCGACGATCGGATTGAAAGTCGCAAGCTCTTACCACTAGAGAGGCAGTAGTTTTTACGAGACTACGCTTAAAAAACTTCCGAGTCTTTTAAGTTTGGTGCCAAGTAAGTTTTGTCGAGTGTTCTTTATGTATTTGTATTATGGGCTAAAAGCCTGAAATAAACGGTATTTTATTTTTTATTTTTATTTATTTTAACTCAAAGGGACTCTAGCCTTTTTAATTAACAGTAAAGAAAATAGGCATAATTGTATGATTTGTGAACCTCATAAATTTACTGTGAAGACAATATGTTTTATAATTATGTAAAAACATTGAGTTGTCTGAAAAACATTCGAGTCTCTAGATAAGATGCCTTTTAAAAGATGCTTAAATTTTTTTTTAATAGAAAGAGTCTTCTATAACCTAAAATAATTTTATAACTCTGTAAACCTAAATGTATATTAAAATTTAGTTTAAGATTACTTAGTTTAAGATAAAATAAATTGTATGCCCGAAAAGGGTAAAACTGTTGATTCCCATAAAAAATGTACCTAGCTATACTTCTTGTACCTACACAGTTTGAACAATAAATGTTTCTGATTTCTGATAAGACGGGTCAGCAACAAGACAAAAAGAGCTCAAGTTTCGACTAAATTATTAGTCTACAAACTAGGTCGAGTCTTAGTTCTAAGTTGCCTTGCAAGTTTTTCTTACGTAAGCAGGGACAAAGCTATTTGTTAGAATGAGATAGTGATATTCATCTCTCATTCCGTAGTATGTGTGTGTTGTGTGGCCTTAAAGCGGAGGACTCAAAAGACTCGAGTTTTAACCAACACTAGGAAGGGCGCCACGGAGCGGAAAAGTGCGGAGATGATTTTGTTTGTCATGCTTCGTCATACTTGCAAATTGAATCGTGATTGCTAACAGTTTTATCAAACTGTCATTCAGTATAGGGGGGAACCCAAAAATACGTTGACAAAAAATTTTGGGAATATTTTCTTACTTAACTTTTTTTAAATTCATTGTATTAAAAATAACACTTAAAAATTAAAAACTTATAAATAAAAAATTTGGCCTAAGTCGTAGTCGCTCGGTAGGGAGCCCAGAAGGCTAGCCGCATTGCCCCGCTGGGCAAAATATTGGCCAGCCCTGCCTCTGGTCACCACAAGCCTCTATGAGGCGCTTTGCCAGCTCCTCGTAGAGGCGACGCGCGCTAGGTCCCCACGGCCCCAGGGTTTCCACCCCAAACTCCGCAAATATGTAGCTACTACCTAGTGTGGCATAGTTGCGACGATTAAGGCTTTCGGCCGAGGATGCGGCTGCACCAGCGCCAACTTTGGTGCCTGGAATATGGGACGGCACCAGGGTATCTACACTAACGGCTCGGCCACGACATTGCGCGACCGGCGGAGGCGGCGGCGGCAACCGTAGGTGGGAAAGAAAGGTCCGATCGCTGTCTCGCCTCAACCTATGGTTGCCGTCGCCGCCGCCGGTCAGCATTGTCGTGGCCGGGCCGTAACGCAGGTAGCGCCCCAGTTTCTTACACATCTTTTGCAATATGTCATTAAAAATTTCTATATCTTTAAAAATCTGATTACGCGAAGAAGTTTCAATTTCTACGACTGTCTTGTATAGGACATAGGATAATTTTATTAATCACCATCACCATCCCACGCAGACGAAGATGCAGGCAAAAGTTAGTACATATTATTAGTAGTGCTAGTCTATCATGATATAATTTGATAAAACACAGGTATAATCCCATTATCTACCCTAATATTAAAAAACTCCCCTTATTATCGATTCATAATCAAATCCATTACCAACCAATACTATTCACACGGTTTATCTTTACACCCTCCGTTTAAACTATTGCTTCCGCCTCCGCCATTTTACTTGTTCCTAATTGCTGTTTATATGTCTGTCAATGTGTCTGCAACACGCAAACCTTGTTGTTTTAGAGGGGTCCGTTATTGGATAGGAAGCGATAATAATAAATTGCATTTTGTAATAATATGCATTAATGTAAATGCACCATGCGCCAATTTAAGCCGTTCACACACTGGATATCACTATCTGCCGCACGAAGCAACATACGGCCCAATTCGAACAATGCTTATAAGAAATATCCTAAGATCTCACACCGATGCGATAGCATTACCGATCTGTCAGTGCCAAGTGTCGGTTATGGTAAAACAAATGTCACTTTTGATACTGACAGATAAGTATCGTATCGGTGTGACATCTTATAAGCATTGTTCGAATTGGGCCGATACTCGTATCAATTATCCCGCACGCTAATCATTCTCAATTTATTATATAGGAAGCAAACGAGCAGACGAACGCCTTATGATAAGCAACTACCGTTGAACATGGACACCTGCAACACCGCGTTGCAAGTGCATTGCCGGCCTTTAATATGGGAGTCGGAAGTTTTAAGCTAAAACACAAATTCATTTAAACCTATTTATTAAAATAAACGTTACGTACAAACTTAATCGGTCTTTATTATTCACAACGGCGGGACTTAATCGGGTAAAACAAGTTTTAAATTTACTTACCTCCTTTTAAACATAGAAATTTCAATCGAGACGAAGTTTTTAAGATCTCGTCCACATGGAACCCATTAGTAAATGTAATAAATATCGCAAGTTGAAAAATCGAATATCATGAGTTATGTATCGATCCGGTGACATCCCTTGTGCGCAAAACGTTCAAGTCAATAAACAAGACCAAGTGCGGGTAGTTCGAAAAACTCGCGCGAGACGACGCCTATGTCAACTTTAGCCAGTCTTCTCCAAGACCACGGGGACAACGCCGTCCTCGAAACGTCGGAGCTAAATTTAAAACTTATGTTACGCGATTAAGTCCCGCCGTTGTGAATAATAATGAGTAAAAATCGTGAAATTATCTATCAGTGTTAATCGGTGTTTATAAAGCCGAGCTTCTTATAGAACATAAGTTCCCACCGCATGAGTTTGGCTATAGGCGCGTCGCCAGCGACCGACTTGCTTTTTTTGTACTTTCTGAAGAACTGCCTGTCGATCTTGATGCGCTGGTCTGAATTGTCTCTTGCACCTGTAAGTAAAGAAAAAAATATACAAGACAAAATACATAGGTGACAAATTAAACGATCGAGCATGGAATACAACTGCCATCTATGGGATAGTTTCGCCAAGCATCAATATGGAGAAAACATGAAATGCCAAGCGTAAATGGCGCTGCAATAGTTTCGGTTCCATCTTTCACATGTCTTAGTTCTTATATTTCTTGCACCAACTGTTTTTAAATTATAAGCGTTGCATATTTTTATTTATGCAAGGTACTGGCAGAATACCATCAGCGATGTGGCTTGCCGCATCACAATGCTTAGCCAGCTCCTTTTCTGTGGCACGACACATGGCTTCATAAAATAATAGTTAATAGTTTTTAGTAATTAAGTTGTTTTGCGTGTTCTTATCTTGTACTTTTCACTGCCATGATGTATGTTGTGGGTATGAATAAAGAAATTATCTCTCTATCTATCTATCTATCTAGCATGTCCAAGTTTCAGGTTTAGAATTTACAGATTACTATAATCCAAACTGTTAAAACCAAATCAAATAGAAACCCGCTGTCAAGTCACGCCTAAACGATGTTCTTATATTCTGCCTTCCTTCCCTCTTCTATCATCTGGCGGTCTAGCATAAGTTGCGTTCTCGCGCGCGAGTCCATACTTGAAGTCGCGCTAGATGTATGGAGTCGCGCGCGAGAACGCAACTTATGCTAGACCGCCTGACGTACAAGTGTAGGGAGCATTCTTAAGTTTCCTCCTGTTAAATTAAAGAACCAGCTCAATAGACATCATAACGCTGAATTTTCTCACTGATTGGCTATGGAAACCTGTTGGATCAAGTAACGAACCAAACCGGAGATCACAGCCGCTCCGCAAACGCAGGCCTAGCTCCCTAAAAAGATAACAAGTCTCAACCCCGTTACCTCGGAGATAGCTGACCCCCCTGCATTGAAACATGCTTACAGGGGGTTCAGTTATCTCTGCAGATTACTGTACATGTAGGTGATTACACACCTGCAACCTTCCCAGCCACAGGTTCGCTGGTCGTGGTCACGGCTCTTGGGTAAAACAGCCATCTCTTCGAACCAAGCCCGTCGCTCTTCAAAATCTCCTCGATGTTATCTTGCCGCTTCTTCGTTGCGAGGTATTTGGATGTGCTTTTTTTAGTTCTGTTGCTGGCTGTAAATAACGTATTGATTAAATGACTTGATGGCGAATGGTGGAAGGTATAAATGTTTATTTATACCACCAGCCAGCATGTGAATTGTTGTTGATTCGGTAGTTTAAAACTTTCTAAACCATATCTAACTCATATTGAATCACATTTACAATCGGATCTATCGCGAATTTATTTTGTTACCTTTATTTGCCGACGTTTCGACACAGGTTTTACTGGTCGTGGTCGCGGCTAACTGACGATGACGTCCCAACAAAATGTCAAAACAGAGATTTGTGTGACTACCCGACGAAAAGTTTGGGGTAGACATCACATTTTCAAACCACCCACTACACATAAATGTTAATTATCTATGTGTGATATCTAAAACTTACTAAATAACATGTTCATTCCTTTAGGGTGTCAATATGTAAAGAAAAATCTTTAACATTTTTTAAATTAAAGTTGTTGAGTAACTGATTGTATCTTCTTTCTATATTTGGTTACTTCTCATTTCTACACGAATGGAGAAGTAGAACCTATTAAAAGTTGTACTGGCTAATAATGGCTCATAATAAGGCTCATCAAGGAGACTAGTCAGGTCATATCAAGAAAAAACATTTTTTTTTTAATTTTAGCGTAATGTCATTGAGCCAAAGTAAGAAAAAACTTATAGAAAACTCACGTGTCAAATATAAAACTCGGAATGCGTCCAGAAAGCTCGGTTCCCTGAAATTCAGTCCTCGCCGTATACTCCGAGTACGTGTCGACTGAGAGTGAGATCTCGAAACGGAATGAGATCGAGATCTCGAGTGGGACCGGGATCTCGATGTCCGAGATTTGGAGCGAGATCTAGATTCTCTAGCGCTTCGGGACCGTTTGTCTCGACGATTGGTGCGGTGTTTAGGTGAGCTTAAAATATAAATGCATGAACTTATTAGTGAAATTTATTTTACCCTTTAGACGCCACAAGAATTAGACCGCGGGCCAGGAACAGATTTCCATGACCAATCGCATCCCGGGCATATAAGTGGTGAAGATGGAAACTTACCTTGTATGATCTCTGCCATTCATAGGCTGCATGCTATAATAGTCCACATTATCCCCATGCCCCTGGTCTGGTGGCATCATAGGGTAAAGCCCGTACGGAGATACGTACGCCTCCATTATTTTTGAACAAAAAACTGTTTTTATTTTGATGACAATAAATTTGGCTTGCGGATGACACTGTCAAATTTTGTTTTCTGAAAAGTAAATAGTTTTAATGTGATGTGACACACCCAAAAAATCGTATAAAGCTCTCTACATACTGTCAGGAATTTTCACTTTAGTCAAATATTTTCGGCAATTTTCTCTAGCCGCTCTGAGTATGGATGGTATAGAAAGGATGCCAATCTCTTATGGCAGAATTGTTGCAATAGTGACCGCTTTCAGCTTTAAATAATAGTTCCTAATCTCTCCGGTGGCGCTAGTTAGGCTTTGGGACATGAGTATAACATATAAGGCAACAAATAACCCGACCAAATTACGTAGGTTGTTTTTGGTAGTATTTCGGTGTATGGTGGCGCCGCCTAATTACTGTTTTTTGATGGACACTTTTCATACATAGAGATTTGGCTCTTTTATATAGGTATAGTCTCCATGGCTCTGAGGTATGGATGGTATAGAAAGGATCGCAATCTCTTATGGCAGAATTGTTGTAAAAGTGACCGCGTTAAGCTTTAAATAATAGTTCCTAATCTCTCCGGTGGCGCTAGTTAGGCTCTGGGACATGAGTATAACATGAACCATATAAGGCAACAAATAACCCGACCAAATTACGTAGGTTGTTTTTGGTAGTATTTCGGTGTATGGTGGCGCCGCCTAATTATTGTTTTTTGATGGACACTTTTCATACATAGAGATTTGGCTCCTTTATACAGTCTCCATGCTCTGAGGCTTATAAATTATATTTCGAATCTTTATTTTGACAAATCAAAATTACAGTTTGTCTTTGCACGTTGATGTCTGGTCGGCTAGAGGATATTTATGTAATTAGGTAATCATTTAATGCCAAATTATCCAAAAATACAGCAGTAAACCAATTTTAAAACTCCCAATTATAAATCACATAATGGCAATATTATCGTTAAGATTAACGACATTTCGAGCTTAATTCGAGTTTCGAAAAAAGTCGAATTAATTTGCCGATTGCAAAAAGAACAATTAAAAGTAAAGATAAATTAGGAATCGATTCCTGCCTAATGGTTGCCCCCATTAGAGGGTCCTGTAGTACTTTGAAAGAAGAATTTTTTGCCTCCGTCTAAAGTTTAAGGGGAAAACTTGGATATAGAAGTGTGACACAATAGTTGACTGGAAGAGACGTACAAGACTTCAACTAACACTTCTGACTTGGAGAATATTACAACATTTGCGACAAACATTCAATAAAATGTGAAAGTTCCTTTATATCAAAACGGTGGCAAACAAGTATACGGCCCGCCTGATGGTAGTCTCCTTAGCCTATGGACACCCGCAGATCCAGGGAGTTACAGGAGTGTTCCGAACCTTTATAAACCTCCTGTTTGTAAGAACCTTGTACTGATAGTATAGCCCCTCGAGAAAACCTCAACAGGGAGCTTATTCCACAGCCGGAAAATTCGTCTTAAACCGCATAGTGCAAAACCATTTAGGTTCTAGGGTGTGAGGATGAATTTTCCGAGGGTAAGCGGTGCGGTGATAGGAAGCGGCCGTTGGCATCATGTCAAACAGTTCCTAATGCACAATGGAGCACTTAGTACTACAGTACAGACCTACCCAATCGACAGGTCTCTTTACCATGGAGCCAACCTTGACTAATCTAAGGGAAACATACGCTAGAGGTAGAAAGCGTTAACGTTGCGCAAACTTGGCAGTAAGAATGCATACATAATTATATCCTTTTAAGCTGCATACTTGACCTTAACGTAACACTTGGCATGAAAACTCTATCACACTCTCAGTCCACCGCATAGCTACATCCCTTTAATTCACCAAGGTTGGCTCAAGTACACAGCGGACTTATGAGAAGAGGCCGAGTCTGTTCTAGCAAAGGTAAAAAAAGGTAACTACAGGAGGACAATAATAGCGCTTTCTCTGCTACTCCTACTGAAAGTTCCATAAGACGTCCGGCCATCTCTTCTCTTATTGCTGCTCCGAGTTTAAACCCGATACGTGAGCATGTGTGCGATGTGCGACTTGTGCGAGCGTAATCGGCTAGTCATGAAGTCACAATTTTTTCTTAACGACTTCTTTTTACGAGTATCTTTATCTATTAACTCTGTGGTACTATCCAGACTCTCTAGATCTGTGACACAAACGCTCGCTCGTTCTTAACTTTGCTTTGAGTGGTCCATTCTTCACTTCTCCTTAATATTCCCCGAGTTAGCGCTAAGCATGCTTTGCTGCTGTGTTTTAAAGTTGCTGCTTAATATTCACACGCTACTTTTTAGCTGAAGAACTGCTACATTTTAGATGCGATGGATTGATGATGAATTTCAGCATATTCCGAAATTAATGCAAAACATACACGTTGCGGTACTAAATGACCCTCCGCCTCTTTAGCATATGCACGCTGCTCTACAGGCCAGCGATCAATTGTCCATGAACAATTCACAACACTCACAATTAAAACAACTCCCCGCGTCTCCGTCGCACTTCGTGTTCGACACCTTGTACTACTAGGTACTTACTTTTGGCCCATGGAAAGAAATTTGGAGATCTAAACAGGAGGCCTGACAGCGGTCCTAGTGTCAAAAAGTTTCAAGACACGGTTTAGAGAAAAAAAGGTAATAATTTGCCTTGTAATTGCATCTTTGAAACAATACTCACACCTGAGGCCTATCGCGAACCACGTTCGACGTGTTGCCTCTCTGTCGCACTTGAAAACTCGTACGTAAGTGTTCGGGGTAAGTCGTACGTGGTTCGGGGTAGGCCCTCAGAACAAATACAGTGAAGTTATTTTGGTCCATACTTGAAAGCTTTTGAATTAAGTATAGTTAGGTGGTTTAAATAATGGTAACATTGGTAACCTTTATCAACCAATTTTCATTGAATAAGTTTTCCGTAAGAATCACTACGCCGACCGGATAATTATCAAATGGTTCCTGCTATTTTGCCAGAACGTCGATCTAGCTATTCTAGCTTGTTGGGGCCATTCTCTCATAGCGTCCTCATAATGCTTATCAAAGTGTGTACGATAATAAAATAAACATGCAATATGTAATCATATCACTAACTGATCGGATAGTAAATGATCAATATCATATTAAATAAACACCCGAATCTAAAATAACATACATTTACTCCAACCAAAACTACTCCAAACGAAACAAACTTTGAACTGCAGCTTTCAGGTGGGTACTTTTAAAAACTGAAATTTCGCGTTAATTAACTGAAAATATAACCTGTCAAAGGCAAGTTACTCGTTACTTAACTACTTGTACACTACGAAAAATAAATCTTTAAACATGAACCATAAATATATTACTATATGGTTCATTATTGTTTGAGCAATATTCTGCGAATGTCATAGGAGTGTTCGTTTTAAGTGAAATGGCAAATTTCAGAATTAATTAACAACTTAACGTGTAGTTGATGTCAAAAACATATGTGTATTTTCAGCTTTATTAGAAGGGAGTAAGAGGCAAATTGTAAATATATATTTGTCGTTGACTGTATCTCCCGCTATGCTCTTTTGATAGTACTTGAGTCATTTATTTTTAGGGTTCCGTACCCAAAGGGTAAAAACGGGACCCTATTACTAAGACTCCGCTGTCCATCTGTCCGTCTGTCCGTCAGTACGTCTTTACGTCTGTCCGTCTGTCTGTCACCAGGCTGTATCTCATGAACCGTGAGTGCTAGACAGTTGAAATTTTCACAGATGATGTATTTCTGTTGCCGCTATAACAACAAATACTAAAAACAGAATAAAATAAATATTTAAGTGGGGCTCCCATACAACAAACGTGATCTTTTTGCGTAATGCTACGGAACCACACGGAACCCTTCATGCGCGAGTCCGACTCGCACTTGGCCGGTTTTTTTTATTAACTCCAACACAAAACATGCCGAAGCCGCGGGATCAACTCGCGACTTGTTTTCACGTTTATTTATTATAGCTATAAAAGCTACATACATTTCAAGTTTCAAGCTTTTCACCAGATATAACAACAAAAAAGAGTAATTAGAGAGAGTAGTTTAGTATATTTGGGGAAGTTTGAAAGTAGCACCAGTAACGGTTAGCGTGGTATGGGCATGTGATTGATGAGGAGGAATGAATGCCATATAGGCAAAAGAATGTTAAGGATGAATGTTGATGGACGGAGAGCGAATGGTAGACCCAAAAAGCGATGGATGGATTGTGTAAAAGAGGATATGAGAAAGAAAGGAGTGAGTGCTGAGGTGACGAAAGATAGAAGAGAATGGAAGAGAAAAACATGTTGTGCCGGCCCCACATAACGTGGGATAAGGGCAGGAAGAAGGAAACATTACAAAAAATCTTAAAGAAAGAAGCCGTACTAATAAGTTGCATCCACTCGACTATAACTATATATTATTATATACTTTTATTATACTCGTAGAACAGAAATTCTTTAAATTTAACAAGCTCTCTTCTTCCGCACAGCTCAAAGGTATCGCCATCATTAAAAATATCCCTATTCAGATCCGAATCACACGAATATCAAACGCAATAAAGCGGCGCGGCGCGATTCGAAAGTTCTCCATTCGAGTGGCAAACTGAGTTGTTCCGATCGCTTGCTTAGCTCGGGCGTCAAATATTATAGGGGCCGTGCGTGTTAGAGGGTCTTCTACCTCTTTTAGGGTTCCGTACCCAAAGGGTAAAAACGGGACCCTATTACTAAGACTCCGCTGTCTGTCCGTCTGTCCGACTCGCACTTGGCCGGTTTAATTTTATGATATAGGAGGGAACGAACAAATCGCCTGATGGTAAGCAATAACCGTGGCAAATGGACACCTGCAAGAGCAGAGAGTTGCAAGTGCGTTGCATTTAAGACGGAAGTACGCTCTTTTCTTAAAGGTTTGAAGGTCGTATCGGTCGGAAATACCGCGGGCGACAGTTCGTTCCACAGGCTAGCTGTGCGAGGCAAGAGAGTTTCTAGAGACTACACAGTTAAGGACTGCCAACAGTGCCAGTGAGTGGTGAAGATGGAAATGTCGTCTAGAGCGATGGCGGAAAGAAGCGGCAGGAGTTATGGCAAATCAGTAGTTCAAATTTTATATTAAAGGAAAAAAATGGAAAAAGTTACACAGCTCAGCAACGCACGGATTGCGGAGGTTGCGGGTTCAAATCCTGCCGGAAGTGTAACTTTTTCCATTTTTTTCCTTTAATATAAAATTTGGAGTATCGCTCGCAGACGTATCTGCGTGTTAAAAAAATGATAAGTAAGCTTACCCAAGACTAGATTTGTGATCTTCGAAGAGGTCTCTAGAAAAATCAGCTATTTGAAACAAATGGTTAGCAATTTCATAATGTGAACAACCAGTGGTTTTAAGAAGGTGCATTGGGGCAAGTTTGAAAGCGGATTAATTTTGAAAATGGCAACTATCTATAAAATCAGACGCACTTCATACTTTGGTAACAATCACGCTATTGCAACGCTTACTAAGGCATCTTGCTTACTGTCAATTGAAAGTGATTCCAGGGGCCCTATTCGAGATGCACAACTGTCAGTTTCGGCTTCAACATCAGTTCAACAGTGGAATGAATCATTTGTTCATCAACTGTGGAAAGTATCATTTGGTACAACCAAAACTCATTCATTGAAAAAATTATTCAACAAAAATCTACTTTGTTTTCTTACTACTATACGGTTTAAAATGGCTCTGAACTCGTCGTGGTTCGGTTTGGTTTCGTTGTCACCTAACTGTGGATTGCTAATGTCAAATTTACCTATTCGACAACACACGATTTCTTCCATATTCAACTGAAGTTCAACACGTAACGTCACTTAACGCATGTCGAATACCGCTCCAGTTTAGTAGATATTTGTCAATTTCAAAATTATTCCGCTTTCGAAGTTACCCCAAAGCAGGACTTTACTCATTCTTAAGGTCACAAAAACACTGGTTCTATAAATACCTCGAATCGCCCTCGCTATCGCCTTCATTACGAATGCCAGTCGAACTGAACGAAACTGAGACGCACTTTCGACAATCGAGTGTTTTCGAGCTCGGTACTTTTTCGAGCTAAAAGGGCTTTTCTACCTCCTACTGGCAGAAAAGGACGCAAACGACATTCTAATTCGGGTTAATATACGGCTTTTTAAGTTAACGGACTTTTGGAGTGCGAATCGATACTATCGATAGAATGGGGAAAAAATTGAGATTTTTTGAAGTGGTCTGGTGGATAAAGATTTTGCGATAGACTGGTGTTTTGAATATTACGGCCTCCTAGCTTGTAATGCAAAATTGATTTATAAGGATTCAATAGCGCTACCTCGTTTCACGCAAAATAGGCACATTGGATGTCGAGTTGCGGAAAATGCCCAGCAAAACTAACTAACTAACAATACAACTATTTTCAAGTAAAGATATACGTGTGGCTCTTTTTGGACATTGTAGGTTTTACTCAGTCACCCGTTGACCACGAACGCTGTAAAGTATTGGAAACGTCGGTATGTATTATAAATTCAATATACGCGATATAATCCATTTTCATAATTTTATTTCATAAAATTATATAAGTAAAATTAATAAAAAAATTACAAGCGACATTTTCGATTGAAGTTTATAGTCGTAGACAGATAACCCGGATAACTAATTTATCTTTTTTAGCTTTTAAGTTTCCAAAGAAGTAAAAAAAAAGTTAATGCTAATATATAACGCAACACAAAATCCGCTCAATTCCTCGCCCAATCCGCCAGACAATGGCCGACAGCAAACATTACGACACAATACGATGCGGATCCGACACGACCCGTGTCACGTTAACAACAAAATCGGACCTCAATTTTGCGACAGTCAATTCAAATCTGCTGTTATAAAGTTGGCTGGATACAAAACTCACGAAAACATGTCTAATTTTCATTTTAGTTGTATAGGTAACGTTACTCAGCATAGCAGTATAGATATAGTATATACTGACTAGTGATACCTCAGTGATACCTACTCCCGAGGGATGTGACGAGCAAAATTTTAAACAAAAGTGTGGTAAAAAGTAAAATGCCGCGTGATGGCTTTTTTTATATTTTTTTTGGGAAGGTAAAGCTCTTTAGAGCGTTCTGTACTTCCCTGTATACATGCAGCCTTTGGGTTACTTAATATTGTGATTTTTTTATCCAATTTGAATGAGTTTCCGCGACGCGAGAACAGATTCTCGGCCATCGTGACAAATTCTAAACGTCTTTTATATTTTTTCTTTCGGTCACTAAAACAAAATTCAGTGTAAAATGATCCGTAAACCCATAAGCATAAGGATTGTGGTGAAAATCGTGGGGTGCAAGTATATGTTGGTGTTTCAGTGTCATGTATACCTTAGTTGCAAATGTTTTTTGTTGTTCAAAGATTTATGGTTTGAGGAAATTTGTATAGGCACAAAATACAATACAATTTGTATAGGCGCAATATTGTACATTACTTACATGTATAATTTTCAGTTTTATTTATTTCGTACGGTTCGAACTTTAAAATTTCAAAATTAATTTTGTCTCAAGCAGACACGTCTGCAAACGTAAGTTTAGAAACAAATTATATCGCTGCTTTTATCACGTATATATATATATATTTTTTTTTTACTTGAAAATAGTTGTATTGTATAACTAGCCTTATGAACCGATTTTGCATGTACAGCCAGCCTTAAAGTTTATAGTCTATGATGGTTAATTATTTTTAGTATGTGGGTATTTTTGCACTTTGTAGTTTTTCCTCAGTCACCCGTGGTCCTGTGTGGCTATTACAACCCGGTCACAATATCTGTGCACCTGACCTCGTGACGTCATATCGGCGGTCTGGGTACGGTGTGAAAAAAAGTTTTTTCGAGAAATGTGGAGGTGTAGCGGCAACGAAGATGCTAACCGTACTGTCGCACCGGGGAGTGCGCGGAGAGGTGACAGGGGAAGCGGGAGAGGCGCCACATTCCAGCGAGGTGCACAGATATTGTGACCGGGTTGTACCATCAGTTTGGCTCTGACATAAACGCTATCCAGAACGTAACTTACTTTCTATGCATCTCGCTCGTACTCGCATATTAGTGCGAGCGAGATGTATAGGAAGTATATTCCGTAGACATTTGCGTATATGTCAGTTTTGACACGGTCAGTGACTCATAGTACGGGTACTGGGTTCGGATCCCTGTAAGAGCATTTATTTGTGTGATGAGCACAGATATTCGTTCTTGAGTCATGGATGTTTTCTATAAATTTAGGTATTTTGTCTATTATGTATGTATATGTATGTATATTATGTATATCGTTGTCTGAGTACTCACAAAACAAGCCTTTTGAACTTACTGGGGCTTAGTAAATTTTTGTAAGAATGTCCTAATATTATTACCCATTTATTTATTACTAGCACCGCAGCTAGAGTTAGAATAGCGCCTGGAAAAAATCTCATAGCAATCTAAATTTGAGCATATTATGCACACAAATTAGCGGCACTCCGTAAATTATCTCAATTCCACCCCGCTTTTTACTTTCTTAAGGGATGATTTTCGGGATAAAAACTATCCTATGTCCTTCTCAGGGACTCAACCTATCTCTATGCCAAATTTCATCTAAATCGGTTCAGCGGTTTAAGCGTGAAGAGGGAACACACAGACAGAAAGACAGACAGACAGACTTTCGCATTTATAATATTAGTATGGAGTACGGATTATTTTACATTATGTATGTAAACTTGTATTTCAGAGATATACAAACTAAAACGCTATACATTTAAACCACAGTCAAGTTACGTTAATAGTAATTTCTATGTGGAGGCAAAAAAATCCCATTTTACCTACTTTCTTGACGACAAAAGCAATTCGGCCATGATAAATCACATTACGCTAACCTAGTCCTATCCATTATAATGTTATTATGTTATCATTCACAGGGCCTCAGAAATATATTTTTCTAATGAGGAAAACAATTTGTACGGTCACGCGAGAAACAAGTCCGTCCTTAGATGGCAGAAGAATTAACAATGTGAATAGGAAAATAATTAGTTTTCTATTATATTTATTTATACAAAGTTATTTTGTTACCTATATGTAATATGACCATACCTCGAGGAGTCAATATGAGGGTAATTAATACTTAACGAGCAATTTTTACTATATATAGTTGGTCAAGCAAATGTTAGTAGAATAAGCCGGCAAATTTAAAAAATGTAGACGCAAAGGGATATCGTCCTATATAATATTTGAATTTCGCGCCTTTTTCTACTGACAAGATTTGCTTGACCAACTATATGGGGCCAACCCCGAAAACGAACGCGTATGGTTTACATATTGATCCATAATTTCGTTTGTTTATATCTCCGTTGACATTTTGCAGGGACTGGTGCCCAGCTGAAAAATGTGCCATTTTCAACCAAAAGGGTACTTATTGTCGCTTGTCAGTAAGGCGCTATTTCCATATAGCTTTAATTAGAAATCAACCTTATCGACAAGCGACAATGTGGTACCTTTTGGTTGAAAACGTCACAAATAATGAAAATTTATTTAATCGCAGTAGACGCGTCAAGATCATTAAATAAAAATGTACTCATTATTGGTAGTTAAGCAATATCTGTGAATGACAATTTCATATAGTCATTGAATTACTCAACTTAATGTTCAATTGCAATTGCTATTTACATTATGCGACGTTATAGCGATTTGGGCACCAATCTGTTATGCTAGTTGTATTTGCTGTTCGTCGTTAATCATAGCGGTAATAATGTGATTAATATTAATTTAGCGAAGGAGGCGTAGGGTGGCCACGTCGGCGCCTTGGCGCAGGACAAGAGTCCTTGGGTAGTTAATCATTATGTCCGGTTATCCACAATAGCTGCTGGACGTTTTGGAAGGTTTGATTGGGGTGTACTTACTTCAAATGAATGGTCCCCCTCGTTGCGTCGTATGAAAAAGTCTTAATGCTAGTGGAATAATAACAATGGAACAATGGAAGAGTGATTTCTTCATTTTCAATAATGTTAGAACCATGCATGTACAATACGATTAAAGCATAGTGTGTAGAGGAATAAAATGCTAAAATATTCTGAGCTACTATATAATTATATTTACTTTGTAAATTTGTGTAGGTATATCGGTAATCGTTTGGCTTGGCGTATTAAAGTGTAGTTTAGGGATTAGTTAAATACGGTGATTTTCTAGCGAATGAAGAAAAAAGGGAAATATTTCTCCAAGTTACAAGCAATTACAATCGCATATTATCGTCAATTAATTATTTAATTGTTGACTAGACTCAAACTACTAAGAGTTAAGATTGAGTAAGCAGAAATGTAAGTTTAATCTAGCCGCAAACATCTTAGCAATCCCACAAAAACATTACAAATCGACATCTCACAAACACACCTACCAATCCAGAAAACTATTAATACAAAACTGCGACGTGACAGCGAACCATTTGGTCATTTATCACAGGACAAGTCCCGCGATATTTCAAGCCGTGTGGTCGCCCTAGTGCCTATGATGGATAACCGCCATATTGCTCAATGCTGGTTGGCAATAAATCAAGAGCCGTGGACAGTAGAGGGCGAAAAATTTGGCGGGCATTTTTGTGTCATGTGATTTTTAATCAAAATGGAAAACACCTTGGGAGCTTTTAATAAAGTCTCAGAGGAGAATTTATGGGACGAGTCAATGAAATACGTCACCAGATAGAGTAGGGGGCGCCACTACCACAATCTGAGGATCTATCGCGAAACAATAAAATCTAAATTTCGTTATCTAACATCTCTGACACTCTTGCATATTCGAGCGATCAGGCGCGGCTTCCTCTAAGGAGCGCTTGTGCAGTGCACTCCCATAAATAATCATAATGAAATTATAGTGCCTAATTAATATATTACTCTTTAAGATCTATCGTACAAAAGTAAAATAGCAATTAAATAATTACCTTTATTCATTATAAGTTTATAGACGGCCTATACTACTCGGCCTACTCCTATAATTTCATAGGAATCATAGGTAACGCGCGAAGCGGAGCGCTTTGGATTGCGCTCCTATGAAAAAGATTTAGTACATAAAATCAATAGGAAATTCAATGAGAGCGAAAGAGAAGTTTCGCTACAGTTCCGCACGTGAAACAGAAGATTTTCTATGACGAAAGAGGTAAAATTGGAGCGGCGCTCCGTAGCCCGTTTGACCTTGCGCCCTCTCGTCGAATGCGCGCGCATTGTGCGCGCCATATTGTCACTTGTTTGTAAACAGACCTTAGTTAGTAGTCAATTTTAAAGTACGCGCGTGAATGGAATTTTGGCATTTTTTTATTATAAATAATTAACCAAGAGTTTAAGCAGTAAGTGCACATAATTTGTTTGTTGTGAGGTATTTAAAATGAATGAATTTAACGGGAGAATGTGAAAAAAGTTTACAAAATCGACTCGAGTTCAATATAAAAGGAAAACCTTGAACTTTCGTAACAATGTTCGTCAAAAACAAAAACTTATATGTCATTAAATAAGATCAATATGCAAAAACACCGTGGTTGTGTTATGTCGCTGTGATAAAAGTAACTAGGTGTTTTAGTTTATCGTGTTACCTACCTAAGTACATATGTCTTGTTTGGAGCGGGCGCGGGCGGGCCGGGCGACGGCTGTGCGGTGAGTTTGCTTGGACCGAAACCGATGTGTTAACAATTTAGCACATATTTCCATAAAATTTTAAAACAACATTCACAACCTAGAATCCATTTGTAAAATGAACTGCAGTTAGCGTCTATCGGTCGTCAAGATATTCGTAATAGCGAAATTCTATAAGAGAGTTCAATGACCGTATTTTGTGTCGGTTAATTGAATGTGTAGTTTTTTACTGTGATAGTGAACACCCATAATATAGAATCACCAGCCGCCGCTGCGAGCGATAAAGAGGCAGATAGCGAAATTTCGGATTCGCTTTTCCCGGAAGGTCCTCTGTAAACAAACCGCCTTGATGCATCAATGTCATATTTTATTATATCTGAAAACTTGTCAAATGCCTGTTAAAGGTACAGTATGTATAAGATACTCTATGGTCTACTACAGGGCTGCACTCTGGTGGCAGAACATTGCAGTAATACCCCCTCTTAACCTCTCTCCTGTGGACATTCCGGTCCACCACCTTTACCGCCAGGCTATGAACCCACGACCTTAAAATTTAAAGTCGTCGTACAAATTATAAATATTATAATTTACCACCCTAGACCAAATACGAGCAAATAGGCCGTAATAAGCAGCCTATCGAGGTGGCGCCATCTGCTTTAATTTATATCGGTTAGTTTATTGGAGTTTACCCAAGACGGGTTTAATTAATTGTTTAATTTGTGGACCTATTTGTTGTAGATTTAGTGTTCAGAAATAATTTGGGTTGGAACTAGATAGTATTTTGGCAATGCTTTAGTTTATTACATAGCCGCTTAAATCACCGTATTTAACTAGTCTCTAAACTACACTTTAATACGCCAAGCCAAACGATTACCGATATACCTACACAAATTTACAAAGTAAATATAATTATATAAAAAAAAATACTACCTAAGCCTAGAGTAATGTATCAAATAGATGCAGAGATTTGATGTGTATAGATTAGTTTTATATATATATAATAGTATAATATAATTATATACCTAATAGCATTAAGCAAACGCGGATCGGACCGCGCGATAAAACCCTTTCAATGGGCGACACTTAAACACGGCTAACACATTGAAAGACTTTCCCTTTTGAACTGCAAGCCCATTCATACCCCTACCTTTGACTAACCCTTACCGAAAAGCTAACCAAAAATAAGGCTAGCCCTTAATAAGGGTTACCCTTATCTTTAAGCGCTTTTTATAAAGGTTTCCCTTTGCGTGAAAGAGACAGGATTAGTATATATCAACGGTAGTGTATGAAAAGGAAAGAAAATACGTGCCTAGTCAAAGAACGCCGCCGTCGCCGCCGACGATCGCTCGGATTCGAAGTAATGTGTGCTTTATGAACAAGGTAGACGACTTAAATTAGCACGCTTATATGCTAAAAGTGAAGCCCTTTATAAGGCTAACCCTTATAAGCAATATGCAAGGTGTTGGTGAGCGGATGATAAGGGTTTTGTAAGGGTATTTGGGCTACCGATTACTCAAATGTGGTAGCTTTATATAAGGGTTTTTAAAAGCAAAACAAAGGGTTTCGTCTGGCAAAGGGTATGGTGAGTTAAGCCTTATGCAATACCCTTATAAAACCCCGATAACGGATAGCGGGCCGGTCCCTGGCGCGAACTCGCCAACTATTACATAAACCAAAGAGGTTTACAATAGTGGCATGCTGGCAAAAGTTGTATGAATATTTAAAGTGAATAAATAAATTAAAAAAAAAGAAAAAAATATATCTTGTTTGGTTGTCATAGTCAAAAATATAATTTTGGAATGTTACTTCAATGTTACTTTATTTCATAGAATGTTACTTTGTTGAATTTGGGGAGAAAAAAAAATATAATACTGGATGGGAATCAACATTTATTATAAACTGAGATAAATGTCATATATGAAGGAAAAAATTACCAAAGCCACCAATGTCCAGAGCTGGAATCGAACCGGCGTCCTCTTGTTTACCGGACAGGTGCCTAAGTTTATAATGTAAATAGTAGTGTGACTACTTGAAATAACACAAATTAAAGTATTTTCATAGAAAGTAATTTAGTTTGTTCAAAGAGTAATAATTATTTTGTTATATGAAAATTCATTTACCTATTTCTGATTGAGTAGCTGCCATAATAACTTTTATCTTGAACCCAAATGCAATTTTTTTATCACTATTAGATTAACCACAACTGAAAAAAAAAACGCTTCACCCTTACATGATTTGTTTAGCGCGCACAAGACGTATTTAACCTACTCCACTGCACTTGCGGTTCTGCGTTCCAGTTAAAACCTACCAGTTCTTTTTTAGGGTTCCGTACCCAAAGGGTAAAAACAGGACCCTATTACTAAGACTCCGCTGTCCCTCCGTCTGTCCGTCTGTCTGTCACCAGGCTGTATCTCATGAACCGTGATAGCTAGACAGTTGAAATTTTAGCCGCTATAACAACAAATACTAAAAAGTACGGAACCCTCGGTGCGCGAGTCCGACTCGCACATGGCCGATTTTTTATTACAGTTAAGTAACAATGTATAATCACTATAAATTCATAATTCTTTATTGCAACCATGGTACTGGCGCTTACCTCTCCCAGCGTATATCGCTGACAATACAGAGAGGTAACGCAGCCAGCGTTATGGGGTCAATGCCGCAGGCGGAGATTTTGGACGGGGTGTTCTTTTTATAACTTCAGTATAATTTTTTCTTTTTATATAGTTTTTTTTTATATTTAGCTTTAATTTAGTTTTAATATAGTTTTATTTAACATTAATTTAATTTTTAAGTAGATATATAGCTATATTTATTGTATGCTTATTTAATAAGTAATCTGTTTTTTGTAAAACACTGATTTAAACTTTCACGATTTTTACTCATTATTATTTACAACGACGGGACTTAATCGCGTAAAATAAGTTTTAAATTTACCTCCGTCGTTTCGAGGACGGCGTTGTCCCCGTGGTCTCGGAGACCACGACCACCACCACCACCACCACCACCACCACGCCACCACCGCCGCCACGTAGTCGGGGGCTGTTTTTTGTAACCTAAATATGTTTTTGTTACCTTAAATAAATAATATAAGTATACCATGGTACAGTATAGATGTAAATTATAATATATTGCATTTAATCGTCAGAAATTCAGAATGAAGTGTCAAGTGTGTCAACCATAAATCTTCGGGTGAAGCCACTTGAAATGGCTTGAAGTTTTTCGAACATTAATCTATTAAGGGCACGTTAACGCGATTCGCTTTAAAATAAATTGATTTTATTCAAATTTCTATTAGGGCTGTGTTCCTGGAGATTGCTATGGGCAGATTTGGATACAAATTAAGATTTGGATGCGGTAGTTTACCTTTTTTAATAAGTTTAGGATGACTAGAGAACAAATCATTTTTATTTTGATTTTTTTAGTCACACTACTATATATAAATTATAAACTGAAATAGATGTCATATACTGAAGAAAACCGGACAAGCGCGAGTCGGACTCACCCACTGAGGGTTCTAAGACTCGCACTTGGCCGGTATTTTTTCTTTTCGTTTGGTGTTTGTCGATGTACGATTGTCATATTTTCTAGGCCCCCATTTCTGCACACACTTACACAATACACACATATAAGCACTCACGCGGACTCACATTATATATGTCGGAGCGTGACTCCAGAAGGACACATTGCAGCGTTACATTTCAGTTTTAGACGCCTGTATACAATCGATTAGCAAAGTGTTGCTATGTATTACTTAGTTGATAATGTAATTTATCGAGTTATGTAGAGAGTAACGCCATCTATTGGCATTCTTGTTGAAATAAGATTAGGTACAGGCTTCGGAACGTCAAGTGGTTTAACTTGCGTGAAGTTAGGTACGAGTTGGCAGTTTTGTTGGTAACTGGTCAAGCAAGTTGGCCTACATTCACTTTGGCGGAAGCGGTGAGGCCGCCGCATTCATTCTCGATCGGACCGTGCTAGATATCGGACGTTAGCCAACCTCGTGCCTAAACTCACTACGTTCCTGAAGGCTTATACCTGAAGGATTATTTTGAAAGCTTATAGATTCCAACATTATTTAATCATTTAGCTAAGTGTTTTATTCCAAGTGTTAATTTGATTTCTTATGAGTCATTAGAGGTTTACTATTGTAAAATTAGAAAATAAGTGTTGTTTTGAAAAGATATGTCCCGCCGAGTTTGTTGCCGGTCCCATATAGGGTTAAATCTTCTCGGGTCAAGAGGTGTACGGTTGGAACCGGAATAGCTTTGTTTGACGTTCATATAATCGCATTGTAATATGCCTACCTACTTGAATAAAGATTTGAACGTTACAAGTGATTTTGTTAATACAAATTAAATTGTCTTTCATTGCAAGCGTGACTAGTTATTTTTATTATTTAGTGCGAAGGTATAGTAGGCACTAGGTTGATGAGTCCGTAGTATTATTTCATGCACTGATAGCAGTGGTAGCATACTATTTAGCTGTGTAGGCATACATCGATGTACTGCGCCCACTACCGCCACCGCTATTATAGGCCACCACCACACGCACCCCCCAATTATCCCCGACATCAGAGCGTGGGATAAAAGAGCATCATGTATTGCTTGCACAGCCACGTGGGATCGTGGTGTACTCGTATTTCCGGATTGTATTCGGGGACATACATGCCTAATCTGGACACGTGGTAATGGTAAGCTCACGTGTCTGACCTACATTGAAAGGTGAGTGAAGTTCATTGTTATTTGGTGTGAATTTTGTGAATTATGATTAAGGCAGTCGACCAGAGCCGTCGTAACGTAACCCTATCTCTGATATCACCACGTTTCTTTGTTGTTGATTTGTAATCCGTTAAAATTAAAGCGATCACGTGTTATTTTGTTGTAATATCATTACGTTTAATTACAATCAAGCATTAACTATCACGACATGTTATTATTTCGTCGCTCAATTGTGAATCTACCCTCGAATTTGAATTTTCATGAAAATAAAATTGTGCCGATAGAAAATAATCCTGCCGATGCGCCAATGCATAAAATTATGACATTCTTGTTATGTAATGTTTTGTAGTTAATAAATTGCAACCAATTAAAATTATTGCCCGTAATGCCGTGATAGACACAAATCGTGTAGATTATGAAAACATGAGCTACGCGTTTGAAAATTAATGTTACAGTGTAGTGCAGCCTGAGCAGAGGCAACTTACAGACGCCATCACGCCTGTAACACATGACTGAAGCTGCTGTGCAGTATCTTCTGTGCTGGAGCATTGGAAATAAAAGGACAGGTTTTGTTCCTATTCTTTATTGGTGGATTTTATTTTGAGTTTAATGGCTAAGCATAACAGTCGACCTTGACTAATTAGCTGTCTCTGTTCGAATTAGTATTCTTTTTAAAGCCGTTTTACTCATTTTGGAATGCGTGTTTGTTAATAAAACACATTCATTGAAGTTTAAATTTTAATCAGACATATAAAGTCCCGTATCCATTAGTAACTTGTCTATTGTTTCCGCTACTAGAGCATTTCACAAACCTTGGAGTTTAACCTGCATACACGATAAACCTGATACCGTGCTAATGATGATTTCAGTAACAGCCAGCTATGAAAAACCACATCGTGCATCTCGCCATCTGCCGCAGCAACGGCAACTGCAAGGCGGAGAGCATCGACCTTCGTGCTTGGACGTGTGCATTATACCTACTGTATTAAGCTGGTGAGCAGTTCCCATTTCGTTGGGTTTATTATGTTTGAGAAGTTTTACTTCTGTTGAGAACTCATGTTCAGCTGATGTTAAAGCTAAAGTAAGAAGCGATCTTATGTGATTTTGATCAGTAATGTTCAGTTTCAGTCTGTAATTGGGTCAAAAATATACTGACACAGATTTGACTTTAAAATACCCTCATTATCAAAATAGAAAAATGCCTGAGCAACAGGTACAGGTTGCCATGAGTTGGATATTAATGACGCTGATAGTACTAGTGATTCTGAGTAACTTTATTGTAACGCTTGTTTTTATTTTTATTATTTTTTTTTGGGATTCACTGTTACATGTTATTTTGCTTTCGACGGACTGAAAGCTTGTACTTTCGAAGGACTGAGAGTACGCCCGATGGACTGGGCACTACTTAACTATTTTGCTTTCGATGGACTGAAGGCAGCCCGATGGACTGGGCACT
The DNA here is from genome assembly GCF_947568885.1 of Cydia strobilella. NCBI lineage: Eukaryota > Metazoa > Arthropoda > Insecta > Lepidoptera > Tortricidae > Cydia > Cydia strobilella. The sequence goes on from NC_086044.1 coordinate 20,981,424, forward strand.
ACTATTTTGCTTTCGATGGACTGAAGGCAGCCCGATGGACTGGGCACTTACTGTTTTGCTTTCGATGGACTGAAGGCAGCCCGATGGACTGGGCACTCACTACTGTTTTGCTTTCGATGGACTGAAAGCAGCCCGATGGACTGGGCACTACTCTATTTTGCTTTCGATGGACTGAAGGCAGCCCGATGGACTGGGCACTAACTGTTTTGCTTTCGATGAACTGAAGGCACGCTCGATGGACTGGGCATTGTCTAATAATGCATCAGAAGTTCCGGAGCATGTAAGAGGTGCAAGTGGTCTGCTTTTTATGTGCAGTATACTCTTTGCGAGGAGTAGCACTTACGCGGCTGAGATGGTTAACTTCTGATGAGTTGTTAGATTCCAGCAAGCCGATGGACTGGCGCATCATCCGTAGTCATATGTAGAGTCACATGTAGTCACATGTAGAGTCACATGTAGTCACATGTAGTCACATGTAGAGTCACATGTAGTCACATGTAGAGTCACATGTAGAGTCATATGTAGAGTCATAATGTAGAGACATGTAGAGTCATATGTAGAGTCATAGCTTGATTTTGTTTGATGACAAATGAGACCGAAATTGTGGGTCAGGAATGACCGAGCGATTGAAATACTCTGCTGTGTTTTGTTTCAGAATCAATTGCATACACCCACACACGAGGACGTGTGTACCGCAGAATGGCCGTGTCGGAGCGTGACTCCAGAAGGACACATTGCAGCGTTACATTTCAGTTTTAGACGCCTGTATACAATCGATTAGCAAAGTGTTGCTATGTATTACTTAGTTGATAATGTAATTTATCGAGTTATGTAGAGAGTAACGCCATCTATTGGCATTCTTGTTGAAATAAGATTAGGTACAGGCTTCGGAACGTCAAGTGGTTTAACTTGCGTGAAGTTAGGTACGAGTTGGCAGTTTTGTTGGTAACTGGTCAAGCAAGTTGGCCTACATTCACTTTGGCGGAAGCGGTGAGGCCGCCGCATTCATTCTCGATCGGACCGTGCTAGATATCGGACGTTAGCCAACCTCGTGCCTAAACTCACTACGTTCCTGAAGGCTTATACCTGAAGGATTATTTTGAAAGCTTATAGATTCCAACATTATTTAATCATTTAGCTAAGTGTTTTATTCCAAGTGTTAATTTGATTTCTTATGAGTCATTAGAGGTTTACTATTGTAAAATTAGAAAATAAGTGTTGTTTTGAAAAGATATGTCCCGCCGAGTTTGTTGCCGGTCCCATATAGGGTTAAATCTTCTCGGGTCAAGAGGTGTACGGTTGGAACCGGAATAGCTTTGTTTGACGTTCATATAATCGCATTGTAATATGCCTACCTACTTGAATAAAGATTTGAACGTTACAAGTGATTTTGTTAATACAAATTAAATTGTCTTTCATTGCAAGCGTGACTAGTTATTTTTATTATTTAGTGCGAAGGTATAGTAGGCACTAGGTTGATGAGTCCGTAGTATTATTTCATGCACTGATAGCAGTGGTAGCATACTATTTAGCTGTGTAGGCATACATCGATGTACTGCGCCCACTACCGCCACCGCTATTATAGGCCACCACCACACGCACCCCCCAATTATCCCCGACATATATATATATTATTTATTTGTTTATATACAAAAATGATGTTATAATAAGCAATGTGTAATAGTTAATATACCTTAATTAAATAATTTCTAATCTAAAGTAGCTAGTGTAGGAGCAGTAAGCGGAAAACAAAGTTATCATATCAGTACTTAATTTAATGTAAGGATACAAGATATATACAGTGGTACTACGTAAACGAAATTAATAACTAGCTTAAATCTAAAATAGGCCCTTGAGGCATTGTACCAAGGATGCTGGCGGCATTTCCCCGCTGTATCGCAATGCTGATACGTTGTGCGAGAAAGCCGCCAGCTCTTCGGTCACCAGTTATCATTAATTAACAAACTTATCAGTAACTTGAAGTGTATTTATATTCATTCATCCATGTATATGTATGCACGGGCAGGTTGTTATAGGTTGTTATATGTCAAATGCTACGGTTTACGTAATGGGTAAAGTTACATCGTTCAATGTTATGCTTGCCATCAAGCTGCCCTTCCCGCAGTTCGGATAAAAATATACCGCATCCACAAAACATGATACAGTTCTGTAAAATCTCCACTCGACGCTTGTAATTGAAAAGTTTGCGCGCTGTGTAAAGCGATTTATAAGACAGACGGACTGAGGACTGCGGCCTAGGGTTCCGTAGTTCATCTAATTTGGCAGGTACCCTAAAGGATACTAACCAGGGACCGGCCCGCTATCCCTTATCGGGGTTTTATAAGGGTATTGCATAAGGCTTAACTCACCATACCCTTTGCCAGACGAAACCCTTTGTTTTGGTTTTAAAAACCCTTATTAAAGCTACCACATTTGAGTAATCGGTAGCCCAAATACCCTTACAAAACCCTTATCATCCGCTCACCAACACCTTGCATATTGCTTTGCTTTTAGCATATAAGCGTGCTAATTTAAGTCGTCTACCTTGTTCATAAAGCACACATTACTTCGAATCCGAGCGATCGTCGGCGGCGACGGCGGCGTTCTTTGACTAGGCACGTATTTTCTTTCCTTTTCATACACTACCGTAGATATATACTAATCCTGTCTCTTTCACGCAAAGGGAAACCTTTATAAAAAGCGCTTGTAACCCTTATTAAAAGCTAGCCTTATTTTTGGTTAGCTTTTCGGTAAGGGTTAGTCAAAGGTAAGGGTATGAATAGGCTTGCAGTTCAAAAGGGAAAGTCTTTCAATGTGTTAGCCGTGTTTAAGTGTCACCCATTGAAAGGGTTTTATCGCGGAAAGGGTTGTCCGGTCCCTGATACTAACTACAACTGTCCGGGCCCGGGCCGGGGCGCCCGACACCAGTTTTCTATGAAATCATCACCTGATCACCGATCGCCTGTCATGGAAAAATAAGTGTCGGAAGCTACGCCCTGGCCCGGTCCGTTCTAGCGTGAGTCATCCTTAATTCAGTTATCTACTTAGAATTTAAACTGTTGTGTCATAAAACTCAACGCTTTAACTCACGTTTTATAGGCACTTATGCGATATGTTTCCGAGATTTTAGTACCCGTACCACGAGTCACTGACAGTATCAAAACTGACTTATACGCTAACGTCTACGTACTTTACTTTCAATATATCTCACTAATATGCAAGTACGAGCGAGATGCATAGAAAGTTGCGTTCTCGATATCTCGATAGCGTTTATGTAAGAGCCTAACTGGTGGTAGCCACATAGGTCTCCATTTTTAAGCACTAATATTTATCCTCTCAAGAAGTGCGTTGTAATTCAGTACGAGACTACCAAGGAAGGTTTGGGGCACTTTAAGGACTTCTACGCAGACAAATTCTAAACTGCGACCTAGGTTTCCGCTGCGTTACCTGATAATTATGATACCTACTACCACTAATGTTTTATCATCGTGCCGCCCGCCCTAAACCAACCGTTCGTTATCACCTCTCCCCCCCCCCTCCCCTCACCCCTCCCTCCCTCTCACTCCTCTCCGTTCGTTACTCTTGAAACCTAAATGGTCGTAAACTGTGGCGTGAATTACCTTCTGATTTCCTTTCGTTAATTTCTTACTCCGTATTAAAGCGTCCAATCAACCAGGCGGGCTGTATTTTTGGTTACCACTGACATGATACAAAAATGCTTCTCTTTCTTAGTGTAACGGAACCCTGGCCATTTTTTTCAGGTTTTCTAGATCGCAACAGATACAAAGGATATCTCGAATAATAATTATTCTGCCCGACATGACTGCCGGCTTAGCTGAGATTTATAAACTGGGGTCAAGCCATCTTTACAGGCTGACGAGGATCTTTATTTGACTCGCGACACTGTAACTACTGCACTATATCCATAGCCTTTATGCCTAGCCTTCGGATTCAACGGGCATTAGTAATGAGCTTTAAAGGGCACAATAGATCACTGTTTGGTCGACGTGACATTGCACTCAAAGGCCCACAACGCCCCAATAATAAATAATATCCATAGCCTGGTTTTTCGGGAGCAAGAATAGGTATACCAGTGCTAGTGATTAGTTAATTAGCGACTCGAGTGTTATCGATATGGATAGCAAACAATTTCTGAATCATAATAACAAATGTGACTCATCCTTGCATAGTTGTGGTTGATGTACAAAAAATTGTGTAAAAATATTTTCAATAATGTTAATATCCAAAGAGGAAAATGAGGACTACGTTTGTATGAAAAGGCGACTTCGCGCGGGTCCTCCACTTTCGTCTTAAGCGTTTATACGGATATTAGAAATGCATTTCACGCGCAGTGCCATACAAAGCCGCCCTAACACTTAAACACATACCATTCAGCCACAATTTCGTATTTACGGGACCCTATATGAGCTAAGGAGTAATAAAGGTCCCCTACATAATCCATAATTCTTTCTAGAGGGCAAGGGCTAAGGGCTGATCATAATTCTTCAATAACACAAATTGCATTTTTGACACTGGAAAGGTTTGCTGTAGTGTTAGGAATGTAATGGAGAGAAATGAACCATATGGGGCGTAAGTGACGCATTTTGTACTGTTAAATCCGAGAGAAATTTCAATTTAACCCAAATTTTATAAAATAGTATGGCTACCACCAGTTTGCCACTGACGTATTCGCTAACGGTAACGTCTCGTGACTTACTTTCTATACATCTCGCTCGCACTTATACCTATGCCAGTACGAGCGAGACACATAGAAAATAAGTTAGGTACGCACACGATAGCGAATATGTCAGTGTCACGTCAGTGACTAGCTCGTGCGTATAGCTAGTGTATTCACCCATTTATGATGTATAATTTTCCTTATACCATTTTTTCCCTTAAACGGCCTTACTATAAGCTCATAATTATATTATTTTCTGGACTTCCGGTTCGAACGCCATCTTGATAGTAGCCTCGTGATTAATTCCTTTGTTTTTTGCTCATTAATATTGTTTAAAGTGTAATATCGATAGCTTTATTATACAATAATCTAATGTGGTAGTGTGCAGTGAATGGAGAATTATATTCGTATTTAGTCCTGGATAATTTTAACAGTGTAGTAGTCTCGATCGCTGGCCAATCTGACGCGAATTTAGAGTCGCCGAGATGAAAGAAAAAATTACCAACTGTCACGATGACATTCATTCTTCAAATTACAGATAATGAACAGTAAGTTGTATAAAATACAAAACTGTAGGTGAACAAGGGAACTACAATACCAAAGACTATACATAGAAAACTTTAATCAGTCAGCCATTGGATGGATGTCTAATATCAATAAATTATAAATTCTGAGCAAGTCCAAAGCTCCAAACTCTCATTTATTTAAATTATTTACCAAACTTTTGGGCCTTTTATAAAGGCAAGGCAAATTGTGTCAACATTTTTCCTACAATTGCTTGGAACCCTTTCACAAAATGGTAGGGTTCAATTTAGCACGAGCTCAGATTTCGATACATTTGTGATAAGGAAATAGAAATTTAATGGATATGTAAGTAATATTAAATAGGTAGGTAGGTTATATAAGTAGGTAGGTAGGTAGATAATAATGTAGGTTTATAGGTATTATGCAATAGTCATATCACATTTCCCAACATTTAAACATTAGTGTCCCCGTTACCTGGTATTGTTTGGTTTTGAAGGGTCTACTAACTTTAAGCCTAAGACATTAAATAAAACAACATTATTAGTTAGGTATGTACTAGAAAGATTCTTATCCAAAGTGTTCGAATGTTTGATACCTCTTGGTACTGTAAAATTACTTTAAACGGTTGGGGGATGATGATGATGATGGACCTGATGAAGACAATTATCGATAATAGAGCTGAGATGGAAAAAAGAATTGGATTCCAAAAAGAAAAATATGCTTTATGCCATAATGAGCAATTCCTATATATTTTTATTTTATTTGTAATGATATAATTAATCAATTATATTTATATAATCAGTAGTGAATTGAAATAATTTCACAAATACAATAAAATTCACAACAGATCATATTGTTGCATTTCATTTATATCGTTTTTTATATACTTTCTGTATGAATATGTTCAGTATAGATCAAACAGAAGTTGGAAAGACCTTTTAGCAGTAAGACTGTCCAAACTGATCTATGAAGTTATTTGTGGCATTTAACAGAGCATTTGAGACAAACTTTCTGTTCATAATAACTCATAATTATGATATGTAATGAGAATAGTCATTTTCTGTTTTTCATTGTATTTCGGATTCTCAAGGCTAATGCTTATGTTGTAATTGATTCATGGCTTTTATTATGGAATTATGCAGGAAACGACACAGACCGATCCACATACATATGTGGTGGTAATTTCACACATTTTCAATATAATAAGAATTTATATTATCTGAACCAAAATTATAGGTTGTTTCGGTTCAAATTGCTTACTTACTAACTCATTTAGAATCTTTTGTCAGATTCAGTAGGTAGTGGTTGAGAAATACTAGAACAAATAATTGAAAGATATGATTCTTTATCTCTAACAGCATCACCTTTTTATATTCCTAGATGTATATAGACATTAAATAAAATATATTAAAAGACAATGTGAAACTTGTTTTAGATAGGGAAGCAATTTAGAATATTTTAAGTGTAGGATGTATTATTTATATTACCCCTTATAGCATAGTAAGTGACTATTACTTACTTAGCTTAGTTAAGTGGTTACTTAACAACTTTTTAAATAAGGGTGCTTAAATCCCTTCCAACATAAGCTATCTAATGTTTAATCACCATGTACATTTATTAGTACTATTGTTGAAAGTTGTTTAAACAACTCCGAGCATGTCCTAATCTCCCAAGATGCACCAGGTCTGGGAAAAGAAGAGTGGTATTCAGACTTTAAAATATGGAAATGATACAATCTATTACGCTTAATTGCGTGAATGTGAAGCAATGAGTGTCTTCTTAAGGGTGTATGTTACAAATAATAAATCAACTTGAGATTTTGAAAGTAAAATTACAGTCTTAGATATTTCATGTTTCAACAAATAATACAGTTCCTTTTATTTTTATGTTTATTTAAAACAGCAATACTCTTTAAAATCTTTAGAGAAGAAAAATTAATAATAAAGACTGCCACGCCACGTTTTTCCTTTACTGGGGGATTAAAATCTTTAGAGAAGAAAAATTAATAATAAAGACTGCCACGCCACGTTTTTCCTTTACTGGGTGATGCCCCGAAAATATGACTGTCTAGACTCAATTTATTATTGTTTATGAATAAATAAATGAAATGAAATATGTATTTATTGGAATAAACAAATATAATATAAGAGAAAACTATAGCATCATAATGTCTTAAAACCTTGTCTGATGTGTCTTAGACAAGCAACAAGAAAATAAAGGGTAGATAAATAGTAACGAATAAATATCTTTTATCTTTATCTTTGACAGTTCTCATGTCTTCTTTCTTTTATGGAAGCTTTATATTTATATACCGCAATATAGGTACATTATTACATATTTTCTTTACATTTTCTAATTATGATGTCTCACATTGGTCAAGATAAAGATCATAGTATATGGGTAGGTCTCACCAGTGAACATAATGTTTTAAGCATAAAGGGATGCTCCAGATAACTACTCTGTTACTGTCTGCTGCTCTTGTTAGATATGAATTATCTTTACATCAAAACTCAAAACTCTTATCTTTACATGTTCAAAACTTTGAACGCAGTAAATAAATCTCTGATTCTCAGAGTATTTACCCATTAAAGTAGTATAAGTTCAAAACCTAATTTTATTATTGGTAATTCTCATGTAATTGGTCGGAGAATTTTTTAAAATTTCTCTGCTTTTTGCCAGGAAACTCAAAAGCCGATTTTGATATTTTGAGATTTCTCATAGCGACTTGTTTATTTAGCCTTAATTTTAATTTTTTTATGGAATATAGAGATAGGTATAGGTTTCCATGATAGATAATATATAGATATACATATTCTTGCCAAAAATACAAGTGCTTGTTTTTGGGTAGATTTTTGAGACATTTATTTTTACAAATTATTTAATTATCTTCTCTAAACATCTACACTGTTAAAATTATCCAGGACTAAATACGAATATAATGATAGGATTAAACGAACTTACCTGAAGTGAAGTTCAATCCTGATTATATGAAGTATTTAGTCCTGGATAAGGGGTATCCCCACCCTCCTCGAGTAACCATGAATCCATGGTTACTTCCCATTTAGTGCATGAATACTCTAAACTATATGAATGTCATCGTGACAGTTGGTAATTTTTTCTTTCATCTCGGCGACTCTAAATTCGCGTCAGATTGGCCAGCGATCGAGACTACTACACTGTTAAAATTATCCAGGACTAAATACTTCATATAATCAGGATTGAACTTCACTTCAGGTAAGTTCGTTTAATCCTATCATTAATCTCAAAGCGTGTTTAACCACCATTTTGGAGTCAACGGCCGGTAGTCCACGTGCTTCTCTAAGAGCATTTATTTTGTTCCTACCCTTTTACTTGACATTGGCTACGGGCAACACCGCCCTCAAGTCCATCAAGAAAAGAAGAAGATATTATTTTCTCACAACCCAGCCTTACGTAAACAAAACCCGCAAGACTGTCTCACCGAAAAAAGCGGAAACTGGGTTAATCCCAAAATCCTTTATAGTAAATGATATACGCATCCGTACAAGCGTACCAATTTCAATTTACGAGTGGCTACGCTATAAAATTGGCACGTGATCACCGAGACAAATAAGTGGATCGCTTATGTGTATTACTAACAGTGGCCGTGTGGGGTGAGGGTGATGAGCGGAGCGGGAGCGGGTTGCGTGGAACTTCAAAAAATCCTGGCAGTAAGGTCTGTAGACTTATCTTTGCTGCTTGCACATTTGGAGGTCCATCCAGTGGGCTTGGCACAGGAACACCTGTTGCGGTGATACACTACCTGTTTTTTTAATATATTAAATAGAGACGACACGACAGTATCTCGCGTAGGAGATACTGTCGTGGCGCTCCTGTGCTAAGCCTAAAGATCTAAATGCGCCGCAGATGTCCACGCATGTGAGCTTGATATGAGTCGCGCTAATTAGGTACGCAATCTGAAGCGAACACGATTGGTGGACCTACGTCCAGTCAGCAGCTCAGCAGCAGTGGACGCACCTTGAGACTAGACTTATTTACCCAGATAAAGCTCATATTCTTTTAAACTTGAATAGGTATATTCTATTTTTAAGTCATCGTCATCTGCCAATTGAAAATTATTCCAACTTCCTATATTTGAGAATATGGTGAAAAATATCAAAATTTCTTTGTTTGGCTAGAATCTATGAAACAATTAGTTATTACATGCATGACAAGCTGTAAAACAATATTTACTCCACGTCTCCGTGGAATGATAATGATGATTGATAAAAACTACCCTTTTCCTTTCCCGGGATAATTTCCATACCAAATTTTATCCAATTCCGTCCAGCGATTTAATTGTGAAGAGGTAACACAGACAGACAAAAAGAATTACTTTCGCATTATATTAAAGCCGTTCCATTGGTTTGCCACTGTCACTGTCACATTTCGCAAGAAAGAACGGGAAAGATCATGCGCGCCAAGTGTCAATTTTGATCGAATTTTGTCGATTTTTATTTATTTTAAAAACGTTACCTTACAATATCGAAATTCGAAAGCTATGAAATTAATATTTGTTAATAGTATCACACAATAAATAGCCGAGTAAAGTTTTATTAAAAGTCCGAGTTAGAGGTTACTTTGGGAATAAATTCTTCTTCTTCTTCTTTTAAAATTATGGCTTCAGCCCAGTGGGACTATTTCGCCAGTATCAAGGTATTGAGAGGTTTACAAACGACAAAAATTGTACGGTTGTACAAGACAGTGTACGGTGATTTGTTAGCTCTTGTAAATCGATAGCTAGTCTTTACAAGAAGCACGTGGACTACCGGCCGTTGACTCCAAGATGGTGGTTAAACGCGCTTCAAAATTAATTCTCCATTCACTGCACACTACCACATTAGTTTACTGTATAATAAGCTATCGATATTACACTTTAAACAATATTAATAAGCAAAAAACAAAGTAATTAATCACGATGCTAACTATCAAGATGGCGCTCGAACCGAAAGTCCAGGAATAAATTGTATCGAGCGAAGTGTCATAATTAGTGTATCGGAAGCTATGTTATTAAAGATAATATAGTCAAGGACTACATATATTTTTTCCACGTCTACGAATATCAACGCCTCTTAGAGAAACATGATCATATAAGGAGATTTTTCGCCTTCTGGCTCAGGGAACCGTAGGGATGGCAACGTGACGCCATGTTATTAATGCCACTGATAAAATCTTACGCTTTTCTTGATACATGTAGACTCACCCGAAAGCACATGTGGGTATCAAATTGGACCGCAAATGACAAACGGCTACTGTACTGACACAAACATACATTTGCCAAATTATTGTCCAGTTTCAATTACATTATCATTTTATTCAATTATGTAATACCTATGTACGTAATATGTAACTATGTTTGTAAGGGTCAAATCTTGCAAGTTAAATTTGACCCACTTCCCGGTTTCCGATAAAGCTGAAAATGTGCATACAATGTAATTCGGGTGACAATGCAATATTATGGGACCATTGAGTTGATCTGATGATGGAGACAGGAGGTGGCCATAGGAACTCTGTGATAAAACAACGCAACCTAATTGTGTTTGGGGTTTTTACAATTGTCTCGATGACTATAAGTTGCATGTGGAAAGAAAAGTACAGTCAGCAATAAAAGCTTGTACCAAAAATGAAATTTTTGTCAAAATTTACCTTTCACTCACGTTTCACATAAAGAATACATTGTTAAATTTATGTAATGTACGGAACCCTCGGTGCGCGAGTCCGACTCGCACTTGGCCGGTTTTTTAATTCGCTTGTATCGCCCGGGAATCGAACCGACTTAAAAAAAAAAAAAAAAACGCTATTTTATTCTACTACTCGATACAGTTAATGTTAATAATAACATTTCTTTCCTTTAAGTAAAATGAGCTAACTTAAGGTTTTAAGGCACTTCCCCTCCAGGGCCCATTATTTTTTTCCACCCTGTACATTGACATGTGACATTGTCTCACATCAACACTATAAACTAGAAATTACTAGACCTTTTCTTGTTGCAATAAAGTTAATAGGTATTCAGTTATTCGTAATTGTGTCAACAAACAGATAGAATTACTTTAACATTTATAATATTAATATAGGTATAGCAAAGACGACTCAATCAAACGCAAATACACTATATAATTAAGGACGCACTTTAACAGTTCAAGTTAACCCCCCAACTGCCCGCGGCGTCAATAGTGCCCTAATTGCGTTGCCATTTATTTACTCAAACGATTATCCAAACTGCGTTAACGGCAGCTGGCCGTTCGCGTGCGAAATGACATTTGTGCAAGGTTTGGTGGGAGGTGAAATGGTGAGGCATGGTATAACATGAATATTTCAAACTGCGTTAACGGCAGCTGGCCGTTCGCGTGCGAAATGACACTTGTGCAAGGTTTGATGAGAGATGAAATGGTGAGGCATGGTATAACATGAATATTTCAAACTGCGTTAACGGCAGCTGGCTGTTCGCGTGCGAAATGACACTTGTGCAAGGTTTGATGAGAGATGAAATGGTGAGGCATGGGTATAACATGAATATTTCAAACTGCGTTAACGGCAGCTGGCCGTTCGCGTGCGAAATGACACTTGTGCAAGGTTTGGCGAGAGGTGAAATGGTGAGGCATGGTATAACACGAATATTTCAAACTGCGTTAACGGCAGCTGGCCGTTCGCGTGCGAAATGACACTTGTGCAAGGTTTGGCGAGAGGTGAAATGGTGAGGCATGGTATAACACGAATATTTCAAACTGCGTTAACGGCAGCTGGCCGTTCGCGTGCGAAATGACACTTGCGCAAGGTTTGCTGAGAGGTGAAATGGTGAGGCATGGGTATAACATGAATATTATAATGGTCATTTTTAGGGTTCCGTAGCCAAATGGCAAAAAACGGAACCCTTATGGATTCGCCATGTCTGTCCGTCCGTATGTCACAGCCACTTTTTCCGTAACTATAAGAGCTAAACTTGGTAAGTAGATGTATTCTGTGAACCGCATTAAGATTTTCACACAAAATTAGAAAAAAACAATAAATTTTGGGGGTTCCCCATACTTAGAACTGAAACTCAAAAAATTTTTTTTTCATCAAACCCATACGTGTTTCTATGGATAGGTCTTCAAAAATGATATTGAGGTTTCTAATATAATTTTTTTTAACTAAATAGTTTTCGCGAGAAATACTTCCAAAGTGGTAAAATGTGTCCCCCTTCCCCCTGTAACTTATAAAATAAGAGAATGATAAAACTAAAAAAATATATGATGTACATTACCATGCAAACTTCCACCGAAAATTGGTTTGAACGAGATCTAGTAAGTAGTTTTTTTTAATACGTTATAAATCGTAAACCGCAATTTACCTTTATTCAATAAACTCAAATATAAAAAAAAAAAAAATTTCATACATATTTAAGTGGGGCTCCCATACAACAAACGTGATTTTATGCCATTTTTTGTGTAATGGTACGGAACCCTTAGTGCGCGAGTCCGACTCGCACTTGGCCGGTTTTTTTTATTACAAGAAGATAAAACAGAAGCATACAAGTGAAGATCAGTATAGGCAGAAACGAACTCTCCTTTACTCTTATTAACTCTTTGTACTAATAAAATACTAAATGGATGGATGGACTAGATGGACCGATGATATGGTTAGTCGCGGGGAACCGTTGGTAAAGGGCAGCGAATAACCGTTCGTTATGGAGATCCTTGGGGGAGGCCTTTGTCCAGCAGTGGACGTCTTTCGGCTGAGATGATGATGATGATGACTAATAAAATTAGGTGTATTCAGGTAAAATAAGGAGTAAAAAAGTTAATTTGACAGTGTGCGCCACAAATATCCGAGAAAGTGTAATACTCGTAGCACCACTGTAAGCTTGACATTCTAGCCAAGTGCAGAGTCAGCTTAGACGGACTATAAGCGTTTTTGGTGTTATTGTCACAACAACTGACATCTTCAAGAACCCTTCTTGGTATTCAAAGCCAAACAATAGACAGACTAATTAGGCAATGTTCTTGCTAAACTTGACCCGAACGGAGTCGAACTGGCGACCGCGAGCAGTCATTTATTACACGTCGGCAGCAGCCGTCGCCGATAGAAAGATGACGATATCGTATCGATTGTTGAAGATGAAAGTAATCTTAGATGCGGAGGGATTATTGTCAACTATAATAACCCCTTTAACCTTTATGTTCTAAGTAATAGTATTTCATTCAAAATAGTGGTTGCCACGCTCCATTCCGCCTCGGATGGCATTATGTACTTACCTCACCCCATGGCGACGATACGACACTAAGGAAAGCCACTTCAAATATTGATACCAATTTAATTACCCCTTTTAACTAATACAATTTTAAATTAAATTTATTATATCTATGCTTAATACGTCAGTGCATAATGCAACATGTTTTTGACCGAGTGAGTCCGAAGCACTAGCGAAACGCAGCCGTTTCAGTTTGGAAAAATATAATTTTATGTCATGTCCGGCTGTTTTACCTTTACTGTACAGATATGATGGTCGTATTTCTCTACATGATAGTTACAATGTCTGTCTCTTTCAATAGCGTGGTGTTAAAAAGTGACACTTAGCCTGTAACGTCGCCTGCAGGTCGCATTACTCAACCGATTGTCATAAAATCTTGTGAGCAGATTCGATCATTTTATGAAACGTTTTGTAGATCTGATTCAATTCTTGTGAAATTTTCAAAATGGCGGGGACTGGGGTACGCAAGTTCTACAGCTCACAGAGTCACTAGTTGTTTTGGAAAACAGCTTTTGAAACTCATACCCAATACTGACGAATCTAATCTCAGCATCTAAGCCCTTAATGCCTCAGGGTGTCGCATCGCAATAAATTACCAACCGCCGTAACTTAACGGCAAATTAAACAACAATCCCCACGTTTCCCGGCCGGGGTGAATAATTTTACAACTCACAGTATTGCTGGCCTGATTCGGAAATAATTTTAGTTTGATGTAGAATTTGATAGTTTATTTGGAAGTTTGGGAATAGTGATGAGGCCTTTTTGTTGAAGTGATTTTAATTGGAAATTTTGTTTTAGCTCAATAAATAAGTACTTATTATAATACTTAATATAATATCGTGGATCATTGGTTTAATATATTACATTTACAAACGTAACGTTGCGAGAGGTGTCATATTCACCCCGCGCCGCATTCGCGTTTGCGTGATTCGCCTACGTAGTACGCTGCGTTACGAATTGAAAGTCACACGCCCTTCGCTAGTGTACCATCGTTTTTTTCCTCTACACATACTATACAGAGTTATTAATCGCCAGACATGAGTACGCATAATCCGCCAACATACGGATTTGCATTTTTATTTGATTTTTTGACGAGCCAAACCATGCGCGCGACAGAAAATAGCTTATTTCGAATAATTAATGGAAAAGTGCTTGGCTTCGAAAAGTGTTTGTGTTTTTTACGAACTCGATTATACGCTTTAGTTTACGCAATCTGTAAAAATTATAGTCCATATACATAATAATAATTAATTATAATTATAGTGTATATGTAAAAGTAATTATCCTATTATATGTATTTATTTGTGAAGTTAGATCATGCCAAATCTATTTTATGCCACTATATTATACATTTTACACAATCCCCAATAATCCAGTCATATAAACTAACCGCAAAGAGCGAAGTCAAGTACATTGTCACAAGGCAGTGAAAAACTACATTATTTCCTTGTGCACACAATAATTCTACGACGGTTTATTTCCGAGTCCTGCGGATTTATAGCAGTGCGGAAATTGACTGGCGACCATCCTTTATCATCTGTATACGTTGTTGCAGTAATGTTTCCTCTAAACATAACTGGCTATCTAGAGCGTTTTCACATTGTCCAATCCGATATCGGAGAAAATTAAACAGCTGCTAGAAAATGCCCTACGGCATCAAATCTATAAATGATCAAAGTTGTGGTAAGCAAAAAAAAGTTGGAAAAGTTCTTGAATTAAAGAAACTTTGGATACGGAATATTTTGATCCCCATACAAAAATATGAGAAGATTCCAAAATTTTTCAATGTGAAAATTTCGTAATATTGGAAATTTTTTGTTGACACACATGTAAATAG
The DNA here is from genome assembly GCF_947568885.1 of Cydia strobilella. NCBI lineage: Eukaryota > Metazoa > Arthropoda > Insecta > Lepidoptera > Tortricidae > Cydia > Cydia strobilella. The sequence goes on from NC_086044.1 coordinate 20,996,712, forward strand.
AATGCTTTTATTTTTGCATTACTAAATAAACGCTTATTTGTGAAGTACAAATTACAATAATTAAGTGTAAGTAAAGTAAGTAATATAGCACAAACTAAGAAAGTTGAATAAAAGCTCACTCGCGGAAGGTTATTGGATGAAATGGAAACGTTGTCTCAACTTATCGAATATACTTTACTCCTAAACACAAGCGTCCTCAAACACCGTAGGACGGACGAATCCTTCCCGAGTTGGGATGCCTGTTCCACGGTATCAGGCAGAGTGGCGCCCAGGGTCTCCGGCGCCAGCAGCACCAGCAGCCCGGACACCAGTGCCATCACGCCGAACATCAGGAATGGGAGATGTTCCCACGTTTTGGCACCCTGGAAATATGTCACATCTAAACTACTAATATATAGATGTCTCATATGTACTTTTACGAAAGAAAAAGTAAGTATAATGGTAAGCCCAAAAGTTGCAAAAAAAGAAGGGCTTAGCGTGGTTGGGCATGTAATGCGGAGACACGAAAGTCCTGTGACGAGAAACAACTGGGAACAATCCAATCTATTTAATATGAATGACGATGACAAATAGTGTTAAATAGGTATCTATAGGTTGACCAAAAAATGCACTCAGCGCTTGTTAGTGCTATGTCGCAAAATTATAAGACAACGCTTTTAAATGAGATACTCACTAAGCCAGGCATAAGCGGCGCCACGATGCTTTCAATTTTTCCCATCAGGGAGGAGTAAGCGAGAAAGCTGACCCGATACCGCGTTGGATACATCTCGGCGGTGTACACGTAGAGAGAAGTCATGACGCATGATATGCACATCTTGCCGATCAGGTAAACTGATAAGGACAGCCAGTAATGTCCTGGAAAGTGAAACAGTTAAGAATTTTCGAATGACGGTACAAAGAACATTTAGAATTCAAAAAATCAGAGCTGGTCATTTTTTTCTTGGCACGTTGAAGATTTCCGATCAGAAAAGTAGAAAGAGCATAATGTAATATTTTAATTGTAAAATTATTAATTTGATCCTTGACGAGTGCTTTTAGAAATAATCAGTACATAGTCACACAAAAACAAAAATAAATAAAAGAGTGAGTTACTACCGGATGTTAATATGAACGCAATCTGACAAACTCCACTTATCCAAAATCCTGTCATTACTAAAGCTTTTCTGCCAATTCTATCCATTAGCAACACAGACAGCCAGTAACCTGGAATCTGGATAGCAACCGACGCTATATAATTCAGATACTTGTTGCCGGATATCCCCACAGCAGAAATCGTTAAGCCAAAGTACATTAAAGTAGATGTAATCCACCACATTGGTGTTACTAAGAAACGCAGTAATATCGGCTTATGTTTGAAAACCAAACACACTAGCCAAGGTTCTGAGAAATGTTTTTCTTTCTTTTCCAGAATGTCTTTTTTAGTCTCCGAGAATGCTTTCAAAGTATTTTCTGATATAGAACTCCCGTTCATTTCAGCAGCTTTTTTTAAACTGGCCAAGAATTCATCATAGCGACCTTTGCTAATCAACCAGCGGATAGATTTAGGCGCAATCCAAAAGTAAAACATTAGTTGAGGTACGTAGATCATAAGAATCAGATGTCTCCAATAAGGCTCTGTCAAGGCTATCAGACCCAAAATTATTTGTCCCACAGCGCCACAAGTGCTTATGGTGACACCAGTTTTTTTTTTTAATAACCTGTTGTATCCCACTGCTGGGCAAAGGCCTCTCCCTTAGATTTCCATGACTCCCGTTGTTGAGCTGTTTCCGGCCAGTTATTAGTGAAGGTGTCTAAGTCGTCCCGCCATCTCCGCCTGGGCCTGCCACGTCCGCGCTTGTTTTGCGGCATCCACTTGGTGGCTATAATAGCCCACCTATCCGGATGCATGCGGCAGACGTGACCTGCCCAGTCCCACTTCAGCCTAGCGGTCTTCTCCCCTACGTCAGCTATGCCTGTTCTGGAGCGCAGTGTAGTGTTTCGGATGCGATCCATCCTTGTGACACTCGATATTTAGGTCGCACATATTCCAGAGCTGTAAAAATTATACAACATTTAATTATCTATTATTAAAATAAAAATAAAACATAATTATAGTAAAAAGAATAACCAAACCTAAAATATAAACACATGAAAAAGAACATGATCCTAGAAGATATTCTACAAAAGATAATATGGTGTAGCTGGTATAGGAGCCCGCAACACATGTCAATGTCCCAGTCCAAGCCAGGTTGAAGCAGTCTGGGAATGTGCCAGCCGCCGGCCCCAACGGTCGGCCACAAACCCTTTTATAGGCAAAGAAATCATCATGCCCAAAATTCTGGCCGACCCGACTAGATATGGCCGAAAATCGTCGCAGGCTAGATTGAACTGTAATCAAAGATTGTATTATTTCCACTACCTAGATTTACCTACATTACATTTTTTCAGAAAAATCAAGGTAAAAGAAGTTGAACGACTATCTGAACTTTAAGCACTAAATTAATTCAGAATGTAAAATATTAGTAGATGATAATCATGGAGCAAAAGTGTCAGAAGGGCTAACTCCAAATACTCAAACAAAATAATAATAATAATATGTTAATACTGATACTACGGCGATAGCAATCAAGATTATCGCGCTGATTGTAAATTTGAATTGTTTATATGTTATGGAGTCCATGTTTATTTTATTACAAAATTGCTTTCCAAAAGATACCTCGAAATAAGCAGAGTTTTTCTGCTCATAAACATACTCCTGGCATTGTACCGACGCTTTCTTATCAAACAAGATTTCCGCGCACGATGCAGACATTTGTGACATGTTTATTGTTGGAAAACGATGGCAATTATCGAAGGAGTCGCCTGTTCTTGGCACCGCTTCCAGGATCCAAGGAGGAGAGAACTCGTCTGGGGCAGAGGTATCCTCACATTCGGGAATTAGGCATCTGGAATTATTCTCATTATACAGTATAGGTAAAATGTTAAATGACTAATGGTACACTTATCGGTGGTGGTGGGTCCTATCCGTGAACGCTTTGGAAAAAAATTAACTGACTTATAATTTCAGAATATATTCAGCGCAAATTTAAACACAATATATAATGGTCTACTTAATGGTACATGTTGTATTGCAACATTTTATAGACTTCAGAAGCTTACCTACCACTAAATCGAACTTTTTTTGTATGTACTAAAAGGCAAGCCAAAAAAGGTGAAGGATCTGTAAATAGGTACACAATTTGGAGGAGGGAAGAACAGGAGTGGAATAAGCACTGTGGAGAAGACCAATAAGAGACCAAAGAAGTAAGTTGGTTATTTTAAATGTGCGCAAGTGTGTTGTCCACTTACCTTGTCCTGGACTTCGTTAGCGTGAACAAGTAGGAATACGTCTGCAGCCCCGCCATTGTTGACAAAAGAGTACACAGCACCAATACTTTGACCTGAAACCTTCCCCAACCCACTTCTTCTACTAGAATCCGATCCAGGTTTATATGTTTATCCTTAGACATTGTGTGTGAATGTATGTAAACATATACATATCTATAATACTCTTCTTCTTCTTCTTTGGCCAACCCTCTTCCCAGCTCATCTGGGGTCGGGGTACAGATCTATAATACTATTACAATAAAAAATAGCAGTGCTATTAGTGACTTTAGTTAATTATTAAACTAATATACGTGTTTTGCCTATGCTGAACATTGTATAAATGAAAAAGAAAAACAAGTTTACTAAGAGCAACCTACTAATAGCGTGGATAATAAAATATTTATGTTTGAACAATTGCTATAATAGATGACGTATGAGTTATGTAAATTGAGTAACTCGTATTGCCTTTAAAATAAAAATTAGATTGCAATGACAATTAAAGAATGTTTGTTATTATACTTTTAAAATAAGTTAGTGTCTTTGGTTCCGACTACTGCAAGGGCATTTAATTTTGTGTCAATTACGAATATTTATTTATCACAGATATTTTCTATGTATACCTATATTATGTCTTATTGGTTTATATTTTCGTTTTACTAGTCTAGTAGTCTCACCACAACCCTGTTGAGATTACTGTGAGATTAGGAGCCAGGAGATTTAACATCTTTAATATCATCGGAGGTTTTAATCTTATTTTAAGACGACCTTCAAGATCGCCCACAGTGATTAGTGAAATCACCAAGACAATCATCAAGGTCGTATCAAAACCAGTACTAAACCGTAACAAATTGTGAAATGTGAATCAAGCTCTATATGCTTTCCCTTCTCCCTTCATATCATCCTTGTCCCTTCATATTTATCTAACTATATGTCTCCAAGTCGCTTAAGGATAATGATATTTAAGTATCTGGGTGTTTATCTTGACTTTTTTAGATTTACAATTTTGCGAATTAGGTACATATTTCTCGTTAAACTATATTATGATTAAAATTTTATTGATCGTCATCATTATTTAAACCAGTTTCATTACGTAAGCGAACAACTCGCGAACGCGAAGCGAAGTGGCGAATTTTCACAAACGCATTTTTTCTAAGTAGCGAATTTTCACATTGCGGTTTTTTACGATCGCAAATTTCTTTATTCGTCTTTTTTTAATCTAGTGATTTTTCATGGAGCGTTTAAAAAATTTCGCATTTATTTTTTTCTATTATTTTACCAGTAAATTATTTTATCAGACGTATATATTTTCAGCAGTATTAGGCAACCCACGCCTTATGTCGACGGAGCCCCGCTTTGCGGGGCTTCTATTTCTAGGCGGTTTGCCCTTCGGGCATCTGAAGATAACTAACGAACCTAACCTACCTAACTATTAATGTGTAATAACGTGGACACTAAAGGATAACAATTTGTTAGAATAATTATTTCGAGTAAAATATCTAACAAACCGCACTATGAAATAAAACTATTTCGCGGTAACCGAAGACAATATTATGTTAAACCGCACTATATTATACAGATAATAGTTGTGAATAATAAAATAATCTACTGGTAAAATAAGCGAAAAAAATAAACGTGAACGAAAGAAGACGAATAAATAAATTAGCGATCGTGAAAAACCGCAAATTGAAAATTCGCTACTGAGAAAAAATGCTTTTGTGAAAATTATCTAACTCGGCCCACGGCGTTATTATAATCCCGGAACCGTGTTTATTCTAACAAAATGCAATAACATGCATTCATTTATCATTATAGCAATCATAAACAATAATGCCTACAATTTTATCCCCTAGTGACGTCCCCTCGCCTTAGAAAAATTCCAGATGTCGGTCTGTATGTAATTGTGCAGGGAAATTTATTAGTTTCGACGGTTAACCAGAAGAATGTACGTATGTGGTGTTTTTTTTTTTGCAGTAGATCAAATTTAATGTGGCGCAAGTTAGAATTCGTGAAGATTTTATCTTTAATATATGTGCTATAAAAACTGTAATAGATGTCATATATTAAAGAAAAAGTGACGAAGCCCTCCAGTGGTGAAGGCCGGATTCGAACCGGCGTCTTTAGCTATCGCGGCTAACGCCATGAACCCCTAGGCCACCCCGCCACGGCGGTGCCCGTCCGAATTTCTCGACTATATGTCATCTTAGTAAGACTAGGCGTCTTTGACTGTAGTGTGACTACTTAAAAAAAAAAAAAAAAAAAAAAAAAAAAAAAAAAAAAAAAAACAAAAATATTTAATAAAATAATTTGATTTGTTCCCAAACTTGTTCATATGTGCTATAATTTAAATCTAACTTAACTTATGCAATTACCTTTCTAAATCTAACAAAACACTCACGAGGAAACAAACACACATCAGTGAAATGAAAATGGTACAACGTAACATTATTGAATTATCCTTGGGCAAAGTCTGTTTTTTTTCTAGTGGATGGTAGTGCAAGTTTTAGCTTGTAACAAAATGTCCCGGAGTGTACCTGATAATAGCATTTTTCAGTCACGAAAACCTTTGTACATTCATCAATTAATGCACATAAATGTGAAAAGTCAATTTCAATATTTAATAAGATTACCTATACCTTTTCGACTATACCAATAAAATAATTAAGATCAAAATGGGTCCCACGTTCTATATTAGATAATCAGATTACTTAGTCTCAAATGAAGAACCAGCCAAATGAAGCCAGTCAAATGAAGAATGATGAGCAGCAGGTAGAAGTACATAAGACAGGACCTAACAAACAACTGGAAATGGCAATCAAAATCTACCGCCAACTTTCCAAATTAAGTAGATATCAACGGTAATCTTTTAGGAACCAATAATCACAAAATTCACTTTTCTCGGAAAATGAGATTTTCATTTCAAAATGTAGAGCTCTTAATGAACTTTTGGTTATATCTTTTGCTGCCACTGTATGATATATGTAACAACTTTATTATAGTTAAAAAAGACCTGGTCACGGAATTACATTTTGACATGGTTCCAAATTTTAGAACCGCGATTACTCAAAATGTTACTTAAGTGACTAGACATGATCTTTCCGTGTACCCTTCAAATATAATACGGTGTTAAAAATATACCAATATCTCATCCTGTATAGTGACCGTTTAACGCATTAAATACAGGAGGCTATACAGGGTGGCGCTGTGAGCGATTAGAGTTGTCGCCCTCTAAGAAGGGTCCTGATGTTTATTTATCTGTGGGTTTTGAGGACCGAATGGTTTTATTATACGTCACGGCACTTTATGTTACGAAATGATAGATGGTAAAGTGTTTTATAGCTGGATTTGCCGAAACGCAGCAGAATAATTTATAAACAATAAAATTTTTATTGTTTTATGTGGCCGTTTGAATACTTAGAACTTTAAAAACAGATCTTTATTCTCAACTAAAAATGGGCATTTTGCACGTATCGTACTTTTCTGTACTTGTAGATATTGGCGCGAGCGAGACGCACGACGACTAAATACTTTCGAATTGGCCTGCAAATTGTAAATATAGCCGGTTAAACAACTTTGTCAGCAGAAAAAGGCGCGAAACTCAAATTCTCTATGGGACTTTTAAGTACCCTTCGCGCCTACAAGTTTTTAAGCCGCTTTTTTCTACTGATAGAAATGGCTTTACCGACTATATAATATTACCATCCTTGTGAAATAAAATGGCTGCTAAATAAAATGAATTTCACGCCCCAAGTCCAGGATATAGAACGCATTCTCACGTTATATCGATGAGAGCCACGAGGAAATCCTTTGAAACCACACACGCATGTATCTAGTGCATTTGTGTCTCAGAGACTAGACCGCAGACGAGTGACGGGTTTCAAAGCTGTGAAAGACGATTTAACCCGTAATCTATTTGACATTCCTTTCTAGTCTGTTCGTAGAGAAGAGTCGTGAAATATATTGGGCCCCATACATTCCACGACGTCTCTTTCCGCACAGACTATATGATTTCGAACGGTAATTCTTATTGTAGAGATGCGTGATGTTTTAAGCTTGATGGCAATTATGTATGTGTGTATGTTATGGTCCTGGGTTCGAATCCCGGTTAGGGCATTTATTTGTGTGATGAGCACAGATATTTGTTCTTGAGTCATGGGTGTTTTCTATGTATTTAAGTATTAATATATTATATATATCGTTGTCTGAGTACCCATAACACAAGCCTCCTTGGGCTTACCGTGGGACTTAGTCAATCTGTGTAAGAATGTCCTGTAATATTTATTTATTTATTTATTTATTTATGTTGCCGCTATGGACTTCATTCTTACATCAAACAGCATCTAATAATCCCTAAGGTATTAATAGAAACTAAGATAAAATTCCCTTTCACGCATTTTTTTTATTTAAGGATTTAGTAGGATTTTTAATCATATTATTTATTTTAATTATATTAACTATAATTAATCCATATATTCTGTTTTTAGTATTTTTTTATAGCGGCAAAAGAAATACATCATCTGTGAAAATTTCAACAGTTTATAATAGCTATCACGGTTCATGAGATACAACCTGGTGACAGACAGACGGACAGACAGACAGACGGACAGACGGACAGTGGAGTCTTAGCAATAAGGTCCCGTTTTTACCATTTGGGTACAGAACCCTAAAAATCGGCCAAGAGCATGTCTGTCTGTTGCTAAAATATTCGTTCGCTAGGGCGGCTTATACCTATACTTGTTTCGTTATAGAAATGGAGATATATGAAAATTCGTATGCCCACTGGGTTATTTTCTACCCACTAGTAAATACTAGCTCCTATACTTATTTAAATTAATGGGCGCCACTTGCACCATCCCACGAACCCGGGGTTAACCGGTTAAATCGTTAACCCAGTGTCAAATTGTACTGGTACCCATGGTAACTCCAAGTTTAACCGGTTAGCCCCGGGTTAATGAATGGCGCAAGTGGCCATAGGAGAGAGAGCCTCATGTAACCTCAAGGCGTTCAGAACAAAAACTAGATCTGGGCATATATGCGTTACGTTAATAATATTATTAAAAACTGTAATAGTCATTTAGTCATTTATTCAATATTGCATTGTCATGTACATAATAAGGTATTACATAAGGGGACACAATAGTACAGTTTTTCTTATTCTATTAATTCTAATCTACATATGTATCATATTAAGGTAACATAATAAAATTAACATATTAGCGTATCAGTGGTTTAGTGACCTATTAGTTAGTCTCATAAATTAATTTAGTAACTTCAACAATAGCAATCGATATATTAATGTCTGATTAAATTAACTTGTCACATTATTATAATGTCAATTAATATTAAAGTGATGGCTACAATATGTCAAGTTAAAAGTCCTACATTAATTCGGTGTCATATTTATCTAACGTATTATCTTCCAGGAATGATTCGACTGTGTAATAACAATTTTCTATTAATAGGCTTTTCAGTTTAGAGTTAAAAGTTTTTTCATTTAATTCGTATTTGATAGCATTAGGGATACATTTATACTGTGGATATATAATAGATGTATTGTCATATATTTAAAAAAAAAGTGACGAAGCCCTCCAGTGGTGAAGGCCGGATTCGAACGCGTCGCCATGAACCCCTAGGCCACCTCGCCACGGCGGTACCTGTCCCAATTTCTCGACTATATTCCATCTTAGTAAGACTAGGCGTCTTTGACCAGCTCTAAGGGCAAGCAGTGATGCGCGCTTGCACCTCCTAAACGAATTCCTTACAACACACACACAAAACACAAATCAAAATATTTAATAAAATAATTTGATTTGTTCCCAAACTTGTTAATAATATTATTGTTAAAGTGGGTCAAAACATACGCTTTGTGAGTACATTTCTGAATTACAAGCCATTTTGAAGCCCTAATAATCAAACATGTCACGTATCAAACCCACCGAATTCTATCGCAATCGCAAATCGACATCAGCAGCGATGGGCTCTAAGCGGCCAACTTTCCAAAGTTTTCGCATAAATTACCACAGATAAGCGAAAATATTGTCTTAGGCGGCATATTTTCCGAGTATCTTCGCCGAAAGATAATAAACTTGCGGCCAAACAATGGAGTCTGTAACTCGATTAGGAATTGTTCCCTTAATATGTCCCGATGTGGATTTATTGGCGGTTATTTTCTGTTTCATTGAATTGCGGTGACCTTAGTGAGTTTGCGGGAATTTCGTTTGGGTAACAACAGGAAGATGCTGATAAAACGGTCAAGTAACTTGTACAGCGTTTATTTAGGGCACGCCAATACAGTAGTAGTAGTATAGTATAGTACGATGAGAGATGTCAATTCAATACAACTTAGCGACATTTTTTGGCATTTTTAGGTTATAAATTGTATGGAGATGACATCTATAATCGTACCCTTCCAGTTTGAAAAATACTATAGCTAGTGATATACCTATATATCATTTTCATATCGTTTTCATAGAACTTTTTTTAATACTTTGCCTTGGATACGAAAACGGACGCTGTGAAGGGTTTGAAACGTCGGGATGTATTATAAATTCAATATACGCGATATAATCCGTTTTCACTGTTTTATTTCATGAGCAACTATCGCGGTAACCGAAGACAATATTACTTTTTATAAACTTTTTATTACTAAACCACAGTAACTTATGACTGTGTACTGGAACCTAATATTTATCATGAACAATTATCTATTTATTTAGCACAATACTATAACGTTAGTGCTATAACAATTATATATACATTTTGATAGGAAACCCTAGAAATTGTTTTGTTTTTGTATTTATTTATTGCGTATGGTAATTCAGGTTACAACAAAACACAGTTGGTTTCCAGTTTGATCTTTTGATAGTACTACACAGTGGAAACGATCGAAGGCTTCTTGGCTCTAACTGATTTTTAGCTTATTATTTTAAACATTATTATAAACTGCATGAGCCTTAATATATTCTGTACACTTAAACACAATATATAAACTCCTTTAACTTCTCATAATGACCAAAACTCATAAAATACCGCCAAGTCCGCAACTAATAAAAATAACTCACGTTCATAATGCCGCTCAAAGCGACGGTTTCACATTACACAAAATTACTCGCATAACGCAGCCATTAAAACTGAAACCTGCACATGCACCGTGATAATCTCATGCAAACGAAGCTATGCTAATTTGGCCTTTGTTTCTAAAGGAATATGGCCTCGGACGTTGACAATTAATTACGCCACATTCATGGCTGTGACGTCAAATAATTCTATGTCGCGTGAGTGGAGTTAACATACTTGGCGTTACTCTGCTGTGCGAGATTATACACATATTTTTATATGGTTATTATGACTAATTTTGTAAGCATAATAAAAATTCTTGTTCTTCTTTTATTTTTGATTTATATTTGTCGACTGGTATATATGTAAACTTGTAGAAGGCAAAAAGACTCGAGAAGTCTCGAGTAACCGCGAACCTGAAGACGTGGAAAAAGAGAGAAGTTTGCAGGAAAGTAATTCCTACTCCTGCTTTAACCTTTCGTATGCTTAGGAGCAGATCTGCTCCATATATATTCAACATGAAGTTGTCGCGATTGCTATTTATATGGCAATTTTTTGACATGCGCATACGAAAGGTTAAGAGTGCCCGGCAAGCTCGGTTCTCCATACAAACGTAGTTACGCTCTCTCTTTTTTTTAATTCATTTATTCATATAATATATTATATATGGTGAAGGTCGCGGGAATTCGGTGGATGCGAGCGGCACAGGATCGGTCGGAGTGGCGAGCCTTGGGGGAGGCCTATGTCCAGCAGTGGACGTCTATCGGCTGACATGATGATTCATATAATACAGTTACACAGTTACACATATACTATAAATGCGCCAAACTGGGGTAACCAGTTTGTTGGCGCGCGTTTGTTTTAAAACGACTAGCTAGATTGCTCTGCAACTTAGTACTTAAAATAGGATAAGGTATATCTCGGTCTGAAATTAGTTTCTGTAGCTTCAGATATCATAGGAAAAAAAATACACCGAATTTATGTTTTTCATACAAAACTTGTTTTTGCTCTATTACGATTGTTTTATATACTAAAGCTATATAAACTAATGTCAGACCTAGATATACCTCATATTATTGTATGTGCAAAGTTTTATTACAATCCAACACGTAGTTTTATAATGAGAACGAAACTCCGTTTGTATGGGAAGGTGAAATTCGGCCGAGCTTGCCGGAGACTCTTAACATAAGACATTAGCGAGGCGTTAACTAAAGGGTTACTGTCCCTACATATCAGACAAATGAAAATGTGAACTAGACAATGTACTTACATATAAGCTAGACATAGATATACCGCATGTCAGGTATAGACGCACGCGACCGCATTTGTCACGGACTCAACCGCACCCGCGCCCCATATGTCACATGCTCTTGAGTTGCCCCGGAATGGGACAAAGAGTAGGTTGTACAGAGAGTACTGATATAATGTCACTACATAGTCTAGATAATATATTATAGATATACGGCATGTCAGGTATAGACGCACGCGACAGCATTTGTCACGGACACCACCGCACACGCGCTCCATATGTCACATGCTCTTGAGTTGCCCCAGAATAGAACAAAGAGTAGGTTAGTACAGAGAGTACTGATATAATGTACACGTAAGCTAGATAAAGATATACCGCATGTCAGGTATAGACGCACGCGACCGCATTTGTCACGGACTCAACCGCACCCGCGCCCCATATGTCACATGCTCTTGAGTTACCCCGGAACGGGGCAAAGAGTAGGTGAGTACAGAGAGTACTGATATAATTTCACTACATAGTCTAGATAATATATTATAGATATACGGCATGTCAGGTATAGACGCACGCGACCGCATTTGTCACGGACTCAACCGCACACGCGCCCCATATGTCACATGCTCTTGAGTTGCCCCAGAATGGAACAAAGAGTAGATTAGCACGCGACCGCATTTGTCACGGACTCAACCGCACCCGCGCCCCATATGTCACATGCTCTTGAGTTGTCCCGGAATGGGGCAAACAGAAGTTTAGTACAGGGAATATATTTGTGTTACAGAATTAACACAATGTTCTAATTCGTTATGATGTTGCTTAAATTTTCATTTTCTTCTGTCTGATGTCAAGTCTGATGTACTTGCCATATTACTAACTATCAGTAACTGCAGCTGACCGTACATAGAATAGTCGAATTATATAATATCACACAATATATGAATAAATAGGTACATGTACTGGTAAACATGACGGAACTATAATGATTAGTTTTTGCTATTTTGACTACATGCCTATAAATGCGTCCACAAAAATTTCTGCGATGATCGTAATAAAAGGTAGTTTATGCCTTATCCTATGTATCATACTCATACTCATACTCATTAGCTGCCTGAAATAAATAAATTATAAGTAGGTATTTAATTTTAATTTTTGCTATATTATAACTAATAGATTAACTATCATAAACTGAAATAAATATCATACAATACACTAAAGAAAAAGTGACCAAGTCCACCGGTGCGGTGGTTGAGGCGGGAATCGAACCCGCGTCTTCAGCTTAATATTAAATAAAATAATTTGATTTGGTCCGTAGTTAGAGATTAACTATCTCTGAGGAACTATGCTCTCTCTTATAAAAGACCCCTCTGGTCTAGTTTACTCTATTCCCTCTCAAGTAGCCGTCTGCCATCCGATTATCGCCATTCCGGCGTCCATTGCCGGCGTTAAAATATCGCCGAATATTACGCCACGCCAAATATTACGCGCTATTACCGCTGTAATTCTTGTTCGTCCCTTAGTGATGTTCCGCGGGAATATTTTCTTATAGGATTTTTTTTGTATCTGTAATACAAAAAAATTAAACCAAGTGAAAGTCGGACTCGAAGGTTTACGTACTATTACGCAAAAACGGCAAAAAAATCACGTTTGTTGTATGGGAGCCCTACTTAAGTATTAATTTTATTCTATTTTTAGTATTTGTTATTATAGCGACAACAGAAATACATCATCTGTGAAAATTTGAACTGTCTAGCTATCACGGTTCTTGAGATACAGCCTGGTGACAGACGGACAGACAGACAGACATACATACAGAGAGACAGACAACGGAGTCTTAGTAATAGGGTCCCGTTTTTACCGTCAACCCTTGGGTACGGAACCCTAAAAACCTAATTAATAGAATGAGGCGTTACTTTGCGGAAATCCAATACTAATTAAAATACCAAAAATAATACTTTGCTAATCCGCGAAAAGATAACGTGCTTGTCAATCAGTGCTAACCCGTTATACTTACTTGCTTATTTTTAACATGCAAATAATGTTCCCAAACCGCAAAAATAAATACGCAAGTTAATAAAACAAACCACCACCAAAAAAACAATACTCAACAGTATTTCAGTTTGAGTATTGTTTTTAGGGTTCCGTACCCAAAGGGTAAAACGGGACCCTAATACTAAGACTTCGCTGTCTGTCTGTCTGTCCGTCTGTCTGTCTGTCCGTCTGTCACCGTGATAGCTAGACAGTTGAAATTTTCACAGATGATGTATTTCTGTTGCCGTTAACAACAAATACTAAAAACAGAATAAAATAAATATTTAAGGGAGGCTCCCATACAACAAACGTGATTTTTTGCCGTTTTTTGCGTAATGGTACGGAACCCTTCGTGCGCGAGTCCGAATCGCACTTGGCCGGTTTTTTAAGTGGTGGTAACATAATTACACATTAAATAAATAAATAGTTATTATAGGACATTATATTAATAACATAGTAATATAAATTACATAGTTTTTTTATAAGTTTTATTGTAAGTACTAACATTTTATGAGCTATGAGCTCGAAATAAACGATAATTTAATTTAATTATTACACAAATTGAATAAGTCCCACAGTAAGCTCTCTAAGGCTTCTGTTGTGGTTACTTAGACAACGATATATATAATTTATATAAATATTTATAAATATATAGAAAACACCCATGACTCAAGAACAAATATCCTAGCTCATTACACGAATAAATGGCCTTACCAGGATTTATACCCGGGACCATCGGCTTCATAGGCAGGGTCACTACCCACTCGTCAATTAACGAATGGAACTCATTCCCCAGTCAGCATTAATCCCATGTCAGCATTAAAGATGTGTCCCGTCCTCTGCCCTCTACACTCATACACTGGAGCTAGAGAAGACCTGCTGCAACTCACACCCGATGCAGCAGCGTGGCTCAATTGCTTAAATGTTGACATAACTTTTTCCATTTGTATTCTTTTGGACCCATTTTATCATTTCGCGATAAAATTGTAAAATTGTATCTATGTAATTGCCTATTTTGTAAAAAATGCCATACGACTAAATAAATAAATTAATCCCGAGCATGTTTCCAGGAACATTCCTGACGGAAAATCCTGTCACATCACTACTCAAATGCTGTAATAAGCGGTTATGAGTGACGTGTGTTTTATGTCGGCTCCTTGACCTGCACAATTTGGGGTGGCAATTTGTAATGACATATATAACGCATCTTACCCTATAAGTGATATGGGTGTGATGGCATGTGCGCAGTCATTTTATGAAGATGTGTTTTATGTTTATCATTAGCGTTACATTAAGATTATATGTAGGGATACCTGAAGGGGCCCACTGACTATCAGTCCGCCGAAGGATATCGACCTCTCAGTTAGAACAAAAATTGGACAGTTCCAAACAACTGACAGGCCGATATCGTCCGGCGGACTGATAGTCAGTGGGCTCCTAAGAGGAAAAGTAGATAAACTCACTATCTCGGGCAAAGTTCTATAAAGAAAAATACCTACAGTATGTATTTGCATAAATTCTATAGTAATTTAAATTGTATTTTTTCTTATGTACTCGTAATGCATGTTAATTATATAGGATGTAATGTTTTAAAAAGATGTGTCCCGCCGAGTTTGTTGCCGGTCCCATATTGGGCTACCCTCCTCCAATTGAGGGGAGAATTTAAATCTTCTTGAGGCAGAGGTGTAGGGCTAGAGCCGGTGTAGCCTTATTTAACGTTCATGAGCGCATTGTAATGTGCCTACTTGATTAATAAACTATTATCTTGATATATACAAATTGAGAAATTGACCACCACTGTAATTTTACCCATAATTACAAATATGTTTTGCCTATATTTACTTACTTAAAATGCACATCGCCGTCAATTAAAGTCTACAATCGCGGATAAAACAAGTGTCACACTTAATAAATACGAGGACGCTCCAAAGGCATAATGTCCGAGCCGGACGTATGTATAAAAATTCAATTTGCCTCGCCCGTGTTTTTGTCCTCGAGTGTATTCCGTTTCTATTAGCAGCGCGAGCTCAAACGAATCAATTTCTTACACGCCAGTGTAAAGTGACCTCTTAAGGGGCCCACTGACTATCAGTCCGCCGGACGATATAGGCCTGTCAGTTAGAACAAAAATTTGACAGTTCCGAACAACTGACAGGCCGATATCGTCCGGCGGACTGATAGTCAGTGGGCCCCTTTAATCCGTAAATGAGGAGCTAACATGGAAAAATAAATATACTTTATGGAATAATAATGACATAAATAAATTGCTATGATAATTAGTTTAAGGTAATATATGGGACATTTTCTATGAAAAGGGACCTTATTGTCGATGGCGCTTACGCCGCACAGCGTCGCGCGGCATTGTATTTATATCGGAGCATCGTTAATAATGGCGTAAGCACCATCGACAATAAGGTCCCTTTTTATAGAAAATACCACATATATGTATGTAATTGTAAATAATTATACGAATGAGCTTGTTGCTTAGCCTACTTGAATAAAGCATATTTTTGATAGGTTAAAAATAAAAACTTCGTCGTATGCCGCTTTATCGCTCCCACAGCTCTAAGGTTGCCTGTCAAAATTTAATTTCTTTCTCATTTATTCCAATGAATGCGTAATAAGAGGGACAAAGATAGTTGCTCGAAATTTACGAACATCGATTTTTGTTAATATAGCCCTGTGGTCTAACCATTTAATTTGCTAGAGCTATGTAAGCGATGGAGTTAACAACTCTGAAGTGTACAATGGAATGGACGCCACTAGAGATGGGATTAGATATCGGCGAAAATGAAAGGATTTGATATCGGGTTTTTGGTATTTTTAAAAACCTACGTGGGGGCACAGGGCGGACACGCTATACATAAAAAAATCACTCGCGTTTCCATGTGTGAACGGCACGTCCATACACGCGTCATTCGTCATAGTGTGAGTAAGGGCCAGTTGCACCAACCACAGTTGACAGATTGATCAACATCACTCAGCAGAGAACTATCAAAATTCCCATACAATAAAATTTAGCAAACTCTTTAACGGTGACAGACGGTTTGGTGCAACCGACCCTAAGTTGCTTAAAATAGTACTGAGAGCACGCCAGAAGTCCGCCAGATTTCTGTCGCGGGGCGAGGTAATTCGAGTATGGCGGGGCGGTGCGTGGCCGTTCTGTATGATAATACTATTACCTATTCTGTGGTGGGGGGTAGCTGGAAACTTGTTTTTTCGTTTAAATAAAAGGTATTTTGCATCTCGTGAAAACTTATAAAAAAGAATACTTATGTAATCTTAAGATGTACGTTTTTATGCACGTATCTGCCGTGACTTGGTATGTCTATATAACTTGAGATATGAGATACACGTAACAAGTATGATCATTGATTTATCCAAACCAAGAACAGCTCTTAAAGATTTGAATAAAGACTCAGGTTTTCCTTAATAAATGTGGTTGATTTATTGCTTACCGGTTGGAGCCCGTCTATTTTTCCTATTCTACTTTTTTATTTTTTGCTTATTGATCTACGTGTACACAGGACAGGAAAGGGTGTGGGTGAATTTACAGTTCTTTCCTTACTTATATGCTACTGCGTTACACAGGTTAGTGGGTTTTATTAGTGGCAGTTTAATTTTCCCCAGCTATCGATTGAGGAAAATTGGGTTTCGGCTCGCCTTGTCCCAGCCCTACGCATCTATTAGTATTTGCATTCTGAAAGCAATCTGCAATGCAAACTCGCTTATGTAATACGGCCGCTACAATAGAAATCCGTGCCGGTACTTACGGTGCCATCCGGTATTCGGACGCGCAAATAGTGTCCGTTGTTTTGTTTCCAAATCAATGGGTAAAGGTACGGTTCGGATTCAGACTATACCAACATTAATTCTGCAAGAATGCAGCGCCACATTACTGCCGACTGTATTGCTGTCGCAAATGTCAAAATCAGTGTTAGCTGGAAGCCGTAGCCACCTGGAAGGGAAGGCTGATCTGGCATCCAAAAAACTCGGTGTGCTCAATAAAGCACGGCGATACTTTACTCCGGGGCAAAGACTGCTGCTATATAAATCGCAAGTGGAGTACTGCTGTCACCTTTGGGCAGGAGCACCTGGATGCCAGCTTGGACCCTTCGACTCAGTCCAAAGGCGCGCTGTACGAATCGTCGACGATCCCACCCAAACTCACAAGCGGTATTGAACCTTTAAGTCTAAGGAGAGACTACGCCTCCTTATGCGTGTTCTACCGCTTGTACAATGGGCTGTGCTCTGAAGAACTGTTTGACATGATGCCAACGGCCGCTTTCTATCACCGCACCGCTCGCCATCGGCAGGGTGTTCATCCTCACACCCTAGCACCTAAATGGTCGCGTACTGTGCGGATTAAGAGGAATTTCCTCCCGCGTACGCTTCGGCTGTGGAATGAGCTCCCTGCCGAGGTTTTCCCGAGGGGTTACAGTATGGGGTTCTTCAAAAAAGGAGTGTACAGGTTTTTAAAGGGTCGGCAACGCGCATGTAATATCTCCGATGTTGCAGGCGTCCATAGGCTACGGTAACTGCTTACCATCAGGCGGGCCGTATGCTTGATTGCCACCGACGTGGTATAAAAAAAAAGCTACTGCCACAGGGTGGACACGCTATACATCAAAAATCACTTGCGCTTCTATGTGTGAACGGCACGTCTGTACACGCATCATGCGTCATTGTGTGAGTAAGTTGCTTAAAACAGTACTGAGCGGTCGGCAAACGGTCGTCCATCTGCTGTCTTGGGGCGAGGTAATTCTAATCGGGGCGGGGCGGTGCGTGGCCGTTCAGCCGGGCTAGCACATGATTGGCGCGAGAGTATCTCGCCGCGACATAGACTACCCGTCCCCCTTTAATTTATACAGTTAGTAAAAGACGGGTAGTCTATCTCGCGGCGAGATACTGTCGCGTCAATCATGTGCTCGGCCTACTGTATGATAATACTATTACTTGTTCTGGCCTACTGCCAGGTTTTTTATTGTACTGGAGTTTGAATAGTACCTTGAACCATGGATTTGGATCGTGCATCAAGGATGGATTTGCATCAGTGTCCCAGAAATCCCAGAATCCATAGAAGTCTATTATTCCCATCGGCTTAATAGTTATTAAGCAGTAGGAATTTACGTACACCTTATAGAGAAAATAAAAGCCATATTATAGCTCCAAATTGCCTCATTGTAGCAAACAAATCATGTTATTTTATTATTATTATTATTATTTAATAAGCAGGCAGGCAGTTATGGCAACTGATATGGCCTGTATCCAGTAATCATAAAGATATATATCATGAACGAGTATTAGATGTAGTGTTATGCTTGTCTAATTTATTTTTAAACTGGTTCACATTTTGTGCTGAAACTACGTCTTCCGGGAGTTTGTTCCAAGCCCTTACTACTATTTGCAGAAAAAGGGGAAATTGCATTACATGTGTCAGGTTAATCTGTGTAATCATAAGACTGTATCATATTTTCCAACTGTCAATATACTTTTTATGATACAGGAGGCAAAATAAGCAGCATATCGCCTGATGGTAAGTCACCTGCAACATCAAAGGACTTGTAAGTGCGTTGCCGGCCTTTAAGACGAGAGTACGACCTTTTTCTTGAAGGTTTGACGGTCGTATAGTATCTGTTCGGCTTCGGATACACCGCAGGCCAGTTCATTCCACAGTTTAGCTGTGCGAGGCAGGAAGATTCCGCTCCTTGTAAGCTTAGCATGCTACGCGCCTACGGCGTAGCATTTGTTGTAGCGTGGTTTTTGCCAACTAATACAACTTTCTTGCTTAACACATTGAGTGCCGGGAACCCGCTCGGCGGGGTCTCTGTTCGTAGTCGCTTTCCTCTACAAAGCGGGAAAACGCTGGAATCGGCTACGAGCGTAGCGTTACGAGAACGTTGGCACTGAATGCGTTAAGACGAAAGTGGATTTTAAAATTATTGAAAATAATGGTTATAAGAGACACGAGCATTTAAAAATTTGTATAAAATCTGTTTTTCGCACCAAATTTTTAATATAGTCGAAAAATCTAAAAAAGTCAAACGTCCCTACGTTGCCCCAATGTCCCTGCATAGCTATGGCTATACATCAAATTATGTAAAACTGTTTTCCATAATGTCAATATCCAGAGGAAAATAGGGACTACGTTTGTATATAGAAAAGGCTGTCTCCTTTCCTCTTAAGTCAATTGTTTATTTCCAAATCGATTGGCTATACTGTTATATTGGTATAATGTCACCTACAGTTTTTTTTTTTACAGTTATTGTGGTCCCACATTGGCTGTTATAAAACGTTGTATAACATCGTATGACAGGGACATCATTATAGTAATGATAGTGTTTTATTATGTTGTCCCTGTCTCATAATGTTATAAGTATAAGATTTTATAACAGCCAATGTGGAAGCACCATAACTGTTAAAAAAACTGTAGATACACACACCCTTAAGGCGGTTCCCTGAGCCAGAAGGCGAAAAATCTCCCTATATGATCATGTTTGTCTAAGAGGCGTTGATATTCGTAGACGTAGAAAAAATATATGTAGTTCTTGACTATATTATCTTTAATATCATAGCTTCCGATACACGAATTATGACACTTCGCTCGATACAATTAATTCCCAAAGTAACCTCTAACTCGGACTTTTAATCCAACTTTCCTCGGTTATTTATTATGTGATACTGTAAACAAAAAAAGAAGAAAAAACAATCTTAACTTAAATAGTAATTTCATAGCTTTCGAATTTCGATATTGTAGGGTAACGTTTTTAAAATAAATAAAAATCGACAAAGTTCGATCAAAATGGACACTTGGCGCGCATGCTCTTTCCCGTTTTTTCTTGCGAAATGTGACAGAGACAGCGGCAAACCGATGGAACGGCCTTAAGTAATTCAATTTAAGAGATAATTCCTCATAACATTACATAACATTTGGTGTGTTCAGCAATTTCATTTCCGGACAAATACGTCATGCTCTTGACAACCGCCATTTTGTCTGTCATTTGTTAAGTACGCGGAAAACTCACCAAATAATATTCATACATATACATACACACAATGTTACATACAACAGATCATATTTGAACTAGATGCAGCAAATGCTCATAGTATTTACGGGTAATTCTCACAAGGTGGCCCAAAACATAAAGGTAATAATTTATATACTCGTAAAAAGTATTAGATTAAACCACCTGGGGCCCGGTGACGTTTTTAATTTTAAAACTGTATGCATTAAGTCCAAAACCTATGCAATATTCTTATAAAGCCTGACCAGGAATATTATGAACACGGGCCATGTTGCGGAATTTCATTGGAACTATTTTTTTCATACTATACTGAACTGTCACCATGAGAATAACAGCGCCCTCTTGACAATGATCATATATTTCTGGTCAGGGTTTAACATGAAGCTTCAGGAGGCTAGACACTAACAGTAACCTAAATTAATACACGCCCGTAAACGCCAAATAACTCTTATCGATATAGGTATGCAAATATCAACACGCCTGGGCCGTGTTGCATTATAAACTACCACTAATATTACAAGCGGAACTCCTTTTTTAAGACCAATTATTAGAAAAGAAGTTCCGCTTGTAATATTAGTTGTAGTTTATTATGCAACGGCCCTGGTTGTTATATTATTAACCTCAAGAGGTAGAGAAGTCTGTGTATGACAAGTATCATGACCGAATTTTTAGAGCATTTTTTTCGAGATGTTTTTTTCTCTAAATGGTTATCGAGTCAAAATGGTTACCGAGTGGGACCCACGGAACACCATAGATGGTGCTGGCCGGGGTGCAGGCAGGCCGAAAAGGAGATGGCGGGACGACTTGGACGCATTTTATCCGGATTGGTGGGACACTACAAACGACAGGGTCGAGTGGAGGAAACGAGGGGAGGCCTTTGCCCAGCAGTGGGACACTAAATTAGGCTAGTAAATATAAATATAATAAATATTTTTTTTCTCTATACAGTACAACCGAAGGTTTGAATCCACAATTTGTGACCACCTCACACTTATGAGAGGTTTAAGTGATCTAGTCCAAATCTAAGGTCTGTGGTAACATACATTGTGGGTAAAAGGATATGATAAATCGTCGGAAAGTGGGAAAGGAGTGGAACAATATTTGTTATGGCGGTTTGTTTAGAATGGAAGATTCTTCGTACGTTTACAAAGAAACGCTACTCTTTGTACCTACGAGTACGTTTATAAATAAAGCCCCATTTAGAATTTAGACGGTTCAAGAATTTGTATTTTCGTTACATTGTATCACAGAGGATATAATAAGATAGAGCGGTACTGTCATAGTAAATTTTGTAACCCCAGTAAATTCACTGCCATCTATCGACACACCTTAAAACTAAAAATGAAGATTTATAAAAATTACGATAAAATGTATTAAAATATGGATAAATTATTTTTTTACTTGCATTGATTATTTTTATGATTTTTACCCATGTTCTTTCACTGATATGCTCCGCTGCAACTATTTAATTAGTGTTAGATTATTTAATTTTAGTTAATTTTAGTTTAGATTAGCATGTATAAATTTAATATAATGGGTTGATACCTAAATAAATAACATTTTTATTTATTTATTAAAATTGTTAAATAACAAACGAAACCGTCAACGCCATCTATACGACAGTAGGCCAAAGCTAGTAGCGCCCTCTGAACGAGAATCAAATATTCGTGATTTTCGAGGCACGTTTTTTCCTCAGACTGTATCCATCTATTACGGAGTTATATCTATCTTTGATTGTATACTTTGTATACTTGTCACTTGACATGCAAGTTCTTGTAACGTCTAAATAGGACTCATAGCACTCAGGAAAAATTAAAATGGGCTGGTATCCTGGTGTCGCGACTTCGGGTCTCATCTGAGGCAGTGAATTTTTCAACCTTTATTTCGTTTCGTTTCGTTAGCAGACGTTGTGAAAAAAATGGTAATTTACTCAATTTTTCTGTATTTTTTTTTTTGTTCTGTTTTCTGTCTTTCTTAAAATGAAAAATAATACTGCCTTTTTCACTTTAGGGTGCTACAGCTTGGTCCTTGTAGCCGCCGTGCAGAACTAAATAATGAAATCTTCCAAAAAGGTACTAACTGGTTTACAAGGCTAATAGCCAAAATGGTCAAGTGCAGAATGTGTTTTATGGTATGGAAGTTAAAGAAAGATTGGTTTGCAAGAACTTAAGTATGTGGTAATGTTTTTGGGACTTGCGTACCTACGCCTGATTGGCCGCGATATAGTATTTTATACAATCGTGATATAATAGAGAGCTTTTCAGTCGAGTACCGTGTTTAAGCAACGAAGCTTGCTGAGTTGCTTAAGTTAAGGTACGAGATTGAAAAGCTTGATTATATCACTATTGTATACAATACTTTTTCTACGAGACAAAAAAATAATACTTTCAACTAGTAGAATCATATAGGTAAACAAACCAAAAGTATACAGCTAAGATACGCGAGCTGCCGCAGCCCGCGATACCTTCATACAGTTCATACCGATGCCCCGGCCGCCGGGCCCGGCGCCCCCGGCGGGTTGGTCAACGACACCTCCGAGTAACTCATGAGGCCCTGGTACCTGCTCCGCGCTAAATTCAATTTTAAGACAGTTTTTTTCTCGATTTTGGCCACCGTAGCCTATGGAGACTAACAAGCAACGCTAAGTGGTTTTCGTAGGGTATGGATGTTGCTATATGAAGGGTGTCACATGCGCGTTTCTGACTTATGAAGAAATTGTTTCTACTACAACATAAAATAAAATGTTTTTGTTGGCCAACCAATCACAAAGCAGATGCATTGAATCGAGTCTCCTCGAAATGTATGAAGTTCTATTTTCAAATTTTTTATAATTGACTAAACCGTATCGATAAAATTCTTATGCTTGAGTCGGAAGTGCCATAGACTATCCAACGTTGAAAAGAGTAAGGTTGTAGTGTTGCATGTGAAGTTGTAATACACAGATTATACTCGACGAGTAGAAAAAATCATATGTAAAGCGCTGCCATTGGTGCGTTACAGATAAAAAGTTGCATTCGCAACAGTTCTTATATCAATACATTTTCTAATACCACAGACAGAGCGAATTAGGGTCTCCCCAAATATATCGACACAGAATCGGCTACAGCCGATAGAAAAAACCTTTATTACTACGCAAGGCGCGGGCCGATACGAGCCGAGCCAAATGACAACTTTTTCGCTCTTATTGCGCATACATAGGTTTTTACTATTGGCTTTTGCCGAATCCGTGTCGATACCTATATGTAGGGAGACCTTTGAGCATTATAGCCTGCATGGTAAGTAGAAACCATCGACTGCAGCTATTTGAAAAATCCCAATAGTCCCTCAGTATTGGGTCCGCCTAGAAAACTTCAGCAGGGCGCTCATTCCACAGCCAAAACAGAGAGAAGCGAAACAACGGCCACAACTAATTGGCTAACGACTCCTCTTGTGCCACAACTTACACATAAATCAATTAGTCCAAACCGCATATCATACCTTCAACAAGGGTCAGACATACAATGGGCGTATTTGCATTTTCACTGAACTGCCCAATCTGCAATGCAAACTTGGACTATGCTGTGTAAACTTTTACAAATTTAACCTTACCACCGATTCAACCTTCATCAACCTTATCACATTCTAATAAGGCTACAGATAGATTATTTTCAAGATAGTTGGCTGTTTAGTTAAGTTTGTGTTTGGATAATGCGTCGGCATGTCATGCATTGGCTTGATGCGATCAAAACGACATGCAATGTTGTAGTTTATACGTCGTCGGGTGGATTTACGCCTCAATTTTGCTGGAATTCTGACTAGATCTTAGTTTGATATGATTTTGCTTGTTTACGATGCTGGGATTATATTCGGTTTAGATGTGTTTGGAATATATTACGTTGAACAATGTTAGGTTTTGTAAAGCATACAGATTTTTGCATAAGCGTTTAAGAGCATTTTTTGCTGAATTGGTTGTTTTGACTATGCTCACGTATTCTTGAAAGTTCAATCATATGTGAATATTTATCACACTTCATATTTTACATATCCTTTGTTATAGTTATTAACGATACAAGTGCGAATATTCGAACGTGTATCGTACAACGTTTTACAGTACATATGGCCCTTAAAATTTTCGACGTAGTTACGTAATGTGCTTATTAGCATAGGGTGTCGTAATGGAGCACCAGATGTACTGTAAAATATATTACGTCACGTAAGTTGCTAGGAATAGCGAACTGCTTTAAAGTTATTCGTCATCTGAGAGTTTTACTTACACAGCACTGCATAACATCATCCTTAAACTGCGCTCCAATCAAAATGTTCGTTAATACCAGAAAAGACAGCTCAGCGTCTGAATCTATAGCAAATGAATCCTTTATAACAAAAAACTTAAGTTAATAGGAAAATTAGGACGGTTAAGTCATTTTATTGAAGAACAGTCATGTTTGCGTAAAGTTAGTTAATCCCGCGCATTGGCATTCCAATTGCTCAAAGAGTCATAGGATGCCTATACTTGTCTTAAATGAACGCAGGTCGGCCAACTTATTTACACTCAAACCTAAAATTGGCTGCTTAGTGGTCACCGTAGCGTCAAAAAGTTTCTGTCTACGCTTATTTCAGAGCCTCACATCACCGAGCAGTGTATATTGTATAAGGACCTAAAAAACAAATACAAATAATTTATTGTACGAAAGTGAGCATTAGCGTGTCCGCTTCTTTTAAAGAAAATTGTTTCATAGAATGTAATGCTACGCCAAATTTTCATTTCATAGAAACTTATTTTTTTCAAAACCGTTTACTTTTTAGGTACGGTTAAAAGGTCATTGTGTAGAACCCATTAGGTCTAACAGAAAGTTAGTTTAGGTTAGGTTGGAATTGGAACTGCGACCCTTTGTGAAAAAATATGTTTTCTGTGAAATGAAAATTCTGCGAAACATTACATTCTATGAAACAATTTTCTATATAAAACAAGGTACATCCGAGTATTAGAAATGAAAATTATTTTTATGTTACATCGTCACACTCAGCCAGTGTTTAGCGCGCCACATATAACGACTAGCTGGTAAAAAGAACCTTA
This sequence comes from Cydia strobilella, assembly GCF_947568885.1. Classification (NCBI taxonomy): domain Eukaryota; kingdom Metazoa; phylum Arthropoda; class Insecta; order Lepidoptera; family Tortricidae; genus Cydia; species Cydia strobilella. Next base: position 21,022,465 of record NC_086044.1, read on the forward strand.
TTTCTATATCACGCGAGGAATAAAAATAATAATTTGCTTCGCTTCTAATTGCGAGTAGGTTAGAGTACGTCGGACCCACCGCCTCAACATCGACCGCTCATGTAACATGTGTAAATTGTTGTATAACCTCATCTGCTCAAGTATATTCAGTCTAAAGGTGACATTCAGAATGCGACCACAGCACGTTACTGCCAGACGATAAAAAAAATATTATTGTGTTCGCACGTAACGTAATTATAACTGGGCTGGTGCCTCTTTTTAAGCGTACGTGACAATTGTGTCAAGAGACACCGCTCTCCTGTAGGCCGAGCAAATGATTGACGCGACAGTATCTCGCCGCGAGATAGACTACCCATCTTTTACTAACTGTATGAATTAAAGGGGGACGGGTAGTCTATGTCGCGACGAGATACTCTCGCACCAATCATGTGCTAGCCCGGCTGTAGGTGGTAACAGAATTTATATAAAAACAATAGCTGTGGCTTAAACCTAATATTTCTTCAAATGAACAACACGATGCCACGGTCAATCTTGATAAACGTGTCACAGATTGAAAATTTTAATCGCAACAGCAATGCAGCAACGAGATTAACGCAATTTATCAAGAATTACTATACGACATCCTTCACTTCAACGCTGCAGCGGCAGAGGTAACGTAGCAATAGTAGCGCTACTGCAGTCGCCGTCCAAATGTTATCTTTAGGTTGCTTACCTAAAGATAGGTAAAGTAATCGAATTTAAACTATCGTGAGACATATTAACTTAACTAACATAGCGGTTTCACTCACGTATTTTTAGTCACTCGCGCGACATGTTTCGGAAAGCCTAGGTCTCCATTTTTAAGCACTAACAGTGCCTGAGTGAGTGAATGAATGATAGGTTAAGTAAATGTAAAGATCCTACTACACTGGTGATCTAAAGACTTCACCTCACTCGAGCCTTATAAGCAATAAGAATATCACCCTAGGTTCGCTCTGTCGGTTCATCACCTAATTGTATGCGAATTGCTAATTCAGCTGAGTTATGCGAATTAATACGCATTTGGAAAGCGTTCGGTGAGGTATTGATCGATTTCAAAACGTTAGTTGTAACGGTACATAACGATATGGAAAATTCAACTCTAAGGTGGGCTTATTTTGCTTTATCAAGTACCATTTTGAGTTTACAAGATACATTTTTAGCCTATCACGACCGTTGTTAGATTTAGCACAAACAATAGATCAAACAGCCGTAAAATGAGCCTATATTTCTCCAAAATTTGCTCTAAAATTCGAAAATTTATTTACATTTTAAATAATATTGTCTTCGGTTAATACCGCGATAGTTACTAATGAAATAAAACTATGAAAACGGATTATATTGCGTATATTGAATTTATAATACATCCCGAAGTTTCGAATCCTTTACAGCGTTCGTGGTTAACGGGTGACTGATGATACAAAAATAATGAACCATAATAAACTATAAACTTTAATGTTTTATGTACAATCAGTCTGAAAGTTTTGCCATATTGAGTTTGATATTTTCTGGGTTATTTCAGGACTCTACACAGAAAAAGGGGGGTGACCTAATAAATAGCTGCTTTATTTTTAGACAAATGCAAAATGATATTAAGTGAAAAAATACAAAAATATCTAACGCAAAACAATCCCTCAAAGCCAAGTGCGAGTCGGACTCGCCCACCAAGGGTTCCATACTTTCTAGTATTTTTGTTGTTATAGCGGCAACAGAAATACATCATCTGTGAACAATTCAACTGTCTTGCTATCACCATGATATACAGCCTGGTGACGGACAGAGGAGTCCTAGTAATAGGGTCACGTTTTACCCATGGGTACGGAACCCTAAAAAACATTAAAAGCGTTCCGTCAAAAATAACGCTAAAGCCCAGAGTAACAAGGAAAAATCACGCCGTAAGCTTGGTTAGCCCACGCTAATGGCTGCTCCATTAAAACTACGAATTAAGCTGCAACTCTTTTAAAAATACACCTGGAGCTGAAATCATAGTTTGAATTGTTTGGCCTGGTTTTAAACTGCTGTTTTTAACGCTATAAAGATACATTTTTTATAATAAATTTGTTAGTTTTGCAGTTTTGAGGGAACACAATGCGACGATTATGATTTTAGAGTAGGTATTTTATTTCACGTGACGCGAAGTCCTATAGGTTAAAATAGTAGAGTGCGTACGTTTTGAACCATGGTTCCAAAAAATATGAAAAAAAATCGTAAAAGCAGAGCTTAATAAGTACTTTCAATTAAAACTATAGTGAACATAATCGCTCCAGCTGTTTTTGAGTTATTGCAAAAAGTATTCTCTTGTTAGTAAAAAGATGTACAAAGCGCTGCGAAGGAAGGTAGGTACCTACCTGCCTTATGTTTGAAAGATTTTTGTTTTGTGCTTCTGCATTCATTATTCTAACCTTCACCTGCGACTTCGTCCGCGTACAGCCAGCAGCAGAAGTTGCTAAGCGGGCGAGTAGTTCAAAATGATCTTGACGCGGTTTTGTTGTTAAGAGAACAAGAGCGTAAGTAATGTATATAATACTTACTAATAGCCCCCGTTTAGCCTATTCTGACAGAATGGTAACTACGGAACCCTACACTGAGCATGGCCCGACATGCTCTTGGCCGATTTTTAGGGTTCTGTACCCAAATGGTAAAAACGGGACCCTATTACTAAGACTCTGCTGTCCGTATGTCCGTCTGTCCGTCGTGTCTGTCACCAGGCTGTATCTCTTAAACCGTGATAGCTAGGAAGTTGAAATTTTCACAGATGATATATTTCTGTTGCCGCTAACATATAACAACAAATACTAAAGTACGGCACCCTCAGTGCGCGAGTCCGACTCGCACTTGGCCGGTTTTTCCTGACAGCTGCTGAATCATTGACTTTACTGCACCCCAAGATCATCCAATCGTCTTGCACACCATTCCACTTGCATTTTACGGCCCTATAGTGCCATGAAAACTTGAGTGCAAAATAATTGGCACACTTGTCACGTCCGCAATCGATTACCGGGCCCGATCGTATACTCGCCACGTTACACGCCAGTGTAAATCTAACCCGTGACTTTAGGTTAGGTTCAGTCGATTTTCGACTTTAAATCTGTGGGATAAGGGCGATTAAAAGTGCATGTTATAATGTTTTTTTGTTAAATTTATGGGTTTCCGGTATGCAGTTTTAATCTGACTTCTTTAATGGTTTGGAAAGCGTGTCAAAATGAATTGTTTAAAAACGTGTTATTTTTTTTTATTTTTTTTTTATAGTTACAGTAGAGTCTTGCTAAACCAGACCATCGGTAATCCAGTGATATTTATCATCCGGACGTAGACAACTTTTATAGTCACTATATGTGCCATTTTCATCCAAAAGGGTAGTTGTCGGTTGTCAATAAGGCGCTATTTCCATATAGCTTCAATTTGAGATCAACCTTATCGGCCAGCGACAATGTGGTACCTTTTGGTTGAAAACATTACCATCCTCACCACTTAGATGGTTGGCAGTCCTCAACTGTGCGTTTCTCTAGAAACTTCCTGTCTCGCACAACTAAACTGTGGAATGAACTGTCGCCTGCGGTATTTCCGGACCGATATGACCTTCAAACCTTCAAGAAAAGAGCGTATTCCCATCTTAAAGGCCGGCAACGCACTTACAACCCCTCTGGTGTTGCGGGTGTCCATGGGCGGCGGTAATCGCTTACCATCAGGTGATCCGTCTGCTCGTTTGCCTCCTATTTCATAAAAAAAAAAAGTCGCATATTTTGAATTTGCATCACCCGATTGGCCATGCCCGAAATGATGAAAGATAAGAAAAAAAAAAGAAAAAAAAAATTTGGCCCTAGTGAAAAAGGGTACAAATCACGCGCAGCTGTATAAAAGGGCATAAGTGTTACGTGGAACTTACATCCTTTTAAACCTGCGCTGCCCTTATTCCTTAGGGCCACAGAAATATGAATCAAAAGAAACTTCACTGATTTCTACTGTTAGTAATTATATGTATAGCATAAAAATGCAGATAATAATTCGGGAACCTCGGTAATTCGTCAACGTCTGGTTTTTTGCCGGTCCGGATTAGCGAGACATTCTGTAGTAACCTAATAACGAAAGGCGAGAAAAATTCTATCTAACTACCGAACCTGCTCACAAAATCTCACGGGAATCGGTTGAGAAACGCCTGCAGAGAACATCCGGACATACAAAAACATTTTTTCGCTTCGCTAACGCTCGGTCAAAAAAAGTATATGAAGAATGACGGTAGATAGCCCCCTAGGGGATAGGACTTTAAGTCATGGAGAATGACAGTGTAGAACAACATTGCATGTCTATAAATGTCAGTGTGAAACAACTTTGCATGTCTATGAATGTCAGTGTGAAACAACTTTGCATCTCTATGAATGTCAGTGTGAAATAACTTTGCATGTCTATGAATCTCAGTGTGAAACAACTTTGCATGTCTATAAATGTCAGTGTGAAACAACTTTGCATAATATAACAGGTCGGGACGACCACGGTGTGACCACGGCAGGGGTTCAGCACTCTTGGGTGTCTTTATAGAAAACTAGCTTTTGCCCGCAACTTCGTCTGCGTGGACTTAGTAACAGCCGCTAAAGTAAGTATAGCTCCTGGAAAAATTCTCATAGCAATCATTCAATTTGAGCATATTATGCACACAAGTTAGCAGGCGCTTCATTAATTATCTCAATTCCACCCCACTTTTTACTTTCTCAAGGGATGATTTTCGGGATAAAAACAATCATATATGCCCTTCTTAGGGACTCAACCTATCTCTATGCCAAATTTCATCTAAATCGATTCAGCGGTTTAAGCGTGAAGAGGGAACACACAGACAGAAAGACAGACAGACAGACAGACTTTCGCATTTATAATATTCGTATGGATTTTAATTGTATTTTGATAACTTTACCTCTACAAAAAATATTACAATTAGTTGATTTACCTTGATATTTGTACACAGAGATACCTACGTAGATATAAACGTCTATGAATGTCAGTGTGAAACAACTTTGCATAATATAACAAGTTGGGAACGACTACGGTCTGACCACAGCAGGAGTGCAGCACTCTTGGGTGTCTTTATAGTTGATTATTTTACTTCTACAAATATAACATTCAGTTGTATACAAGATAATAGTTGTTGTATGAAAGTAAAGATGAAAACTCATGTTCCTTATCACATTTTTCGCGACTAAGATGGTATTATAAAATGTTATTTAAATAGATTTCAAATCAAACTCAAATATAATTTATTTTCAGGCAACTAAGGCCTAAGACAAATATCTTACAAACTAACATAGGTACATACAATAAAAAAAAATCTTATAAGCGATTTATATTAGCGACACACATTTCAACACAATTCCCACTGAACCGCTATCTCGTATTCGCAGTAATTCATATTGTATTAATAAATTTAAGCTTCAAATTTTGCTTATTGCTTAAATTAGTCTAGTTTAATTGTAGGTATTTCATTAGTTTAGTTAGGCGACATTTGTGTATTGGTTCATTAACTTGAAAGAATGATATTTTAAACAATGATTTTTGCCCCTTTTTAATGTACAGCGAGCAGCAAAAGTACATACCCTCTTTATGAATGAATTTAGTATTAATGAATATTTATGAATGAATAAAGTATGAAAGTTCGTAAATCGGCCAGCTGAATTTCAAGGCAGAGAGCATGCATTAAAAAACATGCATGCCATGCACATGTGCATGACATGCACGTTTTTGTTATCTGTTTATTTGGCAGCCTTTGAATAGAAGACTTTCATAATCATTGGCTAAAAGTGTATAGGTTGCTAAATCCATTTTTGAATACAAAACATTTAGTACCTTTTTTATGACATTAATTTTTAAAATATATAAATATTTAAAAGTGAATTTAGCAAGTTAACACTTTTGATAGACGACATTGTAAACATAGCTTGTTATAATAGTGCCAATGGTTTTCGTTCCCTGGCTATTCGCGTAGCCACGGAACCATTTAAATTTATGGCCCCTCTCTGATCTGCACCGAATGTTCCAGAATGCTATTATTACGTAGAAATTATTCACGAGAAATTAGCTCTAGTGTACGAGTCAATTTTAATCTAACCACAACACTCTTGTTCCATTGGGACAGGGTTGGAATTAGTGCGTCATTTTTGAGCGAGGACTATGGAAAATTAAGCTTTGACGGAACTTTTACGGACTTTTTTTAGGTTATGAATGTAAGTTACGCTTCTTTCCTGTGGACATCGTAAAATTAACAGTTTATTTTCTTACTTCATCTTTATATTTAATTTAGGCATGTTAAAATTTTCTAGTTCTTAAAGAATCTAAGATGAAAGTTTTAGAAAAATGTACCCAAGTCTTATTTAACTCATAAATACATATGTACTAACAAGTTCCACGTTTGCACGGTCAAGGAAAAAACTGAATATTCTATTCCAAAACATCTTAACTAAAACAAAACGTTCTAAAATAAAAAAAAGATTAGCGGGCTAAGCACGGTCGCATTTTTATCGCCTGTCACCATGCCTGTCACGTTCTAACAAGTATGTAAGTGCGAAAGTGACAGGCATAGTGACGATAAAAAAATGCAACCATGCTGACACCGCAGTTCCTAGTTGTTGTATAAAACGATAATAAGTGACTGTAGGAGTTTGACAGCAAAAAGGTTGGGAACCCCTGGCCTACTCCATAATGAAATATAATTATATTGTCTTCGGTTACTGCGATAGTTACTCATGAAATAAAACTATGGAAACTGATTATTAGTTGTAGTGTATAACTAGCCTTATGAACCGATTTTGCATGTACAACCAGCCTTAAAGTTTATAGTCTATGATGGTTCATTATTTTTAGTATGTGGGTATTTTTGCACTTTGTAGTTTTTCCTCGGTCACCCGTTGACCACGAACGCTGTAAAGGGTTCTAAACGTCGGGATGTATTATAAATTCAGTATACGCGATATAATCCATTTCCATAGTTTTAAATATAATTATAATTTTTCGAATGTACTGTATGTAGAAATATTGAAAACCACCACGTCCACAAAACGTTGAAAAAAACAATAGCCAAATATTCATCTATTTTTAAGCTCAATACAGCGGGTAACCCTATAGCACCCTTCACGTTAAACTTTTAATTACCTACACCAGAGACGAACAAATGGTATAAACTGTCGGTTTCTATACTTCGCATTTCACAGCATTGTTTTAGAGCGTTTTTTTAGAATGGTCGAAATAAGTCGTGAGTCTGGTAAAACTGAAATAAAAATTCCCAAATCCAAAAAGAAAAGAGGGTTTTGGTAGAAAGTTAAGATTACGCAGGTTCAGTCATCAGTGGCCTACAGTATAAACATCGACTATCAGATCAACCGTATGCTAATGTGTTACATTGGTATAAAAATATGGTACTGGGCATTTGTTAAATAACTACATCCTGGTACTCTTAACACTTTCAGTGCCAAGCGCCCCATTTCCAATACAAAATGAAACCACCTTCAGCCGCCTGAATGTCACATAGGTCCTTCTGGACCTCATCGAACCACCGGTACCTAGGCCTTCTGGCCAGACGTCTCCCAGTTAGTCGCCCCAGATAAGCTCTCTTAACCGCACGATCCTCTCCCATCCACTCCACGTGGCCGAGCCAGCGAAGTCGAGCAGCCTTGCTCTCGCCGATGATGTTGGGCTCGCCCACCAGTTCTTCCACCTCCAAGTTCTTCCTCACTCTCCAAGAGCCATCCTCCCGTCTTGTAGGGCCTAAGATCCTTCTAAAGATCTTCCTATGTCTATGTCTACATGCGTAAAACTGCACAACTCGAATATGTAGAAGTTGATACTTTATTATCAACTCATCTCTCCCTACACTTTTCTCAACCCATTATTCAGAGCCCGGAGCTATGTTAAAAAAAATTGGAAAAGTTTAAAAATTGATACCGATATAGGTAATTAGCGATAAGTTTAGACGGGGTCGTTCAACTCAAGTTGAATTTAAAGTTTAATGGTGTTTTTTGATTGGCCATTGTGCTGGGGGCCGAGCTTTTAGACATGAAAAACGCTTGGGGGAAAAGTTAGCCATAGAAATAATTATGAAAAAGTATGTACTTACATTTAAGGATTTGGAGTCTGATTCGGATATGAACAGGTTGGTCGTCTAGAATTTGAACAGCGGGCGTTCAGATATTACGTAAGGTCCCCCTTACATTTTGACCTCCCCTCCCCCCTCTGTAACTCTCCGTAACGTTTTCGTGTACCCTCCCACCCCCTACCTAAAAGTTACGTAACACCCAAGTGGTACCTTAAAGTAACATTTATGTTCAGAAAAATATAATCATAAAAATTGAAGAAATGAGCGAGCGTGTATGAGGAAAATTGAAAAATGATGTCTTTATTTCCCCGCCTGTAACAATGGGGTTGGCAAAGGTTTGCAGAGATGGCGCCATCATAGCTTGCCCCGTTTTCTATGAGATTTGGCTTAAAGGGCTGGCATCCAGGGCATTAAAAAAACAAAAAATTGACACAATTCTAGGGATTGACAGGGCAAGCTATGCTGGCGCCATCTGCTAAACACTTCGACCGGCCAACCCCATTGGTAATTGTTTTTATTTTTACTAATCCCGCATTGAATCGTTTTTTATCAAAAATGATATAAGTAAATTGTTAAAATAAATTATTCTTGATTTCTTTTGTTGAATTGTATTTACTCGATTTCATACGGAGGGAACCAACAGGAATACACCAAAAATATTTTTTTAAACCTTACACTTGCGTAAATGAGCAAAGACACCGCGACTGTTTGCCCTTAGAGCTGGTCAAAGACGCCTAGTCTTACTAAGATGGCATATATTCGAGAAATTGGAACGGGTACCACCGTGGTGAAGTGGCCTAGGGGTTCATGGCGTTAGCCGGGATAGCTTAAGGCCGTTCCATCGGTTTGCCGCTGTCACTGTCACATTTCGCAAGAAAGAACGGGAAAGATCATGCGCGCCAAGTGTTAATTTTGATCGAATTTTGTCGATTTTTATTTATTTTAAAAACGTTACCTTACAATATCGAAATTCGAAAGCTATGAAATTACTATTTAAGTTAAGATTGTTTTTTCTTCTTTTTTTGTATATAGTATCACATAATAAATAACCAAGTAAAGTTGGATTAAAAGTCCGAGTTAGAGGTTACTTTGGGAATTAATTGTATTGAGCGAAGTGTCATAATTCGTGTATCGGAAGCTATGATATTAAAGATAATATAGTCAAGAACTACCTCTATTTTTTCCACGTCTACGAATATCAACGCCTCTTAGAAAAACATGTTCATATAAGGAGATTTTTCGCCTTCTGGCTCAGGGAACCGCCTTAAGACGCCGGTTCGAATCCGGCCTTCACCACTGGGAGGGCTTCGTCACTTTTTCTTTAATATATGACATCTATTACAGTATATTCCAATCGTTCTTAACCGCCAGTATCAATTTAACCTTTTCAGTACAAATACATTTGCGGCTCAAACATCCATTAGGAGTTCCGACACATGAATGGCGAGATGCACCGAATTGCATAGTCACTCAACCGCGCACAAAGCAAGGCGCAACTTGTCATCCATTTTAAAATCTGTCGCAGTGGGAAGTGGGAGCGAAAACTACGGACTTGAGTCAGTTGAAATTGTTCGAAGTCGGCTTGATTATTGCAAAATTTGGTTTACCCTGGAGAAATCCCTTTGTACTGCCTATTTCTGTGCCATATTTGTGTTCTGTGTTTTGTACAATAAAGAGTTTATACATACATACATATTACCAGGAAAATAATCTTCACTGATGATGCCTTTAATACATTAGACAAATGAGTAAGAAATCGTGCTAAGGTCATATAAAACGTTAGTAAATTCACACATTTGCTACTTGCTGCATGCGTTTAATGGCATATGTAAAAACACAAAATGCATTATCAATATGTAAACAGGTCCCAAGTGTCCCAGGGCCAGCCACACTTATCCCGCAGCCACTCTTACCCGTATTGACCATGAATGTCTTGTCATATTTCTGACAGCAACTGGACGGCCTGTCGCAGCAGTAATACCGCAACAGTTATGCAGCTGCAAATGCTGCAATCATCATCCGAAAGTCTGAACGTCGTCTTTACCGAAGTGAATATAGCACGACGGTAGAAACGGCCTGCATAATCGAGTAAATCTAATTTAGGTATTTGAATGTACCAGAAAATTACGGCTACCAGTTACGGGGCCAACTGATTATCAGTCCGCCGGACGATATCGGCCTGTCAGTTGTTCGGAACTGTCAAATTTTTGTTCTAACTGACAGGCCGATATCGTCCGGTGGACTGATAGTCAGTGGGCCCCTAGAAAATGAACTGTATTACGTTGTTAGTTCGTTGTTTTGTTGCAAGTGTAAATTATAAAACCGTGTTAAAATAGCAAACTTTCCCAAGACCACATCGTCAGTGCTCCTAAGCATGATTTATGGAATGGTGCAAATGGGTTACGATGACAGCGTATGCACAATTATGCAGCGCTCAGTCGGACTGGGTCGAGGGGCCGAAACAGATCTGCTCGTGAAAGCCTCATCATTTGCCTGACAAATGTGGTAAACATAAGTAACAATGAAGTGGTAGGTGGGTTGCAACTGTAAAATATAATGCCAATATGACTTTCCATCTTTAACACTTCGAGGGTTTACAGTCCTTAACTGTGCGTTCCTCCTGAAACTTCCGGCCTCGCTCAGCTAAACTGTCGAATGAACAGTCGTCCGCGGTATTTCCGGACCAATATGCCCTACAAACCTTTAAGAATGAACTGATGATCTCGTCAACCTACTTTAGCAGTAGCACAGATTAAGTGACAAGTTATATAAGTCAGCAGCAGAAGAAGCTAAAGGGCGAGGTGTAGCATTGCAGTGCGCACAATTATGCAGCGCTCAGTCGCACTTAAATGAGAACCTACTTTTTCTACTTCGGTCCTGTCGTGTCGTATCAAAAAGTCAAAGAGCTGGCGCAAGATAGGGAAAGATGGAAGATACTCCACCGACAAGAGAATAACACTTAAGTTAATGATGATGAGTCGGACTGGGTCGAGGGGCCGAAACAGACCTGCACGTGAAAGCCTCATCATTTACCCGACAAATGCGGTACCAAACATGTGTTGGGGTTGCAATTGTAGAACAGAATGGCGATAGAACCTTAGACCCCGTAACCAAAAGTGTGGGTACATATCAGAGCTCCTATGTGTGGTTTCGGCTATTGCGCGAAAAATGATTGGCAAATCTCATGACTTACCGCTTCTTAATTAAATTATTCTGTGCTACTATTACTAACTCTTGTGTGGTACTATTACTTATCCTATGCAAGCAGTAGCCGCATAACCGTACCTCTCTTAACAACCTTAAAGCATTTCCAACACAAAACCCCCATTATAAAAATGAAATCTCGGCTAAATTTTTAGCTAAGCGCAGCCGGCCGCATGCTAATACGCTGGCCGGGGCTTTTAGCGGCCATTTTGATTATGAGCTGGCCTGAAAGCTTCGAAAGGCAAGTTAGGTTTAAATATGCCTAAAATGATCTAAGTACTAAAATACTTCCCTGTCGCGCTTGTAGCTTGAGCTGAGCGAAGTTCAAATGAAAGTAAATACCCGTATTTTACAGTTTCTTGTTGATACTTTAAATAGGGAAGCTTGTAGCGACATCTACAACCATAAGATGCATTTAATAAATCATAATTACTAAAAACCGGCCAAGTGCGAGTCGGACTCGCGCACCGAGGGTTCCGTACTTTTTAGTATTTGTTGTTATAGCGGCAACATATATATATATATATATAGGGTTATCATCTGTGAAAATTTCAACTGTCTAGCTATCACGGTTTATGAGATACAGCCTGGTGACAGACGGACAAACGGACAGCGGAATCTTAGTAATAGGGTCCCGTTTTTACCCTTTGGGTACGGAACCCTAAAAACGATAAATAACGCAAAAAGGCACACTTAATGCCATTGGCAGTCTCCTGCAGCTGTTATTGTCATAGGCGCCTTCCGACATCCGATATCGGAAAGGCGCTTCCGATAAATTCAGCCATGTCGGAGCCCCCCGTCAGCTGTCGGACCGATAATATTTGTTTGTGTACGTATGTGTAGGCATAATGCTTGTTGTATAGGTAGTGTGCGTGACCGCTAAAGACGGCGCCCGGGCGCGCCCCCGCGGCCTGACTACGCGGATGTATGATACTACATCCGATATCGGATCAGACAATGTGAAAACGCTCTTAAGGTATCGTTCTTATCTTGTCTTTTTATTAATTATATAACAATTCAAGTCTTGGAGACCCTTTACATCCCTGGATAATTTGATGATCTTTTTTGTTATTATATACCTACATTTTATCTCTGACACCTCGAGACTTTTACATCTCTAAACAATTTTAGTAGCACAGAGAGCCATGGAGCGCGCCATGCTCGGTATCAAGCTTCAAGATCGAGTAAGGAATGTCGAGATCCGTCGACGCACCAAGGTGCAAGACGTTGGTTTCGCCATTACCAAACTAAAATGGAGTTGGGCGGGACATGTTGCTAGGCAGAGTGATGGCAGGTGGACTAAAATGTTAACGGAATGGTGGCCGCTTTCGAATGAAAGAAGCCCCTGGCGTCCATCGGCTCGTTGGGTGGACGACATCCGGAAGGTTGCGGGTCACTTCTGGATGAGATTAGCTCAGGACCGGGACAAGTGGCGTACTGGAAGAGAGGCCTATGCTCAGCAGTGGGCGATAAAGGGCTGATATGATGATGATGATGATGAAACAATTTTAGTACTCCTGTTGTTTGTATATTTTTTTGTGTAATTTAACATTTATATTTATCTAATTGTTTTTTGTAATTTTGGGTTAATTTTATTGTTTGTAACAATTGACATGTAAAAGTGCCCCTGTGGCCTATTTGCTGAATAAATGTTTGATGTTCAGATTTAGACTACACCAGAATTACTGTTGCGCTGCTGCAACATTACTGCCGACTACATTGCTGCCGCAAATGTTAATAATCTGTGCAACAACATCGATTTTGACATTTTCACAAAGAAAACTATTCTGTCATATCTGGTTTCATACGTAAATGGATATTGCATATAGCTAATGAATCAATATGGGCCTTTTTTTTCCTATCAATATGGGCCTTAAAAATAATGATTTAAATCCTTGAGTCATCCAATCCAAATCAGTTAAGGGGATCCCATGCCCCAATGACCTTCGATTTGAATCCCTTAGTTTTCTAATGTTTTTTGTAGCTTATCATATTAACAGCAACGGATTTTAGCAATATAGTATCCCATATTTACTTCAAAGTTCATTGTTTTCGAAATATTTGGCATCAAAGTTGAACAATTTTAGGCCAAAAACTGGTTTTCTGGCCATAACTTTTGTGTTAATTAGTTTAAAATTAAAACCCTAGACAAATTTTTAGAGACGTCTAAGACGAACCCAAATATATAGATTTCGTATAAATAAATAATAAAAAAATAAATAAAAAAAATAAAAAAAATCATTTATTTCAAGCTATTTAGCTCATACAATTACAATTACAATTTAAAAATACAATTAACATTACAATTTAAAATAATAATAATAATAATACAATTTACATTAAAATAATAAATACCACATTAAGATAATAACAATACAATCAGATGAAATAAATAAATTACTTACTAACTAGCCCACGCCTGTCCTTACATGCCTGTTGCAACAATGCGTGATGTAAGGACAGTCAAAACGATCTGCGATCATCACCAGGACAGTGTTGGCGCTGGCCCGCACGCGCCGCACCAGCGCGGCGGCGCGCACGCGCATGGTGGCGTGGAAACAGGCCGTGTGGGCCCCCGCGAACATGCCGGACGCGCTGCAGTAGCGAGGCAGCCCCAACACCGCCCTGAATGCGTTATTGTACTGGACGCGGAGCGCGTTGTACGCTCTCTGCGTGTAGTCCGCCCACAGGCTGCACGTGTACAGCGACGTGCAGTACGCTTTGAAAAGGGTTATCTTCACGTCGCTACTACAACGAGCAAACCTGCGAGCCAACATGTTCGCCCTTACGCACAACGCCCTCCGCTCCCGCTCCATGTCCACATCATCCTTGAGGTCCGCAGTAACAATATGCCCTAAATACTTAAAACTCTGCACTCTATCTAAGAGAGCTCCGTTCAGCATGACAGGTGGCACATTCGATAATTTGTTATTGCGGGCCTCAAAGACCATGTATTGGCTCTTCGTAACATTGTACGTTAAACCGTGACTCACGGCGTACCCCTCACATATTTTTAGCAAACGCCTGAGACCACAGACTGACGCGCTCAGCAACACCATGTCGTCTGCGTAACTAAGATTATTCACGCAAACTCCGCCAACCTGACATCCGACATGCTGCTTGCTGAGCGCCTCGATCAGGTCGTTCATGTAAAGGTTGAACAGTGCGGGGGAAGTCAGGCCCCCCTGCCTCACCCCGCACCCCAACCCATACACATCAGACATTGCCCCCGCCCACCTGACCGTGTTGATCTGATGTCCATACCAGTACTTAAGGATATTAATTAGTTCTAGCGGCAAGTTAATTGACTCGAGCTTTTGCCATAGCACTTCGTAGGACACCAGATCAAATGCCTTGGAGAGGTCAAGAAAGCATGCGAATACCGGGGTCTCGCGATCGGTATAATGTCTGACGGTATGCTTAAGACACAGTATGGCACTTTCTGTGGACAGGTGAGGCCGAAACCCAAACTGGTTATCGTGCAGCTTTAAGTATTTGCCTAACTGTGTATTAAGCATAGCGTCAAACACTTTTGCAATAACCGTAGCAAGAGAAATGGGTCGGTAGTTACCCTTATCTGTCAGATCTCCAGTTTTATTTTTCACTACCGGCACCACTATCGTTTTCAGCATGTCTGTGGGCAGATATGAATGACTCACACACAAGTTGAAGAACATAGCAAGGACTCGTGATATGTGTGGACCAGCGTGTTGAAGATGCTCAATGCTCAGACCGTCGTGACCGGGAGATTTGCCTCTTGAGATCGACTTTATCGCATTAGCGACATTTTTGGCTGTAAATCTTATCTCTACTACCTTATTTACGGTCTGAGCACCGGGCGTTAGACGCATCGGTCCCAGCGGTGATTGTACACGAAAGTGTTCTTTAAAAACGTCCGCTATGCCCTTCGAGTCACTCACCCCATCAATACTCACCGGAAAGCCAGGCCGAACGTTCATCTTTCTTGTATTTTTCCAAAAACCTCGAAAGTTACCTTTAGAGTGTTGTTCAGCTAGGGCGTCCATTTTCAGTTGATCTTCATGGTTCTGGCACCACTTTAATCGTGATTTGAACACCCTACGACTGTCACACATCTCATTATATACTATGCCAGAAGGCTTTCCGCAAGACACCCATTCCACAAATCTCGACCTAGCCGCCCGATGAGCATCAGCCACGTGTTTATTCCACCCCACCACACGTGGAGCTTTACCCCCCCTACCACTGCTGCCCCTCCCACATACCGCTGCCTCACACAATGCCGTTACAATATTTTTATACAAATTGTCTAAGGTACGCCTATGAGCCATATCGCCACAGTAACAATCTGCACATTTAGAAAAATTGTTATCAAAGTCTATACATCTTAATCTAACATGAGCTTCCCTACTATATAGTGCTATTTGCTTCTCGCTTCTTTCTCCCCACACTACATTTTTATCCGACACGGTTATACTCGGCAATTTAGGTGAAACGAGTCGCAAATCACACTCAACAATTATAGGAAAATGATCCGACCAGAAACAATCATACTTGACATAAACATTATGCACAGAATGCACCGCCGCCTGGGTCAGGATACAGTGGTCGAGCCAGCTAGGCGTTCCGTGTGCTTCACTAATAAAAGTGTACGTGTTTGACGTTACACCTAATTTATCTATGTCAATACAAGACCAATTTTGTTCATCGCAAAAATGCATTAATTCCGTATAAAATAGCTCCCCCGGGGCAGCATTAAAATCACCCAGGATGTACACAGAATCTATACCATATTCGTCTATAATAGCACTTACCGTACCCAGACAGTCGGTGAATTCCGGCAGATTAATAGTTGAATTTGTAGGCATATATACACTCATAATAATTATGGGACGATCTTCCACTAAAACTTTAATTGCACATACCCTATTACTATCACAGTTAATCACTGTTACGTTAGAAAACACACTATTTCTCCACAGCAAAGCCACACCACCATACGGCCTTCCTCTCAAAATTCCAGATGCAGCGTCCATTGCAGATGTTCCTGTGTATCCAAACAATCCATCTATGGTGCTAAGATAAGGAATTTCTTCTTTCATCAGCCATATTTCTTGTAACGCAATCACGTCGCATTTACGGCATAATTCCCTCACCCCATTTATGGAACGTTTTACCGACTTGCAGTTAAAACTTGCAAACTTACAACTATAAGTACTGTTATTGTCACTGTTATTTATTTCTATTTTTGTTCATGCCGGTCACGTCAGAGTTATCTCTGTTCGGATATTGGTACTTATCATTAACAAAACGTCTAAAAATAATATTTTCGGGCCATATTTTCTCATCCAAGTACATATGCAGTTTATTCTCAGATACGAACATTTTAAACGCCTTATAGTCCCGTCTGTTTTTGTTATATATTTCTCGTAACTGCACAGTATCGTTGGTTTGCTTGCATATGTACTGAATTACGTCCTCCCTCGTCGTGTCCTTATGTACATTCGTTATAAGAAGCGGAACTTTTCTTTCTGCGGCTTTAAAGTTACACTGTAGGCCCTTCGCAGAGCCGTACTTTCCCTGTAAACGATATTTCGATGTATGGGTAGAACGCCTTTGCACTAGATTCCATTCTCCATCATCATTCGGCACACACATAATTGATGAGACTTTATCCGCCGTGCCGTTAGGGGCGTGAGGTATGTTTACCTCCTTGATCCGCTGACGCTCGCCAGGTGGCGTTGGCGCAGCGTGAGTTTGTGCGGTATCGGCGCTCGATATCTGCGCGCTCTTTGCCGGCAGTGCGCTATTCTCGACCTTATCAACGCTCGACCGTTGGTGAGCAGATGAGTCATGCAAAGATCTCGGCACACCTTCCCGCAAAATACTTTTGTTTGCACTCACAGATCCCGGCGCTTGTTTATCCACTTCGCAGTTTTCTATAACTGTCGAGTTGCACTGTATAATGCCCATAGGGCCACTGTCAAAGGTATCAACAACCCAGGCCCCTCGTTTCGTATTCACGTTACATATCGATGAAGACGGCAAAGAAATCGTTTTGGCTATTTTGAGTTCTTCTTTTAGCCTGTTTAGTTGTTCAAGGGTCGCATATGATATTTTAATTTCATCCAAATCATTTTGCATCTTCAACATATCCTTTAATAACTTGGTATAATCTAGGCTGTTAAAAAGAATCGGCGGTAGCCGTTCAAGTTGCCGCGCCACAAATATAGGGACCAAGTCTGGTTCTGTCGATCTAAACACATTTATTATATCCACAATATCACGTTCCTCCTTGCCCTTACTCTTTCTTGTAATTTTACGAACATCCGTTGGAATCGAATCAAACAACAAAGATTTTGATTTCTTAATTTCGTCACTAGTAAACGCGGATTTACATATTCGCACAAGTGTTATCGTGTCAATTATCGATACTTTATTTTGCACGTAGGCCAATAATTCGTCTATTACAATATTGCACGAGTTGCACTTTATTACGTCCGTCATTTTTGCCATCATGTGGGTATGCGTAAGGTATAAGTAAGATCTTTCACAGCAATCGAGATACGAAAAAAGTGTTTTTTTAGACAATGTTTAAAACAATCATAAATAAATAAGTATTATTTTTTTTCACAATCCGGTAGACAAAAATGGTGATAAAAGATTGAAGAACCGATAGCCGCTTGTCTTATAATTCTATATGTAGTGCAAAAGTAGGATATACGATTCAAAACTTATCAAAAATCGATGAAAACCTCAGGTAGCCCCTTAATCTTAATTCTAAATCATTGTTCTGAAGTCCCATTTTGTGTACCTACTTTTTACTTATAGTCTTTACATAATATAGGAAGTCAAACCTTTCATAATTCATGTGGTAAGGGGAAGGGGTTAAGTGAAAACCTTTACCCCCATAGGGCCCCATATAATATACTAGCGACCCGCCCCGGCTTCGCACGGGTGCAATGCTGATGTATTATATAGGTACATATAAACCGTACTCTTGGATCACTATATATTAAATCCGCATCAAAATCCGTTGCGTAGTAACAAGGATTTAGAAATCAATTTCCATTTTTTCAAACTGAAAAAGAAAACTTCAAAACTGAAACTGCCTTCAGAGTAAACTGTAAGCTTTTAAACCCCCGTAAATAATCAACCGGCGGTTGCATCCGTGCAGTCTGATCTCCTAAGGCGGGATGCTGAATCTTAGCGTTAAGACGTTGTTTATCTTAAGGTGGAGTGTACATGTGTATTGTTTCATTCTCAATTGCTCAAAGGTTGACTGGAAGAGATCCCTTATAGGGATAAGTCCGCCTTTGTACATTGTATATATTTATGTTCTTTTATTGTGTTTGTAATCTGTCTTATGTACAATAAAGTGTTTAGATACATACATACATACATACATACATACATTGAGGATCGAATCATTATAGTCTCCATCTTCCCAAATGATTTTTAAGCCTAAGACGGTAATCTGTTAAACAAAAGCCATTGTCTCTTTTGTGTGAGCGGTCGGTCATTGTGTGCCATTGTGTCTGACAATGGCACGCGCCGTAGCACGCGCTCAGACACAATGGCACACTATGGCCGACCGCTCGCCCGTGTATTTGTTTTATTTTATTTTATGAAATAGGAGGCAAACGAGCAGATGGATCACCTGATGGTAAGCGATTACCGCCGCCCATGGACACCCGCAACACCAGTGGGGTTGTAAGTGCGTTGCCGGCCTTTAAGATGGTAGTACGCTCTTTTCTTGAAGGTTTGAAGGTCATTTTGTCATTTCGTTTCTCTGTATTTATTTATGCATTTAATAAATCATTACTAAAAACGATAAATAACGCAAAAAAGGCGCACTTAATGCCATTGGCAGTATCCTGCAGCTGTTGTCATAGGCGCCTTCTGATATCGGATATCGGAAAGGCGCTTCCGATAAATTCAGCCAAGTCGGAGCCCCCCATCACCTGTCGGACCGATAATATTTGTTGTAGTGTGCGTGACCGATAAAGAAGGGGCGCGCCCCCGCGCCCTGACTACGCGAATGTAGGATCCTACATCCGATACGGGATCGGACAATGTGGTAACGCTCTGAGTATGTTGCGTAAATGGTTCATGCCGAGTTTCATTCAGGAAATTAAAGTATGACGTTTTAAAATAAAAAGTGGCCTGTCAAAATAAACAAACACAGAAACGCCATTACGCGTAACCACAAGAGACAATGAATTAAGCTCAAACGTTCCGCATCGACGTTTTAAAATCGCCGATTTTCATTAACTGACATCAAATCTAAAACATTCCGACCACAACGAAATAACACGTTGATTCTGAAATTAAATTTTCATATTTTAAAAAGTCATATTTCCTTCACTAACCTCAAAGCATTTTGAGCTTTAATATCTTTTGAATAGTGATTAAATTTCTCATTGATTTGTTAACGAGATATGACGATTAGCGGCAGGTTTACGCTCTGTTAAAGCAATGATGATTTGTGGTTGCAAAATAGCGAATACAGTAATAGTTTTAACAATTAAGTGATAAAACCGTAGGTTTTGTGTCGATATATTTTATGCATTTTAGCAGGACTATTTGAGTTGACTATACAGAGTATAACGATATTCACAAGGATATATTCAGTAGTTTAAGCGACAGTCACATTATGCCTAATTATAAATTCTGTTTTATCTAAACATATATTTTATAAACTCTCAGCTATGATGTGTCCTGGAACCGCATGTTAAAACGACCACTGTTTGCAATTGATATTTTATTTTGAATAAAACGTTATCTCGACTAATAAGTACTAGAAATGAGGTCTAATTAAATGCCTCGAAGTTTTTCGAACATGTTCGTGAATGTTATTATCAATTTTGACGTTATTATTACGCAATAATAACATTTTCACGGATAAGTGTTACAAAATAGTTTATGCTGGCTGAAATTTGCGGTTTTTGAACGCATCATAGAGGGTTTATTTTATGATATGTGTGTAGATAAACGATTTAAAGGTGGAATGGAATATATGACTGACTGACCACCAAACCGTTTATATGACAACACTTCTTCTTCCTCTCCTGCAGCGGTATCATGGTCGCATTTTTATCACCTGTCATGCCATGCGTCACTTTCGCACTTACACATTTGTTAGAACGTGACAGGCATGGTGACAAATGATAAAGAGCCGACCATCTTAGCCCTACTGATCCCATTATTTGGGGTCGGGTCTCCTCATTGTCCTGCGCCAAGTCCTACGCTCTTGGGTTGTCTGTTGGGGCACCTGAGCTTTCTTGAGTCTCTTTCTATACTTATCCGTCAGGTATATGGCAGGCTGACGCGGCCTCTTGCGGTCTCTGGTAGTCTGAGGGCTACTTTGTACTACGTATTTTATGCAGCATTTATATGAAAACACACTTTTTATACCATTATTGTAGACATAGCTCAGAATCATTGCTAAGGCAGCTCACAGACGTTCCTTTAATAAATGAGCAGGATCCCTCGTTTGCGGCTGCCCTAATTAATAAATAATGAACAATGTCCGTTTCGCGGAAAACTCATTTTTAGGGTTCCGTACCCAAAGGGTCGTACAAAAACGGGACCCTAATACTAAGACTCCGCTGTCCGTCTGTCTGTCTGTCACGAAGCTGTATCTCATGAACCGTGATAGCTAGACAGTTGAAATTTTCACAGATGATGTGTTTCAGTTGCCACTAACAACAAATACTAAGAAAGTACGGAACCCTCGGTGCGCGAGTCCGACTCGCACTTGGCCGGTTTTTTTAATTTTTATCCATTGTGTTTTTATTGTTATTGTGTGTGTTATTGTTTGTTTAAGTTATTTCTATCTTTTTTGGCTTGTATTGTTTACGCAGTCTATTCGTAAAAGTATTCCTAAATATGGCTAACCCACGAAATGAGACCACACTCGCTGTTCAAGATGTCATAGCATAAAATACCTACCTACTAGTAGTTATTTAAGCTTAGAATAAATTTAAAAGTAGAAAAATTACTGCCAAGTAATTTTAAAGTAATTTTTCTACTTTTAAATTTATTCTAAGCTTAATAGCATCGATCGCAGACGTTTCTGCTTGTTAAAAATTAATTTAGTAATTATTTGTTTTACAAGGGGGCAAAGTTGTTGTTTAACTTCTCGTGCTAATATTGCTCAAATACGCTAGTGAAATATTTCAAAATTATACCACGGCTTTGGCGAGTGGTACAAAAAGTGGATTTTTTATATATGTGACGTTTAAAAAAAAAGGTACCACATTGTCGGTTGTCGATAACGTTGATTTTAAAATGAAGCTATAAGAAAATAGCGCCTTATTGACAACCAACAATAAGTACCCTTTTCATTGAGAATGGCACATATATTGTTAGTAGTAGCAGTAGCACCGCCCACAATCTCTCTGCTTTGCCTTAAGGTTGACTGGTAGAGAATTTTTTTGGCATTAAGTCCACCTTTTGTACGACAAGTTTTTCTTTTGTGTAATAAAGATTAAATAAATAAACAAATTAATATTGAGCGTTGCTATTACAAGCCACACGGGGTTTAAACAAATTTTGCTACCGAGTGACAACTTTTGTGAACATTTGAAGCCACAATCACGTCTCGTCCGTTACATTAAATTAGTCAGACCGTCTATGAAATTCAACTAAAATTATTTACTACCCGTGTAAAGAAACACCACCTTTCTCGCAGCATAGTTAAGCAGGCATTCTAACCATTCACTTATTCCACATACAGCTCATCCCACTCAGGACCATTCAAAGTTCCAAGCACCCTTGACCTCATTCCTCGGAAAAGTGCGGGATGAATGAACTTTTTTCATTACTTGGTGTTGCCTGGCGGCTACGACTGGGTGGGTATTCGCAAAAGTCCACCACAGAAAAGTTTTGGGTACGTGACGCATTTTTTTTAACACTTTTGACAAAGCTAAGAAGCTGATCATCATCATCATCATGTCAGCCGATAGACGTCCACTGCTGGACATAGGCCTCCCCCAAGGCTCGCCACTCCGATCCTGTGCCGCTCGCATCCACAGAATTCCCGCGACCTTCACCAGGTCGTCGCTCCATCTCGTTGGAGGCCTACCGGCAGTTTGTCTTCCGGTAAAAAAGCTGATATTTGGCATGATAACGTTCGATAACTGCATATTTCTGCAGGTTTTTGAGCTGTCATAATATATGAGTCATGTCCCTAGACAAACTATACTATTAGCAACAAGCTTCCAAGCTAATACTTACTTAATTGGCTGGCGCGATGACCCAAAATAAGTCTTGGCCTCTAACACAAGAGCAAGCCATTTTGCTCGGTCTTCAGATCAGATCAAGTCTTGGATTCACGCCAGCTTACGCCGACGCCGACCTCACAGAGATTCACCTCCAATCTATCTGCCCAACGATATTCAGGATGACCAATAGGACGGCGTCCAGTTGGTCGACCCAAGTATTTTAACTGCCCAATCTTCACCCATCCTTTCGAAGCAAATACAGAACGCTTTCTGAATTGTTACCCTGAATGTTTAGAGTTCAGAATGAATTAGGAGATGTATATTATGTAGGAGCGGGAATAGAGATGGGTTTTCATGCTATTCAAAAAGTTTTAAGGGCCAAATTGGAGGCGTGTTGAAAAGAACTGGCTTTCTTTTAAACATTTCTATAAGTATATGTAGGTATACTTAGATTACTACAGCTCTTATACAGAGTGTTAAATTCACAAGACCTATTTTTATTGTTTGTAAGTGAAATAAAAGATTGTAATAATGTACTGATGATTCCCAACTCCTCAGTCGTGATGCTGCTGGGTTCCTGGCTGTAATATCTGCCTGGTTGGAGAATGTTCTGACTTTAAGAGGAAAGGAGACGGACGCTTCTCCAAACAAACGTAGTCCCCATTTTCCTCTATGGATGAAAAATATTTTTACATAATTTGATGTATATTCATAATAATGAGTAAAGTAAAGTATTTATTCATTAATTAAAGCACATAAATATAGTACAATTAAAAGCTAAAGTAAAACAAGACTAAATAAATCGAAAATAAAACTATATTAAATCTAAAATAGTACCGAACAAGCTGGCAGCATTTCTTCGCTGGATTGTTAAACTGATACGCTGAGCGAGGAAGCTGCCAGTGCTTCGGTCTCCTGTGGCGTCTCTAAGTCTCTTCGACAGGTCTTTGAAGAGACTCAGACTCTATACTTATGTATGTTCGGTACACGTTCGTTCGAACTAAATTATACCTACCCATTTCTCATTATACTATTGAGCAGAAACTTCACATAAATATATATGAAAGTTGAGTGGCAATGTACTTATGGTACCATCGAGCTGATATGATGATGGACACAGTAGGTGGCCATAGGAACTGTGATAAAACAAAACAACGTAATTGTGTTTGGGTTTGTTAGAATTGTCCCGATGAGATGAGATTTAACCAAATACGGGAACTGGATTTGAGAAGTGTAGGTACAGTCGCCATCAGATATATCAGAGCGCCCGAGGTGCTCAAAATATCTGAACACGCACTCTAACGCCTTGACAATAGAGGCGTGTTCAGATATTTGTGAGCACCTCGGGCGTTCCGATATATCTGATGGCGACTGTACCTTTATATGTATGTATGTTGGAATACTTATTTGTGTTGTGTTCCACCGTAGCGTCAAAACTATTGAGTCAATTCTTGTAAAATGTGTATAAATTAAATTTTATGAGATGGGTGAAATAACCGACGTTTTTTGAACACATTGAAGGGAGGTTTTTTAAAAAGAAAACCGAGGTAAAGTTAAACTTTAAAGTTTTCAAAACGTTTTACTTGTGAACATGGCGAATTGGACAGCGAACTAAAATGACTATACAGGGTGAAATGTTAATCACCGTTCATACTCTACGTAGTGACTTTATAGGTCACTAGCTGTGCCCGCGGCTTCGCCTGCGTGGAATTCGGTCTGTGTCAGTAAGCGGCTAATTCACCCCTAATTTATCTCAATGTCCCCTGGAGACGGAACTTAAAGTAAAGTTGACAGATGGATACGCTAGAGGACTGTAGTCCAGATAAAATATTTTACAATTAGGTACCTACCACCAAAGATAGATATTACTCCGTAATAGATGGATACAGTCTAAGGAAAAAACGTGCCTCGAAAATCACGAAAATTTTATTCTCGATCAGAGGTCGCTACTACCTTTTGCCTACTCTCGTATAGAGGGCGTTGACGGTTTCGTTTGCTATTATTTAACAATTTTAACGCATATCAGTGAAAGAACATGGGACAAAATAATAAAAAATAATTAATGCAAATAAAAAAAATCATTTATCCATATTTAAATACACTTTATCGTATTTTTATAAATCTTCATTTTTAGTTTTAAAGCGTGTCGATAGATGGCAGTGAATTTACTGTGGTTACAAAATTTACTACGAGAAAGATTCGATTTTTTTCGGGAAGGCATGGTAACGCGTAAAAGTCCCAAATCGTTTGACATTTACTGAAAAAAGTTTTTTTTTTAAGTACCCACCTTCGTGACCATTATTAAGAGGAAAGGGCACGGCCGCTTCTCCATGCAAACGCAGTCTCCATTTTTTGGATAAAAACTACCCTATGTTCTTCCACGGGACTCAAACTATCTCTATACCAAATTTTATCTAAATCGGTTTAGCGGTTTAAGCGTAAAGAGAAATTAAAAAAAGTTTTTTTCATATTTTTTGTGTTTTCACTCGGGAATGGTGTCATTTTGATATCATAAATAAATTCGGCATACCCGATTTATACAAAAACGATACCTAACTTAGCCTAGTAGCTAAAATGATATAGTTATCAAGATAAAGTTTTTAACCCCTTTTTCACCACCATGGGGGATGAATTTTTAAAAACGCTGAAATAATTTTCTTGCTTTTTAATATAATAACGTTTTGCAAAGTTTTAAGTTCCTAGCTTAAAATAAAATTTGCACCCCAAGACAAACTTTCATCCCCCTTTCATCCCCCTGAGGGGTTAAATTTCCAAAAACGTCAAAATTAGTTTTTTGTAATCGTCTAAGAAGTTTCAAAGCATTTGTAATGGATTCAAACTTTCAACCCCCTTTTAACCCTGTTAGGGGACGAATTCTTGAAAACGCTAAAATCGCTTTTCCTGTATTATAATAATATGCCCATTATACAAAGTTTCAAGTAACGCACTCAAAAAAAAAATTGATCTTAATACAAACTTTTAACCTCTATTTCACCTCCTTAGGGGATGAATTTTCAAAAACGCTGAAATTCGTTTTCTTGTATTTTAATAATATATCTTCTTACGAAGTTTCAAATTGCTAGCTTAAAATAAATCTTGACCCCCATACAAACTTTCATCCCCTTTTTAACCCCCTTAGAGGTAAAATTTCTCAAATTTTTATAGCCTATAACCTGGCCGTGGATTTTTTCGCCAGATTAGTAAAGTTTGCATAAAAATCCGTTCAGCCGTTTTCATTAGTTGCGCGGTCAAATAAACAGACAAACAGATAAACAGACAAACAGATAAACAGACAAAAATTCTAAAAACTGTTGGAATGTGTTCTGTTATCGATTCTAAGTATCCCCAGCCAATATTTTTTCGAATATCTTCCATGTACAGACTTTCGACCCTCTTCCGCTTTATTATATGTATAGATACTGAACAACTTTTATTATGGGACCAATGCCGAAATCGAAATTTTTTTGCTGTTTCATACATTCCGGCTGATGTGATGCCGCTGATTTCTATGGGACAGCCAAAAAATTTTTCGCGATTTCGGCATTAGTCCCATAATAAAAGTTGTTCAGTATGACCTATAATGTCACTACGCAGAGTATGAAGGTAAAATTTGACCCTGTAGATTATAGTCAGATTACCCGTAGCCTCCCCTATATAACAAAATATCTTCGCCCACCATAACCTCTAAATAGAGCTTTTCGTAATTTCTAGTCCGGTAATCTTACGTTTTAATTCAATGAGATTCAAAATTATTCACTTTTTTTTCCTGTACCTAGTAGGCTGCCTGTATCGCGCTCGTTCATATACGAGTACGTGATGGCTGCCCTTTTGCACACTTTAATTATCTTTAAGGACGACAGACCGGCCCGGGCCCGGGACGAGGCGTCAGACATGTCATTTTATATGACGGCTGCATTTCATTTTCCATAGAAAACGCAGCGCTGCAAGCTCCGTCCCGGCCCCGGCCCGGTCTACCGTGAGTCATCCTTTAAACATGTCATTCTACACCTGTGCGAAAGTGACAGGCGATAAAAATACAACCATGCTGCCACCGCAAGACACTATTGTATAGTTAACGCTATATCTACTGAGCTCGTTCACTTACCTGTACTAACAATGGCATTCTGTTAAACAAAGCCATTATTTCTTTTGTGTAAGCACGTGGCCTTTGTGATTGGGCGCGTGGCCATTGTGTGTGAGCCTCAGGCACAAAGGCCAGCACGCGCTCACACAAAAGAAATAATGGCTTTTGTTTAACAGAATGCCATTGTAAGTATAAGTGAACGAGCTCAGTAGAGATAGCGTTAACTATACTTCGTAATCGACATCGCCACTTAAAATGTCGCCCGCAGCGTCGAACAAATGTTCAGAATTCCAGATGCATCTAGAACTTTCGCTCAACTTTTACAACTTCGGATAAACAAAACAAGTTGCTTCGTTTTCAAGTGTGACAACGGCACTCGTGTGTTTTAGTTCCGTTTAATTTTAAGGCAAACGCAATGCAAGACTAGCTAGGGTAGAAATATTATCATTGAAATTATTTGCATGTTTTTTGACATTATCACTTTGTATCATAATAATATAATTTAAAAGAGTACCTACAGAATGTACCTACTCATGTAAACGGCTGAGAATCAACTAAGATTTTTTTCGCCGAGATTCTCTTAATATATGATGCACGGGTTATAAAACATTGCCAACTTATTTGTGAAAATCGTCCAAGTTCGATGTTAGATACAATAGAACACAAGAGTCACAAGACACAAGAATATAAACAAACATGCATGTACAGACTGCTAAAATCCCTTCCCCTTCCCTTCCATGCTTTCCCTTGCTGCTATCTGATAAAATGAAAATTAGAGCTCCGTGAACAAAGTTTTGTACGGAGCTCTAAAAATTATCAATAACATTAAAATCTCTATAGGTTGCAAATAGTACCAGGCCAATTCGAGTTTTAGCTATTCGATCGGTTTCTGATACGATACTGATCTGTCAGATAAGTGACATTTTTTTCAACCAAAAACGTCACTTTTGACACTGACAGATCAGTATCATATCGGAAACAGATCTAATAACTAAAAATCGAATTAGCCTATATGTTAAACTATTGCATTCGAATTTTACATCAACTTTTAAATACATTCAACTATTATTTTAAAGTTTCCTATAAAACAAAGCACTCTCCATTACACAAATGTTCCTGTTTCCAGGGAACAGCCCGCACAACAAACGTAAGATTCAAAAGTTTCAACACGTGGCGTGCAGAATTTTTCCTGAAATATATGCACCGGGAAAGTTGTTCCAGCGCATCGGGACTTGGCTCATTTCCTACCGGGCAGACTGAGGTCGTGGTAGAAGTGGCATTTATTTAGGGATGTGTTATTTTTACCCGACTGCCAAAGGAGGAGGGTAATGTTTTTCAAGTGTATGTAAGTATGTATGTCTGTTTCTTTGTGGCCTCCTGTAGCCTAAACGGCTTGATGGATTTTGATGTATGAGGTATCGTTAGATTCGTCTTGATCACGGGAGTGTCATAGGATACATTTTATCCCAAAAGTCCTACGGGATACAGAGATAATATTTTCTTTACTTTCACTTTGAAAGAATTTGATGTATGAAGTATCATTAGATTCGTCTTGATCACGGGACTTGATCGCCACCAACGAAAATACCTACCTAAGTAACATTCTGCTAAATAGTGAAGTTAACAACCAACAACCAAATGATTATAAGTAACCCTCTGTTGGTCCCCGCCTGCGATACTTACCATCAACATTTATAAATTATATTTAGTTAGTATTTAGAATAAGTTTTTATTTATTTAACTATCGATTACATACACATTTCATAGTGCATTTTATATTGTTTAAACGGTATTCCATAGCTTGGTTTTAGCATTTGATTAAACAATATTTCTTGTGGGGCTTGTTTTCCTCTTTTTAGTGTGCAGTCGGGTTTTTTGATTTTTTTCATAATAAAATTAAAAACTGTAATAGATGTCATATATTAAAGAAAAAGTGACGAAGCCCTCCAGTGGTGAAGGCCGGATTCGAACCGGCGTCGGCGGGGTGGCCTAGGGGTTCATGGCGTTAGCCGCGATAGCTAAAGACGCCGGTTCGAATCCGGCCTTCACCACTGGAGGGCTTCGTCACTTTTTCTTTAATATATGACATCTATTACAGTTTTTAATTTATATATAGTAGTGTGACTACTTTAAAAAACACAAATCAAAATATTTAATAAAATAATTTGATTTGTTCCCAAACTTGTTTTTTCATAATAATTTTTTTTTTATTAGGTACAAGCTTTTATTTGATGTAACGTACTGGGGTTGTCTTTACTTGCAAACCAATTTTGGACCTCATTTAGGGCCGATTCAGACGGACTGCAACCCGACTGCAATTTGATCACGATGACTGCACGCCAACTGCAACGTCGGTGTGCAATTCCCATACAAGTTGCAGTCGAGTTGCAGTCCGTCTGTACCGGTCCTTACAGTGTGACTTTAATTAATGTCATTACCGCATCTAACGCGATTAAATTTCATTATTTCACCTTTTTTCCGACATTTCAACTAGTGTTATAGAGTGACTTTATTTGCCATGTTGCGGCAAAGAGACTGTGACGAGTGACGACAGACGTTAAAAGTAAATTATGTAAACATAATTATAGCATAGAGTAACTTATACTAGAGCGGTACTGTCATAGTAAATTTTGTAACCCCAGTAAATTCACTGCCATCTGTAGATTATAAAAATAGATTTATAAAAATACGATAAAATGTATTTAAATATGGATATATGTTTTTTTTTATTTGCATTAATTATTTTTATGATTTTGACCCATGTTCTTTCACTGATATGCGTTAAAATTGTTAAATAACAAACGAAACCGTCAACGCCATCTATACGACAGTAGGCCAAAGCTAGTAGCGCCCTCTGAACGAGAATAAAATTTTCTTGATTTTCGAGACACGTTTTTTCCTTAGACTGTATCCATCTATTACGGAGTTATATCTATCTTTGATTATAGTAAACTGATATCTCCTAAGTATACAGAGGCAAGTGCTAAATCAGGATTTTACAGGACAGAATTTAAGATTTTAGAATCTGAATGGCACTAAAATTATTATTTTCGGTGGCCGCCTCTGGACTATCGTAGTGCTATACAAATAACAGTTGTTTCATACGGGGCTACATAGCCCCGTACAGTACGAATACGCGAACGTTGCCTTTGTCGCTCGGCCAATGGACCGGTGTCCTAATTAAATTTTTGCATACAAATGCTCTGTATTAAGATGAAAGACAAATAAAGAGGATATTATAATTATTATTGATTAAATTTTAACCACCGTTCATACTCTGCGTCACTACGCAGGTGATGAGAGTTGTTCAGTGTGACCTTAAGTCACTACTTTATAGGTCATAATGAACAACTTTTGTTATGGGACCAATGCCGAAATAGCAAAAAAAGATTTGGTTGTCCCATAAAAATCAGCGGCTTCACAACAGCCGGAATGTATGAAACGGCCATTTCGGCATTGATCCTATAACTAAAGTTGTTCAGTATGACCTATAACGTCACTACGTAGAGTAATATGAACGGTGGTTAATTTCATTCTGTATAATATTATCAGGAAAATATACGACATTTGCATTTTTAAATTGACCACTGATTACTATGACAGCACTGCCGTGTCAGACGTATCTCTGCTATCTCAAAAAACATAGTTTTGAGTAAATCGACTTTAAAGTTTTTGGTGAGCGTGAAAACTAATAAAGTCATATATTTCGTGAGTTTATTGAGTTAAGTCATTTTTAATATGTGTTTTGTGTTTCAATAGACGTGAAGAATAATATTTCTTTACTTTTTTTTTGTAAAAGTACATAGTTTTTGAAATAAACGCATAAACATAGTTTGGCGTAACCACTGTTTCATACATTTGGTGGTTGCGCGTAACTATGTTAACTTAAAGTTAGACGAGTTCGTTGTATGAGCGCTCATACTATTTCGCGTGGCCACGGCTCGCGGGCTTATTGCGGTTTTCGTTTATCTAAAGTTAGAAGACTACATTGTATCAACTTCTAGTAAAACGTGTAACCAGGGCATGGGGAATATTGAGGTGGTCACGCGTAGTTCTTTTATCTTAAGTTGTAAGAGTTCGTTGTATTAGTGCTCCTAGTAAAACGCGTAACCAGACTACACAAGATAATCCATTTTATATTGTGCTAACTCACATTACATACAAGGAGCCCGATTTCCATCAGTCCTTACATCATTGGTTATAAAGTAGATCAATCGTATGGTGGAAAGAGCCTTATGTTAAATAGCGTTTGTATGTATTGCATGTATGTATGTATGTATGTATGTATGTATGTATGTATGTCTGTATGTATGTATGTGTGTGTGTGTGTGTGTGTTTGTTTGTATGTACTTTATTTAATATTTAATCCCAGTAAGTGTAAAAGGCGGAATTAACGGCAGAAGGTCAGTTACTCCAAAAAATTTTAACCGCCTTAAAAAAAGGTTCTCAGTTTGACCCGTATGTTTGTCCGAGATTATCTCGCGTTTGGCTGAACAGAGTTTGATGCGGTATTCAGAAAAATGTTTGTTACATTTTGGAGAAGGTTTTAGTATACATAGATCTGAGCTGATGCTGAACCCTGGCTGTACCTAGTGGAACTCAGGTTTGGTGCAACATAGTCACACGCTGTTTTGGTCATCCAACACATCTTAATGAGTAGTTGGGGGAGCAGTACCCAAGATAAAGCTGATGCTGAACCCTGGCTGTAACTAGTGGAACTCAGGTTTGGTGCAACGTAGACAAACGCTGTTTTGGTCATCCGACACGCCTTGATGAGCACTTGGGAGAGCAGTACCCAAGATAGAGCTGATGCTGAACTCCGGCTGTACCTAGTGGAACTCAGGTTTGGTGTAACATAGGCACACGCTGTTTTGGTCATCTAACACGTTTTAGTGAGCAACTGGGAGAGCAGTACCTAAGATAGAGCTGATGCTGAACCCTGGCTGTACCTAGTGGAACTCAGGTTAGGTGCAACGTAGGTAAACGCTGTTTTGGTCATCCGACACGCCTTGATGAGCACTTGGGAGAGCAGTACCCAAGATAGAGCTGATGCTGAACCCCAGCTGTACCTATTGGAACTCAGGTTTGGTGTAACATAGGCAAACGCTGTTTTTGGTCATCCGACACGCCTTGATGAGCACTTGGGAGAGCAGTACCCAAGATAGAGCTGATGCTGAACCCTGGCTGTACCTAGTGGAACTCAGGTTTGGTGTAACATAGGCACACGCTGTTTTGGTCATCCAACACGTCTTAATGAGCACTTGGGAGAGCAGTACCCAAGATAAAGCTGATACTGAACCCTGGTAGTACCTAGTGGAACTCAGGTTTGGTGCAACGTAGGCAAACGCTGTTTTGGTCATCCGACACGCCTTGATGAGCACTTGGGAGAGCAGTACCCAAGATAGAGCTGATGATGAACCCCGGCTGTACCTAGTGGAACTCAGGTTTTGGTTCAGGTTTGATGTAAATTTATTGTGGGTATTAGAAGATATATAGTAAAAATATTAAGGTCAGTTACTCCAAAAAATTTATTCAGAATCAGAATCATTAACTATACGTTTCTATGTATTTCAAAATAAGACACTCCAGCGATCCAAATATATGTTTAAACTAATATTTTGCCTCTACTGACACTGTTTGAAACTTTTTCTTGCTTTTAGTAATAAAAATGAAAAGAAGAGTAAAAAATATGTTTTATAAATTATGTTCATAACTTTACTTACTTTTTATGCATTTATTAGTTATCTTCTACAGAAGAAAGAAACTACTACAGAAGTATGTAACAAGATAGTACTCGTGCATTACTTATATTATATTGTCAGTTATTTCAATTAATTTTGTGTTTGTCATTTTTTTTTTTTATTTACCTTAAGATTTTTGTAAGTAGGTACCTGTCGGGGCTTCTAACCTCCGTGGTGACCTGACATAGACCGACTGACTGACTGGCTGACTGACATACATATTTGGAATATTGGAACATTTGGAACGACCGACATTTAAATTCAAAATTAGACATGACAATCACAAGACCAGTTGACGACTAGTTCATGACAGACAGCGGACGACGATAAACAGTTCAGTACCTATGTAGGTTATCATTTAAAAAAAATATCGAAATAGTTTAGTTTTTCACAGGGTTTTCAGGAATGATTACAAAGTGAGATTAGCTAAGATAATTAGTCGCACAACCTTTGTTTTCTACCACATTTCTATCACTACACATTCGTAACAAGGCTTTACTTCGTAAAAACTCATTTCCAAGACTAATTTATCATATTTTGAACAAACAACATAAAAAAACCTGTCAGAATGTCCTTATGATAAGCGACAATGTGGTACCTTTTGTTTGAAAACGACACAAATAAACTAATACACGTGGTAAGGAGCGACGAGCCGCTCCCTCCGCGCCCCGCCCCCCGCCTCACCGCGAGCCGCCTATCGCCGTACTACCTGCGTGTGGTTACGCGAAACTATGATAACTCGAGATAGTAGATATCCAGTTTGCCGTAAAAAAACTGCGAAGAGTTACGCATAATTATTCTAACTTGAGTTAGAAGAGATACGCATAACTCAATGTCCAAAAATTCGAAAACGTCTATCTTAAAACATGAAATATCTCAGTAACTAAAGACATTTTTTGAAATTTTGTTTAAGTATTATATAAAGCATAGTGTCTAGTTTCATTTTGCACTGGTTAGGCGTATCTCTGCTATCTAAAGATAGCAGAGATACGTCTGACACGGCAGAGCACCCCTCTATCCTATATATTCTCTTTGCTAAAACACGTTTCTCAGGTTACTATTAACAGTAAGATAAACACGAACTTATCCCATAAAACACGTACAATACGTATAATTATTCATTGTCTGTATGTTAACAGATCTCAAGTTGATATCTCTGGCAATTTGTTCTCGGATAGCTAACTCGGGACAACTGCAATCGGTGTTTCGTAGAAAACTTGTGAGTTGTGCAGTGATAGAAGAGGTGCAATTGCTTATAAATGTCGGCGGCAGATCGTAAAACCGGGCATATCGAGATATTCCTAGGCATATCATGAAACGCCGCCACATCACGATCTGACTAGCGACTACCGGCCATATCGTTCAAACCTCAACGTTTGACGATTTGCCCGGCGACGTTTAGGCATATCAAATAAGTAGGGTGTGATATTCCTAGGCAGATCATGAAACGCCGGCATTTCATGATCTGCCTAGCAACCACTAGCCATATCGTGCAAACTTCAAGGTGTGATATTCCTAGGCAGATCATGAAACGCCGGCATTTCGTGATCTGCCTATTGATCACCAGCCATATCGTGCAAACCTCGGGGTGATATTCCTAGGCAGATCATGAAACGCCGGCATTTCATGATCTGCCTAGCGACCACTAGCCATATCGTGCAAACTCCAAGTTGTGATATTCCTAGGCAGATCATGAAATGCCGGTATTTCGTGATCTGCCTATTGATCACCAGCCATATCGTGCAAACCTCTAGGGGTGATATTCCTAGGCAGATCATGAAACGCCGGCATTTCATGATCATATCATGCAAACTTCAAGTTGTGATATTCCTAGGCAGATCATGAAACGCCGGCATTTCGTGATCTGTGTAGCGATCACCAGCCATATCGTGCAAACTTCACGGGGTGATATTCCTAGGCAGATCATGAAACGGCGGCATTTCGTGATCTGCCTAGCGATCACCAGCCATATCGTGCAAACCTCACGGGGTGATATTCCTAGAAAGATCGTCGCATCGAAATCGCCGTGAAGTTGTGCGAGTGTGGAGTCATACATCATCTCCGCGAAGTCGCGCCGCGATTTACGCACATAGTCTGGAGGGACCTTTACCAATACACAATTTTCACAAAAGATACGTACCTACGATATTCCTTCGCGCCTACATTTTTTATATTTGCTCTGCACTAATGGGTACGATCTGGCAACACTGGCGGACGCAGCGCCACATAGAATGCAGCGCCACCAGTGGTAATAAATGCAAATATTTTACGATGCGCCCGGTATGAAGCTAGGAATTTCGACGAATATATTGCTCCTATCGATCTGCCGCATCTTTTGTAAGGCATATCGTGATATGCCTAGGAATATCACCCCTTCACGGCGATTTCGCAATTTGGTTTGCGGCAAAATGGCGGAAAAGCATCAGCTGTTCGAGTTTAACTGTTAGTTTATCTACGGCATCATATGTGATTTAGCTGTTTTTCCATTTTGTTTTGTTGTAAAACCGTAAAATATAGTCGCTTAATACAATATAATTCTAATTTATAATTGATATTTATCTTTCCACTAGACAATTCACAAATTTATTTACATACAAGATATATACAGTGGTACTACGTAAACGAAATTAATAACTAGCTTAAATCTGAAATAGGCCCTTGAGGCATTGTACCAAGGATGCTGGCGGCATTTCCCCGCTGTATCGCAATGCTGATCTTTCCACTTGAAACCCTTGAAGATTGCACGATATGGCTAGTTGTCGCTAGTCAGATCACGAAATGCCGGCGTTTCATGTTATTTTACGATGCGCCCGGTATGAAGCTAGGAATATCAACGAATGTAATTGGTATGATCGATCTGCCGCCTCTTTTATTAGGCAGATCGTGATATGCCTGGGTTATTCTTAGTCAGATCGTGAAAGGGCGGCGTTTCATGATATGCCTAGGAATATCTCGATATGCCCGATTTTACGATCTGCCGCCGACATAAATACGGTTTGTAGCTTTGTAAATATACAATGGTCCTTGGAGCTCGAGAATTTCAACCTAAATGTTCGCGCGCTGTGCGGTTTAAAGGGGCCCACTGACTGTTAGTCCGCCGGACGATATCGGCCTGTCAGTGAGAACCAAAATTTGACAGTTCCGAGCAACTGACAGACCGATATCGTCCGGCGGACTGATAGTCAGTGGGCCCCTTAAGAGTAATTTTCACCCGCGGACGCTCCGGCTGTGGAATGAGCTCCCTGCCGAGGTTTTCTCGTGGGACTACAGTATGGGTTTTTTTTTTCAAAAACCACTCAAAAACAGTTGTACAGGTACCTAATAATCTAAAGGGTTACTTTAATTGTCATGCTTTTTGTTAAGTTTTTTTAAATATATGGTATTTCGTTTAGTTTAGTTTTAGACTTAGCTTGTTTACTGTCTAACGAACCTCTGTTTAGATTTAAAATCTTACTAATGTTTATATCATCTTCTTACATGTCCATAATATAGCGTAAAAATGTCATCGCATCTCTATCTAATATTATAATTCATGCAATTGTCCGTACTTTGTTTTGTTAGCTAAATAAATAAAATTAAAAAACCTACCATCTAAATAAGTATTTAAATTTTTCTCCATAACACCATTAACTTAACAAAAAAAAACCGTTTGAAAGAAAGAACAAAAACTCCCAACATTCAAAGCACTAGCAATTTCACTTGGGAGCAAAATGTCGGACATAAAACAACGGGGGCTAATGTACCGGCAAATTCGCTTCTGGAACCGCGAGTCTAGTACAAATATATGTTTTACGCTGTCTAGTATAACATATGTCTATGTGCATACAGGGTGGCTTTATGGTTAAATAAAATAGATTTTTTTTTTGCTAGTTTCACCTAATTACTGCTCAAAATGGCAACAACTGTGGTTATTTCCGATCACACTTAAAAAGTGTGGTGTTTTTTTTACTGATGCTTTCCTGCTTGCTAAAAAAGAAAATATTAAATCACCTTTTTTCTTCTTATCATCTAATGTTTGGATAAATTTTTTTAAGAAGCAGAAACGTCTGCGTCTGCATATTAAGCTTAGAATAAATTTAAAAGTGGGAAAATTACTGCCTGCGTTCAAGTCTCACTTGAACTCGCCTCTGGGTCGATACTCCAGCGCTTTGCCAACTGAGCCACAAAGACCTCATCCATAGCCAGCGAATCTTTCCACCATATGGATCTAGGGGACCCTAGCGACATCTACCGTAAGTGTGTTACACTTTTCCACTTTCTTTTTTCTTTTGTTCTTTTTTTCCACTTTTAAATTTAATCTTTCGATTACAATAGGTCTCTACGACGATCGAGTTACTACACATTTAGCATCGCCGCCTCCCCAGCTATTTATTTAACATGTTATTGAAACACCTCAAACTCCTCTGTTTGTTTGGGTGATACTTTCTTATAGGAATGAAAGAAACAACCTTTATGCAAAGTCACCCTGTATATCGATAATCGTGCAGCGACAAAGACTAGATGCATTTACATATGGATTATAAACTTTCGTTTCAAACAAACGTTCTTTTCACTATTTTATATCTACTGGAAGAACTTTTGTTGCGGAAACTGTTAAGGCGGTTCCCTGAGCCAGAAGGCGAAAAATCTCCTTATATGATCATGTTTTTCTAAAAGGGGTTGATATTCGTAGACGTGAAAAAAATATATGTAGTTCTTGACTATATTATCTTTAACAACATAGCTTCCGATACACGAATTATGACACTTCGCTCTATACAATTAATTCCCAAAGTAACCTCTTACTCGGACTTTTAATCAAGCTTTACTCGGTTATTTATTATGTGATACTATAAACAAGAAGAAAAAACAATCATAACTTAAATAGTAATTTGATAGCTTTCGAATTTCGATATTGTAAGGTAACGTTTTTAAAATAAATAAAAATCGACAAAATTCGATTAAAATTGACACTTGGCGCGCATGTTCTTTCCCGTTCTTTCTTGCGAAATGTGACAGTGACAGCGGCAAACCGATGGAACGGCCTTAAGGGGCCCACTGACTATCAGTCCGCCGGACGATATCGGCCTGTCAGTTGTTCGGAACTGTCAAATTTTTATTCTAACTGACAGGCCGATATCGTCCGGCGGACTGATAGTCAGTGGGCCCCTTTAGGACCCCGTTCAGATCAACATGTTACGGTTTTGATCTTATTTTGATGACCTTGAAGATCGTTCATGCTGATTGGTGAACGCGAAATTAAGTAAAAGTTGTGCGAGAGATGCGCGCCAATCACTAAAATGATCGTCCAGATCGTATCCAAATCATAACAAATTTTAAAAAGTAAGATTCCGGCAAAACCTTCATTTTTGGTAGAAGCTTTTATCTCTGACTTTGCTTTTCACAGGGATTAATAATCATCGAGACAATTCTAACAACCCCAAACTAACAATATAGTTTGCGTTGTTTTTCCACAGAGTTATCAACTCCATCATAATATTGCATTGTCAACCGATTTCAGCTCAATCGGAAATCGGGAAGTGGGTTAAATTTAGTTTCGAAGATTTTACCCACACTAACATATACTAACAGAGCAAGTGAAATAAAAGCTTGTAATAATATTACTAATCGACTTAGGGCCTGTTTCACAATGTCCAAGTAAAGTATTGGATAGCTAATTAACAAATAAATTAACTGCCACATAAAATTTCCTACAAAAAAAGCACTTTATCCAGCAGATAAAGCTTATTTGGAGATTGTGAAACGCCAACGATGACTTTATCCGTCAGATAAGTGGCAAGTAGCTTATTCAGGACTTTACTTGGACATTGTGAAACAGGACCTTACTCTTGACTGTCTGACTCTTATGACATCGTCATCTTCCTCTCGTTGTCCCGGTTTTTAGGGTTCCGTACGCAAACGGTAACAAAGGGACCCTATTACTAAGACTCCTCTGTCCGTCTGTTTGTCTGTCTGTCACCAGGCTGTATCTCATGAACCGTGATACGTAGACACTTCAAATTTTCACAGATGATGTATTTCTGTTGCCGCTATAACAGCAAATACTCAAATACTAAAAAAGTACGGAACCTTCGGTGGGCGAGTCCGACTCGCATTTGTTCGGTTTTATTTCGCCACTGCTCATTGGAGCCAGGGATCCACTTGCCAACTAATCCCAACAATTTTAGGGACTAGTTTTTACGAAACCGACTGCCATCTGACCTTCCAATCCAGAGGGTAAACTAAAGAAAAGTACAGTCAGCGATAAAAGATTGTACCATAAATGAATTATCTACTCTCTTCAATAATATGTGCCATTTTCAACCAAAAGGGTACTTATTGTCGCTTGTCAGTAAGGCGCTATTTCCATATAGCTTCAATTACAAATCAACCTTATCGACAAGCGACAATGTGGTACCTTTTGGTTGAAAACGTTACATATTTCCGCATTGATTACATATAACCACAATAACCACATCAAAGTGAAAAGTAATCTCTAGTTTCATAATCGACTTAATATTAATAGGTAGGGAATTAAAACGCGCCAGTTGATCGGAAGGCTGTTACAACCGAACTCAGGGGAGACCGGGGTCAATTGGTTCATTCGGTATGCTGTAGTGGGCATTGACGTAAGCTTTTCAGTAAGTTATTGCAAATAGAAGCCTAATCAGAAACCCTGTAATTAAGTTGTGAAAAATATTGTAGTCGCATGTGTGATAATGTAGATGGCGCTGTACTCTTCCGAATATTATTTTGACACAAAATGTATCAGAAAACATCAATATTATGATTAGCCGAAATATATAGCCAATAATTTTTCTCGTTTTCAAAATGGCTCCATAGTAAGTAGCTTAAAATTCTTTAGTTATGACCTATTTAGACTAGACTGAAGAAATTATTTAAACTTTTAGTTTAAAAAAAACGCCCAAAAGGAGAGTACCTGTCTGATTCAGATTTGTAATTTTATGTAAGATTGTTAATTATTAAATTATATTTTTATAGATTTAGTGTGTAAATTATGTCAGTGTGTGTGTACTCTATGGACAACAGTCTAAAATAATGAAAATTTCTTTATTTATTTAGTTGCATGCATCATCTAGACCTTAATATTTGTATGCCTAATGGCTAAACATTTTAACCTACTGTATACAATAATACGATCTCTGAAAATCTATGTTTACAAATAAATACGAGTATAATGATTTATGACCTATATTCAAAATCATCCTGTATGCCCAAACCTTGTAAACGCGTTACAAAAATTGGCTTTAAACACATTCTTAATAAGATAAAAGCCTTTAGTATGAATGTATAATTAATTAGCACTAGCCAATCTAATCAACGCTGATCACTACAAATAGATAACCGCCTTTGAGGAAAAGTAGCCATTCCTCGTTAGTCGGTATCGCAATAAATAGCGGCCGCCAATAAAGCGTTTAGTTATTCGTTTTGTCGGACATCGCACATTCCATTTAGAGCCGACAACTACGGCCCAAGTAACAAGCTACGAGCAGTTCTTCAGTTAAAATTGTCACTTTACCATGCTCACCCCCTTCGCTGGGATTCAGTTTTATGTAAATTTACTTCCTTGTCCCCAGAGGGTGTATTTCTACAATATGTAGTGGCCGCCAATAAAATGTTTAGTTATTCGTTTTACCGGACATCGTAGTTATATTCCATTTAGAGCCAACAACTAGGGCTTAAAGCACAAGCGAAGAGCGCTTCTTCAATAATTATGTAAGACACTAACTAAACCCGCGACTCCTCCGCGTGGGATTCGGCCTGTTTTTCACCTCTCATCCCCTAGCTCGCAGGTTTGTTTCCTCAACAAAAAGCGTCCGCCAATAAAGCGTTTAGTTACTCGTTTTGCCGGACATCGCACATTCTGTTTAGAGCCGACAAGGGCCTAAGTAAAAATCGAAAAGCGGGAGGCCAAATCAAACTAAATGATGTTATAAATTCGCGCGTGAATTTCTCTTATTGGCGCGAGCGAGACACACGGGCGAATGGCAAAATGTCATCATTTGATTATAAAAATGGAAGTTGGAACTTTCCTCCGGTTCTGCTTTCCCTAACTATAACCGCGGGTCGTAAATATTTCCACAGGGATATTTTCACAATAAATAGCAGCCTCCATTAATTTTATCAAAATTACTCGTGACTGCTTGACATGACAGTCGCGAGAGCACGACGGATTTAATAACGAAATAGGCACAAAGGCACAGCGGAGCTAAATCGCTCCGCCTGACGCTGCCACTTATAACTTGCAGGCACGTAATGCGACAGTCCTAGCGTCGGCATAACGAATGTCCAAACACTGAATAGCTGATGAACAATCTGCATACTGGAGCGATGCGAGCCGCATTGGGATTAGTCGCGACAATTGATACGTCAAAACGTGCCAATCACGATTAACTGGAACATTTTAATGTTATCAAACGTATGATTTGTGACTGCTTAACATAACATAAGTGAACGAACGGCTCAGGTAAATCGCTTCGCCTATTGTTTATAACCGCATAGCGACACAGACACAAAACCACAGCGGAGCTAAATCGCTCCGCCCGACGCTGCCGCTTATGACTTGCAGCCACGTAATGCGACAGACACGAGCGTCGGCATAACGAATGTCCAAACACTGAATAGCTGATGAACAATCTGCATACTGGAACGATGCGGGTATTGGGATTAGGCAGCGCGACAATTGATACGTTAAAACGTGCCAATCACGATAAACTGGAACATTTTAATGTTATCAAACGTATGATTTGTGACTGCTTAACATAACATAAGTGAACGAACGGCTCAGGTAAATCGGTTCGCCTATCGTTTATGACCGCATAACGACACAGACACAAAAGCACAGCGGAGCTAAATCGCTCCGCCCGACGCTGCCGCTCGTGACTTGCAGCCAGGTAATGCGACAGACAGGAGCGTCAGCATAACGAATGTCCAAACACTGAATAGCTGATGAACAATCTGCATACTGGAACGATGCGGGTATTGGGATTAGGCAGCGCGACAATTGATACGTTAAAACGTGCCAATCACGATAAACTGGAACATTTTAATGTTATCAAACGTATGATTTGTGACTGCTTAACATAACATAAGTGAACGAACGGCTCAGGTAAATCGGTTCGCCTATCGTTTATGACCGCATAACGACACAGACACAAAAGCACAGCGGAGCTAAATCGCTCCGCCCGACGCTGCCGCTCGTGACTTGCAGCCAGGTAATGCGACAGACAGGAGCGTCAGCATAACGAATGTCCAAACACTGAATAGCTGATGAACAATCTGCATACTGAAACGATGCGGGTATTGGGAT
Organism: Cydia strobilella; assembly: GCF_947568885.1. Lineage (NCBI taxonomy): Eukaryota > Metazoa > Arthropoda > Insecta > Lepidoptera > Tortricidae > Cydia > Cydia strobilella. The sequence continues at coordinate 21,064,103 of NC_086044.1, forward strand.
TAGGCAGCGCGACAATTGATACGTTAAAACGTGCCAATCAAGAATGCGGGACAGATGCATTTCCTTTTGCTACGTTTGTATCATAATCTCCGTACGATGGCAAAAAAATGCGGTTGTTTAATATTGGCTTCTAAAACACAAATTACAACAAATGGAGAAGAAAGAGTTAAAAATATTAAAGTACAGTGGTAAGAAACTTAGGCAGAGAATAAGTAATAATGCTATTTATCATACAGAACGGCCACGCACCGCCACGCCCCGACTCGAATTACCTCGCCCCGCGACAGCAGATTGACGGCCGTTTGCCGGCCGCTCGGTACTTTTTTAAGCAACTTACTCACACTATGACGCATGACGCGTATACATGTACAGACGTGCCGTTCACACATAGAAACGCAAGTGATTTTTGATGTATAGCGTGTCCGGCCTGTGACTTAGGTACCCTCGCCGAAACCGAGCTTTATAATGTGTGCCATTTTATTAGATAAATATAAAGTTTATTTTTCAAGTAGTTAAAGGGTCAAATTAACACAAGAACAGGGCATGTTTGTTGGATTACTTGAATTACCGAATTAAGTTGGGAATGTTGGGATTACTCTCTTGTGGCCGACGGGCAGTCCATGCTCGGTTATACTAGTTATACTGGCCGTGAGATATTACTCCCCTGTTACTAGGTTTCTGCTTCTATGTTTCAACAATGCCGCATTAAGATGACAGATGTTGTTACAATCTACATCAAAATCGGAGCGGCATCAGATTGTGGTATCTGTCAACCAACTTACCCACTGTCAACCAACTTACCCTATGTATAATGTAAATGTATAATGACCCCCTACCCTATGTATATTAATGACCATGTTAGCTTGAAACCATTCAAGTTTTAGGGACGCGTAGACATATTATAGTCGCGATTATCACGCGTGACATGATATGTGACGTTTTCAACCAAAAGGTACCACATTGTCGCTTGTCGATAAGGTTGATTTCTAATTGAAGCTATATGGAAATAGCGCCTTCCTGACAAGCGACAATAAGTACCCTTTTGGTTGAAAATGGCACATATATACACTTATACAGCATACAAATAAGTAAGGTACCTGGGCGTTTTCTAAAATGAATATTGAAAACCTGATTCTTTCAAATCTGGACATTCTTAGGCTCATTCTACTCAGAATAATCGACAGCATTCTCCATCCTGCCATTGAAAAAAGATGTCCATTCCATTACGTCACGTTTTAGTGTGGAAAAAAAATTAATTTGTATGCGCGTGACGTAGTGGACTGTACAATTTTCATATAAATTTTTGGGACATTTTTTTATCATCAGGATTGAATATGCTTGATTCTGAGTTATGTCACCCAAAAACACCAGGATTTGTGAGAATCAGGTTTTTAATATTTATTTTAGAAAATGCTTACCTACTTTACAGATTTTTTCAAACTCGTCTTCAAAACTCGCTGTTTCCGAGATATACGGCTTCAAATGTTAGCAATTTAAAAAAATGCTTTATGAGCATTGCATTAGATGCTTTTGCACAAATAAGTTTAAAATGTAAATCTCTTGGAAAATTAGGGATATTGTAACTAGACGCACTAGCTGAACTAGTTAATTTATAAAACTAGCGTCCCGCCTCGGCGTCGCACGAGTGGTTCAACTACTTTAAGCAGAATCTTTACAAGTTATACATATGAACCTTCCTCTTAAATCGCTCTATCTATTAGGGAAAATCGCATCGGGGTCCGTTGCGTGGTTTTGAGGATCTGGGCATACATTGGGACAGACATACAGACAGCGGAAAGCGACTGGTTTATACTATGATGATCGACACAGCTGATCAGTCTATAATATTTTCATAAACTTAAAATCTTGATTACTAAGTATCAATGTTACATATAATAGAATACATGAAAGTAAATACGTATGCATTCAGTAAATCAATATGTAAATAAAACCAAAAGTGTTCTCACGCCAAATTCCAAACAACAAACAAAAACTCTAACCAAATCATGTGTCCAAGTGGGCCATTAACCAGAAAAAATGATTGCAGACACCAAAGAGAATAGTTTGTTAAGAGGGTTGTTGTTATGGTAAATTCTAGGTTTGTGGTCTTATAAAATCAGATACGTAATGCTACATACAGTATTTTGTATGTATTAAAAGTGTTTTATATTTGCCTATTAGATATAGACAATAACTATGATTTGTAATTTTTATTATTAACAATTTGATTATGGTTATAATTCGTTTTCTACCATCTGTCGACGCAGCATAGAAACTAAAAATGAAAATTTATAAAGATATCGAAAAGATTTATATATATATATATATATATATATATAAATATATAAATTGTTATTATTGGATTTTGACCCATGTTATTTCGTTGATATGTGTTAAAATAGGATCTTTATTGTAGTTAAAATAAATGAAATGCATGGAATAAAGCATCGGATATTTTTTGGAAAAACATAGATGCAGTTGTTATGAAATACAAGTTATATTTAATAAATCAAATAGAATTATGGAAGGAGGATGGGATGACCGTGACGTCATTATGTGGTGTTTCATATGAATTCCATATTAGCGGGGCGATTTGACCGTTCTAAAAGGAGAAACTGGCTCCATTGATGGAATAATACTCTATTGTTAAGTATCAGAGGTGTGGCACCATCTGTTTGAGAGTGATTGTTCCTTGGTTTCCGATGAGCGTTTTTTGCTTAAACTTTGCTTCTCTTATACGAGTCACATAATATCTTTGCAGAAACTATTCAAGTATGGTGCTCGAGTTATTAAAAAAGCACGTCGAGGAATGCGTTTTCTTAATGTGTTGTATGGTTATAAATACCCCTAAACCAAGCGGGGAAGGGATTTTTCAATTTTTGTTCGTCGGATTGTCACAATCTCTGGCTAATTCGTAGACGTAAAAACAAAGGTGGTTATTTTGACGGATGAAAGTTTGACATGACGTAGCTATTATGCTGCTTTTTGTCAAACTGTTCAATTGTTATTTTTAGTGTCAGTGTTTACCTATTTTTGTGATATTTATTGTGTTTTAGAGCCAGATTTGTGTCAGATCGCATGGTCGATCTACCGGAAACGCCTAACCTTGCGGCTGTTAAACAGGCATTTCCGGGAATCCAGTAGAGTGTTAGGTCCAGGTCGCGAGAGGGGCCTGGCGTCAACCTTTTTACTAACACAGGTGACGAGCATACCTCTTACGTTCTCTTCAAGGTCTGACAGAGGGATGTGAGGGTCTCACGTGTGGACCATTTGGAGTAATCCAGGCTCATTGAAATCTGTTAGTAATTGAAGAAGCGTGGTCTTGTTATATTTATTTATATATTCACATTATATATCTGGATAGGGCGCCTTACTCGTTTGTACCCTTAGCTTCGGCTTACACAGACGGGGGGAGGCAAGAACACAGACACTAGGGTTTGTTTACCTCGGTTTTGTCGGCCGAACGTTTACAGCTTAGATTAGGGTCCCTCATACACATTCCTCCCTGTAAAACTAGTGGTTCGCTTCTAGTTTTACTCATTAGAATAGGTGAAATTGGGGTAGAGTTAGGGTAGAGTCATTATTTGGGTGTTAGGTTCAATTATTTACTTTCACATATGGTTTGATTGCGTACAGTATTAAAAACTTTATAGTGTTAATTGGTTCAAAATACAAAATAAATATCTAGATTCAGTAGCATATGGATGGATTTCTGGGGCTCGTACATTAAATATGATATAAAGGTTTACACATTTTTTATATTGGGTGAGATAGGGGAACAAAGTTATTTGAGGACATACTAAATAATTTTGTTATAGGGAGCTAGTGACAGGCAGAGCAGTTCACTAGTGACAATTGAGCTTTTCTATAACTGGGTAAATAAGGGTATAAAATCATATTTAATAGACGATTGTTTCAGTATTTCATTCATTTAAAGTATATTCAGATGAGTTTCTTGGCGTTTCTTCTCGTCTGAAATTAGGTTACGAAACGCTGGTAAAATAAATATTACATAGTGCATAGGAATACCTATTAAAAATAAAAATAAAATAAAATAGGTATTATCTAGATTAGGGACCCGTCTTCATCCGGGCGTGGCAGTAGATAAAGTAAGTTTGTACGTACTATTTTTACATTACATTAATACAATTATTTTCCTTTAGCTAGCTAGGTTAGCGAATGGATATATATATATAAAAGGAAAATATAAGTTTTAAATTACAAACTAAAAGGACTTACTACTATCCACGGTAACTGGTCACGGTAGGGCCCGGTAGGAGATAAATTCAAAAATACATATTTTACTATTTATTTATCATACAATATAGTCATAAAAGAAACATAGTAGCAATATTTACAAATTCATAGAATATTTAGGGATAGTATTTGAAATCCAAATCTAATCAATCTGCACATAAAAGACGATGGGTACTAAGGTTCACAACGTATTTTTAACATTAGACGATCACATGGCCAAATTTATATATTTTAATTTAATCTTTTTCAAACAATTCTGGTAGTATTATTAAAGTAGTATTAGAGAGGTAAGGGATAGGTACATTTTTGGTACCAGAATGACCAGGATTAAATACATTAATAGTTTATTATAGGAAGTAGCCTCTTAGGCTACATTTTTGCTGCCGTAAGAAAACTGGAATGTGAGTTGATTTGATTTGGATTTTTCTAAAAATTATACATTATTTCTATATATTATTTTGAACATTAATATTAAATTCTCCGCCTTTTGACTTCACTGTACCGATGTGTAGCGACGTGGCGTGGCTTAGCGTAATATCACCTGTAACAAACACAAAAATACTTGAGTATAATTAGGCTAGTAAAATAAGCTAAAAATACAATGCGTTATGCAAGTTCAAAAAGATAGGGGGCGATAGTTTTGTTTTCAACAAACAAATATGTGCATATATGTATATGTGCGAGCGAATACATATATTGATTGTTACTATCAACCCAGCACAGGAAACCAGTGAAAGTTGTGTTAAAAAGTGTATTTAATGGGTGTTTTAAATAAGTGAAAAAAATGTGTTAATTATAATAACCTTTTAAGTATGTTAAATAAAGGGTTGGGCTACTTTATGTTACTCGAAGGCACAAATAGGGCTAGTGGATTTTCACAAAAAAAAATATATTTTTATATACATAAAAAGAAAAATTAAATATAATTATACAGAAAATATCTTTAAATAAGAGACTAGTAGTAGTTATTATGAATTCAGTAAATCATTTTGAAAAGTATATTTAAATGGTATCATATTATAATCTGATAGAAAAAGTTAATGGTATGTTAGTAACAAGTAAGCAATTTAATTAGCTCTAATAAAATGAAGAGCCAGTATTCAGCCACACTCGGTCTCTAGTTAGTTGGAACATCTGAAAAACGGGAAGAATTCAGTTTAGACAAAGAACAAAGATTGATTTGTATTTATTTTGGCAGACGTAGATTTCAATATGTCATATAGAAAAAAAACAATAGCATATTAATTAGACATATCCTAATATCATTTTTGTTTAAAAGCATTTTTGGTTAAAAATAATTAATCTGAATAAGAAAATAGAGTAAATGTTTGATTACTGCAATATAATTTATTAATTTGTTATAATGAAGATGTTTGATAGTTCATTAAAATTATTTTAGTTAATTTATAAATAAAAATGAAATATTATAAGGTTAGGAAAAGCATACTTACTTAGAAACTGTTGTCACATAATTAGGAGGTCTAATTACATATAATCAGCTTGCCCGATCGCCTTACGTGTCTGAAATCATTTTTAAGTAAAAATTTACAAACCGTAAAACAAATATAAATGTTCCAAAATTAGCTGATGCACATCGAGAGACGCATTCAGCCACTTAAAAGGGATCGAAAAAAAAGAGAAATATTTTCAAGTTTCATGTTTAACACGTTTCAAGCAAAAGCTAGCACTTCAAATGAGAGTTTGACGTTGGATATACCTAAGTGCCAATTTGTAACTTATAGTTCATGCCAGGGGGCGCCACAGAGGACGCCATAGTCAAAGTAAGGGAAGTTTTAACAGTAGCATCAATGTTGCTAACAATTTTATTTTTATTTGCAATAGGATATTAATAACCATTCAAAAATATTTTTAACGGGTTTGAGTAACTATCATTATTCACTACCATAAAAACATGTTCAAGTCATAAAATTGATGTTGGAACCGAAGTCATCGGTCGTATAAACAAAAGACCGTTAAAGACAATAGATTTTCGAAGAAGAGTCAGCCTGGTTGCACATGTTGAAATTGTTGAAAAAAAAAAAAAAAAAAGTCCAGCGCCTCGGAGATTCTATACCTGGGTTCGAAATGTGTGGGGTTTTTGAGTAAAAAGATAGAGATAGGATGTTATTTAACTGATCTAGATACTAAAAATTAACACAAGTATTTAATAAATATGCCACGCATAGTGATTTTAGTTGAATATTGAATATTTAGCAAGAGTGATCGAATAGATCGAATGCCGGTTACTTGCAATTATTTGTGGTCTTTAGTATGTATAGTATAAATGTAGAGATATTAACATGTCTATAAATATGTTTAACAAAATATTAATACAATGATACTTTTGATTATTAAACTATTAAATAAATAGTTTAATATAATATTTGTTATAGTATCATAAAATATGATATCTTTGGATTAAAACGATGGAAATTAAATATTTGTTTTAAAATACATATCAAGAAGAATTTATAATATATTTGAAGGTAATACTTTAAAATTAATTTTACATAATGCATAGTTTACGTGAGATGGTAATAAAATAATACACGTGATATACATAATGCAGAAACAATGGGATTAATGTACAAAATTAACGATTTAAGTTGTATAAACAAAAGACTAGTTAGGAAATAAAAAGTAAGAAATATATTCAAACTTACCGATTTTTAATCAGCACCAAGATTTCACTAGTCACAATTCACAATAACATTAATCTGATCTACACAGCACTGAGTAAAATTTAAAACTGTTCATTCAAATTGACAACGGTCAGATAGGCGCGAATCATCTTCCCCTTTTACCTGTCACTTTGCGACGCATCCTTGCGGGGTTGCCGTGATAAAATAATGAGTTATTGTGTTGCCATAGTAAGATATAATAACGTAACGTTAACTTAATCGGTAATAACGTTATCTCAACTGATATTTTTGACTTAATAATTAGGTTTGCAAAATTAAAATTACATTTTTTTATTGATTTACAATAAATAGGAGGGAACTTGGGGCTATGTTAGAATTATTGATTTGTCTTTAAAAAAAAATTAGTTTCATTTGTTGCATTTTATTTTGATTGCATATCGTTAACGTTGGCTATCTGTAGAAATGGTCTGGTAAGGTTTATGTGAACTGGCAAATGAAAGGCAATGAAAGTTTAATGATTAATTTAATTATAAAAGGTTGATGGATATTTGTTATTGTTGCAAGAAAAGTGTGAAACTTTTGTATTTTTGTAAGAATGATTTTTACGGTTAGACAAATGTTAGATTGCAGTCAACCTGGATTTGTTGGTATTTTGTTGCGAATAATACACAAAATAGTCAACAAATTCTTATCAGTAGGCTAAAATCGTATGACGATTCGACCCATTTCAAAGGGTAGTTTTTGTTGACTATACACTACACAAGAAGCTAAGACCATGACTAATTACACACCACATCGTGAATGAGATCTTTGATATCAAATCTGATAATGATAGGTCAATAAACATGCATTATCATATTATTATATGCTAAATAAAGTATTATTATTAATATTTTTTTTATAAAATTTTAATGACATTTGTAATACGGCTTTGTGTGAAAAATGGTTTTATGAATTTATTTATTAAATAGAAAAATAAATAGTAGTATTACATATCTACAAGTAAGACTTATTTTCATATGTTATAATGGTGAAGTATTTATATTATTGTAGGTTTATAAATTCAGAAAACTTTTTAAATTTTTTCGATTGAAAAAAAAAATATTTTTTTATATCTATTTGCAGACATTGCATAGTATCTTTTTGCTTATATCTATGTTATGTTTGTAAAGGTAATATTTTGATATAAGTATCAGGATATTATCATGGTATTATAGGTTTTTTTTAATACTTTATTGTTAATATGGGAATAAGTCTGGACAAATATCTTGTTCATGTATGTGACATGCTCCAAGAAAATTTGATTGGGAGGGATGTTTTGGTATTGGAATTCGGATTGATTTTTAATTAATGGGGAATGAGTATCCCAGTACTTATACCAAATGTTTTTCCTATTTTGTGAAGGGAGGTTTTGCTGGTTCATCTATTAACCGGACAATGTGGTTAAGTCGCCGGATAGAAAGATCCATAGACTAGGATGCGACCATAAAACCGAACTACTAGAGTTTATTGGATTCACAACCCAATACCCTGGGCTGGTAGGAAAATCGTGACGAAAAGATAATCATGATTCATTAATAGAATTCAATGATCTGAGTTTTATACCGAATCAATCGCAATCAATGAGTATTGGTTTAAACACACATAATACACCACACGATTACGTTTATAGAGGGGGGAAAGGGTATAATACCAACAAATTTGGGAGATAGTTTTCAGTTTTATTGGAATAGGGTCCGAGAATACTACATGTATGTGTATGACAATACATTGCGAATTCTCGAGGGGGCGACTGTAACTAGACGCACTAGCTGAACTAGTTAATTTATAAAACTAGCGTCCCGCCTCGGCGTCGCACGAGTGGTTCAACTACTTTAAGCAGAATCTTTACAAGTTATACATATGAACCTTCCTCTTAAATCGCTCTATCTATTAGGGAAAATCGCATCGGGGTCCGTTGCGTGGTTTTGAGGATCTGGGCATACATTGGGACAGACATACAGACAGCGGAAAGCGACTGGTTTATACTATGATGATCGACACAGCTGATCAGTCTATAATATTTTCATAAACTTAAAATCTTGATTACTAAGTATCAATGTTACATATAATAGAATACATGAAAGTAAATACGTATGCATTCAGTAAATCAATATGTAAATAAAACCAAAAGTGTTCTCACGCCAAATTCCAAACAACAAGCAAAAACTCTAACCAAATCATGTGTCCAAGTGGGCCATTAACCAGAAAAAATGATTGCAGACACCAAAGAGAATAGTTTGTTAAGAGGGTTGTTGTTATGGTAAATTCTAGGTTTGTGGTCTTATAAAATCAGATACGTAATGCTACATACAGTATTTTGTATGTATTAAAAGTGTTTTATATTTGCCTATTAGATATAGACAATAACTATGATTTGTAATTTTTATTATTAACAATTTGATTATGGTTATAATTCGTTTTCTACCATCTGTCGACGCAGCATAGAAACTAAAAATGAAAATTTATAAAGATATCGAAAAGATTTATATATATATATATATATATATATATAAATATATAAATTGTTATTATTGGATTTTGACCCATGTTATTTCGTTGATATGTGTTAAAATAGGATCTTTATTGTAGTTAAAATAAATGAAATGCATGGAATAAAGCATCGGATATTTTTTGGAAAAACATAGATGCAGTTGTTATGAAATACAAGTTATATTTAATAAATCAAATAGAATTATGGAAGGAGGATGGGATGACCGTGACGTCATTATGTGGTGTTTCATATGAATTCCATATTAGCGGGGCGATTTGACCGTTCTAAAAGGAGAAACTGGCTCCATTGATGGAATAATACTCTATTGTTAAGTATCAGAGGTGTGGCACCATCTGTTTGAGAGTGATTGTTCCTTGGTTTCCGATGAGCGTTTTTTGCTTAAACTTTGCTTCTCTTATACGAGTCACATAATATCTTTGCAGAAACTATTCAAGTATGGTGCTCGAGTTATTAAAAAAGCACGTCGAGGAATGCGTTTTCTTAATGTGTTGTATGGTTATAAATACCCCTAAACCAAGCGGGGAAGGGATTTTTCAATTTTTGTTCGTCGGATTGTCACAATCTCTGGCTAATTCGTAGACGTAAAAACAAAGGTGGTTATTTTGACGGATGAAAGTTTGACATGACGTAGCTATTATGCTGCTTTTTGTCAAACTGTTCAATTGTTATTTTTAGTGTCAGTGTTTACCTATTTTTGTGATATTTATTGTGTTTTAGAGCCAGATTTGTGTCAGATCGCATGGTCGATCTACCGGAAACGCCTAACCTTGCGGCTGTTAAACAGGCATTTCCGGGAATCCAGTAGAGTGTTAGGTCCAGGTCGCGAGAGGGGCCTGGCGTCAACCTTTTTACTAACACAGGTGACGAGCATACCTCTTACGTTCTCTTCAAGGTCTGACAGAGGGATGTGAGGGTCTCACGTGTGGACCATTTGGAGTAATCCAGGCTCATTGAAATCTGTTAGTAATTGAAGAAGCGTGGTCTTGTTATATTTATTTATATATTCACATTATATATCTGGATAGGGCGCCTTACTCGTTTGTACCCTTAGCTTCGGCTTACACAGACGGGGGGAGGCAAGAACACAGACACTAGGGTTTGTTTACCTCGGTTTTGTCGGCCGAACGTTTACAGCTTAGATTAGGGTCCCTCATACACATTCCTCCCTGTAAAACTAGTGGTTCGCTTCTAGTTTTACTCATTAGAATAGGTGAAATTGGGGTAGAGTTAGGGTAGAGTCATTATTTGGGTGTTAGGTTCAATTATTTACTTTCACATATGGTTTGATTGCGTACAGTATTAAAAACTTTATAGTGTTAATTGGTTCAAAATACAAAATAAATATCTAGATTCAGTAGCATATGGATGGATTTCTGGGGCTCGTACATTAAATATGATATAAAGGTTTACACATTTTTTATATTGGGTGAGATAGGGGAACAAAGTTATTTGAGGACATACTAAATAATTTTGTTATAGGGAGCTAGTGACAGGCAGAGCAGTTCACTAGTGACAATTGAGCTTTTCTATAACTGGGTAAATAAGGGTATAAAATCATATTTAATAGACGATTGTTTCAGTATTTCATTCATTTAAAGTATATTCAGATGAGTTTCTTGGCGTTTCTTCTCGTCTGAAATTAGGTTACGAAACGCTGGTAAAATAAATATTACATAGTGCATAGGAATACCTATTAAAAATAAAAATAAAATAAAATAGGTATTATCTAGATTAGGGACCCGTCTTCATCCGGGCGTGGCAGTAGATAAAGTAAGTTTGTACGTACTATTTTTACATTACATTAATACAATTATTTTCCTTTAGCTAGCTAGGTTAGCGAATGGATATATATATATAAAAGGAAAATATAAGTTTTAAATTACAAACTAAAAGGACTTACTACTATCCACGGTAACTGGTCACGGTAGGGCCCGGTAGGAGATAAATTCAAAAATACATATTTTACTATTTATTTATCATACAATATAGTCATAAAAGAAACATAGTAGCAATATTTACAAATTCATAGAATATTTAGGGATAGTATTTGAAATCCAAATCTAATCAATCTGCACATAAAAGACGATGGGTACTAAGGTTCACAACGTATTTTTAACATTAGACGATCACATGGCCAAATTTATATATTTTAATTTAATCTTTTTCAAACAATTCTGGTAGTATTATTAAAGTAGTATTAGAGAGGTAAGGGATAGGTACAATATCAACAATAACATGCCTGATAATGTTTAGATAATGCTTAAACAACTTTTTTCTACTCGTCGAGTATAATCTGTGTATTACAACTTTATATGCAACACTACAACCTTACTCTTTTCAACGTTGGATAGTCTATGGCACTTCCGACTCAAGCATAAGAATTTTATCGATACGGTTTAGTCAAGTATAAAAATTTTGAAAATAGAACTTCATACATTTCGATAAAATATTTATTGTTTAAGGAGACTCGATTCAATGCAAATTAGCCTACTTAAACACGCTGCGTCGCATCTGCTTTGTGATTGGTTGGACAACAAAAACATTTTATTTTATGTTTGAGTAGAAACAATTGCTTCATAAGTCAGAAACGCGCATGTGACACCCTTCATATAGCAACATTCATACCCTACGAAAACCGCTTAGCGTTGCTTGTTAGTCTCCATAGGCTACGGTGGCCAAAATCGAGAAAAAAACTGTCTTAAAATTGAATTTAGCAAGGAGCAGGTACCAGGGCCTCATGAGTTACGAGGAGGTGTCGTTGACCAACCCGCCGGGGACGCTAGGCCCGGCGGCCAGGTCGCGTACGAGTATGAAGGTATCGCGGGCTGCGGCAGCTCGCGTATAGCTGTATACTTTTGGTTTGTTTACCTATATGATTCTACTAGTTGAAAGTTTTATTTTTTTGTCTCGTAGAAAAAGTATTGTATACAATAGTGATATAATCAAGCTTTTCAATCTCGTACCTTAACTTAAGCAACTCAGCAAGCTTCGTTGCTTAAACACGGTACTCGACTGAAAAACTCTCTATTATATCACGATTGTATAAAATACTATTAGTTACAAAAACAAAAGTTCTCAGGCCATATCTGAAGAAATATGAAGGGTATACGGAAAGAACATGTCTAAACTCTGATTTGTAATTAGATTCCAAAAAACTAACCTCACTCAGATCCTTTTTCTTTCGTAATAATGGAAAATATGTAAAGAAGTAAACTCAAATTTCCCTTTTGCATACTCTAGCATTTAAAATAAATATGGATGTATCCTTTTAGCTTTGTTTAGTTTCTTAAAACATACGAAAAAGAGAAAAAGTGAGGTTAGTTTTTTGGAATCTAATTACAAATCAGAGTATAGTCACTTCATTTTGAGTAATCGCGGTTTTAAAATTTGGAACCATGTCAAAATATATGGTAATTCCGTGACCAGGTCTTTTTTAGCTAAAAAAAAGTTGTGTTACATGTATAGCAAAAGATATAACTAATAGTTCATTAAGGCTCTACGTTTCGAGATGAAAATCTCATTTTCCGAAAAAAGTGACTAGACATGTTCTTTCCGTGTACCCTTCATATAATGTTAACTCTAACTAGTTAGATTTGAAAGCGCTATAAGTAAATATGTGTTACTCAAACATTTAACAGTTTCTTAAGCATGAATTCGCCTCTGTTCCATTTGTGTTCCACTCCGTTTGCTCCAATGTGTCGACGTGTCCCGGCTGTTGGAACATGGAAGGAACAATTCGTCAGTGGAATGCGGAATTCAGCTGCAGATGTGGAACTTTGACACAGCTTTGCTCAAAGCGATGATATTTTTCTATAGAAAATTATTGTATCAACATATTATTTTAATAAAAAAACTTCCGTCGTTTTCTTCGAGCGTTTTTCGACTTAAAATACGTGAGTGACCCGTTATTAATATGTTTAAACATATTATTAGTTAATCATTTATATTTTTTTAACTATGAAATCTTAGAAGAAAACAAACTAGAATAGAAAAACAGTTTCTGAGCGAAGCTTCATCAAAGGCGAATATTGAAAAATGGCTGGCCGATATATGTATGTATACTTATTGCATTTATGACAACTTTACAACTCAAAAGTTCTTGTGACACTATGGAACATTAAGTATGTTCCAATAGTGAGTAGGTTGCTGTTACTTAAATTTGAGCCCTATGTGTAGCACGCTAAATTTGCCTTTAAAACGAGCATGATGTTTTTTTACGTGAAAATGTTTTTGGTGAGACAAATTTTACTCAATTGCCTAAAACCGATTTTGTAGGTACACATCTTTCGCAAGTCCCAATTTTTGTGTAAGTATGCAGTAACAATAGTTATTTGTTAACAAGGGTGCAAAGTGGAATTGAAACACGAGCAAGCGAAAGGATTCTATAGTTGACCCACGAGCGAAGCGAGTGGTTCTAAAATATAATCCTGAGCGTAGCGAGTGTTTCAACACACGAGAAGTAAAATACATTTACACCCGTGTGTAACGCAAAACTTTTCACCTCACTATAGCGAGGAAAGTGCAACATCCACAGGCGTTAGATCATCTTCATCACCGGAATCACTATTTTTTTTACGATATTATAACAAAAAATGGAAATTCTGTATTTTTACGTGAGAAGTTTTTAAGTAAAAATTTTGTTGACAATGATGTTGACATTTCGGACGTATGAAATGTCAATGATGCGTTTTGAAATGGCATCGACTCAACTTGTGCGTTCAGAATTATATTTAACATCATTATTAAAAAACAAACGTTTCTTATGGAATTTTAAGGTTTATGACATAAAATCATTAAATAAAGCTAAATTTGGTATTCTCAAACCATTTGTTTAATGATAATTAATATCGAACGAACCATTATTATGAGCGTTTTACGTTTTGTTATCTGTCAAGCTACTTAAACACGCTCCATCCAAAATCAAATTACTTTCCCCACTAGTGGATAAAATGCGTTTTTCCCCGCTTGTTGAGGGGAAAAATATTTTGTTACTGTCATACAACATTTCTTTCAATGCAACATACAAAGTCTTGTCAAAGCAAACGCCACAAACATAAAGAACCTCAAGGTCATCATTCTTGCTAAAAACTAGCATCGCTCTTCGCAGCCGGACCGGTCCGTAATATCCGGTCCGGGACGAGTCGCGGCCGTCCGGAAATTTCATCAAATCTGCCAGACCCGGTGGCCCTTTCGCCATGTTTGTATTAAATTGATATTAGCGATAAACTACAAGTATGTGATGGGATGATTTTGCTGTCACGCGGTACCTATTTTGGGTCTCGAAGTCATAAATTGTGAATGAGTTGTCAAGCGATTTGTTATGACCAGGTTTTATAGGAATACTACATAGTAGGAAGGTGTTGGGTATTTCTACAGGAAATACGCGAACACAGTTTTGTGTTTGACCCATCAATACTTAACGTAGGTTAATACACACTAGGATACATGTGTTCCTTGTATAATAAAGTCAATTGTTTAATGCGCGGTCAGATCAACGATGTCTGAAGATGGACTACTCTTTGTAAATCTACTTTGTTAGTCTTCTTCGTTGGTTGTAAGTAGAATTATTATTCACAACGACGGGACTTAATCGCGTAAAATAAGTTTTAAATTTACCTCCGACGTTTCGAGGACCTGGAAGATGTTGATGTCAACTTGAGCCAGTCTTCTCCGAGACCACGGGGACGACGCCGTCCTCGAAACGTCGGAGGTAAATTTAAAACTTATTTTACGCGATAAAAGTCTCGACGTTGTGAATAATAATGAGTAAAAATCGTGAAAGTTTAAATCAGTGTAAGTAGAATTAATTACATTACACGTACAAGTACTTAATATACATTGTTTTTACCTTCTAATAAACCGCTTTAAGTTAAGGAAAATACTAAGTTGTCATTTTTAATTAACGAACAAAATTAACACGAGATAATTTATACAAGCTAAGGATTTTCAACTCTAACGTTAAGTCGGTCCTCCTGTATGGATGCGAGACATAACCAGTCAAACAAAACATAACCAGTAGACTCCAGGTGTTTGTAAACAAGTTTGCGGCGAATCGTGGGAGTATACTGGCCACGGACCATCTCCAATATTAAATTATGGGAATTGACCGGACAAAACCCTTTAGCTAAGGAGATACTTCTGCGGAAATGGCGCTGGATAGGACATGTTTTACGAAGGCCAAACAACCTCCTATCGAAGCAAGAACTGACTTGGAAAATTCCCGGAAAAAGGGGGCAAGGTCGCCCACGTACCACCTGGAGGCGCACAGTGGAAAAGGAGGCTGCACCAGTTAGCCTCGGCTGGGCGGAGCTGGAAGAGGACGCGCTGGCCCGCGAAAAATGGAAACCCCTTCTGAGAGCCCTATGTCCCTGATGAGGGATAACAGGATACCATCATCACCATTTATATATGCATAGAAGATAGAGTAATAGAGGACGTCAGGATAGGATAAGGTCGCTTATTTTTTTTTTATGTGATCGTCAGCAAACGAGCAGACGAGCCGCCTGATGGGAAGCAGTCATCGTCGCCCATGGACGTAAGCAACATCACAGGAGCCACTTAAGAATTGCCGACCCTTGAGAACCCTAAATACCAGCTTCTTGAAGAATCCCATGTCGTAGCACAAAAGAAATACCTCAGGAGGCAACTCATTCCACATTCTGCACGTTCTGGGAAGAAACGAGCGGGATGCCCGCTTATTCATGTTTTCAATCAATCAATCAATAAAACATTTGATTGATTGATTGATTGTTTTACTATATAGCAGGCGTGTCTCACTCCGCGATTTCGTCGCGTCGCTACAAGTACCTGCGGCCGCCTCAATTTTGAGGTTTTGCCATAGTAATTGCCGCACTCCGCTGGAACGGACGCCTGCACGTGCGCCGCCTTGCGCGTAGTAGTAGCGTTTTGTTAGGAAGTGAATCTTCTGTACCTATTTCGTGCCTAGTACTATTATATATTTTGTGTATATGGCTTAATTTACACTTACAAAAACAACAAAATTCAAAAACAAACGAAAGCTAAACAATTTTAATTAAACAAAAGCACTTCCATAATCCAAAAAGCAGTTGCAAGCGCAATTACTTACCCTATTCCACCACAAAAAGAAAATGCTTTGTTTCTCAGTAGATAGGAAGTTTCTTTTAAAGTGGCTCAACGAGCGCGGGACGTAAAAAATGGCAACCAATTTCACTGGCGGCCGCGGATTGTCATGAATATTAACCATTTTGCGCCCGCACAAAGAGTGAGACTGTAGATGGGTCAGCAAAGGTGACGTTTTCAACCAAAAGGTACCACATTGTCGATTGTCGATAAGGTTGATTTCTAATTGAAGCTATATAGAAATAGCGCCTTGCTGACAAGCGACACTAAGTACCCTTTTGATTGAAAATGGCACAAAGTATGATGTTCAAGAAAACAAATAGGTATTTGTAACTTTTCGCAAATTCTTCTTTAATCTCTAGATCTCTTGTTCTGATAACATATTATGATAATTAGCCATTTATCTAGATTTGTCTTTCAATATCAACTCAATGGACCGGACCACAAAACGTATCAATCGCTATAATATTATGTTATACTCGTTGGATATCTAAGGAACAGTAGAAATAGTGTTAGTAGGAACTTTGAGTCTTTTGAGTTTAAATTTGAAGAATTCTACACGTTTTGACGAAACTTAACGCTTGAGAAACTTCCGAGTCTTTTAAGTCCCGAGTTCAGCATCATCATAATTTAAGAGCATGGCTCTTGTCGGTGGAGTATGCGCCAGTTTTCTCGGTCCACGGCCAGGCTCTTTAGGTCCCTGTAAGACACGACATTTGCTTTAGCTTTCAGTTGTTGTGTGTAGCTTGTTCGTGGTTTTCCGCGGCCTCTTCTCGCTTCTATCTTGCCTTCTAATATAGTGTTAAAGAAAGTGTCGTGTCTTATCAAGTGACCTATCATTCTGCCTCGTCTATTTTCTATGGTTCTCAGCAGGTTTCTCTTCTCTCCCACAATTCGCAGCACTTCCTCGTTCGTTTTTTTCGCCGTCCAACTTAAGTCCCGACTTGAGTCCCTCATTTAGTCTTTTTTAAGTGAAACTCAAAAAGACTAGTCTCCGAATAAAGACTCCGTCAACAATTTTATAGGTTGTATCTAAATAACAGTAGAGAAAATTGGCATTATTGTATGATTTGTGTAGGTATACACATAAATTTTACATGAATATGAATTTTACATTTAGATTTTTTTTTGTAAATTAATTAAGTGTCCTAAAAAGGAGTCAAGTCTCTACAAACCTTCAAACGTTGTTACAGACCTTCGCCTTAATTGTAAGTCTGAAAAACAGGGTCGAGTTATAACCCTTTTCCAGGCATAGGTAGTCCAATTGATCGAGCACATAATACGCGCCCATAGAATTTCAACTTTAGCATTCTGATTCAAGGTTCAAATTAGATTGCACTTTCGGGATATGTGACTAATTGGAATATACTTATTCGTAATTTTTGGGAACACCTTGTAGATTGGTTCGGCCTTAAAAAGGGTTAAAGCAGAAGGCTCACGTCTTAAGAACGCTCTTGGAACGCTCCGCCCAACCCAATGAGGGCTACCGCGTTTAATTTCGCCACTAGGGGCGCTAATGTAGATGGAGGTCTTTCAAAATGTGAAATGCATAGAAGTTTGGGGGGTTTAAAGCTTTTTTATCGGAAATTTTCACTTTTCCTTATTCATAATTGTGGTAAATCTTTGTCCATCTTTGATTAATCATGGTAAACAATAGATATAGCTCAATAAATTGTAAAAGTGCCAATTAATATATATGCAAAATTAAACAGGTTGAAAAATGACACATTTCGATGTTAAAATACCTTTGTGTATAATAATAGAACGTATTGATTATATAAAAATAAGCATAGAAGAATTTTGAGATCTGTTTTTCTGGACCTACATCTACAGTGGCGCCAATTGGTGAGCACAGAAACGGTAGCCCTCATTGAACATTATCCTACAATATCTGTCTCGTCTGCCTCCTTAATCTTTGCGCCAGCAACAGTAACGATCCTTCTGGGTCGTATTTCAGCAGCACCGCCGCGTTACAGATTACTCCCAATTTTCTTCGCCGCTACATTGAAAACACCTCAATTGCTATTGACGACAGGGGACTGTCTTTGACTTGAGTGTGTGGTTCTTCTTCTTCTTCGTCTTTGCCTTTATCCCATTATTTGGGGTCGGCTCTCCTCGTTCTCATGCGCCAGGACCGTCTGTCCTGGATTGTCTGTGGATTTAATTGGGCTCGTTCTAAATCCTTTGACACGGTGGACCCACCAAGTAGCAGGCCGGCGCCCTGGTCCTCTTTTGGTTTCCTGAAGGGCTAGTGCCTTTTTCACAACATGGTCATCGCTACGCCTCATAATATGTCCATACCACCTCAGCCTCTGTTCGGACTTGAGTGTGTAGTTCATATATCTGATTCAAAATGGCCTCCAAGAAAAATTGGTGAGTTATAAAATACTCAAAGCGAAAGAGGTTTAACACATAGTGTTTGAGTGAAAAGATTCATGCACCCCTGAATTAGATATGGGATAAAATGTCATCAGTTTGATATCTTGTGATTCCGATATTATTTTGTGAAAATTACTTCCTTGAGAACTTTAATCATAAAGATTGAAGGAATCATTAATCAGCAAAAATTGAAATTTGATTGAAATTTGGATACATGCACAAATTATTATTTTGTAAGTTTTTCATGACCGAGGAACTCCCACACCGAGAGAAAAGTTTACTATGGTAGTTATGAAGTAGTTGTATCGATCATGTTTAAAAATCTCCCGAGTCACTACTATATTTGTAGAATAGCAGCAAGATTTTGGAAACAAACAGCAAATAATGTTCTGCACAATTAATGGACATTTCTAGTTTTTTGCCAGTAACTGCACAAGTTATGGAAGAATAACATATTCATTTTTCTCTCGATAATTAAATCAATTTCCAGCATAAAAAATTTAAAAAGTATGCGGTATTTCCAGGTATTCACAGAGGCCAATTCGAACTTTATTTAAGATGTCAATAATATATCATTTTGTTATCGTTCGCCCGACCGTCTCGCTCGCACCAAAATATATTTTAACTAGTACGAGCGAAACGCACACGCAAATGAAAAAAATGACATCTTTAATAACAAAGTTCGAATTACCCTCAAGGTATATTAGGAAAGTATACCTTATGGCTTATGGCATTGCGTTAAGGTTCGATAGTTCAATGCATTAAGTGTCTGTCTTTATATGAAAAACGATAGCTGTCAAATTTTTATATCTATTCACAAAAGGTTTAGAATACTGGATGCTGTGTCAGATATAAATAGACCCTTGAAGTCTTACAACTATCTATTATGCTTGATCTGAATCTTACTGGTTAGTAAGGACCGTCCACTTAGTTATACTTTGAATAGCCGCCCGGACAAATTATAAAGCTAATTTCGAATTTTAAATTTTGACAATTCACGAGAAGAGTAACGTAACGTCAAACGATATGTTTGTCCCTTTTCAACGATCCTGTCATCCGATGCTTTTAGTAGCGGGAGCTGTGAGAGTGAAAAGACGCAAATGTCAGCAATTCTTACCGCTTGGTATTTGTCAGCGAGCGCATCGCGACATGAAACCAGAATGAACCTGGCCCTCGATTACGTATAATTGTAAGGAAACTTGGGATCAAGTTATATTAGTCTAAGGTCTAACAGTTGAGAATAAGACGTGCTCTGAATATACAGTGTGGAAAATTTTTATGGGCCCTGAAGGGAAAGTGCCTTAAAACCTTAAGTTAGCTCATTTTATTTTTAAGAAGAAACAAAACTGCATTCAAAGGTTTTTTGAAATTCGCTTGTCTCGCCTGGGAATCGAACCGACTAAAAATTCCAAACAATAAACACTCCCTATTTTATTCTACTATTCGATACAGTTAATGTTAATGATAGCATTTCTTCAAGAAACATTAGGACTTACACTCGTCTGTCGTACAAAATTTCCATAAAATCGAATATTTAGTACTCAAGAATATTTTTAGACAAGCAAAATTGAAAAAAAAAATTAGAAACCTTTGAATGCAGTTTAGTTTCTTTTTAAAAATAAAAGAATGTCTCCTTTAAGTAAAATGAGCTAACTTAAGTAAGGTTTTCAGAGAATTTCCCTCTAGGGCCCATTAATTTGATTATTAAATTATAGTGGTAAGTAAGCGCATTGAGTATGCACTTTTGTCTCAGGCGATGCCGCTTGGCACGATTGATTGTTCCTTAGGGCAAATAAAACTGATTCAGCCCGGTAGCCACGAGATCGTAACGCCCCCCAAAAGGGGGGTGAAAGGGTCGGCTCCCCAAGTCCAATCTATGCTATATTTCTTCCTGTTCTTAGATACTAGGGCAACTTATATATCATTTTCGTATAATTTAGGAACGAGGAATTCATTTTTTAAAATAATTATTAGACCTTTCCATACAAAAAAATGAGTTGTTTACAAAAATTTTAAATGTTATGTAATTTTTTGTGACAATTTTCCCTGTTACAATTACAGTGTGGCGATTTGCACTGAATAAAAAAATTGACAATGTAGCCCATTTATTATTCATTCTGGAAAATATCACTTTAAAGGAATAGCTGCCGAAACGCCTGTCAAAAAAGAGGCGTTTTTTCTTACTAAGCGGCGTTTTAAGTTTCTAAAGTTTTTATTCCTTACTTGTTGTTTTTATTCCTCACTTGTTGTTTTTTTTTTCGCAACTGTGTTAAAAAACGTCGTTCGATACACGTGCGGAAATGTCATTCTTCACTCGTCCCGAGTCTTGCCAAGATACCTATCTCGGTACTCGTGAAGTAATGACATACTTTCCGCACTAGCATCGAAATGTACTATTTATTTCATTTGGGCACCAAGAAGTATGTTGGTAGTAAACCTTTTAGTGCGAGTAAAATAGTATGTAATAATGATTTAATATAATATTGTTAATTTACTAAAGTTTCATTATTGCGTCATTTCATCTCATAACCCTACTACCCATTGAATTGAATGACCTGTTTTACGTTTTCTGCAGCAATGCAGTCGACTGCAGCAATATTGAAGCGCGACATTGCTGTCGACTGCTACGGCAGTAGACGTAAATGTCAAAATCAAATTTCATGTCTGGATTTTGACGTTCATTTAAAATAAATAATCAAAGGGGATCATCGATTTTGGGCCCGGAGGACAAACCATCGCGTATATTATGGTACACTACACAGAAGGTTACAGTAATTATAAACGCATTTGATTACGGAAAAAGATATAATATTGGGTGTAAATGAAACGGGAATGTATTATACAATAAAATAAATTATATCTATTATTAATTTCCGTAAATCACACCATCATCTTTATTAGCATAGCATAGCTTAACGCTCAATTTCGCACAAACCGTGAGGTTTTCACTAAGGAGTTTAAAATTCTCTTTGCACTAAACTTTATGGTTGGTAGAAAAGTCTGTATTCTAATTTGGCACTAACTGCCACTGTCTGTCATTGCTATGTCATAGCCTCATAGCTGACATACGTGAGATATATGCCGCAATGTATGCATTGCGCGTTTTATCGGAGCTTTGCCTGAGGTGTGTTAAGTAAGCGCGCAATCAAAATTAAACATGCGTAAACAATCGTTACGCGTACCGATGAAACTGGGTAAGTTAGTCATGGGAGAATTAACGGTCGACCGCATCGCGAACTTTCGGCAGTTCAAGCGGACCGATCGTCTACCGCGAACATTGAAGTGAGACGGAGATATGGAAGTCGATCAAACGTTCTCTACAGTGAATCAGTACCCGTCAGTTAGTGTCTGCGTGGGTAATTTAAATAGCTTGGACGTCGTAATAATTATGGTTGTATTCCATACAATATTACATATACGTGAGAATTTTATTGTTATTACACTAACATGAGTAAGAGATTTATGAAGGTGAAACAAAAGTCGAGTGTCCATTTTCTATAAGCAACAAAAAAAATTCGAAACAAAAATGGTTAATAGTAATTAAACGGATTCATTTACGTTAGAGATTTTTTTGTAGAATATATTAAATACAAAGAGCTTAATTAACATGTAATTTTTATGTACACATTAGTTGTTATTTTTATGTAAAAAAATTTTTTAATAAAGAAAGTTATTGGGGGCAGGTTTCTGTGTCAAGCTAGAAGAAAATATAAATACTTAATGAGTATATGCTTGAGAACAGCATATTAGAAAATCTCTAGTCTGGGGATTGATGTTTTGGTTTATTTTTCTATTTTAGTAATAATTTGGATTTATAAAAAAAAATTGACTTATTTTGTGGAGATTTTTTTCAAAATATATTATTTGTAACATAGGTAATCACATCTCAAAAAATCTCTAATGTGAGAATTAATGTAGATTTCTCATACATTTTGAACTGTGCTGACCGGCCTACACGGCTCATGGGAGTCTGGGGTCCGCTTGGCAACTAATCAACTAATCCCAAGAATTGGCGTAGGCACTACACTAGTTTTTACGAAAGCGACTGCCATCTGACCTACCAACCCAGAGGGGGGAAACTAGGCCTTGTTGGGATTAGTCCGGTTTCCTCCCGATGTTTTCTTTCACCGAAAAGCGCGGTAAATCCCAAATGATATTTCGTACATAAGTTCCGAAAACCTCATTGGTACGAGCCGGGGGTCTGAACTCGCGACCTCCGGATTGCAAGTCGCACTCTTACCAGCGCTTTATTGAGGAAGGTGCTGTTTAAGGAAATCGAGTTTGAAATGTTCTAAATAAATTCAAATTCCGCCTTGGTCGCTCTTACTACTTATATGTATAGGTACATATACACACGTACACGCATATGCATATACGTGCACACGCACAGCATACATACACGCGCATGCACACGCGTGCATGGTCGTACATTGACTACAACTTTAATACAAAATTAAAATTTTTACAATGCGCCCAGCAGTGATTCGTATATACCTAGGCTGCCGATGATGATGAAAAAACAAGGAAAGGATGTCCGTGGGAATATATAATTATAATGCCATGAATCCATGATGTTAATTCAATGTAACAAAATAAGGCCATACTGATTTCCAAGTTAAATTATTATACATTTGGGTATATATAGCTTTGGCATCTGCAAAGACCTCCAACATGCGTTATTGAGTCAAAACAAACCCAAATCACTTAGCATCAGACCTAATCAAGGAAACCCAACACGGCCGATAAATCGTATCCTCCCGTTAATTTTTAATTCGCCCGTACGTCCGCCCGCCGCGGCGGCCGAAGCGAGACTGATGTCTTGCGGCCCGCGACCGGACCGCGGCGCTTAGTTAAGCCGCCTACCCTCATTTATCAATGACCTTTAAAGCAGTAAAGTTTTAGCCTGATCATGCAGTGCGGGCGGGACAAGTCAAGTGTTTTGAGGTTTAGGGCTTTTGATCTAAGATGTTTAATGAAACTGTACGAAGCGTTTTATAAATCGTAGGTATTTCGACTAAGTTACAATGAGAGGTTTCAACGTGTAAATAGCCTAAGGAGCACGCTACAGTGCATACACTGTTCTCTTAACAACTCAAACTTACACACATAAAACTTAAGGAGTGCCAAGGCTCCAAAACCACATGTACTAATCAAAGCCATCCCCACTAACTACCCCCACTTTGCATTTCTCACCCGCGGGGATCGTGATGTCTTGTCGTCAGATTATCATTTTATGGCCACGTTTATGGCCCCGATGATTCTGGCTGCGAGATTGTTTCGTGAAAAATGTTTGGTTTTATGCGAGTGTAAACATGAACTCACGGTATATTTTAAATTCAGTGTCGCAAAAAGACCCTCTCTGTTTACTTAATAATTCTGAATATCACTAGTTTTGGACACTTGGAGACCTTATACATCTCTAAATTTAAACTTTATTTTTATTTTTGTTATTGTCTTCGGTTACCGCGATAGTTACTCATGAAATAAAACTATGAAAACGGATTATATCGCGTATATTTGCGTATTTTTTTTTTATCGCGTATATAAAAATACGTATATATATATATATATATATATATATATATATATATATATATATATGTATATATATATCTTTACTTGAAAAATAATTATAGTGTATAACTAGCCTTATGAACTGATTTTGCATGTACAACCAGCCTTAAAGTTTGTAGTCTATGATTGTTCATTATTTTAGTATGTGGGTATTTTTGCACTTTGTAATTTTTCCTCAGTCACCCGTTGACCACGAACGCTGTAAAGAGTTCGAAACGTCGGGATGTATTATAAATTCAATATACGCGATATAATCCGTTTTCATAGTTTTATTTTATTTTTGTTTTTAATTTGATTGTACATTGAATTTAGGCTAGTAATTACGAGTATGTGTAGTTATACCGTTTTTATGTAACATACAAGCACAAAATGTTGTGTCTCACAGCTACATGTTATTATTATTAATATAGCCCGGTAGCTTGTACATGTCATGCTCGCTTACGTCAAGTCTTTGCTTACGGTGGCGTCGTTGATGGGGTCGCCACTTTCCCGAATGAAGACTGAGGGAGGTGATGACTGAGATACACGGGTGCTGTTTGAGGAGACTGGTCTATTTAAGCTAACACGAGCCATAATATTTAGTAACTTTATTTTTAAGTATACATTGAGACGTCTCGGTCCTTGTGTGTTTTTGTTTCTTCTTGGGGACTCAATACAATGATCATTTGAATAACTGTATAATCTTTTAGTTCTGACACTTACACCTCTAAATAATTTTAGATTTTGTTTTTTTGTCTGTTTCTGTTTTTTAAATATTATTATCATTCTTTTTGTAATTCGACATTAAGAGACTTTATACACCTCTAAGTAATTTTAATATTTTAGTTTGAATTGATAGTTGCAGTTGATGTATTTTATAATTTTTTTTGTGTTTTTTTTAGCTTGTTCATATTTAAATTCCACGTTGACGTGTAAAAGTGCCCTTGTGGCCTATTTGCTGAATAAATGTTGAAGTTTGAAGTTTGACTAGCAAAATACTAAAGGGGCCCACTGACTATCAGTCCGCCGGACGATATCGGTCTGTCAGTTAGAACAAAAATTTGACAGCTCCGAACAACTGACAGGCCGATATCGTCCGGCGGACTGATAGTCTGTGGGCCCCTTAAAAGGCGGCATCGTCATTTATCGGTGCTCGCATCACTACGATAACCGGAATGTCACATCACTAGGAGCGTCCTCCATCTTGGAGATCGATTTCTGGGCGTTGTATCGCGCCACGTACTATCCAAGACTAAACAAACTCTCATATTTTGTGATTCCGTAATAAATATTTGTTTAAATGGTGCTCTGGTGTTTTTACTCATACAATACCTTAAATATCCTTTTTCTATTTACTCTTTCCTGAATATCACTAGCTGACCAAAATAACCAGTAACCATCCCCTGCTGACATCCCAAATTCCCGCCTACAGTAAACACTTCCATTTATCAACGCCAGCGGCCGCAACAGAAGACGCATAAGTAAAAAATCCATGATTTCTCAAAGGGATGTTTGCTGGCGCGGGCGCGCACGAGTTAACTTTTTGACCGGGATACCTTTACCGACGTGATGGGAATGTAGCGGCGTAAGGGATGGGATGTGGAGGAATGAGCCCGCTATATGCTTTGCTGCTTTGTATTTCAATTACATAATTTCAAGTTTACTTGAACTTGACTTCAATTGGGACTTAATCCCTCATTATAATATGAGATGCCTGGCATGCGCAACTCTTGCGTAAAATATTTGACGTCAAGCCAGCACCATGTCGGGGACCCTTTTCTTATGCATTCGGTTCAGCAACTTTTTGAGCAATGTCGGTGACATCCATAGAAGGTTATTCTCATGAGACCCATCGTGAGATTTGTGAGCGACCTGCCAGGTTAAAAACCACATCAATTCGCAGTTATAATGAGATGTAGTCATGTTAACTTAGATTTAGGCTAATATTGTCTTCGGTTACCGCGATAGTTACTCATGAAATAAAACTATGAAAACGGATTATATCGCGTATATTGGAACATTGCCTTACATCTGGCTACTTGCTATGGAATGGTGAATTCTATCTTCAAGTCGACGGCGTGGCCATGGGGTCTCCGGTGTCTCCAGTAGTCGCTGACATCTTTATGGAGGACTTCGAGGAGAGGGCACTCTCATTGGCTCCTGTGCGACCGAAGATATTTAAAAGATACGTAGATGACACTTTTACTATACTTCCAAAAAGTAGTGTTTCAACTTTCTTGGATCACCTAAATTCCATCCATAGCAAAATAAAATTTACTATGGAGTTGGAAAAAGACTGTTCTCTCCCCTTCTTAGATGTATTGGTAAAAAGAAATCCTGATAACACCCTAGGTCGCACTGTGTATAGGAAACCTACTCATACTGATAGGTACTTAAATGGCAAATCGCATCACCATCCCAGTCAACTTGTTACAGTAGGCAAATCTTTGTTTCAGAGAGCCCAGAGGATATGTGATGACCAGCATCTGGCCGCGGAGCTCCAGCATGCCAGGCGCGCGCTCCAGGCAAACGAGCTCAGGATACCGCGGGTCAACCAGAGGTCCCACATTAAGATCCCCACAGTCGAGCGCAGGCCTGCCATTCTGCCTTTTGTCAGGGGGGTCACGGACAGGATCAGCCACATCTTGAAGCGTGCTTCTATAAAAACATATTTCAAGCCAATGAAGAAGATGTCACAATTCCTGAGGCCTGTAAAATGCAATACCCCTCTACAGACTGCAGGAGTGTACAGGCTGGACTGTGAGTGTGGCCTATCATATGTCGGGCAGACGAAACGGAGCATTTCCACTCGGGTGAAGGAACACATAGCTGATGTCAAGCACCGTCGACCTAGGTCTGCTGTCTGTGAGCATGTCATGGATAAAGCCAATCACTCAATCAAGTTTGATAAGCCTCTGGTTCTTGCCAAGGAGAAGCGTTACATACCCAGAATGCTGCGCGAGGCCATTGAGATTAAGAAATATCCAAACTTTAATAGGGAAGATGGCTTTTCTCTACCACCAGCTTGGGATCCTGTAGTCCACCTGATAAAGGAGCAAGCGAGACATAGACTGTGAGACCGTAGTGTTGGATGATGCTGGACATTCTGATGTTTTGAAAAGATGTGTCCCGCCGAGTTTGTTGCCGGTCCCATATTGGGATACCCTTCTTACAATTTAGGAGGGAATTAAATCTTCTCGGGTCCGTGGTGTAGGGTTGGAGCCGGCATAGTTTATTTTTATCGCGTATATATATATCTTTACTTGAAAAATAATTATAGTGTATAACTAGCCTTATGAACCGATTTTGCATGTACAACCAGCCTTAAAGTTTGTAGTCTATGATTGTTCATTATTTTAGTATGTGGGTATTTTTGCATTTTGTAATTTTTCCTCAGTCACCCGTTGACCACGAACGCTGTAAAGAGTTCGAAACGTCGGGATGTATTATAAATTCAATATACGCGATATAATCCGTTTTCATAGTTTTATTTCATTAGATTTAGGCTGTTAGATATGTAAATCTAGATCAAGATTCTGCTACTAGGTACAATTACTATCGGAGACATTGGCGGTGAACCAGTTCAGAAAATTTTACCTCAATCCTTACGAGTGAGCTAATGTCCGTCTCCCATAGAGATAACCAATTACAATGAATTTAGGATTTTTAACTTAATATTAAAAGGGTAAAAGCAGGTAATGAGACAAACAATAGGTAGTAAGGACAGTTTATTAGTTGTTGTTGCTAAGCTTTGCCTCCCCATAAAAATAACTAATGATTTTATAACGTTTTGAATTGGATTCCATATCTTAGTTTGCAAATGCCGGACGTCACAAAGACAATGCTTGGCAATAAACTTTACCTGAGCTAACCTTTTTTTTCAACACCTACATTTATAAAAGCCATTATTGGTCATCATTTTTATGCTATCGCCTGACCGCCTGCAAGACGTTTAAACGATTTTTGCCCTTAAGGTGGTTCACCGCGAATGTCCCCGATTGTACCTGCATATTACGCACTACATAAACTACTATACAGGTTGAATACCATGGATCTGAACCCATATAATTAGGGCCTTTTAAACGGGCCTCACGGTAAAGCCGCCGAAGCCGTGAAGCCGCGAGGTCCTATTTAAAAGGCCCTAATTCACAAGCTTTCCTGGGTGTCATGCTTCAAAACTTGTATCACCGAATTAGGCATGTCACCAAATAATGCGAGTTTACCCTAACACAAAGGGTACTTGTACCCTACCAAAAGCTTCTACTTTAAACCAATTTGCAATAATCGAAATTAAACTATCGTGAGACACCCGACGACTCCCAAAGAGTCCGAAACATGTCGCCGTCACTAAAAATAATAGTGAGTGAAACCGTAGTGATCTATATTTTAAATCAATTTCCTATTCATGTTTTTGCGCCACACCCACACCGCTGCCACCCGTCATAACTACGGCTCTGATGTTTTTTCGCCCCGATGATTTTGGGCGAGATCTCTTGTTGATCTGAGCTCGCGAATTTTTGGTGAATACGTGCCCGCGTTGCCAATTCCCGGTTTTGTTATAACTCGGGTTACGTAGGTTCGCCCCGTCAAGCTTTGATCATCAGCCTATTTACTTACCTTGTATTTGGTCTGGAAATTCTTGAAAAAGAGTTTATATCCTTTTGTATGACACATAATACTTTTTTGCGCGAGTTTTGGAGCGTTTCTTGAATTTGAATGTGCAAGGGACCTTTTAAGGTACCTAAGAGTTTATTTCCGTTTCGGAAGTAAATTCATAAATTGTGAATGATGAGTAAGAAGTTACCTAAACCTAACTTCATAATATAGCTTTATAGGTATTTCATGCATTGAGCCAGCAAGAGAAAAAACTGTAGCCCAATCTAAGCGTTTTATCACCAAAATCAATTTTTTTTTGATAGTAATAATAAATAAATACTCATACTCATTCATTTATAACATAGAGTAACTTATACTAGAGCGGTACTGTCATAGTAAATTTTGTAACCCCAGTAAATTTACTGCCATCTGTCGACACACTTTAAAACTAAAAATGAAGATTTATAAAAATACGATAGAATGTATTTAAATATAGATAAATGATTTTTTTTATTGGCATTAATTATTTTTTATGATTTTGACCCATGTTCTTTCACTGATATGCGTTAAAATTGTTAAATAACAAACGAAACCGTCAACGCCATCTATACGACTGTAGGCCAAAACTAGTAGCGCCCTCTGAGCGAGAATCAAATTTTCTTGATTTTCGAGGCACGTTTTTTCCTTAGACTGTATCCATCTATTATGGAGTTATCTTTGATTTATAATAATATGATATATTATACGTCACAATTTAATTTATATAATATATTCAATTCAATAAAATAATCATTAATTAAAGTAAAATAAAACAATACTTATAAAAATAATCAACACATTTCAAATATCCAATAATTATTAAAAATACAAAATATAAAATTAAATTAAGATTAAATCATAATAACAAAAACTCTTTATTTACATACAAGATATATGGTGGTACTACATAAACGAAATTAATAACTAGCTTAAATCTAAAATAGACCCTTGAGGCATTGTACCAAGGATGCTGGCGGCATTTCCTCGCTGTATCGCAATGCTGATACGTTGTGCGAGGACGCCGTCAGCTCTTCGATCACCAGTTACGTCAACCAGACGCTTCGCGATTTCTGCAAACAACTTGTGCGCGCTGGGACCCCATGGACCTAGAGTTTCAACTCCAAATGGAACGAAATTATACTAATAATCATAATTATTATATTCTGACATGTTATAAAAATCATTTGTAGTTATGTAAATAATTTATTTTAAATACAGTAAAATACCCTAATAAATATGATATGGCAAAACCTGCTCAATTTATAAAATGCGTACATTTAAGTACCTATTACCCCATCCTTAACGCTTAGTCTGATATAAACTATGTCACATTTTAACAAAAATAAAATATTTATAATTTTGTAATATTAAAAAAAAATGTAAAAAAATATTTATTACAACCAACCCTACATTACCTAAACCTGAACAGAAGCTAACCCTTCACACGCTAAAACTAAACTATAACTAAACACTGAACACAACCCGCAAGGTTTGAACAGCGCACATTTGGCATAAATTACAAATAGTGTCTCTAGTGAGAAAAGAGCCTAACTAAAATGTATACCACCAAAAACGGTGTGCAAAATGCTGCCAAGTCTCTAAAATCTCTAAATTGTCTCTTCTGACAGTTTGACAACTGTGAACTGTGAACCCCATGTGCTCCAGGGCAACGTCACAGTCATACTAAAAATCCTAAGTTGTACTTTGTGATTAAAAAGCTTCTTCTATTCAACAAATTCATTTTAAGGAAAAAAATCATTATTGGCAAAATATTTATTCAGTATTGAATTCTGCGTACCAATAAATAATTCGCATAACCAAACGTTTAACTCGATATGTTGGTCCACCTTGTTGACCTGTAGGGCTAAGATGGTCGGTTTTTTATCTTCTGTCATCATGCCTGTCACATTCTAACAAGTATGTAAGTGCGAAAGTGACGCATGACATGACAAGTGATAAAAATGCGACCATGATACCGCCGCTGTACTGTCTACTTCCAGACTGTGTAGCTGAGTGCAGTATCTTTTTCCTAAAATTTAGCACTCTTTTTATCCAGATCGAAGTTTAATGTGATGCTTTAAAAAACCATGAGGCTTACTCTGATAGGGTATTTGACTGTATTTAAAATGAATTATTTTACAGCATGCACGATTCATGCAGCATGAAATAAAGCACCAGAAGATTAATATAGTACATTTTACAACTAGTGTGAAAAGACATTTCACACGTGTTGTAAACGACGTTTTTTAATACAATTGCGAAAAAATAATAAATTAATATATCATTAGTAGAATCATACCACCAAACCAAACCAAAACCAAAAGTACCTATACAGCTAAGATACGCGAGCTGCCGCAGCCCGCGATACCTTCATACTCGTGCGCGCCCCGGCCGCGGCCGCCGCGGGCCCGGCGCGGGTTGGTCAACGACACCTCCTCATAACTCATGAGGCCCTGGTACCTGCTCCGCGCTAAATTCAATTTTAACTGCGTTTCGAAAGTATAGTTTGGAACTAAAAAGTAAAAAGCACTAGTTCGAGAAATTGAGCTTCTCGCACGCTACGCAGCCACAAAAAGTACCACTTTTTGAGCAACTGTATTAAAAATTATTTTTACACACAATTTATATTTGATTGTGACGTCACATGTTAGTGTTTCATATAGATTCCATGGTAGCAACATCGTGCATCGTTTTGACAGTTTGAAAAAAGAAACTGATTTGACTAGTAGTCAAATACCCTATTGTAATAAATAACTGGTTAAAAATTTGAACTGTATTTGTTTTTGACATGATCTGTCAGCTGAAAACAGTATCATATCTGGTTGAATATTACAATCAGAATAGGGGATGACTCACACTAAAACGGTACGGGTCCGGGGCAAGACGCCCGACACTTCGTTTTCTATGACGGGCGACGGCGAAGAGTCAGAAGTCTGGACTCGGACTCGGACCGTTCTAACGAGAGTCATCCATTAGTCTCCATATTAATTTTATTTCAGAGAAAGGTTGATTGGTCTTGGCGCGGGCACTACCGAGCCCCCAGTTACGGCGCATAGAACGTTTTGAAGTAAATTCAGAGGTATACTGCGAATTGCTACTGAAATTTAAGGAGCCCCGCATTATATCTTAATTTCGTCGCATTTCGTGAATTTGCATTTAAACATTTAAAATTATAGGGTAATGGGAAGTGTTACTGGCCTGTAAGGGTTTTTAAGTTAGGTTAGAAACTTTGGTAAGTTAAAATTGATGTTTTACCTCGCTTCGCGTAAAATGGGTAATATTTTCCCGTATAGGTACCGTATACGGGATTTTATCGAATACCGGTCGCTGGCAGTGAATGTGATAAGAAATGTACATATAAAAGCGAAATGACTTGGTAACATTTAAGTAGATAATTTAAGGTCAAATCCAGCCAATCGCACTAGTCCGCCTTATCAACATGTTTTGACATAATGTCCAATAGTAATCAACTAATCATATTATAAATAAATAAATAAATAAATATTATAGGACATTCTTACACAGATTGACTAAGTCCCACGGTAAGCCCAAGGAGGCTTGTGTCATGGGTACTCAGGCAACGATATATATATTGTGTACCTACTTATAGTACAGTGTTCTCCCCTCCATAGCCTTCTCGCCATGGTGGAGGGAGAAGGCTATGCGACCAAGCCTGTTTTAATGCGTTAGATAGCAGAAGGTGTCGCAGAAAGGAATGTCTTCACCAAAGTCACTTTGTTTTTGTTATGTTATACTTAGAAATAGTTTTATAATAGTTATTTACGATACAAGTGCGGAAAAGAGGAAATTCGAAACGAGTGGCGATAAATTAAAACACGACCGTAGGGAGTGTTTTAAATCGACACGAGTTGCGAATTACCTATTCGCACGTGTATTGTACAACGTTTTACAGTACATATGGCCCTTTAAACTTTCGACATATGCACGAAAAGTGCTCTTTTACGCACTAGTGCGAGAAAATAGCACCATATGTACTGTAAATATTTTATTATGTCTCTAGTTTACATTTTGCTACACTATCGCATTGGGCGACTGTTATGATAGCTGTATCGTTATTATCAATAAAAAAAATACAATCAAAATACGCGTCCATGGATATTTCCAAAAAAATTTATCACATTTTTCAATCCCATTTTCATTCCTTTAAGGTTTACGTAGCGGTCAGTATCTGGCACGTTTACCCCACGCGCGCTGAACGCACTAATGTTCGCAGACAACAGCTCTAAGTTACCAAATGTAATAAAACATGAATGTTTATTCCCGCGTGGCCCGGAGTGTTATTGTTTGGTCACCCTAAATCCTTCACAGATAGGTAGTTAGTTTTATTTTCTATACTCTTACCCTAAGGTGTATATGTGTTTTATATGTATATTTTAATTCAATTTTCATGCCTTTGAGGGTTACGTAGCGGTCAGTATTCGGCACGTTTACCCCACGCGCGCTGAACGCACTAATGTTCGCAAACAACAAATACAAATACAAATACAAATAATTTATTGAAAAAAGTATTGTACAGAGGTTCATCTTAAAGACTAAGAGTTGTTAGTAGAGGAAAGTGGTTTACGAATGCCTGAACTAGGAGTTCCTGTGTTTCAGGCAGCGAAGGACAAAATTAATCAATTTTTAATTATTCACTTAATTATAAATTAATAGTAGTACTTACACAATAGAAGTCTTATCGCCTTAACAAACTGGGTCTTAAGTATTAAATTTCAAAGTACACAATCATGTTACGACTATTAGTAGGTTCTCTGTATCATCGTACGTCATATTTTGAAGGGCGCGTCGTAGAGTATTCTTACAACAAGCATAGCTAAGTGGGTATAGGTCTAGTTTAACATTTAACCTGTTGTACAAAAATGGGCCCAAGAAGACAAAAAATCTAGATGAAAATACGTGTTTCCTTTGAACGGTTTGAATACCTATTATAACAACGGCTCTAAGTTATCAAATGTAATAAAACAATGTTTATTCCCCGCGTGCCCCGCCAACTGTTATTGTGTGGTCACCCTAATTCCTGCGCAAGTAGGTATAGTCTGCATCTTATCAAATGATTTTTGTGCCATTGAGTCTGAGCGCGTGCTACGCCGCGTGCAATTGTGAGACACAATGGCCGACCGCTCACAGAAAAGGAACAATGGCTTTTGTTTCAGATTATCGTCTTAGGCGTAAAAATCATTTGAGAAGACGCAGATTGCAGACTACTAAGTTATTATATTATTTTTAGGATTCCGTACCCAAAGGGTATAAACGGGACCCTATTACTAAGACTCATCTGTATGTCTTTCTGTCTGTCGTCACCAAGCTGTATCTCATAAACAGATGGTGACTTGACATAGGCGTGTGAGGTCTTAGTAAAAAACCGGCCAGGTGCGAGTCGGACTCGCGCACGAAGGGTTCCGTACCACTACGCAAAAAACAGTAAAAAAAAACACGTTTGTTGTATGAGAGCCCCACTTAAATATTTATAAACAGTCATAATATTTTAATAACTAATAATAGTTAATTTAATGTACCCACATGTCAATAGCCTTGAAACATGCAAAATATAAATACTTAAATATAAGTAGTACAGGGTGGGCCAGTGATAAATGCATTAAATTTTTTTAAATTAAATAATAAATTTTTATGTTTTTAAATAAAAATTATATTTAGAATTTGGGATAAAGAAATAAATTTTACGTTTTAAAAATTAAATCATCAAGATGTCGTCTGTAGCGGTTGCGGCACTCTTCCAGTCTTGCTTGTAAATTTTGAAAGACTTTCGTTAGAAGTTGCGGAGATATTGATTGGATTTCTTGACGAATATTCTCCTTTAATTCTGCTGTGGTTGTCGGATTATTGGAGTACACTTTACTCTTCAAGTAACCCCACAAAAAGAAGTCTGCCGAAGTTAAGTCAGGGCTCCTGGGAGGCCAAGCAATGTCACCTCGCCTCGATATCAATTTTTGAGGAAACATTTCACGCAAAACTTCCAGGGTCACGTTACTTGTATGGCAGGTGGCCCCGTCTTGATGAAACCATATGTTGTTGTTGTAACCATACGATTCGTGAAGTTTCGGAGCCAGGAAATCTCTTAAAAAGAAAGTATTTCAAAATTTACAAGCAAGACTGGAAGAGTGCCGCAAGTTGCGGCCCGCAACCGCTACGGAAGATATCTTGATGATTTAATTTTTAAAACGTAAAATTTATTTCTTTATCCCAAATTCTAATTATAATTTTTATTTAAAAACAAAAAAATATTATTTAATAAAAAAAATTTAAATGCATTTATCACTGGCCCACCCTGTATTTCGTCAGGTGACAACCAAAACTCACTAATTAACACCACAAGTTCATAGCAACCGTATTGATAACTAAATAAAGTTGATTTTTCTTTTATGATTTTGTAGTAAGTAATTAGCGACCGAGTACCGTAGTCACCTGACGAATACCTGCATAAATCGTGGAATCAAGTAAATACTTACCTAAGGCCGTAATTTAAAAGTAAGTAGTCTTTTCCACAGCAGGAAATCACCTCTAAGCACCCCAATTTATACCCACCATATCTCCATTTTTAGCCAACTTTAAATTCCTGACTGATGTTGGGCTGAAATTGATGGAATGCGCGCGGAGTCATTTATTGGGCCCGATAAAGCTACGGGGGTCATTTGTTAGCTTTTGTTTCTGCACTTAGACCCCTAACCCCCCGGGGGGTTGGAAGGCATAGAAAGGGAAAGCTTTGAAAAATAGAAAGTATAGGAAGTTTGTGGCTTTTTAAGCTTTTGTTGCATATTTCAATGTAGATTGTGGAATGGTCAAATTAGGTAGGTTAGGTTAGTAATATTGAGTATCTAGGCGTTTTTGATGCTTTTATAACGAAACTCCTATTTTTATGAGATGTGAGATATACTTGGCTACTATAGCTTTGGTACCAACTCTAGGCACATCAAATCGTACCAAAATATTTTCAATAATGTAAATAACTCCAGTGGAAAATGAGGACTACGTTTATATGGCGATTTGGCGCGGTCGTCCACTTTTTCGTCTTTTCCTGGTTAGCGTACATAGGTATCTTCCAAATAATTAGTGCCACTGTCAATTCAAAATATTTATCAGTACGGTTTTTACTCACTATTATTTTTAGTCGCTTTTGGCGACATGTTTCGGATTCTTTGGGAATCCATCCTCAGGCACGAGTGTCCGCGGCGGTTGTACGTCGTGCACTGCCCGCGCCCCATCAGCGCGTGCGCAACGAGCGACGAGGCGGGCGGCGCGGGCCGCGCGGGCAGTGTACGACGTACAACCGCCGCGGACACTCGTGCCTGAGGATGGATTCCCAAAGAATCCGAAACATGTCGCCAAAAGCGACTAAAAATAATAGTGAGTAAAAACCGTACTGATAAATATTTTGAAATATGTCTCACGATAGTTTAAGTGCGGTCACTGTCAATTCTCTGGTGACCGGCGCTCGTGTTCGTTTATATTTTATATTGGCTCGGCTAGGCATGATGAAATTGTGACACAGGCAACGGGAATTTGTATCTAATGTATCCATAAGAATATGGTAGGGTGACTGCTATAGTTATTGGCCACTAGCACTACATCGTAATTGGCCACTCTTAAGAGGGCACCATAATTTTCCAACTAATTAAATTGTAATACTAGGATAATGCTTGGCAGAGGGAGCAGTCTGAAAATCAACGCTGGGCGTCACCAGCTGACCTAGCATATGTCCCGACTGACAGACTGATATCCTATTACCAAACACTAAAAATCAATAGTTTAAGTTACCTACACCATAATGTTTCTGTTTCTGTGTTTTTTTTTCCATCGCTGTACCATTTTAAATTGTGTCTGGTAATAAACGTTTTTTTTTTATATACTACGTACTCGTCCATACAAAAAGAGAAAATGCTTTTCCACTTCTAAATATTTTCCATTATCCATGATTTTTCAGTTTACGCAGCGTACTACGTAGGCGAACAACACACGAACGCGAAGCGAAGCGATGCGGTGCGGGGTGAATCAATCCTTTGATACTTATAGAAGTGTCCTACTTGGGCGATCTCGTTGCGAACGCCGTGAAATACGATTATCCGGCCGAGTATTCGGTTCAGAGTATTCGGTTCAGCTCATACCGAACCGAATATTGTTGGGCTAAAACTGCCTAAAACACACCATACAAGCATATACTAGAGCGGTACTGTCATAGTAAATTTTGTAACCCCAGTAAATTCAATGCCATCTGTCGACACACTTTAAAACTAAAAATGAAGATTTATAAAAATACGATAGAATGTATTTAAATATAGATAATTGATTTTTTTTATTTGCATTAATTATTTTTATGATTTTGACCCATGTTCTTTCACTGATATGCGTTAAAATTGTTAAATAACAAACGAAACCGTCAACGCCATCTATACGACTGTAGGCCAAAACTAGTAGCGCCCTCTGAACGAGAATCAAATTTTCTTGATTTTCGAGGCACGTTTTTTCCTTAGACTGTATCCATCTATTACGAAGTTATATCTAAGTATCTTTGATACAAGTTTATACAGATCCGCGGTCCACTGCGCACGTGTTTTCGATTTCTGAAGTAATCCACAAATCCACATGTAATCTGCTTTAATTTTTTGTTATAGGATATATCCTATATATTACCAAAAAAATCGCTCCTTAATTTAAACAAAAAATCGGTGAATATTCGGTAATTCGAACCGAACTATTCGGCCGAATACGAACACTAAAAATATGCCGTATATGCCGAATATCGAATAATTACCGAATATTCGACATTCGGCATACCTATCCGGCACTATCCGGCATATTTTTCCGTAGTGTAGTGGCCAATAATAATAGCAGTCAAGTAGTAAACCTAGTGTACAATAATATAGCGGATGATACAGAAGTTGTTTAAAAGATTTCCAAAATAAAAGAACTGTTTGATACTTCCTTAGAAATGTTTCATAGTAACCCGTATCAAGTTATTAACGCTTTCGAAAAACCGGCCAAGTGCGAGTCAGATTCGCGCACGAAGGGTTCCGTAACATTATGCAAAAAAACACGTTTGTTTTATAGGAGCCCCACTTAAATATTGATTTTATTCTGTTTTTAGTATTTCAACTGTCTAGCTATCACGGTTCATGAGATACAGCCTGTTGACAGACAGACGGACAGACGGACAGCGGAGTTCTTAGT
This sequence comes from Cydia strobilella, assembly GCF_947568885.1. Taxonomy (NCBI): domain Eukaryota; kingdom Metazoa; phylum Arthropoda; class Insecta; order Lepidoptera; family Tortricidae; genus Cydia; species Cydia strobilella. The sequence goes on from NC_086044.1 coordinate 21,102,428, forward strand.
AATAGGGTCCTGTTTTTTGTTGAACCCTAAAAATTAAACAAATTTTATTGTAAGTACAGTCAATGTACCTATAAAATATTGAAATGAACAAAGTGCCAGTATTGCTCATACATTAAGGTAGGGTGTACATATTTTTAGCACTTTATCCGTGTCGATATTTTAATAACTTGATTAGCTTAAACAAAAATTGTGTTTAATGCCATCTAGCGAAATATTTTGTAACTACAATCATTGTTGAGCTCGCTTTTAAGGAGGCGGCTTCAAACGTATAACTTTACATAGTATTTAGTTCATCGGAGATGGTAGAGATGGCGCTGAAGTAAATATTACAAATATTTACATTGTTACTACTGATATTAGTTATTTATTGTAGTTGATTGTAGCAAAAATAGACATAACTCCGTAATAGATAGATACAGTCTAAGGAAAAAACGTGCCTCGAAAATCAAGAAAATTTGATTCTCGTTCAGAGGGCGCTACTAGTTTTGGCCTACAGTCGTATAGATGGCGTTGACGGTTTCGTTTGTTATTTAACAATTTTAACGCATATCAGTGAAAGAACATGGGTCAAAATCATAAAAATAATTAATGCAAATAAAAAAAATCATTTATCTATATTTAAATACATTCTATCGTATTTTTATAAATCTTCATTTTTAGTTTTAAAGTGTGTCGACAGATGGCAGTGAATTTACTGGAGGTTACAAAATTTACTATGACAGTACCGCTCTAGTATAAGTTACTCTATAATTGTAGTAAAAAATTGCATTAACAAAAGTAACTTACAATGGAATAAAATATTACAATATTTTATACAATTATATTTACTATTAAGGTAACATGGTTCAGTAGGAAAAAAATATCTGTTTTTCACTACGCCAAAATTAATTTATTTTGATTAAAATAATGGAAGAACTAAACTTAATTACACTAACTAAAATTATAAAAGCAAAAAGATAATTTTGCGACCGTGACAGGACTCGAACCTGCAATCTTCGGATCCGAAGTCCGACGCCTTATCCATTAGGCCACACGGTCCTTGTACTGTGTAGGCGAAAATACTCTTCAAATACTAAAATAATCGATCAGTACACATTAGAGTGGAAAACTGTACAATTTCCGTTTCATAAAAATTGTTTCTGTAATAACTTGTAATATTTTACGATATGAATATATGTATATAGCTATGGTATAGGTCATATTGAGCAACTTTAGACGGTCTGATCTCGATATTTAAGACGTTTTCAATTAAAAGGTACCACATTGTCGCTAACCATATGGACAAAATTGAATTGTAGGTATCTTTACGAATAACCTGTGAGAGCGTCCTTATGGCAAGCGACAATGTGGTACCTTTTGATTGAAAACGACACATTTTCTATGGGTAAATTTTTTTGAAGTAAAACTTCTTTAGGCGCGACTAGAGGGTAACTCAGATTTTTTTTTCTGACGGAAGTAACGCTCAGTTGTAACCTTAAAATTTATTTAAAAAAACACCTGTATAATAACATAATCGGATAACGACAACTTGATTAAGTGTCATTCACGTTTTGGATGTTGACTCTAAAATGTTAGAATGATGAGTGATTTTTGGTTTGGAATTACCCCAACACACCTTATCTAATGGTTTTTAATTTGCTTACTCGTGCACTGTCTTATTTAATTCGTCTCTCCTATACTATAACAGACATTATTGTATGTTTTATAATAAAATGGAATTTTAATGTAGGTTCCTATCTACAGATTGTATGATGCCACAAATTATCAGGCAATTCATTAATTATCTCAATTCGACCCCGGTTTTCACCCTCTTAAGGGATGATTTTCGGGATAAAAACTATCCTATGTCCTTCTCCGGGACTCAAACTATCTATATGACAGACAGACAGACTTTCGCATTTATAATATTAGTATGGATAACTTAATAAGTATTAAAAAAGAAAACGTCTGAAGTTTTAAAGGAGAAAGTTATGACTAAAATTATGAATTATTTATTATTTTTATTAATAAAATTAAACGTGCATCATTTTTCACACTTCGTCCACACTCAAATGATGTGGTTAAGCGCCATCTACCGTTAAAAGCAGTAACTACTTAGTATACGTAGTAACTCAAGCAAACTTTACCGATGTGAATGTCACGTACTCTTACATCGTGCACGAGTAACGCGTAGGGAAAGGTATAGATGGCGCTTTAATCAAAATCTAAGAAGTTATAAATAGTCTCACTAGATGGCAGTAGAGCGGTGAATTAGTCGTTACTTTACTCTGGATTTCATGTAGAATCGAATAGAAGAAAATAATTTATAAGTATTTGATACCAACGATATAACTCCGTATGTAAGTATAAAATTTGCAATTGGCGACGAAAGCTTGCGAAAAATAAATAAAAAAGCTATGTATATGTTCATAGCTATGCCTACGTATATAAAAATATTACTAATTACTTACGTACCTACTGTTTTAAGTAGTAGATGCATTTGTTAATAAATTAGTTAATTAATTTATTGCTTATAATGGTTCTTAAATTGTGTATTGTTTGACATTTGTATATAATTATAATCAATTGTTATTTTCCTATTTGACGATCATAGAATAAATTGGTATAGATTAATGTAAAATAATTTATATTGTAATTTTAAATTATGAAATCTAAATCATACTGTATCACTACTGGCATATTGGGTAAAGGCACCAGTGCTCAGCCATGCACCAGTGATCAACCTTTCTTGCTTATTTTTGGTAAGCAGTTTTTCTAATTTTCATGCCAAAAGTAAGTTATATAGATTGATAAACTATTAATTAAAAAATAGCTTAATTTATAAAAGAATTGTCTAGCATGAACCACAAAACTACTTCAAAGAAATGCTGTTTTCTGACATAAGGTTAAGTGATATATGCGCCATGTTTTTTTGGAGTGTGGTATGATATTTTGATAAGTCGTTAGCAGAAGAATAGTGATTTTTTGGTGAAAGAATGTGGACTGCTTCACATAATTATTAAAGTACTTAATATATCTGAAAAAAGTAAAAAAATATTATAAATCCATATTAAAGTAACTTATTTAAGGGGGCTGACTATCGGAACTACTTTTTTGTACAAAATCCAATAATCAGCCTCCCCTTGCTGACTACCGGGTTTGAGGCAGTAATTTTAAAAAGGTCGTAAACCCAGAAGTCAGCTGGGGAGGCTGACCATAGGATTCAAGTTTATTTTTATTTTCAAATTAATCGTAAGTAGTTAAATCGAGGACCTTCAAATATTTACATTTATTGACTTTATTTGATTGACATACATCAAATACCCGAGTTAACCTATGACAACCTATGACTGACAACTGGCCACTGAGATCCCGGATCTCAGAACCCACTAACGGGCCAATTCGAACAATGATCTAGATATCCACTAGATGTGAAGCAGACACGATAACGAGATATTTAAGAGTCATGTCAAATTTGACATTTCCGCGATTCCGAATGTCCTCTTGAACGATCTCTTTAAGATTTGCTTAAGATATTACTTAGTCATCCAATGGATATCTAATGAATATCCCAAAAAGTCCCAATAATTGTAGCGTGAAATGACAATTGGTTTCTCGAATCAAACTGCAAAGGATAACTAGTTGAGAACTAAACTATAACGTAACTATAAGATCTCGTATTGTTTTTGTATCTAGTAATTATCACGTTGGTCGAATTGACCGGTAAGTCAGCCGTTTAAATGGGATTTTGAACAGCGCGCCAAGCGCGACGTTTTGGAAACTCAAAATCCCATACAAAATGACACTTAACCCAAACACGTCACGTCACGCTATCGAATGAAATTTACACCAGTACCCAAGTGCCTGACACTCTTTGATAGAGAAAGATAGTCTTATTGCGATTCCTATAAGAGGAAAGAGAAAATAGTGCCATGCTTTGTCTTTATCACCGCCCGGGCATTTTTTCATGGTCGGGTTACGGCATCATAGCAAGGAGGCGATGGCGAAATACCGAAATTTATAAGAGTGAAAGAGAAAAAGGATTATGCTGCCATACATGAAACTGTCAATACATGAATATGTCTTTCTCTTACCCCTCGCTCGGTTTCATGTCTATAACTACTTGTATATACTATGTGCTAGTACCACTACCATCAGATATTGACACATTCGCTCACATCTACGTAACTTACTTTCTACGCTCGCTCGTACTCGCCATTCGCATATTAGTGCAAGCAAGATGTCTAGAAAGTAATTTACGTAGACATGAGCGAATATGTCAATGGTAAAACTGGTGGTAGCCGTAATAGGGGATCTGTAATCATCAGTTAAAACTGTAAACGCAACTACCTATACGTCAGGCGACGTATTGCTCGGACAATGTGAGCGGGCCCGATCGATATCATTGTCTGGCGTGTGCCGCGCCTGACGTACTCCTCGTATATAATATAACAGCTCCGAAGATTCTAGTTCGTTTTGTGAATAGGTACATGTAGTTGTAGTACTTAATAAGCACTATAAATATAGGTACACAATATAATATAGGTATAATTATTAATATATCAACATCATAATGTAGTTCCTAGTCTAGTTAGTCCTTGCATGTTAGTTTCAATAACTTTGTAAATTTAATTTAATCTTAATGTTATTTATTAATTTTAATAGATTTTTTAGTGGTTAACTGCTTGTGTTTTTTTTATGTTCTGTTTTTTTTTTGTTTTGTAATTAAATAATTTAATTTAATATTTCCATTCTGATAATTAACCCATTCCTTAAATTGTACTTTGGCCTAAATTGTTAATTGAAATTACCTTCTATAGATTATTTATGAATAAACTTATTTAATAAAAAACTAAATTGAATATAGTGAAATAGATTTTTTTAACTTTAATTGTATTAATATTGTCTTCGGTTACCGCGATAGTTACTCATGAAATAAAACCACCAGCCTGGGATCCGGTAGTCCATCTGATAAAGGAGCAAGTGAGACAGTTCCAAATAGGTATAAAATTATGCTACCATTCAATTATATAGCAACAATATACATAAACGCAATATTTCACCGACACAATCGCAATTTCCTTGTTTTCCACGGCTTCTAAGCAATAGCGACTTAGCGACGTTACATGCTGACGTCATGATGTAATGCCAATTTTGTTAGAAGCGTTTCAGTAGTCAATAAAGTGCGGGTGCCAGACTTTGACCATCATTTGTGACTTTTGTATTGCTTTAAGACAATGGGTCCCATACAGACATTTGATCCTCAAAACAAACCTGATCGACTGATACCTTAATAAAAATTTGTGGAATACGATATTGCTGCGGGCTGTACCTAGTTCAAGTAGGTAGTTAGGTCTACCTAAATAGCCCGCCTACTCCTAATGCAACAAAATTGAAATAACCAAGCCTCTCAAGTAGCAAAACGTTTTCGCAGCCAAATTCTACACTTAAGGCCATTAGAAGCGCGACTCCCATACACGAGAATCTAATTCTCGAGTCAGCCAGTGTAACGAGAACTCGAGAGCTGTGACTTGTTTGGGATCTATGGGTCACCTCATACTGGATGTTACTTCGGGTATGTACGGTTCGGAATGATTTTAGAGGTCCTCGTGTGGGGCATCGAGTACACAAATTGGACTAATGATTGAGGGTCTCAAGTGTACGGGGTCGTTTCATATTGTGGGGCTTTAAGATGTTGCGTTTTGAGACTTTTGGGGTTTAATTTTGTTTTGATGTTAGTCGGGTTGACATGTTAGAATAATCTTGTTTTTGTTTTCATACAAGATATATACAGTGGTACTACGTAAACGAAATTAATAACTAGCTTAAATCTAAAATAGGCCCTTGAGGCATTGTACCAAGGATGCTGGCGGCATTTCCCCGCTGTATCGCAATGCTGATACGTTGTGCGAGAAAGCCGCCAGCTCTTCGGTCACCAGTTACGTCAACCAGACGCTTCGCGATTTCTGCAAACAACTTATGCGCGCTGGGACCCCATGGACCTAGAGTTTCAACTCCAAATGGAACGAAATGATACTCTCTACCGAGGCTCTTATATTTATTACGTTTTAAAATTTCGGCGCTTTCCGCCGCTCCGCCCGCTTTTACATTAGTCCGTTGGAGGTGGGACGGTGCCAGTGTGTCTACGCAGGTAGCATCCCACACCAACATCCGTCCCAAGCTCCAAGGAACCAAGGACATCCCATCGGGCCTCTTGCCATCATCTCTGATAATGCCAGTCGGCTCAAGAAGAGCGGGTACATTGATGGTGGCAAGAGACCGACGGATTATGTCAAGTCATTTTTTTTTTGTTTTTACATACCTTAATAAATATTTTTAGAGATTCGTGCTAATCAATAATAGTGTATGCGGTGTACATTTCTGATGATTTAACAAGGTTAGGGACCTATCTATTTTCTTTTATACCCTTCCTAGGTTTTTTGGAGCGGCGAATGTACTCTAAAATATATGAACATGCATTAAGTATGAAAAAGACAAGATAGGTACTTTCTCGTGCTTCTGTATAAAGATATGTTTAATAAAAATGGAAACTATAGGTCTAGACTAAGAGAAGAAACTGTAACAAAAATTTTTGTATGACCGTTTGTTTCATATTTCAATAAAAAAGTAAAAAAATACAGACGTGATCAGATACCTATTTGGTCTTGTAACCAATGGTGATTGTATTTAATGTAATTTTTTTATTGTAGTTAAGTAGGTAACTCTGAACTCATGAACCGCGATAGCTACACAGTTCAAATTTTCACAGATGATGTATTTTATTGCCTCTATAACAACAAATACTAAAAACAGAATAAAATTAATATTAAAATGGCGCTCCCATATAACAAACGAGATTTTTTTGCCGTTTTTGCGTAATGGTAGGGAACCCTTCGTGCGCGAGTCCGACTCGCACTTGGCCGGTTTTTTTTTATTGTATTTAAGTAGGTAACTCTGAACTGTATCTCATGAACCGTGATAGCTACATAGTTGAAATTTTCACAGATGATGTATTTCTGTTGCCGCTATAACAACAAATTCTAAAAACAGAATAAAATTAATATTTCAGTGAGGCTCCCATATAACAAATGTGATTTTTTTGCCGTTTTTTGCGTAATGGTAGGGAACCCTTCTTGCTCGAGTCCGACTCGCATGTGGCCGGTTTTTTAGAAGTCGTTAGTGTTCAAAAATAGTAGGATCTTTTAAAGATTTACGACTTTTTTACGACAATTGTAAGTATACATATAAATTAAAAGCATTAATAAACTAAATAGGTATATAAAATAATCGTATAACATTTGAATATAAACGAACACTGTAGGTAACTGCTTCTCAGACATTTTATGATAGCTAGGGTTTTCGATTTTCAGCTGATCTTAAGAAATAATTACGTAATACAAATCTCCCAGGTTTACTGTAGGTAGGTAATTCCTTACTGAGGTGTTTTTAAAGAGCACTTAAGTATTGTCAGTATTGTGTTGTAGAATCACCAAAAAAGAGACTGATTTGTTTGAAGAATACCGATTTTTTTCTGTTTATGTGCAAACATAACCAGCACGAGAATCAAAGTCTCGTATTTTACTTAACCTACACTGACTTCAACTCCCACTCCCACCAATCAAATCCCTCTAAAAACAAAATATTTCAGCACACACGCCCCACCCCCGCAGTGGGCAACAATGCGCCATACAAAGCGCACAAAGGGACCGACTGTCTTCCCATTGTACCGAACAATGCAGGCCCCGCCCCCCGCTTTGTTTCATCTCACCGCCTTCACGCGATTGGACGAGAATGTTAACCTAATTGACCACCCGTAGTTTGAAGAATGTTTGAAAAAAGATCGTATCTTTTGAGCTACCCACTCAAGTTTTACTATCAATCGATTTTCAACTTATTTACAAGGAATTATAATTTATTTTCGATCGGATGGTAAACGGTAGCAGATGTTTTGAAGGCAACCGGCAGCTTTGATCGGTTTTAAATTGACAGTTGTCTATGAATATGTTTTTTTCTGTGGGTTGTTTATATGGATGCATTGAAGGTTCGATATTTTAGATTTGAACGTGTAATAAATGTTTTAGTGATGACTCTACGTAGGTTAAGGATAGGGTTGCCACCTTTTTTCTTTACACATATAGTATTTTTGTCAAAATATTGAAAAAATATAGTATTTACTGGAAAATTAAAAAAAAAAGGCACCGATTTGAGGCGAATTAAAAATCCAAGTCGCATACGATGCGATGTCGGTGACATTTGTATACCCCATTCTTGAGTGATGAAAATATAGTATTTTTCGTACTATATTGTTTTTATATAATATATAGTACAACTGACTAAAATATAGTACGATACTATATATTATAGTATGGGTGGCAACCCTAGTTAAGGACCTACCTACGAGTATATGCGGTGGACGTAAAAGATATAAAGCTACAGATGTAGTAAAAAAATCCGTTTTCAGAATGTTTTCCCATAGTATTTTCTCGGAAACGTTCGTATTTAATCGTGCTACTTTAGTCAGCCTCAGTACTACTTAAATACGGAAATTTCCGAAAAAAAAACTCGCTACTCTTTCATGTGTACTCGTAGTGATACCTATTGTAAGTACATTTTCTATGTAAGATTAAGATATGTCATTTGCAATAAATGTTATGAGTATGAAAATACTTTGGGAAAGGATTATTCCCTACTTACTTTATGCTCACATTTTAATAACACAGCCAATGTTACCATTAGTTTTCTTGACCTTTTTACTTTTGCCGCCTATTCCCGGTGCGGGAAAATAGTGATACGTCAACAACCTTTATGTTTTCCTATAGTTTCCCCAAGGAAGCTAACCAACAAATCAATTAAAAAGCTTTAATTATCCGCCATGGCACGCTCAGTAATTGGCGGACTTACCAATCAAAGTTTACCACAATGGTCCCTTGATTGCTTCTGCCTATAGTCAAACAGAAGGCCCTAAGCGACAACGACTATATTTTGAATTTGTGACATAAGAACCTTAGAGCTGTTTCCCACTGACGTCCAGTTTTTTTGTGGGTACGGTTTTCTGCAGGATCCAGTTTTCTGTAGTGAGCGGTATCCCGCCAGAATGCTCGTGTGAACGTTACTGGGCATTTATTTCTGTAGTGACGCACTGTATTTTTTTTTTAGGATATGAGCTGATTCCATGCTCCTGGGAAAGAAACAATGTCCCAAAACTTTCATACATTACGTACTTTCCATTTCGTTACCGCCGTACTCGGCCGTGCAAAGTGTTTGAAAAATCGTAACGGAATGGAAATATAAAACGAAACGCTTTTTTACTTCTAGTAGGAATGAAGGAGCTCGTGATTCTGAGTAGGAAAAACATTAAATTTACCTATTTTGGAAAAAAAGTCCAGTGCATCACTACAGAAAAAATGTCCTACTATATTAGGACGTATACTACTAAAACGGGATCCTGCAGAAAACCGTATCCAGCAAAAAAACTGGACGTCAGTGGAAAAGAGCTCTAAGCCGTTTAGAGACCAAGAAATGTCTGCAACGATTGTGATAGCACACGCAGTGCAAGTGTTATTTATACGTCATAATTTGACGACCGGTCTGGCCTAGTGGGTAGTGACCCTGCCTGTGAAGCCGATGGTCCTGGGTTCGAATCCCGGTAAGGGCATTATTAGTGTGATGAGCACAGATTTGTTCCTGAGTCATGGGTGTTGTTTTCTATGTATTTTAAGTATTTATATATTATATACATCGTTGTCCGAGTACCCATAACACAAGCCTCCTTGGGCTTACCGTGGGACTTAGTCAATCTGTGTGAGAATGTCCTATAATATTTATTTATTTATTTATTTATAATTCAAGATCATTGCAGACTTTTCTTGGTCTAATTCTAGTTCTCTCTGTGATCACTAACCGAGCTAAGTGTCTACGAAAGCATTAACAATTCGTGAGAATCGTGAGACATAGAAATAGGTATATTAAATATATTAAAATGTCTGGTTCTGGACCTTTTTTTCTTTTTAATTTTTTTTTATGAAATAGGAGGCAAACGAGCAGACGGATCACCTGATGGTATGCGATTACCGCCGCCCATGGACACCCGCAACACCAGAGGGGTTGTAAGTGCGTTGCCGGCCTTTAAGATGGGAGTACGCGAGTGAAGGTTTGAAGGTCATATCGGTCCGGAAATACCGCAGGCGACAGTTCATTCCACAGTTTAGCTGTGCGAGGCAGGAAGTTTCTAGAGAAACGCACAGTTGAGGACTGGCAACCATCTAAGTGGTGAGGATGGTAATGTTGAAAGAAAGAAAGAAAGAAAGAAAGAAAGAAAAGACATTTATTGTAAAGACCTTCTACAAACAGCGCCACCTCAGTTACAAAAAAGAACTTACTCACTAAACACTTAAAGCTAAGTACAATGGTAGTTATAGAAAAAGGAGTAAGGTAAGGGTTAATGAATAACAAGAAATTTTGGCGCCGCTATAGTGGCTACAAAAGGACGCCACTCAGCATATGCTCTGGTATAAATAAATACCACAGCGCTGGTTTTCTGTGGCACCCCGGGCCGGAGGGTAGCTTAGGTAGCTATGTTGTCGCGTAGGGCTGCGTTTGCTGTATTAAAAACAATGTCGGTTACCTGGCAACCCCATACTATGATTTGGTTATATAAAAGTGGGTTAAAATAAAATGACCCACTGTAATTGCAACCTAGGTTATCTTTTGATTTTAGGTAGGTACGTTGTGCGATGCGAGGAAGCCGCCAGCTCTTCGGTCACCAGACAGCTACGTCAACCAGACGCTTCGCGATTTCTGGTCATTTTATTTTTTATAGATATAGAGAACTGATAGAAAGCGTTGGTGGCCTAGCGGTAAGAGCGTGCGACTTTCAATCCGGAGGTCGCGGGTTCAAACCCCCGGCTCGTACCAATGAGTTTTTCGGAACTTATGTACGAAATATCATTTGATATTTATACCAGTCGCTTTTCGGTGAAGGAAAACATTGTGAGGAAACCGGACTAATCCTAACAAGGCCTAGTTTCCCCCTCTGGGTTGGAAGGTCAGATGGGAATCGCTTTCGTAAAAACTAATGCCTACGTCAATTCTTAGGATTAGTTGTCAAGCGGACCCCAGGCTCCCATGAGCCGTGGCAAAATGCCGGGATAACGCGAGGAAGACGATAGAGAACTGATAGAGTATGAAGAACACAAATTTTTGTAAAAATTACTTAGTGACATTACTGCTTACTTTTTTTTAATCCAGAATTATAGTTTTATTCATTATTATATGCAGTTTTCACAAACAAATATATTCCCAATATCTATCAAACACGAGCGCGTCTGATTGCGTCTACCCTCTTACTTTAAATTTATATAATTAACGAAAGTTGTTAAGGCATCTTTAATCCTATAATAAATAGCTATCACATCATACAAAGACTATTCGCACCCAAATCAGCCTTCCAAACACCAAAAACACCTTTTCTCATTCATCCCGCGGTGCCATAAAGGGCCTCATTGACAACAGAACTGCCTAACAACCCACCGTTTGCCTAATCACCCCACCTGCCTATTTATTACACCATTTACAACAAAAACACCCAAAAGACCAGGAAGTCATAAAAAATAACCCTATAAATTCACCGCCATCTTGAATTGACTTTTTAAATTCATTGACAAAAATTTACGTCAGCGCGCGCGGCCCGATTTTGGACTTTAATAAATTGGTATCAAAACTTTTTGCTTCGTCATTGGGAGTTAGTGTTTAAGTTTTTTTTAGTTATAAAAAAGTTCCATGGTGGAATGGTGGCAAGGAATGCTCGGTCCCATGGTTTTTTTAGGCAGCCGTGGCAAATGTCCTTGTGACGATCTTTGACGGTATTCAACAGAAATGGATTAGGTATAATACCGTATTTGAGGCGATAATAAGATGAGGGTGTAGTGATTTTTAATTATGTCACAATGGCATTCTTCGTTTGTAACGAGTCAAGTAGTGTATAAAGTGTTACAAATGAAAATGACAATAGAGTTTAAAAAGATTAGGTAGAGTTAAACCAAGAGATGTCTGCAGAGATTTTGACAGCGCACGCACCACGCAGTGCAGGTGTTATTTTAAACGTCAAACTTCTATAATGATTTAAGGATTCAAAAGCGCGACATGTTAATATTCACTGTCCCATTGCCTGACAAAATTGACGTCACAATGTCTGTTCCGAAATCAAATCTAATATAACAAACCATATAAAAACGCACCCGAACAACAATACGTCGCGATAAAGGCACACCGGCGGGTTTTAAATTTAATTAATGGCAAGTGGCGCCGCCGATTATACTATTGCGGCATTGTGCGCGCGGCGCTGGGGTGTATGTGTGTCTGGGGAAAGTCGGGACTGTCTCTTATTACTTAAAGCCTGACCAGGAATATATGATCACGCGCCATGTTGCGGACCAATTTCAGTGGAACTAATTTTTTCATACCTGAACTGTCACCCTGTACATGCACAACAACAGCGCCCTCTTGACAATGATCATATATTACTGGTCAGGCTTTTCTTACTTGTGTCTTATTTGTTTTGACATTTTGCTGGGACGTCAGTTAGCCGCGACCACGACCAGTGAAACCTGTGCAGAAACGTCGGTAAATAAAGGCAACAGAATAAATTCGCGAAGACCCGATTGTAAATGTGATTAATATCTGTTTCTTATTGTTGTTGATGGTGGTTAGTGTGGCCTTGCGCTGCTGCTTTCTCTCGATAGCTAATAGGACATACTGAGGATATGTAGACAGTTGAAAAAATTGATACGAATTTATTATTAACACCTGTATAATACGAATTATCTCAAATGATTTTTTCGCCCAAACCCCAAGCTGTTAAACAAAAGGCATTGTTTCTTTTATGCGCCGCGGTGGCTACCTCATATCTCATCAGTGAAAAGGATCACGCCCGTTTAAAAGGCAATTTTAGCGTTCTACTTTTATGGTTCAAATTCAGATAACAGCATTCGGAGTTAACACGTTTGGGTAATGTAGAACGACAGGTAAGAATATTCGGAGACAGCAAAAAGCTGTTAAATAAATTTGAGCCCTATGTGTAGCACGCTAAAATTGCCTTTAAAACGGGCGTGAACCTTTTCACTAATGAGAAATGAGGTAGCCACCGCGGTGCACAAAAGAAACAATGCATTTTGTTTAAGGGCGTAGAGTTTGGGCGCAAAAATCATTTGTGTAATTCATACTATAATGCAATTTTACCCTTTTTCTGCAAATAAATAATTTCTTTGTATGTTTTGTTGCTAGAGCCTAGATGGATAAAGAAATCTCAATACCCCTTGTTAATAATTGTAGCCAATTACTTAATTACAATGAAAATGAATATGTTAGCCTGAAAAATAATAAACGGGACTCGATGGTACGCCAATATTTTTCTCCTAATCGGATTACCTTGACCTTGACCTTGACCTATTTAGCTCACTATAATAAATTCGAGAATCACAACGTGCTCGTATTACTATAAGGTAGGTTATGGTTTTAGTTGTGGGTTTGTCGGTTACTTTACTTGCATTTGTCCGTAGCATTTTATATTTACCTATATACAATGTGTGGCCTGTAATAGGAGCAAAAAATTAAACTGTAGGCTGTATTCCTCATACCAACCAACATTTGTTCAGCGACTTTTAAAAATAACTTGTGTTTTGATTTTTAATACACTTTACAGTTTTTTCCAAGACGCAATGTATTGCGAATTTTGTTATGATTAAGGTGTGACAGGCAACGTCAATCACAATGATAATGGAGTACATTGAAGATAATATTTATTTTGTATGAAAAATACGAAGTCTAAAGTCTTCATTATTTTTAAAAGTCGCTGAACGAATGTTGGTCAGTTTGAGGAGTATAGCCTACAGTTTAATTTTTTGCTCCTATTACAGGCCACACATTGTATAATACACCTACATTGCCAGCAAAAATGCGTGACTTTATTGTCAAAGTGGAACCAAGAACAATACATACTAATCTTCTTCTTCTTTGTCCATCCCTGCTCCCGTTATCTGGTGTCGGGTCTCCTCACGTTTCTGCGCTAGGCCCGTCGGTCCTGGATTGTCGGTTTTGGTAATTGGGCTTTCTTAATAAGGTCTCTCTCGATGTTATACCACCAGGTCAATGGCGGGCGGCCGATACCTTTCTTACGTACTGGTAAGTTTAGAGCGATTTTTACCACATGGTCTTCACTGCGTCTTATTACATGGCCATACCATCTAATATCTGACTCGATCTTATTAGCCATAAGGCGTGTCACATATTTTTGCGGCCTTCGAAGAGTACCATATTATTGCAGGTAACTGTACAGATAAAGCATTTCTTTTAAGGCGAGACTCTGTCATTTTGTTTGTAAAATACATACCAAATAACTGAAATAACCCAATATTTTACGCCGGACAGTCTCGATATCTCCCAAACTGTGGTTACCCAAGTGTCGCCGAGACGCGTCGAGCGCTTTGTCAGGCAAATCCGCATCGCCTTGGTTATAGCTTGTATTATGTGTGTGTAGAGAACATACGCTCGTAGGGCCGTCTCATGTGGGGTAGTGGGGAAAAGTCGATACACACATTGGTGTCTTATGAAATTTTTAAATTAGAAATAAGACAAATCCGCCGAAAAAATATTCTTTCGTAGATAACTGGGCTCAATTAGCTCAGGAATCAAACGCAAAATTAACTAATTTTTATAAAAAAGTTGCTTCATGGAGATTTATCTGCACATAAAAAGGTATTCCAGGGTGGCATATACCTGGCACAGAATAAGTAATAGTATTATCATACAGAACGGCCACGCACCGCCCCGCCCCGATTCGAATTACCTCGCCCCGCGACAGCAGATTGACGGCCGTTTGCCGGCCGCTCAGTAGGTACTATTTTTAAGCAACTTACACTATGACGCATGACGCGTGTAGGTACAGACGTGCCGTTCACACATAGCAACGAAAGTTATTTTTGCCTTTGGTGCGTTATTTCATAAGCAACTTTTGATGCTAAATAAACTTAAAACAGTCAAGGTCGATATTCGAACAACGAGGAGGCTCAAAGGACTGCACTAAATATTTATTTAAAAATATTATAATTGACACAATCGTGTTGATTCAGCGTCGTATCTGTCGCGACAGACGGACGCTCATGTCGATGTTATCTCTTTTTAATTATCGCTCTTTTCACTCACCCCTACTTTGGTTACTTATTTATGCATTACAGATACCTCTTTATAGAATTGTATTGTGTCGTGTGTCGCGCGTGTAGACTTTAATTTCAGTTATTAAATATTTATTGTTAAACTAAATAAGTAGTTTTCTAGACTTAGATAATGTTAGAGATACGGTCGAGTTCACATCTCCAAAGTTCCAAAAATATTGTTTTAATATCTCATGCTCTGAAAGAGGTTTGTTGTTCTAAAAGGTGTGCAGAAAATGATACGTTTCTGCACTAGAGCATTTTAGTAATCACTTTATCCTCGTAAGGCCTGCCATACAGTTTTCCTATTTTTAATTTGAACCTTGTTGTATAGAAGATTAGGGTGACTTTCGTTTGTTTTAGAAAAAGATAAAACAAAAGAAATGCTACTTAATTCAGTTAGTGTAAGCAAAGATAGATATAACTCCGTAATAGATGGATACAGTCTAAGGAAAAAACGTGCCTCGAAAATCAAGAAAATTTGATTCTCGTTCAGAGGGCGCTACTAGTTTTGGCCTACAGTCGTATAGATGGCGTTGACGGTTTCGTTTGTTATTTAACAATTTTAACGCATATCAGTGAAAGAACATGGGTCAAAATCATAAAAATAATTAATGCAAATAAAAAAAATCATTTATCTATATTTAAATACATTCTATCGTATTTTTATAAATCTTCATTTTTAGTTTTAAAGTGTGTCGACAGATGGCAGTGAATTTACTGGGGTTACAAAATTTACTATGACAGTACCGCTCTAGTATAAGTTACTCTATGGTGTAAGGTTCAAATTAGATTAAAACAGAGTGTACATTGTAATGTACAATGGGCCTTACGAGGTTATTATGCAACACAGGTTTACAAAATTAAATAACAGTAATGGAAGTACAAATGCGAACTTATCCCTATAAGGGATCTCTTCCAGCTAACCTTTGAGTAGATGAGTGGAAAACGCTAGCCAGGTCAGATAGACAAAATTACGGGATGTAAGTACCTATACCTACTATTACCATCTTAAATGCACTTGCGTTACCATCAGACGATTCGTCTGCTCATTTGCCTCATAAATAATAAACAAGAAGAATTTAAAATACTTTAATTTATTTATTGTGACATTGAATTCAAATTATGTTTTTTTTTTTTTTGCTTTTTCATTTGATATTTATACCAGTCGCTTTTCGGTGAAGGAAAACATCGTGAGGAAACCGGACTAATCCTAACAAGGCCTAGTTTCCCCCTCTGGGTTGGAAGGTCAGATGGCAATCGCTTTCGTAAAAACTAGTGCCTACGCCAATTCTTAGGATTAGTTGTCAAGCGGACCCGAGGCTCCCATGAGCCGTGGCAAAATGCCGGGATAACGCGAGGAAGATGATGACTTTTACAATTGCCAAAATCTGAATATATGGAATGTTATTAATTTTTTTATCTTTTATCACTTTTTCAATGTTATTATTTGATGATTATTATTATTATTATCTTATTTTATTTCTTTACACAAATTACGGTAGATATTAATATGATGAATGATATAATGAAATGTTTTAATAGGTATTAGATAGTATGTTAAACATTGTTGTTGTGCCCTAACAGGGTGTCATGAATTTACTTACTTTATTTGTAACACCTTATTTTATGTATCATGACTGTGCAATAAATGAAATATGAAATATTAAGGATTTTTTCTTCTTCTGTAGCCGACTATACAAAACTAAAGACATGCCGTATTATATCCCGTGCACTGTACCTACATCAGCTAATAAATACAAATCGTACTCACAATAGTGTGTGGGTGAATCAAAAGCCCGATCCAGCCTCCCAGTTTATCCATTGTTACATCGATATGCATACAATAAGGAATAAAACGTCAGCCGCTTTGATATTTGACGAGAATAGATTAAGAACTTGTCAGGAAAAAGTTATTTGCGCAACAGTGGCGGCGGTTATAATACAACTGATACAACCACAAATAGCTAGTCCGCTCAAAAGTATTTAGGCACCCGCAATTTTCACCATACAATTGTATACAAAAATTATTTTCAAAATCATACTGTTCGATCGCAGGCAAATGACTCTCTTACATGTTGGATTGAATTTTTATTTAGGTAAATATATTGAGCCTCAAATTGTTGCCAAAGACATCATTTAAAATTTCTAGTTTACTTTATGCAACGATTTAAGAAACCCTTATGTACTAGTTCATATAAAATAAAACGATTTTGTACTGGAAAACGATTTATGGATTTTTTTACGCTTGCTATTTGGTAAATAGGCAATGTACACGAATATTCTGCACATCATTTTGAAGCTCGATATGTATCCGTTAAATTAAAAAAGTTAACTGCACAAAAAACTGTTACCCGACTGCGACTTAGCGGTATAATTCTGAAAGTCGATTTTGTATACAATTGTATAAAAAAATTACGAGTGCCTAAATAGTTATGAGCGGTAGTGTTATATCTACTAGATCCTGCCTGGTATGTAATTCAGACCAGACAATACACAAATGTACCGTCAACCGGGGTGAATAGGGATGGCTGGGGTGAATAGGGACAAAACTTAAAATGAGATTTACCTGACTTCCCTATTCATCCCGGCTGACGGTATTGCCCAAGACACTAAAGCAACCAATCGTATTGCAATAGCATATTTTGTTTTTTATTTAGAGCAAGGAGATTTTTAACAAAGTAATACCTATGTGTGCTCATCAAAGAGAAGATTTTTTTTAAGACAACGTGAAATTCCGCTCATATTACAATATAGACTAGGAAACTCAACTATTAACTATTCACCATTTATCGAAATCTGATGAAAAAAACACAGCAATATTAAACCGTGCCATTTGCTGACCACATCACAGCATGCACCCAAGGAAATTATTATACAATTAAACCCTAACGCAAAGTTATACCTATGTGCTCATCAAAGAGAAGATTTTTTTAAGACAACGTGAAATTCCGCTCATATTACAATATAGACTAGGAAACTCAACTATTAACTATTCACCATTTATCGAAATCTGATGAAAAAAACACAGCAATATTAAACCGTGCCATTTGCTGACCACATCACAGCATGCACCCAAGGAAATTATTATACAATTAAACCCTAACGCAAAGTTATACCTATGTGCTCATCAAAGAGAAGATTTTTTAAGACAACGTGAAATTCCGCTCATATTACAATATAGAATAGGAAACTCAACTAACTATTCACCATTTATCGAAATCTGATGAAAAAAACACAGCAATATTAAACCGTGCCATTTGCTGACCACATCACAGCATGCACCCAAGGAAATTATTATACAATTAAACCCTAACGCAAAGTTATACCTATGTGCTCATCAAAGAGAAGATTTTTTAAGACAACGTGAAATTCCGCTCATATTACAATATAGAATAGGGAACTCAACTATTCACCATTTATCGAAATCTGATGAAAAAACACAACAAAATTAAACCGTGCCATTTGCTGACCACATCACAGAATGCACCAATGGAAAATTATGCAATTAAACCCTAATGCAATACAAACATTTCCTATAATACCCGACATAATGTTCATTAAATAAAAAAATGCCTTCTTATATTCCGCCAGTCTATAATTTGCTTGCTTTGCTGTGTCTACACCTTAATCAATGGACGAGTAACTAATACTTACCCTTAATAATCACTTGCAATCTTGCATCGAACTATTTTCCTAGACATAAAGGCGATGTCGGTGCTTATGGTGTTGTTATAAGGTTGAATTTAGCATGTTTTATTTAAATTGTAATTACGGATACAACTGCAAACATTATAATGGCAGTCTTAACAAACCATAGACCTAGCATTACATAGATGAGCTATACGCTTGCGCCCGTGAGGGACAGAACATACGCAATGCGACAATATTGGTCGAGTAGATTTGTAGCCCACCATAAACCATACTAAATTTACGGTGGGGAAAAAAAAAAATGTGAGACTGTGACAAGGACAAACAATAACAGCCATTCTCTGCTACCCCTACTGAAAGATACATAAGTAAGACTATCGCGTTCGGTCATTTCCCCCCACCCCTCATGCAGTTATACTGGATTCATGTAACAAACATATGACTAGGTACCTCAGCCACATACTCGACGAGTGGCATGGGAAGTAGCGAGGGAAGTAGGCAAAGACGTAGTGTGGCCGCGCTACTCGCCATGCCCACCACTCCCTAATATTTTGTCCTGTTTTTGGCGCGTCAAAGGACCGGCAATATGAAGTACGGAGCGTAGCGATTAATACGATAGTTTCGCTACTTGACGCTAGAATGTAGACTACGAAAATAATAGTCGTTTTGGTAACAAACGGGGATTTGGTGATGTATGGAGTGAGCACTTTATGACACAGTCCTGGGCACTAATATAAATATACCATAGATGACGCAAATGCATCTACTTCGTGTGTCCGAACCCCGACCAAGCGTCGAGGTTGACCGTCGCTCTTGACAGTCCACGCGCGGCAGTTGTTGCAGCCGGACGTCAGTGAAAACTTAAAAATTGCTTCGTTGCGTGATAATTAACTGCAACAGCCCAAAACTTGCGAGCAACCAAAGGCAAGGACATATTTCCTGTCACAATTTTAAAATTATATTGTGCGTAAATTTTGTGCGAAAAAGTCGGCACACCTGCATGGTTTCAATACAAATCGTAATATTTGTGTCATCTAGTGTATATATTAAATCTGTGGTCCTGGGCCAAACTATATGTACTTACCTTAATAACAAAGTTATTTTCCGAACATTTTGGACATTAGCGGACAGGTAAACAGGAAACGTACTTCAATATTAAGAATAATATAAATATAAGTGCCATATAGTTTCGGTGAAATCGGATAACTGACCCCAAACGGACACCGTGTGAAATATCCATAATAAGCTGCTTTCAAACTAACCTTTGGTCAAAAGTCGATTATCCAAAGCACGTTGACAGCTGTCAACTGTCAACGTCAGCACGTGGCTGTTAACTGCGAGGGAGTAATTGTGATGTTATTGTTTGACCCCGAGGTCTGAGGTTTTCTGGAAATGTGAAAATTTTGTGTTTGACACATTTCTTGGTTTCGGTTAATAAAACGGCAGAATATACCTAAATTTGATATTTGGAGGGTGTGTGGCGTGTGGCGTCGACCAAGTTAGATCTGCACTGATTTTACAATGAAAAAGTATGGGAGGGTCAAATTTCTATGAAACTATGACGTATATTATGCAATTCTACACTTACGGCCTGATTTGAACTTTAAGATATTCCTCGCTTCGGGCAAACTCGGCTCCGTTCGGTTCAGCATTGCTCCGAGCAAAGATAGATATAACTCCGTAATAGATGGATACAGTCTAAGGAAAAAACGTGCCTCGAAAATCAAGAAAATTTGATTCTCGTTCAGAGGGCGCTACTAGCTTTGGCCTACTGTCGTATAGATGGCGTTGACTGTTTCGTTTGTTATTTAACAATTTTATTTTATTTTATTTTATTTATTAAGGTCTACCAACAGTTATTACATCTGACATTTAATTTACGTTAAACCATAAGAAACATTCAGTGATGCATAACTAATTAGAGGTAAACAAAGCATTTTAAAAAAAAGGAAACAGTAAACTAAAGTAACAGTTAATGGCAAAATAACAACCTAACCTAACAACCTAATGAAGGATATATACATACTATTTTTTCATATAAGTCAGAATGAACGTCACAGCAGTGGCCGTGCTTGTTTAACAATCTACAAAGTCGTGGAATGGGTGAATTGGCGCCTAGGACGGTTTTCCTAAATACCGGAGACAGAAGGTCTATTTTGTTTCTAGGATATCTATATGGCACTCTAAATCTTATTTTGCGCAAAAGTTGTGGACAATCTATGTAGTTATTTATATAGAAAAGTTTATATAGAAATTGGAGATCTAGTAGATCTCTTCTTTTATCAAGAGTATTGATTTGGAAGTGTCGTAGTCTCTCTGAATAAGATATGTATTTGCTAGCTAGTTGTGTGTGGCTAGATATATGCCAAAGAAATCTCTTCTGCACTCTCTATTCTGAGGCAATGGGTTGAAAAGTGTGGCCGCCAGACCGTGCTACAGTATTCTAAGATGTTACGAACGAAGCAGTTATAAAGAAGGATTCTTCTTATGATAAAACCTAGCATTTTAGAAGCCTTCTTAATAATTGCTTCAATATGAGGTACAAAGGTCATCTTTTTGTCAAATGTAACTCCAAGGTCTTTGATGTGATTAACTTCGCTAAGGTACTCCCCAGCGATGTTGTAGGACGAGTTTATACAGTTTAAGTAGAAACTATTTACAAGAATGTAAATTTTATATGTAAACATTTTTTAATTTTTAACTGCATGGCGTTCTCAGCGCACCATTGATTTACTCTAACGCATATCAGTAAAAGAACATGGGTCAAAATCATAAAAATAATTAATGCAAATAAAAAAAATCATTTATCCATATTTAAATACATTTTATCGTATTTTTTTAAATATTCATTTTTAGTTTTAAAGTGTGTCAACAGATGGCAGTGAATTTACTGGGGTTACAAAATTTACTATGACAGTACCGCTCTAGTATAAGTTACTCTATGCTCCGAGCAAGGGTTGGCATTGGCACAACTTGACGTCCCTTTGCGTGCACGACCACAGATAAGATAATGACATGAATTTTGACAACCCTTCATATCCGAAAGGGATAGTGCCATATATTAGAAAGGGATAGCATGATTCGACCCTGAACCGCTGTCAAACTTCGGTTTTGTAGGAAGTTTTCTTTCTGTGCGGTAGTTTTTAATTTAAGCGTTATGTTGTATCTTCTTGCTTGTTGTATTTAACTATTTTTTTATTGTATGTTATTTTATGTATCATTCTTCTTGTCTGTTACCTTCCGTGATTCTTCTCACCTGATGGTCTCATCGGAAGATCAGCGCTGGAAGTCACCAGCAACATGCTGAGATGAGGCCATTTCGTGGCCATTTTGTATTATGTAATGTCTTGTTTGTTTGTGCTTACGAATAAAATCTCATTCTATTCTTCTATTCTATTATTATTTATTCTGTGTCAAAACTTTGCTAAAGAAACGACGGGTTGGATGTCAGTGTCAAAAATGACGTTTCTTCAAAAAAAAACGTCACTTTTGACACTGACATATTCGATCCATGTCGTATCTTTAGCAAATTTTTGACGTATCTTAAAGTTTAAATCAGGCTGTTTGTCAAAGACGGTGCAAAATTAGTTTAAGTAGATGGACTCTATGAATCTTTACAAAATGATGATGATGATGATATATTATAATCTTTACAAAATGAGATACAGATAAATAGATATCTTTAAAGATAGATAATATCGAACAAATCATTTTGTGCGTAAATAGGGTAGGTGCGTTAGTTTTCGTCCACTTCATCCACTTGACGAACTTAAAACCTACATTGTTGCACAAATTTGGACTTATTGCAAACCTTAATGTCTAAACAATATATCTGTTTACATAAAAATGATATTTTGCAAGTAGCAAATTAAAAAACATATATTATTTGTTAATCTAAAAACTGTAATAGATGTCATATATTAAAGAAAAAGTGACGAAGCCCTCCAGTGGTGAAAGGCCGGATTCGAACCGGCGTCTTTAGCTATCGCGGCTAACGCCATGAACCCCTAGGCCACCCCGCCACGGCGGTGCCCGTCCGAATTTCTCGACTATATGCCATCTTAGTAAGACTAGGCGTCTTTGACCACTACTACTAAAAAAAAACATACAACCGAATTGATAACCTCCTCCTTTTGAAATCTTGAAGTCGGTTAAAAAGAGACCTTTAATTAACATACATACCAAATTTCATATCTTTGGAAGGATTTCGAGGTGAGACTTAATCCGATTGTGCTAGGTACTTAGCTTTTGCTGATTTTTACCATAGAGTAACTTATACTAGAGCGGTACTGTCATAGTAAATTTTGTAACCCCAGTAAATTCACTGCCATCTGTCGACACACTTTAAAACTAAAAATAAATATTTATAAAAATACGATAAAATGTATTTAAATGTGGATAAATGATTTTTTTTATTTGCATTAATTATTTTTATAATTTTGATCCATGTTCTTTCACTGATATGCGTTAAAATTATAAATAACAAACGAAACCGTCAACGCCCTCTATACGAGTGTAGGCCAAAACTAGTGGCGCCCTCTGATCGAGAATCAAATTTTCGTGATTTTCGAGGCACGTTTTTTCCTTAGACTGTATCCATCTATTACGGAGTTATATTTATCTTTGTTTTTACTATGCAATCTTCGGTATGATTAGGTTCATAAAAGTCAAAGGTTTTCTCAAAAAAAGAAAAATACTACACCATTATTTCTAAGTGAAAACTCCAACTGAAAAACATCCAATAATTCCTTCGAGACAACAATATCAATATTCCAATTGATAGGGGATCTTAAAGAAAGCCCCTTTACTTTTAAATTCCGCCGAGGGTTGTCAACAATGGGTATTTTTCATACAAACAGGGAGCGACAATACTGTAGGGTTGTCAGATGGAAAAATCGTTAATATACGCGTGTATGTAAAGGTATAAAGGAGATTATAATGCGTACACGGCCGACAAGGAAGCTTTCGACAAAATGTGTATCTGCGTAGAGAAGAATATTAAGTTACATTATTCCGTTGTGAGAGAGAGGCCTACAAATATAATGTAAACCTTTTCTTGGTCATATGATAGCATATCTTGCTCAGCCCTTTATTACACTGCAAAATTTAGTCATCCTAATTAAACTGCTTAGTACTACAAATACTAAAAAGTACGGAACCCTCGGTGCGCGAGTCCGACTCGCACTTGGCCGGTTTTTACTTATTCTGTGACATTAGTAGCAGCCCTAGCCGACATGTCAGGAGGTAAATTATGTGTTTTCCCCAACTCGACTTGTTGGACAATTTATGGGAGTTGCGCTTGTATCGGACTATGGGACTTCGAACAAGGTTACAGAGGCATATTACGATTTTATGACACGACATTGACTTCAGTCCGTCCCTCTTGCACCAGTAAGTGCGAGTAAGGAGCACTGTGATAGATGTATAGGTATACCAAATAAAAGTCATGTTTTAAAAATCTGAAAGCGCTCTCGCAGTGTGAGATTTCAGATTTGGTTTGATTTGGATATATTGATGAATAGTCTGGCAAAAAAGAGCAGAAATTAAAGTGGCAACACTATAGTGTCGGTCCGTTTTTCCAAAGATAGATATAACTCCGTAATAGATGGATACAGTCTAAGGATAAAACGTGCCTCGAAAATCAAGAAAATTTGATTCTCGTTCAGAGGGCGCTACTAGTTTTGGCCTACAGTCGTATAGATGGCGTTGACGGTTTCGTTTGTTATTTAACAATTTTAACGCATATCAGTGAAAGAACATGGGTCAAAATCATAAAAATAATTAATGCAAATAAAAAAAATCATTTATCTATATTTAAATACATTCTATCGTATTTTTATAAATCTTCATTTTTAGTTTTAAAGTGTGTCGACAGATGGCAGTGAATTTACTGGGATTACAAAATTTACTATGACAGTACCGCTCTAGTATAAGTTACTCTATGGTACGACATATGGCCCGAATCGTACTTTAAGATACGTTAATCAATCAATCAATTTTTCAGGTAGTATGGCTCCATCGATACTGTCGATGATTTCGCCAACGTCAAAGTGGGATCCACGTGGAATTAATATTTCTTGATTAAAACATATCGGCCATAGCCAGTGTACGGTAAACAATAAAATTATGGGCCTCTAGGGCTCTAGCCAGACACGGTTAGAGATAGAAATACCAAATGCTCTTAGAGCACGACGTTGTTCGGTAGTTGTAGTTGTCTCGTAAAACCGATAGCTGGATTTTACGAGAAGCACGTGGACTACCGGCCGTTGACTCCAAAATGGTGGTTAAACACGCTTTGAGATTAATTCTCCGTTCACTGCACACTACCACATAAGATTACTGTATAATAAAGCTATCGATATTACACATTAAACAATATTTATGAGCAAAAAACAAAGGAATTAATCACGAGGCTACTATCAAGATGGCGATCGAACTGGAAGTCCAAATATTAAGTCTAGAAAAGATATGGATTAGATGTGTCAGTGTCAAAAGTGACGTTTTTGTTTGAAAACACGTCACTTTTGATACTGACAATACTGACATATCTAATCCATATCGTTTCTAGACTTAATATTTGACGTATCTTAAAGATCGAATCGGGTCGATAGTTTTTGTTACAGCATTGTGAATAGGGGATATTACTGCAATGTTCCGCCACCAGAGTGCAGCACTAGCCTTTTTAGTAAATCCTAGAGTAACTTATACATACTGTACCTTAAACAGGTTTTTGACAAGTTTTCAGAGATAATAAAATATGACATTGATGCATCAAGGCGGTTTGTTTACAGAGGACCTACCGGGAAACGCGAATCCGAAATTTCGCTATCTGCCTCTTTGTCGCTCGAATATGCAAGTTACAGAGATGTTAGATAACGACACTTCGATTTTCTTGTTTCGTGATAGACCCTCATATTGTGGTAGTGGCGCCCCCTGCGCAGAGTTTCGCGTAATAATCCCTATTTGTGCCATTTTCAACCAAAAGGGTACTTATTGTCGCTTGTCAGTAAGGCGCTATTTCCATATAGCTTTAATTTGAAATCAACCTTATCAACAAGCGACAATGTGGTACCTTTTGGTTGAAAACGTCACATTTATTTACAAGGTCTCTGGTCTGTACCAGGCCGAAGTGCCCGGTAAATGAGCGTTTATGCGTCGTGTTTAGAGTACAAACAGCGCCTGCGTCGGACGCGATTGTTTGCTTTCCTTCGTTTTGTGCGTCGGCCGCTACAGGATGTCCTGAAAACGAAACTGGATGCAGGGATTTAGGTTTAGAATTGAGTTATTATTACATTTAAAACTTTCGCGTTTTGAACACATATTAAATCACATTTCGCCAGCCGCATTATGCTTCAGTTAGCCGCGACCAGTGAAACCTGTGTCGAAACGTCGGTAAATAAAGGTACCTAACAAAATAAATTCGCGATAGACTCGATTTTAAATGTGATTTAATATGAGTTATTAACTATATTTTTTCATTAAAATGGAAATCCCTTCTGAGAGCCCTATCCCTGTCCCTGATGAGGGATTGCACGATACCATCACACACGATACATTCATAGTGTTCGTTTGTCTATCTTGATCTGTTTATTGTTTCATTCTCAATTGCTCAAAGGTTGACTGGAAGAGATCCCTTATAGGGATAAGTCCGCCTTTGTACATTGTATATATTTATGTTCTTTTATTGTGTTTGTAATCTGTCTTATGTACAATAAAGTGTTTACATACATACATACATACATACTGTTGTGTGGGTATTCATACAAATAGGTACTAGCGGGTAGATTCAATAAAAATCAGTTGCTATGGATTACGCCTTTCATTTACATCATGGTGACAGCGGTGGGACCATCATCATCGTCATTTTTGGGGTTCCGTACCCAAAGGGTAAAAACGGGACCGGGTATTTCTGTTGCCGCTATAACAACAAATACTAAAAAGTACGGAACCCTCGGTGCGCGAGTCCGACTCGCACTTGGCCGGTTTTTTACTTTTTCATCATACTGTCCTGGCCGGTTTCGACCACTAATTATCCTTGCATGCTTGCAATATACAGATCAAAATGTGCATGTACAGTCAGCTGCAGAGAAAAGGCACCCCCCCTGCATACAAAGTTCTGTAAATTAGTATGGACGTGAGGTACCTTTTCTCTGCAGCTGACTGTACCTAAGGTACAGAAGAAACTGAACTAGTTTCACGACATAATATGTATATTATTATATGAAAGGATATGGGGCATTTTCTATGAAAAGGGACCTTATTGTCGATGGCGCTTACGCCGCACAGCGCCGCGCGGCATTTTATTTATATCGGAGCATCGTTTATAATGGCGTAAGCGCCATCGACAATAAGGTCCCTTTTTATAGATAATACCACATATTACTTCTAATAGATGCTACGAGTAAAGCCTTATTCACATTTTGTCTGCCGTATTGTGTTGTGACGGGTATCGGTTTCATATATTTAATATGGTTGCGTTCACATTTCTCTGATGCATCAGGCATGAGACAAATGTGAACGCAAACATATTAAATGTATGAAACCGATACCCGTCACAACACAACACGAGAGACAAACGTGAATACGGCTTTTAAAGACTCAAGGAGTAGCTTCATTGAGAACCATTAATTTGAGAAATTGCCATTCTCCGACATGAAATTATCCATCTATAGCCTGGAATCTTAAAACCAAAGATAGATATAACTCCGTAATAGATGGATACAGTCTAAGGAAAAAACGTGCCTCGAAAATCAAGAAAATTTGATTCTCGTTCAGAGGGCGCTACTAGCTTTGGCCTACTGTCGTATAGATGACGTTGACGGTTTCGTTTGTTATTTAACGATTTTAACGCATATCAGTAAAAAAACATGGGTCAAAATCATAAAAATAATTAATGCAAATAAAAAAAATCATTTATCCATATTTAAATACATTTTATCGTATTTATTAAAATATTTATTTTTAGTTTTAAAGTGTGTCGACAGATGGCAGTGAATTTACTGGGGTTACAAAATTTACTATGACAGTACCGCTTTAGTATAAGTTACTCTATGTTAAAACGTATGTATTTTCAATTCTAACTTTAAACATAACCGTCTCCAATGATTTTTTGTACACAGTTTAGTAGACGCAAGTACTGCAATTATGGAACAGCCTGTGAACCAATTTCCACCTTCTATCACAAGAGGGTGCCCTGTTTATTGTTCCATCGTATTTCGCCACCCGTGTTTATATTATGCCAAATCACTACCCCAGTGATATCTATCAATGAATATTTTACTAAAAACCTAAGGAAAATAATAAAAAATAAAAACATTGGGGAGCGCGCGCTCTTAACTAATTTTTTCGTCATTATTCCTTCATCAATAACAAACTAATTTGAGTCTTAAATACATGTAGTTAAGATTTGAAATTGGTTGGAGTTTGTAACGACTGTCGATTGTTTTATTAAAGGGGTTACCAGTGTTATTGCAACGGTTTAAAAATAATTGATAGGTGATAATGACATCGTAAATATTGCTGTATTATGGCTTGTGAAAATAGTTTTTGAAGTGGGGTTTCATTTTACGCACTTAAGTGTCGTGGGTTTAGTAAATTGCACTTGGATTGATATTAAAAAACCGGACAAGTGCGAGTCGTACTCGCCCACCGAGGGTTCCGTACTTTTTAGTATTTGTTGTTATAGCGGCAACAGAAATACATCATCTGTGAAAGTTTCAGCTGTCTAACTATCACGGTTCATGAGACACAGCCTGGTGCCAGACAGACGGACAGTGGAATCTTAGTAATAGGGTCCCGTTTTTACCCTTTGGGTACGGAACCCTAAAAAGTTGCTTTTGATATAGGTGTAGGCATATGGCATATTGCGTTTGAATAGAGAACAATTGTAGTAGGTATCTTATATACTACTTTTCTAATACCAAACCTATACAATATGAAACCGATGAATATTGATTGAATTTAGAATTTACGTAAAAATAACGTATCTGACTGAGTGTCGTAAGGGACAAACGTCGAATTAGGAGAGCCAAGTACTCGTATGTAAAATGTGACCCTTACAACATAGTCTCTTAAACTTTAGAAAGTTAAGCCCAACTAATCATTTTCTAATTTCTTTTACAGTACATAATGGTGCTACTTTACCGCACTAGTGCGATAATTCTTGCTTGTTGTATTTAACTATTTGTTCATTGTATGTAGTTTTATGTATCTTTTCTTCTTGGCTGTTACCTTCCGTGATTCTTCTCACCTGATGGTCTCATCGGAAGATCAGCGCTGGAAGTCACCAGCAACATGCTGAGATGAGGCCATTTCGTGGCACTTTAATCTTATTTTATGTTTTCTTTTGTATTATGTAATATCTTGTTTGTTTGTGCTTACGAATAAAATCTCATTCTATTCTATTCTATTTTATAATTAGCGCATTACGTCACTATGTCGAACATTTGTGACGTTTTCAACCAAAAGGTACCACATTGTTGCTTGTCGATAAGGTTGATTTCTAATTGAAGCTATATGGAAATAGCGCCTTGCTGACAAGAGACAATAAGTACCCTTTTTGTTGAAAATGGCACATTTAAAGGGCCATATGTAGTGTAAAACGTTGTACGATACATTTGCGAATAGGTAGCAAAATAAAGATATTTGATATTTGGTGACTCGCAACTCGTGTCGATTTAAAACACTCCCTACGGTCGTGTTTTAATTTATCGCCACTCGTTACGAATTTCCTATTTTTCGCACTTGTATCGTAATGTACTATATTGTTGCTTATTTTTCTTTTTTGTCGTGTATAAATTCAAATAAAAAAATGACATTCAATCACTTCAGGTTACATGTTTCGATTGGTTGTGTCATTGGTGATGTCTAGAAGTTAAAGCCAAGGGATCTATCTTCGGATGTGTACGCGGATGTTGTGAGTGTTGTGTGTCGGACTATTGACAATAATTAACTTTTATGTGTAGTGGGTGGTTTGTAAATGTGATGTCTACCTCGAACTTTAAATGTACTTTTCGTGGGGTAGTCACACAAATCTCTGTTTTGACATTTTGCTGGGACGTCAGTTAGCCGCGACCACGACCAGTGAAACCTGTGTCGAAACGTCGGTAAATAAAGGTAACAAAATAAATTCGCGATATACCCGTTTCTGAATGTGATTTAATATTACTGTGATTTTCTGATTTATTGTAAATATTGATAATTAAATTACTATCGAAGGTATAATTCTCCCTTTTGTTTTTGTTTTGTTTCTTGTTTTTAAAGTTTTGTTTTTATTTTTAATGTATTTACTAACACATAGCTATAACGATAGTACTAACAATATTGTATGGAATTTTGAACGTTCCGAAATAAAGATATATATATATATTTATTTATTACAGTCCACCGTTCCATACCATATTTTTTATTTAATTCAACCAATAGTTACAATTACCATTATTTAAATTAGGTATACAGAACGTTATAAAAATGTCTTCAATGTAATCTCCACTGTGTTATATAACAAAAATGTCCCTTACGACAGTTGAATTTTCACTTGATATTAGCAAAAAAACCGGACGAAGTGCGAGTCGGACTCGCCCACCGAGAGTTCCATACTTTGTAGTATTTGTTGTTATAGCGGCAACAGAAACACATAATTTGTGAAAATTTCAACTGTCTAGCTATCACGGTTCATGAAATACAGCCTGGTGACAGACGGACAGCGGGGTCTTAGTAATAGGGTCCCGTTTTTACCCTTTGGGTACGGAACCCTAAAAATGAGAACGATGACTGATAGAAAAACTTTTTGTCATGTATTCATTGAAGGTCGTGTCCCTGAAAGTTTACTGAGGCCATTGTAAGAATATGTTTTCATTTTGGCCGGGTTTTCGGGTTAATACGAGAGGGTCCGTTTCTATTGAACATAGCCCTCGTGGTGCCATCACATTTTGCTATCTCTTATAAATATTATGGGACAATCTTACGCAAATCGACCACAGTGAGCTAAATAGGGCTTGTGTTATTGTTACTAGGCCACGGCTAGGCTACGGTCGTGTTTTAATTTATCGCCACTCGTTACGAATTTCTTATTTTTCGCACTTGTATCGTAATTGTTGCTTATTTTTCTTTTTTGTCGTGTATAAATTCAAATAAAAAATTGTCATTCAATCACTTCAGGTTACATGTTTCGATTGGTTGTGTCATTAATGTGATTTTCTGATTTATTGTAAATATTGATAATTAAATTACTATCGAAAGTATAATTCTCCCTTTCCACCGTTCCATACCATCTTTATTATTTATTTCAACCCATACTTACAATTACCATTATTTAAATTACGTATACAGAACGTTATAAAAATGTCTTCAATGTAATCTCCACTGTGTTATATAACAAAAATGTCCCTTACGACAGTTGAATTTTCACTTGATATTAGCAAAAAAACCGGACGAAGTGCGAGTCGGACTCGCCCACTGAGAGTTCCATACTTTGTAGTATTTGTTGTTATAGCGGCAACAGAAACACATAATTTGTGAAAATTTCAACTGTCTAGCTATCACGGTTCATGAAATACAGCCTGGTGACAGACGGACAGCGGGGTCTTAGTAATAGGGTCCCGTTTTTACCCTTTGGGTACGGAACCCTAAAAATGAGAACGATGACTGATAGAAAAACTTTTTGTCATGTATTCATTGAAGGTCGTGTCCCTGAAAGTTTACTGAGGCCATTGTAAGAATATGTTTTCATTTTGGCCGGGTTTTCGGGTTAATACGAGAGGGTCCGTTTCGATTGAACATAGCCCTCGTGGTGCCATCACATTTTGCTATCTCTTATAAATATTATGGGACAATCTTACGCAAATCGACCACAGTGAGCTAAATAGGGCTTGTGTTATTGTTACTAGGCCACGGCTAGGCTACGGTCGTGTTTTAATTTATCGCCACTCGTTACGAATTTCTTATTTTTCGCACTTGTATCGTAATTGTTGCTTATTTTTCTTTTTTGTCGTGTATAAATTCAAATAAAAAATTGTCATTCAATCACTTCAGGTTACATGTTTCGATTGGTTGTGTCATTAATGTGATTTTCTGATTTATTGTAAATATTGATAATTAAATTACTATCGAAAGTATAATTCTCCCTTTCCACCGTTCCATACCATCTTTATTATTTATTTCAACCCATACTTACAATTACCATTATTTAAATTACGTATACAGAACGTTATAAAAATGTCTTCAATGTAATCTCCACTGTGTTATATAACAAAAATGTCCCTTACGACAGTTGAATTTTCACTTGATATTAGCAAAAAAACCGGACGAAGTGCGAGTCGGACTCGCCCACCGAGGGTTCCGTACTTTGTACTATTTGTTGTTATAGCGGCAACAGAAATACATAATTTGTGAAAATTTCAACTGTAGCTATCACGGTTCATGAAATACAGCCTGGTGACAGACGGACAGCGGGGTCTTAGTAATAGGGTCCCGTTTTTACCCTTTGGGTACGGAACCCTAAAAATGAGAACGATGACTGATAGAAAAACTTTTTGTCATGTATTCATTGAAGGTCGTGTCCCTGAAAGTTTACTGAGGCCATTGTAAGAATATGTTTTCATTTTGGCCGGGTTTTCGGGTTAATACGAGTAGGGTCCGTTTCGATTGAACATAGCCCTCGTGGTGCCATCACATTTTGCTATCTCCTATAAATATTATGGGACAATCATACGCAAATTGACCACAGTAAGCTAAATAGGGCTTGTGTTATTGTTACTAGGCGACGATATATTATTATTATATCGTATGGCTTTATTCCTGATAAAGATTTACAATTTTAGTCATACAAAAAAGCGACGATATATGTCGTGGCCAGTTTAATCATTTCATGTCATTTGATGTTATACTTACTTAAGTACCATAATATGCTCCAAATTGAGGAAATTATGAATAAATTATGACCAAATTCAATACACATTCCATCATCATCATCATTCATTCATTTCGTGGTAAACTATTTATTTTTATATTTATATTTCTTTGTTGTTTTTATACTTTCGTATGTTATAGTTTATCACGAATAAATGCGATGATTTCTGATTTCTGATTATATGTGCTAAACATCACATCATTGGAGCATAATTACGCACAGGGGAGCAAAATAGGACCACTTATGGTACTTTTCTTACTTATACAAATAAAAACATACCTAACGACGACTGGACGGTTGTAACATCGATTAAAATGTAGGTTTAAAAAATAAAAGTACGAAATCGATTTTTCAATAGTATTTTATTTACGTATTTGTTATAATTTTTAATTAAGTTCTAGTATATATAGTATAGTCTCATCTATACATTCGACTTTAATATACAATGCCTTTGCAAAATCAGCCAAGTTTAAAAAAATTGAGCAAACGAAGGAAATCGATAAATGGATTGTTTTGATTTTATTTCAATCAGTGCACATGGATATGTTATTGATATTAACAGAACAAAATGATTGAATAGTAAAACAAAACAAAACACAAATTGAATCATCAATATGATTATAAACACTAAGCAATGATTTGTATTTAAGGATGTGTCAAAAAGCAATAGGTAGGTGGTACCAAAATCATCACAATGTGTTTGTTGTATCTTGAACAAAATTTGTTTTGAATAAGGTAAGTTACCCTTACCTTAAATGGCTTAAATAAATAAAAATATAAAGTCCGTTCTTCGAAGAAAAAAAAAATGTACTTCTAACATTAATATACAGAAATAAATTATGATTGAGATATAAAAGGTATGGCAACATATAAATGCATGGTTAGGGCATGGCCACTGACACTAAAACCGCTGCGTTTTGTGCATGCGTTTTTTCAACCGCAGATGAACGAAAACAATTGCTTCTAAGGCCTTAATCTTACCTAGATCTAATGACGAAACTATTGATTTAAGTTAGCTTAATCCTTTATTATATACAAATTAACCTTATTGTTCAAGTATTTTATTTACATTTAGTTAACATATAGAATCGTTGTGAGTGAAATTGGACATATTGTTGTGTACTTTTGTAATTTTGTTTGCAACTTTTATATAAATCAAAAAGAACTGTGTAATTGGTGAAGAAACATGTACATATAAGTACTCAAGTCTGTATGGTAATTATTATCAATAATAATTGAGAGACGAAATATATCTATAATAGGATAAATTGGCAGCATAGATGTACGTGTATTTAGCCCGCCTAACCTTATTTAAATTATTGTTGACAATGTCTCACCAACCAAAATATACCGGTTTGAACTTTGATAATAAAACTGACGACAAATACGAAAGCCACGAGGCTTGAAAGATACATTAACATTGGACTATAAAATATCTACCAATACTTTACATTTACTTACGCACTAGAAACTTCAATATTTACAATATACACGAATCTAAGTCACACTATAATTTCTAATACTACAAGAGTAAACCGAAAAAGGAACTTTGGAAAACACGAAATCGTGAAAAATAGGAAAACAAAAGGATGCGCGACTGGGCAATAACGCGGGGCAAATACGGACATATTTCTGTTAAGATAATCAACTATTTTATAATACCTATGGGTAAGTGTACCCATTGTCTACATTGGTGCTTACGCCTCGATGTAAAGGACACTAATGTTAAAAAATACTGTCCGCTTTACCCGCAAAGGAACCAACACAAAACTGCAACACTGCCAAACTTAAACAAAAACGGGCTTAATAAATAAACCGCTCGCGCAACTTTTAACGAACGCGCTTACGTATCAGGTCAGAATATAACTGTTAGCGGCCGTCGGAACTCGCCGCCTTGGCTAGCCTGTGTGTACTGAGCTGGGTATTGTGGCATAAGGATTCCTGGGGAGCCTTGGTAGTACGGGAGTGATGGGGATGGATTTGATCCTGAGGATGAGCTGCCTTCAGTACGGTCATGCCCCTTGACGGCTGTGTCGGGAGATTCTGCTGGGGAACGTGGGGATAAGCTCGACGGCGCTGGCGCCACTGAGTTTAAGCCGGCCATGGCTGCCGCGGACGCTTCGGAGTACATCTTACTGATGTCCATGGGATAAGACCGTTGCTGCTGCTGGTCCATGTACATGTAGGCCTTGGAGAGCGCGGCGGAGTCAAGGTAGCCCCGGGAAGGGTCGGGGTACATGCCGTAGCTCCGGTATTTCTCAGCCTCGATGGAGTACTTGGACATGTCCATTGTGGAACCCACCTGTAACAATGAATAAAACTATTTAGTAATTGCTAGTTAGACCAAGATACGTCATAATTTCATAGAAGTTTAAAGTTTAAAATAACACTTGTACTGCATGTGCTATCAAAATCGTTGCAGACTAGTCTTGGTTTGACTCTAATTACGCCCATAAATACAGGTAAAGCTTACGCTTTTCTATATGAAACTCGTAATAATACTTTTACACAAAAATTGTAAATTATTTTAGCATAAAACATATTTACGTTCTATTTTGATAACAAAAAAAATTTAGTTACTGAATGTGTTGTATGCAAATCAAAATTGAGATGAATTTAATGTCAATGGCTATAATTTATATGTCCACATGTCAAATTATTTTCCGATCACCACCTTCACAATCACAATGCATGTAAAAACGTAGTTAATTTTATTTAAATTATTATCAAATGCACAACTGGTTTAATCCGGCTTTGCATTAAGCACCTCATTAATAATAACTATATTCAAAATGTAATTTATTTATAAAGTGATTCATACAAATTGAATGACACCTACAACCAAGAATGGACTTTACGCCCTTCTTATTATTTGACTTTAGGTCGTAAGTGCCAGAAATGTGGACATACATCATATTGCACCTTTGTCCGAATTATGTTTTTAAAGCCGTTTGGAAAAGTGTGTGATTGTGTGACTACAAATCACTGGGACAAGCGCACAAATATATCGATTATTTGGAATTTAATGAACTGTGTCAGGTATTATGGGAAAAATATTATATGAAGTATACACACCGCTCGTGCGCTGAACGAATAATACTCATTTATGATGAAGCACAATATAACGAAGTATTTTCTGATTGATATATACACGGTGGCTACAAAATAAGTGCATTTCCGTTGCCAGGGAGGTTTTGGGATTATACTGAGCAACTTTAATTATGAGACCAACCCCGAAATCGCCAAAAAAAATTTGGCTGTTTCTTACATTTTGGCTGGTCCATTTTCTATGGGAGGGTTTTTTTTTTTAAGAAGACTACACTTAAGCCATCCTGTATATACATATAATATGTTTTAATTTGTCTTTTGGGCAACTTTCGTTGCACAATGGAAGCAATTAAATTGTGTATGAATCACAGTCTTAATTATGTATATTGTTATAATCCATCCTAACAATTATTTAATAAAACGAACATAAAAATTATCTACCTAACACGTGTTACCCGTTAAACCTGGAGTTACCATGGTTACCAGTACAATATAACACTGGGTTAACGGTCTAACCGCTTAACCCTGGGTTAGTGGGATGGTGCCAGTGGCCCTAAGTAGTGAGGTAGGTAGGTTACCTAAGTAATAACGGGTCTGGTCTGAATTGTACAGTTTGGTTGCTGATTAATTGATTATGTTCCCTCTCCATCAGGGCCGTATTTCCGCTTACACTAACAAGGCCCGGGCCTTAGGACTCGGGCAACCTAGCAATGGTTTTGAGATGGAAAAGTGGTCCTAAATTCAAGTGCCATAATAAGTTCCTAGGGGTCCTAGGCTTCTAATGGCTCCTGCTCTCCATTCTACCCAGCTGTGTGTCCCGCATTACCCTTAACATACGACCGCGCAGCGCTAAATCAGGCTTATCCAGCGACAGCACTTTACGCACAATACGCTGCTATTTTATAGCGTCATAAACTGGTGACGCTGCTATAAGCTGTGTCCGAGCGTTAAAATTTTAAATTGTTTACGAGCAGGATTATCCAGGTTTAAAAGGGAGTAATGTGGTAGAATTGAATGTCGCTTACGGCTATCGGTTTGTGGGGTGGGTATGGTATGAGTGTAGCCTAAGGGTTTGATCAGACTTGTTTATATACATATAGATGATGGCAAACAAGTAAGAAGTATAAGTAAAGCAACGACGGAATACATGTATGTAGAGCAAGCTCTCGGAACTTTTTTGATTTCGAAAAACAGCCCACATGAGTGACACTACTTAAATTATCTTACACATGTCACTGAAAATTATCCTTTCTTTATAAATAGGCGTTTTCTAAAGTAAATATTGCAAACCTGATTCTTTTAAATCTGGACATTCTTGGGCTCATTCTACTCAGAATAGTCAGAATCGACAGCATTCTCCATCCTGCCATTAAAGAAAGTTGCCCCAAAATTTCCCTTCCATTACGTCACGTTTTAGTGTGAAAATTTTTTTCACTTAGATTTTCATACAAATTTTTGGGACATTTTTTAGGATTCCGTACCCAAAGGGTACAAACGGGACCCTATTACTAAGAATCCGATGTCTGTCCGTCTCTCCATTTGTCTGTTTGTCTGTCTGTTGTATGAGAGGGGAGCCCCACTTAAATATTAATTTTATTCTGTTTTTAGTATTTGTTGTTATAGCGGCAACAGAAATACATCATCTGTGAAAATTTCAGCTCTACCTATCACGGTTCATGAGATACAGCCCGGTGACAGACAGACAGTGGAGTCTTAGTAATAGGGTCCCGTTTTTACCCTTTGGGTACCGAACCCTAAATTAAGAAGCGCAGCACATATTTTAGCGCTTTGTTCTATCCTTTACTATTGGCTGGCTGTACAGTTTTCTATTAATTTTCTGCTGAAAAGGCTTTCCTTAAAAAGTTTTCTGACCCCTGCTTTAGGGTAAAAAGATGGCCGACAAATGAAAAGCAATAAGAATACGGGCGATGTCAATGCCGTTCTCGTATTGATGAAATGCATAATCGATACAATAGGTGGGGTCGAATGGAATTATTGATCAAGTTCTGTTGAAAGGTCAGCGGGCGTCGTCTTGTCATAATATTTAGTTTAAATATTAAGGTATTGCTTTACTATTTACAGTATTGGGTTATCGTAGCGCAACTAAAGACGTGTATAAAGTCGGGTGAGTTAGTTACACATAGTAAATCACATTTACAATCGGGTCTATCGCGAATTTATTTTGTTACCTTTATTTACCGACGTTTCGACACAGGTTTCACTGGTCGTGGTCGCGACCCCACCCGACCCGATTGTAAATGTGATTTAATATTGTGCTGAAAACGCGAGTTTTAAAAGTTAGTTATGCTGGTCATTTTCCGCAAATCGACATCCAATGTGCCTATTTTGCGTGAAACGAGGTAGTCCTACTCTAACCACCCCAGGTCCTCCACGAAAGCTAGCAAGGTCTTCAGGTTGCTAACTGCCTCCTTCAGTGTGCTTGGATTCCCTAGGTATTTGCTACTGTATACTTACCTAAAAAGTCTATAATAGAAGGAAGAATAGAAAAGGAGAGGCAGAGGAAGAACGAGACGTGCGTTTTTGGACCAAAGAGAAAATCAACGTAGTGACGTATCAGGAGCTCAAAACAGTGGCAGAAAGAAGAACGGAGTGGTGGTTACTCCACCGACAAGAGCCAGGCTCTTAGTTATGATAATGATGACTTCTACCTGTTTACAGTCTAGGAGAATATGTTTTGTTGTTTCTTCTTCTTCCATGCACGCTCTGTACATGGCTGTTAGTTTTACCCATATTAGGTAGGAGTTGTTTGTGTGTTATTTCCTGTTATTAGTGTTACTATTTTACGTAGTTGGCTCCTCGGTAGTATTTTGATGTGTTTGTGGTTCAGTTCCGGTAGAATATCTTTGGTTAAAGTCCGGTGACCGAAACTTTTTATTTTATTTTATAAATTCAGTAAATTAAATTTGCTAAGTAGACTTTTTAAAGGACTTTTCCCGTAATACCACCAGGATTTCGTGGTCAATCCTACGGGTTAATTTATCAAGAAAATTACCCAAAATAATCTAATAATTATACCTGGGTAATGGTACCTAATAACTGTGGTCTTGAATGTGCTTAAAAATTGTGCACAATTGTGGGCTGGTAGTGAATCTTGCCCAAAATAAACGGTCCCTTTGCCCTTTTGTCTCCAATATATACACAAGTTATTTAATGAAGATAACTACTCAGTACCCTTACTTCCCATTCCTGTCAGTTAAAACAAATAATACCTTAACCTTAATTAAAACCGTATTGTACGGCGTTCCCTTTGTCCAAACTGTGACGTAACTAAACGGACATTCTAAAGTAGTTTTAATTGAACTAACACAAATGAATCCAATTAATTGAACGCGTAACGATTGTGCTTATCGGGCATCGGTTTTCGCTTTCGAAATTATTCGGCGAAAGTTTTTGACTAAGTTTGATGCCCATGCGCAATTGAAAGTACCTATGAATAGTTTCCTATATTTAATAAGTTGGCTGCAGGTAATATTTAATTGGAGTCTTAAGAAGAGTCACACGAAACTAGCAGCCGCCATAGGCATTCGAAGTGACACTCATTTCTAAACATTCATGAAATAATTTGAAATTTGACATGAACATTTAGGTAACATAATCTATATCTGGTACTAATTTTCGTTGCTAAAAAGTGCAATACAAAAAAATTAGAGAGAGTAGTTTTACATACAAAACTCGCTCTAGTTTCTTTGTAAAATCATTTTCACAACGAAAACTTGTCCCAGACATACCTTTTTTTTGTTGACGGAGTGATAAAATGCGTTACGCATTACCGTTATGAAGGAGCCATGGGATGCCTGAGATTCTACAATGACTCCTTCCGGCGGCCCTGGCTTATCTTGCGCCAGATTACCCACACCGATGGAGTACCAGACATACATAATTTAAGCATGCAAAAGTTTTCCATATATCCCATATTTGTCACTAACTTTCACTAACTTGTAAACAACTTAGCTAATTATCCATAGCAACGGGCAAACCATAACCCAGTGACCCAAACCTAACCCTTGTCCATGCCATAATCGAATCACCACAATGCGTCTAAAAACGCGCACTCACCATTTTTAATACAGGTAAAATACTGTTCATACTCAATGGTAGCTGATTATATTGTTTCTCGGATGGGGGTAGATTCCGAACGTTAATCGAAAACGAGTCAGACTCGCCCACCGAGGGCTCCGTACAAAATTAACTTATTTCTTATTTAATTTTTTCTAATTTATAGTTGAGATTTTTTTCCTGTGGGTACTTGTAGTGAAAGACGATATCATTTGCCAATTTTCATAGTTCTAGGTCTTGATTCCCTTGAATGTGTCGAAATATACGTTTTTCGCGACCTACACATCAGCCTTTTTTTTTTACGTTAACTTAGAAGTTTGATTCTTTTAGGGTTCCGTACCCAAAGAGTAAAAACGGAACCCTATTACTAAGACTCCGCTGTCTGTCTGTCCGTGTCACCAGGCTGTATCTCATGAACCGTGATAGCTAGACAGTTAAAATTTTCACAGATGATGTATTTCTGTTTCCGCTATAACAAAAAATATTAAAAGCAGAATAAAATAAGTATTTAAGTGGGGCTCCCATACAACAAACGTGATTTTTTTGCCGTGTTTTGCGTAATGGTACGGAACCCTTAGTCCGCGAGTCCGACTCGCACTTGGCCGTTTTTTTAATAGCTTCAAGGGTCTGTAGACCTGAGTTTTAAATTCAACTGGATACCTCCACGCGCGAGGTACGGAACCCTAAAAATGCGTTTCGTTCGATAGTTCGGGGTCTATTAAAGTGGCACAATGGTTGATGGATCGAGGGGCTACTGATAGGTTTTTCTTTTCAGTTTAGTAATAGCCTGTACAATATCTGTCTTCGTTGGAGGAAGTAATTTTGTGTATCTGATAGCAGTTTTTTTGGAAGTCTGGGGTGTAGAGTTTATTATGGCTGAATAAAAATATACAATGTGTACCTACATCACCTACATGTGATATTAGAAACTACATTTTTTTTCAATGAGCATATAAACCAATAATTTGAATATGATAATCACTTAAACAAATCAAATTTCACGTTTCCTTTAATGTACGTATATATTCACCTTAACTTACACTTGAATAAGTCAAGCAGGTTATTAGGTACTTATATGTGATAAACTTATCTTTAATGCTGTTTCACTACCTACTAATTTATTATTGTTTCATCATCATCATGTCAGCCGATAGACGTCCACTGCTGGACATAGGCCTCCCCCAAGGCTCGCCACTCCAACCGATCCTGTGCCGCTCGCAACCACCGAATTCCCGCGACCTTCACCAGGTCGTCGCTCCATCTTGTTGGAGGCCTACCGGCAGTTCGCGGCGGGTATTATTGTTTAATGCGATAAATTCTCCCTAATGGAGTTATAAGCAAAGATCTGCGAATGTTTAGAGCCATATTTATTGCCAAAGTTTTTTTTTGAGCGTTCACTCTGTAATATATTTAGAAGTTATTTTTATTGCACATAATGGCTATTTGTTTGCAGAAATCGCGAAGCGTCTGATTGACGTAACTGGTGACCGAAGAGCTGGCGGCTTCCTCGCACAACGTATCAGCATTGCGATACAGCGAGGAAATGCCGCCAGCATCCTTAGTACAATGCCTCAAGGGCCTATTTTAGATTTAAGCTAGTTATTAATTTCGTTTACGTAGTACCAGTGTATATATCTTGTATGTAAATAAAGCAATTATAAAAAAAATGGCTAAATTCGAACATCATTTATTTATTTATGGGCATTATAACGTAGAGTATCCAGTGCCCGACACAGCTCCAATAATCGACATTATCAATCATAATGCTATAGCAATAAAGTTGACAGCAAGGTGTCGAATATTGGGTCTTAACATGTCCTTTTGATGATGATGACATTTATTTACTTTTCCAATGTACATTCCGTAAGTTTGCCTATCTAATTAGTTTTCCATTTACTCGAAGGTTAGCTGGAAGATGTCCCTTATAGGAATATGTTCCCCTTTGTACCTCAATTTCTGTAAATTTTATTTTACATTACATTAAGTACCCTACACTTTTTAAAATAAGGCCTATAACCTACATCAGTGCTAAACTGGACTGAGACAGTGCGCACCAGCTTCTTGACTTTAGCTTGTAGGTACAATTAATCGCGTTAAATAAGGCCAATAACCTACATCAGTGCTAAACTGGATTGAGACATAGTACGCCCCAGCTTCTTGACTTTAGCTTGTAGGTACAATTAATCGCATTAAATAAGGCCAATAATCTACATCAGTGCTAAACTGGATTGAGACATAGTGCGCCCCAGCTTCTTGGCTTTAGCTTGTAGGTACAATTAATCGCGTTAAATAAGGCTAATACCCTACATCAGTGTGCTAAACTGGACTGAGAGTTGAGACATAGTGCGCCCCAGCTTCTTGACTTTAGCTTGTAGGTACAATTAATCGCGTTAAATAAGGCCAATAACTTAAAAACAAGGCCCTTAACGTAAATCAGTGCTAAACTGGACTGAGACATAACGCACCCCAGCTACTTGACACTAGCTTGTACAATTAATTCCGCCATCCTCCCCTCTGTTTGGCGTTTAATCTCCCGGAGATGTGTTTAACACTACGCCATCTACGCAAATGGGCGTAAGTAACACGCTACAGGGTGCCTGTAACATCAGGGTCAATTAGGAGGTCCGGAGTTTGAATTCCGGTATATATTTATTTGTGTCTTTATCACGAATAGTTCCTGAGAAATATCTATATATTTATCTATATAATTATAAGTATATTGTCGCCTGGTACAAATTGTTTGCTTACTTTGGGTGTAGGTCGATCTGTGCAAGATAGATCTGAAAATACATATTTGGGGCATTTTCTATGAAAAGGGACCTTATTGTCGATGGCGCTTATGCCGCACAGCGTCGCGCGGCATTGTATTTATATCGGAGCATCGTTTATAACGGCGTAAGCGCCATCGACAATAAGGT
Organism: Cydia strobilella; assembly: GCF_947568885.1. Lineage (NCBI taxonomy): Eukaryota > Metazoa > Arthropoda > Insecta > Lepidoptera > Tortricidae > Cydia > Cydia strobilella. The sequence continues at coordinate 21,145,216 of NC_086044.1, forward strand.
CCCTTTTTATAGAAAATACCACATTTAATTACTTAATTTAAAATAAATAGAAAGGATATAGTTCCCCGGAGATATATTAGGCGCAAGTATCTGCCATCAAAGCTTTAAATGCGAAGCCGAGGTACTTATTACATTTGTGGCATATGGTCCATATAGATGACTATCTTAGGAAATTTTGAACACCTCGACACGGATCTGAACCGTTATAACGTGAGTCGGATCATTCTTTAAACACTAAAAGAAACAAATAATTAATTAATATGACTATTTGATTAGGCAAGCTATTTAAAAAATGTGTACTTAAGTTTGTTCTCGTAATGAGGGCTACCGCGTTTAATTTCGCCGCTAGGGGCGCTTTGAGGTCTTTCAAAATGTCAAATGCATAGAAGTATTGGGGTTTTCAAGTTTTTTTATCGGGAACTCCTTATTCATAATTGTGGTAAATCTTTGTCCATCTTTGATGAATCATGGTAAACAATAGATATAGCTCAATAAATGTTAGTGGTTTAAAAAAAGTGCCAACTAAAATATATGCAAAATTAAACAGATTGAAAAAATGGGACATTTAGACGTTAAAATACTTTTGTGTATATTAGAACGTATTGATTTTATAAAAATAAAAAGAAGAATTTTGAGATCTGTTTTTCTGGACCTACATCTACAATGGCGCCTACTGGTACAAAAACGGTAGCCCTCATTATAGCAACAATAACATCCTGTATACTCAGTCACTTACGTCACTTTACACGGAGTGTGTGTGAATTTTGAGGGTTCCACCCCGGCCTTATTGGATTAACATTGCTTTTTGCCATTTTTAATTGTAATTTTTGATTGATTTAAATCTGGTGGGTTGGTAGATTTAAATTGTTTATCTTGAGAGGGCGCATATGCTTCTCATTATGGCGGGTAGGAACCGTCATTAAAATTTAAAATTTAAATCCTTTTGACAATAAGGACAAACAATTACTTTTGATCCATAATAACGTATCTTAGACATCTTAATTAACACTAACTTTTATTTAATGTTTTCGGACATCATTAACGTCAGCATAGTTTATGAATTATGTTAATCAATGCGATTTTTTTTTACTAGCCTAATTTAGTGTCCCACTGCTGGGCAAAGGCCTCCCCTCGTTTCCTCCCCTCGTTTCCTCCACTCGACCCTGTCGTTTGTAGTGTCCCGCCAATCCGGATAAAATGCGTCCAAGTCGTCCCGCCATCTCCTTTTCGGCCTGCCTGCACCCCGGCCAGCACCATCTATGGTGTTCCGTCGGTCCCACTCGGTAACCATCTTGGCCCACCTTTCAGGGTGCATGCGGCAGACATGCGATTTTACATAGACAAAATAAAACATAAAACTTAATAACGTGGTCTTAGATAAAAGTATGTTTTAACTGGTCTACGACACCTTTAGAGCCAGCAGGCACTACAGATTATACATTTTAGGTGGATTTATGCATTTGTAAAGCAAGCGTGCACGAGGAAAAGCACCCACGAGATGATCTGATGCTGTGAAGAGGGTGGTTGGTGGCACCATGCAGTGCGTGACCCTTATGGCCTATGACCGCACACTGTAGAGACAAGGCATACATGGATGCGATCCTCAGCAATGAGAGACCGAGGAAGAAGCAATCATAGCAATAGTGCTATGATTAAAATAAATAATAAGAAATGAACGGTCGTCCGCCTCCTTTTTCCAATGGCTTCCTAGGGTTCTAGCACAGAATAAGTAATCATGCAGAACGACCACGCACCGCCCCGCCCCGACTCGAATTACCTCGCCCCGCGACAGAAATCTGGCGGACTTCTGGCGTACTCTCAGTACTATTTTAAGGCAACTTACTCACACTATGACGCATGACGTGTGTACAGACGTGCCGTTCACACATAGAAACGCAAGTGATTTTTGATATATAGCGTGTCCGCCCTGTGGTTCTAGCCAAGATACAATCGTACATCGTCAAACGGCAAACGAAAAAAGTGCAGTTTTTTTTAAGCAAGCGTTTTTAAACCATCATATTGACGATGATGTAACAGCATATGTCGTGAACGTCCCTTGTATCTTGTATTCCACTCCCAATCAAAATGTTTGTATTCGTAAGTCCTCAGTCAAGCGTTGCGCCCTCCGATGACATCTAATCGAGAGGACCGCCCCCTAGAATTATTCACCGATTCTTTATGAATGTTGAGCTTAGTACTTAGTTGAGCTTAGCTTAATAGCCATGGTTACCAAGAAACCATGTTGTTATCTTGAGACAGTCTAACTGAGCATATGTCATAAAAATCCCTAGCATACCACTCCCTAGCAAAATGTTTGTTTACTTAAGTCCTCAGTCAAGCGATGCGCCCTCCGAACAGATTAATGAGATCGAATCAAGAGGACCGCCCCCTAGAATTCGAATTCTTTCTAAATGTTGAGCTTAGTACTGTACTAGAGCTTAGTACTTAGTTGAGCTTAGCTTAATAGCCATGGTTACCAAGAAACCATGTTGTTATCTTGAGACTTGAGACGATCTAACTGAGCATATGTCATAAAAATCCCTTGCATACCACTCCCTAGCAAAATGTTTGTTTACGTAAGTCCTCAGTCAAGCGATGCGCCCTCCGATGAACAGATTAATGAGATCGTATCGAATTGAGTTTTCACCCCTAGATTAGTCACTGATTCTTTCTGAATGTTGAGTTTAGTTCTTGTTGTTGAGTGGCATTAACGTGAGACACTTCATTCGGTTCTTGTCTGTCTGATTTAATTTCCTGTCTTATAATTACTTATCTAACAATTCAAGTCTTGGAGACCCTTTACACCTCTAAGGATAATGTGATGATCGTTTTTTTTATATATTATATATATTTTATCTCTGTCACCTAGAGACTTTTACATCTCTAAACAATTTTAGTAATTGACTGTTGTTTGTATATTTTTTATTAGTTTTTTTTTTGTGTAATTCTACATTTAGACTGGTTACATCTCTAACAAAATATCTAATATTTAATTGACTTCATATTTATAATTGTTTTTTTTGTAATTTTTGGTTAATTGTATTGCTTGTAAAAATGTACATGTAAAAGTGCCCCTGTGGCCTATTTGCTGAATAAATGTTTGATGTTTGATTTATTACATAAGTCTTAAATGATTAGCACGAACCATATAACTCACTATTAAAATGTCGAGTTTGGAGTTTTGCAAATATATTCTAGTTTCCGTAGAGCTAAATGTATAGGTCACATATGTACTCCGATACGCGGGGTTCAATAAAATCGTACTATACGGCAGAATTGAGGAAAAAAGAGAAAGGAAGACCCAGAATATCATACATGACACGGATAAAAGATCATTCTGCAGCCACTCATACCAAGAAGTAAAAACGAAAGCCCAGAATACGCTGGAATGGAAAATTCTGCAGCTACAGAGGGCCGGGCCCTCTTAATATTGATGATGATGATTATCTGTAAGAATACCACAACTAACAACATATTTACTACAAAATTAAAAGCGCTTTAAATTCAGAAAGCCTACTACTTTGTTGCAGAGTTCCTGGAAGACCAGCATCATAATTCATAATTTATTTATTGCATCCATGGTTTACATTTGGTGGTACATACATAGTGGGTTTCACATGGACCCTGGTAGGGCACAGCAATAGTCTTAAATCTAAAGTATGCTAGGTATTAGTATTAATGTAATCATTATATAAACAAGGTCTTATGACAATGGTTAAGACATCTATAAAGGCAAAATTGTTTTAGAACTATTTTAAGAATATAGGTGCTATACCCTGTCAGGGTCCATGTGAAAGTTTAATCATCTGTAACAACTTATGTACCATGGTTTGCAATACACATTTATGATTTATGATTTTTAGGGTTCCGTACCCAAAGGGTAAAAACGGGACCCTATTACTAAGACTCCGCTGTCCGTCTGTCACCAGGCTGTATCTCATGAACCGTGATAGCTAGACAGTTGAAATTTTCACAGATGATGTATTTCTGTTGCCGCTATAACAAATACTAAAAACAGAATAATATAAATATTTCAATGGGGCTCCCATACAACAAACGTGATTTTTTTGCTGTTTTTTTTCGTAATGGTACGGAACCCTTCGTGCGCGAGTCCGACTCGCACTTGGCCGGTTTTTATATTTCATGGCATTTGCTTTTGATTAAAACATGTAAAAACTCAATATACATAATCATTTTGCGGTAGCCTTTTACAATTCGTTATGTTATGGATAACCCAAGAGAAGGAAACCTAATAAATTTATGGCTTGCGAAAATATGATCACGTCTCCTACTATCGTTCACAGCTCAAGTGGCTTCCTATACGTTTGCGACGTAATTCCCACATTCTAGCTCACCTATACGGTATTCTCTTCAACCCCTCTACCCCGCTTTACCTGAAGGAGCGCTTCAAATACCTCTCTTCTTTAAGATGCTCCCAGAATTATCTGCTTACCCAAGTTTCTTCTTCTTCTAAATTCTATAACGATTCTTTTACCTTCCAAGCGATTCGGTTGTGGAATGCTCTGCCGTCGGAGCTAAGACGAGCTAAATCACTCCCCATTTTTAAGGCTCAGCTCAAAATCCACTATCTGTCCCTTCCTCAAACTCGTTAATTATTAGATTCTGTCTGTCTATCTGTATTGTGTGATATGTTTATGTATGTATGTATGAATATATATATATATATATATATTGTATATATTACATTTATGCATGTATTGATATTGTTATATATTTAGTTGTGCTGATATTTTTTTTTCCTGTACTCGTTCTCCATTTATTTTTGCTACCCTTATACATATTTCTTCCTTGCGCTAATTTCTACTACCTGAAGGTTGTCTGGAAGAGATCGCTTTTAAGCGATAAGACCGCCTGTTGCTGCTCAGTTTTTTATGTTAATTTGCTGTATTTAATCATGTTTCATTGTGCACAATAAAGAATATTATTATTATTATTATTATTAAACAAAGGTAGACAAGTATACGACCGGTACAGACAAATGAAGACATTACGAGTAATTAGCATTGTCCATATCTGTGTGGCTATCTTTAAGTTTTTAGGTTACAGTTTTAATTTCGTTTATTTTATTTTTTCTATTTTGTTGTTTAGTATGTATAGATTTTTGTGGTAGTTACTTACTTTTTTGTCTGTTTTTTTGTGTCGTTGGCGTATGTTTCGCCACTAATAAATATTAATAAATAAATATTATAGAGACATTCTTACACAAATTGGCTAAGTCCCACGGTAAGCTCAAGAAGGCTTGTGTTGTGGGTACTCAGACAACGATATATATAATACTTATACAAATACTTAAATATATAGAAAACATCCATGACTCAGGAACAAATATCTGCATGTGTTCATCACACAAATAAATGACCTTACCGGGATTCGAACCCAGGACCATCGGCTTCACAGGCAGGGTCACTACCCACTAGGCCAGACCGGTCGCCACTAACTCATAGTTTTAAGTCAGGTCCCCACTGAAAACCAGCGCCGCGGATAACCGCGGCATTATGCTGAGTGGGGTCCTATTTTAGCGTCGAACGTTTTTTGTCTGTATGTTTCCTTTTTCATATATGTAATCTGTTGTGGCGTTAAATAAATGTATTTTCTTTCTTTCTTCTTTCTAATTACAAATAATCGGTCCTCGTTACAACACTTACAACTGTTGCACGTCGCATCGCACCCTCGCAGATTAATGATACCGAGTGGCTTGAGATCGCACACAAATTGGTGTAACTGACAGAATTATTTTATTTACTAGCGACCCCCCGGCTTCGCACGGGTTAGAAAAAACCTTTACAAATTATACACTAAAACCTTCCTCAAGAATTACTCTATTGATAGGTGAAAACCGCATCCAAAATCCGTTGCGTACAGACCGCATTTTAAAGATCTAAGCATACATACACTCACAAAATTATGCCGAGACAGAAGCCATATTTGACAAAATGTAGTTTTAATATTGAGTCTAGATTAAGCCTTAGTTTGTAGTTAGTAGTTTCTTACTAAATGATAGTTTTTAATTGTAACAAATCTGATATTTAAATTGTAATTGGTTCCCGGCGATACAGGCACTGCCTAGTGCGGAGACCCCTGGAATGTCTTCCTTTAGCTGAAAATAAATGATCTTTATCTTATCTTATATAACAAAAAAACCGGCCAAGTGCGAGTCGGACTCGCGCACGAAGGGTTCCGTACCATAACAGCAAAAAAAATCACGTTTCTTGTATGGGAGCCCCATTTAAATATGTATATTATTCTGTTTTTAGTATTTGTTGTTATAGCGGCAATAGAAATACATCATCTGTGAAAATTTCAACTGTCTAGCTATCATGGTTCATGAGATACAGCCTGGTGACAGACAGACGGACAGACGGACAGCGAAGTCTTAGTAATAGGCTCCCGTTTTTACCCTTTGGGTACGGAACCCTAAAAAGAAACAGACAGACAGAGGAAAGCGACTTAGTTTTATACTATGTAGTGAAGCTAGTTTTGCCTACTCTAGAAAATTATTTATAAACACATAACTGAAAAACTTTTTACGGTAGACAAAGTGCATAATCGTATGCATAGATACAGAAAAATAATGACATTTATGTAGTTACAAATCGCTTGTTACCGCCATTACTTACTATCCGCCATCTCGTCTCGCACCCTCGCAGATTAATGATATCGAGTGATTTTTAGATCGCACACAAATTGGTTTAACTGACAGACTTTCTTTTAGGGTTGAGCATTTTTTTTATAAGATAGCTGGTTTTGGTTACTTAGCAAATAAAAGTAGGTTATGTTAGTTTTGCGTCATCATCATCATCATCATCATGTCAGCCGATAGACGTCCACTGCTGGACATAGGCATCTCCCAAGGCTCGCCACTCCGACCGATCCTGTGCCGCTCGCAACCACCGAATTCCCGCGACCTTCACCAGGTCGTCGCTCCATCTCGTTGGAGGCCTACCGGCAGTTCGCCTTCCAGTACGCGGACGCCACTCCAGAACCTTCCGGCCCCACCGGCCATCAGTTCTGCGAGCAATAGGCAAGCTTTGCGTACTTTCGAAATATGTATACTTCGATTATGTTATGGTTAACCGCCGTCTCGTCTCGCACCCTCGCAGATTAATGACATATCTAGTGGTTAATAGAGTTCACACCCAAATTGCTGTACTGTAACTGATAGATTTTCTTTTAGAATGACGGTTGAGTATTTTTATGGAACCTAATAGCTGATTTTGCGTTAGTAAATGTATACTTTAGATAGATTGTCTGTCACAAAAAAAAGCTGCGTATTATGAACATATGGAATCAGCTGTTATAGATATATTAATGCCAGGATAAAACATCTATCTCTTTCTACTTAGGCGATGTCAAAAAGTGAAGTTTTCTCAATAATGTCGTTATTACACCGGTAAACGTATCACGCCTACTATACGGCTTTATAAAAAATATCTACAATTTTCTCCCGGCAAATCTCAAACAACTGCAAGTTATCCCGGATTCTACAAAAAATAATTACATCAACAACTTACACGCATCTAATGCATTTTTTCTACCATTTAGGTAGTTAATAATCTTGTTAACAATACAAGTTTTTTACTCAAAAATATTAAAAAGGTAAAAAAGGTAGAGATGAAGACAATATGTCGTGTCATTACACGCCTGTCTAATAATGGTGTATCACGCCGCAACGCTGTTAAATTTACTTACATGGTTCGTAACGGGTACTACGCCCATATGGTTAAGGTGCTGAGAAATGCAGCAAAAAGTAATCAATTCAAAGCAACGTATAAACCTTAGGCCCTTGAAGTTGGGATGCCCGTAGAAAGTCTAACATTTTTAAATACAACCTGGAAAACTGGCTACTGAGGGCTACCGCATTTAATTTCGCCGCTAAGGGCGCTAGTGTAGATAGAGGTTTGTCAAAATGTCAAATGCATAGAAGTTTTGGGGGTTTCAAGCTTTTTTATCGGGAATTTTCACTCCTTATTCATAATTGTGGTAAATCTTTGTCCATCTTTGATTAATTATGGTAAACAATAGATATAGCTTAATAAATGTTAGTGGTTTAAAAAAAGAGTCAACTAAAATATATGCAAAATTAAACACGTTGAAAAACTGGCACATTTAGACGTTAAAATACCTTTGTGTATATTATAAAAATAAGCATAGAAAAATTTTGAGATCTGTTTTTCTGGGCCTACATATACAGTGGCGCCAACTGATGAGCACAAAAACGGTAGCCCTCATTTTTCCCAACCTTCTGGAGAACCTAACCTATAGGGGGCCTAGATGGTAAGCACTGTATTTTCAGTTTCTTTTTCTCGATGTTTTTATTTCTTAATACTTTTGCATAAAATGTAATTTTTTTGCTTATGTCCTGCGTTTTGTTCCTTAAAATTTATTTATATACAGGCTGGCTAAAAATAAGTGCATTCCGTTTGCCAGAGAGGTTTTGGGTTTATACTGAGCAACTTTTACTATGGGACCAACCACGAAATCGCGAAAAAAAAATACCCTAAAAATAGCCAAATTAATTGTCGCGATTTCGGACCCATAGTAAAAGTTGCTAAGTATATATAGGTAATCCCAAAACCTCCCTGGCAACGAGAATGCACTTACATATTTTTTGCCAGCGTATATATTAGGGATTCATAATACTTGCCTTCAGATATACATAGGTATTTCGCGTTTTTGGTCGGTTTACAATAATACCACTGAAACCTTACCATACGAAACATGCCATAAAACCCACATTACGAGCAGTAGCAAATTTATCTACTCATCCCAATCAGCAGTTTCACAGATCGCATTCTCCACGCACGCACTCCTTATTTCACGCAATTTACCCAAGCACTAAACGGGTGTAAAAATAGCAAACCCGCTAAATGGGTGTAAAAGTGATTTCACCGCTTCTGGCGCATTAATTATAATGTGCTTGATCATGCAACAGGTAATTATGGAAGATATCGCTTGTCCATTAGCGCGATTTTATACCGTTACAAATGGGTTTTAGCAAAAAATTATGATGACTTTGTGCTAGACAGATGGTGAAGATATTTTAAATCCCACAATTAAACTAGTTTAAAACTAAAATCTAAAGCATACTTTGATGACAAACATACATATTAACTAATGCCAGTTCACCCCCAAGCTCAGTCTACAATTCTAGTCCCAATTCATATTTAATACTTCAAATCTGCGAAATGGTTGTAGGAACCTTATATTATATCTAATAGTCTGCCAACTCCACATTAATTGTGCCATTTTCAACCAAAAGGGTACTTATTGTCGCTTGACAGTAAGGCGCTGTTCCATATAGCTTCATTTAGAAATCAACCTTATCAACAAGCGATAATGTGGTACGCATATACGCGATAGATAACATGTGCTGCCGCTTGCTGCATAGAAATGCACTATGGTACCCGGGTATAAACTACGTAGTTACTACCATGTCAATTGACTATCACACCTCGGCGCGCGCTCGACGCTGATGCTGACGCCGACCGTCATACATTTGTTTCATATGTATGTATATTTGACGTCAGCGTTGAGTGTGCAACTGCACGCTTAGTGTTCCGTGGCTTTCGGGTCAATGTTTTAAGATCACACAAGTTTACCTGTGCGTTAGGCGTGAGCGCAGCAGAAATGGCGTTTTGCTGCGCGGCTGCTGCCGCCGCCGCCGCCATACTGGCTCCCAGCGGGCCGTACGCCGCGCCGTAGTAGCCGCCCATCTGGCCCATGCCGCCGCCCATGCCTGTAAAAAAAAAGTTAGTTATATCTCTCTCTGTGGTCGCTCCCTCATGACTGAGGATCGTGGTCAGTGGATGTGGATTGCTGGTTTTTGTGATCTGCCTCCATCGGTGCCTGTCCATCGCGTCTCTGATGACCGAGCAAAAGTTGGTTGAGGATGCCCCCTTTTACTTGATCGCTCCATCTGGTTGGATTATGATTATTATGATATCCCCGGCCTCGTTTGCCCTCCGTTATTGTAGATTGGAGAATTAAAGACCCTGACTCTGGTTGGTGTGCCCAAAATTACTGCACTTATGCAGTTAAAACTGCACAAGGCCATGCGCGTGACGAGGAACAGAAGCATGTCGTCGAACTGGTCGTCAACAGAACATGATGTCACGATCTCGAACATGATGTTAAACGACTGAGGAAGAATCTCCGTTATTATATGTCACACTTCGGCTGGACAGTGGACATACGAATGGATTTATCGGGCACTAAACTTAAGGTTTTTTTGTACAACTTGTCTATTTTGGCATAAGTCACCACTGAAGTAAAACTATACATAACATTTTGTCTTCGTTTAGATCGCTCGACTATGAACTACTTGCCTCCATAATCTTGTTTTGTTTTCGTGCTATTTTTGCCCTAACCGTAGCTATATTTATATTGTACCCAATGTTTTAACGTAAACAAACTGCATGAAAGAGGGAAATTAAACCGAGCTCTCAAATTTCAAAACCACCGCTCAAAGGCGCCAAACTTCGGCTCAAAATCGAATCATTGATAGTTAATTTGATTTGCAGAACCCTTACTAAATTCAAAAGCTGCATTATTAACCCTAAAATAGCTGGCGAACTTCGATCGTCTCCGCCGCCACAATGACGACAAAAACTCAATTAATTCTCGCAAGAAAGGGTTAAATTTACTAGCGAAACCGCAAAAATGCTCTAGAATCAAAAGTGTAGCTTTGAATGGATAAATTTAATTAACTAAAGGCTGTACTTTAATTTCAAACGGAAAATATACCTGAGAAGTCTTACAGCTTTAACTACATTAGTTTAAGGAATAATTTCGTGCAGCCAAGACTGTTTTTTTTACTTTTAAAATACAGCCCATGAAATTCCGAAGTTGAGAAAGTTTTTATGTTTTCATTTGAGATTACAATTTGGAGTCCACTCCGGTTTTAGCTTGCGTCAAAGTAACTTTAAAAGGTTTTGTTTGGAATCCCTCAAGTTAAGTCAAGTTGCTCGGTTCGTGTTTACAATTTTCTGTTATTATTTTTGCACGTGTTTTAACTTATAATTTAATGCCGCCAAATTGGCTGCTTTCAATATTTTGGCTAATTTTATTATTTTCATTCGGCATTGACTTTTCGCGCGTGGGTTTAGTATTGTGCTTATGTGTTATTTTGCTAAGGTTTTCTTCACTTCTGACTTGCTTTAAATTTTTCAGGTTTGTTACAGTTTTCTTTAGCTTTGACCACCACTATTAAAAGAAAAAAATACTGTTTAAACTGGCTTTTCCTTTTTACCTTTTAAGGTATCCCCTATTTGAAAAGATTTAGATGTTACTCCCCCATTCTCATTACCGTCCCAACGTGATTTGCATACAAAGAGCGCACGTGAAAAACACCCGATCGTCCAGAAAACGTCCGTTTTCCGTAAAATTTAACACATTCGCTCCACAATAATTGAAAAGAACCCCGAAAGGAGACCCTTTCAGATCCGAGAGGTAAGCCAGCAATGCACGTTATAATATAACGTGTTACGAGTATAATGGGCATATTGTGAGGGGAGGACCGTCATTATGTCCTGGACAGTGAGATACCGCATTGAATCTCTAGGACTGCAATGTTACATTGTTGAACGAGCTTAGGGAGTAAATTTACTACTACAAAGGCCGATCTAAATTTACGTGAAGTAAAACTATGAAAACGGATTATATCGCGTATATTGAATTTATAATACATCCCGACGTTTCGAACTCTTTACAGCGTTCGTCGTCAACGGGTGACTGAGGAAAAATTACAAAATGCAAAAATACCCACATACTAAAATAATGAACAATCATAGACTACAAACTTTAAGGCTGGTTGTACATGCAAAATCGGTTCATAAGGCTAGTTATACACTATAATTATTTTTCAAGTAAAGATATATATATATACGCGATAAAAAACTATGCCGGCTCCAACCCTACACCACGGACCCGAGAAGATTTAATTCCCTCCTAAATTGTAGGAGGGTATCCCAATATGGGACCGGCAACAAACTCGGCGGGACACATCTTTTCAAAACATCAGAATGTCCAGCATCATCCAACACTACGGTCTCACAGTCTATGTCTCGCTTGCTCCTTTATCAGGTGGACTACAGGATCCCAAGCTGGTGGTAGAGAAAAGCCATCTTCCCTATTAAAGTTTGGATATTTCTTAATCTCAATGGCCTCGCGCAGCATTCTGGGTATGTAACGCTTCTCCTTGGCAAGAACCAGAGGCTTATCAAACTTGATTGAGTGATTGGCTTTATCCATGACATGCTCACAGACAGCAGACCTAGGTCGACGGTGCTTGACATCAGCTATGTGTTCCTTCACCCGAGTGGAAATGCTCCGTTTCGTCTGCCCGACATATGATAGGCCACACTCACAGTCCAGCCTGTACACTCCTGCAGTCTGTAGAGGGGTATTGCATTTTACAGGCCTCAGGAATTGTGACATCTTCTTCATTGGCTTGAAATATGTTTTTATAGAAGCACGCTTCAAGATGTGGCTGATCCTGTCCGTGACCCCCCTGACAAAAGGCAGAATGGCAGGCCTGCGCTCAACTGTGGGGATCTTAATGTGGGACCTCTGGTTGACCCGCGGTATCCTGAGCTCGTTTGCCTGGAGCGCGCGCCTGGCATGCTGGAGCTCCGCGGCCAGATGCTGGTCATCACATATCCTCTGGGCTCTCTGAAACAAAGATTTGCCTTGGTTGCTCTGAAAGAAAGTTGACTGGGATGGTGATGCGATTTGCCATTTAAGTACCTATCAGTATGAGTAGGTTTCCTATACACAGTGCGACCTAGGGTGTTATCAGGATTTCTTTTTACCAATACATCTAAGAAGGGGAGAGAACAGTCTTTTTCCAACTCCATAGTAAATTTTATTTTGCTATGGATGGAATTTAGGTGATCCAAGAAAGTTGAAACACTACTTTTTGGAAGTATAGTAAAAGTGTCATCTACGTATCTTTTAAATATCTTCGGTCGCACAGGAGCCAATGAGAGTGCCCTCTCCTCGAAGTCCTCCATAAAGATGTCAGCGACTACTGGAGACACCGGAGACCCCATGGCCACGCCGTCGACTTGAAGGTAGAATTCACCATTCCATAGCAAGTAGCCAGATGTAAGGCAATGTTCCAACAGCTTAGCATATTCCTCTGACATGTTCTGCTCACATAACCTCTTCTTGACAATTTCAATGCAGTCTTGTACCGGTAGGCTTGTAAATAGCGACTGGACGTCAAAACTGACCATGATCTCATCATCAGTCAATGTTAGGTCTTTAATCTCACCGATGAAATGGTAAGAATCCTTTGTATGCGTGCTAGTGTTACCACGTAATGCTGAGAGGGCTCCCGCGAGGTACTGAGCCAATTTATATGTGGGAGCATCTATCTGGCTCACTATGGGACGAAGTGGGGCACTAGGTTTGTGTATTTTTGGCAACCCATACAACTTTGGAGGCACGGGGCAGTCAGGAACTAAACTTGCAACATTCAGATCAAGGCTGTCCGAGTAATCACTAATTAGTTCTTTAGTGGTTTTCAATACTTTCATAGTCGGGTCCGTCTTTACATGTTTGTAGGTTGTAGTATCCGCTAATAATTCCCTAATTTTCTGGTTATAATCTGAAGTATTAAGTACAACCGTCGCATTTCCCTTATCCGCTCGAAGAATAGTAAGGTCTGGATCATCGCGTAACGTTTTCAACGCGGCCAATTCATCTCTAGGCAAATTCCTTTTCGGAGGCTTGGCTTTCCGTAATAATGACGAAACATCCTGCCGTATAGCCTCCAAATCTTCCTTCTTTACCTGATTTTTCACCAGACAGTCTTCTACACTAACAATAATGTCCTCAAAAGGGATCTTTCGCGGAGCCACAACATAATTAAGACCTTTTTCTAATACTGAAAACTCAGACGTCGACAATTGTTTACTGGATAGATTGACAACCGACCGATTTGACACTGACAGCGACGTTCCGTTAGCGCTATTATTCTGAAGCCCTCCGTTATCGCTGCGTCTCGTTTTCGATTTTAACTTGTCAAACTTGGCACTTTGTCGTTTCTTGCATTGTTCAAATGTAAATGCGTAACGTTTATTACCTTGTTCAACACCCTAGGTCGCACTGTGTATAGGAAACCTACTCATACTGATAGGTACTTAAATGGCAAATCGCATCACCATCCCAGTCAACTTGTTACAGTAGGCAAATCTTTGTTTCAGAGAGCCCAGAGGATATGTGATGACCAGCATCTGGCCGCGGAGCTCCAGCATGCCAGGCGCGCGCTCCAGGCAAACGAGCTCAGGATACCGCGGGTCAACCAGAGGTCCCACATTAAGATCCCCACAGTTGAGCGCAGGCCTGCCATTCTGCCTTTTGTCAGGGGGGTCACGGACAGGATCAGCCACATCTTGAAGCGTGCTTCTATAAAAACATATTTCAAGCCAATGAAGAAGATGTCACAATTCCTGAGGCCTGTAAAATGCAATACCCCTCTACAGACTGCAGGAGTGTACAGGCTGGACTGTGAGTGTGGCCTATCATATGTCGGGCAGACGAAACGGAGCATTTCCACTCGGGTGAAGGAACACATAGCTGATGTCAAGCACCGTCGACCTAGGTCTGCTGTCTGTGAGCATGTCATGGATAAAGCCAATCACTCAATCAAGTTTGATAAGCCTCTGGTTCTTGCCAAGGAGAAGCGTTACATACCCAGAATGCTGCGCGAGGCCATTGAGATTAAGAAATATCCAAACTTTAATAGGGAAGATGGCTTTTCTCTACCACCAGCTTGGGATCCTGTAGTCCACCTGATAAAGGAGCAAGCGAGACATAGACTGTGAGACCGTAGTGTTGGATGATGCTGGACATTCTGATGTTTTGAAAAGATGTGTCCCGCCGAGTTTGTTGCCGGTCCCATATTGGGATACCCTCCTACAATTTAGGAGGGAATTAAATCTTCTCGGGTCCGTGGTGTAGGGTTGGAGCCGGCAGTTTTTTTTTTTTTTTTTTTTTATCGCGTATATATATATATCTTTACTTGAAAAATAATTATAGTGTATAACTAGCCTTATGAACCGATTTTGCATGTACAACCAGCCTTAAAGTTTGTAGTCTATGATTGTTCATTATTTTAGTATGTGGGTATTTTTGCATTTTGTAATTTTTCCTCAGTCACCCGTTGACCACGAACGCTGTAAAGAGTTCGAAACGTCGGGATGTATTATAAATTCAATATACGCGATATAATCCGTTTTCATAGTTTTATTTCATGAGTAACTATCGCGGTAACCGAAGACAATATTACGTGAAGTACGTCTAAGAATTTGTCATTTTATGTTTCTAAAATATCTAGCCGTCTAGCAAATACATAAACTGCAATTTAACAAATTTTGAGGTATCACCATCAACCGCTCCAACAATCCACGGAACACTTTATAAGAGTTCCCGAGACCAGAAACCGTCCCGCTCAAAATTAATAAAACCCTTCAATAGATTGAAGGAGAAAATTCATCACTCACGCCAATAGCAGACAGACTAGAAAATACCACAGAGATGACAGCGGATTTAATTATAAAATATAATAATAAAAAACCCGATCGTCCCTTACAAACACTCCTACACCCCAATCAATCCATTCTCAACCTTAATTCCTACTCCACTCACACTTTTTTCACTGCAAATAAAAATTGTCGGTGATCGTAATAAATTGTAGACTCGACGTCACCGTGAGGGCGTCATATTTATTTAAATTCAAAATTCGAATCTTCGCGTTCGATTTTCGAATGTGAGTACGTTGACATCCTAATTCGGTACCTATTCTAACTCGATGAGATACTCAGCGAATTATTTAATAGAGAGCGAACGTTTGACATCGATTGCCGATTAGGACTTCGAGTGTAAATATAAATAAATTAACTGGATGGAATTCGAGCTCCTCTATAATGAACCCGATTTTCCTGTTTATTCTGTAGGTGTTACTTTCGGAGATTGCCAATTAAACAACGTAATTACTTTCTACAAATACATTTCGATATAAGCTAAATCGAATTGTAGTCTCGGTTAAATTTCGATGGCTGTTATTATTTCTGAAGCTCACAGGAATAAGCGAAATGAAGTCCATTGAGGGTTTCTAATGCAAAATGACTGTTTCAATATTTATAAATTATTACTGTCAATTCATTTAATTAAATTGATCGACAAAAGAACGAATCAAAAATAAATGCAGAGGATTAGAAAGTTCCTCCCACAACCTCACTTTAACGTCAGTTAAACTCGGTCGGGACCAATTAAAATTGTCCCACTACATTCATAGCACATCAAATGAACTACCAACTAAGGCATGTTTGATAAACACCTCTAAGGAACTGACCGGTAGTTAATGGTCCTCCAGTGATCAACTGTATTACTGCCAAAACATCGTATGTTACTGTAAATGCTTGGTCGCATACGACTTTTCCGGGTTACTTATGCCTTTATGGTTAGGTAATGCAAGCGGTATTCGAGCACAATGAAATAATTAATTGGTGCTCAGGCTTTGCGTTGTCATTGCTAACAGAGCGCAGGCAAATCGAACACTTAGGCGGACCATTATATCTGTGAACTGGAGATCCATACTAACTATGATTGACCGGAGAGTGCTTATATACTGGTTACATTGAGCTGTCATTTGACCAGCGCCTGGCGAGCGATTGTAATATCAGCCCTGGCCGGCCGTTAGGAGAGGGCTTAACAGTACGTCTGAGGTGTGAATTTGAATTTGGAATGTTTCGAACTATTTTGAATTTGGGTGCGTTTGAAATGTATAACGAAAAAGTTTCCTTCATAGACATTTCCTCTTTTTAAGGCACATCACACGAGCAGATTTTTTTGCATAAATTCAGAGCCTGAATCTATAGTTGGTCAAGAAAATCTTGTCAGTAAATAAGAACAAAAAACTACACTCATCCTCTTCTGGGCTCCAGCACCAGTGCAAGACAAAGACAGTATAACTCTCTCCGTCTACGCCCGAAATGAGACAGCCCTTTGACAAACTATAACTAACAAAATCAGATATTCCGTGACAATAGAGACTTTTTCATACAAAAAGACAGGTGCCATAGACAATACCTATTTGATTTTAGTGACGCTTTTGGTTGAAGAAATGTCACGTATCGTATCTGAATCAGATCGCACAACTAAAGCTCGAATTATCATGAAAAAAAAGTTATGTGAAGAAAATTAGATATGTAATAAAGTTATGTAATCTTAACTATAGAGCTACAAACAAGTTTGAGAACAAATACAATTATTTTTTTAAATATTTTGATATTTGATATTTTGTTTGAGGTGATATAGAGCTACAAGTTACGTGAATGATGCAAGAAATCTTGCTAGTTTAGATAAAGTCCTGAGTATACATTATGCTAATAAATATTTCCGTTCAATAGAACCCGGTAGGAATCCAGCCCTCTTTGTTTTTCTTTCATTTCAGATTACGGACTAAGGACCGAGTATTATTCCGAATAGATTTCAAAATACAATATCGATTCAAATTCATAATTTCCATTACATGAGACAGTATAGGTAACTTAGGGAACAAATCGAATTATTTTATTAAGGATCTCCGGCAGGCTCGGTTCTCCATACAAACGTAGTTCCGCTCTCATTTTAAAACGACTAGCTAGATTGCTCTAAAACTTTGTACTTACAATAGGATAAGGTATGTCACAGACCTCCAATAAGATGGGAGGATGATATTAAAAAGATTGCGGGCCCACTCTGGAGGAGAGAAGCAGCAGATCGGGCTGTTTGGAGGAGTTTTGGAGAGGCGTATGCCCAACAGTGGGCGCATACTCGCTGAGGAAGAAGAAGAAGAGAAGAAGGTATATCTATGTCTGTAATTAGTAGCTTCAGATACAATACTTAAAAAAATACAGCGAATAAATTAATTTCAGACCTAGATATACGTCATGTCATTATATGTGCAAAGTTTCATTATAATCCAACATGGAGTTTTAAAATGAGAGCGAAACTGCGTTTGTATGAGAAGGTGCAATACAATTCGGCCGAGCTTGCCGGGGACTCTTAATAATCGTATTTTGATTTGTGTTTTTTTTTAATAGTCACACTACTAGAGTTTTGAATGATTTACGGTTAGTTTCACTAGACCCGATCCCAATCAATATAAGTCTAGTCACATTATATAAATTATATAAATTATAAGTTGAAGTAAATGTCATATACTAAAGATGGCCATCCAGTGGCGGAGGCCGGATTCGAACGCCGGAGCTTCAGTTTACGCGGCTAACGCCCTGGCCCTCTAGGCTACCCCGTATTTGTATTTTTCCTAAAGAGAAGTAGCACTATCAAAATTGCCGCAGAATTAGCTTTTTCTGACTCTAACACTAGTAGGTAATCTAATGTTGCCGGACACGAGAACACTCACTTTATCATTCGTGATATTAGACGAAAATAGACACATTTAAAGTTTTATGAAGGCGGTTCCATATGCGTAATTAACTTTCACATTTGTCTTCATCCCTAACACAAAAGTAATAAATAACCTCACCATGATTAGCATATTATATACGCCATATTGCAACGGAAGTGTCCAATCGCGTGCGTCCGGAAGCCCCCCTCCTTCCGGCCACGTGACGTCATTTACATGACATTGGCAGTTGCGCGCGGGCCGCCAGCGCGGGCGGACGTTTTTTTGGGGAAATGACGCTGAAATGGCGTGTCATTGTTGTTGGGAATATCATTCATATTAGTTTTTATTAGTCATTGGATAACTAGGTCTGAAATTGAGATGCAAGAATTAGTCCGGGCTGGGCTATATTAACAAATAAACACAAAATTAAAATCAGGTGTACAGTAGAGTTGGCTACAAAAATAACTGAATCCCCCTCCTCCCCTACATAGAAATTTGCAGCTCTGCAGCTGACTGTACTTATTTCCAAATTAAGAGATAGCATATGCACAGTAAATGATAAAAAAGTAGATACCTACGCAGGTGATGAATGACAAATGATACTATTAATGCAATACCCTTTTAAATGCATAACATCCCTCCCTTATAAGATCAGAACACACATTCAAAATAAACACATTCAAAATAAATTAAAAAATAAAAGTTCCTTTTTCCATTTTTGAAAAAAAAAAAATGAGTTTTGAAGAAATATAGGCCTAACTTAATCGATGGTATTTGAAAATGAAAAAAATGAAAATGAAAATATTTTATTTCATTAATAAAATGTTACATTACAAGGTAGGTTGGGACTTCCTTTTAAGTATATTATACGTCCTGTATCAGGAAGCCCCAAAATTTCGAATCAATAATTTAAAAAAACTGATACATTTGCAAAAAAATAATAATTATAGGTACATTATAATAACCGAGCTTTTCTAGATACGTTAATTATTGGATATTCCCCGAAATTACCAAAAAGCAATAACGCACACAATGCAAACATTAAGCGTGTCGTGATTTGCAGAACGGGACTAATCTATCAATTTAACCACGGTTTGTTAGGCCCGTAACAACGGCATGTTCCGAAAAGGCGTAACTACACTGACATGACTGTCTTATTCTCCTGCCCTACCTTGCACTTGCCCAAAACATATCAGTATCTTTTTTTAAAGTCTTTTACACATGTTCCGTTCCCCTCTGTTTCTGTTTTGTTCTGTTCTGTTTCTGTTTTAGTTTAGGTTTAATTTTTAATTTTGGGTGCCCTGAAAACCACTTCCGTGCATAGACACGGCTTATGCTGAGCGGCAAACTGATTTTGGTGTACTTATTATGTTCTTACGCCGAATACGTACATATTATTTTCCATTATATTCTTGTATACTGTCTCGTTAAGATTAGAGGGATTTTCGTTTTTCGCCTCAGTTATGATTATAGCCTAATTCCTATAATGCGATACAAACAATGGATGCTATGTTGTCCTATAGTTACAGTTATACGAGCAATTCTTGTATATATGTATATATATATATATTTCGGGGATCTCGGAAACGGCTCTAACGATTTAGAAGAAATTTGATATATGGGGGTTTTCGGGGGCGAAAAATCGATCTTGCTAGGTCTTATCTCTGGGAAAAGGCGCATTTTTGAATTTTAATATATGTTTTCCGAGCAAAGCTCGGTCTCCCAGATATTAAAAACAAAAACTATCTAAAATAGGTTGGCCATTGGTTCACGTTTTCCCTCGGAAATCTATATTCAAATCAGCTGTGTCTAATCAAACTAAATAAGTACGCTCTACGATTATGCGTAGTTCTTGACAATACTCGGGGTCTGAAGCCGTACCGCGAAAAACGAAGATCGTGTCGGTAAGCCCTCAGAGGGCCTACCGCGAAAATTGAATTCGCAAATTGCGATGATCTTTTTCTTTTACTCCAATGAAGGCGTGAAGTGACAGAGAAAGATGCCCGCAATATGCAAACTTCGATTTTTGCGGTTATTCCGCGGTTCACAACGGCTACAATTGTCAGTGACATGTGTCGACCGACAATTGTCAAGCGACAGGTGACTAGGTAATAATAATTTTAGACTATTCTACATATATGACATATTTTGTGACAATTGTCGCACCTGTCACCGATGTGAAATTGGAGCCTGGTTACACTGATCAAGTCGGAACTTCGACTCGCGAACCAATAGCAACACAGCGTGGACTGGCACATACGGCCTTCTTGCCAATTTGTGTTTTTGGGCGAATTTTCGCTTGTCATTTGCTGGATGTCGGACCGGTGATCTATTTTGAGGGTGACGAATCTATACATTTAAGGGATGAAGTGGTTCGTTCGTAAACAGAGTAAAAAACTTGAGTGTTTTGGCAGACGGGTGCTGATTCATTTTTGTGATGTAGGTATACAGCATGATTTTTTAATCGTGATTCGTAACCATGTTTTCCGATACTGCTACTGAAGACAAACACGAAGCACTACTTATCGTAATTAATGAGCTACTTAATAATTAATTATCGCTAAAAAAAGAAAGTTGATCCCCACATCATCTTTTATGGTCACCCTACTCGGAATACGTGACTACTTTTTTCCAAGTACAAAGGTTAGGTATCACTTATCAAGTTATCAGTATCATGCAAGTGCATGTCGTCTAACAAATACTTATTGAGGCGATTTACAAGAACGATTTTTATTTACACGTAGGTATTAACACTGAGAATGTCCACTGAACCTTGCTCGATACCGATTTCAAATCATAACAAAAATATCTTAATTAAACTTCTTATTTTGATTAATCTTGATGAACAGACGAGTGACACTATATTATATTTACATAATACTTATATAACAAACGGCAGGGACAAAAATAGATACTTCAATAAAAGCAGGACTGATTAAACTACCATACGACCAACTCAACTGATATTAGTGTCAATGTTTGCGCAGGACATTCCGTGAGTACGAGTTCTTTTATCGGGGGACAATGGAGTGCATGTCTATGTGGTTTTATTGAGATGGTACACTCAGAATAGTGTCATTTTATTTATTATTTATTTTTTACTTATCCTTATTACCGATCGTATCCGGAACACCACGCTGCGCGCAAAAACCCGCATTGCTGACGTCGGTGAGAAGACTAGGCTAGGCTCAAATGGGACTGGGCCGGTCACGTCTGCCGCATGCATCCAGACAGATGGGCTAGCATAGCCACCAAATGGATGCCAGAAGAGGGGCGCGGACCCGGCAGGCCCAGACGGAGATGGCGGGACGACCTAGACACCTTTCTCAACAACTGGCCGGAGGAGGCACTATATCGGGAGTCGTGGAAAACAAGGGGAGAGGCCTTTGCCCAGCAGTGGGACACCATAACGGGCTAGTAAAAAATTTTTACTTACTTTTACTGGTCCAATAATAGCAGGATTCAACTGATTGCTACCATACAATACAACCAACTCAAATTATATTGGTGTCAATGTTTGCACAGGACATTCCGTGAGTACGAGTTCTTTTATCGAGGGACAATGGAGTGCATAACTATATGTTATGTCTGTGTGGTTTTATTGAGATGGTACACTCAGAATAGTGTCATTTTATTTATTATTTATTTTTTACTTACTTTTACTGGTCCAATAATAGCAGGATTCAACTGATTGCTACCATACAATACAACCAACTCAAATTATATTGGTGTCAATGTTTGCACAGGACATTCCGTGAGTACGAGTTCTTTTATGGGGGACAATGGAGTGCATGTAGTCTGTGTGGTTTTATTGAGATGGTACACTCAGAATAGTGTCATTTTATTTATTATTTATTTTTTTACTTACTTTTACTGGTCCAATAATAGCAGGATTCAACTGATTGCTACCATACAATACAACCGACTCAAATTATATTGGTGTCAATGTTTGCGCAGGACATTCCGTGAGTACGAGTTCTTTTATGGGGGACAATGGAGTGCATGTAGTCTGTGTGGTTTTATTGAGATGGTACACTCAGAATAGTGTCATTTTATTTATTATTTATTTTTTTACTTACTTTTACTGGTCCAATAGTAGCAGGATTCAACTGATTGCTACCATACAATACAACCAACTCAAATTATATTGGTGTCAATGTTTGCACAGGACATTCCGTGAGTACGAGTTCTTTTATCGAGGGACAATGGAGTGCATATATGTTATGTCTGTGTGGTTTTACTGAGATGGTAAGTACACTCAGAATAGTGTCATTTTATTTATTATTTAATTATTTACTTACTTTACTGGTCCAATAATAGCAGGATTCAACTGATTGCTACCATACGACCAAAACAACTGATATTGGTGTCAATGTTTGCTCAGGACATCCCGTGAGTACGAGTTATTTATCGAGGGATTGTGGCGTTGTTATAGTAAAACCACTAAAACCAAACATTCGCTGCACGCGAATACGTAGTTTGTTCTCTGTCACACCTACCTATGACGGGTAAGTGTGACAGAGAGCACTGAGAGAAATTTATAGTACAGCTACTCGCCACGTTGACACAGGTGCATGTTATTGGTTCTATTGTACTTGCCACTTGTTTAATGTAACAGACTTTAAGATAACGATGCCTTCAGCGCGTGTGGTAGGTTCGGTTTGAGGCAAGTGCCTGACACTTTGATAGAGAAAGATAGTCTTATTGCGATTCCTATAAGAGGAAAGAGAAAATAGTGTCATGCTTTGTCTTTATCACCGATCAGGCATTTTTTCATGGTCGGGTTATGGCATCATAGCAAGGAGGCGATGGCTGGATGGATGGTTAGAGTCCCTTTTTATAGTTTTTTGTAAATAACTCTTAAACGGTGGCGCGTAGCAAAAAATGTTCTATTAGATAAGTAACCTACATAAAATCTTCTATAAAACAGAATCAATACACTTTTTCGCGAGGATCAATATTTCAAAATATATTAAAGTGGGAAAGTTACTTATAATTTGTTGTCGTTTTTTTTTTAGCAAAAAATAGTCTTGTACGTAAATAATCTACATACAATTTTCTAGAAAATAGATATACAGGATGTCGCAAAATACCACGTCAAACTGACACTGGATGTATAGGACAAATAAGGAGGTAGGTATATGATAAAAAAGAGCAACGTTAATAAAAACCTAAATCGGTTATAATTCAAAAACCGTGCAACTTTTACTGAGGTCATGTTAAGCTGGTTTGGATCCTCTTAGGGTGTTCTTTTATTGAGGTGTTTGTATTGTATTGTAAAAATAATTGTGCCATTTTCAACCAAAAGGGTACTTATTGCCGCTTGTCAGTAAGGCGCTATGTCTATATAGCTTCAATTACAAATCAACCTTATCGACAACCGACAATGTGGTACCTTTTAGTTTAAAACGTCACAATTATAGAGTGACTGAAGAGATTTCATGTAATTAAGTACAGTGAAAATAGTTTCATCAGAAGAATAATTCTGAATTCCAAATTAACGAACTCCGCGCTATACACACCACACAACAATACAGACAATAATTGTTATACGTAATGAAAAGAAATAACTTATAAATAATATAAATGTTATTTATATTTACTAAAAAGACATAAATCATCCAGAACAATTGTTCTCAGAACAATAGTGAGCAAACATCAGAATAATCGAACAAACTGAGTCAATTAGCATTATTACATTGAAAACAGGTATCTACGTAGGCCGTCCATACAATTTACTTCACAAACATGCACAGAACACAGGTTGCGAAACAATAACCTAATTATGAAACTGTTTGGTCAGGCGAGCACTGTGTACATAATATGACCTTTACATTACAAAAGGCATTATCTGTACTATATTTAATAAGCACTTAAGAGTTTTTTAAACTAGAGGTAGCTAGCGTATTCAATTGTCTGAATTTATTGGAACAATTACTTTGTATTGAAAAATATGGCTGTACAAGAAAAACATCTTTTATTTGAATTTAAAATATGTGTCGGTTGTTATTTTAGATCTATTGAAATTTCCTAAGATGTACAAACAAGAGGAATTAATTCAAATGCTGCTCGTTGAAGCAAAATCTAATATGTTGATATTAGATCTAATTTGATATTTCCGTGTTGAAACTTTGACTTACGCCCTGATTCAAACATGCATCGAATGTCAGTGTCAAAAGTGACGTTTGTCCAAACGAAAACGTCACTTTTGACACTGACATACAGCGGGACATAATAATTATAATATGAATAAAATTAATCAAAAAAGGGAATTGTATTTTGCTTCCTTTGTGAGTGTTTCGCCTTCAATATCGATCAAACCCCAATTTTTTTTTTTCAAATTGTTTTTCGGTGAACCTTCCAGAATATATTATTGGGCGTATGATATATGTCGACAACACATATTATTATGTCAACACTTATTAGCCGAAAACCCATCAATTATTTCTAAATTGGCCTAGACCTGATTCAAACTTTAAGATACGTGAAAAATTTGTTAAAGATACGACATGGATCGGATGTCAGTGTCAAAAGTGACGTTTGTCCAAACAAAAACGTCACTTTTGACACTGACATACAGCACATCATAATAATAATTATATGATCGCACTTAAACTATCGTGAGACATATTTCATAGGCGGGCGGCGCGGGCAGTGCACGACGTACAACCGCCGCGGACACTCGTGCCTGAGGATGGATTCCCAAAGAATCCGAAACATGTCGCCAAAAGCGACTAAAAATAATAGTGAGTAAAAACCGTACTGATAAATATTTTGAATAATTATATGAATAAAATTAATCAAAAAAGGGAATTGTATTTTGCTTCCTTCGTGTAACTGTTTCGCCTTATCGAACAAATCTCTATTTTTTCTTCAAATCGATGATTTTCGGTGGGCGTTCCAGAATATATTATTGGGCGTATGATATATGTCTGCAAAACATATCGTTATGTCAACACTTATTAGCCGAAAACCCATCAATTATTTCTAAATTGGCTTGCTGGGAGCGTGTGGCGACACCCTAGCGACCTCAATGTGTACGAATCCTAGTACTATTAGGGTCACAAACACATCAGAATACTTTTTCTGAAAAGTAGATAGCTACCTAAAAAATGTGACTGGTCAGGGATGCGATATATTCAAAAATGTTCGGATTTTCGTTAAATATGCTTGAAATTTACTTGCAAACTTTTTGTTGGTCGAATTACTTGAATATCACTATTGTTTTGCTTTAAACCGGCCAAGTGCGAGTCGGACTTGCGCACGAAGGGTTCCGTATCATCACGCAAAAAACGGCAAAAAAAATCACGTTTGTTGTATGGGAGCCCCACTTAAATTTTTATTTTATTCTGTTTTTAGCTTTGGTTATGGAACAATAAAAATCTACATTTTAAAGTTTGTTACTTTTTTTTACTTTTCACAGTCACACGTCTCATATGTCACACATACACCCGGTTTGACGACCGCTCTAGTCTAGTGGGTGACCGTGCCTGTGAAGCCGATGGTCCTGGGTTCGAATCCCGGTATTAAGGTAAAGTCTTGGGTGTTTTCTATGTATTTATGTATTTGTATATTATATATATCGTTGTCTGAGTACCCATAACACAAGCCTTCTTGAGCTCACTGTGGGACAGTCAATCTGTGTAAGAATGTCTTATAATATTTATTTACACACTCACAGTTAAAAACTGTACACATTGCACAAAAACTTAAATATGTTTTCGAATCAAAGATATGTGGTAGCCCTTAGTATGAATTTACCCTATATTTGAGCTAATGTGTCAGTGTGCGCGAGCCTTTAGCGGCACGTGCCCGTCGCGTGTGCAATGGTCCTTTTCATAGGGCTCTTTAGTACAGTTAAAGAAGATATGTGTAGTTATATATTTGTTTAGTTGTAAATAGAAACTGTTTGGAAAATGTATTTTCAACTAAAATATGTACAGTAGAAGGCAAAAATATCGATCCGGACAAATGGCTCAAAAATATGTGAACACGGCTTTATTGTCTAAGGTGTAAAAGCGTACAGTCAAGGGCATAAATATATATACATTACCAAAGTTTCAAAAATATGTGTACGCTCTTACACCTTAGACAATAAAGTCGTGTTCACATATTTTTGAGCCATTTGTCTGGATCGATATTTTTGCCTTCGACTGTACACATATTTTTGAAACTTTGGGAATGTTTATATATATTTATGCCCTTTGACTGTACTTACCGAAATGTTAAATGAAAATGGGTGACCGAAATTTGTCTTTGCCGAAATGGAAATTGAGCACACAATATCGCCTATATGTATAAGTCTCAAAAAATCTTTTTAATTTAAGATTAGTAGTTAAGTTTTGTAAAAATGTATGTTTTTTTACGAAATAAACAGATTTTTTTATTTTTAACCGACTTCAATTTCATAGAAGGAGGAGGTTCTGTATTCGGTTGTGGCTATTTTATTTTTTATGTATGTTCATCGATTACTCCGAGCCCCGTGGTCCGATTCGAGTAATTCTTTTTTTGTTCGAAAGGTGCTACTTGCAAGTTGGTCCCATATTAATCTGGTTCTGATCTTGATATTTTATGAAATCGTAAAAGACGCTCCAAAACAGCTTCTTCCGCGCGCAGCTAAACCATTGAATGAACTCTCACCCGCGGCATATTTTCGGACCTTCAAGAAAATAATATACATATGTATCTTCCATAATAAACAATTCTCTTTGCTATCAGTACCTACTAGCTACAAAAACCACAAACAAGAAATAAATTATAACACCACACAAAAACTCTAACTCAACACATTACACTAAAATTTAATTTTAAAGATTAATTATTCACCCCAACTGCGAACTGCGACATCAATTAACTTAAAAGCCAGTGTGCGGCCGCCCTTAGCTAAGGGCCGTTGCACACGTGCTGCCCCGCCTACGACCGCGGCTGAAGTTAAATTTGACAGGCCAGTGGTTTGGAAATGGTGGCAAAACAAATGGTCGCTTTAAAATCGGATGCCAATTGCATTTTATTACAATAGGGAATATTACGCGTAGGTGGCGCCACTACCACAATCTGAGGGTCTATCGCGAAAGAAAATCAAAATTTCGTTATCTAACATCTCTCTCACTGCATATTCGAGCGATAAAGAGGCAGATAGCGAAATTTCGGATTCGCGTTTCCCGGTAGATCCTCTGTAAACCGCCTTGATGCATCAATGTCATATTTTATTATCTCTGAAAACTTGTCAAAAACCTGTTAAAGGTACAGTATATATAAGTTACTCTATGGTTGACTAAAAAGACTAGTGCTGCACTCTGGTAGCAGAACATTGCAGTAATATCCCCTATTTTGAGAAATAATAAAACGGTTATCTAGGACTAAAGTAATATGGCGGCGTTGTGTAATGTTTTTGAGGTGTAGTAGGCACAGAGAACGGTATTTTTGATAAGTCGTAGAGCTTTTTACAAGCTTTTTATTAACTTGCAATATACCTATGTATGTACGGGTCAAATCTTGCAAGTTAAATTTGACCCACTTCCCGACTTCCAACGAAGCTGAAAATTTGTATACATGCAAGTCGGGTGACAATGCAATATTATGGTACCATCGAGCTGATCTGATGATGGAGACAGGAGGAACTCCGTTAGAAAACAACCGAACCTTATTAATTTTGGGGTTTTTAGAATTTCCTCGATGAGCATTAGTTGCCAGTGAAAAGAAAAGTACAGTCAGCGATAAAAGCTTGTACAAAACATGAAATGATTGCCAAAAACTTATTTAGATCACAATACGGTTGCCAAAATTTTAATAACCTAGCAATCTTGAGGCCTTTCTCTAAGGACTTCAGCGATTCGAATCCTGAGTTTTTGACTAGCTCGATAGAAAAAAATCGCGAACATATAAAAATCGCGTTTTTGAGCGTAATGGTACGGAACACTTCGTGCGCGAGTCCGACTCGCACTTGGTCGGTTTTTAGACTTGTCAAAAGTGCCGACTTTTCCCTGGTTTTAAAGGGGCCCACTGACTATCAGTTCGCCGGACGATATCGGCCTGTCAGTTAGAACGAAAATTTGACAGTTCCGAACAACTGGCAGGCCGATATCGTCCGGCGGACTGATAGTCAGTGGGCCCCATTAGGAGCAGACGCATAACACGTGGTATAAAAACGTGCCGGAACACGACTATTCAAATAAGGAAGACTAATTAATTAGAATTCAGTTATCATTATAGAAAAGCCAAGTGTGTTGTCAAGTGGCCGGAGACAGTCTGGAAGCCCTAGGTACCGCTGGAGAGATGAAGTGCAGAAAGACCTCAGCGAACTCGGCGCCGTCGACTGGACAGAAACGGCTTTGGACAGAGTAGCATGGCGGTCTTTGGTGTCGGAGGCCAAGATCCACTTCGGGTCGTCGCGCCACAGCAGTAAGTAAGTATCATTATAGAAAACTAGCCAAACGCGATCTGTGAGTGCAATGTTAAGTTTCGCGGCCGACATGCTCGGCAGTTTTTTGGCGGTAACCGAACCTTCGACCGAAAGATGAGTTTTGACGTCGAAATCTGCCAAAACTAAAACTTCTGTCGGACACAAATTTAAATCAGTTTTTATGACTCAAAGATCCAAGGTCAAATGTAAGTAATAAGACAGAAAAGTAACTAATTACCATCTTTAATATCCTTCAAATCAAACTCAGACCCACGCGACACCAACCACTGCACTAGTCAGCCCCGCAACACCAATTAACTTAAAAGCCAGTGTGCGGTTGCCCTTACATAAGGGTCGGTACACACGTGCGCCCCGCCCACGATTAGTGCTCTCACCAAGGGGTCAGATCAACCCAGTGAACTAATAGTTACAGTAGTTTTTTAACTTTGACTTTGATATGTCTGAATTGTCTGAACTGAAGCAGTGAGCCAGCATTGATATTTCTGTCATTCAAACAGGGCAAAGCAGGCAGATTGTTTCTAAAGTGGGTGAATTGTGAAAAATACTTCAGAGAAACGACCATATAAATACTAGGTATGGTATGGCTGTTAAATACAGATGTAAATGATGTAATAGTTTGTTAACTATATACTTAGCTCTTAGAAACAGCTTTTAAAAGAACATTTGTAAGGCTTGCCATTTAAAGAGAATTGCAATACAATAAGTTATTGCGTAAACGCTATAAAGTTCCATTAAAAAGTTACAAACCACAAATATTTGATACAATTCAACATTTTCCGATTTTCGTACAAAACGCGTAGGCAGGTGTTACTGAGCGGCCATTTTAGCCCGGCCTTTCATTATGTATTGTAAAGGTTTACGATCGCTGATACTTTATAAAACGTGCCAACTGTTTATTACGGCTTACATTGTTGGACAGTTTCGGGTTTGCAGGCCAATTCGACGTGCACCGATATCAGAATGACATCTAATTGATGTCATTCAGTTATCGTGCATTTCTCTCGTACATGTATTGGCGCGGGCGAGACGCACGATAACTAAATAACAATGATTCAAATATCATTCTAATGTCTGAGTACATTCGAATTGGCCTGTTGTTCTATGTAATCAGAGAGCAGTTAAAGGTTTCCGATTGTCTGATTATACTTGGAGCCAAACAATTGAAGTTTTATAAATACCTAATTACGTAATTGTCGGAACTTTTTATAAGAGTGCGAAAGCTGACTGATATACCAAATTTTAGTAAATTTAATATTGCTTTCTTGATTGTAAATTGTTAGTTAAACTATTTTTTTACTCCCGTAATTTGTCATATTAAGGGCCGTACACATATCGTTTCACATCACCAATTCGAAAAAGGGGTTTTTCTTCCCTGCTAGGAGGGATCAAAGTAACACTTTTCTGTTCTAGGACACTATTTTTGCATTTTTTTGCACATTATTTTTTTAGCTTATATAATATTTTTAAACAACATAATTACCTCATAGGTGATGTGAAAAGCAGTATGTGTCACATGGAAGCAAAATTATTTCCATCTTGGGCGTAACACACTTGAATCCCTCACTACGCTCAGGATTCTACTTTAGAATCCCTCGTTACTCTCGGGATTCTATTATAGAATCCTTCGCTTCGTTTAGAATTAAATGTACGCCCTCGCCGTAAATATGTCATTTTGCTCCCTTGTAACACAATCTACTATTAAAACCCTACCTTATTCTCAAGACAAGTCTTTAGTCTATTCCCCAAAAACGCATTTGTGCATACACCATAAACATAGTATATACAAGTATAGACATGAAACCGAGCGACCAGTAAGAGAAAGACATATTCATGTATTGACAGTTTCATGTATGGCAGCATAATCCTTTTTTTCTTTCATTCTTTTTAAATTTCATGCCATAACCCGACCATGAAAAAATGCCCGGTCGGTGATAAAGACAAAGCATGGCACTATTTTCTCTTTCCTCTATAGGAACCGCAATAAGACTATCTTTCTCTATCAAAGAGTGACAGGCCCTACACGCAGTATCTTTTTGGCACTTTGCGATACTTCGTGTAATGGCCACTTTAAAAAATATATGTATGAAATACATTGTTGCCAACCTTCGAATTTAAACTGTTGTGAGACATACTTACACCGAAACATGTCGCGCGAGTGACTAAAACAAGTCTAAACCGTAAAATGATTTTATATTGCCAACCTTATTTTAAATGAGTCGGACAAATAAGTGAACCATAGACATGTTTCTTTTAATTTCTTTTTTTTAATCCTCCAGACTATCTGTCGATCTGGACGATATCGGCCTGTCAGTTGTTCGGAACTGTCAAATTTTTGGTCTAACTGACAGGCCGATATCGCCTGGCGGTCTAATAGAAGCTTAGGTACTTTAGGCGTAATTAAAAATAGTTAATCACTTACATTCAGCTATGCAAATAAGGGTTATTGTTTCAAAAAACATATTTTATTTCTATTACATAATTGTATCTTAATTAGGTCATTTATATAAACAAAGGCAAGCCAGAGAACTAAACGATCCATTCTTCGAATGTCATCGAAACTGGGACTGAAAGTACTTTACAGACATCACAGTGCTTAGTAATCTTACGCAATGGCGGTGCTGCGTTCAGATATACTGATAGACAGAGCGAGTCGAATGGCGAGTAGTTTAGTTTATTGACCGAGCGCGAGCGAAGCGATTCCGTTTCAGCTTGGGCAAAAATGTTTTCGTATATGTCTGTCGGCTGTCCGGGTGGTCGCGTTTTGGAAGTTATGTAAGGTTAGGTTGGATAAAAGAAACTATGGGCAACAGAAACACTTGTAGGGAAAATAAACAGAGACACTTAAATATATTAAAAACTAAATTAAATGATAATACAAAAATAAAACTAATGCATAAATAAAATTCGCTTAAAATACTTACGTAGAAGGCCTTTTCTTTTCTCTTGCCCCGAGCAAAATAAAATGATTCCTTTACCCCATCTGACTTTTTGTTAATGACTTAATAGCATTGTGACTCAAATCATATCTACAGTGACGTATCCATGTCTTATATATCTTCAGCTTAGCTTGTACATTTCTTAACAAATTGTCCGCCAGCTCGGCACGGCGTGCCTATCGCTATTGCAACAAGGGCCTGACACTCTTTGATAGAAAAAGAGTCTTATTGCGATTCCTATAAGAGGGAAGAGAAAATAGTGCCATGCTTTATCTTTATCACCGACCGGGTATTTTTTCATGGTCGGGTTATGGCATCATAGCAAGGAGGCGATGGCGAAATACTGAAATTTATAAGAGTAAAAGAGAAAAAGGATTATGCTGCCTTACATGAAACTGTCAATACATGAATATGTATTTCTCTTACCCCTGGTCGCTCGGTTTATGTCTATAACTACTTGTATAAACTATGTCTATGTATTGCAACGATTGGTCACGATCACCGACATCAGTTTTTGTAAATCTAAACAGAAACAGCTGTTTTAGACTTAATTACTCTGCAACCTAACTTGAAATCTAACTGGAAAGCACTAAAGGCAGCACCGCGTGCCTATCGCTATTGCAACGAAGTGTTGGTCACGATCTCCGTGACAACGGTTTTTTTGTAAATCGAAACACAAACAGCTGTTTTTACGTATTTCGATAACGGTATTCGTTATTGCGTGATTCGTAGAGAAAAGGGTGCGAATGGCAAAAAGTTAGGTGACGACTTGATGAAGTATTTGTTAATGTTATTTTGATTGGTTTACAAAAAGTACTTATTGTTTGGGTACATGAGTACTGTACACTATTTAATAAAGTAAAAGCAATGAAATTTCTATAGAACACAGCTGAATCGATTTTTTTACTATGTATAGTTGTATATCAAATGTTTTTATTTCTGAATACCTAATATATTATAGTGCGAGTCGGACTTGCGCACGAAGTTTTTTGTATGGGAGCCCCACTTATATATTTATTTTATTCTCTTATAGCGGCAACAGAAATACAATACATCAACTGTGAAAATTTCAACTGTCTAGCTATCACGGTTCATGAGATACAGCCTGGTGACAGACAGACAGACAAACGGACGGACAGACGGACAGGCAGACAGAGGAGTCTTACTAGACTTATATTGACCGGGATATAGACCGTGACTACCTTCTGTATTGTTTTTGAGCTCATTATAAGTCTAGTGAAACTAACCTTAAATCATTCAAAACTGTTAGAAGAGTCTTAGTAATAGGGTCCCGTTTTTACCCTTTGGGTATGGAACCCTAACAATGTAGGGTATCCTACATCTTACCTATATAGGTACAGGTAAGATGGAGGATACACAAAATTCAATTTCTACATTAAGACAATTACAAACAATAATTTAATAAATACAGTTTGACTATTGCACTCATTTATCATCTTTGGAATGCATTCCTTCTGTCTCAGCCCTAAGTCGTACCTGAGGCACAGGGCGGACACGCTATACATCAAAAATCACTTGCGTTTCTATGTGTGAACGGCACGTCTGTACACGCATCATGCATCATAGTGTGAGTAAGTTGCTTAAAAATAGTACTGAGCGGCCGGCAAACGACCGTCAATCTGCTGTCGCGGGGCGAGGTAATTCGTCGAGGCGGGGCGGTGCGTGGCCGTTCTGTATGATAATATACTATTATTCTGTGCAGGATTACTTCGATTTTCATAATATTTTCCCCTAACTTCAAGTGTATAACGCCGTGTATTTCCAACTAATACACCACACGCTTTCACTTAACCATTATTACGTCACACTATTAAAACTCCAACCCCAAATATGAAAAGCGTAGTTTAAGTTTTGCATTTGACAGTTGACAGTTTTTGACAATGGCTAGTGGGGTGCGTCATTCACGCCCTCTGTCGCATTGACAGGCGATTTAAATTATTGAAAGATCTTTGAAAGGGTTTTAGGGTTTATAGTAGGGTTATCCGCGGGAGGGTCAACGACTTTTCTCTTTGACCTGTTCTTTAAATGGCTTCCTTTGGATTCGTATTGCATCAGTTAGGTATTTGAGTTTAGTTTACTTCTCTGAGTTTTTTAGGTTTCTGTTGAAGTTCATAAGTAAACATAGACGCTACTTTCATAGGCAAATTATCTTCCTAATAAACTTGAAAATAGTTTTATGGATACCTAGTAGTTTACCCAAAGGGTAAAGACCGGCCAAGACAGACAGACAGACAGACAGACAGACGGACAGGGGAGTCTTAGTAATAGGGTCCCGTTTTTACCCTTTGGGTACGGAACCCTAAAAACGGGACCCTATTACTAAGACTGTAAGACTCCTCTGTCCGTCCGTCTGTATGTCTGTCACCAGGCTGTATCTCATGAACCGTGATAGCTAGACAGTTGAAATTTACACAGTTGATGTATTTCTGTTGCCGCTATAACAACAAATACTAAAAACAGAAAAAAATAAAAAAAATAGTGGGGCTCCCATACAACAAACGTGATTTTTTTGCCGTTTTTGTCGTTTTTAACTGTGCAACAAAACAGAAGTGAAGAAGCACGACGAAGTGTGGCTGGAAAACTTGAAGCATAAAAGGCACAGGCGTCACCAGGCTGGTAGCCTGGTCTCGAATCCAGAGGCTCAACAAATCCATACATGCGACTTATGCGGCATGAAGTGCCGTGCAGCGATAGGCTTGTATAGCCATAAGCGAAAATGCATCGGCCGTCTCAACCGCTCTTGACACATCGTTGCAACAATCATCCGTCAGGAATGCAGTGGCCCTTGATGATGATGGTAGAATAGGATTTTTAAATACTTATAGTACTGTTATTTCGTAATTTTTAGGCAGTTTAACGTATTGGGTTTCCGTCATATCCTGTACTTACTGAAGCTTCGCTTATTAGAAAATAAAATAAAGTCAAGCTCTTAACGCGTCCATAGGCACGCTGGGATACGGTATGGAGTACGGATATCCGTCCTTCCGTAACTTCTTAGGTTTCCGTCATGGCCTATACTTGTAGTCAGAATGTTCCTTCATGTGCATGCCTCAGAGACGCTTCGACAAAGCTTCTGTTAGAAAGTCATATAAACTCACCAGCTCTTAACGCGTCCATAGGCACGCTGGGATACGGTATGGAGTACGGATAGCCCTCCTTCCTTAAGGTCTTCGGTTTCCGTCGCGGTCTGTACTTGTAGTCCGGATGTTCCTTCATGTGCATGGCTCGGAGACGCTTCGCTTCGTCAATGAACGGCCGCTTCGAGTCTTCGGAGAGAAGTTTCCATTCCGCCCCTGGTAATGAAAACAATGGGTTAAAAAAGTGAGGAGTAGTGTTTTTTAAGAATTGTCCCGCTCTGGGCTGGGTCTGGCCATATTGCCAATTCTATCTCATTCCGAAAACAAATGAGATCACAAATGCTTAGCTCTTGACAAGGCTTCCCTTTTTATGATTAACTTTCCGATCCGATTTTTCACGATTTCGGGGTTGGTCCCATATAGTAAAAGTTACTCAGTATAATCCCAAAACCTCCCTGGCAACGAGAATGCACTTATTTTTTAGCCACCGTGTATATAAAATGTACAATTAATCAATTATAGATAAACAAAATTAGCTAGGGAGCAAATAGCTATTAAGTTCGTCACAAGAATTTGTAGTAAAGTTTTCTCCTTTGTGCTGTCTCTAGATCAATCAACTAACTTCAGACAGACTTAACATACGAGTAAATGTTAAATTGAAATCAGAGGCTAAACAATGCTTCAATTAAAAGAAAGAAAACTAGAAAACATACTCTTTAACCTGCACTCGTTGCCGAAGCCGGATGGAAACCGCCTCGGCGTATTTAAATAGCGGCAAATTGCATTCAACTCAAGATGTTCAATATCCGAGAACCTCTCACACGACGCCATTACTAACATACTAACCACTATAACTTATTCGCTAATATACACATTGGAAACAAAAGAAGGCTAAAACAAAAACATAACGTTTACAAAGTCAAAAACATTGAGGAAAGACCAATAGAATGAAACGTAGAGAAAAAGACCACTTGACAGCTACTGTCTACGTGTCTACACGCATTGTCATTAGAAATGACGATATTACTGCACTGCACGACAATTCTGACAACCGACTAGCAGTTGATTATGCCTAACAATGCTACTGTCATAAACCACCATTATGAAACAAAAACAGAAAAGTAATTTGCTCTAACCATCCCCCATTCCGCCGACAATGGCATTGAATCGATACAACATAATCGAACGCCCGAACGACCCGTCTCCCGGCGCGATTCAAGAGACCAACCCTTTGTCTCCCCCCATTTATGGAAGGCTGTATTCATCGATACCGTGGAGGGGGCCGGCCATTCAAAGAGACAAGACAATCCCGATTCAGGGCAGCACAAAAGCGAAAACAATGTCGCCAACACAGAAAGGAACAATCCGGCTCGGAGGACCATCTCTCATCTCTTTCGAGCTCGCAAGCGTTGCTATAAGAGCGACTAGGACGGCAACAACAATGGCGGAAAGCGCCGCCTAATGACGAATTTGCGCTTTTCATTCCGCTACAGAAGTTTTTCCCGTTTCGTCATTATTGTCAATACTTGGGAGGGTAGTCCCTTTGTCGCTGGATGATAAGGATCGTGTACTTAGCAGCATAATGCCCGACACTGTGGTTGGAGATTTTACCAAATGAGATTTCGCTTTTTAATTTCCTTGAAATGGCGTGCGTTTTCAATATTTTTAGTTGGCAGATAAATCAGACGTAAATGACAGCTGAGATTGTCGCGGGACAGCGTGGCGTTTTAAATTATTGGCTGTATAATTTAAGCATGTTCGCATACTATAGTGACATGTAATATACACATCACACAGACAACAACATACATATTTTTAACAATTTGTTTCTTAGGTAACGGATATTTTAGTAAATTTTTTGATGCCATTTAGTTACAAGCAGCTGAAGCAGCCAATCAAATGTTATATTATGGTTATTTAGAGCTTTAGAGGTATATTGAATCTTTACCACCAAATAAACTAGGTTCCCCTATTACAATTATTTGTGTTTTCTATGTATGTATTTAAGTATTTATCTATTAAATATATCGTCACAGCACAAGCCTTATTGAGCTTACTAAAGCCGTCTTTTATTGCGTAGACTAAAATGACATTTCATGTGTTGCTGGTTTTTTACGTCTTATAAATAGTGATGTGCTACAACCGGTACTAACCGAAAATAAACTATTGGGAGGTACTTATATTTGTTGATGAAGTGTCTGTAACATAATGAATGGATAATCCGTGACGTGCTAAAAGGGGACACTAGGAGAGGTATTAAAAAGGGCGAAATAGTGTAGGTAAAAATGTGAGGTTGAGGGCTTCTTAAGGCTTGAGTTTTGGAATAAAAAGTATCCTATGTCCTTCCCCGGGACTCAAACTACCCCTATACCAAATTTCAACTAAATCGGTTCAGCTGTTTGAGCGTGAAGAGGTAACAGACAGACAGATAGACAGACACACTTTCGCATTTATAATATTAAGTAAGAATTTCCTATCATTAATTTAATATTTATCGGTTATTCACAAACCGAAATCAAAGATCAGCACCGTTTGTTTTAAGCTGGTATCATTATTTCTACGTTTGACATTTGTGGTTGTCATTTTAGTCTACGCAATTAAAATAGTAGATTGTTAACCAAGGGATGAAAGGCACTCATTTCTGCCGAGGTATTTTGGTGCTCGAACGCAGTGAGAGCGCCAATAGTCCGAGGCAGAAATGATGCCTTTCACCCGAGTTAAACACTCTACTTTTCATTTCGAATACGAGGAAAGTAAAATGCATGTGTTTTTTTTAAAACATGACAAGTATACATTTTTATAGTATTTCTTGAGGGTACTTTCAATTAACAATTCAGGCAAAAGTATCGTTATTTATGGAATGGAGAGTCAAATATTAGAATG
This sequence comes from Cydia strobilella, assembly GCF_947568885.1. Classification (NCBI taxonomy): domain Eukaryota; kingdom Metazoa; phylum Arthropoda; class Insecta; order Lepidoptera; family Tortricidae; genus Cydia; species Cydia strobilella. The sequence continues at coordinate 21,182,974 of NC_086044.1, forward strand.
GAAATTGTATAACAAATCCATTTAAACTCAAATTTCAATTGCGTATCGTAAAAAAATTAAAAAAATCGTACTTCGAACGTAAAATGCTCTAGTGCAGACACGTATCATTTTCTGCACACCTTTTAGAACAACAATGACCCTCTTTCAGAGCATGAGAAATGAAAAATAGACTTTATATGGCTAGGTTTTGTATAAGAGTGTGTGTAAGTAAATACTTATTTAATTTATAAATTAGTCTAACATTGTGTGCAGTGGACAATCAAGAAAACTGCTGCAGAGAAAATACAGAAATCCACACGTGTATACATAATAAAGAACCATGAACTACATTTACATTATACACTGCATTCGTGTGACGAATTAATGACATCTATTTAAAGTATGCATTTGTATGCAGACTGCGATGCTTAAAACAAATGTTCCTTTTGTGAGCGCCACAATGCGCTTAGAACGACGCAAAGAGCTCTTTGAGCTAGGGTTACCATGCTTTGCGAGGAAACTGTCTTTTGTTTTGATATTTTTCGCATGAATATTTCATACTTCACTTACAATACCTGTACAGTTGGGGACTTAAATGTTGTTTCATTTGAATTGATTTAGCTAAACGAGAGGACGCCGTAATAGTTTGTTTAGTTGGTTGAGATAGTTAGAAATACAACCATCTTCATTGACGGTTGTATAAAATGTGACTTTCCACGCGTAAAGGTACGAGTATCTTACGGTGGTCGGCGCTTACGCCATTGTTAACGACGTCCCAATACTTCCAATACTAATGCGGTGCTGCGCGACTCATTTTCATTGGAGTTTAGCGCTGGTTTAGCACAAATAAAGGCTTATTAACCTGTTATAGGTAGTTTAATGCTATCTAAATTTCTACTTTCTACTCAAAATGTGTCGGCTTTAAGGTATGCCGCTCCAGGACGGGACGTTAGGGCCTTATAAATTGCGAGTTTGATTTGTAATACACCTCCTACACCTCAAGAACAATAAAAAATTGATAAAAAAATCAAACAATATCTGTACCGTAATATCACCCAATTATTGTCCAAATGTCCAAAATTAAGCCAAATATTTTTAGTGTGTGGCTTTCATTTTAAATTTGTATTTTTATAAATCGATAAAAAAACTCAGTTAAAAAGGAACATTTGTATTGATACAGCTAGTATAACTAGTACTAGACTATTGTTGGGTGGTATTACGGTACCAATTACTTGTCGTTGATAATTAAAGACAATCCCAAACAAACCTACAACCTGGCTACTGTACTTCGTGTATCAGCACCTGTCACATTTGTGGATACAATACAACTGTCACATTTTGCATCTTTGTCCATTGCCACAATGAGTAATTGTGATGTAAATACGAGTCCACATTGATGCGAATGGTGAAACTAGACGAAGCTGAAGGAGAATGACTGCTGCTTTGTGTTTTGTCTGCTGCTGTGTTAGTAAAATGTGAAGTCATTTTATAAAGTAGTACATATAAAATAATCATTTTCAGTGTAGTTAACCACAATAAGACTTACGTGTGTTCGTGTGTTAGTAAAAAGCTATCAAAATTATTTTAATTGAAAAAATAAAATGCTCTTATGGTTTAAGGTGTTTGTATGTCGTTTCACGAATATTATAGCGTTATCATCGTCACAATTAAAAGTAAACAAAATAAATTGAACGTTTGTTGTGTATATCCTATCCTACAAGAACAACGAAAAATGGAAAAAATATTGAGTTCTAGTAAAAGTTGCTCAGTATAATCCCTAAACCTCCCTGGCAACGGGAATGCACTTAGTTTTTAGCCATCGATGAAAAAACTCAGACAATACCAAAAAGAACATTGGTATTAATACTATTAATACAGTACTGGACTATAATTGGGTGGTACGGTACCAATTACTAGTCGCTGATAATTAAAGATCCCAAACAAACCCATAACCGCTGGCAACTGTCACATTCGTGGATACAACTGTCACATAGTCACATTTTGCATCTTTGTCCATTGCTACAATGAGTAATTGTGATGTAAATATGAGTCGACATTGAGCATGCGAATCGCGAAACAAGACAAAGCTGGAGGAGAATGGCTGTTGCTTTGTGCTTGTCTGCTGGTGTGTTAGTAAAATGTGAAGTCATTTTCTAAAGTAGTGCAATATTTTATACGTTATTCTTAATTTAATTAGATGCGCGTGCAATTTTTACTAAAAAAACACTTTCCATTTAGAAACATTAGGCTAAGTCCTTCAGTTCAGGAGAACATTAATTTGCCAGCGTTATCTCCTCTCTGATCACCATATTGTAGATATGATAGTTTCTTCAGGATTTCCCCGATCTGATCAGAGAAAGTCCGCCGAGATCTGCTCCTTCCAACACCCGTTTCTACCTCTCCCTTATACACTCTCTTTGTTAGCCTTCTTTCACTCGCTTTGTATGGCGTATTCTAATGTTAATAACAGGATATGAATTAGATCTGGATTACATATAGATCCACAATTCATATCCTGGTATTAAAATTTGAATAGGTACACCTGTAAGGGCCAGTTGTACCAACCACAACTGACGAACTGATTAACTTAGCAGAGATGTTCTTATACGAAAAAAGATCATAGTTTCAAAGTAATCCTAAAACGTGTAGTTAACCAGTGACGGACAATATGGAGACAAACTCACCATGGTCATCATCCTAAGTATTGAAGGAACCAAAAAGATGCATTTATAAGATGTAATGTTTTGAAAAGATGTGTCCCGCCAGTTTCTTGCCTATGCCGGTCCTATATTGGGATACCCACCCATTTAGGAGGGATTTAAATCTTCTCGGATCAGAGGTGTTGGGTTAGAGCCGGCGTAGCTTTATTTGACGTTCATAAGCGCATTGTAATATTAATTGTAATATGCCTACTTGGATAATAAACTATCTTTATGCTTTTCACTTTAAGGGTCTCCGGCAAGCTCGGTTCTCCATACAAACGTAGGTCCGCTTTCATTTTAGTTAAAACGACTAGCTAGATTGCTCCGAAACTTTGTACTTACAATAGGATAAGGTAAATCTATGTCTGTAATTACTAATTAGTTTATGTAGCTTCTGATATCATGGTTAAAAAAAAACGGGACGGTGCAATTCGGCCGAGCTTGCCGGGGACTTTTAATCTACCCATTATCATTTGTAAAAGAACGCAAATCCGAAGGCACAATCTAACGTGCAATGCGTCATAAAGCTGGTAATGCAAGTTCAAACGAATACGGAGACAATGTCTCATTCCGTATGCCTTTGACTGTATATAACCGCTGCAGTTAACGGGTTTTAGGGTTCCGTATTATACAGGCCCAAAAATACGTCAAATCCTAGGACACAATCTTTCGTGCAATTCGTCATAACTCTCTGGTCGTTTCCTCATGACTGAGGATCAAAGTCATCACCATCTGATCTATCTGGAGTGTATGATTTGCCTGCATCGGACTCTCTCCATCGCATCCTTCACTATAGAGCAAAACTTAGAGGAAGATGAGTTCTTTAGCTGGTCTGTCCATCTGGTGGAGGCCGGCCTCTGGCACGTTTGCCATTCGTGTTCCCGACTATTAACTTTTTCAGGCTCTCCTCTCCCCTTTGCACTATGCAAATTCGTCATAAAGCTGCAATGGAAGTTCAAACGAATCCAGACACAATATGTCTCATTCGGTACGCCATTGCCTGTCTGTTCATAACCGCTGCAGTTAACGGGGCTTAGGGTTCCGTATTACGAGACTCGTTGACAAGCAAACGAATATTAAAAGAAAATAAAAATCTGTACGTTTTGTACGAATTTCGTAAAAGTAAAAACAAGAGTTGAAATTGATCTTCAAAATTGTATGGATTTATCTACTTAGTATTTACCTGAAAATAAATCCGTGGCGTGGTTTGGTTTTGGTCTATTAATGACTGAGATCAGATCAGAAGATCAACAAACACATAAGATTTTCTGTCAAACTGCGTGTATAAGAAGCAGTGCAAAAGTAGTACATACATAGTAGAATGTAGTGTAATAACTTTATTGTACAAAAACAGGTTCACATACAATTTACAGAAATTGAGGTAAAGTATGCATGTTTAGTATTTTGACGTTTTATAAAATAAACGCTTAGAGAAACCTTATTATATCTTGATTGGTTAGTTTCCATAGCAAAATGGTAGTCACCATTTAGAATTTATAATCTCTCCAAATTATTAGGGCGCTGGTGGCCTAGTCATAAGAGCGTGCGACTTTCAATCCGGAGGTTGCGGGCTCAAACCACGGCTCACACCAATGAGTTTTTCGGAACTTATGCACGAAATATTTGATATTTACCAGTCGCTTTTCGGTGAAGGAAAACATCGTGAGGAAACTGAACTAATACCAATGAGGCCTAGTTTAACCTCTGCGTTGGAAGGTCAGATGGCAGTCGTTTTCGTAAAAACTAGTGCCTGCGCCAATAATTGGGATTAGTTGCCAAGCAGACCCCAGGCTCCCATGAGCCGTGGAAAATGCCGAAACAACGCGAGGAAGATGATGAATTTCTCCAAATTATGCTAATTGTGTATAAAACCTATTTTAAGTGTTAAATACTAGATTTAAAGACACAAACATAATGGTTTATACCCTAGCGATTTCGGAAGAGCGGGGTTTTCTGTCACAAGCATATCTAATGCTTAAAAGAAGATCCCATCCCATGCTGTAACTACTTGTAAGGAACCAATAAACATTTTTTCATTTCCATTTTCAAAACCGGAAAGAAATCTGTTGCTTCGAAGGTTAAGTTTTCAATAAAAAAGCTTTTATTGAAACAACCTCGATGCTCATGCACTACTTATTAATTCTAATCGAAAAGGCCATAACATTTCTTATTACTTTGATATTTGTTTCATAACTTTGCATAACGCTCGCGAAACCCCTTTCTGCTAAATAAAACAAAACTTTTGTTTCTTCTCACCTTGCTTGTAACAATTATATGCAACAAAGAGAACTTTTACTACTTGTTTTGTCAAGCTAGATTAAAATGGAAAATGGGTCCGAAGTTTACATAACAATTTTACTTGGTTAAAATGCAGGCTGTTGGGGACCACCATGTTACATAGGTACTTCAACGTGGTGAGCCCCTTTAACCCGACTTTAGTTAGCTAATTATGTAATAATATGTTTATATAATATTTGCTCAAATAATGTTTAATTTGTGTATTATTATTTTAACTAGCGACCCGCCACGGCTTCGCACGTGTAAACTTTAACAAATTATACACCTAAACCTTCCGCAAGAATCACTCTACTGATAGGTGAAAACCGCATGGAAATCCGTTCAGTAGTTTTTGAGCTTATCGCAAAAATACAGACATACAGACAGACTGACGCGGCGGGGGACTTTATTTTTTAAGGTGTAGTAATAGTGATATTTACAGGCAACATAAAAGCGCAGCAACACTAACAGTAAAACGGAATCTATTAACATTTAATAAAATCATGACCTAAATAACGTTTCTTACCATTTCAATTTTCCGGGCGGGGGTACGCCCGCCTTCATGCGTCTTTGTGTCACCCCCTAGGGTGGAAAACCCCCTTTTCCACCATTGTCGTATGGCACACGAGCTTTCAGAGTAATGAAGAGCATTTTCGTCCGATTCTGAGCACAATGTGCTTTAATACAGCACAGAGAGGCAAGTCCTTTGTTGCGATTTGTATTGTGCCTAACGTGTGTGTATTGTGATGTATGTTTGTTTGTTTTTACGATTGTGCAGACAATGGGTTTGTTGGTAAAAAAGTGCGGATGTAACTGGAGGTATCGATCGTGGGCAAAGTGGGGCCTTTTATGTAGCTTTTGTGGAGGTTCTATGGAAAAACGCTGGAACTATTGGTATTAGGCATTCAATATACATAAGTCAAAGACAAATGTCTGCGGTTTGGATGTGAAAACTCTTCTATTTACTTGGTTTTAAGACTCGATTTATTTTTTGGACAAAATAATATGATATCATTTATAGTATTACATCACAACATAAACAATCTTAGCCTTAAAATTGTCGCATTTTGTCGAATAGTAAATAACGTAATGGTAATGGTAACTGGTTTTTCAAAACATAAAAAAATCATTCAAAGTTGTTACACAAAATTCATAAGTAAGTACATATGTTCGCACTTAAACTATCGTGAGACATATTTCAAAATATTTATCAGTACGGTTTTTACTCACTGTTATTTTTAGTCGCTTTTGGCGACATGTTTCGGATTCTTTGGGAATCCATCCTCAGGCACGAGTGTCCGCGGCGGTTGTAACGAGGACGAGTGAGTAAAAACCGTACTGATAAATATTTTTAAGTACATATGTGTAAAAAATATTATTTTATTAAAAATTTGCAAACGAAAATTTCTAATTGTCACAGTGTGACGTTTAAAAACAAAAGCTTGCTTTACAGGCCTAGGTGTGTAAGGCTGTATGAAATTCCTTTACTTACATCATCTTCAGTCATTAGTTCACCTTGGTCACAAGTACATTAAAACAACTTTTAGTTAACCTTATGCACCTTAGGTGAACAGAATAAATGAAAAATAAATTACAAATTTGACACTGACGTAAAGGTGAATTAAGTATAATTATTTTAAGTTTAGTTAATTGACCCAGGTGATTTGAGCTGGGTGAACAGAGTCAAGTTCAACTATTCCGGACCTAATTTGAAGTCATGTCAACATTTCATTGCAAGTATGTATGCTAGTATGTATTTTAATCTTTAGTGTTATTTCTTTTTTTAAATATTAATTTGTACATCCTGTAAGTTTGTCTATCTGACCTGGCTATAGTTTTCCACTCATCTACTCGAAGGTTAGCTGGAAGAGATCCCTTATAGGGATAAGTTCTTTGTACTTCCATTACTATAATTTATTTTTGTAAACCTGTGTTGTGTACTATAAAGTGATACTACTACTACTATTACTACAAGCATAGAGTAACTAATACTAGAGCGGTACTGTCATAGTAAATTTTGTAACCCCAGTAAATTCACTGCCATCTGTCGACACACATTAAAACTAAAAATAAATATTTATAAAAATACGATAAAATGTATTTAAATATGGATAAATGATTTTTTTATTTGCATTAATTATTTTTATATGATTTTGACCCATGTTCTTTCACTGGTATGCGTTAAAATTATAAATAACAAACGAAACAGTCAACGCCCTCTATACGAGTGTAGGCCAAAACTAGTGGCGCCATCTGATCGAGAATCAAATTTTCGTGATTTTCGAGGCACGTTTTTTCCTTAGACTGTATCCATCTATTACGGTTATATCTATTTTTGCTACAAGTTTGAGAAAAACAATTATCACAATTCTTAAAATACGACGTGTTTCATGATTGATCCATAGAGTAACTTATACTAGAGCGATACTGTCATAGTAAATTTTGTAACCCCAGTAAATTCACTGCCATCTGTCGACACACTTTAAAACTAAAAATAAATATTTATAAAAATACGATAAAATGTATTTAAATATGGATAAATGATTTTTTTATTTGCATTAATTATTTTTATATGATTTTGACCCATGTTCTTTCACTGGTATGCGTTAAAATTATAAATAACAAACGAAACAGTCAACGCCCTCTATACGAGTGTAGGCCAAAACTAGTGGCGCCATCTGATCGAGAATCAAATTTTCGTGATTTTCGAGGCACGTTTTTTCCTTAGACTGTATCCATCTATTACGGAGTTATATCTATCTTTGATTGATCTAACCTGCCATGTTTTCATTTACACCCGCATATTACTTTGTTTTAGTAAAATATACGTAATTATTACCGAACACGTGTTTTGGTTATTAGTTTTAACTATCAACTAGTTAATTAACAAGTCAATTTGTGTTTAATAGGGGTTTTATAATTACTAGGCAACACCCGCGAATTTGTAGTTAAAACGGTTTTGTAGCTTTGAGCTTTTATTAAATCATTTACCCTTAACTTATGTAATAAACATAGAAAATAACAACTTAAGTACAGTCAGACAAATGGCTCAAAAATATGTGAACACGACTTTATTGTCTAAGGTGTAAGAGCGTACACATATTTTTGAAACTTTGGATTCCCAAAGTTTCAAAAATATGTGTACGCTCTTACACCTTATATACATTATATACATTCGTATATATATTTATGCCCTTGACTGTACATATTACGGAGACATGCGAAGTTCATCGTTTTTCAGCTTCTCATGAAAAGCTTTACCTATTAACGAAGAAAATTCGTTCGATCGCTCGTTACCTACACCTACATTTATATGTACCTATTTGACACTCTGATTAGATATAATTCTTCCATTCTAAAAAAATAACGTCAAAATAAATAGTCCAGGAGCCGCAGAAAAAAGTAATAAGTAATTAAACAAACTCACAAGAGACGTTACGTAGTGAAGTGCACAAGGGCAGATCTGACCCTGCCTTAGTTATGAAATACGCCTTTTTGTGTACGTACTATTTATGTCCCCTACGGCTGCACGGGGCAGATAAGCCTGCGTAAGTAGGCGACAATGCGGCGGTTTGAAAATAAAAACAGTAATGTCTTTTACAGCGTTTTGTGGCGTTTGTGGATAGATATGTAAAGTGGTTTTTGAGGGTTCCGTACCCAAAGGGTAAAAATGGGATCCTATTACTAAGACTCCACTGTCCGTCTGCCTGTCACCAGGCTGTATCTCATGAACCGTGATAGCTAGACAGTTGAAATTTTCACAGACGATGTATTTCTGTTGCCGCTATAACAACAAATCCCCTCGGTGGGCGAGTCCGACTCGCATTTGGCCGGTTTTTTATTTGTTAGTGCGCAGAAAGTATTAATTGTACTCTATTATTCAAGCTTTAAGTACCATGTGATAGTACAATTAGACATTTTGCTACTTTGAATTTACTAAAACTTCTTCGAATATAAATTACATGATGATTAATATACCTACAAATTGTACGCTATTCGAAATAAGATAATTCTTACCATGAGTAAACTAGCATTACTTTGTCATTGTAATATAATAGTATTAGTAGTCACGATAACATAATACAATTGTAAATGGCACTGAATTCTGAACTTTGGCAATAGGCATTCACCGTTGACATTTGCACTTCTCAGTTCGTCGACCTATCTAAAAAAACTAACAATTTAGCTGCACACGAAATCTATTACAAGCGACAACAGTAGCGTAGCACGTAGATTAAAAAAACAAAGAAAAAGCAACAACGCTCCCGGTCTACCCGAAAAATAGTCAGTCATTCTTTATTATTCAGTAAAATAGTCACTTTAATAGATTCCATGGCAACAATACCTATAGAAGCACAGAAAATATACATTCTTTATAGTTAAAAAGTACCTTTATGGTGGCTTTGTACAATTATATACGGTGTTCGTTACAAACGAAAATGGGTATTACAGTATTTGAAAGACATACACGCTTACGACTTTTTTCGTTTGAAATGTTAGCTAGCGAGTTCAGCAGCCAATAGCGAGTTACGGTTCTTTAATTACTCCATCTGTTACAAAAAGTTGAAACAAAAAATGGCTTTTAAAGGGGAAACTGGTCTATGTAAGGAGCGGGGCGAATCGCCGTAAATTGATAGCGGGCATATGTTGCTACGATATCTTTTGAAACCTTATAATTTTCAATTTTGTACTTAAGTAGCATAGAATAAAGTTGTTATTCGCATGTAGTGGGAACTGTTTTTTTAATAGCCGGATTATGTAATTTTCGTGTGAAGCGACTGCGTGGATAATGTGGTACATATTTAACCGATGACTTGCAGTATATTTCACTGGATCTTTGACTATGGCTGTGAAGCTTCTATGCACTATCAGTCCGGACGATATCGGCCTGTCAGTTAGAACAAAAATTTGACAGTTCCGAACAACTGACAGGCCGATATCGTCCGGCGGACTGATAGTCAGTGGGCCCTTTTAGAAAAAAACAGGTTAGTAATTATAGAAACTCGATTATTGCTCCCAGTTTCATGTTGGTTTCATCAGTTTCAATATTATATACCTACTTACATATTACCAGTGAGAAATATAATTATATATTTTGAATTAAAAGTTGTGTAAAGCTTATTAGAGGCTGTAGTTATTTTTTAATGTAAGAATTTGTTGAAATTTAAGGGTTCAAACTTTCACGATTTTTAGGGTTCCGTACCCAAAGGGTAAAAACGGGACCCTATTACTAAGACTCCGCTGTCCGTCTGTCCGTCTGTCTGTCACCAGGCTGTATCTCATGAACCGTGATATCTAGACAGTTGAAATTTTCACAGATGATGTATTTTTGTTGCCGCTATAACAACAAATACTAAAAAGTACGGAACCCTCAGTGCACGAGTCTGACTCGCACTTGGCCGGTTTTTTACTCATTATTGTTTACAACGACGGGACTTAATCTCCTCCGATCATCGATGATCGGGTCTTCTCAAAGACCACGGGGACAACGCCGTCCTCGAAACGTCGGACGTAAGTAAATTTAAAACTTATTTTACGCGATTAAGTCCCGTCGTTGTGAATAATAATGAAATTAAGGGTTATACAAAAATGTACATTATTTTTACACAATAATGTGACAAGATTCTTAACGAATGACAAACAAACATCCACATTAAATAAAATAACATAATATATACCTAACATATGTTACCATCCTACCATATATAATCTCCATAACAAAACCCAGTCCCCTACAATCGTGATTCTACGAAATGCATATTGAAACGTCAAACAAACATACCTACCACCATATAATACAGCTAGCTTAAAACGTCAAATATATGTTAGTTAAAGTATGGCTTCTAGGAGCTCTTTAAATTAGCAAGGTATTAACTGGAAGTGTGAGACTTGCGAGGGTGCGATTTGCTTTTGTGCGTGTAATTAATATTAAGAGGGAATCCTCAATCTAAGGTGTTATGCCTACAGAATGATGATGACACATGTTGAATTTTATAACAAAATCTAAATAAAGAAGTTGATTAAAATAATAATGTTAATTAAACTTAAACTTAGTATAAGTTTTCAATTTGCATGGCTTTTAAAGGCTAAATGTGTATGGCTCTATAAATAATAATGTAACACCATTGTATACCACATTTAATGGCAATTGTTTTTTTTTGTATTAATAAATAAAAAACGGAAGGCGCAACAAATACCTATGGAAATAATAAAAAACATAAGTTGAGGTCTTTTCTCTTTCTGAGATTCGAAATGATTTTTTTTTAAATTTGATTGCTTACATTTTTTTTAATAGATTGGTCCAGCAACTACGTAAGTAGGTAGGTACATAAATGCAATATTTCACCGTCAAAATCACATTTTACTTGTTTTCCATACTTCAAGACTTTAACTTGATCGTGACGTCACGATCAAATAACAAACAGCGTATTAGGTACTAGCCGAACTAACTTTAAACGTCATATAAACGTAAATTAGTAAAGTACGGCTTCTTATAGCTCTTAAAACTAGAAAGGTATTAGCTGGAAATGTGTGAGACTTGTGAGTTGTGAGGGCGCAATTTACTTTGTGCGTCAGTAATTAATATTAACTATTAAGAGGGATTCCCCTATCCAAGGTGTTATACGTACAGAATTGAGGGAGCATTAATTGCACCTTATGCTATTCAAATTTCAAATACATATACAGAAAGTGTGAACAACCGTATGCTACAAATTGAGTACCGTATTCACAACGATGGGACTTAATCGCGTAAAATATGTTTTAAATCTACCTCCGACGTTTCGAGGACGGCGTTGTCCCCGTGGTCTCGAAGACTGGCTAAAGTTGACATCAACATCTAGCGCGCGAGATTTTGTAACTACCTGCACTTGGTGTTGTTTATTAACTTGAATGAATTTAAAACATATTTTACGCGATTAAGTCCCGTCGTTGTGAATAATAATGAGTAAAAATCGTAAAAGTTTAAATCAGTGTTGTGTAGGTTATAGTGAAGAACTTTTAGTATAGGGTTCTTATATCATGAGATTCACGATACCAACCCTAAACTAAAAAAAAGAGCCAACCTAATTGTAATAAGAATGAAATTGTTAAAAAATAACTGACAAATAAATTTTGGTCAATATCCTAAAACCGATTTTGTTTGACCTGTTGGCCGTTGTAACACATAGTCCCAATTTTTGTGTAAGTTGTAGGTATTTAACACAATATTTTATTACTGTTGAGTGTTGATGCAAACATTTCTTACAGTGTATCGCGAAAAGTTCAGCTAACAAGTATGAAACGATTTTTGAGAGGTCTTATCATAAACACGCCTGCCGGTCTACCGACCCACACACACAACTGCCTACCCCTAGATTACAGGCGTGATAGTCGAATGTGTACGTAATCGCTATTACGTAACCTGAGACAGTATGAGGGCGCTCCCCTGTTGATTAATATTAACTGAGCGTTGGAGGTGCATCAGACAGAAAACAAACAATGCGTATGGGGAGACGGGAGTGCGAGCTTGTTCGGAAACATGTTCGATAAATTGATGATTATTAAAAATTTGCTGAGACAAATATCACAGCAAATATAAGTACATACGGCGTAAAAATTTAAATCGTAAATCATAGTGAATTTAGGTTCTTTTTTCAATTATTTGTCACGAAATCTACAAGACATGAAGGTCAGTAGGGTGTATAGGTACATACATTAGGACCGAATTTCGGTATTGATTATCGAATATGGAATTGTGGTTTAGACTAGCTTTTCATGTTTACAAACGGCTTAAAAGTCCATCTGTACTAAGCATCTGTATAAGAACGCAACACCTTAAGAAGACATTGTGTGCCTATTCTACAGGAACAGGCCTAGGTAACTTTCAGTTGAAGACTTTATTATAAATGTAAGAAAATGTTCTACGATTTTATGAGTGTTTGCACATTTCAACCTTTTTTTACTTTCGCATTACTTTCGGTGCCATCTTTCCACAGCTTTGCTTTAAGAAAATTAGAAAAATAAACATTTTTCCATTCGCTTTCAGTCCTCGCGCCCCGTATGTCACATACCGGCAAAAACGTTCCATTGTACACCTACAGCATTTCGATTGATTCCGTAAACAAAACCGTTTTGTTCGTCGATTTATTAGTGCCGAACAAATAGTTACACCCTTATTGTACCGTAACAAGGGTGGTTTTTGAACAGCATTTTAAAGTTTGTAGATACGTATTGACAGGTGGACAGATGTGAGGGTGTACGGTCTCTGGAGTGTACTATTGTTTTTATTGACAATAAACTGAGGTAATTTGGAGTGCGTTTGATATCCTGTTATTATGCTGTCTTGTTTGAATTATTATTTGGTTTAATAATCAAGTACGCTCCGATTGGTTAGTACCTAGTACCTACTAAAATAACAGAACTGAACTAATAATAGAGATCTATATTCTACTTGGAAAGCATCAGTGACAACTTGTTATGATGTGAGAGTGTTTGAAGTTACTGTTTGAAGAATAATTCACAATTTAAACTCACGATTTTGACTCATTATTATTCATTATTATTTTACGCTATTAAGTCCCGTCGTTGTGAATGATAATTCACAATTAGAAATTAGATCAAACTGTCATTTCTAATCGTCTCAGTGATCCAATGAGGATATAATAAGATAGAGCGGTACTGTCATAGTAAATTTTGTAACCACTGTAAATTCACTGCCATCTATCGACATACTTTAAAACTTAAAATGAAGATTTATAAAAATACGTTAAAATGTATTTAAATATGGATAAATGTTTTTTTTATTTGCATTAATTATTTTTATATGATTTTGACCCATGTTCTTTCGCTGGTATGCGTTAAAATTATAAATAACAAACGAAACAGTCAACGCCCCCTATACGAGAGTAGGCCAAAACTAGTGGCGCCATCTGATCGAGAATCAAATTTTCGTGATTTTCGAGGCACGTTTAGGCAGTGATCTAATGCACAAAACCTTGTTAAGGAATCTTAGGTGTCTAGCAAGCCTCAGCGTTAACTAAGCTTATTTACCGAAACATTGACCGAAAATAATTTAAGAAATGTAATAAAAAGTCAGTTTATATGGATATTCAATATAAAGAGATTCGAATTATTGCTTTTAAAGGTTAAAAACGGGACCCTAGATATTACTAAGACTCCACTGTCCGTCTGTCTGTCTGTCACCAGGCTGTATCTCATGAACCGTGATAGCTAGACAGTTGAAATTTTGCCGCTATAACAACAAATACTAAAAACAAAATAAAATAAATATGTAAGTACAACGTATAACAACAACAAACAACTAACGTATCCCATACAACTAACGTGATTTTTTGCAGTTTTTTTGCGTGATTGTACGGAACCCTTCGTGCGCGAGTCCGACTCGCACTTGGCCGGTTTTTTGTAGGTAGTAGAACAGTAACTTAAAAATATACTTTTTACAATCTCTAGCAGCAATATGTGTATAGTGTTTGAAGCATTCCTCGCCCATCCTTCAAGCGAAGAACAAATTCATCCACCTCTTGAAAGCAATGAATAATTTATTTGTATGTTTGTATGGGACAATACGGTCCACTTTTAAGCGCGCCATTGTCACCCTACTCGCGAAAGCAACTGTTACTGACTGTTTTCCGATGACGGTAACAGTAACAGCCCTTTTTGTTAAAAACGGGACGGTTCCAGGTTGGGTAATGTTAACATAATGAAGGTTAGAAAGATAAGAATAATTTTTGCTATTTTTTGTTAGCACGCCAAAGAACACGCCATACTTCCCTCATTGCCTTAAGAGCCAACAGGAGTGGTCATTTCTCCATACAAACGTACTCGACTGTTTCCTCCGTGGTTTTTGAAGCTAGAGCAATGATTTTTTCAACACAGATTAATATTTCATTAAATCCAATACACGCATGACTTTAACAATATTAAATTCATAGGAGACGTGGTTTGCAGTACAAAAGAAAAACACGCGCCAAAAAAAATCCATCAAACAGAATAGAAAATGGCGACGTCACGCGCAGGATGCGTTTATTTTGTATTCGCGTCTCACGTGAGCAGTGTACAGTCCCAAAATAAGAATAAATCTTCGATAAAGTGTCGCAAAATAGGACATGGGCTTTTTTTGAGCCCGGGGTAGTGTTTTAGTTTCGTTAGTATTGCCAAAGATAGATATAACTCCGTAATAGGATACAGTCTAAGGAAAAAACGTGCCTCGAAAATCAAGAAAATTTGATTCTCGCTCAGAGGGCGCTACTAGCTTTGGCCTACTGTCGTATAGATGGCGTTGACGGTTTCGTTTGTTATTTAACAATTTTAACGCATATCAGTGAAAGAACATGGGTCAAAATCATAAAAATAATTAATGCAAATAAAAAAAAATCATTTATCCATATTTAAATACATTTTATCGTATTTTTATAAATCTTCATTTTTAGTTTTGACAGATGGCAGTGAATTTACTGGGGTTACAAAATTTACTATGACAGTACCGCTCTAGTATAAGTTACTCTATGGTATTGCGGAATTGCGGATTGATTAGTGACAATGAATAGCTGGCCAGCAGAGAAGCGTGCATATGTTATGGAGGCTTGTAAATGTCAACGGCAAGGCGTAAGTTTTGCATTAATTCCAGAATATGCGGAAAAGGTCGAAGAAGTGTATACACAGCAAAGGTAATTTTCAAAACATGTTTCTTCTCGTTATAACTAGTCTATCGCCGCGCGAAATTGTTAATTGCCTTCCTATTAGTCTTAACACGTCCTCATACTCCTAGGGTTATTATTGCACAGTACGAAATTCGCAATACTTTTTAAATATTGTTTCACTTTTAATAACAAAACTTCCGTGAGACATAGACATATTAAATATATTAATAACGGGTCACTCACGTGTTTTAAGTCGAAAACGCTCGACATGTTTCACTCCGTACCGTCCGGTCCGTTACCGTCGACGCAAGCTCCTGATGACGCTCCTCGGGACGGAGTGAAACATGTCGAGCGTTTTCGACTTAAAACACGTGAGTGACCCGTTATTAATATATTTAATATTGTTTCACTTGTTACAATCATTCTTATCATTAAAGCGAAAAGCTACTTATGTAAATCTGACACAGACAGTAGCTGGAAAACAGCCAACAAATCTTCACAAAAAAAATTCTACTCGTTCGCTCCCACTATACTTTGACTTCCAGAACAATTGCAACAATGTGCGAATAGAGGTCTGAATTAAATTGGTCATGTTGTCCAAAGCTTAGTGAATTTTAAAGGCTTGTGGTTGTTGATTGTTGATTAATTCGGTGGCCGTCCCCCGCTGGGCTCACGGTTGATTGCGCTCACTTTTTGTGTTTCAAGTGTTTTTTATCGGTTTAAAATTTTCAAAAGCTCTTGAGGCATAATTTAAGGCAGGTTACGGAATGTTTTCTTATAGAATGCCGGATGGTAAGCTCGTGGTGTTTATTTGTTTTAATTAAATACGGATCTTTGGAGGAATGAAAACAAAGGTAAATACTAACTGCACTAACAATGAAGGCCAATTACTTTACTTCTAAGATAGTTTATTTGCATAGTAGGTGGTACGAGTATTTTGATAATTTGAGCATGTACCTAACCTTTCATTTTTGCTTAACTGTACGTATATATGCCTATAGGTACATATACATACTATATATATTATCGTATAAAGAATTCTTAGTTTGTTTTATTGTATTGTATGTTCTTTAAGAAATAGTAATATCAAAGATAGATATAACTCCGTAATAGATGGATACAGTCTAAGGAAAAAACGTGCCTCGAAAATCACGAAAATTTGAATCTCGATCAGATGGCGCCACTAGTTTTGGCCTACTCTCGTATAGAGGTTAGTTAGAGGTTTCGTTTGTTATTTATAATTTTAACGTATATCAGTGAAAGAACATAGGTCAAAATCATATAAAAATAAATAATGCAAATAAAAAAATCATTTATCCATATTTAAATACATTTTAACGTATTTTTATAAATCTTCATTTTTAGTTTTAAAGTGTGTCGATAGATGGCAGTGAATTTACAGTGGTTACAAAATTTACTATGACAGTACCGCTCTATCTTATTATGGTGCAAGTAAAGCCTTTGCGCGATAAAGACGTCCTCAAGCGTCACCTATTCACTTGCGGTATACCGAGCGATTCCTGGGAGAAAAGCGCGATGTGTAGCACGGCATGGCGCGCAACTGTTCATAAAAGTGTAGAGCAATACGAGCAGCGGCGCTTAGAAGACTTGCATGCTAAGCCCCATCTCCGTAAGACGCGCCCGAAGCCTTCGTACACCTACACCTACAATTCAGCCGGCCAGCTCCATTGCGTACCATGCAATCGCATCTTCAAAACCAAGTTTGGCTTCGCAAGCCACATTAGAGCGTTCCATGTTTCCCATTAAAAACGGTTGGAGTCGCCGTCGTCGGACACGGCGAGGAGGACATTATTTTATTATTTATTTTATCTTATTATATCCTCTTTGGTAATATTAGTAGTAATAGTCATACCTATTAGATACCTAACGACAAAAAAAGAAACCTTCAGTAAGTTTCCTGCTATAAACAAAATATCCACCGAATATCGTCTTCGGTTACCGCGATAGTTACTCATGAAATAAAACTATGAAAACGGATTATATCGCGTATATTTTCGAACGTTTCGAACCCTTTACAGCGTTCGTGGTCAACGGGTGACTGAGGAAAAACTACAAAGTGCGAAAATACCCACATACTAAAAATAATGAACCATCATAGACTATAAACTTTAAGGCTGGTTGTACATGCAAAATCGGTTCGGTTCAAATATCCAGCGGTCAAATCTGATTCTTTAATATGAAAGAAACTTCCCTAATGATCGCAAATACTGCCTTTATGCACGTTTTGTTTCCATAAACTGCACAAATTGCCGGACACCAAAATTAAAGAACACAAAAACCTTAAACAAACCCAAATTAACACGCTCGCTATATAAATAACCCGCAAATTAGTGTTTCCGACACATATGCATACAAATGATGGTTCTTGACGCGAATTTAAATATTTACACAAGGTAAATATGGATAAATTGCATAGCGTATCGCAGGGAGCAGATAAAATCTTAATAAAAAGTCTTTGTCGAAAATTTGCAAGAATATATTCCCTACTGAAATTTAAAATGTCTGCTAAATTTTGGCTTATTCCAATCAATTTAAATAGGTTATAACCACAAATTTTATCGCGCCCTCACCAGACAAAGAATGAAGGACTTTGGAACAGGCTATCTGGAACCAAAGGAATTCAAAACGAAAGGTCCATCATCCGGCATATCGAGATGGTGGGGAAAGTTCTTGAGTAGCGGACGGATCTATCCTAGGGGGTAACTGCACAAAAGATCCCTATGGATCGAAGTATAAGATAAGATAAGATACACATTTTATAGTATGCTTAACTCGTTCACGTCCTATGTTAAGTGAATCTAAAGCAGTTTTACGCTGGACAAGGGACCTTCAAGAAAAGGTGGGATAAAATTTTTCAGTACTTGAGTCAAATAAGAGAAACTGGATATAAATGTACCAGTCGTTAAATTTGTTTTGTCCACAGAAGTGACCTTTTTGTAAGTTTGACCCGAATATCAAAGTAGCGGATAAAGACAAATGAATTTCAATTGCATTCCAGATTTGACTAACGTTTAAAGATAATAAATAGATCTTTTAGATCTATATCTATAACGACATAAGTGGTCATATAGTTTGAGTTTTTTATTGCTGCCTACATCCGGACTCCATCATCAACGAACACAGCAATGCTAATCCATACTAATATTATAAATGTGAAAGTCTGTCTGTCTGTGTGTTACCTCTTCACGCTTAAACCGCTGAACCGATTTAGTTGAAATTTGGTATACAGATAGTTTGAGTCCCGGGGAAGGACATATGATACTTTTTATCCCAGAACTCACCCCTCAAGGGGGTGAAAAGGGGGGTGGAAATTTGTATGGGGAATCAATAACCGCTGAACCGATTTAGATAAAACTTGGTATGGGGATAGTTTGAGCTGTGGTAAAGGATATAGAATAACTTTTATCCCCGAAATCATCCCTTAAGGGTGTAAACAATGGGGTGGAAATGTATAGTGTGGACCAATTTGGGGGTGATAAAGGATGGATTAAAAAGCAGATTTGTTTAAAAACTAAGGTACCCAAATTACTAATTCCACGCAGACGAAGTCGCGGGCAAAAGCTAGTATTGCTAATAAAAGTAAATAACATAATTCAAGTGTCAAAACTTGAACTCGATTGTACCAGAAAGTTTATTTATCTTATAAGATTTGTACGAAACAGACCGGTCTACACATAGCGCACAAGTGAAGATGAAGATAAAATAAATAACAGCTTGTATGACAAAAAAAACCGCCCAAGTGCGAGTCGGACTCGCGCACGAAGGGTTCCGGAAAAAAACAGAAAAAAAAAACACGTTTGTTCTATGGGAGCCCCATTTAAATATTTATATTATTCTGTGTTTAGTATTTGTTGTTATAGCGGCAACAGAAATACATCATCTGTGAAAATTTCAACTGTTTCACGGTTCATGAGATACAGCCTGGTGACAGACAGACGGACAGAAGAACGGACAGACGGACAGCGGAGTCTTAGTAATAGGGTCCCGTTTTTACCCTTTGGGTACGGAACCTTAAAAAGTAGTAGCTGTAATAGTTGTAGTAGTTGGCGGTCGATCTAGATATCGATGGGCGGATGTGGTGGACGCGGATCTGTGCGAACTCCAAACATCAAACATTTATTCAGCAAGTAGGCTACAGGGCACAGCTATATACGCTAGACGACGCAAATACCACGATTTGTATACCAAGCGTGCTATTTCATACAAAAATTTACACATAATATAATTTTAAAATTACTTATCTGTGATAGGAAATATATTTTTGCTTTGAAATGGAAAATTTCGGAAACTTCTCATATTTTGGTATGGGAAACGGATTTTCCGTTTACTGAAACTTATTTTTATGGTGAAATTATTTTGACAGTTTCATAACTTTTTAAAGTTTTAGGAAACCTTACATACACATGTAAACATCTGGGTTACCACAAACATATTTAACACATAATCATTTACTTGTGTCGCTTAACTTCATACTCGCATAGAGTAACTTATACTAGAGCGGTACTGTCATAGTAAATTTTGTAACCACAGTAAATTCACTGCCATCTATCGACACACTTTAAAACTAAAAATGAAGATTTGTAAAAATACGATAAAATGTATTTAAATATGGATAAATGAATTTTTTTATTTGCATTAATTATTTTTATGATTTTGACCCTTGTTCTTTCACTGATATGCGTTAAAATTGTTAAATAAGAAACGAAACCGTCAACGCCATCTATACGACAGTAGGCCAAAGCTAGTAGCGCCCTCTGATCGAGAATCAAATTTTCTTGATTTTCGAGGCACGTTTTTTTCTTAGACTGTATCCATCTATTACGGAGTTATATCTATCTTTGAAACTCGGGTAAATCCATTCGACCCTCTCAGCAAATATCTACCCTATTACCTTTTCTTAATACCAAACTCGCAGATGGATTTACCCAAATTTGAAGTTAAGCGACTCACTTGTGCATACCAAGACTTAGACAACTAATTAAACCAAATCATTCATTCCCAGATCCGCTCAGAGCGGTGAATGGTCAATTTGCAATCAAATGAGCCCCTTACACCGAGCAATCTCAGGTGCTTTCCATCACAATACATCGGGTGATAAGATCAAGGGCGAGGGATCAGATTGATGGAAGAATAAGACAATGTCTTTGGCTATTGATAGCTATTAACTTAAGATTCACTTAGATGAGCTTCTACTATTGTTTAAGTGATATTTGCATTGCGAAGGGCATTTTTGGATATTTTTGTGCGTCTTAGTGCTGTCCTGGGTGATCTTCAAGCTTAGAATCAACTTAACATTGACGTTGCCGGTCCCATATTGGGATACCCTCCTACAAATTAGGAGGGAATTAAATTTTCTCGGGCCAGAGGTGTAGGGTTGGAGCCGGCGTAGCGATATCGCGTATATATATAGATTTACTTGAAAATATTTTTATTGTATAACTAGCCTTTTGAACTGATTTTGCATGTACAACCAGCCTTAAAGTTTATTTTATAGTTTATGATGGTTCATTATTTTTGTATGTGGATATTTTTCCTCAGTCACCCGTTGACCACGAACGCTGTAAAGGGTTCGAAACGTCGGGATGTAGTATACATTCAATATACGCGATATAATCCGTTTTCAGTTTTATATCATTGACGTTTTATTTGACTTCAGTTCTTGTTAGTTCTTTAGTCAGTTTATTGTTCTGTATTCCGGATTTTAAAACCATATCAGTTTTTGCAGTTCTATCCTTCTTCAAGCTATATCAACACATTGGTTCGTTAAATTTGTTTCTGGTTCTCCTCTTCTGCAATATTCTTCTTCTGTGGATCTGTGGGACCTACTATACATATCTATAATGGTTACTTACCTAATCTCTTAGAGATCTCAGAATTGTGCATCTTAGGGTTGTCCTGGGCTATCTTCCGCCGCTGCAGTCTGCTCCACACCATGAACGCATTCATGGGCCTCTTGATGTGTTCCTCTGGGGACTTCTTCTGCCCAATCATGGGCATGGAACCGATGGAACCCATGGACATGCTCATGGGGAAGCCCATGGAGCCGCCGAAGCTGGCTCGGTCGCACATCGCACCAGCGGCACTGGGGGGAAAAGGATAGTGTTAGAATTTATTTAGCGGGTGACTTACCTACAAATGGACCTAGTTGGGTGTCACATAATATTGGCAATTATCACCCAATGGGTTAGACAAATCCTTACAGACACAAATCAGTACTGAAAAACCTCCCAACTATAGTCTAATACTGCAACTAGTCCATAAGTTCAAAAGGAAATTAAGTATCAATACCAAAGCTCAATTTGGTTGACTGCGAGTTTTTTCTTCCATTTATACGCATACTTTGCCTTAGAACTACAAAAAATACAGTAAAAGACACACCTGAACGAAATAATACAGTTAATTTTGGACCGTAGCTGCCAGTTGAAATGCCGGTGAGAGCTAGACATTCTATGTTCGACAGACGAAAGACCAATGGAAAATGTCAATGAACATCTGTCGGGCTAGCACATGATTGGCGCGAGAGTATCTCGCCGCGACATAGACTACCCGTCCCTCTTTAATTCATACAGTTAGTGAAAGACGGGTAGTCTATCTCGCGGCGAGATACTGTCGCGCCAATCATGTGCTCGGCCTACTGTCCGTACTTACGTAACATAGACACAGAATAAGTAATAGTAGTATCATACAGAACGGCCACGCACCGCCCCGCCCCGACTCGAATTACTTCGCCCCGCGACAGCAGATTGACGGCTATTTGCCGGCCGCTCAGTACTGTTTTTAAGCAACTTAATCACACTATGACGCATGACGCGTGTACAGACGTGCCGTTCACACATAGAAACGCAAGTGATTTTTGATGTATAGCGTGTCCGCCCTGTGACATAGATACGGTTCTCCGTATAAACCATGGATAAACTCACGACCTATTGTTTACAAGTGACAAATTTTACTACAATACTTGTTCGACCAGTAAGTAAATTAATACATTATTTACACAAAATCATTCCCATTTCATCTCCAACAAAATCGAACCGCTAACAAACTACGGAATAGAACTAAATTAAATACTTCCAAATACCAAAACGACATATGCGCCCTCAAACTACTATAATCATTCGCCATTTTGACATAACACGTAAGAACCTGTATTACAGGAACAAAACCGCATTTCTGCACGTAATTACCCCTCAAATTTACATTAACGTTCAACAAATCAACACTGATGCGTAAATTGTTCCTATTTCTATCCTGGTGTATAACATGTGCAAGGATTAGTGGTGTGCCCCAACGAGTTTTGTCATTTGCGAAAATATTGCTGCTGAAAATATTGCTGGCCATATGCAAGCAATTAATTCTTCTCTCACTCTCACTGCGTGGCATTAATTCTTCCCTCACTCTTACTGAGCGTAATCGTGATTGAGACAGCTGTGCGTGCTCGGGATCGCAGATATCATTTTTTTAATTTTAATTGTTTTTTAAGTTTTAAGAAAAAAAAGTAATCGAGGAGCTCGATAAAAAAATAAAATTGTGCATTTTAGAAGCAATTTTCATGTTTTTGGCTTCGATCTAAAAAAGTGGTACGATTTTTAGTGTTCCGTGCAAAACTTTGTTTTGACAAACGGAGCACTTATGGGATCACTTCGGTCTTGCAAATCAGTTAAATGCGTTTTTCAAAATGAACCCACTGCACCTTAAGCAGTAACGTTACCAATTAAAATAGTTCTAAGAGTATTCTAATCTATAAATGATCCGTATCCATTCTTCAAAAAAAAAAGTACCTATAAAAATATCTCGGTTTGCATAACCTAATCAGATTGATATTGCGCTTCTCACGCAGTTTACCCACCAAAAAAAATTTATACAAGAGGTTACTTATTTACAATTAAATACGGTTTTGTACAGCTGTCACTCATTCATACATTTGCTACTTGCGTCTAGTGACAGTATGAATTCTCACTAAATACTAATCAATGTCTAAACAGGCTGTTAAAAATACAATCGACACGTGATTTTCATCCCTCTTACATACAATATTGCCGGCAACATCCCAGCTCGGGCAATATTCCCGACAACGGTGCGTCTCTCCGCGATAATTTGTCAGGGTACAAAATGTGACGGTTATAGGATTCGCTAGTCACTTGCACTTAGCCTGAAACGCAGGATTCTAATAAGACAGGGAATTATTAGTTCATTTGTAATAGAATTGGGTAAGAATGTGTTGAATTATGTAGACTGTGGCATGAACGTATTACCTACATAATTAGTAGTACGTTGTATTTATAAATCTTGCTATGTATTTTTCATGTCACTATAATTATGTCACTGCAAATGTTGTATTGACTTGTGGAGCCCTTGAGGCCTACTCGTACTTAGGTAAAGTTTTTTTTGTCAATATAACATTTAAAACTTTCGCGTTTTGAAAACATTAAATCACATTTACAAACGGGTCTATCGCGAATTTATTTTGTTACCTTTTGTTTCTTTTGTTTTTTTTTTGTTTTTTTTGTGTTTGTTTTTTTGTCAATATTTGAATATCACACTGTGATATCACAATTACTAATGACACGCTATTCGCCACCCTCGTATGTGCTATTACCACTCTTTTCAAATAAATGTGATAAAAATAGTTTTATCTCAGTTAGTGTAATTTTAATTTAAAAAACCAATACGAATAATATATACAGGTTGGCCAAAAAATACGTTGACAAAGATTATTAGGGATATTTTTCATTTACAAAATGTAATTTTAAAATCATTTAAATAAGGCAAAACGTATTATCAAAGATAAATGTAACTCCGTATAAGATAAGTAAAGTCTAAGGATAAGGAAAAAACGTGCCTCAGAATATCTAGCTAAAAGTTATCCTCGATAGATGGCGCCACACCTTTGGCTTATACTCGGGTAGATGGCGTTGGCGACACCGTTTGATATTAAACAATTGTAACACATATCGGTGAAAAAACATGGTCAGTCATATGGCGTTCTAAAAATAATAACAATAAAAATAAAAATAAACATTTATCCATAGGTATATTAGGTATAATATACATATATATATATATATATATATATATATATACATATATGATATTTTTATTCATTTTTATTTTTAGTTTTAACTCTGTGTCGATAGATGGCAGTAAATTTACTGTGACAACAAAATTTGTCAATATAATCTTCAATATTATTTATTCTCTTTAGTATTATCATCAAAATAATTTACTTTAGCTTTGATACACAAACGAAAACTTTTTTAAATTATCAATATAAAGAAATAAAACTATGAAAACGGATTATATCAGCCACCCGTTGACCACGAACGCTGTAAAGAGTTCGAAACGTCGGGATGTATTATAAATTCAATATACGCGATATAATCCGTTTTCATAGTTTTATTTCATGAGTAACTATCGCGGTAACCGAAGACAATATTATCAACATAAAGCTTCAGTAAAAACAAAACAACATATTTTGGGCCACCCATGCAGTACATATCTAGTGTGTCTAATAAATAACCTGTACAATACAAGGTACGAATACAAGTCACAATAAACCACTTTGCGAACGACATAAATCCAGCTAATTGTCGCGAAATACCTTCCAGAGGGTCTTGAGACTCCCAATTAAAATCAACTTGGACCCCTCAGCTCCATATTAATATTTTCCACCTTTATGATCTCCATAATTGTCGCTAGTATTAAAAGTTACAATATTCCCCCCGAAAAAGTCATAACTCGAAAAAACTGCAATTTAAATTAAACTGTAATACTATATCAATAAGGTTGAAAATGTTATTATACTGTTACGAGATGCGACAATCTTAAATTAATTTGAACACGTGGATTATCGCATAGGGTATTCGGGAGATATTAATTTTTAACATAAGGGATAACGAGTTTGCCTCAATTATTGAGAATGAGTATGGTAATACGTGTGACATAAATAAAACATGTTTTGGTTCAATGTAATTATGTATTAAGGCAATGCACGTGTCACGAATTGGCGATGTCATGATTCATTATATTAATAAACCATTTAATATAAATAGTTGCTTTTTTATTATAAAGTTTGGTAGCGGGTCGCGGTTTGGACAATTGATTTGCGCTTATACTTTGTACCAAAGATAGATATAACTCCGTAATAGATGGATACAGTCTAAGGAAAAAACGTGCCTCGAAAATCACGAAAATTTGATTCTCGATCAGATGGCGCCACTAGTTTTGGCCTACTCTCGTATAGAGGGCGTTGACTGTTTCGTTTGTTATTTATAATTTTAACGCATACCAGTGAAAGAACATGGGTCAAAATCATATAAAAATAATTAATGCAAATAAAAAAATCATTTATCCATATTTAAATACATTTTAACGTATTTTTATAAATCTTCATTTTTAGTTTTAAAGTATGTCGATAGATGGCAGTGAATTTACAGTGGTTACAAAATTTACTATGACAGTACCGCTCTATCTTATTATATCCTCATTGTTTGTACGTACTAGTTACGAAATAACATTATATAATATATATTATACATATAATATATATATTATACATAAATAGCCTTTTTACCACGACAGCCCACTCGACCACCAAGGGTTCCGTACTTTTTAGTATTTGTTGTTATAGTATAGCGGCAACAGAAATACATCATCTGTGAAAATTTCAACTGACTAGCTATCACGGTTCATGAGATACAGCCTGGTGACAGACAGACAGACAGACAGACAGACGGACGGACAGACAAACAGACAGACAGACAGACAGACAGACAGACGGACAGACGGACAGTGGAGTCGTAGTAATAGGGTCCCGTTTTTACCCTTTTGGTACGAAACCCTAAAAAATTTAAGATGTGTGTGCACTGGTGCAAAGATATTTTCACATCACCTATTCGAAAAAGGGCTTTTCTTCCCTGCTAGGAAAGTGGCACTTTTATATTCTAGAACACGATATTTTTATTTTTTGCATACTATATTATATACATAAATTTCTCATGGGTGATGTGAAAAGCAGTGTGTGTCACATGGTAGCAAAATCATTTCCACCTCGGGCGTTAACACAAATCCCTCACTTAGCTTAGGATTATATTATAGATAATACCTCGCTACGCTCAGGATTTAATTATAGAATCCTTCGCTTCGTTCAGGATTCAATGTACGCCCTCGCTGTAAATATGTCATTTTGCTCCCTTGTGACACAATCTACAATTTTACCACACCAGCTGGTAAAGGCGTACTTACGTTCGAATTGGGCTGCACGACTGCCTTCGATCGCCGGTAGCCGACTGACAAATATTGACTCACGGCAAACATGCCTCATTCCTTCTCAGAATGGCCGACTAAAACTTATTAGCTAACTAAAGTTCTTTTCTGAGGTTAAAGTATTTCACGGTGTTCGGAGTTAAGGCAATGAACACAGTAAGGATAAGTATGTACGTATGTATGTATGTCTTCGTTTTACCACACCAGCTGATAAAGGCGTACTTACGTTCGAATTGGGCTGCACGACTGTCTTCGATCGCCGGTAGCCGACTGACAAATATTGACTCACGGCAAACATGCCTCATTCCTTCTCAGAATGGCCGACTAAAACTTATTAGCTAACTAAAAGTTATTTTCTGAGGTTAAAGTATTTCACGGTATTAGGATTAAATCATACAACGTCCGAACCCCGACCAACCGTCGAGGTTTACCGTCGCTTACGCGTACGCGTGGCATGCGCTCAAACACAATTGCCGACCGCTCACATAAAAGAAACAATGGATTTTGTTTAACAGATTAGGGTGTTAGGCGTAAAAATTATTTGAGAAGATTCATACTATACCTAAAGATGTTACATTTAATACATATATTTTGGTAAAGTTATAGGTATTAGTCAAAAATATATTTCCGAAAGCATACAGTGGGTAGCTCTAGCTACAAAAAAAAACATTTGCTACTTACTTACAACAAAGTCACAGAAAACAAGTCCGCTCATACAAGCAAATACGCTACTGGACTACGCTTACCAAAAAAAACATAACATCAAAACATTTTTAACCTTCTCACAATGGTATAAGGTGCAATTATGATTGTCATTAATGTTATATCTTTGCATTAGCCACATACTAAAAAAATATTTCCTAACATTTTGTCTCGACCAGCTAACCTGACCTCCGTTACTATATAAACTATCTATTAGTCACGTGTCACGCAACACTGGTTATTTAGCCAGGGGTTGTCAAGCGTTGGGAAGACATTGCTTAACCAATTAACGAGACTTGCCCGAGGAAAAAACTGTTTGAAATGTCAAAGGCTGTGAGACTGGGAGTGGAATGTGTACCAGTTGGAAGTATAACATTTTAGATGTTCGTAGAGTATTTATTTTGAAGCCCATCTTTAGGGTCATTCCTGAAAAATCTCATTCCCCTGGCCATACCTATTCGCAAATTACCAGATTCAGATTCTCATTTTCGGTGACTGAGTAACCCGTGCCGAGTTCCATCTAAAGTCTTCGTCAATAGAACTTGCAAATAATGTAAACGAACCATTTTACCTTCATTACTTTGTAATCTCGCTCTTTTAAAAGACAACCATGACCTTGTCAACAGTCTATATACTTAAATATTTTATCTATATAAATTTTTAGTTAAATTAAATGTTAGGTTATGTGTCAAACGCTAACAAAATCTGTCATATTTGTTTTCATTATTTGCAAGTTCGATTAACGACGGCTTTACAACCAAAACTGCAGATTCGAGCGCCATCTTGATAGTTAGCCTCGTGATTAATTACTTTGATTTTCGCTCATTAATATTGTTTAAAGTGTAATATCGATAGCTTATTATACAGTAATCTAATGTGGTAGTGTGCAGTGAATGGAGAATTAATCTTGAAGCGCGTTTAACCACCATTTTGGAGTCAACGGCCGGTAGTCCACGTGCTTCTTGTAAAGTCTAGCTATCGATTTACAAGAGCTAACAAATCACCGTACACTGTCTTGTACAACCGTACAATTTTTATCGTATTTAAAGCTCTTAATACCTTGCTGCTGGCGAAATAGTCCCACTGGACTGAAGCCATAATTTTAAAAAGAAGAAGAACCAGAACTTAGCGGAATCTCTTGGGAATTTGCGAATAAGTATTATATAGCCAGGGGAATGAGATTGTTAGAGAGGAACGGCCTCCTAGCGTAGTCAGGAGTGACCCTGCCTGCGAAGCAGTTGGTCACAGGTTTGAATCCTATTAAGGGCATTTATTTGTGAGTTTATCACTGATTTTTGTTTAAGAGTTGTGGATGTTTTTTATGTCTGTATTTAAGGGGCTACCTGACGTTTTCATCGATTTTTGACAAGTTTTGAATCGTATCTCCTACTTTTGCACTACATATAGAATTATAAGACAAGCGGCTATCGGTTCTTCAATCTTCTATCTCCATTTTTGTCTAGCGGATTGTGAAAAAAATGAATACTTATTTATTTATGATTGTTTTAAACATTGTCAAAAAAAACACTTTTTTCGTATCTCGATTGCTGTGAAAGATCTTACTTATACGAAATCTACATATTTAGGTTCGTCTTAGACGTCTCTAAAAATTTGTCTAAGGTTTTAATTTTAAACTAATTAACACAAAAGTTATGGCCAGAAAACCAGTTTTTTGGCCTAAAATTGTTCAACTTTGATGCCAAATATTTCGAAACCAATGAACTTTGAAGTAAATATGGGATACTATATTGCTAAAATCCGTTGATGTTAATATGATAAGCTACAAAAAATATTAGAAAACTAAGGGATTCAAATCGAAGGTCATTGGGGCATGGGATCCCCTTAAGTATTTATCTATACCTTAAATACATACTGCCGTCTAGTACCCACAGTACAAGCCTTATTGAGCTTACTGCCATTGGGCTAGGTCTATTTGTGTAAGATTGTCCCATTATCACAATAAAAAATTGTTGTCAATAAGGTTTTCAGAGCAACAGTCAATTATTAAACAGAGAAACACGTATCTAAAGCGCTTACCTTAGTCTTAAGTTGAAATTCGGCACCTTCTGAGTGAAATCGGCGCACATCGCTAACTACCAACGCAAACGCACTGTTTGCGGCGGCGAGAACAGAAGTCATTAGCGACAGTGTGTTTGGTCCATTATGTACCAACAGCTCTCAACTGACCTTACGTATGTCTTATGTCTCGGTGATAAGGCTCAAGAAGTGTCAGTATCATAGAAGCAAACCAAATTGACGACCGGGGTTATATCACTATCTCTCTCACACTACTTACGATTACGCGAGTGTGAATGAGAAGTTTTACGATCCCGATCGTCAGTTTGGTTTGCTTCTACTATAGCTTAAATGACTATTGGTGAACCTTAGTATCAAAGAGATAAGGGTCAGCGATGGTCAGTTGTTAAACACTTGTGAAAAAAAATGGATGAACAAGTGGGTTTTAGCCGGCAGCCATCTAATAAGTAATCATTGGTGCTACATAGTTTTGTCGTGGAAAACAAATATTTAGTTTTGTGGTATTTTTTCTGGGTCAGAAGATTTCCTTTAAATCCATTTAAAGCGGTATAGACTTAGATACTTATTATTATCTTTGTCTACATGTATAGTTTGTGTTTCTAAATATGTACATTTTTTATAAGTTTGTTAACTTGTGACGTTTCGAGGACGGAGACACAGATGACTACTTTAGTACCTACATTACGATACAAGTGCGAAAAATAGGAAATTCGCGACGAGTGGCTATGGCTATAAATCAAAACACGACCGAAGGGAACTTACAGTTTACAGTACATATGGCCCTTGAAATTTTCGACATAGTTACGTAATGTGCTAATTATCGCACTAGTGCGGTAAAGTAGCACCATGTGTACTGTAAATACTACAACTACACTTTGATGTTTATAGGTTTATTGGAACACACAAAGACGGTTATTATTCATTAAGAACAATAAGATGTCTGCATCTGTTACAATTGTCTAATGACGTAAGTACTAAGTACTTTTATCACTTATGCGATTTAAAATATAAACCCATTACCCTATAGTCTGTATCTTTAGGTATTTAAAAGAATGTAAACAAACCACAGAAGACGGAAGACGAACTGCTGGTAGGCCTCCAATGAGATGGAGCGACGACCTGGTGAAGGTCGCGGGAATTCGGTGGATGCGAGCGGGACAGGATCGGTCGGAGTGGCGAGACTTGGGGGAGGCTTATGTCCAGCAGTGGACGTCTATCGGCTGACATGATGATGATGGTGAAACAAACCACAATTAGGTATTTTATTGGGCAAGAAAATTCTTCAATTAATTTAAATCGATGTGCCAAAACAGAAGAGTTACTACGACTGTATAACTTACTCAGTGTAACCAGGGGGGTGTCACTTCGCAGTTTAGGTACATTTGGCCGGCGCGCCTCCCGGGCAGGCGTATGGCAATGGGCTGCCGCTCGACTCGCGCAAAATTGAAAATACATAATGCCTTCGAAACCTAAATCTATAGATATTGTTCTGTTTACGGATGTCTGAATAAACGGAAAAAACAAGAAAGCAGAAATAACATTTTTTTTTTTAATTCCGGACTATATTGACCGACATATTTTTAAAGGAATAAGTACTTCTGTGGCATACCTACTTCCGTGAGAATCAGACATACTATCTCCGGATAAAAAAATTATGTTTACAGAATCAACGTTTGTAATTCCTACATATTTATCTTAAAAATAATAAATCAGTAGGTATAGGTACTTACAAAAACTTGTCAAGTGACAACCCCGTGCCAACACTCGCAGCTCGGTCATAAAACTGCGGCGCGCAAAGAAGATTCACAGTTCGTGCGCAGTTATAAGTTTCAATTTTGCTTGCAGGCGGCGAGTATAAGTATAATTTTATACCTAAATCAGAATTTTGTGAAGGAGTGAATTTTCTGTACGGTAATACTATTAGTTATTCTGTGGTGTAACAACGGTGCTGTAATCGTGATATTCTGTTAATGGGATTGTGTTGGGAGAGACTTTGCCTCCTTGTGTGTGTTCTACCGCCTGTACAATGGGCTGTGCTCTGAAGAATTGTTTGACATGATGCCCACGGCCGCTTTCTATCACCGCACGCACCGCTCGCCATCGGCAGGGTGTCCATCCTCACACCCTAGCACCTAAATGGTCGCGTACTGTGCGGTTTAAGAGGAATTTCCTCCCGCGTACGCTTCGGCTGTGGAATGAGCTCCCTGCCGAGGTTTTCCCGTAGGGCTACAGTACGGGGTTCTTCAAAAAAGGAGCGTACAGGTTTTTAAAACGCGCAACGCGCATGGAATATATCTGGTGTTGCGGGCGTCCATAGGCTACGGTGACTGCTTACCATCAGGCGGGCCGTATGCTTGTTTGCCACCGTCGTGGTATTAAAAAAATGGGAATATATGGGATGATTTGATTAATCAATAGTAATTTAGTTTTGTAATATTTGCTATTACTTCGCCCTAGTAAATAACCTAAAACGAGATCGAATGTTTAGCCATTTGAGGGTGGATGAAAACATTGTTAAAATATGTATCATAATAATCTAAGTTTATTTAGTAACTACTAGCGCCATCTTATTTGTGACATTTTCATTACTCCGTCTATAATAGAAGGAAGAATAGAAAAAAGGAGAGGCAGAGGAAGACCGAGACGTGCGTTTTTGGACCAAGCGGAGGAGAAAATCAACGTAGTGACGTATCAGGAGCTCAAAACAGTGGCAGAAAGAAGAACGGAGTGGCGGTTACTCCACCGACAAGAGCCAGGCTCTTAAGAGTTATGATGATGATGAGCGCCATCTGTTATACATTTAGTGTAAACTATTATATCTCATTGTCTGTGACACATTAGAAAAATAAACTAGTCTCATTGCATCGGCTATCCTACTTGTTTCATTTTAATCATTACACGATTAAATGAAATAGGTTAAAGCCAGAGGCAGTTTTCTATTTGGTTAGTTAACTGATAAATGTTTCAAGTACCCGAAATTGTAAAAACACATTGTTTACATTTATTTAACTACATAAAGATACAAACTATAACTGTAGTCAAAAGAGCTTAATTACTTAATTTTCCAGCTGGCAACAATTATCCATAATATACATAGACATAGTATATATAATTAGTTATAGACGCGCCACCGAGCGACCGGGGGTAGGAGAAAGAATATTCATATAAAATTTGGGCAGCATAGGATTTTTTCTCTTTCACTTATAAATTTCGGTATTTCGCCATCGCCTCCTACCTATGATGCCACCCGGTCGGTGATAAGGACAAAGCATAGCACTATTTTCTCTTTCCTCTTATAGGAATCGCAATAAGACTATCTTTCTCTATCAAAGAGTGTCAGGCCCTTGATAATATATTATAAGCTCAGGAACATTTATTAACGCACTGGTCAAAATAACAGGCCGATTAAGCACCATTAATCGCCACAAAAACGGAAGCAGAAAATACGCGCCAAATTAAAGCATTGTTTTTAACTTTTTATCGCCGAACAACATCATTTGAGCGCCATTTCTAGGGTTCCGTTGTTGAAGGTTCTTGTAAGCAATCGGAGTGGAGGTTCGTAAGAACTATTATATAATCTGTGGTGGAGGCAAGAACCATTATTTTTTATATACACACACACAGGTATTTGCCTTAATATTTATTAGCAAAATCTATTTCATTAATAAACTTATCTATAAAATAAAACTAAATAAAAAGTAAAACTAAATAAAACTAAAATACATCTAGAAAATGTGGCCCCCTTGGCATGGTGCCGAGGATGCTGGCAGCATTTCCCCGCTGTATTGCGATGCTAATAGCCTAATATGTTGCGCGAGAAAGCTGCCAGCTCTTCAGTTGCCAGTGAAGTCGACTAGTCTCAATACCTACATATTGCAATCAAAAGCTGTATTGGCGCAAATACAAAAACAAAATTGTTTCCGAACTTCAGAAAATATGTCTGTATATGCCCCACACATAACGACGGTATAACATTTGAAACTCAGTGTGTTGAACTTGTTGTTAATTGTATAAGCATAGAGTAACTTATACTAGAGCGGTACTGTCATCGTCGTTAAAATTGTTAAATAACAAACGAAACCGTCAACGGCATCTATACGACAGTAAGCCAAAGCTAGTAGCGCCCTCTGAACGAGAATCAAATTTTCTTGATTTTCGAGGCACGTTTTTTCCTCAGACTGTATCCATCTATTACGGAGTTATATCTATCTTTGGTATAAGTATATGATAAACAAGTGAATTGGGTTTTCAGTCACTTATTATTTAGCGTGGTATAGGCATAGAATGAGGAGGGATGAAATGAATGCCATACCTATAGGCAAAATAATGTTAGGGATGAATGTCAATGGACAACAATGCTATTATATCTCATGTTACAAATTTTCCACACAAATGTTAAATAGATTTAAGCACTGTAATAGAAACTGTAATAGATGTCATATATTAAAGAAAAAGTGACGAAGCCCTCCAGTGGTGAATCATAGATTAGGTGAGATTTAAGCACTTTTTAATTAAATAAATAGATTTTTTTTATTGGTAAATTTCTACACGTTTCTTTTAAATCTCCAATCTCAAACTCGGTGAAAAGGCAGCTTAAGAGGATATCCGCGAAATGGCCTGAATGTTAGGTCTCTAGAATAGTAAATGTGTGTACAATAGAGCAAACTACAGGAAGTCAGTGGAATTTACGCAAAACTTATTTATTTTAAAATGATTTCTGTATATTTAATAGACTGAAACCCTCGGCACGCGACTTCCACTCGCACTTGACCAACTGGCTTAAAAACGATATGCGCATTTAAGGTGAATAATTTACGTTATTAATTTTTTAAATTGTCCGTCGGCCTGGCACAAAGACTTACTATTGTAAATGTGTAAAAAAATAAAAAAGGTTTTTTATGGCGTCGGTCGTAAATGTCGGGCGATTGTGCGTTCATTAGGTTATCTGTAAAATACCTAATTAGGGCTACCGCGTTTAATTTCGCCGCTAGGGGCGTCTTTTAAAATGTCAAATGCATAGAAGTTTTGAGGGGGTTTGAACATTTTTTATCGGGAATTTTCACTCCTTTTTCGTAATTGTGGTAAATCTTTGTCCATCTTTGATTAATCATGGTAAACAATAGATATCTCAATAAATGTTAGTGGTTTAAAAAAAGTGCCAACTAAAAAATATGCAAAATTAAACAGGTTGAAAAATTGGCAAATTTAGACGTTAAAATACCTTTGTGTGTATTAGAACGTATTGATTTTATAACAATAAGCATAGTAGAATTTTGAGATTTGTTTTTCTGGACCGACATCTACAGTGGCGCCAACTGGTGAGCACAAAACGCTAGCCCTCATTGAGGTTTATATACACAAGGGCCAATACCTACTACTTAACTGATTTATAAAAACATTCCAATAAATGTCATTATTAAAACGTTAAAATAAGATCTACACATTACACCCTAACAACCCTAATTCCTTGCCAACGGGGGATGGGAACCCCTTTCAACCGATTTTAAAGTAGCAGTGCGGCTAGCATGACTTAACGGATCATTTTCGATCCGCTAGTCGCGCGAGATCTTCGATCTCTTCCGCAGTGTAGGTAATTAGAATGAAGGGGTAATCTAGCTCGAAGTTTATCTGCTCAGCTATAGGTAGGTGCCTAATACCCATATTATTTTTGAACATTTGTAGGTAAGATGCATTTCACCTTTTTGAGATTTCGCCGGCCGGGTCGGTTTTTTTTGGGCTTATTTGGGTCGGCCGCCGGATTAGGCAAGTACGTAGTAGCTTCAGGTCACCATAGGTGACATTCAGATTCGGATGTCAATTGCAGCTACATTACTGTTGCGGCCGCTGTACCAATTTGTCGATTTCATTGATAAAATGGGGCATTTTCTATGAAAAGGGACCTTATTGTCGATGGCGCTTACGCGGCACAGCTTCGCGCGGCATTGTATTTATCGAGCATCGTTAATAATGGCGTAAGCGCCATCGACACTAAGGTCCCTTTTTATAGAAAATACCACAAATGAGTGACGGATTGAACGTCATAATCGCGGCAGTATTGCGACGGCGAACGTCACTCATTTTATCAAGGTTATGGACAGAGGTAAAATCGGTAATGTCGGTAATGTACCTGCAGTTGACATCCGAACGTCACCTTTCTGTGCTACCTACCTTAAACCATGTCGTGCGAATTTATACGATTTATATTGTCTACATCATTTCAATAAAGTATGTACTCACCTACCAATAGGGTATTTGACTGTATTATTAAAAATAAATTATTTTACACCATGCATGAAATAAAGCACCAGAAGATTAATAGATAAACGTAGACAGCAGTTACTTTTAGACATAATTTCTATTTTAAGAGTAGGTAATTTGATTGTGACGTCACATGCTAGTGTTTCATATAAATTCCATAGTAGTAAAATCGTTTTGACAGTTCGAAAAAGACTGATTTGACTAGTAGTCAAATACCCTATTATTCGATTCAACATGAATAGGTGATAAATAACCTGTCAATTAATTTACGTTCACCTAAACTATACAATAATAGGTCTTACAATACGTAGGCGAGTATTAATGGTTATAAGAACATCAACAAACACCTACCTACCCTATTATTGAATGAAATATGCATATACCTACCTACCTTAAGGAAATATATTTAGCTAAAGGTAACAGTAATGTACCTACTTACATTATATTTATTGTTTACTTTAGTCAAATCTAATAATAGCTACTTTACTGCAAACTACCTATATCGTTTAGAAGTTACCTAACTTCCAAAACTATTCTAATAAGACTTCAGTAACGGTCAATACTACCTATCTAGTGAAACGACCCGAAGAAGGAAAACAAATTCATTTTGTTCATAGTTCAATCACCTCTTACCTTACACCTAATCATTTCAATCTAAACTCTATACTTACCCAGTCATTTAAAAAAACATTTGAAAGGTGTTTTATAGTGACAACTTGTTTATTTACCTCATAAAGTGCCCGCTGGCACGTTGATGTAAGTCCAGCTCCACGTTGACGCTTTTACGCACCGATTAAAACACCCAACAGTCTGCCGCACTGCACGAAAACCAAACACTGTTTAATTAAAAAAACAAAAACTTCAGCTAATCTCGCATAATCCGAATCGGTTACCGATCGATTAGCGTTTTATCGATATTATCGCGTGCGAATCAGACAACCACCGCGCGCGACTCCCGGTACAATGGCGACAATCGACAATCGTGCGGCGCGACTGCGGTGACCGCGCTCGCAACAAATCCGGCGATAAACTCGCGCGGCTCCGCCAATCAGAGCGCGCCAATACGCCCACGAAAGCGCGCCGCGCGCTCCGATTGGCCAAGCAACTGCCATTGCCTTACGGATGTTGTTATGCAGAACGAGACCAACTGTTCAAAATTCGAAATAAGAATTTAAACGTTTTCGAGCCGGGCGTAGCAACGTAAATTGGTTGCGCGCGTGGCGGCCGTGTTCTCTTTCAGTTGTTCTTGTCTTCTTTTTGTTGTTTAAGGTGGCTCGTTGTATGGAGAGGGATATTCGTGCGACGTTCTTGGGATTGTTTCTCCTGAATCTCTCAATGCCCGTTTCAGCCGCCATTGTATTGTCCTCATTGGTTCACGAATAGCTTTAAGAATCGATTTAGAGGGCTTCTTCGTAATTCTTCGTACATGTATCTTATATGATCAAATATGCATAAGATATGTTTTGTAACTACTACCTGCTGGGTACCTAAAATTCATAAAAGTAGGAAATACAGATCAAGGAAATATTGTGGCACCTTTCAACAGTTGGGAAAAACTATAAACAATGTTACTAAACATTTAGTTTACTCAACGTACGAATTACTATCATATAATAATGCCTATTGTGTACCTATATATAGGTATACACAATAGGCATAGTATGCATCAATCACAACACAACGCACACAAACGCATTCACAACCTGTGTGGCTTACATAAATAAAAATGGGTGGGTGTGTAAAGTGCTTATGGAGCACCTGATACAAAAATAAAGATCGAACACTTTTGACGACGCATATCAAACTTAAGTTTTTAAAGAGATATGTATCAGTAGAAGAAACCATTTAACATATTAATTTTATTAAAATAGACACATTAGTACTGTACTGTAGTCAGGTAGTATATATACTTAATTTTAAATACAGAAAAGTACCTACCTTCTTTTTACAAAACTGTTAGGTACATAAATCGAAAAATTAGGCAACAGTAAAAAAATATTTATCGGAATAGGTACTATAACACGAATCAATCTAATCGCACAGTAAACTAAAAAAACTTCCCGCTAGACGCAGATATATATGTAGTAGGTACATCTACATTTAGGTACCTCTCGTGTAGGTACCTCTCATGGCTATGAGACATCTAATATTACCTAGATATGACACCAACAACGCTTGGTTACTGTTGTGCACATTTGATAAATTATTACCTAAATATTTCTAATATATGTATAGGTATATTTTTTAAGAAGCTAGGTATAAGTAGATGCAACTTAAATGCTTTAAAAGTTTACTTCTTTATTAGTAATGCCTTTACACTTACAACACCAGAGGTTGCGGGTGTCCATGGGCGGCGGTAATCGCTTACCATCAGGCGATTCGTCTGCTCGTTTGCCTCCTATATCATTAAAAAATACAGAAATGCAAAGATAAAGGCTGCGAATTTAAAATGGGATATGATATGATTTCGTAAATGTGCGTTTATCTGCCACATTTTCTAGTTAGAATCAGATATAAATAAATAAATATTTTTTCCCCTCACTAGCTCGGAAAGCCGTCTTTTATCCTTTAAAACAAGCGGGGAAAAACGCATTTTATCCACTAGTGGGGAAAGTAATTTGACCTTGGATGGAGCGTGTTTAAGTATCTTGACAGATAACAAAACGTAAAACGCTCATAATAATGGTTCGTTCGATATTAATTATCATGAAATAAATGGTTTGAGAATCTAATAAAAAATACCAGATTTAGCTTTATTTAATGATTTTAAGTCATAAACCTTAAAATTCCATAATAAACGTTTGTTTTTTAATAATTATGGTAAATATAATTCTGAACGCACAAGTTAAGTCGATGCAATTTCAAAACGCATCATTGACATTTCATACGTCAGAAATGTCAACATTGTCAACAAAAATTTTACTTAAAAGTTCTCACGTAAAAGTATAGAATTTCCAGAGTTTTTTGTTATAATATCGTAAAAAAATGAGTGATTCCAGATGATAAAGATGATCTAACGCCTGTGGATGTTGCACTTTCCTCATAGTGAGGGGAAAAGTTTTGTGTTACACACGGGTGCAAATGTATTTTACTTCTCGTGTGTTTCAATTCCACACTCGCGGGTAAAATACAACTTTGCGCCCTTGTATAACAAATAACTATTTTTATTCAACGACCAACTGGAATCAATCAATATTAGTAATACTTATGGGTAATCTTATACTGCGGTTAGTAACAGCAAATTTAATTATGTTATTATTATCATCAATTCATTATTATTTAATAATATTTATAAATTCATGAATGAGGCAGCAGTTGTTTAAATAAGTACCGTCAACCCTGTCTGCAATCATAGTCAGGATGCTGTTGGAGCTAGCCCGGACTCTGCGCACCAGGGAGGTTGCTCTCTTGCAAATAGTGCGCATATTTTTGACCATTAGACTATTGTAACAGATTTTCTCAAAAGTGACAACCCTAGCCTTTGTAAAATGCTTAGGGAAATGGAAATGGGCAAAAATGGTTAGGCAACAATGCCCACGCATTTTTTTTTTAATTTACACATCTTATTTTTTATGTGCAATAAAGTTTAAAATACTTAAATAAATATTTGTTTATGAGTTTTGGATGTTATCTATGTATCTAAGTATGTATTTATCTATATGTATATTGTAGCCTAGTATCCATAGTACAAACTTTGCCTAGTTTGGGGCTCGGTCGATCTGTGTAAGATTATCCCCCAAATATTTATTTATTTACCTTATTTTAGTACCTAATCGCATCTAAATAAAGGCTTTTGGTATGTTTATTATGTTAATATCGTAATGTACCGTAATATATTTGATGATAGCTTACGTATTGGTGACAAATAATGACTTGTAATACAAATACAATAGACAAAGAAGTAATTTAAGAAAAACAACTAAACATCAATCTCCCGAAACACAAATTATTAAAAAAATATAGTCAAGAGTAGAAATTCCTTATTTAATCAAATTTTCTGCAAGTTAATGCATATTCATTTACTGTTTAGTTTAAGTAACCGTAATGACAATAATGATTGAATATTGAAATATTATTGCCGTATCTACTTATAAAATCTTGGTAAATGGATGTGGTACGTATTAAAAGATGTAATAAAAATAAAAGTTAATCTTCAAAGTGATCTGAGGATCCCTTTCACATTATATTTTGTAAAACAGATTGATTGTAAAATATATAATATCAGCTCAAAACGTTTTGCTATAGATCAGCAATTGATATTCGAAACGGTAGAAAATTTTGCATTTGAATAAAATATTTTTTATTCTCATGATCTCCATGTTATTCTTAAAAATACAATAAAAATAAGTATATCGATTTCCAAGTACAAGACCGTTAGAATATATTAAAGGTCAAGAGGATCACAAGGGTCGCCTGAATATTTTTCTTGTAACTATATAGAATATAACGGATATTGATTAAAGAATAACAAGGAGTCATGACTTCTTTCACTTGACTACCGTTCGACATTTGACATCGAAATCTTTAGAAAAATTAACATACGTCTATCATCCAGGATATGATCCGCAAAATATCAATGCGAATTGCAAATTCGAAATCGATACGAATTTACAAAATGTCATTCGTTCTTTCAAATTTAAATATCGAACATTGGTATGGCCAGCAATAAATGGAAGGCCGTTTAAAAATTACGTTTATGAATATGGCACAAAAGCGGGATTCGATAATTGAATTGTAACGGTTCAAAGGGACAGCGGGTCGCGCCCCCCGACCTCACAATGCCCACAATGCACCATACGCAAATTAACTACGTACAGTATACAATTTTTATTGCCAATAGAAAAATCCTATTCACAAATTCGCGCCGCACAGGTCTTGTGCCAGTAAAAAAGGAATTTTAAACGGCAATAAATGATTTTTGCATATGGGGCACGGTGTCATACATATGGAGATTTTGCAACATGCGTACAGGTAGTTTGGTTTATTGGGTGCAATGTGTACGTGTGATTTAAATTGGATTGTTGGATTACAACTGAATTCAACCGACCGTTACAAATTCGATTATTCACAAAGCGATATAAATAAATTAGTAATAGGCAAATGATTCCATAAAAAAACTAACATTAAATATTAATGAATTGCAAATTTGTATTGCGAACGAATTGGATTATATCGCTTTGAGAATTTAGTAAATAAGCATGTAATCACTGTTGTTATATTGACAGGATTTATTGATAACTCAGATAAGGTGGCGAAATAACATGGAAACTAACATGTGCAACAAACAGCATATGTAGTAAATTACATGTAATAAGAACTCCTTCAAACCAGAAATGCTGAACCTGCACATGTTTTAAAGATTGATTTCATGCATATGAAACCATAACAGTTAGATTTAAAGAAGATTATTAGGGATAATACAATATTTATACCTATTTACTTAAAATACATGAAGTAGGTAAGAGCTCAAATTCAAAAGACTTACTGCAAAAAACATGTAGGTATTTTCTGCAGGTTAATTGATATCATTTGTTGATACCAGACAATTTTAATTGTCTTTGGTTGATACTATGTAAATGATGACAGACTTTCTGAACATTATGCCTTCTGAAAGCGTACAATCGGTCACGCCACCATCGGTTACGACATATTTCCACAGAATCCTGCCCAAACTCGTACCAGGTTTTCAAATTAGCAGCGAATTTATACCATGGGACCATACGATAAAACACACTTTTACGAGCACAATTAAGCAGCATATGAGCTTTTAAAAATTATCTCGTAATTTATCGATTCTGCACGGATACAGCAAATCACTAATTCCGATCGCACAATGCATTTCTACACACCAGTAACAAATAATTCAATAAACTGACATTACCATATTTACCACGTACTACTTCCAGTCAAAAACGACACATGTATCTATCAATTACAATGTCGTTTATGACTTTTGACTATCATTTTAACATAGAGATTACTCTGCCAAATGTCAAATATGGTAATAAACCGATTGACGTGCAAAACGTTCAATTTTCAAATTTGTACCGCTTTGTGCAAATCTTTGTATAGCGTGCAAATCCGTTAGATATCATTTTAATGCAAATTATGGATAAAAGTAGTCGATTTAATATCGATTGCGTTGCCTTTGTGTGTGAACGGGCGTGAACGAATGGTATGGAAGATTTCATTTGATTGACAATGCTTTTGACGTCAGTATCATGTAAGTACATATTTAAAATGGATGCTACTGATATCCTTGGGTGTGCTCTCATCCGTTGTATGAAATACAGAAGTTACTATTAATCTTATATAATCGTTCATACCCTACTTACTTTAGTTACTTTACTCATCCGTTAAATGATCGGGAATAAAACTATGAAAACGGATTATATCGCGTATATTGAATTTATAATTCATCCCGACGTTTCGAACTCTTTACAGCGTTCGTGGTCAACGGGTGACTGAGGAAAAATTACAAAATGCAAAAATACCCACATACTAAAATAATGAACAATCATAGACTACAAACTTTAAGGCTGGTTGTACATGCAAAATCGGTTCATAAGGCTAGTTATACACTATAATTATTTTCAAGTAAAGATATATATTATATACGCGATAAAAAACTATGCCGGCTCCAACCCTACACCACGGACCCGAGAAGATTTAATTCCCTCCTAAATTGTAGGAGGGTATCCCAATATGGGACCGGCAACAAACTCGGCGGGACACATCTTTTCAAAACATCAGAATGTCCAGCATCATCCAACATTACGGTCTCACAGTCTATGTCTCGCTTGCTCCTTTATCAGGTGGACTACAGGATCCCAAGCTGGTGGTAGAGAAAAGCCATCTTCCCTATTAAAGTTTGGATATTTCTTAATCTCAATGGCCTCGCGCAGCATTCTGGGTATGTAACGCTTCTCCTTGGCAAGAACCAGAGGCTTATCAAACTTGATTGAGTGATTGGCTTTATCCATGACATGCTCACAGACAGCAGACCTAGGTCGACGGTGCTTGACATCAGCTATGTGTTCCTTCACCCGAGTGGAAATGCTCCGTTTCGTCTGCCCGACATATGATAGGCCACACTCACAGTCCAGC
The DNA here is from genome assembly GCF_947568885.1 of Cydia strobilella. NCBI lineage: Eukaryota > Metazoa > Arthropoda > Insecta > Lepidoptera > Tortricidae > Cydia > Cydia strobilella. The sequence goes on from NC_086044.1 coordinate 21,225,959, forward strand.
CTGTACACTCCTGCAGTCTGTAGAGGGGTATTGCATTTTACAGGCCTCAGGAATTGTGACATCTTCTTCATTGGCTTGAAATATGTTTTTATAGAAGCACGCTTCAAGATGTGGCTGATCCTGTCCGTGACCCCCCTGACAAAAGGCAGAATGGCAGGCCTGCGCTCAACTGTGGGGATCTTAATGTGGGACCTCTGGTTGACCCGCGGTATCCTGAGCTCGTTTGCCTGGAGCGCGCGCCTGGCATGCTGGAGCTCCGCGGCCAGATGCTGGTCATCACATATCCTCTGGGCTCTCTGAAACAAAGATTTGCCTACTGTAACAAGTTGACTGGGATGGTGATGCGATTTGCCATTTAAGTACCTATCAGTATGAGTAGGTTTCCTATACACAGTGCGACCTAGGGTGTTATCAGGATTTCTTTTTACCAATACATCTAAGAAGGGGAGAGAACAGTCTTTTTCCAACTCCATAGTAAATTTTATTTTGCTATGGATGGAATTTAGGTGATCCAAGAAAGTTGAAACACTACTTTTTGGAAGTATAGTAAAGGTGTCATCTACGTATCTTTTAAATATCTTCGGTCGCACAGGAGCCAATGAGAGTGCCCTCTCCTCGAAGTCCTCCATAAAGATGTCAGCGACTACTGGAGACACCGGAGACCCCATGGCCACGCCGTCGACTTGAAGGTAGAATTCACCATTCCATAGCAAGTAGCCAGATGTAAGGCAATGTTCCAACAGCTTCTGGCAGCAACAGCATCTGGCTACTTGCTATGGAATGGTGAATTCTACCTTCAAGTCGACGGCGTGGCCATGGGGTCTCCGGTGTCTCCAGTAGTCGCTGACATCTTTATGGAGGACTTCGAGGAGAGGGCACTCTCATTGGCTCCTGTGCGACCGAAGATATTTAAAAGATACGTAGATGACACCTTTACTATACTTCCAAAAAAAGTAGTGTTTCAACTTTCTTGGATCACCTAAATTCCATCCATAGCAAAATAAAATTTACTATGGAGTTGGAAAAAGACTGTTCTCTCCCCTTCTTAGATGTATTGGTAAAAAGAAATCCTGATAACACCCTAGGTCGCACTGTGTATAGGAAACCTACTCATACTGATAGGTACTTAAATGGCAAATCGCATCACCATCCCAGTCAACTTGTTACAGTAGGCAAATCTTTGTTTCAGAGAGCCCAGAGGATATGTGATGACCAGCATCTGGCCGCGGAGCTCCAGCATGCCAGGCGCGCGCTCCAGGCAAACGAGCTCAGGATACCGCGGGTCAACCAGAGGTCCCACATTAAGATCCCCACAGTTGAGCGCAGGCCTGCCATTCTGCCTTTTGTCAGGGGGGTCACGGACAGGATCAGCCACATCTTGAAGCGTGCTTCTATAAAAACATATTTCAAGCCAATGAAGAAGATGTCACAATTCCTGAGGCCTGTAAAATGCAATACCCCTCTACAGACTGCAGGAGTGTACAGGCTGGACTGTGAGTGTGGCCTATCATATGTCGGGCAGACGAAACGGAGCATTTCCACTCGGGTGAAGGAACACATAGCTGATGTCAAGCACCGTCGACCTAGGTCTGCTGTCTGTGAGCATGTCATGGATAAAGCCAATCACTCAATCAAGTTTGATAAGCCTCTGGTTCTTGCCAAGGAGAAGCGTTACATACCCAGAATGCTGCGCGAGGCCATTGAGATTAAGAAATATCCAAACTTTAATAGGGAAGATGGCTTTTCTCTACCACCAGCTTGGGATCCTGTAGTCCACCTGATAAAGGAGCAAGCGAGACATAGACTGTGAGACCGTAGTGTTGGATGATGCTGGACATTCTGATGTTTTGAAAAGATGTGTCCCGCCGAGTTTGTTGCCGGTCCCATATTGGGATACCCTCCTACAATTTAGGAGGGAATTAAATCTTCTCGGGTCCGTGGTGTAGGGTTGGAGCCGGCATAGTTTTTTATCGCGTATATAATATATATATTTACTTGAAAATAATTATAGTGTATAACTAGCCTTATGAACCGATTTTGCATGTACAACCAGCCTTAAAGTTTGTAGTCTATGATTGTTCATTATTTTAGTATGTGGGTATTTTTGCATTTTGTAATTTTTCCTCAGTCACCCGTTGACCACGAACGCTGTAAAGAGTTCGAAACGTCGGGATGAATTATAAATTCAATATACGCGATATAATCCGTTTTCATAGTTTTATTTCATGAGTAACTATCGCGGTAACCGAAGACAATATTATGATCGGGAATAATTAAACCATATTTTTTTGCATTGTATTGCGATAACTACTTGCAGTAAATAAAAAGGAAAAAAAACTTATACGAGTATCTACGGTTTCCATTATACGGGCAACTTGTTATTGAATTGTTTCTAGTAATGTTAAATACACCTACTATAAATGTATAGTAAATCTAAGTGTACACTTACTTGCATACCTACCTGACCTAAAGGCATACAAATGTATAGTCAAATAAAGAAACCCGTCATACATAAACCGCATAGAATATTTGTTTTTCATTGTTACCTACACATTTGTCAACCATTTTCGGTCTCCAGTAGCAAGTAGCAACAGGTTAAGTAAACCGTAAAATCGCTGCAAAGATTACACGCCGAATGACGCAAACTGTCGCTAATACCTCTTTATTTACATTTCTCACAGCCGATTATCGATTCGATGCCATGGACAATCGATGAGTGAATGGTTCTGTCGTTGAGTGGCTTGCGAATGATGAGCGTGTAGTATCGATTCATTGTTCTTTTTAGGGTTGCATTATGCCGTCCACTTGTAAATGGTCGACAAATTCGGAGGCGTTGTTTGGTAGTAAAACAAAAAGGTAGGTATTAACAATACAGATAGGTACAGTCGCCATCAGATATATCGGAGCGGCTAAGGCGCTCACAAATATCTGAACACGCCTCTATTGTCAGGGCGTTAGTGCGTGTTCAGATATTGTGAACAGCTTGGCCGCTTCGATATATCTGATGGCGACTGTACTGCTCTTTAAGCTCATTGAATATTTTTGGTAATATTAATATGTTAATTCGGTAGAAGTTCCTTTTGTGGGATTAAGTAAAAAAATTATTTATTTTATTCGGGACGTCCGTCCTAGCTGTTATTCTACTTGATACGATACAACGTCAAAAGTGGTTATTCGACAAACTTTCAAATTTAGAGCCTATTTTTAAAAGTATAATAATCCCTAGAAACGGCGGCATTTTCGTCTAATGCCCATGAATGAAGTCACACGTCCGGACTTACCACCATTGTTGAAAAAAGAAACAATTTCCATCTCACTCGTCCGTTTCCGGCGTAATGCTAATCAGAGGCACAATGACATTTTGACAACGTTTCACATTGTAAAGTCCTTATGTAATGGACAGGAGGTTTAATTTCGCTTGGCTAAAGTGAATGGCTGATTTACTTGTATAGTGCTAAAGATGAATACACCTGGATAGTTCAAAATTCGACTTTATTGATAGGTAAGAACGATGTTTATAGATGCATTGTTGTGGGTGGGAGATAATCCTTACGATAAAGGATTTATACATTTTTATGTTAGAAAAATATTATAACAGAATTTATACCTTATTACTTCGTGTTTAGGGCCAAAAGTGAAGCTTAAATGGATTCTAATATGTTCAAAACAGTTTCATTTAAACATGAATTGTATGAAGACTATGAAGTTAGTATTAAGGTGTATTTTGCATTGGTGACTGTAATGTAGTACAAAAGTCCTCGTTACTTTATGTTAACTGTGGTTGTAATAATCTGTTCTTTATTTACATTGAGTCTATTTTAAATGGTTTGTTAATAAAGTGCCGGTAGTGAGCTTTTTTGATGGTGTGTGGTTTTGGGTTTATTATGTTTGCTTTGTACAAGATGCGTCTTTTGAGGTTTGCTAAATACAAGGATTATAGGTTTTGTGAAAACTGGCGGTATCTTTCAGTTTTTTTTTTTTTATTGAATAGGAAGTTGATTAAATTTTAAAAGTAGCTTCTTAGTTAAATATTGGTGGCAGTTTAATATTAATGAAAAAATAAATAGCAGACAACTAAAGCTCAATTTCTAATCAATCAGCAAAGTTTGCTGATTGATTAGAAATTGGTGAAAATACTGAGCAAACACCAGTAACCCAAAAATCGTAAATCCTTATTTTGTGTATTAGATCAATATCTGCCTTAAATAGCCGGTTTTTAAGTTCATATCCGGTCTTACCCGTGTTGATTAAACCTAATCTAGACCTTATTCCATCAGTTTAAGGTTAATTTTCCTTCTTAAAGTTTTCGTAGATGGTACAATAATTATTGTCAAGTCAAGAGCTTTAAAGCAGATGCTTTTGAAAAGTGAATATGTAGTTTAATTTTAAATGGGCATATTTCTGAACGAAATATGTGTGTGATTTGGCGTTTCGTCCTAAAATGGTTGAACATGTTTTAATTTTAATGAAGTGTGTCGTTTAGGATAATCCTTAAGCACTTTTTACATGCGCGTGTTTGGTACATATATTTTGTATGGGTTTTGTGTAGTATGGATGGGAAGATTGGGAAGTAACGGTTCCGGCGTAGGTAATCCATGGTTTGATGAGAAAGCTGCACATTTTGAAATGTGACAATAAGTAACACTTTCTTTAAATTTGAGAAGTGTGTTGGACTAAAGATGGTAGGCACTTACCTTTCAAATGTTATTTTTTGAATGATGATGAACATAACTGTTTTTTTTTTCTTCCAACCATCTGACAGGTGGCAAATCTAAGTTGCCGACATCCTGATGTGGTCTCTATTCTAAACTAAATTTTTGCAGTTCTTACGGAAAAATATTCGATATTAATTGTTCTTCTATCCCAAAATGTAGGTTTGTAAAAATCAGAGGATGAATTTCTTTGAAATTTTGATTTTTATGTGCGGGTTAAATTAATTATTGTCAAGGTCATTGAGGTTGACGCCTAAAATGTGTAGTACAAATGTAGATTACATATTATGTAATACCTATAACATTTAAGACTTTCGCGTTTTGAACACATATTAAATCACATAATCAATGTTTAATGATTATGTCAATCATAATTAACATTTATGTGTAGTGGGTGGTTTGAAAATGTGATGTCTACCCCAAACTTTGGATACACTTTTCGTGGGGTAGTCACACAAATCTCTGTTTTGACATTTTGCTGGGACGTCAGTTAGCCGCGACCACGACCAGTGAAACCTGTGTCGAAACGTCGGTAAATATAAAGGTAACAATAATAGCTATTTCTGCAACAAGTGCGGAAAGTGTATGATTTCCGACGAGTGGAATTTTATTCACGAGCGAGTGTTTAAAGGAATACGAGTCGGAAATCATCTTTACGCACGTGTATCATACAATGTTTTAAAATACATTGTGCGAGTAGGTAAATAAAAAAACATATCATGGCAAATAAGTTTAATTATTAAAAAATTAAACTTATTTGCCATGATATGTTTTTTTTATTTACTTGTGCTTGTTATTTACTTAGTGCGAGAAAGTAGCACCATATGTACTGTAAAAAAAATTGAAAACAAAAAGCACTAGTGCGGAAAAGTAGTACTTTCCGCATGATATGGCTCCGTAGGAAACGCACTTTTCGAGCACATGCATTGTAAAATAAATTCGCGATTGTAAATGTGATTTAATATGTGTTCAAAACGCGAAAGTTTAAAATGTTATATAGAGTGGAATCCGTGGAATCTGCGATAAGTGAATGTGATTTAAATACATATATGATTTAAATACATATTATGAAGTACTTACTGTAAAACCTACTATAGTTTTGTACTACAACTCAGGTCCACAAGCTGAATACGTAATTAGGTAATACCAATGTTATTTTTGGTTGTTCCATTTATACAAATATTTTGCCTTAGATTCAAATAATAGTCAAGCTAAAAATATTTGCGTTAATTTTGGACCTCATAGTAAGGTAAGTAGTAAGGTAGGTAGTAGTATTACTAGGACTAGTTGGAAAGTTTTACAGTATCAAACATTAGTAGAACTGTCGACGGCTTCAGCTGGCCACGCAGTTCTCACGGAACATAGCCCGCGTGCCCTGTCGACAGTGTCGACAATTGTATGATTTGTATGAATTGTACTCTTACTTGTTGCGTGTGCAATTGTTGGCAGGGCTGTCACTGTCAAAATACTTGCATAGGATATGGTATTTGAAGTAAATACCAGAAATTAATTGTTATTATATCTTAAAATGTATAATTTAAGAAACAAAGAGGATGAAATTCTTTAAAGTTTTGTGTTTTATGTGACTGACTAAATGAATTGTCAAGGTCATTGAGGTTGACGGCAAAAGCTATCAAATGTAGACTAGGTACATATGTATTATCAGAAACTAGTGGAACTGTCAACGGCTTCAGCTGGCCACGCAGTTCTCACGGAACTTAGCCCGTGCCCTGTCGGCAGTGTCGACAATTGTATGAATTGTACTCGTATTTATTGCGTGTGCGATTGTTGTGTAGGGCTGTCACTGTCAAAATACCTGCCTTTGAAACAGAAATAAATACATAGTTTGTCAAGGGACTGCCTCATTTCAAACATAGACAGAGAGAATCATACTATCTTTGTCTTACACTAGTACTAGCACCCAAAAGAAAAGGATGAGTATTGTTTTTTTTGTTCCTATTTACTGACAAGATTTGCTTGACCAACTTATATAATCGTTATCTTACTTTAGCTAAATATCCAATGTATGGTTACTTACAGTTACAGTAAGTATATTACAGACAAAGCAGATATAGAACGTAGGTAAGCGTAATTTTGCACAAAATCTATTACAAAAATATTAATTACATATTCTATTACAAAATCCAAAGCTCCAAAACAAATTATAGAAGCTGAGTGTGAATTTCTTTAATATACCATTAAATTATTTATTTACTTATTTATTTATTTGTTTTTTTTAAATAGACTATTTACAAATAGACACAGTGACATAAGTACCTGGGACATGCAAATTCATACTAAATACTTAATATTATAAATGCGAAAGTGTGTCTGTCTTGTCTGTCTGTTACCTTCACGCTTAAACCGCTGAACCGATTTAGTTAAAATTTGGTATAGATAGTTTGAGTCCCGGGGAAAGACATAGGGTAGTTTTTATCCCAGAAATCATCCTTTAAGGGGGTGAAAAGGGGGGTGGAAGTTTATATGGGGAATCGATAAAAAAACAGATTGGGTAAAAAATTAGCTACGCAAATTACTAACTCCACACAGACGAAGTCGCGAGCAAAAGCTAGTATTCTATAATTTCGCAGAATTTTTAAATACATTTTTTGTTTTATTAAATTAAAAAAAACATTTATTTCAAGCTATTTGGGTCATATATATAGGGTAAGTATAGTTGGTCAAGCAAATCTTGTCAGTAAATAGGAACAAAAAAAACTATTCTCATCCGTTTCTTTTGGGTGCTAGTACTAGTGTAAGACAAAGATAGTATGATTCTCTCTATCTATGTTTGAAATGAGACAGTCCCTTGACAAACTTAAAATATTAGTAGGGTAGTAGTTATCAGGGTCAGTCATGGGTTAAGTTATTCTCAAAGTCAGGTAAAATTTTAATGTCCAACTGACCACAGTGACAACCCTAGCCAAAATAAGGAAGTACAGGGGTGTGAGTCGCATGACCTCAAGTTACCCATCACGCACCCTCAGCATCTTCCTATTTCTCTTTCATTCCTTTTTTCTTTCCTTTTTTTTGCCCATTGTCGACGTATCTAGAGCAAGCGAAAAAAACGCAATAAATATCATTGAATTGTATTTAAAAGGGTTTTAAATTTAATATCCGATCGATTGGGGTTGCTTGGAGACAATCAGCTGCGAATTCTAAACGATTGAACGATTTTCTGCAATCATTTTAGGGTTGCGTGAAAAATTGTTGATGTGAATGCGTTTCTGATGATGAACCGAGAAACCATTGACGCATGTAGCTTTTTATAGATTATTTTAGAGACGAATAACATTGAATGATATAAAGGTATCCAAAATCTAGTATTCTCTTATTTATTTAAAAATATATAGATATATGTAGCGGAAAAAACCTTTACGTATTCATTTGAACGAAAATTACAGTTGAGAATTATAATTGAATACATCTTTCATCACAATAAAAAATCGGCCAAGTTCTTTGAGTTAAGTAGTTGGTGTAAGAGTTTTTTCTCATTGAATAACAGGTGACTATAGTTTTTTTCATATTATAGCAATTTAACCCTTTATAGGTCAACTTAGATAATATTTTGTATATTTTATTCTTATGCAGAATTTTTAGGCGTTTTTTTTTTCTCCTGGGCCGTTAAAGTCAAACACTTAATAATATTTCTGACACCAACTGAACCCTTTACCCGCGTCGCCCGCTCTCCCCTGAAACTGACAAATCGCCTTGACGTTTTGGTGACGGATCGTCTTGTTGTACAATGTACACCTTATTTCATTTTGATTTCGTTCTTTGTACTCTTTTTACAGAAAGCACAAAAGCATTGCAAACGGTATTGCAATGTTTTTTTATATATTACCTTTAGTTTTTTTAAATCTGAATCGCAACGCCATATGACTTGGTAAAACCCGCTTAATACGAATGCGCTTAAGGCCGTTCCATCGGTTTGCCACTGTCTTTGTCACATTTCGCAAGAAAGAACGGGAAAGAACATACGCGCCAAGTGTCAATTTTGATCGAATTTTGTCGGTTTTTATTTATTTTAAAAACGTTACCCTACAATATCAAAATTCTAAAGCTATGAAATTACTATTTATATTAAGATTGTTTTTTCTTCTTTTTTTGTTTATAGTATCACATAATAAATAACCGAGTAAAGTAGGATTAAAAATCCGAGTTAGAGGTTACTTTGGGAATTAATTGTATCGAGCGAAGTGTAATAATTCGTGTATCGGAAGCTATGTTGTTAAAGATAATATAGTCAAGAACTACATATATTTTTTCCACGTCTACGAATATCAACGCCTCTTAGAAAAACATGATCATATAAAGAGATTTTTCGCCTTCTGGCTCAGGGAACCGCCTTAATACTATTTCTCGCATTCATTTTATTACAAACGGCCCAGCAAATGACTTTTACCTTATGAAAAGTGACGACAGGGTCTAAGGCTGATTTTAGTGTCACGCGGACCGTCCGCGCGGATTGCTCCGCACCGGACCAATTCACCGGACCAGTTCAGGGAGCGTTTTAGAGTGGTCCACGCGAACGACCGTCCGCGCGGACAGCTTTCTCATACAATTTGGCGGTGCGGACTGCGGAGAGATTCGCGCGGACGGTCCGCGTTACACTAAAATCAGCCTAATACGTATCATAGGTATATAGTATATAGCCCATTCATCATTTCCTTGTACATAAATTAATATACGATTTTATATTTTTCATACGCTTTCCCATTTCAGGTACACGTGTCTTTTCTCGGTTTATTAATATTTATGTAAATATAGCTTACTATATTTTTTCATTTATTTAGCATTCATAACATAACAATAACGATAACTAAATAACATGATTTAAATATGATTCTGATGTCAGTGTACGTTCGAATTGGCCTGATGGACGAAAGCTAAAATGTAATAACAAAATTAATACAGCCATCAGTAAGTAAACGCCTCCCATAACCACTCAAAAACAGTGATAAAATTAATTCCGCACAACGCGTCTCAATCGCACAATTTCTGCATAATTCCGCAATAACATTAAATAAATAGATACATTTAGTGACAACTCCATTCTCCCCGACTTCCCCTAAAGGGTTACACACCAACTTATTAAATGCGGGCGGCGAAATTTGGAATTACGATTATCATGTACATTGAAACGACTTTCACTTAACGCTTAGACGGCGGCGACACGCATGACTGCAAAGATAATTTTGTGTTATGAAATAGGGATGGACGGATAGGGGAAAGTGGGCGGAACAGTGTCAAATTTAATAAATTACGTGGAAGATAATGTTCTTGGATTATGGATAACATATTTATTGTGCTTAGGGTCGGATGTACGTATGTTTTAAGTGATGTTCGTGACAGAGATATGAGTTTGTATTGTAGACTATAGTAATAAAGTATTAATAAATGTAGGAAAGGAAATGGAACTGTTTTATAAATAGGTCGATTTTATTTGGCAAGTTTGAAAAGCGCTGAAGAGTAAAAAAAGCGCTGGTGGCCTAGCGGTTTTAAGAGCGTGCGACTTTCAATTCTGTCGCGGGTTCAAACCCCGGCTCGTACCAATGAGTTTTTCGGAACTTATGTAACGAAATATCATTTGATATTTACCAGTTGCTTTTCGGTGAAGGAAAACATCGTGAGGAAACCGGACTAATCCCAATAAGGCCTAGTTTCCCTTCTGGGTTGGAAGGTCAGATGGCAGTCGCTATCGTAAAACTAGTGTCTATGTCAATTCTTGGGATTAGTTGTCAATGCGGACCCCAGGCTCCCATGAGCCGTGGCAAAAATGCCGGGACAAGCATTTCCCTCTGTAACTTTTTTTGAGCATATTGCCCGGCCCAGTTAAGAAAATAGGTACCACACGTTTTCGTAATTCAGATGAAGATTTTGCCAGTAAAATAGCGCAATTTTGCTGACAAAATCTTCCTTCCTTATATTGTACAGAGTCGAGAATTCTAGTATGTATGTATTTATCAAATTTTATCGAATTTTGACTAATAAAAATCAGCCCAAATATGACTACTGGGTAAAGCCCCAAAAATGATAATTGCATAAACCATAAACTGAAATAAATGTCATATACGAAGGAAAAAATTACCAAAGCTTCCAGTGGAATCGAACTAGCGTCCCCGGTTTACCGGACAGGTTCCTGAACCGCTCGGCTATCCGGTTACGGTGGCATGGGACGAAATTTCCAAGTATATGACAATTTCCCGAAGGCTTGTGACGCCCCCTGGCCATCTCTAAGGTAGAACAGTATGGTTCGACCTTCTAACTGAATCAACTCGGGTGGTAAACACAAATTAAAATAATTTCATAGAAAATAATTTAATTTGTTCTTAGTATTACCAGTGGTCTTGGTAGGTGTTCGCTTCTTACATTATTGAACTTTTCTACCAAGTAGCATATTGCTATACATATAAAAATGAAAAATGGATTGCAATTTTTTTTATCCAAATCCCTGCTTATTGAATCACTGATGATTTCTGCCGTTGTTTACATTTCCTTATTAGAAAAAAAATCTTCCACTTGGAACCAAATAACATAGCAATTCTAATGGGGGAAAATGTCAACCGAATAAGAAATTTTATGTATACGTGTATGTGTAACGCATAGTTTGCGTGCAATATGCAATATTCACGAGGCGGGAGTCATTTTGATGACGTCATTCCGCTGAAGTAGATGGCCGGCGCCGCCGCTGTCTCCCGGCAGTTTTGGAGATGCAATACCATGCCTAACAACATATTAAAAGTTGGCGGCGGTTTCCGGATCTGAACCATCTCTTCGGCCGTTTCCCATAAGGCATAGTATTATATGTAGGTAATGAGCGTGGTGTCGTAGATGGGTTCGATTTCGATCCATTTTTCGAGGATCTCTTACTGGTTTGGTGGTATTGGTACTGGCACTGGTATAGACTGTATGGATGGAATATACGTCGCGCGCTCGACCAGTAAAGCCGGTGCAGTCGTTGATCCGTGAAGAAGATCCTCGAAAATAGAATCGAAACATGTCGAGCGTTTATTCGACTTAATAATACATGAGTAACCCTTTTAAAATACATAATTTTAATATACCGTTAAACATATTTATAGTAAATACAAGCACATACCAAAAAAGTATAGGTGAGTATGTTAGTATTGTTAGTCAATAAATAACCGTACTATCACCAACTAGAGGCGTACAAACCGTGTCCAATCAAACAAAGCATTGTCGCAACAATAAATAATTACAAATAATAAGTGCGCCGGCGCATTGTTGCCATAAAAAATTCCCATTATTTATGGGCCGTGTTTTAAATCTTATTTTATGGGAACTGCGGTCGGCCGGCTTAACGGCTTAGCAGGTGACAGCTACTGATAACCACGAAACCAAAAAGACTTTAAACCTATTAAAGGGTAACCCACTTACGCCCTTTCGAATTAGGGAAACCTGCAAGTTTACAAAGATACATAGACGCTTAGTTCAAATGAAAGTGAACTTTATGCGAAGTTATTAAGGATGGTTGTGTACGAATGGATAGTGTGGTTTTGTAATGGTCATACTACTACTGGTCTGAATTTGGCTACGTCATTTGATGATATGGGAAATGCAATTAATGTCCCTTTGTATTGAATACTTGCCTAGTGTAACCCTATAGTAGGGTTGAGGTTTTTCGCGAATGTGTGGTAAGTAGTTGTTGTGTAGTTTATATGTTTGAATATGGTGAGGATTTTGCTTAACCCTTAGCCGTATTCTGCGGACACTGAACATCAGACTGAATAACTTTTACAATGGGACAAACAGCGAATTAACGAAAAAAATTGCTCTCATTTTAAAACTGCATGCTTAAATTACATCAAATTTCGCAAGAACATTGACGTAACATATATCTATGTCTGATACTAAAAATTGTTATAAGTATACAAATGAAATAAAGCAATTTGATTTGTATGTAAAAGTTATACTTGGTCTGATTTCTTTGTAGTACAATTTATAGCAACCAAAACTACTTAGAACCAGATAAGTACTTATCTACTTATATGTTAGAGTTTTGAATGATTCACGGTTAGTTTCACTAGACTACAAAATAATACAAAAGGTAATCACGGTCTATATCCCGGTCAATATAAGTCTACTTATATGTTACCTACTTGAATGTTCATGTCAAAATCATGTTGTTTGTCGAGCGTCGTTTTAAAACGAGAGCGTCACTTTAATTATATGGCGGCGAGTTCGTGTGACTCCGAATAAAATAACAAAATATAGAGAATACGGCAACTACAATAATCATCCCGAAACCGTGTAAAAATTATTGAGTATCCCATTGATTAGAAATCATCGGCATGTGATCAGCCGCATTCGTGGAACATACAGATATTTTTTGTGCTGCTGTTGCTGATAAGCTCTGGGAGAAGTTTCACTTTTTTACCTGTAAACAAAACAAAATAAATAACCCAAGATGTGAATCAGTATCACACAAAATTTGTCTGATCAACAAACGATCTACAAACTCATTTCAATTAAAATTTAACGTCATCTAACCTAAAAACAGCCAAATTGACACTGAGATACTTATCGATACTCTAAACTTCAAGTTGGACAATACAAACTGCCATAAGAGCTCATTATTTTCCTTCATACAATCAAACTTGAACCAAAACACTTTATCAATTAGGTTGAATTTTAAAGAAACAATGGATATGTTTTTGAGAAGTCACTCCGTAGACGCGAAGTCACCAATCTTTTCCCACGTCGGGAGCGGCCTACCGCTTCAAATTACAGAAAGTCTCAAGCATCACGGTTTTTATATGGAAATATGTCCTTTGGTGGGAGGAAGGAGGTATATAGCCGCTTAATAAAACCCTATAAAGGTCCGCAACGAGCCTGATCAGATGCGCGGGCGCTGGTGGCCACAGTATATACGAGACTAACAGATGAAGAAACCTTTATCTTCATAGATTAACAATTACACGGGCTGTCCCGTACAAACACATTTAATTTCGTGTAGAACTTTTTTTTCTTCGTTTATGGCCGATGATTTTTTTTTCTAGGCGTATTTCTGACCATATGTCAAAGAAAAAGTTCATATAAGTGCAAATCTTCAGAAAATTCGCATTTGGACGGGACATCTTCATGGAATGCCAATGCCACTATATGCTGCTCTTCTTCTTAGGCTGTTTACTGTTTGCCTTTACAAAGAAAAACATAACATATTAAGATTGATAAGAAGTTACTATATCTAAGAAATATTTTGCTACAGAGGTACTGAAATTCTAACATTTCACTTTCAATTTTGGGCTTCTGATTCTCATAGCTATTAATATAGTAAGTAGGTACCTGAGTTATGTAGTTTTATCCTACTATTTTTTCATACCTTTATTATTATTATAATTTTTCTTCTTTCTTAGTAATAAGACGTGTAGCTTCCTTAAGCGCAATATTGTGAAAAGCATTCTGTAATAATTTTCTTTCTTTCTATACCGCGTCGGTGGCAAACAAGCATACGGCCCGTCTGATGGTAATCAGTCACCGTAGCCTATGGATGCCTGCAACTATACAGAGGTGTTACATGGCGTTGCCGATCCTTTAAAAATGTGTGTGTGTGTGTGTGTGTGTGTGTGTGTGTGTGTGTGTGTGTGTGTGTGTGTGTGTGTGTGTGTGTGTGTGTGTGTGGCTTTTTTGAAGGACCTTTAGTCTCTGTCTTTATGGAGTTTTGAAATCACTAATTAAATAGTATATTTGCAAGTTTCATCGGTGAGTGTATCTATGTGGTCATATTTCTGGTCCTCTGATAATTTGTCCAGAAGATGCAACAATACCCGCTAAACTGCCAGTATCTCAACCCACGCATATACTGCCTAAGTTTAATATTCGACACATTCAAAAAGCATAATTCCTCACACAATTCAAAAATAAAAAAAGGCATTAAAAATATATCCCTCATAGGAGATAACACTCCATAATGACGCGGGTCCAGGCGGTTAGAACAAACAACATGGACGCTATCAACACAGCTCCCTAAAACGACTTAAAAACTATATAATCACAATACACATACACCCTTTTACTTTCAAGAACAGGATATACTTTTAAAGGAAAAAAAGGTATAGGGTAACCCTATCCCGTTCACGTAAATGGGTTTTTGAACGTGTGGGAGCGGGATGGAATCGGGTTTCGAACAGGTAGACGTGGTGTCTGCCACGCCAGACAACCGGGCACCAGTTTTGTTTAATACAATTTCGTTTATGGCTACTTTCGGATTTCTTTTATAGTTAATGATAGGCTGAGGCTGCTAAGAGATTTCACTTTTACCGTTCTTTTGGGTAATTATGTGAAAGGGTTTTGCTAACCCTTTTGTATAATTGTTAATACAAAAAACATGGTAAGTTGCTAGGATGCTACTTATCTTAAGCTTCAGTTAGTGCTAAGGCATAAAATATGGTCGTATCGTAAATGAAACAAAAACTTAAGGGGCCCACTGAGGAGTCCGCCGGACGATATCGGCCTGTCAGTTGTTCGGAACCGTCAAATTTTTGTTCTAACTCACAGGCCGATATCGTCCGGCGGACTGATAGTCAGTGGGCCCCTTAAGCTTTTGTTTCATTTACGACCATATTTTATCGAGTTTGAAAAACTCCGGATTCCTTATTTTAACATAAGATATCAATATACATACAAACGAAATACGAAAGATGAACTGTGGGAAATACTAAAGAGATAAGCTAGAAGTAGTTTAAGTAAATACCTAGACATAAACTTTTATCATATGTATATGTATTATTTATTACTAGCTTTTGCCCGCGACTTCTTGGTGAAATTATTATAGTATTATTACACCCCTTATTTTCATTTTCACCCCCTAACGAGTCTATGTCGATGTCTAATCGGTCAAAAATGCACACACTCTTTATAGTTTTCTTTATTTTTACAAAAAAAGTGATTTTAAACCATAAATCCATTCTAACTGGCAAGTTTTTGCGAAGACTGACTATGCTGTCAGAGTTTAATTCTGTATTAAGTATGTATATCTTTATAATAACAAAATGATGCTTTAACTTGAACTTTTTTTTTTCTATTGCACAATAAAAACAAGTACAAATGGCGGACTTAATGCCTCAAGGCATTCTCTAGTAGAGAATGGTAGAGTCTACCAGTCAACTATAGGGCAAAACACGAAATTCTCGAATGTGGGTGCAGTGTGAAAAATAATTAGGAAAACAATTTTTAACAACTATACTCGTAACTAAGCTATTTTGGCAATGACAATATTATTTACATTTTATTATACTAAATGTAGTTGAAGGCATGTTTACAAAAACAA
Source organism: Cydia strobilella (assembly GCF_947568885.1). Lineage (NCBI taxonomy): Eukaryota > Metazoa > Arthropoda > Insecta > Lepidoptera > Tortricidae > Cydia > Cydia strobilella. The sequence goes on from NC_086044.1 coordinate 21,241,964, forward strand.
CATAACTAAATTTTTTTGCGGATTTGAGTTTTTGGTATCATTCATTCGTCTAAGCAGGATCTACACGTAGAGCAAAAGATAGTGTCCAAAAATGTCCAAAATCAGTCCACTAAAATAAATCCACTAGTTAAGTGAGATAAATCTGTACCTCTCTGATAGAATACAAAACATAATTTCTATAGAAAGTTGTTTTATTTTTTTACAAAAAGAACATAACTAACAAAATTTTACAAAAACAGCATAAGTGACAAACTTATTTTTCAATTTTTTTCCAAAAATACTGGTCTGAAATGTGTAATCGTATATTTCGGAACTATTGGCCACTTACTAAAATCACCTATACAATGTTTATGTCCAATAACTAATATATAAGAAGACATTTAGTTTTTTTCGTTTCCTGTAAATTCATGTCTAGTGTAGTGTAGATATGTTGTTTTTGTAAACATGCCTTCAGTTGTATCGTAACAGCTATGAAATTACTATTTAAGTTAAGATTGTTTTTTCTTCTTTTTTTGTTTATAGTATCACATAATAAATAACCGAGTAAAGTTGGATTAAAAGTCCGAGTTAGAGGTTACTTTGGGAATTAATTGTATCGAGCGAAGTATCATAATTCGTGTATCGGAAGCTATGTTATTAAAGATAATATAGTCAAGAACTACATATATTTTTTCCACGTCTACTAATATCAACGCTTCTTAAAAAAACATGATCATGTAAGGAGATATTTCGCCTTCTGGCTCAGGGAACCGCCTTAAACACGATTCCAATATAATTTATAACTTATAACGTCGGCAATTCGACGCCCAATACGGTCAAATTGTTCAAGTCGCGACCCTGCATATGCCTGCACTGGCGCGTCATGCCACATGTCACTAATTTAATTTAATTTGATGTTACGATTTGTTCATCAACGATTTGTCACGGGCTAGTTGTAATGATGATTTTATTAAATTGCTTCAATGGGGAAGGCAACCATCAAATTGACATAGCCAACGATGGTCCTTAAGACTTTTTTCGATTTTTGGATTAAGGTGCGTTGGGATAAGATTGAAGGGGGTTTTTTATGCAGTAAGATGAAAAGTCGCCCGTAATGCTTCGGCATACGGGCGCTTTTTCGTCTTATCCCTTATGAAAAACCCGTTCAATCTTACTCCAACGCACCTTACTTATTAATAAGAGTTCATCATCATCATATACTTAAGAGCAAGTCTCTTGTCAGTGGAGCAATTTCCATGTTTGGCGGTCCTCTGCCTTCTCTTTGACAGCCTGATACGACACGACGTTGAGTTTTTCCTTTATTTTATGCATGTACGCTCTCCTTGGTCTTCCCTCCTTCCTCTTTGCTTCAACTACTTCTATGATGTTTTTGATTAATTCGTCGTATCGTATCAGGTGCCCAAGCATCTTTCCTCTTCTATTATCTATAAGTTCTTAACAAACTCCTCTTTTCTCCTACTATACGTAAAACCTCTTCGTTGGTTTTCTTTTCAGTCCAACTGATCTTTGCCATAAGAGCAATAAGAGTTATAAGTGAAAAACAAATTCCATTGAAAGTTTTAATTAAACGCTCCGAACTCTTAAGAAATAATAAAAAAAACGAAGGGGCATAACTGTGATTTATATTATTATGCGTAAAAATATTATCTATAATGTTAATACCCAGAGGCAAACGGTGACTGCGTTTGTATGGAGTAGCGGTTCTTATATATACAAACTAGCTTTTGCCCGCGACTTCATCTACGTGGACTTAGTAACAGCAGCTAAAGTAAATATAGCGCCTGGATAAAGTCTCATGGTAATCATTCAATTTTAGCATACAAATTATCAGGCAATTCATTAATTATCTCAATTCGACCCCGCTTTTTACTTTCTTAAGGGATGATTTCCGACATAAAAACTATCATATGTCCTTTCCCGGTCAAACTATCTCTATGCCAAATTTCAACTAAATCGGTTCAGCGGTTTAAGCGTGAAGAGGTAACACACAGACAGACAGACTTTCACATTTATAATATTGGTATGGCTATGGATTACTTATTTGACATTGATATTTTTATATTGATACCACATCATGCCATGCCATGAACATCAAATGTGTCCATTCCATACAAACCACCAACGCCCATGTTATTCCTCTTTTGTACGAGTTGCTATTTCCAAAGACTTAGCATAATCTCACGCACGACTTACCAAAAACTAATTTTCAGAAACTCTCATCTAGCTCAATATTTTCTTTTAAAAATCAACCTTGTTTCACCAATGTAGAGTTCGAATTGTATTAAAAGCAAGAGTATAATATGAGCTCGTGAAAAGTTAAAATCTTAATTGCCTTTCAGATCAAACTGGACACCGGTCCGCAAAGTTAAGGACTCTCCACACGGCCCAATCTGTAAAGGCCTTTCAGACTTGCTCACTTTGAAAAAGACATAGCCCTGCTTTCATTCAACGGCACATAAGTCTTTTTTGTTTCAAAATATCAGTATAAAGCTGGTATAAAGGATCAAAGGTGGCACTTGCCTTGCTTTGATTCGTCTGAAGAGGCTCTATTAGCTATTATTGGTGACGCTTTGCATTCAGTTTTGATGTTGGTGTAAGGTTCAGTTGAAAGTATGAATTTTCTTTTTATCGATAATATGGAGTATTTATATAAATTCCCAATGCACCTTAACCTATATATTCTTTTATCATTGAAATTCCTATAAGTTGTATTTCTCTTGGAGAGCACCATTTGATGAATTGAACCTGCCAATTAAGACTATGAACTGATCAACGAAACTTCGTTACGCTAGATATGTAAGAATTGTAAGATCCTTCACAGCAACCGAGTTAAGAAAAAAGTGTTTTTTTAGACAATGATAAAAAAAAATATTATTCATTTCTTTCAAAATCCGGTAGACAAAAATGGAGATAAAAGATTCAAGAATCCGATAGCCGTTTGTCTTATAATTCTATCTGTAGTGCAAATGTAGGAGATACGACTCAAAACTTGTCAAAAATCGATGAAAACCGCGGGTAGCCAGCGGGTAGCCCCTTATATTTATATAATTTTGAATCATCTGTTCTTTTGGTAGGTACATAACTCCATTCTATCTACTATGAATGGTAAGGTAGCAAAACAGCTTTATGATTTAATCCTAAGTACAAACATTGGATTCTCACCCATTTTTCGACAAACCGATTAGTCCAGCCACCTTCACGAACGGGTTTGACTTGAAAGGGTAAACCCGTTTCGTGCTAGTACTGTTCCGTCTTCGAAGGGTTCTGCTGGTTATGGGTCACTTGTCGCCATAAATGAGGGTGTGATTTTTGTTTATTAGAGTTTATTTATTGTTGTTTATTAAGTTGCTAAAATATGAGATAACATAAAAATTAGCTACTTAAATCATCTAAAGCTTGGCATAAGACCTTCTTCGTTTCTGACCAAGTGGTCTAATTCTCTAAATAAGACAGATATTCCACGTGAAAACCACACATATAATTAATCAAAAAGTTGTCGTTTATTAGGGTCATTACGAGCCACTTCTTCTTATTATGTAAGTACATACATCCTTACAGCAGAAACGCCTTATTAAGACAACCGACAATTATGTTATGCTTGAGGGCGTCGTAAAATATCACTTTAAATTGTAGGTTTAGGCGAATTCATGAATATTATTTCCTTTCACGGGACAAAGGGTCTCACTGGACGATATAGGCCTGTCAGTTAGAACAAAAATTTGACAGTTCCGAACAGCTGACAGGACGATATCGTCCGGCGGACTGATAGTCAATGGGCCCCTTATAATAGCGAATACTTAAGCTTCAAAATTACCTCATGACGTTTAATGACGATAATTTGTGAAATACGTGAAAGTTTAAATCAGCGAATGAATGATGCTTAATACTATTACTTACTATTGTATTTTTAAGACCTTTTATTGTAACCGTGTTCTTGCAAATAAAAATTTATGATGATTGAATGATACTTATCGCAGATTCCACGGAACCCACTCAAGCTAGTCTACTTCCTACACATTCTCACAATACCCTATTATCAGCCCCCCAGTTGTCTTTCGACCAAACTAGTATGTTAAATATAATCCAAGCCGCAAGTCACGGTCCAACGCGTCCTGAAAGGGCCACTGGACATTGACAAATACGCCAATACCCTTCTTGGATAAAACGACATGTTTCCGTAGAAAAACTATGGCGCTTAAGCCCTTCTGGCCAAGAGGAAACTACCCTTTGTTGACTTATTGTCTGAGAAACGGCCATATGACGATGCTGCTCATGGCAGTGAACGGAAATTCATGGAAACAAAATACGCGTTTGTAGGCAAGTAAAATTCTAAATCCTCGATGACGGAGGGTTAACGAATTGTTGTAAAGATATACGCTTACAATTTATAAAGTATTCACAATTTGTATGTGTCAGTAAACTTATTTGAAATCTCAATCTCAAATGCACAACAAATCCAGAACAGAAAATTCATAATTTTATCTCTCTTGCGGCATACTCTGGTAAGCCAGCAAGACAAAGCTGGCTTGCCAGAGTATAGCTGCCGCCTGCTGCAAACAGAATCACAGTACTAGTTTATTTTAAGTTTTTATTTTAAGGACTTTAGAAAAAAAAAAGTACATACAAAGTACTTCAAAAGTCAAACACTTAACGGTTTACTTGGATCAAACACACCGGAAATCTTATTTCAGTGGTCTTGAGAAACCAAATTGACCAAAAGAATTATCATATATGAAAGACACAATATCAATCCCAATGTTGCTTCCTAGTACAGTTTAATCCATTTCCCAAAAATGCAGGTACCTACCTACTCGACACCAGCTAGCCAAGAATGAAGCTATCGACAACCACAAAGCATTCTTTGTAAACGCAACATATTATGACGAACGTGCATAAGACATGAATGGAATGGAACGTAGCATCCCGCCATTAATATCACCGAACATGGCCGCGCCAGACGCTCTGGAACCGAAATAACAAACGACCAAAAAAAACTAAGCATTATTTATCTATTCTGATTTTGTCGTGTGTTCGCCGCGATATTAAAATACAAACATGAACAATGACACTTCATTGTTGAAAGAAAAAGGTATACGGAAATTTATATCCACCGCCTCCGCGCGGACAATGGACGGGCGGGGATACTTCGGGAAAAAAACATCAATGAACGGCACGTTACTGGGAATCAGAGGATTTAGAAGCAAAGTCGGCGTGAAATTCGCGTAGGAGCACTCATTACCTCCCTGACATAGTAGCGGGTCTCATTGTCGAGGTACCTTTTGTTGCGTAAGATGAGTTCGGAATTGAAATTAAATGGAAATATCAAATGAAACTCTTCGTCTTTGGTCGATGCTCGACGCCGATAATGGCTTGGTCGGAATGAGCCGTTTTATACTCATTGATGTTCATTTCTTGATGTTAAATTAAACTTTGTGGGGCACAATGATGAATGCTATTGGAGCGCTTTGAGTTTAACATTGAATGCTATAGATAGGCATTGTTGATGAAGGCAGTATGTATACTAACAATCGTTATTGAAGCCGCTCAGAGACGAGTATTTTCATTAAATAAACAGAGGGAAATATTAATAATGAACCCATTTTGTCTTGAGCGTATATTTAGGTACCTTAGGTAACTTTACTCTATAGTACTTGTAATTAGGCCACGTGTAGCCTTTTATTGTTTAGTGTAGGTTTCTTCTGTAATCATTTATTTCACTGTTACTAAGTTAACAATCGAGAATCAGTATTATAAGTATTTTAGTACTTTTCTTATTAGATTATTTCCTGAGATTCCTTAATCATTTAAATAATAGAAATAGAAAGATTTATTATCAATAAACACGTACATGATACATACACACCTATGGATCCTGAGCTAGGATTTCCTGTGTAACTGTGTGATATTAAACTAAAATAACATGCATGCATGCAATAAGCTTAGTATTTTGCCTCGGCCATTAAAATTGTGTTCAAGCTTCAATAAAAATGTTTGGTGGTGGTGGTGGATTTCTGTTTGGTGCTGTAGATAAAAAAAGACGTGTCTTATTGGAATTATTAATATTCTCATAAATTCCGTTTGTAATTGTAGGTAAAGTTTATTACGTTAACCTCGAAAGCGTAACTTTGAAAACCGCTAATATATATAATAATATTATCACTACATAGTATAAAACAAAGTCGCTTCCTGCTGTCTGTCTGTCCCTATGTATGCTTAGATCTTTAAAACTACGCAACGGATTTTGATGCGGTTTTTTTTTAATAGATAGTGATTCAAGGGAAAGGGTTATATGTATAAATACATTAGCATTGTACCCGTGCGAAGCCGGGGCGGGTCGCTAGTTATCTACTAAACCAGAAGCCAGAAGCCCTTCATACTTTGGATGGCCACGCTTATGCTACTGCATTACTGCAACGCTTACCACGGCATCTTGCTTTTTGTTACGAGTACTACAGTAGAAAGTGCTTTTATTAAGTATAATTGTCCAGCAAGAAAACAATATTATGATTCTATATCTTACAAGTCTATTTCTTCCGAATATAAAATTTTTAATCATTCCATCCTTCACCTAATGGCAAGTTTGAAATTGATTTTAAGGAGTTCGGAGTCCGAACTTAGGACCATTTGGTAGCTAAGTAAATAAGATACTTTAAACTGAAATAATTTAAAGATACTTTAATTTATTAATCTCTTATAATCTTACGTTAGCCTGCATAACAAGTTACAGAATGTAAATAGAGTTCGATAATCATTTCATGTAGCAGTAAACATCTTTGGCAATAAAATCTAACACAATTAATTCTACAACACCATAGTAACTAGCATTTGCAGAACGATCAAAATAAAACTGTGGGCGTGTAAAGGTGCACTCTCACGGATAATGGCCACCGGCTAATCCCAGGTTCGATTCCCGGGTATTGTCGTCATCTCATGTGTGCGGCCATTGTGGGGGGCTTAATCAATTAAATTCATCGCGTATCCAATCGTTCACAAAGCGCGGAAGAGTCGAAGGCGTAGGAAAACCAATTTATAGTCCGTTCATCGATTACGCCTAGTTGTAACGGTTTCTGAGGTCAAATTGTACTGGGCCTGATCAAGAACTTGACTCGCCAGCGTCAACGCAAGCGATGAGAATATCCAACGAAAATTATGCGCGTGAGTTGTTTGCTATAGCGACACTCGGAGCTATTGTCTGTTGATTATTTTTCAAGCTTGTTGCCTTTATTGGATCAGGATATGTCAAATAGGTATTGTATATATTCAAAAGGTTCGGATTTTGCGTGGAATTGTATCTTGACTTAATCCAAATGTTGTGGGATCGTAGACAATATTTGTCATCGTCTGATCAAATAATGATTGGGGTATTGTGAGATTTCTTAAACATATTTAACTCATAGGGATGGCTGTGTTATAGGTTGAGAAACGAGTTTACTTTAAATGTTTTACCTATTGGTAGACGATGTCTTTTTAGTTTATCCTATGCTGACTATATTAAAAGTATAAGGTATCCACAAGTTACTCAATTTAATCGTTAAGAAAACCGAACACACGAACCGAACCAGCCACTTCGCCGAAATTCATTCACGACCGCAAAATGTAACAAAAGTCATACGAAGGCGGTCCCTCAAAGCTCGATTCCTAATCCTACTTAAGAAGTTTCACAATACAAAGTTTACACTTCAGAAGCCACAGAGAATGAAGCGATAGAGGCAGAGGATGTTAATGAAATAGATAATAACAATGTGGATAAGCCGGTGCCTCTCCGTCTGGTGTAAGATGCTCTGTGATAAATTAGAGTTTTAGACTACCAACTTAAGTCGATTGTTGGTCTTTCCGGACTACCTCAAAAGCAATTGTGATCTAAATGGGTTATTTAAAATTGTACGGTAATTCTTTATTAATGGAGTTATTGTAACATTATGTGGAGATTACGCATCCGTTTTATAGTTAGAAGTGGGTAACAGATGTTTTGATAATGAATTGTAAATTATAATAAAGAGATTAAGATTCACCGTTAGGTACTTGGTACCTACAATAGCTTGTTGACGCTGACCAACTGAAGTGTCTATTGTTGCAAATTTAACACACGTGTGATACTATGTTGAATTATTCTCTACAAAAAATGTACTCTCAATTATATTTACGGTGCTATTGCGCCTACTTAGCCCATCTTTTATATGTATAGATTTTATAAGCTCATAGATAGGTCTTATTAAACCATATTTATTCCCGGGTCTATCGCGAATTTATACCACGTTACATCTCGATAGGTACCTTTTTTTTTTTTTTTTTTTTTTTTTTTTTTTTTTTTTTTTTTTTTTTTTTTTTTTTTTTTGTCGGAGTGGGAATGCACTTACGCACGGTGTGTGGGACTCGCCGCTCCTTTTCCCTCTCTTGGCGAGAGGGGGGGAGAACTGGCCCTACCCACTAAACCCACTCCGGCGTTTCAACCTCTTGGCCGTTCGTGAGGGCGCAGTGGGATCGATAACATTCCACCACGGCGCCCTCCGGCATCCCCGGCTTGTCGCCAGAGTACCCTCACAATGGGGGGGATCAGAAACGCTTGGTCCCTCCAGACGTACAATGCGGGTTCGACACCCGCTGGCCCTCCTAGGGCTCGAGGCGAGCGTATGCTCTCAGCCTTCGACCCTGCCGCCTGCGTCGGAGAGGAAGCGCGTCAGCAGCCGCTTCCCGCTCCCTCTCCGCCTCCTCCTTCTGTGACATGACCTCCTCGCAGAAGGAGGCCACCGCTTCCCATTTCCTCTCGCTACACAGCATCGCCGCTATTATGATGTGTAGCGAGAGGTCCGCCACCCCCGTCGCTGCCCTGAGGGCAGCTCTTTCCACGGCCCAGCGACTGCACACCTCCAGAGTGTGCTGGGCCGTGTCGTCCACCGCGCCACATTCATGGCACTGAGGCCCCGGCTCTCTCTGTATCTTGTGCAGGTAGTGTCCGAAACAGCCGTGTCCGGACACCACCTGCGTCACCCTAAATGTCAGGGCCCCCTTCCTTCTCCCTACCCACTCATCCATTACTGGGAGGATAGCCTCTATGGTTCGGGTTCCATAACGGCCGTCCTCCAAGGCATCCCTCCACCTTTCTTTCAGGCGCTCTGCGGCTGCTCGGGCCAACCTCTCCTCCTCCTCCGCATCCATGGGCGCCACGCGCCTCCTGGCCTCAGCCCTCTGCCAGTATCTTTCGGCCAGCACCCCCGCGTCCAGCTCCCAAGGCGGGGTGCCGGCAAGGAGGCATGTCGCTGCGTGAGAGGTGGTGCGGTAGGCCCTCACCATCCTCTGGGCCACCACCCTCTGCGGCCGGCGGAGCAGCGCCTTCGTGGCCTCTGTGAGTCGTCCGGCCCAGATTGGGGCTCCGTAGAGCGCCATACTCCGGACGACCCCCGCATACAGCCGTCTGCATGGGGCATTCGGCCCCCCTAGGTTGGGTAGTAGGCGGCCCAGAGCCGAGGCAGCACCCACGAGACGAGGAGCCATTCTCGTGAAGTGCTCCTTAAAGGACCATCTTCTGTCCAGGACAAGTCCCAGGTACTTGATGTGGGGCTTGACCTGGACATCTTCGCCCCCCACCCTCACTGCAGTGCCCACCGGCAGCTGCCCCCATGCCCTCGTTCGCCCGAAGACAACGGCCTCGGTCTTGGGCAGTGCGACCCGAAGCCCCAGGAGTCCTATGCGGTGCACCGTGAGCTCGGTCGCCACCGCTGCCCTCCTGAGCACCTCTTCCAGCTCCTTTCCCCGCACGGCCACCAGTGTGTCGTCCGCATAACACACGGTGACCGTGCGTGGAAGTTGCACCCCCCGGATCACCCAGTCGTAACCGAGGTTCCACAGAAGGGGGCCCAGGACAGACCCCTGCGGGACCCCGCACGCCATGGCCCTCGCGCCCCGGACACCCCTCCGCTCATAGAGCACTACCCGCCCCGTCAGGTAATGCTCTACAACGCGCCTCAGGTAATGAGGCACTCCATGGTAACGGAGTGCCTCCCCAATGACCGTATAGGGGAGGGACCCGAACGCGTTGGCGATGTCCAGTGACACTGCCACCACTCCCTCCCCCTGGCCTGCCGCAAGCACCCCGAAATCCCTCAGCGCGCCCACCGCGTCTATAGTAGACCGCCCCCTACGGAACCCGAACTGGCTGTCATGCAAGTTCGGGCCCGTTTCCACTAGGTGCCGCTGTATACGGGAGGCCAGGATTCTCTCGAAGAGCTTCCCGACCTCATCCAGCAGCACGATGGGGCGGTAGCCAGCGGGGGAGTCTGGTGGGCGCCCCTCCTTCCTCAGTAGGCACAGTCGCCCTTCCTTCCAGCATCCCGGGAAGCGCCCCTCCTCGAGGCAGTCGTTCAGGAGGGATCTGAGACGGTTCCCGAGATCTCGATAGGTACCTAAAATGTAATATGCAATGTACATATTATTTTGCTCATTTTGCATTTAACTTAATAACCTGTTTGCTACAAAGCGGCCAGCAAAAGTGTTTTTATCTGTTTGCCATTTGTATATTTGCGGTTTGTTTGTAATTCTCACAAACTTGGAACAATACATATCCCGTTCGGCAAAGCGGCGAGCTGATAACATCTCTGAAGTTTTCAAAAACTGCATTTATGAATGAAATAAGAAATGTGGACAAAGATGGGATTACTGGACGATCAAAGCCCGATTGTCTAGCGTATTCCTTACTAGGATGAATGAATTGGAAATGAATGAAGTCCTGAGCTTACATACTAATGCTACTGTTGTAAATATTTATGAATGAAACTGAACTAGGTACTGAATGGATTCCGAGGATGTCCTTTGAATGCTATCGCTTGATCTGCTAAAGTCGCCGCTTCCGCGGTTGGCCCCTTGCTGCCTTGATCCGAACTGTCAATAAGCAAAGCGGCATCGCTATTGATGTAATCAGTAACTAATTGTTAATTTGATCGCACTTTGTGTAATCAGGTTTTTCATGTCTGGGATTTGTGCAATTTGAGACATCAGTCGCTCGATGATCACGCAACAGTTCAACTGAAAAAGCTTAAAGATTTAAGTACTGTATGATACCCAGACATTCACCATGAAATAGTTCAACTGAACAGGATTAAACATGTAAAAGTAAATAAATATAAACATAATGAGAACGCAGATGTTTCGTATGTATTGAATGTATTCAACCTTAACAATTTACTTGGCAGGGTACTCCAATTTGTCAAGCAATTTACGAATAAAAGCTATTGGTCAGATTGTGTTCGTTAATCTGAAAGGTTTAACCACAGGACACTAGTATTCAGGGCACACCTTTCAAGCACACTTGACTTCCGGCTGACAATTCAATTGTACAAATCTGGGAAATTGACCGGATGTGCAATCCTTCAATCTAAAGACGAATCTCATGACAAAGTTAGTAAAGATTTTATAGTTTATGAATAAGGTGCAGAATTGGGTGGAAAAGTTGTAAATGAATATAAAAGTTTAGTTCCAATAAACTCAACGCTGGTAAACAATTATAATTGTAACAAAGTGTTGAATGATACAATTGGCACAAAGAATTTTATGAAACCAATAGTTATGGCCGGATGCAACGCGGCGAGGTATAGTTTTCGACATTGTTTGTGAGGGATTGGGAATAGATGAAAGGCATGTGGAGACAGTTTCGAATTCCAATAAATCGTGCGTGGGCGGAGCAGCGAGAGGTGTGGAGTCGCTTCATTATAATTTTGATCCGGACCAAAAACTGTTCAATATGAATTGTCTACGTATAGATCAAATTTCAGTTTGGTATCATTTACATTTTCTTTGACACAAAGCTCAAATATAATTTTAGCTAGGGAGTATTTGATTAAAAATATGATTCTTTGACCCAATAAGTACAGTGAGCTGCGAAATTGCATGGAGAAATTATGAATGAATTCATATAAATTCGCCATGCACTTTTACGGCTTATGGTACCCAAGTCGCTCATCTGATACGCTAGTCATTATACCAACCTACCTCGGTAGTCGGTTATAGAAAGGTTACGACCAAAATAAACATATGTAAGCATATTAAATTTGATGATCTCTTAGATGTCAATTCAGGTGTGGCGTGGGACGTTATACTGTACTATGTTATAATAATAAGTTAATAACCGACTTATATTGAGCCTGTTAAATGCATTTGGTTAACAATTCAAATTATAGTAGTAGTAGTAGTAAAAAACCTTTGCTTAAAATAAGTAAATAACATGGAGATAAAACATCGCGGCATCTTGAGGGCGTTTGCGGAGTGGTTTGATTGCCAGTACTTGAATCACTGTCAGATGATTCACGTGCTGGTGTCCAAGCCCTCCTAAGGCTCGACCGGGCGTTATTGTTTAGGTTAGATTTTAAGTAATAATTATGATTTTATTAATTGATTTAATTTTAATATTAATTTTAACTTTGCTATAATTTTATTATTTAATGTAATGTCCCAATGATGTGATCCTAAGTTGGTCGAAATAAATGATTTTATTTATTTATTTATTTATTTATTTATTTAAAACAATAAATGTGTGCTAAAACGAACTTATTACTTTAAGCGATCTCTTCCAGCTAACTACTAGCTTTATTTTATTCGAAATCTCACCTACTCCTCACCTCTAGCCCAGACGTTTATAATTTCACAATATTAAAATGTTTCGCATTGACCCACCCGACAATGCAACAATCGCACAATAGGTATAGGTAACAATGACACTATGGCAAACATGTGAGATGCCATTACTACCTCCCATGATCACAACGACCTAACTCCACAACTAACTACTCACCATACAGTACTGTATGATGATGTAGATAAAGTAGAAAATCCGAGTAGTGTTAGATGCTAGTTCGGATGTTAGATGAAAGATTTGTCATTGTTAGTTGCAAAGTACTATTGTTGGAATAAAAGAGTAGCTAAAGATGGTCCCATTGTAGGCATTGTGGCTGGTGTGTGGGGACAATGGACTGATCATGTTTAGAAAATTTTTGGACAATTTCTGACTGTTTTTGCAACGGGTTGCACCTTGATGCGCAGGGCCGTATTTGGAATTTTCTTTAGCCCCGTAGACACCAAATTAATTCATAATTTATAATTCATAATTCATAATTCATATGTAGCTAAGCTCTCAGACATGGTGATACCTGACATTTTTTTTGATGGGACTAAAATCCCCTTTTCCTCTACTGTCCGAAATTTGGGTGTCATCATGGACCAGACGCTTTCCTGGGAACCCCACGTGGCTGAGGTGAGTAAAAAAATTTTTGGTTCCCTACACTCTCTTCGACGACTTCAGAATTTCCTCCCTCTTCGTACCAAATTGACTCTTGCCCGCTCTCTCTTGCTCCCTCTACTAGACTATGGTGACATTGCGTTCTTGGATCTTAATGAGGAATTGCTGAATAAACTTGAGCGCTTACAAAATGTCTGTATCAGGTATGTGTATGGCCTCCGTAAATACGACCACATTTCTAATTTTCGTAAGCAGCTCGGGTGGTTACCGATCCGCCAGCGCAGGGATGTGCATGTTCTGTCGTTGCTTTTCAACATACTCTTCAACCCCTGTTCCCCATCTTACCTAACCGAGAGATTTAACTATCTGGCTGAAGGAAGTGATCACCGCTTACGTTCTAGTGCTAATCTTACGCTTGCTATCCCTTCGAATAAGTCTCGAACGTACGCAAATTCATTCACAGTGCGCGCGGTGAAGTTGTGGAACGAGTTGCCCCTGTCGCTCAAACGGTCCCGGTCTGTAGCATCACTCAAAGTTAATCTGAAAAAGCTTTGGCTTTCCCACGTACTGTGATTTGGTTGAGTGCTAATATATATATATATTATTTATATATTATATATATATATATATTTATTTAATATTTATTTAGTACTATATATTTATGTATGCTAGTACATATTTATTTTATTGCATAATGCAATTGATGTATTTTAGTTATTCGTAGACGTTAATATTGTAGTTTTCCTTCTTAAATATTATTGTACGTTCTGTAAGTTTGTCTATCTATCTAATTCGAATTTTCCACTCATTTACTCTAAGGTTAGCTGGAAGAAATCCCTTATAGGGATAAGCTCGCCTTTGTACCTAAATTTATATGAATTTCATGTTATCAATTTTTGTTTTGTACAATAAAGTGATTTACTACTACTACTACTACTACTACTATAATTCATAATTCATAATTTATTGCTTATTATCATGTGGTACAAAACAGATGTTACATTAGGGCACGTTCACACATGAACCCTGTAATTATGTATGTTTTACAGAGTTTCTAGTTTATTTGCTCATTTATTTTCTTTATTTCATCTGTTTAGTTTTAACAGTCAAGATTTAAAAAAAAAACCACACGACTCAAGCCTCATCGCCTACTTAAAGTCCTAAACATTCTGCATTATAAAAAAATACAAAAAGATGATGTTGTAGGGTGGTTTCTAGAGGCATTTTACCAAAAGTTATGAGTGTCTTTACCTTTTGTGAAAAAAAAGAATTGTTTCACTAGCTTGTTTCCCGATTGATTTCCATCGTAATATTATTTTCATAATTGAGCAGACTGTTGTTTCTTTGTACAATCTAGAATGTACACAATTTCATTCAAATAAAAATTATAGTACAATTTTAAACAGAGTCCCACACTTCCCACAGTAATCTCAATAAGGCTTATGTTATGGGTACTAGACGACGATATATATATATATAATTTTATATAAATATGTACTTATGTACATAGAAAACACCCACACGACATACAAAGCTCAACACACATATACAACTCACACATACAATACCTACACACATACAAAACATACGTACAAAACTACATACATAGAACACTTACAAACAAATAAACACACCAATAAATGCCTTACCAGGATTCTAACCCTGGACCTTAATGCTTCCTATTCAATTTAGTTATGTCCATGTTGTTTCCACCCAACTACATCCCTGTACAAATTAGTACCAGTAACAGGGTGGTATATTTTTCTGAAATACTTGTCACTGCACAAAGGGCCGATTCGAGCGAGCCGAAGCCAAAAAGGGGGCAGAGATGCGCAAAACGTGGGCCCACTGGGCATCGCAAGGCAACAATGGGTCTGGACAAAAACCGACCACGTTTTCGGAATTGCGTGGTAGATAAAGGGAGACATTGAATGGAGTTTCTTCCATATGCTTGAGTGGAGATAAGTCAATTTTGTTCATTCAGAAATTATTGAGCTAACGGTGGAAGTTTAAGTTGGTAGTTGATAGGTTTTGTAGCTGACTTATGTAGATGTTTTTCGTTTTATTTCGATTCTTCTATAGATTTTAGTCAGAGATTTAAACTCACGACTTTTATGCATTATTTTTATACAAAAACACGGACTTAATCCCGTATAAATAATTATGTTTTAAATTACCTCCGACGTTTCGAGGACGGCATTGTCCCTGTGGCCTTGGAGACACTGCCAGTCGTAGTTTTCTTTGAGACCAAGGGGACAATGCCCTCGTCGAAACGCCAGAGGTAATTTTAAAACTTAATTATAATTATATAATATTAATCATTGAGATTTGTTAGAGACCACAGCACCTTTGCGTAAGGCTTTGTTCCAAAAATTTGACGCGTAACTAGTAACATGCTGACTGAAATGCCTGAGGATAGGGAACGTGCATAAACTGTAGAGGGCAGCACAGGTGCCCCCCTGTTTATTGGTACGAAGTGTAAATATCAAGTTTATGCTTCCAATGTACCCCATAAGATGGCAGAATCTACAATACACAAGAAACTATACATGAACGGTAGAGGGCAACGCTTGCTTTGCCTTGAAGTGTCAATGTATAGTTTATGTTTCCGATTCAGGCCACAAGATGGCAGACCGTCCAACGCACGGTCCCTATTCGCAGTTTATTTCGGTCAAACGACCAAGAACTTAATCTTTCTTTCTTAAAAATGGCAGCCATTGCAAAGAATTAAGATTCTTTTAGGAACAACTGTCAATTGCATTATTAGCAGATAAAGGGTACGCATCCCCCCCGGCGGTGGAACAATGAGCGTATGGCGTAATAATTTGCTACTATTGTTTATTATGTTTGCAAATTGCTATACAAACTGTTGTCCAGTTTGGATTTCAGGTGTAAGGGAGGAGCGGTGAGCGGGTTTAAATGTGTTGTTGAATTCAGTTTTTTAAGTTAAATGGCTTCTGTCCATTGGGATAATTAAGCTAGTATTAAGGTAGAGAGAGGCTAAATTATATGAAGATTTCGCATACATCAGAAATTAAGTGTGTTCTTTGAGCTGGACTTTCAGTAAAGGCCTTTACAAACAGCCACGTGTACGGCCGGGTGTTGACTAAATAAGGATTAAACGAGTTTCAAGATTAATTCTTCATTATCTGCACACTTTGATATTAGTTTACTGAATAATAAGCTCTCAATATTACACTTTAAACAACATGAGCCAACAATAAAATAAAAACACGATACGTCATCATCAATAGGTATGAAGCTCAACCGGAACTCCGATTTGAACTTTAGTAGATGTAATGTTGAAGAAAATCAAATAAACCGTCACGTAGTTATATAATGTACACATAATTACAAACACGCCTCAAAAATTAAAAATAATCGCATATTACAATATAAAATATAGCGGCCATATTCTATCGACTCGTACTCTGGAGAATAAAATTAGTCCAATCATGCGTTTCAAACTTTGAAATAAAAGAAATATGTTCTTTAAAAATCTAGCAGGCCCATAGGGCCACCCCACACTCGCGTCTCCCAAAGGTTTTCCATGGCACCGACGCTCATAAGTAATTAATAAATAGATGACACTGAAGCAGTAATGTTACAACTAGCGCTTAAAAACGCGTATTTCCCATAACTTAGATCGTAAAGCCCCGAAGCAATGCACATGGCACCCTCGAAGATAATACTTTAAGGAAACGTGCAAAAATGCCACTTTATAGATCGAACAATGCTCCACAGCATTAAGAATTCACAATAGCTGAAGAATTATCAACAATATAATGAGAAAAGTTATAGGCTTAAAAACGGCGCATTCCAATATGTGACTTTTTCACAACGATGTTAAACAAATGTCGCTGGTGCACAACGAGTGCTGCCTTCATTTTGTGGTCTTTTCTACATTAATTTAGTAAGTTCGTTTATAAGTAGGTATATAGATATATAATATACCCACTGGGTAGAATTGTATTGATTTTCACTGTATTGCTTAATATCAACATGTACACATACAATTTATGGCTTATGAGTAGATAAATAAACTATGAACAATACCTTTTAGTCGATCTAGCCTAATATACTAAAGGCCGTGCTGCTGTACGGGGGCGAAACCTGGTTTGTCTTCAAAGATCTAATGACGAAACTCCAAGTTTTTGTGAACAAATGCTTAATGCAAATCCTTCGTATCGGATCACAAACGCTCACTTATGGAGAATAACCGGAGAAACACCCGTACACAAGGAGATCCAGACGCGGAAATGGCATTGGATTGGGCATATCCTCAGGAAACCTGACACCCAAAGTGGCCCTGACCTGGAAGATGCCCAGCAAGCGGAAACATGGTCGCCCTAAATCTACTTGGCGTCGTTCTGTGGAGCAAGAGCTGGGTGTATTGGGGATGGGGTGGGAGGAGGTTACCCAAGCTGCCCAAGACCGAAGTCAATGGAAAAATAAGATTCGAGCCCTACACCCCAGCAGGGGGTAACAGGAAAAGCAGAACAGAAGAAGAGCCTAATATTTGCTAAAAAATAAGTGCATTCCCGTTGCCAGGGAGGTTTTGGGATTATACTGAGCAACTTTTACTATGGAACCAAACACGAAATCGCGAAAAAAAATTACCCTCCCATAGAAAATGGACCAGCCAAAATGTATGAAACAGCCAAATTTTTTTTTCGATTTCGGGGTTGGTCTCATAGTAAAAGTTGCTTAGTATATTCCCAAAACCTCCCTGGCAACGGAAATGCACTTATTTTTCTGTCACCGTGTATACATATTGGGCTAGGTCACCCATATGTGTTTTATTTATTTTTTAGGCATTAAGTAGTTTAAGTTTTGTAGGTAGTTTTAGCTTTAGATTACTTTTTCTTGTAAGTTTAGTATTAATTACGTTTATGGTCTTCCGAGTGTGTACTTCGGATGTTGTCTATATCGATGCCGATGTCGGTAAAAAGATATTCACCGCCGCGAGACGATATAAGTTTTTTATGCAATTTTCTTTTAATAAAGGTATATAAAAGTTATGTTTTTAAAATCTGCATTAAAACAGGCCTTATAGTCATAATTTTTCTATATAAAAAAACCAAGCAGTTTAATCTTGACAATAAATAAAAAAAACACGAAAGATTATATTTTTTGTGATAATTAAAACAAAATTCAAAAAATTGCAGTTTTTATACCAAAAGTGAATTCTATGTTATTGATTTATCCGAAATTGATATCAAATATTACCTATTAGCTAAACGGTGCCTGTTAGAATTTTTAGAATGAAGTCGGGCGGAGCGGAGCGGTACTGTTTTTTTCGATCCAGTTTGGATCTTTTTTTAATAGCAATCATTGGGGTTCTCGGGGTTTTCGACTTATAATAACCACTAGTATGTATTGAAATTCATCATTAAGTTTGAATAGTTGTGAAACGTTTAATAAATGTAAGGTAAATCATCTACTATTTTTTTTTATACCACGTCGGTGGCAATCAAGCATACGGCCCGCCTGATGGTAAGCAGTTACCGTAGCCTATGGACGCCTGCAACACCGGAGATATTACACGCGCGTTGCCGACCCTTTAAAAACCTGTACACTCTTTTTTTGAAGAATCTACTATTCCTATCTACTTATTTTGACAGAAAACTTATTAGGTATTAGACCCCATTGAAAGCATAATTGTACAGCGTTCCGTCCGCGGTGACCTCGTCGTGTGGATTTAGTTTATAAATAACGCACAAATGGACCTCGTTGTCCTAATCCTGATTTACTGACTTACCTGCACGACCATATACCATACGGCTGCGTTCATATACCTTAAGGTGCAGTGGGTTCAGCTAACAGTTTTTGAAAAATAGTAGCGCTTGTGTAGAACATAATTCATAATACTTTTACCAAAAATATGAAATATGGATCTTCAAGCATTTCTCTAGTAACTTCATCGATTCGAAATTGATTAAACAACTTTGACTCGATAGAAAAAAACGAAACAAGTATAAAACGCACTATTTAAATGTGTAACTATGTTTGCAGAAAAGCTATTAACATGAACATTTTTGATAAAATTAATCGATTATAGTTTATGTTGAAATTATCTACAAGAAACAAGTCAAAGCAATCATACTTGCGATCCCGGATCCCGGACACGCACGGCCGTCCACTCAGTGCTCAGCGAGCTGCGTACGTAGGACCTGAATTCACTGCACCTTAAATTTAAAAATATTTCTCGTATAATCTTTATCGATTGAGGACATTTTTGTGTTATAAAAAGTAATTATTTCTCGTTTTGGTCCTTTGGTGTGTAAATAAAATGATACGAGGCGAGTTTTATTAAATGACTGTTTCTTTATATGTGGTTGTGGATGCTTTAATACATTATTGAAGTGTTTGCCACGGGTCCGTTAAAACATGCCATTGTATCGATGGAATTACTTCGTTTACTTAATCGTTTACTTCGTCTGCGTGGAATGATGATGATTTATCAAAACTACCATTTGTGAAGAACAAACCGAGCGTCAAACTATCTTCATACCAAATTTCATCTAACTCGGTTCAGCGTCTTAACCTCCTGAGACCCAGAAGCATTTGTTTTGTTTTTGAATTTGGAACCCTTAGTTACTCAATAAAAGTTCAAAATAGATTGTGGAATATGTACAAAAATTTGTACGCGGGGTCTTAGGAGGATTGTGTAAAGAGGTAACAGACAGACAGAGTGACTTTCGCGTTTATAATATGTATTAAGTAGGGATTAGTAGGGAAGATAGGAACATAGTAAGGATTTTATTTTTGGTGTTTTTAAAAATATAAAAGGTCAATGTTTCCGTTATCGTTCCATATTATTTCAAGTATCATTAAAAAAAAAAGTTGGTCTATGAAGTTTATTATCAGTGTAGCCTAGCCTTTACAGACCAAGATTATGGCGCTCTGTACGGTATTAGTTTCAATTTGTAAGGGCGCGTGTACATTAACATAAGAGCCTTAGGGAGTTCATGATGGCGGGCGGTGAGTGAATCCGAGTGATTTACGGGACAGCTCCAGCAAAGTCTAGCACTAACTGAAGTCTACACATGTGTACAGTCAACAACATAAACGTGTACCTACTAAAGGTGACATTCGGATTCAGACTGCACCAGAATTACTGCTCAGCGCAACATTACTGTCGACTGCATTACTTTCGCAAACGTCAAAGCGTCTTAACTTCATCATCATCAGTTCCAGCCTATTAATAATCTATCTATATCTCAGTATTGGGCAAAAAAATCCTTACATGCGACTTATGCGGCAAGAAGTGCCGTGCATCGATAGGCTTGTATAGCCATAAGTGATAAGCGGAAATGCCTTGGCCGTCTCAACCGCTCTTGATACAGCGTTGCAACAATCATCCGTCAGGGATGCAGTGGCCATTGATGAGTATTGGGCACAGACTGCCTCATAATTCTACAAGTCAGAGGGCTAAATGTAATAAAACTAAACGGTAATAATTTCCCAGTTAAGTAATACTTCTTTGAAGTACGCAGTGTTTACCACACTTCCAACACCCGAGCTGAAGGCGGATCGCATCGCTCCTGCTAACAGAATAATATATATAAAATAAAAAACTCTACTGCATCATCTCCGGTCCCAGCTTATGTCTCAGTAATTTATTTCTTATTAGCCTAGGCAGAGGCCTCCCCTCTTTCCCGCCACTTGGCTCTGTCCAATACACATTCCCGCCACTCCACACTGAATGTATCTTGGTCGTCCCACTTTCTCCGTTTGGGTCTGCTTCTGTCCCGAGATCCATCCCGTGTCTCAGTAATATTGGGCACAAAATACGTCACATTCTAAAAAAGCACTTCATGAAACAAAACGGTAATAATTTCCCAGTGAAGTAATACTTCTTTAACATGGGTACGCAGCGTTTACCACACCTCTAACACCCCGAGTTAAAGGCGGATCGTTCCTGCTGCGCGCACCGCCCTACAGAAGTAATACTAGTACTAGACGAACGAATTCACACGCATATCGCCGCTATACTTACTCAACCTCGTATCTGCAACACTCATTTGATGACAAAAACACCCGTATTCCGAATGAAAGAAAAGCGACATTTCCATCAAATGATTGTTGCAGATATGAGGTTAAGTAAGTATTGCAACGATATTGGAATAGCTGTGGTATGTTTTGTCAGGGAAAATGAAAAAAATCTAAAATTTATTTTATTCCAGTCAAAATAATAAAGTAACCTCTGAAGACAACATATAACAGAAAATTGTGGAACGAACTTTAAACGAGGAAAGTCAGACAGCGCGAGAAGTTTACACCTCTTCAAAAACCGCACTTGTTAAACGCACCGCCCTACACAATGTATAATTAGGGATGTTTGACTTCTCATGTATAATTAATAGACACGAAGATAAAGTAGAAAGACACTAATAGCTATTAAATCGTTTAATGTATTGTATATCGCAATACAATCATTAAACTAAGCTAGCTACATTATGATTATTATTTTCCATGAGACCACGTACGAACCAGGGCACCACGCAGAGCGAGGAGTTACACCTCTTCAAGTAGAAGGCGGATCGTACCTGCTGAGTGCACCGCCCTACATTCTCGTACATGTAGCATAAGGGATAAAATAATTCACACGGACACGCTTCCCAAGGACTTCGCTTCCTAAGTCAATCCTTGCCCTACATATTTACCCCCTTATTGATAAAATTTTTACAAGCCTCAACTAGTTAATTTATGTTTTGACCCTTTCTTACAAATAGCTAATTGAGGCTTGTATATAGTAGTTTATGAATAGCCATTAATATTTGACGTCAAAAACGCCACTAATTAATGACAGTTATGATTAATATGTACGTCAAGAGCTGTATTTTGACATAGTTTGGATACTGTGACAGCTGTTATTTAAATACAATTTTGTGTTTTAAGGTTTAATTATACACAACTAGAGTCAAACGAATAAAAGTCTGCAGAGATTTTGACAGCACACGCAGTGCAGGTGTTATTTTAAACGTCAAACTTCTATGAAATTATGACGTATAAGTAACACTGGCACTGCGTGTGCTGTCAATATCTCTGCAGACTTTTCTTGGTCTAACTTTAAGTACATTTCTACATTATCCACTTCAAAGTATATAAACTCATTGAAGTAATAAGTTATTTTAAATTTAATACTTAAAGAAAAGTACCTAGCTAGTAATGCAGCGATAAAATTTCCTAACCTTTAACTATGTTTATTTATTATAGTTGTGCTATTTGTTGATACTGAAAATGTAGAATGTAACGGTTAGTTAAGCATTATATTTTGAGGATGCTAATTATTTATAAATATAATACTCTATTTTTATTACTATAAAGAAATAATAGCAGCACACCATAACTTACAGTCACATTACCTTGTCTAATCTTTTAACGTTTTATTCCAAATTTAATTCTCGTAAGAGCTGTCACTTTCCTCTCTAATCCACCGCTAATGCCGTCAAACTGACACATTAAAACATTCAAAATGTCATTAAAAACATTCAAATTCACATACGCATAGCCGACACAAAATTATACACCCCAAGATCATAAAAAGGCATTTTATCCATAAAATTATCATAAAGCATAATTAGCCGTTTTGTAATACACTCCTCGTCTTGTATGAGCATAGACAAATAGAGTAAGGAGCCATAGTGCCCGCGCGCACCCTCGACGGACACAAAACGTCATGTTTACATTGTATGGGAATGTATAATTTTATAGAGAAATGTGTGGTCATGAGAAAATTAGAACGGTCAAGATTACATTATGGGAAGCTGCGGTGTCTCGGATAATATTTTACTTGGATTTGAATTTTTATTCTGGACCTGCCTTACGCCTCACGCCTGCCTAAAGTAGGGAGGTATTTTTAATATCTTGGTTTACGCAAATGAGCGCGCAGGCGAATGTTTATGGCCTGTACTTAATGAAGATGCACTTGACAGTACTTGACACTGCCCCAGTAGGTAGTTGCCACTAGAAGCTATAATCATGGTGTCAACTATAGTAATCATCTTATTAAATAGGAATAATATAGAAGTGCTCTTTACCCGATAAAGGGGCCCACTGACTATTATCAGTCCGCCGGACGATATCGGCCTGTCAGTTGTTCGGAACTGTCAAATTTTTGCTCTAACTGACAGGCCGATATCGTCCGGCGGACTGATAGTCAGTGGGCCCCTTAAGTTACAAACAAAAGAAAAGAGTAAAACCAAAAAAAAATTACCTATCGGAGAGGTCGTCCAAATATTGTCAACTTTCGCTTCAACAATTTTTTTCAAATATTTTTTTTTTGTTTAAAATTACAATTTTTAATGACAATGCTTTTAAGTATAATCAATTCCCGAAAACCTACCTGACACGGCACGGGTATCTTTTAGGCGCAGGTAAACATATCTGCAAAATCTCTGTCTCAAAAATGTTTTTTTGCTATATTCATTTCGAATTTGTTATAATGGCCGCGATGAACTTTAGCGTTGACTTTACATTTACTCACAACATCCGTAAAGCGTGGAAATAAACATCAAATTATCGCCGCAAAAAAGCGCAAATCGCGTTTACAGCGCGTCTTAACGCGCGTCACAGCGTCCAAACAGCGATCCTGAGTTATGGCGCGCGCACAATGCGTAATCAATAACAATTTCACTACGAGAATGTAAACTTGATTTGTGCGCTGCGAGAACGTAGCTGGATACGTTTCTTAGATTTAAGATTTTGTACCTATCTTCAACGATTTGTTAGGACATGGCCTCTACAAGGCAAACGAACAGACGAATCACCTGATGGTGGCAATTACCGTCAACATGGACACCTGCAATACCAGAGGGATTGCAAACAGTGCCTGGAGTTTATAAGATGAGAGTATTCGGAGTACACACTTGTCTTTAAAGGTTTGAAAGTCCAACCGGTCCAAAAATACCACGAGCAACCGTTAATTCCACACTTTCTGGAGAAATGCAGTTGAGGACTGCCAACCAACTAAGTGCTGAAGATGGCAATATACTCGTATTGGCGCGTAGAGCGTTGGCGGAAAGAAGCGACAATTCCTCGGAGCGCTTTCCATTATAAAAACGATATAAAATGCATAGCGCCAAAGAGCTATCTTGAAATATGCTGATAGCCTACAATTCGAGTCAATGTCTTTTTAAGGATCCGTGGCTCAAAAAGGAAAATATGAACACTTATAGGGTCATTTCCTTGTGTGTCCTGACCATTTACATGTCTGTCCAACCGTTATAAGTAGTTATCTAACTGACATAATGTCCTCGGGGCTCTTCTTGAACGAGGCCTACGTCCATGTCCGCGCATCGAATCCGCGCTAAGTATTATAGATGGCGCGAACATTCAAAACACCGCTGTTACTTATTGTGCGCGTTAGTTATTTTATAACTGTGCCCAATGCGCCAAATTGTCTGCACAATGCATTGTGCTCTAAATAATGTCCAGGAATGTGTTTTGACTGAAGCATTGTTGGATTGTGGATTTGTCCGCAATTATGACTTGTGAGTTTTTTAACAGGGTTAAATTAAAAGTATTATTGAGCATTTCATTACAAAATATTTTGTTTACCACTTTTACCAGATACATAAAACAATAGCCTTGGCTCAGTCTGCCCGTCTGTCTGTCTGTCTGTCTGTCTGTCTATCTGTCTGTCTGTCTGTCTGTCTGTCTGTCTGTCTGTCTATCTATCTATCTATCTATCTATCTATCTATCTGTCTGTCTGTCTGTCTGTCTGTTTGTCTATCTATCTATCTATCTATCTATCTGTCTGTCTGTCTGTCTGTCTGTTTGTCTGTCTGTCTGTATGTCTGTCTGTCACCAGGCTGTATCTCATGAACCGTGATTGCTAGGCAGTGATGATGTATTTCTGTTGCCGCTATAAAAACAAATACTAAAAAGTACGGAACCCTCAGTGGGCGAGTCGGACTCGCACTTCTTCGGTTTTTAAATGTATATGACAAGAGATTATATTTCTGATCCGAACGTCCAATGACTATGAAATAATATCTAGATCTAGAAACTATTGCATTTAATTCAAATAAAAATATATCCTAACCAAATCTCACCTCACACAGCTTTACATTTCGATTTACTACTACATTTTATTATGATTAATATTTTAGCCAACACACAATAAAACTAAAATTAAGTATAAACTATCTAAATTAAATCAAACAACATAAAGTGAAAATACCCACCTATGAAAGTCTCCCAGGTACGTCCCCTGCGGAAGGGTTAGGTGCTCACGAGGCTAGCTACATTTTCTCCACTGGATGGCAATGCCTATTCTTTGACCTAGGAATGAGCCAGCCCTAGGGTCACCCGAAGTCCGTCTTTTTTTAACTCCGGAAAAGTATATGATTGCCGCTACTTCACGACCTAAGGGTCTGTCTTAACATGTGAGTTCCCTTGCTTTCCAGCTTGAGGGCGGAGCACCCAGCATGACCGTCCCGCCTCCGACTCCACTACGAACTTTAGTTCTCAGCCGTCGTATTATGGGCGGCAATCACCAGTGGGTTCTAGAATATTCTTGATATTATGGATAAGTAATTAGAAACGGTTCGTCACCGGGTGATTCGTCGATAAACTGTTCGTTGACCCCAGTTTTTATCGTGAAAACCTTTAAATTTTAACAACGCCGTCCGGCTGATCCGTCGAACAAAGAATGAAACTACCTAATTAAAGTCAGAGTCGCTTTAAGATTATTTCAAATTATTTGCTGTTCTGAAATATGAATATTATGCTTTATCAATAGTTATCTGAAACGATCTTCTTTGCGCTTTGTAATTCAAGGTGATTTTTCATAAAAAACTACGTAACACATATGGATACCTATTGGATTAACCTACAACGAATTATGGTTCTGGGATAAAATAAACGTGATTATTTATTTTACTAAGAGTGCCTGATCACACTATATTAAATAATTTCACGGTTTAGACTCACTTGTTTTAGTCACTAGCGCGACATGTGAGTCTAAACCGTGAAATTACTTAATGTTAGTATGTCTCACAACAGTTTAAATTCGAACACTATATTATATTCAACATCCTCTACTACTAAAACTACAATTTCAAACTTTATATAAATAACTTTCGAGCACTAGGTATTTAAAGGGTTGCTTCGACACAGAAAGCACTCTAAAGTTAATTTAAACCACTCATGTTCATGCTAAATAAACCGAACTTAGTCAAAAGCATTAATCACACTTAAACTTCAATAAATTAATTCATAATTCCTACTATAATGCATCATAATATTTTCCATACACTTTGCCAGCAGGGCGTCTGATGGCTCCCTTTTCTAAGGTTCCGGGCGTTCCGGCCCTAGGCCGTAAGATGGGTTGACCCAACACGCTGCGATGATTTGAAACATGCTTACTTCTGTGAGGTAAGTCATGAGAAAAATAGGCGGGTTTAGTGTTAAATGAGTTTGCTGTGACTTTGTAATTGTAGGTTTTGTGAGTTTGGATTAGGAAGTGGAATATGGAAGTAGTGATTAAATATCTAAATGTTGAAGCACACAAGGTGTTCGTAAGTATGGACAGATGTTACTAAAGTCGGACCGAGCTAATGACGAAGTGTGGCAATGTCATCATGAATGCCAAATTTTTGAGGGAGTGTCATTACACTCGCTCACTTTTACTACACTTATATATATTGACCGGGATAAAGACCCAATATAAGTCTAGGGAAACTAACCGTGAATGATTCAACATCCCACACTTTTGTATAATCCGTGCAAAGTTAGCTTAGACAGACTACAACTGCACACTGCACAGAAATAAATAATAAGAAAATTATTTATTTATTTATTTATTGTCATTGTCATTCGTCGTACTTTGGGCCAACCTGTAAAATGGGTTAGGCATAATCAGTTAAACATAAGCGAATGGGTTATCCTCTCGAAACATTCATTTGTAAGAAATATTTTGTTTGTTGGCATATAAAATAGCCAAGTCAAATCCTGAACTTTAATTACATTCCAAGTGAACTAGAACTTGGGACCCATATAGATCTCAACTCTTTTGCCGATGAATTCAACAACGACGCATATTCTTTATATTGAACTTGACTCTCATTTCACATTTATGTTTTTGATTGGATATTTTATTACGAAAACTGTACTTGCACAGGTATATTTATAGCACCGCTATCAACCTAACGACCCCAGTTTTTATTGTGAAAACCTTTAAATTTTAACAACGCCATCCGGCTGATCCGTCGAACAAAGAATGAAACTCAATGGGATGTTAGCTTCAGGTGTCATATCCAAACCCATTCAGAGAATCCGTCATCGAATCAAATCTCATTGTCAACGGCCAAGAAAAAACCTACATAAAAGATTGTGCACGCAATCTAAGAATCCAATATCAGGCATAAAAGAACTTGTTATTTTAGGCCGACTACTGGCTCAGATGCCATTCAAAGGTGTGAAAACGATCAATTTGAAGTATCGTTGAAGTTATTTTTTGGTGAGAATGTAGCCGAGAAAAAGCAACAATGTAGGTAAGTAGCTTTTTTAGTTGCAAGGAACGGAATTAGATCAATTGTAATCGAGGTATAGAGTGCTTAATTTAAGGATAATACAGTTTAAACTTCAAACACCGATACATACACAAATCCTAGTTCAGGCATTTGTAAACCAGTTTCCTCTAATAACAATTCTTAGTCTTTAAGAGCAACCAGTGTACAATACTTTTTACAAAAAAATATTTGTATTTTATTTTTTTATTTGTATTAGGTAGTAAAAATCAGTCACACACAGTCAAATAACCTTCAGCTACGCTGTAGCCAATCCTAGTACTCTCCCTAGTGGGGACATAGTTCAAAGCCAGAAACCGCTACCAACTCTTAGTAGGTATGTTGTGGGGCATGATATTGGGTCTCAAAAACTGCCGGGAGACAGCGGCACAGGCCAGCTACCTACTTCAGCGGAATGACTACACCAAAATGACTTCTTTCTAATATCTTTCTGTATATTTTACATTATATACTTAGATATTTGTACTTAATAAGTACATTCGCAGGTAAGTATTACAAACTCATAAATAATACAAAAGGTAATCACGGTCTATATCCCGATCAATATAAGTCTAGTGAAACTAACCGTGCATCATTCAAAACAAAGTATTACAAAGTGACAACAAAACTGAGTTTTTGCCATGTTATCTATTCTCGAAGATCTGTAGGTATTAATCAAAAGGAAGAACATGTAATTGGCTTCTTATCAGCTGCCTGTGTTGCTAGTAGCGACTTGCTACCGGCCCTCCTCAAACCTTAATTAATATTTTATCTTCTAACATTTGCTATTCACGCCAATCAAAGTCACGATGATACCAAGAAACAGATCTGTACCAGGAAAACGTCGTGTAAACTAAGACAGAACAATAATAACGACAAAAACCGATCAAACGCTAGCCCGACTTGCATATGAAGGGTTCTGTCGAAATTTCCTTACGTACATTATATGTACATCGACAATGTATTCTTTTATGAACAAAAACAAGATGTTGAGAAATGTTTCATGTATTCTCCCTCTTTATTTTTAATCTCATATTTGTTATTATTGTGGCAATAATATGGCTACGTATGACATTAATATGTACTGGGCTATAATTGCGAAAATCGAAGTTCGCAAATTGCGGGCATCTGGCTCTGTCACTCTAATTACGCCGTCATTGGAGTAAAAGAGAAAGATCCCCGGAATTTGCGAATCTCGGTTTTTGCGGTAGCCCCTCTGTTTACCATATAAGACTCGCTGCCACAGATAGACGGACGAATACAACGGACCGTGGCGGGTATAGTGTCTCACATGATGCCAACTTTACTGGTACAGTATTTTATTTTATTTTATTTTATTTTGGTACATGGAAAACCAATAGCGGTATACATATCTAAAAACTATAATAGAATCAGAAAGCCAATTATAGGTTTTCACTTATAGAATCGTAATAAAAAATAACAAGGTTAATGCCCAACTTAATTACACATGCACAAGTTCTTACAGCACAAGAACAGAGGATCGATATGAATATAATCGATTATTACAAAAAATAAGTAGAAAAGAAGGTAAAACCTGTTAAGTAGTACATTTAGCCACAGTACATTAGCCCAGTAGCAGATCAAACGACGCTTCAAAAGTATTGCATTATTAAAGTCTTACTTTTGAACGTGAATTTTTGAAATTTATCTGTATTTGGAAAAGTTATCTGGGATGTCAGATTATTTTGGCGTGTTTTATTCGCTACTATTGATGCTGACTGCACGTAACCCTGAAACGTAGGTGAATGACCTTGATGCCAATCGTCGCAATCGAACGCACGGACCCGCAATTGTACAAATTGACCAAAAAATCGTGAATTGACAACAATGGAGATTCGCAAAATGACGAATTGGCGGAAACTCGTGGGTTAATCTGAGCAAGATCGTGAACAATCAGATTTATTGGTTTGTTGGTTATACGATTAGCTCAAAGGATTTGCTTTGTAGACTAGGCTTTTTTGGTACTATACTAAACGTTTGTATACGTGACTCTTTCTTTAAGCAACCTTGACATTTTGAAGTTAATGTCTCGACAATTGCACGCAGCAGAAACAATTGAACAGAACAATTCATGTGTCACATAACTAAACGCTAGCAGCGTTAAAAATAATTAACAAAACGAATATGTTGTAGACGCTTTAAACTAAAACTTACCACAATAACTTTCCAAACAAGCCCATAATTCAAGTGGTTTACCGAGAAAGCGTCGCAAAGCATACATTATAAAATCGAACCTTGCCAATTGTCAGACTCACGCGCCTCAGAATCCAACATGGCGGCGGTGACACGGCGCATTGTTCAAACAGAAAAACGACACAATCTTTTTTACCTTTTTCTTTATCTCCTATTCCTCATTCTGTCCCGCTAACAATGGCGCCCGCTGCGGTATTTTACTTACCTATGTTTGTTTTGTTTTAACTCGCGTTGAAATTTTCAACGCTCTTGTGTGCTCGCTCTCTGAAAAATATGGGTTAGTTAGTACCTTGCCAATCCAGTATCTAATCCTAATTGTACAAGTCCAAGGCCTTGTGGGCATTGTCGCTCACAATGGACATAAGACGGCGCATATTATCCATTCATATCATAACGTTTATAAATACGTTTCACGGCGGCATTGTGGACGTTGTCTCGACTCCCCGAGGATATTCCGGACAAAGAATTGTTCATAATGGCTGAAAGTTCGGCTCTTACAAAGCTGTTCGTAACCCGTCATTTTCGTATTGGCTATTTTTATGACAATAAGTCTATTGTGATCGCGCTGGATTGTTGGTGCGTCTGCGTATTGTGCGATGGAATTCGCGAAACTGGAATTGTCTCAGAATCGGCGCTAACGAACGTCGCCCGCGGCCTGGACATGGTAATAGTCCCCTTTGTCCCACGTCCCGGTACCCAACAAATACTCGCATTAAATTAATTGTTTCTTCACGAACAGATGTTGTTTAGTTCTCGGTAAAAAACTTCTTCAATTCACAGGTCGACAATAATTGAAATTACTCCACTTTTAGCAAACTATAGTTTAATTTCGCAGAATATTCACAAAGAAATGCTTTAATTAAAGTTATTGTTTCTTCTCAAACAGGTGCTTTTTTATGTCTTTGATCTAAAGTCTTCCTTTTACTGGTTCAGCATTGTATATCTGATGTTATTTAAAAAATGCGCTCCAATTTCAAAAGTCTTTTAGCCAACTGGGCATTTCATTCATTATTCGTGGGGTTTTGTTTGGGGCCCGCGCGGAGTCAAGCGGTGCGTGATAATATTTGGTCGCTTCACAAGCAGTTCACTATTGTCAGAGCTGGTCCGTCTAGCCACTTCACCGGCTCTTTGTGAGTGTCTTTGCTGTTTGTTTAGAATCTTTGCGGCTCCTGCATGTAGTAACTGCGTCTGGGCAAACAGTGGCGATTGTGGACGCCCCTGTTTGAACATGATGGCCGTCCCAATTACCTGTGTTGGGGATAATAAATACATACCATTCAGTTTGTGAAGCTATTTGGCTTTGGGCATGAATATTGCTTTTAGCTGTCTTTGGACGACCAACACTAAAATTGATTTCATGCTTGAATGTTGAAAAGAAAGTGCTTATTTATTTAAATCATAGTTTAACTTTAAATCAGGTAGCTTCTTTTCCTCATTCCTGTTTATTCCCAGTTTCATCCCAGTTAAATCAATTTAGGGTTTGGATTAACAAGAAGCGTTTCAAAATATTTGTGCGTAGAGTATTGTCAGTATTAGTAACCGTGAGAACGATCTGATTTACCAAATCAGTCACCCCTAGGGCCGAACTGAGCCTCGCCATTCACTCGAGGCATCAGAGTGGAAAAATTAACTGATTCCATATCTTGATACGTACGAATCTAAAATATTTTCATATCGCCTAAAACATGTAGTGCATCCTTATTTTTTCCGACTTAAAGTTCCAAATTGTTTGCTTCGTAGTTTTTTTCGTATAGTTTCTGTTTCGTGGTTGTTTGTATTGTCTATCTATTGTATAACACCCTTTGCTTTTATAGAATTAGTTGCTCTTGTCTTATCCTTTTTGTGGTCAGACTACAATGGGGAGTAAATGGGATTTTAATTTATTTTTCATACTTACCCTCTTGGTTTGCGTAGTAAGTCGATATCGTTAGTTTTGTTACGTATTCGGGTCACATCGTAGGTTTCTTTTTGTATTAGACAAAAGTAGACAGTCACAAACGAATTCAGTGGAGCGAACTTACGTTTATTTTTTGTGGCACTATATTACCGACTATTGAACGTTTTATATTTGGTAGCGACTCAATCTACTACGTTTTACTTTTATTATATACTTCTCAATTGTATTAATAACAAAAAATAATCTAAATTAAAAACGCCTTTAACACTAACATCTTGATACTCTTATTTGTCAGCCTTGTTTGCCAGAAGTTTCAATTGCTTGTTTTAATGAGGCTTCTTTATTACCGCAAATTTTGTGACCATAATTATTTTTGGTTACTAGTTTAAACTGAAGATATTTCCCTAAAAACATTGCATATTTTTCATTATCGCGCGAAAAGATTTAGACAATTGTGCAAGAGGCAGGCTTGCTAAACTCTGTAGATAGCCTATGTATTTAGTCAAAGAAACCCACGTAAATTATATACTAAATTAAAGATGAATAAGCTATCGAATTGTGCAAGGCTGATACATCCTTAACATGATTAGAAATACATAGCTTTTTGTCGTGTTTTTTTACGCCATTTTTCCGAGTGCTATACTATAAGGAGTTCTGCAAATCAGAACCACAATGTTGCTTAGGTTGTATTGTAAGCTTATCACTTACAAATAAGCTTTACAACTTCACTGTATATATACATACACGAATAATTAAAAATTGCTACCTATTTTCTTTTATTCCGTGAAAACTCTGGTAACAGAACTTAGAAACCAACTAGATATTTTTAAAGACTCTAACTTTATAAATAACTTTTGACGGTATGAAAACTTTAAAAGCTTTTGTTCAAAGTCGTTACTAAAGCTGGTACTTTATAAATACAAACTACTTCATCTTGACTTCCAATTACTTCCTTGACTTTGACTGTTTCAAGTGTCATTATGCCACTGTACACTTTGTCTTTATACAAACTTTATTTCTAAATATAGTTCAACTTACTTTAGCCTTTATTACCATCTTTTAAAGCCGTTCTTAGCTTTTAACTGTCAGCACTTCAAAACATTTACATGAAACACCGTACACACTTAGGCAACAATTTACTACATTAATTTTACAATTATTTCTAACCATTGTATTACATCGAACGGTAGTTAGTCCTTTGTGCCGTATAGAGGCACGTGGTCATACAAAGAAACCACTTTCGGCCACTCATTACGATTTAATGGTCTTACGTTTTTTAAAAAGAGAATCTTGACATGTACGCTTGTCTTACAAAAATCTCCGACGCTCGCTTCAATCGAATCTGAATCTTAGTGTTCTGCGTTACGATTGATAGCGTTGGTATTTGTTATATTTGTAAAGACAGTGATGAAACATTCGTTATTTAAATTTGACGGTTAGTGTCGGGATAAATTGTCGACCTCGAGTCGTTTGTTCGGATTCACGCGTAATTACAACATTTTCATTTATCGAGTGGCGTCCGTTTAATTTGACCACTTGTTTGGAGTTGACGTGATGTGTTATTTTTCGAGCTGCAGCTCGTCATTTCGGTCTCTCTGTACACTCAAAATAACCAAAATCTGTAGGCTGCACTTGCATAACTAAAATCTTATTAAAATGTATTAGAAATTATTTTAAAAATGACCATCAATAGATCAATACCAATCACGCGCATGAAAATATATGTATTGAGAGCAGTACTGATAGTTGTTTTGGTAAAAAAACTGATGTATGGAGTGAGTCTATGCTAACTTATTTCTCTATGGTATATGGGATGAAACTGCAAATTTATTCTGCAGAAAGACTTCTAAGACATCGTCTTCGAAAAAAACGTTAAGTGTGATATTAATAAGGACTCATAGAGATGTAAAAGGAACACTTAGTTAAAAATTTAAACAGTCACTGCTTTAATTGCGCTGCAGTACAGAAGACAATGTGAGAATTAGTGTGAACCATTCAAATTTACCGATGTTCTTAGTTTTCTAATATTCTGATATTTAGGACGATTATTGTGTGCGTAGTAGTGTGTCCTAGGATTCACTTCGGGACATCAAGCTGAGTGAAGACCTTTAAGCACAATTCTGTTCGTCTAAATGAATTATTTTTGTGCTAATAAATATTTCTTATTCTTATTCATATTAAACGTGTGACTCAAAACATTGAACGGTGTTTATATTTTACAATTTGTTAGTTTTGATATTGTTATGCTACGATCTTGACATGACTCGTGTAGTAGTCGCAATGCATGTTGTGTTTACCTTTAAGTAATTGTTACGCTAAGCGATAATAGTTAAAACGTTTGTAGTTATACTTAACAGAGTGTAAACAATGAGGGCTATCGTTTTTTTGCTCACCAGTGGGCGCCTCTGTTCAATCAATCTTTAAGTAGTATGGCTCCATCGGTACTGTCGATGATTTCGCCAACGTCAAAGTGGGATCCACGTGGGATCGAATTAATATTTCTAGATTTTCTTCAGCCAGTGTACGGTAAATAAAATTATGGGCCTCTAGGGCTCTAGCCAGACACGGTTAGAGGTAGAAATACCAAATGCTCTTAGAGCACGACGTTGTTCGGTAGTTCGTTGTTGTTGTCTCGTAAAACCGATAGCTGGATTTTACGAGAAGCACGTGGACTACCGGCCGTTGACTCCAAAATGGTGGTTAAACAGGCGCCTCTGTTGATGGTGGTTCAAAAGACTAAAGAACAGCTGTCAGTCATTGAAGTGACAAGTGACATTTGACATTTCGAACTATGGAAAAGACCACCATCTACACTAGCGCCCCTAGCGGCGAATTCATACGCGTTAGCCCTCATTGGTGGTGAACCAATAAATATAAAAAACAACCTTACAGATTTTAAAATCAAAATATCGTTTATTAACATTTTATAGAACACTGATTTAAACTTTCACGAATTTTACACATTATTAAATTGTAAAACGGGACTTAATCGCGTATTTAACATATACTGTCACATACAGTGTCTAAATCTAATACGGGCGAATATTTAAACGGTGGTTAGCAGACGACCTAAGAAGTATATTGAGATAAATTTTGCTTAGAAATACAATGAGAATATTAACCATACAAAATAATTCGGTCCGCAATGTAAAGCAACACGGAGAGGTTACGAGATACGAGCTTTTTAAAGTAACTGTCAACGCTTGTTGGCAGTTACAATAAAATGCTCGTATTTCGTTATGTCATGTCATGTTGTCTCGTAATGTTTGCAGTACATTGCGGCTCGGTCTTTCAAAAATTACGGGGTTATAATCAAGTGAAACTTAAAAAAAACTTTTAATTAATGATTACACGGATCAATTGGATATCTGAAGGGTACACGGAAAGAACATGTCTAGTCACTTTTTTCGGAAAATGAGATTTTCATTTCATAATGTAGAGCTCTTAATGAACTATTAGTTATATCTTTTGCTACAATATATGTAACAATGTAAATGTAACACAACTTTTTTTAGTTAAAAAAGACCTGGTCACGGAATTACCATACATTTTGACATGGTTCCAAATTTTAAAACCGGGATTACTCAAAATCGAATTTAAACTGTTGTGAGACATACTATTAACATTGAATCATTTTACGGTTTAGACTCACTTGTTTTAGTCACTCGCGCGACATGTTTCGGAGAGCCTAGGTCTTCTTTCTCAAGCACTAATAGTGCGAGCAGCGTTCACGACGACCGTGTGTTGCGTACTCCAACAACAACACAACACACACGGTCGCAACACACGGTCGTCGTGAACGCTGCTCGCACTATTAGTGCTTGAGAAAGGAGACCTAGGCTCTCCGAAACATGTCGCGCGAGTGACTAAAACAAGTGAGTCTAAACCGTAAAATGATTCAAAATTACTCAAAATGTTACTAAAGTGACTAGACATGTTCTTTCCGTGTACCCTTCATCTGGTTTAATTTATTTCCCGTATTGGATTGACCCACTGTATATTTAGCATAGTTGTTGTGCCCGGGGTGACTATTATTAAGTATTACATGTTCTAGCCTACGTTTTAGCTAAAATGGTCCTTCGAGCCGGATATCCTTCATCGATTTCTCGACCTCTTCATCCTCAGTAAGTATTTTAAGAGCAGCTATAACCCTCAACCCTCAACGTTTAAGTATCCTTTAATTTGATGCAACATAAGTCTTTTTAGAGCTACACAGGTAGATCGGAATGAGAACAGAACCGGCTGCGCTGGCGCAGACGCTCCGACGCCGCGGCTTTACGGCTTTTATGTGGTGGATCACCCCGCCTGGAGGACATTTTGGAATTCTTAGTTTATTTAACTTTGCTGACTTTGGGCTGAGAAAAGATATGATAAACATTTGTTGTTACAAGTTAGATAGCTGACTTGTTAGAAAAGAACATTTGTTGTTACAAATTACAAGTTGTTAGATAGCTGACTTGTTAGAAAAGAACATTTGTTGTTACAAGTTACAAGTTGTTAGATATCCGACTTGTTAGAAAAGAACATTTGTTGTTACAAGTTACAAGTTGTTAGATAGCTGACTTGTTAGAAAAGTTTTAAATAGATGCTCTTTGTTTTTCGATAATGCTGATAGATAGCCAGACTTTTCATAGCGTCTGTTATACAGATACAATTGTGGCGTTCCATGCCTAAAGGGTTCTTAATGCTCCATGTGCATAAGGACCCTTCTCTGATGCAAAGCCACATTTTTTCTTTACGTATGGCATTTGTCGATGTAGGATTGTCTATTCTACTTGGAACCGTATTTTATACTTTTGACATCAAAGAAATTCTTAAGTTTAAATTCTTTTCGAAATAGTTTTTCCCAAGACCTACCTCGTGATATCGAACAGAAGTTCATTACCCACCCGGACAATGGATAAGAAACCGAACCTCACACAATTAGATACAACGAAGGCCTCATCCGATTCAATACAGAAATAATTAAAGAAATAAATGATCGAGTCATTGTCAAAACTCGAGTACGTTCGGAAGCCATTATTCTGGAAACGCTGCGTCATTTTAATCAAATTTCCGAACGTTATTTATCTTCCCCCTCCTTCAGAAATGATTTTTTTAAATAAACACAAAGAACGTCAGAAGAATGCGTTACAAAAATATGTAAAGGATTTAAAGCAGCGTTCTTTAACAGGTGTACGTTAGTGTTGCCGCTTTTCGGTCGATGCGATCAGATTTAAATAAAGATCTGTATCACTCCAATCCAAATTTGACTTTACATCTTTGTCATTAAGATCTAATTCTGTTTGAGTTGATTCTTTTATTGGGTCGTTTTGAGTGGATACAAGCTGTCCAAATGGAGGCTTACTCAATGAACTTTTTTTGTTGTCTACTTAATGCCATTTTGTTTTTATTTTTAGATACATGTCTATGAGGCCGTGCCGCGCATTCCGTGATGAATACCTAGATATAGATATATCTGTTCCGATCGTATCTCAATAAAAAGGGTGTTTTGAAATTTCTTAATAGACGGCATCATTTGTGGTTTTGTTTTTGTTGAGCCCGTGGTGGTAATTAAAATTAGGCTTATTTTTAATGTCAGATATCGGTATCTTTAAGATATGATTGGAATTTCTACATTATTTTTAATACTACATCGGTGGCAAACAGTTAAGCAGTCTCCGTAGCCTATGTACGTCTGCAACTCCAGAGGAGTTACATGCGCGTTGCCGACCCTAACACCGCACCCTCGTTGAGCTCTGGCAACCTTAGTCACCGGCAGGAACACAACACTATGAGTAGGGTATAGTGTTTTTTGGCTGCGGTTTACTGTAAGGTGGAGGTACTTCCCCAGTTGGGCTCTGCTCTAGATCTGGAATGACATCCACTGTGCTGTGCCCTACCACGCAAAGCGAGATGACTTTCACAGTGCCCATACCTCTCTTCTGGACGTAGTTTAAGGACATACCCGGGTCCGGTGTTCATTGTGTTCTTGTGCGTAATTTGTCTTTGAATCTTATTCGATTGGTTGTAACTTGTATTGTATCTTACTAACCGAGCGTTAGCGAGTCCGTTTTAGCTTGGGCAAAAATGTTTTCGTATGTGCAGATGTTCTTTTCTATAGGTCGCATTTCTTAACTGGTTCTCGTGAGTTTTTGGGAGCAGCCTTGGTAGTTAGGTAGATTTTTTCTGTAGTTTTGTGTTTTGAAAAACTTTCAAAATGGCGGAAATTGAACTAAAGCGCCAGTAGGGTCTTTATTTTAGACTTTGCTGTCCATAGAGTTATTAGTATTACACACGAACTTACAACTATGTTAGTAATACAATACGAGACAAGACATTTAATAGAGTAATTTAAACATTAAACTAATTACTTACAAATACTTTTAAGTATTAAATCCGTCCTCCAAATTAATAGAGTTCCAGTGTTTGATTATTTCACTGGCCGGATCAGACATAACAGCGATCAGGAGACTGTTTGGACTGCCGCACATTCGACGCATAACGGCCCGGCATAGAGTAACTTATACTAGAGCGGTACTGTCATAGTAAATTTTGTAACCCCAGTAAATTCACTGCCATCTGTCGACACACTTTAAAACTAAAAATAAATATTTATAAAAATACGATAAAATGTATTTAAATATGGATAAATGATTTTTTTTATTTGCATTAATTATTTTTATGATTTTGACCCATGTTCTTTCACTGATATGCGTTAAAATTATAAATAACAAACGAAACAGTCAACGCCCTCTATACGAGTGTAGGCCAAAACTAGTGGCGCCATCTGATCGAGAGTCAAATTTGTATCTATCTATTACGGAGTTATATCTATCTTTGCGGCCCGGCCAAGACATCGCGCGGCGGCGGCATAGGTGGGAACGAAAGGTCCGATTGCTGTGTCTCGCTCCAACCTATGGCCGCCGCTCGCCGCTGCCGCCGCCGAGCGATGTCGTGGCCGGGCCGTTTGAGGCAACTCTTTTACGCACAATCGCACTAAAGCCGTCTGTGTGCCACAGAACCGCGGCAGTCCCAACAACATCCTGAATCCGTTGTCATGTTGTAGGGCATTGACAGTTTTCTTCGTGTATTTGATCCACAGGCTGTGCGTGGTTAGTGCCTGCTCAGATATTTTTGAGCACCTCGGCCGCTCCGAAACATCTGGTGCCGACTGTTCATCGAGCTGTGGAATTGCATAGACACATTATGAAAGGTATTCATTTAAGTGTTCGTGCGCTTTTGCTGCTATTAGGTGTACTTACATACAATTATTTTTCCATGAACTTAATTCTTCTATAATTGGTACTCATGCATTGATAACTATAAATGGGCAACTCTTACGTTTATTCATTATATTCCATCAAAATAAAGAACCAAAGAATTTACTTCTTTCGTATAATGCTACAAAATTGCCAATAACTGCTGGACATAAAAAAATATCTACCAAACAATTGCGAAACATTATTAATAATACAATATTAAAGTATTAGTATTATCAGAGTAATAAAGGAAGTAGACTATTTTCTAAAAGACGCCGCCACTAAGTATCAGAACGGAAATATCAATATCATATCCTGATATATTTAATAACAAAAGTACCCTACTTGGTGCGCTTGAGTGGGTTGCGCAAACGGCCGACAGATCAATGCTGCCGAAATTAAAAAAAGGTATATCTATGGTATAACAAAGGGAAATTATTTTTATAATATTTCACTATTTATACAAAACGCTTGTCTAAAGGATGTGACTTGAGTTAAAGAAAATCTAACTTTACAGGATGAAAGATAAGGTATAATTCTTAATGTTGTTAGTTCGTGTTAGTTCTAAATCATTAAGCGTGGTCCACAGGCGCGGGTAAACGCCGCGTTTAATGACGCCCCATTAACCGCATCGAATCGCAAGTTTGCACAACAATCGCACAATCGCTCTTTACTCGAATCGACAGTTTTTTCGATTTTTAACGCGCATGTTCCTATTGTGCCGTTTGTGCTCTAGTGCGGAAATTTCATTAGTTTTGTGCAGATGGTCGTTTACGCGATTCCGATAAATCATTGGGTGTGATATTAAATCAAATTTGTTCATAAATCGTTTTATCGCTTTTATCGAATATGTTGAAGTATTTGTAAAGTGCAGTATTTTCTCAGTTTTATATTAAAACTACACATTTTTACGTTTTTTTTAATATTGTTTTATTATAGTGGATCAAAGTTTTAATTCAAATTAACCCGTTTTCATTGCTCTTGAGTGTTGCTCGTTACGCCTATGAATAAATAAGGCATTATGTTAACACTTTCAGTCCATTTACAATACAAAATGAACACACCTATCATGTTCTTGGCAGTGAATGTGTCTTAGGCAAAATTTGCGACAGCATGAATCATTGAATTGACCAATAAAACGACTATATTGTCACATTTGTCACGCGTTATGTGATGAAGACTGTTGGTAAGTCAGGAAAATTAATAAAAAAAACTGAAACAACGCGAAGTGAGACCTATTTCAAACATTATACACGTTGACCGAACAAACACTAAAAATAAATAGAGGTAAAACCTCAAACTCAGCCAAACCCACAAAGGAGGTATTTTTCACGGCGACAACAAAAGATTTAAAAGGCACGTAATATTCATACGGCCGATTACCGGATACGAGGGCGACATGATAAAACCCCTTTGGAGTGTTAATGCCGTGACAAATGTTGAATTTATGCCGGCCAGGCGGGGCCCCGCTGCGCTTAGCCGCGGCCGGCGCAGGACCAAACGGAATACCTATTTTTTCATATTTTAAAATAGCCTGGCACTATGCTTAAATGATACTTGAACTTATGTGCTATTGATACTATTTATTGGGGGGAGCTTGCTGCAACAAAAGTCATCTTGGAGCTCAAATTTCCACAGAAAAATTGTATTGAAGACGCTCACGTACTCATACTTACAACGTGACATGCCGACTCTACTTTCACGAGTTTCAGTCTTTAAAACCAAATTTGGCTAGGCCAAATTTAAGGGCACACTTATAAAAAATTGGCAATGCTGTAGGGTTGCCATCATCGAAATCGTTAAGAAGGATTTACATGCATGAGAATGAGAAATAATATCTGCTGTATAACTAAGTTGACCGAATTTGCCAAATTGTAATGTGTGGGTCAGAAAAAGACAGTGTAAGCTGACTTACCACAAGATAGGCAGACGATCTAGGTGGGACTACCTAAATCGTCTGTCCATCTGTCATCTTGTCATCAATGAGGGCTAACGCGTATGAATTCGCCGCTAGAGGCGC
Organism: Cydia strobilella; assembly: GCF_947568885.1. NCBI lineage: Eukaryota > Metazoa > Arthropoda > Insecta > Lepidoptera > Tortricidae > Cydia > Cydia strobilella. Next base: position 21,283,081 of record NC_086044.1, read on the forward strand.
TAGTGTAGATGGTGGTCTTTTCCATAGTTCGAAATGTCAAATGTCACTTGTCACTTCAATGACTGACAGCTGTTCTTTAGTCTTTTGGACCACCATCAACAGAGGCGCCAACTGGTGAGCAAAAAAACGATAGCCCTCATTGGTCGACGTTGAGAAGTCGACGAATCTTGCCTGATATGTTTATGGTGATGCTCCTTAACGATATGCTCCTTAATGTTAAACAAGTTCGATTGTTATTTAATCTCGAGCTTTATTTAATTAAATTTTGCACACATGCTCAAGCATTAATGCCTTGTTTAATTAAAGGCAGTATGTAAGAATATGACCTTTACATCTTTAATTTGGGCTTTACGACTCAGCGGGACGTAAGACGTAAGTCTCTAATGCAATTAAAACAAAAAATACCATTCCCGTTGACACCTCAAGCAGCTTTACTGTTACACTTTGTAATTTAAATTTGTGACTTACGCCTTTCGAAATAAAGATGTAAGTGACAGAAAAATTTGTTAGGTTATTTAAGATAATAATCCAGTGGCCGCTTTTTTACGCTTTTCGTTAATTTAATTTTGGCTCATTTGGCTGCGACTGTATTTTGATTAATTTAGGTTGACGGGTCGGCTGCTGGGATATTCCGTATTTGAACTGGCAAAATTAGGTATTTATTGTATTAGTTATCTAAAATGACATTAAAATTATTATTTACAATGAGAGTTACATCCTTTTGGTTTCTTGTAAGTTCATTATATTAACTACTTATATATATATAACTTTAAATTATTTTATGCTTATTTATAATAGTGACACGAAGTAATTTATTGCGAAATTAATTGAGTCTCTTTAAGTATTTTCTTAGAGTTGTTTTGGATCATTAAAATATTAATAAAAAAACTGGTTGACTTGCTGAGATTTAGGTAATCAACTAAACAATCTGTTGAGATTGGAAATTTTTAGATCACGCATTCAAAAGTATCAAAGATAATTATTGAATGCCCATTTTTTTGTAGACTTTATGCCTTTACAATTTTTACAAAATTATGAGTTAACTGCCGATTTTTATTTAGTTGTCGATTTTTTTTCGTAGGGTTTCGATAAAATTTGCTCGATAGATAGTAGATAGTTGCTTATTCTGTACTAATGTAAGCGCAATTTTACAGCATGTTTTGAAAAATATTTCCCTGAGTTAAAAAACAGTACTTAACGGAAAATCACAATTAAAAATACCCACACAACTTGTATCATTCGAAATCTACTATTATTTTCAATCGAATGATACAATTTTTGTGGGTACTTCTTAAAAAAATGCCAGGTAAATCACATTTCAAGTTTGGTCCCTATTCACCCCAGCCATCCCTATTCACCCCGGTTGACGGTATGTTTTTTTCGGCACAATTTGGCATTTCGTAATTATTCCGCCAAAAATGAGGAGCTCTTAAAACCAGCCAATTTTTCTTTCAGTGTAACGAAAAAATCTACATAATTTGATATTAATGGAGTTTACAAGAACAGCATTTGCAAAAGTTACACATCGAGAGCTTAATTCCTTAAAACTACAACGGGACCTTATAATATCATTTTGACATTTGCGTCACTCCTGTGTGAGAACGGAAGTCATCTCACTGCTTTAATTGAACGATGGTATCACTGTCATTGTTACTTATACGTTACAACAAAAAGTCGTAAAAGCTTAAGAGCGAAAATAGTACGTTACGTCATTTCAACTTCGTAAATAGGATGTCCACAGGTTTTGCTTTAAGCTCCTGTGTGAAACAATAAGGAATTTAGTTTTGATCTGTTTAGTAGGGCATTAACATTGACAACAGGAGATGAATTTCGTCAATACCTATACCGGTTACAGGCCCTGTGCTTTATATAAGAAGATTGTATATAGTTACAAATAATTCGGAGTAAAAGGGAAGTATACTTTGAAACTAGGTTTTAAGGGAAATTACCTTGTTGGGGTTGTAATCTTGCGTCGCATATTTGATAAATGTGGTATTTCCTATAAAAAGGGACCTTATTGTCGATGGCGCTTACGCCATTATAAACGATGCTCCGATATAAATACAATGCCGCGCGACGCCGTGCGGCGTAAGCGCCATCGACAATAAGGTCCCTTTTCATAGAAAATGCCCCAACTAATCGTTGAGGTCCAATAAAGATACCATCACACGACCACACTATAAAGCTAGTTTAGTCCTATTTTATTTGTTACCTACTGTTATCAAAAACATCTATTCCGTAAGATCATAAACCATAATAATCTCATTATGCACTCCCATAAAAAGTACAGTAGCCATTTTAACCCCAATCACACAACGCTATACAACGCCAATCCTACGTGTTTTCTCAATAACTTCAAATTCTATAGAAATTACATCAAGGCTCTACAAAACATTTACGACATCTAACGTTTAAACCTCAACTAAAATTGCCGTATGTGTCTTTTACAACCATCGGTAAAAATGGCGTAAGTCGCTATAAAACTTGTATGGAGATACGTCACTTAGTTAGGGCAGTAGAATTTTATGCTTTGTCGTTTACTTCGTTTTATAATGATAAAGTTTCACAAGTTTATGGCAGCTACTGTGCTACAATAAACCGTTCAGGAGCGGACGGACGGACAGTGATATATAAGACGCAATTAAAGTGTTGTAAGTCTGTGGTACTGATGATGGCTACCGGGGTTTCGCGTTAAGATGTGACAGACATGATTCTGTTATTAATATTATTGGATGTAGACTCAGAATTTTAAAACTAGCACGGGACTTAGGTCGGGTTGCACCAAACCGTCTGTCACCGTTTTAGCGTTCGCTAAATTTTATTGTATGGGAAGTTTCATAGTGCTCTGCTGCTTGACGTTGATAAGTCTGTTAATTGTGGTTGGTGCAACTAGCCCTAAATTGCGTACAAACTTACGTTTATTGGTTGGCCTAAAGCAAAGGGGGGGCAAAAAAAGACTTAGATTTTTTTTTTGTAGGTACAATAACATGTCTGTTCTGGCGATCATCGCGGTCAACCTAACACACACCTCCTCGCTTCGCTCGTCGTCGCACCTATCTTGTTTCTGTTACTTAAATTTACTGTTCCAAATGATTGATTTTAATTTGTCAAGTAGTGGTTTCATCTTGCGGGTCAAATATCTCGGCCATTTTTGATTTTAGAGAAAAGTTTTTCCTACAAAACATGCTTATTTTACCGTATTCTCTAGGATAACATAATAAAAAATAGGTGTCATAATAACATCACTCCGATGAAAAATTTTCTAAGCGTCGGCACCCCCTTTGCTTTAGTCCAACCGAGTTTTTGTAGGCAAAGTGACAACCCTAGCGTACAAATTAATAATCAAGATCAAGTGCGGGTAGTTCGCGAAACCCGCGCGGCAAGATGTTGATACAATTCCTCGCCAGTCTGCCTGTGACCACGAACGTAACGTCACGTTCGAAACGTCAGGCCATAAATAAACGTAAGTTTATACGCGATTAAGTCCTGTGTTAGTTTTAAAATTATGAGTGAAAATCGTGTTAACTTAAATCAGTATGTAGACTCAGAAGTTAAGAAAGTGGATTTATCTTACAGGCCAATTTGTACATCAGAATGACATCTAATTGATGTCATTCCTCTCTTACTTGTGTACATTCAATACATGTACATGTATTGAATGTCAGTTTACGTTCGAATTGGCCTGTTCGTTGCTCAATGAGTTTCAAGCTGTATTTGAAATTATTGATTCGTCCATATGGGATGGTGACGTTTTCATTTATTATCGTTTTTAAGGATATCGGAATCTTGGGAAATGGTCTTAAGATTCGGACACCTCAAAAAATCAACTCTTACTTATGTCAACTATTTACCATCGTTTAGGCTATGGAGGGTAGAGGTAAGGAGTACTTACAATCTACGTTTCTGACAAGTGTCCATCAAAAAACCTTAGATAGGTGGCGCCACATTACATCGCGAACAAATCAACCCTGCATATGCAGAAGTTTTCTTAGCTTAGATAGTAATTAGCAAAGATTTTTTTTTTATTTTTTTTTTTTATTAAATACAGCAACTATCCTTACAGGTAACCCTAATACAATAGTGCCTTAAGATATAGATATTAGATAGTAAAAACAAGTTATACTACCTATATAACATTAAATAATATCGCGCGTGTAATATCTCCGGTGTTGCAGGCGTCCATAGGCTACGGTAACTGCTTACCATCAGGCGGGCCGTATGCTTGATTGCCACCAAAAAAAAAAAAAACTTTTGTGATTGTAATAGGTATTCGTAAAGCCTATTGACAAGACATAAGATACTAAAGGGTAATTTTTACTTTTATCATTACATTTTTTTACTTGATTGCCTTTTCTATTTTTTATAAGTCTACAGCCACTTAGACACTTTTACAACGCTATAAAGGTCTCTTAATTAAGGAGGAATCACACGAGGCTCTATTTGTATTTATATGTATTTTGTGTATTTATTGCCCTTATGTGGTCCAATTAGCACACAAAAAGGGCCCATAAATATATACGTGTAGTTTATGATGGACTTCACCTGCTTTGGTGACAAATGATATATGGGTGTCTTATTGTCTAATAATATATTGGGTGTGTGTTTGTAATTCAAATTTTACATAAACTAGGGCTAAAAAAAGTGGTAACAATTTTCCCGGTACATTTGCTTATGATAATATATTAAAAATAATATATTGTATATTTCTGTAGGTCTCTGCTTTGTAAGAGACTGCCATCTGGTAAAAAAGGTCTTTCATTAAACTTTCTTGGCTTTTCCTAGCCGTAATAGATTTGTTTCTTGCATTTTAAAAGACATTGGAAAACTATTTTTAAGAAAAGAAAAGTTGATAATTATACAAATTTTATTAACCAAAAAAAGGGCATCAGAACAAAACACACAATTAAGTATACAAATTTGGTTAACCTAAAAATATCACAAACCAACCAACTAAATGAAATGTCATGTAAAGTTTTTTAAGTAGGCAGGAACTGTGGTTATCATATTTTTGTTTTCAGGATAAACTCATGATTTTCAATTATAGTTTGCTCTTACTTACACTAAATACTACTTACTTTTAAATATAAGTACTATCCTGAATATCCGACATCATTTCTGGTGTTCCTTGATCTTAGAAAAGTATTACAGTTACATAACCGCCTATACCTCTGTAATGTAAATAGCACGTAACAGATGAAGGAAACCGTTCCAAAGAAAAAAAAGCAACATATTGCAGTATGGAGAACTGGTAATACGATATATGTAGATTTTTGGGATACGAGTAACACGGTAGATGAGCCCCCAGGTGTGAAAGAAGCCAACCAATCTGCGTAACAGCGGGACACTAATAAAGAATGAAAACTTTATCATATTGTTCACGCTAACTTGTGATTACCTACTTCCTTAAATATCACCAAAATCTAATTTCCCGCTAACCGCAAAATATCGCTCATAAATTTTATTATTAGACAATTAATTACTATCATAAAAATATAAACTCATCGGAAATGCCTTGCGTGCCATAACGACACCTTTTATTGAAGCGCTGTCTTCGGAAAATTATGACACTATTCTATAAAATTAAATTAAGGATGAGCTTTTTGCCTTTTTAGGGTGATGAGAAGGATAACCAGTTTACAAAATATTTCTAAAAGTGAGTCCTGAGACTCCCGAGAGTCTGTGCATCGCATGTTATTATTTATCGTTCAGTATGGAATGCCTAACAAGTCTTGCTCTCCCGGTAGCATAGGTTTTGCTTTGAAAATTGTTATCACAACGACGTTAATTTTATGACTTGCTACTATTCATACTACATCATCAGTATCATCTTCATCTTCATCTTCTTCATCAGTATCGTCTTTGGTAGATTTTTAAGTAAAATTAACTATCTAATTGACTATTGAAAAAATTAAACTCATCTATTTTAACTGCTATCAAACAACTTGTTCAAGATAAAGTTTAACAATTTAGCCTACCCAAAAATCAAAATAAGCCAGGATGTAACAAAATGGTTGTCATAAAAATCGTTATGGACACATCCCATAAATTGTTCCGCACGTCAAGTGTTCGATGTTTTATGCGAACGGTTATTAGGACTCAAGGCCGCCTGTTTTGTCCAGGGACACTATTCCAAATACTAACAGAGTCGAACGATCAGGCCAACTAATCTTTCCCTATTAGTTGCAGTTGTGTTTCTATGTTCTAGTTTTGAAGAAAAAGCGCAGGAGTTGTACAACCTGACTCCACCTTCTTCCTCGTCCAGATGTGACTAGTTCTAGTTAGCTTTAGCTATTACATTCATATCTTTACTTTGTGTCAATATATTATTTATCCCATCGTTTGTATTATCTGATATCTTTATTTTTAAGTATTTGTTCCCCAGCTACTGAGGATCAGCGTTCTTGTTAACCTGTCTCCGCCACTTGCGCTCGGCCTTCTGGTGAAGTGCAATTCCTGACAATTATCTAGGTTTCTTCAAAGAACATACTTATTTGTCCCCGTTGTTACATCGAATGAGACAAGGTTCTTGTTACTGGCCAGTTTGTGTTTTAATCTCGAGTTCATAGCAGTAGCATTGGTTCACAGTTTGTTCGATTCAGTAAGCAACTGGAAGTATATCCAGATTATGACGGGACCCGTGAAAAGGGTTGTCGGTTTAATGGTCCACATGTCCTCTTTTTGTCTTCGCCATAATCCTCGGAACGGACAGTTACGAATGATTGTGGATTCGTAATCCGGGACGGTAGAATTTTAATTGGGTGTGATTTAATTTGAATTCTGTGATCGTGTTTGCAATAGGATCTTGTTGTATTTACCGCAATGCGAGGTTAAGATAAATATATGTTTTTTCATGTGAATTTGTACCTTTTTTGTGCATCATTCTCACGAAAAAATAAAACATATAATATTATATTGGCATCGCAATTCAGCGTGGCAATGCTACCAGCCTTCTGGACACCTTACCATCCGGCGCCGAGCTAGCTCCCATTTTTTACTTGTAAATATATGTAGATATTTTTAAAAACTGTAATAGATGTCATATATTAAAGAAAAAGAGACAAAGCCCTTCGGTGGTGAAGGCCGGATTCGAACCAGCGTATTTAGCAATCTGGGCTAACGCCTTGAATTTTGACCGCCGTGGCGGGGTGGCCAAAGGGTTCAAACCTTGAACCCCTTGGCCAGCCCACCACGGCGGTCAAAATATTTAATAAAATAATTTGATTTGTTCCCAATTCCCAAAGTTGTGTAAAGTTTTAAGCAGTTTGAAAATTAAGTCGTTTTAGACATTATGTAAAACCTCTCGAGGCCTTCACGCATAATTGTTTGAAGTTTAACTAGCTGTGAGAATATTTTCTGTGCTGTATGGATGCCAATTCTTAGACAAAAAACAACCCATTGTAAAAAATATAAGAGGAACACTCTCAATTTCGCTTACTGTTTGTTATACAAAAGTAGTTGAAGAAGAGTTGAAGGTTAATATCGAATTTAGATATTCCATGCATGTAAATGATGAGATGACAGGTGAAAGAGAGGTATGGAAGAAAAAGACATGCTCCGTCGACCCCAAATGAATGGGACAAGGGAAAGCGAATGATGATGATATTCCACGCATATTCAAAGTGTTACTATATTCAGTCAATTGGCACATACAAACAACATAGTAGTCAAACAGTATGAACAGACAAACTCATAAATCGGTGTTATTAATCACAGGGCGACTTACGTCTCGGTGATAGTCGCTAAGACAAAAACGAGTTCGATCGCGGACAATGGCATTTGGCTTCTTGGAGGGTTCAGTAACTGCAACCTGATACAATTTAAGAGTCTAGGAATATATTGATCAGTGTAAAACATCTGCAACGTTCTGCAGTTTATTAGTGTTTAGTAAAACGCAAGTAGCAAATCTATGAACTCGCTCCAAACACTCAATGAGTTAACAGGCCATAAGGAAGTACATAACTACATAATTTTACATTTTCAATTGAGAACAACATAATTTAAAATCATAGCTTATTAAAATTAAGCACCTAGTTAGTTAGGTAGTTAGTTTTGCTGGGCATTTTCACCAAATTTGTGCCTATTTTGCCTATGTTACCTACATGTTATGATATGAATCGAAAATCCAATTTTGTATAGCCTCTGCCACTGACATTTTAATGCAAGCTAACCGCACAGTTCTGGAGACAACGGATCTCTAAAATATGACAAAGATCTCTCTTTTGTCAACATCAGTAATATCGGGCCATCTAAAGAGCGGCCCGTCGAACAATAAGTGAATCTTAAATGTGGCCTTATCAGAGATATCACCGATTCGTTAGGGTGAAGTGCCTTTAGTTTAGAAGGAATTTGACAAAGTGTGCGGCTGATTCAAAGGAGTTGTTTATTAGTAATGTTTCATAAATATGAAATGGTAATTTTTAATTTTTTAATACTGTTAGGGTGAAGCTAGTGGCAAACAAGTGGAAGTCATTTAGTTATGAAAATCGTCGTCACTTAGAAGTTTGATAGTTAATGTTATGTTATTAATTTCATTCGTATTTCTTATAGTTTTAATAAATAATAATAAATAAATTTTATTTATTTTCAAGTAACATGACTCATAAAATTTGTTAGTTTACAATATTAATTCTTATTATTACGATTATTATTACGAGCCTATTGTGTCCCACTGCTGGGCAAAGGCCTCCCCCCTCTTCTTCCACTCCTCCCGGTTTTGAGCTACATCTGGCCAGTCGCTCAAAAAGGAGTCCAAGTTATCCCGCCATCGCCGACGAGGTCTGCCGGATCCCCGTTTTGACTCAGGCACCCACTCTGTGGTTATTTTGGCCCACATGTCATTCGGCATGCGGCAGACATGACCAGCCCAGTCCCACTTTAACTTGTCCGCTTTCCAAGCTACATCTATTATTTGGGTTTTTTATTTTAATTCTTACCTTCTTTAATATTAGTTTTACCTTATCTTACATCGGCGGTAACCACGTCGCGACGCCGCAACAACAGTTTTGAATGATTCAGTTTCACTACTTATATTGAGCGGGATATGGAACGTGATTACCTTTTGTATTGTTTTCGAGCTCTCGATATTTCGACGCAGTTACATGCATCATGTTCACGGGTGACTGAAGATAGCGGGTGGGTGTCAAAGTTGTGTAGACAGCGCACGCATTGCTTCTTGAACATAATGCATGTAACTGCGTCGAAATATCGGGAGCTCATAAATAATACAAAAAGTAATCACGGTCTATATCCCGGTCAATATAAGTCCAACGAAACTCCGACCTAACCAGATCAAACGCTGACCGCGCTTCGGTCCTGTCACTTCCAACTCTTTGTAGTATTTTTGTAAATATTTTGCGGCGATCACCACACCGATATGATTGTGCGTCGCTTAAATTCGTGAGCAAGAGACAATGGGCATCACGCTTTACCTTTGTCGTGAACGAAAGGTATTATATTGTTCTGTACAAGCATTTCGGCATCATCATCGGGCCATATAAGTCTCCGGGTCTCCAAAAGCGCTCAAGACATTAAATTTTCAGGCCAAATTTCCAAATTAAACTTAGCTAAATGTTAGTTGAAACTTTTGGGAAACAATCCCAGGTTTTTGTTAGAAATTGGGAAACGGGATGAATGTTGCCATGTGAAAAGTGCAGAAGACTATTCGTATTAACTTTTCTACTTCTTCATCCATACATATATTTTATTGTCTTTAAATTTAGAATAAATTTAATAGTGGAAAAATTACTGCCTTGGGTGAGACTTGAACTCACGGCCTCTGGATAATATGGATTAATGCATAGCGTTCGCAGATGTTTGTGCTTGTTAAAAAAAATTGAATGTACCTAATTTACATACTAAAAGAATGTACCTATGTCTGCTGGATGCATCAGGAAAGATGGGCCAAAATAGCGACCTAATGGGTATCACAGATCACCCGAGGCAGAAGCACGAAAAAAAAGTGATAGCGAGACGAGCAGCCTTACCACGAGTTTGACACTGACCTGCCTACGCTAGCGTGGGCATAGTTTACTTTCTATGCATCTCGCTCGTATGCACAATTGCACATTAGCTCGAGCTAGAGTAATTGGTGCAGTTGTTAGCGAATATGTCAGTGTCAAACTCGTGGTACGGCTACTGTAATCATTTTGTGGCGACTAGCGAGCATGCACAAAGCTATGAAGAGTGACGGAATACAAGGAAGGCCTTTGCCCAGCAGTGGGAAACAACATAGGTAGGCTATAAAAAAAACCGGCCAAGTGCGAGTCGGACTTGCGCACCGAGGGTACCGTACTTTTTAGTATTTGTTGTTATAGCGGCAACAGAAATACATCATCTGTGAAAATTTCAACTGTCTAGCTATCACGGTTCATGAGATACAGCCTGGTGACAAACAGACAGACGGACAGCGGAGTCTTAGTAATATTAGGGTCCCGTTTTTACCCTTTGGGTACGGAACCCTAAAAAAGTGTGTGCGTGTGATCTTTAAGCGCAATTGAAGTAAAACTTCTTTGACGATGACGTTTATTGCTATGTTGGCATTTCCACGTGTGTCCTATTGTGCTTGTGTCACTACTGAGCGTTACTTTTACATAAAAAAATCTGAGTTACCCTCTAGTTGCGCCTAAAGAAGTTTTACTTCAAAAATATTCTTCGTTATATTGTATACAGTCTTTGCACATATGACCTCATCTAAATGATGGAGCTCATGGATGATATGCAGTCAAGGGCATAAATATATATACATTCCTAAAGGTTTAAAAATATGTATACGCTCTTACACCTTAGACAATAAAGTCGTGTTCACATATTTTTGAGCCATTTGTCTGGATCGATATTCTTACCTTCGACTGTAAAAGTAAGCGTCTCGATCATATAGGCGCTTCTAATAAAATTGTAAATAATGAAAGCAAGACAAGGAGCCTTTGTATCTTTTAACATTAAACATTCACGGAAAAAAATATTTTTGCAATACTACCAGAATGTATAGTAAATGGGAATTTGTTCTTGTAACAAATTTTGCGTTCTAACATTTTTTTCTGTTTAGCCAACCATTTGATTTGAAGCGATTACAATTCGTTTGTAACGGGCAATGTTCAATTTGTTAATATAATAGTTAATAGTTGAGTTTACTATCTGTAGAGTTGTCACATATACTACGATAAAAATTGTAGGGTCTACCGAATTCTCGTTACAACAACCAGTTTTTTTTTTCGGTGTTCTTGAGTACCGAGTAAAGCCAAAATAACCTACATGGTAACTATCATCAATACTTTAAAGATAATTTCAAACCATTTCTTCCAATTGTTTTATTGTGATGTTTGTTCCGTATTGTAAAATAATGCATTTTGTATTACTGAAGAGATATTTATGGGACACGCACAAAAATACAATAACAAATAATTACTTTAATACCGTGGAGACACTTGGTTTTGGTCATAAATCGTTAACCAAACGCACAAACCTCAAAAGGAATAATGTTTTGTAATTTCCAAAAACACACTATTGTTTCTTTCAAACCGCTTGTTTGTACCACAAAGGACACAATGCATTTTGGGTCGAAAAATTGCACCCGCATAAGACCACAAAACCAGAAACTCAGTAGTTACCCTTTAATTTATTGTATATGTTTAATAACAATGTACAATCAAGGTTCTAAACAATTACTGGCTGCCCCCTGTGGCTTTCAGTCGCGATAGTAAAGGTGCGCCATTTTGAAACGTATTTGCAGTTATCGAAGCCGAATTCAGTTGAAAAACCTACTTTATGTCCAAGGAAGAGGGTAAAGCTACTGCTTTACCAAACGCATTAAATTTTACTAGCAACCACATTACGCTTGCAGATTTTTTTACGTGTTTGGTTCCAAAATGAATTTTAATCTTTTTAGCATAAGGTGTATGCTGTTTTAACGTATCGTAATGTATACTTGTTTATTTTTTACTGTAAAAGGATGATTACAGTACATTGTGGTGTAATTTCACGGATTCGGCGACACTGCGGGTACTACCGGGAACCAAGAAAGCATGCGCAAGTATGGAAGCGCGCTTTGTTGGAGTAATTCTCGTAGAATTGTTGGATTGTTGCTCGACAAATGGAAAGATATATTAAAAGTGTCACAGTTAATGCTATTGTACGCTATAGGAAATGTTCTGCAGGTAATTGGTATGAAGTTGCAGTAGATTTTAGTGATTTCCCGTTTTAGGTTGAACTATGCTAAAAAATCATACAATTTTACCAAAGTAAACTTCTAATCTATGCGTCACCTGCATTCAGGCAGAGAGCAATGAAACGCAACATATTGGGACACCCGTAGATGCTACCGTATTAGAAACACCGTGCGTTCCAAAACCGACATTTTGGGAGTGGTATGAAACTTGAAAGTCGCCAAGCTAAAGTGGGACTGGGCAGGATGGGTAGGGCACGTCTTCTGAACGCAACCGTAATGCCGGGTCAAACTAGCCACAGGCTGCTACCCAGACCCCAAAGGATTTATATTGAAGGCAATAGAAGATATATTGAAGATGGAGATGGCGGGTCGACCTAGATATGTTACTATACATCATATTGTGAAGAGTGGTGGAAGTGTGCAATTGCGTATTGGATAGAAACAAATAGCGACAAAGTGGGGAGGCGTTTTCCACCAGTAAGACACTCTTATACGCTGTTGTTACTACAATACCAACTAGCAACTAGTGTCATAATACCATCTTATTCACTCCTGGTTCACGCCAGTTGATATTCCGGTGACTATAAGGTGTAAGGTATGTGCACCGGATGGAACCCTCTAGAATACCTCGACGTGTCTTCTTTGGTGCAGTTGCGTAGGAACGTTGGAAGACCGATGCTGTGTCAAGCGAGAAATGTCAGCATTTGAAATCGACCACCGTGCCTGGGAAACCTTAGCTGAGGACCGTGATGGATGGTAAAAGCGTGTTGTGGAGGGGAGAAGGCTATGCGACCAAGCCTGGTTTAATGCGTTAGATAGCAGAAGGTGTGCAGAAAGCAAACCGGGACTGGAACCTCGGGTGGCATGAGCTTTCTCTGCCTAAAATGTGAGAGGTCGTGCCGCTCACGCATCGGGTCTACAGTCACCCAACCTGTTGTCTAAACAGCAATGAATAAATAGTCTGCAACAGACACAAAGGCCTGTGATGGTAAAGTATTCGGGTAATTTAGGAAATAGGGCAATCCCGAAAATCATTTAAAAACCACTCATATTCCGTTGTATTTAGTCCCTTTTCGCTTTTTCCTTTCATAATTACACGAATCTACCTCAATAAAAAAAGCCTTAGTTGGTTTTGGTATAAAATTTTCGACACAATCTGACTTAGGTACCTATCTTTTGATTGCGTTGACATTGAAATTTAAACTTTCCTCGCGGCGAAGACGTAATTTTCTTTATTGTTAACTGTAAAACTCGAAACTTTTTCACGGCTTTCCAAGTAAAACTTTGTGAAACCCAATTAGTTGATTTAAGAGTCACACGAACCCGCCGCCAAAAAACCGCTCCCATACAATCGAGTTAAGCTCTCGTTTTAAAACGACGCTTAAACTACATGAAACTGGGCATAAACATTTACGTAATATATATCTACGTCTGGCACTAATTTTCGTTGCCATATATTATTATAAATAAAAATTAAAAATCATTTATTTCGGACCACAGAAATCCATAACAGGAAATTATACAAGGAAAATAGATACAAAAATTCTACTATCTTATACATAAGGAGTGCCAAAAATACTTCATTATCTACAAATGAATATGTTTTGGTTGATTAATTTTCGCATATTCACCTTTATTACACTCGTTGATCATTATCTCATCTCTTTCTCTATCGGTGCGCGGGAGTTATCATCTTCACATTTTTCGCTTGCCTAGTCGCGACTTAATAAGAGCAACTGACGCAACTGTACAATTAGTATCTACAATGGAGTTATAAAATGACTGTCTACTATGGCTTTACGCCACACCTACCTAAACACTCATAGCACCGGCTTGATTAGAAGCCGAGCCGAACAGGATACATCCCCCGCTGCGCAGGCGACGTCCAGTCTGCCGCGCTGGAATGTTGTCCGGGGGAGGAGAGGGGGACGTGTGTGGGTGCCCGTGCCCATTCAACAGGTGTGGGATATGGGAGCTGATTCATTTGGTTTTGGGATGACGCATGTTGAGGGTGAAAAAATGTTAAGAGCGCTATTACATTTCGGCGTTGAGCGAGTTTAGGTATTTTACGCGCTGCGGCGGGCTGTGCGAGCTCAGTATGCCGATCCCTTCTACCACGTTTTCCCTCTCGCTCGCACTACAATGATGGATTAAATAATCTTGATCCTTCGTGAAGCATACTGAAAACAATTATAACGACACTAACTGTACTTAAATTTTAAAATCCTAATTATTGTTATTTGGTACGAAAATACTAAATCCAGTGCAAATGTACTTACTTTTGTATTATAAAAGAATTATTTTATACTAGAAAGAAATTATACTCGCTTGTTTACATGTTTCGTCATTACATTTGGTATAGGTACAGGGTAACCGTACCGCTTGGGTAGCGAAACTATTTTAGCTATATGTAGCAGTGTTGGCCGTAATTGTTAATTTTAATTAACCATTGATCAATTGCATTAACCATTAGTTCCGCCATTAACCAATTGCATTACGCACCAATTGCATTAAAGTTAATTCGAATTAAATTTTTGAGACGTTAATGGCCATTGAAGCTAAAGTTTTGTTTAGTGTTGTTTGACATATCAGTCAAATTTGACAGATTGACAGTTTTTGTCTTTTTTAGTGAAAATGAACATGGTTTGTTTGCTAAATTATATCCCAAAAAGATAATTTTCACTGAAAATGACAAAAACTGTCAATCTGTCAAACTTGACTGATATGTCAAACAACACTAAACTATGTCACTTAGTACCAAACTTTAACAAAACGTTAATTTTCACAAAAAATTACAAAAACTGCCAAACTGACAATTTTGACAGTTTTGACAGATGTGTCAAACTACATTTTCCATCCCATGACTAATGATGAAGGTCCTATCAAAATCGGACAAGCCGTTTCGTTTTGGGATCCAAAACTGTCAAAATGTCACAAACTGTCAATTTTGACAGATAGTATAAATCTACACTTAACAATGTCACTGGGTGCTAAATTCTATCCCAAAAAGATAATTTTCACTGAAAATGACAAAAACTGTCAATCTGTCAAATTTGACTGATATGTCAAACAACACTAAACTATGTCACTTAGTACCAAACTTTAACAAAACATGTTAATTTTCACTAAAAATTACAAAACCTGTCAATTTTGACAGTTTTGACAGATGTGTCAAACTACATTTTCCATCCCATAACTAATGTTGAAGGTCCTATCAAAATCGGACAAACCGTTTCGATTTGGGATCCAAAAATGTCAAACTGTCACAAAATGTCAATTGTGACAGATTGTATAAATCTACACTTGACAATGTGACTTGGTGCTAAATTATATCCCAAAAAGATAGTTTTCACTGAAAATGACAAAAACTGTCAATCTGTCAAATTTGATTGATATGTCAAACAACACTAAACTGTCACTTAGTACCAAACTTTAACAAAACATGTTAATTTTCACTAAAAATGACAAAAACTGTCAAACTGTAAATTTTGACAGTTTTGACAGATGTGTCAAACTACATTTTCCATCCCATGACTAATATTGAAGGTCCTATCAAAATCGGACAAACCGTTTCGATTTGGGATCCAAAAATGTCAAAATGTCGCAAAATGACAATTTTGACATTGTATAAATTTACACTTAACAATGTCACTTGGTGCTAAATATATCCCAAAAAGATAATTTTCACTGAAAATGACAAAAACTGTCAATCTGTCAAATTTGATTGATATGTCAAACAACACTAAACTATGTCACTTAGTACCAAACTTTAACAAAACATGTTATTTTTCACTAAAAATGACAAAAACTGTCAAACTGTCAATTTTGACAGTTTTGACAGATGTGTCAAACTACATTTTCCATCCCATGACTAATGTTGAAGGTCCTATCAAAATTGGACAAGCCGTTTCGATCTGGGATCCAAAACTGTCAAAAATGTCAATTTTGACAGATAGTATAAATCTACACTTAACAATGTTACTTGGTGCTAAATTCTATCCCAAAAAGATAATTTTCCCTGAAAATGACAAAAACTGTCAATCTGTCAAATTTGACTGATATGTCAACCAAACCTTACTTCCACTAGGTACTGCCAGGGTTCAGCATCAGCTCTATCATGGGTACTGCTCTCCTAAGTGCTCATCAAGACGAGTCGGATGACTAAAACAGCGTGTGCCTATGTTGCACCAAACCTTAGATCCACTAGGTACTGCCAGGGTTCAGCATCAGCTCTATCATGGGTACTGCTCTCCTAAGTGCTCATCAAGACGAGTCGGATGACTAAAACAGCGTGTGCCTATGTTGCACCAATCCTAAGTTCCACTAGGTACTGCCACGGTTCAGCATCAGCTCTATCATGAGTACTGCTCTCCCAAGTTGCTCATCAAGACGAGTCGAATGATCAAAACAGTGTGCGCCTATGTTGCACCAAACCTAAGTTCCAGTAGGTACTGCCAGGGTTCATAAGGAGGATGAGTAATACATACTCAAAACTTATACATGTTCAGTCTTAGTTATATCGGAGCATCGTTTATAATGGCGTAAACGCCATCGACAATAAGGTCCCTTTTTATAGGAAATACCACATTTTATTCTGTTTTTAGTATTTGTTGTTATAGCGGCAACAGAAATACATCTGTGAAACTTTCAACTGTCTAGCTATCACGGTTCATGAGATACAGCCTGGTGACAGACGGACAGACAGACAGACAGACAGCGGAGTCCTAGTAATAGGGTCCCGTTTTTACCCTTTGGGTACGGAACCCTAAAAACAGAATAAAATAGATATTTAAGTGGTGCACCCATACAACAAACGTGATTTATTTACCGTTTTGTGCATAGTACGGAACCCTTTGTGCGCGAGTCCGACTCGCACTTGGCTGTTTTTTTTATTTTATTTACTACTTATAAAATGTCAGGTAATTTCAAATATTTTTATTGATGTTCGGAAGTTTGTTATGTTACTATACTATATTATAATACTATAACAACAAATACAGTACTCGGATCAAAGTTTCTCAGTCGCAGTTTACACGCACACAGTTTAGCGTTTTACACGGCGCCTGCCGCACACAACGAAAAAAAAACCTCGTTGTCGCCGTCGACAACGTGCGGAGCCGACCGACACAGGTCCGACCTCTTCAAGCTCTGCCGCGGTACTGAGATCGCCAACGCGCGTCATCGGCAATACAGAGTAGTTTTCAAAAAATTGCCAAAAAATCAAAGTAGAATTTGATAAACACAAATGTATACCAACAGTATAAGCAAACGTTGTAGATTGCTCGTGTATAAAAATGACTTCGGTACTAAGTAGATTTTCGTAGGAATTTACACTTGTTTCGAAGAGAAAATTCAATTCGTTTAACATTGATTTTCTCTTTCTTAAAAGCATGTAGGAAGAATATCGTTCGATATTCCTAAAGTACAGGATATTAGTAATACAAAATATCCAATTATTATTTGCAGTAAACTACTCAAAATTTACAAATAAGAGCTCACAATTCAGTGCTTCACGCGGTTTTTCGTAAACGACCATCAGAAAAAAAATCATTACTAATTTAATTAGTCCTTTTTCTAAAATGTACAACGATATTCCTAAAGATAAGAAGACGCTCTTACTGGAACAAGTACTCTTTATTTCTAATAATGAGCGTAAAATCTTAAATCTTGTCGGGAATATCATCAATTTTACATTATTTCGACTTTTCTTGTAAGAACGCTCTTAAGTATATGCTTAGGATGAAATGTAGTTCGGCGATTTAATATTTTTCATTTCTCATGCTCTCAAAGACGGTCATTGTTGTTCTAGAAGGTGTGCAGAAAATGATACGTGCACTAGAGCTTTTTACGTTTGAAGTACGATTTTTTAAAACCTTTTTACGATAAGCAAATGAAATTTGAGTTTAAATGGATTTGTTATACAATTTCCATTCTGATATTTGAATCCATTCCATAAATAACGATACTCTGCCTAAATTGTTAACTGAAAGTACCCTTAAGAAATACTATAAAAAATTATACTTGGTCATGTTTAAAAAAACACCTGCATTTTACTTTCCTCGTATTTGAAATGAAAAGTAGAGTGTTTAACTCGGGTGAAAGGCATCCCTTCATCCCTCATCCCTCGTCCCTTAGTTAACAATCTACTATTAAAAACTGAGTTGTCGATATTTATCCTAGCTGGACTGAGGAGCGATTTATACACTTTATAATTAGGTGCCTACTTTATAAATCTTATAAAATAAGTAATACGTAGAAAACAGGTGTCCTCGGCCTTTTATATACATAACCAAGTACCCGAGTTAAAACTGAGCACTGATAAATTTGCATTGCATAATAAAAAGTATTACAATGTAAATAAGTATTTATTTGAAGAAACGTGACATATGCAAAGAATATTTAAAAAGTAAACAACCTTGTATGTGTATGGCTTTATTCTAAAGAACCGTGAGAAGTGGAAATATCACCGCCTTTCCTTAAAACTTGACACATTTTATTTTCCTAAACGAATTATTGACTCTGGAGTTATGTATTCGAATTTTGTACTATACCCTATTACATAGACGATCAGTGTCATTCAACGGCTTGGATAGCTCACTGTTTACTCCTTTCTTTACAACAATGAAGGTACTGTAACTCTACAATTACATACAGACTTAAAGCTTTTTTCTACTAAGAATTATACTTCCTAAGCAACAGAATAGCCCGTGATCATCTACGCATGCGTAAAGTCAAATAATAACATTATTATTACAGATATCACAACATATTACTTACCTCTGAATAAATCTAAATCACTCAAAATCAAACCTTAATTTCTAAGCTTTAAGAATCACTAAAGTTTTTTATGATTGATTCTGTTATCTTGTTAGGTGTATCAGAGTACATTTTTAAGCGTCTTTGTTGGTTGATCGCAGTCCAGAATACCACAATGCGTACTATAACTATTCACCTATTCAGTGACACCTTACCGGCGATGGCTAAGCCTCCGACATGGCTTGACTCACCAAAAGAAGTATTAAAAGCATATCGACGTCAGAAAAGACTGTAAACTTTTTTTTCTTATTAGCCTACTTTGGTGTCCTACTGCTGGGCAAAGGCCTCCTCTCGTTTTCTCCACTCGACCCTGTCATCGGCATTTTCCCACCATTTGGGGTAGAATGCGTCCAAGTCGCCCGCCATCTCCTTTTCGGTCTGCCTGAACCCCGGCCTGCACCGTCTATGGTGTAAGATTTTAACGTCAGTAGAGTAAAGACTTTATGAATGCAGTAGTACAGTATTTTGTTATTTTATGTTTTTTTAGAAGGCATCCGAGTAGGCGAATCACCTGATGTCAGTGATGGTAAATAATCACCATCACCCAATCACCATCACCCAGGCGAATCACCTGATGTCAGTGATGGTAAATAATCACCATCACCCAATCACTGTCACCCAGGGGAATCACCTGATGTCAGTGATGGTAAATAATCACCATCACCCAATCACCATCACCCAGGCGAATCACCTGATGGTAGTGATGGTAAGTAATGACCATCACATGGTTCTTAAATTTCATCGTGTTCGAATTTAGTATGGGCAATAGGTTCATCAGTTCTTAACCAAACACTTAGTCAGCATCCCGCATGTACGCCAGGGTTGTCGCTTCATTCCAGTAATGCATATTGCATGTGTAAAGTTCGGCGCACGCCGTTGCATATTCATGCCAGCCCTGACTAAGCTCGCAGGCATTAGATTAGAATTATATTAATGCTATCACAAAAGGGCGTTGTATTTATACTCGTTAGAAATGCTAGGTTATAATTTACTGGTATTTGTATACATTTCTCGTGGAATTTCATCAGTGTTGTTTTCTCAATTCCTGCATATTTATTTCTTTTTCTGTTTGGATTAAGAGCAATATTTGTGCAGGGCAGCAGCACAGTGAGCATTCTGGATCTGGACTTGTATCTTGCCCTCTCTCTGGTTGGTATCCGTGACGATGCATCCGAGATACTTGAACCTCTCTACGTCTTTGTATGAGGTATCTCCCACTGGACAGAAACGGCTTTGGACAGAGTAGCATGGCGGTCTTTGGTGTCGGAGGCCAAGATCCACTTCGGGTCGTCGCGCCACAGCAGTAAGTAAGTAAGTTGTTGAGATATTGGAGAATGTCGATATCAAAGATCGTATTCACTTTTATTTTACTAATTTACGAGTATGGTACCTACGCTGTTGTTGCAGGTGTTGGTAATGTATATTTCATTAAGGTCAGATGGGGTAAGATAAATACTGGGACAAAACGATTACTTGTTCGGAATCGTCATTCCGTTCTTGTAACCCAAGACAAAATGAATGTGCAATATTTGTTTACATACACCTTTATTCCCTCAATACTATCCAAATTTTAAATACCCACCACAATACGATTTAACAAGTACCCGAAATAAAATATCAATTCTCCCTTACCACCATTACTCGAGCTCGTGTTCTGGTCTCCGCATTAGACACCCGCGACTTTTTCTAAAATGGCTGCAGTTTTGCCTTAGAATAAAAAGGTTACATATCCGTAATCAAATCTTAACGGTTAACACCTTTTTATGGTAGGAAGGAAGTCAAGGTTTTCGTATAATCGGAAGGTTCGTGTCAATTGGAAATATGGGTCGCCTCTAGGGTGAGGGGCCTGTTTGATAAAACTGTGCTATTTCTTTTTATCTTTATTTTTTTAAGTTTAAAAAACATCATTTGGACAAAAGCGAACTTATCCCTTTCAGGGATCTCTTCCAGTTAACCTTTGAGCAATTGAGGGAGAATTCGAGAACGGTAGCCATCAAAGCTAATTTTATAATTTGTATTTTAAGGTTGTTTTCTCCGCTATTTGTGACGTTTTCAACCGAAAGGTACCATATTGTCACTTGCCGTTAGGGTTGATTTCAAATTGAAGCTATATGGAAATAGCGCCTTATTGACAACCGACAATAAGTACCCTTTTGGATGAAAATGGCACATTTATTTTTTTATCTTATTCTATGGCCATTCTGATCAATGATACTCATCCTTCTTAAATTGTCTTTTAGTTTCAATATTTACGTACCTACCTAACATTAAAATGAAATTAATATTTACGTGTATAATACCCCAAAGGAATACCAATAATTACCAATTTACCATTGTTGTTGAATTTTTGAGTGAGCTGATGAGAATAAAAATCGAAACACGAGAAGACTTGATTTCTGTATTATCAGGAACTACGAAGGAAGTTTTTTTTACCCTCCATATATCGTCCACCATAAAATATCACCGTAGTTTACAAGTTCGTTTTCACATGTTTTAATCTTAGAACGACACAAAGCAAACCTCGGAAGTGGATTTTTGATAGAATCAACAACAGCCTCAGACTATTCACGAAACATTGAACTTGCAAAGCATCCCGTCTCTAGCATAATGTGATCCTTAAGCGAGGTTTAGACTAGCAAGAACTAATGCAATTTTCATTACATTGCGGTATCTGATAAACATTTTGAATGCAGTACCTTATTAGTCAGCAATGTAACGTGAATTGCATGCAAGTTCTTGCTGTCTAAACGTAGCTTTAAGTTTGTAAAGAAGTATATGCAAGAAGATCGCGCTATAAACCGAGCATATTTGGGTCGACCGACTGGTACTCGTCATGTAGGTCATCCTAAGTATCGGTAGATGAATGGAGGTAGATCTTCGTGAGTCAGTGAAAGCTGGCGTGAATCCGCGCACTGGTCAAGATTCATTTTGGGACATCGCGCCAACCAAGTATGTTACATGTATTAAGTAATATGCGATTAGAGCTCTTTATCCTAGTTCTGGTGAGAATTGTATTTCTCTTCGTGAATACCAATTCGACCCTCAGAAGTGTCGGCGTAATGCCCCTCGAGCTGGCCGCGATTCAATACGCAAATTCACTCCCAAAGTTCCCTTGAAGGAGAACTTATAAATTGTTATTCTTTGAAGGGTCAGAATGGGATTCGTGATTTTTTCCACACAAAATTACCATATTTTGTCGGAAATTGTACGAACGCTATAAGATTTACACTTTCACAAACTTTAGCGTCGGTAACGCATAATGTCCACAAATTTCATGGATATAATTACATTGTTATATTTTATTTATTGCCTCTGCAATTGTTGGTAACAATATAAATTTCACTAGAAAGCATTCCCAGTGCACTAAATCAAGCGCTAAACAGGTTTCGTGCATTAGCTATTGTAATGTCGTTGTCTCAACCTTTAACGGGATATAAACTTTATAACAACAAAGGCACTTGACTCAAAATCTTCACAAACCGCACGCAGGACTAGTCCAACCATTTTTTCTATACCTCTCACTATTAAAACTCCCTTTACTTTCTAGAGCTCAATTAATATTAGACAGCAGGGTAATACTTCTTATAAAGGTGAATTTATAACGTTGAAATTGTTATCACGTAGGCCGAGACGTCGTTACAAACAATAAAAGTAATTTTTACGACTGGAAACCCTTTGCGTTAATAAATTAAAAAGTTAGGTAGGGCGGCGAGACAATGCCACTTCACCCTGTAACCCGGAGATCTAAGTTTTGGCGCCCTTGGCTAATAGAAAAATCATGCAGGGTTGCTACAGGATCTTTTAAATTAGTATTGTATTTTTGCTAGAAATGCTGTCTTGTTAGGTATTTGGATGAATAGTTTAAGTACACATTTATCTAATTAAATATGGGACAATAGCCCCTAACTAAGCTCAATAAGGCTTATCCTGTGGACAATACATAAAAGTTAACGACTCGGTGCTTATTACTGGTATTTGGTATATATACTGTTTTATGGTATGGTATATCAAACAAAAGAAAAACGGCATATATAAAAAATACAAATACCAAATATATATGCTGTATGTTTCAAGTACTGAAAAATTGTATTCCCTTAACTTTGCGATGTTTACAGGTTAGACGCGAACGAGTTATGTATACTGCACAATAATTGACCCTGTACAATAATTGGTTACAGAGACCTCATTTAGAGGATCTTATGGCAGTAGCTATCACATTTTATTAGCAATGATTTGATTAAAAGTTATAAAAATTCTAAAGGTTAAAATTTTGAACCTGCGTTCCGGTTTCCCCCTAGATAACGCTTAACTCAAAGCTGAGTTTCGTGTAAAAGAATCTATAATTTGTAATAACTTGATATTTTCCTCCACACAATTTTGTGTAGGTAGTCTTAACTGGATATTTTTTAAGTAAACGTAATGTTTTCGTCAACGTTAATCATAATATGAACTTACGTAATTGTAAAAGAGATAAGCCAACAGATACATCTAGAGGGCAATTCCAAGCTTTAGTAACACAGAAACATTACTCAACAACAACATACATATAATAGATATTTATTAACATGTCACACATTCCACATATAGATTTTAACCATTATAAATAAATAAAAGAATTTTATTTCGGACATAAATCCATAATAATAAATTATATAGATTATAATAGATTAGGTCTGTTTTTATAATAAAACAAAACAATAAATAAATATTATAGGACATTCTTACACAGATTGACTAAGTCCCACAGTAAGTCCAAGGAGGCTTGTGTGGCGGGTACTCAGACAACGATATATATATAATATATAAACAATACACCTGTCTGCAATCAATACCTATCCATTCTATAAAACTTGCTCACATTTCACATTAAACTACGTAAACATAAACAAACTATGCACGTCGTACAATCAAATCCTAATTCTTTAGATAAGTACGTTAAACGAATAAAATCTTCATAAAACCCAACCCTGAGGGGTCGCTGCACGCTGATTGGGTGCGTACACACTACACATTGTTGAGTACCCCAAATTAATTTTTAAGAACAAAATCCATTAGCAGATGAAGCTTTTTCTACCCATTGTTTAGGGTTGTCACATAATTTACGCGCGAAACTCGATTGAAGTCGTTTTTAAACGAAAGGGCGTCGAATGCGTGTTTAATACCGAGAATATTATTCTTCCCATGTTTATTTTATGATCGTTCTTTTGTTGACAATAAGGTTTAAATTTGCTTGTTTCTCTGTATGTAACTGCATGTGTATCTTGGTTTTTTGTGTTTTCTTGTCAAGTCTATGATTTATGTCATACAATTGTCTATAGTATAGTGCGTGTAAAGAGTATTCATGCATCGTTCCAGTTTTTGTACTTTTCATGCGCAGGATTATATTTAATTTGGCATTGTTATGATGGTGGCATTTATGGGCTTGGATTTATTGAGAAAAGGGTTCGTTTAGTACTAATTTATTACATATTTTTAATAAATATGGCTTGGTGGTAATAAAAATTGATCTGAAATTTGTTTTTGTTACCCTTTGTTAAGCGAACTAAAATGGCTAATGAAATAGTGCGGGTAGAAAACCGAATAGAAAACCATTTTTGTTAGGATTATGTGCAAATTAAAATGAATTTATTTTGAAACTATTTTGTACGGGTTTACACCAAGTGGGGGTTCTCCTATAATTCCCTGCAGTTCGTACGCAAACTGTATTATATATACTTGGTCAAGCAAATCTTGTCAGTAGAAAAAGGCGGCAAATTTGAAAAATCGTGGGTTAGCAACATTACGTTTGAATTGTTCGAAAATCGCGTGTCATTTATATCTTATCTGTGGAGCTGTTTTGTTCACATTTCATCGTTGTTCGATGTACATTGCTGCTTTTTGTTCGTTTCCTAGGGATACCATACTTTAGTTTGCTTTACATTGCTACTGACATATCCAGCTTGACAGACTATACCTACCAATAAAAACTTTTTGTCACGAATTTCATTTCTGATACAAGCTTTTATCACTGTTTCTGCTTTTTTCGTCAAACAACTTATACTTATCGAGACAATTCTAACAAACCCCAAGACAAGGGTGCGTTGTTTTATTACAGTTCCTATGGCCAGCTCCTTTGTCCATTTTAGATCAGCTCGATGGGAGACCAACTTACATTATGATTGTGAAGTTTTAGCTCAATCGAATAATAGGAAGTGGGTTCAATTTGGCTTGCAAGAGTTGCAAGTTTTGCCGAACAATTGTCCAGGTCGTAGGTCGTAACTTGTAATACCTTCATATATATGTGTTCTGCGAACATACATACATTGCAAGTTAAATACTTACTTACTTGACTGGCGCGATGACCCAAAATGAGTCTTGGCCTTCAACACAAGAGCACGCCACTTTGCTCGCTCCAGAACGATATCACGCCAGCTTTCGCCAACGCCGAGCTCACGAAAATCCGCCTCCACTCCATCTGCCCAGCGATATCTAGGACCCAAGTAGGCCCTTTTGGCTGCCCGATCTTCACCTATCTAATCCAATCTATTAGCTGTTCTATTTCGGTATTCTTTCGGATCCTCCAACTGCCATCGTCTCTTTTGACGGGTCCCAGAATCTTCCTTAACACCTTACGTTCTGTGACTAAAAGGCTCTTTCTCCTCCTTGAGTGTTGTTAGTTTCCAAGCCTCACACCCATACATCAGAATAGGGCGGATCACGGTCTTGTAGATCCGTAGCTTAGTGCGTCTACTAAGAAGCTTGGACACCAACACCTTATGGAGCGCAGCACTGCAGCGTAAGGTAATTGATTTCTTCCTCCCTTAGTATTTAAACTTGAACACTCCCTTGTAAGTGTTTTCACCCTTAAGTAGGTTCTGTCTTTGGGCGCGACTGTCCCTGTACCGCTTCATGTGGAAGTATTCCGATTTATCATGGTTGATTCTAAGACCCACTTTTGCTGTTTCCGATATTTCTACCTCTTCACGGTTTTCCCCTAGCAAGACTAGATCATCGGCGTACCCTATCAGTCTATGCCTTCCATTCAGTTCGACTCCAGTCTCAAGCGTAAATAGTTTTCGAACATGTTCAAGAACCAAATTGATAAGCATAGGGGACAGGGCATAAATTAATCAGACCCATAAATATATGAAATGTACAGACCGGTACTCACCGTGAAATCAGCCGTTAACTTGTTGCCAACTCTTACGCGCATTTACCTTTTACCAGTGGCTACTTGGATCATATCTACAAGTTTCTTGGGAATATGGAACTTTCTCAAAATGGAACGCCGAACAGGGCGCCTCGCTCAATGCTATCGTATGCTTTTGTGAAATCCACAAATAACGAATGGATACTCTGAGCGTACTACCATTTTTTCTGCATGATTTGTTTGAGGAGAAAGATCTGGTCGATTGTGCTACGATTCTTGCGGAACCCACACTGAAAATCGCTTAGGATTCTTTCCGCGTGCGGTTCTAGCCTTTTTAATAGCACATACGACAACACCTTGTACGCCGTAGGAAGCAGAGCAATTCCTCGGTGATTCGAGCATTTCTTTCTACAGCCTTTTTTGTGCACGGGGCAGATGACACCTGTATTTGGAGAATTAGCTTATAAAGCTTGGACTGGGCAGCCCCGACGCCATACTCCTCTGCCTCGGAAGGCAACGCATCAATGCCTAGAGCTTTGCTTTGTATTCTCATGATAGCGCTGTGGACCTCTTCGTTCTACATGCTGGTCATTTTCGTCTGTTGTTAGCGAGGCTTGCGAGCTAAATAAAAACTTATGAACATCTATGAAGTAAATACATACCTTTTTATGTCATAGTTAGGTACGTGAACAGTTAACCTTTCTAATATAACAAGCGCTGGTCAGCATTTGTTCATCACAAAGCAATTGTATTTAATTAAATGTATTTTATAAGGCGCCATTAATTGTTCTAATGGTGACCTACAGGTAGAATAAAAGAATTTCTCCGAATAAGTAAAACTTTCTACAATAAGAAGTCAAAACCGGGTTAATCAAAGTTACATAACTCTTAAACTTCTTATTTCTTTTGTTTCTTAAAAGTAAAAAAATGTTACATTATTTTTTTTTGTGCAAAAAATATTTTCATGTAAGTATTACATCAGGCATTGTGGCGTAACCTAACATCAACACCTTTAGGTTTATTGTATTCAAAAGGTTACCGACATTTTGTAACTTAGAGAAAATTCATGTCGTAATTACGTTAAATATTCTGGTCATTTTTTTAGCTTCACTAAAAGTTAGGTTTTTGTATTAGGTTAGGTACTACCTATATTGTTTGATAAATAATATGATATTGTGAGAAAGAAAGTTTATAATTTTTATACAATATAAACTGAAATAGATGTCATATACTATTTCAGCTAATATTTTATATCAATATAATTTTAGTTTATATTATGCAATAATTGGGTCAAAATTCTTTTCGTTGTCTTGTTTCTGACCACTCTGTCACGCTTCTATTTTTGTCTTTTATCAAATAAATAAAAAAAGTTGGGTGCTATTGCATGTCTTTCTAGCTGTAGGTAGATTTATTATTCTCCTGAATCTCTTGAAAAAAATTCAAAACTAAATTTCACCCCATACAAAAAGCACCACTCCGTCACGTTTTTTGGAGACAAAAAACAAGAATGAAAATAATTTTGACCCAATTAACAAAGTTAAAACTTTAAAGCGTACATGACATGACGAACTACAAATTAAATACGCTGAAACATGGCCTACACTTAAATTCGCTGTATTTTTTTACAATGGTATCTGAAGCTACATAAACTAATTACAGACCTAGATATACCTAATCCCATTTTAAGTACAAAGTTTCAGAGCAATCTAGCTAGTATGAAGAACCGAGCTTACCGGGGACTCTTAACAGTCTTAACTTGTAAAATATTGGAAACCCGGTTATAAAAGTAGCAACTTGAAGTAAATTGACGGATGCAATAATAGTAATGATTCTACAAAATACCTAAATAGTAGTTCTTACTAAGGAAATACCAACGAATGTAACATAAATATCACCTTCATTAATCATCATTTATACTCCATACAATCAAATTACACACATTTTGACAGCTTTAAAAACTTCGTTCATGGCAAAATACTACTATTTAGACAACTACCAAGTAATTTATATTATGAATACTCAATTTAAAGTTGAAAGTGACTCTAAAGACTTTAAAGAGTTTAAAGTTTACTGGCGTTTGATCACAATCAACCATTTTATTTACCGGTAGGAAAGTATAAAAAACGTACATGCGAAATACCAAGTAACACGGTGCATGGATTGATTACAAAACACTGGGTGGAAATTATTACTGGCCAAAGTGATGATTTTTACCTAGCGTCGCTAATAATAATGCGTAATTTGTATAATAAATAATTAGGTAATTAATGTAAATAATTATATAATAATCATGTTTGTAGCGTAGTAATTGTGTATTAATGTATTTTTATCAGTTGTTTTTTTTTTCAATTTTTTTAATGATATATGAGGCAAACGAGTATGTATCACCTGTTGTTAAGCGATTACCGACGCCCATGGACACCCGCAACACCAGAGGGCTTGCAAGTGCATTGGGGAGTACACTTTTTTCTTGAAGGTTTGGAGGTCGTATCGGTCCGGAAATACCGCAGGCGACAGTTCATTCCACAGTTTAGCTGTGCGAGGCAGGAAGTTTCTGGAGAAACGCACAGTTGAGGATTGCCAACAATGCCAACCATTCCATCATAATGTGATGTCATATGGGTTTTAAGACCTGAAATAAATGATTTGCCACTTTATCGCATTGGAAAGAGATAGGTTTGTATATCTCTATCTAGCTAACGTTTTAAAACGAAAAAGTTCTAACGGTCAGCGCCTGACGCCAACTATTTACATATATGCATCGCATGGACAACTTTGTCAGATATTGAGATATGCCAATTTACAATGTGTACTGACAATTGAACATTTATAGTTTATAAAAACATCAAATGAGCGAAGTTTTGGAATAGACACGTGACACGTCAATAGTAAAGTACGTCATTTAGAAGCGCGAGCGCATTGATATAACAAGCTTAAACTTTACCGTCTAGAAAATAGGAATTATTTCTTATCGCCTTGGAATTAAAGTTCCAAATTGATCAGCATTGTTATATCAGTGTAATTTTAATTTTGGTCAACTTTTACCATCTGATTTATGATGTGGTCCGGACACCCAGCCAACAAAACCGGCTATCAATAGTCCGAGAAGCAGAAATGAATGCTATTACAATACACGCTGTAATTGTTTAGACAAAAGCTCGCTCTGGCAACCCTAGCAGCATAAAACACTGATCACACCCATCGGAATTTGAACCCTATGTCTGCGGAAAAGAGTTTAATTTCTAACGGTTGAAAAATTATGTTAGGTCAGGGTTGTCACTTTTGACGCCGTATCTTTTACTATCAAAGCTCTCGCCCGATGGTTCTAACGTTAATTTTTATGACATCTAAACAACAAAAGAGGCCATTATGGGAGAAAAGACATTCCGTAGTTTCTACTTGTCCATTATGGCGTTGTTTTAGGCCCGTAAAATGCTTTGTGGCGTGGTCACGCTTGTCTGCAGCGTTAAGATTCGTAATAAAATGGCATTTACATTTGCAATGATGAAAGGTGTGTCTAGATATGTGATTATGGACTTATATTCAGCAATTATTAATTTAAAATAATTTAAGTATCCTTGCTTATTTCAATTTTGCAAAGTGCAAGCAAATTTTACGATTTAACTAACATTTATAAATAAATTCTATTAAGTGCATTAATTAACCTCCTAACCTAGTCCTATTAACCTAGTCCTATCATAGAAATCTGAATAAATAAATTGTATTATTATTAAACATTAATAATAATACTTTCTTGTAAATCACATAAAGATAGGTTAGATAGGTACTTTCTTCTGAATCATTGGGACCACAAGGCTTTTCTATTTCTATACTTACTTTTATTAAAAATATCTATAATCTAAGTATACAGTTTTAGAGTATGTGCCTAAATGCAGATAAAAATAAATAAGATAATGAAGAGTAAATTTTATTTACTCACTTTTATTTTTTATTTTTATTCGCGGGTCACTTCTGGATGAGATTAGCTCGGACCGGGACAAGTGGCGTACTGGAAGAGAGGCCTATGCTCAGCAGTGGGCGATAAAGGGCTGATATGATGATGCTGATGATGAAATTTTATTTTAGAGTAAAAAAATAAATTTTAATTATTAAATTGCATCAAGAAAAAAGAACGTTACTAAAATTAGTAGAAAGAACATGACATTAATGACAAAATATTAGAAATGTCGCCTCTACATATAACTTCCATCGACACCATGAGGTGAGTTTATATTTTGTAGACATTTCTCAATGTTTGAGACTATTGTCTTCATAGAAAACGTCTTTTCTCAGTACTGTATAATGTTGTCACCATACCACCGCCAAGATAGCAAAACAGTCCAAACGACAATGAGACTTAACGTCTAAATTATAAAGTTCAAAGCTAATTGGTGGTAGCAACACGTCATACTGTGCAAAAACCGCACCAGCGGTAAAACAACGGTTTCAATAATCAGAAACACCAAAAACAACAAAGAAAATAATGGCCAGTTTGGAAAATTTCACGCCCTTGACCATAGTTAAAAAAATAAAAGGCGCTCGAATCATTAGTAAGCCGTTACGAACAATAAAAGAAACAATGAATTGTATTTAAGCAGAATTGGTAAGTTGACGTTTTGTGAGTTTCATAAAAGCGTTATTATTACAGTATGGTTACAGTTAGTGTTGTAAATGTTGTATTGTTTAATTATTTATGGTATGATTTTACCAGAAACTTATGCAATCTCTTGTGGACTAGGATGTTAAATACTGCGAAAGAAGTGGGGCTTTTATTTTATATATGTATGTATTTTAATGAGAGATCGATGACAGCCAAGTTGGGTTTGAGTTTTCTTACCTACACGTCTTTTAAAAAACCGGCCAAGTGCGAGACGGACTCGCGTTCCAAGGGATCCGTATATTACACAATTTAAACAATGTATTTTTCCCCTCACTAGCTCAGAAAGTTGTCTTTTAACCTTCAAAACAAGCGGGGAAAAACGCGTTTTATCCACTAGTGGGGAAAGTAATTTGACCTTGGATGGAGCGTGTTTAAGTAGCTTGACAGATAACAAAACGTAAAACGCTCATGATAATGGTTTGTTCAATATTAATTATCATTAAATAAATGGTTTGAGAATCTAATAAAAAATATCAAATTTAGCTTTATTTAATGATATTAAGTCATAAACCTTAAAATTCCATAAGAAACGTTTGTTTTTTTATAATGATGTTAAATATAATTCTGAACGCACAAGTTGAGTCGATGCAATCTCAAAATGCATCGTTGACATTTCATACGTCAGAAATGTCAACATTGTCAACAAATTTTTTACTTAAAAACTTTTCTCACCGACCCCGTAAAAATACACAACTTCCAGAGTTTTCTGTTATAATATCGTAAAAAAATGAGTGATTCCAGTGATGAAGATGATCTAACGCCTGTGGATGTTGCACTTTCCTCGCTATAGTGAGGGGAAAAGTTTTGTGTTAGACACGGGTGCAAATGTATTTTACTTCTCGTGTGTTGAAAGCACACGCTACGCTCAGGATTCTATTTTAGAACCACTCGCTTCGCTCCTGGTTCAACTATAGAATCCTTTCGCTTGCTCGTGTTTAAATTCTACACTCGCGGGTAAAATACAACTTTGCACCCTTGTATAACAAATAACTATTTTATGTGAAACGTGAGTGAAACGTCTTTAAAAAATCCGTAGGGGTCAGATCAAAAACTAAGTAACTAGTAGCTCTGTGAGCTGTAGACCTCGCGAGCATAGCTAAAGATAAGATGGATGTGTAGAGCTGTCCTGCCGACTAACCACCAAAAGATCTCTTGTTTGAAAAAAAATCAGATAATAGCTGAGATACCCACATGGTTCAAACCCATGGTGCAAATTTTTTTTTAATAAATTTAACATTCTTTTTTAAGTTAAGTGTATGTACAAGATATATACAGTGGTACTACGTAAACGAAATTAATAACTAGCTTAAATCTAAAATAGGCCCTTGAGGCATTGTACCAAGGATGCTGGCGGCATTTCCCCGCTGTATCGCAATGCTGATACGTTGTGCGAGAAAGCCGCCAGCTCTTCGGTCACCAGTTACGTCAACCAGACGCTTCGCGATTTCTGCAAACAACTTATGCGCGCTGGGACCCCATGGACCTAGAGTTTCAACTCCAAATGGAACGAAATGATACTCTCTACCGAGGCTCTTATATTTATTACGTTTTAAAATTTCGGCGCTTTCCGCCGCTCCGCCCGCTTTTACATTAGTCCGTTGGAGGTGGGACGGTGCCAGTGTGTCTACGCAGGTAGCATCCCACACCAACATCCGTCCCAAGCTCCAAGGAACCAAGGACATCCCATCGGGCCTCTTGCCATCATCTCTGATAATGCCAGTCGGCTCAAGAAGAGCGGGTACATTGATGGTGGCAAGAGACCGACGGATTATGTCATTAAGCGACGCATGTCTTGAAAAACGGCCGGCACTTTTTTGACAAGATAATCCATGGTGTCCCAGTCGGTCCACGTCCGTGCCACAAGAGCATATGTGTGGCGTACACACCGAAACCCCGAGTCGCAAACCAGTCGCCAGTCTAAGGGAGGCCGGATCCAAGAAAGTACCAGTATTAGGCGAAGGATGGGCATGTAGCCAGTAACCCGCTTCCCGGGCTCCGACCGCCAAAAGCCTCGCGCGGTCTGGACCTGTACAGTTGTTTAGGAGAATATTGTAAGTTAAATCACAGTAAACATTATCCCAACTCCTTTGTGAATTTGGGTTGTCTGGAAATTGTTTTCCCGGGCAAGCAATTTTAAAAGCATTTTTGGCGTCCTCAAAGCCCGCAATCTCACAGTTTGTGGGCAAAGCCCTTAAAATATTTCCTATGAGACCAGACGTGCTATGAGTGGACGCCAAAAAGGCTGGGGAAGCCACACTGGAAATTTTGCGAATTCCTAAACCTCCAAACCGAATAGGGAGGGACGCTTGAGACCAGGAAGGCTCACTTAGCTGAATGTTTAGAATAGTCTCTAAACTAATTTTGATCAAATCATCTAAAGGCGACAATAAATTTTGATGTTTCCAAAAAGGACAGCAGCGGAGCACATATGTAAATTTAGGGACAAAAAGACAAAATTTAAGAATCACAAGAGCATAATGAGGGCTAATTTCGAGTAAGCGATTCGTGTGACTTTTGAATTTAGTTATAGAGTTAGAAATATAACCGGGAAAAGATTCTTCGAATATAGGAGATCCCAGGAGGCAAAGAGAATACTTGTCTACTGATTTGATATCAGGATATGATTTGATATAGTGTATGTTATTCTTATTATCAATTGAGTGTCGCGAATTCTTCTACCGATAACTACAAAAACGCTTCTATTGATAGCTTAGTGCTGTTGGCGTGTGAGTCACATTTTTGAGTAGGTAACAAAATTATACATTTACTATGGAGAAAACGTGAAATTTTATTCACATTTTTCTATATCGCCAATCAGTCCTGTTACGTTTCAGAGGGTAGAATAGCTACAGACAGTAGGTACTTCTTTCATACAATTTCCATTTCGGCAGAAAACGGTTACCACTAACTAATTCTTACAAATCACTTTGATTTTGATGTTGATCGCTTCAGCATAATATATTGTAGTTTTGTAAATTTCGCTTTAAAAATAATTTTCATAAAAAATAGCATGTGAAAAATAAAAGTTTTCATTTTCATACAAACTGTATGGGAAAAGTTTTCCTCGATAAGCTGTATCAGGGATACAGCCGCAGTGGTTGATGTGAAACGTGACGTGGAAGTTATTGCGAAGACTGTATAGATTAATTACCCAAAATTTTTGTTCCCCAATAGCTTTTGTTCCATTCGCGTTTTTCCCCATTCTGCTTTTTAACCAGGCGTTTATTTTTTCAGTAGTTAATTTAATCACACGCGTATGTCCCAGTCGCTTTTTTCCCCAAAGAGTAATACTTCCGAGAACAAGCCCTTCTTACCCTGAGCCGACGGAGCGCCTATTTCTGGGCGGTTTGCCCTTCGGGCATCTGAAGCTACCTAACGAACCTAACCTACCTACCTATCTATCGACTTAATGTGACTATCGTGAAAACATTACTCTTTGGGGAAAAAAGCGACTGGGACATACGCGTGTGATTAAATTAACTATTAAAAAAATTAACGCTTGGTTAAAAAGTAGAATGGAGAAAAACGCGAATGGAACAAAAGCTATTGGGGAACAAAAATATTGGGTAGCCAATCTAAACAGTCATTGCGAAGACCGCATAGGGCCGCTTAGGGACCTCATATCGTAAAGCAGGCGCCATGTATGTAAGACTTAAATGTTGGGCTTTACCCTAACCTACAGTGAAAAAGTTGTAGGTAAGGGAAAAAGGCGCCGCAGGCGCCCTGTACGTAATCTTTATAGTGTAAAAGGCGCCGCAGGCGCCCTTTACGTAAGGCGCGCTTTTGATTGTCGGGCTTCGCTCGACCCTACAGTGCAAAGCCTGTGTGTAAAAGCGCGCTTCGCGCGCTTGAATGTCGGGCTTCGTCCGACCCTGCAGTGTGAAGCCTGTGTGAAAGAGCGCACTTCGCACGCTTGAATGTCGGATTTCGCCCGACCTTACAGTGTAAAGGGCGCCACGGGCGCCCTGCATGTAATCTTTACAATATAAAAGGCGCCCCGGGAGCTTCGCGCGCTTGAATATCAGGCTTTACCCGACCCTATATTGTCAAATGCGCTCTTACCTACAGGAGGTAAGAGCGCATTTGAGCTTTTTATGCCTTAATTTTCGCACACGGTGGCCTCAAACAAACGCAGTCGTGATATTCCTGTAAAAATGCCACATTTTAACTCTTTTCCAGCTTTTTATAATACCGCGTATTTTATTTTTATAATATTTCAAAAGGATCTATCAAATGAACTCAATTGTATCGAAATCGGTTAATGGACTGATGAGTAATTATTAAATAAACACTGCAAATAGGGGTAATTTTAGCTCCGAATGCGTCGTTTCTAGGGCAGAATCAGCGCCATATATGTCAGCAGCACATGCAGTTCCGAGTAATGGCTACTTTCGTTGATACACTGATATCAAAACCATTCATGATATATCGCCACCGCGCCATAACACTTTTTCGTTAATATCGGTTTTCGAGCCGAGCCCCTCTACGGGTTTTTAAAGACGTGCACCTTACGTTTCACGTCAAAAAAGTTTGTCAAAAATGACCTTTTTCTCGCATCCTGTAGGTACCTATGTTTTTTCCAAAATCTGTAAACCCCAAAATTCATTAATTTGAAATTGAGGGAAGGTTTTCTAAGACCATTTTCGCGTAGCAGCACGGGATCTGGTAGCTGCCCTCACTGACCCAAACTTGCCCAAACCAACCTGTATACCTGGCTGATTTTTTAATTTCTAAAATTATTGAAATGCTTAGTTGTGGAGATATGTTGAAGGGAGCCACACGAAATCAAGCGCACGAAACTCAAAACCGCACAAGTGCGGGTCGGACTCGCCCACCGAGGGTTCCGTACGTTTTAGTATTTGTTGTTATAGCGGCATCGGCAACAGAAATACATCATTTGTGAAAATTTGGGTTCATTAGATACAGTCTGGTGACAGACAGACGGACAGAGGAGTCTTAGTAATAGGGTCTCGTTTTTACCTTTGGGTACGGAACCCTAAAAATCGGCCCGTTTCGACTTGACGATGTCACCACCTGTCGAATAAATTAGGTACTACTTAGTTAGGTCACCTGTGTTAAAGTGACATCTTTGTTAGTTATTATTAAACAATGTATAGTGTAAAGGTCACACACAAACGGCCGTTGAGTAATATTTTTTCAATTTTTATTGAATTTTTCAATAATATTATTGAATAATTGGCTCCATAAACCCGCTCAGACAAACGAATCTATACTACATAAACCTCAAAGTTTATGGTCCAAGAAATCTACGTATTTTAAAAGAAAAACTGTAAATAAAATTGTATGAAATTCGGAAAAAGGAGAGAATCACTTAAAGCTAACTAAATGTATGCCTCCGCCGTTCAAAACACTTTAGAAAATTAAAATAACAAAGATAAAACATATTTTTTAGGGCTAGTTAAATAAAAGCTTGTAAAAATGAAACGAATACGCTAAGCCCGCGCTTGATCAATTAATTTCAAAATAGAAAAATAAAAAACAAATAAAAAAAAACAATACGAAATTTAACTTTAAGTGTAAAAAACAAAATACAAAAAGTTATGTAGCAGCATACAATTACTGGGGATCGAACCAGGGACCACCCGGTGCAAACGAAAAAAGCGAATGTTTGCAAAACACACCGTGATAGTGCTTACCTAAGCTGACGAAATTCAGCTCCTCATTCTCGAGTAAAAACTAAATATCTAAATACCGCCAAAGCCAGCAATACTAACTTTCTGAATTTTACGAAATTTAATCTGTAAACATATCTCAAAAAGAAAATACTATTATGATGTCGATACGACTATTTGTTTAGGCGCGAGCTATAACAACTCCGCCATTCTGAAAAAATTCCAAAAACCGGATCGACAAAAAAATTCTATTTAGTCATAGAATTTGGTCACAAAATTTCACGAGAATCGGTTGAGAATTGCGACCTGTAGAGGAGAACATCCGGACATACAAAAGCAAAATGCGCGAGTCAAACCGTAGACCTTCGCTACGCTTCGGTCAATTAAGTCCGACTCACGCTTGACTGCAATTTCTAATAGGTTTTCCTGTAATCTATAGGTAAAGATCTATTTTGTATATATTTTTTAAATTTTAGACCCAGTAGTTTCGGAGATAACGGGGGAATGGTCATTTTTTGCCTATTTTCTTGAATAACTTCTAAATTGTTTATTCTAAAATTATTTAAAAAATATATTTGAGATTCTCACAATGAGCTCTTTCATTTGATATGTAACACAATATAGTTTGAAAAACTTTATTTTTTAATTTTCTCATTTACCCCCCAAAAGTGGCCCCCATGTTTAAAATTCATTTGTTTGCGTTACATGTCCGTCTTTGGGTCACAAACTTACATATGTATACCAAATTCCAACTTAATTGGTCCAGTAGTTTCGGAGAAAATAGGCTGTGACAGACGGACAGACAGACAGACAGACAGACTGACAGACAGACAGACAGACAGACGCACAAGTGATCCTATAAGGGTTCCGTCTTTTCCTTTTGAGGTACGGAACCCTAAAAATGTCATTAAAACATTTAAAACTACATTCATTTAACTATTTATCTTCAAAATATACCTATATACGTACTTAGCTTACCATAATAAGCAAATTTTTTTGGTGTGATTTATAATGATTTAACATGGGAGACCATGCTTGGCGAAAATTCTTCGCTTTCAAGCCAAGGTTTGGTAGCTTAGTTGGCTCAAGAGTTTGGTATTCTTAATTTTGTAAAACAGATTTAAAGTTTTATTTTTCATTGTCTAAATGCAATTTAGATACTTACTTTTGTATATATTGTTGTACTTTTATTTAGACAATCTCTATTATTTGGGGTCCTTAATTCCTTTACCATCGTCTCTGACCAATAAAAAACCGTCTTCCGGACCAGAGACAACAATGACGTCATATTAGGGCCGCCGCACACAGCTGCCCGCTATCTCCGATCTAAAGCCGATCGCACACTTAGCGAAAATAACTTATCTTAAATACGATCTGACCTGACACTCCTGTAGCTGATGAGCCCATTGCTTTCTTAAAACCAGCTTAAACGTGTTATGAGTTTCTGTAGTAATTATACATAATTAGAGGTCTATATACATTGGATGATTTAAAGTAATGTGTTTGGTAGGAGATGGGAATCGGTCTTGTTAATCTGCCTTTTGTGTATGTCTGTTTGTTGTATCGTTTTTGGGGATGTTTTTGTACAATTAGACAGATTGGGGTGTGAATGCAGATTGGGAGATATCTTGTATTAGGATTTGTCCAATTGATTTTATTTATAAGGCTTTTTCTATGGAGACGTGTTTGGGTTGTTTAGTGAATAGGTTTTTTGTGAGGTTTCCTTGACCATGTTAAGGGATATTTTAAAGCAGATATTGATCTAAAAAATATTTTTGTACATTAACACTAGGATGACAGTTTTGAATGATTCACGGTTAGTTTCACTAGACTAGGATATAACCGGACCGGGAAAACAATTCAAAAGATAATCATGGTCTATATCCCGGTCAATATAAGTCTAGTGAACACTAGGATGAAACAAACAATTGTGTAGTTTTATGTATATCACAGAGTTTTGCTCTAAGTTTGTAGGAATTGCTCAAATGTAAATAAATATTATAGGTCAACTTTACACAAACCGACTTAGTCCCACAGCTCAAGAAGACTTATATTGAGGGTAATATAACGTAGTGGCAGTAGCACCAGTGACCGACAGGGAACCAGTAACCGACATTTTGATTCTATTCATCAATTGCTTGCCCTTGTCCCATTCACTTGGGGTCGGCGCAGCATGTCTTTTTCTTCCATACCTCTCTGTCACCCGTCATCTCATCATTCACTTGCGTTTGTTTCATATCATCTCTCACAGAGTCCATCCACCTTTTCCTCGGTTTTCCTCTCCTCGTACCTCCCTCCACATTCATTCTTATTACCTTTCTCGTCACATGTCTTTCATCCATCACATGCCCATGCCCGTAGGTACCACGCTAGGCGATTTGCCCTTTCTGTTTTATTACACATTCTGTACATTTCGATTTTATTGTCCAAGAAAATAAGGGTTGGAAACCGATCTCCCAATACGTCAACCCTGTGCAGCTACTGCAGCTATTGCACAGTGTTGCCACATTAAGATATCAGCTTCCTGTTGACCATTAGTTGATTGGAACCCGGGACCTCCTGCATCATAGGCAGGGTCACTACCGACTAGGCTAGGAGAGCCTTAAGTTTCTTTTGTTATTCATTAAAGGAAGATAAAGGTTTTTTTAGAAAGTAGCTACATCAATTTTGAGCCAATCAGTATGCACTGCATGTATATTTGGTTTTCCATGCACCATAAATCAAAATACAAATAAACACGTTTTCCTTCAAAACTGAATGGAGAGCTTCCTATAAAAGCCAAATAAAATATGGTTGGATTTAAACGCCCCAGTTCAAAAGTCTTACCTAAGCATATGCATTTCGCCGTCGATCAAAACTCGTTATCCATCCCCCGGCTGCAAATCCCTAATCTTAATAAAGCTAAGCTATACGCATTTCCTGGACACATATGCCCTTTTATATATTTCAAGGTAGAATTCGTAAACAACCAACACGGAATCAATAATCTATAAGCCGATCCCCAGTTCCTTTAACGAACATCTTTGTACAAGTTGGACTTTTATCATTCTCCCTTCGCCACTGCCGTTGACAGTTCTAATTGATTGTTTTTTATTTGCTTCTTTTCCCGCCCTCCAACTCCAGTTGTTGGCGGGAAATTTAAAAATCGAACTCCTAGCTTTTTAAACTTGATTCTCAAGTTGTGATTGAATTGGCTGGTTGGAATATTTTTTTGAAATTGGAACGCTCGGTCCGTTCTGGCGCTACATTTTGTTTTTGTGGAGGCAATTAAAAAAAGTTGGCCAATGTTTGCCATTGCAAGAAGTGATTGAACCGCTCTATTAAAACGGGCTTATGAACGGGCAATGTTTTTCGAATATTGATTTGGTAGATTATTTAAAAATTACAATAGCGCTATATTGTAAAGAGAATAAAGAAGGTCAAGTGTATAATTATTTCAAGAGGCCTTCAAACTTGACTTTAAAACCTTTTATTTAAAAATCTGTAATGGATATTAATATTGGGTATAGGCAGTTGTGTCAATTAAGTTTCATATAAGCATTTTTATTATTTTTCTTCTATACATATTTAGGGTATTCTCCTTTTAAAAAATGGCTTCAATCAAAATTATGATGCAATAGAACACGTTTATGATGCGATAGAATGACGTTTTTCAGAAGATGCTTTTAGTAAAGTGGTAGACGATGGACTGCCGGGTGTTGACTGCACACTTCCACGATAGTTCGCGTCATAATAAGCTATCAACATCACACCTTAAACAACATTAATGATCAAATTGCAAAAAAATATCTACAGACGACTTTGCCTTTTTGAAGGCAAATCCTAAAAATGAAGCTGGTCAAAACGTTTTCAGCTAATGGGATTGACTTGCCAAATTGCACAGTTACGTCGCACGCTCAAAATCGTCACATATTTATTTATTACCACTTATCTTCATAATCGAACCTTTAAAACAACAATACTAGTATAAAAGTAGCAACCACCGATAAACGAAGCCAAACAGTACACTCGCGCACATTAAGGGTAAACACTACACGTATAAGCAGCTTATTGTACTTTATAGTTATTTTGATCGGCGCGGCTTATCCGTCCTGAATGCGTTGTGTGCGCGTATGTACACAGCTGACGGTAGACAATGGATAGTTTTTTCTTTTTTAATTTTTGTAATGGCGGCCAGTTTGCCGTTGATCGGTAAATTGATTTGGTTGGTTTTATTTTGCGAATTTGGGCACCTACAATTTGAATTTTGTTGTTACATTTTGCATATCGCGCTTGTGGTTGCACGTGATATTCTTTTAAACACTTCAAATATTTACAAGCTTTTTATTGCAATGTACTGACTATGTATGTATGTTTGTACGGGTCAAATGTTGCAAGTTAAATTCGACCCACTTCCCAACTTCCAATGAAGCTGAAAATTTGCATAGTACGTCGGGTGACGGGTAGGCCTAAGAAGCGCTGGCTGAACGTAATGATATCGGACATGCAAGAGAACAATCTCACGTCTGAGGATGCCGAAGACCGGGCAAAGTGGAGAAGATTTAGTAGGAAAGCGGACCCTGGCGCTAGGCCGGGAAAATGCTCGAAGAAGAAGATGTAAGTCGGGTGACAATGCAATATTATGGCACCCTGGAGCTGATCTGATGATGGAGACACGAGGTGGCCATAGGAACTCTGTGCTGAAACAACGCAACCTAATTGTGTTTGGGGTTTCTAGAATTGTCTCGATGAGTATTAGTTGCCTGTGGTACGAAAAGTACAGTCAGCGATAAAAGCTTGTACCAAAAATGAAATTTTCGCCAAAAACATATTTTAAGCGAAAGTTTCAGTCTAGTTTTGTATGTTACCAATAGTTATAAGGAAGTTATAACACTGAAAACCTTTTAAACATTCATCATTCACTTGCCCATATCCCATTCATTTGGGGTCGGCGCACCATGTCTTTTTCTTCCGTACCTCTCTCTCGCCCGTCATCTCATCATTCACTCGCATTCGTTTCATATCATCTCTCACACAGTCCATCCACCTTTTCCTCGGTTTTCCTCTCCCGATACTTCTCTCCACATTCATTCGTAATACCTTTCTCGTCACATGACTTTGATCCCTCCGTGTTACATGTCCGTACCACGCTAGGCGATTCGCTCTTACTTTTAAACATTATGCACTCTTTATATAAAAAAAGTACAACCTTAAATTTAAATTATATTCAATTTATTTCGTTCTCTCGAGTGAAGTGAATGCCGTAGGTGACAAGATCGACGCCTGCCGACTTCCTTCTTACAGTTCTTACACTCCAACTTTGTAAAGAGGTTCATTTGCTACTTCGGGCCCTTTGTCTGGAGCCGCCCGTGCAGTGTCGAACTCTCAAAGCTGCATGGAACAATTAAATAACGACTTTATTATAAATGTATTAGAGTTCAAATCGGACAGATAGCAGTTTGTTTAACTTCCAAAGATTGTTTTATAAGGTTAGGTCTTTGTCAAGCGTATAATGTCTAGACGTTGCCAATTAGTCTGCGATGTTTTAATGAGATTTTTTGAGACTTCAAAAGAGTGTCAAAATAAAAGTTTACGAAATTGCTTTTAATCATTATTTTAATGAGACCCCGTTTTTTGAGTAATTATACAAAATTACAGTAACATGCGTAGTTTCATAATTGATTGTTAATAATTCTTTGTTAAGTTAATACTCGGTTGGGCGATCAAAAGTAAATGCTAATTAGTACTAACCGAAAGCCTGTAGGGTGAAAAGTTGAACCTGGTTAAAATTAAACGAGTGAAAGCCTTAATTACCGCGGCCTCGGTTTAATATCAATAAATTTATAGTTTAAGACACCCTCTTTTTAAACGTTCAGCTACGAATATACCTAACGCTTTTCTCGTTTTTGGAGCTGGTAATTAGACTTCTGGTCTTTAACGTTGTTTCTTCTGTATTTCACAAATATAACGGGGCGTGCTCCGAGTAGTTGTTCGGATTAATCTCTGCCGCTTCTTTCCGCCGTCGCTCTACGCGACAACGTTTCCATCTTCACCACCTCACCACCATCACCACTTAGACCACCACTAAGATGGTTGACAGTTCCCAACTGATGTGCCTTGGTCTAAAAAACATCCTGCCTCGCACAGCTGAACTGTGGATTGAACTGTCGTCCGCGGTATTTGCAGACCAATACGACCTCAAAACTGCACTGCAACTGATGTTAAAATAAAAACCAGATTACACGACATCCTTAAATTTCGAAAATTAAGGGATATACCACGTCAATATACTTTAAACTTAATAGAACATTCATGAGCCCCGCAAGATTTGTTTGAACAAATAGGAAAAACATTTTTCCCCTCACTAGCTCGGAAAGCCGTCTTTTATCCTTTAAAACAAGCGGGGAAAAACGCATTTTATCCACTAGTGGGGAAAGTAATTTGACCTTGGATGGAGCGTGTTTAAGTAGCTTGACAGATAACAAAACGTAAAACGCTCATAATAATGGTTTCGTTCGATATTAATTATCATTAAATAAATGGTTTGAGAATCTAATAAAAAATACCAAATTTAGCTTTATTTAATAATTTTAAGTCATAAACCTTAAAATTCCATAAGAAACGTTAGATTTTTATGATGTTAAATATAATTCTGAACGCACAAGTTGAGTCGATGCAATTTCAAAACGCATCGTTGACATTTCATACGTCAGAACAGAAATGTCAACATTGCAACAATTTTTTTACTTAAAAACACTTCTCACCGTCTCACGTAAAAATCAGAATTTCCAGTGTTTGCTGTTATAATATCGTTAAAAAAAAGTGATTCCAGTGATGAAGATGATCTAACGTCTGTGGATGTTGCACTTTCCTCGCTATAGTGAGGGGAAAAGTTTTGTGTTACACACGGGTGCAAATGTATTTTACTTCTCGTGTGTTGAAGCACTCGCTCCGCTTAGGATTCTATTTTAGAACCACTCGCTTCGCTCGTGGTTCGACTATAGAATCCTTTCGCTTGCTCGTGTTTCAATTCCACACTCGCGGGTAAAATACAACTTTGCACCCTTGTATAACAAATAACTATTTCACCTCAGCAGCTCGAAAGTGCGACTGTCCCCACTCCAGGGAGTGAAACAAAGTATCTTTTTAATTTAGTGAAGGCCATGAACTGCCACTTCATACTTCTATTACCATTTTTTTTCTCTCTCTGTATTATTCTGTGTAATTTGAAAAACATTTTAACCTTTAATATGTTCTCACTACTGAGGAAAAAAATTATATGTGCAACACGAGAGCTTATTTTACATCTCGTGTTTTTGAGTCCCTCGCTACGCTCAAGATTCTAACTTAAAATCACTCGCTTCGCTCGTGATTCAATTATAGAATCTTTCGCTTTCTCGGGACTCAAAATAAACATTCGCAAGAAAAACCAACTTTCCTCTCTTGTTGCACAAATAACTATTTTTAAATCATACCTGACATACCGATTTGCTGTTACCCTTATACTTACCCTTATGGTGTGCTCACATGCCCGCAATGTTCGCGAACTTTTACCAACAAGATCGGCTACATCAGCCACTTGCGAGCACACCAGCGACAGGAACGGAGTTGGCTGCAGTCGCCATGGCCGAAGTCGGCCGTGAAGTTATTATTATTATAATATTAGTATTACTAATCAAAGAAATTATTCCGCGTGTAGTTTTTAGAGCGGAAACATGCCCGCTCCAACCTCTCGTCATCCCTGAAAACTACTCTTGCCATAATTGCACAAGGCGCGAAACGGCAGAACCGGTAACTAATTGCCATTGAAAAAAGGCGAAAACCCGGTGAAAACATTCCGGCCACCTTTGAAGTTTTTTTCTAAAAACCCGGTGCTTTTTTCAAAGCTTGATAAGCCCAGTAAAAGCTGGTAATAAGGCACTTTTGAGGCAGGTGTGACTAGCTCGCTTGGTATAAAGGAGAGTGGCGTGAGTCTTTGTGAGCTTTAAAGAAAATTAGGGCTCACCGCGCGTAGCGTAGTTGCCCTTATGATTGCGTTTTGGTGTGTGAATGTAATTATATATGTAATAGTATTAATAAGTATTCATCCTTTACGTCTGTTTGGCGGTGGGTATGGTAAAGACTGTAATTTTCACCAATTAGGGTATTTGAATTTATAAAGGTAGTACTGTTAACGAATTTTGGTTTTTGAACCATATCGTACTTTGTATGGAATTAGCAATATTAAGGAAATTGACAGCAGCAGAAAATGCGTCATCAGTTTTCGCTGCTACATAGTTAAATGACTACCTACCTGTAGTGCTGTGACCCTACCTATGAAGCCGATGGTCCTGGGTTCAAATCCCGGTAAGTTCTATCTTTTCGTGTTATCGATCAAAAAATATTACAAAAATTTACCATGTTAAAGTTAATAATTTGTTCCACAACTTTTTCTATAGTAGCAACACATAGTCCGGAATCCAGCGGCAATAGTGCCAAGTCATCGCACACCACATTAGATGGGTTAATTTTACGCTCCTAATTCGTGGGGAAAATTAATTGTTTCGCACCTTAACAGCTTGTAAACAA
Source organism: Cydia strobilella (assembly GCF_947568885.1). NCBI lineage: Eukaryota > Metazoa > Arthropoda > Insecta > Lepidoptera > Tortricidae > Cydia > Cydia strobilella. Next base: position 21,328,029 of record NC_086044.1, read on the forward strand.
AGGCATCAATTATATTTTATAATACTCATCATCATCATATTAGTTGGGCGTTGACTAATGAACAGACTTTTTTTTTTTTATAAACTGATCGGCGATTGGCCCTAGTCACACCTGATGGAAAGTGAAGACAGGGCCTAAGATGGAGCTCACCGGTTCAGTAACAGCCTATTCACTCTTGTTTTAAAGAGACCGAGGTCATATTGATCAGGGAATACCGATGGCGGGAGCGCATTCCATTCCTTAGCCGTCCGTACCAAAAAGGAGGAGGCAAAACGTTTCGTCCGCACGAATGGAATGTGGACCACGAACGGGTGCATTCGCTCCCCGCGCCTGGATGTCCGATGATGGAAAGGGGAAGGTGGGATCAGGTCGTGTAGTTCCTGTGCGCACTCCCCGAAATGTATACGATAGAACACCGATAGGCAAGCGACTCGACGGCGATGCTCAAGGCTCTGTATCCTTGACTTGACAGATAGGTCATCGCCAAAGAGTCTATGAGCCCGGCGCTCTATTGAGTCCAGGGCCGCCAGCTGATATTTGGCAGAACTTACGAGTAGATTGCGAAGCATACGGTACTAAAGACACTGATATAGGTAGGTATCTAGATATTAACTCAGATACCTAGGTATCTAATATTGAAAACGTCTATATCTTATTGGGGTAAGAAAACAATTATGTATGATCACACGAAAATCTCGCACTATGTGCATTTTTCAGCACAAAGCATGAGAACAAAATGAAACGACACACCTATGAAATGAACACCATATCCATTGTCATCAGACAATAATCGCGACTTAATTTCAAATTCGGAACTAGTGATGTCCACGGCGGCGTGAAGCGGCGTTCGTCAGCAATCAACCGCCCCGCGGGGAGTCCCACGTGCCCACCTCTACGCACCAGCGCGAGAGAACAGATTGTAATATTTGTAATCGTCTCCCCTACTCAAAGCAAACACAACTGTAAACATACATACTTAAAGCTCAGTTTTGGATGAATGATCTAGATAATTGTTACGAAGATGAATGCACACTGTATAGAGTTTTCCGCTAATTATCCCCCTAATACCCAACTCGCCCCGCTGAGCGAATGTTTTAATTCGAATCATGTTAAACATCTTATTATTCACCAGATGATACTTGGGATCAAAACTACTTTGATTAAACTTTCAATTATGCTGAATAATTTGCGTGATAACATCACGTTAATCAAGACAGTGATGAAGCACTACAGATTTTCACCTTCACAATGAAATAATCGAAAGGGGCGTGCAATAACGCTATTCATTGTGGAACAAAAGTAACTCAAGCTTGAGACTGAGGCCTGCTGATACGACAGGAGCACCAGATAATTCTCATTACACACATTTCACTATTCGATATTGTGGGTCGATTCTAGAATGCATTATTCGAGTCGGCGGGAGGTCCCGATTGTTGTGTTCGGCGTCTTTGTGGCACATCACTACCGGTGAACGGATCCCGGCAAAATTTCGAATGTCATCGTTCCAATTCGAAATTCAATTAGGTGTAATTAATGCGCCGGCGCTGGTTGTTGTTCTTGTTTTCTAGCCGTTAACAAATGCTTGACTCAGCTCAGAACAACCAGTGTAAGGTGTAAGGGATAGATGACAATTATTGATAGAAAAAGCCGACCGAAACTTACATAATGTTTATGGAAATAGTCACGTGACTTTTCTAGCATCTGTCATCCTGATCCATTTTCTTTTCGTTTGGCGTTTGTCGATGTTCGATTGTTATCTTGGCTAGACCCCCTGGTGCAACCAGTCATAGGTGACAGTCCATTTCTGACTGCAGCTGGATGACTGCACCGACACTACTGCAGCGGCCTGAACGCGTCGGTGTTATTGTCAATTTCCATAGTAAAATGAATGACGATATCGACTGCACGTAATATGGTGATTTTAACGTTTCCCGACTGATTAACGTAGCTCAACGATAACTATGAATCTTACTCGTATACTAAATTATAATAAAATTACAGCAAACGTAACTGTAGTTACATACGGATTGACGCGCTTCTACACACGATCATTAAATTAAATATGTTCTGATTCTATTCTTTTCATTTCATCGTTTTTGTACAATAACTCGGGACCTTCTTTTGGATTTATTAGTTACTGTTTTGCGGTAAAAAGTCCCAGATATTCGTGTAAGAAATCTTGTTTCCTGTACGTCACGCCTGTTCCGAAGTCCAAGTGTCCAAGCAAGTAATTTGCTTTATAGCTACCTGTTTATGAAATATAATTTTGTTGTATTTAAGAAAAGAAAAGATGGGAGTACAGAAATTTAGAAAACAATTTATGGAGAAATATTTCGAGGCCAAAATTAAACTGGTGTTGTCTCTTTCGTTCTTAAAGCATCGGGAATACAGGGCAGTGTACAAAACAATAGCGGGCGTGTCAAACGACTTTTTATACAGTGATATCTGTAGCAGCTCGGAATATGATCATGATGACTACGACAATGACATGACAGTCGCTTTTGGAACTAGACTGCTTGGTTTTAGAATGTGCGGTGGCTCTTTGGTTCATTTACGGTGACGTTCGGATATCAACTGCAGCTGCATTACTGCCGCCGCAGTGTCTGTCAATTTCCTTGATAAAATAAGTAACGAAATGAACGTCCGCGACAGACATGCGGCGGCAACGTCACTTTTATCAAGGAAATTGATAGATATACCTAGCGACTTCAAGAATCTTTATCACTCACACACACACACACACACACACACACACACGTTACACATTTTCCCTCCCTCGAAACTTATAGCAACTCGTTCCATTTCGTCACGGTAGCGGAATAATTATTCAACGCATTACTTAAGAAACAACTTACTGCATAATGGATATCGAACAGATATTGTCGATATGTAAGTAGCTCTAGCTATGCTATATACTAACTTATATTTATGGCCAAGATCAGATTAGCATTAAACACAGTAAACGAGCGTACAAAGTCCGTAATTCAAGATTTTCGGTGTATTCAACTGTTCATGTACGCAGCGGGCATACAGCGCTCTGCGGGTACAGTACAACAACGTGTACAGGGTTCGGGCTGCCGCGACACTGTAGCGCATCGGGTATGGTCACGGAGGGACGGATCGATGGCTTCCAGCCTTCCACGCGATCATCAGGAAGCGGTGTAGCTCGCTGTTGAGGCGATGGCGCGCCAGCTCGAATACCATCCTGTGCACGTTGGCCGCCGTGGCTGCAGCACTGGGTGCAGCTACATGCCCAATTATGTAAAAATCTGTTTTAATGTTATGTTTGTACTATTAATAGATTTAAGTATTAGTATGTATGTCACTAACATATTATGGACTATGGTTCGAATTATATGATTATTGATTGATTGATTTGTCCCCGCCGGGTGGGAATAGGCGCATCATGTAAATCATTCCTATTTGTCCCCGCCTAATGTATAACGACGGTCACGTGGGTCTGGGACAAATGAAAATACCACATTTTCCATCCCTCGAAACGTAGAACTCGTTTCATTTCGTCACGGTAGCTTAATTATTCAACTCGTTACTTAACGAAACAACTGAAGCACAATGGTTATCGAACAGGTATTGTCGACGTAGGTAGCTGCGCTTTCTACAAAGTTATATATGCGGGTATGCGGCCATTGAGATCAAACTTACCATATGGAGAAATATGCTTTTGAAACGAATTGTTTTGCAATATACAATTGTTTTGTGATTATTGTACCATCGTAATCATAATTATTTTATTATCAACTGAAAGATGTCCATTGGTCAATTTCATCACACCTTGTTGCAGCGGAGCTCAAATAGAATTATTGTTTTGAAGTGGTTGTTATTACTTGTTATATAGAAAGAAAAAGTGATCAAAGGCCTCCAGTGCCCTTGGCTGGGTGTAACTGATGATATTAATTATACTTCAATTTATAATTTATTTAGTAGTGTTTCTACATTAAATAAAATAAATCAAAATATTTTAGTAAAATAATTATATTTGTTTATTTTATTTCCTAGTTCAACTGATAATTATTTCTTTTTTAATTACTATACGGTTTACAATACTAGGGGATGATTTTTTTTTGTTGAAAAATTGCATGTAAATATGTGAGTTTTATGTTGCCAGAATAATATGTGAACGGTAAACGTAAGTTTGTGGTTCCAGTTCGTATGTGGGCGGAATACAATGTATTTTAAGAGGCGCGGACAATGGCAGACGAGCATCCGTTTGGGGGTGACAAGTGACTCGACAATGATGGTTAAGTGACATGCTCTTACATGATAGTCTTAAAACAATTCTGCCTTAGATATCAGTGGCAGAGCATCAAAAATCAAATGTTTTATTTTATGTTTTATTCGTGATAAACTTAAAACTAAAATGACATACATAAGTATAACTAAAACTACAAACATTCATATTAAAATAAGTAAGAGTTAAAGTTTACCACGAAATGGTCTCGCCTCAGCATATGACTAACCCGAAAGTCAGCGCTGAACTTCCGGCGAGACCATTTGCGGGCCACGATCGCAGCCGTACGATACGACCCAACCATAAGTTGAACGCAGCCTTTGCAGCAGCGACCAACGCCATCTTGTCTACTGTCTGTGGCAGTTGTACCTATATACTATGTCTATGATGGCAGTACTTGACAATGTCATTAATGTCATTATTGACAATAACAAATGGCCATGCCGTACGACGCGATAAAAATATTTTTAGCTTTCACTCGTTTAAACTTCTTCTTCAGTATATATCTTCTTGTATGTATACAAAGGAGAAAAAAGTTGATCCACATCCTTCAATTAGATAAGCCGATGAGAATCGAGATTTATTTGCGAATTAACTGGTGAAATCTATTTTGCAGAGGTTTTTTTTGCGTTTAACCAATTTAGTGAATTGATGATAGATGACATTTTATCAAACACTTCCTGGCATTGCAAAGGACGAGAAAAACATTGAGCATATGAAAGCCTATCTTACCATAATTGTCATTGATGGTTCCGGACACCATATCTAGTTTAGTTTTATTTGTTTTTTTTTTTGAGAAATGTCATTCTATATATCGTAAAATGGAACACATTGATTAGCGACAGTAGGTAGGGTAGTTTTTCGAATATTTTTGACGTTTATAAAAAAGCCAGTTGAAGGTAGATCGATTTGATGGCCGCTCATTCTCGTATGCGCAAGCTCGTTCGTCGTGATAAACCCAAAATGTGTTAAAACTGTCGATTTGTGTGCTCAAAACCCTCGCCGCAGCCACTACAGCATCAGCTCGCCGTTGGAGTGTCGGTACCGACCAGCCGTTCGACATGCAGACACGGGGTGAGTTGGCTTTTGATTGATTCGCTTTCAATGGCAGTAGATCGTTAAATTTCTCTCGAAATACAATTATTATTATTATTATTATATTGTTTAATACACTAGCAGCTGAAAGCTGATGCGTGTATATCACTGCACTTGTTTTTTTTTTTACTATTAGGTCTATTAGTGTTCATTTTGTTAGTTGTTTTAAGTGTTTGTCAAGTCTGTTTTTAAAGGTGTTCACTGAAGGAGCACATATCACTGCTTCTGGTAATTTATTCCACTCGCGTACGACGCGGTTTGATAGAAAGTGCTTCCTAGGATTGCTTGTGCTGGGAACTCGAATAATCTTTAAGCTGTGGCCTCTTAGACGATTATTCTCGCTCATAACAAACATGTCCTTTAGTTCAGGTAAGTCATAATGATCGTGTATGATCTTGAATGTTTCAATGAGGTCACCACGCTGTCTTCTTCGCTCCAGGGTTGTCAAGCCAAGATTGGCAAGCCTTTGGTCATATGGCACAATTGTCCTACTCGAGGGCGATTGTACAGTCATATCACTCCTTAAGTATTCGCAGCACCACGTTTGATTTTTCACAGTCCAACCCATATTTTCCAAAACAGAACCCCAAACCGGCGCTAGTATTAATCGCATTATAATTCCCGTGAAATTATTCACCACGGCTGGCACCTATCCATTAGTGAGTAACATATCCCACAAATGCAAGTCAGCAAGGGCGTTACAGGAACGGACCTTTTCACCACCGAAATTACTTTTTTGCACTACTAATGTGTTAATTTTTTGACGAACACCATTTAACAAAAGCAGTTCTTACCGGTCTTAACGTCTTAGTAATAGAGTTTGTTTCAGGTTGGTTGTCGAGAACTCGTAAGGTGGTATAGTGATTAGGTTTTTAATTGGTTGGTCAGAGATGCCGAGCGCTACCGTTGTGATCTGTTTTTAATTATGTCGGTATCAATAGAAAAGCTACGGATTCCAAGAAAAATATGATCACGATAGCTTGATCTTTGCGATCCACAGATTGTCCGTTTCATTACGTTTTAGTATGAACTTTTTTATTTGTAAGTTTTAAGTGGGACGCAGTGGAAACTACAATTACCAAATTAATGTGGTACAATTCTTTAGCATCAAAATGCTAAGTGAAACTAGATCTGTGAGAACAAATATTCGAGATATTTTGAAACACTCTAAATCGAAAAAATATGGCCATTTAATGAACTGTTGCCATGACAGTTATACTTAACGAAAACGTAGGGCTAAGTAGAACCATTTTGCGGTACAAGGGACCAGCTTTGTGAAAAGCCTAAGATTCCTTCCCTATTTATATTTTATACTGAGAAGGCAGTACAGTGTTTTGACTAAGGTTACCGATGAAGGCAGTGCAGTGTTTCGACTAAAGCTACCTCTGCAAATGAACAAGCTTCCAGTCCACAGGTATTTGCTCAGACGAACAGACGAAACCGATGGGTCTAATCGGGAGGATGCAGTCTCCGAAAACATATGACGAAAGACGAATGGACTGCGGATGGGTTTATGCTAAAATACACCACGTTGGTGTTTGCACTTTTGAAATGAAATGCATATAAAAATCTTTATTTCAGGCAACTGCAATATGCACAGGTGGCCCAGGCTGCACAAGTGGCCCATACATAAATACCTTGAAACTAGCATATATTAAAACATATACAAAGCATAAAAAACATAATTATATTAAAACTAAAAATTACAAAAAGCGGATTTATGCACACGCAACTTAAATACTGCAAAAGCTACCGTTACTTACCCTTAACCTTGATATCATCATCATCATATCCGCCTTTTATCGTCCACTGCTGAGCATAACCCTCTCTTCGAGTACGCCACTTATCCCGGTCTTGAGCCAATCTCATCCAGAATTGACCCGCAATCTTCCGAATGTCGTCCACCCAACGAGCCAACGGACGCTAGGCACTCCTTTCGTCTGAAAGCGGCCACCATTTCGTTAACATTTTGGTCCACCTGCCATCACTCCGCCTGGCAATGACGTATAGCTTATTCAAAGATCCCACTAAACCTACCGTGTGGCATACCGCCATCCACCAGATAGGTGCGCGGCATCCAAACATCGAAACCTAATTTCCTGTCTCAGATAGAGACCACGTCGGTTTAAGCCTAAAGACAAATACGTGCCAGCTGGCCAACGTACCCTGACCCCTTCTCCCCCTCTGCAACCAGCAGGAACAGTAAGCTCGCAGGGCAAGTTGATATATGCAGCAGTTCAAGGTATGGTGGTCTGGTTCTCTAAACAATCCTACGGAGTATTGAGTGAAGGAGGATGGAAAATGTACGGGGTACGGGATTGTAATTCGCACTGTAATGAATAGATGGTTGGAATGATACGGTGACGCGTGCACTTTCAGAATGCATGTCGGGTCAGGAGCCATGGGGATATAAGGTTATGTAGAACCTATTTCCTAGCAGTTATTCACTTCTCACATTAGATTAAATTATAACACTTCTTGTATTTAGTTGATACAAAATTATATGTAACTTGATTTTGTTTATTTTCAAGGACACAGCCCACAAATAACTAGGTCTCAAGAGTAAATACTTGTACCACTTCAATTTTCTAGCAGCTGATTGATGTTAATGGTAATTACAGTCCGAATTTGCTTAGCTTAGTTTTTCGAAAACTCATAAGAAAAAAAAACAAACCAGTTTAAAACTGTAACAACAGACATTATATGCGTGTCAGAAAAATAAAGATCGGGGACAATGGGTCGCAATGGCCTGTTTTGTTTCCGTCAAAAGATGACACATCCCTTTGACAGACAAAGCCGAGGTCGTCCGAACACTGCCGAAGTCTCAGCGACCTCTGAACCAAGTATTGTTATCCTGTCTTGTTCCTGTAGTATTCTGTCAATCAAAGTTTGAATGTCATTTTTTGCTTACGCATATTTGATATGAGACGTCTTAGGGGAATGTGGGAAGGATTTTTTTAAAGTTTTGTATTTAAAACGTCTTCTAAGTCAAAGAAAAAAAGAATGAAAAATGATTTATTTATGTAAAAAGAAATATGTATGTATTTATGTTTGTAGAAAGTAATTGTTATTTACATTTTAGGAAAATATTCCGCGTAAATTTGACTTGATTTGGTATCAGAACAATGCATAGGGAGTTTTATTTCATGGATAAAAATAAGCTGAAAAGCAGTGATTCTAGAAACTTTGCTTATTCAGCGGACCACAAACGAAACGTAAAGGAACTGTGGTTGTTTGAAAACAAATCTAAAATACAGCAGAAGTTATCCTAAGCGCGCTGCCAATCCGATTCTTGCTACACCAACAGCGCAACAAACTTTTGACAAAAAAAAATAAGTTTCTGAACTTACCTTAGTAAGGATTCCTATTCATCCAGGCTGGTGTTCCTCCTACGACGTATCAAACTCTAATGAGCATTTGCCTTAGACCTAACCACTTTAAGCACAATCCCGATTTCACACAGTTATTTTACATTTCAAGGCCTCTTTTATGCTGGTTCCTCTATAGCATGAGCTCGTATTTGCTTAGTAAGCAATGACAGTACATCTTGTTCGAAATACATTCGAATTTACATTTTCAAATTTCCCTTTACTTTCTTAGTTCAAAAGCGTGTTCGAAGTTCAAATTAAAGCTTGGTCACATTTTTTTTGTAACTTTTCATTTATTCTTTTTGACTAAATTTTTTAAAGAAAAACTTTACGTGAATTAATAAAGTTTAAATTTGAAAAAAAATCTTGTTTTTAAGTTAGCGTCCTTGGTTCATTGAATCTCGAACTTTTCTTGACTAGGTACTTACCCGTAGGTTTAGTAGAACGAAATTATGGTACATATTTTGAATATTTGTTGGTTTAGAAAAAATATGTTATTTAAAAGTCGCCGTTATAAAGTCGGTGGTATTTTTGAATATAGTCATTTAAAAGTTTCTTATTAGACATATAATTACATTGATTTAGGTATTTACATGTATAGATAAGTTTATTAATTGTCAATACCAAAGTTTTCGATATACTGTTTTTAAACTCATATTATTGGTACATTTTGATCCAATATCTCCGTTAAAAATCCTAGAAGACACCGGCAGATGTCTTATAATCATATGCCCAACGGACTTATGGTCCAGGCCATAAATATAGCACCTATTATGAAAACCACCATAAATCTGACGCAATAGGAGTGACCCACAAATTTGCATTGACAATACCTCCCATTATTATTATTTTAATTACCCACTTAATCATTATTACACTAAACCTAGTAAAATAAGGTCGGATCTGACTAGAATCACTACAGCAGATACGACCTTATGAATAGAATTTTTACTATTATTGTGATGCACTCAAACTAGCATTAGTGCGTGTACGCACCCTTTATGAACTAATAATGTGCACCGCAAAAGGCTTTGCATATAAATCTCCTAATTATGACAATTCAGAACTAGATACGTATTTACATTTTTTTTGGGCAATTGTATAGTGATTTAGGAGGGGTATGACGCGTGAGAAGGATTAATAGTGTAACTGTCTTGGAAGTTGGAAGTATGTAGTTCGTTGGTTTTAGATATAGAAAAAAGTTATAACAGACTGTAGTAAGAAAACCGGCCAAGTGCGAGTCGGACTCGCGCACCGAGGGTTCCGTACTTTTTAGTATTTGTTGTTATAGCGGCAACAGGAATACCTACATCATCTGTGAAAATTTCAACTGTTCATCACGGTTCATGAGATACAGCCTGGTGACAGACAGACAGACGGACAGACGAACAGACGGACAGCGAAGTCTTAGTAATAGGGTCCCGTTTACCCTTTGGGTACGGAACCCTAAAAAAGAAATAATAGTAACTCGATTGTATCTAGAAAAATAAAAATTAAAATTGCAAACATCGCATGGTAGCTCTGTTATTAAGAAAATAAAATAGGAATCAAATATCCTTTATTGATTTGCTTTAGGGACTTAGGTAAGAAAATACTAAATACTATGAATAATATTAAATAAATAAGTATGTAATCTTCCTCGTCTTTGTCCCGGCTTTTAGCCTGGGCTCATGGGAGCCTGGGATCCGTTTGGCAACTTTACTAGTATATATTCAAATTTATATAAGCTTCCATGATTGTAAAAATTCCTACATTTTTTTTTATAAGTACGCCAAAAAAATCACGAACGTAGACTACAAAGTCGATGAAAATCGGCCAAGCTGCAAATGCTCATCATCTAAAGTTGTTAAAAATATTATTATAGTTAGTTATGGGAGCCGAACATGTATAGAATAAGAAAAATACAAAGAAAGTTTAAAAGCGTAACTTGAGATTCGCCTATTAATTTTCTTCATAGACAAGCATGATTAACAATGTTCTTAATTTAAAAATTCTATTATTTAAGCCACGGTGTCGCCTCGACCGTTAACTCGCCACCGACAACAATGCAGCATGACGCAACGGTTCCATCAAACTAGATCAAGTGCAAATGAGTTATCATCAGCCACCGACTTAGAAAAAATTACAAACAATAAGTCAACTTCAACAATACTTCGTTAAGATCCAAGATGCGTCTGTCTCACGCGTCCGTGTTTACATACATAAATCTTTTAATAAACACAATGGTACAAAACGGCAGTGTCGCCTTCATAATAATATGTTAATTTATATTTAATATAATAAATTCGGGAGTGAATGGTGGAATGACCGGCGCGCAGCAGCTTTGTACCGCACAATGATGCTTCTTAGTGTAATAAAGTCGGATGTGTTTATAAATTTATAGCACATCCGACTTTTTACTTTTGGAGGAACTTGATCACTTCAATTGCGTTAATCCATTTTATTGCGTGTCACGGGGACATTTTGATGCGTATTTTTTATCATGTGGCAACCCTTTTGGCTGTCACAATCGTTGATTGTACAAATTTTGACGGCCCGAGTTTCAGTGGACAGGGTCTCGGACAATTAAATGTAGTTTTAAGATTTAAAAATCTATTATGGTTTTACAATAGCGATGTTAGTTGTTAGTTCTATTATTGGCGACACCGTTGATATTTGCGAATTCAATAGACGTTTAAAAAAATTACATGCTTTTGAATACTTGAGGGACGGCAGTGGCAAGATACGAAGGCGCGTTGTACCTAGTTATATGTAGCTAAGCCATCAACATACCCAATCGTATTAATTGTAACCAAAGAATTTTTAAATTTTATAATCATCTCTGCGTTTTCTATCGCATGTATAACGGGAAGTGCTCCGAGGAATATTCCCTAAAATCGGAGAGTATGGCTCAGTATCGTACTTAAGTAGGTTTATATTTCTCACCTTTTACTTCCATATAACCAAGTTGTACATTTTTACTGCGCTCTCTGTTACCAAGAACAACATTCTTACATAAAGAGTGCAAAACCCTTTAGAACAATAGCAGATTAAAACAAGCACAAATTACTTCTGCCAATAGCCAGAGGTCATAGAACCTTGTTACAATATCATACAGGCGGCAATATCATACTATCGTTGATATAACATAGGCCAGTCAAATTACATCCAAATAAAGAGTTTTGAGAAATTAATTCCCAGCCAGCTGACTCCATAAACCTTCAGTAAGAAGTACATATACTTGGAAAAAATTCGAACTATGCCGCCGTGGCCCGGTGGCCGAATGACGGGCACCTGCCGCGATATCACAGGACGCTGGTTCGTTTCCAGCCTGGGGCACTGGATGCCTTGGTCACTTTTACTTAGTATATGACATTTATTTCAGTTTATAAATTCCTTGTATCGTTATTTGTCACGTTTGACATCGTCCAATAAAAAATAATAATCTAATTGTTATATGTATTTTTGTATCTCCAACAGCTATTTATTTAAGCTTGACTAATTTATTTTACCATTATTACTTACTATGTGGTCAATTGTAGGTTTATTTTCTCGCATGCGCTTTGCTTTTTATAAAATTTTAATTGACTCGACAGGGCAGGCATACTAATTAATGTGATGATTATGTTTTTCTATCATTTATTCATTCATTTTAGCCTTCAGACGTCCACTGCTGAGCATAAGGCCTGTGTTCGTGTACGCCACTTTTTTACGTTTGATAGAAATCAGTATAAAATTTAGTATTTTTATTAGTGAGAGATTATTTTCAATTCAAATCGGCCACTTTAACATGGTTTTAGTGTTACTGGTTCTAGTGGTACCGACTGGGGATAAAATTAAACGCATCAAGGGAGGGAGGATTATCTCAAGGGGATGAAGTGTTTGGTGTAATTGCTGGTAGTAATTGAAAACTTTATACATTGTTGAACTTTATTTGAGCTTTTTAATTTGGCAATGCGCTGGAGTTTAGGTAGATAGTTTATTAGGGTTATGTACCCAAAGGGTAAAAACGGGACCCTACTCCAGTGTTCGTCTGTCTGTCTGTCTGTCACCAGGCTGTATCTCATGAACCGTGATAGCTAGACAGTTCAAATTTTCACAGATGACTTATTTCTGTTGCCGCTATAACAACAAATACTAACCGCGACCGGACCAACAAGTGTGAATGCGACCGTTGGTAACGTTGAAAGTGAACGCAGCCGACGCGCAAGAATGAGGGTAGACAGAGCGCTGTCTACACAACTTTGACACCCACCCGCTATCTTCAGTCACCCGTGAACATGATGCATGTAACTGCGTCGAAATATCGGGAGCTCACAAATAATACAAAAGGTAATCACGGTCTATATCCCGGTCAATATAAGTCTAGTGAAACTAACCGTGAATCATTCAAAACTCTAAATACTAAAAAGTACGGAACCCTCGGTGGGCGACTTCGACTCGCACTTGTCCGGTTTTTTTAGTGTGTAGCTGTAGACTAAGTGTAGACTAAGTGCAAGTTAAAAGATTTGATACATAATTAAAAATTACTTAGTTTATTTGTTTAATCCTCGTTTACATTAAGGCTGTCAAACTATTAAATATTATTATTATTTTACATGAACTCACGTAAAAAAAAAACACAAATAAAACACTAATAAAAGGTACCTCAATTTCGGAGCCTACTTTACATAAACGAAGAAAATATATAAAATATCTATCGGAATTACAAAATTAAATTCAACTCAATGTCCTACACTACGATATTTCAAAAAAGTCACATGCGACCTTATGAATCCAAAACTCATACGCTGCACCAAACAAAATTATTTGCGCACCCTTCTGACACCCCACGATTGAATGTAACGAAAATCGGAGCATATTGTTTGTGTTGCCATAGTTTAGTTACCATAAATAATGCGGCACTTCGTAACCCTAACATTGATTTGTAATGTTATGAGCGACATTACCAACTGATCGATACAATTTAGAACAAGGTTTTTCAGTCTCGACGTTAGGTTAGTAATGAATCAGAATCAGAATCATCGCATTTATTCGTGATAAAGTATAACATACAAAAGTATAAAAACAACAAAGAAATATAAACATAAAAATAAATAGATAGTTTACCACGAAATGGTCCCGCCTCAGCATATACCGAAGGTATGAAGATACCGTTTTATTTTATACAGACTTAATCACATCATAATAAAAGGGATTGTCTTAGCAATTAAAAACAAATATAATACATACACATTTTAACAGGAATGATCCTGGGATTTTCATTCATGGTATTGCAAGTATATCTACATAATACATATTAGCATACCTTGCAGATGTAACATAAGTAACATTTGAAAGAGAAAGAAAGAAAGAAAAAGCATTTATTAACACAATAACATAAAACTAAAACTAAGAATAATTACACAAAATGAAGTTGCGCTAAATGGTCCTTACTCAGCTTGGTGTCACGGTATGAGCCACATGGCACACTCCGCGACGCTGATTTTCAGTAACAGGTATCATGTTTTAAATAGTACTTATAGCAAAACAAAGAAAAGACGATTGAGACTAAATAATCGAACAGGAAAAAGTATGCCTTCTAATGTTCTTTTACAGCATAAGTGCGCCTTTTATGTTTCGATGTATTCCAACTTTCCATTTTAAATTCAGTTAAAAGTATAACCACCATACTCATGTAAACGCGGTAACGTATAATAAACAATCGACATCGTTTATTCCACCCCCTTCTAAACGACAGTTAGTATTACTCTCAGGGTCGTAAGGGTGTAAGTGTGGACGAATCACAGTCAGATGCGACCTTAGTTCTCTAACTACTGCTAATCGGTTTAGGGCCGAATTTCAATCTGATTTGATGGTACTCCGATGCGCCCTCGGACTTATTTGCTCAATTGTTCGTGGTGTCTCTCTTATGCAGCTGGAATCTAGATGCGACTTACCTCCTACTCAAAAGTCCTTTAATTTGCGATCATGCTATTTATTTTACTAGCTGAAGGTGGCAGTGGCTGGTGGCAGATTTTAAATAATAGCGGCCTCAAATATTCTTGCGCGATTATTACCTACTCGAAAAACTAGTACCTGGTCTACGACTTTTATGAAACTGGTCGAACTTAATTTAAAGTCTACTTAAGTAAACAGTTAACTGAAAGGTCTGAAAGCAATACTCATACTTATAACGGCATTGAAATTTACTGTTGATTATACTGCCGTAAATAAAACGAACAAACGGTGTCAATATATGCATAACCTACCATAAATGCTTGTTGCTAATCCTACTCGAATAAGGAAAATTTTGAATCTTTTGACCAATTTTTTTGCGTCAAAAAAGAACAAGCACCAAACTCGGTTCTTGGCACATTTAAACAGCTCCGAGACCAGCTAATTTCTCTCGTCAAGTTGTCGCTCAACAGATTGAGTCGTCCACACGTTCATTAATTTTCAGCCAGCGACATTTGTGCCACAATAGCCACCGTTTCCAAAGGCCAGGCGTTTGTCATGACAATAGGACTGAGGCACGGCACAGCCATATTGTCATTTAGATTGTATCGACACGCCGCATGAATGCTAATTGTAACGAAAGCCAAGATTACCTAGACTTTTGTTTTAATAAAGGTCGAAAATACTACAGCAAAGTTGTGAGTTAAGGCCTTTTTGTGTAGGAACAGTCTGTGAAAGAAATTGTCGCCTTGAGCTGAACCGATTGTGATGATGTCAATGTTTAAGCGTGGATAATCAAAGTATAATGTAACACTTTCTTGTGCATACGGAGATAATGGTAAATGAACAAGGAAAATACACCAATGCCATAGCTCGTTTCCTTGGTAAGAATGCCTTCAATGTTACTAGTACACTAGTACATTACGATACAAATGCGAATTACCTATTCTACTCCTAGAAAGTTGTGATACGACAAAAAGGAACTCAAGGTAAATAAAGCTCATCTGAATCAGTGCGGAATTGCAGTCTCCCCACAATCTGAATAATCTGAATGTTGTGAGGATTCCTGGCTATGAAAATACAATATTCAGGTTTTGTCTGTTTTGGGCTCGAGAGAGCTCTGGTTGCAGGGAGCAATGTTTATCGTTCGGGCCTATCTTTCCATCTAATTTGTTGAAATTGATTTACTTTTGCTACACAACTGTACGTAATTAATAGTTAATTGATAGCAAAACCCTTTGTGTTAAGAACTAAATGGCCAAGTTTTGTGTCATTATTTGGAGCAAGCAATTAGTAACTCCACAATTCTTGCTTCTGATCAGTAGACCAACGAAGGCATTTGGACAAAGCACGTATTTACAAGTGTCATTATTCAGGCCCGGCGAGACAATGCGTGTCAACTGTCAAACTACTGCTACGGTAGTTGTCCTAATCAGTTGGCAGCATTGTGGGCAAGACCACGCGTCTTTGCGTGCGTCGCCGCCATATTGTGAGGGTTTGAGTGAGAAGAGACAGCGGGAAAACTTTTTTCATTGCAACTACGAGGTCAGCTGTTCTGGACACGCGACAGCATGTCAAACCAAGTTCAACATTTAGACCTCAATTGTTTTGATGGTGAAGTCGACGAGGTATAATTATTTTTAATACTGATCTCCCACTTGACTTGACTGTACTTGACTGTCACCTTCCGTTGGAGTTACTTATTCATCGTTCGTGTCTGAATCGCCGAGCAATAACAAGGGTTAATATGTATATGAGCATATCCAGAAATGTACGACAAATAATAATAGTCAGATGTCACCTGCCACATTGGTGAAACATCCAGGACCCTGATAATACCATTTGGGCATTGACGATTTTTTTAGATGAAGTTCCATCGGCCCAGTACCTGTATAATATACTCTTATCTAATAAAGACACTAAATAATTTACTATTCAACTTTTATTTGTTATGAACTAAACTACCAAAATGTGTATGCGAAAATCATTGTAGGAAAGCAATAAATGCCGGCAACGCCTAACGTGTTATATCTGTAATACTTATACCGGCAATATCCAACTATATTTCCACCTCTATAGCGAGGATTGATTAAGGCATGGGTGCTTCCAATCCGGATTCTTTTTTTCGATTCTCCAATTTATCTTCGTAGTCTTGGTATGCTGGCGTAGAAGTGAATTCAAAGTTTACGTTTTTTCAAAATCTGGTCTGAGTATTTTGCTGCAAGATTTTCCCTATAGTAGTTTTTAGGAGATTCCTTTTGAGTACACGTCCCGTTCTGATTACTACTTTTATCATCGCTAAGTGTACTTACAAACATTAAGCAAATTTGTACCACCGGCAATCCTGAACGGACCTCGCCTTACCAACATCCGTCTGTACCTGAAACATTCCAAAAAACATCTTTTCTCAAATGAATAAGGTCGGTTCTGACCGCACACACGCACAAACAAAGATAATGCGTATAGGACAATAGAAACTTTTAGTTAGTAGCAGGTTAATTACAGCTGTCTTCCTTTAACGAGCGTGCCGTGGAAGTGACGCCAGATTACACACAAAGGGACACATGTGTAACTAAGACTTAAGTGCAGATATGCCTTTATACCTCAAATACCTGTATAAAATTATGCAGTTTTAAATGGGTAACACGTAGCGTCGATTACCGAGTTTTTATTTTAATATGGCAACTGAAATGAGTATAATTACAATATAGTCAAATTTAACCTTAAATTGTTCGCTTTGTTTAAGTCGATGGTCTGTTATTTTCGCTTGCATACATCAACTACTGTGCACAGAGTACACCTAAAATAAGTGCCTACGCATAATTGTTAGACGTGAGTTGGATGCCAATTTTTTTTTGGATTTTATGGCCTGGTTACGAGACCTTTAAGCCAGATGCCAACTTAAGGTAACGTTCGAATGTTGCCGCCGCTGTATCTGTCATTTTTCCTAGAAATATCTAGGTAGTGTTGCCATACCTACGTCAGGATTTCCCCTGACATGTCAGGATTTTTGTTCCTTTGTCAGGATTGCGAGGGGACTTGGCGAGTGTCATGGTGTCAAGTTGGACAGAGGATTTTGTAATAAGGAAAAAGGAATTAATGGGCGGTTTTATACTTCATCATGGTTGTCTATAGCTACGATAAAGTATCAAAGTCCCACGGGGACCTAAATGTAGGAAATTTTTGGCGTTTGATAAAGATATGAGTGATATGACCGTCCAGGCAACGTCAAGATTTTTAGGATGGTGTCCAGAGTTTTGTCAGTATGTTACATTTTTTTCAACTCTGGTGTAATATGTGCTGATTATCACAAGACGGTGGATCCTAACTTATACCATGTGGGCACAACATCATTTAGAAATTAGGGTCCCGTGCCCCCAGGTAACTCATAAACGCTACAACATATCGCACATTCATACAGCAGGATTAAATTTCACATCGATTCACTGCTGCCAACACAACAAAAGCTCTGTGTTTTCCTGTCACTCAAAGTTAGCTCGAACAATAGTGATGTACCTCTGATTCTTCGCTACAATGGCTGAATAGTGTTGTGAATAAGATAAGGGAATTGCAACTGTAGCGTCAGCAGCTAATTTGTAATTCAAATTTCTTTCGTGAGTTGATTGAAGATAAAGAAAGAAAGCTAGGAAAAGTTTTTGCATCAGGACGGGTGAAGGGGAATTTTTTAAGTAAATTAACTGTGAATGTAAAAAAAACTCTTTTTCTGCACAACGACGGTTATTGTCTTGGATTAAAATTCAATTTACGTTATCCGTGTGTGACAATAAAAAACAGCTTTCAAAATGTCGTAAAAAATTGGTCTACCTACATTGTAACCCTTTTTTACAATTAAGAATTGTAAATTATATATATTTATTTACGAACTATATTTCTTTTAATCCGTTGTCCGTCTCCCTCCAAAAATCGGCATTTATAACGATATTTCTCGCCCCTTCCTTGTGCGTTCGTCCGTCTGTTACAATTTTTTTAACTCTTATTTTTTGCGTATTTTTACAAGATTTTATTTAACTGTAGCAATGTATGTATGTTCGTATCAAATCTTGCAAGCTATATTAGACTATTAGACCCACTTTCCATTATTCGATTAAGCTGAATACATATGCATATATTGCATATTGCGTAAGTATGTATATGTAATATGTGTAACAATGCAATATTATGGCACCATCGTGATAAAACAATGCAACCATAGAGTAACTTATACTAGAGCGGTACTGTCATAGTAAATTTTGTAACCCCAGTAAATTCACTGCCATCTGTCGACACACTTTAAAACTAAAAATGAAGATTTATAAAAATACGATAGAATGTATTTAAATATAGATAAATGATTTTTTTTATTTGCATTAATTATTTTTATTATTTTGACCCATGTTCTTTCACTGATATGCGTTAAAATTGTTAAATAACAAACGAAACCGTCAACGCCATCTATACGACTGTAGGCCAAAACTAGTAGCGCCCTCTGAACGAGAATCAAATTTTCTTTATTTTCGAGGCACGTTTTTTCCTTAGACTGTATCCATCTATTACAGAGTTATATCTATCTTTGATGCAACCTAATTGTGTTTGGGTTTGTTAGAATTGTTTCGATGACTATTGGTTGTCTGTTGAAAGAAAAGTACAGTCAGCGATAAAGGCTTGTATCAAATATGAAATTTTTGACACAAAACTTTTATTATTTTGCTAACGCTACTCACATGGGAAGAGGATTAGAGTCGCTTGCGCATCATGAATGTGGAATTAAGCGGGAGACGTAACGCGGGTCGACGGCGCAATTACTCGGAACACATTCAATGTGTTTCTGACTGTACTTCACACTAAATTGAATTTTAAATTGTTTTAATTTTTAATCCGATGGTACGCTATTCATTCAATTATTCATTTATATATAATTAAGCTTTTTTTAGTTTTTGTATTGCCTTTTCGACTTTAAGTGTAGGTATAAGTTAATTTACTAGTCTAAGTATTTAAATAGGGGAAATGCACAATTTTTGCACATTAAAACAAATAAACGTAAACAGATTTTAATTTACAAATCATACAAAGACAATTAAGATGATATCAATGAATTTGTCAATTTTGGACTAGACTGGAGTGTATTCGTTGTTTTGTTGATACCCCATCCTGAACATTTTAAGCCTTTTCTCCTATACAGGGTCAAAAAAATGACCTCATATACCTATAGGTATATGTTTCCACATGATAGTAGTGGTGGTCTACATATCAAAATCACAATATTAAAATTTTAAAATTTTAAATATTATTCGAATTTTGGATCAAAGTGGGAGCAAATTGTACGGTACATGTTTATAATGTTGACCGTACCTTTTACTCTTTCACAACACCAAAATATGATACAAAGCAAAAATCAAAACATAATCTGTACTCGCGTTTGTACTTTTATTATTACGATCTCATTTTGTCCCACACAAAGCACCCACCCTACAGATAGCCCAAAAACCATGCGCAAGCGTTTACTCGCTCAAAACTATTGTATTTATTGTATTATTAGTATAAAACAATTGCAAAACGATACCATTTTACACAAAAATGGTCGTAAACGCCTTGACAACAGTTCTACGGTACGACCTTTTCCATAAACAGAGCGAAAAAGAGCAACCAGAATACGTAGACCTGTAACTCTCTTTAAATTACTTCGACATGATCCAATTTTGATCGAATTATAGAGGGACGGTTAGGTCGAAATAAAATGGTGATGCCACCCTTGATAAGCCCCGCTCATGGCAAATATCTATTTGTTTGATTTTGTTTCATAGGGTCGGTTCGGCCTCATTGAGTTTCCACACAATCGAATCGATGTGTTAATATTTTTTAGGGTCATGCGTGGACAAACGGATAAAGTTTTGCGATGGTGATTATAATATTTATATTATTTTCAAGTTACGATTAACTACCGAGCCTTACATGACCATTGACTTAAGTATTTGATTAAAAGTCGCTGTTTAAATTAAACTTCACATATTAGATTTGAATACAACTCGGCTTCGGCTATGGACAGAGTAGCATGGCGGTCTTTGGTGTCGGAGGGCAAGATCGACTTCAGGTCGTTGCACCACAGCAGTAAGTATTAGATTTGAATAGAAATTTTCATACAAAGTGACCCGATTTCATAGCTTTTGAGCAACGTTAATTAGTAACTTAGTAACAATACGCATTTAATAACAGCATTCTCAGGGCCTACCGCGAAACACGAGCGATAACGAAATTTCGATATATTCGTGTTTCGCGTTAAGCCCTCTGAATTTATCCCTAAAATAGCATTCTTACACACAAAATGAACTTAAGTGCGCTGGTTTAACATACATATAAAGTTTAGTTGTGAGGTTGTCCTGCGCAAGTGCGCGTACGCATGCGTGTCTTCTGGCCGTAGCCGCCGGCGGTCACGCCAGAGTCGCCAGACCCGCTGGGCCTGGAATGTGCTGTAACACTGTTTTGTTGGCGTATAAAGGTGCTACTGTAAAGCTCGAAAAATCTATAGATGTTTTTTTTTTAAACTTCTTATAGTCGAACGAGTGAGCGAAGATGCAGAAGCATGTCCCAAACCCAAAGAATTTTTAATACAGAACAGGGGTCAATAATGGACAAAGTTTCCCCTAATAGATTTTCTCCTTATTTGAATTCATTGGTCTGATCATGACCAAAATTCATAACTGATCAGACCAGCCTGGCTTAGTTGGTCGACTCTGCTTAAGAAGCCGATGGTCCCGGGTTAAATCCTCGGAAGGGCATTGTTAAAGTTTAAAAAAAACACCTTATATATCGTTGTCTAAGTAAGTAGCCACATCACAAGCCTTATTGAGATTACTGTGTGGCTTAGTCAATTTGTATAATCATATTTTATAATATTTATATATTTGACAAGGAAGTCACAATTACCAACCCCACGCTTAGTAACAAATGTTCAATAATAAAAGTTTCAGTATGATTTAAGAAAAGGTGAACGTTTGCGTTAGTTCTCACTTATTACACCACAAAATATACAACAAACATAACAGATCCACTGTTAACACATCACACATTAATGTCTTCATACAAGCACAGGAGTTTCAACCCTGCTGCCTCTGACATAAGATCCACAAATGTTCACATGGTTATAAATAATAACGTGGTCTTCCATCAACAGTGTTTCCATTCAGTTTAATACTATTTCCTATTTAACTAACAAGCATAAACTTCTAACGCTTGAATAGGTCACCATAGGGCAAACACATAGAAAACATGATATACATCTCTTAGCAACTTTAACGTAACACCTCAACAGATGGAGTGATTAGTAATAAGCAATACCCACTAAACCACACTTGTACGCGACAATGGACTCAAAAATGCAATTCCGTGCCTTGTCAGAGTAAATCCTGCGAAAAATACTAACTTTAAACTTTTATGGCCTTTGTAACAGAAACTCTTGAAGCTCAAAGCAAAACTACCATTAACAAAACTCAACCATAACACTTTCACCATAGAATTCAATTTTGAACTGTGAAGATTTAATAATGACTGCGAGAACGATATAACTTTTAATAAATATGCTATTAATCATGGCGGTAAATAGTACGGTCGTTGGTTAAATGCTAAATGACAAGAACTATAAATGTACGGCTGTGGCGACACAATTTTAGCAAGTATTAACCTGCCTTGTGGCGTAACAGCACTTTAAATTCAGTGACACCTTATACGGTAGACGCCTCTGAAGAAGAGTTTGGATTTCAGGGTAAATTGTGTGAAGATTAACTAGCTTTCAGATACCGACTTGAGTATCAAATGTCTTGACAATGTCTGTTTTTACGAGGTCTTGACAATGTCTGTTTCGGATAACGTTTAACAAAAGTATACGTATGAAAATATAGATAATAACGCTGGAACTGGGACTGGGACTAAATTACTGATCATTAGTGGCAATCGAAATCTATGGACGTCCTGCAAATTAGTATTACTAAGAACCAGGTTAAATAGCTTGCAGACACAATATTAATACCTTCGTCTTCGTCTTAGTAGTCGTTTTCTCTCCGCGAGGAACGCTCATAGAACCTATTTTTGCTATTGACATCACAAATTTTATTGTTCCTTCGGGGTAAAGGCATTTAAGGCCAACAGGCAAAAACTTTATAAAACAAAAGCGAAAAACAATAACCAGTTTCCATCTCAAATTCATGTTAAACATAATAAGTATAATAACAAAGCATAATATCCATTCTCAAAAACAACTCTCATTGTTAAACCCATCAAATTATCAAACCAGATACAGTAAATCACGCAGCATCCCATCCAAACATCTTTGTTTTCTAGACCCGACAGATCTCATAACCTTGTGGTGGAAAAGATGCTCTCAAAACTGCCTTCTAAACCAACGCAATTTACTTATAGAAAAGTAAATTTCATGCAAATGTAAGCTGTATTTTAAGGTAGAAATGGTGGAGATGGTAGGATGCTTGGTCGAGGTTAGGTTTGTGAAATTATATCGAAGGCAGACAAATGAAGACATACGTCATGAACGTCAATCTCCGCGGTTAGGATGGTCGAGCTCGCGAGTCGACGTTTACGAGACAATATTTCAATATACTTACGAGGGCGCCTGTCCATTGGTCCCGACTTTGACTTTAATCCCGAAAAGCAATTAACCGAACAGCTAATCGGTCCGTTTAAAAAGAAAGGCGGGACTGACAATAGTTTATTAGGTCTTGCAAAATAACATCAACTATATTCTCTCCTTAATTTGTATTGGAAACAATAACCTTTTATGTTTATGTCTTATTTAATGGCTGACACTTGCCATTGTTTCTTGTTTTATTGACTGAGATGCTTTTAACAATTTCGAAACGAAAGCACAAAAAGTGCAGACTATTTAGGTATTTACAACTAAATATATTGTCTGTAAAGTTGTTTTCTGAAATTATCTTAATTTATGCTAAAATAGAGAACATATTTTTCCCCTCACTAGCTCGGAAAGCCGTCTTTTATCCTTTAAAACAAGCGGGGAAAAACGCATTTTATCCACTAGTGGGGAAAGTAATTTGACCTTGGATGGAGCGTGTTTAAGCAGCTTGACAGATAACAAAACGTAAAACGCTCATAATAATGGTTCGTTCGATATTAATTATCATTAAATAAAAATTGAAATCGCGAAGCGTCTGGTTGACGTAACTGGTGACCGAAGAGCTGGCGGCTTTCTCGCACAACGTATCAGCATTGCGATACAGCGGGGAAATGCCGCCAGCATCCTTGGTACAATGCCTCAAGGGCCTATTTTAGATTTAAGCTAGTTATTAATTTCGTTTACGTAGTACCACTGTATATATCTTGTAATTAAATAAATGGTTTGAGAATCTAATAAAAAATACCAAATTTAGCTTTATTTAATAATTTTAAGTCATAAACCTTAAAATTCCATAAGAAACGTTTGATTTTTTATAATGGTGTTAAATATAATTCTGAACGCACAAGTTGAGTCGATGCAATTTCAAAACGCATCGTTGACATTTCATACGTCAGAACAGAAATGTCAACATTGTCAACAAAATTTTTACTGTTCTTCTCACCGACTCACGTAAAAATCAGAATTTCTAGTGTTTTCTATTATAATACCGTAAAAAAATTAGTGATTCCAGTGATGAAGATGATCTAACGCCTGTAGATGTTGCACTTTCCTCGCTATAGTGAGGGGAAAAGTTTTGTGTTACACACGGGTGCAAATGTATTTTACTTCTCGTGTGTTGAAACACTCGCTACGCTCAGGATTCTATTTTAGAAACACTCGCTTCGCTCGTGGTTCAACTATAGAATCCTTTCGCTTGCTCGTGTTTCAATTCCACACTCGCGGGTAAAATACAACTTTGCACCCTTGTATAACAAATAACTATTATCAGGTTAGAACAGATATTTAACAAAACATGTGACATGGTTTGTTTTTATATGTTATTGTTAAAAGGATGCTTCGACCTTATTTTTAGAACTGGATATGACATTAATAATTGCATTCCATATATAAAGGCTGTAAAAATAGTACAAAAATACGAAGCAAATGGAAAACCTGTTCTGGTTTGATCACAAAAGCCACAGCGTCGCGAGTGAGGTTTCCAAAGACAATTTCAAAGCGAAACGCTTTTTATTTTATTATTCGTAGGTATGCTTAGTATGAGAACCGGTAATAAAGCGTTTTGCGGCTTTAAGCCTGGAATCACCTGCGGTTGATATGCCGTGGTATCCTCCTAAGGCCCACGGTCCTACCAAAAGTAAAATTTACTTCAATGTAATTTCAACCATTTTCAATTGAAACACAGTTGAATTTCTTTTGCTTCGTTCGACTTCAGAACAAAGAAAAATCAACCATATTTCCTTCACCGTTGATTACAAATTCCACTGCCCTGTTTTGTGGGTGTTAGGAGGGTATAATTGCGTGGAATCTAAAGTTTGATGTAAATTATTTTGAAGAATGCTTAATTTGTTGCTTTTGTTGCCCATGCAATTATCGTTCTGCAGATTATTACTTATGTTTACTGCAGTATTAGTTGCATAATTGATCTCATGACTATACTGTCTTGTCTTGCAACCCCGCACACAACTTTTCCGTGTCAGATGCAACAAATAGGGTGACATTGTGATTTACCTGACAGGTCCAAGATTATTAGAGTAAAAAATCTCTTCTTCTTCGTCGTTCCCTCATGACTGAGGATCGTGACCAAGAACTATATCCCTCCATATAACGCGATCAAGGGCTATGTGGGCTGCCCTCTGCATGGAACCACATGCTTGTCTAATGGAATCCGACCATCCTCCCGGGGCTCTTCCTCTAGCGCGCTTGCCTTCAACTTGCCCCAGTATGATGTCACGTTCGAGGCTGTGGTGTGGCGATCGCATTATGTGCCCAAAGAATCTGAGAGCCCTCTCCTGGCAGATTGTTGAGAGTAAAAAATAGACACAAGAAAATGATTGATATTGATGTTGATAAATTTAGTAAACTTAAGAACAGATAAGAAAAGAACCGTATACCAACAGAGTATATTAATATGCTAGATTGTACAAAGAACAATGAGAGACGAAACACAGTAGTATTCACCAAAGAATGACATATCCGCTGTACAGAGCATAAGACAAGCCTAAACAAACGAGTGTCACTGGGCCCTTAGCTGGACCATTCATGCTCATGACACGTCACCTAAGACCAATCTAAGTGAGATCTCCTATCATGAAACCTTCTTATGAATGTCTAGGCCAGGTTATACTAGCCTTTAAGAAAGTTTCGTGAATTGAGGACTGTCAAAGATAAATAGGCACTAAATCAATCCGCTAATCCGCGGATGACATCTGCCGCCCAGTACTCGCACTAACTTTTGTTTTTTTAACGCTAAACGGGGCAAATAAAATGGAAACACGGGCCGGTTGAATGGACAGGTGGCAGTTAGTTTAATGTAGGGTTAGTAGTTCACATTATTGTTTATTTTAGTCAGTGGGGCATATCGTTAGGTGTTATTTGTTTCGTTTAGGTAGGAACAAAGAGTTTCTGTACAGAACAAACCAATATAACATGCACAGGTTCGTGTATAATTTGCCAACAACATCTTCAGAAGACATGCACAAGCTTTGTATCACCGACTTCTTTCCATCCTGGTGCAAAGTTTTCTCCTTTACGTATTTAGATTTAGTTTAGATTATTAATTAATACGCAAAAACGAAATTTAAAAAGGCCCACGAATTGTGTGAATTATCATTAATAGTAATGTTATGCCATTTTGACTTAGATTACGCGGATTTGCGTTCCACCCTTACGTTGTTACTCTGACACTGATTCGCATTAAACGCTTTGTTATGTGAATGGCTAAGGTGTGGAACTCGCTTCCTGCTAATCTATTCCCAGCTTACTATAACTTGAATCTTTTTAAATCGAGAGTAAATACTTACTTACGCTTACATCTAATCGGAAGATCAGCGTTGGAAGCCACCAGCAACATGCTGAGATGAGGCCATTTCGTGGCACTTTAATCTTATTTTATGTTTTCTTTTATATCATGTAATGTCTTGTTTGTTTGTGCTTACGAATAAAATTTTATTCTATTCTATTTAGGTACAATCAAGTGAGATTGTGGTCAAATGCTAACCTTTTACCAAAACAAAAATTGTTGCGATAATATTTCCACTGAACTGATATAATATATTACCGTTAGCTGAGTGAAAATCAGCACAGTTACACACGTCTTACGACTAAGGTCACGGCATGCATCACGTTAATCTATTCTCAAGTCCCTACACCACCAGCCCCATCGTACCAAGAAACAGTGAATGCCGACATAAATCCGTCGGCGCATTGTCCGAAACTTGTACAACGCCTCTTATAAACACGACCAAAGCATAAGCTGCCTTTGTCAATGGCTCTAAATGGTTATAAATGTCCATAAATGGCTGGAAACAGCCGTAAATGTTCGACAAGAGCTGTAAATACCTCAAAGCGCAAATGAAAGCTATCATTAATTTCTGTTTGCTGAGCTTGTGATAGGGTTGATTTGTATGAGCCTGGCGAGTGTATGGTCGAGTTCAGAAACATTTACAAGCCAACGTATTTACACGACCTTATTTTCAGTGGCTTAGAGGGCTGTAAATATATTTTTGGGACGGGAGTTCGCAGATCTGCGAAATCGACGCCGCACTCGCGTTCGCGGTTTCGCGCCGCGATTCGCACATGAGTATGGAGGGCCCTTAAAATTTTAAGTAATCCTTTTATACACAAATCTGTAAAACAAAACACAGACATCTAAAAATGGCGGCAAACTGTCAAAATACTCAGACTCTCATGTCCATGCCAGTTCTAAGAACAAAGGCTACCAATGTTACACCATGCTACCAATCGTTACGACAACTCTTATCTCAACCAGTCCACTAGAAGAAGAATGTCTTAACTACATATACTACTTTGATTGAGCTAATATCAGGTGAACTAAACGCTTTGCTGTGCTATGTGAACGGTTAAGGAGTGGAACTCACTTCCTGCAAATCTATTCCAAGCCCGCTATAACTTGGATCTTTTCAAATCGAGAGTGAATAGACATCTTCTACGTAAGCATGCTCCATCGTAGACCGCATCGGCACTTATCAGGTGAAATTGTGGTCAAATTTATCTTATAAAAAAACACTTTTCTCACTTCACCAGCCCGAGTCGGAAAGTTCACCTGTTTTTGCTCTACTTCTACTTATGGCTGTGTTATACTTACATTCATTTTTCACCTTGTTGCCTAGAAATATGGTTCATTGTCTTTTGGCGGCGTCAACCGTATTATTGTTTCGGAACAATTACTGTAACCTTCCTATATCAGTATTTACGAATCCTACTTACGAAGTAGTTTACAAGAGCATGTTTATATTTTAAATGCTTACCTTTTTTGCAGATGATTTTTTTTGTTCGAATCCCGTTCACATTTCAAATTGTTGATAAGACGTTTTGACTTCGATCAGTGCCAAAGATACGAGATTTTATTTGAATAGGAAGGAAATGTGTTTGTATGTGTGTTTAGAACCCGTTGTGGGGCATTGTTCGGCAAACCCAGCCTTGTTTCGGAGGTGGTAAGTGGTAGATAAAGATGTTTGATTGCGTGTTTGTTGGGTTTGTTTATGGCATTCTTGTTACGGTTTTTTACACGAAGTTTGTAAAACCAGCGCAGTTTCCCGTGTCCCGTAGGCCGAGCACATGATAGACGCGACAGTATTTCGCCGCGAGATGTCTATCCCGTCTTTTACTAACTAGTCTATTTCACGGCGAGATACTCTCGCGCCAATCATGTGCTATGTGCTAGCCCGGCTGGAGAGAGAAAATGTAATGTGTGTATGTGTAAAATTCATCAAGTAGGTATAACCATACCCCGGTTATTCAGGGATAAAAAGTACCAGTGCTAGTGATTAATTAAATATCGACTCGAGTGTTATCGATATTAATTTCACTCGAATCGATATTTTCATAAGGTTATTGTGGAGAACCAGCTATTTCTGGTCCTGGTAAAATAGCTGGTCCAAACTGGATGCAAATAGCCCAGGATAGAGCAAACTGGGCATCTTCGGAGGAGGCCCTTACCTGCGGAGGGGTTGTATTGTATTGTATTATAGTTCGGGCGATTTTCCGCAACTCGACGACTGGCGCCTATTTTGCGTGACATGGGGGTGGGCTAGTTGCGGAGGGGTTTTTGCAGATTAAGCATTTTTTTTTATAATCGCAAATAACTTAATAATAAATGTAAATCATAAGATAGAATTTAGTAATACGTATTAATATGTAAATCTGTAGTTGTAAGAAATAAAAGGCTTTTTTATTTATTTTTATATTGTGGAGAACACCGTCTATAAGGGAAGACCCTCTACAAGCCCTTTCGTCGCTTTTAACTCTTGGCTTTGTGCATATAGTCCACTTGCAGAAGCTCGGTACGGTAGACGACGTGCGTATACAAATACGAGAGGTATTGCTTTATGACGGTCTTCCCTGCAATACATCTTATTTACTGGCCTTCCCCACATTGACTTTATTTGTGCCATTTTCAACCAAAAGGGTACTTATTGTCGCTTGTCAGTAAGGCGCTATTTCCATATAGCTTCACCTTCACCTTTTGGTTGAAAACGTCACATTTTTTTATTAATAATTTATAATAAAAAATGTGACATCCTCGAAGTAAATTTTACTAATTAAGGCGTGCCATATCTTTTGTCCAATTATAATTTCCTGGTAATAAAGTTTTAAATAAACATCCAAGCTGTAGAAACTGTATTTGTTATCCCTGTATGCGTTTCAAAACTCAAACGCAATCTCACATTCGCAGTGTAACAGCCGATCCATCAGCCCAAACCGCACGGATATTTGCTCAGCACACGATCACTTTCATTATTTATCTGCTATTGTTTCACGAGCGTTAACTTTGTGGTTTACGGCTGTCTTGGTCGAAAGAAGGGTATTGACTTGTTTGCTATTGAGTCTTAATATTTATTCGTGGAATCCCGCTCCTAAAGTTTAAAGCGGATAAAACTTTTTATTAATCGACTTCGTGTCTTTCATGGCTCTATTTCTTTGTGGAAAAAAAAACTCGTGTACGGAATTTCCCGCAGACGAATTTGGCCGCATTGAGTTACAAATAAGCTTCGATACTGAAGTCAAATACATTAAACGCGATTTCAACACTAACCCTAGTCAGGCTTTGGAAAAACAACAGGAACTCCGCTCAAGGCAAGGAGTTGAGAGGCGGCAAACAGGCCGGTGAGAAGTGAAGCACACACGCAGTTTGCTCAAGTAATGGAGCCAGGATCGCTGATGAGAGGACAGGGCCGGTGGAGTCGCTATGAACCTAATATAAAAATATTTTCAATTGGTATAATTTGTGTCAGGTTGGTAAGGGACGTAGGATCGATGCTCGATTTGGAACTACGTACTAATATTCAAAATTAATCCTATTCTGGCTTTGGAAAAACAACAGGATCTCCGCTCGGCATGGAGTTGAGAGGCGGCAAACAGGCCGGTGAGAAGTGAAGCACACACGCAGTTTGCTCAAGTAATGGAGCCAGGATCGCTGATGAGAGGACAGGGCCGGTGGAATCGTTGTCGTTATGGACCTAATAATGTATGTATTTATAAAAATATTTGTACCACACCAGCTCGTAAAAGGTCCCTTTATTCTAAAATAACTCATGAAAAAGTTGCATTTTATCCACAAGAGTGGCAAAGTAAGTTGATCCAAATTTTGATTTGATACCTCATGTTGACTAGTAGAATTCGCCTTGCAATAGTGATTATGAATACTTGATAAATATTTTAAAGCGAAAATTTGGATTTTATTTGTATTGTTTTACAGTTAGTAGTTTCCTCGCGTTGGTGTGGTGAACAATTTTGTGTTTCACTCGGTAGCAAAGTTAGTTTAATCCTCGCATCGCTCAACTTTTCGAGCCAATGGTTCAATTTTGGAAGTTTCATTTTCCCTGAGTATGGAGAGAGACTTATAGATAAATAAAAATGTAATATTTGAAAATAATTGATGTTATATCATTTTACAGAATCGGAGCATAATTTCCTGGAGTGAAGAAAAGTAGGACAATTTAATGGTATAGCTACTACATAATCTACCGCCGCAGTTCTGTACGCAAAACGTGTTTAAGTTTACGAAATTTAATGGTGTTTGTAATATAATCTTTATTTCCTGATTCTAATTAATAAATAAATAATAACGACGCGACTCCACGCCACCCATGTTCCCGCCTCGGCGTACTACAGAAGTCCTCTTTTATTTTGGTAAACTGCCCACTGTCCTTCCCAGAACAGTGCTGCGCCCACTAAGTGGGCTTATCATCATTATTTGACCAAATTAACACATCCTACAGGAGCTATTCTTGAGTAGTGTGTGTTTGTTTGCTTTTGTTTGTGGTCCTACATCTCCTTGTGTATTTTCTTGCGGGTTTCGAATGTTTGAGGGATTTTAGCAGTTTTTTTCAAGTTTGTAAAAGTGTCAACCTAACTTGAAGCTACTTTAATTTCAATGCTTAGATGGTTTATTTTGTCTTTGTCTGCTTCGAAAGGATAACTAGCTGTCAATTAAGCATATAATGTATAGTCAACTCATAAGGTAAATATAGTTATAATAAATAAATATTAACACCGAAATAATACTTATTTCAAAGTCATTATCATTATCACAGCCGAGCGACACAAGTCCTTTATGTCAATTTCCATCATTATGAACATTTTCCAGAATACTAAACGGCAGAAAAATTCTGTGTAGCTACCGAACCTGCTCACAATGTTTCAGGGGAATCGGCTGAGAAATGCAATCTGCAGAGGAGAACATGCGGACATACGAAAGCAAGCTGAAGCTGAAACGGAGACATTCGCTAACACTCGGTCAATTATTAACAAACACGTGGACATCTTATAGTATTTTATGTCTCTCACAGACAGCAATGGTGCCGTTTGAACAGACTTTTAAGAACGGGACACGGCCGATGCAACTACCTTTTGCACAGGTGGGGATGGAAGGACTCAGCCTTGTGTGAATGTGGTGAAGAGGACCAAACGATGGAACACATTTATCGAGCGCTGTCCTCTGCATTCATACTCTGGACCACCGGAAGACCACATCGCTGAGATCGCTGCAGTTTTAACCAAGCTTTTCGCTGCGACCAGAACCGACTTTTCTCATCATCATCATCTTCTTCCTCGCGTTGTCCCGGCATTTTGCCACGGCTCATGGGAGCCTGGGGTCCGCTTGGCAACTAATCCCAAGAATTGGCGTAGGCACTAGTTTTTACGAAAGCGACTGCCATCTGACCTTCCAACCCAGAGGGGAAACTAGGCCTTGTTGGGATTATAGTCCGGTTTCCTCACGATGTTTTCCTTCACCGAAAAGCGACTGGTAAAATATCAAATGATATTTCGTACATAAGTTCTGAAAAACTCATTGGTACGAGTCAGGGTTTGAACCTGCGACCTTCGGATTGCAAGTCGCACGCTCTTACCGCTAGGCCACCAGCGCTTTTCTCATCTACGATGTTAACTTACAAAAATAAACTTTGTGTTTTGTATCAGACTTACGAAGACTTAAAAAGTGTGTTCTCAAGTTGTCCAAACATACAGTTGCTAACCGAGAAGTTGGGAAATCATACAAATTATTGTGTTAAATTGCCACTTGAAGTTCGGCACTTAGGTATGCGAAAAATTTGCTTAGGAAAATAATTTTCGACAATGATTTAGAGAACCCTCTTTTCAAATATCGGTCACCGAAGTGAAACCTCAATCGTTATGTCGGCTATACACACTCGTCGAGAGCCTCTCGCCGAGAATTTCGGGACCGCTCCTATCCAATCGGAGAAACGCGAGACGAGACAAGGAAGAGCGAGACGAGAAGGGAGCAGCATTCTCTCGGGTTCTCTCGACGCGTGTACAGCCCGCATTACGTTACGTTCTCTTTATCCCGATAATCTATGTTAATGGGTCACCGGACTGTTTGCCCATTTGTACAGGAAGCTGCGAGTTGACATCCTGGTGCGTTTTTAAGTTTTGGTTCGAGGTGAAAGGTGATATTGTTATGGTACAGTCGGGTTGGCTTTCATCTAGGGTTTCTTGTGATTAAGGCAATTTAATGTGTGAATGTGTGACATAGCTATATGAAGGTTGGTCTGGTATCTAAGAGCTCCGCTTGTTTCAGATGAGTTACAGAAAACCAATGCAGAATGAATTGAAACAAAGTAATGCAAAATTTGGTGTCGAAAACGTAGGGAAGTTACTAAGCAACTTGATGTTATGGAAATTATCTATGTATCTATAAGTCTGTATATCTTCACCTAGTACCACAGGGCGGACACGCTATACATCAAAAATCACTTGCGTTTCTATCTGTGAACGGCACGTCTGTACACGCGGCATGCGTCATAGTGTGAGTAAGTTGCTAAAAATTGTACTGAGCGGCGGGCAAACGGCCGTCAATCTGCTGTCGCGGGGCGAGGTAATTCGAATCGGGGCGGGGCGGTGCGTGGCTGTTCTGTATGATAATACTATTACTTATTCTGTGCCTAGTATAAACAGCAACACTCCTAACTGGTACATCTGTGGACCATAAAGGCATAAGGTCCACCGGTGTACAGTTAACAGTGTGGGCGATGGTACCCACATCACAAAATTTGCTTAGTTTGGGCACAGAATAAGTAATAGTATTATCATACAGAACGGCCACGCACCGGTCGCCCCGACTCGAATTACCTCGCCCCGCGATAGCAGATTGAAGGCCGTTTGCCGGCCGCTCAGTACTATTTTTAAGCAACTTACACTATGACGCATGCCGCGTGTACAGACGTGCCGTTCACACATAGAAACGCAAGTGATTTTTTATGTATAGCGTGTCCGCCCTGTGGTTTGGGGCTAGACCGATCTGTGTAAGATTGTCCTCAAACATAAATAAATGACCGATGTTTTTTTCTATTCGTTTAAGTTCTGAAAACTCTTTATTAACATACAAGATATATACAGTGGTACTACGTAAATCTAAATCTAAAATAGGCCCTTGAGGAATTGTACCAAGGATGATTGCGGGATTTCGTTAAAATTATAGTTGAAAGGTGACGGACTGACGGCACCAATCTTTCCACAATATATGAATGAAAGTGGACTGTACCTACTCCAATACAGGGCAGTGATATTTCTCTGTGTAGTGGGAGGAAAAGGGCGTCCCAAAAAGGAAATCACGATGTTTACCATTGCCATGTATTTGACACCGCCATTGGCTACGACTAAACGATAACATAAATATTGTGACACATACATTTGGACACTGTGAAGTAATGGTAACTAGTGGAAATGTTTAAATTCAACTAGTGGAAATTTGAAAAAGATAATTTAGGTACCTAGTATTTCACACATTCTCAAGGGCATTTAGAGTAGAAGAGCAGCTCTGCAGTGGTCCCCACAATCAATCAATCAATCTTTAATGTCAAAAACACATGTCAAAAATTATAATACAAAAAAAAATTAAAATACACAACACTGCCAAAGTAATCTGATTGTTCCAAGCTATTAAAATATAAGTTCATTTAAAAATTTATTTATATTAGCTTGTAACTATCTCTATAGCGTGCGAGTTCCTAGTTCCTACCCCCTTATTCATAAAACTTTACGGGCCTGATTTAGTTAAATTATGTTTTATCCCTTTCTTATAAATACATAAGTCAAAATGACAGATAAAGACAAACGATTCAGCTAATTCAGGCCAGTAACGCGTTTATGAATAACTCCATAATATATCAGTTTTACGAAAAACAGTGTACAAAAGTACAAAAAAAGTATAAAAACAGACATTTTGCTTTGACTGGGACGGAGTGAGTTCTAAAAAAATACCTAAGTAATTGACCCTATGTATGTACATATGTTACTATAAAACTATTGATATGTTTATCGAGGTGTCGGTAAAACTACAGAGAGCTGTCAATCTCAAATTAGTAGCATGGCGTGAGAACATAGCCAAAGTCACAATCCTTTGCAGATTAGTACCTATCAGCTTTTTATTTTAACTGACATGAATTGAATCAGACATTGGTTATATATTCTCATTCCTGTTCTGCTAAAATGTTCCTTTATTTTAAGTTTCGTAGTCTTCTAAAATATTAAACATGAAAACCTAATCTTTTTGTTTTTACTTATATATTCTGCCCCATGTGACGTTATATTTTAGCATGATTTATTTTGTATTTGTATAATTCTTCAAGAAATAAGGTAAGTAAACTATCATTTTACATTTGACTAGGTTTATGGAAAATGCTTTTCATTACAAGCAGAGAATTCGCAGGACCACAAAAACTAAGCTGTTTAGGTATATTCCAGCTAATAAAATAACATTTCGATTGGCGAATTTTCTACCCAATTATCCTGCTTCTGTATCAATCTCGTACTAACATGACAGATAGGTTGGACAAACTAGGGACAGTCAAACTGTCATTTCAGTATCTGGAATATAGAAACAAGGATAATTTGAATAACACGTTGATCTTAAACATGTCACTTAAAAATCCGGACATCCCGCATCGTAGTTTATGTCTGCAACAAAACGCCGGTTGACTCCTTTCGCTCTGGTTTCTCCATACAAAACTATTTATATTCAAATGTTTCTCAAAACACGTCACGCTCACGTCATAACTAAGCATCAACCGTCACCCCACAATCGATAGAGACAGGATCCATGGGAATTTCAATCACCCCAACCACCTGAACCCTTTGCTATTAACTGGTTTCACATAATAACTATTTAAAATACATGTGTCCGTGCTAGTTGAATGTATTATTGATATTATATGATAGTTTATTTTAGAAGCATTGTGTTCTGGGACGTTCCTGGATTGGATTGTGATGGTCGAACAAAACAAATTGCCTATGGAAATACAAGTTTATCTAAACAGTTAGCGGCGTCACTTTAATCTTTCCTTTTCTTTTCTTTTTCTTACAGTTGACTGTAGTTACAATTTTGTTCGTCTGCAGTTAGTAAGTTGGTGGTCAGTAGATTTTGGTCTGAGTCGTTAGTTCGGGTCACCGGGCCCGATGCGATTTGGGACAACTTTTGACGGCTGTCAAGTTTTATTCTTATTCCTTTGATTGACAGGCAAGGGCTGACCCGTCCTATCCTGCCGGACAATAGATTAGTTACTTTAAATATTTTGAAATACTTGAGACTATTTTGTTTTCCCATTGTTGGAATAAGATATCTACAATAAAATTCTCGTTATATTTTTGAACGTATTTTCTTCCCAACTTCTACGAACTTAACCATTTTTTTAATGTAATTATCATCATTAAAATCTTCGACATCCTGACATCCTGATTTCAGAATCATGACAATTTAAGAAAAATATAACATTTAAAACTTTCGCGTTTTGAACACATATTAAATCCAATTTACAAACGGGTCTATCGCGAATTTATTTTGTTACCTTTATTTACGGACGTTTCGACACAGGTTTCACTGGTCGTGGTCGCGACTAACACCAGCCGCCGCCACGACCACGACGAGTGAAACCTGTGTCGAAACGTCCGTAAATAAAGGTAACAAAATAAATTCGCGATAGACCCGTATGTAAATGTGAATTTAAGAAAAATGTTATACATTTTTGTATGGAACTGTGTTACTGTTGTGTTATGCTGATGCAAATAAAAAAAATCCGAATAAGAAGTGGTTAACTATAGTATATATTCTGAATAATAAATTAAGAAAATAAATACGGATAAAACTGTTTAAGCCTGTGCAAAATAAGGAAAGCAACATTTCTTAACTACACTTGGTCATTTTATACGCGGTTTTGCATACTGATAATAACGTGGTACATTATTTACGTTAAAATTCATGTGGAATGACGATTTTTGAACACATACACATTAAATACTTCCACATAGGTACCTACTTTGATGAGGATATTTTTTAAAGGTGAAAACATTGAGGTGTTCTCTATAATTTATTATAGAACTTAGGGCCTACTTGTAGATCAGACTTTGCAAATTAAATCAGCCAGAAAAAACCGATCTAATTGATAAACTTCTTTTTTTTTTAATCAGAAAATACGATGAAGATCTACACAAGTCTATTGAAAACTCAATTTTTGGCACATTCATCTTCCTCGCGTTGTCCCGCCATTTTTCCACGGCTCATGGGAGCCTGGGGTCCGCTTGGCAACTAATCCCAGGAGTTGACGTGGGCACTAGTTTTTACGAAAGCGACTGCCATCTGACCTTCCAACCCACAGGGGAAACTAGGCCTTTGGGTCAGGTTTCCTCACGATGTTTTCCCTCACCGAAAAGCGACTGGTAAATATCAAATGATATTTCGTACATAAGTTTCGAAAAACTCATTGGTACGAGCCGGGGTTTGAACCCGCGACCTCCGGATTGCAAGTCGCACGTCGCACGCCCTTACCGCTAGTACTTTTTTTCATTTTTTGCACATTAAATCCAATAAATCCAACCACGTGACACAGTGTTTTATGTCCCATAACGAATCCTAAAAGCCCGCTATTAACGCATAAAGAGCCGCATCACTTTTGTCACAGCCTTTCAATAAGCGTTGATCCGGCCTCATTAATCTAAGTTTAACAACGGTTTAAAAAAGGTTTAACAATGGAGACGGTTGTACTGAAGAATGTTGTGTTATGTTAATGTTTGTTGTGTACTTTGTTGTGTAAGGACTATTCTGGTAGGTACTTTACTTGACGGACTTCTAGTAGGTAAATCAAACCTTTAATTGCGCACAATGAGTTGTGACTATACGTGACTATATCAGGCCACTATAGGTTTAAAGTAGCTCATTGGACCAAAGAGGACAGGAGCCCGATTTAGATTTAACGACTTCCTGAATGAATGAATGAATGAATGAGTGAATGAACGATTAATGATCGTTTATTTGCATTAATCAAGCGTGTATATACATAGGTGTTCAATATTTAATTACAGTTTTAACCTTACTGGTTTAACGGTACTTTTGTAATTAAGTTGTATATTATGTGTATTTACCTGAATAAATAAATAAATAAATAAAATAAATAAATCCTTTTTTGATTCGACCTTGAAGATTACTCATGCTAATTAGTGCATGCAAAATGAAGTAAAATTCGTGCGGGAGATTCGCGCTAATCACCAAAACGATTTTGTCGTCTCAAAACCAATTCAAAACTATTTAAATTGCAAAGAAATTTATAGTCGGTGCTTAATCTTGTCTAGATTTGATAGCACAGTGTGGAAGGTTATTTTAATTGTCATAATTTCATTCAAATTTGACACTTCCACACGCTTAGCTTAGCACAAGTTAGCTTTGACGGACTCTATATTGTTACTGTTACGTTTAGCGGTCATAGGCAGTAGGCAGTCAATACCTAAATCAGCAAGACCCTAACTTTATCTAAATCTTAATCAAAGTACCTGCTTCATATTAGCAAGCCGTCATAAAAGGGCAAACGTGTCCACCAATAGCGGTCATTGTTGTGACGTCATTAACTTCCTTCAATCACACTTTACGACCGATCCGACATAAAAATATTTAACTATTTGTTTACAGATAATATTAACGGCTTGTAAGCCCCTTTCTATTATCGTCCTTATGTATAGTGTGTTAAGGGTGGAGTGTTTCGGCCGTTAAATTAATTAATGTAAATATTTGTGTTGAGGTTGAGAAATAATCAAGATCCATGTTGATGGATTAGATTGTACCTACAGTATTAAACGGTAACAGTAACATGTAGTCTTTTTTTTTCTTTTCTTGATGGACTTGAGGGCGGTGTTGCCCGTAGCCAATGTCACGTAAAAGGGTAGGAACAAAATAAATGCTCTTAGAGCACGACGCTGTTCGGTGGTTGTTGTAGTTGTCTCGTAAAACCGATAGCTGGATTTTACGAGAAGCACGTGGACTACCGGCCGTTGACTCCAAAATGGTGGTTAAACACGCTTTGAGATTAATTCTCCATTCACTGCACACTACCACATTAGATTATTGTATAATAAAGCTATCGATAGTACACTTTAAACAATATTAATGAGCAAAAAACAAAGGAATTAATCACGAGGCTACTATCAAGATGGCGTTCGAACCGGAAGTCCCAACATGTAGTCCATCTTCTTTAAAGCTTTTACTGTGTTCAGATGGCAAGGCGATTTCTTTTTAGAACGACGCGGCATTGTAATGAGACGATGGATTAATTAATAATTTACCGACAATATCCATTTTGATTGAATCACATCTTGGTTTTATCGAAACATAAACATACAGAAATATTCACAATTAATTTGAGGAAGCAAAATTACGTAAATAAATGTGACGTTTTCAACTAAAAGGTACTACATTGTCGGTTGTCGATAAGGTTGATTACAAATTGAATCTTTACGGAAATAGCGCCTTATTGACTACCGACAATAAGTACCTTTCTGGTTGTAAATGGCACGAATATTAATGTGATAATTTAAGCGGGAAACCAAGTTGGAGTTCGAACTAACCTTGCCAATTAAGATGGCAGTTTGATTTTAAAACCGAAAAGAATCTAGGATATATGTAGGTAAGTAAAAAAACGACTCAAGGAAAACACCAAGAGAAAACAGAAAAATAGTTGTGCACGGAATATGACCGATATCTAAAAACATCGCCTGGGTGGAAAAGATTTGCAAGCTACGAGTATGCTATCTTTGTTGTTTGACTTTATTTGCCAAGTAGACAATGTAGATTTTGTAGACATGTCTAGTATATATTGGCACAAACTAACAAAAAGTCAGCATACAGCAGAAAACTAAATGGTGGAGAATAAAAGCCAATAAAGTACTAGATTTCATGAATTTTGTATCTGTGTATTCATCGAATCAAGAACGAAATCCTTTTTGTACGGACCAAATACAGATAATATAACTATACCTACACATTTTTTAACCTAAAAGTGTATATAAACTGAACTGTCGCCTGCGGTATTTCCGGACCGATATGACCTTCAAACCTTCAAGAAAAGAGCGTACTCCCATCTTAAAGGCCGGCAACGCACTTACAACCCCTCTGGTGTTGCGGGTGTCCATGGGCGGTGGTAATCGCGTACCATCAGGTGATCCGTCTGCTCGTTTGCCTCCTATTTCATAAAAAAAAAGCGTTCTTAAATTGTATTTTATTATCACAATAAAAAATACTTTAATTAAGTTTATCTGGCGGTAAACTAAGCTAATTTTTACTTTAACACACATAAATATGCTGCCATTGATTCTGGTTGCATGTTTGAGCCGTTTGGGATGGAGACCCTCGGGCCTTGGGGACCCGGAGCACATTGTATATTTAGGGAGCTAGCAAAGCGTCTCACTGATGCTACGGGTGACCAGAGGGCTGATTACTTCCTTGCCCAGCGCATTGGTATCGCAATTCAGCGCGGCAATGCTATCAGCCTTCTGGGCAACTTACCATCCGACGCCGAGCTAGCTCCCATTTTTTACTTTTTTTTTAATACCACGTCGGTGGCAATCAAGCATACGGCCCGCCTGATGGTAAGCAGTTACCGTAGCCTATGGACGCCTGCAACACCGGAGATATTACACGCGCGTTGCCGACCCTAACACTCCTCTCCCTCGTTGAGCTCTGGCAACCTTACTTACCGGCAGGAACACAACACTATGAGTAGGGTCTAGTGTTATATGTAGATATTTTTAGTTAATTTATGTTTTTATATTTTTATGTTTGTTAGAAATAAAAATATACACATAATGGGTACAATTTCATTACAAGGCTAACATCATTGACTTCGTTTATAGATATTCTTCAGAATTTTTCATTCCATTTAAAGGTAAAGAACGCCAAAGGAGCCAGTTATCGGGTCCAATAAAGTAATAAATAATAACAATCAGTCAAAGCGGCGGGTTCTGGGAAATAATAAAATTATTGCATTGTGCGCTTCAAGACAAATGCTTATCTGATTAAGCAGCGTCATTAGGACGAACCGTCGATGCAGACGATAATAGATACGGCGATAATACCGATAGTATTTTAAGCCTTTAATAGTCATCCTCTAGCGGCTAGCTATACAAGAAAATTTGGCAGTGAATCTTGAATCATTATGACAAATTAGGCCTTTCCTAAGACGAAAGTGGATGACCCGCGCGAAAACGCCTTTTCATACAAACGTAGCTCTCATTTTCCTCTCTGGATATTAACATTATTGCAAATATTTTGACACAATTTGTTGAATATCAACCACAGCTATGCCCCTGCGTTTGATTTTTTAGATTTTTTTATTATTATAGGAGTTAGGAGCATTTAAAAATTTGTATGAAATCTGTTTTTTACTCCTAATTTTTACCATAATCAAAAAATCAAAAAAGTCAAATTTAATGTAGGGGCATAGTTATGGTTAATATATATCCAATTATGTAAAAAATATTTTCCATAATGTCAATATCCAGAGAGGAAAATGGGGACTACGTTTGTATGGAGAAACGGCCGTCCCCTTTCCTCTTAACATCTTGAGAAATGATGATGTAGGCGGATTTTGAAAGAGCCACTGTTATTACTTCGTTAATTTCTTCGGAATGAATTCTTTATGAACTTTTGTAGTGAAAACGAATTGGTCATAACCTAGAAACTAATTTTAACTCATGTGAAATTCGCTCCGAATCCAAAGAAATAATGTAATTGGCTCTATCAAAACTTAACACCTTTATGCTATTTCCTCCTACTAATTGGATTTTGGTGTCCTATCAATTTAACT
This sequence comes from Cydia strobilella, assembly GCF_947568885.1. Taxonomy (NCBI): domain Eukaryota; kingdom Metazoa; phylum Arthropoda; class Insecta; order Lepidoptera; family Tortricidae; genus Cydia; species Cydia strobilella. Next base: position 21,369,402 of record NC_086044.1, read on the forward strand.
GCCGAATCTACTTTCGAAATCATCTACGGCAACGTTCCACAAACAGTAATGACGATCATTTGCTTGTCACATTACATCGATTCGACCGTTCACGATGCAGAGCTTTGGCGCGACAAGATCCCATTCACTCGGGATTCTGTAGCGTATGGGACTGTGTCAGGATAAAGAGGCGTGCGATAGGAGATACAGAATCGAGTGTCCGTTTTCTTTGAATATTTTGGAATAGGCATTACATTTCTAAAACAAGTGAGCATAATATGTATCCATCTTCACCACTTAGATGGTTGGCAGTCTTCAATTGTTCGTTTCTCCAGAAACTTACTGCCTCGCACAGCTAAACTGTGGAACGAACTCTCTCCCTCGGTATCTCCAGACTCCAGACCGATACAACGTTAAAGAAAAGAGCGTACTTCCATTTTAATCTTTTGGACGCCAAGAACCACTAAATAGGTCGTGTGCAGTCGTGCCTGCCACGCCAGCGACACTAAAGTGGTCATGGCGGACGCTGTCAAAGCAATTGTCCTGCTGACAGATAAGGTTTATATTCGTTATTCACTAGAGATATTGGCGTGCAGACCACGTCTTGACGCTTGAGGAAAAGCGTTCAAAAGGTTAAATGTTGCAGGTGGCCATGGGTAATTGCTTACGGGCGATGCGTCTGCTCGTTTGCCTCTTATATCATAAAAAAACATGTCCTGTCTAGATCCTTGCTCTTGGAGCACGATCTCCAACGCGATAACGGCCCGTAGAGTGTTTCTTTGTGCGCGCGTCAATCTCTGATCGATGAAAACGGAGCGGACTGCGCTTAGTGTTTAGTTACTATACTCGTATGCCCACGACGACGTGGAAATGTGAGTGACCATAAAGGCTAGAACACCAGTTAGTGACTAGGGTCGCCGTGCGTCAGGATTTTAGTCCTTTGTCCGGGCGTCTCCCTACACTACATTTTTTACATCTAGACAATAAGCATAGAATCAGTAGACTTACTAGTTGGTTTATTTATTTAATGGTATGGCATAAAATATAAAAATAGTATTAACATTATTAGGTCTAGTAATTTACACGTCAACATTCAGGGTGCTCAGCTAAGCAGCTGCATCAGGTGTGAGTTGCAGCAGATTTTCTGGTGGCCCCTGGTATAAATGGAGGCACATATGTTCCATGGTCTGGTCCTCTTCACCGCGATCACACCGAGATGAGTCCCTCCACTCCCACTTGTGCAGAAGGTAGTTACATCGGCCGTGAACGTGAATCATTGTTTTCCTGGAAGGTCAAACCCCTGGAAGTCGACGTGTAGGGCTTGTGATTCTCGAGTTTGCATTGGCGGCGGCCCATTCATTTTCTTATTTTACCTATTTTCCGACGCTTCAGCTAGGTTGCACTAGCTGCGGGTACGGAAGACTGACGTCCCAGCAAAATGACATTTACATAAACTAATGTCGGCTAGTTTAGTGTTGTTTACCAATATCTCAATTGACATTTTGCTGGGCTAGCTGAAACGTCAGAAAAAAAGGTAAAATAATGAAATTTAATCGCGTTAGACCCGGGTCTAATTTATGTCATTACCGGTAATGACATTAATTATATGCGGGTTTTCTAGACTTCAGACGCTGGTGAGGTGTGTTACAGAAATTTCTATGAATGGGTAAGGAGAGATGTTGAGATGATCTTCTCTGTTTCCCTCCTTAATGCATGCTTCCTACGCAGACGTTGAAGAGGTATGTGGCACAGAATTGGTAGCCAGTATGTGGGGGACGGGGGAAGACTTGACGGTTCTGGTGAAAGCTGAAATATTCGCAATGCATGGAATGCTAACTACCTACTAATTATACCTACGTAATGCTTAATACTTATAGTCAGGAAGCGAGCATTGTCTATTTGTCGCCTAAATTTATATAACTAGTGGCTTTGTGAGCTGTAGATCTCGCGAGCATAGCTTAAAACTCAAACAAAAAAATTCAAAAAACGAATTGACAAAAAGAATCAACTTAATCATCGAACGTACTGACAAATTTTAACGAGAATCGGTTGAGAATTGCGACCTGTAGAGGAGAACATCCGGACATACCTACGAAAGCCTTTTATTTTTTATTTATTTAGCCCAAGCTTTTTGCCCAAGCTGAAACGTAGACCTTCGCTGACGCTCGGTGAATTATAATTACTATAGTTGTGTGGTTATACTAATACCCCTTTGACTTTTCACATACTTACAGGCCTCTTACTTAAAGCGAAAAATTCGAGGATCACGATGTACAAGCTTTTGTAAACGGCCGATGCACATTTTCATCAGCTAGAAATAACAGACAATTTTCTGCTTGAAAACACAGGAAAAAGATTATCAGTAATGTAATGTAAGAGCGTTTGTGCTCGAACTATTAGTTACGGCGGTTCCCTGAGCCAGAAGGCGAAAAATCTCCTTATACATATGATCATGTTTTTCTAAGAGGCGTTGATATTCGTAAACATGGAAAAAATATCTGTAGTTCTTGACTATATTATCTTTAATATCATAGCTTACGATACACGAATTATGACACTTCGCTCGATACAATTAATTCCCAAAGTAACCTCTAACTCGGACTTTTAATCCAACTTTACTCGGTTATTTATTATGTGATACTATAAACAAAAAAAGAAGAAAAAACAATCTTAACTTATATAATAATTTCATAGCTTTCGAATTTCGATATTGTAAGGTAACGTTTTTTGAATAAATAAAAATCGACAAAATTCGATCAAAATTGACACTTGGCGCGCATGATCTTTCCCGTTCTTTCTTGCGAAATGTGACAGTGACAGCGGAAAACCGATGGAATGGCCTTAAGAATAAGTTGCCACTATTCAGGTGATCTTTTATAATATAACACAATAAACTGTAGTAACTTATTGCGGCCATGAAAGGCCGTTCAGGAGGCTCTGTTTGGGATGCCTCAAAAAGCCTCGAAATTTTACAAAAACACGTTATTACATAACAGTAGCACGACAATAGTCAGCGAGCTGCTAATTGTCATTGTGGCTTTGTGACTAACAACCATATTGTCGACGCATAGATGCCAATCGGAGAATAATGGTGTGGCGATACTTGCGACACGACCGCTTTGTGGTCGAATGGAGGAAAAGTCAGCGATAGGGAGCGTGCATAAACTGTGACTTGTACCAATCTACTTTAAAATCTCAAACCTGTGATTAACAAAAGTATTTGCGTATGTTTGCACAGTGGTTAGCGTCGGCGACAATGATATGGTCGACATTGATAATTGTTTGCCACAATGCGAGGAGCGCCCACAAGGATGTTAGTGCTTCTTTCTTAGATGGCGCCGTGAATTATAGGAATATTATGAAAAGATTTGACTAATCTCAAATCAAATCAAATCTTTTCAAAATATTCCTATAATTCACGGCGCCATCTAAGAGAGGAGCGCCCACAAGGATGTTAGTGCTTCTTTCTTAGATGGCGCCGTGAATTATAGGGAGGGAATTATAGGGAATTATAGGGAAGGGAGGAATATTATGAAAAGATTTGACTAATCTCAAATCAAATCAAATCTTTTCAAAATATTCCTATAATTCACGGCGCCATCTAAAAGAGGAGCGCCCACAAGGATGTTAGTGCTTCTTTCTTAGATGGCGCCGTGAATTATAGGAATATTTTGAAAAGATTTGACTAATTCTAGGCAGGATCGCTGGTAGTCTAGCGGTAAGAGCGTGCGACTTTCAATCTGGAGGGTTCAGGTTTAAACCCTGGCTCGTACCTTATGAGTTATTCGGAAGTTACGTACGAAATATCATTTTATAAATATTTAACGGGTCTCTATTGTTTCCCATATAGTTTTAAGTCATAATGTATTGTTTGTCCACATTTTCGTTAGTCATAATTTCTTTTTTCTCAGAAACACGTAACTTTTCAGGATTGTCTTTAAAAACAAACCCATATCTATAGGATAACCCGAGGAAAATCCTGAAAAGTTAACGGTTTCAGAATTATGACTAATGATAATATGACAATCATTACATTATGACTTTCAATAATTTTGTCAAACAAAGGGACCCCATATGTGGTATTTTCTATAAAAAGGGACCTTATTGTCGATGGCGCTTACGCCATTATAAACGATGCTCCGAAATAAATACAATGCTGCGCGACGCTGTGCGGCGTAAGCGCCATCGACAATAAGGTCCCTTTTCAGAGAAAATGCCCCAAATAACAGTCGCTTTTCGGCGAAGGAAAACATTTTGAGAAAAACGGACCAATCCCAATAAGGTCTAGTTTCATCCCTGGGTTGGAAGGGCAGATGGCAGTCGCTTCTGTAAAACCTAGTGTACGCAAATTCTTGGGATTAGTTGCCAAGCGGACCCCAGGCTCTTAAGAGCCTTGGCAAAAAGCCAGGATGGTGATGGACTAGTTTTAGGTAGATTTCATAAAAAGCGTTTAATCGTTTTCGTTAATATTTAAAATTCAAATAGAGAGTCACATATGTATGTACATAGGTAAGTAAATTTTTACTTAGGTACAATTATTATTATTATACCTAAATAACAAATTAGATTAATTTGGTAGATACCTAAGTTTAGAATATAAATCCTTGAATGAAACTTAAAATTGTTTCGTAGAAATTTCAAAATTCGTGGAACTTTTGGCACCAAAGTTAGTAATTGTTATCTTAATAGGCATTCTTTGAACGTTCCAAATAACGTCAAAAAGAAATACTACACATCATTACCAAAGTTTAAATGCAAATGAAGAATAAGGGCGTATTTACGCTCGAATAAATTCAGCGTTCGTGAATTCTGTGATAAATTATCACTTTGCAGCGACTTTACGTAACATAGCTAATAACGCTAACAATTATCATATTTTTGATATTCACAAATACATTGTATACTTTTCAATAAATTCTTAAACTTGTCTGTGTCCAAAGCATTGCTGTTCTAAATAGAATCTTCAGCAGTGGCAATATGAAGGATGTTAAAATTATCATTTGTAGAAATAACTTTGTCAAGTGCTTTTTCACATAATTATCTTGCTAAGTTAGGCTTCACGTTGGCTTTTTGTCGTTTGTTTGCGTTCAGCTTTTGACTAATATCCGTAAGTTTTTCAGTCGTGTGTGTGTCATTCTCGTGTGCGACAAAGGGCACAATATTTTTGGCCAACAATACTCTGGATTTTGTATTGGTTGGACAAATAGTGGCGATTTTTACTTGTTACTTGTCGTTATTTTGCGTGATGAATGATCTGCCTTGTTTACTGTAGGCTGTTGAAAGATGGGACTTTTCACGGTTATTTTAAAAACCGGCCAAGTGCGAGTCGGACTCGCGCACGAAGGGTTCCGTACCATTACGGAAAAAACAGCAAAAAAATCACGTTTGTTGTATGGGAGCCCCATTTAAATATTTATATTATTCTGTTTTTAGTATTTGTTGTTATAGCGGCAACAGAAATACATCATCTGTGAAAATTTTAACTGTAGCTATCACGGTTCGTAAGATACAGCCTGGTGACAGACAGACGGACAGACAGACAGACGGACGGACAGACGGACAGCGGAGTCTTAGTAATAGGGTCCCGTTTTTACCCTTTGGGTACGGAACCCTAAAAAGCTAAATATGCTTTATTTGGTTTGATTTAGCGTCATATCTTAAGTTAACAATCCTCTGAGAACGATAAAAGGAAAATCTTAGATAATATAACCAGTAAAAAGACCTGAATCACCCGACACCCGATTTTACAACGATAATATCAGATCCAATATTATTGCCGATACAGTTAATACAATACAACGATTCATTCCATAAAGTTCCATAAAGCTCTTTTAAAAACTTGAATAACTTTATAACCCACAATGTCTAAGTTTTGTAGAAAGAAAAGGCATCAATAAAACGCCTCGGATTCTGCATCGCTCTTAATTTTCCTTCATTTCGTGATCTTCCTGCCTCGCACAGCGAAACTGTGTAATAAACTGTCGCCCGCGATTTTCGGACCGACACGACCTTCAAACCCTCAAGAAAAGAGCGTACTCCCATCTTAAAGGCCGAAAACGCACTTGTAACCCCTCTTGTATTGCAAGTGTCCATGGCGATCAGGCGATTAGTCTGCTTGTTTTCCTCCTGGCTCCTATATCATAAAAAACAAGATACTGCATTGCTCTTGATATTCCTTTCATTTCATGAACTACCCCACGATCCGAAACACTACAACATAACGTATTAGACGTGATAGATAAGACACACGTTTACTCCGAACATCTTAACAGAAGCTCTGAGTCATCCGCCCTCAGACAATGAGGGTAATCGAGGGCCAAGTATGCATTAAACGGGCCTGCCCAGGGGACTGGACCCGTGACTCGCCACTTCAATGTCGATAGGGGAGACAGGCTACAGTGGACTCATTTTACTGAGGAAAATAACACAACGCTGCTCGTTTAGTAGGTGCAGTCGCCATCAAATATATCGGAGCATCTCGACCGCTCATAAATATCTGAACACCCACTCTAACGGCTTGACAATAGAAGCATGTTGTGATATTTGTAAATACCATGGTCGCTTCGATATATCTGATGGGGACTGTAGCTAAAGGAAACTAAATACGAATAATTTAAACATTGACTCCACTTTTTTTCACTGCAATTATCATGAGAAGTAAACTGCCTAACTTATGGAGGTTAAGGTTAGGTTAAGGAAATTTAGTCTGCAGCAGTTGAAAGCCCTTGTTCAAACTTATACGTAGTGAAAGGAGATGCCACAAATGCCACAATGCATCTGTACAATCCGTTTTACTCATGAGGTCTACGATATCTAACGCAAATGCGAGTTACTAGGGCGCTACGGCGCTAGCTTGTGTCTGCCAGGTATTTTTATAAATATTGGGATATATCTCAAAATTTATAGTTTACCTAGGAAGTTCAAAAGTTCTACACATCAGAATAGGTGACCTCTAAATAACTTGTCACTGAGACATTTAGTTCAATTGCTATCCGTCAAAGTGAAACCTAAATAATTACACAAAATTTGGTAAGTATGTCAGTAGATAAAAAGATAGTAGAAAAAACATCAACGCACTTCTTACTCATTAAATAGTAGCGCATTGATGTCTTTTGTTCTATCCTTTTGCGACACATGAATCACATGATTGGTCGAATTCATTACAGTTGACGAAAGTGTTTTGTAAGAAGTCATTATAAAGTCGGAAGCCCATAGTGAAAAGCATGCTATTACATTATTATTTACAACGACGGGACTTAATCGCGTAAAATAAGTATTAAATTTACCTCCGACGTTTCGAGGACGGCGTTGTCCCCGTGGTCTCGGCGTGGTCCTCGAAACGTCGGTGGTAAATTTAATACTTATTTTACGCGATTAAGTCCCGTCGTTGTAAATAATAATGAGTAAAAATCGTGAAAGTTTAAATCAGTGTCATGCTATTACAGTTTACCTAAACGAAGTTTTGATTCAACCATTAGTTGACGAAGAAAAAAATCTTTGAGGATGATCTGCATCTTGAAAGGGTATTTTAGTGAGACAGCCTACTGTATTTTCTCTATTGCCCTCAAATCCCAGCGCTCATGCAAAAAGGGTCACGCGCAAGATTGATTGTCTCAGTACTTTGAATACGATAGATCCGAACAGATCCCGAATACATTCGAACTTGAGTTATTCACACTATCCAACCAGACAATTAGATCCATGGTTACTTAGAGCTGCTACCAATCTCGAGGCCAAGTAGTGTTGGAAAGCTTATATATCAGTATATAATTTTGTGAATATATAGACGGTGCCATTGTGAAAACTGGCCAATCATCGGTTTAAAAAGGTTTCGCTTATCTGATGAAAGGTCGGGAACTATGATAGAGGAGTGATTTAGCAAGGATTGAAAGGAACTGTAGGTTTTCAAGTTGCAAGCAGAAAAGAGATATAATATATGGAAACTTCTAAAAAAGCAAGTCTATCAACATAATCAAACTGATCGCACTTAAACTATCGTGAGACATATTTCAAAATGCACGCGGCACGGGCAGTGCACGACGTACAACCGCCGCGGACACTCGTGCCTGAGGAAGGATTCCCAAAGAATCCGAAACATGTCGCCAAAAGCGACTAAAAATAATAGCGAGTAAAAACCGTACTGATAAATATTTTATAATCAAACTGAATGAAATTGTAATCATAATAGGCGTTTTGTACATATTTAGGGATAATAGTTTCAATGAAATGAGCAACAGTATAACAGTATCACTCAATGCAATAACCTAACCTCGAAAGCATATCACGAATGTTTATAATGGGCATTGCATCACGTTGTAAAATCATTAAAAATATATATTTTAGGTCGTTTCACGAAAACAGCCGCGCTTCTTTCCGCCATGCCATCGCCCCTCGCTCTACGCTTTTCCATCTTCACCACTTAGATGGTTGGCAGTCCTCTACTGTCCGTTTCTTCAGTAACCTTGCCTCGCACAGCTAAACTGTAACTTCCAAATAGGAAAAAAAAAATAACGGTACCAATATTATTATAGGATAGGATAGGATAGGATAGTAATCCTTACATTTTATTTCAAAAAGTATTGTAACAATAAGAAACGCAAAACACCGACAAAATCGCTATTTCCTTGTTTTCCATACATCGAAACGGCTTCTAAGCAAAGGGGCACAGTGACGTCACGATGTGTTACCATTGTGTTAGAGCGTTTGCTCTGTAAAGTGCGAGTGCCTGACTTTGACCATCATTTGTGACTTTTGTATTGCTTTAAGACAATGGGTCCCATACAGACATTTGATCCTCAAAACAAACCTGATCGACGGATCACGGATGCCATACAAAAACATTGTCAACTACCCAATTATCATAAAACGGCCTCCTAGTTTGCTTGAGTCAAAAGTACTGTACGCGATAGGAATGCTCTGCCCGTCGGATAGTCTGCCGTTGACAACAATAGATCCCCATTTTTAAGAATTTTGTTTCGGACCTAGGGTGGGTTAGGGTTCGAGTTTCTTGTTCAAATTGAATATTGATTCTGCAGCGATAGGTAAGGTGAAGTTAGAAAAAAAAGGTCTCGAAAAATTGTAACAGCTGTGAGCTTGCAGGATACACTATTAGACTTAGTGCCAGTTGCACCATCCGCACTTGACAGACTGATCAACGTCAACCGGCGCGCCGCGGCGGTTTACTATGAAACTTTCCATACAATGAAATTTAGCAAACTCTTTAACGATCACAAACAGTTGGTGCAACCGACCCTTAGACTATTAGAACTTGAAAAAAATCACAACTTTATAGGTATTTGTTATTGTATATAGGTAGGTATTATGATACAAGCTTGTCAAGTCTCGCGGTGCATCTGGCGCGCACCAATAACCCAATCGTCAGTGCTGTTAATTGTTGATTCTAAAAAACAGTGTGTGCGTGTAATCTTTACGCGCGATTGAAGTAAAACTTCTTTGACGTTTATCGCTATGTTGGCACTTTGACGTGTGTCCTATTGTGCGTGTGTCACTACTGAGCGTTAATTCCGTCAGAAAAAAAACTGAGTTACCCTCTAGTCGCGCCTAAAGAAGTTTTACTTCAAAATAGCACTTGGATGAACTTTCTACTGGTATATTTTTGACTAGAAGGAACCCATTATTTTTGTAGAATCGTTACCTATGCAAAAAAAAACATTAATTCGTTTAATTATTCAAACGTATTTAATTAGTTGCAGCTTAATGATTCACTCACAAAGGTACATAATTTTAGAACATTTTTTGTTCCACTATAATATTATAAGAATAGCGGCATGTATGATGGATTATATGATTATAATAAAGGTGTACATTGCACAATAACTCCACTCAAAAATCAACAATATATCGCTTTCAAAACGGATACAGCCACTTGAGCAAAAAACATTCGAATTTGAACCTTATTGTAAAGAGGGAGATCGCTAATTTAATTACTCGTATTATTGTATTATGTGTTCCGATTTTCTCATCGAACACAGGCGAGTCGTACGTTATCGTGAACCAATGTAGTAAAACTTATGAACGTCAAATAAAGCTACGCCGCGCGCCGTCTATAAGCCTACATCTCTGCCCTGCTAATATGGGGCTGATTATATGGAAATGTCATGACATTTGAACGAACAATATATAATAAATATTATAGTCTGACAAAAAAGAGTAGATATTAATAAGTGGCAATACTGTAGTCGTCCCTTTCAAATCAATCTATATAAGAAAACGGGACGACACTACATAATAGTATTGCCACTTTTTAATTTCTACTTTTTTTTGTCAGACTATATTTCAGATTTTAGTTTTAGGACAAAAATCGCAGTATGTCACTTTCTTTGATACAATGAGTGACGGATTGAACATCATAATCGCGAATAATGCGTAATCTAATGCGGCAAACGTCACTCATTTTATCAAGGAAATTGACAGATACAGCGCCCGCGCTAAGGCCGTGGCAGTTTTTTTAATTTTCATTTAAAACACCATAAAGTAATATGTGCAATTGTGCATTACATGGTATGTCGTTACAAGCAATCAAATACTTAAAACAGTAATGTCACAACAGAAATGCAGCTGCAAGTTCCATCCAAATGTCACTTACATATAGTTTGTCAAAGGACCGTCTTATTTCAAATATAGACAGAGAGAATCATATTATCTTTGTCTTATACTAGTACTAGCACCCAAAAGATGAAGATGAGTATAGTTTTTTTTTGTTCTTATTTACTGACAATTTGGTTTGACCAACTATACCTGTATAAAGCTTTGCACTTGATTTTGACTCTCATCTGTGTGTGTGAAGTTCCATTCGCTCTTCTAATATACGATATCTATACCGATTCGCCTAAACGTTCGATTCGGCAAACGTTCAGAATAACAAAACTGAACGAACAATAGGAACCGTAACACTGAACGAATGAACGGGTCCACTTGAAAACCGGAAAGCTTCAGTTTTTGCGCACGAATGATCTTCAATGAGCGCCATAATGTACATGGTATATATTTTTAATAATATAATAATACAGTTTAATATGGAATGATAGAGGAACAAAGAGAACGTGCGTGGAATAACATTTATTCAAGAAGGCCTGTTGGGTTGGAGTGGGTATGTTAGGGGTATCATAACTGAGGTCAAAATGCGCAGCTTTCAATTATAAACTTGACAAGGTAACATAAAGAGGAATGATGATACGTAAAAGTTTCCGTTATCAAGAATTTCGTAGTTAAGACTAAAATAACAGTCTCGAAAATATCGCAAAGTAGGACACGTATCGGGACACCTGATTCATCTAACAGAAATAATTAGAAGGTAGCGATACAAGAAAATTGGGAAAAATCTTATTTACTTTATTATCTACATACTTTACTATAGTGCGAAAAATAGATCGATCTACTTTAAATGTATTTGGCCCATCAGACGATAAAACCAAAACGGCTGTGGTTTTTTTTTTAATATTTTAGACTATCACTTATCGCCTGTAACCCAGGTTATAAGAAATCATCAATTCATGTCTCATTGGCAACTTGTGCGAACAATTCTGGGAAAATATTGAATCAGATGACATTATAGGCTAGTAATTTTTTCCTTATTTATTATGCCTTATTAAACGCAATAGGGTCATCAGCTTATTAAGTTCATATTTATCAAAATTCGGATTTTCTCCCACGTTTTCATTGTGAGCTCTCGGACCCTCAAAATACCCTATCAACGCTAAATTCGGTTTACCTCCACGTTCAATTCATAAACAAGTTGATTGTGCTGTTGTTTCCACCAACAATGTGTGACCTAAATAAGTTATTGTGTCTCAGGATCTTATTCCGTCTTTGTGACATTGTGTAGCGAAACAAAACATACCTATACATGAGCGGGGTTTCGGTGATTGTGTAGCTTGGTTATACAATTTATGTTCTGTCTGAATTGTTATATTGCGGATATTGACGTATAGGAATAAAGCGCCAGTGGGTCTATAGCGCTATTGGCGCTTAAGACCATTGTGACTATTGTGAAATAATGACTCAAGCAATTAATATTTTTCACTTTTACATTATTTTACCTTATCGCGAGGTCTAGATTTCACAGAGCCACTAACTAACTAACATGGCTCATCGACCCAAAGAGGGTCTTGGCCTCCGAAACGAGACCACTCCACTTCCCGATCCTGCGCTGTTTCCTGCCTATTATCGGCTTGAAGCTGTCGCAGATCTGCTTCTACACTGTCTCCCCAGCCGAGCGGTATCTGGGCTGACCTACCGGGCCACACTGACACACACACAGACACACTAGCCACACACAGCAGAGCCACTAGTGTTTTAAAATGCACAAGAAGGTTGCTACCTCTACATTCTCAATTTAAAGTGAATCCAATTGTCACTAACACCCGAGTAATCAAACTAATCAATTTAAATACGCCTCACAACAGAATGCCTAAATTAAAGAGTAGTAGACACCCTCGCGTCGTCCCACCTCGGTTTGACATCTTTAAAGGCAGGCAGTGCTGTCGCTACTACTACTACTCCTCTGGCGCAGCGACCCAAAGTGTGTCTTGGCCTCCAATACGACAGTTCGCCACTGATCCCGGTCCTGTGCCGTTTCTCGCCAGTCTTGTCGCTACTGCTGAAGCTGCAAAACGTCGCAAATACGTGTCATCAAATTGCTGTAGAACCTCTAGGTCCATGGAGCCGGAGGCCCTGAAACTTAAAAAAAAAAATATCTTCACATCCGTTCCACGGGTGACCGCAGGGCTAACTCGTTCCTCGCTTAGCGCATTGGCATTGCCATCCAGCGAGGAAACGCGGCCTGTCTTGTGGGCACACTCCTAAGTGCCAGCGGCGGGCATAGGGGATATTTGTAGATATAATTTAAGGGGTCCACTGATTATCAGTCCGGAGGATATCGGCCTGTCAGTTAGAACAAAAATTTGACAGTTACGAACAACTGACAGGCCGATATGACCCCATGGGTTAAGATAGGTTAAGTTTAGTTTTTATTTGTATAGATGTGTTATTATTGAGATACATTTTCGAATAAATATAATTAGAATAAAGAGGTTTGTCTTTAATTTGAATACGCAATGTTTAGTGCAGTCGGCACCCCAACAAACACATCACTTGCAATATGCTAATACGCATTGAATTACGCAACATGCGTTTGAGACCGGTTATGTTTGGGGATATACAGTTTTTGTGACGCTATGAAAGGGTTTAATCGAAATGTAAATAAGCTTTCACGGAAATTGAATATTGAATAGTTCACAATCTTTATGAGAGAGATAGTCTCTAGTAGTCTGACTAGAGCTACAGAATAAATAATAGTACTAGGTATAGAAGGTTCACTCTAACAAAACGCCTCTATTACGACAGATATGACCGCTAGATATCGTATTCTTCTCGTATCTAGTAATTATCACGTTGTTAGAATTGACCGGTTAGTCTCAATTTCTTGATAGAAGTCGCGCTAGACGCGCAGTTTCAGAATTTAGGTACCCTTCTTAAATTAAGCGTATACGTAGCATGAAGTTTTAAAATCAGTTAATTATAACTGAATGAATGAATCTACTGTTGTACATATTAATGTACAACAGTAGATTCATACCTTGTTTAAATGTGCACTTCGCAATCGTCGATTTCCGATATAGATTGAATATTTAAAAAAATATAAACCACCCTAATGAGACAGGGTATTACGTGTGAGTTGTCGCCAAGGACTTATGGTTAAGGGCATTTTGTGCAAGGCAAGGGCTTGAGCCCTTACGCTATAATGGGAGCTCAGCATTCATTTATTATTTCTTTAAAAAAGAGCAATTTGGAATTAAATGGAAAATATGGGACGAAAAGCTGTAATTGGTTTGGTATTGGTTTTATTTGCCTATACAGAACTCAGTAGCAATCTACCAATGTATGTGTTTGCACGTTTTGAATAAATTAAATCTACTTAAGAAAATAATGGTCACTGTCCGTCCTTTTTGATAATATTTGACTAGGTTTTAATTTGCTTCTCTTGTTTTCCTTTCCATATATCTTATATTATAATATTTTTCAGAATTAAATGTGGCAGATCTAGACAAAAGTCCTCCACCAAAGCAGGACATAACACTCGTGTGAAGAGACCATTAATAAAACATGCCACGATACATTAATAACGTGATCACACCATCCCACTGTCCCGAATCGCATTCTCTCCGGCAATGCACCGCAATAAAAATCACAATCGTATCATTGCTGTATTTAATTATCATGACAAAAACCTCACTAAGTTCCCTTAAACAATCGTCAACAAACAACAATGACTCTTTTGCGTTAGTAATAGAAGTTACTTCTCTTTATTAGCCATTCATATTAGCAAGCACATCTTCGACATAAACATAAGCTTTAGGGTTATTTGAATTGGGTTGGAATTCATCTGTATCAGGTCTCGGGTGCTGACCTCGGAACAAAGTATGAATATATTAATTTGTAGCGTAGACCATTGTGCTATAGTTTCTATTATTCTTGTCGGCATTAATTGTTGAAGTTCGTCTGACAGCTACACATTGGGTTAATGCGTTCTGTGTGTTCAATGGTTACTTATCCTTTGTTACACTGTTTTAGGATGAAAGCTCCATTCGGGTCGCAATCACTGAATTAGAACTGTAATAACCAGTGAATGACCGCTGGGGATCGAGTTTATTAGCCAAAGGATTATTCAACTATGAGAAAGGTTATATAAGACTCAAAGGTCTATAAACGTTGAAGTTACTTCGAGACTTCGACCTTTCTTAGGTATTTTATTGACTTGTGAACTCATGTATTTATAAATTTATGAAACTTTATTAGTTTATGACTTGAGAAAAGAAAGCAAAGACTACAACAATATGGGAATTCTATAAACATGTTTCTTTGATTAGAATTGAACAATGGAATGTGGTGTAATAAAAACCACGACAGCAAACATATTCCAAAGCGCGTCCCTGATGACACTGGGGCAATAAATATCCGCGACAACGCACACGTGGATCGCGAATAAACGTCACCTCGTCTTGCCATTTATCTTTTCAACAATCATTTTTACAGGCTTTCCATGCAACCCCAGCCTGTGATTAATGATGGATGGATTCCTGAATAATTACCAAGACTTTTAATATTCAAGTGATTTTGTATTGTTGTTGCAAAGGATACTGAGTTTTATAATAATAACGAAAAAGCTCAAGTTGTAATGTTGAAAGCGGATGACCCTTCAGGATTTTGCGATTCTGAAATGATTCAAATACAAGTCGAAGGTGTAAGAGAAAAGGAGCTTAAAGATGATGAGTTTATGGTTGTTTTTCATTTGGGTTGGTGTTGAATAACCAACAAAAGCGAGAACACCATTGAATGCAAATCTCCACTGGAGTTTTAAGGGTAGTGTGTGCGTTATTAATTTGTTATAATTGTCCCCTCATACGCATGCGGCATTTTTATTGCAAATTAGTCGCCATCATTAATTTTGTTTTTCTTTTCTCCCGTTTTGTAAAGTTAATGTGTTTCGAGTGCGGTATTATGGGTGGAATAAAAAATCTCAATTGTAATTATTACGAATGTATTGGGTTCTTTTGTGGGTGATTGTGGCGATCGCTTACAGCTTGTAATATGCACGTGTATTGTGTTGTGTGAATGATTATTTGCGTTTCGATTGAAGTTATTAATGCTTGTGCTTGCCAACAGTCAATCTGTAGCTATTCAGATGTTGAAATGTGGAGTTTAATAACGGTTTTTGTTACAGTGTTATGTTACCGTTTGATGGTATGTAATATGTAATTAAAGAAAGTATTCTTTAAACCGCCTTACAACAGGGCCTTCTCGATTACTTAAGTCGTGTAAAAACAAGTATTACTTTGTGTTTATAAACAAAATACTTATTAGTATTCAGTTCATTTGTTATTGAATCAAATAGCAAAATAACAACGAAAAACAATAAGTAAGATAAAATAACGCACCCATTCAATTTATGACACAGAAAACTGGTGAAGATTAAAGCTGGCCAGTACAAATTTCTAAATAATGAAAAGAATTTCAAGTTCACAAATTCTTCTTCTTTTTTTTATTACTGTATACCTACACGTAAGCAAGCAGTGGATGCATCATCAGATGTTTCAACTGCTTGCTTGGTTAATAAGGTGCCATTCATTTTAAGTAAGACGATTTTTGCCAGTTTTTGACCCCTATTTTGCCGATTTTTGCCAGTTTTCTTGACGTAAGAAAAAATAAGAATAGCCGACCCCCTCCCCTCTATATTACGTAAGAATCTTAAGGAGGAAATGAATACACTTTAGTTGACTTTAGTTTTTATTTTCCACAAAAATCATTTCTAGAACGTTAATTTTGTAACTACAAAGGTACCGGAGTCTGTCTAAGCTAACTCTGCACCGTATTTGATAGCATAGTGTGGAAGTAATATTTAAAATGTCATTAAGTATTTCATAAAATTATTAATATTTCTTATCTTTGTGATTATACGTAAGAACTATGAAGACCCCTTTCCACCCCCTTGTAAGAAAAAGTAAGACAAGTTCGACCTCCCTTCCCCCTAAATCGTCTTACGTAATAAATGAATGGCGCCTAAATACTATACAAAATAATCTACCTACGTTTCATACGTAATAACTACTTAGATTTTTCTTATAGGTATATTCCACGAAAAATGATTGTTTTTTTTATTTGAATTAGTGTAGATAATTAGTGTGAATAGTTTTTGTGTTTGTTAGGTTCTAGTTTAGGTTAAGATCTTTGTAATGTTTTATTTTGTATGACATGTGTGTTATAACGTGTAGATAATAATTAATTATCATATGAATTTACTAACTTATTAGCTAGCAAAACCACCCGCTTGTAATACATTAAGTCCCCAACAACCCCTGACACGATCATCAGTGTTTATTGCGTTACGCTGCCTCTCCCGGGACCGAACCCCGGTCCCGTCACTCGCAATATGCTAATGCTCGCTAAGCCCACATTACGCGATTTATAGCTTAAATCATTTGTTAATATACATTTTTAATTTTAGATTTACATGTATTAAATAGGTACTTTAATAAAATATCAGAGGGCCTACCGCGAACATTGCACATCAAAATTTCGTCTCTCTATGCAATAAGTAATATAAAATCTACTTACTCGTAATATGCAAGGCAAGAGTGAAAGATTTTGAAAGATGTTGAAGGCAACGAAATTTGGATTTTCGATGTTTGCGATAGGCTTAGTTTGACCGAGCACGCTTACAATATGTCAAAAAAACGAAATTAATATTTAGGCAATTTTTCCAAGAATTATATTTGTCTAAGCAAAGGCTTATTAAACATATCAAACCTCCTCGGCGTTCAGTATCTTGAACGTAGTCAAAATAAAGGTTAAATCTATTCGAAAATACGAACTTAGAAATAGGCCTCACAATGGCTGTTCTTATAAATATCCTTCATCTTTAACCGTGCGGTTCTCCAGAAACTTCCTGCCTCGCACAGCTAAACTGTGGAATGAACTGTCGCCCGCGGTATTTCCGGAACGATACGACCTCCAAACCTTCAAGAAAAGAGTGTACTCCCCAATGCACTTGCAAGCCCTCTGGTGCTGGAGACGTCCATGGGCGACGGTAATCGCTTACCATCAGGCAATTCGCCAGCTCGTTTGCCTCGAATCCTATATCATAAAAAACGAGGTCTTTGTTCAACATTGGGATGTAACTTGTATCCAAAAAAATTTTCAAACCTTTGACTGCCACACAACAGTATTTCCACATAGGTACCTACTGGATTATTACTCCCTTACCCTCACATACTAAATAAAGAATTCAATGATTTCACAAATAAGACGTGTATTTTGCATCCGTCGGAAATTATTTCGAAGAGTCTTTGCCACGCTTTCTATGCGTCAAAGGGAAAATACGTATTTGATTTGAGTGGGTACCTAATACGTGATGTGCGTGAATACTTTATTTCGTCGCTAATTTTACAATATTTATCGATTGTGTAGGTAGGTCTAGGGGCCTTCGAAAGTCTTACCGGTCAATTCGAACAACGTGATAATTACTAGATACGAGAACAATACGAGATCTAATAGATACGTTATAGTTCTCAACTAGTTATCTTTTGCAGTTCGATTCGAGTAACCAATTGTCATTTCACGCTACAATTATTGTGACGTTTTGGGATATCCATTAGATATCCATTGGATGTCTAAGTAATATCTTAAGCAAATCTTAAAGAGATCGCCAAAGAGGACATTCGGAATAGCGGAAATGTCAAATTTGACATGACTTTCTTAAATATCTCGTTATCGTTTCTGTTTCATATCTAGTGGATTGGATATATAGTTGATATCTAGATCATGTATGTATGTATGTATGTAAACACTTTATTGCACATAAGACAGGTTAAGATATACAATTAAACAGAAAGTATACAATGTACAAAGGCGAATTTATCCCTGTAAGGGATCTCTTCCAGTCAACCTTTGAGCGACTGAGAGTAGACAATTAA
The DNA here is from genome assembly GCF_947568885.1 of Cydia strobilella. NCBI lineage: Eukaryota > Metazoa > Arthropoda > Insecta > Lepidoptera > Tortricidae > Cydia > Cydia strobilella. The sequence continues at coordinate 21,387,872 of NC_086044.1, forward strand.
AAATGAGTCATTTTAAATGACAGACAAACGAACACTATGTACAGAAAAGTGAAATTATGGTTCAATTATTATACGAGTAAATCGATCATTGTTTGAATTGGCCCGAAAAGAGTCTTAAAGTACTCTGTTACTATGAGGAAATTGCCTGCAAGGATTTGGACAACTTTGAAGTTACTATAGACCTAGGGGCCTAGCCAAAGATGACAATCATTTGCGCTACGACAATAAAACGCTATCCGTCTCTCTATCACTTGGATTGTATGAATATTAAACACAATCTTTTTTAAGCTTAGAAACAAATTAAAAGTGGAAAAATTCACTGTCTTGGATGGGACTTGAACCTCTGCGCTCTGCCATCTGAGCTACCAGGACCGTACCTAATACATCAAATGTGGTATTTTCTATAAAAAGGGACCTTATTGTCGATGGCGCTTACGTCATTATTAACGATGCTCCGATATAAATACAATGCCGCGCGACGCTGTGCGGCGTAAGCGCCATCGACAATAAGGTCCCTTTTCATAGAAAATGCCCCAAATATTTCCACCATATAAGAGCCTTAGGGAGGCTCTAGCGACGTCTACCTTAAGCTTAATAAAATCTTAACATCGTTCGCAGACGTTTCTGTCTGATACAAAATTAATTTAGAATCTTTTTAGGGTTCCGTACCCAAAGGGTAAAAACGGGACCCTATTACTAAGACGCTGTCCGTCTGTCTGTCTGTCACCAGGCTGTATCTCAACCGTGATAGACAGTTGAAATTTTCACAGATGATGTATTTCTGTTGCCGCTATAACAACAAATACTAAAAAGTACGGAACCCTCGGTGGCGAGTCCGACTCGCACTTGGAAGGTAGTATAAGGTGTCCAGTTATTGAAAGAAGGTAATAGACGATTTACCCTACCAATCAACTTTGGGCCTTACTTCACAGTTCATGGACATTTGCAATACGAACACGTAAATTAGATACTCATCTTTATTGAATTTTCATAATGAAATATTGCTACATCCATCTTTTATTCTTTGCAATTAAGTACTACTTAAAAGCGTTATATAACTTGTATTATTACCTACAAATGCATTGAGGCCTTAATTTGAAATTTTACCTAAACATAAAGACAATTTTGTAACATCTTCCAATGTATATGTATACAATATGTTTTAATAAACAGTAATGACAAGGCCGATGCCTCACAATCGACAAAAACCGTAGGACGCAATGCAACTGTATAAGAAAAAAACAATATGAGAACTACGATTTCAATATTGTAACCAGTATTTCAACTCGGTAAAAACGCGCATTTCTTAGAGACACGTTTATATCAAGAATAATTCGTAGATATATACACAGAAGTTGTTTAATTGTCATTTTATTGCTAAATGGAAGTCAGATTAATGTAAATTTAAAAGTGGAAAAATTACTGCCTTGGGTGAGAGTTGAACTCACGGCCTCTGGATACTCCAGCGCTCTGCCAACTAAGCCACCAAGACCTCATCCATAGTCAGTAAATCTTCCCACTATATGGGTCTAGGGGACCCTAGCGACATCTACCGTAAGAGTGTTACACTTCTTAAACGGCCACCGGAGTTCCAAGTCATATTGGAAATTCACCAGTTACGATGTGCTAACCATTCTAAATTAATTTTTAACAAGCAGAAACGTCTGCGATCGATGCTATTAAGCTTAGAATAAAATTTATCCAAATAAATTAAATATCCAGATTATTAAATTATCCAGAGACCTCGAGTTCAAGTCTTACCCAAGGCAGTAGTTTTTCCACTTTTAAATTTATTCTAAGCTTAATAGGATCGATCGCAGACGTTTCTGCTTGTTAAAAATTAATTCAGATTAATGTATTAGAAGAACTAGTTTTTTTACGATGTAATTTTATTATTCACTAAAACGGTTCATAACTTCATAGTTTCATAGTCGAATAAGCTTGTAAATTATCTTCGTTTTGCCCGAAGGCGACACTGTCACGTTTTAGTTATTACGTATCACTGTCACATTAGTTTTTGTCAATAAATAAATAAATATTATAGGACATTCTTACACAGATTGACTAAGTCCTACAGTAAGCCCAAGGACGGTAGGGTCAATGGACTTACAGATTATTCAAAAGCCAGGGGACCTAGCCAAAATGAATCGTCGATAGGAAACGTCAAACGGAACTTTAATAACGTATGGAAATAGTCACGAGACTTTACGTAGCATCTGTCATCCCGCTACATGTTTACTTTTTGTTTGGCGTTGTCGATGTACGATTGACATCTTGGCTAGGTCCCCAGACATTAGTAAAAGGATTAGATTTGAAATAACACAGCCACTGTAGGGCCACCCCACTCTATAGCGTCTTTTGACCGTCGGCGTCTAGTCAGCGCTATGGAGAATGGCGTCGCTGCGCAGTTGCATCAACGTTGCGTCGGGCAGCAGCCATAAAGTTGACTGGACGTTGACGCTCGGGAGACGCTAGTGTGGGGTGGTTCTTAGTTGTAAGTCGGAATACTGTCATCCATACAGTAACCGTGCTAACGGCGTATCTTTTCTAAAGGCACCGAGTAACCGCACAAAGCTACCCGTTCTGAATTGCCTAACTAACTATTTAAGCAACAGTTTGGGCTTTAATTAATCTTGACAAGTCATTGTTGAGAACCATTTATCAATATCAAACGCTATCCGGGCAAGAAATGACGTTTTGATCGGGAGAATTACCTATAGTCACTTTTCTATGGAAACATTGCTATTATACGACTATTGTCTTGGTTTATCGCTAAAAAATTAAGTGAGGTTGTGTGTTATTCGATTCTGAACTTAAATAGTATATAGTAAGGTTCTTTTAAAATTGCCGTGTTGACAAGAGTTTGCGATACTCATTTCCACGTTGTTTTAGATTAAAAAATCTCGTTGATTCGCTAAAATAGGCTTTACTGCTGCAAAAATAAACAACAAGTGAAAAAATAACAATGAAAAAGCCAATTTAAAACGTTTTAAACGTCGAAAATAATTGACGTAATTAATAGATAGGCATTGACGGATATGTGGTCAAAAGAACGGTCATTATGGCTCATTGTTGGCCGATAGATGTCTCTTTTGTACATAAATAGAACGTGCTGCCATCTATGTCGCAATAGTCAATAGTTTATTTTTATTAAGAGGTATTTTCCTATCTTTTGATATGTATTTGGTATTTGTTGTATTCATAGTTTCCTTTGTTTTAAAATTGTTATTTGTTCGACTTTTTTAGTGTGAGTTAAGGTTATGCAACTTTCCTGTGGACATTATATTTAAAGAGACTTTAAAACGTTATTTTTGTACTTTATCCTTATAGGCACGTTAAACCCTTCCTAAAATTTGTATGATCAAGTCTTAGAAAAATGTTTAATAATTTTTATTTACGAGCTATATAAACGGTGATTCAGAAAATATGCAGACAACAATATTCTTAAACTGAAATAAATGTCATATACGAAGGAAAAAATGACCAAAGCCTGATGATGAGTTTATAGTTTAAATAGTAGTGTGTCTACTTGAAAAAAAAACACAAATTAAAATATTTTCATAGAAAATAATTTAATTCGTTCTGAGAACAATATTCTTCGCTGATTTACATTACATCTCGTTGATTTTTCCAGCTTCGAACGTATTAAAAAAATTGTAAATAACATTCTTCGTAAAACATTACGGTACCCGTCTCCAATAACGCGATAAAAAACTGCACAAAACCCCAGTCAAACCTCCCCGAAACACAATGTATTCAAATTTTCAAAAATGGAACGCGTTTGAATTAAGCCCGTAGTGTTGCCAGCCCCGAGTGTGCCCCATTTTCCCATTTCGATCCAACATTGTCGGGAAAATATATTTTGTATGCCCGGAATTACAATGCGGGCCGTGTTATTTATTTAGATGTATACCATTGTGAGTGGCTTCGATCCCAGTGGCCAGACGGGAGGCAATCGAGGACGGGTGTTGCCATTGCTGTGAGTTGGAAGGTCGGATGACCAGAAAAGCTGTGACCTCGAGATCCTGAGGGGCTAGAGATGGACTAAACTAACCTCTGCATAGCATGCAATAACTAAATATGTAAATAATCATTAATGTCATAATATCTGTGAAAATAGTACGTTTATAATGACACTTCCTTACTTCTGCTTACGTGGGTGCAATTGGTGCAAAGTTAGCTTAAGCGGACCTCCTTGCGACCCGCGTCCTACATGTACGACAAAGGTCCTAATTAAATTTCGACTCTTTGTCAACTTAACAGAGTTCAATTTAAGATGGCAAGTATTGAAACCCGGTCGTCAGGTTAAATATTGTTACCCGAATATTGAAAGACCGAAATGTATACAGAGATTCTTTAATTTTCACGGCTGTCAGCTACCGCGAAGATTAAAGAAAGTACAGACACAGGTCAGATACAGATACAGGTCAGCCTGTATAATTAGGTTTATAATTATTATCGTCGTCGTCGAGTAAAGAAAATAACACAATTTGACATTTTCCATCAGTATCCGTATATTTGATGGTTAGGTACAGGGTTTTATAACAAAGTATTCCGTATTAGGTTTTAACTACTTACTCAATAAAACCTTTCTTAACCGGGCCCAATTTCCGGTTGCAGTTTGTTTTATCCCTGATATGAATGTACATAATAATGTGTATGTTCATGTAAATTAAATTTGTTATATCATAGTTTCTGATTTTATCATACTGCCCCCAATGGCACAATTGAAAATCGCAAAAAAAATTCTTCAGATCACCACTATTTTGTTTTTGATTAGTTTAATTTTCTTCCACAACATAACATGCAAATTTATTGCTCTACAAAATGACACAAAATTCATTTGGATGCCTAATTCTAAATATAAAGTTACAGCCTATTTATTTATTTATTTTTTATATTTAGTAAGTGTAAGTAGATAATTGAAGAAAAGGACTGGCAATTACTCCACCGACAAGAGCAAAGCTCTTAAGTGATGATGATGATGATGATGAAGTAGATAATTAGAAAAAATTTCGAACTGCTGGGAAATGAATGTAGTGCACTTCTGGTAAGTACCTACCACAAAATATATCTTCAAAGATTTTATTAAAATCGAAGTACATGCAGCACATGTGACGTTTTCAATCAAAAGGTACCACATTGTCGCTTACCATAAGGACAAAAATGGCTTGTATCTTGAAAAACCTGTCAGAGCGTCCTTATGGCAAGCGGCAATGTGGTATTTGCTTGAAAACGACACACATTTTTTAAATCAATTTGTTGAAATCATATGGAATCGCACATTAACCATCCGATCAACTTACTCGGTAAGCAATCAGAATAAGGCATACTCCAGGACTTGTACTTATACAGGTAACAGCTAGGTATTGGCAAATAATTGAAAAGGACCACGAGTACCTATCGAAAAATGGCGATATTACGGGGCTGAATAAATTAGTGTAACTAGAGTATTCTGTAGCTACGTATAGTTGAGGGTCTTGAGAGCAGTGTTGTTATTGAAAATATATGTTTCGGTAGGAGAGTAGGTAGATATTTATTATAATAAGTTTATTTTTTCTTTACATAATGAATGCGAGTTTTGAAAAATAGAAGAAAACAATCTACGATAACGGTTCTTGAAGGCTACTACAATTGTTATCTATAACTTCATATACGCAACACATAATTTAATAAGAATCAATACTGATTTTCTTTCTGGTTTTGCCTCAGTTTTTTCTTTCCTTTGTGAAAATGTTTTACTCAGCCTCATTCAAATAATATTCACACCTGAACGAAAATATTCGTGTAAGTTTTTGATCATTAGTTGGGAGCTTTTCCTTTTAGTAGGGTGGTTAAAAGATACATAACTGATAACCTGCTAGTCCTGCCACCTACCAGCTGATGGTAGTACTTCAAAATTGGAACGCGAACCTTCAGTAACTAGGTCATACCACTCAGCCTACCGCTTCAGACTCATGAATACCATTTAAATGAATAAATTTGACAAATAATCCTGACTTTAAAACAGATAAATCCACTTCATAAATCCAACAAAGGGTCCAAATCGTAACTCCAAACAATGACCTACCCAACTAATAATTAATTCAAAAGTCGTTGAGTTCCTTTTAAATGAGGCCGCGAAATCAGCGAGTTCGGCACAAGCGATGTCAAATTCATATGATTCTTTTAGCAGTTAGTGAATGAGGCGAAATAAAATTTATTAAATTTAATTTATTTATGGAGCGCAGTATACTAGGTGTTCGCAGAACTGATAGAATCAGAAACACGGAACTGCGCTCCAGAACTCGAGTTGTAGATGTAGGTGTCCAGACCGCTAAGCTTAAGTGGGACTGGGCTGGGCATGTCTGCCGCATGCACCCTGAAAGGTGGGCCAAAATGGTTACCGAGTGGGACCCACGGAACACCATAGATGGTGCTGGCCGGGGTGCAGGCAGGCCGAAAAGGAGATGGCGGGACGACTTAGACGCATTTTATCCGGATTGGCGGGACACTACAAACGACAGGGTCGAGTGGAGGAAACGAGGGGAGGCCTTTGCCCAGCAGTGGGACACTAAATTAGGCTAGTAAAAAAAAAAAAATTATTTATTTATTTAATTAAATTAAATAATCATCTCGAAATAAAATGTGAAAAAAATGTGAAAAAAAATGTGAAATTAATTCTGTTTTCTATCTCCTCTTCTTATAGGCTTTAAGTTATGTTAATTAATTGTATACTCATTCGAGTCTGGGTTACCTACGAGACAGGCTAAGCCTAGTGTAGGAACCAGAGTAACCTGACTGTATTTTTCTATGCCAGGTACATTTTGTCAACTGTGTTTAATTTAAGTTAATCTTACGACCCTGTAAATATTTTTGTGTACCTACAATTTTTTTTTTTTTAAGTTTTTAAACAGTACCCATAGTGTACATTTTATTTGACAGCGTGACGTGACGTACGCATTTGCGTTAAGTGTCATTTTGTTAGGGATTTTGAGTTACCACAAACTCAATAAGGCTTATATTGTGTACATAGAAAACACACAAATAAATACCCTTACCTGGATTCAAACACTAGTAAGATTGTATAATAAACTTCCAAATATCATCACAGAAATGCCTGCTAATAAATTTAAAAATTATGTAAAACGTAAGCTTATCTCTAAACACTGTTAGAAGTATTAGAACAAATTAAATTATTTACAGAAAATACTTTAATTTGTTTTTATTTTAAGTAGAAACACTACCATATAAATTATAAACTGAAATAAATGTCATATACTAAGAAAAAATGACCAAGGCCTCCAGTGCCCCAGGCTGGAATCACATGGATGATTCAGTTAGAAGGTCGAACCATACTGTCCACCTTAGGGATGTCCAGGGGGCGCCTTAGCCTTTAGTAACAAGTGCATATACTTGGAAAATTTCGACCTATCCCGCTGTGGCCCAGTGGCCGAATGGCCTCACCTGCCGCGATAGCAGAGGACGCTGGTTCGATTCCAGCCTGGGGCACTGGAGGCCTTGGTCATTTTTTCTTAATATATGGCATTTATTTCAGCTTATCTCTAAAGCCTAATAGCACAAGATAAATGAATGATGAAACACCGTGGGATTATGTGTGATTGAAAATAATAAATTATTTATGATTATGTTAATAATTATCAAATTGATAATTCCATGAATATATTAGGTAATCCGTATTTTTTGACATTTCGATTTATATTCTAGAAAGTTCTAGACTAGTATTTTTTATACAGTTTTGGTGTTTGACGATGCTTTTGTGAAATTCTTATTATTCAGTTTGTTATATATATAACTATAATAATTTTAAGAACAATAATAACTGCATCAATAAATTGCTCTGATATTTAGATTAAGGTATTTTTTCTAAAAATTGACAATTTAAAAGTGCTTGTTGCTGGGACTATTTGTATAAAGAATATATTAACTTTGACTTTGAGTACCTACACTAAAACACTTTCCAACATAGTAAGCTACCATCTAAATCTTGCAGAAATCGCGAAGCGTCTGTTTGACGTAACTGGTGACCGAAGAGCTGGCGGCTTTCTCGCACAACGTATCAGCATTGCGATACAGCGGGGAAATGCCGCCAGCATCCTTGGTACAATGCCTCAAGGGCCTATTTTAGATTTAAGCTAGTTATTAATTTCGTTTACGTAGTACCACTGTATATATCTTGTATGTAAATAAATTCTTCTTAAAAAAAAAAAAAAAAACTAAACTAAATCATATAAAATGACCTTTAAATAATTTTAATCCTCCATTCCCGCTCATCTCCTGGCTCTCTCGCGAAAGCTACGGAAGAATGGGATAAAACAATTGAATCGAAAAACGCCCCCAACTGAAGCGGGTCCGTAATTATTAAATTGAAATCCGTGTTCGCCGCCAACGGGGACAGCCCCCAACTTAGCTATCGATCGTCTATTCTGTACCTGCAGTAGGTAACCAGAATTTGAGTGATATTTATTGTTCTTTGGGTTTTTTTGTAAGAATCCAGGGGTTTACTTACCGTACAACTACACAAAAAAACGGGCAAGTGCGAGTCGGACTCGCGCACGAAGGGTGCCGTACCATTACGCAAAAAACGGCAAAAAAATCGCGTTTGTTGTATGGGAGCCCCACTTTAATATTAATTTTATTCTGTTTTTAGTATTTGTTATTATAGCGGCAACAGAAATACATCATCTGTGAAAATTTCAACTGTCTAGCTAGTAGCTATCACGGTTCATGAGATACAGCCTGGTGACAGACAGACAGACAGTGAAGTCTTAGTAATAGGGTCCCGTTTTTACCCTTTGGGTACGGAACTTAATTATAGTCTGATAGAATGTTGGTTCTACTAAAATCGGCAACTAGAAGTAATTAATAAAGAGGGGCTAAAGCTTTTGCTACTACTACTACTAACTCTTTTACTATTTTTACTATTTTTATTTTTACTATTTTTAGTAGTTCTTATACTGATTTTTTACACGTTTTAATCAAGGGCAAATGCCATGGAATCCTCCTATTATCTACGCAAAGGTTAACTGTAAGAGATCGCTCAAAGGGATAAGTTTGCCTTTGTACTTAGTTTCTCCTAATTGTAAGTTACTTGTGTTGGACTTATCTTCGACTTAGATAAAAAATAAAATATGAAATTTAAAATTGAAACTGAAAGTTTTATTTAATACATGATTGGTTGTTGTTTGGCCTCTCAACATTTTATAATATATATATTATTAAAGCCTGACCAGGGGCCTATTTCTCGAACGATATTAGTCTAATATTATTAGTGTGTTGTCATGACAACTCATACAATATGACAGTTCGTGGACTAATAATATTAGTCTAATATCGTTCGAGAAATGGGCCCCAGTAATATAATATGTAATTATTATTATGATCATTGTGAAGAAAGCGCTGTTATTCTCATATGTAGGTAGTCAGTAAGTATAGTATGAAAAAATTTGTTTCAGTAAAATTCCGCAACATGGCGCGTGATATGTATAGATATTACTGGTCAGGCTTTAACACCAAGGTACATACCTAATTAACTTCATCATTTACAATAAAACAGTAAAAAAAGTATAGTAACTAAAAATGCCTATGTGGAAGAGTTAACGGTCAAGCTATTTGGATTTACTCACTAAATACCTACACATAATATGTAACTAAATAAATATATCAAATATTTATCTTTAAGATTTTCTGTAGGTACCTAATGCGTAACTACATAACTTTTTGCTAACGATTCATAAGAAAAAAAAAAATCTCAAATATTTAGAAAATATGTATGTACTTACTAGTGGCGACATCTAGCGGAGTCTTTCCGCTGAGATAAAAAGTAAACTACAAAATCTGTTTCTATTTTTTTAATACCTTTACTAATTATAATTGTGTTTTATACCTACCTATATTACATATTCACAAACCTATAAAACTGAGTGTCAATATACACATCACCGTTCGTGCCTTTGCCTTTGTGCGTAATATTCTGTAGGTACGCATGGTACCTATTTCTAAAAAGTTAGTACCGTTAAGCTATGGTCCAAAATTAACACAATATTAATTCAGGTGTAACTATTATTTGAATGTTGTAGTTCTGCGGTATACCTACAAATGGAAGAAATAACTCGTAAAAAAAACAAAAAAAACATTGATATTGATACTTAATTGCGTAGGTATTGAACTTGTAGCATGGCTACAAGTATGGAGTATAACTATGGAGTTATTGTACTATACTATACTTGGGTTTTATATGGTACTGAGAAAAATAATAAACTATATGTAAGAGTAGATAACTGGCGACGGGTGTTCTGCTTGTCCAACGCAGTAATAATGTGCAAGTAACGAGACTTGCCCCAAAACTTCCCCAAAGGGTCACGTTAAGTCTCGCCAAAATATACTTTTTATTTGAACAACATTTCCATGGATCACTTATAATGTCGTGTCGATCAATTTTATCTAAGGCGTTTCTTGGAAGTATGTATTATGTGCAAAAGTACCTATGTGTTTAATAGGGTAAATGATAAGTAAAATCCAAAAACTTAATAGGCGGTCACAAAATTTAAATAAATACACAGATAAGTATGACGAAAAGTAGGTAGTTATATAAAAAATGTGTTTATTAAGTTTTCGAAATTCACTTAATTATTTTGAAGATTCATTTTAATGAAGGGTTGTATGGCACGGAAGAAAAATAAATTTTAAAATAAAAACAATTTAGTTTATTTTTATGGCATTAACAAAGTTTTTTCCTCATACTATACATCGTTGGTACTGACATCGAATTATAATTAAACACTAATATTTACATTTGGGATGCACTAATACCTTTCTTAGCCAGGCGGCTTATCGTAGACAGGCTAACACCTAGTATACTAGGATCAATAAATAAATTACACAGTAATTGTTAAAAGTAAGGCTAAAGTCTTGATCGATACGCAGGAAACAAGTAAACTCAACAAGCCGACGCGAGAAGATTACGAAACAAATCTGGAACCAGTCTTAAATATTTAGCTAAATGTCGCGACATCTATAGAAAATAATCTCTTTTTGGTACCAATCTCACTTCACATAACCAGCGCTACTTTACCTTAAACATTTAAAGACGCATCGAAAACAAAAATCACAGTTAACACAATTCGATACTCTATTCGTTAGAGCCTAAGCTATCATAACTCCTCGTCATAATTATTTACAAGCACTTGATATGAGACGCACTCTTTACAATTCTCTAGTAACTATTTAATTCAATAAATAAAGTACGCGCATATGGCCTCACAGTTCGTAACACTTATAACTACACTGCCAACCTGGAAGGTGTTCTTCAAGGCAGGCAAGTTGGTCTTCAATATATGACGGAGACTGGCCGCCGGAGCTGGTCGTCGTGGGGGCTGTGCTGCGTCGGCGTGGCGGGCGAGACCGGTGATGATGGAGCGCCGTACTGCGGGAACAGGGGAGACGAGAACGGTTTCGGCGGCCCCGTCGGCGTCGTGTACAGCGACGAATAGAATGAGGACACTACAGCGGCGGCGGAAGATGACACCGTCGGCATTTTTTCCGCCGTCGGCGCCATCAGTTTGGAGAACTGAAGATGATCCAACTGATGTGGGAAGTATGGCGACATCGCTGGGTATGACAGCGAATCCAAATGCCCAACACCCGGTGCTGGGCCTGCGAAATATGGCAGTGGGAAGCTGGCGAACGCTCCTGCGCCAGGTGCTCCTCCGGAAGTCGGGGGCTTGGGCTTCCTGCGCGGCCTGTACTTGTAGTCCGGATGCTCCTTCATATGCAGAGCTCGCAGCCTCTTAGCTTCGTCAATAAACGGCCTCTTCTGCATTTCGGACAACAGCTTCCACTCCGCGCCGAGCCGTTTAGAAATCTCCGAGTTGTGCATCTTCGGGTTGTCCTTGGCTATCTGTCGGCGCTGAAGTCTGGACCAGACCATAAACGCGTTCATCGGCCTCTTGATGTGCCCCTCGGAATGCGGCGAGGAGGCCGGTAGCGGCTGTGGCGCGCTCGGGTACTCCGGCAGCATGCCCGGATGCATGGAGAACGCGTAAGGGTGATGGCTTAAAGTCGACATGATTATTTCCAAGTGTCGAAGACTTTAAAGCATTGATTGTAAGGTGATTTATGGCACAATGCGGTGAATAACACTAAGAGCAGGTGAATGTGTCGCGTCGAAGTCGAGCGATAGACTGACGGGAATGCGAGGAGCTCGCGTGGTTATCGGCGTGAGGGGGGCGCGGCCTGGGGCGGCGTGACCGCTGCCAATAGAGGGCCCGCGTGTAAAGCCTGCGCCCCTCCTCGACACTTGCGACCGTCCCGCTCACTCTAACTACTTTTACTTATGTTTGTCCCCCTTTGTCCAACAACACCCTGTACCGTAGCTTGGAACAACCGTACAGCTGTTTGGATCTGTCGCGGACTCGGCGCTCAATGCATCATATAACTGGTACAATAATGGGCTATTTTAGACATTTCTTTTGGAATGAAAAATATGACAAAACTTGCCCGAATCAGGTGTATTCAATGCTTTCTTGGATTCTTTCAACCTTACTTTCTTTTATACAATAATGATACTGTCGCAATTTCTTTTTTAATTAGCACGTATTAAATTTGTTGTAATAAGTTTTGAATTTGAAAATCTAGACATTGTAAAATGTCTATTATATACTTAATTCATAAATTAAAAGAGAATTTGGTTAGAATAAACAAACAAATAGGTAATTGTGATTTTTCTATCGTTAAAAAATTTAACATAATTAGGTAATGGTATAAATTTAGTAATATAACAGTATAAGAAAAGTATATTGTATTTAATTGTTGCATAAACGGAACATTTTAGAAACCTCTCGACAATTCCCTAGGTCAATACTTAGGCAAAGTTAGTTATCTCCCTATGCATAGATATTTTCAGAACTTGCCCAGCAGCTCTACCTTGGTAATTGAATAGGTATATACCTGAAAATTTCTTAAAAAATACAAAAATTGTATTATTCGATTGAAAATAATCGTAGGTTTTGTATGTTACAATTCGTGTGGGTAATTTTTAAGAAAAATTGACAAATAAATCACCTTTTAAATTTTCCACTATTCACCCCAGCCATCCCTATTCACCCCGATTGACGGTATTAGATTGTGGAATAGTGCACAGTTTTTAGTTTTTTTTCTTCTTGTTTAAGTCAATTCAGTAAGTACCATCCCCTTAGTTTTAGAAATTAGTTTAATTTGATTATTTTAATACATCATTACTATCATTAGGTATTAAAATGTAAGTCGAAAAAAGAACGAAGAATGAATAGTGCTGTGTTCCTGCCGGTGAGTAAGGTTGCCAGAGCTCGAGGGATAGGAGTGTTAGGGTCGGCAACGCGCATGTAACTCTGGAGTTGCAGGCGTACATAGGCTATGGAGACTGCTTAACATCAGGCGGGCCGTATGCTTGTTTGCCACCGACGTAGTATAAAAAAAAGATAAATAACACAGGTAACAAATAAACGACATACTTATATTACATGTAGGTATATTGTCAATGTACATTCTTCTTTTTCTTTTTCTTTTCTCCATCCCAGTTTAGGTAGGGTCGGCTCTCCTAATTTTTTGGCGCCAAGACTGCCTGACTAGGGTTGGCGGGTCGGGTAAATTCAATTTATTTGTAAGTTTGGTCATGCTGGTCCACCATGTCAGCAAAGGGCATCCGCGGCCTCTCTTACGTTCCGGGAGGCATAGAGCTTTTTTGACCACGTGTTCTTCCGGTTCTTCGTCTCTACGCATCACGTGGCCATACCACCTTAAACGACTTTCTGTTAGTTTTTCGGAGATAGGGGCCACTTTTAAGCTACCACGGACATATTCATTCCGTATATGAATTTAATTAGGCACGGACTTCCACACTAACAGTGACAACCATAAAGACAGATTGTCTCTTTGTTACTGTGATAGTGGTTACAAGTGTAAATATTTCAGTCACACACGGTAGTGTCGCGTGATAATATTAAAGATTTCTCATTTAAACTAATAAGATACAGGCGGAGACGGGAACATCGTCGTCCTAAATTTACTTGGCGCCGTTTCGTGGAGCAAGAGTTAGGTGTATTGGGGATGGGGTGGGAGGATATTATATGTTACCCAAGCTGCCCAGGACCGAAGTCGGTGGAAGAATATAGTTCGAGCCATACACCCCAGCAGGGGAGGAGAAGAAGAAGACACAGGCACGGTGTCGAAATTGTGACCAACTCGATATATATGACTATCCCCGTAAGTCCCCGCGTACTTATTCAAGTAAACATTCAATTCGAGATTTGAACTCTTATAGAAAAAATCCAAATTCAAAAACGCAGAAAATGGCTTGGGTCTTAGGCATGAGACTAGGTATATATGGTACCTTTCCTTTTAGGTCCATCTGCCTTTCAAATACTTAATTGATTTTTAAGTAGATATTGTACATTTTAATAACAAAACTTCCGTGAGACATAGACATATTAAATATATTAATAACGGGTCACTCACGTGTTTTAAGTCGAAAACGCTCGACATGTTTCAGACAACGACGACGCAAGCTCCTGATGACGCTCCTCGGTACGGAGTGAAACATGTCGAGCGTTTTCGACTTAAAACACGTGAGTGACCCGTTATTAATATATTTAGATATTGTACATATTGACTTGAAGATAAAATAAGCCAAATTTGTGCAAAACAGTAAAGTTAGACTCCGTCATGCCTAGGAGACCTGATATCTTGAAGTCTAAAACAATTTAACTACCTATATTATATTTTAAAATTTCTCAAAAACTTTAAATTATTAAACTATAACTACACACAGTCTTGTTTTATTCAATATTTATTTGTAAAAACTTCTTAGATAATAAAAGTATTAAAAGTGTATAAAGGCAATAATCATTTGTATAAAATTTTATTGCATTTTTTGCCTTCTTTAATCCCCTAGAACTACAATTGTCCCTACTATGCGATTGTACTGTGCCGCGCTAATGCAATATGAAATCTATTTCAATGATATTAAGTCGACATTGGTTTGGCATTTACTAAAAATGTACCTCGGTTCCAAAAGGCTTATCTAGGAAATGTATTTTATTTCCCTTTTTTGTTCGGAATATTTGAAATTCTTAATCTAATAAACAATTTCCAAGTGTTTGAAAAGAACATGATGATAATGAAACTTTATGGTTTAATAAAAAAATATATTAGCATCTATTTTATCTTATGTCTAGCTTTTATTCCTGTGTTTACTTGATCAAGAAATATTTGGGTTACCAATGTCTTTGTTTTGAATTGAAAGCATATTAAGTAGATATGATATGATATACATATGATAATAAACTTTCACGTTTGGTACTCATTATTTATTATTCACTCACGCGCTTCGAAGATGTTGATGTCAACTTTACCTCGTCACTTTACCATGTCCACGAAACGTCGGAGGTAAATTTAAAACTTAATTTTACGCGATTAAGTCCCGTCGTTGTGGATAATAATGAATATATGATCATTCATTACATTGTTATGATTTCATAAGTAATAGCAAAGAGGATATAATAAGATAGAGCGGTACTGTCATAGTAAATTTTGTAACCACTGTAAATTCACTGCCATCTATCGACATACTTTAAAACTAAAAATGAAGATTTATAAAAATACGTTAAAATGTATTTAAATATAGATAAATGATTTTTTTATTTGCATTAATTATTTTTATATGATTTCGACCCATGTTCTTTAACGGATATGCGTTAAAATTATAAATAACAAATGAGAAACCGTCAACGCCCTCTATCCGAGAATAAGCCAAAGGTAGTGGCGCCATCTGATCGAGAATCAAATTTTCTTGATTTTCCAGGCACGTTTTTTCCTAAGACTGTATCCATCTATTACGGAGTTATATCTATCTTTGGTAATAGTTAGTACTATTTTTGTAATAAGTAGATTTATTCAATAAAAAGACACATCAAAATTGTTTACCATTTTTCTAATGCTAAAAAAAACGAAGCATAGTGATAGTGGTTCGAACAATACTAGATATTACTCGTATACCTACGTAACGACTCCCCTCTCAATTAATATTCTGGCGTGCGTTTACATACTACTAGCGCCATCTATTATTGACTCGGGGCACTTTAACTTTTAATAGTTAATTTTTATTTGTAACAGTTCGTCCAAAGATAGATATAACTCCGTAATAGATGGATACAGTCTAAGGAAAAAACGAGCCTCGAAAATCACGAAAATTTGATTCTCGATCAGATGGCGCCACTAGTTTTGGCCTACTCTCGTATAGAGGGCGTTGACTGTTTTGTTTGTTATTTATAATTGTTACGCATACCAGTGAAAGAACATGGGTCAAAATCATATAAAAATAATTAATGCAAATAAAAAAAAACATTTATCCATATTTAAATACACTAACGTATTTTTATAAATCTTCATTTTTAGTTTTAAAGTATCTCGATAGATGGCAGTGAATTTAAAGTGGTTACAAAATTTACTATGACAGTACCGCTCTATCTTATTATATCCTCATTGGTTCGTCTAAGGTAACTTTGCAAGTTTGCACCGATTTCATCAGAACAAAGTGAAGCGGTGTCATATTTTCATATAAATTTGACATTAATTACGACATTACCACACTTTGTTATTGCAAATTACATCCATATGTAGTTCACATGTTCAGACTCTGTTCTTTTTAGTTTTTATTTATTTTTAGGCTTTAAGTTGTATTGTTTAATTATTCAAACTTGCCTAAGTGTGTGTTAGTAGAACATAGACAGCTTTTAAAAACACGAAGTTTTAATCAAACTTTTTTTTAACATTCATTAAAAAAATAACGATAATCCTTTGTTTAATTAACCCTAACTAATTCTAATACCAAAGAGTAGCTTAGCATCTACTGAATGCGTAGGTTTGAACCCTTTTACCTGTCCTGAATCAACCTGTAGGTGTACCTATGTGGGTACAATTTAGAAAAGGATTCAAATATCAAAAAAACCCTGTTTCTATAGCTAACTTTAAATTAAATTACTTAGTTTACTTCGTTTAAAGATAAATATTATTTACAATACACTACTGTTAATTTTATTACTACTCACAAAAGATGTATTGTTAAACATAATAATCACTTTTTATAATAAGTCTTGTGCCCGTAATAAAACCCTCATAATCGTCTTTTAATATAACAAAGTTGATTTGAAATCAAAAAAGACAAAAGCCGCTGTGTTTTGCCGACAAAGATTTTGTGTTTGTCTGTGTCGTTAAGACCGTAAAACAATTGGTATTAGTGGATATAATGTATTTAAGCAGTAGAAAGAATCATCTATTGAAAAAAATGGATGAAAAACTGAAAAATAACATAAAAGGCCTGCGGCCCTGCGCAAACCGGCGGAGCGCAGCGCAGATCACCGAGGAGGATTTATTCCGCGCAGCGCACACCGTCGAGGTATTTAAAAACTGGCCAAGTGCGAGTCGGACTCGCGCACGAAAGGTTCCGTACCGAAAAAAAACAGCAAAAAAATCACGTTTGTTGTATGGGAGCCCCATTTAAATATTTACATTATTCTGTTTTTAGTATTTGTTGTTATAGCGGCAACAGAAATACATCATCTGTGAAAATTTCAACTGTCTAGCTATCACGGTTCATGAGATACAGCCTGGTGACAGACAGACAGACAGACGGACAGACGGACAGCGGAGTCTTAGTAATAGGGTCCCGTTTTTACCCTTTGGGTACGGAACCCTAAAAAGTAAAATCCCCCGCGATACCGCGAGCCCCGCCAGCGCGAAGCCGGCCACCGGCGCACCAGGGAGCACTTCGGGACATGCCGGGGGATGCCGCGTCATGCCGCCGCCTACCGCCGCATATATTCTATAAAAAGGGATTATTGACTAGTGTGCACGAGTTCTCTCCCGTCGTCCGCCGAGTTGCGCCAAGCTTGCGCTGCGCTCCACGGGTTTGTTTGCGTAGGCCTTAAAGTATACCAATAATCATCTTCCTCGCGTTGCCCCAGCCTTTTGCTACGGCTCATGGGAGCCTGGAGTTCACTTGACAATCTCCAAGATTTGCGAAAAGCGACTGCCATCTGACCTCCCAACCCAGAGGGCAAACTAGGCATTATTGGGATTAGTCCGATTTCCTCACAAACGCGAGCGTCACTCATTTTATCAAGGCAATTGACAGATACAGCAGCGGCAGCAACGACGCCTCAACAGAAATGCAGCAGCGCCGCAAATGTGCTGGTCTATTACACAACCATTTTGTAGCGATATTAGACCAGGAGACCAAGATATCCACAGACTTTTGAGAGCAAAGCAAAGGACCCCTGTTATTGCTACAAACTAGCAACTAACGACTACAAAGATACCATACACAAGAAAATTTGGGACGGGTACCGCCGTGGCCCAGTGGTCTAGTGGTCAGGACGTTAGCCGCGTAAGCCGAAGACGCGGGTTCGATTCCCCCTCGGCCACCGGTGGACTTTGTAACTTTTTCTTTAGTGTGTGATATCTATTTCAGTTTATAAACTGTTCGAGCACCAAAATAATATTCTCATTATATTCTACTCAGGCCTGATTAAATCCACATACTACCTACACAAGTATGAGATAGAAGCTCCCCACATCTAATGATCAAATGTATAATGAATCCCCATTAGTACAAAGGGCACATTATGCAGATTGCCCTGGCTCTGGTGGGGACAAAGCATCACCGGCGCCCATTAACGGGTGCATTCTGCTGAAAAATAATAGATACTGCGGCGTGAGGATATAAGGAAGGGCTGGTGGAGCAGACGTGGACTAAGTGACGTGCGGTTAATATTAGTTGCAATTAGCTGCGGTTTACTCGGTCACGATATTGAATAGACTGATATAAGCCGGGCCGCTCTAAAACATCGATAAACTGACAATTCGAAGAAAATGAAAGGCTGAGCCAGCAGCCTGACCGTTGAATTCACTGAGCATTTTGTGACCGTCAGATGAGAGTAGAAACTCAAACAGTTGTGGTCACCTCTGTGGTTGTTATAGACCTGTGGTCATTCGACAAAAATTGTCCTTTTAAATGAGGCAACTGAAATGAATGAATAACAATCTAGTCAGGAGTTTATCTCATATCTATTTATCATAATCACTTGTTCTAATAATTTGGATTTTGTGTGTATTGTATGTATGTGTGTACGTGTGTGTGTGTGTGTGTCGTCGTCGGTTGTCCAACAAGGACCAAATCAGCGCTGCAGCCTCCGAGTTACTGAGCTTGAGCCTTTTTGCTGGCACACTTAGTTTAAATAATTTATTTTGTGTAGGTACTTAATTGTTTATATGTGTTCGCAACTAAAATACTTTAGCTTCCTTATTTCTCTAATTATTTCTTTCATAATTAAATTATCATAGACATTAACCACAGTTAAACTGTCGCTTAACACTCACATCAACCGGGCATTAAAAAAACCAGCCATAATGGCATGTTGGGTGAGGTGTCATGGGAAATTTGAGTAAATTAAAATAGGAAGATGGGGCGAATAGGCATTAAGGCCCGCGACAATGCTGAGCCGCGGCTCCGCCTGCCTCTGGGGCTTGCTAACTGGCTCCATATGGGTGTGTGTGTGTCTGTGCACTGATACTGAACCAATATCGATAGTTGCCACGACCAAACTATCCTAGTTCGATGTTCATTTATTTTGTGCGGGTGTCGTGCGAAATAAGTAATTAGGTGCATGCTCATTTACCACATTTACATTATGTATTATTCGCCGCGGGATTTGAACAGAGCATTATTTATTTTCAACATAACCAGTGTCTTATTTAACTACACTGATTAAGTCTTGTAAACTAGCGGTATTCTTAAAATGTAGGTATGTCAATTTCTAGTCAAGCGCCTTTCCCCGAACATGCTATTGCTAAGTCATAATTATCTAAACAAAAGACAATGACAAAAACAATGGTGACAAAGCGAAGCCCGTGCCGACAAACGGACAGACAGACAAAACAACCGCAATAAAGATATTACGGCTTACAAACAAAAATTAACGGTCTTTAATAAATTAAACAAATGACAATACTTTTCAAAACAAAAACGTTCTGAGTCTATTTCTAAACGCATTCAAATATCATCCTTAAAACAAGAGAATTGTGTTTAAAATAGAAGCGTGGCTTGCGTTTTGATGTTCTTTTGTTTAAAGTCTTCCATTTTGTTTATAATAGGGCGACAATGGCTACTTATTTCGAATTTGGAACGAAACCGTTGCAAAAGAAATGACCATAAAGTGACCATAATAAAGTCCGTTGTTTCTGAGTAGTGACAACGGACAAATGGCGGGATGTTTGTCGATTTCACGGTTTTTGGTATTATTTGTACTTTTGGGTTTGGGCGCCGTTAGTTGCGTTTTATTGGGTATTTAAGGAAACAATAATAGATAAATACTCTTCTGTGTATTGACGAGTGACAAAATATAGGTTTGCTTTTATCTTGCCCGTGCCATCGACGTTGTTATTATGGTTAAGACGAGAGGGAACGACGTCAAGTGACCTACTATGTTTTTAGGGTTCCGTACCCAAAGGGTAAAAA
The DNA here is from genome assembly GCF_947568885.1 of Cydia strobilella. Lineage (NCBI taxonomy): Eukaryota > Metazoa > Arthropoda > Insecta > Lepidoptera > Tortricidae > Cydia > Cydia strobilella. Next base: position 21,408,423 of record NC_086044.1, read on the forward strand.
CGGGACCCTATTACTAAGACTCTGCTGTCCGTCTGTCCGTCTGTCTGTCACCAGGCTGTATCTCATGAACCGTGATAGCTAACAGTTGAAATTTTCACAGATGATGTATTTCTGTTGCCGCTATAACAACAAATACTAAAAAGTACGGAACCCTCGGTGCGCGAGTCCCACTCGCACTTGACCGGTTTTTATTTTTTTCATACAGATGTAGCGCATAATTGTTTTCCATCGTATTTTCTCGGAAACATTCGTATTTGTCACGCTACTTCAGTCAAAATCAGTATTTTTTGTACCGAGACTGACTGAAATAGCAAGTCACGTTCGTACGTTCCCGTGAAAATACGATGGAAAATAATTATGCACTACCTATATACCTACAAGCGTAGTCCCCATTTTCCTGGATATTAACATAATAGAAAAAGCTATGCCGCATCGTTCGATTTTTTTCTATTTTTAATTATATAAGGGTTAGAAGTATAAAAAATGTACCTAATGAATTTCTTACTGCTCCAAACATTAGATCTACATAATTATTTTCAGTTATTGAGACTTAAACAAATAAATAATATATACAACCAAAGATAGATATAACTCCGTAATAGATGGATACAGTCTAAGGAAAAACCGTGCCTCGAAAATCACGAAAATTTGATTCTCGATCAGAGGGCGCCACTAGTTTTGGCCTACACTCGTATAGAGGGCGTTGACTGTTTCGTTTGTTATTTATAATTTTAACGCATACCAGTGAAAGAACATGAGTCAAAATCATATAAAAATAATTAATGCAAATAAAAAAAACATTTATCCATATTTAAATACATTTTATCGTATTTTTATAAATATTTATTTTTAGTTTTAAAGTGTGTCGACAGATGGCAGTGAATTTACTGGGGTTACAAAATTTACTATGACAGTACCGCTCTAGTATAAGTTACTCTATGGTGTCACACAGAAGTCACTGTTTTCTGTGTCTGAAAATGTGTTTGAACCATTCATCGATGCTCTGCCTAATGTCTATGTCTATTCCTGAAATTTCTCTACTTACGATATTCCAATTACATAATATACATATGTCGGAATGTATACATGCCTAACATCCAGATTTCTGCCTTCCCGTCAACATTTCCCTCACCTTACTAAAACCGCATCGCCGGACCGGCTATAACCGGACATGGGCACCGGCCCGGACCGATCCGAACCGCTTACGCCGGATATCCGACCGCGGATGCCCACTCGTGCAAAATCCTAAGCAACTTGAATTTAGAACATGTTAATTTAACTATTAGTTGAGGCACGTGCGTCAAATATATGTATACATTTGTTGCCGTATTAGAAAGGAGTAAGATGCAAAATTGTTGATATATTTTTGGGTTTAAGTTCTAATTAGACTTAGAAATGCTATGAAAACGGATAAAATCGCGTATATTGAATTTATAATACATCCCGACGTCTCGAATATAAATTCAAATGTGTGGGATGTATTATAAATTCAATATACGCGATATAATCCGTTTTCATAGTTTTATTTCATGAGTAACTATCGCGGTAACCGAAGACAATATTATTTAGAAATGGTTGAGATTATTCTAATGTGAATTTTCGGTTGCATCAATTTGAAGATATTTACCTACAAGCAAAAATCAGATCCTACTTACATAATAAAATTATTAGTAATCACTAATGATGTTATGAATACATTTATGAGGCCTAATTGTAATTGATAAGTATGAAATGTATTTAATACCTAATAAAATAAGTGTCATCTACCTATTCTGACTGTATTGTCAATTAATTGCAGTCGTTACGTGAATAAAGGTAAACATGTTGGAGTTAAAATAAAAAAATATGAGACATCAACTTACATTAGATATGTATGTTGGTATGGTTTGTACTAGCATCTCGTTTTTGAATTATTCGGGTACCCATTGGTACTGGTCAGGGGGCCTACCGCAAAAAATTAATATATGCGAGCGATAGATATATAGAGGCAGATAATGAAATTTTGATTTCGATATTTTCGATTTTCGCCGTAGGTCAGGACCTGGCAGATTTATCCAAAGAGGTGTAAGCGACAAAACTCTTTCATCATATCTATTTGTAACGTTACTTATCTCTAGACACCGTTCTTAATCACAGAGCCACATTTAAAAATTCACCAAAACACTCCTTAACAAATTCTTTTAAATTTCGAATTTGTAAAGGCTCCGTATAAAAAGTTATCTGTACATCAAAGCGGTGGCAACCCTTAATGAGTATTTTGATGATAATCAAATAGCAGCATATTAGAGTGAAGGCGCTATGCCGGAAGGGCTCAGGGCTGACACTGACAATGCCACAGTCCGCCGCGGGCGTACACTAATTGTCTAAGTGCATAATGAACTTGTTTGTGACAACCCTAGAATCTACTGACGCCGTCAGCGAGCTTTGGACTGTTTTACAATTATGGAAAGTTCAAATTGGAATGTTTAATTTGTAACTGACAACCCTATACACAGGAATGTTACATCATTGAATTTTAGACTTTATAGTGATGTGATAAGGTTTGTTTTTAGTTGTGAAAGGGTATAGGATGTGATATTAAGAGATCTTGTCACCCTTCTTGGTGCATGTGCACACTTGCCTTGTTCGTTGGGTTAATTAGAAAGTTTGTCTTTCAAAAATGGCTGCCAAGTTCTGTTGAAGTGACAACTTGCATCGTTATTTTATTATACGTGCGAAGAAAATTATTAAATTCAAAACTTGGTTTCGCTAGGTGTGAGCTTGGAAATGTTGTGAATAATTTTTATTTAAGTTACTATAGTCGTAACTTTTTACATATTTTCATGTCCGTCGAAAAATATACGACTCGTAAAAAAGATTTTCTCTAATAATACAATTTAGCTACCTATCTATTTTAGTCTTAATTGTTTTAAAGGGTAATTCAAATTTTAGGGATTGACAACAATTTAATGTTACATTTAAATAAATTTTAAAGTAAAATACGTGATCCGACTATTTTTGAAGCTTCCAGAGCAAAGTTCGACATTAGATACTATGGGCGAATATAATAATTTTAAATAAATATTATAGGACATTCTTACACTGATTGTCTAAGTCCCACGGTAAGCCCAAGGAGGCTTGTGTTATGGGTACTCAGACAACGATATAAATAATATATAAATACTTAAATACATAGAAAACACCCATGACTCAGGAACAAATATCATCACACAAATAAATGCCCTTACCGGGATTCGAACCCAGGACCATCGGCTTCACAGGCAGGGTTACTAACCACCAGGCCAGACCGGTCGTCACGTAACTATGTCAGTGTTGTGCTCTTTTCCTTAAATTTTAGGACTGAAATTTCTGACTGCCAAACATTAGAACATAACCTCATCGATTTGTCATTTAGAAAAATCTAAACCTAATAATTGAAAGTCTGCATTAGTTAAATAAACTCAAATAAATACCTAAATACGATCTTAATAACAAAGATAGATATAACTCCGTAATAGATGGATACAGTCTAAGGAAAAAACGTGCCTCGAAAATCAAGAAAATTTGATTCTCGTTCAGAGGGCGCTACTAGCTTTGGCCTACAGTCGTATAGATGGCGTTGACGGTTTCGTTTGTTATTTAACAATTTTAACGCATATCAGTGAAAGAACATGGGTCAAAATCATAAAAATAATTAATGCAAATAAAAAAAAAAACATTTATCTATATTGAAAAACATTTTATCGTATTATTATAAATCTTCATTTTTAGTTTTAAAGTGTGTCGACAGATGGCAGTGAATTTATTGGGGTTACAAAATTTACTATGACCGTACCGCTCTAGTATAAGTTACTCTATGCTAATAATAATCGGTGAACATACAAAATTAAATTGCCACAACGCCCACAACCGAATACAGAACCTCCCCCTTTTTGGCATTGAAGTTGGTTAAAAGTTATAAAATAAAAGTAGGTACTTAGGTACCTAACTTTAATCCATGTAAATAGTGTGAGATTCGGAGCATCGGCATTATTTAATTAAATACGCCTAATTTTACTTCAAATGTTGGATACGTTATTTAATGTAAACGCTTTATAAAATTTAAAACTTTCGCGTTTTGATCACATATTAAATCACATTTAAACATCAGACATCAGTTGGCCGCGAGTCGCGACCACGACCAGTGAAGCCTGTGTCGAAACGTCAGTAAATAAAGGTAACAAAATAAATTCGCGGGGGACCCGATTTTAAATGTGATTTAATATGTAAACGCTTTAGTTTCAATGTAACACTAAATTTAATTAGAAATGAAAACAGTAGTGTAATTAGTGTAACCCGCAAATGTAACTACTAATGACGAGGAGGCGGAGAGGTGCGAAAATTGGCTATTTTCGCACGATGTGATTACGATGTGTTTACCGCACGGTTCCATTGTTGTACGATACGGCTTCACATTGGTCACAGTCGGTAATATGGGGTCCCTTTGTTTGACATTATTGTTGAAAGTCATAATGTAATAATTGTCATATTATCATTAGTCATAATTCTGAAACCGTTAACTTTTCGGGATTTTCCTCAGGTTATCGGATAGATAGGTTAGGTTAGGTTTGGTAAATTGGCAATTTGGCAATCCTGAAAAGTTAAGCGTTACTGAGAAAAACCAAATTATGACTAACGACAATGTGGACAAACAATACATTATGACTTAAAACTATATGGGAAACTAGAGACCCCGGTAATATACATACGGAGTTCCGAATGAGGTTTCACGAATTATGTTATCCCTCCCTAATGTGTATGACATGTCCTCTTATGATATACCTATCATCCACTATCTCTCGCGTTGAATGATAGTTCCTATAACAGTCACGTAATGTAAACATAATAAATTATTTGTAGATATATTTATTTGGAAGTTAAGCACAATTATTTAGCATTTAAGTAATAAAAATACTGTAAAAACATATTAATACAATTAGTGCCAGTTGCACCATCCGCACTTGACAGACTGATCACCGTCACCCGGCGCGCCGCAGCGGTTTACCATGAAACTTTCCATGCAATAAAATTAGTAGTAGTAGTAGTAAAGTAAACTCTTTATTGTACATACATATTAAATATTATATTAAAATTTAGCGAACTCTTTAACGATGACAAACAGTTTGGTGCAACCGACCCTTAATCTTTCAAATTTTTGCTCAGCAGTGGGGCACTCGGCTAAGAAACATTTTTATTAAATCAAGCTCAACCAAAAGAGACTTGAAGGAACTATCAGGGACCATCTGATGGTCAAATCTATATCTACTCTACCTGTCTACGTTGAATGATTCATTCAACGCGACAGGTAGTCTAGAGTAGATATAGATTTTTATTTTTTTGGGCGAAAGATGACGCCAAAAGTGACAACAAGAGGCCGTTTACGCCTACCTGGCTCGGAAGCTAGGTGCTGACGCCGCATGCGGCGTGCAACGGTGTCGAAAGTCTAGTAATAAATACTGGGTGACATTTTAGTTGAAATAAGATAAATGTACGCGATTGTACTTATTACTATGATCAACTCTGAAATCACAAAAAAAACTTTAGTATGTAACAATTGATTTTTAGCGATTTCAGGTTTGCTCTCATAACAAAACTTGCTTACAGTAATGAGTATCGTCGCGTCATTTTGTATTACACATGATGTCCCCCCACATGATAAACGTCCTGTAACTTCGTATTTATGTCGTGCGACAATGGACACATGCAAATTCTATGCGTCGCAAATTATCGCGAGTCGCGCGTCAAATTAGCCAGCTTGTTTCCGTGCTCGTGTGCTGCGGCCTTTAATCGCACGTTTGTGTGTGGCAGCCTTTATTTAGAGGGCGTGTGCGGTCGCCCTAATACTCGGTTTCGGGTTACGAACGTTTAAACTACGGTTTTTAGTGTTAATTGTTTTTTTGTGGTATTCGGCTCCTTTGTTATATGGGAAATGTTGTTTTGATAATAGTTTAGCTTAAATAAGCTAACTTAGCATCTATTTTAATATAGCAAAGTGAGGGAGTGTCACTATAATCGTCATATTTCCATATAAATTTGACATTAACGATGACATTGCCACACTTTGTCCTTGCAAATGCCATGCGAAGTTGGCGTGACTCTAGAAACGATGATGAAAACCAAAGATCACGTATAGTTTGTAATTATGCTAAGGATCGATTTGAATAAAACGAAATGATGATGATGATTGGAGCCCTTACGTGCCCCACTGCTGGGCAAAGGCCTCCCCCCAATTTCTTCACAGATCTCTTTACAATGCTGTATCTGGCCACTCCTTCAAAAAGGAGTCTAGTTGATCCCGCCATAGCCGGGTCTGCCAAGCCTGCCAAGTCCCCGATTTGAGTTTTCGGGCTCCCAATCTGTTGCGATTTTGCCCCAACTCATTCGGCATTCGGCAGACGTGACCAGCCCACTCCCATTTTCACTAGACTTATATTGACCGGGATATAGACCGTGATTACCTTTTGTATTATTTATGAGCTCCCGATATTTCGACGCAGTTACATGCATCTTGTTCACGGGTGACTAAAGATAGCGGGTGGGTGTCAAAGTTGTGTAGAACGCGCTCGGTCTACCCTCACTCCCATTTTAACTTGGCCGCCTTCAGAGCTACATCAAAGATTTGGGTTTTGTAGCGCAGCGTGGTGTTCCGGACTCGATCCACCAATTTGACACCTAATATGCTACGCTCCATGGCTCGTTGGCAAACCCCGAGTTTGTACTTCTGAGCTTCAGTCATAGACCAAGTCTGTGCACCGTAGGTTAGAAGAGTATGCCCATGTCCATAAGCTTCCGTTTGAGTGACATCGGAAGGTTACCTTTCATCATGTATCCAATATAACTGGATCGGTCATGAGGGGCGGGGGGAAATGACCGAACGGGATAGTCTTATGTATCTTTCAGTAGCAGTAGCAGAGAAAGCGCTGTATTGTTTGTTCCTGTCACAGTCTCACTTTTTTTTATTCGCCACCGTAAATTTAGTATGGTTTATGGTGAGCAAATCTCGACCAATCATATTGTCGCATTGCGTATGTTTTGTCCCTCACGGGCGCACGCGTATAGCTAATCTATGTAATGCTAGGTCTATGCCTTTCATCAAGTGTTTCGAAAACGAAGTATAAGAATTAAATCTGTGATAAGACACTCACCTCCCTACATGGACCGCCGAAACTTTTAATTAAATTAAATTACCAAAACATTTCTTATTCAGGTAAAAACATCGTTATTTTCAATAGATGCACTTACAGTTTTCTTTACAACAACCAATAAAACACCAGTAACTTTACCAAACAAATACCATATCAAGATATAAAACTTAAAACATTATTTATGCACTATTGTCCTTACTGTTTCACCTTACATTTTGACACACCGTCAACCTTATTTCAACGTCACAAGGTTCACAAAAGATTACTTTAAAATTTCGAATAAAAAGGCGGTATCTCAAAAACAAATGGTCATGAAAATTGAACTTTCAGATAAAGGTTTTAAGGTACATATTTGCACTTGAGATACCGCTTTTTAGCTTAAAGGGGCAGAGTTACTTTTAGTACAATACTACCGCTATCAGATCGCACGAATCAGAAAGTATAAAGGAATTAAACAAAACTATTGAGTGAGTTCTCAGAGTACTTGAGTTTGAGTACTTGGGTTGAGTACGTGTTTTGTAATCGATATTTTGAGCTGTTGTTTTCATTTGTATTATATGGTTTCAAGTTGGGAATGCAGGCTGCTGACTTTTTTATATTAATCAGAAACTAAAATGTCCAACTCTATCAGCCAATAGCTACGCAAGAAAAAACTGGCCGAGTGCGAGTCGGACTCGCGCACGAAGGGTTTCGTACCATTACGCAAAAAACGGCAAAAAAATCACGTTTGTTGTATGGGAGCCCCACTGAAATATTTATTTTATTCTGTATTAGTATTTGTTGTTATAGCGGCAATAGAAATACATCATCTGTGAGAATTTCAACTGTCTAGCTATCACGATTGATGAGATACAGCCTAGTGACAGACGGACTGACAGACAGCGGAGTCTTAGTAATAGGGTCCCGTTTTTCTAAAAATCAAATATAAATCAGACTCTGCCAAATGGTAGAGGTGGATTTACTTCCGAAGTCTTTCTCCGAGACTCTAAAACGTCGGTAATTTGAAAAGCTTAAGCTTAAGTAGGTACATGTCGTTAAAGTAGATAGTAAAGTGTGAAAATCGTGTAAGTTTAAATTAGTGTCCTTACACTCCTTACTGCACAGGGGCAAATCGAACCTTGCGCCAAATGTCTACAGAAGAACCTAATTTTAGACCTTAGAATTCAAAATTAACCTTTAAGAAATTCAAAATTCGAATCCTAATCTAAATTAGACCGTTTTTACTTCCGAAAAGCCCTACTTGAGCGCTTATAAAGTTACAATAGCCTTATTTTTAGGTATGTCCATAGGAGAAACTAAATTTTGTGTGACTTTCTTACAATTCCAAACACCTTCCAAACCTTAAATAAATAAGAAAAAGTCAAATGTAAATCAGATTTCTCCGGGAATAAGAAGACGTCGTTTTTACTTCCGAAAATCCCGGAACTTATTGCACGGTCAGCCGGGCGGGGGGCAAATCGAATCATGCGCCGAATTGAGCGCTAATTCGCACCCGTGGGAGCCGCGGGCGAGCTGGGGGCACCAGGCGTTGGGGGACAGCGGGACAAGTCTCGAGTAGACGCATGGCGGAAAAAGTAAGCTGAGAACTAAATTAGTATAGAAACACAAAATGATTTGGGCCGATTTCGGCAGATTTCGATAAGGGTGAATAATAGAGTTCCCTATTCCGTACAATAATAAATAAATAAATAAATAAATAAAATCATTTATTTCGACCAACTTAGGATCATATCACATTACATTGGGACATTACATTAAATAATAAAATTATAAAATTATAGCAGTTAAAATTAACATTAAAATTAAATTAATTAATAAAATCATAAATATTACTTAAAATCTAACCTAAATAATAATGCCCGGTCGAGCCTTAGGAAGGCTTGGACACCAGCACGTGAATCATCTGACAGTGATTCAAGTACTGGCAATCAAACCTCTCCGCAAACGCCCTCAAGATGCCGCTGGAACTAGCCCGCACTCTGCGCACCAGGGATGTGCAGCGTTTCCTCATTGTAGCGTAAAAACAGTCTACCCTGGCCTCCGCGAACATCCCCGACGCACTACAAAAACGAGGTAGTCCCATCAGCATCCTGAAGGCGTTGTTATATTGTATACGAAGAGCGTTGTACTGTTTTTGCGTATAGCACAATGAGCGCAATGAGAGTATAATGAGCGCAATTTCACCGCATGTCCAGAATTTTTTTCCCTGAGTTACAAAAACGTATGAAGTTTTCGTAACTTACATACATTTTTTATGGATATCGTGTTTATTCCACCCAGAACGGGGACTGTAAGGAGTTCTTAAAACTAACCAAATTTTATCAAATTCTGACGAAAAAATCGTCAACAAAATATAAATCGGGCCATTTATTTGTAGAAAAATGTGTCAATTCATTCAATTGTTCCACCTACTCCAGTTGTTATTATAATAAACGGCTTGATAATTCATGCAGTGTCTATTGTAGATGTCGTACAGTCAAATTGCATTAATACCTTTTTGACACAATCTTAATGTATAAGACACGCTCGTATACCAAAATTTAACAAGTCTTCTGTTACATAATATTAAGATGAGCTATTTGCAATAGTTAATATCCACTACGATGAATTTCAAGTTCACAAGTTTTAATCAAATCAAAGAAATTATTCTAATATAAATTAAATTACAGAGTTAGAAATGAAAGCTAAAAATACGTTGGCATACAAGTCAAATCCTACATACAATACTGAGTCAAAAGGAGAGTCTCCTAGCCCCATTAAATTGTGGTAACCCCAAAGGCTCCCTCTAGCGTCAGTACCCAAACACCGCCCCATGAGAAACCACGGGCTCCACTCAAAGATGTAATCGCGCCATTTTTTTGTTTTCTCTTTTCAAAATTCGAACGCAATTGTTTTCTATACGCGGCCAGTACTTTTTTTTATATTTTTCTCTTTCAAAATAGGGCCTTGAAGTGTTTTTCAAGTGGCCATGGATATTGAGAACCTCTTCAATATATAAAGGGTACGGTACAAAGGTTCGCATTGTTAGTAATATTAAAATCATAATTCTTTTTTAAAGAAACTTAACTTTATGAGAAGTTGCGCTTGAGAAAAATATGAAATTTATTATACTTTGTTAAGTTTAATAAGTCACGGTAACAATAAAATCTTTGATATTAATATGACTCAATTTTTAGAACACTAGAAACCACTTCAGAATATTATTGTGCTTGAAACGAAAGTCGAAAACAAGTCTGCAATGATTTTGATAGCACACGCAGTGCGTTATTTTAAACGTCAAACTTCTATGAAATTATGGCGTATAATTAACACTTGCACTGCGTGTGCTATCAAAATCATTGCACAGTTCTCTTGGTCCAACTCTATTATGGTTACATTGTTGGCCAAGCAAATTTTGTCAGAAGAAAAAGGCGGCAAATTTAAAAAATGTAGGCGCGAAGGGACATCATCCCATAGAAAATTTGAATTTCGCGCCTATTTCTACTGATTGAACTATAGTTTAGGTACACAGCCCTTAAAACAGATGTCAGTGCAAATTAACATTTGAAGGAAAAAAATTACAGTCGCCTTCAGATATATACGAGCGGCCAACGTACTCAAAAATATCAGAACACGCACTCTAACGTTTTGACAATAGAGGCGTGTTCAGATATTTGTGAGCACCTTGGCGAATGTATGAAGGTTATGTCTGCACCGCACCGACTGGCCAATTCGAACAATGCTTATAAGATGTCACAGCGATACGGTACCGATCTGTCAGTGTCAAAAGTGATATTTCTTCAACCAAAAACATCACTTTTGTCATTGACAGATCGGTATCGTATCGCTGTGACGTATTATAAGCATTGTTCGAATTTTTCCGCAAGTAACAGTAAAAAATATGGCTGTCTATAAAGTCGGTTTACGGACGATAATTTTGCGTGATAACGTCATAAGAAAACAAACAAACAGAACGTTACCATGGAGATCCGTCCGCAACGTTACCATGGAGATCTGTCCACAACGTGACACTTTTTCGTGCATGCTACCGGTGTTCATCGATTTATAAGACGTTATCACGTCAAAAATAATGCGTGATGCATTTTATTTAACATTATATATAGACTATAGTCTATAGACAGACATAGACAGAGATAGTCTTCTCCGAGACCACGGGGACAACGCCGTCCTCGAAACGTCGGAGGTGGGTTTAATACTTATTTTACGCGATTAAGTCCCGTCGTTGTAAATAATAATGAGTAAAAATCGTGAAAGTTTAAATCAGTGTATTATATATAGAGTACAAAAATGACAATGGACAGACAGACAGGATGCGGAAACAAAAGCGTGGTGTTGTTTTATAAAACGAAACAGCAGCAATATTCTGACAATGAAGAACGATTGTAAAACTATATCGTTACGATAAAGTCGGTAATTTGGAAATGTGACAATGTATAGGTAATTACGCGCTACAATTGTTAGGTTTTTGTGGACTGACTCTCCGGTCAATTCGAACAATGTGATAATTACTAGATACAAGAACAATACATAATAAAGTATTTTGACGGATAAAAAAAAAAAAAAAAAAAAAAAAAAAAAAAAAAAAAAAAAAAAAAAAAAAAAAAAAAAAAAAAGAACTATACGAGATCTAATAGATACGTTATAGTTTAGTTCTCAACTAGTTATCTTTTGCAGTTCGATTCGAGAAACCAATTGTCATTTCACGCTACAATTATTGTGACGTTTTGGGATATCCATTAGATATCCATTGGATGTCTAAGCAATCTTAAAGAGATCGTTCAAGAGGACATTCGGAATCGCGGAAATGTCAAATTTGACATGACTTCCTTAAATATCTCGTTATCGTTTCTGTTTCATATTTAGTGGGTATCTAGTTGATATCTAGATCATTGTTCGAATTGGCCCGTAAGTGTGGCCTCTTGATGCAGGGTTAAAGACGAGAACCACTACGATCGTAGGTAAGCCTATAATATATTTGCCTCTATCGCTTTATAGTAAATATAGGTATGTATATGCAAAAGCGATAAAGAAGCATATAATATAGCCGTTACATATTTGGTGCAGGTATTTATTTTCTTTTCCTTGTTGACTAGGGAATAGGAAAGAAGCTTTCGTTTTGAACGTCTTTAACGGTGTAGGTAGTGTAAAAACTTTCAACCACATTTTTACTCCCTCAGATGAAGATTAAAGAATCTAATTAAAGATTTGAAGAATACATGTCTCAAACTTAAAGGGGCCCACTGATTATCAGTCCGCCGGACGATATCAGCCTGTCAGTTAGAACAAAAATTTGACAGTTCCGAACAACTGACAGGCCGATATCGTCCGGCGAACTGGTAATCAGTGGGCCCCTTTAAAGTCCTGTCTTTAAAGTGCAGTAGGCTCAGAGAACGGAGTTTTCGAAAAGTAGTAGCGCTTTTTTAGATCAGAATACGGTTGCCAAAAATTTAATGAGTGAGAGTGAGAGTAAGAGAAGAACACGAACCTACTGGGCCTTAACGGTTTAGCTATAACTATGGATTGTCTAACAGTATCAATATATAGAGGCAATTTAGATAACTGATTATTAATTATATGAAATTTACATTATAACGTCACAATAAAAAAACAGTAAATAGAAGAGAATAGTTAGTATTACTAATTTAGATAATATTATAACAAATTAGGCGAAAATCGCGCTATGACAAACAGAATATGCGTCACTAGACTTATATTGACCGGGATATAGACCGTGATTACCTTTTGTATTATTTATGTATAGCTCATAAATAATACAAAATGTAATCACGGTCTATATCCCGGTCAATATAAGTCTAGTGAAACTAACCGTGAATCATTCAAAACTCTAAGAATATGTTTTTACGTAGAAAACTAATACCTTAAGCATCCCTTAATCCGGGGTTAAGCAGTTAAACCGTTAACCCAGTGTCAAATTGTACTGGTAACCATGGTAACTCCAGGTTTAACCGGTTAACCCCGGGTTAGTGAATGGTGCAAGTGGCCCTAAGAATAGCAATTGCAATATGAATTATGTATCTCGTCTCAGAATAGTGCTCTCATCAAAATCCCGACGCGGGAGATAAGCGAACTTTTCCGCAGCGGGATTAAAGTTATCAATTTAAAATAAATGAGACGTCTGCGTTTTAAATGACATTGACACGCTTTGTGTACGCAATGTCGCTGACTAAATATACAGTAGAGTCTACGCGGAAAGAGTCGTAATGTATGGGGCCTAATACATTCCACGAGTTCTCTTTCCGAACAGACTACCTAGGTAGTTCAGTGAAATCAAAATTCGATCAAAATTGACACTTGGCGCGCATGATCTTTCCCGTTCTTTCTTGCGAAATGTGACAGGCTCAAACCGATAGAACGGCTTTAAATTGTACAATAATGAAGGAAAACAAAAAGCATGGAAAATATTTAAAGTAATCGGAAGGTTTTTTTCATACATTCTATTGAATGAAACAAACACATAAAGGTACAAAGGCGTTAGACCCCCACCCCCCACGTATAATGACCGGCTGGGCCCATTTCCGGTCCACGGGAACCGGATCGGAAGTGACGCGGCGGCAGAAATGGCGTCTAATAGTGGCCAATAGCGATTTGTTAAACTGACCAGTATTATGTTATTGTAAAAAAATTCTGTTATGGCTTTGATATTTTTTAGAAAGTGAAGGGAAACGAGCAAAGCAGCAAGCCTGAAATACTAGTCTATGACTGTTTAATTGTAGGGTTGAGAAAAATATGAAATTTATTATACTTTGTTAAGTTTAATTAGTCATGGCATAGAGTAACTTATACTAGAGCGGTACTGTCATAGTAAATTTTGTAACCCCAGTAAATTCACTGCCATCTGTCGACACACTTTAAAACTAAAAATAAATATTTATAAAAATACGATAAAATGTATTTAAATATGGATAAATGATTTTTTTATGTGCATTAATTATTTTTATGATTTTGACCCATGTTCTTTCACTGATATGCGTTAAAATTATAAATAACAAACGAAACCGTCAACGCCTTCTATACGAGTGTAGGCCAAAACTAGTGGCGCCCTCTGATCGAGAATCAAATTTTCGTAATTTTCGAGGCACGTTTTTTCCTTAGACTGTATCCATCTATTACGGAGTTATATCTATCTTTGCTTTTGTTGCGTTGTTGCATCCATCCGGTAAAGTTAAGGCTTACTGTACTATTTTATATACAGGGTGGCTAAAAAATAAATGCATTCCCGTTGCCAGGGAGGTTTTGGGATTATACTGAGCAACTTTTACTTTGGGACCAACCCCAAAATTGCGAAAAAAAATTTGGCTGCATTTCGGCTGGTTCATTTTCTATGGAGGGTACTTTTTTAGGGTTCCGTACCCAAAGGGTAAAAACGGGACCCTATTACTAAGACTCCGCTGTCCGTCTGTCTGTCTGTCAACAGGTTGTATCTCATGAACCGTGAAAGCTAGACAGTCGAAATTTTCACAGATGATGTATTTCTGTTGCCGCTATAACAACAAATACTAAAAAGCACGGAACCCTCGGTGCGCGAGTCCGACACGCACTTGGCCGGTTTTTTACGTACGCCACCAGAGAAAAAATAAGATTCGTTCGGATACAAATTTTTATAACATGTTTTCCTTTATAAAAGTAATAAATATCAAAAGGTAAACGTAGCTTACAAGGAACAATTAACTCACTGGAAAGTATGATCTTGATTCTAAAACATGAAAAACTTAAGAGATGCTCTATCAAGTAATTGAATTTAGTGAAGAGCAAACTTAAAGTATTTTGGATGCAATAAGGTTAGTATAAAATTATTGCACCCAAAATCCCTACTAATTATAAATGCGAAAGTAACACTATTTGCCTGTCTGTCTATTACCTCTTCACGCATATACCGCTAAACCAATTTAGATGAAATTTGGAACGGAAGTAGTTTGGGGCCTGTGGCAGGATATAGAACAGTTTTTACCAATTATCATCTTAATTCTACGCAAATGAAGTCACGGACAGAAGCTAGTGCATAATTAATTTCATTATAGACAATCTGTTTCATGTGTAAAAATTTGTAAAATTTATTATTTAATAATTCTCAACGGTGTTCTTCCTTTTTGGCGAAATTTATTTCGCTTTCACTTGGCAACCAACTTTTCGCCAAAGTTTCATTTGGCAAACCAATCGTTGGCATAACCTTACTTCGCAACCATTTCATTTCCCAACCCCATACTTGCGAAATGAAAATGACGTACTAGGTTGGGTTAGGTTAGGTTGGATTATGTAAATTTGCGAAATGAAATTTCGCCCAACTAAAAATATGGGATAAATAGTTTGGGAACTGAAAGTTTGTCAAGAATTTCCGCCGAAACATCAGTAAACCATCATCAACATATTCAAAGCTAAATGAAAATGAACAAAATAACATTCATATATTCTTCAAAAAGCCATGAAAAGGCACCCACACACCACAGATCAGCCAAAAAGAAGTCATTGCGTTACTCACATTATCTATTTCTCCACGCGATTGTGAACCTTACCACCTCGTGTTAAGGAGAGTGGGTGAGGTGAGCTGGACAATGCCGCTTTCAGAGGGCGGATGCAGGTTTTTTTGACAAATGGCCAGCTGGGCGATTTGTCTCGTGTGGGGCGGGCAAAGAGTTGAAGTCTGCCAGATGGTACAGCGGTTAAAACGAGAAACACGGCAATAATAATGTTTCACATCACCTATACGGAAAATAGCTTTTCACATCATCTATTCGAAAAGGGGCTTTTTCTTCCCCGATAGGAGTGATCACAGTAGCACTTTTCTTTCCTGCTAGGGGGATCAAAGTAGCACTTGTCTGTTCTAGGACATGATTTTTTTTCTTTTTTGTATACAATATTTTTAGGTTAAAATAATATTTTGGAACATAACAATTTCCTCATAGATGATGTGAAAAACAGTATGTGTCACATGGTAGCAAAATTATTTCCACCTTGGGCGTTAACACTTGAATCCCTCACTACGCTCAGGATTATATTTTAGAATCCTTCGCTACGCTCAGGATTCAATTATAGAATTCTTCGCTTCGTTCAAGATTTAATGTACGCCCTCGCCGTAAATATGTCATTTTGCTCCCTCGTGACACAATCTACTATTCTCATTGCTCGGAGGGATCAATGTTACACTTCTTCCCTGATAGGAGGGATCAAAGTGGCTCTTTCGTCTAACGACGATCGTCGCACGACGTCTGTCTTCCGTTGACTACGAACGCTGTAAAGAGTTCGAAACAATTAAGTCCGCCATTTGCATTTTCTTGTATACAAGAATACAAGAAAATGCAAATGGCGGACTTAATGCCTTATTCATTAAACGTGATATAAGAAAGTTTACACGTCCTGAACGAGGAAGCGTAAAAAACTTGTCTTAACAAGGTGTAGGTATTATATTAAGAGGAAAGGGAACGGCCGCTTCTCCATACAAACGTAGTCCCCATTTTCCTCTCTGGATATTGACATTATGAAAAATATTTTTACATAATTTAATGTGGGTATATTAACCATAGCAAAAATTATGAGCGGAAAACAGATTTCATACAATTTTTTCAATGCTCGCTACTCTATTGTAATAATTAAAAATTCAAAAAAATCAAACTTAGGAGCATAGCTGTGGTTGATATACAACAAATTGTGTCAAAATATTTTCAATAATGTAAATATCCAGAGGAAAATGAGGACTAAGGGCGATTTAGCGCGGGTCAACTTTCGTCTTAAAAATCTCAACTTGATATTGCATCACAAACCGCGTTGTCATGGGCTAACCTCTCAGAGGTTTAACACGCTTAGGCACAACGTCAGTAGATAACAATTAGGCACAGTCTCTTTCCTAACTCATTTCTTGCCTCGCCCTGAAAGGATGTTATGATATTATATCATTTTTCCCGCACAAAGCCCATCCGGTCCTAATGCGGCCTTTCTTATTCGGGGATTATTCACATTATGACTGCTGTAGGGTTGATTTTTCGAATGAATTGGTGTATTTGTGCGTATTTATTATTTGTGTGCGTATTATTGGAGTTTACTACCTAAATTTTAAATTAATTCGTCACCAGAGCCTGTGAAGTGCGGACATCCCACAGCAGAGACCCTGAGCACTCTCTTTTCTTCCCTTACTGATGATATTTTGTACAAAACTAAAATGAAAACATGGAAAACGACTAATATCGTTCGTTGAGTTAAATTTCATCTAAATCGGTTTCAGCAAATCAAATTTGACGATATACCGATAGCAGCGCCACCTACCGGGTCCAATTGGTTTCAAACTCCTAAAAGCTTCTCCAGAATGTAACAAACACTTTTCTGAAAACCGCATCAAAATCGGTTCAGCCAAACGCGAGATAATCGCGAACAAACATACATACATTCAAACATACGGGTCAAACTGAGAACCTTTTTTTAAGGCGGTTAAAACAAATAACCGAGTAAAGTTTGATTAAAAGTCCGAGTTAGAGGTTACTTTGGGAATGAATTGTATCGAGCGAAGTGTCAAAATAAAAAAAAAATAAAAAAAATAAACGTTTATTCAAAGATCTTACTTACAACTAAATACATATTTTCTTCTGCCAAACCACACAGTGGTTTGTTGGCAGACGAGGCTCCTTTGCGTTTGTGTTAGCGGTTGATATGTAACTTAATTTTATTTTAAACCTAAACTTACCTGCTTAACCCTTTACTGCATGTGCAGCCTTATATGGTTGTTATGTTTTTAGCTATTAAAGTTTACTTTTAACCAAATACTTATTTATTTTTGACATGAAGTAAGGGGTTAACTTTCTAATCTGAGCGTACAGTTTACAAATGTAATGTATTATAAGGGTTATGTATTGTAATGTATTTGACCCTTTATTTTATTTAATAAAAAGTCACTTAATAATAACCATAATAGTCATAATTAGTGTATCGGAAGCTATGATATTAAAGATAATATAGTCAAGAACTACATATATTTTTTCCACGTCTACGAATATCAACGTCTCTTAGAAAAATATGATCATACTAGCTTTTGCCCGCGACTTCGTCTGCGTGGACTTAGTAACCCCAGCTAGAGTAAGAATAGCGCCTGGAGAAAATCTTATAGCAATTATTTAATTTGAGCATATTATGCACACAAATTAGCAGACACTTCATTAATTATCTCAATTCCACCCCGCTTTTTACTTTCTTAAGGGATGATTTTCGGGATAAAAACTATCCTATGTCCTTCTCAGGGATTCAAACTATCTCTATGCCAAATTTCATCTAAATCAATTCAGCGGTTTAAGCGTGAAGAGGGAACACACAGACAGACAGACAGACAGACAGACTTTCGCATTTATAATATTAGTATGGATAGTATGGATAAGGAGATTTTTCGCCTTCTGGCTCAGGGAACCGCCATAATATACGAGTTTTATGTACCACAAGAAAATAACTACCTTGGGTGTGGCTTTACTACTCTACCAAGACTAGTTGTTGCCTAACACTAATTTTTTTTTTTAATACTTCGAAAGTGTCAATTATTTTATCACATGCGTAACGCCATCTATTTAGGTACAGACAGTTTAAATTTTACTAAAGCTTACAACTCCAACAATCCACAAACTGCAGCTCATCATACTAAAACTCTTAAACTCATTCAATCCACTCAGTCCGCATTACGGCGAGTGAATGGCTGAGTGAATGGCTTGAGACAAAGTTGCCTCTTCCAACTCAATCACTTTGTTTCGACTCTCTTGATTACAGTGGGGTCGGTGAGGATTGGTTGCGATTCATTATCCGTTACGTAAATAATTATGGTAACAAGTTTCAAATTATTATTACATATTTTCTATACTTTCAAACAATTCTACAGTCAGCAGTAGCAATCTTATTTACATCTTTACAAACTACAAAAGTAACTCCAATTTATTGATGAAAACGTACAAATCAATGCCTTTAAAATTAAATTCAATCCAAGACCAGCTTTGAGCTAAGTTGTTGCGGGCTGAAGTTGCAGCCAATTGGTAGGTGCAAACGCCATCTATTGGTTTAGCGCGAAACAACTTTGCTCAAAGCTGGTCTTGGATAAATTAGCGCCACCGGGTACTTACTCCCCAATAATATCTTATTTTCTTAACAAGTTGGTTTCACTAGACTTATATTGACCGGGATATAGACCGTCACCTTTTGTATTGTTTTTAAACTTTCGATATTTCGACGCAGTTACATGCATCTTGTTCACGGGTTCTTGTTCAATATAAGTCTAATGAAACTAACCGTGAATCATTTAACTGAAGTTGGGTTCACTGTGGCTACCACTAGTTTGGCAATGGCGTAACCGGTATCGAGAATGTAACTTACTTTCTATGCATCTCACTCGTACTGAGAGATGCATAGAAAGTAAATTAAGAAGACGTTAGAGTATGTCAGTTTTCACACTGTTAGTGACTCATGGTATGGGTACAGATCACACCACGACGCTTACTTAGTCTCTTCTATATGTGCCGTTATGACTGACTTTATTATTTTGACTGGAAACTAAAGTGCCTTGTATTTTTTTTTATACTACGTCGGTGGCAAACAAGCATACGGCCCGCCTGATGTTAAGCAGTCTCCGTAGCCTATGTACGCCTGCAACTCCAGAGGAGTTACATGCGCGTTGCCGAACCTAACACTCCTCTCCCTCGAGCTCTGGCAACCTTACTCACCGGCAGGAACACAACACTATTAGTAGGGTCTAGTGTTATTTGGCTGCGGTTTTCTGTAAGGTGGAGGTAAGTACCTCCCCAGTTGGGCTCTGCTCTAGATCTGAAATGACATCCGCTGTCCTGTGCCCTACCACACAAAGCGAGATGTCATTCACAGTGCCCATACCTCTCTTTTGGACGTCGTTTAAGGACATACCCGGGTCCAAAAATTTGTATCTTGTGTCTTATGTATCATCACTACATAGTATAAAACAAAGTCGCTTTCCGCTGTCTGTCCGTCTGTCCCTATGTATGCTTAGATCTTTAAAACAACGCAACGGATTTTTTTTTTGTGATTCAAGAGGAAGGTTTATATGTATAATTTGTAAAGGTTTTTGTGTAAATTATTTGAACTACCCGTGCGAAGCCCGGGTTGCTAGTAATAGATAAAATATAATGAATAATAATGATGTAGGTGATGTTAGTAATTGTGCCTGTTTAATATAGGTAGGTTAGTACTTAAAAATATATTCCAACGAATTGGGAACTCGTCCTTTTTTCATTGGGTAAAAAAAAAAGAAGTTACTAAATGTACCCGAAGTGAGAAAGTTACCGAGTGAAACATCATGCTACGAAGATGTAACGCTACGAAGTCTACAATATCTTCGTAGCATCTACGCCAGCAAATGTCGACACATTGCTAGTCAATTTTTTAAGGCGCACAATAAACACAAGGCAAGTATTAAATTAAGGTCTGTTTTTTTATTCCGTAGACTAAAATGACGTTTCATGTGTAAGACATGACATTTCTTAGTACCACGTGAAATGTCATTTTAGTCTACGGAATAAAAAAACAGAATATAGGTAACGGCACGAGAGTTGCAGTGAATTACCTAAATACCATGTTTTTTTATATCTGAAGGCGAAAATTATAGAAGTGACAGTTGCAACAAAAAGTGACTTGATATTTTCGTTGCATCTGTAATCTCGATGCATTTTTACATGACGGGACGGGTCAAATCTTGCAAGTTAAATTTGACCCACTTCCCGACTTCCAATGAAGATGAAAATTTGCATACATATTTAAATCGGGTGAAAATGCAATATTATGATACCATCGAGCTGATCTGATGATGGAGACAGGAGGTGGTCATAGGAACTCTGTGACAAAACAACTAAACCTAATTGTGTTTGGGGTTTTTAGAATTGTCTCGATGAGTATTAGTTGCCTGTGGAAAAAAGTACAGTATAAAAGCTTGTACCAAAAATGAAATTTTTGCCAAAAATGTATTGCTTTTCGTTCAGCTTATTTTGCTTAAGTATGAAATGTAACGAATTTCATCTTAGCTACAGCCTTAGTCAGTCGCTCTCGTACATACACATACATAGAGACCGACTACTGATATTTAAAGTTTTTGACCTCCTGAGAGTGTTGCCACCCATACTATAATATATAGTATCGTACTATATTTTAGTCACTTGTACTATATATTATACAAAAACAATATAGTACAAAAAATACTATATTTTCACCACTCAAGAATGGGGTATACAAATGTCACCGATATCGCATCGTATGCGACTTGGACTTTTAATTCGCCTCAAATAGGCGTCCTATTTTTTTTCATATATCCCAGTAAATACTATATTTTTTCAATATTTTGACAAAAATACTATGTGTTTAGAAAAAAGGTGGCAACCCTACCTGAATACCCAGAAGTATCTATTTGTTTTTGTTTTTTTTTATTTGAAACCCTTTAGTTACACAATAAAAGTTCAAAATAGATTGTGGAATACGTAATGTATAACACTTCGCGTTTTGAACACCTATTTAATCATACGAACGGGTCTACCGCGAATTTAAGATAAAAACAATGAAATTCATGAATAATGTATAAGTTAACAAAATATCATTTGCACTGATTCGACATACAAGTTGTTGGAGAGATCGGTGCAAATTACATCTCATCAATAATACGAGTAGGCTTTATTTCGTAGTTATTCCACTTTTTACTTCTATTAAACTAATTAAGGCGGTTCCCTGAGCCAGAAGGCGAAAAATCTCCTTATATGATCATGTTTTTCTAAGAGACTTTGATATTCGTAGACGTAGAAAAAATATATGTAGTTCTTGACTATATTATCTTGAATAACATAGCTTCCGATATACGAAATATGACACTTCGCTCGATACAATTAATTCCCAAAGTAACCTCTAACTCGGACTTTTAATCAAACTTTACTCAGTTACTTATTATTTGATACTATAAACAAAAAAAGAAGAAAAAACAATCTTAACTTAAATAGTAATTTCATAGCTTTCGAATTTCGATATTTTAAGGTAACGTTTTTAAAATAAATAAAATTCGACAAAATTCGATCAAAGTGGACACTTGGCGCGCATGATCTTTCCCGTTCTTTCTTGCAAAATGTGACAGTGACAGTGGCAAACCGATGGAACGGCCTTAAGTAATTTTGTTTTAACTGTCAGTTCACGATAACCGCACTGCACGCCGTCTTATTCTCCTCAATGTCTAAATGGATGGAGCCATAAAGTGGCCATAGTCCCGAGAGACCAGTCAACGCCATGTCTGTCCACTTAACTGGCTAATAAAATACATAGCTTGCATGTATTTAAATATATTTGTTACAGCAAAAAGGCAAAAACATTAAAATAAATTCGTGTCCGTATATGTAGGTACATAGGTACCTTAGGCAAGGGGTCGGCAATGGAGTAGGTAACTTCACTATGTAGAATAGGGAATATTACGCGAAACTCTGCGAAGGGGGCGCCACTAGTACAATCTGAGGGTCTATCGCGGAACAAGAAAATCGAAATTTCGTTATCTAACATTTCTGCCACTTGAATATTCGAGCGATATAGAGGCAGATAGCGAAATTTCGGATTCACGTTTCCCGGTAGGTCCTCTGTAAACAAACCGCCTTGATGCATCAATCTCATTTTTTATTATCTGAAAACTTGTCAAAAAGATGTTAAAGGTACAGTATGTATATGTTACTCTATGGTTGACTAAAAAGGCTAGTGCTGCACTCTGGTGGCAGAACATTGCAGTAATATCCCCTATTGCAAAAACCCATAGGCTGCGGTGGCCGCACAATTTTTTGCCTCCGTTGATATAAAAAGAAGAAAATCCAACCCTTGACAATGAAAACCCTTGAAATATAATAATACTACCAAAGAAATTTCTACCACTTATTTACAGGATAAATGCCATATTGGCGTCCCCTCGCCCTAAGCCTCTTAGCCCGGGTAATTATACCCGGACTTCCGGACTTCCGACCGGATTAGATACGGATAAGTGTTTCTGTGACTAATGTGACCGAGTGCGTATGTTATGATGGCTATGTGGCAGAAAATTTATAGATGGGGGCGGATTTGTTTTTCTCTAGTAACGAAAAGGGTGCGTTGTGTTTGTCAAGTGTTTAAATTTCTATATTTATTTAGCGCGTAATATTGTCAGGGGGGTGTCACTGCGCAGTTTAAGTATATTTGGCCGGCGCACCGCCCGGGAAGGTGTATGGCAGTGGGCTGCCGCTCGGCTCGCACGATAGTCGTGTCACGTGGCGCTCGCGCAAAATTGTAAATACGCAATGGCTTCGAACCTTCGAACGAAACCTAAATCGCGATCTAATCTTTATAAAAGATAATGTTCTGTTTACGGATGTCTGAATAAACGGAAGAACAAGGAAGCATAAAAAATCATTTTTTTTTAAATTCCTGACTATATTGACCGACATATTTTCAAAGGAATAAGTACTTTTAGGGATCCCTTATAGGTATAAGTCCGCCTTTGTACATTGTATATATTTTTGTATTTTATTGTGTTTGTAATCTGTCTTATGTACAATAAAGTGTTTACATACATACATACATACATACTTCTGTGGCATAGCTACTTCCGTGAGAATCAGACATACTATCTCCGGCTAAAAATTTTATGTTTACAGAATCAACGTTTGTAATTCCTACATATTTATCTTAAAAATAATAAATCAATAGGTATAGGTACAAAAACTTGTCAAGTGACAACCCCGTGCCGACACTCGCAGCTCGGTCATAAAACTGCGGCGCGCAAAGAAGATTCCCGGTTCGTGCGCGGTTATAAGTTTCAATTATGCTTGCAGGCGGCGAGTGTAGGTATAATTTTATACCTAAATCTGGCTTTTGTGAAGGAGTGAATTTTCTGTACGGTAGTACTATTAGTTATTCTGTGATATTGTTATAAAATACAGAAAACTTAATAACGTAATATAATAAGAGTATATAAGATAGATAAGATAATGTCGGAGACAGTGGAGGAAAAAACCGGCCAAGTGCGAGTCGGACTGCGCACGAAGGGTTCCGTACCATCACGGAAAAAAACAGCAAAAAAAATCACGTTTTTTGTATGGGAGCCCCATTTAAATATTATTATTCTGTTTTTAGTATTTGTTGTTATAGCGGCAACAGAAATACATCATCTGTAGAAATTTCAACTGTCTAGCTATCACGGTTCATGAGATACAGCCTGGTGGCAGACGGACAGACGGACAGCGGAGTCTTAGTAATAGGGTCCCGTTTTTAAGCTTTGGGTACGGAACCCTAAAAACATCGAAAAGTGGACGCAACCGGGACAAACGCTACGCGATATTGGTGCATTCCACGAGGATGTCCCTTACGAAACGCCGTTATTCTAATAGTTGTCTCAGTCATAGTCTCAGTAAAAGGCTTAGAAAATGATATTATGTTTGGTAATATTTCATGACTTTGCTAACGAATTGTCAGTATATTCTCGAGCTTTACGAATTTGATTGAATTAGCTGCCATACAAGGCAAAAGCATTTCGTAAGGGACATTCTCGTGGAATGCCCCTATTAAGGTGCCGTAGGTTCAAAGAGCGAAGTTTTTGAAAAATCGTACCGCATTTTTAAATACGGTTGCTAAAAACTTTTTTAACAATGTTGAGGATATTCTGTAGTTAATAGTCATCGATTCGAATCCTGATTTTTTGACTTTCGCTCTACAGAAAAAAATTACGAACATAGGAATAACGTACTTTAAATATTTTTTTGCACAAAAACTTAAAATATGAAAGTTGCTTCTAAAATGGGCAATTTTATTTTTGAGGGAACTCGTCGATTACTTTTTATTTGTAAAAACTTACAAATTAAAATTAAAAAAACATAATATCCGCGGTCCCGAGCACGCACATCCATCTTGCTCACGCTTGCGCTCATTGAGAGTGAGAGAAGAACTCGAACCTACGGGGCCTTAAAGCATCAAATCTGTCAAAGTATTGAGGCGTTAGCCAAAGAAATATGTGTACCTATAAGCATACACTCAAATACCATTATCTCTCTATTTTATTAGGTGGTTGTAAAAGTCTCCTTGGTTGTTAAGAGTCCCCGGCAAGCTCGGTTCTCCATACAAACGTAGTTACGCTCTCTTTTCGAAACGAGTAGCTAGTTTGCTCTGAAACTTTGTACTTACAATAGGATAAGGTATATCTATGTCTGTAATTAGTTTATGTAGCTTCAGATACCATAGTTAAAAAAATACAGCGAATTTAAGTTTTTCATACAAAACTTGTTTGCTCCATTTCGTTTGTTTTATAACATACATACATACATACATACATATAATCACGTCTATTTCCCGGAGGGGTAGGCAGAGACCACGGATTTCCACTTGCTACGATCCTGACATACCTCTTTCGCTTCCTTCACTTTCATAACATTGCTCATACACGCTCGCCGGTTTAGGGTGCTCTTGACCTGGCCTTTCTTCAGGATTTCCCCGATCTGATCAGAGAAAGTCCGCCGAGGTCTGCCCCTTCCAACTCCCGTTTCTACCTCTCCCTTATACACTCTCTTTGTTAGCCTTCTTTCACTCATTCTTTCCACGTGTCCAAACCATCTCAACATACCTTTCTCAATTTTTGTCACTACATCTTCGCTCAGTCCACACTTTTCCCTTATTCCTTTTTTGTTTTATAAACTAAAGCTATATAAACTAATTAAATACCTAGATATACCTCATGTAATTGTATGTGCAAAGTTTCATTACAATCCAACCCGTAGTTTTAAAATGAGAACGAAACTCCGTTTGTATGGGAAGGTGAAATTGCTGAAATTGAAGGTGAGCTTGCCGGGAACAGTAAGTACTTATTCTTGATTATTAAGCAATATGTGGCTTTTCTGATGGAAAGAGCCGGATGAACATGAAGCATAAGGACCCTTCTCTGATGGAAAACCACATATAAATTATCATAAATTGGTATACTAACAGTTATTAATAATATAAGTTTCAGACATTACGCTCACTTAACAATAAAACATCTCAAATCTGAACAAATTACCACAAGAAACACATTAAGCTACCCTCTTGATCTTGTTACTGGCTAAGTAGCCAGATTATCATAAAACAACGATAAACGACCATTTTTGTCCAGTAAATAAACCAACAAATAAAATATCAGTATAAATATCCCCCCAATGCCCCTGCTAATGTATCGCACAATGGTGCGATTCGCTGCCAAAATGGACAAAATGAATAGACGCGTATTACCGACGTGTCAAATGACCCGGAACGTGCATTTACTCGTAGTTTTGTTTATATATGTTTGCGTGATGGGGAAGTTTAGCAGTTTGTGAGATTATGCGTAAAATTGAGACCCTTGAGTATAATGTACCGTGATGATATTTAGGTTATAAAATAAATTAGGTTACTTTTCGGGGAGTTTTAGTTAGTAAGTTACCTATGGTAGTTACATTTGGATCACAATATGTTGCAGTTCATTATGATTTAGCTTCAATAATGACATCGGTTTCAAATACTACTTATTCTATAATAATAACAAAGTATACATTACAAAATATTACTACGAGTTTAATAATTAACACATGAGTTATATCTGCCTGAGTTTTAGTTTGAATAAACTTTGGCTTGCCCGTTTTTTTAGAAGTCGGAAAAATTAAGTATGTGGCGAGCCTGGCTGATGCGCGCAATCGCAGGCCTGTCGAGCTGTCTCGTGTGTCAATATATTTTGCCTAATCGTTTATTTAAATCTTTAAATACTGTTAGCGCTCAGCTGCGGCAAGAATAGTTTGTTCCTTCTGTGTACATATTGTGTGAAGAAAAATAAAAAACTAGAGTCAGAAATGATGATATCCGCAGTAGAACTAGGGTCACCGACATAGCTCGCAGAATTGCAAACCTTAAGTGGCAGTGGGCGGGGCACATTGCTCGCAGAACTGATGGCCGGTGGGGCTGGAAGGTTCTGGAGTGGCGTCCGCGTACCGGAAGACGAACTGCCGAGACAACGAGATGGAGCGACGACCTGGTGAAGGTCGCGGGAATTCGTTGGTTGCGAGCGGCACAGGATCGGCGAGGAGTGGCGAGCCTTGGGGGAGGCCTATGTCCAGCAGTGGACGTCTATCGGCTGACATGATGATGATGATGATGATGAAATAAAAAACTGTTAAGTTTGAAGATCGGTTTTATCATTGCTAACCGAAGATCACCGCTTGTTCTCGACTTCCACAAGTACAAATACCAAAAATCGAACTCCTAAAACTACAACTTCCAAATACAAACACGATTCACTTAAACAAATCTATTAATCAAATCATTTTTACATCGCACCCCATCGCATTGTACAAACAAACAACGCAATTAAATTAAACCGAGCAGATGTGCAAACACAGAACCAACACATACTTATTCTGTTCCATTAATGTCTGTTTTCAATTAGCCCATCAATTTTTAGGGTTCCGTACCTCAAAAGGAAAAAACGGAACCCTTATAGGATCACTCGTGCGTCTGTCCGTCTGTCACAGCCTATTTTCTCCGAAACTACTGGACCAATCAAGTTGAAATTGTAAGTGTGTGACCCAAAGACGGACATGTAACGTAAACAAATGAATTTTGAACATGGGGGCCACTTTTGTAAATGAGAAAATTAAAAAATAAAGTTTTTCAAACTATATCGTGTTATATATCAAATGAAAGAGCTCATTGTAAGAATCTAAAATATATATTTTTTATAATTTTAGGATAAATGATTTAGAAGTTATTCAAGAAAATAGGCAAAAAATGACCATCCCCCCCCCTCTTTATCTCCGAAACTACTGGGTCTCAAATTTTGAAAAAATACACAAAATAGATCTTTACCTACAGATTACAGGAAAACCTATTAAAAATTGCAGTCAAGCGTGAGTCGGACTTAATTATTATATATACTATATTTTTGATCCGACCCCTAAAGACAATTATTAAAGGTTTTTAAAGACATTTCACTCACGTTTCAACTAAAAAATACATTGTTTAAATTGTGTAATGTACGGAACCCTTAGAACGCGACTCTGACTCGCACTTGGCCGGTTTTTTACAATCAGTTTTCTACAATTTACAATCAATTGACGATTGGAAATCGATCGTAAATTGTATTTAGAATTGACATTTAGATCATTATTTTTTCCACCGCGTTTCACTTATGGACCATTAGGATGTTAAAAATATTTAACTTATCGACTAATTGGTTTCTGAAATCAGAAAACGACGTCGAAATGTAGTTAAATACATATTAAAGCTAGAAATTGTTTTTTTTGCTTTGTAGGTACTTTGTTGGTTTTGTATTCTATGTACATTTTTTTTTAAACCGGCCAAGTGCGAGTCGGACTCGCGCACGAAGGGTTCCGTACCATTACGCAAAAAACGGCAAAAAAATCACGTTTGTTGTATGGGAAATAAATATTCATTTTATTCTGTTTTTAGTATTTTTTGTTATAGCGGCAACAGAAATACACCATCAGTGTGAAAATTTCAACTGTCTAGCTATCACGGTTCATGAGATACAGCCTGGTGACAGACGGACAGCGCTGCGGAGTCTTAGTAATAGGGTCCCGTTTTTACCCTTTGGGTACGGAACCCTAAAAAGTACTATTTCGATTTATTAGTATTATACGAGGGCTTTTATTCCTAAATGAATATTTAATAAGTACTATTCGATTTTAATATGATTTTTACCTTCGTAATTTTAAAACAGTTTAAGCACAAAGCCCTTTTCTACTGTTTCTTTGTTTCATGTTATTTAAATTAAGTTTTGACTTTGTACATAGATAATGAGTATAACTAAAGTCACATTCGTTAAGCATTTGAAAAAATCTAACGTTCCACCATTTTAGCTTACACGAAAGTCTGAATGAATACAGACAAAACGGTTCATTCTAACTATCATGCACACATCGCACACTTTCATTCAAATAGTCCATCCACATCAAAATTGTAAAGGAAAAGCGAGGCTCGTTCCAAAGGTATTTCCCATAAAATGGTATCGTCAACAATTGGAGCCTTTTGAATGCGAAACCATTTAGAAACCGTGTGACATTTTTGATATAAATATAGTAAGTTACGGAATTTTATGGGGCATGGTTGTTAGCTGATGTTAGGGTGAATACTCGTCATAATTAAATGTCATGTGACTAAAATAACGCGCTAGAATCGACATGAAAGAGGTTTCAAACATTAAAACACCCCGCGCGCCAGGCACTAATTTTGTCGGAACTCGTAGTGGTCAAGGGCGGTGTGTAATGAACCATCGTAGACGTCAGATGTTGCTCCGTTGATGGTTTAAGGACCAACATTATTGAAACTACAACTACTTACCACGAAGCTTGTCGAAAAAAAAATGCATCTATGTAATGTACTAACAAAGGGCAAAAAAAATATGTATTCCCTAGCAAAACCAATAGCAAAATTCAACAGCTTCTAAAAGTTTCGTAAATAGTTCCGCGACAAGTTGATTTTCTGCAGATACTCTTTCCGATGCTTATTTTTGCATCAAGATACGTCCTTAAAATGTCTTTCGGAAAACTCTTCCTGCAGCGAACGTCCCGGTCCGTCCCACATTCAGCATACAACTTTTGGCCCATTTGCGATGTGTTTGAATATACAGAGATATCACCATTGCAAACATATTCTTACTGTTCTCACAACCAATGTAACTCCTATCCCTTTCAAATTAGAGTGGAGTTTCCCGAGTCAGTTGTAGATATATCGGCAAACGTTATTTGGTTCCTTCATACATGGAAAAAGCTGGATTCTCGCAGTGCGATTCATCCATCATTCATTCGCCGCGTGAAAGACGTCTGTGACGATTATGACGTTCGTTTCAGCAATAGCTTTGCTGCTGGCGTCAACCTTACAACCATTACAATACATACCTTTTTCGATTGTGCGAATGTGTTGCAAACTTTGCAAAGCTTTAGACGATTCTGTATGCCGTTACCAATCCAAATAGACTTATGTAACTACACGTTCGCAAGCGATTTCAATTCTTCTGTAAAAGGGAGTAGGTGCAAATCGTGTGAGAATATATCAAGGAAGAGTCTTTATGGGTTTGTTGTAAACGTATAACGAAGCTGTGATAATACCTTCAGTTACTCGACAGGATTGCATCTAAATCCACGCACGTCTATACTTGAACTCTATATCAGTACAAATAAGGTAGACAATGCTTTGTTAGTTTTCCACGTATGGTTTGGAGTTGGCATTGTTGAGTCGAGGAGATGTTTTGGACGGTGATGGCGCGATTGTGCAAAATGTTCGACACATCTGATTGTTCTCGAGCGAGTTAGTGATTAAAACTAGTTCTAAATCGATAATTACAAAGTTTGTTACTGTGACTGCACCAGCGACTAATATACATGTATAACGTTGGGTTAGCTAGTGCAATTATTATTATATTGCCAAAAAAGGTTAAATTTTATCAAAAGAGGCCAATAAGTCAACTGCGTGTTTCTCCAGAAACTTCTTGCCTCCCACAGCAGAGCTAGACTGTGGAATGAGCAGTCGCCTGTGGTATTTTAGAACCAATACCTTCAAACCTTCAAGAGCGTACTTCCATCGTAAATTCCGGCAACGCACGTACTTACAACCTTTCTGGTGTTGCGTCGATGGCGCAATGGGCGATGATAATAGCTTACTATCAAAAATCCTCGTTTGCATCATAAAAAAACCGGCCAAGTGCGAGTCGGACTCGCGCACCAAGGGTTCCGCACCTTTACGGAAAAAAATCACGTTTGTCGTATGGGAGCCTATGTAACTCTCGGCGCGAGCTCGGATTAATACCTACGAATCGCCTCCCGTTCACGGTAGAAAAGCAAGCCAGTTGGTTGCCACACGCGCTCACGCACGCACGTCACCGCGCGCCGCACTTGCAATTTTTACTCATACTCATACGCATAATCTTTATTGCATATCACATTGTATCTTAACCTGTACTTAACAAGAATTGTGTACAACATGACACCCTGTAGGGCACAGCAAACAGTTTATTCAAGAGGAGAACGAGGTTTTTGTACAAGGTTATATAATGGGTACTTTATTAATTATAATTATTGGTCGTGAAAAAATTCATTTAATGTATAATAGGCTTTTTTAATCAAGTGTTCTGCTAATTTTTTAAAGAATTCATTGTCGGACTTGGTGTTTTTTATTTACAAGCTACGATAGTTACAAGCTACGTAGGTACTTACTATTGAATTTCTTTCATTAAACATGTAGTATTTTAAGTGTTTATTACGATAAATTGATAGTTACAAAGTAAAACAGTTGTAAATGAATGAATGAATGACTAAAATACATAATTTAAGATTTATTTTTTATTTTATTTCACTATCACTTCTAATGATTCTCATGATAAATACCTATTGGTGTTTATAATTTCTAAGCGTCGGCAACCCTAGCGTTGTGCCGGTGCGCGCGGTCACAGATTAATAAATAGTTACTACGTAACAGATACATCATTCCCATACAAAAGCGAAAATACCTACGCTATAATAGCCTACAAAATCTTAATAATAATACCTGCTGCTCAGGACGAGAAGAAATGTACCATAAGTACGCGCACAAAGAGTCGAGACTGCCTTGCTCGCCGTGCGAGTCACGTGCCAACGCGTCATCGTAAGAATGCGCTAGGGTTGAACTGTTACTTATGTTATTATTGTAATAAAACGAATGTTGCGAATCATCCATATTTTTTATTAGTCAATCAAATATTAAAAAACAACACTTATAATACCTGACTCAAAAAACTCCTTTATTTACGATTTACCTACTTATGTTCAAAGAAATAAATGGTGAAAAAATTCACAAAGATAGATTTAAAATACTACTCTGTAAATACGACAAATTTTCCTTTGTTTTTTGACTTTTACACCCATCTACTGCACAATAATTACGTGGTTTCGGAATTTCGAAGCGTAAGCGCGGGAAACGTGCGGTGCGAGCGCTCAGGCGGGCGTTCGGCGGCCCTCTGTTGGTTGTATCGTCCACGATACGCCGAGCGGTAGGCATATAGCGCGTGACCTTGAGCGAGTGAAGGAGGCCTGGCGCGGTGCGTGGAGCGGCCCGCCAAAGGTCACTCCATTGTATTTTTGTGTAGGTATCAAAACGATAGGTATTTGCGTTTTCTTTGAGAGATAAGTATCTGTTCGTAAGAACTATTATATAATCTGTGGCCCCACTTAAATATTTATTTTATTCTGTTTTTAGTATTTGTTGTTATAGCGGCAACAGAAATACATCATCTGTAAAAATTTCAACTGTCTAGCTGTCACGGTTCATGAGATACAGCCTGGTGGCTGACGGACAGATAGACAGCGGAGTCTTAGTAATAGGGTTCCGTTTTTACCCTTTGGGTACGGAACCCTAAAAATAAACCTGAGCCTGATTTAGATGTAACAACTTGTTACTATTTGCATCGTATACATCGGTCAAATTTTACAATAAAAAAACAATCGAGCCCTGGAAGAAGTACCTGAAGATGGGCGCTCAGTCTTATCAAAACCAGCTGTGAAATCTAAATCGGGCTATATCTACTCGTACCTACTTACTGGCTATTTCGCCGTTCATGAAACCTTGTCACGAGCCGAGTTAATTCTATAATAGAGCATCACGTGATTCACGTGTCAGGGGGGGTTGACTGTTTGTTCCAGAGGTTTCTTCAATTATTAATTAAACGTTTAAAGGTTAACGGTAAAAACGAAAATGCTTATTTCCCAAGCTTTTGTCCTAAGCACACTTCTGCTACTTCTGTACGGAGCGGAATCCTGCACAACTTACGCAAAACAAGAACGCCAGCTGAATACCTTTCACATGGAAGTATCGCGTGACAAATGTGTCTTCTAAGAGAGGCACAGCTCCCTAGTATCACAGCCATACTAACGAAGAGACGACTGAGGTGGCTTGGGCATGTGTATCTGTCGGCGGCAGATCGTAAAACCGGGCATATAGATATAGAGACCGCGAGGTTTGCACGATATGGCTGGTGATCGCTAGGCAGATCACGAAATGCCGGCGTTTCATGATCTGCCTAGGAATATCGCAACTTGAAATTTGCACGATATGGCTAGTGGTCGCTAGGCAGATCATGAAATGCCGGCGTTTCATGATCTGCCTAGGAATATCACACCCTACTTATTTGATATGCCTAAACATCGCCGGGCAAATCGTCAAACGTTGAGGTTTGAATGATATGGCTGGTAGTCGCTAGTCAGATCGTGAAATGGCGGCGTTTCATAATATGCCTAGGAATATCTCGATATGCCGCCGACATATCGAATGGAACGGACTCGTTAACCCCGTCAAATCCTGGTAGGAGAGGTTTCAGATGCAAAAAGACCGGTCGGGCGGCCAAGATTGCGCCAAGCGTGATATGGTTGCTTTTAACTTTTAACACCCGTGTCCACCCCGTTTGGCGTCGTGGTATCAAAATATTTAATAAAATGGGGCATTTTCTATGAAAAGACCTTATTGTCGATGGCGCTTACGCCGCACAGCACCGCGCGGCATTGTATTTATATCGGAGCATCGTAAATAATGGCGTAGTTGCAAAGTTACTTACTGCGCTAACCAAATGTAGCCTACTCCATGTAAGATAAAATGCTCTATTGTCTCAAATCGGAAAGCCAGTATTTTTAAATCTTTTAGTTGCGTTCCTGGTCCCGCTAATAAAAAATACCTCCCATTTATTCACGAATTACCACTTAGTAAGTTTGATGCATTTTTAATGCATCACACAAACTTACTGAAAATGGTATTCTGAAAAACTCATTTTACCGCATTGCTGAATTTTAAGGGCCACTTGCACCATTCTCTAAAGGATTAACAGGTTAAACCCGGAGTTACCATGGTTACCATTACAATTTGACACTGGGTTAACGGTTTAACCTGTTAACTCCGGGTTAGTGGGATGGTGCAAGTGGCCCTAAGTAAGAAAGTACCAAATTGAAGTAAAATTACATAGGTAAACCACTTAATAATTAATAGCATAATAGTTATGTAACATGTCATTTTACACTACTAGTATTGCTTATATTGAGATACTATCTGAAATAATAATCTTGTCAGTCACAAATCACAATAACATAGAGTAACTTATACTAGAGCGTTACTGTCATAGTAAATTTTGTAACCCCAGTAAATTCACTGCCATCTGTCGACACACTTTAAAACTAAAAATAAATATTTATAAAAATACGATAAAATGTATTTAAATATGGATAAATGATTTTTTTATTTGCATTAATTATTTTTATATGATTTTGACCCATGTTCTTTCACTGGTATGCGTTAAAATTATAAATAACAAACGAAACAGTCAACGCCCTCTATACGAGTGTAGGCCAAAACTAGTGGCGCCATCTGATCGAGAATCAAATTTTCTTGACTTTCGAGGCACGTTTTTTCCTTAGACTGTATCCATCTATTACGGAGTTATATCTATCTTTGACAATAAGAAATGTAAGTAATCCAATAAGGATAAAAGTGACGTCACGCGCCCTCTCGTAGCAAGCCTTCGAATCTTGACACGGCCGTATAAAGTCGAACCATGAACACAGATGGCGCTAGTAGTATCTTTCCAGCGCGAAATGTACGGAATACAGCGAAATCCGGCAAATTGGGATACAAATGATCATTTTATGTCCTTATTTTAGATATTGAAGAGCGAAGTTCCAGATACAAGTCGAATTTCTTTGAATTTAGTCCCCGGCAAGCTCGGTTCTCCATACAAACATAGTTACGCTCTCATTTGAAAACGACTAGCTAGATTGCTCTGAAACTTTGTTCTTACAATAGGATAAGGTATATCTAGGTCTGCAATTAGTTTATGTAGCTTCAGATACCATAGTAAAAAAATACAGCGAATTTAAGTTTTTCATACAGAACTTGTTTTTGCTCTATTTCGTTTGTTTTACATTCTAGAGCTATATAAACTAATTACAGACCTAGATATACCTCATGTCATTGTACAGGCAAAGTTTCATTACAATCCAATACGTAGTTTTAAAATGAGAACAAAACTCCGTTTGTATGGGAAGGTGAAATTCTACGACATTACTAAAAACACATCAATAAATATGCAGAT
This sequence comes from Cydia strobilella, assembly GCF_947568885.1. Taxonomy (NCBI): domain Eukaryota; kingdom Metazoa; phylum Arthropoda; class Insecta; order Lepidoptera; family Tortricidae; genus Cydia; species Cydia strobilella. Next base: position 21,443,694 of record NC_086044.1, read on the forward strand.
TTGCTATATCTTCTAGTAATCCGAATTTTCCAGTAATCTGGCTCTCTTGTGTCAATATATTATTATGATATAATATATAGTTTGTCAAAGGACTGTCTCATTTCAAACATAGACAGAGAGAAGGACTTCCGGTTCGAGCGCCATCTTGATGGTTAGCCTCGTGATTAATTACTTTGTTTTTTTGCTCATTAATATTGTTTAAAGTGTAATATCGATAGCTTATTATACAGTAACCTAACGTGGTAGTGTGCAGTGAATGGAGAATTAATTTTGAAGCGCGTTTAACCACCATCTTGGAGTCAACGGCCGGGAGTCCACGTGCTTCTTGTAAAGTCTAGCTATCGATTTACAGGAGCTAACAAATCACCGTACACTGTCTTGTACAACCGTATAATTTTTGTCGTTTATAAACCTCTTAATACCTTGATACTGGCGAAATAGTCCCACTGGGCTGAAGCCAAAATTTAAAAAAAAAGAAGAAGAAGAAGACAGAGAGAATAATACTATCTTTGTCTTACACGTACTAGCAGTCTGCACCCAAAAGAAAAGGATCAGTACAGTTTTTTTTTTTGTTCTTATTTACTGACAATTTTGTTTACTACATATATCTATACCTATCAAAACTAATAGGTGGCACTTCTCTCATGCAAGCTCACAATTGCAGAGTCACTGTTCAAAAAAACATGACGCCCCTAAGAAAAACATCTGAATCAATTACCACTGACGTCATCAATCTGCAAATCGTCGCGTCACGCCTCGCTCGCGTCATTTGGCGTCATCTCGAAGCGTCACCGCGTCATCGAGCGATCGTTGTGTCCCTTGGCTGTATACAGACATATTTGCGCATAGATGCCGCATCTACTGAAGGGACATGGATATTCTGTCACTTGTGTCCATTGAAGCCTCATCGAAATTACTTTGAAGAGCGAAGATTAATTTTTATCAGTGACTATTGTAATCTTATTAGTTTTTTTTTTCAAACTAGATTGGAATCTAAAAAAAAAAACAAAGTATTATTAAAACACGCAATCAGGCTTATAGAAAACATGAAAAATTGGTAGAATGGGAACCAAAATTAAGTTATTTAAGCATATCTCCATTAGGTAGGTACTTTTTTTCTATTATGTCTACTCGTAATAACGGTTTTTTGGACTCATGTGTAATAATTGATCGTTTCATATAATAGCCTTCATTTAAAAAAAAAAAATCGCAAGTTTTTTGTGAACTATTCGCAAAATATTTTATTATTCTTTTAATTAAACGTCATAATATAATAAAATTATTATCTAATTATACGTAAATGTATGTAGTTATCCGGCGCGAGGTCACGGTGCGTATTTAATTCAAATTTATGTCTGTGTCTCTACAACTCCATTTTGAGTGGAAAATATTTTGTTCCCGTTTGTCATTCAGTGTTTTAATAGACTTTAAGTAACGTGAGAAAATTGGACAGGTGACTCCGGTGAATCACAGTTTTAAGCAGTTTTAAGAATTGAGATTGAGACCCATCCGATTTGGCATATGTAGTCCTAGTCATTGCAATTAATATAATGTATATTTAGCATTATGCAAATTATTTATTTAAACTTTATTTTTAATTGGTTACCACACAAATTAATGTTACTATGTAAGTACTAAATATAGTTAAAATCACGAGACAATTATTAACTTAGAATAAATTTAAAAGTGGAAAAAGCTTAATAGCATCGATCGCAGACGTTTTTAATTATTAACTTGACTCATTTTTAGAGTTCCGTGCCAAAAAAGGTACAAAAAGAACCTTTAGAGCGTTTTCACATTGTCCGATCCGATATCGGATCAAGGATCCTACATCCCCGGCCATAGTCAGGCCACGGGGGCGTGCCCGGGCGCAGTCTTTAGCGGTCACACACACTACAATAAACATTATGCCTACACAATGACGCACACAAACAAATAATATCGGTCCGACAACTGACGGGGGGGGCTCTGACATGGCAGAATTTATCGAAAGCGCCTTTCCGATATTGGATTTCGAAAGGCGCCTTGTATTACAAAAACAGCTGCAGGATAGTGTCATTGGCATTAAGTCCGCCTTTTTGCGTTATTTAACGTTTTTTAGTAATAATGATTTATTAAATGAATATATAAATACAGAGAAAAACATATATCTTACATTTAACTTCCTTCCGACTTCCGACATCCGATATCGGATCGGACAGTGTGAAAACACTCTTATGGTGCGACTCTGTTTTTTCTAATAGGTAATTGAAAAGCTATTGGCGTTATTCATAAACCAGGGATCGAAACCGGTTTTTTTGCAAAAACTTAGAAATAACCATATTTTTCTAATTATTTTACACTCGAAATGTACTCAGACTCAGTTGCGTTTTTAGGTAACGACTTCGTATTATTGGATTGCCCAATTAGAAATGAAATAATTAACAAAGAACGAAAAAATACCGTTTCCGTATCCGATCCCTGTCATAAATGTAGCAACGACGTGAAAAGGCAGCTGTTCCTTAGTTTTTGTACAAGCGTCTACACAGTGAAGCTATGGGCCGACTACGCCTGTGCGGCGATCAGTGACTTGCGCGTGCAATATAACAACCAGGGACCGGCCCGCTATCCCTTATCGGGGTTTTATAAGGGTATTGCATAAGGCTTAACCCACCATACCCTTTGCCAGACAAAAACCTTTGTTTTGCTTTTAAAAACCCTTATATAAAGCTACCACACTTGAGTAATCGGTAGCCCAAATACCCTTACAAAACCCTTATCATCCGCTCACCAACACCTTGCATATTGCTTATAAGGGTTAGCCTTATAAAGGGCTTCCCTTTTAGCATATAAGCGTGCTAATTTAAGTCGTCTACCTTGTTCATAAAGCACACATTACTTCGAATCCGAGCGATCGTTGGCGGCGACGGCGGCGTTCTTTGACTAGGCACGTATTCTCTTTTCATACACTACCATAGATATATACTAATCCTGTCTCTTTCACGCAAAGGGAAACCTTTATAAAAAGCGCTTAAAGATAAGGGTAACCCTTGTTAAGAGCTAGCCTTATTTTTGGTTAGCTTTTCGGTAAGGGTTAGTCAAAAGTAAGGGTATGAATGGGCTTGCAGTTCAAAAGGGAAAGTCTTTCAATGTGTTAGCCGTGTTTAAGTGTCGCCCATTGAAAGGGTTTTATCGCGGAAAGGGTTGTCCGGTCCCTGATAACAACGCGTGGCGGGCGTTGTTTCGCTTGCCGCCCTGGTGCAGCGCGAGCGCCATGTTCGCGGAGGGGCGCGCGCCGGGCTGGGCCGCGCTGCTGCGCGCGAGGAGCGCCACCGCCAGAAAGGCGATCTACGTCTCCTCCAACACGCTGCTGTCAGCGGTCATAGAGTGGGACGCCAGTCCGCTGCGCGAGCGCTGGAGGGGTCTACCACAAGCCTGTTGAATCGGGGTCGGGGTGACCCGAGACGCAGAGTCCTTATTTGAAGTTATAATTATTTTTTTGTGTTTGTGTACGTCTTAATCATATTTTATTATGTAATTCGTTTTAAATGTTTTAACCTTATGTGGAAATATTTTCTGGATTAAATAATTTCATTCATTCGTAAACACATTACAAGCCGCCTGAGTTAACTATAACGCGTTACTGGCCTGTGGGCTTAGCACGGTAGCATTTTTATCGCCTGTCACCATGCCTGTCATGTTCTAACAAGTATGTGAGTGCGAAAGTGACAGGCATTTTGATAGGTGATAGAAATGCAACCATACTGACACCGCAGAATTAGCTATGAATCGTTTGTCTTTATCTGTCATTTAGACTTATGTATTTGTAAGACTTACATAATTTAACTAAATCAGGCCCGTAAAGTTTTATGAATAAGGGGGATATTATGTTTTATCCCTTTCTTACAAATACATAAGTCAAAATGACAGATCAAGACAAACGATTCATAGGTAAAAACTGTAATAGATGTCATATATTAAAGAAAAAGTGACGAAGCCCTCCAGTGGTGAAGGCCGGATTCGAACCGGCGTCTTTAGCTATCGCGGCTAACGCCATGAACCCCTAGGCCTAGGCGGGGTGGCGGGGTGGGGGTGGTTTTAATTTATATATAGTAGTGTGACTACTTTAAAAAAACACAAATCAAAATATTTAATAAAATAATTTGATTTGTTCTCAAACTTGTTCGTTGATTCATAGGTAATTAAGGCCAGTAACGCATTTATGAATAACGCCAAATGACATTAAGAAAAATGAAATAAAATGCAGTTAGCAATTATTTTGTATTTTTTTTTGTATTTTGAGATGTATACAGAAATTTAAAGTAGCACCATGAATAAAAAACACTTTTACACGTGGTCCTCGGATTTATATAGCGACATTATGACGGTGTGATCTCGCATATAAACGGGATAAGTTTGTCACACGAAAAATCGTTTAGGCGGGCATCGCGATTGATCACGCCACAGAACTCCTTGCCGCCAGCGTTGTTGGGTTCGTTCTTAGCCCAGCCTTCGTATCCGGCGTCGGATAATGTCTCACCTGTAATAATTAGAAAAGCGTCACCTATCCACTTGCGGTATACCGAGCGATTCCTGGGAGGAAAGCGCGATGAGTAGAACGGTATGGCGCGCAAGTGTTCATAAAAGTGTAGAGCAATACGAGCAGCGGCGCTTAGAAGACTTGGATGCTAAGCGCCATCTCCGTAAGACACGGCCGAAGCCTTCGTGTACCTACACCTACAACAGCCGGCCAGCTCCATTGCGTACCATGTAATCGCATCTTCAAAACCAAGTTTGGCTTCGCAAGCCACATTAAAGCGTTCCATGTTCCCCATTAAAAACAGTTGGAGTCGCCGTCGTCGGACACGGCGAGGACATTATTACATTATTATTAATTAGAAATAAGCTTGTTTGACTTATTCACTGTGTTAGTAGTGATAATGCTATAAATGTTCCAAATTTTAGATATCTACGTCTAATGGTCTCTGAGAAAAAATCATTTAACCGATTTGTAAAACTGAAGTGATCCTATAACCTATAACGGACCACTAAATATTACCTTATCCTACAGAACACAGAACACCGCATTATGAAGCGTTTACCAAGAGCACGAGGTACAATTTACTCATTCGAGACAAAGATAGTTTATTATTCAAATAGGCATATTCTGCCAACAAACCACTGTGTGGTTTGGCAGAAGAAAATAGGTATTTAGTTGTAAGTAAGATCTTTGAATAAACGTTTTTTTTTTTTTTTTTTATTACAATGCGCTTATGAACGTCAAATAAAACGACGCAGGCTCTGACCCTACACCTCTGCCTCGAGAAGATTTAAATACCCCCTCAATTGGAGGAGGGTATCCCAATATGGGACCGGCAACAGGGTATCCCAATATGGAACCGGCATTAGGTACAATTTTGCTTGGAAAGTGTTACGATTCGAGCAGCATAACTGAGTTATATTCTACACTATTTTAGAGTATAACAGTCCAGGTACAGTCAGCAGCAGAAGTTGTTAAGCGGGCCAGGTGTTCAAAGCAATCTTGACGCGACTTTATTGTTAAGAGAATAAGAGCGTGTCAAGGTAATTTTGAACACCTCGCCCGCTTAGCAACTTTTGCTGCTGACTCTCCTACATCTGAAATAAGAGGTTGCGCTGTGTACCGGAGCGCTTATGTGTGTTACTTGTCTCATGTGCACGCAGCTTGTATGTGTGTGATTATGGTTGGCGCGGTCTGTGCCTTATCCTGAACCTTGTGTATTGACAGTTTAAATTGAGCCATACATATAATTGATAAGTCAAGGTCAAGGTCAAGACCATTCCTAATTCTAAAACAGATTACGAATGGCACTAAAAGAACTGATTCAGAACCATCCCTATCTCACTTCTCCACGCTTAAACCGCTGAATGAACTGAACTGGAAATGAACTGAACCGATTAAGATGAAATTTGGTATGTATATGTTTAGGTTTGAGTCCCAGGGAAGGACGTAATATGTCCTATGTCCTATATTATAATAGTTTTTATCACTGTACGTGAAATCATCATTCTACGCTGACAAATGCTTATTCTTTGCGCTATTTTTAAATGTATTCATGTAAAACATTTAGTAATGTTTATTACATACAACCCTGTTATGGAATCTTTTGTAATTTCCTGCGTATCTGTGTTGGTATACTTGGTATTTATTGTTTTTAAGGCAAACTGGCATTTAACACTAAAAGTCAAAGAAGTGATGCAACCAGGAGGTATTATTATTATTATTATTCAGATCCCACTGTGTCCCACTGCTTTGCAAAGGCTTCCCCCCTCTTTTTCCACTCGTTTCTATTTAGTGCCGACGAGGTCTGCCGGGTCCCCGGTTAGACTCAGGAAGGAGTAAGGAGGATTAGGTGGAGGAGGTAAGGAGGTATGCTCACCAAAAATTGTCAACCACTCCCCATGTTCATTCCAATCCCAAACGCCCACACTAGCCTCATTCTTGTTCCTCCCAAAGATATCTTTCAGCACTTGTGCTTCCTCGTTGCTGTTAATTACTACCAGGTGCCCCCCCTCTGCTTGGCACGCCATGGCGGCTCGGTGCCAGGTTCTCGAAACCCGATGGAACTTGTAGCAGCTGCCAGTGCGCGACTCAAGTTTGTAACCTGTCAACAAAACATTTTTATAAAAATCTTTGTTAATGTTACATTCGGATGGCGACCACCATTGATGCAGGCGATGCCGCTGTATTTTTTTTGGTAAATTGCGTTAATGTCGTTGCCGCATTGTTATCGCACTTTATCGCAGTTAGAACGTTCAATCCGTCACTTTTTTGAATTGCCCAAATAAACGCTCCTTTAATCGACATCCGAAATATCCGAATATGATTTTTAAGTTAAACAGATTTGTGGTTTGTTTAGCCTTGTGGCTTTGGCCTAAGTATGCGTAAGTGTAAGGCCGGTAAACGGCATAAAGATAATTATGACTGTAAGAAATTTCGGGGAAAACAACACAAAAACTTATTTCTTTTACAATGGTATTTTAGGTCAGCCAACGCTGTGGCTCCATTCAACTATAGCCTCCAGTTGAATAAAGCGAAACATGAACAAGTTTGGGAACAAATCAAATTATTTTATTAAATATTTTGATTTGTGTTTTTTAAAGTAGTCACACTACTATATATAAATTAAAAACTGTAATAGATGTCATATATTAAAGAAAAAGTGACGAAGCCCTCCAGTGGTGAAGGCCGGATTCGAACCGGCGTCTTTAGCTATCGCGGCTAACGCCATGAACCCCTAGGCCACCCCGCCACGGCTGTGCCCGTCCGAATTTCTCGACTATATTGCCATCTTAGTAAGACTAAGACGCCTAGTCTTACTAAGATGGCAATATAGTCGAGAAATTCGGACGGGCACAGCCGTGGCGGGGTGGCCTAGGGGTTCATGGCGTTAGCCGCGATAGCTAAAGACGCCGGTTCGAATCCGGCCTTCACCACTGGAGGGCTTCGTCACTTTTTCTTTAATATATGACATCTATTACAGTTTTTAAAGCGAAACATGTCCAGCAATTTTCGACTTTGCACGAAAACATGTGTGACCACATACGCTACTGCGGAGCTTGCACCGAAATATCTGAGATTTGGCAGAAACATAAATGGAATGAGTTAGGACGTGCTAATATTAAGACGAAGGCCTATAGATTTGCGATTGTAATTAACGAGTTTCATATTCACAATTTAGTCATTGGAAGATACTAACCTTCAGCTGTCGATCCACACTTGTTGACAATAATCTTCTCACTCTTCTTACGGCAGAAATAAGGACGAGGGATATTGCAGGGGACGTCGATGGCCTCGCCAGCACCCTCCAGCACCACGCAGTCTTCCTCGTTTTTCACATGGACATTGGAAGATGAACCTAACCCAACGTCACAACGACTCAACGTCGTGTCGTATCAGGCTGTCAAGGAGAAGGCAGAGGACCGACACATATGGAAATCGCTCCACCGACAAGAGTATAGCTCTTAAATATATGATGATGATGATGATTGGAAGATACCTTCGGCTGTAGTTCCACACTTGTCGATGATCATCTTAGCGTTCTCCTTGCGGCAGAAGTAGGGGCGAGGGGTGTTGCAGCTGACGTCGATGGCCTCGCCTACACCGTTCAGCACCACGCAGTCTTCCTCGTTTTTCGCATTGTCGGGCTCCCCTTCGCGCCATCGGACGGAAAGGTTGGCCATGGGAATCCCTAGTATCAGAAATTTATTTTATCTATTTCAAACTTATACAATTTGAAAAGACGGACCAACGGTTTAACAGATCATTTTCAACGGAAACTTTTATAGAAATTATAACGTTCCAATTGTTCTAACCATAAAAATAAAGAGCCTGCTTGAGTGGCCTCGTTGCAGCAATTACATTACAAATACAAATACAAATACATATATTAGTTTATTACATTACTAAGGTAACTTTATAATTCAGAGTTCACCAGCGTTACTACTGCAGTGTTGCGGTGCAGCTTTGCTGCAGATTGCATTGATGTGGCAAATGTCAAAAATCCAGGCACAAACATTGATTTGAGTGCAATATTTCAGCGGGAATGTTGCAAACTGTAATTTTGATGCTTGAATTTTTAACATTTACTGAAGCAATGCATGTCGCAACAGTAATGCTAGTGGATTCTGAATTAGAATGTTACCGTTATTTTAAAATTACAATGACGTCTGGGAAAAAAAATAACACAGATCAGTCTCCTGTAGTTGACTCTGTTCACCCAGCTCAGATCAATTAATGGGTCAATTAAGTAAACTTAAAATACACTTCGTTCATATGTGATTCACCCATTGTTCAGCTGGGGTGCACATAGTTAACGGATAGTGAATTTAATGGACCTGTGACCAATTATGGGTGTATTAAGTTTACTTTAAGTATATTATGTGATTCTGTTTCGGTTTCTTGAATTAATTGGGTTTTAGGCAAGTAGGTGATTAGCCCGCTGTGCCCTAGTCTACTGGTGGGGCGGCCACCTTGGAGTTTGTAGACTGACTCGGTTTTGTTCGGGTATCCTCCCTAGTGATAGGTTGTGTTCTGGCTAGTGCGCAGAACGCTCGCCCGTTGCCGTGCATCCGTTCGCAGCTCGCAGGTGGCGATCACGCGGCTGCGTGGCTGTGTCAGGTCCTTATTTGTTCACAATGTTAACGGTTCTTAAAATTAATGCATCAATGCCTTAAACAACAAAACTGTGGAATGAACTGTGCGCAGTATTTCCGGACCGATACGACCTTCCAAGAAAAGAGCGTACTGCCATCTGCAAGGGCAGCAAGGCGATTTGTCTGCTCGTTTGTCCCCTATATTATAAAAAACAGTGCTTACCATCCATGCTCATGAAATCTCCCTTGGAGATGAAGGCATGTACACCTATATACGCGTGGCGCATGGTTAGCTTATTGGAGGCCAACATTTCTATCATCGCATTGGACATAGCGCTGGTTGTCGGGGATGCCAGGGCGCCACCTGCAATAGAAAAATTAGCACCAGACTATCGAAGGTGGGTGCCATTTTTCAGTATCGTATTCAGATTTAACAACTTATTACGGTATTGAGCTGTACGGATATGATGGTCGTTCATGTCTACGTGACAGCGTGATAAAACGGTGTCCTTCACTTTCTATCCCGCGGTGTTAAAAGGTGACAGTTATTTTATCACGTGGATAAAGCCATCCATAATACGCCTGCTGGTTTTGATTTGACCGACGATCGTCTTAGTGATTGGCGTGCATCTCACGCATGTCTTTTATTTCAAGCGAAAAATCATATGGATTGCAGAGCTTTAGTGGATTAAAGTAACTACCTCAAGGGAACGTGACTGAGTTGTGAGGAAACGAGGAAGCAGAAGAATTATATTTTAAATGATGACAAGGCAGTGATACGATACAGTATCACTGACTGGTAGGCAGTGACTGTTATTATATAGTTGTAAAATAAGAACGCTAAACAGGTAGAAATTTGTACATTGACTCGCCATTTCCTATCCCTAGTTAGGAAATGGCGGGTCATTTTACGAAATTCTCGTCCTCGCCTGACTTTACATTACAATACCTTCGAGATGGCAGCGTAGACGCGCGTCGGGCCAGATGACGGGCTCGATGTGCAGGCGAGCTGCAGTCACGCGTCCACTCCTGGCAGCCGCGCGTCGGACCAGATGACGGGCTCGATGTGCAGGCGAGCTGCAGTCACGCGTCCACTCCTGGCAGCCGCGCGTCGGACCAGATGACGGGCTCGATGTGCAGGCGAGCTGCAGTCACGCGTCCACTCCTGGCAGCCGCGCGTCGGGCCAGATGACGGGCTCGATGTGCAGGCGAGCTGCAGTCACGCGTCCACTCCTGGCAGCCGCGCGTCGTCGGGCCAGATGACGGGGTCGATGTGCAGGCGAGGCGCAGTCACGCGTCCACTCCTGGCAGCCGCGCGTCGTCGGGCCAGATGACGGGGTCGATGTGCAGGCGAGGCGCAGTCACGCGTCCTCTTCTGGCACCTACTCGTAGCCCATTCTAACAGGACCGCCGGTAGCATACTTGCCTGTTAAACGACATAGGTTGTTCCACAGATCTACAAGCATACATGACAATACCTTCGAGATGGCAGCGCAGACGGGCGTCGGGCCAGATTGCGGGCTCAATGTGCAGACGCAGCCACGCGTCCACTTCTGGCACGTACTCGTAGCCCATTATAACAGGACTGCCCGTAACATACTTGCCTAAAGACATAGGTGATAAATAAATAAAAATAAAAAACAAATTTTAAGTACTTTTATATCAACAGGCAACTACTTATCGAGACGGTTCTAAGTTAGATTGTTCTAACAAATTCAAGATGTACCGAATCCTACCTCTACCTTAAATATTCTTGGTTTATAAATCCTAGTGGGAATTGTGTCAGGATATAGGTTATAGGTTACTAATATATAGGTTACTAAACTAATATCCTCTTTTTAGGGTTCCGTACCCAAAGGGTAAAAACGGGACCCTATTACTAAGACTCCGCTGTCCGTCTGTCCGTCCGTCTGTCACCAGGCTGTATCTCATGAACCGTGATAGCTAGACAGTTGAAATTTTTACAGATGATGTATTTCTGTTGTCGCTATAACAACAAATACTAAAAACAGAATAATATAAATATTTAAATGGGGCTTCCATACAACAATCGTTATTTTTTTGCTGTTTTTTTCCGTAATGGTACCGGAACCCTTCGTGCGCGAGTCCGACTCGCACTTGGCCGGTTTTTTTGTATTATCTGCCTATGTCTGTTTTTCCCCCAATGAAGAAAATAATATATAATATTATACGAAACGTAATTATATAAAAAAATGTAACCCACCCTTAAGACCTTACCTTGCAACAAAATCGCACTTAATAATATAAACCAATACGTTTTAAGCATGGTAAACAAAAGTTATAACTTTTATTATTTATTTAAGAAATAACGACAAATAATTTGAACAATTAACGAAAAGTTAATATGCAATAAAAAAATAAAACACGTTCATCATTAAACTTCTCATAGCTATCAAATAAAAATATCGCTCAATTGCGTGATGTTTTATCAGTACGTGGCTGCAAAAATATTGCCAAGTTTGTTTAAGTTTGAGCAGACCAGACATTTGAGCATTGTACTTTTAAAACAAGCGTTCAAAATATTTAATAGATAGGTAATTGCCTTTAGTCTTAGAACGCACTGCGATTAATTTCTTGCGGTCTCAGTCTTTTAAGTGCGTGCGCTTATGAAGCATGCCGTACGTTACACTTTTTGCGATTGCGGAACCGCAAAAAAATAATCGCAGTGCGTTCTCAGCCTTAGGAGCACTAAGGAGGAGGGGTTTAACTTCTGAATAGAATAAAATTATAAATAATTTGCATGCTTCATTATTAAGCTACAATAATACAGCATGTCTAAGTATAGTTAGAAGCAGAAGTTGCTAAGCGGGCGAGGTGTTGGAACACCTATATATTCTCCTAACAAATAAAGTCGCGTCAAGATCATTTTGAACACCTCGCCCGCTTAGCAACTTCTGCTGCTGACTGTATATATATTAATAATAACACAACTGTATATCAACAGCTGCTATCAAACTGTTGGCACTACTCTGTACCTATGTTCCGTGTCTTGTGAAAATAAATGATTAATAATAAGAAGAGAGAGCGGTCTTGGGACGACCGACTGGTAGCCGTCCGGTGGGTCGGCCTATTGTTGGGAAGACATTGTGATGGCGGATCTGCTTCAGCTTCGCGTCAGTAACTGGCAGGGAGTTACGCAGGATCGGAACAGGTGGCACGCTACGCTCTCGTTTCGGAAGCCAAGATTCTCTTTGGATCACTGAGCCAAGTAGTTAACTGGTTAATAATAATAAAAAAGAAATAAAATAAAAATCATTTAATTCGGACAATAATACAATCCATATTTTGTTAGTTACAAATATACTTAAATTACTATGTTAGTACCTAAATTAAGATGTTGGGAGGTCCAGTGCCTAATAAGTGCACTGTCCCATCTCCCTGCCACGACGGCCAGGAGACTGTGGCGGCTGTCGCGCATAATAAGTGGCTTTCTAGTTTCAAAATGATGTTATTGTGCATATTACTTTTGGGGTATAAAATAATAATTATATTTCAATAGCTCAAATGCGCTATAAAAGTTACTTTGAATTGTAGATTGATGCATTATAAGAAAAAAAAATTGTTTGATGTTTTTTGTGCGTTTCTGTTACAACCGCTAAAAATATCTTAAAAACGAGAACGTAGATAAAAAATAAAATAAGTTTGAAGAACTTGGCTCGTCTTTTTATATTTTTTATACACAAAATAATATAAGTACCGAGTACCGAAAGTCAAGTGATAACATGGTAACGGAATGAGGTAACGATACAATAATTATGATGTCAGTGGAATGATAACAATATTAAATTATTTTTTGTAGGTACTTAATTATATTGAATACATATTATAACATTTAAAACTTTCGCGTTTTGAACTCATATTAAATCACATTTACAAACGGGTCTATCGCGAATTTATAAATGTAAAATAAATAAAAATAAAATAAAATAAATCCCGTTTCGTTAATTCCCGTTTGTAAATGTGAATTAATAATAATCACCAGTTATGTTATGTATATATATATATATATAAATTCGATGTATATATTTATATTAGTAGTACTCAATATTATTATGTCACGTCGTCCACAACGTGTCCCGTCCCGCACTATGATGTCCCGCACACTCTGCTGGCTCCACAGAAAACCAGCGCCGTTGACCACGCTAGTCGTGCCAGCCGCATTGCTGAGTGGAGACCATTTCGGCTTCACATCTCTATTTCTACTGTTTTGTTTATCTTTGTCTTGTATTTGCTATATATGTGTTGTATTGATGTGTTGTCTGAATAAATGATTTCTATTCTATTCTATTCTATTCTGATATACCTTCATATTTTTAAATCCCAGCGCAGTGGGATAGACGAGAGCGGCACTCCTGTCAACAATTAAAACATTAGGAGTATTAGGTATATTTATACAGGTGCTCATTAAAAAACCTCTATTACTGTAAAGAGCTTCGAGGTTGATATTAGTAAATAGTAACACCTTTCTGTCGGAATCTTTTATGGAAATTATAATTGTACTATCATTAAAAAAAATAGGTTATTTAAACACACTAGTTGTTCAGGATTTAATACTATTAAGATACCTACTATGTTGCTTAGATTAGGCTCTTAAGTTAGTTTATGCCACCATGTTTATATATTTATTTTTTATACAGGGTGGAATTTCTAAATGGGTCAGTGAGGGCAGCTACCAGATCCCGTGCTGCTACGTGAAAACGGTCTTTGAAGACCTTCCCTCGATTTCAAATGAATGAACATTGGCGTTTACAGATTTTGGAAAAAACTTACAGGGTTCGAGAAAAAGGTCATTTTTGACAAACTTTTTTTTGATGCCAATCTATCCCATTCCTATCCAGGATCAAAGCTTGTACGGGACCAAAAATAAATAAACGGCTAGAAAAGCCACAAATCGAGGAAAACTTTTCCCATACAAATTGTAATAAAATGAACTTTTATTTTTCACATTCTATTTTTTATGCCAATCGATTCCATTCCTATCCAGTATCAATAGTTTCCTAGGGGTCAACTCAAGTTAATGTACTAAAAAGCCAGATATATATACATAATGTCTAGGAGGATAATAACGGAGACGTAATTTTAATTTTAATCTGTAATTTTCTGTACAAAAAAGAGCCCCCGCAAAAATCGGCAGACAACAAGTCCCTACTTGTTATTTATAACTCTTCTTGATACACACACTCGTTTTCAGTAAACAAGCAAGTTTTCGTTGTTTGAGAAACGGATCCTACATTTAGGCAACAAAACGGCGTAAACATGCTCGACCTAGATTTGTTTTAAATTTTGTCATTATATGAATAAACTAATATTATTATACTTACTTATAATACTCACCGTCTTTAGCGCATGTTGCTGATAAAACTGTCGGCCGTATTCGAACAATGCTTAAGATGTCACAACGAGATATTGATCTGTCAGGTTGGTGTCAAAAGTGACGTTTTTAATTGAAGAAATGTCACTTTTGACAATGACAGATTGGTATCGTATCACTGTGACATCCTTATACCTCTAAGGGACTTCCGGTTCGATCGCCATCTTGATAGTAGTCTCGTGATTCATTTCTTTGTTCTTTGCTCATTAATATTGTTTAATGTGTAATATCGATAGCTTTATTATACAGTAATCTAATGTGGTAGTGTGCAGTGAATGGAGAATTAATCTCAAAGCGTGTTTAACCATTCTGGAGTCAACGGCCGGTAGTCCACGTGCTTCTCGTAAAATCCAGCTATCGGTTTTACGAGACAACTACAACAACCACCGAACAACGTCGTGCTCTCGTGTTTGGTATTTCTACCTCTAACCGTGTCTGGCTAGAGCTCTAGAGGCCCATAATTTTATTGTTTACCGTACACTGGCTATGGCCGATGGCCGATATGTTTTAATCAAGAAATATTAATTCGATCCCACGTGGATCCCACTTTGACGTTGGCGAAATCATCGACAGTATCGATGGAGCCATAATACCTGAAAAATTGATTGATTGATACCTCTAAGGATTTGTTCGAATACGGCCGTGTACCTCGGCCTTGGGGGATTTTCCTATACTATATGTAAAAAACTTAGCTAAAAGTGCTAAAACCCCTGTTGAATGTGTGAGTGGTGTTCGAATAGACGTTCCATTTTTGAAATCGGTAATATAACGTATGGTTTGCAAACTCATTGTTTGCTTATATTTAGAATATAATAGAATAGAATAAAGTTTATTTGCAGAAAAGGGTAGTGTACATGTCTTATTGTAAATACAGTAGTTTCACCTTTTCCAGCTGTATGCAACAGCATGCAAATGCATTTTGGAGTTTACATTAGATACCATTATTAATGATACAAACAAATAACAGTGGATATTTTTGACAACTAGAGAAATTATTTACATATATATAGGTACACAAAATTAAAGTAATAATAATTTAAAAATAAACATGAATCCTAATAATAAACATACCATCAACCATGCTCTATATCAGTATTAGAATATTTTTTCAGATTATTCCTGACCACTAACGATTCCACTGTCATGATAAGATATAAATATTTGTCGATTTCGAGTAATTGTCTTCGTATGTTTTGCGTTGTTCCCGAATATACAATGTGGGGCATTTTCCATGAAAAGGGACCACATTGTCGATGGCGCTTACGCCGCACAGCGTCGCGCGGCATTGTATTTATATCGGAGCATCGTTTATAATGGCGTAAGCGCCATCGACAATAAGGTCCCTTTTTATAGAAAATACCACATATAAGTTTACCACAGAAGTAAATTTAAAAACATCGAATTAGAATTCAATTCAATATGGCACCATTTCCTGAACTCAGTAGAGTCGACGACTTCTGCATATAAAAAGTTTTACAGAAGTGTAGTTTGTACAAATATTTCCCAAAAAAATCACCCATAAATAAATCTTACGCAGCGTACTACGTAGGAGAACAAAACACGAACGCGTAGCGAAGCGATGCGGCGCAGGTCGAATCAATCCTTTGCTACCTCTAGAAGTGTCCTACGTGGGCGATCTCGTTGCGAACGCGAACGCCGTGGGACGTTCGCGAGTTATTAAATATTTATATATTATATTATCCTTATGCGTTTCTTTGCAAACTGTACACGCACACACCCAAGAAGGGCTTTAAAGTTTTTTACCTCGGCGTATATACTCGTAACGGGCGCGCGCGCAGCTCATTTACCTATACAACTTCGATACGAGACAATCCACGAATAACTTACTACCTACCAAATTCATTTTTATATTTTTACTTGTTAAGTAACCGTGAGGTTTGACTTCAAAATGTTCCGCTTTGGGTTATTGTGTCATGTTTTATTTGCGGGTAAGTCATTTATTATATTTTACTTTAGCTTTAGGAATGAAAATAAATGTAAGTAAGACGAAAGTTATGGTATTTGAAAAGGAGGAATATATGACAAACTGTGAAATTTTGATTGGTCAAGAAAGAGTAGAACAAGTGAAAGAGTTTGTGTATCTGGGAACATTATTCACTAGGAACGGTAAGCATGATAAAGATATTGAAAGGAGAGTGAGTGCTGGAAATCGCGTGAATGGGGCACTTAACGCTTTTATGAGCAGCCAGAAGGTGTCGCAAAAGGCACGGTTGGCTGTGCATAGAGGGGTGCTGGTGCCTACACTTATGTATGGTAGCGAAAGTTGGGTATGGCAGAAGAGGCATCAGAGCCAAGTGAATGCAGTAGAAATGAGAGCGTTGAGAAGTGTGTGTGGTGTGAGATTACAAGATAGAATTAGGAACAGTGTGATAAGGGAAAAGTGTGGACTGAGCGAAGATGTAGTGACAAAAATTGAGAAAGGTATGTTGAGATGGTTTGGACACGTGGAAAGAATGAGTGAAAGAAGGCTAACAAAGAGAGTGTATAAGGGAGAGGTAGAAACGGGAGTTGGAAGGGGCAGACCTCGGCGGACTTTCTCTGATCAGATCGGGGAAATCCTGAAGAAAGGCCAGGTCAAGAGCACCCTAAACCGGCGAGCGTGTATGAGGAATGTTATGAAAGTGAAGGAAGCGAAAGAGGTATGTCAGGATCGTAGCAAGTGGAAATCCGTGGTCTCTGCCTACCCCTCCGGGAAATAGGCGTGATTATATGTATGTATGTATGTATGTATTTTAGCTTTGTTTTAATCTTCTTTATTTCTGGCATGCACTTACCACTTAATTATGTATTCTGCCACCTATCATAATCAGAATCAGAAATGTATAATAAAATCAATGGTATTTTACATGTCAGGTACAAAAATATATTATGACTAAGTATATAATGAGATCATTTCAAAGTATTCGTCAATTGTATAACAAGCCAAATTTAATAAAAAACTGCATCGCTGGGCGCGTTTATTATGTCAGCTGGGCTGGGGCCTATTTCTCGAACGGTATAAGTCTAGTATTATTAGTGCCATGGTAACCCATACGACTTGACAGTTCGTGGACCAATATTATTAGTCTAATACCGTTTGAGAAATGGGCCCCTGGAAGACAATTGTAAATAAGTATTTATTAGAGATCAATGCTGAATACTGCTACGTTTTAAGCTTTAGCACGTGAACTTGGCACATGCTGAAGACCGCTCTTAAGGGGCCCACTGACTATCAGTTCGCCGGACGATATCGGCCTGTCAGTTAGAACAAAAATTTGACAGTTCCGAACAACTGACAGGCCGATATCGTCCGGCGGACTGATAGTCAGTGGGCCCCTTTAAAAGAAACAAACGCTTTTGTTTAACAGATTAGGGCCCGAGTCCAATAAAATCATCTGAGATACTATACTCACTATAAAGCTATAAAGTAGTCGCTGCCCACACGTAGTTTTTTTTGGTCAAAGTTATTTAAGATAAAAAAATCAAAAGGGTTGTGGCAATTAGTTTGAGAATACTAAAACTGAGAATGACCCATAACCCATAACTTGTATAGGTAGAAACAAGAAGTTAGAAGTTAGAGTTCGTTCGGCAAGTCGATGAAATTTGACGAAAAAAAATTTTGTTTTCAAAAATTAATTAAAAAGGCAACCCTATTTATAGTGTATGTTCAGGAACATATGTTATTTCATAAAATATAAGTTTCATTGTCGGCCTTATTACCGTATCTTACTAGGGCGCCTGCGGTGAATCTCAGAATCGAATAGGGTTGCCACCCATACTATAATATATAGTATCGTACTATATTTTAGTCAATTGTACTATATATTATAAAAGAACAATATAGTATGAAAAATACTATATTTTAATAACTCAAGAAAGGGTAATACAAATGTCACCGATATCACATCGTATGCGAATTGGATTTTTAATTCGCCTCAAACCTCAAATCGGCGTCCTATTTTTTATTTTATTTTTCCCAGTGAATACTATTTTTTTTTTCAATATTTTGACAAAAATACTATGTGTGTAAAGAAAAAAGGTGGCAACCCTAGAATCGAACGACCTTGACCGGGCGGACGCGGCGCGGCGGCCAGACGGCGCGGAGGAGCGCAGCGGGGGCGCGGAACCGTTTGCACAGGCAATCGCAAAAACAACAAGTTTTGATTAGTTAACACATTGTTAACACCTATAGACAGACATGTAATTATTTGTTTTACAAGGGGGCAAAGTTTGTTGTTTAACCGCTCGTGCTAACATTTATACCCGAGCAAGCTAAAGATTACAAAATTGAATTACGGGTATAGCGAGTGGTTCTAAGAGTGGAATCTTCTAAGGGTTTCAAGGCACGAGGGTTAAACAAATTTGAGTGAAACAAAGTGACGAAGCCCTCCAGTGGTGAAGGCCGGATTGGAACCCGGGTTCCCGGGTTCTTTAGCAATCCGGGCCTTGAACCCCTTTTTTACCTAACATCTATTTGCAGGCTGGCAGCATGCAGCCGGCCACGGCGATCCCGCCATCTTCACCGACGAGTACGTGCGCGAGGCGGACGCATGGCTGCGTCTGCACCTCATACCCGCTACCTGGTCAGACGCCGCCGTACGCTGCCAACTCGAAGGTGAACAAGACTTAGAAATTATAACATTACTTTATCGCAATAATACACACTTTTATTAATAACATTAACAGTAAACTATAAATAAACTTAAAAGTAATAATATTATAAACTACAAATAAACTTAAGGTAAAGGCTTTATAATTAAAAAAACGTCCCCCAAGTCACTGCCAATGGGCAGTGTGCCCAGAAGACTGGCCGCATTGCCACGTTGAATGGCAATGCTTATCCTTTGAGCAAAATACTGACCAGCTCTCTGGTCACCTGTGACGTCTATAAGGCGCGTCGCTAGGTCCTTGTAGAGCCGACGCGCGCTTGGTCCCCACGGCCCCAGCGTTTCACAATAATTATGATCAAGTAGAAAATATATTTTCTACACAAGCAAGGCAATGAGCGAGATTTATAACAAATATATTTCCAACAAACTGAACAAACATGCTTGAAAATGGCCGCATCATTTTCGTAAATAAAAAACAAGAAGTGTCAACATACATACTAAAATTGTTTTTCACCACACCAGCTGTTAAAGGATCTCTTGATTGTTCAAAAACTGATAAGAAAATTGCATTTTATGTGAGGCAAAGTAATCAAATGCAAATTTTGAGTTGTTTTCTCATGTTTGCTGGTATAATTGACTTTGAAATGAGGATTTTGAATGATAGGTGCATATTCAATAACATTCATTTTGAATCGATTTGCTTTTAATTTGTTTTGATTTTCCTTGTGTTGGTGTGGTGAAAATTTTTGTTTCACTCGGTGGCAAAATTTGTTTAACCCTCGTGCCTTGAAACCCTCGTAACGGTCGATTCCATTTTACGAACCACTCGCTACGCTCGTCGTTCAATTTTGGAATCTTTCGCTCGCTCGGGTATCAATATTAGCACGAGAGGTTAAACAACAACTTTGCCCCCTTGTAAAACAAATAACTATTAAAAGGGTCACACGTATTATGAAGTGTCAAATTTTTACCGCACGGGCGCAGGCGTTGCGGATATTACAATAATGGAATTCAACAAGCCTCGGCGTGGCAACTACTGTCCGCGCGCAAATTCCGTGCACGGCTGAGGAATGTTAGGAATGTTGGGCGTCATGACAGAGTGGTGTCATTTTGTACGTACGGGCGCGGCGCACACCCCCCCACTTCGTCGACTTCCGAATGCACGGAATTGGCGCGCGGACAGTACCTCGTCACGCAATACGTTTTTTTCTGTCACTCGACAATAATGTACTATTAACTATTTTATTGTTGGCTTTTCAACAATCAGTACAATCATGTGTATTTCTGCAGGTGGGGTGTTAGCGACCCCCACGTCCAGCGCCATTACGCAGGCGATGAAAAGCGCAATGGACAAAAACAACTTTGGCTCAAACAACGTGTTCATAGGAGCTACGAACCGTTTCTCTAAGGGAGACTTTAAATCGTTGAACGGTAAGTGGATTACCCAAGTGTTTTCTATGTACCTATTTACCACACAATTAAAATACTCAGTGAAGCCTGCCTCTTTTGATCAAATCAATATTGACGCTGGAAAGGAGAAATGGGATAAGCGACAGTCTTAGAGGTATTGAGTTATATACATCGTTGAAATCGCCAGATTTTTCTGCATCGAATGGACATCGAGTGTCGCTTATCCAGTTGGTGATTCAGAGAATCACGTCACGGGCACATTTCAATCACTTGCCAACTTTTTTTAAAGGGGAGATTAGATGAAAAGTTATTCCACTTAATGAACCTTAGTTCTTTACTTATTTGCCAGTACAATTTAATCTTCACTTGGATAATTTTGCCTTATGACAATTTTACCTTTTACTGTTGGTTAGAAACTAAACTAGTAAACTAATAAAACTTATTTCAAAATTGTATGTCTCTAGCACAGAAGCGGGCCTCACTTTATTTAGCCTGGAGTGTGAGTAATGCTACAGTAAATATGTAGCTCCGTGAATACAAAAGTATTGTATATTATGTGTCTAATACATGTTGTTCGATAGGAGAAAATCTTGCTGACAGCCTAGGCTGGGCTTTCGATGAGCCGGACAACACCGGGGACTGCCTGGCGCTGACCGGCGCGGGCGCACTGGCCCACGTCAGCTGCACTAGAGTACTGCCCTACTTCTGCAGCAAGAGCACTCATAACTGCGGCAGCAACGGTGGGACACCATGCGGCAGAAATGGTGAGACATGTCACATCATGAATTTAGGGTGTGGTGAGGGGGGGGGGATCTCAACTTTATCTTATCTACATCAGTTAAGCTACTAGGCCAAGTTTGGTATCGTTTTCGTATAAATCAGGGATGTTAAATTCATTTATTGACACCATTCTGAAGTAAAAAATATAAAACTAAAAAAACCTTTTTTTTTTTTAATTCTTCTTCACGCTTAAACCGCTGACTTGATTTAGTTGAAATTTGGTATAGAGATAGTTCGAGTCCCGGGGAACAACATGGAATAGTTTTTTCTTCCCAAAAAATATCCCTTAAGGGTGTGAAAAGGGGAGTGGAAGTTTGTATAGGCAATCAATAACCGCTGAACCGATTTAGATATATTATGGTCTACCTACATCTTTGATTTAGTTGAAAATGATACCAAACTTGACTTAGAACCAGATATCGCCGAAGCTTCCTATCTAGATAGGTACTACGTTGTAACAGGGCAGTTAAAGGCAGAAAGATGTATAGCTGTTGTGAGATCAAGCAAATTATTTGCGATCGTAGACATCTTGACTTCAAGCGCCAACTTTCTGATTATATCTTTAAGGTTTGCCATACGTATTCCTTTGAGGATTCAATGTGGATTTCTGCCAGGTTACGAATGGGAGCCCCGCACCGGCAGCTGCTACAAGTTTCACGGCCAAGCGAAGACCTGGCGCAAGGCTCTGGCCGCCTGCCACGCCGAGGGCGGACATCTGGCCGTCATCAACAGCAAGACCGAGTCTTCTGTGCTCGAAAAGCTTTACGATGAATACGCGGACACGATTACTGGAGCAAAAGAAGATAGACAGGCCTTTGTTGGTTTTAGCAAATTTTATGACGGCGTCTGGGCGACTATATATGGTGAGTGATGATGAGATTTATGTTAAGCAATTCATGCGTGATGCGGATGCGAGATGTAGTATTAGGATATTAGACCTCTTTTCATAGACGAGCGGTAAGGAATCTGGACCATTTAAAAACACCTTGAAATTTTAAAGCAAATATGTATACGTCAGATTGCCTGATGATGTTTTCCTGGCGAATGGTGAAAGGCCGCGAAGGACGCAAGCGGCGCGCGGCGCGGTGAGCGGCAAATCAAGGACGTTCATACATTTGGTCGCGTCGAGCGTAATGTATGAATAGCCTTGATTTGCCGCTCGCCGCGCCGCTGGCGTCCAGTTCACGGAGCTGCCGTCTCCCGGGCTGCGGGTGCTGCGGACTGCCCGGCTAGCACATGATTGGCGCGAGAGTATCTCGCCGCGACAGACTACCCGTTCCCCTTTAATTCATAAAGTTAGTAGAAGACGGGTAGTCTATCTCGCGGCGAGATACTGTCGCGCCAATCATGTGCTCGGCCTACTGGTGTTACTGGTGATACTTGTGACACTATAACATGAATTCCGAAAAACTTATTGTACTAGTCGCGTAGTTTGAACCTACATGCCTCCCTCACGGTTTTACAGCTACCATTAACAAAATCATAATTGGTCTCACAAATAGAAAATAGGGTGTTTTTGTTTTTCCTCATTTACATTTTTTTATAAACGAAAATAGTAGATTGAAATGTTGACCTAAAACGAAATCTTATGTATTTATATTTTGGAGATCCAACAGCTATTAATACAAAGTAGCAACAATTCATAAGAGATGGAAAGCCAATACAGGATCACACTTGTAGAGGATTTTCACAGGATTGTTTTATTTCGTTGACAGGTGAAACGCTCTCCGACGCCGGATTCGAAGGCTGGGATTCTAAAGAGCCCAGCAACGGTGACGGAATATTGGAGGAGTCCTGCGGCTCCATCCACAGGAACGGAAAGCTCAACGACGCTGCGTGCTTTTGGACAAGCCCATTCATTTGCGAAATAACCCCGTAATATCATCATCATCATTTAAGACTGTTGCCCACTGCCATAGCCACTACATAGGCACGCCACTTTTCCTGGTCCTGGGCTAATCTCATCCAGAATTGCACGCTACTCCGCGACTTCCGAACGTCGTCCTGCCAACCCAACCAGCTAACGGCGTCATATATTAATTTTTTAGACTACTTTGTCACTACTATTTGTGTCATTTTCAAGCAAAAGGTACCACATTGTCGCTTGCCATAAAGACGTTCTTACAGGTTTTTCGTATAAACATACAAGCAATTTTCTTATGGTAAGCGACAATATGGTACTTGATTGAAAACGTCACATTTTTGACCCATTTCTGTTAAAACTGCAAATGTTCTTGAATTTATCTGACGGCTTATAACATCTTTAATTTGTTGGCTCTTTAATAATTATTAACATATCTGGTCATATTTTACGTAATTATGGAACTATTTTTTTATTACGCGACGGCCTCAAAGTCATAATTAAGGGTTAATTTTAGCAGTATTTATGTATATGGACAAACCTTACTGTACGTGATAGTTAAGTTCCTATATCCATTAATCCCAATAAGTAATATGTTTAATTGCCTTTACAGTGCACGTGATGCTACTTTACCGCACTAGTGCGGCAATTAGCACTACGCGATTATGTCGAGAATTTAAAAGACCATAAAACGTTGTACGATACACGTGCGAATAGGTAATTCGCAACTCGTATCGATAAAAAACACTCCCTTCGGTCGTGTTTCGCAACGATCACCACTCGTTGCGAATTTCCTACTCTCCGTCTTTGTAACGTAGGTAAATAACTATTTCTAAAGTTCATATTTTATATTAATAAACAAGCAATTTAAACAACTGCTTTGGGATGGATATTTTTATACAGAGTGACCCGTTTCTTGTCCTCAAACGTAACTAAACATTAGATGATTCTAAAGGTTGTCGGGAAGAAATTGTTTTATAGCGTTAAGACCGCTTGGTGTTTACCTCTTCTTAAGTAGCCACTTTGTTCATTGTATTATTTCCTGTATTAAGTGTGCAATAAAGAGTATTTGTATTGTATTATTTCATTGTTAATTAATATATTTTCTTGTTATTTTTATCCTACTACTGTTATCTACTGTGTATGGCTCGAATAAAACTTTTAGCATAGGTAAAATGATTTTGTCTTCGGTTACCGCGATAGTTACTCATGAAATAAAACTATGAAAACGGATTATATCGCGTATATTGAATTTATAATACATCCCGACGTTTCGAACCCTTTACAGCGTTCGTGGTCAACGGGTGACTGAGGAAAAATTACAAAGTGCAAAAATACCCACATACTAGTAAAATAATGAACAATCATAGACTACAAACTTTAAGGCTGGTTGTACATGCAAAATCGGTTCATAAGGCTAGTTATACACTACAATTATTTTCAAGTAAAGATATATATATACGCGATAAAAACTACGCCGGCTCCAACCCTACACCACGGACCCGAGAAGATTTAATTCCCTCCTAAATTGTAGGAGGGTATCCCAATATGGGACCGGCAACAAACTCGGCGGGACACATCTTTTCAAAACATCAGAATGTCCAGCATCATCCAACACTAAGGTCTCACAGTCTATGTCTCGCTTGCTCCTTTATCAGATGGACTACAGGATCCCAAGCTGGTGGTAGAGAAAAGCCATCTTCCCTATTAAAGTTTGGATATTTCTTAATCTCAATGGCCTCGCGCAGCATTCTGGGTATGTAACGCTTCTCCTTGGCAAGAACCAGAGGCTTATCAAACTTGATTGAGTGATTGGCTTTATCCGTGACATGCTCACAGACTGCAGACCTAGGTCGACGGTGCTTGACATCAGCTATGTGTTCCTTCACCCGAGTGGAAATGCTCCGTTTCGTCTGCCCGACATATGATAGGCCACACTCACAGTCCAGCCTGTACACTCCTGCAATCTGTAGAGGGGTATTGCATTTTACAGGCCTCAGGAATTGTGACATCTTCTTCATTGGCTTGAAATATGTTTTTATAGAAGCACGCTTCAAGATGTGGCTGATCCTGTCCGTGACCCCCCTGACAAAAGGCAGAATGGCAGGCCTGCGCTCGACTGTGGGGATCTTAATGTGGGACCTCTGGTTGACCCGCGGTATCCTGAGCTCGTTTGCCTGGAGCGCGCGCCTGGCACCGTCGACCTAGGTCTGCAGTCTGTGAGCATGTCATGGATAAAGCCAATCACTCAATCAAGTTTGATAAGCCTCTGGTTCTTGCCAAGGAGAAGCGTTACATACCCAGAATGCTGCGCGAGGCCATTGAGATTAAGAAATATCCAAACTTTAATAGGGAAGATGGCTTTTCTCTACTACCAGCTTGGGATCCTGTAGTCCATCTGATAAAGGAGCAAGCGAGACATAGACTGTGAGGCCTTAGTGTTGGATGATGCTGGACATTCTGATGTTTTGAAAAGATGTGTCCCGCCGAGTTTGTTGCCGGTCCCATATTGGGATACCCTCCTACAATTTAGGAGGGAATTAAATCTTCTCGGGTCCGTGGTGTAGGGTTGGAGCCGGCGTAGTTTTTATCGCGTAATCTTTACTTGAAAATAATTGTAGTGTATAACTAGCCTTATGAACCGATTTTGCATGTACAACCAGCCTTAAAGTTTGTAGTCTATGATTGTTCATTATTCTAGTATGTGGGTATTTTTGAACTTTGTAATTTTTCCTCAGTCACCCGTTGACCACGAATGCTGTAAAGGGTTCGAAACGTCGGGATGTATTATAAATTCAATATACGCGATATAATCCGTTTTCCTAGTTTTATATCATAGGTAAAATGATTTCGTATGTCTATTTATTCGGCAGCTCGGCAGACGGCTGTCTACAGGTCGAATTTCTCAACTCGTGAAATTTTTTGAGCAGTAATAGGTATATAGAATATTTTTGACAACTCCGTTTTTGGAAGTCGAAGGTATTTGCGACGTTTAAGCACCTACCTAGTTCTTCGAGCAAGACCGGGAAAACATTTTCATTGATGTCGGTTTTTTAATGTAGGCGGTAATATATACTACATTACCGGTTTCGGCGTATTTATATTAACGCTCGGTAAGCTCGTTTGTACTTTGACACTTGGAGGGCAATCCTTAATTTCCTGGCCTATGCAGTATGGTGATAGTGAAAAAACCTTTTTTTAACCTTTTTTTTGATGACGCAACATTCAACTGTAAGCGTATTAAATCATTTTACGGTTTAGACTCACTTGGTTTAGTCACTCGCTCGTTTGTTGTTTTAGTGCTTGAGAAAGGAGACCTAGGCTCTCCGAAACATATCGCGCGAGTGACTAAAACAAGTGAGTCTAAACCGTAAAATGATTTACTGTTAGTATGTCTCACAACAGTTTAAATTCGATTATTGTAAGCGTATTGTAACCAAATAATACATTAATAAGTTTATGGTAACGAAGAACCAATGTCTTCGTCGCTTCTATATCAAAATTATCAAATTGGCCGGATTGAAAATCATATATCATGCGTCTGTCTGTCTCTCCATCTGTCACAGCCTTATAGCTAGCCATACACGCACGGATTTGCCCGTCGGATCTGCCTGAAAGATGTGTCTGGCAGACACATCCGTCAATGTGTGGCGAGAAATAGACACAGATGGGCAGCGGACGGGCATCCGGCGGACAAATCTGTGTCTATTCCTCGCCACACATTGACGGATGTGTCCGCCAGACACATCTTTCAAGCAGATCCGACGGGCAAATCCGTGCGTGTATGGCTAGCTATTGGCTCTGTAAGTACTAGACCAATTAAGTTGAACTGGTATTTGCAACTGAAATGGCTTATTGTGAGACTTAGAAGTTATTTAAGACCCCCCCTCCCCCTAGCTTCTACTTTGTTATGAATTGTGTAATGATACATTAAAAAGATTGTGCGAATTTGCTATTAAAAAGATAACCTCTGCTGATACGCCCGGTGCTGATAGTGAGTAGGTACCTATATTTAACGGGTGCGCGAGGACAGCTCATTTATACAGCTTCTAGACTTATAAGACGTCCACGAATTGTTACCAGTTTTTTTTTTACTATTAAGTAACACGTGCTTTACATCAATATTTAAAATGTCCCGTTTTAGGATATTGTGTTTTATTTTATTCACGGGTAAGTTGGACCAAGCTAACTCTGCATTGTATATTTGGAATAAGTAAAAGTGTGGCAATGTCATCATAAATGTCAATTTTCAAAAAAAAATCTTTAAATAGTTTTTGGTGCAAGCTTTCATCGCTGACTGTACTTTTGTTTCCGCAGGCAACTAATACTCATCGAGACAATTCTAAAAACCCCGAACACAATTATAGGTTACGTTGTTTTATCACTGAGTTCCTATGACTCCTTCATCCTGTCTCCATCATCAGATCAGCTCGACGGTACCATAATATTACATTGTCACCCGACTTACATGTAAGTATGCAAATTTTCTGCTTCATTGGAAGTTGGAGAGTGGGTCAAATTTAACTTGCAAGATTTGACCCGTACAAGCATCTACATACATTATGTATGTTGTGGAAAAAATTAATGGGCCCTGAAGGGAAAGTGCTTTATTAAAACCTTAAGTTAGCTCATTTTACTTAAAGGAAACATTTGCCCCGGAACTTTCTAAACACGACACCCTTCGGCCAGAAGTCGGCATATTATGTACATAGTACTCGTATTTACCGACAGGGTGTCAGTACGCAGCCGGCAATCCGGTGAACGTCACCGAGTATGAGCACGTGCGCGAGGCGGACGCGTGGCTGCGCCTGCACAGCGTGCCCGCTGCCTGGTCAGACGCCGCCGTGCGCTGCCAACTCGAAGGTAAGTTTTTTGTAACAAGTTTTCATTTTTGTTTCAAGCTTTTATCACTGTAGCAAAAGCTTGTAAACTTGTTTGTTGCCTTACCCGAGCCGAGGGCTACGAATTGCACGCTCAGAGCGTCAGGAGCGTGCACGCTCGACGCTGATGCCTCAAATATATGGCGGTTGGTGAGTCGTGACTATGCATTGTAATAATTACGAAATAATAAAATGATCAAGACGAAATAAGACAAAACTTTTTCACCAAGGCCGGACAATGCAAGCTATTTGTGAGTGAAAATAGTTGAAAATTAAAGAAATTTTGGCGCACGAATGAAGAGGTAGCATCAGTAGTTCCAGCTAAAACATATTCATCGCTTGCTTTGTAATCAGAAATACAATCAATTTAATTGTTAAACTAAATATATCGTCGCTGTACTTACTTATCATATCTGCAACAATCATTTGATGGAAATGTCGCTTTTCTTTCATTCGGAATACAAGTGTTTTTGTCATCAAATGAGTGTTGCAGATACGAGGTTGAGTAAGTATAGCGGCGATATGGAGAAGACCGGCAAGAACTCACAACTACAAGAGTATTTGTATGCGTACTTCGCTCAGATACAGTCAGAAAGAGCTTCGCTACATCTGATACCAACCTTCTGTAAGTGCCTAAAACCGACAATCGCAAGAGTTAGAAGGGGCCACAGATTTAATATATACGCTAGATGACGCAAATACCACGATTTGTATTGAAACCAAGCGTACTGACTTTTTCATACAAAATTTACGCATAATATAATTTTAAAATTACTTATCTGTGATAGGAAATATGTCCTTTGGGTGCTCGCAATATTTGGGCTGTTGCAGTTAATTATCATCATCATCATCATCATCATCATCATCATGTCAGCCGATAGACGTCCACTGCTGGACATAGGCCTCCCCCAAGGCTCGCCACTCCGACCGATCCTGTGCCGCTCGCAACCACCGAATTCCCGCGACCTTCACCAGGTCGTCGCTCCATCTTGTTGGAGGCCTACCGGCAGTTCGTCTTCCGGTACGCGGACGCCACTCCAGAACCTTCCGGCCCCACCGGCCATCAGTTAATTATCATGCAACGAAGCATTTTTTAAGTTTTCACGGACGTCCGGCTACAACAACTGACACGCGTGGACTGTAAAGAGCGACGGTCAACCTCTACGCTTGGTCGGGGTTCGGACACGCGAAGTAGATACATTTGCATCTTGTGGAAGGGACGAAGGAGCATGTTGTCTTCACCACAATGACCGTAAACTGCGTTTTACAGATGGTGTGTTGGCATCTCCCACATCCGCAGCCATTGCGCGGGCGATGCTGAACGCGATGGACAAGCACAAACTGGCTTCAAACAGCGTGTTCATCGGAGCAACGAGCCTTTTCTCCAAAGTAGACTTCAAATCTTTGGACGGTAAACGGATTAAACAGCCGATTTTGAACTCCACTCTTAAGTAGGTAACATGAACTGCGTGGTAAAATTAAGATATTTGTTGTCATTGAATAACATTATTAGTAAAAAAATCAAAATGTCATTGCTAGACAAATTTTTCTAACGGGAGCAGATCTAAAACATGGGAGTGAACGAAATGTTAATTGGACACCATTTATGGAAAAGGATCCAATCAACAATGTGAACTTTCTGTCAAAACGAAAAGACATTGATTTGAATGGCAAATTTTACGGGATGGATCCTTTTCCCTAAATGGCGTCCAATTACTCGGTATCAACGATTTGCTTTTCTAAAAGGAAATTCTTTTAACAGGAAAGGATCTTGCTGACAGCTTGGAGTGGGCCTCGGGCGAGCCGGACCACGCCGGTGACGAGGCCGAGGACTGCCTGACGCTAACCGGCACGGGCACGCTGGCCAACATCAGCTGCGCTAAACTGCTGCCCTACTTTTGCCGCAAGACCGTCCACAACTGCTCCTCCGATGGAATCACAAGTCCCACAGTTGGGCTGCGAACATGCAACGATCGTAAGATAATTATTAATTATCCTGACTGTGTTGTACCAGCTGCCTATACAGGGTGATTCAGGAAGCGTGAGCAGGATTAACACTGCGCATTTAGTAAATTATAAGCAACTGTTTCGTAACAGTGAGATTAACGTTGTTTTTTTTTGTCTGTTTAAAAAAAATCTAATTTATTTAAAGCATCGCATTTGGGCTTTGGGATATTTGATCTTGCTAACCGAGCTAGGTACTTTGCATCAGTTTGTATATCGCAGTAAGATAGATAAAGCCGTTATATGTATATTTATAACCCTAGGGATATAATTATATGTCGTAACATAGTTATACGATAAACAAGATTAATGATTAATCAAAAACCATGCATATAGCTGTTAGTTGCAGAGATTTATGCCACCGCACCATAATACTTTCCGTTACATCTGGTTTTTGATCCGACCCATTGGGGTTTTTCAAGAAGTGTCACTCACGTTTCACGTACAAAAATAAAACATTGTTAAAACTTGTGTGATGTACGGAACCCTTGAAACGCGAGTCCGCACTTGACCGGTTTTTGAAAATGAAAAAAAAAAATATTATAAGATAAATGATGAGATAAATGGTGCACAATAAAGAATATTTACTAAGGTTTCACTTCTTAGTTACATATATGGCACACCAAGAATAAGCGAGCATCTCGCTTGTTTCTTCCCAGAACGTGCAGAAATGAGGTCCTTTGCGATATGCCAAGGTGTTCTTTAAGAAGAGGGTATTTAGTGTTCTCAAGAGTCCGTCTATCACACGACTATCACATAAAAATATTTCAATTTGTCAGGGCCTGACTACAAATGGGAGCCCAGCACCGGCAGCTGCTACAAGTTCCACGGCGCTTCGAAACCCTGGCGCCTCGCCCTGGCCACGTGCCACACCGAGGGTGGACATCTGGCCATCATCAACAATCAAACCGAATCTAATATCCTCAAGAATCTTTACAATCACAACACAGACACAGTAACTGGAGCAGATGAACCTAGACATGCATTTATTGGCTTGAGGAAATATGATGATGGCGAGTGGGCTACCATATTTGGTGAGTGTTTACATTTCTCTCTTTATCCACGAGACGTAAGGCGTGGCTCACTGCGATTTCATCGCGTCGCTAGAAGTACATGCGGCCAACACCAATTTTGGTGTCTAGCAGTAGTAGTTGCGCTACGGAACGGACGCCTGCTCGCGCTTGCAGAAGGTTAAGGTTAAGGTTCACTCTCTAACAACTGTTATTTATTCCAATATAAAATGTTGCCAAGACGAAACCATAAGGCTCGCACTGGCAAAAAGTCATTAGATCTCTTGTAGAGCCAAGCTCCTAACTCTAGAAGCCCGAACTTCACACCTTAGTTAAAACTTAAAATATGTGGCTTGGTGACCGTTTCGGCCAGAACACCGCGCTCACAATGGTTTTTAACAGCCACGTATGTACCTACCCTCAAGAAATACTTTAAAAAATTATACTTAGTCATGTTTAAATAAAACAACTCATGTATAGTTGGTCAAACCAATTTGTCAGTCAGTAACAACCAGGAAAATTATACTCATCCCTTTCTTTTGGGTGCTAGTACTAGTGTAAGACAAAGATAGTGATGATGAGTGTGATGATTATTCTCTCTGTCTATGTTTGAAATGAAACAGTCCTTTGACAAACTATATTTTACTTTCCTCGTATTCGAAATGAAAAGTAGTGTTTAACTCCGGTGAGGCATCATTTCAGCCTCAGACTATTGGCGCTCTCACTGCGTTTAGCGCCAAACTAACTCGGCAAAAATGAGTGCCTTTCATCCCTTGGTTAACAATCTACTATTTTACAGGTGAGCTGCTCGCCGAGACCGGGTTCGCGATCTGGGACGTAAGCGAGCCAAGCAACGGTGACGGACTGGTCAATGAGTACTGTGGCTCTATGCACCTTAACGGGTTGCTCAACGATGCTTCCTGCTCATGGAAATCGCCTTTCATTTGCGAAATTACCGCTTAAAATTAATACTTTCTTGTTTACAATGTTCTAATCTTAACATCTTAAAAATCTTACTCTGTTTTAAACTTTTTTTAAATAGTGTAAGGTTTTTAAGATATATTAGTATAAGTATATTAGATATTTAAAATTGTGAATTTCTTCACAATTTTTTGCAGAAATCGCGAAGCGTCTGGTTGACGTAACTGGCGACCGAAGATGGCGGCTTCCTCGCACAACGCCTATTTTAGATTTAAGCTAGTTATTAATTTCGTAAAAAAAAAATCTTCACTAAGTACATAGTATAAAACAAAGTCGCCTTCCGCTGTCTGTCTGTCCCTATGTGTGCTTAGATCTTTAAAACTACGCAACGGATTTTGATGCGGTTTTCACCTAAAAATAGAGTAAAAGTTGAGGAAAATTTTGGTGTATAATTAATAAATGTTTTGTGTAACCCGTGCGAAGCCGGGGCGGGTCCCTAGTAAAGAATAAAATAATATACATGATAAATATTTTATTTTTATCTTTTCGTACTGTCATTTAATATTGATTTGTATCTATTATAGGACTTGTGTTTTCCTGGCAATCAAGTTTTTTGAAGAGTAAGGTTATATTGGTATGTCGGTATATTATTTATCAAAAACTTTTTAATTCACTTTCTATGTCTCTACATATAAAAAGCTTTAAATAGAATAGAATAGAATAGAATAATGGTTTATTGCCACTCACATTGTCATACACAAGAAGATAAAACAAAAAAAAATTTGCTGTATTATTAGCAAAATAAAATTAATTGATTCACGCAGCTCAAATTTATTTATGTAACAGAAAGTTGATAAATGATCTGTGACATTCAGCTTTATCTGTGGGTGACCGTTATTTGGTGATAACCTGCGATCAAATTTAAAGCTTAAAATAAACTTAATTTTAAAATCAGCACTGGTCTGCGGGCATGGTAGTGCCCATGCCAAGTCGATCCAATATCGGGCACAAGCATGATATCCTTTCATACATACCTACTTAACTCAATCTTTTCCTATTTCTCGTTTAACTGTTAAACGGGCAATATTTATATTCATATGCCTATTTATAAATATTTTTTAATGCGTATCAAATGAGCTCAAGGCAGTTTATAATAATATAGGGGCTTGCAAACATAAGTAATTCGTGAAGCTAGGTTTTATGCCTACTCAGTCAATAGGGTATTTGACTACTAATCAAATCAATTTCTTTTTTCGAACTGTGAAAACAGGAAACGTGTTTATTAAGAAATTGTGTCCGAAAATAATTTAAGTAACAAAAAGACCAAAATGTGCTTTAATGAGTATTTTAATATTAAAATAATATAATAGGTAAAATTTTATCTATCTCAAGGACCGTCTTCATACAGATTTAATAATTATTAGTAATTGTTAACATCAGAAACAGTTATAGCTACTTTTACAAATATGATTATAATTTAAAAAAAAAACGATAGTGGTAACTACACCTTTAATGTAATTCAGCTGTCCATGCGGCTGGAATTTGCACGTTTCTATTCATTTTTGTTTCGTTTTTATTCATTTTCTAATGAATTCCTAACTACTATGCCACAAGCTGCAAATAAGACACTGTCGCTAATCATTCAGGTATAAAGGAAATTGGCAGATACAGCGCCCGCTTCAAGGCTGCAGCAGTAATGTTGCAACAGTAACAGCTGCAGTTGCCATCCCAACATCAATTTGTATTGTATCAGCTGCTGTCGTATAATATTATGCTACTTGGCGGTCATTTGGGTGTCACTTGAAGAATCCAGTATACTCGACTATACTCAGCTGTTGGGATATTTGTTTGTTTCAATACACTTCCGCTTCTCGATTACGCCGATATTGCGTTTCTCGATCTGAGACAGGAACTGCTTGACAAGCTTGAACGTCTGCAGAATATGTGCATAAGATTTGTATTCGGTCTAAGGAAATACGATCATGTTTCCCTATTTCGTAATCAACTTAAATGGCTTCCCATCCGCCGTCGCAGGGATCTGCATATTCTTTCTCTTCTTTTTAATGTTCTTTTTATTCCTTCTTCTCCTGTCTATCTCTCACAAAAATTCAAATTTATGGCAGATGGTAGTGGCCATCGCCTTCGATCGAGTGCAAATCTTGCACTGGCCACACCTCATCACAAATCTAGTGCGTATGGTAAATCTTTTGCGGT
The DNA here is from genome assembly GCF_947568885.1 of Cydia strobilella. Lineage (NCBI taxonomy): Eukaryota > Metazoa > Arthropoda > Insecta > Lepidoptera > Tortricidae > Cydia > Cydia strobilella. The sequence continues at coordinate 21,477,890 of NC_086044.1, forward strand.
ACGAGCGGTTCAGCTTTGGAATGAGGTGTCCCCCTCCTTAAGGAAATCGCGGTCCGTTGCATCGCTTAAGGGGCAGTTAAGGAAACTGTGGCTATCGGACCAGAATTAACTGTTTGTGACTATGGATGTATATTTATTTTATAAAACTTAGGTATTATATATATTTGTTATACTGTTACTTCAAATTTTTATCTTATTTTATTTATTTTCGCCCTCTTTTATAAATTTATTGACTTTCCTCTAGTCTATTGTACGCAGTGCTATATTTGTCTACCGTTCTTCATCAATTCTCATCTACTCAAAGGTTAACTGGAAGAAATCCCTTAAAGGGATAAGTTCGCCTTTGTACTGCCTATTTCTGTGCCATATTTGTGTTCTATGTCTTTGTACAATAAAGAGTTTATACATACATACATACATACACTTTGGTACTCTAGTGACTCTAGCAAGCCAAAGCAGAAAGGAAATTGGCAGATACAGCGCCCGCTTTCAGGCTGCAGCAGTAATGTTGCAACAGTAATGCAGCTGCAGTTGCCATCCCAACATCAATTTGTATTGTATCAGCTGCTGTCGTATAATATTATGCTACTTGGTGGTCATTTGGGTGTCACTTGAAGAATCCGATATACTCGACTATACTCAGCTGTTGGGATATTTGTTTGTTTCAATACACTTTGGTACTCTAGTGACTCTAGCAAGCCATAGCAGAACGTGTTTATTACTAATCTTCTTCTTCTGCTGCCATATCCTATCGGAGGACGGAGATCATCATGCGAAAGTTTTCTCTGCTCTTTGCCGTTCTATAAAGAGTGGCGGCGTCCTTGGTACCGGTCCAATCCCTAATATTGTTACTCCATGTTGTTCTAGGTATCACTAATCAGGGAGGGTAATTCATGTCTTTTAAGCATAAAATATCTAGCAAGCATTGGATCTTATATAATTATCTTGGTATTCATTCCTTGGTAAATATTTGAATTGAATTACATCTACGAGTAATGCATCATTTTGCATTGCAATAACATTTAACAATTCTGTTGCTTCTAAGAAGAATCTTATCAAAAACATAATGGTAACTAATCCAAAACACCTTCCATCTTTTCCACCCTACTGGACACCGAAAGGATAGTGGTATGATATCCTCGTAATATCGTCAGACACGTAGTGCAGATCCTGATAGGCCTTTACCATCATCTGCTGATTGACGAGAGCGAACGGCCTCGGTGAGATGCTCTCGATCGAAGGCAGAGGCCGCAGGTCCAAACTTGGTAAGGCTTCTTCCTTGGGCCTCGCTGGGATGTAAGAGGCCTGCGGCACAGTCGGAACCGTGTAGCTTATCATATTGTTGTACATTATCTGATCAGAGTAGCTTAATGGGATTTGGTAAGTCTGTTCTGGACGTGGTTCTTCAGTAATCGGTTCTCTGTACATAGGGTTGAAGACAGTAATGTCTGGTCGGTTTTTTCTTCGTGGGCGATACTTGTAGTCCGGATAATCCTGCATATGCTTTATGCGGAGTCGCTTCGCTTCATCAATGAACGGTCTTTTCTCAGTCTCGTTCAAGCTCTTCCACTCCAAGCCAAGCCGTTTGGAGATCTCCGAGTTGTGAAGCTTTGGGTTTAATATTGATATCTTCTTTCTTTGAAGCCTGGACCAGACCATAAAGGCATTCATGGGCCGTTTGATGTGATAAGGATTAGGATTTCGGGAAAGTTTTTGCACTGGTTTGGTTAAAGCGGAGGTTTCTATCGGGTACGCCATAGTTGTTACGCCATAGGCATTTCGCGCTCTAATTTGGTTTACACTTGATATTTTAAGTTGGCCGAAATTGCCGCCGCTCAGCCGGCCAGGCCCGTACTGCGAGCTGAACGCTGTCATTAGACCAACAATGGCGGCCGTACAATAGGAATGACAATTTTCCATGTATTATTTGCCGTTGAATAAAGAGCGGCGACAATGCACTGATTGCTCACAAATTGTCAAATGATACTGGGTGTATGTTTTGTGCGAGGCGCGCCGGCGGGATGGTTTATTAAAAGATGGACCTGTACACTCACCTACAATAATATCTTGTAAGGCAGTGCGCAAAATATCTGACACAGTCTTTATTGTACAGTCAATAAAACATAATTTTTTTAATTCACGGTTGATTGTGCAACCCTGGATGGCGCAAGTCCCATTTAGACGGATCCAGAACTTGGTCTAACTCTAGGCCCTAACGTCAGTAACCGTTCCCCTTATTTTAGGAAAAAATATATTCATAATCATAATACATAGCAGAAAAATAAGTACACTAGCTACAGGTCATGTTTCAAACAAGTTTTCTTTTACATCGCTCGTGCTTTACTTTATTACACGCACCGTGTTCATTAAATTATTATTTGTGTTTAAATTTAAATTTCGTATCTAAATAAAACTTATATGACTTATACAAAAGTCAAACAAAATATCTTCAAAATTTATACCACAATCTGCTTTTTTGTCACTATTTACCAATTCAATTAATTCCCTTACAAGCCCCGTATCCAACACGCCAATAGCTAACGCTCCGTAGCGATCGAAACGCAACTGTCACTGTCGCACTAATATGGAAGAGTGATAGAGAGACACAAAGCGTTTCGTTGTCGAAGCGATATCGATTGTTACCTTTTTTTTTCTTTTTCTTTTTTTTTTTTTTTGACGGAGTGGGAATGCACTTTTACGAGCCACCTTGGCTTGACCGGCTGGTTACTATAAAATATAACCATAAAAAACCATAAAATTCGTAAAACTACGTGACTGTACACATATTCGCTAAACCCATTCAGTCGATGTATGAGCATTGTATTGCACGGATTAGAATCAAAGGAGCGGTCTCCTATCCCATAGACACAGTTTAACAGATCATATCTCAACCTTACTGCAACCACATAAGGAATACCCATGGTTAGGTACTTAATTCTGTTAGTACAGTCACGTCTAAAAATATGGATACGGACAAAGTGCCAAAAATATGTATACTACCTCAATGTATGGGCAATAATCATAATCATTTATTTCGTAAGTGCACACAAAACATTACATGTCAGAAACAGTTAAAGAAGGGAAATATACATTTTCTATCATTAAAATAAATAACAGTAAAGATACTTCATTTTAAATAAATTAGATAATAGGTACAATGTCAGTGTTTAATTAGCTATAACAATAATGAAAAATAATAACAGTTAGATTAAAACAATTAAAGATCACAAAATTCACGTGTGTCATAAAATAATAACCATTTCTTTAATTCTTTGTATAATGAATTTTCTATATTTTAGATAACACTAGGAATGGCATTGTAAATTTTCGAACCGATTACAGTTGGTTTTGGTAGAATTGGTGAGTCTGCATTTGGTCGTAACTAATTTCCCTCTTTGCCTGTCTCTCAAATATCGCATTGTCACAATAAGGACGTGCATACATATCTTTGGCACTTTGTCCGTATCGATATTTTTAGACGTGACTGTACTAACGTACTTATCTGCTTGTAAGTGGTCTATTCTATGGGCTTTAGTTTAGTCGAAAGGCGAGGCCTGACATAATAGACCCGTGGCCCAATGGCATAGATTTTATACGGTGGCAAACAAGCATAGGATTACGAGGGCCTAATAGTAGGTAAGCAGTTATCTAGTACATGCCCACACACACGTAGTCCCCATTTTCCTCCCCCTCCCTATCACCCTATTGTCTGGAAGCGATGACTCTTTAGCGAGACTGCCGATTGAGATACTTCTGCGTTTAAGATTGTGATTTGAATAAAATAATAATTATGTCCCACACCCATTATCAGGTGAACTTTTCCGTGTTTAATATTGTCTTCGATTACGGCGATAGTTACTCACGAAATAAAACTAATGACCACAAAGTCCAAGAACGCTGTAAAGGGTTCGAAACGTTGGGATGTATTATAAATTCAATATCCTACGCGATATTATCAGTTTTCATAGTTTTTTTTTTTCGTATTTTTGTTAAAATAACTAGGGGCCGTGCGCGTTGGAGGACCTGCAATCTTGCCATCTTGTGGCCTACATTAGAAGCTTCGAGCCAATAAACAGGGGGCTCGTGTGCAGTACCTACAGTTGAAGCACGCTCCCTATTATCCTTTATCCTTAACATCATTAACCATAATCAGATTAGTGGTACTTAGACCTGGTACACCTCACACAATCATACCCACCACACCACGACATTAGAAGACTGCTAAATGGTCTTTTTTTCACCGCCATCTTACGGCAAGCTCATGAACTATAAAAGTTCACCTCCAGTGCCCTCCCTAATTCGGGGGAGCCCTTAAATCGAGAGCGCTTGTCTTGCTTAGTGGCTTTATAAAGCCGCGCTTAATCACTAGATGGCGTTGTTATATAAAGTAATGTCGTAAATTAATAGATGGCGTTGTAAGCTTGGAATAAAATATAATGAAGAAAACCAAAGATAGATATAACTCCGTAATAGATGGATACAGTCTAAGGAAAAAACGTGCCTCGAAAATCAAGAAAATTTTATTCACGTTCAGAGGGCGCTACTAGCTTTGGCCTACTGTCGTATAGATGGCGTTGATGGTTTCGTTTGTTATTTAACAATTTTAACGCATATCAGTGAAAGAACATGGGTCAAAATCATAAAAATAATTAATGCAAATAAAAAAAATCATTTATCCATATTTAAATACATTTTATCGTATTTTTATAAATCTTCATTTTTAGTTTTAAAGTGTGTCGACAGATGGCAGTGAATTTACTGGGGTTACAAAATTTACTATGACAGTACCGCTCTAGTATAAGTTACTCTATGAGAAAACTAACCTTTTAACCGCCTGTATTAACTCTATAAAGATTATCGGGGTTAATGTAGAAGAGTATTATTATAAACTGTAATTTTTGGCAGTCAATAAGTCAGTAAGTACGTATGTTACAAAGGCTTTTCATAAAGCACAAAAGATTTAATAAGTGCTTGGTTCTGTTCTTGCCTTTTATTGTTTAGGTATATAAATCCATACTAATATTATAAATGCGAAAGTCTGTCTGTCCGTCTATCTGTCTGTCTGTGTGTTACCTCTTCACGCTTAAACCGCTGAACCGATTTAATTGAAATTTGGTATACAGATAGTTTGAGTCCCGGGGAAGGACATAGGATACTTTTTATCCCAGAACTAACCCCTCAAGGGGGTGAAAAGGGGGGTGGAAATTTGCATGGGGAATCAATAACCGCTGAACCGATTTAGATGAAACTTGGTATGGGGATAGTTTGAGCTAGTAAGGATATAGAATAACTTTTATCCCCGAAATCATCCCTTAAGGGTGTAAAAAATTGGGGCGGAAATGTATAGTGTGGGCCAATTTGGGGGTGAAAACAGGATGGATTAAGAAGCAGATTTGTATAAGAATTAAGGTACCCAGATTACTAATCCGACGCAGACGAAGTCGCGGGCAAAAGCTAGTATTATATATTTATTAGCAGTCGAGGTTGTTTAACTTCTTGAATTGGTATTTTTATACATCTTAGATTAAATTTACCATAACAATCTTAACATACCACTTAAGGTATTTGTACATTTATTTCAATAGTTAGACACCTTCACTAATAACTGGCCGGAAACAGCTCGACAACGGGAGTCATGGAAATCAAAGGGAGAGGCCTTTGCCCAGCAGCGGGACACTACAGGCTATTTAAAAAAAAAAACAATTTCAATAGTTATATTTTGTGAATTTTTGTTGCTGTCTGAGTTGCAACTAACTACGTATATTCAAATTTTTTTCAACTCAGCAGCTCGAACAAGCCTACTTTCGTCACTCCCTGGAGTGAAGAAAGTGCGATTTTCCTCACTCCAGGGAGTGACGAAAGTGCGACTTTCGTCACTTCAGGGAATGAAACAAAGTAGCTTTTTAATTTAGTGAAGGCCATGAACTTCCACTTAATACTTGGGGTCTATTACAAATTCGAAATACATTTTAACCTTGAATATGTTCTCACTACTGAGGTGAAATAGTTATTTGTGCAACAAGAGAGGAAAGTTGGTTTTTCTTGCGAGTGTTTCTTGCGAGATTCAAACTTAGAATCACTCGCTTCGCTCGTAATTCAATTATAGAACCTCTCTCTTTCTCGGGACTCAAAAACACGAGATGTAAAATAACTTTGCTCTCGTGTTGCACACTTAATTTTTGACCTCAGTATAGAGAACATATTGAAGGGTAAAATGTATTTCGAATTACACAGAAGAAATAAAAGTAATAAAGTGGCAGGTTATGGCCTTAGCTCAATTAAAAAGCTACTTTGTTTCACTCCCTGGAGTGAGGAAAGTCGCACTTTCTTCACTCCCTGGAGACGAAGTTACGAAAATAGGCTTGTTCGAGCTGAGGTGAAAATGGAATTATACCTTAATAGATAACCTACATATTAAGTTATGGATATATGTATTGAGAAATATAACTAAAGACGCGGGGTGGTAAAGCTAATAAAGCGAATTTTCATTATTTACGACTCAGCAGACGTTCAGCACAAAACTTTATAATAACAGCAACACATTATACAGTTTGGAGGGGTGTAACCGGCTTAATTCATTAGGAGCTCGACAGACGAGCTAAGTGTAAACTAGGCTTAAGCGCTTACAAGATGTGGCTGATGTAATCATACTGGAAGTGATTTGAGATTATTTAAACAATAAAAAAATTAATATTGTCTTCGGTTACCGCGATAGTTACTCATGAAATAAAACTATGAAAACGGATTATATCGGATTGTGGTGTCACCCGTTGACCACGAACGCTGTAAAGAGTTCGAAACGTCGGGATGTATTATAAATTCAATATACGCGATATAATCCGTTTTCATAGTTTTATTTCATGAATAAAAAAATTACTAAAAAGAATAGGCCGTCAACGTTTCCAGCATGATGATTCCTCGCATAGAAGCGAAACATTTGTCGAGTTTTGTACCTACTTTTGGTGTTGGTTTATAAATAAATATAATAAATAAATTAATTTTATAGGACATTCTTACACAGATTGACTAAGTCCCACGGTAAGCCCAAGGAGGCTTGTGTTATGGGTACTCAGACAAAGATATATAATTTATATAAATACTTAAATACATAGAAAACACCTATGACTTAGGAACAAATATCTGTGCTCATCACACAAAATAAATGCCCTTACCGGGATTCGGGGTTTGTTAATTTATTTGCGTAGGTATTTATTTTCGCAGTGGAAGGGTGGGAACATCAAATTTCATGCAAAAAATACGCAAGTATGACTCAGGAACAATCTGTGCTCATCACACAAAATAAATGCCCTTACCGGGATTCGGGGTTTGTTAATTTATTTGCGTAGGTATTTATTTTCGCAGTGGGTGGGAACATCAAATTTCATGCAAAAAATACGCAAGTAAGTATAACAGGTAAGTTAGTTATAGTATCTCACTGAATTAAATTACTTCATATATATTAATACAGCCTGGCAACTTGAACATGTCATGCTCGCTTAAAAGTCTTTGCTTACGATGGCGTCGTTGATCGGGTCGCCACTTTCCCGAATGAAGGTTGAGGGAGACGATGGCTGAGATACGCGTCATACTCGTGAACGGGTGCTGTTTGTGGAGACCGGTCTGTTTAAGTTTACACGGGCTTCATTTTACTTATGTAACTTTACTTTTGAGTGGCATTAACGTGAGGCACTTCATTCGGTTCTTGTCTGTTTGTCTGATTTAATATCTTCTCTTTTTATTAATTATATGACAATTCAAGTCTTGGAGACCCTTTACATCTCTGGATAATTTGATGATCTCTTTTATTATTATATACATTTTATCTCTGACACCTAGAGACTTTTACATCTCGAAACAATTTTAGTACTTCTTTTATTTGTATAGTTTTTATTAGTTTTTTTTTTCTTGTGTAAATTAACATTTATATTTATGTAATTGTTTTTTGTAATTTTGGGTTAATTTTATTGTTTGTAAAAATTGACATGTAAAAGTGCCCCTGTGGCCTATTTGCTGAATAAATGTTTGATGTTTGAGGGAACCGCCTTGAAAGGTATATCCAGCGCAGCTAGCTCGGTGTCCCGCGAGTTTCCCCGCGATCTAAATTACAGTGCAAGTTGGCGCTAATCGGGCGCAAGTTTTTCAATAAACCACCGCAACGCCACCGCTACGCCGCCGCGTCGCGTTATCGCGCCTGATTTACACAGGACGCGATACGTCGTCGGCGCCGTGACGTTGATTTACATTTACATCGGTTATTAATTTAAACTTATAGATTTATCTTTACATCTTTTACTAGCGCTCGCGACTTCCACCATTGCACCATTGGTGGGAATGGGAACATTTAGAACAATAAAAAGTTGACCAAATTGGCCCAGCTATGTTCCACAAATGGGGAAATTTGTAAGCACCTACAGTCAAGGGCATAAATATATAATTATACATTCCCAAAGTTTCAAAAATATGTGTACGCTCTTACACCTTAGACTGGCTTAGACAATAAAGTCGTGTTCACATATTTTTGAGCCATTTCTGGATCGATATTTTTGCCTTCGTCTGTAAAGGAAAATACAATGGTCTCAATGAATTAAGAACCTTCTACTTTCTATTGGATGAAGCCAATTAAATAAATCTTAAAGTAAGTTACCTAAATATTACAATTCTTAAAGATCGGCAACCCTAATAAACATATTCTTTCCGGCAAGCATGGATACGCTAAAAACAGATTAAATTACTTTCTTATAAAAATATTTTCAAGCAAGGATACGGATATGATTTGAGTCACAAAGAAGTAAATATCAAATCGCTTTTCTTTTTGAGAACATTGAGAAGTAGACTCATCCGCATATCAAATATGCGGATGACACAAGTAGGTAATAGGCTGCGATTCACTAGGAGGCGAATTCAAACGTATCATAATCATAATCATAATCATAATATTTATTAATAATATAAATTACATGTCACATTTTATACAGTGTATAAAGATTATATTTAAGTATGAATTTTCGCTACATAATGTAGGTTGTATTTAATCTCTTACATCTACCTAAGTTCCTAATTTAAAGAACTCTTTATGGTCGTAGAACGCTTGCTCGATTAACCATTTCTTTAATTTGTTTTTAAATATTGCACATTTGTTTGTACATTTTGATATCGATGCCCCTAGTGTTCATTCGATAGCGTGACTCGTTAAGTGTCATTTTGTATGGGAATTTGAGTTTCCACAACTTCCCGCTTGGCGCGCTGTTCAAAATCCTATACAAAAATAGACATAAGTACGCAAGTAAGCAAACGCGAACGCCGTCACCGCTATCGAATGAAGTTTACACGGGGTTCTGTCATTGTATTATCATTTATCAGTCGCGCATTTCGATTGTACTTGTCCCTACATGTATTGGAGCGAACGAGACGCACGGGCAAATTATACTAACATGACATCATTTTGATGTCAACATGTTTGAACTGGCCTCCAAGTTAGACGCCGCTTTCCAACGTCGCTAACTCGCTGATGAGGAAACTTTTATCTCCAAATTAACTCAAGGAGATACCATCGAACACTTCATCGTAGTCGGTGATTAGTTGGCTATACGCCATCTGCATCGGAGTTTATAATTAATATGGATGCCTAAAGTGATAATGATTTACACAACAAACTAATATTTCACTCGACTTAATAAATAAAACCGGCCAAGTGCGAGTCGGACTCGCGCACGAAGGGTTCCGTACCATTACGGAAAAAAAACAGCAAAAATATCACGTTTGTTGTATGGGAACCCCATTTAAATATTTATATTATTCTGTTTTTAGTATTTGTTGTTATAGCGGCAACAGAAATACATCGTCTGTGAAAATTTCAACTGTCTAGCTATCACGGTTCATGAGATACAGCCTGGTGACAGACAGACGGACAGACGGACAGCCACCAGGCTGTATCTTTATTAAATAGGGTCCCGTTTTTACCCTTTGGGTACGGAACCCTAAAAAACGCGTAAATACAGGGGACTCGAAGTTAATTAGCCGAAAGATCAGCGCTGACTTTCGGGTCAGCATTATGCTGAGGCGAGACCATTTTCGTGGTAAACTTTTAACTCCTACCTATTTTATAAAAATGCTTATAGTTTTAGTTATAGGTACTTTAATAATAATAATAAATGTATTTATTTCGAACATCAGTCCATTAATTAGGTATAGGTACTTTTGTATGTCGTTTTAGTTTTAAGTTTATCACGAATAAAACATTTGATTCTGATTCTGATCCTGAATTACAACTTTGTTGCTTCTGGCGTGGAGACTCTCCGTACGTAAAAATGAAGGCGCGGTAGATCGATTTCTTATACAAAATTAGAATTTCAGGTCTTTTTTCTACTGCCATAATAGCACAATCGAAGTAGGACAAAGCTCGGAGTGTCTACAACAGTCCTGAAATTTGATATATATTAATCGTATATTAATCGAAAGTCCCTTTTTTAAGTCCACAACATTTGATGTGTCCTCGAGGAACCACTGCCATCTTGAAAATGTCTATCATCCTGGAGAAATTCGCCCTTTACTCTGCATCTACGCACTATGAGAATATCGTCTGAGGCAACTTTAAAGCTTATTAAATTCTACACAAAAAAGACCGCTAGGTATACCTTTAGGGAAAAAATACATCTTCGTAAAGACTGTTCTAGTGATTTCGAGCTTTGTCCTTGTTGAATTGCGCTATATGGTTTGCCAGACTATAGACACAGAAACTACATAAATTTAAGTCACATAAACCTTCATTTTACATATTTCCACGGTCAGTTAGCATTGAACACACCGCATTGAAACATAAATATTCGTGAAATTCAAAAGCACTTCAATGGCGCTTCGTTTGCGACTTTCGCGAAGTAGTTAGAAAATGGGCGGGTTTGCTCGTTTATGTTTATAAGCCGTATGAATAGATTGAATGTTAAGTTATTTGTAATATTCAGCTGTAAAGAAATATACGAATGTAACGCAGCATCTTACAACGAACAACTCGCGAACGCGAAGCGTAGCGGCGCGGCGCAGCGCGGTGGGCCCACGGCATTCGCGTTCTCAACGAGATAATCCATACTAATATTATAAATGCGAAAGTCTGTCTGTCTGTCTGTCTGTGTGTTACCTCTTCACGCTTAAACCGCTGAACCGATTTAGTTGAAATTTGGTATACAGATAGTTTAAGTCCCGGGGAAGGACATAGGATACTTTTTATCCCAGAACTCACCCCTCAAGGGGGTGAAAAGGGGGGTGGAAATTTGTATGGGGAATCAATAACCGCTGAACCGATTTAGATGAAACTTGGTATGGGGATAGTTTGAGCTGTGGGAAATGATATAGAATAACTTTTATCTCCGAAATCATCCCTTAAGGGTGTAAAAAATGGGGTGGAAATGTATAGTGTGGACCAATTTGGGGGTGAAAAAGGATGGATTAAAAAGCAGATTTGTTTAAGAATTAAGGTACCCAAATTACTAATTCCACGCAGACGAAGTCGCGGGCAAAAGCTAGTAATAAATAAATAAATATTATAGGACATTCTTACACAGATTGACTAAGTCCCGCGGTAAGCCCAAGGAGGCTTGTGTTATGGGTACTCAGACAATATAAATACTTAAATACATAGAAAACACCCATGACTCAGGAACAAGTATCTGTGCTCATCACACAAATAAATGCCCTTACCGGGATTCGAACCCAGTACCATTGGCTTCACAGGCACTACCCACTAGGCCAGACCGGTTGTCCACGATCGTCCACGTAGGACACTTCTATAGGTATCAAAGGATTGATTCACCCCGCGCCGCATCGCTTCGCTTCGCGTTCGCGTGTTGTTCGCTTACGTAGTACGCTGCGTAAGCGACACTGGTAGTGCTAAAAAAGCAGCGGTATTTCATACTAATATAGATGTCATACTATACTAAAGAATAATTCTAATACTGTGACTAAAGACCCAGAGTGCCTCTCTGTCGCACTTGTAAATTCGTACGTAAGTGTGACAGTGAGGCAACAAGTCGAACGTGGTTCGCGGTAGGCGGTAGGCCCTCTGGACCTCCCGCGTCGTAGGTAGGGTCACTACCGACTAGGCTATGAGGCCGTAACGTAGATTGTGACGTTTTCTATCAAAATGTACCATTTTGTCGCTTACCATAAAGACGAAATTTCCTTGTACCTGTCACAGCGTCCTTATGGCAAGCGATTAATTAAAGGCCTACATCAAACACTAACACAATAGTTTTGCAAATAATTGTGTGAGCTCGAGGGAGAGGAGTGTTAGGGTCGGCAACGCGCATGTGACTCCTCTGGAGTTGCAGGCGTACATAGGCTACGGAGACTGCTTAACATCAGGCGGGCCGTATGCTTGTTTGCCACCGACGTAGTATTAAAAAAAAAAATTGCAAAGGTACTCACAATGAATAAACAACATTTTAAATAAGAAAAAAGTCCCATTGATTAAAACACTGAAATAAAATATTCCATCTAAAATCAAGCTCTCACAAAGACCCTTTGTACAGAAATATAATAACGCTGGAGGTGAATTAAGGGCCTTGTCGCGGAGAAAGCGTTTTTATACGACTTAAAGTAATTATTGTGTTTTTGTAAAAGAGTTTGTTAGCGGCCATTCAGGCGAGGACACGGACGCTCAGCGGGGCGCGGACTTGGCATTTTTTTACCAATAATAATATACACTACTTTAAGGATGACTCACGTTAGACCGGGACGTGTCAAGGCCGGAGCTTCCGGCGCTTCGTTTTCTATGGAAAGCATCACGTGATCACCTGTCATGTCATAGAAAAGTAAGCGCCAGACGCTCCGGCCCGGACACGGCACGGTCTAACGTGAGTCATCCTTTATACAATATTATACACTATATCTACACACACACACACACACACATACTATATTACTTTACTACATTACTACATTATTTTTAGGACAAGACTGAGTTAGAGGTTACTTTGGGAATTAATTGTATCGAGCGAAGTGTCATAATTCGTGTATCGGAAGCTATGATATTAAAGATAATATAGTCAAGAACTACATATATTTTTTCCACGTCTACGAATATCAACGCCTCTTAGAAAAACAGGATCATATAAGGAGATTTTTCGCCTTCTGGCTCAGGGAACCGCCTTAAAGCAACTGGCGGTAACTAATTTTAAGACATTTCGAGATATTTGAGAAAGCGTGAAAATTGATTTCGCGTCACCTTAGAGTAAGTTAATTTTAACTGCGAATAATTATTCATATAACAATGTGTCTTTATGTATTATATATAGGGTTGTTGTCTTTTTTTTTGTCGTTTATTTGAGATACCGCTATTACGTTAAATATTATTAGACTTTATTTCTTAGTTGTCGCTGTTTCTCTTAGCGTCGGTATATAAAGCCCCATTATTATATAATAATATATAGTCTTAGACTTATCATCATCTTCCTCGCGTTGCCCCGGCATTTTGCCACGGCTCATGGGAGCCTGGGGTCCGCTTGGCAACTAATCCCAAGAATTGGCGTAGGCACTAGTTTAATCTTAGACTACGTAAAAAATATACGTAATTTTATTGGAAATTTGAAAGAAACAAAAGATATGCCGCGCTGCGCGAAATTTGCGATGGAAGGTTTGGCGATTGCGTTGCTTTTAACATTTTAGCTCAGTAACTCAAAAAGTATAAAGTGAAGGTATATATCTGTTTAAAATTTGCTAGTCAAATCCCTCGGCTACATCGCTTGCTATTTTATACTAAATTAATACTGCTGTGGTATTCAGGGTAACGACATACAATTGAAATTGAATGAATAATAGACATGTTTTCGTGATTTTTTTCTATTTAGCCTGCTTTAACCTTGCTGCGGTTTTGCTTAGAGTTCGCCCTCGCGAATAAGTATAGTATAGTTTCTGAGTGTTTTTTTTCATGGCATTTTAGTAATAAAAACTTAAATTTTTCGTCAGCCTCCTCTTGAAACCGTGCCCAGAATGTAAACCTACGAAAGTATTTTTAGAAATTTTAGAACCGACCGAGCCCGGCCCTGCGTCACTCCGGAAAATTTCTTGTTTTCGCCGAGTTTTCTCAGCTTTTCTCAGCGTTTTCTTTTCCTTAATTAGCTGATTCACGCAGAGCCCGAATTATCTTGTTTATTGAACGCAGTTTAATATTTCTCTGTATGAATGGCGTAGGCGTACTTACCTATTTATGGGGGACTGATGGGGGCGATGAACTTTGACTTTGTGCTCAGTATTTTTTCTTGCATATTTTTATATTTTTATTCGTATATAAATATTAAACTCCTTATTTACATACAAGATATATACAGTGGTACTACGTAATCGAAATTAATAACTAGCTTTACTAGTTTAAATTTAAAATAGGCATAGTTGCGAAATGAAATGACGTACTAGGTTGGGTTAGGTTAGGTTGGATTATGTAGTTGGGAAATGAAATTCGGCCAAATGAAACTTTGGCGAAAAGTTGGTTGCCAAGTGAAATTCTGCAATAAAATTTTCGGCGAAAAGGCCGAGAACCCTTAGAGACATTTTGATTACTGTTGCTACAGAAAAAAGGAAGCACTCAGTAAGTATTTGCCATTTTCAAAACATAACCCCTCTTTTGAAGTTGACCGAATGCACTATAGGTCCTTATTACTTGTGTTAGTGACTTTATAAATGCCAGATAAAAGTACAAGAGTAGAGCCTTTTTCATTCTCAACGTAAACAAAATTTTACGAGAAAACAAACACGTATCTGCTATCTTTAACCTGGCCCAGAGGTTCTTCATAACCAGCATAAGCTTATGCGTTAACCCGTACCAAGTATGAGTAATCAGGGCTCAAGCTTGAGCTGGTTACCCGAAGTGGGTGGTTAGGCGACGGGGATAAGACAAGGCGTGACAGTAAAGAAAAAGGGAAGCGTCGCGGATGCGCGATAAGAGACATAATGGGGGTGATGATAACGAGGTTTTGTCGCGCTTTGTCGCGCTAAAGAAAGGGAGGTATTGGGATGTTTAATATTCACACAATCCAAGTAAATTTCCAGAACGAATGTTATTTGGTTTAGTAATATTGCAAAAGGCCGGTGCCGTGGGAAAGAGATAAGTGCCTTTTGTGGGATGCCACCTGCGTCAGTACGTTACGTTACGTACCGTGCGGTCGGCTGGAGCGGCCGCTGAGCAGGCGGCGTCCCTAAAGAGGGACAAGTACGCCGGGTTATCAAACTTCTTGTTCGTTCCCCTTGCCGTGGAGACGTCTGGGTGCTGGTGCGCGGAAGCAAAAAAAATTTCTCGGGGAGCTGGGGCGCCGCCTGCAGGAGAGGGGCCACGACCCCCGCTCCGGGTCGTTCCTGGCGCAGAGGTTGTCCATCGCGGTTCAGCGCGGAAACGCGGCTGGTGGGTTATTCGATTAGTTTTTAAAGATTAACTTAGTTTTAGTTTTATTAGTAGTACCTAAATTTCTTAGTTCTTGGGATGTTTAGTAATTGTGTGAATAAAGAAATACTTAAAATTCTTATTTTAGCCATTTTAGTATAAGGTGTTCAGTTATTGGAAGGTGGCTACGTGGTTAGTAATAGACGATTAACCCTACCTATATGCTTGATTTATTTATTAATTAAATCACATTTACAATCGGGATCGCGAATTTATTTTGTTACCTTTATTTACCGACGTTTCGCTTTCGACACAGGTTTCACTGGTCGCGGTCGCGGCTAACTGACGTCCCAGCAAAATGATTAATTTATTTTTAACATGCAGGTATAGGTTGCAAAACGCACAAATATAATATCTTATTTAATGATTTTTATGTGTCCTTATCTTTGTTTGCTTTATAATACTGTAAGCATTGTAGTATTCATAGCCCCGCCTTGTACACATAAGGATTTCTCAAGCACACAATATCCCTCAAGTATTTTATTTACAACAATTTGTAATCAAATTTCGCTCAGCATATTAAAATCTTAATAACGCACTTTACCAAAATCAAGTGTTCTCAATTCGCGGTTTTAATAAAACATTAATTGACACGTATTAGGGTCTCGAGCAAATTACAAAGAGCGTTCCTTCACCTTACGTAAGTACATTAGGCGGTGGGGGCGAGACAAATTTTTGTTTTTCGCCAAAGACAAGGAGCGAGATACAAGGATTTAACTAGAGTGAGCGAGACGACTGTATGCACACATTTGCCTTTGTCAACGAGCAAAAATAATAGAGAGAAGTCGTTTATCTCTTTTTATGGCGCGCGCTATCTCGCGCTATTATGGCGGACAATTTTGGCGCCAAAGAGAAAACTGCTTATTACTTCTTATTCTTGAGCAGTTTGGCAAATGTTCTTATTTTAAAATGGGAATTGAAAAGTGCTGGAACGTTTTGGAGGTTAATTTGCTTTTGTAAATGTCATTTGAATAATGGAGTCGATTGTTTTGTAGGTTATAAATGTTATAATTGTTAAGTAGTGGGTCTGTACTGGATTGTAGGCATGGTAAGAGCACAGATTCAGGGATGTTCATGTTGGAAAAAGTGTATAATTTGTTGCTAAGTGTATATATTTTTTTAATAATAAACTGACCGGCGATTGGCTCGTTACACCTTATGGAAAGTGAAGACAGGACCTAAGATGGAGCTCACCGGTATAGTACGAGTAATAGCCTATTCACTCTTAATTTAAAGAGACCGAGGTCATATTTCGGGAAATTGGATGGATGGATGGGAATTTGTAAACTTGTTTAGACAAACGGAGTGGCTTTAGAACTACATTTATTTAATGTAACTCACAGTATACACGGTGGCTAAAAATAAAACCGGCCAAGTGCGAGTCGGGCTCGCACACGAAGGGTTCCGTACCATTACGCAAAAAACGGCAAAAAAATCACGTTTGTTGTATGGGAGCCCCACTTAAATATTTATTTTATTCTGTTTTTAGTATTTGTTGTTATAGCGGCAACAGAAATACACCATCTGTAAAAATTTCAACTCTCTAGCTATCACGGTTCATGAGATACAGCCTGGTGACAGACAGAAGGACAGACGGACAGCGGAGTCTTAGTAATAGGGTCCCGTTTTTACCCTTTGGGTACGGAACCCTAAAAAATAAATGCATTCCCGTTGCCAGGGAGGTTTTGGGATTATACTGAGCAACTTTTACTATGGGACCAACCCCGAAATCGAAAGCGTAGCGAAGGATCTAAATTCCTATATTATATATTTTTTTGCTTTTCAATACAATTTGTTTTTGATCGAGCGAAAGCGAAGGTCTACGTTTTAGCTTAGACAAGGATTATTTCGTATTTCGTGTTCTCGTCTACAGGTCGCATTTTTCAACCGATTCTCTTGAAATTCGGTGAACAGGTTCAATAATTGTTTAGATTTTTTGTCAATTCATTTTTTTTAATGGCGGTGCGATGGGGGTTCGTGTGGTCTACTCACAGAGCCTATTCTAAAAATACAATTTTTTTTTTTTTTTTAATTTAAAAGGTTCCAAATTGCAATGTCTTGGTGTAAGGACAATTAAATAATGGGTATTCTAAACATTGTTCCAAAGTTTTTATTCACAACTAGCCTGGTCAGTAAAATGAGTTGGTCGTTGGACAAGTTTGTACAGTCGCCATCAGATATATCGGAGCGGCCGCGGTGCTCACAAATATCTGAACACGCCTTTATTGTCAAGGCGTTAGAGTGCGTGTTCAGATATTGTGAACTCCTCGGCCGCTCCGATATATCTGATGGCGACTGTACACATACTTCTTTTAATGTACAGAGGGTTGCGTTATCTTTATCTCAATTATCCGCATTTAATTTGGTGGACAATGATTACGGACTGCGCAGTTTTGATACTTTAGTAATATTTTACACCACACCAGCTCTCTGGATTGTTCAAAAACTGTTGAGAAAGTCGCATTTTATCTACTGAATTAACTTTTATATGATGAATTTGAATGAAAAATATATAACAACGATCATTTGGATTTGATTATGTTTGAATTGTTTGATGTATTACAGTTAGTATTTTCCTCGCATTGGTGTGGTGAAAAATTGTATGTTTCACTCGGTGGCACAATTTGTTTAACCCTGCCTTGAAACCTGTTCTCCATACAAATGTAGTTCCGCTCTTATTTTACAACGACTAGCTAGATTGCTCTGAAACTTTATACTCACGATAGGACTTATACCTTAGTATATCTATGTATGTAATTAGTTTATGTAGCTTCAGATACCATAGTTAAAAAAATACAGCGAATTTAAGTTTTTCATACAAAACTTGTTTTTGCTCTATTTTGTTTGTTTTATAAACTGGAGCTATATAGATTAATTTGAGACCTAGATATACCTCATGTCATTGTATGTGCAATGTTGCGTTACAATCCAAAACGTAGTTTTAAAATGAGACCGGAACTACGTTTGTATGGGAAGGTGCAATGCGGCCGAGCTTGCCGGGGACTCTTAAGATTCCATTTTTTGAGCCACTAATCTCTACAAACTTGACCTAATGCTCGACATGCTATTTAATGCCTCGCACTCGCTAAGCACTCAGACGTAACCTACCTTACATAATGAATAAGTTTATCCATACTAATTCGAACTACGCTACGCTACGCTACGCTACGCTACGCTTTTTGATGATAAAGGATGTCATTTTAATTTCATTCGCTTGTGCGTACCGCTCGCGATACAAGCGAGATACATGCACAAATTAAGTAATCATTTAGATATCACTTTGACATCACCCTTACGCGGCGTTACGCTTAAATTGGTCCTCGGAGCATAGCATAGCCCAGACATTAAATTCCTCACCATCAAGAATTGTTGTTCCATGTCCATTCTTCACCGTAAATTAGGGCGCAAATGGATTAAAGCGGTAAGTATTTATTTACCGCTCAGTAATCTCAGATCACGGCAAACAGAGGGGAAATTATACGCTTTGTGCCCAAGTTTTGTATAATTTGTACAAGTGGGTGGTGGCGCGGTGACAATTATTAAATTTCTTTCAGGGCTTTGCAGTAATTGTAAAGACGTGATTTTTAAATAAAAAAAGCCTGATTTATTCCACTAGTACCTACATTAACCACCTTTCATGGAATACATACTAAACTGAAATATCAACCACGTCTGTGCCCCTTCGTTTAATTTTTTTCAAATATTTAATTACCTATTGTACGAGTTACGCAGCGTACTACGTAGGCGAACAACACGTGAACGCGAAGCGAAGCGATGCGGCGCGGGGTGAATCGATCCTTTGATACCTATAGAAGTGTCCTTGTTCGCTTACGTAAGACGCAGTTTTAGGAGCATTTAAAATTTTGCATGGAATTTGTTTTTCATTCGTAACTCTTATAATAATCATACAATCGAAAAAGTCACGTAGGGACATAGCTATGGTCATCATACATCAAATTGTCTAAACATATTTTTTTTTTTGTGATTATTTTTGTGATAAATATTTGAATGCTGAAATTCCGGCCAGTCATGTAAAGAACTAAATTTGTACATATTTACACCTTATATGACTCGTGTTTTATCAAATAAACGATTATCTTATCTTATCTTATCTTACAAATATGATGACGTTAATATCCAGAGGAAAATGGTACGTTTGAGAATTCTCAGGTATTCGTAGTCCCCATTTTCCGCTTAAGCGTTCGTCCCCGTTCCTTTTAATACTTACTTACCTATTCTAAGATAGGCGACATACGGCGTGATTCAAAAAATTTGCTAAAGATGCGACATGGATTGGATATGTCCGTGTCAAAAGTGACTTTTCTTCAAACAAAAATTTATGCGATCCAAATCGTATCCTTACCAAATTTTAGACGTATTTTAAAGTTCGAATCAGTCCTATAGCATCTAACTCCATAACACTGCAAGCCCTTAGGCCATTTACCCCCACCGAATAGGGGGCAAGTCGATCGGCGGCAACCTCGGCTCCAGACAGTTTCCATTTTGTACAAATTAAATTGGGCCCAACGCTTCTAGCCAAACACCTGTATATTTTGTGTAATGTGTTCCTTAAATTTGATTTGGCAGAATGGGGATAGATTTACAGCAGATATGGGTGGAAAGATGTGGGTGGGGAAATTGGTTGACAATCGTTTTTGTACCCGGGTACGGAAAAAAGGATAGGTTTTATGATTTTAGCAGTCTACATATGTGGTATTCTAAGAGCTGACTTTACAACGATTATAATATTATTTTGCAGTACATATGGGGCTACTTTACCGCACTAGTGCGTAAATTAGCACATTACGCAACTATGACGAAAATTTAAAGGGCCATAATGTACTGTAAAACGTTGTACGATACATTTGCGAATAGGTAATTCGCAACTCGTGTCGATTTAAAACACTGCCTTCAGTCACTTCGGTCGTGTTTTTAATTTATCGCCACTCGTTTCGAATATCCTATTTTTCGCACTTGTATCGTAATGTACTATTGTTTTGTGTACAGTCGTACTTTGTACTTGTAGTTAAGCTGTTTTGAATTGAGTTATTTATAATTTTGAATATTTCTTCGCAATGAACTTGGATTTTATTTTCGTTTATCCAGATCGAAGATTCTAATATATTTTTTCATTACATATTTTTTGGCACGTGAAATTGTTTTTTTTTTTAGTGTTAATATTCACCAACCTACTTAATTAATGCTGTTTATTCAGTATATATCTAAGCATAAAACTAATTATGCATATTAATTAAAGAAAAAACAACACATATACCTACATATCATACATAGTATTTACAATCATTATTTAAATTAAATGTGAAACATCAATTTCCTAAAAACCCTCCCGTAGAATTACCAGATAACATCTCAATCAGAACTCAACTCAAGAAATCAAACATAACCACCCAATAACTACCTGGCAGCTATCATTACTCCCACTTTCAAACCTTAATTGTAAAGTCCATTAAATTCATGAGTATAAAATGTATGGAATAGGTTCCGAATCGAATAAATGGAATGAAAAAGTAGATTATCGGACAAATTGGAGCAAACGCCGCTAATGACACTCGGCCGTGTCAACAGGCGTGAAAGAAATTAAAGAATGGAGAGTCGCGGCTTGGTTTACCTACAGGTTATTTAAAGAAATTACGGCCGGTGTGATAAGAGATGCGCTCACTTGTGATTCTTTGCAATTATTGTGTTGTTTACGAACTGGATGTGTACCTAAGTATTGTATTGTATATTTGATTATGTAAGTACTGCGGAATGGAGTATCGAGACAAACCATTCTGGTTTAACGATACTTTTTACCAATTACCATGTAAAATTTGTGATTTATCTCTAGTAAATAATAAAAAATAAATAAATACAGAACCCTTATAAGGAAACGGGGCCACTTCTCCATACAAACTGAGTCCCCATTTTCCTCCGTGGATATTGTGGAGAATATCTTTTATGCAATTTAATATATAGTTGGTCAAACCAATTTGTCAGTCAGTAACAACCAGGAAAATTATACTCATCCCATTCTTTTGGGCGCTAGTACTAGTGTAAGACAAAGATAGTATGATTCTCTCTGTCTATGTTTGAAATGAGACAGTCCTTTGACAAACTTTATGTATATGAGAGGAAAATCGTTCGAACGTCGTAATCCGTTTACATAGAAAGGCGATTTCGGGGCTCTCGTCAACATTCGTCTTTAAATATATTTTTTTGTAAAAAAATATTTTGATAGGTAGCTTTTATCACCGACTAATATACTTTTTCTAATCTCCAGCGAAAGCCGAAAAGTTTACCTGACATTTATTAGCTTTTCTATACTTAGGTACCTAAACTGTCGCTACGTCTGGAAGCATGAGAAGATCCTCCCAAGAATACCGAACTACATACACTCCACACGCGTAAAAGTCAAAAAACCGACATTGGCAAATTCACCCTGTGCAAAATTGCGGGGAG
Source organism: Cydia strobilella (assembly GCF_947568885.1). Classification (NCBI taxonomy): domain Eukaryota; kingdom Metazoa; phylum Arthropoda; class Insecta; order Lepidoptera; family Tortricidae; genus Cydia; species Cydia strobilella. The sequence continues at coordinate 21,499,773 of NC_086044.1, forward strand.
TAAAAGCTAGATAAGAAAAAAAAAAAAAAAACTGTTTTGTCTACAATTTCACTTTTGATACAAGCTTTTATCGCAGACTACCGACCCTGAAGAGTCACGTTCAAAGACGATAACGTAGTAGAAAATCAGTGCATTTGCTTAATTTTATCCCTGAACTCTTTGGTCTCCATAATCTAATCAGCTCGATGGTATTATCACTATATGGTATTCAAGTAACTTTACTATACGACCTCGTTTGAGTTTAGATGGAGCTCCGCGAGCACGAGCACGTGGTGGAGTGGTGGAGTGCATCGCCTGGGCGCCGGCGGCCGCCGCGCCCGCCATCAACGAGGCGGCCGGCGCCGACAATATCACATTGTCACTGGATTCACATAAGACTCACATAAGCTCATTCGAATACCAAGTACCTAATAGTGGCCGAAAAAATTGCTGCAAATTTTATATACAACTTCTTACATACTACATTGCATTTTTATTAAAAAAGTTTGTCATCTCATTAGCAGACGGATTCGCTTATAAAAAAACATTAGGTACCTACAACTTAAATGATTCGTAGGTATCTGGTCCATCTTCTTTTCTTTCTTTGCTTTCTGCTGGTATACGAGTAGGATCATTGACCTATAGACAGATTAGTCCCTCGTCTTAATGTAGCTTATATAACACTGTTCAGAAATCGTAGAGACCACAAGGTTCTCACAACACGATACGGACCCCTGCACGCCCGAAGGCATATCGCACATAGGGAGTAAATTAGTTTGTTCAGGCAGCCTCCAGGGCAACCTGCTATATGTGACATCGTAGGGTATTAGAGTTGAATGAAATTGATAATTCCTGGCTGCAAGTCAATATTGCTCTTAGTTCACACACTGAAGTAAATTAGAGTAAGTATCACTACATAGTATAAAACAAACTCGCCTGCCGCTGTCTGTCCGTCTGTCCCATGTATGCTTAAATCTTTAAAACTACGCAACGTATTTTGATGCGTTTTTTTTTATAGATAGAGTGATTCAAGAGGAAGGTTTATATGTATAATTTGTAAAGGTTTTGTGTAAATTAGGTGAACTACCCGTGCGAAGCCGGGGCGGGTCGTTAGTTTAAATATAAATGAATATTTGGGGACAACCTTACACAGTTCAACCTATCCTCAAACTAAGCAAAGCTTGTATAAATAAGTACATAATGTACTTAAATACTTAGACTTAAGACATCCATAACTTACGCAGCGTAAGTACTACGTAGGCAAACAACACGCGAACGCGAAGCGAAGCGATGCGGCGCGGGGTGAATCAATCCTTTGATACCTATAGAAGTGTCCTATGTTCTAGTGTCCTATGGGCGATCCCGTTGTGAACGCGAACGCCGTGGGCCCGCCGCGCCGAGCCGCGCCGCTTCGCTTCGCGATCGCGAGTTGTTTGCTTACGTAAGACGCAGCGTTAGGCCAGGATTACACTTGTAAGTTTTACTTACGTAAGTAGGGACACAGCTATACTACAGAATGTCCCTACTTACGTAAGTAAAACTTACGAGTGTAATCCTGGCCTAAGGATAGGAACTTAGAAACCCTTATCTGGATACGAAACCATGACCTTAAAATTATGACATATAAATAACGCACTACGTGTGCTATCAAAATCGTTGCAGACTTATATTGGTCTAGCTCTATTTCTCTTTGGCTGAACGACAAAAAATACCTAGGTACACTAGTCATTTAAAAACAAGTGCTCCACATTTTAAATTAAACCAAGTGAAGAAATCTATTCAATTGAATGAAATGTAGAAGAAAGTCAGCACCACTTTATGCTCCGCGTAATGAGATCTTTATAGCACTGGCTGATTGCGTTTTTATACTTGATTCACCAAATGTATCTCAACTGTCTGTTCAGATTAATTGTATAATTTGAGCTCGAGTTCTGTCACAATTGCAGGGAAACGTAGATCAAACTTAACTGGTAGTAATTCTGAAGCAAAACTCTCGGTGAGGTTTGGGAATAGCTTTCAGGCCAATTCGAACGTGCGTCTGATATCAAACCGATATTTAGGTATAAATGATATTTGAATCATATCAGTTAGGTGTAATTTGCGGGTTAATTTCGCTCTGACTTGTCCGTACCTACATGTCCGTCTGAACGAGTCGCCCGAAACAACATAGTTTAAGCCATAAATAAAACTAATATTTTGGAAGTCAAGAATGCTACCAAGCTACAGCTGAACAAAGTGCATGTGGCGGAAATGCGGATGTTCAGGTGGGCCGCAGGAGTGGCCATGTTCCACCATGTTCAATAAAGTGCCTAATATCTACATCCACGGAAGTGACGGAAGCTGTGAGATCAGGCCAATACAAGACAAAGTCACAGAATCGCGTTTGCGTTATTACGGCCGAGTCATGACAAGACCAGATGAGCACATGACAAAAAGTTTGTTAAGCCTCATGTTGGGACCAAATCCTCGTGGCAGACCCCTTACTGCATGGATGTCATCAGATATTAAAAAGGATAAAATAACCCAGCGACAACCCAGAAACGATATCTCTGGAGAAAAAGGATTAAGAAAGCCGAACCCAATTAGAAATGGGGCAAGGCCGGAAGAAGAAGAGAAGTCAAGAATGCATTCCGAAAATGGGATGCTATCTATTGCAATGTATTTAGCGACAATTGATAGACAGAGAGATTACGATTTCTCTCTATATGACTTTAAATAACTACTAGGAGTATTTAAAATAAATTATTTCACACCATGCACGAAATAAAGCATGAGAAAATTATATAGAAAAAGTGTTTTTATGACATAGTTTCGAGTCGCTTGTTCTGTTTTACCTATAAATTCCATAGTGGCTCATCGTTTTAACAGTTTGAAAAACGAAACTGATTTGACTAGTCAGACAAATTGATCATTGGTAGTTTATTGTGTTGACAATGGCCGACAGCAGTTGACAGTATTCGATTATTCGTTACGTAAGCGATCACGACGATTATGAGCAATACATCTTTTGCTTATTTGAGGCAGACCCTATAACTTATTTCAACTAAGTTTGCAGAGATTAATACTGAAAATTTATTTAGGTTAACACTATTACTTAAGCTCCTAGTTCTAATCACAAATCTCGCAATCAAGTCCAAAATCGCATACAATTCATTGCATTAACCCGGGCGTGAATTAGGCACTGCACAAAATGCAATCAGTTCACCGTTTTCCTCATGCAAATCTCAATTTCCGGGCCAGTGTGCCCGCTATTTCTTACGCTAATAAAACCTGCACCGACCGACGTGTTTTCCTGATGAACGCCAAATGTCGTTATGACAGCGCTCGTCGCCATTTAACGCCTATTTGGTTCCAATTTCAAATCTGGCGCGCTCCCCTGCGGTTCCGAACGGCGAATGGGGCATAGATAAAGATGCCGTTTTGTTTTAAGTGTAAATGACTTTCGCCGTTCAGCCAGAAAGTTACTGTTATTTTTGCAAGTTTAGATTTGTCAAAAAATTAAGTTACTTATAGGTAATTAAAGTAACTTTTTGCCCGAGTATTTTAAAGTCATGTAACTACTTTAAATTTTTTACAAACGTGGGAACTGTCGGAATAATTTAACCTTTCGTCTGTGGCTCGTAAAAGATGTGCTATTTAAATAGTGACGTTGAAGTTCAAATTTTGAATTTAAAATTGCCGCAAAAACAGATGCACGATCCCACAGATAAAAGGTTATACTAACATTTTGTTTTAACATTTAAAGTACTCGCGATATTCGGCCAAAAAGCGACTTCAGCATTTTTCAGCGATGACGAAACATAATGAATTGAAAATAATTAATTAGCTAATAGACAAATATAGTTCATGTTTTAGTTCTAAAGAAAGGGACGACCTGTAGATTCATTTTTTTATTTTACTAATACAAATATTAGTCCAAATTACACTCACTAAAGTTCTACTTGAAAACTTTAGGTCGTAGTTTTTAATCAAATTTGGAATTTTAGGCTGATAGACTTGCAACTGTGAAATAGCGGAATGGGGCCAAGACTTCAATCTGTGGAATTTAAATAAAAATCCCGGTCTCATCAGCGTTTGGCGTATAAACCGCTCACGTAGGAGTTTTATCCAAATGAAATTTGGATAGACCGCTTTGTGAATGGACAAATAGGAATAAAAATGGTTAGGTTGTGGGCAAAAAGGAAAATGAAAGAAATCAATATGGCCGAAACAGAGGGGTGGCTGTGGCGCGGGCAAAGAGACGGTTCCACTGCCAAGAAAATTGTTTTTACGGTGCGGCGTTCTGTTTGTTGTGAGTACTGTTAACTTGCTTTTAAGTATTGTGGAAGTTGATTGTAATTTGCTGATAACAGAAGTGAAGTTTGGAAATTTGTCGAACTCTCCGCTAACTTCTTAGATCTTAGATTACAATATAAAAAGACATTACTATAGATAGAGTAATAGGCCAAAGTTGTTTATGTTAAATGTTAAAGTAAGAATACTTATGTTGGAAAAAAAAGAGTTAGGAGCTAAAAATTTAATAGGTATAATTTTCCTATTATTTTTCTAGCTATAGCAAGAGCCAAAGAAATTTTAAATGAGATAGCAATTGTAAAAACACTCCTTACATATTTTTAATCGATACTTTCAGTTCTTCGTATTTCTGGCCTGTATTTAATTAACTACAAATAAGTTAATATACAATAAATGTTGTCGCCTGCAGTAGGTTTTTCTAATATCTTGGCTTGCATGATGACTGATGAGACGGTATAGTACATGTCATAATAGTTTTCGCTTACCAAATTGAATTAACAAAACCTGCTAAAAAAAACAATCCAATTGACCTATTCAATTCTCTTCCATTCCATTCCATACAAACGCGTCGGAAAGCACAAACACCGCCACAATACGCGACACAATCCGCGCGGGTAAGCGGCCGTGAAGAAACATAAATAATATCGGTAAATAAGGGTAAAATATTGAAAACTGTCGCGGCTGGATACCCTTCCGGCCCGAGCGGATATATACTAGCGCGGGCGCTATACGCATTTAGACAATGTCAAAGCTAAGGTTTGGGATTCTGAGTTTTGTAGTGTGGAAATATACGAAGGAATTTATGCTAACTTCTAGCCTTGGACTTGACAGTTTCCAAATTGGGCGAAAATCGTATCTAGAAGCGTTTTCACAGCATCACCTGACCAAGCCCTCCAGTGGCGACTTCAAATACCGGCCTCCACCACTGGAAGGCTTGCTTACTTTTTCTTTAGTACGTGATATCTATTTCAGTTTATAATGTATATTATTCTCTTCGCATATTTCCACCCTCTTAATCCCCATCCATTGACTGCAAACCCTTTAAAGAAAACACAATCAAACATACAAAAAGGCATAACGTTTTGCATATTACCGATTCACCGATATTGTCCTCGCTTTGAGACGGCAAAGCCGTTCCGCGCGACGGCGCACAATCGCTGCGATTAACTGTCGCAACAAAAACGCACAAAGACCTCATGAGTGTGTGGAGCCCTAATCGGATCGCGAAGCACCGCCTACGCCTGTTGTATATCCGGATATACAACAGGCGGTGCTTCGCGATCCGCTGATCCGCGATGGCTTTCTGACCAGAGAGGTATATGCGCTAGATGAAGAACCAATATTTCAAATTAGGTTTCTACCATGCGAGTCGTCACCGAGACGAATCAGATCAAAGAAAACCCATTGGTATTTGAAATATTTCATTGATATGAGCGCACTTAATTTTAACTGTATTACCCACCTCTTACCCTGCTGTCTTTCAGTCTTTACTCTCTGCGCGCCAATTCCGTGCATTCGGAGGTCGAGGAAGTGGACAGTAGTTAGACCCATTCGCCGTCTGATCTGATTCGGTTCGGTCTAACCGCATTACGCTCCATTTTGGAAGAACGCCTATGCCAAAGAAGAAAAGTTCATCGAAAAGAGGAAGACATGCAAACTCATCATGCTCTCTCACATCCAGACTGGGTTTCGGAGGAATTGTTTGAAGTCTCTTTTTAGGTAATTCCATTTTTGATGTGGTCCTTAAATTAAACGCGATTTACTTTTATCTGTTTTCAAAAAGAAAAAACGGAACCCTTATAGGATCACTCGTGCGTCTGTCTGTCTGTCTGTCCGTCTGTCTGTCTGTCCGTCTGTCACAGCCTATTTTCTCCGAAACTACTGGACCAATTAAGTTGAAATTTGGTACACATAAGTAAGTTTGTGACCCAAAGATGGACATGTAACGTAAACATATTAATTTTGAACAAGGGGGCCACTTTTGGGGGTTAAATGAGAAAATAAAAAAATAAATTTTGTCAAACTATATCGTGTTACATATCAAATAAAAGAGCTCTTTGTGAGAATCTCAAGTTTAGAAGTTTCAAGAAAATAGGTATAAAATGTCCATTACCCCCCCCCCCCCCCCCCCCTTATCTCCGAAACTACTGGGTCAAAAATTTAGAAAAAAATACACAAAATAGATCTTTACCTATAGATCACCGGAAAACCTATTAGAAATGTGCAGTCAAGCGTGAGTCGGACTTAATTACTTAGTTTTTGATCCGACCCCTACGGGTTTTTTAAAGACATTTCACATAAAAGATACATTGTTTAAATTGTGTAATGTACGGAACCCTTGGAACGCGAGTCCGACTCGCACTTCGCCGGTTTTTTATTTTAATAATTTAAACATATACCAAACGAAAGCGCTTAACAATCTTGTTGTTGTAAGATTTGGCCACACCCATTTTTAGGGTTCCGTACCCAAAGGGTAAAAACGGGACCCTATTACTAAGACTCCGCTGTCTGTCTGTCCGTCTGTCACCAAGCTGTATCTCATGAACCGTGATAGCTAGACAGTTGAAATTTTCACAGATGATGTATTTCTGTTGCCGCTATAACAACAAATACTAAAAACAGAATAAAATAAATATTTAAAGAAGCTCCCATACAAAAAACGTGATTTTTTTGCCGTTTTTTGCGTAATGGTACGGAACCCTTCGTGCGCGAGTCCGACTCGCACTTGGCCGGTTTTTTTCTCAATTTTGGTTTGATACATAAAACAACACTTAGATAGTGTCCAAGCCGCTTCTAGCAAGCCATCTTCACGTCTTGACCGCCCGCCCGCCCGGGCCCGCGCGGGAATAAAAAGGTATTAGGGCTCGGTTAGGGACGTTTTGTATGGAGCTTAGCCAAGAGCCATACCTATGCTCGCAACTTGTATTTTGAGCATGTTCCAGTGGCGGCCACTTTTGGAACGATGCACAATGGGTTGTATTGTCTGTCCGTTTATAAATGTGGAAAAAAACTTGGAATCGTACTGCTACTTGAAAGTGTGTGTGTGTGTGTGTAACACAATTCTTACACTAAAAAAGACAAGGGAGTTAATTAAAAAAGATTTAATTATTTTCGTTCAATGTATTTTCAAAATACACTCTACCTCTTTTTTATATACTTACACATACCTACTCCTACGCCCTTTTGGTGTCACTAACACGTAGACACAGTCTCTTGATTGCTTTACAAGGAAAGACATCATTATTAATTAACGGGCGTCTAATTAAAGAAATCAATCGCGGGGATGGCTGTATTTTTTGAGAAATGACCATCCAGGAAATGTGAAGATTTTTAGGGTGATGAGGCTATTCTCAGGATATTACATATATGTCAACCCTGTGTGCGCTTAACATGAGCATACCCACAACAGGACTAAACATTCCATTGGGAGGCGTATCAGATCAGCTATTTGAAAGTAGACTTTAATATCAAAGCCATAAGAGCGTTACATAAACAACACACTGTCTAAGCTAATTGTCAACGGCAAAAACAAGACAATGCTAAATCAATTACTGGCCCACAATTTGTAATGAAAGAGCCTTTATCGAGTTACCGCCGCCATTACGCGAAGAATCGGCACAAACGAACCATTGTCGCCGACACTAGCCGCCATTGTCTGCCGTTATCGCGCGGCGTCGGTTTTTGCCGGTCTTCCGATGACGATGGTAGACGCAGACTGGCAGGTTGGTTTATCTGGTACTCATAATAATAATAAAATAGTATTTTATGCAATCCTGATGATATAATAGAGAGCTTTTCAGTCGAGTACCGTGTTAAGGCCACGAAGCTTGCACTATTGTATACAATACTTTTTTTTACTATAAAACCTAAATAATTAAAGAAAATTAGATAAGTATCTTAGTACTACAAAATACATCAAATGCTAAATCAATTACTGGCTCACAAATTGTAATGAAAGAGCCTTTATCGAGTTACCGCCGCCATTACGCGAAGAATCGACACAAACGAACCATTGTCGCCGACACTAGCCGCCATTGTCTGCCGTTATCGCGCGGCGTCGGTTTTTGCCGGTCTTCCAATGACGATGGTAGACGTAGACTGGCAGGTTGGTTTATAGAGACTCATAATAATAATAAAATAGTATTTTATACAATCCTGATGATATAATAGAGAGCTTTTCAGTCGAATACCGTGTTTAGGCCACGAAGCTTGCACTATTGTATACAATACTTTTTCTACTATAAAACCTAAATAATTAAAGAAAATTAAGTAAGTATCTCAGTACTACAAAATACAGCAAATGCTAAATCAATTACTGGCCCACAATTTGTATTGAAAGAGCCTTTATCGAGTTACCGCCGCCATTACGCGTAGAATCGGCACAAACGAACCATTGTCGCCGACACTAGCCGCCATTGTCTGCCGTTATCGCGCGGCGTCGGTTTTTGCCGGTCTTCCGATGACGATGGTAGACGCAGACTGGCAGGTTGGTTTATAGAGATTCATAAAAAAAAGTATTTAATACAATCGTGATGATCGTTATTGTATCGTGGAAAATGTTTATTTTGTAATTATTGATTATTCACATAAAAAAAATATATATAAAGAAAATAAAAATAATAAGATATACCTATATAGTGGTACTACGTAAACGAAATTAATAACTAGCTTAAATCTAAAATAGGCTCTTGAGGCATTGTACCAAGGATGCTGGCGGCATTTCCTCGCTGTATCGCAATGCTGATACGTTTTGCGAGGATGCAGCCAGCTCTTCGGTCACTTCGCTCACGGTGTCTTTTCTACTGACCACGGCGCCACGTGATTGGTTAAATTCATTATAGTTGACTAATCCGTTTCGAAATGAATATTATAGTTGAGTTGGAAGCCCATACATGAAAAGTACCCAATTACAGTTTGGTGTACGAAATCTTAATTCAACCATTACAGTTGACGAGTAGAAAAATACTTTTTATTAAAGGGTTAAACGAGCGCTACAGCAACAATTGTTATAGCAACTTCAATTTGGGTACTATTTAAAAGATCAGCAAAAAATACTCACCTAACCTAAAACTAATTACACACTTACTTACTTTATTTACTTACTTACTTACTTACACAGCAAAACATTCTACTGTACAATTTGTGCAATTAGACCTGTACCAATAACTTCTGAGGTTATAAGAATATTAATGTTGCTTATTTTTTATATATAGTTTCCAGACCATATACTAAACCTAAAAATAATATTTTGTGTCATCCTAGATATTTGCTGAGGTAGAAATTTAGGTATTTCTTTTTTCAATCACCATTCTGTAAAAAAAATATTCGAGACGAAATTCTTTGTTTCCCTGTAAAGGCAAAGTGGCTTCCGACGTACACACGCATTTTGTGTCATTTTCATCCACGGGTATAATGGCATTTAATAAATACCTAATATTGATCCTAAAACGCCTAAAAAAATATTAGAGTCGGTAAGTGAAGTGTTGTACTTTACAGAACATTGTTATATGTTATTCAAACAAATCTGTGTCAAATTCATCCACCGCTTTTATTTAAAAAAAAATTTTTCTAATTAACACCCTGTATCTGCCACAAAAAAAATTCATATTATTAAGTTTACGTCTACAATATTATAATACCACATTGAGACATCATTCATAATTTGGGTCATTTTGATCCACGGTTTTTTTACTATCTGGCAAAATAAAACTCAATTGAGCAAGAAGGGCGTGCGCGGGGAAGGGTACCTACGCGGGTGGGGTGCTTATTATACTTGCCGCAATATCAGCTGGCGACTGAGATCTTAATACTATCTCCTTTACCCTTGTTAAGACCAACCAAGAGATGGCATTATGAGCTGTCTCGCCACTTAGTTTTGCGATACAGTGTATTTATTTCATTCGGAGGCATAATTACATTGTCTTATCAATGTTACCGTAGTAGGTATATAAATATATTTAAAAATAAACTGTAGGCTGCACTCCTCATACTGACCAACATTTGTGACGTTCCTAATCAAAAGGTACCACTTTCTCTGACAGGTTATTTGTATAAAGATATAATCAAATTTCGTCTTTATGGTAAACGACAAAGTGGTACCTACCTTTTGATTGAGAATGTCACAACAGCGACTTAAAAATTACTTTTGTTTCGATTTTTAGTAGACTTTTTAAGTTTATTTTAAGACGCAATTTATTGTGATTTTTGTTATGTTTAAGCGTGGCAAGCAACATTAATTACATTGATGATGATGTTCATTAAATACAATATTTTTTCATACTATACTGAACTGTCACCCTATACATGAGAATGAACAGCGCCCTCTTGACAATGATCATATATTACTGGTCAGGCTTTAATATGTGTCATAATTTAGTAAAGTCCCCTTTGTGTATTCTAAGTTTCCGAGTTACAGCAGTTTAGTGAAAGCGTTTTTTTTTAAATATAAATTAAGGGTTGAATAAAGAGGAAAGAAAATTTGATTATTTTTGCGCTACGACGCACTGTTTAGGAGATACAGCCCTATAAAGTTTTTATTGTTTTTTTCTTTTTTTCTTTTTTACATTGTGTTTTTTGTATATTACTTTGGGGTTTCATAAAGGGGAACGAAAATTTATTTATTTTTGCTCTACGACGCATGGTTTAGGAGATCAAGCCCTATAAAAAAAAACTTTTTTTTTGCGTTTTTTTTTTGTATAAATTAATGGTTACATAAAGGGGACCGAAAAGTTGATTATTTTTGCGCTACGACGCACGGTTTAGGAGATACAGCCCTATATAGATTTTTTTCTTTTTCTTTTTTACGTTTCTAAATATTAATTAAGGGCTTCTTAAGGGGAACAAAAATTTGATTATTTTTCGCTACCATGCACGGTTTAGGAGATACATCCCTAAAGTTTTTTTCTTTTTTTTTCTTTTTTTTGTCATTGCGTTTTTTGTTATTACTTTGGGGTTTCATAAAAGGGAACGAAAATTTTATTATTTTTGCGCTACGACGCACGGTTTAAGAGATACAGCCCTAAAATGATTTTTTTCTCTTTTTCTTTTTTGCGTTTTTAAATCTTAATTAGGGGCTTCTTAAAGGGGAACGGATATTGATTATTTTTGCGCTACGATGCACGGTTTAGGAGATACAGCCCTATAAAGTTTTTTTGTTATTATTTTTTTCTTTCTTTTTCTTGTGTTTTTGTATATTATTTTGGGGCTTCATAATGGGGAACGAAAATTTTATTATTTTTGCGCTACGACGCATGGTTTAGGAGATACAGCCCTATAAAGATTTTTTTTTTAAATTTTGCGTTTTTTTTAATATAAATTATGGGTTGCATAAAGGGGAACGAAAATTTTATTGTTTTTGCGGTACCACGCACGGTTTAGGAGATACAGCTCTATAAAGTTTTTTTTCCTGGTTTTTTTTTTGTTTTTTTTAAGTATTAATTACGGGTTTCTTAAAGGGGTTTTTTTAATTATTTTTGCGCTAGGACGCATGGTTTAAGAGATACAGCCCTATAATGATTTTTTTTTTAAATTTTGCGTTTTTTTTTTTAAATATAAATTATGGGTTGCATAAAGGGGAACGAAAATTTTATTATTTTTGCGCTACGACGCATGGTTTAGGAGATACAGCCCTATAAAGATTTTTTTATTGTTTTTTTTTCTTTTTTTTTCTTTTTTACATTGTGTTTTTTGTATATTACTTTGGGGTTTCATAAAGGGGAACGAAAATTTTATTAGTTTTGCGCTACGACACATGGTTTAGGAGATACAGCCCTATAAAGATTTTTTTTTTTAATTTTGCGTTTTTTTAAATATAAATTATGGGTTGCATAAAGGGGAACGAAAATTTTATTGTTTTTGCGGTACCACGCACGGTTTAGGAGATCTATCTCTATAAAGTTTTTTTTCCTGTTTTTTTTTGTTTTTTTTTTTAAGTATTAATTACGGGTTTCTTAAAGGGTTTTTTTTAAATTATTTTTGCGCTACGACGCATGGTCTAAGAGATACAGCCCTATAATGATTTTTTTTTTAAATTTTGCGGTTTTTTTTAGATATAAATTATGGGTTGCATAAAGGGGAACGAAAATTTTATTATTTTTGCGCCACCACGCACGGTTTAGGAGATATTATATCTATATATAGCTATAATAGCTCTATAAAGTTTTTTTTCCTGGTTTTTTTTTAAGTTTTAATTAAGGGTTTCTTAAAGGGGAACGAAGATTTGATTATTTTTGTGCTACGATGCACGGTTTAGGAGATGCAGCCCTATAAAGATTTTTTTTGTTGTTTTTTTTTTCATTGTGTTTTTTGTATATTATTTTGGGGTTCCGTAAAGGGGAACGAAAATTTTGTTATTTTTGCGCTACCACGCACGGTTTAGGAGATATAGCTCTATAAAGATTTTTTCCTGTTTTTTTTTTGTTTTTTTTTTAAGTATTAATTAAGGGATCCTTAAAGGGGAACGAAAAATTGATTATTTTTGCGCTACGATGCACGATTTAGGATATGCAGCCCTATAAAGATTTTTTTTTTGTTTTTTTTTTTCATTGTGTTTTTTGTATATTAGTTTGGGGTTCCACAAAGGGGAACGAAATTTTGATTATTTTTGCGCTACGACGGTTTAGGAGATACAGCCCTATAAAGTTTTTTTTGTTTTTTTTTTTTCATTGTGTTTTTTGTATATTACTTTGGGGTTCCGTAAAGGGGAACGAAAATTTTATTATTTTTGCGCTACGACGCATGGTTTAGGAGATACAGTCCTATATATTTTTTTACAATGCATGTGCTCGAAAAGTGCGTTTCCTACGGAGCCATATCGTGCGGAAAGTACTGCTTTTCCGCACTAGTGCTTTTTGTTTTCAATTTTTTTTACAGTACATATGGTGCTACTTTCTCGCACTAGTGCGGAAAAGAGCACTTACCGTGCATATGTCGAAAGTTTAAAGGGCCATATGTACTGTAAAACGTACGATACACGTGCGAATAGGTAATTCGCAACTCGTGTCGATTTAAAACACTCCTTTTAATAATTAAACTTATTTGCCATGACATGTTTTTTTATTTACTCGCACAATGCATAGTAAAACATTGTATGATACACGTGCGTAAAGATGATTTCCGCACTTGTTGCATAAATAGCAATTTTTTTTATCAAAGAATGAAAGAAAGTCACGGTATTAATAACCAAATTTTACTTTACCTTTGTACCTTTGTACCTTGGTACCTTTTCCCTATCACTGTCACAAATGTATGTGGCGTTTACGTAAACGCGATATTTTTAAGATTTCCCTGCGCAATGTTGCCAGCTCGCTCGCAAATCAAACATGTACTTACAGTTCTTTTGCATAATGGTGACATTGTACAATATCTATGAGTTTTAAATAGGTAAAAGATAATTCGACGCATTCTTTGCTTGCTTGTTGCTTGTTGTTGTGTTGTTTGCGTAACTTCTTTGAATAAGTTGCGTTAATTTGGCGCACAGGCGAAGTAAACATGCGTTGCGTACGGCAAGGTCACGCCGCGGCCCCACCCTGCACGGCCTCCGTTGCCCATTCAGACCGCCCGCTAGCTTCGTTTGAACGCAAATAATATTTTTGTAATATTTGTTTATGCAGTGGATGCAAGTGACACAAATTCATACATCTTATTTATCCCGCATTTCAAATTAATAAGATGTAAACTCTAATATCTTTAATATTCTTTTGTAACGGTGACAGCCTGTTACAACAAAATCATCAAATATCTTATGAAGCTATGCCTTAATAAGACACAAAATCATTTAATGGACCTATTTAAACGATTAAATTCGACCTAAGTATTTTTTTTTAACTCTAATTTTTTTTTGTGTCATTTAGAATATTATGACATAGTATCAGATTGCAGTGGACGTAATTGACACAAACTATGTTTTCACACTAAAAACACTATCCTAAATGCAACACAGTTACATGTTTTCTCTCGAATATTTTTTTCTCCAAGATAATTCAAAATACAAAATAATTACCACAAAATAACAAATTACTAGAAAAGCAAATTATATATATGACACAAAACAAAATGTAAGATTTACATCTTAACAAAGTATTCATTAGCGAAAACAGAATTGACTTTAATATTTTTATAACCTAGGGGTCAAAATATAGCCAGCGGTACAGGTCTAAATACAGAATTCGGCGACACCCATTGACCACGAACGCTGTAAAGGGTTCGAAACGTCGGGATGTGTTATAAATTCCATATACGCGATATAATCCGTTTTAATAGTTTTTTTTTTTTCATTCTCCAAGGACAATTTTTTGAGGGACGATTAAAATATTTCCTTCAGTTTTCGACACAGTTATTATTATTTAGGGTTTTTGAGCACACGTTAAGCAACAAAGTCGTTATTTTGTATCTTTGTACTATCACAATGAAAAATATATCTTTTATGTGGGTATATTGTAAATTCACCGATATCTTTGTAAATTGTCACGGATAAAGGGGCCCACAGACTATCAGTCCGCCGGACGATATCGGCCTGTCAGTTGTTCGGAACTGTCAAATTTTTGTTCTAACTGACAGGCCGATATCGTCCGGCGGACTGATAGTCAGTGGGCCCCTTAAAACAAAAAAACATCGTTGGACCACTACCAACATAAAAATGGAAAAGCCCTTTACAATAAAACTAACATCTCCAGCACATTCGTGTCAAGGGCTCTTATTAAGAGACACGTACCTGCCTCACAGATGCCACTACAACGTAGGTACAAACACCAGCGAGTATTAAATTACAACAGTAAATATTTATTCCTCTCGTCATTGAATGTCGACCTCGCGCCCTTACAAAACCTTATCGCGATATTTGTTCAGTTTTTATTTTCACGATACACCTAGACAAATACCCGACTATACACAAAAGGATAGAGATACTTTAAGTGAAAGGGGTAGGGTTGAAAATGGAATGTCTTTTCTTTTGTTAAGGGTAAGTTTAATGTGGTTTTTCATGGCCGTAGTCAGAGCGGAAATAAGCTTCTTTGTGACACTATCGCGCCGGATCGTCAACCGTTTCCTTTCTAAAGATTATTGTACTAGCAAATAAAAGTTATCTGTGGTAGTCTGGTGTTTGGTCTTTTGTGTTGTTTAATGAATATTGGGTGCGCCTATCGGGCAAACAAGAGGTTTGTTCGAGGTGTCGATGGGGTCTTTGAACAGTTACTAGATAAACGAGTTGATTCTGAAATGACAATATTTATTTTGTTCCAGATACCATACCGGTGTAAGAATAAAAAGAAAAATTTGATAAAATAAAATCTTCATCATCACGCTTGTTTATAAAGTTTTTATTGTATATGCAATGGATGGGGCACTTATAGTAAGTATAAATAGTATAATAGATTTATTTTCTTATGGAGCTATCGACAAATACTTAATAGTTTGATATAAGTACATATAATTTGTTCCTTCGGTGTGATAGATTATTTTTTACAAAGAAAAATGAATGTATGAATTTATTTACTAAAACGTAAGAATATTATAATAAAGTTGATATGTTTGAACGATTGTATGTTCTCAAACATATTACCTATATATAAACATGTTTTAAAACGACATTTCACCGTACATTGCTGGTCCAACAAGTAATTGACTCTATTTACCTACCGTATTTAATTACCCACCTGGAAATGTACTGTAAACCTGACAACTTAATGTACATTAAGTTGTCAGGTTTGTAAAGTAGGCGCCTCATAGCTCATAATAATTACGTAGTAACTATTTATTAATCTGTGATAATAAGGCGGGATTCCGCCAGTGTGCGGCACTGTGCGCACAAGCTTTTTGTACTAAATATGCTTGTGCCCACAGAACTATATCATTCTGTGCTTGTGCCGCACAGTGGTGGTATCCCGCCTTTACACAGGTAACTAATCTACAACACTATAGGCATATTCAATAACGATTTTCTCAACAAAGGCGTTTCCGAGCGCGGGGTGTCATCGCGCGCGGCGCCTCCATAATGGCAATTTTTCGTACACATCGACTGAATGCAATTAATGATGTCCATTGTAAATGTAAAGGATAGAACAACAAATAGTGACACGGGACGTAAATAAGGAAGAAACCTGAGACCTAACACACCAGTAAATTTAGTCAAATCAAGCTACTTAACTTTGCATCCATTTCGATTTTCAAAACGCCATAACATTAGAAAAAACAGACATTAATGTTGACACCGGTTACATTGTCATTGCAAAGTCTGTACAAAGTTATCTTAGTCCGACTCTAACCTCTACAACATAGACAATAACCATTTTTCCAACAAAGGCGTTTCCGAGCGCGGGGTGTCATCGCGCGCGGGGCCGCCATAATGGCAATTTTTCGTACACATCGGCTGAATGCGATGAATGCCGGTGCCTCGTAATCGGGCCGCGACGTGCAAATTTGCCGCCTTTGTGCCTCGGCGGGGACGTGACGCGCATGCTGGAGTTCGGACGGGTGATTGTGCGCGGAGTTTGGACCTAAAGGGACCTATTTCGTGTCAGAGATCTAAACTCTTTTATGAAAGAAGAAAAGCTCTCGCTGAAAGCGTTGTTAAGCCCTCAAATAGCCTGCCTAAAGTCATCACATACTAAAGAAAAAGTAAGCAAGCTTTCCAGTAGTGGTGGCTGGTATTTGAAGTCGCCACTGGAGGGCTTGGTCAGGTGACGATGTGAAAACGCTTCTATATACGGGCGATTTTCGCCTAATTTGGAAACTATCAAGTCCAAAGCTAGAAGTTATCTATCTAAATTTTGGTATTTTATAACAATTATAACATACGTACTAAAAAGAAAAAAGGGTGTATTTTTGTGGATTTTTCTTTACAAATAAAGAATCTTGATTATATTTTGCGACCATAAAAGTAGACAAAGATACCACAAAATACGGTGTCTATTCTTGGGAATTAACGCGCCATTATATGCATGATGATGATTACATTTTTAAGATGCTCAAAAATATGTCATTTTATATTACGGAACATACATAAATCGTTTGTGCATGATATTCAAGCAAATTTATAACGCAATATATATTCTGTCCGGATTCCGTCATTTCTGAGCCCAATTTGCCTATGGAAAATTATTTCTTAATTGCCTATACAAAATAAATATTTCAAAGCTTCCATAAACAAAAAACCGAAGTAGCGTCAATCAAATGTACCTGCTAAAACATCTCCGGGATTAAATCTATCTTAAGCAAGCATATGTGCCATTTTCAACCAAAAGGGTTCTTATTGTCGGTTGTCAATAAGGCGCTATTTCCATATAGCTTCAATTCGAAATCAACCTTATCGACAAGCGACAATGTGGTACATTTTGGTTGAAAACGTCACATATGTCATGAAGCAAAATCGCCAAAAATGAGGCAGAACAAACTTTAACATTCAAAGGCAATTCAAAAAAACTTAGCGATTCTGACACGTAATCAGAGCCCTCTTTCAATCATAGTGATTCCTGAAGTTGTATTATTTGTTTGACGCCCCGAGCGGCGACGGCCTCGGAATCCGAATGAAAGGGTTTCAAGTTCGAACCCGGCTACAGTTTATACACGTTTTAATATTCCAATGAAACTTACGGCGAGAGGAACTCTTTTGAGTTTTTTAGGGTTCCGTACCCAAAGGGTAAAAACGGGACCCTATTACTAAGACTCCGCTGTCCGTCTGCCCGTCTGTCCGTCTGTCCGCCTGTCCGTCTGTCACCAGGCTGTATCTCATGAACCGTGATAGCTAGACAGTTGAAATTTTCACAGATGATGTATTTCTTTTGCCGCTATAACAACAAATACTAAAAAGTACGAAACCCTCGGTGGGCGAGTCCGACTCGCACATGTCCGTTTTTTACTACTTTGTGGTTTGAGGCACACTGAAAGGTTAGGACAGACGTCGCCACTGCAACCGGACTTTGTTTACGTTTTGTTGTCAAGTATCAAGAACCATTTTTTTACTTATACATGCGATTTATCAAGAAAAATGTATTCATCTATGACTGAGCTTCGAAGATAGCAACATTTGGTGGAAAAAAGCTGATTTGATACAAAGCAAATACAAAGGTAAATAAGGTTATCACTTTAATACATTACGAAACAATTGCGAAAAGTAGGAAATTCAAATTACCTTTTCGCACTTGTATTTTACAACGTTTTACAGTAGGCCCTTTAAATTTTCCACATACGCATAGTTTCCGCACTAGGACGCTAAATGAGCACCATATGTACTGTAATAGTACATTTCGATGCTAGTGCGGAAAGTATGTCATTACTTCACGAGTACCGAGATATCTTACCACGAGCTAAGGCGAGTGCCAAGACTCGGGACGAGTGAAGAATGACCGCACGTGTATCGAACGACGTTTTTTAATACAGTTGCGAACAAATAAGAAAAGCAACAAGTAAGGAATGGAATTCGAAACTTTTATATTATTAATTCTGTGACACTGACATCATTGACATTATGAAGAGGTGTTTTTCTAGCTTTTATTCGACTAGAATAGATTTTGTTATTATTATATGTTATTATTGAACCCACTTCAATGAAAGTTTTTTTTTTCAAATGCATGTTCTATAAGACAGAAACAATTGTAAATATTAAAACATTGTACTATTATTACCTAAATATCGTTATTTACGATTATTTGTGTATCGTATATTTATAAAAACAATATCGAATGTTGCTTTTGGAAACTTAAAACATTCTTGCAGTAAGAAAATACGCCTCTTCTTTGACAGGCGTTCCGTTCCATTCAGACAACTTATTAAGAACGTTTTTTCAACATTAAAAAATAAACGTGTTATAATACTTATAATGATGAAGAGGTAAGTAATAAAATATGAAATATGCATATTTTTCGTATTCTTACATTAACAGTAGGTTTTTATGTTGATAACGACTTTTAAAGGAAACTAATATTAACACTCATCAATAAGTAGTCATGAATTGGAACAAGTAAAAATTTAAAAAATTGGAAAAGTAAAAAGCACTAGTTCGCGAAAACCAACTTTCCGCACGCTAAACAGCCACGAAAAGTAGCTCTTTTTGAGCAACTGTATTAAAATAGTTATTTACGATACAAGTGCGAAAAAGAGGAAATTAGAAACGAGTGGCGATAAATTAAAACACGACCGAAGGGAGTGTTTTTAATCGACACGAGTTGCGAATTACCTATTCGCACGTGTATCGTACAACGTTTTACAGTACATACGGCAGTTTAAATTTTTGACATAGTTACGAAATGTGCTAATTTACGCACTAGTGCGGAAAAGTAGCACCATATGTACTGTAAAATATATTTTAGGTTATCTTTTGTATTTTTACCGTTTATTTAAATTTTCTAAGGCTCGCGTGCAGTTTTTCCTCATATTTTGCAAGTGTTCGATCGAAAACAAAGCTTTGGTGTATGTATGTAAACAAAGAAGGCGTTTTATATACGCCCGCCCTACGACACCATCAGATAGGTACACAAAATAGTGATGCGTACGGAGATCAGCATGTGTGGCCAAATCATGCCCAAAAATTTTTTTTTTATAAATACGCTTACACTTAAACCAATACGTCATGAAACTAACACATAACAACATATTACTATTTCATTAAAACTTAGCCTGTCTTTCCATTTTTTATATAAAATCGGTCTTTGTCATTTGCTTTAGTTTTTGATACCCAAAGTTTTTTTTCACCGATTTATGCTTACCGGGTCCTTGGAGATAAAAGTGAGGTCCTATATTACTACGGTATTATCAGCAAATGTATGGATTTTAATAAAATATTAGAGCTACAATAATAACATTTAAAAAAGACAATTCTAGCCAGTGAAATAACTAAATGCCTACTAATATTGTCTTCGGTTACCGCGATAGTTACTCATGAAATAAAACTATGAAAACCCACCCGTCACCCGTTGACCACGAACGCTGTAAAGGGTTCGAAACGTCGGGATGTATTATAAATTCAATATACGCGATATAATCCGTTTTCATAGTTTTATTTCATAAATGCTTACTAATATAAAAATGAGATGGTCAAATGAAATATACCTACTTTAAGTTTTTGATGAGCAAACTGTACATTAAAAAGCGTTTATTCGTAAAACGCCGGTATATAAAGAAGTTAAGTGAAAATTATGAGTAAATTGCAATTAGGCCAGACGGCGAGGCAATTTTTATCATTTTCACAATATCTCTTCTTAATCTGGTGGCTGATGACAGGAAAATGAGTTTTTAAAGCTGTTTCTCTGCCATTAGTCGTACAAAATTAGAGTTTTTATTAATTTTAATATCCACTTAACCTTCTTAATTCTTAACATCTTATTACTGAATAGGTATGGCATAGGTACGTTTAATTTTGTACACCAATTTAAAATACTTAACTAACTTAGCGGTTTCACTTACGTGTTTTAACGTGTGTTGTCACGTGTCTCGAGTGACTAAAAACACGTGAGTGAAACCGCTAAGTTAGTTAATATGTCTCACGATAGTTTAAATTCGATTAATTTAAAATACAATATTTATAAACACGAGCCATCGCTCATACTCGTAAATTTAGGTATATAGTAAAAATAATGGAATCTGTAACATAGCCTTAATTATTGTTTATTGAATTGAGAACCTTTTATTTCTATTAAATTAAAACTAGTGTTTAATTTAATTATTAGGTAATATTGAAAAATCTAATATTTTTAAGTACTATTATAAAGGGTTGATTAATATATGTTAGGAATCGTTCGAAAATATACTCAGTTTCGATCCTGTATTCGTTAGGATAAATTGCAAATATTTGTATTAAAAATTAACTTCACAGATTTATATTATATTATTTAATTTAATGTCTCAATATGTTCTCATAATTAATTTAATTCAAATTGCATGTTTTTTAACTAATATATTCAATGATATTATAATTTAAGTCTTAATGTTAAAATTTTATTGAGCTTTAAAAAACTTACGATTCATCTCGATTCCTAATGACAATTAACTTTGCCACTTTTGCACTTTTTAGTATTTAATTTAGAATTTTTTTCACCAGCTAAACAACACCTGAAACCAGCGAAGATTTTACAATATAATTATAAAATTCCAAATCTCAAAATATATCGAGATAATCCCAATACATAGGTACCTACCAAACTCGGATACCTACCTTTGTCTAATTTGGATTCGGAACGCCATATGACTTTAGATTGTGCTTTTGTCACCCGAGGGAAAGATAAATAATCAATTAGTTGGAAGACATTATCATAAACGAATAAATTAATTATTTCTTGTATTTACTGTTATACGTACACAGTGGTCTCAAATCAATAGCACACAAGTATCCTGAGCAAGCTTTTATTCAGTAACCATAGACAACTCCATTGACTACAAAATGGCGGGTCAGCCGGCATTATCCACAATTTCATGTAAATGCCGAAGACTGGCGATGACGGTGATTTGCGAAATGACGAGCAATTCGGACCGTTTACCTGCCCATCGATACGAAAGAGCATATTGTAGTCTATGGTTTGATCTAGTTAGCTTGTATTGCGAAATAAGTACGGTATGGCCAAAACTTATTAATAAAATCAGGCGGTACTATGCGGAAATCCATATTAATTAAAACAAAAATATTACTTTGCTAATCCGCGAAAAAATAAGTTTAGACTCACTTGTTTTAGTCACTCGCGCGACATGTCATGTGTGACAGAACGCGATACGGCCGTCGTGAACGCTGCTCGCATTATTAGTGCTCAAGAAAGGAGACCTACGCTCTCCGAAACATGTCGCGCGAGTGACTAAAACAAGTGAGTCTAAACCGTGTAATTATTTAATGTTAGTATGTTTTACAACAGTTTAATTTCGAATAATGTGCTAATCAATCAGTGCTAACATAACCCGTTATTACTAAATGCGTATTTTTTAATTAGCACGTTATTGTAAAATTTACATGTTAGTTTTATTGGCCAAAATTGTCAAAGTCAAAGTCAAAATATTCTTTATTCAAATAGGCCTAGCAACAAGCACTTTTAAATTGTCAAGTTTTACAAATATTACCTTACTCTAAACATCAGAGCAATTTATTGATGCAGTTATTATTATTCTTAAAAACATTGAATTAATGTCAAACTTAATAATAATAATTTCACAAAACTTGTTTACGAGAGTCAAATATAAACCCGACACATTGGAGTTTTTGTTCTCTGGAGTTTACAACTTTAATCGATTGTGGTAACACATTTTTTTTTAACTGTAAAAACAATGTTTTATATCACTATTACCTACAAGGGCCCGACACTCTTTGATAGAGAAAGATAGTCTTATTGCGATTCCTATAAGAGGAAAGAGAAAATAGTGGCATGCTTTGTCCTTATCACCGACCGGGTTTTTTTTTCATGGTCGGGTTATGGCAGCATAGGTAGGAGGCGATGGCCAAATACCGAAATTTATAAGTGAAAGAGAAAAAGGATTATGCTGCCATACATTAACCTGTCAATACATGAATATGTCTTTCTCTTACCCCTGCCCGCGCAGCATGGTTCCCCTATCACTAAGTCCGTCACTTTCGCACTCACATACTTGTTAGAACGTGACAGGCATAGTGATAAGCGTACCGTGCTACGACGCCTGGTCGCTCGGTTTCATGTCTATAATTACTATACTATGTCTATGATTACCTATGATTGCTATGACAAAAACCTAAACCGTCTCACGATCCATATTAGAGTGCGACACTTAGTAAGTAGCGCCAGTAATGAAGACGTTGAATTTTCATTTTATCAGTCATGATGTATCGTACTTCGTGCTGCATTTAAAAGCATTCAGGTTTATGTTGAGAGCAGAACGTTTTTCAACGTTTTAATTTTTTGTATGAAAGTTTATTGTGTCGTAAAGGGCCCTGGCCCCGTAGACAACATGCCAATCGCTAACGATACGTAGCGAACGAAACTGTCACTGTCACACTAATATGGAAGAGTGATAGAGAGACACAAAGCGATTCGATAGCGAAACGATAGCGATTGTCACCTCGGCTAGGCCGGATCATAGCGGCGGTGGGCCGAACGTGTTAACAACGCAATGATTCAGTCTCGTTAAACCGGCACTTTCTTTTATCTATCTCGATAAACGATAGACGTCAAAGTAAACACTCAATCGGGAATAAAGCGAGCAAATCAGACGATTTATGAGCGATAAAAACTGGATCGCCACCTCCACAATTAGTTTGCTAAAGGGTGTATCGGGGGCGGTAGGGTGACCACATTTTGGGAAATGGTAGAACAGTCCCTTTTATTATATGGCGGTCAGTTATATGCATATATTTTAATTCTTTTCGTTTTGATGGCTAAAAATTTGTGCATTCCCGTTGCCAGGGAGGTTTTGGGGTTATACTGAGCAACTATTACTATGGGACAAACCACGAAATCGCGAACAAAAATTTACCCTCCCATAGAAAATGGACCAGCCAAAATGTATAAAACAGACAAATTTTTTTTTTCGCGATTTCGTGGTTGGTACATAGTAAAAGTTGCTCAGTGTAGTTCCAAAACCTCCTTGGCAACGGGAATGCACTTATTTTATAGCCACCGTGTATATTTTGTCTTAATTAATATTGATTATTTTATTACTAACAAACTGTAATTTTTTTATGTAAGGTTTGATATGTTTCTGGAAAGTTCTTCTAGAAACATATCAAACGTTACATGAAAAAATTACGCGTTAGGCGTAAAAATACACTTGGTAGTTTTACTAACGTAAGTAGGGACAAAACTATTTGTTAGAATAAGAATGATATTTCATCTCTCATTCTGTGTAATTTCAGTTTAAAACCATAACAAATTGTTATTTTTTTTATATAAATAAAAAAAATTGTTAAATTAGAATCGACCTCCATGTCACATTGTCCGATCCGATATCGGATGTAGGATCCTACACCCGCGTAGTCAGGCCGCGGGGGCTCGTCCGGACGCCGTCTTTAGCGGTCACGAACACTACAACAACTCAACAAGCATTATGCCTACACATAAGCACACAAACAAATATTATCGGTCCGACAGCTGACGGGGGGGCTTCGTTATCCGTTATTTATCGTTTTTTTAATAATAATGATTAATTGTTTTTTTAATAATAATGAATAATGATTGATTCCATTTTGTCTTTCAAAGTAGAATACAAAAAGTATATTCTGAATTTGCAGAAATCTGCTCAAAGAGTGGATCACTTGTAAGTGCCAACCTTTACTCTAATAAGTCTTACAAATATTATTATGTTATTAAATAAGCCATATATTAATATATACTTAATAAATCAAATTGAAATAGGTACCTAATATTTATTTGTAATATCTGTTCTGATCTCAATTTAGTTTAACCAATAATAATAATAAATATTATAAAATAAATATTATAGGACATTCTCACACAGATTGACTAAGTCCCACGGTAAAACCAAGGAGGCTTGTGTTATGGGTACTCAGACAACGATACATATAATATGCATATAAATACTTAAATACATACAAAACACCCATGACTCAGGAACAAGTATCTGTGCTCATCACACAAGTAAATGCCCTTACCGGGATTCGAACCCAGGACCATCGGCTTCACAGGCAGGGTCACTACCCACTAGGCCAGACCGGTCGTCATAGTTAATTAAGTTAAGTTCACCAATGTTAGTTAAGTTTACGTGCTGACGCGATCGCTTGGACAGGTCTCCACGGAAGACCAGCGTCAAGATACCTGAAAGGTGACTTGACATCAAGCTAAGGGGAGACCTTTTCAGTGACGTTTATGTTTTATATTAATAAAAGTGTATTACATTTAAGCAATACTGTAAGCGTCCTGAATAAATTTATTTTCTTTCTTTCTTTCTTTCTTAATTAAATGCATAAATAAATACAGAGAAACATATATTTTATATTTCACTTCCTTCCGACATCCGATATTGGATCGGACAATGTGAAAACGCTCTAAGACATGTTTGGTGGTCCTCTGCCTTCTCTTTCGCAGCCTGAGACAACACGACGTTGAGCTTTTCTTTTATTTGATTTATGTCTCATGGTCACCCTATTCTAGCGCCCCTCGCTAATCGCTAAGAGGACCGATTTCATACATAAACTGTCATTATTGTTTTTTTATTGACGCTTTATAATTTTTAATTCAGTGATAAGTGATTTTTATTGTTTTATCTTTATGGGAAGTGACTCTGGTAATGTTTGTTTTTATTACTGCTAATATTTTGAATATCTAAGTACTAATGCTATTTTTATTTTATTAATTCAAAAAAAAAAATTACACAGCATTACAGCGAACTAATACACTGAGAAATTTATAATAGAAAGTATTTATACAACTAGGTACATGATACAGTCTAGAAAGGACAACAGAACAAATGTAAGAAAGAAAAACTAATACAAAACAGATGATACACGCTTATCCATCGCCTCACAGTACAATACATTCTTTACACAGATCCATCCAACTACTTGCAAATAAATCACATTCCGGTGCTGATGCGAGGAGCGCGTTGATATACTGTAGAGCGCGGACAAGTGGTGATTTGCCATGAGACATAGTGCGCGTTTTAGGCACAGCTAATAGGTGAGGACTTCGCGGTCGTAAATTAAATTGAGGACACACTATACTATGAGGACACAAGTTATGTACCTATATTATTTCAATAAAAATATTTTAACTTGTATTATTTAAAGTAGAAATACTACTAGGTATATAAATTATAAACTGAAATAAAGTCGTATACGAACGAAAAAGTGACCAAGGACTCCAGTGTCCAAGGCTGGAATCGAACCAGCGTCCTCTGCAATAGCGGGCGATGCCTAAAACCGCTCGGCCTCCTAGGTCACAGCGGCATGGGTCGAATTTCTGATAATTATCTGACCATTTATCAAATACTTGAAAAAAATATAGTAAAAATGTGTTAATTTCATAAGTTAGGTAAGGCATATAGTTTACCTATCTAAGTTTTTAAAGCAGTCCCTATATTATTTTTTTAAACTTCACTGAATTAAAGTCTTGTAAATAACCCAAAATATTGTCGTAAAAGATATCCTTAAAGAGAAAACCAAATTATTTACGTTTAATCTTTATTTCAATTAATTGAATTCCGTTAACTTCGGGGTAATGGCATAGTTAATTCCTAAAAAAAACAAATGTTTTTGTATTTCTTTTCTTTCAATAAAAAGTACTTAACTCAACATTTAACTCAACCAAACATTTCATAACTGTGACAAATCAATGTTTTTTTAAAACATCGATCGAGATAGTACTTAAGTTTAGTAGCAAATGAACTCATACTAAACACTAATCAATATGTAAACAGGCCCTAAGGCAAGTGTACACGCCCGTAGGGGCCTTATCAGATTTTTTTTATTGATTATCTCCGAAAAGGAGTTAATTAGAATACCAGAGTCTGAGAAAGTTTCTTGATTTAACCTCAGGAATACACCTTTGAAATGAACGGAAATAAAAAAACACGGTGTATATTATACCACAGTCATAGACATAGTATATACAAGTAGTTATAGACGCGCCACCGAGCGACCGGGGGTAAGAGAAAGACATATTCATATAAAATTTGGGCAGCATAGGATTTTTTCTCTTTCACTCTTATAAATTTCGGTATTTCGCCATCGCGTCCTACCTATGATGCCACCCGGTCGGTGATAAGGATAAAGCATGGCACTATTTTCTCTTTCCTCTTATAGGAATCGCAATAAGACTATCTTTCTATATCAAAGAGTGTCAGGCCCTTGACCACAGTAGAAAACAAATGTCAACATCCCTTCAATTGGCACAACACTAGTCTATCCACGACAGACGACCCCATGTTGTTCTATCGTCTAGATAAAATCCAATCTATTTACCCTAAAACTAATTCCGACCACCGCTACTGTCTCCCCGCGCTCAACAACACTCAACACTCAATGCTCAACTGAGTGTTTATTCGCCTATAATTGAGCACTACAATTACCATTGCTATTTAAAAATTCCACTATAAAATAAGCTAGATGACTTTAGGTTTACACGGAGTTAGAGATCATCTTATGTTGGCTTGATACAAACGTATCGAAGGGATGCAGCGATCCCCTGTTTTTAAAGTCCAGTGACTTCTTGAGAGCGCGCACATGTCGGTGTCGTTCTGTATTATAGTTTTAATCTTAGCTGAGAATGGATTTAGTTATTGATTTTAATCAACAGTTCATTACGTGACGCTTCAACAGGTAGATGGGGTTGGATTGAAGTGTTTTTAAATAAAATATATTATATTTCTGTTTAACTTTTTTGTGCATTTGCCTCTTTTATTAGGTATTCCATGTTTCTTTAGGCAAATATCTACTAAATTAGAAGCGCTTTCTACTTTAGCAACCGTAAACAAGATGCCTTGGTAAGCGATGCAATTGCGTAAGTGTGGCTTAAATATTAAGGAATTCTGGTTTTATAGATATTCTCCATTTTCAAAATTACGTCGCTCTCGAAATTAACCCAATGCCAAATAGGATAGATGTGTCCAATAAATAATGAATTTATTCATCGAATTTAAACGGTTGTGAGACATACTAACATTAAATAATTTTACGGTTTAGACTCACTTGTTTTAGTCACTCGCGCGACATGTTTCGGAGAACCTAGGTCTCCTTTCTAGCAACTAACAGTGTGAGCAGCGTTCACGATGGCCGTGTATCGCGTACGACGTCTGCTCGCACCCACCGCTCCGTATGCTTAAGAAAGGAGACCTATATAGGCTCTCCAAAACATGTCGCGCGAGTGACTAAAAACAAGTGTCTAAACACTCTAAACCGTAAAATTATTGAATGAATTTATTCATATTTCTTTTGAAAGTTTTTCTAGAAATTACTCCTACCTACTGCTACTGTTTGTAACGCTACGTTTTTTGACTATCTGTATTATTTTATTATTATATTTACGAGTACATATTACTTAATCTATTTTGTTAACGTAAATATCAATAATGATATCTCTAGAAGGTGTTGGCATCTGCATGTTAGACTTTAATTGAATTTACGTGAACGAGCTAAGTTTAAATCTGATTTACTAACGATGTGGTGTAGTACCTAATTAGAATTGAATTGTGCACATCACGTTCTGATTAAATGCACGGCTGTATAAATAAAAAAAAAAACAAATTTGGTTCTTATTATTTTATTGCGTTATTTTTACATTAACCAAAACCCTGCTGCTAACACAATATGAAACTTAAACAATTCGTAAACAATAACAAACAAGTATTATTCATGTGATCTAAGCCTTTGGAAGCCTCCATCTTAAAAATTAAAATAATAACAATAAACAATTATACTTCACAACATCAATATTAGACAATAAACAATTCAAATTAATTAGTTCTTATATTTAATTATTAATTTTATTGAATCGGTGGGTATATCAGTGGAAATCAACTGATACAGTTTCATAAGTACCTACGTATAATTAAGAGATACAAAATCAAATCTTGAAATGAAAAATATAAAATTGTCATAATTTGCTCTCATCAACTGAATCATGTAGAATAAGTTAATTGTTGCACACAGGCTACATAGTATAATGTACCTACCACAGATATTTTATGATATCGTTCATAATATAATTTTTTCTACACGCATATTATAAACTCTCTATGCTATGCCTCTATCCTGCGTTCAAAAACCTCAAATTACGGCCAGCAGTAGCATAAACCGTTTTGTTTTTTTTGTTAGAAAAATTTCCTATCTGTGAAAATGTTATTATTGCGTAATAATACCATCTATATGGATTTAATAATGACATTAAAATTTCGAATATCTCTGAAAAGCAAAGGAATTTGATTTGACCTCATTTCTAGTACCTATCAATCTCGATGTCATTTTATTGAGTGTGTGATTAAATGCCGTCGTAACATGCGATTCCTGAACACATAGAGAGCGTATAATATGAAATGATATGAACACTCGTGTGATGTTTTTATGGAACTCGCTTTCAGCTCGTTTCATAAACCTACTACCGACAGTTTCATAAACCTACACTCGTATTTTAATGGCTTTCATTATGTAGCAGTGACGTTAACTAACTATAATATTCGAGAAGTAAAATATATTTTGGTTCGGTATATTATAATACGAGCACTATGCATAACAACTTGATATCCTTAAGATAAACAATTTAATTATCTTATTAACAATCCCTTACTTATCCTATAAAATGTACAATACTTAAACATTATCTGGCATGAGTGTAATTTAGCCCTCTAAGGCCCAGCCATAAAATGAAAAATCCAATATTTGCTAATGAAATTAGACCTATAGTAGGAAATATTTAATTTTCTTTTGTTTGAAAATTGAACGATACAAAACAAGCTACTTCTGTTCCAATATAGTATTTGACTACCGGTCAAATCTGTTTCTTTTTTGCGAACTGTCAAAACGATTTTGCTACTATGGAATTTATATGAAACACTAGCATGTGACGTCACAATCAAATTACCTACTCTTTATTATAGTTTTATACGGGTTTTAAAATAGAAAATGTGTCTAAAAATAACTGCTGTCTCCGTTTCTCTATTAATCTTCTGGTCCTGTCATGCATGGTGTAAAATAATTTATTCTTAATACAGTCAAATACCCTATTGAAAATGATTTAAATTTAATACATACGATGTGGTTGTACTTAATAACAAAAAAATTAAAAAAACATAGAACTGAATAAGAGAGATTATTTTAACGTGATGATTTTTCTGCTGCATAACACTTGTAATGGTTGCAGTTACAATTATTGAATAATGTTGGACTAAAGTTAATCGTTTGTAGCAAAATAAACTCCATTATTAATTCATAATGACATTACCTGTATGGCATTATAAATAAAGCACCGACAATCGGGTTGAATAGGGATGGCTGGGGTGAATAGGGACAAAACTTAAAAGTTGATTTACCTGACAATTTCTTTAAAAATATCCTCTATTATTCACCCCGGTTGTATATGTCATTTCAATTGCTTCTAGATGCATGTACAGAAAATTTGGCATCAAATTAGTATAATCTTATTTGACAGTTTTATACGCTTTAGTTTTATCTCCGATTTAATTGTGGCTGATGTTTGAAGGTTATTGGATAAGTTAATTGTATTAATTAGGATAGATGTGTCCGTTTTTGCAAAATGTGTAAAACCAAAACATTACAAATGTGAAAGACAAGAAATGCTGAATGGGATTTAAAATAAGATAGGTACAGAAAAAAAAAATGGTTGTCTGTAACGACGGACGATAATTTTGCGTGATAACGTCATAAGACAACATTGATGAAAAATTGCATACTTTTAAAAACTGTAATAGATGTCATATATTAAAGAAAAAAAAAAGTGACGAAGCCCTCCAGTGGTGAAGGCCGGATCCGGTTTTTAATTTATATATAGTAGTGTGACTACTTAAAAAAACACAAATCAAAATATTTAATAAAATAATTTGATTTGTTCCCAAACTTGTGCATACTTTTAGTTACCATGGAGATCTGTCCACAACGTTTCCATGGAGATCGGTGTTCATCGATTTATAAGACGTTATCATGTCAATAACTATATCAGGCATAAGTTTAAGAAAATACTTAATAGATAAGGTACATAAATGAACGTAGTTTAGCGAAAAGGATACACCTTTAAAATATTTTTGACAGAAAAACTTTTCCCTCTGACAGAAAGTTCAAATTTTATTGACATTTGACATGTTTGTGTGGATTAGATCCTTTTCCCTAATTTACATGCAAATGTTCAAGGTTATTTTCTTTCTAATTTACATTTTTACCAAAACAAACTGAATCGCTAAACCATTAATCTAATTCTGAATACAACTGTAGTTACTTTTAATGAATAACCAAAATATTTTTTTAGGTACTTTTGTAAAACGAGCTTAGCAGAGATAAACTAGCTAGCTGTGATTATCATTTCTATTATTTATTACAGGTTCCTACTATCCTAGCGAAAAACTTCATTTAAATCGGTTGAGTTATTCCAAAATTGCCTCTAACCTCGTAAGGCCCAATGTGCATTACAATGTACACTCTGTTTCGATCTAATTTGAACCTTACACTAACTGAATTAAGTAGCATTTCTTTTGTTTCATTGTTTTCTAAAGCAAACGAAAGTCACCTTAATATTCTATACAACAAGGTTCAAATTAAAAATAGGGAAACTTTGTATGGTGGGCCTTACGAGGCTAAACATTATTATACAGTGCAGAGTATTGCTGAAAGTCTTTTTACAAATTGACATATACTTTACTAACACTTAGCTTAACACAAAATTATGATATGTTATCTATTCAAGATACTAACATTGCACTTTCATAAGATTGCACTTAGCACTTTATTCGGTCACTTGAGCACTTTTAGCACTTCAATAGTGTCTAGTCGACGCACTAAGTTTCAGTCAGTCTTACCTAGCCTACACGATCGTGCATAACAGAAAAGGCGCTACTTTGGTTAAAGGGCGATTTTTATTATTCTTTCGAATTTTTTTCGTCAGATATCTTAGAGGATATAACCAAACGGAGTAGCCATTAACAGGCGTTCCCCTCTGTCAAAAATAGTCGGCCAATAGTCATACACAATGTATGGACTGACGTTTATCTGACATAGCTATTTTGACGTTACGTATACATTTCACGTTCCCCTCCCCCGCAAAAATTGGCAGACTTTTTTGTACAGCAAATTACAGACAAGGCGTCTCCGTTGGTAATATCCTTCAAGACAGATATCGATAAAATTCGGTGGATAGATACAGTTCCCTATTCTGTACAATATAAGCGCAATTTCAGCGTATGTACTAAAAATCTTCTTTGTTTTCTTTCGTAACACAACAAATTACATACGTTTTTTTACATAATTGTTAAAACCTGTCACTGATTTGATGTTAATACGATATTAATACTTTCGCGCTCGAGTACTCACATCAATACCAAATCAATAATAGGATTTCGTAAATGCTGATTTTGAAATCCATGGTCTATCATTAAATAGCGCCTTTATCCTGCATATGTCACGAACGTGTATAAACGGTATTAGGAAAGAACGTGTCCCGTTCTGGCCTGGACGTTGAAGGCCACTCCCAGGGCCCTCATCACGGCCGTGTTTAAACGCTGTTAGAAGACCTGTCCCTTCCCGGCATGGACGTGAATTCGCATCACGACCGTAAAACTATCAGGAAAGGACGTGTTCCTACCCGGTATGGAAGTTGAAGGCCGTTCCCAAGGCCTGGGGCGTCATGGCCGTGTTTAAACGCTATCAGGAGAGGACAAGTCCCGTTCTGGCATGGACGTGGAAGGCCGCTCCCAGGGCCCGGGCCAGGCGCGGGCCGGGAGCGCCACCGGCCTTCATATGACGTGCTGTGGCGGCTCCTCGTCCTTCGATAACAAAAGATAAGATAAGTATTTGCACAGACTCAATAGACACCGCATTAGGAGCTTATCCAGAAAGCGAAGTCACCACACAACCTTAAAACCTCTCCCCCGCGAACAGCACTATAGAGTTATCCAGCTGAGCTCATATTTATTAATAAAACTCAATTTTGTGACTATTTATTTATAAAACAGGTACGGGTATTGGTAAACGGGTAGGTACGCAATTGAATTAAACGTTCACACTCCCTTATTAAATTGGTAGGTACGTAGACCACAGGCTGCTTAACGTCCACGGGGGGCGAGGGCGTGCGACGCGGGGACAGGGAGCTGTAGAGTGGGACAGATTTTTAAGCTATATGTATACTGCACCTTCATGAGCACGTAGGCCACAAGCCGCTTGACATCCGCGGGGGGCGAGGGCGTGCGACGCGGGGACAGGGAGCTGTAGAGTGGGACAGATTTTTAAGCTATATGTATACTGTACCTTCATGAGCACGTAGGCCACATGCCGCTTGACATCCGCGGGGGCGAGGGCGTGCGACGCGGGGACAGGGAGCTGTAGAGTAGGACAGATTTTTAAGCTATATGTATACTGCACCTTCATGAGCACGTAGGCCACAGGCCGCTTGACATCCGCGGGGGGCGAGGGCGTGCGATGCGGAGACAGGGAGCTGTAGAGTGGGACAGATTTTTAAGCTATATGTATACTGCACCTTCATGAGGACGTAGGCCACAGGCCGCTTGACATCCGCGGGGGGCGAGGGCGTGTGGCGCGGGGGGCAGCCGCAGGGGGACAATGAGCTGCTGTATAGCGAGCTGCCGTAGAGGGCGCCGCCATAAAGGGCCTGGGGACAATTTATACATTTAAGCTTCTTCTTAGGGTATGGGATAGACCAGCGACATATAGCAAGCGAAGTAATTTAGCTACTTTATCATGTAATATGCTGACTAATTTGTGCTGAATGCACTTTAGGAGTGCATCGAAAGATGCGTAATTGTGTTAAGGGGACCACTGATTGCCAGTCCGCCGGACGACTGACAGGCCGATATCGTCCGGCGGTAGTCAATGGGCCCCTTTAGATGCGTACATGAGAAATCACTCAGTTACTCACTGTATATTATCCTAATAATTTTGCGTACTTCTGCATTTGCAAAATAGAATGGGGAATCAGTGTTTCCCAAGCGGAAATAAAATAAGAATCTTCTTATAAAATCAAGTGGTTATTCTAACCCACCTGCATCATGATATTTCTCCCATGCTCAATTCATCGTTTCAGCACCCATTGACAGAAATCAATTATGACATATGTAATATGAAAACACCCGGTAAATGGGTCACTGGCAAGTTATTCGTTACATTGAGTGTAGAAAAAAGAAAAGTTCCACATACAGACATTACCTGCAAATGCGCAAGCTCCGCCGCCAGCTTCCCATCCTCAGGTGGCAGCTTGAACGGGTAGAAAGGGTAAAGCGGCGGGAACAGCGCGCGGCTTAGCTCAGGCTTGTCCAACTGCATGGGTAGCGGCGGTGGCAGCAGCCGCGGCACCGGCGCCATCAGCCCGCTGATGTTGAACCCGAATTTCGGCTCCTTCTTGACGAGCGCTTTGGGTTTTCGGCGTGGACGGTATTTGTAGTCGGGGTGCTCTTTCATGTGGAGGGCTCTAGAAAGAAAGCTGGGTTTTAAACGGTACCAAATTTGTTTATGAGGAGCAAAGATTTAAAAAAATGACAAGTTTTCCCTATAGTTTTCGGTACTGACTTTCTAACACCGAGCGGAGCTGGACCCATAAACAACGGTTTCTAAATATACTCATTCAAGTCGATTAAGCCAATCAAAAATTAATATTCTTGAGATAACATCTGATTGTCTAAACACTCTCTGAGTCTTAACTCATCTTAAGTGCTCTGTTTTAACTTATGTACATGTCTGAGACATTCTACTAATAATAATTATGACTGTTAAGTTCAATTTAGTGTGCTCTCAGTCGCTCATGCAAAATACTCAGCATATAATTACTTATCCACAAGAGTGGCAAAGTAATTATATGCTGAGTATTTTTTAATTTTGGCTGGTGGACTTTTAAATGTAACTAAATAAAATTTCGATTGTTCGAGTATCAATATTACAACAAAGGGTAAACAGCAACGGGGGAAATTAACTATTGATCATGTATCAGTTGACCCGCTCTTCTTTACGGCTCCGAGGGTCTACCGCGAAGCACGTTCGACGTTCCTCTCTGTCGCACTTGTAAAGTCGTATGTAAGTGTGACAGGGAGGCAACACGTCGAACGTGGTTCGCGGTAGGCCCTTCGAATGCTGGCCGACACGAAAAGTGGACGAACAGAAAATACACGTTACGGAAATTAGAAGCTTCGCTGGTCTGGGGGAGTCACGCGTTTAGATATAATAAGGAACGAATACATACGCGGAACTTTCAAGGTTGCTAGTATTTCAGACAAAATGAGAGAAGGCCGTCTGCGTTGGTATGGCCATGTTATGAGACGCTAAGATGACCACATCACCAAAAGTACTTGCCATAGAAGAGGGTCAACGAGGCCCGTGACGACGACCAGCAACCTGCGGTGACAGCATGGTTGCATTTTTGTCACCTGTCACTATGCCTGTCACTTTCGCACTTACATACGTGTTAGAACGTGACAGGCATGATGACAGGCGATAAAAATGCTACCGTGCTAAGCCCGCTGGACTATTCAAAACGATTGAACGATTGAAAGTTCTTTTTTTTTGCCATTTTTATTATGTGACCTTTTTTGCAACTTTTGTGTTATTTCTACTCAGCTACGAGCTCTTTCGATCCTAATGGGATAAAAAAATGTCCCTAGGTTTTTTCCCTATTGTGTTACCATTTCCCCATGTACTTTGTATGGCGGTAACAAGAAGGAAAGTTTAAAAATGTATGGAAATTTCGGGACACCTTTTTTTCTCCTTTAAGGATGAAAACGGCTAGTGATCCAAACTAGAAATAACACAAAAGTGGCAAAAAAGGTCTCATAAAAAATGGCAAAAAAAAAGAAACGCTCAGCTATCAATGCAGTACCAGAGACAACCCACAACCTTGTGATATGGCGCAAAAATACTACGAGGGATGACCACAAGTACTTAAATGAAAATGAAAAATTATTTTATTTCCATATTAAACTTAAGTAAAATGGGATTAAAGCCAAGACCAAAAAGAAGATGTATGACAGTTAAGTACCGTAAAATGGGGTGAGTAGGACTGGAGCAAAACTGACATTCAAACGTCGATAAAATTTTATTTTTACATATGCAAACTGAATGGTGTATATAATAAGTTTTCCGGACGTTTGTATTTTAATTTTTTATTTTATTTTGGGTAGTTCCATTTCATAATTTTGACGATAAACAGGAAAAACCACCTCACCCCGTAGTCCCTCGTAATTGGGGTGAGATGGGTTTTCATACAAAGGTGATTTTGGAAGATTGTTGGATCGATTTTTTGTTATTATATATTTTTATATTTATATATTTATAGCTCCATTTTAAATTGGAATACATTATTTTTGTAGCAGTAGCCCTAAAACCCCATCTCGCCCCCCTTTCAAACCTTCTCTCCCCATTCATAACCCAACTCTCCCCGCGAACCCTACTCACCCCTTTTTACGGTATATAGTTAATCTAGTGTAACTTTAAAATGAGTCGACGCTTATCTAAATGACTGACTGTACCAACATCAATAGTAGCGGATGAGACTACAGACAAAAGGGTCTAGCCATTATTTACTAGCAGATTTGGTACCTACCCGTCATCACAAATACCTTATGATAAAAGCTACTTCGCTAGCGTAGCGTAGCTTATGATCATTTATAGTTATTGTATTTCAATTGTACTTACTTAGTGGGTAGGTTGGATACATGATTAGCATTATACCAATTAATAGTTAATACTAAATGGATATCAAACGTAACTCAACTACAATACTATTTTTAAATAATTTCACGGTTTAGACTCACTTGTTCTCCTTTCTCAAGCACTAATAGCTGCGCGAGTGACTAAAACAAGTGAGTCTAAACCGTGAAACTATTTTAATGTTAGTATGTCTCACAACAATTTAAATTCGACGATACTATTTGTTCATTCTAGGGTCAAGGGTAGCAAGTAATCAAATCATCCGAAATGCAAATCGAATAATACCTAAGATTCCTCGATAACGTTTTTATATTCCTCGCAATAAAAAACAGATCACCACGTTATTGGCTCCAAAACCCACATAGCGCGCCTCCATATCGATATTATTATTATTATCGATATCATATCGATATTTACCGTATTCGATTAACTTGACAAAAATATCGATAAAAAGATACGTTTTTTCTAGACATTGTGTATTTTGTATTTCCTTCGTATCGTGTTTATTTGGTCGGCAAACAAAGTAATGAAGGAATTGATAGTGGCCGGTCGATGACCCGAGTTTTTGTCGGAATCACAGATCGCGCACTTAGATGGAGCATTTAACAGATTCACTGCCAGCGACACGCTAGGCGGGTTCTCTATTCGTAGGTGCTTTTCGCTACATACGGGTTTTCCCATGTTATCGGCTACGCTAGTACTGAATGTGTCAAGTATAGTAGTGGTCACTAAGTGTATAACGCACCTGTCATCTCAGGTGCGTCCACATATACGATCCGTACTCATGTAAGTTAATTACAAATGTCAACAAATATTATTTCTATGAGTAAACATGGATCCCTCAAAGCATAGTAGTTTAAATGTCCTATAAAATGAAGTAGCCCATAGTACATAACATAAGACAGGTTTAATAACGTATCCAAATACATTATGTTAATAAACACGCGTTAATTTTATGTCACTTTGCTCGCATCGCCAGAACGCGATAACAATGGATCAGAACTTGTATGAGAGGACAAAAGTACGAGGTGCGAGTGATTACAGTTCAGGCAGATTCACGGTAAAAAAAAGTCTCGGAGGATATAGTATCATGGCTCAGAAATCTGCGCCAATGGTTCCACAGACACTTTTCAGAGCTGCTGTGTCGAAGGTTCAGATTGCCACGATGATTGCCAAACTGCGATAGCAGACGGCACCCGAAGAAAAAGATACATAGAGTTGCTATCAAAATCGTTGCAGACTTTTCTTGGTCTACCAAGAAAAGTCTGCAACGATTTTGATAGCATACGCAGTGCAAGTGTTATTTATATGTCATAATTTCATAGAAGTTTGACGTTTAAAATAACACTTTTCTTAGTCTAACTCTATTAGATTGCAAAGTCTATTTGAGGTACCCTGTGGTCGAAATCCATCGTCTTACGAAACGTCAACGGGAATAACAAAAGTGATAAAGAGTCAATATCCACGGGACTTCGGGTCATGGCACATTGCCGTTTGTCGCATGCTGCGTGGCGAATCAGACTGCCCTGATCTTGTGAGTCGCGTACTTAGACTGCACGTACCGGATATCCCTAGGATTAATCTGAGACCGCGGGTGCGCCCACTGTTGGCGGTGCCGGCGGCGCGCACTGTGTCGCGCAGAAGTTCGCCGCTCCCTCGAGCACTGACATTACTCAATGCGCTCCTGACGTCAGCACCTGATTGTGATTGGTTTGCATGGAGATGGACGACTGTGTACCGTGAATGTCTGAAGTATTGTGAGACGATCGATGATAGGCCTTCCACAGTCGGTGTATAATACTATGTTATGTGATGTGTTATTTCTGTTTCTTCCTGTGTATTTTGTATCTTGTACCTACTTTTGTACTATATTTTTCTGGAAATGAAATTTTCTGCTAGGTTAAGTTTCTCGGCGCATTGGTGTTTGCTGTAATGCCGTTTAACCAGAATTGTATTAAATAATTAAATTGCGTCCGATACGCATGTCGCTCCGACATGCGAGCGGGACATCGCTATAATACGCGCTTAGCGTTGTCTCGCTCAAACTTCGGAGCGACGACGAACATAAATCTACATCCGTGCGTGCGAATGCAGTGTGCCATGCACCTTCGTTTCTTGCGAATAGTGAGGATGTATGAACGTATGTTATCGGTTTAAGCACGGTAGCATTTTTATCGCCTTTCACCATGCCTGTCACGTTCTAACAAGTATGTAAGTGCGAAAGTGATAGGCATAGTGACAAGTGATAAAAATGTAACCATGCTGACACTAGTTCCTTGTTCGATGTTTGGCGTTTTAAAGAACTTAATTTATGTTGTATTCGATATGTTCTAATAATATTTGTAGATGATAAAGTTGAAATACATCTTTCGTAATAGTTTGAATTCCAGTAAAAACAACGGTATTACCATTTACCGGTTTACACGTACCTATACAATTCGGAATATAATTTTAGACAAGACAACTTTAGAAAAAATACCTAAGCCAGACACAAAATGATATGTGAATAGCAAAAAATGAATGATATAAAAATATTAACCGTAGTTATAAGTTTAAATTAAGATGTACTAACAAAATATGGACCATGTCTGAAATAAATGCATTTTATTTTATTTATTTTATAACATCTTTGGCAGAACTACATAGGTATTGTGAAATATTTTCCATAAAATAAACTGAACTGACTTTGACTGATAGTAGTAGTTTAAGTTTAAACGAATTCATCCCGGCATCTGTACTTGGGTCATAATTATTTTCGTTGTCTTGTTTCTGACAACTGTCACGCGTGTATTTCCTCTATCAAATAAGTAAAAAAAGTCGAGTGCTATAGCATGTCTTTCTAGCTGTGGATTATATTTTAAAAACTAAAAAAAAAAAACTAAATTTCACTTAAAGCTCCACTTCGTCACATTACTCTCATTTTTTGAAGACAAATCTAACGAAAATAATTTTGACCCACCTATTATAGAAACGATTTACACTTAGAGTATGAGGTCAGCTTTTTTTTGCTAAAAGAAAAAATCCTTGGGTTTTTCCAATTTGCACTATTTTTTGACATACAGAAACTATTTGTTTCAAGTACACATGTCCAGCATAGACTGCGTTAATGACCTAATCCATAATCGCGGCATCGTTATGACGTGATTCACTCCCGAACAATGATCCTAATCATTCACAAAACATCCCAAACATCGAACTATCGCCCCGTCCACTCGCATAATTACAATCGACTCGACTCGCTGACAATCGCGATTCTATCACAAAGCTCGCATAATCGGACGCTATGTCGACTGCACCCACAACACTATACGTCAAAATCACCAAGCTTCTACAATCAAAAATCAACTTTAACACCCGCGCGTAAGGTATAAATTTACTTGTGTTGTATGATCACATAGTGATGGGAACGTGTGAATGCTCGATTGTGACTGGGACAATGCAATAATCCTTGCATTGTTGGAGCGACATTGTTGTTTTAAGGGCGGCGCGCGCGACAATTGTACGCTTTATTGCATAAATAATATTATTTTGGCCGGTGACGTTTCATTGTCGCACTTTTGTTGCTAAAATTTGATATCGCGGAGGGATAAAAGTTTTCGTTGTTTGTCTGGAGTGTCAAGAGTCTAGGGGATGTTTCGAGTGATTTGATTACCAACGCCGTTCCATTCGAGATATATCTATGTTTGTTTTTCTCTATCATTTTTTTCGTATCACAGGGTTTAGGAATATGAAACTTATGTGTTTCGAGTGCATATGTACCTATTGCAAAATCAGTGGATTTGATTATTCGCCGCTTAGTTAATTTGAGTGTTTTTGTAAAAGATTATAACGGGTCGCAATATTTTAATGTGCCATGTTGAGTGATTAGGTGCATTTAAAACCGCAGCCAAATAACACTAGACCCTACTCATATAGTGTTGTGTCCCTCTGCCGGTGAGTAAGGTTGCCAGAGCTCAACGATAGGGTGCGGGGTATTAGGGTCGCCAACGCGCATGTAACACCTCTGGAGTTGCAGGCGTCCAGGCTACGGTGACAGCTTACCATCAGGCGGGCCGTATGCTTGTTTGCCACCGACGTAGTATTAAAAAAAAGAAAAATTATCTTGTAATATACGGAACCTTAATGAGAGACAGCACACCGCCTACATGGCTCCAATATTTTAGCTCGGAATTAAATCACGGATGATATACAAAAAACATCGTAACAGATACTGCACTCTCCTTAGCTCAACCATACCCCATATCCAGAGTGGCTAAAAAATAAGTGCATTCCGCTTGCCAGGGCGGTTTTGGGATTACATTGAGCAACTTTTACTATGGGACCAACCCCGAAATCGCGAAAAACATTTTAGCTGTTTTATACATTTTGGCTGGTCCATTTTCTATGGGAGGGTAATTTTTTTTGCGATTTCGTGGTTGGTCTCATAGTAAAAGTTGCTCAGTATAATCACAAATCCTCCCTGACAACGGTAATGCACTTATTTTTAGCCACCTATATAGTAGATATTTATTCTACACAGATTTCTAACGGCGCGATTCGGGAAACAAATTAGAGATTCACTAAATATGAAATAGTAAAGATATTATGGTGGTTGGAGCCAGGTCCGGATCTAGGGTAGAGCGAGTGGAGCGGCCGCTCTAGGCGCCGGATGGCAAGGGGGGCGCCAAAATGGCAAATGAGAAAAAAAATAAGTTTTAAAAGACGCGAGTGTGACGCGGGCCCAAAAATACGGTTCGATTTGCGTTTGGGTAAAAAGCTTCAACGAAGGGCGCCAAAACCCGATTTCGCTCTACCCTGATCAAGGACTCGGGCCGGCACTGGTTGGAGCTTACGCTATTATTAACGCCGCTCCAATTAATATTGGATGGCGCTTATGTCGCATAGCGCCGCAATAATTTGCGACGCTATGCGACGTAAGCGCCAGCCGTCATAAGGTACCTTTTGCCGTGTAATGTCACATATCTTTACTATTTCATATCTAGTGAATCTCTAATTAATTTACAATGCATGTGCTCGAAAAGTGCGTTTCCTACGGAGCCATATCATGCGGAAAGTACTACTTTTCCGCATTAGTGCTTTTCATTTTCATTTTTTTACAGTACATATGGTACTACTTTCTCGCCCTAGTGCGGAAAAGAGCACTTTTTTAATTTTTTAATAATTAAACTTATTTGCCATGATATCTTTTTTTATTTACTCGCACAATGCATAGTAAAACATTGTATGATACACGTGCGTAAAGATGATTTCCGCACTTGTTGCATAAATAGCTATTCTCGAATCGCGCTGTAAGTAGGTAAATCCGTTCTTAGCGTTTCTCGGAATATTATTGCGTCGGACATGAAAAAGCCACAATTGTAAAAAAACCAATAGTCCCTGGATGCATATTGTATGTCGATCAAACATGATAAAGTTGACAAACAGGCGTCGCCCATTGTGACCGATAACGGATATGGGAACTTTAAAATAATTCAACAAACAGTGTATTGATATGCGTTGCAACATACTTATTTCCTGTTACAACGTTTTGGGGAACGCATCAGGGCGTCTACATACAATGCTATAAATAAACTATGTAACCTCAGGGATTGCACACAAATGGAAGCGAAAAAACTGCTTTTCAAACTGCTGCACTCACAAAATTATGCCGAGACAGAAGCCATATTTAACAAAATTTAGTTTCAATATTGTGTCTAGATTAAGCCTTAGTTTGTAGTTTTAATTGTAACAAAGTCTGATATTTAAATTATAATTGGTTCCCCGCGATACAGGCACTGCCTAGTGCGGAGACCCCTGGAATGTCTGTAACCTTTAGCTGAAAATAAATGATCTTTATTCTTCTTCTTTTTTTAAGGATTTTTGGAGTTATTTTCAAAGTTATCTACGTCTCAGTATTTAAAGTAATAATATTAAAGTAAAAATTTAAAAAAAAATCCCCAACACTCCACCGTCCTCTTCCGCCATCTTAAAGGCCAGCAGCGAACTTACAATAACATAAAACGGATTTTGATAAAACATATCTAAGACCATCACTAGAAAACCTGCTTTTAAATAATAAAAAATTGCATCCAAATCGGTTCACCCGTTTAAAAGCTACGGTGCCACAGACCGACACACAAACACAGTGGTCAAACTTATAACTTTATTTTTGCGTGGGAGGTTAAAAAGCAAAAGAAAAGTAGGTACATTACATAAATGCATTCGTATGTCTGTCCGTCTATCCGGATGTTCTCTACAGGACGCATTTCTCGATAACTGCTCTTAAAATTTGGTAAGCAGGGTCGATAATTTTTTGTTATTTAAATTTTTGGATTTTTTTATGGAGGAGCTGTGGAGGTTCGCATGTTATACAGCTCACAGAACCACTAGTATTAGGTAAATAAAGTATATCAAACGTTTATATTATGGATGGTATAGAAAGGATCGCAATCTCTTATGGCAGAATTGTTGTAAAAGTGACCGCGTTAAGCTTTAAATGATAGTTCCTAATCTCTCCGGTGGCGCTAGTTAGGCTCTGAGACATGAGTATAACATGAACCATATAAGGCAACAAATAACCCGACCAAATTACGTAGGTTGTTTTTGGTAGTATTTCGGTGTATGGTGGCGCCGCCTAATTACTGTTTTTTGATGGACACTTTTCATACATAGAGATTTGGCTCCTTTATACAGTCTCCATGGTTTATATGTCAGCGGCCGTAGCACGGTCGCATTTTTATCACATATCGCCTGTCACGGTCTAACAAGTAGGTATGTGAGTGCGAAAGTGACAGGCATAGTGACAGTCAATAAAACCGTGCCACCACCGCAGGTCAGATTGAACAAGATCATTTTGTCACTATTGACATACAAAAAACCAGCCGACCCAAATTAAATGCAATACAGTACAAGGCGGAATGTAGCAATTTAAATTCAGAAAACATATAAAAACTCAATAATAGGCGTTTTCTTAGAGAAAAGACCTAGCTAGCTATTTTTTGCCCCGAAAAACCCCCATGTAGCAAACTTCATCGAAATCGTTAGAGCCGTTTTCGAGAATTGCTCGTTTAAAGGTATAAGATACTGCGTATTACAGATACCATAGAGTAACTTATACTAGAGCGGTACTGTCATAGTAAATTTTGTAACCCCAGTAAATTCACTGCCATACGATAAAATGTATTTAAATATGGATAAATGTTTTTTTTTTATTCGCATTAATTATTTTTATGATTTTGACCCATGTTCTTTCACTGATATGCGTTAAAATTGTTAAATAACAAACGAAACCGTCAACGCCATCTATACGACAGTAAGCCAAAGCTAGTAGCGCCCTCTGAACGAGAATCAAATTTTCTTGATTTTCGAGGCACGTTTTTTCCTTAGACTGTATACATCTATTACGGAGTTATATCTATCTTTGCAGATACCGACACATAATAAAAATCATAAACCTACGTATTGTATCTGTGTTTGAACTTCTAATATCACAATCTGATACGGTATGCAACTCGAGCCGATAACGAAGTTTCCGCCGTATAAAGGAGGGTGCGAACAGCGAATGCAAGTCCAAAGAAATTCAGGGTAAAATCTGTTTGATTATCTATAGAACTAGAAGGGTAGGATTGGATTACATATTTCAATAGTTGGAGGAATCAAAAGTAGTACAAAACTACTACTTGTGGCTGTTTGTGGGTATAGCTAATTCATTTTTTTACTGATGCTGATATAAAAAAAAACCGGCCAAGTGCGAGTCGGACTCGCGCACCGAGGGTTCCGTACTTTTTAGTATATGTTGTTATAGCAGCAACAGAAATACATCATCTGTGAAAATTTCACCTGTCTAGCTATCACGGTTCATGAGATACAGCCTGGTGACAGACAGACAGAAGGACAGACGGACAGCGGAGTCTTAGTAATAGGGTCCCGTTTTTACCCTTTAGGTACGGAACCCTAAAAAAAGTTAAAACTGCTAATCACGATGTTCGTTCGTAGCCCACAAATGGTCTTGCCGGAAGACCAGCGCTGACTTTAGGGTTAGCATTATGATGAGGCGGGACCATTTCGTGGTAAACTATATAGTTTTCACATCACCAATTCGAAAAAGGGATTTTTCTTCCCTGCTAGGAGGGATCAAAGTGGCGCTTTTCTTCCCTGCTAGGAGGGATCAAAGTAACACTTTTCTGTTGTAGGTCACTATTTTTACATTTTTTGCACATTATTTTTTTTAGCTTAAATAATATTTGTAACATCATAATTACCTCATAGGTGATGTGAAAAGCAGTATGTGTCACATGGTAGCCAAATTGTTTCCACCTTGGGCGTAACACACTTGAATCCCTCACTACGCTC
This sequence comes from Cydia strobilella, assembly GCF_947568885.1. NCBI lineage: Eukaryota > Metazoa > Arthropoda > Insecta > Lepidoptera > Tortricidae > Cydia > Cydia strobilella. The sequence goes on from NC_086044.1 coordinate 21,544,642, forward strand.
AGGATTCTACTTTAGAATCCCTCGTTGCTCTCGGGATTCTATTATAGAATCCTTCGCTTCGTTTAGGATTCAATGTACGCCCTCGCCGTAAATCTGTCATTTTGCTCCCTTGTAACGCAATCTAAGGTACTCTATGTTTTAAATATACTTTTTCTGTGTGATACGTTTAAGTATGAAATGTAGTTTGGCATGAATAAATGAATTTTTATTCTTATTCTAATCATTTTATAGTATGAATTATCTCAGATGATTTTTTCGGGCTCGAGCCCTTAATCTGTTAATCAAAAGCCTTTGTTTCTTTTAAGAGCGGTCTTCAGCACGTGCCAAAGCAACCATGTCGCTTAGGAAGCAACTATCATTTAGAGAACAATCAGGATGGTATTTTCTTTGGAGATAACAAAACGTATTCTCCGAATGGGCTGTTTCATGAATTTGAACCATATAAATAGGATGGTAAATTTGCTTTTTAAACGGGATGATTCCCGTTACTTATGTCGGGGCTATACGCAGTTAGCAGTGTAACCACTGCATAAAGGAAACAATACCTTTTTCCCCTCACTAGCTCGGAAAGCCGTCTTTTATCCTTTAAAACAAGCGGGGATAAACGCATTTTATCCACTAGTGGGGAAAGTAATTTGACCTTGGATGGAGCGTGTTTAAGTAGCTTGACAGATAACAAAACGTAAAACGCTCATAATAATGGTTCGTTCGATATTAATTATCATTAAATAAATGGTTTGAGAATCTAATAAAAAAGACCAAATTTAGCTTTATTTAATAATTTTAACTCATAAACCTTAAATTTTCATAAGAAACGTTAGATTTTTTATTTATATAAATATAATTCTGAACGCACAAGTTGAGTCGATGCAATTTCAAAACGCATCGTTGACATTTCATACGTCGGAACAGAAACGTTAACATTGTCAACAATTTTTTTACTTAAAAACACTTCTTACCGACTCACGTAAAAATCAGAATTTCCAGTGGTTTCTGTTATAATATCGTAAAAAATAAGTGATTCCAGTGATGAAGATGATCTAACGCCTGTGGATGTTGCACTTTCCTCGCTATAGTGAGGGGAAAAGTTTTGTGTTACACACGGGTGCAAATGTATTTTACTTCTCGTGTGTTGAAACACTCGCTACGCTCAGGATTCTATTTTAGAACCACTCGCTTCGCTTGTGGTTCAACTATAGAATCCTTTCGCTAGGTCTCGTGTTTCAATTCCACACTCGCGGGTAAAATACAACTTTGCACCCTTGTATAACAAATAACTATTTCACCTCAGCAGCTCGAACAAGCCTACTTTCCTCACTCCAGGGACTGAAACAAAGTAGCTTTTTATTTTAATGAAGGTCATGAACTGCCACTTCATACTTTTATTACAAATTGTTTTTTTTTTCTGTATTATTCTGTGTAATTCGAAATACATTTTACCCTTTAATGTGTTCTCACTGCTGAGGTGAAAAATTATATGTGTCTCACGAGAGCAAAGTTAATTTACCTCTCGTGTTTTTGAGTCCCTCGCTACGCTCAAGATTCTAAGTTAGAATTTCTAACTTAGAATCACTCGTTTTGCTCGTGATTCAATTATAGAATCATTCGCTTTCTCCGGACTCAAAATCAACACTCGCAAGAAAAACCAACTTTCCTTTCTTGTTGCACAAATAACTATTGTTTAACAGATTAGGGCCCGGAAAATCATCTGAGATAATTCATACTATAATACTGACTGCAACTTGAACATTGCAATTTAATATGATGTAGGATAATAAAATGTAGGCAACATTTGATTAAGGACCAATGACCATGACTTTATTCTTTCTCCTAACTTGAATTTGAATAGTTCACGACAGGCCAAAGGTTATATTTTTAATTACATTCACTAATTCCATAGAAACCATAGTTGTCCTCAATTACGACCATGCACTTCCTGTTTTGGAATCTAAAACGATACAATTACTTACCATTTTTAATGTTCCGTGCAAAACTTTGTTTTGACAAACGGAACACTTATGCGATCACTTCGGTCTTACAAATCAATTAAATCCGTTTTTCTCAGAGACCGTTTGACATAGATACCTAAAATTTGAAACAGTTATTTTGAAAAGGGAATGGGCTATGGCAAACATAAATGCCTTTTTAGTCGGACTTTCAAATCCGAGGTTAATTTTTGTTTAAAATTTGTGCAATAACAAAATACACTTGGACTTAATGCCTAAAGGCATTCTCTACCAGTCAACCATAGGGCTAAACAGAGATGTAATTAAAATGGTAGAAGAAGAAAAGTAAGAGAATTTAATTACATTATATTTGTATCTCGTATAAACTCACGGGTATAAACATCCCGGTCATTTGATAGGCGTGCGTGGGGATACAGATCCAACACGTAGAGGCCCTTTGGAGAAGTTTGCTGTTATGTAATACACCTGCTAGAACCCATTCACGGGTACAAATAGATACCCGTAAATCGGTCCCAACAGGCGTAGGGGCTATTATAAATACAGTGGAAAAGAGTGCCGGTTATGGTATTGAAGTTTGGCTGGTCAAAAAATTGGGCTATTGCTGAGAGGTCCGGACACCTGCCATAACAATGTCTGTACACGTTATCGAGGCAGGTGGTGACTCGCCGCCGACTAGATGGACCCCTGAAACTGCCGTCGTGAAGACGACCAGGAGCAACACCGGTGTGAGCGGCTCAGGGGTGTCGAGAGGTGTGCGCCGCTTTCTACCCAGTGGCTGTTACCAGCCACTGTGCCAACTCGCGTCTTATGCATCTTTCACTTCCACCCCTGGAGCATATAGCTCTAGCGACTCCTCTCTAGACGGCCAATGAAGGCAAGCCAGAGCTGAGAGTCCTGCAGGTCCCCTTGGGGTCCACTCCGACCGATGAAGACACGCCGGAGACGGAGACCCTGACCGACTCTCGGGAGCACTCGGGTCCGTGGGGTCGTTACTCCCCAACAGCTCGCCACAAGCTGCCCTGCGAGATTATATTTATTATTATGTGTTGTTTGTGTTTTTTATCATGTTATGTGTGTTTTGGTTATGTATTCGAGACCAAATAACATATACTCTATGTTCGAGACGAGAATAATATTTGCTGTTATACTTATGTATTTGCGTATTGGTGTAAATATGCTCCCGTTGTAAGTACCTTTTGAGTTTTTTATAGATAGATACTGTTTGTAAAGCTTGCTGTCACTATGAAGGCGTATTCCCAGGTAGCAAAATGACGTCAAATGATCGTAAACGTCGGTTTGAGCGTAAAGAGGTAATACCTATCTATACACTGACAGACAGACAATTGTGGTATTTTCTATAAAAAGGGACCTTATTGTCGTCGCCATCGAAATGCCCCAAATATTTGGGTTTTTCCACTGTAACTCTAAATTAATTCGCAAAAACTCAACTTATCTTATCTTTCAAAAAATTTTTGGTTACTACACCTAACCTAGTTTTTCTCAGAACTCCGATATTAGTCTACATGCATTCAAAACGTCCCATTTCCAATGTCTGCCCTAATCTGTTTTCTGTTTAGAACCGTAAGCCCCTTTTTATAGCCCTGCGCGCCGCGATAGCGCACAAAGAGCCACAATGAAGATATTATAGCACTTATAGTTACTGATGGGGTTGGGCAAACTTATGGAGATTAAATTGATTTGTAAGGGTTGGGGACTTTTGTTTTTGAATTAGAAGACTGTGTGGTTAATGAATCCCTTTGACGCGTCGGTCACATCTGTGTTAGATCTTTTTGTAGCTACCCATGTATATTTATGTTAAGAATTAAAATTTTAATACTCTCTATTTACATCCAAGATATATACAGTGGTACTACGTAAACGAAATTAATAACTAGCTTAAATCTAAAATAGGCCCTTGAGGCATTGTACCAAGGATGCTGGCGGCATTTCCTCGCTTATCGCAATGCTGATACGTTGTGCGAGGAAGCCGCCAGCTCTTCAGTCACCAGACGCTTCGCGATTTCTGCAAACAGCTTGTGCGCGCTGGGACCCCATGGACCTAGAATTTTTTTTTTCTCTACAGGTCTTACTGCTTATACTCTCTTTCATATCATATCATATCATATCATATCGTTTATTTTCATAATAGGATTTTACAATCTCTTTATGACGTCAAACAATTGTATTTACTTAAAAATTAAATATTAAATAACATTATCTATGTTACACTATGCACATACTTATCAACTCGAAGGGTTAACGTCTTCTAAATAGTCTGATATTTTATAATATCCATTTTTGCACAACTTTCGTTTAATGACCGATTTAAATTCATTTAATGGCAAACTTTGAATATCCAAAGGAGTTTTGTTGTAAAAACGAACACATTGGCCAATGAAAGATTTACTTATCCTCTGAAGTCTAGTTGTAGTAGGTACAAGTTTCTCTTTGTTTCTTGTATTTCTGTTGTGTATGTCGCAATATTTCTTAAACATGTGTTTATTTTTCTGCTTTAATACCTACAGTGTTTATAACATTTAAAACTTTCGCGGTTTAAACACATATTAAATCACATTTAGAAACGGGTCTATCGCGAATTTATTTTGTTACCTTTATTTACCGACGTTTCGACACAGGTTTCACTGGTCGTGGTCGCGGCTAACTGACGTCCCAGCAAAATGTCAAAACAGAGATTTGTGTGACTACCCCACGAAAAGTGCATTTAAAGTTCGAGGTAGACATCACATTTTCAAACCACCCACTACACATAAAAGTTAATTATTGTCAATAGTCCGACACACAACACTCACAACATCCGCGCACACATCCGAAGATAGATCCCTCGGCTTTAACTTCTGGATCACTGGTCCCCAAGTTGCCGATAAGTTATAACCATCTTCCCTATTAAAATTTCTGGGGTGCTTCTTGATTTCAATCGCTTCTACAGTGTTTATCAGTCAGAATCAAAAGTAGCGTAGTATATACCTGTCAAATACTTCTAATATAGAAGTATAGAACAATTAAGGGCCACCCCACACTGGCGTCTTTTGAGAACCGGCGCATTGTCAGCGCTATGAAAAATGGCGTCGCTGTGCAGTTGCGCCAACGTTGCGTCGATCAGCAGCCATAGAGTTGACTAGACGCCGTCGCTTGGGAGACGCTAGTGTCACAAGGCGGACACGCTATACATCAAAAATCACTATTTTCTATGTGTGAATAGCACGTCTGTACACGCGTCATGCGTGGTGAGAGTAAGTTGCTTAAAAATAGTACTGAGCGGCCGGCAAACGGCCGTCAATCTGCTGTCGCTGGGCGAGGTAATTCGAGTCGGGGCGGGGCGGTGCGTGGCCGTTCTGTATGATAACACTATTACTTATTCTGTGCTAGTGTAGGGTGGCTCTAAACTGTGCAGATACTTTTAAACACGAACTGTCGTGAATGTCGAGATTTGGAATAATATTCGAGGGTGGCAGATATTTTTGGCGCGTTGTTTCATACGCTACTATTGATGTTACCTGTACCAATCCATAGTTTATGGTAAGATTTTAATGAGGGCTAACGCGTATGAATTCGCCGCTAGGGGCGCTAGTGTAGATCTTCTTCTTCTTCTTTTAAAATTATGGCTTCAGCCCAGTGGGACTATTTCGCCAGTATCAAGGTATTGAGAGGTTTACAAACGACAAAAATTGTACGGTTGTACAAGACAGTGTACGGTGATTTGTTAGCTCTTGTAAATCGATAGCTAGACTTTACAAGAAGCACGTGGACTACCGGCCGTTGACTCCAAGATGGTGGTTAAACGCGCTTCAAAATTAATTCTCCATTCACTGCACACTACCACATTAGTTTACTGTATAATAAGCTATCGATATTACACTAAACAATATTAATAAGCAAAAAACAAAGTAATTAATCACGATGCTAACTATCAAGATGGCGCTCGAACCGGAAGTCGCTAGTGTAGATGGTGGTCTTTTCCATAGCTCGAAATGTCAAATGTCACTTGTCACTTCAATGACTGACAGCTGTTCTGTAGTCTTTTGGACCACCATCAACAGAGGTGCCAACTGGTGAGCAAAAAAACGATAGCCCTCATTGTTCACTGCTGAGAATGAACAAATTATCGACGTTTTCGTTGCAGTGCGCGCAGTGAATTATCTGCGATATATTACAGCGCGATTCTGAAATCGTGTCGCAAAAATTTAAATCGTAGTGCGCGCTTGGCCTAATAGGTCTTGTTGCTTACTCTCTTTAATAAGGTAATTGCGTACCTAACTTATTAAACATTTTTAGTATGTAAGTACGGATTAAAATATTATTTACAAATATGAATGTGCCAAAGTAAGAAAACATTGTAATTTGACGTTAAAGACGCTAAAAAACTATCGTATGATAAAAAATATTTGAACAGAACCCTTTAAAAAAAAGCGAGAGCTTGCTCTATTGTCTTAACATAAAACTAACTTAATTATTTAATCACTGTTACCTAAACAAATAAAGTAACAACATTAATTTTCTTATCAAATAAAAGCACGGGCTTTTTAAGTTTTATTGTTTAAAGCACTATCATGACATCTTTATCAAATAAAAAAAAACATCCGGCTGCTCTATTTGTTTCTGGTACACACATTTAAGGCATAATACCAACTTAGTTATGACGTTTAAAAAATCTAGCCGTGTTATCAAATAGCAAGAAGTCTTGTTCCGTTTTTTTCTTGGACGCCCGCAAACTTATCTTGGTATTCTGGAGGCATAGTGTAGGTGTGGTTAAATAGTTTTTGTTGTATAATAATGATAACAACAGGTGCGATTGTCTGTATGTTCGAGATAACAGGATGGAAGTATTGTGGGTACTGGGTACAAAGTAGATTATGTGGATGCAAAGTGGGTGACATTTTTATGTTTGTTTGGTTTTTCGATTATATCTCGGAAACTATGCGTCTGAGCGACATGGCCTTTTATACAAAATGAATTCAACACCCCTGATTTATATTAAAACGATACCAAACACGGCCTAGCAGCCTCACTGATGTGATATCAAGATAAAATTGAGAACCCTAAATAAACTTTTAAGAGCGGATATCTCAAAAACTATACAAGATACCTATCAAAAAACTTGACTAAATAAAACTTGTAAAAAACTTAATCAGCTTTAGTTTGCTAGTAGTCATGTTGCTAAGACTCAAAGTTTCCAAGATATGTGAAAAACCTAAAACATACCTTCTTTAATAAAAATTAACTGTAACTACTTACCCTACCTTACCTTACCTTATACGTGAGTGACCCGTTATTAATATGTTTAATATGTGTAACTACTTACCTATAAAAAAGTAAGAAAACAAAATGAAAAAAAAACTGGAGGGCTTCGTCACTTTTTCTTTAATATATGACATCTATTACAGTTTTTAATTTATATATAGTAGTGTGACTACTTGAAAAAAAAAACATCAAAATATTTAATAAAATAATTTGATTTGTTCCCAAACTTGTTCAAAATGAAGTAACTTTGTTTCCTTAACTTAAAATTATTTTTGAAGTAATAACTCGGTAATAAATACATGTCCGCAATTAGGGTCAGACCAAGCTAACTCTGCATGGCACTTGTAGTAACAAAATGTTGCGGTGTCATTATTAATTTGAAACTACGAAAATATTTCGTATAAGACACTCCCTCACTTTGTTATATTCAACACATTCACCGCTAAGCTACGGTCGTAGCCACATGGGTTTCCCGGTATGTAGTGGAAATGCTTCGTAGAGTCGAAACGACTCCGTGTCATGATTAGCGCTGAATGGGTTAAGGCGGTGCAAAGTTAGTCTAGACGAATTCTAGCTACATCTGCGGTGGCAGCATGGTTCCATTTTTATCGCCTGTCACTATGCTTGTCACTTTCGCACTTACATATTTCTTAGACCGTGACGGACGTGGTGACAGGTGATAAAAATGCGAGTGCTACGGCCGTTGTATCTGTATAGGTATCTTATATTCCTTACAAGCAAAGATAGATATAACTCCGTAATAGATGGATACAGTCTAAGGAAAAAACGTGCCTCGAAAATCAAGAAAATTTGATTCTCATTCAGAGGGCGCTACTAGTTTTGGCCTACAGTCGTATAGATGGCGTTGACGGTTTCGTTTGTTATTTAACAATTTTAACGCATATCAGTGAAAGAACATGGGTCAAAATCATAAAAATAATTAATGCAAATAAAAAAAATCATTTATCTATATTTAAATACATTCTATCGTATTTTTATAAATCTTCATTTTTAGTTTTAAAGTGTGTCGACAGATGGCAGTGAATTTACTGGGGTTACAAAATTTACTATGACAGTAACGCTCGATCAGTTACTCTATGCTTACAAGTATAAGAACGCTACTGTATAACAATCCATGCACTTGATACGCCAGTGTCTCTGAGGGGGAACAATGGCTGCCGGCCGCCATTTGCCCGCCCCGCCTTTCTTGGCGCGTTCTTTTAGAAGGGGACAGATAAGACAATGGCAATTTTGCGCTCGGTTATGTTGGCAGTATGTAATTAAACTAAGGGTAGGTAATCAACGAACTTTGTGCTGATAAACGATGTTACAGTTATCTGTCTAGGTATTTAAACTGTTTTTGAAAACTTTTATTAAACTTGAAATGTTTGTTTGTAATTATTACCATCAAAGAGGATATAATAAGATAGAGCGGTAGGTACTGTCATAGTAAATTTTGTAACCCCAGTAAATTCACTGCCATCTATCGACACACCTTAAAACTAAAAATGAAGATTTATAAAAATACGATAAAATGTATTTAAATATGGATAAATGTTTTTTTTTATTTGCATTAATTTTTTTTATGATTTTGACCCATGTTCTTTCACTGATATGCGTTAAAATTGTTAAATAACAAACGAAACCGTCAACGCCATCTATACGACAGTAGGCCAATGCTAGTAGCGCCCTCTGATCGAGAATCAAATTTTCTTCATTTTCGAGGCATGTTTTTTCCTTAGACTGTATCCATCTATTGCGGAGTTATATCTATCTTTGGTACCATAAAATCAGGTAACTTTAGTCCACAACCCAGGTAGCAAAATGACGTCAAATGACGTCAGCGACGTCATAATGACGTAATAATGCCGTCATTGTGACGTCGCTGACGTCATTTTACGTCATTTTGCTACCTGGGAACTTACAACAGTTATAACTATGGTCTTAATTCAAGTTCCAGTAACATATGTATAAATATTTTTCAAATTATAATGAGTATCAAATATAGAAAAATCATTAGTATATCTAAGCAACAAACTAAAACTAAAAACTAAATGAAAGAGCGTTTTCACATTGTCCGATCCGGGCTATAACCGCGAAAATCGAAGTTCGCAAATTGCGGGCATTTATCTTTAACTCTAATTACGCCTTCATTGGAGTAAAAGAGAAAGATCCCCGCAATTTGCGTAATTCGGTTTTCGCGGTAGCCCCACCGATATCGGATGTAGGATCCGACATCCGCGTAGTCGGGCCGCGGGGGCACGCCCGGGCGTCGCCTTTAGCGGTCACGCACACAGCTCACACTACAATAAACTTTATGCCTACACATACGCACACAAACAAATATTATCGGTTCGACAGCTAACGGGGGGCTCCGACATAGCTGAGTTTATCGGAAGCGCCTTTCCGATATTGGATGTCGGAAGGCGCCTATGACAATAACAGCTGCAGGAGAGCGCCAATGGCATTATGTGCGCCTTTTTGCGTTATTTATCGTTTTTTTATAATAATGATTTATTAAATGCATAAGTACATACAGAGAAACACATATATCTTACTTTTTTAAAATAAATGATTTATTTATTTTTAAATAGAGTATTACAAGGCGATAATCAGGATGAAACAAATATCCTCAATAAAAATTACATTTAAAATAAAATAACTAATCTTAACTTAAATGAAAATAAAACTATAACCTTATAAAATAAATTAAAACCAAAGATAGATATAACTCCGTAATAGATGTTTACAGTCTAAGGAAAAAACGTGCCTCGAAAATCAAGAAAATTTGATTCTCGTTCAGAGGGCGCCACTAGTTTTGGCCCACTGTCGTATAGATGGCGTTGACTGTTTCGTTTGTTATTTAACAATTTTAACGCATATCAGTGAAAGAACATGGGTCAAAATCATAAAAATAATTAATGCATTTAAAAAAAATCATTTATCTATATTTAAATACATTTTATCGTATTTTTGTAAATATTAATTTTTAGTTTTAAAGTGTGTCGACAGATGGTAGTGAATTTACTGGGGTTACAAAATTTACTATGACAGTACCGCTCTAGTATAAGTTACTCTATGTTAAAACTAACTAAAAAAGTCCCCCACATCTGATCCCTGCGGAAGGGTGCCCATAATGCTGGCTACATTCCCCCGCTGAATGGCAATTTCGATCCTTTGGCCAAGGAATGAGCCAGCCCTAGGATCTCTGGTGGTGTCAAGGAGAGTCTTACTAGTCAAGGAGGGTCTTACATTTTACTTCCGTCCGACATCCGATATCGGATCGGACAATGTAAAAACGCTCTAACGAGTACAAATCAAAAAGGCTCATTGATAATCAACGTTAAAAACTGGACCACGACCACACTCGTAATTGTATTAAAGGACTACCTGATTTTACGGCTCAAGGGCTACTGCTGGGGACTTTTGATATGTTCATCTCCTAACTAGCCCAAACAAAGTTACGGAGTCAAAAACTGTAATCCAAGCATTTCCCTCTACAACTTTTTTTGAGCATACATTTCCTAGCCTAATGGTTGCGCTGTATGATGGGTTTACATGCAGGTTATGACAGTTCGTTTTTATATGGAGTAGCTTTCACGTAAAATGTTTGTCGATATTTTTGTATTAACTTTAGCACGATAATTTATTTATAGAAATTTAATACTTAGGTAATAAAAATACAGTAAAACATATCTCATAATAAATAATAAATAAATAAATATTATAGGACATTCTTACACAGATTGACCAAGTCACGGTAAGCGCAAGGAGGCTTGTGTTATGGGTACTCAGACAACGATATATATAATATATAAATACTTAAATACATAGAAAACACCCATAACTCGGGAACAAATATCTGTGCTCATCACACAAATAAATGCCCTTACCGGGATTCGAACCCAGGACCATCGGCTTCACAGGCAGGGTAACTACCCACTAGGCCAGACCGGTCGTCAAATCTCATCAACTACATATTTTTAAATTAAGCACAAAGACGAGAGGATTGAAGGTCTAGGAACTGTTATTATAAGGCCAGGATTACACTTGTAAGTTTTACTTACGTTAGTAGGGACAAAGCTATTTGTTAGAATGAGATAACGATATTCATATCTCATTCTGTAGTATAGCTGTGTCCCTACTTACGTAACTTACAAGTTGGACGTGTGTTATGAATGCTTGAGGTTCTGCGAGACGAGGAATGAACGGCCTTCTTCTGTTATATGTTAATTTAGATTTGTGTACTATGTGTATGAAATGTCTATTGGTTTCACAGTGCTTTGGATCACTGTTATGCTGTGAAATGTAATGAATAAAAAATAAAAATAAATAAATAAATAAAGTTTAATCCTGGCCTAAGGATCATCATTCGGGTAGATAAAAATTATTTAAATAAATCTAAGAATGCACTATTATTTATTTAATTGAAATTGTATTTGTAGTTATGAATCTTTTTGTATGTTGTGTTGTGTATTCAGATAATGCATATTTTTTTATTTTTTTTATATTACGTCGGTGGCAAACAAGCATACGGCCCGCCTGATGTTAAGCAGTCTCCGTAGCCTATGTACGCCTGCAACTCCAGAGGAGTTACATGCGCGTTGCCGACCCTAACACTCCTCTCCCCCGAGCTCTGGCAACCTTACTCACCGGCAGGAACACAACACTATTAGTAGGGTCTAGTGTTATTTGGCTCCGGTTTTCTGTAAGGTGGAGGTACCTCCCCAGTTGGGCTCTGCTCTAGATCTGGAATGACATCCGCTGTCCTGTGCTTTACCACACAAAGCGAGATGTCATTCACAGTGCCCATACCTCTCTTAATATATTGTATTTATTTATTATATTGTAGCACTTTTATTTAAGATAATTTTCTGTATAGATTACCTATAGGTATCTATTCAAAAGTAGCAACATTTAAATTAGTTAGTTGCAAAATGATATTTTGATTACTTACACATTTTATTAATTTTAAGTGTAAATACAACTAATAGCAGTTATAGCGACATGAAAATTTTTTTTGTAGGTTACACGATTTTCATTTTGTGCGACTAAAATATTTTTTTTAGATTAGTTTCATTTTTAAGTACTTAGTTTTAGGTAGTGTGTGTTTTTTTTATATATTAAAATATATTATGTATTGTTGATGAAATTGTATGTAGATTTTTTTAGATTTTAGGTATTTATTAATATTTGTATAATTTTGGACATTGTGTTTCTGTATTGTGTTTTAATGTATGTATTTTGTTTTGTAAAACCTACTGTTTATAGAGTTTACTTTTACCATTTAAGTAAAAGATGAGAAATAATAGTTTTAGTTTAGTTTTAGATTAAATTAGATATTATTTCTGTGTAATTTTACATGTGACTTATAGTTGAATAAATGGTAAATTTGGTGTAGCATGTTGACTACAAATAACTATAATTTTACTAAAATACATAGATAATTATTAAACTTTACAACTATTAGGTAACATACGAATATATTATTTTTAGTAACCTGTCAAAGTTTGACATTATTTCTAACATTATTTATATAGATAAAACATAACATAACAATGTTTTCAATTTAAAACCTGTACATCGAACCAATGATTGCTCTATAAAATTAATACCTTAACACCTTTATTGTATAAAAATATAATATGGAAAATTGAGAAAAATAAACAACGATATTTCTTTAATTTTGGTGTTAAAAAAATTACAAGAAGCAAAAACTTGTATGTGAACGTTAACTGAACTTAGGTTTTTTTAAATTATATTTTTTGTTATTTTTAAGGGTTTTTAAAATTAGAAGGAAAACCGTCACCAAACTTGCACAGACACCGTAGGTAATTCGCTCACCTCAACCGCTTCGCTTCATCTATAAACGGCCGCTTCTCCATCTCCGTGAGCAGTTTCCATTCAGCCCCAAGCCGCTTCGAAATCTCCGAGTTATGCATCTTCGGGTTGTCCTGGGCCATCTTCCTCCGCTGTCCCCGCGACCACACCATAAAAGCGTTCATAGGCCTCTTTATATGCTCAGCGGGCTGCTTACCCAACGACATTTTCGAACGTTAAAATTCAAATTCCGAATCACATACACATTATTTTGAATTTTCGAAACTCATTTGTTTTTCGCGGACGCGTGAAAAGCTCCCGAAAGCTCAATGCGGTGCTTTTCTTGCCAGTGTCATGTTTAAAACGACAAGACCTCGGCCTTGCTTCCCCCCTTGCGTTAGCCCCCTCTAACATGCGACCAATGGGAGGGCAGCATGGGCGGCCGCTGGGCGCTGATTGGCGGAGACGCGGCGCGGCTCGGGCGCTTGCAACAGGTAGCCGGTGCGTTCTTGTTTGCATGTTTATTAGCAGATTAAATTTCTTTTTAAGCCGCAACCTGGCGAGATCGCGCGCTGATTTAGCCTGATTTCATTTGGAAAGGTGGCGTAATGAAATGAATTGAGATGAATTTTCGGGTTTACTGTTGGATTGTTTGTTAGAGTTTTTGTGGAAGGAGCCTTGTCTTATTTTTTTATTGATAATGGGAAACAAACAGCGAAAAATTACACATATATATAAATAATTACACAAATACGTATACATAAGCCAAAACAGTTACCACTACTGAAATTAAATATATTATATTTCACTTTGAATGATTGCATAAAAATTGATGTGGGTACTACGACTAGAGTGACAGTGTATGGAAAATAAATGGGGCATTTTCTATGAAAAGGGACCTTATTGTATGGCGCTTACGCCGCACAGCGTCGCGCGGCATTGTATTTATTTCGGAGCATCGTTTATAATGGCGTAAGCGCCATCGACAATAAGGTCCCTTTTTATAGAAAATACCACAAATAATGAATTATGTAGTAATAGTAATTATTTGAATTAATAAAATAATCGAATTTAAACTATTGTGAGACATACTAACATTAAATAATTTCACGGTTTAGACTCACTTGTTTTAGTCACTCGCGCGACATGTTATTTAATTAATTAATAAAAATGTTAACATATTTTAATTTTATAACTAGTTTTTAGTATAATTGATCTGTATTTTTATGAATATGTTGTTTCTATAATAAATAATTAAGAACTGTTATCATGAATATTGTGTAACATTGAATAATAACGTAATAGTAATTCATAGTATTCATACTGTGCACATTGCACAACCATAACAAATATATTATTATGAACATATTCTCTAACAATTTTTTTTATCATTTTTTGATAATTCGCCTAGTCAATAAGTTATTGTCATTAATCCTGTGTATTATGATTTAAACCGTATTATTATTTAATTGATGCTAAGTAAATTAATTGTTAGTACCTACCTAACCTACATAAAATTATGTAATACGTAATTAAATGTGCCATTTTTAACCAAAAGAGTACTTATTGTCGCTTGTCAGTAAGGCGCTATTTCCATATAGCTTCAATTAGAAATCAACCTTATCAACAAGCGACAATGTCGTACCTTTTGGTTAAAAACGTCACAAATATTGAAATAACGAACATAGGTCTAGAACGCAACGCACCTTAAAAAATTATAACAATTTTTGCACACAAGACAAAAAATCCAAAAATATAAAAAATGCTTTTAAGAATGCGCAATTTTATTTTTGATCGAACTCATTGTTTTTTTGTTACAACTTACTAAAAATAACAAACTAATGTTCTGGTAGTTTATTGTTGTTTACCATTGACATAGTATATACAAGTAGTTTTAGACATGAAAGTCATGAAACCGAGCGACCAGGGTCCCTTTTCTCAAAAGCTTGTAACTTGTAATACAAATGGAAGTCCCTTTCTAACAAAAGCTGTCAAAAAGTGACATCCGCTTGTATTACAAGCTTTTGAGAAACGGGCCCCAGGGGAAGAGAAAGACATAATTATTATATTCATGTATTGACAGTCTCATGTATGGCAGCATAATCCTTTTACTCTTTCACTCTTATAAATTTCGGTAGTTCGCCATCGCCTCCTACCTATGCTGCCATAACCCGACCATGAAAATATGCCCGGTCGGTGATAAAGAAAAAGCATGGCACTATTTTCTTTTTCCTCTTATAGGAATCGCAATAAGACTATATTTCTCTATCAAAGAGTGTCAGGCCCTTGTTGTTTACCAATATCTCAATTGTCATTTTGCTGGGACGTCAGTCTTCCGTGACCACAGACTAGTGCAACTAGGGAATGCAAAACCGGTTTTTATTTGTATGAAAATTCGGTTAATATTCGGTTATGAACCGATTTTTCCATACAATTAAAATTCGGTTTTGCATTCCCTAAACTCTAGCTGAAACGTCGGAAAAAAGGTTAAATAATGAAATTTAATCGCGTTAGACAATAAAAATAACAAATCAAAAACATGACTATCCACAACACTGATTTAAACTTTCACGATTTTTACTCATTATTATTAACAACGACGGGACTTAATCGCGTAAAATAAGTATTAAACCCACCTCCGACGCCACCGACAACGCCGTCCTCGAAACGTCGGAGGTGGGTTTAATACTTATTTTACGCGATTAAGTCCCGTCGTTGTAAATAATAATGACTATCCACGATAGGCACTGTGCGTGTGTGTTCCAACGTTTACGCTTAGTGCTGAGAGTATTAGGAGAAGAATTACTAGAACCCACGGGGGTCCTTAATGATGAAGCTAATTATTGTGCTGAAATTCGAACCATATAATGTACTCGTACTTAAACAAAACACAACCATATTGTAGTTTCGGTGGGTGGATCGCCGTGACATAAACATAACGTAGTTTCGAGTAACGCGGTTACCTCCCGCGCCCCGCGCCCCGCTCCGGGCGGTGGCGAAAATGACAATTTTGTTAGCCCGTGCCTGTGTCACGGTGAAAGCAGTGAAATGGGCAATGTTAAAATGTCTGGCTTTTACATTTTTAGTATATTTATTTATTTTAAACTTTATTGCACATAAAAAGCGTACAACAGGCGGACTTAATGCCATTATACACCGTGCTTTTATTTAATTCCGTGAATTTCGGGGTATGGTTAAATGTTGCATATAGCGTTGTTGTAACCAGGCCGCGTAGCCAACCTGCCTTTCGCTTACGCTCCGTAGCGATCGAAAAGCAACTGTCACTGTCGCACTAATATGGAAGATTGATAGAGAGACACAAAAGGTTTCGTTGTCGAAGCGATAGCGAATGTCACTTTGGCTAGGCCGGCTGGGGTCGGAAACCGGTATTTGCTCCATACAAAAATACCGGTATTATTACGTTCTTTTTCGTTCTTTTGTTTATAATTTCATTTTTAATGGGACGTTTTAATAATGCAAAATTGTTTCCTAAATACATGATTCAGTCCTACGTAATGAGCATAAAAAAATTCAAAATATTGGGCTATTTCGGGGTTTTTAAAAAATACCGGTTCCGAGCCCTGGTT
Organism: Cydia strobilella; assembly: GCF_947568885.1. Lineage (NCBI taxonomy): Eukaryota > Metazoa > Arthropoda > Insecta > Lepidoptera > Tortricidae > Cydia > Cydia strobilella. Next base: position 21,561,275 of record NC_086044.1, read on the forward strand.
CTAACATGGGTATTACTACATTTAACTCAACCAACATGTCATTTTCGAAGTAACATATCAATGTCATTTCGAACTTCGATCGTCCGAGATAGTACTTAAGTTAAGTTTAAGTCGTAATCAATATGTAAACAGGCCTTAAGTGTACAGTCGCCATCAGATATATCGGATCGGCCAAGGTGCTCACAAATATCTTTTTTTTATTTTTTATTTATATATTCTAATTTACAACTTAATTACTAAACATTTATATTCTCGCCAAACTGTTACGTTTGATGGCGAGATGCGCTCAGTTTTTATACACTTAACCTATTAAAATAGTTTTATAATTTAAACTATCAGTTTCATTAGCCATAATATACTTATACAAACTATTGTTCAAAAACAAATAAAAATAAAAATGGCAAACAATGTAAACAAATATGTCAAATATGTGTAAATATGAACACGCCTCTATTGGCAAGGCGTTAGAGTGCCTGTTTAGATATTTTTGAGCGCCGTGGACGCTCCGATATATCTGATGGCGACTGTACACGCTCGTAGGGGCCTTATCAGAAAAAAATAAATGATTGATTATCTCCGAAATGTTACTTATTGATTTAAGCTCAGGAATGCATCCTTGAAATTAACGGATATTTAAAAAAACACGGTGTAGACTTGATTCAATTGATAAAAAATCATAGAAATTATATTATTGCCTATACTGAATAGGTAGGTAGGTGACCGAGTTCATAATTAATTCCTTCACCTTATTGCAATAGATTAAGGTGAAGAAATGTATACAAATTATTAACTCGACTACATTATAGACTGTAATAAAGATATATTGATTGTGATTATGATGTTGTTTAAAGTGAGCTAGTAAATTTATAACTTCGCTAAGAAGTACTTCTATCAAATGAGCTACCGAGACTTCATCCGATGACAGCGAATATTTTCACCATATCGCTCATATGCGTCTTAGGGAGGCGCCTAGTGACATCTACCGTAAGACACACACACATTCACATTAAGTACATATTTTTTCCGCTTTTCGTATGTAATTTCATGTATGTAATTTAGTGTAGGTACTGTCCTGTAACATAACATAGCCTGTATGTTAATACTAACAACTATGGACTGTAAATGTCTGAACTATTTTTTTTTTTTTTATTTGTAAGTAATGACCGCTTCGATTTATGACTATTTTTTACCAATCTCGGTGCGAGATAATAAAAACATGAGTTTTTGAATAAAAGTGACTTTCAGCATCTAAAGGCGACCAGCCGGCGGCGGCAAAATGGCACATAACGTGATATTGTCTAGCGCCGTACCGTCGCGCGCACGAGTGTCTGCGATACAAGACACAAGTGGAATTATTTCAGCCTAATAATGAACAAAATATAGTTGGTCAAACCAATTTATCAGTCAGTAACAACCAGGAAAATTATACTCATCCCTTTCTTTTGGGTACTAGTGTAAGACAAAGATAGTATGAATTTCTCTGTCTATGTTCGAAATGAGACAGTCCTTTGACAAACTATAGCTACTATTTTAATTAATGCTTCACTTGGGTGCGCCAAAGTTCACATAAAATTGCGACTTCGATTATTGGAAGTCCGAAAATGTTTGTTATATAATTTTATATCATAATGATCATTACTTATAACTTGTCTTTGCGCATAACTATCGTAACACCAAATCATTCATGTTAATAATGTCAATCGTAATAAATATCTGTAATACTAATGTTAATTTTCATATATTCTTTGAATATAACGATTTTAAATAATAAAATTTTATATCATATTTATTTTTTAACAACGATTTTAAGCAATAAAATTTTATATAATATTTATTTTAAACTTTACCTGGTTTTATTTATAAACTGTCAGGTATCTTGCATCCACACCACATTTAACTTGCTATCAAATAAGAAATACAGTCCCAGAGTCGGGATAGGTACGACGACGAGCGAAGCGAACGGTTTCTTGTGTTCCTCAGAGCGGAAAAAGGAGCCCCGCGAAGCGGGGCTTCGTCGACTCCTTGGCGGCCCGAAATAGCTTAATAGGCTAGGTACATGAAAAATAAAAAAGTTGCGGGGACATGACTAATAATAATTAATAATAATGTACGTTCCAATACACCCATACTTTATATGTCATGTTTTCAAATACTTATACAATTTAAGTTTATAATTAATAAGTTTATTATAAAAAACCATTATGAGTCGTGACGAATAGTTGGAATTGACATTATGTTGTTAAAAAAATCTGCCTACAGATAATTATGAGCAATGATTTTGGTAATACAAATTTATATACAACAAATTTGTACGCAAAAAAATTATGACATGATTATTATGATCAAAAAGCGTTATTATGAAAAATAATATGACAAGTAATGTTATGTGAGCCAATATGGACCCGCTTCACTTCCCTAAAGTTGGAAACTCTCGGCGGTAGCACGGTCGTATTTTTATCGCCTGTCACCATGCCTGTCACGTTCTAATAAGTATGTAAGTGGGAAAGTCAAAAACTGACATTGGCAAACTCACCCTGTGCAAAATTACAGGGAGTTAACGCCAGACAGAAAAAAAAAGGGAAATAGACGGGCATAGTGACAGGCGATAAAAATTGAACCATGCTGCCACCGCTGGAGCAGATAACCTTTTGTTCGAAGCCTAGCATATGATTGGCTCGACAGTCGCCCGCGGAATAGACTACCCGCTTTTTCTAATTGTATTAATTAAAGAGGGTAGTCTATCACGCGGGCGAGATAACGTAACGTTAATCATGTGCTAGCCCGGCTGTTCACACACCTGAATTCCGTCACATATCATCCCGTAATGCAGCGTCTTACGCAAGCGAACAACACGCGTACGCGAAGCGAAGCGGCGCGGCACGGCGCGGCGGGCCCACGGCGTTCGCGTTCGCAACGAGATCGCCCACGTAGGACACTTCAGGTATCAAAGGATTGATTCACCCCGCTCCGCTCCGCTCCGCTCCGCGCCGCGCCGCGCCGCTTTGCGTTCCCGTGTTGTTCGCCTACGTAGTACAGTCGCCATCAGATATATCGGAGCGGCCGAGGTGCTCAAAATATCTGAACAAGCGCTTAACGCCTTGACAATAGAGGCGTGTTCAGATATTTGTGAGCGCCTTGGCCGCTTCAATATATTTGATGGCGACTGTACGCTGCGTAATAATTCCGGGCGTGTGGTCGCATTAGCATGAGACTGGTTGCCGCAAACACCCCGTGTGAATACGCCTTAATGGGCCTTCTGTGTGCTACTATCAGTAGAGTACTATGGGCGCCAATGGATCTATAGTGCAGTGGAAGAAAATTGTGTTACAGAACGAGTCTTATATTGATACTACCTTTTGCCCGCGACTTCGTCTGCGTGGACTTAGTAACAGCAGCTAAAGTAAGTATAGCGCCTGGAAAAATATTCATGCACACAAATTAACAGGCATTTATTAATTATCTCAATTCTACCCCGCTTTTCACTTTCTTAAGGAATGATTTTCGGGATAAAAACTTTCCTATGTCTATCTTCGGGACTCAAACTATATCTATGTCAACTAAATCGGTTCAGCGGTTTAAACGTGAAGAGGTAACACACAGACAGACAGACTTTCGCATTTATAAATTACCGAAATTTACCAATGAAAAATTATAAAATTCATCAGTTCTTAAAACCATATTTTTAAAACCCCAAACTGATTATCAATTGAATGTTGACTATGTATTTATGACAAAATAGCTTTGCATTTACTAACAGCAGATATATAATCCTGCATTATGTAACTATTCATGTTCATTCAATTGTACTCCCATACTAAGCCAGTAATGTATGACTGCGGTGACATTAGCATGAGACAGGCGGGCCAATTCGAACCTAAAGCCTGACCAGGAATATATGATCACGCGCCATCTTGCGGAATTTCACTGGAACTAATTTTTAGGATTCCGTACCCAAAGGATAACAACGGGACCCTGTTACTAAAACTCCGCTGTCTGTCTGTTTGTCTGTCCGTCTGTCACCAGGCTATATCTCATGAACCGAACAGTTGAAATTTTCACAGATGATATATTTATGTTGCCGCTATAACAAGAAAGTAAAAACAGTATAAAATAAATGTTTAAATGGGGCTCCCGTACAACAAACGTGATTTTTTTGTCGTTTTTTGCGTAATTTGCGGAACCCTTCGTGCGCGAGTCCGACTCGCACTTGGCCGGTTTTTCATACAATACTGAACTGTCACCCTATACATGAGAATAACAACGCCCTCTTGACAATGATCATAATAATATATTACTGGTCAGGCTTGACACTGATATCATAATGACATTTATCTACGATGTGTGTGTGTAGATAAAGTAGTGTATGCAACTGTACATAATTGGGCCTTAAAACGCTCGTGTGATTCTATTATGAAACTCGCTGACGCTCGTTTCATAAAACCACACTTGTGTTTTGTGGCCTCTCATTATGTATCAGTTGCATAAACTACTATTAACTGATGTCATTCAGTTACCGTGCATTTCGCTCGTAACTTATCCGTGCAAGTAATACTGACGCGGGCGAGATACACGATAATTAAATAACATGATTCAAATATCATTCTGATGTCAGTGTACCTTCGAATTGGCCTGAGGGCGGCCGCAAACAGCCAGTGTGAATGTGTCCTAATGGTCCATGTGTTACTAAATTGCAACTAAATTGTGGGTATTAAAAGGGATAATTACGACATGTTCTTCTCTGCAGGTCACAAATCTTAACCGATTCTCAAGAAATTTTGTTAGCAGTTTCGGTAGTTAGTTTTTTTGTCATTTTGTTTTTTGAAAAATGTTCAAAATGGCGGAATTTGGCATGAAAGACTTAAGCGCCAGTAGGGTCTGGCACTTTTTAGGGTTCCGTACCCAAAGGGTAAAAACGGGACCCTATTACTAAGACTCCGCTATCCGTCTGTCCGTCTGGCAGTTGAAATTTTCACAAATGATGTAACTGTTGCCGCTATAACAACAAATACTAAAAACAGAATAATATAAATATTTAAGTGGGGCTCCCATACAACAAACGTGATGTTTTGCTGTTTTTTTTTTCGTAATGGTACGGAACCCTTCGTGCGCGAGTCCGACTCGCACTTGGCCGGTTTTTTATTAAGACTATTGTGAGTTTGCTGTGATTATATGTAGATTCGAACTTAAACTATCGTGAGACATATTTCACAATATTTAGATCAGTACGGTTTTTACTCACTATTATTTTTAGTCGCTTTTGGCGACATGTTTCGGATTCTTTGGAAAATAATAGTGAGTAAAAACCGTACTGATCTAAATATTGTGATTAGATTCAATGAAAGCGAGGTCTAATCTACAGCTTACTAGTAATAACTAGTTTGTTTTGATTCGTGCAATACTATCATGTAAACTTTGCTTGCTTTGATTGTTATTTTTATCAGAAAAACGGGACACAGTCCAAAATTGTCACAACACATCGCATGCTGTCAAAATCCGTGCGTAATTGTGTCCCACAATAATAAGATCACGTGGTCACGGCGTAGCGCGCTACGTGCGTAGCCGCCGGGCGCAATAACGTGCTACTGCCGCCATGTTTGTGTCTACGAAAGGACTACGAGCTAATAAAGGGTGGTAGTTTTATTTGCTCGAAGAAAAGTGGATAGAATAGAAAACTGTGACAATGGAGCGGTAGAGATACAAAGGTAGAACAATAGTTGTCGCGAGGCCGTTTATTAAGACAAGGCCGGCAATTCCGGTGACCATAATTATATACTCAAACGATGTGCGGAAATATGACGAAACACTAAAAGGTAAGAAAATCATGTAAGATACTACTGATGGTCGACCAAGTTCCGTAAGGTCTAAGCTAAGTCTGAACCGACTTAAAAAGCAAAGAGTAGAAGCGACACATTTGAAAATATAACGTTTATAATTTGGTGCAGAGTTACGCAGCGTCTTACGTAAGCGAACAGCGGCGGGCCTACGGCGTTCGCGTTCGCAACGATAACGTCCACGTAGGACACTTCTATCTATAGGTACCTATCAAAGGATTGATTCACCCTGCGCCGCATCGCTTCGCTTCGCGTTCGCGTGTTGTTCGCCTACGTAGTACGCTGCGTTACCTTACATCATAAGTTCACCTAACGATCTTTTTTTAAGTGTAGTCCGCTTAAGCTACGAGTAACTTTACACCGACTTGAACAGAACAAAGTGAGGGAGTTTCATTATAAACGGCATATTTTTTACATTAATTATGACATTTGTACACTTTGTTATTGCGAATGCCATGCCCGAGTACCTAGAGATTTCTAACGGATCGGCACCGCGCACCACCACCATACCACGTTGGTAAAATATACAGGGTGGCAAAAACATAAGTGCATTCCCGTTGCCAGGGAGGTTTTGGGATTATACTGAGCAACTTTTACTATGGGACCAACCACGAAATCGCGAAAAAAAGGTTACCCTCCCATGGAAAACGGACCAGCCAAAATGTATGAAACAGTCAAAAAATTTTTTCTCAATTTCGGGGTTGGTCCTATAAAAGTTTCTCGGTATAATCCCAAAACCTCCCTGGCAACGTGAATGCACTTATTTTTTAGCCAGCGTGTATAAATAGCGTACAGAGACCACAAAACACGATATGAAAGTGTTGTTATAACAAAGCAGGCCCCGCGGCGCTCGGCGGGCGCTGATAGCAATTAGGCTGTCGTCCAGGGCTATTAGTGCCGCCTAGCTGCTATAAGTCTTCGTTATGGCTTTTAACCGGCTTTCAAAGGTTTGTGTTCGTGTAGTTTTGACAACGATGTTAGATCTTATAAACAAATGTAATTTAGTAGTTCTAAATTAGAACTGCGAATTACAAAAGCTTTTGAGTGTTCTAGAACAACTGGAAATAATTAGGTAGGTACAACAATCGGAAGCATAAACATCACATTTACGCCTCGTGCCAAAAATCTGATAGCACCTGTGCTGCCCCCTATAGTTTATGCACGCTCCCTATAGCGATATGTCCTCCATTCTTAAAGCACAGAATAAGTAATAGTATTCGCCGCTATACTTACTCAACCTCGTATCTGCAACACTCATTTTATGACAAAAACACCCGTATTCCGAATGAAAGAAAAGCGACATTTCCATCAATGATTGTTGCAGATATGAGGTTGAGTATAGCGACGTATTATCATACAGAACGGCCACGCACCGCCCCGCCCCGACTCGAATTACCTCGCCCCGCGACAGCAGATTGACGGCCGTTTGCCGGCCGCTCAGTTCTATTTTTAAGCAACTTACTCACACTATGACGCATGACGTGTGTACAGACGTGCCGTTCACACATAGAAACGCAAGTGATTTTTGATATATAGCGTGTCCGCCCTGTGCCTAAAGTTCAATTAGCATTCCAAGAGAATTTAGCCATGACCTCAGGGAAAAGGTACCACAAGTGACGTCGATGCCTTAAATATACGAGTTGGGTGGCTGGGTGCCTAGCCAAGATGACAAGAGGGTTCCGTACTTTTTAGTGTTGGTTGTTATAGTTATAGCTGCAACAGAAATACATCTGAAAATTTCAACTGTTTAGCTATCAGTTCATGAGATAGAATCTGGTGACAGACAGATGGACAATGGAGTCTTAGCAATAGGGTCCCGTTTTTATCCTTTGTGTACGGAACCCTAAAAATGTATCAGGATGACAGATGCTACGAAGTCTGACATTTTCCATGCATTATGTAAGTTTCGATTGGCGTTTTGAAAGATTGTCATGTTGGCTATGCCCCCTGGAATAGCAAGGACAGAAGGACAAGGATAGTGTGAACCCTATATGAGCACAGCGTCCACACAAACAAACGGCAGGGAGAAAGGAAAATGTGAAAATGTTATTCCCGCCCGTATAATAGAATGTCTACGGAGACGGCGGGGAGAGTGGGGAAATTTTATAGAAACAAGTCTGAAGATACACTTTTTAGTAGCGAAGTATATGGGGCATTTTCTATGAAAAGAGACCTTACGCCGCACAGCGTCGCGCGGCATTGTATTTATATCGGAGCATCGTTAATAATGGTGTAAGCGCCATCGACAATAAGGTCCCTTTTTATAGAAAATACCACATATTATTCATATTATAAAGTCAAGTGCTGAACCCCTTGCGGTTTGCCCGATGATCTCAGTACTGCTCTCGGAAAACACAGATGATTTGCAAGAAATGTTACTTTTTGAATTTATTTGAATTAATCAAAATTTCAAAATATTAATACTTTCTTCGGTTACCGCGATAGTTGCTCATGAAATAATTCAATATACGCGATATAATCCGATTTCATCCTTTTTTTTTTTTTCAAATATTTTTCTTATGTTCAATCAAATAATTTACCATCATATTAGAACATTCCTGAGATTTACTCGGGATCTCGGTAAATGTCAACAGTGTAGAGACGTTGTATAATGTATAAAGAATACAATATTATGCCCGATCTTAAGATACATCTCCCACCCCGCACCCGTCCGCATTGTGCCGCGCGGGTCTGTTATACGACTATTGATACGATATTTTTATTTCCCGCTCAACACCAGCGCTTTGTAACACTATTTACATAACTTTGTACGTACAATGTCGCGCTGTATGGGAGAAAATTCTAAATAACGACGTTATAAGATGCCGGTTTGAGCTGCAGGGATTTTTACACATCATTTCTCTTATTCTACATATTATATGGCAATTTCAGGCAAATAAATACATACCTTAAACCTAGAATACATATTATACAGTTAGGCGAGGAAATAAATGCCCAAAAAAAGGTGTAGAGGGAAATGCGGTGAACACAATTTTTGACTTCGTTCCGTTCGTGTCCGTTCGTTCGAATTTTTGAAATCGGTTCGAGTTTTATAAAAAATATTTTTTTTAAATTTTGTTTTTACTTAGGAATGGTGTCAATGTTGATACCATAAATGAATGCAGCACCCCCGATTTATACGAAAACGATCCCAAACCCGGCATAACAGCTTCACTGATGTAGATAATCAAGATAAAAATGAGAGCCCCAAATAAACCTTCAAGAGCGGATATCTCAAAAACTATACAAGATATCATTTCCCTCTATTATACCTTCTTATTGCTTGGCCTAAATATATCTTTAAGAAAAACTAAAACACACTGGTTGCGATGCATTTCGCTACCCCACTCTGTCACCGCCCGGCCACGACGCGGCGGCCATAGGTGGGAACGAAAGGTCCGATCGCTGTGTCTGGCTCCAACCTATGGCCGCCGCTCGCCGCTGCCGCCGCCGCGCGATGTCGTGGCCGGGCGGTTAGGGAGCCGCCCGCGGAACCGCCGAAACTTGACACCCTTCGGCCAAAGCTCCTCCTTGGTGAAGGTCGCTAGACGTTTAGTCGGAACGCTCACCACAAAAGAATTGAAATTCGCATTGTGTATATTGTTATTTTGTTTTTATTGTTTTATGCTTATACATAGTGTCCAGTAAATAATGGTTGTCCATTATCATGCACATTGCACCTTAGTATTGTATAGGCTGGTCCAGAAAATTGACTTATTTAGGTTTCACTAGATTTTTCAAAACTAAAAACTTTTATTTAGGTTTAGTAAAAGTTTTGTGGTTTTCGAGATAACCGGACTTTTCTTTCCTTTTCAAGGTTCCGTACCCAAAGGGTAAAAACGGGACTATTACTAAGACTCCGCTGTTCGTCTGGCCGTCTGTCCGTCTGTCACCAGGCTGTATCTCATGAACCGTGATAGCTAGACAGTTGAAATTTTCACAGATGATGTATTTCTGTTGCCGCTATAACAACAAATACTAAAAACAGAATAATATAAATATTTAAATGGGGCTCCCATACAACAAACGTGATTTTTTTGCTGTTTTTTCCGTAATGGTAAGGAACCCTTCGTGCGCGAGTCCGACTCGCACTTGGCCGGTTTTTACTTGATAGCTATCACTTTACTTCACTAGATTATTAACGATGTAAATAGCATGATGTAGATGTAGTGTAGGGACGCCCAGCCGGAAGCAGGCGGGCTGTCGATCACGTGTCGCGTTCATTCAGCCCACCCATGTAGCATTTATACGTCATTATGACGTCAGCGACGTCTTTATGACGTCACAATGACGTCATTGATACGTCAATATGACGTCGACGACGTCACTTTGCTACCTGGGCAGTTCCCTGAAGTTGGAACTGCAGAATACTGTCCCCGGCGGCATTCCCACGCTATTCTCCTCAAAATAACCTTATCGAGTTAAGCCCCTCTCATGTTAGCATGTGTTGTACCCTTTTAGAATCAGTATTAGAAATTTTGTAAAACTTAGTCACCCTTGTTATTCAGTACATTTTTTATTCAATAAGTGATCAAATTTGTTAAAATTTTAAAGAAAAATGTGATTGAAAAAATTAGTGGCAATGGCAACTCAATGGGGTTGGCCGGTCGAAATAATTATGAGATGGCGCCAGCATAGCTTGCCCTGTCAATCCCTAGAATTGTGTAATTATTTTTTTTTAATGCCCTGGATGCCAGCCCTTTAAGCCAAATCTCATAGAAAAAGGGGCAAGCTATGATGGCGCCATCTCTGCAAACCTTTGACAGTTGCCAACCCCATTGGGTAGGTACCTTTTAATTGGTTATTAAAGTAAAAAAGTGCTAAGACAATTTCGCTTTTTTTACCGTGGTATAAAGTGTTCTGAAGAAGAAAAAGGGCTCGGATACTGGCTGAGAACACAACAGTATAAATTGAATAAGGACTGAAACCTCTCAATGAAAATAAAGTGGCTTCTCCATTTGCGAATAATTGTCCGGAGATAAACAAACAACGGCGCACATAAAACTGAGGATCGGGAGCGCAATAACAATAAGTTACGGCTTAGAGAGCCTTTTACTACACACGATTTTCAGGGGCTCATTTCTCGAACGGTATTAGTTATGGATGGTATAGAAAGGATCGCAATCTCTTATGGCACAATTGCTGTAAAAGTGACCGCGTTAAGCTTTAAATAATAGTTCCTAATCTCTCCGGTGGCGCTAGTTAGGCCCTGGGACATGAGTATAACATGAACCATATAAGGCAACAAATAACCCGACCAAATTACGTAGGTTGTTTTTGGTAGTATTTCGGTGTATGGTGGCGCCGCCTAATTACTGTTTTTTGATGGACACTTTTCATACATAGAGATTTGGCTCCTTTATATAGTCTCCGTGTCTAATAATATTAGTATGTTGCCATGGTAACCTGTTGAGGTTGTATTTGTATAGTTTTTGATATGTATAGGGTATTTGACCGTATTTAAAATAAATTATTTTACAACATGCATGAAATAAAGCACCAGGAGATTAACGGAGTAACGTAGACAGCAGTTATTTTTAGACACAATTTCTATTTTATTACCTGTATAAAACTAATAAAGAGTAGGTAATTTGACTGTGACGTCACATACTAGTGTTTCATATAAATTCCATAGTAGCAAAATTGTTTTGACAGTTCGAAAAAAGAAACCGATTTGACTAGTAGTCAAATACCCTATTGTCTATGTTTTGTTTAAGTTCCTTTTTTATAATTCTATATTTAAATATTGACGTATATCTGTTATTTATGTTTTTTAAGTCGGTTCTTGATTAAATCTGGTGCAATTCAGTCAACTGCTTGTGTTGTTCTTTCAGATTTCCACTTTTCCAAAACTATCGAAACCTCTCTTCTAATAGTAACACAAACGATTTGACAGTTCGTGCACTAATAATATTAGCCTAATAACGTTCCAGAAATGGGCCCCAGGAAACACAAAGAATGGTTGAACCTTCAACGCATGATTTTTTCCTTTTTGCCTGAAATTAATTATGTTACATAATTGTTTACTGATTCTTGGAAAAATAATTAAAAAAAAACATCTATTTTCACAGCTAAATCAGTGTTAGAATTTACATAGAGTAAATCATAATTTTTAGGGTTCCGTACCCAAAGGGTAAAAACGGGACCCTATTACTAAGACTCCGCTGTCTGTCTGTCCGTCTGTCACCAGGCTGTATCTCATGAACCGTGATAGCTAGACAGTTGAAATTTTCAGATGATGTATTTCTGTTGCCGCTATAACAACAAATACTAAAAACAGAATAAAATAAATATACAACAAACGTGATTTTTTTGCCGTTTTTTTGCGCACTTGGCCGGTTTTTCGTACCTGTTACAACGCGTGAATTATTTCGATTACAAAACAAATATTTAGTTGAGATATTACCAGCGGCCGTAGCACGGTCGCATTTTTATCACCCGTCACCATGCCTGTCACGTTCTAACAAATATGTAAGTGCGAAAGTGACATGCATAGTGGCAGGCGATAAAAATGGAAGCATGCTGCCACCGTAGACCTTAGGTTACCACACGTCATAGACATAGTATATACAAGTAGTTATAGACGCGCCACCGAGCGACCGGGAGTAAGAGATAGAATATTCATATAAAATTTGGGCAGCATAGGATTTTTTCTCTTTCACTTATAAATTTCGGTATTTCGCCATCGCCTCCTACCTATGCCACCCGGTCGGTGATAAGGACAAATCATGGCACTATTTTCTCTTTCCTCTTATAGGAATCGCAATAAGACTATCTTTCTCTATCAAAGAGTGTCAGGCCCTTGCGTCGACCTCACGTCGTGTCGTGTAAAGACTCCTCCCGCCCCACGGCGGGCGGTTTTGTATTTTCTATTATAGCTTTACGGCGTCTTATTTCCATAAATATGGCGGCTAAACACTCGCCCTTTATGTCGGCAGTGATTTACAAAGTGTCGCCATTGCCGAGCCGATTAGATGACGCGCTTTACGTGTTTTGGATTTTTACATTACATTTAAGCAATAATAATATATCTTTGTGAAATAAAGAGGCGTGTTCATATATTTATGAGCACCTTAGCTGTCTCGACAGGTGCAAGTGCACGTCTTCACATACGCGTTCGGTGTGCACATGCCTTTAGAGTAATGTCATCATGCCTTCAATGAGGGCTAACACGTATGAATTCGCCGCTAGGGGCGCTAGTGTAGATGGTGGTCTTTTCCATACATGGAGACTATATAAAGGAGCCAAATCTCTATGTATGAAAAGTGTCCATCAAAAAACAGTAATTAGGCGGCGCCACCATACACCGAAATACTACCAAAAACAACCTACGTAATTTGGTCGGGTTATTTGTTGCCTTCACGTTGCCTTATATGGTTCATATATGTTATACTCATGTCTCAGAGCCTAACTAGCGCCACCGGAGAGATTAGGAACAATTATTTAAAGCTGAAAGCGGTCACTTTTGCAACAATTCTGCCATAAGAGATTGCGATCCTTTCTATACCATCCATATTGTCCATAGTTCGAAATGTCAAATGTCACTTGTCACTTCAATGACTGACAGCTGTTCTTTAGTCTTTTGGACCACCATCAACAGAGGCGCCAACTGGTGAGCAAAAAAACGATAGCCCTCATTGTCTTACTATTCTTCATTTTGGAAGAAAACTATCATTTTAATTATTATAACCCCTGATGCAAAAAGAGCGTTGTAATAGTTGCTGTTGTACTACATTTACTTTTGGACTTATTTATGCGAACGGGAACCAACCCAAACCAAATACTCGTTGAAAATCGAACCTTAATGTCAAAACAATGTAGTTTTTTTATGAGTATTTGGTGTGGGTTGGTTCCCGTTTGCAAAAATACGTCCATTTGCCATCACTACTTTTTTCTAACTTCACACCAAAGGATTGTACAATAAAAAGCATTTTAAAATCCCAATTTTTATCATTTATTATATTCAACAATAAATAATTCAAATAAAAAAATAACTGCAATATATACAAATCACCTAACAAACTTTGCGCTTAAATAACTTCGCTTACAGACTAGACTTTGCACCACAGATAAAATAGCGATTTAAAACTAAACACAACATAAAACTTGCTACAATAGGGGGTATTACTTCAATGTTCTGCTGCCAGAGTGCAGCACTAGCGGCTATAGTAAACCATAGAGTAACTTATGCATACTACGTCTTAAACCGTTTTTTGACACGTTTTCACAGATAATAAAATATGACATTAATGCATCAAGGCGGTTTATTTACAAATGGCCTAACGGGAAACGCTAAAATCGAAATTTAGTTATCTGCCTCTTTATCGCTCGAATATGCAAGTGATAGAGGTTAAATAACGAAATTTCGATTTTTTTGTTTCCCGGTAGACCCTCAGATTGTGGTAGTAGCGCCCCCTTCGCAGAGTTTCGCGTAATATTCCCTATTTAAGCTCCAACAAGGAAGGAAGGAAGGGAAAGTTGGTAGTTAACTTTCCCTTCCTTGCGTACAATCTTGCTTCCTCAGCCCCGAGTTCTAAGAGCTCGTGCGCGAACGGTAAGTAAGGAAGCTAGAGTACAGTGACATCTAAGAATATCGATACGGACAAAGTGCCAAAAATATGCTATACTCACAGAATAAGTAATAGTATTATCATACAGAACAGCCACGCACCGCCCCGCCCCGACTCGAATTACCTCGCCCCGCGACAGCAGATTGACGACCGTTTGCCGGCCGCTCAGTACTATTTTAGGACTTCCGGTTCGAGCGCCATCTTGATAGTTAGCATCGTTATTAATTACTTTGTTTTTTGCTCATTAATATTGTTTAAAGTGTAATATCGTATATACAGTAAACTAATGTGGTAGTGTGCAGTGAATGGAGAATTAAATTTTGAAGCGCGTTTAACCACCATCTTGGAGTCAACGGCCGGTAGTCCACGTGCTTCTTGTAAAGTCTAGCTATCGATTTACAAGAGCTAACAAATCACCGTACACTGTCTTGTACAACCGTACAATTTTTGTCGTTTTTAAACCTCTTAATACCTTGATACTGGCGAAATAGTCCCACTGGGCTGAAGCCATAATTTTAAAAGAAGAAGAAGTACTATTTTATGACGAATGACGCGTGTACAGACGTGCCGTTCACACATAGTAACGCAAGTGATTTTTAGGGTTTCGTACTAAAAAGGTACAAAAGGAACCCTTATGGTGTGACTGTCCGTCTGTCTGTCACATTGACATTGCTAAATATCTCGAGTACTACTGAAGCTATCAATATGAAATTTGGAATAGTTATGAACAGCGCTAACCTTAACAATTTGGAAGTATAATTTTTTATTGATGTATATCGTGTCCGCCCTGCGCCTTAATACATGGGTGTATACACACTTTGTCCGTATCGATATTTGTAGAAGTGATTGTTAGTAAGCCAAATATTAATTGATTATATAAAATGAGTAAATATACGACACATTCGGGCTACGAATTTGACAGATGATATAGCGGCTGTTATGCGGTAACAGTTGTAAGTGTTGTAACCTAAATTTGACTTTCATTGTTGAGACTTAGTTTGTGTTACAACAGCCGTACATCGCCATCTACTTCAGCTGACAAACTCGGTCCGATTTTTATGAATTAATGAAATCATCATCATCTTCCTCGCGTTATCCCCGCGTTTGCCACGGCTCATAGGAGCCTGGGGTCGGCTTGGCAACTAATCCCGAGAATGGGGGTAGGCACCTTCCAACCCAGAGGGTAAACTAGGCCTTGTTGGGATTAGTCCGGTTTCACGATGTTTACCTTCACCGAAAAGCTACTGGTATTTCGTACATAAGTTCCGAAAAACTCATTGGTACGAGCCGGGGTTTGAACCCGCAACCTCCGGATTGTAAGTCGCACGTTCTTACCGCTAGGCCACCAGCACCGCCGCTAGAAGCGCTATGAATTAATGAAATAACCAATTTTTATTATTTTTTGACTAGGCCAAGGTGACTCTCTGCTTCTCCAGTTGCCGAGACATCAGTTTCTGGTCTGCGGACAGTTTGTCGCCTCTGAACCTTTGATATCTACAACAAAACACATACATGTTAATTAATTTCCTCTAACATTGAAGCGTCTTCGTCAGCTTAGGCAAAAGTGATATATTTTTTTATTTTATCTTTTATTTATTTATTGAGAAACAAACAGTCTTAAAATAAACATGAGTAACTTAGCTAATAGCTACAAATTGATTTTTTATAGACCTATAGTTTCCTAATTCAAAATCGAGGTACAATTAAAAAGTAATGATAAATAGTGTAAACTTGTAGTACAGTCGCCATCAGATATATCGGAGCGGCCGAGGTGCTCACAAATATCTGAAAACGCCTCTATTGTCAAGGCGTTAGAGTGCGTGTTCAGATATTGTGAACACCTCGGCTGCTCTGATATATCTGATGGCGACTGTACCTAGTAATAGTACATAATCATAACAATAGTATGTACATATAAATGTATAAAAAAGAGAAAAGACTATGATATATCCGGCTGATCTCTTCTACAGGTCGCATTTCTCAACCGATTCTCGAGATTTTTTTTAAATACCGGACTCATGTGTGGTCGCAGGGTGTACAGCACACTGCCACGAAAAATGAAGTGATAAAAGAATTTACTATAAATAAGTCATTGTATTGAATATCCGTCAAAAACAGCAATGTAACATTTAAAACTTTCGCGTTTTGAACACAAGATAAGGGTAATTGACTACTAATCAAATCAGTTTCTTTTTTCGAACTGTCAAAACGATTTTGCTACTATATGAAATTTATATGAGACACTAGCATGTGACGTCACAATCAAATTATCTAGTCTTTATAGTTTTATACGGGTTTTAAAATAGAAAATCTGTCTAAAAATAACTGCTGTCTACGTATCTTTATTAATCTTCTGGTGCTTTATTTCTTGCATGGTGTAAAATAATTTATTTTACAGTACATTTGGAGCTACTTTACCGCACTAGTGCGATAATTAGCACATTACGTAACTATGTCGAAAATTTAAAGGGCCATATGTACTGTAAAACGTTGTACAATACATGTGCGAATAGGTAATTCGCAACTAGTGTCGACTTAAAACACTCCCTTCGGTCGTGTTTTAATGTATTGCCACTCGTTGCGAACTTCCTATTTATCGCACTTGTATCGTAATGTACTATTAAATCAGTCAAATACCCTATTAATAATATGTGTTCAAAACATCATGTGTTTACTTTTCTCATAGATTTTCGTCGAGTTATTCAAATATTTCAAATCTCTGTTATTAAGATTTCGCTGGGACATCGATTAACCGCGAACAAGACCATTCTAACCTACGTCAAAAGTCTATGAAAAGCATAGAGTAACTTATACTAGAGCGGTACTGTCATAGTAAATTTTGTAACCCCAGTAAATTCACTGCCATCTGTCGACACACTTAAAAACTAAAAATGAAGATTTATAAAAATACGATAAAATGTATTTAAATATGGATAAATGATTTTTTTTATTTGCATAAATTATTTTTATGATTTTGACCCATGTTCTTTAACTGATATGCATTAAAATTGTTAAATAACAAACGAAACCGTCAACGCCATCTTTACGACAGTAGGCCAAAGCTAGTAGCGCCCTCTGAACGAGAATCGAATTTTCTTGATTTTCGACGCACGTTTTTTCCTTAGACTGTATCCATCTATTACGGAGTTATATCTATCTTTGATGAAAAGGTAAACCATTTGTTTTCACAACGGTCGTAACAAATGCAACGTACATCATATCGTAGAAGATCCTCTGCTCGTTGGAAAGCGAAGGTTTGGTCTCCAATAACGCGCTCTGTATGTCCGTCTTCCGCACCACCACTGACTGCAAGTCTTTCTCTACACCACTCAACTGAAACAACGAACTTACATTACTAACTTTGAAGACGCTCGTCTCACTGATCTTGATACGAAATGTCAGATACGTAAATCCCGACCGAAACCTTCCTATAACTAAGCCCGCTACACACTCTCGACAAGACTATACGAGACTTGCCGAATACGAGAGTCTTCTTCTTCTTCCTCGCGTTATCCCGGCATGAGAGCCTGGGGTCCGCTTTGACAACTAATCCCAAGAATTGAGGTAGGCACTAGATTTTACGAAGGCGACTGCCATCTGACCTTCCAACCCAGAGGGGAAACTAGGCCTTATTGGGATTAGTCCGGTTTCCTCGCGATGTTTTCCTTCACCGAAAAGCTGAAGTGTAGGCATAGAATATTAGGTATTTATAGGATTCAAATAACATGTAATTAGATCATAAGGATCACATAGCTTAGCGGTACCATATACGGAGAGTCATGTAAGATGACTCTCCCCCATATTAGGTTAGGAATGTAATCCATATACGGAAAGTAATGTAAGATGACTCTCTAACAACCATTTGACACCTTTCACGTGTAGACCTCCCAAGTAGTGTGATTCATAGTTAACCTAGATAATTTAGTATATAAAGGATTGTATATTTTAAATGTAGGCATTATATCTTCAGTATTTAACCGACAGTCTTGTGTTTTACTTCTGTCTTGGGTCCCATCTTTACAAAGCAACTGGTAAATATCAAATGATATTTCGTACATAAGTTCCGAAAAACTCATTGGTACGAGCCGGGAGCCGAATACGAGAGGGTAGAGTGAGTATTCGTCTATGTTCGTATTGTCTCGCGTATATTCGTGTTGTCTCCGTTTCGTGTTGGTAAAATGGCCAACATCAAAGAGGTCTCGTGAACTTTTGTCTTCTTCTTCCTATCCCATCTCGTGAACTTTTGTGTTAGCGCGAAACTATTCCTCTACATTTTCGGCGCTCCAGTTTTTGGACGTAAAAATGCATACGAACATAGACGAATACTCACTCTACGTCTACACTCTCGTATTCGGCAAGTCTCGTGTAGTTTTGTCGAGTGTGGAGCGGGCTTCACTTTGGCACAGTCTCGGCAAATGTCCCGGCAAAATCGTCTTGTGTAGTCTTGTGGAGAGTGTGGCTTTATATTTACAATGATTCTGGTCAACTTTACTGACCCATCTGCGACATAATTTTTAAGAACAAGTTCGGCTTTGCAAGCCATATTAGAGCTCACGCTCGTAATTAGCTAGGGTCGCCGTTACCGATTACGGCATGGATAGCTATATATATAAATTTAAGGGTCTCTATTGTTTCCCATACAGTTTTAAGTCATAATGTATTATTTGTCCACATTTTCGTTAGTCATAATTTGGTTTTTCTCAGAAACGC
The DNA here is from genome assembly GCF_947568885.1 of Cydia strobilella. Lineage (NCBI taxonomy): Eukaryota > Metazoa > Arthropoda > Insecta > Lepidoptera > Tortricidae > Cydia > Cydia strobilella. The sequence goes on from NC_086044.1 coordinate 21,580,386, forward strand.
GTAACTTAACTAACCTAACCTATCTATAGGATAACCTGAGGAAAATCCTGATAAGTTAACGGTTTCAGAATTATGACAATCATTACATTATGACTTTCAATAATTATGTCAAACAAAGGGACCCCATAAATTTAACTGTAGGCTGCACTGCTCAGACTGACTAACATTTGTTTAGCGACTTTTAAAAATAAACTTATACATTTTAAACTCACCAGCTGTTTCTCTAGACTGCCAAGTTGGTCTGTTACCTATAAACTCTTGAGGACCGCCGGTGAGTAACTCGGTGGCCTCCGCTAACTGTAGTAAGAAAACTTCTTCGACTACGTTTCTGACAAGGAACTTATAGTTTAAACTCACCAGCTGTTTCTCCAAACATCCAAGTTGCGCTGTGACCAGGAGACTCTTGAGGTCCGCTGGTGAGTAGCCCTCGGTGACCTCCGCTAGCTGTTGTAAGTCCACGTCTTCCTCGATGACCACGTTTTTGCTCAGCGTTTTTAGCACTTCGAAACGATCGTTCTGCGGGACATCAATAATAATCTGATAAAGTACATATTTTATAGTAACATTACTATTAATTTTTAACACACAGAAACGTCTGCGATCGATGCTATTAAGCTTAGAATACATTTAAAAGTGGAAAAATTACTGCCTTGGGTGAGACTTGAACTCACGGCCTCTGGATAGATACTCCAGCGCTCTGCCAACTGAGCCACCAAGACCTCATCCATAGTCAGCAAATCTTCCCACTATATGGGTCTAGGGGACCCTAGCGACATCTACCGTAAGAGTGTTACACTTCTTAAACGGCCACCGGAGCTCCAAGTCATATTGGAAATTCACCAGTTACGATGTGCTACCCATTTTAAATTAATTTTTAACAAGCAGAAACGTCTGCGATCGATGCTATTAAGCTTAGAAATTTTGTCATTTACCCATGTCTTTATTCATAAACGTTTTTGGTTACAACGTCGTTTAAATTTATGATGATGGGTCTGGTAACGTGGAGCGCAGTAGATAAGTCGTGTATTACGCCTACCGTCTTAACGCAGGGTCGACTAAGTAATTGCGACTAGTCCCAGCGATTATTGGCCTTCGCGCACCACACAGTCAGCTGACCTAATAGCAGTCTAACAACAATACGAGTTGTGTTTGATGCTAGTTGTACCTGGTCAGGCGGAGCGCAGTATATATGCCGCTGTAATCTCCCCGGTCGCAGTAACGCAGGGTCGATTAAGTCGGGGCGACTAGTCGCAGCGATTACTGTCATCACGCACCACACGTTCAGCTGACCTAATAGTAGTGTAACTCGCGAGTTGTGTTTGATGCTAGTTGTACCTGGTCAGGAGGAAAGCAATATAGCGCAGTGTCGGAGGCACTAGTGGCGCTCTCTCTCTCTCTATCTAATATGACTCGTACACTATAATTATAATAATTTATAGTATGTTTTATTAGATATTACAACAGGTCGTCGTCACCGCGTCCTTGTCCAGCAGCAACCGGCGCCGGCTCACTCTACTCCAGCTCCACGTGTCGGGGGTACAAGTTATTCTGTCTTTCCCTCTATCTAATACTATCTCTCTCTCCCTGCGCTGCGACCATCTATGCTCTTCGGGCACAGTACCTGGTCAGGCGGAGCGCAGTATATATGCCGCTGTAATCTCCCCGGTCGCAGTAACGCCGGGTCGATTAGGTCGGGGCGACTGGTCGCAGCGACGACTGTCATCACGCACCACACGTTCAACTGACCTAATAGTAGTCTAACTCGCAAGTTGTGTTTGATGCTAGTTGTACCTGGTCAGGCGGAGCGCAGTATATATGCCGCTGTAATCTACCCGGTCGCAGTAACGCAGGGTCGATTAAGTCGGGGCGACTGGTCGCAGCGTGTCATCACGCACCACACGTTCAACTGACCTAATAGTAGTCTAACTCGCGAGTTGTGTTTGATGCTAGTTGTACCTGGTCAGGAGGAACGCAATATAGCGCAGTGACAGAGGCACTAGTGGCGCTCTCTCTTTCTCTATCTAATATGACACGTACACTATAATTATAATAATTTATAGTATGTTTTATTAGATATTACAACAGGTCGTCGTCATCGCGTCCTTGTCCAGCAGCAACCGGCGCCGGCTCACTCTACTCCAGCTCCACGTGTCGGGGGTACAAGTTATTCTGTCTTTCCTTTCTATCTAATACTATCTCTCTCTCCCTCTAATACGCTGCGACTATCTATGCCCTTCGGACACAGTACCTTGTCAGGCGGAGCGCAGTATATATGTCGCTGTAATCTCCCCGGTCGCAGTAACGCAGGGTCGATTAGGTCGGAGCGACTGGTCGCAGCGTGTCATCACGCACCACACGTTCAGCTGACCTAATAGTAGTCTAACTCGCGAGTTGTGTTTGATGCTAGTTGTACCTGGTCAGGCGGAGCGCAGTATATATGCCGCTGTAATCTCCCCGGTCGCAGTAACGCAGGGTCGATGAGGTCGGGGCGACTGGTCGCAGCGTGTCATCACGCACCACACGTTCAGCTGACCTAATAGTAGTCTAACTCGCGAGTTGTGTTTGATGCTAGTTGTACCTGGTCAGGCGGAGCGCAGTATATATGCCGCTGTAATCTCCCCGGTCGCAGTAACGCCGGGTCGATGAGGTCGGGGCGACTGGTCGCAGCGTGTCATCACGCACCACACGTTCAGCTGACCTAATAGTAGTCTAACTCGCGAGTTGTGTTTGATGCTAGTTGTACCTGGTCAGGCGGAGCGCAGTATATATGCCGCTGTAATCTCCCCGGTCGCAGTAACGCAGGGTCGATGAGGTCGGGGCAACTGGTCGCAGCGTGTCATCACGCACCACACGTTCAGCTGACCTAATAGTAGTCTAACTCGCGAGTTGTGTTTGATGCTAGTTGTACCTGGTCAGGCGGAGCGCAGTATGTATGCCGCTGTAATCTCCCCGGTCGCAGTAACGCCGGGTCGATGAGGTCGGGGCGACTGGTCGCAGCGTGTCATCACGCACCACACGTTCAGCTGACCTAATAGTAGTCTAACTAGCGAGTTGTGTTTGATGCTAGTTGTACCTGGTCAGGAGGAACGCAATATAGCGCAGTGTCGGAGGCACTAGTGGCGCTCTCTCTTTCTCTATCTAATATGACTCGTACACTATAATTATAATAATTTATAGTATCTTTTATTAGATATTACAACAGGTCGTCGTCACCGCGTCCTTGTCCAGCAGCAACCGGCGCCGGCTCACTCTACTCCAGCTCCACGTGTCGGGGGTACAAGTTATTCTGTCTTTCCCTCTATCTAATACTATCTCTCTCTCCCTCTAATACGCTGCGACCATCTATGCTCTTCGGGTACAGTACCTGGTCAGGCGGAGCGCAGTATATGTGCCGCTGTAATCTCCCCGGTCGCAGTAACGCCGGGTCGATGAGGTCGGGGCGACTGGTCGCAGCGTGTCATCACGCACCACACGTTCAGCTGACCTAATAGTAGTCTAACTCGCGAGTTGTGTTTGATGCTAGTTGTACCTGGTCAGGCGGAGCGCAGTATATGTGCCGCTGTAATCTCCCCGGTCGCAGTAACGCAGGGTCGATGAGGTCGGGGCGACTGGTCGCAGCGTGTCATCACGCACCACACGTTCAGCTGACCTAATAGTAGTCTAACTCGCGAGTTGTGTTTGATGCTAGTTGTACCTGGTCAGGCGGAGCGCAGTATATGTGCCGCTGTAATCTCCCCGGTCGCAGTAACGCCGGGTCGATGAGGTCGGGGCGACTGGTCGCAGCGTGTCATCACGCACCTCACGTTCAGCTGACCTAATAGTAGTGTAACTCGCGAGTTGTGTTTGATGCTAGTTGTACCTGGTCAGGCGGAGCGCAGTATATGTGCCGCTGTAATCTCCCCGGTCGCAGTAACGCCGGGTCGATGAGGTCGGGGCGACTGGTCGCAGCGTGTCATCACGCACCACACGTTTAGCTGACCTAATAGTAGTCTAACTCGCGAGTTGTGTTTGATGCTAGTTGTACCTGGTCAGGCGGAGCGCAGTATATATGCCGCTGTAATCTCCCCGGTCGCAGTAACGCCGGGTCGATGAGGTCGGGGCGACTGGTCGCAGCGTGTCATCACGCACCTCACGTTCAGCTGACCTAATAGTAGTGTAACTCGCGAGTTGTGTTTGATGCTAGTTGTACCTGGTCAGGCGGAGCGCAGTATATGTGCCGCTGTAATCTCCCCGGTCGCAGTAACGCCGGGTCGATGAGGTCGGGGCGACTGGTCGCAGCGTGTCATCACGCACCACACGTTCAGCTGACCTAATAGTAGTGTAACTCGCGAGTTGTGTTTGATGCTAGTTGTACCTGGTCAGGCGGAGCGCAGTATATATGCCGCTGTAATCTCCCCGGTCGCAGTAACGCAGGGTCGATTAGGTCGGGGCGACTGGTCGCAGCGTGTCATCACGCACCACACGTTCAGCTGACCTAATAGTAGTCTAACTCGCGAGTTGTGTTTGATGCTAGTTGTACCTGGTCAGGCGGAGCGCAGTATATGTGCCGCTGTAATCTCCCCGGTCGCAGTAACGCAGGGTCGATTAAGTCGGGGCGACTGGTCGCAGCGTGTCATCACGCACCACACGTTCAGCTGACCTAATAGTAGTCTAACTCGCGAGTTGTGTTTGATGCTAGTTGTACCTGGTCAGGCGGAGCGCAGTATATGTGCCGCTGTAATCTCCCCGGTCGCAGTAACGCAGGGTCGATTAGGTCGGGGCGACTGGTCGCAGCGTGTCATCACGCACCACACGTTCAGCTGACCTAATAGTAGTCTAACTCGCGAGTTGTGTTTGATGCTAGTTGTACCTGGTCAGGCGGAGCGCAGTATATGTGCCGCTGTAATCTCCCCGGTCGCAGTAACGCAGGGTCGATTAGGTCGGGGCGACTGGTCGCAGCGTGTCATCACGCACCACACGTTCAGCTGACCTAATAGTAGTCTAACTCGCGAGTTGTGTTTGATGCTAGTTGTACCTGGTCAGGCGGAGCGCAGTATATGTGCCGCTGTAATCTCCCCGGTCGCAGTAACGCAGGGTCGATTAAGTCGGGGCGACTGGTCGCAGCGTGTCATCACGCACCACACGTTCAGCTGACCTAATAGTAGTCTAACTCGCGAGTTGTGTTTGATGCTAGTTGTACCTGGTCAGGCGGAGCGCAGTATATGTGCCGCTGTAATCTCCCCGGTCGCAGTAACGCAGGGTCGATTAGGTCGGGGCGACTGGTCGCAGCGTGTCATCACGCACCACACGTTCAGCTGACCTAATAGTAGTCTAACTCGCGAGTTGTGTTTGATGCTAGTTGTACCTGGTCAGGCGGAGCGCAGTATATGTGCCGCTGTAATCTCCCCGGTCGCAGTAACGCAGGGTCGATTAGGTCGGGGCGACTGGTCGCAGCGTGTCATCACGCACCACACGTTCAGCTGACCTAATAGTAGTCTAACTCGCGAGTTGTGTTTGATGCTAGTTGTACCTGGTCAGGCGGAGCGCAGTATATGTGCCGCTGTAATCTCCCCGGTCGCAGTAACGCAGGGTCGATTAAGTCGGGGCGACTGGTCGCAGCGTGTCATCACGCACCACACGTTCAGCTGACCTAATAGTAGTCTAACTCGCGAGTTGTGTTTGATGCTAGTTGTACCTGGTCAGGCGGAGCGCAGTATATGTGCCGCTGTAATCTCCCCGGTCGCAGTAACGCAGGGTCGATTAGGTCGGGGCGACTGGTCGCAGCGTGTCATCACGCACCACACGTTCAGCTGACCTAATAGTAGTCTAACTCGCGAGTTGTGTTTGATGCTAGTTGTACCTGGTCAGGAGGAGCGCAATATAGCGCAGTGTCGGAGGCACTAGTGCCGCTCTCTCTTTCTCTATCTAATATGACACGTACACTATAATTATAATAATTTATAGTATGTTTTAATAGATATTACAACAGGTCGTCGTCATCGCGTCCTTGTCCAGCAGCAACCGGCGCCGGCACACTCTACTCCAGCTCCACGTGTCGGGGGTACAAGTTATTCTGTCTTTCCCTCTATCTAATACTATCTCTCTCTCCCTCTAATACGCTGCGACTATCTATGCCCTTCGGACACAGTACCTTGTCAGGCGGAGCGCAGTATATATGCCGCTGTAATCTCCTCGGTCGCAGTAGGATTGCATCTGTGATCTGTGTAGCTCGGACGTACATCGCGACGCACATTCCGGAATTACTTCGTGAAGAAAAAATTCGCGGAATACGGCGGCCCGGCCTAGGCCGGAGGGGACCGCACTCATCATAGCAGCAACGTCGCCGGTTTAGCCCTCACCGCGTTGCCTGACCCCGGTCCCGCTAAAACGGAAGCCCCGGGTTAGGGTAATGCGGGGTTTGGCCCCAGCCGGCGACGTATAACGTCGCTAGATCGCAGAGAGGATTTCCTATGGAGGGAAATAAAAAGCAACATGTGGGTAGATCGCGATCTCGATCTAGCGGTCTACCCCCAACAACGAGAGCAACATCACGTAGGCGGGGAACACAACCGAAAACGCCGGAGGAGACGGAGGGTAGTCGGGAGTCAGGATTTATCCCCCTACCCCCCGATTTCGACTCCCTTACCACCGGATTAATCGAGGGCAGCGACTTCGTAGACAGCGATGACTACACTGTAAGCGAAGCCCCAGCCTCACGGACCACCACACCCGCGCCTGACGAACCCACAGAAGCAGGACCAGACGCAACATCCTTGTTGCCGGACCAGACGACGCGACTATTCTCGCCCGGGCTCGCCGACCAGCCCCACTCCCCTATGGAGCAGCTACATAGTGACACTATTGTAGTTGCCCATATTATGGGCATGGAGCAGCCGTCGGCAAGCTTAAAGGCGTGGCTGGCCGCCTATGTAAGAATATCATCCCACGAAATGGGAATAGAAACGGAACTACACCCTGAGGACGGCCACTTTTTGGAATTCCTCAGGGCCCACCCGGCCTTCCTGAGACCGGAGAAACGCCCGAGGGAGAGCCCGGGCACCGCAGCGGGTGCCGGAAAACGCATCTGCATAAAGCGCTCGCCCCCCACGGACCCGAGATTGCGACGTCGCCCCCAGTCTGCAGGGGCGCCAGAGGAGAACTCAGAAATACCACCGCCACCCTGGAAGGCGCCGTCCCCTAAGGAGACGCTAACTATCGGCAGCCTGCAGGTGCATAGGGGTGACTTATTTGCGCCCCACGCACCAGCCAGACCAACAGAAGCCCAAGCCTCAGCCCCACAAAAGGAGCCGCCACAGAAGCCAGGCCCCCCATCCGGGGAGCCTCCCCCCCTGCCAAAGAGACAGAAAAAGAAGCCGGGCACCAAAACAACGGAGCCCGTACAGCAGCCCACAGCAGACAAGGCAGCTGGAAAAAGCATACAGGGACCATCAACAACAGAGCCCCCAAACAAGAACACATACGCAGCCACGGCCTCGCAGCCCACCCAGAAGAAGCCCGAGCGAGCCGCCGCTGCAGGCCAGCAACCCTCACAGCCCCCCAAGAAGAAGACCAAATACCCTTGCATCGTGGCGCCGGTGCTACCAAACTGGGGAGCAGTGACGAGAGAAATAGCAGCAAAATTGGGACGAGCCGTTAACGCCTATCCGGTGGGTCGCGGACTACGCTTCGAACCCAGGTCAGAAGAAGAGTACAGGGCTACCTACGACCACTTAGATAGCCTAAAACTAGCCGTACAGTGGCATGTCTACCAGATGGAGAAGGACAAGAAGATGAAGGTGGCGCTTCGGGGCCTACCATCCGACACACCACTTGACGACATCAAGAAAGCATTCGAGGAGCGCGGATACCCGGTAGAACATATTAAGCAAATTAACGCCAGAGGGGACAAGCCAGGCTGCGTGTACTTCGTGCAGCTAGCGGGCCCCCCGCGAGACCACACCGCAATCTATCGGGTTAGCGAGCTCCTCTGTTTGAATGGCATAAGAGTAGAAGCATGGAGAGGGAAATCCGGACCCCCGCAGTGTCACAACTGCCAGGGGTTCAGACATCACTCGAAGGGGTGCCACAGGCCGCAGAAATGCGTGCGCTGTGCGGGCCCCCACCCAGCGTACAAATGCGACAGACCGAAAGAGGACCCATGCACGTGCGCCAACTGCGCGGGCCCCCACCCGGCAAATCACAGAAGATGCCCCGTGTACCTGCGAGAGGCCCGCAATCGGAAAGCGGGCTCCAATGCACACACGGTCCCTACGAAGACAGGCCCTGTGACCAACGCCAGCGTCAAGAAGCCCACAGTGGAGGAGTCGGCGCCCGCCTCTTTAATGGCGCCGGCCAACGCCCCCACCCAAAGGGGCGCAACAGACGTGACCGAGGCCACCAAGCCCAAAACAAAGAAGAAAAAGAAGAAGAAAAAGATGCCCAAAACCAGCAAAGAAGCCCCAGTACCCCCCCTCGCCCCTACCCCAGCTCCAACTCTGCAGGCGGGGATACCGGATATAGAAGCCATGTTCGCAAGACTCATAACAGTAGCAGCAGCTCAGGGCCCGGAGGCGATCAAGAGCGCGCTGAATGAATGCATTACTCTCATGGGAGAGTAAGAAGAGTACAGATAGAGAGAAGAAAGAAAAGGCCAACAACATAAACGTTGGCCTAACAGACCGGGCTGTCGTAACAGTCCGCGACAGATGCAGTCAAATTGGGCTAAGCCCAGAAATGGCCTCCTCACGCCCCTAGTAGGGGAGTGCAAGATGACAAAGTATATCGGTCGCAGTAACGCAGGGTCGATTAAGTCGGGGCGACTGGTCGCAGCGTGTCATCACGCACCACACGTTCAGCTGACCTAATAGTAGTGTAACTCGCGAGTTGTGTTTGATGCTAGTTGTACCTGGTCAGGCGGAGCGCAGTATATGTGCCGCTGTAATCTCCCCGGCCGCAGTAACGCCGGGTCGATGAGGTCGGGGCGACTGGTCGCAGCGTGTCATCACGCACCACACGTTCAGCTGACCTAATAGTAGTCTAACTCGCGAGTTGTGTTTGATGCTAGTTGTACCTGGTCAGGCGGAGCGCAGTATATGTGCCGCTGTAATCTCCCCGGTCGCAGTAACGCCGGGTCGATGAGGTCGGGGCGACTGGTCGCAGCGTGTCATCACGCACCACACGTTCAGCTGACCTAATAGTAGTCTAACTCGCGAGTTGTGTTTGATGCTAGTTGTACCTGGTCAGGCGGAGCGCAGTATATGTGCCGCTGTAATCTCCCCGGTCGCAGTAACGCCGGGTCGATGAGGTCGGGGCGACTGGTCGCAGCGTGTCATCACGCACCACACGTTCAGCTGACCTAATAGTAGTCTAACTCGCGAGTTGTGTTTGATGCTAGTTGTACCTGGTCAGGCGGAGCGCAGTATATGTGCCGCTGTAATCTCCCCGGTCGCAGTAACGCAGGGTCGATGAGGTCGGGGCGACTGGTCGCAGCGTGTCATCACGCACCACACGTTCAGCTGACCTAATAGTAGTCTAACTCGCGAGTTGTGTTTGATGCTAGTTGTACCTGGTCAGGCGGAGCGCAGTATATGTGCCGCTGTAATCTCCCCGGCCGCAGTAACGCAGGGTCGATGAGGTCGGGGCGACTGGTCGCAGCGTGTCATCACGCACCACACGTTCAGCTGACCTAATAGTAGTCTAACTCGCGAGTTGTGTTTGATGCTAGTTGTACCTGGTCAGGCGGAGCGCAGTATATGTGCCGCTGTAATCTCCCCGGTCGCAGTAACGCCGGGTCGATGAGGTCGGGGCGACTGGTCGCAGCGTGTCATCACGCACCACACGTTCAGCTGACCTAATAGTAGTCTAACTCGCGAGTTGTGTTTGATGCTAGTTGTACCTGGTCAGGCGGAGCGCAGTATATGTGCCGCTGTAATCTCCCCGGTCGCAGTAACGCCGGGTCGATGAGGTCGGGGCGACTGGTCGCAGCGTGTCATCACGCACCACACGTTCAGCTGACCTAATAGTAGTCTAACTCGCGAGTTGTGTTTGATGCTAGTTGTACCTGGTCAGGCGGAGCGCAGTATATGTGCCGCTGTAATCTCCCCGGTCGCAGTAACGCAGGGTCGATGAGGTCGGGGCGACTGGTCGCAGCGTGTCATCACGCACCACACGTTCAGCTGACCTAATAGTAGTCTAACTCGCGAGTTGTGTTTGATGCTAGTTGTACCTGGTCAGGCGGAGCGCAGTATATGTGCCGCTGTAATCTCCCCGGTCGCAGTAACGCCGGGTCGATGAGGTCGGGGCGACTGGTCGCAGCGTGTCATCACGCACCACACGTTCAGCTGACCTAATAGTAGTCTAACTCGCGAGTTGTGTTTGATGCTAGTTGTACCTGGTCAGGCGGAGCGCAGTATATGTGCCGCTGTAATCTCCCCGGTCGCAGTAACGCAGGGTCGATGAGGTCGGGGCGACTGGTCGCAGCGTGTCATCACGCACCACACGTTCAGCTGACCTAATAGTAGTCTAACTCGCGAGTTGTGTTTGATGCTAGTTGTACCTGGTCAGGCGGAGCGCAGTATATGTGCCGCTGTAATCTCCCCGGTCGCAGTAACGCAGGGTCGATGAGGTCGGGGCGACTGGTCGCAGCGTGTCATCACGCACCACACGTTCAGCTGACCTAATAGTAGTCTAACTCGCGAGTTGTGTTTGATGCTAGTTGTACCTGGTCAGGCGGAGCGCAGTATATGTGCCGCTGTAATCTCCCCGGTCGCAGTAACGCAGGGTCGATGAGGTCGGGGCGACTGGTCGCAGCGTGTCATCACGCACCACACGTTCAGCTGACCTAATAGTAGTCTAACTCGCGAGTTGTGTTTGATGCTAGTTGTACCTGGTCAGGCGGAGCGCAGTATATGTGCCGCTGTAATCTCCCCGGTCGCAGTAACGCAGGGTCGATGAGGTCGGGGCGACTGGTCGCAGCGTGTCATCACGCACCACACGTTCAGCTGACCTAATAGTAGTCTAACTCGCGAGTTGTGTTTGATGCTAGTTGTACCTGGTCAGGCGGAGCGCAGTATATGTGCCGCTGTAATCTCCCCGGTCGCAGTAACGCAGGGTCGATGAGGTCGGGGCGACTGGTCGCAGCGACGACTGGACCGCGCGCGCCGCCCTCGGCGCCGTCGAGTCGTGCCAGCAGCTGGTTCACGACGCGGTCCGTGACGCCTGTGGAGTCGTGTCCGCGTCTGATGACGAGAACACGAGATGCATTTGACGATTTGCACTGTACCCATTAAATGGTAATATCAGTATTACAGATATTATTTTATTATTTATTTATTTAAACAAACAGTCTTCTATAGTTATACATAACACTGGAAATTTTCTTAAAGCTAGACTTACAGTTTCCTTAATGGAAATATTTTAACATCATGTTTAATAAAGTTTCAACAGAGCTATTTGTGCAAACAATAACAACAATAATGAAAAAAAAATGCAAGAGTATCAGGGTGTTAATATTATAATCCAGATTTTGGGTATGAAATTATGAACTATGAAAACATAAACGCATCTGGGAGGCCTCTATAAACTCCCACTAGCGACTAGACTGTGGGGGTTTTTTTTTATGTTATTTCTACGAAGAATCAGAAAAAAACGTGTCTGATTTCTATCCCGTTAACACTTTGCAAGACTTGATAACGGAATGAAAATTTTAGGACACTTTTTTTCAATTTTTTCGAGCTCGTGGTTCTGAGTAGAAAATAACATAAAAATTCCCAAATTTGAAAGAAAAGTGTAGTGCACAACATAAAAAAGGAATTGCCCAGCTGTGTGTAAAATAAATCACTTCAATAAATATTTATTTAGCACGATTCGTAAGGTTGAACAAGTAAATGAAAACGGAATAATTTGATGTATGTATGTATATGAACAGAAAGCAAAAACTTACAACGCGCTGACTTACTTGGGCGCTAGACTGTCGAACTCGTCAAAGAACAATATGCAAGGCCGCTTCATGTCCGCTCTGAAACAAAGGGAAACATTACACAAGATGTAACAGAAATAACGGGGAAACGTTTAAGGGTGTCGTATTCTAATTAAGATACGAGTTACAACCTTTTCCTAATCAGCCGGGCTAGCACATGATTGGCGCGAGAGTATCTCGCCGGGACATAGACTACCCGTCCCGCTTTAATTCATACAGTTAATAAAAGACGGGTAGTCTATTTCACGGCGAGATACTGTCGCGTCAATCATGTGCTCGGCTCACTGATTACGATACTATAATGAACTATTGGGACCGTGCACGATGACAGCGCCACACAGCGGTTGCAATTATAGGCTTTTATTTTGTCAAAACTATTAAGGATATTCCATCGGTTTGCCGCTGTCTCTGTCACATTTCGCAAGAAAGAACGGGAAAGATCATGCGCGCCAAGTGTCAATTTTGATCGAATTTTGTCGATTTTTATTTATTTTAAAAACGTTACCCTACAATATCGAAATTCGAAGGCTATGAAATTATTATTTAAGTTAAGGTTGTTTTTTCTTCTTTTTTTATTTATAGTATCACATAATAAATAACCGAGTAAAGTTGGATTAAAAGTCCGAGTTAGAGGTTACTTTGGGAATTAATTTTATCGAGCGAAGTGTCATAATTCGTGTATCGGGAGCTATGATATTAAAGATAATATAGTCAAGAACTACATATATTTTTTCCACGTCTACGAATATCAACGCCTCTTAGAAAAACAGGATCATATAAGGAGATTTTTCGCCTTCTGGCTCAGGGAACCACCTTAAGCGAGAAGTAAGTAAATCGTAATAATTTCAGTGACATCTACTGAACGGATTTTTATGCGGTTTTCACCTATGAATAGAGTGATTCTTGAGGAAGGTTAAGGCGTATAATTTGTTAAGGTTTTGTGTAAATTGGTTGAAATATGACGATATTTGGTAATGAAGTCAGAAAAAAATCACGCTGGCTAAGAGCTTTAATCGAAAACGCTGCCCAACCCGTTTGAGATATAACAAAACAATGTATGGTGGAAAGATCTTTCTTTTATTGCTCTACAAAAAAGTCCGCGATGGTGTATGTCTATCTTTTAAGGATAACTTACTATACCCATACTTATCTTCTACAAAAAGATTTCATAGTATGTGGTATTTGCAAAGCTATTTACACGGATACAGTATTCATAATTATCAAATTAAATACGTTAGTTATATTAAGCATTTCATACAGATTACAATGGTCCTTTACACCATACAATTAAAATGAATATCTCAGGAGTAATCGTAAATTAAAGTTCCATTTCGACCCATATAACTTGTAAGAAATGTTAAAGACGCTAATCCGTTAGTTGTCAATTTTTACCACCTTATGCGCTGCGATCGTTTTACTTACCCCCACCATGTACTTCGCACGGTGCCAATAGGAACTGTAGACTTTACAATGTAATAACAATACTAAGAACGACTTTCAATAGCAGTCAACAGAGAGAGAAGGTTATCTTGTCGGTGCCTGGGGCTCCGTATACAAGTGTGAGTGAGACAACATACTTGTCAAACACGTCGCGGACTGCCTTCTCGCTCTGGCCGATGTATTTGGAGAGCAGCTCGGGCCCCTTCACTACCACGAGGCTCATATTGTGAAGTCGCGCTAAACTTGAACCAATGTGGGATTTGCCGGTGCCCGGGGCTCCATATAGAAGAATTCCACATGACTGGGACGGAAACAGGGCCGGGTACTGCGGGAAACCAAGATTTTTCAAATGTATAATGTTGGGTTAATTGTGTCGTTTTCAAGTAAAATGTACCACATTGTCGCTTGCCATAAGGACGCTCTGACAGGTTTTTCGTATAAAGATACAAGCAACTTTCGTCCTTATGGTAAGCGACAATGTGGTACCTTTTAATTGAAAACGTCACAATTATTAAACTCAAGTTTACACTGGTATAACTAGTGTTACCCAAGCCTTTTGGGTAAAGTCCGAAAATTTAACCTTTTCGACGCCGTGTCAAACACAAAAGCTCTCACTCGGACGCCACGTCAACGAAATGTCAAAACTGAAATTGAACTTTATGCACATGCACGTAGGTCTATGTTGCTCTGTGGTCTTTGACCGATTAATCCGTCTTTGGCGTTGGACGGATATCGGCATCCGTCATTGGCGTCCAAAAGGTTAAACAACATTAATCTGTAAACTGAAAATAAATGTCATATACGACGGAAAAAATTACCAAAGCCTCCAGTGTCCAGAGCTCACAATGTCCAGGGCGTGTTTTCAGTTTATAGTTTAAATAGTAGTGTGTCTACTTGAAAAAACACAAATTAAAATATGTTCATAGAAAACAATTTAATTTGTTCTTAGAGTAACATTAATCTGTATTGATTTTGCATTTAAATTTACTAATCATGCATTTGTGTGGTACTTATAAGTCATTTCCAAAATGGACCAACTACTAAGCATGTTAGTAGAACGTGATACATTTCTTCTAATCTAACAAACTGTGCTACTATAGTCACTTGCACGACGACCCAAAATAACAACACAAAAAATGTTCATCCACCCATAAAGGACTTTAAGTTTAGCACCACACAGTTTGTAATACTTTACACGACTTAGTTTTTCATTTCTATATTTTTTAGCCAAAGTACATTTAACAAGCTCGGTTCTCCATACAAACGTAGTTCCGCTTAATCCGCTCTCATTTTAAAACGACTAGCTACATTGCTCTGAAACTTTGTACTTACAATAGGATAAGGTATATCTATGTCTGTAATTAGTTTATGTAGCTTCAGATATCATAGTTAGAAAAATACAGCGAATTTAAGTTGTACATACCAAACTTGTTTCTGCTCTATTTCGTTTGTTTTATAAACTTTTTTTTATGTTATAGTCAGCAGACGAGCCGCCTGATGGGAAGCGGTCATCGTCGCCTATGGACATAAGCAACACCACAGGAGCCACTTAAGCATTGCCGACCCTTGAGAACCCTAAATACCCGCTTCTTGAAGAATTCAGTATTCAGTCATTTATTGCCTTCATAGGTACATAATAAGATGTTACATAATAATTTTGATCAGCTATGAACCCTGTAGGGCACTGCAACTTAATACTCACTAATTAACTACATTCTTATCTACGTAACTTACTAACTAAGTAATTAGTAATAAGTAGCTAAGAATCACGATTATAGGTTACAATACATAATATATTAAATTTGACATTCCAATTAAAGATTATATTACATGTTATTGAATTTCACATTAGATAAGAGATCAAATATTATTAAATTTACATTAAAATGGAATTTTACATTGCGATTGGAGATTAAATATTGTTAAATTTACCTTACGATTAAAGATTACCATTAGAATCCCATTTCGTAACGCAAAAAATACCTCAAAGGCAACTCATTCCACATTCTGCACGTTCTGGACTATATAAACTAATTTCAGACCTAAATATACCTCATGTCATTGTATGTGCAAAGTTTCATTACAATCCAACACGTAGTTTTAAAATGAGAGCGGAACTACCGTATGGGAAGGTGAAATTCGGCCGAGCTTGACCCTTACTGTGACAACTGATGATGAAAATTCTTCGTAATTCAGACAATCTTAGTTCTTGGTGTTTAGCGTAGTTACTCACCATAAGAGGCCAGAAGATGCATTCAGTGAGTTCCTGCTTAACTCCCTCCATTCCCCCAACAGTGTCCCAGATGTCAAACGCGTTGTTTTTCTCCGACGCAATCACGCTTTCTACTAACCGGGGCACGGGTTCGGATGGATGAGATTCTGCGACAGTACCGTGTGTAAAAATTGTTAGAATGCGTTTATGTATATACAATGTGGAAAGAAATAATTGGGAGTGCCTTAAAACCTTAAGTTAGCTCATTTTACTTAAAAGAAACATTATTTTATTATTAAAAATGCATTCAAAGATTTTTTAAATTCGCTTGTCTCGCCCGGGAATAGAAGCAACTAAAAATTCCAAATAAACAGCCTCTCTTTTATTCTACTAGTCGATACAGTCAATGATAACATTTCTCCAAGAAACATTAGGTATTTCGTATTTTTTGAATTTTTCGTCGGTTCGACTCCTGGACGAGGGAAGCGAATTAAAAAAAAATCTTTGAATACAGTTTTGTTTCTTTAAAAAAATAAAAGAAAGTTTCCTTTAAGTAAAATTTGCTAATTTAAGGTACTTTCCCTCCAGGGCCCATTAATTTTTTCCACACTATATGTAAAATCTCTAGCGCACGAGAAGTTAAAAAAAATGGTAAAGAACGAGATATCTAAGTAAATAGAATCAAAGATAGATATAACTCCGTAATAGATAGTCTGTAAGATTGTGGAATGCTTTGCCCATTGATATAAGACGTGCTCAATCCCTACCCATTTTTAAAAAACTTCTAAAAGAACACTATTTAAAATCTCTTTCTTAGTCTTGGTCCTTTCACTTACACATATATATTTTTCTTTTTGTTCACGCTACCTGGTCGTTATTCTTCTCTTGCTTGAATTCTCATTATGTATTTATGTATTTTGTGTAGGTTTATGTAGTGTATTATTGTTGCTTAAATAATATATGTAGTTTATGTAGTTTATTTTTCATTGTTTGTTATTTATACTTAGGTATTTGATTTGTAAACTTTACACCTTTGTTATTTTGCACTGCCCATTAACTTATTTCTAGCCACTGAATCGCTATCTGAAGGTTGTCTGGAAGAGATCGCTTTTTAGCGATAAGTCCGCCTGTTGTTACCTACTCACTTATGTCCTGTCATTGTTTGTAACATGTATTTTTCTTTGTAGTGCACAATAAAGTATTTTATTATTATTATTATTATAGATGGATACAGTCTAAGGAAAAAACGTGCCTCGAAAATCACGAAAATTTGATTCTCGATCAGATGGCGCCACTAGTTTTAGCCTACACTCGTATAGAGGGCGTTGACTGTTTCGTTTGTTATTTATAATTTTAACGCATACCAGTGAAAGAACATGGGTCAAAATCATATAAAAATAATTAATGCAAATAAAAAAAATCATTTATCCATATTTAAATACATTTTATCGTATTTTTATAAATATTTATTTTTAGTTTTAAAGTGTGTCCACAGATGGCAGTGAATTTACTGGGGTTACAAAATTTAATATGACAGTACCGCTCTAGTATAAGTTACTCTATGATAGAATGTACCTCAAAAGTTAGAGTTTTCTCGACTTAAACTCGCGAGTCTAGGACACCAGCTCCCGTTCTACAAATTTCCAACTGTCGTTGCAGAATAGTTGGTAGAGCAGCGGGCTGGTACCCCAAAGTCGCGAGTTCAGGTCGCACCCGTGAGACTGAATTTTTCTATTTCTCCTGTATTTTTAGACGATATGGCATGATGAAACGTGAGACTAGCCCACTATATTCCCTTTTTACTCACTCTTTTTCTTGACAGCTTGGAATATTTTCTTATTCAAATGATCAGTGATTTCCCGCATACTAAACCCGGCGGTGGCAGCGCCAAGTCTGGTAAAATCATCTTCTTCCACTAAAAACTGCTCCCTTAGCTTATTGTTGATCAGATGTTTGAAAAGTTCCACTCTCTCCTCCTGAAAATAATGTAAAGGTTAGATTTCGTAGTAGAGAAGCTAATGGAAAGAATAACGGATAATAATTATGTTCCTATGATGACCTGTCTGGCCTAGTGGGTAGTGACCCTGCCTGTGAAGCCGATGGTCTTGGGTTCAAATCCTGGTAAGGGCATTTATTCAGTGATGAACACGGATATTTGTTCCTGAGTCATGGGTGTTTTCTATGTATTTAAGTATTTATATATTATATATATCGTTGTCTAAGTACCCACACAAGCTTTATTGAGCTAACCGTGGGGCTTGGTCAGTTTGTGTAATAATGTCCTATAATGAAATAAAACTATGAAAACGGATTATATCGCGTATATTGAATTTATAATACATCCCGACGTTTCGAACTCTTTACAGCGTTCGTGGTCAACGGGTGACTGAGGAAAAATTAAAAAGTGCAAAAATACCCACATACTAAAATAATGAACAATGTCGGGATGTATTATAAATTCAATATACGCGATATAATCCGTTTTCATAGTTTTATTTCATGAGTAACTATCGCGGTAACCGAAGACAATATAATGTCCTATAATGTTTATTAATATTAATATTTGTTTATTTATTTATCCACCGCCTTTTTTGTCACGGCTCGCTGGAGCTTCAGATTTTAGTGTAAAAAAATCTATAACTTATTCGGATTACCCCGGTTTCAGCATGATGCCTTTATATAGATGCAACTGGTATATCAATGCTATTTTGTACGTAGAAGAGATTAAATGTGCTTAGCAGTGAACAGCGGCGTGCCACCGAAATATCGAAAATCAAACCAAATTGTCAAGATTGCAGAGCCGTTGGATAGGGGTAGCTCACAACCGGTTGTCATGGAGGTATTTGGGGGAGGCCTGTGTCTCACAATTGATGACGGAAACCTATATCCAGTAGTGTATCGTTCGGATGATATAATGATACCTCTTGTAACTCCCGCATGACTCCGCTAGGAGCCCATAACTCGGTATTCCAGGCTGAGTGCATGGGCATCATAAACGCGGCGGCTGCCATCACTGCAAGGAAGGTAGTAGGATCCTCCATCCGCATACTCTCCGACAGTAGAGCAGTCTTGATGGCTTTAAAAAGCCATATAGTCACATCCAAACTTATACACGAATGCCACGAACGACTAATGGAGGTATGTCATAACAATAAGATCACCCTACAATGGATCAAAGGACACAGCGGATCCCGGGGTAACGATGCTGCGGACGAGCTTGCCAGGCAAGGATCGAGTGCGGGAGCGATTGGCCCAGAACCGATCCTCCCGATACCGTTTAGCAAGGTACGCTCAATGCTGCTGGCACGTACAGGGAAACTACACACAGAACATTGGCTAAACCAGACTGGATGCAGACGTTCACGAGAAAGCCCATAGGTGGCGCCTTAATCAATAGACATAGGTTTAAGATAGTAATAAGAAATATGTAGTCGTCCACTTTACCAAAATACGCCATAACAAATACGCAATTTATCCATTTTAGTTTTATCCATTTTTGTTTTATTTTCCATTCTTGTTTTATTTTTGTTAAAATGAAAGAGTATTGTTGTAACATTGTTTTGACAACTTGGAATTTCTATTTCTAGTCTAATTTAGTATTTATATAAGTCACATGGTTTTCATACTATTTTTTAGTAAACTGTAGGTCTATAAGTCTATTACCCTATATTGTAACAACTTATTAATATAAGAGACTGTTTGTTTCTAAATAAATAAAATAAAATAAAAATAAAATAAGAGATACACGCTGGTTTCCCTCCGACTCCCGACTCCTTCGATCTCCGCCCACGTGCCATCAAGTATAATACTTATATGGGGCATTTTCTATGAAAAGGGACCTTATTGTCGATGGCGCTTACGCACAGCGTCGCGCGGCATTGTATTTATATCGGAGTATCGTTTATAATGGCGTCAGCGCCATCGACAATAAGGTACTTTTTTATAGAAAATGCTCCATCTATATGACTAAACTAAAGTGTGTCTATTCGTAAAGAATAATGAAAACCTCTTTCCCCAATACTCGCGATCGGCCCACCTACGACCTAAAACTAGACTAGCCACACCAAACTCTACTTTGCAGATGATCCATAAAGGCCCCTTTGGCATGGCCATAAAAATATATAATAAAATCCCAAACGAAATAAAAGAAATAAATAATTATAGTAACTTTAAAAATTCATTAAAAACTTACCTAGTAAAAAAAGCATACTACGCATTAAATGATTTTTTAACGATAATATGGATTAATAACGTTAACGGCACCGATAAAAGTTTGAAAAAAAAGGTTACAAGAGTGACCATTATAAATTATACACTAGTCTTTAGGAATTGGCTTATGCCTATGATGCATGTTATGTCATAAGTTAGTGTTAAGTATATTGCTATACCCTTACAGGGTTCATGTAGAGCTGTATTAAATAGTTTTAAGAACTGTATACTAATATGAGTGCAATAAACAATTCTAATTCTAATTCTAATTGTAAACCTGTTGTAACTCCGGTATATTGAAGTGTGCAGTGAACAGCGGCTTGCCCCCGAACTGTCGGAGCGTGGGGTGCAGCTCGCTGACGCTGGTCGCCGTCAGCAACACAACGACGCCTGCGCAACTTTGTAGCAAGTGCTTTATTACTACCGCCAATCTGTAATAATGCAATTATTCTGCTTACCGTTTTATTAGGCAGGCGTCCGGTTTTTTATCCCATAGCACAGGGCGGACACGCTATACAATAAAAAAATCACATGTTTCTATGTGTGAACGGCACGTCTGTACACGCGTCATGCGTCATAGTGTGAGCAAAGATAGATATAACTCCGTAATAGATGGATACAGTCTAAGGAAAAAACGTGCCTCGAAAATCACGAAAATTTGATTCTCGATCAGATGGCGCCACTAGTTTTGGCCTACACTCGTATAGAGGGCGTTGACTGTGTCGTTTGTTATTTATAATTTTAACGCATACCAGTGAAAGAACATGGGTCAAAATCATATAAAAATAATTAATGCAAATAAAAAAATCATTTATCCATATTTAAATACATTTTATCGTATTTTTATAAATATTTATTTTTAGTTTCAAAGTGTGTCGACAGATGGCAGTGAATTTACTGGGGTTACAAAATTTACTATGACAGTACCGCTCTAGTATAAGTTACTCTATGGTGTGAGTAAGTTGCTTAAAAATAGTACTGAGAGCACGCCAGAAGTCCGCCAGATTTCTATCGCGGGGCGAGGTAATTGGAATCGGAGCGGGGCGGTGCGTGGTCGTTCTGTATGATAATACTATTACTTATTCTGTGCCCATAGCTTAGTACTTAGTCCATCGCTTTCACCCAATAACTTAGTTCATTTTAAATCCCATCAACTCTTAATAGTCGTTACACCCTGGCGGGTGCTGCCACTGCGTGCGTACCATGACACGGGCAAGGGCAGCATCCGCTCAGTGTACCCCTTACATTTCACTAGTGTCAAAAGGGCCTCTACGTGTTGGCTTCGGCTCCGCGCATGTCTCCCAAAGGTGCGGAACACCATTGTTCCGTGATGGGAAACTTTACCCGACATTGTATCTTCCTATTTATAGGCAGTGCCGAACAAGCCCTGTTTCTACTTGTTATCAATATCAGTATGTTATAATTAATGGAACTATAGGTCTTATTGTATATCTGCAAGTTTAAACTTATCTGTATGTGACTGTTTGTTTCCTAAATAAAAATAAAATAAAAAAATTACTATATAGATACTTACCAGGTAAGGAGCCTCATGAGCTTCAGACAGATAATACCACTAATAAAATCCCGCACAAATACCTATACACCTTTTCTAAGGCTTTCTCTCATGACACATTAGAATAGCTCGGCCGAGATCCTCGGGATTACCTTGCCGCTACTGAGTTATTAGATATGAGACAAATTAGACTTATATTGACCGGGATATAGACCGTGATTACCTTTTGTATTATTTGTGAGCTCCCGATACACATGTCACCCGTGAACATGATGCATGTAACTGCGTCGAAATATCGGGAGCTCACAAATAATACAAGAGGTAATTACGGTATATATCCCGGTCAATATAAGTCTAGTGAAACTAACCGTGAATCATTCAAAACTCTAAAACAGAATATACCGGAAAGATTTTGGTCTCTATGACATGACTTACCTCTGATAATAAGCAATGTCTTGGGGCGAAGATCCTTCTAAATTCGGAGGTACCAAACTATCAATGTCATCACAGATCAATACTGAGGGGCTTCTCTCTTGACACATAAGTATAGCGCGGCCTAAGGCCTCGGAAATATCTTTTCGGCCTCGTAAGGATCGACAGTGGAGTATGTGCGACCAGACGGTGAGGTCTTTTTGGACTATGTGGCAGAGGGCGGATTTGCCTGTGCCGTTAAGACCTGAAATAAGGGTAAATTTGAGCTGTGTACTTTATCGTGGATTTAGACTTTAACAGTCATAGTTATAAGTTATAACCTATTGAAATAAAATTCAATGTAAAAACATTTTGGACCTCAATAAATATCTTGGGAAGCCTTCCTTGAGTCTTAAAACCTCACTGGCTTCGGCTCTGAAGTAATTTTTTGGCTATCCTGTATATTTTGGTAGATAAAACTTCCTGATACAGGTATAATATACTTAAAAGGAAGTCCCAACCTACTACCTTGTAATGGAACTTTTTATTAACGAAATAAAATATTTTCATAAAAAAAAAAAAAAAAAAAAAAAAAAAAAAAAAAAAAAAAAAAAAAAAAAAAAAAAAAAAAACTTTTAGTACCAACACAACACCACTTCAGGAATTGGATATTTCGTAATCGCTTCATATTTAGTAAATACACAATATTTTTCATACGGATTACGTCATGTAGGTGGGCCAAAATACTTTTTAATGCCTAATCCGAACATACAAATTTCGATAAAAAATAAAAATAAAATATTAAATTTCTTTGTATTTTTAGGTTAATATAGATAAGTTATAGTTTGATTTATAATATACATACCTCTGCAGCGATAATTTTAATGAGTTTATTTAATTTCTGGCAACTAATATGTCAAGGTGTCAAGAAATTAAACAACAGCGTTACTTTTTTACAAAATTAACTTTATTAATTAAAATTGCACAATCAGACTTTTCAATATGTCAGTTTTAAACTGTAACGCATACATTTAGCTCTTAGTAAGTAAAATCACAGAAATAATCAGTTTCATGGAGTATTAATAATAATTAAGATTACTGCGTTACTAGTGTCATTTTAAAACTTAAACTTTCCTATTAATAACAAAAAACAACTTATATTTAATACCGTCTAATGGCATAACCTTCCACTTTTGATTAATAATACGTACATAAAAGGTTAAGGCATTTAAGATCACTAGCAGCCCATGTGTTACTGAAAAAACTACAATAATCAGAGGGACACAAAAGTAACGCAGTAGTAAACTTGTAACACAGTAGTATTTTCTTACATACTATACTTTGTACTTTTTATAGAGATCTGTTATAATGATAAAACAAAACAAAATTTTACTTCTTATGACGTGATATAGTATCAAGTAACTCAAATTACTTCAAAATCAACAAACTTAGTAAATTTAATACAAATAATTCAGTCTTACTTTTCATATACGTTAATTGCTTCATCGTAATGAAAATACCCTTTTACCTTTTACGACAACTTTAGGGTTAGGAACAATTTCCAAGATATTATCGTAAGGCTCATAAGAAATATCAGTCTCCACTGCTTTGAATCTTTTGCCAGTTTTATCTACCATCTTGTAAAACATAATTTTTACGTCTCCTTCTTCATCGACTTCACTTTTAGCAACGCCGAGGTAAGTGTAGTGTTTGTCTTTGACAGAAGACACTTTTATTAAAACATGGACACCGTCAGATATCTTAGAAGGATGAACATTTTCCTTTTCAATTAGCTGCATTTCGTTTATATTAGAAACCGATGGTCGGCTAATGCTTGCTAAAGGTTCGTCTTCAGAGTTAGAAGATGAGGAATAAACCGTATTATAAAATGATCTTCTAGGTACGGCAACGACATTAGAAATGTCATCTAGGACTGATTCCTCATCCAATTCAAACGAAAGAATATCTTCTCTAAGTGTATCAATGACAGGAACAGAAACAGGCTGATATGTTTTTGGATTCATGCAACGGCAAAAACCCCTTTCGCAAAAGCAACTGAGGTCTCTGTATTGAAGTTCACCGGGAGAGTCAGTAAACACTTGATGTACTTGCATAGTACCCTGGAGCGGCACTAGGTTTTTAGGTAGTGCTTTTTCAACAATTTGAATGTCGCTTTCAGTCAGTAAGTACATTCGAACCTTGCTCAAGTCCTTCAAAGTGTAATAAAAAGCTTCAGCATCAGAAATATCGGAACCAGCAGCTACTTTTTCATCTGCGGTGCGTTTGAGGTAGCCACCAACGCCATCAGCAGCCCCTTTTCCGTGACCTGCTTCAAAGAAATTCCATGTAACGCGGATAAAATTGTATTCGTTGAATATTCTGTGACTTAAGAAATAAAAATTTTGCTTCTGCCGGTATTGAGTAGTTGGTCCATCGGAGAAAAAGTGAATTGTAGTTATATGACGGTTGTTGTGTTGTATTTCGCGAATAATTGGATGTAGGTGTGCCCAAATGGAGGCAGGGTTATGGGAATTATTCGCAGAAATGGTACAAAATGAATTTACAGTTGGCTTCTTATGTCCTTCAGGTTTTGTGTACATAACTCCTGTATGTAATGTTACTTGCTTTCTTGATCCGCCAAAATGGTGGGACTGCACCTCTTCAAAATGCTTACAGTTATAGTTTTCGCTAAAGTCGACATGCAGAACGACTTCGTTATTATTCAAATTATCTATAGCATCCCGGTAACTCTTGTACTGTATTTTAATGTTGTAAATATGTTTCTTTAACTGTATCAAAGTTCGCTTTAAGTGTCCTATCAATTCTTCAACTGTTCCTTCAGCTATTTCTTTTACATTTTTAGTAACCTTTACTTTTTTGCCTGATTTTTCAATCATTTCCGATTTTCTTATCCAATGAGCCCATTTCACTAATCCGAGATTACCTGTTGTTTCCCTGAAAAGAATTTCTTTTGTCTTACAATCTTTACAATTGCCAGTCATACAAGCTTTGTTATATGTCGAGCATACTGTGCTAGCGATAAGTTCGTTCATGCTTGAGGTGGCAAGGACTCTTGTTTTGTGAAGAGCATCTATAATATACTGCGCATTTGTATGTGTCTTGCATAGGCAAGTCTCTTTTCCAGCAACTGAAGGCGGTTTTACGTAAAAAGGCCTATTTTTTATGAAATATGAATAAGAACATCTCAGTTCTGGGTTTTCTTTTTTGAATGACCGAAATAGGCCTTTCATCGTGTCCAGTAACGTACGCTTCTGCAGTTTTATTTTTTTAAAGGTGACAGTTTCCCGTTTACCCGCCGTAGCTCTAGAAACATCATCACGGTCAAAAAAGCTTTTAATATTATCAACCAGATGCTTTTTCCCTAAAGGGTTATTCTGTCGTTTCATCACTTTCATCTGATCAATGCCCAAAGTCTCGCGTATAAGACTTATCTTCATTTTAGACTTGGCTATGCATTCTCCTTGGAAAATTCGTTTTAAGGCTTTCTTCTCTCTCACTGACTTCAAACTTTTGTAATGGTCTTTGATTGCATTAGATAGCGTTAAATACTTGTTTTGGTAAAGCTTATTTACCTTTTTCGTGTCTTTGATTGTAGTTTTAGCTCGTTGGTATCTCTTTTTGTATTTATTGCACAGCCGTTTCATATTTTCGAGTTCTTCCAGAATTTTCAATTTTTTTCTATAAACTGCAGAGCGATCTCTTTGTATTTGTCTTCGGCCTCTAGATCTTGGTGAAACTGGAGTTCCTGACCGTGGGCTGGACGCCGGTGTAATGTTCATAATTTGTTGAGCACACTTTTGACGTTCTCGTCGTTTCTTGTTCGCAGTCTTCCATTTACGCTTGATATTTCTGTGTTCACGCTCTGTCATATCTTTTACAAGTTTTTTATTTGCGTGGTACCTTTCAAGATGTTTTTTTTTGGCTTCAGCATTTTTTATAGGGTCTGACTTTAATTTAAGCCTATAACGACGTTGCTTTTCTGCGTTCGTTAACGCCATTTAGTGCAGAAGCTTCTTTCTGTGAAGAAAGAAAGAGTATTTTTGCATTTCGGTCTTAATAATGTATTTCTAACATTAAAATTAATAAAAAACACAACTGCGTTACTTTTTTCTAGTAACGCAGTGTAGCAGTTACGCAGTTGTAAATTTTTGACTGCGTTGTAAATATTCACTAAAAAAGAGTAACAAAATGCAAATATTCTAACACGGACAGAAACTAAACATGACTAACTGCATATTAAAATAATAATAATGTAAATATCGTCAGTACATACCTTTCGACAGCGGTAACTCAGCGGCCACGCAATAAACACACGCACCTCTCTCAACGACTGTGACGCGACTGATCCGGCTAGCGGTCTCCCCCCCGCGCAGTTGCTATCACTCGTTCTAATAGTTACAATAAGTCGAAGCAAATGAAGTGAAATATAATGTAAAACACTCACTTTAAGGTTTATTTTCATATAGCAACGCAAGGTAGTTACGATGTTGTTCTTTGTTGGGGACACAGACTAAATATTTTTTTATTCCATGAAATATTTAATGCAAAAAATATCTATTGGCGTTGTTATAAGGTTCAAATGTTACATTTTCATAAGGACATTTAAGATTCAACGCCACCTAGGAAATATTGGGAGAAATAGCTAAGTACATCTTGACACAGTGCTCAAGGACAGCAATATTATGTACTAAGAACGACTGCGTTACCAAAAATTACAACGTTGTTACTGCAATTTTGAGATAAATAACTTATTTTTCCGGTCAAATCTTGTTTTCTGCGTTAGAAAATAATGTTGTATTTCGATATAAGTATACTTTTTGCGCAATTTCGCACTAATATCTCATAAAATTAATTATTCTTTCGGAGGGACCAGTTTTTAGGCATCAAAAAGTATTTTGGCCCAGGTAAGTATTAATTTCTCTTACTTTTACCAAACTGCTAGAAGAAATGCTTTATGCCGTGGATATAATATTCTTCACCTTTTCGACGCCAATGACGGATATATCGGCAGCGTAGGTCCAACGCCAAAAACCGATAAATCCGTCACAGACCACAGAGCAACATAGACCTACGTGCATTGGCATAAAGTTCAATTTCAGTTTTGACATTTCAGTGGCGTGGCGTCCGAGTGACAGCTTTTGTGTTTTACACGGCGCTTTAGGAAGACTCACGAATACAGTTGGTTTGAAATACGCCACCCCAACCAAATAATCCCCCAATCAAATAATTAAAAAAAACTCACCAGTGATAAGCACATTGCTCTTTATCTCTGAAACATCTTTAAAAGTCGCCTCCCTGTGTATCTCAAAGAACAGATGCGACACAACCTTCTGTACCAACTCCTCCGTACACTTCAGCCCTCTACAGTAATTCTTGCAATCATACTCCAAGCTCGACGAAGAAATTTTAGGAAAATCGAAATCCGTGTCACTAAGACATTTCGCTGATACAGTACATTGCCGGAAAGATTCAGAATTAAGCAACGTGTATTGTATTTTCTCTGGTTTTAATTTAAATTGTAGAAATCCATTGCAAATCTGAAGATTTTGCTTTAACATATCACGATTGATAAGAAACTTTTTACCGGAATGTGTATTATCTATTACACATTTTTTAAACTTCTCAATTATATCCTCTTCTTTCTGTGATTCTTCGGAATAAGTAACTATATGTACATGATCTGGCTGTTCTATATTATCTCCTATTATAGTAAAATACACTCTCATTCCAATTTCAATATTAATAATAGAATTTAAAGACTTTGGTATAAGCACTGTCGGTATATGTCTGTTGTAAACTTCACGACATAGACTTCTAAAAACAATATTGTTTACGGGAACAATTTCAACACATAGATCGTTGATTTCTCTATGGCCATTTTCCACTTCTGTATCTTGAATTATAGAAGGTATATTTCTCATTGTAGCTAATATAATAGTACTATCTTTATATTTAGCTTCTAATAAGTCTTCATGCATAAAAACTGTATATGGATGTATTAAGTTTCTTTTTCCGTCGCTGTCAATGGGTAGAGCTCGAAGGTATAACCTTTTTGGTGGATTTAGATAAGGCCGGAGCATTCCCTGGTTGATGATTCCTATGTTGTGGAAGCGGTTTTCTTTTTCTTTAGCTATATTTGGCGTGTTTTGCACTGGTGCCTGTAAATGGAATTGATTACATAAATAAGTGGTTACATGAATTAAATACGTAAGTCAAATGCAGATTTTTCCAAAGTTTTTTAATTTCAGCTTGGACAATAAATAATATTATGTCTCAAACATGCGTGGTGGCATATTGTCATTACGTTTAAAACAATATGCTGAGAAATATCCTTTTGCGCGAGAGAGAATGTTCGTATGTACATGTTTGTGACAAATGTCTTTTGTCTTTGATTTGATTAATGGATTTACATACAATATTGTTGGCCTAGGCTGGCAATGTGACCTTGAGCTATTTCATTATTATTATTATTATTTATTTGATACACTAGCAGCTCTTGGAGCTGATGTGTTCATAACAATTATTCTCAAAGACTCTCGAAGATTACAATTTCTTACCGAATTGTGGTGAAGCGTATTAAACGCGTCCACTTTAACGATAATCCTTGACTGGTTGACCAGCAGACCGGTCTGTTTGGGAGTGAAGATGATGGGCAGAGAGACGGAGATCCAGACAACGCATTTCTGGCCTGACACCACCAGACGGAGTTGATCGAGGATTCGGAGCTGGAGTAGCTCTGCATTGTGTTCCTGGAGTCAGAGTTCAATCAGTTTTCATTACCAATCGTAGGTTTACCAATGACTCCGAATGACAATGAAGGCATTCGAGAATTTGGGAAAGAAATAGAACAAGTGTATGCAATAATAATCTTGTGTGAATATGAAAAAAAAAAGGAAAAAACAGAAAAAATTGGATTTTGAATTATTTATAAAAAAAGAAGTATCTTTTATCGATAGAATTGAAACAATAAATACATTTGTGAAACATTATGTCACAATCTAACTAAACTGTTAGAAATTACTGCAATTTTAGAAAAATTTAACGATCATGATTTTCTTGGACTGATCAATGTCTCCCCAATAAAACATAATTTTTCACAGCTCACATTATGCTTTAGTTTTATTTTAAAACCAAATACTTCAACGTTAACTTACCAATATTTCCTGATCATCAGGACTATCCGTATCTATATACAGCTCGTCGAGCACCTTGACATCTCCGTACGGAGACACGAACACTTCCGTCCCCTCGTCTAAGCCGAGCAGACGGCCGTGTATTGGGTTGCAGGCTAGGTGCCCCTCTGAGACGCTGTTGCTGTAAACTACCCATAGGAGCAGCTGGCGGTCTTTGAAGATCACTTGGATGCTTTGACCCTAAAAATATTGTAATAGAGATAAAAGAACTGCTTTGCACGCTTTGGCACGCTGGGCTGACGACATATATAAGGTGGCAGGGGCCAACTGGGTATGGGAGGCCCAAGAACGAGAGACGTGGAAGATTCTGGAAGAGGCCTATACCTCATAAGAGGGTTCTGGTGTGATTATTTACCCTTAGACTAAGTTTTGCAAATAATTTTTAGAAATAAAAGGCTTTTTTATTTTTTATTTTATTTATTTATTTTAAAGGAACTGCTTGAAAATCAG
Source organism: Cydia strobilella (assembly GCF_947568885.1). Taxonomy (NCBI): domain Eukaryota; kingdom Metazoa; phylum Arthropoda; class Insecta; order Lepidoptera; family Tortricidae; genus Cydia; species Cydia strobilella. The sequence goes on from NC_086044.1 coordinate 21,609,791, forward strand.
CAATTATTAAAAACAATTTGTGAAAAATCCCGCTGATTAGGTTACAGGCTGCACTAAAAATTGAAATACCTACAAAATAATACTTTATAAATAGATAAGGGTTCTTTTTACTTTAAAGAACGGCAAGAAAGGCATTAATTGACAAAATCAGAAACCTTTGGACTTTGACATTGACCTGAAATTCTAACAATATAAAAACAATGCATAAAACTCGCTTAAGTTTTTAGTTTTAATGAAATACATGTAAAACCTTGAAGGATATTTAATCCTATAAGTATAAAGATTAGATACTACATACTATTTGTCATCACAAATTGCAAAAACAAAGGAATAACCTCAAAACTTTAAGTATCTGGTAAAAAACAGCTACTCTACAGACTTTAGGACTACGTTGACGGAGTCAACCGCTATACCTACCTGTTCATTATTGGTGCTGTATTTAGAACTTAAATAAGCAAAACAAGTCTTTTCGTGCGTGTAAGTAACTTGCAATCTCACTCCTCCGAGCATTATAAATGTTTAAACTTTGTTTGAATACTTGTTTTCCAAAAAATACTAGGATTAATTAAGCACTATTGCAGGATAAATTTTATTTTATTTTAAATGTACATACAATTTATTTACAAAAAATAGTTTTGGTATTTTAAAGTATTATTTATCTTCTGTCAGTCATTATCATTAGTGTCAAAAGTGTCACTGCCAGATTATTGCACTCATAAATGTTGCCATGGGAAAAGCACTGAATCCCTTCATTGCATTGAACGACGGAAGGCCGAGCCGAGTAAACATTTATAGTTGGTCAAACCAATTTGTCAGTCAGTAACAACCAGGAAAATTATACTTATCCCTTTCTTTTGGGTGCTAGTACTAGTGTAAGACAACGATAGTATGATTCTCTCTGTCTATATTTGAAATGAGACAGACCTTTGACAAACTATATTACATTTATGCCGCATTCAGACTCCACGTCCACGAGGCTACAGGACAGGAGGGAACGCGAGTACGAGAGTGTAGACAGTGCACTCGTATCCCCTCGTCTTTCCTCGGCTCGCCTCGCTGTTTTTCCGCTTGTTGTCGGTTTTTCGGACGGAGTCAAAGGACGCGAGCGGGTGAGGTGAGGGAATCAGTGAATCAACCACACTTGCGCTCACTCACTTTGTGTTTGCTACTGCAGAGAACATCGAAACTGGACAAAATGATTTCCTTAATCAATTGTTTCTGTAAGCTGTATCTTTTACTGAGGTGTGCCAATAAAGAGTATTCTATCTATCTATCTATCCCTATTTCCCTTATTTTCATGTATTCTATGCTAGATTTACATGGATTAATGCATTGCATGGATTTGCATCGTTTTTTGGTACATATTTTTGGAAAAAGAGTCACCTCATTCACGTCCATCTTGTAGTACACGTAGCGAGCAATTGATTTGAATAAATCGCGAGTGTGGATGGCTAGCACTCGCCAAGACTCGCGCCGAGCGCCTCTAGGAGGCACCTCGAGAGTCTGGACCCGACATTAAAGGTATTTTTCTTTTTGATCAAACTATTGTTAGAAAAATAACACAAATTGGAAAATTACCATCATACCATATATAGTCTGTCAAGGGACTGTCTCATTTCAAACATAGACAGAGATAATCATACTATCTTTGTCTTACACTAGTACTAGCACCCAAAAGAAAAGGATGAGTATAGTTTTTTTGTTCTTATTTACTGACAAGATTTGCTTGACCAACTATAGTTTGTCAAAGGACTGTCTCATTCAAACATAGACAGAGAAAATCATACTATCTTTGTCTTACACTAGTAAGTACTAGCACCCAAAAGAAAAGGACGAGTATAGTTTTTTTTTGTTATTCACTGACAATTTGGTTTGACCAACTATAATATCCCAATAGCTTTTTTCCATAATTCAGATTTTGTCCTTCTTACCTTAATTTACCAGGGAGGTTTTGGGATTATACTGAGCAACTTTTACTATGGGACCAACCACGAAATTGCGAAAAAATATTTACCCCCCCCCCATAATAGAAGATGGACCATCCAAAATGTATATGAAACCGCCAATCTTTTTTTCGCGATTTCGGGGTCGGTCCCATAGTAAAAGTTGCTCAGTATAATTCCAAAACCTCCCCGGTAACGGAAATGCACTTATTTTTAACCACCGCGTATAAATTTTCATTTTTGCATCGGAATAAAAATTAACAATTTAAGCGCAATATTTTATACTGGCACCATACCGTCCGTTCTGAAACCTATTTTCACATCCAAATAAAAATAAAATATGATGTGACAGTCGAGAAATTGGGACCGGAGGGACTACCACGAACCACGAACCGTAGGGGTTTGAGGCGTTAGCCCGGATTGCTAAACAGAAAGAGTAAAGTAAGTATATATGTATAATTGCTTTAGCTTTAGCATAAAATTTGCTGACTGCTCTGTCTAACTCTAACTAGAGGGTGAACTTTGAATGTGCCTACACGTTTCGTTACACGGATTGAAAACAAAAGTACTAAATTTTATTGTTTTTAAAAGCAAAAATGTTGTACGTACATTTATATTTATTTAATTTATTACAACAGATGTGATATTTACCGTCAAACATACAAATGCTTCTTAAAATATTACTCTCGATTCGGTATCTGTGTCTTTTAAGTTCCGTAGTTTGGAGCGTGAAATCACAAGCTTTCTGCTATTGGCCAGGTGGAAGCCCAATAGAATTTTAAAGCAACGGTCTGTCTGTGGTTGACTGGTTGTTGGAGTTGAGTTCAGTCCGGTTCAGGCTGGACTTTCGTTAAATTTAGATAACATTTTACATTTCTTAGCAAACAATCGGGACGTGCAACAGTGCAACTCCTTAAATAACTATTAAACTAATACACAACGGCCGCCGCCGTCTAGAAACGTGAGTATTCACAAATCGTTAGATAACCGTTTGACGCTGTCTCAACGGGCGACGTTCGCTTGTTTTGCCTCCATTTTTAGACGGTTAGACGTGAAATTTTCGAAAGCCTTGTTTACATTTATCATACGTGTTCTATTATATTTAACTATGTGTGCTTAGTGTTAATACCACGTTGAAGCGGTGCACGTGAATTGGTTAACGTTTTTCAGTGCGTAATGGCGCCATCCAGGTTGGCATCTAAGCCAATCGGCGTCAATGAAAACTTGAACGGCATCCTGAGTCATGGCATCACGACGAGGAGTAAGCAGATGGCTACTCTGAAAAGCTACAAAGACAGTATGAAGATGCCAAACAAGAGGAAGGCCGACAGTCCCCTGAAAGATGCGACGGCGAAGCGAGCTGCGTTCGGGGACCTCACGAACGCCTTCAACAAGTCCGCTGCCCCAGAGAAAGCTGCGCCTCACAAAAAAGTTACAGTGGAGTCTAAAATGCTTCCTACACTTAAGGTTAAACAAAATATATTTCTGTTATTTTTTGTACAGAGAGGGTACTCAATTTCTTGGTTTTCTTGACTTCTTTTGTTTAAAACATCGCTAAGGATGTAGATTAATAACTATTGGACTTAATGATCATAAGGTAAGGCTATATTTACATCCTGATACAGGTTAATGAACTTTCCCTCCAAAACTTTTGAAGTTAAGCTATTCTCAACTGATCTCAATTAAAGTTTATTAAATATGCATGAACAATGTTAGCTACTTTATAATCACAAAGAAAGCACATGTTTAGTTATGATTACACTCTTTTTAGGGTTCCGTACCCAAAGGGACAACGGGACCCTATTACGAAGACTCCGCTGTCTGTCCGTCCGTCTGTCACCAGGCTGTATCTCATGAACCATGATAGCTACAGTTGAAATTTTCACAGATGATGTATTTCTGTTGCCGCTATAACAACAAATACTAAAAACAGAATAAACTAAATATTTAAGTGGGGCTCCTATACAACAAACATTATTTTTTTGCCGTTGTTTTCGTAATGGTTCGCGCACGAAGGGTTCCGTCCCTTCGTTCGCGAGTCCGACTCGCACTTGGCCGTTTTTTACAAAATACAAAAATATATATTGCCAGAATTTTTTTAATCATCAATGTTATTTTTAGAACATCAAACCACAAGTCACAGTAAATGGCAAAGCATCAAAGACAAGACAGCTGCAAAGAGTAGCCACCAATGCCCTAGAGTCTGTACATAAGCACTTTGCTAAGGACCCGCCTAAGCCTGTTGCGACTCGGGCCCAGAACGGCATCCTAAAGAACATTGAGAAAAAGGTGCTGAAGGAAAATCAGACTCAGAATCAGAGTAACTCATCAAACTCTGCTAAATCAATGAGGAGTGATGTTTCTGGAGAGCCTTCACTATATATGACTGCATTAGAAAATATGTAAGATTTATACCTGCCATTTTTCATATGTAAGATTTGTTACGATTGTGAAATTCAACTTTCTCTTAACCCTTTGTATGTCTTTGTCAAAAATTTGCTACTGAATTAATAACCTTCATTTGCTTTGAGTCCAAATTGTGTGGTACGTATACGGGACAAGGCATACGAAAGGTATCTTTAGAAAAAGTAGTGGATAAGAATTAATTCCTAATGGTAGTAATGGTAGTAGTTTCTCAATCAAAATTTGAATTATAACTGAAACCTTGACTTAAATACTTATCATCCACACTACTATAATCAACAACTTGTAAGATAAACATAAGTTGGTCAGCAGTATTATTATACATAATGCCCATATTTCAATTTCAATTATTTATTTATAAAATAATAATTTTACACCGCGTCCGCGTACCGGAAGACGAACTGCCGGTAGGCCTCCAACTAGATGGAGCGACGACCTGGTGAAGGTCGCGGGAATTCGGTGGTTGCGAGCGGCACAGGATCGGTCGGAGTGGCGAGCCTTGGGGGAGGCCTATGTCCAGCAGTGGACGTCTATCGGCTGACATGATGATGATGATAAATTTTACACGTCACATTTTCAAATTTACAATTATAATTTATATTCCATATACAACAATAATTAGTATTAATTATAGTAAGTATTTATAGCTAATTATATCACTTGAGCTTGAGTCCGAGTATGAATGTCACATGAATGTATTTAGTAACTCGACTGTACTTTTTTATAAACTTTTCTTATAATTTTACTTGCTTAATATTAAAAATATATTCCGTTTGTTTGATAATATGTACTAGTTTGTATTTGTAATAGTGGCCTGTAAAACTATCTACTCACATAATTATAGTATTTTTCAAATAGCATGTTTAAAGTGACAGATATCACAGTACAATTTTGCAAGATTTTGGTTATAAATTGTATCTAACTGACATCTTTCACCATACCCATTTTTACTATACAGAGTGGCCAAAAAATATGTGCATTCCCGTTGCCAGGGAGGTTTTGGGATTATACTGAGCAACTTTTACTATGGCACCAAATTTTTTTTGGTTCCAAAATCTCACTGGCAACAGGAATGCACATATTTTTTGGCCAGCCTTTATAACATAAACTAAACTAATTAAATTATAATATTACAAAATTAAAACTAAAGTTAAACCTACAAATAAAATAAAAACAAACTATAAAATTAAACTTACCTACAAAAAAAAAGCAATTACAAAGAGAATACCCTTTCTAACAAGTCGGACTGCGGCATGGACCCCATGACACTGGCGGCGTTACCTCTCTAACGCAAGAGAAATACGTTGAAAAAGGTACCGCCATACTATGCATGCTGTTTGAAAAATACTATAGATAGGATCGAACTTCATTAATCATTAATTTCGGGTTATACCCCCAAAAAATTACCATTTTGTTCAATTTCGCATAATCTTGCTTCAATTCTCACTACATTACACCGTTACAGAAGCCCCTTAGACCCCACAAAAGAAGAATGCAAGGCGATCAGCGAGAAACTAGACAAAGTCAACTTAGACGACAGCACAGCGAACAAATCCCTGGACGATGAGACTGATTTCCACCAGGCCCCAGCGGGAGTCGCGGACTTTGACAAGGAGAACTGGAATGATGTGTTCCAAGTGTCACAATATGCTATGGATATTTTCATTTATTTAAAAAGTAGAGAGGTGAGTATAGGATTTCAACTATTTCTAACTTCAAAGCTTATCTTTATACGCTACTTCAAAAAAAGGAGGAGGTTATTGACATATTATAGTATTGAATTGTGGGTATTTAATAAGTAGGTATTCACATTTTGAAATTAGTATTAGTTGAATATGTTGTAAAATTTTAGTGCTAACCACCAATTATTGTGTTAACTTGTTGCTATTGGTGGGAACCTATAATTGGCTTTTTGTTATTTACTTATATAACTATTGTATAATTGATAGCTGTTGGTTCTCCGAAAAATAAATAAACAAATATTGTATGTTAACATGAAGGTAGGATCGGCGCGCGGCGTTTTGGATGCAACACCGCAGTAGGTATACCAAGTTGAAATATATGTAATATTTACGCGTTTAAGCCCTCGATACCTTTGAAGAATGCTATTTCAGAACAATTTATAAATTTAATTGAGGTCATTCACCCCGAGTTGCAACCAAAACACCGATCACTGGAGGTTAACAAATTTCCCCTCCCTTCATTTTTCCGTTTTGCATAAGATAAGCCAAAATTATTGTGTTGACAAATTTTAAGTATATTTTTTGAGCATAGATTTGATGCTTATGTTTAAAAAAGCTAATCTTCTCGTCTTGTAGTTGGGACCATTCATATAAAATGATGAGGTAATTAGGCGAGTCCACACAGAACGAGCTGCCTCTGGTCTGTGTACAGTACATTACGAATTGCCTCGGGTATTGTCCTCAAAAATTTGTCATTGAAATAAATGACAGAAGGTTACAATTTTAATGACGGATTTTTGTGGGCTAGATCCCATTCCCTTTCCTAATTTATAAAAAAATATAACTATGTAATTTCCTTATTATAGAGTATGGACAATTTCTGCTATACATTCTTATTGCTGACCTTTTATATAGGGCCTGGCCCGCACAATGCGTTTTCAGGGTTCCGTACCCAAAGGGTAAAAACGTGACCCTATTACTAAGACTCCGCTGTCTATCTGTCTGTTTGTCCGTCTGCCACCAGGCTGTATCTCATGAACCGTGATAGCTATACAGTTGACATTTTCACAGATGATGTATTTCTGTTGCCGCTATAACAACAAATACTAAATACAGAATAAAATAAATATTTAAGTGGGGCTCCCATACAACAAACGTGATTTTGTTGCCGTTTTTTGCGTAATGGTACGGAACCCTTAGTGCGCGAGTCCGACTCGCACTTGGCCGACTTTTTTTAACACGCCGTCGACGCGCGTTTGTATCGCGACAAACGCAAACTGCTTCGTGGAATAAAAAACGCGGTGTGAAATATCCCTTATAGTATTTATACTTTTCCAGAAACTATTCCCCGTGGATGACTACCTGTCCCGGATGAAAGGCATCACCTCCTGGATGCGAGCCCTCCTCGTAGACTGGATGGTCGAAGTCCAGGAGAGCTTTGAGCTGAACCATGAGACGTTATACTTAGCGGTGAAGCTGGTGGACCTGTACCTGACCAAGTCCTCGCTGAAACAGCAGGAAAAGGACCATCTTACTAAGGAGGAGCTACAGCTGCTTGGGGCTTCTGCGCTGTTCATCGCTTCTAAATTTGACGTAAGTTTAAATTAGTGATACATACTAGTTTTTCTTCAATGGCTATAAGTAAAAGAAGACGCAGCGTGGAAGGTGCGCCAATGAGATTCTCCTGTCGGAGCGTTGCTGACGGTTAAGGAAACTGTACTTTTTAAAGATCTCTCTACGTTGCGATACCTATACCTACATAAATCCATTATTTTTCTCCAGTACAGTTCCACCTTACGATGATACAGACTGCACGAACTTAATTGTTTACTTATTAGATTTTTAGGGTTCCCTACCCAAAGGGTAAAAACGGGACCCTATTACTAAACCACTGACTCCGCTGTCCGTCTGTCACCAGGCTGTATCTCATGAACCGTGATAGCTAGACAGTTGAAATTTTCACAGATGATGTATTTCTTTTGCCGCTATAACAACAAATACTAAAAACAGAATAATATAAATATTTAAATGGGGCTCCCATACAACAAACGTGATTTTTTTGCTGTTTTTTTCCGTAATGGTACGCTACCCTTCGTGCGCGAGTCCGACTCGCACTTGGCCGGTTTTTTTTAAATTATGATACCTGCTGCAAGTTCCTAGATTACAAAAATAAAATTATCAATATCTTGTTTCATTTTGCAGATTTTTTTCTGTCAAAATTTCGCTCGTCCATCCGCCATTACTACCGGAAATATCTAACAAATTATTTACACTTCATATTTTTTCACGCGTCATAAACTATTTTCCCTTTTCCCCAAACATATCACCAACTACCACACAATTCACTGTCTACTTAAGGGGCTACCTGAGGTTTTCATCGATTTTTGACAAGTTTTGAATCGTATCTCCTACTTTTGCACTACATATAGAATTATAAGACAAGCGGCTATCGGTTCTTCAATCTTTTATCTCCATTTTTGTCTACCGGATTGTGAAAAAAATGAATACTTATTTATTTATGATTGTTTTAAACATTGTCTAAAAAAACACTTTTTTCGTATCTCGATTGCTGTGAAAGATCTTACTTATACGAAATCTACATATTTGGGTTCGTCTTAGACGTCTCTAAAAATTTGTCTAAGGTTTTAATTTTAAACTAATTAACACAAAAGTTATGGCTAGAAAACCAGTTTTTTGTCCTAAAATTGTTCAACTTTGATGCCAAATATTTGGAAAACAATGAACTTTGAAGTAAATATGGGATACTATATTGCTAAAATCCGTTGCTCTTAATATGTAAGCTACAAAAAACATTAGAAAACCAAGGGTTTCAAATCGAAGGTCAATGGGGCATGGGATCCCCTTAAGTAAGGGTTAAATTGAAGGGTGCAATTGAATAAGGACTACTCTAATACTGATTTAAATTAACACGATTTTCACTCATAATTTTATAACTAAAACGGGATTTCGTCTACATGGAATCCAGTAATTAGCAAATGTAAGGGGGAAAAAACATCCCGCCACATACCATCGGATGTCGTGAGTGTTGTGTGTAGGCAAAGTGACAACCCTAGCGTACAAGTTAATAATCAAAATCAGGGGGTTGTCACTGCGCAGTTTAGGTATATTTGGCCGGCGCACCGCCCAGGCAGGTGTATGGCAGTGGGCTGCCGCTCGGCTCGCACGATAGTCGTGTCACGTGGCGCTCGCGCAAAATTTAAATTACGCAATGGCTTCGAAACCTAAATCGCGATCTAATCTGTATAAAAGATAATGTTCTGTTTACGGATGTCTGAATAAACGGAAGAACAAGGAAGATTTTTAAAATTCCGGACTATATTGACCGACATATTTTCAAAGGAATAAGTACTTCTGTGGCATATCTACTTCCGTGAGAATCAGACATACTATCTCCGGCTTAAATATTTATGTTTACAGAATCAACGTTTGTAATTCCTACATATTTACATATTTATCTTAAAAATAATAAATCAGTAGGTATAGGTACAAAAACTTGTGGCGTGACAACCCCGTGCCGACACTCGCAGCTCGGTCATAAAACTGCGGCGCGCAAAGAAGATTCACGGTTCGTGCGCGGTTATAAGTTTCAATTATGCTTGCAGGCGGCGAGTGTAGGTATAATTTTATACCTAAATCTGGCTTTTGTGAAGGAGTGAATTTTCTGTACGGTAGTACTATTAGTTATTCTGTGTCAAGATCAAGTGTGGGTAGTTCGCAAAACCCGCGCGGCAATAAGATGTTGATACAGTTCCTCGCCAGTCTGCCTGTGACCACGATCGTAACGTCACGTTCGAAACGTCAGGCCATATATAAACGTAAGTTTGTACGCGATTATGAAAGGATCTTGATCAAATAAGTACAAAGGGTGGTAACGTCTTCAAGATTCCCAATCCCAGTTTATATTTGCACCCCAATCTTGTGTGCCAAATTGAAAACCACCCATGCAATGCTCTGATTTCTGTCCGTCTTACACAATGGGACCCCTCACTGAAAGGTAAATGACAATGTATTCATTCTGTATGCACCCTAAACTCTCAGCTGCTAGTTAGCTGTTTGTTAAAAATCTCACGCCTTATCATTTGGTTTGGGGAAGCCATAAGCTGCTACAACTGTTATATACAATATGACGGCTGATTTATAGTATTGGTTTCGTAATTTCAAATTATAATACTGGTAAAACTAGTATGGAGATTAGAATTCTTATATGACTGACTGACAGTTTCTGTGGCCTCTTTCTACGATGTAATACTTCATCCATACTAATATTATAAATGCGAAAGTCTGTCTGTCTGTCTGTGTGTTCCCTCTTCACGCTTAAACCGCTGAATCGATTTAGATGAAATTTGGCATAGAGATAGATTGAGTCCCTGAGAAGGACATAGGATAGTTTTTATCCCGAAAATCATCCCTTAAGAAAGTAAAAAGCGGGGTGGAATTGAGATAATTAATGAAGTGTCTGCTAATTTGTGTGCATAATATGCTCAAATTGAATAATTGCTATGAAAATTTGTCCAGGCGCTATCAGGCGCGGCTTCCTCTAAGGAGCGCTTGTGCAGTGCACTCCCATAAATAATCATAATGAAATTATAGTGCCTAATTAATATATTACTCTTTAAGATCTATCGTACAAAAGTAAAATACCAATTAAATAATTACCTTTATTCATTATAAGTTTATAGACGGCCTATACTACTCGGCCTACTCCTATAATTTCATAGGAATCATAGGTAACGCGCGAAGCGGAGCGCTTTGGATTGCGCTCCTATGAAAAAGATTTAGTACATAAAATCAATAGGAAATTCAATAAGAGCGAAAGAGAAGTTTCGCTACAGTTCCGCACGTGAAACAGAAGATTTTCTATGAAGAAAGAGGTAAAATTGGAGCGGCGCTCCGTAGCCCGTTTGACCTTGCGCCCTCTCGTCGAATGCGCGCGCATTGTGCGCGCCATATTGTCACTTGTTTGTAAACAGACCTTAGTTAGTAGTCAATTTTAAAGTACGCGCGTGAATGGAATTTTGGCATTTTTTTATTATAAATAATTAACCAAGAGTTTAAGCAGTAAGTGCACATAATTTGTTTGTTGTGAGGTATTTAAAATGAATGAATTTAACGGGAGAATGTGAAAAAAGTTTACAAAATCGACTCGAGTTCAATATAAAAGGAAAACCTTGAACTTTCGTAACAATGTTCGTCAAAAACAAAAACTTATATGTCATTAAATAAGATCAATATGCAAAAACACCGTGGTTGTGTTATGTCGCTGTGATAAAAGTAACTAGGTGTTTTAGTTTATCGTGTTACCTACCTAAGTACATATGTCTTGTTTGGAGCGGGCGCGGGCGGGCCGGGCGACGGCTGTGCGGTGAGTTTGCTTGGACCGAAACCGATGTGTTAACAATTTAGCACATATTTCCATAAAATTTTAAAACAACATTCACAACCTAGAATCCATTTTTAAAATGAACTGCAGTTAGCGTCTATCGGTCGTCAAGATATTCGTAATAGCGAAATTCTATAAGAGAGTTCAATGACCGTATTTTGTGTCGGTTAATTGAATGTGTAGTTTTTTACTGTGATAGTGAACACCCATAATATAGAATCACCAGCCGCCGCTGGGCGCTATTCTTACTTTAGCTGCTGTTACTAAGTCCGCGCAGACGAAGTCGCGGGCAAAAGCTAGTATGAAAATAAGACCAATATGATTATGGTGGTTTTGCTGATGCCATTGCAGTTACTTTGTAGTTTGTGTCACAAAACTTACAGCACATCTATTCAGCCATCACTTTTATAGTTGGTATACGGTATACTATACTCATCCTTTTCTTTAGGGTGCTAGTACTAGTGTAAGACAAAGATAGTATGGTTCTCTCTGTCTATGTTTGAAATGAGTCCTTTGACAAACTATAACTTATAACGTTTTTATTTTTATACTTAAGCAGGAGCGTGTACTCTCTCTTCCGGAAATCGTTTTATCCAGATCGCGATTTTTGCCATTAGCAATTTTTACCATTTTATTTTTTCTCAATAGCTTCCTTTCCCGAAAGAATTTCTAACTACTAAATACTAAAAACAGAATAAAATACTTCCATACAACAAACGTGATTTCTTTGCAGTTTTTTGCGTAATGGTACGGAACCCTTCGTACGCGAGTCCGACTCGCACTTGGCCAGTTTTAGTGATTGACTGATATTTCTTGACTAGAATAGATTTTGTTATTATTATTTAACCCACTTCAATGAAAGTTTTTTTTTTTTTCAAATGCATGTTCTATATGTGTTAATATATTGCAAGATCGAAGCTTGATGAGGCATTGAGTAACTGATATTCTGCGAGTTTTAATAATAAATAATAAATAAATAATTTCTTTATTCAGATACGGTGTTCCAAATTTGTTAGTTTGTTACTTAAAAGCTAGGTTATTTATATTAAAACTATTTTTTATTACACACTAATTTAAAAAATATATATCCCCTGAATGGGGGTTTATAAGTGAGGACATCCAATGTCTTTGTAAATTTGGCCTGTCCGCTAACATATTTAGTATGCTGTTGGCACTCCCCTGTATTCTGCTTCTGATGGACATGATCTTTTTACGCATAATGGCGTGGAAGTCCTCTACGTGTGCGTCGGCGAACATGCCAGATGCACTGCAGAATCTAGGGAGCCCCATCAGCACCCTAAACATGTTATTATAGAGGACTCGTAAGGCGCTGAGGGCTCTCTGAGTATATCTAACCCACAGGCCGCTGGTGTAGAACGATTGACAGAAGGACTTGAACAAGGTTCTCTTTACTTCCCCCGTACAATGCGCGAACCTGCGAGCCAGCATATTCAATAATGTTTATGTTATATATATTATAATGTTAATGTTTATGTTGTGTTAATAATGATGTAATTACTTTCAGGAACGCATCCCCCCTCTAGTAGACGATTTCCTGTACATCTGCGATGGCGCGTACTCACTCAGCCAGTTGCTCAAAATGGAGATGACCATCCTCCGCACCGTGGACTTCGACCTCGGCATGCCGCTCTCATACCGCTTCCTGCGTCGCTATGCTCGGGTCAGTACACCGTACATTTACATAACTTATATCTGCCGGGCTAGCACATGATTGACGCGAGAGTATTGTATTGTATTTATTTATTGCATTTCACATGTACATTACAAGTACTTAAGAGTATAGGTAGGTACACAAATGACACATGAAACCCTGATGGGCGCAGCAATGTAGGTAGATAGCTAAACAATATTAATCGTTTCATTATTGTTATTCAATTATGTAAAATTAGAATACTAACCTTAGTTGTAAGACTTCATACTGCTACTAACAAATGTAATTTATTATATAATTTAATATTAATTTTACATGTTATTCAATTGTATATGGACATGGTCCGAAATAAAGAATATTCATTCATTCATTCATTCATTATACAATTAGGTACATTGTTATTATCGCACCGAGACACAGGTACACAAACAAATATGAGCAGATAAACTGGATATACTGTATATCGCCGCGACATAGACTACACGTCCCCCTTTAATTAATACACTTAGTAAAAGACGGGTAGTCTATCTCGCGGCGAGATACTGTCGCGTCAATCATATGCTCGGCCTACTGATGAGATAATTACCGAAAAAAAAAACACATATCTTCGCAAGACTGTTCGCGCTTTCGGACTTTGACAGTGGTTTTAAAGTGACTTTTCTGATGTTACAGTGTGCGCGTCTGTCAATGCCAACATTGACTCTGGCGCGCTTCGTGCTAGAACAGTGTCTACTAGACTACGCTTTAGTACAACACTCGGACAGCAAGATGGCGGCTGCGGCTCTTTACATCGCGCTACGTATGAAATCGCTTGGACACTGGACGCCTACGTTGGAGTATTACACAGGTAACTAATACAGTGTGCGTCTATCAAGGAAAACATAGACAATAATCCGGTTCGTGCTAGAACAGTGTCTACTAGACTACGCTTTAGTACAACAGTCGGACAGCAAGATGGCGGCGGCGGCTCTTTACATCGCGCTACGTATGAAATCCCTTGGACACTGGATGCCTACGTTGGAGTATTACACAGGTAACTATTATTGTTTGTCCGTCTGTTTATGCCAATGTGGACAGTAATCCAGTTCGTGCTAGAACAGTGTTTACTAGACTACGCTTTAGTACAACACTCGGATAGCAAGATGGTGGCGGCGGCTCTTTACATCGCGCTACGTATGATATCGCTTGGACACTGGACGCCTACGTTGGAGTATTACACGGGTAACTAATACACAGTGCGTCTATCAATGTTGATATAGACAATAATCCGGTTCGTGCTAGAGTAGTGTCTACTAGACTACGCTTTAGTACAACACTCGGACAGCAAGATGGTGGCGGCGGCTCTTTACATCGCGCTACGTATGATATCGCTTGGACACTGGACGCCTACGTTGGAGTATTACACAGGTAATAAATACAGTGTGCGTCTATCAAGGAAAACAGACAATAATCCGGTTCGTGCTAGAACAGTGTCTATTAGACTACGCTTTAGTACAACAGTCGGACAGCAAGATGGCGGCGGCGGCTCTTTACATCGCGCTACGTATGAAATCCCTTGGACACTGGACGCCTACGTTGGAGTATTACACGGGTAACTAATACAGTGTGCGTCTATCAATGTTGATATAGACAATAATCCGGTTCGTGCTAGAGTAGTGTCTACTAGACTACGCATTAGTACAACACTCGGATAGCAAGATAACGGCGGCGGCTCTTTATACTGGACGCTCACGCCTTAGTACTACAAAGTACTAAGGCGTGCCTTGTTTTGTATGTCAGAGATCAGGGCCATTTAAGAATCCACTGTGCAGAATATTGTATAAAAATCTATTCAAAATATTGTCTTTTATCATAAAATAAAACTATGAAAACGGGTTATATCGCGTATATTGAATTTATAATACATCCCGACGTTTCGAACCCTTTACAGCGTTCGTGGTTAACGGGTGACGAACGCTGTAAAGGGTTCGAAACGTCGGGATGTATTATAAATTCTATATACGCGATATAATCCGTTTTCATAGTTTTATTTCATGAATCTATTCAAAATTAAATTTCACTGCAGATAGCTTTATTATACGCAAGAGTGTAATTCAATAAGATATGCCATTAAAACCACAATTTCACTTATTCCAGGCTACACGTTTCAAGAGATCCTCCCCATCGTCCTAGAACAGAATGCATCCCTGCACAAGAAACCCAAGTCGGCCATCAGCACCGTCCGCAACAAGTACTCCCACACGATCTTCTTCGAGGTGGCCAAGGTGCCCCTCCTCCCCGATGAAGCGCTGAGCAGCTGAGGACAACGTGGCATCTTACTCAATATACTCAGGTGGGTACGCTTGCTCTGATACAGTATTATTGTATGGCCGGATAGTGGTAGAAGAAAGTTGCTGGTTAGGATGCGTTTACATTGATCCGACTGCCTATTTCGATCACTGATGATTAGTTGAGACAGTGTAACGCACCCTTATATTGTCGATTGAAACAAAGAAATACTACAGATGAAGCTTTTTAGTGGAATGTAAGGCGTTTACCATACTGGATGCTATTAGCACGTCCGGTCCGATGTGTGACCGGGATATCTATAATACGCGCATTTCGTTGTCTCACTCATTGTAGCGACATGCGAATCGCATCCAGTGTGAAACACTGATAACCGCCTAAATCGGTTATATAAACCTACATCTGTAGCGCATAATAATGTTTTCCATCGTACTTTCTCGGAAACGTTCGTATTTGTCATGCTACCTCATTCAACCTCAGTACTATTTGTACCGAGACCGACTGAAACAGCAAGACGCGTTCCGTGAATGATGGAAAATAATTAGTGTCTCTATTCCTCATTTTAGGCATATTACAATGCACTTATGTATGTCAAAAACTACTTTCTACTGCCGTTATTCGATGGTCAGACTGCCAGTTATAGTCGGCATCAAATATATCGGAGCGGCCGAGGTGCTCAAAATATCTGAACACGCACTCTAACGCCTTGACAATGAGGGCTAACGCGTATGAATTCGCCGCTAGGGGCGCTAGTGTAGATGGTGGTCTTTTCCATAGTTCGAAATGTCAAATGTCACTTGTCACTTCAATGACTGACAGCTGTTCTTTAGTCTTTTGGACCACCATCAACAGAGCGCCATCTTGATAGTTAGCATCGTGATTAATTACTTTGTTATTTGCTCATTAATCGATAGCTTATTATACAGTAAACTAATGTGGTAGTGTGCAGTGAATGGAGAATTAATTTTGAAGCGCGTTTAACCACCATCTTGGAGTCAACGGCCGGTAGTCCACGTGCTTCTTGTAAAGTCTAGCTATCGATTTACAAGAGCTAACAAATCACCGTACACTGTCTTGTACAACCGTACAATTTTTGTCGTTTTTAAACCTCTTAATACCTCGATACTGGCGAAATAGTCCCACTGGGCTGAAGCCATAATTTTAAAAGAAAAAAAAAACAGAGCCGCCAACTGGTGAGCAAAAAAACGATAGCCCTCATAGAGTGCGTGTTCAGATATTTGTGACCACCTCGGCCGCTCCGATATATCTGATGGCGACTGTACAATGGCTATCGGTAACCTACGTTTACTAAGTGGAATAATGAACTGTAGAAGAAACATGTAAAAATTTGGAAAATTTACTTGTCAACACATGTTTATCACTTGTTTATTATTGTACTGTGGATTTTGCGAAATTTACACGGCAGTTATAAAGCCTAGCTAAGAAAACATTCGTTCTAAGAGAAACGAAACGCTAACTGTCTCTATTTCACTAATAAGGAAGAGTGAAAGACATAATTGTGGTATTTCTACCTTATTGTCGATGGCGCTTACGCCATTATAAACGATGCTCCGATATAAATACAATGCCGCGCGACGCTGTGCGGGCGTAAGCGCCGTCGACAATAAGGTACCTTTTCATAGAAAATGCCCCAATTCATGTAATTAACGGGTCTAACGCGATTAAATTTAAATTATCCTGTATAATTCGAATTATAGTAGAATAAAATAAATTTTGACCCAAAAGTAATTATGTAATATTAATAATAAAATGCTGTTCCCATTAGATGTAAGTATTTTTTTGACATGTAAAATATTTACTTATATTTTATCAATAAAAGATTGGTTGATTGAAATTTCATTATTTTACCTTTTTTTCCGACGTTAAACTAACTAATCTTCTTAGCACAAGTGTTTTCTCACTTAAAAAGAGACACCAGCGCAGATATTCTGATTTGTGTTTTTTAAGCTACCGAATATTTTTTTTTTTTTATAATGTCGGGTAGTTTAGAATTGTTTACCAGTATCTTAATCGACATTTTGCTGGGACGTCAGTCTTCAGTGACCACAGCTAGTGCAACCTAGTTGAAACGTCAAAAAAAAGGTAAAACTATGAAATTTAATCACGTTAGATCCGTTAATGACATTAATTATGTGTACAAACAGCGAGAATTTAGAGTGATAGACAGACAAAAGCGTTTCGTTATACGTTCTCTGCAAACGATTGTCATTTTGGCTAGGCCCCCACATTACTATGTTACATTTGCGCGACTCACAAATTTAAAGACAAATCAATGTGTAAAATTATTCGTTTTCTGCAGACTTTATTCTACTAGAGAATATAAGTTCGTTATTTATAAATGCAAGTGATATAGTTATTTACGATACGAGTGCGAATTAACTATTCGCACGTGTATCGTACAACGTTTTAAATTTTCGACGTAGTTACGTAATGTGCTTATTATAGCACAGGGTGTCGTAATACGAGTACCACATGTACTGTAAAATGTTAAATAACCGATAGTCATTAAACAGCTGGCATTACTGTACTCGTACTGTGTTTAGTTCAGAACATTTCCAGTGAAATTCAATTTTGTACAGAAACCGCTATTACAGGGTTCTATGTTACATTTTCAAGATAGTTGAAATTCGACTTAATGTCACTATGATAAAGTTCAAATTTCAGTTCGATAAAAGTGAAACCTGTAACATTGGGCCAGCGAAACATCGACTAGGCGTAAGATTAAAATCGGTAAGAATTCAAGAGACGTTCTAACGGTGACTTTACGAGAGTTGTTTTCTTAAATAGTTTTGTCGCATTGTTACGGTGTGCAAATGTGAGGTGCCACAACGCTATTTACAATTAGGATAGGGATCTGACCAATTAATTATAGACATATTGTTCTCGTTATGATGATAATTGTATGTATAATTGTAATGTAGACCAGGCGGCCGCTCACTGCCCCAGGGACCTTTCCAAACGGAGCGGCAGACATAACAAAGTGACCGTCTTTATAAATATCGACACTATGAAAAAAAGACTTACAGTTGTAGGGCATAATCATTTTCCAACGTTTTTTCACGGGAACGTACGAACGTGTCTCGCTATACAAACGTTTATACGACAAATACGAACGTTTCCGAGAAAACACGATGGAAAACAATTATGCACTATATCTGTATCTTGTTCTGCCAATCAAAAGAAAAATGTGGTAATTATGCATGTGATGCATTCAGTTACTGCGTTTCAACTTTTGAGAAGCAGTATGAGATACGAGATTTTTTCAAAGTATTGACGATATCATATTTTAATAGAAATTTGACATTAATGACTATATACGTCACAGCGATCTTGTCAGTAGAAAAGGCGGCAAATTAAAAAAAAATGTAGGTGCGAAGAAGAAATGTAGAAAATTTGAATTTCGCGCCTTTTTAACACGCTTTTATTAGGTCGACCTGTAACTAACTATGTAATGGAATCTAAAGTAACTAATTTAACCATCTTCCCGGTTTCCGATGAAGCTGAATACGCATACGCATGTAAGTCGGGTGACAATGCAATATTATGTACCATCGAGCTGATCTGATGATGAAGACAGGAGGTGGTCATAGGAACTCTTGTGATAAAACAACGCAACCTAATTGTGTTTGGGGTTTTTAGAATTGTATCGATGAGTATTAGTTGCCTGTGGAAAAAAAGTACAGTCAGCGATAAGAGCATTCTACAGACAAGTTGGGTGTGTTTCAGTATATATTGCCACATTTTGTCAATGCGAATGCCATGCACAGTTATCTTGGTTCGACTCTATCGCTCTATTGCCGCGTGATTTGCTGTCGACGCCACTCTGTTCGGAATTGTACCTTAAATTTAATAGAGAATTGGTAGAGCTTAGGATAATTTTAGCGTAAAGGTTTACATTTAAGCGGGAGCATGACGAAATGTGAAATGTTATAACGCTTTAAAGTCTTTATAATATTTGCTCTTTATGCAAAGTTTATTTACAATCTTTTTTTCGTAAAGAGAACAAAAACAACGAAAGAGAGACTGACACTTTTTAATGTTAAGGTATTTTTTTTTACCTTATTTTGGAAGCTACTTAATTATTTAATGTGCCATATGTGAATGGCAAAAATCTGACCACAGAAGTGCACAAACTTTTACTGAAACTAAGTTAAACTTGTTGAAGCTATAAGTTTCTTTGTAATTCTCAAACTGTTTGAAAAAAATTAACCAAAATCATTACCAACCTTTTTCGCCTTCCCGCACAAATTTACAGTAAGTAGATGCAATTTTACCAAAAAACGTATACCTAATAGTACCCGCATTCCAATGTTTTTCCGCTTTTTTCTTCTATAAATATTATTTAGTGTTATTGTCTTCCTGTAGTAAATTTTGTAGTGATTTAAATAAATTGCGAAATGCAGTCGGAAAGCCGTAGATACTAAAATATGCTAAGGTTTGGAGATCCCCGGGCGGCGTAACTATATTTTCACTGTCCTATTCGTATGAATACTAAACCACAAATATTATCGATAAAATTATCGATGTTGATTCTCAAACTACCATTTCGAAATAACATATTCACTAACTAAATATCAGTAAATAAATATATTTGCGGTTTAGTGCACATTCAAATCGGTATTATTTAGAAGTAAATAGTTTTACTCGCAATATTTAAGCGTTCGCTCGCCCGCGCGTCGTCCTAATATTGTACGCTTAAATACTAGACTAGACTATCGCAACTCCGCGGTACCAGACCGGACCTAGCCTCGGATGTGTCCAGATATTTTTATATAAAATATGTACTTGGCAAGATTTGCTAATACTCTTTTAATTATAACAATTATTAATAATGGATTTTTGTAATGTTTTAATTATAAACTTTACATAGTAATTATTGTGAGATTGTTCACAACATTTGTCGTATGTTTTGTAATTTATCACATTTTAAAGAGTACAAAATATTGGAATGTTATAATAATGTTGTTCATTAATGATAAGTTTTAGAATAATTCAATTTTAATGCTGTTTTTACCTAATATCATTTGTCGTCTAATTATACAAAACTGATGTAAAACCCCAACTTGTAAATAAAGTGATTTTGGTTTGGTAATTCCTGACTACTTAATTTCAGAGTAAAAAATATCCACCAGGATTCCCATGAATTCTTATTTTAAAACTTCTTTATTCGAGAATGGACACTCACTAAATGTGACGTTTTCAATCAAAAGGTACCAAATTGTCGCTCTGACAGATTATTCGTATAAAGATTCAAGCAAATTTCGTCCTTATGGTAAGCGACGACGTGGTACCTTTTGCTCAAAAACGTCACATACCTGCCAGAGTACCCAGTTGGTGCAAACTTAAAAATTGGCGTGAATTAAATTTACACAGCGCAAGTGACATTACTTTGGACAGCGCACGCAGTGGCGTAATTATCATCCCGCGTGTTGCGAATCCTACAATTTTGGATTCCCCGGGGCTGTAACATTTTGTCCATTCTGCCACCCTGTTCAGATGTTCACGCCAATGAGCAAGCGCCACATAATACCTAGTTATAGAGGCCGTGCGCGTTGGAGGGCTGCCATCTTGTGTACTGAATTGGAAATATAAACATGACACTTCACGCCTTATCTCTTCACGCAATTATTAGGGTTGGCACAACTTGACGTCCCTTTGCGTGTACGACCACAGATAATACCCTGAATTTTGACAACCCTAAAAAGCCGAAAGGGGTAGTACCATACATAAGAAAGGGACAGCATGATTCGTCCTTGAATCGCTGTCAAACTTCGGTTTTGTAGGAAGTTTCCTTTCTGTACGGTAGTACTATTACTTATTCTGTAGTGATAGAGAGGCAGAAACCGAACTTTCGATTTTCGTGTTTCGCGGTAGGCCCTATGATTGTGCTAGTGACGCCTTCTACGCAGAGTTGTGCGTAATATTCCCTACTAGCTTTTGCCCGCGACTTCGTCTGCGTGGACTTAGTAACAGCAGCTAAAGTAAGTATAGCGCCTGGAAAAATTCTCATAGCAAACATTCAATTTGAGCATATTATGCACACAAATTAGCAGGCACTTCATTAATTATCTTAATTCCACCCCGCTTTTTACTTTCTTAAGTAATGATTTTCGGGATAAAAACTATCCTATGTCCTTCTCCGGGACTCAACCTATCTCTATGCCAAATTTCATCTAAATCGATTCAGCGGTTTAAGCGTGAAGAGGGAACACACAGACAGACATACTTTCGCATTTATAACATTAACTAGCTTTTGCCCGCGACTTCGTCCGCGTGGAATTAGTAATTTGGGTACCTTAATTCTTCAACAAATCTGCTTTTTAATCCATCCTTGTTTCAACCCCAAATTGGTCCACACTTCTACATTTCCAACCCCATTTTTTACACCCTTAAGGGATGATTTCGGGGATAAAAGTTATTCTACATCCTTTCCCACAGCTCAAACTATCCCCATACCAAGTTTCATCTAAATCGGTTCAGCGGTTATTGATTCCCCATACAAATTTTCACCCCCTTGAGGGGTGAGTTCTGGGATAAAAAGTATCCTATGTCCTTCCCCGGGAGTTAAACTATCTGTATACCAAATTTCAACTAAATCGGTTTAGCGGTTTAAGCGTGAAGAGGTAACACACAGACAGACAGACAGACAGGCATTTATAATATTAGTATGGATATGGTTACGAGGCGTCCCTGACGTAAAGAGTTTCTACAGCTTACCTACCAGTGCTGGTTACTCTATAATAGTGGATAGTGGGTAAATAAAACAAAACATATTTCCTGACGTGATTTAATCACCCTCGAAAACAATGGTACCTCTGTAGTCGACAACTTACGAGTTACAAAACGCTTTAAACGGTTGCCGATGCAAATCCGCCCTTACGGCACGGAAATAAAGTTCACACAATTTTAATCGTGAATAAACTGACAGGCTGATATCGTCCGGCGAACTGGTAATCATTGGACCCCTTTACAACAAAGGATGCCACTGCTTCCAGATTTTGCTTTTGAAATATTTCTGCCTTAGAGCAAGCTATAGTATTTCTCAAACAGCTTGGGTACGGTGACAGAATTCTGATGTCATCTTAATACAATTTTGCGTTTTAAGCTTATAAATTGTACGGAGACGGTTTGAAAAATACTATGCACTTTGACATGATAAAGTACGAACATAATAAAGGTCATATTTTCATAGAAGTTTGTCATTGCAGTCTGTGCAGAGTTAGCATGGTTCGACTATAAATTGAGATATTAAGTTAGCTCATTTTACTTAAAGGAAACATTCTTTTTTTTTTTAAGAAAATAAACGTTCCGCTTACTCTTTGTCTATTCACCGACCTTTAAAACTTGGATGAAAATACAAATTATCGTTTCAATTTTAATACATATACAAATTGTACAGTTTCATTAATTTTGTTTAATTAATTTGAATCGAATTTCAATCTAATACGACACAATGTCAATATTACAGTGAGATTGGTAATTTTACAATTAGAATTTACTTATCGTTCGATAAGTTTCACTAGTATATGCACCTACAAAATATAAGTAGTACGAAACGAACCCTTTTCTCATTCGAAAGTAATAGAAACGAATAAATGATCTTGTAATCTTCATGCAACTTTTTTTTCCTATATTTCTTTTCCATAATATTCCCGAAATACTAAAATAACATAAACATAATCTAATATTCAATCTGCTTATTTTTCTTTAATATTAGTAAATGACGTATAAAATCAAAAAAATGGTATTTTAAATAATGTAACGAAAAAACACACGGCTCAATCATTCAGCCAAGCCTTCTAGGTTGATTATTTCGGAAGAACCAGTCTGTATAAAAATTACTAGCCATAATCATTTGTAACGTTTTCAAGCAAAAGGTACCACATTGTCGCTTACCATAAGGACGAAATTTGCTTGTATCTTATACGAATAACCTGTCAGAGCGCTGACGCTGTGGCTTATGGCAAGCGACAATGTGGGGCCTTTTGCTTGAAAACGACACATTTATTCGTTTACATTTGTAGGTAGACTGAGAATCGAGTCACTGGTGCAAAATGGCTATTTGAATCGTTATTTCTACGCTATGGTTATAATACAAGTTACTATAAGATATGGTTTCATGTGACGAACACAACGCAAGACGAACTAAACTAATGTACTAAATCTACCGGTGAGAAGTTGAGTTTAAACCTAAGAATGACGTCTCAGCAGGTCTAAATAAAGTCCTAGAAACGTTTAAATTTAACGACAAAGTCGTTAAATAAGAAACGGATTATATCGCGTATATTAAATTTATAATACATCCCGACGTTTCGAACCCATTACAGCGTTCGTCACCCGCCACCACGCTGACCACGAACGCTGTAAAGGGTTCGAAACGTCGGGATGTATTATAAATTCAATATACGCGATATAATCCGT
Source organism: Cydia strobilella (assembly GCF_947568885.1). NCBI lineage: Eukaryota > Metazoa > Arthropoda > Insecta > Lepidoptera > Tortricidae > Cydia > Cydia strobilella. The sequence continues at coordinate 21,633,641 of NC_086044.1, forward strand.
TTTCATAGTTTTATTTCATGAGTAACTATCGCGGTAACCGAAGACAGTCGTTATAAGTTCGCTTGCACACGGCGCATGTGAGACATTGTACATTGTGCGTGTAACTGGTAAGTAGTACTTGCGCAAATAATTTGTAATAGCCCGTGCTTTTATGCTCAGTCATGCGCTGGCATATGCTGAAGTCGCTGGACTCGCATACTTCTTTATACTGTTCTTTACACAATGCATAATAATATAACCCACTTTGCACACGGCGCATGTAAGACATTGTACACTGTGTAACTGGCGAGGGCTACTTGCGCAAATAATTTGTACTAGTTTGTGCTTTTATGCTCAGTCATGTGGTAGCACATGCTAAAGCCGCTGGACTTGCATGCTTCTTTATACAATGCATGATAATATAACCTACTCTTGCACACGGCGCATGTAAGACATTGTACATTGTGTAACTGGCGAGGGCTACTTGCGCAAATAATTTTTGTACTAGCCCGTGCTTTTATGCTCAGTCATGCGCTGGCATATGCTGAAGCCGCTGGACTCGTATACTTCTTTATACTGTTCTTTACACAATGCATAATAATATAACCCACTTTGCACACGGCGCATGTAAGACATTGTACATTGTGTAACTGGCGAGGGCTACTTGCGCAAATAATTTTTGTACTAGCCCGTGCTTTTATGCTCAGTCATGCGCTGGCATATGCTGAAGCCGCTGGACTCGTATACTTCTTTATACTGTTCTTTACACAATGCATAATAATATAACCCACTTTGCACACGGCGCATGTAAGACATTGTACATTGTGTAACTGGCGAGGGCTACTTGCGCAAATAATTTGTAATAGCCCGTGCTTTTATGCTCAGTCATGCGCTGGCATATGCTGAAGTCGCTGGACTCGCATACTTCTTTATACTGTTCTTTACACAATGCATAATAATATAACCCACTTTGCACCCGGCGCATGTAAGACATTGTACACTGTGTAACTGGCGAGGGCTACTTGCGCAAATAATTTGTACTAGTTTGTGCTTTTATGCTCAGTCATGTGGTAGCACATGCTAAAGCCGCTGGACTTGCATGCTTCTTTATACAATGCATGATAATATAACCTACTCTTGCACACGCCGCATGTAAGACATTGTACATTGTGTAACTGGCGAGGGCTACTTGCGCAAATAATTTTTGTACTAGCCCGTGCTTTTATGCTCAGTCATGCGCTGGCATATGCTGAAGCCGCTGGACTCGTATACTTCTTTATACTGTTCTTTACACAATGCATAATAATATAACCCACTTTGCACACGGCGCATGTAAGACATTGTACACTGTGTAACTGGCGAGGGCTACTTGCGCAAATAATTTGTACTAGTTTGTGCTTTTATGCTCAGTCATACGGTAGCACATGCTAAAGCCGCTGCACTTGCATGCTTCTTTATACTGTTCTTTATACAATGCATGATAATATAACCTACTCTTGCACACGGCGCATGTAAGACATTGTACATTGTGTAACTGGCGAGGGCTACTTGCGCAAATAATTTGTAATAGCCCGTGCTTTTATGCTCAGTAATGCGCTGGCATATGCTGAAGTCGCTGGACTCGCATACTTCTTTATACTGTTCTTTACACAATGCATAATAATATAACCCACTTTGCACACGGCGCATGTAAGACATTGTACACTGTGTAACTGGCGAGGGCTACTTGCGCAAATAATTTTTACTAGTTTGTGCTTTTATGCTCAGTCATGCGGTAGCACATGCTGAAGCCGCTGGACTTGCATGCTACTTTATACTGTTCTTTATACAATGCATGATAATATAACCTAGTCTTGCACACGGCGCATGTAAGACATTGTACACTGTGTAACTGGCGAGGGCTACTTGCGCAAATAATTTGTACTAGTTTGTGCTTTTATGCTCAGTCATGCGGTAGCACATGCTGAAGCCGCTGGACTTGCATGCTTCTTTATACTGTTCTTTACACAATGCATAATAATATAACCTACTCTTGCACACGCCGCATGTAAGACATTGTACATTGTGTAACTGGCGAGGGCTACTTGCGCAAATAATTTGTAATAGCCCGTGCTTTTATGCTCAGTCATGCGCTGGCATATGCTGAAGCCGCTGGACTCGTATACTTCTTTATACTGTTCTTTACACAATGCATAATAATATAACCCACTTTGCACACGGCGCATGTAAGACATTGTACATTGTGTAACTGGCGAGGGCTACTTGCGCAAATAATTTGTAATAGCCCGTGCTTTTATGCTCAGTCATGCGCTGGCATATGCTGAAGCCGCTGGACTCATATACTTCTTTATACTGTTCTTTACACAATGCATAATAATATAACCCACTTTGCACACGGCGCATGTAAGACATTGTACATTGTGTAACTGGCGAGGGCTACTTGCGCAAATAATTTGTACTAGTTTGTGCTTTTATGCTCAGTCATGCGGTAGCACATGCTGAAGCCGCTGGACTTGCATGCTTCTTTATACTGTTCTTTACACAATGCATAATAATATAACCTACTCTTGCACACGGCGCATGTAAGACATTGTACATTGTGTAACTGGCGAGGGCTACTTGCGCAAATAATTTTTGTACTAGCCCGTGCTTTTATGCTCAGTCATGCGCTGGCATATGCTGAAGTCGCTGGACTCGCATACTTCTTTATACTGTTCTTTACACAATGCATAATAATATAACCTACTCTTGCACACGGCGCATGTAAGACATTGTACATTGTGTAACTGGCGAGGGCTACTTGCGCAAATAATTTGTACTAGTTTATGCTTTTATGCTCAGTCATGCGCTGGCATATGCTGAAGCCGCTGGACTCATATACTTCTTTATACTGTTCTTTACACAATGCATAATAATATAACCCACGCAAATACCTCAACATCGGCATGTTACATGCACCGTGTGCAAATGAATGAGTTTTATTACCCGAAGAAAATTCCCCAATAGAAATATTAGAGCGTTGGTTTTTTGTCTAGAAGTCTTCTAGAAATCGATTTTCGCTCATGTCATTTCGGACATGGGTATATTTAGTATCAGTGCATTCCATCATGATGTCCTGAACAATATATGAGATGACAAGCGCGAAAGTGGTGGGGGTAGTTGCTGTGACGTCATAAAGTCGGCAGTAGAATGTTTTTAACTTTTTTCTTTTAAACATACCATGTGGGGTACCAAACCATATTTGTGATCTACTCACAAAGCCCTCATTTGGTACCCCACATGGTATGTTACCCCATGGTCCACCACAGCGAGACGACATGAGCGAAAAGTAACCTAAAGCCTGATCGGCCACTACTATATCTGAAAAAAATCTGGTTTATATCGTAACTTTTCCATGATGGGTAAAGGTTCTTGCTAAGTATATTTAATTATAGTTTCACCACTTTAAAGTATTGGACACAAAACCCAAATCTTAGATCCTGCTGAAAGCGACAATCAATTTGATTCTCCTGATCCCTGTATGGGAAAAACCAAAACAATTCGAATCGATCTACGGACTTCGAAAAACTTGAACATAACAGCTAAGACTTACAATAAATTATATACAGAGCGTTCGATATAGCAACGCGACTAACTATTTACAGTAAAGTTTTGGATGCTTTGGCTATTTAGGGCTCCCGTTTCTCCTAAAAGCTACGTTTACATTTCCTAGATAATTATTGGGAGACTACGCTATCGTGGGGGCTTAATACATATAGACAAACATAGTATAACAATTAAAAACAAAACATTTATTCTTAGGTAGTAAATTAGGAAAGAGAAGAAAAGTTTTTTGACGCGAAATTTTTTGGCCTTTGTATGGTTGGCCAACTTGGACGACCACATAGAAAAAAAAATTACGCGTAAAAAAATTCTTCCCTTTTTCCTAATCAGAGCACGATACCAAAAAACGTGATTAAAATTTCGCTAAAGGGTCATTAACATGATACGAATTGAGAAACTATTATTATGGAAATGGGCCTGAGATATAGTGCATATTTGTTTTCCATCGTATTTTCTCGGAAACGTTCGTATTTGTAATGCTACTTCAGTCAACCTCAGTACTTTTTGTACGAGACTGACTGAAATAGCAAGAGACGTTCGTACGTTTCCGTGAAAATACGATGGAAAATAATTATGCAGTACATTCTGTAAAAGTTTTTGAACAGCCCATACTAGAAGTAACTACGTAGAAAACCCAGAAATCAACTCAAACTGAAAACTATCTCTTCTTTTCCTTTGCCTTATCCCACATTAAGTGGGGTCGGCTCTCCTTATCCTTCGGCGCCAAGACGATCTGTCTTGAGTTGTTGGGTTGGGTAGTTGGGCTTTTTCCAATAGTTTGGCCATACTCGTCCACCACGTCAGAGGGGGCCTTCCTCTACCTGTTTTGCCTTCTGGCAGAGCAAGACTAACTGAAAACTATAAGAAATCTATGTGTCTATGCTCCCATAATGACGTAGTCTCCCTAGGATACGCCGTCCTAGCCTACAAACATTGGATAACGCGTAGAACCCTATACAATATTACACCTTACACTACCACCTAACTTTACGAAATTTGACAAATTTATGCAAATATTAATGCAGGTACCAACCGATTAGAAACCTTTTTTAATTGTAATTATAATTGAGGTAAGTTTTACAAATCAGAGATGTTATGTACCTACAGTCGCCATCAGATATCCGAGCGGTCAAGGTGCTCACAAATATCTGAACATGCCTCTATTGTCAAGCCGTTAGAGGGGTGTTCAGATATTTTTGAGCACCTCGGCCGCTCCGGGATATCTGATGACGACACAAGTACCAAGATTCACAATCAACAATACATCATATTTTTTTAATAATCGGTTCGTACTTTTGCATTGAATATTATGCATAAAACCCAGCATGTCTCCATTACATTAGCAATAGAATATGATTTTCTATAAAATACTAGAAATTGGCTAGTCTTTAAACGACTATATTTGCTTTTCACTCTTTTCAGGAAATAGGCGTACATGTATAAGTTCTTTTGATACAAACATTCTAATATCATAGTAGGTTTGTTTTTCAACTTTCAATGTCTGGAAACACGCCGGGCGAGTCTCGCATTCCGTACACCAGGCCCCCACGATCTATTAGCTAGTGTTCTCACTCTTATGATTCTCGGTCATGGGCGCGCGCGGCGACACGGGCCGGAACGTGCACTCCAGCGAATCAGAATCTGGCGTGCCGGGCGTGCCTGGCGTGCCGGGCGTGCCGGGCGTGGAGGGGGTGAGGCGGCCGCACACGCGCTTGGGGAGGGGGGAGTCGGGCTCGTCGCCGCGGCGCTTGCGCAGCGTGACGGGGCTGAAGCTGGACGCGCGGATGGCGATGGGCGAGAGGCTCCGGCGCGTCATGTACTTGCGCGTGGGGGACGGGGATACCACTTGAGGTACCCTGGAGAAAAGTATTTATTAAACTGGGCTACGCTAATTAATAATTATGAGACAATATTACACAAATCGACCGAACCCCACAAAAAAGCTCGATATAACTTGTTGCTTCTTTTTGTTGTAAGTTTTTTAACCGACGGCCGCAGTCAGGCCTCTGCTTCTTTTTCGTATCAAATTTGGCGCTTTTCTTGGGTTTGAGGACCACTGTGTTATATTCATAAATTGAATTAGAAAAACTTCCTAGACCGCAAACGTTCCTTAATTTTTATGTAACCTAAAATATCCGCTTACCTTTTTACGATCCACTTAATTCTCAAACCCAGTGTGATTAATTGATTATAATGGAGGTTTCTTATGGGCCTTTGGTTAACACACTTTTTAGCTGACTGACCTTTCAACTACGTTACCTGGTGACCCTGGTGGGAGAGTTGAAAATCCCTGGCAGCGTGAGGTCCTCACACGATTGCCCAAGTTGCATGGCGGAGTGGACCTCTCTCTCGTGAGCGACCTCCCGAGTGTTGCTGACGGCACTCCTTGGCTGACTGACCTTTGATCAACTGCCTCAGATATCTTTACATCATTATACACACCTGGTGACTCTAGTGGGTGAGTTGGACAAGCCCGGCAGCGTGAGGTCCTCACACGACTGCCCAAGTTGCATGGCGGAGTGGACCTCTCTCTCGTGAGCGACCTCCCGCGTGTTGCACACGTCGGCGCACTCCTCGAGACGTAGTTGGTTGACGCGCGGCGCGCGGGGGCCCCAGCAGTTCTAGAATACCAGGTTAATGGATATTTAATTATACGAACGGGTCTACACACAGCGATTTAATTTCATTGTTTCTACCTTAAATTCCGACGTTTCAGCTGAGTTGCACCAGCTGTGGTCACGGAAAAAACTGAAAATCTCCGTTGACATTTTGCTGGGTTGTCACTTTGTCAGTTTTTTCCGTGACCACAGCTGGTGCAACTCAGCACAACTCGGAATTACAAAACGGAAAGGTAAAAACAATGAAATTAAATCGCGGTAGACCCGTTAGTATGATTAAATATGTGTTCAAAACGCGAGAGTTTAAAGGATCATTAATGGAGTCTTGTTAGTGGGGTCAGCAAATGTTTAGCAGTCTGCACTTTATTAGGCGACGATTGTATTCTGGATCAAACAAATATGCTGACGCCTAAAAAGAGGGGGAAAATACCGCTCCGTGGTCTATTCCCACTTTTCAGCGTAAGATTAAGCTTCTTTTCAAAAATATCATCAGATTTAATTGAAAAAAAAAAAGCAAACATACTCTTAACTGTAGTTTACCGGTGTAGTTTCATCTGTATCGAACAAACTTTTAGCTGAATATATATTTAAATAAACATAAAAGTTTTATAGAGTTAAATGAGTGCAAAGCAATAAAAATATAACTGAAGAAAATCCAAGAAGACATGTGCTAAATTGAGGTCATCAGGTCAGCTATGCATAGACTACAATTTTGTGCGACGTCATATAATTTCCGAAACTGGCAATTTAGGTCAATATCGAGACCACGTTATAAATAGTGACCGAATTCGTAATAACTAGAGATCTATTTTAATATTTAAAGTTCGGTAGACATGAATTCTATAAGCTACTAGCTTCTTTGTCGCGACGTCCTCTCGTAGAAGTCGTTAAATACTTTCAACTTCATTTTAATATCCTTAGGAGTTGAATTTTAAAAAATACTACAAACATTGTAAAACATGTTTCCAATTAGAAGTTCCTACCCCCAACCTCCAAGGCACAGAATAAGTAATAGTATTATCATACAGAACGGCCACGCACCGCCCCGCCCCGATTCGAATTACCTCGCCCCGCGACCGCAGATTGACGACCTTTTGCCGACCGCTCAGTACTGTTTTTAAGCAACTTACTCACACAATGACGCATGCCGCGTGTACAGACGTGCCGTTCACACATAGAAACGCGAGTGATTTTTGATGTATAGCGTGTCCGCCCTGTGCCCAAGGCTGTGCGTTGTCTGTCCATCTATCTACCTAAGCGTTGTTTTAAATATGCATAGAAATTTAAGCGTGATGAAAGACAATATGTTCTTACTTATTCTATACTTCGTTATTTGCCTGCTTTCACAGAATAGAATGAAGATTACACGAATTGTGTAGGAATTAAAGATAAAGGGAATGCTATTTAAGAGTATTTTTCGCTTCTATAGTGTACTTACACTCCTACTACTACTCACTACTTAGTCATGTGATACTACCCAGTAGGGTTATCTAAGCCATCTATATCACAGAATAACTAATCTATATCTCCGAGTACTTTGGAGATGTTGGGTTCGAAGGACAGATGGCGATCACTTTTGTAGAAACTAGTTCTTGCGCCAACTCTTGGATCTCCAAGACCAACCAACCTATTTAGGTTGGATTGGAACTAATTCTAAAGTGGAAACGATAAAAATAATATCAGGGGACATCTTAAACAAGCAAAAGCTTATACTATGGCTGCTAGGCGATGATATACATACTTATATAGATAAATATATACTTATATACATAAAAAACTCCCATGACTCGGGAACAAATATTTGTGTTCAAGACAAATAAATGCCCTTACCGGGATTCGAACCCAGGACCATCAGCTTAACAAGCAGGGTCACCTACTCACTAACTCACTACCCACTAGTCCAGACCGGTCGATAAGGCGATAAACTTACACTGGGGCTATGTGGGGTGGCTAAAGGGCTGAAACTGCCACTGTGCCGCCGCGTGCGCAGATTCAGGTTGTTGTTGGAGAACATGCTGAAGCTGCTAAAGATCGACGTACTCCTGCAAATTGTAAGAAAACTAGTTTTGACACAGATCCATATTATTTTTTGACATGACAAACACGGTGAAACCAAAAAGCTCCCAAAAGTTGGCCTGCATTTCGCTGGCTCAATATTACAAGGTTCTATGTTACATTCTCGAGATAGTTGAAAATCGACTTAATGTCACTATGATAATGTTCAAATCAGTTCCATAAAAGTGAAACATAGAACTGTAATATTGGGCCAGCGACATTTGTTAGTAAAAAAAAGTTGTCGGGACGAAAGTTCAATTTCTTCCTAGACTGCGCGTTGTCGTTTGTATTTTATTTTCCCCAATACACACTTCGCACATGGCCAATATTTAAATGGTTGGAAAAACTCTTGTGACTGTCCATAGGCTGTGGTGCGGATGGGCGCTCACCTTCAGAAGCAGTACGCTTAGTAATAATGTTGTGATATGAAGAAAAAAAATGATTTTAGCAGATTCTTGCAAGGAAAAGATATAGAAACAACCCTGGTTAATAGATAGGTACCTGTTTATTTCCCAAGACGCTACAGACCGAAGTCTGCAGAGCAAAGTCAAAACTGACGGAATACACAAAAAAAGCTGTTGTCAAAGAGAATAAAAACCTGCATCCAAGTATATTTGATGACGTATGATCTCAGAAAAGTACCAAAACGTTTCGACATTCTAAACGCAAATAAACAACCTATTATAGCCTTTACGCCATCACCATAAGAGCTCGCGAGTTTGATTCACATTAAGTTTAGATACAGAACGACGTATCAGCCGTTTTTTTGCTAGTAAACTTCGGCCTTAGATTAGTAATGAAGTGTTGCGTGCGTGGCGTGGCGCCAAGTGTATAAAATGGTGATAAAATGACACTGTTAATTGCAGTAGGGACAAGTCGGTTAAGAAAAAACCGGCCAAGTGCGAGTCGGACTCGCGTTCCAAGGGTTCCGTATATTACACAATTTTTAACAATGTACCTATTTTTTATGTGAAACGTGAGAATTGAGATATCTCAAAAATCCGTAGGGGTCGGATCAAAACTAAATAATTAAGTCCGACTCACGCTTGACTGCACATTTCTAATAGGTTTTCCTGTGATCTATAGGTAAAGACCTATTTTGTATATATTTTTTTAAATATTAGACCCAGTAGTTTCGGAGATAAAGGGAGGAGAATGGTCATTTTTTGGCTATTTTCTTAATTAACTTCTAAAGCATTTATTTTAAAATTACAAAAAAAAATATTTGAGATTCTCATAACGAGCTCTTTCATTTGATATGTAACACGATATAGTTTTAAAAACTTTATTTCTTAAGTTTCTCATTAACCCCCTAAAAATGGCCCCCGTGTTTAAAATTTATTTGTTTACGTTACATGTCCGTCTTTGGGTCACAAACTTACGTATGTGAACTAAATTTCAACTTAATTGTTCCAGTAGTTTCGGAGAAAATAGGCTGTGACAGACGGACAGACGCACGAGTGATCCTATAAGGGTTCCGTTTTTTTCCTTTTGAGGTACGGAACCCTAAAAAAGAAGCAAGGTGTCTCAACAAGGATAAAAAACGCGGAAAAGTTATTGGTACAAACCAAGATTAACCCACGACATCGCAATTGAAAGTTGAAATGTCAACAATTTGCAGCCAATTTTTACCGCTCTCATCTCTTTAGGGCCGCTTTGTTGACGAGTAACCCGTATGGTTGTATGTTCGCTAATAGTTTAGCATACTTATGCAATACCCCTAGACTCTTTCTGAACTTTAATTACTGTACTTAATTACATACATACATACATATAATCACGCCTATTTCCCGGGCAGAGACCACGGATTTCCACTTGCTACGATTCTGTCCTGACATACCTACCTCTTTCGCTTCCTTCACTTTCATAACATTCCTCATACACGCTCGCCGGTTTAGGGTCCTCTTGTTAGGTTACCACCGGGTTGATGATGAAAACTAATACTTGTACCAATATTTTAACTTTATTCGTTCGTTACCAACATAATAACGACCAATTTACAATAAATATTCCAAGACGTCTACACTGTAACTCGTCTGTACACGAACTGCCCCTTGTCACAGTGTACCCGCCTTTTAATAACAATTCAAGATGGCGGGAACCAGTGACAAGTAAGGGTCAACTGATACTCTTTTTTAAGCTAATCGTAAAAGTAAAAATGATCAAAATATAAGCTATTAATAAATAATGATCCTTACAAACAGTGTTGCTAACGCTCTTGACCTGGCCTTTCTTCAGGATTTCTCCGATTTCGTATTTTTTATCATTCTCGTAATTTTCTCTGTTCGCATGCTCTTTTAGATGGTAATTTTCTTGACAATAATCTGTTTTTCTCGCGTGTAATATGCAATGTATGTAATTAAATATATTTTTTTGTTATGTGATAGTCAGCAAACGAGCAGACTAGCCGCCTGACGGGATGCGGTCATCGTCGCCCATGGACATAAGCAACATCACAGGAGCCACTTAAGCGTTGCCGACCCTTGAGAACATTAAATAGTTAAATACCCGCTTCTTAATTTATAATAAAATTTATAATAAAATCAGCGACGACATTAAATTGCAGACATCAGAAACGCTATTCAATAAGCAGTTAAAGGACTTTTTAATTAATAAGTGTTGTTATAGGCTTAAAGATTTTTTGGAAGATGAAATGTAATTCTTTTGTAGTTTAGTGTATTTATTGGACATGTCTCATTTTACAATTTTTAATTTAAGCTTGAAATTGACATTATATAGGTATCGATATTTTTGACATAAACTTACAATCGTTTTAAGCATGTATATTATAATTGTATATCTAATTTTATAAATTTTGGTAAAATAAAATCAGTTATTGACTTTAGAAATAACTATATATTATATAATACAACTATGAAATTATTAAAAGTTAAATAAGACACTGTCAAATATATTGTACATATATAAATTAATCTTTAGATTTAAGATAATTGCCTTGCCCTACCAGGGCCCATGTGAAACTATTATATATGTAACACCTGTGTACCATGGATGCAATAAATAAATATGAATATGAATATGAATAATATAAATGTAATCTGGCTGTCCACGCTGCATACGCATCTTGGTGTGTGTTAGGCTTAAACACCAAATTGAGTAGAGTCAGAAGTCTTTATTAACCCACATGGATGATAATTATCGTGGGAAGTAAAGAAAATGCACTTACGTCACCGTCCTGCTATCTTAATACATTATATTCTCTCAAATGATATCAAACCAAAACAACAATGAGAACAAATATTCTGTCAAAGGTTCTGTTCGTCAGGGCGAATATTGTCAAATTAAAGGTTAAAACTTCTGTCACCCTTTTGACAGCTAAACCACTGAATCGAACTAAATTTGGCATGTAGAAAATGTAAGCGTAAGGCATAATAGGATACCTAATTTTCTGAAATTTTACCCATATTAAATCACATCAATTATGTACTTGCTTTAGTTGCTTTATTACATCACAACATTATTTGAGACAAGCTTCTGCCCGCGACTTCCTTCTTCAAGTCACATCCTTTCCCTAGTAAAAAATATCTGTGTTGAAATTTCATCGAAATCAGTTTAGCCGTTTTTGCGCCATGGAGAAACACCCAAACATACGACTGTTGACATGTGCACACGAGGCACATTTTTTCCTTAGACTGTATCCATCTATTACAGAGTTATATCTATCTCTGATTCAGTTAAAGTTGTTGACACAAGTTGCAGGTAACATAAGTGATATGTTATCACTTTCATTGAACCACTTTCACTTTCATAAAAGTAAGGTCAGTGTTGTTACTAACAACACTCGTATCATAGCAGATCACTAGTCATATTACAAGAAACAATAAAATAAAATTTACTTTATTTTACTATAGGAACCGTGCACTTAAGAGGGGCTGCCATCTTGTTGCTTAAATTGGAAACTTAAGCAGGTGATGCCTCCTACAGTGCATGCACAACAACGACTCGATAATCGATTGCTTTGCACGCGTGGGTACCGACTTCCCATCCTCGTCGCCACTGATAGATATGGGTTGGGAAGGCACACAAGTGACACACAACGTAGCTATTAGCGAACTGATTTATTTAACCTGTTATCGTGGTGGGCGCAGCCACCGCTTACGCGTTGTAGGTTCTCTCATCTTGTGGCCTAAATTGGAAACTTAAACTTGACATTTACACTTTGCGCCAATAAACAACGGGCTGCTGTGCTGCCACCTGCAGTTTACACACGCTTACTATATGTATTTGCCTTGTATGCCTTCAGGAAAACTTTTAGGGTGATATTCAGTCTGGCAAAAAAGAGTATAAATTAAAAAGTGGCAACACTGTAGTGTCGTCACCCTTTCAAATCCAGACTGTAGAAAGAAATAAATGAGAAGATAAGAGAATTGAAGGGAGTGTATGATAACACTTCAATATATTATCAAAATAGAAACAGGTGCCTACTATTTAAATTTGTTCTACTCAAAAAAGCATATTAGTAATGGTTAGAAGTATTAAAGCTAGAAAATGGCAAGCTAATCTAACTAAATACTGATTGAAATGAATAATGTTGTAAGATACTGAAGCAATGCACTTACCTCTAAATAATAAATGCTCCCTGTGCCCCCAGTGACATCCAACTAGCTGCAATCATCATGCATGTTGCTGCAATATGATACTGCTGTTTGCTAAATTATCTAAACAACACGACGCAGTCACCGCCGCGCCCGTGCGAGCGCTCGATACGGCGCGGCACCCACGGACGACCTCAGTAGCTGTCAAAAATAGGCAGTGGCCCGCCACATAGCGCTATAGAAGGCGAAGCTTTACCTAGGCGTTGTAGTTGTCGTGGGCGAAGTCGCAGCCGTCGGTGCCACCTCATTGATCAACGGTGCGCTGCTGCACCGCTTCAATATGTTCGGCGCATCCACATCCATTATCTAGCCACCATTTATTCACTGACGTATTATGTAGTTGTATGCATCGGGATCGCCGAGCGCTAGTTTATGTAACACTGTAAGTGCACTTATAACTCGTCTAATAGCTCTATTGCGTCTATAAACGTATACATTTTAATAATCAAATTAAATGATAACACAAAATAAAACTAAATACTCTACTCGAGAAGCTAAAAAGTGGCTTGAAGCTGACCTGTCAATTCGCCGCAAAGAGAAGCGTTCAAATGTTTTTGATTTTTGTTGTCGGTATGTTGTCGGTACATTCAAAAAAAATTAATTGGAAAGGTAGTAATAAATATTTATTTATTCATTCCTTTATACATGTGAGCGGAGAAATAAAAGAAATTGATGTATTCGATTAAGTCCATCGAACAATTTAAATTTTATGCATATTTGATATCAAGATTTAAATTTTAAATTTTATTATTGAACGCGACCAAACTGAAATGTCAAAATCACGTTTTGTTACTCGACAGAATCGATTACATATTCAACGTTAATATCTTGTAACATATGTTTCTTTAACTTTAACTAAGAAAAGCTAACTTATCAATAAATAAAATTAATGAATTATTAAAAGTGTGATTAACATTGATACCTATTTCAAATAAACCAATGGCCAATATATAAAATAAGTTCACATTACAAAACAGTTTGTGAACGAAACGATGGAACCTGTGGAGCTTTGGTTTGGTTCTACTTTATTACTTCAAATTTGTGTATGAAAATTAATTAGATTTTAGTATTCTTTATCAAAATACAGACTCATTTAATCAATATTTTTTTACAAAACGGACATTATAATACAAAATCAATGTACATTAGAAGAAAGTAAGGCACTTACTATTAATTAAATTATTCATTAACCATATTATACTGATAAACAAAAACATACGGTAATTTTATTTTGTTTTGATTTCAGTACAGCAGTTAAATACTGCTTGGGGATCGTATTAGGGGCGACTTTGTACGCTGAAGTGATTGTGTACTATATCCAGGCACTCCATTGGCAGAATTTACAATGCCAAGTAGGAGACAAAACTTGTACGAAGATACTTTTCATCGCCGACCCGCAGATACAAGGTGAATTAGCGGTGCCGCCGCCTTTGAGCTACCTTTTTAACTGGGACAGTGACAGGTGAGTTGTGGATCTACTAGTAAACGATATTAAAAGTGGATTAGCCTATAAGCACAAGTTGCATATGGTGCCCAAAGCATCCACTCGTGCCTTATCGAGCGCGTACTAACCCTTAATGATTTGAATTGACCCGGCGCTATCTTCTTTTTGCTATGTCAGGCTCCTAAGCCTCGGATTTAGGGGTGACATTGCACTGCAACTATTTCCAATATTTTTAATTATTTTATGCTCTTTATCTAGGACTGAATCATGTATTTAGGTAACAACTTCGTATTATTAGATTGTCTCATTAAAAATGAAATAATAAAACAAAGAACCAAAAAGAACGTAATAATACCGGTATTTTTAGTATTAAGAAAAAACCGGTTCAGAGCATTGCCGAGCAGAGTGTTGGCTGCCTATTAAAATTCCTGGCCTTAGCGCTGCAGTTTTCTACATCCGTTGGATGGATCCTTTTGATCTTGTAAGACTAACTCTTCAGTGCATACAGTGAAATCATAACCCTTTTCCTGGCATAGTACGATTTATCGATCACACACGCGCCAATAAAATTTCAACTTTAGCATTCCGATTTAAGGTTCAAATTAATGCTCAAAGCAGGTTTAATTGGAAAATATTTAGATTTTTTTGAAAAACCTTGTAGGCTGTTGCCGACTGTAAAAGGGTTAATCAATAGGGAATATTACGTTAAACTCTGCGTTGAGGGCGTCACTAGCACAATCTCAGGGCCTAAAGCAAAACTAGCCTATTCAATCGATAGAGAGGCAGATAACGATATTTAGATTTTGACGTTTCGCAGTAGGCCAGATGTAAACAAACCGCCTTGATGCATCAATGTCATAGTAAAAACTTGTCAAAAAACTGTTTAAGGGCTACGTACAAGTTAGTCTATGGTTTAGTATGTGCACTAGTGCTGCACTCTGGTGGAAGAACATTGCAGTAATACTCCCTATTACAACATGATATCTTATCAAAATATTTAGATCAGTACGGTTTTTACTCACTATTATGTTTAGTCGCTTTTGGCGACATGTTTCGGATTCTTTGGGAATCCTTCCTCAGGCACGAGTGTCCGCGGCGGTTGTATGTCGTGCAATGCTCGCGCCGCCCGAGCTTAGCTTTTTTTTACTTACTTTTTTTTATGTCTCACGATAGTTTAAGTTCGATTGATATCTTATCGTTTCAGATTTGTAAAGATGACATTTTCAAGAGTTGTCCGTCACTTCGAACCGGATGTTTTGGTGTATCTTGGAGACCTGATGGACGAAGGATCCATAGCTGACTCGGAACAATATTCACACTATATCAAGAGGCTGTCTGATATATTTGATAATATACCTTATCCTGTACATGTAAGATTGAAAATTCTATGTTCAATAATTTTCCTTGAAATATGACAAATCATAGGCAACAGGCTTTTACAAGTGTTGAATTGTGAATAATGAAAGTTTGACGATATAAGCACAGAATAAATAATAGTATACAGAAAGGAAACTTCCTACAAGTCCGATGTTTGACAGCAGTTCAGGGACGAATCATACTGTCACTTCCTCATGTTCCACATCCACAAAACGGCTAGTGTAGACGTGCCTCGGCCAAGGCGGGCGCGCGCGAGGCACGCCTAAAAATGTCGATACATCACGCACGCCTCGGCCGAGGCACATCTACACTGGCCGTTTTGTGCGCGAGGATATTGCCTCGCGCGTATGCTCGCTCTGTGTGGACCCCGCTATTAACCTTTTCGACGCCGTGTCATTGTCAAACACAAAAGCTGTCATCCAGAAGCCACGTCGCCGAAGTGTCAAAACTGAAATTGAACTTTACGCATATGCATGTAGGTCTATGTTGCTCTGTGGTCTATGACCGATTAATCGGTCTTTGGCGTTGAACCTACGGTGCGTATATATCGGTCATTGGCGTCCAAAAGGTTAAGAGTATGTTGGGTTTTCAACCCTTAAACTGAAACTATGTTCTAAACTAGTGAAATGCTTTTAAATGGGGCATTTTCTATGAAAAGGGACTTTATTATCGATGGCGCTTACGCCGCACAGCGTCGCGCGGCATTGTATTTATATCGGAGCATCGTTTATAATGGCGTAAGCGCCATCGACAATAAGGTCCTTTTTTATAGAAAATACCACAAATTGTTTCCTTACAGCAAATCTGGGTACCAGGAGACAATGACATCGGAGGAGAGAATGAGCCGATCAAGTGGGATAAGGTGAAGTTATTCCACAAGGTGTTCGCTCAGCCACCTATAGTGGCAGTTAAGGATATATCATTCTACAGGTACTTACTACATCTAGAGTATAGTTGTATGTAGGATTTGTTAGCTGTACCAGGGGTGCGAAACTCCTCGCTTTGGGCAAACTCGGGCTCCGTTCGGCTCAGCATTGCTCCGAGCAATTATTAGGGTTGGCACAACTTGACGTCCCTTTGCGTTCACAACCACAGATAAGATAACGACTTGAATTTTGACAACCCTAAATAGCTGAAAGGGATAATGCCATATACTAGAAAGGGATAGCATGATTCGACCCTGAAACGCTGTCAAACTTCGGTTTTGTAAGAAGTTTCCTGTCTGTACGGTAGAACTATTATTTATTCTGTGGCTGTACATCCAATACCCAGTTTGTAATGAGCTTCCTGCCTTTTAAAATAATGATTTGATTGGCAGGATTAATGCCATCACGCATGCATACCCCAAACTGCCCGAGAACGAGACAGACGATAATTTCAAGATAGCTGTCTCACATTATCCCCTGCTGATACGACATGCCTTTATCACAGAGGTAGGTATATCCATCCACAGTAATATTTAATGCGAGTCGGCTAAATTACTGAAACAATACAAATACTCTTTATTGCACACCTTAATAAAAGAAAACAATACAAAAAGAAAACAGAAACACAAACAGAGGTAAACAACAGGCGGTCTTATCGCTAAAAAGCGATCTCTTCTAGACAACCTTTGGGTAGCGGAAATTAATTACATATGTCAGTAGGTGTTGCAAATGCAATGAAAGAAAACCTATCACTATATACTTACACAGAAAATATACAAATTACCATGCAAATAAAATAAACAATAAAAATACATATGCATACATACACATAAATAAGTATATAAATAAATACATGTATAACAGTGCCAGCCATAGAGAAGGAGTAACCAGATAAAAGTGTCAGGGAACAGATAAGAAATGGAGTTTAAGTAATCTGATACTGAAATTACTGAACCGATTTTGATTAATTAAAAGATAAACCTTAAGCCTAGAAATACAGAAAGCTTAACGCCCAGGGATGGACATAGGCTGCTTTATTTTCCGTGTCAATTGTTCCAAGACAATTTCAGCTAAAAACAAGTATAAATAAACCCTATCCACCCATTAAAGGTCATTAAAAAGCCCCCCATTCCATTGCATTTTGAATTTTTATTTTATAAACAAAACTTCTCATTTTCCATATCTTATACATATCCGAACAAACAGTTTAAGGCCTTCACGATTGAGGGGGTGTTTAGATATTTGTGAGCCTGGGGCGCTCCGATATATCTGATGAATGAACATTTAAAATGATTTACACTTCCTCAGGTAAACAAACACACCCACCCAGACATATACTTCTGCGCGCACGACCACGAATCTAAATACACGACGCAAACGCAGAGATTTGAACAAAACAAGATACATCAGTTCAACGGCAACGAAATACTGGACATAGGGTTTGGGGGACATGTGTATGAAATATATGTCCCGACCTGTTCGTATAGAATGGGGACGAGCAAAATAGGATATGGTGCGGCGATTTTAGGTACGTATTAGTAAGAATGTTGAGTTTTTTTTATTAGTTATTACAATAGTGACAAATACATACACGACGCAAACGCAGAGATTCGAACAAAACAAGATACATCAGTTCAACGGCAACGAAATACTGGACATAGGGATTGGGGGACATGTGTACGAGATATATGTCCCGACCTGCTCGTATAGAATGGGGACGAGCAAAATAGGATATGGTGCGGCGATTTTAGGTACGTATTCGAAGAATGTTGAGTTTTTTTATTAGTTATTACAATAGTGACAAATACATACACGACGCAAACGCAGAGATTCGAACAAAACAAGATACATCAGTTCAACGGCAACGAAATACTGGACATTGATAGGGTTTGGAGGAGGGGATATTTATGAGATATATATCCCGACCTGTTCGTATTATACGACCCCATTCTATACGAATCGTATAAAATTGTTGTATGGGAGCCCCACTTAAATGTTTATTTTATAATGTTTTTAGTATTTATTGTTATAGCGGCAACATAAATACATCATCTGTGAAAATTTCAACTGTCTAGCCTGTTCATGAAATACAGCCTGGTAACAGACAGCGGAGTCTTAGTAATAGGGTCCCGTTTTTACCCTTTGGGGCCTTTGGGTACGGAACCCTAAAAATGAAAAAAAAAATATCTTTATTTTTTAATATAGTTACCTAAAATTAAACGAACTATGTAATTATTTGGCAATATAGGGAGCATTTAACCCGTAAGTATGTAATATACATACAAAATCCTTTGAAAGTGATAACTGTCTGTCCCGAAATGTACGATAATTACGATATACTCTCCCAAAGTAGCATTACACAGATGAGCTATACGTGTGCGCCCGTGAGGGACAAAACATACGCAATGCGACAATATGATTGGTCGAGTAGATTTGTAACCCACCAAATAAACCATACTAAATTTACGGTGGGGAATAAAAAAAAATGTGAGAACAGACAAGGACAAACAATAACAGCGCTTTCTCTGCTACTCCTACTGAAAAGATACATTTGACTATCCCGTTCGGTCATTTCCCCCCACCCCTCATGACTAGTATTCATGGATAGTCTGGCAAAAAAGAGTAGAAATTAAAAAGTGGCAACACTAGCGTCGTCCCTTTCAAATCAATTTAAGAAAAACGGGACGACACTACAGTGTTGCCACTTTTTAATTTCTACTCTTTTTTACCAGCCTGTACCTAACATTAAAATTAAAACAAAATTTGTAACATTTTCAGATTACAACAACACCCGCCTGCGCTACACTGTGTTCTGGTCGCCGCAGCGATTTCTCTACCTCTTCGGCTACCTTGTTCTCCTGGTACTAGGTATTGCTTACACGGCCGCTTGCATAGTCAAACTGTTCTGCCAGTCGTATTGTAGGAGTACAAGTTTACCCGTGTATAGCAAACTTTAGCGGTGACAATATAACCTACCTCCAAAAAATTGATATTTACTTACAATGAAGGATATGATGAAAATAATCGCGGTAGTTGGGTACACTATCAAAGCTCAGAGGGCCTACTGCGAACCACGTTCGACGTGTTGCCTCCCTGTCACACTTACGTACGAATTTACAAGTGCGACAGAGAGGCAACTTCGAACGTGGTTCGCGGTAGCCACTCATTTGACAGAGGGGCTACCAAACCGAAATTCGCGGGGATCTTTCTCTTTTACTCCAATGAAGGCGTAATTAGAGTGACAGAGAAAGATGCCCGCAATTTGCGAACTTCGATTTTCGCGGTTATAGATAGCCCATGCAGCGCAGTAGGCACTAGTATAGTACCCCAAGGGTACCCATACTCCAGCAGAAGCGGTGAACCTTTCCGTTATTTTTAAATAATATTCCTACACTGTTTTTGTTGTATCAAGATAATTTCGACATATCGCCACATAATTTATAAAGTAATTTAGTTTTATCTAAGAAATGTTTTGTATGAAGTTACTGAAATGTAACAAAATTCCGGCGGTTATGCACAATCGCATTTATCAAAATTTTATTTTTTAGTTTCGAACATAGATAAATTATATTATTAGATGAAATATTTAACAAAAAACTATATTATCGACGCTTTTAATAAAATACCTATGTCTTAAAATTTGTAACATAGGTATATTTGTTGTGATAATTTATTTGATACTATACGAATTTTTATATGACAGAGCTTGCCCCGACCATAGTTATTGTTATTACATTATACATATTATAGTTTATACTGTAGATAACTAGATCCAAATGAATAGAATAGTCTAGAAAAGGAACATGTTTTTAGGGTTCCGTACCCAAAGGGTAAAAACGGGACCCTATTACTAAGACTCCGCTGTCCGTCTGTCTGTCTGTCACCAGGCTGTATCTCATGAACCGTGATGAAATGTAGACAGTTGAAATTTTCACAGATGATGTATTTCTTGTTGCCGCTATAACAACAAATACTAAAATGTACGGAACCGAGTCCGGCTCGCACTTGGCCGGTTTTTTTCCTTTCATTATTTGCATTGAGGACGACAAAACCCTGTTAGGCGGTGACCACACTGACGCCGCAACCACATGCGTGAGATGCGGCTGCGGTATGCGAGCGAGACAGCGCTATTAGCGCTGTCTTACTTGGGTGTATTCGAGTCATTCCCAATCTGTCCCAGCCACTGTACGACAGCGGTCACGTGAAGCGGGGACAAATGGGATTACACCCATGCTAGACTTATATTGACCGGGATATAGACTTTACCTTTATCCGTTTTTACCGTGATATCGGGAGCTCATAAACAATACAAAAGGTAATCATGGTCTATATTCCGGTCAATATGTCCTATAAAAAAATCGTTTAATTCAGACTTCATAATGGTCCATACATGTTAGTACTTAATACTATCTTTAGCAACTAAACATAAATTATTATTACTATTAGTGTATTGTATGTACCCATGCTTTCAAACCGTCGTTGTTGGATGCATCCAACTAAACTCTAAGAGTCAGTATGATAAAATCATAAAAATGACATTACTCGTGATAATAGTAATAGCGTAAATACGGGCCAATAACTTTAAGAAATGAGCAAATAAACGGGTAGTGTGTAAAATCCATACTAATACATATATATATTATAAATGCGAAAGTCTGTCTTTCTGTCTGTGTGTTCCCTCTTCACGCTTAAACCGCTGAATCGATTTAAATGAAATTTGGCCTAGAGATAGGTTAAGTCCCTGAGAAGGATATAGCATGGTTTTTATCCCGAAAATTATCCCTTAAGAAAGTAAAAAGCGGGGTGGAATTGAGATAATTAATGAAGTGCCTGCTAATTTGTGTGCATAATATGCTCAAATTGAATAATTGCTATGAGAATTTTTCCAGGCGCTATAATTACTTTAGTGCTGTTACTAAGTCCACGCAGACGTAGTCGCGGGCAAAAGCTAGTGTATAATAATTACCTTTCTTATGGAGAATGTTATTGAGCCATTAATCTTAGTGTTTGCAATAGTTATGTGAGAAAATATATAAAGTTTTAAGTATTTAAGTTAGGGATATTAATACCCAAATATAAACTACTAGCTTTTGCCCGCGACTTCGTCTGCGTGGAATTAGTAATTTGGGTACCTTAATTCTTAAATAAACAAATCTGCTTTTTAATCCATCCTTTTTTCACCCCCAAATTGGTCCACACTATTCATTTCCACCCCATTTTTTACACCCTTAAGGGATGATTTCGGGAATAAAAGTTATTCTATATCCTTTCCCACAGCTCAAACTATCCCCATACCAAGTTTCATCTAAATCGGTTCAGCGGTTATTGATTCCCCATACAAATTTCTACCCCCCTTTTCACCCCCTTGAGGGGTGAGTTCTGGGATAAAAAGTATCCTATGTCCTTCCCCGGGACTTAAACTATCTGTATACCAAATTTCAACTAAATCGGTTCAGTGGTTTAAGCGTGAAGAGGTAACACACAGACAGACAGACAGACTTTCGCATTTATAATATTAGTATGGATATCTTACAAGTATAGTATGAAATTACATTTCTTGTACCTTGTACCTACCACCAACAAGCAATTTACCAAAATACTACTACACTAACACACACACGGCGTGAGCGTGCGTGCGCGGGCCGGAGCGGGTCCGCGGCACAGAGTGCATGCTCGGCGGCGCGCGGCGGGTCCCACGTAGTCTGTATTAAGAGCCAACAGAAGCTCAGCGAATTCTCAATTTTGAGATTTCAAAGTGATTATCGCCGTCGCGCTGACGGGGGCGGCGCCGCCATATCCCCGTGTGTGTGGTGCACGCACACAGACGCGCACGTCATTTGCGCTCGCGGACCTTATGCTTGCAAGTCGCGTCGCGTATATCATAGGCGATAGGTACCTAGTTCTTACAAACTTTTTCTTCGGTTAATAACTCGTTAGCTTAAAAACAACGTAAATAAACGCGTGCACGCGCCGGCCCGCTTTCGCCCGTGCACGCACGCTCCCGCCGTGTGTGCATGTTATTGCTTCATTGAATGTATAGTGGATATGTATTGTAACGTTACTCCCTCCTCCACGTATATTGGAGGAGTGAGTAACGGAGCTGGAAGTGAGGAGGTAGAAAGGAAAGATAGATATAACAGGGGTAGGTTCTTTATTTAACGGCTATTGTCTAAATATGACACGCTACAGATGGTTTAAATTACAAAAAGAATAAAATAAAGTTTATAGTCGCGCTAATAGCACGTGCAAGGCAGGAGCACGCACACGGATAGGCGCGCTGATAGCACGCGCAAGGTGAGGCGCGCTGGTAGCACGCGCACAGTAAGGCGCGCAGATAGCACGCGCAAAGGTAAGGCGCGCAGATAGCACGCGCAAGGTGAGGCGCGCTGGTAGCACGCGCACAGTAAGGCGCGCAGATAGCACGCGCAAGAGTAAGGCACGCAGATAGCACGCGCAAAGGTAAGGCGCGCAGATAGCACGCGCAAAGGTGAGGCGTGCTGGCAGCACGCGCACAGTAAGGCGCGCTGGTAGCACGCGCACGGTAAGGCTCGCTGGGTAAGGCGCGCTGATAGCGCGCGCACGGTAAGGCGCGCTGGGTAAGGCGCGCTGATAAGCACGCTCTTCAAAGAGGCGAGGCGCAGTGACAACACGCGCCTGTTGAGGCGAGGCGCGCCGATAGCGGGCGAGGCGCGGTGACAGCACGCGCCTGTTGAGGCGAGGCGCGCCGATAGCGCGCGCCTAGGAGACGAGGCGCTCCGCTAGAGCAACTGCAAAGCACCACCGGACTTGGGTGCGTGCGGAGAGCGCCAGACTTCGCCAGGAACACAGGTAACCTTTTAATGAGCGCGATCGAGGGTTTCTTGATGGTGCGGGGCCTGGCTTGGCCCCGCACGGACCCTTACAACTGATGTTCCTTTGTTGGGAACTAGAAGCAAACTGAATTCAGATGTCCGCTGGGCCGCTTATATAGCTAGCGATAACATTTTCTAGAATTATTCTTTACTTCGTTATTAATTTTGAAAATATTTGAAAATATTTGTTCACCAGTAACAATTTTTAGGTAAAATTTAGAACAAACTACTTGAAAACTATACGACCTAAACTTCATGCTAAAGAATTTAGAGTAAATTATTAGTTTGACGGATTATGTCAAAACAAAGAAACAAATATGTCAAGGAAAATTTATAGTGAATTTTAGGTCGATTAGCTTTGAAATCATTATAAAAACATGAAGTGATTAGAAAAACAGCAAGGTAAGTAACCGGACGGGTCAGGGCCGTATTAGGGTAGAAGGAGTTTAGGGAGAATTGGAAATGGTAGCCAGAAAGTAAAACATTTTAAATCAAAAGTTTCAGAGAGTAATTTGGAAGACGAGAATCAGACAGGAAGACAAGGCAAAAGCGTTAAGGAATTATAGCCGATTGGAGAATCCAGAGCATCAGCCCGTGGGAGTAAGGACTGGGAGTTAGGACCCAGGTATGAGATGCTACATTACCCCAAAAACCACGGAAAAAAAAACTTTGTCGTAATCTTAAACGGAAAAGTTTTTTTTTGTGAAGAGTTAAGTTTAGGGGAAAGTAAAGGAAGTAAGGTAAGTAGGTAAGTAAGTAAGTAAGTAGGTAAGTAATTAAGTGGGTAGGTAAGTCAGTAAGTCAGAAGAAAGAAAGAGCAAGCTCGTTAATGGGGATGAATAAATGGAACGAGAGGATGAGTGATATAATGGAGAAGAAGATGAATAGATCGAGGAACTTCCCTGCACTCATACATCTCCTGTCATAATCACGCATTCATAAGTCTCTGGCAAAGGAAGGGGATGTGGTTCACGCTCTATGACGCACACTCCTAAGAAGTCCTCGCTATGACCTGAGGCTTCTTTATAGAAGGGAGTAGTCAGCCGCTCCACTGGAAAAGATAATAAGATAATAATGAACGACCTAAGGCTTATTTTAA
This sequence comes from Cydia strobilella, assembly GCF_947568885.1. Taxonomy (NCBI): domain Eukaryota; kingdom Metazoa; phylum Arthropoda; class Insecta; order Lepidoptera; family Tortricidae; genus Cydia; species Cydia strobilella. The sequence goes on from NC_086044.1 coordinate 21,658,209, forward strand.
GGGAGTAGTCAGCCGCTCCGCGAAGATAAGTTTATGTACAAGTTCTAGTCGGTTTAGAGCCGACGAGAGAATAGAGAGTAGGGGTAGAACCTACTTCTAGGTTGTGGTAGGGGTAGACCTACCACAGTAGAGTAAAAAAAAAGTAGTGTTTGACCATAAGGCTTATTTTTTTCTTCAGAGTTGGACTACCGCTCTGCAGGGTGAAGAAAAGAAAAAGAAGGGCACCTGGCTTATTAAGCCACCCGAGAATGAAGAAATATTTACAGATGAATACAATCACACAAAATGAAAGAAATGGAAAATGACAGTTAATGAAGAATGAAAACGAGCTTGAAGAAGGACAAAGGGGAGGAGGAGGACGGGCTGAGCTGCAAAGTAAAAGAAGTACAATTATTATAAAGTTAAAGACCTATAAAAATACATCATTAGAAATAAAAGTGATAAAAAAAGTAGCTATCTAGTCTGATTGCTATAATAAGATAATCTAAAAAACGTGCCATATTGACTAAGGAAATAGAAAATTAAACAGAAAGAGGCCGAAAAGTTATTTAAGATTTAAAGACACGGATTCTGTCTATAATTTAGAATTTAGTGGGTTAAGAAAGCCGGTAAATTTAAAAGTTGGGCGCCAAAACTGTAACGTTACTCCCTCCTCCACGTATATTGGAGGAGTGAGTAACGGAGCTGGAAGTGAGGAGGTAGAAAGGAAAGATAGATATAACAGGGGTAGGTTCTTTATTTAACGGCTATTGTCTAAATATGACACGCTACAGATGGTTTAAATTACAAAAAGAATAAAATAAAGTTTATAGTCGCGCTAATAGCACGTGCAAGGCAGGAGCACGCACACGGATAGGCGCGCTGATAGCACGCGCAAGGTGAGGCGCGCTGGTAGCACGCGCACAGTAAGGCGCGCAGATAGCACGCGCAAAGGTAAGGCGCGCAGATAGCACGCGCAAGGTGAGGCGCGCTGGTAGCACGCGCACAGTAAGGCGCGCAGATAGCACGCGCAAGAGTAAGGCACGCAGATAGCACGCGCAAAGGTAAGGCGCGCAGATAGCACGCGCAAAGGTGAGGCGTGCTGGCAGCACGCGCACAGTAAGGCGCGCTGGTAGCACGCGCACGGTAAGGCTCGCTGGGTAAGGCGCGCTGATAGCGCGCGCACGGTAAGGCGCGCTGGGTAAGGCGCGCTGATAAGCACGCTCTTCAAAGAGGCGAGGCGCAGTGACAACACGCGCCTGTTGAGGCGAGGCGCGCCGATAGCGGGCGAGGCGCGGTGACAGCACGCGCCTGTTGAGGCGAGGCGCGCCGATAGCGCGCGCCTAGGAGACGAGGCGCTCCGCTAGAGCAACTGCAAAGCACCACCGGACTTGGGTGCGTGCGGAGAGCGCCAGACTTCGCCAGGAACACAGGTAACCTTTTAATGAGCGCGATCGAGGGTTTCTTGATGGTGCGGGGCCTGGCTTGGCCCCGCACGGACCCTTACAACTGATGTTCCTTTGTTGGGAACTAGAAGCAAACTGAATTCAGATGTCCGCTGGGCCGCTTATATAGCTAGCGATAACATTTTCTAGAATTATTCTTTACTTCGTTATTAATTTTGAAAATATTTGAAAATATTTGTTCACCAGTAACAATTTTTAGGTAAAATTTAGAACAAACTACTTGAAAACTATACGACCTAAACTTCATGCTAAAGAATTTAGAGTAAATTATTAGTTTGACGGATTATGTCAAAACAAAGAAACAAATATGTCAAGGAAAATTTATAGTGAATTTTAGGTCGATTAGCTTTGAAATCATTATAAAAACATGAAGTGATTAGAAAAACAGCAAGGTAAGTAACCGGACGGGTCAGGGCCGTATTAGGGTAGAAGGAGTTTAGGGAGAATTGGAAATGGTAGCCAGAAAGTAAAACATTTTAAATCAAAAGTTTCAGAGAGTAATTTGGAAGACGAGAATCAGACAGGAAGACAAGGCAAAAGCGTTAAGGAATTATAGCCGATTGGAGAATCCAGAGCATCAGCCCGTGGGAGTAAGGACTGGGAGTTAGGACCCAGGTATGAGATGCTACAGTATCTGTCGGCACATAGCTAATAAGTAGTCACATATAATATCACACATAATGGTACACATTTAATTTTAAGTTGGAATAGCATTTGTTACCCTGTAGCCCATTTTACTTTAAAATTTCCTAATCAGATCTGCAAAACTGAATCAGCCGAAATTATGTAATTTTTTTAATAATTTGACAATGTATTACTGTATAGTGACATACTAATTAGGTTAAAATATCTGTTTAGTGATTTTTAAAGTATACATTATTCCCGTATGACGTGAAAATGAAGCCCTTTTTATCACAAGGTAAAGTTATAATCAAATTAAACTAGTGTAAGTACCTAAGTAAGGCAAGTAACCAAAATCATAGAAGTAGAGATGTGTAGGATAACACAGTAAAAATTCAATTTTGGACCTGTTTAAACAATCTTATGATGTTAGACTTTATTTTCATTGTTAAATTCCATATTTTTCTATATTAATCAATAGAATAAATATAATTTATGTGTTTATAATTATTTAACCTTTCCTCAATTTTTTAAATAATAATTGAATATGCCTAGTAATTATTAGCGAAAACGACATATAGAGTCCAAAAATAACAATTGCACTACTCGTGGGCACAAGAAGTGTTCTCATACTTAAATTAATCATTCCTGTTGCCAAGTTACCTACAAGGAAATATATCAATCCATTGCAATTTACAATACGCAAAATCTCCGGCAAATCAAAGTACAATTTATTTTCCAAATCTTGGAACAACACCTCAATAACATAGATAAAGGTGCTTATACTTAAGAAAACTGCCTCTAGATATAAACAGTAACTTGAGTTTGATAAAGTTCTAGATGCAGGTCGGTATAAATGAATAATTTGGGATATAGCCCAAAGTAAAATAGACCCTAAAGCCATTTTACATAGTAACCTATATCTTGGAACAGTCTTATTGTTAAGCTCAGTCATTAAATGTGCGGCAAATAAATACATAGAGACATAACCAAGGCAGGATGATATGCCCTCACGATTGGCAGATAACAAGGAACTGCGGGGTTCGTCACTAAACACCCAATCTTGTAAACTGTACCATAATAATACTTCATGTACAAAGATTGTCAGTGCACTGAAGAATAATGCTCTGTTTGAGCAAAACAAAAGAAATGTTGATAGAAATTTACAAACAGCTAAAGTAAAAAAGAAGTTCCAATGGACTCCATATTCCGTCACATGTTCTTGATAATCTAATTGTTTTACGGACCAAAATCTAACAACACCTAGAAATAACAATACTGAAATTAAAACAGCATTTCCATAAATTATACTTTTTAGATTATCTTTTTTCAAATCTTTATGCACTATACCACTTATCAATACAAATAATCCTACGCCTGTGTCCATTAAACTGTAACCAGAGCGCTCAGTCTTAGCTAAATATCTAGGAAAACATTTAAAATCAACAGCCAAAATACAAAACACAGTTATAAGATATGTCAAAGCTCTGATGATACTCACTAAATGTAAATATTGTGTACCAAAACTATTCAACTTTCTAAATGACTTTACAATATAAATTTTAGAATAGTTCTTTGCATATTCAAGTACCAACAAAAAGAAAACAATAATATTTAAATGTAGGAGATAATCTGCAAGTACGGTGTGTACAGCGATAAGAGGTAAAACTATGACGAAAAACTCAAACAAATATTGCTGCCAGCCGGCCCGTCGATGTCCAATACAGCAATATAGAGAACACTGGATGGTGAAGAATATACTAAAGCATGTATGAAGTGCTGTAGATCCATGATTGTTCTGCATGTAAGACTCGTGGTATTGTTTGTATTCAACATTGTTCAACTTTTCCACTTCACTTATGGATAATTGCGCCATTTTAATAAACTTGCACTAGATGGGTCTTGTTGTAAATCTTATTAGAATATTTCACGTCTTATTAATACGGTGGATAATACTTCCATACAATGAATGCATGATAGTGAACTATAATAAAAAATAGCCGGTAATCAAGATAATCGAGTCCCCAACCCCATGCTATCTTGTAAACATTTTGTTGTGATCTGTATCTGTCACTGTCAGCCGTCTACGTTCCATTCCACGATGTAAACGGATATCTGACCCACGGATGTAGAATAAATATAATAGACTACCGCACTGCACCGCGAACTTGGTGAGATATCTCTTTCTCGCTCTGACTTATGGGTGCGGCACACCGTGACCTTGGTGCAGTGCGGTAGTCTGTTACGGCTATAAAGCTTCATGATGTGACCAGATTCAAATAAATGTCGCGCTTTATAAAGCCTGACCAGAAATATATGATCATTGTTAAGAGGGCGCTGTTATTCTCATGTATAGGGTGCAAAATAGGGTGACAGTTCAGTAAAGTATGAAAAAATTAGTTCCAGTGAAATTCCGCAACATGGCGCGTGATCATATATTCCTGCTCAGGCTTTATATACTTTGGTAAGTTTGGTTCATATAGTGCGACAGAAAAGAGTAGAAATTAAATAAAATGGAACTAAAAATTTCCATACTATAGTTGGTCAAGCAAATCTTGTCAGTAGAGAAAGGCGGCAAATTTAAAAAATGTAGGGGCGAAGGGATATCGTCCCATAGAAAATTTGACTTTTGCGCCTTTTTCTACTGACAAGATTTGCTTGACCAACTATAAATTGTTGCCATGTTTAAGCATTATACGCTTTGAGTATAAAGATTATACGTCAAAATTGTGACAGTTACGTAGGAAGTGGCGCCCTCAATAATTTTCTACAATTTCTTGTCGGACTATCAACTATTTGTTTTCAAGCGCCCTCCACACTCGTGCGCGAATCGCGGCGTGAAGCCGCGAACGCGAGCGCTATTAAGATTTTTCTTGGGCTTGGCAAGGAATTATACAGTTTATTTATTTGTTTCCAACAGGCCATAAATGTAAAAAAAAAAAAAAAAAAATTTGTTTCCAAATCCTATGTTCCTCATACTAAAAGGCGGTTAGCCTATAAATATTTTTATTTGGGATAAAATTCGTAGATTTGCGTGGATGCCTTGATAGCTCATTAGGAGGGTGTCAAAGAAGGATTCCCCGAGGATTTAGGTTGAAAATCCGCTGATTACTGTTGGAGACAAATATGTTCTTCTGTTCTCTTCAACTTTTAAACTCTTATCCTCGGGGGATGTGGAAAAAAAGACGTTATTACAAAACATGTTTTTATTGTAAACCTTACATAAAGACTAGCTTAAACCTAATTTGTAACTTATTACGAACAAATACTTTATCGTAGGTACAAAAACATAAATAAGATTTAACCCTAGCAGTATCAATATCAACTGACAATTTCGCTGTACAAATTAATGGATACCTAATAGGAGATAGAAAAGTATTTATTTATGATATGGATAAGGCGATACTTAGTCTAAATACACATTGCGAACACAAAATAGTCCCATCTCATTGGGTGAAATCCAGTCTTAACCAATGAAATCAGGTTATAATAGTTTTTACAACCTCCATGAGAGCACATAACGTAACCTTCCAACGCTTTTTTTCTATGGAGTTCGCGAGTGTTATACTACTACTGTAAAATACCCTTTATTGCTGACGCAAAACGTTATCTTTCAAGTAAGAGTGAGACGGAAGAATGCTTGATCAGCGATAAAAGGTACTTAGTCTGACCAACGAAACTATAAAGTAGCTGAGGACATTTAATAGCTTTTTATAACACGGAAACCAAAAGCTACGATTTATGTTAAGCATGCACGTGCATCTTTGGGAGCTGTGGAAACTCTACTCCCCACGAACACAACACTACCTACCTACGTAAGTACCTGTAGTAGTATGGGCGTAACACACCATCGCACCGCACCAAGGTCATTGTGCGGCGCAACCATAAAAGCGAGAAAGAGTTATCGCTTTCTCACTCTTACTTATGGGTGCGTCGCACAATGACCTTGGTGCGGTGCGATGGTGTATTACGACCTTTTCTGTTCTTGTGGTCTTCTGTAAGGTACTATCATCTGTAAGAGCGGCGCAGTCAAGTAACAACAGGCCTTTGGCATCATTACAATGATGGTCTTGTCATGAACTTTGAGGCGATGGTCTACTCGTATTTGCTATTTGGCTTGATAAATTCGTAGCTCTGAATTTATCAGAGTCAATAGATATGCATTTAAAAAGGATAAATGTAATAATCCCTTATATCCAGGGGCGTCGCTAGAGGATATGGCGCCCGGGGCAGTCACCAAATTTGCGCCCCCTGACGACTGACAAAAGTTTCCCTGCTGCTGCCTGCCCATTTTGCCCCCGTGGATGGCGCCCGGGGCACTTGCCCCCTCTGCCCCCCCTCCCCTAGTTACGCCACTGCTCATATCGTTAGCTACTTTTACAGCTAAGTTCTGCCAGCAGGCGGTTTAGAAGTCAAAGTCGTAGGGGCGCTGTGGGCGCCTCTGGACTAGAGGGATGTTGACCTCCTCAGCGGACCGGAACACTTGGGGTTGCTGCGGCCGCTGTGCTGGGTGCTCTTGCAGCTGCTGCAGCTGTTGTGGGGCGTGGCGACGGGGTGCTTCCTCCTGAAACAACGGTAAACTTATTAAAGGCTGAATAGACTTAAGTCTGATGCCATTGCAACTTGACGATTGTCATTTGTAGCCCTCTATTTCTGAGCGTTTTCACAGTTCCTGAAGTGGTTAAGGTATTTTCGAGCCGCCGTTTCCTCAAAATTCAAGCATCATCATCAGTCATCATAGATTGGGTATTAAGTACCCACCAATTAACTGACAGGGATTGTGGTTAAGAAAAAAAAATATTAAGGAAGACATTGATATTTTTTTGTCGTTCTTCTTAAGCCCCCTCCGTATTCGTGCGCGAATCGCGGCGCGAAGCCGCGAACGCGAGTGTGGACTGTGGAGTCGATTTCGCAGATCTGCGACGCCAGCTTCACGCTCGCGTTCCCTGCTTCGCGCCACGATTCGCGCACGAGTGTGGAGCGCGCTTTATATTCATTTGCTTTGAGCCGCAAGCACAGGGTCTGAGGGACAACCGTGAGAATCTACAAATCGAAATTTCGTTATGTACCTCTCTATTTCTTGCATATTCTAACGATAGAGAGGCAGATAACAAAATTTCGATTTCCGATTATCGCGTCCTCTGAATCCATTTAGAACCATTTACCCTCCAACCCTGATAGCCCTCATAATAAAAATCAAAATGTTACCTCTTCCTCCTCTTCGCCGTCATACCGGTCGTCCCTGTACACTTCAGCGGGGTAATACCGGTCGGAGTACCTAAGCGACACGTTGGGCTTGCGCTGCACCTCCTCCTCGTTGATGGGCTTGTATAGGTACTCGTTCACGAAGTGGTACTTGGATGACTTCTGGCAGATGTTGTCGTGAGTTGGCGGCATGCAGATTAGGTGGACCTGGAAAAACGGTGAGTTAGAGGTTTTGGGTGTAGGTAAGAATAAGATGAAAGTATCCATGCCAAGTGCTACTTCAAGTACTCAAGTATGGCGGTCCTATGGGATATGTATGCATTGTACACTAACTGCCAAATTGTTGCAAACTTAGCGTGCTCGAAGTATTATCGTTTATCGTCGAATTTTTGGACGATTTAGATGTTTTGAGCACAGAACTAGGATAACATAAGCATAAATTTTAGGTTTGTGGTTTTGAGCGTCAGAAATTATTGTATGACAAATAATGTACCATCGTCCATAGATGTTAGTCGACAATTCGAAAACCTAATTGCAAAAACATAAAGTCCAACGTTGGCCAGTGGCCAGTTAGAAGTGCTCCTCTTAGTTACCTAAATGAGAACCTTGAAAAACAGATCCAGGAATGTTTGATAAAGTCCTTGGTTCACTCTTGTCTCGTTTTCTTGAGTTCTTGCAGCGGTTGGAGTTTCAGTTCCTGGTTCTGCATCTGGGAGTACATTAGTATATATCTTACTTGATGGAAGGTGAATCCCGCAGGGCAGATCCAGGAGTGCTTGACGGCGTTCTGGCAGAAGTGGAACACCTCGCAGTTGAGCTCCTCATCAGCGTAGTACCCGGACTGCTTGTTGCCGCATTCGAACTTGGACTGCTGCAGCAGGCCTTGGAGACGGTCAGGCTCTTCCTTCTCTTCTTCGAGCTCCTCTTCTGCTTCTTGCTGCTGCTGGAGCTTTTGGCGCTGGTCTTGTTGCGGGTGCTAGCGAAAAATAGTTATTTTTAGTGTTAGGACGATAAGTATGAAAAAGTTCGTACATAGACCCGCCATTTCCTAACTCTATCGTACGCGTGTATTTATATTGCTATCTCGCCCATGATGGCGGCAGTCAATACCACTGCCTTATGGCATTAAATCCACCTTTTTACTGTAAGGTTTTCTTTTGTGCAATATAGCTTAAATTAATAAATGTTAGAAAGTCCACAACTTAGGTAAATAAAGAATGATATACGAGTATGTCTCTACTGCTTGTGTCCAGCTATCTTAGATAGTGAAGGAGAAGAAGTCTGGCGTGGGTCAAGGCTTCCGATAGTAGATCAATACTGACGTGGAAAACCTCTAACCTAACCGACTTACCATGCACTGAGGCGCGTGCCTTTGCTGTCTTTACTCCTGCTGAAGAATATACGCCTTCTGCTCTTGAGCCTACTGTCTGATGGTATCCAGCCAGCTCAGTTAAAGACAGCGTTGGCCAACCTCTCCAAAACTTCTATTAACCCAGCAGCAAAGACTTGGAAAACCACTACTTAAATTACCTTCCGCTGAGGCGCTGGTCTCTGCTGCCTCTCTTCTTGATACTGCTGTTGCCGCTGCACGATGTACGCCTCCTGCTCTTGAGGCTGCGGTTGAGGCTGCTGTCTCTGCTGGTATCCAGCCAGTTCAGCTAAAGACGGCGTGGGTCTAAAGCCGGTAGGAACAGTGTTTGAGAAGGCGCCGGGCGAGTAGGCGCGTGGCCGGAGATTCCGTGTTTCCTGGAAACGAAAGGTGTTGGTGAATAGAAATGTTATTTTAGGTTTTATCCTTAGGTTAAAGCTCGGCGTATGGTGTATAGTATGGATATTATTCCTTAAATTGTGTCTTGGAATTGTGTTTTATTTGCATGCGTCCTTGCATAATATGTAGGTATCTCCTAACCTAATTCATAAAACTCAGAAAGCTTGTATTAAATTTTGTCTTTTATTAACAAAACAAAATGACAGACCGATATATAAATGACAGAATGGGTCAAATGATTATTAACGGCTCGTGAAATTTGGCCCATGTTTTTGAATCACTCCGATCGATGCAACAGCTACCAAGTACCAGCTACCAAGTAATTGTAGTATTTTAAAAAACCGGACAAGTGTGAGTCGGACTCGCCCACCGAGGGTTCCGTACTTGTTAGTGTTTGTTGTTATAGCGGCAACAGAAATACATCATCTGTGAAAATATCAACTGTCTAGCTATCACGGTTCATGAGATACAGCCTGGTGACAGACAGACAGACAGACGGACAGAGGAGTCTTAGTAATATTAAACAATAAAATATAGAACTTATTGTAAAAAGAGATTGATACTTGACTCCACAGTCAAACTAATTACAGTTTTGTGGAGCTTTGTTAAATTGTATTTTTTAACATTTGATTGTAATAAATAAAATAAATAAATAGGGTCCCGTTTTTACCCTTTGGGTACGGAACCCTAAAGACGACCTGCAATTCTTTGGTTTTAGGTATTTCGAGCAGTAGGTGTACTTATAACTTTAGGTAAATCGACCATAGGTAGGTACGTAGGTAATATATTAGGTTCTGAGCTTAGGTAAAACGTACATTAGGTAATTCGTTTATTAGTATTTAAAAAAAAAGTGAAACGAGCATAGGTGATTCAAGATTAGGTAAATCGATTTTCGGTATGTTTCTGACTTTACATTGCAACGTTATTTCGTGTCTCTTTAAAAGCTCTAAAAACATTTAATTGTGATTACAAATGCCAAGCATGATACTTATGTAGGTATAATGCGTTAATAAAATTAATCAACACCAATTGCAATTCCTTTCGAAACGTTTAAAAGGCATTTTTAAAGGTAATTTTAAATTCTTGTAATCGTGTGAGCCAATGGCTAATATATTTCCTGCTGTTGCACAAAGCCGGGCGACTACCTAAATACGAGGAATTTTTAACTTTCATTTGCGATTGTTATCATAGAATTATTAGGTAACAAAATACGTTATTTTTGTACCATACTCGTATCTTATATTGTAATTATATAAGTAAAAAAACTTAAGAAGTGCCTTTTTTGCCTTTACCTGCGGTACCTACCTATCAAATTAGTGCGTACCTAATTGTTCTCTGAAGTCAGAAAGCAAAAAAATACTCTTAAATCGAATTTACGTCCTGGTCAGGACAGAAGGGTCTAAGTTAGTCTAAATGAAAAAACACAATGTAAAATTGCTTTTATGAATAAATGATATGATATGATAAAATTTGCAACCTATTTAGCAAAATTTGAATCCCATAAAAGTTGGTACAGTTCCTCAACTGCACTTAGAAACCTACCTACTACATCTGCCGTTTTCTCCTTTTAACTCTTTCTATATGCAACTTGATCGTGAAATATTAAAATGTATGACACCGCATACAAAGCCAACTTTCAATCAAAAGTTCCTTAATACCTCTGCAACACTCGTATTATATAATTCCTATAATAATTACCGTCAATGAGTAACACGTCCGACAATGTTACATTACAAGCTGATGCATAATACGTACGCGGTCGTGCGAGACGACGTAATTATATCACAAGTTTGTCGTTTGTAACGCGATATGTCGTCCGGCACGTGTTTCCCTCTTCCTATCCAAGGCATCAATTATTTTCGTGTCTTCCAACGCATACGCTAAATGTGGTAATGTAAGGATCGGCAAACTTTTCAGGGGGTCTAGTCAAGTAATAATGTAAATAACACAACTATAACTCTATGTATGATCAATACAAATAAAGAATATGAATATTAATATAATCGTTGATAGAAAACGTCAAATGAAACTTATTAAGCAATGTATGGAAATAGTCACGTGACTTTTCGTAGCATCTGTTATCGCGATAAATTTTCTTTTCGTTTGGCGTTTGTCGATTTGCGATTGTCATCTTAGCGGCGGTATCATGGTCGCAATTTTATCACTTGTCATGTCATGCGTCATTGTCGCACTTACATTACTTGTTAGAACGTGACAGGCATGATGACAGTTGATAAGAAACCGACCATCTTAGCCCTAGAGAAAAGCAGAAAAGTCTTCGCCGTGCTCTACCTCTACCTCCTGGGGACTCGTGTTTTGTGTGCGATCGATGTGGCAAGAAATGCCGCGCTGCTATAGGACTTTATAGGCGATAACGGCGATACGGGTTTATGGGGTCATAAACCCATAAGCGTTGCAACAAACATCTTGAACAGATGATGTGGTCAATTATGATAGAATAGAGTCAGACATGCTGATTTCTTCGCTCCGAAATAGAAGTAAAACTACCACAATTGTACACTGTGGTTAGCAAATCCTTTGGTATAAGATAGTTTATTTGCTAAACGGATTAAATTTCATCATACGCGATAAATATAAAAAAAATCCCCGAAAGTTACGACCTTTAGACTGAATCTAATACATTTATTAATGGTTCGATTGTTTGACTTAACTTATACGAGCAAGTTTGGCTCCTTAAACCCTCCGCTCCAGGATAAAGTATCTAACAGAAGGTATTTAATAAACCCGTAGGTTGTACCTATAAAGAATTTGATATATTACATTATTTTATTAACTCATAACAACATTAACAGGTTTATATAACGTATTCGTGCCCCAAATAATTTTTATAAACGTATCGGTTCACATTATTTAATACTTAATTATTTGCTTTCAATGTATATATCTTTTTACAATCTATACTCGGTACAGTAATAAGTGTTGATTAAGCATAACAATATAATCAATTCCGTTATGTAACTGTTCCATTAAGGTCAAATTTATCGATATAGTAGATACCAACTACCAGTTTTTTATTAGCACCTTTTTTACGATGCTCTGCTCTCGCTCTCGTTTCTCACTTCTAATACGATTATGAAAAGAAAATACGTATATAATATAATATCCATAAATGGAGGAAGGGAGTAGCTTTTTCGAATCTTTCTCCAGAGTACACTCCTTCATGTGTGATCATGATCATCCAGCATTTTTAGGGTTCCGTAGTTCTGGATTCTAAGACTTCTGACTTACCTACTTCCATTGAAGATCATTTATGCGAAATTATTAAACTTATCATTCTCCTTGACATGTAGGCGTATATTATGGATGACTTTATCGACGTGATAAAATAACCGTCACATTTTAACACTGCGGGATTGATAGTGACGGACAGAATTTTATCACGATTTCACGTAGACAAGAACGACCATAATATCCGTACTGTTTAGTCCACCACTGGTTGGAGATTGCAAGGTTTTGTTTATGATTATTCTCGAATAGGTTAGGTTATTCAATAGTTTGCAGACGATTGCAATAAGTGAAGAGAGCTCATAAACATCCCATAAAAATTGCAATAAACAGTTTCATCAAATAAAGCAAAATGTCATTACTAAAACAATTAGTTAACTTTTGCTACGGGGCCGGGCCGGAGCTTCTGGTGCTTTGTTTTCTATGGCACGTGATCATCAATCAGCTGTCATAGAAAATTACATGTCGGACGCCCCGGCCCGGGGCCGGCCCGGTCTAGCGTGAGTCATCCTTAAATAACAACGGGTATATTACGGAACGCAGCGGCGCGTCGCTTTTCTCACGCGTTTGCGCAAACTTATGTAAGAATTGGATCATACGCCGGCGTAAATATTTTATTAACTTGCCCCACGCCGTATCCTGTTTTAAGGTATGATACTATTAAATTGCTATTAAAATCGCCGCCGAGTTATAGCTTGGTGGTACCCTTCCTATTTCAGTGAGATATCAAAAATAGCAACAGAGTGTGAATGCGACACCAAAAACGTGATTTTTAAAAAGAAAATATAGTGGCACCACCATACTTTACGTTTGCCAAGTCGTTGCCACTCGGTGCAAAGTTAGCTTAGTTAGACTACCACGGACTTTATTTATTGGTCTCTTTTTGAGAGAGCCGTTTCTTAATTTATAAGCCACGATAATGACTTAATTTATATAAAAACCCTCAAACTTAAAACATTGTGGTCACTATGGTCAATTTTGCTTACCGACCCATAAACACTACGCTCTAGCACGCACAATATCCGCTTTCCCGCCAAAAATTGTCAACATGGCGTCACTTTCACGTTCAGAAATCGATTGAAAAACGATGATTAAAAAATAATGAGTTGCTCTCGACTTTCACTGGTGGCAGGCCGTTGCACCGAAAGAAAATAAAATGCACCGGTGTTTTTGGTCACGATCTAGGTTATTTGCCGGGAAAACGGATAATTTGTTTAATGCTTGTATTAAACATTGAACACGTCCATGTAAATTGTAAACGGATATCGCACGGCACGAGTTTCTTGAACTTGTCTGGCTGGAGATTGCAAATAACTGGATGTTAGTATTGGTACATAATCTTGGTATTGGTACCTCTGCACAGAAGTATTCTTTCATACTAAATCAATCAATCAAGCTACTTTGCTCACAGTAAAGTCAAGGAGTTTGATTTGTATTTTGTATACCACCTTGTCACAGGGACAATAAATACAAGTATGAAAGCCGCTAGGGATCTCGTATTATTGTCACTGCGACAAGGTACGAAATAGGACACAAATCAATTCTTTAAGCACACTAACTGTAAAGATCAAATCAGATGCATGTGATATAGTTTGGCAATTTTGGCATGCCATTTCCGTCAGTAGTCAACGGGTGGTCCTCTATAGAAAATTTCGTTTCGTGCCTTTTTCTACTGACAAAGTGTGTGTGCCAGAGTATAGTTTGTATGATTAGAACCTACCACCACTAAGCTGTTGCTCTATCATCCTGACATCTTACAACCATATACACCCGTCATGTTTTTTTTATGGTTCCGTACCCAAAGGGTAAAAACGGGACCCTATTACCTTAGACTCCTCTGTCCATCTGTCCGTCTGTCTGTCACCAGGCTGTATCTTATCAACCGTGATAGCTAGACAGTTGAAATTCTCACAGATGATGTATTTCTGTTGCCGCTATAACAATAAATACTAAAAAGCGGAACCCTCGGTGGGCGAGTCCGACTCGCACTTGTCCGGTTTTTTTAGAATTTAATGAGTATTCTTATTCTCACGTCTTCTTTGCAACTGGGGCCCAATTCGACAATCGAAAACTAACGTTTTCTTGTGCATTAGGTTCTGTCATCTTGTGGACTACACTGGAAGCTTTAACTATATCGCAAACATTAGCATATCTTCCAATTAATACGTAACAAACCTATTAGCGTTTAATTGGTTTAGAATAACTTCCTTTTATCCGATAGAACAGCATCGAAAGCGACCGCCAGTGTCTTTGTCACATATCAAGCAAAATTAATCGTTTTATCGGTAACACAAGGACTATTATCGCGAAATTGTATCGATATCGCTCTAAATCTGAAAGCTTGAACATGGCTTGAAGACACCTGTCTTCGCCATGGCGCAATATATTTATTTTTAAAAACAATAGAGCAGACCATCGGGATAGTTCCAGCCATTCTGGACATAAATTTAATCGTGTTAGAGTTTAAAACTGAATCAAACGTTTAAAACTGAATCAAACGAATGTATACGTTTAAGATCTAAGATGTGTAGCAATGGATACAGTGGCAGATCCTATCTGTGGAGTTATATGTAACGCTGCTGGAGACGGAGACGGGATTTCCGGTTGGGGATGTGTTTAACATGTTCGTTGGACTTAATTGAGTATATTAGTTGCATTGAAGAGATAATAAGCTAAATGAGCTTAATGATATGGTGATTTACAGAATGCTATTGCTTTGTAGGTACAGTTACTTAACGGGCCCACTGACTATCAGTTCGCCGGACGATATCGGCCTGTCAGTTGTTCGGAACTGTCAAAACTGACAGGCCGATATCGTCCGGCGGACTGATAGTTAGTGGGCCCCTTTAGGGTGGAATTGCACCTATCCAATTTCTTTTTCCAATGTGTATTGCGTCTCACGTTTTGCTTAATGAGAGAGTGAGGCGCAATGACATTAGGTCCATCAGTGTCCAGTGTCCAGTAAGAATAAATCCATGCACGAGATTTTTGACGGCTGGACCGATTTTTTTTATGATATAGGAGGCAAACGAGCAGACAATTCGTCTGATGGTAAGCGATTACCGTCACCTATGGACACCCGCTACATCAGAGGGCTTGTAAGTGCGTTGTGGGATTTTAAGTAGGCTCTTTCTTACGCTCTTGGAGTCGTAGTTATGGTTTAGAAAAATCTTCTTTATTTTAAAGTGTCTTAACAGTTCTTAAGTCCCATTGTAATCGTCATGATCTGATAATGGTATCTGCATCTTAGAGAAATAGATGGAACACTTTACAGCGAGATGCACTGTCAGGGTTGTATCATAATAGGTATCAAAACTTTAAAAAATTGTGCAATAGTAAGTCAACGGAATTTATATATGAAGATTCGACTATTACGCTTCAGAGCGACCTCATCTTCTTCCTCCTCAATGCCTATGTTGGGCACGCGATCCTCCTCCTCGACAGCGTGCGCGCGCGCCGCCAGCGCTACTAACGCCAGGAATAAACACCTGCAGCCAAGGACTGACATACCTCCTGGTCCAAGGCCACCTCATCTTCTTCTTCGTCCTCAATGCCCATGTCGGGCACGCGATCCTCCTCCTCGGCGGCGTGCGCGTGCGCTGCCAGCGCTACCAGCGCCAGGAATAAACACCACCTGCAACCAAGAAAATTATGTTTTAAGCATGGTTACATACAAGGCCAGATTTTATGGTTAAGCAAACTTGCTAGAAATCTTACAGGTTCTTTTGACCATCTGTCTTATGACTTATGACTTTGTTCTGAAAACATAGCTCTATCTACTACACGTCTTGAAGAAAAAAGCTGAATAGGTTTCGGTTTGCCTAGCTAATACAATCTAATAGATCTAATAGAAACTCTACACGCTGACTTTGTCTGTTGGTCCATCCACCCTATCCATTCCAGATATGGATAATGTACGTATGTTATTCAACCTTTAAAAGCAATTTAAAACTTGCTTTTGAAGGTTAACTTTGGATGCAATCAATAGGCATCACCATTAAAATTTAAATCATTAAGTAGTGCCAACAAAGGTAAATTATCTCAGAAGCGATTATTTGTATTATCTGTTGTTTTTAATGATGTCGGACTTAAATCCTTGCACCATACACGCACCCTACACGTATGATGTCATCTACCCTGCCTTTTTGCAGTTCAGGTCCGGTATATTCAGGTATATTATTCAACCATACCCAAATACAACCACAACCATTCATTACGATCTCATAAAAAGCGGTTACTTAACAACAAAATAATCAACTGAAATGAAATGTCAACGGGTAGGGAATTACGCACTCGGCGTCCATACATGAAGAAACGAATTTGTAGGCCAGCAGGTGACAGCTGCCAAATTACCATTGCCGTTGGGAAATTCAGGGGACAACTTTATCTGTATCTTATTAAAGGCGAAAATCCTGTTTTTATTAATTACCCAAGAGCCAGTGCCTCTGGCAAGATTCATGTGTGTCAAGAAGGTATTTTGCTTATTTGGCGTTCGAAGGGACATATGCTGTTTTGGAACAGTGGAAGCAATGTGAGGTGTTACTTCGTTGCGCCAATGCTCCAGGGCGCGGCATTCAAGTATTTATGGAGTCATAATTACGTCGAAGAAAGCTGCAAATTGGTTTAGTTATTGATAACAATTTCTTATATAATCTGTCTTTTTTTGCTAGCACTCAATAGGTGTTCTAGTAGAAATAATTTCTAAACTGAACATTCTAGTGCTTTCTCCGTCAAAAGCATTGACTCGTGAAATAGAAACTTGCGTATTGGCTGTTCATTGCGCAGGTCTTTAACAGTAATATCGTCTGGTATCTGGCCCGTGACCAAAGATTGAAATAATCTGGTTGGCACATACTTCGGTATTATATAGTTTATTTTTAGTCGATGAATGGAGTAGAGTTTGATAATCAACCTGCGAAATTATTCAGGAATAAAGACACGGTTCAGCGAACAATAATTCTTTTGTTATGATTATGAACTGTTGTAAAGTCTAAGCATAACCTAACTACCCGGGTCAAAAACGTTCGCGAAAATGGCGTCTTTCCCGTGAACATTAAGAAAGTTAACGATTTCAGTACATTTTACTTAAGCTTTCATTTAAAAAAAGAGAAGGCTTTATAGTGCGTTTATTTTACGATGTCCACAGGAAAGACGCATAACCTTAACTTTAACCATAATATTTACCTAAATGATGCAAAGTAAGATTTTGTGTTCTTTCAGGAAGATGAAAGGGTCGTCTTGACCGATTGTAATGGAGGATTGTAACAATACATTATGATAGAAATGAAATATTGACTATACCTAATTACTTAGTTGTAATTGCTTGAAAATCTCGCTAAATTTAACCAATGGTAAATTCCACAATAATACTAACTAGTAACCAGTGTGGTGTTAAATTGTAGTGTAAGAAAATATAGTTGGTCAAACCAATTTGTCAGTAAATAGGAACAAACAAAACTATACTCATCCTTTTCTTTTGGGTGCTAGTACTAGTAGACAAAGATAGTATGATTCTCTGTGACTATGTTTGAAATGAGACAGTCCTTTGACAAGACCATAGACATAGTATAGTAGTTATAGACATGAAACCGAGCGACCTGGAGTAAGAGAAAGACATATTGAAATGAAATGAAATGAAAAAAAAACCCGGTCGGTGATAAGGACAAAGCATTGCACTATTTTCTCTTTCCTCTTATAGGAATCGCAATAAGACTATCTTTCTCTACCAAAGAGTGTCAGGCCCTTGGTTAAGACAGATTATTTTCCTCAATAAAGAGATCTATTTGATGACAACAGCTAAAAATCTGACAGCTACCGGTAAAAATAGAAAACCAAGTAAAGGTTAACTTCACAAAAGACAAAAACATTGCGAGACGGTGTGTCACAAATGTCACAACAATTTTCGCGGCAGACACGATGTTTTTTACGCAGTTTCGTCGAAGCAAATTATAAGTAAATGTCAAGTGTTTTAAGAAAACATGTAATTGTAGATAGTCCAGATTAGGTACTTGATTTATCTTATAGTTGTCGCACTTGTTTTAACACACTTTGTTTTGATACGAACAGGTTTGCTTGACATTTATGAACTAAACCGGGTGGATGTGTGCAATCGAGCAATACATTATATCTAACACTTAGCGTTTTGTACACATAATTACATAATGTAATTGTTTTGTGGTCTTCCGTGTTCACAGATAGTGCAACCTAGTTGAAACGTCGGAAAAAGGTAAAATATAGTAGATTGTGTTACAAGCAAAATGACATATTATTGGCGAGGACGTACATTGAATCCTAAACGAAGCGAAGGATTCTATAATAGAATCCTGAGAGTAACGAGGGATTCTAAAGTAGAATCCTGAGCGTAGTGAGGGATTCAAGTGTGTTACGTCCAAGATGGAAATAATTTTGCTACCATGTGACACATACTGCTTTTCACATCACCTATGAGGTAATTATGAGGTATAAAAATATTATTTAAGCTAAAAAAATAATGTGCAAAAAAATGTAAAAATAGTCTCCTAGAACAGAAAAGTGTTATTTTGATCCCTCCTAGCAGGGAAGAAAAGTGCCACTTTGATCCCTCCTAGTAGGAAAGGAAAACCCATTTTTCGAATTGGTGATGTGAAAATGAAATTTAATCGCGTTAGACCCGGTAATGACATTAACTGATATCTATAGATGGATTTATCACTAAAGAGCGCTCTCTTCCAGACAATCATTAGGGAGTTGCCGAACTTAGTTTTAATTTTTTTCTTTTGACAACTGCTATCTTCCGATATTATTTAATTTTTTTTAGCTTCCTGCCTACTCTTTGCATCTCTAGGTTTTCCCCATGAATCCCATGATACCCTTATTTCTCTTATCTAACTTATCTGCCTACTCCTAACGTTGACGCATTGGTCCTAATAGTCTAATGAGGCAATGACACAAAAACTGTTCACAGCTACGCTAACATGATTTAAAATGTAATTAGCAAACAATCGGTTCTGATAGTTTCTTAATCCTTCAGCGAGCCAAGGCTTCACAATACCCACGGACCTGCCTACGATCTTTTGTTCAATATAAAAGCAAGTTATCAAAGCGTATTGGTCGTACTTAGTAAAATTACATCGAGTTAGGTTAGATAAGGTAGCCATTAGCCATGTATATACTATGTATAAATTGCTCAACAAGTCATATCGCTTTGTGAGCAATTATGGACTCATAGAAAAAACCATTTGACAGACGACCACTATATCTGCTTAAAGGATGACTCACGTTAGACCGGGCCGTGTCCGGGCCGGAGCTTCCGGCGCTTACTTTTCTATGACATGACAGGTGATCACGTGAAGCTTTCCATAGAAAACGAAGCGCCGGAAGCTCCGGCCCGGACACGGCCCGGTCCCACGTGAGTCATCCTTAAAGGGTCTACTCGGCCCACGGGCTCAAAAGGGGTCCTATCGAAACTTAGCACTGAACGTATACTCAGATTTTAAGACTTTTAGAACAAACATGTAGGTCCGTACTTTAAACAACCGTTTAATATAAAGTACGTAGGTACCTTGTACACAATCTTATTTGCAGAGCCATTATGCGTCCATGGTGGAGTGTACTCGATCTCATGGCGCCCTCGTGGCAAAGAGGATGAAACGCCGGAGTGGGTTTAGTGGGTATTAGGGTTCTCCCTCCCCTCTCGCCTGTTGAGAGAGGACAGGAGCGGCGAGTCCCACACACCCCCCATCAATGGCCTTCCCGCGGCCGGGGGGACGGTGCGTAAATGCATTCGCCCACTCCGTGAACAAAAAAAACCGCCCAAGTGCGAGTCGGACTCGCGCACGAAGGGTTCCGTACCATTACGGAAAAAAACAGCAAAAAAATCACGTTTGTTGTATGGGAGCCCTTTTTAAATATTTATATTATTCTGTTTTTAGTATTTGTTGTTATAACGGCAACAGAAATACATCATCTGTGAAAATTTCAACTGTCTAGCTATCACGGTTCATGAGATACAGCCGGGTTACAGACAGACAGACGGACGGACAGACGGACAGCGGAGTCTTAGTAATAGGGTCCCGTTTTTACCCTTTGGTTGGTTTTTACGGAACCCTAAAAAGAGCCATTATGCGCGCTTTGTTGTGCAAAATTGTACTCCCACCCGCAAAGTAAATTCATTCAATTGCAGCTACACATCACAAAAAAATATCAACAATGTATTGCACTTATTTTCTTGGCACAGCGGGCCACCTCGGTTGCGACCCGAAAAAATGTATCCGCTAGGTTACAAATCGTAAAGTGCGTATTAGCCAAAAGCTAAAAAGACGAACGTTTCATCAGCCAGTCTGGCGCAAAGTTTCGCAACGATTAATTACTGGCTGACATTGCCCGGGCTCTTGACAATGAAATGGTCGGCGTGAGGCGCCGGCGCAGCTTGTCACGCCGGGTGGGTCGGCCTAGACAAGTGACAATCGTTTGTAGAAAACGCTTAAGGCGGTTCCCTGAGCCAGAAGGCGAAAAATCTCCTTATATGATCATATTTTTCTAAGAGACGTTGATATTAGACGTGGAAAAAATATATGTAGTTCTTGATTATATTAGCTTTAATTTATAAGCTTCCGATACACGAATTATGACACTTCGCTCGATACAATTAATACCCAAAGTAACCTCTAACTAGAACTTTTAATTCAACTTTACTCGGTTATTTATTATATGATACTATAAACAAAAAAAAAAGGAAAAAACAATCTTAAATAGTAATTATTTTGGCTATACGAAGGCCCCGAAAGATACGTTTTTTACATAATGCAAATTGGGAGCTATCTTTGAACTTTAACTCAAACATGACAAGATGTATTCCCAGTTGTCCCCGCTGAGCACAGAGGAGGATATTCATAAATCATTTCCATTCTGACCTCATGTACCTATGGCGGCGTTCACGTGGGGCGGGGACAAATAGGAATACACCCATGACAAATGATAATTATTGATATGATATTACCCGCAGTCCATCTCGCGTTCAACTAAAGGGGCCAGCTGATTACTAGGCCGCCGGACGATATCGGCCTGTCAGTTGTTCAGAACTGTCAAATTTTTGTTCTAACTGACAGGCTGACATCGTCCGGCGGACTGATTTTAATCAGTGGGCCCCTTAAACAGGCAACATATTAGCCTATTAGCCTCGAGATAAGCCATAATTATAAATGTAGATTAGGGAAATTCTGAATAATGCACAAATATGATACTTAATATTATAATAACTAAATATCCAATAGACACAAATGTGATATTTATATAGGTTTGTTCATCGCGGCGTTGCGAGAAAATTTCTACCACAACAATGAATGTTGCAACTTGCAACTAGGTTTACAACTTTACACCTGTAAACATTGCTAATGCTAAGTTAGCTATACAATGGCTCAAGACTCTCAAGAGCACATCGTTTTGAACAGATAGGCAATAATTGTAGAACTAACTAGAGTCGCCTTGATGAAGTGTCCTTGAAACAAGAAAAAATTGAAGTTTTAAATGATTCACGGTTAGTTTCAATAGACTTATATTGACTGGAATATACACTAAACTTATACTGGGGACTTAATTATATTGGGTTGTGAATGCGACCGATGGTAAAGTTGAAAGCGAACGCAGCCGACGCGCAAGAATGAGGGTAGAACAAGCGCGGTCTACACAACTTTGACACCCACCCGCTATCTTCAGTCACCCGTGAACAAGATGCATGTAACTGCGTCGACATATCGGGAGCTCATAAAAAATATACAAGTTAATCACGGTCTATATCCCGGTCAATATAAGTCTAAGAAAAAAATTATGTAAAGGTGTTTCTTCAATCTTTAATAAAGTTAGTTATAGTCATACCACAGTATAATAAAGAGTACTACCCTAGTCATACTAACACTAGAAGATTTTTACTATGTAATCACACCCGAAATCGGACAAAAATCCAAAGATAACCTAGCTAGAGTACCTATATATATAGCTAGTGATCTCACGTAATTTCTTTGGGTTGTTTCTGTAATTAAAGTTGTTCACTTGTTCATGTGATCTATGTTTTTACCTCGCGGAGCAAAGACAAGGGTTGAAAGTCACCGAGTAAATAGGTATCTATTATGAGTTTTCAACAACAATACCTACTTAATTCACAGAGCCATCGTATGTTAATAAGAGCATTCGCACGGTGCACGTGCAAACAGAAGCTCGCGTGTGGATGCGACATTACCTCAGATTTCACTTTCGACGGTTGTGTAACCGCAGCTTATGGGGACAGGTTTTGCCGCAGACCCGCAGTACTACGGTACGAACAGTAGGTTTAAGTAATTGTTGTAGAATATGAGGCTACTGTAATTGGGAGGTATCACCTTTCATAATATACTGCTGCACGTTTGTAGCCTAAAAGTAAAGCGTGAAACTTTCAAACCGAATGTTGTGCGTTGTGCGTTGTGCGCCTGGGGGCCAATGACAATCGCTTGCAGAAAACAAAACGATATTGACTCTATCATTCTTCCACATTAGTGCGATAGAGACAAACAGCGTTTCGTTTATCCACGAAAGATTATCCCTAACCTAGATCGAAGTTAGAGTCCTTCTAAGCTAATTCCACACCGAATTTGATGTGAAAAAGTGGCAAAGTTTTAAGCAATTTTTTTTATAAAGCAAAATAGTCTGCAAATAAATACATACAATAAATGCGTATAAATGGAAAAATTCACTGCTTTATCGTATCATTATCATCGGCAGGAAATGTTTACTACTTCCTCGATATAAAAATCATAAAACATAATACATCTCAAAAATAGAAGTTCGGATAAAATAATAATTTTTCGAGCGGACGGACGTTCTGGCTGTGGAATGAGCTGCCCAGCGGCAGCAGCATGGTTGCATTTTTATCGCCTGTCACTATGCCTGTCATTTTCGCACTTACATACTTGTTAGAACGTGACAGACATGGTGACAGGCGATATAAATGCGACCGTGCTTATAGCCCGCAGGTTTTCTCGAGGGGCTCCTACAGTATAGGGTTCTTCAGAAAAGGAGTGTACATGTTTTACAAAGGGTCAAGAACGCGCATTGAACACCTCTCGAGTTGCAGGCGTCCATAGGCTACGGTAACCGCTTACCATCAGGCGACCGTATGCTTGTTTGCCACCGACGTGGTATTAAAAAATATTACGTAACTCTAGGATACTGTAAGACTGTAACACTCGCGATATTAGCGCAAATGTATATAAATTGCCATCATTGAGTGCGGTTAGTTTAGTGTTTTACGCATTCGGGCTCGAGATAGTTTAGAAAGCCGTTTTGGCACGGAATTAGCTTGCATCCACTTCTTGGTTAGTCTTGATTAATATTCATAAAGGGTATATACGTAATAACATTTAGATTGTTCTGTAATTTTGTGTATAGGGGGCCCCAAAAATTTTCTTACAATTCTTTTTCATAATTACACGCCTTTAAAAAATGTTAATTATTAAAAATTAAAGCGACTATCATTTAACCTTTCGTATGCGCATGTCAAAAAGTTGCCATTTAAACAGCAATCGTGATAACTTCATGTTAGAGTTGAATATATATGGAGCAGATCTGCTCCTAAGCATACGAAAGGTTAACTAATAAAAAGCGTATTATTTTCAAAATTTTCCCCTAAGTATAGCTTTGATGTACAAATAGCAAACATAACTTTTAAAACTTTCGCGTTTTAAACACAAATTAAATCACATAAACATGATACATCAAACATTTGTTAAGATTATCAACAATATGCAGTACCATTTTTAACTTAATTTAGGGCCACTTTGTATACCGTAATTAGTTAATTACCGTATAACCTGTATAAATAACATAAAAGCAGTCTCACACTCGAATTTAATAGTTCCGAGAGTTAGTGAGGTTCCGAGAGAGAGAGAGAGAGAGAGAGAGAGAGAGAGAGAGAGAGAGAGAGAGAGAGAGAGAGAGAGAGAGAGAGAGAGAGAGAGAGAGAGAGAGTATAGAGATAATACCTACACAATTACATAGTAATTTACAAATTTTATGCACGAGAGTTCGTACAAAACATCGACGTCAAACTGCAGGGTGTACACTACGACAAGTCAGGAGAAATCATTCCCGCACCCATAATCCCGGGCTGCGGTATGATATAGTACATTGTGCAACGTGGGGGGAAGGGAAATATTGTACGAGAGTCTAATATATTGAATTAAAGACTCAAGTAACAATATTCTTACCCCCGAAGACACACAATGTTTTTCATCACACTTGCGAAGAAAAAATTAAATTTTAAACTACTTCTTCTTCTTCTTCTTTTAAAATTATGGCTTCAGCCCAGTGGGACTATTTCGCCAGTATCAAGGTATTGAGAGGTTTACAAACGACAAAAATTGTACGGTTGTACAAGACAGTGTACGGTGATTTGTTAGCTCTTGTAAATCGATAGCTAGTCTTTACAAGAAGCACGTGGACTACCGGCCGTTGACTCCAAGATGGTGATTAAACGCGCTTCAAAATTAATTCTCCATTCACTGCACACTACCACATTAGTTTACTGTATAATAAGCTATCGATATTACACTTTAAACAATATTAATAAGCAAAAAACAAAGTAATTAATCACGATGCTAACTATCAAGATGGCGCTCGAACCGAAAGTCAAATTTTAAACTAAATCATTCTTAAATATACGGTGACATTTCAAACATTCGTCCGCCATTTTGAAATTTTTTGGCAGTTTAAGGATCGGAGGCGCAGACCCATCGGCATTCAGCCACAATTTAAAAATGTGTAAAAATATTTGAAACGGCTATTAAATTAATCAAATTAAATATTTTAAAGCATAAACAAAACAAATAATTTCTAAACGTCAGTATTTTCAAAGTAAAACTCATTTATACCTACTTGGTTGGTATGAATTAGTGACATAGTTTAAAAAAAAAGCTATAACTCACGAGTGAGTTACAGCTTTTTTTTTCAGAAACCATAACACGCGGGAACAATATAGGCCTTTGTCGTTCAGTACGCATGAAATAAGATCTTTATCGAGCAAGTGTGATGAAAAGTGATTAATCTGTGTTGATGATCTACTTAATAATTAAGCCGTTATTACATATTACATCACACCATGACAGAACATCAAGGTCACGCACTGCAGGTAATTACGCTAAATGCAGTCCGAATTGATTGCGTATCGGTATCTGGCACGCTCGGATCCGGTTGGTATCTGACCACGAAGTATGTGCCTAATGGTATTTGACATGCTCCACATGTGATAATGACTGTGGGTGTGTACCGACCAGTTGGTTAAAAAACCGGACAAGTGCGAGTCGGACTCGCGCACCGAGGGTTCCGTACTTTTTTTAGTATTTGTTGTTATAGCGACAACAGAAATATGTACATCATCTGTGAAAATTTCAACTGTCTAGCTATCACGGTTCATGAGATACAGCCTGGTGACAGACGAACAGACAGACAGCGAAGTGTTAGTAATAGGGTCCCGTTTTTACCCTTTGGGCACGGAACCCTAAAAATAAACCCCACACTCGCGTCTTTCGAGCGTCGGCTAAAAGGTTTCGCTGCGAGTTGCGCCAACGTTGCGTCGAGCTGCAGTCATAAAGTTCGACACTCGGGACTCTTGCGATGCCAAATTGTGTAACTAGTTCTCCCTCCGAAGTTGTGCGTTTCGTCGGAAATTTTTAGGGTTATTACTGACTGAAAACCACTGTTTTTCTACCAAGGTCATGTTGCAGAAACTGTGGTTGTCTGCCGTCTGGTACATGCTTAAGACTCCGCTGTCCGTCTGACCGTCTGTCCGTCTGTCTGTCTGTCCTTCTGTCCGTCTGTCCGTCTGGCCGTCTGTCTGTCTGTCACCAGGCTGTATCTCATGAACCGTGATAGACTAGACAGTTGAAATTGATGATGTATTTCTGTTGCCGCTATAATAACAAATACTAAAAAGTACGAAACCCTCGGTGAGCGAGTCCGACTCGCACTTGGCCGGTTTTTTTGTACATCTGCCAGTCTGCTCATTGCCATACAGCAAAAATTTTACAGGTTAAGTACCTTTAAAAAATTTATTTACAGTTTTATTTGTATTTTTTTTATTATCACACATTTTAGGCCCATCTGGTTGGTGTGTAACCGAAACGACACACCTATGCACGTGGTCAGTGACTGGCGACCACATATGGTTTCGATTTAGCACGGTAAGACACAATGTGTTTACGGAACATGTATCGAATCGATATTTAACATATATAATTGAATTCAATATTAAATTATGATTAACAAATTGTATCTAATGAGGTGAAAAGTAAAAACCTACATATTAGTAGTAGTAGTAGTAAACTCTTTATTGTACAAATATACATATTAAAAATTACATGGTACAAATAATAATAAGAAGGCGAACTTATCCCTTTGAGGGATCTCTTCCAGTTAACCTTTGAGTAAATGAGAGGAGAAAGTGAAAAGAGGGTGACAAATGTAGCAAAATGTACAACAAGGTACCAGAAAGACAAAGGATATAAATACATACAAAATTAATAGGATAACGTTAATTACTATTGTGAGGAACGGAACTTTCTCCCGCTCTGTGTCGCAGACTACGCCGACTGTCATTATAACCTTACTATAAAAACCATGAAAAACACATGTATTTAATAAAAGCTTATTCATTAATTTAGGCTCTTCCCTATTTACGAGTAACTAATGTTTTTTTTGGTAAATACAACATGACATTCATTTTAGTTACTTGTTTGTAACACTTATAACGATGACGCAAAACTTGTATAAATGCATATGTTACATGACGAACATGGCAGTAAACCGTGTATGGCTTTTCTCGTGTTCAATTCTGTACAAATAGTAAGAGCTGTCTACATTTTTGCACAAGTCATCAAACATTATATAATTACTCGTAATTACTATTTGCTGCGTGCTGTCGGAAGCAAAGAACGCACATTTGTTTATAATCATAGTGTTAAATAACAATGATAATTTATATAAACAATTAATAATAGAGTGGCTTTTAAACCTTACAATTTGATCACAATTTGATATCATTCTGATTTATTATTATTTGATCAGAAAATCGAATGAGAGAAACTTTGCACTGAAAGAAATGTGTGCATAACAGTAACAAAATAGTTTGTTATTATATAGGTACTTACACAAAAATTGGGACTTGCGAACTAGTATGTGTTACACCGGCCAACAGGTCGGTTTTTAACAACAAATTCGCTTTTAGGATATTGATCAAAATTTATTTCTTTTAATTAAGTTCAGTTATTTTTTGTATTACTCAATGAGTTCGGCAAATCAGTTTTTCAGAGCGAATGATTTTAAAGAGATAATAATAGGTATGATATTCTGATACGGTTTTCTCGCGCGTTGATGTCATTTACTACGGCGATAAGAACAAAATTGTTGATGTGTATAGTAAGCTCGACGTCAAAGAAAATAATACAGTAGTTTGACTCCAACGGTGTCACAAGCCGATTGCTGACTTAGGATTAATTCCCAGTCACATAACATACTCCTGAGCTCTGGGGGCCTAGCAAAGAATAAAGATGGTAATTAACATTATATCAAAGATAGATATAACTCCGTAATAGATGGATAGTCTAAGGAAAACACGTGCCTCGAAAATCAAGGAAATGTGATTCTCGATCAGATGGAGCCACTACCTTTGGCTGTGCTTTGGCCTACTCTCGGATAGATGGCTTTGACGGTTTTGTTTGTTATTTAACAATTTTAACGCATATCAGTGAAAGAACAGGGGTCAAAATCATATTAAAATAATTAATGCAAATAAAATAAAACATATCTATATATAAATACATGTTTTGATGAATTTACTGTGGCTACAAAATTTACTATGACAGTACCGCTAATATTATATCCTCTTTGCGTATATCGATTATCAAAAAACACCAAACGAAAATAAAAATGTATCAGGATGACAGTTGCTACGAAAAGTCAAGTGACTATTTCCATACAATCATGGAGACTATATAAAGGAGCCAAATCTCTATGTACGAAAAGTGTCCACCAAAAAACAGTAATTAGGCGGCGCCACCATACACCGAAATACTACCAAAAACAACCTACGTAATTTGGTCGGGTTATTTATTGCCTTATATGGTTCATGTTATACTCATGTCCCAGAGCCTAACTAGCGCCACCGGAGAGATTAGGAACTATTATTTAAAGCTGAAAGCGGT
Source organism: Cydia strobilella (assembly GCF_947568885.1). Classification (NCBI taxonomy): domain Eukaryota; kingdom Metazoa; phylum Arthropoda; class Insecta; order Lepidoptera; family Tortricidae; genus Cydia; species Cydia strobilella. The sequence goes on from NC_086044.1 coordinate 21,686,699, forward strand.
CACTTTGCAACAATTCTGCCATAAGAGATTGGCATCCTTTCTATACCATCCATATATACAATATTCGTTTCGATTGGTGTTTTCTATCAAAGATTGTTACCTTGGTTAGGATCTCGTATCCTTACCATTACATACGGAATAAAGCACTATATACACGCCTACGGACTCTACGGAGTAAGCTGTTTATTATGGGTGTATAATTTCACACATTTACAACGTAATTAAGTCCCTCAGGTCGATACTTCGCGTTTTCTGGCCAAAAACTATTCGAAATGAAGACCTATGGAGTATATGCCGGCAAACACCCATTGGCGAAGAAATCGCGACACGGAAATGGAGATGGATAGGACATACTATTCGAAGAGGGGAAACGAATAACGCAACCGTCGCTTTCGGTTGGAAACCGCCGGACGGAAGCCGTGGCTCCGGGCGCCCTGTACACTCTTGGCAGCGGTCCGTCATGAGTTAGCTACGAGCGGTCGGGTTGAGCTGGAGCGAGGCCAGAAGGGTCGCTGAAGATAGGAAGGAGTGGCGCGAGCTTGTGAAGGCCCTTAGCACCTCTGGGGTGCCATAGGACAACAACAACAACGTAATTCATTTCGAACGTCAAAACTTGACAGACTGTCGGTAAGTTTGCCACTTTTAACGACAGTGCCATGTCACGTCCTATCATTTAAATTTTAAACAAATCGAATTGGCCTACTTAAGGTACGTGACATAACTGTACATAAACAAATATAGCTTTCGGCTGTCAAGGGGTCATTGACACTAATCTCGACCTTTGTTCGACTAAACAGACTTGTCTGTATTAACCCAATAATCGATCATTTTAATTTCTACTTTATTAACAAGACTTATGGTTTAAAATCGAGCAACAAGAAACATACAGTTGTCTGTGTCACGCCGTAGAGAATTACAAAACATTAGTTAATGAATGATATAAGAGCTAATTTTGTATAAAGGGGGCCGCTGACTATCAGTCCGCCGGACGATATCGGCCTGTCAGTTAGAACAAAAATTTGACAGTTCCGAACAACTGACAGGCCGATATCGTCCGGCGAACTGATAGTCAGTGGGCCCCTTAAGATTATTATAGTTTAATTTAGATTAAATTTTAATTCATCAGGTTTACCTTTGAGTACTACTTAATGATTTGTTTTTGTTATGGATGCAAGTTTCAATATTCTAGTAAGTTTCATATTTAAAGAATGAACAGATTTTATAGATAAAATATATGTGGCATCATAAGCGAGGTTTAGACTAGCAAGAACTTGCATGCAATTTTCATTACATTGCGGTATCTGATAAACATTTTGAATGCAGTTTACCTTAGTAGTCGGCAATGTAACGTAAATTGCGTGCAAGTTCTTGCTAGTCTAAACCTCGCTATATAATGTACCTCATACTATTGTCACTGTGACAAGGTACAAAATAGTACTGAATTGAAATTCCTTGTCAAAGTCAAAGTCAAAATATTCTTTATTCAAACAAGCACTTTTGACTTCCGGTTCGAGCGCCATCTTGATAGTTAGAATCGTGATTAATTACTTTGTTTTTTGCTCATTAATATTGTTTAAAGTGTAATATCGATAGCTTATTATACAGTAAACTAATGTGGTAATGTGCAGTGAATGGAGAATTAATTTTGAAGCGCGTTTAACCATCATCTTGGAGTCAACGGCCGGTAGTCCACGTGCTTCTTGTAAAGTCTAACTATCGATTTACAAGAGTTAACAAATCACCGTACACTGTCTTGTACAACCGTACAATTTTTGTCGTTTTTAAACCTCTTAATACCTTGACACTGGCGAAATAGTCCCACTGGGCTGAAGCCATAATTTTAAAAGAAGAAGAAGAAGAACAAGCACTTTTAAATATGAGTCAAGTTGTCAAGTATTACAAAACCAGAGCAATTCATTGATGCAGTTTTATTGTTTTTAAAAACATTGAATTATTAATTATTATAGATATGTCAAGCTTTATAATAAGACCTTGACCCTACCTATCTAAACATTGTTAATGTAAATGATGGTCGCTTTACTTAGCGACATTTACTGTCGATCCTCCATATCTTTTAGCACAATTAGAAATTTCGACATCATCTAACATAAGTGAAATATTTTTAGCTTAAAAGTGACGATATAACACTTTTAAAAGTTGTCGATTTTGAGATCTTTGTGCCAAATATAAATATTTTAGATTGAAATAAAACTATGAAAACGGATTATATCGCGTATATTGAATTTAGTGGTTAAGGTTAGTTAAGTTGGTATAACTAGCCTTATGAACCGATTTTGCATGTACAACCAGCCTTAAAGTTTGTAGTCTATGATTGTTCATTATTTTAGTATGTGGGTTTTTGTGCACTTTGTAATTTTTCCTCAGTCACCCGTTGACCACGAACGCTGTAAAGGGTTCGAAACGTCGGGATGTATTATAAATTCAATATACGCGATATAATCCGTTTTCATACTTTTATTTCATGAGTAACTATCGCGGTAACCGAAGACAATATTATTTTAGATTGACTTTTCAAGTTGCAATGTCAACTATAGACGGGGCTACAGATGTGCTTATTTATTTATTCGTATGGCATTATAATTTATGAGTCATTCTACAGTTATGTATTTATATTAATTTACAAATTACAAATTACAAATGTGCTAGTTGGGTCATACACATTTATTTAATAGTATGGTTAAATTGTTCACGACTTAAATTTCCTGTACTGGAGACAGCAAAATTAAGAAAACCTAAAGCTATTTTTTACGCTACAGCCTTTCTTAACCTTAGGCGGGATATATTTTTTCAGTACTTGAGACTCAAATAAGAAACCGGCCAAGTGCGAGTCGGACTCGCGCACCAAGGGTTCCGTACCATTACGCAACAAAAACGGCAAAAACTGTTTTTAATAGTAGGTATTTGTTGTTATAGCGGCAACAGTAATACATCATAGTATCACATGAGATACAGCCTGGTGGCAGACGGACAGACAGACAGACGGACGAACAGCGGAGTCTTAGTAATAGGGTCCCGTTTTTACCCTTTGGGTACGGAACCCTAAAAAAACGGGATAAAAATGTACCAGTTTGGATGTGGAGATGTTTATAATATTGTCCACAGAAGTGACCTTTTTCTAAAATGTGTTTCACCCAGATGCGGAATGTCGGAAAAACTTCTCGGAAATTTCAGGAAAATTTAATAGGAAAGAAAACTTTCATATTGGAAACAGAAAATTTCGATCTTAATAAAAAATATGAGAAGTTTCCGTAACTTTCTGACGGCTACAACTAAACACTACAGTATAATTACTACCACTTTAACTGTCAATTATGCATAAAAGGTTAATTTATTCGCTTGACCCACGTTCTCAGATCAGATCTAATAGCTAATGAGGAGTTGACACCTTGACACTAGTTTCGCAATGATCTAATTTGATTCACAATAGATTTGTACCTCGGATCCGCACGAGCTGGATCGACGTTGGGCAATGAACCTTGGGGAACTGAACGGGTTTGCTTTCATTCATTAGAATAAAAGTGAGCAATATAATGAATGGGCAGATATATCTGATAGTATTCTAAATCAAGGGCAGAGGTATGAGAGTTAAATAAAGACATAGGGGCACAACACTGACTCTTCTAATTAGCTGTATATAGAGAGTTAAATTTAATTTAGTTAAGCTTAAATCATGGCTCTGGCTGTGTTGCAAAAACCGGACGAACATTCGGCCTGTTCGGAATTTCATCCAGAAATTCTTTTAACTTTTATATTCAATCACTACATAGTATAAAACAAAGTCGCTTTCCGCTGTCTGTCTGTCCCTATGTATGCTTAGATTTTTAAAACTACGTAACGGATTTTGATGCGGTTTTCACCTATCAATAAAGTAATTCTTGAGGAAGGTTTTTTAGTGTATAATTTGTGAAGGTTTTGTGTGACCCGTGCGAACCCGGGGCGGGTCGCTAGTAGAAGATAAGATAAAGTAAATATTTTGATATGTTCATTATGTTTCAAAGTGTAAAATTTCGCTAAATCTTTAAATATTACAAACAGTTCTATAAATCGCTCTTCAAAATTGGAATATTAAAAAATAACGGTATCATTGCTGCTGTCCTCCATAGTGATTATAATTTTTCACTCTACCCCCTTATTTATACCTAAAACTTAGCAAACTTCTGTTAAATTTTGTCTCTTTCTACCAATCACAAATGAAAGGGGCAAACTATTAATTAATAACGGCTTGATATTTAACAGACATCTACTTATATAAATGACGGGATTAATATTTATGAGAACTTAATTATGCTGCTTATATAACCTCCCGGATCAATAAATATTGCAGGAAAAACCTTAGAGAATCGGAAATAATAATATGTTTCGGATATCTTTGTTAGATAACAACAATTAACAATAGATATCCGCCAGCATTGAGCAGTTCCGACTTCTGACAGGGAAACGATCGTATTGTCCTTCAGAGAAGGATTTTCTTGGTAGAAATTAGTTTCAGTCACTAAACAAGTAACTAAATGTACCTTAACGTTCGTGTCTACCTAGACAAAATGTTTTTTTAGATTACATTAGATATATTTATTTGACAAAATATGATTACAGTACAAATTACATTAATGTCAATTTATAAGAATCTACATTGTGATCGTCAGAAATAAATTTAAATAATAGCAAAATAATCCAAATAAATTGGTTTCATTAAGTATACATTATATAAAAAAAAAAACCCTGAGAAGGATCGTCAAATAATAAAGATAATAAACAAAGAAAATGTCAAAAATGGTATGCGATTATAAATTATACAGTTATGTCGAAAAATTCACTTATTGAATATACTTAATGGGTTGTCCAGAGAAGTTTCTAAACAATTTTAGTACTTCTGTTATTTGTATAGTTTTTATTAGTTTTTTTTTCTTGTGTAATTTAACATTTATATTTATGTAATTATTTTTTGTAATTTTGGGTTAATTTTATTGTTTGTAAAAATTGACATGTAAAAGTGCCCCTGTGGCCTATTTGCTGAATAAATGTTTGATGTTTTTTTTGATGTTTTGACGCTTGAATGTTGTATCGGATGTCTCCGTCCTTATTTTTGCAGGTAGTCGCGTGGTTTTGACGTTATAACGTCTTATAAATCGATGAACACCGGTAGCATGCACGAAAAAGTGTCACGTTGTGGACAGATCTCCATGGTAACGTGACGTGGCATTCTTATGACGTTATCACGCAAAATTATCGTCCGTAACCCAACTTTACAGACAACCATTTTTTTTGTGAACATTATTTGAGACTAGCGACAGTAGCGACCCGCCCCGGCTTCGCACGGATTACACAAAACCTTAACAAATTATACTTACGCCTAAACCTTCTTCAATAATCACTCTATTGATAGGTGAAAATCGCATGAAAATCCGTTCAGTAGTTTTCGAGTTTATCGCGAACACACACAGAGACAGACGCGGCGGGCGACTTCATTTTATAAGGTGTAGTGATGTCGGTATGACTTGGACATGATTTTTTACATATGTGAGATTAAGTTCATAACTGCAATCCTATTCGAACTCTACAAATTTAATTTAGACTTCACTTCCAACTCCAACTTTTTAAATTAGAGATACAAGTTAAAATTCGAGTAGGCTTCAGTTATCGTGCATACCCGAAAATAAAACGATTGCTGAGTACTGCATAATGTCGTTATTTATGCACTTCGATAATCAAAATGATTATCACAATTTGGTAAAAGCGCCAGTTTTACAACCTACATAACTGCATTATGCATTTGCATTTTTTTGAGCAACACCCGACAGTAAATTTGGCACTCGGCAGCGCTCACGGCATAACGATTACACATAATGCTTAATCAGTATGCTCGTAACGCATGCGCATAACCGGTGTTCAGAGTGACATGACATTACAGTATTGCCCGAAATTAAGTAAGCAGACAGTAAGCTCTTACATACGGAGGAAACAAGGCAGTAATGGTGCTACCATTTAATTCCATCCGTCAATTAAAAGATCTTATCTCGATTTTATGATTTCGACAGGATTTTCGAGGCAGCTTTTGTTTCAATTTACATTTTATGTAACACATCACACTTACACTGTGTAATTATATCACATATAATATAGCCAGCAGACGTATTATGGATGGCTTTATCCACGTGATAACTTAACCTCCACTTTTTAATACCGCGTGATTGAAAGTGACAAAGTGACGGACACAGTTTTATTACGCCGTTGTCACGTAGATAAGAACGACCGTCGTAAAGTCTGTGAATCCGGGTGCGTTTAAGTATAGACAAAAAAAATTGATAACAATTATCGTTCTCTAATCTATAGCACCTTAATACTCAATACATGACCTGTCTATTAGCGTATAATATAAACCAAGTTTACCCCTTAGTAAAAGGCTTTATTCGATTTGTAGCTGGCCCCAAACGGCTTATCTTTGGTCTTGTTAAGTAAAACCGCACGTGCTACTTCGGAGCCAGCTACAAATCGAACGACTATAACCCAACTGAATTTAATTTTAACCAGTTTTTTAGTTCAATGTCCTCGTCAAACATTTTTTTGAAAAATAAACAGTTAAAGAACGTTTGAATAAAGGGACAAGATTGCAAACACCGATACTAATACCGTAATAAAGTGCATTTCATTGTAAGTACTTAGTTTGAGACCACCCACATTCTGGAGGTCAATTCTGATTTCACATTTTGTCACGGTTTTGATCTAGTTTTAATACTACCTTGAACATAGCTCACGTTGATTAGTGCATGCGAAATAGAAAGTCGAATGTCAGACGGACTATAACCAATACGATCGTCAAGGTCGTATCAAAACAAGATCTAACCCATGTCAAATTGTTAAATCAGAATCAGCTTCCCGTTGGAAATAAAATAACAGAAGGAATGATATTCTGCATATTTCGTTTCAATTCTTTTGACCAGTCTACAAAATAAAAGGCGGTGTCGGATGATAATAAATTATTATGAATATTATGATGTTTTTATTACAGTTCTTTAGGTGGTTATGTTTACAGATGTTTAAATTCCATTTTTATCGAAAGAGAAAACTGTAATGCGTTATTTTTATTCAAGATGAGACAATGATATCTGATTCTTAAGGTACCTACGTCTTAACATAGTGTGATTATCGAGTTATCGACATCAAAACTTTGAGGTGTTTCGACTCCTATAGTAGACGCAAATCAAACTGACGACCAGGAGTCGTAGCACGGTACGCTTATCACCATGTCTGTCACGTTCTAACAAGTATGTGAGTGCGAAAGTGACGGACTTAGTGATAGGGGAAACCATGCTGCGCGGGCAGGGTCATATCACTATCTTTTCATTTCTCATGCTCTGAAAGAGGGTCATTGTTGTTCTAAAAGGTGTGCAGAAAATGATACGTGTCTGCACTAGAGCATTTTACGTTTGAAGTACGATTTTTTTAATTTTTTTACGATAAGCAATTGAAATTTCGAGTTTAAATGGATTTGTTATACAAATTCCATTCTGATATTTGACTCTCCATTCTACAAATAACGATACATTTGCCTATATTGTTAATTGAAAGTACCCTCAAAAGTTACTGTAAAAATTAATACTTCGTCATATTTTAAACAAACACATTCATTTTACTTTCCTCGTATTCGAAATGAAAAGGAGTGTTTAACTCGGGTGAAAGGCATCATTTTCAGCCTCGAAATATTGGCGCTCTCACTGCATTCGAGCGCCAAAATACCTCGGCAGAAACGAATGCCTTTCATCCCTTGGTTAACAATCTACTATTCTCACCCTGCTAGTGTGAATGAGAAGTTTTACAACCCCGGTCGTCAGTTTGGTTTGCATCTACTATAGCAATATGTAAACTTGTAACTTGTAACACACCTAAGCATTAACCCAACTTCTTAAACAATACAGAACACGTGCGACCCGCCATTAGCTATGCTAACTTGACTAATTACACGACACATGACACTTACGGCTATAACTATAAAGGATAATTTCGAGTGTGCACTTGTGCAATACGTCTGGGGCTTTGGCTTTCCGAGTTGAGTATGTGAAATAATACCTTTGGTATGTTCATAGAGTAACTGATACTAGAGCGTTACTGTCATAGTAAATTTTGTAACCCCAGTAAATTCACTGCCATCTGTCGACACATTTTAAAACTAAAAACGAAGATTTATAAAAATACGATAGAATGTATTTAAATATAGATAAATTATTTTTTTTATTTGCATTAATTATTTTTATGATTTTGACCCATGTTCTTTCACTAATATGCGTTAAAATTGTTAAATAACAAACGAAACCGTCAACGCCATCTATACGACTGTAGGCCAAAACTAGTAGCGCCCTCTGAACGAGAATCAAATTTTCTTGATTTTCGAGGCACGTTTTTTCCTTAGACTGTATCCATCTATTACGGAGTTATATCTATCTTTGGTATGTTAATACTTGGCTACTTCAACGGTTTGGGAGCTACATTTGGTAGTGTACACCGTGGTTTAATGGTAGGCTAATAGATTTTAACATTTCAATCTATATTGTAAGTAATATCAGTAAATATCAGATAAAATTTGCTGAGTTTTTATGGTAAACACAACATATAAATCATGCTAAGTGCTGAGAATCCCGTTGAGGGTTCAGGAGTCCTGTCAGTTAGAACAAAAATTTGACAGATCCGAACACCTGACAGGCCGATATCGTCCGGCGGACTGATAGTCAGTGGGCCCCTTTAAGTACAGATTGTGAGTTGTGAGGTTGTAACGTTGAATGGATGTGTTTTTTTTATTATTACGACAAAATATACTGCACGCCCTATTTGTTAAATTTTATCATTGACCGAGCGTTAGCTAAGGTCTCTGTTCCAGCTTGGGCAAAAATGCTTTCGTATGTCCGGTTGTTCTGCTCTGCAGGTCGCATTTCTCAACTGAAATTCCCGTGAAATTTCGTAAGCAGGTTGTTAGCGTGCTAGCGTGTGTTGGAAAAAGTTTGCGAAAATTGGCATAAAGGACTTAAGCGCGAGTTAGAGCCTATTGCACTTAAGATCATAGCGAGTTCGCTGTGATAATGACTAAAGAGCTAATGACTTAAAGGTCTACAGCTCACAGATCCAATTATTATAGAGTTAGACTAAGAGAAGTCTGCAGAGATTTTGACAGCACACGCAGTGCCAGTGTTATTTATACGTCATAATTTCATAGAAGTTTGACGTTTAAAATAACACCTGTGCCCTGTTTATCAAAAGCTTGTAGCTTGTAATACAAGTGGAAGTCCCTTTCTAACAAAAGCTGTCAAACAGTGAGTTCCGCTTGTATTACAAGCTACAAGCTTTTGATAAACAGGGCACTGCACTGCGTGTGCTATCAAAATCTCTGCAGACTTTTCTTGGTTTGACTGTAGTCGTTTTCGATGACGCTAGTAGAAAAAAAACTAAATATTGCTCGTCTAATAGCCTATTAGAGTTAGACAAAGAAAAGTCTGCAACGATTCTGATAGCATACGCAGTGCCAGTGTTATTTATTCGTCATAATTTCATAGAAGTTTGACGTTTAAAATAACACCTGTGCCCTGTTTATCAAAAGCTATTAGCTTGTAATACAAGTGGAAGTCCCTTTCTAACAAGCTGTCAAAAAGTGAGTTCCGCTTGTATTACAAGCTACAAGCTTTTGATAAATAGGGCACTGCACTGCGTGTGCTATCAAAATCGTTGCAGTCTTGTCTTGGTCTAACTCTATGCGATATAAACTTGTAACAATTATCTTTATGTATGTAAGATTATGCAGAAAGATTAAGAGAAAGCCGTTAATTAAGACTAATGTGTTTCATATGTTGAGTATATCTGTTACGAGTGTTATGTGTAACAAATCTGTATGCATACACGTAATTTAATACAATTGTATGTTAATTTATGTATCTGTATAAGTACTTGTGCGTAGATGATATTGCAAATATTATGTAGACACATGATTATGCTAATAAATAATAATGTTCAGCATAACATAAATTCGTTTATAATTACTTTTTAACTGCAATAAAATGAAAATCGTCATGTATGAGTACATATATGACACAGTCGTACGCATTCAAGCAGATTATATTGTAGGGAATACATACTGATATTTAAATATCTATTGTAATTACTCGAAAATAATAATTATTTTTTCAATTTATTTATTATTAAAAAAAAAAGAATAATAGTTGAAGAATAGTTAGGTATAGAGAAGAGTTCAATTAGTAGATCCTCCTCAAAACTAAAAACGTGTAAAAATTCAATAAGTAATTTTACATGTTACGATACTTACTTTTTTCTTTATTATATGCCATAAAAACACATTGTTAATTAAAAATCACTACACTATCAACTATTATCAGTGACGACACGAAATTAATAGCGGTAGTAAAAACTGACATAATAATTAGGAACGCGCTATTAGTTAGTCATAATAAACTAAAACGTTAATTTATTTACGAGTTCCTATTACCAAGTTTAATATGTCCGCATATGATCGAAAAACGGCGGTTTCCTACAAAAATGGCGGCCGGTTGCGTGCGCAGTCGCACGCGCAAGCAAATCCGTACACGCTGGGAACTGATAAAACAATTGCACACATTCCAATTTAATCAAGGTCAATGACAAACGCGATTAACGTAATCGAAGTATGAAATTAATGAAATCGACTTTGTAATTTGTATTTTAATTGAAGTCTGAAACTATCTACATCTCTATATATTATGCATAAAATAGATGTTGACAGACAACTAATCTAATCGTTTACAATGACAATACCTCACTTTGTTGCAAAGTTAGCTTCAAGTCAAGTCGGTGTAACGTTAGCTTTAAGTCAAGTCGGTGTAACGTTAGCTTCAAGTCAAGTCGGTATAACGTTAGCTTCAAGTCAATTCGGTGTAACGTTAGCTTCAAGTCAAGTCGGTGTAACGTTAGCTTCAAGTCAATTCGGTGTAACGTTAGCTTTAAGTCAAGTCGGTGTAACGTTAGCTTCAAGTCAAGTCGGTATAACGTTAGCTTCAAGTCAATTCGGTGTAACGTTAGCTTCAAGTCAAGTCGGTATAACGTTAGCTTCAAGTCAATTCGGTGTAACGTTAGCTTCAAGTCAAGTCGGTATAACGTTAGCTTCAAGTCAATTCGGTGTAACGTTAGCTTCAAGTCAAGTCGGTATAACGTTAGCTTCAAGTCAATTCGGTGTAACGTTAGCTTCAAGTCAAGTCGGTAAAGAGAGTCGTAATAATATTAAATATTGTAGTTAAATAAGAGCTTGATTGCCGGAAGGCTTTAAGAGGGAAACACGGATAATGTTTCCTCATTATTGACAGCTTCAATGTATCCTGAATCAATCCAAGGATCCCGCATTACAGAATCCAAGGATCCTGAATTACAGGAACCGGAAACATTGTTGATTGCTTTTAATGACAAAAAGTCAAATCGCAATATAGTCTTCAACTGAATATTAAGCACAATGTCATTAAATTAGGGCTTATTTTACATTGAGACAATAATAGGTATCCTTAACTTTTTGCGGTTTAGTGAGTTAATAAGAAAGCAGAACAGCAGTATCAACTTCGCGTGTTACCGCCGATTCCCGATGTATCTTTCTTAAATCCGAAGGTCATTCAGAGTTAACGGACATGTAGTACAGAGGGCCTACCTCGAAACCCGAAAATCGAAATTTCATCTGTTTCTTTATCGCTTTTGCATATTTGAGCGATAGAGAGGCAGTTAAAATTTTGATCAAATACCGGAGATATCCTCAATTAAGGAACGAAGGAAGTTCAAATTGTAACGGAATCACGGATTATATAAGGCATGCCGAGCTTTTCAATTATACTGTACATCCATTTAAATTACACATTTTGGAACGTATGCCTTTGATATAAGATTTTAAATTGTATACACATTTCAAGCATGCTCTGGCACAGCGGGAAACTGCGCAAGTAATCACTGTAATTACAATGTATACAAACTATCCCGCACTAATCCGTACACAAGTTTTGCTGACGCACCGACCAGATCACTTTCCATTTTGATGGCTTGCTAGTTTATGGTTACGAGACTTACAGGCCCATTCGAACGTACACTGACATCAAAATGATATCTGAATCATTGTCATTTAGTTATCATGCATCTCGAACTCGCCAATATGTACGGACAAGTACCACCGAAATGCATGATAACTGAATGACATCAGTTATATTAGTGTACATTCGGATTGGCCTATTGGAGTGTCACAAATTTGCATCTTATGATAGTATAATAGATTAAGATAACTACACTACATTGAATTGCATTAAATTTGGATCTGCTTCGGACCTGTAAATTTCTGGAGATCAAATTCTAGTGTATCGAAAAAAAAAAACTTATTTTCTGTCTTCAACATCATTGTGTAGGACAAAGTGGTATTTTTAATTTTCCTCATGTTAAGTAATTTCAAAAAGAAAATGTAAAATATTTTTCTTATAAGTACATTTGCAAGCCACTTATCAGTGGAATGGATTCCATTCATAATTTCGCCATGCAATTTCGAACCTCACTCTATAGTCTACGCATACACAAATCAGACAGCGAAAAGAGTTTTGACCTCCCTAATCCACCTATCCATTACAGTAGGTACCTATCTATTACACTATGTTAATCGTAAATGACCATGACCTCAAAACTAGTGGTCACTGAAGTTCAATAGGTAGTTCGGGTTTCTAATTCTATTTTTATCTATTTAATTTTCAAATTCCGGGTTCCATCCGACAGAAAGCATGAAACTTGGAATTACATTACTTCTTTTGAAACTGTGGATGTATTTCCACTCGATCTACTTTTGTGTCCCGATTTGCAGGTTTTTTTTAGAAAAAGGATTGAATTTACAACAACAAAACTGCCAATGAACATTAAGGTAAGTAATTTACCTGCCTTTTAAATGGGACCTCACGCGGCTTCACGGCTTCGGCGGCTTTGACGTGAGTCCCGTTTAAAAGGCCCTAATTCACTAGCTTTCCTGGGTCTCATGCTTCAAAACTTGTATCACCGAATTAGGCGTGTCACCAAATAATGCGATTTTACCCTACTATATTATAGAACCTGTAGACAAAGATGCAGATACATCCTCATTCGAAATTGAAACAAGGCAGAAAAATTAATGGTGATTCATCAGAAAATAACATGTGCATAAAAATAATAAAGCATCTTGACGAATGCAAATTGCACAAATAGCCAGAGGTCCGCGCGATCTCATAACTCGCGCTACCAGAGAAAGTGTATCAACATATTGCATTATTATTACTTAATATATTAACGGATTCGCGAGAGACGAGTCTGAAAGCTAACAATCGCTTTCTCGATTATTTATACGATGATTATTTTTAGATGTAAATTAATGACTGATTATGTGTTATGCAACTGATGTAACTTTAGCGTGTTGATTTTATAATACAAATCTGTAAATAATTTCATATCAACATTGTTTTTTTTTTTTCTTAAAATGTTTGTCTTACTCTCTGTGCTTAGCCTTATTAAGGTTGACTATTAGAGAATACCTTATGGCATTAAGTCCGCCTTAAAAAGGTACTGTAAGGATTTTTCTTTTGTGGAACTAAGGACTTTAACCGTGGATTCCTGGCAGTGTTACGAAAGAAAAATGTTATATCAACATGGGTCCAAAATTGCCTAATTAATTTACTTAATTTCTGGAACAAAATAAATCAATTAACGATAGTACTAACTTGTGAACGTATCTTTAGTTTGAAAGAGTGAAAAAGACAACATGCGACACCAATATGACACTTTATAGTCTAGTCTTTATAGCAGGTGACAGGTAAGTTTACTATTTTTAACACTTCTGCTTTGCATGTGTGATTGTTTGTGTCTTGGTATGTATGATTACGTCACATAAGGGCGTGTTAGCCTTGAGTTTTTTTAACTTCGAAATTACTTAAATAATTGAATATCTCGTAAATTAGGCTTTCTATGGCATTGTTATATTACTTTTTTTTTTATCCAAATAGGCACTAGAATTCATGGTTAAAGTGTGTCGGAATCCCTGTGCCCACCCTGTATTATGTAGTAATTAAAACTTTTGTTTGCAATTATAATTAGGTACATATGAGTTTCTTTTTATTTTCTATTGGTAGGGCCCTGGACCAACTGAACCGATTTCTAAAAGAAAGGTATAAGTTTTTTTTTTACATGTAAATCATACTTATCAGATATAAGAACTCAGATTTATACGATTCAAATCCTTAGTTCCTATTATTTCCATACGATTTTTGAAAAATAGCATTATATTACTTTATAAATGAACTTTTCAGTTAATTATTGAACAAAAATTTTTAGAGCGTTTCGGAAAACTATTTTACTAGTGAAAACGGGTTTGCAGTAGCATATACATTATTGCCATGAAACTGTGTTTTACCACAGCAAATGACCATTTGTAATAATAGGTTCCTGCTATCTGTCCATCACAGAACCCTTATCCAGGTCTGGTTCACTTAACTGAACGTTAATTTAACTATGTAATGCCATACTGAGCTGTTACTGTTAGTCAGTCAAAATTTAAAATCATCAACACTATTAAATTAATATTAAATAGCTATCTAAGTGTAAGTATTAAAGATCCCATAAGTGTTCCGTGAACAAAGTTTTGTACGGTCTAATTAGGTATTTATGTTTTTATTCACACCATCAACCATTAACTTCTTCATTCAATACAGTGAAACTAAATTACCATCTTACAACATAGAAAATCCCATGTTTAATAAGTACCTTCGGAAAACACGCCTCATAAAATAGAACAATTAAAATTAAATATTACCTTATATCCATTTTAATGTGATGAAACGAATCCGTGGAATTGCAACACTGATTAAAAAGTTTAAATTAAAACAAATAAACGTCAAAAAAGCGCGGGAACACGACACGCGTGGCGGTTAGACGGAGACTGCGAGCGCTGTGCTTTCTCCAGCCTTTATAAGTGCATTTTCAACGTGGGGCGAGTCGATCGAATCGAACTAATTCGGTAAAACACAAATAAAACCGTTAAGTCAACAGATGACTTTGATTCGATTGCGAATCAATTGACGGTTTGAACTTAGAAAACGAAAGTTTTCGCGCCAATTGTGTACGTAGATGATTGGGCGAAAAACGTTATAACACTTATTACGAGTTATTACGACTGTTCATAATTTTCAATATTTACTTTACCTGCTTTACTTTGCTATTAGCCATTTGTGTAACTTTTTTTTGACACAATAATTTTGTGATCTTTCGTGGAAATTATGGCCATGGTTAGACCTCTTCTGAAGGTTGTGATAACGGATGTTTAAAACCACATCCTCATCTTACCGCTTTTCCGGTTGCAACCTGAAGAAGGAGCAAATCTGGCAGTGTTTTTTACAAAATAGCATTTGACCTTCCAACCCATACGGAAAAGTATTAGATTTAGGGAAGGTTGGTGCAAAAGCCCCCGCTCCTTTCCCCTTTGGACAAGCGTGAGTCCCTCAATTCAAGTCCCTCCCAAACCGCCGCTGATTAGTCTAGTTTCCTCTATAGGTTTTCCTTTACCGAAAGGTAACTGGAAAATATCAAATGATATTTGACCTATTTCAAGATGGTTAAGTACATGTACTGTCCGCGCGCCAATTCCGTGCATTCGGAGGTCGAGGAAGTGGGAGGGTGTGCGCCGCGCCCGTACGTACAATTTGTACAAAATGACACCACTTTGTCATGACGCCCAACATTCCTAACATTCCTCAGCCGTGCACGGAATTCGCACGCGGACAGTAGGTACAGAATTTGAATCCACAATGTCGTCTGGTTCAGAAGACGCACGTGCTACCCTGTAGTAAGTTTAAAAAGTTTTGAAACAAACTAAAGGGGCCCACTGACTATCAGTCCGCCGGACCATATCGGCCTGTCAGTTAGAACAAAAATTTGACAGTTCCATACAACTGACAGGCCGATATCGTCCGGCGGACTGATAGTCAGTGGGCCCCTTTAGCCACCTTCTAATGTCCTATCATCATGTAGGTATTAAAAACATTACCTTCAGAAGTGTAGGAACGAAACTCAAAAAATGGATACAATATTCTCATTTAAATTTTACAATTTTCGTTTTACGGTTGTTTAAACGTGGAAACAAAAATGATTATGTCATGATTTATTTATGTTTACATGACAGATAGCAGTTGAATAATAATTATAATGTGGCAACATCATTGCGTTACCCCGATTAGTACGGGGTAGTTGGGAAAATACCTGGCAACACGGTGGGTAGCTAGGTAGTGGGGCATGGGAGCCAGTTGGACTGGCTCGTGAGACTCGTTCACTTAGATCGAGGCAGTCAAAGAGGACACATCGTGAAGGATCAGTCCGGTCAGAGTACCTGCAAGTACCTCCATTGTTGTATAAGTAATAATTAGAGTAACCCATAGAAGCAGAATCTTAACAATTATTAATATTATATTATATTTACTTAACTTTAGCTAGGAGCAACTTCTGTAAATTAGCCCTAAGCATAAATTAGTGACGAAAAAAACCTACCTAGGTTACACATTGGTCCCATACCGAACTTGCCAAGTCCTGAATCGCCCAATATGGTAATCTATGTTAGTAGCCCAGTATAAGCATTGTATAAAACTTCCTCCACACTCGCGCGCGAATCGCGGCGCGAAGCCACCAACGCGAGTGTGGAGTCTAGTTCGCTAACCGCGAAATCGACTCCACACTCGAGTTTGTGGCTTCGCGCCGCGTAGTCTGGAGCGAGCTTATGAAGTAATTTCTTGCAGATAGGCACAGATTTAGTGCCTATAAATTACTGCTTTTAGATTATGTTAATATACCGATAAAATTAATTACTAATAAATCAAAAAAAAAACGGTTGGAAGCTTTCGAAATGTGGTGTTGGCGGAGGATGGAAAGAATTAGTTGGACTGAAAGAAAGACGAATGAAGAGGTTTTGAATATGGTAGGAGAAAGACGAAGTTTATTAAATACCATAAGCCTATTCCTTATTTAATAAGAGGCAAGATGTTAGGACACCTAATACGAAACGACAACTTTTTCCTAAACATCCTGGAAGGTAAAATTGAAAAGATGAGAGGCAGTGGAAAGCCTAGAATCACACATCTGAGCCAAGTAAAAGAGAATGCATCGTACTAGTAAATCAAAAGACTGGCTCAGGAAAGAAAGGATTGGCAATTACTCTACCGACAAGAGCAAATGATGATGATGAAATCCATAAGTCCAACAACACTCTAACAACTCGAGTCTACAAAGTTACGTAGTGTATTAAAGGTAAAAACTTTTACATACTATTTTTGAAACACTGAAGAAAATTATACATTTCTGTGATCTTAGTAGATATGGTTCAAGGCAGTTACAGATTTGCGTCTGCTCGCTGATCACCTGACATTGCACAGATGGTGATTTTATTAAATGTTATGGCTCTTCCTAAATGTCCTCCAGGTTGGTTTCTTCTTAAAAACCTCCAAAAAGCTTTAGTGCCCCACCCCTGCCTTTAAAATTTTATTAGACTTTCACATTTCCTAAATTCTTCCGACTCTTCAACTGATAAAAGTAAAAAGTAAAAAACTGATGTTTATTCTTGTCACCACAACTATCAGAGCAACACTGTCTCAAATACATCTTAAACCAGAAAACCAGACAACCTAATTATACGACAAATTACAAGCTTTCCAAGTTTCAAAGAAAATTAGCAAATATTTGCCCAACTTTTCAAGTCTTTTCACTAAGTCAGGCACTTAGGTAACCTGCGCACAATACCTCGAATTGATGCCATGACGGCGCGCGTATAAGGCAATTGATAGATCAATTTATTTGATCAAAATCAAAAAGCAATTATTAAAAGAACGGTTTGCGCCTGCTACTTTGATGAAATCGATGGAAAAAATTGTATCAATCTTTGTGATGTTTGTAATTTGCTAATTGAATATCGTGTAACTAATACTAAAATAATTGACAACTTTCATGGCATCCGGAACGAAGAAGGATGGAAAAAAATAATGGGCCGGACGGAGGGAAAGTGCCTTAAAACCTCAAGTTAGCACATTTTATTGCAGGAAAAATTCTTTTATTTTTTTAAAGAAACAAAACTGCACAAAGATTATTCTTTTTTTTTCAATTTCGCTTGTCTAAAAATATTCTTGAGTACTAAATATTCGATTTTATGGATCTTTTTGTACGACAAACGAGTGTAAAACCTTATGTTTCGTGGAGAAATGTTATACATTAACTGTATCGACTAGTCTATAATTATATAGTCTATACTAGCTAATACAATAAAATAACGAGTATTAAGGTATTTTTTGAAATTTATAGTCTGTTCGATTCCCAGGCGAGACAAGCGAATTAAAAAAAATCTATGAATGCAGTTTTGTTTCTTTTTAAAAATAAAATAATGTTTTCTTTAAGTAACATAAGCTAACTTAAGGTTTTAAGGCACTTTCCCACCAGGGCCCATAATTTTTTTCCACACTGTATACAATCGCTTAAATTGTCAAGATTATTTCAGAATTAATTATTCCATATAAATATATTGTGTCCGGTTACTTTACTGTTGACAGTTCCCAAATAGGTGCGACATGGTGGAGGTGGATCTGCGCGAACTTCGAGGCACCAATTGGCGAGAAGGACCCACAGGACCGAGAAAAGTGGCGCTGTCTTGTGTCGGAGACTAAGTCTCATTTTGGGTCGCTGAGTCAACGGAGTAAGTAAGTATGTAAGTACATAGATAATTAGTGTGTCCCACTTATAGGGCAAACTTGACTGCAATCACAGTCTCAGTTAAAAAGTGGTAGACCTATAAAAGAAGGAGTCGGTTACCTTTATACTTGACTGTAGGTATTCATACATTTAACTCGTCGTACAAACTCAAAATTCGACCCTAAAAACTCTATTCCTAGAAAGCTAGGTCTAATATCAATTGGCAACGGTGCACCTTCGTAATACGAACATATCAGCCTCCATTGAGGCGAAATGAATCACCCACGAATAATGGCGAGAATGCAGACTATCCACAAGGACGTCCGGGTGCCTACCGCGAAAATCGAAACTCGCATATTTAATAGGTATAGGTACTGGTCGCCTTAAGGTGTAGTTTCAATGGGTTAGCAAAGGATAGCGAATACAGTAAAGTTTTGCATGCAGTTTTTTTTGCAGTAGAACAAGACCGCAGTAACCTTGCTTCCAGGGAATACACACAATTATTTTCTGTGCTTGCTTGCTTGCTTGATTGGCCCACTTGGCCCAATATGATAATCAGGTTTTTGGAAAGTTCAATTTAAGGTGGGTTGGAAAACTCTATAGACTGCGCTCAAGCTTACGTAAACTGAATAGGTAAGTACGTAGCCGAAAAGAAGAGAGGAAAAAATAAAAATGGTCATGTTATCAGTCAAGCGTAACTAAAAAAGAACGATAAGTTAAGATTCAAGGCTAAGTTGTTCCGGTAGAAAAGCCATACGACCAATAACATTTATGTTGCTATTGTGAACTTAAAGGCGTTCAATGTGTTTTGTTGGCAACATTTCGTGTGGAGTGCTTCGACCTGCATTTCCAAGTAAACTCAAGCCGAGAGGGCTGAAAGTGCTGCAACATACATATGTATGAATACGTTACTCTCTACATTAAAACGTAGCCTAAGCTGTTGCTAGTCACACAAATCTCTGTTTTGACATTTATAGACATCAGTTAGCAGCGACCACGACCAGTGAAACGTGTCGAAACGTCGGTAAATAAAGGTAACAAAATCAATTCGCGATAGACCCGATTTTAAATGTGATTAATATAAGCTGTTGTTAGCATGGAGACTGAGGTTCTTCCGATTCCGAGCATGATTTTTGATGTAGGCCTTCTAAAGACGATAACGTAAGGCCCGATTCACATTTTAGTTCAATTTCGGTGAGAGGTGGTGGAATAATATCGCTGTAACACTATTGCTGCCTATAACAGACAACCGTTGACTGCATCTCCTAAAGTTGACCTAGCATATACATCCAGCTTTAATCCCGTGTCTTTCTGGCCGTCGTAAAGGAAAGCTAATCAGAAAACGAATGTAATAAAAAACGTTGTTGCGTTTGTTTGGTACGTTTCATATCAGCCAACACAAAAGTAAAGTCAACAAAAAAATATACAACAGTAAAATTATGTACAAAAGCAACTTACTAACGATTCACTGTAGAGCCATAGGAGATACCGTGTCTTCTTACTTCAGGCTTCTGATGATGTTTGCCGCATCCTCTCTATTTCGTAAAGGCATGAGCAACAAGGACAAAAGTAGAGACGGAAAAATCTAGCGATTCTGCACTTCTTCGGTCTATTCGCGAAATAACCGCTGTCCCTTGAGCTAAGAGCTTCAGAAGAAAGGTACTTCTTTTTGATAAAAGAAAGTGCTTCTTGCGTAACAGTGCGGAAAACTGTTATTTCTTCATTTGGCTCTTTTTCATCGAAGCACACTTTAGCTTCGGCATTCTTCTCTTCCCAAGAAGTTAGAGGCACCAAGTACTCTTCCAAGACGCTGTGCTTTGAAGCAGTTTGAGATTGAAGTATCAGTGTTGCCAGGTTAACCATTGAGGAGCTATCCGGTTGATGGAGACCATCCCCTGTTACAATATTAGACACATTATCCTTCAAATTTGTTGCGTCCATTAGCTTCATCCTCAGTACAGTGATGTCGGAATCACTAGGCCAAGACAGTACATCCGGCACTTGCCCCTTTTGACGAGTGCCCTTTTTGAATTGCTTCTTACTGCTACTTTTAGATTTCGAATCCGACAGCACAGTTTCTAAACTCTTTGCTACGTTTGCAGATACCGTGTGCTCTGATTCTGACGGTAAAGTAAAAGCCACCTGCCTAGGATTGTAACTTCCTTTAGCTCTCTGCAAGTCTATGACATCTTCGATTTTTCTAATATTTTGGTCTTTAGGTTCGATATCTATTTCCATTTCCATATTAGAAATAAAGTGAACAGCGTTGAACAATTTTGCAAGGATTTATAGATATTTTTAATTTTTACAATTTTGATGGGTGGTTGACGTTTGGACTTCGCGCTGTCATTCCACATTAAGGATATCCGGGTCAACAGAAATGAATACGACCAAACCAAACCAAATTAAAACTAAAATAAAATAAAACGTGTAGTGGATCTGAGTATTTGAGAAGCAGCGCGCCTAAATATTTCATAGTCGCAGCCCTTATCTACTTAAAAAGCTGCCTGTAGAGTTGAAACTACGGATTATTAATTATCGAGTCAAATTCAAATTTTCTGTGGGGCGGTTATCTTTCGCGCCTAAAGTTTTTAAATATGACGCTTTTTTCTGGATTGACAGACTATAGTTACTTCGTTAAGTCAGCGCTGAACGCATTCTTATTATTTATTTTTTGTGGCAACACAATCGTTACAATGACGTCACTTGTCAAAATCGTACGTGTTTGTCATTATCAGTAATGTCAATGAAAAGTGTTGTCACTGAAGCGATTCATTGTTTTGTTGTTTTCTCCTAAATCCCGTTGATTATCATCAGCCGTCCTACATTAAGTTTGGTTCGCTTTAAATGATTCGCGCGGAGTGATCAAGCACGACTTAATGTGAACGTGGTTCGACAGTGAACAAGAAAGCAATGGGGATTTTCGGGAACTCATCGCCTTTCGACCAAGATGTCGGTACGTGTTTTGTTAATTATCAGTAATCAGATTGGCTAGGCGGCGTCCGGCGTGACGCGGGGCGCTGTGGTCGCTTGCACAACAAGCTGGTTTGATTACGTTTCTCTGCGGGAGGCAGAAGGAACTGCATAGTTGGCCTTCGTATTTGCATCGCTGCCTTCAAGTGTATCTAGGTATAATTTACTTTATCATGACATTGTTCTAGTAGACATTAAGACTGGGAAATCATCAGTGATATATTCCATGTTCAGCTAATGCTTAATTACAGAGCTGTTGCACTAATCAATATAATTATGCAATAATTATATTACAACTTTAATATCCTGACATGAACTGCTACATTGTATACTGACACCGAAAGAAACTGAATTAAAAGGAATCCAAAATGTTTTTGAGTTCTAGTCTTGCACAATGTAGCGAAGCTATACACAAAACAATATTTGTTCACCACTTCATATATTTAACTAGCGACCTGCCCTGGCTTCGTACGGGTAGTTCAACTAATTTACACAAAACCTTTACAAATTATACATATAGACCTTGCTCTTGAATCACTCTTATTAAAAAAAAACTGCATCTAATATAAGTAGCACTTATCAAAATTGATTATCTTATCATAAATTTTATTTAGTTACTTAAATAATGAATCATATAATCTGAGTGTAGTAGACACGGATCACCTCTACTACGTAGTAGAGAAACTGATACGCTGATGACTCATAAAGTAACAGTTTATGATCAACGATTTCACATATTTATTTCCACGTGCGTTTAGGTTTTAATAAGGATCGGTACATGGAAAGATGTATTCATAATCTAATAATGGATAGAGCAAGTAGAGTAGTCCCAGCCACTACAATATACTACGACATAGGGCCCCTTCTCTACCTACCTCAAAACCATTGCTAGGTTGCCATTGAAATATGGCCCTGCTAATAGCAATTTTGCTTTGACTTTGCAAGATTAATTTAGAAATTTAAAAATGTGATCAGGATTTTGATATAATTCAGAGAGCTGCCAGATTTGTCAAACTTTTTAAAACTTAGATATTTGAGAATAGCCTTGAGATTTTACTAAATTGATTGTATGTTGTGTGTGACTTGTAAAATTACATTCCTGTTTTTTTAAAATTAAAATGTGGCTTTCCCCTCTTGTAGGTTCAGGAAGGTTTTTGCCAATGACGACGTATTTTGATTTGGTAATAGGAATTGTGCAAATGCTAATAGAGTGCAACATTGTTTGGTAGTTATATTATGAGCTCTTGTAAGGAGATAGCTGGTTTTACAAGGGCCACATGGAGTTACTTGGTTTGACGCCAGAATGGAGGTTAAACTTGTATCAAGATTAATTCTTCATTATCCGCACACTTCCACGTTACTTCACTGCATACTTATTATGCAGATGCAGTTATCAGTATTACACTTTAAACAACGTTAATGAGCAAAAACAATTTAATAATAAAGATGGTGGTCTACAAGCAACTCCATTCCTCAGTTTTATATATGTTTGATAACAAATTCAAAGTCTTACATATATTTTCTATGTGTAATACAGAAAAGGCGACAAACGAGAACAACTCGAGCGAAGACTGGGCCTTAATCCTAGAGATCTGTGACCGTGCGGGCGCTGGGGCGACCGCTGCAAGGGACTGTCTGCGCGCCGTCACTCGTCGATTGGCCCACACCGACCCTCATGTTCAACTAAAGGTATGGTTAGGTTATTGAGCTGATGAAGCTATAGCAATAGGCCATAAACTCAGTAAGGTATGCTCACAACGTAGATATCACTGATAAAGTAAATAGAACCCACAGCCTGCGCTTGGGACTTCGGCTGAAACTGCTGAAAGTACGGTAAGCTCTTGAGGGTTGCGAGGGTTTCAACACATTTTGCTACCAAGTGAAACACATAACTTTTCACCACACCAACCCAAGGAAAATACTAACTCTAAAATATCCAAGAAAATCAAAGCAAATAGATTCAAAACGAATGTTGTTCAATATGAATCATTCAAAATCATCATTTAAAAGTCAATTCTACCAGCAAACATAAGAAAACAACTAAAAATTTGCATTTGATTACTTTGCCTCACATGTGAATAAAATTCAACTTTCTTATAAGTTTTTGAACAATCAACCAGCAAGCAATCAGCTGCTGCGGTAAAAACGTTTTTCCAGACTATACAACTCTTGAATGAATTAATGATTTATTTGCATATGAATATTGGGTTACATAAGTAGGTGTTGGGTACAATATTTTGAGTTTGTTTCACCAAGATTCTACCTATACAGGTGTACATGCACTGTATATCTTCTACAATCTTCAATGACTTCTTCACAAACTCGTTGTTTATTATACCCAACACTTTTAACATAATTATTCCTTCTAGGCCGCGACCCTCCTCGACGCCTGCGTCTCCAACTGCGGTCGCAACTTCCTCCTAGAGGTCGCCTCTCGCGACTTTCTTCACGAGTTCCGTCGTCTGTTAGCGCGAGCTCAACCCCCTGTAGCGCGCCAACTACGAGGATTGTTAAAGAAATGGGCGGATAATGAGTTTAAAGGAGATCCGCAGCTTGATTTGGTTCGTTCGCTGTATCTGAAGTTACGCCTTGAAGGTAAGTTGAATTATAGCGTCATTTTACTGCCAAATTATAGAAAAAAAATAGTTTATTTACCAAAAAATTATACATGGCTAGGCCTGTCTTGTGGAGTCAGTTGAGACAATTCCAATTTTTAATTAACATCTTCCTACGCTAAAGCTTTGACAGTTATATAAGATAAGATGTTTATTTGTAAAGCCATGTACATGGGATGTTATTAAAGTTATTCAGGAAGCTTCCATGACACCCTGTCAGGGCACACAATATGTCTTATATCTAGCTTATTACTAAATTACATTTTCATCACACTCGCTCAGTAAATGTGGAATTGCACGCAGGCTTAGCGGGAACTATAGAAAAAGCGTTTTCCCTAGGGAGTTATGAAGTGTATCGTATTATAATTAACAGTTTTTTCGTCTTTATACTTCATTTTTGTATCGCAAGTGTGATGAAAAACATTGTGTGTAACTCGAGGCGTAATAATATTCCAAACTCGAGTCTATAAATCGCTCCGGCAAGCCGTCGCGATTTAACTATACTCTCGTTTGCAATATTTAACTTACGCCCCATGTTGCACAATGTACTATTATATTACATTTACAGGCCATGCATGCTATTCTGTGTAATATTTGAATTAAGAGGCCGTAGTCGATTTTGGAGCAAAAATGTAAAATTGATAGATTAGATTAGTCGTTGAAATTACACACGTTTTGTTTAAAATTATACAAATTGATGTACAAGAATAGTTTCAGCAAATGTTGTAGATTGTTTAAGTATCAAAATTACGTTGAAATTAAGTCGATTTTCAGAGATATTGTCACTTGTTTCGAAGTAATTTCTGGAGAAAATTGATTTCGTCTAACTTTCATTTACACTACTTCAAAGTCATAATAATAAAAATGTAGTCTGATAAACGTCAAGTACAGGATATGTGTAATACAAAACTACCATGTTTAGCAGTCCAAACTTTACGAAATTTACAAATAAGAGCGACAAAATCAATGCTTTACGCGCGTTTACCTAAACGTCCATCAGAAAAGCAAACATTACTAATTTAGTGAGTCTGTTTTCAAAAAATTGAACTGATAAAAGGTAAGATAAGAAGACGTGCTAATAGAAACCAGTACTTGTTATTTCAATTAGGTAACAAAAGGTGTACAATTTCACCGACTAAATCTATTAATTTTACATTTTGCTACTAAAATCGACACCGGCCTCTTAAAAGTATAATTAATAATTGGTCAGAGTAAAATTACCACAAGAATCAGCTTTAATATACAGATAAGATTCACTCGACACTCGCACTCGAGGTCTAATGCGACTCTCTTCACTAGTTCTGTCGTCTGTTAAGGGGCCCATTGCCAGTCCACCGGACGATATCGGCCTGTCAGTTGTTCGGAACTGTCAAATTTTTGTTCTAACTGACAGGCTGATATCGTCCGGCGGACTGGTAATGGGCGAGCCCAGCCGCGCGCGCCGACTAAGGGATTTGTTAAGAAAATTAATCAATCATTAATATCAAAAACACATGTTAAATATTACAATACAAATAAAATTAAAAATACACAACTTACACTAAATTGAATAACAAAACCATATAATAAAAAATAAAAAATAGTATTATACAAATGTGCGGATAATGAGTTTAGAGGCGATCTGCAACTCGCCAACCTTCGATATAACCAATGTACATCTAGATGCAAAAGTGCATGGCCAATTTATGAAGGAATTCCATTCATGTGTCCATGCAATTTTGCGGCTCGCTGCACATCAGAGAAGTTCTCAAGGTTCCGGGTTTAACCCGTTATCATGTGTTTTATAGTTGGTCAAACCAAATTGTCAGTAAATAAGAACAAAAAAAACTATACTCATCCTAAACTGAAATAAATGTCATATACTAAGAAAGAGTGACCAAGGCCTCCAGTGCCCCAGGCTGGAATCGAACCAGCGTCCTCTGCTATCGCGGCAGGTGCTGGGGCACTGGAGGCCTTGGTCACTTTTTATTAGTATATGACATTTATTTCAGTTTATAATTTATATACTAGTGTTTCTACTTAAAATAAGAACAAATTAAAGTATTTTCTGTAAATAATTTAAATTGTTCTAATACTTCTAACAGTATACTCATCCTTTTCTTTTGGGTGCTAGTAGCTACTAGTGTGAAACATAGATAGTATGATTCTCTCTGTCTGTTCGAAAGGAGACAGTCCTTTGCTAAACTATAGCTATTTTATTAGTTACGGTTTAAGACATTTATTTCTTAAAAGATTTACATAAATCACTTACTGAGAAAACAATAATTTTGCTTAAATGTAAATGGGAGAGGGTAACATGCAAAAACGGTGAACGATTTAAGTACAGAGACGCTTGGTAACAACAAGCGCAATGCAAATATGTCATTTATTTATTTATTTATCGTATGGCATTACAGTTACTGGATTTAAATTAAATACTAATCTAAAGATTGAGGTTTGCACTCTTCAAATACTCGATGGCCCTTTCACTGAGGTTCGCGAGGTCTTCAATCCGTCCCTTGAATTTGGTGAGAGGGCATTCCAAAACAATGTGTTTGACCGTCTGCTCGGGGTCACCACACATGCACTGAGGGGAGTCACACCAGCCCCATTTATGCCAGTGGTAAGTACAGTTTCCAACGCCTGTTCGAATGCGGTTTAGTTGATTCCATACTCGGCGCGGTTTGTCGAAGCCAGGTGGGCGTCTATTTGGGTTGAATGTGAAAAGTTGTTCACCATTGGATTGTTGGGAAATATGTCATGCAGTGCGTCGAGTCCAGTTAAAAGCCGTTTCATTATTCCACAGGCCACGATTTCGAAACCAACGAACCTGTCGCTGCGCCCGCCCAATCCGCCACCACCGCCGCCGCCGCGCGCGAGCACGACGACCTCGCGCGCGCCATAGAGCTGTCCCTCCGCGAGAGCGGCGGCGGCGTCGGCGTCGGCGGTGTGACCGGCGGCGGCGCGCTGTACCCGCGCGTGGACGAGGCGGCCGCGCCGACGCCGACGCCGACGCCGGTGCCCGCCGCCCCCGCGCCCAGGAAAGTGCGCGCGCTCTACGACTTTGAGGCCGCTGAGGATAATGAACTGACGTTTTTAGCTGGAGAGATACGTTAGTACCATTTATCATCTTCCTCTCGTTGTAGTAGTAGTAGTAAACACTTTATTACACAAAACAAATACATAACACAGAGAGAATACAGTAAATTTGTACAAAGGCGAACTTATCCCCTTAAGGGATCTCTTCCAGCTAACCTTTAAGTAACTTTAAGTAACCGTTGTCCCGGCTTTTGCCACGGCTTATGGGAGCCTGGGGTCCGCTTGGCAAGTAATCCCGAGAATTGGCGCAGGCACTAGTTTTTACAAAAGCGACTGCCATCTGACCTTTCAACCCGGAGGGTAAACTAGACCGTACGACGTACCGACCTAAGTACCATAACCATACCTTTATTAACCGAGCGAGCCGAAGCGTCTGTTTCAGATGAGACAAAAAAAAGCGTTCAGGCCCTGTCCGGCTGTTCTACTTTCCGGGCCGCATTTTAAAATTTTATTTTCCTTTATCATTAAATATGTCATCTCCCCGAGAGGCCGGAATATCATTGTATAATTTTGCAATTCTTAAAAATAAAACCAAAACTGTATAACTTAAAATTTGTTTTAGTGTGGGTGACGGACGCGAGCGACCCCAACTGGTGGAAGGGGAGCAACGAGCGCGGCGAGGGACTCTTCCCTGCCAACTTTGTCAGCTCCGATCTCGAGCCTGCTCCAAGTTAGTATACTCTAAGACATCTATAGCACTGCATACCTATTAGAGATGGGCCGAATATGAAGTTTGCCGAATACGAATACCTAACTAATTCTTGCGGTAACCGCGAAGCGATTCCATTTCACACTATATTCCATCACATTGGAGCATTGTCTGTTACTTTGATGTTCTAGCTGTAACCAAATGGCTTCTCCACAGAAATCGAGCCGCGTTCAGGCGGCAAGAGCGTCCAATTCGCGGCCTCCTCCGGTCCTATTCAAGAGGAAGAGGAGGACCCGGGAATAGATGAAGCGGCGTTAGACGCGGCGTTGCTCGCGTTACACGAGGCTAGTCCTGAAGCACCGGCCCCGGGGGAAGAGGATCTCGCTAGGCACGAGGTAAATCCAATGATTGGCACTTAAACCGGTTATTGACACTTATTTCTGTTCAAAACATCATAGTAACCCTACTATGCTACCATGGTTACGTATGATTCATGTTGAGATATGGCATTATACCTTGGGGTAACTTAAGTTATGTTAAATAGAGATTTATTACTGCAAAAGCAGTGCATTAGAAAGAGTCGTTCAAACGGGAATAAGGTAAATCCAATTATTGACACTTAAACTAGCAATGTGTATTTGCGTCTCATATTTTGCTTAGTGAGAGAGTGAGAACCTAGTACATTGTCGGCAGGCCCGCGCGCTGCGGCAGGCCGGCGTGGTGGACGCGGCGCTGCAGCGCGCCGACGCGCGCCACGCGCGCCTCACGCAGCTCTCCGCCGAGCTCGTCGACGCGCTCAACCTCTACCACCACCTCATGCGGGAACCCCTCAAACCGTACAACATGCCGCAGCCACATATACCGGGGGTGCCTCCTGGTGTGCCAGGTAATAAACATCACGCCTCACGCAGCTCTCCGCCGAGCTCGTCGACGCGCTCAACCTCTACCACCACCTCATGCGGGAACCCCTCAAACCGTACAACATGCCGCAGCCACATATACCGGGGGTGCCTCCTGGTGTGCCAGGTAATAAACATCACGCCTCACGCAGCTCTCCGCCGAGCTCGTCGACGCGCTCAACCTCTACCACCACCTCATGCGGGAACCCCTCAAACCGTACAACATGCCGCAGCCACATATACCGGGGGTGCCTCCTGGTGTGCCAGGTAATAAACATCACGCCTCACGCAGCTCTCCGCCGAGCTCGTCGACGCGCTCAACCTCTACCACCACCTCATGCGGGAACCCCTCAAACCGTACAACATGCCGCAGCCACATATACCGGGGGTGCCTCCTGGTGTGCCAGGTAATAAACATCACGCCTCACGCAGCTCTCCGCCGAGCTCGTCGACGCGCTCAACCTCTACCACCACCTCATGCGGGAACCCCTCAAACCGTACAACATGCCGCAGCCACATATACCGGGGGTGCCTCCTGGTGTGCCAGGTAATAAACATCACGCCTCACGCAGCTCTCCGCCGAGCTCGTCGACGCGCTCAACCTCTACCACCACCTCATGCGGGAACCCCTCAAACCGTACAACATGCCGCAGCCACATATACCGGGGGTGCCTCCTGGTGTGCCAGGTAATAAACATCACGCCTCACGCAGCTCTCCGCCGAGCTCGTCGACGCGCTCAACCTCTACCACCACCTCATGCGGGAACCCCTCAAACCGTACAACATGCCGCAGCCACATATACCGGGGGTGCCTCCTGGTGTGCCAGGTAATAAACATCACGCCTCACGCAGCTCTCCGCCGAGCTCGTCGACGCGCTCAACCTCTACCACCACCTCATGCGGGAACCCCTCAAACCGTACAACATGCCGCAGCCACATATACCGGGGGTGCCTCCTGGTGTGCCAGGTAATAAACATCACGCCTCACGCAGCTCTCCGCCGAGCTCGTCGACGCGCTCAACCTCTACCACCACCTCATGCGGGAACCCCTCAAACCGTACAACATGCCGCAGCCACATATACCGGGGGTGCCTCCTGGTGTGCCAGGTAATAAACATCACGCCTCACGCAGCTCTCCGCCGAGCTCGTCGACGCGCTCAACCTCTACCACCACCTCATGCGGGAACCCCTCAAACCGTACAACATGCCGCAGCCACATATACCGGGGGTGCCTCCTGGTGTGCCAGGTAATAAACATCACGCCTCACGCAGCTCTCCGCCGAGCTCGTCGACGCGCTCAACCTCTACCACCACCTCATGCGGGAACCCCTCAAACCGTACAACATGCCGCAGCCACATATACCGGGGGTGCCTCCTGGTGTGCCAGGTAATAAACATCACGCCTCACGCAGCTCTCCGCCGAGCTCGTCGACGCGCTCAACCTCTACCACCACCTCATGCGGGAACCCCTCAAACCGTACAACATGCCGCAGCCACATATACCGGGGGTGCCTCCTGGTGTGCCAGGTAATAAACATCACGCCTCACGCAGCTCTCCGCCGAGCTCGTCGACGCGCTCAACCTCTACCACCACCTCATGCGGGAACCCCTCAAACCGTACAACATGCCGCAGCCACATATACCGGGGGTGCCTCCTGGTGTGCCAGGTAATAAACATCACGCCTCACGCAGCTCTCCGCCGAGCTCGTCGACGCGCTCAACCTCTACCACCACCTCATGCGGGAACCCCTCAAACCGTACAACATGCCGCAGCCACATATACCGGGGGTGCCTCCTGGTGTGCCAGGTAATAAACATCACGCCTCACGCAGCTCTCCGCCGAGCTCGTCGACGCGCTCAACCTCTACCACCACCTCATGCGGGAACCCCTCAAACCGTACAACATGCCGCAGCCACATATACCGGGGGTGCCTCCTGGTGTGCCAGGTAATAAACATCACGCCTCACGCAGCTCTCCGCCGAGCTCGTCGACGCGCTCAACCTCTACCACCACCTCATGCGGGAACCCCTCAAACCGTACAACATGCCGCAGCCACATATACCGGGGGTGCCTCCTGGTGTGCCAGGTAATAAACATCACGCCTCACGCAGCTCTCCGCCGAGCTCGTCGACGCGCTCAACCTCTACCACCACCTCATGCGGGAACCCCTCAAACCGTACAACATGCCGCAGCCACATATACCGGGGGTGCCTCCTGGTGTGCCAGGTAATAAACATCACGCCTCACGCAGCTCTCCGCCGAGCTCGTCGACGCGCTCAACCTCTACCACCACCTCATGCGGGAACCCCTCAAACCGTACAACATGCCGCAGCCACATATACCGGGGGTGCCTCCTGGTGTGCCAGGTAATAAACATCACGCCTCACGCAGCTCTCCGCCGAGCTCGTCGACGCGCTCAACCTCTACCACCACCTCATGCGGGAACCCCTCAAACCGTACAACATGCCGCAGCCACATATACCGGGGGTGCCTCCTGGTGTGCCAGGTAATAAACATCACGCCTCACGCAGCTCTCCGCCGAGCTCGTCGACGCTCTCAACCTCTACCACCACCTCATGCGGGAACCCCTCAAACCGTACAACATGCCGCAGCCACATATACCGGGGGTGCCTCCTGGTGTGCCAGGTAATAAACATCACGCCTCACGCAGCTCTCCGCCGAGCTCGTCGACGCGCTCAACCTCTACCACCACCTCATGCGGGAACCCCTCAAACCGTACAACATGCCGCAGCCACATATACCGGGGGTGCCTCCTGGTGTGCCAGGTAATAAACATCACGCCTCACGCAGCTCTCCGCCGAGCTCGTCGACGCGCTCAACCTCTACCACCACCTCATGCGGGAACCCCTCAAACCTTACAACATGCCGCAGCCACATATACCGGGGGTGCCTCCTGGTGTGCCAGGTAATAAACATCACGCCTCACGCAGCTCTCCGCCGAGCTCGTCGACGCGCTCAACCTCTACCACCACCTCATGCGGGAACCCCTCAAACCTTACAACATGCCGCAGCCACATATACCGGGGGTGCCTCCTGGTGTGCCAGGTAATAAACATCACGCCTCACGCAGCTCTCCGCCGAGCTCGTCGACGCGCTCAACCTCTACCACCACCTCATGCGGGAACCCCTCAAACCGTACAACATACCGCAGCCACATATACCGGGGGTGCCTCCTGGTGTGCCAGGTAATAAACATCACGCCTCACGCAGCTCTCCGCCGAGCTCGTCGACGCGCTCAACCTCTACCACCACCTCATGCGGGAACCCCTCAAACCGTACAACATGCCGCAGCCACATATACCGGGGGTTCCTCCTGGTGTGCCAGGTAATAAACATTATATTACGCCTCACGCAGCTCTCCGCCGGGCTGGTCGACGCGCTCAATCTCCACCCCTCAAACCCTACGGCATTCCTCAACCTGACACACCCGAGATGCCTCCTGGTGTACCATGTGAGTAGTAAGCCCAGCTTTCTGCGGAACTCTGTAGCACTTCTCATCCCCACATACTCGGGGAGCCTCCTTCTTGTGTACCGGGTGAGTAATCCGCTCCGTTTAGTAGTTGAGGGTATGGAACTCTTTATGCTACCGCGGATTGATACCTACGCACCGCGCATCGCAAACGGTGCAAAAAACCAAAGCGCTCACCGTTCACCGTTCGCTTTAATTGTTTCTATATATGTAGTTGTAATTGTAAACGGTGTGCAATAAAGAGTATTCGATTGTATATTATTTTATTTATTTATTTTATTTATTAGGAAAACTTACAGATAACGTAACACGTATCTATAAATTTGCTACAAAAGACTCGTCGCTTAATCCAGAGAGTACAAAATGCGTGTTACAGATTTTGTTACTCAATACCCCTGAGAAGCCATATCACGCCGTATTTAAACAAATCATCTTGAACATGTCTTCTCGGAGACATTTACACCTGGCATGTCTTCTCTTTGGTGTTATAAACAATAAATCACTGGAATATCCCTTTTCTAAGATAAATATTTTATCCTTTCACACCCGTGACGGTACTAGAACTACTCGGCGTTGTTCCTAGGAATATACCCTCATAGAACGGTTGCTTTTACCGTTTGTTTCCGATATCTCGCAACCAAATGCTGGAATGATATCCCTCCGTCTGTAAGACGGCTCAAAAGTAAGCAAACTTTGAAACATAACTTTAAAAAATTATTACTTGCAAAACAAAAATCGGGGATACCATACGGCTTTTTGGCTACGGAGGATTTCATCCACACTTTAACATCACACTCATCACGTGATCTGGGCTCCGGCAGTATATCAGTGCCTTGCTTGTAAGAGTGAAGCGTATAGCTGAGTCGGCACCATTCCACGTCAAGTCATTCCACTATTCCCGTTGTTGTTATGTCTCTAATATTTATAAGATTTTGTATTTTGTTTTAATCGATTGTGTATTTTGGTAATTGTGTATTTTGTTAATTGTGTATTTTGTTAATTGTGTATTCTCATCGGGATAACGTCAGTTCTGAGTTAGACGTCAACGCGTCAGGTTGATATCGCATCGCACCCTACGTGTTCGTTTGGTACCTAGTATTTAAGGGTCGAGCTCGATTATATATCGCTCCCTACTAGTATTGTTATTTGTGTTAGTTTCGTTTTAGAGTTGTTAATATAGATACACTAGCTTTTGCCCGCGACTTCGTCTGCGTGGAATTTGGGTACCTTAATTATTAAACAAATCTGCTTTTTAATCCATTCTTTTTTCACCCCCAAATTGGTCCACACTATACATTTCCACCCCATTTTTTACACCCTTAAGGGATGATTTCGGGGATAAAAGTTATTCTATATCCTTTCCCACAGCTCAAACTATCCCCATACCAAGTTTCATCTAAATCGGTTCAGCGGTTATTATTATATCGTATGGCTTTATTCCTGATAAAGATTTACAATTTTAGTCATACAAAAAAAAGAAGAAAAAAAAAATATATATACACACATATGTTATTGATTCCCCATACAAATTTCCACCCCCTTTTCACCCCCTTGAGGGGTGAGTTCTGGGATAAAAAGTATCCTATGTCCTTCCCCGGGACTCAAACTATCTGTATACCAAATTTCAACTAAACCGGTTCAGCGGTTTAAGCGTGAAGAGGTAACACACACAGAGAGACAGACTTTCGCATTTATAATACTACTAGTATGGACTAGTATGGATAGTTACCGCGTATGAACTTTTATTTGCAACAATCCCAACACCTAAGTACTTATACCAAATCCGACTGCCAAATTTCTAAATTGTGTGTATTTGCAGTAATCGACCTATGTTGAATAAATAAATCTTTCAATCTTTCAAATAAACGCTTTATATATCTATCTATCTATCTATCTGGCCACGTCGCACGAATGAACAATGAAAAATGGACTAAGAGAGTCACTACATAGGCGGGACTTCCCGGTAAAAGAAAGTCAGGCCGCCCACTGGAAAGATGGGCTGAAGAACTAAAAAAGTTTGTCAGCGACGACTGAATAACAATAGCCCAAAATAGGGAAATATGAAGTAAAATGGAGGAGGCCTTTACTCGTCAAGAGGTCCTTAATAATAAAAATAATTAAAAATATTGTATAAAATCGCTACCGACTTAAACATGCATGTTGAATAATTTGATAATATTTAATTTAATTTATTAATGTATTACAATTATTATATTTTGAATTTAATAATGAAATATAAATATGTGTATAATTATTAAGGAATTAAATTAAATGGCTTAAATAAAAAATGAACAATATCTATCTATAAATACATGAATATAATATGTATGTGTTTTTTTTATTCGGAGTTATATATATTTAAATAATATTAATTCATTAAGTAGCATGCTTTCTTCATACAATAATTATTACTTTTAATTAAATGTAATATAAATCAGTGATATGTATAATATGTATATAATATGTTCAGGTGTGCCGGGGCCGTCGCTGCCGCCACACTTGCAGCAGCTGCACTACTTCCCGCCCCCCGGGCCGCAGCATCCTCCCGGACCGCCACCGCAACCTAGGTAAATATAGTTGGTCAAGCAAATCTTGTCAGTAGAAAAAGGCCTCGCTGCGCTCGAATCAATAAATTGTCGCGGATAAAAAATGGATCGCTTTATGCCCTTGTTGTACAATCTACTATATAATTTCACAACAAACCCTTTTATGTTATGTCACATAATTAGCTCCATGCATGAATTTATTTTTATTTTTGGATTCATAATTTATATCGTTGGAACACCGGAAATGATAAAAATACTTTTGTAAACCTTAACATTATTTTATTAAAAAATATTTAAAATGTTGAAAATTTTTGAGCGGTTAAAACGCTCATAATTTTTGGCGCGAATTCGACAGAGCGTGATGACGTCACACGTTGGGCGGCCCAACTGACGTTTGCTACTAATGACACTAATCTGTCGAACGCGTGACGTCACGTGGCGTTTCGAGCGTTTCGCTCACTAGCTTTTCGCGGGCAAATTTTTTACTTTTTATTTATAATTTTAAGTAATGAAATGGTAATTTAAAAACGGAAATGCATTTGTAACATGATATAACGGTAACAAACATCCGAATAAAACATATTTCGTTCAAATATAAACTTCATGCATGAGGCTAATTATTAAAATTGTACTCGGTTGTGTCGGGGGCGCGGGGCACGCCGGGCGGGGGCGCGCCGGCGGGGCTGGCAGTTTGTATGGCAGATTTTGGACTTTATTGCTAAGTCAGTAAGGGTCGTAATAGATGATTGTACTTTATGCTCTAGAACATAATAAGCAACTTTATGTCGTCTACGCACGACTTAAAGTCGAATTTTTCGATCATGATAAGTGAAAATACTTTAACGTTTACTTTCAGGTGCTGAGACCGCGGGCGCGTTGTTAATACGATTTTATTACCGACTTATTGTTAATCCTGTACCCGTATTTATTTTCAAGCACGTTAATCGCAAAATAGCATTCCGTGCGTTCGCGCACTGTTTGTACCTTAAAGGGTTAGGTTAGTTTAAAAATTATCTGAGTCTCTATTCGGAGGTATTTATTAGTTCTTGATATCGCTGGTTTTTTTAAATATGGGCATTTTCAGTTAAAATTGTACCATTTGCTCTTTTTCGAAAAACTATCAAGATTTAGGTTATTTCTTCTCAGAATCACAAGGGCTACCAATTAAAAAATAAATGTCCTTAAAAATTACAAGGTTTTGAAGCATTTTGACATACATTTTGTATGGACCGTTACAACACTGACATCCAATATTTGTATGAAAAACTGCGGACACTTTTTTCTTTAATTCAATCAATTCAATAGTCCTCGTAATTCTGAGTCCAAATAACCCAAACATTGTTACTGTTTCGAAAAAAAAAATGGTACACTGAAACCGTCTCTTTGTCAAATACGACCGACAACACTTAGTCGAAAGGGGCCCACTGATTACCAGTTCGCCGGACGATATCGGCCTATCAGTTGTTCGGAAGTGTCAAATTTTTGTTCTAACTTACAGGCTGATATCGTCCGGCGGACTGATAATCAGTGGGTCCCTTTATCAAAACTTTATTGATTGCAGAAAATGAAAACTGTAAGAAAAAATCTTGAGGTACATTAGGCTGTTCGGCCTAAATTCGAAGGATGAACTTTATATGTATGTAACGTCTTTGGTCTTAGCACGTCTTAGATATTGTACAGTCGCCATCAAATATATCGGAGCGGCCAAGGTGCTCATAAATATCTGAACACGCCTCTATTGTCAAGGCGCTAGGTGCGTGTTCAGATATTTTTGAGCACCTCGGCCGCTCCGATATATCTGATGGCGACTGTTCATGGTATAATTCCAATTTCGACTGCAAGCGATTCTGTAGCTGCATTCTGTAACTGCAATGCTAAATTGATCCCACGAAATGGGTTGCTAATGAAATGAAATGGAAATCGCAATTGTACCTTTAGAGATCCTAGAAAAACTTAGTGTCACACACTGTCAATAAATATTTTCGAATAGGGCTGTTTTATCCCCGTGTAAGAAATGTTAAAGAGTTATTTAAATTGTCGGAGTTGTTGATGGAAATATTATAATCGAAATTTGTCTGTAAGCAAGTTTGTGTATAATAATGGACATGCAATAAAAGACTAATCATTATACTGTTATTTTATTTATCTTATTATCAAAAAAGTAAAATCTAGCACTTACTTAGTGTCACTTAATTTTTTTGACGCCATTTGATATAATTGATTTAATTTATTATTTAGGTGTCCTTGCCTCCCGCTTGAACCACATATGAGATAACACCCTTGTAACTCAGCCCTAATGGGGTTGGCCGGTTGAAATAATTAGCAGATGGCGCCAGCATAGCTTGCCCTGCTTGCATGCTTGCTGCTGCTGCTTGTCAAACCCAAGAATTGTGTCAGATTTTGGTTTTTTTAATGCCCTGGATGCCAGCCCTTTAAGCCAAATCTCATAGAAAACGGGGCAAGCTATGATGGCGCCATCTCTGCAAACCTTTGACAGTTGCCAACCCCATTAAGAGAATTTATCAACTAGTAGCGCCATCTATCGCGCCACTCAAGTACTCATGTCGCCCGGTTGCTAGCGCTCGGCTGCTACCTCTTGTCGTTGTACCACTTTGCGAGTTGTTTCCACTTCTATTATTTGTATACAGTCGCGGAAAAGGTGTTCAAAAAATAGCTGAATATGAACTTTAACATGTTGATAATAAAGACTTTGTTCAGACATTGACGTTGACCTACATTGACCAGACATTCACCTACTAATCCTACTATGTATGCACACAGCAGAGCTGCATGCCGGTCTGGGCCCCGTTTATCAAAAGCTTGTAGCTTGTAATCCAAGTGGAAGTCCCTTTTTGACAGCTTTTGTTAGAAAGGGACTTCCACTTGTGTTTGTGTACTTCTACAAGCTTTTGTGTAATGGTCGGTCAAAATGGGATGCATTCATTATTCGAAAGTTGACATCTGAGTGATCCTATAAAAAGATCCTATAAATTCACACTTTCGACACATCAGAATAAGCCTTCTGATTTTAATAACAGGATATCAATTAGATCTAGATTGGTTATGGATCTGATCTGTCAGTGTCAAAAGGGACGTTTTTGGTTGAAGAAATGTCACTTTTGATACTGACATCAGCGTGCGTAGCCAGCGTGCAATCGCTAACGCTCCGTAACGAACGAAACGCAACTGTCACTGTCGCACAAGACTCACAAGAGTGATAGACAGAGATGACTACGATACGCAACGGAGCGTTAACGATTGATTGGCACGTTGGCTACGCGCCCAGATCCATAACTAATCCAGATCTAATTGATAATCTTTTATTAAAATCAGTATACGCCTGATGGTTAGCGTTATTATGTACATCGCTTTGAGTTCCGTCAGCAAATTCCTACTAAAGTTGATGGATTTCTAAAACAGGGAAATAAAACAACATCTATTTGATAAATTAAAACTTATTTTTATATATTTACAAGATCATTATTTTACTTATTATAAATAGTTAACTAATTACATAACGTAATTGACTAGACGATGGAATGTATAGTGTAGCCTATAGTGGTTACCAGGGACCAGCCCGCTATCCCTTACAGAGGTTTTGTAAGGGTTTTGCATAAGGCTTAACTCATCATACCCTTTGCCAGAAACCATTTCATTTCGCTTCTAAACCCATAAAGCTAACCCATTTGAGTAATAGGTAGCCCAAATACCCTTACAAAACCAACGCAAGTAACGCAACGCAATCGTCCCAGTGTTTGTCACTGCCCTAATAATTGTCATCCTGTTGTCATCTCATTTACATGCATTGAGGTGAAAAAAATTTGCCTGTCAAACGCTGGGACGTTTACCTTATCGTTTATTGATAAAAATATTCTCTCCACAGTTCTCGATAAAAACGACGGATGTGTATCTTTTCAAATATTTTCTTTACCGTGTGATAATTAGCTATCATGAGCCTATTGCATAATTGTTTTATCATATTTACTCAATTTTTGGTCAAAACTATAACGACGTGTATGAAAAACCTATATCAGACTTCTACCAGTATCGCGTTCTCTTTCTCTACTTCTGTTTACTTCTTCTTTTATTTTTCTAGTTCTGTCTTTCGTAGTGTCCTCTACATTCTAGTGCTTGTTTTATGCTATTGGCTTTACAATACATAATAGAGAACATTAGGTACCAGACAATATACGCAACAGACTTATCTAACCCGCAAGACTGGGGTAGAGAATGCCTTACGGCATTAACTCCGCTATTTGTATCGCGCAATAATATAAAAATATTTTTTATGTCATATTAGGCAAACGAGTCGCCCAAATAAAAAATAAAAAAAGTGACAGCGGTTCAGGGTCGAATCATGCTGTCCCTTTCTACATTCAAGTCAACATGTCAGTTGTCAACATTCAAGTCATTATCTTATCAGCCGGGCTAGCACATGATTGGCGCGAGAGTATCTCGCCGCGACATAGACTACCCGTCCCTCTTTAATTCATATAGTTAGTAAAGGACGGGTAGTCTATCTCGTGGCGAGATACTGTCGCGCCAATCATGTGCTCGGCCTACATTGGTCGTGCACGTCAAGTTTTGTCAACCCTAATAATTGATTTAAACTTTCACGATTTTTACTAACCCTAATAATTGCTCGGAGCCAGACCTGAAATTTTTATGCTTATGCTCGGAGCAATGCTAAACCGAACAGAGCCGAGTTTGCCCGAAGCAATCGCAGTCGCCAATTACTCGTAAATGGACACTTGCGACACAAATACGGGGTTACAAGTGCGTTGCCGGCGTCTAGGTACCTAAATAAACATTACTATACGAAAAAAACGTAAGTATACAGGTTGTTTCATAGTCTGTATTTTGGCAGTCATTTGCCAATAGGGAATATTACGCGAAACTGTGCGCAGGGGGCACCACTACCACAATCTGAGGGTCTATCACAAAACAAAAAAAAAATCGAAATTTCGTTATCTAACATCTCTGTCACTCTTGCATATTCGAGCGATAAAGAGGCAGATAAGGAAATTTCGTATTCGCGTTTCCCGGTAGGTTCTCTGCAAACAATCCGCCATGGTGCATCAATGCAATGGCATATTTTATTATCTCTGAAAAGTCAAAAAACTGTTAAAGGCACAGTATGTATAAGCTACTCTATGGTTTACTAAACGGGCTACTGCTGCACTCTGGTGGCAGAACATTGAAGTAATATTCCCTATAGGGGTGACAGTAGGGCGTCATCTATTGGGCATTTCGAACATTTCGACATTTATCTTTATAGAATTAGCTTGTAAGCTTTTATGCAACAGCCTCATGAATCTCATGATATGTCAAGGAAGAAACCGCTGCGTTTCGACGGGCACGTCGGCGCCGGGCGAGTCTGGCTCCGTGTCGGCGTCGGCGTCGGCGCTGAGGTACGTTGTGTCGGTGGCGGCGGACGGCGGCGCCGCCCACGACACCCAGCGTTCTTGTAGGTCCTGCTGATAAGAGAAATATTAACTTATCACATCACTAGTTACCATGACTGCAATGGCCATTGGTGACGTTGGTGAGTAACTAGTCTAACTACAATGGCTGATGATTACATATATAAACGCAGAGGATATAATAAGATAGAGCGGTACTGTCATAGTAAATTTTGTAACCACTGTAAATTCACTGCCATCTATTGACATACTTTAAAACTAAAAATGAAGATTTATAAAAATACGTTAAAATGTATTTAATTATGGATAAATGATTTTTTTTATTTGAATTAATTATTTTTATTTATGATGATAGTGTGAGCAAAATTCACTGCGACTAACAAATCACTAGATGCATTACGTTTATATGATGTAGTGGATGTTATCGTCTTACCTCGTGTTCAGAGTGTTCAGATGGCCGCGGCGGGTCGAGCGGCAGAACGTCGAACGCGACAAGACACGGCGTCAGCAGCCGCGGGGCGTCAGCTAGGAAAGCGGCTACTGCCGCCGCGCTTGGACGTGCCGCTGGCTCTTGCTGCCAGCAGGACTTCATCAGCCCCTCTCTGGTAAGTTACAGAATAGGGAATACTTTATAATTTTACCAGCTAATTGAGCCATCAAGATCGTGAAGGTTTTTTTTACATGAAGATAATTAGGGGGAATTCCTTGTGTTTCAAAAATGGGTTGTCCTGGCTTAGCTTCAGTCATATAAAATTTTATTAATTCTACATGTTTATTAGTGAATTATCTGAATGAGAACGCGATGCAATATCTTAAGTGGTAGGTGTCTAATTGGTAAGATCTTGGATAACAAGATTTCATTTTTAGGTAGGTCTGTTGGCGGGAAAGAGGGAAGATTTTGGCCAGCAGTTGAGCACTCTTTTAGGCATAAAAATGTATCTGTTACTTACAGGTTGGGCTGTAATCCAGGCGGTGGGTGAAGCGATCGTCCTCTTGTGACGCGTGCCAGCACCTGTGCGTTACCGAGCCCTTGATACGGTAGGGCTCCAAACGTCACAATCTCGTACAGCAGAACACCGAGCGCCCATACGTCTGAGGCAGGAGAGAAAACGCCTCGAGACAGAGATTCGGGCGCCATCCAGCGCACGGGAAGTAAACCCTTGCGGCTGAAATTATAACACAAAGGTTACAGACGTGATCGCATTCTAATTAGATTATAAGCAGGTATAAGATCAAAATAAGTATCTGGGTTGAATAAGTACTGCATGAATTGGTAAGCAGCAAACTAGCTCACGGTCGTTAAAACTGATGATGACAAATGATTCTATTCATTGCTGGTCAGCATCAAGCATTTGTGGTTTGCTCTCTAATTAGAAGTTGAAACTTGAAACTTTGAAACTGACCGCCTCCCGTAGCAAATAAGGGTGCGGAGGTATATTTTTTACGTCTACTTATCAGAAGCCAATGAGGTAAGTAGCTGCTGGCTAGTTAATCTGGAAATGATGTATCGCTTTGCAATGTTCGAAGCGTCCTTGCAAGGCTTAGTGGCCTGAGTGGACGCTCAAAGCTGAGTGATGTGAGCAGCGTGCACTAAGGCCGCTCCTATACGTTTGCATTTGTTTTACATGCACGCCGCACGCCCCTCCTCGCTGCACGCTCAACTTGAGCGTCCACTCAGGCCTTACACTTAGTCGGCATGGGTATGGTAGTTACCTGAACCGGTAGTAATCGCTCTCGCACACTGGTCGCGCCATGCCAAAGTCAGCCAGCTTAAGCTGCCGCCGAGCCGACACCAGGCAGTTGCGGGCAGCTACGTCACGATGTACGAAGCGGAGTTGAGCGAGGTATGAGAGCGCACGCGCCGCGTCTAAAGCCATAGCCGTCAGTCGTGTTGGAGACACCTACAATGATGTTACAATTGTTGATTTGAAGCTTACGGGTGAGCGGTAATGATCCTCGCTCCAGGTTCCTGATACAAAGATTTACCCATCCCGGTTGACATATTCGTCTGGAATGCGGGTTGGGTTTTATAACCTTTAAGTTAAGATGATATGAAAATAATGTAAGTTTCGATTGTTTGATATAAATTGCGATTCGATATGATTATAATAATAATAAAGCCTCTTTATTCCCATATAACTTATAGCTACATGATACATAATTTAAATTTAATCTTATTTTTTTTTTTACTTAAATTATAGGGACCCCTATTGTAGGGTATAGGCCTCCTCCAGATTCTTCCACCTCGTTCTGTCCTGGGCTACTGTTAGCCAGTTTTTGCTGGATACTTTTATAATATCATCCGCCCATCTTTGTCGTGGATGTCCAATTTTTCTTTTCCCAACCGGACCGGCCCATTTGGTAGCGGCAAGGGTCCAGCGCTGGTCGGTGCATCTTGCTACGTGCCCGGCCCATCGCCATTTCAGTTTTAAGGCATGTTGTAATGCATCTGTCAGTCTTGTCTTTTTCCTAATTGTTTGACTTTTTATTTTGTGTATTTTTCTTAGGTTTAGGATGCTTCGTTCCATAGCTCGTTGACAACTTATTATTTTGTTTTTAATGTTTTTTGTATAGGCCCAAGTCTGGGACCCGTATGTCAAGCAGGGAAGAATACAGGTATCCATCACAGTTTTTTTCATACTTAGATTGTAGTCACCTTTCAGTATGTCTTTGTGCGCCCAATATTTATTCCAACTACAGGTAATTCGCCTATTCACCTCCTCTTCGTTGCTCGTCTTGGAAAATGATACCTGTTTACCTAAGTAAATGTAGCTGTCTACGTATTCTAGTTCAACGTCATCTAATAAGATGGAACTTTTAGTGCCGTTCATTTTTTTTTTTTTTTTTTTTTTTTTTTTTTTTTTTTTATTAGCCTATTTTGGTGTCCCACTGCTGGGCAAAGGCCTCCCCTCGTTTTCTCCACTCGACCCTGTCATCGCCATCTTCCCACCATTTGGGGCAGAATGCGTCCAAGTCGCAGACCAGCTTTCTTGCTCTCTATATTAAGCTCGTGTATCATTTTTCCTAACTTTTGGTCGTTTTCAGCAAAAACTACAATATCGTCTGCAAATCTGAGGTGGTGAAGTCGTGTGTTATTTATTTTGATTCCTTCTGTTGCCCAGTTCAGTTCGGCGAATATGTTTTGCAGGACGGCTATAAAAAGCTTAGGAGACAGTGGGTCGCCTTACCTAACGCCTCTACCTATTTTAAACTCATCGCCTCTGGTTTCTAGCTTAACTCTGCTGACATTGTTTGAGTAGATGTTTTATAAGATTCTAGTTATTTCTGGGCTTATTTTACATGATCTAAGAGCTTTCCAAATAAAGTTATGGTGTATGCTATCGAAAGCTTTTGTGTAATCGATAAAACACATATATAGAGTTTTATTAAACTCACTATATTTCTCCATAACTTGTTCCATAGTATGGATGTGGTCCATGGTCGAAAATCCGGAACGAAATCCTGCTTGCTCTACTGGTTGCATGCTGTCTATTTGAGGATTGATTTTGTCTTGTATGATAGAGGTGAATAGCTTGTACACAGTAGACAGCAGACTTATAGGGCGGTAATTGGCTATGTCTAAAGGATTTCCTTTTTTATATAATAGTATGATGTCCGAGCTGTACCATTGTTTAGGAGGTTGCCCTGTGCTTAGGACCATGTTAAATATGCACGTCAG
Source organism: Cydia strobilella (assembly GCF_947568885.1). Classification (NCBI taxonomy): domain Eukaryota; kingdom Metazoa; phylum Arthropoda; class Insecta; order Lepidoptera; family Tortricidae; genus Cydia; species Cydia strobilella. Next base: position 21,730,799 of record NC_086044.1, read on the forward strand.
TGGTTTAGTGAGTAATGGTGCTCCGATTTTGAGACTCTCATTTCTTAAGCCATCCGGCCCAGGGCTTTTTTCGTGCTTTAGTTTTTTAATGTGTTTCAGGACTTCTTCTTCCTGTATTCTGATAGCCTCGTTTGTGTTTGTTTCAGTGGTCTCCGTTTCTGTTCTCGCGTCCTAGATTATGGTAGCGTAGAGGTCTCTGTAGAATTCCGTAGCGCATGATAGTACATCCTTTCTCGTCATAGCTTGGTTCCGTCCTCGATTGAGGGTTTGAATCCAGTCGGAGTGCGTGTGTAGTTGTTTAAAAGCTCGTTTAGCGCTTCTGTATTGGATTAAGTTGACCTCTATGGTATTTTTCTTGTGTAGGTTAAAGTCTTTTCGTATACACTTACTTGTTTGTTTGAATAAAGACGACAGTTCTTTTTTCTGTTCGTTATTTTTATTTTCCGTTTTCAAAAGTCGATATGATTATTAAATAGTTATTGAAATAAAGGAAATTCGACCCTGAGACGAGTAGCTACTAAAGTTATAAAATATAGTTCTCTTACCTCATCCTCGGCTTCGCCTCCTTCTTCCACCAGATGCCGCCGCGCCAGCAGGTATCCCTTCAAATCTCCATATAACATAAACTCCATAACAGTGCACACTGGTTCCGAGTGCGTGACTACACCTAGTAGTTTCACAACATTGGGATGTTCAAGCCTCTTCATAGCTTCAGCTTCAGCAAGAAAGTCTAGTTTTTCTGCCATGCCAGCGCCGGGCTTAAGCGTTTTGACGGCGACGGCGGTCCAAGCGCGTCGTTCAGTTAGTAATGCATGCCCGCCGTATACTGTACCGAACGCGCCGACGCCGAGCTTGCGGTTGATAACGACACGCTCTCGTGGTAGTTCCCAGCGGTCGAGCGCGTCCAGTTTAGGTGCTAGTGTGGACAAGCCGAGGGCAGCTAAGCGAGCGCGGTAGCGTGTTTCTAGGCGTCTTTTAAGAAGCCACCCAGCGCCGCCGAGTGCGGCTGCAAGCCCAGCCAGTAGAAGTGCTAGAAGCGTTCCTAGTGCAACGCGACAGTCAGCTCGTAGAGCGTCCGCTAGTGGCTGCAATGCGCAAGGCTCTACGCCGTCGTTAGGAGGTAAACCGTCCGGCGTCCGCCAGCGGATCGCATTTGGCGTCAGTTTTAATGTGCTTGTCCAATCACCGACTGCAGCATACGCCTGAAATACAATATAGGAACTCAAAATATTGTAGATGTGTAAGTATAGCACGTAAGTACTAATGTTTATATGTGTGTATTCTCTAGTATATAAGGCTATATACTCCAAATAAAGAGAGTTCATCTATGACTTTCGTTGTTATCACTTGTCTTCAACTCCCGTCCCTACATGGCGACCCTGTCAGTAGCCGCCGTGAGCGCGTGTTTTAGTGTCAAATACCACGAAATTTGGACTTTTTTTGCGGCAAAATCCTAAATAAACTTCTGACATAGAGCAATGGACATATTATTGTATGTTTTGTGTTATGCAATAAATTCGATTGGGCGATGGACCGAGCGTGACTCAACGAACGTTGCACCCTTGTTCGCAAACATGGGACATATAATACAAACTTTTGAGTGAAAATGGCTCGACGTCCACACCACGTTTAATGCTGATATTTGCAATCCCCAATACAGCCCTATCTGTGTCTAATTAAAAGTCTACCATCTTGTCCTGATCGTCAATCAGCATCGTTATGTGCGGTTTCCAATTAGAAATTCTAAACAAGTATCATGTACTACATTTCATATTACGTAGAAACATTTGCAAAATGAATGGATGTATGTAGAATTTTACCTGCGTGCTATTGTTCCACTGCAACAACCGCAGTGGCACCGTTCGTGCGCCGTTGCTCCATGCGAACTGTCCTGTGAGTCCGGTATAGTTATGTTCTGGACTTTCCACGTCGGCTATCAGTGATCTGTAATGGATAAACTAATCATATATGCTGCTTGTAATTAATGCTTTTATATTCATAACAATTGAACACCGGGACCAGCAAATTAGACTTTAATAACAAAACTTCCGTGAGACACAGACATATTAAATATATTAATAACGGGTCACTCGAATAACGCTCGACATCGGGAGCGGAGGGCTGCGGCCCGCAGTCTGCGCCGGTCCGTCACCGTCAACTTGCCGTCAACGCAAGCTCCTGATGACAGTCCTCGGTACGGAGTGAAACATGTCGAGCGTTTTTCGACTTAAAATACGTAAACTAAGTGACCCGTTATTAATATATTTAAATGAGGCTTTATCTACTTTTCACTCAAATATAAATAGAAATAGTGATCAAACATTCCCAATATTTGATTCAGAATAACCACAGAATAACGTTACGGTTTTTAGCTGCTGATGAAGAGTTGCTACATTCGTGTAAGGTTTAAGTTGTGTTTGTTTTAGGCTAAATGCTAAACCACCTGATAAACTTCTTCAATATGTCTTTAGGAATGGTTTAATTAAACTACGAGCTGTCCTATGATACTGACTTGATGATCTCTTCCTGATGCAGGTCATCAAGTGCGCTGGGCTTGCGCGTGAGCAAGCGGGAGAGTGCAGCAGCCCAGAGACGCAGTACGTCGTACAGAAGTGCCGCGTTTGGCGTGGGCGTCGAACATGGGCCGGCCACCGGCTAAAAAATTAACACAGTTATTATCATCAGTCTTTCAGCCTATAATAGGTCATTATACAACACTTTAAACTCTCGCGTTTTGTACACATAATTAACATTACCGGGACATGGGAAAAAAGGTAAAATATTGAAATTTAATCGCGTTAGATATCGGGATAATTGACATTAATTAATCATCATCAGGTCATTATGTCAGGAAAATTAACATGGCTACTCAAATGTAGATTGAAAAGGATATTTCTAAACTCTACATTGGAGTTACTGGACTGACTGTCAAACATCCAAGTTTAAGTAGGTACGTATACTACTGACAACACATTTAATCCATTACAAATAATGATAATTACAGTTTGTGATGGTCGCACTATTCACGGTGATAAGACTTTTTTGTAACTAACAAAGATCACAAAAAAAGAGGCTATAATAGCTTTTTGTAATAAACTCCTTCCTTCTAAGAGCTGGTAAGTCTTTCAATCAGCTTTGCAAACATCATGATCTCATCGATCTGTTCTGCGATAGCTTTAGTTCGATACGTAAGCTAATGACTTAGGACTTTTCCCACTGTTAAGTGTTAACAGTGGAAAAAGTGTTAACTCAACACTGTATCTCTATCCTGTTCTTTTTTTCTCTCTTTTGTTCTTCTTGTTAACTGTTTAAACCAATTTTCCCTCTCTAGTAAAATAAGTAAAGTCAAAGATAGATATAACTCCGTAATAGATAGATACAGTCTAAGGAAAAAACGTGCCTCGAAAATCAAGAAAATTTGATTCTCGTTGAGAGGGCGCTACTAGTTTTGGCCTACAGTCGAATAGATGGCGTTGACGGTTTCGTTTGTTATTTACAAATTTTAACGCATATCAGTGAAAGAACATGGGTCAAAATCATAAAAATAATTAATGCAATTAAAAATATCATTTATCTATATTTAAATACATTCTATCGTATTTTTATAAATCTTCATTTTTAGTTTTAAAGTGTGTCGACAGATGGCAGTGAATTTACTGGGGTTACAAAATTTACTATGACAGTACCGCTCTAGTATAAGTTACTCTATGGTAAAGTATACTTATAAGTTAGTAAGTATTATTAGTTGTAATTTCGCACGCCATGCACTTTACGCAGTTTCTATCTGTGGAAACTTGTAATTGGCTCACTGCTTCTATGTTATTACCTAACGTGTTACTTTAGCTGTAAGTTTTCCTAATAAATAAACTAGGTAGTTACCTGAAATTTGCACTGTGCACGCCAGCGCTCAGCCCAATCGGCTGGTGGCATCCAGTCCATCTGCCAAGCGGGCCGCAGACTAAGATGGCCGTCAGCCATCTCTTGCAACTGCTCGGTCGAGCAGGGGTGCTTATCAGCGGTGGCTCGGATGAGGGCAGAAGGGGCTAGCGGTGGGAGGAGAAACACCGCGCCGGCCCGTGGTGTGAGCTTAGCTTCGCGGGCTGCACATAATGCTCCGCGCAGTGCGCGCGCGTCTTCAGGCCATACTAGAAGGATACGTGCACCTGCTGCCGCTGCGCGAGTTGCCCACTGTAAATATATCCTGATTAAGAACCTTGTCATCACTCGTATTTGAATAGTTAAAACCATAAAAGTTGCTAATGCTGCCTAGAAGCTTTATGGAACTGACTGATCCACCTATTTATAGATAATAAAACTGATTAATTTAACTGGCTCAGGTTTTATAAATAGCGAACGTGAGTGATTCAATGCGTCATTGACTAATAAAATTACAAATGCTCAAAGCAGACGCACTGATGACATATGCTACTATAGGATGAGTAGGATGTAGAAATCGAGATGAGTAAGAATAGATGATGCAATGAACTATAGATTTGATAATAAAGCGATCAATGTCTAGTAAAATGTATTAATATATCTACTACACTAAATTTATATATAGAATAAATTTTACCTGAGATATTAACTCGTAATCTGGCTCTAGTTTGGTTTTGTCGTCAAAAGTTTCTGTCACATAGGCGGCGTCTTCTGCAACCACATCGTCACCCACGACATCGGCGTCGGGCAGCTCGGTGTGCACAACGACGTCGGCGCGCAAGCTTGCAGAGTCCAGCAGCGCGCGTGTACCAGGCTCAGTAAGCGCGGCTATTCGCCGCCAGCTCTGCGCTGATAGTAAGGCTCCTAGAGCGGCAGCCTCATCGCGGGCATCGCCTGCCGCACGCAGTACGTACGGCCCTTCTGCAGCCTGCGGCGTATATGCCAGCACCGGCATCACATGCGACTTTGTTTGCTTAGCCACATCCGCAAACGCTGCGCCGCAAGCCGGCCCAGATACCGCTGATAACGCACCGTATTCACCTGTACCTAGTGCATCCGACAGATGTTTATAGGCCGTAGATCCTGAACATTCGTCGTCGAAAGTTTCGACTTTAAAGCGCGTAGCGTCTGATGAGCTCTGTTCATCCAACTCAGCTAGAGCGGCGGCGGCGGCTAGCGCTCGTGGCTCTAGTTGTAATTCACGCGGCGTTTTGTCCGGCAGCATCACCAACACCCGTACTTCGCTAGCGCCGAGCGCTAGTGGATTCTTCGATAAAAACTCATTTGCTGCGGCTACCGCGCCGCGTGCTCGCGCTTCCTTACCCAGTACTGCTAACTGGTATTCGTCCAACTTGAGCCTAGTCAGTACGCGTAACGCGCTTAACGTTAGCTCAGAAGCGCGTCTGTTCACACGCTTCAGTACTCGGTATGGCTCGAAGATGCAAGCGATATCTTTGGAGTTAGTGCAGGGTGGTGGGCCGAGCGCCCGGCCAGGCGGTACGTTCAGTGCATCACAGGCGATGAATGGGCGATTTAATCTAACGGCAGAAAGATGTGTGCCCAGAGGAACTACGCGTACGCGTAGTGAGTAAGCGTGAGCTAGGGTAGCTAGTTCCTTCGCTTCGGTTGTTGTACTAGTGAGAAGCGTCGCGCAGCGTCCTGTCGTACATACTTTCATCGCTTCTGTCCCATTTGGATACGATAATCTGCGGGAGAAATGGGGGTTGTAAATAGACTACGAACCGTGTAAAGTATTAGGATAGTATAAAATTGCCGTACGGTCAGCAGCAGAAGTAGCTAAGCAGAATAACACGTTCAGAATGATCTGCACAGAACCTTATTCTCTTCACATAGAGTCCGTGTGTCGATCATTTTGTTCGCTAGGGCCGCGTAGCTACTTCTGCTGCTGACTGTACATTAAAACGTAAGACGTGGACGTGGATTAATTTAATCACATTTTTTTAAACTGAATACACACCCGTCCCATTTCGAGGTATTAGTGAACACGCTGGCGACGTCCATCGGAGTCAACTCATAAAGCGCGGCGACGTCTTCATCTACCAGGTCGAGCAGGGAACGTGCCCCGCGCGGCGCGGCCGGACCCGCCGCGAGGCAAACTCGCCGCGCCGGCGGCGCTGCATCGCCGAGTCCGGCGAGACCGTAGCCATCCATGGCGCTAGGGAACATAAATAAAAATTACTCCGAGTCCGTGCAAGCTAACTTTGCACCGATTTGAATAGAACAAAGTGAGGGTATGTCATTATAAACGACATGTTTTCATAGAAATTTGACATTAATGTTAAATTTCCATAGCCACGTCCAGAGTTAGCTACGTCCGACTCTAATGTAAATGCAATACACTTTTAATAAATACAGTCGAGCCTCTGTAATCGTACTTTCAGAGATTAAGCACTCGTATAATAGATAAATTGAAAACTTCAAAAAAAATCCGTTTGTAGTCTATAAGAGTCATATTTTTGTTTATCGATTGTAACGAAAGGCAAAAATCTATCCAGTCCCAAGAAAAGTGAACCAGGGTCATGATGACTCATCATATCTACTTACTCTTCTATTTCAATCACTCTCTTGGTACAACACAAGGGCGATACAGATAGCTTAAGGCTTGTTGGTATTCTAGTTGATATAATAGGTAACTACCCAGTCCAAAAAAGTTGTAAAATTTGATTGAATAGGGTAGGTACTTACTCAAGTGGCGCTTCAGCGGCGGGCGTGGGTAGTATAGCAGCGGTAAGGTTGCCACTAGTGAGGAGACGGTTCACAGCTATGTGGCATTTGCGCGACGCCGGGGCGAGGCATTCTTCCGGCGGCGGCACAGCCCTGGCGCGCACGCCTCTGGAAAATCATAATGAATCGGTCAAGTACATCACAAGATTTATAACATATTAGAAAACGTGAATTCTACGAGTAAGCCTCTTGTGGCAAACGCCACATGTGCACGCAACCATTTTCTATCAGTAAAAATCTGTCTAAAAATTTCATTCTGTCATAGGATTTTTTTTACATTGGATTGGCGCAGTTACTACATTGTGTGCCAAATTAATATGCCCCCCAAAAAAAGAGAGATTAGTTTCTGACTAACGTAGCAATTTTTGATATTCAGTTCAGTAACATTACCTCGCCGCTAACGCCGCCGCCGCCAACTCCCTCAGCGCCGCGCCGACGCCGTCATCGCCAAGCACGGCGCTGGTGACTCGCAGCTCGCTCGGCGGCGCGTCGGCGCGCGCGCTCAGCACGCCGCACAACGCCGCCACGCATATCAGCCATGTGACTCTGTAAACAACGACATAAGGAATTATATTCGTATTTTCTTCTTAAACAAGTTTTGGAAACAAATCAAATTATTTTATTAAATATTTTGATTTGTGTGATATGTTTAGGAGGTGCAAGCGCGCACTGCTTGCCCTTAGAGCTGGTCAAAGACGCCTAGTCTTACTAAGATGGCATAATTATAGTCGAGAAATTGGGACGGGTACCGCCGTGGCGAGGTGACCTAGGGCTCATGGCGTTAGCCGCGATAGCTAAAGACGCCGGTTCGAATCCGGCCTTTACCACTGCAGGGCTTCGTCACTTTTTCTTTAATATATGACATCTATTACAGTTTTTCTTTCCTTCTTCTTCAGCGAATTAAACATGCGCCCACTGTTGGGCCTCTACAAGTTTTGTCCATGAAGTCCGATTTGCTGCTTTTTTACTTCAGTGGGTTTGCAATCTTTTTAATATCGTCCTCTTATCTGGTATCTTTTTATTAAAAAACACTTTTGAAAAATATGTAGTTAACGGCAAATATGCAATAATTATAAATTATCTACGATTATTTACCTATATATTATTTTGCTTTCATGAGTATTAATTACCTACTGATTTTTCGGTTTCGGTTTAAATAGGTACATTATTTTTTCTCATAAAAACATTTGCGCTTTTCGATATTACACGTCAAGATTGTTTACCTTTTTTCTAATAAGTACTAAAAAAACGAAGATTACAATAATAAAAAATATTTAGATCAGTACGGTTTCACTCACTATTATTTTAGTAGCTTTTGGCGACATGTTTCGGATTCTTCGGGAATCCGAAACACTCGTGCCTGAGTAAGGATTCCCGAAGAATCACGAAGAAAATATGTGACGATAGTTTAATTTCGATTATTACAATAATACACTCTGTCGCTTGCTAAGTTAGCTTAAATGGGTTCTATTTTTAGTGAATGCTTACCTCATACAACAGCGGCCAGCGGGCGTCGGAACGACGCGGCCGCCGTGATTGAGACGAAAACAGCTTCTGAAAATAAAAACAAAAACGTAAATATATACTTTATATGAAATCATAATACGAACATTATGAAAATAAGTATTATTTCCAGGCTTATACCCCGTTTTTGTTTTTACATTGGAATTATTTTAACCTCAAAAGTAGTATCATTGACTTTTTCTACCGAAATGCTAGAGTTCTTCTGATATCTAATATTTCGGTACAATAATATGTAAACGACACTATAAGTGAGTGCATAGTTACTCAGATTAAATGGTGAAAGACAGTTACCATTACTTTGAGGTTATAAAATTTCTAATCTAAAAGTAAACGGATTATATAATAATATTAAATTTCGAACCTTTTAACAGCACTTAAATAGTAAGTAGTAAGTAATTTCGTAGCCACACGAAATTACTTGAAGTGAAACGGATTCCAGAATTACTCGTACTGTTTTAGATTTGCTGGGACTAGATAGAAGTGATAAATTTATCACATGATACACTGTTAGGTTTGGACTTAACTTGCAAAATAAGGTATAATTCAAACATACAAACTACGACGTACGATATACGACGAATTTTTCAGATGCCGGCTGCGCAAATACATCTGGAGGCCTTTATTCTTTTAACTTATATTTATTTTACGAGTATTCTTATTAGAATGTGTCTTTAACCAATAGTTTGAAATAAATATATTGATTTGAATTGTAAGGTATTCGCCCTCTTTAAGTACTGTAGGTATACGTTGACAAACTTCCTTGTTGTGTTGTGTGCGAACACCCAGTGAATCAAAGAAATATTTAGAACAATAAAAGTGGCATTCAGATGAGAACTGCAGCTGCATTACTGCGGCGGCGTTAATGTCACCGCTGTATCTGCCAATTTTCTGGATAAAATGACTGTTCGCAGCCGCAAAATTACTGCCGCGATTAGGTATATGACTTTTTTTTAATATTATGGCGGTGGCAAACAGGCATACGGCCCGTCTGATATTAAGCAGTCTCCGTAGCCTATGTACGCCTGCAACTCCAGATAAGTTACATGCGCCCTCGTTAAGCTCTCTGGCAACTTTAATGAACTCAATGAAGTGTTAAGTTTTAAGTGAATGCATGAAGTGTTATATAAATCTGAACTATATAGGTATGACATTAAAATTGCTTTTTAAACGAGCATGCTTCTTGTCTCTTAGAACGGGAAACCATCTCTCGGAAGCCAACTGAGCTGTATAAAACATACAACTGCTTTGTTAGGTTAGGGTCGAAGCCCGAGTAATCACTAGCGTATAGATTGGCTCATTTGTTTACACGCGGCTAAAAATAGGAACACGTAACGCTGCATCCTCAAGAATATAGGTCTACTGTTTTACTGAGGCGATTGGTAAGAAGTTATTATGTTGAAGTACCGGTTGAAGGCTTGGCTGCATGATGCTGTTTTTATTATGTTGTAAGTAAAAATGTAATATATAAACTACTTCCAAGACAGCTTTCATCGGCTAGAAAATCACAAGAATATAATTTACGAAAACGGAACTTAATCGTATATAATTAAGTTTTGAAACTAGGGAGACTGGGACCGTGGGTAGTACTATTAGTTATTCTGTGACCGTGGCGTGGGGTTAAGTTAAGGTTATACGTGATTAAGTCCCGTTTTCGTAAATCATAATGTGTAAAAAACGTGTCAGTTTAAATCAGTGTGTCACACACAAATAGACAACCGCCGGAGATAAGTTGTAGACCTATATTTACAGTACTTAAAGTTACCTCTTTCATTGACACGGCAGGGTTACAAATAGCATAGAGTAACTTATACTAGAGCGGTACTGTCATAGTAAATTTTGTAACCACAGTAAATTCACTGCCATCTGTCGACACACTTTAAAACTAAAAATGAAGATTTATAAAAATACGATAAAATGTATTTAAATATGGATAAATGATTTTTTTTTATTTGCATTAATAATTTTTATGATTTTGACCCATGTTCTTTCACTGATATGCGTTAAAATTGTTAAATAACAAACGAAACCGTCAACGCCATCTATACGACAGTAGGGCAAAGCTAGTAGCGCCCTCTGATCGAGAATCAAATTTTCTTGATTTTCGAGGCACGTTTTTTCCTTAGACTGTATCCATCTATTACGGAGTTATATCTATCTTTGCAAATAGGTACGTTTCATGCTTAAGAAAATTAGTCGATCGCTAATTCCTTTCCCTGTCGGTGGTCTGTCAGCGCAAATTATCATTATCATTAAATACTACGACTGTCATTTTGTAAAATAAAAGATAACATACATACATACATACATACATATAATCACGCCTATTTCCCGGAGGGGTAGGCAGAGACCACGGATTTCCACTTGCTACGATCCTGACATACCTCTATCGCATAACATTCCTCACACGCTCGCCGGTTTAGGGTGCTCTTGACCTGGCCTTTCTTCAGGCCTTTGTTCAAAAGATAACATGTTGATATTAATTATTCAAATTTAAATAAAATAGGTGTAATATTCTACAATGTCAACTGTATTCTAGGAGCCCAAGTCACAGGTATAGCCTTGTTTGGGATCCACTTTATCCATGTGTCTGTAAAATTGTTTTCTATTGTCAATAAATTATTCTTATTCTTATATAAATATGATAAAAGACATGACGCGTTTCGATGTAGACGCGCCGGCTGCGCAAATATTTTTCTATTCAATGACAATATAATTATGTTCAGTTCAAAACGGTTGGCGGATTCCATTGCCGGGCGCCAGACTTTCAACATCTCCTGTACCCGTACCATGAGTCACTGACAGTGTCAAAACTGACATATACTCTAACGTCTACCATAGAGTAACTTATACTAGAGCGGTACTGTCATAGTAAATTTTGTAACCCCAGTAAATTCACTGCCATCTGTCGACACACTTTAAAACTAAAATTGAAGATTTGTAAAAATACGATAAAATGTATTTAAGTATAGATAAATGATTTTTTTATTTGCATTAATTATTTTGATGATTTTGACCCATGATCTTTCACTGATATGCGTTAAAATTGTTAAATAACAAACGAAACCGTCAACGCCATCTATACGACTGTAGGCCAAAACTAGTAGCCCCCTCTGAACGAGAATCAAATTTTCTTGATTTTCGAGGCACGTTTTTTCCTTAGACTGTATCCATCTATTACGGAGTTACATCTATCTTTGCGTCTACGTAATTTACTTTATTTACTTTCTATACATCTCGCTCGCACTAATATGTCAGTACGAGCGAGATGCATAGAAAGTAAGTTACGTTTACGTCACGTCAGTGCCGAACGCCGAACTGATGGTAGCCGTACTGAGGATGCCTCGTAGAGACGCGAAACACGAGTCGAGTATTGTTTTTAGTGTTCCGTACAAAACTTTGTTCACGGAACACTTATGGGATCACTTCGGTCTTGCAAATCGGTTATTTTGGTGGTGCTTTATTATATTTATATGCGTATTTATTTTGCGGTGGGAGGGTGGGAACATTAATTGCATGTAAAAAATACGCAAGTACCTAAGTATAAAGCGTTAGCGCTGATTGACTAGTACCTTACTTCGCAAATTAGCAATCTTTTTGATATTAATTAATATCATCATCATATATTTAAGAGTTATACTCTTGTCGGTGGAGCGATTTCCATATGTGTCGGTCCTCTGCCTTCTCTTTGACAGTCTGATACGACACGACGTTGAGTTTTTCCTTTACTTGATCTATGTACGTTCTCCTTGGTCTCCCCCTCCGTCTCCTTGGCTCAACTCTCCCTTCAATTATGTTTTTGATAAATTCGTCGTGTCGTAGCAGGTGTCCAAGCACCTTAATATAATATGGATTTTCGCAAAGTAACACCTGATTCTATTCATTATTTAATTCAACGATTAGTCGATGAGTATAAAAAAACAATTAATTTTGTTGCGCAACTCACACACCGGTATTACCAGTAGGTGTAATAATGTGTGTATTATTATATTTTCAGATGAAAGAAGCGCCTGGCGTCCGTTGGCTCGTTGGGTGGACGACGTTCGAAAAATCGCGGGGCACTTTTGGATGAGACTAGCCCAGGACCGGGATAAGTGGCGTACACGAGGAGAGGCCTATGCTCAGCAGTGGGCGACTGAAGGCTAGAATGATGATGAATGTGTGTATGTACTTTATCTTCATCATCATATCAGCCGAAAGCCCCAGGGATCTCCACAACGACCGGTCTTGCGCCGCTCTCGTCCATCGGCTCCCCGCGACCTTAACCAGATCGTCGGACCATCTTGTCGGTCTTTTCCTGCTGCGTTTTTCGGTTCGCGGTCGCTACTCAAAAACCTTTCTGCCCCATCAGCCATCGGTTCTGCGAGCAGTATGTACTTATGTAGTTATTTTTTAGTAAATCAACTTGTCAAGAACAATGGCACTGGATAAGGTCAGTGCGGTCAAATCACCCATTTCAAAATCACCGCGGAATTATAACGTGTGATCGTTTGTTGACACACTGATCCAAGACTTATTACAGAAATACCCAGGGGTGAAGCCAAGCCTTATACATATTTACTTCATTCTAAAAGCTAAAAGACAACAAGCGACTGTCAAAAATATATTTTTTACACACATTTTTTTTGTTGGCTGTGTACTTCTTCTCATTTGCTTGTATATCAAATATTTCTAGAGATCTTTTTAAGGAGCCTAAACTCGATGTGTTTGTGTTTTTCCATCGTGGAGTTCCTTTGGTTACTTTCCGACTGCATCATCAGATCAGCGCGATGCTAGCATATTATTGCACTGTCATCTGAATTAAGGAAGTACTCCAAATCAACTGAATCAGATACTAGGAAGGGGTTCATATTTAAGTTACAAGATTTGAAGCACTCTAACCTTTTGGACGCCAATGACGGATATATCGGCAGCGTAGGTCCAACGCCAAAGACCGATTAATCCGTCACAGACCACAGAGCAACATAGACCTACGTGCATTCGCATAAAGCTCAATTTCAGTTTTGACACTTCGGTGGCTTGGCGTCCGAGTGACAGCTTTTGTATTTGACACGGTGTCGAGAAGGTTAAGTAAAGATGTAAACATGTGAAGTCATTTTTTCTACACATAATTTAAGTTTCGATTCTCGTTTTCTATTAACGATCAATCAATCAATCAATCAATCAATAATTTATTGCAAGAACATAGTATTACATAAGTAGATAAACATTTAAAAGAAGCGTGTCTTATGTTCTACCAAACAGAAGGCATGCAATATTTACAATATTTATTTACAAGTTCAATTAGAGACTAACAATGTATACACTACCACCAAAATATCACAGAAAATTAAATGTCAAAATATTACACAATAAATAAATTTCATAGTCAAAACATGGTCAAAACTGTATTTAACATTTTTGTAGTATTAAATCGACGGCTCGACCCCCTGGTGTGTCCTAATTCGTATTCTACTCGTATTTAATATCAATGATATCATACCTAACAAAACATATACCGCTGTGCTCAACCACACCTGCGAATTCCCAGGTAGCAAAATGACGTCAGCGACGTCTTAATGACGGCATTATTACGTCATAATGACGTCGCTGACGTCATAATGACGTATTAATGCTACTGGGGTTGGTTTTCTCATATCAATGAGGATAGAATAAGATAGAGCGGTACTGTCATAGTAAATTTTGTAACCCCAGTAAATTCACTGCCATCTGTCGACACACTTTAAAACTAAAAATTTAGATTTATAAAAATACGATAAAATGTATTTAAATATAGATAAATGATTTTTTTTAAATGCATTAATTATTTTTATGATTTTGACCCATGTTCTTTCACTGATATGCGTTAAAATTGTTAAATAACAAACGAAACAGTCAACGCCATCTATACGACAGTGGACCAAAACTAGTGGCGCCCTCTGAACGAGAATCAAATTTTCTTGATTTTCGAGGCACGTTTTTTCCTTAGACTGTAAACATCTATTACGGAGTTATATCTATCTTTGCTCATATCCAATATTATTCAATACGGAATATTACGCGAAACTCTGCGTAGGGGGCGCTCCTACCACAATCCAATCTTAGGTTATACTGCAAACCAAAATCTAAATTTCGTTATCTAATCTCTACCACTCTTGCATATTCAAGGGACAGAGGCAGATATCTAAATTTCAATTTTCGCGTTTCCCGGTAGGCGCTTTTGTAAACAAACCGCCTTGATGCATCAATGTCATATTTTATTAAGATAAGATAAAGATGGTTAATTATCAACTAGGCATATTACAATGCGCTTATTAACGTTAATGTATGTATGTAATGTATGTATGTAAACACTTTATTGTACATAAGACAGATTACAAAAACAATAAAAGAACATAAATATATACAATGTACAAAGGCGGACTTATCCCTATAAGGGATCTCTTCCAGTCAACCTTGTTAAATAAAGCTACGCCGGTATTATCTGTGAAAACTTATCACAAAACGGTTTAAGGCACAGTAAGGCACAGTTACTCTATGGTTTACGTAGGTGTTAGTGCTACACTCTGGCGGCAGAACATTGCAATAACAACCCCTATTTATTGCTACATTCCGCCTTGCCTTAACCTCTTGTCTGTCTGTGATAAGCTGATAAGGATCATGACCAATTTAGTCATCTCTATGTAGTTTTTGAACTTCCGATTTTTGACCACCACACCCGTAGTTAATATGAAAAGTTAATTAAATAAAATGCTTTCGTTAAATTCAAGTCTTGGTACACATACACACACCTACTTACATGAAAAACCTTGACATTTTCAAAGCTTTTTCTAAAAACTTATGATACGGCAAAAATTGTTAAGGAAAATTTTATTTATTTGGCGTAGTCACTGAACTAAGTATAGCCAAAGAACGTGACCATTATTATAATTAGGTACCCATTTTGATTTGATATCTGATACTAATCTTTTTCATATCATCACTTTTATCTTGATGCGAGAGGCATATGATTAGATGGACTTTATCAAAACCGATAAATAATAAGTAGGTATATAGTCCTTATGTCTTATCGATGATCGCTTTTCATCAAATGAAAACATTTTCTCCGTATACAATAGCACAATTACCAAGACATTTGTATGCTACCAATTAAATGAATAATTTTAAGAAAACCGGACTTTGATTTTATCCCAATAATTAATAACATTGAAATATACCACAAATAATACCTAATATCCTCATATTTAATCCCAAGAAAGTATTTTTGAAAATAATTTCATTTAGTTTTTTTTATATTGAAAAATTATACACATAAGAAATATTAATATTATTTTCTTTTTGGGTAAGTACTTAGACAGCAATCGTGATTTCGCAAAAAAAAAAACAGTTAGTGAACCTTTGCAAAAAGTCGAGACAACGGCTTCAAGTTTTTTTAAGTATGTTATAAGGAAATATATACATTGACGACCGGTCTGGCCTAGTGGGTAGTGACCCTGCCTATGAAGCCGATGGTCCTGGATTCGAATCCCGGTAAGGGCATTTATTTGTGTGATGAGCACAGATATTTGTTCCTGAGTCATGGATGTTTTCTATGTATGTATGTATGTATGTATGTTTTTATGTCCGGACCAGGTGGCCATGCGTAAACGCATTTCCCCAACGTTAAAAAAAATGGATGTTTTCTTTGTATGTATTTCTATATTATATATATCGTTGTCAGAGTACCCACAACACAAGCCTTCTTGAGCTTACCGTTTAGTCAATTTGTGTAAGAATGTCTCTAAAATATTTGTTTATTATTTATTTATTTACAGGTTATAAATAGTTACAAGTTTGGGTAGGTACATTAGAATAATGATGTTCATTACAATGTGTTACAAGCGCTGGTGGCCTAGCCTAGCGGTAAGAGCGTGCGACTTGCAATCCGGAGGTCGCAGGTTCGAACCGCGGCTCATACCAATGAGTTTTTCGAAACTTATGTACGAAATATCATTTGATATTTACCAGTCGCATTTCTGTGAATGAAAACATCGTGAGGAAACCGGACTATTCCCAATCATGCCTAGTTTTCCCTCTGGGTAGGAAGGTCAAATGGCAGTCGCTTTCGTAAAAAAGTAGTGCCTACGCCAATTCTTGGGATTAGTTGCC
This sequence comes from Cydia strobilella, assembly GCF_947568885.1. Lineage (NCBI taxonomy): Eukaryota > Metazoa > Arthropoda > Insecta > Lepidoptera > Tortricidae > Cydia > Cydia strobilella. The sequence goes on from NC_086044.1 coordinate 21,747,128, forward strand.
AAGCGGACCCTTGTGAGTCGTACTCCATTTTTACACGACTGCCCAAAAAAGGAGTGTATTGTTTTTAAGTAGTTTATTTGCGTATCCCGATAAAGATTTAACATAGAGTAATAGTCTAGAGTCTAGACTATTACTCTATGTTAAATCTTACTCGATCTCGAATTGTTAATTCTAGAAGTCGAGTCTAGACTCTAGACTCGACTTCTAGAATTAACAATTCGAGATCGAGCTCCCATATAGTTATTTATTACGAATGGTACGATAATTACGATATACGTTATGTATTCAAACGCGTCTCGGCACAGCTATGACGATTAACACTTGACAGCCAACTGACAGCAGCGCCGGCGCTTTTTACACGACTGCCCAAAAAAAGGAGTGTATTGTTTTCAGGGTTCATGTTTGTATGTGAGTTTCTTTATTCCACCATAACTTCTAAATGCCTTAACCGATTTAGATGTATGATATATCATTAGAATCGTTACGTCATCCCGGGTGACATAGGCTATATGACGTCATTGACGTCAACGTATAATAAAATCAACATGGCGGACGAAAATCAACACGAATTTAATACACATTTGGAAAAAAAATCTTGCAATTTTATCGAGTTGGGTATCAAAATGAAGAGCTTTGAGAGACGATTAAAATTCCGCAGTCGTGTTTTTAATTTTTTAATTATTTATCTTCGTATATGACATTAATTTAACGCTTGTGAGAACAGATACACAGAGTTCCGTATGCTCAATTCAATTTAACGGCCAACACTCAACGCCAAAAATCTAACAGTGCTCGATAAAAAAGCGCGCTTAAAAACCGCCTTCGTGTGAATACTTACATGGTTATCCATTAGTGTCATTCAAACGCTTTTTTAACGCGTATTGAAAAAGCTCTCGTGCGTAGGGGCCTTTTACCCTTTAGTCGCGCCTAAAGAAGTTTTACTTTAAAAAAAAGATTACAATGTGTTATTTAAAACATTCTATCTGAAATGGCGGTGGACATTGGAAGGCAAAAATAATGTGTTAGTCAAAGTCAAACAGGTGGCTAATTTAATATAGCAATGACATGTAGCCTCGAGTGCCCGGACCCGATAACATGCCTGAAATTAATTTTTTCAACAGCAATTTGCTACTGTTCTAGTTCTAATAACACCCGAAGCTCGATTCGGCTCTAACAACTTTTATTTTATTACATACATTGAAAACCAATTTCTATAAGCTACAATAGAATTTCAGAGCCAATTACAGGTTCTCACTTATAAAAAAATAATGTACAAAGTATAAACTGAAATATATCATATATTAAAGAAAAAGTGACGAAGACCTTTAGTGGTGAAGGCCGGATTTGAACCGGCGTCTTAGCAATCCGGGCTAACGCCTTGAACCACTAGGCCACCCGGCCACGGCGGAACCGGTCCCAATTTCTCGACTATATGCCATCTTACTAAGACTAGGCGTCTTTGGCCAAGTCTAAGGGCAAGCAGTACGTGCTTGCACCTCCTAATTCCGTATAACAAATCTATTTAAACTCAAAATTTCATTGTTTATCGTAAAAAAAAACGTACTTCCAACGTAAGATGCTCTAGTGCAGACACGTATCATTTTCTACACACCTTTTCACCTTTTAGAACAACAATGACCCTCACAGAGCATGAGAAATGAAAATATAATTACCGACTTGTCACTCCTAAACACAATCTCTCAAAGTCAGAGCGTTCTCCATACATTATGGGCCAGTCCATTTTTACAGTCGGCATCAGATATATCGGAGCGGCCATGGTGGTCACAATATCTGAACACGCACTCTAACTCCTTGACAATAGAGGCGTGTTTCGATATTTGTGAGCACCTCGGCCGCTCCGATATATCTGATGGCGACTGTACAGCGTCGAGGAGTTTTTTTTAAATTCCGTACACATAAGTTATCGATGTACTTACACGCTGTGGTTAACTTTTAATGTAACGATCGCATTGTAATGAATAATGAACATGAATAATAATTTGTATGAATAATTTCGTTTGATATATTGGTTTACTAGTACCTATTGTAACTTGTAACTTCGGCGTTATATATATAGATTTGTATCGCTTTAGTACGCCGAAAACCTGCGCAGCCCAAAAATGCGATTAATTTATTTCTTATTACTGATATGCTATCACTTAATATATCAAAGTCTAAATCGAGTAAAACTTATTTAAACTCATGCCAACCCTGCACAGAAAGTAGTTTTTACAAGCTTTTATTTAACTTGCAATTGGTAGAAGAGCAGGCAGTAAAGTTTCGAACCAACGTGATACCGCGATGAGATGCACAATGGTTTCCCATAAAGGATGAGTCACGTTAGATCGGGCCGTGACCGGGCCGGAGCTTCCGGCGCTTACTTTTCTATGACATGACAGGTGATCACGTGATGCTTTCCATAGAAAACGAAGCTGCGGAAGCTCCGGCCCGGTCACGGCCCGGTCTAACGTGAGTCATCCTTAAAAGTGATGCTTATTACTCTATGCTTATATTTGTATATTATTACGTTATTAATAACATATATTTATAATAAATTAAGTTTAAATAAATTAAATAATGTGATTAATATGATTGATAGTCATTGAACCTAACCGTATTGCGGTATCAGATGGGTTAAATGACCCCCCCTTTTTCGCACCGGAAGTGGCTACCTTTTTTGTACTTTCGGCTAGTTCCGCCGTGGCAGACTATCAAATTCGGACTTAGCATCACTTTTATGGGAAACCATTGTGCATCTCATCGCGGTATCACGTTGGTTCGAATCCTTACTGCCGGCTCTCCAACCAAATGTACCTATGTAAGTATGTATGTAATATGTATGTAACATGTTTGTAAGGGTCAAATCTTGCAAGTTAAATTTGACCTACTTCCCGGTTTCCGATGAAGCTGAAAATTTGCATACATATGTAAGTCGTGTGACAATGCAATATTATGGTACCATCGAGCTGTGATGATGGACACAGGAGGTGGCCATAGGAACTCTGTGATAAAACAACGCAACCTAATTGTGTTTGGGGTGTTTAGAATTGTCTCGATGAGTATTAATTCAGTAATTAGGTAATTAACACGAATGCAGTGTCGATGGCACGGCACTTTTCTGTCTGATGTAATGTAAGACTAATATAGAATAAAAAAATAAAAATAAATTGCCTGTGGAAAAAAAGTACAGTCAGCGATAAAAGCTTGTACCAAAAATGAAATTTTTGCCAAAAACATTTCTATATTTAGTGGAAGCCTGTTTAATATTAATGGGACGAAATTCGTTATGGTTTTGAACTGATTTTGATACGACCTTGACGTTCGTCTTGGTGTGATCCCTGATTGGCGCGCATCTAGCGCACGACTTCCTTCATTGCCTTCCATCAATCAGCATTAACGATCTTCAAGGTCGAAAAATAAACATCAAACATTTATTTAGCAATTAGGCCACGGTACTTTTACACGTAAAAAATTTACAAGCAATAAAAATAATCAAAAATTACAAAATACAATTACTTGAAAACATGTGAAAAACCTGTACAGTATGTATAAGTTACTCCATGGTTTACTAAAAAGGCTAGTGCTACACTCTGGTGGCAGAACATTGCAGTAATATCCCCTATTAGAACAGGAATGGTTGTGTGCGTCGCATCGAACTGTAAACACGCGTTCTATTAATGTTAATGAGGGCGCGATCGTGAACTTTCCACGCTACGACTGAGTTCACTGAAATCACTAAATAGTATAAAACAAACGGGCCAATTCGAATAATGATCTAGATAGAACTAGATATCCACTAGATATGAAACAGAAACGATAACGAGATATTTAAGAAAGTCATGTCAAATTTGACATTTCCGCGATTCCGAATGTCCTCTTGAACGATCTCTTAAAGATTTGCTTAAGATATTACATAGACATCCAATGGATATCTAATGGATATCCCAAAACGTCACAATAATTGTAGCGTGAAATGACAATTGGACAATCGAATCGAACTACAAAAGATAACTAGTTGAGAACTAAACTAAACGTATCTCAACGGACGGAAACGGATCTCGTATTGTTCTCGTATCTAGTAATTATCACGTTCGAATTGACCGGTAAGTTCCTGCTGTCTGTCTGTCCCCTATGTATGCTTAGATCTTTAAAACTACACAACGGATTTTGATGCGTTTTTTTAATAGACAGAGTGATTCAAGAGGAAGGTTTATATGTAATACATTAGCATTGCACCCGTGCCAAGCCGGGGCGGGTCGTAAATAATAAATAAATAAATATTTAGGGACAATCATACACAGATCGACCTAACCCCAAACTAAACAAAGCTTGTACTATGGGTACTAGGCGACGATATTTGGTATTTTCTATAAAAAGGGACCTTATTGTCGATGGCGCTTACGCCATTATAAACGATGCTCCGATCTCGCTCTGATATAAATACAATGACGCGCGACGCTGTGTGGCGTAAGCGCCATCAACAATAAGGTCCCTTTTCATAGATAATGCCCCATATACATTGCTACGGCTTCCACTTTTTACCGTATATTGTGAAAAATCCAATACCTATTTCTAGTGCAAATGGGCCTCAATACACTGTTATGACAGGAAATGGAGCACCGCAGAGTAAAGCACCGCCAAAAGTATCAAATTTGACACAATACAGATTCAGGAATATTTCTGATGCCAAGATAAACTACCGAATATAATGCCAATAAAAAAAACGGCCAAGTAAAGGTTCCGTAATAGTATTTGTTGTTATAGCGGCAACAGAAATACATCATCTGTGAAAATTTTAACTAGCTATCACGGCTCATGAGTTACAGCCTGGTGACAGACATACAGACAGACGGGCAGACAGACCGACGGACAGAGAAGTCTTAGTAATACGGTCCTGTTTTTACCCTTTGGGTACGGAACCCTAAAATGACCCAACTTTTTTTTTGTAGAAACGTAATTTTTTCGCGTTTGTCACTTATCAGCATGTTCGCTGACAAGTGCTTTGTATCTTTCATGATATGTTTTGAGCAATAATTATATTTAGTTCAAATAAAACGAAATGAAAATAACATGTGCAATGTGCAACACATTTGTTCGCGGAAAGTAAACAAGATATTTATACATGTTCAGTCAGTGTTTTTGTACTGTTTAATTTTAACGTACTGTATTCGTAAGTACGTTTTAGGTTTATAATTTTGTGGTAAGTAAGTAGAAAATAATAATATTTATATTTATGTACCCGTGAATGGGTTCTAGACGTTTTACATCAAAACTCTCCAAACGGCCTCTACGTGTTGGATCTATATCCCCACGCACGCCTTTAAATGACCGGGCCTGAAAACCCGAGAGTTTGTACCGGAGATACAAATAATAATAAAATACTTTATGGTGCACTATAAAAAAAGAAAAAATAATTAATAAAATAATTTGGGGCATTTTCTATGAAAAGGGACCTTATTGTCGATGGCGCTTACGCCGCACAGCGTCGCGCGTCATTGTATTTATATCAGAGCGAGATCGGAGCATCGTTTATAATGGCGTAAGCGCCATCGACAATAAGGTCCCTTTTTATAGAAAATACCACATTTTTTGTTTGTTTTTATTTCATTTGTTACTCATAATGTGACACTCGGGTAGCGATTTTGATTAAACATATTGATTGTGACGTTGCTCGTTTACTGCTATTTGTAACATCTATTTACAAAAAAAACCGGACAAGTGCGAGTCGGACTCGCCCAACTAGGGTTCCGTACTTTTTAATATTTGTTTATAGCGGCAACAGAAATACATCATCTGTGAAAATTTCAACTGTCTAGCTATCACGGTTCATGAGATACAGCCTGGTGACAGACAGATGGACAGACAGACAGATAGTGGAGTCTTAACGGTCCCGTTTTTACCCTTTGTGTACGGAACCCTAAAAACTGCATATTTATACTATCTGCCACACCTGTTTGTCCCAGAGTCCCAAGAATTCTATCAGCTGAATCAGTTGTTTTGGCACGATTCGTTGTTTACATACTCTACAACTATCAATATATTGTGACGTTTTCAACCAAAAGGTACCACATTGTCGTTTGTCGATAAGGTTGATTTCGAATTGATTTCCGGAAATAGCGCCTTATTGACAACCGACAATAAGTACCCTTTTGGTTGAAAATGGCACATATGTAATTAGTACCTAAGTATGACCGAGAGACTGGTAAAATATAATAACGAAGAGGAACTGAGATTTCTCAATTCGTTATTAATAACGTACCCCGGTGAATGTTAATAATATATAGGTAGAAGTTTTTCTACCTACTTAAGGGTCTCCGGCAAGCTCGGTTCTCCATACAAACGTAGTTCCGCTCTAATTTTAAAACGACTAGCTACATTGCTCTGAAACTTTGTACTTACAATAGGATAAGGTATATCTATGTATGTAATTAGTTTATGTAGCTTCAGATACCATAGTTAAAAAAATACAGCGAATTTAAATTTTTCATACAAAACTTGTTTTTGCTCTATTTCGTTATATAAACTACTATATAAACTAATTACGGACCTAGATATACCTCATGTCATTGTATGTGTAAAGTTTAATTACAATCCAACACGTAGTTTTAAAATGAGAGAGGAACTACGTTTGTATGAAAAGGTGCAATTTGGCCGAGCTTGCCGGGGAGTTGTCAAACAACAACTTTAAGAATGCACTGTGTGGGGCTTGTATTAGTCCCTCAACACAGTGAATCCTTGTATACATCAAGCATTGGCAACGCTTGTACAGTAGAGATACAAGTGCCCATAGATAGGCTGCGGTCGCCGATTAGAATCCGCTTGTTTGCCACCGTGGCGCTGCGCGCGTTATCTTTGTGTACCTACTTGCGATAATACGCAATCAGTCAATGTCATTATCATTTGTTTTATGTAGCCGTTAAATGAGTTAGCATAAATTTGTGGTATTTTCTATAAAAAGGGACCTTATTGTCGATGGCGCTTACGCCTTATAAACGATGCTCCGATATAAATACGCAACAATGGAGAGAGAATACCACCTTGTGGTATTCTCTCTCCATTGTTATTTTCGATGTTTATTAATTTCATCACGCACGGACTCAAATGCGATCATCATCTGTATGCAGACGATCTGCAATTATACGCCCAAGCCGAGGTAGCGGATGTCAACTGCGCTATTGCGGCTATCAATGATGGCCTGGATCACATACGTGACTGGTCTAGTTCTTTTGGCATTTCTGTCAACCCATCTAAGTGCCAGGCCATTATTCTGGGTAGTCGATGGCAACTTTTGAAGTTGGATGCGGTTTCTGTTGCACCGATAATTTTTGACGGCTCGGTTATCCCAGTTTCGAGTCAAGTGAAGGACCTCGGTTTAATCATTGACAGGCATCTCTCATGGGACGGGCAACTTTCTGAGATCAGTCGGAAGGTCACCTGTACCTTACACACACTCTACCGGTTCAAAAACTTCCTTCCGGTATGCACAAAGAAATTGCTCGTTCAAGCACTCATCCTCCCGCTCATTGATTATGCTGATGTGTGCACAACCAACATGGATCAAAATTCTCTCAACAAACTCGATCGACTGGTAAACAACGGAATACGGTTCATTTTTGGAATTCGAAAGTTTGATCATATATCCAGCTACCGCCGTCAGCTCAAGTTGCTCTCCATACGTCAGCGCCGATCCTTTCGAATACTCTCCTCACTCTTCTCTATCCTATTTGAGCCCATCACTCCAGAATATCTCAAATGTAACTTCAGCTTTATTACCCCGCGCCCTCAGGCTGCGAGCTGCGCGCTGCCCGTTCTCTTAAACTCTCTGTTCTCCCTCACCATACCGGTTTTCTCACGTCTTCTTTCGCTGTTCAAGCAATCCGTCTTTGGAATTCGCTCCCTCTAACGATTAGACAAGCCCCAAACAAGCTGACTTTCAAACGAATGCTCTACAAGCACCTGCTAGATACTGTCTAGTGGGACCCCCCCCCCTCCCCCCTTCCCCGCACATGCAAATATATATTTATGTATATTATATGATAAATTTGTATATGTATTTATATTGTTTATTTATGTAGTTTACAAAGGTATTATAGTATATAAATATTACTAGTTTGTATATTGGCGTTAGTATTAGAATTTATATTTAGAAAATTTTTTTTTCGCATCGCACAGCACCCACCTTAAGGCCTACTGTCCACGACGCGTAGCTGCATAGACGCTGCATGAATACGCAGTGCAGCTGCGATGCAGACGTTGTCCACGAAGCGTAAGCGTATCGTAGCCTACATTTCCTTTCATTCGTGAGAATGTCGTCCAACGATGAAGACGTTATTTACAAAAACAACGTGCTATTCCTTGCGATGTAGTGAAGCTTGCATCCGTTGCCGCTCCGTCGACAGAGTTGTGCGGTTTTGTATGTAGGCTGCAAGCAAGCGTACAGCAAGCGTACAATGACGAGTACGCGTCTATGCAGCTACGCTTCCTGTTTAACAATTTCTGTTTGGCCCAGTGGTTGACTGGTAGAGAATGCCTCAAGGCATTAAGTCCGCCTTTTGTACTTGTTCTTGTGCAATAAAATTTAAAATAATAAATAATAATAAATAAATACAATGCCGCGCGACGCTGTGCGGCGTAAGCACCATCGACAATAAGGTCCCTTTTCATAGAAAATACCCCATTTACGCTACCATCTTTGCTCTTGCATAATTTGAGCAAAATAAACACAGATGATATTGAAATTTCAATATTTTGGCACAGAATAGACAATAGTATGTACATGTACTCATATGTGTACTCGTATATGTGTACCTATGTCATGTCTGTGTTTTACAGAATTCTCGCTATTTTTTTATGAAGCAGAAACGTGTACGAGCGCTCCTAATTTTTAAATTAAAGGAAAAATGGAAAATTTTACACCTCCGGCAGGACTCGAACCTGCGATCATTGGAACACAGGTCCAATCGCTTCTGCCAACCTACTTTCAATTTAATTTTGCGTCAATGTTCGCTAGAGTTAGACAAAGAAAAGTCTGCAATGATTTTGATAGCACACGCAGTTCAAGTGTTATTTTAAACGTCAAACCTCAATGAAATTATTTATTTATTTAATCTTTATTGCACAAAAGAAATACTTATCGTACAAAAGGTGGATTATGACGTATAAATAACGCACTGCCTATACTATCCAAATCGTTGCACATTTCTTGGTCTAACTCTAGCGAACATTAACGCAAAATTTTTACCTGAATATTTCATACTTTTATATAAATATGAAATTTGGAAGTAGGCAAGCTTATGAACCGGGCTATCTTGGGCGCAAATATCTTTTATTAAGTGTCATATTAAGTGAATTATAATATAGTTACTCTTTTTGAAAACTAAATATCTTTTAATAGTTTTAACCGAAACCGTATTTACTTATTAGGATGCCATTACTTTAGGATGCAACTAGGAGAAAGCTAAGACTAGGACAAATCAAATTAAAAAAAAAAAAATGTTACATTAGTAATTACTGTGCAATGTACCCATTTCTCACAGACAATAAAGATTATGATTATGATTATGAATTTTTATTCCAATGAAAAAAGTTAAAACGAGTAGGTTTTTTTAGAAGTATATTTTATATCAGAAATAAGACGTTTTCGTGAATACACTACCATTATCTAGTAAGGTAAAGCACGTAACTGCTTTTAAAATATTAGACAGATTCTTGTACAAATGTAAAAAATTACAAGGTTTCGCTGGCCCCCATTTGCACCTACGCATTGTGGCCAACAACAGATAACTTAGCAAATTGATCTTAATTTGATCTCACGACTCACGACCGACATACGCTTCGAGTAAACCACATACTTATATTAACTTCACTTGTAACTAACAAACATATAAACATACTTCTAGACATACGACAGCACACGCAGTGCAGGTGTTATTTTAAACGTTAAACTTCTATGAAATTATGACTAAACTGCGAGCGAAACCCAATGAAGTACTATTAGGGTTGTAACTGGTTGTCATACGTCATTTCAATGGATTTCGCTCGCAGTTTACGATGCCTGATTATGACGTATAAACAACACTTGCACTGCGTGTGCTGTCAAAATGTCTGCAGACTTTTCTTGGTCTAACTCTAATAGCCTTAACGAGTATTTTGTATTAGGTACCATCGAGCTATGACGATGTAGTCAGAAAATAGTGGAACTCTTTTTGGGTCCTAGTACCTAGACCTTTTGAGATTGGGTTCATTTGATGGTTTTGACAAGATCAATACTTTGGGTGCGTGAAGTACAGGCCGGTGCCCGTTTCTCAAATACTTGTAACTTGTAATACAAGCGGATGTCACTTGTTGACAGCTTTTGTTAGAAAGGGACTTCCACTTGTATTACAAGCTACAAGCTTTTGTGAAACGGGCCCCAGGACGTTAAATTTTTTTTGATAGAAAATGATGATCATGATTATTGCGAGATGCTTTACTTACAGTCCTCAACTGTGCATGTCTCCAGAAACTTCCTGCCTCGCACAGCTAAACTGTCGCCCGCGGTATTTCCGGACCACCACAGGGCGGACACGTTATTCATCAAAAATCACTTGCGTTTCTATGTGAGAACGGTACGTCTGTACATGCGGCATGCGTCATAGTGTAAGTGGCTTAAAAATAGTACTGAGCGGCCGGCAAACGGCCGTCAATCTGGTGTCGCGGGGCGAGGTAATTGGAGTCGGGGCGGGGCGGTGCGTGGCCGTTCTGTATGATAATACTATTACTTATTCTGTGCCGATAAGATCTTCAAAACCTCCAAGAAGAGCGTATCAGGGCGTTTTCTAAAATAAATAAATTATAGTATATCTGCCAATTAATTCTATAAATACTTTAATTGTACATTAATATTATTATATATTGACGATCTTAATAATTATGTATTTATTTTTATATTCGATTGTAATAGAAACATGTAATACTTATTGAGAAATAAATGAATCTAAATCTAAATATTGAAAACCTGATTCTTTCAAATCTGGACATTCTTAGGCTTATTCTACGAGTCCATTCTGCATCCATCCTGCCCATAAAAAAAAATGTCCCAAAATGTCCATTCCATTACGTCACGTTAAAACTAAACTAAACTGTGAATTTTTTTTTCATTTGTTATGTGCGTGATGTACAATCTTCATTAAAAAATTTGGAACATTTTAATTTATCATCAGAATTGATGCTAGTGATTCTGAGTTGAAATAACCCAAACACGTACACCCAAAGCCCATAAGAAAACGCCTATCAGCGTACTTTGACAACGCACTTGCATGCTCACTGTTGTTACAAGTTGTCCATGGCCCACGCTAATTGCTTATCAACAGACGATTTGTCCGCTAATTTGCCTCCTGTATCATAAAAAAATTGAAAAACCGGCCAAGTGCGAGTCGGACTCGCGCAGGAAGGGTTCTGTACCATTACGCAAAAAACGGCAAAAAAATCACGTTTGTTGAATAAATACTTAAATATTTGTGTGCCCCACTTAAATATTTGTTATTCTGTTTTTAGTATTTGTTGTTATAGCGGCAACAGAAATACATCATCTGTGAAAATTTCAACTGTCTAGCTCACGCTTCATGGGATATAGCCTGGTGACAGGCGGACAGACAGACAGACAGCCAGGTGTTAGGTGGGTGTTAGTAATAGGGTCCCGTTTTTACCCTTTGGGTACGGAACCCTAAAATAATTAAACACCGCTCTGGGTCGTTTTTAGGGTTACATACCCAAAGGGTAAAAACGGGACCCTATTACTAAGACTCCGCTGTCCGTCCGTCCGCGCAGCGCATCAGCATAGCTATACAGCGCGGAAATGCGGCCAGCCTTCTGGGCACCCTACCACACGACCGAGACCTAGGTCAGATTTTTTATTTGAAAGTTTTTTTTAGTTTAGGTCATTATGTTTTTAGCTCACTATTGTTTTAATAGAAAATAAAGTTATTGTTTAATAAATTAATTGAATTTTTAAATGGGGCTCCCTTACAACAAACGTGATTTTTTTGCTGTTTTTTCCGTAATGGTACGGAACCCTTAGTGCGCGAGTCCGACTCGCACTTGGCCGGTTTTTATTAACAAATAATTAAACTCAGCACTGTGCGTAATCTCCGGCGCGTGTTTACGCCACACTCGATAACGGCCAATCACTGAATGCTTCAAATTGTACAGATAATTCGATCACATAAACAACTCGCTAACTAAAACTATTCAATAACAGACACTCAAGGTCAAGTGGATAAGCGATATGGGGCATTTTCTATGAAAAGGGACCTTATTATCGATGGCACTTACGCCGCACAGCGTCGCGCGGCATTGTATTTATGTCGAAGCATCGTTTATAATCGCGTAAGCGCCATCGACAATAAGGTCCCTTTTTATAGAAAACACCACATATATTTCAAGCGAGCTTTATTGTTAGAAGCGACGAAATTTTCACCCTAAAAATCCTGGTTTTTCTTGGACGGTAATTTCTTCCAAAAATACCCAGTGGGCTGTACCCCTTAACTCGCCAGCGTACGGTGTAGCTACAGCATTAAAGCCTGACCAGAAATATAATATATTTATATCATATTATTTATATCGTATCATATTATGATCACGCGCCATGTTGCGGAATTTCACTGGAACTAATGGACATGCAGCGCCCTCTTGACAATGCTCATATATTACTGGTCAGGCTTTACCTTCCTATTCCTGTGCCCAAATTCAAACTTTTAGCTAACTTCTAGGTTAGTTGAGGTTTCTAAGAAACCCTGACAATCGCCAATCTCGTCATGTGCTATCCTGAAATAGGACCAAAAATCCTGTCAAGGGAAATCCTGACTTTTGCAACCCTACTCTCAGACTGTATAAACGAGAGCTTTTGCGTCGAAATCCATGACATTTACATAATTAAAACTGGTTCATACGGTCGACGACTTCTTTGCCTATCCAGTCATACTGACAAGGACCACTTACACTGGAATCTGGATACAAAAACTCAGTAAAGTTGGGTAAAGTCGTCGTCAATAGAACTTGCAAACAATGTGAACAAACCGTTGTACCTTCATTACTTCGTAATCTCGCTCTTTAAAAGGACAACCAACAATCAACAGTCTATATACTTAAATATTGTATTTATATAAATTTTTAGTCAAATTAAATGTTAATTATTAATATTTCAGCGAAAATAACCTTCGTAAAAATGTTAGGTAATGTGTCAAACGCTAACAAAATTCTATTCTATTGACAACGACTTTAAGATTAAGATTATTAGGCAGGGTTTCTTAAACTTTTTGCAGTCACGGACCATTTTCACAATTTAAATATTTCCACGGACCCCGGTCAAAAAATATTTTAGGAAAATAATAAAAACCCTTATCTATATTTTTTTTTAATTAAGTTTCATTACACTTAGATTTCGTCAAGTTTACTACAAAATTTTCTAATAAGTATATTTAAAGTAGGTAACTGACTTACTGCGGAGTGCGGACCCACGATAAACATGCTACGGACCCCTAAGGGGTCCGTGGACCCCACTTTAAGAGACCCGTTATTAGGTATAGATCGAATCATATCAACTGAGCTAATGCACTTACCTGTACTAACAATGGCATTGTATTATTACAATACTATTATCTGCTTTTGTTCTCGTAGCCGCCAACTAGTTACTTACAAAAAGTGCATTGAATGTATATTAAATTTTTAACCTTATTCCTTGTTGAATGGTAAAATGGTCTAAAAACATGTTGGAACAAATGGTTTTCTACAGAGTGCATTCGTTTTGGGTGTCGACGGTTGTAAAATGCAAATAAAGTTATGTTAGCCATTATTTAGTTAGTGTATTTTGTAGCCTATTGTTAAAAAAATAGAGTCGTTAATCTATAGTAACATTTCAAGGCGGTTATAATCTGCTTTTACTACGAGGTAGTTATAATTTGTGGTTTACCACTCAATGGCATTGTATTCTTGAGACTCATTGAGTAAACAGGTAAGTGCATTAGCTCAATTGATATGATTCGATCTATACAAAGATTTGTACGAGTAAAGTTCGGATTCTTCCTGAGACTCCTGAGAGTCGTGAAGTTGGATGAATACAATGCGAGTTTTTATTCTTTAGTGGTGAGCGTTCCGACTGAACGTCAACGTAAAGCGACCCAACAAGGAAGAGTTTTAACCTAAAAAAGATATATTTGTACTGCTTGTTTCAAGATATTTATTTATCACTGTATAGTTGCCTGAAATAAAAGTTTTTCATTTTTTTCTACCCTGTAGGACGCTTCAGGTCCAAAACGTGGACGCAATTGAAATAAACAGTCGTGTTTCCCTACTAAATTAGTACGGGAGTGTGGTGATCGCAAGTTGTCTTACATCATTCATCTTGTATTTGAGGCTGTGGGACTACCATACCGCAGACGTGTTTGTCCTAGGCTCATTCTTATTCATAATATATTATATAAGTAATAATAATAAGTAGAAAATGTGTAGGTCAGACGAAGGTAAACTATTTATATCTACTTACCTAGCTCCGTCACACTGTCGGATATTTGCAAAGAATGCAAACGCACCCGTTTATTCGAAAACAGCTAAAATCACTTAGGAATATATAGTGAGTTAGGCTGTTTTCGAACTGGCCACGTTGAAGTGAGACGAGCCGCGGAGGCCAATTTTTGAATACATTTCCATTTGACACCGGACATTGTCTCGTTTACAAATGAAGATTTTAGTGTCATGCTTTAGCTGTTTCTACAGATGTAGTGCGTAATTATTTTTCATCGTATTTTTACTGAACGTACGAACGTGCATTTCAGTCAGTCTCGGTAGAAAAAGTACTGAGGTTGACTGAAGTAGCATGGCAAATACGAACGTTTCCGAGAAAATACGAAGGAGTTATTTGTTCAAGGGTGCAAAGTTGTATTTACCCGCGAGTGTTTCAATTCAACACACGAGAAGTAAAATACATTTGCACCCGTGTGTAACACAAAACTTTTCACCTCACTATAGCGAGGAAATTGCAACATCCATAGGCGTTAGATCATCTTCATCACTGGAATCAGTTCTATCTATATTATTAACATTCGCATTCAGTTCCTCTTCGTTATTGTATTTTACCAGTCTCTCGGTCATACTTAGGTACTAATTACATATATTGAACAAGTAATCGTACCAAAACAACTGATTCAGCTGATAGAATTCTTGGGACTTTGGGACAAACAGGTGTGGCAGATAGTATCAATGTGCAGTTTTTAGGGTTCCGTACCCAAATGGTAAAAACGGGCCCCTATTACTAAGAATTCGCTGTCTGTCTGTCTGCCTGTCTGGCTGTCTGTCTATCTGCCTGTCTGTCCGTCTGTCCGTCTGTCCGTCTGTCACCAAGCTATATCTCATATGAACCGTGATAGCTAGACAGTTGAAATTTTCAGATGATGTATTTCTGTTGCCGCTATAACAACAAATACTAAAAAGTACGGAACCCTCGGTGGGCGAGTCCGACTCGCACTTGACCGGTTTTTTTTTAATTTAATTTAAATTTTAATTTTTTAATTTTTTTTTTATTACGTTTAAACGTAAAAATAATAATGGGTGCGCCGCGTCCGTACGTACAAAATGACACTAGTCACCATCACTGTCACGACGCCCAACATTCCTAACATTCCTCAGCCGTGCACGGAATTCGCGCGCGGACAGTAAGTCTAAATGGTCCACATTTTAATTTCCATGTTGAAATTTCCTGATAGAAACTGTCCTGACCCAACATCCCGAATGGTCAATCGCGAATGGACAATTGGACAAAACGTATCACGCGCCAAAATTATAGAGAAAGCGGAAAGAATAATTTAATTGAATACTCCCGAAATCAAACACACTTGTTGGCAGGGGCCGATCCCAATACAAATAAAACGCATTATCAATGTGTCTGCGTGTGCGTGGGTGCGCGCGTGTGTGTAGACAAATAGAAGTGAAATCTGATTGCGATACGGAGGCCTATTCAGATAGTTATTCCTATTTATAAACGTTAATGGATCTATCAGCTGTCAACGGTGAGATTTCTTGTTGAAGAAACAATGACGGTATAGAAAGGACGACAATCTCTTATGGCAGAACTGTTGCAAAAGTGACAAGCATGGAGACTGTATAAAGGAGCCAAATCTCTATGTATAAAAAGTGTCCATCAAAAAACAGTAATTAGGCGGCGCCACCATACACCGAAATACTACCAAAAACAACCTACGTAATTTGGTCGGGTTATTTGTTGCCTTATATGGTTCACGTTATACTCATGTCCCAGAGCCTAACTAGCGCCACCGGAGAGATTAGGAACTATTATTTAAAGCTTAACGCGGTCACTTTTACAACAATACTGCCATAAGAGATTGCGATCCTTTCTTTACCATCCATAGTGACAAGCTTTCAGCTGTAAATAATAGTTCCTAATCTCTCCGGTGGCGCTATGTAGGCTCTGGGACCAAAGAGTATTGTAATATATATAGGAGACTATGACATGAACCATAGAGGTATAATAATGTAGAGATGAAATTGGGGAGGGGCAACAAATAACCCGACCAAATTACGTAGGATGTTTTTGGTATGTTGTCAGGAATTTTAAAACGTGTTTTTAATTTTGTTGCATTGCGTATGTTCTGTCCCTCACGGTCGCACGGGTGCACATCTATATAAAATACTAGGTGTATGGTCTAGGTACTTCGATGTATAGTGGCGCCGCCAAATTACTGTTTTTTGATGGTCATTATTCATATATAGAGATTTTCCTCCTTTTACTTCTACACTCCATAGACGAAACCTTCTTTTGAAAAATGGCTTCCATCACATTTATGATGATCAATGATCGGAACTTAAGGGAGTAAAACTTGCGGGACTGACTTATAGAAAAACTTTCAACCAAGAAAAATACGAATATTGATTGTATATCGGAATCTCGAGTTTACAATATGTGGGTGGCTGGGTATATGAATATTGTTATGGCTGTAAGCACTCTTTTATATTCGCTTGACAAGTTTTGTTAAAGTTTTACTCCCATAGATCACTGATGATGATCTGGCCAATTGATGACAAGGTTATGATGACAAAAATATGCTTATAGAGCATGACGTTATCCGGTAGTTGCTGCAAAGTGATAGCTGAACTTTACAAAATTAGCCGCGATGGACTGCCGGGTGTTGTCTAAAGTATTGTTAAACGCGTTTCAAAACTATTTCTTCATTAGCTGCACACACTTCCACGTTAGTTCACTACATAATAAGCTATCAATATTATTCGATTCGATACACCATTTTGAAGTTCAACCAGAAAGCGTTAAAGAAATCTTCGAACTTTATATTCTTGTTATAAAACGATTATGGATATGATTTTTCACTGTTGACATCTGACATTCATATCCATAACCGTAACCGTATCATAATTATAACAAGATTAGAAAGTTCGAAACTCCCTCACGGCATTAAGATGTGAAAATAAGAAGTCTAAATTTAAATCTATGTTAAAAATACACTACCTCAATATTTTGTAGTAATTGCACTACTATAAAATTAAGTTAAGTACATATGTAACTAGAGACTGATGACCCCACAGTCAAACTCATTATTGAGTTTTGCGGGGCTATGATTATTGTATAAATACTCTGTATTTTATTAAATAAATAAATAATAATAAATCAACGTTAACGGCTCCAGCCCAGCGAGTTGAGTTCAAAGAATATAATACTCACTATGAGTTCCACCAGTTTAAATTACCACTTTAGAAATTTAGATTGACATGACAGTCAGTTTTGTACAACGTACGAGTAGGCACGAAATATTGCTAAAAAAAGTGCAAGTCATACCTAATATCAAATTATCTCGTTTTTATTAGTAGAGTTCTAACACTTCTAACTTATCTTATAAAGCTTATAATTATAACGTGGCAGACGTAATACATAATACATATTTACGGAATTCAAGGTTTTGTTAGTCCAAAAAAGTTGCACGTGCTACAACTGTGACATGTTTTTCTTTAAAAATATTTATTGTATAATTAATTTTATTGTAGGCAATAAAATGTGCCAAATTGTATTCTTCACTTTTAGTTTTCATAAACTTATCGAGCGTTGAATATAATAATATCTACACTAAAATACAGGATTCCCTCATCAGTCGCCACAAGGTGGGATTCTGCGTGGAATGCATTCATCGGCTCCCAGCTGCAATTTAACTGACAATAATTCTGAGAATACATAAATAGGTATTCATTACTGATTTAATCACGAGTATACGAATATTGAACGAATTGAACCTAACCTACATCTACAACTCTAGACAATCGAAAGTGTGAGTGTTAATATTTATGCGTTGGGACATCAACAACACTATTCACTTCTGCTGTCAAACATACCTAGAAAACAGAAGATCGCGAGGTTTTGTTAGACAGTGATACTTCTGCAAAAAATACAATAATTTCTTCTGTGCTATCATTAAATCTGTCAGCAGCCAATTTATAGTTATTTAAGGCTATTCACACACTGACACTGCTATCTGCCACAGCGAAGCCACAATCGTGGAATACACACGGATATACCTACCTACTTCCTTAGTTAGTCACTGTGTGAGCCGCTAAAGCGTTGTAAATAACAAGATGATCGTGATATTCGTGATGTAACTTGTTTTGCTCAGTTTTAAGCGCAAATACATACGCTTGGTTTAATTATGAAGAATGCAGTGTGTGTTGAAATAGTTATTTGTGCAACAAGAGAGGAAAGTTTTGAGTCCCGAGTCCCGAGAAAGCGAAATCTTGAGCGTAGCGAGGGACTCAAAAACACGAGATGTAAAATAACTTTGCTCTCGTGTTGCACACATAATTTTTCACCTCAGTAGCGAGAACATATTAAAGGTTAAAATGTATTTCGAATTACATAGAATAATACAGAGAAACAAAAAAAGAATGTAATAAAAGTATGAAGTGGCAGTTCATGGCCTTCACTAAATTAAAAAGCTACTTTGTTTCACTCTCTGGAGTGAGGGAAGTCGCACTTTCTTCACTCCAGGGAGTGACGAAAGTAGGCTTGTTCTGAGGTGAAAATATATTATGAACTTGACATTTATTTAATATAATATGTCTGTATCAGTTTTAACTCAGCAAGAACTGCAACCCGAAACCTGACTACAACTTGTATGGGAACCGCACGCCATCGTTGCCGTTGACGATTTTTAGGGTTCCGTACCTCAAAAAGAAAAAAAAGGAACCCTTATAGGATCACTCGTGCGTCTGTCTGTCTGTCCGTCTGTCACAGCCTATTTTCTCCAAAACTACTGGACCAATTAAGTTGAAATATGGTACACATATGTAAGTTTGTGACCCAAAGACAGACATGTAACGTAAACAAATGGATTTTAAACAATGGGCCCCCTTCTGGGGGGTAAATGAAAAAATGAAAAAATAACTACCATTAGGTAATCGCACTTTATGCGCATGCATGCTTTATTTCTAGTTTAGTATTAAATTTTTGACGATGCAAAAGCGATCCAACAGATCCTACTTGAATAAATTGATTTTTATCTTTATCTTATCTTAAAGTTTTTCAAACTATCGTCTTCTTCTTCAAGTGCCTTCTCCGTCCCAGAGGTTGGCGACCTTATGCCTATATGCCGTTCTATCCGTAGTCATGCGAATTAGTTTTTCTGTACTGTCCACGTCTAACCAGTCTCTTATGAACTATCAAACTATCGTGTTACATATCAAATGAAAGAGCTCATTGTAACAATCTCAAGTAAGTATATATTTTTTATAATTTTAGGATAAACAGTTTAGAAGTTATTTATGAAAATAGGCAAAAAGAATACAGCCCAGCCGCGGGAAGGCCATTGATGGGGGGTATGTAGGACTCGCCGCTCCTGTCCCCTCTCAACTGGCGAGAGAGGAGGGAGAACTTGGCCCTACCCACTCCGGCGTTTCATTCACCCTCTTTGCCTTTTGCGAGAGCACCTTTATCGAGTACTCAC
This sequence comes from Cydia strobilella, assembly GCF_947568885.1. NCBI lineage: Eukaryota > Metazoa > Arthropoda > Insecta > Lepidoptera > Tortricidae > Cydia > Cydia strobilella. The sequence continues at coordinate 21,767,119 of NC_086044.1, forward strand.
CACCCCCCACAGCCACCCGCACAGGTTCTGCCAACCATCTAAGTTTTAAAGATGGAAATGATCTGATGTGGTGTGAAATGTTTCGTATTTAGTTTCGACTTACCGTAGGAGAATATAAGCAAATTCCGTTTTTCTCAAATAATACACTGCTTCAAACACTTCACTGTTTTATCCATAGAACACTAGTATTCTTTTCCATATACCTATTTTGTTCCACACGATTTCCCAACTCTCATAAATCCACAAATATCTTTGAATATGTATAGGTATGTATATGTATTTCACCTTTAATTACACAACACGATTTCCACACTATTATTAATTGTTTTTATGTATTGTATATTTATAGTCGGTTTACGATTTATTTATCATTCAAGTCACGGTCACAAAGATTGCTAGTTATCTCGCTGTCGGTTCCCACGAGTGAAGTGCTATAGAAATAACATGTTTCCTTAACAATTTACTTTTGTTGTTTATAGTCCACGTAATTCTTGCTTCTTGTCATTTCCATCAGTTATAAATATTAGTTATAAACACGCAATCTATGGAGGCACTTGTTTAGATAAAAAGAGTTATTTATTTGATCTTGATCTAAGATTGTTATCAATGAATCAACGCGAGCGAGATGTACTGAGGATGATAACTATAAGTAAATATTAATATTAAATTATTAACAGATTTTATACATTTACAAATACAAAATACAAAATTCTTTATTTCATAAAAATGTACATTTTTGTGATACAGGGTCCTGTAAGGGTGATTTTCACGAAAATGTAAGAGCTTTATTATTCACTCCTCCCACGCATGAGAGGAGGCCTGTGCCCAACAGTGGGACGTGGGACGTATATAGTCAGAATTATTATATTTATTATTACAATATTATACATGAATAACCAAAAAAAAATCTTTAATTTCCAAATAAATTGTCAGATTATATAAATCTGACTTTTATCTGGTTTAATTAAATACAGTTTTCAACGTTAAGCTACACTTTACGAGGTAAATGTGTGGAAAATATTGATTAATTTTAACTTCATGATCAACCTTAAAATCCCGAAAGAAATGGCTAAGTACTTATCCTATATTTAATCGAGAAGTTTGGTCGAAAATATTCAGCATGACATGACTCACATGACCTACACCACGTAAAATACGATTAAACGTAAAAAACCGGAGTAGACCGCACACCGTTCATTGAAAATCACCTGTCACAGTTCCCGCCACTTCACGCGTATATATTGGTTTACTATGTGACTCACAACGACGATAACACGTCCACGCGCGCGCAGCGCCAATAAATACTGGCACTTATATGTTTCTGTGTTTCAATCGCGAGATTGTGCGCATCTCGCGACCACTCGCGACCCTAAGTCTTAGGTTCTTTCCACATTTTCTTTGGTTTGGTGTTGAAGTCTAACTGACGTCAAGCATTTGGATTTGGAACTACATAAGGGTTTGGAATTCTTGACTTTACAAGGTAATTCCAATTTGATTAACGAGTAATACTTACTTCGCTGGCTCTTCGAAGTGGATTGGCCTCATACTAGATTTCGCCATTCGTTCCTATCCTGTGCGATCCGACGCCATTCAGCCGATTGGATGTGTGCTTAGTGAGCAATGACAATATGAAATCAAATTTCGACTTAGAACGCGAGTCCGATTCGCACTTGGCCGGTTTTTATACAATTATCATAACCCGGCCAGTCACCCGCCTAGAAGGTGGGTCAGCCGCGTGAAGTGTTTTCGGCTTTCAATACACAAAATAATATTGTTCGTATTAAATCCGAACAATGGCACTACATATTTGTAATCGATTACGCGGGGATTTCCCTCGCATGAAAGTGAAATAATAGCTAGATGAATGAAAATACACACGTGCATTGTATTGAATTTCCTTATCTACAAATGATCATTGGTAGTGCGACACAAAATAGTAGAAATTAAATAAAATGGAACTAAAAAAATCCATACTAAATTGTTGCCATGTTTAAGCATTATATGTCAAAATGTGACAGTTACGTAGGAAGTGGCGCCCTCAATAATTTTCTGCATTTCTTGTCGGACTATAAGCGGCTACAATACAGGCGTACACTGCTGAACGGTGATGCCCCATTTAAACCCCATTTCGCATAACAACCGTAGCCATTGAAATAGTTTTTTGTTTTACAAGGGGGCAAAGTTGTTGTTTAACCCCTTGTGCTTATTTATTGATACCCGAGCAAGCGAACAATTCTAAAATTTAATTAGGAGCATAGCGAGTGGTTTGAAAAGTGGAAACTTGGATTTCGAGGCACGAAACAATCTTTACCACCGATAGATTTATTTTTTTACAAACCAACTGTGGTACTTGCATACAATAAGCTATTTAATGAAATACTTTGATTTATTATTATTCCCTAGCTGCTCTACAGTGTACTAGTACCTATAGAAATTCCTTACGAAGAATTTTCATCATTTATTTATACTATAAACAACTACCACTTCTAATACTACTTGCTGATGAATTCAATCACAAGTCATGAACCTATCAGCAAGTCATATTTAACTCGCTAGTACGGCGTCTCTGAGAATATAAATTACTACCTATATAATTATATAATCACGTATGCGTATTAGTCAATAAACCAATCTATATGATAATACTACGTGTGACCGCCAACATTATGGGAATAATAATGCATACCTAAGCACAGTTCATTGGAGTTCAAACATTGAAGTTTCATTATGGCTCCTCTACACGATGGGCCATCATACTGGTCCACTAAGATGGGCCAGCGTGCAGAGGGTAGTGGTGTCGGGTGGCTTATGGCGCGGCGGGATGGCGATGGGATGGCCACGGTATCGGTTTTTCGTCCGCACATCAAAGGGAGTGGGCCAGCGATGGTGCCTACGCATCTACACGTATCACATTTCACTCTCACTCCTAAATCCTAAAGGATGACTCACGTTAGACCGAGCCGTGTCCGGGCCGGAGCTTCCGGCGCTTACTTTTCTATGACATGACAGGTGGTCACGTGATGCTTTCCATAGAAAACGAAGCGCCGGAAGCTCCGGCCCGGACACGGCCCGGTCTAACGTGAGTCATCCTTAAAACGAGTTGCCAATAGAAAGATCCGATGTCGATGTTTTTTATGACTCACCAGGCTCGTTTTCCACAGCTCTATATGTATATGTTTTAAGTGATGTACCTCGTTTGTAATGTTTATTTTTTTGTGTATATTGTAAATACTTGTTGAATCTTATTGTGTAGCATGTGAGCGCTTTGGTATGTAAACAGTAAGCTGGTGTGTTGTATTTATAAACAATAAACAATAGTGCGTGGTCTCAACCATCGCATGGCCATCTTGCTGGTCCAGCGCTGGGCCATCATGTTGAGGAGCCATAAAAGCATGTTAGTAGAACGTAATACAACATTTCTTCTAACCCTTGTACAGTCAAATAATTTAATTTCCGCACCATTTAGTACTTTGTCACTAACACAATAAATTTACAAAGAGGATATAATAAGATAGAGCGGTACTGTCATAGTAAATTTTGTAACCACTGTAAATTCACTGCCATCTATCGATATACTTTAAAACTAAAAATGAAGATTTATAAAAATACGTTAAAATGTATTTAAATATGGATAAATGATTTTTTTTATTGCATTAATTATTTTTATATGATTTTGACCCATGTTCTTTCACTGATATGCGTTAAAATTATAAATAACAAACGAAACCGTCAACGCCCTCTCTACGAGAGTAGGCCAAAATTAGTGGCGCCATCTGATCAAATCAAATTTTCGTGATTTTCGAGGCACGTTTTTCGTATATATTTAATGTGTGTAGTTGTTCGTATATATTTAATATACTTTGTCACTAGTTGTCACACATTAACTTCAAAGGGTCCCCGGCAAGCTCGGCCGAATTTCCCCTTCCCATAGTAACGGAGTTTCGTTCTCATTTTAAAACTACGTGTTGGATTGTAATGAAACTTTGCACATACAATGATAAGAGGTATATCTAGGCCTGTAATTAGTTTATATAGCTCCAGTTTATAAAACAAACGAAATAGTGCAAAAACATGTTTTGTATGAAAAACGTAAATTTGCTTATTTTTTGCCTATGGTATCTGAAGCTACAAAAACTAATTTCAGACATAAATATACCTTATCCTATTGTCAGTACAAAGTTTCAGAGCAAAATGAGAGTGGAACTACGTTTGTATGAGAAGGTGCAATTCGGCCGAGCTTGCCGGGGACCCTTAAAATGAGAGCGTAACTACGTTTGTATGGAGAACCGAGCTTGCCGGGGACCCTTGATATGAAAAGCGTAAGGGATCTCATACTATTCAGATAGAATTATATTTTTTATACGTTATACTTTGTAACAAGAGCAGAAATTGACGGTTTTACGGAATGTATATTATTCTGATCTTACAAGCAAGCCCCAAGAACTAAAAATATGTCAGTTATGCCACCCCAGAATAGACGGAATGACACATCGCGGTCAAAAGTATATATCTGTCACAATCTAATTGTTGGACATATGTGACGTTTTCAACCAAAAGGTACCACATTGTCGCTTGTCGATAAGGTTGATTTCAAATTAATGCTATATGGAAATAGCGCCTTATTGACAACCGACAATAAGTACCTTTTTGATTGAGAATGGCACATATAGAGATCAACCAAACAAAAATACGGTAAACTGGGTTTATTTTGAATCACGGGGAAACATTGATCATCGATTTTTAACTAAAAGGAATTGGTTTCTGATCGCTTTAATACTCGTATAACTGTTAAGGTTACTACCACACCATGAAATTCTTAAGCATGCGTTTTTAGCCGACGTGTCCATCCATTACAATATCATTAGCATATACAGGTTGTCCCTAGCCATTGGACAAAGCCGCAATGTACATATGCATTAGGGTATTTAGAACCAGTATACATTGCAGTTACAAGATAGAATTAGGAACAGTGTGATAAGGGAAAAGTGCTGAACGAAGTAGTGACAAAAATTGAGAAAGGTATGTTGAGATGGTTTGGACACGTGGAAAGAATGAGTGAAAGAAGGCCAACATAGAGAGTATAAGGGAGAGGTAGAAACGGGAGTTGGAAGGGGCAGAACTCGGCGGACTTTCTCTGATCAGATCGGGGAAATCCTGAAGAAAGACCAGGTCAAGAGCACCCTAAACCGGCGAGCGTGAATGTTATGAAAGTGAAGGAAGCGAAAGAGGTATGTCAGGATCGTAGCAAGTGGAAATCCGTGGTCTCTGCCTACCCCTCCGGGAAATAGGCGTGATTAAATGTAAATGCAACTTCGCTTTCGTTTATTCCTCATGCAATACTGAATACTCAGAACTGTGTGCAATCGTTCTCGGAAACTACCTATTTACGATGATGTTTACACGTGTTCACAGAGATACGCGAGCGATGAACGCAAAGGTGACGTTCAAATTACAACTGTGGCTGCATAACTGTTATATCCTTGATAAAATGAGTGCCTGCGACGCCGCATTTTGCCGCGATAATAACGTTCATTAATGTCACAAAACATAGACATAGTATAGTTATAGACATGAAACCGAGCGACCAGGGGTAAGAGAAAGACATATTCATGTATTGACAGGTTAATGTATGGCAGCATAATCCTTTTTCTCTTTTACTCTTATACATTTCGGCATTTCGCCATCGCCTATACTGCCATAACCCGACCATGAAAAAAACCCGGTCGGTGATAAGAACAAAGCATGGCACTATTTTCTCTTTCCTTTTATAGGAATCGCAATAAGACTATTTTTCTCTATCAAAGAGTGTCAGGCCCTTGTCACAAAAGTAGGTAAAGCAGCTGCCGCTGACATTCGAATGTCACCTTACACCTTATTACAAATACAAAAAAAAAAACAAATAATGTAAGGTGATGGAATAGATATTTACGATACAAGTGCGGAAAAGAGGAAATTCGAAACGAGTGGCGATAAATTAAAACACGACCGCAGGGAGTGTTTTAAATCGACACGAGTTGCGAATTACTTATTCGCACGTGTATCGTACAACGTTTTACAGTATATATGGCCCTTTAAACTTTCGACATATGCACGAAAAGCGCTCTTTACGCACTAGTGCGAGAAAGTAGCACCATATGTACTGTAAAAAAACTTTATTGCGTAAGACACACCTAGTTCATAACATAATGTAAGGTGATGGAACAGTGTTTCTATGCGATTTTGTACTGCGTTTTGATTCTTCATTAGCATCACCACATTATTGGCCGTTTTATAAAAGCAAACAGGATCATTGTGACAAGAATAGCAGAAGCACGGGAGTGCTACAAGATAACCGAAAATGACTACATTTAATCGCACTTAAACTATCGTGAGACATATTTCAAAATATTTATCAGTACGGTTTTTACTCACTATTATTTAGCGTGCCTGAGGATGGATTCCCAAAGAATCCGAAACATGTCGCCAAAAGCGACTAAAAATAATAGTGAGTAAAAACCGTACTGATAAATATTTTGAATGACTACATTTATACGCAGTTCGTCAATAATGTGGGAATGGTAAGCGATTGGTGCGACCACGCGACTGAATAATCGCATAGAACTACCCGGAACCACCCGGTGAGCAAAAATGCCTGTTTTGTGTGTGTGTACATTGACAGTGACACTGCAGTCACCATCCGAATGTACCCTTAAGAATTGTACGTTCCATTATTATGCCTACCCGTGTGAAAACTACAGGTGCCTCGTGAATGAATCTCCGAGAAAAAAAAATGTTGACAATGGAACTGGTTTCGATTAACTGCTTATATATGGAAAACGATTCAAAATATAGAAATAAGATCCAAAGTCTGACACGGCTATTTTAATGTATAAAAAACTGTTAGTTTACTGAGTCACAAACGAGATCGTAAGTAGTTACCGTATAATATACCACTTTTAACTATAAAGATATCTCACGCATATATTATTTTCACATCACCAATTCGAAAAAGGGATTTTTTTTCCCTGCTAGGAGGGATCAAATTAACACTTTTCTTCCCTGCTAGGAGGGATCAAAGTAACGCTTTTCTGTTCTAGGACACTATTTTTACATTTTTTTGCATATTATTTTTTTAGCTTAAATAATATTTTTAGACATCATAATTACCTAATAGGTGATGTGAAAAGCAGTATGTGTCACATGGTAGCAAAATTATTTCCATCTTGGGCGTAACACACTTGAATCCCTCACTACGCTCAGGATTCTACTTTAGAATCCCTCGTTACTCTCGGGATTCTATTATAGTATCCTTCGCTTCGTTTAGGATTCAATGTACGCCCTCGCTGTAAATATGTCATTTTGCTCCCTTGTAACACAATCTACTATTAATACACATAGCCTTACACAATCCGTACACTAATTTCAGTTAATGATGTCGTTGTTAGTAATTTCCATGTTAACATAAGCGCCATATACTTACTATTTACGATGTACACGTGTAGCGAACGTACGTTAATGCGCGTTCCATTGTGCGCGTACGCAGGTGTTTGTTGTTTTTCTGAAGGAAATGAAGTTTGAAAAACGGTTCTTTGAAACGTGTAGATCAGATTATTTTTAAAAATTTTAACATTAGGAATTTGCTTTAGTCAAAAGAGCAAGATTTAATCGAAATACATAAATATGTTCATGTGTTGGACCACGTATAATGGAGGGTTCCGGACCCCCATACGGAACGAGAAAACAACATAATATCACAGAATAAGTAATAGTATTATCATACAGAACGGCCACGCACCGCCCCGCCCCGACTCGAATTACCTCGCCCCGCGACAGCAGATTGACGGCCGTTTGCCGGCCGCTCAGTACTATTTTTAAGCAACTTACTCACACTATGATGCATGATGCGTGTACAGACGTGCCGTTCACACATAGAAACGCAAGTGATTTTTGATGTATAATAGTGTTTCCGCCCTGTGATAATATCAACATATAATCTCTTCGCTGAAGAGAAGACTTTTGAATAAAACTCATTTATCAACTGACCATGTTCAAAGTAATTTTCATTGAAAGAAAGCTTTATTTCCTTTTAGGGTTCCGTACCCTGTCTGCCTGTCACCAGACTATACTGTATCTCATGAACCGTGATAGCTAGACAGTTGAAATTTTCACAGATGATGTATTTCTGTTGTCGCTTTAACAACAAATACTAAAAACAGAATAATAGTTATTTGTTATACAAGGGTGCAAAGTTGTATTTTACCCGCGAGTGTGGAATTGCAACGACGAGCAAGCGAAAGGACTCTATAGTTGAACCACGAGCGAAGCGAGTGGTTCTAATATAGAGTCCTGAGCGTAGCGAGTGTTTCAACACACGAGAAGTAAGTTCTGAGTCAAAAATATCAACATTGTCAGAAATTCTGACGATGCGTTTTGAAATTGCATCGACTCAACTTGTGCGTTCAGAATTACATTCAACATCATTTAAAAAACAAATGTTTCTTATGGAATTTAAGGTTTATGACTTAAAATCATTAAATAAAGCTAAATTTGGTATTCTTTATTAAATTCTCAAGCCATTTATTTAATGATAATTAATATCGAACGAACCATTATTATGAGCGTTTTACGTTTTGTTGTCTGTCAAAAGCTACTTAAACACGCTCCATCCAAGGTCAAATTACTTTCCCCACTAGTGGATAAAATCCTTTTCCCCGCTTGTTTTAAAGGATAAAAGACGGCTTTCCGAGCTAGTGAGGGGAAAAATAAATATTTAAGTGCGGCTCCTATACCACAAACGTGATTTATTTGCGTAATGGTACGGAACTCTTAGTGCGCGAGTTCGGCTCTCACTTGGCCGGTTTTTTAATGTATAATTTTTGTACAGAAAGTGCCGTAATGTAAGTAACTATATATTATACCTATGTCTTGCTAAAAACTGACTGTACGCCCGGACGAGGGGCACATTGTTTTGAACTTTCAAAGTGATTATTTTCTTGAAACTATTATTACCTATTACTACTTTCTTACAATAAAGAACTAGACATTGAAACTATTATTACCTATTACTTCTTTCTTACAATAAATAACTAGACAATTAATAGAGTCCACTTAATCTTCCTTGAACCTAGTCTTGACAAACAAACTTATAATAAATTCCTAGGCAATTCAAATGTGCCGTCGGCACGCAAATTGCTTTGTTGTGATAAATACGAGTATAATGTGAATGTCTTTGGCGCGGCGTTCATTTTTTCAATAAAAAAATTGAGGGCAAAGTTTAAGGCCGTTCCATCGGTTTGCCGCTGTCTCTGTCACATTTCGCAAGAAAGAACGGGAAAGATCATGCGCGCCAAGTGTCAATTTTGATCGAATTTTGTCGATTTTTATTTATTTTAAAAACGTTACCCTACAATATCGAAATTCGAAAGCCATGAAATTACTATTTAAGTTAAGATTGTTTTTTCTTCTTTTTTTGTTTATGGTATCACATAATAAATAACCGAGTAAAGTTGGATTAAAAGTCCGAGTTAGATGTTACTTTGGGAATTAATTGTATCGAGCGAAGTATCATAATTCGTGTATCGGAAGCTATGATATTAAAGATAATATAGTCAAGAACTACATATATTTTTTCCACGTCTACGAATATCAACTCCTCTTAGAAAAACAGGATCATATAAGGAGAATTTTCGCCTTCTGGCTCAGGGAACCGCCTTAAAGAATTATCAGTTTAGCAATCTGTACCTATAGGTGTACATACCTACAGATCTAGAAAGTAAAAGATTGCTTGTCAACGATCAAAAGCGCGACGAAAATTTGATAGACCACATAAAGGTATTAGTCCCTGTATGATTTATAGATTATAAAGAATAGTTAATAGTGTAATATGTATAATAGATTATAAAGAATAGTAACGTGTAATATTGAATTGTTTAATAAAAAAATATATATTTATTTGTGATATAATTAAAAGATGTAAGATGTGTAGTAATAAGTAATAAAAAATTGTGACCTGTAATACCTTATTACCAATAAATTATGTCTATAGCTATGAAGAACAATTAGAATTTGACATATACCTACTTACTTATATACGACATGGGATTCTTCAAGAAGCGGGTATTTAGGGTTCTCAAGGGCAAGGGCAACTCTCCTGTGATGTTGCTTATGTCCATGGGCGACGATGACCGCTTCCCATCAGGCGGCTCGTCTGCTTGTTTGCTGACTATTACATAAAACAAAAACTACTTCAGAACGCGAACTATACTAGAGATATATCTCTATTTGGATTTTTTTTCTCTTTATTTTGGCACAATTATTACAGAGTGGCACTAGGGCCGGATCTAGGGTAGAGCGAGTGGAGCGGCCGCTCTAGGCGCCGGATGGGAAGGGGGGCGCCAAAATGGCAAATGAGAAAAAAAAAGTTTTAAAAGCCGCTAGTGTGTCGCGGGCCCAAAATACGCCTAGAGCGGCCGCCTCGCAAAATACGGTTCGTTTTGCTAAAAAGCTTCAACGAAGGGCGCCAAAACCCGATTTCGCTCTACCCTGATCAAGGACTCGGGCCGGCACTGAGTGGCAGATACTTTCGAAGAGTTGTTTCATCCGCTTCTATTGACTTGGGGTCTCCCCAGATATATTGACGCGGAATCGGCAAAAGCCGATAGAAAAAAGCTTTATATCTGCGTAATAAGAGCGAAAAGCCGTCGACGCGTCGGCAGGCGTCGGCCAATGCGAGCCGAGCCGAACGACGACTTTTTCGCTCTTATTGCGCAGACATAAAGCTTTTTCCTATCGGCTTTTGCCGATTCCGCGTCGATATATCTGTAGGCCGAGCACATGATTGACACGACAGTATCTCGCCGCGAGGTAGACGTTACCGTTACTACCCGTCTATTACTAACTGTATGAATTAAAGGGGGACGGGTAGTCTATGTCGCGGCGAGATACTCTCGCGCCAATCATGTGCTAGCCCAGACCCTAACTGTACTACGACAGTGAAGTCAGAACGTCTACCTTGTATAGTTATAAAAGGATCTCTGTTTAAACATACTTGTCTTTGATATACGCAGGATAAACTAAGTTTATTAGTTTAATATCCTCAAAGTACGTCCAGTATGCTAATATAATTACTAACATTTACACCAGACAGCCCCGTTTAAACAACCACGCCGTTTTGCATATACACAATTGTTAATTTGCTATTCCGATGAAAGCATTGAGTAAATAATGTACAACTAATACGTAATTAGCTACCGAAATACACATTGTCTTGTCAGTGTGGCTAGCCAAGATGCTTATTGTGCGCTTTCTGTATATTATATGCGATAGAGAGACAGATAGCGTTTCGTAGATTTTGGCTAGGCCCTCAGTAGAGTCGGACTAAGCTAACGCTGCACAGACCACAGATGTAAAATGCCGCTTACATCGTTAGGTAATCTCTCAAAGTGGATCCAGACATTTTAAAACCATAAGAATAAACAGCTGGCTGCCAGCACTGGCGGGAATAGAGCGAAGGCCTATTGAAGCCCTGGCACCCAGCATTGGCTTCGTCTAAACCTAGCTTCCCTTACGGATCGTTTTCTCATGTCACTTATGATCAACTGACTTGTTCGGTAATAAGTTAATTTTATCCGTCCGTTCTTTAGAATATTTCGTACGCTGCGCCGATGCGAATGAGCCCCGAGCAAGGACGGTATATTTTGTATGTTATGACTGGTGATAGTTACGAGCTACAACCACAATAAATTATGTATTCTACGAATTTTATAGCGAACGGGACACGAGTAGATGACGCGTAGATAGTGATGTGACTAGTCATTTTGAGTGGCGACCTGATTCTATTTTTAATATTCATTCATTCATTCTTTTAAAATTATGGCCAGTCCAGAGTCCAGTGGGACCAATTCGCCAGTATCAAGGTCTTAGCTTTAAATACGATAAAAAATGTACGGTTAATACAAGACGGTGATTTTATTATCACTTGTAAAGTGATAGCTGGACTTTACAAGAAACACGTGGGCTACCGGCCGTAGACTCCAAAATGGCTTCAAGATTAATTCACCTACCTCCAGTGTCAGTTTGACGTGCTATTTTTGGGACACCCTGTATATCTATTTTGTAGGAAATTTTATACAGATTATTGACGTATAAGACAATTTTTTGCTATGGGTCACCGTTTACGAATTATTTACGAAAAACTATAAAAAAGGACCTTTAAACCTATTACAGACTTCAGTTTTCTTTAAGCGTCTTTCTGGATCTGTTGTGGCCTAACGATGTAGCTACTAGGTTGCTATACACTCGATATTCCGATCTCCAAACATTTAGGAATTCATGTAACTCATGTAAGGTGTATTCCGGTAATTCCGAATGTCGAAAACCGTCGGATAGCTCCGTAAAGGGACTCTTAATGTAGAATTTCGGGTGATTTTCATCAGATTTTCTCAATCATCCGACTTATTAAAGGTTAAAATGTATTTAGAATTACACAGAAAAAAAAATGTAATCAAAGTATGAAATGGCAGTTTATAGCCTTCACTAAATTAAAAAGCTACTTTGTTGTACTCCCTGGAGTGAGGAAAGTCGCACTTTCCTCACTCCAGGGAGTGACGAAAGTAGGCTTGTTCGAGCTGCTGAGGTGAAAAATGTATTTACACGATCCCGCTAAATGGGCACATCGCTTTACGCGTAAGTACTAGTATAGTCTGTGGCGTATAAATCGAGCGCCGATCGGCACCACACGACGGCCGCTAACCGCTAAGTAATGTCTACCATTCAAACAACAATAAAAACTTTAATAGCTACATTACACCTAATAAGGATACAGTACGCTTAAAGTGTAAAATTTTATTGTTTGAGCTCTTTTCTTTACACAAGGTCTTCGACCGCATCTATTAGCATTCACAAAACATTTTGTACTTAATTACGAGTATGTTCTTCGCTAGTATCATTTGGCTTTGCGCACGCTTTTCGCGTTCGTTCAAAATGCGTAACAACGCTTTACTAAAATAGTTTGCCAGATTTAATTCAGTAACAGAGCTGAGTCAAGTATGAAATGGTCGAGGGTCGATGTTTTGTCAAGAGCACACGCACACGGATCCGTGCCGTGAACCATTAGTGCACGTAATCGAACTTAAACTATCGTGAGACATATTTCAAAATATTTAGATCAGTACGGTTTCACTCACTATTATTTTGCACGACGTACAACCGCCGCGGACACTCGTGCCTGAGGAAGGATTCCCAAAGAATCCGAAACATTTCGCCAAAAGCGACTAAAAATAATAGTGAGTGAAACCGTACTGATCTAAATATTAGTGCACGTTGCACGTATTTCTATATAATTATTAACTTTCCGCTGCTTTCCTAATGGTGGATTTTCCTCGCATATTCCGATCTTTCACGGGAATCATGTTGATTTTACTCTTATTGAGTTCCTTTAGGTGATGGCTATGTAGAACAGGAGGGTTGATTCTGATTTAACAATTTGTTATCTTATCTTATCGTATCTTATCTTATCTTATCTTATCTTATCTTATCTTATCTTATCTTATCTTATCTTACCTTATCTTATCTTATCTTATATTATAGTTTCGGGGGCCCTTACGGATACACTTTGACCCATAGGGATCTTTTGTGCAGTTACCCCCTAGGAAAGATCCGTCCGCTACTCAAGAGCTTTCCCCACCATCTCCATATGCCGGATGATGGACCTTATGGGTAGCTTTATGAATTCCTTTGGTACCAGGTAGCCTGTTCCAAAGTCCTTCATTCTTTGTCTGGCGAGGGCGTTTGTTAAGATTTTGTTTTGACACAACCTTCACGCCGATTGATGTGCGGTGTGCGCTTAATACTAAAGGATTTGCCACACTGAACTGGATGCGTTCTGCGGTCAGCGGTCAGGTCAAACTTCAACTTCAAAGGTTGCTGTCAATGTAACAACATAATGCGGGTTTGACCTGACCGCTGACCGCAGAACGCATTCAGTGTGGCAAATCCTTAAATCAGTATTGACCTCTTGAAGTATTCCAGCTGATACGTAGTCAGGGATCAGTCATGTTGGTTAGGAACCCTATGCGCTGCGTTGTGAGTTGTGAATATTCACAATTCTCATATATGTGGTCTGATTCTGACAGTCATACAGTTATACGTCTCAATAGCCTCCGCTAAAGCCATTAGGCTCATTGCTTTCGCCGACAATGAATATTTCTTTGTTGCGAGTAACAGTACCTTACGCTACCTGTATAATATTGCCAGTCAGGAATCTTAGCACGGTACGCTTATCACCATGCCTGTCACGTTCTAACAAGTATGTGAGTGCGAAAGTGACGGACTTAGTGATAGGGGAAACCATGCTGCGCGGGCTGATAACAGTTATGTCGCATACGCACATTCTTACGTAGTACCTACAGGTTATTATAATGGTGGAACAAGAGTTCCTACTCAGGTATTCAGTTGTGCGGTCTAGCCTACATTTCCGCATTATTGCTGGGGCAATGTCTGTGTGAGTGATTCTGTATAATACTTATCTATATTGTGACGTTTATTCTGTAAGTTTTACTTGTGAATAAAAAAGCAGTTATATTTATCGATATAGAATTTTGTACATTCTCCAGACGAACCTATTGTGTAGTGATAAATCAATTTGGGGCTGTCAATAAAACAGCATGTTTTAATTAAAGCAATTATATTGAACAGTAACACGATAACGAAATGAATAAATTTATTGTAAGTAGTTAACAATATAAATGCAGTTCGTAAAAGTAATAATGTATAAAGTTTTTATGAGTATTATGCTTAAGTCTTCATAAACATAACAAGCTGCCGGACGCACCATGGTAGGTACATATTCAACACGCTTAGCATCCTTTATTTACTATTTGATTTCATTTTAATGCACAATAAAAATAAATACAAATAGCTGATTTGATGCCTTAAGGCAAAACAGAAAATTTCTGAAGTGGCAGTGACAATTTTTTTTTCAGATAACATTGTATTTTCTATACTAGACAACATTATTCATAGAAATAATGTTGAACCTATAATATAAGCAGAAGTCACTTTTCAAGAGTTACATGCGTTTATAAAATGACTTACAAATTGTTACAGAAGCATATAATTTCCAACGGTTGAGGCAACCTTGCATTTGGAAACTCGATTTTTTAAATCTACAATACAATACAATACTCTTTATTGCACACCTCACATAGTATACAATAAATGTACAGTAACGTAAACAAAGACAATTGGATAGAGGTAACAACAGGCGATCAACCTTACAACAATACTTCGTTTTTAACAAATATGTTACCTGTGTAATGTAATGTTAGAAACGCGAAGAAAGCCCACCGCTGCGACTGTCAGCATGACTAGCAAGCGCATCGCCCCGCTGCTGTACTACATTAACCGCAGCATAGGGAAGAGAAGCATTGACCGTTGCGCCGACTAGAGGCTGGAGCGAAGGCGGCGCCGCCGATTCTAATGCTAGCACGCCGCCTGGTAACACGCCGACGCGAGCGCGTTCTATCGCCAGGCCGAGCTCGTCGCCCGCGCTGGTTGCTAGCGAGGCAGCTGCTTGCGCTAGCGCGCTTGATGATTCAGCCCCAAGGATATAGCGAGTACCTGCATACGTGACAACACATTATGAGTAGGATAGCGTAATATTGACATATTTTTGGGATAATTAATAAATGTTGATAATTTAAGTTGCATTCCTCGGGCAAAATAGCATAGATACATTTAACTGTTTAGTATTAAGGTCTTAAAACTAGTTTCACGTCTCCCCTGTGGACATGGACTTACTTGCCTAAAGTGAACGGCTAGGTATTCTTCTTTTCTATTATTCTATGTGATATTGTCTATTACCTATTCAAGCTGACAATTATAGTCAACACAGGAGAGTGACCACTTGTATTTTAAAATGACCCATTCGAATCAACTTTCTACTATTACAATCGTGTGGGAAACTACGGCACACTAACCACAGACGTTCTCGTTGAGTAAGATGGCAGGTGCAAGATCAATCGGTGCAGCGGGTGAATCTCGAGCGTTGGCAGCGCTGCCCTCGCCGTCCGTGCCATCCACGCCCCAGGGTGGCAACGAGCCGAACGGCACTGACAGCCCGCTATATTCACAGAACAATATGTCAAAGGTGAGATTAATTTATAGCTATTATCTTCTAATGTTACAGTCAGTAGGTTGGCGACCATGCTGCGGAAAGCATGGTTGAATATTATAGGAGTAAGTAAGGCTGCATTGGATCCATTATTAAACCTGAAAGTAAAAATTACAACTTGCAACTTTCAAAAGGAGTAACACAGATTTATATGTTTCCATAGTTCATCTTTAGCCTTACATTGTATTATTTCTAGTGGGTAGTGGGCGGTGGTAAGTTAAACAACTTTTTTATTGTATAGTTTGATAGGTACCTAACATCAATAATTGATAAGATGAGCAATTTTATAGGTTCAAACAGCACGGGTTCAAATACCATTAAAGTGAATACGTACGTGACAAGTGCAATGTAGGTGTCAACGGAATCTACCACAGCCAGGCCAGTTGCCACACCGCCGGCCGGCGATATTTCATCGTGCGCCTCATTCACAAGAGCAGCAACTACCCTGTATACATTTGTTTCTTATAGAAAAAAAAAACAATACTGATAATACCAACGGATAAACGATTATTTTGGTTAGAATTTAGTTTTTATTAATATCTACATAGTAAACACGATGTTTACTTCCTTCTTCCTTCTTCCTCGCGTTATCCCGGCATTTTACCACGGCTCCTGGGAGCCTGGGGTCCGCTTGACAACTAATCCTAAGAATCGACGTAGGCACTATAGTTTTTACGAAAGCGACTGCCATCTGACCTTTCAACCCAGAGGGGGAACTAACTAGGCCTTGTTAGGATCAGTCCGGTTTCCTCACGATGTTTTCCTTCACCGAAAAGCGACTGGTAAATATCAAAATAAGATATAATACCTACACCATAAACTACCTTTATTGTAATACGTTACGCTATGTTATAAAATACCTACATACTACATTGTTGAGCTTATGCATTTTAATTTAATTATTTTGCTAATATACACAGATACAATATTGGTCATGTCAGTTTACATTTTATACATTAATCGTTGAATTCGTTGACCCTAAATACACTTACGAAAAGAAAAATGCTCAGTGGGAACTAGACGAAGGGTCGAATGCACCAATCCAATTGCCATCGTTAAAACGTTAGCTAAATTTTATTATATGTCAAGTTTCATACTTCACTGCTAAGTGCCGGTGATCAGCCCGTCAATCGTGGTTGATTGAACTGGCCCTAAAAGATTCCTTGCGACGTAGAGTTGAGAGTTGTATTGTATGTATACTAAAAAAAGATTGGGTAAATGATGGGACACTTTTCATGGGACAAAAAGGCAAATGTCGCCAACCTGCGTTCGGCCTCATCAACATCGAAGGGTATCTCGATCGCCGCGACGAGTGCTCTCGCCGCCGATGCAGCGCCAGCGCCGCCGGCGAATAATCTCCAGCCGCCAGGTACAGCGGCCAGCGCCGACGAAAACCTCACCGCGTTTGCGTCTTTGGACCACATCTCCGTTAGCTCTGTGTATAGATTTTGTAATTTGTAAATATATGTTTGTTGATCACTAATATGGTATATCAGAACAAAATTTTATTTCTAAAATATATATGAAAGTTGGACTTGGTGATAAGTATTTTAGTTAATTGGTTTGTTTATTAGATACTTATTTGTATTTTTCAAATCGTATCCATGTGATTACAGCTATTTGATTAAATTAAGTTAACATCAAATCGCGACCGTCATGCTTTCTGACGTTATTGTTGATGAAAGCTGTAGCGATATTATACGATCATTCGCGCTTACCTACTAATAAAATATGTATGTCATTCCCATTACGGAACAATGGTATTCCGGACTTTTGGGAGGCGTGGAAGGAGCTGAAGCCCACGCGTAGAGGCCCTTGTGACACTTTTATGAAATGTAAGGGGTACACCGAGTGGACGCTACCCTTGCCCGTGTCATGGGACGCACGCATACGCAGCATCCACCAGGGTGTAAGGACTATTTGAGAGTTGATGGAATCTAAAATGAAGGCTATTGCGTGAAAGCGATAGACTAAATACTGGGCTCTGGGATATAAAACCGGACGCCTGCCTAATAAAATGGTATACAATTTCTAATAAAATTATTACTACCTACTAATAATAAATGCATTAAGTGCGCCGTAACATAAAATATCGAGTGCGCACTAGATGCACTATGATTCGTATCAAGATTGTATCATAACAATATCAAATCTAGTAAAAGCATTAAATTGACACTCGACCTCCTGTTTGTTAGTGATGTACCTGCACTAGTGTTGCGCTGCAGCGTCTCAAGATAGTCGGCGTAGGCGGAGTCGGCGCGCACGCCTTTCACGAGCCAACCGGCGCGGCCGGCATCGCTTGCCGCTGTCGCCAATCCTCTTGAAACTGTGTAACCACCTCTGTTAACAACAATACAGTATTCTTATTTCATACCTAAAAATTGTATAAGAGCTTAAGCATGCTGTTAACTATTGTAGACAACCGGGCGGACCTTAATACCGCGGGCCGCGGGCCGCGGGCGACAGTTTATTCCAAAGACGGTTGTATTAATTTAAGAGGGGTGATTTCAAATTGGCATGAATTTTATACTGTCATTGGAAACCTGATGCATTTAAGCATGTATAAAAGACATGGACATTTCCATTTTCGAAGCGTGGGAAGAGATTCAACGCATTACCTGTCAATTTGTTTATTAAGTTTATGAGATCTGTCAATCTTCTGAGAGTTTGTTGTAAGTAGGTGTTTATTTATATTTATAGGACTTTATTTGTTTATTAAATTTAAACTGAAATAAATGTCATATACGAAGGAAAAAATTACCAAAGCCTCCAGTGTCCAGAGCTGGAATCGAACCAGCGTCCCCCGTTTACCGGCCAGGTGCCTGAACCGCTCGGCTATCCGGTCACGGTAGCATGGTTAAATAGTAGTGTGTCTACTTGAAAAGACACAAATTAAAATATTTTAATAGAAAATAATTTAATTTGTTCTTAGAATATTAAATTTATTCACATGAAAGATATCTCCAGCATCCATGTTAACAATGTTCACTTACTTACTGAATGAATGGACTAAAATAACTCGCGGTCCAACCTCATATTGTCTAGAACTGTAGATAAAACAACTAAACCTATTCGGAAATTTTGAAAGTTCCATGGGCACATTCGCATAAAACATGCGTTGACATAAACTTTTGGTTTCCAAGTCAATAGATCCCTATTACATTTTAATACTCCTTAATTATTACGTTTAATCTAATAAATTCTCGAAAGTAAAACTTTTCAAAAATTTGCTAGTGACACATTCACAACTACAACTATCGCATTTTTTTTTGTAATTTCTTGTTTTTTTTTTATATAACGAAACAAAAAGAAAATTTTCAATTTCGGTATTTAATTATTGTAAAAATCGGTACGATATTCCAGTATTTCGGGATTCCGGAATGCCGGTATTCAAATCTTATGCGTCATAACATACCGCTTCCTCTGTTCCCGACCGAACCCATGGTTCTCTTGTTCGAGCTGTAGTCTGTAATATTATTTGACAGTTCAGCAAATGGGGCGGATTTAGGAAGACAAGCGAGTATATTTAGCAACTGTCAATCAAACAACGATAAAAAATTGTAAACTAACGCTTTTGTATCGAGTGACTGTGCGGCGCCAGTTGGCATCCAACCAAAGACTATCTTCTCGCATCGTTATGATCTAATGTAATTAAAATTGGCGATATATTGATAGTTTAATGGTGCTAATTAAGAGTTTAATGGTGCAAAGTGAGATAATACCACTGAAATTGATGGTAATGACATTTTCACACTCTGTCACTGCAACATCTGTACAGAGTTAAGGCCAGTCCAGACGGGACAATTATTCGTCCAATCTAATTTAGTCAAATTAATCTAGTGGTGTGGATACAAAAATTAAATTGAAGGTCATTGACTCGCCGATTCCACAATCAAATTGTGTAAGTATTAAGGACGCTAGATGAGACTAAAGACATTTTTTTATGATCAAATTGTCATACAATTGATCATACAAGATAAAATCTAGCAAAATTAAATTCAGTGCCACAAGTCTACTAAGATGGACAAGTCTCGCAAAAACGCAACCAAAACGGAATATAACCTTTGAGCCTATGACTACTCTGAAAAGAGTGTAAGAGGAAGGAAAAGAAGTAATGACTATGCTCTAGCTCTTACGAATATTTTACGCGATTAAGTCCCGCCGTTGTGAATAATAAAGAGTAAAAATCGTGAAAGTTTAAATCAGTGAATTGTATAATTACCAATTAGAATGGAATTATTTGTTGAAGAATAAGGACAATGGCGTCGCCGTCGCTGCCGTTCAAGAAATATCCATTCCAATTTCAAAAAGTAGTATGTCACAAGAAATGAAAAAGAAAAAAAAAACCGGCCAAGTGCGAGTCGGACTCGCGCACCGAGGGTTCCGTACTTTTTAGTATTTGTTGTTATAATAGCGGCAACAGAAATACATCATCTGTGAAAATTTCAACTGTCTAGCTATCACGGTTCATGAGATATAGCCTGGTGACAGACAGACAGACTGACGGACAGACGGACAGCGAAGACTTAGTAATAGGGTACCGTTTTTACCCTTTGGGTACGGAACCCTAAAAACACACACACTTTTACATTTCCGCGTCAATTTGATGATTTGTTTTAGTTTTAGTCTTTGTTATAGTTTTAGTCTTTAGTTCGTTCTGGTGTTGGTTTTTTCTGTAACTTTCGTTATAAATATATTTAAAAAAGGCGGTAATTAATATTTTGTTTGTCTTAATTTTCTGTTTAATAATGTTTGTATTTTTATGTAAATGTAAATTTTATTTGTGTGTCGTTGCCATTATTTTTAGATTAAGCCAGGTCCCCACAGAATAGACCTGTACCGCTGGCTATATTTTGACCCCTAGGTTATAAAAATAATAAAGTCAATTCTGTTTTCGCTTATGAATACTTTGTTAAGATGTAAATCTTACATTTTGTTTTGTGTCATATATATAATTTGCTTTTCTAGTAATTTGTTATTTTGTGGTAATTATTTTTTATTTTAAATTATTTTGGAGAAAAAAATATTCGAGAGAAAACATGTAACTGTTTTGCATTTAGGATAGTGTTTTTAGTGTGAAAACATAGTTTGTGTCAATTACGTCCACTGCAATCTGATACTATGTCATAATATTCTAAATGACACAAAAAAAAATTAGAGTTAAAAAAAATTACTTAGGTCGAATTTAATCGTTTAAATAGGTCCATTAAATGATTTTGTGTCTTATTAAGGCATAGCTTCATAAGATATTTGATGATTTTGTTGTAACAGGCTGTCACCGTTACAAAAGAATATTAAAGATATTAGAGTTTACATCTTATTAATTTGAAATGCGGGATAAATAAGATGTATGAATTTGTGTCACTTGCATCCACTGCATAAACAAATATTACAAAAATATTATTTGCGTTCAAACGAAGCTAGCGGGCGGTCTGAATGGGCAACGGAGGCCGTGCAGGGTGGGGCCGCGGCGTGACCTTGCCGTACGCAACGCAAGTTTACTTCGCCTGTGCGCCAAATTAACGCAACTTATTCAAAGAAGTTACGCAAACAACACAACAACAAGCAACAAGCAAGCAAAGAATGCGTCGAATTATCTTTTACCTATTTAAAACTCATAGATATTGTACAATGTCACCATTATGCAAAAGAACTGTAAGTACATGTTTGATTTGCGAGCGAGCTGGCAACATTGCGCAGGGAAATCTTAAAAATATCGCGTTTACGTGAACGCCACATACATTTGTGACAGTGATAGGGAAAAGGTACCACTAAAGTAAAATTTGGTTATTAATACCCTGACTTTCTTTCATTCTTTGATAAAAAAAAATTGCTATTTATGCAACAAGTGCGGAAATCATCTTTACGCACGTGTATCATACAATGTTTTACTATGCATTGTGCGAGTAAATAAAAAAACATATCATGGCAAATAAGTTTAATTATTAAAAGGAGTGTTTTAAATCGACACGAGTTGCGAATTACCTATTCGCACGTGTATCGTACGTTTTACAGTACATATGGAGGGCCATATGTTGTAAGTTTAAAGGGTTAAACTTTCGACATATGCACGGTAAGTGCTCTTTTCCGTACTAGTGCGAGAAAGTAGCACCATATGTACTGTAAAAAAAAATTGAAAACAAAAAGCACTAGTGCGGAAAAGCAGTACTTTCCGCACGATATGGCTCCGTAGGAAACGCACTTTTCGAGCACATGCATTGTAAAAAAATATATAGGACTGTATCTCCTAAACCATGCGTCGTAGCGCAAAAATAATAAAATTTTCGTTCCCCTTTATGTAACCCAAAAGTAATACATGAAAAATACAATGAAAAAAAAGAAACAAAATCTTTATAGGGCTGTATCTCCTAAACCGTGCGTCGTAGCGCAAAAATAAACGTTTCGGTCCCGTTTATGTAACCATTAATTTATATTTAAAAAAAACGCAATAAAAAAAAACTAAAAAAAAACTTTACAGGGCTGTATCTCCTAAACCGTCGTAGCGCAAAAATAATCAAATTTTCGTTCCCCTTTATGGAACCCCAAACTAATATACAAAAAACTCAATGAAAAAAAAAAGACAAAAAAAAATCTTTATAGGGCTGCATCTCCTAAATCGTGCATCGTAGCGCAAAAATAATCAATTTTTCGTTCCCCTTTAAGAAACCCTTAATTAATACTTAAAAAAAAAAAAAAAAAAATCTTTATAGGGCTGCATCTCCTAAACCGTGCATCGTAGCACAAAAATAATCAAATTTTCGTTCCCCTTAAGAAACCCTTAATTAAAACTTAAAAAAAAACCAGGAAAAAAACTTTATAGAGCTATTATAGCTATATATATATAGATATAATATCTCCTAAACCGTGCGTGGTGGCGCAAAAATAATAAAAGTTTCGTTCCCCTTTATGCAACCCATAATTTATATTTAAAAAAAAACGCAATAAAAATTAAAAAAAATCATTATAGGGCTGTATCTCTTAAACCATGCGTCGTAGCGCAAAAATAATAAAAATTTCGTTCCCCTTTATGAAGCCCCAAAGTAATATACTAAAATCACACTGAAAAAAAAGAAAAAAATAACAAAAAAACTTTATAGGGCTGTATTTCCTACACCGTGCATCGTAGCGCAAAAATAATTTAAAAAAACCCCTTTAAGAAACCCCTAATTAAGATTGAAAAACGCAAAAAAGAAAAAGAGGAAAAAAAATCATTTTAGGGCTGTATCTCCTAAACCGTGCGTCGTAGCGCAAAAATAATAAAATTTTCGTTCCCCTTTACGGAACTCCAAAGTAATATACAAAAAACACAATAAATAAAAAAACAAAAAAAACTTTATAGGGCTGTATCTCCTAAACCGTCGTAGCGCAAAAATAATCAAATTTTCGTTCCCCTTTGTGGAACCCCAAACTAATATACAAAAAACACAATGAAAAAAAAAAACAAAAAAAAATCTTTATAGGGCTGCATCTCCTAAATCGTGCATCGTAGCGCAAAAATAATCAATTTTTCGTTCCCCTTTAAGAAACCCTTAATTAATACTTAAAAAAAAAACAAAAAAAAAAAACAGGAAAAATCTTTATAGAGCTATATCTCCTAAACCGTGCGTGGTAGCGCAAAAATAACAAAATGTTCGTTCCCCTTTACGGAACCCCAAAATAATATACAAAAAACACAATGAAAAAAAAAACAACAAAAAAAATCTTTATAGGTCTGCATCTCCTAAACCGTGCATCGTAGCACAAAAATAATCAAATTTTCGTTCCCCTTTAAGAAACCCTTAATTAAAACTTTAAAAAAAACCAGGAAAAAAACTTTATAGAGCTATTATAGCTATATATATAGATATAATATCTCCTAAACCGTGCGTGGTGGCGCAAAAATAATTTAAAAAAAAACCCCTTTAAGAAACCCGTAATTAATACTTAAAAAAAAACAGGAAAAAAATCTTTATAGAGCTGTATCTCCTAAACCGTGCGTGGTACCGCAAAAACAATAAAATTTTCGTTCCCCTTTATGCAACCCATAATTTATATTAAAAAAAAAACGCAAAATTAAAAAAAAAATCTTTATAGGGCTGTATCTCCTAAACCATGCGTCGTAGCGCAAAAATAATAAAATTTTCGTTCCCCTTTATGCAACCCATAATTTATATTTTAAAAAAAAACGCAAAATTTAAAAAAAAAATCATTATAGGGCTGTATTTCTTAAACCATGCGTCGTAGCGCAAAAATAATTTTAAAAAAACCCCTTTAAGAAACCCGTAATTAATACTTAAAAAAAAAAACAAAAAAAACCAGGAAAAAACTTTATAGAGCTGTATCTCCTAAACCGTGCGTGGTACCGCAAAAACAATAAAATTTTCGTTCCCCTTTATGCAACCCATAATTTATATTTAAAAAAACGCAAAATTTAAAAAAAAAATCTATAGCGTGTATCTCCTAAACCATGCGTCGTAGCGCAAAAATAATAAAATTTTCGTTCCCCTTTATGAAGCCCCAAAATAATATACAAAAACACAAGAAAAAGAAAGAAAAAAATAATAACAAAAAAACTTTGTAGGGCTGTATCTCCTAAACCGTGCATCGTAGCGCAAAAATAATCAATATCCGTTCCCCTTTAAGAAGCCCCTAATTAAGATTTAAAAACGCAAAAAAGAAAAAGAGAAAAAAATCATTTTAGGGCTGTATCTCCTAAACCGTGCGTCGTAGCGCAAAAATAATAAAATTTTCGTTCCCTATTATGAAACCCCAAAGTAATAACAAAAAACGCAATGACAAAAAAAAGAAAAAAAAAACAACAAAAAAAACTTTAGGGATGTATCTCCTAAACCGTGCATGGTAGCGAAAAATAATCAAATTTTCGTTCCCCTTAAGAAGCCCTTAATTAAGATTTAAAAACGTAAAAAAGAAAAAGAAAAAAATCTATATAGGGCTGTATCTCCTAAACCGTGCGTCGTAGCGCAAAAATAATCAACTTTTCGGTCCCCTTTATGTAACCATTAATTTATACAAAAAAAACGCAAAAAAAGAGTTTTTTTTATAGGGCTTGATCTCCTAAACCATGCGTCGTAGCGCAAAAATAATTAAATTTTCGTTCCCCTTTATTCAACCCTTAATTTATATTTAATAAAAAAACGCTTTCACTAAACTGCTGTAACTCGGAAACTTAGAATCCACAAAGGGGACTTTACCAAATTATGACACATATTAAAGCCTGACCAGTAATATATGATCATTGTCAAGAGGGCGCTGTTCATTCTCACGTATAGGGTGACAGTTCAGTATAGTATGAAAAAATATTGTATTTAATGAACATCATCATCAATGTAATTAATGTTGCTTGCCACGCTTAAACATAACAAAAATCACAATAAATTGCGTCTTAAAATAAACTTAAAAAGTCTACTAAAAATCGAAACAAAAGTAATTTTTAAGTCGCTGATGTGACATTCTCAATCAAAAGGTAGGTACCACTTTGTCGTTTACCATAAAGACGAAATTTGATTATATCTTTATACAAATAACCTGTCAGAGAAAGTGGTACCTTTTGATTAGGAACGTCACAAATGTTGGTCAGTATGAGGAGTGCAGCCTACAGTTTATTTTTAATTATATTTATAGACAATGTAATTATGCCTCCAAATGAAATAAATACACTGTATCGCAAAACTAAGTGGCGAGACAGCTCATAATGCTATCTCTTGGTTGGTCTTAACAAGGGTAAAGGAGATAGTATTAAGATCTCAGTCGCCAGCTGATATTGCGGCAAGTATAATAAGCACCCCACCCGCGTAGGTACCCTTCCCCGCGCACGCCCTTCTTGCTCAATTGAGTTTTATTTTGCCAGACAGTAAAAAAACCGTGGATCAAAATGACCCAAATTATGAATGATGTCTCAATGTGGTATTATAATATTGTAGACGTAAACTTAATGATATGAATTTTTTTTTGTGGCAGATACAGGGTGTTAATTAGAAAAAATTTTTTTTTAAATAAAAGCGGTGGATGAATTTGACACAGATTTGTTTGAATAACATATAACAATGTTCTGTAAAGTACAACACTTCACTTACCGACTCTAATATTTTTTTAGGCGTTTTAGGATCAATATTAGGTATTTATTAAATGCCATTATAGCCGTGGATGAAAATGACACAAAATGCGTGTGTACGTCGGAAGCCACTTTGCCTTTACAGGGAAACAAAGAATTTCGTCTCTAATATTTTTTTTACAGAATGCTGATTGAAAAAAGAAATACCTAAATTTCTACCTAAGCAAATACCTAGGATGACACAAAATATTATTTTTAGGTTTAGTATATGGTCTGGAAACTATATATATAAAATAAGCAACATTAATATTCTTATAACCTCAAAAGTTATTGGTACAGGTCTAAGAAAACCAGCGCCACGGTTTGCCGCGGCACTATGCTGAGTGGGGATCCTTTTTGGCGTCCAAATGTTTTTTTGTCTGCATGCTTTTCTTTTTTATGTACTATGTTGTGGCGTCAAATAAATGTATTTTCTTTCTTTCTTCTTCTTCTTCTAAAAATAAAAAATAATAAAATAAAAATAAATTTGCCTGGAGATAAGACATTTTAATTTGAGACAGCAAAAAACGGCTTCGGCCTGACAAGTGTAAAGTGTAATGCACTTTAGTAAACATGCCGTAATGTCAACACTTTAGATTGGTCGTATAACAGCTGCACAGTTCACACAAACATTAATTGTTGTATCATGGCAGAATGATTTATAGGGAGAAAATAGGTAAGTGAACGTGCCTTTATATCATATCCTATATGTGAGTTGACACACGTGTGCTGCAAGAGCTATTTAAATGAGACGTGTGATATAGGTACCTACAGATGTAGTGCATAATTAGCTCCATGCATGAATTTATTTTTATTTTTGGATTCATAATTTATATCGTTGGAACACCGGAAATAATAAAAATACTTTTGTAAACCTTAACATTATTTTATTAAAAAATATTTAAAATGTTGAAAAATTTTGAGCGGTTGAAACGCTCATAATTTTTGGCGCGAATTCGACAGAGCGTGATGACGTCACACGTTGGGCGGCCCAACTGACGTTTGCTACTAATGACACTAATCTGTCGAACGCGTGACGTCACGTGGCGTTTCGAGCGTTTCGCTCGCTAGCTTTTCGCGGGCAAATTTTTGTACTTTTTATTTATAATTTTAAGTGATTAAATGGTAATTTAAAAACGGAAATGCATTTGTAACATGATATAACGGTAACAAACATCCGAATAAAACATATTTCGTTCAAATATAAACTTCATGCATGAGGCTAATTTGCCTTCGTATTTTCTCGGAAACGTTCGTTTTTGTCATGCTACTTCAGTCAATCTCAGTACTTTATACTGAGACTGACTGAAATAGCATAACACGTTGTGGCGTTTCCATAAAAATACGATGGTAAAAGATGACGGTCAAAATTCGGATCCTCAACTTCTTTGGACACGTGTCTCGGCGAGACGGAACATCCATAGAACGTCTGGTTGTGCAAGAAAGAGTGGGAGGTGACAGGGCTAGAGAAGATCGTCAATGAGATGGCCCGAGCCCGACCAAATCAACGCCAGTGTGTCGGCCACAATAAGCGAATGCTCACGAGAAGCAGCTCTACGTCTACGGGAGGAATGGCGACGTACTGTTATCGTTAAGCGAGTCGCTCAAAAGATTACATAATGGCTACGACCACTCTATAAAGGTGCAACGAAGAAGAAAAGATTATGCGCTACATCTGTAGGTACATAAAGTTTAGAGCACAGATCTAAAATGAAGCTTATACGCTTAAAGATAGTTGAAGTGTGCAAAAGGGAAGCCATAGTGTAGGGTAAACTCTCATTATTTGGTGACACGCCTAATTCGGTGATCAGAGGCGTATTTACATATTTGGCGCCCCGGGCCATTGGGCCTCTGCCGCCCCCCATGACCCACGAAACAAACACAAAAGCATAATTTTTTCGCAGTGCCTTTCTGCAGAGCTTGGAATCGAACCTATAGCCATTTGTAAGCGATGCCGACGGCCGAGCTCTGCATAAGGCCGGAGACCCGGAGCGTCCGATAGCGATATGCTGCTGCCGATAGTGATATGCAAGGTCGAAGACCGAGCTGGCGGAGAGGAGAGCTATTGGAATTGGCTTGGAACTTGGAACCAATGTGATCTCGGCTCTCCTGCTACTCGACCTTTGGCGTTCGCTCAAATTAAAACGAGGCGCGACCAGGGGGGTGTCACTTCGCAGTTTAGGTACATTGGCCCGGCGCGCCTCCCGGGCAGGCGTATGGCAATGGGCTGCCGCTCGACTCGCGCAAAATTAAAAATACATAATGCCTTCGAAACCTAAATCTATAGATATTGTATGTTTACGGATGTCTGAATAAACGGAAGAACAAGGAAGCAGAAATATATTTTTTTAATTCCGGACTATATTGACTATATTTTCAAAGGAATAAGTACTTCTGTGGCATACCTACTTCTGTGAGAATCAGACATACTATCTCCGGATAAAAAAAATATGTTTACAGAATCAACGTTCGTAATTCCTACATATTTATCTTAAAAATAATAAATCAGTAGGTAAAACTTCTCAAGTGACAACCCCGTGCCGACACTCGCAGCTCGGTCATAAAACTGCGGCGCGCAAAGATTCACGGTTCGTGCGCGGTTATAAGTTTCAGTGTTGCTTGCAGGCGGCGAGTATAGGTATAATTTTATACCTAAATCTGACTTTTATGAAGGAGTGAATTTTCTGTACGGTAATACTATTAGTTATTCTGTGGCGCGACTTGCTGGAAACACAGTATAACTAATAGTGCTGGAAATTCAGGAATGCTTCGGGTCTTCTGGAAAGCGCGACTTTTAAGCTTTTCAGGGCTCGCAACCTGACCTTTTAGTAAATTCAGGAATGCTTCGGGTCTTCTGGAAAGCGCGACTTTTAAGCTTTTCAGGGCTCGCAACCTGACCTTTTAGTAAATTCAGGAATGCTTCGGGTCTTCTGGAAAGTGCGACTTTTAAGCTTTTCAGGGCTCGCAACCTGACCTTTTAGTAAATTCAGGAATGCTTCGGGTCTTCTGGAAAGCGCGACTTTTAAGCTTTTCAGGGCTCGCAACCTGACCTTTTAGTCCGCCATAATTTTTATGAAGGTCTTCGTTTTAAGGCTAGGTCGCAATTCTGATTCTCGTAAAATTTTGTGACCAGATTCTGATTCAGATGTTTTATTGGTAAAAGGCAGTCATTTTACAAGTCAATAAATTATATAATATCTATGCTTAAATAATTTTACATTTTAGGTAGGTACTAATTATTGTTACATATTTATAAATTCTATGATTAAATAGATTTTTTGTCGATCCAGTTTTAGGAAATTTTTCAAAATGCGGAAATTGGCATAAAGGATTTAAAAGCGCCAAAAGCGTCTATCTATATGGCGCTTAAGACCATTGTGAGTTGACCGTGATAACGACTCAACGAACGAAGTATTTTTCACTTTTACATTTTCTAAGCTTAACGCGAGGTCTGTAGCTCACAGAGCCATTAGTAATAACATTGTAAATTGGGTCGTACCTATAGCGGCTCTGCAGCATCTCGGCCTTACGTGGTGCATGGTGCGCTCCCTTCGGCATCTTAGGGT
Source organism: Cydia strobilella (assembly GCF_947568885.1). Lineage (NCBI taxonomy): Eukaryota > Metazoa > Arthropoda > Insecta > Lepidoptera > Tortricidae > Cydia > Cydia strobilella. The sequence goes on from NC_086044.1 coordinate 21,796,925, forward strand.
CTTTAGTTCAATATCCTGCTTGCGGTCCGTCTCTTTGTTTTTTAACTATACACCTTACGTTTCCCTTCGGGCTCTGCTGTCCAGTATCTCGGTCTCCTGCCTTGCGGTTCACCTTTGAAAAAACTAACCATGTCGTGTCGTGTCTGAACTCTAATTTTATTCAATACCACTTGGTATTATAAGTTCTCTTTCAATATGATTTTTGCGTATATTGATCAGTGTTTTGCTGAGTAATTAACCACTAAATGAATGATGCGAAATTTAGTACCCACTAAAAGAACGCGCTTTGTTTTCGTTGCTAGGCTCCGACTGACCCGTTCGCCAACTCCCTGGTCGCCTCTGAATTCTATACTCAATAATTATAGTGTTAATAGTGTACGGTTTTCGGTTGACGTCGGCGTCAGCATCTGGACGCCGTGCGCCACAGAGGTACGGACGTCGTACACGATGCCTTTATTTACCGTAGGAAGTATAGCGACTGCTGACGCAATGGCCGGCGTCTAGACGTCGCTCACGGCGTTAATGCCGACGTCAAGCATGCAGCGTTAGGCCCTGGTCTGCAACAAACGCCGTACGCCGCCGCGGCGTCTGGCGTGTGAGAGAGACCGCTATAGTGCATTTCCATAGTAAGCATTCGTACGTCGCGTACAGCGTCACGCCGGACGCGACCTACGGCGTTTGTTGCAGACCAGGGCCAAAAAGCATTAACGGAAGCCCGCGGCCTTAGGGCGATGTGAAGAGCGACGTCACAGGGCGACATTATGAGAACTCGTCGACAATCCGACGTGGAGGTAGAAGGAAAAGGGGCGCAAACGCGCTGTAAAAATTTTGATGTGACTACTGGCAATAGACAACGAATAGTTACTTACTTTAAATTAAATTACGTCTAGTACCTACCAGTAACACCACAAAAAAAAATTATTGGGGCGCCACTGAGGCACCCGAAACTGAAAGCCAGCGGCGGCCTGCGCCGCCCCCCGCAGCCTGCCGCCCCGGGCCATGGCCCCCTTGGCCCTAGGGTAAATACGCCCCTGTCGGTGATACAAGTTTTGAAGCATGACACCCAGGAAAGCTAGTAAATTAGGGCCTTTTAAATGGAACCTCACGGCTTCACGGCCTCGGCGGTTTTGCCGTGAGGCCCATTTAAAAGGGCGATCTCGTTGCGAACCCGAACGCCGTGGTGCGCCAGCGCGAGTTGTTTGCTTACGTAAGACGCGGCGTAACACTCTTAATTAAAATTGTTTACTTCAAGAATGAGTCACACTTGTTATTATGATTTAGAAATGGCTTGCTATCGATATCGATAACACTTGAGTCAATATTGTCTACAGGCGCTGGTACGTTTTTGCCCCCAAATAAGCCCCCAAAAAATGACACATAAATTAAACGCAAAAAATTACATCAATGTCAAACTTATCAGTTTGATTTGTTGCCACTGTGTTAAAATAAATTACCGAGATACTGTAATTACTTCACTTTCACTTGTAATAAGTACAACCTTTGAACTCATGTTTACTCAGAGTTGCTTATTTACATGAAAAAAGTAAATAAATAAATAAAAACCGGCCAAGTGCGAGTCGGACTGTGAAAATTTCAACTGTCTAGCTATCAAGGTTCATCAGATACAGCCTGGTGACAGACAGACAGACGGACAGAGACGGACAGATGGACAGCGGAGTCTTAGTAATAGGGTCCCGTTTTTACCCTTTGGGTACGGAACCCTAAAAAGCAGTTTTTTAAATAAACATATCAATTGTAACAATTTTTAATTTTCTTTGTATAGTAAGAATTTTCTCAAATGATTTTTACGTCTATAAAACCCTAATCTGTTAAGCAAAAGCCATTGTTTCTTTTGTGACGGTCGGCCATTGTGTGCTATTGTGTCTGAGCGCGTGGCACTCCCTCAGACAAAATGGCACACAATGGTCGACCGCTCCAAGAAAAGAAACAATTGCTTTTGTTTAACAAATTAGGGTCTTAGACGTAAGAATAATTTGAGAAGAGTCATACTATAACAGTGTTTCTCCTATTTGTTTTTCTATGTACAATAAAGAATATACATACATACATACATACAATATGTGGTATTTTCTATAAAAAGGGACATTATCCTTATTGTCGATGGCGCTTACGCCATTATAAACGCTGTTCCGATATATTATATATTTTTAACTACTTTTGCTTTGTCAACTATAATAGTTGGTCAAGCAAATCTTGTCAGTAGAAAAAAGCGCGAAATTCAAATTACCTATGGGACGATATCCCTTCGCGCCTACATTTTTTAAATTTGGCGCCTTTTTCTACTGGCAAGATTTGCTTGACCAGCTATAAATACTATACCGCGCGACGCTGAGCGGCGTAAGCGCTATCGACAATAAGGTCCCTTTTCATAGAAAATGCCCCATATTTATTATACAGATCGACCTAGTCCCACAGTAAGCTCAATATTGGCTTGTGTGTGGACAACGACAATCGACGATTGTATAAAACATATAATAGTTACACATATTTAATATAACACATAACATATACATAGAAATCAGGAACAAATACATACTTGTGATAAACCCACAAATAAATGCCCTTACCAGAATTCGAACCCGGGACACCCTGGTCACTACCGCCGTCATATGAAGGGTACACGGAAAGAACATGTCTATAGTCACTTTAATAGTAACATTTTGAGTAATCGCGATTAAAAAATTTGGAACAATGTCAAAACGTATGTTAATTCCGTGAGGTTTTTTTAACAAAAAAAAAAGTTGTGTTTCATATATCAAACAGTGGTAGCAAAAAATGTAACTAATAGTTCATGAACTCTACATTATGAGATAAAAATATCATTTTTCAAAAAAAGTGACTAGACATGTTCTTTCCGTGTACCCTTCAAGTACTAAACGTGCTTTCAAATAAATCAACGCCAGTTGACACGGAAACATACTAGCCTGTTTTCTTTACATTGTACTTGACTTGATTAAAAATGAGTGCAGTTGAAGTAATGAACCAGTTCACACATGGAAGTACGTAAGGCATACAAGACCTGTCACTTATGGTCGACGACGAAGATAATCAAATACCCATCTTGTTATAATGGATTAAGGTGCAATTCTCAACAAAACATTGAAAGATCAATCCAAGCAGTGAGTTGAGGTATAGATATAGATGGCATTGTGAATTTTATGGCAATTCGTAGAATCTCTTACGATTTACTTCCAATCACAACTGGTTCAATTCAATAGTCCTTGTGAAGAATAGATTGCCATTACATTTGAATGCAGTCACTAAATTAAAGTTTAAAAATTGTCTCAAAACTTATTTGTTGAAGAAGTGCTTCTATTCTGTGGATAGTATTAAATTTTTTTTTCTTTTCCTGACATATTTAATAGTAACGAATAATTATTTTGTTGAATTGACATAGACTTAGGAATTATTCTTCTTCTTCTTCGTCTTTGCCTTTATCCCATTATTTGGGGTCGGCTCTCCTCGTTCGCTCATGCGCCAGGACCGTCTGTCCTGGGTTGTCTGTGGATTTAATTGGGCTCGTTCTAACTCCTTTGACACGGTGGACCACCAAGTAGCAGGCCGACGCCCTGGTCCTCTTTTGGTTTCCTGAAGGGCCAGCGCCTTTTTCACGACATGGTCATCGCCACGCCTCATAATATGTCCATACCACCTCAGCCTCTGTTCGGAGAGTTTCTCAGTGATGGGCGCTATTTTGAAACTTCAGCTGATGTGCTTGTTACGCACTTCATCAAGTCTAGTTACACCCGCAGCCCATCTCAGCATCCTCATTTCGTTGGTATGGACTTTCTGTTCGTGCACCTTTTTTAGCGCCCAGCACTCATCACCATATGTTAAGGCAGGTCTTATTGCCGTTTTATACACTTTGCCTTTGGTCTTGATCGGCATTCTTCGGTCACACAGAACCCCCGTGAGATCTCGCCATCTTTGCCAAGCAACATTGACTCGGTGTGTGACGTCGGCTTCAATAGTGGCATCCGCTGAGAGCATCGACCCGAGCATCACTTTTGGTAGAGGACTTCCCTGGAGGTTTATGGTGCATGGATGCGAGGTGCCAGTGCTGAATAGGCATTCCATGTGCTCAGTCTTGCTTCTGCGGATACGCAAACCATTGCTTTCCAGTGCGTGTCTCCATGCTTCCAGGGTTTCTTGCAGATGTTGTGCACACTTATCGACCAGCACAACGTCGTCGGCATACAGCAGGCACCATGGAAGAGGTGATTGAATATTCCTGGTTAGGAAGTCCATCACCAAGTTAAATAGTAGTGGACTTAGTGCAGATCCAAATCACTCAGTTTGGTCCCTTCTAGCTGTGCAAAGCGGCTTGCTTTTATCATGAAGTGCAGCATCCGGGCAAAAAATGGCCATAACAAGTATGACTACTAGTATAAAATTCTTATTAACTCATTTATCACCTTTTTTAAAAAACTCCAATTATAAATTCCAACTCTAAATATTCCGCATTGCCAGTAATATTCCGATATCTTTCCTTATTTTGTTCTGACCTGGTTTTTCCTTTTTAATTAGTATTTACTAACATGAATTATTTTCATCTTTTTCCTGATGTCAGCCGAAAAACTGTTGCGTATCAGAGCATCAATAGGTACAGTACTTTACCGCCCCGGTGATTTTTGTATGAATCAGTACATCTTTCTTATGCTTCGACGTCTAAGTAATAACACAGAATTAACACGGGAAATACCCGATTGTACAAACACGTGCAGTTCGCGGAGATGATTTGTGGTAAACAAGTTATTGTTGACTGATTGTAAACCTTATTGATACGATATAAGGGTTATTCATGATCAGTTCAGTGTTACTGTTACAATTATAATATTCGGCAAGGTCGTAAATCTGTCGCCGCGGACATATTTTGAAGGCAGTCCATAAGGTTTTCGGTTGATTTGGCTAAGTGATGATGTTAGTCGGTTATCAAGATTTTTTACTTTGTACAAGATTAATTTTATTATATGACAGTTAGTTGTGGTAAAAAGTAAGTCCCGCCGTTGTGAAATCTTACAGTTACATGATGTTACTTTGAATGGTACGTATTCACCACAAATACCACAATCTCGCCTTAAGTGCTTAAATACGCTAAAAGTATCTATAGAAACTTCCTGCCTCGCACAGCTAAACTGTGGAATGAACTGTCGCCTGCGGTATTTCCGGACCGATATGACCTTCAAACCTTCAAGAAAAGAGCGTATTCCCATCTTAAAGGCCGGCAACGCACTTACAACCCCTCTGGTGTTGCGGGTGTCCATGGGCGGCGATAATCGCTTACCATCAGCTGATCCGTCTGCTCGTTTGCCTCCTATTTCATAAAAAAAAAGTAATGACTAACGGGTGCATCAATTCAGTTCAGCAATAAAAAACTTTCTAAAATATCTGGTTTTTTTTTGTTGCCAATTTCCAGCCTCATATAGTAAAAATAATGTTATTAGAAAAGCTATGTCACTATATTATTACTATATGATAGTTAGATTTTTGAATTAGTTCGTAAAATTTAACGTATGTACGTTATGTACGTAGGAGCCTAGTAATTCACCTGCAGGACATAGACATATTCACCTGGCGAATTCACGGATCCGCTCCTCACACTCCTTGACTCACTTCTAACTAACCCACCACTCCCACCAGCATTGGATCGCAGTAATAGGGACAATAGGTACCTAGCGAGGTCAAATAGCTGTACTAGAGTCGCTAGCAGAGCAGCTGTCGCCGCGCTCCACTCTAGTTCACTCCCTCCCTCTCTATCATCGTTGAACTTGATAACCAATTCATAGGGATCGAAAAAAACAACAAAAGAAGAAGGAACAATAGTTACCTGGCGAGGTCTATGGCCGGCTGTAGCACCTGACTCCAAGGCAACGCACCATACCGTGCATGCAGCTGCGCCAGCGCTACCAGTAGCCGCGGCACGCCCCCTTGGTTTGGTCCCTCCCACTCCATGAGCGTGGGGCCTTCATCGCGGGCGGTGCGGTTACGGTACTCCCAGTAGAGGAGGCTTCCACTTCTGTGAAAGAAAGCTTGGTATGAAAATGGCCACTAGTCAAAGGGTTGATTAGATTTTAGGGCAAATTGCTCCTATGCGTCTGTCATCGTGAAAACGTTAGCTTTATTGTATGGAATTTCATTGTACTCTGCGAAGTTGCGTTATTCAGTCTGTCTGTTTATGCATCCGCATAGTCATTTTTTTGTTTGTAGACAAATCATCATCATCATATTTGGCATTTTCATCAATTGCAGACGATTTATGGTATATAGAGTGATCGGAATAGGCAGAGTATAAATACCTACTTATTAGAACAAAGTCATGAAAATGAAATGAAATGAAATGGAGACTTCCTTGCATTAACATTTTTAGGGTTCCGTACCTCAAAAGGAAAAAACGGAACCCTTATAGGATCACTCGTGCGTCTGTCTGTCTGTCCGTCTGTCACAGCCAATTTTCTCCGAAACTACTGAACCAATTAAGTTGAAATTTGGTACACATATGTAAGTTTATGACCCAAAGACGGACATGTAACGTAAACAAATGAATTTTAAACAGGGGGGCGGCCACTTTTGGGGGGTAAATGAATAAATTAAAAAATAAAGTTTTTCAAACTATATCATGTTACATATCAAATGATAGAGCACATTGTGGGAACCTGAAATATATATTTTTTGTAATTTTTGAATAATCAGTTTAGAAGGTATTCAAGAAAATAGGCAAAAATTGACCATTCCCCTCCCCCTTTATCTCCGAAACTACTGGGTCTAAAATTTTGGAAAAAATACACAAAATAGTTCTTTACCTGTAGATGACAGGAAAACCTATTACAAATGTTCAATCAAGCGTGAGTCGGACTTAATTACTTATATTTTTAATCCGACCCCAACGGGTTTTTTAAAGACATTTTACTCACGTTTAACATTAAAAAATACATTGTTAAAAATTGTGTAATGTACGGAACCCTTGGAACGCGAGCCCGACTCGCACTTGGCCGGTTTTTTTAGGATTTCCTGGATTTTTTAAATCCGGGATTTTCCGGATTAAAATGATAGTAATGTGGATGTTCAAAGATAGTTTTTTTTCGTTAAAATAATAAAAATATATATAAATTGTTTATTTCGTTGAAAACAATATTACCAAATATGTGACGTCACACAAGGGGGGGGGGGAAGAGTTGTGACAAAGTGACCAGGTGTGACAAAGGGGGGTGTCAAAAAATCTTTAAATTCGTGTGATGACTAATGGATGACCCCTTAGTTCTCATTTGCCCGTGCGTTTCGCTCGCGCCAATACATGTATGAGCGAAATGCACGCGCGAATGATAGCTAACGTACATCATTTAGATATTATGATATCAAAATGTAGATTCGAATTGGCCTCCTGATTTGCTAATTTTGCACGCGCGAATGATAGCTAACGGACATCATATTATGATATCAAAGTGTAGATTCGAATTGGTCTCCTGATTTGCTGATTTGATTGGTGCATGTGAAATTAAGTGAAAGTCGTACATGGAATGGGCACCAATTACCAAGGTCGTATCAAAACCAGTTCAAAATCATAACAAATTGTTAAATTAAAACATGACCTCCTGATTGCGCTTCATGAAGACCAATTAGCATCCACAGATTATGTTTGACTGCGATTTTATGGCGTGACATCACAATACGGCCAACGAACATTCGTGGACGGCACAATAACAATAAATTAATTAACGACAATTGTCCTGTTGACACTCTACATCATGTGTTAATATGTAACTCTATAGGTAGATACGTGGTGTGTACAGTTAAGAATTTGCCACACTGGATGCGTTCTGCGGGCAGCGGTCAGATCAAACTTCAACTTCAAAGGTTGCTGTCAATGTTGTTCATACATAATGCGGGTTTGACCTGACCGCTGACCGCAGAACGCATCCAGTGTGGCAAATCCTTTAAGGTACCGTTCGGATTCAGATTGCACCAGTATTACTGCAGCAGTAATGCAGCCCGACATTTGATTAATGATGATTTTAGGTGATTTAATAGGTGTAGGTATATTGTACATATCGAAAAATGTTAGGAACTGCATTAAATCAAATTCGTCTCGCATGGTGGTCATGGTAAGGTGACATTATCCGGACCTGTTTTGTGTTTCATATGGTGAATTTGTAGACTGTTAGGGTATTTAGGCATTATTGGCAATGATATCAAATGATGAAACGTATAAAAATAATTTTCTCAAAAATGGACGGCAAAGTCGACGTTGCCGGTTAAAAAGTAGGTCGCGAAGTGCGTTGTTTATGGTCAGTCAAAAAACTAAAAAGTTAAAAACATTGCAGTCTCGATTTCGGGACTGCAATGTTGCATACAAATTACATTATTTGTCGAGTTCCAAACTTTTTAAAAGTTGAAGTGGCCATATCAAATGCAGGCATAGGTCCATTAAACAGCCAAACAGATGATCAGTACTTATAATTATAATGTTGGTACCGCGACTATTTAGGTGTCTCAAATAGGTTGGCGTATTTTCAGCAGAAAAATACACTTCTATTTTTAATTAAAAAAATAAAACGGCGGCAAAGCAAATCTTATTACTTTTTTCTGTGAAAATATTTACATAAGAACGTTGCTTCTGTAAAATATTTCTATTATATTTGTATTTATTGCGCCATTTTTGAGAAAAGCACTATATATGACTCGGCTGGAAGGCTACTTGCTGGCTTCGGATTCAATTAAACGGACTCCCAAGGTCGTCCGTTTAAAACGAATCCTCAGCCAGCAAGTAGCTACTTCCGAGCCTCGACAATAATGTACTATTAAATATGTATGATTATCGTAAGGTTAACTTACAGGTATGTTGTAGTTGAGGAAATATTTGCCTGACCCTTTTTTATGTGATAGTCAGCAAACGAGCAGACGACTCCCGTGATGAGAAGAGGTCTCAGTCGCCCATGGACATAAGCAACATCGTAGGAGCCACTTATGCGTTGCCGACCCTCGAGAACCCCAAATACCCGTTACTTGAAAAACTTAGTAACGCAAAAGACTCAGTTCACATTCTGCACGTTCTGGGAAGAAACAAGGGAGTGCCCGCTTATCCTTCGTGTGCCATGTTTCAAAGAAGTCGGAACGGAATGAGCTTTACTCCTTCGGCGGGAGTTGTGATAAAAGCGAGACGAATTACTAAAATTAATTATTAAAATGTACTACGCTATCTGTTAACTCTGCCATTTCATGTGATGTTGAATAAAAATGTTCTATTCTATTCTATTCTATTCTATTTATAAGACACTCACTAAAACTCCAAATTAGTTTACAATAGATTATTTATTTTGAGTTTTCTATAATTAAAGCAATACAAATCTCTTATCCAACAACTTGCGTTTTTCTCTCTGTCTTAACTTAATCCCCTGTCAATGTCATTATTGTCCAAAACCGCGGCAAACCATCTGTCACTTGTCAGATATTTAAAAATAAAACTAAAAGACCGTTTGAGATATCCTCAACATTTAACATATTCTAATTATCTATGGTAGCGTTAAACGTTTAACGCAACCTTGTTGGAAGTCGCATTAGAAGTTTCACTTCAATAAAATACGACGGTTACATAAGATATAAGTAGGGGTCACAAAACCGTGCATATTTTTGAAAGCCGGTTTTTCGGGTTTTGTAGAACAGCAAAACCGGGTTTCCGGTTTTTTCGGTGTTTTCGAGTTTATGTATAATTTGTAAAATAACCAAGTACTTGTAGAATCAACGATTTAATAATCAGTCTGCAATAAACATTTTTAACAAGAAATACTAGAAGAATAGAGATTAGAGATCAATTAACGTGATGCATGCATCACATATAAGATATGGCCGTTATTATTAAAATATTAAACTACATAGTATTTATATTATAACTTAAGTCAAACTTTAGTTATAATTAAGCCAATAAATGTAACAAAACATTCCTTTTCTGGAACTGAACTTATAAATACATCGTACTTATACAAACATTAGAGAATAATCAACGTTTCTAGCAAAAATGTTAAACTACGTAACACCAGAAAAATTTGTCATGTAAATCAAATAAATCGCCTGACAATTACCATTTAGGTATTTAGTTTTGTGTCCAGATGTTGACATGAATCGCGAATATATAAAATGTTATGTATAGCATAGAAGGAAATATTAGAATACTGGAAATCATATTTTATAGGTGTAAATATGCGTAATAAATTAATTAAAAATAATTAAAAGTATTTAAAATAATGCCCAGCATCACGTGACTGCAAACGCAAATCGGAGCGCGTGACGTCATGATGTGAGAAACACGCACAGACAAGTTGTCAAACCTTGGTCCTCTGGCACTGACAGCAGTTTGTTTATCACATCGTTACTTCATCAAGATCACGTGAGAGCTTGGAGCGTTTTTGCGCGAAATTTAAATATTAAACTAATTAAAGTCGATTTTTTATTAAAAATTATAAAATTAATAAATAAAAGTTTCAATTCTTTTGCAATAATTACGCGTCCTATAAAAAGAAAACAGTTCTAAAAAATTGTCAACATCCCTATTTCCAAATTAGTAAATAATTGTAAATTACTAAAACAAAATGTACATGGTAAATATCGGGTCTCCATTATTTCCCATATAGTTTTAAATCATAATGTATTGTTTGTCCACATTTTCGTTAGTCATAATTTGGTTTTTCTCAGAAACGCGTAACTTTTAAGGATTGCCATAAAACAAACCTAACCTAATATTGTCTTCGGTTACCAACAACCTAACCTAACCTATCTATAGGATAACCTGAGGAAAATCCTAAAAGTTAACGGTTTAAGAATTATAACTAATGCTAATATGACAATCATTATATTATGACTTTTATTATAGGTACCATTAAATAAAACTAAAAGGTCGGCGGTTGCTTCGAAATTCGAAAAACTCGAAGAAACCGGTTTTATCAAACCTAAACCCGGTTTCTAGAATTGGCTGTAAACCCGGTTTTCCCGGTTTTTTCGAATTCGGTGAAACGCCTAGATATGAGTGACGACACCGCCAGTCCGTCAACAATGACAGTAATTATAATACACGATAAATCTTGTCGGCGGTAGGTAAGATAGCTTTCGTCATTATTGCGGTCAAGACTAATTGCCTGTCCGCTGTTCGTAAACAATTTCTAACTGTTTGTCTTAAGTTTAGGTTGACCTGATGACCATTTGTCCCCACCGGTACAGTTGCATTAATATAAATCATTTCTATTCGTCGTCGGACAAGGACAATGGGAATACATCAATATTTCCATACAGTGATTAGGACCTGTGAAACTGAACGACGACGAGCAAAGCGAGGAGGAACGTGTCACACTTAAGGGGATCCCATGCCCCAATGACCTTCGATCGGAAGCCCTTAGTTTTCTAATGTTTTTTGTAGCTTATCATAATAACAGCAATCGCTTTAAGCAATATAGTATCCCATATTTACTTCAAAGTTCATTGTTTTTGAGATATTTGGCATCAAAGTTGAACAATTTTAGGCCAAAAAACTGGTTTTCTGGCCATAACTTTTGGGTTAATTAGTTTAAAATTAAAACCTTAGACACATTTTTAGAGACGTCATAGACGAACCCAAATATGTAGATTTCGTATCTGTAAGATCCTTCACAGCAATCGAGATACGAAGTGTTTTTTTATACAATGTTTAAAAGAATCATAAATAAATAAGTATTCATTTCTTTCAAAATCCGGTAGACAAAAATTGAGATTAAAGATTGAAGAAACGATAGCCGTTTGTCTTATAATTTTATATGTAGTACAAAAGTAGGAGATACGATTCAAAACTTGTCAAAAATCGATGAAAACCTCGGGTAGGCCCTTAAACCTAAATTGTAGTTACTGGTGTACTTGTTCCTTATTTGCCGCTACATTTAAATGCCCTTTAGCTTCATCTATAAGCGAGGTTTAGACTAGCAAGAACATGCATGCAATTTACGTTACATTGCCGAATATTAAACTGTATTCAAAAGTTTGATCAGATGACGCAATGTAATAAAAATTGCATGCAAGTTCTTGCTAGTCTAAACCTAGCTTAAACCTCGCTTTAGGTGTTATGCATAGGTAATGAGGGCTAACGCGTATGAATTCGCCGCTAGGGGCGCTAGTGTAGATGGTGGTCTTTTCCATAGTTCGAAATGTCAAATGTCACTTGTCACTTCAATGACTGACAGCTGTTCTTTAGTCTTTTGGACCACCATCAACAGAGGCGCCAACTGGTGAGCAAAAAAACGATAGCCCTCATTGTTACTTTACTTTAAATTGACGGTTAGTCGAATACTGCCCGCGCAGCATGGTTTCCCCATAGAGTAATTTATACTAGAGCGGTACTGTCATAGTAAATTTTGTAACCCCAGTAAATTCACTGCCACACACACTTTAAAACTAAAAATAAGTATTTATAAAAATACGATAAAATGTATTTAAATATGGATAAATGATTTTTTTTATTTGCATTAATTATTTTTATGATTTTGACCCATGTTCTGATATGCGTTAAAATTGTTAAATAACAAACGAAACCGTCAACGCCATCTATACGTCAGCAGGCCAAAGGTAGTAGCGCCCTCTGATCGAGAATCAAATTTTCTTGATTTCCGAGGCACGTTTTTTCCTTAGACTGTATTCATCTATTACGGAGTTATATCTATCTTTGGTTTCCCCTATCACTAAGTCCGTCACTTTCGCACTCACATACTTGTTAGAACGTGACAGGCATGGTTATAAGCGTACCGTGCTACGACTTCTGGTCAACCCTTGCTTGTAAACGTTGATTTGTGAATAGTAGCTCTGATTGTCTTGCTGTAATTGTCATTCTCTTTTTATTTATTATATTCGCCCGCGGCCAACGATATAAAAAAAGTTCTTGTACACACTACACACACACTTTTACACACTTTTAGACAACTACCTTAAATAAGTACTATATTTGTTTGACCAGAATTCAGGTAAAATTTTCAGGAGACAATTTATGTCAAAAATTCGATTTTCACGAAATGAAAATAGAAAACAAACGAAAAAACATAGTGACGAAAGAAACCAATTTATTTATTTATTACTCAAATAAGTGACAGCATTACAGTAAAGCCAAGGCACTATGTAAGTACAAAATAAGAATACAAGGAAACAAAACTACAGATAAAAACTAAAGACAAATTAAACATTAGATTAGGACGACGACATAACAGCGTTACTACTATACAGTATACTATTTACATCTGCGAAAATATGTAAAAAATAATCATTATTACATCCACCATGCTGCGCTCAAAAACCGCGTAGGCGAGAAAACCGCTAGGCTCAAGTGGGACTGAACCGGCCACGTCTACTGCATGCATACGGACTCCGGAGCTAGCTGGGCCGGTGGGCTAGCTTAGCCACCAAGTGGATGCCGGTAGAGGGACGTGGACGGCGCAGGCCCAAACGGAGATGGCGGGATGACCTGGACAGCTTCCTGAACAACTGGCCGGAGGAAGCACCAAATCGGGAGTCGTGGAAAACAAGGGGAGAGGCCTTTGCACAGCAGTGGGACACTTATACAGGCTAGAAAAAAAAACATTCATAGTTTCTTACGCTGAAAGCAGTTATGATCGCACCGTGAAATTCACATTACTATAATAGTAAATGTGCACTAAACTACGTCAAATGCATTGCATTTGCATTTATCAATCAAAACAGCCACGAGTTTAATTCATACCCGATAATATAGAGGTCATGATTGCGATAAGAAACGCAGCGCAGTCAGTTGTTTGTTTATGCAGCATGTGATTCATGTACGCAAACAACGCGTATCAACATCATAAACATACCGCCTTATTACAACGGAGTAAGGTTTAAAGTAAATAGTAAATCTTTGACGTCTGTAACCACCATACGCATGCGCATATTGCGCATGCGTTGTTTACAAACTGTTATCTGATCGTATGACGCAGTTAGTTATTTAAGATACGATTAAGTATTATCAGCCAGTATATATTTTTTAATTTTTTAATTTTTATTTTATTGAAAACTAATGCGCCATGAAAGTTAATTACATTTAAATTACAACTGTACTAGTTGTATAACTGTACAACTGTACAAATTACAACTGTGTTAGTATGATACATTTACAACACTAAATTATTACAGTTGAGCACCTATCATACATCCTCTCACAAAACCTCAGACATTCACTGCACACAGCCGTCCATCGCCACGCAAACATATCGCAGTCAGTAGCTGATGTCAGGAGCGCATTCAATAGTGTGTAAATACTTAAATAGTAAATGTAAAGGAATTTCGTTTTTGTGTATTGGAACTAGTACAACTAAATTGATATTAAGGCCGTTCCATCGGTTTGCCGCTGTCTTTGTCACATTTCGCAAGAACGCGAAAAGTGTCAATTTTGATCGAATTTTGTCGGTTTTTATTTATTTTAAAAACGTTACCTTCCAATATCGAAATTCTAAAGCTATGAAATTATTATTTATGGTAAGATTGTTTTTTCTTCTTTTTTTGTTTATAGTATCACATAATAAATAACCGAGTAAAGTAGGATTAAAAGTCCGAGGATTAAAGATAATATAGTCAAGAACTAAATATATTTTTCGCCTCACTAGCTCGGAAAGTTGTCGTTTATCCTTCAATACAAGCGGGGAAAAACGCGTTTTATCCTCTAGTGGGGAAAGTAATTTGACCTTGGATGGAGCGTGTTTAAGTAGCTTGACAGATAACAAAACGTAAAACGCTCATGATAATGGTTCGTTCGATATTAATTATCATTAAATAAATGGTTTGAGAATCTAATAAAAAATACCAAATTTAGCTTTATTTAATGATTGTAAGTCATAAACCTTAAAATTCCATAAGAAACGTTTGTTTTATTATAATGATGTTAAATATAATTCTGAACGCACAATTTGAGTCGATGCAATTTCAAAACGCATCGTTGACATTTCATACATCAGAAATGTCAACATTGTCAACAATTTTTTTACTTAAAACCTTTTCTCACCGACTCGCGTAAAAATACACAACTTCCAGAGTTTTCTGTTATAATATCGTAAAGAAATGAGTGATTCCAGTGATAAAGATGATCTAACGCCTGTGGATGTTGCACTTTCCTCGCTATAGTGAGGTGAAAAGTTTTGTGTTACACACGGGCGCAAATGTATTTTACTTCTCGTGTGTTGAAACACTCGCTACGCTCAGGATTCTATTTTAGAACCACTCGCTTCGCTCGTGGTCCACCTATAGAATCCTTTCGCTTGCTCGTGTTTCAATTCTACACTCGCGGGTAAAATACAACTTTGCACCCTTGTATAACAAATAACTATTTTCCACGTCTACGAATATCAACGCCTCTTAGAAAAACATGATCATATAAGGAGATTTTTCGCCTTCTGGCTCAGGGAACCGCCTTAAGGATGGCTCACGCTAGACCGGGCCGGGCCCGGGCCGAGGCGTCCAGCATGCAATTTTTTAAGACTAAGGAACCTCCGGCCCGGTCTAGCGTGTGTCGTCCTTTAAGTTAATTTTACGGTTTCACGTATTTTAGTCAGCGCTAACAGTGCATTGAGCGGCGGTAGTGCTTGAAAGGGGGCGTTCAAATAACGCAAGGCAATTTTCGAAAAATTTTGTAGACTATAAATTATAATTTGACAAATACGTACACAGACTAATTTATTTGCTTCCTAAATGATAAATTAAAATTATCTTTAATCTATGAAAAAAGTGTCTTTTTCATACATTTCGGTTGATTCAATGCTAAGGTTTTCCATAAAATAACCCAATAATTTTTACTGTTTATAATTTCTGGTCCTATAAACAGTACCGGCCAATAATATATCACCATGTTTTAAGGGTATAACTTTTTTTTTATATTTGTGAGTGACTTCCACCTCACTGCTTCAGGTAGTTTAGTAGTAAGTATTTGTACGGGCGATGAGAAAAATTGGTCTCATGTAATGGTTTTTTCATAACGTTTTTTTTAAATGTATTGTCAACTTCATTTTTTTTTCTAAAGGTTTTTTAGTAATATGCTGAGTATCCTATTGTAATTCACAGTATTTTATTGCAATATTCATCACATATTTGTATAAAATGACTAGTAAAATAAGCAATCTACCAACAAACCTTGTTTACTCTATACAAGCTCATACAAAAACAGTCAAAGGTGATATATTATTGGCCGGTACTGTAGGTATTTACTGAGGTTTTATAACTCAATCGGCTCGTTAATTTTGGCCACATGTAGACATACTATAATTTAATAACAGTCGAATGTTATCGGTCTAAAACAGGCCCAAGGGGCGTACGCACCGGACAAGGATAAAGGATGACTTACGCTAGACCGGGCCGGGGCCGGGCCGGAGCTTCCGGCGTTTCGTTTTCTATGGAAAGCACCATGTGATCACCGATCAGCCGTCATAGAAAATTACATGTCGGACGCCTCGGCCCGGGCCCGGCCCGTTCTAGCGTGAGTCATCGTTAAGGCTGTTCCCTGAGCCAGAAGGCGAAATATCTCTTATATGATCATATTTTTCTAAGAGACGTTGATATTCATAGACGTGGAAAAAATATATGTAGTTCTTGATTATATTATCTTTAATTTATAAGCTTCCGATACATGAGTTATAAGTTATAACACTTCGCTCGATACAATTAATTCCCAAAGTAACCTCTAACTAGGACTTTTAATCCAACTTTACTCGATTATTTATTATGTGACACTATAAACAAAAAAAGAAGAAAAAACAATCTTAACTTAAATAGTAATTTCATAGCTTTCGAATTTCGATATTGTAAGGTAACGTTTTTAAAATAAATAAAAATCGACAAAATTCGATCAAAATTGACACTTGTCGCGCATGATCTCTCCCGTTCTTTCTTGCGAAATGTGACAGTGACAGCGGCGAACCGATGGAACGGCCTTAAGTAAACACGAACACGCTAATCCGTCGAATATAAATACGATAATCGCTTACACGTGCCAGCGGCAAAATAAATAATTTGCTATTTTTATTACGTCTGATAAAAACGGAACAGTTGTAAAAACTGGGCCTGTTTTTAAGAGCGCATTAACGTGTTCACCAGCGCCACTGGTAAATAATGTGGTTATTTAAATTTAACGATAGATGGACCCGGGTATGTCCTTAAACTGCGTCCGGACCCGGATATGTCCTTAAACTACGTCCAAAAGAGAGGTATGGGCACTGTGAATGACATCTCGCTTTGTGTGGTAGGGCACAGGACAGCGGATGTCATTCCAGATCTAGAGCAGAGCCCAACTGGAGAAGTACCTCCACCTTACATAGAACCGTAGCCAAATAACACTAGACCCTACTCATAGTGTTGTGTTCCTGCCGGTAAGTAAGGTTGCCAGACTGCCGTGTCAGACGTATCTCTGCTATCTCAAAAAACACAGTTTTGAGTAAATCGACTTTAAAGTTTTTGGTGAGCGTGAAAACTAATAAACTCATATATTTCGCGAGTTTATTGAGTTAAGTCATTTTTAATATGTGTTTTGTGTTTCAATAGACGTGAAGAATAATATTTCTTTACATTTTTGTTGTAAAAGTACATAGTTTTTGAAATAAACGCATAAACATAGTTTGGCGTAACCACTGTTTCATACATTTGGTGGTTGCGCGTAACTATGTTAACTTAAAGTTAGACGAGTTCGTTGTATGAGCGCTCATACTATTTCGCGTGGCCACGGCTCGCGGGCTTATTGAGGTTTTCGTTTATCTAAAGTTAGAAGACTACATTGTATCAACTTCTAGTAAAACGTGTAACCAGGGCATGGGGAATATTGAGGTGGTCACGCGTAGTTCTTTTATCTTAAGTTGTAAGAGTTCGTTGTATTAGTGCTCCTAGTAAAACGCGTAACCAGACTACACAAGATAATCCATTTTATAATGTGCTAACTCACATTACATACAAGGAGCCCGATTTCCATCAGTCCTTACATCATTGGTTATAAAGTAGATCAATCGATTGGTGGAAAGAGCCTTATGTTCAAAATAGCGCATGCATGTTTTGCATGTATGTATGTATGTATGTATATATGTATGTATGTATGTATGTATGTATGTATGTATGTATGTATGTATGTATGTATGTATGTATGTATGTATGTATGTATGTATGTATGTATGTATGTATGTATGTATGTATGTATGTATGTATGTATGTATGTATGTATGTATGTATGTGTGTGTTTGTTTGTATGTACTTTATTTAATATTGAATCCCAGTAAGTGTAAAAGGCGGAATTAACGGCAGAAGGTCAGTTACTCCAAAATTTTTAACCGCCTTAAAAAAAGGTTCTCAGTTTGACCCGTATGTTTGTCCGCGATTATCTCGCGTTTGGCTGAACCGATTTTGATGCGGTTTTCAGAAAAGTGTTTGTTACATTCTGGAGAAGGTTTTAGTATACATAGAGCTGAGCTGATGCTGAACCCTGGCTGTACCTAGTGGAACTCAGGTTTGGTGTAACATAGGCACACGCTGTTTTGGTCATCCAACACGTCTTAATGAGCACTTGGGAGAGCAGTACCCAAGAAAAAGCTGATGCTGAACCCTGGCTGTACCTAGTGGAACTCAGGTTTGGTGCAACGTAGGCAAACGCTGTTTTGGTCATCCGACACGCCTTGATGAGCACTTGGGAGAGCAGTACCCAAGATAGAGCTGATGCTGAAACCCGGCTGTACCTAGTGGAACTCAGGTTTTGGTTCAGATTTGGTGTAAATTTATTGTGGGCATTAGAAGATACCTAGTAAAAATATTAAGGTCAGTTACTCCAAAATTTTATTCATCAGAATCATTAACTATACGTTTCTATGTATTTGAAAATAACACACTCCAGCGATCCAAATATATGTTTAAACTAATATTTTGCCTCTACTGACACTGTTTGAAACTTTTTCTTGCTTTTAGTAATAAAAATAAAAAGAAGAGTAAAAAAAATTATGTTTTATAAATTATGTTCATAATTTTACTTACTTTTTATGCATTTATTAGTTATCTTCTACAAAAGAAAGAAACTACTACAGAAGTATGTAACAAGATAGTACTCGTGCATTACTTATATTATATTGTAAGGTATAACTATCATTCAATTATTTTTGTTTGTCACTTTTTATTTTTAATTTACGTTAAGATTCTTGTAAGTAGGACCTGTCGGGGCTTCTAACCTCCGTGGTGACCTGACATAGACCGACTGACTGACTAGCTGACTGACATACGTATTTGAAATATTGGAACATTTGAAACGACCGACATTTAAATTCAAAATTAGACATGACAATCACAAGACCAGTTGACGACTAGTTCATGACAGACAGCGGGCGACGATAAACAGTTCAGTACCTATGTAGGTTATCTTAAGATTTCAAAAAAAAACGAAATAGTTTAGTTTTTCACAGGGTTTTCAGCAATGATTACAAAGTGAGATTAGCTAAGATAATTAGTCGCACAACCTTTGTTTTCTACGACATTTCTATCACTACACATTCGTAACAATTCGTACTTCGTAAGGAACTCATTTTAAAGACTAATTTATCATATTTTGAACAAACAACATAAAAAAAACACCGGAACGCTAACTTAACTGGGTCAATATTACGTAAATGAAATGTAAATGTGACGTTTTCAATCAAAAGGTACCACATTGTCGCTTACCATAAGGACGAAAATTGCTTGTATCTTTATACGAAAAACCTGTCAGAATGTCCTTATGATAAGCGACAATGTGGTACCTTTTGCTTGAAAACGACACAAATAAACAAATACACGTGGCAAGGAGCGACGAGCCGCTCCCTCCGCGCCCCGCCTCACCGCGGGCCGCCTATCACCGTACTACCTGCGTGTGGTTACGCGAAACTATGATAACTCGAGATAGTAGATATCCAGTTTGCCATAAAAAAACTGCGAAGAGTTACGCATAATTATTCTAACTTGAGTTAGAAGAGATACGCATAACTCAATGTCCAAAAATTCGAAAACGTCTATCTTAAAACATGAAATATCTCAGTAACTAAAGACATTTTTTGAAATTTTGTTTAAGTATTATATAAAGCATAGTGTCTAGTTTCATTTTGCACTGGTTAGGCGTATCTCTGCTATCTAAAGATAGCAGAGATACGTCTGACACGGCAGCAGAGCTCAACGAGGGAGAGGAGTGTTAGGATCGGCAACGCGCTTGTAATATCTCCGGTGTTGCAGGCGTCTATAGGCTACGGTAACTGCTTACCATCAGGCGGGCCGTATGCTTGATTGCCACCGACGTGGTATAAAAAAAAGATATTTAAAACCCCGAAACTAAACCCCAAGGACGAGGGAGACCCCGAATCACATGGATGTCCGTAGTAAATAAGAACCTCAAAGAAGCCCAAGTCAACAAAGAGACGACCCAGGACCGAGCTGCCTGGAGACGTGGAGACGCATGATTTGGAGGGCCGACCCCAAATAAAATGGAAAAGGGCCAGGCAAAGAAGAAGAAGAACGATAGATATTTAAAAAAGGGGGGCGCTGTGTACTGTATTTTGTATTTAAGTACCTTTTGAACACATTATAATAGTCGTTATAGGGAGGCAATATCATTGCCTCCCTATAATATATCCAGACACGATAAGCTAACTGCCTATATTAACAAACTTGTATCTGTAGGTGCATCGTAATTTTAACTTTACGCTTACGATATTCAAATTTAGAACATTTCTGAGAAACAAAGAAATTTGACTTGGCCTCTATTCTAATATCAGTCGACAATTCGACATGACGTTTTATTCGAAATGTAGTGTCAGTTGCAAACAATTTTGGCAAATTTCGCATGTTACTTGATTTCGAAAGATATGGCAGTCGGCCCTGACTCTAGTTTGTCTCTGAATTAAAAAAAAAAAAAACAACGGATGCATGACATGCGCTAAAAAGTTTGCATTACCGCCATTTGACCTTTAAATTAGTTTGTAAGTATAAAACTACTTTGTTTTGTTGATGCTTATGATATATTGATGTAGATAAAGCAGTGTATGTAACTGTATAGGTACATATTTAGGCATTAAAATACTCGTGTACTCCTTTTATGAAACTCATTTCATTCGTTTCATAAACCCACACTCGTGTTTTAATGTATTTAATTATGTAGCAGTCACATAAACTAACTATTACGTTGCTGAATTCAACAATCTATGCGTCCAAAGTTAAAACGGTCGTTTTTGTTTTTTTGTTGTTTTGATAGATCGACGAATCAAACAACATAAAAACTAGTTTGATGTATTTAAAAGGTACTTAAATACAAAATACAGTAAATAGCAGCCCCCTTTTTTAAATATCTATCGTTAAATTTAAATAATCACAATTATTTAGCAGTGGCGCTGGTGATGAGCCGGAAAAGATTTATGTTTTTCGAGCATCTTAGTACCTAGGTCTAGGTTTTTTAATTTGTTTCAATCTTAATGTTGAGATGTCTGAAGGCCAACCACGAAAAACGAAATTTCGTTATCTGCCTCTATTTTCTCCTAGAATAGGGATCACTCTTGCATATGCGAGAGATAGAGAAGTGGATAAAGCCATTTAGATTTTAGTTTTTGCAGGTAGGGCTTCTGTATGCTCTCTTAAAGCCACTAGTACTGTGGAATGTTAATTTTGGGGCAAAATTGCGTTGGTATCGTTGCTGCAGATTACATCGCTATTATAACGTTCAGTTCGTCGCTAATTTTATCAAGGAGATTGAATGATATGCCTGCATCAATACTACAGCAGGAACATCGCAACAGCAGGCTCATAAAGTCATGAATTAACCAAAACAAGCAACTAATTGACTAAGCAAGGAATAAATGAAATGAAATGAAATGAAAACTCTGAAAAAATATATGAATGGTTATTCAATGACATTTTGAATTGCGTTTTAAATGATCGGTTTTTCCAAAATTTGTCAAGCTTGCCTTATACAATGCCTTCTACGTACATGAATAGGTATTTTTAAGGTTCCGTACCTAAAGAGTAAAAACGGGAACTATTACTAAGACCACTGTCCGTCTGTCTGTCTGTCACTAGGCTGTATCTCATGAATTCTTGTCATGAACCGTGAAATTTTCACAGATGATGTATTTCTGTTGACGCTAAATAAAATAAATATTTAAGTGGTGGTTGACGACCGGTCTGGCCTAGTGGGTAGTGACCCTGGCTGTGAAGTCGATGGTCCTGGGTTCGAATCCCGGTAAGGGCATTTATTTGTGTGATGAGCACAGATATTTGTTCCTGAGTCATGGGTGATTGGGTTATGTATTTAAGTATTTATATATTATATATATATCGTTGTCTGAGTACCCATAACACAAGCCTCCTTGGGCTTACCGTGGGACTTAGTCAATCTGTGTAAGAATGTCCTAAAATATTTTTATTTAAAGTGGGGCTCCCATACATCAAACGTGACTTTTTTGCCGTTTTTTGCGTAATAGTACGGAACCCTTCGTACGCGAGTCCGACTCGTACTTGGCCGGTTTTTGTATTTCCTAAATGAATAAACAACTCGAGTAGTACAAAGGCCGGTGACGCTCGGAGATTATCATTTCAGTCTACAATTCTTGTCCCTTGCCACACCATTGCTTCAGAAGACCAGTATGAGATTGAGCTCTAAGTACGTATAGTGTAGCGGATCTTGAGGTTGTATTTCCACTGGTTTTCATTGACATGGAGCTCAAGCTGCCGATAGGAATATAGTCAAAGTAAACGCTTATTTCATTGTATTACGCATTACGCAGATCTATTGTCTCCTGGAGAAAAACACCTGGATACGTAATTACGTATTCAAACTTTAAATATCTGCTCTTGATCTGAAATACTTTCAGTGCATCTTGCTCGCACAAACACATAAGTCATAAGATGTCAAATAATATTCAGATCAAGTTGAGATATTTGAAGTTTGAATGCTTGATTTTATTACGCCGTAAATGGTATAGATCCACGCTTCGTTTAAACTCCACGTTTAGGTTTTGTGTATAATTTATTACCAAATTTAATCCAAGGGTCTTACGGTAACCGGTAAAATTGCTATAAATTTAATAGCAGTGTTTTAGCACTGTTAATACGTAATTTGAAATTTTAGTTCCACTGTCCAATCTATCAGCATCTACTTCCCAATCCGTTAGGTTTTCTACTATAATGAGAGAGAGTATCTGAGGAAGGATTCCCAAAGAATCCGAAACATGTCGCCAAAAGCGACTAAAAATAATAGCGAGTGAAGCCGTACTGATCTAAATAATTTGAAATATATCTCACGATAGTTTAAGTTCGATGATAGAGTTGTTATAGTAGTGTCTTAGTGAACTTTCCTGGCAGTTGATACGGGTTAATTTTGCTTTATCATCCTCCCAAACCTTGACGTTGGCAGAACCGTCGCCAATTATATCGGACATTATACACAAAGATTGGTCGAGAGTTGGATTTGACAGATTTGATAGTCAATCAATCAATCAATCTTTAATGTCAAAAACACATGTCAAAAACTGCAATAACAAATAAAATTAAAAATACACAACACACAATATAGTTATATATACAAATGTCAAAAATAAAAAACCATTAAAAATCAAAAATACAGATGTTAATAAAATAAAATACACTGGGAATCATTTCATGTTAAACTTAGTTATTGCTATTATTGCTATTAAATTAGTATAAAATTCTTTCACTGTGAAAAATGCCTTGTCAATTAAAAACGCTTTCAACTTTTTAACAAATAGCTCAACTGCTCAATCACTGCTGCTGCTAGCTCAATAGCTGAACTTACAATATGAATAGATAATTTTAAAAGTACCCACGAGTATATCTTTGATTCTCCAAATAATCCAGGGGAGAAGCCTTTCTAGCCGAGAACGTGTACTTGACTGATATGTAATCGGTAAGTATTCTGATGCATTGAATAAATGATATGATATGATTCTCGTGGGAACTCCAGCCTGCATTTCCTATACCAAGGACTAGGAAGAGCATACTACAAGGGAAAGGAGATGTTAAGTAGTTCGCGTGACTCTGCTGATTCAGCCTAAGCGGCAGCGAGTCGGTGGGCTGTGTCAGCGTCACATCCTCAGATGCTGAATCAAACAGAGTACGTAGGCAAACCTGCCCATTCAGCAGCAACCTCTGCCACCCCGCCGTAGGCAGTAGCCTCGCCGAAACACCGGAGCACCAAGTTGATATTACTGGAGTGTAGGGTTTGCTCGTCCGTTCGTTGGCTCGTTGGGTGGACGACATTCGGAAGATTGCGGTCACTTCTGGATGAGATTGGCTCAGGACCGGGATGTGGCGTACTCGAAGAGAGGCCTATTGCTCAGCAGTAGGCGGTAAAAGGCTGATATGATGATGATGTAGGATTTGCAGCCAGTCCAAGTGTTCCATCCATGTCCATAATACATAACAATCGGTCCAGTAGTTTGGATCAAATTGGCTGTGCCAGACGGATAGTAAGACAGACAAAAGAGTGATCCTATAAGGGTTCCGTTTGTATATTCAGGTACGGAACCCTAAAAACAATGCCGAATACAATACAGAGACGTAATTTCCAGGTAATCTTCAACAATAACAAAGTAATGTCTATAGTATTCGTGTCCGGATCCTGACGTCACCAGCGCGTTATGATGGTCTTTATTGTCTACCTGACAATATGATAATAACAGTTCCCGTCTCTTTAAATCGCGTGGTGACAAAAAGTGACGCTTACTTTATCACGTGGATAACGCCATCCACCATACGCCTTCATGTTGTTTTTCACAAGTTATTTGTGTTTTTGCACACATCACGTCCCCTCCACGTTGCAACAATGTAAACAGTAGACAAGTAATAATGAACTTTCGGTCCATGACATAAGACTGAAAATTGTGCTAATATGGGAATATATAAAGTGCAATTATAATCGTTATCGTAATCTCTTTGACTAATAGATAAAAGATAAACTGACACTCGTAGTGGACAATACTAATTGCACTTAGTTTTGATTGCGCAATAGTTTGCTAATGTTTTCCTGATGACAATGACCTTGGTAAAATTTTAATGGTTTTGTGATGATAATAACCTAGGTACAAACATAAGTCATGTGGTTATGTTATGGTCGGTATACATGTACATTAGCAACAAAAAATCACTCAGTAATGGACGTTTAATTTGCACAATATTTTCGCTTAGCCCCAAATAAGTATATTAATTTGCATGCAGCAATCTGAAATATTTTTCCTCAACATTAGAGCTGAAAATTTAAGCGAATCCAAATAAAATAGAGTTCTGGGCTCAAGCTCAATAGCACTGAAAAACGTCAAAACATATTTCGATTGAACATTAAAAATTACTCTAAATTTTAGTCTAAAAATATGTACATAATATATTATTTATTTAGCTTAACCTATAAAACTATTTTTTTCACTCTCCTCGTGTCAGTTGTCATTGATTTCTATTATAATATTTTTAATGTTTAATAAACCATTGATTTCGCGCAAGTAGCGCCGTGCCAAGTGTAGCGGCTGCTGACGGCACGAATGAGTGTAATAGGTGTATCGTTGTTTTAGTGGTGCAACTACTTACTACTAGATGGCGCTGTTATAAAAATAAACGTGCAGCGCTTTAAGTAATTTGGTAATGTTCACAAACTAAAATTATAATCCCGGTGTTAGTTTTCTAGTCGATATGTAGTCTTATTCGTCCTTTGATATAATAAACATAAATGCGTAAGTTACCGTAATGAGTTTATTGCTTACACAAAAATTATAGAAAACAATACGAATAGTGGAATATTAAGGAATGTCGTGCAAGTAGCGCCGTGCCAAGCGTAGCGGCTGCTGACGGCACGAATGAGTATAATAGGTGTATCGTTGTTTTAGTGGTGCTACTACTTACTACTAGATGGCGCTGTTATAAGCTTTAGGCTAAAATTATAATCCCGGTGCTAGTTTTCTGGTAGACGGTACGTAGTCTTATTCGTAGAGCCTATTCCTATGATATGATAAACATAGGTAAATGCGTAAGTGGTTACCGGAATGAGTTGCTTATTGTTTAATTTGCTTACATAACACAAAAATATCAGAAAACAATATTAAGGAATGTTAAACATGGTATAGGGTAAAGTAAGCGGTGCGGGTATTTGTTTTACATTTCAGCACTGTCTCGGGAGTGAGGGAAACATTTTTGTACAAATCATATCCTTATAATTCGATTTTAAAATTTGGAACCATGTCAAAATGTATGGTAATTCCGTGACCAAGTCTTTTTTAACTAAAAAAAGTTGTGTTACATGCTCTACATTTTGAGATATTTTTTTTATACTACGTCAGTGGCAAACAAGCATACGGCCCGCCTGATGTTAAGCAGTCTCCGTAGCCTATGTACGCCTGCAACTTCAGAGGAGTTACATCTCATCTCATTTTCCGAAAAAAGTGACTAGACATGTTCTTTCCGTGTACCCTTCATATGTGTTTACTTACGCATCAATGCTAGTGCGGTGCGGCGCGAGCAATGCTAGGCATAATGCAGAGGCAGCAGCGGCGTCCATCGCTCGTCCGCCGGCTTTGAGAGCACCCGTGCCGGCTGAAGAGCAAGCCTCAGCTGCGCTTGACACAGACCCGTGGGGCACCACCTGTATACATCACAAAATAAGCAATGAGTATACAGTGTTACCTTAAGGGGCCCACTGACTATCAGTCCGCCGGACGATATCGGCCTGTCAGTTGTTCGGAACTGTCAAATTTTTGTTCCAAGCGACAGGCCGATATCGTCCGGCGGACTGATAGTCAATGGGCCCCTTTAGCCATTGGACAAACCCTGAATACCCACGTAGGGTTACTTCTCAGGAATGTTCTATCGTAAATATTTTTTTAATCAGAACAAAAGATAAAAAAAAAAATTCAAACAAAAATTTATTCCAATGATCGACAACAAAAAGAAACATACTGTATTAATCATTGGCAGTGTTTTTGACAATTTGTTAGAAAATGTGCGGCAATGATGACATTTGTCAAAAGTCAGAATTATGGATGGTATAGAAAGGATGAGAATCTCTTATGGCAGAATTGTTGCAAAAGTGACCGCTTTCAGCTTTTAATAATAGTTCCTAATCTCCGGTGGCGCTAGTTAGGCTCTGGGACATGAGTATAACATGAACCATATAAGGCAACAAATAACCCGACCAAATTACGTAGGTTGTTTTTGGTAGTATTTCGGTGTATGGTGGCGCAGCCTAATTACTGTTTTTTGATGGACACTTTTCATACATAGAGATTTGGCTCCTTTCTATAGTCTCTATGTTTAGAATCTTATTAATGTCATAAATAATCAATAAGGTCGAAGAAGGTTTCATACTATTTATTACCACAGGATCTATCAACACATACAGCCTGCTCCAAAGTAAAAAATCGTAATTTGTTAATTTCTTCGTAACCGCTACACCTGTTGTTATGATACTTTGTATACTGATTCTAAATACCCTAATGCATACATTTCGGCTTTGTCCAATGGCTAAGGACACCCTGTTCTATTTATGATCCATGATCTAACTCAGTCACACGTGACACTAGAAATTTCACATGTCGTCACAGCCACGGAGAGCCGTATGAGGCGTGGAGTGCGCAGCTGCCGCTCTGGCACCCACTTTTAGTAGGATATATTCATAATACACGAGACAGTAAGAGTAAGGGAGATAGACAACAGATAATACTGCTGTGTGAAGACAGCTAGTGGAAGGACAGTACCTGCTGGTAGTCGCCATAGTATATCTGAGTAAGCAGGGCTATAGTCACAGCCGCAGACAGGGCAGCGAAGCATCCAGCGATGAGACGTGACAGTAAGAGTAAGGGAGATAGACAACAGAAAATACCGCTGTGTGAAGACAGAGCTAGCGGAAGGACAGTACCTGGTAGTCGCCATAGTATATCTGAGTGAGCAGGGCTATAGTCACAGCCGCAGACAGGGCAGCGAAGCATCCAGCGATGAGACGTGACAATAAGAGTAAGGGAGATAGACAACAGAAAATACTGCTGTGTGAAGACAGAGCTAGCGGAAGGACAGTACCTGGTAGTCGCTATAGTATATCTGAGTAAGCAGGGCTATAGTCACAGCCGAAGACAGGGCAGCGAAGCATCCAGCGATGAGACGTGACAGTAAGAGTAATGGAGATAGACTACAGATAATACCACTGTGTGAAGACAGAGCTAGTGGAAGGACAGTACCTGGTAGTCGCCATAGTATATCTGAGTGAGCAGGGCTATAGTCACAGCCGCAGACAGGGCAGCGAAGCATCCAGCGATGAGACGTGGAGTGCCGCAGCTTCCATCGCTACTGGCACCCGCTTTTAGTGGGATATCTTCACGCAGTTCCACCACACCTGAAATGTTTAGAACGTTGTATAGAGTTACAGTCGTCATCAGATATATCGGAGCGGCCGAGGTGTTCACTATATCTGAACACGTACTCTAACGCCTTGACAATAGAGGCGTGTTCAGATATTTGTGAGCGCCTCGGCCGCTCCGATATATCTGATGGCGACTGTACCTACACAGACTTCTTAAAAACCCAAGAGCTTTTGCTGTCTTGCGCACGGAGCGGGTGCACGCCCGCGGGTACCATCTCGGGTAAAATCTGTCGCACGCGTCCGCGCCAGTTGACGTTGCTCAAACTATTTTTCAATAGGCGTCGTTTCGCTCATAGATTAGTATAAAGTATGTTATTACTGTAAGTATCGCTAGCCCAATTTTATAATTGGGGATTTCACACAGAAAATTGAATTTCATCGCAGATATTTATCTATATATCTGCGAATATGCAGGTTACCTGATGATATTTTTCTTCAGCAAAAAACTATTAGATACTTTAAAATAGAGCTTTATATTGGCCCCAAAATACTTTGACTAGGAATATTTTTTTCTCACAAATCTTTTATACAAAATGTCACTAAAAATTATCAATAAATCATTTAATTAACTAAAACAAGACGTATTATCTTCAAAATATTATCACAAACACAAACGCTTATTAAAATTATCATGAATAATAATTATGAACAGTAAAAAAAACATTGTCAACGTGTTTTGGGGTACCCTGTACCTTCGGAAAGACGTTTCGCCTCTTTGGCAGTCTAAAGCCGACAGAGACTTAGAGTATCGCTAATAGACCGCGAGCCAGGAACAGATTTTCATGAGCAAAATTAATAGAAATCGCTTCCAGCTTGATACCTTATCAGATGATAGTTTATATAGATATATTATCGCTCCGTCTGTGACGGGCTTAAAAGTGAAGCGATTGAATCGCTTCTCTAGTGTTTACCGACTTATTTCTGTCCAGTCAACAATCCACGATTTGCCGTTGATCGGTTGAGCTTAAGAAACCCTAGCAGTTAAAGTGGGCGGTTACAGCCAGCCTTACAAGTGGTAAATTGACTGTTATGTTACGTTAATACGCAGCTTATTTACGTATTTAAGTAGGTAAGGTAGAAAATTATGAACGCAAAAAAACAAACTTTCGTAATAAGTCTTGAATCAAAACCGCGTCTTTGATAAGGTGAGTTGTTCTCGGGCCAATGAACGTGTGAACATGATAATTTTATGGTAAATTTACAATCTTGCCATATTGTAGGCAACTCTAACCACGAAATACCAAGTGCGCCCTAGTCTTTGAACTAAATTCTTACTATTCGTTTTCGTTTAATATGCTGACTTCAGGAGTTGCAATTCTCGTGCACATATATGTTGCTTAGAAGAGTACGGGGTGAGATGGGATTTCCTGTTTATCGTCAAAGTTATGAAATGGAACTACCCAAAATAAAATGAAAAAAAAAAACGCCCGGAACACTTATAATATGGCGTATATTCAGTTTCTATATGTAAAAATAAAATGTTATGAGGTTTGAAGGTTGGCCTAAAGCAAAGGGGGTGCAAAAAAAAGACTTAGATTTTTTTTAGTAGGTACAATAACGTCTGTTCTGGCGCTCGCCGGCCGCTGCCGCGGCACGCTCGCTTCGCTCGCTCGGATCATCGCGATCAACCTAACACACTCCTCCTCGCTTCGCTCGTCTTCGCACCTATCTTGTCTCTGTTACTTAAATTTACTGTTCCAAATGATTGATTTTAATTTGTCAAGTAGTGGTTTCACATTGCGGGTCAAATATCTCGGCCATTTTTGATTTTAGAAAAAAGAGCGTATTCTCTACGATAACACAATAAAAAATAGGTGTCATAATAACATCACTCCGATGAAAAATTTGAAGTGTCGGCACCCCCTTTGCTTTAGTCCAACCGGTTTGAATGTCAGTTTTCTTCCTGCTCACCCCATTTTACGGTAATAAGAATTGGTATTTGACCGAGATCCTAGAGTAGTTTTCTCAGCCAACACTAAACCGAATCGAAATCGATTTTTTCACCACTGGGGTAGTAATTCCAGATTTCCAGGAGATAGCAATCAGTGGAACTAATTTGGATTCGGCGCGGCCTGTTCCGGCTTCCTGTGGTAAATCATCACGGTAAAATCGGGATATCGCGTAAAGTGATGGGATGGGCCGCGTGAATATTCCCATAAACAACAAGAAATCAAACCAAAGCCAAACTTTTCGCCATTGGAGAAATGTTTCCAGATTTTTAGCAATTAGTGGAATTAATTTGTGCTAAATCATCGCAGTAAAATCGCGAGATATGGCGCATAGTGATGGGCATCTTTTCGATTTTTTCTCAAACAATGAAACAAAGACAAACAAATTTATTTTTGCCAATTTGAGTGAAAAGTTTATTTAGTTTTAGCAACGACTTATTTTTAATGAAAAATAATTAGGTGTGTAATGTTGCGAATAATTACTTTTAGTTACTTGCATTACGACCTAGCCTAGGGCCTGTTTTACGAAAGTTTGTAAATTTACAAGAAGTGGAAGTAAATTTCTAGTAAAAGGAGTAAAAGACTTCCGCTTATATTATATAAAGTAAAATAGTCATTAAATTTGCATAAAAGCATGTATAAAAATACATGCTTTTTGAGTTGTGTGTGTAACGACGGAAATTTAATTTTAATTTAATTTAATTTAATTTGATTTAATTTTAATTTAATTTGATTTTAAGATTTGTCTTAATGTACCTATTTATTGTTATTTTAATTGTGCTCGTGATTTTAATGTAATATCTGTATATTCTTGTTATCTGCAATAAAGAAATACAATACAATATGCAAATTTAATGACTATTTTACTTATGCTTATGAATGACTATTTCATTCCTTTCCACTAAATATTGAAGAAGAATGTTTCGTGAGCTTCAAATATTTCTAAGCACATTTCCGAGCATAGGTATATTAGGTATGTAGTAAATATTACCATCTGAGGAACATTCCCGTGACGGAACGTCACTAACTGCGCAGATGTTTTGTGCAAGGCGTCGGTGTTTACAATTTACATTATCGGAATGCGATGCGGGAAATGAGAGATTTTTATTAAGATAGTGGCCGGCGATGACGGAGTGGGATGGAGTGAGATATCTGGTTAATCTAGAAATTTTAAACTAAGTATATAGCATCCGGATAGGTGGGCTAGTATAGCTACCAAGTGGATGCCGCAATATAAGCGCGGACGTGGTAGGCGCAGGCGGAGGCGGGACGACTTAGACACCTTCACTAATAACTGGCCGGAAAAAGCTCAACAACGGGAGCCATGGAAATCAAGGGGAGACGCCTTTGCCCAGCAGTGGGACACTATAACAGGCTATTAATTAATTAAGTATGTAATACTAGCATTCAATAGTTAGGTATCTGTTTTACAAGGGGGCAAAGTTGTTGTTTAAACCCTCGTGCTAAAACTGGTACGAGCAAGCGAAAGATTCCAAAATTGAACCGATAAGAAAGGTTCGAAAAGTGTAATCTTGAGCGTTGTGAGGATTTCAAGACTTTCAAGGCACCAGGAGTTATTCAACTTTTCTTCCGAGTGAAATTTATCACCACACCAACACGAAAAACAGACTAACTAGTAATATATATCATTCAAAATCGTCACTTAAAACTTAAGTCAATTCTACGAGCCAACATGAGAAAACAACTCAAAATTAGCATCGTATTACTGTTCTTGTGAATAAAATGCAACTTTCTCATCAGTTTTTGAAGTATAAAGTGAGCCTTTACGACTGGAGAAGGAAATTCAACTGGAGAAACAGATGCAATGTAAATGTTGGGAATATTACCTGATGGCGGCGTGGTGTCTGTTGCGTTCTGCATGCTGCTAGCGACGCCTTTTTCTGGAAAAAGTATGACATAGACAATCATTGAGCAATAACTCAGATTTTGACATGTTTACATGGTTTGGAGACTAGGAGGATATAACCAAACGGAGTAGCCATTAACAGGCGTTCCCCTCTGTCGAAAATAGTCGGCCAATGGTCATACACAATGGATTTACTGACGTTTATCTGACATGGCTATTTTTACGTTACGTATACATTTGACGTTCCCCTCCCCCGCTAAAATCGGCAGACTTTTTTGTACAGAAAATTACAGACGTGGCGTCTCCGTTTGGTTATATTATATCCTCCTAGTTTGGAGACCTCAAGTCGGTCTTTACGGTCTAAAACAAGGGTATCCGAACTGTTTTCCTGCTAAATTAGAACGTACGTTTCCGTTCCGTTCTGCGCATCTGTTGTACTCGTATTAGTAGGTATGCGATTTAATTACGCCGCCTATTCCCGTTGGTTATTCAAACTAGGTTTAATTGAATTCATCAGCCTCTGGCACTGGCATCTGTGTTGTTCATCATCCTGTGGATTGTATTTCTAGTGGAAGCAATAGGTCTGTTGTTAATTTTTGAGTTATATACTTAGATTTGATTTGTTTTATTGGAGATATTTTGAATCTATCGATTATTATTTGGCGAAAAGTATTACATCATCATCATCATCATCATCATATCAGCCCTTTATCACCCACTGCTGAGCATAGGCCACTCTTCCAGTACGCCACTTGTCCCGGTCCTGAGCTAATCTCATAAAAGTATTACAATATGACCTAACGTTCACCAGGTAGTTTGGTGGTTGGGCAAAATATGTTGAAAAAAAAAAATCTTACTGCAGCATATTTATTGTTGATTTTTTTTGCATTTTTTTGTGTTTGTGCATCAATGATAAAGGAGAATATTTTGAAGATAATACTATTAATGTGTTTTATTCAAAAAAAATTGAGATAACAATGTTAATTATGATTACACAATTGAAGGTAATACTATTTATTTCAGTTATAAGTAATCAAGATTTTTAGCCTCCTAAGACCGTGCGCACAAATTTTTGTACATAATTCCACAATCTATTTTGAACTTTTAGTGAGTAGGTAGGTAACAATAAGCGCCACTTGCACCATCCCACTAAGTCCACTAACCCGGGGTTATCCGGTTAAACCGTTAACGCAGTGTCAAATTGTAGTGGTAACCATGGTAACTCCAGGTTTAACCGGTTAACCCCGGGTTAGTGGGATGGTGCAAGTGGCGCTTAAGGGTGCTAAATTTAAAAACAAAACAAATGCTTCAGGGGGGAGGATAAACACATTTTGAAATAACGGACCAGAAATCTTGTAAAAATAATATAATAAATAAATATTATAGGACATTACACAGATAATAAACTACAAACCTAACTAAAATATTTTGTTCAAAAGACCTCCGCGAGCTGTACCGGGTGCAAAGGTGCCCATCATCTGACCAGAAATAGGTAGAGATAATATTTCATAACAATAAATAAGGTAAAACTGATTAAGCCGAAACACTTATTAGAAACGTTTATTTGCATTACTGCTCGTCTGCACCTACAATGCATTTCCTGGTACGTATTTCATCATAAGGTATTATCATTAAATACTTCGAACGTTTTCATCAATAAAAAGTTGACTTTTATGGAAACACAGTTACTATTACTAGTAACATACATTTAATATTTAATAGCAATAAAAACAAGTACAATTTGTAATGGACATTCTATAAAAAAAATATCCGTTTGCATTGCTCTGTGTATAAACATTTATTAGGTTACTGTCAAAGCAGCGATTTCTTTACCTGCTCTAACTGTACATCCCTAAACTTCTGCAAACCACGCAGTTATTTCACACACAAAAACACTAAAACTGCACACTTATCACTCACTACCATTCACGTTGCAGTTAGAATGACAGCTATTCTTTATTAGATCGAAACTGTGATTTCTTAACACCTAACTGTATTCTTAAGCAGCGCATTAAAGCGCGTTCTTAAGTGTTAAGTTTAACACTATAAGTGCCACTCAGTATTTAACACTTCACTGTCACAGACAGCTATTTATTTACTACAACTAAAACAACAGTTAATTTTTCTTTAATAACAGTGACAATTCACTAAAGTTTATTAAGAACGCGCAGGTAGCGACGCGGCGCGCCGGTAACTGTCTGTGGTGATGCGCAAGAGTCGGTGACGTCATCGCACCGCGACCTCTGTCGAGAAATACGCGACTTGACTAATCAGAGCTTGATTAAAGATTAAAGTTTGGGTGCTTATAAGGCTTAGAAATCACGCAGGTAGTAGAGTTAAGCCTTACGAGTTTGCAAAAAAAATTGTATGACCCATTTATGGTATGTAGAATTTTTACGAAACGATAAACGCCCTAAGAATCGGACTTTTATTCAAAGAATTAAGTTTTTAATCCTAGAGATTTTAAAGAAAATACGGGCCAAATTAGTTGAAACTTGCCCTAAAAACTAACTTTAACTTTAACTTTGCGCCATAAAAAGTAGTTAGTGATTACACTAGTTTATATTTAATTTAATTTACTTAACATTCTTGTGGAAATTGCATTGTGCGAATGTCTTTAGTTAAGATTACAGCATGATTGTAAAGTACGACTTGAAACCATAAAGTTATCTTTGACGGCACAAAAATCTAATTAGAATGTTATGCTAGGGCCTACTTGTCTATTCCACTAACCCGGGGTTAACCGGTTAAACCTGGAGTTATTAGTACAATTTGACACTGGGTTAATGGTTTAACCGGTTAATCCCGGGTTAGTGGGATGATGCAAGTGGGCCTAGGCGCAGTGTCTTAGAAAGTCCGTCTTGCTTCCACACAAGCGGACGAGTGAATACAAAATGCGGGTGAATGAACGGAGCGCCGCGCCGCGTGCGCAAGTGACGTCATCGCCGGGACACCCGACTGCATGCCAGTGCTAACTCGGCTGACCAGTTTAACTCTGACCTTAATAAAATTTGGTTTTGCGATTATAATAGTTGGCCACACCCCCATAACATGGCATGAATTGAATGTTTTTATTTCACGTCTTTAACCGGTAACTATGTTTTTATTAGTACCTAATTAAGAAAATAAATGTTCATTTTCTAAAATCATACCTAAATGGCCTATGTATTACGATCACGAGGTAAACATGTTTAAATAGGTATAGGTGTAGTATAGTTTCCAATAGATAATCAGATGAAAACGAAAAAAAAAAACAATTAACAGAATTAAATAACTAAACTGTAAAACCTAAATCTAAAAATAAATAAAACTAATCTTAAAATAAATTACTAAAAAACTACCCCCCTGCGGCATGGTCCCATAGACGCTGGCAGCATTTTCTCGCTGTATTGCAATACTAATTCTTTGAGCGAGAAAGCTGCCAGCTCTATGACTGCAGTGCCGGTGACGTCTGCCATCCTATTGCATATTTCCTTAATTAGCGTAAGCGCGTTTGGACTTTGGACTCCACGGCCCAAGGGTCTCGACGCCAAAAGGTACGAAATTGTGTTGTCTGTCTTTTTAAAATTTTCGGCTGCCTTTTATTTGCCGCCGCACCGACCTTTGCAGTTGTGCTGTGGAGATGAGACGGAGTGTCAACAACTCTACACAGGTGGGTCTTACACCAGCACCCGCCCCATCTTCCACGGAATTATTGAAATTCCTTTCGGTCTCTTACCATCGTTATACTCATACCAAAATAATAAAAAAAATCTCGTAACGATATTTACTATGATTACAAATATTACGATTATATATTTATATACGATGCATAGATATTATTTATAATGCGACGGAAGCGATGTACGTAGCCAGCACCGTGCTGCGTTAAGGATGACTCACGTTAGACCGGGCCGTGTCCGGGCCGGAGCTTCCGGCGCTTACTTTTCTATGACATGACAGGTGATCACGTGATGCTTTCCATAGAAAACGTAGCGTCGGAAGCTCCGGCCCGGACACGGCCCGGTCTAACGTGACTCATCCTTTGGGCTGAGAACGCACTGCGATTATTTTTTTGCGGTTTCAGAACCGCAAAAAGTGTAACGTACGGCATGCTTCATAAGCGCACGCACTTAAAAGACTGAAACCGCAAGAAATTAGACTAAAACCGCATGAAATTAGCCGCAATGCGTTCTATTACGCATGCGATGTGTTTCAGCCTTAACTCAACGAAAGGTTTAGATACGCCGATCGCTTTATTTATTTCGAATCTGTGCTTATTGAATATGGGCACTTTACGAGCCGAAGTCGGCCACTCTTTCAATTTACAGTAAAACCGACCCGCATTTATGCGGAAGCTTTATGGAGTCCTTTCCATTTCACTTCCCATAAATATGGGTATACCAAGCAAGTAAGCTGAGGGATTTTATTCGCGATGTACTTCCTATATGAATGGTAGATTGATGGCAGCAGACTCGGACAAGTCGCTTCAACTAGATAGGGACCTGAATTACCTACCCACTAAGCGGTTAAACGAGTGTCAAATTGTACCTACTGGTAACCATGGTAACTCCAGGTTTAACCGGTTAATCCGGGTTTAGTAGAATGGTGCAAGTGGGCCTAATAGTATTTTTGAAACAGCTTTGGTACGGTGACAGCTGTCATCACAATACATATTAGCATACTTTTTACTATTTGCATGTTTAAATTTGCCAGGCGCTTTTGTGCGAACTGTAATGATGTGTAAATTGTATACCGGGTGTTTCCTGTAACAGGAGCATTAAATTAAGTTGTAGGCTTGTACTCCTCAAACTGACCAACATTTTGTTCAGCAACTTTTAAAAATAACTTGTGTTTTGATTTTCATTACACTTTAAAGTTTATTCTAAGACGCAATGTATTACAAAATTTGTTATGATTAAAGGGTGACAAGCAACGTCAAACACACAGATAGCAACGTACATTGAAAATAATATTTAATTAGTATGAAAAAGGTATAATAAAAAAAATCATAATTTTAAAAAGTTGCTGAAAATGAAATGTTGGTCAGTTTGAGGCGTACAGCCTTACAGTTACAGGAAACACCGTGTATAGTAATAAATAATAAATAAATAAATATTTTACATATTATTTGGTGTTTTAAGACTAGGAGGATATAACCAACGGCGACGCCACGTCTGTAATTTGCTGTACAAAAAAGTCTGCTAATTTTTGCGGGGGAGGGGAACGTCAAATATATACGTAACGTCAAAATAGCCATGTCAGATAAACGTCAGTCCATACATTGTGTATGACCATTGGCCGACTGTTATTGACAGAGGGGAACGCCTGTTAATGGCTACTCCGTTTGGTTATATCCTCCTAGTTTTAAGGTTCTAAATAAAATTGTCCATAAGTGACAGCAAGTGAAGTGACAAAAAGACAAGTGACATTCTTTCTTTAAATTGGTAAAAATGTAGTTTTCATTGTTCTTGGGCTAGGAGGATATAATCAAACCGAGTAGCCATTAACAGGCATTCCCCTCTAGTCGAAAATAGTCGGCCAATGGTCATACACAATGTATGGACTGACGTTTATCTGACATGGCTATTTTGACGTTACGTATACATTTGACGTTCCCTTCCCCCGTACAAATTGGCAGACTTTTTTGTACAGCAAATTACAGAAGAGGCAGCTCCGTTTGGTTATATTCTCCTAGTTCTTGGGTGTTTGGGGACATAAAGAACAGTCGGCAATAAAACCGCTTAAAAATAAATTCTTTTGGGGCACAAATTTGCTAAAAAAAAACATTTTTATGTCGCGTGACAATGCCGCTGCTACACTGACCTTTAAGTGTCATTCATAGAAATCGTAGGAAGCAATTCCGTTCACGTGCGCCCTAACGAGGGGAACAAGATTACCGGCTGAGAAGCCTCACACACAAAATAATCCTGTATATATACACGGACACTGCCAGCCTCAGTGCTAGTCTAGCAGCGAACTAAGTGCAGTCAAAATGGTGTATAACTTCAAAGTGTTCAAGAAATGTGCCCCGAATGGGAAACTGACCCTGTATATGGCGAAGAGGGACTTCGTGGATCATATCTCGTACGTCGAACCTATTGGTGCGTTAGTCCTGGAGGCCTATCGCGAACCTCGTTCGACGTGTTGCCTCCCTGTCACACTTACGTAGGAATTTACAAGTGCGACAGAGAGGCAACACGTCGAACGTGGTTCCGTGAGACCGATTTAGATTTATCTGCTATTTAATGTTTTGATTTTGATACGACTGAAGACCGCTGTATGCCATGAATCTAGTATAACTGGATCTGGGGTGGGGGGTGGGGGGAAATGTCCGAACGGGATAGTCTTATGTATTTCAGTTTTCATTAGGCGCTATTATTGTTTGTCTTTGTCACTCTCACATTTTTTTTATTTCCCACTGTTTTAAGGATGACTCACGTTAGACCGGGCCGTGTCCGGGCCGGAGCTTCCGGCGCTTACTTTTCTATGATATGACGGGTGATCACGTGATGCTTTGCTACGCTAAGCTCTACGTCGAGCTTATCAAATTATAACAACTTTGGACATAAAATGATCCCAGTATGTACTTGTCTTAGAGCCGTTGACTGATTATTTTTATCAACCGCTAAGATTGCGTTTGGATCGAGTGAGGCGTTAAGGCGGAGTCAGGAGTTATCCATCACAGCTAAGACCGATGGCGTACCACTAACAACTGCTTGGCGTTAACAGATCTCAGTTTAATCGCAGGTTTCGCACGTGTTTATTAAGTTTTAACTTTTACCTGAGTCATTATTCTCCAAGCTTAGGAGTCGAAAGTTTGATTGAACCAGTGAATCGTAAACCTTTTAATCCGAAAAAACTATGCGTAACGTGAAATCGTCCAACTTTCCGATTACATCACGCTCCGCCTCCGCTGGATTACAATCAATGTTGTTGATTCCCACACGTCTTCTTTCATCTCCGCTCATCTTCGCCTCAAGAAAGACGAATTAGACGATAACTACACAACCACTTGTTAGGTGTATAAGTGGTGGTAGTGGTGGTGGTGTTCTCGTAATATCTATAACAAAATGTACCGTTACGAAATCATAAATCAAAATCATGAATACATTTATTAGAGCTATCCTTTTTATTTGTGACGTATGTTATTTGTGAGGGGTTATCAGAAAAAATGGTACATATATATTTTACTTAACATTTACTTTTTTTTTCGAAAAACCATCAAGTTTTGGGTTATTTAGACTCGGAATCACGAGTACTATTGAATGAGACAAAGAAAAAAAGTATCCCCAGTTTTTCATACAAAATTTTGGTTGTCAGTATTGTAACGGTCCATACCTACAAAATGTACGTGAAAATGCGTTACAAAACTGCATTTTTAGGGGACATTTTTTTCTTCCTTTATAAATCGATAGTCCTCGTGATTCTGAGTTGAAATTTCTATATTTCTTGAAATATTATTATTTTACTTATTTTGAATTTTTTAAATAAAAATAACCCAAAAGTTATTAAAGTTGGCCTTCACCACTGGAGGGCTTCGTCACGTTTTCTTTTATATATGACATCTATTACAGTATATAACCCATAAGTTGATAGACTTTCGAAAAAAAGTAAATAGTACACTTTTAAATGAAAATGTACGTATGTATGTCAATGAATTCTATGGGGAAATTTTAATGCCAAAAAAATGTCAGTTCTAGTAACTGGAAAGCGGCACACTCATACCCATACTGGTTCAACTACGTGTTAGACTCGTGGCTAGTAGTAATGGAATTACATACTCTACACGAGGCGATAGCAGCAGGCGGTGCAGGCATCCATCTTGGCACGCCTCGATAGGTCCATTTAAAGTCTAACTCGTGCATTTACTTATTAAAGCTTAGAAGATCGATTGCTAGATTGTCTAACGATGTTGGGAGCACTTGGACCTTAGTATATAAATAACTATAGCGGCTTCGGCTTCGCACGGGTGCAATGTTGATGTATTATACATATGAACATTCCTCTTAAATCACTCAATCTATTAAAAAAACCGGCCAAGTGCGAGTCGGACTCGCGCACGAAGGGTTCCGTACCATTACGAAAAAAACAGCAAAAAAATCACGTTTGTTGTATGGGAGCCCCATTTAAATATTTATATTATTCTGTTTTTAGTATTTGTTGTTATAGCGGCAACAGAAATACATCACCTGTGAAAATTTCAACTGTCTAGCTATCACCGTTCATGAGATACAGCCTGGTGACAGACAGACAGACGGACAGACGGACAGACGGACAGCGGAGTCTTAGTAATAGAGTCCCGTTTTTACCCTTTGGGTACGGAACCCTAAAAACCACCGTTGCGTAGTTTTAAAGATCTAAGCATACATAGGGACAGACAGACAGCAGGCAGCGACTAAGTAATACCATGCTGTTTTAATAATTTCCAAACACCACTGCTATAGAGTTTGGTTTGATTCATTATGTTTTTCTTACTGATTCTAAAATTCGTACCACTTCATCGAGCTTCTGATGGCGGCATGATAAATTTAAGTAGGTATTAAGGATGACTCACGTTAGACCGTGATCGGGCCGGAGCGTCCGGCGCATACTTTTCTATGACATGACAGGTGATCACGTGATGCTTTCCATAGAAAACGAAACGCCGGAGGCTCCGGCCCGCACACGGCCCGGTCTATAGTGAGTCATCCTTTACTTGTTTGAAACAACGAATAGGGCAGAAAATGATTCAGAATACCTACATATTTTAGATTTTTGAATTTTGACAATAGTTCAACGCTGTAGTAGTAGAGCTTATTACACTATCCTAATTTAGTGACTAACAGGAGGGACGCTGCTATACGTGAGAAACGATAGGATGTATCTCTTATCGCGTCTCACGTATAGCGGTGTCCCTCTTGTTAGTCACTAAATTTAGCAGTGTAACAAGGCCTTTAAGGCTTAAAGGGCTTATTACACTGCTAAATTTAGTAGTTTTAGCTGCAACATCAATGCAGCTACCGTCGCCATCCAAATATAACCTTAAATGTGACCTTAATAAGACTTTAGGTGTGTTAATGGTAGTTAATATTGCGCAGACGGCGTAGTGGTACTAGATGAAGAGTACGTCAGCGGACGCAAAGTATGGGGCCAGGTGGTGTGCACCTTCCGCTATGGACGCGAAGAGGATGAAGTGATGGGGCTGAACTTTTACAAGGAGCTGTTCTTGGCCTCTGAACAGCTGTACCCACCGCCGGAGAAGAGGAACTGGGAACCCACTCGTACGCAGGTAACTTCAAGCTACAAGGTACATTTCGGAGAGTGTGCCGAGGAACTGCACAACCTTATTCCTCCGTCCCATTTTTACCATCGGACCACAAGACAAACGGCACTCCGGCGTCGCTTCATGGTAGGAACTCCAAAAATACGCACGAAGCGTTTTGCTTCCACATTTCTTATGCGAACTGCCAAGGAGTGGAACGCCCTGCCCGAGTCTGTGTTTCTGCATGAGTACAATCTGGGGCTCTTCAAGGCAAGAGTTAAGGTATCTTATAGGTAAGCGTGCTCCACCGTAGACCGCATCATCATTTACCATCAGGTGGGATCGTGGTCAAACGCCTGCCTATTCATCTTTAAAAAAAAAGCTTGTCTTCTTTTATTAAATCACATTTACAATCGGGTCTATCGAATTTATTTTGTTACCTTTATTTACCGACGTTTCGACACAGGTTTCACTGGTCGTGGTCGCGGCTAACTGACGTCCCAGCAACATGTCAAAACAGAAATTTGTTCGACTACCCGACGAAAAGTCTGGGGTAGACATCACATATTCAAACTTTCAAAATTTTCAAGTGTGTAGTGGGTACACATAAATGTAAATGTGATTGTACTGATTGTAAATGTGATTTAATACGTGTTCAAAACGCGAGTTTTAAATGTTATATTGCCTTCTTTTGTTCATAATTAGCAGTCGGTGTTGTATACGTTTTCGGGCACGATTCGGAGTGAAAAGTATCGCTATCGTGCGTCTAGACACTCTAGACTAGGGAGTGAAAGTATTTGGGAGATTTTCTATAAGATGGACTAGCCAAAACCAGGAGCGTAATTAAGATTTGTAAATCTCGTTTGCCTTTTGGTGCTTTCAAGGTGCACTGCGAGTCGGGACTTGTCCCGACTTTGGTGTTGTATGTAAATTAAATATCATCTCAATACCAAAAATCTAATTGAGAATCGTAATACTGCCTCAGGAAGTCGAATTTTTCTCAACTAATGGGGCAAATTCAAACATACATTGTGATATCAAAATGATATCTATATAAATGATGGCAGTTGCCCGTGTGTCTCGCTCGCGCCAATTCACGCACGGGAAAGTACATCATTTAGATATCATGTTAATGTCACAATGTAAGTTTGAATTTGCCTCTATGTAACTGGTTAGGTCTAACGCGAGTGATTTCCCTGTGTTATTTTTTACTGGTCTTCTATATTAGCTCTTATTCAAATTGATATCAAATGACCATCACTACGACTTTCTCTAGAGTAGATTGGCTACAAAAAACATACGGGAGCATCGCGGGTACTTAACTAGGTAGTGTATTAGGATTATGCTCGCATTTTAGAGAAAACTACAGTAGTTTGTAAACTGCGGTTAACAAGACACTGTTAAATTCAAGCCACAATGGACCAGGAATTTAGGTGTATTCTCTGCCAGCATTCACGGCAGGTATCGCTGCGCGCCGTTATTGCATTCCTGGAGAGCCAGCACAACTGCTTCATAAGTACAGCTTTAAATGAACCGCAGCCAGACTGGTTTACACCCCTATTAACACCCCTTTAAGACTGATTCTGATTTAACCCATCAACGGACAAGATTATACGAAATCCTCAAGTCTAACCTCATTGCCACTTTAGTAGTCAAAATTTTGCTTAAGGAAAAATACAAGAGATAACGTTATGTGGGTGGTAATTTTTGCCTTATAATATCTTATTGAGTCTTAAAACGGGTTAACAATTTGTTAAAGTTTTGATATTGTTATGAAACGACTTTGACGGGGGTTTTCAGAAAAAATGGTAAAATTTACTTTTTTTCGAAAAACCATCCACTTTTGGGTTATTTAGACTTAGAATCACGAGTACTGTTGAATGAGACAAAGAAATCTCCGGTTTTTCATACAAATTTTGGGTGTCAGTTTTGTAACGGTCCATACAAAATGTAGGTATGTAAATTGCGTTAGAAAACTGTAATTTTTTTGGATACATATTTTTTATAAATCTATTTTGAAATTAGAAGTAACCCAAAAGTTGATGGATTTTCAAAAAAAGTATATGGTACGCATAAGTGAAAATGCCCTGATACTATTCGCAGTGCATCTAACGCGTTCTAAGTGCGACCTGGATGTCTAATTATTATTTTTATTCATTACATTTAATTCATATTCATTACATCTAATGACATGACACGACGGATACGGCTCTCATACCAATCAGTGTGCGAGCGATCATGGTCGAATCACAACAACAATCTCACCTTATCAAATTGTGAGATCAGAATCGGCCCCCGTGAGAGGTTTAAATTCTTAGCGTTCTCGTTAAACTGAAATAACGAAGTGTTATAACAGCTAATGGATGTTTTGATAGCACTAGGGCGACTCTAATTCCACAACATTGTATGTGTCCGACATCCGTCCAAAATTACATTTTGACAAAAACTGAATTGTACCGACAATCTATGACCACCTGATTCTTTTTCTAATGAACTGATATTACCATCTCTATAATTTTAAAAGGTCTTACTTTATCTGTACCTTGTTTTGCCATTCGGAGAGCTTTTAAAGCTTTTTAAAGCTATTTCGACAAGTCTCGTGTAAAAACTTCGTATGTCTCGTCTTCTGCTTCTTTTCACTCGTCTGTCTAAAATGTATTGTTTTCTATCATGTTTAGTATTTTTCCGG
Source organism: Cydia strobilella (assembly GCF_947568885.1). Lineage (NCBI taxonomy): Eukaryota > Metazoa > Arthropoda > Insecta > Lepidoptera > Tortricidae > Cydia > Cydia strobilella. The sequence goes on from NC_086044.1 coordinate 21,841,070, forward strand.
TCACAGGTTACTAATGAGTGCATATTAAAAAATTGTATCAGTAATTATTATTTTTATCCAATTTGACTAATTTTCTTATGTAGAAATGAATTCATTATTAATTTTATTACAGTAGAATGTGACATTTACTTAGGTCTGTAAAGACGAGTTTAATTTTTTTTTATTGAGAAAATTGTGACATAATACATAAGTATTAACTTATTATTCCTAATTCTGTATTCGGTATTATATTATGTATAATTTATTGATTCAATCCGATTGAATTTAAATTTATTTTATTTACGGTAATTAACGGCCCTATTTGTCTTGCCAAATATTGTTTTTTTTCCTTCTATTTTAAAGTAATGAATGCATGTTAGATAATAAGTAATATAATGCCAAATAGCACGTAAGGTTTATCTGTTAGTGCTGTCTGATTGATATAAATAAATAAACAATAAACAGGTAAGACTATGAAAACGGATTATATCGCGTATATTGAATTTATAATACATCCCGACGTTTCGAACTCTTTACAGCGTTCGTGGTCAACGGGTGACTACCGACAGGTGACAGTCACCCGTTGACCACGAACGCTGTAAAGAGTTCGAAACGTCGGGATGTATTATAAATTCAATATACGCGATATAATCCGTTTTCATAGTTTTATTTCATGAGTAACTATCGCGGTAACCGAAGACAATATTAAATAAACAGGTAAGTTGAAATTGTTTCTGTTTAACAGGAGCGTCTTATAAAGAAGCTCGGTGCGAACGCATTCGCGTTCCGTCTGACTGTACCAGCGGGCGCGCCCGGCTCCGTGACACTTCAGCCGGCATTAGAAGATGAGGGAGAGCCTTGCGGTGTGCATTACTACGTCAAGCTGTTTGTTGGAGATTCTGAGATCGATCGTTCGCATCGCAGGTATGTACGCTGATTGTACGCTAAAATACCTAGAGCTAATAGATTTTCAAGGATGTTGATAATGCAATCGCGTTCCGTCTGAACATACCAACTAGAGCTCTTTGTTTTACCACTCTTTTGTGCTAGGGGAAGAGGGTGAACCTTGCGATTGAGATGAATTGGCACTAGTGTCAGTTGCTCCTAATTCACGCAGCCAAAAAAACAAAAAAACAAACCCCTTTTATTGACCCATTCTGCTACACTGTTCCGAAAGGACATTGACATTGTCGTCAAACTCGTTGGGGCCATCATCATTCTATTGGCCATGTTGCTCAATATATTGATTTAAACTTACGTTTATGTATGGCTTGACGTTTCGAACCCGCGTAGCAAGATGTTGATACAATTCCTCGCCAGTCTGCCTGTGACCACGAACGTAACGTTACGTTCGAAAGGCCATTAATAAACGTAAGTTTTTACGCGATTAATTCCCGCGTTAGTTTTAAAATTATGTTGCTCAATGTTACGCTGGTTTGTAAAAGTAAGTATATAAGAAAATATATTTGCAGCAAAAAATCTAGTTACGGCATAGTAGATACCATTTCTGTATATCAATTTATCTTTGTATGTTTGTTTAGGAGCACGATCGCCCTCGGTATTCGGAAGGTCCAATACGCGCCAAGCAAGCCCGGCCCACAGCCTTGCACCGTAGTCCGCAAGGACTTCGTACTTTCTCCTGGACAACTAGAGCTAGAGCTGACCCTGGACAAGCAGCTGTACATGCACGGAGAGAGCATCGCTGTCAACGTGTGCATTCGTAATCATAGCAACAAGGTGGTCAAGCGCATTAAGGCGGCTGTGCAGCAAGGAGTTGATGTGGTGTTGTTCCAGAGTGGGCAGTATAACAATATTGTTGCCAGTGTAGAGACACAGTGAGTTTACACTCTATGATTACTTATCTTTTTATGTGTGTATGTCACTTTATTGCACATAAACAAGTTTACACAAAATAGACATAACAAAGTAAAAGATGTAAGTATATGTACAAAGGCGAAATTATCCCTAGCGCTGCGTCTTACTTTGGCAAACGCGAAACGGCGCGGCGGGCCCAAGACGTTCGCGTTCGCAACGAGATCGCCTACTTCTATAGGTATCAAAGCTTCACGTTCGCGTGTTGTTCGCCTACGTAGTACGCTGCGTCATAGAGATATTATATCTCATTCGAATTGCATTAAAATTGGATGATCACCCACATATTTAGGTTTGGTCTGGTAAGCCAAAGGTGTCAATAAGATAAGATAAGATAAAATAAGATAAGCTAAGATAAGGTAAGATAAGACAAGATAAGATAAGATGAAATGAGATGAGATAAGATAAGATAAAATACAAACAATCACGCACAATGCACGACAAATTTTAAAAATAATGTTATGTTTTTGAATTTCCTGCATTTTGAACCCACTTATAATTTATTAAGTATAGCCAAATTATAGTTTTTTTTTTTATTCCCAAAAGCTAGGAATATTTATGAAAATATGCCTTACCATTTTGATTCCAGAGAAAGCTCAGGGCGATTTTTGCTAATGAAGTTATGTACCTAAGTCAAAAACAGATATTAGAAGAGATACAAAATCTTTACCTTCCGGGAAAATATGTGACAGCTTTGATCTTTCTGCGCGTGTATGCTTTAGCCTCAGAAGGGCCGATCGGCTCAAATCATTCCTTTTCATTGTGTATTTTTGATTATTACGAGTAAGTTGGTTATGTGTTTAGGGATGGATGCCCACTACAGCCTGGATCCAGCTTGCAGCGTGTGCTGCACCTATCTCCTGCTTTGTCTGCCAATCGTGACAAGCGCGGCATCGCCCTTGACGGTCAGCTGAAACGCGGCGACACCACGCTTGCTTCTACCACTCTGTAAGGAATTTTTCATGTTTACTAACATATTTTATAGATTAGAGTTATGAATGATTCACGGTTAGTTTCACTAGACTTATATTGACCGGGATATAGACCGTGACCGTGTAATATCGGGAGCTCACAAATAATACAAAAGGTAATCACGGTCTATATCCCGGTCATTATATTTTATAAACATTTGTACAGGGAGCATTCCACTAGTTATCGGTAACGAACACTGCCCGTCACTGTTCTTTTAGCGCCACTTGCACCATCCCACTAACCCAGGTTTAACCGGGTAAACCGTTAACCCAGTGCTAAATTGTACTGGTAACCATGGCAACTCCATGGATTCGTCGTTTGTCGAATTACAAGATTCATAAACCTTTGTTAAATGTAACAAACCGTTGATAAAGGTGATATATAGATGTTAACTGCAGCAGTGCAGCTACATTTTGTTGCGACATTACTACATCACCGCTGTATCTCCTTGATAATGTGAGCGATGTTCATCGCTGTATTACTGTCGCGATTATGATATACAATTAGGCACTCATTTTATCAAGTAAATTGACAAATACAGCGCCCGCGTCAAGGCCGCAGCAGTAATGTCGCAACAGTAATGCAGCTACAATTGCCATCCGAAAGTCACCTTAATCGCTTGGTCCCTATTCGTCATCTTGACATTTCAGTTTGTTAGAAAGAGACAAAATACAACAGAGATTTGGAAGAGGTTTTTGAATATGGTGGTTAGTCTTAATCGTTTTGTTATTGTCAGGGTGCTGGACCCAGAGCAACGCGACGCATTCGGCATCGTGGTCTCCTACAGCGTCAAGGTTAAGCTGTACCTCGGCGCACTCGCAGGAGAGCTCGCCGCCGAGCTGCCTTTCATCATGATGCATCCCAAGGTATGAAGAAACTGGACTTTAATCAGGGTTAACGATGACAAACGAGTGATAAACAGTTGAACTTTTCTTCCGACGCGTGAAAGGCGTTTCTGGGTCACATTTTTATTCTTGTAGATGTTGTCAAAGTAATCCTACAGTAGAAGTTGGGTTGGCTTGGTGTATAGTTTCCGGTATTCTGGTATTAAATAATTAAATAAAAAATTTAACCGATTTCTTAAAAAAATCCACAAACTTTAGAATAGTTTTTTTCTTTCTTTGATTCCCATTTGTTCTAAGGAATTAGAAATTCATCTTATTTATTTTACGTTACCTTTCCATGGAACAAATGGGACTCTCTTGTCGTAGGGCATCATCTATCTCTACGAATCATCGCTGTGACGTGTGTTTATATGCAGGAGGGGCGCGCCAAGATGATCCAAGCGGACTCCCAGGCCGACGTGGAGATGTTCAGGCAGGACACTCTGCATCACCAGGAGAGCATCGAGGTCTACTAGGAAAGGGTGGATTGGGCTATAGTATCAGATGATCAAGTTGCACAGTATCAGCTGTTAAAGTGAAGTTCGTTTCTTGAGTTTCTGGGCCATTCGCCGCATCAAACAATGTCGATTGCCTGAACTTCATAATTTGATTCGGCGACCACATATTTTGGTGAACGATGCACATTAATGTTACCCGTATACCAACGTCTTTAATTAGACTGCTAATAGTAAAAACTGGAAAATTGCTAATGTTGTGCAAATATTGATTAGAATAATTGTACTGTCAGGCTAATTGTGTAGTATTTCTTTTCTGACTCAGGAGTAAAGAAACAGGGTGTTAATATGAATCATATTTTCGGCTTTTTTTTCAATAGTTTTGGTCATTTTTATAGTACCAATTTAATTGTCAAAAATCGATAGACTATAATAGTACAAAGCGACAACACTTATTATACTCGCCCTCAACCAAAATGACGACTAGGGCAATCAAACCCTTTAGCTCGCGTTATCAGTTTCCCATTGTATTGCACGGAGCGAGCGGAGACCATTAGTGCAGGTAGTAAACCCACATAAAGGAATGTCGATATTGTCGATAGGTTGAGTGAGTGAATAGATACATTTCTTGTGCAAAATAGAATTACATCGACGTTTAAAACACTTCGTAATCGACACATTGCCATCACTACGACCGCCGAGCTTTATTACCCCTGCCTCGAGTTTTATGGCCTCAGTCGTCATTTTGGTTGAGGGCGAGTATAACCTACTATAACATTACACAATTAGCTATATCATATTATGTATTTATGCCGTTATTCTATTCTTACTTCTAGTCAAATTATATATAATTTAACATAGTTGAATAATATCTTTATTTCAGAAAATTAATTATTTACACTAGTTTAACATAGTTATATCTACATACATATATTTACTGGTGAAATTATAATCTTAAATATATTTACTATTTTTACATGGTTTCATTAAAATTGCTTGCTAATATGTTAATTCTTCTTCTTACCAAAAGCCTGTTAAACCGTAGACTATTAAACAGTATGCACGTAATTGGAGTAAACTAGAGCATAATATTACGGCGGAAGAGATTTGAGAATTGCCTGCTGAAGCAGTCACGAGTTCACTGCGGTTAGGGAACAAAGGACAGTTCCGATGCAGGCTGTTTGTTCTCATAGCTTAACGAGAGTAGCGAGTCAAGCATTGTAGGAAACCAGTGTAAACGCGATCTGCTATATCTACTGACCCCTCAGAAAGATTTGCTTTCACTCCATATGCCAAGCGCGACTTCAAGTAGTGGCGCGTACGATAACACAAGTCATGCTAATAGGCGGTCATAAGTCAAGCGCGACTTTAAAGCTCCAATTAGCCTTCAAGAATTTGCATGCAATATTCGATACATTGTATCCACCTTGTACACGGTAAACAATTTTATTCTATTGGTAACTAGGTACAGCCGGGCTAGCACATGATTGGCGCAATAGTATCTCGCGGCGAGATAGACTACCCGTCTCTCTTAATTAACATAGTTAGAAAAAGACGGGAAGTCTATCTCGCCGCGAGATACTGTCGCGCCAATCATGTGCTAGGCCTACAGAGTACAATGAATTCAGTCGATTGACCAAATAGGGTATTTTACTACTAGTCACTTCAGTTTCTTTTTTCGAACTGTCAAAACGATTTTGCTGCTATGAATTGTTTGACATAATTATTTAAAGTCATAAAATTCATAATGTAATAATTGTCAGATTATCATTAGTCATAATTCTGAAACCAGGATTTCAGGGTTCAGGATTTTCGTAAGGTATAATCCTGAAAAGTTACGCGTTTCTGAGAAAAACCAAATTATGATTAACGAAAATTCGGACAAAAAATTATGAGAAACAATATACCTAGATCCGAAACACTAGCATGTGACGTCACGACCAAATTACCTACTCTTTGCAATTTTATACAGGTTTCAAAATATGAATTGTCTAAAAATAACTGCTGTCTACGTTTCTCTATTAATCTACTGGTGCTTTATTTCTTGTATGGTGTAAAATAATTTCCCGTTCGTATAATTAAATAAATGTAGGTACTTCTATTACTAGTGCTACTAACTGCTGCTGCAGCCACCGCGCACCGCTAAGAGCGTTATTTTGTTTCATTACAGCATCTGACTTGCGTTTGCTAGGTTAGCAATGGAAATTCCCCAAAGCACTCCGCAACTCCGGATCCTTTCTTTTGGCTTCGGCTCCTCGCCTCGGATTAGTTGGGCAAGTTATTATCGAGACATCTGGGGGCTCTTAATACTCTTTGTCTTGAAGTTTTGATGATTTACAATGCGTACCGATAATCTGACCCTTAAAAACTTTAGATAACGTAGGCGTCCTCAACATTGTCTAAATTAGAGATGGGCCCCGAATATGGACTTTACCGAATACGAATATCCGGCCGGCAGTTTGAACCGAACTATTCGGCCGAATACGCACATTGAAAAATATGCCGTATACCGAATAATTACCGAATATTCGGCCCATCTCTAGTTAGGTCCGTATATTGCCGCAGTATGTTCGTTATAGTTTCAATTGAAAGTTTATTAAGCATTAAGTACTTTAACGAACTTGTCATATTCTTTTGAACCCGGTTGGACCGATTATTTCCGAAAATAACCACTTTATCAAAAAATATGTAGGTCTTGGTTGTAGATCTTCTAACACGAATTCAGATCCTCTCGATTTGAGTTGTTTTAAAGCATTTGAAGTAATGGTGGTCCAAAAATATAGTTTTGAAAATTCCTTTACACACGGTTTTTTTAATTCCAATATACGTAAAAATTATCCATATCAAAATTGAGGGCAATTTAACATTATTAAGAGGTCGCTATAAATTAAACAATTCTGCTATACAAATTGTATGAAAATAAATTGACCCTGCTTTGGAAATGTATTTCTCTTTATACATTTTATCTATTAGTTATAAGTACTTATAGGTATGTTAAAAGTACGGCGGTCGAAATTTTTTACTTTTAGGATAGTTTAATTTTTTTTGTTTGTATGAGATTATTGCAAATCACAAGATCATAACGACCACTAAGCCATTAGCAAATTAGTCTGATTTAGCACATAGATTAGTATTCCATAATAAAATAAAGGGAACCTTGTGGAGATAAAATCTATTCCTCTTTTTTTCTCCATACAAAGTCGGACCATGTGCGTCCTTTCAAGTGTAATTTATTTCGATCGTATTGTTTGTTTCTCCGGGTTCATCGAGGTAAACAGCCGAGATAGGATAGATGCGTGCCTTTGAACAATAGAAACTGTTTTTCGCAAATATTTGCAATGATATCGAATCCAATGCGCGCTCCGTTTTAGCCTTAGACACAGTAATAGTATTATGATACAGAACGGCCACGCACTGCCCCGCCCCGACTCGAATTACCTCGCCCCGCGACAGCAGATTGACGGCCGTTTGCCGGCCGCTCAGTACTATTTTTAAGCAACTTACTCACACAATGACGCATAACGCGTGTACAGACGTTCCACATAGAAATGCAAGTGATTTTTAATGTATAGTGTGTCCGCCCTGTGCCTTAGAGCTCTTTCCCACTGACTCAGTTTTTTGCGGGTACGGTTTTATGCAGGATCCCGTTTTCTGTAGTATGCGTTGTAGTGTATAGACGTCTCGAGCGCTTACGTCAGTCGATGACAGACCGCGGGCAGGGCAGGTTGTGTCACGTGGTGTTTGCGTAGGCGAGCCGTTGGAAATACATTACATCGTATGATTTACTGTGGTAAATACAGTACTTTACATGCGTGCAGTATCCCGCAAACAGAATGTTCGTGTGAACGTTATTATATTAGCACATACTACTATAACGGGATCCTGCAGAAAACCGTACCCGCAAAAAACTGGACGTCAGTGGGAAAGAGCTCGTTCGGATATAGATTATAACAGCATTACTGCTGCAAATGTCCAAATTCCGGGCTGCGACATCGATTTAAACATTTGCGGCAGTAATGTCGCGCTGCAATACTGCTGCAGTAATGCAGTCTGTCAACTGTATTGTATGAGCTTTTGACGTTTCCTGCAGCAATGCGACTGCACGTCGCAAAACGTCAAAAAGCTCATTTTATCGAGATTTTTTTAACCGATTTTGAAAATCCCCCGGTCCCCGAAGTTGGTCCCATATAATTTTGGACAAAAAAATCCAACCCTAAAGGTAGGAAAACAGGGGATGTTTGATTTTTCACTCCCCGATTGTAATGTAATGACCACGCATAACTTTTCACAGAGTAATCCGATTTTGATCATTCTTTTTGTATTGGATAATACCTACCTTAAAGTTGGTCCCATATAAATTTGGAAAAAAAAACCACCCTTAGGTGGCAATACAGGGGTGATTTAACAGGGGTGAGTAGATTATAACCACAAAAAATTATAAAATAAAACTACAAAAAATTTAACCGCCGAAAACTGAAAAGCAAAAAAAAAAAACTTTTTTATTTAACCTTAATATGTTCTTAAACTAATGTAAGTATACCTAAGTAATTTTGAGTCGGCTCCAAACACGCAAATGCGCCGCGGCGGCGCGACGCCCCTTCGCCGGAAAATAAAGAACTTGACTGATTGGCATCGGTTCAACATTACTGAGGTATACTTACATTAGTTTAAGAACTTAATTAAGGTTAAATAAAAAGGGTTTAAGCGTTCCAGTTTTTTTTGGTAGTTTATTTTTTTGTAAAAAAGTTTGTAAAAAAGTATCAATGTTAATGATGTTGCTGCCCCAATTTTTCACATTTCCTGCAGTAATGCAGTCGGCAGCAATATCGCGCAGCTATTCGGTCAAAACCACCATTCGTGGCACCTCTATCTGGCACCAGGTAGTGGATAGCGTACACTTGAATCTGTTCAAATCGCTTCGGGTAAATAGAGGAATAAATGCAACGTGCTTTTCTGCAACTCAACGAGGAAACGAAGTGAACTGCTAAGCAAACTCGCTTCGATTTTCTTGCTAAGAATGGAATTGGTTTTTCTGAAGATCAATATGGAAAAGGAATATGTTTTTTAAACGAAAATGTCACAGTTCTTTAAACTAGCTTTTCGTTTTCGTAAACGTAGACCGGTCTCGACAATTGTGACGTTTTCAATCAAAAGGTACCACATTGTCGGTTGTCTAAAAGGCCGATTTTAAATTGAAGCCATATGGAAATAGCGCCTTATTGACAACCGACAATAAGTACCCTTTTGATTGAGAATGGCACAATTGTTTTGTACGCTAGACTAGATTTTCTGAAAGCGATAGGTAAGTGACATGGTAACAAATTGTCAAATTAGTATTAATTAGAATTCGCGTCTACACTTTTTAAGGAATTATCTAAAAGAATAGTAGACGTCACAGGTGATCGTAGAGCTGGCAGCTTCCTCGCACAAAGAGTAAGCATTGCGATACAGCGAGGACATGCTGCCATAGTTTTTAGTTTTTTATTTTAAGCTTAGTTTTATTTATTTTTAGTTTTTAAGTTTTAAATGTTAGATATTTATTTGTTTTAAATAAATGTTGACACAAAAAAAAATTAGAATTAGAGACGCTAAGTCTACTTCGCGTTTGACATAGTGTGGCAACGCAGTTGTACTGGGGGCGGAGATGGTCTATAGAATCTGAGAAAGGACCATTTCGTTATTAATAAACGTGTAGCTGTATATAGATGGCATCACCAATCTCTCTCGCTATATAGTAATTCCGTAAGGTATTCGTATAGGAGGTGCAAGCGCGTGCTGCTCGCCCTTAGAGTTAGCCAAAGACGCCTAGTCTTAGTAAGATGGCATATAGTCGAGAAATTGGTACTGGCCTAGGGGTTCAAGGCGTTAGCCCGGATTGCTAAAGACGGTTCGAATCCGGCCTTCACCACTGGAGGGCTTCGTCGGTTTGTCTTTAATATATGACATCTATTTCAGTTTATATAATAGTAGTGTGACTACTTAAAACACAAATCGTTTTTTTTTAAATAATACTTAATTTGATTTGTTCCCAAAGTTGTGTGTCAAATTTAACAAACCGTTGATAATCATCCCTATCCGTCATTTTGACATTTCAGTTTGTTAGAATGAGACAAAATTTAACAGAGGTTTATAGAGGTTGCTAATTAGGCAATCACGTGGAAAACGTTTTATGTATGTATCATCATGGATGTAAATAAAGGGAGGTAGATATGGCACCAGGCGCTCGATCGTGAGCCATCAAATATAGGTTCCGGAACCTATATTGAGTAAGTCGTACGGCTGACGCCAATGTGTCAAGATTATCAAAATCATCTACTAAATATTGCCTGCATTTTAGTTTTGTCAACTATGAACGTCACGCGTCTATTATTAATGAAAGGTCATTGTCTATCATTAAAATATTATGATCCAATAAAATAATGGAAATAATCGGTTCTGAAAACACACCACTTTAGTTTTTTTTTATAAATTAGATTTCACGATGATCGATATAGACGTATTACTATGTAAAAGGAATACCTATATTCGTTACACCTACGCGTTACTACATTATGATATTGCGCGGATGACAAAGCGTGGCTTTGGGAATAGTGATGGGCAGGGCTCGGAACCGGTATAATATCGTTCCTAAACCGTTATTTTATTTGATTCATTAATAAACCGGTTAATTGATGGAACGCGATCTTTAAAATTTAGTTCTCTCTTCTTACCGGTTAGTTGAGAGAACGATTTTGTTTTTGTTTTCGAGGAACGATATAATAACGGTTAATCTCAGCCGTCTACAATATTACAATGTGATGGGCAAAGGAGCATTCCACGAAATTGTCTACCGTTGTCCCGTACGAACGCGGATTTTCTCAGGATTTGCAGGTATAAGAGTTTCTTTTTCTGTGACATATGGTCAAAAATATGCACAGAAAAATAATCATCTGCTTTAAACGCCGAAAAAAAAGTCGCAACACAGGAAATAAAATGCGTCTGTACGGGACAGCCTGTGGAATGCTCCAGTGTTATTGATTGTATAATCAGCAACAGAAGTTGCTAAGCGGGCGAGGTGTTCACAATTACCTTGACACGCTCTTATACCCTTAACAATAGTCACGTTAAGATAATTTTGAAAACCGCGCCCACTTAGTGGCTTCTGCTGCTGACTGTAGAATAAATATAGTCATATTAAATATACTAATGGGGGTAACACGTATTTTAAGTAGAAGATTGCTCGATATGTTTCGCTCCATAATCAGTAGCTTCAGCGGGACCGCGCGTTGGCGGACCGACGCAGACCGCCTGCAGCTGTTAGCGACAATATGTGCCATTCTCAATCAAAAGGGTACGTATTGTCGGTTGTCAATAAGGCGCTATTTCCATATGGCTTCAATTTAAAATCGGCCTTTTTGACAACCGACAATGTGGTACCTTTTGATTGAAAACGTCACATATGTCTGCATGTGTCTCACGGAAGAATTGTTATATAAAGTCAAAAAGTGTGTGATAACGTGAATCATTTTACCTAGGCAGCCGTGAACCTTAATATAAAGATATAGATAAAAGTACCTAACTATTTATACTGAATGATATGAAATAAAAATATACCTAAAGCCAATTGAAAACATGTACTCTTTACATTACAGCAGCTATACATACAAATTCACTTGAAAACATTCCACTTTAAATTAACCATTTGGTATTTCCTCAGTATTATAAGTCTATATGCGAAATAGCCAAATTCATTGTCGATCAAATTTATAATGAAGTTACTCTTCAACAGTACTACCTATGACAAAGCTTATAAAATATCTACGTAAGGCGAAAGAGAATATAAAGGATAGAGGCTTACTGTCATAGTAAATTTTGTAGTTACAGTAAATTTACTGCCATCTATCGACACACGATTAAAACTAAAAATGTAAATGTATAAAAATACCAAAAATGTATATATATTTATATTTTTATGGATAAATGTTTTTTTTGTATTTATTATTTTTATATGATTTTGACCCGTGTTCTATTCACTGATATGTGTTAAAGTTGTTAAATAACAAACGAAACTGTCAACGCCATCTAGCTACGAATAGGCCAAATGTGTAGGCGCCATCTGTCCGAAATCAATTTTTCTTGATTTCCGAGGCACGTTTTTTCCTTACACTATTCATTTTATAGGTAGTTACATAGGTCTTTTTCCTAAGACTTTATTCATTTTATACGGAGTTTCATAGGTCTTTGGTAAGGCCATCACTACTCGTGAGTCGTGACCAATGGCGACACAAGTGACGCAACGCTCGTGCATGTCTCGGTCATTCACGGATGCGGCCGTGTGCTATCTATCATGTAATAGGCTCGCCTATTGACATTCGATATTATTCATCGGAAGATCAGCGCTGGAAGCCACCACCATTACGCCGAGATGAGGCCATTAATCTTATTCTATGTTTTATTTTTATATTATGTAATGTTTGTTTGTGCTTACGAATAAAATTCTATTCTATTCTATTTACAAAACTCATAAAATGTCTTATTAACTATGACAAAACTTATAAAATGTCGCCGTAAGGCCATCAGGCCATCACTATTCGTGACCGATGGTGACACGCGACACGAATGAATGAGTGAATGAGCCGTTGCGTGTAGTGACGCGTAACGGATCATTCACGGATGCGGCCGTGTGTCGCTATCCATCATGCGAGCCTATTGTCATTCGATATCATTTATTTGCAACGACACATTTTTTCGCGGATTTGGATATTTGTTATAGAATATGAAGCCCAAACATATATCACCATGTGTTTGCCGTCAATTTGACTCATGTTTAACTGAAAAGGACTTTGAGGACGGATATTCTTAACTGACAGGGAATTTAGTTATTTTGAGAAAGCGACATGCAGGGCCGACACTCCTTTTCTAATGAGTGGAATCAGAAAAGGTCTCAAAAGGTCAAAAATCAGTATTCGAATAGTACCATTGTTCATTTGATCTCATCTTGACACGGTATCCAGTATAGCGAACTGCAAAATTGCTTGGAAACATTATGAATAAATTACTTCATAAACTGGCCATGCAATTTTGCGGCTGGGTGTACAGTCAGGTGCAGAGAAAAGGTACCCTATAAATTTGTATGCAAAGGTGCTAAGCTAATAGTATTGCTGACTGTAAAAGTCTTACCACAGTATAAGTAATAGTACTACCGTACAGAAAGGACACTTCCAACCATAGGCATAGTATATACACATAGATATAGACGCGCCACCGAGCGACCGGAGGTAAGAGAAAGAATATTCATATAAAATTTGGGCAGCATAGGATTTCTTCTCTTTCACTTATAAATTTCGGTATTTCGCCATCGCCTCCTACCTATGATGCCACCCGGTCGGTGATAAGGACAAAGCATGGCACTATTTTCTCTTTCCTCTTATAGGAATCACAATAAGACTATCTTTCTCTATCAAAGAGTGTCAGGCCCTTGCTTCCTACAAACAGTACAAACCCGAAGTTTGACAGCGATTCAGGGTCGAATCATGCTGTCTAATATATGGCACTATATCCACTAAGCGCGAGTAGACGGCTTCCATGCCATTATTCGGAAGCGGGTCGCCTCCATCATGCGCCGTGTGCGCGAGAGTAACAACAGCATACTGGGCGTGATCGCTAGCAGTTTAGACTGGCATAGCGAGACACTGGAACAGCCTTTATGTAGTGAGTTGACCTGACGGAATTTTGTTGACATTATTAATATTTATTTTGTATGTGTTGAATTTTTGTAATGTGCCTTTTTATGTGAGTTGTGTGTGTAATGACGGAAATTTTAATTTAATTTAATTTAATTTAATTTAATTTAATTTGATTTAATTTTAATTTAATTTAATTTTAAGATTTGTTTTGATTGTGCTCGTGATTTTAATGTAATATGGATCTTGTTATCTGCAATAAAGAAACTACCAATACTATATCCCTTTCGGCTATTTAGGGTTGTCAAAATACAAATCATTATCTTATCTGTGGTCGTGCACGCAAAGGGACTTCAAGTTGTTCCATACCTAATAATTGCTCGGAGCAATGCTGAGCCGAACGGAGCCGAGTTTGACCGAAATGATGAGTGTCCCCTCACTGGTCTCTCATAAAAAACCGGCAAAGTGCTAGTCGGACTCGCGTTCCAAGGGTTCCGTACATTACACAATTTAAACAATGTATTTTTTATGTGAAACGTGAGTGAAATGTCTTTCAAAAACCCGTAGGGGTCGGATCAAAAACTAAGTATTAAGCCCGACTTACGCTTGACTGCACATTTATAATAGGTTTTCCTGTAATCTATAGGTAAAGATCTATTTTGTGTATTTTTTTCAAAATTTTAGACCCAGTAGTTTCGGAGATAAAGTGGGTGTTGCGAACGCAACCTTTTATTTGTAATGCAGTAGCTAAACGCAGCCGTCGGGCTCGCTTACTATGCGGAGGCTTATTTAAATGCACCAATAGGAGCGCTCCACATAACCTGTATCGCGGCCAATTAGAGGCACCTAAATTTAGACTACTTTTTTACCATTCAAAATTAGCTTAATCACTTTCGCATCAGCCTCCATACTATTACCACCACTTCTACACTTTTAACCGTTTACATCAACTGTACCTTGTAACCAGCACCAATTAATTATAAGTTTACTTCAAATCGAAGTCTTTTTATTTGTCGTCGAGACCTGCACGGCGGCTACATATGGTCATTTTTTGCCTATTTTCTTGAATAACTTCTGAATTGTTTATCCTAAAAGTATAAAAAAAATATTTGATATAGTTTGAAAAACTTTATTTTTTAATTTTCACATTTACTCCCCAAAAGTGGCCCCCATGTTTGAAATTCATTTGTTTACGTTACATGTTCGTCTTTGGGTCACAAACATACATATGTATACCAAATTTCAACTTAATTGCTCCAGTAGTTTCGGAGAAAATTGGCTGTGACAGACGGACACAGACAGACAGGACGCACGAGTGATCCTATAAGGGTTCCGTTTTTTCCTTTTGTTTTATTTGTGAGAATCTCTTGCGGGCTTACAGGTGACCCCAAAACGCTCACAAGATAGTAATATTATGTAAGAGATAAAATAACTATACAAATAATGTCAACCTACCTAATAAATAAATTAAATAACACAATTATACATATGAAATTAAATTCAATTACGCCAAATTACAAGTGAAATGTGAAATTACAATTAAATCAAATTTCGGGAATAAATATTAAATTACGTCAATTAATTAAATTTTGAGGTACGGAACCCTAAAAAAGTGAGTGAATAACGACATGGAGCCACTTTTTCGGTGAGGTGATTTTGTGTTGTCCTCTGAAGTGTAGCGTTGTTTCTTAAGGTCACATTCGTATTGCGACTGCACCAGCGTTACTACTGCAGCATTGCGGCAGGAAATGTCAAAATGAAAGCCCTGTAACTGACATTTCTCATCATCGTTGCTCAATTTAGTTAGCACTGCCGATTTGAGTGTGATTGTTTTCCAATATTCCCGGTTCATTTATTCGCACACTTCACAAAGTCAATTTAATTTGTTTGCGACTTAAGGAAACTCAATCAAGTTGGAAGCTACGCCTCGTTGGCTCACAGCCAGCGTCATAAACATCTGTACACTTTAGTACCTTGTCGTTGTAGCGTTATTAATGGCCGACGTACGAAATTGTCAAACGAGCTAAAGTGACATGGTACTAAAGAGTACCTACAAATCGTGAAGTCGACAATATGTTGGTGCTGGTTCATTGTCAGTGCATTTTAAATCTTCTAAAATATGAATGACATAATAATATTCTACTTATAATAATATATATTGCAGATAAATTTCGAGCATAGCTTGCTATGAATAGGTAAGTAATAGGGTCATTGCGCTAGTTTTGTCCACTTGACGAAACCTACATTGCTACACAAATTTGGACTTATTCCAACCCTTAATGTCTAAATACATAAAAATTACATTTCGCAAGCAAATAAAAAAATGAAATATATTATTTGCTAATCCGTAGTGGACAAAAACTAGAGCATGGACGGAAACTAGCGCAATGACCCTACAAATGAATAGCCAAGATTGCCTTCTTATGAAACTCTTTGTGAACAACTATTTTCGAAATACTCTCTATTTATATTTATTATTATTTCGCTATACATAGGTATTAAAAAGCAACATAAAGCTCATTACTTCTATTGCAGTCATTGCACTCTCCATCCAGCGGCGAGCGGCGGTACTATCGCAGATGATATGCACGTTTTGGTTCTAGGCGAAGTTGCTGTCTCGGGTCGCGCTCTGCAATCCACAGATGGCGTCACAAAAATAAATCCTTGCAAAAAAGAAATTTGAGCACGGAGCCCTATCGCTACTCCCTACTAATAATATTAATACTAAATGGGAAAGTAACTTGTCTCTCTGTGTCTGTTACCTCTCTATACCTAGGTACCTTGACACTTTAAAAAAAACAGAACTCAACATGGATTAAATATGTATTTGTTTATTTTTGCCAATTTTTACTTATTATGCCTATTTTGCATTATTTAGGATTATTTATAAATATAGGTTTATGTGCTATTACCTTTTTTATCGATAGCTAATATAAACAAACAAGTATCTACAAGATATTTCTTCATCGAAGCACTTCCCAGGTAGCAAAATGACGTCAGGGACGTCATAATGACGGCATTATTACGTCATAATGACGTCGCCGACGTCATAATGACGTATAAATGCTACTGGGCTTGTAGCCGGGTCTCGACTTTCGACGAGTGCTGCGAGGTTTTTCTATCAATATTAAATAAAGAGTGAATAAGAAAATAAACAACAAATACTAGTGCTGGTTGTAGAGTATTGGTTGAATATTCGAGTGTTTAGACGGCGTTATTTTCTTTTCAAGTAGAAATTTAAAGTTCTTTTTAAAGAACTTAGCAAAAAGCTCGTCGACGCAACCGGTGACCAGAGAGCTGGCGGCTTTCTCTCGCAGCGCATAAGTATTGCCATTCAGCGAGGGAATGCTGCCAGCATCTTTGGCACAATGCCGCGGGGGCCTTATTTAGATGTTTTTTAATTAAGAGTAGTTTTGTTTTTTTATTTTTTATTATTAGAAGTTGTTATTCTTAGTTAGTTTTAGTTATAACCAACATTAATATATTCATTGTAAAGAAAAAAAAAGGAGCTAAATATTATCATAGAGTAACTTATACTAGAGCGGTACTGTCATAGTAAATTTTGTAACCCCAGTAAATTCACTGCCATCTGTCGACGATAAAACGTATTTAAATATGGATAAAAAAAAATTTATTTGCATTAATTATTTTTATGATTTTGACCCATGTTCTTTCACTGATATGCGTTAAATAACAAACGAAACCGTCAACGCCATCTATACGACAGTAGGCCAAAGCTAGTAGCGCCCTCTGATCGAGAATCAAATTTTCTTGATTTTCGAGGCACGTTTTTTCCTTAGACTGTATTCATCTTTTACGGAGTTATATCTATCTTTGATATTATTAAGTAGCAAAGTTATCTATTTGACCTGTCAAAACTATTCTAGGCGTATCAGTGCGATTTCAGACTAGCGCTTTATACGCGCGTATTTGGAGGCTCGTGTTAGGCGCGTTTGCTGAAACGACCTTATACGCGCAGAAAAAAAACGTTTACCCGCACCAAAGATAGATATAACTCCGTAATAGATGAATACAGTCTAAGGAAAAAACGTGCCTCGAAAATCACGAAAATTTGATTCTCGATCAGAGGGCGCCACTAGTTTTGGCCTACACTCGTATAGAGGGCGTTGACAGTTTCGTTTGTTATTTATCATTTTAACGCATATCAGTGAAAGAACATGGATCAAAATCATAAAAATAATTAATGCAAATAAAAAAAATCATTTATCCACATTTAAATACATTTTATCGTATTTTTATAAATATTTATTTTTAATATTGTCTTCGGTTACCGCGATAGTTACTCATGAAATAAAACTATGAAAACGGATTATATCGCGTATATTGAATTTATATTACATCCCGACGTTTCGAACTCTTTACAGCGTTCGTGGTCAACGGGTGACTGAGGAAAAATTACAAAATGCAAAAATACCCACATACTAAAATAATGAACAATCATAGACTACAAACTTTAAGGCTGGTTGTACATGCAAAATCGGTTCATAAGGCTAGTTATACACTATAATTATTTTTCAAGTAAAGATATATATATATACGCGATAAAAATAAACTATGCCGGCTCCAACCCTACACCACGGACCCGAGAAGATTTAATTCCCTCCTAAATTGTAGGAGGGTATCCTAATATGGGACCGGCAACAAACTCGGCGGGACACATCTTTTCAAAACATCAGAATGTCCAGCATCATCCAACACTACGGTCTCACAGTCTATGTCTCGCTTGTTCCTTTATCAGGTGGACTACAGGATCCCAAGCTGGTGGTAGAGAAAAGCCATCTTCCCTATTAAAGTTTGGATATTTCTTAATCTCAATGGCCTCGCGCAGCATTCTGGGTATGTAACGCTTCTCCTTGGCAAGAACCAGAGGCTTATCAAACTTGATTGAGTGATTGGCTTTATCCATGACATGCTCACAGACAGCAGACCTAGGTCGACGGTGCTTGACATCAGCTATGTGTTCCTTCACCCGAGTGGAAATGCTCCGTTTCGTCTGCCCGACATATGATAGGCCACACTCACAGTCCAGCCTGTACACTCCTGCAGTCTGTAGAGGGGTATTGCATTTTACAGGCCTCAGGAATTGTGACATCTTCTTCATTGGCTTGAAATATGTTTTTATAGAAGCACGCTTCAAGATGTGGCTGATCCTGTCCGTGACCCCCCTGACAAAAGGCAGAATGGCAGGCCTGCGCTCGACTGTGGGGATCTTAATGTGGGACCTCTGGTTGACCCGCGGTATCCACACCGCGGTATCGGTAGGCAAACGAGCTCAGGACATTAATGAACGCAGATGTAACTTATTTTAGAAATATCGGTAGCAATTACCAACCTTTTCTTTACAATGTTGCCTAAATGTAGATATTTCTGTAATGAACAATTACGTTTTTGAACGGATACTGCACGGATAAAAAAGGTCTTGAACCGAAAAATATTATTTGTTTCTATATTTTTCGAATTTAGATATCAAAACTCAAACAACCAAACTCATAAACTCAAAAATGTCTTCGTTAAAGATATAACGTAAAAACGTAACGTTAAGTATGTCTTGGGCCAAGAACTACTTTTTTTTGTATCAAACAACAAAAGCGGCGAGATACTGTCGCGCCAATCATGTGCTAGCTTGGCATGTTCATAAAAAGAAAGTTTATCTGTGTGAGTAGCAAAGTGACGTCAGCGACGTCACAATGACGTAACCATGACGTCATCATTCACATCACATCACAGACGTCGCATTTATACGTTATAATGACGTATAAATGCTACCTGGGTAGGAGTATCGCAGTAAAACACTATGTGTACTTCAAGACAACCTTTAATCTTTCATCAAAATAAATAAATAAGTCAACAGTAGGGCGTACTCTTCGAGCTGTTAAACATTATAATAACAAATCTCCTCTTACTTACAAATTAAAATTACCTAACAATCATTTATCTACCCGCCGACCGTAGAAGGCGACACAATAAAACCTCTGTATTTTATACAATACTGATATTTACTTGATACGCTCCGTTGCGTCGGCTGCGCCATAAAGATATGTTTTCATTTCAGTAAAGGTGCGACCACACCGCTTCTTAAAACCGGTGACGGTACGGAATCGCAGTGACGCACCGTAAGCGTACCGTTTTTATCGCATGCTCTCCACACCGCTGCTTCAATCGCAGTAACGCGTCGTTAATGTCACGATTTTATCGCATGCCCTCCTAGTAAAATCGTAAAGTCTACGGCACGTCACTGCGATTCTTCGATTCGATTACTTTCCGTGATTCTCACTTGATAGTCTCATCGGAAGATCAGCACAGGAAGTCGCCAGCAGCATGCTGACATGGGGCCATTTCGTGACACTTTATTTTCACTATGTTCTTTTAATGTATGTCTATTTTCTGTGTGTTTACTAATAAAAACTATTCTAGTGTAATATATTCTATTCCGCACCGTCAGCGTATTTTGAGCAGCGGTGTGGATGGCACGCAAAAAAAAACGGTACGCTTATGATGTGTCACTGCGACTCAGTACCATCACCGTTTTTTAAGCAGCGGTGTGGTCGCACCTTAATGCCTCCTCCAACCTGTGAATTTAAATTTTCGTTCGAACACACTGATAAATGCTTCAGTTTTTCGCTTGTAAAAATAAAATTGACGTAATTTGGACTCTGTAATCAAGTTAATTTCTCCGTGATTTCGCAGGGACGGCTTCGGCCTTGTTTTAAATGCCTCGTAACAGAATTAAAAACGTCCAGGAAATGAACGTGCGTGAATTTATATAACCTGAATCAAAACACCGGATCGGTATTTTAAGTTTAAACATCTGTTTAAGTTTAATTGTTGATAATATTATGTTACTCGCAGTGAGACGCACGGGCTAGTAATACAAAAATGGGATCAAGTTTACATAAAGATAAGTAAGATCCAATCAGCCTTCTGTGCGGGCACTACAACGCATTCCAAATTTGCAATTACCTATGTGTTCGAGCGAGCAGCCCCGTATTGGCTGAGCAATGCGGCTGACTCCTTTTCACGTCACATACAATTAATTCTCTGGACATAAAGTAGGAGTTAAATCGTCAGAGCCTGGGTGTAAATAATCTGTACAGTGAACCGCGCGCGACAATATTCGCACCGGCAGGCAGCCTAATTGCGAAACTTTCCCACCAACATGACGTCTGTTCATTTCGTTTTACTTGCTTTGCATCTAATGTCAAACGTGAATTCGGCGAAAATGTCTCGCAAGTGGTCGCTTCGCGCTTCCAAGCCGACTTTAAAACCTTAAGAGTCAAGTACAAATTTTATTTACATAAATGTTTATGATATTTATACAGAACGATGAATCCATTTAAACTAATTACATCGCGCACCGCAAGCGGGCCGGCTAGAGTTCTTAGACATGTAAAAAAGTGGCAAAGATTCAGTCGCTTACAAATACTATTTACATACGATTCGTCAATAAAACTATGTAATTTAATACGTTAGTCTTCAATTTCGGAAAAATGCGCTCGGAATGCCCAACCCTTTAATTTAAAAGCTAATTTGCTTGGAAAGAAGGTCTCAGGAGATGTCAGAAGCAGGTACGACAATTACGTAGATACGAATTTAGCCTTTAGGCATATACGTACCTTAGAGTCTTAGCGGTCAGAGGTCAACACAAATGTATTTAAGCAAAATAAACAACGTATTAATATAAATTGCCAACATTTATATGCAAGGTTATTCCGAGCGCACGGCTGAAGTAATGAGTGAAGAGAATGCACCCCGAGAGGTTCCTACCTACCACATTTACAAGACAGGGACATTGCGACTGTACAAGGATCGGCGCGCCCCGCCGCCGGCGTTCTAATGGCCCGGCCACGACATCGCGCGGCGGCGTCAACGGCGAGCGGCGGCCATAGGTACCGAAAGGTCCGATCGCTGTGTCTCGCTCCAACCTATGGCCGCCGCTCGCCGCTGCCGCCGCCGCGGAATGTCGTGGCCGGGCAGTAATGCTGGCTAACAAATTAAAATTGTAACGTGCACGCTCCGCCCGGGCTTTCAAGAGTATATATATCTTGTTTTGTTACTCTCATAAACGGAATTTTTGTCACCTCACCACTCAAATTGATTGCAGCGTGTGTTGACAGAGCTCGCGAAATTCAAGCGCTTTGTTCAACAAAGCGCCTCCGAGGCTTTCGTACCTATTCAACTAAAGGAGATTATGTACAATAAAATATCATGGCTGAATTAGGACTTAAGCTTGATATGTTTTCTGATATGGTACATATTCGTAAGTACAAAATTGCTATAAATAAGAATAAAGCAATCATATTCGTATATTGATATGTTCTCTGATAGACTAGAGAAGAAGTGGTGTGATAACATTTTTGTCGACAACGGCGGGGAGCTTCGTATTCACCTAAATTAGACTAGACGCAAGACTCGGGGATCCGGTGGTCGAGCAGTTTTTCTTTGATAGCGTCGACGTTGAGATCGGCGGCGGCGCGTAGCGTAGCGGAGGCGCTGCGGCCGATTGTTGGCGGCGGCGCTGGTGCGCCGACCGCGAGCTCACGAGGCCGCGCGCCCCACGTCCATGATGCGCCGGGACCATTGCATGCCTGCAACAATACACATATGTTTAATTAACATCATCATGTCTACGCCCCACTGATATTAAAAAAGACCATACAAATCTTATCATGATGGCTTACATACGGCGGTAACAGTCATATAAAACCAATAGGTATGACTAAACTTTGTTAAACATAGGTAGTATGGGTACTCATAGACGCTTGCTATACTTAATAAAAATATTATTGTTAACTTAATATGAACTGACGTGTTCAGCTGAGCCTGTGTAAGATAGATAAGTATAAAAATGTTTTACGAAAATATGTTACACCTGGTAGCAGACTTTACACGTGACAAATTGATTTAATCCCATCGGTACGTTAAAAATATGGAAACAGAAGAACACGGCACTCATTTTTCCGTTCTATAATGTGCGGACAATATTTTTTCTTTTAAATTAGCTGAGTAGGTTTTATAAACACGAAATGCTAATACTAAATGCAAATGAAATGCTAATGCTAGTACTGTGCTCGCTTTCATGTTAATATTTTCATATATCAATATAATATTGATAAACGGGCACATTTAGTAACGTGAATTATTTTCACACCAATAATTTCTGTTCGCACGCATGGACAGTACTCGCTTACCCAGGTAGCATTTATACGTTATTATGACGTCCCTTACGTCATAATAACGTCATTGTGACATCGCTGACGTCACTTTGCTACCTGGGATGCTTGAAGATCCATAGATCTTCAAGCATTATAAGCGCATCAGTCTACAACTTCGAACGTGAACGGGAACAAGAGCATTATATCGAATGCCCTACCTATTCAATTTGGATTAGTAGCGGTATGATTTTAGAGCTGGAGCTGCGGATAGATAGAACCTGCAGAAGCCATCGATTGTCGCACGCAATCAGCCCGCCCATTGTGAGCCTAACTACAAATTATAGCCTTCCCGAATCGTGGGAACTAATTAACTAGTCGCGGAACTAAGATTGCGCTTATAATTTATTATAATGGCTCCCCCGTGTGTGCAGTGGCCATCCAATCAGCGGGGTAATGAGGCCGTGTGTGCGGTATCGCGCACGCATTTCGCAGAATTAGCCGGTCCATTGTCGTGCGGGAGATAGCGCGGAATTAAAACTAACGAGAACCACACAACTTGACCTAATTTAAAAAGCATCGTGATCATGGTTCCTGATGAAAATACTTGTAATGGTGTACTATATAATATAATGGTTGTAGTTTTATCGCCTATATATCGTGCCATGCGTTACACTAGCACTTACATGCCTGTTAGAAAGTGACAGCCACGGCGGCGATAGGCGATAAAAAGCGCGACCGCCTTAGACCCGTTGGTCAAACCGCAGAGGGTGAATTAAGCTATACGCTATCGCTGAAACTACGTCTATAGTCAATTCTATTAGGTATTTATTATAAAGAGAGCAAAAAAATAATAACGCGTTTTCGCGATTAAGTGAGTATCATATTAGGCAGGATCTACCTAGGTAATAGATGCAAATTGTGAATTTTATTAGCTGATTAACCAGGACATGTATTATTGTTTATTTATATTTCTTACATTCAGTGGAAATATATACAGTAAATAGTTTACCTACAAACAGACTTGGCAAGTGATGCGACAGAATGCGTAGACAAAACTATCACACGCTTAATTAAAACGCGCCCTCAGAGGCGCGGCGGCGGCGGGCGCGCCTCGATTTAATGCACTTCATTAGACAATGAATAGATTTACTGCTAACTGGCAGATTTTACCTTTCGTTCGCAAGAGTTAATATACTTTCATTACATAAATTGGAGTAGTATAATGATCTACACTCTCCTAAATAATAAAACTCATTAAATATTTCAGAAAGTAAAAATACCGCCGCCAACAAACTTCTTTACAGTTTGGGGAAACATTAGATTAAGGTACTTACAAATGTAATTTTTGTAAAAAAAAAAAAACTAATTTGATTCTTACACGCTTACCGAGCGACCTAATTAGGTAATATTAGGCCTTAGTTATATTAATACCTAAAAATGGGTTAATGTTTTAATGTAAGAGTGATGTGAGTGAGATGATATGTATCGCATGCCTACATTTGGTCACTATAATGGATAGCAATAATCCCCACTCCTCACTCTAGTTTGTCTTATCCCGATTCCAAATCACAACAATATATAGTTTAGACGAAGACGGCGCGGTGGTCTAAACCCTTTAACATACACAAGCACCGTTGTGATGGGTGACGCGTAGTGACGCGGCGGCGGCGGTGGCGTGGCTTGTTGACATGACACGTGTCTGTACTCTGTCAACACTACACGCCTAATTAAGATCACGTTATTGGTCAGTGGCGTTATTCGTAAACACACTACAAGCCTCATTTATCGAATAATAGTTGGTCTTAATCTGTCATTTTGACTTATTTATAATTTGAAAGAAAGGGATAAAACATAAATTAGCTAATTGAGGCTTGTAAAGTTTAGCAAGAACCCTTGTGGCTTGTTTTGTAAGAATAATGGGGTAGTTGTTTGTTACGCGGTACAATATAACTCATAAGTTAATAACTAATGCAATTAAGGAATATAACTAGATGTAAAGATAATGTCTGTACGTAACCAATTTTCGTATTTCAAAAACACAATAATAAAAAGGAAGCTTATTAAATTTCAAGATTAAATACATTAAAAAAAATTTAGACTAGAAAATAGTCAAACAAACTTTAAATACATAGTTTTTAAAAGTTCTTATATATTTTTCGATCGCTATTTAGTATTTTTTTGGAAAAGTAATCTAGTATCTGGTAATCATAATTAATAGTTGAAGTAAAAAGGGAGTCCGCCTTTTGTACGATTGTATTTTCTTTTGTGCAATAAAGATTAAATAAATAAATATTTCATGCAAAATAAAGTTATTTGTATTTGTAAAGCATATCCCGGCAAAAATCCTAAAAATTATATTAAAATGCTATTTATAAAATACCAGTTTAAGCTCATCATAATATGAAATCTCAAACTGCTCAACCACTTTCACGTGACAGTTTATCTCTGTAAACAACCGTACGGAACTAATATATCTAAATGGATGTATTCCACGTGCAGTGCGCGCAGTAATTCACATATTAGCCTGATAATAGCCCTCGGCATCACGTAAGGATAATTTATTTGAGCCAAGTGTAAAACTGTAGACAGTTCGGCTATTGGGGAGAAATGTGGTTTTGAGGGCGATATATCCGCGGCAGCTGGGGCGGAGAGCGCGGTATTGGCGCACAAATCAACAAGATGTCTTATTCGTTTAAGATAATTTCGTCCACGTTTATATTTTTACTCGATTTCAAAGCAAAATGGGATTATGTTCTCTCTTGTTTTATTGTAACCTCAAATAAAATGTCAATCCAGTCATAATTATGGGTTACGTTAAGTGTTAGTGTTCTGTACTTGAACGGTGGAAAATAGAGCACTACTATCTACTATCCATAGATTAAAATAACAATTGATACGTATTTGCAGGCCAACTTAACTTGCAACTGAGTCGCAAGAAAATGCCGCTCCCATACAATCGAAGTAAAAAAATAAAAAAAATAAAATAAAAATCATTTATTTCGGACCACAGAAATCCATAACAGGTTAGTCGAACATGCAGGAACTTAAAACTATGTTAGATACAATTAATTACTACTTAACTTACTAGATATCTACAACTACAATACATACTTAGCTAGGGAACGATGTAGGCTCGACCAGTGCTGCATATAGCGACTATCGAGCCTACCCGCTATCACACTCAGGATACTGTTGTTGTTGTAAAGCAAAGATAAAAGAGCGAGTAGAAGTTTTGAATGTACCTTATCTTATCTTATGGTTTTCGTGGGCCCTTACGGATACATTTCGACCCATAGGGATCTTTTGTGCAGTTACCCCCTAGGAAAGATCCGTCAACTACTCAAGAGCTTTTTCCACCATCTCCATGTGCCGGATGATAGAGCTCATTTTAAATTCCTTTGGTTCCAGATAGCCTGCTCCAAAGTCCTTCGTTCTTTGTCTGGCGAGGGTATGACATTCACACATTAGGTGTTTTACTCTCTTCCTCTTGCCCGCACATACGACAATTAGTGTTGTCAGAATTGGCCAGAATTCCTTTGACCTCGTAATGGCCAGTAAACACCCCTGTTATGATTTGGAGTTCTCTTTTGCTAAGTTTCCAAAGCATTTTGCTCCAAAAGCTTGGAGTGCTTTAGACCCGTCAGACTGTCACATTCTTTTTAATGTTTGGTCTTAGTGAGGTATTTGATAGCCGTTATAATGCTTCCCTGTGAGAGCCCCACGAATGGTTCCGGACCTATAAGGTTACTTACAGATCCGGCTCTAAATGTAAAACTTGTACTAACTAATATGACAAATGATGACAAAGAATTTCTAATACAATTTCTAGCAACAATAAAACAGTTTCATTGTTATTTCGACCACCAAGAAATTCAAAGGTTTATGAGAAATCCCACAACTTTGGGTTAGCATGATGAGAACTGTAGCCTAATCCCTCTTGTGCATGAAAGGTCTGCGTAGTTACATGTATATAAGCTGAATTATTATTATTATTATTAATTCTTCTTTGTCCCAAGGGGGAAGACAAGTCAAGGGGGGGGGAGAAGGGGATGAAGGCATCCCATACCTACTCCATTGTCTTAAGAAGAGACAAATGCAAAATTGTAGTTTTTATATTGAACTTTTACATGTTTTAATCATGTTTTGGTCATTTCCTTCATCGCAAGTTTCGCGCGGCGCACCATTACTTTTGTCTATTTTAATTAATATTAGCTAATAAATCCAAATACGTTTCCAATGTAACTCGTCACCTAGAAATTCCAATATGCAACTGGCCGTCAATCGAAAGTCCCTTTATCTTCCTCCGCGAAAGTCAATCTGCCTGCGGTCCGTCAAAATCAATAAGCCATCAATTGTAACAAGGTTCGCGTCCATTTGGGCCCGCGGCGATAAAAATGAGCTGAAGTCCCATAAACGCGCGCGGGCTTTACGACACTGCCTCTGTATTTACTTACCAAGTTTTCTGAAGCCAGGATAAAATTCGCATTGATGCTATCAGTTCTTTTACAATATAGCAGTAACTGAGTGATTCGGAGTGTCCCTTAAGTAAGTTTTAGTGGTTAAGATAAGTCTGATCGCCCGGTTCGTATCTTTATT
Organism: Cydia strobilella; assembly: GCF_947568885.1. Lineage (NCBI taxonomy): Eukaryota > Metazoa > Arthropoda > Insecta > Lepidoptera > Tortricidae > Cydia > Cydia strobilella. The sequence continues at coordinate 21,868,663 of NC_086044.1, forward strand.
ACCGTCCCTTGTGTTAGCCGATGACAAAATGTCGTCACGCAATCGTGTCGTTTCGAATGTTGTGTTGATTAAAAGCAGGTAACTATGTTAATATTAACTGAATATCTCGTTACTAACTCTGTTTATAATGATCTCATTAAATTCAATGTAATTAACCAAAACGTAGTTTCATCAATCAATGATTGAGGTTATTATGTACCCATGGTTTGGAATAATTATAATATACGATTCGTCTGCGCAGGATGATGATGATATTAATTGATAAAAACTATCCTATGTCCTTTCTTAGATCTCAAACTATTTCTCTCTCTCTCTCTCTCTCTGGCGGTTTAAGCGTGAAGAGGTATTAGACAGACAGACAGAGAGAGTTACTTTCGAAATTTTACTCGTAATATGTGTAGGTAGGGATGAGTTACGATTCTATTAATAATTACAACATTTATTGCAGATACACAACAGCTCTTTATTTCACACCTCAAATAAAAACTTAGATGAGATAGGATATACCAAAAAAGCGAGGTTTTAGGTTCAGTCAGTATAGGTTAGGTTAGTTTAGGTTTTATGTTGTCTGGAAGAGATCGCTTACAGCGATAAGACCGCCTGTTGCTACCTTTATTTACTTTGTAAATATGTTATTGACTTTTCTTTTGTGGTGCAATAAAGTGTATTTACTTACTTACTTACTTACTGTCAAAATTTAAAATTTAAGTGTTGGTTAGTTGTAACCACCAATATGTCGGAATTTGTCATCAAAAATCGTCATAATAATATAATCTGATGTCACAGCGATATAACCAGCGTCAAATAAAACTCGATAAATGGAGCTTAATGTAACTTAACAAATTAAAATCGGTCACGGCGACTGTAGGCGGCCCGCCCCATCTCCCATCTTCAGATTAAACTTTATCGTATTTACACGAAAACTTCCATCCTAAATTTACTTTGCAAAGTCCTCATCAAATAAAAACATCGAACTTCAGTTAACCGAGTTACCGACCGATAAAGTAACGAGCGAGTTGAATTTTAATGCAAACTCGTCAGCGATGCTAAATTCGTTACGCTTAATGTTAATCGAGTTGCCGGAGCGGCATTATTCGGCGGCGGCGGGGGCGTGATTGTGCGGAGGCGGCGTGCGGCGTCGAAGCGCACCGCGTCGGCGCGCGCCAAGTCATTGTCATCATTAAACTAAAGGCACAAGAACCTAGCGGCCATCATACAGTCAATGTTCTGCGGTGGCAGCATGGTTGCATTTTTATCGCCTGTCACTATGCCTGTCACTTTCGCACTTCCGTACTTGTTAGAACGTGACAGGCATGGTGACAGGCGATAAAAGTGCGACCGTGCTCAGCCCCCTGAGAAACTTATATACAGACTAGCTTTTGCCCGCGACTTCGTCTGCGTGGAATTAGTAATTTGGTTCTAACAAATCTGCTTTTTAATCCATCCTTTTTTCACCCCCAAATTGGTCCACATTATACATTTCCACCCCTTTTTATACACCCTTAAGGGATGATTTCGGGGATAAAAGTTATTCTTTATCATTTCCCACAGCTCAAACTATCCCCATACCAAGTTTCATTTAAATCGGTTCAGCGGTTATTGATTCCCCATACAAATTTCCACCCCCCTTTTCACCCCTTTGAGGGGTGAGTTCTGGAATAAAAAGTATCCTATGTACTTCCCCGGGATTCAAACTATCTGTATACCAAATTTCAATTAAATCGGTTCAGCGGTTTAAGCGTGAAGAAGTAACACACAGACAGACAGACTTTCGCATTTATAATATTAGTATGGATATGAATATTAGTATGGATAAGAGCCGGGGTTCGACTCCGCGTCCTCCGGATTAAAAGCTGCACAGATACATTTTACTTTTAGATGTAAGTTTTTTGCTTGTGGACTGAAAATCAGCTGGCTCGCCGAGTCTCATAAATTTTACTACACATTTTTGTCAATTATACCTGATTTTTAGGGTTCCGTACCCAAAGGGTAAAAACGGGACCCTATTACTAAGACTCCGCTGTCCGTCTGTCTGTCTGTCACCAGGCTGTATCTCATGAACCGTGATAGCTAGACAGTTGAAATTTTCACAGATGATGTGTTTCTGTTTCCGCTATAACATCAAATACTAAAAAAGTACGGAACCGAACGTACGGAAGTCCGACTCGCACTTGGCCGGTTTCTATTGTATAGTACGTGCACTTCATTTTTGTGTTGGTAAATAAATATTTATTTTTTAAAGAAATCAGATAATTTCTAGGTCATATTTTGGAATCCTTCCAGGTTTCTAAAAACTAAACATTGTCTGGTGTTTTACTCTAATACTAAAAAAACCGGCCAAGTGTGAGTCGGACTCGCGCACCGAGGGTTCCGTACTTTTTAGTATTTGTTGTTATAGCGGCAACAGAAATACATAATCTGTGAAAATTTCAACTGTCTAGCTATCACGGTTCATGAGATACAGCCTGGTAACAGACAAACGGACAGCGGAGTCTTAGTAATAGGGTCCCGTTTTTACCCTTTGGGTACGGAACCCTAAAAAGCTAAGGAATACATCCACAACAATTGAATCTGCTAACTACACTGGGTAGAAGTGTGTGCATTCAGCGACATTGTTCAACCTAATCTAGTGTGTGCAATGCCGAGTCAGGAAGAATTTAATTAGCGAAGAACTGTGCCGGCGATGTATCTCACAGTATATCTCGACACCATTTTTACTACTATTAAATATACTCCAGAAAATAAATATGGGTCGCCTTAAATGAACATCTCTGTGAAAAGTGACTTATTTTAAATCTAATGTAGTACGAATCTTATCAGGGTCACTATTGTCATCTTAGTTAAGATGACAATAGTGGATAGAAAACTCCAATCGAAACTTTAAAATAATTGACGTGATCTGTGATCCCGATAATTTTTTTCGGTTCGTTTGGTGTTTCTCCATCCCAGGTAGCAAAATGACGTCAGCGACGTCATAATGACGGCATTATTACGTCATAATGACGTCGCTGACGTCATAATGACGTATAAATGCTACTGGGGATGTCCCATTGTCATTTTAGCTAGGCACCCGTTAATATACTTAGGTATATAATGACGACAACTTGAAGAATGCTATTAGTTGCCTCACAAATTTAAAAGTTGAAATATTTGTCAATGGTCGTAAAGTGAGTCATTTTCTTTATAGACTACGAACGCGAGAAAATGCTCATGCCAGCCGTGCATGCGGCGTAAAATTCGACGAAGCTACCGGACTTCAATAAACTACACTCGACCGCTCTTGCGCTGCAGCGTGTACACCAAGAAATACACACTTAATTTCAACTAAGAAACGTAACAATTTAGTCGCGAAGTCGCTTCATGTGGCGGAACAAACTAATGGCACGTACGAAAGAGTTATTCCCAATATCAGATGACTGGGGGGAAAGGGGGGCTTTTAAGAGATGAGAATGCGATCGGATTGATGCGTGTGTCGCGGGTAATGGGCGATCGGCCGCACGCACAAATGGATTGCCGACTCAATATTCCGATGAGACTGACGGGTATGGCTTTTTTGGCCCCATGAATCTGATACGATTTAGGAGTTTCGTTTTTGTACGCCCGGTGCAGCTTTGATAGTCACTCAAAGGCAAATATAGTGCGATTTTATTTGCGGTAGTAAGTAATTGTAATTAGCAAAGCGAGCGCGGGATATGGGTTGGTACTTAAACAGTGGAATAAGACTAATATAAACTGATAAACATTTACTAAATCCTTCGCAATCAACTTAGAGAAGCTCTCTTTGATGTCGTTTCTGCAGTGGAACCAGCGTAAAGTTACTGTAAGTTGTTGATTTTTGCTCAATGAATAGAAAAGTCCAGAATCAAAAGTTATAGAGCTATAATATCTTAATGGACGCTATTACGGGAATAAACGGAATTCCGCCAAGCCAGTAGACAGTTGGAAAGTCAGTTAGCAGTCGCTTTAGTAAAAACTAGCGGCGCGATTCGGGAAATGAATTAGAGATTCACTAGATACGAAATAGCAAAGATATGTGACGTCTCACCGGGTAAAGGTACCTTATGGCGGTTGGCGCTTACGCTATTATTAACGCCGCTCCAATTAATATTGGATGGCGTTTACATCGCGCGACCTTATGGCGGCGCGACGTAAGCGCCATCCGCCATAAGGTACCTTTTATCGTGGGACGTTACATATTTGACTATTTCATATCTAGAGACCCAGAAAAGTCTGCAGCGATTTTGATAGTACACTCAGTGCAAGTGTTATTTATACGTCATAATTTCATAGACGTTTGACGTTTAAAATAACACTTGCACTGCGTATGCTATCAAAATAGCTGCAGACTTTTCCTTGTCTAACTCTAGTGAATCTCTAATTCATTTCCCAAATCGCGCCGTAGTGCTCCGACTTTGGATAGGTTGTCAAACGGACTAACGCTTATCCAGGCTGACAGTTCAAAATAACAATCGAATTATTTACTCATTGTATAACGCATGCTTAGTGACAAGGCTATAAGCATGTAAGCGTTACCATGAGGAGTTGGACAATAGACAAATGTAGTAAGTGAACTAATGTACTTATCTTCTTATCTTATGGTTTCAGGGGCCCTTGCGGATACACTTCGACCCATAGGGATCTTTTGTGCAGTTACCCCTTAGGAAAGATCCGTCCGCTACTCGAGAGCTTTTCCCACCATCATATGACCGGATGATGGATCTCATGGGTAGCGTTTTGAATTCCTTTGGTTCCAGATAGCCCGTTCCAAAGTTCTTCATTCTTTGCCTGGCGAGGGCGTGACATTCACACAAGTTGTTCTATTGTCTCTTCCTCTTCGCTACACATACGACAATCGGTGTTGTCAGATGGGACCTTGGCCAGAATTCCTTTGACCCCGTAATGGCCAGTAAACACCCCTGTTATGATTTGGAGTTGTCTTTTGCTAAGTTTCCAAAGCTTTTTATAAACTAATGTACTTACACTTGCTGGGGTGGAAAGTGGCGCGGGAGCAGTCCGTGCTGGTGATGCTGCTGTTAGTCGTCCGATGCCCACCGCTGATTCGCCTGTGACAAAAAAACACTTTAGAAAATATTCAAACTTGAACGGAAGTAATCGAACTTAAACTATCGTGATTCAAAATTCGTATTCGTGATCGTGATATCGTATTTCAAAATATTTAGATATATTAGTACGGTTTCACTCACTATTATTTTTAGTCGCTTTTGGCGACATGTTTCAGATTCTTTGGGAATCCTTCCTCAGGCACGAGTGTGCCTGATAAAAAGAAGGAAGGAAGGATAAATATTTTTAACGGAATTATCATTTTTAATGTGATTTTGTAAAAAATGTATAAGAAAGAAAAATATTCTTAAAAAAATCTTTATCGACGTATTTTTAGATTACGTACTCGTATTTTATGAACCAAACAAAAACGCCTTTAAGTACACACAATAAAACAAAACAACCCTCTGAACTGAGAAAATGTTGTTTGTTATAGCATAATTTTATATTTCAAGCATTTTTGAGGTTACTTTGTTAAAATTGCAGCAGCAATTGCTAAAAAAGGACGCCGCACTGGAAGCATCACGTGTCAGAGCTTGACAGGACGAGCGTCTCCAGCGACCATTCGATGGACTGACATTAATGACCGGCATCGAATCAAACAATTAAAGCACAACAGAACACGTAATGATGACAATAATGAGAACAAGTAATTAATTATTAGATATAAATATATAATAATGAAATTAATGTAAATATATAATATTAATATAAATATGTAACAATAATTAGTTAGTACCTACCTAAAATGTAAAATTATTTAAGCATAGATATTATGTAATTTATTGACTTGTAAAATGACTGCCTTTTACCAATAAAACATCTGAATCTGAATCTAAATTAGTCGCTTTGGTGTTTTCACGCAAATGTAGAAGTGGTCTCGCTCTGCTATATACACGGTGTTACTTGAGCCACTGAAAACCTGAGACACCCCAACAGTTTTTTTTTATATTTTGAACTCATCTTGAGTATTTATTAATCCGATACATATTAAAAAAATATTCATTGTTTACTTTTCCTAACAATTCTATTCGAATGGTAATTCTACACAAAATACTTCGTCGTTTTAGTGACGTCAAACAATTGCTAGTTAGCATCGTAAACACTGTTAACTGACCATTTGCATACCTTACTGCAACGAGATAAGGTTCACCAATGGCCAGTTAAGGGTGTTGCTCATTGACAAATACCGTGTCAAATGCTAGTTATTGATATTGTCACATTACAAACTTGTAGACTTGGCAATCTTGGCATGTAAAAAAAAAAAAAAAAAATTACCCTCATTAAAATATAGCGCAATCGATTCTCCCATCGATTCTGAACAAACTGTTTTTAGGTTTTCAGTGTGTCATGAAGCACCGTGTATATATTTTTTTTTTTTCAAAAAAGTATGGTACATTTCAAACTTATACTAGGTTCGCCAAACTTGCGAACCTAGTATAAGTTTATACTAGGTTTAGTATATTTAAAATAGTGTAAGCAAAATACGATGCTTACATTTTTTACACAATCGGTTCACCGCGTATATATGTATATGTTACGGGTAATGTTAAAAGTTTGATCTTAAGTTTACCCGGGTATAACTAGTATTACCCCAAGCCTTTTGGGTAAAGTCTGAAAATTCGGGGTTTATCTATACGCACCTAGCTCTACCCAACACTGGCTAGGTAATGGTGTAGAAGTTGATTTAATTTTCGGGCTATACCCAAAAGGCTAAATACATTTAAACGTAGCATGTCTCACTTAACAACTTAATATAAGTAATCCCTATTAATAACCCTATTTCGGTGACATTCACATTACATTTAATTGATTTAATAGATTCCGTAAACTCCTATAATACAAATATGGCCCAGATTTTAACGTTGATTATTAACGAACCTTTTTGATTTGTACTCGTTACATTTGTTTGGTTGCTTAGATATAATAATGCTTTTTCTATACTTATTGGATGCTCAACTCAACATATTTTGAAAAATATTTATACATATTATACTGGAACTTGAATATGAACCATAGTTGAAAGTTGTGGACTAAAGTTCTCCATATGGCGATATTTATCACGCTGTAAAAAATGGCCATTTGTCGAAATAATATTAAAATCTGGCTAGCGACGCCAGTGGAAAAACGTAATACGAGATTGGATGACGGGCAATTTATTGCGTGTTAATATTTGTAAATTGGTTGACGATAACAAATAAGCACGTTGACGGCGTAGGCGCCGATTTGTATTAACAATTTGATATGATTTCCATCTCTATTGATATATATGTCCTTGAGTAGTATCACCAAGTATCTCACACCGCATCAATAAGGGCGACTCTTGACTCCTATCATAACAATAAGATCAACTTCTTACTAATGATTTAATAAACTATGAATATCTAGATACACATTTTACAAGTAAAAATATGGGGGTAGCTCGGTGCCAGATGTTAGGGTGCCCAGAAGGCTGGTGGCATTGCGGTACTGTATGGCGATGCCAATTCGCTGGACAAGGAAGGAACCAGCCCTCTGGTCACCCGTAACGTCAGTGAGACGCTTCGCTAGCTCCCTGAATATGGAGTGCGCTCTGGGTCCTCTGCGCCCGTGGGTCTCTACCCCTAACGGCTCAAACAAGCAACCAGAATCAATGGCTGTATATTCGCGCCGTTTGAGGCGGTCAGCCGCTTCGGCAGCCGTCCCAGCCTTCGTCAAGGTCTCTGGTGGGACTGCTGAAGGGTATCCACACACGTGGCGTCTCAGACTAATTTAATGTTATTTTTGTTGTTATAATCTTATGTTGGCTTAATCATTTTAACTCCATATTAGACTGTTAAAACAGAATTTGCCTCGTGGTAGCGGTATCGAGCGGTATAGTTTTTTCCCCAATTTCCGGTGAAGCAAATTGGACGTGTAAAGAGATATGTGCTGATAACGCAAGGGGGAGGCTCCGATTAGTGGATGGGGCTGTTCTTGCCGGGCCTTACTGTAGTTACGTATACTTGCAGATACGTGCGTATACTACGTATTCTAGAGTATTTTATTAGGTAAGTATGCCCAGAAAGTAACTAGTAAAGTAAAAAAGCACGTGTCGAACGAGGCCCTAAAATCATAGTAGCTCCGTGAGCTGTAGAGTGTAGACCTAGCTTCGTGCTCGTCCTGTTAATAAACATACTAAAAACTGGAATATATTTAATTATTGATAAATTTTGTAAATAACCTTATATTTTTTTTTAAGTACGAAAAAACTAGACTGGATATTACTAATAAAGGTAATTTTCTGATGCTCTATCAGAATTTTGAAATAAATTTATATTCGCATGACTTAAAAAAAAACCGGCCAAGTGCAAGTCGGACTCGCCCACCGAGGGTTCCGTACTTTTTAGTATTTGTTGTTATAGCGGCAACATAAATTCATCATCTATGAAAATTTCAACTGTCTTGCTATCACGGTTCATGAGATACAGCCTGCTGACAGACAGACGGCCAGCGGAGTCTTAGTAATAGGGCCCCGCTTTTACGCCTTGGGTACGGAACCCTAAAACACAACACAACAACCCATGCACAACCATGCACAACACACACAACAACAAAACACAACACAACACAACACAACACAACACAACACAACACAACACAACACAACAACATGCACAACACAGTGCCATGAAAATAGTCTTAAGTTTTCTTCCTAAAAATAAACAGAGCATTTAAAGTGAAAGGCTTGTGAAGATGAATCGCCGCACTCTTATTTAGTCCGGGCTTAGTCGCGGTGTCCACATAAATTAGCGCGGGTCGCGCAGATTTATCTCCCGGAAAAAACCTGATTAATCACTACATTCAAAGACGCCGAGTCACGACGCAAGAAATAATTAATAGCGGGCTACTAATGTGCCTTGAGTTAATTTAAATTGCTTGAATTAAAAACCTAGTGTACTGGAAATAATTAAGAGGGGGAGTTTTTGATAATGGCAATCGACTTGGTTTCATGTGAGAATATTATTTGTTTTACCCCGGACATGCATATTAAACGCAGAAATAAGGTGTTTTAATGTGTTTGTGCTAACGAATGAATTGTTCCCAATTATATCCATAAAAATCACTAAAAATAGATAGATGGTATAAACCAGTGTAAGTGCGCTCTCCGATAACGCGCCTTTGTTACGCATATCGATGACACATTTTAGACTGTTTCTGTTCTGTAGCGTTCGACTTGCCAGCACTGAGTAACCGCAAAGACCACTCAGCTAAGGAATATCACTAAACAATAGACAAAGGATAAGCCGTAAGGGGACTGTTTGAAATCTAAACACTATATTAGATGCAGTTTTCTGTACAGGAAATCTGTTCAGACAGAGATTCAAAGTGACACATATGTTTGAAGGAATACAATCATATCTATTACAAATTAATAACAAGAAATCACTCCTTCATAATAAAAGATGGCCGAACAGTGACACATACGTTTGAAGGAAAATAATCATATCCATTACAAATTAATAACAAGAAATCAATCCTTCAGAATAAAAGATGGCCGAACAGTGACCATATGTTTGAAAGAAAATAATCATATCCATTACAAATTAATAACAAGAAATCACTCCTTCAGAATAAAAGATGGCCGAAAAGACGAATAGACCTCCAGGATAACAAATAGGTACACCGGCAATGGTTTTCAGAAAAGTTTTAACAAGATGGGTATTTAAACTTTCAAATTGACACTTGAGTGAAAGAGATCGCATAAAGTGGACAGGTGATGAAACCAACTTACTAATAGACTTATTCACTTATCTAAAGATACCCAAGTCGCATTGGTTAACAATGCCGACGACAGGAGCAAAGTTCATTTTAATAAATACGTAAATATTTGGGGACAATCTTACACAGATTGACCTAGCCCCAAACTAAGCAAAACTTGTACTATGGGTACTAGGCGGTGAGATACATATTTTTATTGATAAATTTATACTTAGATACATAGATAACATTCGTAACTCAGGAACAAATATTCGTGATAAACACACAAATAAAAACCCTTAACGGGATTCAAACCAGGGACCTCCTGTTAAGTAGGGTCAGTGTCAATTTATAAACAGATAAATATAATTGCATTTTTAAGAATTTTCCATTCGCAATTAATTTACAATACAATGCTTCCTCAGAGAACGTCGCGGGAGTATATTGAAAAATATTTTGAAACAGAAGCGGTGATGTATTCATGAATATTGATGTATTCGTGAATATTCAACGCGGCGACACTCGGAATTGAAAACAGGAAGCAAATTCAGATTTCAATCGGCGCATCTCATCATCATCATGGTCGAAAGACCTCCACAACTACAGGTTGTGCGCTGACCGCAAATTGATCAAAAATCCTGACCACCTTACGCTCTTTCCCAAGCCGCTTGGTCTTCACTCAGAACCTTTCTGCCCCAGCGGCCGTTGGTTCTACACGCAACGTGGTCGATTTGCTGCCACTATATCTATTAACTTTTTAGGATATATTGACCTTGGCTCATTTGCAAATCTCCTCGTCTTTTCTCTTTATTGCTGTAAGATTCAATAACTATTTGTATATGGATTTAATTATTTATATATGCCTATCTACCTAATGTTATGATTCTAAGGTTAGCTACTTCATTTAAGTCTTGCCTTCATGTACAAATCTTAGTTTGACTACCATTTCGTATTTATTTCTCTCAGTTGCTTAAAAGTTAGCACAAGATCGCCTTTATTGTATTCTTTCTGTGTTGTGTACTTGTTTTGTGCAATAAAGTGTTTTACTGCTACTACTACGAGACTCCAAGCACTCATGACTGCCTTTATGTGACACAACGATACCTATGTATCATAGTTCAAAGATCTGAATATGCCTCCAGACCGCGACCGCGGCTAGTAGGGGGCCGGCGAAATCCACTCCGAGTTAGCATAAAACACGTCAAACCTATCGCTGCTCAAAGCTCCAATGCCGTCGGCTTTTGGGACTAATACGAGAGAGCATTTCAATCCCGAATACGGTAATTTTTTGTGTTTTGCGCACTGCAAAATCAAGCTTTGCGCTAGTATGCAACCTAGTATTCTTTATGTTTTGATTTGTAACACTTTGATACTTACAAATGCTCTGAAGTTGAGCCATGGTGTTCAGTGTCACAAATGTTAGTTTCACGATGTAGAAGAGTTTTGGTCTGATGATATTCCATTGATAGGTTTATCGTAACTGAGTCAAAACAAAAATCTGCTCTCTAGAATTATTAGAAACATCAAAAGAGGAACTGGAACTGGACTGGAGGACTGCTCTTTTATTAAAATTAGGAGCATGTAGCTTTTATGCTGTGATTAACTTTTTGCAAGCTGTTACTACAAATATACATTCAATAGATTATTTCAGTAAGTCTAGAAACTTAAGGATAATTAATAGGGTATAATTGCAATGATCTGATTTTTATGACGCAATGTGTGACATTTCTACAGTGCTGAACAGTGCATGTTCATTTCATTTACTACATTTTCTTCTTTGATATTTACGAATACTCTTCAAAAGTATAATGAGAAATGTGATAAGAGACTGCACCGTTCTTATCCAATATCACTCGATTGATTAAATTAAGATTATCGTTCGTTGTAAGGTAAACGATCTAATATCGAATCTAATCTTCTTCAGAATCACGGCGAGCAACGGGCGATACGATTTTCTTGTAAGAATCTTTCAGATCCGATCGGACAATGCAGACGAGTATGTATTGTGCTGAGATTGAATGAGATACATTAGGGAACTGCATTGGCTCGGTCACGGCAAGGTTCTTGTGTACCGTAAAACCATCCAACTACAATTTGTATATTTAGTCTAGCTAGCGTGCGCCTAACTTACTTTCTATGCATCTGGAAGAGCCTTTATCTACATTGTAAATCTGTTTTATTTTTGTGGTGCAATAAAGAACATTTTACTTTTTAACTTTACTAGCTCGTACTCGCATATTAGAGCTAACGAGATGTATACTTATAGAAAGTAAGTTACGCAGATGTTAGCGAATATGCCAGTTTGACACTGCTTAGGCAGTCATGGTTAGGCTACAGTACTCCAAATATGCTCCACAAGCTCAACACGTAATTAAGTATCAATAACCATTATCATTTCGGCGTTGCCCGATTTTTTTCTACTTAATATCTATGAAAATATTTTGCCTGAGTAGTTAGTTTGTGCCGGTTCTAGCCCCTCCTCCTCCTCCCGTTCTAGACCAAAACTTTTCCGCTAGGGGGCGCCACTAGTTAGTTTGGCAAAGATCCGTCAGATGGCGCCACTAGTTAGTTTGGCAAAGATCCGCTAGATGGCGCCACTTGCTAGTTCCATAAAACTCCGCCAGAGGCGCCACTAGTTAGTTCTAAAAATATCCGCTATGAAATGTATAGATGGCGCCACTTGTTAGTTCCGCAATGATCCCCGCTAGATGGCGCCACTGTGTATGTGTAAGAGCGCCTGTTGTTATTTTCATAGCAAATCCGTTAGATGGCGCCACTTGTGAGTTCCATAGAAATCCGCCAGAGGCGCCACTAGTTAGTTTGGCAAAGATCCGTGAGATGGCGCCACTTGTTAGTTCCGCAATGATCACCGCTAGATGGCGCCACTTTGTATGCGAGTTATCGATTCGCTTAATGGTTCTCGATGAAATGTATAGATGTCGCTAGAGTCAGTGGACGTGGAAGTTTTAGTTCCAAAAACATCCGCTACAAAAAGGTATAGATGAGCTGCCGTCCGAGTAGTTCTAAAAAAGTTCGCAGCTAGTTAGGCAAAGATCCGTTAGAGGAAGCTACGTTTCAAAAGTGCGCTAAGAAATGTATAGATGTCGCTAGAGTCAGTGGACGTGGAAGTTTTAGTTCCAAAAACATCCGCTACAAAAAGGTATAGATGAGCTGCCGTCCGAGTAGTTCTAAAAAAGTCCGCAGCTAGTTAGGCAAAGATCCGTTAGAGGAAGCTACGTTTCAAAAGTGCGCTAAGAAATGTATAGATGGCGCTCGCTAGCAGCACTGAGTACACTTTGTAAGCTAAGTTTATAAAGAAAAAAAAAACAAAAAAGTGACGGGGTGGCGCATCCATGCACAGTGGCTAAGGTCGGATTCGAACCGGCGCTATTCTTTAGCTAACCGGGCTAACGTCTCTCATTCATGATGATGAACCCTTAGGCCACCTCGTCACTGTATAACAGGTTCAAATTTCGAGACTATATGTGAGCAGCAGCAGCAGAATCATAGTAGGACTAGGCGTTGTGTGAAATTTGCAGCGAGTCCTACTGGAATGTCGGAATGTGGCATCACAGCAGTGACACGTGCAAATGAGGTATGCACCCAGACACCCCGCCCCCTACGCCCACTCAGCCGCGTACGCATTCCATGATTACGTCATGCGTCTAGACACCCGGCGCATGACGCAAGTTATTCTCTCGCCCAGTTGTTGTCGGCCAGCCAACCTCACGCCACGTCACGCAGTACGGTGTCGTTTGAGCTCGCGATTCGTAAACAATATTTTTATAAAACAGTCATCTTACTACCATATTCTACTACTACTACTATTCCAGTGTCACAACGAATATCGCGTTATAGTCAATAACGATGGATCTGCAAGCTTCATCACATGCCAAATGTAAGTTTTTATTTCAATTATATACAAGTTGTACTAACATGTTGAGTATTTAAACTCTGTTCTATGTAATTTGAAAATCTATCACTTTTACACTTGCTTACTTTTAATATAAATAATTACAATATTTTGTATTATATCTTCCCCAGCTGCAGCTGACACGACTGACGGTACCAACACCACCACCACCACCACCACTTGGTGCTGCCAGTGCTGGTTGTCCACCATTAAAACAGGCGGCGGCGGCGTCGGCGGCAGTGGCTGTAGCAGTTCCACTTCTCAATCGCCACCAGCAGCAGCAGCAGCAGCAGCAGCACAACCGATGACAACAACAACAAAAGCACAAGACGATGGGGCCATGTACTGCTGCGATACCGAGAGCGATACCAGCAGCAGCAGCAGCAGTGATGAAATGAAAATCAAGTGGCTAAAAGCGTTCGAGGACAATACTCTGATTAAAAGATGGCGCCTGCCCATGGCATTACACACATTTAGAGGGGAAGTAGCGAAATTGTTGAAACGTATATATTTCGAAGGTCACCATGCAGACGATTGTCATGTTTACTGGTTAATTGTAATGTGGTATGATTTAAACGATACAGTGGAAGAGATTGTGGAAGACGCTCAAATCAACTATCAAGACTGGATTGTGTTATTAGGCGGTGTTAAAGCGGAACTTTTTTCACGTGCAGTGTTCAATATGAAATCTTTTAATTGTTTGATCAATGTTATATTTTGTGTGGTAGGTCCGAACATAATAGCTTCCGGTGATTATGAATGTGTGTAAGAGTCCTCGTACAGATATAGATGTTTTTTTTCCCATTCTAATTGTTTAATTTTAAATTGCTAGCTCGCTGCGAATGTATAAATAGGTACTACACAATTATAAAATAAATATATATATATATATATATATATATATATATATAGAGATGTTTTTATTGAATGAAACCTCATTGACTTAGAGTAGATAAATATTTATTGAGAAAAAAAAGAAAACTTAGACAATGTTATCTTTATCTATCCAACTCTTTTCATTTAAGCCGAGCCATTTTACATACACTTTATTTCCACGACGTTTCAAAACTTTTTCCACTAGATAAATGTCATTGTGTTTAGTTTTCTGCAACTCTTGTTCGTAGAAACATCCAGAGATGGGTTGGTGATTAGCGTCTTGAAGTAAATATGTCACTGGATTCGTAGTTTGCACTTTAGTTATTGTAAATATCTCCGTAGTCCAATTGCCTATGTAGCCTTTGGCGAAAGTGGATTTATATTTACTAATTCTCACATGTTGACCCACCTTGAACTTGGCACGAGGTTTGATTTTAATGTGATTGTAGACTTTATGTAACAACTGTTTAGAGTTGTTTTTATTCACACTCGCCGGCGCCATACCGATAGTGCGGTGCAGTTTGTTGTTGTAACAATATCCCACTTGGCTTATCAGTTGTAGCCATTTGTATGAACCATTCAAGCTAAATTGTTTCCAAATCCAATGTTTTAAGGTTCTAATTAGTCTTTCCACTATGGAAGCTTTCATCGCACTATAGGTAGAGTAGTGATTGATGTGATGACGATTCATGAGCAATTGAAATTTGACATTGAAAAACTCTTTCCCATCATCTGATTGAATATTCTTGGGCTTTCTGCCGACTTGACTCAAAATTCTGCTCATTGCCTTTGTAACATGTTCAGCGCTTTTAGATTTTAGCGGTTGCATCCAAGCGTACTTTGAAAAGGTATCAATACACACTAGAATGTATTTATAGTTGTTATTATACTTGGAGTACTTTTGCATATCAATTAGATCAATCTGCCACGTGTCATCGAGCCCCCTCTGAACGAATCGACGACGTGGAAATGTTTTTCTCGCATACTTATGTATCTCGTCTACTACTTGAGCTTTACTCATTTTTCTTCAATATAATACGCTTTCCTGGAAACGCTGCCGCTTCCGATGGTGTTTGTGGTTGTGGTGTAGCAATTCTTTGTGATAATTTTTCAAGCTTGAACCGTAAATCTTTTAAATCTTTAACATTTGCCTTTAGCTTTGCGTTTAAAAATACCACTTGTTCATCTAGTTCAGCTCTACATATGGCATCAGTTTTGAGAAAAGACTTGTGAATTCCCGCCACTCGTCTATTTTCAAAATTTACCAAATCTCGTTCCACTTTTATGTCGTCACGGATTGTAGATTCGCTACCCAAGTATTGTCCAAACTTGTTAAGAGGCATTGTGAAAGTGAACCATGGAGAGAGTCCTCATCCGTATTTATAACAAGGGGCGTGTACGTGTGGGGAGGCTTGGATACAAAACAGGTCTGTTTTATTAGATAACAGGTTTAAAAAAAAAAAACAGCCAACAGAAGAGGGTCAGTTTTCTTACTTTAAAACTATACCGCTCTCAGTCAGTTCCTCAACGATTGCATTGATCTCGTTCGAATGAGAGGTGTTGCCAGCACTCTGTGATGCTATCAAAAGCTGTAAACGACTCACCAGTTCGTTTGGATCATCCCAATAGATGTAATCAGTTTTCGGATAAAAAGTTTTAGTTGTTAATAAATCCCTTTTACCAGAGTTCAAACATCCACCTCCTTTATGTTTCTTTGATTCTTGTAGTTGTTTAATATAGCGTTGATACTTTAAACTTCTATCTCCACTCAATTGACCGTTTGGTGAGAATCCTCTACGATGAGCGTTTGTCATGTCTAAAATCTTATTGTAATCCTCTACATCTTTTCTCGAAACAATATGCTTGTTTGGTAGTCTTTTAAAGATGAGTTCCAACAGTCCAGGAGTCATGTTGAATCGTGCATGTTTAACATGTAACACGTCATCAATGATTTTAACTCGACTATTACCAATATGCATTTTATCATCCTCGAGATAAACACCAAATGGTATTTTTGGCGTTTTAATAAGATGTTTAATATATTTGTTTTGTAGATCATCAATACTACTATTATTACCACCACCACCTTCATCAGCGTCAATGTCAAGAGCCGACTTCATATCATCATCATCATTATCGCTACTCGTAAGCTCTTCATCTCCCTCTGTTTTTGTTTCATCATCTTTTTCTTCATCATCATCATCATCATTAAAATCATTCGAATCATAATCATCATCATCAGCAAACTGTTGTGTTTTTTTTAAAAGATTATTACTGTACTTGAGTAGTTTACTATTGGGCTCTTCGGTTTTGATTAGATATTTCCTTTTACGTGATCCTTGTGGTAATGGTGTGGAGGTATTTATCAAGGGAGGATGAGGATGATGAGGGTAATTCATTACTGTGGGTTTGGCATTGTCACCATTATCATTCTTATTATTACCCTTTGACTCTAAAGCTTTATTCATCAAAACATTGAGCGGTTTTGTAATTGGTTCAAAGGTTTGCGCTAGCGAAGTGTCGAGCGACGTCTTATCTGCTCGCAACGCTTTTACTTTTCTCTTTACACTCTCAATGGAGTCTACGAGTTTCCGTTTCAACTTTTTGTTACCAAACATGTCTTCTTCTTCTTCTTCTTCTTCTTTTTTAGTACAAGTGCACCGTTGCTAATGTAAATTAATAGAGGTTCGTCCTCAGTAGCTGACCGCATAAAACTGATAATAAACCGGAGATGACACTAAATTTTATACAATAATGAAAACGTCAAATCCTTTACGATATCGACCCTTGTTAATGTCTCTCTCCTTGTCGATTGTTAAAAAAGTGTACTTTTTCTGCCAACACTCGCGACAAATTTCCTTAAACTTTTCCCAACTCATATCGGTGTTTACGTGATCGTCATAGGCATGTTTTAAATTCAACTCGTCCTGCTTGAATAGCAATATAAGATTGGCATTGTCACGTACCAACTGTTTAGGTATCCTACTATATGTCTGGCACAAGTAGAAACAATCCAACCAACGATGACGTCCCATTGCAAAGTACTGACGAATGGCATCTTGATCTTCCAAAGCCACATCATCAAATACAATGACGCTGTCCTCGGCGGCTTCTTCCGGTGGGACGACTTGACTCTTATCATTGTACGTGTGAAACGGCATGTCACCCGCCTGCTCTAAAACTTTACCCAGAAACTTGTATTTAGGTTGATTCAATGATTTCGAATACAGATACACATTATGAAACTTTACACCGTTCGGATGTAAGAGTAGAGACAACAAAACATTTGTCTTGCCACAATTGGAAGGTCCACAGATGAGACATCTAATGTTATTCGCCAGCAACGAGCCATGTTTAAAAGAGTTTTGATCATGTGCTTTTACATTGTCATCCAGCACAACACTCCAATCTTTAATAGCGAGTGACGTGTTTTGTTTTTTAAGCTTCATTTCAGTGTGATGTACCAAATCGTAAGGACGTGTATTTTATACACATTCACATGTCCAAAAGTATAAAAATTATATAGATATATATAGGCATACTTTATAATCACCGGCACAGTCAAGTAGTGATACTTGAGATGATAACACACATTGGTGGGGTTAGTGTTAAACATAATCCCAAACGACGTAGACGACAGCAACCTCATAATAGCTGTAGCGGTGGTGGTATAATAAATAGTTTAATTAATAATCTACCATTTGAAGTGCACATACCCGGTTACAATTATTGCGGTCCCGGTACTAGATTGAAGGAGAGATTGGCTCGCAACGATCCTGGTGTGAATCCGCTTGACGAAGCTTGTAAATTACACGATATAGCCTACTCGCGTGACAAGACATTGGAGGGACGACATCAAGCAGATTTACTATTGGCCAAAGCTGCTAAAAATCGTTGGCTTGGTGGCCACAATCGTCCAATTGGTGAACGTATTGCCGCGTTGGCGGTAGATAAGATTATGAAGTATAAAGTTAAACACGGTATGGGCATGATTCCCATATCAAAAGTCATAAAAGCAAGTCGTGATGCTGTAAAGAAACACATTGCGAAAAAGAAGGATACAACTACTAATACACTACTCAAAGTGGGTGTAAAAGCGGCAAAACATTTTGTTAAAGGAAAGATTGTCAAGGGACAACACAAACAGCGAGTCATCCCGATACCCAAGAGAGGCGGTTTCCTGCCAGCTTTGATACCGCTACTGGGTGCTTTAGCCGCCACGGGAACTTTGGCCGGTGGTGTTACCACTGTTGCTAAAAATATTTATGAAATGGTAAAGAGCAGAAATAATAATAATAATAATACCGAAAGCAAGATTGTCGGTAGAGGTTTATATTTAGCACCTTATAAACGTGGAATGGGACTCTACATTACACCGGCTAATGGAGGCGATGAAAAAAAAAAAACAAGAAATTAAATTTACCCCCAATGGGTAAAGCTCTCACCGATATGGACATTGTGAGATTTGAACGTAGAGTGAAAATCCCCTACTTTAGAGGTGTTTTCATGCGAGATAATCTCCCAAAGAAACCTCACTATTATGAAACTGGTATTATCAATTTGGACTCTCAGCGGGGTGAAGGTACGCATTGGTGTGCCTATGCGAAAAAGGGTGATTATTGTCTATATTTTGATAGCTTTGGTGATTTGAGGCCACCTCGAGAGTTTATTGATTATATAAATGATGTCAAACAACAACAACAACGCAACGTGCGAATAGAGTATAATTACAATCGATTGCAGAAATTTAATACTGTAAATTGTGGACACTTGTGTTTGGATTTCCTATATACCAATGCTAAGCGTTTGTTTTAAATAAATATCATGAGCATTACATGTGTAGTTTCATTCTTACATTAAACGTGGTAGACGTCAGCAGGTATCATCATCATCATGTCTATGACATCATTCACAATTAGTGTGAGCGGTAACGAGCCTGTGTTGAATGTAGACTTTCAACCGGCTCTAGAATTGGACATTGATGGTTTTTACGAGTGTGCTCTCGTGTACTTTAAGACTTTCAACACTATTCCCAATGTTGATAAGAGCAATAATCTGTTTCACTATGGGGATGATATAATCGCAATTCCTGAAGGTTCATACGAGCTCTCCAGCATAATACACTTGTTGAAGGAGGAAATGTCAAAGAGGACTAAAGGGTCAGAGGGTGAAGGAATGGTGGCAGTGGCAGACATCTTGGTAAATAACAATACCTCCAAATGTATGATTTTCTCGCCAAAGTATGATATTCACTTTGACAAACCAAACAGCATAGGGTCACTGTTTGGTTATTCACCGAAAAAGCTCAAAGCAAAAACTGCACATTGGTCGGATAAAACAATTAACATAATCATAACAAACACTATAAGAATAGAGTGCAACATTGTGGAGGGCTCATTCGTAAACAACAAGCCGTCACATGTTTTACACGAGTTTTCACCTGACGTCCCGCCCGGCTATCAAATTATTGAACAACCCACCAACATTATATATCTGCCTGTCAAGAAGAGTAACATTCGCATACAAAACATTGGTTTGCGCATTGTAAACGAGCACGGTGATACGGTGAATTTTCGAGGTGAAAGCATTGCACTTCGTTTGCATATTCGTAAAAAGTAAAATGATTATTCATAACAATAAAAGCCCTGGTAACAACACCTCTACAATTAGTCGAGATCTTGCTCTCGTTGAGAGAACTACTACTCTTCGTCCTCATCGTCATCGTCGTATTAACAAGAGACAGCTGCACCAGTCACTACAGAAACAACAACAACAACAACAGCCAAAGAAATTGACTAGAGAAAACAGTGCATTTTTACAGAGTATCGGTTTCAAAGTATGTCCTCGTCATCTATATTAGACATTGGTGAGAAGGTGTTATTCGACGATAGTATAGAAAGTATAGAATTTCACCCATACACTCCGTATAATGACTCTTTCAAAAATAACGACAACATCCACATTTGTATCAACCGTCAAGATCTAATTCTACTGCCGAGTCAGAGTCAAATATTAGTGGAGGGCACAGTGGAGAAAGGATGTCTACTGGTGAACAATGGTGCTGCATTTTTATTTCAAGACATTCGTTATGAATTGAACGGTGTGGAGATTGATCAAGCGAGAAACTGCGGTATCACGTCCACCATGAAGGGACTAGTCTCCTACACCAAGGAAATGGATCATAGTCTTCAGACGGCGGGGTGGGAAGTTGGCGCCAAAAAGATACATGACAAGTTTACTGTAACTATACCACTATCTCATATCTTGGGTTTCGCCGAGGACTATAAGAAGGTTATAATGAATGGGAAACACGAGTTGATATTGAATCGCGCCAGTACAGATGTAAACTGTTTAGATTTAGCAGCCGTTGATGCCAACACGGTACCGCAACCGCCGGTTCCAAATGGTGAGATTGAAATCACCCGTGTCACATGGAGGATGCCTGTCATAAAAGTATCAGACAAGGAGAAACTGCGCTTAATGTCGTATGTTGAGAGAAGCATACCGGTTCAGATAGCGTTCCGCACGTGGGAGCTGTATGAATACCCCATACTACCTGCCTCAGAACGTCATATTTGGTGCATCAAGACGAGTACTCAGCTGGAGAAACCTCGCTATCTCATTGTTGGTTTCCAAACGGCTCGTAGGAACGACAAGAGCAAAGATATGAGTATATTCGACCATTGTAATCTCACCAATTGCAGGGCGTATTTGAACGCACAGTATTATCCATACGATTCCTTTTCGGCTGAATTTAAAACAAACAACTATGTGCTTTTATATGACGTATTTACCAATTTCCAACTATCCTACTACAACCGTGATCATACCAGCCCCCAAGTAAATTATGCTCATTACAAGACACAATCTCCATTGGTAGTCATCGACACGTCAAGACAGTGTGACAGCTTCAACTCGGGAGCTGGGGCTATTGATATTAAATTGGAAATGGAGTTTAAAGGGAACGTGCCGGCTAACACCACGGCATACTGTCTCATTATCAGTGATTCACTGTTTGAGTACAACGCACTCACCAGTACCACGCGTAAAATCATTCAGTAGACCATTGACCGTCTTCACTTGTAAACGTGTCTTGGAGCTTTAAAAAAATAATAATTAAAAAAATGAATTATTCAAACATTTTTTCACCTTCTTACACACCGTCAATTGATTGTTCCGGTGCTGCTGCTGCTGCTGCTAATGTTGTTGGTTTCGGTTGCTGTGAGCTGAGCAAGAGTGTCTACAATCTTAAACGCTGTCCTGCTGATGCAAGTGCTCTGATTGAAAATATCCATGTATACTTAAAGTTGCAGTTTATTGAAGCTAAAATCAGATTAGATACCTGTGTCAGTTTTAATGGACAATATGAACTCACCTGTGAAGAATGGAATGCAATGTTTGCGGAAAAAGTTGATGTAATTGGAAACTACTTTCATAACCCAATGAGTGTTTCACCAGAGCTGCTTCAGTGCGATCGTCTTCGGATGTGTATCTCTCCAGTACCGTTGCTTTTACTCACATGTGACGGTGACGATGATGATGAATCTATGACAAACTCACACCCCTTGGTGATTAACCACATGGAATGGAGTCTTATCGAATGTGTTATGGAGTGTATTAACGCACGTATCGGATACTTGAACAAGATAAAGTCTACATATGAGAACCGTCTCAACTTTTTCAAAAAGCATTTCAAGATATATTACCCCACCAATATTCAGCAGGCACGCAATATTATAAGTAGTTTGTGCAACGTAAACGATATTGTCGACTCTGAAATAAAGTGTTATGCAGCCGATATTTTGTGTAATACCTATATTTTCATTGAATAGATTAAAGATTGATGAAAATAAAAAGTATCAATAACTAACCAATTTTTTTATTTTAACATAAACCCTTATTATTCTTTAAGCAAAAAAAAAATGCAGTCTCTTCTTTGACTTGTCTTTGATTGATGATGCAATAATCACAATAATAATAATATGTGCGTGGGCGGCACCCGCCGTCCTGCACCTGCCGTCGCGACATTTGTGTGTGTGTGTGTGTGTGTGTGTATGTGAGTGTACCAGGCAGTGCCAGCGCACCTCACCGCCGCATTCCTGAGTTACGTCATCTTTCTAGACACTTCCACGTCCCCCGCTCCCCGCGCCCCGCAGACGCACGCCCAGTTGCCTGCGAGTCAGCCGTCACGTGGCACGCCCCGTACCTCGTAAATAATTTCCAGCTAATAATAATTTCGTCAGTCTGAGTGTATGTAGATGTGTAAAAAGTAAACATGGTCATTGTTTGTGAATATTGTAACCAAAACTTTACTCGGAAAGATAACATGCTTCGACATGTGGTTTACTGTAAGAAACATTTAAAGTCGGATAAGTCAGCGTGTTCTAAACGTGATAAGACCTTTCCAAAGCAAGATATACCTGCCAAATGTGAAAATTCATATCAGCGGTTGGGGGAGAAACGCAGTCGAGTTAGCGATGAAGAGCTACCACTACGAGCTAAAGATGACGCATCAACCTCCAAAAAGCGAAAATGTGATATATGTGAAACAGATGTCACGTCATTACATAATCACCTGAAGAGTGCAATGCATAAACAGAGTCTAAAATGTGAGATGTATGATGGAGATACGGAAATAGTAACATCCGCTTTCAAGAGCCGGATAATCTCATATAGACTGTTTTCGAAGGATGAATATCTCACTCCTGAAGATTTCATGGAGAGTGTACGCCTGCGAGTTATTAACCTTATAGAGGAGAACATTTCTAGGGTTAAGAGCGCTGTTAAGGTGAATTTAGAACTCTTCGGACGATACAGTAAATGGATAAAGGTTAATGATAATGATCAGGAGGTGGAGGAGGTGAAATCTTTCAATACTAAGAATAAAGTGATTTCATTAGATGCTAGCAAAATAAATAAAATATATCAATCGTTTATGGAGGAGATCCGAGTCAAGGCTGAAGACTTTCAAGAACGTGACAGTGGGTGGGCTATAAGTAAAGTGCTGCATCTAGAAGTGAATATTAATAAGTATCAACCCTTGCAAGGATCATCGTACATCCCCCTTCCAAAGTGGGTGCAAGCGAGGAAGGCCTGTATTAATGTTAAAAATGATGATAACGCATGCTTTGCGTGGGCCGTTGTTAGTGCTCTCTACCCTGGTGATAAACATGTGGATCGCCCCACATCATATCCCCACTATAAGGAGATACTAAACCTTGAAGGAGTGTCTTTTCCCATGTCATTGAGTGGGATTAAACGTTTTGAAGTATTGAATAATATAAGTGTAAACGTATTTGAAATCATTGAGGAGTCAATAGCGGGACCTGTGTATCATTCGAAAAAACGACGCGACCGTCATATAAATATGCTTATAATCGAAGATGGTGAGAAGAAACACTTCTGTTGGATAAAAAATTTAAGTAGATTGATAAGCGCGCAGCTTTCAAGACATCATCATAAGATGTGGTTTTGTGATGGATGTCTCTTACCTTTTTCTAATGAAATTAAATTCAAGCAGCATATAAAACATGACTGTTCCCATGTTAAAACAATTATACCAAATGATGGGGATAATATATTAAAGTTTAAAAACTTTCGAAATCAATTACGAGCACCAGTTGTCGTGTATGCTGATTTCGAGGCTTTACTAAAGCCTATAATACCTACATGCTCGCCGTCTCAATCTTCCTCATATACTCTAGACTATCAGTCACATGAACCGTATAGCTTTGGTTATTTTATTAAATGCTCATATGATGAATCAAAATCGAAATATGTAACATTTCGCGGTGAGGACTGTGCGAAAGAGTTTATTAAATCATTAGAGACAGAGTTAGTGCCATTTGTAAACAAGATTAATACTATAGAACCAATGCGTTCTCTTACACGAGAGCAGCAGGTAGAATTCCAATCTGTTATAAACTGTCATATTTGTGGGGGTGTGTTAGGAGATGATAGGGTACGTGATCATTGTCACCTCACAGGTGAGTTTAGGGGCGCTGCACATTCTAACTGCAACTTAAATTATAAGATTATTAACGCAATCCCCATAGTGATGCATAATTTCAGTGGGTATGACTCACACTTTATAATTAAATCATTGAAAAAGTATGATAATGTTAATGTTATACCTCAGAATAAAGAGAAATTTATATCACTTAGTTTAAAGAGTGAGGTTCTAAAGTTAGATCTTAGGTTTATAGACTCTTTTAGATTCATGGCATCCTCATTGGATACATTAGTGCAAAACCTTCCAAAAAATCAATTTAGCATTATCACCTCGCATTTCCCTCATGATAAAATAGATTTACTAACGCGCAAGGGGGTTTTCCCATATGAGTATGTACGAGGGTGGGCCCAGCTTGAGGAAACTTCACTACCTCCTGTGACTGCCTTCTATAACAGCCTCGCCAGCTCCCCCATTTCCGATGAGGATTACCAATATGCCCGAGATGTTTGGGATGCCTTCAATATCGGAACTCTGGGGGAGTATAGTGACCACTACCTTAAGACCGACGTCATGTTATTGGCAGAAGTTTTTGAGAACTTCCGTGATGTTTGTCTTAAGACGTATAAGCTTGACCCGGCTCATTATTATACCGCCCCCGGACTCAGCTGGGACTCTATGCTAAAGCATACTAAAATCGAGTTAGAACTACTTACTGACATATCTATGATAAAATTCATTTCATCTGGAATACGAGGGGGGCTGAGTCAGTGTTGTGGGAAATATGCAGTAGTAAATAATAAATATATGAAAAATTATGATTCGGATAAACCTTCCAATTACATCGTTTATTTAGATGCTAATAATTTATATGGATGGGCTATGTCCCAGTATTTGCCTACAGGAAGTTTTCGCTGGCTGTCTCAAGAGGAAATCATCAGTTTCGATATGAGTACATTATGTCCTGAAAATGATAAGGGTTACTTTTTTGAAGTAGATTTAGAGTATCCTACGAGCTTGCATGATTTACACAACGACCTCCCGTTTTGTCTTGAAAATAAGGTTCCATCGATAGGTATGAGTAAAACAAAGAAATTATTAGCTACACTAGAAGATAAAAGCAATTATAAAATTCATTATATAAATCTGCTACAGGCTATAAGACATGGATTGAAAGTAAAAAAAATTCACCGCATCCTCGAGTTTACTCAACGTCCATGGCTTAAATCGTACATTGATCTCAATACAGATAAAAGAATACAGTCTAGAAACAAGTTTGAGAAAGACTTTTATAAATTAATGAACAATGCAGTCTTTGGTAAAACTATGGAAAACGTTGAAAAACGACAGGATGTTAGAGTTGTTAGTGCTTGGGAGAGTCAAGGAAGACGGTTAGGTGCGCGCGCTCTAATCGGTCGTCTTAATTTTCATAGCTCATGCATAATCAGTGATGATATCTCGATAATACAAATGACTAGAAATAGTATAAAGTATGATAAGCCTATATATGTAGGGTTTACAGTCTTAGAACTAAGTAAAACCCATATGTATGATTTCCATTATAATTACATGCTACCTAAATATAATGAAAATATACAGCTATTATACACAGATACAGACTCATTCATCTATAACATTAATACTAATGATTTCTATAAGGATATCAAACCGGATGTAGAAGGTAGATTCGATACATCAGATTTGCAAATTGATAATATTTACGCTTTACCTAGAGTTAATAAGAATGTATTGGGAAAAATGAAGGATGAAGTTAGTGGGAGAATAATTTCAAAATTTATAGGGATAAGATCCAAATGTTATTATATAGAGAAAGCAGAGAATGCTTTTATGGGGGAAATAGGGGGTAGAGAGAAGGAAGAGGAAGAGGATAATGTTATTAAAAAAATCAAGGGCATAAAAAAATATGTCATAGCTAAAACTGTACGAGGTGAGGATTTTTACAACTGTGTAATGAACGCTCCACCTCAATATAGGAATGTTATACGAAGTAAAGGTCATCAGTTATATTCACAAACTGTCAACAAAATCGCTCTAAAGAATTATGATGACAAGCGATTCCCAATCCCATCAAAACCACATCAAACATTGGCATTAGGACATAAGGAGATAGATGCATATTATAGTTTATTTATAGATTTATGTTAGATATTATATTCTAATTTTACACGTGTTTGTTTTAGATTTTAATATTTAATAATATTTTTTGTATTTTACATATATATGGTATAAATTTAGTTTTAAGTCTATTGACTAAATAAAAATGTTTAGTGAGTGAATACATTATTTTATTATGCATCCAATCACCCACGTGGAGCATGAACCACGCGATCAAAACGTCGTAAAATTCATGAATTCCACGACGCTTACACGTTTATGCCCCGTGGTTTCACGCGCCCCGCTTCCGTAACGACACAAGCGCCATGAATTTCTTGACTCCTGATCACCTGCGCGCCCACGCTGTAGATGTACGTATCCACTGACGAGGCATTAGCGGCATCTATACTACACTATACATTTCATAGCGGATGTTTTTGGAACTAACTAGCAGCGTCCACTGACGAGGCGGCATCTATATATTTAATAGAGAACCTTTAAGCGAATAGATAACTAACTTACCGTGACCCCCCTCTAACTAGCTGCGGACTTTTTTAGAACTACTCGGACGGCAGCTCATCTATACCTTTTTGTAGCGGATGTTTTTGGAACTAAAACCTCCACGTCCACTGACTCTAGCGACATCTATACATTTCTTAGCGCACTTTTGAAACGTAGCTTCCTCTAACGGATCTTTGCCTAACTAGCTGCGGACTTTTTTAGAACTACTCGGACGGCAGCTCATCTATACCTTTTTGTAGCGGATGTTTTTGGAACTAAAACTTCCACGTCCACTGACTCTAGCGACATCTATACATTTCATCGAGAACCATTAAGCGAATCGATAACTCGCATACAAAGTGGCGCCATCTAGCGGTGATCATTGCGGAACTAACAAGTGGCGCCATCTCACGGATCTTTGCCAAACTAACTAGTGGCGCCTCTGGCGGATTTCTATGGAACTCACAAGTGGCGCCATCTAACGGATTTGCTATGAAAATAACAACAGGCGCTCTTACACATACACAGTGGCGCCATTTAGCGGGGATCATTGCGGAACTAACAAGTGGCGCCATCTATACATTTCATAGCGGATATTTTTAGAACTAACTAGTGGCGCCTCTGGCGGACTTTTATGGAACTAGCAAGTGGCGCCATCTAGCGGATCTTTGCCAAACTAACTAGTGGCGCCATCTGACGGATCTTTGCCAAACTAACTAGTGGCGCCCCCTAGCGGAAAAGTTTTGGTCTAGAACGGGAGGAGGAGGAGGGGCTAGAACCGGCACAAACTAACTACTTGCCTGAGAACTGCGACATTCAAATGGTATTTACACCGAAATAAAGATATTAGACTTATATTGATCGGGATATAGACCGTGATTACCTTTTGTCAATATAAGTCTAGTGAAACTAACCGTGAATCATTCAAAACTCTTAAAGATATTAGAGTTAATTTTGGATCATAGTTAGGAGCTTTTGGTGGTCCTACGGTAAGTACTTCAAAATGTACCTGTCTTTAGATCCTATTAGCTTTTTGATAAACAGAGCGCAGCCACGCAGTCTTTGTAAGTCGAGCCATTGTGAATATCCATGATAAAGAACTTCATCCCCTATGTATGCTTAGATCTTTAAAACTACGCAACGGATTTTGATGCGGTTTTTTTTAATAGATATAGTGATTCAAAAGGAAGATTTATATGTATAATACATCAGCATTGCACCCGTGCGAAGCCGGGGCGGGTCGCTAGTAATTTATATACAGTAGTGTGACTACTTAAAAAACACAAATCAATATATTTAATAAAATAATTTGATTTGTTCCCGAAGTTGTTAATTATCAAGGAAATTTAAAAGCAAAATATCAACTTGTGTGTAATGACCTCAAATACGGTACACGCCACGCCACATTTACGTTGATGTTCATTCGAACATCTCGCTCGCTCCCCCAGTAGCATTTCTACGTCATTATGACGTCAGCGACGTCATTATAACGTAATAATGCCGTCAATATGACGTCGCTGACGTCATTTTGCTACCTGGGTCATCTTTTATAGTTCGATCCCATTTCTTATCTCACACACGCCTTTTTCTCATGCCTGTCAAACGGGACAAGAAAAAAGATTAATATTGTAAATTTACTATTTTTTCTGTTCTAGGTAACAGGCCAATTTGAATACACTGACATCAGGAATGATATTTAAATCATGTTATTTAATTATCGTGCGTCACGCCCTCACGCCCGCGCAATACGTACTTACGGGCAAGTACGAGCAAAATGGACGATAACTAAATTACATTATTTTGATATCATTCTCATGTTAGTGTACGTTAATATTGGCCTTTAAGATGAAACACTGCCTGCATTTAAAACAAAAATAAGAAGATTGTGCCGAAAAGGTGTAAGAGATAAATAGACTGCAATCACTGGTAAGATCTCCCACGCAAGAAAATACCGCATTTATATCGGTGAAGATAATATTCTAAAATATAAACAAAACATAAGCGAACTTGCTCAGTTTCAAGCGGTAATAACAACATCGAAAGTTCTCCCACAAACTAGCACTCCTAATTAAAATATGTCTGTAGTTTTCCCGACTTCCCAAACTAATCAACGTGAAGAGCTCCGAGCTCGCGTGTCGCCCGCCCTTAAAGGGATAGTGCAGATATGAGGTTCCATAACGGTTTTTATTGCGGCGAGACCGGCATTCATTACCTCGCGATTTATGGCCGGGCCAGCGGTCACTATGAATATAAGAGGTCACCTTTTATCCTGTCTAATAAATTTAATTCTCTGGAATATTGACAATGGTTATTGGACGTTTTTGATTTGATTGTTTTGGTTATTTAAAAGTCGATGACAAAACGGGCTCACTGGTATTTAACCGACATCTTTATGTTTAAAATTGATAATTTGGAGCCCGATAATGATATGTCACCAACAGTGACATTTCTGAACATAATTAATGTCATAAACGGGTCTAACGAGATTAAATTTCATTATTTTACCTTTTCGGACCAGTGTGCGGATATTGTTAGTGTTGCGTGTCGTGCCGTGGACAATAAACATTAAACAGAAACGAGTATATAAATTTATTTGTCTACCCCGAACATTTATACAATATAAACTAATGTCGGGTAGCTTAGTTCTTTACCAATATCTCAATTAACATTTTGCTGGGACGTCAGTCTTCCGTGACCACATCTAGTGCAACCTAGCTGAAACGTCGGAAAAAGGTAAAATAATGAAATTTAATCGCGTTAGACCCGTTTATGACATTAATTATGTATACAAAACGCGAGAGTTTAAAGTGTTATAAATATAAATCGGTGCTGGCCTCCAGTGACTATCCTGTTCTGCTCTTAAACAGAATTTTTGCTCTGCCTAGGCCAAAAATATCTACAATATTATCGTGAGAAACTGCCAAATTCAAAAGTGCACTCCTTATAAGGCCAAATTTAAAATTAAGAACTGGCTAACTACGTTGAGCTACCATGACACTGAAAATATTTTAAGACCCATTATTTGATTCTGACATTTATTTATTAGCTAACAAGTTGTAAATATTGTAATCCACCCAATATGTTGACATAATCAAATTGTTCTTGACATAATGTATTTTATTTGCTTCACAATATCTTGACATAGTGTAATTTGTTCTAATTTATTCTATGAATTTTAAATTGATTTCGATTATTCAAATATAATATAATATTAAACCTGTATACTCGACAATAATAGTTTTTCTTATTGCATGCGTCTTGCTTTTTGTACTTAAATCCTTGTAAGGGACATGGCAGGACAGGCTCAGCCGAGTGTCAGTCACTGTGAAAAAATTGTTAACAATGTTTTCTGGCAATAAATATTTTCGTATTTTTTATATATTTCTGAACACAATCGGTTCATACTAAGAAATCTGAACCGGACTCATTTCCTTAAGATGTGATTACGCCTAGACGCATGGTCTTACGTAACCTTTAAGACTGTAGATGTAGCTACGCACGTACGAGTATGCTACCGTAGTACAGTCAAGCAGTGTATTACTACATTTTTAATGTAGAAATAGTAGTTTAAGCACCCGTATCCCACTATCAACATTATGAGTGTCTATTTCATTATTGATCTGATGAACCTTGACATTTATTAAATTTAAATTTAGGTAAGTGATTGTCCTTGATCGCGTAAGGTTGAAACGACTGTTTCGTCTTGAAGCTTGAAAAAAATCAATATTTATAAATATTTATTATTTAGGAACACGTATGTAATAAATTGCGCAATTTCTTTTTCTACCAAAGTATAAGTTGACATTGAAACTGAATTCCGTCACCATAATGAGGGCTATCGTTTTTTTGCTCACCAGTTGGCGCCTCTGTTGATGGTGGTCCAAAATACTAAAGAACAGCTGTCAGTCATTGAAGTGACAAGTGACATTTGACATTTCGAACTATGGAAAAGACCACCATCTACACTAGCGCCCCTAGCGGCGAATTCATACGCAGCCCTCATTATTACGATCGTTTGATGGAGATAGTAAATATTCGTCGGAAGCAAGGGCCTAACACTGAATAGATATGGGCCTGATAGAGAAAGATAGTCTTATTGCAATTCCTTTAAGAGGAAAGAGAAAATAGTGCCATGCTTTGTCCTTATCACCGACCGGGTTTTTTTTTTCATGGTCGGGTTATGGCAGCATAGGTAGGAGGCGATGGCGAAATACCGAAATTTATAACAGTGAAAGAGAAAAAGGATTATGCTGAAAGGGGAAAAGATAGATAGATAGATAGATAAAAGATTTATTTGTACAGCTGCAATTACACACAATATTTATACAAACACAACAGAAGAAAAAAAAAACTAATTACTACTTACACTAACAAAGAAATAAAATTATAACGAGAATACCCTAATAAAAATGAAACAGAAATGGTGTAAAATTATGTGCAAACTGTGTGCGTTGCAGCAGGACAAAAGGGTCACGGCTCAGTGATACGCTTCGCTCTTTGGAGCAAAGCACTGATTTTCTGCCGGGACCCAGGTCACAACAGATAATATATATACAATGTGCTTACGTAAGCGGAATGAAATGTACTGTGTAAAGTGTGATTATATGTGCATGTCGTGTGATAATTACTTGATTAAATATTAAGACAGTAGGTAAATGACCCGTGTGTAGTGTACTGTGTGTAAGTCTCCAAGTTGTGTGACATTTTAGTTGTGTGGCATCAGCCCCACCATGTTATATCCTGAAATCTGCAACCAAATAGCCGAATGGAATCCCAGCGGTTTGTTTTTCAAGAAGTATTTTTTTAAAGTGACTTTTAAATGTCTTTTTAGATTTAAGTTGTCTTAAAGGCGGGGGGATATCATTCCACCATTTGGTCGCAAGAAAACGGAAACAACCGGTAAAGGCAATCGTCCTATGAGGATGTACTTCTAAAATGCAACGTCGAGTAGATCTTGTGGCGTGTCGTTTATGAAAAGAAGAAAAATTTATTTTAGAATAAAGATACTCGGGTGACTTGCAATTTATAACGCCAAAGAGAAGACAAGCAAGGTGTAAATGTCAACGTGATGCCATATTCAGAGTCGAAGATTTGTTCAAGAATGGTGTGATATGGCTCCTTGGAGGAACTTTGTAGCAATATCGATAACACGCGTTTTGAACTCGTTGTATTAATCGACGAGTTTTTTGTTGCAAACGAGGCCCGTATACCACATCGCCGTAGTTCAACTTTGACAATATGAGCGATTCGCATAATGTCAAGCGAACTCTTTCATCTAGAAGGTTTCTTACTTGATACAATACTTTCAATCTAAAGAAACATGATTTGGCTAACTCTGCTATGTGTTTTTCAAACCTTAACTGGTCGTCTATTATTATACCCAGGTTTCTGGCCTCCTCTACTCGCTCAATAAATGATCCTCTAATATTTAGTTGAGGGCTACTATTTAAGATTCGAGAAATCTGAGTTTTACTGCCCAAAATCATAAACTTTGACTTAATAGGGTTTAGCAACAGACTGTTTTGTTCAGCCCAAGCGGAGATACTTTCGAGGTCCTCATTTATTTTATTAATTGAGTCAGCAAAGTCACAAGGACGGGCTGAGTAGTACATCTGAACATCATCCGCATACAAGTGATATTGACAATGCTCAATAACTTTAACAATGTCAGCGCTATATATAATAAAAAGTAAGGGACCGAGAATGGAGCCTTGTGGGACTCCGCGATTTAGGGGTCTAGAGTCAGACACCAACAAAGTGCCATCGTTTTTAGCAATTTTAACTGACTGCATACGCCCAGCAAGGTAACTTCTAAACCACGAGAGTGACCCTAAGTTTACACCGTAATAAATTAACTTAGATAGAAGCAAGTCAATATTTATGCAGTCAAACGCACGAGAAAAATCCAACAATACTAAGCAAGTACCCTTGCCTGAGTCTTGGCCATAAATAATATTGTCCAGAACGTCAATAAGGGCAGTCACAGTCCCCATACCCCTACGAAATCCTGACTGTAATTGAGGTAGGATATTGTTATTTTCTACATACTTATATAACTGCTCATAAACAGCTTTCTCTAATATTTTTGAAAGAAAAGGTAAAATACTTATAGGCCGAAGTTCTTTGAGCTCAGTAGGGTTATCCACCTTTGGCAGAGGCGTAACTATGGCAGACTTCCACAATGATGGCACCTCACCGGTCAAAATAGAGCGATTGATTATGGCTGTTAATACTGACAAAGTACGAGGAAGAGTAAGAAGCACCATATCTCTACTGATTCCATCCACGCCAACTGCATTGGTGGTAACAGACAGTATATATTTTCCCACTTGACCCTCTTCGACAGGTTTTAAGCTGAAAACAGAGTTACTGAAGCGGTTTTGTTCAAATTCCAACATGGTGGACAAAGAAACCCTATCACTACCAGGCACACTCAAAAAACTATCATTAATTATATTTGGATTATTGAAATGATCGGGAAGTCGGTCACGAGTGTTATCTGTAAACACATTATTTTTAATATTTTTCCAGAGTGATTTTGAGTCTTTGTATTTTGAATTGATATGGTGATTGTAGTAACTTTTCTTTTCATTAAATATACTTTGTTTTACTAGTTTCTTTAATTCATTATAATATCGTTTGTGACTTTCTGTTTTAGACTTCCTGTATGCTGAATAAGCCTCGTTACGCTCTCTTATCATAATTTTAATAGTGTCTGTGATCCAGGGCAACGAGTGGCTATGCCTAACTGTGACAGATTTGAGTGGTGCATGTGAGTCATATAATGATAACAATGGGACATTAAAAGCCTCAACCATATGTTCAACACATTCAAATGCCAACACTGACTCCCAATTAATAGCATGCAGATCCCTATTAAATTCCGCCATGTTAATATCCTTAATGGGCCTATAGGTAAACGTCTTAGGCGTTATTTTGGGTCGTTTTGTTGACAAAGTGATTGTTACCATGGCATGACCAAGAGAACCTGTTATGTTAGAAACGCTTACATCGGTAACAAGTGCGTCGGTACATACAACATCAAGGAGTGTCTCATTGCCTACAGAAAAGTGAGTTGGTACCTTCACCACTTGTTGTAAGCTCAAGTAGTTAAGAAAAGAAGTTAATTTCGTGGCATTACTGCTTGTAGTTTTGAGCATGTTGATATTAAAGTCTCCAAGCAAAACAACATAGTCGTGTTTAGAAAAAAATGTTATGGATTCTGTCAGGGCATCTAAAAACGTATCTACATTAATCCAGTTAGGACGATACGCCGTACCTATTATATAACTTCGACAGTTAATTGTGACCGATAACCACAATTGTTCAATATTAGCAACAGGGTGGGTAGATCGGCGCGCGCGCACGCTAGTTCTGACGTAGAAGCCCACCCCGCCACCGCGGCCTCCGCGCATTCCAGTCGGGCGCGGGGCGTTAATGAATTTATATCCGGGGACGAGCGGTGCGCGTTTTTCCTGTCCCTGTCTGATCCATGATTCATTTATCGCGACAATATCAGCGTCAAATTTATCCATAGCAATTAAAAAATCATCATGCCCAGTTGCCAGTGAACCCGCGTTAAACAGACCTAATTTTAGGTATTTAGTTTTAGTGCCCGTTACTCGTATAATCTAATACTGTTTTGTAAGTCAATTCATATGTTAAATGACAACGCGGACGTATAACCTCAAACACTGATGCAATTTTACTCGTATTACTGAGAAAAGTGTTTAAAAGAGTGATAATATATGTGTGTTGAGAAGAGTGAGTGTTATAAAGTGAATTGTATTTATTGACATAATAAAAACAAGTGTGTATAGTGTACGGTTTCTGATGTCCCGCGATTGTAACTGCTACAACGCACTTCAGTGACAAATTCCATAGTAGTATGCTCTTATAATCAAAACAATAACAATAACAAATTGAAAAAAATATGTAGAAAACCGACAAATGTAAAAAGTAGCAAACGAAATAGCGACGTAGATTGTGTACTTTACAAGCAGTATTTAATGTGAAACAAAGTGTTTTATCGCCCAAAAAAATTAGTACCAAGATAAGGTCGTATATGCAATCAAATATCAAGTGTACCAAAAACACGGCTCAAATCCAGTTCCGTTCGAATTCGGTGTCGCGGTGATTCCGTGCCAGGACGTTGACGTACGTAAATCCTACCATCGCGAGTCCATACATATCGCCAGCCGTAGTGTTCCTTGAGCTGCCGCGCCTTCTGGAACAGCCGTCGATTGACGAAGGTGAGCCGCTCGTTGACGTAGAAGCGGCAGTCAGGGCCCGGCAGGCCGGTGCCCTCCGTGGTCGCCCCGCGGCGGACCCTCGCCGCCTGCAGCAGCCGGTCGCGCACGGCGCGGCGCGCCAGCCGCACCACCAGCAGCCGCGGGCGGGCCGGCTGGTCCTGGGTGCCCTCGTCTAGTCGCGGCGCCCGCCCTACGCGAGTCGCATCAACGATGTCGTGTTCCGACAGCGTAACTCCGAGCTTCTGGCCCAAGGTAGTTACTATATGCACTGTATTTTCCCCGCTCTGTTCCGGTACATTCGATAACTCGACATCGTTGAGTAACATATCCTGGTCACGATCGTTTAACTCTAACCTTAACTGGGCTACGGTGTCCGCCAGTGAAGCCTCGGTGTTTTTACCTACACTAACACTTGTGGTATTATTCTCTAGAGCTTCCACACGGGCACATATATTGTCGATGCGCCCATCACATGCGTCAATTTTTGTTGTCAGGGAGGCTACCGTTACGCGAAGAGCCTGGATATGCTGGCTCATCGCCCGCATTTCTTCCCGAAACAAACGAAGTTCTGCTACCAACTGTTGAATGTCGGAGGCCCCACCAGTCGTGTCGAGCCTAGTGGTGTCGTTCAAACGCTGGCTGTCCGTGAACGACACTTCCATGACCGAGTTGTCATGCTCGTTGGAGAATGCCCCGCGAGGGCGTGCGGCTCCCCTATACATATTTACATTGTCACTGTCGCCGCGCAGCGGCGTATTTGTATTATCAGACTTAGGTTCGGCACTTTTGCACTCGACACACTTCCATGAATACCTTTGCACGGGTCCCATAAAATTAAGGAATTCCTCAGTGTAATTAGTGCAGGGGAGACAGTACGATTTTCGGCAGTTATGGCAGTTTAAAAATCTGCCATCGGTTACCTTGTTGAAACACCCAGCACAATCTGCCATTGTAAATTGTGTTTAATGTATAGGAAAAAGTATTATGAGGAAAGGATGACATTAACCAGTCAATACATGAATATGTCTTTCTCTTACCCCTGGTCGCTCGGTTTCATGTCTATAACTACTATACTATGTCTATGGTCGGAAGCAATTTAATAGGCGTGTAAATCAATTTAATGTGCGTCCATACGCGTTTGGAACGCGTGTTATAATAATAGGCATTACGGTATAATTGCGCCATCACCCTCCCGTCCGTAAAAATGTACGCGACACGGCTCAGGTGGCTTGTGACGAACGAAATGTACATTACTACATTAACAGTAAACGACATTACATCACACACATTCATTACACATCATCACTTCATGTGCATCATGCACATTATGTACATTAGCGGCTGGCGGTTATAGGAAACAGATATTTGACAGTTGACAGATAGTTGTGTGACAATATTGGTTCACGAAAAGTCACATTTTAGCAATCACACGAGACTTTCAGTTTCCTCAACGCACTTCGCACTTAAACAGCTAAGCTAACTGACTTTAATAGAACAATGTGAAGGAGTGTCGTTATGTACACGACATATTTTATTTGACATTAATGAAGGCATTGCACACTTTGTCATTACCCTCGACAGTGACGTAATCCAATGGATACAAAACCTATCTTTATAAACGACTGAACGATTATACCATAAGACATAACCATGTGTATAACTGTCATTGAAAATGTCGTGCAGACTTAGCTTGGTCCAACTCTAGCCAATATCAAAAGCCTGTGCTTTTGCGTATTGCCTGCGCTGTGTTTTTTGTGCATAGATACTGTTATCAAAGAGGATATAATAAGATAGAGCGGTACTATCATAGTAAATTTTGTAACCACTGTAAATTCACTGCCATCTATCGACATACTTTAAAACTAAAAATGAAGATTTATAAAAATACGTTAAAATGTAATAAAACTATGAAAACGGATTATATCGCGTATATTGAATTTATAATACATCCCGACGTTTCGAACTCTTTACAGCGTTCGTGGTCAACGGGTGACTGAGGAAAAATTACAAAGTGCAAAAATACCCACATACTAAAATAATGAACAATCAGAGATGGGCATTCATCGATTAATCTTTTAGTTAACTAATCAATCGATTAAAAATATCAATCGTCATTTTTTAATCGCAATTAATTTAGTTGCGATTAAATTAGTTGTGAGAATGTTCGACTAACAACTAAATTAGTTTTAGTTTCAATCGACTAAATTTCACGATTAAATCTATATTAAAACTACGTAGTCGCATGTTTTTGCATTTTTTATCTTGCAATATGTAACTATAAGTACGTATGTATGTAACATACGGAGGTACTCGTATGTTGTAACTATGTTAGTTTGGGTAGAATTTTGCGACTTATTTTGAAGCAGATATCTTCATCCGATTGAGCTAAAATTATGTATACACGTTTAATTTGAAATGCTTGAATGACAATGAAAATAATGCCATAATATTATTATAACGATATATTGGTAATAACGACAAATAGCGAAAAACTGCATTGTTTACAAATCGCAAACAATAAAGTAGGTTGGTGCATTATTAATACTTTGAATTATACGATACTGAGTAAATCTTAGACATAGAAACTATCAATATTTTGCTGTCTCTGACAATAGTAAAACTTTTTAGTGTCACGCGGTGACAAAACAATGGGATAATCCTACTTACCTGGCCTGGAAGTTGTTTGTTGCATTTTGGTGCAAGTGCCGACGCATCTTCTAAAAATAACACGTTCTATTGAATGACACATCTGCATGTTGTTTATTATCTACGCGGTCTATTTTGTTTTCAACGTGTGGTCATTAAAAATATTTAAACCTCTTTGTAAAGAACTCTCAGCGTTAACTATGGTACATTTTCCTTGCGTCATTCTACATTCAAATATATCAATCAACATACATATTTTATTTATTACCGCTATTGCCAATATATTGGACCGGTAGCGAATTGGTCGATCAGCCGCTTGTTTCACATACAAAGTTTGATTTATTATAACTGTGTTTTTTAATGTTTTATCTTATCACATATAAACATCTTACTGTATAAACAGCGTTGATTTTTTTGATACTTTTTGCTTTGAATGTTTCATATACCTACAAAGTTTGATTCATTATAACTGTGTTTTTTAATGTTTTATCTTATCACATATGAACATGTTATTGCATAAACAACGTTGATTTGTTGATAATTTTTGCTTTTAATTATTATTTTTACGATTGCAAGACTTCAATATACGCGATATAATCCGTTTTCATAGTTTTATTTCATGAGTAACTATCGCGGTAACCGAAGACAATAT
This sequence comes from Cydia strobilella, assembly GCF_947568885.1. Lineage (NCBI taxonomy): Eukaryota > Metazoa > Arthropoda > Insecta > Lepidoptera > Tortricidae > Cydia > Cydia strobilella. The sequence continues at coordinate 21,907,347 of NC_086044.1, forward strand.
TACGTTAAAATGTATTTAAATATGGATAAATGATTTTTTTATTTGCATTAATTATTTTTATATTATTTAGACCCATGTTCTTTCACTGATATGCGTTAAAATTATAAATAACAAACGAAACCGTCAACGCCCTCTATACGAGAGTAGGACAAAACTAGTGGCGCCATCTAATCGAGAATCAAATTTTCGTGATTTTCGAGGCACGTTTTTTCCTTAGACTGTATCCATCTATTACGGAGTTATATCTATCTTTGCTGTTATCTATGTACAAACTATAGGGGACTACTAGTCAAATCAGTTTCTTTTATCGAACTGTCAAAACAATTTGCTACTATGCAATTTATATGAAATACTAGCATGTGACGTCACGATCTAATTACCTATTAAATTACTTTATAGTTTGATACGGGTTTTAAAATAGAAATTGTCTTTAAAAATAACTGCTGTCTACGTTTATCTATTAATCTTCTGGTGCTTTATTTCAGTGGCGAGCCTTGGGGGAGGCCTATATCCAGCAGTGGACATCTATCGGCTGACACGATGATGATGATGATGGCTTTATTTCAGTCGTGGTGTAAAATAATTTATTTTAAATACAGTCAAATACCCTATTGTAGCGTCGATACTGTGCTTTAGATATTCTTGATATTAGGTATTAAAATAATTATTTATTATTATTATTACCTATCAGAAATCAGAAATCATGAATCCTATCCTATCAGAAATGATGATATCCGCAGTAGAACTAAGGTCACCGACATATCTCGCAGAATTGCAAACCTTAAGTGGCAGTGGGCGGGGCACATTGCTCGCAGAACTGATGGCCGGTGGGGCCGGAAGGTTCTGGAGTAGCGTCCGCGTACCGGAAGACGAACTGCCGGTAGGCCTCCAACGAGGTGGAGCGACGACCTGGTGAAGGTCGCGGGAATTCGGTGGATGCGAGCGGCACAGGATCGGTCGGAGTGGCGAGCCTTGGGGGAGGCCTATGTCCAGCAGTGGACGTCTATCGGCTGACATGATGATGATGATGATGATTATTACCTATCATGTAGGTACAAAATTGTAACTAAAACTGATGTGTGTTTTGTTGTCTTTACTAAAGCATGAGAGTGTTTCCCGCTCCCAAGACCGTGGCTCATTTACCATTTAGAGCAGTTATAAACCGAGCACTTCTGAACGATTAAGTGATCACTGTCTAAACTATGTTTTTTTTTATATATGCTTAGAAGTCCTTTAAACTTATAATTAGTTTTACTACTCGTCGAGTATAATCTGTGTATTACAACTTTACATGCAACACTACAACCTTACTCTTTTCAACGTTGGATAGTCTATGGCACTTCCGACTTAAGCATAAGAATTTTATCGATACGGTTTAGTCAAGTATAAAAATTTTGAAAATAGAACTTCATACATTTCAGTAAAAATTTTCTTGTTTAAGGAGACTCGATTCAATGCAAATTAGCCTACTTAAACACGCTGCTGCGTCGCATCTGCTTTGTGATTGGTTGGCCAACAATTGCTTCATAAGTCATAAACGCGCATGTGACACCCTTCGTATAGCAACATCCATATCCTACGAAAACCGCTTAGCGTTGCTTGTTAGTCTCCATAGGCTACGGTGGCCAAAATCGAGAAAAAAACTGTCTTAAAATTGAATTTAGCGCGGAGCAGGTACCAGGGCCTCATGAGTTACGAGGAGGTGTCGTTGACCAACCCGCCGGGGGCGCCGGGCCCGGCGGCCGGGGCGCGTACGAGTATGAAGGTATCGCGGGCTGCGGCAGCTCGCGTATCTTAGCTGTATACTTTTGGTTTGTTTACCTAAGTATATGATTCTACTAGTTGAAAGTATTATTTTTTTGTCTCGTAGAAAAAGTATTGTATACAATAGTGATATAATCAAGCTTTTCAATCTCGTACCTTAACCTAAGCAACTCAGCAAGCTTCGTTGCTTAAACACGGTACTCGACTGAAAAGCTCTCTATTATATCACGATTGTATAAAATACTATTGTATCAAGCAGAAACGTCTGCAAACGATGCTATTAAGCTTAGAAATAAAATAAAAGTGGAAAAATTCAATGTCTTGGGTGGGACTTGAACCCACGACCACTGGATCACTAGTACAGAGTTCTACCATCTGAGCCACCAAGACCGTTTTTTCCACTTTTAATTTATTTCTAAGCTTTTTAGTAAAGACAATGCTTTAGCATGTGATGTTGTGTTTTCCGCTCCCAAGACCGTGGCTCATTTACCATTTAGAGCAGTTAGAAATCGAGCACTTCTAAACACTGCCTGAATTTTTAAGTTAAATATCATATTATATATAGCATATTATACGTGTTAAATAAATAGTAATAATATAAATGTAATGGAAACATTAGAAATAAGACCATACTTAGCGTACAATCTATTAGAGTGTAGATTAGGCTGTTTGTAAGTAGTTTTTGTAATTTCTTTTTTTGAAATAAACAGTTTAAATAAAAATAAATTTTTGAAACGATTGAGTGATTACTGTCTAAACTATGTTTTTTTTAAATATGCTTAGAAGTCCTTAGTGTACTAAGCTATGTGTGCTACTTTTTTTACTCTGCGAACACTGCATCGCAAATCTGATGGTAGAGTAATTGCCCCAGGATGAGGAATCGAGGAGGTAAGTTCGTCTTAAAGTGTCGTTAGTGCGCCCGCATGCGAGTTGTTAATTAGCCGTCACGTCGTCGCAACTGTCGAAGCCTTCGCGGCTGCAATGGCGGTTCGTAGCGTTATTCATGCGTCTCTCAAATCTGAAATGCCGTCATATTAAGCACTTGCTATAAATTTAAGACGAAACGGGACAACGTCACGTTTCATTTCATTTCATTTCACTTAATTTCATATTGTGTTAGAAAAATCTTACAAACTAATACATGCACATAAATAATAGCGGGAAATGTCAACAAATAAAATTCCAAAAATACACTTAAACCGAAAAACAAAAAAAAAGTACATAAAATAATAAAAATGTCTTCATTAATGTGTAAGTTACATAAGATAATTTTGTAAAAACAGTTTAATTTGCAAATATCTCGTCAATACTGTAAAAGCAGCCTCTCAATAAAAATATCTTATTAAACGTTAACGTAATCGGTTCTGTATACATACATAAAAGCTAGGCGCTTTTAACAATGTGTATGGAACTTGTTTATCCCTCCTAAAATATCGAAAAAAATTCAAACGAAGGGGCATAGCTACGATTAATATACATAATGTCAATATTCAGGGAGGAAAATGGGGACTACTTCTGTATGGACAAGCGGCCGTCCAGTGTACTTTTTGAACAACAATGGGTCGTTACTCGTATGTATCTGCTAAATAAGTTATTAAACTTATTATTTAATCTGGTTTTCTATCGTTTGCTACCGTGTTTGCAGGTATTTGTGATTGATTAACATACCGTATGCTTGTTTGCAATTGTAGTCGTTAAAATGCACTTATTTAAAACTAACGACACGAGCTATGTATACTAAGAATTATACTTATGATAAGATATAGGATTAGGATTGTTTTTCTTTATGTTATTCTCGAACTCCCCATCGGCACACAACCCTCCATAAGGTTTTGCCTACGATGGGTCTTGTATCTAACAAACTGTAATTTGTTTCCTTATTCAATAAATAAATAAAAAAGTGAAATCATAAAACTTCGTTTACAAACCAATTAGGTACATATCTTTTTTTTTTAACAATATGAGACTTTAAATCACATTTACAATTGGGTCTGTTGCGAATTTATTACCTGAGTCGAAACTTGGGTAAATAAATAGTTACTTAACAAAATAAATTCACGACAGACCCGATTGTAAATGTGATTTAATACAGTTTTTAATGCAATATGAGACTGAGACTTATACAACAAATTGACTATAGGACGGATTATGATTTTAAACTAAACGAATGGAAAGGGATCATTACATCCCAGCAATATCCCTCGTTAGATGTTTCTAAGCACGTAAGCCTCGTCTGATGCCTATTCACAAACATATACGACTGAGACCTATGAACCTGAGTATAATAACGCAGAGTAGGTACTACGTAGGCGAATAACACGCGAACGCGAAGCGAAGCGATGCGGCGCGGGGTAATTCAATCCTTTGATACATAGTGTCCTACGTGGGCGATCTCGTTGCGCACGCGAACGCCGTGGGCCCGCCGCGCTGCGCCGCTTACGCTTCGCGTTCGCGAGTTGTTCGCTTACGTAAGACTCTGCGTAAGGAATTTTGTGTCTCGTGTGAGTTTTTGGGATTATACTGAGCAACTTTTACTATGGGACCAACCCTGAAATCAGGAAATTTTTTTTGGCTGTTTCATGTTCATAACCGAACACAAGTTATCAAAACTCTTTAGGTTTTTTGATATACTTTTGTCTATGGTAGAAACATCTGAATAAAATAAGAAAATGGAAGATATGTATCAGTTTTTTATTATTATAAAATAAATTTATTTATGTGGAGACACGGTCGGGACCAGGGCCTTTCATTTTAATATTGTCTCCAACATAAAATGGTCCTTCGAGATAAGATATAAAGAAGATTATGGAGATACAGTGAGTTGCGGAAGTTGAAGAAGTGAGTTGCGGAAGTTGAAGAAGTGAGTTGTAAAGAAAGCAAGAAGCTAAAGTTGTGAGAAGATTGCAATTTGCAAATATCTGAAGTCAGAAGCTTGAAAAATTTTCAAGATTTTCGTCATTTCGCCAAAATTACAATCGTCCAGAAAAGAAATATAATTTGAAATTGGCGCCAGTGCTACAATAAGAGTGCATTCGAATACGGTGTCACACGGAATTTTACGCGATTCCTGTATGCTTGTTTAGTTCCCCGTCGCGGTAGGGCGACCTACGACGGTGCAGAATTTGCTTGCTGCGTGAATGGGCCTCGACGTGCTACGAGTACGTGTATCCGAACGTGAGCGGGCAACAACCGCTGCCGGTGCCGTCTTCAACTGTCAGAGCTGCCAGCGGCATTTGTTGATATTGTGTTGTGTTCAAATTTCATTCGCGGCGAAAATTAGGCGGGCGTTTTATATGTTTAACATGTGAATTATGTACCTAAATCTCGTCTAGTTAATATTTGTATAAGTTTTATAAGCTGGAAGATTGTAACACGAGTATTTTATACAAGGTTGTCAACTTTTTTGGGTGTGAAATGGCTCAGCTGAAAGAATTAAAAGCCAGTCGGGGCTATGTTAAAGGGGCGATTAGTCGAATCGAGACATTCTGCACCTCAGAAGAGTTTTCAACAGCAACACTTGAAGTGCTCAGTCAAAAAAAGGACAGGTTGCTTAAGGCCTTTAACGACTACGAATCATATAATCGAGCTATCCTTGCCGTTGAGTCGGAGGATACTGAATCTTACGAATTATATGAAACTAAGTGCGATTTATGCCTCGCGATGATAAATACGCGAGTGCAGCCTGCAACACTACCTGCGGCACAGCCTGCTACATCTACATCTTCCGAGCTAGGATCAGGTAAGTTTAAAAAACTTCCTTTCATTAATATTAAAACTTTTGATGGCCAGAGTGTGATGGACTATCATCCATTCATTAATATGTTTAAGGCAGTCATTGATATGGATGCAAACCTGAGTTTCTGCGAAAAACTGTACTATTTGCGGTCGTTTTTGGCAGGAGGAGCTTTAGATTTGATAAAGCATTTAATGCTTACTGGTGAAAACTATGAGGTAGCTTTAAAACTCCTTAATGATAGGTACAATAATATACCTAAAATTGTAAGTTTTCATGTAAATAGCATTCTTGACATGCCAGTTTTGACAAAATGTACAGCTTCTGGGCTGCGTTCAATAGTGTCAACTGTAAATATGCATCTTGCAGCATTGAAAAACTTGAATGAAAAGGTTGAGTTCTGGGATACTATATTGGTCAATATTTTGTCTAGGAAGATTGATTCCTACACTTACCGTGGATTTTATCTTGAGCGTGGTTTGCAGGAGGTTCCTAAATTGTGTGAATTGCTTACTTTCCTAGAAAAAAGGGCTATTGCATTGGAAGCCACAATGAGGGAGGAGCCTAAGAAGAGGGAGAATTCGGTTGTGAGTGCTGCAGCTGCTACTGGAGTTTCATGTAAGTATTGCCAAGATACTCATAAAATATATGAATGTGTTAAGTTTAAGTTGCTCCCTTATGAGCAGAGATGTGAGTTTGTTGATGAAAACAACTTGTGTAAATTGTGTCTCAATGGTCATCGAGGTAGGTGTTTAATGAGATTAAAATGTGCAACATGTCATGAATTACACAACACTCTGTTGCATTCGCCAAATAAAGGTAAGGTAACGAATGTTTCCTTAGCTGATGAACCCTCTCTGAATGTAAAGGATAATTCCAAATCTGATGATTGTTGCTTGCCTACCGACTTATCCAGAAATGTGAGTTTGTCGGCTAGACCTCGGAATGCAAGTGTATTGCTTCCGTCTGTAATTGTGAAGTTGAAGAAAAAAGATGGTACTTTTACTCATGCTAGAGCACTTCTAGACTCTTGCTCACAGATACATTTTGTAAGTGAGAAACTGATTAAGGAAGTAGGTATTTGCACATATGATACTGATGAGGTAGTGACTGGTGTATGTGAAAGAGACAATAATATTGCACAAAAGGCTGATTTAGTTGTTTACTCTACTGTGGGTAATTTTAAGGTTGATGTGTCATGCTGTGTGACAAGGAAGATTACTTGTGCCCTTCCACAGCAAACATTTGACATTTCTCAGTTTAATATACCATCCTATGCCCAGTTGGCTGATGAGAAGTTCAATGAATCAAATGAGAGTTCACTATTATTAGGAGCCGACGTCTTTTTCCAGGTGTTCGAGTATGTGTGCCGGCAGCTGACACCTGTGGGTCCATATTTGGTGAAGACGAGGTTCGGTCATATTGTAGGCGGGGGGCTGCCCTTCCCTGCCGGCAAGAAGTCGATAAGTAACTATTGTGTTACAACTAAAGGTAATCCTTTCCATTTTAATGTAGCTGAGGATGATTTACAACCACCCTTCCCATGTGCTAAACAAAGTGAGGTTTGTTTACTGTCAAATGATTGTCAACCTTCGGAAGATATTGTTGATATAATGTCCAAGTTTTGGGATTGTGAAAAGGTACCTGATATCATTAAGGAAACAGGTACAGAGGCTGAGCAGGCTGAACAGATTTTTCTGGAGTCGGTTAAATTAGAAAATGACAAGTTCACTGTGGCCATGCCTGTGAAGGTTGAGTTGGATAAGTTAGACTTAGGTGATTCTTTTAGTTGCGCCTTGCAACGATTTTTTAATTTAGAAAAACGGTTTTCACGGGATCTAGAATTGAGTAAAAAATATAAAAAATTCATACATGATTACATAGACCAAGGTCATGCTAAATATTTTGACATGTCTACTTATGACTTAAGTGCAGGTAATGTCATGTTTCTGCCCCACCACCCTGTAATTAGCTCCAGTAAAACGACACCTGTTAGGGCTGTTTTTGATGCTGGCGCTGTCACAAAAAAGGGTATATGCTTAAATGACATTTTATTAAATGGTCCGGTGGTTCAAAAGGATCTCTTTGAAATTCTGATTTTGTTCAGAACTTTCAAGTATGTATTATTGTGCGACATAAAGGCTATGTATCGCCAAATTCTAATTGAGGATAAGTATCGTTGCTTGCAAAATATTTTGTGGCGCGATTCTCCGGACGACTCAGTCAAATGTGTACAGTTGCAGACAGTGACGTATGGTTTGAAGAACTCTGCGTTCTTGGCATGTAGGTGTTTGTTGGAATTAGCTCAGAGATACGAGAGTCAATATCCTTTGGCTTCGTTTGTGTTAAAGCACACGTGTTATGTTGATGATATTCAGTGCGGTTCTAATGATTTGAATGAGCTTATCCAGATGAAAAAGGAGTTGGTTGATTTAATGAAGTTGGCTAGTTTGTCTCTTCACAAATGGTGCTCTAATAACCAAGAAATTTTAAGCGACATACCGGTTGAATTTCATCAACTCGATAGTAGGAGCTTTGATAAAAATAATGAATATGTTAAAACTCTTGGATTGACATATGACGTCATTACCGATACTCTTAACATGCAGTGTCCTGTTAAAGAGGTTCAAGAAAAGTACACGAAGCGTCAGATGCTTAGCTTCATAAGTAAATTTTTTGATCCTTTAGGATTATGTGGCCCTGTGTTAGTGCAGGCAAAGATACTGATGCAACAGGTTTGGTTTGAATCGTTGAAATGGGATGAGTTTTTACCTCAAGGTCTTAACCAAAAGTGGGTTGACTTTGCCAATAGCTTAGTTCAAATGTCTTGCATATCGATAGCTAGAAATATCAATGTTCAAGGAGCACAATCGTTAGAATTAGTGGGATTTTCTGATGCTTCTAATGCTGCTCATGGTTGTTGTTTGTACTTACGTGTCATTGATGCTGACAACAAGGTTTCGGTGAATCTTTTGTGCTCAAAATCGCGCATCAATCCCAAGGCTAAATCCTTGACTATCCCAAAATTGGAACTGAATGGTGCCCTGCTACTTGCTATTCTAGCTCGGAAGGTGTATACTGCTCTGTCCTTAAAATACTCAGTGAGCGCTCATCTTTACAGTGACTCCATGATTTTGCTAGCTTGGTTAAAAACATTACCGGTAAAGCTTAACATGTACGTAGGTAACAGAGTTGATAAGATTAATAAGTTATCCTCCGGCTTTGAATGGCATTATGTAAATACTCATGATAATGCCGCAGATATATTGTCTCGTGGTGTAGAGCCCCAATTATTGGAAAAATGTGACATTTGGTGGCATGGACCAAAGTTTTTGTCAGACCCTACTTACCATCATAAACCTGTAGAACTTGATATTTTAAAATCTGATGTACCAGAGTTAAGGCCTACAACTGAAACCTGTTATACTTGTGTAGATGTAAGTTCTAGCTCGATTGATGCCTTGATACAGAAATGTTCAAATATAAACAAATTGACAAGGATTGTAGGTTATCTCCTTAGATTTGTATTTAACTGTAAACATTTAAATATTAACAAACGTCAGGGACATTTATCTCCCCAAGAGTTGGAATCTGCGTTGCGCATAATAATTAAATGTGAGCAAAGAAAGTTCTTTTGTAATGATATTGAAGACTTAAATAACAAGTTCTCATTAAAGTCGAGTATAAACAGTTTGCATCCTTTTCTTGATTCTGAAGGATTGCTACGTGTTGGTGGTAGATTGCAAAACGCAGGATTGTCCTATGACCAGAAACACCCGATTATATTGCCCAAAGGTTCTCATGTCACAAAAATAATTGTTCATAATGAGCACTTAAGGTTAAAACATGCTGGTGCAACTTTGTTATTGAGTACCCTAAATGAGAAATATTGGATTTTGAATGCAAACAGAGAACTCAAGTCCGTTTTGTATAAATGTATAAAATGTTTCAGACTTAAGGCAAAAAATGCTTCTCAACTAATGGGTTCTCTGCCATTCGATCGTGTAAATATGACTAGGCCATTTCAAATTGTGGGCACTGACTACGCCGGTCCTTTCTATGTAAAGCAGTCTAGAATTAGGAGACCTGTGATAACAAAGGCTTATGTTGTGATTTTTGTATGCTTTGTTACAAAGGCCATCCACATTGAATTGGCATCTGACATGACAACTGATACTTTTTTAGGGTGTCTTAAAAGATTTATAGCTCGTAGAAATAAACCTACTAAAATATATTGTGATAATGCGGCCTATTATAAAGGCGCAGAAAATGTTCTTAAGGAATTGTATGACCTTCAAAATTCTACTAATCATCAAGCATCTGTGGTTGACTTTTCTAGTTCTGAAAGAATAGCCTTTCATTTCATTCCTTCTTATTCCCCAGTTTTTGGTGGTCTGTGGGAAGCAGGTATTAAAAGTGTTAAATATCACATGAAACGTGTAATTGCTAATACAGTGTTTACCTATGAGCAAATGTACTCGACTTTGGTTCAGTTTGAAGCCATTTTGAATTCTAGGCCGTTGACCCCAATGTCTAGGGATCCTAGCGATATGACCTATTTAACTCCTGGACATTTTCTCACCGGTAGTCCACTGACATCTTATCCAGAAACGGATATTACAGATGTAAATGTAGGTAGGTTAAGTTTTTGGAAACAATGTGTTCAATTGCAACAACATTTTTGGAAGCAATGGCATAAGCAATACTTGGTTATGCTGCAGAGTAGACCAAAGTGGAGAAATGAGTCTCCTAACTTAGAAATAGGCAATTTAGTTTTGTTGAGGGAAGATAATACCTCTCCATTGTGTTGGCCAGTAGGTCGAATTGTTGATGTTCAACCTGGTAAAGATGGTAAGGTTCGAGCCTTGCATGTAAAAAACGCAAAGGGTTTCATTGTTAAAACGAGTGTTACCAAGGTGTGTCCCTTACCAATTGATTATAGTTAGGTAAACTGCTTTGTTTATTTGTTAAATTTAATGATAATGCAGGAGTTAGTTAGCATTAAATTTTTGTTGTTTTTTAACATTGTAATTGTTGTTTTTTGGCTTGGCCCCCAACATGTTCATAACCGAACACAAGTTATCAAAACTCTTTAGGTTTTTTGATATACTTTTGTCTATGGTAGAAACATCTGAATAAAATAAGAAAATGGAAGATATGTATCAGTTTTTTATTATTATAAAATAAATTTATTTATGTGGAGACACGGTCGGGACCAGGGCCTTTCATTTTAATATTGTCTCCAACATTCATACATTTTCTATGGGAGGGCAAATTATTTTTTCGCGATTTCGTGGCCAACCACGGAACCAATCCCATAGTAAAATTTTACCTTGCCCGTTCTTCTATCTGAAACATCGTGGGTACAAAATACAACCGAAAAAAAGAACACTGTCCGCCGTTACGGGACTACTACCGTGTCCGGTACTGAGGAATAGGAAATCATTACAATTATTTATTGTGTACCTCAACTATTTCAATTATGTCAAAAAACTTTTATAGACCAGAAAATTAAAGTGAGTTTATTGAAAATGAACACATTCAGTTGAACATAAAAAATAGGCCGAAACACTCACCCGAAACTTATGCAACGCTGCGCCTTCCCTACAAAAACACAAAAAAACGTTGCCACAGTCGCTGCGCGCGTCACAAGCAATGTGCATCCCGTTTCTCGACGATTGTACGTCCCCCCGTGGCACTTTTACTTATCCTTGAATTGCTCGTATTGTTAGTTGCCGGGATAGTACGTGTGTCCGGCACTATATCCCGTCCGTGGTTACGGGACTTCCCCCTACAAAATTGTGTTTACTGCGAAATAATATGATAAACTATTTACGGCTGTCATGCGTGTTCGGGCAGTGCTACCATGTTGTTTATCAGAGAATATTTAAAATATATCGCAAAATATATCACTGGTTTTTCGGTTTTTTGCCGAAATATCGGCTGTCACGTCTCATGTTAACCCTCATCTGCTCATCGCTTCAATAAATCTGCGTACGAACAACATACTGAATTCATTTCTCGATAAATTTGAAACCTAGCTTATAGCAGGTGGTTTGCAATAAAGGACTAAACCGACAATTTTATTGCAAAATGATAGTTTTGGAAATATTTAGAAATGTATGTTTAGAAATAATTTTATTCAATTTGTATCAGTGTAAATATTTATGTATAATGTAACGAAGCTATGAAAAGAATAATAAACTTATATAAAATCGTGAAAACCTAACGAGTATGAAATCTAGCACGTGAAGTCATTTTGGGTGATTTTTGAGGACAGTAATGGGATTAAAATTACTGGCTGATTCTTGTCAATCTCAAATAGAATTGGGGAAGTATTTACTTTATTAAGGTGATTAATATCAATAATATAGCATCTTGAGAAACACATCACAAGTCGACGACAGGTCTGGCCTAGTGGGTAGTGACCCTGTCTATAAAGCCGAATGTCCTGGGTTCGAATCCCGGTAGAGGCATTTATTTGTTGATGAACACAGATATTTGTTCCTGAGTCATGGGTGTTTTCTATACCTATATATAAGTATGTATTTATCTATATATGTAGGTATGTATACATACGTCGTCGCCAAGTACCCATAGCACAAGCTATGCTTATAGTTTTTTTTATACCACGTCGGTGGCAATCAAGCATACGGCCCGCCTGATGGTAAGCAGTTACCGTAGCCTATGGACGCCTGCAACTCCGGAGATATTACACGCGCGTTGCCGACCCTTTAAAAACCTGTACAGTCCTTTTTTGAAGAACCCCAAAAAAGCGGCGGTTTGGGGCTAGGTTGATTTGTGTAAGATGTCCCCTAATATTATTTTTTATTAAGTGTGCCGCCACAGTATCTTGTGTGCCGAAGTTGTTTTGGCACAGAAATAGACCCGAAGTGTACCTATTGTCGCACAGTTAGAAAAAGACCCGAAGTGAACTGTCGTTCAATAGCGGACTATTACATATCCACCCTGTATACCACACCGACACGTGCCATACATCCAATAAGGAATAAGGAAGCGAATTACTTTATCCTATTACACATTCCTTTGTAAATAACCAAGTGAATTACTTTTATACTATAATAACATATTCCTTTATATAAGCAAATGGGATAAGTGAACGAGCGAGTGTAGTCGGTTCAGGCCAAACTTCGTTCATTAGAAGCGCTTTCAGGCTGCCTCGTGACTCTAGCCTCGTGCCTCGTGTGAGGCAAATCAAGCGATACTCGGCTAGTACGTATGACGCTAAACAAATCTATTGAGGTTTTATAAATCGCGTGGAGTTAATATCAACTCAATAATATATTACAATGACATGACCAAATAATGATATGCAATGAAAGTATTCCAACGATACTTGACATGAAATCACACGATTTTAAAGTCAGCGAGAGAAATCTGAGAAATAGCACTTGAGAGTACCTATTATACTGTAATAATAGTAGTTGGAAAGAGCTCGAGTCTTATGACAGAAGTTATTTTGCAAGACTGTACTTAAGAATATTTCGGAGTATTGTACTTAAGTAATGTTTAGCCTTTCGGAGCGACTCAAGGGAATTCGAGCCATCTAACGGAATTCAGTCTACATGCATAACTATTAATGGCTTTAAATAATTTTACGGTTTAGACACTTGTTTTTGTCACTCGCGCGACATGTTTTGGAGAGTGTATCGCGGCCGTCGCGTGAACGCTGCTGGCACTGTTAGTGCTTGAGAAAGGAGACCTAGGCTCTCCGAAACATGTCGCGCGAGTGACTAAAAACAAGTGTCTAAACCGTAAAATTATTTAATATTAGTATGTCTCACACTGTTAGATAAAAAGGATCAAGATCAAGCCTTTTTCATATATATTTGTTTACCTATTTTCCTATGCCTTTTTCTATTTGTCGTAGAAGCATTGTCATAGAAGGTTTTAATTCAAAATATTTGTTAGATGAAACATTTCAATTTTTTGTCGTAACTCGGTCGCATTGATCGACCTATTATTTCTTCTTTTCGTGTTGAGGTTCTTTTTTTATACGACGGATGCCCAGTAGGCAGCGATTTTGACAGCCCTGGCTGTCGCGTCCCTCAGATCCAGCTCCGAGCAGTGATGCGGGCATGCGGGGCACGCCAGTAGATGTGTCGTTGTTTGCGTTGCTGTGTCGCAGGTACACTGAGACGAGGGGCTACGGAGTAGTCCCCATTTGGCAAATGCTTACAACGACCAACTTGGGACCTGAGCCTGTTTATGGACTTCCAAATTGGCCAAGGTTATTTATGCCCAGGCGGTAATTGCTCCAAAGCCTGCACACGTCCGGTGGAGTGCCACAGCACACGGCGCATATTGGGCGGCTCATCCCGGGACCTTATTCTATAAGATAAATAAATAAAACTTACAGTAATTATTTGGTATGAGGTCCGGTTCGGCGTCATCATGATCAGGCCTCTTGATATCCTCGACAGGCGCGGGGGCCATCGTAGCGCGCACCGCGGGCGCCGGCGGCGGTTTGGCGCGCGATTGGCGTCGGCGTGATAGCGCGCACGCGCCGGCGAGGAGCGCACAGGCGCCGGCGCCGAGCCCGAGCGCGCCGACGGCGCCTGCTGTGCTGCCTAGCCCGAGCCCCGTGTCTGACGCTGCAACAATACATCATTGTTAGTATCAGGAATTTCTGCATAGCAACATTAACAATAGTGTGTGACATTCTGAAACTAAAACAATTTTCATACTGTTATTAAATAAATAAATAATTAGGTACAGTCAGCTGCAGAGAAAAGTGACCCGGGGCCCCTACATAGAAATTTGTATGCAAAGTTGCTAAGCGAATAGTACCCATTGCTGACTGTACGAGTACATATAAATTGCTTATAGTTTGAAATAACTGTTAAAATTGGCTTAAATTTGTCTTAACAAATAATGTTACGGAACGCGTTAAATTAAATTAAATTAAATATTCAATTTAAATAGTAGGTAAGTAATATGTAGATAGTGACCTTTATCTCTCTGTACTGATTTTCTTTTTCGCACCAATTGTAAGTTTCTGTTTTGTCCAATGGTTGACTAGTAGAGAATGCCTTATGGCATTAAGTCCGCCATTTGTATTTTCTTATATTGTGCAATAAATAAACGCGTTGTTTGAGCCCCTCCTCCCACCCCTGTAACGCGTGACGTTTTACAAGACCCCCCCACCCCCCAAATTGCGTTACGTAACATTTGAACGCTTCCAGTCATACTAATTATTAAATATTATGACATCCTTTGGCTGTTGTAATAACCTAATAATTATACTCGTTACAATAAAATAGCTTGTGACAGATTGTCATATACATAACTCTTGTTAAAAAGTCTTATTAATTATCCAATATTTTACGGAATCACCGATTTGCGGGTAGCGAAAACAATACCTAATTAATAACAGTTATCGCTTGCAATATGACGACCTGCTGAAATACATTTCAGAAACCATATTATACCGTTTTCAATTTTAAGAATAAAATTAGCTACTCAATTTTGAACCTTGTTTCGTGGACACTAAAGTCCCGATTTGTACGTTAACAAAACACTTAATTTTCTTCGCACTGCTAGGTACTGGATGGCCAAAACATAAAATAGAAGTGATGTTTCAGATGAGTTCGAATGTTCATAACTTATTGGTTAGAGAACTGATAGCGAAGCTAAGAGTAAATTATTGTAACATTCTTCAAAAATGCCTGGTGGCTGTATTGTTTTACTTCGTTGCGCGCGACTTACAATATTTCCAGAATAAATATTATTCCAACGCTGAAATAACACACTGTAGCAGAATAGCGGAGCTATCAAGGATCCTCACCCCTTATATTCTTAAGGATTCATTGTAATAAAAAAGGTGCAAAATCAAATTGGAATGACTCGGGACGGGACAGGAGTCGAATTAGCATTTTGTATAAAGAATTCCGCCGTGGGACCGAGATCGCAACGTTAATAACTTAATTGAAAAGGCTGGGGGGGTGTCACAAGGAGTAGCATAATTGGATTTCGCGTCATTTATGCGCCGGTGATGCAGTTCGATCGCCATCGAACAAAAAGTTCGCTCTACTCTAATTAACTCAAGTAATTAAAGCTAGTAATAGACGGGAGCCTCGGGCCACTCAATTTTACTACAAAGTCAACGGCGGGCAGACTTAGGCCAATATACGGCAGACTTAGACAATAACTTGAGCGGCTTGAGCCTCAATCAAGGCTCCAAGAGACGAGTCGTATGTCAGGTGAGGCGACGTGTCCACAACTCATTTCGGCAAGTGCGAAGTTTTAGCAATTAGCAGTGCTCTGCGCCGTCGACGCCGTGGCACCACGCCCCGCTGCGGTCCGCGGCATATTACGTGCACATGTGACAACTTCGGGCGACTTGTTACTTCCCAACTTGGCACAACATGTCCCTGCTCAATTTCGACTGAGACCACGCTAATGTGGATTGCAATAAATTCACTAACAATGCTAGCAAAGTTAAGCGCGTGGCATCAGTCTCTGCCGACATCTCACTAAGTGGGACAATGAAACGATTTGGCGCAGTCGGCGGGGGATGCGGGCTATTTGTAACTTCAATTAATTAATCAAGGGTTAGGGCAGGTGCTCGCGGTGACGATACTCCTTCCGGGTCCCTGCACGCATAAATCATTCGTTTCGTACAAATTAATGTAAACCTAAACCCAAATTTTACCCGGTTATTTGTGATTCGATTCATTGGAACCGATTAATATTGGCATAATTTTGAACTTCTTAATTTTCTGTAGTTACATATAACCAGAGTATTTTTTAATACAAGATTCTGCCCGCGACTTCGTCTGGATGATGCTGGATAAAAACTATCTTATGTCCTTTCTCGAGCCTCAAACTCTCCACTAAATTTCACCTAAATCGGTTAAGTGGTTGAAGCTTGAAGAGATAGCAGAGAGAAAGAGTTACATTCGCATTTCTAACATTAATATGGGGATGTTGGTTAACCATATAAATGCAATATTAACTAACAGAAAAATATTCTAACCCCATTTGTGAATAAGACTTTATTATGAACCTCGAATAAGCATTTGAATATGTGCGGACTAGTTGGACATTACGCACAGCGATCATTTTGTCCGCATGTGATCGTCAAAGGCCACTCGCATCTTCGAGCATACTCAACGTCCGAGCTCGCTCGCTGGAACATTTTAATTCGATACTGAAAACAGCGAACCAAATGCGTTGTCGAGTTACTGACGCAAGCCACGCGTATCAGCGTATACTTGACCTGTTATTTTTTCTTGTCAATCGGACCCTTTACAAATAGTATATGGGAGTGTTGTGTTTGTGTTCCATAGTGGGCGCTGCTTTAGCAAATTTTCCCCACCAGCAGGCACAGGAGCGCCGCGATCCGTACCCGTATACAACTCTATATAATTAACACAGAAAAATATGGGTAGCGTAGCAGTGTTCCTATGCTAAGCCTACAAAAACACATTGTAGACACATTTTTTTACAAACCTTCTAATCGTATTATCTAGCCGTTTTATTGAAGAGGCTTGCATTCTATTATGCAATCTTAAATTATAAGACTTTTTATAGTTAAATAATTTCACGGTTTAGACTCACTTGTTTTAGTCACTCGCGCGACATGTTTCCATGTGAAAGGAGACCTAGGCTCTCCGATACATGTCGCGCGAGTGACTAAAACAAGTGAGTCTAAACCGTGAAATTATTTAATGTTAGTATGTCTCACAACAGTTTAAATTCGATTACTTCCTATAGTGTTATTCAATAGTAGGTATACTTATTAATTTAGTCCACGGAAGATTTACTCGTGAAAATGTATTCTTAGGCAATATTCAAAGCAGCGGTAGGTTGCAAAGAGCTTTCTGAACCCGTCTGAGCCCACACGCGCTTGTGGGATTATTTTAGCTGGCTAATCATTAATGTATCGCGGCGGCGCGTTCGTTACTGAGTCCTAAATCAGCAAACTCGCTTTTGCAGGTAAGCCTTTATTAACGATTTTTGTCAGCGACTACGTGCTCAAAATGGATTTTTGTTTTATTTTAATTTTGTCCTTTCCACATCTCGGGATCATGGAGTCCCGGACTTTTGGGAGGCGTGCGTGGGGCCGCAGCCAGCAATTTAATCTAAAAGCAAGGGATACACGTCCCCGTACCATCTCCGAGCGCACAAGAATGATACATCCGGAGATGGTCCCCGAAAGGTGCAAAGACTGCAGTGCAACAATTTTGTGCTGCGATGAGGACTAAGGTAAGGACTAAGGCTATTGATTTGTATATTGGATGGACTGGATATCGGGCTATGGGAGGAGACTAGCCTTCCGTGACAATCAGTCTCAATAATTTGTCTATTATTGTGGTACTCTGATAATTTGTACAAATTTAGTTTCAAGGTGAAATTTGGTGGTAGCTACACGTGTGACGCAGCGACAAGGATCCAACGTTTTTTGTCTTTGACCACGGCCACGACCACGGGCCAGTCGGCTTGTCTATCCGCGCGTGACACACGTACAGTCGTACATACTCCTCTCACTTTAAAATCACGTGGTGTCTGTACCTCTTGGAAATTAAACTGTTTTTCGTATCCCGTACTTTGAGCTTTTATTGTGGAACACCTTCATCATCAACAATTTTAAAGCAAACATCTGGAAACTGTGAAATAAGACATAATATGTATAATTCCATTGTTGTACCTCCACCTTCCAGAAAACCGCAGCCAAATAACACTAGTCACTACTGATAGTGTTGTGTTCCTGCCGGTGAGTTAAGGTTGCCAGAGCTTAACGAGGGTGAGGAGTGTTAGGGTCGGCAACGCGCATGTTGCAGTTGTAGTTGCAGGCGTTCATAGGCTATGGAGACTGCTTAGCAACAGGCGGGCCTTATGCTAGTTTGCCACCGAGATAGTATAGAAAAAATCTACAAACGAGATTTCAGTGTATACTCATACTCATTCTTTATTGGTAACAGATGTTCTTTATTGGTAACATGTCAACTTACAACTGGTACAAATAACATTAAAAAATAAAATTGCAATACATTCATTAAAATACATTCGCTACTTGCTTAGGTTTATTATCGCTTTGTACCTGCTAAATAAGATATCCATGAAAAATCACTCTGAAATGAATTTAACTATTAGTTAACTCATGTAAATCATGTACCTACACATTTAGTTTTTTTTTTATACCACGTCGGTGGCAATCAGAGCTCGAAGATTTAATTTAATACCGCTCGAGATTACCTTCCAATGATGCCTCCTTTGATACTCGTAGTTATTTAATCTAGTATCCGGCGTTACAGTGAGGGTCAAAGGCGACGTAAAATGAAATAGGACGTAGTTTCTCGGAGCTATTTTCTAGGCACAGCTATTATAACTAAATTAATATCCCTTCTAATGCGAAATAAATGCTTAATACACAAGTGACGTAGGGTATATTTAGTATTTTAGTTACGATGGTAATTAGTTAGGTAAAATTGTGTGATTTATAAGCTTTTCGAAACCCGTCGGCTCCAAGGGTAGCCATATTTACTAAGTATATTTATTAGAATATGGGTCCCGGTCTCGAAAGGTTAAACTCAATGTTAGAAAACATTATTTAAATAAAGAATAACGCAATGGAAACCTCAAGGAGCCAGCAGAATTTGACCTTGTATCCCAACTTGCCTTTCTGGGGCGAAACAATTTTACCAATTAAATTGATAAATACAGTTGCCAGACCAAAAACAAGTCATATATTGATGACTTTTATTTGATTAATATGGTTTGCTCCTTATCGCGTCTAGTGAGAACGTTTGAAGTTACTACTGGATCACGATTTTGTTATTATATTGATCTTTGTTTAAATAATACTAAACGAGTAGAATAGAGAGACACATAAATGTCATAACATTCAAATTTATTTAGAAACTTCTTAGGTGATAAACCGTAATGATATTCAACCACAAATTTTATGACATTAATTCTGCAGAGCACGAACTTTGACAAGCGGAGTACGTGCGTTTACGTACTTTAGTAAAACTAAAAACTTGAAGTAGCTATTACCTGAATGGAATCACGTTACTATAATGGCGACGGACGTCGGACGTGCCTTCGTTACCTTTTGCAATAAAGTTTTTAAACTGATTTGCTTGTCAGCGATAGGGGAAACAAGAGAGTGGTGTAAAATTTATTGCTAGTTAGATAGGTTCCTACTCAATCCAGTTCGAGGGCTGAGTAGTAAAATACTGCGTTAGGTAAGAATATAGATGAGAATATGTCATATGACATAACTAAGTTTAGTTCAATCAAAACTGAGTAGTGAATCTAAACCGTTTAGGCACCTAAATAATTCACCTAAAAGTATGAAAATAGTAATGATTCTTGAATCAACTTAAATGGTTTATGGTTTAAAAATTTATTTCTCCAAAATAATATTACAATTCACTTATATAGAGAAATACAAACAAACATTACATACATTATTTACAGAGTGCACGAATAGCATAAAATATATTCTAAAACAGAACAAAGCAACTTAGTATTTATTTTTACAGGAAAAAAGTGGGTATGTACAGTATGAATCGGCAACTGATAAGCTATAATAGTAAAGTACAGTGAAATTGTCATCGCGCGAGCTTCAAACCACACAGTGATATTAATGTACGCTTAGTAATAAGTTGATCAAATGAGTGGTGTAGAAAACAAAAGAAATTGTAGTCGTAAGATGTACTAGCAAGCCTTTTTAATTGCCACAAGCAAACTGTCGCACAAAAGTTGCATTACTCCCCATGCGACAAACATAATGGCCCTAAATGGCGTCAGCTCGCTTCAACTTTAAGCGTCGTTGGCACAAAGGTGTATTTCAATCAACTGCGTATCTGATTATCCGCCATTAGCAACCGGCTGCGCTGCAATATTCCCGAATTAATTACGAGCGGAAAAATACAATAACGCGCATAAATCATTGATAAAGTGCAATGAATAATGATTATTCATTTCGTCGTCCGGCGCGTATCGGCGGGGTGATTTATCGGCGCGCTCCGGCGTCTGCGTCGGCGCGCATAAATTATCGGCGCTCGGCCGTCGACACCTCTGCTGTCGACAGCGTCAGCGTCTAACGACTAACTTTTACCGGTACTCGCTTCATTTTCGATGTCATACAGTTACTTAACAAATTTATCAAGTTTGTGAGAAATTGTGCTTGAAAATAAAGTTGGCGTTATCAAAAGTTACATTGACTATCAATTGAATTGTAATTGAATTGAATTGAATTGGTAGGAGAACAGATAAATTTTTGGTCCCAAAAATATATAATGAAATAGAATGGTTAAGAGGAGATAATAAATATAGCATATTGGAAGTAAAGAACAAATTAAAAAAAACACTTATAGATAACTTACCTTGACTTAGCAACCGTGTATTATTATTTAAATTATAATTGTTGTTGTTTGTTATTTTAGCATAGTGTATCCTTTAGGTAGAAACATTTATTTGTAAAAGGATGCTTTATTACTTTATTATATAGGTATATTTTTTCTAAGACTAACTTTAATGTCAAACTTAGGGTAAGCATAGTAAGATAGCAACTTAAGTAAGCATAAAATTGTAAAAAAGAGCGCTTTCTCGCCAACAAACTGCATACGCAGTTTGGCGAGTAATTTTGAAATTAATTATGTATATGTGCCTTTGAAAAATAAATGAAAAAAAAAAAAAATGAAAAAAAAAAAAATTAGGTTGTAATTTAATGTAAAGGTTAAATCGAATGTCAATTCAGTGAGATCTACAAAAAATCTTATACCTTTAAACGAGCAATTCTTGTATAAGTATATATATATCTATTTATATATATATTTATATATTTCGGGGATCTCAGAAACGGCTCTAACGATTTCGATTAAATTTGCTTTATGGGGGTTTTCGGGGGCGAAAACACGATCTAGCTAGGTCTTATCTTTGGGAAAACGCGCACTTTTGAGTTTTTATATGTTTTTCGAGCAAAGCTCGGTCTCCCAGGTACTAATAATACCTTTAAAGTAGGTATGGTAGGTACAAAATCTTAATAATTTAATTCGTACAATGTTTTTGTATTTAAATTGTAAGATACTTGAAACGTCTTTTTTGTACTTGCTTTGTTTAGTAACGGCTACAAAAATATTGTAATTTAGATTACAAAACAATTAGAGACGTAATAAAAAATTACAAAACTTAAATATTTATATATATTTCATTAAAAAAGGAATATTATTATATTCGTATTCTGTAAACTACGAAATAAGTACCTTTGAATGACTACATTGTTAAATAAAAAATATGATACGTTTGAAATAAATAAATCCATGACAATGTTTGCTTTGCCTGTTTGTCTAACATGTTTGCCCGACACGTTTGCCGACCGGTCGGTCGTGTTTCACGATCAGTCGGCTCTGCACTTTTTATTGCTGTCCATGAAAAGCTGCCCATAAACCAGACTGATGCCTAACATACAGTACAAAATATATTGGTAAATACGTATGTAGTTGAGTTGTATTTTAAATATTTTGTCAAAATTCAAGATGACGGTGCTTCTCTTTCAACGGGCAACTAATACTCATCGAGATAATTCGAACCAGGGATGTTGCGGATGCCGATTTTTTGACATCCGCGGACGCGGATGCGGATATTTAAAGGCTCACATCCGCGGATGCGGATACGGATGTCGAGATAAGGCACATAAAAAACGTCAAATATTACACTTTAGTAATTATTATTAAAAAAAAACGAAACTTAGTATTTGAACAAGAATATAGGTGCCCCACAATCGCATTAATATACTAAAGTCCACATAAAACAAATTATTCACTACTTGTCCCTGTCCGTGATAGGCTAAAGTGCTCGATCCACGAATCACAAAAATGAAACGAGATTCCTATTGGCTAATGACGAAATTACCTAGCACACGCCGCCGCTGAGACGTTCCTGTACCTACCTGTTCCACATCCGCATCCGCATTAAGCTCCGCATCGATTTTATGCGGATGCGGATGCGGATGTTGAAAATAATGCGGAAGTTCCGCGGTTGCGGATGCGGATGCGAATATCCGCAACATCCCTGATTCGAACAAACCCAAACATAATTAGGTTGCGTTGTTTTATCGCGAGTTCCTAATATGCCCATCTCGTGTGTCCATCATTAACATCAGATTAGCTAACCTGTGTATGTAAAGTTTCAGCTTTATATAATAATGGGAAGTGGGTTAAGTTAGCTTGCAAGATTTGACCCGAACATTATACATACAAACAATACAATCAAAAATTGACATGCTATATCATCCGTATTAGCTGTACAATTATTTAATAATTGTACAATTATTAAAAACTGTAATAGATGTCATATGTTAAAGAAAAAGTGACGAAGCCCTTCAGTGGTGAAGGCCGAATTCGAACCGGCGTCTTTAGCTATCGCGGCGAAGTGGGCTTCGTCACTTTTTCTTTAATATATGACATCTATTACAGTTTTTATGTATAGTAGTGTGAATGCTTAAAAAACACAAATCAAAATATTTAATAAAACAATTTGAATCGTTCCCTAACTTGTTTTATTGTACAAATATTATTTACATAGCATCTGCCTAGCTGTACAACTTTTTAATAATTGCAATAATTTGCTTTTTAATGCATATCGACACGGTCTGATTAGTAAATACGTTCGACCTGTTGAAAAAAATCGGCCAAACAAAAACGATATGTGAACAGGGTAGGTATTAGGTAAAGTCATTTAAGAAAATTCAACAAGTGTCAATAACCCTATTAATTATATTATAAACACTGTTGTCAGTTTATCTATTTTATACAAAATGGTCTTTAGTAATTCTAAACCAACGTCTGCAAGAGGAAATTTAATATTATCGTTGTTAAGCTAGAAATACAGGTTTAAGTCGGGTTATTTCGAAACAGACGAATATCGGGTTGCTATGGGCCGGTGTTACTTATCCGGCTCAAAGGACCTCTTCTATAATACTGCTCTGCTAACTTAAGTCGAAACAGAGATTATAATTTGTAGTATCTTTGTTACTATTTTCAAATTAAACTACTCATGTAATATCACATCCCAACAACTAGTTACGAGATGGAGCTTATAAAAAATATACATTAAAAGAATGGACATCTAAAAATCGTGAACGCGACCAACTACGACATAAATTACAGCTGGTATTGAACATAATTGCTGGTATTGCTGGTTTTGGCAGGAATTGAAACAAATTAGCAAAACACAAGAAAACATGTGTCGTGGTTCACGTCTTAACCACAATTACTACATTGAATGATATCACTGCAGAAATGTTTGCGGCCTAGTATTTTGCAAATTTTGCAAGTGAATTTGTACTTAAGTGTGTTGATGCTCTTCGTAAACAATTCATAATGCGGTGTCGACTTACGTAGTCTGTGGTACTTACACAATGTAGCAGTAATAATACAATAGTGTTTCTTCAAAGCTTAGGTCGTCGGAAAGATCCCGAAACTAAACAGTCTCCTCGAATGAATACATTACGCCAACTTAAATCATTAATGCCGCCCTTATGATTAATATTTACATTAATTTCATGCAAATTGCCGGTTTGTCGCTAATTTCTGGTTATTTACGGGCAAGACGTGGCGCGGCTGTCTCTCGACGCATCACTGTTTAATCTTTATTGCCTACGCAACTTGTTCAGACTTGGGCTTAAAGGCGAATTAAGTTCGGAGTTCCGCAAGGAAGTGAATTAGGGCTTGTTTTCTTCCTCACTTTACAAAATCTGTACGGATGTAATGCATAATTGTTTGCCATCGTATTTTCACGGAAACGCACGAACGTGTCAGTCAGTCTTAGTACAATAAGTACTGAGTTAGACAGAAGTAGCATGACAAATACGAACGTTTCCGAGAAAATACGATGGCAAACAATTGTGCACTACATCTGTAAAATATTGGAGAGAAGCTAATAAATCTTTATTAGAGGGCGTGACGTGGCTATATGGCTGTCTCACGGAGACGGGACTCTATTACTAAGACTCCACTGTCAGTCTGTCCGTCTGTCTGTCTGTCCGTCTGTCTGTCACCAGGCTGTACCTCATGAACCGTGATATTACAGTTGAAATTTTCACAGATAATGTATTTCCGTTGCCGCTATAACAACAAATACTAAAAACTACGGAACCCTCGGTGGGCGAGTCCGACTCGCACACGGCCGGTTTTTTTTAATTATTTTTGTCTACGCAACTTGATAGAGAGTCCAGAGAATTTATAAATTGTATATACAGATGTCAATCACGAAAATTAACGATGATCATCAAACTCTGGTCAACGTGGGATTCGAACCCACATCTTTGGATTGCCAGGCCAACGCGTTACAAATTCCGCTAGCTGACCATCCGTCATTCATCGCGAATTAAGCCTTTGCAACTGTGACGACGTCACTAGTGACATCTGCACTTTAAGGTTTACAACCTGTCCCCAGGGTTGGTTAAGGGTTGATAGATTGTGCCGGCGGGGTCTCGGAGGTCTGCAAAGTTGTTCCCGTAACCCCGCCCAAAAGCGAGCGTCGGAACACCCCAGGGGTTTTAGTCCGTGCGAGTCGGACATACCCACTCGGCCTCTCCCGGGCCGGGTGGGATCCCTAACGGATTTCCCCTGGGTTAAAAAAAAAAAAAAAAAAAAAAAGGGTTGATAGATTGTAATGTGGTAGGTACATCCCAAAATAAAAAGAGAAAATATTAACATCGTAAAGCATTTCTACTTAATTTCCTAAAATAATGAAAATTGGGGTATTAAACAAATTCACATCCGCAACGTAGGCTTCGTCATGGGTACAACCATAAATCGGCAACAGGCGTCGTCATTACACACAAACACTAAAGCTATCCGCAACAGGCTTCGTCAATATCCCTTATGATAATAATTATTACAAAGTCATTTTAAAGGACCGCCCCGAATCGCATCGGGCCCAAAAGTTCCCATCACGCTAGCAGCGTTTCCACGTTGTATAGCCAACGAAATCCCCTGTACCAGATACGACCCGGAGCGTGGATCGCAGCCCCTCTCTCTAAGCCGACGACCAAGTTCCTTAATGAACGCTTTAGCCTCCATTCCCCAGGGTCCCGCAGTCTCCACTGCAATCGGCACAAACTCGTACATTGGTTCCAGGGCATTATACTTAGTGTGCTTGAGTTTTGCCGCGTATTCAGCGGCTGACCCAGCAGACCTAAGCGTGAGGCTAAGGTGGGACGGTGCAAATGTACTGACACACGTGGCGTCCCACAAGAGGCACCGACCCTTCTGCCATGGAACCAATGTGAGACCGTCTGGCCTTTTGCCATCCGTACGAGACAACCCTGGAGGCTCTAAAACACAAGGAATATTGGCTGATATCAGAGCCCGGCGGACCGCATCATTGATTGAATGATGCCTCGAAAAACGCCCTGCACATCTCAGGCAACTAAGTCCATGGTGACCATCCTCCTCGACCATGGCTCCACAAACGCACCGGTGCGGCTCGCAGACTTTACTACCCAACCGCAAGGCAACCGCTATTCTCAGGGAGTCATTATCGAGCAGGGTACCCAACTGAGGAGAAGGCAAAGCCTGCAGCCACGCCCCCGATTCAGGCCTCGCTGCGGCCTTGAGACGCGCTAAGTCCGATCCGGCCGCCGTATCCGGGTATTAAATAATTTCTCATCATTATTTTCTAAATGCATCACAGATTAACATAATTATTATCAACGCAACTTGCTAGGCATAGGCAGACTTGACTTTAAGGGGCATAAGTTGTATGGTATGTTTGTTTGAAATCCAAAAAATGAAACAAAGAATTCTGAAGTCCGGTTTAGATTTTAATTTCTATTTTAGACATGGTTATGTTATCAGTAATACCACAGAGGGCAGTTAGCGCACTGACATATGCAACAATTGATCTGTCCTCTTAAATAAGTGTAAAATATTACAGAATAAGCGCATTATAAATATTGCCAATTAGCACTTTTATAAACTACATAACAAATTTAACATACTTGACGCATATACTCGTATTAAACGTGCCAACTGCCTAATCCAGCCAGATACGCTGAGCGACAGCAAGCTAATAAGTAATGAAGCATAAATTCCACCCGATGCATCAGATGCACTTAGAGCACTGAGCTGAGCAGTAGTGCTCTAATGGGTATTGGATCTTGCTGCAATCTTGACGTAAGCCAAGCCGTATTGGGCGTGTTGGTTCTTAGGATTTTTGATTTTTGATGGTAATTCTTTTTAAACAACGTCTAGTACAGCGTTTACTGAGTTACTAGCGGTTTTTGTTGGTGGGTTGTTGTTATTTATTGTTAATTAATGTTTATTTATATAATAAAAGAAAAAATAGAGGGAAAACGGGGAAGGGGAAGAAGGAGGATGAACTGGCTCGATAACATCAAAGTATTAACAATGGACAAACATCAAGGACGCGGCTACGCTAACAAGACTGGCCAAGAGTAGAAAAGACTGCAAAGGTGGCCACCGACGCCCGCTAGGGCATGGTAGCAGAAGAAGAAGAAGAATGTTTATTTGGCTAGCTGTATTTATTTTAACAGCCAAACCACCTTAGAAAATGTATCCCCACTGACATTGCAACCGATCACCTGCTAAACCTAAAAATTATAGGCCATGGACAACTCATCATATTTGCGAAATTGCAGTAGAAAATAATTTTATTGCAGTAGTTTCGCTAAACTAACAGGAGCCCGATTGAGAGGATTTCAGAAACAGGATTATTTGTTCTACTTTATTGACAGAATGTCAGTTCCTGAGAGCCAATGCACGAGTTTCTATAAAAATAACTCAATCGTGTACCAAAACATACATAAAAAAAGGTATTTTAAACTCCATGGGTTTAGAACCTCCTCGATTTAATGTCGATTAAAAAGACGAACATGCCCTCCATTCAGGTAGCTCGCCTTTGGAACAGTCTCCCTGTTAAAATTAGACAGTTTCCAAATAGATTTGCTTCTAAAGAAGCTTTAAGTGAGTACTTTGCTGGCAGAACGGCAAATTCTTAGCGTCTCTATTTTGTTAGTTTCATCTGATTTCTTATATATGTGTATGTATATGTATCTTTATATGATTATACATATAGATATATATTTAAATTATATATGTATGTATTATACCTATGTATTATTTATATTACTTGTATTTGTTTAGTTGTATGAGTTGTGTAAAGGGGCCCACCGACTATCAGTCCGCCGGACGATATCGGCCTGTCAGTTAGAACAAAAATTTGACAGCTCCGAACAACTGACAGGCCGATATCGTCCGGCGGACTGATAGTCTGTGGGCCCCTTAAAATACCTACTTTTTGTAATTACAACGTGATGTTGCACCGCCTAGAAGTTATGTGCTTTGTCCGAAGGTTGACTGGTAGAGAATGCCTTGTAGCATTAAGTCCGCCTTTTGTACATTTGTATTTTCTTTTGTGCAATAAAGATTAAATAAATAAATAAAAATAGTCATACGACATCATTATATTTGGTATCTGAGAGCATACCGCGAACTCCAAAGTTCGCAAATTTCGGGCAACTTTCTCTTTTACTTCAATCAAACGTGACTAGTAGTGACAGAGGTAGTTGCTCGAAATTTATGAACTTCGATTTTCGCGGCTATAGCCCTCAACTGCAGTCAAGTGGACAAGGAGACGCACCTCGCGGGACAAGGGGCACGGGCAGGGGAAGGGACATAATTAGTTTTCGAGTAGTCGAACTATTTCGTCGTGTTTCCTGAATACAAACTAACTCAGCCGTGGGCCGTGGCAACTGAGAATCGCTCTTGATACAACTTTGTTATTATAACGGTGCAGTAAATAAGGATTCTGGTTCTCGAAAAAAAAACATATTGTGTTTTTTACTAAGGGCTTGGTATTCTGAAAATTTTAACGATTGCACTTTGAAACACTCGCAAGAACATCCTGGAAAGTAAATCGGAGAAATGCGATCAAAGGTTGGACAATCTAAGCTTTTGTACAAAGTCTCAGACAGTTCATTTCCAGAACAAATGCAGCGACAATCGCAGGATACCTGAGGTCCTACGGCGAACCGCGTTCGACGTGTTGCCTCTCTGTCGCACTTGTAAATTCGTACGTAAGTGTGACTAGGGAGGCGAGACGTCGAACGTGGCACTCTGACAGCTACTCAACACTGTTCTGGCTCTTATGACCTAGGCTTTCCGCCCTCTCCGGAACATGTTGCGAGAGTGACCAAAAATACCATGTTAAACCGTATACAATTAGTTTAACGTTAGTATGACTCAGGACAATTTAAATACGTTAACCCTTAGATCTATAAAGAGGGCATATCTACTTGGGCCGACCGTGGGTAATCCTAAGTATCGGTGGGCGGATATAGTGGAGGCAGATCTTCGAGAGCTCGGCGTCAGTGAAAACTGGCGTGAATCCGCGCAGGACCGGCTAAAATGGTGTGCTCTTGTAATGGAGGCCAACACTCATTTTGGGTCATCGCGCCAAACTAGTAAGTAAGTAACCCTTAGGTTCGAAACAGGATAATGTAAACAATATTTCAACTCAACAATTATTTGTGCCTTATTGTCAGCATTCCTGCTTTGTCGAACACACCAGTATTTCACTTGTCCTATACCGAAACACGGCAATACACTGCAGAACAATAACTTCAATCGAAAGTGCAATTTATTGTCCAAGTCAACTGTGCGGCGTCGTACGTAAGGATGCTTACCGATGCCGTAAGGCGTTAGTGCACCGCAAAGCCTGGTGTCATTCCGAATGCTTCCGAGTATGGACGAGTTCAAAGCAAAGTCAAACCAGTGTAGAAGCACTTTCTATTTGGCTTAGTTTTAGTACACATTACATTGGTTCGCTAAAATTCTTCAACACGACCAAGATGGCATAAGCAACGGGAATGCATAGAAAGCACGTTAGATATGTGCAGTCGTAAAGTGAGGCACAGGTGTCGAGTACTCTGCCTAAGAGCTGTTCTATTCTCAAAGCGTTCAGTCCTCGACTGTACGGTCTTTTCTATTTAGTACACAAGCTTAGGTATAGTAAGTATATTTGTTACAACTATACGTATCCCTTTCTGAATAAAAAAAAACCTTTTATGCTGCACTGACCAGATTTAGCTCCTCAGAACTTGAGTGTTAATTCATGAGCCACGGATGATTGAATCACGGATACACTTGCCACTAGGTATAACAACTACGTGAAATAGAAAGAAAACATGATGGCTCCCAAGAGGCGGAGGTTTTGTTTTCAAATCTCGTATCAATCAGTTTCTTGGGGTTTACGTGGAATGCCATTATTGATAACCAGTTGCTTGTTGGTAATCCCAAACGTGAGTAAATCTTAACACATCTGTGAGGAAGTACAAAAGTGTGTTCACCAATTCGCAGTGAGATAGCGTGATTATGGCCAAAGTTCTCTTGTACAACGAGAAAAGCCGGAAGGTGTCGTATTTAAGGCTAGGTCAAAGTATTTAATATTGGTACGCTTGCATCGTCATCATCTTCTCCTAGCCGATTTCGGCCACAGCGACTGCGTTTTACCGCTGAGAGCGTCGCTGGTGCGCTCTCAGGTGACTGACGTAGCCAATTTTTGCAGCGAATGTGCGACCACACTCGCTGCAGGTCAGCCCTCCGACATAATTGTAACGTATGGCCACAGGTGGCCTTTAGCTGTAGCTCGTCGCGTTTAGCGTCGAGTTCTGTGCGCCGCCTAGCTTCAAACTGACGCACCTGTCTGCACAATAAACAATAGGTAAATAGGTATAATGCTGTAGAATGAATTATCGCCCACGATATTTCTGCGACGACCTTTGAACCTTCAAGAAAAGAGCGCACCTAACCTTCTCAAAGATAGCAAACGCATTTGTAATCCAACCGGTGTTGCAGGTGTCCATGGGCGACGGTAAATTGTTTACCATCAGGCGATTCGTGTGCTCGTTTGCTATCATTAAAAAACCGGACAAGTGCGAGTCAGAATCGCCCACCGAGGCTTCCGTACTTTTTAGTATTTGTTGTTATAGCGGCAACAGAAATATATCATCTAGCTATCACGGTTGATGAGATACAGCCTGGTGACAGACAGACGGACAGACGGACAGATCGACAGTGGAGTCTTAGTAATAGGGTCCCGTTTTTACCCTTTTGGTACGGAACCCTAAAACACGTCTACTTCACGATAAACAAAAATAACTATGCATACATTTCTGTACCTATATCTCTGTCTGTATTCTGTTCTTTTAATGTATGTCTATTGTCAGTGTGTTTACGAATAAAAACTATTCTATTCTATTCTATTCTATTCTATTCTATTATATTCTATTCTATTCTATTCTATTCTTTTCTTTTCTATTCTACTCTATATTTTTGAGTGTAATTGGTTGGTAAGCTTTGTGAACAGCGACCCTGTTGTGTCGTACACCGGAAGACAAGTTTGCTATTACATTTTCTCAAGCTGCTATAGAGTTATGGTTTGACTTCTCAAGCTGTACAGATGACGACACCTTCAGCATTTAGGTAGATAAGATTGATATATTAAGGAAAGAAAATAAATGGTTAAAAAATATTGTTTGCGAAGAATGTTCATAACATTCTAGCCAATACTCATAGTTTGATGATAATTATATGTTTTTAATGAAGTTTAAAATCAATATCTATTTTCAGATTCAGTTAATTAAACGGTAATATTTAAGGGTGGTCTCAAGATTACTTCGTTTATTTATACATTTGGCATACTTATTTATTTATTTAATTGGTCGAATCCGAAACATGTCGCCAAAAGCGACTAAAAATAATAGTGAGTGAAACCGTACTGATCTAAATATTTTATTTTATTGGTCTTTAAAATCTTAAATGTGACATTTATCTGCAAAACGCACAATGGTGTTCAATAGAATTTTGAGACACTTTTCTGTAAAATGTTTTATTTACAACTCTGACATGAATATTTAATGCTTGGAGTTCTTCACTTAGATCTCACGAAAGATGATGCATTGTCATGAGCCCCAATCCAATGACAGACGTTCACAATCTATATTTATGAGCTGGACGTAGTAAGCGTTGCTACAGCGCAATACATAACAATGTTATTGCACGGGTAGCATGGAAACAATTTTAGCTACAAATCCCGTGTACCACCGTGTAAATTTTGTAACCCCAGTAAATTCACTGCCATCTGTCGACACGCTTTAAAACTAAAAATGAAGATTCATAAAAATACGATAAAATGTATTTTAATATGAATAAATGTTTTTTTTTATTTGCATTAATTATTTTTATGATTTTGACCCATGTTCTTTCACTGATATGCGTTAAAATTGTTAAATAACAAACGAAACCGTCAACGCCATCTATACGACAGTAGGTCAAAACTAGTAGCGCCCTCTGAACGAGAATCAAATTTTCTTGACTTTCTAGGCACGTTTTTTCCTTAGACTGTATACATCTATTACGGAGTTATATCTATCTTTGGTAACAACAACAGATGACACTCGTAAACAGTTACAAACGCACGATACGCTAACCACTTGACTGTAATATTGTAACATAGTTCTTTATACTATTGCTTTTCATAACTGCTCATCATTTTACATATAACGGCTCAGAAAAGATCATCATGTACTTCGTCAGACCTCCAAAAAAGGGGCCAAACTGAAAACCAGCGCTGGACTTCAGTTTAGCACATGCCGAGCTTGGTACCCATGGCCAACATGTATTGCAAAATTTGATTATCTATTAGATTAGACAATAAGTTAGTATTTAACCTAGAATAAGTTAACACTATACTTAAACTAGAACTTTTGTATTGTATTGTTGTATTGCTATTTTTTGTACTATCATGTTTTGGCAATAAAGTGATTTGAAATTTGAATTTGAATTTGAATTAGTGGTCAATTATGAGTGTTGCTAAAAGTACAGTAGAACCTTGATAACTCGAACCCCGATAAGGTGAAATCCTTGATAACACGAAATAAAATAAGATGCATTCTTTCCCTCGCCAAAACTCGAAAACTCCATAACTTGAAATATAAAACCTCATTAAGACGAAGTAACCAACGTTCCCTTCCTGGTGATCTAGTAATGTTTTTACCTCCATAACTCGAAAAAGAAAATGAAACCTCCATATCCATGGAAATATAGGCATATCGTTTTATCCTCCTCTTTTGCAAATAAGACAAATGTAATAAAACTTATTAAATATTTATATTAAATTTTTCCGAATATTTTAACCGATTAATTCGGCCGAATACGAACATTGAAAAACTCTCCGAATATGCCGAATATCTAATAATTACCGAATATTCGGCCCATTTCTACCCTTATAAATACGGCGTTTATAAAGTGGCGCTGCCAAACTTAGTCGCTTCTGTGCTTTGCTTAGACTGACTATATTTGCTCTAGTTT
Source organism: Cydia strobilella (assembly GCF_947568885.1). Lineage (NCBI taxonomy): Eukaryota > Metazoa > Arthropoda > Insecta > Lepidoptera > Tortricidae > Cydia > Cydia strobilella. Next base: position 21,940,215 of record NC_086044.1, read on the forward strand.
TTACGGAAATGCCTGTTTTAAGTACACAATCCTTAAGTTTGTAAACAGGCCATTGCGGTCGCTCATATCCTCGCTGCAGCGAGTGGCCACACGTTAGCGAGCGCCATAAAGCGAGCGGACTTGCGCACCTGTTCAGCGAACTTTTTTAGTGCTCTTCCGCTTATAAAGGACGGCACAGACGTGTAACTAAACGGATAGTAGAAATACAAGACGACAGAAACGGTTCGTATACTATGGAAATTTCCATAAACGTTTTAGTTTCTTTTGTGTGTATATTTTGTCAAATATAATTAAAAATATAAGCCTTTCTCTAAACATTGCGTGCGCATATTGTATTCTACCCGTCCCTCTATTTGTTAGTAGTGCAATAATTACCCAATTTTATTTTGTGAATTTTGTTAGTCTGATATTTGTAAATAATGTAAATATTTAATGTGAGTAAATTCAATGCTCACGGGCACAATTGCATGGCATGAACGTAAATAGTTTTTAAGTCTCATGAAGTGAAATGTAAATTTATTTTGAGAATAATAAAATATCTTTACCCCGAAACATTCACACGTATTTATTCCTAATCGCAGTCAAATCCAATTCATTCCAATGCAAAAGAGAGGACTATGGGCACTGTGAATGACAATTTGCTTTGTGTGATGGGGCAGAGCCCAGCGGATGTCATTCCAGATTTAGAACAGAGCCCAACTAGGGAAGTAACTCCACTTTTAAAAAAACCGCAGCCGAATAACACTAGACCCTACTCATAGTGTTGTGTGTTGCCAGAGCTCAACGAGGGTGCGGAGTGTTAGGGTCGGCAACGCGCATTTAACACCTCTGGAGTTGCAGGCTGCGTTCATAGGCTACAGAGACTGCTTACCGTCAGGCAGGCCACATGCTTGTTTGCCACCGACGTAGTATACAAAAATGCTATTGAACATAAATTAAATTAATATTTTGTCCTAGGTCCATTACAAATAATAATTATAGTTATGTGACAACACTGAAATAATAATACGCTTGGTTTTCCTATATAACTCGGGTAACAATGACGTTTTTAGTCTTAATATAATAATATATGTCTGTGAAAGCGGGCGTAGCAAATATTATTTCGGGACTTGGATAACTTTTGTTAGAATAATTCGAGATTATACTTTAGGACGGTCGAGCCAGATAGTGGGCGAACAAAGGGCGGATTATGCCCGAGCGTCATATTTCAACGCTGTCCGGCGAGATTATACCAAAAGGCTATTTTTAATATAAATCGCTTTAGGGCCTGTAAAACCGCGCTGTGTCAATAGTAATAAAATCTAAGTTACGGCTAGTTTAGCTTTTTAGACGTGATCGGCGAGAATGGAAAAGCCGTTGATGTACGGCGCGACGCATCCTCGAATCTATAACTGTCGTAAATAGCAGCAAAGCGTGATTTAACGCGGCGCGCCGCCGCCGACGACAAATGGCGCGGCGAACGCCGACCAAATAAAAATGATGAGTCGTGTGTGCTGGAGTGATCGGTGGGGCCCGGGCTGGGTAATAGAGAATGTATAGCGCTAACGTACCAGAGGATTCAAATAAAAAAACAAGTCTGGCAGGAAAATTTTACCGATCACGCCATTCCTACGTGACGTGTATGTAGCACGTTCTCTTTTGGCTTCGTAGGGTTGCTATCAGGGACCGGCCCGCTATCCCTTATCGGGGTTTTATAAGGGTATTGCATAAGGCTTAACTCACCATACCCTTTGCCAGACGAAACCCTTTGTTTTGGTTTTAAAAACCCTTATATAAAGCTACCACATTTGAGTAATCGGTAGCCCAAATACCCTTACAAAACCCTTATCATCCGCTCACCAACACCTTGCATATTGCTTATAAGGGTTAGCCTTATAAAGGGCTTCCCTTTTAGCATATAAGCGTGCTAATTTAAGTCGTCTACCTTGTTCATAAAGCACACATTACTTCGAATCCGAGCGATCGTCGGCGGCGACGGCGGCGTTCTTTGACTAGGCACGTATTTTCTTCCTTTTCATACACTACCGTAGATATATACTAATCCTGTCTATTTCACGCAAAGGGAAACCTTTATAAAAAGCGCTTAAAGATAAGGGTAACCCTTATTAAGAGCTAGCCTTATTTTTGGTTAGCTTTTCGGTAAGAGTTAGTCAAAGGTAAGGGTATGAATGGGCCTGCAGTTCAAAAGGGAAAGTCTTTCAATGTGTTAGCCGTGTTTAAGTGTCGCCCATTGAAAGGGTTTTATCGCGGAAAGGGTTGTCCGGTCCCTGGTTGCTATTAATCCCTTTATATAGCGTTCAAAGATCTCAACCGATAAAAGCCTTGATTTATTTTAGGTATAGCACCACGAACGCAACCTACATAATTTAGATAGCTCTAATTCAAACCAAACTTATCCTTAAGCGTGCGTTTTTGAATTAAAGAATTTGACTGATTTCTAAACCAAAATGAATGAATTACAACAGGTCCCTAGGTTGATTTATTTCGAAGATGCAGCAATAAAACCTCAATAGGATTAGTGGTTAAGAAGTATCAAGCTGTCGATAATGCGAGGTTAAACGACGCCAACAAACAACAAATAATTGTTTTGGGCGCATTTTTAAACCAAAAGGCACGCATTTAAAACCGAATGGGTCCCGAGCACTTCGAAATGCTGTGCTCTTAGAGCAATCTCGATGAAAGGAAGATGAAACCAAACTTAATTAGTATGTGTATGAGGAAGCATCGAGCCGAGGCGATAACGCAATAAGGATATAATTACGAGCTCGGTGCGAGAGGGTAATTAGCGAGGGGGGAAATGCGATGAATGAGATGCTCTTTAAAGTTGGCTCGGGGGAAGACTGTCGCGATCAGGAGGGAGACACAACAACACAGGATAATGAACTTATTGAATATTTCAAATCCGTGTTACATAATGTGTTCTGGAATTGTTCACCAGTTTTTGTTTTGTTTAATTTTCAATGCACGAATATTGAAAATAATGTTACTGTTTATCTATTGTTAGCTTTTAAGCTGGCCCCTAAGACCCCTAACTCTTTGCCTATTATAATGAAACCGCACGTGCTACTTAGGTTAGGCCATTTTAACCGGTTATTGAATTACCACTCTATGGAGATTGCAATAAGGTTCAAAGTGTATAAATATAAAAATTATTTGCGATTTCTTGTGTGGCCCCTCTACGGTTACTGAGTGTCGGCAAGTCGAACGGTATAGAACCAGTCTAAAATGTGTCATCGAGATGCGTAACAAAGGCGCGTTAACGGGGAGCGCACTTACACTGTTTTTTGATCGTTGGACTAGCCCGTGCTCAGGTGCCAATCAAAATTATACGCCAACGATAGATAGTTAAAGGATTAGCCGTTCGGGGTCAGCTACAAAACGAACGAACTATACCTATAGCGTCATACGAATAGCATACCTTATTACGCTAATATCATAGCTATCATTAGGGCCCTTAATGCAAGATGTCCGGCGTATTTAAAATGTATAGCGCTAATTATAAGTACCATATGGGTAGGTATTAACTATTGCATTTAAATTTTAGCATAGCGTAACTAAGGATTATTGGTCTAGAATAGGATAGCTCTTGACATGGCAGTTATATATTACAAGCTTTTGCCCGCGACTTCGTCTGCGTGGAATCAGTAACAGCAGCTAGATTAAGTTTTGCGCCTGGATAAAGTGTAATAGCAATCATTCAATTTGAGCATAAGCTTAATTGTTTGACATTAATTATCAGGCAATTCATTAAATCTCTCAATTTCGGGGTTTTCACTCTCTTTAGGGATGATTTCCGACAAAAAACTATCGTATGTCCTTCCCCGAGACTCAGAAGATCTCTATGCCAAATTTCAACTAAATCGGTTCAGCGGTTTAAGCGTGAAGAGGTAACACACAGACAGGCAGACAGACAGACTTTCGCATTTATAATATTATATACCCTTTTGGACCCGGGTATGTCCTTAAACTGCGTCCGGACCCGGATATGTCCTTAAAATAAGTCCAAAAGAGAGGTATGGGCGCTGTGAATGACATCTCGCTTTGTGTGGTAGGGCACAGGACAGCGGCGGATGTCATTCCAGATCTAGAGCAGAGCCCAACTGGGGAAGTACCTCCACCTTACAGAAAACCGTAGCCAAATAACACTAGACCCTACTCATAGTGTTGTGTTCCTGCCGGTGAGTAAGGTTATACAAGACGACAGAAACGGTTCGTATACTATGGAAATTTCCATAAACGTTTTAGTTTCTTTTGTGTGTATATTTTGTCAAATATAATTAAAAATATAAGCCTTTCTCTAAACATTGCGTGCGCATATTGTATTCTACCCGTCCCTCTATTTGTTAGTAGTGCAATAATTACCCAATTTTATTTTGTGAATTTTGTTAGTCTGATATTTGTAAATAATGTAAATATTTAATGTGAGTAAATTCAATGCTCACGGGCACAATTGCATGGCATGAACGTAAATAGTTTTTAAGTCTCATGAAGTGAAATGTAAATTTATTTTGAGAATAATAAAATATCTTTACCCCGAAACATTCACACGTATTTATTCCTAATCGCAGTCAAATCCAATTCATTCCAATGCAAAAGAGAGGACTATGGGCACTGTGAATGACAATTTGCTTTGTGTGATGGGGCAGAGCCCAGCGGATGTCATTCCAGATTTAGAACAGAGCCCAACTAGGGAAGTAACTCCACTTTTAAAAAAACCGCAGCCGAATAACACTAGACCCTACTCATAGTGTTGTGTGTTGCCAGAGCTCAACGAGGGTGCGGAGTGTTAGGGTCGGCAACGCGCATTTAACACCTCTGGAGTTGCAGGCTGCGTTCATAGGCTACAGAGACTGCTTACCGTCAGGCAGGCCACATGCTTGTTTGCCACCGACGTAGTATACAAAAATGCTATTGAACATAAATTAAATTAATATTTTGTCCTAGGTCCATTACAAATAATAATTATAGTTATGTGACAACACTGAAATAATAATACGCTTGGTTTTCCTATATAACTCGGGTAACAATGACGTTTTTAGTCTTAATATAATAATATATGTCTGTGAAAGCGGGCGTAGCAAATATTATTTCGGGACTTGGATAACTTTTGTTAGAATAATTCGAGATTATACTTTAGGACGGTCGAGCCAGATAGTGGGCGAACAAAGGGCGGATTATGCCCGAGCGTCATATTTCAACGCTGTCCGGCGAGATTATACCAAAAGGCTATTTTTAATATAAATCGCTTTAGGGCCTGTAAAACCGCGCTGTGTCAATAGTAATAAAATCTAAGTTACGGCTAGTTTAGCTTTTTAGACGTGATCGGCGAGAATGGAAAAGCCGTTGATGTACGGCGCGACGCATCCTCGAATCTATAACTGTCGTAAATAGCAGCAAAGCGTGATTTAACGCGGCGCGCCGCCGCCGACGACAAATGGCGCGGCGAACGCCGACCAAATAAAAATGATGAGTCGTGTGTGCTGGAGTGATCGGTGGGGCCCGGGCTGGGTAATAGAGAATGTATAGCGCTAACGTACCAGAGGATTCAAATAAAAAAACAAGTCTGGCAGGAAAATTTTACCGATCACGCCATTCCTACGTGACGTGTATGTAGCACGTTCTCTTTTGGCTTCGTAGGGTTGCTATCAGGGACCGGCCCGCTATCCCTTATCGGGGTTTTATAAGGGTATTGCATAAGGCTTAACTCACCATACCCTTTGCCAGACGAAACCCTTTGTTTTGGTTTTAAAAACCCTTATATAAAGCTACCACATTTGAGTAATCGGTAGCCCAAATACCCTTACAAAACCCTTATCATCCGCTCACCAACACCTTGCATATTGCTTATAAGGGTTAGCCTTATAAAGGGCTTCCCTTTTAGCATATAAGCGTGCTAATTTAAGTCGTCTACCTTGTTCATAAAGCACACATTACTTCGAATCCGAGCGATCGTCGGCGGCGACGGCGGCGTTCTTTGACTAGGCACGTATTTTCTTCCTTTTCATACACTACCGTAGATATATACTAATCCTGTCTATTTCACGCAAAGGGAAACCTTTATAAAAAGCGCTTAAAGATAAGGGTAACCCTTATTAAGAGCTAGCCTTATTTTTGGTTAGCTTTTCGGTAAGAGTTAGTCAAAGGTAAGGGTATGAATGGGCCTGCAGTTCAAAAGGGAAAGTCTTTCAATGTGTTAGCCGTGTTTAAGTGTCGCCCATTGAAAGGGTTTTATCGCGGAAAGGGTTGTCCGGTCCCTGGTTGCTATTAATCCCTTTATATAGCGTTCAAAGATCTCAACCGATAAAAGCCTTGATTTATTTTAGGTATAGCACCACGAACGCAACCTACATAATTTAGATAGCTCTAATTCAAACCAAACTTATCCTTAAGCGTGCGTTTTTGAATTAAAGAATTTGACTGATTTCTAAACCAAAATGAATGAATTACAACAGGTCCCTAGGTTGATTTATTTCGAAGATGCAGCAATAAAACCTCAATAGGATTAGTGGTTAAGAAGTATCAAGCTGTCGATAATGCGAGGTTAAACGACGCCAACAAACAACAAATAATTGTTTTGGGCGCATTTTTAAACCAAAAGGCACGCATTTAAAACCGAATGGGTCCCGAGCACTTCGAAATGCTGTGCTCTTAGAGCAATCTCGATGAAAGGAAGATGAAACCAAACTTAATTAGTATGTGTATGAGGAAGCATCGAGCCGAGGCGATAACGCAATAAGGATATAATTACGAGCTCGGTGCGAGAGGGTAATTAGCGAGGGGGGAAATGCGATGAATGAGATGCTCTTTAAAGTTGGCTCGGGGGAAGACTGTCGCGATCAGGAGGGAGACACAACAACACAGGATAATGAACTTATTGAATATTTCAAATCCGTGTTACATAATGTGTTCTGGAATTGTTCACCAGTTTTTGTTTTGTTTAATTTTCAATGCACGAATATTGAAAATAATGTTACTGTTTATCTATTGTTAGCTTTTAAGCTGGCCCCTAAGACCCCTAACTCTTTGCCTATTATAATGAAACCGCACGTGCTACTTAGGTTAGGCCATTTTAACCGGTTATTGAATTACCACTCTATGGAGATTGCAATAAGGTTCAAAGTGTATAAATATAAAAATTATTTGCGATTTCTTGTGTGGCCCCTCTACGGTTACTGAGTGTCGGCAAGTCGAACGGTATAGAACCAGTCTAAAATGTGTCATCGAGATGCGTAACAAAGGCGCGTTAACGGGGAGCGCACTTACACTGTTTTTTGATCGTTGGACTAGCCCGTGCTCAGGTGCCAATCAAAATTATACGCCAACGATAGATAGTTAAAGGATTAGCCGTTCGGGGTCAGCTACAAAACGAACGAACTATACCTATAGCGTCATACGAATAGCATACCTTATTACGCTAATATCATAGCTATCATTAGGGCCCTTAATGCAAGATGTCCGGCGTATTTAAAATGTATAGCGCTAATTATAAGTACCATATGGGTAGGTATTAACTATTGCATTTAAATTTTAGCATAGCGTAACTAAGGATTATTGGTCTAGAATAGGATAGCTCTTGACATGGCAGTTATATATTACAAGCTTTTGCCCGCGACTTCGTCTGCGTGGAATCAGTAACAGCAGCTAGATTAAGTTTTGCGCCTGGATAAAGTGTAATAGCAATCATTCAATTTGAGCATAAGCTTAATTGTTTGACATTAATTATCAGGCAATTCATTAAATCTCTCAATTTCGGGGTTTTCACTCTCTTTAGGGATGATTTCCGACAAAAAACTATCGTATGTCCTTCCCCGAGACTCAGAAGATCTCTATGCCAAATTTCAACTAAATCGGTTCAGCGGTTTAAGCGTGAAGAGGTAACACACAGACAGGCAGACAGACAGACTTTCGCATTTATAATATTATATACCCTTTTGGACCCGGGTATGTCCTTAAACTGCGTCCGGACCCGGATATGTCCTTAAAATAAGTCCAAAAGAGAGGTATGGGCGCTGTGAATGACATCTCGCTTTGTGTGGTAGGGCACAGGACAGCGGCGGATGTCATTCCAGATCTAGAGCAGAGCCCAACTGGGGAAGTACCTCCACCTTACAGAAAACCGTAGCCAAATAACACTAGACCCTACTCATAGTGTTGTGTTCCTGCCGGTGAGTAAGGTTGCCAGAGCTCAACGAGGGAGTGGAGTGTTAGGGTCGGCAACGCGCGTGTAATATCTTCGGTGTTGCAGGCGTCCATAGGCTACGGTAACTGCTTACCATCAGGCGGGCCGTATGCTTGATTGCCACCGACGTGGTATAAAAAATAATAATATATAATTATATAGTATTGATTATGGCGTATATATATATATATATATGACGAAAGATGACAATAAAATCGTTACCATCCATCACCACTGCCATTGTCCTCTTTTTAGTTTTATCCCATTTTCAAACGGCTAGATTCCATTTTTTTTAAATCTGGCTACAATAACAACAAACATGAGGCATTTTTCAAGAAAATCACATCGTTAATTTAATTACAGAGATAATTACTAGGCCGCATAATTGTATGAAACTACCAATTTAATTGCAGTACAATTAATACGGCAATTTTCGTGTCATGTTTGATTGTGGCAGGACTCAAAATTGAATAACTTAACGTAATTCAAAGAATTTTACTTTATAAACGTAATTATGAAACTGTAGGTACGTATTTTCTAATTAAGTAATATGCGGCGCCTGAAAATTTCTTTTATTTTGTTTTTCCTTTAGAACTGTGGTTATTTTTGCCCACATGTCATAACCACAGAGTGGGTGCCCCATGAGTCAAACCGGGGATCCGGCAGATCTCGTCGGCGATGGCGGGATAACTTAGACTCCTTTTTGAGTGACTGGCCAGATATAGCGCAAAACCGGGAGGAGTGGAAGAAGAGGGGGAGGCCTTTGCCCAGCAGTGGGACACAGTGGGCTCGTAATAATAATAAATTTAGAACTGGCCGGAGGAAGCACAAAATCGGGAGTTACGGAGAACCAGGGGAGAGGCCTTTGCCCAGCAGTGGGACACTCAAATAGGCTAAGAAAAAAAAACTTTAAGTAAATGCTCCATGTTCTTTGCCGTAGCCCGTGATCCATTGTAGCGTTTCCGTTATTAAGGAAACATCGTATCTAAACGTTGGAATCTCCACTGTCGTTGCAACAGAAAAAAATATTTATTTTACTAGTTAGTTATTCGACTAAGTACTTACATGATATATTTATTTATTTAGGAGTTTGTTTAGTTATGAGCTGCGTATCTTCGAAAAATTTCGGAAACTTCTCTCCTTTCTTTCGAAAACAGAAATCGAAATTATCCATTTCCAAAATAAAAGTTGAGTCCTTTCATTAGTGTGAATATTTCGAGAACTTTACCAACTATTTGGAAACTTACCGCAACTTGGTATATCTGTGACAAATTTTCATTAATGGTATCAATCGATCTGATTTGTTTTTAGGATCTAATGTCTATATGGGACCCATTGCATTAAAGCAATACAAAAGTCAGAAATGATAGTCAATCTGACAGTCGTACCTCACTCGCGAAACGCTCCTAACAAAAAGATAAGTGAACGTGACGTCAAGGTCACTGAGAGCCCATCTTAAAGTATGGACAAAACAAGAAAATTGCGTTTTTGTCGGTGAAATATTGCGTTTATGTATATAGTTCCTGTATAATCTTTGTCTGTATAAAATGTAAGGAATATAATGGTATACTTACTTTTTGTATTGTTTCCATATAATTATTTTAATATCCACATTATTGTGATAAATTGCTCATTTGCTATCTATTTTAGTAGATTTTGTTATAAAATTCAACATGTGTCATCATCACTATACAAGATTTTGGGCCTTTCATTTCCTTAGGCGGCAGTTAAGGTGCACTGTGCATCGCTCTGTGATGTGATAAGGATAAGTGCATTGTCCTCACGCAAATCCTGTTTGTTCCCTGGTGCATTTGGGCGTACTGAGGCGAGATCATGGTTATCACCGTGGCTGCTTGACAGCATACTTAAGGTTCGAATTCAGACTGCACCAGCATTACTGCTGTAATAATGCGGCTCGATATTGCTGCCGCATATAACAAAATCTAGTAAAATAGATAGCAAATGAGCAATTTATCACAATAATGTGGATATTAAAATAATACAAAAATACAGGACCTAAAATTTCAAAAAATTGATTTTTTTAACTTTCAAAAAGAGAAGTAAGGGTACCATTCGATTCCTTACATTTTATTTGAAAAAAGATTGTACAGCAATATGTATACATAAACGCAATATTTCACCGACAAAATCGCAATTTTGCTTATTTTCCATACATTCAAGATGAGCTCTCAGTGACCTAGATGTCACGTTCACTTATCGTTTTGTTAGAAGCGTTTCGCGAGTGAAGTACGACTGTCAGACTTCGACTATCATATCTGACTTTTGTATTGCTTTTAACGCAATATATACATTTGATCCTAAAAACAAACCTGATCGATTGATACCATTAATGAAACTTTGTCATCTAGCCTATTGGCGTTTCGTGGAGTAATGATGTCGTTGGCAGCAGGATTGCAGTGCAACATTATTGCTGACTGCATTGCTACCACAAATGTCAAAAATCGATGTTGCTTCCTGGATTATTACATTTGCGGCAGAAAAGCCAGTCGGCAGCAATGTCGTGCCGCAATACCGCTAAAGTGTAAACAAGCCTTTAGTAGTTACAAGTCAACGTGGCTACGAACAATTATTTACAACGTGCACGAGCCATTGTGCACGGTACACCCGGCGACACGTGACGTGCACCACAATGCTTCCTTATCAAGTCACATCAAGGCACCGGATGAGCATTATCTTGACGTGTTGCTTACTGAATTAGCTGTGTGTAAGGGCTAATTCTACATTCGATATTAAAGATCGAAACGTAATACCCTTCGTCGATACTTAATTACCTATTTAGCGGTACAGACACCATAGACTGAGATAGATATATAGTAAATGTAAATAGTAGAACGATACGGACGATAATAAAGCGATGATCGAAAAGTCGAACATATTTTTTCTTCAAGTTTAGCTCAGCAATGGGCTTATAAACGTTAAAAAAAATAACACTGATTCCTCAAGAAAAACCTCTGTCCCGAGAAGATGGTGCCAGAAATTTAGCAGGAATTAATACACTGTGAATTGTATAAATATGTTATAATTAGAAGCTGCACTGTTATATATTGGTGCAAATTAGTTCGTCGATTGAACTCATTTTGCCAGTTTTGACTAGCATTAAAAACCTTTTCTAAAATGAGATAACGACATTTGTATATATATAACATTTCCGGCAGCAATGCAGTCGGCAGCAATGTCGGCAATATTGCAGCAGCAACTGGTGCAGTTTAATTAGAACGGTACCTTTCGCAAACATTTTCTGAAATGCTCAATATCGAAACAGTCTAGTCTGCTTGACATTGCGTTCGCCAGTTTCGTTGCGTCCTCTGTTAATGTTTGTCGTCTGTAAGTGTACTGAGTCCTCTGTTAATGTTTGTCGTCGAGATTGCTTAACACGAGTCAACTGTGTATCTTTAAGTGCAGGAGGTAAGAAACGTAATAGAGTAACAGCATTACAACCGTTCCTCTCTTCCATGGTTTCTGAAAAGCATGCCTCAAGTGCATGCAATAGTAGAACTTTATGGATTGGTACGTTACTTTTGCCTTAACAATATGGCGTTTGGATGCAAAGCGAATATTAAAACGCACTGCATCAGGCGTATTATGGAGACATTTCCGGCATACGCCATGTTGTTGCGTCTCTTACACGTTTCTTACAAACGCGCGGTATCCGAATGTGACCGAATGCTGTAAGTATCTTGTTATAACATTCTGTATGCGGTAAATGCGGTAAGCGCGACCATAATAACCTGTAAGGACTTGCATAAGTAAGTAACAATGCTTGATTTGCTTGATTTTTTTTTTTTTTTTTTTTTAATGAAATAGGAGGCAAACGAGCAGACGGATCACCTGATGGTAAGCGATTACCGCCGCCCATGGACACCCGCAACACCAGAGGGGTTATAAGTGCGTTGCCGGCCTTTAAGATGGGAATACGCTCTTCTCTTGAAGGTTTGAAGGTCATATCGGTCCGGAAATACCGCAGGCGACAGTTCATTCCACAGTTTAGCTGTGCGAGGCAGGAAGTTTCTAGAGAAACGCACAGTTGAGGACTGCCAACCATCTAAGTGGTGAGGATGGTAATGTTGTCGCGTAGGGCGATGGCGAAAAGAAGCTGCAGGGATTAATCCGAACAATTCCTCGGAGCACTCCCCGTTATACACGCGATAGAAAATGCAGAGCGAGGCCACATCTCTACGCAGCGCCAAGGAGTCAAGCCGTTCCGAAATACGCTGGCAGTCGACAATTCGAGTCGAGTTTATTAAAATCCGCTGGCTGGCTGTGTATGTGACAAGAATACAGAGCCGCGCATAACCATTGACGATAAATACAATTATTTAAAGCCGTTTCTCTGCTTCGTAATGTTAATCCTGTACCTTATGTACCGTCTCAAACTCAAGCCGAAAGCTATTTCAGACCGTCTACAACCGGAATAGTCACGGCCGGGCGACCGCGGCCCAAATTAAATATCTTTATTCCACTGTTTCCAGCCGTATCGTTATTGACAGAGATCGATGGCTCTAAAGTATCTTGTTGTCTTTTCATCTCGGGTCTCAGGTTCTGTGAAAATGAACGGGTCGAATTGCCAGAAGAAAGGTAAACGGCTGGCTGTATTACCATTGGTTTAGCCGCCAGTGAATTAAGTTTTCTGGAAACCAGTCTATAGTAAGGGCACCAATCATGAGATCTAAGAGAATAATTGAAGTATTGTTGATATTTTACTGATGACAGCTGAATGTCCAAAAATCAATGAAACGTCAAACTTAAGCAGCTCTATGGCTTTTGTTTATGTTAATATGTTTCCAGTGTTTAAAAGCTGATGATAAATACTTATTTTACAGGATTTATGGTACATAATTTACCACGTCCATCAGAATCAGAATTATTTTATTTGCCAGAATATTAAAAACAACATCATAGGAGTGTTTATGTTTATTATAGAGTGATTGCGAAATCTTATATAAACCGGGAGGCTTATTCTGGTTTGCCCTGGCTTGATTCCCATCATAGTCCGATTGGAATAAGACCTTCGAAAGCTTTGGGTAAGAAATTGGGCATGTTTGATTGAAGGGTGAGGCATGGGTTCGCAATTTGCTGCGTAATCGCGTTGTGGCTAAGGCACGGAAGGACTGTGGGCACACCGTGCGTTTAAACGTACGTACTTAAGTACTTATACTCTTGGTCTTGCTTAGAGTCCTGCAAGTCTTGTCTTGTCTTGCAAGTCACTTGCAGGACTCTAAGCAAGACCGTGAGTATGTTTGAGAGTTGTGTGTTGTGAGGAGTAGAGCTATATGTTAGAGTGAGAACTAAATATTGTATAACTTGAGCAGATAGCTCTCTAAAGTATTTTAAATTCATTATACGTGATATAATCCGTTAAATAGTTTTATTGCATGAATAACTATCGCGGTAACTGAAAACAATATTAGATATTAGATAGCTCTCTCTTTTGCTTGATAGAAAATACAAACACCTTCTTTGTAATTCGATTAGGTACTTTTATTTTACCGTCGCGAACGCTGCTTGCACTGTTAGTGTTTGAGAAAGGAGATCCAAAAAAATTACGCTCGATCTCGATCGGTATGATTTTAAAATTATGTATTTTTTACTTATTGTATCAAAACATTAAACGGTCAGTACCTCAGTGTGCACACCGGCTTATATAACATTTCACGCTCGATCTCACATCACATTGATGCGCATTACGTTTCCGTAAGTAATTTTACACTTGATATAATATGTAGAACCCTATTCAATCCGATACAGTTTCATCGTGACGCAGCTTTCCAGCGAGAAATTTTAATATTCTTGATTGTTTTTGTTGTTATTATATTGAGAGCTTTCGGTACATTTGTAAAAATAACAGACGATGTGCTTGGGTAAATAGTGAAAACGACGCAATAAAATATGGGTAAATAACTATATAATTATGTAATTAATATAATTATGTAAGGTCAAAACGGGGAGGTGGGATAAGTGTGGGCCGGCCTTCACATTGGTGCCTGTTTACATATACAGGTTGGCAAAAAAATAATTGCATTCCCGTTACCAGGGAGGTTTTGGGATTATACTGAGCAATTTTTGGGATACCGCCGTTTAGCCAAAATATTTTCCGCCAAATTTCACTTCCCAACAAACTTATGGCATCAGTTTCATTTCCCAAATAAAATTTTAGCAAGTTTTTTACTTCGCAACCATTTCATTTCCCAACCCCATACTTGCGAAATGAAAATGACGTACTAGGTTGGGTTAGGTTAGGTTGGATTATGAAAATTTGCGAAATGAAATTTTGCCAAATGATAATTTGCGTAAAATAGTTTGGGGAGACACTTTGGGAAACGATTTTTGGCAATACATTAGTAAACCGCAATTTTTACTATGAGACCAACCACGAAATCGCGAAAAAAAATGGCATACTTTCCGCACTAGCATCGAAATGTACCTACTATTTCTGCTCGTTAAAAGCAGCATGTTGACGCTTTCCGCACGGAGAACAGAAAATGTATTGATGTGTGATATGATGCTTTTCAATCTTGTACCTTACTTAAGCCACTCAGCAAACTTCGCAGCCTAAACAGTAAACCCGGTACTAGACTGTATTATTGTATAAAAATACTATTACTATGTTCAATAAAAACTGTGGCCGAAGACCGTCTGGACGCCCTAGGACCGCTGGAGAGACGAAACTAGTGCAGAAAGACCTTAGCGCACTCGGTGCCGTCGACTGGACAGAAACGGCTTTGGACAGAGTAGCATGGCGGTCTTTGGTGTCGGAGGCCAAGATCCACTTCGGGTCGTTGCGCCACAGCAGTAAGTTAAGTAAGTATGTTCAATAAAAATCTTTGAATTTCCTGGCAAGGGCAAGTGGTAGTAGTGGTACCTGGCGCAGCTGCCCGCCGCTGTAACCTCCAGATAATCCCATTTTAATTAAACGCGCCTCGGATTTACCGGCGAGATTAATCAAGAGGCTCCTCAGAAGCCTCCCCTCTAGTGATGGGCTGTGGGAAATATTCCCAACCGGAATTTCTGGAAAATTCCACGGAATATTGCTGATCATAAAAATATATTGGGTAAATTTGGGGGCTGTTCCCTGAAATTGAATATATTTTTATATTTCATTAAAAAAGTAAATCATATGCATTTAAAGGTGACTGCTATAGTTATTGGCCACTCCTAACAAAACAGAAAGAAACAAGCCAATTGAAGCCTTATTGTTGTTGTTTCTTTTAAGAAACTATGTTACTTAAGAAGAATTAAATATTTTTGTCCATTCTTTCGATAAAAAAAATCGGGTGATTTTTTTTTCACATTTAAATGTCGGTTCGATTCCCAGACGAAGAAAGGAATTTTTAGAAAATCTTTGAATTCAGTATTGCTAACTTTTAAAAATAACAAAGTCTTCTTTTAGCAAAATATCCTATCTACGATATTTAAGGTACTTTCCCTTTATGTCCCACAGTTTTGGGACGCCCTGTATATTAGCAGTCAACCTGTCATGACCTTATCAAAGTATTTTTTTTTAGGATATATGAGTATAATAGACCCTGAAATTTGTTCTTGTAACTAACATTTACAATACAACAAAGAAGTAAAGAAGTTAGTTAGAAGTACAAACTGAAGTTTTATATATTTATATCTATGTAGCTATAGTTTAGTTATGACTTATTAACTTTAAACTATGCTTACAGCATAATTAAAGAAAACTGAATTCTTATTTTACTTTGTTTGATTATTTTAATATCCAGTGCAATTAAAATAATCGTGCCGTTAGGGAACTATTCAGGGAACAGAAATATTCTAAGGAATTAAATCACAGCACATGACTACTCTCGCGTCCTTGAATCAAATTACATCACAATAAAGACTCATCTCGAACTTGCCCGGAATCCCCATTCAACGTTTCAAAGAAATAGTCGACATACCCCTCCGCTGATTACACTATTCCAATTCGAACGTAAACTGATATCAGAATGACATCTAAGAACTGATTTCAATCAGCATTCGCTTTTACTTGTTCGTACATACATTGGCGCGGGCGAGACGCACGATAACTAAATAATATGATTCAAATTTCTGTCTAATGTTAGTGTTTTTTTATACTACGTCGGTGGCAAACAGGCATACGGCCCGCCTGATGTTAAGCAGTCTCCGTAGCCTATGTACGCCTGCAACTCCAGAGGAGTTACATGCGCGTTGCCGATCCTAACACTCCGCACCCTCGTTGAGCTCTGGCAACCTTACTCACCGGCAGGAACACAACAGTAGGGTCTAGTGTTACTTGGCTGAGGTTTTCTGTAAGGTGGAGGTGCTTCCGCAGTTGGGCTCTGCTCTAGATCTGGAATTACATCCGCTGTCCTGTGCCCTACCACACAAAGCGAGATGTCATTCACAGTGCCCATACCTCTCTTTCGGACGTAGTTTAAGTTTAATGGATGTCATAAGGGTCAAAAACTCGGGTCCAAAAACGGGTGTACTCGTTCGAATTGGCCTGTCTTTTCATCTATAATAAAGTCCGAGGTATACTATTTGGTCTCAAATTGAAGATATTTGGACACGGATTTTACCTGTTGGATGAAGCGAAGGAATTCCGCTGTTCACTATACATCTCCCTATGACTTTTCATTTTTAAACGGAGTAGCTGTCACGTAAAATGTTTGCAGTTTTTTTTTTAAGTTTAGCACATTTATTTAGAAATGTACATTTAAGAAATAAAAATACTATAAAAAAACCGGCTAAGTGCGAGTCAGACTCGCGCACGAAGGGTTCCGTACCATTACGCATAAAAACGGCAAAAAAAAATCACGTTTGCTGTATGGGAGCCCCACTTAAATATTTATTTTATTCTGTTTTTAGTATTTGTTGTTATAGCGGCAACAGAAATACATCATCTGTGAAAATTTCAACTCTCTAGCTATCACGGTTCATGAGATACAACCTGCTAGACGGACAGACAGACAGACAGACAGACAGCGGAATCTTAGTAATAGAGACCCGTTTTTAGGATTCCGTACCCAAAGGGTAAAAACGGGACCCTATTACTAACACTCCGCTGTCCGTCTGTCTGTCTGTCACCAGGCTTACCTTGATACCTACCTTGAACCTTGATAGCTAGACAGTTGAAATTTTCACAGATGCTGTATTTCTGTTGCCGCTATAACAACAAATATGTACTAAAAAGTACGGAACCCTCGGTGCGCGAGTCCGACTCGCACTTGGCCGGTTTTTTAATAAAGCCTAACCAACGACTTCACTAACTCGCTTCATAATAACTTTGCAAGTACGATCACAGCGTCTATTAATTAGTGTTTAATCCTTAATTAAATCCTATTAGTTAAATCCTTTTATTTTGGTATATATTCATCTTTACAGTGCGGGACCTATTCTTGAAGACGTAATTAATACCTAAGTCTTAGGCTGATTTTTAGTGCTGATATCTAAAGGTGTTTGTATTCACTACTCCCAGATGAAAGATAGCTTACAATGTTCATTCCCTTAATGCTCCTGGCAATTTAATCAAGGCCTAATGTGTGAGACGCTGTTTCCTTGTCTTTGATCTTAGATTAGTAGTAGTAGTAGTAAATCACTTAATTGTACAAAACAAAAATTGTTAACATGAAATTCATATAAATTTAGGTACAAAGGCGAGCATTAGTCATGGTGTCTTGACATGAACTTTTATAAAATGTCATTGATTCTATGTAATGGCGTGGTTCGATGTGTTGATTTGGTTTAATTACTCTTTTACTTCCGTCTCCGTCTGTCCGTCGTTCCGTCTGGACGCCCTAGGTACCGCTGGAGAGACGAAGTGCAGAAAGACCTCAGCGAACTCGGCGCCGTCGACTGGACAGAAACAGCTTTGGACAGAGTAGCATGGCGGTCTTTGGTGTCGGAGGCCAAGATCCACTTCGGGTCGTCGCGCCACAGCAGTAAGTAAGTAAGTACTCTGTTACTTATTTTCGGTACTAAGAAGTGTCCGTTGGAATCTAATATAGTATGAGATGGCAAGAAATATGATTATATTTTTCGTATATACAGTGTGGAAAAAAAATAGTCTCTGGAGGGAAAGTGCCTTAAAACATTAAGTTAGCACATTTTACTTAAAAGAAACATTCTTTTATTATTAAAAAGAAACACACCAAAGAACAACGCCCGGGAATCGAAGAATCGAACCGACTAAAAATTTCAAAAAATAAACTCGCTATTTTATTGCACTATTCGATACAGTTAATGTTAATGATAACCCTTCCTTAAGAAACATTAGGACTAACACTCGTGTGTCGTACAAAATATCCATAAAATCGAATATTTAGTACTCAAGAATATTTTTAGACAAGCGAAATTGAAAAAAATAAATGAAAAATGTTTGAATGCATTGTTTCTTTTTAAGAATGAAAGAATGTTTACTTTAAGTATAAGATAACTTAAGGTTTTAAGGCACATTGCCTCTAGGGCCCATAATTTTTTCCCACCTTGTATAGCATCCTTATCAAATCGTAGGCCAAATTCGGCATGATCCTTTGGTGGAAATTTCGAGCTAACGTAGTACTCTCTTATTGACTTCAGAGTATTGCTAAATTTAATTTCAAAATCCATTTATCAAAATCATAACAAGTAAACATAATTATTATACAACGAATATATTGAAATTCAGAATAAAGAAGACTAAGCTGAAAACAATATAAAACAATATTATTTATTTAGGCGTATATAAAAAGGAAAAATATAGGCTGATGGTTAAAGAATTATTCCGAAATTCATATAGATTTATTTTTAATATTTTTATGGATTCATGTACGAGTTTTATGTAAAGTATGTATGTGTGTGTGTAAAGTATGTGTGTGGCTAGGTATAGGTATAATAGGCGATAAGGTAAAAGCTGAATTGTGAAAAATCGAAAATTCCACGATAATTCTGGGCTCTAGCTTTTATAAAAGCTTACAATAAAGCTCATTATCAGTCCGCCGGACGATATCAGCCTGTCAGTTAGAACCAAAAGCTGACAGTTCCGAACAACTGACAGGCTGCTATCGTCCGGCGGACTGGTAATCAGTGGGCCCCTTAGCAATTTCCGAAATTCGTCTTTGTGACATCTTAGAAACGTTGGGCTGTAAGAGGGCTGTAAAGTCACCGGGAATAATCCACAGAATGACTGAGAGAAAGTTGCGGCATGCTGCTCGCTTACTAACGAGCGGGGCTTTGTTCTTATTGCTTTCATAAGCGCAAGCGAGTTGAGTTTCAATGAACCAGTATAGCATGACCTAGGTGGAGGTAGGAGCTTTGAACGCCAAGTGCAAAGTCAAGGCCAGACACACAGGTTGCGTGTGCGTAGACTTGCACGTGCATGTCATTGCATTGTAGTCGTGCGCGCACACGTCACGCAAGCGGTGAGCAGTTTGTGTCTCATAACCATCTGTATAATAGGTACAAAGTGCACGTGCACGGGCCTTAATAGTACCTTATACAATTAAATTGGCTTTAATTAATTAATTTAATTGTAATTGGCTTTCTTTGTATTTTTACCTAAATAAGCATAATGTTTTTGTAGCCCAATGGTACTCCTTAAATAATAAAATAAATAAATAAACAATAACTGTTATAAAGTATGTATTCTAGCCATAAACGCAGCTTGGCGTAGATGGTTAGCACTTGCGACAACCTAGTTACAGTTAAGATAGCATTCCGCAAGACGCTGCCGCGGCCCGGCAGCCGCGACCGACCGCCGCCGCCGAACGTGGCTGCTGGGCAGCGCCGCCGTAAGCATTCCGATAGGCGCGACCGGGCGGCGACTGCCGAGCAGCGACTGCCGGCTCGCGGCAGCCTCTTGCCGACGCTTACCTTTATATTTGTTTATTTTACACTATTTTACGCGCCTTGGTATTCTTTTGTTTCCATCAAGTATGGTTTTATAGTAGCTTGTACAGTCACCTGCAATAATAGTTTACTTTTCGAAGGCCGCAAAAATGTGTGACACGCTCTTATGGCTCTACAAATAAGATCGTGTCGATTTGCGGCCTTCGTTGTACAACATATTATTGCAAGTGACTGTACCAAAGATGATCTGTGTAACATTTTTGGATATGCCATAGGTTAGGGCAATCAAAAAGTTTAACAACAATGCGTAACTCTAACTAGCCAATGCTTTTATAATACGGTATGCGCACTATCCCCGACCGTTTTCGAGCTGAAGAAAGGCCAGCTCGCACCTGCTGCGTGTGCGTAGCGTGGACAAATGTTTGGAGCAGCGCAGTGACATCACGCAAGCTGTGTGCCATCTCTCATAAGGATCTATATATTACAACGCGCACGTGCACTACGCAGACGCACAATCAGCGTGCACAGGCCTAAAAAGTGAGTGACCTTGCCACTAGCTCAGACACAATCAGGCCAGCCTACAAATCCTCGAAGATCGCTCTCAAATTACTCGAGCAATCAATGTTCGCGCTTGCCAGGCGATTGGAATAGCAGCCCAGGAACTTGCAACTAGAAATATTCCAAGTTTTCATCAAATATTCCCTTTATTCGCTACTTTTGCGGTAACTTTACCATTATACTCTGGAAAATATAATTATACGCACACGTTACCAAATTAGTATCTAACTTGATTTCTTCATAAAATTAATTACAATCATATATTGCAAGTACAGTCGAAGGCAAAAATATCGATCCAAACAAAATGGCTCAAAAATATGTGTACACGACTTTATTGTCTAACGTGTAAAAGCGTACACATATTTTTGAAACTGGGAATGTATATATATTTATGCCCTTGACTGTACTTTATATTTTAAATATAATTAAAATGTTATATGGTCATAGTAGTTTTCTAGTACCAATTTAGAATATAATAGACTTTCCTATACCGATTTCAGAAAACTAAAAAGAAATAATCCCAAAGTCAGCAAACTTACGGCGTACAGTCTCCACTGTATTAGGTGGCCGTAAAAGTAAATATTTAAAGTGTCGCTGCAGGCGGTGGTAATAAGGATTTACGGTGCTGAACGTATCGCCCGCTGCCGACTGTACCTACGAGTATTAGATCTGCTTGTCGTAAAGTCGGAAACGATACACAGGTTTCGATCGGTCGATTTATATCGTTACTAGCTTCTGTCTGCGAATTCATGTGCCTAGAAATTAGTATTTCTATAATCATAACATAGGTAAATACTCGACAGAATATACTGAATTCGGTAGTTGACTATATTTTTTAATGGTATCAGTCGATCAGGTTTGTTTTGAGGATCAAATGTCTGTATGGGACCCATTGTCTTAAAGCAATACAAAAGTCACAAATGATGGTCAGTATGGCACCCGCACTTTACTGACGAAACGCTCTAACAAAATGGTAACACACCGTGACGTCACTGTGTCACTTTGCTTAGAAGCCGTGTGACACGGCCCGTGTCGATTTATGGAAAACAAGGAAATTGCGATTTTGTCGGTGAAATGTTGCGTTTATGTATATTGTTGCTATTTGCTATACAATATTTTTTTAAATAAAATGTAAAGAATCGAATTGTACCATTATTTTTTTCCTATTTGAATTTTATTTTATTTTAATATCCACCACCACCAGCTTGGGATCCTGTAGTCCATCTGATAAAGGAGCAAGCGAGACATAGACTGTGAGACCTTAGTGTTGGATGATGCTGGACATTCTGATGTTTTGAAAAGATGTGTCCCGCCGAGTTTGTTGCCGGTCCCATATTGGGATACCCTCCTACAATTTAGGAGGGAATTAAATCTTCTCGGGTCCGTGGTGTAGGGTTGGAGCCGGCATAGTTTTTATCGCGTATATATATATATATCTTTACTTGAAAATAATTGTAGTGTATAACTAGCCTTATGAACCGATTTTGCATGTACAACCAGCCTTAAAGTTTGTAGTCTATGATTGTTCATTATTTTAGTATGTGGGTATTTTTGCACTTTGTAATTTTTCCTCAGTCACCCGTTGACCACGAACGCTGTAAAGAGTTCGAAACGTCGGGATGTATTATAAATTCAATATACGCGATATAATCCGTTTTCATAGTTTTATTTCATGAGTAACTATCGCGGTAACCGAAGACAATATTAGCTTTTATTTATTTAATATGTCTGTGTCTCATGGAAGTTTTGTTATTAAGACAGCTTTTATGTTTGACACGGCCTCGAAAAGGTTAAAATAAATATCTATTCATACGAATATTATCAAGTATTACCGTAGAAATCCTCTTAGACCTTATTTGAGCACTAACTAATGATTACATTTCTAAGGCCTTTCAGGTATCTTTAGAAATCTTCTCTAGTACATACTCAGACATTCTGTAATAATTGGGACTAGCCATAATAGGCACTCTATTATTCGTCGGGCAAAGTAACCTTCGTATCTTAGAAGGCAAGGGCTTATGTATTAATGTCAGAATGAAATGAGTAGTTTCTCTCCGGAATTTGATGCAATTAACATGATCATAGATCACAAAATTAAAATATGTACCATCTTAGATGTTGCACACATTGAGATAATAAGATAAGGCAATGCTACATACTCGTAATAATTCTAATTAACTCAGAATTTTTGAAAAAAAAAAACCGTAATAAACGGACAGACATAAATAATTCATCACATGACTGTCTTAATTATTTGAAAATAGATACGCTACTTTTTACTACTTTAAGCTATAGTAACGTGGTTGCCCGGTCGCTACTTAGCCATCCGAGGTCCCGCGGGGCTCGCCGCGCCCGAATCAGGTTAAGTTGAGTGATTTAGAAGAAAACCCAGTTACGGTTAGTGACGTACTCATATGGCCATGAAAGGTACAGCTACGCCCAATACTTCTCTATAATTTGGGAATATTTCGTTCTTTTCTAAGGCGCATCCTTCGTATAGTTCGTTCGCGTTCAGAATGTAGTAAAATCATCATTGTCCGGCGGCCTATCGATACTCGCAACCAATTAAACGATCCTAATTAGAACGTATGCCTTTGCCTTCAGCTGGTCACTGTGAACTTGACTTTCTAATTAGGAACTATTTGATTGGCTACAGGCGTGGCTAGGCCGGCGGATAGTATTAATTTTACTGCATTCATAACGCGAACGAACTATACAGGGTGTCCCACGGCTATGCAACATGGAGGGAAAGTACCCTGAATATTGTAGAACATTTTACTGAAAGAAGACATTATTTTAATTTAAAAAACAATTTAAACTGCATTCATAGATTTTTAAATAATTACATGGGTGAACCGGGAATCGAACCCGCTACACGAGAAAAAAAATTATCTGTAGCTTTATCATACCGATCGAAAAGCTTCATCATAAGGATTATTTTTTGCTAAATAACATAGTGTCAGAAATAAAAGGAAGACCATGAATTTTAACATTTTAATTCAAAATTAATCAATTTAATTTATCAAATGCTCAAAATTAGTCCCATTCTGTTGAATACAAAGTCGCACTTTTTGATTTATTCACATCAATGGTAAAAGCATTCGCCCACTCAAAAAAAACAAACAATGAAATTATACCGCGGTATACATAGAGATGCTGTTACTTTTTTGTTTTATGATTTACCGGAGACCAGTGACTTCCTTTTTCACCAAAAATAAAACAGAAAAATTGGCATCTTTCTTTATCAAAGTGTGATTCTTCCAGCCGCTTTTGTAACCAATGACCTCAATCATATCACAACATATACTAAAAGCACCACTGGCCTTTTTTTTTTTCTTTTCAAACTTGGCACCTTTCGGAACACCAGTCCGATCGTTGTTAACCAACTGAGCTACGGAAGTTTACGAGAAGCGTGCGAATCTTTCCATTCCTTCCCTTATGTCTGAACGCCTTTTTAGTATCACTCGGAGACATATATCTGCTTGATAAAAATTAGTGCACTGACCTGTTCTCTTCTCAGGATCCCGGAACAACACGTCATCAAGCGGCGCGGGTGCGCTGCGGCCCTTGCCGTTCACCGCGACGGCTTCGAGACGGAACCTCACGTCCCACTCCAGACCCCGCACCGTCCATGAGGGCTCGTCTGATGACAGGTTCACTCTGCGAATGAACACATAAATAGTTAAGTGTTTGTTTGTGTTCAGTTGGACATCATTGGGTTTAGTGTGGCGAGGAACATATCAAGAGATTTGGTCACGGTTATAAAAGTTGGGCATTGTTGAGAATAACATAGAATATAGACGACAACATGACATAATAACATAGAATATAGAAACCTAGTTCCATTACGCCGACGTGTTAAAAAGTGGACCTAAAATACGGCTAACTCCACCTCGTTTGATATAATCAAGTACGCACAGCATTACTCCAATATCATAGTTTGGATGTGACTGTGGTAGTCAAAAACCTTCTAGCCCTTACTTATTATTCTGACTGGTTTTTAGGCTAACCTGAGATGATCAAAAACGTGCCCTCAAACATAATTGTTACGATAAAGAATACTTTACGAGCAGATTCCTGTTTAAGTATCACCCGAAAGCCGTTATGTACCAGTAATCTACGAGTCCACTCGCACTCCGGTATTTCGTAATTAAATTTCTATACAAAACGGGGTGATAAACGCCGCCTTTTATTTATCCCCGCGCGCAGCCGCGGCAAATCCATCTTGTTACTTTTCGCCCCTCGGCTCGTCACTACGGGCCTTTCTGTTCACAAAATACCTTGTACACGACTAAAAACCTTTCGCAGAACCTTCTGCAGAGTCTGACGACTATTTTAAGCTGTGATCATGGATCTGATTTAATGGTTCACCCTGCCGATGTTTACAAAAGGCATTGTGAACAACAGCCGTGTATAATATTGGGACGACAGTTAAAAACCCGCACCTGTGCGGGATAATCGCGCTGTCGACAAAACACCGCTAAATATTCAAATAAGCACTCACGTCGTCAGGTCAAATGAGACAACTTTAGGGAAGGGTTTTGTTTTAGAAAAATAATTAAAATGTGTCGTCGCTCAGGTTACATTTAACACAATGAAACCGTGCTTTGATCCGTTATTTTAATTGAAATCATGAGTTTTGTGAAGTGACGGCAATTTTAATTTCAAGGCAGGAGAATTTAGTCTCTTAAAACTCGAGCGATTTTTGCGTTTTTGAAATCAGAACCTTTACTTTCTATGAGTTTGAAACTTGATTAAAATTTTGTAAGTAGAATCAAATCAGGAATATTACGAGTAGCTTAAGTAAAATTTAATTTAATCTTCGCCAGAGTATAATGTAAAAGATCGCACAGTTGTTTGCAAAAATGTACCCACATTTACTTAGATTTTTGCTAGTGTAAAATACAGTAAGTTTTTCATACACCGTATTACAGAATATAGTATGTGAATACTCATTTCACCGCGACTCGCACACCTGACACCCGTTCAAATAAAGTGCTCCCCATATCCCGCAAAGTTCTCGATCAAAAGTTGGCATTATTATGCAACTTGCCTGCGGTGTTGCCCGGGGGAACAAATTCTGCAGCGAATAACTGATTTGGCCCTTATCAAGTAAACAATATAAGTCGTTGGCACGTGTATGATATTAAGTCATTCGTTATTATTCACAACGACGGGACTTAATCGCGTAAAATAAGTTTTAAATTTACCTCCGACGTCTCGAGGACGGCGTTGAGAAGACAGACGTGGTCTTCTCCGAGACCACGGGGACAACGCCGTCTACGAAACGTCGGAGGTAAATTTAAAATTTATTTTACGCCATCAAGTCCCGTCGTTGTAAATAATAATGAGTAAAAATCGTCAGTGGTAAATCATTCGTTTCCATCAACGAGTAGAGTACCAATTTTAATTCAAAACTTTATTTTAATTATAATTTGATTGATGTTGTTTGCTCACTGAGCACACATAGGAGGCTTATTCTGGTTGTGGTGACAGACTTTGCATTTGATCTGGATTTGTTGTGGATATGTATGTATGTATGTATGTAGGGTGGTTCAAAAAACATTTTTCTAAATTTTCCGACAGGGCACCACCTTAAATTTTGTTACACTTATTATACTGATAAAATACACTAAGTTTTGGTCTCAACCATTGTTATTTTATGTTCTATGAAATCCAAAAAAAAAATTGTATTATTTTTTTAGTTTTTATTTGAATGTTATCACAGTATTTTAATATGTGATAGATAGATAGATAGATAAAGCGTTTATTTGTTTGTTTGCTGCAAATACACACAATTTAGAAAATTTCGCGCGGGATCGTACCTGGTGCAAAGGTTGGCCATCGCTATCCAACGTGGTAACGCGGCAAGTGTGATGGGCACCTTTGCACCCGGTACAGCTCGCGGAGGTCTTTTTGAATAAAATATTTTAGTTAGTTTTGTAGTTTATTGTTTAATTCCATTTTTTTTTATTTAGAAATATATTTATATATGTGATTTATAATTTTTTATGTAAAAAAACATTTTTATTTAAAAAAAAATTGATTTTCCAAAAGTTAGATTGAAAATTTGATGGAAATTCATAAAAAATAGAAATGAAAATAATTTTTACTTAATAACTTACAAACTACATTTTTAAATAATGTGAAACCAACTAATTATATAAAAATGTAAAGTATATATATATATTTTTAATTTCATAGTTTGAAAATTTTCATTGATTGACCACTCCCGTGTATTTGAGATAAAGTTACAAAACTTGGCGTATTTTATCAACACGATAAGTGTAACAAAATAAGGGGGTGCCGCCTCATCTAGTTACTTTGAATTATGGGGCATTATGGGGCAATGCCCCACCTAAAAATCCCATTGCCCTACACCTTAAGAAATACCATCGACTTTGATATACTATAGGTATCGCGCCCTACCTGTAATTATGGCTGCCCTATCTTAAATTCAACTCTGGCTACGCCCTAAATATGGTATGTAGTTGTAAACATCTTCCTTGAGTTATTCCGGCATTTTGCCACGGCTCATGAGAGCCTGAGGTCTGCTTGACAACTAATCCCAGGAATTTGAAGTAGGCACTAGTTTTTACGAATGTAGTTTAAACAGCAATTCACAATATTAATCCGTAGACCGAGATTTACGATGCATGAGGCCAGAACTGAGTGCTGGGCGCTGAAAAAGGTGCACGAACAGAAAGTCCATACCAACGAAATGAGGATGCTGAGATGGGCTGCGGGTGTAACTAGACTTGATAAAGTGCGTAACGAGCACATCAGAGGAAGTTTCAAACTAGCGCCCATCACTGAGAAACTCTCCGAACAGAGGCTTAGGTGGTATGGACATGCTATGAGGCGTGGCGATGACCATGTCGTGAAAAAGGCGCTGGCCCTTCAGGAAACCAAAAGAGGACCAGGACGCCGGCCTGCTACTTAGTGGTCCACCGTGTCAAAGGATTTAGAACGAGCCCAATTAAATCCATAGACAACCCAGGACAGACGGTCCTGGCGCATGAACCGGCGACCCCAAATAATGGGATAAAGGCAAAGACGAAGAAGAAGAAGAAGGATGATGCCATCTCTGCGGTCGGCGACGTCCGCTATCCTTATAGATAATTTCTTAAAATAGCCTAAGTGCGCTTGGACCCCACGAGGGACTCGCGCCCGATGAATTTCGTCTTTTTGCATAGATTATATTTTTATAAGATTATTTTTTATATAAGTAATATAAAGGCCATGTACAGGGCCTACATGAACATTTTGGACTTCAAAGACTCGCGTAAGATAATTAAGAGTAAATAGCAAACGCAAATAAAATCCCTGTAATGAATATTCTTTGCGACCTTCAGGTACCTACCCTTCCTTTTGAATAAATCGTGGGCCAATCTGCGGGGCTGAGCCGGGAATGTACAATGAAGTAAATGTAAGGCTACGTTAAGGAGAATGCGTGAAGCTGAGCATTCCGCATTGAACATGGAGCGATTATGAGTATTATGACACGTACCCGGACAATTACTTATAATTTAATGATCTTGGAAGATAAAAGGAAACTTTTTTTCTCTTTTATGCTAGGTTGAAGGTTTACAAACCGTAACTTAAAAATCTGCCTATTTCTTTTCTGTAAAACATTGTAGTCCCTCTAGAAAACCTCAACAGAAAGTTAATTTACCAACATATTTTTTACGGTTACTTTTTTAGTCGGCTCATTAGAAGAAAATTTATTTTATTACCTACAAAAATTTACCTACTTACCCATCTTGTGACAGATATTGCCTTTGAACTTCCCCTCTTACTTATGTCAATGTGTATGGAGTTCTCCATAATGAACACGGATAAAGTTTAATGAGGCTGCTTCGGGACATTTTTGTGCCTGGTGCCGCCCAAAGCTCAAAAGGCATACTCTATGAATGAAAAATGACACATGCGCGTGTTGAATGCCGTTGTAAAATGAATCGTATGAACATGCAGATTCGCTCTTTTATTAACCGGGATGTCTTTATAAGGTTCATATATTAGACCTGATGTATTTTGGTTTTACGATCGTGCAAACGTAAGAACAGGGTGTATGTTTGAGAGTCCCCGGCAATCTCGGCCGAATTTCACCTTCCTATACAAACGGAGTTTCGTTCTCATTTTAAAACTAAGTATTGGATTGTAATGAAACTTTGCACATACAATGACATTAGGTATATCAAGGTCTGTAATTAGTTTATATAGCTCTAGTATATAAAACAAACGAAAGAAACAAGAGCAATGCGTGCCTGGGAAGTATGTTGAGCTAATCCGGTCAATGTACAACCGATGTTGTACACGCGTCCGGTCAGCTGCTGGCACCACCGACAGGTTCAGTATCACAGTAGGCTTGCACCAGGGATCGGCTTTAAGCCTTTACCTCTTCCTGCTAGTTATGGACGCTCTGTCGTCGGACATACAGGAGGAGGCACCTTGGTGTATGCTGTTTGCTGATGACATTGTGCTTATAGGTGAAAACGAACTAGAGGTGCAGAGCAGACTTGAGAAATGGCGGCAAAAATTGGAGACTGTTGGCCTAAAGATCAGCAGATCTAAAACAGAACACATATTCTGCGATTTTGGCGGTCTCTCCAGTTTTGCTGCCATAGAACTCGATAGCGTTACATTGCCGGTCTGCTCCGACTTCAAGTACCTCGGTTCGCTCGTACAGTGCGATGGCGATATTGAACGTGACGCGAAAAACCGGATTAGCACAGGATGGATGAAATGGCGACAGGTTACGGGAACCATTTGTGACGCCCGTATGCCCCTTCGTTTGAAGGGCAAAATTTATAAAACGATCATAAGACCTGTCATCATGTATGTCAGAGTGTTGGGCCCTAAAGGTAACGGATGAAAAGAGATTGCATGTAGCGGAGATGAGAATGTTAAGGTGGATGTGTGGCGTGATGAGAATGGATAGGATAAGGAATGAGTATATAAGAGGAAGCCTGAAAGTTGCACCCATAACAGAAAAAGTAAGGGCAAATCGCCTAGCATGGTACGGGCATGTGATGCGGAGGGATGAAAGTCATGTGACGAGAAAGGTATTAAGAATGAATGTGGAGGGAGGTAAGAGGAGAGGAAAACCGAGGAAAAGGTGGATGGACTGGTGGATGAAAGATGATATGAAACTAACGCAAGTGAATGATGAGATGACGGGTGACAGAGAGGTATGGAAGAAAAAGACATGCTGCGCCGACCCCAAGTGAATGGGACAAGGGCAAGCGAATGATGATATAAAACAAACGAAATAGAGCAAAAACAAGTTATGTATGAAAAACTTAAATTCGCTGTATTTTTTTAAACTATGGTATCTGAAGCTACATAAACTAATTACACACCTAGATACCTTACCCTATTAGTAAGTACAAAGTTTCAGAGCAATCTAGTAGCTAGTCGTTCTAAAATGCAAGCGTAACTACGTTTGTATGGAGAACCGAGTTTGCCGGGGACTTAATAGAACATAATATTATTATCTAAAAGAAAAGAAGAAGATAGAGTACGTGAGCCAGCTTAAGGCGCACCCGAGAGTGGTACAGCTGCACTCTAATAACGCTTATTAAAAATGCCTAATCTAGAGAACACAGTCGCTGTGGCCGAAATCGTTCAAAAGAATCATCGTCATCATCCAACATGTAAAAAAGATTGTAAACCATGTGTCAGTATAATAAAAAATATTGTGTTCTTTTTTTATAAATTGAATTTATTAAGCTTGCTTAGTAATTTCTAGATGAAAATACAATATTCTATGCCAGTTTATCCTGGGCATTCATTTAGTGAATCGATTTAACTAATTTAATCCATACTTAATTGGAATTCCACATAATCAGTACGTAATCCTCACGTAATAGTGTACACGCACGTGTGTACATGTACCTATTAGGGCATTTGATCCGATAGGTTTCTGATTTAATTCTAATACCAAATCGAAAATATTCCTACAAAAACATGACTTGACTCGAGGTTGCTGCGTACTCCGCTGGTCATCAAGCAATAAGCCTTTATAACTGATTGCCTACTGAACTAAAAATCATTGCGGATTAATCGGTGTTTCATAGGGAATTGAAAAGATTTTTATTGAGAGGTTGCTTATTACACCGTGGACGAAGTTTTTGATAATATTTAAGATTTAGGCTTATTATATTATGATCTCACTAAGTTTTGAATAATTATAATTTTAGTTTTAAGGCACACACAATACCTGTATTGTTTTTTTGAATAAATGTATGACTATGACTGTGACTATCAATAACCTGTGGTTTTTTGAGAATTCATTACATTAACCTTTACAACTACACAAGGTATGAGTTTTTTTTCTGACATTGGTGATCTATAAAATTACTAAATTTAATGTTCCTATTGTTAACCATAACGACTTCATAAATCTGTGATCTATTTATAGAATTTGATTTATTTCTAAGGTCATTATAAAAATGTTTACGTAACTGCTGCATTAGCTGCAATATTAAATAATTTATAGCCATGTGAAGAATCCCTTTAGGTTTACTAATATAATAAATTTTCACCCAAACAAAATGATACTGAAATTTCAACTACAAAGAATAATTAAGTACCTATATTTTCTTGGAATTTTGTAAGCCAACATTCGCCTGAAGACATCGTTGTCTAAATTATGAAAGCAATGAGTTTCTACCTTGGAAGTACATGCTATAATAATATGTGCGCATATCTCGTCTCGTTACAGTAACATTCCTAATTGGGTAATTCTTGTAACGTTGTCAAGTCGTTATTCTGTCGTTGTACCGCATTTTACAGAGGCAACCTAATTGAATCGGGTGAATCTCCCTAACAACGCCGACCACAGCTGCTAGAACACGTCTTGTGCATGCATTCTGCATAGTTAAATAATACTAATTAGCGAGCACCTTTTAGGATGCACTGCAATACGTCCAAGGAAACTAGCTTCATAGTGTTTTTGGATTTTGAACCTTCTTAAATTGGAATAGAATGCAATCTACCTTGAATTTCCTTGGACTTGATAGCGGCTATTTCGGCAATGACCTTTCGCCTATACGGCTTTGCTATTAGAAGCTAGGTATAATTGCTTTGATGGCCGTTCCGGTAACCTAAGGGTAGGTATTTTATAGGCATGAACCTGGATTAACAATTCCAAAGAATTATTAGAAAATTATTTTGCTTTGTAATTCTTCTTTCTTTAAATAGTCTAAATGAAATGGATCGTTGTATTCGACAAGAAGTGAAGAAAAACAACTTATTGCTATATTTTTCAAATTTGTTGGAATATGCAAACCTGGCCCAATATGTGGTATTTTCTATAAAAAAGGGACCTTATTGTCGATGGCGCTTACGCCATTATTAACGATGCTCCGATATAAATACAATGCCGCGCGAAGCTGTGCGGCGTAAGCGCCATCGACAATAAGGTCCCTTTTTATAGAAAATGCAAATGAAAATCCCTCGCTCATACGACGTCAACCGTATTAGGAAATACGCAAATCGCCGACGACGAATGAGTTCATCAGACGGTAGACGCAGATATTCTATTTGGACAAGGCTGTTGTTCACAAAGCTTTCCACAGCTGTTCTATTGGCTGACCAGTAAAACTTATTATTATTCACAACGACGGGACTTAATCACGTAAAATAAGCCACAACCACTGGATTGAGCTTCACAACCCTAGTCTATTGGCTGACCAGTAAAACTTATTATTATTCACAACGACGGGACTTAATCACGTAAAATAAGCCACAACCACTGGATTGAGCTTCACAACCCTAGAATACTTTCTATTGGCTGACCAGTAAAACTTATTATTATTCACAACGACGGGACTTAATCCCGTAAAATAAGCCACAACCACTGGATTGAGCTTCACTACCCTAGAATACTTTCTACAGATCGTGGGTTTTATAGTACAAAAATCCGTGAAGCCATTGAAATCAAAAAACAGAAATTTCAATCGAGACGAAGGTTTTAAGATCTCATCCACATGGAAGCCAGTCATTAGTAAGTGTAAGCGAAAACAAATATCGAAAGTTGAAAAATCGAATATCGTGAGTGTTGTGTGTCGATCCAGTGACATCCCTAGTGCGCAAAACGTTCAAGTTAATAAACAAGACCAAGTGCGGGTAGTTCGGAAAACTCGCGCGCCTAGAAGATGTTGATGTCAACTTTAGCCGGTCTCCTCCGAGACCACGGGGACAACGCCGTCCTCGAAACGTCGGAGGTAAATTTAAAACTTATTTTAGGCGATTAAGTCCTGTCGTTGTGAATAATAATGAGTAAAAATCTTGAAAGTTTAAATCAGTGTTCAGTAAAACTCTTTTCACCGATGTTTACTACGAATTTAGGTGTTAAGTTATATAAGAAAAGGATCTCATGTGAAAAGAGTACAGCGAAATAATTTGTAGGTAGGCTAGTTACTGGCAATGGTCTCATACATTATGACATATCCAAATAAAAAAAAATCAGGGATACAAATAAATTATAACGTTTAAAACTTTCGCGTTTTGAACACATATTAAATCACATTTACAACCGGGTAAAATAAATTCGCGAAAGACACGATTGTAAATGTGATTTAATATATATACAAATAAATTGTTGAAGAACTGTGACAACTCTTATGAAAATGAAAATCGTTTATTGGTCACAAAAGGTCTTATAAAAGACTTCAGCTATGAACAATATATAATTGTCGTATTGTCTTTGACACTATTAATTGTAATGCAACATATGTAAATACATACGATGAGGCTGTACTTAATAAATAAAAAAAAATGAAAAAAAAAAAAAAACATTATTAGCTTTTCCATAGGAAAAAGAGGGATAAACTCACAGCCGCTGCAAACCAGTTAAAGAATAGCCAGAAGTCTCGCAGGCCCAAATGTCCGGATAAAAACGTTGTCGCCGCCGCTGGTCCCTTCCATTATGCGCTCTCATTAACGTACTCCCGAGGGCTCCGGAATAGTACAGGAAATAAAATATAGCGAGAAGGGCTCATACTTTACGTTGGGCTTTAAAATAATGATGTTTGCCTTTTAACCACGGATGTTCATACGGGTACTAATTTGCGGAATAATGTAGGTATGAGGAACTTGGACATTTTTAAAATTGTCTTTGGTTACCGCGATAGTTACTCATGAAATAAAACTATGAAAACGGATTACATCGCGTATATTGAATTTCCCCACCGACGTTTCGAACTCTTTGCAGCGTTGGACATTTTTACCGGTATTTTATCGGGTCTATAATAAAAAATATACATGGTTCGTTATTTATTTAACAATATTATTTTGTATTTTTTTGTTGTTTTCAGAGCCAAGTGAATGCAGTGGAAATGAGAGCGTTGAGAAGTGTGTGTGGTGTGAGATTACAAGATAGAATTAGGAACAGTGTGATAAGGGAAAAGTGTGGACTGAGCGAAGATGTAGTGACAAAAGGCAATTTTTGAATTTTTATAAGTTTAATTGACTGTCATGACATTTTATTTTATATGTTGTATATTTTATTGACATTGTTTAATATTATACCCGATTTTTTTTTGTTTCCTAGCGTGTAAGTAAATTTGAAATTAGAATTTGTTTTGACATTTTTATGCGCATGTTTTTATAAGTATTAATGTTGAGGTTAGTTTTAATTAGTTTCCATGTTCCTACTCATATCTGTACTCCTAGCATGTAAGTGAATTGGTTTTAAACTGTAAACTTACATTGTTTCCAATAAATAATAAATAAAAATTGAGAAAGATATGTTGAGATGGTTTGGACACGTGGAAAGAATGAGTGAAAGAAGGCTAACAAAGAGAGTGTATAAGGGAGAGGTAGAAACGGGAGTTGGAAGGGGCAGACCTCGACGGACTTTCTCTGATCAGATCGGGGAAATCCTGAAGAAAGGCCAGGTCAAGAGCACCCTAAACCGGCGAGCGTGTATGAGGAATATTATGAAAGTGAAGGAAGCGAAAGAGGTATGTCAGGATCGTAGCAAGTGAAAATCCGTGGTCTCTGCCTACCCCTCCGGGAGATAGGCGTGATTATATGTATGTATGTATGTATGTATGTATGTATTATTTTGTAACATAACGTAGTCAACGTTACGCCCTTGGCGCTGCGAGGGGTGTATCTGCATACACCCCTTGAGTAAGTGTGTATACTAAATGTAGTGCAAACAATCGAATTTGAAACTAAAAAGTTTGATAGTAACAGGTTTTTTACGGTACATTTAAAATGTTCTTCACGTACCTACACTACCGGTACTTTTGGGATAAGTATGTCTATTTTCCCCTCTCATGTAAAATGCCACTCTTAAAGGCGTTTATCGAGGATGCCAGCGCAAGTTGAAGTAACGAAGGCGACGGCACTTAAAAAGGCGACCATAACGGTGTCACCTCGAAGCTCAGAGCTTTTACACAGCCAAGAAAAGAAAAGAAGCCAGCCATGTCATGTAAACGTAATTTGACAGACTATCAAATGTACTTTTTGAGCAATAAACAGTTACTACACGTACACAAGCTTTTATTACGTCATCAGTTCTCTAACTTTTTTGGTGACGGAACCCTTTTGGAAAGCGAAATATTTAACGGAGCCCCAAATTAAATAATTTCGTTCGTCACCATGGACCGGATATACTTATAGAAGAGCTGTTTTCTTCTTATTATTATTACAAATATCCTCGCGGAGCCCCAACAGAGCATTTGCGGAGCCCAATAGGGTCCTCGGAGCACACTTTGAGAATGGCTGTATTACATAATTTAGATATGCTGGAGTTACCATAAAGGGGCCCACTGACTATCAGTCCGCCGGACGATATCGGCCTGTCAGTTAGAACAAAAATTTGACAGTTCCGAACAATTGACAGGCCGATATCGTCCGGCGGACTGATAGTCAGTGGGCCCCTTAATATGTAACTTATCTGGGCACGCTCTCGCCCGCAGAGTACACCTGCAGCGGAAAGGTCTGAGGCAGGCCGCCGTCGAAGCCGGCCAGGCACGCCACCTCCACTGATTCCACCATCTATTTTTCGGAGCAGATATGCTGTAGTTACCTTAAGATGTAACTTACCTGGGCATGCTCTCGCCTGCAGAGTAGACCTGCAGCAGAAAAGTCTGAGGCAGGCCACCGTCGAAGCCGGCCAGGCATGCCACTTCTACTGATTCCGCCGTCTGATTCCATAGGGAGCAGTTGCGAGGCGGATGCGGTTTGCCTGTACAACAATGACTGTTTAATGAAATTGTCAACCTTTTGGAAATCGGTTGAATAAGCCTGTTAAGACGTTAGGTAAAGTTACTGACAACCCCTAAGGCAAGGCTATTGATTTTCCTGGGCAAAAGTTTGTTAAGATTTGTTATCAAGAGCAGCCATCAGCCAGTTACAAAAATTATACTCGGTTCTCATCAAAAACATTCGATCATGATTTTACTAACAAGTTTTTAATTTGAAAAGTCCAGGCGGCCTATTCAGAGTATTCAGTTAGTAATTTCTTGTTATTTTCGCTTACCGGCAGCTACCATTTGGAAGACACAGGGCGCGAGCTGCGAGCCCACCTCGTTGGACGCCGAGCAGGATAATGTGCCATAGTCCAAGTCCGCCACCGGCGTGTATCTACAGACAACATTTCAGATATGGTAAACGAGGTTTAAGACAAGTAAACATTCCGAAAAATTTCGGAACTTACGTTGAAAATTGTGACGCAGGAATAATTGGTTACTTATTAACTGAATATGTTGTTAAACTCTGTTTTAAAAAGATTCGAGATATAAAATCGCTCTAGAAACCCCTGTGGATATCTCATTTGTTTTGAGGAAGATTCTAGCCTCTCAAAAAGAAAGAAAACTTAGTAGAAAAAGAAGTCTCGTGGGTTCTTTCTATTATGGACATTGGACATCACTGATCTTCAATATTATGAGCTTACTTGAGGCTACTAGCGCTGCCGTTGGACGTATACCGGTCGGCAGCCACATCTATGGTCTCGCCCGAGTTGTTGAACTTCCACTTGAACACAGCTGCCGGTGGGTCTGCGTCGACTTCGCATACGATGACTACGGCCTCGCCCCGCGCCGCGCCGACTACGGACACGCCGGAGGGCGAACCCGCGCCGGTGCGACATGATGGTGCGTCTGAAGACAAATACAAATTGGAACGTACAATAAACAAACATTCATATTTCCATTTTGAAAATGTACTGATTGATGTTTTTATTATGAACACACGCAAACATACGTAGGTATTATATTTCGTATCTTATAACTAGGTACTTTTGAGTTAACTGCTTAAATCCCAGAATTGTAGCATTTTCATTTATATTCGGCAAAGCTCTAGAGATTCTTTTACATGTCGAAACACGTACATATGTCGTTCTTGTACGTGTTTTACTGTGTTGGTACGAATCATGATAACTATAACAGTAAAGGCCGGGATTAATTATTTCTCTGAATTGAATGCTCAAAACTACATGTTTTTAATAAAATGTGTTCACGTATTTTTTTTTGTTCTATATCCTCATTCTAACGTTATGTACACATTTATATAAAAAATAATTTTGTTATAGGATTGATCTTGGGTGTAGACATTTTTGACAAAATCACCACCAGACCAGACCACCACCACCACCAGACCGTCTGCTAATATAGTCAGTTGGAAATTGAATAACGTCTAGGGTACGCTGTCTTATACCAGCAACACGAACATAACAAGAAAAAAAACTATGGATTACTCTGCTGCATTGCAAGTTTTGGATAAATGTTAAACAGCATCACCAGAATTTTAACTTTTAAATCGCTTTAGGCTATATTTTCACTAAAATGGATCCAGCGGACCGGAGAAGATACGGATGCTATCGGGTGATTCCTCTCACCTCCACACGTCTCCGCCTCAGTGGAAAAGCAGCGTAATCAATGCTTGAAAAACGCCAGTACCCACCCCAATACAATTCCCGTGCAATTGTGCCCCTTTGAAGAGTTGCCGGTCGGTCCCGACTCGCAGACTTTGATCAAGTGCGAGCACCGCGACACATGCAGTGATAAATTAATCGCGATTAACATCAGCCCAACCCACACGCCGTATTTTACTTCATTGTAAGGAATCAATTCCCTCCCGCTTGAATGTCGGCATCATTACCAAGTTGCGTCTAATAAACGCGTTTTCGACATCACTTGGGTGTGATCAAAGCGAAAATATTCAAATTGCGAGGAGCGCTCAAAGAAGCTCATTGTACGGACGAATTACGCTTGAAACAAAACATTCCTCACTGTTTTGAAAACATCGTTTGAGGAACCGGGACAACCAGGTCAGTCACTCTCTCTTTAAGTGAACGGTGACACCGAGTGTATCGTGCATTATAAGCGGTTCGATCATCCACGACACGTGTGTGACACGAGAATAGTAATGTAATAAGGAAAAGTAGCGCATCTCCTATTCTTTAGGTAACTGTTTGGTTTGACATCAAAAAAACTACATTTGCCGGGACTGGCCCATTTGGTAATGGAATTAATTCATAAAGTGGATAATTATGAACTTATAATAAACAGATAATTACACAGCTGGTTTGCATTTATTGAGAGATCCTACTTATTTTACTCTGTCACAAAGGTTGCGAGGCATTCACAACGTGCCCTACACATTGCATCGCGCCTGGGTGAGTCCGTGACAGGAGGACAAAATGCCTTGAAGTCGAGCGACATTGTTTTATCGGAGCCTTCAAAATTGACGCGAGGCATGAATCGTATTCAGCGACGCGTCATAATTGTAGGTGTATTGTTGCGTGTCAACATCACACAAAAAAGCCAACAACAAAGTTTGATAATAAAAAACGAATCACAGAAATAACCGCTTCGATACGCCCGGGCCAAGTTACCCGAAACAATTTAAAATGCAAAAGGAGTCGACGATTGTAACAATTAATTTTAAGATCTCGTTTAATATTGATGCAAGGTCGGAACGGCCGTTGGCAAGCCTACATATTAAATTGTAATTGAGCGCGATGGGTGAGCGGCCCGGGAAGTACGGAAAACTATGACCACCGCTAATTGCCTTTAGAAGCAAGCGTCGAGCGCTCACTTTGTTGTTGTGACCCAAATTCTACCAGCTACGATATTCAGGCGAAAATGGTGCGTAGATGTTGAAATTGATTCAAGTATGTTTATATACCCTTAACGGTTCAAGAATTTATCCCAAAATTGTTAGAGAAATCGAAGTCAAACATTCTAAATTGAGGGCCCTTCGAAATATGCAAATCGGTAGTCTCAGCGCTACCCACTAATTGTATGTAGGACACGGCACCCCTTTACATGAGCGCTCGGAAACTTCCAGTCGCAATAGAAAGTAATTAAAGGGCAATAAGTATCCGTAAAGAGTGCACGGGCGGCGATGCGATAAAAACGGTCCGTAATGGCCAATCGTCTCTCCGAGTAACTTTATTACAAAACAATTCGCCGAGCAACAACAATTTATTACCGCATCCCGCGTAATGCGCCATTAAATGTGCCGTCTTGTTGTGACGGTACACACCTGTGGCGACTCTTATTTAATTTATATCCATTATTTATCTTCGGTGCTTAATCACCGCCACCAAATCCGCTTTCTGCTCCGCTAATTGACCATTGTTTAGAAATCCTCACAGATACTTTAAGCAGTGCCAGGTACAATTTAGTCTTTTCCCACCGATTGCTCTATTGTTATGACTCTCCTGAAATGTTGAGCGCATCGGGCGCGCGAATGATCGCTTAATTCGAATAAAAAAGGCAAGAACTCCGTTTAGTCTTAAATCGCTAAGCAACGAAGTCGAGTCGTTGTTTTCTTTTAGACTGCAAACGTCGGGGAAAAACAATTAGAGGAAAGTTTGCTGGAGGCGTTTCTGGGTGTGGGGGAGACGTATTCGAATCTGGGTTGCAAAAAGCCGTATGTGATTATGGAAGCCATGTGGAGATGCGACTTTTCGGCTTGAGGTTAGTGATATAGACCCGCGCCACGTGGCCGCGAGGCGCTACTGCGGTTGGTGCGATTAATGAATTGGGCGCATTTGAGCGACTCAGCGCTGAGCGGTAATGAGCGCTGCTCACGAGTTAAGGATGGCTCATA
This sequence comes from Cydia strobilella, assembly GCF_947568885.1. Classification (NCBI taxonomy): domain Eukaryota; kingdom Metazoa; phylum Arthropoda; class Insecta; order Lepidoptera; family Tortricidae; genus Cydia; species Cydia strobilella. The sequence continues at coordinate 21,979,840 of NC_086044.1, forward strand.
TTACACCGACGTCTTTCTGGGTTAAGTCCGTGTCACACTGACTGGCACATTCTTCAGTTGTAATTTTGGAATTTCCGTTTCAGATCTTATGTATGTATATGGATGCGAAGCTTTGATGTTGACCCTGAGGGAGGAAAACAAGCTCTTGGTGGCAGAGAGGAAGATCTTTAGAAGGAGCCTAAGCCCTACAAGACGTGAGGATGGCTCTTGGAGAGTGGGGAGGAACTTGGAGGTGGAAGAACTGGTGAGCGAGCCCAACATCATCGGCGAGAGTAAGGTTGCTCGTCTTCGTTGGCTCGGCCACGTGGAGAGGATGGGAGAGGATCGTGCGGCCAAGAGAGCTTATCTGGGGCGACCAACTGGGAGACGTCCGGTCGGAAGGCCTAGGTACCGGTGGATCGATGAGGTCTAGAAAGACCTGTGTGTCATCCAAGCGGCTGAATGCCGTCGGATCGCACAGGACAGGAACGAATGGCGAAATCTAGTATCGGAGGCCAAGATTTTTTATTATTACAAAAAGGAAAGCATTTGACCGTAATGTCACCTTCAGATCCACTTCGTGTCGCTGACCCAGCGAAGTATGTAATTAATTTTGGAATTTACGGAATGTGGTGGTCAAACACACAATAACTATTTTTTTTATATATTATGATGGTTAATTATTTTTATATGTGGGTAGTTTTGCATATCGTAGTTTTGTCTCGATCACCGTTGACCATGAATCACGTCGGGATGTATTATAAATTCAATATAAGCGGTATAATCCGTTTTTATAGTTTTATTTCATGAGTAGCTATCGCGGTAACCAAAGACAATATTACACAATATCAACTAGTTATTGTATAATATTGTCTTCGACTTCGACTAAGACGATTAGCGGGTGACAATTGAGCTGATTGACCGAGCGAGTGAAGGTGTTCGAATTGACTTGTGTGTTAAATTATGATAATGTTATACTCACATTTGACACGAAAATGCAGCTCATTCGAGACCGTCTCGCCCTCCGCGTTGAGCGCTGAGCAAGCATATCGTCCAGAAGAGTGCCTTGTAACTTTTTGTAGCACGAGACTCTGGTTGCTGTGGAATACGCGCGCTGACGCGTTGTGGGCTAAAGGCCGGTCCTGACAACAAAAGAATTTGGTTAAAGGAATGTTTTTTTTTTACAACAACAGACCATAGAAATTGTATCTGTGATTACAGCTGCTTAGCCGATGCCGCAAGGCAAGCAAGAGTTCTCTTTATATACGAACATTTTACTCAAAATAGACCATGGTTTAGATCTACAAAAATAGAGGTATCGTAAAAGAGTTAACAACGTCCTTATCAATGACGGGAGGGGCTACTTTGCTGGCCAAGATCTGTTATGTTATATAGAAATTCGATGGCGGCGCTTTCTTTCGCAGCCTGTTCTTACGAACATAAAGACAATATTTCTGCGCATGTTTGAGAAAATGTTCTTAAATGCTTAAAAAAACAAATAAAATGAAATAAGGAATATTCGCATGATCTATTCAATTCAGCTACTTACAATTACATAGATACATAGGTACTATCACTGTATAACCAACTTTTGCTTGTGACGTCCCAATGAATTTACTAATTGCTGTATTTTCTAATTTTGCTATATTGAAAAACTCTAAGGTGCAGCGGGACAATTTCGACTGGTAAGTTATAAAGTACAACTTTGAATACCGAAAACTACTATCTACAGTTCTTTTACTGACAATTGATTGAAATTATGAACAAGCTTTCCCGCTATCTGGACATAGTTGACACTGTAGTTAATAATGTAAAACATGGAAGATATTTCGATTAGCTGAAATTTCCCGCAGTCAGGATTGCCCCGCTGCACCTTATACTTTTTCCAAGTAGATATAAAATTACGAGCTTTAATATGTTTCATTACTTTAGGCCTAATCGTTTACATCTGTTGGACCTAAAATATTCTAGGTATTAAACAAAAACAATTGCTGCGCTGAAAATATGGGAGTATTAAAAATCACCGCTCATCGCAAATGAAACCTCCACGCCCGACCATTTAGCATCAAATTACTTTATACCCTAGCGTGTTAAATAAAAACATAAATGTCCCATAATAAAAGGGGGGCGATTACTAAATGTACAAAAGGCCCTTCCATTATTTTCTCGCCCGGCCCCACTTCAACGGACAATAAAGGTAGTCGTTATATTCTGAAAAATTTTACTCGTTTCTTAACAAAAGATTTTGGGCATGCACGCGCGTCCCTAGCGAGAGCTCCTAGATAAACAATACTGAATACGTGATTTGAACAGTATAAACGGGACCTGCATATAGTGATAAAAAATAACCCGTTTTTATGCTGAGTTTTAAAGAGTGCTCGTGAAGGAAACCGGGAATCAATAACCAATCATATAGGTATAAGTTTCCAATTTTAGCTTATGGTACCTCCCTCTCGAATAATGGCCCAGTTTATATCTATCAGATGTACCTATTTAGGGTGTAATTTTTTGATTTGTATGCATCGAAGTTGATTCAAGCTACAAGGACTTATGTTTGAAATACTTAAATGATTATTTTATTTCATATTTTATGACTTTTATGAGGATATTCAAATGAAAGACGAGCATTCGCCTCATGTCTTTTAGCTTTTGGCCGTAAGCTAAACGGCACAGTAAGTTGCTGTGTTACATGACAGCGAAATACACTTAAATGCTTAAACTTATTAACTATTCGATAAGACGAGTCCACGGTCGCTTCCTTTAAAATTCCTCTGCTCGTTAAATTTTGGAGTTATTGACGGGCTCCATTTCCAGGAAGAGGTGCATGTAATAAACTTTTGCAAGGGCAATAAAGGAGTCAAAGTCTGCTAACTACAGCTGGTATTTAATAAAACGCTACCGCATTCGCCGCCTCTATATGTCGAGAAGCCCGATTCCAATTTAACTATTTGTACGGTTATGATCTTATTTTTACACTACTACTACTATTTCACCGGCTCAGTGACCCAAAAAGGAACTTGGCCTCTGATACAAGAGAGCGCCACTCTGCCCTATTCTGCGCCACTTCAGGCCAGTTGGGTATTCCGAGGACGGTAAGGTCTTCTAGGGCTTCGTCAATCCAGCGGTATCTGGGACGCCCAGACGGACGTTTTCCGCCCGGGTGCCACATATACGCTCTTCTCACAGCACGATTCTCTCCCATCCTCTCTAAATGACCAAGCCAGCGGAGTCGTGTGGCTTTGATCTCGCCAATTATATTGGGCACCGCAACCAGCTCCCTATTGTTCCTACGCCTCCAAGTTCCATCGATAAGCCCCAGAATCTTCCGCCAGATTTTCCTTTTCGCCACAAAAGCCCACTGACTATCAGTCCGCCGGACGATATCGACCTTTCAGTTAGAACAAAAATTTGACAGTTCCGAACAACTGACAGGCGGATATCGTCCGGTGGACTAATAGTCAGTAGGCTCTTTAAAAGCTTGCTGTATTCTGTCTGAGTCAGCGTCCAAGCTTCACACGCATACATAAAAATTGGTCTAATCACAGTCTTTTAGACTCGAATTTAAGTCGGTCTACTGACCTTGAAAATAGCTCACGCAAGTAAGTTACCAAAACGATAGACGATCGCCATGGTCGTATCAAAACTAGTTCAAAACCATAACAAATTATTACATTAGAATCGACCTCCATTTCCGTTCGTTCAATTTCTGTGCCGTCGCATGAAATTCTAGGGCCACTTATGTGGTTTGTTTGAATACGCACGCCAATATTGAGGCCGGTGGGGGAAGGGGGTTAGGTACATGGTACATGAGAGTGGCTTAACGAAGGATACGAAATTTAATTTATACTAATGAAGTCGCACGGTACAAACAGAAAGCATTTACGCCCATTCGCCCAATGACGCTGTTGTTTCGAAAGGGAAAGGATATTGAAACGTTTTAAAAGGCGGAAGATTAAAATTAAAAATACATATGCGATGTGGGAAGTAATTAAAACTACTTTTATTGTAACTCCTATATTATATGGGCCAGTACAAATGTTATAAACTAGCATCATAGAGTAGTGACACATAGAGAGAACACAATAGTTATTTGTGCAACAAGAGAGGAAAGTTGGTTTTTCTTGCGTTTATTTTGAGTCCCGAGAAAGCGAAAGATTCTAAGGTAGAATCTTGAGCGTAGCGAGGAACTCATAAACACGAGATGTAAAATAACTTTGCTCTCGTGTTGCACACATAATTTTTCACCTCAGTAGTGAGAACATATTAAAGGTTAAAATATATTTCGAATTACACAGAATAAACAGAAAAAAAAAGTATTATAATATGTACGATATGATAAGACGAGAGAGACGAGACCGGACCGGACCGGACCGGACCGGACCGGACCGGACCGGACCGGACCGGACCGAACCGGACCGGACCGTACCGTACCATACCATAAAAAAAATGTAATAAAAGTATGAAGTTCATGGCCTTCACTAAATTAAAAAGCTACATTGTTTCACTCCCTGGAGTGAGGAAAGTCGCACTTTCCTCACTCCAGGAAGTGACGAAAGTAGTATTTAAACTATAAACTGAAATAAATGTCATATACGAAGGAAAAAATGACCAAAGCCTCCAGTGTCCAGAGCTGGAATCGAACCAGCGTCCCTCGTTTACCGGACAGGTGCCTGAACCGCTCGGCTAAAGCTAACCCAGGCGGCCCCACAAGCCTTCGGGAAATTGTCATATACTTGGAAGTTTCGACCCATGCCACCATGACCATATAGCCGTGGTACAGGCACCTGTCCGGTAAACGGGGGACGCTGGTTCCATTCCAGCTCTGGACACTGGAGACTTTGATCATTTTTTCCTTCGTATATGACATTTATTTCAGTTTATGTAATAAGGTACTACATAAACTTAAAGTAAACTTAAAGTTTGTAGTCTATGATTGTTCATTATTTTAGTATGTGGGTATTTTTGCATTTTGTAATTTTTCCTCAGTCACCCGTTGACCACGAACGCTGTAAAGAGTTCGAAACGTCGGGATGTATTATAAATTCAATATACGCGATATAATCCGTTTTCATAGTTTTATTTCATGAGTAACTATCGCGGTAACCGAAGACAATATTAATAAGGTACTACTTAGGTAATACTTATAACACTGCACCTCCACTATATGAGAAAAAAAAATGCATGTGGTTGGTAAAAAGCAAACTTCATGCATTTTTGTCATCATTACATTCTAACTTAACTCGTTTTGAAACAATTTCGTTTTGTTTTTATGGACCTACAACATCTTTATTATTAAGGGGCCCACTGACTACCAGTCCGCCGGACGATATCGGCCTGTCAGTTAGAAATTTGACAGTTCCGAACAAATGACAGGCCGATATCGTCCGGCGGACTGATAGTCAGTGGGCCCCTTTAGACTTATATTGACCTTGGTATAGACCATGATTACCTTTTGTATTGTTTTTGAGCTCCCGATATTTCGACGCAATCATTTAAAACTTAACTTTATTATTGATTTTAATTTTAACATTAACGCCCAATGCTACGATTCGGTCCTAAATATAGACTGCATGTCGTGTCCTCGACTGAATACTGATACATGTAAACCTTTTCTGATGTCATCTTATACACGTATTCTGGCAAATAAAGAAATTCTATTCTATTCTATTCTATTCTATTCTATTCTATTCTATTCTATTCTATTCTATTCTATTCTATTCTATTCTATTCTATTCTATTCTATTCTATTCTATTCTATTCTATTCTATTCTATTCTATTCTGTGGTAATCTACAAATCAAATTCATTGGATGGGTTTCTAATTAAAACTAAGTCTAACACTTTAAACTCGCGTTTTGTGTACCTACACAAAATTAATGTCACAAAGTTAACGGGTCTAACGCGATTAAAGTAGTGACATATAGAGTACCTAAAGAGTATATATAATGTATAATACTTATAACATATCACGGTTTTCGCTTTGTTCTTAATCGGTGGAGAAATATCGGAAAATTGTGATTTCTGACTGGGAATGTTAAGGATTGCTTTAAAATGTTTTATTGAGAAAATGTAGGGAAATATCCAATTTAAATTATATACCCGACTAACTTAGTACTTTCATCTCCACAACTTTCTCACATTGGACATATTGCTGCATTGACTATTTATACCTACATTATGTATTCTGTGTCGAACATTCCAAGTTCGAAGGTGTGCTCATTAAAAACGGAAGATGGCCAAAGGCACCACCCTAAAACAATTAGCACGCCGGACCTTTTTTAACGAGAGCTTGTCAGCCCGAACCCCGAATAAAACATTAACCCAAATGAGAAACAATCGTACCCGCTATTACCAGCACTGCCCCAGAATCTCTTAAAAGTTTAACGCTCGTAAAAATAAACAAATATTGCTCAGAGTACCGACGGTAAAGCTGCTAAGCAAATGCCATTAATGTTAAATCGCTACTTCTGCATGTGTACTAACTGCTCTCGACTCTGAAAGAGACGAAAATCGGCTAGCGTACATATACGCAATGCTGAGTATTTGCTGGAGCTGTGCTAGGTTTTGGAGCGAGAAGAGTACATATTTCAAATTGTTATACAAGGTAGATTTTTTAAATGCGGCACTGTCCTAGCTACCAGATCCCATGCTGCTACACTTTTTTTCTGCTCAACTGTGTGTGTTCTGTTAAAGTTACCACGTGTAGTGCTGAAGTAATCAATTAGCAAGCTAAATATCTAATTCATTCAGATATCCTGGTCACGGCACCAAAACTGTAACTGCATTTAAAAATCTTGATCATCGCACCAAAAACGAAAATCGAAGGGCTAATCAACATATTCTGATTGAAAATTTTGCACTTTTTGTTGATGGAGCTTTTGGTATTGTTGAGAAATACAAGAAACCACTGGTAATATTTTAGGAATAAATAAACTTGATAAGTATGCAACATATGCAACAACTGTACATGAAGGAACATCAGCGATTTCGCTTCGATGTCGCTCAAACACAGAGCGGGACAGCTATTACGCGCGTGAACAAGATTCAGTTAAGCCGCGCGTCACCTGGCCGGTCACAAGCGTCTAATCAGAGCGGCGCCAAATCTCTAATTAATGCTCTGCCGTGTCCCGTTAAAGCTGTCGCTTGCTGTGTCGTAGCAGCAATTCGCAAAACGCTTCTGGCACAGTCACAGTGTAATATTTTGATTACTTAGTTAAACCATTCTAACCTAGGGTTTAGGGATCTCCTTTATCTCGCTAATACATGGAATGACAGTGGGCACAAACTCTAAGCATTTCAGTACTACCGTATTGAATCCTTGATGGTCAGCACGCATGAAACCAATGGAGCAATCCCCACTTTGAAAGGATCGAATCAAACCCCATTATGACGCGTCTCAGCAATCGCGTACGGAAATGGCCGCCATTAGCGAATAAAGAGAGAATTTTCCACCTGATAACCCCGCTTGTTCTGTTGTTATTAGATTCCGTATGAGTTTCTTTGAGATCGTAAAACAAATCATTATTTTACTCATTCCTCCTATTTGGAGAGCGTTCTCCGTTGGTGCGGAACTAACTTGGCTATATTACTTGCTTGTTTACTTATTTGTTTTCCGGGAACATGTACCGAAATATTGTTTTTGCTTTCGTGACCGTGAAAGTAACTTTAGGGCGCTGGTATTTATTTATATTAGCAGAATACTTTACAGACCTTGAAATATGGTATTGTGGGTATGCCATTGCCAAGTATTTTACTTAGATGTCTGAACTTAAGTGAGAATATTTTACAATGTGAAATAGGTAATCTAGCTTGGCCTAAAAGCTATATTTTCAAAAACGAGAATAACAACTATGGACCTAAACTTGTAACGGCGTTAAAGCATTTCGCGATTAAAAAATTGATGACATTAGTCATCATAGTTTTAGATTTTTTAATAAATAGATTAAAAAATCTAAAACTATGATGACGAATATAGAGGCTGGAAAAAAATTATGGACCCTGGAAGGAAAATGCCTTACCTTAAGCTCATTTTATTTGTTAGCTAATTTTATTATAAACACAATATTTTCGTGTGCTTGAGGGAACGGAAGTTTAGCGCACATACACACGTAGGTATTACCCTACCTCAGTTATCTACTGAATAAAATAAAAATACATTTTGATAATATTACAATTCTCGTAAAGTAACATTATGTACCCAATTTCAAAGCAACCCGTGACCTTCAAAACGCTCGCCACGCGCTCGTACTTAATATACTCGTACTGTTGTATTTGTATAACTTATGTATGTGTAAGTTTGGGTAGAAACCGTGGTCACGGGTATCACGGTCGTTCGGAAATTGGGTTGATTGCAGACTAGACTGGACCAGCTTGGGTCATTTTCGAATCTATTTCAATTCTTGAATAAAGAACTAGAGTCCCATGAAGTCTCTAAGAATTTTATAATAACTGAATCTTCGATTTACTGACCAGTCTTAAAAAACCGGCCAAGTGCGAGTCGGACTCGCGCACCGAGGGTTCCGCACTTTTGTATTTGTTGTCATAGCGGCAACAGAATAATAAGTTGTTTGGTGTAAATATTGCTTTTTGGTTACATATATTTTTAATTTAAAAGTGGAAAAATTACTGCCATGGGTGAGACTTCACGACCTCTGGATTTTAAATTTATTCTAAGCTTGATAGCATCGCTCGCAGACGTTTCTGTTTGTTAAAAATGAATTTACATACATTTTGCTAGAAAGATCACTAAAAAGCATGTATTAGTTTGTAAGGCCGTCAGATAATTTCCTTTCAGAAATGATTATTAATTTCCTTTTTCAATTTCAATTTCAATATTTTTATTTCAGACTACATAGATTTTTTATTGGTTGAAAATATTTAATGTAGGCTTCCAAATTCAAAACATGTATAGGTAAGTATGTAAAATAAAACCTAATAAAACTTTGGCCAACAAAGTAATTTAGTTTCGCTATTAACTATTAACATTTTCGTTAAACTGCTTTTCACATTATATACGATTTCAAGCTAACAACGGGCTATTTACACATCATAATTATATTCTATATTATTGTATATATTATATTAAGTATATAAAATATAAGTTTATTCATATTTTAGGCTTTTCACACGCCATGTAAAATAATCTATTTGTGCTATTTTCAACCAAAAGGGTACTTATTGTCGGTTGTCCATAAGGCGCTATTTCCATATAGCTTCAATTCGAAATCAACCTTATCGACAAGCGACAATGTGGTTTTGGTTGAAAACGTCACATTTCATTTCAACCAGCGTTCTTTGGTCAAAGTCTTTTGCAGATCACCCTTCATGTCGTCGCCCTCTTTTTGCAGCGCAGTTCCATTGTTACTTACACGACACCCTGTTAAGAACACTCCCCCTTAGCTTAACCTATCCATTGTCTACATATGATATCCCAAAAAAGAGTATAAGGAAAGTTTTCCTTTTCAAAAAGCGTTAAAGTAGGAGAAATCTCCAACTAATAAAGCTCTTTTAAACCCCTGCCTTGTATGTCAGTTAATTTTTTTTAAACAAAGAAAAGCGACACTTATAAAAGAGTGTCGCTTTCTAAAAATACCCAAAATACCTAGTATAAGTAAGTATACAGTGAATTTTAGTATGTTAATAATAACCAAGTCCACAAATTGAATCATACTTTGACGACCGGTCTGGCCTGGTGGGTAGTGACCCTGCCTGTGAAGCCGATGGTCCTGGGTTCGAATCCCGGTAAGGGCATTTATTTGTGTGATATGCACAGATATTTGTTCCTGAGTCATGGGTGTTTTCTATGTATTTAAATATTATATATATCGTTGTGTGAGTACTCATAACAATGAGTATCAATTCCCCAAGGAAGTGTCCTAGGGTGTGTGCTGTTTTTATTATACGTCAACGACCTGCCAAAGGCGCTTGATACCTCATGTGTCATGTTTGCGGACGACATCTCAATACTCTTGAATTGCTCTTCTAGCCCTGAGTGTAACGAACAGTTGGAAAAGTCTATGAACGCAATCACGAAATGGCTCACAGATCATAATCTAGACATTAATCTAAAGAAAACAAAAGTTATACAGTTTAAACCGCGCCAAAAACAAAATCTCGATATTAATCTAATTTCAGACGACAAAAAAATAGAAGAAGTTACCACATTTACCTTGTTAGGACTGACAATCGATTCAAACGTTGATTGGAAGGTACACATTCAAAACACAAAATCAAAGCTATCGCGGTTTATTTACGCGCTGAGTGTACTAAAAGTAAACACCAACTATGAGGCTGCCCTCGCGGCTTATTTTGCTTACGCCAATGCATGGTTACGATACGGGGTGATTCTATGGGGCCATAGTACCGACGCCCACGACCTGTTCATAATGCAGAAAAAGTGTCTGCGCATTCTTGCAAACGCCCGCCCTCGGGAAAGCTGTAGACCTCTTTTTATTCAAAAAAAATTACTTACATTAACGTCCATATATATCTTGGAGGTAGCAATATTCGTTAGAGACCATACACACTTTTTCAGACAAATAAAGGACGCTCCAAACCGCACTATTAAAACGCGCCATGAAAACAGACTAGCACTGCCAAAATCACACTTACAAATGCATAGAAATAGTCCACATTCCCGATTTATAGATATTTTCAACAAAATTCCCGAAAGATTTAAGTCCGAAATAAATCCCACCGCCTTTAAAAATAACCTTAAAAAACTGCTAATTGAAAAATGCTATTATACTGTTAACGAATTCCTAAACGATGCCAATGTATGACTTATTTAAAGTTATTTGATTGCCTAACTGACTCAAATATTGATGAATCAGAATTTATTTATTTAGCAAAAATATTGACATTAAATCATTAGAATAAATTTTAGGTTAAACATGTATGTAAGTAAATTATGTGACGTATTATGAATATTAAGATTTGATTATTCTTACTGTAAATTATGTGTTAGATATAATTAGTAAATTGCTTCACCCTATCCGGGTTCATGTACCATAGTAATAAGTCCTAGACATAATTCATTGTACATGACTGCAATAAACGAATACGAATATAACACAAGCCTCCTTGGGCTTACATTTAGACAGTCAATCTGTGTAAGAATATCCTATAATATTTATTTATATTGATGGTTAATGTACTTATATACTTATTATAGGTAATTACAAGTTTGGACCTCTTTAGGTTGCCTTGATTTTTTCCTACTAAGATCGTGAACAACTCATCACTCTCATCACGCTATATAATATTGTTTAAAAGAACACGTTAAGAGCACATTTTGCACAGAACCGATGTAAATATGCACAAATCGGATAAGACGGAGTTGTAAGCAATACAGAAAATGCACTCGTCGCTGCATTGTTCGAAGTTCAACACCACCGGCGCTGATAGGAGTCGCAACTCGCAACTTTGTCGGGACTGCTAAGGAGGCTCTATTTGACACGCGCTCTATGGCAACGTAGACCTACTTAGGCACCCTGAAATTAAAATCTTTTTGCCTCTACAAGAAGCTTTTTATAAGAAATAAGTTTCGGTCAAATATTTCATTTTATTAAACCTACTTATTGCGGACTGAATTTAACGCCCCCAAAGAAGTGGACTTTTCAAAATATTAAATATATTAATAACGGTTCACTCACGTGTTTTAAGTCGAAAACGCTCGAAATGTTTCACTCCGTACCGAACTTTTCAAAATCATCAAATTAATATGAGTCCAGTTTCGATGAGTCTACTAGTAGCCACCGATGACTTATTAACACTATACAGTTTTTGGCTCCATAATCAGCTTTCAGCAGGGTATCAAATTATCGTGTTATCATTCAGTTATTTATACTTGCAACGAAAAGTTATGGCTATTAGATGTGGGTGCTCTATTTGCAATTGATTTCATTATAATTGTGCTAAATATATTTCACATTTGAATATGTCTTAAACAATGACTAATATCCATTCCAAGTGTTACGGTACAATACCAATTAATATCCGTAGCTATTATACTGTAGATAATGTCGAATAGCGAGATAGCGAGGCCCTAACAATCAAACTCCGGAAGCGATTTAACTAAAGGGATCCGCAGAAATATGATTCGACATCAGCCGGGATGCAGCTGAGTAATTGGGAGGATTACAATACATAAATTCAAGGCAAAATGGCGGTCGAGACGAGAAATTTATGCCGCGTCTTATTATTTTGACAGCTCATTCGACGGTAGTTAATAATGAGAGGTCTGCGGGGGGATGTTTATGCGCGTAATTGATGACGGGCATTTACAGAGATTCTGGTTGCAATTAAAATTAAATTCAACGTGTCCGATATCAAAAAATGTTAGCGAAGTGTTCGCCCGAAAAGGGTTAATGTGATAAAATGTTTCGCCGGAATTTGTTACTGTGCTCGACGTAAATCCGATTCTAGGGCGATTCGTTCAAAGCTTACAGCCAACAATACAAGTAACGCGAGCAAAATTACCTGTACAAGCCTTATTCTGTTCGCGATAGAGTTGTGTGTATATCGTTTAGGTTATGTCACTTCGGCTGTTGGATGTATAGCGGAATAACTGAGTCTGTAACGGAGCCTAAAGTTGCTGAATGGTTTCATGGTGTTGAATGAGCTGCCTAATTTGAACGTGAGTCCAGACGTAAGTCCTTTGAGGCTGAAATGCCACATATACCTAATATGTCCTTGATGATAAATACGATGTTATAAGATTCGACTCTTTGAAAGTGAGTCCAGACGTACGTCCTTTACGGCCGAAATGCCGCGTATAATATGTCTTGGATGAAAAATAGAATATTTTTACGATTTGACTTGCGTTTAGCTTATAGATCCTACAAAAATATTGGAGACTTCCTGGCCTGATGGAGCCTGATTCGAACTTACATACTTCAATCACTGCGATTTTTTAAATTAAAGGAAAAATTGAAATTCACCACTCCGGGCAAGACTCGAACTTGCGACCTTGGAACACCGGTCCATTCGGTCTTAACCAACTGAGCTACCGAAGCTTATCAGAAGCGAGCGAGTTTTTTAATTCCTCCTTTTTGTTTAAACGGCTTACGGCCTGGACACGACATCGCGCGGCGGCGGCAATAGGTTGGAGCGAGACACAGCGATCGGACCAGACCTTTCGTTCCCACCTATGGCCGCCGCTCGCCGCTGCCGCCGCCGAGCGATGTCGTGGCCGGGCCGTTGTAAAGGCGCATAGACATCTGGCACAAATCTCAAATTATACTGTAATACACCAGTAATAATGTGCTAACCATACTTAACCCTTTTTTTATTAAGCATATAATAAAATTGGGTTTCTTGCATGCCAAATAAATAATTTATTATTATTATTTATTATAAAGCGCCTTCCTAAAGCGTGTAAATAAAAGGAAGCATGTAAACAGAAATAGTAATAACTAAGCGTAAATAAAACTTTCCATCATCAAATTTTAAATTGCTTTGACAATCTTAAAGAATTAAAAATATTTTGTTAAATCTACATGTTCTTTTAATCTGTTTATTTATATTTTTTTGACACGTTTACCCTACTTACAAAATAATAAGAAAGAACTTATCAAGTTTACATTTAGCGCAAACTGTAACTCGGAAGCCAGCTAACGGCTTCTAAGAACCAGAGCCCACTGTGTTGGGTTCTTGGAAAATTAACAATCATGTAATAAAATACTATGAAGCTATAGTAAAATTTTAAATAATGTTGAAATATACAGAATTTCACGTCATTTTTCGGCCTCATTAAGTTAAGTTTTATATTCGTTCGCCCACCAGAGTCCTGAATGCTAGTTCAAAGCAAAGTCTACCTAGAGCAAAGTCAAAGCAAAACGGAACACTATTCCAGGAACATATTTCATTACAGTGGTTGCAGAGCCTCATTACTATCTTCTATCAGAGTATTGGAAACGTCGCCTCGTTATTCTTTGTTACTGATGGATAATATTATATATTGATTGGAATAAATTTGATTCTGGTAACAAGGGAAATGGGAGTTTATATTAAAAATATTGTGGCAGAAATATAAATATTCAGGAACGGTTTCAATTTTCAAACGTAATTTAATGAGCTTCAAACGATTGGGAATTCCCTTGACTTAAGGGAAGACAGTGAGACAATAGACAAAGAGACAGTAGACAGTGAGAAGCAGCATAAACATGTTACAGGAGAGGCATTTAAATTTCGCACGCGCACTGATATCACCCAATAGTTGCTATTATGGTGCTATAAGGCGGATAAGGTGTATTAATTATTATTCCCACTCCCACTCCCACTCCTTGGCAAAGGCCTCACCCCAATTTCTCCATTGATCTCGATCCAGTGCTTTCTCTAACCACTCATTCAAAAATGAGTGGTTCATCCATTTCCCATTCCCATTTTAGCTTGCCTGCCTTCCGAGCTACATCAGCGTGGTGTCGTTATAGCTTCAATTTTCTTACTTTAAGTCAGGCAGATAAAATGATACTCATCAGACATCTTGTTGCCATTTTATTTTACATACCTTTACGTGAGCTTGCCAGAATGACATCACCATCATTAAGTATGTATGGAAGAGCTGAACTCTTCTCTTCTTGTGTCTTTTTTTAGACACGACCTTTACTTTTTCTTTTACTTAGTAAGTTCTTCTTGGCTTCCCTTTCTTCCTCCTTGCTTCCACTTTCCCTACCTTATAGAAGGTCTTCATATAATCGTCATGTCGTAAAAGGTGCCGCAACATTTTTTGTCTACTATTTTCAATAGTTCTTAAAAGACGCCTGTTCTCATTTCAGTACTACCTTAAGAACATTATTAATGGATTGCAGTTATTAAGGGAATAGCTAGGGAATAGCAACTTAAAACAGCCGGCAAACAGCAAGGTTTTATGTCAGTTAACAGAAAAACAAAATATCTATTTAATACAGACAATATTAAACCTAAACTAAACCTACGTGTACACCTCGACAAGAGTGATATGTCTGTATTAAAATATCTGTAACAGCGGCCTTAGCACACGAAGAATAATTCATTACACAGTAAGCTTCAGCAGCGCCCCCTTCCTCCGGGCGAAACAAAAAGCCAAACAAACCTTCACACGGCTCTAATCTACTCCCCGAACATTAATAATCTTTTTTGCAGAGATGTCACCTGTCGCTGCGAATAAATGAACTCCTGAGTCTTTTGACTGTGTTCAGTAATTAAAGAATTGTTTGGATAATTAAAATGTATGTAAATAAATGTAAATAAAGCTAAGTTGGATGACCGATGCCTCTCTTCATACTGATCAAAGGAAGGAAAAGATGGAAAAATATAATACAGGGTGAATAATCAGCGTATTTACGGTGTTTCATAAACAGAAAATATTGTCATAAGAGATGATGCTTAGAGTTTTTAAGCAAACAGTTTGCTGGACGCCTTTGACACAGACTAGACTTCCGAGGATAGGGATACCTGGAAGAATAATAGGGAGGCCTTTGCCCAACAGTGGGACAATAGGGGTTCATAATGAATGGATTACCGGGAACTGGCTACCGCAGACTCACCTCTCGACAACCTCACAGCCGCTCTGAAGGTTGCCCTATTGTCGCACAGTGCGTGCGGCCATTGTAGGGCCCACTAAATGAGTTATTAGAGAGTCACCACCTGTCTTTCACAATTTTGTCCGCTAGTCTCCTCCCGTAGCCCAATATTCAGTCTATCCAACATTCAAATATATAGCCTATGACTTTAGTTCCCATCGCAGCACAAAAGTGCTGCACTGCAATGGTCTTTGCACTACTTGTCGGGGATCATCTCCGGATGTATCACATTCGGATCTTTATGTATCTGGGATGGTATCCGCCACGTGTATCCCTTGTTTTTAGATAATTTGTCTTACCCTATAAGACAAATTTATTTATTTTATTTAATCTTTATTGCACAAAAGAAAATACAATCGTACAAAAGGCGGACTTAATGCTATGAGGCATTCTCTACCAGTCAACCTTCGGGAAATGCAGAGAATTTGGGCAAATTATCTAAAAGGAAGGGCGCTCTGCGCTGTAGACTTCGGCCCCACACACGCCTCTTAAAGGACCCCATGTTCCCGAGATACGGAAGGACAGATAAATAATAATAATAATTAAAAAAACATATACTGGTCAACCTAAAAAACATTACGAAATTTTGTGAAAAGGTATAACATTATGGAAGCAGTCAAGCTCTAAGCAGGACCTTACCAAGGAAATAAGTACACTTGCTTTGCGTACGAGCATGCATGGTGGTTTAACCCGGCTTAACCCCACACCCCTAAGCTTTGTATAAGGCACAACACATAAGTACACCTCTGCGCTTCCTCAGCTCAGAAATGCAGATTGAGAACGAGCAAAATACCATTCGGCGTTAGAAGCATAAAAAAATTTACTTCCACCCATTTCCATCAATCAGCCCGCAACAAACATAAACAATTCCAAAACATGTTAACGGCGCCGTAATTCCGTAATTTTTTCCTCCATCACAACTCAAACAATGAAACGTTTCGTTCTAATGAATTTACGAGAGAAGATTAACAAAAAACAATTCAGCCGTCGTTCGGACTTTTAATCGCAATCGCTGTTGGCTTCAAATGAATCCGGCGACAAAAGATTAACAATAACAAAAGTAGTCCAACAATAATGTTGGCATAACAATGAAGGGTGGGGGATAAAGTAATAGATGGCGGTGTACGGTCCGATAATCGCTTTGTACTGTGTCCACAGATCACTACTATTAGATTGAACACAAGCGCTCGTAGCCTAGTGGTAAGAGCGTGCGACTCAACATGGAGGCCGTGGGTTCAAATCCCGGCTCGTACCATTGAGTTATTCGAAACTTATGTATTATATTTCGGACTATATGTAAAATTTCTGTAAATTTGTATGGACGTGGGGTACCACTTTCCCGTGAAGGAAAATATCGTAAGGTAATTGACCTAATCTCAATAAAGCATAGTTATATATCGTTAGATCGTTACACATCCTTATTTTTATGGTAACCTTTGTTACCACAAATTTAGTATATACGCTAGATGAAGCAAATATCACGATTTGTATTGAAACCAAGCGTGCCGACTTTTTCATACAAAATTTACGCATGAAAGAATTTTAAAATTACTTATCTGTGATAGAAAGTATGTTCTTGCTTTTAGGTGCTCGCAATTGTTGGGCCGTTGCAGTTAATTATCATGCAACGAAGCATTTTTTAAGTTTTCACGGACGTCCGGCTGCAACAACAGACGCGCGTGGACTGTAAAGAGCGACGGTCAACCTCGACGCTTGGTCGGGGTTCGGACACGCGAAGTAGATGCATTTGCGTCTTCTATGGTATATTTATTTCTGTGTTTGTTACTACACACCTGTGTTACGATATATTTGGCCACTTTGGCCATCACTATCTATTTGATTCTGACTGTACATGCGACTCTTCGTCAACTTTCCAATACCAAGTCTACTGGAGGTAGTCAGTGTGGCTCGTGTTTTAATCAGGCAATGTGTGCGGGCGCGGGCGGGGTACACATTTTATTTTTTGTTCCGTTTCACCCTTTCAGGAGCAATCGGTCGCGCGCTGTTACACGGATCGCGACACGCATCACCGCCCTCGCTTTTTTGTACCCTGCATTGTTTCCGCGTGTTTTTGTTGGGCACTTATCATCCCGGGACGATGCTACAGGCGTTTAAATAAATACATAATGCCTTAGTCGTTTATTACTAGTGTTTTTTTATATTGTTATCTTCCTGCATACAGCGTAGGACATAACCCGACGACCAAAAGAATTAATTAATTAATCTTTAAACTTCGCAATCGTTGGAGCGTTCAATTTTTCAAATAACATCAGAATTTAACTTGATTAACTCGTTTACAAATTGGCGCTGTATTTATTTGGCACGTAATGGATCAACAAACTAATGAGCTCAAAGCGAAATTTAAATGTTTAATTACCTTTGGAAAACATACATAATATTATTACACCTACAACACGACTCGTTTAGGTAACGACAGTAATTTCGCCCACAGATTTTTCCCTCGCATTTGGACCTATTAATCTGAACCCGTGAGACCACGACAATGTCGGGCGCCATATTTGAACGACATTGTACGATATTAAATGCAAATTGTGTGTACAAAGTACATGCTTGCAATTTGATGGCGAGTTTGATGCGGGCGACAATGTAGCATTTAGAGCCATCAGAACGAGGTCCGGTACGGCTGGTTGTAAAAGTGGTAGTCATAATGGAATTGCCGGCCTGGCGTGAATCTTGACCGCGAATTAGTGTAACGCAGCGTACTACGTAGGCGAACAACACGCGAAGCGATGCGGAGCGAGGTGAATCAATCCTTTGATATCTATAGAAGTGTCCTGCGTGGGCGATCTCGTTGCGAACGCGAACGCGCCGTGGGCCCGCCGCACCGCGCCGCGCCGATTTTCTTCGCGTTCGCGAGTTGTTCGCTTACGTAAGACGCTGCGTAATATTTTAAATTAGCTATTCAGTGGTCTCGTGGTCATCAATTATTATGATGAGCGCATTGTCTTAATTATTGTCTTGTTAACAATTTTACTTTTCTTTGCATTCAAACCTAAGGGCTTGTGCACAAACCATACGAGGTTTTTTCGGCTACTTTTTGCCCCCCCTCCCCCTTGGTGATATTTGGTGAGGTTCTTGGGTACTTCCCCACATAACCACACGTGTATTTTTTTGAATTATTTTTTAATATAAATAGTATTGTATAGGTATATATATATATACACATATATATATATATACACATATACAATACTATTTATAAGTTTTACTATACAGTAAATCTTGTTAATTTTTCTATTTTCGTAAAAATATCTACTCATGTGGTAAATATAATATTTTTTTCTTACTTTCGTTCACTGTAGAAAAATACACGTGAGGTCTCCTTTATACCCCCCTCCCAAAACGTGATCTGTCGTGATTTTTCGTGACCCCCCTACTTTTTCAACTGTCTAGCTATCACGGTTCATGAAATACAGCCTGGTGACAGACAGACGGACAGGCGCTCAGACGGACAGCGGAGTCTTAGTAATAGGGTCCCGTTTTTACCCTTTGGGTACGGAACCCTAAAAAATATTGGTTAGCGCTCTACAACAATGATGCGATAAGGCACGCGGTATGGTATGAAGTTTGTCAGTCTTCTATTTTTTATAGTCTTTGCTATTAAATTATAACCGATTGATGATGAATGTATAAATCCCTACTAATATTATATTACCTACCGTACAAATTCCTACTATACCTAAATGCGAAAGTAAATCTGTCTGTCTGTCTCTCTACCTGTCCGTTACCTCTTCACGTGTAGTCCGCGGAACCGATTTAGATGAAATTTGGTATGCACATACCTACTTCCAAAAAACCGGCCAAGTGCGAGTCGAACTCGCGCACGAAGGGTTCCGCACCATTACGCAAGAAACGGCAAAAAAATCACGTTTGTTGTATGGGAGCCCCACTTAAATATTCATTCTGTTTTTAGTTTTTGTTGTTATAGCGGCAACAGGAAATACATCATCTGTGAAAATTTCAACTTTCTAGCTATCACGGACATCGGAGTCTTAGTCTCCATTTTTACCCTTTGGGTACGGAACTCTAAAAAGGCCCCAGGATAGTTTTATGGATAACATCATTCTACGTAAAGGAACGCGGGCAGGAGATAGTAAAATTATAACTAGAACGCTATTTTTTACTTTCCGCACATAAAAGTCAGTGTTCAGACAGGAGGAAGTATGTAATATTGGCTGCAAAATGTACGGCGCAGCCGCTAGCACCGCATTACGCTAATAGCCTCGCAACTCTTGCAAGGGGATTTGTTATTCCTAATGGAGCATGAAGCAGCTCGCTCGCACCTACAGGCTGTCTCAGAAGTACAACGTCACAGTGACACCGGAGGTAGGTCAACAAGAGGAACCTAACCAGCCTAACGTGACCCCAGTAAAAGTTGCACAGTTTTCGAGTTATTACCGAAATAAAATAAAATAATTGAGAATTTTCCTCTTTGTCCATGCAGCTTTCACCCATGCAGCTTTTACTGGTCAATGTGTTTTTTTACTTAACCGGAAGAAAATCGTTATTACTTACGGTGGATAAAATTAAATAGCGATTATTATAAGGTAGGCTAGGTAGGTAAGGCTTCTAACTAGTTGAAAGGACAGTAGGCAATAAAAGTTTGTATCAAAAAAAAATTTTGAAGGTACATAGGTAACTAGTCACTACATAGTATAAAACAAAGTCGCTTTCTGCTGTCTGTCTGTCCCTATGTATGCTTAGATCTTTAAAACTACGCAACGGATTTTGATGCGGTTTTTTTATATAGATAGAGTGATTCAAGAGGAAGGTTAATATGTATAATACGTGCTAAGGCGGGGCTGGTCGCTAGTTATAAATCAAATTTTATTCAATACTCGTTGTCAAATATTTATTTGTTACGGATCGTGCTCATGTTACCCTGATTCATGCAACATCTCGCCCACATTCCTACGACGAATGAGAACACACGGGCCAATTCGAACAATGATCTAGATATCAACTAGATATCCACTAGATATGAAACAGAAACGATAACGAGATATTTAAGAAGGCATAGAGTAACTTATACTAGAGCGGTACTGTCAAAGTAGATTTTGTAACCCCAGTAAATTCACTGCCATCTGTCGATACACTTTAAAACTAAAAATAAATATTTAAAAAAAAACGATAAAATGTATTTAGATATAAATAAATGTTCTTTTTTATTTGCATTAATTATTTTTATGATTTTGACCCATGTTCTTTCATTGATATGCGTTAAAATTGTTAAATAACAAACGAAACCGTCAACGCCATCTATACGACAGTTGGCCAAAGCTAGTAGCGCCCTCTGAACAAGAATCAAATTTTCTTGATTTTCGAGGCACGTTTTTTCCTTAGACTGTATCCATCTATTACGGAGTTATATCTATCTTTGAAGAAGGTCATGTCAAATTTGACATTTACGCGATTCCGAAATGGATATCCCAAAATTAAATCCCAAATTGTAGCGTGAAATGACAATTGGTTTCTCGGATCGAACTGCAAAATTAAAGATAACTAGTTGAGAACTAAACTATAACGTATCTATTAGATCTCGTATTGTTCTAGTATTTTTAACCGACTTCAATTTCATAGAAGGAGGAGGTTCTGGGCACCATGAATAACCTCACATACATGATTTAACAACTTGGAGTCAACGGGCGCTCTGTACCGTCTCATAAAAATGTTGGACGTTTTAGAATGTCTAGTAAAGTGAATAACTTGGACGTGCCAAACAATTTTAAAAACCATTTTTCTTATGAAGCAACTTCTGCGAGCGTTACTCCTAATTTTTAAACGCCACCCTTAAGGCTTAAGGAATGGAAAAATTCGCACACATCTGGTAGGCCTCCGTAGCTCAGTTGGCTGAAGCGATTGGACTGGTTTTCCAATGGTGGCAGGTCCGAGTCCCGCCGGAGGTGTAAATTTTTCAATTTTTCCTTTAATTTAAAAATTTATAAACCGTCCATAGACTCGAAAAATATTGTTGAAAAAGAAATGTCGGACTAATATAGGTACAAAGTGTCAAAATAGGCACAAAAAAATTACCGATTCGTTCTCAGAAAATACTAAAAAAATAGTAGACCTACAACTTAAATATAGGCTTGAAAGAATATAAAATAAAAAATCTCGTAAAATTTGGTCAATGTCTTTAAATTTAGACTTGTTAAACGCGAAAGTACAGTTTCAACAGAAAGTTAAAAAATAAATAAACGACTTTGAAGCCGGAGAAATATGGAATACAAAACCATTAGTGAAATCACCTGTAATAATACTACGCTAATGCGGCTGTTATACAGCGTGCGGCAATATAGACGCCACCACTCGAAAATAGCGAGGAATAATGAAAACTTTCGTTCATATCTTATACCGAGTGGACACTAGGCAGCAAAACTATTTTGCCCATCTCTTTTCCGCTTGCGCCGCCCTCATAAGCGTGTCCCACAAGTGAAATGTAGGTAGGTAGGTATTAGTATCGAAACACTCATTTTTACAGCCCGACTCGCGAAATAGTTTTGCAGACTACATCAGATGTGGCATCACAAGAATACTCACGTCATGTAGCCACGAGAGTTTGCGCGCGACGGGATTGGCACGAACGTGGCACTCGAAGTACACGTCGTCGCCTTCTTTGATATCTCCGCCAGCCAACGTACTGCCTAGCCGTAGCCGCACCACTGGAGGATCTGCAAAAAAAAACAGTTTCAAAATGATACAAGACAGACTGCCGGTATCTTTTCAAACGGCACATTGTAAGAAACGCCGATGTGAGTTTAGCCTTTCTTTCTCAGTAGAAATAGCTGGGAGGAGAGTTCCACATACCTCCTAAAATGGGTAAACCTCTTCCCGGGTGGGGGGGGAGGGACGATGCTTATTAACTACATTCCCGCACGGTAGAAAAAATGATTGCTGGATCTGCTGGCCTCCTTCGAGCCCGAAGTAGAAAGAAAGAAAGAAAGAAATAAAAAGAAGGAAAATACACCACACCCACAACAGATTACATATATGGAAAAGGAAACATACAGACAAAAAACATTGGATTGGAGTAGTTCATACATATTTATATGCTTAACTTGTTCACGTCTTTCCTGTAGACAATCGCGAAGTTAAGAGAATCAAAAGGTAAGGTTTGAGATGAACTAAGAATAGCCGGGGTACATTTTTTACCTAATTGAGATAGATTCAAATAAGGAAAATGTGATATACAAGATGTCCCTAACCATTGGACACAGCCGAAATGCAAAGTATCATAACAACCGGTGTAGCGGTTAGGTACAAAGAAATTAGACAAACCCTGCAACCCCACTAGTCCAATGGCTAAGGGCATCCTGTATATTGTACCTGGGTCGTTAATTTTATTGTTATGTCCACAAAAGAGACTTTTTTCTGAATATCTACTTAAAACATATCAACATGGACAAATCATGTACTTAGCTGGACTTATAAAATTAGTCCGGAAGCTCTGGTAATCATCAAGGGATATCAATTAAAACGTTTACCTACTACTACTATTTCTACCTTTTTTGTAGAAATATATACAGATCCTGGGGAGCGCTGAGAAATCTTCGAAATTTTACAGCTAATGTTTGCGGGAGAAAATTCCTCTCAAACCGTGCACTGAGCGACCATGTCGACTCATACTAAATAAAAAATTTAAAACATTGTACATGTTATCTCCAAGAAACTTCGCTCCAGTTACCCTGGGTTATATTTGAATTCCCACTGCAGTGCAATAAATAAAATTTATATCGACTATGAAAACTATATCGACGACAAATACAGGCGAGCGACGCTATCTTTTCGAACCGTTCGCTTTTGTTTCATCTTTGCTCCTAAAACTAGAAGCACTGTTTTGTTCTTTTATATATTGTAGTTTGGGATATCCCGTTAATTATCTCGCAGTATAAATGCAAGCTATGTAAAAAAACACATGAAATAAAACTACGAAAACGGATTATATCGCGTATATCGAATTTATAACACATCCCGACGTTTCGAACAGTTTACAGCGTTCGTGGTCAACGGGTGACGCCACGCATTCGGGGAAGAAAATACATAATTCAGACCGAATCCGAAGGCGCAGGCGCAGCCAATAATGACATAAATGCATCCGTCTTAAATATAACAGGACACATTAAAACGAATAAGCTGCAAAACCTACTTAAATTACGAGTGACACGGCTGTTTCGACAGACTAAAGTGATACTTTAATTGGCTCTCGAAATATAGCGAAATTTCCAACTTTTTGATACCAGATTAAGTAAAAGCTGAGGATTCGATTTACGTGCTCAGAATTATTAACAAGACGTAGCTTTGATCTCTTAGTAAACATAACCGCTTTTAGTTACTTCAATCTACAGACTAGGGAACAAATCAAATTATTTTATGATTTGTTTTATTAAGTAAAGTTAAAATATTTCATAAAATAATTTGATTTGTTCCCTAGTCTGTAGATTGAAGTAACTAAAAGCTGTATAAAGCTGTGTGTGTAAAGCTGTGTGTAGCTGTGTGTGAAGTTGGATAGATGGCAAATATATCTATACCTATCTCTCTCGGTATAGCGTAATCGACTAACGAATTCGTATAGGACGTGCAAGCACCACACTGCTCGCCCTTAGAGTTGGTTAAAGGCGCCTATATAGCATTTCAAAGATAACTAGCATATACCAGAGAATTTGGTACGGGTACCGCCGTGGCCGGGTGGTCTAGTGGTCAGGACGTTAGCCGCGTAAGCGGAAGACGCGGGTTCGATTCCCGCCTCGGTCACCGGTGGACTTGGTCACTTTTTCTTTAGTGTATGATATCTATTTCAGTTTATAATTCAATCTACAGAATTATATAATCTGTTTATCTAGATTTTACTTACCGGTCAAATCGAACAACGTGATAATTACTAGATACGAGAACAATACGAGATCTAATAGATACGTTATAGTTTAGTTCTCAACTAGTTATCTTTTGCAGTTCGATTCGAGAAACCAATTGTCATTTCACGCTACAATTATTGTGACGTTTTGAGATATCTATTAGATATCCATTAGATGTCTAAATATTTTCATTATTTATTTTTTATTAGCCTGTTAGTGTGTCCCACTGCTGGGCAAAGGCCTCCCCTCTTTCCCGCCACTTGGCTCTATTCAAAGCACATTCCCGCCACTCTACACAGAATGTATCGAGGTCGTCCCGCCATCTCCGTTTGGGTCTGCCTCTGCCCCGAGATCCATCCTGTGGGATCCAGTCCGTGGCTAATTTGGCACAGCGTTCTGGGTGCATTCGGCAGATGTGCCCTGCCCAGTCCCATTTCAGCTTAGCGGCCTTCACGCCCACATCCACAACGCCTGTTTTGTTTTGGAACGCAGGTCCGTGTTTCTAATACGGTCGGTTCGTACGTTGACATGACTTTCTTAAATATCTCGTTAATCGGTTCTGGTTCATATCTAGTGGATATCTAGTTGATATCTAGATCATTGTTCGAATTGGGCCGAACGTCTGTTTCCCTGAGGCTTTGTACTTCAAGTTTGTACCCAATAAGTTTTGGGAACGTTTCGTCTGGGCAACGACGGTACTCCAATCCTTTGTTCCCGGCTTCGTAGGAACTTGCGTTTGACAAAGTTGATTTTATTAACCGACGAAAAAATGGATGAGGTTCTCAAGTGGACGCGTATATATATATTTACAATGCATGTGCTCGAAAAGTGCGTTTCCTACGGAGCCATATCATGCGGAAAGTACTACTTTTCCGCACTAGTGCTTTTTGTTTTAAATTTTTTAATAATTAAACTTATTTGCTATTATATGTTTTTTTTATTTACTCGCACAATGCATAGTAAAACATTGTATGATACGCGTGCGTAAAGTAGATTTCCGACGAGTGGAATTTTATTCACGAGCGAGCAAAGCGAGCGAGTGTATAAAGGAAATCATACACTTTCCGCACTTGTTGCATAAATAGCTATTATTTTCATTGTCCAGCTCGAGTGAGGATGTCAATGTTAGGTAGTTTTGTATTATGTTAGTACGTTTTATAAAGAACCTCTTTTGATAAAAGGTCGTACACATTTTGTTTACGTCCGTTTTTTGTTACGCATGTTGGTTGTTTTGCAATTGATTGTCCTAATGTAATGTTACGCATAAAACTCATTACGCATAATTGTTATTGTGCTGAAATTATTAACATTTCTGAAAAATTATAAAATAAACCTAACCTTACCTACCCTATTCTACAAAACCTATGCAAAATATTTTCGAAAATACTTTCTGTTTCAGCACAGTAACAGTTATGAGTTTTATGCGTAACATTATATTAGGACGAGATAGGCACCGTGGTTGTTTGAGTACTACGTAGTTAAACACTTACACGACTTACGCGTATAAGGATCAATTCTTTTGCAATGTGTTTGAATTATTTTATAGGTACCGTTGTTGTTACCGTTTTAGTCAAAACTGTGCCAATTTTTTTTTAACTTAGCGTAAAACCACCAAACTACTTATAGTCCTAAAACTCCTAACTCTGGTCTAAAACTAGGTGTATAGGTACTTCCTTTTTGGCGAAATTTATTTCGCCAAATTTCACTTAGCAACCAACTTTTCGCCAAAGTTTCATTTGGCAAACCAACCGTTGGCATAACCTTATTTCGCAACCATTTCATTTCCCAACCCCATATTTGCGAAATGAAAATGACGTACTAGGTTGGGTTACGTTAGGTTGGATTATGTAAATTTGCGAAATGAAATTTCGCCCAACTAAAAATATGGGATAAATAGTTTGGGAACTGAAAGTTTGTCAAGTAATTTTCGCCGAAACATCAGTAAACCCTAAAACTAACTTGAATATATCCGTTTAGATGTGATTATCATTTGAACGATGCATTTTTGAAGCAAAATAGGTATTTTCATAAATCGAAGAAAAAACCTACATTCAACCAAAACGAACATTGGGAGGTGCTTTTTAATTACGTTATGAACTTGTAGACAAAACGGACCAAAGTCGGGTAGTTTTAAGTCCGCAGCAAGCTCGGTTCTCCATAACAACGTAGTTACGCTCTAATTTTAAAACTACTAGGTAGCTAGATTGCTCTGAAACTTTGTACTTACAATAGGATAAGGTATATCTATGCCTGTAATTAGTTTATGTAGCTTCAGATACCAAAGTTGAAAAATACAGCGAATTTAATTTTATCATACAAAACTTGTTTTTGCTCTATTTTGTTTGTTTTATAAGCTGGAAGTATATAAGCTAATTACAGGCGTAGATATAGCTTATGTTGTAAGTGAATAGTTTCATTAAAAACCATCACGTAGTTTTAAAATGAGAACGAAACTCCGTTTGTATTGGGAAGGTGAAATTGGGCCGAGCTTGCTGTCATTCATAAGCAACATGTATGGGCCACTCGGCCAAGTGCGAGTCGGACTCGCGCACCGAGGGTTCCGTACTTTTTAGTATTTGTTGTTATAGCGGCAACAGAAATACATCATCTGTGAAAATTTCAACTGTCTAGCTATCACGGTTCATGAGATACAGCCTGGTGACAGACAGACAGACGGACAGACGGACAGCGGAGTCTTAGTAATAGGGTCCCGTTTTTACCCTTTGGGTACGGAATCCTAAAAACTAAGGCTTTTGAGATACTTACAGACAACGTTAATCGTCCACGAAGTCTCCATATGTAACGCAGTCACATTAGGGTTTTCTGCTCGACAAGTGATCGCCTTGCCGTCGTCTTCTAGCGTAGGAACGAAGCTCATTACGCTGACTGTTAGGTTCTCACGGACCTCCTCCTATAACAAAAAATAGCTATCAGCATAATATGTCGGTTTCGGCCACGGCGACTGGGTTTGCACTAGCTAATGAGAGCGACGATCGTGAGTCTTCAGGTGGCTGGCGTCACCCATTTTTGCAGTTAATGTAAGGCCACACTCACTGCAAATCAGCACCCCTCCGACAATGCAATCACTACCTTTGTGTCTTTTATCTTAACTCTTCACGCAATTTAGATGAAATTTGGTATGGACGTAGTTTGACCTCCGAGAAAGGGCATAAGGTAATTTTTATATCAGAAATCATCCTTTATGAAATCAGAAATATTTATTGTGTAAACTGTGTAGGAACAAGAACTATAACTAGGTATTTTTTGATGAGTATCAATAGTTTTACCTTTTTCGGGCATAAAATTTATTTTATCTTAAACTAAGTTTAAATATATTATCTTAAACTAAATTTTAGTATAGGTACATTTAGGTTTACATTGTTATAAAATTCTTTTAAGTTATATGTTTTGGAAAGGTGAATGGAATTTACTATTTATGTACGTGAATATGGAAGTATTTTTCTAGGTCTATTATCGCACGCAGAAGTTAGTAGATACTACGTAGAAAATGCCCTCTGTCTAACAAAAACTTTGTTTGACAGCGCAAGTGTGGTCTTGCTTATTTGGATTCTCCCTAACTCGATAGACGTCGCGTGATATACCATTAGTACAATTACTTTAAGTATGGGTTCAATATTTAAAGGGCAATATCACAATATGAAGAGGAGTAGGTATATCCTGGCACTACAACAAGTACAAAAGAAATTCCTTCGCAACCTTTATAAGAAAATACATCTTTATTGCCCCTTCATATACCCGACTAGATTTCTGCAGGGACACTTAGGGTACAACTCACTTACTAGAGCTGCGCAGAAATCTAGGACTAGCATGCTTTATGGTAAAGGTTTTGAGGTGTAAGATGTACAGTATTGGCCTCTTAGAAAAGTTTCTAAAATTTTCGGCACCTGATGCGTACTGTAGACGGAGGCGCTCGCCCCTATTGGCCATAGTGCACACACGCACTCGTCTGCGCCTACACTCCCCCGTACCACAGGGCGGACACGCTATACATCAAAAATCACTTGCGTTTCTATGTGTGAACGGCACGTCTGTACACGCGTCATGCGTCATAGTGTAAGTTGCTTAAAAATTGAACTGGGAGTACGCCAGAAGACCGCCAGATTTCTGTCGCGGGGCGAGGTAATTCGAGTCTGGGCGGGGCGGTGCGTGGCCGTTCTGTATGATAATACTACTTATTCTGTGCCCGTACTGCGCGCAACTGCACTCGCCAACTCCTTACTCCCGGCACTACCTGAGAGTGATTTGTTTAATTGTTTGCGACAGGGATTGGGAGGCTGATATCTGAGTGGAAGGGAGTGCTTGAAAGGATGCAAGACAGATATTTGTAGATGTAAGTTAATTGTTAAATAGTAAATAAGTTACATAGTTTTAAGTTATGAATCTATGTAACGCTTTGGCGTAAGCTGTACTGTTATATAACTTGGTTCAATAAATAAATACGGCGCCAGCAGCTGGGATTCCTGAAGAGGGCTATCAAAGTTCCAATGAAATTATATTTTAACGGTCGTAACTTTGAAACAATCGGACCTTTATCAAGGTCAATGAGTCTCGTAGAAGGTCATGACCACTAAGCCAGGGGTTACCAAATAAGTGTCAATATTAATAACGATTACAAATGATCTATTGGAAATACTTTATACGAAATTAGTGAAATTAGCTCAGATTGCCAGGTTTATTCTTAAAGATACAGAAAGTTTATTCAAGTAGGCATTTTAAAACTAACTAAGCTTCTGCTTTATTTAATATGAAGTAGTTAGGGAAGTAAGTAAATTCCTCACTTCCCTAATGTAAACGCAATAACACATGTATGTTACTGTTTTTGATCAGATAAATCATAACATTACCAAGCTTCATTGTTTTCATATTACATACATATTACTTTTATTTAAACAGTTAATGTTGATTTTAACTATCAAACTCCCGTGAGACATCATTATTAAAATTATCGTAAACGGGTTACCGACGTAATTTATACTAATCAAGCATATTTATTAATGTGTAAAGGAGTGTACAGGTTTTTAAAGGGTCGGCAACGCGCGTGTAATATCTCCGGTGTTGCAGGCGTCCATAGGCTACGGTAACTGCTTACCATCAGGCGGGCCGTATGCTTGATTGCCACCGACGTGGTATTAAAAAAAAATTAAACATCGCTAGCAATAATTCGACCAAAAATTAAATTATTGTGCTATGTTCAAAATTAAATAGTTCCACCGGGAGTTATGTCAAGTTTGTATCATAACAAGATCAATCATTTTGACAAATAGCTCAGTCAGAATTGGCCTCCAGTGCTCAAATTAAGCTACCTATGATATTGAGGTATCTGCGGTCACCAGCCGCATCCATTGATCCTGCTAAAGTGTTGTAACAAGGCAGGTGGCCTACCGAAGTCTGTCGGCTGATTGCACATGAATAAACTCATATCGACAGCGATAAACCTGCAAGGGTAACGAATAATATTTGTACTGGACGAGCCGACCTGAGTAATTATGGTGAAAGTGTTATAATACATTAATATCTGTATTAAAAGTATACTGTGATGTTACAGAGAGAACAACTTATCCATCTAGTTTTTTATTGTGCAAATGTTGTATTGCAAGTAACATTTACAAGCGCATAAACGTTTTTAACGCGTCGTAAAATTACTCTGCATGCGGCTGCATTTTCATGCACGGCTTTCATTGTAGCCGAGCGTCGATAAAGTAAAAACGGCGCAAAAATAGTGCCAATTTGCCCTTATTCCACGCCGGCCTGAATAACCCGAAACAACTTTATCGTGCAATATTAACGTATCAAAAGCGCGGAGGCTCGTTAGTTTTATCCAAGCGGATCGGCGAGTATCGGCGCGCGAGTCAGCAGCCGTTTGTCACGCGGAGGCGCGGGCGGCGCGGCGCGCGGGGGGAGTGAGGCGTGAAGCGCAGCGGGCGTGATCGCGTCATTGCGTTCCTGTCATATTTCATTAGCTTTCATTTCAAATCCTCCACCACAAATCGAGGCAAACTGTGCATTCAATTTTCATTGAGCCATGCCCGGATATATCGGTGCGATAAAACAATGTACGCTGTTAACGCTCCGGCTGACTTTTATTGTTATTAAAAATGTATGCTCCTTTTACATTATTCTTTATTATAGAATCTATTTTCAGAGAGAACCTCGTATATTCCAATGTGATAAAGTGCAAATTTTTGTTAAGCTCTTAGCTTGTAATAAAAAGATTTTAAAATATTGTTTTCCGCGAACTCGCGAGTGTTTTACATATTCCTTGAAAAAAGGAAAACATGTTTATTATATAAGAGAAATTTACGAGTATCTTATCCATTTTTTTTTAGTTATTTGCCTTTATTTATTAATAACTACGAGTATAACGAAAAACAAGTAGGCAAACATACTAATTTTTTTTAAAATTTACTAGAAGACAAAATAAATATGCAAACAGTATCAAAATCATGTCAAAAATGTAAGAAATATTTATTCCTTTGTTAATTATTGTTACTAAATCAGGTTAAATCAAGAAACATAATGTCTTTCTAATGTTTTAATTGTTACAAATCTTTTAATTCATACAAAGATACCTTGTCGGTTTAGCGGTTTAAGCATGAAGAGGTAACAGGGGTACAAATAGATACAAGGTTACTTTCGTATTTATTATATTAGTACGGATAAGTAAATGGAAGAAAACGTTGTTCTGACTGAGCACAGTGCCCTAGCTTGTTATGGATTGCTTTGTAAGATTCCCGAGTGCTTCAAAGAGTCGCTAATAAGCGATTGGAGTGCTTGGTCAACACAACCCTGCCGTGGTCTTTGCTCTTACGTCTCTAGCTCGCACCCCTACCACACTCCTGTCTAGCGTAAAACCCCCTGTATAACCTCATAAGTCCAGTGTACTTGTACAAGTACAAATTAAATTCGATTCAGGCGGCTCGTCTGCTCGTTTGCTATCACAAAAAAATCGAGTTTTGAACTCATATAGAAATAAAAAGAAGAAGAAAGTTCCAAATTCAAAAGCGCTAAAATTGCCCTGGGTCTTACGAGGATAATACAGTGTTTTTTCACGCTTAGCTATATTTTGCGAGGTGAATATATATTATAGGTCGAAACTTTTATTGGGACCAACCCCGAAATACCGGAAAAAAATTGGCTCTTCTCATAGAAAACTTTGACATCTGGTCAACCAAAATATATGAAAGAACCTTTTTTACGAGGTTTCGGGGCCTCATTTTTTTTTAAACAATTTTTTTTGTTCTATTTAGAATAGAATACAAATTTATTCAAAAACGCTTAAATTTAACTTGAGTATTACATGAAACATATTATACAGAACCAACTTATTTTTAAGCGTCACTGAAGAAGTCTCCAGTCAGCTTAATGTCAAGATACCACCTATTAAGGATCTCGACGCTGGTCTTCCGTGGAGACGATTCCGAGAGAGCGCAACTACACGCTAACGTACAAATTTAATTTAATTTAGACGCAACCAAGGCTAGAACGCACGATTTAATTTGAATTGCCAATTGTAGGGTTAACATTAGGACATCCTGAAAAGGTCTCCAGTCAACTTAATGTCAAGAAATCACCTAAGGATCTCGACGCTGGTCTTCCGTGGAGACCATTCCGAGAGAGCGCAACTACACGCTAAAGTACAAATTTAATTTAATTTAGATGCAACCAAGGATAGAACGCACGATTTTATTTGAAACTGGGGGCGCACCGTCTCTTTTGTTGAAAGAGTTCATCCCTACCGCTATAGACGTACAACGTGCACTTAGCTCACGTAGATAACCCTTTACACTTTACAGGCTTCGTACTTCTCAAGAACGGCGTTCGAGAAATGCTTACTCAGCTTCTATACGTCGATAATCGATTAATATTCTTGGTTTCAAGTACCTATTAGAGTTTTGAATGATTCACGGTTAGTTTCACTAGACTTATATTGACCGGGATATAGACCGTGATTATCTTTTGTATTATTTGTGAGCTCCCGATATTTCGACGCAGTTACATGCATCATGCGGCGGGTGGGTGTCAAAGTTGTGTACACAGAGCGCTGTCTACACAACTTTGACACCCACCCGCTATCTTCAGTCACCCGTGAACATGATGCATGTAACTGCGTCGAAATATTGGGAGCTCACAAATAATACAAAAGGTAATCACGGTCTATATCCCGGTCAATATAAGTTCAAGTACCTACTTTAACACCTTTAATGACGAAGAGGAGCAAGTGTCGACGACATAAACATGTGAGCTTTTTTCAATTTAAGTAAGTATATCAATCTTTGAGAAAATATTTTTCTCATCGTTTTAAAGCAAAAGAAAACATCAAGAAGTTTCTGAATTCAGAAAACGAGGCAATGTTGAGTTAATATATCTCTATATAAGTTACCTAAAGGTGTATTTTAGTAAAAATCTTGTGGCGAAGGGATATTTTATGCTTTTAGGTATCATTATTGCTAAAAAAAATCGTATCCAATATGTACAAAATATACTGCCACCGAAATTAAATATTTACTGCTAAAGTAAATAGTATTGTAATATTTTTTTGCGGCACTACAGTCCTATCGTCTAAAAGGCTTGCAAATAAAAAACTGGCATAGTCTGTGATCATTAAAAAAACTGATCACATTATGCCTATACACAGGGCGGACACGCTATACATCAAAAATCACTTGCGTTTCTATGTGTGAACGGCACGTCTGTACACGCGGCATGCGTCATAGTGTGAGAAAGTTGCTTAAAAATAGTACTTAGCGGCCGGCAAACGGACGTCAATCTATTGTCGCGGGGCGAGGTAATTCGAGTCGGGGCGGGGAGGTGCGTGGCCGTTCTGTATGATAATACTATTACTTATTCTATGCCTATTTATAAGCCAGTTGGGTCATACACATTTTATTGTCCATTAATTATGTTACACAACGAAGGCCGCAAAATTATCTGCGATCTTGTTTGTAGAGCCATAAGGACATAACACAAAAAGAGCAAAGATTAATGCACACCTTCTGGGATTGCGAAAACTCGGATTACACGCATTTAGGACCAAATTAAGGCATTAAAACAATTTCCAGCTTGCTGGGAATTAATTCCTCAAAACGCTTTTTTAGATCTAATCTGATTGGTATAACTAAAGTTAAGCTAATCCTAAAGCTAATTTCTACACTGGGCTCTTGCAGGTGAGAATTTCGTTTTCAGTATTCATAAGTAAAACGGGTTATACAATATGTACCACTGTCGTTTATATTGCTGCCGATTGGGAGAGGGTCTTCCGGCTCCAGAAGCGCGCCGTTCGGGCGATAGGCCGTGTCCCTCAATGTCACTCCGTGAGGCCATTGTTCAAGTCGTTGGGAATACTTACGCTGCCCTCGCTTCTAATAATGCAAATGGCAATAAATACACGTGATGAAGTAGACTCCAATCCAATCATCGAAGCCCCGCGTAGGTACGCAACGCGCAGCGCGCGCGCCGGAATGCTGCCACTCGCATCGCACAAACTTGCGAAAACTAAAAAGCTATCACATGTTATGGGTCGAAAAGTGTATAATTGACTTCCGCGTGAAATTGTTACTGTAAAAAGTGCGTCAATGTCAACTAAACTCAGACAATGGCTCCTCGAGCAGACGTTCTATGACCACAAAGAGCTTTTTATAAGTAAACCCATGTCATAGAATAAGAATAATATTGTATAATACCTACATATTGTAGTACCTATTGACTTGTAATTTTATATTATTAATAAATGATGATTATGATAATGATTATTGTATTGTCCCTAGAGTAACCTTTTTCTAAAACGTGTGACCAATCACTCACAATTCTCTATCATAAAGGCAACGAAGAAAGCGACATTACACCATTACAGCAAGCTGTGTAAAGTCATCCTATTGGCTTACGATCGCAAGACGTCGCCAAGGCGGATTAGCGGCTATGCGGGCGCTGCAGGTGGACCAGATACGCAAACAATTGGCTGTTTACACAGTGCATCCGACCGATAATGCCCAGCTGAGATCACCGACATAATTTACTGAATTTTCCTAACAAAGAAACAATCTTACATCAAGTGTAACCGATTGGTAACACTTTGAAGCTCACCTCTTTGAAGGTCAACTGCAGCGGATATACTATCGCAGCGTCGTTCTTTCTGTCCTTCCTTTATTTTACCAAGGAAATTGACAAATGTAATATGAAGGGTGAAATAAAAGTCTTAATAGCGGGAGCAATGCGGTGGCGAACGTTCATTTTATCAAAGACTAGCTTTTGCCCGCGACTTCGTCTGCGTGGTCTTAGTAACCCCAGCTAGAGTAAGAATAGCGCCTGGAGAAAGTCTTATAGCAATCATTCAATTTGAGCATAATATGTACACAAATATTAGGCAACTCATTTATTATCTCAATTCCACCTTAATTCCACCCCGCTTTTCACCCTCTTAAGGGATGATTTTCGGGATAAAAACTATCCTATGTCCATCCCCGGGACTCATTTACAATCTCTACGTCAAATTTTAACTAAATCGGTTCAGCGGATTTAGCGTGAAGAGGTAACACACAGACAGACAGACAGACTTTCGCATTTATAATATTAGTATGGATAGTTGTTGACAGATGCAGTGGCGGAAATAACGACAACGCAACAGTAATACAGCTGCTGCAGTTGACCCCCGAACGTCACAACTGGCAATAATTTAAATTATTTGAGCTTATAATCTTCTTATGACTTAATCTCTCTAAAGTTTCTTCTTTTAGTCTAACATTTCCGCTTCCGAGTTTATTTTTAATATCCTCCCGACGTAGTGGATTATCGTCGGCGGCAGACGCTCTGATTTGTCTCGCATATTATCAATAATGCAGCGATTACTTCTTCGTAATCCGTGGGGCTTATTTCTTTCCACGATCACGTAAGTGCGATAAATCCGCGGCGCCCGCGCCGCCGCCATCATTGTCACGTACACCCTTCAATGGATGTAATGCTACATTCTTCTGTATTCCTTCCCCTCTTTTACGCCTTCATATTGGCGCATTGTAAAATTGTCGCGGTATAAATTAAAGATGCCCTCCGTGACACGGAACATAAAAAACCGGCCAAGTGCGAGTCGCGGACTCTCGCACCGAGGGTTCCGTACTTTTTAGTATTTGTTGTTATAGCTGTAACAGAAATACATCATCTGTGAAAATTTCAACTGTCTAGCTATCACGGTTCATGAGATACAGCCTGGTGACAGACAGACAGACGGACAGCGGAGTCTTAGTAATAGGGTTCTGTTTTTACCCTTTAGGTACGGAACCCTAAAAATGATAATTTGTTGCGAAATTACGCTTTTATATCCAGTCGGTTTGAAGCTATACTTTACACAGTTTTGTATTAGCATTATTAACGCTATGCAAGATTATCTGCATTCCACTTGGCGAAATGCTGACCATTTTTCAAGGAGTTATTCATAAATAAGAGCCCGCGTATTCTGGCTAGGAGTCGGTGCAAAAATCTTAATCGCAGCTGACTCAGTGCGCCTGTCGTGTTACCCAGTCCAAAAGGCAATCCGAGAATCTCAACATGTACCTCCTTACGACGTTTTGCGTTGCGAATGCAGTTGTGTAGTGTCATAATTCTGGCGCGCGGCCAGGCGGGGCTTATTAGGTTGCGCGACGGCGTCGTACGCCGCACGCCTTACGCCGTACGCCGCACGCCGCGCGCGTAACTCTCTCTTACTGCATGCTTCAGCGGGTCCGTGCAGGACGCATTATTTCACACTTTATGAGCTGCGGCCCGAAACGCCGGCGTTGCAGTATGCGCGTCGTGTATACAGCCACGTCCGGTGCATAGAGTCATAAACATACTCGGAACGGTGCTTCTTATTATCATTGTTTTTTGAGCTATATATTTAATTCGCAAGGAGCTTTGCACGCGCTCTGCTCATGTAGAATTCAGTTATATAGAGCTTTCTTTGAAATATTTAAGACAACCGACATCCAAGATTGATTTAGAGGCAAATCATAATCAACATTATTACGGACAGAGCCACTCCAGCGCAATGAAACATGACTAAAAGTGACGCAAGAAAACTTTTCCAACAAATTATAATCTTGTCCATCGAAACAACTTTGATTGGTTTGTAATCAAAATGAAATTGCTTATCTAATATTCGGGTTGTCGAGGACGACGAGAAATAGAGTTCCGAAGTTGTTTACATAAAATTGTGGCACGTGTATAATTATATATTCTGCTATTCAAGTCAAGGGCATGTAAGCGCGCTAGGGGTAGTTATTGTATAATTTGTATAATTTAAATTATTAACTTCTTCAATTAATACTGTATATGCAGCATTAATCGATAGTTGAATTAGTGTCGAAGGGTTAGAATAGAAGACTATTGGAACCTTGTGAGCTGAACTTGCTGTTTCAGGCCCTTGTAGCTGTAGGTAATTACTACTTTTATATAGCCGTCGTTGGTAAGGGGGTAAGGGCACTTATTTGCGTGTCCTTCATAAGTATTTCAGTCATGGAGTTTTTCTTATACAGTGTGGCTAAGTAATAAGTGAATTCCCGTTACCAGGGAGGTTTTAGGATTACACTGAGCCACTTTTACTATGGGACCAACCACGAAAACCCGAAAAATTTTTTTACCCTCCCATAGAAAATGGACCAGCCAAAATGTACGAAACAGGCAAATTTTTTTTCGCGATTTCGGGGTTGGCCCCATAGTAAAAGTTGCTCAGTATAATCCCAAAACCTCCCTGGCAACGGGAATGCACTTATTTTTATGCCACCGTGTATATCGTGGCTAACATCATGAAATGATCAATTCTAAGATCTGGCCACGACATATATAAAAGCGCTGGCATAATATAAAAGCGCTTAGCTTAGCGGTAAGAGCACGCGATTTTCAATCCGGAGGTCGCTGGTTTAGGCCGTGGCTCGTAACATTGAGTTTTTCGAAACGTATGTATGATATATTATGTTATATTGTATTCTATAGCTTTTTTCCTACCATGTTGTTGGTGCAGGTTCTTGCGAAAATGATGATGACACGATTTGGACTTTTAACAACATTGTATTGTACGCAGCGATTTAAATTACATTATGATTTCGAAAATGAGAATTGTATAGACGCGCGACAGAGCGATGCGTGGTGTCGGCGCTGTAACGGATACGGAGATAAGAATGGCGGTTGCCGCCAGCCGCGGCACCGCGTAGATCGCGTGTGTATGTGTGCGCGCACGCACTCATGGATGGAGCATTAACACATGTATATGTCCTTAGTTTTTCGTCAAAAATTATGAAATATTTAGAGAGAAAGGTTAGAGTAACACATTTTCATAGTGTTCTTTGTCTATGGAGGTTCACTTAAGGATTAACATAAACCGTTAGCCAAAGCGCCCAGGCCGTGAGAACGCTTCCGCTGCGCAGTCGTAAAGCGACTCCTAATTACACCATAAACTAGCCCCCTTTACTTTACGTCCAATTAAACTATCGTTTCGCCAACCAAACCCTCTTGATTTCATTTGGAACATCTCCTTCCCACCTTCCACAGTTTCCACACAAACAAACTTAGAATGATTACATTATACCACGTCGGTGGCAAACAAGCATACGGCCCGCCTGATGGTAAGCAATCACCGTAGCCTATGGACATTATTCATAAAAGCAAAAGTATGTTCCGATATCTTAGGAACGGCTGACATTTCCCGCCGATATATTTTCGTATGCCCCCGGCCATTGAGTGGAAGTAAGTTCAGAAGTAAAAGTTACTGAACGGGTTGCTCGGAAGCCGAACCGTTAGATTCCGGGAACTCTGGGGGGGTAATCGGTCAGGAATAACAGTTAGAGGATTATTACTTCCGCTACCTAATGCGGTTTCCGATGGTAATGAATAGGTTCTACGAAAACGTGATCTGTATCATGTTTGAGACAGTGTGGATTGTAATCCTTGTTTATTGACTATCGATAGTTTTGCTAAGATAAACCTGCTAACTTGTTAAGAAATTAAACATTAAAAGTGTGGATCAGTTCACCCTCGATAAACTCTTTTAAAAACAAACTCGATGAACACTTTCGAAGACTACAAAACACAAGTGGAGTGAGCTTTAAGCTGCCTGAGTGCCTCTGCATTCACACATAATAATAATAATTAGAATCATAACACATTGTATAAGGCTTATACAATGTGTTATGATTCTAATTATTATTATTATGTGCTTATACTATAAGCCAACGCCAAATCTCGATAGATTGGTATGTTACGTATCAGATGCCTGAGAACCTTGCAAGGGCTAAGAAAAATGTACTTACAGAATGGGAAAGTTTTCACACCTGTCATTCTGACTTGAAATAAAGGCCCTCAGTATATATGAAGGGTTACTTATAAACAGATTTAGGTTCGAATTCGCCTTCTGTTCCTGATAGCTGAGAAGTTTGGAGTATTCAAACTCCATCAAAAGTTTGATACAGGGTAAAAGTATTTTCGAAACGCGTGAATGTGAATATATTTCAAAGCAATAAATTTAACTTAAAATTGATTTTCTTCCTGCTTTATACTTTATGTTCGAGGGTAAGGGTAGCGGAAATAATACATAGTGTAAACGTTTATCCGATCTCATTGAATTCGTGTATTCAAGACTAAAGTAACCAAATAAACCGTCATTCCAATAAGATGCATTACACGACCTAGTACCGATTGCACGATTGTTTGTTTACACACGCACTGCACACGAACACACACACACACATATGTCACGACACCTGCGGATTGCCCGCTAATTTGTTTGCTGCCGGCAAACAAGCATTTGCAAATGAAATTGCCTCCCGTATACCGAGCAAGTGTTATGCACACTCGAGATGCGAGCAAACCACTCGGCCTATTAATTCCAATTAAATGGAGAGTTCCGAATCTACCTGATTTCATGCATCGCAATGCCCGGTTTCATTACTATCCATACTAATATTATAAATGCGAAAGTCTGTCTGTCTGTCTGTCTGTCTGTCTGTCTGTCTGTCTGTGTGTTCCCTCTTCACGCCTAAACCGCTGAACCGATTTAGATGAAATTTGGCATAGAGATAGGTTGAGTCCCTGAGAAGGACATAGGATAGTTTTTATCCCGAAAATCATCCCTTAAGAAAGTAAAAAGCGGGGTGGAATTGAGATAATTAACCAAGTGCCTGCTAATTTGTGTGCATAATATGCTCAAATTTAGATTGCTATGAGAATTTTTCCAGGCGCTATTCTTACTATAGCTGCGGTTACTAAGCCCACGCAGACGAAGTCGCGGGCAAAAGCTTCCGCAGCTTCTTTGGTTCAGAACTATAACTACATATTCCCCGATTTACATGGGTAAGTGGGGAATTAATTCCCTTGTGAGTGTACCTAACAGTGGGATGTACGAGTACGTATATTAGTTGGTAGGTTGAATATTATAATAA
This sequence comes from Cydia strobilella, assembly GCF_947568885.1. NCBI lineage: Eukaryota > Metazoa > Arthropoda > Insecta > Lepidoptera > Tortricidae > Cydia > Cydia strobilella. The sequence goes on from NC_086044.1 coordinate 22,019,673, forward strand.
ATATAGTGCCGTCGCGATCTAAGAATCTGTGATTGTACTTCATCATAAACTTAAAGCTGTACAGAATTTCATACCAATTTGTTTCTCATTACATATAACCTTGTGAATCTTTAGAACAGGTTATCCACATATTTTGTGATACCCGGGTAATGTAGCGTATCCAAACGAAGCCTTCTAAAACGTTGTAATGTAGACGGATCTTGCCCTAAAGTCCGCCGAGAAACTAAATAATTTTAATGAGGGTTACGAACTTCGCCAGCAAAATAATGAAGATACCAAATTCTACACAACTAGGTATTAAAGCTTAGCTTAAAATGAAAGCGGCTTACGCCCGCTAATGTTTGAAACCGTATTGTTCCAACTTGAATGCTTACGCCAAGAAAGCTGGTTAAACTTTGGTAATTAGGTAATCAATGTTGGAGCTTGGTGAGATAATCGATTCTAATGCGAGTTTAACTCTGTATAATCGCATCGTGGGATCGATAATCGAGTTGTCAGTGCAGCAGTGCAGCGCAATCAGCGCGTATTGACGGCGGGCGCCGAGCAACTTCGGCGGCCTGGTTAGGAACACTCCGTAATAAACTTGTAGTTGGAGAACTGCATGAGTTTTCATCAGCTGAAGTGGAGGAGAAAAACAAGTGGGAAATTTAAAAGAAAGATTCTGAGGCTGTTCCGTGTTTACGTAAACACAATTACGATATACAATTACGTTTTCTATTATATCGTTTACAACTAAAAGAAGCAGACGTGGGTAACCTAATAACACGTGTAAAGAGGTTTCTTCTATGTATAAATACAAAAACAAAGTTATTGCTTTTCTGTAAGAAATTAATGTAAAAAATAGGCAAACAGATTTTAACATGTTTTAATGGTTTTTGTCTGTTCGAACTGTTATGCCTATACGAACGTACACTGACATCAAAATGATATCTAAATGACGTCATTTAGTTAACCTGCGTCTTGCTCGCGCCAATACATGTACGGACAAGTACGAGCGAAATGCGCGATAACTAAGTGACACCTTTAGAATCATTTTGACGTCAATGTACGAATTAGCCTCTGAGTGGTGACGGCTTTCAGTTTCGTAAAGACGCCGCCCCTATGCATGCCTTTATGGCCAGCTATATATGGTGAGTGATTTTTTTTGTTTATAAGTCACTTGACAATTTAAAAGTGCTTGTTGCTAGGCCTATTTAAATAAATAATATTTTGACTTTGACTTTGACTTTAAAGCGTCCAGGTCCATGAGCATGAGTTCCAAATTTGCCGTCTCGTTGTTAATCCAACGTAGATTCCTCCTTTGATTCGACGTTCCGTCGAGCCGAGGAATTTTACTGTCTAATTAGCCGTGTTTCATGGCGTTTTATTACGTTTTAAATTATGCACGAAGGTGCTTTATTTTATCTCGCGCTCTAAATTGCGGCCGTTTTCATAAGAGGGCTTGGAAATAAATATAATTTAATTAGAATTGTCCAGCGGACGGAGTGGACTCGTTTTCTATGGAAGGGGTATTCTTTCAACGACCAACTGCTAAAATCTGAAAGTATATTGTGACCATGTAGAATTATTAAGCTTAGAATAAATTTAAAAGTGAAAAAATTACTGCCTTACTTTTAAATTTATTCTAAGCTTAATAGCATCGATCGCAGACGTTTCTGCTTGTTAAAAATTAATTCATGTAGAATTATGTTTAATTTGGAGTACATACTTATAAGTATTTAGTGTTCATTGAATGCCTATTTTTTACAATTTATTAAAATTAGGTTTCGCGGATGATTCACGTAAATCAAATTTATACTTAATCATGTTTAAAAAAAACACATGCATTTTACTTTTCTCGTATTCGAAATCAAAAGTAGTGTTTAACTCTGGTGAAAGGCATCATTTCATCCCTTGGTTAACAATTTACTATTACAGTTTAGATGCGCGAGGCAGGTAATTTATGAAGATACCCACAGTTGAGAATTGTGAACCATCTAAATATCTACTTAACCTATGGCACAGGGCGGACACGCTACACATCAAAAATCACTTGCGTTTCTATGTGTGAACGGCACGTCATAGTGTAAGTTGCTTAAAAATAGTACTGAGCGGCCGGCAAACGGTCGTCAATCTGCTGTCGCGGGGCGAGGTAATTGGAGTCGGGGCGGGGCGGGGCGTGGCCGTTCTGTATGATAATACTATTACTAATTCTGTGCCTATGGTAATGAAAAATATTTAAACGCAAGGTAAAAATACAAGTGTATTAGAGTTAATACTGCCCCTGTTTAAGCCTTTCATCGGTACTATGTTACCTCAGATAATAGTCTCGTATCGGGAGATAAGTGCGGCTAAGTGCGGCCGTGGTGTGAACAGCAACGATCTTCCCATCTAAAAGGCGTAAACGCCATTAACCTTTTTGTCGCTTGTGCTCTTTGAATGTTAATATATCGCTAATTGACAAGTCACAGGAGTAGGCTTTAGTGGACATTCATGAGGCACGTACTGAGCACAGTGAATGTTTTTACTTTTATTTTTTAGTGCCTACAAAATTATATATAATGCAATGCATAACCCGTCACTGCGTCAAGTTCCAGTGTCGTTAAAATAAAAATAAAACCGGCTAAGTGCGAGTCGGACTCGCGTTTCACGGGTTCCGTACATTACACAATTTAAACAATGTATTTTTTATGTGAAACGTGAGTGAAATGTCTTTCAAAAATCCGTAGGGGTCGGATCAAAAACCAAGTAATTAAGTCCGAATCACGCTTGACTGCACATTTCTAATAGGTTTTCCTGTAAAATGTATAGGTAAAGATCTATTTTGTGTATTTTTTTTTAATTTTAGACCCTGTAGTTTCAGAGATAAAGGTGTGCAGTTCTCATACAAATTGCATTCGGGTTGCAGTCCGTCTATACCGGCCCTTAGACTTAGCTAGTTTTTAATGGAATTAGCACATTTTTAACGTTATTTGCGTAGACTGGTGGAAATGCATGCAGTGCGCGGATTCGGCGCCGCGGCGAATATTCGGGCATGAATACGTAACGGCTGGCTTCCCGCCAGAGCTCAAGAGTCGCGTTGTAACGTACTTTACTGGTTTAGTACCTACTTGTCTTATTACCTATGTTACTAATGTTCTAAATTAAAAACTTGAACTATACTCATTTCACTACTTTAACACCTGTGTAAAAAAAGATTTACAATGATGTATAAACAGGTAGCAGTATTTATATATCATTGTAAATCTATTTTTTTTGTGGTGTAATAAAGAATATTAACTTACTCACTTGATCTATCCTAATCTAACCTTTCGCCGGCTGTATTCCAAGCCACTGTTTCCGTCCGTTCCGTTATTCCGTTTCGTTTCTTTTATTGCGTTTTTTCTTCCCTCAATCTTTAGCTTGCCATTTTGTAAGTCCATTAACACCTATGACACATTAACAGTATCTCACAAGTATTTTTAGGTGTATCGTGACCTAAAGCAGGTGACGTATAATAAATCTCACGTCAAAATGGCTAGAATTACTGCGACAGACAGAAATTCTATAAAGTACAAAGCGATTAAAATGTTAAAATATCACAAAACATCTAATTTAATCAAAAACGAGTATAAGTGCAATACAAATGATAATTCTCTGCGAATTTTAGTTAAATTATAATTAAAAGACATGTCATTATTAGCGAAATTGTTTCGTAAATCATTATCTACTCAGTTTTCTCATTCGATTTTACATAAAGAGCCGTAGATGTAATTTAAAAACGAATTTTATTAATTGCATTATGCAAGCATAATGAATGCACGGGAATCCCTTTGTTAGACATAATTATTGGACGTCATAATGTTATGATTGTCAACTTTTCAGGATTTTCGTAAGGTTATCCTATAGATAGGTTAGGTCTGTTTTATGGCAATCCTGAAAAGTTACACGTTTCTGAGAATAACCAAATTATAACAAACGAAAATGCGGACAAATAATACATTATGACTTAAAACTTTATGGGAAACAATAGAAACCCTTTGAAAGCACAGTGAGCAATTAGCAAACTAATGTGCGAGTAACTCGCTCATTTTGAACGCGGCTCCAGCTGAAGTGAAGTCAACACTTCCGCCTACGTAACCACACAATAGCTTAAGATATTCCGCCCTTGATATACGATGCTCCGGATTTGTATTAACCCCCCGCATGCCCGCGTCACAATTATTTCGGCTCAAAGGCGGAGGGAAGCGAACTTTCTTCGCATCCGGCTAACTATTGTGCTGGGATTTATTATATTAGTTAGACGTATTATTGTGGGATTGCGAGTGAGATAACGAGTAGAGTTCGTGGTGCGGTTTCAGTATTTGCTCCCCCGAATCCTGTGGAAGCTGCCGTGTTCTCGAGGGACTAACAGAACAATTCCAAATTGCACATCAAATCGATATTTGAATAATATCGAGACCATATCAGTTAGCGTTTTATTTCGCTCTGACTTGTCCGTACATGTATTAGTGCGATCGAGATGCGCGAATGACAGCTAACTGGGATGATTCCAATATGGTTCAAATATCGTTTTGATATCAGATTCACGTTCGAAGTGGTTCTGCAAGGAGTGTACAGAAAGCCAATTCTCAACTTATGTTATATCTAATTGATTTCTTTTTGTTATCATTCGCACTTGCGTCTTGCTAGAGTCAATACATGAACGGACAAGTACTCTACTACTGAAAGTTCCATAAGAGCATCTCGTTCGGTAATCTCGCCCCTCCCCCATTTCATCTCTATATTATTGTACCGCTATGATTACAGATTACAGCCAATGTTATTGGTAGATTCCTGCAAGTTTCATCTCATCTCCGCTCACCTCCGCCACAGTGGAAAGACAGCCATATCCGCCATAGTCTTCACATTGGATGCGGAATCCGTACGCTGCTCCGGCACAGAATAATAGTATTATCATACAGAACGGCCACGCACCGCCCCGCCCCGACTCGAATTACCTCGCCCCGCGACAGCAGATAGACGACCGTTTGCCAGCCGCTCAGTACTATTTTTAAGCAACTTACACAATGACGCATACCGCGTGTACAGACGTATCGTTCACACATAGAAACGCAAGTAATTTTTGATGTATAGCGTGTCCGCCCTGTGGCTCCGGTGTGGGAATATAGGGTTCAGTTCCGGTGAAGCGATGTCTATACGCCGCTCCGGGATATCGCTTCACGCACTGTCTCGCTCACACACTGGAGCGGCGTACGGATCAGAGGGCCTACCGCGAACCACGTTCGACGTGGACTGCTGCCTCCCTGTCACACTAACGTGCGAATTTACAAGTGCGACAGAGGCAACACGTCGAACGTGGTTCGCGGTGGGCCCTCTAAATCAGTGTGGCAATCGCGAATAGTTTTACTCTAACTATATAAGTTGCATTATGTTTCCGTTTGAACACGTTCCGTCACGTCGCTTCCGGCACAGTCACGTGTCGCGCTCTAATAACGTTGAATTATGAATATTGTAACGGAGCGAGAGGCGCGTGACATCCCGCTCTAATTTAAAAAGAAAGGAATGAGACAATGGTAAAGCGCGGCGTACACTGCGGTCCACAGAAGAAAACTGTAGAATATTTATTTTAAGTTTCATAGAGAATAGTGCCCTAAAAATCATAAACAGGACACATTTTTATCACATTATCACATCCAGCGTTGGACGTTTTATGAGGACGGCTTACAATGAGATGAAATTCTGTGATTTTAGCACTCCATTTGTGCATAAATTAAAAGTCCCATATTCTACAATTAAAAGAAAACACAAACGTACTTAAAATATTGTAATCTGTTTTAATCAAGCTTGAGTCTAAGAAATCACTTCGCAGACAAAAAAATAATAGTAGATTGTTAACCAAGGGTGGAAAGCGAACCATTGCACCCGAGATATTTTGGCGCTCGAACGAAGTGAGTGGTTCTTTTACCCGAGCTAAACACTACTTTTTATTTCGACTATGAGGAAAGTCAAACACAAGAAATGTAGGTTTATTATTGGTATATTTTTTTTAGAACAAATTATAGGCAAACCACACAACAACAATGAAATTAAATTAGACTTATATTTGTATAATACAAAAGGTAATCACGGTCTATATCCCGGTCAATATAAGTCTAGTGAAACTAACCGTGAATCATTCAAAACTCTAATTGAATTTAAATTAGTTGAAGATTACGGTAAAATTTGAACAATTGGAAAAATTAAGTTTTACCAGGCGTATTCATATTAGAATTACTTTCCACCCTAAGGTGGGAAAAGCAATTTACCACGCGGCTAATCAGCCTATGAAAGGTGAACTTTCCGAACAGGAGACATGAAAAATAAATAAATAATTTCCAACGCGTATTTTGCATAAAGTAAGAAACAGATTTCTTATGTAATCCTTCCTTAATATCCTTCTATGCTTAGAGAATTTCCCGAATTACCTCTAGGTAAATCCTTTTGTTTTGTTATCACATTGACGTACAATCCACGGATATAAACTCAAGAGCACTAAAACTACTAAGTTACATCGCAACAAAGTGCAACTGTGGCGCCCTTTTTATCCGAATGGCGTGGGCTACTTTAGCCTCCATAAAATGACATAGTTCACTTATAAAATTACGTCAGTTGCGGCTTTACGAAATGGCAAAGAACGGACGTCACGTGCCTCGTAAAGATGTTTCAGTACAATTGTCCGCGGAGTGTGTGGGTTTAAGTGAGTTTTTACTGACCGACGCAATGCTATGACAGTGAAGTGAAATGGAGGAGGAAGATTACGATACGCTGGAAGAGAAATGGCATTTTTAATGCGTTTATTGTGTTTTTTGTTACTTTAAGCGTCTTTTCTCATAAAGGAATCGACCATTTGTGCCATTTTTAACCAAAAGGGTACTTATTGTAACGCGCTATTTCCATATAGCTTCAATTAGAAATCAACCTTATCAATAGCGACCTTTTGGTTGAAAACGTCACATTTAGAATAATAAATCTTCCAAAAAAACTGAAATGCACGCAATTGCAAGTAAGTAAGTAAACACTTTATTGCACGAAAAAGGAAGGAATCAAGGTTACATGAGATAAAAGTAGTACAAAGGCAAAATTATCCCTAAAAGGGATTTCTTCCAGTTAACCTAAAGAAGTTATTAAAATCTAGACCTAAAGTAATTAGATATATAATATTAAATACTATAAACTACCTATATATAAATATATCTTTATATAAATACATAAATAAATATAAATATATATTATGACCGCACACATTTTCAATTGTCTACGGTTTAGTTTCGTGTTCCAAATTTCTTTGTAGTGTTCCGTGCAAAACTTTGTTTTGACAAACGGAACACTTATGGGATCACTTCGGTCTTGCAAATTAGTTAAATGCGTTTTTCTTAGAGACCGTTTAACGTAGATACCTTTTTTTATATGGGAGCAAGATTCAGAGCCAAAGTTTTTTGCTGCACGGAAGTCTTATCCGAAAACCAAACAGATTTGGCAAATACCTTTCAAACAGAGAACGGCTGGAACTCTTTATTTTATTTTATCGAGTACGCGATATCGCTATAGAACGAAAACTGATAATAGGTAATATGTATTTAACAAATATTTAGCCGTCCAAAGTTGTTTGAATACGGTCGTATAGAATTTTCGTATATATGTAGTTCTTGACTATATAATCTTTAATATCATAGCTTCCGATACACGAATTATGACACTTCGCTCGATACAACTTATTTCCAAAGTAACCTCTAACTCGGACTTTTAATCCAACTTTACTCGGTTATTTATTATGTGAAACTATAAACAATAAAAGAAGAAAAAACAATCTTAACTTAAATAGTAATTTCATAGCTTTCGAATTTCGATTTTGTAAAGTAACGTTTTTAAAATAAATAAAAATCGACAAAATTCGATCAAAATGGACACTTGGCGCGCATGCTCTTTCCCGTTCTTTCTTACGAAATGTGACAGAGACAGCGGCAAACCGATGGAACGGCCTTAAAGGTAATGCTTGTAATGCTCTTTAAAACAGAAACGAGGACTTTAGATCTGTTAGTTACTTATTACACTTATTACGTTTTAATACACCAGCATGTTTGTTATAATTATAATAAAGACACAAATGTACATAACTGTAACACCTATGTTCCATGTCTTATGAAAACGAATGATTACACTATAAATAATATAAAAAAACTCAAGGACAAAAAACTGCTGTGTGCGCCGCCGCGATTTTCCACGATTTATCGCCGGCGCGTGACCGCGTCGCGCGACTGATTGTCGCAACCCTACAGCCGAGTACGGCCTACGACTAATTACGTCGCTTTATCATCTGGCAACTTAAGTATTCAGATCATCAGCTCCGTTAAATTTTACGAGTTGTCATTCTTACGTTTGTCACAGGTGAACTCGCCGCGGGTCACAATAATCTGGCAGTTTTTGAGTGGCTGTGAGAGGCTGTGCCTGGCGGAATCTTATTCCATCGCAAACTGGCCTCTTTACACAGAAAAAAAGGTTGACATGAACCAAGAAAAAAATTCTTGGTACGAAAAATTTTTTCTTGGCTCAAGATTTTTTTCTCAGACCAAGAACTTTTTTCTTGATTCAAGATTATTTCGGTCTTCCTTCAATTTTTTTTGGTTTAAGAATTTTTTTCTTGGTTCAAGTCAACTTTTTTTTCTGTGTAGTATTTAAGACTGTAGTAGACATCAATTTCTGACTGCTTAAAATAAAAGGCGATCGAACATAAAACAAACATTTTTGTCAAGTAAGACCAACGCTGTTTATATACAGTCGCCATCATATATATCAGAGCGCCCGAGGTGCTCAAAATATCTGAACACGCACTCTAACGCCTTGACAATAGAGGCGAGGGATAGATATTTGTGAGCATCTCGGGCGCTCCGATATATCTGATGGCGACTGTACAAGCTTGTTCAGTAGAAATTAACTACGCTCGGGCATATAATTTATACTGCGGCAATCAAAAATCTGATTTCTGTTCTTCATATCTTTTTTATTGCAGCGCATATTCTGCGCATCTTACTCGCACCAATATGCTATATAAAGTGATTTTTACCCAACAATATTTTCACGAGAGCAAAAAGCATTTCGTCCTCTCTTATCAGACTTACAAAAAGTGGAAAAGTTTTAACAGAAACCTATTCTGACGAGTAAAATTTTCCGCGCAAAGAAAAATATCTACATTATACGACAGGCGTCGCCAGGAATCACTGATCGAATGAGATAAGGAATTTCGTGGAATTTAATCGCTGCATCAGCTGCATTGATGCTGGAGGTGCGAACGCCGAATACAATTCAGCGACGAAAAGAGATACAATCTCAAGTGGATGTTACGTTTGATAAGTATTCATTGCTGCGCTGCGCTAAGGGGCTTGAAAAGTGCTCTGAGCACAGGCGGCAACGGATTGGCTGCTATACTAACAAGTCGGCTAGCGAGGGTACTCATGCTGAGAGCGCTCGAGGCGTGCTGCTTCTGCAGCGAAATTAGCGAAACGAGCGACACAGATAAGCGGCACCTGAACCGTCCGTATTCAAAAAGCTAACGACTGCAGCTATTATTGTAAAGCCTGCGGCTCCGTTTCAATACTAGCCTCGTTATAATTTTATTCAAGATTGTGCTACGGTTTCTAGCTCGTAAAGATAAGCCGAATCGGCCCGGAGATTACATTATTAAGTTGTGGATGAAAAGCTGCACTATTAAAATCAAAATGTTGGAACATTAAAAGATAAAAAGCGAGTCCCTCCCTAATTAAACAAGACAGTGGCAAGTGGAAATAGGAGAGTAATAAAAATGAGCAGCGCTGGCAGCGCAAAATAAATATGAGTGGGTTTCATTCTCACAAAGAGTTGCATTTCTCCCCTCCCCACGCCCCTAAGGGGGTGATGACACTCGGACTTCAATCCTGTACACAAATTAAAGGCTAACTTGTTATTTTATTACACCCAATTCGTGCTAGCAGCATAATTAGTACGTTATGAACATACTTTGTGTGTACAATGGTATATTGCTATTATTTGACTTTGAAACTATAATCAGAAAAAGCATTCGAATTTTGAAATCGACTAAAAAAAAATCAAAGCTACGTACGAATTTTATACGTAAACCATCTTAACAAACGAATCGAAAATTCGAAAAGCTACAAACGACCGAGAATTGACCAACTGTGTAATCGTTTCTCAACGGCCCGTATTCTCCGTAGAGGAAATACTTCCTCTGTGCGGAGTTAGTTTAGTTCGAGTGGCGAGTGTTTGCGTAAGGAAATTAACTTCATTGTGGCGAGTGCGATCGATGGAGCGCACACTTCGCCACTAATCGAGCTGGTGCCCAAGCTTATCTGAGCGTTTTGAATTTGCCGTTTTTTGAAAAGAGCAAGCACTAGTACTTAATTGTGTCGGTGTTTGTGTTTTTTTTAACCTCACTCACTTACTTACTGCTGTGGCGCCACGACCCGAAGTGGATCTTGGCCTCCACCAAAGACCGCCATGCTACTCTAATTCTGGTAATTAACTTTTACTTCCGAAATGCTAGGGTTCCTATGATATCTAATATTGTGGTACAATACATTGTAAACGACACAACTAATTCAGTGCATAGTTACTCAGATTTAACTTTGATCTTTCTCTACTTTTGATCTATATCTACTATATTTGTTTTTAGAGCATAAGGCTTAAAAAAATTGTACAAAACGCTAAACTACTTTTGAGGTTAAAATTTTTCTAATCAGCTGAAGAAACGGAGTATAGATAGACATACAGGTAGTACATAAAATTGTAGAATTTAAATAAAATGGAACTAAAGGCAAAACACAGTGGCAAGTGGCAACACCGGTCATCAACATCGTTTTCATTTAAAAATATATTTGTGTATGATGAGTTTTCTTTCGATGAAAAGAAATATTAAAATAAATTAAGGAAATCGTAGTGCAAAGGTGTAACAAAAATTGTGGGGATCCGTTTAAGGGCATATTCGGTATCGTGTTTAGGAAAAAGTAGAAGATTTTTTTTATCTATGGGGCAGGCCGTCGAAATCAGTCAACGCTCTATAAAAAAGTCAACAATTGTGACATTTTCAACCAACAGGTACCACATTGTCGCTTGTCAATAATTATATACATAAGGTATTTATTAAGAGACAAATTGATTAGCTGCAAAACTTGTATTTAAATACTTGAAGTCTTAAGACATAAAAGTGAAAAAACATATAATATAAATATTGTCAGTTTTCAAAACCAAACCAGTTTTATTTATTTAAATCCATTGTTTGTTTTTTTCTAACTTTATAATTATACGTTGTACATACAATTTCAAACATTTAAAAGTATTTGAAACAAGTTCAATTGTTATTTTGTTCAATTTAAAGTGATTACGAACAGTGTTAATAATTAATACGAACACGATCGATCTTTAAAAGTAAGAAGTCATTAGGTTTTCCTTCAGCCAAAATTTGTCAGTCAAATTTAACTTTTACGCCATTTGAATACAGCTTAAATTCTGTTACAATTTCTTTTCAATGCCGACGAATTGCGATGAATAAATAAACACGAAGGCATATAATATTCACCGCCACATGTGTGGGTTTAATAAGATGAGTGTCCTAATTGGATAGAAGCAGATCTAATTAGCTTTATTAGATTATCTTTATGTTAAGTTTATCAGACGAAAAGATAGAGTGAGGCGGAGGAATATTATAAGGCTGTATACATATCAGTCGAGTTAATTAATATGTACACATTTCGTCATCTTAATCCATTGCGATACGGTAAAAATTATACATATTTATTGAGGACCGGTCTGGCCTAGTGGGTAGTGACCCTGCCTGCACAGCCGATGGTCCTGGGTTCGAATCCCTGTAAGGGCATTTATCTGTGTGATGAACATATTTTGAATTTAAGTTGTTTTAGTTTTAAGTACACTCTTATTTTGTTTGACATTTAACATATTATTTTCGTTTGACATCTGTTATAATTAGTGCATGCTCCATCTCTTCTTGGTTATATTTGTATGCCAAATGGCAAAACATAGTGAAACATAAATTATTGTATAAGACCTATATTTAACCTATGTTTACAAATAAATAAATTTTGATTTGATTTGATTTGAACACTAATATTTGTGTTTATGGGTGTTTTCTATGTATTTATAAGTATGTATATCGTCGCCTAGCACCCATAGTACAAGCTTTGCTTAGATTGGGACTGGGTTGATCTGTGAGTAAGATGTCCCCTAATATTTATTTTATTATTTATTTTTATTTTATTTAATACAATTCTGGTTAAACGGCATTACAGCAAACACCAATGCGCCGAGAAACTTAACCTAGCAGAAAATTTCATTTCCAGAAAAATATAGTACAAAAGTAGGTACAAGATACAAAATACACAGGAAGAAACAGAAATATCACCTCACATAACATAGTATTATACACCGACTGTGGAAGGCCTATCATCGATCGTCTCACAATACTTCAGACATTCACGGTACACAGTCGTCCATCTCCATGCAAACAAATCACAATCAGGTGAAATCGCAATTATATTAATGTTATGTGAGTACCTGGAATGAGGTGCGTTTATCATTTAGGGTCTGATAATTACCTAAGTACATGCACCAAAAGTCCACTTCTGGTCCATGTCTCACCACTGACAATTCGCTGTAAATTGCTTGTAGCCTCCGTGCAGGTCTCGACGACAAATAAAAGGACTTCGATTTGAAGTAAACTTATAATCTTGAATAGGTGCTGGTTACGTTACAACAAGGTACAGTTGACGAAAAAGGTTAAAGGGTGTAGAAGTGGTGATTATAGTATGGAGGCTGATGCGAGAGTGATTAAGCGAAATTTGGATAGTAAAAAAGTAGTTTAAACTTAGGTGCCTCTAATTGGCCGCGATACAAGTGGAGCGCTCCTATTAGTGCTTTTAAAAAGCTTCCGCATACTAACCGAGCCCGACGGCTGCGTTTAGCTACTGCATTATACAAATAAAAGGTTGCGTTCGCAACATTGCTCGTAAAACAAGTAAATATGTACTATGCTTACTTATCGACCCGGAGTTTAAGCAAAATTGCCAGGTTTCAACTGTCACTGTGTTGAAACAGGGACCAGCAGGGATGACTAGGCGGTCGGAAGGCGGGAATAAAAAGTAATAATCAAGAAGACAGCTCCCGCTTTGTTTATGCATTTGTTGATGTGCTGTGTCCAATTGAGAGTGGGTTTGCACCTACTTAACCGCAGCTCTTTTTTTTTTCCTGATAAACAATCAAGAAACCAATAGCTATTTATGCAACAAGTGCGGAAATCATCTTAACGCACGTGTATCATACAATGTTTTACTATGCATTGTGCGAGTAAATAAAAAAACATATAATGGCAAATAAGTTTAATTATTAAAAAATTGAAAACAAAAAGCACTAGTGCGGAAAAGTGCTCTTTTCCGAACTAGTGCGAGAAAGCAGTACCATATGTACAGTAAAAAAAATGAAAACAAAAAGCACTAGTGCGGAAAAGTTGTACTTTCTGCATGATTTGGTTTAAGTACAAGTTTAAAAAATCGAAATAACAAAAAAAAAATTTTTTTTGCGAATATGACCTAAACATTACATTTTTCCTTCTTTTGGCCTCAGAAAAGCGTGGTTAAATTCTTTCGGGTTCCTCATGAAACCCTTGTATACTTTTATAGCTATACTATGTTTTTTTTTTATTTCACTCAATATAACCATTTCTCTCTCTGCACCAATTATAGGTATCTCTATTTGGCACTATGGTTGACTGGTAGATAATGCCATTTGGCATTCCGCCATTCGTACATTGTTGTATATATTTTGTGCAATAAAGTTTAAATACATAAATATACAAGTAAGCTTTTAACTTGCAAGATCCCCACTCGTGTCTACCAACAACTGATCTTCAATAAAGACAAACGACTTCGATGTTACATGGCTTAAGACGGTTCCCTGAGCCAGAAGGCGAAAAATCTCCTTATATGATCATGTTTTTCTAAGAGGCGTTGATATTCGTAGACGTGGAAAAAATATATGTAGTTCTTGACTATATTATCTTTAATATCATAGCTTCCGATACACGAATTATGAAACTTCGCTCGATACAATTAATTCCCAAAGTAACCTCTAACTCGGACTTTTAATCCAACTTTACTCTGTTATTTATTACGTGATACTATAAACAAAAAAGAAGAAAAAACAATCTTAACTTAAATAGTAATTTCATAGCTTTCGAATTTCGATATTGTAAGGTAACGTTTTTAAAATAAATAAAAATCGACAAAATTCGATGAAAATTGACGCTTGGCGCGCATGATCTTTCCCGTTCTTTCTTGCGAAATGTGACAGTGACAGCGGCAAACCGATGGAATGGCCTAAATTCAATGTTATTAGGAGTCTTGCTTGCACACTCACCATGTGAATTATTAATAGCATGGTTCCTGCGTGTGCGTCAAATCAATCTTTTAATGGTAATGTATAATGTATGTAAGGCACCGCGGGGCAATTTCGACTGGTAAGTTATAAAGTACGACTGCGGAAAACTACTATCTAAAGTACTTTTACTGACAATTAATTGATTGATTAGTTATCTAGGTTGCATTTTTTGAGATTTACATCCAAAAATGTTGTGCATACTTTAAAATGAGTTTTTTTTAAATATAAAAATGCAAAAATAGTTGTAATTATTCCGCCGAGGGGCAATTATAACTATTGATAATTATTTTCGCTACAGTGAACTTGCACTGCTAAACTTGAGCTCCTGTCGTTAGTCATGGCGATCAAATCTACACACTTCCAAATTATTAATAACCAAGTGTTGTTAAAATCCCCCTAATTTGAGGAAAATAAATACAATTTTTATATATATATATGTGTGTTGCTGAGCGTATAACACGAGCGTCGCACGCACACATCGCTCGTGTTTCGACTTCACTATTGGCAGGTTAGCCGTACCTATGGGGACTATCTGTCTATGTGTGTAATTTAGTCTAAGCATTAAACCTGCGGTGTCAGCATGGTTGCAGAATGGCAGAATTTTTATCACCTGTCACTATGTCTATCACTGTCGCACTTACATACTTGTTAGAACGTGACAGGCATGGTGACAGGCGATAAAAATGCTACCGTGCTAAGCCTGTTCTCCAACCATAACAAACAAACGTAGTTCTTTCAAAATTTCCATTAAAATGAAATAACTAGCGTTCGGACAGGTGGTGGCATTATTGACTGAGAGAGTATACCTAGGTATATTTTATGATTGAATGAATAATGATTAATTGATTGATAATTCTACAACATACACTTCAAATACAAATACAAATGTTTATTTCATAGATGTTTTCTTCTTATTTAAGTAGTGCCAAAGTTTCTAGAAAGTTTATAAAGATAATAAAGACTCAATTTTTCTCTCTGTTCAGATTATCACCACATATCCGTACGCTAGAAATAACATATCGGCGCCCCACATTACGAGTATAAAATGACTCCGCTGCATTAGATAATATCCGCGCGCTCGATATCACAGTAATACAGATTTACTGAGTCTAATATCGAAAGTTCTATAACCGTAGTAGGTTACGAGATAAACAATCTTGATTATAAAACTATTATAAGCAATACTTGAATGGATTAACTAAAATTATACGTTTTACAACTTAATTAACTAAACAATTTTTTTTTTATCGCGTATATATATATATCTTTACTTGAAAAATAATTATAGTGTATAACTAGCCTTATGAACCGATTTTGCATGTACAACCAGCCTTAAAGTTTGTAGTCTATGATTGTTCATTATTTTAGTATGTGGGTATTTTTGCATTTTGTAATTTTTCCTCAGTCACCCGTTGACCACGAACGCTGTAAAGAGTTCGAAACGTCGGGATGTATTATAAATTCAATATACGCGATATAATCCGTTTTCATAGTTTTATTTCATGAGTAACTATCGCGGTAACCGAAGACAATATTAACTAAACAAAATTATCTACTGAAAAAGAGGCTCGTTAATGTCTTGTTCTGTCATTTGGTTTTGTCCTCTTGTCAAATTCATTAAAGTACACTAAAGTGTTTCATAATGAAGTCATTATAATTGAGTCGGGAGCCCATAGTGAAAAGTATGCGGCTATAGTTTGGTATACGAAGTCTTAATTCAAACACTAAAGTAGAGGAATAGACATTTTCGATAAATACATTTCTTCACACTAAAATGTGATAACATATCCGCGCCCCACGTAATAAAACGACTCGGCTGCATTAGATAATATCCGCTCACTCGATATCACAGTAATCCAGATTTACCGAGTCTAATATCGAAAGTTCCTAAACCGTACGGATCCGATTACAGTGGCTATTAACTAGCTTGGTTTCTGAAACTATTTCAATAGGCTTTAGTTGTTAGCTCGGTTCAGGAACAATATGAGTACTTACCTATCTGAGTTCAATGCAGATTTAATATGGAATATGCGAGTTAGACAAACGTGCATTTAATAGTAAACTAAAAATTTGCGAAGCATTACAACCTAATTATTTGTTTCTATTTTTAGGGTTCCGTACCCAAAACGTAAAAACGGGACCCTATTACCATAGAGTAACTTATACTAGAGCGGTACTGTCATAGTAAATTTTGTAACCCCAGTAAATTCACTGCCATCTGTCGACACACTTTAAAACTAAAAATGAAGATTTATAAATTAAAAATGTATTTAAATATAGATAAATGATTTTTTTTATTTGCATTAATTATTTTTATGATTTTGACCCATGTTCTTTCACTGATATGCGTTAAAATTGTTAAATAACAAACGAAACCGTCAACGCCATCTATACGACTGTAGGCCAAAACTAGTAGCGCCCTCTGAACGAAAATCAAATTTTCTTGATTTTCGAGGCACGTTTTTTCATTAGACTGTATCCATCTATTACGGAGTTATATTTATCTTTGCTATTACTAAGACTCCGCTGTCCGTTTGTCTGTCTGTCTGTCACCAGGCTGTATCTTATGAACCGTGATAGCTAGACAGTTGAAATTTTCACAGATGATGTATTTCTGTTGCCGTTATAACAACAAATACTAAAAAGTACGGAATTCTCGGTGCGCGAGTCCGACTCGCACTTCGCCGTTTTTTTTTCTACTGACTTACAGAGGCATATACTGATAGTAATAACAGTTTATGAATTTTATCTGTATTTCTTATGGATATGATCTGGTGGAAGAGATGCCACTTTTGACACTGACAGTTTATATCCATGACAAATCTAGATTAAATTCATACGAGCAATTTGGTTATCAAAAACATTACAAAATAATTTATTTGAACAGAAAATAATGACCAAACATATGTCAGAATATACGAAAGGAAAAGTGTTCAAGGCTTTGTGCCAAGAACGGGGCCCGTTTCGCAAAACTTGTAACTTGTAATACAAGCGGATGACACTTTTTGACAGCTTTTGTTAGAAAGGGGTTTCCTGACTTGTATTACAAGTTACAAGTTTTTGAGAAACGGGCCCCTGTGCCCTGTTTATCAAAAGCTTGTAGCTTGTAATACAAGCGGAACTCACTTTTTGACAGCTTTTGTTAGAAAGGGACTTCCACTTGTATTACAAGTTACAAGTTTTTGAGAAACTGGCCCCTGTGCCCTGTTTATCAAAAGCTTGTAGCTTGTAATACAAGCGGAACTCACTTTTTGACAGCTTTTGTTAGAAAGGGACTTCCACTTGTATTACAAGTTACAAGCTTTTGATAAACAGGGCACATGGTATCCAACCAGCATCTTCTACAATAACTGCTAAACAAAACACAAATGAAAATATTTCCTTAGTTGCGAACAAAATATCAGTTCTTTTGAACTACCAGGCGTGCATGTACACTTGTATAGGTAGAATCTTGGTGAAACAAACTCAGAATATTGTACCCAACAACCACAATATGTAACCCAATATTCATATGCAAATAAATCATTCATTCATTCAATCATCATTCATTCATTCAGGAAGTAAACGTTTTATATAAAATGGATGTAATAAAAGTAATGCTAAGCGGTTATTCCGTGCATTTTTAGCTGCGCGTCGATTAGCCTTCTAATGCACCGGCCTGGCGCCGCGCCAACGCAACGCCTGCGCAGCGCTGCTACCATTACTACCATCAAAGATAGATATAACTCCGTAATAGATGGATACAGTCTAAGGAAAAAAACGTGCCTCGAAAATCACGAAAATTTGATTCTCGATCAGATGGCGCCACTACCTTTGGCCTTCGTATAGAGGGCGTTGACGGTTTCGTTTGTTATTTAACAATTTTAAAGCATATCAGTGAAAGAACATGGGTCAAATTCATAAAAATAATTAATGCAAATAAAAAAGAATCATATATCCATATATAAATACATTTTATGGTATTTTTATAAATCTTCATTTTTAGTTTTAAAGTGTGTCGATAGATGGCAGTGAATTTACTGTGGTTACAAAATTTACTATGACAGTACCGCTCTATCCTATTATATTCTCTTTGCTACCATCGTTGCCGCTATTAGTCTAAACAGCGAGAGTAGAAGACGGGTTCTGTATGTATAAAAAAACCGGCCAAGTGCGAGTCGGGCTCGCGCACGAAGGGTTCCATACTATTACGCAAAAAACGGCAAAAAAATGTTGTATGGGAGCCCACTTAAATATTAATTTTATTCTGTTTTTAGTATTTATTGTTATAGCGGCAACAGAAATACATCATCTGTAAAAAAAACAACTGTCTAGCTATCACGGTTCGTGAGATACAGCCTGGTGATAGACGGACAGACAGACAGACAGACAGCGTAGTCTTAGTAATAGGGTTCCGTTTTTACCCTTTGGGTACGGAACTCTAAAAAAATAATTTCCCTAAACATCAGAGTTATGTTTTTATCATACTCGTAGGTTATGAAAATGGAAAATATTCTCGTTTATTATGATTTCCTGAGTAAATTATAAAATGTCTTGAAAAGCTAGTAAAATCCACCGCACAGAATTGACTAGCTACGCCCGTAGCACGTCACGTGCGCCCGCACCGGATCTACGAGGACGCCACTCTGCTACGCGTCAGAGCGACACTCGTGCTACGAGCTACGACACTGACATTACTCGCAAGTCGTAAATGTAGTCTACGTAATGTTTAGATGGGTGATAGCAGAAGATTTAGCTTTTTTACAATAGTATTAATAAATTGATGTAGGTATGCTTAGCTTGAAGAGTTTTGTAAATATGACATCAATTCCATATTACGTAGTAATTGGTTTGGGATAAGATGGACTTAGATTAATAACAGATAACTACTCGTATCAAATATTCTTTCGCAATTATTTGCCTTCATAACAATGATAACTTATGGTTTGACTTTACCCATTCACTTACGTCGGCACAACACCGATTTCTTTCTTCCATATCTCTCATTCGTTCATCATAATCATCTATCACATTATTTTTTTCATATCTCACATAGTCTATCACTTCCCTTGATTTACTTTCCCTCTCCCTTCCACATAAATTAGTAATTCTTAGATAATTATTACTTACTAGCTTTTGCCCGCGACTTCGTCTGCGTGGAGTTAGTAATTTGGGTAGCTTATTTTTTATCCAATCTGCTTTTTATCCACTCCCCATTCAAACTTCCACCCCCCATTTCACCCCTTTAGAGGACTTCTGGGATAAAAACTACCCTATGTCCTTCCCCTGGACTCAAACTATCTCTATACCAAATTTCAACTTAATCGGTTCAGCTGTTTAAGCGTGCAGAGGTAACAGACAGACAGACACACTTTCGCATTTATAATATTAGTATGGATATGGATTATAATTTCAATAATTAAAAGCTATTAACACGACTGGATAAGGCGCTGGATCTATAGAACCGCGGTATAGCTGCGAATCGTCCAGTTTCCAACTCAATTATTCGCAAACTGCTAGGAATTAACTGGAATATTCGCATTCATAAGCGGATAATGCGAGCGAGCGATCAAAACATTTTGAACGCAGTGGTCTTATTCTCATTGCGTACAGAGTCTCGGGCCAATTCGAACAATGACCTAGATATCCACTAGATATGAAACAGAAACGATAACGAGATATTTAAGAAAGTCATGTCAAATTTGACATTACTGCGATTCCGAATGTCCTCTTTAACGATCTCTTTAAGATTTGCTTAAGCTATTACTTAGACATCCAATGGATATCTAATGGATATCCCAAAACGTCACAATAATTGTAGCGTGAAATGACAATTGGTTTCTCGAATCGAAATGCAAAAGATAACTAGTTGAGAACTAAACTATAACGTATCTATTATATCTCGTATCTAGTAATGAATAATGTAATGTTACGAATATGACACTGATGAAACTAGGATTTTACATTGCAATTTGACATTTTCTTCTATTAGCCTACTTATTATTATACGACATCAATAAATTAAAATAATAACTATTAATAATAAACTGAAAAATCAATTAAATTAATCATTTACCAATATAATTATTTTTGACGATATATTCTTAGATTTAGTTTTAAGATTTGCGGTCATTTATTTTATTTTAATTTAAATTGATTACTAATAAGTAAATATAATTAGCCTAGAATAATATTAATTTTGTGTGCCCTTACAGGGTGTCATGATCTGACTTTATATTATGTAACACCTATTATGTACATGACAATTGTACAATCGCCCTCGAGTAGGACAATTGTTTTTCGAGAGAAATTAAACGATCTATGCCAGTGAAAGCGAATCAATCAAAAGCCAACTCACCCCGTGTCTGCATGTCGAACGGCTGGTCGGTACCGACACTCTCTAACGGCGAGTTGATGCTGTAGTGGCTGCTGTGAGGGTTTTTAGCACACAAATCGACAGATTTAATACGTTTTTGGTTTATCGCGACGAAAGAGCTTGCGCCTACGAGAATGAGCGGCCATCGAATCCATCTACCTTCAACTGGCTTTTCATAAACGTCAAAAATATTCGAAAACTACCCTACCTACTGTCGCTAATCAATGTATTCCATTTTACGATATATAGAATATTTCTAAAAAAAAACAACAATTAAAACTAAACTAGATATGGTGTCCGGAACCATCATTCCGCCCACCAATACGAAGTATTTTACGAATAAACTAGTCTATAGGTAAAGGACACAACTTTACCAGAGGCCTTTGTAGTAGACCTGATTGTGACCGAACAGTAGCTACACGGGAGATCCCGTCTTTGCCCGGATGCAAAGATACTATACGACCAAGAGACCAATGAAGTGGCTTCAGTTGTTCATCTTTAATCAATACTAATGTGCCCACCTTGGGTTCATCAATATCCGAGTGCCATTTCGCGCGTTGATTTAACGTATGCAAGTACTCCAAATGCCATCGCTTCCAGAAATCACGATGGAGTTTCTGAACAAGCTGCCAACGACTCGAAATGGAAATGTTTGTATCGCTAGTTGAAGTATCTACGAGTGATGTCAAGGGCTCTAAGGTGAGAAAATGTCCGGGTGTTAACACCGACATGTCGTTTGGATCGGAATTCATCTCACATAGTGGCCGTGAGTTAAGGGCCGATTCAATTTGGGCGGCCATTGTAAGAAATTCCTCATAAGTTAGGATTTGATTCCCTACAACGCGAGCAAGATGTGTTTTAAACGATTTAATGTTGGCTTCCCACAAGCCGCCGAAATGGGATGCGGCTGGTGGATTAAACGAGAATTCGATACTCTCACGAGAGGCTGCGTCTTGCATGAGAGGTAGTAACGCGTTATAAGCGCCTACGAAATTCGTACCCCGGTCACAATGTATACGTTGGCAACGGCCACGGCGAGCGATAAATCGACGCAGGGCAGCGAGAAAGGCTTCGGTGGTCAGTCCTATAACGAGCTCGATATGTGATGCTTTGGTCGCAAAACATATAAATAAACACACGTGTGTTTTAAAAGGCCTGGCCCCACGATAGCGTTTGATGTATGTGGGAAAAGGACCCGCAAAATCGACACCGATACACGAGAATGGTTTTACTTGCGAAATTCGAGTTTTGGGTAGGTCTGCCATACGGGGCACTAAAGGCTTAGGATTAGAGCGGAAGCACTTTATGCATTTCGATAAGCGAGAACTAATCACGCGCTTAGAAGCAAGGATCCAAAAGTTTTGTGCAATCAAGAAATTTAGCGTGCGTAACCCCGGATGTTGATTATCATTGTGTACTTGATCGATGACGAGCTGTGTCATGCGATCCTGACTGGGTAGCAGTAAGGGATGTTTGCAATCGTAATCGAGTTCAGAGTGAACCAGCCTACCGCCCACCCTCAACAAACCGGATGTATCGATAAAAACACTGAGTTTTCTGAAATGTTTAGGCAACTTTTTACCGTCCTTAAGAGATTTAATCTCACTCGAGAATGACTTTTCTTGAGTCAACTTTACTAAACTAGTAAGGGCACCATCGAGTTCCGATTGAACAAGTGGGCCGAAACGTCTGTTGTCAGGGTTACGACAGTTATGTACGAAACGATGAACGTAAGCGACAATGCGCTTAGCCTTATTCAGACTCGAATGTCTGGATAAGAAGTCGTCAAGCTGGTTGACGGCAGTGAACAATACGGTCTGTTTGGGGACCCTTTGTTCGTCCAACAAATCCGATTCAACTTCGATAGACAACGGTGACTTTGGCCAGGAGCTACTGTCAAGTGCCAACCAAGCGGGGCCTGTCCACCATAATGGATGGTTTACAAGTTCTCGAACCGTGACTCCGCGAGAGGCACAGTCGGCCGGATTGGTTTCTGACGTGACATGGCGCCAGTGACCAGCAGGTATTTTCTCTTGTATGTGACTTACGCGATTACTGACGTAAGTCTTCCAGCGTTGTGACGGCGAACGTAACCAAGAGAGTGTCACAGTGGAATCAGACCAACAGAATATATCCTCAAATTTGACGTCTGCGCCGTAGACTTCCTTTACGTGTTCGACGAGGTCTGTCAGCAAAACTGCAGCGCACAGTTCCGAACGAGGAATAGAAATACGTTTTAAAGGAGAGACCTTACAGCGTGACATTATCAAATGTATGGTGATGCTACCATCGCCATGCCGAATGCGAAAGTAAACGACAGCCGAATATCCCGCCTCCGAAGCGTCACAGAAGCCATGCAGCTGAACACTACAAGACTCTGTCGACGGAATGAATCGAGGTATTTCGAGAGACGACAATAAGTCGAGATCTAAACGATAACGAAGCCAGTTTTGGCTGATGTTGGGGGGTGCTACCACATCCCAATCTAATCCAAGAGTCCAAAGATCTTGAATTATGCGCTTGAACGAGAGTGTCAAGGGTGTAAGAAACCCAAGAGGATCGAATATGCGTGCCAATTCCGAAAGAATATTTCGTTTTGTACACTTTTCATGAAGCGTATTGACCGTGAAAGTGAACGCGTCACTGGACGGGTTCCACTCCATACCGAGCACCTTAACAGGAGATGTCGGTTCCGAATCGAAAGAGAGCGTCTTATTATGACAATGGGTCGGGTCGAGATTCTCGAGCAAGCGGGGGCAGTTGCTCGACCACTTGCGGAGTTCGAAACATCCTTTCTCTAGGATCTTGACAACCTGAGACTGAAGGTCGAGAGCTGATTCGACGGACTCAGCGCCTGTCACCACGTCATCGACGTAAATGTCGCGGTTGAGGACGTCAACCGCACGAGGATACTCTTTGCCTTCATCAATGGCCAATTGAATCAGGGCTCGAATTGCGAGGAAACTGGACGAAGACATACCGTAGGTTACGGTATTTAGACGAAACTCTTGTATAGGTTCATCGAGCGAGAACCTGAATAAGATGCGTTGAAAGTCTCGATCGGTGAGAGAGACTAAGATTTGTCGATACATTTGGCGTATGTCGGCTGTGAAGACAACCGCATGCAAACGAAAGCGAAGTAAAATCGAAACGAGATCAGATTGCAGTTTCGGTCCAACGAGCAACTGATCATTCAACGAGGGGCCTCCAGCAGGCTGAGCAGTTCCATCGAAGACTACCCTTAATTTGGTGGTGGCGCTGCTGGGCTTGAGCACGCAGAAATGCGCTAAGTGATAAGCACGCCTGTCTGGTTGGGGTTCAACTGGCTCCATGTGACCAGCATCGAGATAATCACGCATGAAATCATTGTATTCTGTCCGGAGCTCCGGTTCACGAGAGAGTCTCTTTTCGAGGGAGAGCAGGCGGCGCTCGGCGAGGGCGCGCGAGTCACCAAAACGAGGATCGACGGTTCGAAACGGCAAGTTTACGATATATCTCCCGTTCGAGTCACGTGTGTGAGTCGAGGCGAATATTTTCTCACATGCGACTTCATCATCAGTTAAGGGCGAAGCGTTAGGGAGACTTTCAATTTCCCAAAATTTTCGAATTTGGGAATCCAGCGATTCGATCGAGCAAAACAATGAAGTTTGGGAATGGGAAGTTGCGCAAGGGGCCTTTCCCATGACAACCCAGCCAAGTTTGGTTTCAAAGATTGTGGGTCCATCGTCACAGTTGTGACGGTTACCCAAAAATATTTGACAAAATACATCCACCCCCAATAAGGCGTCAATGTTCCCAGGTTTATCGAAATTAGAGTCGGCGAGTTCGAATGCGTTGATGCATGACAACCGATCTATGTCAATTTTTACCGCAGGCTGCTCGCTGCATATTTTGGGTGTAACAAAGGCTTCGACGTACATTTCGAAATCAGATTTCATGCTGCGAATGTTAAGAGTTGTATAAGAAGTTGTCAACGTTGACACCTCACAAACACCCTCGATAGAGGCATTTTTTTGTCGTATCGGAAGTCCAAGCCGCTGCGCGCAACGTCGCGTAATAAGGTTTGGCTGACTGCAATTATCTATGACAATACGAATTTTTTGATAACTACCGAACTTATCTAGTACTTCCACGCACGCAGTGGCAAAAAGAGAAATTTGGCCCACAGGTGCCGGGTCGGATGCAAGCATGGTCACTTGTTTGTCAGGCAAGTGCCTTTGGGTGTCGAGGGGCGAAGACGACGAGCAAGTCGCGGCTCCAACGTTGGTCGCGGCCGACGAACCGACGCTGACCTTGGAATTACCGCTTTCGATATCGAAATGAATAGTAGTGTGATGGGCGACATTACACTTTTGACAACGAGACTTGGAGGGGCAAGTTTTAACTACGTGTCCAGAACGTAAGCAGTTGACGCAGAGCCGATTGTCCTTGACAACAGAAAAACGCTCGTGAGGAGTCTTGTTCCGATATTCAAGACATTTAGCAAGATCATGATTTGACTTGCATAACGCGCAAAACGATTCGATCGAGGTGGCGCTAGTGGTGACTAGCGTTTTATAGGCTGCGCCCGCGGGTGCGCGATCCTGCGCCGGGCGCCAGGCAGCGGTGCGCGGCGCGGTGTGTGTGCGCGCGGTGCGCCCGGGTGCCGCGGGTGCGCGCGCCGCAGAGGCGGCGGCGCTCTCTGTGAGGTCGGCAAGCTCTAATGCTTGACCGGCCTTACTCACGTATTCTAACAACGAGTCGAATGACGGTACGTCCTTGTTGTCGTTCTGCAGTTCAAAACGACGACGAGTATCCAGGTCCAATTTATTGATCAATAAATAAAACAATGGGAAATCCCAATCGTTGACGGGAAATCTCAAGTTTTTCAAAACCGCGATATTTTCTTTGAAAGTGTCTACGAGTCGGCGTAATTCGCTAGGCGAATTAGATTTCAACGAGGCGTTCTGAATTTCTTCCCAATGTCGGAAGGCTAATTTTCGTTTGTTATTATATCGATCGATTAAAGCCGCGTAGGCGTCTAAATAATTGTTATCCGATAAAGGAAACCCTTTTAACAATTGCAGTGGTTCACCCGAAAGGAGTGAAATCAAAATCGAAAACCGCTCAATATTCGACAATCGTTTGTTTTGATGCACCATTGTGTTGAACATGTCGTAAAATGTTCCCCATGATTTAATGTTGCCATCAAAATTGACAAGATTTAAGCGAGGCAACTTAACGGACAAATCAGTTCTATTTGTCTCGCCCTCAATACTAGTCGCGGTCGACAACGAAGTATGAATTTCGATTATTTGAAAATATTTATCGTCAAATTCTTGACGTACGACATCCTCCTGGTCTAATTCATTCAAATCCGTTATTTCCGAAATAAGTTTCAAGTGGTGGG
Organism: Cydia strobilella; assembly: GCF_947568885.1. NCBI lineage: Eukaryota > Metazoa > Arthropoda > Insecta > Lepidoptera > Tortricidae > Cydia > Cydia strobilella. Next base: position 22,045,853 of record NC_086044.1, read on the forward strand.
TTTCAAAGCTAGAACAATAGCCGTCTATTTTGCTAAATCTAGACATAAACAGCGGTAATCGCGAGGAATCCGCCTTAGCCTGCAACCCGGCGGCTAAACATTCGTCGATACGTTTGATCGATATTTCGCGTTTTAATTGCAAATTGCGACGAGCAAGTGCCTTAGACATGATTAGTTTAACTGTCTACCAAACGCGGTAATTAAATGTAAAAGGAACTTTTTCGATAAACAAATCAAAATGTAGAACGAACAAATTTCAACCTTATGCACTATGATATAAGGTTCACCCGCCACTATACTATCGAATACACAACTTATAAATAATATTTGCGAAGAATAATTGATCTCACTACAATAGGTACGAAAATAATTCTTGTGAGAATTAATATAATGATAAATGTTCAAAACGATTAGAAGTGAGACTTGCAATTCAATTATTTTTCGAATGATTACGAATGTAGGTGACGAAACGAAAATATTAATTAAATGAATTATTTCACTACGACAACAAAACAGTTAGCACCGTGTTGTGCTGCCGTTGGAAAATAGACCTTAAACGACTGAGAATAAGTTTGCAAGTTTGCGCCAATTATGAGTGCGTAACGTAGGTATGTAAATAATTTCAGCAGAAGGTAACAAATTATTGATTAGGAATTAGGATTAACTATATGTGTGATTTATGTGAATATTAATGGACATCTATCTGTGAACATTATTCGATAATAATGCACGATATTTGTGTAGACTAAATACGTAGATAAAATATTACTAATTTATCTGTACTCGTACTATTGTGTAAATTATATTCGTCTAGGTATTATATTCACTTTACAAAATAACAATAACTAAATGTAATTATCGCTATTCTTAAAGTCTCCAAATCAACACTATTGTTTATAGGTTATTTTATTACGTAATCAGATATGGCACGCGGTGCAAATATTATCCGACTAACTTTAGAAGTATTCTATTCCAACGGTATCAATACCAAATTCAATGCCTATTAAATTTGGTCGTATAATATGATTGCATCATCAATTCGATGGGCTAAAATTCGATATTTCAATATAATATGCTAAAATAACTGTATATCTATAGGATTTTAGGCGTTTTAAGGTAACTTTATCTATAGGTAGCTAAACGATTGCTTATTATTGGACTTTGGAGGAATAATGGCTACAGGCTCGATGCTAATTACCTTTGCGATATTTAAATAATTACGAGGATTATTTATACGAAAATATGACTATGTATTGTGCGATATGTACGATAAGCGAAACGAAAATTAACGATATGGTAACGAGACGAGATTAGCGACAGTTGTAACGAAACGAAAGTGGTTCAACGTCACTCCTGGCCCCGAGACAGGTTAGCTGTTCTCAGTTTGAGGAGGATCCCGGTCGAAGGAACAAATGTACAATCGCCCTCGAGTAGGACAATTGTTTTTCGAGAGAAATTAAACGATCTATGCCAGTGAAAGCGAATCAATCAAAAGCCAACTCACCCCGTGTCTGCATGTCGAACGGCTGGTCGGTACCGACACTCTCTAACGGCGAGTTGATGCTGTAGTGGCTGCTGTGAGGGTTTTTAGCACACAAATCGACAGATTTAATACGTTTTTGGTTTATCGCGACGAAAGAGCTTGCGCCTACGAGAATGAGCGGCCATCGAATCCATCTACCTTCAACTGGCTTTTCATAAACGTCAAAAATATTCGAAAACTACCCTACCTACTGTCGCTAATCAATGTATTCCATTTTACGATATATAGAATATTTCTAAAAAAAAACAACAATTAAAACTAAACTAGATATGGTGTCCGGAACCATCAACAATACAATAAATAAATGATAAATGATAAATTATCACGTTATTTATCAGTACGGTTTTTACTCACTATTATTTTTAGTCGCTTTTGGCGACGTTTCGGATTCTTTGGGAATCCGAAACATGTCGCCATAATAGTGAGTAAAAACCGTACTGATAAATATTTTGAAATATGTCTCACGATAGTTTAAGTGCAATTATCACGTTGTTTGAATTGACCGGTTAGTCTCAGGAAAACCAATTGTGTTGATTAAAATTTTCAAACATTTCTTCAGAATTAATTTTAACAGCGCCAGTAAAAACTTAAACCAAGATATGTTTGATGAGAACCATAATAGGAGTATCCAAATAGGGTCTTCATATGGCATACAAGAAATTTAATTTCCCTTGCCGTTGATGGTCTCACGATGATATTTTTTTGCCTATAGTATAATTACGAAGACATTGAATGAATGAATGAATGAATGAATGTATGAATGTATGAATGAATGTTTATTTTAACTTCGTGAGCAACGGGAATCAGTCTACGTATTGAATTCTACACCACCGTACCGAGCAGGAGCGATTTCATAAAATACGTGTGTATTGTTGATCACATTTATAATAATATGATATTTAACTGGAAAATTTAATTTTGTACTTACACGGATAGTTATTCTGAATTGGAAAGAGTGTTTTGATTTTTGTTAGCATAGTTATATTTAGCGAAATTGCCTCGTTATAGCGTGTCACTATAATAACCTATTTGCGTCTAACGTTTGATATTGCAAGCAAAGCTAACTTAATATAATAAGTTTTTGGCAAAAAAATTATTAGTTTTTATTAGACAATTCTAAAAACCTCAAACACAATTAAGTTGCGTTGTTTTATCACAGAGTTCCTATAGCCAACTCCTGTCTCCATCATCAGATCAGCTCGATGGTGCCATAATATTGTCACCCGAGTTACATATGTATGCAAATTTTCAGCTTCATTGAAAGTCGGGAACTGGGTCAAATTTAACTTGCAAGATTTGACCCATACACACAGAAACTACATTGAAATTAAATTAAAGCTTGTAAAATAGGTATCCAGCGCATTTCAAAAACACTTCAGCTGTCAATCATTACTAAAAAAAGAGACATCTAGCCGAACTCAACGGAACTTCTAAGAGACACGTTTTGGACTTGAAATCAGCTTGACCGCCGTCCAGCAGTCCAGCAGTTCCAGCACTCGTGTCGGTTACGAAACGTTGGAACAAGACAATCCTTAATTACGCTCGTGGCAATGCATCGGGTAATATCATCGAGCGTGTCGGTAGTTAAGAGTATTGATTATGTCTTTGCATATTGCCTGTATTGGGAGGAATTGATTTATCGATAGGAATATTGAAAGCAAGTTGGAATACCTGGTGTAACAACTCGTGATAGATGGCAGTCAATGTGTTAATCGTTTTTGTAGCAAAAGAAAAAGAAAATGATGGAAAAAGTTGTACCGACAGGACTCAACAGGTTGACTTAACCATTATGTGAGGGAACACAGAAAGGCAAAAAAAAAAACTAAGATAAATATTGCAATTTTTTTCAATGACCGTCTTTTCTTTTTGTGTTGTCTTGTCTTATATTACCTAGTTCTTAATTGTACCTACGGAACTCACAAAAACATATAGTTATTTGTTATACAAGGGTGCAAAGTTGTATTTTACCCGCGAGTGTAGAATTGAAACACGAGCAAGCGAAAGGATTCTATAGGTGAACCACGAGCGAAGCGAGTGGTTCTAAAATAGAATCCGGAGCGTAGCGAGTGTTTCAACACACGAGAAGTAAAATACCTTTGCGCCCGTGTATAACACAAAACTTTTCACCTCACTATAGCGAGGAAAATGCAACATCCTCAGGCGTTAGATTATCTTCATCACTGGAATCACTCATTTCTTTACGATATTATAACAGAAAACTCTGGAAGTTATGTATTTTTACGCGAGTCGGTGAGAAAAGTTTTTTAGTAAAAAATTTGTTGACAATGTGGACATTTCTGACGTATGAAATGTCAACGATGCGTTTTGAAATTGCATCGACTCAACTTGTGCGTTCAGTATTTAACATCATTATAAAAAAACAAACGTTTCTTATGGAATTTTAAGGTTTATGACTTAAAATCATTAAATAAAGCTAAATTTGGTCTTTTTCATTAGATTCTCAAACCATTTATTTAATGATAATTAATATCGAACGAATCATTATCATAAACGATTTACGTTTTGTTATCTGTCAAGCTACTTAAACACGCTCCATCCAAGGTCAAATTACTTTCCCCACTAGTGGATAAAACGCGTTTTTCCCCGCTTGTATTGAAGGATAAAAGACAACTTTCCGAGCTAGTGAGGGGAAAAATATTATTCTCAATTACCGTCTAGATTTTGGTTGGAAATATTATAAATTTCTGCATTATAGTAAATTTTATATGAATCGGGTTTAAACGTTATATTAAAACATGTAGGTAAGAAGGAAATGAAGATAGCCAGTAATGGCGGGCCATCCTGACAGAATCAACCTTCTGCTCCATTAAGCTTAGTTACCAGGACTTTGGCTCGAGCAATGGCTGCGGAACGATAGTAAAGGACTTTACAAAAGGCAGAGGATAAAAAGTAACTACGAGTATTCGGATATGAATCAGATAGGAGCTAATTTACGCGGTGGTACTTTTAGTTATCGATGGGAAATGAAGATAAGACGTTGGTAAACTTTCACGATGTAGTTTTTTTTATGTCACAATCGACAAACTTATTATAGTAGATGTAGCTGTAAGCGCCTCTCAAAAGTCAAGAAATTGTGAGTCAAATCCACCACGGTAGGTTTTTAATTTTTCAACAATTATAACATTTTACTTATACCAACATTTATTGATCAAAAATGTAAAGTTATATAAAAAAACAGAAATAGGCAACGACATGAAAACGACGCTAGTACAGGGTTAGAGGTAGACGGGTTGGGTAGGGCTGCACTTTCATTGAAACCGAAGAAATGTTGCATGGATTTGAATCTGTGCCGTGTCCCACGGATACACATGGCTCGGATTATCGAAATCATAATTTTGGATCTTAGCCAGCCCATTACTGTAGCCCACGGTAGGTTTTTTCATTAAAAGACTAAGTAGTCATCGTCTAAATAGTAAAAAGCACCGACATTTTTAAAATTTGACAAAGAGTTGACCATTCTGACTAGATAACCAACTGCTACATGACTAAAAACAAGATTGTTAGCACTAAAGAAGCAAATAACGTATTTCCAAGAATCATAGGTAATTTTATAATCCCAGTGAGCCGTTCATACCAATGGAATCCTGCAGTGTATTAAGGAATTATCTCAGAATGTATCCAGATGGGTGCGACTTGCGAAGCCCTTTCGCAAACAGACTAAATCAGCTCACAGGATTTCCTTGCGCACTAAGGACATGACACAACTGCTGTGCTCCTTCCATTGATTAAGTATGTACTCAGTCGGATGCCAGTGATCCACCGAGCACTTAAGCAAATACATCCGTCCAAGCCAAGTTACTTCACCATGCAGTTTCTCCAATGAGTCGCGCTGACTGTATCCGTGTTAGACTAGACAAACAAGCAGATATACATGACACAAGCAAAATCCTAAATTTGATTGTATCCTTTGAGTACCTACTAAGGATTTGTTTGCAGCATGCGTCCAAATATCGCTGCCCCATATCGTCGCTACACTTACTCATATCTGCAACAATCATTTGATGGAAATGTCGCTTTTCTTTCATTCGGAATACGGGTGTTTTTGTCATCAAATGAGTGTTGAAGATTCGTACACAACCTCGTGGTTGGGTAAGTATAGCGGCTTTATTTTCGCAGAGCTAATATCGACTAAGAAGAGGTTCGGCTAAAATTAGAATTCTTGCCACGCGCGCGGTTAAAACGATGCAATCGTCTCCAATGGCGTTCTATATTTCACCCTACAAAACAAGAGACATTCCATCTGCTATAAATTCCTACTAAATTGGGTCGCCTGCAAGACGAATGCAGCATTTTAGCGGTTGTAGTTTTTTGTCCTGTACGGAAATTAAAAGAGGAACGAATTGTTCCCCTGGGGCGCAATGAACCGATAAATTGACCCTCGTCTCGGGTTCGACCAGTTTATGGGTCATCCGCGAGGGCGGCTTAATTCCTAACGTCTACCTTTTGCACCTTTAATTCCGGGACAGTCGGTGAGTTGCTGACAGCCACCTTTATATTTCAATCCGATCGAGAGGTCGGACTAAATACATCTGTTTTAGGGGATGGACTGATCTCATTAACCCTTTGTGTCGGGATACGGGCGCCTGCTTGTGATTTGTTTAGATATGTGTACGAAAGGAGTATTTCGGCATCGAACCAGAGCTATAATGAATTAATAAATTTAATGTATGTTTCTATATTTTGGGATTAAAATCGAACAGTAAAAATAAATAATCAATTCAAATTGCGTCTTAAAAATATTTAAATCCAGCATAAACATAATATAAAATTATTCTCAGCGGCAGGCTTTACATCAACAAAACCATCTATATTAAATCACATTTACAAACGGGTCTATCGCGAATTTATTTTGTTACCTTTATTTACTGACGTTTCGACACAGGTTTCACTGGTCGTGGTGGCGGCGATAGACCCGTTTGTAAATGTGATTTAATATGTGTTCAAACAGCGAGTTTTAAATGTTATAAAACCATCTATATAAAAATATATAGATGGTTTTGTTGATAATATTAAAATATATATGAGCGTAATTAAGATAAACTTCCTAGTATTTGATAGTCCGTTTATCATCTCTGTTGCTTGGTGATATTGGTATTAAGATAAAGGTGGCAACTATGTTTGGGTTGATGGCATTTACGTTACATATATTATAACGTGAATGTCCCAGAGCTGCACTGATATCATGCATACACTGCGAAAATGCTTCTTTAAAAATCGAATGTCCATCTTGTAAACTATCCATCATAACTCCAATTAACAACACATAGCCATTAAAGAGCACACACAAGCCGGTTTACAACGCCCCGGCAGCGACATTCGGGCCGTGAACTAATCCGGTGCAGAGATAATGCATGTCGGAAGGCAAGCGAAGTGACGCAGCTAACACGATGAGACGAGCGAGTGCGCCGGGCGCCCGCGGCGTCGCGGAGGGCGGACTGGATTGTAATAAGGCCCAGGACAGACCAGCTGTTCGGGCCAGGATGTAGAGGTAATCTATTTGGACAAGGTGAGAAATTTTATTGAGATTTTCGAGGACACTTTAATTTCAGTCTGTAGGCACGTGTGGACTACTAAATCTATATACATAGTGTACCGCATGTAGCTTAGTATAGCCGCGGCTGCGCTCGCGATAGATTATCTAGTTCAGTTAATAAATCACTCGTAAACTGATCACACGTGTTTCGCTATCTCTGGATCTTGCAACCTTCGATATACAGATATATATGTACGTACTAGTACCCAGTACGTACATTGGTGACCCCGACGTGATCCACACACACACAGTCCAGTCTCATTTTGCCTCGACGTGCGAATGGTACACTTTGGAACCGTAACCTTTAAATCTGAAGTAAAAAAACCTCACTCAAAATTTAAGTACCAATAGCATAATTTGAATACCTAAGTATAAAATATTGAGGTCAGGGATAGACCAGTTGCTCAGACCAGGAGTTGTATCTTGACAAGAAATATTATTGACAAATTTTACGCCATTACAATTATATTCTGGCTTCTTTTCGTGTCGTCATGCCATATGAAGAATGTTTTGTATTTTTCATTCAAATTGCAAGCATTGAGGCAGTCACTAGTTTTTACATAAGTTATTATGTGATCTAATTTTGTAACCCTGAAGGGAATGTAGGCCTTATTGACAGTAGTGTAATTTCCTCGCATTGTTTTCCTTTGCCGGAAAACGACCAAAATTTGGATTATACACTAACATATATCATCTCTGATTTGGAAGGAGCATGTCTCACCGCTAGGCTACTGGGCCTTCTTAAGCACAATTTAGTATTAGAGTAGTTTGACTGAGCAACTAGAGTTAAAGATACGGTATCTTAGCGAAGTAGCATCTACATAATCGTTACAGCACATGTACAGTCGAAGGCAAAAATATCGATCCAGACAAATGGCTCAAAAATATGTGAACACGATTTTATTGTCTAAGGTGTAAGAGCGTACACATATTTTTGAAACTTTGGGAATGTATATATATTTATGCCGTTGACCTAGGTAAATTCATTAGTAACAAATCATTACATTACAGCTTATGCTGGTTTCTGACCCGGGTTTTTAATTAAACGGTATAAACGGTATTATACCTTTCTTTTAAAGATTGTAGATAGCAAATCCAGTGGTTTAAAGAATACTTGACAATGCCATTTCCTCACGGATTATAAAAATATCCAAACTTGATCCGCGCAAAACCCGCATTGGCACGTTCTTTACAAACAAATCTGTTAATACAAGCGCTAAAAGTATAAATAAAAATAAAATCTAAGCGATGCCATGGATAATACAAACTAATCAAGACTGAAAATATTAATTTACTAACTTGATTTCCATTGACGCCATACGGTGCGTACTGCGTATATCGTCGCATTGCATATGAAGACAAAAACAATTATATACGGCCACGGTCTTACGGCCCGGCCACGACAGCCGGCGAGCGGCGGCCATAGATGGGAACGAAAGGTCCGATCGCTGTGTCTCGCTCCAACCTATGGACGTCGCTCGCCGCTGCCGCCGCCGCGCGATGTCGTGGCCGGGCCGTTATTGATGCAACTACGTGACAACACGAGACCACGGAGCTTACATTTTGATATAACATTTTTATATATAAGATATCGTTTTTAGGGTTCCGTACCCAAAGGGTAAAAACGGGACCCTATTACTAAGATTCCGCTAAGACTAAGAGTCTGCCTGTCTGTCTGTCTGTCTGTCACCAGGCTGTATCTCATGAATCGTGATAGCTAGACAGTTGAAATTTTCACAGATGATGTATTTCTGTTGCCGTTATAACAACAAATACTAAAAACAGAATAATATAAATATTTAAATGGGGCTTCCATACAACAAACGTGATTTTTTGCTGTTTTTCCGTAATGGTATGGAACCCTTCGTGCGCGAGTCCGACTCGCACTTGGCCGGTTTTTAGTTTACCTTACATTAGTGCTAAGATTGATACTTACTCATGCTCGCTAATCAATGAGAATGTAGGTGTACCACCAGGGTAAACGCGTTCTGTGATATTGAGTGCTCAAGAAGAGTTATGTTGAAACTTTTACCGTAAATCGTTGAAATATTCAGTGGTCTTTGTAGCCGTAGCGGTACGGTGGTCATGCAAGAAGCTGTGTTTTATTCATTTTCGCCAAACGTTTAGCTAATTTTCTTAGTATCGTTTTATCGTTTAATCCCATAATAAATAAATAGACTTATTAAATAAATAAATAAATAATAAATAAATAAATATTATAGGACATTCTTACACAGATTGACTAAGTCCCACGGTAAGCCCAAGGAGGCTTGTGTTATGGGCACTCAGACAACGATATATATAATATATAAATACTTTAATACATAGAAAACACCCATGACTCAGGAGCAAATATCTGTGCTCATCACACAAATAAATGCCCTTACCGGGATTCGAACCCAGGACCATCGGCTTCACAGGCAGGGTCACTACCCACTAGGCCAGACCGGTCGTCATAATTATTACGAGTACGTTTTCCTTACGTCTGTTGTCGTTACATATTTGATATTATCGATATCGTTTACAACCCTACTACGATTCTCTGCGGGCGCATCGCTCTAATTAATGCTCACCGACCTTGGCTCGCGGTCGTGGCTACTAGTGCGGAACGCTGCCTAACAACGTAGATAAATTTGATAGCGCCCGGTAAAATAAATATCGAGTATTCGGCCTGTTTTGGCTATTGTGTTTGAAAATTTTACTGAACTGGTAAATCTTCGAACACTATTTTGAAACTCAATAGACTTAGTGGTCTTTAGACTAGAATCACAGAAAGTTAATTTATATACCTATATACGAAATAATAAAAACTTGCCTTATTTAATATGTCGAGTAACTTTTTTCATTACCTATTTATTATAATAGAGAGTTATTTTTTTACTAACTTTGAAGGAAGAAAGTCAGCTGCTGGTGGCTAAGACTATTAACCATTTTACCTGAAACTCATGATTGAATTATAAATTACCTGTAACAGATAACAGTAACAGGTATTCAGTTGACCTCGCTTACGAATTCTTAGCTTGCTTAGGTCCGGGGTTCAAATCATGGTAAGGGTATTTATTTTTGCGTTCATCACAAGTTCCTGATTTATACATATTTTCTATTTAAGTATTTATATTGTCATCTAGTAGTCATGCTGTGGGGCGAGGTTGATTGGTGTAAGGTGTAAGATTGTCTATAATCTCTACATCAATCTATTTATCTATAGCATGCATAAGGAGCGATAAGGAGCTATATCCAACAAGGATGAACCAAGCGGTATACTGGAAACCACAAACTGGCATATCAATGACGTGTATCCGCAAGGGTATCGACGCATCAACCCTCTCGTTGATTAAATATGGGGCCGATAAAGACGCTAATGGATTAAGGGCCCGCTGCCAATGGCGTGGACTTAGTATAATAGCGTGGCCTTATTATTATTATCATGCTCCATTTTTTTAATAATTATGTGTAAACATCAAGTATAAGATCTGTGTTATGTTACTATGACAAAGTCTTTGAATTTCGGTGACTTTGTTATGTAAAGCAGAAACATTACAACAACTTTAATGATTACTTGGAAATGGATTTTCAATGCCACGTGGAAATGAAAGAAACCGACGCAAATCTCACTTTAACACTTTTTTCTTAAAATTTTGACATTTGGTTTTCATTAAATCATTTTACGGTTTAGACTCACTTGTTTTAGTCACTCGCGCGACATGTTTCGGAGAGCCTAGGTCTCCTTTCTCAAGCGCAAGACCTCCCCCAACTGGTTTTCTCGGCGCGCGGCAGCGGCAGTACGCAATACACGGTCGTTGTGAACGCTGCTCGCACTATTAGTGCTTGAGAAAGGAGACCTAGGCTCTCCGAAACATGTCGCGCGAGTGACTAAAACAAGTGAGTCTAAACCGTAAACATGATTTAATGTTAGTATGTCTCACAACGGTTTAAATTCGATTTGGTTTTCACTATTTATTTAATTTTTTTCTGGATAATAATGAATGAGTGCAGCAGAAAATATTTAAGGTTTTACTAATAAATACATTTTAAAACCAAAATGGAAGTATAATTAACGTGACTTCATTAAAAAATGACAGGAACAGAAAAAAATGCTCTGAGTTTAAAAATGACCTTTAAATGGGTCATATCTTCGATTGTAAAAAAAATAAAAAAATAAAAATTAGATGTAAAATTTTATGAATAAATAATTGAATTGAATTGTCACTAACATTGGTAGACAAAAAATACGATTCCATGAACTACATATCGCACGCTCTGAGGATAGCCGCCTTAGACGTCTCAAGCAATTTGCGATACACCGGATTTCGAAATAGGACCCCAGTGCTCAACACCTGGCTGCCTTTGTCGCTCTTTTGTACTATTATTTCTTATACTGCAGTTCCACTTACTGCTTACGGTTCTAAAATTACTTTCTCAGAAAATGTAATAGTAAAACTTGTTTAAAGAAACGTTTTCAAGAAACAAAGAGTGATTATTCCGTAAATAATGTAGATACTAAGATTTTGCTCAGTGATGGCGTAGAGTATGTATTTACTAAGTGTTTACAGACTCGAGGTACTCGTAGCACTACAATTCATCATCATCATCACTTAAGAGCTTTGCTCTTGTCGGTGGAGTAATTGCCAGTCCTTTCTTTCCTGAGCCAGTCTTTTGATTTGCTCGTACGATGCATTCTCTTTTACTTGGCTCAGGTATGTGATTCTAGGCTTTCCACTGCCTCTCGTCTTTTCAATTTTTCCTTCCAGGATGTTAAGGAAAAAGTTGTCGTTTCGTATTAGGTGTCCTAACATCTTGCCTCTCCTATTCCTTATGGTATTTAATAAGCTTCGCCTTTCTCCTACCATATTCAAAACCTCTTCATTCGTCTTTCTTTCAGTCCAGCTAATCCTTTCCATCCTCCGCCAACACCATTTTTTTTTTTTGAAAAAGCACTACAATTACTCGGCTATAACCTCATGGTCTCTAAAGTAATACTTTCAGGCCTTCCATTCGTTTTAACTTCCTACAAATTTGTATTTGTATATTGGTTATGGTTAACATAGGTGCATATAATAGGGTAAAAATATTTTTCACAATGTCGATATCCAGAGCGGAAAATAGGGATTACGTTTCTATGGACAAGCGGTCGTCCACTATCCTCTTAAGATCTAGTTCATACATAGTTAACTTTACATCCTATTCGGCCCTAAAGGGGCCCACTGATTACCAGTCCGCCGGACGATATCGGCCTGTCAGTTGCTCGGAACTGTCAAATTTTTGTTCTATCTGACAGGCTAATATCGTCCAGCGGAATGCTAATCAGTAGGCCCCTTTAGATCCCGTATCATACTGCCCAGGTACTTGCATCTCTCTAACGTTTGATAGCTCGTGAAATAGGATTAGAACGTCGTTGGGAATGGTATCGCTGTTGCAACCAATTCAATTAGAATGGTATGATAGGTTTATTGTGTAGCTCATAATCATAATCATTTTATTGGTAAAGCTAATTTACATGTCAGTCTAGGTACAACTTAAAAAAATTACTGGAAATAAATAATCCTTACATAGTAAGCGTGATAACTCGTCGTACGAAAATCAGGATGTTTAACTCCAACGTCAAGTCGGTCCTGCTGTACGGTTGCGAGACATGGCTTGTGAGGAAAGATGTCACCAATCGTCTGCAGGTGTTCATAAACAAATGCCTGCGACGCATTCTAGGGATTTACTGGCCACGAACCATCTCAAACGTCAGACTATGGCAGATGACTGAGCAGAAACCCATAGGATGTGAAATCCTTGAAAGGAAGTGGCGTTGGATCGGACACGTACTCCGTAGGCCGGACAGCCATCTGGCCAAGCAGGGTCTCCGCTGGAATTCGGCTGGCAGTAGACGGTCGGGGAGGCCGTGTACTACATGGAGGCGATCAGTTGAGAAAGAGGCTGGCTCAACTGGACTCGACTGGAAAGAGCTGGAAGTAGCCGCTCAAGATCGTGACAAATGGAGGATTCTTCTGCGAGCCCTATGTCCCTAATGAGGGATAACAGGAATACATCATCATCATCATCATCACATAGTAAGCGAAATCACATTAAATATCAGTTTAAAACAAAAAAGATACAAGGTAATAATTCAATTATATAAATCTTACTTAATTATGAAAGTCAACACTTAATAGAAAGTAATCAAGTAATTTTTACAATTATAATTCCTTGGTCATTATGAACTCGTTATAATTGTAGAACGGGCGCTCAATAAGCCATATTTTTAGGCGGTGCTTAAAGCTGCTTACATTAGGAGCCGCAGTTATATTTTTTGGAACACATTGCTCACATTTGGCTCCCATTTCCGATTTAATTTTAATAGCTTATACTTTGAACTCACAAATTTATTTACATACAAGATATATACAGTGGTACTACGTAAACGAAATTAATAACTAGCTTAAATCTAAAATAGGCCCTTGAGGCATTGTACCAAGGATGCTGGCGGCATTTCCCCGCTGTATCGCAATGCTGATACGTTGTGCGAGAAAGCCGCCAGCTCTTCGGTCACCAGTTACGTCAACCAGACGCTTCGCGATTTCTGCAAACAACTTATGCGCGCTGGGACCCCATGGACCTAGAGTTTCAACTCCAAATGGAACGAAATGATACTCTCTACCGAGGCTCTTATATTTATTACGTTTTAAAATTTCGGCGCTTTCCGCCGCTCCGCCCGCTTTTACATTAGTCCGTTGGAGGTGGGACGGTGCCAGTGTGTCTACGCAGGTAGAAGTTTATTAGACTTGTAAGAATATGTTGAAATAGATACTGTTAAATATAGTCACTGTCTATACATTTTTAGAATTTAACCTCTTAGTAAGCTCTTGATACTTAAAACCACACAAACGTACTTTCAAATGATTTTTAACGTTGTGCTGGTATAGCTGTCGTGGCCAAATATTTGAATTGATGGTCATGATGTGGCAATCATTTCATGAAATGATTGCCATATCATGAAAAATTCAAAGATAGATAAAATTGTCGTAATAATTGTTTAATAGTGATTTTATAAACTATACCGACTTAAAAGAACCGGTAATTTTTTTTGCGAATGACATTAATAACATTGACAATCTTATTGCTATCGTTACGTGTTCCATTTCAATTTTTTATTATTGGTCGCTACTCTGTTAATAATAACGGCATTCTATATGTACCTAAATAGTGATACTCTTGAGCTCGTGAGCACATAAACAAAACTCCTTCTTCACACATTCCACTAAAAATCCATCCCAACGCAGTTGCAGCTGTAATAACATTCGCGGTTTACAATTTCTTATCATTGAACCCTGGAGCGAACGAAAATCAGGGCGAAACTCAGAGAAGTCGGCAAGTCTGGTAGGGAGTCACGTAGCGAGCAGCTGCGCTGGCCGGGTGCCAGCGCGGGCGCCGCCTGCGATACTCCCAGTTAATAAATCTTTGAGGTATTCAGGGCCATTAGGGGCAGGACTGACGGGTACAGGCGTTAAGGCCGTCTGGGGCAATGAAAACGTTTGAGAGTCAAGTCTACTTCGGAAGAAGCTTTGGGTGGGTGATAGAATATATGTTGCCATATCTTAGACGATTCAAGATAGTACCCAGTTGATTGATACGTTTTTGTTTAGTGAGTTTTGTTAATATAAATAATATAATGTTGCACCGCCTACAGATTCTCTGCTTTGCCCTTAGGTAGAAAATGCCTTTTAGCATTAAGTCCGCCTTTTGTATGATTCTTCTTGCTCGCGTTATCCCGGCATTTTGCCCGGGTCCGCTAGACAACTAATCCCACGAATTGACGTAAGTACTGGTTATTACGAAAGCGACTGCCATCTGACCTTCCAACCCGGAGGGGAAACTAGGCCTTGTTGGGATTAGTCCGGTTTCCTCCCGATGTTTTTCTTCACCGAAAAGCAACTGGTAAATATCAAAGGATATTTCGTACATAGGTTCCGAAAAACTCATTGGTACGAGCGGGGGTTTGAACCCGCGACCTCCAGATTGAAAGTCGCACGCTCTTACTGCTAGGCCACCAGCGCAAGCCTTTTGTATGATTGAATTTTCTTTTGTACAATAAAGATTTAAAAAATAAATAAAAAACTAAATGAGCTGATTATACTATAAATGTAACATTTATAAACTAGTGAAAACACTGGTTTTTGCTTGACAGGAAAGTGAAACAAATATTTAACATACGATTTAAAAAAAAGATGTAAAAAGATGAATATACATTTGATACAAGACGATACAGATATAATTGTCACAGTATACCTATATACCCTTATCGTACTATCGCCCACACTCTTAACTGTCCATTATTCCATTATCCAACTGTGTTATTCCTTTTGTTGGACAGATAACAGTGTTGCTGTTTGTACAACTTCAAGTCTAAATATTACATACATCTAAATAAAATTGACAAGAAAATAGCCTCGTCCATGTACATGTTTTAAACAATCAATCAATTTTTTATTTCAACTAAGCACATTTCTATTTCATTACACAGAAATAATGTTAAGTAGGGTGACAATAAAAGCTTTGGAGAAACCGCATCATTTTCAAGTGCTTTATACTAGAATCTATCTCTTTAGAGAGAGCAAAGATAGATATAACTCCGTAATAGATGGATACAGTCTAAGGAAAAAACGTGCCTCGAAAATCAAGAAAATTTGATTCTCGTTCAGAGGGCGCTACTAGTTTTGGCCTACAGTCGTATAGATGGCGTTGACGGGTTCGTTTGTTATTTATCAATTTTAACGAATATCAGTGAAAGAACATGGGTCAAAATCATAAAAATAATTAATGCAAATAAAAAAAATCATTTATCTATATTTAAATACATTCTATAGTATTTTTATAAATCTTCATTTTTTGTTTTAAAGTGTGTCGACAGATGGCAGTGAATTTACTGGGGTTACAAAATTTACTATGACAGTACCGCTCTAGTATAAGTTACTCTATGGAGAGAGTGATCCTACTTACGAATATCCTATCTAGTATTTTCGCCTGCTTGGTATCAACATTTTGCTAACATCACACGTTAAGCCTCTGATTTAACCCTGTTTTGTACGTCGCCGTCCTTCAAAATTGAGTATTCATTCCTTTTATTTCCGAATAAATACTTCAGTATTATGGACTTACCTTATAATTGTTTACTCTAAGGAACGTATTGTTTTCTGGCCTCGCATCAAAACGGGTGTTTGTAAAAGAAAATTGGAAACAGGTCCGTTCTACCCACAAATAATAAAGCCGCAAGAAAAACACTTAGGAAAAAACCCCGAAACAATCCTTTAAACCTTAAAAATAACAGAGCGGAATTGAATGTGTTAGATAAATATCTTCCTTATTTCACATTTAAATAAAAACACTTAAAAATGACATCGATTATTCTACTGTTAAAATTTATTCTAACAGATGTTTTCGTGCTCCAAAATTGATGGATTCTGTGTAAAAGTTGTGTAAGCAGTGTATATAGGCTGAATCGCGTTATAACCTAAAAATATTCGGCAAAACAGCTTGATCATTGGATCCACCGCGAACGGAAAACGAATGGAAGAAAAAGTTGTTTTTAGCTCGTATTGATATTGTGGCATAAGAACGGTCTCATGAAGGGGTCGTGTTTTGGTGACTGTACTTTTCTTAAGTAACCATACACAAAAATAGTCGATGGCCATATATTATGTTAAATTTGTTATTAATGTAATTGTTAAACTTATTCCCCTTACAAAAAATCATCTCAAGTAGACGGTAGAAATTTTAAATATAACTTTCGTAATAATAATGGGACATCAAAGGTGTATGAGCATTAACTTTCGAGAGCAATAGTTATATTTCTGTCTGCGTTCGACCACTAATTATATATTATTATAATAGTAGTACTAGTAGTAGAGCTATTTATTTCAATAAATATTACACTAGTTTACAAAACATGCAGTGGTTTTTGTAAATAGATTTAGTATTAATAATATATTCATAATTTACGCAGTTTAAATTTATACAATAATAAAGATAAGTATTAAATTTATACAATTATAAAAAAAGCGCTGGTGGCCTAGCGGTAAGAGCGTGCGACTTTCAATCCGGAGGTCGCGGGTTCAAACCCCGGCTCGTACCAATGAGTTTTTCGGAACTTATGTACGAAATATCATTTGATATTTACCAGTCGCTTTTCGGTGAAGGAAAACATCGTGAGGAAACCGGACTGATCCTAACAAGGCCTAGTTCCCCCTCTGGGTTGAAAGGTCAGATGGCAGTAGCTTTCGTAAAACTAGTGCCTACGTCGATTCTTAGGATTAGTTGTCAAGCGGACCCCAGGCTCCCAGGAGCCGTGATAAAATGCCGGGATAACGCGAGGAAGAAGAAGAAAGATAAGTACTGAATTTCGTTTTAAAATTATTGTTCCATGCATTTTTATAATTTAATTCCTTAAGTAATTTAATAACTATTGTATTTATTTATTTTATAAATATTTATTGAGATGTCCATTTATGGACATAGGTCTCCTCCATCGTGTGCCATGTATTTCTGTCTGCGGCAATTCTTGTCCAGGCTACGCCAGCCACGGCCTCGATGTCGTCCCGCCACTGGACGTTTATAGTATAAATAATATAAAATGTAAGAAATCGAAAATTCTTGACGGTGTAAGAAAGTTTTTATTCATTATATCGTCTTCAGTTACCGCGATAGTTACTCATGAAATAAAACTATGAAAACAGATTATATCGCGTATATTAAATTCATACTACATCCCAACGTTTCGGACCATTTACAGCGTTCGTGGTCAACGGATGACTGAACGGATGTAGTATAAATTCAATATACGCGATATAATCCGTTTTCATAGTTTTATTTTTATTCATTCTTCTATTTTCTGAACCATAGCAAAAACTAAATAGGTAATTAGGTACCAACTTTTCCTTTGTAGTCTATATTTAAATCAGTGTTTAACGAAACGATTTATTAGTCTCCTGTTACGTTAACAGACCAATTAAAAGTTACTAAGTTTACCTTCAGTATCTTGTTTCTCGTGACCTTTCAAAGGTATGAGAAATTTCTAGATCTATTAAAGCTTTACTCAGACAAAGTAAAGTTGACGAAATACAAAGTGAGCCGATATTGTTCAAACTTGTTTGAAAGATAGACTCACTTTATATTTCGTCAACCTTAACTACAGCTACGCTTTAATTTGAGGGTACCGCTTACTTTTAGTCAAGATATCGAAATATACAGACCGGTCAATTCGAACAACGTGATAATTACTAGATACGAGAACAATATGAGATCTAATAGATACGTTATAGTTTAGTTCTCAACTAGTTATCTTCTGCAATTCGATTCGAGAAACCAATTGTCATTTCACGCTACAATTATTGTGACGTTTTGGGATATCTATTAGATATAAGATAAGATAAGAGATAAGATAGGATCGGAATCGCGGAAATATCAAAATTGACATGACTTTCTTAAATATCTCGTTATCGTGTCTGTTTCATATCTAGTGGATATCTAGTTGATATCTAGATTGTTCGAATTGGCCCGTTAGTCAAGGCATCGAAATATAGTCCGTAAAAGTTAACATGGATGTACTGCTCGACTATTAACATTAAATTTCAAAGAAATTTGAAGTTCCACTTACACACTATCGATTGCCAAGTCGTTTTAGAGATTTTTTAATGATATAGTAGGCGAACGAGCAGACGCATCGCCTGATTGTAAGCGGTTACCGCCGCCCATGGACACCTGCAACACCACAGGGGTTTTAAGCGCGTTGCCGGAATTTAAGATGGGAATACGCTCTTGAAGGTTTGAAGGACGTAGGTTAGAGTTAGCTTGGTCTGACTAGCAGAGTATTAATAGAGATTTTCATTAGTACGTAGTATTAATACCAGCAAAACTTCCGTGAGACACAGACATAATTAAATATATTAACAAAGATAGATATAACTCCGTAATAGATGGATACAGTCTAAGGAAAAAACGTGCCTCGAAAATCAAGAAAATTTGATTCTCGTTCAGAGGGCGCTACTAGCTTTGGCCTACTGTCGTATAGATGGCGTTGACGGTTTAGTTTGTTATTTAACAATTTTAACGCATATCAGTGAAAGAACATGGGTCAAAATCATAAAAATAATTAATGCAAATAAAAAAAAAACATTTATCCATGAAAACACTGGTCACTTTTTCTTTGGTTTATGACAGTTATTTCAGTTAAAATTATTATAACTATACAATATAATACAATAGTATTGAGTTTGTCCACTTCATATCCGCTGGATTTATAGACATAGTATATACAAGTAGTTATAGACGCGCCACCCGAGCGACCGGGGGTAAGAGAAAGAATATTCATATAAAATTTGGGCAGCATGGGATTTTTTCTCTTTCACTCTTATAAATTTCGGTATTTCGCCATCGCTTCCTACCTATGATGTCACCCGGTCGGTGATAAGGACAAAGCATGGCACTATTTTCTCTTTCCTCTTATAGGAATCGCAATAAGACTATCTCTATCACAGTGTGAGGCCCTTGGCTGGATTGGGATAAACAAGCGCAACTTTGCACTGATGGCTGATTTCCCCCGACGCGTCTCATACATACATTAACGAAGTCATACTTGCAACTGCTTGCACCTGGCGCGTGGAAGCAGACAGCAATACTCAACATTATTACAGACAAAGTAACTTTGCAATTGCCTTAAAACAAATACAGATAAAAACAGTAATTGTGTGGTTTTATGAAACGACGATACAAGTGACTTTTTTCGGATTGTAGGCATTTAACTGGAAATTTTCGAAAAAATATTCGATTTAGGGTATTAAAACAGCGTTTTTAATCTTAACGTAAACAATATTCTCCAACCAACGCCAATGTAATTCAGGCACTCAATACGGAATGGCGCTGTAATTAATTATCGCTTACTAATCATACGCGAGTCAAGGACTAAAGAAACCGGTATAAGTAAGCTCTCCGATCACGCATAGGTTGTTAAGGATCTCACGGTCACGTTACACTGGGGTTTTCGAGATGTCTACACGCTTGCGAGTAGCCAACCGTTGGGAATTGTTTGACGGAATCGTGCCGTCCGTGACGTTCGAAAACAAAAAGTCTTATGTGACATTTACTTGTTCTTGCAACTGCTCTTGCAGCGGTGTTCAGATTATTTAATTTGTGATTTTTTTGATATGGTTTTGATTTTGTTATGAGACGACGTTGAGGATCGCTCACTTTAATTCCATCAAATTAGCTTATGTTTAAACCACCGTAAGGTACAACGGCCGTTATTACTAGCTATTTATTCCTACCGTTTTAAATACGTTTTCAAATTAGTCTTATTGTGTATGTTTATCCCCTTTGTAGATAAAAATGCAAGGCTGAAATAAATACCACTTCATTTATTCACGACATCTTTTATCAACTTAGCAAAAAGAAAACCTACACACGCCAGCCCAAATGGCAAACGTTGTCAACAAAACATCAGCGGGACCATTCATCAACCTTTCAAGATATTTTTATAAGCGAGCGAGCATCGGCGAGATCGCGCGTCAAATGATACCCGGTCCCCCGTGGCGACGTCATATCTGTCGGGCGCCATTAGCGAAGGAACCCTCGTCACGGAACGCGGGACAAACAAAAAATCAACTGTTTTAATAGCGGTATTTGTCTAAATGTAGCTTGAAGTTGGAACTTGAAGGGTTGTTTGGGCCAGGTCTGTTCAGGCTTCAGTTTGTTATAAGTTTATTAGCAGAATATTATTCTAAACTGTAATCGACACGTGTCGATAATATATATTTTTAACATTTTTCATTTGACAAGCTAATATGATTAATTTTGCTTTGCCTGTAGATATTTGAAATAGATTAAACATAGTAGTTACCAGAGGGCCTACCACGAACAACGAATTTCGCAAGTCTGTGCGGAAAGAGTCAGAGAATGTTTTGGTTCCCTTTTAATCCACGACTGTACCCTTTTACGCACCGACCCTATTATACTTATTAATCTTATTATATGTGTAAATTTATATAATTAATACACTTCTAATATAATGGGTACTGTACACAATAAATGAATCATCATCATCATATCAGCCTTTTATCGCCCACTGCTGAGCATAGTCCTCACTTCGAGTACTCCACTTATCCCGGTCCTGAGCCAATCTCATTCAAAAGTGACCACAGTCTTCCGAATGTCGTCCACCCAACGAGCCAACGGACGCCAGGCACTCCTTTCGTCTGAAAGCGGCCACCATTCCGTTAACATTTCGGCCCACCTGCCATCACTGTCTGGCAACATGTCCCGCCCAGCTCCATTTAAGTTTGGTAATGACGTATCCGACGTCTTGCACCTTGGTGCGGCGTCGGATCTCGACATTCCTCACTCGTTCTTGAAGTTTGATGCCGAGCATGGCGCGCATAAATGGATAAATTAATACTTATTGAATAGTTAATTTTATTTAATTACCGACTAAGGTATCATGGTATCATTGTGGTGATCGGGCAGCACATTACGGGTAATTAATAGTCGATAACTGGGTGTTGGTAACTGGTAATGTCGATAACTGGGTGTTAGTTACTGAAGATTCAGTGTCGATGATTGAAGATTTATACCCTTTTTCTTTTTTTTGGATTTTCTTCGCGCCTGTGTATAGATAATAAAAATAATATACCCTAGATAAGTCACAAGAATATACCTTACCATACTCAATCGTTACTTTTGGCTTAATGATGACTAAATAACTCTTAATTTTGTAGAGAACCCCACTATCACGCTACGCTAAAACCTGGAGTGCATTACTTACAGAACATCTAGCTTGCACCAGTATTATTATTATAAGCAAGATGAATAGGAAGTGATGTCAAAAAGAGATAAAATTGACATACATTTGTAAGTTTGAATTGGCATCCTATGACAATATCACATCCCCATATTATTACTGACTTAACGCTGTTATAAAACTGGTAAACTGATATGGTCGGACCATTAAATTAAATGTCTCAAGTTAGCGATTAAGTAGTTACATTTGTTTTGCCTATACGTGTCTAACTACTACTGCTACGTCCTTCATTATAAAGAGTGTCTCCCTCATTAAGGCCTAAGAACTTTTCCGTCTTCTTATATAATATGTGATCACAGAGTCAGTCAAGCAACCAGGCCAACAAGGCCTTGTTTATCCATCGAAAGTGGCTCGTTTAGCGTCTCATTTTTTGTGAACACATTGAAAAAAATATTCAAACTATACGTAAATATTTTGTTTCCGTAGAACTATACGATTTACGCACAGCGGCATCGATAGACTAAGGACATTCCATTTCCTTCGTCACATAATTTATGTATTTAGTAAGCTACCTCTCGTATATCGCACGGAACGTGTATTGTCTTGCGATCGGCCGCGTCTGCGTTTGTCTTACTGAGTTATAGCTCGGGTTACCTTTATTATGTTGTTAGCGTAGACTACCCCGCAAAGACTGCGCTATGAAGCGTTGGTACTGTAAAATATGCCTTCTTTGCTCGTCTCTGGGTAATTGTGCTCCAACACTTTTTATATGAAAATAATATCACAAGTTAAGTGTTTTAACATGACAGTAGTAATAGCCTACTTTAAATCGACATATCAACACCTACTACAATAGATGTTTAAAATTGAAATTAAATTTTGAAGTTTGAAGCAAAATTTGGAGCAGTTTTACTAGCTTACTAGGTAAGGCGTGCGACTTTCGAGCCGAAGATCGATTCGTGGTTCGTGCCAATGAGTTTTTGGAACTTATTAATGGATTATCATTTGCAAATTACCAGTTTTTCGATCAAAGAATACATTATTAAGTAACTGGACTAATCCCAATGGCTTTAGGTTAGAAATCCAGATGGATGTCAGATGTTTTCTTGAAAACTAATCAGTTACATAAGTATACAATACAACAACTTCTTGTGTTTATTCAAAGAAAGTTTTTTTTGTATAAGTACTTTTAGTCAGTGATCATGGAACAGAAATGAGTGGCCGTGCTCTCATACTACATCAGTGGCTAACACACAAATCCATAACCTACCTAAAAATGTAGTTTCATTTTATTTTTGTATGCAATATGGGTAACTGCCTGACATAAAAGCTTTTTTTTATTTATTTAAAATATGCGTTTCCTATTTGCCTATGGGTGCTTGTTTTTAACTCAATGCAAGTGGCTTACAGCTTACACAATGCTGACCGTTTAACAACCATCGATCTTTTTGGAACACCGTAGAATTTGGCATGGAAGCATGTTTTCGTGCTACATACTCTGTCCATCTTGCAAGTGATCTGTGACGTTTAACCTGCGCTGTGGGAAATATATCGACGGCCGATAGCCGCTAAACACAATCGCTTCGTAATTAATGAATATTGAATTAACTGGGGATAAACGTGCGCAAGACGTGGATCTATGGATGAAATGCTTAAGAATTAGCCGTTCGGGAGTAGGAACGTTCTTCCACTTATTCCAGCTTCTCGAGAGGCAGAATTTTTAGGGTTCCGTACCCAAAGGGTAAAAACAGGACCCTATTACTAAGACTCCGCTGTCTGTCTGTCTGTCACCCAGGCTGTATCTAGGGTAAAAACGGGACCCTATTACTAAGACTCCGCTGTCTATCTGTCCGTCTGTCACCCAGGCTGTATCTCATGAACCGTGATAGCTAGACAGTTGAAATTTTCCGAGACCACGGGGACAACGCCGTCCTCGAAACGTCGGAGGTAAATTTAAAACTTATTTTACGCGATTAAGTCCCGTCGTTGTAAATAATAATGAGTTGAAATTTTCACAGATGATGTATTTCTTTTGCCGCTATAACAACGAATACTAAAAACAGGATAAAATAAATATTTAAGTCCGACTCGCACTTGGCCGGTTTTTTTTTGTTATATGCAACTAGAGCATGCAATTTCACTCGTATGGATATACAAGTATATATTGGCGCGGGCGAGACGCACGATAACTAAGTAACAAAATTCGAATATCATTTTGACGTCACTATATGTTGGAATGGGTCTGTTTGTCAACATTCAAACTTGTTTGATATTTACGAAAGTTCAACAACAAACATTGTAAATTCAATGTTGAATTGTTCAATAACCCTGTATATACAAATAACAACCCCTTGTAACCAGACAAAGACACGAGTCGCAAGTGTCGCAACGGCAACAATAAATAAACAAGAGACAAAATGTCACCTGCTTTTATACTGGATCAAAGATAGATATAACTCCGTAATAGATGGATACAGTCTAAGGAAAAAACGTGCCTCGAAAATCATGAAAATTTGATTCTCGATCAGATGGCGCCACTAGTTTTGGCCTACACTCGTATAGAGGGCGTTGACGGTTTCGTTTGTTATTTATAATTTTAACGCATATCAGTGAAAGAACATGGGTCAAAATCATATAAATATAATTAATGCAAATAAAACAATCATTTATCCATATTTAAATACATTTTAAAGTATTTTTATAAATCTTAATTCTTAGTTTTAAAGTATGTCGATAGATGGCAGTGAATTTACAGTGGTTACAAAATTTACTATGACAGTACCGCTCTATCTTATTATATCCTCTTTGTACTGGATATATGGGGCATTTTCTATGAAAAGGGACCTTATTGTCGATGGCGCTTACGCCGCACAGCGTCGCGCGGCATTGTATTTATATCGGAGCATCGTTAATAATGGCGTAAGCGCCATCGACAATAAGGTCCCTTTCTAAAGAAAATACCACATATTTAGCAGCGCTGGCACTGCGCTGCACGAGAGAGCGACATCTAGTGGGATGATTAGTTTTTTTTTTAACTTAGTAAGAACTAATAGAACTAGTACCCGTATAAAGTTTTAGATTAAATGTATTTTAAATGTGTCTATTATATATGTATCTGATCCAGACCTCGTGTTAATTAAGCCTTTAAATTCACACTCGTTCGTAAATTCTTGTTTACCAGGGTCTCTATTGTTTTCCATATAGTTTTAAGTCATAATGTATCGTTTGTCTACATTTTCGTTAGTCATAATTTGGTTTTTCTCAGAAACGCGTAACTTTTCAGGATTGCCATAAAACAAACTTAACCTAACCTAACCTTATCTATAGGATAACCTGAGGAAAATCCTGAAAAGTTAACGGTTTCAGAATTATGACTAATGATATTATGACAATCATTACATTATGACTTTCAATAATTATGTCAAACAAAGGGACGCTTGTTTACAACCCTAATACACAATGTACTTGTTCCATCACCTTTACAACAGCCCAAAAATTTTAGTTAAGTAACGACAAAGTCAAAGTTTGTGTCATTTACATCTCTCAGACAAATTTTCTTCAACCTAACTTCTAAAATTGGCTCTGTGATAATAGTGTCTGCTGCCTACGCAACATCTTAGGTTGCCTAGAGAGATGATACCATAGAGTAACTTATACTAGAGCGGTACTGTCATAGTAAATTTTGTAACCCCACTAAATACACTGCCATCTGTCGACACACTTTAAAACTAAAAATGAAGATTTATAAAAATACGATAGAATGTATTTAAAAATAGATAAATGATTTTTTTTATTTGCATTAATTATTTTTATGATTTTGACCCATGTTCTTTCACTGATATGCGTTAAAATTGTTAAATAACAAACGAAACCGTCAACGCCATCTATACGACTGTAGGCCAAAACTAGTAGCGCCCTCTGAACGAGAATCAAATTTTCTTGATTTTCGAGGCACGTTTTTTCCTTAGACTGTATCTATCTATTACGGAGTTATATCTATCTTTGATGATACTAAAGCTAAAGGTACTTCGCAAAAGTTGTGTGGAATTGGAAAGCTAGTCTATCTTTAAAGGCCCTCATACTTTAGTAATACTTAATTAACTAATTTTAACTATAAAACTCCCGTGAGACTCAAACATATTAGATTATTTTAAACCGGGTCACTCACGTATTATTAAGTCGAATAGCTCGACATGTTTCGGTCCAATTTACGAGTACCGTCTTCACGGAGACACGACACGTCTTCACTGGTCGAGGGCGCGGCGTGTACTGCGGGCCAAAGCCCTTACTTAATTAACTACTTACAAGTGGGTAGTTCCAATGGATTTAAGGTCGCTGAAATAAGATACATTCAATTTTTTTTAAATGTTTTGGACATACAGTGAAAAAAGATTATGGCCCCTGGAGGGAAAAATGCCTTAAAACCTCAAGTTAGCCCATTTTACTTAAAGGAAACATTCTCTTTTTTTAAAGAAACAAAACTGCATTAAAAAAAAACAATTCGCTTGCCTCGTCCAGGAATTGAACCAACTAAAAATTCCAAAAAATAATCATTCGCTATTTTATTCTACTATTGGATACAGTTAATGTTAATGATAACATTTATTCAGAAACTAGGTCTTACACTCGTCTGTCGTACAAAATATCCATAAAATAGAATATTTAGTATTCAATAATATTTTTAGACAAGAAAAAATTAAAAAATAATGAAAAATCTTTCTTTCTTTAAAAAAATAAAAGAATGTTTCTTTAAAGTAAAATGAGCTAACTTAAAGTTTTAAATCACTTTCCCTTCAGGGCCCATTATTTTTTTCCCTGTATTTAGTGTTTAGTAAATAAAACATGCTACGGACAGGCATAAGCCTGCGTCAATGTACGAAATTGTACAGTTGTACATGTACAGTCAGCGTCAACAGTAACAGATTATACTACGCATATACAGTATCTACTAGATTAACAAAATTCTCTAATAACAACAAAAATATATAAGTCCATGTATGTCTTATAGACTAAAGGCGGAATTCCACCAAAGTGCGGCACTGTACGGTACAAGCATTTTTGTAATGAATATGCTAAAGTGCCGCACAGTGGAAGCTGGTGGAATCCCGCCTTAACAGAAACTTTGGAACACGAGCTGTAGCTATTTATAAATTATATCACTATTTGGAAAAGTATTCCATCGTGCCAGATACTTTTGGTGCGCTGTTTCATCCGCTGCTGTACTTCTGATTTTCGCTAAATACTAACAAGAAGTAATACTAGCTTAATATACTAGGTGCTACATGGCAATAACTTATTCAACTAAATAAACTAAAAAGAAAACAAAGATAATATTATTGTCTGTTTCTCGACGGCTCATGACGACCCGTGACCACTTATTCACAAGCATCTTACTTTTATCATATCATCAAAAAGGGAAAAGCAAATAGTATCGGCACGAACTATTCCATCTGTACTCATCCAAATCATACTCAATACACCGTAAAAGCCATGGTTATTCTACGTAAATACGCTCTTCTATGAGAGTTGCGACCTCAGTAAATAATTTACGCGTCTTTCCTGTTCGCTTTTATTTGCGTTTAAGAAAGCAATTTGGGATCGCGCCCCATATTGGGACTATAAGATACGTTCTTTGAAAACGCGCGCATGAATACAATTAGGGGACGCATGTTTTGTGTGTGTTTACTTTAAATATACAGCGACCTTTTCGTAATGTACTAAAAATATTTATATAAATAAAATTGTAAGTATACAATTTAAGGCTCCTTGTTTCATTAAAATTTTCTTTGATATAGACGTACACTGGTAAATATAAAGAGTAATCTCAATAATGAAACGTTTTTGTCTTGTACGATAAAAAAATATTTTTTAAAGGTACAAATAAGGTAAGTTCAGGTAAGTATGTTACAATTAGACAATAAAATAAAACTATGAAAACGGATTATATCGCGTATATTGAATTTATAGTACATCCCGACGTTTCGAACCCTTTACAGCGTTCGTGGTCAACGGGTGACTTAGGAAAAACTACAAAGTGCAAAAATACCCACATACAGGTCCGAGGTGGAGGAGGTGTTATTTGTATTTGTATTTTGTAGGGTTGGAGCCGGCGTAGTTTTTATCGCGTATATATATATCTTTACTTGAAAATGATTGTATTGTATAACTAGCCTTATGAACCGATTTTGCATGTACAACGTTTATAGTTTATAGTCTATGATGGTTCATTTCTTTTATATGGATAGGGATATGGCGATGCAACCTCTGTTCAAATAGCTGTGCAATATAGTTATCAGTATATTTATCGGAAATTGAATGCACTTTATCGCAAGAAACATTCTTTTATTTTTAAAAAAAAAACAAAACTGCATTAAAAAAAAAATTGGCGTGCCACGTCAGGTTCCATAAGCTTAGAGCTATTTTACCTAAAAAGTGACGTTTCTCGCTAGGGGGGGGGGGGGGCTTAGATTCCAATTCAGTTTTTCCATTAAGGTAAGGTGGGATAAGATCACCGGGGTAAGATTGTCACTTGACTGATATTGATCGGGATATGGACAGTGATTACATTTTGTATTGTTTTCGAACTCCCGATATTTCGACGTATAAGTCCAGTGAAACTAACCGTGAATAATTTAAAACTGTAAGACTATCACTTGTATGGAATCCTCATACTCTTGCCTCGAGCAAAATGAACTATGTTAGTCTTATCCCAACTTATATCGTGTCGTCGAGATATTCACACGATTTTTTAAATTCCGTAGACGTTGGTAAAATAATTTTTAGTGTAGGAAAATTGTGTTAAAATGCACTGTTTTAGGCGTAAGCAAGAAGTATTTAAGTCTGGTTAGAGCATGAAGCAGAGAACCAGTAACTTTACGGCTTATCTCGGCAACCTCAGATATATTATGCCAAATAAATAATTATGTTTGTAGCGGAAATAAACATGCTATTCCTGTATAGTAAATTTCCATCGTAGGTCATAGAATTAGTAGGTATGTTCTCTCTACTAGGCAGAACTGGCATGCATATTTGTATCACATTATTGGCCAGCATAACTTTATTGTAAAGCGATTAAGCCTCGGCACTCACGTCCTCGTTCCCGGATTCATTAAATATGAATGAAAGGGTTTATTGGGAAAGTTTGATGACTTCGCAAAATTTGTAAACCGCCGAGGAATTTTAAACAGCAATCGAAGCCGGGAATTATCTCGATCGCTTGATAAGCGCGAGAGAGGCGAAATCCCAAGGAACCAGTATATGAGGCCACTCCGATTACGCATAGTTTTTATGGGCCTTACGGTCACGACACGATAAATAAAATAGGGTGTTTTTATTTCAGTATGTAAAAATAATAAAATGCATTGATAACTCATACAGTAGAGCTAAGATGGTCAGTTGCCTGTCACGTTTTAACAAATATGTAAGTGCGAAAGTCACGCATGACATGACAAGTGACAAAAATGCGACCATGATACCGCCGCTGGAATCGCTGGATAAGTCAAAACAACCAATATCTGTTGGTTGACTGTCGAATAACGTCACCAATAAGGCGATTATACTGATTTACAGTTAACTATAAAATACCTTGGAAGATATAACCAAACGCCATGTCTGTAATTTTCTGTACAAAACAGTCTACCGATTTTTGCGGGGGAGGGGCTATGTCAGATAAACGTCAGTCCATACATTGTGTAGGACCATTGGCCGCCTATTTTCGACAGAGGGGAACGCCTGTTAATGTCTAAAATAAATTTAATACTGATGAAAAACCCAATACGGGTTCCCGATATTTAAGACTACAAGACAAGTGTAAGTAGTAAGGTAAGGTGGGATAAGACTGACATAGTTTATTTTGCTCGGGGCAAGACTAACAGTACCGTAAAAGCTCCCAACTATAGACCAAAAGCTCCTAACTATGGTCCAAATTTAACTCTAATATCTTCGTTCAGGTGTGACTTTTATTTGATTTTTTAAGTTGTTAGGCAATAGTACATTACTACAGAGGCCGGGAAGGAAGGGGTTGCCGGCCGAATAGAATATACGGATAGTTATGAGGCCGACAACCCGTTTTCACGCCGATGTATGTATAGTGCTTTTCTCAAACGATTAATAAAGGGTCCTGGATTTTCCCCAGGCTACCATCCCCCCCACACAGTCCTACCGCTCTAATGGCCCTAGTGCCATAGAGCCAAAGAGTAGTATAATATCATAGAGCCCAAGTCAGGTTTAAAAAAAAAGCTTTTTTAAATATGCGTATTGGCAGAATGTCATAAACGAACCAAAAAGCAAATATTGCTTATAGTTTTTTTTTATGGCTGAATGCCATGATGCTGTGCCACAATTATATGTGAAATAGAAATTTAAAAAAAGCCACTTCCCGGCCTAGGCCTGCAACTTTGTATGAAATTTCATTACAGACCTCTCGTCTAGCCACGCCTGAAACGTGATACTTCCCAGCCTAATATAAAGAACGTAATATCAATATTACATAGCATGTTTGAGAAAAATAGTTTTACAATGATAATTCCATACAAGTGATAGTTTTACCCCAGTGATAATCTACCTACGTTACCTTATGTTTGCGAGATTAGAATTGTGAAATCGATTCCATCTTGTATCGACAGAGACAGGCTAATAGCAACAATCATCATTCGCTTGCACTTGTCCCATTCACTTGGGGTCGGCGCAGCATGTCTTTTTCTTCCATACCTCTCTGTCACCCGTCATCTCATCATTCACTTGCGTTCGTTTCATATCTTCTTTCACACAGTCCATCCACCTTTTCCTCAGTTTTCCTCTCCTCGCACCTCCCTCCATAGTCATTCTTAATACTTTTCTCGTCACATGACTTTCATCCCTCCGCATCACATGCCCGTACCACGCTAGGCGATTTGCCCTAATAACAACAATAACTGTATAAAATAACGACATTTCGCCAGAGCCATTTAAAAACGTCTCGATCGGTCGCTCAATGGTCGTGACAGCATCAAGAACATGAAACGAGAGCCGCAGGCGACTCGGGCGTTGCAACTCTCAAACTACTTTAACTTTCGGACCGGGTGACCGATCATCTTATGCTTTGAGTTCAAAAGATTTATACAAATACTGGCTTTTGATCGCCGCTTAGCTTTCGCGGCTTACGTAAATATGTAGCGCTAAACTGTTGAAGTACACGAAATAAAAGCTGGAAAGTTACTGAGCGGTTTTGAAAAAGTAAAAAGCGGAATATATTGCATTATTACCAGTTAGTATTTTTAAGGAAATAATCATACATACTTTCATTTAAGAGGTTCTTATTTAAATTTACGAATATTTGCTTATTTTTCTTATAACATTTCTTACTTAGAAAATTTAACGACTAGTTCTTTTTTTCCGTATTTTAGGTAACAAAAGCGAATCGATTGACACCTCATTCATCAACATTATGAGCAGATCAGTGGTTTTGGAGCCACGGTGGAACATACGGCACAAACACGTACTAAGCAACTTATAAATGATATGCAACATATGTTATAACATCCTTTCAAATATTCTAGAATATTCATTTCTCACAAACTTACATTAGAAACCACTCAAGTGCAAAAACATATCGGATATCCTACAAAGCGGATAGCCTCATATAACCAGTATATAGACAGTAATTTCCTACGTTCCAGTCTTTATTCAATAGTTCAGCTAACGCTGGTGAACCAGGGAATGAGTTTAAATCAGGCATTGTCTCAGAGGCGGAAGCGGGGGCGGACGCGGGTGCAGTTGGTTTTTTAAGGACTGCATTTGGACAGCGATTTGGCTAGTAGATTAATAGGGGATAATTATCCGAATGCTGGCGTAGTGCCAATGTAGCAGAGCAGGCAGTGTTGGGCTGATGCAGCGGAGTTCCAACTGAGTTCTATGTATTGTGTTCATTTTGACATTAGATGTCACTACTACGTTATGTTAAGTTTGTGAAGCGCGCTAACATTTTAATGTAGAAAGTATAAGTAGTATCAGAACACTTGATTAAAGATTGGAGTATTTTGACTAATTCTTCTAGTGAAAGATTCATCTTATTTTTCTTATTAAATAGGCCCATAGAACGTTAATCAGGCATAGCCGAAGAGCTAATAAATTTCATCTTTATCATTCGTTATTTTATCAAGATCTCGAAATAGTATCTACATCGAAATTTAATACTTGGAATAAGGGTGGAAGTGGCATGTGTAGGTTTAATAAATTGCCTTTAAATTTCAAACAATTTTATTTTTACGTAGCTGGAATGATCGAATGATCGATTGTTCTTGGCAGCTGCTGAAATCATATAAATCAAATTTTCTTGAAACACATCACAGTTTATTGGAAGGTATTTGGCAAAACAACTGGCTGTACTCGTATTGAGCTGGTCCAGCGGAGCGAAGAAAAACCATCAGTTTATCTGTCCTGTTCATGCAGCTACTATTAACTTACCCACTAATTTAAGTCTAGGTATCCATGGAGTACACTAAAGTAAATAACATATTTATGTATAATCTATAGTGGTATACTAATTGAAACTTACTAAAATTACACGATTTATATTTTGTACTGAGCTGTCCCACGCCTATGCCACATGGAGGGAAAGTACCCTGAATAATGTAGATGGAACATTTTACTGAAGGAAGACATTATTTTAATTTAAACAACAATTCAAACTGCATTCATAGATTTTTAAATAATTACATGGTTGAACCGGGAATCGAACCCGCTACACGAGAAAAAAAATTACCCTGTTGCTTTATCATACCCATCGAAAGGCTTCATCATAAGGATTATTTTTTGCTAAATAACATAGTGTCAGAAATAAAAGGAAAACCATGAATTTTAACATTTGTAATTCAAAATTAATCTATTTTATGACTAGAAATATTATAATAACTCCGCTTCTGAATTTGCCTCAGTGAAGCCTTTGTTTCTATATTGATTGTACAATACCTGGACGGAAGAAAGTTTTGATTGCTTAGCAAACATGTAAACGGGTGTTGTTTACTGTAGTCTGACTTACATGTGAAATTTGAACTGTGTACTAACCTCGATTAATTGTATGTATCCACCTGATCATTCGTGAGTCTTGTTACAATGTGATAAGGCCTGTAATTGGTCAACTTATTCAAAGAACCGCAGACATAGCGTGCACAACATAGATAGTGCTCGTTACCTAACGAATAGATAATCAACACAACTTGATTGTCAAGAGAATAATAATTCACTATTATCTCTAACACACATACAATGATGAGCGCAGGCTTTTCCCACAGTACCTAATTGCCATTGCTCTCTCTCTCTCCTTAGCATTATTGTTCCCATCTGATTATGGGGTCTGCTTTTCTTGTCCTTTCTCTCCACTTCGCACGACCGGACGTCAGGACGTGTCGTCTACTGAAACGTCGCAGGCCCTCATGTCTTTTGCTATAGTATGCCCATCTCATCTTCGGTCTTACTTTTCCTCTGGACCCAGCAATGATCAGATCCATAGCAACATTCCCAATGTAATCAGGAGGTCTTCTTTCAGGATGAGGAGGAGGTGGAAGTGCTCGAGTCAATCGCTTTTCTCAAAATTTTACTAGACCGTTGATTCGCAAAACTTGTAGGGAGCATTCCTGTGACGTCATGTGCTTTAGGGCAGAGGTTCACAAAGTTGACTGGGCTTCGACCCACCTTACTAAAACTGCCAAATTCGGGATCCACATCTTGTTTGTTTTAAATAGGGGGCACAAATATTATTAGTAATATCACAGTGCGGACACGCTGTACATCAAAAATCACTTGCGTTTCTATGTGTGAACAGACACTTTAAGATAATGGAAATTAGCAGAGACGCCTCCTGTCCACATTGTGGTAAGGAGGAGACTAGCTTTCACTTACTAGCAGAGTGTATTATGTATGCGGCATCGCGATATAATATATTCGGTAGAGACACGCTGAAAGAGAATGAACTAAAGGATGTCGAACTTAAAGATGTCCTTCTGTTCTGCAGGAAAACAAGAAGATTTGAGGAGAATAGTGTGGGAATGCCGCCGGGACAGTAACCTGCAGCTCCAACTTAAGGGAACTGGGCTGAATGAACGCGACACGTGATCGACAGCCCGCCTGCCTCCGGCCGGGCGTCCCTACACTACATCTACATCTACATGTGTGAACGGCACGTCTGTACACGCGTCATGCGTCATAGTGTGAGTAAGTTGCTTAAAAATAGTAGTGACGGGTCAGCAAACGGCCGTCAATCTGCTGTCGCGGTCGCGGGGCGAGGTAATTCGAGTCGGGGCGGGGCGGTGCGTGGCCGTTCTGTATGATAATACTATTACTTATTCTGTGGTAATACTTAGATTCCCTAGTAGGAAGCCGAGAAACTACACTCAATGGTGTCTTATTTGTTCGGGCTGTTGATTTTGTTAATTTGGTATTATTTCAGAAGACATACATCCCACCAAAAACATTTTATGTACAATTGGCGGCCAAGAATCACTAGCTTTTGCTGTAAAAAAGTTATCAGATCTCAGTTAAAATAAAGCCCCTAAGCCCTGGCTTTCCTAACCCTACACCTTGGTTCAAAAACTATGGCTTTTCCGATCGGTTGGCATGTCGTCTTACATTTCAGGGCCAACTCAAATTTCGCTCGCGACCCACCAATGGGTCGCGACCCATAATTTGGGAAATACTGCTTTAGGGGTTTCTGCTCAGATTGAATCAGATACCAGTATCAGAACTAACATTACCAAGACTTACTAAACATGAAAAAGAGCAGGACACAATAAATAACTCATAGGATGATCAATAGCGACCAGTTCCCGGATTGATATCGATAGGAACTATATTTTTAAGTGCTCAATGCAGCCAGTGATATTCCTATAAATACCCGGACCAGATTGGCGTAGAGCTGACACACGCACAATACCCTATCAATTATTCGATATTTCACAACATACGAGCTACATCACCCACAATTTTATTGAAAACGGAATATATTCTCTAGAGCACAAAAGCGCTAATAGAGCAACCATTGTTCTAAACCGAATAGTCCTCGATAATAACCCTGGAAAGTGCGCTAGCGATTATGCTCAGCGAAAGAACGTTGGCAGCACGCCAGGGTGGACGTCAAGAATCAATAGTATATAAAACTTTTATTTGATATGGAATTCAAGTAAGTAAAACATCAAACATTTATTCAGCAAATAGGCCACAGGGGCACTTTTACATGTCAATTTTTACAAACAATAAAATTAACCCAAAATTACAAAAAACAATTACATAAATATAAATGTCAAATTACACAAAAAAAACTAATAAAAAATATACAAACAACAGAAGTACTAAAATTGTTTAGAGATGTAAAAGTCTCTAGGTGTCAGAGATAAAATGTATATAATAATAAAAAGATCATCAAACTATCCAGAGATGTAAAGGGTCTCCAAGACTTGAATTGTTATATAATTAATAAAAAGACAAGATATTAAATCAGACAAACAGACAAGAACCGAATGAAGTGCCTCACGTTAATGCCACTCAAAAGTAAAGTTACATAGGTAAAATGAAGCCCGTGTAAACTTAAACAGACCGGTCTCCACAAATAGCACCCGTTCACGAGTATGACGCGTATCTCAGCCATCGTCTCCCTCAACCTTCATTCGGGAAAGTGGCGACCCGAAAAAAGTAGAAACCCGTTTTTAGTGAAAACGCGTTTGTCATAGTTAAAATAAAACTAATTTACCGTATCGCCTTAGTGAAAACGAGTTTTGACTACCAAAAACTAGTTCTCGTTAAGGCCTCGGTGATAATTAGTTTTGACTAATCGTAAAAAGCAGTTTTTTGCACTGCACATGAAAACTTTTAACCGCGCAATCAAGATTTTTCTTGTAAACCACTGGTTAATAAACATTACTGGCGTTTTACTTTAAGTATCCCAGTAATTTTATATTAGCATAATCCCGGTAATAACCGTCAAAAGTGCGCTAGCGATAATGCTCTTCGAAAGAACGCTGGCGTAGCGCCAGCGCGGACATCGGGAATCGATACTATAAAACTTTTATTTGATATGCAATGCAAGACTAAGCCCCTGACATGCGAGTTTCGAGATGCAGGCCTCCTTATTCGGAAACAAATATTTCATTTCGAATACGAAAAACCATGATTTGTTAAATATCGAAGGTCTCTGGGAAGCATTTTCCGATCATGGATACATTAAGATTAATAGGTGCTTATAATGATTTTGAAATGACAATTAACAAATGGTTTTATTTATGGATGGTATAGAAAGGATCGCAATCTCTTATGGCAAAATTGTTGTAAAAGTGACCACGTTAAGCTTTAAATAATAGTTCCTAATCTCTCCGGTGGCGCTAGTTAGGCTCTGGGACATGAGTATAACATGAACCATATAAGGCAACAAATAACCCGACCAAATTACGTAGGTTGTTTTTGGTAGTATTTCGGTGTATGGTGGCGCCGCCTAATTACTGTTTTGTGATGGACACTTTTCATACATATAGATTTGGCTCCTTTATACAGTCTCCATGGTTTTATTGTTGTGAAGCATTTCATAGTATTAGAAAGAAAGAAAGAAAGAAAGAAAGAAAATACATTTATTTAACGCTACAACAGATTACATATATGAAAAAAAAAGTGTTATTAGTGTTCTACACTTGTCACTTGCAAGCACACTGCAACTGTTTACTGCATCCTGCATCGCGTCAAACACTACAGTATGTGCCATGTCAGCTCCGTCTACTTAGGATTAATAGTGTTTTAGGTAATATTTTGTAAATCGTAAACTGAAATAGATGTCATATACTAAAGAAAAAGTGACCAAGCCCTCCAGTGGCGGAGGCCGTATACGAACCTTCAAAGTCAAAGTCAATATAATCTTTATTCAAATAGGCCTAGCAACAAGCACTTTTAAATTGTCAAGTTTTAAATATTACCTTAATCTAAATATCAGAGCAATTTATTGATGCAGTTATTATTATTCGTAAAAACATTGAATTATTATAGATATGTCAAACTTAATAATAAGAATTCACAAAAGGATCGTCTCTTCAGCTTACGCGGCTAGCGGCCCGATTCGAACAATGCATAAAATGTTACAGCGGTACGATATATTGAATTGATCTATCATGTCGAAACTTCAATCAAAAACGTCCATATATGACAACTGACAGTTCAGTGCCAGTATCGTATCGCTGTGGAATCTTTTAAGCATTGTTCGAATCCGGCCGTCGCTCTGGACTTCAAAGGCCATGGCAGTAAAAACCCAATTTCTCGAGCATTATGCACTCTTAAAAAGACTAGGCGTCTTTGGAAAAGAAAGTCAAACCAAAATATGGAATAAAATAATTTGATTTGTTCCCAAGTAAAATTTTGTAAAATATACATATGCTAGTCTTTTGGTACTTTATTAGTCGCCTGACAATAATAATAGTAGTTTGTGTTACAAGGGAGCAAAATGACATATTTACGGCGAGGGTGTACATTAGCGTATAGTATTGTGAGCGTAGCGAGGGATTCAAGTGTGTTACGTCCAAGATGGAAATAATTTTGCTACCATGTGACACATACTGCTTTTCACATCACCTATGAGGTAATTATGATGTTTAAAAATATGATTTAAGCTAAATAAATAATGTGCAAAAAAAATTTAAAAATAGTGTCCTAGAACAGAAAAGTGTTATTTTGATCCCTCCTAGCAGGGAAGAAAAACCCCTTTTTCGAATTGGCGATGTGAAATAGTATTTTATACAATCGTGATATAATAGAGAGCTTTTCAGTCGAGTACCGTGTTTAACCAACGAAGCTTGCTGAGTTGCTTAAGTTAAGGTACGAGATTGAAAAGCTTGATTATATCACTATTGTATACAATACTTTTTCTACGAGACAAAAAAAGAATACTTTTAACTAGTAGAATCATATAGGTTAACAAACCAAAAGTATACAGCTAAGATACGCGAGCTGCCGTTGAAAAGAGTAAGGTTGTAGTGTTGCATATAAAGTTGTAATACACAGATTATACTCGACTAGTAGAAAAAAAAATATTTCGTTTCAATGCGTTCATTTCAAATGTACCGTCCAGAATAAGACTCCAGGTAGCTGACAGGTATTGCCCGGGTTTCGGACTGGCCCGAACGGAATGTGGAAATTGTAGATGCTCCGGTTTTGATATCGGATAAGCTTGACCAAGCGATTCATATTAACTTCATTCCATTTTATGAATAACATTTGAAATTGGGGAATGTTGATATCTGATACAGGGGAAATTATTTGTTAATTTATTTATATTTTAAGGTGAATTTTGGTTTTATTTTTACGGATAAACTTTACCTGATACAATGTGCTTAGATCTGACAAAGCCTGATGATATATTAGGTTAGCTGGTTTTTAATTTTTTTTAAGAAATTCTTCAAGAATTATTATTATAGTTAATTATTATATTAAAAGCTGTAGCTATGATATTCATCATTGATGAACTATTGCTTAGTTAAATAACATAAAAAATGGTAAAGGGCGTTATGAAGCATTAAAGATGTTTTTTTAATATAGGTACTAGTGATAGCGTCGGTTGCACCAAACTGTCTGCCACCGTTAAAGCGTTCGCTAAATTTTATTGTATAGGAATTTTCATAGTACTCGGTTGAGTGATGTTGATCAGTCTGTTAAGTATGGTTGGTGCAACTGGCCCTTATTATTATCGGTTTACGCATTCAGCCCAAGCTACGCCCTACGCTGGTAGGTTTTCCGCTTTAAAGCGAAACGATACAAACAGATACAAATAGCGGGTCCCTGGCAGTCAATGAGGCAGTCAAATGATTTCAGTCGCACGTGCGTCTCACTCGCACCAATAAACCTACGGACAAGTACGAGCGAAATGCTCGCGTGACTGACATCATTTAGATATAATTTCATGTTCGAATGTAAGTTTAAATTGGCCTTAGGCCCTCTTGTAAGTTTTACTTACATAAGTAGGGACACAGCTATACTACAGAATGAGAGATTACTATCTTTATCTCATTCTAACAAATAGCTTTGTCCCTACTTACGTAAGTAAAACTTATAAGTGTATCTCGGGCCTTAATGCTTAAAGCGTGGGATATTTACCATGTTGTTAACATAAAGCAAATATTTCGGCATTGTTACAAGCGCCACGTTCGCGGACTATCGTTTACACTTTCCAATCCCTTTCCGATTCTTATTTATTCTTCAGAAACAAACTTTAAAGCACGCTATTCGTGAATGAAAATAAATATAAACAACGCCGCATGCTAGCAAATGTCTTATTCAAATTGCTGACAGAGCGTAGGAAACTGGAAGGTAATTAACACATTGTCAGTTTTCGATAACGTGGATTTCTAGTTGAATCTTTACTGTAGTAGCGCCTAACTCCAAATCAAAATAAGGTTGGTATCTTTTGCCCGATCACGTCACATATAAGTACATCCTTTTCGTATAATATGGCACAAAGTAAGTAGTAAATAGTAGAAGTAATCGAAATTAAACTATCGTGAGACATATTTCAAAATATTAATATCTCGTTGCGCGCGTGCTGATGGGGCGGGGTCGGGGGGCGCGGGGCAGTCCGCAGCTGGACATTCGTGCCTGAGGAAGGATTCCCGACGAATCCGAAACATGTCGCCCAAAGCGATTAAAAACAATAGTGAGTAAAACCGTACTGATCTAAATATTTAGTAATAGAAGTGTCATTTATCACGTGTATTTCTACAGATTTCGTATATACAGTTAGTTTGGCCAAGCTTTCAACCCATCTACAGTCGTTGAATAAATCCAGTGACTGACACAGCAACTAATGGAACACGTCTGTCCTGAAATGTACAAATATTTATTGATACCAAGACTCCTAAAAGAAAATGCACTTTGAAACATATTTATAGAAAATACATTTGGCAAACTTTGACTTCGGTCTGTCGCAAAACTCATAGGTGAATATTTGGCATCTGAAATCGTAAGCTAAATTCAGACTTGAATGATAGGTTTTCAAGATTCTTGCGCCGGTATCTTCTTGGGACTGTGTTTTGGGATTAGAAATGCATTGCATAATAGGTATGTGCTTAAGTTGAAAGATATAGGTAAAAAAAAACTGCGACAATAAATACGAGTAAAACAAACAAATGTGTTAGATCAAAAACAATGTGTTTATGAGATTTATATACTTATTTATATGGAAGTGTGCCGAGTTCCATTTTATAAACATATTGAACAAATATTATCATATTATGACTCTAGTCATAAAACGTTTATGTTCATAATAAGCAACTACAATTTATTACGATTGTTACGTAATGTTTATCTTCCAATTATAAAATTAAATAAGTTTGTTAAAACAACAGACAATATCGATGGCATTTATAATATATAACGCGTAAGATGACGTAGGCTACAGACAATTTCTATTGGCTTAGCAATAAAACCTTTCACAATATCAGACCCTCAAGAAACAATACCTTCGATACCCCTGATACGAGCCTTCCTAAGTGGCTATAATGACACGTGAACAAGGAAAATATTAGGTGGAATAAAATCATAATGCCTTCACGTGCCGGCTGGCATTACGGCTATCTGTACGAGTTTGGTACAAAACGACCACGTATCTAATATCAGGGTCTTACGGAAACACTCGGGGAAAAAGTTGGCGGGCTTCGGTGTGGCTGGGAAATACGCGGGTGGGGCGGATGGCGAGAATAGTAGTGCTAAAAACTAAGCAATTTTTTTAAATGTCTACTTTGTAGTTAGGAATAAAGTAAGTGTAAGATTTGACAGGTTTATATCACACCAATGCCATTCAACTATATTTACGAACATTGTTCATGTTAATGAAAGTCACTTAAAAAGGACCAAAAGCAGTAAATATTTTGTAGATATACGTCATATACGTTATATAGGTAATTTTCAGAACACTACGAACTCCTCTTGCAACTTACCCTTCTATTACACCACCTAGTACTTACATACAGTTTAGTGTGGGATTAGATCTCAAAGATCAGAACATGGATGCAGCCACACGGTCTGGCACACATCACAGTCATGACATACAAAATTATAAACATGGGAATTATTAAATCATTTTACGGTTTAGACTCACTTGTTTTAGTCACTCGCGCGACATGTTTCGGAGAGCCTAGGTCTCCTTTTTCAAGCACTAATAGTGCGAGCAGCATTCACGACGACCGTGTATTGCGTACTGAGTTGCGTACTGTATTGCGTACTTAGTTTGCTTACTTGCGTATTAGTGCTTGAAAAAGGAGACCTAGGCTCTCCGAAACATGTCGCGCGAGTGACTAAAACAAGTGAGTCTACCGTAAAATGATTTAATGTTAGTATGTCTCACAACAGTTTAAATTCGATGGGAATTATTATCCCAGTATTGCTTTTTGCTTAGCCGAGTGAATAGTGAAGACAGATTTTCACGAGCAAGATTAGTGATAACTCGGCTGCCAACGAATACTAAGCCAGTTGCACCAACCACAATTAGCAGACTGATCAAGGTCACTCAGCAGAGAACTATGAAACTTCTCATACTATAGATAGATAGATAAATAATTTATTGCCACAACAAGGGTTTTTTTACAATTATATTTTTACACACTTTTGCTATAGAATTTAGCGAGCGCTTTAACGGTAACCGATGATTTGGTGCAGGCCCTAAAGGAACAAAGGAACCCAACTGACAGGCTGATATCGTCCGGCAGACTGATAGTCAGTGGGCCCCTTAAGAGTAGGTAGACTCTCAAAAGATTTGTATTGTTCACTTTTTGAGATCTACAAAAAAATAATTTTTGAACAATATGGTTGACTCCGAATATTTTATAAACAAATTGTCGTTTAGATGTCCAACCTTTCGTACCAGGTCCGCTTATTTGTTTTCTATTCCATTTAGTCGTAAAAGATACTCAAACAACAAGTATTTAGTAAGAGCATGTAGTACTTATAATAAGAAATATTTACATATAGACATGTTTCTTAAATCCCCGTAAATTTGTATCTTCAATGAAAGCATCAAACAAGCAAACAAATGATAACAATAATTAAAAAAAACACAATCACTAAACAATGAGCACTAAATTTTATTTATTATTATTTTCCATTTATTTTGTTACACTAGCAGCTCTTGGAGCTGATGCGTGTTAATGTAGTAAATCAGTTTAAAATTTCTTCTTCTTTCTCTTTTTTTTAAATATTGTCATTAATTTACTTGTTCATAAATTTTGTCATTAAATTGTATAATCTTAGTTTCAGTTTTAGTTTGTAATTGCCTTGTTAATTTACGAATGTGCATGTACTGCATATTGTTTCTCTCAGAGCAATAATTGTGTTACCTATAAGTGGAAACTGTTCTGGCTGTTGTGTCAACTCAATTTTTTAAACTATATGTGTGATTATATGCTGTTTGTTTCCCTCTGCAATAAATAAAAATAAAAAAAATAAAATCTTTCATGATTGCTCATTTTGTGGCCACAATCTTACCAAAGCTCTGGCCTAAACCAATAGCGGGCTGCGATCGGAGGCAACTAGATTAGCGCGAGCCGCCAATTAGCGCTCATTCAGCCACGCTCAATGCTCAATACTCAACACACAGTGCTGAATGCTCAATGCTCATTTATCACAAACAAGCTCATCCCATATTTTACCTATATTGTGGATTTGTATGTCACTAGAGGATTGGGGAATGAAATGTACAGAACTAGGTATTTCGAATTTTCGTGTCAGAGATTGTTCAGTTTCAGCTGCTTTTTTTAACGCGTCAATAATAATTAATACGACGGAACGTGCCGAGAAAAGATAGGCCCATCCTTTTGCCCTTTGTCTCGTCTTGGCGGGGGCACGGCCATGCGGATACGAGTCAAGCTATGCAAACACGTATACGGATACGAGTCAAGCTGATACGTTTGGATGCTCATCCTTTAAAATTCACGCTTATAGCGATT
Organism: Cydia strobilella; assembly: GCF_947568885.1. Lineage (NCBI taxonomy): Eukaryota > Metazoa > Arthropoda > Insecta > Lepidoptera > Tortricidae > Cydia > Cydia strobilella. The sequence goes on from NC_086044.1 coordinate 22,088,662, forward strand.
TTTTTAATGACCTCATTTCTAAAACTGTCCGCATTGCATTTTGTACAGCAGGCACTGTTTCATAAATTGCTGTGCCCGCTGTTCTTAACACGATAAAAAGTCGATAATAATATAAACCGCCTCATACCAGAGCGCAAAGAAGCTTTAATTACATTTGAGGCACGCGATCAAAATTGACGCCCTCACTTTTAAGGAAAATTGAGCACCTATAGACATTTTACTGGGGAAAGACGGGAATATCTTTAAAAACTTAGTTTACCGTACCTAAAGTAATACAATAGACTAAATGACTAATAACAATAAAGTACAAATTATAATGTCTACGACAAATATATCCGCTATCTTCTACAAATTACTTATACAAATAAATGATGGTATAGAATCTATAGTCCACATGTAGTGACGTAATCACTGTTTGACTTCTCTCCGATAATGATGCAAACTGTACAGGATTTATATCAGAATACAAGTTCGTTATCGTCAGTTCATATAGTTAATCCTATGATTCAACATAGTGGCATAATGGCATTCAATTTAGTATCATGTGCATAAAATCCGATTTGTGCATGAATGAATAAACGAATGAGCCATACGAAGTAGCACACTAGACAGTTTTTAAAATAAGTGAATAATTTTGTTTTAGGTACGCGAGCGGTATGCGATGATATAAAAATCATAATAGTCCTTATGTGTAACCCCGGCTCGTACCAATGAGTTTTTCGGAACTTATGTACGAAATATCATTTGATATTTACAAGTTGCTTTTCGGTAAAGAAAAACATCGTGAGGAAACCGGACTAATCCCAATAAGGCCTAGTTTCCCCTCTGGGTTGGAAGGTCAGATGCAGTCGCTTTCGTAAAAACTAGTGTCTACGTCAATTCTTGGGATTAGTTGTCAAAGCGGACCCCAGGCTCCCATGAGCCGTGGCAAAAATGCCGGGAAAACGCGAGGAAGATGAGAGAGAGTCCTTATGTGTAGAATCGAGAAAAGAATGTATGAAGTGCGAATCAAACAAATTAATTAATTTATTTTTAACTTCTAACCTAACTACGCTGTACAAAGTTAAAACAAAGCAGTAATTCTCTATAAGTATAAGCTTTTTAGAAGGTCAAATAACACAAATAGTTGCGTGCAAATAGCTTTGGCACATTTAATATAAATAGTTTTAACTTGTTAACATAAAAACGTTAATTGCATTTTATAGTAACAGAAAATGCATGAAATCGTTAATTACATGTACATTCAAGAGATTACCTACCACAATCCTAAGAATAGCATCAATTAACGAAAAGCCAACGAACTTAGGACATTGCTCTTTCGATTGGACCTTTTTTTAACTGACTAAGACAAAAACTAAGTACAATTTTTTTTAAAGAAATTGATGCATTTAGAATAAAGTACGAGTAAGGTCGTTTTTGTATGAGTCATCATCATCTTCCTCGCGTTGTCTCGGCCAGGGCTCGGAACCAGTATTTTTTAAAAACCCCGAAATAGCCCAATATTTTGAATTTTTTTATGCTCATTACGTAGGACTAAATCATGTATTTAGGAAACAATTTTGCATTATTAAAACGTCCCATTAAAAATGAAATTATAAACAAAAAAACGAAAAAGAACGTAATAATACCGGTATTTTTGTATGGAGCAAATACCGGTTTCCGACCCCTGGTCTCGGCATTTTGCCACGGCTCATGGGAGCCTGGGGTCCGCTTGGCAACTTATCCCCAGAATTGGCGTAGGCACTAGTTTTTACGAAAGCGACTGCCATCTGACCTTCCAACCCAGACCTTATTGGGATTTTAGTCCAGTTTTCTCACGATGTTTTCCTTTACCGAAAAGCGACTGGTAAATATTAAATGCTGTTTCGTACATAAGTTCAAAAAGCTCATTGGTACGAGCCGGGGCTTGAACCCTTTTTGTATGAATACAAGCGAAAAAGTTAATTATTTACGTAGAATGTTTAACAAACGGTTAAACATACAATACAAATATTCTTTATTGCTCACCAATATCAAAAGAAACATAAAATACAAATTAAACATAAAAAAACTATGACAGACAACAGGCTGTCTTATCGCTAAAGAGCGATCTCTTCCAGACAACCTTTGGGTAGTGGAGATGAGTCATGTGAGTAGGTGATGCAGTACTTAAGTGACAGAAAAAAGAAAACAAATAATGAAGAAGAAAGATGTTTAAGACGTAATTAAATTTACAATTATATGGAGCAATAGATTCGTAGGTACACGAAATGAACTGTCAAATTATGTTTGTCTTCTAGCAGTCAAGTAGATCAAATACATAACTAAAAACACCAAAAGGCATAGAAAAAATCCTGACCTCTTTTATGCACCAGTGCTTCCAATACAACATTTTATTTTAAAGTCCATTTAAAACCGTGTGTTAAACCTTTCCCATAATCGGTTAGCTTTATTAGTCCAACAGTTAGCGTATATGCATAAAAGCGCTCCTTGCACGACTCTGCCAACGCTAAGCCAGAAATATGACTATATTTCACAATAAAATATTCATACACTAAAGCGCTATTCTTTCCACGCTTGGAGCTCAGAAGTCTAATTCTGTTTTTACAATTTTATATGGTTTTCAGCTCATTTTGATACCACCCTGAGTCGAAATCAGGCATCTCATGTGCACCAATAAGCGTCAGCGAGATGCCCTATAAGACGACTTTTGATTACATTTCGTCAGCACAAATCAGTGTTATGATATGTATCAGCCGCTAAGCTGACAACTAGGTCATTTTTAATTTTGTAATTTTAAATTTTTCCCAGATTTTGATAAAGTTTGGTAGATGGATAGTTCCTTATTCTGTACAACAAAAGCGCAATTTCACTGTATGTCCTAAAAAATATTTCACTGGGTTACGGAAAACGTATGGAATTTTCCGTAACTCAATGGAAATTTTCATACATTTTTTTTGTCCCAAATTTGGATTTCGTTTTTATACCGACCAGAAGCTTTTCACGCCTACCTACCAATTTTTAACAAAATCTGACAAAAAAATAAAATCGACAAAAAAATAAAAAAGATCAAACTGGCAACGAATCATTGGAAGCGACGTCCAAAGATTTATTTAATCGCATTACCTAGTTCGACGTAAGCACTTATATTTGCGGTACGAGGAAGTACCTATTGACAGGTTGAGCTTCAATTAGTGCTGAGATTGCACGCGGCTCCGGGAATTATCTTGGATTGATTAGGAGCTTAGTTTGCTCGACCTTTTCCTACACGCTCCTACCAAACTAAATTACGTTTGAGATTACGCTTTTAAAGTATTTTTGCGGGGCTCGTCGTTAAGAACGCTTTGATCTTGAGGCCGATAGACTTAGAAAGTTAATGGCTATTTTGTCGCTTTTGTCGTCGATTTTCGGAGACATGTTTTTTTTCTAGAAATGGTTATAAATATTTGTATGCAGATACAAATATCCTTCGAAAATCCAGGATGTTAGTAGAAGAAAAATTACTAAGCTCAAAAATGTTAACATAGTAAATTAAACATTCAAACCGAATATGACATTATAAGTAGGTAGCTAATGTCATGTCACTGCTTCAACTCACAATAACACCACCGCAGCAAACGAATTAAATGTATTGAAATCCCTAACAATTGCACCTTCAAAGCATGATATGGTTGGAATACACATACATTTAACCCAAGTAATGCCTGCATTGAATCCGGATCTCAGTGCTACAATGCGACTGTAATAATAGTTGACATACGTAAGTCTGCCATTAGGTGATTGGCTGGCCTCTGCACGTCTTTACAAATATTTATTGTGATGCTCGACAATTTAAAGACTACTGGATCTACTCGCGATATTAAAAATATACGAGCTTAGTTGGGACGAGGAAAATGCTGGTTATTTTCCATGTAACCTACATGCATTAAAGGCGGTATTCCACCAGTGTGCGGTACTGTGCGGCCCAAGCAAATTCAGTTCAAAAATGCTTGTGCCGCACAGTGTCGCACACTGGTGGAATCCCGCCTTAAGGGGATCCCATGCCCCAATGACCTTCGATTTGAATCCCTTAGCTTTTTAATGTTTTTTGTAGCTTATCATATTAACAGCAACGAATTTTAGCAATATAGTATCCCATATTTACTTTAAAGTTCATTGTTTTCGAAATATTTGGCATCAAAGTTGAACAATTTTAGGCCAAAAAACTGGTTTTCTGGCCATAACTTTTGTGTTAATTACTTTAAAATTAAAACCTTAGACAAATTTTTAGAGACGAACCCAAATATGTAGATTTCGTATAAGTAAGATCTTTCACAGCAATCGATACGAAAAAAGTGTTTTTTTAGACAATGTTTAAAACAATCATAAATAAATAAGTATTCATTTTTTTCACAATCCGGTAGACGAAAATGGAGATAAAAGATTGAAGAACCGATAGCCGCTTGTCTTATTATTTTATATGTAGTGCGAAAGTAGGAGATACGATTCAAAACTTGTCAAAAATCGATGAAAACCTCAGGTAGCCCCTTAAGACTCGCAATTATAAAAGTTGCTCTCTGACAATTTTCGTGACCGCATTAACGGATGTTTAAGCCAGTTTGCTCTTATGTTGGTAGATATGCATAGACATTTGGTGCGTCACAAATGAAATAGTTATAATGTGACTTCTATTGGAAATTATATAAGCCCGGTAACAATGCCATGCTTAATATGTCTTTACGTTATTATAAATAAAGGTAAGACTTTTTAGACCTCTAGGATACAATTCTAGGACTCACCGTGATCCGCTTTAGCAGCCGCTTTCCCTTGTGCCACGTAATAACGGAAGGCGGCCTCGATCCTGCAGATTCACAGGAGACCTCGTACCGCCGCTCGGCCGTCAAAGAGCCTCCTTCGCCTATTTCTGTAGGTCTACGTATTTCTACTGTTAGTGGCCTCACTGTAACAATAAATAAAATTTAATTGGATGACTCAGATATACTTAGGTACCTACGTATAACTAAAATTATAAGATATAACACTAAACTGTATTAAAAAATAATGATAATTTTAATTCTGGCGCAATTTGAAAATATTTGAGTGTTGCAGAGGGGTATTGTTATACATATGTATATGGACTCGCTAGATTGCAAACTATCATAGGATCTAATAAGCCATAGATCATGTTGACCGTAATATCGCCGCTATACTTACTCAACCTCGTATCTGCAACATTCATTTGATGACAAAAACACCCGTATTCCGAATGAAAGAAAAGCGACAATTCCATCAAATGATTGTTGCAGATATGAGGTTGAGTAAGTATAGCGACGATATGAAGTATTTACATACACATTTTCCAGGACCAGATACACTTTGTCACAAAACTGATAAGTCGCAGTTCTGTTGATTAGCTGGTATACCAGGCCACTTACCATCAGGTGGGATCGTGGTCAAACGCCTGCCTATTCATCATAAAAAAAACCATAAGCATGGTTACTCGAGCGCCCCGTATTGCGAGCCACGGGTCAATAGATATATCACTCAAGTTTTTTCTTTTAGTTGGTACGCTTGATGGAAGTTTAGTATGACCAACTTACAGAACATATCCAGGACTAGGGACACTTCTCGTGGTGGGACTAATTGTGAATTAGCAGCTTGACAAGTGAACACAGCGGCGTAGTCAGCGCGCCGTATCGCCGGCCACATGAGGCGGTTCTCGATGACGTCACCGGTGTTTTGTTCATATTCGGCGTCTACTAGTACGCCGTTAACCAGCCATCGGACTGTTGGTTCTGGTCGCCCTGTGGAAGAAAAAACAAGATTAAATACGAATATAATAGGGTGATGTGAAGACTTAATTACAACTACAAAAATCATGTAGAAATCCATCGCAAAGTTGGCATTGACTTGCCAGTGACAATGCATATATGTATATCCCATAGGAGCACAAAGCTAGATGTTGAAGATACAAAGGCTTGGTATGATAACCAAGCCTGGTCGGACTTTACAAATGTGTGTAATTACTAAAATTAAAACCTCAACACTCCGACTAACAGGTACAACTTATTTTCCTTCACCGGTAAACAAGCTTACTCCTAAAATAAACGTTCACGATTAAAGTAGTAGCGTGTCATTAACATGGACTCCTGATTAATATCATACAAACATGCCTAGCTCACGTTACCGGCACCCGAGCTAAATATGACTATGATGAATGAACGAAATAGCTTAACTCGTAATCTACAAGGGAGTCAAAAGATAACATAAACTGGCTTTCCCGATGCAAATGTCGGAGAGAAACTAGGAATCCTAAAATGTATAAACCAGTGGCGCGGTACAATGCGTGCACTTGCTTCGCTACGCTTGGATGCTATCATGCTCGACGCTGCGTGGATTCCCGCTCTAGCCGACCATGATATTTCGGACTGTTTTCATGAATTTTACTAAGAGTACGGTTTTATGAAATGATGTTTTGGGTGTTTTTGGAATATATTTTGAATCATACTGAAGCTTATTTCTTCTCGGGATTGTGGTACGATTGGATCTACTATTATCTAATTCCACTTGTATAGAGGTTACGATAATAGTTTCGACTGTTTTCATGAATTTTACAGGATACGTTTTTATGATGATGTTTAATGTTTTTGAAAAAAGTTCATGTGGTTTTGGGTTTTGAGTAGTTAATTATTCGCAATCAGGGATACTATTGGATCTACCATTTTTAAGTGAATTTGTATGGAGGTTACGAAAAACAATATCGTACATTGATTATATCAGGAAGTGATTTTGGAGGGTTTCGGAAATCAAATCACATAGTTTTTTTGTTCCGGAAACATTATTAAATTTCTAATTATATCATGATTATTATAGGTTATATCGTTTTTATTGGCTTCCAAGTTATGTTAATATGTAATATCAATGACATTTTAGTAGTAGAATAACAGCACTCATGATTCTGCGTAGGAATAAAATAAACCTTCTCGGAATCTGGAATACATTTCAATACGCTGATTTAGGTCTTGTAGAAAATAAGGATTCTCATAAAATCATATTGTATTGATGTTTGTATTTGGGGCATACCACAAGAATATCGCTTACAAAATGCTTTTGTCTTACATGGCAGCTATCTCAATCAAATCCGTAAAACTCGAGTATATGCCAATGTGTTAGCCAAGTCATGAAATATCACCAGACTAAATATCGCTTACTTAAATAGACTAAATATTGCTCTGCAGAGTGCGGGCCAGCTCCAACCCCATCCTGACCACTGTTGCGGGCCGATACGACTCACCTATAATGCGGCATTTTGAATGTGTCATAACCGCTATTAGGTGAGTTGTAAGAATTTTATTGCTGTCTGTTTTTGTTTTGTCGTTTTCTGTTTTTTGTGTTCCACTAACACTTAGTTTTTAACCTTAATTGTTACTAACTGTTATGGGCCAGTATTGTCTTAAATAAATAAATTGAATTGAATTGAATTGAATTAAATATAGAAGATAATACCTACTTCAGAAGAAATTCAGAATTAAATACATCAGAAGAGGGATTTTAGAAGTAAATACTTTATTGCACCACAAAAGAAAACAAATTCAAAAATAGATTGACAATGTAAATAAAGGTAGCAACGGGCGGTCTTATTGCTGTAAGGGATCTCTTGCAGACAGCCTTAGGGTAGCAGATGAATGAAAGCTTAGTATTAGAAGACTGGCATTTCGCAAGCGACATTGTCATGGAATGCCTCATTTGTGTACCTACATTCAGTTAAGTGTTTTACTTAGAATACCTTTACCATGTTTTACATGACTGTATTGTACGTGAAACAATAGTCCGTCGATATTCGTCGCCCGCAGGCTTCCTTTCGGCTGGCCCTTTGTTTGCTTGTTTGTAAACCGCTATGTGCTTTTGTTAAGCCGGGATCGAACGCTAAAGCGTCCTTAGTTCCGCTCTGAGCAAATTGAATTAGTTCTCGGAGTCCTGGGGCACTGGCGTGGTTTCGGGGATCTAATTCCAAATGTCAATGGGTTTAATTTGGATTTGTGTTGACAGTAACAAGTGCCGGTTACCTGCGTGACGTAGCCATTTAATTATATCTCAATTTTCTCCGTTAGAAACAACTTCAAAGCGAATCAACTTAGTTTATTTCGCGGAAAACTTTGCTGGGTGTATTATTTCCTGGGTTAATTGATAATTGATAATTTTATTTGCATTAAATATGGTAACATAAACAGGTCTTAATAATTCATTGGAGCCATCATATTTATATATTTGGTCAAACTATTCCCCGCAGCGTCGACTGGATATAAACTAATATTGCCGTCGTATTTTTTAAAGAGCATTTCCTAATTTTACGAACAGTCCATAGCACGCAAGTGTTGGATTGGGACTGAGTTATTTTCCATCCTTTATCCAGAGGACTACATTTCAAAATATGAAACAATTCACGGAATTTACCCACGTGCCAAAATTCACCTAAAGAGGTTCAGTTGTTTAGAAATGAAAATATAACAAACAGGCAGACAGAATAACAGTTGTTTTTGACTGGTGTTGTTACTATTTGGCTTGGTACCGACTTCAAACATATCAGTTGGTAACGCATATACCTACTTTTTTATACTACGTCGGTGGCAAACAAGCATACGGCCCGCCTGATGTTAAGCAGTCTCCGTAGCCTATGTACGCCTGCAACTCCAAAGGAGTTACATGCGCGTTGCCGACCCTAACACTCCTCTCCCTCGTTGAGCTCTAAACCTACCTAAAACACCTATATACCTACTTTAAAAAGAATAATATTTTGTTTCTGACTTTGCACTCATCACAAGTAATGAGGAACGATCTTGCATACACCACTCTTTTAGACATTGTCATAAGGCTTAATTTAGCGTGGCCAGAATTCGTGCCCATAAAGCAATACCACAATAATGCTAGATTAGCCAAGCAGCAAGGCGCCAATGATAGTCAGAACTCGAAAATTCTTCAACGATCGTTCTCAATTGTTCGATGAAAACTGCGAGTCACAGTTTGACGTAATTGTCTTGCCCCATGTGACAGACTACCTTCTAGACACAGCATTATGAACCATATGTTTTTAAGCAAACCCACTGCAAGACACATTAAAGTACCGTTAAGATTTAGACTACACAAACGTTACTGTTGCATTACGATCGATTGCTGCCTACTGCATTGCTGTCGCATATGTCAAAAATCGGCGTATCAACATAGTTACCAGAACATATAACATGTTTTAACAACATTGTATTGTTATTGTTATTTCTTTAATGGCGGAAGTAGAAGCGGGAGTTGGAAGGGGTAGACCTCGGCGGACTTTCTCTGATCAGATCGGGGAAATCCTGAAGAAAGGCCAGGTCAAGAGCACTCTAAACCGGCGAGAGTGTATGAGGAATGTTATGAAAGTGAAGGAAGCGAAAGAGGTATGTCAGGATCGTAGAAAGTGGAAATCCGTGGTCTCTGTCTACCCCGCCGGGAAATAGGCGTTTCTTTAATTTATGGACAGATCTGGTAAATAAATACATGAACGAAGCGCTTTCACAAATTATGGAAGTGCAAACGCAGCGCGCGCAAGTCTTTTTAAGTTTCATCTATTTGGAGGGATCGGTGATTCGCCTCGCTCGGCGCTCGGCAAATAACCTTCCTCTTTATATAGAATTTTGGCGTTTGAAAAACAACAAAACGCTTCAGACAAAATTAAGTATTCACTTGAAACAACCCCTGACTGAGTCTCAAAGGCCAATTCTGTTCTTACGATACGACGTCTAGTCGTGTCATCGGTAATTTCACGCGCTCCAAAAAGTCCGTATGAGTCTATTCCTAATTGCATTTCGTGAGCACCAATCAGAGTTAGGGGCTTACGATGATTGGGACAGCGGCGGCGCACGCTGACTCAATGTCGTATCAGCACAATATGAAAACCATATCAAATTGTTCAAACAAAATCGGCCTCTCAAATTGAATTCGGGGTACAGTCGAGGCCATTTCTGAAATTCGTGTCAAGGAGAATTCTTTAAAACAATTATCCAATTTCACTTAACTGGAGAAAACTTGAACCTGTCGAGTATCACATCAAAGCTAATCTAAATTGATAAACGGAACGGCCATCAACTTATCAAAGTAGCATAATTAATTATTACTGAATCGTTCTGAGTTTGCAAATTTGTTTTTCTACTTCATACTGCCATATTCAGAACTACTTAAGAACTTTCAAAACTTTAAGAGAGGATCGCTAGTCTTTACAAATGTAGTTTCCATATCTTTCTGGCCCTTAGTTTGTCTTTTTAGATTTTTTAAATTTTATATGTGTAATAATGAAAAAATTGAAAAATAAGTCAAACGAGCTATGATTAACATACAGATTCTGTCAAAATAACTATATTCCAAAGAAAAAAATGGAGACTACAATTGTATGGAAAAGCGGTCGTCCACTTTCTTATTAATCGTTTCGTTTAGCTAGCGCAAATTTAATGTTATTAGCCTAAAGACTGTACAAGTGTACAATCCATTTGAGATACAAAAAGCGGCTTTAAATGGATTCGTTCTAAATCTGTGACAAAAAGACGTCGGATCTTTGACGAGCTGTCCGTGCAGTTAATTTTAAAGTGAGAAGGGCCGACGCAACAGGCGACTGAGCCCCCTTAGGCAGAGATGGGAAAATATAGGAGACTGGATTTTGTACTTTCAAGATTTTTACACATTATTATTTTCGAAACAATTGTCTCCAACGTTTCTAGGACGGCCATTGTCCCCGTGGTCTTAGAGAAACGCGATTAAGTCCCGTTTTAAGTTAAGATGTTTTTTGTTACTTAGCCTGCCTGTAATACCTGGTCTGCTTTTTGATATTTATGTTTATAGGCCATACTTTACTGCACGTACAGTACAGGTCAAAAGTTTAAGTTCACCCTTTGTTGTCGGTACAAATGAGTACTTTTGTGCTATAATTTTTTCCAGTTCGGATGTTGAAATTTGTTTCCAACATATCCGTTTTTAAATAGTCAGACACAATTTACGTTCATTTCTAAACAGCTCATTCCCTAAAATCTTATAGGCATGACGGGCTACAATTAGAACCACATCAAATTGCGTCGGTGGAGACACCCGACGTGTCCGAAGTGTGTGCGCATGAATCCGTATTATCTACCTAAGAAAGTGTTTCAGTTTCTCAGTCTAAGACCTAACCGACATAGCTACGGATTGTACGTTTAAAATGGCAAGGCCACATGGCTCATTTGCCGTCATGCCTATAAGATTTTAGGGAATGGGTTGTTTAGAAATGTACGTAAATTGTGTCTGACTAATAAAAAATCTCTGGAAACCATAACGGATCAGTTGGAAACAAATTTCGACATCCGAACTGCAAAAAATTATCGCACAAAAGTACTCATTTGTACTGTAAGCAAGTGAACTTAAACTTTTGACCGGTACTGTGTCTAAAAGCCAAAAAGACGTAAACCAGGTAGAAGTCATATAAAATCTATGGTAAAATCGATTGTATTTTAAATTTTTCATTAGATTGTTCCAATGAAAACATCATTACATTATTTGCTTAAAAATATTCGAATAATGCCCATCTCTTCATTTGGGCATCTCTGTTCACACGGACTCTTTTCCAGCCTGGGACTGCGAATACGCTTCAATCAATTTCCCGATTATGCAAATACGGTGCCCCCGTCGATCGGAATTACGTCTGAGTTATACACTTAATCCAATAAAAGTCACTTTGATTGGAATCTGGCGATTTTGAAATTGTCGAGGTGTTCTGGGCCGATACCTGTCGTTGTTGATTCGGGAAAATGTTAACGTTTTTGAGAGATTTTAATTGGGGAATGAATTTAATGGCAATTATGGAGATATCTTTAGATTTAGCGGTATTTGAAATTAATTGTGTGCAGTGTGTCGTAACGGATATAAAAGTAAACTTTTATGAACCAAAAATGTTATCCACTCAAGTGTAAAATAACTCATGTGGCACATTAGCCAGGTGAGTTCCAGTGGTTAATAGCATCCCACCAAAAACATTTTAAGGTAAAATACCAAGACGAGCCCATATGGCTCGCACTGTCAAAAAGTTACCAGATCTCATGTAGCCAAGCTTCTAACTCTACACGCCCTAACTCTACAAGCCCTAACTTCACAAACTACATCTTAGTCAAAATATGTGGCTTGGCCGTTTCGTTACTACAAATATATTGTAAGTATAACAGAAAAGTAATAAACAGTGAATACATTTTTCAACTTAAGCTCATGTGACGGAAGCGAAACGGCCAAGCCTAATTGTTTATTTGATTATTGCGAGTTCATACATTTGCTTCTAAATACTTGCGTTTAGTGGCAAATTTATGAACTCGCAAAAATCTGTACAACAATGTGTAAACCGTACAACAATGTGTAACAGGCCTAAATGTCAAGGCCAGCCACATTTACCCATATTGACCTTATTTACAAAATCTCGCCTTTTTTTACTAAATCTTGGTAAACTTCCACAAAACGAAAAGGCCACGAAGTCAAACTGATCGAGAATGTGGATATTACCTTGTACACTATGCTACATATGTATCAATAGCTTGATCTCTGCTCTGGCTGTAGGAATGTTTAGCGAGATAAAAGCATTTCTGTGTATGTAGTCCGTTCGCCGGGAAGAAAAATACACCCGCCGAGAGCTCGGTGCTTGCCGTTATCTTACTCGTATTATTTAATGTGATCTATGAGTCGTGTGCTTTATAATGTTAATAAAAATAATATACTAGTAGGTATCCTTTGTTGTGCAATGTGCATCACATAATAAAAAAGAGAATATAGAAAAACAACACAATTTAACTAGGTAACAACAGGCGATCTTATCGCTATAAAGCGATCTTTTCCCGACGACCTTTGGGTAGCAGAAAACTGATAACACAACAATGAACAATGGGTAGTGCCAATACTATCTATTAGTTATTTACAAGTGCGAAAAATAGGAAATTCGCAAGGTGTGGCGAATTTAAATCGACACGAGTTGTGAATTACCTATTCGCACTTGTATCGTACAACGTTTGAGAGTACATATATTTTCGACGTAGTTACGTAATGTAGCACGTTATAGCCCGGGTGTCGTAATGAAGCACGAGATGCACTGTAAACTATTATTAGAACATCACAGTCATATCAAGCTTCAAAACATATAAATACACACACAAATAAAGGAAAGTTAAGGCCGCGAGAAGTAATAGAATAAGAATAAAGAATAAAGTTTTATTCGTAATCACAAACAAACAGGACATTATATACATAATATAAAAGAAAACATAAAATAAAATTAAAGTGCCACGAAATGGCCTCATCTCAGCATGTGGTGGTGGTGCTGGTGGCTTCCAGCGCTGATCTTCCGATGTTCCGATGTGATTTCAAAAAGCTTTAAAATATGAGAAGGAATTTTGCACATTTTAATCCAACGGCAAAGCATTCCACAATGGACTAGTCCGAGAAGTGTCCGGAGTTATTATAAAATTTTGATGAAGTAAAAAGGAGCCAGAACATGCATCTCCGCACATCTAGCAGAAGATTGAAACTTAAAACGCTCTTTAAGATAAGTTACTCAATTTATTTGACTTAAAAATATATGCTTTTAGAAAAGTTTTTAAAAAAGGTTTTAATTCCATTTTTATAACAATGCAACCACTTAGCACCGATGAGTTTTTAGAATTTTAATACCTGAATCCTGACAACATTGAGTAAGAAACTTTTAGATTATAATAAAGAATCGTTTTGGGGGTTGATAAAAGCGTTCTTGTGTAAGGGGCGGGGGTTGTCAAGTCGACAGTCGACACACTTGAGGCGAGCAAACAAAGTTCGTCGCGTGAAAACAACGCGATCGAGCGCGACATTGGTAGGGTTGCCTTTTTATAAAGTAACAGCACAGTATGAAGCGTTTTAAATCATTATAATTTGAAAGTTAGGAGTGTAACATTTTGTTTGACTTTTGAGCAATTATTTTCAATGAATGAAACGTGAAAGAATGAGTGAAAGAAGGCTAACAAAGAGAGTGTATAAGGGAGAGGTAGAAACGGGAGTTGGAAGGGGCAGACTTCGGCGGACTATCTCTGATCAGATCAGGGAAATCCTGAAGAAAGTCCAGGTCAAGAGCACCCTAAACCGGCGAGCGTGTATGAGGAATGTTATGAAAGTGAAGGAAGCGAAAGAGGTATGCCAGGATCGTAGCAAGTGGAAATCCGTGATGTCTGCCTACCCCTCCGGGAAATAGGCGTGATTATATGTATGTATGTATGTTTTCAAAGAGAGTGAAAAAAAAAGGAAACACCTTTAAATTGAAAAATAATGAAACCTAACTCTGTGACCCGACCCGAAAACCAATTCAAATAATGTAATGAGTTTAAAATTGTACATACGTAGTTAGAGAACAGCCTGTTCTACGCGACACATTATATAAGTTTATGAGGCGCGTCGCTCAATCATTAAAAAAACACAATTTATACTAATGGCATTTTCATATATCGTTAATTTTAACCACATAAAATTTAATCTGTTTATTTAGGTCATGATTAAATTCGTAATCAAATTGATACGATTAAGAATACCGTTTCCTTTTTGATCTCAGTTTTAATAAGGTTTGCTCAACCCTGCCAGGCGCTAAAACGAGGCAGAGAAAATCAACGTATGGTAAATTATTTTTCGCAATCAACTAATAATATAGGTAGTTGCCACGGCGCTTGAAAAAGTAGGTTTTAACACAGTGAAAGATAAGTAATTACTAAATACGGGCCACTGAAGAGTACAAACTTGCTACCGGTGACAACCCTTGACAACGCCCGCGGCGGTACCACGCGAACTCGAACCAACTATTGTTGCAACACTTGCAACCGACGAAAACATTTAACAATCGTTCTAATGAATTGCATCCCATTTGAATAGTTCGAAAGTTGCTGAATTGCAAAACGGGCAGATGCGACCAGACGGAAGCCTGAGTTATGCTTAATTTTCGGTTTATTAATAAAACTTTGTACACGCTACAAGCTTCGAGTTTCACGTTTCACCTACTGTTATTGAAACTGAGTTAAAATTTATACTGAAACGGCTTATAGTAATAGCTGCTGTTTGAAACAAAAAATGTGTAATATTGTCTTCGGTTACCGCGATAGTTACTCATGAAATAAGCATTTTACGTCAAAAATGTGACAGTTACGTAGGAAGTGGCGCTAGCAATAATTTTCTACAATTTCTTATCGGACTGTATAAATAGTACATTATTGTCGAGGCTCGGAAGTAGCTACTTGCTGGCTGAGGATTCGTTTTAAACGGACGACCTTGGGAGTACGTTTAATTGAATCCGAAGCCAACAAGTAGCCTTCCAGCAGAGTCATATATAGTGCTTTTCTCAAAAATGGCGCAATAAATACAAATAAAATAGAAATATTTTACAGAAGCATCGTTCTTATGTACATATTTTCACAGAAAAAAGTAAAAAGATTTGCTTTGCCGCCGTTTTATTTTTTTAATTAAAAATAGAAGTGCATTTTTCTGCTGAAAATACGCCAAGCTATTTGAGACACCTAAATAATCGCGGTACCAACATTATAATAATAAGTACTGGACATCTGTTTGGCTGTTTAATGGACCTATGCCTTCATTTGATATGGCCACTTCAACTTTTAAAAAGTTTGGAACTCGACAAATAATGGAATTTATATGCAACATTGCAGTCCTGAAATCGAGACTGCAATGTTTTTAACTTTTTAATTTTTTGACTGACCATAAACTACGCACTTCGCGACCTACTTTTTAACCGGCAACGTCGACTTTGCCGTCCATTTTTGAGAAAAGAATCTTAATAATGCTAAAGTGACAGTACTCTTACATTTAATTTGTTTTTTGGATATATAAATATTGATGACATTGCTGCAAGAAAGTTCTCTAAATTCCTATCTGAACTAACAACATTGGTCTTATAGAATTTAATAAGTACTTTCCGCACTATTTCGCTTACAATATTTACACTATTATATTGTTTAACTTTGACATTATTCTCTACATATAACTGCGGGCTGAGCACGGTCGCATTTTTAACGCCTGTCACCATACTTGTCACATTCTAACAAGTATGTAAGTGCGCAAGTGACAGGTATAGTGACAGGCGATAAAAATACAACCATGCTGCCAGCGCTGGATTATAAGAAAATAAATAATGATTACATCATATTCATATTATACCTTAAGAACTAATCTCTGCTTCGTTTTATGCAAAGGAATTGTTTGCCGAACGTGATCGAACGTGCATCGTACAGGGGAAGTTAAATTCTTATTTGAATATCGACCAATAGGGCAACTCAAACTTTGCGATATAAAAGCGATTTCATTTTGCTATCATTCACGCTTGCATTTCAATTGCACTTGTTTGTACACGTATTGGCGCGAGCGAGACGTATATTATATATGCCCGAATGATATTAAAATTAAATAAGTTTGATATCAGAATTTAAGTTCGAATTAGCTTTCTCCGCATTTGACGATTTTTTGTCGACACGAGTGGAGTTGATATCTTTCCTAGTTTTGAAGTGGGAAATTGCATAACAAAACACGCTATGAAATAGGTAAGTACCTAACATATTTGTTAACATACGTGTTGGAATGACAGCTAGTGCATATTTAACGAAATATTGTTGACATTATTATAGGTACCTACTTATTGTAGGTAACTAGGGTTTGCACGACGGATCCGAAATGTATGGGATCCGAATAATTTCATACATTTCGGATCCGGATCAGTATCGTATCCCTGTGACCGTTATAAGCATTGTTCGAATCGGGCCGTCAGTATCAGCCTCTAAAGATTATGTCTCTTTAGTCTATCCTCTTTACCCATTCTTCGTTACACGAAACACTTCGAAGCGTCCAGAAATAAAAGCACTGTTGCAAACCCTGCAAAACAACGATGCTTAACTTCTGCTAGTTCCTTTTTTAAAACGTCAATAGCATGGCGACAGACAACGGACAAAAAGAGAAGGACGCCTGCTCCGCCATTTTGGAGCCCGGATTAGTGTGAAACATTCCACTCGGCTGTATTTGGCGCAGAACATTCAGGCCAATTCGAATGTACAGTCGAAGGCAAAAATATCGATACAGACAAATGGCTCAAAAATATGTGAACAGCTTCGGCTGTGTAATGAGCTCCCTGCTGAGGTTTTCCCGAGGGGCTACGGTATGGGGTTCTTCAAACAAGGAGTGTACAGGTTTTTAAAGAATCGGCAACGCGCGTATAATATCTCTGGTGTTGCAGGCGTCCATAGGCTACGGTAACTGCTTGCCATCAGGCGGGCCGTATGCTTGATTGCCACCGACGTGGTAAAAAAAGAACACGACTTTATTGTCTAAGGCTAAGGTGTAAGAGCGTATACATATTTTTGAAACTTTGGGAATGTATATATATTTATGTCCTGTACATACACTGATATCAGACTGAAATGTAACTGATGTGATTTAAATATCGTGCATTTGGCTCGTACTTATCCGTATATGATTGTATTGGCGCGGACGAGACGTACGATAACTAAGCCGTTCATTTATTACGTAAGACGATTTTTGCCAGTGTTTTACCCCCTCCCTCCTCTATGTAAGAAAAAATAATAAAGCATAACCCCCTCCCCTCTACTATATTGGCTATACGTAAGAATCTACAGGAAAAAATGTATCAACGTTTGGTTTGATTTACTGTTTATTTTTCAAAAAAATCATTTTTGGATCGTTTATTTGTACCTCTAAAGGTAAAGGAGTACGTTTACGCTAACTCTGCACCGTGTTTGATAGCATAGTGGGGGTCAGTGTAATTTTAAGTCATAATTTCGTAGAAATTAAAAAAAAAAACGATCTTTGTGATATTACGTAAGAACTATGAAAACCTCCCCCCTTGTAAGAAAAAATAAGATACCCCCCCAATCGTCTTACGTAATAAATAAATGGCGCCTTAGTAAATAAAATGATTCAAATACCATTCTAAAGTCAGTGACCTTTGGAATTGGCTAGTTCGGCGTAGAACATTGTGTTGAATTGAGAGTTGACAATTCTTCGAACGAAGTCGATTAATTTATTCTATGTATATGTGAGCATGTATACTTCAAACTTCGCTTTACAAAGTTACTTATTTATGCAGTTTGTGCATGTAGAACAGGGAATTGACTGTTGATATAATGCTCCAGTGGTATTATCGTTCCCAATCTTATCAGACACGGCATACAATACAGTTAAAAATATACGTAGGAGGGAAAAATATGATTTTCGTCAAACTTGATCTAAGTACTAATATAAATGTGTCATTTTTAAGCAAAAGGTACCACTTTTTCGCTTGCCATAAGGACGTTCTGACAGGTTATTCGTATAAAAATACTAGGAAATTTCATCCTTATGCTAAGCGACAATGAAAATCGTCCTGTGTGGAGAAAGAGGACAAGGAGATCCGACCCCAGATAATGGGAAAAGGCTTAGGTAGAAGAAGATGCTAAGCGACAATCTGGTACCTTTTACTTGAAAATGTCACAAATACGATTTATTTAAACAAAAGCAGGATTGATTAACACTAAAGAAGCCGCGTATAGCACGAAATTCATAAAGCTCTTAAAATTGCGCGACATTTTACCGAGCAAAATGTTATTAGTTTCAAGTTGCACAAAACCTCCTTCCATGAATTATAGAAAGCTGATCCTTGTTTTCTAAAGGAGATGATTAGTTTAATTAATGAGTTTACTCTCGGCTTTGATAATTACTGCTTGTTAATATTATGTATGAAAATGCCAACCCAATTTGATTATGAGGTTATAGAGTTTCTTTTATAATTTAGGAGACAAACGAGCAGACGGTTCGCCTCATGGTAAGCAATTACATCGGTAATTCGGTGTTCCATGGACATCGGCCCATGGACACCTGCTACACCAGAGGGTAGTTGCGAGTGCGTTGCCGGTGTTAAGATAGGATGGCCTTTTCTTGAAAGTTTGAAGGTCGTATTTTCGTCATATCAGCATCAGTTCTTGCTTGTTCATCGACCCATGGTGAGTTTTACTGGTAGCACTGGCAATTTTTAGGTGTGACTTGCTACGTAAATAGTTCCATGTGGGAGAATGTGATATGTGCACTGATATAAATTTCAAAATGGTGTCATTTAATTTGACATTGGTATCAAAGAGACAAAATTTAAGACAGGTATTTTAAGTTTTATAAATGGGTTGAAGTTTAGTTGAGAATTTACGTCCAAGTACCTAGCAGGTCAGCAGCACGTCACCCTGTTGAGGGCCCAAGGTGTTGGTGTTTAGCATTCCAACACTACTGGATTCTCTAGAAGTACGGCAAGTTGAGTACTTACCGCCAAGTACTCGGCAGGTAAGCAGAACGTCGTCTCCTTCCTGGTGCGGGCCCAACGTGGTGGTGTTGATGACGCGCCCCCAGCGATCCACCACCACCGGTTTCTCTGGAGGCACTGAAAAAGGATAACATGTTTAGAACTAGTTTTGTTTAATGAAAATTTGTTCAGGTCTGATGATTTTAAGGGAAGAGAAATAAAGAAACGGAAGTTATTAAATGGTCAGCCAGTAATAAATATTTTGTTTAGCAGAAAATTAAGATTATTAGCAAGGGTTAGGTTAATTAGGTTACTGTTGCTAATAAACAGATTTTTTGCAGATCAGTTAAAGTATACCCAAAAAGAAATTCCGATGTTTCAAAAAACTATTTTTTTTTCACGGGAAAATAGGGATATGACAAATTTGCATCAGGAGTTTTATGGTCAGATATGTTGCTTTCGTAAAAACTAGTACCTGAGGCAGTTCTTATGATAGACTGCCAAAGCGAATCTAAAGGAGTATACCTTCTGTTAAAAACCAAACTCCCAAAACTTCACTATTTACTGTAACGATAAGAATGAGAAGAAAAAGGGTCCTATAGATACAGTGAAAAATGTATAAATATTAAAAGAGTTATACATATGTTAGGTAAATCTTCGTATTATATTCAAACCTCAATGCATAACCAAGTAGCACAAATCGCAAATAAAACATTAGCCAATCGTCGGAGCAATCCAGAGTTTAAATTTCTCAACAACCGTAAAAAACAAATAAAATAAAAAAGTCGGTAAACAGTAACATCCGCCCGTTTACAGAGAAGATAAGCCAAAAGTAAATCTCTCGCTTTTGTTCGTTTGTTTTCCTAATTTCGCGCGCCTATCTGCGGCGATGAATAAAATATACGATCGCTTCTCGTAATGCGGCACCATCAGTCTGGCACTACGGCAGCTTGCATTCTTCATGAGCTTCTAACTGCGTAGTGTACAGAATGCCTGCTCTAAAGGTGACGATGTACGACCCACTCCCATTCCGCGCTAGCATCACTCAAAGTTGCGCGTTTGCACTCCCACGACATTTCGATTCCTCATGGAATCAGAACTAGGGTTTGCACGACGGATCTGAAATGTATGGGAAGATACGCGGATTCTGATCCAGATCCGGATAATTTCATACATTTCAGATCCGGATTGCAAAACCTAATCGGAACACATCAGGCATCTGGTATTTTTTATTGACTTAGCGTTAGCGAATGTCTCCGTTTCAGCTTGGGTAAAAAATGCTTGCGTATGTCGGATGTTCTTCTCTACATTTCGCAAGTCTCAAGCGGTTTTCGTAAAATATAGTGAGCAGTTTTTTTTCGATTAACTTTTTTTTACTGGCGGAATCATACATTTATTCAGTTCTAAACTATGAGTACTAGTAATATATACCATATTTCTTATTAAAGTCATTGATAAAACAATTGCCGATCAACTCGATCATTCTTTCCTTCTCACAGTTGCCAGAGACATTTGCAAGTCCGTAACATAGAATCGATGCAATAGAACGTTTACCTTGAAACACTTTTATAACACACCTGTGTTTTGTGTCATAACATTAAGTGTACAAAAATGCTTTAGACATTGAAATATTTTTCTTGTTTATTGATTAAAACAAATGTATGGCGCTCGGCGTCAGCACCGAGCATGCGCGTTCGAAGAGTGAGTTTGATGGCGTTCGGGTAAAGCTTCTAACTATATTAGTCAATAGGTATCATAGTTAAATAATATTGAATTGGAAGTAGGCCAATAAAAATAAGACTTTCCATCTGCTCCGTTTCGTGATTCAAACGGGTTAGATGCGATTCAGAGCGTCCTAATGATTATCTATAGCAAAGGGTTCGACGGATTCAGAAAAGGTCATCACATATCTGATTCGACCTTTAAATTCTTAAGCCTCTCCCGGCCTTTCAAGTGTCAATTCTTTTCTATCCTTAGAATCACGATCCGTGAAGCAAAGTGTAGGAATAAGGAAATGTCTGGACGTGTTCCCATTCATTCACGAGCGAGAGTAAATCTTGTTTGGTAACAAACCGGTGTACCTATCTCGAGACCCGTGGCAACAACATAACTACTACGTGATGGTAGTGCTTACTTGTACTCGTTCAGTTGGTATTTCGTCTTGCTTAGGTTTTGCAATCCGATCTGAAATGTATGTAATTATCCGGATCTGGATCCGAATCCGCGGATCTTCCCATACATTTCAGATCCGTCGTGCAAACCCTAGTCTTGCTAGTGCCTGGTACGCTGTTAGAATGACACCCCGCTAGCTTGACTTGCTTCGGAATAGCTCACCAACTGGAGACATTTTTCTGCCTGTTGCCTCGTGACGCTAATGATGCAGGCAAATTTTATAGAACAGTCTAGAGTTTCCGCGCAATATTTTCGCTACGTTGTTACAGTGGAGTGCAATAACTTTGAATTTTTGAAATAAAATTTCGTAATGTATAGCTATCATGTGCTTAGTTCTGAGTTTTGTTAGTACATATATGTGTATTGCCTACTTGTAATTGTTTGTTCCATACCTTGGTAGTAGGTTTTTAAATACTTTTCAACCAAGATTAATTTAACTATGAAAACGGATTATATCGCGTATATTGAATTTATAATACATCCCGACGAAATGTTTAACTTCTTCATAGTTTTATTTCATGAGTAAGTATCACGATAACCGAAGACAATATCAAGATTAATTTGTAAAATATCCCATGAAATCTATTTTCTCCAGAAATTACTTCAAAACAAGTGACAATTTCTCTAAAAATCGACTTAATTTCAACGTAATTTTGATACTTAAACAATCTACAACACTTGCTGAAACTATTCTTATACATCAATTTGTATAATTTACCACCATGATTTTTTGATGAATTTTTAAAAACTGCCCCTTCTCTTCATGCATTACCGGTGACGCACGCTCGCGACCTCATTATTAAAAGGCAAGATGAGAAGACGTGCTAATAGAAATCAATACTTGTTATTTAGATATTACGTAACAAAACGTGTATAATTTCAACGACTAAATCTATCAATTTTACATTTTTGCTCCAAAATCGACTACGGCCTCTTTAATTTTGAGAACAGTGTGGCGTTACTGAAGTTATGACAGTGAATTATTAAGTTTTGCCCTTTAAGTATTTTTCTGCATATATAGAGCAAAATTGACTATGGTCAAGTCGTGTAAATTATCCAATTTCCTCTAATAACTAACTTTACTAACACATTTAACGTATTTTATTTACCTAACGGTGTTATATATGCAAGTACTCCGTCTTACTTCAAGTACCTAACATTATAATAACGAGGTATAAGGCATTAGCATAACTAACGTGTCAATGTTTGGCATGTACGAGTAAGTCACGAGCGCATTCCATCGCCTAACACACGTATCGCCTCATGTGAACCAGTTAAGTATTAGTAATATCCGACTCACATATCAGGCATAAACATAAATACAATGGTTATTAGAGTTTTGAACGATTCACGGTTAGTTTCACTAGACTTATATTGACCGGGATATAGACCGTGATTACCTTTTGTATTATTTCACAAATAATACAAAAGGTAATCACGGTCTATATCCCGGTCAATATAAATACAATGGTTATTGTTTCACTGTTGGTCTCCTTCAAGTGCCTGAACTACGATCAGTACTAACTTCCTAGCATATTACTTGATACTTGACCTCGGCGGACTTTCTCTGATCAGATCGGGGAAATCCTGAAGAAAGGCACCCTAAACCGGCGAGCGTGTATGAGGAATGTTATGAAAGTGAAGGAAGCGAAAGAGGTATGTCAGGATCGTAGCAAGTGGAAATCCGTGGTCTCTGCCTACCCCTCCAGGAAATAGGCGTGATTATATGTATGTATGTACTTGAAGTCGCGCTTGACATAATTTATGAAATACATTCTAGGGGGTTTCGTCCACTGTGCCGTATAAACGCAATAATCCGTCTGCTTTAGTTCGCTGTCAGTTCCATAATACGAGCACCCACGGGTTTTCCCATGGTGATAATTTAGTAAATTTTTATATGATTCCCAATCATAAATTTGCCAATGATACTAATTATGAAATAATGTAGAAAATCTTTTATTATCCAATTTTTTCCATAAGCTTTCCAGCAAAGTTATTCATCTCGAGAAGCTCTCCTAGTTCTTCGTTTTCCCTTTTCATTGGAAGTTCAAATACCAGTCGCTTAACGTGCATACTTATTCTTGAAATACTAAAGTTGATTAGATCCTGGGCTCCCTTATTCTAGGAAAACTGAAAGAAGATGAGAAGGGCAAGGGTAGCGATTCTGAGAATTACACAAGATTTTCCTTTATATTTGAAACGTGTTACCTGTCACGTTTGTTAGTCTGTAACATATGTGTAATGTGTATAACCTTAAGTATATACTTATTAAAAGCTCATGAAAAGTAATGTCGCCATACAAAATATATAAGAGCTTAAGTTCTTTGCTTTTTACAAGGGCCTGGCACTCTTTGATAGAGAAAGATAGTCTTATTGCGATTCCTATAAGAGGAAAGAGAAAATAGTGCCATGCTTTGTTCTTATCACCAACCTGGATTTTTTTCATGGTCGGGTTATGGCAGCATAGGTGGGCGATGGCGAAATACCGAAATTTATAAGAGTAAAAGAGAAAAAGGATTATGCTGCCATACATTGACCTGCCAATACATGAATATGTCTTTTTCGGTTTCATGTCTATAACTAACTATGTCTATGGATTTTTACGTAAAAGACAACGCGGTTTTTACATTGTTTTACCAGGCAGATTGAATCAGAAAAGCACTAAAATAGGAAAGCCAAGAAACGGCCAGACTGGTTCATCCAAGATGATGCGACAAGCGATCGAAATATTTCCCGTTATGATATGAGACGGCGGGTGACGGCATCGTTCCGGTTCGTTACCGCCCCACCAGGGACCTGCGAGGGAACTCCGTTCCTGTATTTTAGGATTCTCTAAACATAGCATGTCACAAAGTTTTAGCTTTCTTCTATTTTAGGTTCGAAGATACCGAAGCGTGTTGGCAAATGTTATAGAGGCTAATAAAATATTTTAAAACGAGTTATTTAGGAAATCTTAGGTCAAATGTGGTTCGATATGTTTAAATCCATGAGGAGGAATATCTCAAGAGATAATCAAATTTAATTTAGTGACTTTTTTAATATATAATAATGTCTCATATGATTTTGAAGCAAAAGGAAAACAAGTTAATCTTTCTTTATAGAAGTGTGACGATCACACCAGAAGGCCAATAGAAAATGATCTCTTAATGATGTAATTTTGTTATCATTCTCGCATGCGTCTCGCTCGCCCCAATACCTACATGTACGGACAAATATGAGCTAAATGCACGCGCGAATGATGATAACTAAATGACATTATTTAGATATCATTTTATTGTCACAATGTAAGTCTGAATTGGCCTCCAGGTCTGAGCATTATTTTCTTATGGCTATCTTAATGACACCACGTAAAAAACAGATTTCAGAAATAAAAGGTATGTTCAATAACTGAATCCCTTATTCATCCTCGTTCAACTTTTAAACTATATTTAAAGATGCCCTTTCTTTCCCAAGAAACCTCACTGTCAGCATCAGCAACTTAGTTTAACAATAGTTTGTATTGGATCTATTCTATTCTGATCCTCCTGTAGCTAAGTTAACAATTATTATTTTAACAATTAAGGAATAATAGACGGATTAACATTATATTTATATAATATTGTCTTCGTTTACCGCGATAGTTACTCATGAAATAAAACTATGAATACGGATTATATCGCGTGTCATCATCATTAACTTAAGAGTTATTCTCTTGTCGGTGGAGTATCTTCCAGCTTTCCCTATCCCGCGCCAGCTCTTTGACTTTTTGATACGACACGACCCCTACTTTTTCTTTCACTTGATCTAAAAAGTGTGATCTAAAAATCGCGTGTATTGAATTTATAATACATCCCTTATAAACCGATAACCGATAAACCGATTTTGCATGTACAACCAGCCTTAAAGTCTATAGTCTATGATGGTTCATGGGTATTTTTGCACTTTGTAGTTTTTCCTCAGTTACCCGTTGACCACGAACGCTGTAAAGGGTTCGAAACATCGGGATGTATTATAAATTCAATATACGCGATATAATCCGTTTTCATAGTTTTATTTCATTATATTTATATATTAATTACCAATTAAATAAATTATTTATTTCAGTTTTTAACCATATTCCCACTTTGCACCATTATTGCTTCACCCAGTTAAAAGCACGGAGGCATCCAAAGCAGATTAATAGCCAATCAGCCTAATACAACGCAGGTGATTGCTTACAATTCACTTCGTTTGCCATGCATCCAGCCGCATTCCCATTATGCCATTGTTCCAATTTAAGCCGCAAGGGAAAAAGGCCCGTATTTGCTTGCTACGGCTGTACATAAAAGCTATTCTGGCCTGTTCTATTTAAAGCATCAAAGGGCAATTAGGTTTTACATTCGGCATCGGAGCCACGCGCTCAATCTAACTTTAACCTCTAATACCCACCAGTCAAAGTGACTGACTCCGCGTTGCATACAGCTTTTTCGCCTTTCAGGCCCCCGTTCCAATTAAAAGTTTCTAGCTGACTAACTCTTAATATTAATTGATGAATAAGTGGGTCTGTTTACCGTTTCGCGGTGGATCAGCTCGGATGGAAAGACAACAAAGTCTTGCGGAACCGAGCAAAGTGATTTAAAGTTTCGATTAAGTCTCGATTCCCCGGTCATCTTCCAGGGAAGTTTCTGTTATCGCGAAGATGACACAAGAGCGCTCAGGTTGGAGCAAAATATTATTTTAAGGTAATTAATACTTCCACTTTTCAGGTATCTTTAGGAAGATGCTTGATTAGATCAACTTGTTGTGTCTTGCATGTACCTAGCTATAAACAAGAGGTTTTATGTTACACAGAAATAATAATATTAAATAATAACAATAATACTCGACTATTTAAGTCGACTACTCCAAACATATCAGTCGGTAGCGCATATGAAAAAGATAGGTAGGTAAAATAGTTTTAAAGTTTTCAAACTGGCGGAGCCCTGGGGAATTATAAGGTCTACAGCTCACAAAGCCCGTTTTGACCTTATTCTAGTAATAAATAAGGCCAAAACAGATATGTGGCTGCGGGATAAATGTGGCTGGCCTTCTTATTGGGGCCTGTTTACACATTAATTAGTGTTTATTCCGAGTAAATACATTTACCACTAAACAAACGCAGCAAGTAGTAACTACAAGTAATACATGTATAATATGATCTCGCATACTCGCAATAAATACTAATCAATGTGTAAACAGGGCATAACCGCGAAAATCGAAGTTAGCAAATTGCGGGAATTTTTCTCTGTCACTCTAATTACGCCTTCATTGGAGTAAAAGAGAAAGATCTCCGCAATTTGCGAATTTCGGTTTTCGCGGTAGCCCCGCAGGCCCCAATGTTAAGGCCAGCCTCACTTACCCGTATTGACATTAGTAGGCAATTTATAAAAAAAATAACAACTCAATTGTGCCTTAAAAGTAGAACAACACTAAGTCATAAAATAAATACTCAGTTCAGCTTCGTGACAATTTATCGTCGATTCAGGATTGCGTGTTTGTACACCATTGACACAAAATAACATGATTATACAATTTTCTCAACGAAAGTTGAATGAAATAGATTAAAATGAATGAAAAAGAATAGACGATAAGATAAGCCTAGCCACTCACAAGTTGTTTTATATTTTAGTAACAATTTACTTTCTTTATTTTAAAACGTTCGAGCAGCAAGGCGGTAGTTAGTGATACTAGCAGACTAAGTAAGTTTGCTTCCGAAAATGGTAAGGTAAATACGGATAACTGGCAGGCCTTCACATTGGGGCCTGTTTATACATGGATTAGATTAGTTTTATTACGAGTTCATACATCTGTTCTGTATGAAATACTATTACTTATTCTATAGTACATCAAAAGTAAAGGATCAGACCACGCATCAAGTGTTTAGATTAGCTACCCAACATTTTCATTCCCCAGTATTTTATGTTCCATTCGCGTTTTTCCCCATTCTGCTTTTTAACCAGGGCCGTGTTGCATAATAAACTACAACTAATATTATAAGCGGAACTCCTTTTCTAATAAGTGGAATTAGAAAAGGAGGTCCGCTTGTAATATTAGTTGTACTTTATTATGCAACACGGCCCAGTTGTTTATTTTTACAGTAGTTAATTTGATTACAGGTATGTCCCAGTCGCTTTTTTACCCAATAGTGTAATGTTTTCACGATAGTCACACTAAGTCGATAGGTAGGTTAGGTTCGTTAAGTAACTTCAGATGTCCGAAGGGCAAATCGCCCAGAAATAGGAGCCCCGCGTAGCGGGGCTCCGTCGACTCAGGGTAACAAGGAAATGTTTTTGGAAATATTACTCTTTGGGGAAAAAAGCGACTGGGACATACGCGTGTAATAAAATTACTGATAAAATAAAAGAATGGTTTCAAAACAGAATGGGGAAAAACGCGAATGGAACAAAAATATTGGGAAACAATTAAAAATGTTGGGTAGCTAATCTATACACTCACTTTTGGACCGTTCTTTTATCTGCTACTATTGATGCACTGCTCTGACTGTAGTGCTCAAACTAACAGTTTCATCTAAAAAGTAAATATAAACTACTCAACATTTCGTTCCGCCCGGTCCCGTGCCACTTAACCAATCGCGCCGATCATCGCCTCCAATATCGCAGATAACACGTTTCATGGCAAAAGGCGGTTACCCGAAAGTGGACCGAAGTCTTATTCAGAAGCTGGACTTCAACGCTGATATAATACTGATTCAATATGCATATAGATTGGTTGAGAGCCTTTAAGCACTATCTCTAGTATCATGCCAGCCACAAATAGCCACTGCTGGATACTCGTAGCTACCAGTCATCGTCTTATTCCAAAGGCTTGGCTATGTCGTCAGCCTACCTAATTAAGGTTTTTTCACGGTTCATAGTCACTACTTGAGGTTCTTGCTACTTTAGTGGTACCAGTCATGCGTCGCCTTGTTCCAAAGGCTTGGCTATGTCGTCAGCCTACCTTATTAAGGTTTTTTCAAGGTGCATGGTCACCACTTTAGGTTCTTGCTACTTTAGTGGTCATCAGTTCAATGCTAGTACTCTTTCAATAATTTTTGGCTCTTTTATGGTTATTCGAGCCAAATCCGCACAACATAGTATCTTCGGTGTGGGATGCATATTTACGTCCCATTCGATAATAATTACGCAAGGGTTTTATCTTTAAACTTCAGAGATGTCTTACTGGTATTGGCAATAACAATTCAGAACCTCTGCCCTTGCTAAAGAATCCAGCCCCGCGATAAAAGCTAAGCTCGGAAGTTTTTCCTGTAGCAGATTCGTTCACAAGAGAAAATTCTCTGAAACTGCACTACGCGACTTTATGTAGCAATCAATATGTTTTCGATATCATTTTTAAACGTCAAATGCATTCAAGAATAAGGCCTCGAGCGGGCAGCGCCAAAGCGAACTTGGCGTGAAATCAAGCCGTTACAGCCCTGGGGCTATTCTGAATTTTATGAAGAAAAGGAAATTTACGACTAACTACTCTTTTAAAACTGGGATTTGTGAGCGCAGTTTGCAAGTCCACTACCTGTAATATACTGCAGCGCTTAAATATTGTTTACATTTTGTAAAGGGATACCTACTCTATTTTCTTATTTTATGATTTAGATTTCTTGAATACTGTAGGTTATCCCAGTTGGTGATATTTTTATTTATTTATGGCGGCTCTAAATTCTCGTAAACTTGGCCAGCGATCGAGAAGTTTTATTTTATTTTATTGATAAGTAATTAGGATTGAACTTCACTTCAGGTAAGTTCGTTTAATCCTATCATTTTTCGCCTTGTTACAATGCAATGGAAGTCGAAAGTCCTCTATTCTGGAAGTCACACATGAAACTACTTCACCATAAAGGCAGCCCAACAAATCGGAAGCACGGGCATCCCATCAAGCCCCGACACGTGGCGCCGTCCGGCAAAAGAGACGGGCAATTATCGGCGCTGTCCGGCGTCCGGCACCGGCCAATTACGCCGGACCCGGGGGGCCGCTGCTCATTAAAGGGAACAACCCGTTGACGGAAATGCGATCAAATTAACGGTGCCGCGCGGGAGCCGGACGGCAGATTACCTGCCCGCGTATTCCTGAACAAACACGAGTCGAGACTCGACCAATTCTGCCACATTTATAGAACAGAATAGAATAGAAATAATTTATTCGTTAGCACACACAAATAGAAAGTTATACAAAACAGAGAAACATAAAAAAGAAAAAGTGCCACGAAATGGTCTCACCTCAGCATGTTGCTGGCGACTTCCAGCGCTAATCTTCCGGTGAGACCATCCGGTGAAACAATCACGACAGGTAACAAGAAAAACAACAAAATTAATATATAACATACAAAAGACAAAGACATAAATAAGTCAAAAATACATAATTATGTATTTACAATACAATACTGTATCGATCTAAATTTGACTGCTTAGGTGCATTAATGACCCTGAGGTAGTAACTATGGGTAAACAGAGTGCGCACTTATACTGGTTTGTCTAAGTATATGATGCTTGAAGTGATGTGAATAAGCGTGGGCTGTCGCTGTGAGCTGTGACCAATTACTGGAAACAGATACTGGTTATATCGAGATTTGCTGTATAAGAGAGTTATATAGCCTGCTGTGATTAGATTGTGCTGTCGTTGTAGGCTGGAACGTAATAATTCAATATGACAGGCTGTTTGTAAATATTTCGAGTATCTTTTAACCTGAGCAAATACTTATAGGCATTTAAATATTTCATACCGAACTGGACTAATTACACCTAAAAAAAAACCATACACAATTTTTTCCATGATTTTTCCGAAATTGTTATGATATATTGCAAATATACGACTACGAAATGCAATCTCGATCTCGGAATTTCGAGATCTCGCACGAATTTTCGAGATTCAGAAGAGAGAGAGAAAGAAGAAGATACGGAATTTTTAGAGATTTTTAATCAAAATTACACGTATTTAATTACTTTGTCAAATCTCGATCTCGAAAGTCTGACGGTCGAAAATCTCAAAACACCCAATCTCGATTCAGAATTTTCGTGCGAAATCTCGATTCGCCAATCTTGGTGCGAGATTGCATTCCCTAGTAGGTACCCATAGTCAAAAACCGTTTCAGAACACCGCGCTTAATATTTGGAATTAATTTTGCCTACAACGCCTGCACCTGTTTTGCCGGTTCATTCAGCTGCAAATTTCCCGAACCATAATTCTCGACAAAACAAGACGAAGGCGACGACGTTCGCAATTTATTAAAAGCGCGGATTCGTGCACCTGAGAATTCATTCCAATTGCCTGCAACACTCGAGCGAATAAAAACCTGAGGCATCCAGTAATAAGCACCCTATCAGATACCTACATTTTATACGGCACTCGAAGTCTTGATACGCTGGTTTTCCCAAAAATAGGACTCGTCTACGCTCACGCTAAGCAATAGGAACAGCTTGGAGTCTCGATTCTAGAGCTTTTATGTGCGTAGATATAAGCTGTGACATTTGCCTGCACTATCGCCTTGAGTGTAGCAATGGCAGCGATTAGCATTTGCATGGCATTTTTGTAAGGTCAGCGTCTACACGCACTTTTG
Organism: Cydia strobilella; assembly: GCF_947568885.1. Taxonomy (NCBI): domain Eukaryota; kingdom Metazoa; phylum Arthropoda; class Insecta; order Lepidoptera; family Tortricidae; genus Cydia; species Cydia strobilella. Next base: position 22,119,684 of record NC_086044.1, read on the forward strand.
TAGGCGATAATGATTTGTGAGCGGAAATGGGAGTCGCGTTTGACCTGGATACGCGAATAAAAGAAACAGTGCAACGGTTTTCGTGAAATGTTTCGTTTAATGTCGCCGTTTCAGTCGAATTGGGTTCCAAAACTCTTAGCTTAGCTCCTTATATTATGTTTACCATGACATACGGTGCCGAGACATGGACGCTCACTAAGGAGGCTGTGCATAAAATCCGCGTAGCACAGAGAGCCATGGAGCGCGCCATGCTCGGTATCAAGCTTCAAGATCGAGTAAGGAATGTCGAGATCCGTCGACGCACCAAGGTGCAAGACGTTGGTTTCGCCATTACCAAACTAAAATGGAGTTGGGCGGGACATGTTGCTAGGCAGAGTGATGGCAGGTGGACTAAAATGTTAACGGAATGGTGGCCGCTTTCGAATGAAAGAAGCCCCTGGCGTCCATCGGCTCGTTGGGTGGACGACATCCGGAAGGTTGCGGGTCACTTCTGGATGAGATTAGCTCAGGACCGGGACAAGTGGCGTACTGGAAGAGAGGCCTATGCTCAGCAGTGGGCGATAAAGGGCTGATATGATGATGATTATGTTTTTCTAACACAGTTCGGGCAAGATCGCGGAAAACTTATGAATGACGCGCACATTACAGTTGTGTTATATTCTGTAATATCTTCTTTTATACCTTGATAGTTATTAGAGGTTGTATTGTCGTTGTAGAAATCTTTAACAACAGTAGGTACATATGTGTAGGTTTTGACGAATTATCATGTACTAGCTTTTGCCCGCGACTTCGTCTGCGTGAACTTAGTAACAGCAGCTAAAGTAAGCATAGCGCCTGGAAAAATTCTCAAAGCAAATTCAATTTGAGCATATTATGCACACAAATTAGCAGGCACTTCATTAATTATCGCAATTCCACCCCGCTTTTTACTTTCTTAAGGGATGATTTTCGGGATAAAAACTATCCTGTGTCCTTCTCAGGGACTCAACCTATCTCTATGCCAAATTTCATCTAAATCGATTCAGCGGTTTAAGCGTGAAGAGGGAACACAAAGACAGACAGACAGACAGACTTTCGCATTTATAATTTAAATGTAGGTGGCACCAAACAATGAACTTAATTGTACGGTTCCAACTGTACATCTCGCGAGCTGCGGAACGTAATTAGCTTGCCTCATCAATTCGTGATTAAGCACCCTTCTCGTGAGGCCACACACTTCGGCCCCTGTCACCAAAGGGCAAGGACTATAGTTCTGTGCACAAGGCAACTAAGTAAGTAATTTCCTTGAATAGCGGGGTGGGTCCCTAACACTGTTGGGGTTTACGCAAATCTCTTGTTTTACAGTGTATTGCGGGTTAAATAGAGAACAAATAGCCGTCTTGAAGGGATTCAATACCATTTGAAGAGAAAATCAACCAATCAAAAGGTTTCAATTCGTAACAAGGTTCAGTCAATTTCGTGACGGAAACCAGTACTGAAACCCTATCAAATAGGTGTGGGATAGAACTAGCTTAAAACTTCTATTAAGTCGATTCACCTAAAGTTCCAAGATTATATATAAGCGTATATATATATATCTTTACTTGAAAAATTATTATAGTGTATAACTAGCCTTATGAACCGATTTTGCATGTACAACCAGCCTTAAAGTTTGTAGTCTATGATTGTTCATTATTTTAGTATGTGGGTATTTTTGCACTTTGTAATTTTTCCTCAGTCACCCGTTGACCACGAACGATGTAAAGAGTTCGAAACGTCAGGATGTATTATAAATTCAATATACGCGATATAATCCGTTTTCATAGTTTTATTTCCAAGATTAGATTAAATTATTTCAAGCAATCTATCTAGAACACAATCTTGTGTTACGTTGCTTTGCCCCAAGGAATTTTGGACAGGAATGTCTCCATGTTTTTTTGCCGTTTGATCACACTAATCGGGCCTAAGAATGTACCTATATATGTTACGGGTAATGTTAGAAATTTGATTAAACATGAGTTTACCCGGGTATAACTAGTATTACCCAAGCCTTTTGGGGTAAGTCCGAAAATTTAAAAAAACATGTATGTATTTGTGGTTTACCCGTACACACCTAGGTCTACACAACACTGAGTGGGTAATGGTGTAAAAGTTGATTTAAGTTTCGGACTTTATCCGAAAAGGTTGGGTAATACTAGGTATACCCAGGTAAACTTAAGTTTACTTAAATTAAGTATACCCATGTTACGGGTAATGCTAAAATATTCACACTCACGCTCACAAAATTTCACTAGAAACGGTTGAGAATTGCGACCTGTAGGGGAGAACATGCGAACATTACGAAAGCATTTTTACTCAAGCTGAAACGGAGACCTTCACTAACGCTCGGCCAATTAGATACAAGCAGTCTAAACATATTCCATTTTGAAATCACGAGAACACACACACATATACACATATAAAGTCACACTCAAGTTGTTTTTTGCATAACATTACCTAATATTTCTCATATATTTCCAAAAGCAATAAAGTCAGCATGTTCGCAACAATTTTCATTGAAAGTTGTTAAAGTCCACATCCATGCTCGCAAAATGTTATCTTCCTTTAGAAGTTAGGAGTCCGTTCGGGGGCGGCTGCGTGTGTAGCATCTTTAATTATGTCGTTTTATTCAACTTCTAGTCATTTAACATTTGTTTACTAAGCTTAAGTTCATGGAAGTGGTCTTGAATATAATTAATACAGAGTAGCGAGTACCTATAGCACATTAAATGATCATATTTTTAAAATGTAGTATTTAACAGTTCAAAAATATTTCGGGTGAATGGAAAATTTGCGACATTGATAGCTGTCAGGTGATGTCACTTGCACTATTGGATTGATTAAATGATTACATTGATTTTGATTACATTTAAATATTTAGTTTGTCCGCGAAATTGCTGTTCTATGAAAAATCTTAATAAATAATAAATAAAATAAAACTATGAAAACGGATTATATCGCGTATATTGAATTTATAATACATCCCGACGTTTCGAACTCTTTACAGCGTTCGTGGTCAACGGGTGACTGAGGAAAAATTACAAAATGCAAAAATACCCACATACTAAAATAATGAACAATCATAGACTACAAACTTTAAGGCTGGTTGTACATGCAAAATCGGTTCATAAGGCTAGTTATACACTATAATTATTTTTCAAGTAAAGATATATATATATACGCGATAAAAATAAACTATGCCGGCTCCAACCCTACACCACGGACCCGAGAAGATTTAATTCCCTCCTAAATTGTAGGAGGGTATCCCAATATGGGACCGGCAACAAACTCGGCGGGACACATCTTTTTTTTTTTTTTTTTTTTTACTTTATTTAGAACACAAACAGTCACATATACAAATGGGTTTGAAGTACAAATGTACTTAACATACTTAAGAAAACAGACCTGGAGGTTCATTAGTAAGTACATAATGTTAACATACACACTAAACAGCAAAGATAAAAAGGAGATAAAAGAAATCTTTTCAAAACATCAGAATGTCCAGCATCATCCAACACTACGGTCTCACAGTCTATGTCTCGCTTGCTCCTTTATCAGGTGGACTACAGGATCCCAAGCTGGTGGTAGAGAAAAGCCATCTTCCCTATTAAAGTTTGGATATTTCTTAATCTCAATGGCCTCGCGCAGCATTCTGGGTATGTAACGCTTCTCCTTGGCAAGAACCAGAGGCTTATCAAACTTGATTGAGTGATTGGCTTTATCCATGACATGCTCACAGACAGCAGACCTAGGTCGACGGTGCTTGACATCAGCTATGTGTTCCTTCACCCGAGTGGAAATGCTCCGTTTCGTCTGCCCGACATATGATAGGCCACACTCACAGTCCAGCCTGTACACTCCTGCAGTCTGTAGAGGGGTATTGCATTTTACAGGCCTCAGGAATTGTGACATCTTCTTCATTGGCTTGAAATATGTTTTTATAGAAGCACGCTTCAAGATGTGGCTGATCCTGTCCGTGACCCCCCTGACAAAAGGCAGAATGGCAGGCCTGCGCTCGACTGTGGGGATCTTAATGTGGGACCTCTGGTTGACCCGCGGTATCCTGAGCTCGTTTGCCTGGAGCGCGCGCCTGGCATGCTGGAGCTCCGCGGCCAGATGCTGGTCATCACATATCCTCTGGGCTCTCTGAAACAAAGATTTGCCTACTGTAACAAGTTGACTGGGATGGTGATGCGATTTGCCATTTAAGTACCTATCAGTATGAGTAGGTTTCCTATACACAGTGCGACCTAGGGTGTTATCAGGATTTCTTTTTACCAATACATCTAAGAAGGGGAGAGAACAGTCTTTTTCCAACTCCATAGTAAATTTTATTTTGCTATGGATGGAATTTAGGTGATCCAAGAAAGTTGAAACACTACTTTTTGGAAGTATAGTAAAAGTGACATGTGTTATGTGAGCAGAACATGTCAGAGGAATATGCTAAGCTGTTGGAACATTGCCTTACATCTGGCTACTTGCTATGGAATGGTGAATTCTATCTTCAAGTCGACGGCGTGGCCATGGGGTCTCCGGTGTCTCCAGTAGTCGCTGACATCTTTATGGAGGACTTCGAGGAGAGGGCACTCTCATTGGCTCCTGTGCGACCGAAGATATTTAAAAGATACGTAGATGACACTTTTACTATACTTCCAAAAAGTAGTGTTTCAACTTTCTTGGATCACCTAAATTCCATCCATAGCAAAATAAAATTTACTATGGAGTTGGAAAAAGACTGTTCTCTCCCCTTCTTAGATGTATTGGTAAAAAGAAATCCTGATAACACCCTAGGTCGCACTGTGTATAGGAAACCTACTCATACTGATAGGTACTTAAATGGCAAATCGCATCACCATCCCAGTCAACTTGTTACAGTAGGCAAATCTTTGTTTCAGAGAGCCCAGAGGATATGTGATGACCAGCATCTGGCCGCGGAGCTCCAGCATGCCAGGCGCGCGCTCCAGGCAAACGAGCTCAGGATACCGCGGGTCAACCAGAGGTCCCACATTAAGATCCCCACAGTCGAGCGCAGGCCTGCCATTCTGCCTTTTGTCAGGGGGGTCACGGACAGGATCAGCCACATCTTGAAGCGTGCTTCTATAAAAACATATTTCAAGCCAATGAAGAAGATGTCACAATTCCTGAGGCCTGTAAAATGCAATACCCCTCTACAGACTGCAGGAGTGTACAGGCTGGACTGTGAGTGTGGCCTATCATATGTCGGGCAGACGAAACGGAGCATTTCCACTCGGGTGAAGGAACACATAGCTGATGTCAAGCACCGTCGACCTAGGTCTGCTGTCTGTGAGCATGTCATGGATAAAGCCAATCACTCAATCAAGTTTGATAAGCCTCTGGTTCTTGCCAAGGAGAAGCGTTACATACCCAGAATGCTGCGCGAGGCCATTGAGATTAAGAAATATCCAAACTTTAATAGGGAAGATGGCTTTTCTCTACCACCAGCTTGGGATCCTGTAGTCCACCTGATAAAGGAGCAAGCGAGACATAGACTGTGAGACCGTAGTGTTGGATGATGCTGGACATTCTGATGTTTTGAAAAGATGTGTCCTGCCGAGTTTGTTGCCGGTCCCATATTGGGATACCCTCCTACAATTTAGGAGGGAATTAAATCTTCTCGGGTCCGTGGTGTAGGGTTGGAGCCGGCATAGTTTATTTTTATCGCGTATATATATATATCTTTACTTGAAAAATAATTATAGTGTATAACTAGCCTTATGAACCGATTTTGCATGTACAACCAGCCTTAAAGTTTGTAGTCTATGATTGTTCATTATTTTAGTATGTGGGTATTTTTGCATTTTGTAATTTTTCCTCAGTCACCCGTTGACCACGAACGCTGTAAAGAGTTCGAAACGTCGGGATGTATTATAAATTCAATATACGCGATATAATCCGTTTTCATAGTTTTATTTCATGAGTAACTATCGCGGTAACCGAAGACAATATTAAATAATAAATAAATAAATAAAAATCTTCTATGAAAAAATCTTAATTAATAAGAAAGACCACCCAGCCAGGTACGATTCGTGACGGTTATTTTATTTAAACAAAAAAAAAATGACGAGGCCTGTTGCGGATATCATCATTGGTATTTTTGGGACGAAGTATGTTGCTGATTTGCATTTGTAGCCACCAGACAAAGCCTGCATTGCGGATTTTTTACATGTAACTAAGTTATCTTTTAAGATTTTCTCAATTCCTGTATTTTTTTAATGTAGTGTGCACATTTTTATTGTTTTTTGTGAATAAATGGGATCATCTTTTGGGATGGAAAAATAAAAATAAATAAAAATCTCGCAATGTATATGTACATAATTGGCAACTTTGGAGTAGCTCAACTTTTTTAGCTTTTCCTTCATGTTGAAGTGGAGCTTTCCACTGAAGTATCGTTTAAATTTGCTAATCTTTTGGTATTTCTAAATATACAAGAGAGCTTTGTTTTGTACAGTCGCCATCAGATATATCGGAGCGGCCGAGGTGTTCACAATATCTGAACACGCACTCTAACGCCTTGACAATAGAGGCGTGTTCAGATATTTGTAAGCACCTCAGCCGCTCCGATATATCTGATGGCGACTGTACCTCTGCAAGGTTTTAAAGGCAAGCTACATAATATTATAAGACAAATTATCCGATTATCATGAATATTACAAAAGATTACTTTAGACTTATATTGACCGGGATATAGACCGTGATTACCGTGAAAGGTAATCACGGTCTATATCCCGGTCAATATAAGTCTAGTGCAACTAACCGTGAATCATTCAAAACTCAAAAGATTACTTTCTTAACAAGACACCGAAAGATCGTCACATTCAATTAATAAAGGGTTTGAAGGTTGTTTCTCTATTAGCATAGCGAGCTGAACACCGAGCGACATTAATATAAGTGGCGCGATATCAAAGCGTTCAGAGCTCAGTGCTTGAAAATGGAGTCTATGTCTACAAGACACATCAGATGTTTTTTACAGCCTTTGTGTTGGACATTGAGCAATACCCCCCTTTCTTACGCCATTAATCACGGTTTGGTGTATGCTCCTGCCAGTTGCTGCAAAATGCGCCATCTTTTGGTCTACATGCCTCGGCTAACCTCCGTTGTCCATTCGGTAGCCAATTTACAAATACAAATACAAATCGTTTATTTACCAAATATTTTACAAATTGACATCACAGGTTGAACCTAACAAAAAAAAAATAGATTTTACAATTAAGCTAATATCCACCGGCCCCAAACTAGGCGCAGCCTGTATCTCAGGAACCGGGTAAATACAATTTACTGAGAAATTTTAACAATACTGAGTATGATGGCCGTTGTTTGAACGAGAGATATCAAATATAAAATATAAATTAATTGAACTACAAAAAGGTGCATGCAGGAAAATATCTGCAAACAAAAAAAAACATAAAAATATAATCAAAATAAAACATTCAGGAGAGACATGCGTAAGTGGATTGGTTTTTTTTTTTTTTTTTGGCCCACCGATCTGGGTCAACGTCAAACGTAGTGCTTAATGATACACGAGTTACATGTTATGTTGCTAGACAGAGTGATGGCAGGTGGACTAAAATGTTAACGGAATGGTGGCCGCTTTCGAATGAAAGAAGCCCCTGGCGTCCGTCGGCTCGTTGGGTGGACGACATCCGGAAGATTGCGGGTCACTTTTGGATGAGATTAGCTCAGGACCGGGACAAGTGGCGTACTGGAAGAGAGGCCTATGCTCAGCAGTGGGCGATAAAGTGCTGATATGATGATGATGATGATGATGAGTTACATTGAAATACTGAGAGAAAGAGGAAGGTTAGCAGCAATATCTATCCCACACATCTATACAACTTTTGCTTGAAGTCAGCACTATTGTGACAAGGGTCCTCCATCCATCCACGCACGACGTGACACGTCCCGCTGATTTAATTAGTAAACGGTTTCATCAGCACTAATGAAAATCGAGCGTCTAAGAGCAACATTGATTAACCATTTCTGAAGTTTCTGCCATCGATCACGGTTCAAACTGATTTGATATCAGCATAGACAATACTAAGTTTAGTGTGTAAAACAAGCGTGTACCTCTATACCAGCTACAGCGATCCCTAAAAAGGGATAGACTATATTCAAAGTAATAACTCTAAAAAGGTTGAGGGTTAAGTTAATATTCTTGTCGTTAATCGCTAATCGTAAATATTCTTCGCGTTACCACGGAAAAGTGTGGCTAAGATTAAGGTGATAACATCTGATCATTAAGCGGGGCGAACACACAATGCAATTTGTAGTTATTTACATTGAAAACACGTTTTAACCAAGGGAAAATGCCACGAAAGAAATTACCAACCAAAACTTTAAGTTTAAAATTGGCTCGATAAAAACACATTACGAAAGCAGTATAATAGTGATATAGCCGAGGAATTTGACGAGTAAAATTTTATTATTAAAACAAAAGTATATTTCCAGAGTAATTGAGACAAAAGGTAAAACTCGCACGACGGCCATATTCTTTCGTCACTAGTTTTGTGCGGCGCGCCATATCTTCTGCTTCCTTCCTGGCTTTACGCCTCTTAACTGAGTTTTTTCGGGATAGCTACATGGACACATCAATAAATTCAAAAGTATCTGCTAGTTAAGGTATTAGCTAGTCCTATTTAATTCTCATATCAATTAAATTGCGATCTAAGAGAAACGAAGAATATACACGGACAATCAGCACGGATAAAACACCAAAAAACGTCCCGCATGCGCTAAAAAAGGATTTGACTACAAACGCTTGGAATATAACATTTAAAACTTTCGCGTTTTGAACACATATTAAATCACATTTACAATCGGGTTTAACGCGAATTTCTTTTGTTACCTTTATTTACCGACGTTTCGACACAGGTTTCATTGGTCATGGTTTATGTGTCTACCCCAAACTTTTTCATGCACTTTTCGTCGGGTAGTCACACAAATCTATGTTTTGACATTTTGCTGAGTCGTCAGATAGCCGCGACCACGACCAGTGAAACCTGTGTCGAAACGTCGGTAAATAAAGGTAATAAAATAAATTCGCGTTAGACCCGATTGTAAATGTGATTTAATAAACGCTTGGAAGCTGTTGCCACCTCGCATCGATGGCACTAAAAACAAGCGCGTTAGCGTGGTCTAGGTACTCCAACACATATTGTCTATGGTACCATCGTCCAATAAACTTAGAATGCCTTCACCAGATTGTATGGAGTCTAAATAGAAAACAACCAACGAGGTGCTTCGTCACTTTGATGGGCAATTCCAGTGAATGTTAGTTCGGGAAAACATTTTATTACGCACTTGTGTTCATATTCGTTCTTTATATGGTTTATCCGTAATAATGCCGACGTTTTTTCCATTTAAGATCTTGGATTTATAAGACGATTTGTTTTTTATTTAGTATATCTGAGTTTTTATTTGACTAAGCGAGAGCGAAGCGAACATTCCTGTCCGTTTTTCGGGCTGTTTTCGCCTAAACAACGCATTTTTAACCGATTCTCTTGAAATTTAGTGAGTACGTTCTAACATGATATCCCATATGTAAATAGTAGGTTTAGCACAGCTCATGGGAGCCTGGGGCCCGCTTGGCAACTAATCCCAAGAATTGGCCATAATTATTATCCCATGCACGTGTTGCCTTTGTGTCTAAATATGTTACGTTTTAGCACGAGACAATCCATGTTCTTGGAAATGTTTGAAGTATGCGATATATATTATTAACTTGCTTACATTATGTACAAACAATTACGTTAGGATTATAGAGCTTGGCTATTATAGTTATTATATAGGGTGAAATTATAACCACCGTTCATACTCTGCGTAGTGACTTGATAGGACAAACTGAACAACTTTTATTATGGGGCCAATGGCGAAATCGAGAAAAAATAATTGGCATCATATCAGCCGGAATGTATGAAACAGCCAAATTATTTTGGCATTGGCCCCATAATAAAAGTTGTTCAGTTTGACTGTTTGATTTCGATAAAAAAACTATGATTGGAATGTTGTAAAATACATACTTACCTATCTCTTGTCTTTAGCGATGAGTTATTATTATCGCATTCGACCTTACTCGTGATTATTCGAAGTCAAGATATTTTTTTTGCAAACCTCTTTATATTAAAATTGCTGTATAGGTAGAAACTGAATTTTCAAAAATAAGTTATACCTTCCCAATATAAGAACTCTTCAACAGAAATTCAGTGAACATTTTGATAAAAAAGTTCATTTTCGTTTGGTGTAAATATAAGTACATTTATCTACGCTTTCTGATAAATATCACCCACATCCCATTTTCAAACACAGCACACGCCCTCGCATTACATCCTGAATCCTGATCAATTAACGCGATCGTAAAGCAGGCCTACTGAACGGAATGCTGTTCCTTGCGAGGTACTCTAGATCTTGAGGAGTAATATATGGTTGCCACAAATCGAGTGTGTCGCTTGCGGGTGTTAGCTTTCTTGACAAACTATTGGAACTAATGAGTTTTGGGAAACGATTTAAATTAACAGCTTAAGGCCGTTCCATCGGTTTGCCGCTGTCACTGTCACATTTCGCAAGAAAGAACGGGAAAGATCATGCGCGCCAAGTGACAATTTTGATCGAATTTTGTCGATTATTATTTATTTTAAAAACGTTACCTTACAATATCGAAATTCGAAAGCTATGAAATTACTATTTCAGTTAAGATTGTTTTTTTTTTTTTTTTTTGTTTATAGTATCACATAATAAATAACCGAGTAAAGTTTGATTAAAAGTCCGAGTTAGAGGTTACTTTTGGAATTAATTGTATCGAGCGAAGTTTCATAATTCGTGTATCGGAAGCCATGTTATTAAAGATAATATAGTCAAGAACTACATACCTATATTTTTCCACGTCTACGAATATCAACGCCTCTTAGAAAAACATGATCATATAAGGAGATTTTTCGCCTTCTGGCTCAGTAACACTCTTGCCGATGAAATGAAATTTGAAAAATTGGGCTAAAACACATGTTCGTAAATTTTTTATCGCTTTGCATGTATATTGCATTTTGTACGTGCTCTCGCCGAATTGTGCTGACCACAAAAAAAATGGTTCTAAATTCAGACGGGAATAATGATTGATTCACTTAAAAACCCAACGGCACATCAAAAATTATAGAATGGTTTCTTTGTATTACGTAAATGGACTTATATTGACCGGGATATTTATAGACCATGATTACCTTTCCCGGTCAATATAAGTCTAGTGAAACTAACCGTGAATCATTCAAAACTGTTACATAAATGGAGTTTTAATTCTATATTTATATTTTCTACAGTATTGTATCCAGTGCCATAATGTAGCCATACGATAAATAAATAATAAAACTATAAACACACATAAGCTGCTTTAAAAAATTGCTATCCTTGTAAAATTTGAACAAATAACAATGTTTCTCTCTTACTGATTGAAATAGTATTTTGTCGAAGTGAAAAGGTTTGGTGGTTTAACCCCATAAATCAGATATAATAAGTAATGTTGCATATCGTTCGTACGAGACGGCTGAGACGTTGACAAACCTCTGATATCTAGTTTCTACCAATTACGCGGGTGAATTGGTGTAAAAGAAAGCTTACCGCTGTAACACTAGACTTATACTGACCGGGATATAGACCGTGATTACCTTTTGTATCGGGAGCTCATAAATAATATAAAAGGTAATCACGGTCTATATCCCGGTCAATATAAGTCTAGTGAAACTAACCGTGAATCATTCAAAACTCTTACCGCTGGCTGTAAGTACGTGCGTGATTGTATTAAAGCTTCTCTCATCCGTTTTCGTGAAAATCAATGGGTTAAAGATAAAGATAAAGATAAAAATCAATTTATTCAAGTAGGATCTGTTGGATCACTTTTGCATCGTCAAAAATCTACATATTATCTTACATGAAATTAATACTAAACTAGAAATAAAGCATGCATACGCATAAAGTGCGATTACCTAATGGTAGTTACATAAAAATTATACATACCTACTTGTTGGCTGAATCAGCATTTTGCATCGTCAAAAACAAAATTATAAGCACAATAATCAAATTCTAACAATAATAGGTATATAATAAATTTACAATAATTTCCAAAACAGACAAAAAAAGAAGTTTTAGGTAGTTACATTAAACAGTTATTTAAAGGTCTAATTTATATAAAAATAATTAATTATTAAGCTTCATGCAGTCGTTCTTGTTTTGATTCAATTTAGGCCAAGCAGTTTTATCGTTAAGATAGTCTTCGACTCTGTAGTATCCTTTTTTCATTAAGGTGGTTTTTAAATATTGTTTTAAAGCTTTCATTGACAAATTAAACACCTCTTTGGGCAATTTGTTATAGAATAATATACATTGTCCCGGAAAAGATTTATAAATTTTACGCACACGAAACTTGTGCATTGCAATTTTATGATTGTGTCTAGTACTATTCATTTTCTTAAAGGAATCTATGTGCTTAAGAGCATAGACAATACACTCGTAAATATATTGAGATGCTGCTGTTAAGATGTTTATTTCTTTAAATCGATCTCTTAATGATTCTCGAGACCCCATCTTGTAAATAGACCGGATGGCTCTCTTTTGTAGAACAAATATTGTTTGTATATCCGCTGCCTTACCCCACAGTAAAATTCCATATGCCATTACACTATGAAATTGGCTGAAATATACTAAACGTGCCGTCTCTACGTCAGTCAACTGCCTTATTTTTCTAACTGCGAAAGCTACTGAACTTTATTTGCTGGCCAATGACGATATATGTGGACTCCATTGCAAATTTGTGTCCAAAGTTAAAGTTAAACCCAAAAAGATGGTTTTATCAACTAACTCCAGACGCTCTCCATTCAAATGAATATTTACGTTATTGTCAAGCTTAACATTAGGCAATGTGAATCGCATGCACTTGGTTGTTTGGGGATTAAGTAGCAGGTTGTTCTTTGTAAACCAGTTTAAAGCTTTCGCAAGAATATCATTGATGTTGTCGTAATCAACTGTATTTCTATTTACTTTAAAAATTAAAGATGTATCGTCTGCAAATAGAACAATTTTGCAGCTATTTTCGACAAAGGAGGGCAGATCATTAATATAAACTAAAAGAAGAAAAGGCCCTAAAATAGAGCCTTGAGGCACTCCTAATTTGACAGGCGCTCCGCTAGATTGTGTTCTATTTATGACTACTGTTTGAGACCTATAACTATAGGTAAGATATGATGAAATTAGTTTTAAAGCATTTGCAGACAACCCGTAGTGTTTCAGTTTTAATAGAAGAGTACAATGTTCAACGCAGTCAAACGCCTTTGAAAGGTCGCAAAATATGCCTATTGCGTCGCAAGAATCCTCCCATATGCTGTAAATATATTTAATGAGTTCTGAAGCAGCATCAGTTGTAGAATATCCCTTCCTGAATCCAAACTGTTGGCAGTGAAATAGATTATTGGCTTTAAAATAATTCTGTAACTGTTCCAGCATAATTTTTTCAAAGACTTTACTCAAGGCAGGCAGAATTGATATAGGGCGAAAGTTTGTTACGTTGTTTCTTTCGCCTGATTTGTATAAAGGTACAACTTTGCTTAGTTTCATTAAGTCTGGAAACACTCCCTGTTTTACACAACCATTAAAAATATATGTTAAATAAGGAGAAATTAAATCTATTATATTATCAAGAATTTTCACAGATGCTCCCCACAAGTCTTCGGTACTTTTTTTCTTAATTGTTTTAAAATGTTTGATTAATGTAATGGGATCAACCATATTAAAATCGAAGATAATATCAGATAACACATTTTTATTGCTTATCGTCTTAAATTAGAAAGTCCAATGGATTACAAATTCCAGTTAGCAAAATCCGCTTCAGTCTATGTCTACTTTAGCGATTTTAGGAAAACTTTTTTTTTGTAAGTAGGTACAATAGCAGAGCTCTTATGTCGGTGAAGAATTAAGAACTAAGGGACATATTTTTGAGTAAGTTATATTTTTACACTTGACTGTACCTTTATTTTTAATTACGTATCGCCGCTAACTTGGTACAGTACAGCGTATGCAGCTTGATACGGCGTGGAGGTCGCGAAGTACTCTCATGCCGTTACTTTTGGCTCAAACCAGTGCGTTTTTAGGGTTCCGTACCCAAAGGGCAAAGGGCGTCTGTTTGTCTGTGTGTCACCAGGCTGTATCTCATGAACCGTGATAGCTAGCTAACAGTTGAAATTTTCACAGATAACGTATTTCTGTTGCCGTTAACAACAAATATTGAAAACAGAATAAAATAAATATTTAAGTTATTTAATATTCCCATACAACAATCGTGATTTTTTGCCGTTTTTTGCGTAATGGTACGGAACACTTCGTGCGCGAGTTCAGCTGGCACTTGGCCGGTTTTTTTAGCACCTACCTATTCATATTCATGTGGCTATATATTATACTGTCCGCGCGCTAATTCCGCGCATTCGGAGGTCGAGGAAGTGGGAGGGTGTACGCCGCGCCCGTACGTACAAAATGACACAACTCTGTCATGACGCCCAACCATTCCTAGCATTCCTCAGCCGTGCACGGAATTCGCGCGCGGACAGTAGGAGGAGCATGACGAAACATGATATTATACCTAATACGACTTACCAACAACAGTGAGGTTGTATCTAAAGCTCGTGGTCTGAGTGTTCCTAAAGTCCACCCGACACCGATATACGCCCTCGTCTCGCCGTTTGACGTCGCGCACTAGGAGCGCGGCCGGCGGCGGCGAGGTAGCGAAGTGTGCGCGCGGGCCGAACACTTCTGGCGCGGACCAGTGACGCGCTTCGGAGAGCGGCTTGCCTCGCACGTCGAAACTGTGGACAAAAGAAAAATAATTTAGCGATCCTTTTATTTATTTATTATAAACTGATCGGCGATTGGCCCTAGTCACACCTGATGGAAAGTGAAGACAGGGCCTAAGATTGAGCTCACCGGTTCAGTAACAACTTCACTCTTGTTTTAAAGAGACCGAGGTCATATTGATCAGGGAATACAGGATGGCATTGGCATGGCATTCCATTCCATTCCATTCCATCTGAAGGATAATGAAAACTTGGAATCGGTATGCTGCCTGCGAAACCTTCATGTCATCGTGGGTTAACGCTAGAAACTGGTAGCCTCATAATATTATCATTAGTTACGGAAATTCGAGTTGAGAAGCATTCTGGATTTGTTTCACCTACAATGATTGCCAATAGGTGAAACAGAGTAATCGTGCAGGTGTTGAGTATTTTTTGCTACAGTTCTCCAATTACCCTCAATTATCCTTAATTATTTACTTTTAAATGGCCGACATCAGCATAATGCTTCTCGACTTCCAAGTATCTAGGTATAAACGACCGGTCTGGCTTAGTGGGTAGTCAGGATCACTACCTGTGAAGCCAATGGTCCTGTGTTCGAATCCCGGTAAGGGCATTTTTTTTGTGTGATGAACACAGATATTTCCTGAGTCTTGGGTGTTTTCTATGTATTTATGTATTTGTATATTATATACGAGATACGAGCTTTTTAATAGTAACTGCCAACAATACCATCCAACGGGGCATTGCAGCCAGCCTTCTAGGCACCCTACCGAGCAACTAAGTGTTTTTTACCTAAGTGTTTTTATTATATTTACCAATAAAATTGTATTTCGTTGTAACAATAAAACTATGTTGTTGTTGTAATTGTGTTGTGTGTTGTTGTGTTGTGTTGTTGTTGTTGGTGTGTAGTAGTTGTATTATATAACTAGCCTTATGAACCGATTTTGCATGTACAACCAGCCTTAAAGTTTAGTCTAGTCTATGATGGTTCATTATTTTGTGGGTATTTTTGCACTTTGTAGTTTTTCCCCAGGCACCCGTTGACCACGAACGCTGTAAAGGGTTCGAAACGTCGGGATGTGTTTTAAATTCAATATACGCGATATAATCCGTTTTCATAGTTTTATTTTAACAATAAAATGTTTATTCAGTAGGTACAATATAATTATTCAAAGATGATTTTCATATTTATATTCCTTTTTATATTTAGACAGCAAAATTGAGCAGGCTACCAAATAGGTATGATTCACGGAACGAAAACAAAACGTTCGCGTCCTCGCATCCGGATCCTCGTAGCATACCAAAAATAAATGAAGGCGGGATACACTGCAGCTGAAATATTTGTCAACGGCATCGCGGCAGCCGCAACCGCATGTCGCTCATTTGTTTCATATCGTCGCTATACTTACTCAACCTCATATCTGCAACAATCATTTGATGGAAATGTCGCTTTTCTTTCATTCGGAATACGGGTGTTTTTGTCATCAAATGATTGCTGCAGATACGAGGTTGAGTAAATATAGCGGCGATATTTGATTTTAAAGGAATTTCCTACACGTTACGGAAACGGTGTACTTGTTATGATATTCAGAAAGCAATATGAATAATATACTTTTTTAATACAGTTGCTCAAAAAGTGCTACTTTTTGTGGCTGTTTAGCGTGCGGAAAGTTGGTTTACGCGAACTAGTGCTTTTTACTTTTCCAATTTTTTAAAATTTTTACTTGTTCCAATCAATTCATGACTACTTATTGATGAGTGTTAATATTAGTTTCCTTTAAACGTCGTAATCAACATAAAAACCTACTGTTAATGTAAGAATACGAAAAATATGCATATTTCATATTTTATTACTTACCTCTTCATCATTATTAGTATAATAGTACAATGTTTTAATATACAATTGTTTCTGTATTACAGATATTAAACCCGCGTGCTTTTTCATTATATTTATAGAACTAGGCCTACTGTTAGGTCAGCTGTGACCTAATAGTAGGACTAATACAGGCCTATCTCTGTCTTGTTTCTAATGTAAACTAAAAACGCGTTTTTTTTTTTTACGTGCGTTTGAAGTTGAAGTAAAACTTCTTTGACGATGACGTTTATCGCTATGTTGGTACTTTGACGTGTGTCCTATTGTGCGTGTGTCACTACTGAGTGTTACTTCCGTCCTAAAGAAGTTTTACTTAAAAAACAACTGCTTTTTTGTGCTATGTTTGTAACTTAGTCACAACTTGTTTTCATTTTTTTTTTTAATTTTTAGTCAAAAACAAAGCCCTTTGCTAAAACTAGTTTTGACTAGTGATAACTTCAATACTTCAAGACTGGTATGTTTTTTTTTGATACTTTACATATGGCAAGTACATGGAGCTGAAGCGGTTTGTCCAGTTGATGATCCTCGAAACGGCTCGAAATATGTCACGTTTTCAACCAAAAGGTACCACATTGTCGCTTGTCGATAAGGTTGATTTTTAATTGAAGCTATATGGAAATAGTGCCTTACTGACGTGCGATAATAAGTACCCATTTGATTGAAAATGGCACATGTTGTGTGTAGAGCAATAATCGACAAAAATTATAAATAACCCGCTTAAACTCAAACCCCTTTTTCAGCAGTCGTATGAAAAGTGTTACTAACAACTGTTGACGAAATAAGCTTTATTATTTTCAACAGCAACGATACCCAATAAATTGCATACGACACATCCATCGATAACCATAACACATCCTGTTTCAGTCACACATTGATTCCAACGTGGCAAACTCGTCACTGAGCGCGACAATGCGACATGTCTAAACTTATTGGTGACAACAGTCACATTGTCAGGCCACACAAAGCCTGAGGCCGGGTTCACAATGTAGGGCTTGTTACTGCTAACAAGCACTGACAGCAATGCGTGAATGCTTGAAGGTTTGAACTATAGTTAATAGTTATTGTTTAGAACTCGTATGATATTCAGTCTTTCAAAGGTCATACCTACACAGGCTACACTGCTTTATGTTACAATTAAGTTTTCTGTGCCCGAAAAATAAGATCATTAGGTAGTGGTACAAATGCCCACAATTTTTATACTCCCGAAAACAACGTTTCCAGAAAACCTAAAAACACATCTGGAGAGCATGGACAATTTTGATATTAATCGAATCAATTTGTATGTTTAAACTAGATAATGTTCAGATTACACTTTTAATAAAATTGAAATGAAAATTCCAGATCGATTGACAAAAAATATTGTCAATAAAACTCATTCAAAATGAGCAACATCTTCTTTCTCCTCGTTTCCTCATGACTGAGGGTCGCGACCACGTGAGGTTGTTCTTTTGTGCACTAAGGCTCTCCATTCTGCACGTTTATCCGCCTTCCTAATATTAGGCGCCTGTGTAGATCCCTGGCAGACCTTAATTACAATGTCCAGTGGGTCGGTGGATGTCCACTACCCCGTCCTCCATCCACCATGCCAACCTTAATGCGCTTTTCAAAGTTGTCCGGCTCCCGACTGCATGGCGTCTGGGAGCTGAATCTGCTTTGATATTGTTTTCTGATTTTTTAATCTTGTTTCCTTTATGTATATTCATATTTGGAATCGGTTAACATCGCCAATATTCATCCTCTTCGCTACGATTTGAATCTAAAACTAAATTCGAGCTTCCTTTTTGGGCAGGAATCCACAATAGCCAATAAATAATCCGTTATTCAGCCCCGGGTCGTATGAAAGCGAATAATATTGCGCAGCGCGACAATTCTGACGTCTATGCGGTTCGAATGTATTTTTATAGTGCTTTCTGTTCTAAGCTTGTTTTTTTATAAGGCGTCGTAAAACGTACAAGCGATGGTGAATGCATTTATAATCTTTTGGTAGGTAAATCGTGAGTGAGTAAATTAAATCGGATTTTTATACCACGTTTATACGGCCCGCCTGACGGTTAGCAGTCACCGTAGGCTATGGACGCCTGCAAATCCAGAGACATGAACATTGCCGACTCTAAATAAATCCATATTAATATTATAAATGCGAAAGTCTGTTTGTCTGTCTGTCTGTCTGTCTGTGTGTTCCCTCTTCACGCTTAAGCCGCTGAATCGATTTAGATGAAATTTGGCATAGAGATAGGTTGAGTCCCTGAGACGGACATAGGATAGTTTTTATCCCGAAAATCATCCCTTAAGAAAGTAAAAAGCGGGGTGGAATTGAGTTAATTAATGAAGTGTCTGCTAATTTGTGTGCATAATATGCTCAAATTGAATAATTACTATAAGACTTTCTCCAGGCGCTATTCTTACTCTTGCTGGGGTTACTAAGTCCACGCAGATGAAGTCGCGGGCAAAAGCTAGTGCATTTATAATCTTTTGGTAGGTAAATCGTGAGTGAGTAAATTAAATCGGATTTTTATACCACGTTTATACGGCCCGCCTGATGGTTAGCAGTCACCGTAGCCTATGGACGCCTGCAAATCCAGAGACATGAACATTGCCGACTCTAAATAAATAAGTTATAAATGAGTTGCATTAATCCGCGAAAACGTTCTTAAGTCCTCGATCCAGGTTAACCTTAAGGAGTGTCGTTGGTATTATAGCCCAAAATCCTCTTGGAGGTCTACGCTGTGGAAGGTACCTAAATCGTTTATTGTTTCATTATTTCTTATGGTGACTTTAATTTCAACCTTTTTACCAGTTTTTGTATTGAGCAAGATATAACGATCATAATTTTATCGGCAACGAAAGCTTGTCGAATATAATATAACTCCAGATGCGCAGACTCAGCGATCTATCACCGCCCGCCGGGACCAAAGCTCCGTAATATTTTTAAAAGCAATGCCAATAAATTCCCCAGTATTTCTCTATAAACATCTTAAATTTCGACAACCTTTTTAAGCGGATCGCCGGAAAGTTTCTGCACCCATAATCCTACAGAATCAATAGAAAACATTCATATTTAAAACCCTCAGCTGTGATTTAAAAAATATACTTAGCTTTAAGTCTCCGTTCGCCATTTCGTAAACCCTGATGAAAAGACGTAATAATACTTTATTACAACACCGTACCGGAAGACGAACTGCCGGTAGGCCTCCAACAAGATGGAGCGACGACCTGGGGAATTCGGTGGTTGCGAGCGGCACAGGATCGGTCGGAGTGGAGGCCTATGTCCAGCAGTGGACGTCTATCGGCTGACATGATGATGATGATGATGATGATGATTATGACAACACCGTTTCATAATAAAGTATTACATTTTATCAGTCTATGATTTTATTTAGGTCAGTAAGGGAATTTTCTTTTTTATTTTCAGCTGACGGGTTTGATGACAGCTATCGTTTGCTTCATGCCTATCGGAACCGTAGAAAAACTGCGAACGACGGCCGAGTTGAGCAGATTGTTATTTGAGCGCGCGAATTGAGATACCGGAGGCTTAGTTTTTACCAACGATCCGCAAACAAACTGGCCTTTTATCGCTCAATTTGCAGCAGCGTGCCAACTCAAATAGAACTAATCTGATATAACACCCAAAAATTATTTTATTTAATGTCAAATATTTGCGGGACTGCAACGCTTTAAAGCCGGGCTTGTTTTTGCGCAGGTAAATAAAGGAAGAAAGTCATTTCGCTCGCCGCGGCCGACGGATTAAGCTGTAACCTCACATAACTAACCCGGAAAGCATGGGCCATGGTAATTTACTACTGCCGTTTGGTGTAATGCATGCGGGCATGTCTATTCATGAATCTTACAATCGGTTTTGTGCAGTTTGAAAATGGAAACCTCAAATACGTGGGCAGCTGTTTGTGTACAAGTAATATAACCTTATGCATGTTTTTCTGAGTGAAAAATATTTTTTGTTTCGGATCTTACTGACTGTGCCAATACATATCAGCGAACATACGTTCAGCATAGACTATCCTGAGGATCTCCACAAGGACCTATCATGTGCTGTCCGTGTCCAACGGTTCTCTATAATCCATACTAATATTATAAATACGAAAGTCTGTCTGTCTGTCTCTTCACGTTTAAACCGCTGAAACGATTTAGATGAAATTTGGCATAGAGATAGGTTGAGTCCCTGAGAAGGATATAGGATATTTTTTATCCCGAAAATCATCCCTTAAGAAAATAAAAAGCGGGGTGGAATTGAGATAATTAATGAAGTGCCTGCTAATTTGTGTGCATAATATGCTCAAATTAAATGATTCCTATGAGAATTTTTTCAGGCGCTATACTTACTATAGCTGCTGTTACTAAGTCCACGCAGACGAAATCGCGGGCAAAAGCTAGTCTTTAATAAATCAGTAGGTACCTACACCTCGGTGGCGGACTTCACTGAAAAACCTTTTTTCTTTTCTTTCACTAACACTTGAGCCTGGCAAATTTCTGCGCTATATCGTCGACCATGATTCTCCTACAGATTTCATTTCATAATTATTTATTATGATGTAAAGAAACGAATAGATATAGATATATATACTTACCTGACTAATGTAATACGATAATGTACTTCACTTTGTTTTGAAGCTTTAGAGGCTTTGTAGTTAAAGGGTGTTGTAGATTTGGATAAGTCCAAGGCAAGGTTAGGGTCCGCGTTGTTTGCCGTCCCCGGCTCAGCGAAGGGCCGCATCACAATAAACAAGGGTAAAATTAAGTGCCAGTGCCCTCCATAAATCAGGAGCCCACATGCCCTATGATTTTAATGTAATCGCTAGAAACGTTCAAAAGCCACGGCCATAAAAGAAGCGAACACGACACGACTGCATAGCCATAAAGGAGATTAGGCCAGAAAAAATATAGGCGTACCGTTTTTTTTTTCAGTCATCGGGAAGGCACCGCTTTTATTTTTATGCAGATTAGCTTTTTCATTTTAATGTCGAGTGACATTGTTTACTGAGCGAGCACGTGCGCGGATAAAGAATTGCTCTTTACAACTACAACGTACAATGGGAATAGTCATTACTTTTGCGGATACGAGCGTGTTCTTGCGGGGCTTCGTGTGAATAAAAATGCGCATGTTATGGCGTCCTGTTGTGGTATTCCAATCACTTACCTACTGAACGAGCGAGTCGAAGTCTCAAGTGCTAAACACGCGGGTATGTCAATGTGCTTGTATTTGCGCTCCTAAAGTTCTGTGACAAATTTATACACGAGATAATTATATTACATATGCAGAACTCACTCAAGAGTATATTTTTTAATGATTTTTGTGGACGGCTACTAGCAGCACGTTGCGTTAAGCGGACTTGCGTTACAAGCATTCTATCAGACATTTTTTTTTATACTACGTCGGTGGCAAACAAGCATACGGCCCGCCTGATGTTAAGCAGTCTCCGTAGCCTATGTACGCCTGCAACTCCAAAGGAGTTACATGCGCGTTGCCGACCCTAACACTCCTCTCCCTCGTTGAGCTCTGGCAACCTTACTCACCGGCAGGAACACATGGCACATCATCATCAATGGGCCATTTATTCCACAGGCGGAGATTAGAACGAAATTTGTTTCAATCTGCGAATGATAATACTTGATCATTTAGGTTCTAGGGTGTGAGGACACACGCCCAACGGCGTTCGGCGGTGGCGTAGGTACGTTATGCTGATTTGTTCAAGAGCTTTACTCGCTCATGGTCTCGTAGTAGGAGTGACGTTGTCTTTTGTGGCCAGGTGCCGAATAAATATCGGCCATTATTGTTGACTCACGCAACCATAATGGAACAATCAAAGCAATTAATACCTTTTGTGTTTTTACATTCGGGGTATATTGTTAAAATGCCATTGAAAACATATTAAATTTTTCATATTATCCATCAAATATGTGTGAGCGAGATCTGTACGGCTACCATCAGTTTGTCACTGACAAAAACTCCATCGAGAACGTAATTTACTTTCTATGCAATCGAGATCATGCAGCGAGATGCATAGTAAGTAAATTACGTTCTCGATGGCGTTTATGTCAAAGCTAAACTGATGGTAGACGTACAGATCTCGTTGGCCATTCAGCGCGATAACGCTGCCAGCGTAATGGGGACATTTGAGCCAGGTACGATTCGTGACGGTTATTTTATTTAACTAAGGTTATTATTTAAACAAAAAAAAAATGACGAGGCCTGTTGCAGATATCATTATTGGTATTTTTGGGACGAAGCATGTTGCTGATTTGCATTTGTAGCCACCAGACGAAGCCTGCGTTGCAGATTTTTTTACATGTAACTAGATTATTTTTTAAGATTTTCTCAATTTTTGTATTTTTTTATGTAGTGTGGGTGAGCGAAAAGCAATGATGTTACATGATGTTATACTGATATTGCTGTTGAGTTGTTGTTTCTGAATTTGCCTCCTGATGATCCCTTTAATTCATGTGTAACAAAAACATTTAATCTGAAATTGCATAATAACGTAATGGATTATTGTTAACTATATACAACATATGTCGCATTGTATACAAAGGATTAAGTCGATGTTTAATTACTCTTAATTTGTTTAATAGGCATCCTATTTTTACTCATATTTTTAGTGTTACGTACAAAAGTTTGTTCACTGAACACTTATCCTGGGACCACTTCGGTCTCACAAATCAGTTAAATGCGTTTTTCTCAGAGACCGTTTGACGTAGATACCAAATTTTTTTTAGATAAGCAATCATATAAAATCTTGTAATGAATGTTAATGCAGATACTTATACTTTATTGGCGTCGCGTATTTTTTCTAAATATATAACTCAATATAGCTGTCTAATTCCCACGTGGGGCCTTCACTTCGCGAGCATATTAGAGTCGCCTTTGTCACACTATTCTTGCAGGAATTATTCCCCAGGGGCCTCCAATGTTTACCCAAAGAAAAGAAAGAAAATACCCCCAGGAAAGCCGTATTTCAAATTCCACGACTCGGTACCCTAAAACTCATCTCGCAATTATAGATTTATCAAAAAAGTTCCCTCGAAACTTTCTGTAATTATAAAAAAATACGTTTCCCTCGAATAATTCAGGTAGCTGAGAGGCCCACGCCTCTGGATTTTAACAAAAGAAAAATCTGATTACTGTGTTGAGAGTGCTCTTCATTATAAAGTTTTTGAGTAATGTGATCTTAATTAGCGCCTGCCGTCGCTTCTGCCGATGTATATGCGGATTTGAGCGAGAAATCCACTTTTTAAAATTATTTGCAAACTTTGTATTCCACGAATTTTGCTTCAAATTCAGTTTCGTTAGGTAACAGTTTAATTTTTTTAATACGTTGTTTTTTAACGCGAACTTGTGATTACTCCGACTGGTTTCGACATTTTAATTATTCTCTGAAAAAGTTAAACGTTGCGTACACAGGTTTTTGCGCTTTTTAACCGACTTAAACACGAGCTTACTTAAATACCAATTCCATTCATAATGTGTCGATGCAATTTTGTAGCTCGCTGTACATGTATTACGTATTGTGTTTACTTTCCAATAACTAGACTTTTAACCACAATTATTCAGCCATCACCATTTTAATCTACCTTGACTTACCCCTTATTCGGTATTGATACACTTATATAATTCCTGTTTCAGAACTCAATCATAATATACTTGTGAATCAAGCACGAATTTTTTTACACTATATATTTTTACTGTTTGTTTACATTGTTACACAGTTTCGTTTGGGTCAAACCGTGAAAGTTTTTCACCAAATAATTGTTTATCCTAGCTCGAGGTGCGAGTGTAAAATTGTTTAGTTGAATGTAAGACGTCGTATCGTGAGTGATCTGCCCGAGGCGGGACATTAGCGGTGATGGAGCGGCGACGCGTGACTCGAGCAGTAACTCTAGAGGACAAGCGACAGCGAAGCATGTATGTAGTATAAATAATTTTGGTGCGCGGAATGTCTAATTTATTTAGTAGCAAAAAACTGAACAGGAGAAGCAACAGCGAAGCATACATTTCTTCCAAATCAGTGGATATAATCACTTTGTATTCAGTTTGTTGAGTTACTGGACTGTAGCTATGTTCAGATTTTATAAGAAAACGGGATTTTGGTGGCCGGAATGTCTAATTTGTTTAGTAGCAAAATCCTGAAGAGGATAAGCGGCAGCGAAGCATACTGGGTATCCACTGGGCATTGCCCAGTAATTAACAGATAACCTTCTAACCACCATCTTCGTTTGTAAAGATGTAAATAGCATTTATAAACGGTCATACTTTTTTTCATACATTTTTTATTCACCAAGCAGTTTACAAGAAGCAGTTTCCGTAGTATATGGATGGCTTGCATTGTATTAAAATTGAAAAAAAAAGTATAAAAAAGTACTAATCAAAATTCTGGAGGTATAAAAATCACTGGACTAAGTTTTTCAGAGCAAAGTTCAGTTGTGGTTTACACCGCTCCCGCTCGCAACTCTTGCCCGCATCATATTTTTTACAGGATCCGTGTTGTTTTATTTCCCCCGGAGGCTCGGGGCTCATCCCGTATTCCGGCCGCCGCTCGCCGTCACTCGCAAAACGACGATCCACTCCGAGCCCCTTTGTCAATTTGCCGCTCACCCCTTCTTCGCGCGGCAACTAGCCGCGTGGCCGCGGGCAACGTCGCGACGACGTGACGTCACGATCTCGTCAAATCATGCGTGACACGTAGCCACTTTTTGAGGCGCGTCAACGCCTGACGTGTTGTTGGTAGGTATCACTCTAATTGAATAGCAAACTTTTTCTCACTTCTTCGTAACGGAAAATTCTTACACGCACCAGTTTACGTAGTTCTTTTCTCTATCTACAAATATCTTACAGGTGAAAGGGAAAGTTATGTGAAAGGTTGGTAAATAAAAGTGAATACTTCGAAAAGAATAAAGTTTAACGAAACCACACTATTGAAAGCTTCTAGTAAATTTCACGTCACGTATTAAAGAAGGTCGAGCGCTCGTCAAGTTTACGATTGGTGTCTCACTTTTTCTGCACCGCCGATAAATCGGGATGTAGAAAAACTCGCTTTGAACAAGCCAGCTCTCGAATACGAGAGTCAAAGGAATTTAAACATTCCGAAGCTGCCAAGCGCCTAAAATGGAACTGATAGACATTTATGTAATGTAACTTTCGAAGCCATGTTGTCCTCGATGTCTCTATAGACTGAAATAGATTGGATAAGGTTGTGCCTTGTTACCGTTTGTTTTGTTATCTTACGGAATTGAGTGCCGGCCAACGACTTATCTCGGCTCGTAGGTTTTTGCGCGAGCAGATGCGCTATCGTTGGATTTTTGGAAAGCATGCATTCGCGATAAATCTTTATCAAGATTAATTTAGGAAACCATCCCTGAGCGAGTGATTAAGGTTGTTTGGTAAATATTTTGAAAACACGTTATCTCTTCACGTGCTGATTAAAGTGTCCATCATTTTGTAAATGGATGGAGTGAATAAATACGCCCGCTTATCGACAAGCAAAATAATGTTCAAAGCAATTTGTTTCATATCACTGTCAGCGGCAAGCACACACGCGACAGATAACAATACGCTTAAAATTGAATTGAATTACGGAATCAAACCTTTGACAGGAGAGGAAATGTGGGCCGGCGTTCTGTGAGTAAAAAACTTTGATGTTACGTTCTCGACAGCTTGCTACTCTAAAATATAAAACTACAACACTACACTACGGCAGCAATATACTCGTAACATTTCAGTATTGAAATATTATTGTTTGGGAGAATATACTTTATAACACCACTACCAATACATGACAACAGATGGCGCTACTAGTACCGTAATGCACTCAACTCGCAGTGCAGCGCAGCCGCTGCACCGATACAACTCCACCATAGAGGATGTAATAGGATAGAGCGGTACTGTCAAAGAAAATTTTGTGCCACCAGTAAATTCACTGCCATCTATCGACACAAGATTAAAACTAAAAGTAAAAATATCAAAAAATTTATTTATTGTGTAATTATTTTTATATTATTTTGACCCATGTTCTTTCACTGTTATGCGTTAAAATTGTTAAATAACAAACGAAACCATTAACGCCATCTATACGAGAGTAGGCCAAAGGTAGTGGCGCCATCTGATCGAGAATCAAATTTTCTTGATTTTCGAGGCACGTTTTTTCCTTAGACTGTATCCATCTTTTACGGAGTTATATCTATCTTTGACTCCACTATGGATGCTAGTTACGCCGCCTACCATTAGATGGCGCTAACGTTTGTTCAACGTAAGATCATGACCCTCGGACCACAACCAAGGATTATTTGAGAAATGCAAATAGGGACTTCGGTACCTTTCGGTTCGGTATTTATATATGCTCCCAAAATTTGTATGCCGTAAAGCGCCACATAGTGAAACTGACTGATCTGTAACACCCTGTGTACACCTATGCTGGACAATTAAAAAAAATTGTATTGTGTACCGCACCTACCTGCCTACCTTCACCTCTGTTGAAGTATCCTAGTCTCTGTGGGGTAGCAAAGCTTACTGATCTAGCTCGCGCCTACCTAGATAGGTCTTGCTTGGCAAGTAAGTGCTCACACTACTGTAAAACCTCCCTGTAGTTGCAAATACACGCGCTAAGTACCTAACGCCGGCTTTTCGTCTTCCCTCATCTCCCCGTCCTACAGTGGCACTCTCTGTGCGCCATCAGCGCTACGAACTGCTACGAGACGCGTGACGTCATCACTGTGCTACGACTGCTACGGGATCCGTGATGTCACGAGCCTGCTACGAATGTTGCTATGCTAGACGATCGACCTGCAAGCAATACTTTAATGGCCGGAACATAAAATGTCCTACTTTCGTTACGCGTTCCGTTCGAGAAGCGTACCAGATTTACCTTGACATAACTCAGGAAAAACAGCAAAAAAGTACCACCGTAATGCTTCCGTGAGGCGCAAGCGAATGCTGTTCTTGCAATTACCGAGTCCAGGTCAACGTGAAACTGACCAGTTGGACATCATCTATGTACTACTTCGTCTGGAGATCCAGGATAAGGTCCTGCGCGCGGACTTCAAGGAACTCCTGATCTGAAGGCGGCAAAGGCGGCGGAGCACGTTATTAATGAAAAGGACGCCGTTGCTTAACAGAGCGTGACAAAACCAAGCATAACGAAGTTAAGCGAAAACAAACAAGCATTGGAAGCAAACCGGATTCTAAGAAAACCAAATCCAGGTACTGCTGCAATTTTGGACACTCGGCAGATGAGTGCAGGAAACTACGCCGAGCAGGAAGAAAAGGCTAAAGGTTCTATCTCGGAGGCGGTGACCCAAGCTCCGTCACCATCTGCAGCTAAGTTCAGTTGCTATGGCTGCGGTGCCCCTGGTGTAGTAAGAACCAACCGCCCGACGTGCCATGCAAGCAAGCATGCGGCCTCAACCGGTGATCGGGTTCGGGGTAATCGACTCGGGGGATCGCCCAGTCGTTTTCATCGAGATCAGTGGAGTAGTTGGTGCAGTATTTTTAGAGACCTGCGACAAATCAAGCGTCGCCTCTTACTCTCTATACTGCGAGCTGAAGAAAAAGGGATTACCATTCGGAGAATATGGGATCGGAGTAAGGTTAGCAGATGATACTGGTCACCCAAGCGCCAGTCAAAATTAATGACCGTACAATAGTTACGACTTCTGGTTTTCCCTGAGTCTCGGCGAAACAAAACTACTAGGAGTGGGATTTATTCAGGATGCCCGAATCGACATTAGCTTGGCACAAAGCACTTGGCACTTCCTGGATGATTCTACCCAGGTGTTAGAGCTCTATCCAGAAAGTTTTGTTAACTATGGCAATAAAACTGCGGTCGCTGCCATAATCCCTGACCTTTCTCTGTCGCCATCATTACCAGAAGAAAGCAACACGGTGCGTTCATACGGTCCACTCATTAGGATATATTACCCCGTCACCTCTTAAGAACAGACCTCAACTTATGACGACCGGTCTGGCCTAGTTGGTAGTGACCCTGCCTGTAAAGCCGATGGTCCTGGGTTCGAATCCCGGTAAGGGCAATATTTGTGTGATGAGCACAGATACTTGTTCCTGAGTCATGGGTGTTTTCTATGTATTTAAGTATTTATATATTATATATATCGTTGTCTGAGTACCCATAACACAAGCCTCCTTAGGCTTACCGTGGGACTTAGTCAATCTGTGTAAGAAATAATGTCCTATAATATTTTATTAATATTTATTAACTTGCGAATTAGGGGGGGAGGGGGAGTAGGTACGCCCAGGTATGCGACGCTGGGCTATTGGCCAACTCCTCAAGTCCATCATACACGTCCCAGTCGTCCCCCCCGGGCAATGCTAGTGGTCGTACGGGCGTCGCTATGTTTACCAACATACCCCGGACCACTAGTAGCAGAGTATGAGGGCCTCGCCTGGTGTGGGCCACGCCAAGAGATGTGGCATCCCCACCCGCCAGGTGTTCCTTTTTCCTGAAGCGGGATTTGCATTGCGGGATTGGTGGCGTGGGATTAGTGTAGTGGCGGTGGTTTTTGCCAACGGTTGCACGTGTGATTTTGATTCCTTCATAATGCATGCATTTCGTAATTAATGCATGCATTGCGAAGGGTGTTTGGGCTGCGCGTGGGATTGTTGGTGGAACTCCTGCCGCGGCATTGGTTTCGCGCCGCTGGTCTCGTAATGTAAATCCCGCTTTACCCTAGATTTCCTGTCTTAAGCCGGGTTCACATTTGTCTGACGTGTCGTGTTGTGTTGTGTCGTGGCGCGTATCGGTCTCGTGCATTTGGTGTGGTTGCGTTCGCATTTGTCTGATGCACGCTGCGTCGGACAGATGTGGGCGCGATCGCGTTTGGGTGTGTGGGGCCGGTGTGCGCCGCGGCGCGGCGCGGCGCGGCGCGGAGGACAGGTGTGAACCAGGCTTTAAATCCCATGCTCCAAAAAGTCATTTCCTGTCATCTCCTGTCAAAATTTCCCGTGTCACTTCTCCTTACACTTCCCCTAACCCCCCTTTAACCCCTTCCTGGAGGAGACAACCTCGACTCAAAAACCCTAATCCAAGGTGTAACTCATCGTGCCGATGGATGCATGGCTGAGAGGGCGCTCAGTCGCGAACGATAGGCCTCGGGTACCGGGCGAAACCCGTTGTATATAGCCTTGTCTACGCAAGCGGGGCTCTGCGTAGTACTGACCCTTATATCCCTAGCTACTCGTGGGAACTATATGGAGAGCAACAAAATAAAATCTTTTAAAAAAAAACAAACAAAACGAACGACCTCCTTAGATGAGACGGCAAATGCTGAAGCACTAAGGGGGGCGAAACTAACAGAGAGTGGGAAGGCCGAGAAGGAGCCATCGAAGCTGGAGAGGCCACTGAAAGCCGGGGTACCTATCGGAACCCCGGCCCAGGTGACTAAGCCAGAGACGATGGAACTTTCAACAGCTGGACCCTCGACGGAAAAAACGATGGCGGCGGAGAGTGGGACGACATCTGTTGAACCCTCAAAGCAGGTCATAGATCCCGGCTGGGAGATCAGGTGCAAACCAAGAGGGAAGCCTGCCCAGACCGAAGAAGACGCACCTATGCGGAAAAAACTTTCGCAGAGGAAGAGGCAGCGGCTCCAAAAGCGAAGAGAAGCAGAAAGCCGCCCCTCTGGAGACAAACAGGAGGTTGACGCCCCGGAAGGACGGGCCGAAGGAGCGACGACCCCTGCGGAACAAACCCAGGCTAAGAACAAACCAGAAGGGAAAGCCAAGAGGGCACGCCTGGACGAAACCATATCCCCAAGAGGCGACCACAAAAAACAGCGGACGGACGCCTCGGGCAACAAAGAACCACCCTCCTCCTATGCGGCGGCAGCAGCGACAGACCTGACGGTGGCGATCACCAACGATCGCACGGGCAGACTGACGCAGCAAGACGCAGCAGATGTGGAGAAGAAGATCGGGGATGCCATCTTCCAGG
Organism: Cydia strobilella; assembly: GCF_947568885.1. Taxonomy (NCBI): domain Eukaryota; kingdom Metazoa; phylum Arthropoda; class Insecta; order Lepidoptera; family Tortricidae; genus Cydia; species Cydia strobilella. Next base: position 22,150,367 of record NC_086044.1, read on the forward strand.
CAGCCATAGAAACCGATCTGGACACCGTAGCGGAGGCCCCAGCGTTCTCAGGTAGACCCAGTTTAGTGGATGGGTACCTGAAGCTGTGGTGCCAGGACGCGAACACCAAGGCGTGGCTGATGAAATGGTTGGAGTCGGCCACCCTTCAGAACGGAGACCGTCTCGTTGGGAAGAGGGAGGACGAGATGGTCCGGAACACAAGGTGCGGTATTCTGATCCCGTCCCTGGAAGACAACCTCACCAAGGTAGGAAGGGTCCTCAACTTCCAGAACCCGTGGGCCATGGTGAGGAAGTGGACACTACACCAGGCGATCCCCCTTAAGAAAAGGGCCTGTACCCTACTCCTGGTGGGAATACCTGAAGACGTTGTCCCTACAGTGATGGAAAAGGGAAGGAGACTGAACTACCTATGTGGGACAGTCTACATTCGTTTCCAACACAGCGGAGGACGCTTCAGAGATTCCCCACCAGAGAAGAACGCAACAGAGGCGAACACAGACGGAGGGGAGGACAAACCCGCAGAAAACGCAACATCATCACCAAAGAATACCCCCTCTGCCATGGACACCGATGTCGCAAACGAACACACCTCAGACATAGAGGAAGGCATTTTGCTGGACTCGGAGGATGAGGATGGACTACCGAAGGGGATCAGTCTCCTGGACCTAAAGGGAAGGGCGGAAGGGACACCCCCCGATGGCGCCTTCCCACTGTAAGGTCCTTCAGGTTAACCTCCAGCACAGCGAATCTGCAACGGCTCAACTTCGAAGATGGCTGGAGGTTAACCCAACATCCATAGCCCTGATTCAAGAGCCGTGGATCAGGAACACACGCATAAACGGCCTTTGTAACACCGGAGGTAATTTAGTTTATAATACACATTACAAACCAAGATCCTGTATATACATATCCCGTAACATAATGGCACAACCACTAACTCAATTCTGTTCCAGAGACGTGTGTGCCATAAAACTCCTCAGAACACAAAACTCAAGTCTACCGGAGATAGTCCTGGCGTCCACCTACATGGCGGCGGAGGACGAACCACCTCCAGTGGAGATGAACAACCTCATACGCTACTGCGAACGAGAAAGGCTCGAGCTGGTCATATCTGCAGACTGCAACGGCCATCATAACCTATGGGGAATGGAAACCAACAACAAAAGAGGTAACGATATTGTTGAATACCTTATGTCAACTAACCTAGATATATTAAACACAGGATCCAAACCAACCTTTGTCACTCGTAGATGCAATACTATAATTGACATTACTCTAAGCACAGGACTGGCAGCTCAACACATATCCAACTGGCACGTGTCGGATGAGCTATCCTGCTCCGACCACAGATGGATTCGGTACGACCTGACAGCCGACACACACACTACCACAACTAGAAGAAACCCGAGACGCACGGACATACCGGCGTACAAGGAACTTCTGGAAGGTAAACTAGACAATAACACACACACAGACAGACCTAGCAATACAAAGGAGTTGGAGGAACAGGTAAACTTACTTATTAAAAACATTACCGATAGCTACGAAAACACATGTCCACTATCGACCTTATCAGCTAGAGTAAAAAGCAGTAACAACAACAGCTGGTGGGGACCGGAGTTGGACCGAATGAGAACAAAAATGAGAAGGTTACTTAACAGAGCAATGAACACAAGAGCTGAAGAGGACTGGGATAAGTACAAAACAGCTAAAACAGACTATAAGAAAAGGCTAAGATACAGAAAATCAGCCACATGGCGGAATTTCTGCGACAACATATCCAATGTAACACAGGCAAACAGAACAAGGAAAATCCTTGCAGACCAACCAAGGCAACTACTGGGCACCCTGAGGAGACAGGATAATAGCACCACCAGCAGCCCAGCGGAGACAGAAAGGCTACTGGTTGAGACCCACTTCCCAGGATGCAAGGTAGTAAATGAGCAAGACCCAGAACAACATACAATGAACTACAATCCAACTGAAAGAGAATGGAAGACAGCAGAACGCATAACAGAACATAGCAAAACGACCTGGGCGGTAAATAGTTTCGATAACTTTAAATCGCCGGGAACGGACGGAATCTACCCAGCCCTACTAAAGTGGGGAGGACATACATTAATAAAACATTTATCCAATCTACTGTGCAGCTGTATAGCCTTTAGATATATACCACAGAAATGGAGGGAAGTGAAAGTGATTTTCCTACCAAAACCAGGAAAAACCGATTATTCAGATCCTAAGTCTTTCAGACCAATCAGCCTTACGTCCTTCATGCTAAAAACACTAGAAAGACTATGTGACAGAGAGCTGAAGGACACGGCTCTAAAAAACATAGAAATTCATCCAAACCAACACGCCTACAGTCAAGGTAAATCAACTGACTCAGCTCTCCACGCTGTAGTAAGCAACATAGAGAATGCGTTGGCGAGGAAAAACTCCTGTCTAGGCACCTTCATCGACATAGAGGGAGCCTTTGACAAGACCAATTTCAGCAGCATTCAACAAGCATTACATAGACATGGAACCAACCCGCTCATAATCGAATGGATAATGAACATGCTAAGACAGAGAATAATAAGACTAACAGAAAATCAAAATCACCAGGCACTAGTCATGAGAGGATGCCCCCAGGGAGGAGTACTCTCACCATTGCTTTGGAACCTGGTTGTAAACGATTTGATAACAAAACTAAACAACAAACATTTTATGACCATAGGGTACGCAGATGACTTAGTAATACTAATCAGCGGCCTAGTAATAAACACACTGTGCGATCTCACACAGACAGCACTGAAGATAGTAGAGAAATGGTGCAAGGAGAATGACCTATCGGTAAACCCAAAAAAGACCGACACAATTCTCTTCACCCATAAACGAAAACTGGGTACATACGAAATGCCAACACTTTTTGGCACAAAACTGACACTTTCAAAGGATGTAAAGTACCTAGGCATAATCCTGGACGATAAACTGAACTGGAACAAACACCTGGACAACAAACTGAACAAAGCAACAGTAGCCTTTTGGCAATGCCGGAGGATGGTAGGCAAAAGATGGGGACTTGCCCCTCACATTATACTATGGCTGTACAAAATGGTAATAATGCCAATGATCAGCTACGGCGCGGTTGTATGGTGGCCCCGCACCCAGCTAACCACAGTAATAGACAAACTAAATAAAACACAAAGACTAGCATGTGTGGCTGCAACGGGCTGCATGAGAACTACTCCGACTGCAGCTCTAGAAATAATGCTAGGACTCCTGCCACTACACATGTACATACAGAAAGAAGCGGCTGCCACAGCTCTTCGCTTGAAGAATCTAAACCTATGGACATCTTTCAGCTCATCGCACAAGAAGATCTATGAAAATACGATCTCAAAAATGCCCATGCTGGAAGCGCCTATCGACAAAATACCAAAAACTATGATCTTCTGGAAAGATTACGCCATATCCTTAACAGAAGATCCGAAAGAAGGACTAAACCAAACAAACCTAAGAATATTCACAGATGGCTCAAAAACAAACGAAGGGACAGGATGTGGTGTCTTCTCAGAGGACCTGAACATTCACATCACAAAACCCCTTGGTGAACACAATACGGTATTCCAAGCTGAATGTGTAGGAATAATAGAAGCTTGCAATGCTATTACAAGACGACAAGTGAAACACGAAACCATACTAATACTGTCAGACAGTAAATCGGTACTACAAGCGCTATGCAGCGACAAACTTACCTCAGAGCTTATACTTGAATGCCATCGGAGCCTCACTGAAGTGAGCAAAGAAGGCAACAAAGTAAGAGTACAATGGATAAAGGGGCATAGTGGATCAAGAGGAAACGATGCAGCGGATGAACTGGCCAGGAAAGGTTCAGAAACACCGGCATATGGACCCGAGCCAATTATGCCTCTACCAATATCCTACATACACAACCAGCTAGAACAACATCACAGACAACTGCACAACAAGTACTGGAATGAAATGAAGACATGCAGGCAAACCAAAGAAATTCTACCGGAACTGAACCACAAACTTACCAAAATATTACTGAAAACACCAAGAAGCCAACTACGTAAAATAGTAGGATTAATAACAGGACATAACACACTAAACAAACACCTACATATTATGGGTAAAACGGACAGCCCCATGTGCAGAGCGTGCATGGCAGAAGAAGAAACAACAAAACATATTCTCCTAGACTGTAAACAGGTAGAAGTATATAGGAGCAAATACCTAGGAAATCCATGCACACTAAAGGAAGCTACTAGCAACCTGAAGACCTTGCTAGGCTTCGTGGAGGAGCTGGGGTGGTTAGAGTAGCGCTACCTCGTTTCACGCAAAATAGGCACATTGGATGTCGAGTTGCGGAAAATGCCCAGCAAAACTAACTAACTAACTAACTTGCGAATTACTCCCCTATACTAGACGCCCTATATGAAGATGCCAAAGCTAACCTTCAGAACTATGATGAAGAATGTTAAAAACTACCCTGTAGTTGCAAATACACGCGCTAAGTACCTAACGCTGGCTTTTCGTCTTCGCCATCACCTCCCCGTCCTAGAACTTTTTATTTTTGTTAAAACCACATTTAAATAATTTACCCTTCATTTATTCTCATATTACAGAGCCTACCTACAAAATAAATATACACCTGCATTCCTACGAAAACATTGTTGGGGAGTAAACAGCCATAAAACCTCAAAATCGAGGTTTAAATAATAAAGGCGCCAGCAAGTATTAACGGTAGGAACGAATATTATCGACGCCCCTATACGAGTCAGGAAACACCTCCTGTCAAAAGAAGAGGGATAGGATATTTCGATCTACGCGTGACTGTACTTCATTTTCATATTTGTTTATCAAATATGGAAGGAAACGACACTGGTAGTTAGGGCGAAGGTATTCTAGTTGAATTGCAAATTTAAACATGACGCCTGTTCATCCCTGCCGAGGCCTTCCCTGGCGGCTCCTTAACCGAGTGCCGCGAATATACGACTGACATCCGACGCAAACACCTAAGGCTTTATACCTCGCGTTTGTTTTTAGAAATTCACCGGAATTCGCGTCTTTTTGTCGTGTCCCAGCGTTACGAGTTTTTCGTGAATGAAAGGGAGGTAACTACGTTTTGTTACGAAACGGTTTTTGTTTTAAAGAACGGGTTGCTTCGGGTAAGGTGGTAATTTATAATGCTCATATAAAATATAATATTCATATGCCATTTAAATGAGCCAAAACTCAGATTTTTCGTATCCACACTATCAACCAAAACTTCCAAAAAATTTTATGTTTCATGACAGTTCTTAAAAACAAATCCTCAGATTCTTTAATAGTTTCGTCTTGCAAATTGCAATGAGGTCGACGCAACTTAAACAAACGCTAAAAAGATTAAATTAGATGGGTATTAATACACATTGAGTTATCGTGGGTTTACAAAATTGTTGACTGTAAGGGTTCTATGAAACCGCTTCTACAAAATCACCATTATTTCAACAGAAACCGTTATCAGCAACCGTTACCGAAAAATGACGTTCAGCTCTTGTTTCTCCTTCCAGAGAATCCCGGGGAATACTTCAAATTTGCAATTCACTTTAGATGATAATAGCTGTGAGCTTATTTCGCCGGGCGAAAGAGTTTTTCTTCCGATAATATTGAATGTTTAAAGGCGCGCAGTTGTTATTGCTGTTTAATCTCGGCGAGCCAGCTTCACTCAATTGGTATCGCACTCGATATTGCGATAGTTTAGATACTCGTATTTGAGCATCTACCTGTATGCTGATTGAATTCGAAATTCAAAATGCCTTTATGCGGATTTACTTAACTAAAAAACCTAAGTAAAAAACCGGCCAAGTGCGAGTCGGATTCGCGCACCGAGGGTTCCGTACTTTTTAGTATTTGTTGTTATAGCGGCAACAGAAATACATCATCTGTGAAAATTTCAACTGTCTAGCTATCACGGCTGATGAGATGAGATACAGCCTGGTGACAGACGGACAGACGGAAAGACGGACAGCGGAGTCTTAGTAATAGGGTCCCGTTTTTACCCTTTGGGTACGGAACCCTAAAAACTAAGTAATTACATCTGAGTCCACTGTTTTTGGAGTAATAATAGGAATTACTCCAAAAACAGTCAGGAAACAACAATATAAGCGTAATTACTATTTAAAATTAATCTACACGTTTCCACGTGGAGCTGTATCTATTTTGAAATTACCAATATTAGCCTTGAAGGCTATCAAGTAAATGAAATGTAATTATAGGGCAGTCAATATAAACGGTCGTTAAGTTTCATTAAAATTAGGGTATCAAGATTTCATTAAAGTCAAAGTTTGTCGTAACTAGAGACAAAAAAAGAATAAAAAATTGAATATATTAAATATATTAATAACGGGTCACTCACGTGTTTTAAGTCGAAAACGCTCGACATGCTTCACTCCGTACCGAGGAGCGTCATCAGGAGCTTGCGTCGACGGTGACGGTGGTTATTAATATATTTAATATGTCTGTGTATCACGGAAGTTTTGTTATAAAAAAAATGAATATTGCGTATTCAAAAATATACTACGTATTAGTTAATAGCCTCCAGGAAAATCATGATTTATCTAAATCACTTTCGGCCCGATTCGACCATTATAAGATCCGAATCGGGCTGTTTTATCACGTCGGTGGCAATCAAGCATACGGCCCGCCTGATGGTAAGAAGTTACCGTAGCCTATGGACGCCTAGCTGTTTGTCTTTAAAACGTTATTAAATTACCTTTACACTGATATGTAGCTAACCTACAAGCTTGAAATAGCCCTTATATACTTTGCCTTTATTTTTGTAACATTGTATCTCAACTTATATGAAAATCACTATTCATCTAAATCACTTTCGGCCCGATTCGAACATTAAGATCAGAATCGGGCCGTTTGTCTTTAAAATGTAATTAAATTACCTCTACACTGATATGTAGCTAACTTATAAGCTTGAAATAGTCCTTATATACTTTGCCTTTATTTTTGTAACATTGTATCTCAACTCAACTTATCTTATATTAAAATCACTATTCATCTAAATCACTTTCGGCCCGATTCGAACATTATACGATCCGAATCGGGCCTTTTGTCATTAAAACGTTATTCAATTACCTCTACACTGATATGTACCTATAGCTAACCTACAAGCTTGAAATAGTTCTCATATACTTTGCCTTTATTTTTGTAACATTGTATCTCATTATCTTATATGAAAATCACTATTCATCTAAATCACGTTCGGCCCGATTCGAACATTAAGATCCGTATCGGGCCGTTTGTCTTTAAAATGTAATTAAATTACCTCTACACTGATTATGTAGCTAACCTACAAGCTTGAAATAGTACTCATATATTATACTTTGCCTTCATTTTTGTAACATTGTATCTCAAGTGATTGCAAATTACTACTACTATAATCTACATAACTTACTTCATTCATTCATTCTTTCATTCACTCATCCATCCATTCCTGTGGTATTTATTTATACCAGAGCATATGCTGAGTGGCGTCCTTTTGTAGCCACTATAGCGGCACCAAAATTTGTTGTAATTACTTAACCCTTACCTTACTCCTTTTTCTATAACTACCATTGTACCTAGCTTTAAGTGTTTAGTGAGTAAGTTCTTTTTTGTAACTGAAGTGGCGCTGTTTGTAGAAGGTTTTTACAATAAATGTCTTTTCTTTCTTTCTTTCTTTCATTCATTCATTCATTCATTAATTCAATCATTCATTCATAACTAACTAAAAGAGATTACAGTGATTATCAGAGGTCTAAATGCTATCAATATACGATATTCGTAAGATATTAGTGGTAACAGTTTTGAATGATTCACGGTTAGTTTCACTAGACTTATATCGACCGGAATATGGACCGTGATTACTTTTTGTATTGTTCTCGAGCTCTTGATATTTTGACGCAGATACATGCATCTTGTTCACGGATAAGTCTATTAGTGGTATTCTTTAGTGATACGTACACCACGGACCATTTGTAACAATGATGATAATTGCTTCTTTGTATGAAGTTATACCCATCTTTTAGGGCATTTCACAAAAAATACATTTATTAGGGACGTGACGCGTATGGCAGTGATTTTAATAACCTGCAGAAATCTGTTTAATTTAAAGCTTACCAAGTGTCAGCTTCTTAGTTTTATCAGAAGTGTTAAATAGGGTCAATTATCTACCCGAAATTTTCCATCATAAGTCTATACTACTTAACTGTCTCTGTTAAAAATTTGTTCCTACTAATAGTTAATTCAGCGGGCGTCAGCAGTTTGTTCATTTGTTTTACGGCGTCGTATGTGATCGTAGATCATAAAATATACAAGTTAGAGATAGATAAAGACGGTTTTTATGACACAGCTAACTTTAGCAGAAGTGACACGCTCTTTTGGGTGTTAGCGGTATTAAATCGGAACGACTTATTTTAGTGTTCGATTTTAACCCAGCTTTGACAGAATTGAATTGTTTGACAGCTGACAGAATTCAAATACAAGTATCTGAATATAAAGTTGTATGTTTTGCTTGAATTTAATAAAACCAGCCAAGTGCGAGTCGGACTTGCGCACGAAGGGTACCATAACGCAAAGAACGGCAAAAAAGCGCCCCACTTAAATATTTATTTTATTATGTTTTTAGCATTTGTTGTTATAGCGGCAACAGAAATACATCATCTGTGAAAATTTCAACAGTCTAGCTATCACGGTTCATGAGATACAGCCTGGTGACAGACAGACAGACGGACAGACGGACGGACGGACAGACGGACAGCGGAATATTGGTAATAGGGTCCCGTTTTTACCCTTTGGGTACGGAACCCTAAAAAATGAACTGTGATCAAATTGTAATGAAAAATTGTAATGTGGTGGGGTGTACGATCCACAATAAAAAAACAACATATTTATAAACGTTTTGATACATTAACAAAAACGATCTTGAAACTAGAACAATTTCGTTGATTTTAGCATAATACACTGATGTACTTTTTGTAGTTAAAAACATCTGAGTTTAAAGTTAAATGCTTAGAGAAGCTACAGGTAGCTTATTTGGCTAACGCGAGAATCTAGAATAAGATCAAGTAGAAAAAATATACATCGTACTTAAAGTAAAACAATCTCACTCTCTCACATTTTGCTCGAATGTAGTCTCAAATCCACTCCAATCCATTGTGTTCTTATAAATTCTAAATCAGGTTAAAAGCTCATTTCTGCAAAGCCATTAGTGACGTTTTTTTACTTATTTAACCTCAAATACAAAGAGAAAACATTCTAATGGCATATCCTCCATATGCCGAAATAACAGTAAAAGAAAAACAAAACTTGGAGCGTTCCACACTGTTCTATTTGATCTCCATCGACCGTTCATGTTTGGTTTGGTTGTAACACTACAAATAGACCTCGGGCTTCGATTCGGCACGAAACGATGGCAGAAATAGTATTGTATGTACGTTGCTTACACAAGTTACAAGTCTTACAACTAACGAATCAAGTCAGGTATTTAAAGCCAGTTTTGAGCATATGCATGTATACTAAACTTAGTCTGAGTATGTATTTATTTTTGTTTTTAACCTATATTTAAGTAATCAGTAGTATTTTTAACAATCATTTCAACATTAATTGCATGTAAAATACGCAAGTAAGCGTATTATAACCGGTTAACATTAGCACTGATTGACTAGCACTTTATTATTTGACGGATAGGTAAAGTTAAATAATTTCACGGTTTGGACCAGTGGTTCCTAACTTGGGGGTAATTACCCCCGTGGGGGTAAAACTGGCATTTTGCGGGGGTACCTATCTATAAGAAAAAATATTAATGATTATGGAGGAGGGGTAAAATCGAGTTCCCTAGTTAGTCAAAGGGGTCACAGTACTAAAAAGGTTAGGGACCACTGGTTTAGACCCACCTGTTTTAGAAACATGTCGCGCGAGTGACTAAAACAAGTGAGTCTAAACCATGAAATTATTTAATGTTAGTATGTCTCACAACAGTTTAAATTCGATAGGTAAAGTAATATTATTATGTTCGTAAGTAACGCCTGATTCAATTTATTAATAACAGAAAACCATCTCAGTAATTAAACATTTCAACGCCCAAGTTTATATAAAAGAGGTAGAATGAACAGTTTTGAATGATTCACGGTTAGTTTCACTAGACTTATATTGAACGGGAAGACCGTGATTACCTTTCTATCAAAACAAGAAACATGAACCGTGAACAAGATGCATGTAACTGCGTCGAAATATCCTCAAAAACAATACAAAAGGTAATCACGGTCTATATCCCGGTCAATAAAAGTCTAGGTAGAATGAAACCAAGTCCGTCCCATTCAAACGCAGATTGGCCAAATCGAGTCTGAACACGGCTAACGTGCATGCACAGTAAGCAACGACGCGACGCTGACTGTACACTACTGGTTTAGTAACTTTGCGTAAAGCGGGGCTTATATGAGCTTAGTAACATTTTAACCTAAGTGAGGTATTTTGCTTGCTGGTATCCTGTATTCTGTGCACCTCAAATACTAACAGAGGCACCTTGTTAGTACATTAAGTATAACCCACACGTTGGGTAAGCGACTAAAATCGTATAATATGCCAACAGAAACTGAAATATTTTATTCACGTTTTAATTTTATTGTTAGTCAAAAAATAATTTAGGATTTGGTTTATAAAAGGTTCTAATTAGATTGAAACATATTAATGCATATTACGCCTTTTACGAGACTAATATGAAAATTTGGAATAATTTGCTTTTCCTATCAACGCGTTTCGACACCTCAATAAATTATTTAATACATAATTCATATTTAGAGATTCATTTTACGGTTTGTGAAATTGTCGCTCGAATAATAATAATAAATATTCTTTACTTGCGTAAAATATGGCACAATAAGAGGTACGGATAACATAATATGTTATCATTTAAGTACAGATATTTATATTATATCTGTACTTAAACATATTTTGCTAGTTTAGCATGCAAATGTCAGTGAATTCGTTCAAAGTGAATTACAAAGAATACATTTTAAGTGTACAGAAAAAACTGATTAGTTATCGCGGGAATTCGGTGGTTGCGAGCGGCACAGGATCGGTCGGAGTGGCGAGCCTTGGGGGAGGCCTATGTCCAGCAGTGGACGTCTATCGGCTGACATGATGATGATGATGATGATGATGTACAGAAAATTCGTAGTTAGAAGTCTGTGCTAATTCTTGTCATGTACTGTGTTTCTGGCTTCGTTGTGGAACTAGTTATGCAAATTGGGGGGGTATGACTGTTGCTGTAGTGGTCAATAGTTTTTACATTTATGGTGTGGATCAATAGTTTTAGTAATTTGGCAAAAATTATATTTAATTTGTATAGCTGTAGTATTATATATATATTTTTTTTTATTTGATTTGTATAGCTAAGCTAATAATATTATATTTAAGTTGTATTTGTTGCGCTCTCTCGGAAAGGTTTTCATGGAAGACCAGCGTCGGGGACCTCAAAGGTTCCTTGACATGAAGCTGAGTGGAGACCATTTCAGGAACGCTTTATAACCAGCAATCTATGTTAGCGTCATTAGTTAAGTCTAAATTAAGCGTTTTTGAATAAAGCATCTTCTATTCTATTCTATTCTTCTATTCAAATGTACACTTAACTATACAAGCCACAAGTCAGATCTATTCTACAAGCTTTTATTTAACTTGCAATGTGCCTATGTATGTATGTATGTATGTTTGTACGGGTCAAATTTTGCAAGTTAAATTTGATCCACTTCCCGGTTTCCGATGAAGCTGAAAACTTGCGTACATATGTAAGTCGCACTTAAACTATCGTGAGACATATTTCAACATATTTATCAGTACGGTTTTTACTCACTATTATTTTTAGTGTTTTTTAAGCGACTAAAAATAATAGTGAGTAACAACCGTACTGATAAATATTTTCATATGTAAGTCGTTAGTCGTAAGACAATGCAATATTATGGAACCATCGAGCTCATCTGATTATGAAGACAGGAGGTGGCCATAGGAACTCTGTGATAAAACGAACAAAACCTAATTGTGTTTGGGGTTTTTAGAATTGTCTCGATGAGTACTAGTTGCCTGTGGAAAAAAGTACAGTCAGCGATAAAAGCTTGTACCAAGCGGTGCGCCAGTCACCACACACGATGCGGTGAAAATTCGACTCGTGTGCTTCCTTTAAAACAGAAAAAAAGTATTATGTAACGGACCCATCGCAAATTTATTTTCGAAACCTACGCCACACAACTACAGGAATACAGCCCCGCTCGTTTTGGAAGCGGTGCACGGCGTACGTAACGATATTGGCTGTGTGTGCTGAATTAAATATGTGAAGACGCTTCGACGCCGAGTATTGACCGATTTGTTTGTGTCATACTCGCGCTTTGCGATCTGTTTATCTGTCGCAACGTGTTTATATTTGCGAACGGGTATATTGACGAGCTGCGGGAGTCAGCGGGGCAGCAAATTTGCATCGTTATTGCATATGAAAGAACAGTAACGGATATAAGCACTTTAGTAACGTAATGTGAAAAAGTAGGCGAGTTTGAATAGGTTTGAGGCGTCGACTGAAACGGCTTTAAATTACATTATTACAGGGCAAACTAAGATTGATAATGATATCATAAAATATTATATTTACTCACTTTATCATGTTTGTCAATTCTGTCATACTTATGTCGTCATGTTGTATCTCTTTTTTTTATAAGTTTGTGTAAACTGTGTGTAATTTATTTTTCGCCATATTTTATGTTTCTTTCTTTTTGTCTGTTACCTTCCGTGATCATTTCTCACTTGATGGTCTCATCGAAAGATCAGCGCTGGAAGTCGCCAGCAGCATGCTGAGATGGGGCCATTTCGTGACACTTTATTTTCACTATGTTCTTTTTTATATATGTCTATTTGTCTGTGTGTTCACGAATAAAAACTATTCTATTCTATTCTAAATATGAGACAGTCTTACAAACTATATTTACTAAACAGGCAAGTAGTTTCGTTAAACTTAAGTAGGTATTCATAATAACATAAATCATAGTCGGTACCAATCAAAATAAGGTCGGATATACAACATTTGATTACGCTTTCAGGTTAATAATCCGTATCATGCCATTAGTGAGGCATTAACTTAACTACCATCGCGATAACAGTATAATTTTAAAAATGTAGCCCAATAAAAGTAAAGTGTCCCGAATTAGAGATTTAATGAGATTATTACCAGGCATAGAGTAACTTATACTAGAGCGGTACTGTCATAGTAAATTTTGTAACCCCAGTAAATTCACTGCGATCTGTCGACACACTTTAAAACTAAAAATGTAGATTTATAAAAATACGATAGAATGTATTTAAATATAGATAAATGATTTTTTTTATTTGCATTAATTATTTTTATGATTTTGACCCATGTTCTTTCACTGATATGCGTTAAAATTGTTAAATAACAAACGAAACCGTCAATGCCATCTATACGACTGTAGGCCAAAACTAGTAGCGCCCTCTGAACGAGAATCAAATTTTCTTGATTTTCGAGGCACGTTTTTTCCTTAGACTGTATCCATCTATTACGGAGTTATATCTATCTTTGTTACCAGGCTACTAATTTATTTATATAAACCTGTCGAAATGTTTTTGTAGTTCTTGTAGATGAAGACCTTTTGTTCTTCGAACATTTCGCGCTAAGACTGAATAGCTACAAGTGAGTAAAACAGTACGTTAAAAAAAACAGGTTTTTTTTTTTTAAATAATGCCTGAACTTCGAAATAATTTTTCAGTCCGTGTTGACGCTTGGATTTATTTGACTCGTGTGATATGATGAAATAAATATCATGTGATGAGAAGAATAACGTACCTAATTATTAGAAAAGAAGACAAGGAAAAGTTACCAAGAATGAGGGATAAAAGGTACAAATAGTGGGTGATTTGTATGCAAAAAACTGCCAAAAAAGGATTGAAAAGGTAATATATTCTATTCTAACCCAGTCGCGTCAAGTTAGTGGGATAAGCGATGATGATTTTTGATTTAATTTTTATCAACATCAACGTACTATCAAAGCCTGTGTTGTAGGACTTTCATTTAAAGGGTGACTCTACCATCATCATCATCTTCATAACATAAGAGCAGGTCAGTGTGGTCGTACATTTACAGCGAAAATAGGCTACGTCAGCCACCTGAGAGCTCACGATCGTCGCTCTCACTAACCAGAAAAACCCAGTCGCCGAGGCCGAAACCGGCCTGGACAGGATGATGATGATACATAAGAGCTTTGCTCTTGTCGGTGAAGTAATTGCCAATCCTTTCTTTCCTGAGCCAGTCTTTTGATTTGCTCGTACGATGCATTCTCTTTTACTTGGCTCAGATATGTGATTCTAGGCTTTCCACTGCCTCTCGTCCCTGCCCTACCAACCAAGGATTTACTCATACATACTTACGATCCCTTCACGCTAACAATACTGTCGATTCGTTATCCTCTCTTTTCCAAAAATGAGGCCCAATTCGCCTCATCAATGAAGCGATCCATTTGATTGCGCCCAATAAAAACAGAACGACTCCGTTACGCCACGCATTAAACTTTTACTTGCCCTAAACCTGTCCCAAATAAAATAACAACAAATTTGTATTCAATTCGCTGTCGCCATTATCTTGCGGAGCAGATGGCGCTTCTAAATAATGTATGGGTTGCTTCAATCGATCCTTGCACGGTGTGTATGAGAATTTTGGGGACCTTTTTAAAACCATACCGGCCGGCCATTGTTTGCAGGTAGTAGGTATTTTCAAGTAAATGGAAATTTCAATTGATTATTAGATTAAATTTGTCCTTATTTATGGTTTTTTTTTGTAATACATACTTAATATTATAAAATGCGAAAGTCTGTCTGTCTGTCTGTCTGGGTGTTACCTCTTCACGCTTAAACCGCTGAACCGATTTAGTTGAAATTTGGCGTAGAGATAGTTTGAGTCCCGGGGAAGGACAGGATAGTTTTTATCCGGAAAATCATCTCTTAAGAGGGTGAAAAGCGGGGTGGAATCATGGTGGAATTGAGATAATTAATGAGTTGTCTAATATTTGTGTGCATATTATGCTCAAATTGAACTATTGCTACAAGACTTTATCGCGCTATTCTTACTCTAGCTGGGGTTACTAAGTCCACGCAGACGAAGTCGCGGGCAAAAGCTAGTAATAAATAATTGCCGTACCAAATAATAAAAATGTTAACTTTAATTGTTTTGTCCTATGAGACAGTCTTTTGAAATGTGTCAGACCCTGTTGTATACATATTAAATCTCATGTTTATTCCACCCGGCTCTATTCGTCGATATCAAAACTTGTGATTTGTTCTCTATAAATCCTTCATGACAGGTGTGAAAGTCGTAAATCTTTGGCTGTGTGTTTACATTGGTTACCCGGGTGCGAGCAAATTCAGTGCATGGAGAACCAGTGAGGTCAAATCCAAGTATGTGACAACAGAAAATAATTGAAGATCGCAGTTAAACTAGTTATTTATGATCGTAGACGCATTTGTGTGAAATGCAATCGATGAGTTATTGAGGGTGTACGTGTCGCGTTGTCAACTCCATATGAACACAGGATCCAATGGGCCCAAATCAAACATTTCCATTGATTCAAATCGATAAAATTAACATCACGGACATTGATCTATATGGAATAAATTTTTACAGTACTGATTACTTGTGTGCCTTGCTTGATGTCGAAAGCTCTTGATTTTAGTGACTAAACACCAATGAAACTTTATTTTAGACGAGAGAAGACTAGAGGCAAGTATAACTACGAGAACTTTAGAAATACAATAATATAACCTGCTAATCTAGAGGGAAATCTGGCGGTAGATCCTCTTCTTTAGAATTGGGCCAAATTTTTCAAACTGTTTTCCATTTCCCAACAGCTACAAATTGGTATTTACCGAAATTATAGAATAGAATAGAATAGAATAGTATTATATTATAGAATAGAAATAATTTATTCGTTAGCATACACAAATAGAAAATTATACAAAACAGAGAAACATAAAAAAGAAAAGGTGCCACGAAATGGTCTCACCTCAGCATGTTGCTGGCGACTTCCAGCGCTGATCTTCCGGTGAGACCATCCGGAGAAACAATCACGACAGGTAACAAAAAAAACAACAAAATTAATATATGACATACAAAAGACAAAGACAGAGGTAAGTTAAAAATATATATTACAATAAACGGTATTATTACGTACAGCTGTCATATCCGGCCGAACTCAGTTTGGCCGTACATTATGCCTAAGAATAACTAACGCCATGCGGCAGATACACAAACTAAACTAAAATGACAGCTAAGACAGGTCGATTTTATTAGAACTTCTCTTTGATTAGCAATATTGTATCTATGGATGGTATAGAAAGGATGCACATCTCTTATGGCAGAATTGTTGCAAAAGTGACTGCTTTCAGCTTTAAATAATAGTTCCTAATCTCTCCGGTGGCGCTAGTTAGGCTCTGGGACAAGCCATATAAGGCAACAAATAACCCGACCAAATTACGTAGGTTGTTTTTGGTAGTATTTTGGTGTATGGTGGCGCCGCCTAATTACTGTTTTTTGATGGACACTTTTCATACATAGAGATTTGGCTCTTTTATATAGTCTCCATGATTGTATCGATCTAAATTTGACTGCTTAAGTGTATAGCATGCATATGCTCTGAAAAACCAATTTAGATTGCCGAATCTGGTCTCTTAAACTTTCTGATAAGCTCACAAGAGTATTAATAGGTAAAACATCCCAGTAAATATGTCGCTCCAATTAAATGATTCCGAAGTAACTCCAGTATAACATCGTGAACCGATCGGGGTTATCAAATAATGAGGCTCGTGCTCGAAGCGTTGTCTTATCTCCAATATTGCCAATGGAGGCACGCGAAATTCCCGCTTATCCTATCAGATATCGTCTGGAGGCGGTGCTGTAGTTTAAAAGTTACTGTACTCGCGTGTACTGATAGAACCCCTGTAATATGATATGATGAAGTTCTGTGGGTCCGTTAGATATTATAAGTGGCAAATGGCCAAGTATTATACTCGTTATTGGAAAAGTCTATGTAAGCTTTGGGCATGTAACAGCTTACGGTAAATTTAATTAAGCAAATGTGCCGATATTTCTTTGTAGGTATCAAAATATATGTGAAATAAATTCATCAGCTAGTATTAGCTACTAGCCGAAGTACATCATACTTAGATAAACATTATAATTATCTATTAGGTATCAAAATATGAATTATAATTATTTTGATGTTCAAGTTTGGGAACAAATCAAATTATTTTATTAAATATTTTGATTTGTGTTTTTTAAAGTAGTCACACTACTAAATATAAATTAAAAACTGTAATAGATGTCATATATTAAAGAAAAAGTGACGAAGCCCTCCAGTGCAGTGCGCCAGTGGCGGGGTGGCCTAGGGGTTCATGGCGTTAGCCGCGATAGCTAAAGACGCCGGTTCGAATCCGGCCTTCACCACTGGAGGGCTTCGTCACTTTTTCTTTAATATATGACATCTATTACAGTTTTTTATTTTGATGTTATTAAACTTAAAAATATATTTTTATGTGTCTTCTGTTTTCTCGATGTTGCATATTTTTTTCTCTATTTAATATTTAGTTCACCAGAAAGTCTTTGGTATGTTTTTTGTTGATTATTTTTGATACCTGTCGTGATTGTTTTATCGGAGTTTTCTCTGATGGTCTCGTCGGAAGATCAGCGCTGGAAGTCGCCAGTAACATGCTAAGATCGAGAGAGCCAGAGAGAGATCATATCGTGGCACTTAGAACCCTTTAATGTTCTTCTGTTTCGTATAATTGTCCCTTTTGTGATTATGCTTACGCAAAAAATATTTCAATTCCATGTCTATTGAAACACGGTTAAAATTGAAGCGATAATCGCAACACAGTGTTAAAATAACATACCAAATTTTCCAGCAAAATGATGATAAAATTACACAGCAAATATTGTCCTGATTATTAAGTCGTAAAAACTGACAAAATGTTAAAACGTCCACGTCAATGTTCAGTATAATCCCTCGCAACTACAGCTCACGTTATGTGAGTGTGTCAGTCTGTTAATCCACCGGCTGATATTCAACGGATAAAATGTTTCGTATAATGCCGTGTTTGTCGGCGACGATGTGAAATGTAGGACGTCTTATCCTAGTCGTTTATCTATTATTTATTATTTATTCAGAGCCCACTGTGTCCCACTGCTGGGCAAAGGCCTCCCCCCTCTTTTTCCACTCGTCTCTGTTTAATGCTATATCTGGCCAGCCTGTCAAGAAGGAGTCCAAGTTATCCCGCCATCGCCGACGAGATCTGCCGGATCCCCGGTTAGACTCGTGGGGCTCCCACTCCGTGGTTAACTTGGCCCACAAGTCATCCGGCATTCGGCAGACATGACCAGCCAAGTCCCATTTCAATTTGGCCGCTTTCCGAGCTACGTCTTTTATTTGAGTCTTAGAGCGCAGCGTGGTGTTTCGGACTCGATCCCTTAATTTTACACCTAATATGCTGCGCTCCATAGCTCTGGCAAACCCCGAGTTTATCTATACCAAATCAAAATACTATCACAATGTGCTCCCATCCTGGATGTCTCGGGAAATCACAATGCATGTGGTTCCTTAAATATTTTTTTTCAGTAATTATCAAGCAAAACAGCAACTCACCTGTCGATATCTATAGTATATAGTCCATACTTCCATACTATATTACTCGTAATAATAAGTATAAATGCGAAAGTGTGTCTGTCTGTGTTATATCTTCACGTTTTTTTTTTTTTTTTATTACAAAAAGGCAAGCATTTGACCGCAATCTCACCTGATGGTAAGTGCCGATGCAGTCTAGGATGGATCATGCTTACCTAAAAGACCCGTTACGCCGTTACCCGTATACCGTTGAACTGATTTAATTCGAATTTGGTAAAGAGATAGATTGTGTCGCTAGGAAGGACATAGGACAGTTTTTATCCCAGAAACTATCCTTTGAGAGGCTGAAAAGGGGGGTGGAAATTTGTGTGGGGAATCTATAACCGCTAAACCGATTTAGATAAAATTTGGTATGGTGATAATTTGAGTTGTGGGGAATATGATTCTATACCTTTATAGAATCATTTTTATCCCCGAAGTCATCAATTCTAAAAAGGAGGGCTGTTACTAATTCCACACAGACTAATGATCCGGGCAAAAGCTAGAATCTTAATCTTCTTCGACCTAGCGTTTTCCCGGCCTAGCGCCAGGGTCCACTTTCCTATTCAATCTTCTCCACTTTGCCCGATCTTCGGCATCCTCAGGTGTAAGATTGTTCTCTTGCATGTCCGCTATCACGACGTGGTCTGAAGTGGTATTAGAGCCATTTAGAGCTGATGTTCACAAATCTGTCAACTCGCTAATCCGCAGGGCAGGTTGTTATTAAAAGAACGAATGTGTCGTATAACTCATACCTAAACATTCTGTGAGATAGCGACAACGATATATCATCAAGGACGTTTCCTTATTCCGCGGATGTGGGTACCGTACACCGTGTGCGAATGTTTTGTTTCGTTGCTTATTACATAGCCTTGTAAGTCCCCGCGTACTTGTACGTATAAATTCGATTCGAGTTTAATATAAGAAAAGGAAAATAATAAAAGAAAGTTCCAAATCCAAAGGCGCATTTGCTTCGAATGGTGCTGTTCCAGCAAAACTGCTTCAGCGATAACACGAGCGACGCCACTGTCAATCTTCATGATAAAATAAGTGATGAATTGCATGAATGGCGACATCAATGCGGTAACGACAGAAACGCAATTTATCAATAAAATTGACAGCGACATAGACAACGTAAGAGGGCCCACTATCAGTCCGCCGGACGATATCGGCCTGTCAGTTGTTCGGAACTGTCAAATTTTTGTTCTAACTGGCCGATATCGTCTGGAGGACTGGTAGTCAGTGGGCCCCTTTAACACTGCAGTCGCCATCCGAATGTAATATTATGCTTTTGTTTGCAACTGTACACGTTCTACTGACTGCACCAGTTAAGTGTTTAAATAAAAACAACTAAATTGCTTTATCGACGCTATACGACACGACAACAGCTTTTACGGTGTCATACAAAATAGTATTTTATACAATCATGATATAATGGAGAGATTTTCAGTCGAGTACCGTGTTACTACTCAGCAAGCATCGTGGCCTTATATATGGTACGAGCTTGAAAAGCTTGATTATATCACTATGGTATACAATAGGTAATTTTTTTAATACAAAAATAATACTTTAAACTAATTGAATCATATAGGTAAATAAACCAAAAGTATACAGCTAAGATACGCGAACAGCCGCAATACGTTTATACTTGTACGTGCCCCGGCCGCCGGGGCCCGGCGGGTTGGTTCGACACCTTCTCGTAACTAATGAGGCCCTGGTAGTTGCTCCTTGCTAAATTAACTTTTTGGACAGTTTTTCTTCTCGATTTTGGCCACCATAGCCAATAGACCAGCGGTTCCTAACCTGGGGGTAATTACCCCCGTGGGTACCTATCACCCCGTTACGGGGGTACCTATCTATAAGAAAAAATATTAATGATTATGGAGGAGGGGTAAAATCGAGTTCCCTAGTTAGGCAAAGGGGTCACAGTACTAAAAAGGTTAGGAACCACTGCTATAGACTAACAACAAGCAACGCTTAGCGGTTAGCGGTAGGTTTCGTAGTCTATGGATTATATATGATTTTTTGGTCCTATTTACTGACAATTTGGTTTGACCAACTATATTTCAAATTAAACCACCTACTTTTATTATAGGTACATAAGGCCCAAGTTAAGTATCATATTCCCAAAAGTATATTATGCATGATGATGTATTTTTATTTGTTGGCTCCTGTAACTTACACAGTAAAAAATAAATTTTAGACTATGCCCTTTTCAAATACGAAATATTTCAAATTTCTGTAGGTAACTGACTTTGCTAAGAGGCAGAGAACATAAGCTTCTTATATATTACGAGTTTCTCAGGCCTTCTAACAACCAAAGGCAGTTTCAATAATTTAACAAACGGCCGCGTACTGATTTTCGCAACTCATTAATAAGCCCGACTAATATTTGAAATGCTAATATTGACTGCACTCACTGTGATTGATGAATGATGATCAAAAGAACGAGTGAACATTTGTACTGGTCGGAATTAGGAGTTAGTGTGGAACAATGGTCAATATTAAATATTTTACCATCAATATTTGGTGGTAAAACTAGCATAATGTACCAATCAGTAATTAATGTAATTATGACTGGTGGTACCGTTTTATAATTACAAATTACTCGTGGAAAGAGAAATTCATAATGATTTTGACAATTTCATGGAGTCGTTTAATGTTCGAACATAAACTATCGTGAGACATATTTCAAAATATTTAGATCAGTACGGTTTTTACTCACTATTATTTTTGGTCGCTTTTGGCGACATGTTTCGGATTCTTTGGGAATCCTTCCTCAGGCACGAGTGTCCGCGGCAGTGCACGACGTACAACCGCCGCGGACACTCGTGCCTGAGGAAGGATTCCCAAAGAATCCGAAACATGTCGCCAAAAGCGACCAAAAATAATAGTGAGTAAAAACCGTACTGATCTAAATATTTCGTTTAATGTTGTTAACCTTCTTGATTCTACGAAAAGAATACTTTAAATTCCTCTTTATTGGAAACTAGCGACCCGCCCCGGCTTCGCACGGGTGCAATGCTAATGTATTATACATATAAACCTTTATCTTGAATCACTCTATCTATTAAAAAAATACATATCAAAATCCGTTGCGTAGTTTTAAAGATACATATGGACAGACAGACAGCAGGAAGCGACTTTGTTTTATACTATGTAGTGACTTGAGTTTAAAATTATACATTTCTAAGTACTCTCCAATATAAGTAAGCTCAAGGCACGTTACTGGAATGAATGCCAGCTTCATGAATATATCCATTTTCAGAATTCATCAGAATTTAGACCGCGGGCCAGGAACAGAGTTCTATGACCAATCGCCTCCCGGGCGAAAACTCGTATAGTGGTTAACGGCTATGTATGATGAACCCTCGTGAACGTCAGCTGCCGCTCCGTTGGTGGGTTGAGGAATGGCAGCAAATAAAATCTATAAAAAAATATTAGTCATCGCCTCCCGCTTGATACTTTGTCAGATGATAGTTTAGATGCTATTGTGAATAACAATAATCGTCAGCTGATTGTATCGCTGTGGAAAGACCGTCAGCTGGTCACATGAACATGTAAAAAAGAAAATTCTTTTCAGTCATCGGCGTCATCGCCTCACGTGTGATACTTTGTCAGATGATAGTTTAGATGCTATTGTTAATAAAACAAATCGTCAGCCGGTTGTATCGCGTTGGAAAGACCGTGTTACGCGTTTCGGTGGCTGCCATTCCTCAACCCACCAACGGAGCGGCAGCTGACGTTCACGAGGGTTCATCATACATAGCCGTTAACCGCTATAAGAGTTTTCGCCCGGGAGGCGATGACTGGCGAAATTTGCGCCTGGCTCGCGGTCTAATTCATCCGAAAACACAAATAAAAATTCCGCTTCGTCGAGGTTTCACAGTAGACTCGACGAGATTGCGTCGAGATTCGATTCCAGTTAGCTTTCCGTTGTAAAAACAGCAACACTCTTCTGTCCATCCATGGACCTTATGACTTTAGTAATAAGGTTTACTGTCAGTTAACAGTGTGGGCGATGGTAACAGAGAACGTGGTGACAAAGCCTACGCTTTTGAATCCTCCGTGGAAACTAAGTTAAAATGTTACAGAGGAACAAAACTGGTTCGCATAAAGCGTATTCAACTGACCACGTTAGCTATGTTGTTAAATATATAATGTTCTATATTTTTGACTACATTTGTAATGCATTTAAGTCAAAATGACACGAATTCTACGCTTACTTTTTAATTATATGTATTTATGTAATATAAGAATCATTTATTTACACCGTACAATAAAAATGTGCACATAAAAAAAATGCAAAAATTGAGAAAATCTTAAAAAATAATCTAGTTACATGTAAAAAATCCGCAACGGAGGCTTCGTCTCGTAGCTACAAATGCAAATCAGCAACATGCTTCGTCCCAAAAATACCAATGGCCTCATTTTTTTTTGTTTAAATAATAATCTTAATTAAATTAGGTTATGTAATTGCATCAAAATATCAGAATTTACTATACCATATATAGTAAGGGTAGAAACCCCTAAGATTTATTTATTTGTTATAACTATTTACTGTCAATCCTTATGCTGTCTGCCTGTATGTGTTCAACAAAATCTAACATAACGCCTATATATATTTACGAATTTTCTGAGCCAAGAACTAGTTACAAATGTTTATAACATAATATAACATTCTTAAGTAGGTAATGTCGCCATCAGATACATCGGAGCGGCCGAGGCTCTCACAAATATCTGAACACGCCTATATTGTCAAGGCGTTAGAGTGCGTGTTCAGATATTTTTGAGCACCTCGGCCGCTCCGATGGCGCGATATGTGAACTGCGGTGATAGGGGTAAAGAGACAAAATGAAGACTTAAAACAAACTTGTGCCTTAGAACTAAAACAAACAACTCATAAGTAAACTAAACGGCACATATGACGTTTTCGGCTTGCAAGACTTTAGCCGTTCTGAAGCGGCCAAATCGCGCGAACTGCGGTCGAGTGCGCTGGACACATACTTTAAACAGGTGCAATTCCATTTTCAACCATATTTCTATTACTTTTAAATTGAATTTTGAATGTGCTACTTTATCAAGTAAGGTCTTTATTATTGGCTGTGAGGCATGTGCTGGGGGGTTTAGAGTCCATTTCTAACACGATTTAGAAACTTGTGCTAAGTCTCGGTTCAGTATGCGGGATGATAGGAAATATGGATACAAAAATCAAACATCTTAACTATTTAATGATCATTTTGTGAAAATCACATAAATTTATTTTTATTAATTTAATGTATTTATTATTAATTTATTAACAATAGATTTTAAGTAATTATGTACCTATTAACCAATGGACCATAGAAATCTGAATAAAGAAATTATATTCTCTTTATTTGTATTTCTTCTAACATTAGGTTTTTTTTATAATATGTATATAAAAGTAAAATATAAAAACACAAAACAATACAAAATACATATAAACACATTATAAAAAACCTAACCTAGGGTGCCGCCGGCACTTATATTATTATCTCTTTATTCATTTTAATTTCCAGTTTAGATTTTTTACAATATGCATATAAAAATAAAATATAGAAACAATAAAAAATACATATAAATACATTATAAAAAACCTAACCTACCCTAGGTTATGCGCCGCATATCGAAATCACGTACATTATATTGATTCCGCCCCCGCATATCGGAGAAACAGTTAAATGTAATATTGAACAACCGCTCAAGAAAATTAAGTTTGGAATGATACACGAGGACTACGGACTAACGGGATAAGTCACCCGAGAGTACAAATTTCTCTTTAGATCACCACAGTATAGGCTTCAGCTCCCGTGATTATCCAGTTTATTATTATATATTATATACGAATGCACAGGCAGCTTAAAATAGCTGATACGTGCATATCAATGTCCTGCACTTGTGTTTTGTCCATTCGTAAAATGTTTGTCGAGTCTGTTTTTAAAGGAGTTCACTGAAGGCGCACTGATTACGGATTCGGGCAAACTGTTCCATACTTTCACTACACGGTTAGACAGGAAGTGTCGTCTTGGGTTGCTACTACTCTGCGTCCGTGCCAGCTTCAGAGAATGTCCTCTCAGTCTGTCATTCATATTCCGAGTGAAAATGTCACTTAACCCGGGTAAGTTGTAGTCTCCTGTGAGTATTTTGTATATTTGTTCCTCAAAATTCTAAGTCTTTACGACAATCTTCATCAATATCAAAGAAAGAAATGGGTATCCTCATCCTCACTGCAAATAATAAATTATTATTACGAAACAAGACCTAATCAAATCAAAACCACTTATTTACATAATCTACTTAAGTAACTTAAACGCCTATAGATATTTGCCTGTTTAATTAAGTTAATCAGCTTACCTTGAAATTGTACGAAGTAGTACTCAATATTCTCATAAATTCGAAAGCTAAAATACCGGCGCCTTTTCCACGTTGAAGACTTTAAAGTATCTTAATTTAAGTAAAATAGAGACAGTATCGTTAGAAAACCCTGTTACCGTAAAGGTATCCATTAAAGTTTAAACCACCTTCAACACCCGCGCAATTGCATAACAAACTCAAGAACTCCAGTACAAATAACATTTCAGGTCGCTTCACAGTCAATTTACATTTAAAAGTTAGTAAACCGAATCGCGTGTGTCGGCCGACGCAAACTAGCCGAGCTCGGCTATTGGCTCGGCCTTTGTCGGCCGTTGTCACTCGTCACAGACTAAGTAAATACCTACCGAATGAATAGTTTACGAAGTGCGAGGTCCACATTTATTATCATTATCACAGGTCTAGAATTAAAAATTGCCTGTCAAATATCAAAACTGCGACCAATATCGGAATGATGTCAAGTGTCATGAGAGGTGTTTAATTCAGAAATAATTCGTAATTGTGAAAATTATTTGCTTCGTTCACATCAAAATATAGTCACCCATAGTATATCTTGAAAGCAGCTTTTCGAATGTATAATTATTTGTGCAATAAAGAATATTTACTTATTTATTTTGCGTAGTTTCGAGTCCATAATTCCCTTACGTTTTGGTACAATCAAACGGCCGCTAGCGGCCGCCCTGAAGCTCCGAAATGGTCACGATTTTTTATTTGTAGTCTTTCGCACTAATTTGATATTCATATACTTACAAGATGGCTTCCCCTTTGCGCACTTTAATTATATTTAAGCGTACGGACTGGGAAGTACAAAAAGCTGTATTCAATTGTACTCGTTAGGAATTTAAATTAAATTAAATTAAAAAGCATTTATTTCGGATTAATTACATCCATAGAATTTTACGACAATGCATGTTTGTTCCAATTATTTTTGCATGTTTATAATTTCTTTGTTTTTTATAATTATGTTTTATACTAGTAATAATGAGAGGAATAAACTTTTTATGTATCTATTTATCTATGTTACAAAAGCAAATAATTTACGCAATTACATATTATTTCTAAATTGAACACTTACAATGATGACACTTGATATCATTCCTATTTTGGTCGCACACAGGCAACATGACAGGCAATCTTGTAAATTGTAGATCTGTGGACATGCCCCATCTTGTAGTAGGTGATCTGTGTCCGGTTCTATCAGCCAGTTCGCTTTGCTCTCCTGTGCCAGGCCAGGATATTACCGTGCGGACCGAGGCGACTTTCATTTGTTTGTGCGATGAAATGAAATTGGGAACACGGCTAGCACAAATGGAATTTGGGAAGATGATGGTTTGAAGACAGTTTTGTTCTTTTAAACTGAATTGAGTTTAAATTACATGTTGGGGCAGCGAATTTCTATTAGTCTTTTGGGCAGCAAGCCTTGATTGGAGCTTAGATTATGGTCTGAAAACTCCTTACATATTTACTTGATTTACCGGTCCAAACATATAGGCCAATTGGAACGTACACTGATATTTGAATCATTTTAGTTATCGTACATCTCGCCCGCGTCACTACATGTAAGGACAAGTGTAGCATAGAGTGACTCACAACAGCTGAGACCACCCATCGCGAATCGATTTAATAAATTAATTGTTCGTTTTCCAAATGTAATATGATACCATGTAATCCGATATTGCAAGCATTAAAATAATGTTACATTTCCCGCAACCTAGGATTTATACCTAGTGTAGAGAAACAAAGGAAAAAATTTTATTACGTCATCTTCCTAACTTCCGGGACCCTACACTTCATGGCGACCCTGCCAGTATGCTACACTTCACAAGTATGAGCGAAATGCACGATAACTAACATGATTCAAATATCATTCTGATAGCAGTGTACGTTCGAAATGGCCTGATAGGCATAGGTACAGCCTAAAATAAAAATATATTATAATAACCCCACCCACCCATGAACATGAACAGGATTCATGGAAGAACAAGATTCGAGCCCTACACCCCAGCAGGGGGTAACAGGAAATGAAGAAGAATAAGAAGAACCTCACCCTTGTCAAACCTTGCTTAAATTGGGGCTAGGTTGATCTGCGTAAGAAGATGTCTCCCAATATTTATTATTATTATTTGTCCTTGTCACCTTTGGCAGGCATGCGTGGGGTCGAAGCCAACAGCGCAGAATCCCATTTAGACAATTTTTTATGTTATGTAACTCACCAGCTAGAACCCATTAACGGGTACAAATAGATAAACATAAACGGTCCCAGCTGGCTATTATAAAGTTGAGAAGAGGGCCGGTTAAATTATTATCATTAACTTCTACTTATTTTAGCAATGAAAATGAATGAATATCGGTTATCGTGTCATGCTTACTCTATCACTTACGTATTTGGCAGAACACGACGGTCTCTGTGACAGCCGATAAGCGGCCTTTTTAACTCTGCACTACAAAATGTAATAAAAATAAAGTTAAAATTATTGCGCTAGTTTTAACGCTCGCTCATTACGGAATGAGCAATGGCCGTTGCCGCAGACAGACAGACCGCAGGTGTTAATTGGCCACTGGGGAATATTAGTAAATGATATCGATAATTTGAAAGCTAGCTAATTGTTCAATTAAATTTTGCTTTGTGACAAATAGAAAATATTTGACAAGGTCCTTTTGCAATGTGTGTAAAAAAAATCATTTACCAGACATTATTAAATGTGAATCTGACTTTAATATATTCAAAAATGATTTTAAGACATTCTTGCTAGATAAATGTTTATACTCTACTCAGAAATTCTTGCCAGAATTGTAGTATTAATATTTCATCATCATCATCATCATGTCAGCCGATAGACGTCCACTGCTGGACATAGGCCTCCCCCAAGGCTCGCCACTCCGACCGATCCTGTGCCGCTCGCAACCACCGAATTCCCGCGACCTTCACCAGGTCGTCGCTCCATCTCGTTGGAGGCCTACCGGCAGTTCGTCTTCCGGTACGCGGACGCCACTCCAGAACCTTCCGGCCCCACCGGCCATCAGTTCTGCGAGCAATGTGCCCCGCCCACTGCCACTTAAGGTTTGCAATTCTGCGAGCTATGTCGGTGACCATAGTTCTACTGCGGATATCATCATTTCTGACTCTATCACGCAGAGAAACCCCGAGCATAGCTCTCTCCATTGCCCTTTGCGTGACCTTGAGCCTTCTTAATATTTACTGATAATTTAATAATTAGGTATCGGCATTCTATTATCTTTATATTCTTTATTTTTATCTTTTTACATGTAAACTGTAATTTTAATTTAATTTTAAATTTTAAGTGTGTGTAAATTCCTGATTGTATTATATTATAATTCTTGACCTATTTTTGTTATGTTAACTGATGAACATTGTTTTAAGAGTTCCGTACCAACTACGCCAGAAAGTCGTCAAATTATGTAACGTAATATCGTAGAATAAGATATTCGAGGAATTGGAAAGACAAGCATTGGCTAGGGAAAAAGCAAATTAAGATGAATGTTGATATACGAGTAACGTAGTCCTTCCAGCGTTGAACCGAAATATTGATGGCTTACGCGATACAAGACAAAAATATATTTGTTATATATTTAGAACAGAGAACATTAAGAAAAGTGCTGGAAATAGGTAGCCTACGAATGCTGTTGTGTCCCGTAAGTAGTTTTATATCAATGAACTACAAAACAGTCAACGAAATCTATAAAAATAGTAATATCCAATAGATTACGACAAATAATGAAAATATTTTTTTGAAAGACTTTTTCACTGCTGTCTCTTTTGTCACTGGTGGTTGATCATACCGTGAGTATACGCGCGTACTGCTACAATACCGCTTATAGTTATACTCTGATTTGTAATTAGATTCCAAAAACTAACCTCACTCAAATCCTTTTTCTTTCGTAATAATGGAAAATATGTAAAGAAGTAAACTCAAATTTCCCATTTGCATACTCTAGCATTTAAAATAAATATAGATGTATCATTTTAGCTTTGTTTAGTTTCTTAAAACATACGGAAAAGAGAAAAAGTGAGGTTAGTTTTTTGGAATCTAATTACAAATCAGAGTATATTTAGGCATTCGTAATTTTTTCCATACAATTGTATACAAAATCGACTTTCAGAATTATATAGCTAAGTCGCAGTCGGGTAACAGTATTTGAGGAGTTTACTTTTTAATTTAACAGATATATTATCGAGCTTCAAACTGATGTGCAGTATATTCGTGTACATTGCCTATTTACCAAATGGCAAGCGTAAAAAAATCGTTTTCCAGTACAAAATCGTTTTTATTTTGTATTAACTAGTTCATTAAACTCGAAATTTTAAAGGATGTCTGGCAACAATTTGAGGCTCAATATATTTACCTCAATAAAAATTCAATCCAACATGTAAGAGTCATTTGCCTGCGATCGAACAGTATGATTTTGAAAATATTTTTTGTATACAATTGTATGGTGAAAATATACTTTTGACCGGTAGTGTAGGTCCTGGCAGCATACTAGCGCTGCGGCAGCAATGCTGCAGCACATGCTGAGTCGGCGCCTTTTCGCGACTACACAGTCGTGACAAAAAAAAAACCTAGTAGTTAGTAATTAGTTTATTATAGTAACACCTCCCTAAGCTTTAGTTTTAGTTTTATTATAAGTTCATTATTTTTTTGTACCGATAATGTTTTGCAATAAAGTTCTTATCTATCTAAAGTACAAAGTACAAGTATATATATATATCTTTACTTGAAAAATAATTATAGTGTATAACTAGCCTTATGAACCGATTTTTCATGTACAACCAGCCTTAAAGTTTGTAGTCTATGATTGTTCATTATTTTAGTATGTGGGTATTTTTGCACTTTGTAATTTTTCCTCAGTCACCCGTTGACCACGAACGCTGTAAAGAGTTCGAAACGTCGGGATGTATTATAAATTCAATATACGCGATATAATCCGTTTTCATAGTTTTATTTCATGAGTAACTATCGCGGTAACCGAAGACAATATTATCTAAAGTACGTTAAAAATAAGGTTGTAACATCAACTAGTTCCATGATACGACAAGTTAGGTATTCAAGATTTAAAGTCCATTCTTTAAACGTCTTCAAGCAGCATAATGTAACAAAGTGATTTCACATTAATGAAAAGCATTTGTCTGTACTCTTTTGCATTACGAATATCAACAAATTCAAACCGAGGAAGAAAGAACGGTAATGTTTTATAAAATACATGTATGTACATCATCATCTTCCTCGCGTTATCCCGGCATTTTGCCACGGCTCATGGGAGCCTCGGGTCCGCTTGACAACTAATCCTAAGAATTGGCGTAGGCACTAGTTTTTACGAAAGCGATTGCCATCTGACCTTCCAACCCAGAGGGGGAAACTAGGCCTTGTTAGGATTAGTCCGGTTTCCTCACGATGTTTTCCTTCACCGAAAAGCGACTGGTATAAATATCAAATGATATTCCGTACATAAGTTGCGAAAAACTCATTGGTACGAGCCGGGGGTTTGAACCCGCGACCTACGGATTGAAAGTCGCACGCTCTTACCGCTAGGCCACCAGCGCTTCTCAAAATACATGTATGTACATATATACATAATTATGATAGATTGATAGATTGATATTACAAAATTATAATGAATTAAAATTCACATGTCAATAAATTATTCCAATTCACGTAGAAATTAATGTCAACAATTTTTCAATTCTAATACATTAGGAAATCAATAAAATATCATTCATATTAACTACTTACAATTGTGTATGTGTTTGTTTATCTGTTTATTGGATAAGTTCAGCTTTAGCTGGATGGATTTTGAATTATGAACGTCGTGAAATTTGCATTTTTCTTGGGTGTGGAACTGTTGAATTTACTAAACTGTTAAACAAGTCGCAGAAATAAAATATACCTATGGTTTAATTTTTATATGAATCAATTTGACGACTGAATAATGACGTCAGTTAACCTTGTAATTACGTTTTAAACTAGGTAGGTATATTATATTATAAATCATCATAAACTTACCTATTTTTTGCCGATATAATAAAGTTTCTTTAAATAATACAATGATGGTGGCAAACAGGAATACGGCCCGCCTGATGGTAACCGGTAAACGTAGCCCACGGAGGCCTGTGACGTCAGTAACAGTGATGTCGACAATCGTCGCACCTGTCACCGTTGTGAAATAGGGACGAAATACCGCGAGCGACAATTTAGCTTTGAGCTTTCTATATTAAACATATCTCAAGCATCTATTTCATGTAACATAATATATATAATCTGCTTTCAGCATGCTAAAGCTTAATTGAATATGTAAAGCCCACAGCTTGGCGTGCCGTTAATCGCCGGAGTGGTTCGCGAGCGTGACCTCTCGCCGTTTGTCACTCGGGGCATCTCTATCATCTACCTGCGAATGAGCTTATGTAATTAAGTGAGTATTATGAGGCAATTATGTTTAGATTCTGTTTTAAATACTTGAGCTGGAAACTTAGGATAGAACTAAGCCTTGTAAGAAAGGGAACAATATCAGTCTCTTAATTAACTTTTCTGTGTAGGACGCCTGAGTTTTAGAAAAATAGTAACGCTTTTTTGTATCAAAATACGGTTTTCAAAAAGTATGTATAGCAATTTTGAGGCTTTTCTCTAGTAGCTTCAGGGATTCAAAATCTGACTAAACCACTTTCACTCTATAGTCAGGCGTGTCTCACTCCGCGATTTCGCCGCGTCGCTACAAGTACCTGCGGCTGCCTCAATATTGAGGTTTTGCCATAGTAATTGCCGCACACCGCTATGGAACGGACGCCTACACGCGCTTGCGCCGCCTTGCGCGTAGTAGTCGCGTTTTGTTAGGGAGTGAATCTTCTGTACCTAGTACTATTAGGTATTCTGTGCATAGTTTTGAAAAATAAGGTCTAAACGCAATACTAAAAATTAAATACCATTTTACATAGAAACAGTTTCTTCTTACTGCACAAGTTCATGGCCCCGACGGAAGATCAGCGGCTAGCCCAGCCAGGCTAGCACCATGCTGAGTCGGGACCATTTCGTAGCTTATATTATTTATGTTGTGTTACATACGCGTTTTCCTCTTTTTTGCCACGAATAAGATAAGATAAGATAAGATAAGATAAGATAAGATAAGATAAGATAAGATACATTTATTGATAAAATTGTTCAAATTTTACGAATAAACGCTATCTATCTATCTTCTATAATGCTAATGTTTTATTGGAACAAACTTATCGATTATCTTTTTTTTGTTTGGTAACAATAACTAAAAATAACAATCCAATTATATCTGCGATCCCGGGCCCATACGGCCCTCGGCTCAGCGAGCTGCGTTTGAAGAGGAACCCTGAACTCACTGAACCATAAGCTAAACGATATTTGATCTAAACTTTTGAAATAAATTCTTTATCATTTACAGAGCCTCGTGAATGAATTTAATTAAGTGATTGTCAGTCATTAAATGATTGTTCAAACAAAATACTTTTTTAACTTTGTCGCTTAAAGCGTCTTGTTGAAGCTTTATGAAAAGTTTATAATTATAGTTTTAGTTTTATTTCTTTCGACGCCTTGATTGAGCAATTTAAAAAGGGCACTTAGGAAAAAGGTGAAACTATAAAAGATACGATTTATTTCCGACGTTCGATACACCATGCAGTGAAACCTGTCGAAACGTCGGAGAGGTTGTTATTTAGATGATGGAAGCAATAGACAGAAAAGTTAAACTACAAAACTCAGTTTCAACTGGTACGTAACAAATAATTGTAGTTTTAATTTTGAAGCTACACTATTAATAGTTAAAGTAGCCATTACTAAGGAACAAGTTAAATAAATAATAAATAATAATAAATAAAATTTCTTTATTTCGGCCAAATGCATCCATAGTGTTAGTACTACAAGCAAAATCTTAATCTAGTGTTAGTATTTAATACAATAGGTACCTACTTATATTATGAATTGAACTACACTTTTAATTTGCTCGGTCCAGTGCTTGGGGATCGGACAATCAAACCTATCGGCAATTTCTCTTAGAATGCTGTTGGGACTACATCTCACACGACTTAGTAATGAGACTATATTTTTACGTAATATAGTCTCAAAACTATCCGTGCGAGCTTTAAAAAAGAAGGAAACTACTACAAAGGAAACTTTGTACCACAATTGTAATATTTAGAACTAAGAACAACAATATAACATTTAAAACTTTCGCGGTTTAAACACATATTAAATCACATTTAGAAACACAGTCCAAACACAGTCTTTTACGCAGTCCAAAATATGTCATTCCGTACCAAAATCCGGGCGTTTACAAAATAGAGTGTAGTTGCGGAAGTGTGTACATTGGTCAAACCAAACGAAGTGTGCAAGAGAGAGTGAAAGAACACATAGCGGCAGTAAAAAATCGCCAAGTAAACAAGTCCGCGATCGCCGAACATCTACTTACATGCGGCGCAAATCACTGGATTGAGCTTCATAAACCAAAAGTTGTCTCCACTGAACGCCATTATTATCCTCGAGTTGTGCGAGAAGCGATTGAAATCAAGAAGCACCCCAGAAATTTTAATAGGGAAGATGGTTTTAACTTATCGGCAACTTGGGGACCAGTGATCCAGAAGTTAAAGCCAAGGGATCTATCTTCGGATGTGTGCGCGGATGTTGTGAGTGTTGTGTGTCGGACTATTGACAATAATTAACTTTTATGTGTAGTGGGTGGTTTGAAAATGTGATGTCTACCTCGAACTTTAAATGCACTTTTCGTGGGGTAGTCACACAAATCTCTGTTTTGACATTTTGCTGGGACGTCAGTTAGCCGCGACCACGACCAGTGAAACCTGTGTCGAAACGTCGGTAAATAAAGGTAACAAAATAAATTCGCGATAGACCCGTTTCTAAATGTGATTTAATAAGAACAACAAATTTTGTAGATCAAGTTTGTTGCGCAAAATATTACAATCATTATTTTATTAGTCGTAGAGATTTTTAGTTCGGTACCCAATTGCTTGTATATAATTTGGTAGGTATTTCAAAAACCATAATCCATACTTAATATTATAAATGCGAAAGTGTGTCTGCCTGTCTGTCTGTTACCTCTTCACGCTTAAACCGCTGAACCGATTTAGTTGAAATTTGGTATAGAGATAGTTTGAGTCAAGGGGAAGGATATAGGGTAGTTTTTATCACAGAAATTATCTCTTAAGGCGGTGAAAAGGGGGGTTGAAGTTTGAATGAGAATACGATACAAAGAAGATTGGATAAAAAATAAGCTTTTTAGTACCCAAGCTACCCAAATTACTAACTACGCAGACGAAGTCGCGGGCAAAAGCTAGTACCAAATAACAAAAACTAAGCCCCAAAGTAGCAACTAATCAGTATGATACCATGTAGCGAACGAAGAATATTATTATTCTCGTTTTAATAAATCCATTCTTAGGAATATTAATAAATCCATTCTTAATATTAATAAATCCATACTTAATATTAATAAATGCGAAATTGTGTCTGTCTGTTACTTCTTCACACTTAAACCGGTGAACCGATTTAGTTGAAACTTTGTATAGGAATAGTTTGAGTCCCGGGGTAGGACAATAAATTTTCTCAACCATCATTATAATAATCCACTCAGACGAAGTTAAATTTCGTCAAAATGGACTTGCATACGTAGTTATGTTGACACGTTTTTGATTTGAGTCGCCGAATTATCATTTTACAGTATTCCACTAATACCAAATTGAACTAGTCCTTTAATTGAATAGGCTAACTCGAAACTAGAATCACGGCTGTATTCATTCAGGTGGAAACTAGAACAAGTCAATTAGAGCATTTTGCTCTCAGAAATAAAGCCTAAATTGGACTGCAGCGGAATAATTCCAAGTTCGGTCTCAGCTGAAAGGCGGACTGGTTAGACAGTTCCGAGATTTGTTCCGTTCCACGTTTATCTGACTGTTCACAACGCTAACCAAGGTACCTTAATAAAACCAATACGAGCCCTGTGTTTTATGTGTAACATGATGCCAACGGCTGCTTTCTGTCAACGCACTGCTCGCCGTAGAAACTAAATGGTCGCGCACTGTGCTGTTTAAGAAGAATTTCCTCCTGCGGAAGCTCCGGCTGTGGAATGAGCTCCCTACCGAGATTGTTTCAAAGAACTACAGTATGAGGGTCTTCAAAGAAGGAGTGCACAATTTTTTAAAGGGTCGGCAACGCGCATGTAAAACTTCTGGAGTTGCAGGCGTCCATAGGCTACGATGACTGCTTATCATACTTGTTTGCCACCGACGTGGTATAAACATAATCAGTATCTTTCCTTACATATTAGTTGTTACGGATATTGGAGTCCCTAGATATTGTTTTTCTTGACGTGATCGCTTGCTTGTGTTCGGTAGCGTTAGGAATAAGAACCCTGAAAGCGACGGAGGGATTATTTAAGTATTATATCTGATTTGTGTTTACAATAAAAGTTAATTACTACTTACTACTACTTACTAGTTTGGCGCAATAATAATTCATTTATTACAAGTAAGTTACACTCATAATGTGGTTCGTAAAACTTAATTCTAAACTATGTATATAATACTAAATACTAATTTCTTAAACCTAGGGATACATCTATATCTATAAATTATTTTTCCCCTCACTAGCTCGGAAAGCCGTCTATTATCCTTTAAAACAAGCGGGGAAAAACGCATTTTAACCACCAGTGGGGAAAGTAATTTGACCTTGGATGAAGCGTGTTTAAGTAGCTTGACAGATAACAAAACGTAAAACACTCATGATAATGGTTCGTTCGATATTAATTATCATTAAATAAATGGTTTGAGAATCTAATAAAAAATACCAAATTTAGCTTTATTTAATAATTTTAAGTCATAAACCTTAAAACTCCATAAGAAACGTTTGATTTTATGTAATTATGTTAAATATAATTCTGAACGCACAAGTTGAGTCGATGCAATTTCAAAACGCATCGTTGACATTTCATACGTCAGAACAGAAATGTCAACATTGTCAACAAAATTTTTACTGTTCTTCTCACCGACTCACGTAAAATCAGAATTTCTAGTGTTTTCTGTTATAATATCGTAAAAAAATTAGTAATTCCAGTGATGAAGATGATCTAACGCCTGTGGATGTTGCACTTTCCTCGCTATAGTGAGGGGAAAAGTTTTGTGTTACACACGGGTGCAAATGTATTTTACTTCTCGTGTGTTGAAACACTCGCTACGCTCAGGATTCTATTTTAGAACCACTCGCTTCGCTCGTGGTTCAACTATAGAATCCTTTCGCTTGCTCATGTTTCAATTCCACACTCGCGGGTAAAATACAACTTTGCACCCTTGTATAACAAATAACTATTTCTTGTCAGCTGTGTGGCACATGTAGCCGACTGCAGCGTAGCAAATAGGGGGAGTCCAGCCTGTCCCCTATCATCTTCATGATGATGCCAACATCATTCCATCCTCCCACCCCAGGTCCCACCCAGGGTCCAGGACCCAGGATGAGTCTAGGCCTCCAACACAAGAGCACGCCATTTTACCCGGCCCTGCGGATTTACGCCAGTTTTCACTGACGTCGAGCTCCCGCAGATCTTCCTTCACTCTATCCGCCCACCGATACTTAGGATAACCTGCAGGACGGCGTCCAGTCGGCCGCCGAACCCGAACCGAATATGATGGGTGAAACCAAAGTACATCGCCTCCGTTAGCTGGGCCACCTTGAAATGGGTGAAGATCGTGTTGTAAAGAGGGCATATTTGGGTCGACCGACAATAAAAGTTAGTGTAATTTTATGTAATATATATTTTTATTATAAACTAGCTGAATTACTTTTCTCGGTATTGTACTAAGTACTTATCACACTTGCTATAGGTACCGACTAATAATAAGTTCTATAAATTAAATTTTATTGTGACATTATTAACCTTTGTAACGTAATGTAATGACGTCTTGCTTGCTATTATGTCTATTCTACACTTGAACACTAATTATTAAGTTTCGGTGTTATGATATTTATATTATCTGAATATATTGAAGGTAGTAAAACAGTGCATTCCAAAAACACAAGTACCTATACAGCCAGCTGCAGAGATGACCTCTCTACTGCATAGTTTTTTTTATACTACGTCGGTGGCAAACAAGCATACGGCCCGCCTGATGTTAAGCAGTCTCCGTAGCCTATGTACGCCTGCAACTCCAGAGGAGTTACATGCGCGTTGCCGACCCTAACACTCCTCTCCCTCGTTGAGCTCTGGCAACCTTACTCACCGGCAGGAACACAACACTATGAGTAGGGTCTAGTGTTATATTTGTTTGCTTGGGGGGTCAAATATCTCTGCAGCTGACGAACATGACAAATAAAATGAATAAACTTTTATCTGTGCTGTGCTTTTATGTGTGTTTTAGATATGCTATTTAAATTGTGACCTTGAAGTTCAAATTATGAATTTAAAACTGCGCAAAAACTGATGCCCGATTCGGATCTCCCACACATGAAAGGATAAGGACAAAGACGAATTGATCCCTTTATGAAATATTCAGTGAATGCCGTCACCTCACGTAACATACAAAGGGCACAATTGACAAGATCCCATGATTTTTCCTCAATGAGCTCAGTTGTTGGAAAAATCCATATCGCTTTCTACATGACCGACACCGAATAGCTTTGCCCGGTATTGAAAACTTCCTCAGAAGGTTTAACAAGCCGCGGTATAAGTTCGTATACCGTATTAAATACCTATTAATTTTCTTTTTAAGGTTCCGTAACTAAAGGGTAAAAACGGGACCCTATATTACTAAGACTCCACTGTCCGTCTGTCCGTCTGTCTGTCACAGTTGAAATTTTCACATACCAAAAAGTATGGAACCCTCGGTGCGCGAGTCTGACTCGCACTTGACCGGTTTTTTTTTAATTTTTGATTTGGCGAGGCGCGCCAGGTTTTCAAGTGAATTTGTATCTAATTATTTAGAATTTTTTTTCGGACGATTTACCGCGTCCGGGCAGTATGTATGCCACTTTGTGCCTCGAAAGTTTAATATCATCTAATAACTATTTCGTGGGTTTTGTTTACTTTATTGATGTGACCATAAGGTAGATTTTATTTATTTTATTGATAAGAATGTTTACATGACATTACAGTTTTTTTTTTTTTTTTTTCAAAAAAGTATAACACATTTTAAACTTATACAAGTTTCGCCAAACTTGCGTTTAACGGCGAAATGGTGCACTCATTTTCAATGTTAGTACCTTAATCTAAATTTAATGTTTAACTTATCTTACTAAGGTTAATACTTTTATATTACATTAACAAAGTGTAAGTTGTAGGTATATATGTTGTTATTCTTTAAGAATTTATTTGTAGTTTTACATGTATATAAAATGTATGATTTTGGTGCAATAAAGGATATTTATTTATATACAATATTTACCTATCTTATATATTTAGTCATGCGTTGTACCCAATAGCAACCAACCAATGCGTCACGAAACTTAAAACTAACAGCAATAATAATACATAAAACAGCAACAATTATAACAACAATAATATCACATAACATTAGTATAGATAGTAGATGATTTCTTATTCTCAACAATCAATTTCAAACCTCTTAGAATTTCACAAGTCGCGTTCTTACGTTTAATATCAATTATGGGAATACTTTTAATGAATTCATATAGAAACATATACACATAAAATTAGGTCATCACGTATTTTCTTCAGTTTATTAATTAAGTAAAACATAATTCGGTTTTTAAAGGGTCGGCAACGCGCGTGTAATATCTCTGGTGTTGCAGGCGTTCATAGGCTACGGTAACTGCTTACCATCAGGCGGGCCGTATGCTTGATTGCCACCGACGTGGTATAAAAAAAAAAAAATTCCCGTGCAACGCATGCTCCACTCACATTTACTTACCGCCTCATTAAGTTGTTAATAATAAGAGCACTTAATTATGAGCTTCGAACATAAATTTGGCCTAGCACACGCGACGTTTGTGCGCTATTACGCAAATTAATAATAAATCACATCGTCTACTTACAAGTGCATTTTATGGCGAAACATAAAGTTACATGTAATTTATTGGCCACTTTTGAATATAAGGGTTTTCAGAAAAAATGGTACCATTTACTTTTATCGAAAAACCATCAACTTTTGGGTTATTTAGACTCAATCACGAGTGAAATGATTGTAGGGAATGCAAACCAGTTTTTATTTGTATGGAATTTCTTATTAACCGGTTTTTTCATACAATTAAAAACCGGTTTGCATTCCCTAAGTGATTGTCTATTGAATGAAAAATTAAATGAGTAAAAAAGTGTCCTCAGTTTTTTATACAAATTTTGGGTGTCAGTTTTGTAACGGTCCATACAAAATGTATGTGAAAATGCGTTACAAAACTGTAATATTTTTGGGACATATTTTTGTTTATTTTTAAATCAATAGTCCTCGCGATTCTGAATAAAAATAGCCCAAAAGTTGACGGATTTTCGAAAAAAAAGTAAATGGTACACTAATATTGTCTTCGGTTACCGCGATAGTTACTCATGAAATAAAACTATGAAAACGGATTATATCGCGTATATTGAATTTATAATACATTCCGACGTTTCGAACCCATTACGGCGTTCGTGGTCAACGGGTGACTGAGGAAAAGTTACAAAGTGCAAAATACCCACTTACAAAATCGGATCCGGATCGGAGTTGGATCTGCGTTGCTATGTTTGTCTGAAGTAAGTAATCATTAAAAGCTTGTACCAAAATGAAAGAAAAGAAAATTTTACCGCTATATTTGTAACAAAGCTTTTATCGGAGTCGTTATCAGAAATACTTAGCTTTTAGCTAGCTCTGCAATTCAATCTGGTATACCTGAAACAAAATATTTGCTGTTTAGACGACAAAAAAAATGGTACCTAAAAATATTTATTGACCTAACGTTAGCGAAGGTCTTCTTTTCAGCTGGGCAAAAATGGCGGATGTTCTCTGTAGGTCGCATTTCTCAACCGATTATCGTGATTTTTTTTGAGTAGGTTTGATTTAGAAAATTAAAAACTGTAATAGATGTCATATATTAAAGAAAAAGTGACGAAGCCCTCCACCGCAGTGGCGCGGGGTGGCTTAGGGGTTCATGGCGTTAGCCGCGATAGCTAAAGACGCCGGTTCGAATCCGGCCTTCACCACTGGAGGGCTTCGTCACTTTTTCTTTAATATATGACATCTATTACAGTTTTTAATTTATATATAGTAGTGTGACTACTTAAAAAAACACAAATCAAAATATTTAATAAAATAATTTAATTTGTTCCCAAACTTGTTGATTTAGAAATTTTTTTCTGTCGTTAAATTTTTCGGAAATTTTCTTCATGGCGGATATTGGCATAAAGGGCTTAAGCGCTAGTAGGGTCTTAGGCTAGGCTACTCGTAGGCTGACAGACCATTGTTAGTTTGCTGTAAAATGACTATAAAGTAAGTATTTTTTATATTTTAATTTTTTAAGCATAAGTATTGCGAGCACACAGTACAGCTCACAGAGCACTAGTCAGTATCCAAGGAACAAAACATAAGGTTTTCCCACTTTAGAAAATAATGTTAAAATTTGCCTACTTATGATCATTTTAACACATCGCAGAGAAAATAATTTACTTGGATTTATTTATTTTCGCTATTTATTTAACGTCTAAGCTATTGGCCTAATTTTTTGACCTATTCGCTAATGCTCAACTTACGGTAGATGTCGCTAGGCGTCTCCCTAAGGCGCATATGAAGGATATGGTGGAAATGTTCGCTGTCGGGTTAGTCTCGGTAGCTCAGTTGCCAGAGCGATGAGCTGGTATCCCAGTGGTGAGTTCGAGTCTCAACCGAGACAGTGAGTTAATCCACTTTTCCTTTATTTCTAAGCATTGTGGTATTTATTATATATATGATAGATACCTAACCGGATAACCGGAATGTAAAAGAGCGACAATGGCGGCAGATAAACCTTACGCGGTTTTCGCTCGCTGTTTCCAAATGTACAAAGTATTTTAAGATTGTTTTGGAAAAATAAAAAAATAAAAAAATTGTAGTATCGTTTGCAAACGTATCTGTTTAACCCTTTACTAGGCTAAGGGATATATATTTCCCACATACGGCACTTCAAACATGTGTTCTATTTTTGATGAATAAGATTGTCATTGACTGATATTCGATTGTCATTTTTGAAATGTCAGCCTAGTAAAGGATTAATACAAATTTCTTTATTGGCTAATTCACCGTAATTCATTATAAAACAATGGAGGGGCCGATTGTAAGATTGTCCCTATTCACGGCCTCTCAAACTTAAAGCAACAGTCAGCATATTTTGATTAACGAAACCCTTCCAATAAAGAGGTGATACAAATTACTACAAAGCCTTTCTTCACCTCGAGATTAGCCATCGCCACTCATTTGTCTCCGTGGGGAGGCGCGGCAAAAACGGCCAACGGCGCCTCAATCAGGGCTGATTCGCCCCAACCCACTCTAACGCGGGGCGCTTTGTCATTTCTGATCAGGCTATTTATGGCGGAGTTGGGCCCTGTTCGATATATTTTAATGAATATAGAATAGAATAGAAAATGTTTATTGTAAAAATCTACATACAGCACCATACAAGTTAAAAAAAGAAGATCTTTTACACTAACACGTAAAATTACTTGTAGCTTATACTAACATGCAATGATTACAGTATTGATGCTGCTATAGCGGATACAAGTGGACACCACTCAGCATATGCTCTAACATATAGGTATATGCTACAGCGCTGGTCTTCCGTGGAGCGTGGCGTGGTCTTCCGTAATGAAGGCTTGTAACATCGTAAATTTTTACACGAATGCTATAAAAAAATACATACATACATATAAACCCGCCTATTTCCAGGATAGGTAGGCAGACCACGGATTTCCATTTGCTACGAATGCTATAAATTAATTTTCTATCAAGCAGAAACGCAATTAAAAGTGGAAAAATTCAATTTCTTGGGTTTAAGAAGTGTAAGACTTACAGTAAATGTCGCTCGAGCCTCCCTAAGGCTCATACCGGTTGTTTACTGTGTTGTTGTTGTTTTTTTTATGAAATAGGAGGCAAACGAGCAGACGGATCACCTGATGGTAAGCGATTACCGCCGCCCATGGACACCCACCACACCAGAGGGGTTGTAAGTGCGTTGCCGGCCTTTAAGATGGGAGTACGCTCTTGAAGGTTTGAAGGTCATATCGGTCCGGAAATACCGCAGGCGACAGTTCATTCCACAGTTTAGCTGTGCGAGGCAGGAAGTTCTAGAGAAACGCACAGTTGAGGACTGCCAACCATCTAAGTGGTGAGGATGGTAATGTTGTCGCGTAGGGCGATGGCGAAAAGAAGCGGCAGGTATTAATCCGAACAATTCCTCGGAGCACTCCCCGTTATAAATATTAGTTTAGTGGTTAGGTGGATCAGAATTATTTTTGTTGTCTAGTTTCTGACCACTCTGTCACGCTTGTATTTCCATCTACTATCAAATAAATAAATAAAATATGAGTGCTACCGCATGTCTTTCTAGCTGTGTATTATATTTTACATGAGAAACATTAAAAACTAAATTTCATCTCATACATAAAGCTACACTCCGTCACATTTTTTGGGGACAAAAACAAGACAATGAAAATAATTTTGACCCAGGTAGGTACTAACAGTATTTTTTAAACGACTTCAAACTTTCATCCTTATTAAGGGGATCCCATGCCCCAATGACCTTCGATTTGAATCCCTTAGTTTTCTAAAGTTTTTTGTAGCTTATCATATTAACAGCAATGGATTTTAGCAATATAGTATCCCATACTCCAAAGTTCATTGTTTTCGAAATATTTGGCATCAAAGTTGAACAATTTTAGGCCAAAAACTGGTTTTCTGGCCATAACTTTTGTGTTAATTAGTTTAAAATTAAAACCTTAGACAAATTTTTAGAGACGCCTAAGACGAACCCAAATATGTAGATTTCGTATAAGTAAGATCTTTCACAGCAATCGAGATACGAAAAAAGTGTTTTTTTTTAGACAATGTTTAAACCAATCATAAATAAATAAGTATTCATTTTTTTCACAATTCGGTAGACAAAAATGGAGATTAAAGATTGAAGAACCGATAGCCGCTTGTCTTATAATTCTATATGTAGTGCAAAAGTAGGAGATACGATTCAAAACTTGTCAAAAATCGATGAAAACCTCAGGTAGCCCCTTAAACTCATTAATTTGTCAAATAAAGTAACGACGCTAAGCATAATTAAGGAGCTCCCTGACGCCAATGACCTTCGATCTGAACTGAATCCCTTAGTTTTATAATGTTTTTGTAGCTTATCATATTAACAGCAACGGCTTTAAGCAATATAGTATCCCATACTTACTTCAAAGTTCATTGTCTTCCAGATATTTTGCATCAAAGTTGAACAATTTTAGGCCAAAAAATTAGTTTTCGGGCCATAACTTTTTGTGTTAATAAGTATAAAATTAAAAGCTCTGACACGTTTTTCGAGACGTCAAAGACGAACCCAAATATTTTACGAAAAAAGTGTTTGTTAGACAATGTTTAAAAATATAAGTAATAATTTCTTTCCA
This sequence comes from Cydia strobilella, assembly GCF_947568885.1. Classification (NCBI taxonomy): domain Eukaryota; kingdom Metazoa; phylum Arthropoda; class Insecta; order Lepidoptera; family Tortricidae; genus Cydia; species Cydia strobilella. The sequence goes on from NC_086044.1 coordinate 22,194,100, forward strand.
AATCCGGCATACTAAAATGGAGATAAAAGATTGAAGAACCTATAGCCGTTTGTCTTATAATTCTACTTGTAGTGCAAATGTAGGAGCTATACGATTCAAAACTTGTCAAAAATCGATGAAAACCGCGGGTAGCCCCTTAATGGTGTAACCCGTGTACGAAAGTCTTCGCGCTTACCGTCCTTACTTTAGCGATGATGTCAGAATCCATTTGCAAAGTTTTCCTTTTCAGTGTGCAGTAATTATGTAGGGTTCATCAATGTGTAGGTGTATAATATACTTTTCATTTTATTTCTTGTGTATTAGAAGGGTTGGAATCGAATAAAAAGTAAAGGATTAATTAAACTGGACTCAAGAATAAACTTAATAACAAAGGATCTTATTTTAATATACCACTCTAAATACAATTGTTACATCGATTCCTTTATTTTATGAGATAAGGAATATTGTTTCTAATAAATAGTATTTTATACAATCGTGATATAATAGAGAGCTTCTCAGTCGAGTACCGTAATTAGGCAACGAAGCTTAACCATTTGTAAAAACATCCTAACGACTTTACTAAAAATGGCCAATAATTTTAGTACTCTAATACCCGTACCATGAGTCGCTGGCAGTGTCAAAACTGACATATACGCTAACGTCTGCGTAATTTACTTTCTATACATCTCGCTCGGACTAATATGCGAGTACGAGCGAGATGCATAGAAAGTAAGTTACGTTCTCGATAGCGTTTATGTCACTGCCAAACTGGTACAGATATCACACACACTAATCGTAAAACTAATTCCTTGAATATTAAAAACGATATTTCGCGGTGCACGCTAGTGCTGGGCCAAGTTTGTAACTATGTTAGACTAAGCTCGTCTGGTACCTAGTGTATTCCCTATGAATCGCGAGCGCCGGCAAGCCGAATTTTCGGTAGAAACCCAATGTACCTTGGGATGTCGAGGGTTCTCTAAATCAATGCTGAAAATAATTTTGCCGAATTATAAACTGTAATAGATGTCATATATTAAAGAAAAAGTGACGAAGCCCTCCAGTGGTGAAGGCCGGATTCGAACCGGCGTCTTTAGCTATCGCGGCTAACGCCATGAACCCCTAGGCCACCTCACCACGGCGGTACCCGTCCCAATTTCTCGACTATCTTAGTAAGACTAGGCGTCTTTGACCAGCTCTAAGGGCAAGCAGTGCGCGCTTGCACCTCCTAAACGAATTCCTTACGAAATCAAAATATTTAATGTTTCCAAAACTTGTTAATTTTGCTAAATGACATTTCGCAGCCAATTATTCGCTTAATTACATTTTGCCGAAAGATTCTAACAGTTAGCAACCGTATGTTTGAACAACTATGTACTTAAAAATACACTTTTAAAAACGCTATGTTTTAGGTAGCAAAATGACTTCGAAATCCTAATACAAATCATGAAAAGTTTATTTTTGTAATTTAACTTTCGATGCAAAAAAACTTAGTCTACTTAACAAAAATCTACCGAGTTAAACAAGTTTCGTCATTGCTAAAGATAGCTAGGGCGCTTTTATTAGGGTTCCGTACCCAAAGGGTAAAAACGGGACCCTATTACTAAGATTCCGCTGTCCGTCTGTCCGTCTGTCTGTCTGTCACCAGGCTGTATCTCATGAACCGTGATAGCTAGACAGCTGAAATTTTCACAGATGATGTATTTCTGTTGCCGCTATAACAACAAATACTAAAAAGTACGAAACCCGAGTCCAACTCGCACTTGGCCGGTTTTTATTATTTCAAACGAGTGATCCACTCGCTCGCGCTTAAAGCGTTTGGAATCACGATGTGCACCCTCGATGGACCAACATTATCTAATCCGTTCTTAAAACTCCTAACTTTAATCCACTGAAACACATACATAGTTTAACTAGGACACTGTTATTAGTGCACAAATTATTAATAGGAAATTAGGGTTCCATGTAAATAACGTTTAAGGTAAGACCGGCCATTGTGGCACTCTTTGGGGGAGGCCTATGTCCAACAGTGGACGTCCTCGGGCTTTTATGATGATGATGATAAGGTTGCATTTTAAGGTTGTCTGTTTTTTGTTAAGTCATTTTCTTATTTGATATTATGAAGTGACTTAAGTAATGCGAAAATAGAAAAAAAAAACACCTATTAAGGGGCCCACAGACTATCAGTCCGCCGGATGATATCGGCCTGTCAGTTGTTCGGAGCTGTCAAATTTTTGTTCTAACTGACAGGCCGATATCGTCCGGCGGACTGATAGTCAGTGGGCCCCTTTATCGAATTTAAACTATCGTGAGACATATTTCAAAATATTTAGATCAGTACGGTTTCATCTCACTATTATTTTTAGTCGCTTTTGGCGACATGTTTTGGATTCTTTGGGAATCCTTCCTCAGGCACGAGTGTCCGCGGCGGTTGTACGTCGTGCACACCAAAAGCGACTAAAAATAATAGTGAGTGAAACCGTACTTATCTAAATATTTTGAAACCATCTATTAGTTTGATATCATAATGTCACTACCTGTGAGTTCCTATAATTGTCTCCCTGTATCTACTATAATTTTTATGTTAATATCACAGCTGTTGGATCTCCAAATAAATAAAATATAATAAATAAAACAATAAATAATGAAATCCCATCATATTTATATATTAAAACACAGTGGGCTAGTGTGCGTTTTAAATTCAATTTTTCCTATCCGTATACAAAGTATAGTGTGGATTTTAGAAACAGATTTTAATAATCCAAATAAAAAAAAACTGGCCAAGTGCGAGTCGGACTCGCGCACGAAGGGTTCCGTACCATTACGGAAAAAAACAGGAAAAAATCACGTTTGTTGTATGGGAACCCCATTTAAAAATTTATATTATTCTGTTTTTAGTATTTGTTGTTATAGCAACAGAAATACAGGTTCATGAGATACAGCCTGGTGATAGACGGACAGACGGACAGACAGACGGACAGACGGACAGCGGAGTCTTAGTAATAGGGTCCCGTTTTTACCCTTTGGGTACGGAGCCCTACAAATACAAATACAAATACAAATGTTTATTTCATAGAATATGGTACAAAGATGGTAAAATTACAATAAGTGCGGCATATTCTGCCTCTATCGGCGTAGAAATATGTATTACAAAACAAAATAGGTTAAAAAATACGTACAATAATATACGGTTCTAAGTAGTTATTACAAAATGATGTAGATAGAATGAAGTGGAAAATATTTTCCTACTGTACTGATAAAGGTAGATAATATATACTTTGTCAACAGCACCACATAACTACCATGGCGATGATAATTAAATCCCATTTTAATTATATCCAGCTAGCACAATGAACTCCACCCCTACCCAATCGATTTGAATGAAAAAACTTCGATGCAGAACAAAATAAATAACCACAAAAATTCGTGTAAAACGCTCCCGTGGACAGAGCGGGCAACTCGAACATGCTGGAAACTGATATTGCTAACTGTTTTATTTGGAACGAAACTAAAAAAGACCGATTATATCGCATAGTGATGTACCTTTTCCCAGAATGTGGTGCGTTAGAAAAATGGCAAATAAATTCCCGACAACTTTTGTTTTGTTTACCTTATGTTTTTTATGTTATGTTTTTTATGTGTAAATAATTTAATTTTTTGTTTTGTTTTTTTTTCTGTTTTTGTTTTTTGCTATTATTTTTATATTCCCTTTTTTAAACATCTTTTTTCTTTCATTGTATTGTCCTGTGTATGTGTGCTTTATGGAATAAATGTCTTTCTTCTTCTTCTTCTTCTATTCAATTGGACAAATTATTTATTAGTGTGCACACTACATAAAAAAAACCGTACCGGACTCGCCCGCCGAGGGTTCCGTACTTTTTAGTATTTGTTGTTATAGCGGCAACAGAAATACATTATCTGTGAAAATTTCAGCTGACTAGCTCTCACGGTTGATGAGATACAGCCTGGTGACAGACAGACGGACAGACAGAGGAGTCATAGTAACAGGGTCCCGTTTTTACCCTATGGGTGCGGAACCCTAAAAAAGAAACAGAAATTGAGAAACTCTTAAAAATAATCTAGTTACATGTAAGAAATCCGCAACGCAGGCTTCGTCTGGTGGCTACAAATGCAAATCAGCAACATGCTTCGTCCCAAAAATACCAATGATGATATCCGCAACAGGACTTGTCATTCGTTTTTCTTTTAATAATGACAATTAAATAAAATAGCCGTCACGAATCGTATTTGGCTCAAATGGCTATTTGTTTGTAAATTTAAAGTTGGCTTTTACACAACTTATTTTTCACTTTCCGAAAGAAATATCATATACTATTATGTCAAATCATTTCCTAGAACAGAATAGTGCCACTTTGATCCCTCCTAGCAGGGAAGAAAAGTGCCACTTTGATCCCACCTAGCGGAGAAGAAAAAAGCCCTTTTTCGAATAGGTGATGTGAAAAGAATATTAAGTATATAACTAGTGGAAAAATGCCTGTTGTACATCACTAGTCCCGCCGGTGTCGGTGTCCGTCCGTATAATCATAGCCCGGCCGAACTTGGCGCGTTATTTACCGCCCCCAATCACGCCTCGCTTTTCGCATGATTGTATAATTGGGATTGTTTTTTATGTTACTGCAGTATGTAGGAATAACATTAACCTCTTGTTTGTGTATAAAAGGATTATGACCGTTTTTTTTTTCAGTACGATTTTTTACTTTACACATCAGTTTGTACCCACGGTTTTTGAACACCACCCACAATATATGAAAGGTTAAATTAGGCTTGTTTAGTACACTAAACTTTATTTTTAGTTAAATCTAAATGTTTTAAAATATATGTATATATGTATAATATGTATTTACGGAACCGATGTGCATTTTGGTAGAAAAAAACTTTGGGTCGTTGCGTCACCGTAGTAAGTAAGTATGTATATTATAGTTTCATAAACAATTCTTTCAGTAAAATCTCATTAATTAGTCATGGCTCAATCAAAACCAAGCGACGAAGCGTTTTTCAACATGCAATTTGTATCAAAGGAAAACTACAAAATCAATTCAACATTCACATTATTGCATCTCACTCGCACGTAATTTACTATACTTTAAAAAGATACCATCAATTCGTTTTTAATTTCATTTTGTTATGTTATATTCACAAAGAATAAGTTCTTGATATAATTATATTAATTAATTATACAATTTATGCTTCGGCGGTGTAGCGTGCGTGTTACACATAACTTGCAACGATATTTATGAATCATGAGAATAGTGGATGTTTTAAAACGGTCGTTTGTGGGTTATTCCTGGACTTACACCGTAATTTTCGTGGTACATTACTACGGCCAGGAAGGCACGGCATGCCAAAGACGTGTTTAAACATGAAATATGTTTTTCAAGTTTCAAAATAAGCGGCGAAGCGAATTTCACCTTCCCGTACAAACGAAGTTTCATTCTCATTTTGAAACTACGTGTTCGATTGTAACGAAACTTTGCATATACAATGACCCTATTTACAACAACAATAAAATATAGGTACTAATATTGTCTTCGGTTACCGCGATAGTTACTCATGAAATAAAACTATGAAAACGGATTATATCGCGTATATTGAATTTATAATACATCCCGACGTTTCGAACCCTTTACAGCGTTCGTGGTCAACGGGTGACTGAGGAAAAAATTACAAAGTGCAAAAATACCCACATACTAAAATAATGAACAATCATAGACTATAAACTTTAAGGCTGGTTGTACATGCAAAATCGGTTCATAAGGCTAGTTATACACTACAATTGTTTTCAAGTAAAGATATATATATATACGCGATAAAATAGTACATTTTACAACTAGTGTGAAAAGACATTTCACACGTGTTGTAAACGACGTTTTTTAATGCAATTGCGAAAAAATAATAAATTAATATATCATTAGTAGAATCATACCACCAAACCAAACCAAAACCAAAAGTACCTATACAACCCGCGATACGCGAGCTGCCGCAGCCCGCGATACCTTCATACTCGTGCGCGCCCCGGCCGCGGCCGCCGCGGGCCCGGCGCGGGTTGGTCAACGACACCTCATAACTCATGAGGCCCTGGTACCTGCTCCGCGCTAAATTCAATTTTAAATGCGTTTCGAAAGTATAGTTTGGAACTAAAAAGTAAAAAGCACTAGTTCGAGAAATTGAGCTTCTCACACGCTACGCAGCCACAAAAAGTACCACTTTTTGAGCAACTGTATTAAAAAAAAAGGTAAGTACCTATCCATAAATCTTCTTTGGGAGCTCTTCAACATATAAAGAAGTGGTGTATAGTATTAACTTTCAAGGATTAACCTACGCGGTACCCAAAGGGTAAAAACGGGACCCTACGGGTATTTGTTGTTATAGCGGCAACAGAAATACATCATCTGTGAAAATTTCAACTGTCTAGCTATCACGGTTCATGAGATACAGCCTGGTGACAGACAGCGGAGTCTTAGTAATTAGGGTCCCGTTTTTACCCTTTGGGTACGAAACCCTGAAAAGTAATGGTTCCAGACATAATTATATGCCTCTTACAAATCTAATAGGTATCTACTATTAGTAAACCGCTTAATGACAAAGTACGTAGCCGGGTAAATTGTACTTAAGAGTTTCGTGGAAGACAAGAAAAAAACCAGCCAAGTGCAAGTCGGACTCGCGCACCGAGGGTTCCGTACTTTTTAGTATTTATTGTTATAGCGGCAACAGAAATACATCATCTGTGAAAATTTCAACTGTCTAGCTATCACGGTTCATGAGATACAGCCTGGTGACAGACAGCGGAGTCTTAGTAATTAGGGTCCCGTTTTTACCCTTTGGGTACGAAACCCTGAAAAGTAATGGTTCCAGACATAATTATATGCCTCTTACAAATCTAATAGGTATTTACTATTCGTAAAACGCTTAATGACAAAGTACGTAGCCGGGTAAATTGTATTCAAACGTTTCGTGTACGACAAGAAAAAAAGCAGCCAAGTGCAAGTCGGACTCGCGCACCGAGGGTTCCGTACTTTTTAGTATTTATTGTTATAGCGGCAACAGAAATACATCATCTGTGAAAATTTCAACTGTCTAGCTATCACGGTTCATGAGATACAGCCTGGTGACAGACAGCGGAGTCTTAGTAATTAGGGTCCCGTTTTTACCCTTTGGGTACGAAACCCTGAAAAGTAATAGTTCCAGACATAATTATATGCCTCTTACAAATCTAATAGATACCTACTATTCGTAAAACGCTTAATGACAACGCACGGGGTACGTAGCTGGGTAAATTGTATTTAAACGTTTCGTGTACGACAAGAAAAAAACAAATATTAGAAGTATTTTGTGATCGTAAATGCTAATAAAGGCTGCGTGGGCGGCGCCGAAGTACAATACGTATTGTGGGAGCGGGTTCCTTTTACCTACCTTATTATACCTTACTAGTTGTACTTGAAATAGCACAGCCTCGTCACTACCAAAGGGAATATATAGGATAGATGGGTACTGTCATAGTAAATTTTGTAGTCACAGTAAATTTACTGCCGTCTGTCGACACACGATTAAAACTAAAAAAAAATATAAAAAATATACATATACATAAATATATATATATAAATATAATATAAATATGTATATATCGGATTGCCTGAGGCTCACACACAATGGCCACGCGCTCAGGCACAAAGGCCACGCGCTCACACAAAAGAAATAATGGCTTTTGTTTAACATAATGCCATTGTTAGTACAGGTAAGTGAACGAGCTCAGTAGAGATAGCGTTAACTATACATACAGACATATTTAAGATCATCCATTTTTATAGATCACCCGACAAGGAAGAGCACGTAGAAAAGTGGACTCTGTCGATATTTATATGCTGTGTTTATTTATAAAATATATATATTTACCTCTGTCAAAAATTACAATGTACCAAACTACCTACATACGAAAGTAATATACGTATTTATAAATATCCGCAATATCATCTTTAAACAAATTTTATTTCATTATTTTTTTATTGTAAAATTTTCCCACAACATTTTAAAGAAGAAAAAGAATAATAATAATTTCATTTATTCATGGCAAACTACATTTCATACAAACGTATTACAAAAAAGCATATTTAAAATTTACCACGAAATGGTCCCTCATATGTTAGCATTTCATAGTCATAATTAATTATTAAAATTTCTTTTTTAAATTTCTGTATATTTTGATAAACAGTGTTAAGACTGTTTATCAAAATATATTCATTTAATTAATAACGGAAGTGACTATTTGACATTTCGAGTTGGCTCCCGATTGGTCGCACCATTTTAAATCGTAACGCTTCCGGTGAGGCAAGATGGCGGCAAATGGCACTATGATTGGGAGGCAGAACGAGGGAGGCTACGAACAAGTGTAGATCGAGTTGTCTTATTGTAATAGCCAAACGTTATGATTAGAGGTTAAGTTACTTGATTATGTCGGAGTGTACGTTAATACAAAGCTTGCTGGATCATCGGATCGTTTTATTAAACTGACCTTAACACATAATAATTAGAGTTTTGATAATAACACATACACACACATAATAATTATATTATTAAAATCAAATGATCAGGCTGCACTCCCTTCGCCACCGCAGCGCGACACCAATTCCTACTCTAAAGTTTTGCACCAAAAAGTTGTACTAGTACAGCGCAGCATCCGTTTTTCTTTTCACCCTTCTTGTAATGAACTTCCAGCGCAAATCCGGAAATAATAGGTGCGAATGCAATTGGGCCGAGCTGAAGGAAAAGCTTTCGGAAAGCGATTTCGCGACTAGGATTTGCTTGCTCGTGCACGCTCGACAGCATTTTACGTAAAGTTATAGCTACAATGGTGGATAGTAACGATCGCTTTCGGAAAATATGTGGAAGGTCTAATTGCCATTACGTGATATAAAATTTATGAGGAAATCGATTGTGATTTAAGCTCTGTTTTTTCGTGAATAATAAATTGACAGTGATTGGTCAGTTTACTATCTATTTTATCTACTTTGTTTATTATTTTAAGTGGCAACTCATTTATGAAGGTTGCTATTTAACGATAGTGGTCCCATTCCATCCATACTAATATTATAAATGCGAAAGTCTGACTGTCTGTCTGTCTGTGTGTTGCCTCTTCACGCTTAAACCGCTGAACCGATTTAGATGAAATTTGGCATAGAGATAGGTTGAGTCCCTGAGAAGGACATATGATAGTTTTTATCCCGAAAATCATCCCTTAAGAAAGTAAAAAGCGGGATGGAATTGAGATAATTAACGAAGTGCCTGCTAATTTGTGTGCATAATATGCTCAAATTTAGATTGCTATGAAATTTTTTTCCAGGCGCTATTCTTCTCCAGACGAAGTCGTGGGCAAAAGCTAGTGTTATATAACTTCGTGTGGACAGCAGGGGCAACATGATAGACTATCATTGATAGTATTGATAGTGTTTCATTATGTTGTTCCTGTGTCACAATATGCCTTATAATATTTTAAGTTAACAGCCAGTATAGGACCACTTTTACTTACTTACTCCGTTGGCTCAGCGACCCAAAATGAGACTTGGCCTTCCGACACAAGACAGCGCCACTTTTCTTGATCCTGTGCGACCTCTCGCCAATTGGTGACTCGAAGTTCGCGCAGATCCGCCTCCACCCCTACACATCTACAGCAGCAACTATTAGGTATATTATGCAAAATTTTAATATTTGGTATTTAAAAAATAATAATTATGCAAAATAACTACATTATTTGTACATTATTTATATTTTATTTTATTGGTATTATAATTCGGATTTTGTAATACTTGGATGTATTTTTGTATTGATACGTTAGGTTAAAGTGCACTTATAGAGTTAGAAACTTTTTAATTTTATTTAAATATGTAAATGGGCTGGCCATAAATATTATTTATGCTTTTGAGTTTATTTTATTAATTTATAATTTCTTTCTATGAATGTATTGTTCAAATTCAAATAATTATTATCTGGTTAGATAAGGCAATAATTGTAACTGAAATTAAACATAACGAGTCAGCTACCGCGATGGTCAACGGGTTGACCACGAACACTGTAAAGGGTTCGAAACGTCGGGATGTATTATAAATTCAATATACGCGATATAATCCGTTTTCATAGTTTTATTTCATAACGAGTCAGATTTAAGCGAATCCCTTCCTCACTTCAGCTCATTTCTAAAATAGGTCGTTTGTTACCGTTTCACAAAGGAGATAATTACAAACTGTTTTAAATCCAGACACATCTGTCAGGTGAGTTAGTTGTACATTAATTAACACGTTTTCTGCCCACGAAACAAAAAGCTACATATATTCCAGTTCCATCCATTTGAGTTTATAAGGTACATCTAGTTTTGAATGGACATATTCAACCTTGGAAAAAAAAGAAAAAATACCGTCACAAAGTAACTACATAATAATGGAAGCTAGAAATATAACAGTACAGAAGTTTCAATAGGTCCCTCCTTTCTATTTCTAAAAATAATTGGAGCGAATGATATTTTTTCTACCAAAGTAAGTAATGAAATCGTGTTATAGTCGAAGAAATAGGTAGGTAACACAACTATTACACGTGTAAGTATTTACGATTTATCCCACTGCTGGGCAAAGGCCTCTCTCTTTGATTTCCATGACTCCCGTTGTTGAGCTGTTTCCGGCCAGTTATTAGTGAAGGTGTCTAAGTCGTCCCGCCATCACCGCCTGGGCCTGCCACGTCCGCGCTTCTTTTGCGGCATCCACTTGGTGGCTATACTAGCCCACCTATCCGGATGCATGCGGCAGACGTTATTTTTAGTTTGAATAAACATAATTATTAACTTGGAAACAAAAAATAATTTACTAGACTTATATTGACCGGGATATAGACCGTGATTACCTTTTGTATTATTTGTGGTATCCCGGTCAATATAAGTCTAGTGAAACTAACCGTGAATCATTCAAAACTCTAAAAATAATTAAATTTACATAAAGTAGAAATTTCAGTCTCATTTTACTTTATATAATCATCATCATAATTTAAGAGCATGGCTCTTGTCGGTGGAGTATGCGCTAGTTTTCGCGGTCCTCGTCCAGGTTTTTAGGTCCCTGTAAGAGACGACCATTTGCTTTTACTTTCAGTTGTTGTGTGTAGCTAGCTCGTGGTTTTCCTCTTGCTCTTTTCGCTTCGATTGTGCCTTCTACTATAGTTTTAAAGAAAGTGGCATGTCTTATCAAGTGACCTATCATTATGCCTCGTCTATTCTCTATGGTTCTTTTTTTATACAAAACAAACTTACAATACTATGTACATTTGGAAACAGCGAGCGAAAACCGCGTACGGTTTATCTGCCTCTATTCTCAGTAGGTTTCTCTTATCTCTAACAATAATACAGTAACAGTAGACTTTATAATAATACAGTAAATTTATACATTTGAGTTTGCGTTAAATCCGGTAGTTCAGATTTTTTGCAGACCTGCAGTTTATGATGTTTGGCCTAATGAATAATCCAAGTTTGTTGTTAAAAGCCATTATAAGCAATCATTATAATTTTTCAAACTGGAATTCGTAGGCTAAGTGAGTGCAGTCAGTGCACTTTTGTCTCAGGCGATGCCGCTTGGCACGATTGTTCCTAAGGTCGAACAAAGCTATCATTTGGCCCGGTAGCCACGAGATCGTACCGTGCCTACCCCCCAAAAATATGGGGAAGTGTCGGTGTATTGCACACTAAAAAATAATGCGTCCAATGATACAAATGTATAAAATAATTATATTTCAAGAGTATTTAAAAAAATCCACCAAATACCATACGCCGGAAAAGTGTTAACTGTTAACCGTACCGTGGAGACCGGGCAGTGGGTATTTTCTGCCTCGCTAATGAAATTACCAGACGAAACGGGGCCCGGCCGCAAAGTGGGAATTTCTGGAAAACGTTTTGATTGGCTTTGTGATGGTGAGACCTGTCCCCGTCCCCGAAATTGTTAGTCCTGGCGTCTGTAATTAGGGCGCTAATAATAATAGGCAAGCTAGGGTTGTTTGTTACAAACAGAGACTGGTTAATGAATTGTGATTGTATCAGTAGACTCTCTGTGTTTGTGGTAGCGAACTTTCTGTATTACAATGCGGGTTTAGCTCTAGGAGGATCTAACCAAACGGAGTAGCTATTAACAGGCGTTCTCCTCTGTCGAAAAAAGTTGGCCACTGACGTTTATCTGACATGGCTATTTTTACGTTACGCATACATTTGACGTACCCCTCCCCCGCAAAAATTGGCAGATTGTTTTACAGAAAATTGCAGACATGGCGTCTCCGTTTGGTTAGAGCATCCTAGGTTTATCTAGGTAAACTGACAAAGTTTGAGACTATCAACATTTAATGCAACTGCAGTGTAAAATTAAAAAATTAACCCTTTACCTACGGGTGTCAACCAGTTGCCAGTAAGGCAACACCGCTGCAGTACGGGTGTCAACTATAGTTGATCGAAGCTATGTTCATGTTTAATATTTTTTTAAATCAAAACGAGACCTTGTGTCTTGGTAATAGCGGTCATATTATGCATTGGAATTAATATAGGTGCAAAGAAAAAAATATCATAATGTTTCGGTAGATGGCATTGACATAAACATATTTTTAAAATTACCGCTTTTTTGCTGTCAACTGGGGTTGACACCCGTACTGCAGAAGCGCAAATAATTGAACTCAATATGGCGGTCCTAGTGTTGTTTTATATTTCATCGACTTGTTGTAGGAGTGAGACGTGTGGGTGTTTTGAATGTTATTTTTAGTTTTTTGACTTTTCTTTGTCCAAATAGTTACAAAATTGGAATATAATATATTTTGTACTAAAAACATAACTTCCTGAGCTTCTATCCCGTACTTACAGAAATATCGACAGTTGTATCGATATGCGCACATCACTATTTTTCGTCAGTAGCAGATATTTGTTTGTATGCCACATTTTAAGTGATTTATTTTTTGCAATATTTCAATAATTATCATCATTCAAGTAGTTAGTTGTGTTACATATATAATAAACTAATACTTTAAAACTTAATTTTGAGAAATTCGCTAATAGTAACTTAAAATTCTTCAATTTCTTAGTGATTAATATTAAGCGTGAAATAAGAAATATTAGTGAATATAAATACGCTAAGTGATAAGTTATTAACTAAACATATTATACTTAATGTTTGTGTGAAATTTCAAGCACGTAGCTGTAGTACTTCAAAAGTTACAAGTAAGTGAAATTATGTCAAACCGCTGACTCTCGCCAACACATGCCCGTATTGAGCGGTGACTGGGTGTTCAAAGTCCCCGTAGGTAAAGGGTTAAATAAAAATAACATCGTTCTACTAATATGATACTTTATTCATGATCAGGATTCATGACTTGTAAATTGAAACTTATTGTCTTAATTTCTTTTTATTTGAAAAATATGAACATTTTGGGACCACTAGAGATCTATTTTAAAATTTATTTAACTTCCACTTGGAAATATTAATTGGCATGGCCTATGGCGTTGCTAAGACTTGCCAATGAAACTTAGGGGTGTTTAGTTAATAATATATTTATATGCGCCCACGTCTCAGATCCGTATGTCATCACTGGCAACACACACTGGTCAAAGACTTTTGACTTAAGACACTGCGGCAATTTGGACGAAAAGATACTGTGGAGCTTCCCGAACGCTGCCCAACCGAGTCGTAAGGTTCTGGAGTGGCGTCCGCGTACCGGAAGACGAACTGCCGGTAGGCCTCCAACGAGATGGAGCGACGACCTGGTGAAGGTCGCGGGAATTCGGTGGTTGCGAGCGGCACAGGATCGGTCGGAGTGGCGAGCCTTGGGGGAGGCCTATATCCAGCAGTGGACGTCTATCGGCTGACATGATGATGATGATGATGATGATATTTATATGATCGATTAGCGCCTGACGTAAATATAGGTCAGGTTTTAAGTATAAGAATGAATATATCCATACAAAAATTCATGAAATAAAAGGCTTTACCGAAAATTTTGAAATGTAAGACGATCCATAAAATAATGTAAACCTCATAATGCAACTTTGTAAAGAGACTTGACTTTATTACGTTTTGGTCTTTGACTACAACGTAGCAATTAGCTTCAAACTTAGCCTTTTGTCTCATGTCATGCCGAAGTAACCTAAGAAGACAAAAGTTACTGCACAGCACCTATGTTTTATAAGACATTAAACCAAGCTTTTGTTTAGAGGCAATTTTGTAATATTTTTTTTAATAATCTTGTGCCTAGAACTACCTTATTACACGACGAAAATAAAGCACAAAAATTTGTGGGTTTCCATCAGGGAAAAGTCCTTATGCACATAGAGCACACAGCATACAAAAAACATGCACACAGAGCATAAGGACCCTTTTTAACCTACTGTCCGCGCGCGAATTCCGTGCACGGCTGAGGAATGTTAGGCATGTTGGGCGTCATGACAGAGTGGTGTCATTTTGTATGTACGGGTGCGACGCGCACACCCCCCTCTTCCTCGACCTCAGAATGCACGGAATTAGCGCGCGGACAGTAAGTTAATTTGAAGTAGCAAAAGTGACATTAAAGTGTACCAGGTAGGTACACGAGCTTAGTAGTACTTGTTGTTTCTATTGTTCGTTTAATTTCAGAACCCGACAGTTTTCATATAAAATACGTAAACTACTCGTATAAACGGATTACTCATGACCTACTCGACAATTGTTCGGCACATTTTAATGGGTGACCTATTTTATATATTTGATTAATGTCTACGTCTCACGGGAGTTTCATATAAAATCACAACATTATGCATTGCTTGCATTGTATTTATACGAGTATATTGCCATTCTATAATGGTAAATGAAATGAAATATATTTTTTCTACTCGTCGAGTATAATCTGTGTATTACGACTTCATATGAAACACTACAACCTTACTCTTTTCAACGTTGTATAGTCTATGGCACTTCCGACTCAAGCATAAGAATTTTATCGATACGGTTTAGTCAATTATAAAAATTTTGAAAATAGAACTTCATACATTTCAGTAAAATATTTCTTGTTTAAGGAGACTCGATTCAATGCAAATTAGCCTACTTAAACACGCTGCTGCGTCGCATCTGCTTTGTGATTTCACACACATATACATAGACACCCTTCATATAGCAACATCCATATCCTACGATAACCGCTTAGCGTTGCTTGTTAGTCTCCATAGGCTACGGTGGCCACAATCGAGTAAAACAATTGTCTTAAAATTGAATTTAGCGCGGAGCAGGTACCAGGGTCTCATGAGTTACGAGGAGGTGTCGTTGACCAACCCGCCGGGGGCGCCGGGCCCGGCGGCCGGGGCGCGTACGAGTATGAAGGTATCGCGGGCTGCGGGAGCTCGCGTATCTTAGCTGTATACTTTTGGTTTGTTTACCTAAGTATATGATTCTACTAGTTGAAAGTATTATTTTTTTATCTCGTAGAAAAAGTATTGTATACAATAGTGATATAATCAAGCTTTTCAATCTCGTACTTTAACTTAAGCAACTCAGCAAGCTTCGTTGCTTAAACACGGTACTCGACTGAAAAGCTCTCTATTATATCACGATTGTATAAAATACTATATTAATAACAACTGTTACATGTCGAGGTAGGTACAATATTGAGTGTACAATAGTATATAAATATTAATAATTACAATTATTTTTTCGGCTAATAAATATCTAACAAATAAAATTAATCTAATTAGGTACTATTCGCATTATATCGTCGCTATATT
This sequence comes from Cydia strobilella, assembly GCF_947568885.1. NCBI lineage: Eukaryota > Metazoa > Arthropoda > Insecta > Lepidoptera > Tortricidae > Cydia > Cydia strobilella. The sequence goes on from NC_086044.1 coordinate 22,209,845, forward strand.
TACTTACTCAACCTCATATATGCAACAATCATTTGATGGAAATGTCGCTTTTCTTTCATTCGGAATACGGGTGTTTTTGTCATCAAATGAGTGTTGCAGATACGAGGTTGAGTAAGTATAGCGGCGATATGTCTATTCTCTTCTTGTTTATTCGAAATATCTTAATATGTCACCATATATAATTTTTAATAATTTTTAATAATCAATAAATAATTTTTAATTATGGTATCGGAAGACTAAACGAAAATTTTATCTAAACATGCCGGTTGCCACGTTACATATTACATAGGCAGTGTGTCTGTCAGTGCCCAAGTCCTTCGCCGAGTACCTACGCGTTTACAGTAGCACTATATTTACTTTATCTACTGCATTTTATACTTTATCCTCGACTCAAATGCATTTACCCTTGTTTATACTTTTATTACGACGCGTACAGCGGACGTTGAGATTTTGCTTTCATTTCTCCGTCAGATTGAAATGGCGAGAGTAAATAGTTGTGCTTTTATTGTTTCTGGATTCCTGGTATTTGAACTAGTTTATATTAGTACATTACGACACAAGTGCGAAAAGTAGGAAATTAGAAACGAGTGTTTTAAATCGACACGAGTTGAGAGGGAGTTGCCAGGGAGGTTTTGGGATTATACTGAGCAACTTTTACTATGGCACCAACCATGAAATCGCGAAAAAAATATTTACCGCCCCATAGAAAATGGACCAGCCAAAATGTATGAAACAGCCAAAAAATTTTCGCGAATTCGGGGTTGGTCCCATAGTAAAAGTTATATACTGATATATAATCCCAAAACCTCACTGGCAAAGGGAATTCACTTATCTTTTTAGCCGCCGTGTATAGTGGTAGGTGGGTAGTGAATCAAGTAGAAACAAATCGGACAAGTGCGAGTCGGACTTGCCTACCGAGGGTTCCGTACTTTTTAGTATTTGTTGTTATAGCGGCAACAGCAATACATCATCTGTGAAAATTCACGGTTCGTGAGATACAGCCTGGTGACAGACAGACGGACAGACGGACAGACGGACAGACGGACAGTCGGACAGACAGGCAGACGGACAGTGGAGTCTTAGTAATAGGGTCCCATTTTTACCCTTTGGGTACGGAACCCTAAAAAATAACTTTGTCAAGACCCATTCCTAAGCAAAGCTTGTACTATAGGTGCTAGGCGACGATATAAATACTTATATGGACCAAATATTTGTGTTCATCCCACAAATAAATTCCCTTACCGGGATTCGAACCCAGGGCCATCGGCTTCACAGGCAGGGTCACTACCCACCAGGCCAGACCGGTCGGTGCGGTCGGTATTTCTCGCAAATATTTTTGTTTACCCGCACAGTCAGCACTGTCTCAACAAAATTACAAGGAAATCAATCATAACACCCGTCAAAAGTTATTAAAGCTAAAGCGTAACGTGGAAACGGCATAAATCTGGGATCCTCGCGATATTACCAAACTTCGTACTGTACCCAAGTACCCATACCATGAGTAATGCGGCCGTTTATGCTAGCGATTTAGGGGTTGGTTTCATAGTGGAACTTGCTCAGTATGAAAGATAGATAGTTTATTATTCAAGTAGGCATCTTACAATGCGCTTATGAATGAATGAACGAATGAATAAATGAATGAATGAATGAATGAATGAATGAATGAATGAATGAATGAATGAATGAATGAAATCGTTTATTCACAATGAACATATGGTAACATAAGATCTTAATTTATATACATTGCTTCCCACTATACATTCAGTCAAGATAGACATGTGAAAATATTTGTCAGTGATATATATATGTCACTCAGTCTGATAAAATTAGAATTAAATACAATTAGACGATTAATTACAATTTGGCGCAAATATTTATAATAGTACATAATTAATTTAATAAGAAATCAATAGAGTTATGATAATCAGATTAACAGAAAAAAGAAGAAATTACAATTAAAATTAGAATAAGTCAAGTTCTTTTAAATACATGTAAATTAAATGTCAATATTCAAAATGTATACAATAAAAATTCGTTAATACTATAAAAACATTTATCAATCAATATTTTATATAATTTTGTTTTAAATTCTTTTATAGGCAATGTCTTTATGTCAGCTGGTATTTTATTAAATATAGTAATACACATGTTGTGAGCGCTTTTTTTTTCTAAACGTCAAATTAAGGCGGTTCCCTGAGCCAGAAGTCGAAAAATCTCCTTATATGATCATGTTTTTCTAAGAGGCGTTGATATTCGTAGACGTGGAAAAAATATATGTAGTTCTTGACTATTCTCGATACAATTAATTCCCAAAGTAACCTCTAACTCGGACTTTTAATCCTACTTTACTCGGTTATTTATTGTGTGATACTATAAACAAAAAAAGAAGAAAATCAATCTTAACATAAATAGTAATTTCATAGCTTTAGAATTTCGATATTGTAAGGTAACGTTTTTAAAATAAATAAAAACCGACAAAATTCGATCAAAATTGACACTTGGCGCGTATGTTCTTTCCCGTTCTTTCTTGCGAAATGTGACAAAGACAGTGGCAAACCGATGGAACGGCCTTAAGCTAACGCCGGCTCTAAACGTACACGTCCTCTGCCTCGAGAAAATTTGCCTATAATTATATGTAACGTTTTCAATCAAAAGGTACCACATTGTCGCTTACCATAAGGATGAAAATTGCTTGTATCCTTGTAAGAAAAGCCTGTCAGAGCGTCCTTATACGAACAATGTGGTACCTGTCCAACGACAATGTGGTACCTTTTTTTGGTTGAAAACGACACATATTCGTCTCGCAAAATGTAGCTTATAGTCATCCCTAAGCATGGAAAAACCTGGGACCTTCTGTTTCGTAAGCAGGGTCATTAACAACTAGTCTTGAAGACCATTTCGGCAGTTTTCCTCGTAAACGTTCCCTGTAGGCCAAGCACATGATTGGCGCGACAGTATCTCGCCGCGAGATAGACTACCCGTCTTTTACTAACTGTATGAATTAAAAAGAGACGAGTAGTCTATGTCGCGGCGAGATACTCTCGCGTCAATCATGTGCTTGCCCGGCTGCAATGCAAGACACGCACCACAAAAGCCACAAAAGAGTTGAAGTACACATAGATACATAGATAAAATACTTTTTATTGGCACACCTCAGTAAAAGATACAGCTTACAGAAACGATTAAGGATAGGGGTAGACAATAGGCGGTCTTATCGCTGAAGAGCGATCTCTTCCAGACAACCTTTGGGTGGCGAAACCAAATTATTTATTCAAGAAGAGTAGGTGTTGCATAAAACGTTATGAAGCCTTTCATACACACAATTACAGTAAATAAACATACACAAATAAGAAAATTAAAAAAGACATAACTATATATAAAACAAACAAAATAATATAACAAATATAATAACGAAATATAATAGATATAACAGAAATATGTCAACCACAATGGAAGGATAACTAGGTACAGTCAGCTGCAGAGAAAAGGCACCCCCCCTGCATACAAATTTCTGTAGATTTGTATGGACATAAATACACTGTCATAGTGGCGCGATTGAAGCTGGAATACCCTCAGCGTGTCTTCTGCAATGCGAGTTTACGCCATCGCTATATAAAAATAAAAAATAAAATAAAAATGTTATTTATTTAGGTATCAACCCATTACATTAAAATAATAATTATTATAATTTATACATGCTAATCTATATTAAATTTAACTATTCTAAACTAAACTAAACTAAAATTAAATAATCTAACACTAATTAATTAGTTGCTATACTTGCCACAGCATCAAGTGGCAATTTAAGTCGGGCAATAAAATTCAAATACCGTACTTCTTATGCTTAATACTACCTGTACTACCGGTACACTCAAGGTGGCTACACTCAAGTGTGAAAGAGAAAACATTATTCCGATGTTTTACGACCTAATACCACTTAGATTTGCGTCAAGTATAGCGAATCTAACCGTGGTACGACTCATGGTAGGGTAAGGGTAATGCGAAAGCCGCTCATTACGATGCAGGCTGTACACCGGTATTTATTGTCTAAAGGGGTAAAAGCCGAAGATTTGCATCCCCCAAACGGCTTTATTATTGGTTATTAAAAAATATTGTTGTTTTGTTAATAATATTGTAATAATATTGTACTAATGAAATAAAACTATGAAAACGGATTATATCGCGTATATTGAATTTATAATACATCCCGACGTTTCGAACCCTTTACAGCGTTCGTGGTCAACGGGTGACTGAGGAAAAATTACAAAGTGCAAAAATACCCACATACTAAAATAATGAACAATCAACCGAAGACAATATTAATATTGTACTAATTATTGTTGAGATATACTGCTCAGATATTTCATCATTGAGATATAGAGCTCAGAGATATACCAAGGAGAGAAATTACGGTCATCGTTGGGGACTTTAACGCAAAAGTAGGCAACACGACAGAAGACGACCATCTTCGTCGAGTAGTTGGGAAGTATGGCATAGGAGAACGCAACGAGCGAGGCGAACGTCTGCTCCAATTCTGCAGCGAGGAAAGTTTCTGCCTAACCAACACCTGTTTCCGTCATCACATCATCATCACACTGTATACATGGGTTTCTCCTGGTGATAGATACCGTAACCAGATAGACTACATTTTGGTAGGATCACGATGGAGATCATCTGTTATAAGTGCAACTACGTTCCCTGGTGCTGATTGTGGTTCAGACCATCAACTACTGGCAGCTACCATTCGGATCCGTCTAAAGAAAATTGTCAAGCCCAAAGTGAACCCAAACCTGCGTAGAGTGGACCTAACTGGTTTTAGGCAGAGCCTAACACAACAGACAGCAAATATCTCATGCGAAGGGTCAGCACAAGACAGATGGAGTCTCCTAAAACAGGTGATTACCCAGGTTGCCAAGCAGCACATCATTAAGAAACAGGACATGAAGGACTACATAACATCATCGACTAGCCGCATTATCCTAGAACGACGTGAGCTGAAAGAGAGAGGTACAAGTTCAGCTGCGGATCAGCAACGGTACATGGAGCTCAGTCGCGAAGTCCAAAGAAGATGTCTCCAGGACTACAATGCACACATAAACAACGTATGCATAGAGCTTGAGCAACATAACATACGTAGCGAAACCAGGGACTTGTTTCGTAAAGTGAGGGAGCTAACTGGGTCTCGAGGCGTTAAAACCTGTGTCATCGAAGATGAAACCGGGAATGTCCTGACAGACACGTTGCAGGTTTTGGAGCGCTGGAAGCGGTACTGCGCAGCACTGTATGATACAGGGAGTACAGAAACTGTGGTAGAGGAACTGTTACCAGACGAACCGGAGATCCTTCGTTCGGAAGTGGAAGGCGCTATCAAAGGGCTTAAATGCGGAAAGGCGCCTGGCAAGGATGGTATTCCTGCCGAACTGCTGAGGAACATGGGAGAAGTAGGAACAGTACTTATGGTGGAAATATGTAATGAGGTGTGGAGAACGGGTAAATGGCCGACGGAATGGACAGAATCAGTGTTCATCCCCTTACACAAAAAAGGATCTACCAAGACATGCGGCAATTATAGAACCATCGCGTTGATCCCCCACGCAAGTAAAATCCTCTTACATATAATTAACCAACGGCTCAACAATTTTCTCAGGAGCCAGATACCACAGGAACCGAATGGGAGCGTGTCTTCCGAATGCAAAAAAGAGCCGTGCGAGCGATTGTGCAGGTAGGACAAAGTACATCTGCAAAACCACACTTTAAGGACCTCCACATACTCACGCTGCCCTCTGTGGTGATATACCAAGTGGCTGTCTATGTGCGATGTCACCTTAATGAATACGCGAGAGGAGCTGACGTCCACGGTCGTAACTTGCGGAATGCCCACAGACTCCTGGGTGTTAAGCATAGGTTAGCCAAGTCAGCGAAACTAACCCACGTGATGGGGCCGACTGTGTACAACCGACTGCCGAGTCATGTCACGAATTCGTCGTCATTAACGAGCTTTAAAATGCACCTGAAACGATGGCTTATCGAGCACACTTTTTATAGCTTTAATGAGTTTATGGAGTACGAAATAAGTTCCTAATCATAGATTTAATTTATTCTAATTTTTATATTATTAAAATTATTATGTAAAATGTTACTTTAGCTACAATACAAATCATATTTTGTAAATAATTTATAATATTGTGACATGTAATACAAATTATTATGAATAAATATATGAATATGAATATGAATATGAATGAACAAGCTGGCTTCGTGAAAGGAAAGGGCACAAGGGAGCAGCTTCTTAACATCCGCCAAGTCATCGAGAAAAGCAGAGAATTTAACTGCCCAGTTGTCTTGTGTTTCATAGACTACACTAAAGCTTTTGACTGCGTGCAGTGGGACAAGTTGTGGACTGTGTTGCGCGAGATGGGAACTCCGGAACATTTAATTGGTTTGATTCAGCACCTATATGTTGAGAACCGCTCTTTTGTCAGAATCGGCACCGACTGTTCCAGTGTGTTCAAAACAAAGATGGGAGTGCGGCAGGGCTGCATCCTATCCCCGGCCCTTTTCAACATATATGGTGAATATATCATCCGGAAGGTACTGGAAAATTGGGACAAGGGGTTTCCCATAGGAGGAAAGCGGATATCAAACCTGAGGTATGCCGATGATACGGTCCTTTTGGCGACGTCTGTGGAAGATATGCAGGAGCTGTTTCAGAGACTTGAGACGGAGAGCGACCGAATGGGTCTCACAGTAAACAGGAGCAAGACGAAGCTAATGGTAGTAGACCGTGCCAAAAAACTGCCCAGAATAGTTAACATCGTCCCAGGGGTTGATATCGTGGACCACTATGTCTATTTGGGCGCACTTATCTACGATGATGGCGACTGCGTACCGGAGATAAAAAGGCGTATTGGTATGGCTAAGGAAGCTATGACCCGGCTGAATGTCATCTGGAAGAAGAGAGGTATAACCAGTGCCACCAAGACCCGGCTAGTACGCGCTTTAGTATTCCCCATATTTCTGTATGGCGTGGAAACATGGACAATACGAGCCCGAGAAAGGCAAAGGATCGATGCATTCGAGATGTGGTGCTGGAGGTGTATGTTAAGGATACCCTGGACCGCCATGCGCACCAATGTATCGATCCTTTCACAGCTTCGTGTCCAAACTCGCCTATCCACAGTCTGTCAACAGCGCATATTGTCCTACTTCGGCCACATAATGAGGAGGGGAGATGAAAGCCTTGAAAAGCTGATCATCGTTGGAAACACGGAGGGCAAACGAGGCCGGGGACGGTCTCCAACTAGATGGAGCGATCAAGTAAAAGGGGCCCCATCCTCAACCAGCTTTTGCTCGGTCGTCAGAGACGCGATGGACAGGCACCGATGGAGGCAGATTAAAAGAACCAGGTGTGGAGCATCCACATCCACTGATGACCACGATCCTCAGTCATGAGGGAGCGACCACAGAGAGAGAGAATTATTGTTGTTTTTGTTAAAAACGTACAAAAGCAAAATCCCTATCAGCATAATATATCTATGTTTTAATAATCAATTGGGTGATTCTTGTTTCTTCGAAGTTAAACTTTTCTACACGTCAACCGCTTCATTCTCAGCGACGAAAATTTGTATGACGATTTTGTTTAGGAAATTTTAATCACGTTTCAGTGGTTGCTACCGAATTAAGTTTTTTTTTTTAAATCTAATTTTCAATATTTGTTTGCTTCATTTAAAACCTCTTATGTTTTTATAATTATCTTATTCAGACGCACCGCTAAGTCCCAAAAACATAAGACGACTCCTACAAAGACTAATTTAAAACTAGTAATAACAAAAGCAACTGCACATGACTCATATTTTAAGCAAAATGGAAAAACTGATACCACTCAACATTTCAGCACCAATCCAATTGGAGCCCAGTACAGGCAATGACTGGCCACTTTAAGGCTGACACTCAATAAAAACTCGCGAAGTAATCATCAAGCGCTCGGGCTGTATTAGGGGGCTCATAAAGCAGCTATTACAGCAACTTTTTGATTTATCTACGTGAAATAGAGAGGACCCCGCGGCCGTTAAGCCAGGGACTTGAAGTTAATCGTAGAGATTGGCGTTCGGGAGTATGGCCACTGTATTGGGATTGGAGATATGCTCACAATTTAAGAGCTCCCCTAAGACATAAACAAATATGGATGGTAAAGAAAGGATGCCAATCTCTTATGGTGGAATTGTTGCAAAAGTGACCGCTTTCAGCTTTAAATAATAATTCCTAATCTCTCCCCGGTGGCGCTAGTTAGGCTCTGGGACATGAGTATAACATGAACCATATAAGGCAACAAATAACCCGACCAAATTACGTAGGTTGTTTTTGGTAGTATTTCGGTGTATGGTGGCGCCGCTTAATTACTGTTTTTTGATGGACACTTTTCATAAATAGAGATTTGGCTCCTTTATACAGTCTCCATGTAAACAAATTTAGAAGTGGTACCCAAACCTCAAAATATAATTATAACTAAGTTAGTAGATCGCGCAGTCTGGAGGGCGTACTCTGGAGTACCAAGTGGCCGAAGACCGTCTGGACGCCCTAGGTACCGCTGGAGAGACGAAGTGCAGAAAGACCTCAGCGAACTCGGCGCCGTCGACTGGACAGAAACGGCTTTGGACAGAGTAGCATGGCGGTCTTTGGTGTCGGAGGCCAAGATCCACTTCGGGTCGTCGCGCCACAGCAGTAAGTAAGTAGTATGTTAGTAGAAGGAAGTAGTAGTTCAGCATAGGAGTTTTAGATGAGCGATTTCTTTATTTTAAAATGAAATAAAAAAAAATTACAGGGACATTTTTTACACAAATTGACTACGTCCCACGGTAAGCTCAAGAAGGCTTGTGTTGTAGGTACTCAGACAACGATATATATAATATACAAATATTTAATACATTATTTAATATCTGTGCACATCACACAAATAAATGCCCTTACCGGGATTTGAACCCAGGACCATCGGCTTCATACGCAGCCCACTACCCACTACCCACTACCACCATAGGCACTACCCACTAGGCCAGACTGGTAGTCAAATTTTGGTGGGTTTATGAATGTGTGGCTTCTCCTCTAGCTGCCACTGTCGACGTCATCTAACAGATGGCGTTAGGGAGCTAGATAGCAATTAGCTAGAAACCTACATCACGGTTACGGAGTTTCAAATGTCACTTACTATATATACTCCTTCTGACTACCTCTCAGTGGACTTCGATCCCCAGTCATTACTCTCTATTGGCCCTCTCTCTACTTACTACAAATGCAACCTTTTACTAAATATATTGCGTGATTATGATTTTGATTACTTGACGATTGACGGTTTAAGAAAAATTAATTTAGGATCGTAATTGTCTAACGCACACGTTTCAAAACGAGTAATCCGTACAAAACAAACATCACACCATATTGGTCATGGAGACTATATAAAGGAGCCAAATCTCTATGTATAAAAAGTGTCCATCAAAAGACAGTAATTAGGCGGCGCCACCATACACCGAAATACTACCAAAAACAACCTACGTAATTTGGTCCGGTTATTTGTTGTCTTATATGGTTCATGTTATACTCATGTCCCAGAGCCTAACTAGCGCCACCGGAGAGATTAGGAACTATTATTTAAAGCTGAAAGCGGTCACTTTTGCAACAATTCTGCCATAAGAGATTGGCATCCTTTCTATACCATCCATAATATTGGTACTCCTGTGACACTTCATATTGATACAATAAAAAGTTTTCTATATAAATCTAAAAATGTACCTAGAAAATCAACGATACCATTACAGATACCTAAACTAGCCACGCGCAAAACATCTTATTACCTATTATATTTAAGATTAAGTTCAAAACGACCGCGAATCACCAAAACAATCTATAGAAACCCATATCACACTCACAAAGTACTCAAAATAACTGATAACGCGCCGCAAGTAAGTTGCGCAGAGCTCTGGCGCTAATAAAGCGCTTTTACGCGGCGATTAGCGCTATCGCAGATAACGTACCTACCTGCTCCGAACTTGAGTTTACGACGAATCAACCTAATCTTTATTAGCTCCTGGTGAGTTTGTGTGAAGAGAGTAGGGAGTGTTCCCGGCACTGGTTTTCTATACAGGGAGCGTATCGATGGCTATAAATATTTTTGTTATAATATCAGCCGCAATAACGCTCATTTGATATAACTATTAAATGTCATAACAACACTTAATATACGATATTATTATATCAATTTTTTAACATGCAGATACGTCTGCGAGCGATACTCCAAATTTTATATTAAAGGAAAAAATGGAATAGAGCAAAGAGGTTGCGGGTTCAAATCCTGCCGGAAGTGTAACTTTTTCCATTTTTTCCTTTAATATAAAATTTGATATTATTATAGTTGTATATAATGACTAGCTTTTGCCCGCAACTTCGTCTGCGTGGTTAGTAATTTGGTTAGCTTATTTTTTATCCAATCTGCTTTTTATCGTTTCCCCATACAAACTTCCACACCCCTTTTCACCCCCTTAAAGGATGACTTCTGGGATAAAAACTACCCTGTGTCCTTCCCCTGGACTCAAGCTATCTCTGTACCAAATTTCAACTAAATCGGTTCAGCGGTTCAAGCGTGAAGAGGTAACAGACAGACAGACACACTTTCGCATTTATAATATTATATTAGTATAATTAGTATATTAGTATGGATTAATTAATCTAATAACATTTAGCATAAAAGGGCCCACTGATTACCAGTCCGCCGGACATTATCGGCGATATAGAAATGAATTTTTGTTCTAACTGTTGACAGGCTGATATCGTCCGGCGGACTGATAATTAGTGGGCCCCTTAAGGAAACTATTAGACTTAATAATACGTGAGTGACCCGTTTAAAAATAATTTTTTATCCAATTTTGAGCACCTCGCCCGCTTAGCTACTTTTATTCTGCTGGTGACAAGCTTATGAAGAATCCTCGAAATACCCTATGAAAGTGTGTCGCCACATAACACACAGGGATAACTTTTGAAAGTGTCAATTTCGGCACCCGAAGTGTCAAGTAGTAAGAAACTCCAATGAAAGTCAATTATACGCCCAAAATGACGTTATATCAAGAAAATGTGTCAAAACGGCGTTCGTATAGTAAAAGAGGCGTAATCTGCCCATAAATATGCCATAAACCGCGGGATCCGATCGGCCGTAACACAGTTTATGACTGTAACCGACTCGCGACTTGTCAGCGATCGACATTACTGTCTTAGCTGACTGGAAGCTGACTACTTTAATAGTATAATATCTGGGAGACCGAGCTTTGCTCAGAAAACATATAAAAACTTGAAATTGCGCGTTTTCCCAGGGATAAGACCTAGCTAGATCGTTTTTTTTTTACTTTCTGTTCATAGTGTTCGTTTGTCTATCTTGATCTGTTTATTGTTTCATTCTCAATTGCTCAAAGGTTGGCTGGAAGAGATCCCTTATAGGGATAAGTCCGCCTTTGTACATTGTATATATTTTTGTTCTTTTATTGTGTTTGTAATCTGTCTCATGTACAATAAAGTGTTTACATACATACATACATACATACATACATACATACATACATACATACATACATACATACATACATACATACATACATACATACATACATACATACATACATACATACATACATACATACATACATACATACATACATATACAAGATATATACAAGAGTTGCTCGTTTAAGGTATTAGATAGATAGATGGAGCTATGAACAATACAAATTATCAAGTTTAGAGGTTTACTTTTTATTTTGGATTACGAATCAAAAAACAAGCATTTATGTATGACGGCTGCTTATATGAAAACCGTTTTTATCTAATGACAGATACCATTTTAATGGTCTTGACCCACCATGACTGTATACAAGCAAGAGAAAGAAAAATGGAAGTATGTGAAATCTGAAATGACTTAGTTTTTATGAGTTATATTGACAAGGGTACTGGTAGCGCATGGTCATATTTCAATATTCTCACATATTACAAGCATTTAATTATAAGATTAATTAATAATTTAAGACATTAATTACAAAACGAAGAGAACCAAACAACAATAACAAACTGTTTATTTAAGTAGGTATAATTAAACTTTTGTAACAACTATAATTTAACATTGTAATAGGTAACTTATGTACAAATAATTTATAACATTCTTTGTGTACCCCGTGTGTATGTATGTACGTGTAAGCAACCTGCCCGTGCATACATATACATGGATGAATGAATATAGATACACTTCAAGTTACTGATAAGTTTGTTAATTAATGATAACTTTGTTTTCCGCTTACTGCTCCTACACTAGCTACTTTAGGTTAGAAATTATTTAATTAAGGTAGGGCACTCAAGGTCTATTAACACATTGCTTATTATTACATCATTTTTGTATATGACTGTTTGTTGCCTAAATAAAAAATAAAAAGAGTAATTATCATTCACTTGCCCTTATCCCATTCATTTGGGGTCGGCGCAGCATCTCTTTTTCTTCCATGCCTCTCTCTCGCCCGTCATCTCATCATTCACTCGCGTTCGATTCATATCATCTCTCACACAGTCCATCCACCTTTTCCTCGGTTTTCCTCTCCCGTTACTTCCCTTCACAGTCATTCGTAATACCTTTCTCGTCACATGACTTTCATCCCTCCGCATCAAATGCCCGTACCACGCTAGGCGATTCGCTCTTACTTTTTAGGGTTCCGTACCCAAAGGGTAAAAACGGGACCCTATTACTAAGACTCCGCTGTCCGTCTGTCCGTCCGTCTGTCCGTCTGTCCGTCTGTCTGTCTGTCACCAGGCTGTATCTCATGGACCATGATAGCTAGACAGTTGAAATTTTCACAGATGATGTATTTGTGTGGCCGCTATAACAATGTTTTTTTTTTTGCTGTTTTTTCCGTAATGGTACGGAACCCTTCGTGCGCGAGTCCGACTCGCACTTGGCCGGTTTTTCTACTTTCTATGTTAAAGATATTCATCATCATCATCATCACTTAAGAGCTTTGCTCTTGTCGGTGGAGTAATTGCCAGTCCTTTCTTTCCTGAGCCAGTCTTTTGATTTGCTCGTACGATGCATTCACTTTTACTTGGCTCAGATATGTGATTCTAGGCTTTCCACTGCCTCTCGTCTTTTCAATTTTTCCTTCTAGGATGTTAAAGATAATATCGTAGCTAAATTCGTTTTAAATATACCTTTCAACAAAGATATTGTTGTGCTTTAAATTCAAATACAAGCACCTTGTTTAGCGCTGCATCAAGGACGTTTGATTTAAGTGCTGCACCAAACTTTGTAAAGCTTTTAATTAAGTTAAGTTTGAAGCTATCAAACTTAACTGTTTTAACTTTTCATTGGACAGTGCCGGAAGTATTTAGTTTTATGGCCTTGCTCAAGATAAGTAATTAAATTTGGTAGTTACAGTTTCCTTTACGAATTGTGTACAATTTAATTTAACATTAACCTCTTGGATCCATAGCTCATGAGAAAAAGAATATCCATGATATATTAAAATATATATCGTTATTAAAAATATAAGATCGTGTGTAACCACAAAAGCGGAGTAATTTTGATAATGGCAAATATCTACCTACTAAATTAAAAGCGCTTTTCTCCTGCAGCGATGCCTTGTAGGCATGTGTCGTTCACGAGTGAGTGATTTAAATGAACTATATCTTTTGATTGAACTCACTCACTCTTCAACTCACTGATGATTAAACTCGCTCAGTAACTCATCTATATCAGTATTCCTTGCTCGTTCTTTTCCACTCATGAATGCTGGCCGAGCGTGATGAGCGAGTGAGACGATGCGAATAGGTTTCGGAGCGGTTCGGAAGAATTCGGAGGACAACATGGTGGGATCGTATCGCGTGATCTTTGTCGCACTTATGGCTGTGTGGATCTGATTGAATGACATCTCTCTCTGCTCACTCGTGAACAATATAGATCCACTGAGCGAAATGAGTGATACATATCACCGCGAGCGAAAGATATGAATTTTTTTTTTAACTCAGTGAAGCTTTTTGCGCATTCTAATGCCTTAGTAAGCGTTGTAGTGGAGTAAGTACCTAAGTGTCAATAAAGTATGAAGTGCTACTGGTTTTAAAATAAATATATTGGCCATTTCGGATATTTTAAGAAGGAAACAATTTGACATTTAGGCATTTTGGGACTAAGTCGTTTCGTTATTCAGAAGAAATAAGAACACATTTAATTGCAATAAAACCATAACCGCAAAGTGTGGCTATTGGTTCTGAATACAATAATATTAGTAGCTCAACAGAAAACGGATCCGTATTACGTATAAATATAGAAAAAATACACGGGCCGCCGATTTTTATCCAATACCCGTCACGGAGACGTCACTCGTCTTCGGGAAGCTCATATTTTATACAATAGAGTTAGGCAGACATTTACTAAGGATATGAGGAAACTTGCAAGACCAATATAACAATGCCTATACATGAATTACATTATTTAAGATATAATATAAGAGCGCTGGTGGCCTAGCGGTAAGAGCGTGCGACTTTCAATCCAGAGGTCGCGGGTTCAAACCCTCGTACCAATGTTCTTGGATTATGGATAACATATTTATTGTGCTTAGGGTCGGATGTACGTATGTTTTAAGTGATGTTCGTGACAGAGATATGAGTTTGTATTGTAGACTATAGTAATAAAGTATTAATAAATGTAGAAAAGGAAATGGAACTGTTTTATAAATAGGTCGATTTTATTTGGCAAGTTTGAAAAGTGCTTTAGAGTAAAAAAAGCGCTGGTGGCCTAGCGGTTTTAAGAGCGTTGCGACTTTCAATTCTGTCGCGGGTTCAAACCCCGGCTCGTACCAATGAGTTTTTCGGAACTTATGTACGAAATATCATTTGATACTTACCAGTCGCTTTTCGGTTAAGGAAAACACCGCGAGGAAACCGGACTAATCCCAATAAGGCCTAGTTTACCGGGTTGGAAGGTCAGATGGCAGTCACTTTCGTAAAAACTAGTACCCACGCCTGAGATTAGTTGCCAAGCGGACCCCAGGCTAACATGAGCCGTGGCTAAATGCCGACACAAAGCGAGGAAGATGATGATGATAGAAATAAACCTATATTGGTTATTTTATTCTATGACAAATACCTAGGTACTGTCATTTAGGTACCTAAATATAATGATTAATGAACATACATTACTCACATTAGCTCCCTACTGAAAGTGAAAAGAAAATGTACCTATTATTTTTTTCCTTTAACAATGGTGTCAAGGTGTTTATAGGTCCACGCCATTAATATAATATATAAATTGGGAAATAAGTGTGAAGTTGTTATATAATATATGTACTTAATTAAAAGTAATATTTAGATCTACTGATCTACTGATCTAAATATTACTTACTTATAACTGCACAACCTTATTCCTCCGTCCCATTTTTACCATCGGACTACAAGACAAACGGCACTCCGGCATCGCTTCATGGTAGGAACTCCAAAAATACGCACGTAGCGTTTCGCCTCCTCATTTCTAATGCGAACTGCCAAGAAGTGGAACGCTCTGCCCGAGTCTGTGTTTCCGCATGAGTACAATCTGGGGCTCTTCAAGGCAAGAGTTAAAGGTATCTCATAGGTAAGCGTGCTCCACCGTAGACCGCATCATTACTTACCATCAGGTATTTATTTATTTAATCGAATGGCATAAAAAGTCACAAATAAATCGAAAATATAACAGGTATGTCACAGGTTTATATCCAAGGTTCTCAGCCATTGGGCTGCGTCAGGGGTAAGTGTAGGCTCTGAGAGGGCACTCCTGGACTGTGTTGGACAGTCTGCGACTCGGCGCCACAGTCGCATCTGGGCGAGTCGATCCATCCACAAAGATGTTTAAAATGTGCGGTACGGCCGAACCCTGTCCGCATTCTATTCAGCTTGCACCATTCATTCACTTACCATCAGGTGGGATCGTGGTCAAACGCCTGCCTATTCATCATTAAAAAAAAAATATAGTCGCTTTTGGCGACATGTTAACCGTATTGATCTATATATTTTGAAATATGTCTCACGATAATTTAATTTCGGTCGTAGAGGTATTTCGGAAATACGTTTTCCAACCTAAGCTAAAAGCTAAGTGAAAGAAGCGATTAAATGAATAAATTGTCGACAATATAACGAAAACGGAGGTAATTAAAAGATTAAAAGTTCACGCCGCGACGCGACACGATAGTAAAATTAAGATACCCACTTCATTTGGAGTCGAGCTGGGCGACATAGAATGCTTCTGAACTTGATGAATATTTCTGCTACCAGTGCTACCTGGAGCAAGAGCTGGGTGTATTGGGGATGGGGTGGGAGGAGGTTACCCAAGCTGCCCAAGACCGTAGTCAATGGAAAAACAAGATTCGAGCCCTACACCCCAGCAGGGGGTAACAGGAAAAGAAGAAGAAGAAGTGCTACCTAATTAAGCAAACCTTTTTAGGGTTCCGTACTGAAAGGGTAAAAACGGGACCCTATTACTAAGACTCCGCTGTCCGTCTGTCTGTCGGTCTGTCTGTCCGTCTGTCCGCCTGTCTGTCACCAGGCTGTACCGTGATAGCTAGACAGTTGAAATTTTCACAGACGAGGTACATATTTCTTTATATAGGCGCATCAAAGCATCTTGGCGGCACCAATCTCAGAAGAGGCAAAGGAGATATATTTATTTGTGTATAATTATATTAGTCAGTATACTACTACAGGCCGTAGATGAGTGTAATTTAGATTAAGGTACGATGGGACTGGCGTAATCTTAAGATTAAAAGTCCCTAAATAAATACATGAATAAAAAAAAAAAAAAAAATATTTCTGTTGCGGCTATAACAACAAATACTAAAAACAGAATAAAATAAGAGTTTTGAATGATTCACGGTTAGTTTCACTAGACTTATATTGACCGGGATATAGACCGTGATAATCGTCGTGGTCGTGAATATCGGGAGCTCACAAATAATACAAAAGTTAATCACGGTCTATATCCCGGTCAATAGTCTAGTGAATAAAATAAATATTGAAGTTGGGCTCCCATACAACAAACGTGACTTTTTCCCGTTTTTGCGTATGTACGAATGGTAAGGAAGCCTTCGTGCGTGAGTTCGACTCGCACTTGGCCGGTTTTTATAAGTCAAGATCAAATTCATAATCCGTTATTATAATCAGAATACGCCTTTAGGAAATAGCTGGAATATCTATTCCAATAATAGGACAGCTTCCTGTCTCTGAGCAAGAGTATCACGGTCACATCAGCTATCACGGTTCATGAAATACAGCCTGGTGATGGTGACAGACGGACGGACGGACAGCGGAGTCTTAGTAATAGGATCCCGTTTTTAAGGCTAAAATGTTACTAACAAAATATGGATCGCTTTTGATCTGAAATAAATAATTTTTATTTTATTTTATTTTATTTTACCCTTTGGATAACTAATAATGACCGATTTTTATCTTTGGCCTTACTTTTACTATATACACGGTGTTTCCTGTAACAGGAGCAATAAATTAAACTCGAGGCTGTACGCCTCAAACTGACCAACATCTTGTTCAGCAACTTTTTGAAATTATGAATTTTTTAGATGATACCTTTTTAGGGTTCCGTACCCAAAGGGTAAAAACGGGACCCTATTACTAAGACTCCGCTGTCCGTCTGTCCGTCTGTCTGTCTGTCACCAGGCTGTATCTCATGAACCGTGATAGCTAGACAGTTGAAGTTTTCACAGATGATGTATTTCTGTTGCCGCTATAACAACAAATACTAAAAAGTACTGAACCCTCGGTGCGCGAGTCCGAGTCGCACTTGGCCGGTTTTTTCATACTAATTAAATATTATTTTCAATGTACGCTGCCATCTGTGTGTTTGACGACTTTGACGTTGCTTGTCACCCTTTAAACATAACAAATTTTGCAATACATTGCGTCTTAGAATAAACTTTAAAGTGTAATAAAAATCAAAACACACAAGTTGCTGAACTAATGTTGGTCAGTTTGAGGAGTACCGGCTACAGTTTAATTTATTGCTCCTGTTACATGAAACACCCGGTATATCTTTACTAAAGACTAGACTAACACTCAGTTGAGGAAAGTGCTTCAGATGCTTTTACAGCGATCAGAGGAAGAAGGCCTCAGTAATAAGCCGCGCTAAGGGCCGCTAAGTAGAGCTGTTACCGAGGTTACGGCCCAGCGTTTTACTACAGACAAAATGAGTTTTCTCGGACGGATAGATCCTTGCTGCGGTTCTCTCCAAATTGTGTCGAGAGTCATATGCTTTAGCACTTGCCTAAGTAATAACTTACTCGTAATATCGCTTGCTTCTTAATACGTACCTGCAAATAAAAATAAATTACGTTAATTCTTATAAAATTATTATACAGGATAAAATAAGTGCATTCCCGTTGCCTGGGAGGTTTTGGAATAATACTGAGCAACTTTTACTATGGGACCAACCACGAAATCGCGAATAATTTTTTACCCTCCCATAGAAAATGGACTAGCCAAAATGTATGAAACAGCCAATTTTTTTTCGCGATTTCGGGGTTGGTTCCATAGTAAAAGTTGCTCAGTATCACAAAACCTCCCTGGCAACGGGAGTTTACTTATGTTTTAGCCAACATGTATACAAGAAAAGTCAAACAATTGCTTAAGATCACATTTTAAAGTCACATCTACAACTTAACACACAATTTGGAAATCACAATGCACTTTTAAATAAACCTTAATCATTTACGAGTAGAATAATAACAAAATATAAGGGCAACGACAGCGCAAGACCACTCCCAACCGGTTGTCACATCGCACTGGGGGCGCGACAAGACGATAATTTTTAAGAAATACATTTTATGGACAAAATATCCAGCTATAAAACGTTGCGTATCCAGTTTTTTTTATATGTCAGCAAACGAGCAGACGAGCCGCCTGATGGGAAGCAGTCATCGTCGCCCATGGATAAGCAACATCACAGGAGCCACTTAAGCATTGCCGACCCTTGAGAACCCTAAATACTGCTACCCTACCCCCTACCCTAAAAGTATATTTTATTTTATTTATAAATAAATAAAATATACTTTTTTTTAAAACATTACACGAGAAAGGTTAAAAAACTAAAGCATTTTCCCACCCACACGGCATCTGTGAACCATCAGATAAGCCCGATCCTTCTTTTCTCCGCGTCCAGTAGCTCGGACAGCGGGATCACCTCAACCAAGCCTTTGTGCTCGTACAATAGCACGAGTAATCTTTTTAGACGTACAAGGGATAACACTAAACTCGTAATTCTGCGAGTTGAAAGGGCCTTGTCTCGCCATTCAAGTGCCGAAACCATAAAGGGGCCCACTGACTATCAGTCCGCCGGACGATATCGGCCTGTCAGTTGTTCGGAACTGTCAAATTTTTGTTCTAACTGACAGGCCGATATCGTCCGGCGGACTGATAGTCAGTCGGCTCCTTTAGACTTGTTAGGCAGGTGTAGTGCTGGTGTGCCGCGAAAAATTATCTAATTAAGGAACATTGTTCTCCACAATCCAGATTTTAAGAAATCTGACCATTCTTTTTGCTTTTGCTATAACCGATAAACTATTTGTATTAACAATATACTTCCAAAGACAATTGTAGATAATTATATGGAGAAGATCAGATCATATACTTCTAGATATTTATATTGCAGCTTTCAGTTCTCATGAAAATTTATTATTCAATTATTCATAATAATCATAATGTAAAATTCCTAAGAATTTACCATGTGTAATTTTAAGTGCTATTGTGTATTGTGAGATAAATAAATCATATCATCCATACTAATATTATAAATGCGAAAGTCTGTCTGTCTGTCTGTCTGTCTTTCAGTCTGTGTGTTCCCTCTTCAAGCTTAAACCACTGAACCGATTTACACGAAATTTGGCATACAGATAGGTTGAGTCCCTGAGAAGGACATAGGATAGTTTTTATCCCGAAAATCATCCCTGAAGAAAGTAAAAAGCGGGGTGGAATTGAGATAATTAACGAAGTGCCTGCTAATTTGTGTGCATAATATGCTCAAATTTAGATTGCTATGAGATATTTTCCAGGCGCTATTCTTACTCTAGCTACGGTTACTAAGTCCA
Organism: Cydia strobilella; assembly: GCF_947568885.1. Classification (NCBI taxonomy): domain Eukaryota; kingdom Metazoa; phylum Arthropoda; class Insecta; order Lepidoptera; family Tortricidae; genus Cydia; species Cydia strobilella. The sequence continues at coordinate 22,229,983 of NC_086044.1, forward strand.
CGCAGACGAAGTCGCGGGCAAAAGCTAGTATCATATAAGAACTAAATATGGAGACATAAAAGTGGTGGGGGGAGGGGAGGGAAACAATTACTTCTCGGCGTGTTTCTACTGCAATATGCATGCCAAGTTTCGTGCTGACTGCCGGATGGAACCATAGTTGAGGCTAAGGAGTCGCACTATAACAGGGCATGTTATGTAAAGCTGGTAAAATAGTAAATACGAAGCAATAATAAATAAAAATTGCGGGATTTTACAATTTCCTATGCTTTCGTTCTCTTTGAATTTTTACCAGACAAGGAAATATTGATATTTTAAATATAACTCGGCCTGCCATCTGTTATCGACTGAGCGGTGAAGCATATATGTACCTACATGGACTGGAAACGAAATTAAAATGGAACAAAACTATTGCTTTTTAAATGAATATTCGATATTATGAAAATACGCTTTTAGAGGATGAACTATTTTGTAGTATTTTTTAAACTGGAAGGGTACGCCAATAGGTGTCATATCTCGATACAATTTATAACCTAAAAATGCCAAATGTCGCAAAATTGTATTGAATTAACATCTATCAGCGTACACTTCCAGTTTGAAAAATACTATAAATTTAATAACATATTGTCATTTTAATAACAAAACTTCCGTGAGACACAGACATAATAAATATATCAAGAACGGGTCACGTATTTTAAGTCGAAATACGCTCGTCATCTTGTCATATTTCACTTTGTTAGGGACTCCTTTTAATTGGGAAAATAAAGGGAAAAATAATCATCTAATAATTACTTGGATAATACTGGTATTACACAGAATATTGGGACACAATCTCATCACTAGTAGGTGGGAAATTAAGAAAACAGAAAAGGGTAAACAGTAAGGTACTGAAGAAAGGCACGAATTATAGTAATTAGTCTCTCGTGCCTAACCTGAAATACATGGAACAAATTTCTTAGCAAACTATTAACTTTTGTGTCTAATTTCTTCTGGAATTAATTGAAACGGTTTTAATTTGTTTGTAGATAATTGAAACGTTTCTGCTTAGAAAAGGGTAGCGCAAAGAAACTGCTTGATAAGAATAAAATATTTTTACTTGCTGTATTATTTTGTCAGTAAATAACTTAGCAGTTATTTACAAACTATCGGCCCGATTCTAATAATGCTTATTATAAGATATCGCAGCGATACGATACTGATCTGTCAGTGTTAAAAATGACATTTTTCAAAAACGTCAATTTTGACACTGACAGATCAGTATCGTATCGCTGCGACATATTATAAGCATTGTTCGAATCAGGCCGTATATATGTGTGTATGAAGATATTCAATTTCGTCGTAAAAAAAACTCAAAAACGTGTAATTTTCTTTCAGTTTTAAGATAATAAAACTAAGGTTACATACAAAAAGAAAGGTTTTAAGCGCAAACTTCTAGAGACGATAAAATTACCACCAGCACCATACTAGCAAAATCACGTCAGAATATATCTACCAATACTAGGACCAAAGTTTGCGCTTTGATCGCTTACCCATGATTGATGATGTATTTACACGCTGCAGTCACAGACATCGCCCTAACAGCCAGTCCATTAGCAGCACAAGTTAGCAAATAGGTCAGTGGAACTCCTCAGATATACCTGCTGGCAATAAGTTAGTTGTGTCCGAGTCAGTATAAAATATTACCGGATCAATTTCGTTGACAGAAGTAAGACTGAGATTTGACCGACGTTCTGTTTTGACCGTAGTAGGTTGAACAACCTGGAGGCGACCTCTTTGAGACATTAAAGATATCCAGGTATTTATGTCTTCGATCAAAAATTTGTGTAACGCTAAAGTTTGTGGAGTTGCTTAAAGCCAACATTAAATGCAGTAAGTAAATGACAAATACAGATACGTTGATTCCCAAAGAGACATTGATAAAGCATAATATATAAAGTTATTTCTCCACCAGTAAGTCCCATGAGTGAAAAGCGTTACATTTACGTCTATAAACTTGAAACTACGTCATGAAACTTAGAGGTATGTGAAGTCCCCCGCATTTACAAAACCATAATGAGATGTGCGTCTTATTATTTAAAGTTTATTGATTGGTGATAGACTAGCAGGGATTATAGTTAAATCCTTTTTCATCGTCAGAAGTGGCTTGATCATAGTGGTTGATCATCCTTCTATATCATTTTCATGTAAAAATCTATATTTCTCAGAAACAGCACATAGTAAGAGAAGTTTTAAGTCCAAAAAATACTCATAATATAGGTTCATTATACCAAGTAATAATGTCATTGAACTTACAATAATTATTAATGTATGTACCTATACTGAGCAACTCTTAGATTACTAAATGTCCATTAAGCAGGCAGGTTTAAATCGTTAGATAGCAGAAGCGGTCGCAGAAAGCAAACTGGGACTGGAACCTCAAGGTGGCATGAGGTTTCTCTGCCAAAAATGTGGGAGGTCGTGCTCACGCATCGGCCTCCACAGTCACCAAACCCGCTGTCTAAACAGCAATGCATAAATCGGCTGCATAGACGCAAAGACCTGTGATGATTAAGCAGGTTATATCAAAGTAATTGGCCAAATTTAAACATAAAAGCTAAAATTCAACAAAACACTCGTGAAACAAAAAGCAAGCCTAAATAAACACGACGGAATACTGTGTAAAATTGTCTTGAGATTTGAGACTCTTAAGAGTACTACAGTCAGGATTAGAAATCATTAAAGCGAGATTTACATTACGAAATTAGTGTCATGCATGTGGTAATCAGTTTCACGAAAGTAGTTTCGATATATGAGAAAGTCATCATCTTCCTCGCGTTGTCCCGGCATTTTGCCACGGCTCATGGGAGCCTGGGGTCCGCTTGGCAACTAATCCCAAGAATTGGCGTAGGCACTAGTTTTTAGGCAATATATGAGAAAGTAATTTTGCAAAATAATTAGTATCGTGAAATTTACAGTATCGCAGCAACCATGGCTCCATCAGCATCGAAGCTACACGTCCGCACAGCGCAAGCAGTTTCGCGATACTAGTTTTCACGTCGCATTTACACTATGAAATTAGTTGCATGACACTAATTTCACCAAAAAATCGCACAGGGCACGAAATTGATTTGCTTCAAGCGGGATTTACATTATGAAATCAAATGAATGCATGCAATACGAAAATATTTAACAAATGAAACTGTTGGTAAAACTAATATCACCAAATCAATTACACGCCACGAATTTCGATGTAATTCCGGCTTAATCGCCACTTGCACCATCCCTTTAACCCGGGTTTAACAGTTAACCCTGTGTCAAATAGTACTGGTATCATGGTAACTCCAGGTTTAACCGGTTAACCCCGGGTTAGTGAATGGTGCAAGTGGCCCTAAACGATTTTAGGACAAAATGTACTATAGTGTCGCTTGTGGTTATTGTGGATATTAGGTTGGTTTTTTAATCCAATCTTTAATTTTATTAATCTCATTGCATTTCGATTGTACTCCAATATTTAATTAGATTACTAAGAAATCAATAACTATAGCAGGTACGTCCTTATTTATTGGGAATAAAACGTTTGTCCTAATTTCATTTTCGATGGAAAGTGTTTCATTTCAACAAGTAAAACATTTTTATTTCAACGGTTTTGATCCGATTATTTCAATGAATGCGCAATTTATTCTGTAACAGGTACAAGAAGTGGCTACTTTGATAAAATATTTTACAAGAATATTAAATCATTTAAGAATATATTTTTTTCCTCAGTTTTGTATTTACCTTAAATTTTTGTACCTACTTTTTGTATTGTTTACGCGAAACAAGGTAACGACCACACAGAATAATAATATGGGTAAAATAATGAAAACATGAAAATTTCTGCTGTTTTGAAAATAGTTCATCATTCAACACGTTTTAGTTTAGGTCCAGAATGTTTGTAATTTAATATAGCGATTTTCTAAAACAGTTGCGTAAATTCTAAAACTATTTTCATCCATAGAGTAACTTATACTAGAGCGGTACTGTCATAGTAAATTTTGTAACCACAGTAAATTCACTGCCATCTGTCGACACGCTTTAAAACTAAAAATGAAGATTTATAAAAATACGATAAAATGTATTTAAATATAGATAAATGATTTTTTTTTAATGCGATAATTATTTTTATGATTTTGACCCATGTTCCCTCACTGATATGCGTTAAAATTGTTAAATAACAAACGAAACAGTCAACGCCATCTATACGACAGTGGGCCAAAACTAGTGGCGCCCTCTGAACGAGAATCAAATTTTCTTGATTTTCGAGGCACGTTTTTTCCTTAGACTGTAAACATCTATTAGGGAGTTATATCTATCTTTGATCAAAACTGTAGTTGAATCGAAGCAGTCTCATTAAAGGGGCCCACTTCAATACTACCAGTCTGCCGGACGATATCGGCCTGTCAGTTGTTCGACACTGTATTTTTTTTGTCCTAACTGACAGGCCGATATTGTCCAGCGGACTGATAGTCAGAGGGCCCCTTTACATATCAATCGAAAAAGCTATGACAGCTATAGTTAGCATGCCGCATTGGGCCATCGTACAGGCGTACCAGGTTCGCGCGCTGCGGCCGCGCTTGGCAGCTGCGACGGCGATGTTGGGGGCGCGGCGTCAGGCATCCCATCCTCGTCGTCTGAGATGTATCGAGTGAAACAACCGTCTAGTTCACAAGCTAGTTTATTACTGGCTAAGTAATCGGCGCCAGCGCCCTATAACTACGTATAGGTACAACAAATACACATCATCGCTACTTTACTCGTAAGATAATGCTTCATCGAGTGATCTGAAGACTGATCGATTTTTACTCTTCCCTGGTCCAATGCTTTAGAATAATTTTCACCAGATTGACAGTTTAACAGGCCATCGAATGCCGTATTTCTTTATATGTAATGGCCACTTGCTACTTGATACCTCTTCCATCTTAGCGGAAGCAATTATACTAGCCTCCTCTAAAGTATGTCGACAACCTGCTTGCTGAGTTAAGGCCAGTTCGTTTTCACATTTTCTACAGAAAGTAAACGTTATCACCGATCACCAAGAGTCGGACACCTCGGCCTGGTCCAGTCATCCTTTATAACTTATAGCAAGTCCGGATACAATCTCAAGGCTTATGTAAATATGTAACGTACCCCTTAAAATTTTATTCTCAGAGCACTCAATTCACCAAAACCCCGAACTATTCATAAATCGGAATGGTCCCATTCCCCCAAACCATAATTAAAGTACGCGTATAAATATTAGTATTCCACACCCGCGACGCGGAATATGAATAATGAATTACTTGGCTCCCTTCGCTCCCGCCGCTGGTTTATTGGCCTCCTATAAAACTTTACGGCTTATCCCGCCTTGGCTCACCTGTCAACTTCATGTTTTTCCCATGCCCTTGAACTGGTTTCAGAATTTGGGCTGGAGTAACTAAGGGTAATTTTATAAGATACTAGCTTTTGCCCGCGACTTCGTCTGCGTGGACTTAGTTAATTCAATTTGAGCATATCATGCACACAAATTAGCAGGCAGTTCATTAATTATCTCAATTCCACCCCGCTTTTTACTTTCTTAAGCGATGATTTTCGGGATAAAAACTATCCTATGTCCTTCTCAGGGACAACCTATCTCTATGCCAATTTTCACCTAAATCGATTCAGCGGTTTAAGCGTGAAGAGGGAACACACAGACAGAAAGACTTTCGCATTTATAATATTAGTATGGATGTTTAAATGCTAAAAATTGTATGAAGGTGCGTTCACTATAAACATTTTGTTTAGAAACACGGTTTCAGAAACAGAAATCCTCGTAATTAATGGCAGTAACGGGTCTAAAGCAGCACGCACGGGGCAGGGTCAACTTGGGGACCAGTGATTCAGATGTTGAAACCGAGGGATCTATCTTCGGACCAATGTACTATTGTTAGTGTTGCTTGTCGTGCCGTGGACAATAAACATTAAACAGAAACGGGTAGATAAATTTATTTGTCTACCCCGTACATTTATATAAACTAATATCGGGTAGTTTAGTGTTGTTTACCAATATCTAAATTGACATTTTGCTGGGACGTCAGTCTTCCGTGACCACATGACAGCTAGCATGCAACGGTTGCGCTGTAAGCTAGCTCAAAAGTCGGAAAAAAGGTAAAATAATGAAATTTAATCGCGTTAGACCTTGTGCTCCAACAGTTTTTAAATATGAAAGCCATATCACAACCTCATTTAAGTGTTACAACATGAAGGTAAAAAAGTGATGGATTTTACTATGGAAGTGGGAACTAGTGTTACGCAAGCGAAATCGCGAGCAGAAGCTATTACTTACTTTATAAATATTAATCGCTTCAAAGGCGCTGGGTAAGTGGGTACCTATATACTAAATGTAGGCATGTTAACATATAAGCTGTACAAGAAACCGTCGCACCCCACTCACGCACTAATCCGGCCCTAATGTATTCCACACACAGATTACTTATTCTAGACGGAGCTTGTAGAACAAATTACCGGTTATCACAAATAGTTCTTTACACAGGCAGAGCCGTTGGGCCTCTGCGAGTAGTATACAATAACACCTAGTGCTGGTTAGGCTACCTAGGTTCTGCAGCGCTTCCGTCATGTTTGCGGAGGCACGTACCCGCCGGCTTTGTAGTAATAATACGCAAGAAAGTGGCCTCAATACGGCGTAGTACCATTAATTTCAGTTGCGGCCACGTTTACAACACCATACACCTAACATTAACACTAACGTAACATTTTGTGGGAATTAATTGACGTATATGTACTTTATAAGAATAAAAGGCAAGTTCCTATTTAGTAATAAGCCTTAAATTTATCCAATGACGTAAATACTAGAAACGCTGTTAAAATTCCTGATTTCTTACCATCATAAAATAAGGTATTAAAACAGATATTATTTTGTCAACGATAATCGATGCAAACAAGTTTGAAAACTCTATCATCAGCTTATATAAATACAGTTAAACCCACAAATAAACAAGCTCACAAAGTACCATTATTTTATCCCGAAATGAATCAAGCGGGCGCTGTACGAGCGCCCGCCAGCCGCGATCGGATGCAAGAGCGGGACGCAGCACGCGAGGAGAGAAGAGCGCGGGCGATCGGTCAGGCGGCCAGTCGACGGGTCCACTCTGAACCTAGTAATAAATAATTTAAAGTATTGCTGGGTTTCTTATGGCCCGCCTGGACAATAGTGGCGACCGTGACAGGCGCAAGTAGGTTAATCAGCAGGCAGGCGCGTAATGACATGAGCGCTACACTACTAAAGACGCCATGCTGAAGAGTCTATGATATGTTATCTATGTTCCCGGTATAACCAAGTCGCGTCCGCGTTAATATTTCACTAAGAGCCCGTCCGGCCACTCCATAAATTAATGCCCCAGGATTATGAGAACCCATGAGTTATGGGAATTCGACTGTCGAAGTTTTACACCGGATTTGAACATAACCCAAGGATTATAGATGGATTATCTCAATTGAGAACTCGGGACACCTGTGGTCTCATTAGTTTAATTTCAATTGTAAATTCTCTTTCAGTCTCATGTCAGTGACATCTTAATGATTTGTGCCTTGATCCAGATTTAGGACATCCGGGCCAATTTGAACAATGATCTAGATATCAACTAGATATAAAACAGAAACAATAACGAGATATTTAAGAAAGTCATGTCAAATTTCCGCGATTCCGAATGTCTTCTTGAATGATCTCTTTAAGACTTGCTTAAGATATTACTTAGACACCCAATGGATATTTAATGGATATCCCACGTCACAATAATTGTAGCGTGAAATGACAATTGATTTCTCGAATCGAACTGCAAAAGCTAACTAGTTGAGAAATAAACTATAACGTATCTATTAGATCTCGTATCGTTCTCGTATCTAGTAATTATCGCGTTGTTCGAATTGACCGTTTAATCCAGTTTAAGGCTTTAATCCAGTTTTAGGACTTTAACGTATTATAATTTAGTAACTTTAGTAAGGCTGTAAGTAGGAAGAGGATAGTGATAATTTTAGTTCATTTTGTTCTTAAGGGGCCGGTTTCTCAAAAGTTTGTAACTTGTAATATAAGCGGATGTCACTTTTTTACAGCTTTTGTTAGAAAGGGACTTCCACAAGCTACAAGATTTTGAGAAACGGGCCCGAAGTCTGGAACGAGGAAGGAAGGAAAGGAAGCCATATATGAATATCACATGAGTGCGAAAAAGGCAGTGTATAAATTAAAAACTTGAACACATGATCTCATAGCAGCCGTTAGCGGTCGCTTTAAAATGTACCAAGATAATACAATACAACACAAATACTCTTTATTGCACACCTCATTAAAATAAAATAATACAAAGAGAAAACAGAAACAGAAGCAGAGGTAAACAACAGGCGGTCTTATCGCTAAAAAGCGATCTCTTCCAGTTCCAGACAATCTTTGGGTAGCGAAAATTAATACATTTACTTAATTTATGTCAGTACGTGTTGCAAATGCAATGACAGAAACCTATTACTAATACACAGAAAACGCACGAATTACCATGCAAATAAAAATAAACAAAATTAAAATACATATACATACATACACATATAACAGTGACACCCATAGAGATAGAGTAAGCAGATAAAAGTATCAAGGAAGAGATAAAAAATGGAGTTTAAGTATTCTCTTGAATGAGTTAAGAAACTGAGCGCACCTTAAGTCAAGAGGCAGAGAAGTCGAACAGCTTAAAAAGTATAGGAATTATTATAGAATTTTGAGGCGGAAGAGGGGACAGAAAAAATTAACTTCTGGGTGGACCTAGCGGAACAGAGACCACTGAAGCGGTTTTTGAGATAGCGGGGAGTTGCACGGTTGAAAAAAATAAAAATATATATAATATTTGAAATAGTAAATTGAATTGTGTAAAATTTGACATGTTCTTATTTTTATTAAAAAAGGAACATCCCGAATTAAAATTACTTCAAACAATATTATGTTCCCATTTAAAAGTCTGAAAACAATAATGACTTTTCTGGACTGTTATTGTTAGGCACCAACCAGTAAAAACTTTTAACTATTCTACCGCGTATTATTGTTCTTAGTTCCTCGCAACGAAACTATCCACACAATACACAATATCCCATTTTTATTTAACCAACTTTCCACATTAGCACAAGCTTAGTTTTAAAAACACGGGCAAAAAGCCGCACAATAGAAGTGATGTATAGTGGCGTGGACAACCTTTGTCTTATAGCGGTAAATCATCTCGATACTACATCGGTATCTTATACGAGGATAGGAATAAATATATATCACGTCACGTCATATGTTGATAAGCATAGCGTGCAGTTAGCGGTGTTACTACAATTTTCTAAAACAGTTTAAAGCTTCGCCAGCTCTAACCCTACACCTCTGACCCGAGAAGATTTGAATCCCTCCTAAATTGTAGTAGGGTATCCCACCCAATATGGGAACGGCAAGAAAAAATAGTCACAAATGGGTTGCCTATCTCGCGCGTGAGACTATCGCGGCGCACCTAAGTGGTACCAAAAATACGGAAAAAATTACCGCAGTCGTTACCTAATTATGTCTTCCTCTTTTCGTGTCGAGGCTAGTATTTTTATAAGAATCCTAGTACAAACATTTATCTCTCAGTACACTTAATTAGCTAGCAAAAAGATTCACTCTATCAACCCTGGCCTAATTTGCCAGTGCAAATAAATCCGTACAAATACCCAATTATTCGCCCGAGCCCAAATCACCTGGACGGCTTACTGCTTTAAGACAAATGATCGTAACCGTTCTACTGGGAGGAACTGACATGACCCCTTCTGGTTTTGAGTTTAGTTTTGGCAGTACAGCGGGATAAGACCGCCATAACTCAGGGAAGGCCTTGATAAATAAAGTAGTCGAGTGCAGCTGTGGCTGTATAGTCAGCGACAAATGATAAGGAGACCAAATAAAATTAAAAGTGTCTGCTTTGCCCTAAGGTTGACTGGTAAATACCTCATGGGATTATGTACGCCTTTTGTACATTCATACTCTAAAAATTATACTAAATTACATTACATTAAATCAAATATACAATTATACATCACAATAACAAATTACTCTTACTCTAAACTATACTATCCTAGAAACTAACACTAATAAAAAAAGACCACTTCAGCCGTCCCGAAAATCGTCCCGCGACCCCCCCGATGCAAAGGTGCCCATGACGCTCGCCGCGTTGCCAAGTTGAACCGCGATGGACAATCTTTGCATCAGGAAGGACCCAGAGCGAGGATCCAAACCCCTCTCCCGCATGCGTCTCCCCACTTCCCCGAAAAAGGCCTTGGCCTCCGTACACCAGCACCCCGTAATTTCCACTGCAAGAGGGACAAATAAATAGTTCGCCAGGACCTCATATATAAGAGTAATTTGTTATTGTGATGTATAATTGTATATTTGATTTTGTACATTAAGTTTTTCTTTTGTATACTTAAGTTTAAATAAATAAATACTCTCTCATACTGTTACCCTTTCAAAAAAATACACATACGGTCACGTCTGAAAATATAGATACGGAACACAAAGTGCCAAGAATATGTACAGGTCATGTGGGGTAAGAGAAACACCGGGGCAAGGGAAACACTTGTATGGAATCCTCATACTGTTTCATTTCATTTCATTTATTTATTTGCGTCAAACACATAAAATGCATGCAAATACAATTAAAAAAAACGGATCACAACAATTCATATTAGAAATAATAATACACAAACATTATAATAAAAATATAATAATAATAAAAAAATCTTTATTTCGAACCATTAATGTCCATAGAATATTGTTAGTAATTATCTTAACTAAATATAAAGATAGGATTAGTAAACTATATAACTAAACTATTACTAAAGGTACTTATTTAAAAAAAAACTATTCCTATTTTATACAACGATATAGATCGAAATAGGTAACTAAATTTACCTATTTCGACCTAAAACGAGCAATGGCCATAGTTTGCCCAACCCAGTGCATTAAAATTGGGCAATCATACCTCTCTGCGAATACGTTGGGCGCGAGCCTCGGCGAACATACCCGAGGCACTACACCACCTACCATTATAACTTAAAATTAGACAGGTAAGTTTAACAATAATACATTAATATTAATATTAATGTTTCTCTTGTCCCAAGCAAAATAAAGTATGTTTAATAACTTACCCAAATTTACCTGATACACTTTAATATATAGGCAATAAGGTGTACGTGACTGTACAATCTTTTCTACAAAAAAAGAAACTAAATATTTTTAGGCACATCAGGAATGGAAGTTAGAAAACAGCGTAATAATAGAAATACGCATAATAACAGAAATATGATTACAGTGTTTGGGCTGGAACAGCGGTAAAATTACCATAGGCGTGATTAATTACCTCACAGCCAATTATAGATAATCTCATAATCATAATATGTATGTTAATTAGACGGGATAGTGTCATGATGTCGGAAACGCTTTTGATCTTGAATTATTCCTCAACAAAATTTACTTAATATACAGACAGCCTAAAACCGGATTTGCCAGTCGGTATAATAATATTACGAATATGATGAGTAGAAAACTACATGAAATAAAACTATGAAAACGGATCGCGTGTATTGCATTTATAATACATCCCGACGTTTCGAACCCTTAACAGCGTTCGTAGTCAACGAATGAAGGGTAACCTATTGACATTTCTGTTTGTTAGGAAGAGACGAGACCAAATTGAACAGAGGTTTCTAAGAGGTTGCTAAGTTGTATGAAAAAGAGGGATAGGACGATTTACGATCGACCACTTATGATATTGATATGATACGATCGCCCGCGCTAATTGTTGCATGCGAAATGCACTGCGAGTCGTGTCGTTAGTATTACCAATTAATTTTACTAAGTTATAAAGTTGTTGGTTTTTTTTTTTTTTTTTTTATTGAAAATTGAACAAAAATTATAACATTATAAGTACCTTAATCTAATGTTCGCCAAACTGTGAAACAGTTTGTTGGCGGTGCGCTCTAAAATAATCTTAAACTAAATAGGTACACTAAAATTAAGTAAACTACAGTAGTTAGGTATTAGCATTAGGAACATACTTATACGTAGGTTAAAACAACTTACAATTATATAAAACTTTATTTACTTATTTAGCAACCGAAAATAGGTAAGAAAGTAAGTAACTAGGTTATGTTTTCATATTTGTTTAGTAAAATCTGTTTAAATTTTGATTTCAAACTACCTATGTTTAATTTAGGTGTTTCGAGTAGGAGAGGGTAATCATTATATATTTTAGGGATCAAGTATTCTTTTGTTCTTCGTCCATAATAGTTTTGAACAACGGTGGTTGGTTGAACAAGTTTTAGAATATAATAGAATAGAATACATTTATTAACGTTACATGGTTGGTTACATAAGAGTGTAAAAAAAGGAGTGGAAGAAAAAAGGACTGCGTAATGCCACGGCTGGCCGCAACGTAATGCCACGGCTGGCCGCAGCGTAATGCCACGGCTGGCCGCAGCGTAATGCCACGGCTGGCCGCAGCGTAATGCCACGGCTGGCCGCAGCGTAATGCCACGGCTGGCCGCAGCGTAATGCCACGACTGGCCGCAGCGTAATGCCACGGCTGGCGCAGCGCTGATTTTCGGTAGGGACCTAACTAATAACTAACTTAAGACTAACATTAAAGTAACAACAAACAAACAATGAGAGAAAAAACTAAACAACAAAAACAACAAAAAAATAATGAGAAAAAAAGAAAACAATATTTTATTTTAATAACAAAACTTCCGTGAGACACAGACATATTAAACATATCCACATCATGTCAGCTCCTGATGACGCTCCTCGGTACGGAGTGAAACATGTCGAGCATTTTCGACTTATAATACGTGAGTGACCCGTTATTAATATGTTTAATATTTTAAATATTGCTGTCCTATAAACTTTATAAATAGCGCTGAATAAAGGATGACTCACGTTAGACCGGGCCGTGTCCGGGCCGGAGCTTCCGGCGCTTATTTTTCTATGACATGACAGGTGATCACGTGATGCTTTCCATAGAAAACGAAGCGCCGGAAGCTCCGGTCCGGACACGGCCCGTTCTAACGTGAGTCATCCTTAACCCAAATCCCTGTGACACACATCGAATCCGTTCGAAAATAAGACGCGTCCGTATTAAACCGAATTACTGGCCTTTACAATAACGTTCGGAATTAGGTCCGTGAGTCGCCAGAAAATGGCCGCACGGGGCCCGGCTAGGGTTGGCAAGAAATTGTAGAATATTATTGAGGGCGCCACTTTCTACGTAACTGTCCATGAATCTAGTATAACTGCATCGGCATGAGGGGTGGGGGGAAATTACCGAACGGGAAAGTCTTATTATGTATCTTTCAGTAGGAGTAGCAGAGAAAGCACTGTTATTGTTTGTCAATTGTCACAGTCTCACATTTTTTTTATTTCCCACCGTAGGTAACTTTAGTATGGTCTATGGTGGGCTACAAATCTACTCGACCAATCATAATTGTCGCATTGCGTATGTTTTGTCCCTCACGGGCGCACGCGTATAGCTCATCTATGTAATGCTAGGTTTAATTTTAATAATTTTTGACGTAAATTGCTTAACGTGGCAACAATTTTTTTATGTCGCACTATAGTCGAGGCAACAATTTAGTATGATTTTTTTATGTCGCACTATAGTCGAGGCAACAATTTAGTATGATTTTTTTATGTCGCACTATAGTCGAGGCAACAATTTAGTATGATTTTTTTATGTCGCACTATAGTCGAGGCAACAATTTAGTATGATTTTTTTATGTCGCACTATAGTCGAGTCTTATAAGTATGATATCCTATCGCAAGTTTAAATAACTATAAAAAAAACTACGCCATATGCCAACAAAATCCATATTATGCCAAAAACACCTTACATCATTTTAGAAAATAGCTAATACTCTCCAAATTGCTAAATCGATTTCTATGAAACATTGCTAAGGACCAGTGCAAGAAAACTCCCCTTCACGTCAAAAAAAACCGCATTGAAATCTGTTGGAGTTACAATTAATGCCACAGACAGACAGACAGACAGGCGGACATTGGCGTCAAACATATCCCATCAAAAACATTACATGTAAAAAGATGCAAGTCTTGCAACGCAATTCTTCTACTACAAATTTTTTTTGAGATGTAATGTGATACCAAGTCGGTTATTATAGTCAGTGCCAGGGGGTGTTAAAACCTCATCAATATTAGATTACTTTAATTTTTAATACGTATAATGACTTGGCCATTTCAGGTTAAGGTCAATGCGAGGAAGTTTCACCGTTCGTTTCACTAGCCAAATCTTCATTTAACCGAATGCATTTTTTTTGCAAAAACCTTTGCTTTTACAGGACGTCTTTTTCTAAAGTTATGAAGAAATAATTGATTTTGAACATGGATAAAAATATTATGCACAGACCTTACGTCAACGATATCGCAGTTTGTTAAAATTTGCTTGTATGATTTTTTAATAGCTTTCCGTCTAACTGACGGCCGTCATATTTAACATTGATCGTTTCATGGTTTGAGTCACATTCATATTCAAATTTGTATTTTATGAAGTGTCTCTTCTTCTCTTCCCGCTAGACCTGTTCCTATTTACTTGGGGTCGGCCTTCCTTGCCCTCAATTTCCATCTAGCGCGGTCTTGCGCTTCGTTAAATGAGCTTCTTTTAGGTCTTTTTCAACCGTCGTCCACCAGGTGGTAGGTGGTCTGCCTGAGCTGCGTTTAGTGGTTGGCAGTTTTAGGGCCAGTTTCATCATATGGTCTTCTGAACGCCTTTGTACATGACCATACCATCTTAAGCGTTTCTCCTTGACCTTTTCGATAATCGGGGCAATCTTGAAGCTTCCTCTGACATACTGATTTCGGATTCTATCTAGCGTAACACCAATTTTATGAAGTGTGACAAAAATTTTGATCCTTTCTAATGATCTTTTCTAGTGAAATAAACTGACCAGTCTCAAGACTGAGGGTTACGAGCTCGAAACTCTCCCTTACTACGAGCACTATTCAGACCCGGCATTGAATTATCGGCCCCCAGCGGGACAAGGGACGCTGGACGCTGCTTTGTTATTTTTAAAGGCTTTTCCTAATGCATTGACGTTACATTAGGAAAGGTAAATTACGTTTTTAAGATACGCTGTGACACGACAAATGTGCCGTTATATTTCAATTTGAAGTTTAACATGTATCCCAATACAAAATAAGTGATTTCTATTTGAGCAATAAAGTATTAAAATAAGTACTTATTGATAATAGCAGAGTTTTACATTATTATCGGTCTTTAAATTAAAGTACGTAGTGTTTAGAGTAGACAGGCTAATAAATTGTTAAGGTCAAAAGGAGCACTGAATAAAAGCTGCAATATACTGAAAATTATAGCAATTGTGCCATTTTCAACCAAAAGGGTACTTATTGTCGCTTGTCAAGGCGCTATTTCCATATAGCTGCAATTAGAAATCAACCTTATCAACAAGCGACAATGTGGTACCTTTTGGTTGAAAACGTCACAATTGTTTGGTACCTATAAATGAAGATAGATAGATAGATTAATTTATTTCTTATTGAAAATTACATGATATTTAACACTATCACAATGTTTCTAAATAACATGAACTCACAAAAAGATCGTCAAATTGTAGAAGATAATAGTAATTCATTAAAATAATCAAGTAAAAAATAAAAACAATCAAACAATCATAACAACCAACCATAGGGGCGGAGGAGCAGCTATATTGTTACGAGACGATATCCCTTACCACGACAGAACAGAATTTGCAGATTTATCAATAGAATTAGTCATAGAATGTTGCGCAATAGAAATAAACCCTAATATTATTATTGTTACAATATATAGAGCAGACCGCGACATTGAAATATTTTTTGAAGTACTAAACCAAATCTTATGTAAGCTAAAATGTAAAAGCCACAAACATATAATAATAACAGGCGATTTTAACTTAAATAAATTTAGCATGTCAAATAACTACCAGAAACTAATAAACATGATGCTAGAATACGACCTCCACCAAATAATAAATGAACCGACAAGGGTAACTAACACCTCCTCAACATGCATAGATTTCATATTTACAAACAGCAAACAATACACAGTAATAGTCGAAGACGAGGGCATTTCCGATCACAAAAGTTTGCAATACTTCTTTGAAGAAAATAATATTTCAACCGATAAATATAATAGTTATAAATATCTCCGGAAGCGTAACTTTAGCTACAACCGTATGATGTCATTCAAATACGCGCTAAGCCAAATAAATTGGGATTCGCAAATTCAAAGCTGTTATACGATAAATGATAATTATAACAGATTCGATGAGATTCTACAAACTCTTTTAGATACACATATACCCGACACATTAATAAAACAAAAAATTCAAAACAATAACAGCTGGCTCACTAAGGGCCTAAAGATATCATGTAAACATAAAAGGCTATTAAAATCACTCGTAAACCAATCAAATAATATAGTTTTAACAAGATATTATAAACTATATACAAAACTCTTAAAAAACTGCATTAAAAAAGCTAAACGAATAAATTATATAACAAGTATGACATATTCTAAAAACAGGACTAGGACTATGTGGAATGTCATCAAACAAGTAACTGGAAAGCATACTGCAAAAACCCAAACGACAAATATTAAACTGAAAGTCTCAAATACCGAAATAAGTTGTCCGCAACAGATAGCCAACCAGTTTAACAATTATTTTGCATCGATAAGTGAGCAACCTCAAAACCGTAACATGGTTGGCCGTACGGGCCTAACCTCAGCAAATAACTCCATGTACCTATACCCAGTCACAGAACAAGAAATACGTAAAATTATTAATAAAATGCAAAACAAATTCAGTAGTGGCCCCGATGAAATCCCCGCCGTATTAATCAAAACGTGCGTGGATGAACTTACCATTCCTATAACAAAATTAATCAATCAATCATTAGAACAATGTTGTTTCCCAGAAAAACTCAAAGTCGCTAAAATTAGACCTCTTTATAAAAAATCGGGCAAAAAAGACGATGTTAGCCAGTACAGACCTATAGCCCTACTCCCCACAATTTCGAAAATTTTCGAGAAATGTGTAACTAACCGCATATACAACTTTCTTGAAAAACATCAACTCCTAAGTAAAAATCAGTTTGGCTTCAGGAAGAACAACTCTACTACGCTAGCTGTATATAACTACATACAAACCATTCTCGAACACATTAGAGATAAAACCTACGGAGTTGGGTTGTTATTAGATATGACGAAAGCATATGATAAAGTGTTACATTCAATCTTAATTAAAAAATTAAACGACATTGGAATCCGTGGCCCAGCTCTTGCTTGGTTAAAATCTTACTTAGAGAACAGGAAGCAATATGTACAAATAGAGCATTACAATAGTCACTCACATCAGCTGCAAACATATAAATCTTCCCTTCGATGCGTTAACAACTCAATTCCTCAAGGAAGTGTGCTCGGATGCGTACTCTTCCTAATTTACATCAATGATCTGCCTAGAGTAACGGAACACACGTGCATTATGTTCGCTGACGATGTTTCGCTCCAGTTTAAATGCCCCACAAGTGATGTTGCTTACGATTTAATCACCGTAACATATAATAATATAGTCAGCTGGTTACATGACCACAACCTAGATATAAATCCTAAAAAAACCAAAGCAATCCAATTTAGACCGCATCAAAAACGTCCTATCAACATAAATGTTATAACACGAAACCTTAATATTGAGGAAGTCTCCGAATTCACGCTACTAGGCATAACTATAGATACCCATCTAGATTGGAAACAACACATTGCACGGATCAAGAGCAAATTAGCGTCATTTGTGTTCGCGTTAGGCATTCTTAAAACAAACACGGATCAACAATGTGCACTTACAGCATACTATGGGTACGCCTATTCCATATTAAGTTACGGCATTTTGCTTTGGGGACACAGTGTAGATGCATCTGATGCTCTTATCATGCAAAAAAAATGCGTTCGTACAATCGCGAATATCAAGAAACCAAATAGCTGCAAACAATATTTTACAGAACTTAAAATATTAACCGTCCCTTCTATATATATACTGGAATCAGCAAAATTTGTGCGTAAAAACATGCATTTGTTTAGATACGATACAAACCCTCGTCGTAACCAAAACTTAGTCCTACCCGAACCAAAAATGGAAATGTTCAAAAAAGGCCCGCACTATACATCCATCCAAATTTATAACCACTTACCAAATGATATAAAATCAGAAGAGAAATACGTTTCGTTTGTAAATAAATTAAAAAACATGCTAGTGAACAAAGTGTATTACGATATAACAGAGTTCTTGAATGATAAGTGGCCCTAGTAATACAAAGCATATAATATACATATAAATACTAATGTTAAAACAATTAATTTTATTGTAAGTTAATTATTTTAGTTTTAAGTTTTTAGTATTAAGTACTTATGTTGCTACACCCTTCCAGGGTACATGTTCACAAAAAATGGTGTAAATACTTAATATGTTGTCCATGTGTGCAAATAAATGAAATGAAATGAAATGAACAAAAAAAATCAAAATAAAAGTCAAATACAGTGAAATAAAATATCATAGAATAATGTAAGTAATATTGGCTTGTAGTACGTTTACGATAACCTTCATTAACTTGTAATAGCTGTTATTTCAATAAATAGTTGTTCATACAGACAGTAGAAGTAATACAATTTAAAATAACAGAATTATCTCTGATACAATGGCGCAAATTGCGATTAAATTACAATAGTAAGAAAAGGTTGATAAAGGGCAAAATAGCTACATTGAAATAACTTTCAAACAAATCAGAGTAGATACAGCCACCGAAATTGATTCACATCCAACATAAATATTAACTTAATTTTAATTAACTTGCTGAGCAAAGACATTCTAATCAACAGCGTCGTTTCAAATTATTACGCCACGCATACTCGTATTAAAGCAAACAGTGATTTCCATAATCCTGCTGAACTAGTCTGCCGGTTTGTTTACCGATCCGGCACGTCACGTCAGGGCACGACACGTCACAAAGTGCTTTCGCGCCGTTTTGCTCACATTGTAATAGTGATGGATTAGTTACCGAAATATGTTGTTAACATGAATTTAAGTACGAGTGGTGTTATATTGGTTCGCTTCGGGGCGTCAGTCGTGTAAACAATTGTTTCATTGATCATTTCACATCAATTAGTAGTTGTTTGTGTGTTTTACACAGTAAGCACACAGTGAAAATCCAGTATAAAGGAGTATTTCAACGGCGGTTACTAGGATCTAATTAGCCCTTACACTGTTCCGCAAAACCCTTAGTTACTTACGCTTGTTTGACAACTTCTTATAAGATTTTAAGTTTACTTAATACAATTTACAAAAAAAACTATTCGTGAACTGCAACACGACCAAACGCACGTGTATTTAAATTAAACGGTCCCTTTCACACGACGCAACATATGAAATAGTACATTTTACAACTAGTGTGAAAAGAATCTCTCGCTTTCAGCTTGTGGCAAGATACCTCGGTAATAGTGGTAAAAAGACATTTCACACGTGTTGTAAACGACGTTTTTTTAATACAATTGCGAAAAAAAAAAAAATTAATATATCATTAGTAGAATCATACCACCAAACCAAACCAAAACCAAAAGTACCTATACAGCTAAGATACGCGAGCTGCCGCAGCCCGCGATACCTTCATACTCGTGCGCGCCCCGGCCGCGGCCGCCGCGGGCCCGGCGCGGGTTGGTCAACGACACCTCCTCATAACTCATGAGGCCCTGGTACCTGCTCCGCGCTAAATTCAATTTTAACTGCGTTTCGAAAGTATAGTTTGGAACTAAAAAGTAAAAAGCACTAGTTCGAGAAATTGAGCTTCTCGCACGCTACGCAGCCACAAAAAGTACCACTTTTTGAGCAACTGTATTAAAATAGTAGATTGTTAACCAAGGGATGAAAGGCACTCGTTCCTGCCGAGGTATTTTGGCGCTCGAACACAGTGAGAGCGCCAATAGTCCGAGGCTCAAATGATGCCTTTCACCCGAGTTAAACACTCTACTTTTCATTTCGAATACGAAAACAAAACATTCCTAAGAACACATGACTAAGATAGGATTTCGAAAACATTACTAAGTATAAATTTTACATGATTTCTTGAGGGTACTTTCAATTAAAAATTTAGGCAAAAGTATCGTTATTTATGGAATGAGGAGTCAAATATCAGAATGGAAATTGTATTATAAATCCATTTAAACTAAAAATTTAATTGCTTATCGTAAAAAAAATCGTACTTCGAACGTAAAATGCTCTAGTGCAGACACGTATCATTTTCTGCACACATTTTAGAACAACAATGACCCGCTTTTAGAGCATGAGAAATGAAAAAGACTTTTCAAGTTGCGTCGTCCGTCCATTCTTACCATTCTGGCTACGGGACACAAAACTAGAGTCCCAGAGAACGACATAATAGTCTTTATCATGGAAATTATCATTCTAAGCAGATAAAGTCATCACTCAAAATTTCTCTTGTGCCCAGGGTTCCGCTATGGGTAAGTTGGCCCTGGTTGAGTATGGCATTAAGACTTTTGCTAACATATGAGAAATTTTTTCTTATAGGAACTCTTAGTTCTCACATGTTAGCAAAAGTCTCCATGATATACCCCTATACAAATTCTAAGAGGGTAAGATGAGACATGTATATTTATTGGAAAACTTTACACTTTAGAAAAAGTGTAAAGTGTCTGCGTGTAATCTTTACGCGCGATTGAAGTAAAACTTTATAAACGTTTATCGCTGTGTTGGCACTTTGACATGTGTCCTATTGTGCGTGTGTCACTACTGAGCGTTACTTCCGTCAGAAAAAAAACCGAGTTACCCTCTAGTCGCGCCTAAAGAAGTTTTACTTCAAAAAAATTTGGGGCCAGAAGTGAATGTTTCGCAAAATGGCTACAGTACTACCTACTGCAAACACACCATCCGCCCGCAAACACACCAGTCCTTAGAAATCCATCCTCGCATCGTAAATCACGTCTATTGTACTGCCCGCGACACGATTGTTTAAAATCGCGGAGCGTGCCTGATAAGATTTACACGCTGTTGCTGACACTTAATTTCGTTCATGTTTGCCTTGACGTGCGTTTATTCCGCGTTTTTTGTTCGGGGATTATGCCTATATTTACTAAAACGCATGGTTGAGTGGGCTGAAAGGTTTATATGGGCTTTAAATACGAAGACTCTTAAGCGTTCATGGTTATTAGAAGGGTAAACTAGACTATAATTACCCTGCCTTAAAAAATGGCCTCTTAGATAATAAATAATAATAATAAATAAATCTTTATTGATCAAAACATACATGGTACATATGCAGTTGGAGCCCTAGAGACTGCGTTAGTTTACACTGTGTTGCAGCCCCAGTGTTTGCCCGTATTATATAATTAGTTAGAATTATAAAGAACCATTAGACTTAACTTGTAAAATATCTTGTATGTATTTTCAAAAGTGCAAAAATAAGACCAATTTAACATTTTACATTAAAAGGTCAATCATTCTGTGGTTTTCCTTGATTAAGTTTTAAACTTATGCTAACTAACTACTTTGAGCACGTTTTCCAGGGTCTATTGCGAATTAATGTGTTTAATTCCGGGGTTTTGACACAGAAATCACCGAGCGTGGTCGCAAATTCTAAAATCCCAACCAAATGTCAAAGCGGTCGGTATAAATTAGGTTATTATTATTTTGACTAGACATACCTGTACATATTCTTTTGTTTTATTGTTATATTTATTCAGAAAACTGAAAGTTTCACTTAATCTAACCTCACGAAGCCCACCGTTAACCCCCATCCCACCCAATTTCACCATATTTGTTATGACGAAACATTTGGTTGTTTTTTTACTTTTATTTACATAACTTTCAGGCTGTACAGTGTCCAGGTAGTCAGGTCAAAAACTTTTTTAGTATGAGATAATTGCAATTTATGCACCTTTCCTGACGTGACGTCGGACATCATAAAATAAACGGACTTGAATGCCTAATTTTCTTATTTTAGTCTTAAAAGCACGCGAATCCCTTCTACTCCTTTAAAAGTTATTATGATCAAAGTCGTAGAAAAATGTAAAAAGCTAACTTTTGTAACTAATGTCCACAGAATAAATTCAAAACTCAAACATGCCGATTTTGCCAAACGTTTTTGACCCAGTCGCATGACTAGTGTACTCGTAGGTAGGGTACGTTAAAATTAGAACTTCCATATTACGATTTTTCAAAATTCTGTTTTAAAAAATAAAACAGGCGCAGTCTACGAACACATCATAGCCAAACGTATTTTTCTGCACACAAATCATTGTTACTCCACAACTATGACAAAAGTACAAAATAAATCTTCGGCCAACCACCGTTATTAACATAAGTCCTAACATGAATACTTGACTCAGTAATTACAGTTGGAGAACCGCCAACTTTAAATAGGATTTAGTCGGTACAAAATAGGCACTAAATATGTACTAAACGGGAACGGAGGGCTGTAGCGAGACATTATGAACTGAACTGTTCTTAAGTCTGAATAGGTATGAACTGCATATATTATTTGGAAATTTTGAATGTGATTTGTATCCATTTTTTATGCCTAGCTAAAATGATTAGGCTCTCAGGCTCATTCGCAGCATTCGCGGCACGTTGGACAGATCTGGACGTACCTTAAAACGCACAAGGTAAATTCTAATTCTAGAATAAAAGGTGACATTCGGAAATCAAATGCAGCTGCGTGACTGTTGCGACATTACTGCTGCAGCGTTAATGCCGGCGCTTTATCTGTCTGCGTCAAAGCCACAGCAGTAATGTCGCAACTGTAATGCAGCTGCAGTTTTTATCCCAATGTCAAATCACTTGCAAAAAGCAGTCGAATTGCAGATACCAGCCTGACGGCAGTCAATATTGATTTAATTAAGATATTGCAATGCAACAAGATACTCGATTTGATCTCAAGTAATGAGGTGTTAAGTGATCAAGTGATTTACTAATTAGTCAAACGATACTGGGTCCATATTATCTGCATATCTGGCGAGATTAATACATAGTAGGTGTGAGCTAGTAGCACTAAGGCGTGGGTTTAAATCCAGACCAGTTTCTAGGAAGCTTTTGTATGATGTTTGATCATTTATTTTATCAATTAGTTGCTACCAGTTGCTTTCTAATGGAATTGTGACTAGTGGCTAATCGTATTAAATCTAATTTCTCACCTGGATTGGAAGGTCAGATGGCAGTAGTTTTCTTAAAAACTAGAATGTAAGTTCTTGGGATTATTAGGTTGCTAAGACATCCTAAAAAAACCTGGGGTCCACTTACTTCAGAATACATCCGGAAAAGCGGTAAGATGAATATCACTTGTCATCATGGTCGGGCGTGTTTTACTTATTTACTTAAATCGCTATAAAAAAATAGCTCTATCAGATCTTTGGTCTTTGTAATATCATTTTGCAATTTTATTCGACTCTTATTTTAGAATAAATACCTATTTCGTACAAGTAATTTTAAAACAGAATTAATTAATTTGGTTGGAATTATTAATACAAGATGAAAGTTTGTTTCTATTTTATTTCTGTACCAAAATGTAAATGAACCATTTTAATGAAACATTTATTTTCAAAAGAAATAGGCCAATTAACAAATTTACCTAATATTTTAACAAAAGTCAACCGTAGCCAAAACATTTGCAAAGACAAATCCATTCATGCGAAAAAACTGCCAATATCAAAGGAAATTTCAACATAGACTTTTTAATCCATCCGACAAAAGGTCGCTAAATCGGGCTATATACTGGGATAAAATAATTAGCTCCATAGACTCTTACAGAAGGTTGTAAGTGAAAAGAATATTATATAAAAAAATCGCCCTTTTAGGTATGTAAGTTAAGCAGTACTCCGTCCGCAAAGTACGTAATTAATACTTGCTTAATTAGAGCGCAGTTTTTACTTTAAAGAGGACGATGAAGCTTCACTTTTTCTTTGGAGATACGACTTTTTCGATGTAAACTAATGTTCACTGGCTCATTTGATCTTCGAAAATGACTAACAATTAAAAGGGTCCTTCAAGTCTCCTTTCCGATGAATCTGAATGTAAAAAATATCTGTGACTAAAATATTATACGTTTTTTCTTTAAAAAAGTTCTTTGAGTACGACTAGGGATAATGATCCCAGGTCACAGGATATGTCATGGGATACAAACGCCGTGGGTACAATTACCTTTTTGAAGTGTACATACTGTCTAAACTCCTATTGAACAGAAAATGCGATAAGATGGGGACGGACCTTGTGACACGCCTATTAGGAAGTCTTCGTGAACGGAAGACTACCATGATCGGATACTTTTGATGACACAGGCCATTTCCACATTATCTTTTCAAGGTCATTTCACTGTACCCTGCATCAAAATGCATGCAAAAATTTGTCCAAAGAAATGTTTGTCAAGACGCACAAAAGGAGGGCAGTTGGCGCGCTCGACCCGAGGCTGCCTCTAGTGGATACGTGGACTGGACGTTGGGGAATTGGACATTCGGGTAATTGGACGTACAAGAATTGGACGTTTGGGGAATTGGACATTCGGGTAATTGCACGTCCAGTGATTGGACGTTTGGGGAATTGGACGTACAGGGACTGGACATTCGGGGAATTGGACGTTTGGGGAATTGGACGTACAGGGAAGGAACATTCGGGGAAATGGACATTCGAGGCCAGAATTAATATTTGCTTGCGCGACACGTTGTCAACAAAAGACTCGTGCATGGTGGTTGCACTTACTGATTGCAAAAAGGATGTTTTAGACAGCTCAATAACAATAAAACTTACGGTAATTTAAATTATAATAGTACTTGTTATCCTTACAGCCTAATAGTAAATTAGGCGAATGAATGTGGAGGGAAGTATCGGGAGAGGAAAACCGAGGAAAAGGTGGATGGACTGTGTGAGAGATGATATGAAACGAACGCAAGCGAATGATGAGATGACGGGCGAGAGAGAGGAATGGAAGAAAAAGACATGCTGCGCCGACCCCAAATGAAGGGGATAAGGGCAAGCGAATGATGACAGCCTAATAATAGATAGCACTCGACACGGTTACTAAAACGATTCAACACTTCCATTCACCGGAGTTTGGCAACGTGTATACCAAACTGCAAATCGCTCGTAATACAGAAAACTATTCAAATTATTCGGAATCGGGAGTAAAAACCGCTTATTCCATACAATATTCCGCTTCCGCGGAACTGTTAATTTCTTCAGGCGAACAGAATTCATAAAATGCCAGTAACATTGCTTTAGTTAAAATTATACGGGCAGTACGTTCATGTTCTCGGGCAGTTGGCTGCTGAATTCTAACCAATTGCAAACAAGCGTAACTAAGCAACCATGCTATACAAAAAGCGATATATTTTGATATGAAATCCTTTAACAAAAGGTCGCTTTTTGAATAGCAGGATAGAGTACTTATTATATTTTGAACTATAATTTTAGTTTGGTAAAGTCTGAATAGACGTATGTATAAAAGACTTAAATATTTATAAGTACCTATTAGAACGGTCGTGTAATTTGGCACTTGGTTTCGTGTCGTAGGCCAGTTTTGGGCGGATGGTAAGAAACGACGTATGTTTCATATAAAATACTAGGCAGTTACGATGTTTTGCAAGTGTAAAAGAGGCGCGTAACTGTTTCAAATAGCGGTGTTCGACAAATACCTCTCGCTATATAGTCTGTATGGCGAAATAGTACAACGCCGTTACTATCAAATGAATACAGTGCTTAGTTTTTTTTTTTTTTTTTTTTTTTTTTTTTTTTTTTTTTTTTTTTTTTTTTTTTTTTTTTTTTTTTTTTTTTTTTTTTTTTTTTTTTTGTAGTTATGGGTATAGTATCCAAAACTTTGTAAAACATAGTTACTATACAGATTTACCTATTATTGTTTCATCTAAATATAAGTGCATTGTACTTGCAATCACGTATATCACGTATTTGTAGTGACAAACTCAATGGTATTATAAAACTTAACATAGTTTATAGCCATACATAAGGAACACAAAAAATATTTCCATATTTATTTCATTACTTACGAATGAATCTGTTTTTGTTAATTAACTTTTGCATACTACCCTATTCAGTTGTTGAACGTCTAAGCTTGACTCTTTCTTTTTCTGCAGGTTTAATTTATAGGTTGCTGAGATGCGGCACATCAATATTGGAACGCCTATCTATCTGGAGTTATACCTAATCATTGATATTGACATGGAGTCATATTGCCTCAATAAAGAAGAACATTAGGTAATAACCTACAGGTCTATTCTAATTATAAAATTTATAAATCGCAGTAAAGACTAATTAGTCTGCAGTGGCTTTCTTCTTTTCTTTTACTAGCCTAATTTAGTGTCCCACTGCTGGGCAAAGGCCTCCCCTCGTTTCCTCCACTCGACCCTGTCGTTTGTAGTGTCCCGCCAATCCGGATAAAATGCGTCCAAGTCGTCCCGCCATCTCCTTTTCGGCCTGCCTGTATTTTTTTCTCATAACCTTACATAGCGAATGCCCTTATAACGTTTTTCTTTCGCACCACTCAGCTATTAAAGAAAAATACCTGTGCGCGAATAAAAGCTTTGAAACCCACAACCCACGTAATTTGTGACTCGAACGGTGTTTAGGCGCCATTTGTATTTCAATTACGAGCAAAGACTGCGCATTAGCTTTGTAAGTATACGGTGCTATCGAAAAATGAAGTTGCCATGAAATATTAAGGAAGTTTTAAAATAATCGGCTTAATTCTTTGAAGGGTGTCGTGAATTGTGCTGCATTCAGTAGGAAGAAACTGTTGCTGCATTGCTGGTTGTGACATTACTGCTACGGACTAGACTCGGGCGCGGGCGGTTAACCGGTTAACCCCGGGTATATATATAATATAATAAATATAAATAAAAAAATACAAGACCTCATTTTCAATTTTTTTTAAACTTCAAAATAGAAAAAAAATATATGTTAACATTCGATTCCTTACATTATAAGAAAAAAAAAATTGTACGGCAAAAATATACATTAACGCAATATTTCACGGACATAATCGCAATTTCCTTGTTTTCCATATATCGAAACTGCTTCCAAGCAATAGCGACGTTACATCGTGACGTCACCATGTATTGCCATTTTGTTAGAAGCGTTTCGTCAGTAAAGTGCGGGTGCCAGACTAACCATCATTTGTGACTTTTGTATTGCTTTAAAACAATGGGTCACGGGACATGGGACATTAAAATTTGACCCTCAAAACAAACCTGATCGACTGATACCATTAGTTATAATAAAATTTTATCAAATACCCTATTAGAGTTTTGAATGATTCACGGTTAGTTTCACTAGACTTGTATTGACCGGGATATAGACCGTGATTACCTTTTGTGTTATTTGTGAGCTCCCGATATTTCGACGCAGTTACATGCATCATGTAACTGCAAGACAATTTTCCCCTGGAAAAACCTGGTGTATACAAAGTTGAGTGCAGCTGTGGTAGTTCGTACATTGGGCAGACCAAACGCACTATTGCCTGCAGAATTAAAGAACACATTGCTGCGGTCAAGAACAATGTCGTTCGCAAGTCAGCTATTGCTCAGCATCTCCTTGAGTCGGGTATAAATCACTGGATCGAGTTGCATAGTCCCAAGGTCATTTCGACAGAACGCCACTATATACCAAGAATGGTAAGAGAAGCCGTTGAAATTCACAAATACAAAAATTTTAATCGTGAAGATGGGTTTAAACTGTCAAATGTGTGGAATCCTGTGATTTGTTTGTGTAAAAAACCAGTGATATCCGAATCAAACACGCGTAGTGACACCGTGAGTGTAGTGTGTTTGGACAGACCAACGAGTGTGAACGCGACCGGACCAACAAGTGTGAATGCGACCGTTGGTAACGTTGAAAGTGAACGCAGCCGACGCGCAAGAATGAGGGTAGACAGAGCGCTGTCTATGCAACTTTGACACCCACCCGCTATCTTCAGTCACCCGTGAACATGATGCATGTAACTGCGTCGAAATATCGGGAGCTCACAAATAACACAAAAGGTAATCACGGTCTATATCCCGGTCAATATAAGTCTAGTGAAATACCCTATTGTGAATGCTGCAACAATAACGTGACTGAAGTCTCTATCCGATTGTCACATTTATAAAATACGAGTAGAATAACTTGGTTTCTTAGATTTTTCAGATATTTTTTTGTTAAATTAGATACAAGTAATGCTCCTGCATCGTAAACACATTGAATATTCTACAAAAAAGGACCTAAATATTTTACATATAACTTTAAACTTTAATCCACGAAAAGATATTAAAACTTTTGCACCGTCTGCCGTTCGGTCCACGCAAATTGTTTACACTTTTACATCTCACTCCATTGTAATTGGAATACTATGTTGCCCTTTAAATATCCCTGGACCCCGAAATGAACGGGCTCAATATTTACACGTCGATTTACATTCGGCCGGGGCCGATCCGTCAAACCCCGCCGGTATTAACCTATGTCTAGACAATGCGGTAAAGTTACAGGTACAAGGGTTAACATAAGCGCTTGTCTGTTGTACATTTTGTACAAGTTTCAAGCCCATGTCAACAGGGATGTGTATTCTAGTTGTAATAACAGGTTATGAACTTGATCTGGATTTGTTGTTTAAAAAAATACATTTATTTAACGCCACAACAACATACAGGCCAATAATTCATACAATTTGAATAATTTTAAAACTAGCACGGGACTTAATCGCGTACAAACTTACGTTTATTTATGGCCTGACGTTTCGAACGTGACGTTACGTTCGTGGTCACAGGCAGACTGGCGAGGAGTCACAACCAGTAATGACAATCAGAACAATCCAATCCAACACACAACAGATCCAATTTTAATTTAGCGCGAGGGTTAAATTTTATAAAGTATCATATATTATGTAATTATTTAACATGCGCTACAAATGCTACAGCGTTGCATTAGTCAGCTACGAGCGATCAAATAACTCTGTTCGAGCTAAAATAAACTCTATTAGCGTAAAAATAATGATTAAAATCAGCTGAACACATTAAATGGACTACCAATTAATGGCGAGAAACTATCACATTTAAGGTTCGCAGACGACCTAATTATTATCTCCCAATCAAAGGAAGAATTACAAACAATGCTGACGGACCTGGACATAGAAAGCCGTAACGTTGGTCTTTACATGAACACCCAAAAAACTAAAGCAATGACGAATGGAAAACTGGAAAGTATAAATATAAATAATAACACAATAGAATATGTGTCAGAGTATGTTTATTTGGGCCAAACAATATCACCACAGGACTTGACCTCGAAAGAAATAGATAGAAGGATCGGAAATGCGTGGAAGCGATATTGGAGTCTAAAAGAAGTCATGAAAAATAAAAGCACAAGTATGGCCATCAAGAGGAAGCTTTTTGATACCTGCATAGTACCTGTTATCACATACGGATGCCAAACCTGGGCAACTAACAAATCTCACATAAGAAAAACAGAAGTATGTCAAAACGCTATAGTATGATAGGAAAAAGACTGTCAGACAGAATTAGACTTACAACGATAAAAAGGTACACTAGAACCAAAGACATTACAAGAACCATCAGAAAACTGAAATGAAAATGGGCAGGACATACAATAAGAGGAAGCGAAAAATGGTCCAAAACAGTAATGTTCTGGTTTACAAAACACCTGAAAAGAAAACGTGGCAAACCCAAAAGAAGATGGGTTGACGAAATAAAGAAGGAAGCACTGCAGGTGGATGCTGGACAACACTAGAAAGAGAGAAATGGAAAGAGTTGGGGGAGGCCTTTGCCAACAAAAGGCATACAGACAACCCTATTATAATAAATAATTAAGATGTAATATACAAAGATAACAAGTGTAACCATGTAATTGTCTGAAATAAAGGCTATTTTTATTTATTTATTTTATTTTATTAAACCAGGTCAATCACGTTTATAAAGTAGATGATTCCTTTTCGGATTTTTATTTATATTATATGTTAATTATAGTATGTTTATTGATTTAAGTGTAAAGACCGCCCATATTAAATCACAGGTGTGAAATATTTGAATTAATCGCTCGCGAGATGGACTAATGACTAATAGTACGTCATGAAACACTTAATTTATCATTTTCAACCGCTACTTAAACTAAGATCAATCAGAAACAATACAAAACGTCTGAATACTCTATTATAAGTGTCCATTACCATATCATTAATCATAGCTTCATAAATCATGTCATTTCTCCGATATGATTCCATACAAACATAATACTGTATGTGTGTTTGTTTCAATACATTACTGGCTGTTTGTTGCAGCTACATCAATCTCTACTTGACAGCTAACCTGGATATTGACAGTTAATGATAGTTTGGCATATTGAAATTTATTAAAGTCTATCCATCATGGTATTCCTATATTATGTTTAAGAATGTTTCATGTATTTTTTAGCAAATAACTAATAACAAAGGTGATAATGATTAATTAAATTGTTCATTGTCAAACAAAACCTACATATTTTGTAAAGCTAATAGTATTTTATACAATCGTGATAAAATAGAGAGCTCTTCAGTCGAGTATACCGTGTTTAGGCCATGAAGCTTGCTGAGTGGCCTAATGAAGGTACGAGATAAAAAAACTTGACTATATAACTATTGTATACAATACATTTTCTACTATAAAACCTAAATAATTAAAGAAAATTAGGTAAGTATCTTAGTGGTACAAAAGACATTAACGCGTATATAATAATTATATGAATATTACTCATGAAAGAGTCGCGCGTAGGTGTCTTTTCCACTGGACCGCGGCGCCACGTGATTGGTAATTGTACATTATGATAGAAGTGCGAAAAATAGGAAATTCGCAACGAGTGGAGATAAATTAAAACACGACCGAAGGGAGTGTTTTTAATACACACGAGTTGCGAATTACCTATTCGCACATGTATCGTACAACGTTTTACAGTACATATGGCCCTTTAAATTTTCGACATAGTTACGTAATGTGCTAATTATCGCACTAGTGCGGTGAAGTAGCACCATACGTACTGTAAAATTCATTATTTCATTTCATTTCATTTATTTATTGCTTATAGTTGACTACAGCGTTTACTTATGAATAGTTGGGAGTCCATACATGAAAGGTACCCAATTACAGTTAGGTATACGATATCTTAATTCAAACATTACACAGTCGACGAGTAGAGAAAGACTTTTAAAATTTATTTTTATTTATTTATTTATTTTATTTAAAATTAAAGGAAATGATGGCAGAACTAAAATTGAGCCTGCTAAATGTACATCTATTGCCATTAGGTATTATAAATATGTTAGAGGCTATTAGCTGCTAAGTATTTACGTTAAATAGAATCACATATAAAACTTTCATGAACATAACTTTCAGCGAGCATCTATTCTACGCACCGCACTGGTAATGTTCCTTGAAACTGACGAAACATTATTGAAAAATCCATTGTATTCAATCAAGGAATTAATAAATTAGAAATTTGTTTGAATTTGTCCTATTCAGATTTGTTCTTTTACATTTGCCTCTTAATTATGGACATTTGGACTGACATTTTGTACCTATCCATTGTTAACTTGATTTTATATTTTATGCTCTGTTATATGATGATCTTTATCTAGGAGACTTTTGTCACATTTTTACTTTTATAATTATTATCGTTGTCTGACAATCTTGGGGTAAATTCTTGTAATTTTGGCTAAGATAAAGTACCTACTGGATTTGCATCTTAAAAAAATCAAATAAAATGAAATTATAGAGAGAGAAAACTATGAAGTCGGATTATATCGCGTATCTTGAATGTCATCCGTTGACTACGGACGCTGTAAAGGGTTCCAAACGTCGGGATGTATTATAAGTTCAATATATTTCATAGTTTTATTTCATGAGTAACTATCGCGGTAACCCAAGACAACATTATAGAGAGATATTCAATATGAAAAACACTTAGCAATGAGATAAACACTTAGCAATGGTTTAAGTCCGCCTTTTGTACTGTAAGGTTTTCTTTTGTGCAATAAAGATTAAATAAATAAATAAATAAGGCTATTAAAATCATACGTATATGAGACATGTAAAATTGGCCCTACAAAAACCCCTTTTAAGACTTAAAACTGAAGTGTCCTGCAACACCCGGTGACACCATTAACCCACTTCTCATCAAAGCAGTCCTAGCCTCATTATGCGAGCACAAAGCGGGTCGAGTCATACAACTCATACATTTTCCATTAAGTCAGCGTCTGCTTAGCACATCCATTATGAATAATTGCCCTGTCCGCGGCCGTGTGGGATCGGGATAGTAGTAGGAATGGGACCGGATTTTTAGCTGGGTTACATTAACAAAAACTTGAATTATTATCTTATAGATACCTATATACTAATAACAAAATATGACAGTGAGATAATAGAAAAAAATACTTTAGAACTGTCTCAGGTGTATTGAAATCTAAAGAGGACATACAGAAAATCAAAACCATTTTTCATTTAATAAATGTACAAAAATAACATGCTCATAATTTACAGCTTTTATACCTAAACTACTGCCTTTTATTTATAGATTTAAATATCTTTTTTAAATAAATAAATAAATAAAAAGATATTTATTTACCAACACAAAAAACAATGAATTGAGAGTACAATAAAAAATTAGCTAGAATAGCAAATATTTGTGCAGTAAAATAGATGAGAGTCAGCGTGCCGTCATAGCATCATCATCATGTCAGCCGATAGACGTCCACTGCTGGACATAGGCCTCCCCCAAGGCTCGCCACTCCGACCGATCCTGTGCCGCTCGCATCCAGCGAATTCCCACGACCTTCACCAGATCGTCGCTCCACCTCGTTGGAGGCCTACCGGTAGTTCGTCTTCCGGTACGCGGACGCCACTCCAGAACCTTCCGGCCCCACCGGCCATCAGTTCTGCGAGCAATGTGCCCCGCCCACTGCCACTTAAGGTTTGCAATTCTGCGAGATATGTCGGTGACCCTAATTCTACTGCGGATATCATCATTTCTGATTCTATCACGCAGAGAAACCCCGAGCATAGCTCTCTCCATTGCCCTTTACGTGACCTTGAGCCTTCTTATGAGGCCCATCGTTAGCGCCCACGTCTCAGATCCGTATGTCATCACTGGTAACACACACTGGTCAAAGACTTTTGACTTAAGACACCGGCAATTTTAATTTTATTTTAAGCTAAGTAAATCTTAATAGCAAGCCTGTTATGTATGTTTACTAGATTATCAAACCGGTTGTCAATGTCGCAGTTCATTGAAAATAAGGGTTGAAATTAGGCACCGAGGGTGAAGTTAGAATTCGCTACGGCAGATAGTTTTGCCAAACCTTGTTTCAATAAATTGCAACATTGTTAAAGGGATTGATTATACCTTATTTTTCAATTTGTTAATACTGTCCACCCGTTTTACTGCGCCATTCGCACAGGGGTGACTTCTCGATTAATGAAATACGGACGTGTCCGGACAAATTGACTCGCGGCCGGCGCGGGTGCGGTTTAAATATTTACCGGGCGTTGTCCGGCCGATCATTGGCGAATATACAAATGTATACAATGACTGTAATTATGGCAGGAATTAAATGCGGCACGAAATTTTAATGCTTGATTAATTTGTATGAGGCAATTAATGTTACTTGATAAATTAAAATAGCTAATTGGTATTAGATAATGTACATAAAGTTTATTACGCACCGTCATAGTGTATTTTCAAAGAAAAATCTAAACTATATATTTTTTATGTGTAAGTTAATGCATATACCTACTTAATAATTTATACCAACAAAGAAATGTTATAAGAACTTTACAGGAATTTTAGTAAAGACAGTATTTGAGTTTCAAACTAAGTCGCAAAAGTCAGAAAAGGAAATAAGTCCCAGAATAAGAAAAAAATAGAACGACTATATTTCGTACTAGCTTTTGCCCGCGACTTCGTCTGCTTGGACTTGGTAACCCCAGCTAGAGTAAGAATAGCGCCTGGAGAAAATATCATAGCAATCTAAATTTGAGCATATTATGCACACAAATTAGCAGGCACTTCGTTAATTATCTCAATTCCACCCCGCTTTTTACTTTCTTAAGGGATGATTTTCGGGATTAAAACTATCCTATGTCCTTCCCCGGGACTCAAACTATCTCTACGCCAAATTTCAACTAAATCGGTTCAGCGGTTTAAGCGTGAAGAGGTAACACACAGACAGACAGACAGACAGACAGACAGACTTTCCCATTTATAATATTAGTATGGATGAAATATTACAATCGGTCTGGATACATTTACGTTTACTTTTAAACGATCTTAATAACAGAACTTAAAAGGAATGTTTTGTACCACAAGGAAAACGCTGTAAGAAAGAGTGTACAGTCGAAGGCAAAAATATCGATACAGACAAATGGCTTAAAATATGCGAACACGACTTTATTGTCTAGAGCGTACACATATTTTCGAAACTTTGGGAATGTATATATATTTATGCCCTTGACAGTACCAATCCAGTTAAGTCAAAAATAAGCGTAGCGCAAACCCCCATAAAAATCATATAAAGCACAATACCCCGTTAAAATTAATCCAAGTGTAAAAATCCTTATTTCATCGCTAGTTTCCTTCCGACGCGACTTACCGCTAATTCCATAAAAGCATTTGCCTTGTAGTTGTCAGAAGTTATTAGCTCCAACCTTTTCCTTCCCCTGCTATGCCATAACCATTCCTATTACTGTTTTCCTGGGTATGTTTGGAGCCACGGGCACTTCAGTGGGTGAGCTTTTGTATTTATTTCCGTACAACCTTGCGTTTCTCCATCAATCATGGCGCGCTAGGTAAGGTCAAATATTAGATTCCTTTATACACGATACTCACATATATTTGATTGCTGACTTTTGACGAAGCAACATGCTAATGTCGGTGACCTGTTATTAAGTTTGTACTTAATGGTTTTGACTGGATTAGAAATTATTTATAGATGTACCTGAAATTAAAGAAAATCTATGTTAGTATTCATTTATTTTGTCTAGACTAAATGGCATATTTTTCTTGGCCCAAGTAAAGTAAATTTGTTGATTGGAATTGAATTTAACAGCCAGAACGAACATCTACACCGGGGCTTTTTGTTTGGTAACCAAACAAAAAGCCCCGGTGTAGATGTTCGTTCTGGCTGTTAACCAAACTTTGGTTAGTCCAGGGCATAGAGTAACTTATACTCATCATCATCATCATCATCATCATCCTGTCCAGGCCGGTTTCGGCCTCGGCGACTGGGTTTTTCTGGTTAGTGAGAGCGACGATCGTGAGCTCTCAGGTGGCTGACGTAGCCTATTTTCGCGGTAAATGTACGACCACACTCACCGCAGGTCAGCACCTATACTATACTATACTAGAGCGGTACTGTCATAGTAAATTTTGTAACCCCAGTAAATTCACTGCCATCTGTCGACACACTTTAAAACTAAAAATGAAGATTTATAAAAATACGATAAAATGTATTTAAATATGGATAAATGATATTTTTTATTTGCATTAATTATTTTTATGATTTTAACCCATGTTCTTTCACTGATATGCGTTAAAATTGTTAAATAACAAACGAAACCGTCAACGCCATCTATACGACAGTAGGCCAAAGCTAGTAGCGCCCTCTGAACGAGAATCAAATTTTCTTGATTTTCGAGGCACGTTTTTTCCTTAGACTGTATATGGATTATGGATACATATACAAGGTTTAATAGATGGCTATTACGGAGTTATATCTATCTTTGGTCCAGGGCTAGGACCGCTTAAAGTGTATTTAAACTAAAAAAATATTCGGACTAAAGCAGAGACGCGTGCCATATAGATTTTAGTATTTTGACCCGCCTGTTGACATCTCTATCACACTCGCATTATTATATCGCTGTCACTCTCGCACAGTGACAGGGTCAATGTACGAAAATGTATATGGAACGCGTCTCTTTTTTAGTTAAGTATTTTGGTAGTTACATATATTAATTAACAGAGTTCTAGGTTTATTTATTTGTTAAACATATATACGGATACACAGCGCGACGCATATTATATCAAAAAATCTTATTTTAGTTATTTCTGTACCATAAGTTCAACTTTGATTCAATATTATGTAGGTACCGTAACATAACCTGAATTATCCACAACACTGTCAAATCTCCCACAAAATCATAAGCTCATTGCCCGAGACAGGCCATTGTCCCTTATATGTAAAAAGCAAAGAAAAACACACAAAAACCCTCACGCAAAGCCCTGAAATCGAGAAAAACATAAAACCTCATACGGGACGTCTCTCTCGAGGTATAAATAACGAAGCAATCAGGGCGCGAAGTGGTAAAGCGTTTTTTTTATGTGGTACGTGACGAATACAAAGATGGCGGGCGGAAGTGACCGGACGCCGGAAGTGGACGGAGGCGCGTCTCCGACTAATTCTCTCAGGACACCCTTTTATCTTTAATGAGGGCCAGTATTCGCCAAACTGAGCCCGTGCGAGTTTGCTGGTCCGCTTGGTACTTTATCATTTTTGCGAGGTTTTCCTTAGAGTTTAATGTTTTTTCAGTTCAAAACGGCGAATTTTTAGGATAATGCTTTTAGCAAAATGGAAAATAAGAGAAATTAAACAATTTCAGTTGTAGTAAACTTTAAAAACAAAGTATGTAATTGTAAGTACCAAAATCAAATCTAAGTTTCAAGCACGGAGCACGGCCCTGTATGTTGTGTATACGATAAGAATATTTATTGATGATGATGAAGATGCCACACAGAGTTACTTTCGCATTTATAATATTTATAGACTAAGATAATGTGATAGACTTTGTCTCGGTAGGTATCAACAAAGATAGATATAACTCCGTAATAGATGGATACAGTCTAAGGAAAAAACGTGCCTCGAAAATCACGAAAATTTGATTCTCGATCAGATGGCGCCACTAGTTTTGGCCTACACTCGTATAGAGGGCGTTGACTGTTTCGTTTGTTATTTATAATTTTAACGCATACCAGTGAAAGAACATGGGTCAAAATCATATAAAAATAATTAATGCAAATAAAAAAATCATTTATCCATATTTAAATACATTTTATCGTATTTTTATAAATATTTATTTTTAGTTTTAAAGTGTGTCGACAGATGGCAGTGAATTTACTGGGGTTACAAAATTTACTATGACAGTACCGCTCTAGTATAAGTTACTCTATGGTATCAATAAAAAGTAGCATTTGAATTGGTAGGCCGTAGGCTCCCGAACCATTACGTCATTTAAATTTGAAATTTGATCAATTGAAATAAAATCAATTTTCCAACAACTGCAAAACGACGAATGCCACTTGAGGAGTTAGTCTCGAGACTATTTAACCTCTCTAGATTAACTGGATTATTGGATTACTGGATACTTTAAATATAGATAATCCTACGCGTAAACAACCCTCCTACACAGCGTAGGTGGATGTCAACAAGTAATGACTAGCAATAAATAGTTTTAAAATAAACTTGATTAAATACAGTCAACTTCAAAGATGATCGGTCTGGCCTTGTCGGTGGTGACTAGTGACGCATATAAAGCCGATGGTAATGGGTTCAAGTCCAGATAAGGGCATTTATTTGTGCAATGAGCATAGATATTTGTTCCTGAGTCAAAGGTGTGTATTTAGATATTTGTTTATAATATGTAGTTGTCTGAGATCCTGAATTATTACTAATTACGGGATTAAGATGAAAATGGAGGACCCTCGCGAAATCGGCTGTCCATACAAACGTAGTCCTCATTTTCCTCTCTGGATATTAACATTATTTAAACTATTTTGACACAATTTGTTGTATATCAGCCACAGCTATGCCCCTACGTTTGATTGTTTTCGAATTTTAATTTATTATAAAAGTTAGAATCATTTAAAAATTTGTATATAATCTGTTTTTCGCCCCTAATTTTTACAATAATGAAAAAAAAACGGCCAAGTGCGAGTCGGACTCGCGCACGAAGGGTTTCGTACCATTACGCTCAAAAACGGCAAAAAAATCACGTTTGTTGTATGGGGGCCCCACTTTAATATTTATTTTATTCTGCTTTTAGTATTTGTTGTTATAGCGCTGCGGCAACAGAAATACATCATCTGTGAAAATTTCAGCTGTGTAGCTATCACGGTTTATGAGATACAGCCTGGTGACTGATGGACAGACAGCGGAGTCTTGGTAATAGGGTCCCGTTTTTACCCTTTGGGTACGGAACCCTAAAAATCTAAAAAAGTCAAACGCTCAAGCATAGCTATGGTTAATATACATCGTTTTTTTTTATGATGTATAGGCAGGCGTTTGACCACGATCCCACCTGATGGTAAGTGATGATGCGGTCTATGGTGGAGCACGCTTACCTATGAGAAAAGAAAAAAAATGCAGAATGCAGAAATATTTTGCATAATGTCAATATCCAGAGAGGAAAATGGGGACTAAGTTTGTATGGAAAAACGGCCGTCCCCTTTCCTCTTAATCAATTTGTGTAAGGAATGTCCTAAATTATTTAAAAAAAGATCTATCCGAAATAGATTGTTTTCAAAATTTGTTAGCTAGTCTAAAAAATATTCTTAAACGTTGGTTGTTTTAGTACCCAAGTACAGATAGCAGTTCTTAATCTAATATTCTGATATAGATATTCATTAGTTAAAATTGTATTTATTTCGGTTAACATAATATACATGTATAATTTATGAACCTGCAGGTCTTTTTTGTTGTATTTTTCTTTTGTTGCAGTACGTCTTTTGTATCGCATGTTTGATATGTTTATATGACTGTTTGGTTTCTGAATAAAAGAAAAGAAAGAAAGAAAAGATATTTTTACACTTTTGCGCCTTACTCCTTTGCAATAAGGAGAAAAATGTTATATATTTGGCGTCGACTGTAAAACATCAAAGAAATTTTGTCCTGTTATTTGAAAGAAATGTCAAAATAACATCAGTACTGTACCTACTTACTCCTCCCACATAAGTAAATGTAGGAAGGATTATGGATAAAATACCCGCGGTACTTCAAGAATGGCACTACAATCGGAATAGATAATAAAGTCAATAAGTCTATCATTCTTTTAATGGACGGGTAAAAACGCCCTGGCCGCGTAGCCAACATGCCAACCGCTTACGCTCCGTAGCGATCGAAACGCAAATGTCAATGTCGCACTAATATGGAAGATTGATAGAGAGACACAAAGCGTTTCGTTGTCGAAGCGATAGCGGTTGTCACCTTGGCTAGGCCGGCTGGTTTCTAAAAATAGTCTTCTTTTCCCGGCCTAGCGCCAGAGTCCGCTTTCCTACTCAATCTTTTCCACTGCCTGGTTTTCGGCATCCTCAGGTGTGAGATTGTTCTCTTCCATATCCGCTATTTTTATAAAAATGATGATGCTCTCCTGACCGATTTCGGCCACAGCGACTGTGTGCTCTGGAGTAGGCAATTTTTAATTCGCGTTATTAGCGTGTAGCTGATCCGCTCTCTGGTGCGCCCTTAGGTGGCTCACGTACCCTATCTTCTTGCTAAATACTCGAGCACATCTTGGGCACGTCAGCGCACCACCTACATAGTTGTAGCAAATCGATAACATATTGTTGTAGATGTAGCAATTCGATAAATAGTAAACATTGGAATAAAAGATTATGTTAACATCAAACTTTATGTTCTTATTATTTTTTCATTCAAAATAAATAAAGAGAGAAATAACGTTTATTTAACGCCACAACATAGTACATAAATCATAAGGAACTACGGAGATACAATCGCATTAGGTATGGTTATAGGAAGCTCTTTAGTAAAAGTAAGTCCTTTCTAGGTAATACTCGTTCAAAGAATTTTTATTACTGGATTTAGGCTGTTTAGGAATTCTACGAGGATTATTATTATTCACAACGACGGGACTTAATCGCGTAAAATAAGTTAAATTCACCTCCGACATTTCGAGGACGGCGCTGTCCCTGTGGTCTCGGAGAAGACTGGCTCAAGTTGACATCAACATATTCTAGGCGCGCGAGTTTTTCGAACTACCCGCACTTGGTCTTGTTTATTAACTAATAATAATAATGAGTAAAAATCGTGAAAGTTTAAATCAGTGTTCTACGAGGATTAGTCAGGTAAAACCTTAAGGCTTCTCAAAGCTGTATCCTACGCATTCGTAATTCTAACAAATCGTGTAAATTACTACTAACTTGAAACTTCAAATTTACCTAAATGTCTCTCTTGCAGTCAGAAAAATGAGACAGTTAACTAATGTAGAGACGGCACGAATGGTTTACTTCGCCTACTTTAATAGTTTAATGTCATACGGTCTTGTACTGTGGGGTTCTGCTGCCGATATATAAACAATATGTATACTACAAAAACGAGCAATAAGGGCAATATATAACTTAAGGGCGCGGGAGTCACAAAAATATTTTTTTAAGAAAATTGCAATTTAACGCTGCCGTCCCTGTATATCTTTGAGGTAATAATATATGTAAGGAGAAATTGGTACAATTTTCCAACAAACGCTGATAAACCAAAGTTTACCAGAAATTCGGGTAAACTAAAAGTTTCTTCCTATAGACTTGTGAAAACCAAAAAGACCTTCGTGGGAAATTGTACAAAGTTCTACAACAAAATTCCTTTAGAAATTTGTGAGCGGATGCAACATTTAAAACCGTTGTAAAACGAGCACTGATTGCAAGGGCATATTATAGAGTTAAGGACTATATCACAGATCGGGATGTATGGAAAATTAACTTAAGTGACAAACCAAGTAGTCTAAGGGCAAATAATTGAAATTGATTTTATTTATAATTCTGTTATATATTTTTTGTATCAATTGGTATGTTTAATTTGTTAAATAGGTAATTGAAATTGATTTTATTAATAATTCTGTATTTTCTAAGTATGTAAATTGTAATGTATGTTGTGATTTGTGATTATTTGGATGAATGTTTAATTTTAATTTTGTACAAC
This sequence comes from Cydia strobilella, assembly GCF_947568885.1. Taxonomy (NCBI): domain Eukaryota; kingdom Metazoa; phylum Arthropoda; class Insecta; order Lepidoptera; family Tortricidae; genus Cydia; species Cydia strobilella. The sequence continues at coordinate 22,271,084 of NC_086044.1, forward strand.
TTTTTTGACTTTCATAGGTGCATTATGTTAATGCCTAAATTGAAATAAAGAAAATTGAAATTGAAATAAAACTACCCTTTTGACGTTTCCTGCTGCAATGCAATCGGCAGCATTACGGCAGCAGTATTGCAGCGTGACATTACTGCTGACTGCCCGCAAATATCAAAAAGTCTGACAGCAACATTGATTTTGACATTTGCGGCAGTAATGCAGTCGGCAGTAATGCTGCTGGTGCAGTCTGCTCGTAAATCAGAATGGTAGAGTACCTTTAAGTGTATCAAAAAAACCTGGCTAATATAAATTAGCTAAGCCACAATTGCTTCGTGAACTCTTGCCAGTCTTGCCTAATGGCTGGATGCCGTGCTCCGCCGACTGCTCATTACACTACCCGCTAAATTATTTTAAACGGTTCCGTATAAAGCGGCTCACGAATTAGCGCCATTCCGATAATCGCAGCTAATCCCAAGACGCCCTAAATACCATTAATACCCAACATGAACAAAAGTACCAAGATTTATTGCGAATGAATACGCCTAGTGCGAGAGGCGTGACGTGAGGAACACCATTAAACAAAGGATTACGGATACTGAAATATTTACTTTTGTATATGGGTATATAAAAACGTGTTTAATTAAAGCCGTGTCACGAAACTGTCGTTATTACCACTAAGGGTCGGTTTGTCATCGTTAAAGAGTTCGCAAAATTTTATTCTATGGAAAGTTTCATAGTAAACCGCCGCGGCGCGCCCGGTGACGTTGATCAGTCTGTCAAGTGCGGATTGTGCAACTGGCACTAAATAAATGAGCCATTCAGCGTCAGCTCAAGTGGCAAACAAAACGTCCTCCCCGCACAATATACATTGTCTCGCGCGCGGCTCAAACATCCGTCCTCTAGCTAAGAGCGAGCAATGGAGTTTATTAAAAACAATGGCGTGAAGGGGATGCGACGGATGAGTCGGTTAGAACGGCTCACTCGTTCACTATTACGCGGTCGCTTCGCAAAGTAGATGTGTGTAAACGAATTAAGCGAGCGGTGTAACACGCTCGCGTGGATTTGGTCGCGGGCCAGCGCGCGCGCCGACCGCTTCTGGTAAACGGTCTCGTCGAGGACGCTCATTCACCAAGTTCTCAGCTTTTATGTCCGCCTTCGCTGAAACGTGTAGGAAGCCGTTGCATAACTAAAGTTCGGTACACTTTCACGGTTCGCGCGAAGAATATTAAACAGGAAACTATCCTTATACTCACGGAAACAGAACTGAAAATTTTATTCGAGGATATTGGATTTCACGCGTCAAAACTTTGCTCAGACGAGAAATGTGTGATAGAGTTCACTTAAGAAGAAGTTTATGCCCGTTCCGTACTGGATGAGATATCCAGATGCTTCCTGTGTGTGGAAATAGGAAAAACCAGAGGGTAGCACGGCGGTTTGGATTGGATTTCTACTTATAGTTTTTATAACGCGATCTGGTTTACTCAGTTGTATTTCCATTCGTATATTCTGTATATAATGCATGAATAGCATTTTTATGCACATAAAATTGAAAATGTTTATTCACAAATAAAGCCATAAAACATAATATTAATGCATGAATTAAGCTGGCTAGTTTAAAAAAGGTACATATCATAGCAAAATAAATAAAACGCTACTAATCAAAGATTTCAAAACATGTAAATATAATAGTCATTTAAATTTATATATTTTTTATTATACTTGTCAGCATATACGTTACAATTTTATAACACAGGTAAAAAGTAATTGTACGCGTCACTAAAAAAATAAGCTTAAGCCCTTAACAATGAAGTAGGTATATCCAAAAGAGAAACATGAAACGAATCCCTAAAATGACTCTCTTGGGTGAGACTTGAACTCTACTCAAAGAGCTAGAGCAATTTACTGTCTTGGTGGCTCAGATGGCAAAGCACTGGGCTAGCGATCCAGTGGTCGTGAGTTCATGTCTCACCCGAGACAGTAAATTTCTTCACTTTTAATTTAGCTTTTATCTCGAAAATCATCCCTTAAGAGGGTGAAAGGAGGGGGGGGGGTAGAATTGACTACGGAAGTGGTTTATGGAAAAAGTAATTATTATTATTAGATTTAAACCGCGGAAATGTCAACATTGACATGAGTTTTTTAAATATCTAGTGGCTTTGTCTGTCGCTTCTGTTTAATATCTTTTGGATATCTAGTTGATATCTAGATCATTGTTCGAATTGGCCCGTCATTCATATAATTTTTAATCCTATTGAAACTAGTTATTTGTTAACTCAAGTGTATTTTGCTTATTATCCGATTACATATCGGTAACGCAAATATTTCGCCCAGTATTATATTTATCGGACCGCAGAGCAAATAAATTGTAATCAGCAGTTCAATTAAAAATAAATAAAGCGTTGCGTAGCCGCAGGCTTATAATTATTATGATGGCTGCCTTTGTTTTAATGTTTGAGTTAGTGATGCAACGAATATAGTCTGCATATTCTGAAATGATTTTTTCGCCAAAGACCCTAATCAGTTAAACAAAAGCCTGTGTTCCTTTCACACAAAAGGAACAAAGGCTTTTGTTTAACAGATTAGGGTCTTTGGCGAAAAAATCATTTGAGAAGATGCAGACTTTACGAATATTTGTTTTTTTTTTTTTTTTGAACACAAACAGTCATAATATGCATGTTTCATAATGTTGTATGTTACATAGGTCTGTTTGTATCGCATCTCAATTTTTGTACAATTGCGATACAAACAGACCTGGAGGTTCATAAAAACAATATTAATAAAATAAACTAGGTAAGAACAACGTAGTAGTTTAAGAATACGTAACTAACTAACAGAATTACTAAAAGATTTAGAGTTGTATTCGGTGAATATCAGCGTTTTTACGAAGATTCGTAGTCGCCGAAAAAGTTTTACAGTACATATGGTGCCACTTTCTCACACTAGTGCGTAAGAGAGCACTTTTCGTGCATATGTCGAAAGTTTAAAGGGCCATATGTACTGTAAAACGTTGTACGATACACGTGCGAATAGGTAATTCGCAACTCGTGTCGATTTAAAACACTCCCTGCGGACGTGTTTTAGTTTTTCGCCACTCATTTCGAATTTCCTCTTTTCCGCACTTGTATCGTAAATAACTATTTCGTGAAATTTTTTATACACATACTGTAATCCAGTAACTTTGTCGCCTGTTGTAACGGGGTTGGTTTGCGTCAAATCCGGTGGTTAGATTTTTTGCACTTGTTTATGATGTTGGTTCAATGAATAATCCAAGTTTGTGACCTCGAGCGTCGAACGTAACTTGGTCATAAATCGAAAAAACCGTGAAAATTTCGAGAAGAGCGTTTTTAAAGTAGACTAAATTCTGCTACAATACGAGACGAGAATTTTCTCCGAGTTTCCGAGATAAAGCCTTTTAAAATTTATAATTTTTACGAATTTGAATTCGTAGGGTAAGTGAGTGCAGTGAGTATGCACTTTTGTCTCAGGCGATGCCGCTTGGCTCGATTGTTTTTTTATTTTTCTTTTACCATTTATTGATTTTTATATCCATGCAAAATTTCAGCGTCCTAGCACTAACGACCACGGAGCAAAGCCTCGGACAGACAGACAGACAGACGAACATAACGAAACTTAAGGGTTCAAAGTTGACTACGGATCCCAAAAAATGGTCCATCTATTATTTTTTTGCCATAAACACGAAGAAATGTCAAGAATTTCTCATCCTCATATCATAAGGATGATGAATACAAAACTAAATTACTCTCACCAACTGTCACGATAAAGTCAAGCTGTCAAATGTGTCCGGAACCGTTGCTTCAGCCCCTTAAATTAACTCGTCGGTAAATGAAACAACCATTTGTCCGTGTGTCCGAGATACGATAACGATATTTCCTTGATATGGCTCAACTTTTGTTCATAAAAGACTACTATTAAACTTAAAACAGACCAGCCTAACCATATGAGTAATGGTGTTTAGTGTTTGTAATGGGTGATTCACCCGGTGAACTGGCTAGTCAAAAATAAAGTAGGCTAATGAATAAATAAAAAAACCGGCCAAGTGCGAGACGGACTCGCGCACCGAGGATTCCGTACTTTTTAGTATTTGTTGTTATAGCGGCAACATAAATACATCATCTGTGAAAATTTCAACTGTCTAGCTACCACGGTTCATGAGATACAGCCTGGTGACAGACAGACAGAGGGACGGACAGACCGACGGACGGACGGACGGACGGACAGACGGACAGCGGAGTCTTAGTAATAGGGTCTCGTTTTTACCCTTTGGGTACGGAACCTTAAAAACACCTTAAGGCCCATCCCACTAACCCGGGGTTAAGCGGTTAAACCGTTATTCAATGTCAAATTGTACTGGTAACCATGGTAACTCGATGTTTACCCGGTTAACCCCAGGTTAATGGAATGGTGAAAGTGGGCCTAACATAATGTATGTAAATATGGTCACCGTATATAAGCGATAGATAGAAACATAGTAGAAAACCGCGAGAATAATGTCATAGGGTGGCCATTTCTTTATTACGCAACTTACTTTGAGTGGAATGAAAATTAGTAGTAGCAGTTACTACTACTTTTAGTTGCCGCTAATACTTTTAGTTGCGTTTAGTTTTACTAATCTGCATTAAAAATTGCAAAAATTACAGTGCGTATTTTTGATAAAACCACAAATTTAAAATAGACGTTGGTTTTGGTGATATAAAAGCGCTCTGGAAGTTTATTTTAGATGCGGTCGTCTATACATCTAGAGAAAAAACAGTTTTAACAAACTTCTATTAGAAGCTTAATAGTAATTCAAGGCTCAAATAATACTAGCGTTTAGCCTTAACCCAATCTCAAAACGTTTCGCGAATAAGGCAGGAAATTAGGTAGACGTAAAGGGACGATGCAGGAATAACCGCAATTTAGTACGCTGGACGTCTTGTCTGATATAACACAGAACACTGCTATATTTCATCATGACACTCAAAGGACAATGATGTGTTTCCTTGAGAGATGTAATTAGGAATTATGGCATCTGTAGGACAATCGTCGTCACATCGAATCGCCGAACACAGACAGGTGCCAGAATGGGTGGGTATATTGCTCGAAAAACCCGGGAAGTGTTGATTTTTAGTGTCCCGTACCCAAAGGGTAATAACGGGACCCTATTACTAAGACTCCACTGTCCGTCTGTCCGTCTCTGTCTGTCTGTCCGTCTGTCTGTCACCAGGCTGTATCTCATAAACCGTGATAGCTAGACAGTTGAAATTTTCACAGATGATGTATTTCTGTTGCCGCTGCGGCTATAACAACAAATACTAAAAAGTACGGAACCCTCGGTGGGCGAGTCCGACTCACGCTTGTCCGGTTTCACACTTATATTTAAAAATAAGAGTCAATCCACGGGTAATGTACGGTGAATTAACACTTCTAGGTGACAATTATCACCGTGGTGAAACACGTGGGCCTGGTTGTCGGCAATTATCGTCACCCAAAAACACCAGAGGGGTGCTGGCCTCTATACGGTATTTTCTTAAAAATTTAGAATAGAATAGAATAAGATTTTATTCGTAAGCACAAACAAACAAGACATTACATAATATAAAAGAAAACATAAAATAAGATTAAAGTGCCACGAAATGGCCTCATCTCAGCATGTTGCTGCTGGCTTCCAGCGCTGATCTTCCGATGAGACCATCAGGTGAGAGGAATCACGGAAGGTAACAGACAGGAAGTAAAGATATATACAATAACATACAATGAACAAATAGTTAAATAAGAAAAAGGTACACAGCAAGAAGATACAACATAACGATTAATTTAAAAATTATTTATATAAAACAAGCATCGTAATTATAACATAACACTGTCACTGTATCGGTCCGGTCCAACCATACCTTGGCTGAACATTACATCTACATATGCAACAAGCGCCAACTACACAAACTATAAAAAAAGACAAGATTTGAAGGTCGTATGTAAATACCGTAATCGACAGTTTATTCCACAGTTTAGCTGTGCGAGGCGAGAAAAGCTACTATAAACTCACTTGAAATTGCTGCAATTTTGTTACATAAATCTATTAAGAAAATAAATGCAATCTTGTTTCTTAAAGCCCTTAAAGCGCAGCAAGTTAACTAGGCCGGTAAGATCAGAAACAGTAATCCATCGGAAGTTTTAGTTGTGGGCGAGTGAGATAAACTGGTAAGTTGAGGCGGTATAAGTAAGTCATGACGTGACCCTGCGAACGCGAGAGACAGATGGTAGCGGGAAGCAGAGCGTAAGCGGATATGGTAGCAACAATTAGCTGGCTCTTGATGAAGTGTGAAGGACGCTGGTGGTTCATAAAAACAATTGTCTCAGAAAATGTTAAATGTGCAGCGAGTTGAATTTTATTAATATCAACCCTAGCTTAGGTGCTTACTAGTATTAGGTATGTATTGCAAATTTGGTGACATCAGCAGAATACCAAATAGCAGACAATTCCTTTGAATAATCTAAATCAGGCAACATATATGTATATACATTATCCGAAATATCTCTATATCTGGTATTTATGTTGTATCAGATCTCTTGTTATATATTTACTTACAAAAAAAAGACGTTCTTTTATATTTACATTATTTGACATTAAAACGATAATATCTAAATGATGCCATAGAGTTATCATTATCATTTGCGCGCGCATTTCGCTCGTACTTGTCCGTACTTGTATTGGCGTAAGCATAACGCAAGGGCGAATGAGAAAAAAATTACGTGATTTAGGTATCATTTCGATATCTAGTTAGTTAGTTAGTTTTGCTGGGCATTTTCCGCAAATCGACATCCAAATGTGCCTATTTTGCGTGAAACGAGGTAGCGCTACTCTAACCACCCTAGCTCTTCCACGAAGCCTAGCAAAGCCTTCAGGTTGCTAGCTGCCTCCTTCTGTGTGCATGGATGCTCTAAGTATTTGCTCCTATATACTTCTACCTGTTTACAGTCTAGGAGAATATGTTTGGTCGTTTCTTCTTCTTCCATGCACGCTCTGCACATGGGGCTGTCCGTTTTACCCATATTATGTAGGTTTGTTTAGTGTGTTGTGTCCCGTTATTAATCCTACTGTTTTACGTAGTTGGCTTCTCGGTGTTTTCAGTAAATTTCGATATCTAATTGTAAGTTTAAATTAGTCTTCTTGTTCAAAACGGTTCACGTCTCTCGTGCCTTGTGACACCTGGATGGGCCCAGCGACTGAGGGCTAAAGTTACGAATTAATCCAAACGCCTATTAATTAAGCTTTAAGGGTCTTTCATGTGATTGGGATATAACCGCAGCCGGTGCTTACGTTAGATTTACGGGGCCAAAAATCTCACTTTAACTACTGTTTTTGTTTGGCAGAACCGAAAACCATTTATCCGTAATAAACCGGGATATATTGCTAAATATATTTTAGAAATGGTTTTGACTTGGACAGGGCTTATGGTGCTCCTACATTGGCAGTTATATAAATAATGTTATATAATTTGTGACAGGGACAACAGCCTGGTGACAGACAGACGGACAGTGGAGTCTTAGTAAATAGGGCCCCGTTTTTACCCTTTGGGTACGGAACCCTAAAAATTACCAATTCACGTTCAAAAGGTCCGTTGGTCATCGAATTACTCGGATTGTCAATTTATTGACGAATCAATTTAACTGAAAATGGAAATGCCAGAGAATACAAAATGCCACGGCCTGATTCGAACTTTAAGATGCGTCAAAAATTTGCTAAAGATACGACATGGATCGGATATGTCAGTGTCAAAAGTGATATCGTATCTTTGGCAAATTTTTGACGTATCTTAAAGTTCGAATAAGGCCGTTATTCTCTTGACAGTACTGGTCAGGCTACTACACAACGTTGAACACATTATCTAATGTGTGATTTTTGACCACAGGCGGTTTTTACAAAATGAATTTCATGTTTTTGTATAACTTACGTTCTAAACTCTTAAGTAGATCGTTTATATCCCGAATTTTAACCTTTTAGGCTTTAAACTAAAGTCTAAACTAAACGTGGGGAATCAAATCTCTGAGTCGTATTCAGGCCAATTTGAACGGGGTTGGCCGGTCGAAGTGTTTAGCAGATGGCACCAGCATAGCTTGCCCTGTCAATCCCTAGAATTGTGTCAAATTTTTGTTTTTTTAATGCCCTGGATGCCAGCCCTTTAAGCCAGATCTCATAGAAAAAGGGGCAACCTTTGATAGTTGCCAACCCCATTATCGTGCATTTTGCTCGTAATACTTGTCAATATATGTTCGAATTAGCCTGATTTTCTCTAAAACGAGGAATAGATTTACATCATTATTTTGCTACACCGTTGAAAGATATGCGGAGAAACTCTGATAATATTGTTCAAAAAGGTTTTGTCTTACCCATTATTTGATCCCTTCAGCCGCCCGTCAAACACCATTCATTGCCAGTTTCGAAAACTCGTAAAAATATGGGGAATTTTCTATGAAAAGGGACCTTATTGTCGATGGCGCTTACGCGGCACAGCGTCGCGCGGCAGTGTATTTTCGGATCATCGTTAATAATGGCGTAAGCGCCATCGACAATAAGGTCCCTTTTTATAGAAAATACCACATATTATGAGCAACTGCAAGAAACAGATAAAGCCTCGCCTTCACATTTCACTAACATCTCCATTATGACCCCAACAAAATCGGAGTCAGATCCGAGTAAACAGAGCCTTGACAAAACAAGTCGAAATAGAGCGGGCTACAGAGGATGCAATAGTTGAGTTTGGGGGAAGCTGAGTCATTGAGAAAATTGAAAGTATAACGCGTGAGCTAGGAATGTGTGGAGTATGTTATTTAATAATGGTTGACAAGTCAATTCATCTTCCTCACGTCCCGGCACGACTGGAACCCTGGGGTCCATTTGGCAACAAACGATAAGAAATTGGCGAAGGCACTAGTTAGGGTTCCGTACCCAAAGGGTAAAAAAGGGACCATATTACTAAGACTCCGCTGTCCGTCTGTCTGTCTGTCACCAGGCTGTATCTCATGAACCATGAAGACAGTTGAAATTTTCACAGATTATGTATTTTGTTGCCGCTATAACAATACTAAAAAACCGGCCAAGTGCGAGTCGGACTCGCGTTTCAAGGGTTCCGTACATTACACAATATAAACAATGTATTTTTTATGTGAAACGTGCGTGAAATGTCTTAAAAAAACCCCGTAGGGATTTGATCAAAAACTAAATAATTAAGTCCGACTCACGCTTGACTGCACATTTCTAATAGGTTTTTCTGTGATCTATAGGGAAAGATCTATTTTGTGTATATTTTTTTTCAAAATTTTAGACCCAGTGAATAACTTCTAAACTGTTTTTCCTAAAATTATAAAAAAAATATGTTTGAGATTCACACAATGAGCTCTTTCATTTGATATGTAACACAATATAGTTTATAAAACTTTATTTTTCAATTTTCTCATCTACACCCCAAAAGTGGCCCCCATGTTTAAAATTCATTTGTTTACGTTACATGTCCGTCTTTGGGTCACAAACTTACATATGTATACCAAATTTCAACTTAATTGGTCCAGTAGTTTCGGAGAAAATAGGCTGTGACAGATGGACAGACAGACAGACAGACAGACGCACGAGGGTTCCGTTTCTTCCTTTTGAGGTACGGAATCTTAAAAGTACGGAACAATCGGTGCGTGAGTCCGACTCGCACTTGGCCGGTTTTTTTACAAAAGCGACTGCCATCTGACCTACCAACCCAGAGAAACTGGGCCTTATAGGGATCAGTTCGGTTTCCTCATAATGTTTTCCTTCACTGACAAGCGACTGGTAAATATCTATAAACAGCCAATACTGCGCTACAAATATAGATACACATTCAGTATTTAAGTAATACAGGAAATACATTAAATATGCAATATTCCAAACTTAATAGTGTTAAAAGCCCCCCGTCACAACTGTTTGTATTCCGCTCCCAATATCGGCCGAACTACAGAATAAATTCACCCGGTCCACATGCAAAACGATTATTATTGCGTATTAGCCTTCGTCCTGATACCGAATTGATTCCGACCCCTTTCGCGGCTGGAGCGGAAATTGGGGCCGGTGCGGTTTGCGGTTCGGGTTTTTCGCGCTGTAATTTTTATTGTGTTTTGTAATGGCTCCTCTATACGATGGGCCTTTATACTGGCCTACTAAGATGGGCCAGCGTGTAGAGAGTATAGCGGTGTCGGGGGAGGCTTATGGCACGGTGAGATGGCGATGGGATGGCTACGGTGTCGGTTTTTCGTCTGCAAATAAAAGGTAGTGGGCCAGCGATGGTGCGTACGCATCTACACGTGACACATTCCATAGTGCGTGCTCTCAACCATCGCATAGTCATCTCATAGGTCTGGTCCAGCGCTGGGCCATCATGTAGAGGAGCCATAAAGCAACGGGGGCTGCCTGAGCAGCGTTCTAAGTTTACAAATTTGTTTTACTAGGTATATCTAACTTGCACCGGTATGTATGAGTGGGAAAGGTAAATAATAATATGAAATGAAACTGAGATCAATAAGGTATGAGCGCAAAGCTTAATAAGATACTCAAATCTAATAAGCAGCATTACAATTATACTCAAAATTGTGAACTTGCAGACATAATGAAGACAAAAGACAATGTGTTATGGTTTTGGCCTTATTTTGATACGACCTTAACGATAGCACACGCTAATTGGAGCGGTGCAAGCAAAACTCACGTGTCATTAGTTAACACGCTCGCGCTTATTCGCACCAAAAATATTTAGGGCATTTTCTATGAAAAAGGACCTTATTGTCGATGGCGCTTACGCCGCACAGCGTCGCGCGGCATTGTATTTATATCGGAGCATCGTTTATAATGGCATAAGGGCCATCGACAATAAGGTACCTTTTTGAAAATACCACATTTGTCCACTCAGGAATACAAATCGGGTTCAAAAGTATCTGCCATACTCTAGTATACAGCCATATATCTATGTATATAAGTCTACATATATGCCAAATATTTTTGTTGAGACAATATCTAGATACATTTGATGCATAATCTGATCAGCTACTTTTGACGCTGACTATACTGTGAGTCGTGTCAATATAATATCAAAACCATATCAGATTAGTAAGTCAGAACACGAGCACCGGCAATCTCATTTGGATTTGTGAAATATCCAAAAGCAGCGCCATCAGAGCGCGCAAATACAATTACCTTATTAACTCTCTTGTTAGAATTACTAGGAAGCTATATTTAGTGCGGAAATTCGACTAGTAATTATGACTATAGAATATTCCTCTTTAGGGGTCATTCATTAATTATATCACACGTATTTCTAGGTTCTTTGACCCCTCCCTCCCTCCTTGTCACACTTGGTTACAAATTTGTTTTTGACAAAAATATTAGTAAACCCAAAACTAGTTTTTTTTTTACTAGCCTATTATGGTGTCCCACTGCTGGGCAAAGGCCTCCCCCCTTGTCTTCCACGACTCCCGATATAGTGCCTCCTCCGGCCAGTTGTTGAGAAAGGTCTCTAGGTCGTCCCGCCATCTCCGTCTGGGCCTGCCGGGTCCGCGCCCCTCTTCTGGCATCCAAAACTAGTTAGGAAAGAAAAAAATATTATATATTTTTATATATATATATTTTTTTCTTTAACTGTACAGCGAATAAGTGACGTCACAAAGTTTGTTATCCCCCATCTCCCCCTAGTCACATTTTCTTGACCCCTCCCACCCCCTGATGGTGTAATTAATGGATGACCCCTTATTGAGAACTATTTATTAAAAGATAATATTATATTATGAATGAATATAAATGTACAATACATTTCGATACATCACGGCCCAACGGGCCAACAAAACGTTTTCTTCGTGAGCGTTTTATTAGAACTGTTTTCTAGCAAGTAGGTGTACATAGGCTGGGTGAGTAAAACGACCTTTGACGGATAAACTTATTGTGTAAGAATTAATGCTTATAATATATATATATACACAGCGATGATACCGTATTGCTAAACATTTTCTTAACTAGATTACCGCGTGCGCTAACTTCGGTAAAGCTATCGTCACGCGCTGATAATATTCTGCTGACAGGCATAATAACAATTTATAGACATTTTTATATATGCTGTGTAGCATGCGTATGATGTTGTAGGGTATCATTCATATATTATGACTCACGTACATTTATCGCTACAAACATACAAACAGTTAAACATTCAAAATTATATTTCCCGTAATGTTTCCTATACGAAAACCGCAGCAACCAAATTGAACCACACTCCACTTTATCTCGCTCCAAGAATACATAGTCAATATTGACACGAGCATAAAGTCATCCCTTCGAAACAAAATGATGGGTCCCATCATTTTAGGGGCTTAAATGTGTCATGAATATTTTAGGCGTTGGTTAGCATTCGGTGCCGATGCGTATTTATGATCACTAGAGATGTGCTTTGAAGCATTTTTAGGATGATTTTGGGGGTTTAAAAAAAATATATAGATAAAATAAGCAGTGCAGTGTGAAGTACATTAAAACACACGTGTGAACCGCGGGTACTTCTTGCTGGGATGAGCAATGAATGCTACTAATATTGTCTTCGGTTACCGCGATAGTTACTCATGAAATAAAACTATGAAAACGGATTATATCGCGTATATTTATAATACATCCCGACGTTTCGAACCCTTTACAGCGTTCGTGGTCAACGGGTGACTGGGGAAAAATTACAAAGTGCAAAAATACCCACATACTAAAATAGTGAACAATCATAGACTACAAACTTTAAGGCTGGTTGTACATGCCAAAACGGTTCATAAGGCTAGTTATACACTACAATTATTTTCAAGTAAAGATATATATTTATACGCGATAAAAAATGCTACTATTGCTAAATGAATGCTACTATTTTAAAATAACAAAACTTGGTTTAATAACCATTAAAATGCGTATCGGTTGCATAGTTTTTGAAGCAGGACTATGAAAATTTTGCTTTAAAATTACCTCCGACGTTTCGAGGACGACATTGTACCCCGTGGTCTCGGAGAAATACTGGCTAATAAATACTGGATTTTAGTGAAAATATATAATTATTATTTTTAAAAAGCTGTTTAGCTTCATATATTATTTTCATACTTCGTTAAAAAGAGAATCGAAAAAAAGCAATAAAGCTTTCTCACTAACGCATACAGTCAACCAAATTTTATAATATTGTCCCAACGAAAATAATATGATATTCCTTATAAAGTATTTCAATATGACGAGATCAAAGCGATCGACCCAGAATTTGCGTCGCACCGCATTTATGTGGAAGACTTATAGGTACAGTCAAGGGCATAAATATATATGTATATACATTCCCAAAGTTTCAAAAATATGTGTACTCTTTTACACCTTAGATAATAAAGTTGTGTTCACATATTTTTGAGCCATTTGTCTGGTTCGATATTTTTGCCTTCGACTTTACTGGGTTCATGAGGAATGGCTTACAAATTTTAGGTGAAAAAAATTAAATATAAATAAATAATATTGACCGGGATATGGACCGTGATTACCTTTTGTATTGTTTTCGAAATATTAGGGGACATCATCTTACACAGATCAACCTAGCCCCAAACAAAGCAAAACTTATTGTAATAGAGAAATACATACTGATATACATAGAAAACACACATGACTCAGGAACAAATATTATACCCCAACCACACGGGTAAACAAGAATACCGATTGTGTCTTTTATCGAAAATAAATTTGATATGGAAATAGTGTAAAAATAAAAAATAAAAACATCTTCCTCGCAGCTTGCCACAGCTCATGGGAGCCTGAAGTCCGCTTAGGAACTTATTCCAGAATTGGCGTAGTTACAATCTTTTTTATGAAAGCAACTGCCATCTAATCTTCCAACCCAGGGGGGAAACTCCCTGTCACAATTACGTACGAATTTACAAGTGCAACAGAGAGGCAACACGTGGTTCGCGGTAGCCCTCAGCACGTCCGTGCAATTGAAAAAAAGAACCAAATATAAAACAGAGTTGTATCTTTATAATTATTTCCGACGATTAGAGAACAAAAGTACGGTTGACGAAATATAAAGTGAGCCGATCTCACGAACAAGTTTGAACAAAATTGGCTCACTATATTTCGTCAACTTTAATATATACGAGAACTCAGACTAAATAATGTATAGACATGTACCATTGTTCCATACAATTCTCTCGGCAGACGTACGTATATTAGTCACTCGTATGCGAGATATTCAGGAGCGATCGGGTAGTTCATTAAGCATACGCTATTGTGCTCGGTACGCTCCCGTATCAACCAGTACACTTTAATTGAAAATTCCCACCTTTGCAGCGAATGCGTAACGTTAATTTGCTGCTCCAACCTCAGAATAAGGAATAGCAGCGACGGATTATATATCGGTACACGGCTGGAGGAAGTTGATAACTCGAGATACAAAATTGAAGAAATTTCAACTTAAAATAGAAATACATGAGGTTCAAATTTCTTCAATGTTATATCTCGAGTTATCAGCTTTTTCCCGACGTGTACTGTACCGAATAAACGAATCTCTCTATATGGTGTTCTGTCTTGTCGCCGAAGTTTTATTGTCCTAATTTTACTTTCCAACCAACTTTTCGCAGATGATTTACTTTGGCAACCAACTTTACTTGGTACGAGTAGAATTATTGTTAAGTAGATTATTATTATGACATGTATAACATTTGGAATACATTTTTTCCGCCAAATCATTCATTTGGCTAAATATTTTTAATACGATAACGTCTAGTCATTTGACAGAATCGAGATAGGTGCGACAACGAGCGAAGCGAAGTGTTAGGTGAACTGCGACCAAACAGCGCGCGCAGCCGAACGAGTGAAGCGAGCGTGCTGCGGCACCAGAACCGACTTTTTTGCATCGAACGATGTTAAATTACAAAAAAAAACTTTTTATGTTTCGTATTAGACTTACGAAGTCATTCTGCTACCTAAAACATTGCGGTTTGAAAAGTGTCTTGAAGTTTCGAACATACAGTTGCCAACTGTTAGGTTGGGAAATAATACAAATTATTATGTCGAGTGCAAAAAAAATGGTTGGGAAAAATGGCTGATGCGTTTTAATATATTTATTTACACACGTATCATAAATAAATAATAAATTAATGGCGGTCGTAACATGCGGTTCCTGAACACACCATATAGAGCTTATAATTATTATGTGGTACAGTTAGTTAGGTATATACAGTATAACATATTATGTAACTAACTGTACATAATTTTAGGCATTAAAACACTCGTGTGATGTTTTTTATGAAACTCGCTTTCAGATCGTTTCAAAAACCTAGACTCGTATTTTAATGTTTTTCAAGCATTCACATTAACTACTATCTCGCAATAGTTCATTTAAAATAAAATTATCTAGGTCGTTTAAAGTGGACTGACAATCAATAAAACTGGTTTTTTTTAGTAAAATTAACTTTTTAGCATTACCGTACACCCGTACAGCTATACATACATGCGCTATACATGCGCTTTTACTTAAATAAATACCACCCGAGCTACATTCGTCTTCCATTTGATTCTCACTGAAGTTTACGAGTTTTATTGACAACAACGTTCCTCACTTAGCTTCTCATCTCCAGATAAATGAAAGAAGGTGCTTTGGGCTAACTTAAGGCAGGGTGATTTTTAAAATAGCTAGTAAAACCAGAATCACTGCATACTTTGGCAACACGTACGCTAATGCGTTTTGCGTTTTGAACACATTAAAACCTATAAATTGTATGTTAATATATTTTTTAATACAGTTGCTCAAAAATTGCTACTTTTCGTGGCTGGTTAGCGTGCGGAAAGTTGGTTTTCGCGAACTAGTGCTTTTTACTTTTCCAATTTTTTAAAATTTTTACTTGTTCCAATTTATGACTACTTATTGATGAGTGTTAATATCAGTTTCCTTTAAACGTCGTAATCAACATAAAAACCTACTGTTAATGTAAGAATACGAAAAATATGCATATTTCATATTTTATTACTTACCTCTTCATCATTATAAGTATTATAACACGTTTATTTTTTAATGTTGAAAAACCGTTCTTAATAAGTTGTCTGAATGGAACGGAACGCCTGTCAAAGAAGAGACGTATTTTCTTACTGCAAGAATGTTTTAAGTTTCCAAAGGCAACATTCTATATTGTTTTTATAAATATACGATATACAAATAATCGTAAATAACGATATTTAGGTAATAATAGTACAATGTTTTAATATTTACAATTGTTTCTGTCTTATAGAACATGCATTTGAAAAAAAAACTTTCATTGAAGTGGGTTCAATAAAAATCTATTCTAGTCGAATAAAAGCTAGAAAAACACCTCTTCATAATGTCAATGTCAATGATGTCACAGAATTAATAATATAAAAGTTTCGAATTCCATTCCTTACTTGTTGCTTTTCATATTTTTTCGCAACTGTATTAAAAAACGTCGTTCGATACACGTGCGGAAATGACATACTTTCCGCACTAGCATCGAAATGTATTATTTCCTTTTTTATTGTTGGACGTACTAAAATGAACTGTACTGAAATGAAAATGCGGTGGTCTGGAGGTCACTCGGTCAGACAAAATTCGGAATGAGTATATCCGAGGCACTTTTGAAGTTGCAGAGATAAGTGCAATGTACTATTTATGTACATCTTTCTTACTGTTGCTATAGTTATAGTAGAAAGTGAGACATTTTTTTATTATACTTCCCAACACTAGTCTCATATCATAAGATCATAACTGACAGAACCCTAAAATTGATATCCCGAAAAACACCAAACCACACTAATTTTAAGGCAGCTGTTTAATTTTGTTGTATTTTTATGTCAATGTAAATTTTATTTGTGTGTCGTTGGCGTACGTGTCGCCATAATTTTTAGATTAAGCCAGGTCCCCACAGAAAACCAGCGCCACGGTTTGCCGCGGCACTATGCTGAGTGGGGATCCTTTTTGGCGTCCAAATGTTTTTTTGTCTGCATGCTTTTCTTTTTTATGTACTATGTTGTGGCGTCAAATAAATGTATTTTCTTTCTTCTTTCTTTCTAATTTCGCAAATCTATTAATGTACAAAATTACTTTTTCTATCGTCCCTCTGGGCATACTCGTTTAAAATTAGAAAAAAGCGATTTATCTCATTGTAATTCCCGTGTAGATACGTCATTTTACTTTGGACTCTGGGGGTCCCAAGTAGATTTAATATCAGATCCAGGATAGACTAGTAACATACATGGTTGTTACGGATGTCAACCTACTCAAGTTTAGGAGAAATTTTATCTCAGGTTAGTATTGAAGTAACGGGCCTAGTCTGTAGGTCTTACGTTAGATAATTAATAATGTGAATATAAAAGTAAAATATGAAATACATATACACATTTTAAAAAACCTAACCCAGGGTGCCGCCTGCAGCGAACTGGGCCTAAGCTGCCGGTAGTCAGGACTAAACATAAACATAAACATAAACATAAACATAAACATAAACATAAACATAAACATAAACATAAACATAAACATAAACATAAACATAAACATAAACAAAAACATAAACATAAACATAAACAAACATAAACATAAACATAAACATAAACATAAACATAAACATAAACATAAACATAAACATAAACATAAACATAAACATAAACATAAACATAAACATAAACATAAACATAAACATAAACATAAACATAAACATAAACATAAACATAAACATAAACATAAACATAAACATAAACATAAACATAAACATAAACATAAACATAAACATAAACATAAACATAAACATAAACATAAACATAAACATAAACATAAACATAAACATAAACATAAATATAAACATAAACAAACATAAACATAAACATAATTTATTCCAAAAAGCACCTGCACTGCAGAAACAAGAACCGACGTACAACACGCTCTTTAGAATATTAGGTAAGTACCGAAAAAAGCGATTTGTAAATTATCTCCTAACAAAGTGAGATTGGCATAAAACCCTCTTTAAGTCCAAGCTCCCTGAAAGATTCACGTCAAATTATCATATAACGAATCCCAGACAGTTCCCTTTCCGCTATACAGGATGGTTAAAAAAATAAGTACATTGCCGTTGCCAGGGAGGTTTTGGGATTATACTGAGCAACTTTTACTATGGGACCAACCCCGAAATCGCGAAAAATTGTCTGTTTCATACACTTTGGCTGGTCCATTTTCTATGGGAAGGTAAATTTTTTTTTCGGAATTTCGTGGTTGGTCCCACAGTAAAAGTTGCTCAGTATAATCCCAAGATCTCCCTGGCAACGGGAATGTACTTATTATTTATTAAACATAATATGCCACTTAATGTATTCGATCAATTTATTTTTTGTATTGTTTTCAAGTTTTTGATATTTATACCAGTCGCTTTTCGGTGAAGGAAAACATCGTGAGGAAACCGGACTAATCCTAACAAAGCCTAGTTTTCCCCTCTGGGTTGGAAGGTCAGATGGCAATCGCTTTCGTAAAAACTAGTGCCTACGCCAATTCTTAGGATTAGTTGTCAAGCGGACCTGAGGCTCCCATGAGCCGTGGCAAAATGCCGGGATAACGCGAGGAAGATGATTGTTTTCAAGTTCTAACTTTTTTTTACTAGTTTTACTGTGTGTATACAGTTAATTATCTAATTAATATGCGAATAAGGTAATAATTTTTTTTGTCCTGAACGACGCTTCACACGTGAACTCAAAAGAGTTTTGCACAAAAAAAAAGCATCAAAACTACTGTGTAAAATTATTCCTGGACGAATGACTTAATATGTCGAAGCCATAAAATTAATATTTAAATAAGCTAAGCTATCTGTTTCTAATTGTTTAATTTGACTTCTAATATTTATAATTCAGTTCAATTAACAGCAAATTAATAAATTAATTAATATTATTAGTTCGCCTTTGTACATCTTATTATTTGTACTATGTAATTTTTAATATGTATATTTGTATAATAAAGAGTTACTACTACTACTACTACTACTACTACTACTACTACTACTAATAGATTAACTTACACAAATAGAAATGTATTGACTTGCATAGAAATGTATCATGAACTTTTATTCTAATTTTATTTATTCTTATTGTAAATAATTTGTTAATATAATTTATATTTATTTATTTATATTTTTTATATTTAATAATTTATATTTAATAATTTATCAATTTCTGTCCATATGTAGTGGTACTCTATGTTACATAATTAGACATTTAAGAGACTTGACTGACAGACTGACCAACGTAAATCCCTAGTAGCTAAGGTTATTAGCATTAGCACCTATCTTCATCTTTAGACATACTTTCTTTTATTTCAATCTAGTTTTTAATTCACTAACTGGTCGCCCAAGATACAGGCTATGCCTAGTTTGGGGACCCCTGTTCATACTGTTATAAATGTACCGCTGTATGCGCGCAACCTGGACCTCATGTATACTCCATCTGCAAATTCCCATCTTTGTGTGCAAAATAAATATTTTTCATTTTTTTTTTTTCATTTTCATGACGATGTACAATAAAAATAATACAAAAAAATATATATTCTATTTCTATCTAGTCAAAGTAAAAATATATTCTATTGTTCCATGGGGTAGTTATAGAAATACGCAACATTTCGCTCCAGCTATTAATTAGGCCGGTGAGCGTCAACTCAAAATACGGCTGTTCACGAGTAAATCACATTTCGCCCTGAAAGCGGCTTTAATCAGGCTCGGGTCAGTCCCAGGCGGCGCGTACCTATTCTGATTTAAAAAATATAATATCAATATCTAACTGCATTCCTCTTACAGCTTGTAGGCTCATAAGAGCGAGTGGGATGCGATGGTTTTAATGTTGAATATGCTACTAGACAGATGTTGCAAACAGGCGTAATAAACTATGGGACACCCGTTTAATACCAAAATACAGTCGAGTAAAACCAACAAAGCAGGCACAACCAGGCAGGCACTTCTCTTGAAATAATTCAGGGTATTTTCGACCCCATTGAATGGGGGCTACCGCGTTTAATTTCGCCGCTAGGGGCGCTAGTGTAGACTGTCAAATGCATAGAATTTTTTGGGGTTGCAAGCTTATTTATCGCGAATTTTCACTCATTCATAATTGTAGTAAATCTTTTTCCATATTGGATTAATCATGGTAAACATTAGACATAGTTCAATAAATGTTAGTGGTTCGAAAAAAATATGTGAACACGACTTTATTGTCTAAGGTGTAAGAGCGTACACATATTTTTGAAACTTTGGGAATGTATATATATTTATGCCCTTGACTGTACCTAATACCTATGACGTGTCCGCCTAGTGGAATTACTTTTTCACAGGAAGCATTTTACACAAATTTAAATTTCTCTCCAGCCAGTACGAGTACATATCTGAACAAACAAACGCTCGAAACTCTTATCAGAGATAAAACTGCATAAGAATTTTTAATTAGAGAAGAGGTAAAAGCATTTTCAGGCCAGGATTAGTCCAATTGATGAGATAGGGGGTACGTAAATAAAAAATCCCTAACATCCTCCAATACTAAAAGCAATTAACTTATAAATTTGGTATAAAGCAGAACGTCTGCAGATGACCACAATGCTTCGATATAAAGGAAAAATGGAAACATTCACTGTCTCAGGTGAAATTTGAATTTGCGACTACGAGATACCAGTTACTCTACCAACCCAGCTATCGAGATTTACTAATTGAAAATGAATGAATATTTCCATCATATATATGCGTCACAGCCCGAGACAGTTCTCAACTTTTCCGTCTGTTCCTAAGCAATAATTTTCAAAAATCTTATTCTAAATTTGGCCATTTTCAGGTAAAGTAATTATACTGATGGGCCGGGCCGGGCCCTGTTTAACACAAGTAGCAAATAATATTAACTCGCAATAAACACTAATCAATTTTCCAAACACATAATCAGCCACATTTATGTCTGCTGAATAAATGTGGCTACCAATACGGTACGGACCTTAATATAACAGTGAATCCGCGCAGGACCGAGCAAGATGGTGTGCTCTTATGTCAGCCAAAACGTCACTTTTGATACTGACATATCTAATCCATATCGTATCTAGACGTAATATTTGACGTATCTTGGTTTGAATCGGGTCGCAAGACTAATTTTGGGTCATCGCGCCAGCCAAGTAAATATGAAATTGAAATGGTGTTTACAAACAGCCTTTTTGATTGGACTACTTTGGTTTTCCACCGCTGCGATTCCACTCGCCTTTCCAATTAAAGTTGCGGCGTGACCTGTACATTTAAATTAGCTCTGTTTGTCTCAAAATCTGTTCTAACTTACTTAGCAGTTTGATAGTTCGGAGTAACGGAAAGTTGGATGATTCTATAAACAGTTTGAACATCTAGTAATTATAAGTTCAAACGTTCTGTCAGGTGATTTAGGCTCGCCAATAAAATAGCTACGTTTTATTTTTAGAGGAAAATGGACGACTTCTTCATACAAACGTAGCGAAAAAAATGCAGACATATTTTTGGAACCTTCTAACTCGTAGGTACTTAAGTAACTAACTAGGGTACAATTCAAATTATTTTATAAAATATTTTTACTAATAGTAACTACGAGTAATAGTATTTTTTGAACCTTCTAACTCGTAGGTACTTAAGTAACTAACTAGGGAACAATTCAAATTATTTTATGAAATATTTTTACTAATAGTAACTAATAGTTTTTTTACTAGTATTATTAGTAATTGTAGTAGTTAAAGAATCGAAAAATGTGAAACGAAGGGGCTTAGCTGTGATCAAATTGTATAAAAATATGATTTATAATCAATTTTTTAACATATACTCCAAATTATATATACCTAACTTTAACCGAAGCGTAACTTTTTCCATTAGAAGAGGTAAATGATTTCAAACTGTTGGGTATAACTATAGATTCAGGGTTAAACTGGAAAGAGCATATCCAAAGTCTCAAAACAAGAATAATCAAATTTATCTACGCTCTTGGTATATTAAAAGCGAACACGGATTTTGAGTCGGCTTTATCAGTATATTTTGCTTATATCTATTCTGGCCTCCGATATGGCGTACTTCTCTGGGGAGATAGCACAGACGCCAAAGATATATTCATCCTACAGAAAAAGTGTATACGAATCTTAGCGAACGTACACATTCCTAACAGCTGCCGCCCTCACTTTATACGGTTTAAACTGTTAACGTTGCCCTCAATATACATAATGGAGGCTGTACAATTTGTCAGACAACACACAGAATTATTTCCATATAAATAAGCTGCTACTACCTAGACCTAACTTAGCAATGTATAAGAATGGACCACAGTATAAATGTATCCAAATTTTTAATAAAATCCCTAATGCTATCAAATACGAACTAAATGAGAAAACTTTTAACTCTAAACTGAAAAGCCTATTAATAGAAAATTGTTATTACACAGTCGAATCATTCCTGGAAGATAATACGTTAGATAAATATGACACCGAATTAGTGTAAGACTGTTAACTTGACATATTGCTGCCATCACTTTAATATTAATTGACATTCATTAAATAAATAATAATTATAATAATTTGACAAGTTAATTCAATCAGAAATTATTGTATCGGTGCATTGTTGACGTTGCTATTGTTGAAGTTACTAAATTAATTTATGAGACTAACTAATAGGTTACTAAACCACTGATACTTTTATTATGTTACCTTAATTACAATGTGTAAATTAGAATTAATAGAATAGAAAAACTGTACTATTGTGTGCCCTTACAGGGTGTCATGAACTGGCTATATAAAATGTAACACCTTATTATGTACATGACAATGCAATATGGAATAAATGACTAAATGACTAAATGACATTTTTTACTTTAATATAAAATTTGATGATTTATAATGTTAACATCCAGAGAGGGATTGCGTTCATGTAGACACAAAATATATGTAGGTATAACTTCTACATGCAAAATCTGAGATACATCAGATTTAGAATTCATATTTTCAACCAACTAGTCCATTATAACGTTTTTAGTCTAAAACGCTTAGAGCAGTGCACCAAGATAGAAGTGGCAAATGTTGTCACAAAAAATCCATATTGACGAGTAGAGGCTATTTCTAGCGCTTGAATAGAAAATGTCCTAAATTGTCCGTAAAAGCAGTGATAAAATATTGACAGTTTTTATTACTCCTTTTTACGCCGGAATTTTTAAATGAAGACTATTTTTAATCTAGTTTTGACGTCGTCTGTATTATTAGTTTTCATTTGGCAGTAATGATTTAAAATTGAAAGAACAAAAAATGAGTAGGTAGACTATTTATAAGTAAATTATTACTGGCATCAGACGACTGGGAAAGCCACTGATTACCAGTCCGCCGGATGATATTGGCCTGTCAGTTACAAAAATTTTACAGTTCCGAACAACTGACAGGCCGATTTCGTCCGGCGGACTGGTTATCAGTGGGCCCCTTAACTAGAGAATTTAGCAGCAAAGATTTATTTGGGACAATTTTTTTTAACTGAACGAACATAAAATGAGTAAGGCCGGTACAGATGGACTGCAATCCGGCTGCAACTTGTATGGGAACTGCACGCCGACGTTGCAGTTGGCATGCAGTCGGCTCGCAGTTCCAGAGGTGTATCTAAAAGTATTACTTGATAGAC
Source organism: Cydia strobilella (assembly GCF_947568885.1). Classification (NCBI taxonomy): domain Eukaryota; kingdom Metazoa; phylum Arthropoda; class Insecta; order Lepidoptera; family Tortricidae; genus Cydia; species Cydia strobilella. Next base: position 22,294,751 of record NC_086044.1, read on the forward strand.
TACTATGGTCTATTCCATGTGATCTTAAAGTAATGTACAAAATTCACGTTATACTGATTTAAACTAACACGATTTCCACTTATAATTTTAAAACACACGGGCCTTAAAACCCGCAAAACCCGCGCGGCAAGAAGATGTTGATACAATTCCTCGCCAGTCTGCCTGTGACCACGAACGTAACGTCACGTTCGAAACGTCAGGCCATAAATAAACGTAAGTTTGTACGCGATTAAGTCCCGTGATAGTTTTAAAATTAAAAATTCACGTTATTCAGTCGTTCGGATAATGACAATTCTCGATAGGCATATACAAAATACCAGCACTTACTTAAAAAAAAGCCACACACAGATAATAAATGTACGCGTGTCGCGTGTAAGTCGCGTGAATTTTGTTTGCATTATTTTAGTTGTAAGAATTGTGACTTTTTCTCAATTAACTGTATTTTTTATAGATTTAAATAATGTGTAAAAAAATCATTTGAAATTAAGTATTCTTTCTCTATTTCTTAATCACTTTTTGAAAAAAAAAAAAAAAAAAAAAAAAAAACAACTTCGATTATTCACACAGAAATAAATATACCATAGAAGACGCAAATGCATCTACTTCGCGTGTCCAAACCCCGACCAAGCGTCGAGGTTGACCGTCGCTCTTTACAGTCCACACGCGTCAGTTGTTGCAGCCGGACGTCCGTGCAAACTTAAAAAATGCTTCGTTGCATGATAATTAACTGCAACAGCCCAAAAATTGCGAGCACCCAAAGGCAAGAGCATAATTTCCTATCACAGATTAGTAATTTTAAAATTATATTATGCGTAAATTTTGTATGAAAAAGTCGACACGCTTGCTTTCAATACAAATCGTGGTATTTTTGTCATCTAGCGTATATATTAAATCTGTGATCATTCATGTACCATAAACGTACATGTACATAAGGCAGACACGTGACGCAACCGGCGGCCGGACGCACCGCGTCCGCCGGCGCCGGAAATAAGTCCGTTCCTTCCCGGCAGGAGTATTCCTCTTATACTCAGTGAAATGGTTGAATGCCTGCTCTTTACTTGCGGCCATCTAAATGGTTTCTGTGAACACTAAGTATTGAAGGTGGAAGGGATGGCAGATGAAGATAACTCCACACAATAATTTTGCTTGCTTGTACAATATCAAAAGTGGGACAAAAATCGGAATGATGTCGAATGTCATTGGAAGTATTATTATATACAAAAAATAATATGACGTGATTGCGTCATTTATTTTCTTTTCCATCTGGGGGCCCTACTAGTACCCTCGCTAAGACGAGCAAAGCGAAGCGCAAGGACACTGACTACCTTTTCTCAAAGCGCTTCGTCGTTTTTTTGAACCCTTATAACTTGGGTTTGGATTACACCAGGTAAAAAAAATTCTCGGGATATGATGTCAATTAAATAGTAGACTTATTAATCATAAAACAAGAAATAAAACTATGAAAACGGATTATATCGCGTATATTGAATTTATAATACATCCCGACGTTTCACTTCGTTTTTGCACTTTGTAATTTTTCCTCAGTCACCCGTTAACCACGAACGCTGTAAAGGGTTCGAAACGTCGGGATGTATTATAAATTCAATATACGCGATATAATCCGTTTTCATAGTTTTATTTCATGAGTAACTATCGCGGTAACCGAAGACAATATAATCATAAAACAAATTAATTGCATAGCTATGAGAGCTATGCAATTGAAAATTTTGAGTTTGTGAAATATAGGGCCTGTAGAGTTAGAAGCTTGGCTCTACAAAAGATCTGATAACTTTTTGACAGTGCGATTTATGGTTTCGTCTTGGCAACATTTTACATGAAATGTTTTTGGTAGGATTTGCTTTTCTAACAGTATATTCCAAGATATAACACCTATCGCATCTCCTCCTGGATACAGATATTCCAGTTCGCTAACCGTACTTTTTGGTAGATTTAGGCGGCCGTTAGAAGCTTAAAAATGGTCATGTTTTTTTCATTTGTAGTCTGCCCTCTTTCGTTCTCATGAAATATTCGTATACCTACATGTGGCTTCCTCATCAACTGACATACATATATCTATATATCAATAACAGTACGACACTACTTTATCATCATTAATTGTCTGTAAATAAAGTATTTAACGGTAATAACATATCCCATAGTCATCGTGATATTATCCATACATTATTCGCAGCACGTCGAAGCCGATGAATGAAATGATATTATCATTAATTTAGCAAATAATCATTTCCGACAAAAACACAACACCAATGACAATTATTCGAAAGATAACGAGAGCCACTAAAACACGCGCCGCGAATAACCCGAATTATCGTAAACTACCCCCGATACGCCAGAATCGTGACACTTTGGCAAGATATCAACTATCATAGATACAAACAAAAACAAGCCCTATAACTAATAACAATACAAGTCAACGTAATAGCAAATAATATATTCAAAGCACACAAGCGAACTTTAACTCTGTTCCAACACTAGTAGAAACAAAACTGAGTATCGTTATCGATGGTCAAGCATGACTTTTGTGTTTATCGCTTATATTTACGAGCTCAAAGTGGAAGTGATTCTGTTGAAGCGTGGATCATTTGCGTCGAACATGACGCTCGAATTCGGAATTTGTATTAGTGATTTGTAAGCTATACTGACCCGCGAGTAATTAGAGAGGATCCGATCTAGTGAGCCACAAAGCTGATGCTTTTCATTTGTACGATTATGGGCTGTGGTTTTACTGCTTTGTATGTACGAGTAATATCATGCGCTGTGGTCGTAAACATTGATTACCTTTTGGACAATTCTACAGTTATATGAACCATTTCGAAATTGTCGTAGTAGTAGTAAACTCTATATTATTGTACAATAACACATAACAAAAGTAAGTTCAAAATTGGAAATGTTCGCCTTTGTATTTACAAAGGCGAACTTATCCATTTGAGGGTTTGTTTCTAGTTAACCTTGCAACACAAAACAACTACAAAGCAACATGTGCAACAAGGTACCGAAACGACAAAGGATATAAATACATAAGTTTAAAGGATAAACATATATATATCACACTAAAAAGGAATGAGAAAGGAGTGGAAAAACAAAGCAACTATACAATAGAAACATTCGCAAATTAATCAGCAGTCAGATAACCACAGCTTTTTAACCTCCCTTTGAGCAACACAACCGATTTTGCTTGTCGTCTTAAGACTAGGGATTAACAAAACTTATTCAAGTGATATTTTGGTGATTCTTAATTTAGCTCAAATAGACAAATTTCCTTTTATTATTTTAAGTGTCAGTTACAGACGAGACCTTCCAAGTTTAAAAATAGGTAATGGGTATTTTCCAACCCCGAGCTACATTCTGCAAGAATAATTTGTATATCATACTGAATCATTAAAATTTCATTTATTTATTTAAATCAATCAAGGTGTTTTTTTTTTTGTTAAGTATTTGTTTTTGTATGAATTGACATGTTATCAAGTATTTCATTAAATTGTATGTACTTATTTCAAATTATGTTTTTTTTTACATTTTATACTTGACATTATATTATTTTATTTGTATTCACTTGTTATTTATTTTGTTTAATTTTATTATTGAAAATGTATTTATTTGCTGACATGTCCCATAATTACTTAGTTTAATTAAGTTATAAGCATGTATGTAATCAGTTCGTAAGTTTTCTACCACAATATATTATTGTTAAAGAAATAAATAAAAAGAAATGAATGAATGGAATGAAATAACTTTATGTAAGGGAATAAAACTATGAAAACGGATTATATCGCGTATATTGAAATTATAATACATCCCGACGTTTCGAACCCTCTACAGCGTTCGTGGTGTCCCGTTGACCACGAACGCTGTAAAGGATTCGAAACGTCGGGATGTATTATAAATTCAATATAGGTACGCGATATAATCCGTTTTCATAGCTTTATTTCATGAGTAACTATCGCGGTAACCGAAGACAATATTTTATTTAAGAGGCCGGTGTCGATTTAAGTCGCAAAAATGTAAAATTCATAGATTTAGTCGGTGAAATTGTACACCTTTTGTTACCTAATTGAAATAACAAGTACTGGTTTCTATTAGCACGTCTTCTTATCTTACCTTTTATCAGATCAATTTTTTAAAAACAGACTCACTAAATTAGTAATGTTTGCTTTTCTGATGGACGTTTAGGTAAACGCGCGTAAAGCATTGATTTTGTCGCTCTTATTTGTACATTTCGTAAATTTTGGACTGCTAAACATGGTAATTTTGTATTACACATATCCTGTACTTGACGTTTATCAGACTACATTTTTATTATTATAACTTTGAAGTAGTGTAAATGAAAGTTAGACGAAATCTTTTTTCTCCAGAAATTACTTGAAAACAAGTGACAATATCTCTGAAAATCGACTTAATTTCAACGTAACTTTGATACTTAAACAATCTACAACATTTGCTGAAACTATTCTTATACATCAATTTGTATAATTTACCACCATAATTTTTTTATGATTTTTTAAAAACTGCCCCTTCTTTTCATATATTACCGGTGGGTGACGCACGCTCGCGACCTCATTATTAAAAGGCAAGATGAGAAGACGTGTTAATACAAACCAATACTTGTTATTTAGATATAACGTAACAAAACGTGTATAATTTCAATGACTAAATCTATCAATTTTACATTTTTGCTCCAAAATCGACTACGGCCTCTGGGATTGACAAAAATGTGAAAAATATTTTGGCGGTTTTATTATGTTAATACTCGTATGCCAACACAATAGTGGAAGTTGTTCAGTATTAATTAACTACTCAATCACCTGGAAAGGTTAATGCGAAAAGTATAAATCTCAGAAGATACATCTATTACATGGTTTTTTTTAATATCAATCATGATCACCAAAATAGCATCCTAACCTAGCAGTAAAACACGCTTGCTAAAGCGATGAGGGGCAGCGGCCGGAAAAGCGGCGCTTCGCGGACTTTATTAGCCCCTTCATTAGACGGATGTTATTTGGATGTCGTGCGCGGCATAATTTATCACCGTGCCGCGTTAGGGCCCTAATTGAATTGTAACAATTTGGGGGCCAGATTGATTGCTGAATTTTTTTAATTTACTTACAATTATTGCGGGACGGGTAATTTTGTAATGTAAATTTGGTTCAATTGCATTGTGAATTGTATTTTTCTGTTTTGTTACGGTTCCGTACCCAAAGGGTAAAAACGGAACCCTATTACTATGACTCCGCTGTCCGCCTGTCCGTCTGTCTGTCTGTCACCAGGCTGTATCCCATGAACCGTGATAGCTAGACAGTTGAAATTTTCACAGATGATGTATTTCTGTTGCCGCTGTAACAACAAATACTAAAAACAGAATAATATAAATATTTAAATGGGGCTCCCATACAACAAACGTGTTTTTTTTCGTAATGGTATGGAACCCTTTGTGCGCGAGTCCGACTAGCACTAGGCCGGTTTTTTTTGGTAGGTTTTTGCTTGCTTGGAGTATTTTGATATACCTACTGTACTCGTATTATGAAAATGCATTTAAAAGCAACACCACTAACTGAAACACATAAGACTTCCATTCACGCAAATCTTTTGAACTCCCCCTAGCGAACTCCTTAAAGAGTTCAGAGTTCATCCCGTTCATTAGAGAGAAACTAATCTACTAGATGGCGCTTTCATTATCCCGAAAGCATTCCGAGGACCCGACAGTCGGACTAAGGAATTTTTAAAGGGTGTCGGCTTGTACAAGCCGCGGGCACCAACGAACGGTGAAATTACGGTGAAAAAAACACCGAAAGCAATTTGTCTTAAGTGGCTACGGTGAAATATTCGGTAACTTTTAAATGGTAAAGGTTTTGTTTTTAATTAATATGGGAAGTTCTTGTGCGCTAATTATTGCGTAATGAACAGGTGACGCCTCGCTGTAGCCTGTATCTAGGGAGAGGGTACAGATTTCAACATCCGTAATCCTGAAATTTGTTTGGTTATTTTAACTAAGATGTGGATGAAGAATTTTTGAGGTTGCCAGATGTGGATGATTTTATACTTACGTAGTTTAGAATGTTTAGATGCGTGAATTAAATATTTCTTATAGTTTTCAATTTTTTTTTACATACGTCTGCGAGCGATACTCCAAATTTTATATTAAAGGAAAAAATGGAAAAAGTTACACTTGAATGATGATGGTAGATGTCGCTTTACGCCACCCCAAAGGCGTGTATACATAAGGGAAGCAATGGAAAGATTTGCAAGGTTCTGGTAGGCTTCCGTAGCTCAATAATTGGTTAAAAGCAACGCACGGATTGCGGAGGTTGCGGGTTCAAATACTGCCGGAAGTGTAACTTTTTCTATTTTTTCCTTCAATATAAAATTTGGAGTATCGCTCGCAGACATCTGCATGTTAAAAAAATTGAAAACTATAAGAAATATTTCATTCACTTTGATGATTTGAAACTGAATATAAAAACCGGCCAAGAGCGAGTCGGACTCGCGCACCCAGGGTTTCCGTACTTTTAAGTGTTTGTTGTTATAGCGGCAATAGAAATACATCATCTGTGAAAATTTCATCCGTCTAGCTATCACGGTTCATGAGATACAGCCTGTTGACAGACAGACAGACGGACAGACGGACAGACGGACAGACAGACAGACGGACAGACGGACAGACGGACAGCGGAGTCTTAGTAATAGGGTCCCGTTTTTACCCTTTGGGTACGGAACCCTAAAAACATCCACATCTGGCAACCTCAAAAATTCTCCATCCACATCTGCTACTGAGGCAGCCACGCCCTACTGGAGTGCGATTCATGAACTTAAACAATGACTTCCTTAACGCGGATTAATTATTGCACGTAAATAAGAGACACTTCAAAGCGGGAGCTTTTGTTTGATACCGTTTGTAAACAATTATTAATGAAATGGCTTAAGAGCTGTAGACTGGAAATAATTGCTAACATCTGGTTTCATTTCGACAGCGTTCATGGAAGTTAATTTATCATTTTCTATGAAAGTAATATGTCTCCATCCTTAAAGAACTCCGTATCAAGTAGCGCCTATCGACTCTCGTAAAGACCCGCATGCTCAGTTTCTTCGGTCACGTCTCAAGGCGAAACAATGACTCCATCGAGCGTCTAGTGGTGCAGGGTAGAGGAAACGGATCAAGACCGCGTAAGAGGCCACCTATGCGATGGTCTGACCAAATCAAATCTGCCATGGAAGGGCTGAACGCATTTGCCAGAATGACCTCCAAAATGGCGAGAAATCGTACGGCAAGCAACATCTGTGCTTGATGTCAGCAGTTGACCACGACACTCTGCAAAGAGTAAAACGACGAAGAAGAAGAATGAAAGAATGAAATGAATGATTGAATGAATGAATGAATAAATTTATTTATTTCTAAAAGAGACAGCCTAATACACATACGATTATTTTGAACGTCGTAGGACGACTTTGAAACTGTTTTTGTTAACCTAAACAATCTCAACTGTTATGAAATTCTCTTTTATATAATTTAATTTCTTATTGTGTTTGTTTTAAGAGGCCGTAGTCGATTTTGGAGCAAAAATGTAAAATTGATAGATTTAGTCGTTGAAATTATACACGTTTTGTTACGTAATATCTAAATAACAAGTATTGATTTCTATTAGCACGTCTTCTCATCTTGCCTTTTAATAATGAGGTCGCGAGCGTGCGTCACCGATAATGCATGAAGAGAAGGGGCAGTTTTTAAAAATTCATCAAAAAATCATGGTGGTAAATTATACAAATTGATGTATAAGAATAGTTTCAGCAAATGTTGTAAATTGTTTAAGTATCAAAATTACGTTGAAATTAAGTCGATTTTTAGAGAAATTGTCACTTGTTTTGAAGTAATTTCTGGAGAAAATTGATTTCGTCTAACTTTCATTTACACTACTTCAAAGTCATAATAATAAAAATGTAGTCTGATAAACGTCAAGTACAGGATATGTGTAATACAAAATTACCATGTTTAGCAGTCCAAACTTTACGAAATTTACAAATAAGAGCGATAAAATCAGTGCTTTACGCGCGTTTACCTAAACGTCCATCAGAAAAGCAAACATTACTAATTTACTGAGTCTGTTTTAAAAAAAATGGTCTGATAAAAGGTAAGATAAGAAGACGTGCTAATAGAAACCAGTACTTGTTATTTCAATTAGGTAACAAAAGGTGTAAAATTTCACGGACTAAATCTATCAATTTTACATTTTTGCGACTAAAATCGACACCGGCCTCTTAATTGCCTTACAAACTAAAATAAGCCGTTATGATTTACAAGTCCAGTATTTTTATATACAATAATGAGTATATTTTAAATGAAATAAATGTTAATGGAAATTTACCATTAATTCTACTCAATCCGGAGCTTTAAACCCCAATAACAATGAGTTTTTCGGAGCTTATTTTCATATTATTTGATATTGACCAGTCGCTATTCGGTAAAGAAAAACATCGTCAAGAAACCGCACTAATCCCAATACGGTTAAGTTTCACTGGCAGTGGTTTTCATAAAAATAGTGCCTTCGTCAATTATTGGGATTCGTTGCCAAGCGGAACTCAGGCTCCCATGAGCCGTGGCGAAAATCCGAAACAACGCGGAATAGATGATGATCATTGTATTATACGAAATAGTATGTTATATATTCCATCTATATCCAAATTATAGAATATTTTGAATTTAACATTTTGTTTTGTTTTTTTTTTTATTATAGGACATTCTTACACAGATTGACTAAGTCCCACGGTAAGCCCAAGGAGGCTTGTGTTATGGGTACTCAGACAACGATATATATAATATATAAATACTTAAATACATAGAAAACACCCATGATTCAGGAACAAATATCGGTGCTCATCACACAAATAAATGCCCTTACCGGGATACGAACCCAGTACCATTGGCTTCACAGGCAGGGTCACTACCCACTAGGCCAGACCGGTCGTCAAATCATTGCACTCTCTTTTTGACATTCACGTATATTTCACTAAGAAAGTTTATAAGCACATTCACAACGTTTCTCTGATTAAATCCAGTTCGACCAAAATCCAGAATCCACCCTCATGAATTAAGGATGCCCGCGTGATATGAAGTTCTTCCAACTTCGTACAGTCGCCATCAGATATATCGGAGCGGCTAAGGCGCTCACGCCTCTATTGTCAAGGCGTTAGAGTGCGTGTTCAGATATTGTGAACACCTCGGCCGCTCCGATATATCTGATGGTGACTGTACACAATGCAACGGCGAATACACTATGCTAATGAATAACTCCATTGATAAGCGGGCTTAATCTAAAACTTTGCGAGCATGTCGCTTATATGAGCTGGGAGTTTAAGAAAGGTATACAAGAAGAGAATTTGAGGAAGATAAACTATAAGTTATACTGCGAGTACAATGTTCCGCCTTCGAGATAGTTGAAGCATTCCAGTTTGACTATGAACACGTTCTTATAATTAATATTTAAACAACCTGTGAGCACCACTGGAGTAGAATGAAAATCTTTGTTTCCCTAAAATTGTTAGTATAATTAAAAAAATGTATTGAAGCAATCTCCGAATAGTTCAAACCTAATTATTTAATGGAGGTTGGTGGTAAGATTTATCAAAATTAATAAATACACAATGTTGTGAGCGATTGAAACTGTAGGTATTGCAATTTTAAATCTCAAAAGTTATAAAAATGTACAATAGATATCTATGCAATTCACATAAATAAGCGATGAGAATAAAGTTACCATTTTGATATTTAATACCACATTAGTAAAAACATTTCAGTTAAAAGAAGAATTAAATTGCGACAGACGCGACTCATCGTCTCATTCTGTATGTGTTTGAAACGCGAATAAGTGTTACAATATGACAAGAATGAAAATTTGCTTAAAGAAAAGATGCTAAGTACAATGAATTTTGACATTGACCCGCCTGTTTCTATTTCCATCGCACGCGCATAATTATATTACTAACCCACTCTCACAGTGTCATTGACCATAAATAAATAACATATTAAATCACATTTAGAATCGGGGCCGTGTTGCATAATAAACTACAACTAATATTACAAGCGGGACTCCTTTTCTAATTCCACTTATTAGAAAAGGAGTTCCGCTTGTAATATTAGTTGTAGTTTATTATGCAACAAGGCCCAGGTCACATTTACAAAACAGACACACACACACTTTTCATACACTTTTCGTCGGGTAGTCACACAAATCTCTGTTTTGACATTTTGCAGGGACGTCAGCTAGCCGTGACCACGACCAGTGAAACCTGTGTCGAACTCGAAACGTCGGTAAATAAAGGTAACAAAATAAATTCGCGATAAACCCGATTGCAAATGTGATTTAATATGTTCGAAACGCAAAGGTTTTAGATGTTATAAATAAATAAATAGGAATAGGCGGGACAAAGTACGAAATTCCTCGTGAAAAGCGTTCTTTCTTTTACACAACAAGAGTTTCTGTTCTATAAATTGCAATTACAGTTCTGTTGTCAATGTGGGACTCGAACCCACATCCTTGGATTGCCGGTCCAATGCGTTACCAATTCCGCCAGCTGACCATCCGTCAATCAACGCGAATTTAGTCATTGCAACTGTAAACAACGTTACTAGCGACATCTTTAAGGTTTACAACCTTTGACCAACTCTGAGGACATGCGTTAGCGCATGACTTACCTTCCGACCACACAACATGGTTGTGTTAAGCCGGGGCGAGGGATGACGCTACGTCCCACAATAAAAAAGGAAAAATATATTTACATTAATCAAATCAAATCAAACCAAATGTTTTATTCGTGCTAAACTTAAAACTAGAATTACATACAAAAGTATACTAAAGCTATAGAAACTTATAAAATAGATAGGAGTTGAAGTTTACCACGAAATGGTCTCGCCTCAGCATAATGCTGACCCGAAGGTCAGCGCTGATCTTCCGGCGGGACCATTTTGGGTCACGATCGCAGCCGTACGACACGGCCCAACCATAAGCTGAACGCAGTCTTTGCAGCAGGGACCAGCGTCATCTTGTCTACTGTCTATGGCAGTACTTAACAATGTCATTATTGACACACATTAGTGTCTGTTATTTGTAGCTACACCGTACCTATCTTACAAGACTTGGCTAAATTAAGTCCCTTATCCAGCTCGCAGTCTCTTCAAGCTAAAACTTATTCACGAGATTAAACTTCTTGAGTGCCTAACTCGCGAAAAAATATTTAAAAAGCTATCAAAAATTTGTCCACTTGGTAATTTACGAACTGGCGAAGTTCCAGTGTTTTATATAAGATAGGAGCATGGATTACCCTCTACAGATTCTTCATTTTGAAGCATATACCATATGATAGACTTGCGGTTACCATTTTTAGATGCTCTTTTAGGGTTCCGTACCCAAAGGGTAAAAACGGAACCCTATTACTTAGATTCCACTGTCCGTCTGTCCGACTGTCTGTTCATCTGTCTGTCACCAGGCTGTATCTCATGAACCGTGATAGCTATAACAACAAATACAATAAATAATAAAAGGTACGGAACCCTCGTTGGGCGAGTCCGACTCGCACAGGTTTTTTTCTTTTAATTACTAAGTCAAATGTACATAATAGAATAGAATAGAATAGAAAACGTTTATTGTAAAAATCTACATACAGCACCATACAAATTTAAAAAGAAGAAGATCTTATACACTAACACGTAAAATTACAAGTAGCTTATACTAACATGCAATAATTACAATATTGATGCTGCTATAGAGGCTACAAATGGACACCACTCAGCATATGCTCTAACATATAGGTATATGCTACAGCGCTGGTCTTCCGTGATATACAAATAGGTCTTTAAATCTCGGTATGAGAGAAATGTACGTGTTCCCTAATGTTCTTAAATTTTTTGTTTGTCTGTTTTATTACGATAATAGAAGGTTGTATTAAAACGTAACTAACCAAATGGACCCAAAAAAGTGGGGAAAAGAATTCTTAATTCAAATAAGAAATAAAATGAAAATTCTCAATCCTTGAACAAAAGTAACTAAAGTTAAAGAAAGGTACAATTTTTAATAGATAATCTCTATCTTACAGGTACACTATTACTTATCATTACGCGCTGTCTATTTTAGGTATCTCATTGGAGGCGATGACGCCACGAATATCGAGATTGAGATCACCGGAACCTCGCTACGAACTCTTAAGGCTTGTAACGTTGAAGCCAACTTAGTTTACAACATTAAACGATGCGTCATGATCTTCATTTTACGCTTGATGTAAAAAGTGACGCTCTGCCACTTTGAAGCCATTTGAAGTATAAATTGTGCCATTTTCAACCAAAATGATACTTATTGTCGCTTGTCAGTAAGGCGCTATTTCCATTTAGCTTCAATTAGAAATCAACCTTATCGACAACCGACAATGTGGTACCTTTTGGTTAAAAACGTCACAATTTAGGAACAGATTGTTTCTTAGTTTAAGTAATCTGTTCCTAAATTTATACTAGTAGTAGTATATTAGTAGTCTCCACTAGTTGTCTTCATGTACTTTCAAAACTATTAAAATAGGAATAATAGTTTAACCACTTGATCGTGTATGATAAGGATGATAACCGAATGTTATGTAATTTATTCTCTGACATTTTATCTAACTTTATTTGACTTTTTTTATTTTTTATTTATGATTTGTTTTTTTTTTTTTTTTACTTAATTATTTTACTGAATTATTTACAATTTGACGATCTTTTTGTGAATTCATGTTATTTAGAAACATTGTGACATTGTTAAATACCATGTAATTTCAAATAAGAAATAAATTAATCTAATCTATTAGCATTTTTTTCGGGAACGATTTTTCTACTCTGAGCACAACGCACGATTTTTAGTCGCTTCCACAAAAAAAGGTTACGCTTAAATGTAATTAAATCATTTTTAAAAAGTTGCTTCTGATTTAACGGTTATCAAAAATAGTTGTGGCCCCACGTTGGGCGCCACTGTTACGGATTGAAATCAGGGATATCTAAATAAGGAACTCCCTGAACAACACAACAAAGTCATATTTAAAAAACAGTCCATTTACATTTAAAAATGCAATATACACGATTACACGTGTAGTTTGTTTGATTTTTGATTTAATTTTAAAAGTGTGTGCTGGAAATTGTGCAAGCATTTTTCAGCTCGATTATCTTAAGTGTACCTAGTGTTTCTCTCCGGAGTACACTTTTCATTTCTTCCCTTAACCATCAAACTTCCTAGCGAAGCAATTAAAAGCGTATAACTCTTGCCACAAAAATAGCCCCGTCTGTCACCGTACGCTGGGCGAGTAGTAGGCCGATTCTGCTATAACAATTTAATATTGTTTTTATCGCATTTTGATACGATCTTCAGTCGTCGTCAGGCATCTCAAGCGCACTAATAATTGCGAGCGAAATGCCTAGTGGAAGACTCATGATTGAATTCCGTGAACACCAAACAGTGTTTGCGGCTGAAGATCATATCAAAAAAAACAGCCAAGTGCAAGTCGGACTCGCGATCCGTAACTACACAATTTTTAACAATGTACTTATATTTTATTTAATGTGAAAAGTGAGATGTCTTTAAAAAATCCGTAGGGGTCGGATCAAAAACTAAGTAATTAAGTCCGACACGCTTAACTGCACATTTTTAATAGGTTTTTCTGTAATCTATAGGTAAAGAGCTATTTTGTATATTTTTTTCAAAATTTTAGACCTAGTAGTTTCGGAGATAACGGGGGGGGGGGGGATGGTATTTTTTTGGCATTTTTAAATTTTCTCATTTACCCCCCAAAAGTGGCCCCATATTTAAAATTAATTTATTTACGTTACATGTCCCTGTACCACCAAAAGCTAGCCTATACCAAGAATAAGTGAAGTCCCAGTAATAGATGAAATAGTTATAATGAAACATATTAAAAACTTAAAAACTGGAAAAAGTCCTGGGCCGGATAACATTACAAATGAAATATTAAAAACCGCTGCTCCCTTATTAGTGACACCCTTAGCACATTTATTTAATCTCATCCTTAAATCAGGAACAGCACCCAAACAATGGACGCAGTCAAACATAATACTTTTGTATAAAAAAGGAAACCCAACGGACATAGGAAATTACAGGCCCATCAGTCTAATGTCATGCACATACAAACTATTTTCTTCAATCATACTATCCAGAATAAGCGAAGCAATTGACAGGCGCCAACCATGTGAACAAGCTGGATTTAGGAGCGGGTACTCGACCATGGACCATATACACACTCTGGAACAGGTTATAGAAAAATATCAAGAATACCGAAGACCGTTGTACACAGCATTCATTGATTACGCTAAAGCGTTCGACACAATATCGCATTCCTCTATATGGGACGCTCTGAACCAGTGCAAAGTAGATCCTACATACATAAGAATAATAAGACACATTTATGAAAATTGCACCAGTAGAGTTCAATTAGACAGACTAGGACCAGATATACCAATTGACAGAGGCGTCAGGCAAGGCGACCCGTTGTCTCCAAAATTATTTTTAGCGATACTTGAATCAGTAATCGATAGTCTAAACTGGAACAATTTAGGAATATACATCAATTGTAAATATATGAACCATATGCGTTTCGCGGACGATATCATATTAATGTCAGAACATTGCGCCCAGCTAGAATACATGATACAAACTTTACATGAAGCTAGTACAAAAGTCGGCCTAAGAATGAACTTTCAAAAAACAAAACTTATAGCATTCAGAAGAACATAACCGTTGATGGGACGCTACTAGAGTATGTAGACAGCTATATCTACCTGGGTAAGCAGATATCATTGAGCAGTCAACGAAACGAAGAGGAGGTAGACCGACGAGTTAAAATAGCTTGGAATAAGTACTGGAGCCTAAAGGAAATCCTGAAAAGTAATATGAATATGAAAATCAAGAAAAAAGTTATGGATATGTGTATTTTGCCTTCACTTACCTATGCAAGTCAAACCTGGCTCTTCACTGCAAAAATTAAATCTAAAATAACTACATGCCAGAGAGCAATGGAGAGAAGCTTGCTAAACATAAAAAGAGTGCAAAAAATACCCCATATAAATATAAGGGCTGTAACAAAACTTATAGACGCTCTCAAGCACGCAAAAACACAAAAATGGAGATGGGCAGGACATGTTGCCAGACTGTCTGACTCGCGCTGGACCTTGCTAGCTACCACCTGGCAAGGACCTGCAGGCAAACGACGCTCCGGGAAACCAAATAGCCGCTGGACTGATGACATAAATAAAACAGTCGGGACAACTGGAGACATGTAGCTGCAAATAGGGATAGATGGAAATTCTTGAAGGAGGCCTTCACCAGGGGTTCTTGTCCGCAAACTAAATTTTTGTTATAAGATTATAATATCAAATTACTTAATAATATATGGGAAAAATTGACTTATTTAAATTGACATACTAAAAATACATAAAATTATATTTATAATTGCTTTACTGTAACAAAACAGACTTATTTGATGTAATTAACTTGGACTCGAAATAAAAGGCTTTTTTATTTTATTTATTTTTTCATGTCCCTTTGGGTCGCAAACTTTATGTGTACAAAATTTGAACTTAATTGGTCTAGTAGTTTCGGAGGACAGACGGACAGACAAACAGACAGCGGCACGTGATGCTATAAGGGGTCCGTTTTTTTCCTTTTGAGGTGCGGAACCCTAAAAAAGGTAAAAACCATATCAGACCATTAAAACGGAAACTGGTTCCTGTCTGCCACCGCACTCGGCGGGTAGTTCGGGGAACTTCGGCAATTATCGCCGTCGGCTGCACTCCGACGCCTGATTGTGGTGAAACTCCACGGAGTGGACAAAAACTTAATGAATGCGATCAGTGATGAATGGACTTGGAGTCAATAGCAATTTTCTTAAAAAGTCATCGATAAGATTAGATTTTAGGTATTTTGTTTTTAATAGTAATAACCGATAATGAGGCTTTCGCGAGTGCAGCTATACAATCGGTATTGGAAATGGATACATCACTATAGCGCGGCAAGGACTTGACAGATGAGCATCGCCGTAATGGCGTCGCCTAGTGGAGTTTCCCAAGTTATGTCTGGTTTTTATTGTATTAAATCCTTTATTTGATGATGGTTGGTGTATAACTTTAACAATAGGTACACATTAAGTACGATAGAAATCACGACCATGGAACCTAGATACAGTACATTTTTTTACACATGTAAACATTAATTCAAAGTCGAAAATTGCTGTTTATGTTTCAATCCACGTCAAGCTTTATCTATAGCCTATTTTGTCTAATTAAGGTAGACATAATAAACCTTACAATTAGGATACATAGATTAGAAATAGAGGGCACTATAAGCCCTTAAGAGATTGCATATACTTTCGAACCATACCGCCGTGAGTCGGCTGGCTGAGTGGTTGAGGCATAGTATGTCGCGAATGCAGACGACGCTGGTTCGATTCTAGTCCTGGAGGCCCTGGTCACTTAAATGACATAATTTTGAATGACAAAGGAAAAAAAAAATGTTTGTCTTGACATTCCTTAGCAGAAAAATAGATTATTTTCATTTCTTTTACCAAGAACTACCTTTAATACAATACCCCTGGAAACTGTTTTATTTAAAAACAATTTCAGGCCCGTCTGAGTATTATGTTTTATATAACAAATAAATCATTTAGTTCCAATACTGTTGTTGTACCAACAACTGTAAAAGTGCATGGCGAATTTATCAATGAATTCATTTGTAATTTCTCCATGCAATTTCGCAACCCACTGTATATTATTGATACTTCAGTTTTCAGGAAGAGTAAATAAGTGACCAATAAGTCGAAAAAAATTAGGGATCCCTGTTGGGTTTTGTATTAATAACATCAAACCAATTTACAAACGTCTAGCTAAAGTTATACGAACACATAAGGATAAAAATAGAAGAGTAATGACACAAAAACAGTACAGACAGTAAACTTTTATCCGCCATATTACAAGTTAGCACACCTACTCTTTTACCAATGAGGATATAATAAGATAGAGCGGTACAATACTGTCATAGTAAATTTTGTAACCAATGTAAATTCACTGCCATCTATCGACATACTTTAAAACTAAAAATGAAGATTTATAAAAATACGTTAAAATGTTTTTAAATATGGATAAATCATTTTTTTACTTGCATTAATTATTTTTATATGATTTTGACCCATGTTCTTTCACTGGTATGCGTTAATATTATAAATAACAAACGAAACAGTCAACGCCCTCTATACGAGAGTTGGCCAAAACTAGTGGCGCCATCTGATTGAGAATCAAATTTTCGTGATTTTTCGAGGCACGTTTTTTCCTTAGACTGTATCCATCTATTACGGAGTTATATCTATCTTTGCTTTATTAATAAATATCTTGGAATATATAATCAAATGGAGACGCCTTGTCTGTAATTTTCTGTAGAAAACAGTCTGCCGATTTTTACGGGGAACAGGCACGTCTAAGGTATACGTAACGTAAAAAAAGCCATATCAGATAAACGTCAGTCAATACAATTTGTATGACAATTGGTCATAGAGTTTCGACAGAGGGGAACGCCTGTTAATGGCTACTCCATTTGGTTATCCTCCTCCAAAAATAAACACTGATGAACACTAATAAATTTATTTATTTATTTATTTATTTATTTTTCGGAGAACCAACAGCTATCAATTATACAATAGTTATATAAGTAAATAACAGGTTCCCACCAATAGCAACAAGTTAACACATAATTGGTGGTTAGCACTAAAATTTTACAACATATTCAACTAATACTAATTTCAAAATGTGAATACCTACTTATTAAATACCCACAATTCAATACTCTTAATATACTGAGCTAAGAAAAACAAAACTTATTAATAAAATACATCAATCGATACAATAATATTATTATGAGTATGCTATCGCATACGACTCGCTCACTTAGGTAATTTGTTTGCCAGAATCCGTCTTATAGTTGTGATGTTACTATTAAAAACGTCAATATCACACTTTTTCGTTAGTTCATTTAGACTTTTACCAGCTCGCAATAGAAAGCTATTCTTTCTGTAATTACGTGATGAAAATACCAATACCAATACAAATACCAATATTTCTCGTCTGTACATAACCTAATTGGTGACAATATTACTCAAATCAATCAGACCTCTATATAAGTAAACCGTATTCACTTCATAATTCATTTTATAATTGTATAGTAAAATTTCATAAAATTTGCCTTGCATTGTTTTACTTTAATACTTCAACTTAATAGCTGTAACTCGCAATGTGGCAACAGAACTTTGTTGCGAGGGGGGCTAACTTTTTCATGCAAGATTTATTGAGTAGAGTGTGTTGTGTATTACTTTATTTAAATGTCAAATAAATAAAATGTGTAGTAGTAGTAGTATTAAAATTACAAATATTACAATGCATTCAATGACTATTCATTTATTATGTTTTTTTTTTATATATTATATTTATACATCTTATTGATATTTATACATATGTCACCCTAAGGCCTTGGCAGAATAACAGCGTTGGAATTTGCCTCGTTTGCACATTGCAACAATATTCTGAGACAGGGCTGGGCCTCTCCCCTACTGCACACATTGCTGCGTGTGTGTACACACACAGTGCGTAATTTTTTATGTTTTTAACGTGTAAATAATTTTATTTTTGTTTTTGTTTCTGCTATTATTTTTATGTTCCCTTTATTAAGCATCTTATTTCTTTCATCGTATTTATTGTCCTGTGTGTGTGCTTTATGGAATAAATGTCTTAATTTCTTCTTCTTCTAGTATATTGGAACACAGTAGAAGAGATGAAAACACATAAGAAAGTTTTTGAACATCGAACTCTTTGGATGGATCACGGACAGAAAAAAAATGGATAAGACAAAAAGCACTACTTTGCGAACAGTGTTCGCAACACAGCTTAGTAAAGTTGCATTTTTTGAGCAACTGTATTAAAGAAACAGTTAAATCAAATTTATGATAACTAATATAAAATTATTAATTACTAACATGTGTAATAAGGGTATTAGCAACACAATACTCCAGTAACTAAACTACAAAGTGCCACAGAGCTTGCCTAGACTCTTTACTCTTTAGGTCATTGAGTAAATTTGGGTGAAGCTTCCTTCCTCAATGGTAGCCAAGTTTACCGGCTGTTCTCCGAGCTTACGCTAGGGGTAGCGTGTCCTAAGGTTGTGTTCTTACTCACTAGCAAGCTCTGGCGAGTGGGGTGGGCTAGTCTTTTTGCAGACTTGCAAGGATTTCTATATTGGACCAAGTGCTTTATATAAATGAGAGGCAAAAATACTCGTATTAAGTGGGATATGACACTGCTGAATATTGTACATCTAATATATTGAAATAAAACTATGAAAACGGATTATATCGCGTATAACTCTTTACAGCGTTCGTGGTCAACGGGTCAGTCACCCGTTGACCACGAACGCTGTAAAGAGTTCGAAACGTCGGGATGTATTATAAATTCAATATACGCGATATAATCCGTTTTCATAGTTTTATTTCATGAGTAACTATCGCGGTAACCGAAGGCAATATCATCTAATATATTGTTTTATTCGTGAACTATTATGAGTAAGCGCTGGTGGCCTAGCGGTAAGAGCGTGCGACTTTTAATCCGAAGGTCGCGGGTTCAAACCCCGGCTCGTACCAATGACTTTTTAGGAAGTTATGTGTATACGAAATATCATTTGATATATACCAGTTGTTTTACGGTGAAGGAAAACCTCTGGGTTGGAAGGTCGATGGCAGTCGCTTTCGTAAAAACTAGCGCCTACGTCAATTCTTGGGATTAGTTGTCAAAGCAGACCCCCTCAGGCTCCCATGATCCGTGGCAAAAATGCCGGGATAACGCGAGGAAGAAGAGATTCGTGAACTATTATGAAATTTAATCTTTGAAAAAAAATACATACATTTCTCCTTTCATTGTAAAAATTCCACATTGATGATGATAATTGATTATAATGATTATAGTAGAATTTACGTTTCAAATTTTAAATTATGTTACTATCAAATTCAACGTGTCATGGCATAGGTAACTACTATTCTTAAATTAATTTTTAACAAGCAGAAACGTCTGCGATCGATGCTATTAAGCTTAGAATAAATTTAAAGGTGGAAAAATTACTGCCTTGGGTGGGACTTGAACTCACGGCCTCTGGATCGATACTCTAGCGCTCTGCCAACTGACCCATCAAGACCTCATCCATAGTCAGCAAATCTTCCCACTATATGGGTCTAGGGGACCCTAGCGACATCTACCGTAAGAGTGTTACACTTCTTAAACGGCCACCGGAGTTCCAAGTCATATTGGAAATTCACCAGTTACGATGTGCTACCCATTTTAAATTAATTTTTAACAAGCAGAAACGTCTGCGATCGATGCTATTAAGCTTAGAATAAATTTAAAAGTGGAAAAATAACCAACCAATCATAAACAAGGCAGTAATTTTTCCACTTTTAAATTTATTCTAAGCTTAACTACTATTTTTGTTAGAATAAGTGAAATGTTGTACCTGTAAACGAGTGCCGTTTGCATGGCTTGCAGTTGCAATAACACCCCTATTTAGCGCTTACAATATTTAAATAAACTGATTTCCCTTCGTTTAGACGTATTAGTACTGACAAGCACTAAAAGGACTTTGTTTAACACTTGAATTTACTGCTTGAAAGAATCTGAGAGCTGAAGTACAATTTTCTTGAGAGAACTACCTATCTTCTTCGGACGGATCGATATAAGTAATAGTGAATTTTGGGACATGGCACATTTCACGAGGTCGGTGGACATGTTTATATCATTTTGTATGGTGCCTGCTATATTGCCATATCTTAAAAAAACTTCGAAAAATCGCGTGTCAAAAAAAGGTCGTTTCTTTGGGCAATACCCCACCTGTACTTTTGAACCATGGGTCCAAAAAATACGAAAAAATCGTGAAACAAAAGCTTAATAAATACTTTCAATGAAAACTGTAGCGAACATGATCGGTCCAGCTGTTATTACAAAAAATATTCATCTTATTAGTAAACAGACGTACAGTCGCCATCAGACATATCGGAACGGCCAAGGTGCTCACAAATATCTGAACACGGCTCTATTGTCAAGGCGATAGAGTGCGTGTTCAGATATTGTGAACACCTTGGTCGCTCCGATATATCTGATGGCGACTGTACTAAGCGCTGCGAAGGTACTCCCTTAGTTCCTTATGCTTGTAATGTACATGATCCTACACTGAGCATGGCCCGACATGCCCTTGGCCGATTAATTTAATTTCTTATTTAATAATAAAAATGTAAATATCTCGCCTGTCAAAAATAGCTTTAGATTCCCTTTAACTGTGCGATGTCTACAGGAAAGACGCGAAAGTGTTCAGAATACAAGAACATGTGTATGATCCATATGGTTTGTCTCAGTTGTTAGTTTTATCGGTAGACTGCGACTATTTTTTTTTGTTTACGGAGTGGGCA
Organism: Cydia strobilella; assembly: GCF_947568885.1. Classification (NCBI taxonomy): domain Eukaryota; kingdom Metazoa; phylum Arthropoda; class Insecta; order Lepidoptera; family Tortricidae; genus Cydia; species Cydia strobilella. The sequence goes on from NC_086044.1 coordinate 22,316,273, forward strand.
AATACTTTTACGCACCTCCCCCCGGCCGCGGGAAGGTCATTGATTTCACCACTGTATAAAACCAATTAGCATAAGTTTTAAATCTTATCTTATCTTATCTTATCTTATCTTATTGATGGGGGGGGGAGACTCGCCGCTCCTGTCCCCTCTCACCTGGCGAGAGGGGAGGGAGAACCTGGCCCTACCCACTAAACCCACTACGGCGTTTCATCCTCTTTGCCGTTTGCGAGGGCGCCATGGGATCGAGTACACTCGGGATTTCATGACATAAAATTTACTGACCTGTACAGCGGGATGCCAGCATCGTCCCGGAACCAGAACACCATGTAGACCTTGTCGTTGGCCGCGGTGCCCAGGTCGCAGGGGAACTGCGCCACCATGCCCTCTACGGCTTGGACGTCCACCGTTCGCACGCCCGCTGCAACAGAAAAAATAACCTTCAGCAAAGGTGACTTCACCAACCAGAATTTTAATAATATTTATTTGGCTTAGTGATATTTTTAGGGTTCCGTACCCAAAGGGTAAAAACGGGACCCTATTACTGAGACTCCGCTGTACGTCTGTCTGTCTGTCCGTCTGTCCGTCTGTCTGTCTGTCACCAGGCTGTATCTCATGAACCGTGATAGCTAGACAATTGAAATTTTCACAGATGATGTATTTCTGTTGTCACTATAACAACAAATACTAAAAATTACGGAACCCGCGGAGCGCGAGTCCGACTCGCACTTGGCCGGTTTTTAGTATTTGTTGTTATAGCGGCAACAGAAATACATCGTCTGTGAAAATTTCAACTGTCTAGCTATCACGGTTCATGAGATACAGCCTGGTGACAGACAGACAGACGGACAGACGGACAGACAGACAGACGTACAGCGGAGTCTCAGTAATAGGGTCCCGTTTTTACCCTTTGGGTACGGAACCCTAAAAATATAATATCACAATAACTGGATAAGTATATAATAGGATAAGTTCGCCTTTGTAGAAATGATGCGTTTTTCTCTTGTTTTATTTTTATTTTTGTACAATAAAGAGTTTTACTACTACTACTACTACTATCACGGTGCATGAGATACAGCCTGGTGACGGACAGACAGACAGGCGGACAGACGTACAGCGGAGTCTTAATAGGGTCCCGTTTTTACCCTTACAAATATCACTAAGCTAAATAAATATTAAAATATGACCGATATGACCTTCAAACCTTCAAGAAAAGAGCGTACTCCCATCTTAAAGGCCGGCAACGCACTTACAACCCCTCTGGTGTTGCGGGTGTCCATGGGCGGCGATAATCGCTTACCATCAGGTGATCCGTCTGCTCGTTTGCCTCCTATTTCATAAAAAAAAAAAAATAAAAAAAAAAAAAAAAAATTATTTACACCTCAAATGGCAGTACAACACAGTGTTCAGTTGATTTTGTTTATTTTATGACAATCATAGTGTAAAATTCTTATAATTTTGACTATTATATAATGAAATAAAATATATCACTTTGTATGAACTGTATCAGCAGTTCCACGTTATCAAATAAATGTCGTTTTCCGAGACATGCACGAGATAGGATAAAAATACCCCAATTTTATTTATTTATTTATTTAATCTTTATTGCACAAAAGAAAATACAATCGTACAAAAGGCGGACTTAATGCTATGAGGCATTCTCTACCAGTCAACCTTCGGGCAAAGCAGATAATTTGTAGGCGGTGCAACATAGTGATTACATATATACAAGTATAGTTAAATAATGGATAGGCATAGACATACATACATATCATCCGAATCATTATAGGTATGCCTATAATATTTATACATATTTGAGGCTCTCAATTTTCCTACGATCCCATCATTAGATCCCAACGCTGGAGCAACCGCGAAGACAAGATTACCCTTTTAAAGAACAATACATTTATTTTCATATCAGTTTTTAGGATTACCCAAAGGGTAAAAACGGGACCCTAAGACTCCGCTGTCCGTCTGTCCGTCTGCCCGTTTGGCCGTCTGTCCGTCTGTCCATCTGTCCATCCGTCCGTCTGTCTGTCTGTCCGTCTGTCTGTCACCAGGCTGTATCTCATAAACCGTGATAGCTAGACAGTTGAAATTTTCACAGATGATGTATTTCTGTTGCCGCTATAACAACAAATACTAAAAAGTACGGAACCCTCGGTGCGAGAGTCCGATTCGCACTTGGCCGGTTTTTTTAATCAGTTCAGCATGTTTGTTTATTTATTTATTTATTTAAATTTCATCATTTTCAACTTAGAAAAACTGAGTTTTCGACGAATATACAACCTTCTCTTTTATCAAAGCTATTAAAAAACAAACCAAACGGCCAGTGCAGGAGAATGCCAATTTATTCAATTATTTTTTTACTACTTTGTCGGCGTGATGTAGGTACATAAATCTATTTAGTTAAAGTGCACTGAAAGGTCAAACATGAAGAAGTCCTCATAAAGGTAGAGGAGAGCGAAAAACTCTTACAAAAGGTATAAAATTGGTGAGGATGAGCGATCGGACAGTTCGGACACCTTATACGACTCGCAAGACTTTAGTATTTGTCAGATGAACGAGTTTTGCGGATAGTTTCGAGCACTTTGCACTTTTGCAGCCAAGTGTGCATAAAGCTTCGGTCCAGGTAAAACATCGTTCTACTTAAATAAACTAGGGCACTTTATAGTTTTTAAATTTTAAGCAGACAACGGGACGAAGGACCGGGGTAAACGGGAGAGGGCAATTGGAGTCTTGGAATATACACATACTGTATATATAGGTAATAGTGAACAGAAATACCTATATGCCAAATACAATGTTAGACCATATAAGTGATATTAAATAAATAAACCGGCCAAGTGCGAGTCGGACTCGCGCACGAAGGGTTCCGTAAAATCACGTTTGTTGTATGGGAGCCCCATTTAAACATTTATATTATTCTGTTTTTAGTATTTGTTGTTATAGCGGCAACAGAAATACATCATGTGTGAAAATTTCAACTGTCTAGCTAATACGGTCCATGAGATGCAGCCTGGTGACAGACAGACGGACAGACGGACGGACAGACGGACAGACGGACAGACGGACAGCGGAGTCTTAGTAATAGGGTCCCGTTTTTACCCTTTGGGTACGGAACCCTAAAAAAGTAGCTATTCATGTACTAAGTGCAACACATTGCGATCAGCAACTTGACAGCTGACGAAGGCAATAATACCGTGTCGATTCTGGCAAAATTCCCCCAAATTTCGCACACTACTGCTTTTTGTGTGTCATATGCAACCTCGCTCCAATTTCAACGTTGCGCAGCACGATAACGGGAACACGCCCCAAAGCGAAATTAACTGTGCGTTAATTAAAGTTGTCCGAATGCAATCAATTGGCTTCATAACTAAGTAATTAAAGGATTTGCTATTTACTTTTTTTCTTTATTTTCACATTTGACGGCCCCTGCCTACGGAGCTGGAGATCGTGGGTTCGAATCCCAAAGGCATTTTTTTTGTGTATCTAATAGTACATTGTGCAACATGGGGCGTAAGTTAAATATTGCAAACGAGAGTATAGTTAAATTTATTATACGATTTATAGACTCGAGTTTGCAATATTATTACGCCCCGACTTACACACAATGTTATTCATCACACTTGCGATACAAAAATGAAGTATAAAGACAAAACACTGATAATTACAACACTAGAAACTTCATAACTCCCTAGGGTAAACGCTTTTTCTATAGTTCCCGCTAAGCCTGCGCGCAATTCCACATTTACTGAGCGAGTGTGATGAAAAATAATTTTCACTTCTCATGCTCGTAAAGTTCGATTCCCAAAGTAACCTCTAACTAGGACTTTTAATCCAACTTTACTCGGTTATTTATTATGTGACACTCAAAAAAAAAGAAGAAACAGTTATCTTAACTTAAATAGTAATTTGACCGCTTTCGAATTTCGATATTGTAAGGCGACGTTTTTAAAATTAATAAAAATCGACAAAATTCGATCAAAATTGACACTTGGCGTGCATGGCCTTTCTCATTTTTTCTTGCGAAATGTGACAGTGATAGCGGCAAACCAATGGAACGGCTTTAAAAGCATACAACATACCAGCTACATGATATCAAAGCTCTCCAAACGGCCTCCCTACGTGTTGGATCTGCAATAAATCTGCATCCCCACGCACGCCTTATAAATGGCCGGGCTCGAAAAACCCAAGTTTTAACGGCTACAAATAAAAAGCTTTATTGCGTACTACAAAATAAACAAATTCAGAGTACATGTATAATATATTCTTAGAACTCATCGTTTTAGAACTTCCTAAATAACCCCCCTAACTATTGTCCTTAATCATTTACGCAAATCCACAATAGTTGCTCGGAAATCTAAACCTAATAATACCACTTATTATTGTCCAAGTCAGTTCCAACTTTCAAGAGCCGTAACTTCCACCCGGAACTGGGGCCGAGCTCGTTATCATGTTAATGGCCTCGTGTACTGTATTGTTTCTGAACCTCAAGAGACCTTGGATAGTTACTATTCGGTTGTATGAATTAATAAGTTTTGATCATAGCAGCGGAGTTGTGTTGATATTGAAATAAATTATAAACACGTACGCCGGTGCCGAAGTTGGTGAATACTAAAGTAGTTCCAATTTGATCAGTGCGTCTTGGGTAAAAGTTTAGTTCGCGTTGGAAAGTGAGTGTAAAGTCGAATACGATTTTAACATTCCTGATGAAGCTCGAAATTTAAAAACCAATTTTTTATTCGTCTACTTAGGTAACCATAGTACCATAGGCACTATATTTTCGTTAACAAACGTTCTTTTCAAAAATTCTTCAACTATCTTAACCCACATACACATATGCCTAAAATTAGTTTTTGATCTGAACTCCATTAGGTTACAGGATACAGAAATAGTTCTTGCTAATTTCAATGAATACGAGCTACTTTATCGACTGGGTCAAAAAATACCCCATTGGCATAGGAGAAGTAGTTTTATTTTATTTTATTAGTCTGTTAGTGTGTCCCACTGCTGGGCAAAGGCCTCCCCTCTTTCCCGCCACTTAAGAGAAGTAGTATTTAGTTTTATTTAATGCCGCGTTATCTTGTCGGGGCGTTGAGGCTAAAAACGGTGATAGTTTTTTTCTACATTTAGATTCATTGTATATTCATTCATTATAATTTGGTTAAATTAAGGAATAAAGATATATTTGTCTTTGTCCTGTTTTGTAATGTACCTACTACACAGATAAAAACCTGCCAAACCAACTTAACATTACACGTTGCACTTCAAATTATTGAATCAATTAGTACAAAGCCACTCAAGTAATTTATCATTCTTTTCATTTCTCATGCTCTAAAAGCGGGTCAGTGTTGTTCTAAAAGGTGTGCAGAAAATGATAAGTTTCTGCACTTGACCATTTTACGATCCAAGAACATTTTTTTTTTACGATAAGCAATTGAAATTTGGATTTAAATGGATTTGTTACACAATTCTATTCTGATATTTAACACCCTAATCCATATATAATGATACTTTTGCCTAAATTGTTAATTGAAAGTACCCTCAAGAAATACTGAAGATTATACTTGGCCGTGTTGTTTTAAATGCACATTACATGTATTTTACTTTCTTCGTATTCGAAATGAAAAGTAGTGTTTAACTCAGGTGAAAGGCACCATTTCAGTCTCGGACTATTGGCGCTCTCACTGCGTTCGAGCGCCAAACTACCTCGACAAACATGGGCCTTTCATCTCTTGGTTAACAATCTACTATTATACACTATCAGAACCGGCAAAAGTTCCAATGTTGACTGAGTGCTCCACTCAGAGTGCAATCAAACTTAACCTTCCATTCGCGAGTGAGTGGGTGAACGATAGACCGGTTCGTGAGTGAGCAATAGACTGGGGTTAAAATGTCTCAGTAATCTTCTATCATCAGGCATCATGTCATGTGACAGAGCCGAAGGATATTTATATGTAACGGCTATGATACGATTCTTGTAACATAAATACGTAAATAAATACGTTGTAGTTGTAGTTTATGTATTTTATTATATTTGTCTAAATTGTTTTCACAAATTTTGCTAATTTCATTTATTTTGCACCACCCGTACACTTAACTATGTTCGCCGTTTCGCTATCTGAAGGTTGTCTGGAAGAGATCGCTGTTTAGCGATAAGACCGCCCGTTGTTACCTACACCGTTAAATTCCAATGTATTCTCTGTAACCTTTATTTTGTAGTGTGCAATAAAGTATTTTATTATTATTATTTTTTGTATCTCCTTGGATATCACGGGCCTATGCATCCCGGTCTTTTGATAGGCTTGCGTGGGGATATAGATCCAACACGTAGAGGCCCCTTGGAGAGCTTTAATGTCATGTAGAACGCCTGCTGGAACCCGTTCACAGGCGCAACAATAGACACCCATGAACCGGTCGCAGCAGGCATTGGGACTATTGTAGAAAAAGTGGACAGTATACCGGTCTATGGATTGAAGTTTGGGTAGGCAAAAGATTGGGCTATTGCTGAGAGGTCCGGACACCTGCCATAACAATGTCTGTACACGTTATCGAGGCAGGCGGTGACTCGCCGCTGACTAGATGGGCCCCTGAAACTGCCGTCGTGTATTTATTATTTTATTATTATAAATATTAAAATCAACTTCTAGTTAATCTGTAGAAGTTACTTTAATGTTGCGGTTTTTAAACGAATTGTTGCGTTACTTTAATTTAATTTATTTATTTAGGTTTGCCAACAGGTTTGCTTTTATTTAAGCATTGATGCTATTCTAACTTAATATAACTAATAGATAGGGATGTTGTATGTATTTAACTTTACACTTATTTAACAAGTTTACCTATATATATTAACTACGTTGTAAAGCTTTATTAATACCACAATTTTATAAATAGCCAATAAACCGCAAATTTACGAGCTTCGATAAGACCTCCTCTCTCTCTCTCTCTCGACCTTTAGGTCTTTATAGACAGAAAAGGAAATATTATAATATCTATGTACTTATATCAAATCCAAACTTTCCATTTCGTTGATTGTAGAACACGCCGGACTAATCCCAATAATCCTTAGTTTCCCCACTGTGTCAGGATGTGACTGGGAGGTCAGGATGGCAGTCGCTACCAGTGGTGGCCGAAACGTTAATGCAATTAACAATTAACCAGTACAAATTCAATTGTAAATTGTAACCTTCCGTTACGGTTTACGGTTCAATTTGTACTGGTTAATGGTTAATTGCAATTAACGTTCGGCCAACACTGGTCGCTACTACCTGCGCCAATTCCCTAGGAGCTATTTTACGGTTTGACACACGTATTTTTAGCGCGATGCCCGCGCTTCGCGTATCGTGACCGCTGCTCATGCACTGTTATAGCTTGAAGACAGAGATCTAAGCTCAATTAAACATCGCGCGAGTGACTAAAACACGAGAGTAAAACCGCAAAACCTTAATGTAAATATGACTGGCGACAGCTTAAATTCGATTCCTAGGATTAGGTATACAACCGCGAAAACGCTTACGGTTCGGCCACGACATTGCGTGACTGGCGACGCCGACGGCGACAACCATGTATTGTAGCGAGACACAGCGGTTGGACCTTTCGTTCCCACCTATGGTTGCCGCCGCCGCTGCCGTCAGTCGCGCAATGTCGTGGCCGAGCCGTTAGATGGGCTGGATGAATCGTGTAGTATAAACTTCATGTCATGTGATAAAAATGCAATATAACTTGTAGTAGCTCACAGAGTTCGGATCCCGTAATGAGCATGCTTTGTCACTTCGCCGTGTTCCTATCGTTCACGGTAAAGTTAGTCGAACGTGGTTTTTACACTATGCGGATTTGCGCGCCGCACCGACGTGTGAGCGAGACAACGTTATTCAAGTATATACCGATGTCCCGCTCGCACCCTGGAGCGGCGTTAGTTTCCGCATCCAACGCGCAGACCGCCTTAGACCAGTAAAAACCGTAAGGTGAATAATGTTTTCAATTTGCATAAAAAAGGATTGTATAATTTCAAGTAATACAAATGTTCAAGTTGCATAAAATGAAAATGAATAAACACCTTTTTATATATATTATTATAAAGTATATCAATTTGCGTAACTTCACGTTTACGTGCTTAATGAACAATCGATTTAATAGTCACGTCATAAAATTATAATGTTTATCATTTCATTATACAGCTAGGAACTGCCAAAAAATTGACGAAGCTCCGCTTCGCGGAGCTTCTATTCCCACTCTGAGAGACAAAATGTTATTAATAAACCTACCCTTTTAAAGCGCTGTGTTTTTAATCGTTAATATGCTATAATATTGTTACGTTATATTCAACTTAAAATTTTATAGTTGTTTGTTTGTGTGAAAATTTTACGACACCCAATACCGTGACCTTGAATTCCATAACAACCATACCAACCATATATTATTATAAAGTATATCAATTTGCGTAACTTCACGTTTACGTGCTTAATGAACAATCGGTTTAATAGTCACGTCATAATAATATAATGTTTATCATTTCATTATACAGCTAGGAACTGCCAAAAACTTGACGAAGCCCTGCTTCGCGGAGCGTCTATTCCCGCTCTGAGAGACAAAATGTTATTAATAAACCTACCCTGCTAAAGCGCTGTGTGTTTAATCGTTAATATGCTATAATATTGTTACGTTATATTCAACTTAAAATTTTATAGTTGTTTGTTTGTGTGAAAATTTTACGACACCCAATACCGTGACCTTGAATTCCATAACAACCACATCTACTCAGAAAACAAATTTACACTGGTTTTTCTGAGCGCCTTAATACCTCTTGAGGGGAGAGGGGGCTAATGAGTGCACCTGTCTTCATCAGTCATCTCAATTAAGGCTTGCGATGCTTTTATTTCGAGCGGGGATTAATCTTCATATTGTTGCCCGGATTCGTGTTTATGAAACAGTTGGTCGTTGATACACGGATATCTTGCATGCTTGTTCTATAATGTCATTCATTACAAATTGAAGTTGGTACAATAAAGCATATTGTGATTGAAATCAAGAAATTTCTTAGGATTTTTAAATTGAAGTTTTCTTTTACTTTGATTAATGTGTTTGGTTAATGAATGGACTTCACGTTTATAAAATAAGTAAAAACAATTTGTATGATAAAAATATAATTATTTAGTGTATAGGTATAAAGTACAAAATAAAATAAAATAAATTTGTAAAACTGACCGATATGGCTGAAATGTAAATACTGAGCGATTGTGTTACCTCTACTTTTAAGTTTGTTATTTCTACCGTTTTCTTTTCTTGACTATCTCTATACCAAATTTCAACTAAATCGGTTCAGAGGCTTAAGCGTGAAGACTGAAGAGGTAATAACAGACAGACAGCCACACTCGCATTTATAATATTAGTATGGATTTTGAGTGTCACAAATGCAAAACTCGGTGTGTGTCTAAAGAAAGCGTCTTTAACTTGTACTGAGGTGGCCGATGCAGCCAAAACTTAAGGCCACTTCACACCCGATGTTTATGCTGTGCAACAATTCTCCGTTTGCAGTATATATTTCGAAAGCAGAAAGAAAGAAAGAAAATACATAAGAAAGGCATGCAGACAAAAAAAACATTTGGATGCTAAAAAGGACTCAGCATAATGCCGTGGCAAACCGTGGCGCTGGTCTACAAGCTGGTTTGGCGTGGTGGTGGTTTATTTACAAGTACAGACTTGTATCTCGATTTTGTATGAGCTGCAGACCTGAAGAAGACTGACACTTCTTTCCCTCTCTCTCTCTCCTTAGCATTATTATTCCCATCTGATTGTGGGGTCTGCTTTCCAGGTCTTTTCTGTCCACTTCGCACGATCGGACGTGTCGTCTACTGAAACGTCACAGGCCCTCATGTCTTTTGCTATGGTATCTGCCCATCTCATCTTCGGTCTCCCTCTTCCTCTGGACCCAGCAATGTTATCTATGAAAGTCCTCTTCCGAGCCTGATCACCGGATCACTTGATGCTGTTTATAGAAAACGAAGTATCGCACGCCTCGGGCGGTTTATTTAGCGTGAGTCATCCTTTACGGTCCTAGCCCCAGGACTGTAAAACAACGTAAGCCTTCCAAATTATGGAATTTATCAACCTTTTTATTACTCACGCCTTCAGGCTTAAAATGGCCGCGATCCTAATTGCCTGCCACTCAACGATGGCAGGCGTCACGGCTCGACCTATCTTTCCAAGGCTATCGACGTTTGAAATTGTTTTCTATTGAATACTTTAGATAAGCCGGGTAAGCAATACCTATAAATTTAATGTCTGGAATAAGATATTTTAAATTGGATACTTTAAACAACTCATTTAGAACCATAATCATGAACTGAGAATGATAGCAGAAAGGTGGGATTCGGATATCCTCCGCCGATATACCGACCTTCATGTTGTACGACCTAGGAAATAAGTATTTTTATGTTTTTATGTAATAGGTAGTTTACTAATGTAGTTTTATAAGTGTCTTGTAACTAACAATTTATGGATCTCAGACCATCTTTGGGGCTGCTGTGCCGCGAAGCCTTTTTGGCACATACATCAGCTGAGCCACCTTCCATTTCAATTAGTTTGTAAGCATTATCGTGTACTTTTATTATGTACCTATGTTCAAACTTCTTGAATAAACGTCTTTTATTATTATTATTATATCAGACATTTTTTTTATAATGACCTGTGCATAACATGAATGTAAGTAAGTACGGCTCATAATTTTATAGAAAACAAAATCTACATCGTAGTTATTTCTGTGATGTGTGTCTGTCAAACTTTAGAAGTTTTCTCATGCAAAGATAAAAACAGATAAAAATGACTTACGGAAATATAGAGAATGCTTAGAATGCCCTTATGCGTCTCGCGCATACTATAAATACCTAATAAATAAAACCGCTAGTCATACCTTGTTATACTCAATACAAACGGCCCAGTGAATAATAAAATACGATCATTAACATTCACTCCCCACTAGTTGTAGGTAATAGTAACTCATTTACAAAGTCCTCCTCGAAAACTAACCTCACATTTGAAAGGTCATATGTGCAGCTAAAATATATGAATACTTGTCGTTTGGGTTCTAAATGAGTAGACGGTACCTAAGCGCTGCGTGGTGAGTTGCCTAATGAGTGGAAAGAAAGTGATTGTGTGACCAATCTCCTTATTAGCTTTTTAGACGATACACTCGGAAATAAAGTATGTAGACCTTCGTTTATTTCTTTGACTGTACAGTCGAAGACAAAAATTTCGATCCAGACAAATGGCTCAAAAATATGTGAACACGACTTTATTTTCTAAGGTGTGAAGAGCGTACACATATTTTTGAAACTTTGGGAATGTATATATAATTATGCCCTTGACTGTACAATATGGTCTGTTTATTTAGTCGCCTTGTATGTTGTTTTCGATAAAGAGATGGTTGTTATTCTCTTTAAATGGCATATAAAAAAAAGTGATTTGTTTAAAAAAATTGTCAAGTCATGTTTTTGTAATGACAAGCATATATTACTTTAAGATAATTTATAGGGTTTTATTTGTAGAAAACAAGTAATATGTAAAGGGAATATAACTAGATATCAGCAGTTTAATAATACATTCACCGCTAAGCTACTGCCATAGCGCTACATCGTAGCCGATAACATGGGTTACCCGCACAGATTTAATATACATGCTAGATGACGCAATTATCACGATTTGTATTGAAACCAAGCAAGGGTTACCCGCACAGATTTAATATACATGCTAGATGAAAATGAAAAAAATGAAAAATGAAAAATGATTTATTGGGTACACAACAGGTTTTAACTAGGATCGAAACAAGAACCTTCTTTTAAGTAAAAAGATACTTGTGCCAGAAGGCTCCGCTCTTCCATTAAGTACAAGGTTTACCAAAATTATCTTAAATTAAATTAAATTATCTTAAATCTTAAGCTTATACTTATTATAAGGTAAGATAGGTACATTAGGTACTTTAGATTAGAAACTAAGTTTAATTTAATACATATTATATAATATTACCATGAATTTCTATTTAACATGCTTGTGCTTGTGCATGCGCAGATGAAGCAAATATCACGATTTGTATTGAAACCAAGCAAGGGTTACCCGCACAGATTTAATATACACGCTAGATGACGCAAATATCACGATTTGTATTGAAACCAAGCAAGGGTTACCCGCACAGTTTTGATATACATGCTAGATGAGGCAAATATCACGATTTGTATTGAAACCAAGCAAGGGTTACCCGCACAGATTTAATATACATGTTAGATGACGCGAATATCACGATTTGTATTGAAACCAAGCGTGCCGACTTTTTCATACTAAATTTACGCATAACGCATTACGCATTTTAAAATTACTTAGCTGTGATAGGAAATATGTTTTTGCCTTTGGGTGCTCGCAATTTTTGGGCTGTTGCAGTTAATTATCACGCAACGAGGTATTTTTTTAGTTTTCACGGACGTCCGGCTGCAACAACTGACGCGCGTGGACTGTCACAAGAGCGACAGTCAACCCCGAGGATTTCTCGGGGTTCGGTTGATTGGTTACCCGACAACTCGACATGTAGCGAAATTTTTTCGTAGAGGCGAAATGACTACGTGTCGTTATTAGCGCCAATTGGATTAAGAAGTATGTTACAAGTGAACCCTTTGAATGCCTTGTCTATCGTGTGCGATGCGTCATCTTGAACCTTAGTTGAATGTGCTAAGGTTGATATTGGACTATAGCCACGCGCATCAGTTGACGTCTTTGGTGGTCAAAGCTTTACTGGAATTGTTCGAAGAATTTATCAGCTTCGAGCCAAGCTACAATATCTCACCTAAGTATTTCGAGGGACACTGTTGGAATTCCAGTAAATTGCGAGTTTGTATTTTAGCTAAAGTAGTAAAAACAATATCCTCTTCTCTTTCATATAATTTTATAGGTTCTCAATTTTTGCCTACATAATGACAAATTTCACTACGGAAACATATCCAAAAATGTATAAAAAAATTAACATAATTTGGACCGACTTGATCTTGAAATTTTCTGTGTCAATTATTTTCTCGAAGTCAGCGTTAGTCTAATAGTACCTAAAAGTTGTAACTGGCTAAATAAAATGTCACAAAAACAGATTTTATACAAATTCAACCAATATCAACCTCTAAATTCATCTATTAAAGTTTCAGCCTCAATTCTTTAAGGTAAAGATAGTTTATTATTCTAGTTGGCTACAATGCGCTTATAAACGTCAAATAAAGCTACGCCGGCTCTAACGCTACACCCCTGCTCCGAGAAGATTTAAATCCCCCCTCAATTGGAGGAGGGTATCCCAATATGGGACCGGCAACAAACTCGGCGGGACACATCTTTTCAAAACAATACATCTTATAATCAACATGCATTACGAGTAAATAAGAAAAAAATACAATTTAAATTACTATAGAATTGCATTCGCCTTGCATTCGCTAAAGCAATTAAACGTTGAGCCTCCGCTACTGTCCTTCATGAAGCTTAATGACCACGTGTCCAATTTAGCCCGCAAATTCTGGCCCACAGGCATCTCAATCGAACTCCTTGTCAACCAACTACCTAAGACAGTTCTGTAACCTAATACGTCCGGAGTCCCGTAACATCCTGTTTTCCGTCTCAGTCGCAAATAGTCTTAGGTTAACTTAATGGATATGAAGTTATGACGTTTAGCGGTCGACTGTTGAGGAATCCTGAAGTGTCATTCAAATTGCTTTCCGAGCAAGGAATAGTCGAGCAATACTAGTCAAGCCTGAGGAGAATCTACAAATATAAATTATCTACAACATTGATGTCAATTTCATCACATCTTGACGTCACTTGTCCGAATACTTGCGAAATAATATATCAATAACAAATTATTAAGTCCCCGGCAAGCTCGGCCGAATTTCACCTTCCCATACAAACGTAGTTCCGCTCTCATTTTAAAACTACGTGTTGGATTGTAATGAAACTTTGCACATACAATGAGATGACGTATATCTAGGTCTAAAATTAGTTTATATAGCTCCAGTTAATAAAACAAACGAACTAGAACAGAAACAAGTTTTGTATGAAAAACTTAAATTCGCTGTATTTTTTTAACTATGGTATCTGAAGCTACATAAACTAATTACAGACATACATATACCTTATCCCATTGTAAGTACAAAGTTTCAGAGCAATCTGGCTAGTCGTTTTAAAATGAGAGCGGAACTACGTTTGTATGGAGAACCGAGCTTGCCGGAGACCCTTCAAGTTCGAATGGTGCTTATGTACCTACTAACATAACGATACGTATTAAATGCCCATCTCTCCATGCATCTACATTGGTTGCCTTAGAGTTTACGTGAACTGTAACGTAACCTCGAGTTATTGTCATCCAATCTGTTAACTGATGATATTCGTAAACACAACACAACAACAACACCAAACAACAAGGTTCACCGATGGCAATTTAAGTGTTAAGGTGACGTTCTGATGTCAACTGCAGCTGCAATGAACACGAACACGAACACAAACACGAACACAAAAACAAACACGAACATGAACACGAACACGGACACGGACACGAACACGAACACGAACACGAACACCAACACGTGAATATTGAAGTGCTGTCCGCATAATTATTATACTTTCGATGATTGCGAACTAAGTAACTAAACTAGGCAAGTATACTTTGATATGTAGATTAAAAGTGTGTTTTTGTTTGTTAAAATGTTACCTATTGAAATAATGTTTACCGCAGAATTGTAGCTACTTTATTTATATAATGAAAACTGATGAAAATGTTTAGGTATTGGTGGTTTTTAGTGTAGTAAGTTAGTTTTTATAAAAAAAAATATAAGCTTATAAAACCTTATACATAATTAAATAAAAAATGTTGTCGTAATGTCGGCAAATAATACTGTGCTTTTTTGAGGCATTCATCTTTAGGCATAAAGCCGATTTTAACGGCCTATTAAAATCGGCATTTATTAAGAATTCCTATAGACATCGTTGCAAATAGGCTTAAGAGCTAGTCATCGATGGTATGATAATATTACATTGTTATTGAAGTAACGTAGGTACTTATACATAATTCCAGCTCTATTGATTGATCACAAAGCGTTGTCTGAACCAGGGATCGAATTACCGGTATATTTTTCATACAAATTAACCGGTATTCAATTTCGGTATCTCGGTTATTTATGTATATTTTTCCATTTTAGGTGATCTGATAACTCATTGTCCTTACCTAAATACCATTCTACAATATCAAAGAAATATTTCAAATGCTACGTGATATTTTGAATTTAGGTTATACCGGTAACGATCCCTGGCCTGAACTACAAAATACGTAAATAGCATAACTACCTAAACAAACAAACAAATATTATTAGTAAAGTTTAGAAACATTATTCAAATTTAAATACAAAGCTACACGTGCCGCTGCTCGCGGCACCCTAGGTTAGGTTTTTTATAATAGTTTATAAACATTTTGTGTTGTTTGTGTCTGTCTTTTTTATATTTTATTTTTATATTTATACAAAAATAGGCAGTTATCACACTGCTCCGCACTTCGGAGCGGAGTCCGGTGCTGCGGTTTTTAAGAGGATATACCAGCTCAGCCCCTTCTCCGGTTTGAGAATTTTAGGTAAATATCTCCGTCGCGCTGACGGGACGGCTCCTAAAATTTGTGCGATAAGGTCAACTGCAGCTTAGGCGAAAAACCCTGCGTAAAAATGTCAGAAATCGAGGTTTCGTTCTCGACATTTTCCTCCTCCAAAACTTAACCAATCTTAACGAAATTTTGGGAACGAAATGAGAAAGTAATCATCTGTGTCCAACCGTTTTGATTTTTGCGTTTATTTTTGCCGATTTTGTATGCTAGTCGTCTGTTAGATTTAGATTTATTTATTTCAGGATAAAAATTACACTATAAATTTTCATCAGTGTCAAAATTACGCTTATCTTCTTATCCTGATCGTAAAACATTACATACTAGATACAAAAAAATATAAAATAAATCAATATAATTTTCTCTCCCAATAAGGATCGTCTTATTTATGTATGTATAAACAAAAACATGTCAATAATTGATGTTACGTGTTTACGTTTACATGTTTACGGCGAATTTTAGCGCCTTTGGCCGTTTTAGCGCTGTTTGAAGTAACATATTTCTTATAAAAACAAGAATATCAAAAAAAATGCAAAATGTACAGACAGATACTGGTAATATTAAACTCATATAATAAAAAAAACACCTAGGGCCAAAATCCAGAAAGGAAAATATCGAGAACGTTTGTATGAAAAAATGGCCGCTAATGTATCCTCTTAACTTTGTACTGTAGAATCTTGATTTGTATGCAAAAACCACATCGTATAACGCTTTTGGGCGGCTTTTTGTACATAAAATCCATCCATAAAATGCATCGCAGCTCCGGACGAAGATGCGGAGCAAACCGCACCACCGTACCGTCGTCGCCGAGCGCGAATTCGCCGCTCCCCACTTCGCAACGAAATGCGGCGGCGGTGTGATAACCGCCAAATAAAAAAGAGAAACACGTGCCGTTTATTATTAACAAAAATAGGCATGAGTTTCTCCATAAAATCTTTTTCTAGACTTTCTAGGCTTGCCCCTAACTTTTGCCCACTCAAATTTAATTTATTTTTACTAACTATAATAATGAGTCAACAACCCACGCGAAAACTTATAGGCTTATAGTTTGAGTATTACTTACAGGGTATCGATTACTTATTTCAAACAACTTTATTGATCAAACAGGTTTAACAGAAGTATAATCAGCAGAAATAGCTAAGCGGACGTTCAAAATTACCTGAGCACATCTAACCCCCTAAATCACAAACCTTAGCAAACTTAAAAACCTCTGTTAAATTGTGTCCCTTTTTAAAGAAAAGAAATGTCAAAATGAGGAAAAGGTACAAAATATCATCAAAGGTTTGTCAGGTTTGACAGACGTTTATAAATAATGCCATGACTCGGCTAAATGTTCGCACACCTATTTTTTTGAAAAGGTGTAATGTTGAAGACAAAGGTATCAGACACATCTCTCCATGCTCGTCAATTTATATCACAGTCACCCAGCAATTAGGTACCTATTTCCCAACATATAGGTAGTACATTAATTCATAATTTATAATTCATTTATTGCATTTATAATCATGTGTTTACAGAAGGTCTTACAAAGAGCATTTTACAGCTAAAGTGTTCACATGAACCCTGTTAGGGTATATAGCAATGTACTTATTAACTAAAACTTAATACTAAATACTAAAGCAATAATATTTCAACATTTATTTTTATATATATTGCATGCAACATGACACGTCAAAAATACATATTTTTCATTTTAACTAGATTAGGAACCATTAAATTTAACGTCGACAGAAAAATGATTAAATTCATATATAATAATAAAATTTCATTTTTAATATTTTACATAATTGCTTAAAATCTAAATCTTTATTTTCTATTAAAACAATAAAGTGAGCTAAAAACATAATGACCTAAACTAAAAAACTTACAAATAAAAAATCTGACCTAGGTCTCGGTCATGTGGTAGGGTGCCCAAAAGGCTGGCCGCATTTCCGCGCTGTATAGCTATGCTGATGCGCTGCGCGAAATAGTGACCAGCCCTCTGGTCACCGGAAGCCTCAATAAGACGCGCCGATATCTCCTTGTGGAGTCGGCGCGCACTTGGCCCCCACGGCCCCAGGGTTTCAACCCCAAACGCCGCAAACAAGTAGCTACTGCCAAGGGCAGCATACTTGCGACGTTTGAGGTTTTCGGCTGAAGATGCAGCCGCACCAGCATCAACTTTGGTGCCCGGAATGTGGGACGGCGCCAGGGTGTCTACACAAGTAGCATCCCAGACAAGGGGCCGACCCATACTCCAAGGCACCAAAGTCATTCCGTCGGGCCTCTTGCCGTCGTCCCTGGTCAGACCATTGGGCTCGAGGACTGCCGGCACCTTGGCACTAACAAGGGCCCTTCGGATGACATCGTTGATGCTGGCATGCCGAGGGATTCTCCCAGCACTTCGACTGCATGAGAGGCCATGGTGACCGAGACCATCCACCGTGACTCCACATTGGCAACGGTGAGGTACATTGGTTGGTGCCCCTATTCTTAAAGATATGGCTAGACGGAAGGTGGTATTGTCCAGCAAAGTGCCTATGATTGTGGAGGGGAGTGCCTGCAACCACAGACCCGACTCCCATTCCGCGGTGGCAATGAGACGAGCCCGATCTGTTGCGTTTAATGCCGTGTTTAAGAGCGCCGTCTTTGTTAGACGACACAGCGGCTCATCCCACTGTCTCTGTGAACACGGGTTGGCAGGCGGGTCCGTATTGGGGCATGTTACAGACCATACATTCTTGGCTTCAGTAGAGTGCGCAGCCTCCAGGACCCCAACGGATGGGGCTAAAATTTTCCCAATGAGGCTTTGAGCGCCGTGTACCGAAGCCAAGAATGCGGGTAGCGCCACGCTAGAAATTTTGCGGATGCCCAGGCCGCCTAACCTAATGGGTAGGCTAGCCTGGGACCATGTTCTTTCACCAAAAGATATGTTAAAAATGGATGTGAGCGTTTCCAAAACTAAATCGTCCAAATTTGAAATCAAAGTAGGGTGTTTCCAAAAGTGTGATCCGCGAAGAATGTATGTAAATTTTGGCACAAAAAGACAATGCTTAATGAAAAATTAACATGCAATACGCCGAATGTATGTTAATTTTTAGCAAACGATGTGAAGATGCTTTGAAATTTAGAATTTTGGTATTTATGAAATTTTCAAAAGATTGGTCCAAAATTGGACACCCGAGGGGGTGAAGCGACTCTTTTGTAATAATTTTAATTCCTGGAGCTAACTGCTTAAACTGCTCTATTGCGCGTTCTTCATTTGCGCAAGACTCTGTAATAAACAGTTCACATTTGGAAAAGTTAAGAGAAAGGCCGATTGATTTAAGGTCTGTTATTAACTTTTCTAGGTCACTGAGAACTGAAGTCGCTTCACCACCTAGGGTACCGTCATCTAGGTACCATACATTTAATTTTGAATTTAGTTCTTTGATTATGGGATGAATGGCAAGGCTAAAAATTGCTGGACCGAGAGGGTCGCCTTGTTGACAACCAACAGAAGAAGCCAAAACGTTGGATTGGAATAATAATTTAGACGGAGTACTGTAACATTGCCAAAGAAAATTGTAGGTAATAGGAATTTTATCTTTTATTTGTGTCAACAAGGCGACCCTATCCACTGAGCTGAAAGCGTTAGAGACATCCACCTTCAGCAGAACCTCCCCTGCCTGGTGCTCGATGTAAGTCCGGACGGCGTGGACAGCGGCTTCGCAGCCGCTCTTAGACCCGAAACCTAGTTGCACAGGTTGTAGTAGTGAACTAAGTTCCTTATGGACGGAGCGGCAAGCAATTTTGGCTGTAAGACGGCGTAAGGTAGTGCCAACTGCGATCGGGCGAATTCCACCGTCTTTTTTGGTTAGCGCACACAAATTTGCTCCATAGAGTATTCCTGTAATTTCACTAGGAACTTCACCTGCCAACATTATATTTACTAGAGCAGTCAAATCTTTTAAAAGCATTTCCTTAGTGTCTCCGCAGCCGCAGAACAGCATGTCTTTCAGGTGTTGTGGGGAAAGACCGTCAAGGCCGGCTGCGGAGCCATTAGGAAAGGACATTATGGCGCCAAAAACATCCTCAGTGGTAGCAATGAGCGTGGGGTCGTTAGACTGTGGTGGGTCGGGCAGACAAATGTTCATGTCTGGAGATGGATGTTTAGCAAGAAGGGCTGACAGTGTGTTTGAATCGTTGGGAGCCACTGCATCATCAGAAAAAAGGAGCCGAGCGGCACCTTTGATGTCGCCATCTGAGACCTTACTTTCGACTTTTTTGTACAAATTATTAGTTAGATGCCTAAAACCATGTGCTGATGGTGAATGTGAAATGTCAGCACTACAGTTGTCTTTGACTATTTTCGTTAATGATTTAGAATTTTGATTTGGTACAATATGGAGAACTTTAAATGTCAAAGTTAACAAATTTTCCCAGCTATGAATTGAGTTACATGAGATTAAATTTTTAATGGTATTAAATCTAAATTGATTCAATGTACAAGAAAATATGATTTACATTTATTAACATTTATATATATATTTTAATTCGATAAGGTTGTATCATTAAAAAAATCATCAATAGAGTAATAGCACCTTTTAATTAGTAGATCTTTAAGTTTTCGTTTGAACAATTCATCTTTGGTTTCGTTTTTTATTTCTTCGGGTATTTTATTTGCTATTAGTATACATCGGTAATACGGACCATTTCTGAACATTGCTAACGTTGAAGTTGGTAATTCTAGCTGGTTTATTTTATTTCGTCTCTGTGATTTTATTACTTTTTGTTTAAATAAATTCATGTTCTTCCTAACAAATAGAGCTGCTTCCAGAATATAAATAGAGGGTAACGTAAGGATTTCAAGTTTAATGAAATGCGGACGACAGCTATCTGGTACCCGGGTATTTGATAGAATGCGGATACATTTCTTTTGTAATATGAGTAATTGGTGTACATCAGTGCTGGCTCCCCATAATATTACACCGTATTGGAGCCATGCATGGGCGAAGGCAAAATAGGCTGATAACGCGGTTTTCTGATTTGTATTGACCTTGAGCACACTTAATGCATATATGAAGCTACTCAATTTACTTTTGACGGATTGAATATGATATTCCCAATTTATTCCTGAATCAATTGTTATTCCTAATAATTTAAATTCAGTTACTTCTTCAATAATCGTTTTGTTTATCTGTAATGTCATTTCTAATGCGGCTTTCTGTATGGGTTTAAATTGTATTATTTTGGTTTTGCTAAGATTTATCTCTAAATTGTGGTTTTCTAGCCATTCGCAAACTGTTTTTGATACTTCTGACAAGCGCTCGTTACATTCTGTGCTACTATCACTACTTATGAGTATGGAAACGTCATCAGCAAACATCACGCATTTAGTGTTTATGTTTAGTATTTTGGGCAAGTCGTTTATATAAGCAAGGAATAGAAGACATCCAGTAACACTTCCCTGTGGGATTGAACATGTTATATGTCGCATTATTGACCGAATATCAGTGAATATCTCCGTTTAAGTTAGTTGACCGAGTGTTAGCGAAGTTCTCCGTTTCTTGCTTTCGTATGTCCGAATGTTCTCCTCTGCAGGTCGCATTTATCAACCGATTCTATTAAAACCAGTTTTGTAAGCAGGTTCTGTAGTTAGAATTTTTCTGTCGTTACATTGGAAAACCATTAAAGAGTTCGCTGTGGTAATAACTCAACTTTTTAAAGCATATGATTCTTATGAAGTCTATCGCCAGGTCTACAGCTCACAGAGCCACTAGTTAGATGACCTACCTTCTATAAATATTCATTCGCTGCGATACTTAACTAGTTAACGTATTTTTCCTTCTGCCAATATCTTTATCTCATAAATTTAATCTGACCGAGTGAACATCATGAATGGGCTACACATAGCAAACCTTTATCTACACACTTCAGCCGGGCTAGCACATGATTGGCGCGAGAGTATCTCGCCGCAACATAGACTACCCATCCCTCTTTAATTCATACAGTTAGTAAAAGACGGGTAGTCTATCTCGCGGCGAGATACTGTCGCGCCAATCATGTGCTCGGCCTACTGTAGACCGAGAAATGTAATATTCCGAGCATGGTGCGTCTGACCACTCTCCCCCATTACACCCACACGGTTTTATTCCAATTAACAAATGGCTTGGATATTTTGCGTGTAAGAGCGTTTTCACATTATCCATTTTCCTTTTGTACCATATTTCATGTAAAATAAAGTTATTTTCTTTCTTTCTTTCTTTTCCGATCCGATATCGGATGTAGGATTCTACATCCGCGTGGGGGCGTGTCCGGGCGCCGTCTTTAGCGGTCACGCACACTACAATAAACATTACGCCTACACATACGCACACAAATAAATATTATCGGTCCGACAGCTGACGGGGGGCTCCAACATGGCTAAAATTATCGGAAGCGCCTTTCAGATATCGTGTTGGATGTCGGAAGGCGCCTATGACAAAAACAGCTGCAGGAGAGTGCCGTCCGCCTTTTAAAAATAAATTAGATATTTTACAGACTTTAAAGCTCTCCAAGCCTCTACGTGTTGGATCTATAAGTCTATCAAAAGACCAGGATTTATAGGCCCGCGAAATCCAAGGAGATACAGATACAAATGATTTAATAATGTCATTTAAATTTCGAACATCTCACACAGCAAAGAAATTTGATTTGACCCATAGACCTAGCATTACATAGACCAGCTATACGCGTGCGCCCGTAAGGGATAGACATAGATGACGTCATAAACGTGGGGATACCATATTGGTAAAAATTACCCCAATATTTGATATCACGTTGGGGCGATTACCCTGGAGGCAAAGTTAGCTTGTTTGACGGTATTAAAAAATTGTTAAATAAAATGTCAATGGGCCGTTATTTTTAGGCGTATAAACAATGAAATACCGCCTATAATTCGCGCAGGTGGTACAAAACTAAACATGTTTAGTAAATAAAACGTAAAATAAAATGTATTATGGGTTTTAATTTAAAGAAATCACAAATCGCAATCACACCAATTAATGTACACCACATTTAATCTTCACAACATTTGTTTATTTATTTTTTGGAATTAGAAGTACGAAAAAACTTCGAGGTCAAAATTACCCATAAAATTATGATATTTTCATCTGGTATCCCTAACATGATTGTTATGCAGCTTAATTAAGAAGAAGTTTAAAAATGGCTGACCTCAGATTCCTACCTACCTACGTAATTTGGGCGGATAATTTTACAAATAATGTTTTGTTAATTTGCGTAAATAATTGTGATATTTTTATTGTAATCGTTTGATTCTACATTGCTTTGAGTGTAACGTAATTTTACGATGTTATTCTCACATATTGCGTTAAGAGGAAGGTGTAAAATACCGTACTTACGTGTGAAAGGTTATGATCTCATATTTTTGCCCAGAGCGACTATTACAGCCGATTACAGAACAATTCACCAGTATTTTATCAAAGTTCAAGCATTCAAAACGCTAACCATCACTATATTTCATAAGAGAAAGCACAATTTCATACAAAACAACGATAATTAAACCAGCACTGCCGTGTCAGACGTATCTCTGCTATCTTTAGATAGCAGAGATACGCCTAACCAGTGCAAAATGAAACTAGACACTATGCTTTACATAATACTTAAACAAAATTTCAAAAAATGTCTTTAGTTACTGAGATATTTCATGTTTTAAGATAGACGTTTTCGAATTTTTGGACATTGAGTTATGCGTATCTCTTCTAACTCAAGTTAGAATAATTATGCGTAACTCTTCGCAGTTTTTTTACGGCAAACTGGATATCTACTATCTCGAGTTATCATAGTTTCGCGTAACCACACTCAGGTAGTACGGCGATAGGCGGCTCGCGGTGAGGCGGGGCGCGGAGGGAGCGGCTTGTCGCTCCTTGCCACGTGTATTTGTTTATTTGTGTCGTTTTCAAGCAAAAGGTACCACATTGTCGCTTATCATAAGGACATTCTTACAGGTTTTTCGTATAAAGATACAAGCAATTTTCGTCCTTATGGTAAGCGACAATGTGGTACCTTCTGATTGAAAACGTCACATTTACATTTCATTACGTACGTAATATTGACCCGGTTAAGTTAGCGTTCCGGTGTTTTTTTATGTTGTTTGTTCAAAATATGATAAATTAGTCTTTAAAATGAGTTCTTTACGAAGTAGCCTTATTACGAATGTGTAGTGATAGAAATGTCGTAGAAAACAAAACAAAGGTTGTGCGACTAATTATCTTAGCTAATTTTACTTTGTAATCATTGCTGAAAACCCTGTGAAAAACTAAACTATTTCGTTTTTTTTTTTGAAATCTTAAGATAACCTACATAGGTACTGAACTGTTTATCGTCGTCCGCTGTCTGTCATGAACTAGTCGTCAACTGGTCTTGTGATTGTCATGTCATCAAGGCGTGTCGGATGACCAAAACAGCGTTTGCCTACGTTGCACCAAACCTGAGTTCCACTATTAGGTACAGCTCTCCCAAGTGCTCATCAAGGCGTGTCGGATGACCAAAACAGCGTTTGCCTACGTTGCACCAAACCTGAGTTCCACTAGGTACAGCCAGGGTTCAGCATCAGCTCTATCTTGGGTACTGCTCTCCCAAGTGCTCATCAAGGCGTGTCGGATGACCAAAACAGCGTTTGCCTACGTTGTACCAAACCTGAGTTCCACTAGGTACAGCCAGGGTTCAGCATCAGCTCTATCTTGGGTACTGCTCTCCCAAGTGCTCATCAAGGCGTGTCGGATGACCAAAACAGCGTTTGCCTACGTTGCACCAAACCTGAGTTCCACTAGGTACAGCCGGGGTTCAGCATCAGCTCTATTTTGGGTACTGCTCTCCCAAGT
Organism: Cydia strobilella; assembly: GCF_947568885.1. Lineage (NCBI taxonomy): Eukaryota > Metazoa > Arthropoda > Insecta > Lepidoptera > Tortricidae > Cydia > Cydia strobilella. Next base: position 22,340,777 of record NC_086044.1, read on the forward strand.
GCTCATCAAGGCGTGTCGGATGACCAAAACAGCGTTGCCTACGTTGTACCAAACATGAGTTCCACTAGGTACAGACAGGGTTCAGCATCAGCTTTATCTTGGATACTGCTCCCCCAAGTGCTCATTAAGACGTGTTGGATGACCAAAACAGCGTGTGCCTATGTTGCACCAAACCTGAGTTCCACTAGGTACAGCCAGGGTTCAGCATCAGCTCAGCTATATGTATACTAAAACCTTCTCCAGAATGTAACAAACACTTTTCTGAAAACCGCATCAAAATCGGTTCAGCGAGATAATCGCGGACAAACATACGGGTCAAACTGAGAACCTTTTTTTAAGGCGGTAAATTTTGGAGTAACTGACCTTCTGCCGTTAATTCCGCCTTTTACACTTACTGGGATTAAATATTAAATACAAAAAAACACACACATACATACATATATACATACACACATACATACATACACATACATGCAAAACATGCATACGCTATTTTAAACATAAGGCTCTTTCCACCAATCGATTGATCTACTTTTTTTTTTTTTTTTTTTTTTTTTTTTTTTTTTTTTTTTTTTTTTTTTTTTTTTTTTTTTTTTTTTTAACCAATGATGTAAGGACTGATGGAAATCGGGCTCCTTGTATGTAATGTGAGTTAGCACATTATAAAATGCATTGTCTTGTGTAGTCTGGTTACGCGTTTTACTAGGAGCACTAATACAACGAACTCTTACAACTTAAGATAAAAGAACTACGCGTGACTACCTCAATATTCCCCATGCCCTGGTTATACGTTTTACTAGAAGTTGATACAATATAGTCTTCTAACTTTAGATAAACGAAAACCTCAATAAGCCCGCGAGCCGTGGCCACGCGAAATAGTATGAGCGCTCATACAACGAACTCGTCTATCTTTAAGTTAACATAGTTACGCGCAACCACCAAATGTATGAAACAGTGGTTACGCCAAACTATGTTTATGCGTTTATTTCAAAAACTATGTACTTTTACAAAAGAAAAATAAAGATATATTATTCTTCACGTATATTGAAACACAAAACGCATATTAAAAATGACTTAACTCAATAAACTCACGAAATATATGAGTTTATTAGTTTTCACGCTCACCAAAAACTTTAAAGTCGATTTACTCAAAACTGTGTTTTTTGAGATAGCAGAGATACGTCTGACACGGCAGAGCAACGAACAAACATGACATGTCACGTACTTATTTGTTTGCCACAACCTCGGTTGTGGCAGCGGTGGAAAAGTGAAACTATGACAAGGACAAACAATAACAGCGCTTTCTCTGCTACTCCTACTGAAAGATACATAAGACTATCCCGTTCGGTCATTTTTCCCCACCCCTCATGACCGATCCAGTTATACTAGATTCATGATTTGACCTCATTGCTGGTGTCACAGGCTAATGAATGGGGTTGGCAACTGTCAAAGGTTTGCAGAGATGGCTGGCGCCATGATGGCTGGCGCCATGATGGCTCGTAGCTTGCCCCGTTTTCTATGAGATTTGGCTTAAAGGGCTGGCATCCAGGGCATTAAAAAAACAAAAATTTGACACAATTCTAGGGTTTGACACGGCAAGCTATGCTGGCGCCATCTGCTAATTATTTCGACCGGCCAACCCCATTGAACGTACACCGACATCAGAATGACACTTGAATGATGTCATGTAATAAGTAGTTATCGTGCGTCTTGCCCGCGCCAATTAAATATATATGTACCTCCGTAGGTACATTATATATTTAATTGGATTGTTGTCCGTACAAGTCACGATAGTAAATCCCGATATATGGATATGACCTTATATGAAGAACACACAGTCATGCTTTTAGTGCGCGGCATACTGACATTTGATAACATCCTCGAACTTAATTTTGAGGAATTACAGGAAAAAGGAGGCCGGCTTGGCTGGATATATGGATGTTGTCACACCATGAAATCAAGCAATGCACGTGTGATTAAATAATTTACCCGACTGACCTACCCACACACCTTAATATGCCTACTTCAACTTTTGGTACCTCACAACCACCGGGGACCGCTACACACCGCTCTGTGTGTTCTGTGCCTTAATTATTGAAGTTGTTCTCAAAGTTTGCCAACGTTTCAGGCGGTCGAAAATTGATTCGCTTTTCCGCGAAATTGAGTGTGTTTTGAGTGCAAACAAGCGCTCGGTGAATGAGTTAATTTTAATGGCTTCTTAATTTACGATGCAAGCAGAATTTTATAAGGATTAAATTACGGAAAATGTAGAGAAGAATAATACACGTCTACCACTTATCTCAGAAGGTAAGTTACTTTTGGGACTTCTTTATGATATTGGAAGCAAACTATCTATATTGCCTGATGGTAAGCAAATTACCGTCACTTGTGGACACCTGCAACACCACAGACATTACAAGTGCGTTGCCGTTGGAGTACGCTCTTCAAGGTTTGAAGGTTGTATCTAGTACTATTATTTATTCTGTGGTATCGGTCCGAAAATACCGCGGGCGAGTTCATTCCACAATTTAGACGTGCGAGGTAGGAAGTTTCTGGAGATACGCAGGACTGCCAACCATATTAGCGGTGAAGATGAAAATGTCGTCGCGATCCTACTAGTCCGTGGAATAAGCCTAGCTTATATTAGGAACTTTTATACTTACTTATCTTATTAGTAATCAGTTTCATACAGCCAAGCCTTTATTAAACGGTAGACCTAAATATAAAACAGTAAGTAGGTACATGCTTTTTCTCTTGGCTTACGTGGTATGTGGTGATGAGATTATGTGATTCGATAGTACCTTAGTACCTACATACTTGATACAATTGCGCATGATATATTAATTAAGACAGTAAGCGTAAATAATTGAATAATTACTAGAAGCAGACCGAAAACAAAAATACCTACAAGTATCCATTCGATTTTTCGTTTCGATTAGGTAATAGTTATTTGTGCAACAAGAGAGGAAAGTTGGTTTTTCTTGCGAGTGTTTATTTTGAGTCCCGAGAAAGCGAAAGTTTCCATAATTGAATCACGAGCGAAGCGAGTGATTCTAAGGTAGAATCTTGAGCGTAGCGAGGGACTCAAAAACACGAGATGTAAAATAACTATGCTCTCGTGTTGCACACATAATTTTTCACCTCAGTAGTGAGAACATATTAAAGGTTAAAATGTATTTCGAATTACACAGAATAAACAGAAAAAAAGTATTATACTATGTACCATACGATACGATACGATACGATACGATACGATACGATGCGATGCGATACGATGCGATGCGATGCGATGCGATGCGATGCGATGCGATGCGATGCGATTCGATGCGATGCGATACGATGCGAAACGATACGATACGAAACGATACGATACGATACGATGCGATACGATGCGATGCGATACGATGCGATACGATACGATGCGATACGATACCACACCATACCATACCATACCATACCATAAAAAAATGTAATAAAAGTATGAAGTTCATGCCCTTCACTAAATTAAAAAGCTACATTGTTTCACTCCCTGGAGTGAGGAAAGTCGCACTTTCCTCACTCCAGGGAGTGACGAAAGTAGGCTTGTTCGAGCTGCTGAGGTAAAAAATAAATAAATCCGTTTATTGCACTTGTTTACTAAATCTCTTAAATCCTTTATATCATGCCTTTATGGCTATTTTCGAAACGGATATTAATTGCAATCAGTTAAATTTTAATTTCGTTTGTTTGTTTTGAAATAGCAACAGATACTCGTTAACTGTGACATGCTAGAAAAATATGTTGCCTTTAATTGATATGGTGAATGAATTTTACCTATAGTACATACTCTTATACTGGGGGAGAAACATGATTTAGAGGATACAAGGTATGTACACGATTGTACTCTATTCTATGGTAAACTTTTAGTACAGCAGTATTTCATATTTCCTTAACTCGCTGTTAAACAACCTGTATACCGAATGCAGATTAATGCAATGCTCGCTGAGCAGAGCATCATCCGATCAATTAGGAAACATATACACATACAGGTATAAACCGAATAATCATTACATTTAAGCCAGGCAAGATTAATCCTTGTCGCAAGGACGCAGGGTCTTTGTACATGTGAAAGCATTTGTCGCTAATAACGCCTGTTTTCCTTTAAACATAGCATACAAACAGGTAGCATTATTATAATACATGCACATGTGTATTCACATGTTGAGATAAAGGGATGTTGTGTTAGGTAGCACAATGGCGCGTCCGAGGAGATTCCGAATTACCTAAATTATCACTGAGAGGTTAAGACCGTGTTGTGGCACCTATTTGAAACGCGGCGAGAAAACGGTTAGCTTAAGGCACGAATCGTGGGTAAAAAAATCCAGACAAGAACTGAATGAATCCAGATAAATAACGGATAACACAGCACGGGGAGGTTCGTAATATGTCCGACCTGTTAAAAACTAGTCGATATGGATATAGGTGGAGAGGTTTTTCATACAGTGTATGTTTTTTGCTGCTGTGATAATAATGCAGTCGATAAAATATAACCACCGCACATGGTCGTATCTAGTTTCAAATGTATTTCGTAATAAACAAGCAAAATACTAAAATATTTTCCATACATGCCACTCAGCCGTGCATGTAATTCGCGGTAGTTTGATGACCCTATATACCAAAAAAGCAGTCATTTTGCGAGTTTTTCGTCGACTTACGACGTTTGGGCACAGAACAGTGATAACTGACGGGTTTGTTGATATAAATCAGGACACCATTATGCGTTTGACGGCCATCATTCGAACAAAACCGATAAATCGGTCGCTTTATAAATTGTACGTTATGTACGTTCACGCGGTGTTGAATGTTCATTTATTTTATAGGATTCTTGTCGTAACCAAACGCCAGCTCCAAAAAAACCGTCTCAAGCTAAAACGATGAGTTTTATTGCGTTTCAAAACAAAACTTTCTCATCACTGGTTTAAACTGTTACTTTCTTTATCTTTAATGTCGTCTTCGAAACGTCGAAGGTGATATTAAAGCTTAATTCATACGCCATTAAGTCCCGTTTAAGTAAATAATTGATAAAACTTGGTCACACGGCGGACGCGCCATACTACCAAAATCGTTTGAGATATTATACCTACGTGCGCCCGATTTCCTCAGGGCACTTCCTACAGATTGGTCCAAACATACGTTGACAATTTTTTTACTGCGATTATCACAAATAATTACAATCCTGAATTCCCATTCATACACAGCACATACGTTTTTGGTATAAGTACCGCAAAACACAAAAGCAAAATTCAATTATGTTTCGCCAATTCCGCATACAAACCCATCAATAGCAATTTGTCGAAAATTAATTAACTAACAAAAAAACAGTAAAATTGCACCGTCAACTGGACTGTTTCTTTAAGGTGATTATGAATATTAATTACAACCTCCGGGGGGCGAAGGGCGCGGAGGAGGGAGTAAACAAAAGCAGATGCCCCCAATTGGTTGAGTGCCGCCATTGAACAACAAACTTAGGTTTACCGCCGGCCACCGCGCCAAAACCAGCGGCTTGTGAATAATTTTCTATGTAAAAACATTAATTCCTAATTTTGCCACTGGCATATACAACTTTGTGTCCTCACGTTTGTTCGTCTGCTTGATAAATTAGTCGCTAAATAAGCAGCAAAAGTTCAGCGCATTTGTTATGGTGTCATATTAATTGTGGGTTTGGGGTTTATGAATTTCTGCTCCTGATGCTGGTATTCTATTTAATCACTCTGCTAATGACAGTTTCGAAAAGGATTCACGATTCTTAATGATGCTTTCGAGTGTGTGTGAAATTAAACACATGCTCAAACGAACTCATTTTCTGTAATTAATTACATTTTGCATTCTGAAGGATTTTGCCGGAGGCATACTCTTTATACGTTGTACTTTGAATCTCAACTTGAGAATGTTCCAAATTACGTTTTAATATAAAATGTATTGTCGTAAATACGTGAGGTATTTTCCTTTTGTTCTATCTGCGTAGTATCCAGCAGTATTTAATTAGAGCAAGCGAGCGAGTCTTGTATGACCTATTAAAAGTTTTTCAAGTGTTGTATTATGAACATGTCTTAGTGAAACTTTCTTCATATTAACAGCCTTTCTTCATATTAACAACTGAAGATAAATTTTTAAGGACAACCGTCTAAGATAAAGTGCCTTTGTAATCGAGTTTAAACTGTCGTCAGTCATACTAGTCAGACCACAAGTCAGGCCAAGATTATTAATAGCACAGACTGTCCGAGTGTTATTTTAAACGTGACACTTCTATGAAATTATGACGTTTAAATTAATATGTACTTGCAGTCTGTAGGTACTATCAAAATCGCTGCAGACTTATCTTGGTCTGACTCCAACACTAAGATACGAGAAGTATCGTGTACGATACTTACGCAGCGTTAGTGCTTGAAAATGAAGACCTAGGCTCTTCCAAAAAATGTCGCGAGTGACTAAAAATACGTGAGAAACCTTATTAAGTCTATCGCATTCAATTTTCAACAATCTGTATATAAAGGGTAATATTTTTCTCAGCTAACGTCAAGTCAATGGGCTTACGAACCTACAAATTTAATGTACAAAATATAATTCGACTTTTAGGGAAAGACGTGATAGATGACTTTTCTTTGTGATGGATCTGCATTATGCTTAGTGTTGTAATAATCTGTATACAAGATGTCTTTTACAATTTTGTATATTTGTCTATTTATTTTGTTTGTATTGTATTTTCTTAAATACATTGTATGTACCTCAGGGATTGCACACAAATGGAAGCGAAAAAACTGCTTTTCAAATTGCTGCACTCACAAAATTATGCCGAGACAGAAGCCATATTTAACAAAATTTAGTTTCAATATTGTGTCTAGATTAAGCCTTAGTTTGTAGTTAGTAGTTTCTTACTAAATGATAGTTTTTAATTGTAACAAAGTCTGATATTTAAATTGTAATTGGTTCCCCGCGATACAGGCACTGCCTAGTGCGGAGACCCCTGGAATGTCTGTAACCTTTAGCTGAAAATAAATGATCTTTATTCTTTATTATTTATTCTTATTCTTATTCTATGTATGTAAACACTTTATTGCACATAAGACAGGTTAAGATATACAATTAAACAGAAAGTATACAATGTACAAAGGCTAACTTATCCCTGTAAGGGATCTCTTCCAGTCAACACAACTCAACATCAACATTGTCCACTAGAGATTAAATATATACTACCTTAATCCGTGCACATTACTAAAACGTTTTATGAAATAAACTCCCATTAATATCCGTCACTTAAAAATCGCCGTAACTACGCCAACGTACCGTCGTTTCTTTAATCTGTCCGAAAGTTCCGCGAGTAATGCGCCGGCCGGTACCGCTTTCTTTGGTAATGAAGATGGATTTCGGGCCCTCCTGATGACGCGAGGCAGTTCTGTTAGAATGATGGCCGGTTTGAGAAATGTACCTGGTTTGAATTGTTGGCCAAATACATGCGTTACAATGATTTATGTTACGTACATACAGTAGCGGCAAATAATCTATCATATTTTTTTAGATACATTTACATATATTTTTTAATAATTTCTCAAAAACGGGCGATTTCTATGAACTTTACAATATAGGGGCGTATGAAAATGACAATTCGATAAAGCTAGTGTTTTTTTTGGAAATAATTAGTTTTCCTGAGTTTTGGCGGGGGAGCCCGGTGGGTACCCAATTGTACTCGTATTGTATCTTATTGCGCAGAAATAAAGCTTTATCCTATCGGCTTTTACCGATTGCGCGTCGATATATCTGGGCGGTTAAACCGTTAATTCAGTGTCAAATTGTACTGGTAACCATGGTAACTTCAGGATTAACCGGTTAACCCCAGGTTAGCGAAATGGTGCAAGTGGTCCAAAAACATTTTATGAAATAAATTCTTATTTGACTTAAATCGCTTGCAATTAAAATATTTTCAAAAATTGGGCTTAATATGCCATCAGATTGTTGGAATATGTAAACATTGATATTGAAATTGATATTGAAATATTTATTGCAGACCACGGTCCATAGTGTGTTAGTATAGGTACAATTAATATTTACATGTAACATAGGTAATTAAATTATAGTCGAGTCATCGGGCGCGGAGGGCTGCGGCCCGCAGTATGCGCCGGTCCGTCACCGTCGACGCAAGCTCCTGATGACGCTCCTCGGTACGGAGTGAAACATGTCGAGCGTTTTCGACTTAAAACACGTGTGACCCGTTATTAATATAATTAATATGTCTGTGTCTCACGGAAGTTTTGTTGAAGTCATTACATAGGACACAAAACAAAATAAAACAATTACAAAAATATATTAAAGTTACACAACATAAAATTACATTCTAGACTGGATAGGCGCTCTGTCTTTATGCGCAGACATTAATGGGTCTTAAGAACTTGGCTATAAATAAGGACAAAACAGAAGATATACCTGGCTAGCCAAAAAATCCTTTTCCATTTTCAATATTCAACCTCAACGCAGCAAAACACGCCCCATGTACACTTCTCAGCACTTGGTCCGTTATTAGCGACTCAAGAGTGCCGAAGTGCCTTAAAGTGCCCCGGGATTCCCGTAGTGCCCCGTAGTGTGTCACGCACCGATGCCGCGTAGATTGGGCACGCGGCGCAACTATTGAGATGCAATGGGGTCACGCAGTTTTCTTTGAGTTTGTAGGTCATCATTTTTGTGGAGTTATCAGTGGAGGGTAATTTTATTAATAGAATATATGTGGTATATATGTGGTGTATTTATACAGCCCCTTAATACGTTTACTTTATCTATGGTGGCTTGTCTATGTCAATGATGGCGTCCGTGTATCCTCTAGGATATAGTGTCTTATTAATAAATAAACTACACTAATTAATGTGTTTAAATAATTAAAACATTACAAATTTTCACTAGTCTTATATTGACCGGGATATAGACCGTGATTACCTTTTGTATTATTTGTGAGCTCCCGATATTTCGACGCAGTTACATGCATCATGTTCACGGGTGATGCATGTAACTGCGTCGAAATATCGGGAGCTCACAAATAATACAAAAGGTAATCACGGTCTATATCCCGGTCAATATAAGTCTAGTGAAACTAACCGTGAATCATTCAAAACTCTAATTACAAATTTTACATAAAAATCACTCATACTCATAGTGTTGTGTTCCTGCCGGTGAGTAAGGTTGCCAGAGCTCAACGAGGGTGCGGAGAGGGTCAGCAACGCGCATGTAACTCCTCTGGAGTTGCAGGCGTACAAAGGCAATTGAGACTGCTTAACATCAGGCGGGCCGTATGCTTGTTTGCCACTTGCCACCGACGTTGTATTAAAAAACAAACATAATATTTTTCCCACTAACTGGAAGATAAGCGGTTAAACCGTTAACGCAGTGTCCAATTGTACTGATAACCATGGTCTCGGTTTAACCGGTTAACCCCGGGTTAGTGGGATGGTGCAAGTGGCGCTAAGAAACATAAATAATATACATAAACCTGAAAATGATTAGGTACTTCACAAACCAGAAAATGATTAGCTACAAATACTGCTGAAACGGCTCCTACAAAACTGACGTTTAAAATGGTGAAAAATATCGCTATTTCGAATATAAGTGATGAAAGTAGAGAGCTCGCTCGAATGTACATTGTCCGTCGTATCGATAGCTCTCGGGCCTAACGCCTCTTGCCCTCGAAACCCGCTTCCAAATCCCACACTCTAAAAGAAACCTTTTACTCACACAATAAGGCTCAAATTAGGATATAGAAGATTCGTATCGAAAAGTTTGTCAATGGAAAATAAACCCTTTTCAAGCGATTTAGTGTCGATTGTTTAATGGACGCGAGGAAAGGTCGTGACACGAATGTGATCAGCAACTTGGCGTTGCTTACCGAGCAAAATGAGATGTGAATGGATTGAAATAATATTATGGTTGATAAAAATAAAAAGGTTTGTTTGTTTACGAATTTGAACAGCTTAATAACAAAACAAAATGTGTACCCGGAATAACATGGGCTGGATGAAACGCAAACATAGCATAGTTTTTGATGAACAACGTTAGATAAATAATATGAATGTTTTCAATACCAGACGTTGACAGTCTTAAAAATAAAACATTATAAACAAGTTTTTTTATAAAATACACAATATTTAAGTAGTTACACGGACAAAAGTATGCACCTAATGAAGATAGAATATTTTTTAGTTATTGCTTTAATTGACATAATTAAAGCATGTATTTGATCTGTTTTCTGAGAAGATTAGTGTACTCAGGGAAGTTTTTTTTTTTTATGATGAATTGGCAGGCGTTTGACCACGATCCCACCTGATGTTAGTGATGATGTGGTCTACGGTGGAACACGCTTACCTATGAGATACCTATTAACTCTTGCCTTGAAGAGCCCCAAATTGTACTCATGCGGAAACACAGACTCGGGCAGGGCGTTCCACTCCTTCGTAGTTCGCATAAGAAATGTGGAAGCAAAACGCTTCATGCGTATTTTTGGAGTTCCTACCATGAAGCGATGCCGGAGTGCCGTTTGTCGTGTGCTCCGCTGGTGAAAATGAGACGGAGGAATAAGGTTGTGCAGTTCCTCGGCACACTCCGAAATGTATCCTATAAAAGTCTAATATATTTGTGTTTTTTTTTGCATTTCATCAAATAAAAATTTTTTTTTTCTTTATTGGGGAAAAAAACAGATACAGGCCAGTGACAATACACAGATAAGATTATAAAATGATAGGTTTAGCATGCCTCCTAACACAATTCCCAATAGGAATTCACAATTCCAACTTTATAATAGAATAAAGTTAAAACAAAATAGTTTATCAAATCAAGTAATCCTATTGTGTACTCGTAGATAAAAAGACAAATCCGTAAGTAGTGTATCGAACAAAGCTAAAACATTGTCACTAAATAAATCCAATAGCCGTATTAAAGTCAAATCCAATTGTTAATTGACAGGAAAAGACCTGACATCATTTACACCGCACCTCCCCCTTTACAGGAACTACAGGGTGTATCATAAATCCAAATAAAAATTGACAGCGCGATTTGCAAATCCACAGGAATCACTCCCGCGCGCATCAATCTTCATAAACTGTTGAAAGCCATATTTTCGTTCGCGGCCGAGCCTGTCAATCAGCTGATACGCGATAATAGCCCTGTCACTTTTCAGACGCCTTAAAGGAGAATCAAAGATTGCGTCGGTATCGTCCAAGGTGCGGACAAACCCTTTGTTCCTTTGTCTTTACGCTTCCTTTGTGATTATTTATTGAATCGATCCCTAACACCGGATCTGTTCGTGCCGTTTCAATAAATTGATAAATAATTATGTGCCAATAGCGCAGCGGGGGGCGACACGACGCTTATTGTTCGAAATCATTATACCTTGTTATAAAATACGGCTCGTATATATGAAATATCTCGTAACAAAAGGCAGCTAGTGCATCCTGGAAGTGTTTCATACAAAAGATGTTGTACTCACTTGTAATATCGCAAAAATAATTGACCATTCCTGCGGCGCGCTCGCTGAATACGAATCGTTACAGCCACGCCTAATAAAACTTTTCTTCTGATTACGTGGGAAACTTAAGAATGCTTAATGTACAGCTAAAAATTGTTTCCAAACTAATTAATTCTTGAAAAAGTTAAGTCCCAGTTTCTCCCGAGATTCTTTCAGATTTAAACGTTGCTTCAACGTTCATTAGATTCAATAATTCTTTAACAAATTTAAATTTTTGACCGTCTATTTTCAGAATGAGACGCGAAAGAAAAATTGAACAGAAATCCGGGAAAGTAGAGAGCATTGCACAGTGTCCAGCGATGCGACTAACAGGGCGCTATGCACTCACTAGACTAGAGAAACATCCGGAAATTCTGTAATAATATTAAATATCCACCACACCGAGCAGAACCTCCCCTCTTGCCTTCGCCCTCCTGAACAGTTTATACTTTATGCTCTGATTGACCTCTTGTTAGATAACTCGATGAACTTTAAATTTTATTGAATTAATGAAGGGCTTTTTCTCTGCTCTCTTTCGTTTTATTAAGCTCTTTTTTTGAGGCAGATATGCAAATTTATTTCAATTTCGTGTTGAATGCGTGCAATATAAAATATAAAGTGAAAATATAAAGCATGACAATATCCTATTACTTATAGTATCTCCAGTTTGGAATTCACGGGCCTATAAATCCAGGTCTTTTGGTAGGCTTGCGTGGGGATATAGATCTAACACGTAGAGGCCCTTTAGAGAGCTTTAATGTCAAGTAGAACGCCTGCTGGAATCTATTCACAGGCGCAACAATAGACACCCATAAACCGGTCGCAGCAGGCATTAGCACTATTGTAGAAAAAGCGAACAGTATACCGGTCTATGGATTGAAGGTTGGGTGGACAAGGAGATTGGACTATTGTAAAGAAGTCCGGACAACTGTCATAACAATGCTAACACACGTTATCGAGGCAGGTGGTGACTTGCCGCTAACTAGATGGGCCCCTGAAACTGCCGTCGCGAAGAGCAACACCGGTGTGAGCGGCTCAGGGGTGTCGAGAGGTGTGCACCGCTTTCTACCCATGCAGTGGCTGTTTAACAGCCACTGTGCCAACTCGCGTTTTATGCATGTTTCACTTTAACCCCTGGAGCATATAGCTCTACCTCTATCCTCTCTGGGCGGCCAACGAAGGCAAGCCAGAGTTGAGAGTCCTGCGGGTCCCCCTGGGGTCCACTCTGACCGACATTACTTATAGTTTATTATATACAAGCTTATTGCAATTCTCCAGACTTTCAATACATTTTGAATATTTGGGCCATACGGATCCCATTTGCCTGCTAAATACCACTAATTACTGATGTCAAAAATAAAAGCCAACCGTGAAACAGAATAAATCATGACAACAATTCTTAATATTATTAGATTATTACAGCTGGCTTTTTCTCGGCAACTTCGTGCCAAGGTCGCTTTCGCTTTAAAAAGGCCGAGCAAAGTAGAAACAATTTATGGTCATATCGATAAGATGCCTCAAGACATGTGTTTGGCTGATCTTGATACGAAAAAACCATTCCTGCAAGGACGCATATATTAGGCCTGGGATTTGTAGTACCATCGCCAATACTGTTAACTGCCAGTTCGTAAACCTTATTATAAAAGGCATAGGGTCCACCGATGGACAGTGTTGCTATTTGTACAGTCGCCATCAGATATCGGAGCGGCCGGGGCGCTCACAATATCTGAACACGCCTCTATTGTCAAGGCTAACGCCCGTTCGTGTTCAGATATTGTGAACACGTTTTCCGCTCAGATATATCTGACGGCGACTTTATAATAAGTGCCCCAACTTAAGGACCCACGTCGCCGTACTACCTGTAAGTATAGAAAAGTGGATACTTATACACGGTGGCTAAAAGAGAAGTGCATTCCCGTTGCCAGGGAGGTTTTGGGATTTTACTGAGCAACTTTTATTATGGGACGATTGGCTGTTTCATACATTTTGGCTGGTCCATTTTCTATGGGAGGGTAATTTTTGCACTTACTTTTTAGCCAGCCTGTATAAAGAACTAGCTTTTGTCCGCGACTTCGTCTGCGTGGAGTTAGGATTTTTTTTTATCCAATCTCGATTCCCCATACAAACTTCCACCCTCCTTTTCACCCCCTTAAAGGATGACTTCTGGGATAAAAACTACCCTATGTCCTTCCCCGGGACTCAAACTATCTCTATACATAACTTCAACTAGATCGGTTCAGCGGTTTAAACGTGAAGAGGTAACACAGACAGATAGACTTTCGCATTTATAATATTAGTATGGAGTATGGATTTACAATCTAGCAGTAAGTATTCATAACTATAAAAATAATTATCTTTTATTAGACAAAATTACTCCATTACGTGCTCACAGCCATTATAATCAAAATCATTATCATAAATCAACAAAACAAGTATATTTGAACAATACTCTAGTGATAACAATAGTTAATTGAACAGACCTGTAGTAACCTCAAAGTCGAAATTGTATGATATAAATCAAATTTGTCGATTAAAATAAGCCCTAATGGGTGCAATTTTAGCTTGAAACACGCGTTAAAGCAAGCAGGGTTGCGTGCGGTGGTCGTTGCCGCAGTGAGTATTGCCTATAACTACACACCCGTCGTCTGTGAAGCATTACATCCATATCCATACTATCCATACTTACATACTTATTTGGGAAGGTTTGGCAGCACAGCGTCCTGAGTGGCGCAGGCTGGTGCTGGACAAAGTCCGCGATGTCGAGGAGCAACGCATAGTTGACCTCGATGCTAAACGCGACGAGCTGAAAGCACGCCAGCCTGCTTCCATTCATTACCATTATGTGGCTGGTGTTTTCAGGTGCTCTCAATGTTCACGGGGGTTCGCCTCTAAGATCGGCTACATCAGCCATATTCGGGCGCACGAGCGCCGTGCTAACTGTAGCAGTTAGCTCCTAGTTACTAGGAGTCGAAGTGGTCGCCATGGTCGAAATCGGCCGGCTGTCTGTCTGTCTGTCTGTCTGTCTGTGTGTTCCCTTTTCACGCTTAAACCGCTGATTCGATTTAGATGAAATTTGGCATAGAGATAGGTTGAGTCCCTGAGAAGGACATAGGATAGTTTTTATCCCGTAAATCATCCCTTAAGAAAGTAAAAAGGGGGGTGGAATTGAGTTAATTAATGAAGTGTCTGCTAATTTGTGTGCATAATATGCTCAAATTGAATAATTGCTATAAGACTTTCTCCAGGCGCTATTCTTACTCTTGCTGGGGTTACTAAGTCCACGCAGACGAAGTCGCGGGCAAAAGCTAGTACATACATATAATCACGCCTATTTCGCAAGATGGGCTACCACAAAAGCGACATCTAGGATGGCTCAAGGGCAACACCGTCATTCACATATGTTAGTTATTATCATCGCCGGCGATGGACAATTATTAAACTACATTTCATCATCTTCCTCGCGTTGTCCCGGCATTTTGCCACGTCTCATGGGAGCCTGGGGTCCGCTTGGCAACTAATCCCAAGAATTGGCGTAGGCCTAGTTTTTACGAAAGCGACTGCTATCTGACCTTCCAACCCAGAGGGGAAACTAGGCCTTGTTGGAATTAGTCCGGTTTTCTCACGATGTTTTCCTTTACCGAAAAGCGACTGGTAAATATTAAATTATATTTCGTACATAAGTTCCGAAAAACTCATTGGTACGAGTTACGAGTCGTGGTTTGAACCCGCGACCTCCGGATTGCAAGTCGCACGCTCTTACCGCTAGGCCACCAGCGCTCTAACTAATTATTAAATTACATTTGTAGGTATTAAATGTATTTTAGCTCCTTGGACCGGTGTTCATAACTCTTTCCTTGAAGTAAAATTTCCTTTAGTTTAAGTTGGATCGAAATAAATATTCATTGAAGCGTTCAATTTTAACCAAACTAATCATCAGCGAGTTGCTAATGATTACGTTCCAGAACTGTCTACGGCAAAAGAACGATTAATACTAAGAGGATTTCATTTCTTAAGTAAGTTCTATTTTATTTAGGAATTTTCAGTCGAGAAATATTTTGTGAAATTTCACTAAACTTATGAAATAAAACTATGAAAACGGATTATATCGCGTATATTGAATTTATAATTCATCCCGACGTTTCGAACTCTTTACAGCGTTCGTGGTCAACGGGTGACACTACACGGGTGATATAATCCGTTTTCATAGTTTTATTTCATGAGTAACTATCGCGGTAACCGAAGACAATATTTTCACTAAACTTGTTTAAATTAGGCACTGTATTTTAAAAATAAAAACCGGCCAAGTGCAAGTCGGACTCGCGCACCGAGGGTTCCGCACTTTTTAGTATTTGTTGTTATAGCGGCAACAGAAATACATCATATGTGAAAATTTCAACTGTCTAGCTATCACGGTTCATGAGATACAGCCTGGTGACAGACAGACAGACGGACAGACGGACAGACGGACAGACGGACAGACGGACCGACGGACAAAAGGACAGCAGAGTCTTAGTAATAGGGCCCCGTTTTTACCCTTTGGGTACGGAACCCTAAAAATACGAAGGACTGTAATTTAAACAAGTGAAAAAAGATTGTATTGTGAAAAATCACTAAATTCGAATCGTCAAAGTAAACGTGGTTTCCATACAACCTGTAAAAAAATATTTATTAAAATTGGACGTTGTTATGCATAAATATTATCTACATCACATCCGTAAATGTCATTAGAATTAAATCTATAAATATAACAGTTATTAATTTCACTGACAGACTAGTTTGTGTGGATTCGAAAGTTTTATATTAAATATAACTATAATAAATGCATGAATGTAAAACGGTTAAATCGTAGAAAAACAAAAACAAAATGCCTTAAAAACATAAGATTTCAATTGATTTTCAGACCCTGCTCATAAAAATAACTCGAACTTCCTCACTCCATACCTACGTACAAAATAAATGTCTCAATTGTGTTTACAAATGTTTTAAAAATAAAAACTGATTCGTTTATACGTGTACAAAATGTACCTTAAATTTAAGAGTAATATTATTTTGCTCGTTCCTGCTTTAAATATTTATTTTGTACTGCAACAATATTTCCGTGGATCCAGAGCGGGCAAAGTTTGGTGCATAATAATACATTTCGACGAACAACATTAAGTCGATTTGTTCGAGAACACTACTTTAACGGATAAAGGTAACATGCTGTAGTAAACTTTGTTAAAATCCCTTTCTACAGGATGATATTGTTATGTCTGACCAAACTCTGAGGGGTGAATATGTTGGTCATACTCGACAACTTTTACTATGGAGCTAAACTCGAAATCGCGAAAAAATCTGCTGTTCCATACGAGTAGAAAATATTGAAAAAAAAAAGAAAAAAAAAATGAAAAATATATTTATTTTGCACACACAAAGATGGGAATTTGCAGATGGAGTATACATGAGGTCCAGGTTGCGCGCATACAGCGGTACATTTATAACAGTATGAACAGGGGTCCCCAAACTAGGCATAGTCTGTATCTTGGGCGACCAGTTAGTGAATTAAAAACTAGATTGAAAAAAAGTATGTCTAAAGATAAAGATAGGTGCTAATGAACATTGACATAGCGGATTCTTTTTTGTGGGTTATCCCATAGAAAAGTTGTTCAGAATGACCAACATATTCACCTTTCAGAGTATGGTTAGACTTAACAAATTCCCACCTGATGGCGGGATAGGTCTTAAGACAATGATTTAAACTTTCACCATTTTTACTCGTTATTATTCACAACGACGGGACTTAATCGCGTAAAATGAGTTTTAAATTTACCACCGACGATTCGAGAACGGCGTTGTCCCCGTAGTCTCGGAGAAGACTGGCTAAAGTAGACATCAACATCTTCTCGCGCGAGTTTTTCGTTCTACCCGCACTTGGTCTTGTTTATTAACTTGAACGTTTTGCACACTAGGGATGTCACTGGATCGACATACAACACTCACGATATTTGATTTTTCAACTTCGATATTTGTTTTCGCTTACATTTACTAATGACTGAGTTCCATGTGGATGAGATTTTAAAACCTTCGTCTTCGACTTGTTTTACGCAAAGTCCCGTCGTTGTGAATAATAATGGGGTCTTAAGACTTTGTTGAAAGGATCCAATTTGCCCTTAAATGTGACGTTTTCAACCAAAAGGTACCACATTGTCGCTTGTCGATAAGGTTGATTTCGAATTGAACCTATATGGAAATAGCGCCTTATACAACCGACAATAAGTACCCTTTTGGTTGAAAATGGCACAAATATTGCAGCACTCAAGGTATTTTTTGAACTGAATCTTTACAATAAGTTTTTGGCTTTTCCCTCCGGGCTCCAGAGATTTTGTAGTTTATGCAGGTATAAATACATCATCAACCACGAAAGCTGAAAACGCCAATTCGAATCCGGCTTTGGTCGCTGAATGCCGTGGTCAATTTTCATTAGTATAAATTATTATTATGACATCTATTTCACAACAATATTATGCAATAAGTATTTATGACCATTTATATCCAAGTGAGCTTACTCGATATCATAGGCATGCCAACATTGCCAACACCTTTACATTATGTATAGTTGGGGTATACCCCTCCCAAAGACGTGTAAACAAAAAAAAAACACACTTTCTGGTAAGCTTTGGTAGCTCAGTTGGCCAAGATCAATTTTACTGCTGTTCCAAAAGATCGCAACGAATCATGCCCGAAACGGTGAATTTTTTAAATTTTCTTTAAAAATTTGAAGTAAGGGTCAATTACACCTCAGTTTTTAATTAAACAAATCCGTGAATATTGCCAACTTTACTTTTACTTTTTAAAATGCCAAAAAATCCGCAGCGCACTAAAATAACAGTAAATGTTTACTGCAGACGTTATTTCGGAACAAAAGCACGGCTTCCTCATTCAAACAGAAACGTATAAGGTTTATTTAGCGGCGTGCCATTTCATAAATGCAATCTGCATTGTGGTTGGCTCGGCGTGGCTCTGCTCTGCGCCGAGTTAAGAATGCACTAGGATGTCGAGTAAAAGACCAAGGCATTTACTAGTACCCGAGGTTTCGGCTTCAGCGGGTTTCAACATTAAAATTATATTTCGGATGAATAAGGTTTGGTTTTGGACAAATAACTGTCAATCTTTCGGCCGCGCTGAGACTGTATTTTTCGGCAGCTTTCGAAATAACATTCGTTTTGGACAAACCAGATCAAACCGAACCTACGATTTCAGTTTCGGCTAAAATCCGGTTTTAGGCGGACATTTACGTGACATCCAATAACATTACTTCGTTTTTGACCTACTACAGGAAATATCTCCTACTCATAATAAGAAATAGTAGTCTCTGTAATATTAAGAGATTCAGACCAATAACTTCTAACCGTATACATGATAATATGTAACTACCATGATAAAATCTTATCATGAAATATCGAATTGGCAAATTGGGAATTAAAAAAAAAACATTTTCTATTGATTCTTAAGACAGATGAAGAATACTTTGTATTTCATAATCGAAGTGAATATTATTCATGCTTCCATCTGTCTTAAGAATCAATAGAAATCGAAGTGAAGTGAATATAATATTCACTTCGATTATGAAATACAAAGTATAATAATAATTTATTAGAGATAATGTGTTGGACATATATTTAGGTTTGTCAAATAATACTACTGGACCTAACTAGTCTGGAGTATAGCGTTATATGGTAGCGAGACGTGGACATTAACCCAGCGTGATAGAGAAAGACTAAGCGCTTTTGAAATGTGGACATGGAGAAGAATGGAAGGTATAAGCTGGAAGGAGAGGAAAACGAATGCAGAAGTATTGGATTTCGTAGGTGAGAAGCGATCTCTGCTGAGAATGATTGAAAACAGAAGGGGAAACATGCTGGGGCACCTGATACGGCACGATACTTACATAAAGTCTATAATAGAAGGAAGAATAGAAAAAAGGAGAGGCAGAGGAAGACCGAGACGTGCGTTTTTGGACCAAGCCAAAGAGAAGATCAACGTAATGACGTATCAGGAGCTCAAAACAGCGGCGGAAAGAAGAACGGAGTGGAAGTTACTCCACCGACAAGAGCCAGGCTCTTAAGAGTTATGATGATGATGAACTAGTCATAATATATACGAGTGGAGCACGACACAACGAGACCCTAATGAAATGGAAATCACATCTTAATTAGCTGTCTGGACCCATCTTTACAGCGCCTCATAACTATGTATATGGCATTATGCTACTAATGTGTAACTTGTGTAATATCACGCACCAATGGCCACATTACCGAGTCGACGTCGCCAGGACCTCAGGGTAACCGCCGGTAATGGTAATTATACCAAAAATGCCGCAAATTAACGCGAATGTTCGTTACGCGCTAAGTAACGCAACAGGACGCTTTCATTATGGCAGATGGAGGGCTAGCATGATGATTTGACTTACAGGGGCTTGGTATAATTTGGTTTGAGTTTAGTTGTAACCGGCAACTTTAAAAAAATAACGTGTAGGAATCATTTTACAAAGTTTGTAACCGAGGGAAAAATCATGCAATAAGATGGGGAAACTAACAGCTCAATTTGACACGTCCAAACTGGAAAATAAATAGATACAACCGGGCAATTTGAAAGGGTACGGGCAAATAGCAACACGGTAAGGAAAATAATCAAGTGATAATCTATGTTAGCGATGCGCTCACTATACAAGTACTTATACATATATTTTGTAGGTAACTAGTTAAGTTTTATTTTAAGGAAACTTTGTCATATTAATTTAGATGTTAATGTCTAATACTTAAGGTTCAAAATTGTATGACGTATCTTATGCAAGTAATGTGCATTATGTTGCTATGCGCCGGCGGCAGTCCGCTGCTAGACGCGATCGGTTTCACTCGACTTTGTATTCAAAAATCGGATTAAAGTTCATTGTTAAGTTCAACTTCGCCTTTTCATTCCTCGTGCCAGTGCCTATGATCTACAATCTATAATGATAAAATAGTCATATTCCGTATAAAAAATCAATATTGAGTTATCAATATAAAATGGAGAAAACAATAAAAACAGATTTATATTGACCGGGATATAGACCGTGATTACCTTTTGTATTATTTATGAGCTCCCGATATTTCGACGCAGTTACATGCAGCATGCATGCTGTGTTAGTTATAAGTGAAACTAACCGTGAATCGTTCAAAACTCTAATAAAAACAGATGTTAGGATCTTACCAAGTATGTGGGGTCTTAGCGGCTTACTTCGCGAATGTATCGCGGCTGCATCGACGCAGAATCGTGTTTACGTGTGCGAGGGGATATGACCAGTGACAGCATCGCGATTGGATCACGGCTTTTTTGCGATTGCGTCGCCACTGAATAGCTGCAAATAGGCGCCGTGTGCTACCTCCCTTATACAAATAAGAAAAACATGAACGAGAAAGTGACACAAAATGTCTTCTCAGCTTGACATAATTTTTTGGTGCAAAGAGCGTCTTATGAGTCACACAAACCAGTCTTATGAGTGATTTTTCTTTTGTGGTGCAATAGTGTTTTACTTTACTTTACTTACTTACTTAAACTTTTCTTTAAAATTGTAATACAAATAAATTAGAGCGAGTAAAATAAGAGCGTAACTTCCATTGTATGAGAGCGGCTTTTTGACAGCAGGCGGGCTTTGTGTGTCTTTTGATACCATGCTAGAGCCTTTCAACGCTGACTCCACGAAACCTGATCCCACGTGAGACTCGCCTTGCCGCCATTACCGCTTATTATATATTGCATTTGCTAATGCTCAGAAATGCGAAACACATTAACCGTTATTGCTTTCGTCGTCACTGTTGTTGTTTGGGAGAATTCTGACGTAAAAGGTGATCTTGCTGACAGTCGCTTAGTGAAATATGTGTTTTTTGAAGCTACTTCTGAAGGCCTAGGTAGGTACTTAATGAAGTTATCTTGTTTTGTACGCATAAAAGGAATATGAAAAGACGGAGTGAAGATAAAATACTAGCGTATGTATAAATATTATATAAATAATAATGATTTCATCAACATCTCATTCTGGAATCAACCTAATTAAACTAATTATATAACTTAGTCTAGGTGTCGTGCTCTACATCACAGTGATTATATGTACGCACTCATAAAAGCAAGTGCTTACCTACTGTCCGCGCGCCAATTCCGTACATTCAGAGGTCGAGGAAGTGGGGGGGTGTGCGCCGCGCCCGTACGTACAAAATGACACCACTCTGTCATGACGTTTTAAAAATTTAATGTTTCTTTTTATGTATAGTTTAAGATCTCGTTCCCAGTCCTATTATACACAGTCAACGCTATGTACTCCTTAATTGTCGTACTGTATCAGATGAAGTACCTTGACACGATTTTAATGCAACGTATGTAATACATACGATGTGGATGTACTTAATAAATAAATAACAGCAGGCAGGAGTCTGGAGTTGCAGGCGTACATAGGCTATGGAGACTGCTTAACATCAGGCGGGCCGTATGCTCGTTTGCCACCGACGTAGTACTAAAAAAAAAATGACGCCCAACATTCCTAACATTCCTCAGCCGTGCACGGAATTCGCGCGCGGAAAGTATAGAAAGGTAAGGTCAAATGGGGTAAAGAAAACACCGGGGCAAGAGAAATAGTTGAAGCCCTTGAAGGGAATCCTCAGGGTTAGACCACGCAAAGTTTCATGCCTAGTGGTACGTATTCCATACTTGACGTACCACAGTAATTACATAGTTACTGTGTTGACAAATGTATTACAATTGCAGTATGTGCGACAGCAAAATATTTTTTAGGGTACAATGGTAAATTATAATTAATATAATTAATATAATTAATAATAATTAATTATAGGATGGTGTAACAGTGCCTTGGCCTCACCATCATCTGATGAAGCCAAGGAACTGCTTAATATTTATTTTTCCTCATTGTAGAATGTTACCTACATAACTAGATAGTCTAATTTATATACGTAGTTATAGACAAATGTAATTTTTGTATTACGGGGGTGGCTTAGCGCACTGCTAAAACTCCCAGGTTAAATAAAGAAAAAAAAATTATAAGTCTTTTAAATTAACTAAAAAAGATTAGGTGGGGCAAGACAAACAGCTCCATAGTTCTTACTGCCAAAGTTTGTGCAAACTTGGCATGGTCAGAGGTCAGGTCACTGTTTGTCTTGCCTTGCCTGGTCTTATTTAGTTCATTAAATATACTTTTTCTACTCGTCGAGTATAATCTGTGTATTACGACTTCACATGCAACACTACAACCTTACTCTTTTCAACGTTGGATAGTCTATGGCACTTCCGACTCGAGCATAAGAATTTTATCGATACGGTTTAGTCAATTATAAAAATTTTGAGAATAGAACTTATATAACCAGTAAAATATTTCTTGTTTAAGGAGACTCGATTCAATGCAAATTAGTCTACTTAAACACGCTGCTGCGTCGTATCTGCTTTGTGATTGGTTGGCCAACAATTGCTTCATAAGTCATAAACGCGCATGTGACACCCTTCATATAGTAACATCCATATCCTACGAAAACCGCTTAGCGTTGCTTGTTAGTCTCCATAGGCTACGGTGGCCAAAATCGAGAAAAAAACTGTCTTAAAATTGAATTTAGCGCGGAGCAGGTACCAGGGTCTTATGAGTTACGAGGAGGTGTCGTAGACCAACCCACCGGGGGCGCCGGGCTCGGCGGCCGGTGCGCGTACGAGTATGAAGGTATCGCGGGTCGCGGCAGCTCGCGTATCTTAGCTGTATACTTTTGGTTTGTTTACTTAAGTATATGATTCTACTAGTTGAAAGTATTATTTTTGTCTCGTAGAAAAAGTATTGTATACAATAGTGATATAATCAAGCTTTACAATCTCGTACCTTAACTTAAGCAACTCAGCAAGCTTCGTTGCTTAAACACGGTACTCGACTGAAAAGCTCTCTATTATATCACGATTGTATAAAATACTATATAAAATATTAAATTATAATTTACCATTAAAAAGGTTTTGCTGTCGCACATACTACTCGTACAATTTATCAACACACTAACTATAATTACTCAACAATGAAGTATTCTCAAACAAGGCGCGAGCAAGTTAACAAATTGCAAATCGCCAGTCTCCGAAAAGACGTAAATATCTGTAATTTTGTATGAAGTAAGGCTTCTTTTATTACAGTATAGTCAACCGTCGAACAGAACCTGAGTGGCGTCTGAGAGCCTACTATTGCTGGTGCTAATTACACCTTTGAGACTGAATGAAGTAAACGCATTTCTTGTGAAAAGTGAAAGAATGGACGTGTTGTTTGTTTCTTTGTGACACTCATCGTTCATATAGGTACTTATTTTAACTCTTATCACGATTTTCATGTTCAGTCACATTTTACCTCGGATTTCCTTCTACAATGTTAATTGCTTTAGTAGTAAAGCGCTAAAAGTATCTAGATACCTCTACAGCTCGTGCTCGAAAGAATTGGCCACAATCTAAATACTTCATACAGATACCTAGATATTCGTTGATAGAAGATGCCAAAAGAGACTTAAATATTTCATCATCATCATCATGTCAGCCGATAGACGTCCACTGCTGGACATAGGCCTCCCCCAAGGCTCGCCACTCCGACCGATCCTGTGCCGCTTAAATATTTAATGTATGGAAATAGTCACGTTACATTTAGTAGCATCTGTCAATTTGATACGTTTTCAGGGTTCCGCACACAAAGAGTAAAAACAGGACCCTATTAATGTTAATGTTAACTTTATTTACTTCTCTTAGTATAGATTTAAAAAAGAAAATGTAATTCTGGAAGTGCGAGGTCTCCTGATACAGGTACTTCATACCTAATAGGAGGACTCGACCACTATGTATTTACCAACTAAGATTGAAATGAAATAAATTATTATCTTATCTTATCTTATCTTATTACTAAGACTCCGCTGTCCGTCCGTCTGTCACCAGGCTGTATCTCACGAACCGTGATATCTAGACAGTTGAAATTTTCACAGACGATGTATTTCTGTTGCCGCTATAACAACAAGTACTAAAAACAGAATAAAATAAATATTTAACTGGGGCTCCCATATAATAAAAAGATCTTTTGACGTTTTTTGCATAATGGTACGGAACCCTTCGTGCGCGAGTCCGACTCGCACTTCGCCGGTTTTCACTTTTCGTTAGGCGTTTGTACTCGTACGCTTGTCATCTTGACCTCATAATCCGCTACTTTTAATGTTAAGCTGTAGGTACCTACTGGCATATAGAAACGACATCAAGGAGCTTCAGGATTTAACTAACTGCCTGAACAACGTTTTGTGTCGTACTTAGCCACAAGACTTAACAAAGGGACTTTAGGTTCCGTAATAGATTGCACCGCCATATTGCTAGAGCGTTTTCGCATTGTCCGATCCAATATCGGATGTCGGAAGGAACTAAAATGTAAGATATATGTTTCTCTGTATTTATTTATGCATTTAATAAATCATTACTAAACAACGACAAATAACGAAAAAAGGCGGACTTAATGCCAATGGCACTCTCATGCAGCTGTCTTTGTCATAGGCGCTTTCCGACATCCGATATCGGAAAGGCGCTTCCGATAAATTCAGCCATGTCGGAGCCCGCCGTCAGTTGTCGGACCGATAATATTTATTTGTGTGCGTATGTGTAGGCATAATGCTTGTTGTAGTATGCGTGACCGCTAAAGATGGCGTCCGGGCGCGCCCCCGCGGCATGACTACGCGGATGTAAGATCCTACATCCGATATCAGATGGGACAATGTGAAAAGGCATAGATATACCTGCCCAGAGCATGAATCTCTCAAAAGCAAATTATAAAGCTTTGCACGCTCCAAGAGCAAACATCCCTTTTTAATTTTGGCGAATGTATATGTCAGATTTCATTACATAAAATTTAATTCACACGAGTAATTTCGCGAGGCCAAACCGCGTTGTCTCTTGACACCCCGTCCTCATGCAAATGTCTGCGGTCCCAACAGCTTTGCTCCCCTATTGTTTCCCCCACAATTGCTCTTTCATTCGTGTTCGCTCGTTTCTACCCGTTTTACGAACGTTACTTGCCAACTTTTTGTGCTCCATCGATTACCAAAGTTAGCAAGTGCACGATACAAAAGTTCGGGAACGAGCGGCGAATTTTAATACGAGAAAGTCGGTTGCAATTCCTTACGATTCTGAATGGACCGTAAACATTTGTAGTTTAGTTTGTCACTATAAAGTACTAACTTTAATCTAGTTTTGATCTTTGATCTTATGTTCTGAACTTAAATAGATGTCATATATTAAAGAATAAAAATAAAAAAATTATATAAAAAAAAACCCGACTGCACACTAAAAACAGGAAAACAAGCCCCACAAGAAAAATTGTTTAATCAAATGCTAAAACCAAGCTATGAAATACCGTTTAAACAATATAAAATGCACTATGAAATGTGTTCGTAATCGATAGTTAAATAAATAAAAACTTATTCTAAATACTAACTAAATATAATTTATAAATGTTGATGGTAAGTATCGCAGGCGGGGACCAACACAGGTGTCGCGAATAGGTATAAGTAAGTCTAGGCATAAAATAACGTGTAAATAATTGACGATTCTGTTTTATATTCTGTTTGTGTGATAACTGTTTTATTTCCATTTCGTGTGTTTATGTTTTTACTTTTATATGTTTTACTTCTTTTTTGTGCATAGTTATAAGCCAATCAATGTTTAAATATTAAGAATCAATGTCCCACAATAAATATTACCTATTCCCTAACTCTGTAAAATAGCGTAAGCTGATTGGCCAATAAATGGAAACTGACTCTGCACAACTCACCCACGTGACACAGTGGGCGGGGCGCGGTCGCGCTCTCATATAAATATGACTGCCCAACCTAGCCTCGTCAGTCCATCAACAACTAGTCTACACTTAACAACTTTAACCCTGAAATAAGTGTTCTTACTAACCCTCACACTAACCCGGTAACATGGTGGTGGTATTTCTGAGGTAATTGGCAGCGGTAGCTTCACTTCGGCCAGCGCGTTCCAGTCTTCGGCGTACGAGCTTCAAGAAAAACAGTCTACGCTCAACAACAGGGTTACTTATAGTAATTTTGGTTGTTGGTTGTTAAGTTCACTATTTAGCAGAATGTTACTTAGGTAGGTATTTTCGTTGGTGGCGGTCAAGTTGGTCCCCGCCTGCGATACTTACCATCAACATTTATAAATTATATTTAGTTAGTATTTAGAATAAGTTTTTATTTATTTAACTATCGATTACGAACACATTTCATAGTGCATTTTATATTGTTTAAACGGTATTCCATAGCTTGGTTTTAGCATTTGATTAAACAATATTTCTTGTGGGGCTTGTTTTCCTCTTTTTAGTGTGCAGTCGGGTTTTTTTTTATAATAATTAATTTTTTATTTATAACTTTTTAGTTGAAAAAAAGAACAAGTTATTACTTTATAATTTTCGCTTCGGACGAGGAAGTATCGAAAAAAATCACAGAAAAGTCGACCGTCAACGACGTGTGCCCTCATGCGTGTGCCCGCGTTCGGGTTGTAGACTCGAAAATATACCCCTCCGTACCGCACCGCGCGCCACAAACCAGCTAGGCTACGCCCTTCTTTGCCTGCTACCAGACCGCTACGCGAGAGGTGCGCGGGAGTTGCAGAACAAGTTATTTGCTCATTGCTTGCTGACGCGTGGGTGGCTTTTACGAATAATTAACATGTTCCTGTAGGAATTTCGGGGTAAAATGTATCCTATGATACTCCCGTGATCACGAATCTAATGATACCTCATACATCAAATTCTTTCAAAGTGAAGAAAATATTATCTCTGTATCCCGTAGGACTTTCGGGATAAAATGTATCCTATGACACTCCCGTGATCATGACGAATCTAACGATACCTCATACATCAAAATCCATCAAGCCGTTTAGGCTACAGGAGGCCACAAAGAAATAGACATACATACATACACTCGAAAAACATTACCCTCCTCCTTTGGCAGTCGGGTAAAAAGTGACGAAGCCCTCCAGTGGTGAAGGCCGGATTCGAACCGGCGTCTTTAGCAATCCGGGTTAACGCCTTGAATTCCTAGGCCATCCCGCCACGGCGGAACCCGTCCCAATTTCTCGACTATATGCTATCTCAGTTTGGTCCAAGTTCTCAAAGCTGTATTTACATTAAGGTCGTTCCATCGGTTTGCTTGCTGTCACTGTCACATTTGGCAAGAAATAACGGGAAAGATCATGTGCGCCAAGTGTCAATTTTGATCGAATTTTGTCGATTTTTATTTATTAAACGTTACCTTACAATATCGAAATTCGAAAGGCTATGAAATTACTACTTAAGTTAAGATTGTATTTTCTTCTTTTTTGTTTATAGTATCACATAATAAATAACCGAGTAAAAGTTTGATTAAAAGTAAGTTAGAGGTTACTTTGGGAAAATATTGTATCGAGCGAAGTTTCATAATTCGTGTATCGGAAGCTATGTTTTTAAAGATAATATAATCAAGAACTACATATATTTTTTCCACGTCTACGAATATCAACGCCTCTTAAAAAACATGATCATATCAGGAGATTTTTCGCCTGGCTCAGGGAACCGCCTTAAAACTAAAATTATTTGAATATATCGCTCAGTGACATTTATTCAGAATATTTGTTTATGTAATGTAGTTTCACTTAAGTAGTTATCCGAGCTTTCTACTAACGAGGTTGTTTGTCGCTCACAGCCATTTTGTTTTATGCATTAATTAGACAAATGTCATTAAGGTTCTCTGTGGCGCTGTAAGTAGGTTTTTACAATAAATGTCTTTCTTTTTTCTTTCTCTCTCTTTCTTTCTTTAAAGATGAGTTGAAAATATTAGCATTGACATGTAACGCTGGGCTATTAAAGGTAATTTGCATATTAGGGTGGTTTTTATTTTGTCAGATGTACAGTTTTCTACATGGCAACGGCTAAATGTAGTCTGCCACTAGAAAACAATATTTTATTTTATTTTATTTTTAGGTTTAATATTAGCTTTAATTTTGTAATATATATTATAATTTAATTAGTAAATTTATGTATTACGATATCTATATTGAAAATAAAAATGAATAAATCATAATTAATGTTAAAAAAATACTTATTTTGTAAAATTTGGACTCTTATTACAAGATTTTTTTAGACTATATTTTCCGATTCGTTTGTAAAGCGGCGAATTAGGATGTTTTACTGTTAAATTTAAGAAAATAACACCACTATTTTCTTTTTTTTGTACGTTGTAGAAACGCACTGCTATCTAGATGCTGCTATAATAGTCTGTCAAATAACTTTGTCAATAAAAAAAGGCGCGAAATTCAAATTTTCTATGGGATGTTATCCCTTCGCACCTACTTTTTTTTATTTGCCGCTTTTTTCTACTGACGGAAATGGCTTGACAGACTATAAATAATCATTTACGAATAATTTAATAATTGACGGTGTGTTTTGATTGAACACAAATAAGGCGTTTCGATGCACATAGTGGTACGATATACTTTTGTATGTATGCATGTATGTATCAAAGATAGATATAACTCCGTAATAGATGGATACAGTCTAAGGAAAAAACGTGCCTCGAAAATCAAGAAAATTTGATTGTCGTTCAGAGGGCGCTACTAGTTTTGGCCTACAGTCGTATAGATGGCGTTGACGGTCTCGTTTGTTATTTAACAATTTTAACGCATATCAGTGAAAGAACATGGGTCAAAATCATAAAAATAATTAATGCAAATAAAAAAAATCATTTATCTATATTTAAATACATTCTATCGTATTTTTATAAATCTTCATTTTTAGTTTTAAAGTGTGTCGACAGATGGCAGTGAATTTACTGGGGTTACAAAATTTACTATGACAGTACCACTCTAGTATAAGTTACTCTATGGTATGTATAAACTCTTTATTGTACAAAACATAGAACACAAATATGGCACAGAAATAGGCAGTACAAAGGCGAACTTATCCCTATGCTTGTGTTGTGTTGTGTTATTTGTAGTCTATGCTTTTCATTTAAAATTAATTACATTGATAGAACTTTATAATACGAACCTAGTTTGCGTAATCACAAAGTGTTTTAAATTGGTATGTACAGTCAAGGGCATAAATATATATACATTCCCAAAGCTTCAAAAACATGTGTACGCACTTACGCCTTAGACAATAAAGTCGTGTTCACATATTTTTGAGCCATTTGTCTGGATCGATATTTTTGCCTTCGACTATACGAGTATTAATTTGACTATAAATACCCCCGTTTCTTTTTTCTGTTTTCTTCTTACTCTTATGCAACCTTTTTATTTACCTCAATTTGAGAATCAAAAAGTTAATAAACCAACACAGATAAGCGAATCGCGGAACGTAACTTAGCTGATATTGCTTCCTGAACGAACAGACAGCGGAACGAAGAAAAATATCGCCCACGCAATAAGTAAGATTGATAGCTGCCACGGAACGAACAAACAAGGGATGCAAGTTGCTACGTTATAGGACAAGGCATACCAAAGAGGATATAATAAGATAGAGCGGCACTGTCATAGTAAATTTTTTAACCACTGTAAATTCACTGCCATCTATCGACATGATTTAAAACTTAAAATGAAGATTTATAAAAATACGTTTAAATGTATTTAAATATGGATAAATAATTTTTTTATTTGCATTAATTATTTTTATATGATTTCGACCCATGTTCTTTAACGGATATGCGTTAAAATTATAAATAACAAACGAAACTGTCAACGCCCTCTATACGAGAGTAGGCCAAAGGTAGTGGCGCCATCTGATCGAGAATCAAATTTTCGTGATTTTCGAGGCACGTTTTTTCCTTAGACTGTATCCATCTATTACGGAGTTATATTTATCTTTGGGCATACTAAGACGTGTAATATAACAAAATTTCCGTGAAATTCAGATATACTAAAAATAAGTTTTTGGCAATAATTTCATTTTTGGTACAAGCTTTTATCGTTGTACTTTTCTTTCCACAGGCAACTAATACTCATCGAGACAATTCTAAAAGCCCCAAACACGCGGTTGCGTTGTTTTATCACAGAGTTCCTATGACCACCTCCTGTCTCCATCATCAGATCAGCTCGATGGTACCATATTGCATTGTCACCCGACTTACATATGTATGCAAATTTTCAGCTTCATCGGAAACCGGGAAGTGGGTCAAATTGAACTTGCAAGATTTGACCCTTACAAACATGTTAGAGAGATCAGATGGCAATCGCTTTCGTAAAAACTAGTGCCTACGCCAATTCTTAGGATTAGTTGTCAAGCGGACCCCAGGCTCCCATGAGCCGTGGCAAAATGCCGGGATAACGCGAGGAAGATGATGATGAAACATGTTAGAGAAAGAGAGAGAGAGAGAGAGAGAGAAAATTTATTTAACATCACAAAACATTATTAAACATAAAATATGTACTTATAAATTTTGAAGAAAATTGTCGTCATTTTATACACCGTGTTTAATGTGATCCTAATTACCGAACCGAACCGAACCGAAATATTTTTTGTATAAGTGCTAAAATTACACGTGTAACGCAGAAGAAGTTGTTTTACTGCAGATTGGCAATGTCAGCATTACACGTGTAATTTTAGCACTTATACACAAAAATATTTCGGTACGGTTCGGTTCGGTTATTAGGATCACATTTAACACGGTGTATAAAATGACGACAATTTTCTTCAAAATGTATAAAAACACTTTTTCTACACTCGCGGGTAAAATACAACTTTGCACCCTTGTATAACAAATAACTATTTCTTTTCTTTATTTAGGATTACCGACAGGATAATACATCTTACATGCTCTTAATTCTATATAACAATAATGACTGATGCTTATCTAATTTTAGGTAACCACAACTTATATGTGTCTTGTACCGTAAAACGAGGTGGCTTAGAAATTCCGGGGCGACTTTATATATATTGAATTGAAATTGAATTCGATTGAATGAATAATAGTCATTTTGTGGCCATTTCTAAACTATCAAACCCCAAATTTCCCAAAGCTACCCCGTTTTACCGTACCTATGAACAAATAGTGAATATGCAGTAAACTTTGAATTAGTACCGGTACATTACATTTACTAATACTAGTAATTGCCAACTAGGAATTATCAACTACTTTTATATATACAAATATTTTCTATAAATATCTCTGTGTAATATCTCTGGTGTTGCAGGCGTCCATAGGCGACGGTAACTGCTTACCATCAGGCGGGCCGTATGCTTGATTGCCACCGACGTGGTATAAAATATTTTATTTAGTATTTTTAGGCATCTGTGAATCTGTGACTAATTATTTTGGGATATTCAGTGAGCCAACATATTTTATCACTCCTTTTATGAATGGAATATAGGTTTAGATATTCCATTCATAAGCAGCTTATCCTACAGAAACAGCCAAAATGAATAAAAGGCCTACTCATATTACACGCATTCGTAGCCTCGAGTTTCTCAGGTAATGAGTTAATGAGTTGATGAGTCGGTGTCGATTTACTAAGAGTGTTTGTGAAATAATAAATAATCAGTAGGTATTGTAAGTACAAATATATTTGTAAATTATTATTGAATGGTATTGTACATACATAAATGTTATACAATTCGTTTTATTCACAACTATGGGACTTAATCGCGTAACATAAGTTTTATTTTACGCGATTAAGTCCCGTCGTTGTGAATAATAGTTAGTAAAAATCGTGAAAGTTTAAATCAGTGTGTTATACAATTTTGGGAACAATATTTTTTTTTTTACATTTTGATTTGTGTTTTTTAAGTAGTGTTTATAAATACTGTGAATTTATGTATGATATAAATTATAAACTGAAATAAGTGTCATAGACCTACTACAGAAGAAGTGATCAAAACGGGCAAGTTTCGGTCGCTCAGTAGAGCGTTCTTTCCGTCCATTTTTTCTTAATACTTATAATGAGACCGATTCAAATTTAAAAACTTCTTACGGTTTTGATACGACCGTGAAGATCACTTACGCTGATAAGAGCATGCGCAATGAAGTGAAAGTCGTGAGCGAGATGCGCGCCAATCACCAAGTTAATCGTCAAGAATCGCACTTAAACTATCGTGAGACATATTTCAAAATATTTATCAGTACGGTTTTTACTCACTATTATTTTTAGTCGCTTTTGGCGACATGACAGTGCACGACGTACAACCGCCGCGGACACTCGTGCCCGAGGATGGATTCCCAAAGAATCCGAAACATGTCGCCAAAAGCGACTAAAAATAATAGTGAGTAAAAACCGTACTGATAAATATTTTATAATCGTCAAGTATCAAAACCAGAACAGATTTTTAAATTCTAATCGACATCCTTGTATGTGTGTCTGTAACTGCCGCTTTACTTATCCTTGTCCTCTCTGGGGCATTCTACCTTTGTTATTTAAGTACTAAAAATACAGACTGCACTTCATCCATTAGCAACATCGCAGAAATAACTGCGGTTGGTTTAAAACAGATTGCCTACCTACTAGGTAGAGCACAGCGGGCTGAGCACAGTAGCATTTTTATCGCCTGTCACCATGCCTGTCACGCTCTAACAAGTATGTAAGTGCGAAAGTGACAGGTGATAAAAATTCAACCATGCTGACGCCGCAAGAGACGATTCACAGTCGCCAGACATGTATAGACACTAAAATACTAATAAAATATATGAGCGCGACCGCCTTAATTTCGGTTGAGTTCACGATTAAGACTTATTTGAAAATTTAACCAGTGTCTGTAAAAGTTTGCTAAGTTTTTATAAATAGGGTGATAAAATGGTGTGAAATAGTAAAGGGTAGTACCGTTTGCCGAGCGTTGAACACGCTCAATAAGCTCGGTGCTGTGCAACACTCCTGCGATTTGTTTGCGGACGGCTGGATGGTTATTGAGAGGGATTGTTTAAAAATATGCGAGTCACTGACCTAATTATTGAAATGATTTAATGTATCTTTGACATGATTTTTATGTACTTAGTCCATACATTTATTATTATTGTTTTTTATTTTATTATTATTATTATTTATAATCAAACCTAGATATAAGAAATGTTATGACTTAGGCTAGTCATGTAACGTTGCATTTTGTTTTAAATAAATAAATTGAATTGAAATTGAATAAATTGAATTTATTAATAAAAAAAGAGCCTATGTGGTGACTAATATGCAGTTTTTAAAAGTGCTTGATGGAGCATTCTATGAAATTCTCTACCGTTGTCCAGTACAAACACGAATTTTCTTAAGATTTGCAGGTATAAGAATATCCTTTTCTATGACAAATGGTCAAAAATATACACAGAAAAATAATCGCCCGCTTTAAATACCGAAAAAGAAGCCGCAACACAGGAAATAGAATGCGTACGTGCGAGACAGCCCGTGGACATCTCCTGATGCGAACTCTGAAGGGGGTAGTCTATGGTTTTAAAATACGAGTTTTCAACAAACTTTGCGATAGTTTTGTCGTCAAACTATATTGACGTAAAGGCTCATTGTAGTAGTTGTGAATCACTTCCGTCCTTTTAAAAACCGGACAAGTGCGAGTCGAACTCGCCCACCGAGGGTTCCGTACTTGTTAGAATTTGTTGTTATAGCGGCAACAGAAATACATCATCTGTGAAAATTTCAACTGTCTAGCTATCCCGGTTTATGAGATACAGCCTGGTGACAGACAGACTGATACAGCCAGACGGACAGTCTTAGTAATAGGGTCCCGTTTTTACCCTTTTTACTAGGTTTCTACTTAGAGCATAGCTGAAGTACTAACTTCAACATTGCTAATTAGTACGATGTATAATTTTATAATTAAATAATAAGGGCCAGTTGCACCAACCACAGTTAACAGACTGATCAACGTCGCGCAGCAGAGATCTATGAAACTTCCCATACAATAAAATTTTGCGAACGCTTTAACGGTGACAGACTGTTTGGTGCAATCAACTCTTAGTCTTGTGTTGTAGGTACTATTAAATATATATAGATTAATAATTAAATACCTACGTTCCGTGATTGTTGCGGCATTTAGGGTTCTAGCTAAATTGGACATTCCATAGCATAAGTATTGAACAACCAATTTAGCTAGGACCCTAAATGGCTCAACAATCACGGAGCGTGACTATACATAGAAAACATTCATAACTACAGAACAAATAAATGCCCTCACTACCGACTAGACTAGGCCGTTAAATATTATTTATATTTCAGTGCTGTTATATTTATAGTATACTAGCTTTTGCCCGCGATTTCGTCTGCGTGGACTTAGTAACAGCGGCTAAAGTAAATATAGTGTCTGGATAAAGTCTTATGGCAATCATTCATTTTGAGCATAATGCACACAAATTATTAGGCAATTCATTAATTATCTCAATTCGACCCCACTTTTCACACTCTTAAGGGGTGATTTCTGGGATAAATATTATCCTATGTTCTTCTCCGGGACTCAAACTATCTCTATGCCGAATTTCAACTTAATCGGTTCATCGGTTTAAGCGTGAAGAGGTAACACACAGACAGGCAGACTTTCGCATTTAGAATATTAGTATGAATTAGTATTATATAATATTTTTGATTTGCTTACCATTTCATACCTGCTTTAGGCGGGGTGCCCGCTTGAGGCTCTTCTCCCCTAATAGACTATATTCGTTTCATTGTGTTGAATATAGAAAACATACCGAACAAACCAACAAACGATCGCTAGAGTCAGCCAACTAAGCACAAAAGAGGAGGGGAGGGGGGGGGGATTAGTGCGTCGTTACCTTTTACGCAAATTGAGGCGGTCAGCAGAGGTCAGCATTGCGGGCAAAAACGTAGGTACGCCCGAAGCTAAACAGGGTAAGTTTTCGAAACGTTTGGACGCCAGGTTGAAAGGGTTGGATTATTAACACAAAATTGTAAATATATGTACTAGGTGTGTCATGTCAAGGTCAACATCACTGCTGCGGTATGGATGCCGGCGCTGTATCTGTCAATTTCCTTGATAAAATGACGGACTGAATGTCATAACCGCGGCTGTAATGCGGCGGCGAACATTACTCATTATCAAGAAAAATGAGAAAGGTTGGTCAAAATTCTTTTCGTTGTTTTGTTTCTGACCACTCGACTCACGCTTGTATTTTTGTCTTTAATCAAATAAATAAAAAACTCGAGTGCTATTGCATGTCTTTATTCTAGCTATAGATTATTAACATGAGAACAATTAAAAACAAAATTTCACCCTAATACAAAAAGCTCCATCACATTTTTTGGGGACAAAAAACAAGACAACGTAAATTATTTTGACCCAGGTACAGTACCCACGTCAAGGCCGCAGCAGTAATATCGCAACAGTAATGCAGCTGCAGCTACCATCCGAACGTCACCTTAAAAGTAGTCGCCTGCTTAGATTACTCTTTCACTTAGCGTTGCTGTTGAAATATTACCTGAAAAAGAAAGAAAAGTAACATTAATTAAAGCGTTATCAAAGGTCTCTGTTTTGACTCGGGCAAATGTCCAGATGTTGTGAAGTTTTGTGAGCAGGTTCTAGTTAGATAAAATGTTTTTGTGGTTTCGTTTTTTGGAAAAATATTCAAAATGGTGGAAATAAGCGTAAAGGACTTCAGTGCCATTAGCATCTATGGCACTTAACACCACTGTAAGAACGCTATGATAATGATTTATTTTTTATTTTTTTATTTATTCAGAAACAAACCATACATAGTTTATGAACTTATTTTAAAGACAAGAAGATGAGACCTATAGTTTCATAACAAAATAACATATAATAGGTTCGTGGCTATTAACTACATAAGAGAAAGACTTAGTTTGTATTTTACAATTACTATAAATATACTTGAAATATGTAAATCAGTGATTTGATACCTTTGTCAAAATTACATTGTAGGTGCGTTTAAGCAAGATTTAAATTTAGTTATAGGTTTATACTATTTAAATGCATTCTTAAGTTGTGTTAGTGTACAGTTAAAAATGTCTATATCATTAAGTTTAAGGTTCTCTTTAAATAATCGCACTTAAACTATCGTGAGACATATTTCAAAATATTTATCAGTACGGTTTTTACTCACTATTATTTTTAGTTGCTTTTGGCGACATGTTTCGGATTCTTTGGGAATCCATCCTCAGGCACGAGTGTCCGCGGCAACCGCCAAAAGCGACTAAAAATAATAGTGAGTAAAAACCGTACTGATAAATATTTTTTCTCTTTAAATAGTTTACATGCGCGTTTAATGAATTAATGATTCAACGAAGTAAGTATTCTTCGTTTTTATATCTTTTAATCTTATCGCGAGGTCTACTCGTACAGCTTGAATATGATACATTTATTTCTGTGACCATTATTTGGCTGATAGTGATCAGTGATCACTCATCAACAGGATAACCATTTGCTTTTTGCTGTCGTTGGGTCGATCCTTACCAAATATAAATTTGATTCACGCAGAAAAACCCTGGATAACGAATGATGTCACGATGAAGTAAATTTCGAAATATATAGAACAGACAGTTATTAAATTAATACTAAATACGTTTTTTGTCAAAACGCCGGACTGGTTGTTATAGTTCAATTGACATTTTTTTTATTTTATTAAACTTCATATTGAAATCGAAGTTGGGTCCAAACACTTCATTTCATCCGACAAACTCCAAACATGTAAACCAAAACCTTTATACAGTATCCAAACTGTCAAGGGTCCTTAAGCGCGTTAATGCAAGTTCGCAACTTCAGCCAGAACCGCTCGTCATGCTCCTCCACTTACAAAATGAGCTACATGACATAATGACGTCACATAACATTATACCGCGTGATAAATGATGGGGCTCTCAGCGTATTCTGGTTCGACGTTGTAACTCAATCGGCCATGACAATTTTGTTTGGTAAAAGCAAAGAGCTATAGATGTTTTTCCTCTCTTTATTTTGGCACAAACGGTCATTACAGAAAAGTGACATTGAAAAGTGACCTATAATATGACAGTGCCAAAAGCGTAATAGATTATATAGTTGGTCAAGCAAATCTTGTCAGTAGAAAAAGGCGCGAAATTCAAATTTTCTATGAGACGATATTCCTTCGCGCCTACATTTTTTAAACTTGCCGCCTTTTTCTACTGACAAGATTTGCTTGACCAACTATAGTCATAAATTTTGTTGCAACGGACCTGAATTAACTATAAAACACTTAAGAAGAAGATGATGATGATAGTGGTGCTCATGATGCTGATGATGATAGTGATGTTGATGATGAAGATGATGATAGTGATGCTGATGATGATAATGATGATGATGATGAAGAAGAAGGTAATGAAGAAGAATAAGATGATATGTATTTAAGAAGGAAGTGTACTTGTAAGGAGTTTTATGGACGTGATACGAGTGTGAATTGGTTTACATTTTTAACGCAAGGGGTGATAAGTTTGAGATGTGTTTTATGCCATTGGGATTAGGAAAGGCATCAAATTAAAAAAAATCTTTTTATTTTGGTACATATGGCGCAAATGTCAAAAATCCCAGCAGCAACAGCGAATTGACATTCGTGGCGGTAATTTAAAATAAATTTCTCGACAAAATTACCTTTTTGACGTTTTCTGCAGCAATGCAGTCGGCCGCATTAGAATTGCAGCGCGACATTACTACCGACTGCATTGCTGCCACAAATGTCAAACTCGATGTTACTGCGGAAATTATGACATTTTTCTGTAGCAATACAGTCAGCAGTAACATCGCGCAGCAATACTGCAACAGTAATGCTGGTGTAGTCTAATTCCGAAATCCTTTAAATTATAAACGACGTAATGATTGCGATGTACATATTTACTGACTACACCTTAGCAGGATCTTGGTCTAAACTTTCACGATTTCTACATATTATTAAAGTGTAAAACCACCACTCGAACCACGGGGACAAGGCCGTCCTCGAAACGTCGAAGGTAAATACGCGATTTAGTCCCGTTTTATAATTTAATAAGGATCTTGATTACTATGAGGAAACTTTATATTCCATTTACACTACTAAAGCTACATAAAACAATAAAATTTAAACCCCTCACAGTAACGCGGAGAAGGAAAACAAATGTAATTTCTAAGCCACCTACTAAATCTGTTTATGCCAGAAGACAATTTACAAGCCAGTCTGTTTACCTATATAATCACATAAATAAAATTATTTCTATATACCCTTTGCACTTATACAGTTGTAAAAAAGCTATAGTCGAATGGATTAAAAAATTAGACTACGAGGAAACAGAAGCACTGATGTGGTAGGGCACATAGGACCCGCTACCAACCAACCTAACTTTGAGTAAATTAGCGTAGGTCCATTATTGAAGCGGTTTCTGACGATGTACCCGAAATGGATCTGAATATAGACGAATTGAACTTACCTGACAATATACGCTTGGCGGATCCTCTGTTTTATAAAAGTGACAAAGTTGATATTTTAATGGGGTCCGACATAATGTGGAATATTGTTAAGGCTGGGTATCAAAAAACGCTAGGCAAAAATGGACCTACGCTAATTTACTCAAAGTTAGGTTGGTTGGTAGCGGGTCCTATGTGCCCTACCACACCTATTTTGCCGCAAGGTAAAATATTATGTAATTTTAGCCAAGAGATCAAGGATTCACTTTCCAAGTTCTGGGAGTTAGAAACGTTTACCGCACCTACTAAGGTATGTTCCACGGATGATCAAATATGTGAAGAATTGTTTGTAAAGAACACAATCCGGTTAGACTCCGGTCGATTTCAAGTTTCAATGCCATTGAAAGAGTCCCCAGAGGTCCTGGGAGACTCATTTGCTTTAGCTAAAAGATGTTTTTTCAATTTAGAGAGGCGCTTTCGAAAGCAGCCTACTTTAAAACAAATGTACAGTGAATTTATTCAAGAATATGCAACACTGGGCCACTTGACTGAAATAGAAAGGCCACCAAATGGCAATTACCTCCCTCACCACGCTGTGTTGCGCGAAAAAAGTGAAACTACCAAATTGCGTACTGTATTCAATGGATCAGCACGTACCACATCAGGTAAATCATTAAATGACATTCAGTACGTGGGCCCAGTGGTGCAAAATGACCTATTGTCTATTTTGCTGAGATTTCGTCAACATAAGTTTGTTCTTACTGGCGACATAGCCAAAATGTATCGCCAGATCTCATTGGACGAATCTCAACGTCATTTACAGCTGATATTATGGAGAGATAACGAATCTCAACCTTTGAGAACACTGCAACTCAACACTGTCACGTATGGCACGGCATCAGCATCTTTTTTAGCCTTCAGATGTCTAGTTCAGCTTTCAAAGGAATGCACAGATCCTAAGATTGCAGATGTAATCAAAAATGATTTTTATTGCGATGACCTCATTACTGGCAGTGATGATGTAGCTGAATTAAAACGCATACGCGATGCAGTGGTTGACAAGTTAGCCGAAGCTTGTCTCCCGCTAAGAAAATTTCGAACAAATGTGCCAAGTATATTTGCGAACGATCCCACTTCCACCACATGTGATGAAAAGGATTTATCGCAAGTAAGCGATCAATATTCAAATTTACAAAACCAGTCATCAGTACTCGGTTTGAATTGGTGTCCTTCGCAAGATAAGTTCAATTTCTTAGCTGATTTTGATATCGAGCCTGTGTCCACAAAGAGAAATATTCTGTCAGCTACGTGCAAGATATTTGATCCACTTGGCTTGCTAAGCCCTTGCACGATAGTACCCAAAATGTTGCTGCAGAAACTTTGGCTTTCTGGACTCGGGTGGGATGATCCGGTGCTTTGCGATATTGACAAAGAGTGGAATAATTTCATATCTAACATAAATCAAATTGCAGACATAGGGATTCCACGCTTTGTCATGCAAGACTCACCGGCATCGATACAACTTCATTGCTTTGCGGACGCATCCCAGAATGCATTCGCAACATGCATTTATATACGTTGTGTGGACTCGAAGGGTAATGTTTCAGTAAAATTGCTCTGTGCTAAGGCCCGGGTCACACCGGTATTAAAAAAATCGACTATTCCTAGGCTTGAATTAGCTGCTGCTTTGCTGGGAGCTCAATTGAGCGCGAAGGTATGTCAGTCACTCACATGCAATTTTGACAAAAAATACTTTTGGAGTGATAGTACTATTGTTTTAGGTTGGATCAAGAATGTGAACTTAAGCAATCTCAAACAGTTCGTTTACAATAGAGTGAATGAAATACACGAGCTGACTGACAAATCTTCGTGGAATCATGTACCTACGGATATGAATCCGGCAGATATTGCCTCGCGAGGCATCGGCCCGAGCCAATTACAAAATGCTAGTATGTGGTTCAACGGTCCTTCATTTTTGATGAAATCCGAGAATGAGTGGCCTAACACTGAAATAAGCAGCGCCGAGCTGCCAGAATTAAAGGTTTATACTTGCTTAGTCTCAAAGCAGCCGTCATTCGACTTTGATCGGTTTTCCAAGTTCCACCGAATGATTCGCGTGGTAGGATATATTTTAAGGTTTATTTTCAACTGTAGACAAGCAATAGATGCACGTCAACACGGCTTTTTATCGACTGAAGAAATAAATAAGTCTACTCGAACTCTCATCAGGGCCAGCCAAAGGGATTCTTTCGCAGACGACCTACAGTGCCTCAAGCAAGGTCGGCCTGTGCACCGTAAGTCCAAAATTTTAGCTCTCAATCCCTTCTTGGATGAGCATGACTTGATTAGAGTTGGAGGACGTATACAAGGAGCGATTTGTGACTATTCTAAAAAACACCCTATATTATTGTGTTCAAAACACACATTTACTAAACTTTTATTGAGAAAGGAACATGAGAGCCACATGCATTGTGGTCCTCAATTGTTATTAAGTATTATCAGAGACCAATATTGGCCTATAGGGGGAAGAAATCTTGCGCGTAGCACTTTTAGAAAATGCATAGTGTGCGTGCGTATTCAAGGCAAATCAATCCAGCCCATGATGGGTAACTTGCCTCCTCCTCGAGTTACACTGACCTACGCGTTTACAGTAACGGGCATGGATTTTGCAGGTCCCTTCTTAATTGCAAATCGCCAAGGCAGGGGCTGCAAGTTATCCAAATGTTGGCTATGTCTGTTTGTATGTCTTAGTACCAAGGCTGTTCACTTGGAAGTAGTGAGCAGTCTGAGTACTGAGGCCTTTCTCATGACTTTCCGTCGATTTATATCACGCCGCGGCCGGCCTCATGATCTTTATTGTGATAATGGCACCAACTTCGTGGGAGCCTGTAACGAGTTGGGTAAAATGTTGCGAGCAAGCCAAAAGGCTATGACTGAGGCCGCCCATGATAAGGGCATCAAATTTCATTTTAGTCCGGCATATTCGCCTCACTTTGGAGGTATCTTTGAAGCAGGCATAAAATCGGCAAAGTCACTTTTAAAACGTGTAATTGGTAATTCTAGTCTGACGTTCGAAGGGCTTACGTCACTATTCACTCAAATTGAAAGTATTTTGAACTCCCGGCCGTTAACCCCTCTGACGTCAGATCCCTCAGACCTGTCTCCTCTGACTCCAGGGCACTTCCTGATAGGGCGTCCACTCACCGCCTTACCAGAGCCACCTGTTACTACAAATTGTCCGAACAGATATCAAAGAATAGAGCAGATGAGACAACACTTTTGGACCCGCTTCCACGATGAGTACTTGAGCGAGCTACAGCAGCGGACCAAATGGAGGGAGAAGCGGAACGAGCTAAAGGAAGGTGATCTCGTCGTAATCAAAGATGACAACGTTCCACCGATGCGGTGGCGCTTGGGACGAGTGCACCAACGGTATAAAGGCCAGGATGGCATCACTAGAGTGGCGGACTTTAAAACTGCCAGAGGCATGGTGAAGAGGGCAGTAAACCGAGTCTGCCTCCTGCCAGTCCGAGACAGCGAAATGGATGGTTCTCTTGCAAGCCAGGGCTTCCAAGGCGGGGACCCTGTTCACGCCACCACTGCGTGAGGACGGAGGACGATTCCGGGCAGCGGGCGCGGGCGGCGGGCAGCGGCGCCGGAGCGGCGCGGCCGCCGTCTCCCACTCACTCTCTCTACGAACGACCGGCATGACATCATGTCGCGTCCGCGCATCAAGCGCCTGTATTTTTTACATTTATATTAATACATAACATTTACTGTGTACAGGGTTGTTTGTTTGCTGCCGAAGCCCCAATCCTGCACAACAATAAATAATAAATAAAAATAAATATAAATAATAAATATATATGTATTTACACCCCACACAACTACAAACATGCACACTCTCTCTCTCTCTCACACACACACACACACACACACACACACACACACACACACACACACACACACACACACACACACACACACACACACACACACACACACACACACACACACACACATACATATCTTAGCTTTAATTAATTTTAGTTTAGTTTGTAAGATATTCATTTTAAGTATATGTTCGGTTACTTTGTATGTAACTCTGGTAGGAAGAGCGGGATCTCCTGCCACAAGTATAATTTTACTTACTTGGAGATTCCAACCATAATTTGCTGTACACAATATTGTAACCAATAAACGCTTTTTCATTTTTTTCATTTTCATTTTCATCCTCGTGCCATTCGTTTTCGAAATCAATATATACAGGTTGGCCAAAAAATAAGTGCATTCCCGTTGCCAGGGAGGTTTGGGGATTATACTGAGCAACTTTTACTATGGGACCAAACACGAACCATACGTTAATGGGATAAAAATGATCAGTATATTTTGACAAGAAAATGTCGCCTAATAACTTGTCCCTGAAAATACAAATGAGCTTTGGGTTAAACATGGCGTAGTTAAATAATATTAGTTATAATTTAAATAGTTTAAATTGCCAGCGTTCTGCAAGTAACAAACATCCATTATCGTTAGCCGCATATTCATAATAAGACTATTTTGCAATTTGGCCTAACTCCCTTGGCTATCTCGTTTGAAAACTACACGGATGTGAGCAAAACATTTCATCGCGAAACGTGAAACATTTTGATATTTTCCGCGCAACCATAAATAATAGAAATCCGAAACATTCGATAGATATCAATGCATTTTTTAATTTCATGTTAAATTCCTAACTAAACGAAGCAGAATTTAATAGAAGCACATAAAAAATCTTGTTATATCGCAATAAAACATTGAAATCATATTCACAAAGCCCTCGGTATAATGAAAATGTTTTCTTACCGTCACAGATTTATGAATACAGTTAAATACGTTCGTGTCGAGCGAAAATAACAGCGACATTATCGAATGAACTCTTTTTATTCGCAACACGATTCAATATTCCGTCTAGAAATCGCTATCGGTTTAAAAACGAACGCCAAAACGGATCGCATAAATTTACATGACAAACGCGGCAGGCGGGGGACATTACTTTTTTAAGAAAAATATGACGACCTTCCCTCGGCGGAGTTTCCAGGTCTATTTCCATAAATAATAAATAACGATCGAGGACGAAGCAAAAAGCATTCTTGATATTTATTTTGTGCGCGAATTTGATCTACTTATCGGCTGAATCGGAGATCGTCAGCTGAGGGGTCGCGTATTGTTCGATTAGTTCTTGTCAGCTTATAATAGGTGCTTCTTATGATTGATCGCTGATGAATTAAATGATCATTGATACAGTTAATCTTTCTTAATGTAAACACATTGATAATAAGTAAATCAGCAG
The DNA here is from genome assembly GCF_947568885.1 of Cydia strobilella. NCBI lineage: Eukaryota > Metazoa > Arthropoda > Insecta > Lepidoptera > Tortricidae > Cydia > Cydia strobilella. The sequence continues at coordinate 22,385,018 of NC_086044.1, forward strand.
ATTTTGGGTGGCTGAGGATTAGGACAGGGAGATACGATCTTCTTAAGGTCAGAGACATAGTGACTAATCTATTAATATTAAGTTTGTACGGCGCTGGCAACTATCATCCCGTCGACTTAAAGGATAGCACCAAACCATTTATTTAGGTATCCTTGCCTCCCGCTTGAACCACATATGAGATAACACCCTTGTAACTCAGCCCTAATTAAGGGAATTTATCAACTTGCAGCGCCATCTATCGCGCCACTCAAGTACTAATGTCGCCCGGTTGCTAGCGCTCGGCTGCTTTCTCGTCAGTACGCTTTTGTAACTCAGCCGAGCAACACGTTTACAAAGCAAGTTTAAAGAAGATCGAGAAATTTCAAATCGTGAAAATGTTTTGAATACCTTCGACTTCGTGACATTCCGCTCGGTGCCCATGGCCCAGCGACGAGACGCAGTGACCTTCCTATAGGCACCGTCATAAAAAATACACGGGTAAGTACTTATGCCTCATGGCGTCGTCCTGTGGGACGTGGAAGAATTTTGAATACCTCCGACTTCGTGAAATTCCGCTCGGTGCTCATGGCCCAGCGACGAGACGCAGTGACCTTACTACAGGCACCGTCACAAAAAGTACACCGGTACTTATGCCTCATGGTTTCGTCCTCTGGGACGACAAGCGTCGTCCCGTGAGACGATATGGCGTCGTCTCGTGAGACGACATGGTGTCGTCCCGTGAGACGACATGACGTCGCCCCGTGAGACGACATGACGTCGCCCCGTGAGACGACAAGCGTCGTCCCGTGAGACGACATGGCATCCCTGACATTCATCATTCCGATGACATTCCGCTCGGTGCCCGTGGCCCAGCGACGAGACGCAGTGACCTTACTACAGGCACCGTCATAAAAAGTACACTGGTACTTATGCCTCTGGGACGACATGGCGTCGTCCCGTGAGACGACAAAGCGTCGTCCCGTGAGACGACATGGCGTCGTCCCGTGAGACGACATGGCGTCGTCCCGTGAGACGACAAAGCGTCGTCCCGTGAGACGACATGGCGTCGTCCCGTGAGACGACATGGCGTCGTCCCGTGAGACGACATGGCGTCGTCCCGTGAGACGACATGGCGTCGTCCCGTGAGACGACGTATCGTCGTCCCGTGAGACGACGTAGCGTCGTCCCGTGAGACGACGTAGCGTCGTCTCGTGAGGCGACTTGGCATCCCTGTGGAACGCCAAGCGTCGTCCGGTAAAACGACAAGGCGTCGTCCTGATGAGTTGCGTCATCCTGTGGAAAGATATCGCGTCATCCCGTGGTATCGTCCCGTGAGAAGATATTGCGTCGCCCCGTAGAACTAGATTCCGTTGTTCGATAAGACGACATTTTGTCGTATCGTGAGACCCTAATGTGTCGTCCTATGAGACGGCATTGTATCGTCCTCTGAAATGACAATGAAATAACGTTGTCTTGTTAGACAAACAACCGTCGTTTCATGGTCTACCATTAATACGGTGGCGGACGTCTTATTGGTCGCATTATTGTTCGATGTCTGCTTGGTCGGACTCACATTTTTTTAAAGATCTGCATGGTCCTGATATTACCCATGTGCGACCCGGTTAGTGTACGTCATCGATCGAATTGTGTGCCACCTTTTAGGACGATGAGCAGCTGAATTTCAATTGGCGGGTTTGGCGCGAAATTGATAACGAAACGCAGTTACAGTAAATCTTGGTTGTGTACAAATGTTGGTCTTGGTCGATAACAAACAAGGAATTGTTTGCCGTGAACGAACCTAAAAAACTAACCTACCTATATACATTCTGAGGATCGTAACTGTATAACCAACTGCAAAATGGCAGTTAAGAAACTGTGCAGAGGGAAAAGCACAGAGTGAAAAACCTTGTGTTATACTTTGCCCAACTAGATCCTTTACCAAAACGAGAGGGGGGAGGCAAGGAAAATCGACATCTGTTTTAAAGAAGAAAAGAAGATTAAAACTCTCTCCTCTGAATAGGACTATCAATACACGTAAAATACAAATTCGTTTACAACTGTCATATTATGATATATATGAGTGAAAAATCATCGCACTTAATCCCTATTTTGAATGACTAGTCAGGTTTTGATAGTCTTTTTTGGGGATAAAGCATCTCCTGTATCCTCTTCTAATGTTGACTATAGTCTATAGCTACAAAATAGCGGCCTGTCACAAAGAGAAACCTTTGCGCTAGTCTAGAAATTATCTATATTTCAAAACATCTACTAAGTAGCTGTCACACAGAGACCACAGAACTAAGAGTAACACGTAGAAAACATACCTTCTATCACATTCCGTTCAAAAGGCCGAACTAACAAAAGCATTTATAATGCTATATTCACATCAATCAGGTAGAAACTTGTAAACTCAGCTTCAAATGCTGTAAGTAACGAGCTCCACTTTGAAAGATTATCTTAGCAGCGGGTTTTAAATCATAATACGTTGACCGCAAACGTTCTAGTTCCATTTCAAAGAGTTCCATTACTATTAATATAACTATCGGAAACGAAATGGTATTTGTAGGAGGTGCTTTCACAGAATGACTAAAAGGACTACAATACTAATTTAATATGGCCTTCCGCATTGTCACCCATTATTGATCAATAGAAGTGGAAACATCGGTTTCGTTAGTGGTAGATGTTATATATCTGACGAAGCTTCCCTTTGTGTAAATAAAGAAAGAATTTATGAAAAGATTTTTCGGTAGTTCAGTTAGAGTGGAGTTACTGATCCTGTGTACCGAAAAATCGCGAATTAAATTAGTGAAGACAACTAAGGGAACTAAACCGTCGAACCAACAGCCATGGTCCACGGCTTTGTATCTAAATGAACTTGGAAGTCTTTAACTCAAACGACTACACATGATAAAACAATAAAACTCGTTATTTGCCCCGAGGGTTTGTTTGATTTTCCAATAAGACAAATAAATGAAATCACTTCAAAATCTTTGAAACCATGTGGACTGCGGGGCAAGCCATTATATGTACATACAAAGGTACAACGTACGCAAACGTACATACAAGAGTAATATTTAGAAAATATTTGCAGGCAGTCACCGATAGCAGATACCTGATTCGAAAAGAGCACGGATCGGAAATACAAACCCTTCTTTCGATTTCTAGTTGAGATGTTTCCCTTCCTACGAAGTAGTCACATGCTTTTACAAAAGAACTATAACATACGGCGTTTTAGGCCAAAGGCAACCAAGTTCAAGATAATATGTAATATTCTTAGAGGAATACCCGAAAGAGAACATCGTTAAAAAGACGAGTCAACTAGGTCAAATCCCAAATAGATACCAGTGCACGGAATCAGAGGCTTGATAATAACGTTAGAACGCTCATCAAAGGATCGCGCAAGATCTAAGCCGAATATGATTCTAGTAGTCTCATGACTACAATATGCTCGCCGGTTAAATAGAGTGCAATGTACTCTAAAAATCAACACTAGTTCTGTTGTCATTGCCAGATCTAAATACTACAAGCTTAACTGAAAGGTAGAAGTCCAGGGCTTACAGCAGTTCAGGGCTTACAGCATACTGTTGTAACAGGTCTCGTATGACATGTACTCGCAATTGAAAACATCATCGTCAATGCAATCAAGTAGTGTTGTAGGTTTGTAGTACCCTACAAAATCATCGTGTCTTGGATATAGGGCAGACGCGCTGCTAATCGAATTACAGCATTACTTGTGAAGACAACTACAATTTATATATTTATATATTCATGATACATTCATTAAATATAGTAAATATGAGATTTCTAGATATATATCAGCTTTACGTCAACGAAGTGACAAATAATATGTCGCAGAAAGGCCTAGATCATCAAATAATTGTCTATTTGGGGGCATCATGATGACAGATTAGTACTAGGGTTCCTTCAAGATAATAAAAACAGTCTAAATTCAACTGATATACAAAGTTCAAAGTGTTTTTATTTGTGTGTATATGTCAAACTGATTACAGTAGGGGTAAATAAATATTTGTAGCATTGTACCCTCCCTGATGGCACAATTGCATGAAAGTCAATAAACAACATACGTCCTTGCATTGCTAAATCTCTTATCAAAATTAATATTTGGTAATGAATGCATCTACACGTGTCAAGAGTCAATACGAACTGTGCCACGACACCACACGCGCGACGGCGCTAGCGCAGCACTTGAGATTAGATTACGTTATGAAGCTCGACCCGTGGACATAAACAAATAATACTGTAATGTAATGTAATTTGTCTTAGTCTCACGAAAGTTTCGCAATTGGTTTTAATAGGTTGCACTACAATTTAAAGTGGATATTTTCACTTCGTCTATTCTTATTCAAAGAGTCTTCCGTGGTCAGCCAAGAGGTGTTTACGCTCTTATTAGAAGATCGTATGTATAGGTACGAAAGCAATAAAAAACTCACGAAGTGTGCTAAGACTAACAATAAACTATTGTACAATCCACTACCAGCGCGCGAACCATAAAATATTCATTTTGGGAATCAATTCGCCACCAGAAAGAGTGAATGTTAAATAACCTAAAATGCCAAACCTAAAGATTGGTGAACCTAAAGAGTGGCGATAGGTGAACTCATTTGAATGATTCAATGATTAAAATATCTTCTAAAATATTCTACTTGGTAGACGTATTTTCAGTAAACGCACAGTATCATGGAGAGATGCCATCCACAACAACTGGAGTTGTCAGCATCACTTTAAATTTACAATCATCAACACCATACGATTGTCACCTGCGTGTCAGTACTCAGTAATTCTGTTCATTCGCCATTCGTTACATTCGCTTGCATGACTAACAAGTATATAATATAAGCTCAGTTGAAGCGGTAGCAGCCTAATGGCATGTTTTCAGTTATGTGTGGATAGTAAATTTAGCAGCATAATTGACACTTAAAATAAATAGGAGCCTACCATTTCATATAAGAATTATTAAGCTATGAGCTTAACATTAATATGGTTGTTTTAAAGCAACCCTCACCTAAAACCACTCAATAAGGATGTATTATCGGCTCAGTTGAAACTACTACTAGCTGAAAGTTGTTACTAGATATTAAAGTGCTAAATCGTGAAATGATGTATTTTCTTCTTCATTTTCTGACGCTACTTTCAGGCAGAGCAGTACTCGATTCGAAATACAATTCAATTATTTCCGCAAATAAACACATTATGTAGGTATACATATAATTTTCAACACATTTACGGAATTTGTTGTCATTACGTAGTGGGCTATGTACAAATGAAGCCGGTATAGTAAATAACTATTAATGTCTAAAAATACAAACATTTGGTTATTCGTGCATATTAAAATACATATTACATTACATCTGACCTATACTTACCAATTTACATTTAATTGATAGAAAATACTTTAAATCAGAGAGGACCCAGGGTTTTTCCAATTAGTTACGAATTGAAACAGATTTTTGGATGGATCGGCAGTTCTATATTTCATTGTGTTAAGCAGTAGACAAGTAGTATTCTTTTTTTTTTGTAAAATAATAATTATCATTACATTATACAACATAACCTATTTATCATTTTCACCTAGTGGGGTGTTGTAAGGAAAGCATCAGAGGTAGTGTGGACGGGTTTGATATAAAACTCACTTGATGGGGTTCACTTTGCAAGCATCACAGCTCGCGTAGCTTCAGATGTGATTCAGCATACTTACATAGTCGCAATGAATAAGTTTAGTTATGTTGCCAGTCAGTGCTAACGATTGTCGTATCTATCGATAATTACAAATGAGGAAATTCTAGTCATTAAGGTTTGACGCAAACAATCTTTTGGTATATCAATACGGAATATATTTCAAGCCCATATTCTTATGTGATTTTTGCATAAATATTATAACTATCAGTCACAGGTCACAGTACGCCCGGGCCAGCGCCGGCAGAGGTTTAAACACGTCTCATATGTGGTTCAAGCGGGAGGCAAGGATACCTAAATAGAACCGTTTTTCCCCCGAAGGGTAAAAAACGGATATTTAGGTTCCTGCCGAAGCTTGAACCACGCCTAAGGGCCTTGCCGGCTTATACATATGGTACTGACGAGAAAGCAGCCGAGCGCTAGCAACCGGGCGACATTAGTACTTGAGTGGCGCGATAGATGGCGCTGCAAGTTGATAAATTCCCTTAATTAGGGCTGAGTTACAAGGGTGTTATCTCATATGTGGTTCAAGCTTCGGCAGGAACCTAAATATCCGTTTTTTACCCTTCGGGGGAAAAACGGTTCTATTTTGTAACTTTTTACATTAATAAGTTCATCAGTTGTGATTAGTGCTGCGGAACTATGATGATTAAGTTAGGTCATGTAACATGTTTTTAGCATGATAGACCATCTTCTAGCTTGAAATAGAGCTCTAAGGACCGGCAACGACTGATACGTTGTCTGTAAACCTTAGTATTAATATCAAACATTAAGCAATAATTGCTGCAAGCTTTCAGTTATACAAATAAGCAGAAATTCGCAGCACAGATCTTACGTTATTTTTATTGCGACATAATTATTAGGTAATGTAATCGTATTTAAATGCTTCAGAAATTTAGCAAACCTCCTCCTTGCGTCGTATTCCTCAATTTTGTATCACTTTCTCTCTTACGATCTTTTTCCATCTGTTTCTGTCTTTGGCGGTGTGGAGAGCCATGTGAACTGTGAAGTCAAGAGCGGCGCGGATCTGGTCAGACCAATGTATTGGACTGCGTCCAAGTCCAGGCCTTTTCCCTTCCACTTTGCCGGTCATAAAAAGCTTTTCGAGGTTGCCACTATCTTTCCTTGCAATATAACCGAAGTATTCGAGGTCTCTGCGTAGACATTCGGATGACAGCCGCGACAAGATTCTGAGTTCTCGCAATATAACAAATAAATAATATGAATATGAATATGAATATGGAGACGTTAGTCCGAAATGCTGTCCAGGGGATACGGAGCATCTTTCTCCAGCACCACTTCTCGAAGGCGTCAATGCGTTTGCGGTCAGCAGCCTTCAATGTCCACGTCTCATCGCCATACGAAAAGATCGAGAAGACTAGAGTCCGTACCAGTTTGGTTTTGGTTTTTACGGAAATGCTGCGATCTCTCCAGATATTTCCAAGCTGAGACATGGCGCTCTCCGCCGTGCCAATTCTCCTGCGCACTTCCTTCTCACACGAACCATTGTTGCTGATGTTAGAGCCTAGGTAAAAAAAATTGTCCACTGTCTGGAGGCCCAACGTACTAGTGAGTTCCTCCAACTTCCCAGCAAACATCTTAGTACAAAAATATCCAAAAATTACAACAATTACAACAGTTAACACGTGCGATCATTGGTCATAATGAAATTTAGCTTGTTTCTACAAATAACAATCTGTTTTCTATCTATTTTTTATTTTTCCGCGAACGGGTAATTTGATAAGTTATTGCTAAAGTCAGTATTTGCCCCGGGGTCTTATTACTGGACGGTTAGCGCGGGAAAAAGATAAGTCATAAGTCATAAGTCATTTATTCATAAAGCTAATTTACACGTTATAAAAATGGAACATATTTACATATGCCGTTAACAAATACACAAAATCAATTTGAAATAAACATAACATCACATAAATCACATTATTCGTAATAATATAGAAATAAAAGAATTAGCTAGTTAACATCCCTTTTGTGGAAATTTAGGTACTCGTCATAGTCATAAAACGGATGCTCAACAAGCCAGCGTTTGAGGCGACACTTAAAACTGCCCAAGCTCTGGGCGCTGGTGATGCTGTCGGGCAGCTTGTTATAGACGGCGGGCCCCATGATGTGGGTGAGCTTGGCCGACTTGGCCATTTTACAGCCCACGCCGACGAGCTTGTGGGCGTTACGCGTGTTGTAATTGTGTACCATGCTATTCGTTTTGTAGGCTGTTAAGTTTGACCTCACATACACAGCCACCTGCAAGATGACTATTGCTGGTAAAGTCAGTATCCCCAGTTTTTTAAAATAGGGTCGTGCAGGAGTGTTGTGCGGGACCCGAGCGATTATCCTGACCGCGCGCTTCTGGAGACGGAATACTCTTTCCCACTCGGCACAGCGTCCCCATAGCTCCGCACCGTACTGGATTAGTGAGTGCACCGTGGCAAAATAGCACGAGCGTGCGACCTCATCCGACACCAACCTAGTTACTCGTCCTAATGCAAAGCACGCACTGCCGATTCTTCCGCTGAGTCTGCTAACATGATGGTCCCACTTTAGACAGGTGTCAATTTCCAACCCTAGGAAACCGGTGCTACTTAATTGGTCTAGAGCAGTTCCATTTACGGAAACAGCAAGCGGCCTCGTGCTGCGACCTGATAGATTGAAGACCAGGTAGTGGGTCTTCTTAAGGCTAGACCATTGGCATAAAACCACTGTGCAAGCTGCGCCGCGGTTTCATTTAATTTCTCTTCTATGGCGTCCACCGATTGCGCCGTGATGATTGCAGCAACATCATCGGCGTACATGAGGATTTCAGCAGCCTGTATAGCATTCGGCAGATCGTTCAACAATAACGAGAATAATATGTTTGAAACCGATGAGCCCTGAGCTACACCCATGGTAGTTTCTAGCGGGTCTGATACCTGAACGGATCTATGACTGTTCTCATTTTCATTACTTGACAGCCATCATGTTTTGAATTTATTATTAGAGGTAAGTAATTTTAGCTATTGAAAGAATGTCTGGCAAAGTTTCTTGGGATTCAAAGTCCTAATTTTTGACCTGAAATGAAACTTAAATCATTATAAAATGGAACAAGATTTGGTTTTGTTTTGTTTGATTTTAAAACAACAAATTAAATTCTATTTTCCAATACCATTAGTTCAAAACTTGATTACAATTTTTCTTATAGTGGGCCGCTAATTAGGCGTTTATACGTTTAGTCTCTCGCCGCTCCATATTTCTGTTTTAAAAATGAAAATGTTTCTAGCCTTTACGTAGCTCTTTGTACAAATCAAAACCCATCCCTTAACCTCTCCAGTATTGGTACAAATCAGTCACGCGATGAAAGCGAGCTTCATTGCAAGCACTTGATACCGAAGCTCTGCTTGATCGATCCTCGGCAGCACACCCATACTTCTTGTTTTTTTTACAAACTTCATGTTTATGCGGAGTTAAACGGAGTTTTGATGTAAACTATTAATATTCCCTGAAACTGAAAAGCTTTTGTCTGGCTTCTCACCTTGTATTGTTTTATCGTCCTTGATCGGCCTTTTTTTCTGTAGTGATGCACTTTTTCAGATTCAGATTCAGATTTTTTTATTTATAAACATACATTAAATACAGTTTACACGTCAATATCTTATAACTAAGTTGATATAATTTATAACTAAGTGTTACATATAATTTATTTACATGTTCACAATTTGCAGAACCAACAGTAACAGTAAGTAGGGACTCACTGGACTTTTTTTTCCAAAATAGGTAAATTTAATGTTTCTCCTACTCAGAATCACTAGCTCTTTCGTTCCTACTAGGAGGAAAAAAGCGTCCCAAGTTTTATATTTCCATTCCGTTACGATTTTTCAAACACTTTTCACGGCCGAGTACGGCGGTAACAAAATGGAAAGTACGTAAAATGTATGAAAATTTTGGGACATTGTTTCTTTCCTAGGAGCATGGAACCAGCTCATGATTCTGATCCTAAAAAAAGGCCAGTGCATCACTACAGAAAAAAATGCCCGATCACGACTTGTAAAAATTTATTATAAAAACTACGATTTTGCGTTATCCCCCTTATCCCATCCTCATCACATCAGCTTATCCTTTTTATTATTTTAAGAAATTATTTATATACAAGGCATTTGGTAAACACGCCTAACTGACACCAAAGTATTTTATGTTCAGAATCCAAAAGAAACTTATCCTAAAAGAAAATGTACCATGTACCTATATAGCCTATGTGCCCTTTACATAAAATTTAATTTATGAAACAATTTCATAAGACGGCACAAACAAATTCATAAATGTTACATCAAAGCATACGCCGCTTTATTGGGCAAGGCACGTTGCTAAGACAATATTAATATCCGTATAGTTCCGTTACCCGGGTTTTCACGAGTACCCGGGTACTCGAGGTACACGGGACCTCATTTCGTTGTGAGTGGCGTTGAATAAAGCTGCAGCTATCCGGTGTTTTTCTTTCGTTTTGTTTTGCATTTTGAGATTGGTGACGCCGCGAGAAAAACATAATAAAGATGGCATGCAATCACAATCATCCATACTATCACTACATAGTATAAAACATAGTCGCTTCCTGCAAAAAATATTTTGATTTGTGTTTTTCAAAGATAGCACACGCCAGAGAATTTGGGACGAGTACCGCCGTGGCCGGGTAATCTAGTGGTCAGGTTAGGACGTTAGCCGCGGTTAGTTACGACGTTAGACGTAGCTAAGACGCGGTTTCGATTCTCGCCTCGGCCACCGGTAGACTTGGTCACTTTTTCTTTAGGGTATTATGATCTATTTCAGCTTAGAATAGAAGTTAAGTAGTATACTCATAAATAAATAAATAATAAAAAATCCGTTTATTAAAAGACAACATAGGTCCACACAATTTAACAAAGCATAATTACAATTAAACAAATTAAACTAAATTGAACACAGAACAAAAATCAGTAATAAAATCTAGAATACAAATATACATAATATTTTTTTTTATCATTATAACAATTACAGTAATGGGCCATGTTTACCAATAACAATCGTTTTCAAAAATTCAAAATTCAAAAATTCAATTTTTTTTTATTGTAGGTACACAAAAATATTTTCAGGGTTGTTAAGATTAACTTAAATTAAACACAGTTGACAAAATGTACCTGGTATAGAAAAATACAGTCAGGTTACTCTGGTTCCTACACTAGGCTTAGCCTGTCTCGTAGGTAACCCAGACTCGAATGAGTTTAGTTTAGTTTAGTTCAAATCAATGTCAAATCGTGCGCTGCGTTTGTCGATCGACTTATAGTCCGACAAAAATTGTAGAAAATTATTGAGGGCACCACTTCCAACTTAACTGTCACATTTTTGACGTAAAATGCTTAAACAACAATTTAGTACGGAATTTTTTTAGTTCCATTTTATTTAATTTCTACTGTTTCATGTCGCACTATGTGCGAACTTGAATTGATTGTTCGTCTACCTTTCCTTTAATTGCCTTTCCTGTAATTATGAATTTAGGGACAGAATGAGTTTCGAAAATGTACGCATTGTTCATAGTTGTGCGAGAGATATTTGAACAGAATTTAATCGAATCAACTTCTTGGCATTGTTCAATACAATATCTACGTATTCGAGCTACTCGTGGAATGCAAAATGTAGATGGTGTTAATAATTATTTAATTATAGGTAAGTAGGGTTAATCGTCAAAACTGGCCACTGTTTAATAACTGGCCACTTTAAATGAATTATGTTTATAGGTGAATATAATACATTTCTAGTACCTATAGAGGTGGTCAATTATTAAACAGTGGCCAGTAATTGACGATTTACCTTCCTGCTAGCCATATTATTATTTATTTCAATTATAAAATTTATTATAAGCTAATATTATTATATGAAATAATAAAATTTAATAGACCATTACAAAACACAACGAAATACGAGTACCTACCTGCATAATTAATTAATATTAGCCTTTGAAGGCAAACGTAACAATAACAAACAAATATTATAACATATGAGATGTTGTCATAAGTTATAACCATATTGGGTTGCAGAGCGTATCAAAGAAATACTAGAAATTTAAACTGAAAAATACACAATTATATATTAATGCGTACACTCGAAAAACATCGAAAATCCATTATTTGCCAGTGTGGAAAAGCATTCTAAAAATAATTGTACTAAAAGTACTTTTGCACCGATATTTTTATAAGCCAGCGATGTATACTGTGGAAATAAACTGAAATAAATGTCATATACAAAGGAAATGATCAAAGCCTCCAGTGTCCACAGCTGGAATCGAACCAGCGTCCCCCGTTTACCGGACAGGTGCCTGAACCGCTCGGCTATCCGGTCACGGTGGCATGACAATTTCCCGAAGGCTTGTGGCGCCCCCTGGCCATCTCTAAGGTAGAACAGTATGGTTCGATCTTCTAACTGAATCAACTCGGGTGATTACGGGCTAGCGAAGAGAGATGGCGCTGCCATTAATATTCTAAGAACAAATTAATTTTTTTTTTTTTTTTTTCATGAAAGATAATTACATTATAAGTTTGCATTAATGTCAAAAATATTAGAATTTCTATCATGATCGTCAAAATAAAAATGAAAATAACAACAATACTAATGAAATAAAATTAAAGTTCCAATAAGGATTGTCAACACAATGAGGGCTAACGCGTATGAATTCGCCGCTAGGGGCGCTAGTGTAGATGGTGGTCTTTTCCATACTTCGAAATGTCAAATGTCACTTGTCACTTCAATGACTGACAGCTGTTCTTTAGTCTTTTGGACCACCATCAACAGAGGCGCCAACTGGTGAGCAAAAAAACGATAGCCCTCATTAGAATAAGAGTAAGTATGTAAATACTTACAAATCCAAAATATAAGTAAATTTACAATGTCAAAACTTACACTAAACAATAAAAACCAAACTTGTGTTTTAATTTGTGTTGTGTTGTGTTGTCTGTGGAAATAAATTAGTACAGTCAGTGCCTAACACAAATCCCTATCCACATTTCTATTCAGATAGTAGGTATTAACAGTATGGTGACGTGGGTAATTAGGGTATTAATTATGTTGGGGTACTTTCAGTACTAAAATTTTTGGGATTAAATAAACATGCCCAGGCTTCGCCACACACGCTCACTAGCCACTTGGCGGACATACTCGGCCCTGGTACACGGATATACCCATATAAACTCATTTACGTGTTTACCCAGTGCAACGACGACCCAAGTTTCAATAGCGGAATGTGAATTCCCGCCGCTCCATGCGAAGTATTCGCGAATTTAATCAAACTTACTTTATCCCTCGTAATCCAGTGTGGTGTCATTAAAATAATTATTTACCGAGTTATGAGTTTGGAAGTTAGATGATTGTGTAATTATTTAAACAAACAAATTTAAATATACGTCTTGTTTACTTCCTTACTTCCTTTGCCTGGTTTTGTCATACAGCCAGCATTAAAAAGAAAATGTTGAGAATTAAAATTGCAGCATATTTGTAGGTACATATTGGGAATTTTTAAGTGAAGTACTTAAGTGCGGACTTTGAAACAGCTAGGTGTGAACAGACAATGACAATTAAAGTAGCAAAATATCGTAACACATATTTGTTAGCATATAATATAGCGCGTGATCCGAAAACCCATTGAAGTTTAAGATTTGGCTAAGTGAGAATTGTATTTGTGTTGTGTAGTTAAATACGGAGCTAATTTAATTTATTTTAATTGGTATCTTGGTCTGGGCTGAAAAACAGCGCTGCAGTGTCACTCACGCTGAGTTGATGCTGGCAGCATTATGCTGACGCCCAAACCATTTGTCACAGCAAATGTTTAGTTATTAAGTTACAGATATTAGGTTAAGATTATAGATTATAGATATAATGTTTATAGGTTAAGTAACTTTTTGATATTGTGTTTTCTGTATTCGCTGTTGTGGAAATAAATACATATTCATTCATTCATTCATTCAAATCTTAAGACAGCTAGCTGAAAAATTGCATGGACTCGATTACGAATAAAATGGCCATGTAATTTCACAGCCGGGTGTAATACTAAAGTGATACTCAATATTGTTTCTTTATCAACGAGAAAAAAAAACATAGCTACTCACAAATTATTTTTTGAAGTTCCCGTCTAAAAGAGACTTACAAATTAATTTAAATTCTTGTATATTTTAACATAAAGAGTAAACAAGCAAGAAAACAACAACAATTTCGCCGAACAAACTGTCAATTCGAAAACCAATTCCGAAACTAAAACACAACACAATGAGACGTGTTTGCGTTGCTCACAAAACTCTAGTTTGCACTACAGAGTAAATAAAATCTACGCCCTTTCAGGCATTGTTCGGAGTTCAATTCAGGGAAGCTTTTGTGACGTGGCCATATTTGACCTGTTCAACTAAAAGGCATTTATTTATTTAATAACATCTTCTTCTTCCTCAGGCCTTATCCCATTTTTATTTGGGGTCGGCTCTCCTAATCAATTTTCTCCAGTTGTATCTGTTCCGGGTCGTCGTTGGGTCTATATTCTTATTCTCTAGGTCTTTCTTAACTACGGACATCCATGTAAGTCGGGGTCGTCCACTCTTTTTCGGCTTTTCCACACACTCTAGCACCTTCCTAGTCATGTGGTCCTCCGGCCTCATGACATGACCATACCATCGGAGTCGTGTTTCCGTTAGCTTGTCCTGTATGGGTCTTATTTTGAACGAGCCTCTGATGTAACAGTTTGGCACTTTGTCCATGAATGTCACTCCAGCAGACCACCTTAGCATTCGCATTTCAGCGACGTGAAGTTGGTCGGATTGTTGCTTCTTGAGAGGCCAACATTCTGCACCATATAACATTGCTGGTCTTACAGCGGTTTTGTACACTTTGCCCTTCACGCGGATGGGCATCCTCGGGTCACAGAGTACTCCTGTAAGCTCCCTCCACTTTTGCCAGCCCGTGCTTTTACGATGCGCTACGTCGCTGTCAATGTAGCCGTCATTGGTTATTATTTATTTAATAACATGCTTGACCTAATCTTACTTATACAAAATAACAAACTACGATTGCAGCCTTAATAAACTAGTGATGTATTTATTTTATTAATACAATTAATTACACAGCATTACAGTAAAACCAAAGCACTGCGAAATTACAAATCAAACACTGGATTTAGGAGTATCCGTTTTATATGTCCCTCATTCTTGGGAATTGCGTTGATATTATATTTATAAAAGCCTGAAAGCCTTATGAGTTATATGAAACTTCTTTATAAATGGTCTTGGCTTACCATTTTCGTAATTATTTATAAGTATTCGCATTGATTCTAATTGTCTGATCTCGTAACAGAAGCTTTACAAATTATTATCCCAATTCTATAAATAGGATTTGTATTAAAGCAAGAAATTATGATGAGCAAAAAATAAATAGGTCCCTATTTTAATGATGATACTTAATTTGTTGAATTAACTAGACCGCGCAAATTGTCTGACATTTGCATTTTAAAAATGGATTAAAGTCGCGGCTATCTTTTTATAATGTATTTCCTATCGTTTACCGAGCAAAAGAGAAAATAGGACCTAAGCGAGGTTTCGCACTGTTATTGAGGATACCGAAGCCATTTTACAATGGTTCTACTTGAGAAATAAAGTCTAATCGCGTTCGCATAGGCAATAAGAATATTTTACCAACTCCGACCGCAGACTTTATGATGCTAATTCATTCGCTCGACCGTCTTTAAAACTATGGCATATTGTCAGACAATTCAGTTTTTAAAGAATTTACTCGGCAACTATTAAATATTTATTTAAATAGTAAAAACTTGGTTTAAGCTCTGCATCATTAATTACTTCGAAGTCGCTTAAGTTGCTCCGTGTTTTAAATTTGAAATGTTTGCTCTTTTAAAGCCTCATTAAATATAAAAGCCTGTCCCAGAAAAAAATGACGCATTTCAATTTTCACAAAATCTTGTACGACAGTTAAAAACCAATTATTTTATGGTAAATTCTTGTTACAACTTTAATAAACAACATGTATGTACGCATGTTTTGAAATTTTGTTGCAATGCCTTTTTTTTTTTTGTCGGAGTGGGAATGCACTTACGCACGGTGTGTGGGACTCGCCGCTCCTTTTCCCTCTCTTGGTGAGAGGGGGGGGGGGGGAGAATTGGCCCTACCCACTAAACCCACTCCGGCGTTTCACCCTCTTGGCCGTTCGTGAGGGCGCACTGGGATCGATAACATTCCACCACGGCGCCCTCCGGCATCCCAGGCTTGTCGCCAGAGTACCCTCACAATGGAGGGGGGATCAGAAACGCTTGGTCCCCCCCATTTGTTGCAATGCCTGCCATTAGGTTTTGCACATAAGACTCGTGATTAATTTTTAAGCTTTTTTTCTATTTCAACTTGAAGTTTTCAACTGATATGGCGTTAGTTTTCTGCTTCATACGAGCCCATTATTTTTTATAAAGGGTAAGAAAACAGTTATTTTTTTACATAATTTATAACAGTCTCTTTACGCCATTTGGTCAGAAGTCTGATGTGCAACCGGTGCTTAATATAAACGATATTTTTTTCTGGGACAAGCTTTACTAGATTTAATTACTTTTTTGTTTCAAGGACCGGATTTAATGTTTTTACTTAAAACTAGACAGGCCATTGAAATTGACTTTTAATTCTGCTAGCCCCAACGACCTTTGGGTATAAGGGCGACAGTCTCTCTTTTTTAGGGTTCCGTACCCAAAAGGTAAAAACGGGAACCTATTACTAAGACTCCGCTGTCCGTCTGTCCGTCCGTCTGTCCGTCTGTCTGTCTGTCTGTCACCAGGCTGTATCTCATGAACCGTGATTGCTAGACAGTTGAAATTTCACAGATGATGTATTTCTGTTGCCGCTATAACAAAAAATACTAAAAACAGAATAATATAAATATTAAAATGGGGCTCCCATACAACAAACGTGTTTTTTTTGCGGAACCCTTCGTGCGCGAGTCCGACTCGCGCTTGGCCAGTTTTTTTTATTTTCTTTGACAACAACGGATAACGTTTTAATCAATGTTTTAGAGTGGGTAAGTATTCATGTATGTATGTATGTATTAACGCAGAACATTTTAGTACAAACAGCAACACTCTAAACTGTCCATAGGTGGACGTTATGCCTTATGTAATAAGGTTCAATGATGGACAGTTAATAGTGTGGGCCTATGGATGGTGTTTCAGATACAAAACAAAACAAGGAGATAAGCCTTTGCAAGAGCAGATTCCAAACAAAACCTTAAAATAATGAAAGTTGGCTCGATAAATCACAGAATCATATCTTCATTTTAAATGTAAGAACGTGGTAACGCGGCTAGTGTGATGGGCACCTTCACCTTTTATATGTATCGTTACCCTGCAGACCGTAGCAGTAATAATTTTAATACCTAAAATAGCTAGTGGGGTCTCTACCCCATAAAGTTATTTTCGTATTTCGTTAGTCATAATTTGGTTTATTTCAGAAACACGTAACTTTTCAGGATTGCCATATAACAAACCTAACCTAACCTATCTATAACCTTACGAAAATCCTGATCCTGACAATCATGACATTATGACTTTAAATAATTATGTCAAACAAAAGGACCCCTAGCTAGTGACATAACCGAGACATATGACGAACTTCTAACAATTGCTTTTTTTTAGCCTGAACCTACAGTTTTAGGATAATGGCAAATTAAAAAAAAAAGAAAATCTCGCAAATATAAAATGTAGGACGTACGGTCCATTAAACTAATTGATATGAGGTACAATTAAACTAAGACCTCACCATGTAACCATGAGGTTGTAAAGATATTTTTTTATACTACGTCGGTGGCAAACAAGCATACGGCCCGCCTGATGTTAAGCAGTCTCCGTAGCCTATGTACGCCTGCAACTCCAGAGGAGTTACATGCGCGTTGCCGACCCTAACACTCCTCTCCCTAGAGCTCTGGCAACCTTACTCACCGGCAGGAACACAACACTATTGGTAGGGTCTAGTGTTATTTGGCTGCGGTTTTCTGTAAGGTGGAGGTACCTCCCCAGTTGGGCTCTGCTCTAGATCTGGAATGACATCCGCTGTCCTGTGCCCTACCACACAAAGCGAGATGTCATTCAGATGCTACGGTATACTACTCATACGTTAAAAATCAATGTGCAATGTGTTTAAAGTTCCAATAAACCAAAAAACCCGCACTTATTCCAGTCACCCGCGGCATCAGCGGCAGCTTCCTTCATATGAAACGTCACAATTTAAAGCTGCTTGTTATTCGGCCCGTCGTCTGGCTTCCAATAATTATTATACATTCAGAACTATGTGTAAAAAGTGGAATTCATATTCCTCCAAGTTTCCTATTAAGAGAATGCCCCCTGAAAGGGTATAAGCGCTAAATGTGGATTCAACAAGTATGTTCTATTACAAGATGTATTTTTTTTGTGTAGAATTTATTAAGCTTTAATGTTGCCTTACACCATATTTTCATAAATAACTTATATTTAGAGTAAAACGCGAATTTCTCCAGGATGGTATATATTTTTCAAGATGGCTGCGAATGCTGCGATTCGAGGTCCCCAAATGTCAAATGGTGTGGACATGATAAAGGGGCCTTTAATTTATAGGTATACATATACCAAATTCCAGGACTCTTCCAGATATTTCGAGGTTAGTCCTAATACGATTGTGCTAAAAGATAACAGATGGCGTCTGGAGAAGCGTGTGTCTTATGTGTCATTTTCCTTGATACCTAAAGTGCGTTGTTGTCATGGTCGCATTGCTGTCACAATAAGGGCAATCAATTAGTTAATTTAAAAGCATTCGCAATGCAAAACAAGAAAAAACAATATTTCATTAATTGTCATTCTACGCCGATCAAAATGCGACTTTTTCAAACTGAAGCAAAAATTTCGTGGTGCATTGTATTGAAAGCCAATGTCGTTTGTACACTGCGCCATTGCAGTGGCCACTGACAAACTTAAAATACCTCCAGCCTAGACTTTACGCAATCACTATAGGGGTTAAATTGGCATGACCGCAGTCGATATTGGTAATGTCCCACTCGTACTACAGCAATACCGTGACCGCGCATACATTACATTTTGAAACATTTAAAACAGCCGGCGTCGATTTATTAATTCGACGTGATTATGGTGAGATTATGTCGATGATAACTCGATGGCTATAATGTAGTTATGAATGAGGTATTTATATTTGATGGTTTTGGGCGACTTCCAGCCGATTATGTCGTGTAAAAATGTAATGAAGTTTAAAATTTGTCTTTCTTTATTTTTGTTCGGATTTTTTTTTATTGGTTTTCAGCTATAATTTTGCGTAAGTATCTACGTATGGCGTGGGTGCAGTCACGCTTGAGCCATTTAATGTTCTAGATAAATTGGAAATTCCATAGCGTACGTAGATATTAATCAACCAATATAGCTAGGACCCTAAATGGCTCAACAATCGCGGAGCGTGATGGTACATACCTCCGGGCAATAATAATTGAATCATCTTCATTTATTATCAATGTTCATACAATAAAACCGCAAAGAAATTTTAAAGGGGTGAAATAATAATGACAACTTCTAAACTATCGACAAAACAATTTCAAGAAGCAACATAAAACTAAAAACATTAAAATGTTGCACAATTGTTGCACCCAAGTATTTTATTATTTCACTGCTAAAGTTTATTAATAACTCAGAAAACCCTCTCGCAGAGAAACTGCTAACTTAATAAAATTTCAAGAAGAATGACTCACAGTGATATTTAGCACAATGCGGCGCCTGTTCTAACGCGTAATAAACATTCCGAGCGTCTTGGAGAAATAACTAGTTTATTAACTCGTTCTACGGTTACTATTGTGTTCAACCTCATTTTTCCTTCACTAATGTAATAAAATATTTACTTGGTGCCATTCTATGGGGCAGAAGTTGCGGTAATTAGCAATAGGGTAGAAGGAGGTCCCTTATACTGCTCAAGACCGGAGTGAGTAAAAGAATAATTATGCGCCATTTTTTTTTTGTTTACGGAGTGGGCGAATGCAAACCCTCCGGCCGCGGGAAGGCCATTGATAGGGGGGGGACTCGCCGCTCCCGTTCCCTCTCAACTGGCGAGAGGGGAGGGAGAACTTGGCCCTACCTGAGGACCCCTACCCACTAAACCCACTCCGGCGTTCACCCTCACCCGCGGGCGGGCGGGGATCGAGTAGGTAGGTACACTTCACTCCACCATGGCGCCCCCCGGCATCCCCGGCTTGGCGCCAGGACACCCGCACAATGGGGGGGACCATGGGAGGAGAAGAAGAAGAAGTAAAAATGGGTTAATCTACTGTGCTTGAGAAATATAATAGTTTTTCAAAATAAATGTCATAAACAAAACTTAACCTAAATCTCAGTGCAGCTTTCGCGACTAATGCCATTACCTAGACCATCTGGTTCATGGCGGCAACTGTCAACATTTTCCGAGTATTTCCAAGAATTTTGAGAAGGGTAACGACGCTATTCGAGTCTTTACTCGTATTCGATAGGAAAAAAAATTCGTGTTCTCGTGACGGTAATTTGAAAGGCTAGTAATAAGGCTCGGTGATGCCTACAGTAAAAATTCCTGCCTCGCACAGCTAAACTGTGTAATGAACTGTCATCCGCAGTATTTCCGGACCGATACGACCTTCAAGAAAAAGCGTAATCCCATTCTTATGGTCGGCAACACACTTTGGTGTTGCAGGTTTCCATGGGCTTCGATAATTGCTTAACTTCAGATGTGCTTTTTTGCCTTTGATAAAAAAAACCCCGAGTAACGACATGACGAGTCCAATGTACGGAGCAGCAATAAAAATGACATTATTATCACAACATCTCTAGCTGCATTACCTGGTTGTCAGAGGAATTGCGTCTATTTATTAGAAGGCACAAAACACTGCGAGGCAAGGATAAAGGCTGAACGTTTTTATCACGTTGTTGTGCTATTAACTTTGCACTTCTGCGAAATGCTAAGCGAGGTTTATAGCATGTCGAATAAGAAATTTTAGTCCGTTAAATTTTATAATGTACATGTACAACATAAAATGTTATAAGTATATTATTTTATTGTAATCTTTACTAAACAATGCAGTTAACTGACCAATTGTATACCTTATTATAATGACAGGGACGTGGGTTGGTCACTTAACTGTGATGTGCCTAGTGACTAAGGTTACTAAACTACATAGTTGTATACAAAAATGTAAGCATATATGTGTCTTGTACTACTAAATAATGATATTTTATATTTGTATTTGTACATCTGTACAAGGTTTGCTTGTAGCTAGTGATATTATTAATATTTATTTGTAAAGCTTGTTATGTGTGCATCTATGTCTAACAGGCCAATTTGAACGTATACTGACATCAGAATGATTTTTGAATCATGTTGTCGCCAAAATCTATGTACGAGTGAAATGCACGATAACTAAATAACATGATTCAAATTATTTCAAATATTCGAAATTAAACTATCTTGAGACATATTTCAAAATATTTAGATCAATACGGTTTCACTTACTATTATTTTTAGTCGCTTTTGGCGACATGTTTCGGATTCTTCGGAAATCCATCCTCAGGCACGAGTGTCCGCGGCGGTTGTACGTCGTGCACTGCCCGCGCCCCCCGCCCCCGCCCCATCAGCGCGCGCGCAACGAGCGACGAGGCGGGCGGCGCGGGCAGTGCACGACGTAAAACCGCCGCGGACACTCGTGCCTGAGGATGAATTCCCGAAGAATCCGAAACATGTCGCCAAAAGCGACTAAAAATAATAGTAAGTGAAACCGTATTGATCTAAATATTTCAAATATGTATCATGCTGATGTCAGTGTACGTTCGAATTTCCCTGTTATGCTAGGCCAATCTTTTCGAAACACGTCAAGGTCGCACGACCTCCTGTGAGATTCGTCGTGACACCGCACTAAGTTTTGTGTTCACTATGTAGGCCACCAAACTATGGATGGTATAGAAAGGATGCCAATCTCTTATAGCAGAATTGTTGCAAAAGTGACCGCTTTCAGCTTTAAATAATAGTTCCTAATCTCTCCGGTGGCGCTAGTTAGGCTCTGGGACATGAGTATAACATGAACCATATAAGGCAACAAATAACCCGACCAAATTACGTAGGTTGTTTTTGGTAGTATTTCGGTGTATGACGGCGCCGCCTAATTACTGTTTTTTGATGGACACTTTTCATACATAGAGATTTGGCTCCTTTATATAGTCTCCATGCACCAAACGAAGGAAAAATGGGGGAAATAATTCGTGTATAGTATTCTGGCATAGTTGTAGGAAATTGTGTATTAAACAACATACTAAAAGTATGTTAAAGTTCCCTTTTTATAGTTTTTCGTAAATACCTAGTAAACGGTAGCCCATAGCAAAAAATATTTCAACCCAGTCCCATTTAAGCTTAGCGGCTTTATTATTAAGAAAAATAATGCGATAAGCATTTTTTTCGTCGCATTGTCGCATCAAGCGACTTTTTTGGAGTTGAGTTCCATTAAGTGACGGCCTGGTAGTGTCCCACCGCTGGGCGAAGTCCCCTCTTTGCCGCTCTTTTTAAGCTTCCTATGTGTCTCTTTCTATACATATCTCTAAATTCATAAACAAATGCCAACCGGTATAATGCAAAATATTAGCCAACTACGAACCAGTGTCGCGGATCTCATTACAAGACTCATCCTATCCTCGCTAACGGGGTGGTTTTGTTCTGCTCACCTGACACCATTACGTCATAACTACACTCACCAATTTATGAAATATACACCTTCTGATCTACAAATCTAAGTCGGTTATTGTTTAAAAAAGGTAAATAGAGATATTATTATGACGTGGGAATAGACTGCGAATTCGAATTCGCTTGAACTGGTAAACTCGGTACGCGATAGTTTTTCGTTTAGAAATAGTTTCCCGGAATATTATTACCCGCGGTTTTAATAAGGTGTTATTAAAGTTGTAGTTATTGTTAAGCGAATGTGGATTTCTGTGGCAACATTTTTAATTATGTTAGTTTAACTTTTATTTAAAAACGCCTTTTTATTGACTAATCACCCTCAAGTCAAGTATAGCATAATTTAAGTGTGTAAAAAATAATTGTAAACCCTTGTTGTGGCAATAAATGATTTATCTATCTATCTAAGTCTACAATTTAATCACCTTACATTGCAGCCGTAACTATTATAAAAACAGTCACAGTTTTGCATAAATCATGGAAACATAATAAATACATCAACGCAAAACTAAACAAGCTATGGTAATGAATTAATGTAATTCCAGTGTCATTAAAGCATGCTGCTAATTTGGCTGTATAACTGTCTCTAACCGACCGAAAGGTCACATATGTGACCGCATTATGCATTTACATGGGAACCTCGGTAACTCGATCCGCGATAAGGCGAAATCCTCGCTAACACGAAATAAAATGTGATTCCCTTTCCGTCAAAGCCCAAAACCTCTATAACTCGAAATATTTAACCTCATTAAGACCAAGTAAAATTATCCCCTTCTCGGTAAAGTCACGGTTAACAGTGAGAGGTCCTTTAAAACAAAACCATTTTTTTCACGCCTCAGTTATTTAATAACGGAACAATGTAGGTATCATTAATTATTATCTTTCGTCGATGAAAGTACAGAGTTAATTCTTTTTCTATGTTATATCACTCCATTAGGTGTTTAGTGATGCGAACTTAAATTGATTACGCAATCATATTACCTACCTACCTATTAGTAATCTACAAAAAAATATTGCAAAAATAAATACAAATATAAGCGAACTTATTACGTACAGACAACGCGAATAACTTAATTTTTTAGGGACAATTTAGTCGGACTCGCGCACGAAGGCTTCCGTACCGCAAAAAACGACAAAAAAATCACGTTTGTTGTATGGGAGCCCCACTTAAATATTTATTTTCTTCTGTTTTTAGTATTTGTTGTTATAGCGGCAACAGAAATACATCATCTGTGAAAATTTCAACTGTAGCTATCACGAGAAAAGGAGGAGGAAGAGGTGTCTAGGATCGAGAAAAGTGGCGCTGTCTTGTGTCGGAGGCCAAGTCTCATTTTGGGTCGCTGAGCCAACGGAGTAAGTAAGTAAGAAAGTAAGTAAAGTAAGCTATCACGGTTCATAAGATACAGCCTGGTGGCAGACGGGCAGACGGACGACGGAGTCTTAGTGATAGGGTCCCGTTTTTACCCTTTGGGTACGGAACCCTAAAATGAATGCATCTATCGAGATTACACTGCTTTACGTGACCGCATTATGCATGTATATCATACTTATATGCATACATTTACATTTACCGCTGATGTAGATAGTGCCATATTTGTACTAACGATGTCGCGACACTTTTTCATCGTTATCGCGAATACCAGTGTCGTTAAATGTACAACCGTTTCGTTTAATGCTGTTGACCGTGACTCTTATTTATATAACGTTAAGGTTTAATTTTGGACAAACCGCTCTATGTGGAATGAAATGTAAAAGCTGAATTACTTGAGTCAAGATTATGAACTCGATACGCCGTCGGATATGCTGACACTTGGAAGGTAAGTAAACAAGTTTTCAATTTACGTGTTTTTTAGTTTTAGAAACAGATAAACAAAAAATTATTCAAGAACCCCGTTTTCACAGGTGAAGGCCTCCTCCAAAGTCTTCCATGTATCTCGATCCTTGGCCACTTGTATCCAATTTGGCCCGGCAATTATGGTGATATCATCTTGCCATCTCATAGTAGGTCTTCCTATCCCTCTTTTTCCTAGAGGTCCTTTCCATGACGTCACCCTTGCCGTCCAGCGTCTGTCTTGAGTACGTGCTACATGGCCCGCCCACCTCCATTTTAGTTTTATGGCATAGCTGAGAGCATATCTATGCTCTTTGTGTGTTGTCTTATTTTTGTATGGTTGATTTTTTGTATTTTCTTGATATTTCGCTGACAGTTACTAAAGTTTAAAAATGACATGTATTACTGCGACAGTGACGAGAATTCGGATATCTATGAAAATATTACGTTTATAATGACACTCCCTCACTATGTTCTTAGAACATAGGTGCAAAATTTGCATAGACGATCTGTACACTCACACTTTATCCCGTGTTCTAATGTCAAAGTGTTGGCGTTTGAATTTTCGCACACAAAAAAACCCCGTCAAAATATTGGATATAACAAAACTCGCGGAGCCTTTCAGATAAGTACGGTACAGCTAAATATAGGCGTACTAATAATACATTTTGTACTGACCGATTTCGTTGAGCGTTTAAAAGCCATAAAAACCCGCTCGAGTTCCATGCGAGCGATCAAAGCTAAGCGCCACCTACCTACTACTACGGCCACTTCACCACCGACATGCACTCGGGGCGGATTCAGAAACGAAAATTCTATACCAATTCATCGTTACGGTTACGTAGACGTATTCAGAATCCCCACTTATATTAAAGTAACTGTCGGTCTGTTACTTGTCGCGCTTAAATCGCTGGACTGATTTAGGCTTAGAGGATATAACCAAAACAAATACAAATATGACACGGGTTCGGCCTCCAAGATCGATCAAAAACTCATTACTAATACGTTTTCGATGTCATTTTGAACGTCTAGTACACGATCTAGAATGAAGTCCATGCATTGTCAAACCTATGATTTTGAATGAAAAATGGTCACATTATTTATGCATTTTTAATTTAGCTGAAATTTCATGAACGTTACGTGCGCGTCTTATTTGTTATTCTAGCCTGAATGACCGTAATGCTAATGATCATTTTAATGTTTTCATGTCTAATTTAACTGGAACATTTTCTGATTATTTAATGTAAAAAAAAAAACAATATTATAAATACGTGATCCACCTGTATGGCTCTTTACTGTATGTTCGAGTCATTTCATTTATTTCATTCAGAAGCAATATTTACATCGCATTGGAAATTATACATTAAAATACTTAGGCTAACACACAAAAAAATACACAATAACATACAAGGAATAAACGTTAATTTGCTCAAATATTTATGAGTTATGAGTACTTGATTTAAAAGTTTAAAAACATATTTGGTTCCAAGTTTTGATTTATTTCATACACCCGCTAACCAAATCATTATTAAATGATATAAGTAAATCTGAACCACAGCAGTCTTCATTCATACCTACAGCTGTGTGCAATATAAAAGTCATGGGCGGCTAACCAAATCATTATTAAATGACGTAAGTAAATCTGAATCACAGCAGTCTTCATTCATACCTACAGCTGTGTGCAATATAAAAGTCATGGGCGGCTAACCAAATCATTATTAAATGACGTAAGTAAATCTGAACCACAGCAGTCTTCATTCATACCTACAGCTGTGTGCAATATAAAAGTCATGGGCGGCTAACCAAATCATTATTAAATGACGTAAGTAAATTTGAATCACAGCAGTCTTCATTCATACCTACAGCTGTGTGCAATATAAAAGTCAAGGGCGGCTATCATTCAGAGCCTCAAGCAAACAAACAAAACCAAGTATTAGATCAAAAATCAACAAAAAAGTCCGAATGATGGACTACTAGTACACTGAGACGAAGATCGTCTTACAGAAAAGTTTATTTTTTTCTAGATGATATAGGTTTAAATGTAAAGCTTTGATTGGAACTAATAGACAAGATACTAAATTACAATTATAGTACACAATTGTATTTTTTTCGAAGGTTGTTACGTTTTTATAAGAATTTCCGCGAGTTAGTAAAAAAAACCGATTTTCATGATATATTTTTTTATACTTCCAATATTATTTAAGTAAAGGTCACAGTTAATTTTGAAACAATGTTAAGTAATGCAAAAGAATTATAAAAAATGATCCAATATCTAATGTTATAGTTTTCCTCTAAATTTCATTTTCCTATTTTTTTTTTTCCAAAAAAGTATAACACATTTTAAACTTATACAAGTTTCGCCAAACTTGCGTTTAACGGCGAAATGGTGCACTCATTTTCAATGTTAGTACCTTAATCTAAATTTAATGATTAACTTATCTTACTAAGGTTAATACTTTTATATTACATTAACAAAGTGTAAGTTGTAGGTATATATGTTGTTATTCTTTAAGAATTTATTTGTAGTTTTACATGTATGTAAAATGTATGATTTTGGTTCAATAAAGCCTTAATACAATATTTACCTATCATATATATTTAGTCATGCGTTGTACCCAATAGCAACTTCTTAATTTTTGACTACTATTTTATTGCACACAACTGTATATGTAGCATTAAGATCGCCGTTAAAATGTGTATGCTATTAAACCACCTAAGCACAGGATTTTTATTCGCTTATTTTAAAAACAATGAGTTTGAACTTAAGATGCACTGGTATGTTATTCCCAATAGCGAACCTGGCGCAGCATAGCATTTGCCTCAATAGAACCTGTATAACTAAGAACCTTTCATCCTACAATTGTTACAACAAGTGATCCAACTTACTTGTACTGGAAAACCTGTGCTGGATAGTCGCGTGTTCTATAGGCAATAGGAATATCGCCTCTGACGTTGACCGATCGCTTTAAACAGCTCCGTTAAAATTTGTATATTCTAGAAAATGGAAGACGGTTTCTACTAGTACCGAGCTAAAATGCTGTATTTTATTAGAAAACCACCAGTATTCATTGGTTTGATTTTTTATTGAATTATAGATACAATTACTTTAGTTTTGCCTCCTCCTTTTTGGTACGGACGGCTAAGGAATGGAATGCGCTCCCGCCATCTGTATACCCTGATCAATATGACCTCGGTCTCTTTAAAACAAGAGTGAATAGGCTATTACTGAACCGGTGAGCTCCATCTTAGGCCCTGTCTTCACTTTCCATCAGGTGTGACTAGGGCCAATCGCCGATCAGTTTATAAAAAAAAAGTTCATTCTTTCTCACGCTTAGAAAACTTTCCTAAGATAAAAATATCCTGTATTTTGTCGGACGTCCCAAATTTGACCAAATCTATTCAGCCTCGTCTTATACGATGGAGTATAATATACGAAATATCATTTGCACTGATATCTTGAACAATTTGTACAGCGAATTGGAGCAAATTATTTTTATTAACTATAAACAAATATCCAAAAAACAAAATCATTCAAATAAAATGCACATTTATTACACAAGATCAATGTAAAATGAGCGGAAAATTATTTTATAGCTACGGAGTTAAATAAAACTTATTTAAAACATAATATACCTAATATGTATTGCTACAATTTCACTACCCAATCACAATATTATAACTCTGCTACTATTAGGGCAAATAATATAATTGATTTTGATAGTTTACTATTGTAAAATTAAGTTAAATTAATGCATGTCACGTTTGTGGTTTCAAATTCGCATTGTTTAGTTCTTTAGCACTAGATCTAGAGATAGTTTAATTGAGTTGTACAAACAAGTCTTGTCTGAGCAACCATAATTATCTAATTTCAGTAGTGGAAACTGTTTTGGCTTATGTAAGTGTAATTATCTATATGTGTCATCTTTCGCTGTTTGTTTCCCATTATCAATAAAATAATAATAATAATTGGCAAACTTACTTGTTTATACCGTGCCAGACCTCCCGCCGTCCGTGTGACATCATATGAGATAAAGATTAATGTGTCCCTGCTGGGTGCTTCCTAAACGCTACAAATGGCCGTGGAATTGCTTCGTAGCCTCCTGTATCCTAAATACTACCACTCTAGTCTAAATAAAGCGGCTTTATGCCACTTTAAGTAAAATACGGCTTTCTGAATTGCAGCAGAACAGAAGCATTTCAAAATTCCAGCTCCAAGTTAGTTTCCTTTCAATTTGCTCCGAGCTCCCTACATTAGTTGTTTCATAAACACTGTGGGAAAATTTGCAAAAAACTTCCACCACACATAGCAAAGTTTGAAACTAGGTGTGATACGGCGCAGTTTTATTCTATTTTTATTTCTCAGTGAAGAGAAGATATCGCGAGAAAGTTGTCCCTGTACTGGTCGGGCATGGATTCTTTTTTGCAAAACAATGGCGGGTGTATTCGCGACTTTGCATTAGATATATTCATTTTATCGAAAGCGTATTGTGTTGGTTAGTTGCGCATGTTTCTCTGTGCCTTAAATGCTGTCTTGCGTGTACAAACGTGCATTGCTGCGTGAATTTATTTAGCTTTAAATTCATATTTAATATTTATAATAAATAAATATGATTAAGTATTATTATATGTTTCAGAATTTGAAAAGCAGCTTAAGCAAGGAATAAAAATCTTTCTTCTTTTGAATAAACATAATATTCTATTTAAAAGATTAAATAAATTAACACAACGATATTTTTACGTAGTTTATTCTTTTGCTACCATTGTTAACTAATTACACTGCACCACGTTTAACCTGGCAAAATATACAGCAATTATAACGACACAATTACTACACTACAACTAAAATTCCATTTAGACAGACAATTTTAATAAATTAAGTTCAATTCAGCAACGGTTTGATTTAATCACATTATCCTTCTCCATTAATATTCGGATTGGATTAGTATTCAATGAAAATGTAATTTACGTTTCAAAATAGGACTATAATATTGAAACGCTTACAGTCCCAACACTCGAAGCAGCTTAAGTAAGAAATGAACCTTCTATTCAGTTCACTTATTTTGCAGAAATATCGGATTGCATTCCAAAGGAAACTGTTAAAACAAATGAGCACGCAATTCAATGATTTAGTATTTTCTTTTATAGAATGCATCGAGCAACTACCAACTTCATTCTGGCGGAAACGAATTGCATGACACCATTTTAATTTAATGAAGTAGTTTTATAACAATATTTAACTAGCTTCGTCTACGTGGGATGAATATAATAATTATTGATAAAAACTATTATATATCCTTCCTCGTGCCCCAAAGTATCTCCATACAACATACAGACAAGAGTAACATTCGCATTTTTAATACTATAGTAGTAGGGAATCCTACTGGATTACACCACAGCAGCAGGAATATTTGAACATTCAATATAACTTAAAACTACTTTAAAAAAAGTTTCGTACGGAGCACTAAAAAAACAAAAAAGTTTACTTGACAACGTTTTCATTTTTTAAACAAAACCCTTCCCCAGTTTATACTCCCTTATAAGCGAAAAAGCCAAAACTACTCAACGTAACTCCATAAATATTTCCCCAGCTTCTCAGCCCAATACAATACATAAATAGTAAGCAAACAGATGGCAATTAACATAAATAAACCCACACGAGGGCACCAATAAAGTCCGTTCAGCGATAACTATCAGCCTAATGCAATTGAATAGCCCAACGACGCCCAGGGCGACGGCGGCGTACATAATACAGTTGGATGTAGATAATTAAGGCCTCGACAAGCTATTGAGTTTAGAAATAGCGATTAATAGGGTTACATGCGTAATTGTGTATTATTAAATTTATAAACTAGGTCGGTACCTAGTAAAAATCAATGATCAATGTTACCCCACGAATCAAAGTAATCCCAGTTTACGGTTAAACTGGGGTTACTTTGATTCGTGGGGTAACATTGATCATTAATGTTTAAACTATAAGTAATTCGTTTCTGAATGCTTTCATCATCTAAATTTAAATATTTATATTTGAAACTATTTTACGCGATTAAGTCCCGTGGAGATAAATAATAATGAGTAAAAATCGTGAAAGTTTAAATCAGTGTTTCATCATCTATTTCTGTTTCATTGTGTACTGTTTCATTTCAACTGTGGTTACTCATAGAGTATGTCTGAATGTCTGCCAAATTTAACCAGTTTGGTAGTACTGGCTTCCCTCGAATGGGGCTGACCGAACAGCATCTGTTTAGCATGCCAACCACATCATAAAATGTTTAAGTTCGCGTTCAAAAACCGATGATCAATGTTACCCCGCGAATCAAAGTAACCCTATTTTACGGTATCGATCAATCAATGAATCAATTGTTCTTTTCTTTTGTATCTTTTTATTGAAGTGTGCCAATAAAGACTATTATTTCATTTATATCTATTGATGTCTGTTCGCGACATTGTCCACGTGTATTTTATGGGGTGTATTTTAAATTCGTTATACGCGATATAATCCGTTTCAATAGTTTTATTTTACGAATCTAATGACATATCGCCTGTGAATTTTCATACAGTGCAACTAATTTTAATTTTGGTTTGTTTCGTACTAAGCGAGTTAAGGTTAAATACACTACCTTAAAAGCACGAATCTCAAAGTATACGAAATAAAAGGATCATGTTAACGAGTTTTTGATTTACAGAGGGTATCGAAACAGGTTTTTATAGGTTATGTTCGTCTTACAGAGGTTCGGTTCCACTGTATATGATTTTATAGATATCTAAGAAAATTATCTTTCAGAAAATATATTAAAAACTCCCATCTTCTTTAATAAACGACGTAAGTCTTCTCATTTGTTTGCTCATACTGCAAGTGTTGATGCCCTACGAACACGCTAACTAGGCATTACTTAGATATACCGGGTGCTAATGGGAAAGGTAGCTTAAATCCTTATCTATAACGGCGTATGTTTACTTAATTTAAACATACTTAAGCTCTTTTAGAGTAGTATAGTGGAGGTAATGAGCATTCCTGTTGTTTATTCAGCGCCGTAAATTGTGCAGTTTTTAAAAAGCAAGCGCGTTTGCTTGCAAACATGACCATTGTTTTACTGGCTTAGTTTGATTCCCCAGTAATATATATTATTATGTTTTTGCCGATTTTATGAGTTCTATTTTAGGTAATTTCCCTGCTAATGTACCTAAATGTTATTTTTATTACGTATTTGTGTTGTAATGAATATTGGTTTCGATATATCGGAAGTGTTGTTTTTAATATTATGCTTATTAATCATATTGATATTAGAGTTCCATTTCAGGATGCTCAAAATCGAATGATCGAAAATAGATTTTATTTGTTTCAAATTAACACATGACAAAAATACAAAAGGCGAATTTAATCCTTCATTGCATTATCTACCAGCCATTCATAGGGCAAAACTAAACACCTGATTTTATAATAAGTATTTTGCATCTTCGTTAAAAATATTATTATCATCAACATGTGCTTTAATGTTAGTTTTTTAAACGTTGTATAAAACATGAAGAATTTAAAACTTTAAATATGCTTATATTTCTCAAGAATTGGTCCCTTCACGCACTTGATCGTGCAAGATATTATTCCGGTATTATCCACAAATGAAACATTATTCTCATTTACCTGTACTTTTCATTAATAAATCACAAAATTAAACTTTTCCTCCGTGTTTACAAAAGCTTTAGGTCAGAGCTACAAAACGTATGTCCGAACCCCGCTCATAAAAGTTAAATCCTAGTTTTTGCTGTTCTCTGATCCTGTGATATACGTTTTGTCTACAACCATTTTAATAATCTAGGTACCTACTTGCTACTTAAGAGAGGCGCGTGGAACAAGTACTTAATGAACCTTCATTCAGATACAAGTATAATTAAATTAAGGTAAGTTGGGGTAAGTAAGACTAACATAGTTTATTTTGCTCAGGGCAAGACAATCAGGGGTCATTTCTCGAACGATATTAATCTAATATTATTAGTGTGTTGTCATGACAACCCTTTACGATTTGACGGTTCGTGGACTAATAATATTAGTCTAAAACCGTCTCGAGAAATGGACCCCAGTAAGAGGATCCCATACAAGTGATAGTCGTACCCCGGTGATAGTTTTACCCCACCTTACCTTATAAAGATTTTAAAATGGCTGAGCGTTTGCTGTCTAAGTATTAGGACGCGTAATTGTTGTGTGTAGCTTCTTTTTATGATCCAATGCATAAAGGCGCTCATAATAAGCCGGTTCAATATGCTGCTACCTGTACTAAACATGAAGGTAATAAGAGAAATCCAATTTCAGCAACCTCACCTTTAACATGCCTAATAAATCATTTCCAAAAACAGCTATTTTATCTCAGGAGAATTTGAAAATCAGAGCCAAAACGACATTAAATTTTTACACAGACAGCCATAAAACGATCAAGTCATAACCACGGACGCACTTCGCCGCAATAAAAACAGACGTCTCGTAATTCAAGCTTTTTTTTAGCCATAAAGACATCTGGTTTATGTCCGTAGTTTAGAGTTGGAGTCTTTTTGTCGCAAACTTCGTAATTAGAGTCTGCATTTGCAACTTTGTAGCTTACCTGGGTTCAAACTTTTGGTTTAATTATGTTAAAGACGTATTTTGGCTTGGCGAAAAAGGCCGTAACTTTGTATACGTTCTTACGGTGCTTGCTGCTTTTTAGAGGTGAGTGGTTATAAGAGCTGCAATAGTTTTGCAGCTGGCTCCATGCGGAACCATTATTAATTAATGTAGAGAAAAATCTATGCTGTTCTTTGATTCATTACTCTGTTCAAACATGAGGCCTCATCAGGTATTAAACTAGCTTGAAAACATGAAAAGGCTATATATTACTTACTTCAAACTTCGATTTAAGTAGGTAGTTATTGTCCTAGCAAACAATGGCAAAGCGATAAATGAAGACATACCTTGATACATTATTTAAAACTCAGAGGAAGCGTTCAAATCAAATCACATCGGTAACAATATATTTAAAAAATATTTATCAATACGGTTTTTACTCACTATTATTTTTAGTCGCTTTTGGCGACATGTTTCGGATTCTTTGGGAATCCATCCTTAGGCACGAGTGTCCGCGGCGGTTGTAGGTCGTGAAAAACCGTACTGATAAATATTTTGAAATATGTCTCACGATAGTTTAAGTGCGAATATTTAAAAAAATTGAATAATTCTCCTTCCTGTAAAATTCTGAACATCTGTTTGGACTTAGCGGTAAATACCGGGGCATGCAATAAAATTCAGTGCAACGAGCACAATAAATGTAGGAAAGGCAGTACTATCAAGAAGGCCGTATGTTGCGATGACATACGCCTTTTACAAGAATGCTGGGCTGGTGCGGAATGCCAAGGATGCTGTTGCTTACGAGAACTAGAGCTAGGATTACAGGAAGTGGTTTATATTCTCCTGTACTTAAGTGGGTATGTGACACTTAAGTACAGGTAACTATGTGGAGGATTTTTCTAATTTATGCAGTAGTTATGGGCTTATGGATAAGGCGCCTAGTGAAAAAAAAAATGATTGTATGTAATTTATATCTGGATATTATCCAGGACAACAAACTTTATGTAACTAATAATTGACCTGATATCTATTATTTACAACGACGGGACTTAATCGCGTAAAATAAGTATTAAATTTACCTCCGACGTTTCGAGGACGGCGTTGTCCCCGTGGTCTCGGAGAAGACTGGCTAAAGTTGACATCAACATCTTCTAGGCGCGCGAGTTTTTCGAACTACCCGCACTTGGTCTTGTTTATTAACTTGAACGTTTTGCGCACTAGGGATGTTACCGGGTCGACACAACACTCACAATATTCGATTTTTCAACTTTCGATATTTGGTTTCGCTTACATTTACTAATGACTGGGTTCCATGTAGATGAGATCTTAAAACCTTCGTCTCGATTGAAATTTCTATGTTTCTTGATTTCAATGGCTTCACGGAACGTCGGAGGTAAATTTAATTCTTATTTTACGCGATTAAGTCCCGTCGTTGTAAATAATAATGAGTAAAAATCGTGAAAGTTTAAATCAGTGACCTGATATCTGACGTGCACAAATATGCCACTCGTTTCATAACATTTTGCGCGCTAAAACAAATTTTAAACTCTAATCAAATCTATATCGTAACTTGAAACAGTCGTAGAACTTTTTATTAAAAGTCGCACGCTAACCCCAATTTTATTCAAGGAACATTATTTCAATAACGTCACGTAGCGATATGCCTACTCGTTAAGGAAACTTTCCGCTAACTGAAAACTAGCAAGTTCTACTTAGAAACTAAACTCGCGAAGTTGAAACAAAAATGAAGTCTCAGACAGTTAATTGTTTGTAAGGGTTATTGCTCGTGTAATGCCGCGATAAATACCAAGTTTCGCAATATTGTCGGATCTTATAGCAATTAGTTGATTACACGCGGTAGGGCGCGGTGCCAGTGTCAGCGAGATAACAGTGAGGTTACCGGTTATTAAAACTAGATTAAAAGAATACCTTCTCAATTTATCATGATTATAAGTTGGACGAAATCGAAAGCTCTTATTCTTTTAACGCAGGGGTTCCCAAACTGTACGCCGCGGTATCCTAGGGAGCCCTATACAGCAAATAGGGGCGCCATAAGGTAATCCTCACCATGTTACCTATCTATTTCGAATAGCCTAGCTAGGTGAGGGCGCCGCGATTAAATTTCAAACTTGCAAGTGCGCGAACTGAAAAACGATTGGGAACCCCTGTTTTCACGCATTCACTGCCAGCAACCCGCCAGGCGGGCGCTCAGTCCGTAGCCGCTTTTTTGCTACACAAATTTTCACATGTTATCGGCTACGCTCGTAGCGCGTAGCACACGCTGGCATTGAATATGTTAACTAAGATATAGCCTTACTACGAGTTTACGTGTTATATATTAGCTAGCGTGAGCGTAAGTTAATTTCTATTTGTACATTCGTTGTGACATGAACAGTTTTCTCGCTAATTTAAATATTTCAATGAGTTTACGAAATGTATTATAATAATTTATCTGTAAAAGCTCTGAATGATAACCCTGTAATAAGTAAATTAAATTCTAACAACCTGTATCCGACAACCAAACCTCTGACACAAGTACGCCACCCTTACATTACAGGCGGACCGATTACCCACTAAATAATAATTACTCGGCACTTTAATCACTCCCCTGCTAACAACGAAAAAAATGTGCCGTAGGTATACCTAGTAAAGTACCTGTATCCGACAACTTAATCGCTGACACAAGTACGCCACCCTTACATTACAGGCGGCCCGATTACCCAACTAAATAATAATTACTCGGCACTTTAATCACTCCCCTGCAAACAACGAAAAAAAATGTGCCGTAGGTATACCTAGTAAAGTAATAACCTGTATCCGACAACTTAACCGCTGACACAAGTACGCCGCCCTTGCATTACAGGCGGCCCGATTACCCGACTAAATAATAATTACTCGGCACTTTAATCACTCCCCTGCAAACAACGCGACACGCGACACTGATAGCGACAAACATGACTCCGTAGTATACGCACGCGAAGCGACATAGCTGCGGTATTACTAACGGTATATGTCTTGTTGGCGAAATTATAACTTGTCATGATTGGCGACTTTTTACCATGTAACAGTAATTTTAAGCTAATACTACGGTTCAAATTATGTATTTTTAAAGATAATGACCAAGGCCTCCAGTCCCTAGGAAGCCTACTCCTTGAGAAAATTCGACCTCGCCGCCGTGACCAGAGGTGGCCGACTGGTAGCATATGTTGCAAATGCAGCGCTGGTTCGATCCCAATCCTAGGGCATAGGAGGGTTTGGTCACTTTTTATTTCACATCTACATATTATTTCAGTTTATAATTTATCTATAAACATACTTGAAATAACACAGATGAAAACATTTTTTTATAAAATAATATAATTGTCTACCTGAAAGAAGTTTTGAAGTTCGTATAACGCTAGAACAGTTATCGAACGGAAACCTAAACGAGCCTCGAAGCTGATAGATTGAGTCACATCGCGCGATGAACCCGCCACTAATCATACTAAGATTGAATGTAAGCTCGTAAACTCCCGCTTTCTACTAATTTAAATCAGAATTTCTCACTTTTTACTGACATTCTAAAAGGTTTTCTAAAATGGCATCAGATATTTTTAGCTAGTAGGTGGTTTAAGTAGATACTTAATATTGTAGCTAATAGTTATGTAATTTGAAAAATTCACGTGACATACGTGACTACGTCGGTGGCAAACAAGCATACGGCCCGCCTGATGTTAAGCAGTCTCCGTAGCCTATGTAGGGAGTTACATGCGCGTTACGATACCAGTGCGAAATTATAAACACGACCAAAGGGAGTAAACGGATATGAGTTGCGAATTACCTACCTATTCGCACGTGTATCGTTCAAGGTTTTACATTACATACGGCCCTTTAAATTTTCCACATAGGCACGTAAAGTGCTAATTACCGCACTAGTACATGAGTAATACCGTGTGTAAACATACATACTGTAAATAATATAACCAATATAAAAGAAGGATGATTAGACAGATAACCTTGACAAATTAAATTTAATAGCAATGTTTATCTTGTACCTATTATGCTTGAAAACTTAAAGGATAAGTACCTACATAAAAAAATACACTGTGAAAAGTAAATCCCTCAAAGTAATGCCATTATTACGGATTACTAATGAAATCCATAATTGTATTTTTCACTAATCTCATTTGCAATAAGTTTTGTATTCCAAAATATAATATACCTAGTAATATTACGGTAGGTATCGTCTGGGCCGCATATGAGTTAATAAAAAAGCTACTGGCGACAGCAAGCGGATTCACCTCAAACAGTCGTTTCGGCGAATCTCCAACGTTAGTCCGAGTGACAGGAACACGCTCTACACATGCTACCACTCCGAGTGCATCAGTACTTTCTGTTTCAATTTGACGATTTTATAAATGAGATATCGACCACTCTATCGTGACACTTTATTTTCACTATGTTCTTTTAATGTATGTCTATAAAAACTATTTTATTCTATTATATTCTACCATGGTGTGCTGTATACATTCGTAGCAACAATTTTAAACTTGAATACAATTTTTTTTACGTTTTACTGAAACAGTTTCTTGACAAAGTTGTTTATTTTGCTGAAACAAGAATTTATTATAAAACATTTTAAAAAAATCTTACGTTTCTTGCATAGTTTGACTATAGTGTGTCTAAATTTACTCTTTGAAATCTCAATTGTGAAGAAAACACATAATAAAAAATTCTAAAAATCGGCTTAAATAGAAAAAGGGAGGCTATTCTAAGGTCGTTTATCTTTGGAGTCTATTAAGTAGACTGCGAATGCTTTAGAATCGAAAATCAATGTCACCACTGTCAGAAGAGAATGCGTTGGGACAAAATACCTTTCTTATGAAGACTAATAATTATGTTTACTTTGTAATTTTCAAGACTAGTAAAGAAGGTGGACACTGGAGCCCGATTTAACAACTTTTTTATGAATTGAACTGGTTTTGATACGAGATTGACGATCGTATTGGTGATTAACGCGCATCTCACGCACCATGGAGACTATATAAAGGAGCCAAATCTCTATGTATGAAGAGTGTCCATCAAAAAACAGTAATTAGGCGGCGCCACCATACACCGAAATACTACCAAAAACAACCTACGTAATTTGGTCGGGTTATTTGTTGCCTTATATGGTTCATGTTATACTCATGTCCCAGAGCCTAACTAGCGCCACCGGAGAGATTAGGAACTATTATTTAAAGCTGAAAGCGGTCACTTTTGCAACAATTCTGCCATAAGAGATTGGCATCCTTTCTATACCATCCATATCACGCACAACTTTCATTTCATGAGCAATCATCAAGGTCGTATCAAAATAAAATCGAAACCAGCTTTTAAATCTGAATCAAGCTTCTATTTTCCTATATATTTTTTTTCTTTATTGGAGAAACAACAGAAGTAAGACTAAGTACAGTCAAGGACTTTAAAAAAAAGCTTTGGCTTTCCCACGAACTGTGATTTGGTTGAGTGCTAATATATATATATATTATTTATATATTATATATATATATATATATTTATTTAATATTTATTTAGTACTATATATTTATGTATGCTAGTACATATTTATTTTATTGCATAATGCAATTGATGTATTTTAGTTATTCGTAGACGTTAATATTGTAGTTTTCCTTCTTAAATATTATTGTACGTTCTGTAAGTTTGTCTATCTATCTAATTCGAATTTTCCACTCATTTACTCTAAGGTTAGCTGGAAGAAATCCCTTATAGGGATAAGCTCGCCTTTGTACCTAAATTTATATGAATTTCATGTTATCAATTTTTGTTTTGTACAATAAAGTGATTTACTACTACTACTACTACTTTAATTGTTGAGCCATTTAGGGTTTACTTTACATTGGACATTTCATACCGTTAGTATTAACAACCAATTAGCTTGAACCCTAAATAGATCAACAATTAAAGCCTGTAACAGTACAATAATAATTAGCAAGTATACTTGATAATGACAAGTTATACAGCTCAATAAATGTGCACCTTACTACTAAAACGCTCTGTCTAGACAGAAAGTATGATACATTTTAAACTAAAAAATAAATATCAAACGAAATTACATCATTATTGATAGTGTCCGACCCGCATATCGAATGAAAGCTCCCCAAAGACTATAAGTAATTCACGTAAAATGAAAACTGTAGCATATTAAATATATTAATAACGGGTCACTCACGTGTTTTAAGTCGAAAACGCTCGACATGTTTCACTCCGTACCGAGGAGCGTCATCAGGAGCTTGCGTCGACGGTGGTGACGGACCGGCGCAGACTGCGGCACCGTCGACGCAAGCTCCTGATGACGCTCCTCGGTACGGAGTGAAACATGTCGAGCGTTTTCGACTTAAAACACGTGAGTGACCCGTTATTAATATATTTAATATGTCTGTGTCTCACGGAAGTTTTGTTAGAAAACTGTAGCAGTTAATAAAACAAAGAAGATCCAGGGTGAATTAAAAACGAACGTTCATAATGAATTTCCGCGGAAACGGCGGGAAATCCAAGCGGTTTAAAAGAATACTTAAATACTTTCAAAGCTGTTTGAATCGCATAAATAAATGCGACACTTTAAATAGGACTTGAATTGTTGAGGCGTGCAAGAACATTATACTTAACGTAAGTGGCGTAGATAGGGAAGTTGCTTGCAATTGTTATTTGATTGATTTGTTACCTAGTTGTGAGGCAGCGTCTATCGGGCAAATTCGAACAATGATCTAGATATCAACTAGATATCCACTAGATATGAAACAGAAACGATAACGAGATATTTAAGAGTCATGTCAAATTTGACATTTCCGCGATTTCGAATGTCCTCTTGAAGGATCTCTTTAAGATTTGCTTAAGATATTACTTAGACATCCAATGGATATCTAATGGATATTCCAAAACGTCACAATAATTGTAGCGTGAAATGACAATTGGTTTCTCGAATCGAACTGCAAAAAATAATTAGTTGAAAACTAAACTATAACGTATCTATTATATCTCGTATTGTTCTCGTATCTATTAATTATCACGTTGTTCGAATGAACCGGTATCTCTCGTTTCTCTCGTTATACCGTAGATGTAAGCACGTATTTGCTCCTTAGAGTCACTCAGTCTCCTAGCCTTTCAAATATTGCATATAAGATTGACGACTGGTCTGGCCTAGTCTGTATGTATATATGTATGGATGTCACTTTATTGCACATACACAAGTTTACACAAAATAGACATAACAAAGTAAAAGATCAATTATCAAGCCGTTCTAGAGAAGCTGGCAGACATTTTAGGGTAGGTATTTGAGGCAAGATGAAAACTATACTTCTCTTATTATACCCTAACTCAGAACCGCAAACCTGGCTGGGGAGTAGCGGGGCTTGGTGGTTTGTTAGAATTGTAAGGTATGAGATGTAATTTAGATATCATGCATCTCGCTCGCCCCAATACATGTTAGATATCATTTTGACGTCAGTGGACTCTAAGACAGGCACGCCAATTTGAATAAATTGGCGTGTCTGTCTTCGTTAACGAATATTTCATTCAAACTCGTCTAAATTTCCTCAATATTCAAGAAAACACTAAAAACAATAAAACCTGAACTTCCGCGCCAGTAATTTAATTTGCTTGAGACAAAATTGAAGGAGACATTTTCAAGCAAACCGGAATTTAATATGGCTGTAATAAAACGCAATAATATCAAATGATTGCGACCAGCCACGTGAGACTGGCTACAATCAAAATGCAATTTCGTTAGAGCGACGGAATATGCAGGCTTTTATAGCTGTTTAAAAATAATTCATTTTCGATGCCGAGGGCCGATTATTTCACTGACAAAGAACAGGTCAGTTTTCAGTCGCTAAAGAAAAATAATTTGTCGTTAGTATACGATATTAAAATGTACATATTACACGACAATAAATTGATTTATTTGGTGTACCAAAAGAAAAAGTTCCTATATTATTGAGCAATGTATTCATACTGTAGATAGATATAGATAAAATCTTTAATCAACCACATTTTATGTAAAATGTGCAAAAGCATGTGCCTTGTGACACAAACAATAACAAGAGATAGAACGAAAATTGACAAAAGGAAAAAAAAACCGGACAAGTGCGAGTCGGACTCGCCCACCGAATACGAAGAAGAAAACAGAATACGCCTGTCACTAGCTTTTATTGTAAAAAAGTTATCAGATGTTAACAAAAACGAAGCCCTTAAGGGACTTTACTAACCCTACAACTTAGTTTAAAAACTATGATCGTTTTACATTTCATCGTACAGCGACTATTGGCCCTTGGACAACGGGATATAAGTAATAACAACAAGAAAATGTTGATCCAACCTATAGCGGAACATTGCCTCCCACCGTGATGATCATTCATTTATCTAAATTAAACTATCGTGAGACATATTTTAAAATATTTAGATCACTACGGTCCAAACATGTCGCCAATAGCAACTAAAAATACTAGCGAGTGAAACCATAGTAATCTAAATATCATTAATTTTATGCTTCGGTTAAGACATAAGTTATTTATTTCATAATTAATATATGTTAAAAAAAAAAACAATAAATAAGAACAACTTAAAATTATACTAAATCTAAATAAAGATAAAACTAAACTAAACTAAATCTAAAAAAGGCCCCTGCGGCAAGGTCCCTAAGATTTTAAAAATAAAATGTTATTTATTTAGGTATCAACCCATTACATTAAAATAATAATTATTATAATTTATACATGCTAATCTATATTAAATTTAACTATTCTAAACTAAACTAAAACTAAATAATCTACAATATAATCAACAACTTAATTTAACATTCATTATAAATATTAATTAAAAGTCCGTGTATAATGATAACGCTTTGCATTACGCTGATGACCACGTGAAAAGCTCGATTAAAGTGAAATTGAATAAAGACAACCATTTGACTCCAAGCTGTTTTGAAGAAAGATTTGAATGGAGTTTATTCTCGACATTGACTTTATAATTAGTGTTCGGGGCGCGGATAAATTCCACTCCCACGTTCCACGTTCCGCCCCGGAGCAACGGCGGTCATAAGTAGGTATTAGCTATATTTACTGTAATTTTTATAATTAAATGTTAAAATATGTATTAAAAACACATAATATACATAAAATAAATAACATATTTTTAATATTGTCTTCGGTTACCGCGATAGTTACTCATGAAATAAAACTATGAAAACGGATTATATCGCGTATATTGAATTTATAATACATCCCGACGTTTCGAACCCTTTACACCCACCCGTCACCCGAACCCGTTACAGTCACCCGTTGACCACGAACGCTGTAAAGGGTTCGAAACGTCGGGATGTATTATAAATTCAATATACGCGATATAATCCGTTTTCATAGTTTTATAACATATTTTTAATTCAGGTTATGGAGTATAATATTAACAAATTAATACATAAAACACATTGATATAATCTAGTATCAACATTAGTGAGTTACATTATTAGTCATGAGTTTTTACGATGGAGTTTAATTTATCATGTTAGATACAATGATGGATTTAGTAAATATATAGTATGTAAATATATGTTACAATAAGTACATAATATTTTATCAGTACGGTTTTTACTCACTATTATTTTTAGTCGCTTTTGGCGACATGTTTCGGATTCTTTGGGAATCCTTCCTCAGGCACGAGTGTCCGCGGCGGTTGTACGTCGTGCACAGCCCGCGCCGCCCGCCTCGTCGCTCGTTGCGCACGCGCTGATGGGGCGGGGGCGGGGGGCGCGGGGCAGTCCGCAGATGGAGTCGTCAAATATATTTTGAAATATGTCTCACAGTAGTTTAAGTGCGAATAAGTACATAAATAAATATGACTCATAATTATTTATAATTAACTATAAAACGTTAAAAACATAATATAAAAACACGCCTCTCTAAAGCCTCAAAATCTACGTTTTCTGAGGTTTCAAAGCAAGAAATGAAAATTGGAAGAACGTGACCTATATTTTCTTAATGTTTCCACGTACTGAGTGCTAAATAATTAAAAATTGCATCATGGAAAACTTCGAAGAATTTTTAGATACAATCTAAAAATTAAACAAATAATGATTGGGTTATTTCGTAGAAGCTCTACGATTGCTAAATCGGCAGCTTATTTTCATTTAATCTAAAGCACACAGAATAACAATTATTGTTTTGTAAGTCTTAATGCTTGGCCAAGGCCTCTTTTATTTTTAGGTCAACGTGAATTTAAGTAAATATTATAAGACTAATAAATAAATATTATAGGACTCTTTCTTACACAGATTGACTAAGTCCCACAGTAAGCCCAAGGAGGCTTGTGTTATGGGTACTCAGACAATGATATATATAATATATAAATACTTAAATACATAGAAAACACCCATGACTCAGGAACAAATATCTGTGCTTATCACACAAATAAATGCCCTTACCGGGATTCGAACCTAGGACCATCAGTTTCACAGGCAGGTTCACTACCCACTAAGCCAGACCGGTCGTCTCACAGGCAGGGAAAGTATTCTATGAAATAGCGAAAATTAAAAACCTACAGCGCACAGTTTAAAATAAGTAGCGTTAATTATGCCAATATAAAAGGAAAAAAAATAAAAGGATAAAATAAAAAATAAAATATAAAAGGATGAAACATAGTATATTCATGTCACTTCAATAGTTAAATAATACACGGATTCCAGAAAAAATCACACGCGCAGACTACGAGTATTTATCGGTCGTCTAAGTTACTAAGAAGAAGCGGTTGCACTTATAATGACTTGCAGGGTCAAAAACAAAATGATAATGAAAATTATATATTTTTATATAAATATTTTTTTTTGTAATTTTTTGAAATTTATGTTTAATGTTACCGTGCTAATGTTTGTGTTTTGTTTAATGTTTGTATTATGTATTATGTACTTATGAGTCACAGATACTCGAAATCAAAGATAGATATAACTCCGTAATAGATGGATACAGTCTAAGGAAAAAACGTGCCTCGAAAATCAAGAAAATTTGATTCTCGTTCAGAGGGCGCTACTAGTTTTGGCCTACAGCCGTATAGATGGCGTTGACGGTTTCGTTTGTTATTTAACAATTTTAACGCATATCAGTGAAAGAACATGGGTCAAAATCATAAAAATAATTAATGCAAATAAAAAAAAATCATTTATCTATATTTAAACACATTCTATCGTATTTTTATAAATCTTCATTTTTAGTTTTAAAGTGTGTCGACAGATGACAGTGAATTTACTGGGGTTACAAAATTTACTATGACAGTACCGCTCGAGTATAAGTTACTCTATGCTCGAAATAAATGAATTTTAATTTTTAATTAAGTAATGTTGTCTTCGGTTACCGCGATAGTTACTCATGAAATAAAACTATGAAAACGGATTATATCGCGTATATTGAATTTATAATACATCCCGACGTTTCGAACTCTTTACAGCGTTCGTGGTCAACACACATACTAAAATAATGAACAATCATAGACTACAAACCTTAAGGCTGGTTGTACATGCAAAATCGGTTCATAAGGCTAGTTATACACTATAATTATTTTTCAAGTAAAGATATATATATATACGCGATTTTTTTTTTTTTTTTTTTTTATCGCGTATATATATATATCTTTACTTGAAAAATAATTATAGTGTATAACT
This sequence comes from Cydia strobilella, assembly GCF_947568885.1. Classification (NCBI taxonomy): domain Eukaryota; kingdom Metazoa; phylum Arthropoda; class Insecta; order Lepidoptera; family Tortricidae; genus Cydia; species Cydia strobilella. Next base: position 22,429,555 of record NC_086044.1, read on the forward strand.
AGCCTTATGAACCGATTTTGCATGTACAACCAGCCTTAAGGTTTGTAGTCTATGATTGTTCATTATTTTAGTATGTGGGTATTTTTGCATTTTGTAATTTTTCCTCAGTCACCCGTTGACCACGAACGCTGTAAAGAGTTCGAAACGTCGGGATGTATTATAAATTCAATATACGCGATATAATCCATTTTCATAGTTTTATTTTAATTAAGTTTTAGAAAGCTGGTTTATCCGTCTGAGTAGTTATCGTGTATGGAATAATTAATATTAGGGACTTATGGCCTATGGCGGTCCCACCGTGCGTTCAGGTCTCGTACCTAACACGTCAAGCTTATGCTGTCTGTCCGTCAGTAACAAGTAATATAAAAGAATAAAAGTAATTTGTATTATATTAAATATATTAATAACGGGTCACTCACGTATTTTAAGTCGAAAACGCTCGACATGTTTCACTCCTCCTCCTGCTCCTGATGACGCTCCTCGGTACGGAGTGAAACATGTCGAGCGTTTTCGACTTAAAACACGTGAGTGACCCGTTATTAATATATTTAATATGTCTGTGTCTCACGGAAGTTTTGTTATTAAAACTATTTTGTTAATAAGGTAAGGTAAGTTCAGTCTTTTTCTCTTCTTCAGTCTTTCCTTTGATGTTAGGGAATGACTGCTGAGGATCGGGACATCGTGTCCTTCCTGTTGATATTTATGTCAAGTTCAGTGTAAGATGTGAATAAATTTCTTACATATTTTTTTGGGATTGGGTTCTCAAAGCCGGCCCTCTGATTGTTCGTCTAGTTAATGAAAAAAAAACTTCTTTTGTTAATCAGTAGGTACAAAAAAAGTTACAGAAAACCTAAAACTTTCACCGCTCTATCTGATTATATAAAAGTACTTGATAAATAAGGCTGTATCTAGGACAATACATTAATCACCAGTCCCCGGAGACTTAGGTTAAATATGTACGTCCATTTAGTATTAAAATTGCTTTATTTTTCATTGGACATACTTGAGACTTGAGGTACAGACTTGACCTCAAGTCTCGTGTGTCCTTTTGACTCAGAAGGATTTATCGGGTAGTTACAGAAATTTACCCGTATCTCTGTTTTTACATTTTGCTGTAATACCAGTCAGTCTAGTACTAATACTCAGTACTTTTATTAATTACTTCTTATTAAGAACAAACTTTATTCCTACTCTAAGAATAAATAAAATTATTTTGTATGAAAACATTTTAATTTGTGTTTTCTCAAGTAGACACACTACTATTTGATGTGGGGGCGCCACAAGCCTTCGGGAAATTGTCATATACTTGGAAATTTCGACCCATGCCACCGTGACCGGATAGCCGAGCGGTTCAGGCACCTGTCCGGTAAAAGGGGGACGCTGGTTCGATTCCAGCTCTGGACACTGGAGGCTTTGGTCATTTTTTCCTTGGTATATGATATTTATTTGTTTAAACGTTATTCCTAATTTGTATATCTTGAAATAAAAACGTCGTGATAAACCTCATCTCGCAGAAAATGGAGATAAAATGTTCATATAACATGTATTTAAGTAGTTCGGCCTAACAGAAACATAATAAATAATCTGGCATTACCAGAAAAACGAAGATTAAAAACAAAATGGCCGTTAGGTGATAATTTAGGTTTGAAATAATAATCAATTCATTCTAGGCATATTTTAATACTTAACAAGAAAACTGTCATGTTCTGATGAGCTAGACATTATTAAAAATACTTGAGCAAAAATGCTGGGTACTTAAGTGGATGAAATAGCTTACTCTTAGTCCTAATTTGGATTTGTTTAGGTAATGATTATTCAGTCGGTAGAAATATGCGCCATTTTCAACCAAAAGGGAACTTATTGTCGCTTGTCAGTAAGGCGCTATTTCCATATAGATTCAATTAGAAATCAAGCTTATCGACAATCGACAATGTGGTACCTTTTGGTTGAAAGCGTCACATATAAGGAGAATATTATTTAACAGTAAGTACCTATTATTGTAAGCAGAGCAATAAGCTGGTAATGCGAATGCGTACAATCATTTTTAAAGTTACTATTATTAAATTAAAGGCGAATTTATACCTGCGTGGCCAATGTACATGGATGTGTAATTAAGTTAGATCGCACTGTGTTAAAAAAACATTAATAAATTTGGATAGTGATACGAAGGTTACGATTTCACAAAGCAATAAGTGCATGTATTTATTGAGAACGAATAATTATTTTGTATCTGAACTATTTATTTTTGAGACACTGAAATATCATACCGCTCTAGTCCTATAAAATGGAACATGTGTCTCAATTAAGTATAGGTACGAAATGATTCACTGAATATTCAAATTTTACTATACTAATATTTCAAGGTTCTATTTTCGACTTTCCCCCTTAAAATCCAACCTATCATGTTAACCGATTTCCACCGTGATTGTTTGCTTAAAATTGGAAACAAACAACAATCAGTAATTAAACAGCGACTGTAACAAACTTAGAAATTTGACCGCCCAGCTCCCAAAAATAGCCACTCCTCTGACGCACAAGTTCGGAGTTATAAACAGTGTAACATTTCGAACAAATTAGGGACAGAGCAGTGCACATGGCGGATTAATTTGAGCGCAATTTCACAAGTGAGTAAATAGTGAAGGAAGTAGACCATGTGGTGTGTGCGGTGTGTGGTGTGTGCGGTGTGTGGGTGTGGTGGTACATGTACTGCACAAAGGGAGACGACGACGGAACTGAACTTTCAGGCGAAAAAGTTAGGCAGGTTTATTTAGATTTGACAAACTCAGTCAACATATTATTCTAATTAATACAGTTAGAAAAAAAACTTTTTTCGTGCTATTGACATTCTCGTGCTGATGTTGTCGCCTATTGTATAGAAGTATTGCAAAATTATGTTTCATTAGTTGTGACATATTCTTACTTTCAACTTTTTTTTATCCATAAGTTATGTATTCCTTTCGTCTTTTAACATTGATCTCATTGAAAATATTTCTCATTAAAAACAGAGTAAAAAAAGGTACTACCATTTTGCACTTTTGACTACACTTAACTTACCGTGCAACAAACCAAAGCTACAAGGAGTAACAAATGAACAACTAATCCTCTTATCAACTAAAGCCCCAAAGATTAGCTCAACCAAAACCTAACTTAAAGCCACGAAAACCCCTAAACAGACCGATTTAAGCACAGGTTAAGTAACAAATTACAGCTCAAGTCCAGACGTAATTACGAGCGATCACTAAATAATTTTATAGCTATCGTGCCGTAATCAAGAATTGCAAAGTTAAGGAAAGCACTTAGAAACTGTAATTTGGGTCCATGTAATTAATATAACAAAATTGCTTAAACAAAGCCCATTTGGCTGTAATCGAGTGATTACTCGCCGTTAAAAATTTACTGCGGCTATAAATGCTGCGGTGAAAGAGTTTTATTGAAGCTGAATGTACAGGCTTTTAATGGCTATCGGCTGTCTATCGCTTAAAGTATATGCCCTAGGTGAACAGTGAATTGTACAATGCTATTTTTGTATTAAACAGAACTGTCTACAAACTAAGCCATTAGCTAGCCATACACGCACGGATTTGCCCGTCGGATCTGCCTGAAAGATGTGTCTGGCGGACAGAACCGTCAAAGTGTGGCGAGAAATAGACACAGATTTGTCCGCCGGATGCCCATCCGCTGCCCATCTGTGTCTATTTCTGGCCACACATTGACGGATGTGTCCGCCAGACACATCTTTCAGGCAGATCCGACGGGCAAATCCGTGCGTGTATGGCTAGCTAACAAGCTTAGAAATAAATCAAAAGTGGAAAACTACAATGCTTTGTAAATAAAAGCAAAATGCATAGAAAATGTTACCTTTTTTTTAAATAGGAAACAAAGCAAATTAAGTCGAAGCTCAGAGGCATGGTCCTTCCTAAGGAAGCTCGGGAGTCGGTTCCGTTGTGAGAGGAGGGGACTTGATCCCCGCTCCGGGTCATTGCTGGTGGAAAGGTTATACATCGCGATTCAACGCGGAAACAAACGCTGGGATACGGGAATAACACAAAACCAGAATTCCATTTTCATTGTACCTGTATAAGGTATGTTATAAGGTCAAACCATACTGTTTTACCTTAGAGATGGCCGGGGGCGCCAAAAAGCAGAGCCTTGAACACCGTAGAAAGGTAGCTTGTTTATCGGTGTTCTACAGGATACATTTCGGGGAGTGTGCGATGGGATTACATAATTTAATCCCCCCATCTCCATTCTGCCACCGTGGGACTAGACGCGGACTTGCGTTTCACCCTTACGTCGTTACTCTGCCACTGATTCGTACTAAGCGCTATGCATCCAGCTTTATCATGCGAACGGCTAAGGAGTGGAATTCACTTCCTGCAAATATATTCCCAGTCCACTATAACTTGGATCTTTTTAAATCAAGAGTGAATAGACATCTTTTAGGTAAGCATGATCCATCCTAGACTGCATCGGCACTTACCATCAGGTGAGATTGCGGTCAAATGCTTGCCTTTTTGTAATAAAACAAAAAAAAAGCCTTCGGGAAATTGTCATATACTTGGAAATTTCGACCCATGCCACCGTTACCGGATAGCCGAGCGGTTCAGGCACCTGTCCGGTAAACGGGGGACGCTGGTTCGATTCCAGCTCTGGACACTGGAGGCTTTGGTCATTTTTTCCTTCGTAAATGACATTTATTTCAGTTTATAGTTTAAATAGTAGTATGTCTACTTGAAAAAACACAAATTAAAATATTTTCATAGAAAGTTGTATTGTGATGTTCAATTTTAATTCTTATTACTATTACAAAGAAACGATCATTATACGAAGCTGAAATATATGTATATTTTAATTGTGAAAATTGTATAAATGAGATAAATAATCTAAACTAAACTAAATTTTATTGGTCACGTATTTGCATACGTAGTTTCAAGAGGATGCGTGCTTGCCAATTAGTTTTCCATGAGATATTGATTCGTTCTAGATAAATGGTTTATTTTATATCTGTCTGTAACAAATACTTACAAAAATATTTTTAAAAAGCCTGCCCACCAATTTCAGCCCGACTTAAGCACTTATATAATAGGCCTTTTCATCTGTGCCAGATGTTTTAAGCAGCATCCCGGTAACGACACTTGCGTTCGTGGCTGTGTAGCCCTATGCGGGAGAGGATCCCTCGTCCACACACGCGGCAGGTGTATGCTCCCCCAGGTGGGCGGGGGTTGGAGGCCTGCTCGTGGCGCCCCAAGCGTTTTTCTTTCAAGTAGGTAAACCAGGCATCGTCGTGCTTGGATTGGCCATCATGGACAACACGACGCCACATGGGTCGGTCTTCGGCCAGTTTCTGCCTTAGTAAAATGCACTAAGCACTTAGTAAAATGATAATTTAAGCAAAATTGGAATACCGGAGAGTGCTTTAATTTAGAAATAGTTCCAATCCATTTTCGTTTTTTTTTGACACGTGCCAGTTTGATAGATTGACATTAAAGCGATATTTGCTTTATTAATTTGAAGTGAGTGTATAAAATAGTTACGCACCAGCTGTCTGTATAATTGTACATTTAACATTTAAATATTTGTCAAGGTGAATGCTTAGTCTTTAAATTTTTTACACATTTACAACTGGAGAACATTTTTATAAAATGTGTAAATTGTTTGGTTCCGAGAACTCAGTTTTCACGTATTAAGTACTTATACAAAGCGTGACGTAACTTCAAAATATTCATGAAATAAAGCTATGAAAACAGATTATATCGCGTATAATGAATTTATATTACATCCCGATGTTTCGAACCCTTTGCAGCGTTCAAAATATTGTTTTTTTCGTTATTATTTACGGCACCTCAAATAGTTTAACCTATTGATGTGTTACAGAATGTCCCAAGAATACGTTGACGAATTGGCAATATTTTCTTATTTGCACGTATTTTACAAAATGATATTAAAATTAACTGAAACAAAACATATAACCTATCTTCAAATTATTCTTCTTTGGCTTTGATACAAAAACGCAATACTTTGTTAAAATTATCAAAAATAAAAAATGAAAACTTTTGCGACAACCTGTAAATGACATTGGTAACATAACATTTACAAAAACGCCTACAAAGCGATCTAAACTCAAGATATTGAGATCCTAAAAAAACAAACATCGTTATCTCACGAAAAATAAAACTTGGGATAGGAAACCGATCACGGACAAAGCCATAAGGCAAAGCACTACAACTCCATAAATCTTAGTACAAATTCTTCGAGCAAAGGCCACAAAGGCTTCGAGATAAAATAACTAGTTTCACCCTTACGGGCCAATTCGAACAATGATCTAAATATCAACCAGATATCCACTAGATATGAAACAGAAACGATAACGAGATATTTAAGAAAGTCATGTCAAATTTGACATTTCCGCGATTCCGAATGTCCTCTTTAACGATCTCTTTAAGATTTGCTTAAGATATTACTTAGACATCCAATGGATATCTAATGGATATCCCAAAACGTCACAATAATTGTAGCGTGAAATGACAATTGGTTTCTCGAATCTAATTGCAAAAGATAACTAGTTGAGAACTAAACTATCGTATCTATTAGATCTCGTATTGGTCTCGTATCTAGTAATTATCACGTTGTTCGAATTGACTGGTTAGATGACAAAAGGACGTAAGTGACCGGTTTTCTTTTTATGTTGTAACGTTTTGGTGAGTGGGGTTTGACGACCATAAGTACCTGATCCTCGCCCGGTCGATACTCGACTCGAGCACCGAAAAAAAATCTGGTTGTTGTAACGAGAATTCGGTAGACCCTACAATTTTTATCGTAGTATATGTGACAACTCTACAGATAGTAAACTCAATTATACACTACTACTACACACTATATACTATTGCCCGTTACCATAGAGTAACTTATACTAGAGCGGTACTGTCATAGTAAATTTTGTAACCCCAGTAAATTCACTGCCATCTGTCGACACACTTTAAAACTAAAAATAAATATTTATAAAAATACGATAAAATGTATTTAAATATGGATAAATGATTTTTTTATTTGCATTAATTATTTTTATATGATTTTGACCCATGTTCTTTCACTGGTATGCGTTAAAATTATAAATAACAAACGAAACAGTCAACGCCCTCTATACGAGTGTAGGCCAAAACTAGTGGCGCCATCTGATCGAGAATCAAATTTTCGTGATTTTCGAGGCACGTTTTTTCCTTAGACTGTATCCATCTATTACGGAGTTATATCTATCTTTGCCGTTACAAACGAATTGTAATCGCTTTAAATCAAATGGTTGGCTAAACAGAAAAAAAATGTTAGGAGAACGCAAAATTTGTTACAATAACAAATTCCCATTTACTATACATTCTGGTAGTATTGTAAAAAATATATTTTTCCGTGAGTCTGATTGAACTTTCGGCTAATTCGATATATAATATTTTGGATGGTGGTTCATTGAAGCTCTTCGTTATATAACGTAAATAGTTATGAGCGGTAGTGTAGATATATTCAACTGTAGAATTCCTAGCGTGAGACGTAATTTAGTGCAGATGTTTTGAGTCTTTTGAGTGAGCGTGTTTTCGCCTTCTTGAATGCCTATTACTCACTTATGTATTATTCTTTTTTTTTACCTTAGTCTTCATTATGTTGCTAAGTTAATTTGCATTTTAATTACTCCCAAATTATCCTTATTACTCTTCTTAGGTATCATTTGTATTCGCTCTGTTCACATATGTGGCTGCGATAGTGCGTAACCTTAGTATAGTACCTATTAGGCTATTACCTAGTTTAGTATCATGTAACCACCTGTGAGTTCCTATAATTGGCGTCCTGTATCTACTATAATTTTTATGTTAATGTCACAGCTGTTGGATCTCCAAATAAAATAAAAAAACAATTTTATCATAAACGTTTCTGCGGTTTAAGCGTGAAGAGGAAACAGACAGAAAGATAGGCAGACAGAGTTACTTTTATATTTATATGTAGGTAATATTAACATTAGTAGGCTTCAATATTTAGCTGCATTTTGTCCTATATATTATTTAGTTTTAGTTACCTTTGTTATATCAAACAAATAGCCACTTTTCAGTGTGACACGTTGCGTCGCTTGGCTATGACATATTTTGACGAGTATTCGGCGGCCGGAATTAAGCCAGCGATTATGCAAACCTGAATTTACATGCGACCGAAATACAGTTCATAAATTTTAAACAGTTTTTTACTAACTGTGTATGCCAGTATAGAAGAATTTTATCAGTATTTTGTTGTGAATTGAAAACGTTTTAGGGCCTCGGTTTTGGCCACCTTAGCACCCTTTTCGGCTAGGTGAAGTTTTAATTTTATAGATAGAAAACTATAGTATTAAATTATTATTATTTTAAAGCAAACGAACGACGAACGTCGACAACGTATGGTAACGAATTTAGTTTGTAATGATATATAACGCAAAAAAAAAATAGATTAGATAAATGGCTAAAACCGGGCCAGTGGCCACAACCAAAGACTCATCTAAGTAACTGTAGTAGCAGCTCATAAGAGACACTGATAGAATGTGTCTTCCGTAAAGGCTGTTGGTATGTCAGCAATGTTCCTTTAATAGAAAATGGCATACATTTTAAAAAAATTAAAAAAAATTGTAAGCGGAACATTCATTTTCACCGCATACATAAACTTTCGCGTGTAGAGAGTTGACACTTAAGCAAGATTGGTTCTAGGTCTCCTCCTGTCACACCTGTATTTCATGCGTAAGTGCTACACACGCGATCAGTACTTTTCAAACACGCGCACATTTTCTATAGCACTGTTTGGTATACGCATGACCGAAGTCAGGACAGACCTTAAACAAGCCTAAATCAGCTTCGACTCGTCACTTTTAGCCGAAACAAATCCCAGCTGAATCTTTAATTCGTTCTAAGGTTCGACTACCCCTTGGAGTTGTTTGCATACGCAATACATCAAGGACTTATATTCATGTTTAAAATGAACAAAAAAGTAACCTGCATGCGAATTTTGACTTGGCACCTTAAGACAGGTTTTAACTCAGCGCCAAGAAACTATTATACGATTCCATTCCGACGGAGAAGCGTAACAAAATTTGAAAAGGCGATGGAAAAGCTCATCGTAACATTGAAGACAATTACGCTAATGAAACGGATCCGGATTTTATTCCGATATTCGTGGCCAGAGATCTTCAAAAACTGCCTCCGATCACGTTCGATGTGGATGTAACGCGACTACTTAAGGATATTTTTAATCTTTCCCTTAAGGTAAGAACTGACGTCAATCGTGAATTGCTAGTCGCTAACCACGTTCATACGTAATCACCATATTACCAAACAGCGCACACTTTTTAAAAAAAAATAATAAAATGTTTATTGTACATAAGCACGTTATATAATAAACAAGTACAGTTCACGGGTTTGTACAAACATGACAGTAAGGAGAGGTCAGACTTTCGACCCCTATAAACTAGGTAAGCACTTGTACCTTAGGGGCTAAAGTTCGTCTAAATTTGATGTCGAAACAAAATGAAGGTCGTGCAACAGCAGTAAGATGGTAAAACATTATACTAATTGCTATAAATAAATAGTTATTTGTGATTTAAATTTATTTACACACAAATTATACATTAGCTAGTTGCCTCTGCCTATGTTATTACAAAGAGGATATAATTAGATAGAGCGGTACTGTCATAGTAGATTTTGTAACCACAGTAAATTCATTGCCATCTATCGACACACTTTAAAACTAAAAATGAAGATTTATAAAAATACGATAAATTGTATTTAAATATGGATAAATGATTTTTTTATTTGCATTAATTATTTTTATGATTTTGACCCATGTTCTTTCACAGATATGCGTTAAAATTGTTAAATAACAAACGAAACCGTCAACGCCATCTATACGACAGTAGGCCAAAGCTAGTAGCGCCCTCTGATCGAGAATCAAATTTTCTTGATTTTCGAGGCACGTTTTTTCCTTAGACTGTATCCATCTATTACGGAGTTATATCTATCTTTGGTTATTATAACGAGGAGATTTTCAGTCTCATTTTCTACCATCGACCTTAGGGCTTTACGTGGGCGTCAGGACTGACCTAAAACAGCTTCAGCTTAGAGTCGTAACTTTCAGCCAAAACAAACCCCAGCTAAATATTTCGTCCCACGCTACCGACAACCCCTCGGAGTTATTTACATACGGAAAACATCAAGGACTTATTGATGTTCCAGATTTGATAAACAATCATACATGGAGCCGGTTCATGTTTGTTTTCTGTTGACAGTGCTCTTCGTTCCGGATATGTTTGGAATCTTAAGGTTAATCGGTTATTTGGAAATAAGAAACAATTCGTGGGCGCATTCATGTCTTGTCTTGCCTTGTACGCCGTTATGAAATAATAGATTGTGTCACAAGGGAGCAAAATGACATATTTACGGCGAGGGCGTACAATTGAATCCTAAACGAAGCGAAGGATTCTATAATAGAATCCCGAGAGTAGCGAGGGATTCTAAAGTAGAATCCTGAGCGTAGTGAGGAATTCAAGATGGAAATAATTTTGCTACCATGTGACACATATTACTTTTCACATCACCTATGAGGTAATTATAATGTTTAAAAATATTATTTAAGCTAAAAAATAATGCGCAAGAAAATGTAAAAATAGTGTCCTAGAACAGAAAAGTGTTACTTTGATCCCTCCTAATAGCAGGGAAGAAAAGTGCCACTTTGATCCCTCCTAGCAGGGAAGAAAAGACCCTTTTTCGAATTGGTGATGTGAAAAATAATTTTAGGTAATGAGTTTTTGATTGTACTCTAAATGAAATAAATATGCCACAAGTATATTTTACTAGCTTCTGCTCGCAACTTTGCCTGTGTAAATGATGACGATGATAATTGATAAAAACTATTATACCTTTTTCCCCCGGCCTCAAACCATCTCCAATCCTATATACTAATATTAATATAAATCGGTTCAGTGATTTAAGTGTGAAGAGGTAACAGACAGATAGACATACAGACTTTCGCATATTTTTTATATTAAATATGCATAGGTAATTAATAGGTAGGAGTAGGGAAGCAGTTGTAATAACTGAAGTTGCATATATATGTATGTATACAGTGACTCAAAATAATGACAATTATTAAGTAATAGTAGATACAAGGAGTTACTACAGTTAGTTTCGCATTTATAATATTTTATGTATATATGGTATTTGGACTCTTTTCTTGGACCCCGGCATTTTATAAAACTAGTTTTAACAACAACAACAACAACAACAACAACAGTATGCGGCTTTGGATAGAGTAGCATGGCGGTCTTTGGTGTCGGAGGCCAAGATCCACTTCGGGTCGTCGCGCCACAGCAGTAAGTAAGTAAGTTTTGGCAAAGTGAAACGCGTTTTTATTTAACGAGTTTTTACGGCAACAGTTGAATTACTAAACTGCCGAAAACGTGGTCAACTGATAACGACTAAATCATAAAACACAATGTGCAGTTATGGTAGAAAATATCCACTAAGAAAAGGCATTCCACCCCATTGGCCTCGGATATACTAAATAAGGTTCCGGATCATTGAGCTCACCGAATAGTTGTCTCCGCTATTTGTGTTCCTACGCCGATGGGCAGCCCGAGATAACGGTGTTTTACCCTGATTTTGCAAAAGTTTGACCTTAAGATCTACTTACTTTATATATCATAAATACTTATATGGTGCCTCTGGTTCAAATACATAAATGGCCTGCGATTCTTCTTGAAATCACTTGGTTTAGGTAAATAGCTCTAGCTACCCAGGCGTCATCCTTATTACCTAGGCAAAATAGTTGAACAATATCAAGCGAGTAGCTAGCCAGACTAGCCAGTCGTAAAACGTTCAAAAACCTTAATCTACTGACTTTTACAGTATAAAACATCTTCCTTGGACAAAAATCAGTCAACATATAGCCGTGACAAAGTCACACCATTGTGAGGGGACACCATAACAATTACCAATCAAGATAAGTATGATTTTAAACTTAAAATCGGCTTCGGACGAGGAGTGCGGTTTTGTATTAAACTTGATCCTTAATCATCGATCATGAAAATCTCAGTACATTTGATTTGCTATATCAATAGGTATTCATTTCATACTCATCTTGACCCTTTATAGGCCTCAAATAGTAGATTGTGTCACAAGGGAGCAAAATGACATATTTACGGCGAGGGCATACAATTGAATCCTAAATGAAGCGAAGGATTCTATAATAGAATCCCGAGAGTAGCGAGGGATTCTAAAGTAGAATCCTGAGCGTCGTGAGGGATTCAAATGTGTCGTAACAAGATAAAAATAATTTTGCTACCATGTGACACATATTGCTTTTCACATCACCTATGAGGTACTTATTATGTTTAAAAATATTATTTAAGCTAAAAAAAATGCGCAAAAGAATGTTGAAATAGTGTCCTAGAACAGAAAAGTGTTACTTTGATCCCTCCTAGCAGGGAAGAAAAGTGCCACTTTGATCCCTCCTAGCTGGGAAGAAAAAGCCGTTTTTCGAATTGGTGATGTGAAAAAATATAAATATGATAAAAATACCACTCTAATAATGCGTCATATTTTATAACTTGTTCCTTTTAGTATTTAAGACAATGAGGTTTGATTTCTTATAATCTGGTCCGTTAAAGGGTTGTTGTATTTGTATTATACAATTTTAATAATTATTCTCCTAATATTCACTACCAAGCTTCACTGCAACATTTCACCTCAGACCCACGTGCACGTACGCCCGTTCGATGTAATTAAACATCGACCAAACGACCCGCTGGCGCGCTCTTACATTACGCTATCGACGGTGACAATTATTCGTTAAATCTATGCGGGAAAATTGGAGGGCAACGCTGTAATGATTTGTTTTAGTTTTAGTCTTTGTTTTAGTTTTAGTCTTAAGTTTAGTTCGTTCTGGTGTTGGTTTTTTCTGTAACTTTCGTTATAAATATATTTAAAAAAGGCGGTTATTAATATTTTGTTTGTCTTAATTTTCTGTTTAATAATGTTTGTATTTTTATGTCAATGTAAATTTTATTTGTGTGTCGTTGGCGTACGTGTCGCCATTATTTTTTAGATTAAGCCAGGTCCCCACAGAAAACCAGCGCCACGGTTTGCCGCGGCACTATGCTGAGTGGGGATCCTTTTTGGCGTCCAAATGTTTTTTTGTCTGCATGCTTTTCTTTTTTTTATGTACTATGTTGTGGCGTCAAATAAATGTATTTTCTTTCTTTTCTTCTTTCTAATGAAGTAGCGATTGAAGGGTTTATGCAACACGTACAATTTTATTAAACATATTAATAACGGGTCACTCATGTATTTTAAGTCGAAAATGCTCGACATGTTTCACTCCATACCGAGCTTGCTATCAGGAGCTTGCGTCGACGGTGACGGACCAGCGCAGACTGCGGGCCGCAGTAAAATACGTGAGTGACCCGTTATTAATATGTTTAATATGTCTGTGTCTCACGGAAGTTTTGTTATTAAAACGTACGATTTTACTTAGATACTTACATAATACAAAGGTTACAATTTTTACGCAACAGTATACAGTCCCTACAGATCTTAGATAAATCACTGATTCCTTTGTGTTTTAACTATGTTTTCGTGGTCACGACTTTTTAGGGCAAATGCCAAAATGAATAAATAAATATTACAATTGACAAAAGATCATCCTTAGCCACTGTGGTGAGCTAAAGTATACCTTAAGTTATGAACAATAAAGTGTGTTATCACTCACCAAGCTTGTCCTGCTGCACGGTCTTGGTGTCCCCGTGCACTAGGAGTAGCAGCAGCAGCAGCGCGAGCGGCGGCATGGCGGCGTGACGTCACGGCCTAGGTCTGCCCCGGCGCATCACTGTGGACAAGATAAACGATTATGTGATAAACACGTAAACACGTCGTATAGTTGAAGAAATAATATTTTGTACCGATGAATGTGCGCCGCGGGACAGTCCCAACACCATCTTGAGAATGATAGCGGAAAAATTAATTTAAAAAAATTAAAACACGACTGCGGAATTTTAATCGTCTCTTAAAGCTCTTCATTTTGATACCCCACTCGATAAAATTTCAAGATTTTTATTATTATTTACAACGACGGGACTTAATCGCGTAAAATAAGTTTTAAATTTACCTCCGACGTTTCGAGGACGGCGTTGTCCCCGTGGTCTCGGAGAAGACTGGCTAAAGTTGAATGTCAACTTTAGCCAGTCTTCTCCGAGACCACGTAAATTTAAAACTTATTTTACGCGATTAAGTCCCGTCGTTGTAAATAATAATAAGTAAAAATCGTGAAAGTTTAAATCAGTGTTTTGCAAGATTTTTTTTCCAAATGTCGCGCGTTATTGTGTATTACGTCCGTCATGTTGATTTTATTATGACGTCATATTACCTATGTCACCCGGGATGACGTAAGGATTCTAATGATATATCATACATCTAAATTGGTTAAGGCATTTAGAAGTTATGGTGGAATAAAGAAACTTACATACAAACATGAACCCTGAAAACAATACACCTTTTTTGGGCAGTCGTGGAAAAATCAGACTGTCCCATAATGCACCACGGTGAGAGACTACATTCCCCTACAAAATTGAATAGTTTGCTTTAATTTTGTCAACTTTTAATGTGTTTATGTTGTGTTTATGTGTTGGATGCTTATTGTTTTAAATACATTAAATACATATTATAGGACATTCTTACACAGATTGACTAAGTCCCACGGTAAGCCCAAGGAGGCTTGTGTTATGGGCACTCAGACAACGATATATATAATATATAAATACTTAAATACATAGAAAACACCCATGACTCAGGAGCAAATATCTGTGCTCATCACACAAATAAATGCCCTTACCGGGGTTCGAACCCAGGACCATCGGCTTCACAGGCAGGGTCACTACCCACTAGGCCAGACCGGTCGTCACTGTTTTGTATATTATCTTTATAATGTATGTGTAAATCACATGAAGTAAATAATTTTGAATTTAAATAAAATTTAATCAATGTTATCGCTAATAACTCTTACAATAAAATAATAAAACAAATAAACCGAAGTGTCAACAGTTGAATAACTGCTCTGTTCTGCCGTCTGAGTTTTTTATTTTATATGAAGTGGTTCGGTAATGTTAAGTGTTACTCATTCGGGTGTAATAATTATTAAATAATTTTGAACAGCTATGTCAAAAGCAATATTATGGTTCTCCAAATACCAAGCGCCTCCAATCGCCAATCTGGCCAAAAAGACAGTCTTGTGCAGTTTACATTTACAGTTACATTTTTGGAATAAATAGTTAGAAAATTAGTAACATTACTATGTTACTATTTTTTTATTTAATTGAAGAAGTGAGTGGATGAACTTAGTCATAACTTATACTCACTAACTATACCACAATATATAGAAAGACACCCCCGATACTACGCTCCATACTAAATATTATCTAAAACATGAATACCGAAGAAGCCACAGGTAATATAGAGAAAGTCCATAAATAAAACCCAATAATAGTTCCGCTCGAAAACTTATGTTAGGGCTGTCACCTAACAGGATTTATTCGGAATTTATTTACTGACTTGAATGGTCCGAAGATACCGAAGGTAAAGTTATTTTTTTGTAGAAATTTTTGTAGGTTTTCTCGAGGGATTACTGTATGTAGGTAGGTATTCAACAACATGATTTGTTAAAAATTTGTGTTCATAGGCTATGGAGATCGCTTTCTTAGTTTGCTTAATTGCCACCAAAGTAATAAAAAAAATATATGTAGTATTTTGTATGCCAGACACAGTATCAAGCAAATGTTTGGATTCTAGAATGGAATTGAGGTATTATTAGACAAATATCATGGGATGAAGCTTAATTAGATACGGTTAAAACTATTTGCATCTATAAAATAGTAAAACCAAATCTTTAGTCATTGTAAAAAAATATCGTATCTAAACACGACTTGCCAAAAAAATCTTTCTGATAGCCAAAGCGTTACGTCAAAAATTTGAAACAGCTAAAATGATTATTAATTTACTGGTAGCCCTATCTTCAGGTCTTAATGAACCCATCTAATGCACTCTCAAAATGGCGGCGAGGCCAGACAAAAGCAACTATTATAACGTCCAAACTCCCCGTACTCGTCCGTACTCGTCCAAAATGATTATTCTTAAACCTTATTATCAAAGGCAAAAGATTCATCGACGGTCAGTTAAGTGTTTCTGTTGGTCGTTACGAACTCTTAAGTACTATTTGAGTTTATTTGCATTAAGGCTTGAGAACATGGACTTTGCCGGTCCATTTTATTTGTGTATTTAAAAGGTGTTGAAAAGACGCGCTTTTAGATCCACACTATAATTTCAGATACCTAATAGTTTTTCACATAGAAAGAAACGGAATTACCACACCCCGCGGCAGCAGATTGTCTACATATTGCCAGTTTTTCGTACTATGACTTGACCGCCCTATAACAAGTTGCAAATCTACCAGAAATGCAATTTAAAAGGTTTTTTTAAACATTATCATCATCATCATCATATCAGCCCTTTATCGCCCACTGCTGAGCATAGGCCTCTCTTCCAGTACGCCACTTGTCCCGGTCCTGAGCTAATCTCATCCAGAAGTGACCCGCAATCTTCCGGATGTCGTCCACCCAACGAGCCGATGGACGCCAGGGGCTTCTTTCATTCGAAAGCGGCCACCATTCCGTTAACATTTTAGTCCACCTGCCATCACTCTGCCTAGCAACATGTCCCGCCCAACTCCATTTTAGTTTGGTAATGGCACGTTTTGGTAATGGTTTGGTTTGGTTAAACTTTATGTTGGTAATTAAATATTTAAAATAATATTGTTTAATTTAAATACCAGTAGACTCACGTGGTAGTTTAGAGAGTAGGACTTTATAAGTATCAACAAATAATAAGGTCGTCGACATTTTAATAGTATTAAATAATCCTCATGTTAGTCATGTTGATTGGCTTAAAAATAATTCAAACATAATCCAATCAAAGTTTTCCATGTGAAGTTATTATTTGTTTATAGTTTATTTTCTTATTTTATTGATACGTTTAAAAATTAAATCTGTTACTTTTAGATGAAAACGACATATGTATTTTTTGTATTGTAACGTCAAGGAATGAATTTTATCGTCTACGATAACTTGAAAAATTTCACGGTATATTATCAACAGATTGTATAAATAAATATGGAGTTTATTTAATTTGATTGTGAGCTCTGGTAATAATAACAGTAACTACCCCCACTATTTTTGCGCTTGTCATATAATATATCAGGACATCAAACTGGATGCCATATTCACCCAAATCCGAGATTATATGAACGGTAAGTAACTTAAACTCTGTCATATCCGTAGCTCAGAGGCGCTGTCAGTCGCCGCAACTGGATGCGTTCAATTTTACGAGGGCGTGCGAAACATACAGACAAAAAACATTGGACGCTAAAATAGGACCTCACAGCATAATGCCGCGGTAATCTGTGGCGCTGGTTTTCAGACTTAAAACTATAAGTTGGTGACGCATACGCCAACGGCAAAAAAAAAACATCTTATATGTATAAATCATAATGATAGAACTAGCCATGACATTCGTTCAGGATTATAATGAAATCGTTCCATTATCCACAACTATGTCACAAACACCGTGATCCCGCACAAAACTATCCATTCCCAATTAAACTTTTTCAATCATTTCTTGCTATAGAGGGATTAGAGAGGCAAATAAAACGGAAACTTAAATTACTACAGAACGTTAATTGTCTAAGTTCAGGTCATAATTCGAATTAGCTCTGAATTATTTGATTTCAATACATTTGTGTAGGAGATATTGAGCATCGAAGAAATAGTAAGTAAATAAAGAGAAAGACACTTACAAAATATACCTATTCATGACTAATATGTTTTACTTATATGCATATTGTATATGCGAAGTTAATGATCTCAGTTTGTTCTTATATAAAAATATAATACTTTATAAGGATTAAGGAACAAAACTATTTTAAATTATCTTTGACATCGGGTATTAAATTAAATAAATGAAAATGTAGTTAAAATCCGTATTGACCTTAATATTCGAGTTATTGCGAGTGTTATTCTGATAATTGCATTTAGTGGCAAATGTTATCAACTCGTAACTAACACACTAACCAATATGTAAACAGCCCAAATGTGAAGGCAAATTACAGTTACCCCGCCGCAGCCACACTTATCCGTTTTGACCTTACACCAGTCCTTAGAGATCGCGCTAGTTTTCTGCTGTGAATTCTATAATCATCACAGCAAAAGGGAACAGTAGTGAAATTTACCACATCTGTTAAATCCTGTTAATTTTCTTTATATTCAGCGTTTTAAGGGTAATAATATTTTAACAGTTTCCCAAAAGCAATAAAGGCACTCATTGTAAAGCTCTTCGCAAACACTTAGCCCCATTTCCTTTCCAAATCGTAACATAAAAACAATCATCTAACCCTCACCTACCTTATTAAGTAACGTTAATGTACAAAATCAATTCGCCAAGTAGATAAAGAGGTTTTTAACTTGAAATATAACACTTTCAGCGCTGCAGAATTTCAAAAAGGAATTAACCTGCTCTGCGCCGTCACAGGACAGATTTTATTACGGCCATGAATAAATTCCGCTGGGGAGCGGCTCGCACCTCATAAATTATAACGACATGGCTCAAGCTGTCAAAGCGTTTTAGAACAGTGGCTGGGTTAGCGGTGGCGTTAGTACGGGTCAGCTTGAGCGCGCGATGGATGGCGTGCTAATGAAAAATTCGGTTTCCATGTAAGTAGCGTGATACCGGTTAGTTTAGACGTTTACATTATATCGCACAGTTTGGTGTACCTCGCTGTATCATACTTTACGGCGCTGTCCCGCTGATGTTTATCTGTTTTGTTTTCCGTTTTTTAATAGTTTTTTGGGTGTGTATAAACTGATTAGCTTTTGCAATTAAGTCTGAGTAGTTTATGTTCATTAGCGTGTTCACATCTGTGTTATTTTAATTGCGTCGTTAACTAGGTAAACGTGGTAAATAAATCACTGCCCTGTTTTTACACCACTCACGTGTCTTCTTTATTTGTGGACATTAAAGACAACCAAACATGACGTCACAGTACAGTGTTTTCGGTTGAAACACTAGTTTATAAACCGTTAATAAAACCAGGCTTGATTTGACCTAAACTAACGAAAAACTAATATTTTTATAAGTAAATATGTGTCGTGGCCATGTGTTGACCACATATGAAAAAGTAGCCTTTTTTTGTTGACGCAGGGGTAAATGCATTTACGCATCTCACCCCCGGGCTGGGACTCGCTCCTCCCGTAACTTCCTCTGATAGCCAGAGGAAGGGAAGGAGAATACCCACTAACATCCCCTGCGGCGGTTCCGTCTATGCCGTTAGGGTGGGTGGAAGGGGGGGGGGGTTGAAATAGGGTCGCGAGCATGTCACCACGATGAAAAAGTGACTTAACCTAACCATTATCATGAAGTGATCGATTCTAAAATGACTTTTCATAAAATGATTAAGTTCTATGATCTGTTCTATGGCTGGAATAATATTTATTTGCTGTTCCATTAAATAACTAGGTACCTGATAATCAATTACTTTCAACTACGTAATTAATAAGTAGAACTTGTGTATTTTCTATGTTACTGTGTTATCCAAATAAAAAGTAATAAAATCCAGAAAGGCGAAAATATGAGAAAAGATTTTTATTATTGTTGGTGGTGATTTGATTTTTTTTTCCATTTCTTTTCATTTATTTAGCATATATAAGCATAACAGTGTTATACCAAAGCGCTTACATACTAGTCACATCAAATAACATTAAACATTTAATAAACATTATAAACACACAAAATTAATTCAATAGCAATTCCATAATAAATTCAATAATAAATACAAATATAAAAATCTAGCATGAACTAACATAATTAGCAACAATAAGAAAAATCCTTATCAATAATATCTATTTTTAAATTACTGATTACTTATGTGTTTGTAAGTGACCTCCTGTTATTTATTTGCGGTTATTTTTTTAGACGGGAAACTGAAAATTTACTGCATGCAATAATATGCCAGTAACTGTAATTTGTTCCCACTAATAAATCAATAATTAATATTACTAATTAGCGGGAAAGCAAATAAATAATATTTTCAATAATTAGGATGGGGATTTGCAAAGTCATGCCTGATTGAATATAATTATTTTATATTATCAATTTCCAATTATAGTTGTGTTGTAGTTGCTGGATTCTTAAATAAGGTTTATAATAAAGAGTATCTCTGTAATTGAAATCACTAAGTATTCTCTAATCACGAAATTATAGAAATGGCGGATAACTACAAAAAAAATTTCAACATGATAAATTGTATAAGTATTAAGGCGGTTCCCTGAGCCAGAAGGCGAAAATCTCCTTATATGATCCTGTTTTCCTAAGAGGCGTTGATATTCGTAGACGTGGAAGAAATATATGTAGTTCTTGACTATATTATCTTTAATATCATAGCTTCCGATACACGAATTATGACACTTCGCTCGATACAATTAATTCCCAAAGTAACCTCTAACTTGGACTTTTAATACAACTTTACTCGGTTATTGATTATGTGATACTATAAATAAAAAAAGAAGAAAAAACAATCTTAACAAATAATAATTTCATAGCTTTCGAATTTCGATATTGTAGGGTAACGTTTTTAAAATAAATAAAAATCAACAAAATTCGATCAAAATTGACACCTGGCGCGCAAGATCTTTCCCGTTCTTTCTTGCGAAATGTGACAGAGACAGCGGCAAACCGATGGAACGGCCTTAATCGTTTGTGTGTGTTTTGGCAAAAATCGTAGGTTCAAAACTCGGTTGTGCTTTAGATCGTTATGAAAAAAAAGTACTTAAAAATCGGTCAGAAACCTCTATCACAAAAAAGACATTAAAATTTATTTAAAAACGTATACGCATCTGAAAAATACCTTAAAAATCCCGACATCGTATAAAATAAACCCAAATCCTTACTTTTCATCCCCACAATTACTTTTCTTCTGTCCCGCCCGTTTATTCTCCTTTTCTCGTTAATTCACTTCACAGCTGCCGTGTTCCATGTATCTTTTTTAGCAAACAAACTTACGGTTGCAGTTGGTTGAAATACATGTTCAAACGGGAAATATTTTTTATGATTATTTTACAAAAGTATGTATAGATAAAAAGGATTAATAATAATTATCTTTAAAATCTCGTGTAAGCTGACGAGACCATAGTCAAAACCTTATTAAATTCTAAAAATAGAATTGCTCCCAATATTAAAAGTCGTTAAGTATAAATTGTCCGGACTAGAGAGGCAGCTCAAAAAGGATATATATGATATGATGGGACGACTGTGACGCAATTTTGCAGCGACTGGCGGGAGCATGCCCCCCAAAACCATGAGGGGGAGCCATTGCCCACCAGCGAGAAAAAAAAATTACCCCAAAAAAAGTTGTCTGTAAAGTTGGTTTACGGACGATAATTTTGCGTGATAACGTTATAAAAAAACATCTGTCCACAACGTGGCCGTAACGTTACCATAGAGATCTGTCCACAACGTGACACTTTTTCGTTCATGCTTCCGGTGTTCATCGATTTATAAGACGTTATCTTATCACGTCAAAACAAAAACTATGACCTAATCAGGTCACAAACTAGAGATATAAAAATTTGAAAAGAAAGTAACCTGTATGACATAATGGGAAATGACATAATGTATGTACACTCATGTTCATATAAGCACATATACATTTTTAACCGACTTCAATTTCATAGAACGAGGAGGTTCTGTATTCGGTTGTGGCCATCTTTTTTTTTTTTTTTTATGTATGTTCACCGATTATTCCGAGACCCGTGGTCCGATTTGAGTAATTCTTTTTTTGTTCGAAAGGAGCTACTTCCAAGTTGGTCCCATATTAATCTGGTTCTGATCTGATGATGGGATCCCTGAGGAATTGAGGGAACTCCTCAATTTTTAAAGGCACATGTATGGTGATTTGGGTGTTTTCATAAGCAACTTGAGCATTTTCTCTCGAAAACGACCAATTTGATGAAGTGGACCTGATGATGATGATTGTTTTGAAGATAGTGATGATGATTTTTTTAATGTAGGATGTTCAGCGATTACTCCGAGACCCGTGGTCCGACTTGAACAATTCTTTTTTTGTTTGAAAGGAACTACCACCAAGGTGGTTCCACATTAATCTGGTGCTGTTCTGATGATGGGATCCATGAGGAATTGAGGGAACTCCTCAATTTTTAAAGGCACATGTATGGTGATTTGGTCGTTTTCTTAAGCAACTTGATAATTTTTTCTAGAAAACCACCAATTTGATGAAGTGGAGCTGATGATGATGATTGTTTTGATGATAATGATTTCAGCGATTACTCCGGCACCCATGATCCGATTTGAGTTATTCTTTTTCTGTTTGAAAGAAGTTACCTCGCCAAGGTGTTGTCGTAATATTTTTGGTTTTAATCTGATGATGGAATCCGTGAGGAATTGAGGGAACTCCTCAATTTTTAAAGGCACGTGTATGGTAATTTCGGTGTTTTCTAAAGTAACTCAAGCATTTCCTCACCAATACCTCCAATTTGATGTAGTGCAACTGTAGCCTAACCACGAGTTTGGCACTAAATATTCTTCGTAACTTACTTTGTACACTAATACGCCAGTACGAGCGAGATGCATAAACAGTAAGTTACGCACACGATAGCGAATATATCAATGTCAAACTCATGGTAAGGCTACTGATAACTTCCCTCGTATGTGTATTATGATTTTTGATGTAGGTAGTGTTGGAAACAACCAAAGAGACTGAGAGGTGAAGGTAGAGGGTATTAGTGTTTGGGGGGTTTGAGGTTGGGGGTTGAGGGGAGGTGAGTTGATGGGTCGGAGACTGAGGGGTTGGGAGTTAAGGGATTGGGGGTTAGGGTTAGGAGTTAAGGGGTCTGGGGTTAGGGGTCGGGGAATGGCGGTTGAAGGGTTTGTGGTTTAGGGTCGAGGGGTTCAGTGATCAGGGGTTGATGTGCTGTGAGGTTGAGTGATCGGGGGGTTTGAGGGATTGGGTCAGTGGCGGGGCGGAGAATGGATTTACTGACAGGAATGATTTCCCAGACGGACTCGAGGAAAATTCTGATTATTTAATAAAGTTTACGAATTTACAGATAAACATGATTATGTTTTTCATTCATGCGTCACGCTCTTAACAATGTCTTAAAACTAAAAATGGAAAAATAAACTTTTATAAAAAAAAGATAAACCGACTTCAAAAAGGATGAAATAAAATATTATCCTTTTTAGGGTTCCGTGTTTAAGTATATGCGTTACCAACTGATATGTTTGAAGTCGGTGCCAAGCCAAGTACTCCAAGTAGTAACAATACCAGTCAGAAATAATCAGCTTTATGTCTATAAATCCCATTACAACTGTACAAATGTTATAAACGTGAAAGCAATTATGTCTGCCTCTTTGCTACCTTTTCATGGCTAAACAACTGAATCGCTTTAGCTGAAATTTTGCATGAAGGTTCCTTGAATTGTTTTATATTTTGAAATGTAGTCCTCTGGATAAGCGACAGAAAATAACTCAGTCCCAATCCCACACTTGCGTGCTATGACTGTTTAAGAATTAGTAAGAAATGCTTTTTAAAAAAATACGACGACAAAACGTATTAGATTTACACTAACGTGCCGACAAGCATGGTACGAACTGCGCCAAGAAGGTTCAACCGTGTGTTCTGTTCTGAGGTGTACAGGAAGTTCGTTTATTGTCGTCGTGTAACGCTGCGTCTTACATAGGCGAACACTCGCGAACACGAAGCGAAGCGACGCGGCACGGCGCGGCCGGCCCAATTCGTTCGCGTTCGCAACTAGATCGCCCACGTAGGACACTTCTATATAGGTATCAAAGGATTAATTAAGGCGCCGTGCCGCGCCGCTTCGCATTCGCGTGTTGTTCGCCTACGTAGTACGCTGCATTAGGTAATCCAACGTACATACTTATATAGCCGCATCTTTATCGAATTGCACCAAAATCCCTATGAATATATGGTTTAAAATTTGGCTTGGCACCGACTTCAAACATATCAGTTGGTAACGCATATACTTAAACACGGAACCCTAAAAAGGATAATATTTTATTTCATCCTTTTTGAAGTCGGTTTATCTTTTTTTTATAAAAGTTTTTATTATAAAAGCATCTGTGCTTCTACTGTATCACCTCTTTCCAGTTTAAATCTCTAGTTTTCGACCCGAAAATATAACTTTGTCGCCTAGTTTCAAGGAAATTGTCACCCAATCCTATTGGAGAATTATCGCCCGAAGCTGAACGTATGTTCGATTGAGAATACGATATATAATGTGTGTTTAACTGTATTTAAATGTAACATACGGAGGCAAATTCAGATTTAACAATTTGTTTCGCTTTTTTATCTTATTTATCATCATCATCATTTTTTATTCAAGAAAATATTACATTGTGTTTGAAATCTAAAAACTAGGCACATGCACACAAAAAATATTACAAAAACAAACATCATAGCCACCAATAAAAAATATTAATAATACTTAATAAAAAAAAGTAGATATTTCCAAAATTATATAAACATGAATTAATCAATTATAAATAATAAATAAAAATGTCAACAATTAAGAAGTAAAAATAATTAAATTAAATCAGTTACATGTCAGAATAAGAAAAAAAATATTAAGAACATGTCAACATTAAAAGTAAAAATTAAACAAAAAAAAATTTAAAAAAAATTAAAATATATATACCTATTAAAATTTGATTATAGAATTGAAAGAAAAATACATACAAATAATATTTATTTATTTAAGTATTTATAAGTACAGAAATAACATCATATAGGTAGACATAATAAGCATAATTACACGACGTAACTATTAGTCAAACCCGTTCGTTATCGCTTCCGGTGCAAAAGTGCCCATAATGCTCACGGCATTACCCCGCACACAAATTAATTAATTTAAGTAGTATTTTGATAGAAGATCGCTAACGATGATTAGTGGCTGCATGTGAAATGAAGTGGAAGATTATTAACGTATAGAACCGGCACAGAAAACCAGTATTTTGCGCTATGAGTTGCTGTTTTGGTAACTAACCATAAAGTCGTCGTCAATAGAACTTGCAAACAATGTAAACAAATATGACAGATTTTGTTAGCGTTTGACACATAACCTAACATATTCACCAAGGTTTTTTTCGCTGAAATATTAATAATTAACATTTAATTTAACTAAAAATTTATATAAATAAAATATTTAAGTATATAGACTGTTGATAAGGCCATGGTTTTCCTTTTAAAGAGCGAGATTACGAAGAAATGAAGGTGAAACGGTTTGTTTATATTGTTTGCAAGTTCTATTGACGACGACTTTAGAAGCGGAGCGTGAATCTCGCGACCAAAACGCTTAAGCGCAATGAATTTTACGGCGCTTACGACTTTTTCGTCGCGTGGTGCAGGTTGTGATTGCGACAATTTCATTGTATGGTATGGCTTCTTTGTAATAATAACTCGATGAAGCCGTGCGTAAGATGCGGGGTAAACACCAACTGGCCCCTATTTCACCGCAGCTACAATTGTCAGTGACATATGTCGAGCGAATTATAATAAAATTCTGCATATGTGTCATATTTTGTGACAATTGTCGCACCTGTCACCGATATGAAATCAAGGCCAGGTTAATTTTAACGTACACTGATATCAGAATGATAATTGAAACATTTTTTATTTTTATTTTTTATTTCGGGCATCAACAGCAATACAAAAAGTAATACAAAGATTAGTGAACAGAAAACATAGCCAATAACAAATGTCCACAAAAGTACAAGTAACATGCAATAACTAAGTTCTCTTGTTTCCGAACAAGAGAATACAAAATACTCTATAATAATAACTCGATGAAGCCGTGCGTGAGATGCGCGGTAAACACCAACAGGCCCCTATTTCACCGCAGCTACAATTGTCAGTGACATATGTCGAGCGACAGGTGACTAGGTAATAATAATTCTAGACTATAATTCTACATATATGTCATATTTTGTGACAATTGTCGCACCTGTCACCGATATGAAATCAAGGCCAGGTTAATTTTAACGTACACTGATATCAGAATGATAATTGAAACATTTTTTATTTTTATTTTTTATTTCGGGCATCAACAGCAATACAAAAAGTAATACAAAGATTAGTGAACAGAAAACATAGCCAATAACAAATGTCCACAAAAGTACAAGTAACATGCAATAACTAAGTTCTCTTGTTTCCGAACAAGAGAATACAAAATACTCTATAATAATAACTCGATGAAGCCGTGCGTAAGATGCGGGGTAAACACCAACTGGCCCCTATTTCACCGCAGCTACAATTGTCAGTGACATATGTCGAGCGAATACTAATTCTAGACTATAATTCTACATATATGTCATATTTTGTGACAATTGTCGCACCTGTCACCGATATGAAATCAAGGCCAGGTTAATTTTAACGTACACTGATATCAGAATGATAATTGAAACATTTTTTATTTTTATTTTTTATTTGGGGCATCAACAGCAATACAAGAAGTAATACAAAGATTAGTGAACA
Source organism: Cydia strobilella (assembly GCF_947568885.1). NCBI lineage: Eukaryota > Metazoa > Arthropoda > Insecta > Lepidoptera > Tortricidae > Cydia > Cydia strobilella. The sequence continues at coordinate 22,456,219 of NC_086044.1, forward strand.
GAAAACATAGCCAATAACAAATGTCCACAAAAGTACAAGTAACATGCAATAACTAAGTTCTCTTGTTTCCGAACAAGAGAATACAAAATACTCTATAATAATAACTCGATGAAGCCGTGCGTGAGATGCGCGGTAAACACCAACTGGCCCCTATTTCACCGCAGCTACAATTGTCAGTGACATATGTCGAGCGACAGGTGACTAGGTAGCTGGAAGAGATCCCTTAAGGGGATAAGTTCGCCTTTGTACACATTTACTGTATTCTCTCTGTGTTATGTACTTGTTTTGTGCAATAAAGTGTTTACTACTACTATATACTACTAGGTAATAATAATTATACCTAGACTATAATTCTACATATTTGTCATATTTTGTGACAATTGCCGCACCTGTCACCGATGTGAAATTGGGGCCAGGTTAATTTGAACGTACACTGACATCAGAATGATATTTGAAACATTATTTTTTAGTTATGGTGCGTCTCGCCCGCACCATTACATGTACAGACAAGTACGTGCGAAATGCACGATATTTGAGTTAGATGTCAATCTGATATCAGTGTACGTTGAAATTGGCCTGCACAGTTAGTCAAGGACGTATTAAAACCTGTTCAAAACCGTGACAAGTTGTTGAATCTGAATCGGGCTACGGGTGTTTCGATGCCAACGGCGTCCCTACGACGAGTTACAAACCGCTTTCTTGAGTAGCATTTGTCGTAGCATAAAACAGCTACGCCGTAGTACCCGCGTAGCACGACACATAAAATAGCATTGTCGTAGCACATCATACTATTTTTATAGGGTAAAACTATACCAGTATTTACTACAGGCCAATTCAAACGTACATTGATATCAAAATGATATCTGAATGATGTCAATTAGTTATTGTGCATTTCGCTCGTATTTGTGCGTATATGTATTAACGTGAGCGAGATGCACAAGCGAATAATAGCAAAATGACATTATTTTGATATCGAAATGCATCAAGTTCGTAGTTATTTGCCTCCTGGATACAGAATAATATTCTTGATATCACAACGCCATATGCAATATTCGGATTTCTAGCACAGTGAAAACACTGTACGTTTCTACCGCATCTGACACATTGTCATTCAGATCACAAGCCCGCTCAGCATGCGACACGTAGCGTGCCTTAATTACTGTACCATTTAAATCTAAAACGGCGTATCTCTTTAGAAAATTCATAGCAAGATACACCCTTTTGGTTAAGATGTATCATAGGCTTTAAACCTATACGACACTTATTGAGACTTGCGCTCTTCTGCTACTAAAATAAAATGAACATTCCGCCCACCAAAATGTCGTACTACCATATTACATCCACAGTGACTTACGCTTTTTTTAAAGTTCATGAAAGTTAAGTAAAGTAGCTCGTGGGGCAAATTGGCGTTTGTAAAAGTGTACAAAGTTAGGACGTGAGTTTTTACGCTGTTAAGTTTAGCTCGCAGTGTTGCTTGGATGCTTAAACCTGGGTTTTTGTAATGATAAAGACAAGCAATGGGAATTGCGTTTTTAAATAAAGCTATAAACTTGTAAAATCTTAAGACCAACTATGTAAGAAGTTCGTTATTTATTGAATTATCACGAAATTAAAACTGCCTTTACAAAGAGTCAGATAAAATATATTCTCAAAATTAACATAAAATATTAAATATATTAATAACGGGTCACTCAAGTATTTCACGTACTAGGTACGGAGTGAAACATGTCGCGCGTTTTTCGACTTAAAATACGTGAGTGACCCGTTATTAATATATTTAATATGTCTGTGTCTCATGGAAGTTTTGTTATTAAAATTAACACAATATTAATTAATCACACAATCTTGAAAGAGGTCTCTGTCCATCTTTTATATGAACATTTCTGAGATGAGTTGTTACTCAAGACGCATAACACGTAAACAGTAGTAAATCTAAATTTTATCCTCCAAAATCTACTTGTACAAAACCGTCACGAATGCATCTCGTATGTCAGTCACACGCTACCGTACATTTTCTTTCAAAACATCATAAGTGAGTATGAAACTCGTATGCATATACGCCTTTCTAACACAACGCTTAAAGCCAAAAAGCTGTAAGTGACTATGAAACTTGTACGGTGATAGGTTGTTTTGGTTTGGTGAGTTAGAACAATGGTCTCGTTGCAAAATATTGCATTTGCAATGCCGAGGTTAAGCCGGTGTGTTGTTACACTTGTCTGGTGTCGACGTTTACACGTTTTTACGAGTGAAAAAAAAAAACGGCCAAGTGCGAGTCGGACTCGCACACCGAGGTTTCCGTACTTTTTAGTATTTGTTGTTATAGCTACAACAGAAATACATCATCTGTGAAAATTTCAACTGTCTAGTTATCACGTTTCATGAGATACAGCCTGGTGACAGACCGACGGACGGACAGACAGACAGCGGAGTCTTAGTAATAGGGTAAAACTTTGGGTAAGGAACCCTAAAAATAAAGCCTTTTAAAAAAAAGTTTACGCAAATCTATTGAGATGCGATGTAACAGGGCCCTTCTTATATAACATCATTAGGCCGAGCACATGATTGACGCGACAGTATCTCGCCGCGAGATAGGCTACCCGTCTTTTACTAACTTTATGAATTAAAGGGGGACGAGTAGTCTATGCCGCGGCGAGATACTCTCGCGCCAATCATGTGCTAGCCTATTAACGAATTGACTACAGACCGGTTAGCATGAATTGCGTTCTCGCGCGCGAATCTGTATTGAAGTCGCGATATACAGTGTGGAAAAAATGTATGGGTCCTGGAGGGAAAGTGCCTTAAAACCGTTTTGCCTCCTCCTTTTTGGTACGGACGGCTAAGGAATGGAATGCGCTCCCGCCATCTGTATTCCCTGATCAATATGACCTCGGTCTCTTTAAAGCAGTCAAAAGGCTGTTACTGTACCGGTGAGCTCCATCTTAGGCCCTGTCTTCACTTACCATCAGGTGTGACTAGGGCCAATCGCCGATCAGTTTAGAATTAAAAAAAAAAAACTTAAGTTAGCTCATTTTACTTAAAGGATTTTTTTTTTAATTATCAAAATCGCATTCAAAGATTTTTTTTAATTAGCTTGTCTTGCCTGGGAATCGAACCGACTAAAAATTGCAAAAAATAAGCACTTGCTATTTTATTCTACTAGTCGATACAGTTTATGTTAATGATAACATTTCTCCAAGAAACATTAGGTCTTACACTCGTCTGTCGTACAAAATATCTATAAAATCGAATATTTTGTAATCAAGAATTTTTCAGACAAGCGAAATTGAAAAGCAAAAACTTTAAACGCAGTTTTGTTTCTTTTAAAAAATAAAAGAATGTTTCCTTTATCGAATTTAAACTGTTGTGAGACATGCTAACATTAAATAATTTCACGGTTTAGACTCACTTGTTTTAGTCACTCGCGCGACATGTTTCGGAGAGCCTAGGTCTCCTTTCTCAAGCACTAATAGTGCGAGCAGCCTACACGACATACACTGACTACACGACGACTGAGTACACGGTCGTCGTGAACGCTGCTCGCACTATTAGTGCTTGAGAAAGGAGACTTAGGCTCTCCGAAACATGTCGCGCGAGTGACTAAAACAAGTGAGTCTAAACCGTGAAATTATTTAATGTTTCCTTTAAGTAAAATGAGCTAACTATAGGTTTAAAGGCACTTTCCCTCCAGGGCCCATTAATTTTTTCCATCCGGAAATATGGAGTCACGCGCGAAGCCAACGCTAGTGCATGGTGTCAGTCGTATCAAATCCAGATTAAAGCCGAACCGTTTAAATCCGAACCAGCCTCTTGATCATTTTGAATACTTGACCTCCCAACTGCTGACTGCTATGAATTCTTGATCAATCAACTTTAACAACATACAAAAATAATGCAACATCCGAACAAAACACATGTCCGCCTTTATCCATATCATAGTAACACTCCCATTTGGTTCATGTTTGCCGCAAAATGATCACCGAGTCACGTGTAAAAATCAACAGAAACTGCCTATTACGATGAAACAGCAAAATACCTTTTTCTTTACGCACTTTTGTACGAAAAAGAATCTTAACACGTTCAAGTAAGGCTTTAAATTGATTGTAGTATTTAGTTTAAAGGGTATTTTATCGGATTTGGCGGAAATGAATGACAATGAAATGTGACAAGGCCAATTAATCGGGTCGTGTGGTGATGGAGGAATTAAGTTTGGACTCGTTTAATAATTTAATGTCTACGAATCATTTCGATATGACTTTTGAATAGCTCTTTAACTGGTTCTGGTTTTAAAATAAATTACGTATTTCTTTAGTAAGTCTTGCAGGATTGACGGATTAAAGGAATGCCACGAATCGGCAAAAGTATTGTTAACAAGAAAATTTACTTGAATTTAGAAAAACCGGCCAAGTGCGAGTCGGACTCGCGCACGAAGGGTTCCGTGCCATTACGCAAAAAACGGCAAAAAATCACGTTTGTTGTATGGGAGCCCCACTTAAATATTTATTTTATTGTGTTTTTAGTACCTATTTGTTGTTATAGCGGCAACAGAAATACATCATCTGTGAAAATTTCAACTGTCTACCTATAACGGTTCATGAGATACAGCCTGGTGACAGACAGACCGACAGACAGACGGGCAGCGGAGTCATAGTAATAGGGTCCCGTTTTCACCCTTTGTGTACGAAACCCTAAAAAGAAGTAGAAATACTTTGAATTTAACGTTACATTGTAGTTTCATTTTTAATTATAACAAACTAAAAGGAATTATATAAAAAATAATTTCTTAGTTCATTTTTACGTTACACTTTCAAACTTCCTACGTCAATGCTACGCTATAAGCACGTATGTACTTTAGTAGTGTAACTCAACGAACACGCTATACTTACGAATTCGATGGTACATCCATCTTGAACCGGCAATGTTATGCAACAGTCAAGCAGATCAGTTAGGCGAGGCATGGCGAGGTGTTGCGTGCGTGCTGCCTGCGGAAATTATACTCCAAACCACACGAGAACCTGCCTTCATAAACAAAACGTCGTAACTACATTAGCATGTTAGGCGCTTAAGACTTTTTAACTCCTACACTTGAACAAGGTGATGAACGGAACGCCGTAAGCTTCTGAGTTATAAATAGCGGTTATTACCTTTTAGATTTGTGTGATCGTAAAGGGAAGGCGTATGAATCACGCATTTATAGGCTTTATTAATAGTGCCATAAAGACTATTGAGACCGTTTTAGTTGCGAGGTTTTGTGATATAGACGGTGTTATGAAACAGGCTACTTCCTTATATTTTTATAGCTCGGATGAAAGTTCTGAATGGCAGTAAAAGCGCTATTTTAGTGTTTGCCAAAATAGGGAGGGTTTTTTTTTTCAGTGTAATTAAAAAGTGTCTATTATGCGTAGGTATATACCGCTTACTAAAAATATTTACGTTTTCCCAAGATTCAATAGATCTCAAAAATATGTAAAGTAAATAGAAGTCTCTAAAATACAAAGTTCTCCTGTAAAATGATAGTTTACCACATAAAAATATAGTGGAATAAAGAACTACATCCCTTTTCATACAAAATTAAATAGTTTACTAGCCCTATAAATTCAAACATTTAGAAACACTCCAAATCGTCGAAATAAAAATGTCTTCCTATTAATTAAAAAAAAAAAAAAAAAACAAAAGAAAAATTGAGACTGGCCACAAAGAACTGTACCCTTTTATCTTTCTAAAATGGAATTATTAATTCAAAATTGGAACGCAGATAAAATTGGTAAAACGGTTGTACTAAGACAACCGTATCTCGCGTGTCGTGCCAATACAAACAGGACTTTGATGTTTGGGGTTAGGGTATATTTTTCAACAAATGTGTACGAATTCGGGAAGCCAATAGGTACGCCCGAGGCCGGATGCCTAAAACAAGCCGAGCGCAATTAACGTCTATCAAACTAAATTGATTGACCAGCCCGTTCCGAAAACTCTTCGAATTCATAAAATTGTTTAAAGCGTAATTTCTTTGAGGAAGGATCCTGTATACGCAGACAAGCTGAAGATGAAAATACTTATTTTATTTTATTTAATATATTTAATTCGGATAACAAGATCCATACAATACAATAATTAACAATTAATGATTACATTACACTATTAATAATAGCTAATTAATTTAAAGCATTGTCAAATCATAACATAAAATTCATACATCACTAAGAACAAAACAAAAATGAAATATATATGCTAGTGTTTGCAATGACAAAGTTTTTTTTTATACCACGTCGGTGGCAATCAAGCATACGGCTCGCCTGATGGTAAGCAGTTACCGTAGCCTATGGACGCCTGCAACACCGAAGATAAAACACGCGCGTTGCCGACCCTAACACTCCTCTCCCTCGTTGAGCTCTGGCAACCTTACTTACCGGCAGGAACACAACACTATGAGTAGGGTCTAGTGTTATTTGGCTGCGGTTTTCTGTAAGGTGGAGGTACTTCCCCAGTTGGGCTCTGCTCTAGATCTGGAATGACATCCGCTGTCCTGTGCACTACAAAGCGAGATGTCATTCACAGTGCCCATACCTCTCTTTTGGACGTAGTTTAAGGACATATCCGGGTCCGGACGCAGTTTAAGGACATACCCGGGTCCCGAGTTTGGTGCTGTCATCATTAATGTCAAACTTCTATGCAAATTATGACGTTTGATTTGATTTTATTGGTTTGTAATTGGCATCTCCGGATGATCTCTGGCCTCCTGGTCTTGTAAAATTCCTTGAATTAAGTAGTTTAGTAGTTTAGTAGGCCGAGCACATGATTGGCGCGACAGTATCTCGCCGCGAGATAGACTACCCGTATTTTACTAACTGTATGAATTAAAGGGGGACGGGTAGTATATGTCGCGACATACTCTTGCGCCAATCATGTGCTGGCCCGGCAGCTATACATTTTTAAATAATGGCCAGTGAAACTGTTTCACTATTTATTACGCAAGTCAAGTAACTGTGATACTGTACAATTTGGACTTTTTAATCACATGATTGTCTACATCATTATTCATATTTGCTAGCATTGCAAAACACATAATTAATCACGTTTAGAACGAAAATGGAGGTATTACACACTGATCCCAGTCCATGTTTAAATCCGAGACCGCCATTCCTATAAAGCTGACCCAATGCAACCTTTAACCAACCAGTGTAAGCCTGAACTCCGATAACGCATAGTTCATACGGACCTCGCGGCCAACTTAAACTAGATTCATGTTTGGTTAAGAAGAATAACAGGCCAGGTTGGAATTTAATTCAGTTCTCATGCATACGAAATTGAGCTTTATTTATTTAACGAGTTAATTCTGCCAAATGTTAATCAGCTATGTTGATTAACGATGGGGGTTTGGTAAGACAGACAAACGTTCTCGATAAAATAATAATTACTTGAGCAAATCGAAACAAAAAACCGGGCAAGTGCGAGTCGGACTCGCGTTCTAAGGGTTCCGTACATTACACAATTTAAACAATGTATTTTTTATGTGAAACGTGAGTGAAATGTCTTTAAAAAAACCCGTAGGGGTCGGATCAAAAACTAAGTAATTAAGTCCGACTCACGCTTGACTGCACATTTTAATAGGTTTTCCTGTAATATATAGGTAAAGAACTATTTTGTGTATGTTTTTCGTTAATTTTGACCCAGTAGTTTCGGAGATAAAGAGTCAGTTTTTGCGTATTTTCTTGAATAACTATTATTCCTAAAGTTATTAAAAAAAAAATATTTGAGATTCTTACAATGAGCTCTTTCACTTGATATGTAACACGATATAGTTATAAAAACTTTATTTCTTAATTTTCTCATTTACCCCCCAAAAGTGGCCCCGATGTTTAAAATTCATTGGTTTACGTTACATGTCCGTCTTTAGGCCACAAACTTACATATGTGTACCAAATTTCAACTTAATTGGTCCAGTAGTTTCGGAGAATATAGGCTGTGACAGATGGACAGACAGATAAACTGACAGACAGACAGACAGACGCACGAGTGATCCTATAAGGGTTCCGTTTTTTCCTTTTGAGGTACGGAACCCTAAAAATAGAGTTTAACGTTACACCTGCGAAGCCGGGGCTGCCGGGGAGCGCCATGGTAGAGTGTACTCGATCCCATGGCGCCCTCACAAACGGCAGAGAGGATACGAAACGCCGGAGTGGGTTTAGTGGGTAGGGCCAGGTTCTCCCTACCCTCTCGCCAGTTGAGAGGGGACAGGAGCGGCGAGTCCCACACACCCCCCGCATCAATGGCCTTCTGGCGGCCGGGGGGACGGTGCGTAACAGCATTCGCCCACTCCGATAACAAAAAAAAAGGGCGAGCGCATCGTCTACACTTGGTGAGTCAGTCATCGAGTTACAGGCTAATTTAAATGTACACTGACATCAAAATGATATTTGAATTACGTTATTTAGTGACCGTGCGTCTCACCCGCGCCAAGGACGTACGGACAAGTACTAGCGACTTGTACGATAACTGAATGAAATCAGTTAGATGTACGTAACTCTGATATTCATGTACATGTTCAAATTGGCATGTCAGTGCGTGGAGCACGGGGGTGGACACTCGGACTAAGAAAATGATTGGGAAAGAGTGGCTGCCTCGCCCATTTTCCCGGCGATTTAAGATATTCCCAGCGTTCGCTGCACTGACTCGCCATTGTATTCGTTAGGTCGGATCCAGGCGTTAGAACCGTTAATTGTTTTCATACCCTAGTGGCCCAGAAGATACGCGACTATGGGCCGTCTGACACTGGTAAAACGTTTCTTAAATCGCATTTTTTAGAAATTTCATATACCTATACTTTACTACTGAGTGACGATGATTTAACCGTCAAATATGGTAGGCCCGATACGCCCGGCATAATTCATTCATCGATTTTACCTATCAGCTAATTTATTAACCGAAAATCAAGACGAAGATAGTTCTTTTACATAATTTTTTAGGGTTCCGTACCCAAACTGTTACTGTGTGTCGGTCTGTCTGTCTGTCACCAGGCTGTATCTCATGAACCGTGATAGCTAGACAGTTGACATTTTCACAGATGATGTATTTCTGTTGCCGCTATAACAACAAATACTAAAAAGTACGGAACCCTCGGTGGGCGAGTCCGACTCGCACTTGGCCGGTTTTTTTGTCACCAGTTTAGGCAACAATGCAAACGCTATGTCACGCATAAAAAAAAGACAAATGAAAACCTACCATTGAAAAAATTCTGTACATAATGGACTAGAATTTCTCCCGAGTGTAGACAGAGTATGAAAAGGCACGGCCAGCAATATCGATTGCGCGAAAATCCTCTCAGAGGTCAGTCCCGCGAGTCGGAAATAAATTGCTGGCCTAATTGAGTTTTGTTGTCCCTTAACGGTTCTTTTCAGCCATTATTGTCTCATTAGCCTAATCATTTTACTTCGCGCATCTGTAAAGTTTTGAAAGCTTATTTATGTTTTAATGTTAGTTTATATTTAAATTTGTCGCCGTTAGGTGTTTAGAATAATAAATTATATTTATAACGCAAGTTGTTAGTTGGAATTAAAAATTCGGTTACAAATATTTAGATGGTTTTCTAATTGCAAGATTTTATTTCACTATCCTCATTTTAAAGATAACTGGGCGCGGGCGTACGGTTAATATGGATTTCATTCTTGAAATAAGTATTCACGTGTACAATACATTTACCTATAGTTTAATAATAATAATATTATCATCTCGAATTCATGAAACAAAACTCTTAAAATTAATGTCTACTTTTGAAAAGAAACTCGAGCACTTTATTAATAAAAGGGTTTTATCAAAGAGTTGTTTACATTATTAATTACCGAACGATTAGCGGAAAACTTGGGAAGAGGGTAGTTAAAAAACCGAAAGCCGAAAAGTCGATAACGTTGAAGATTTGCGAGGCGAACACGAGAATGAAAAAATAAACGGCTGGAAAATCAAAAGCGGAAATAAGAATAATCCCAACGGAAATATCGAATATTATTTGTAGGTAACTGAAAGGTTTGTTTTAGCTAACTTACATGGGCTTACAGTTAATTTAAAATATGATACCGGTTTAAATAACATCATAGTTAGTAGTATTGTTAAGAGGAAAGTAGACGATAATATAATGTATAAAATTATTACACTATATATATATATATACATATATATATATATTTATAAACTTTATTGCACATAAAATTATAAGTACAAATGGCGGACTTAATACCATAAGGCATTCTCTACTAGTCAACCACTGGTATTTCAATAAATGGTATCCAAATATTTCAATAAATTGTATTTCAATCGAGATGTCGTCGTCAAAAAACCTGGTCTCTTTATCACCGTGACAATCCGCCGTACATAGGTAAAAAAATTTAAGCAGCAATTAAAAATATATGAGTAAACTAACGGACTGTAACGGAACACTAAAAATAGGCAAAAACCAGCTAGCGTTGTCCAAGAAAATTTTAATCTAGGTCAAAAGTCGCAGTGATGAAAATGCCAGAGGCAATAGCAACGATGCTCCACAATTCACCAAACAGTGGCCTAATGCTTGCTTCATTTGAGATGCATCTTTCTTTTTGTTATGGCATTATGGGCTATTGTTAAGGGGCCCACTGACTACACTACACTTTTTTTTGTAACTGACAGGCCGATATCGTCCGGCGAACTGATAGTCAGTGAGCCCCTTTAGTAGCAGATTAATATGAAACTTTTATAGTTCGAATTGACTGCATACCAGGGGTCGGAAACCGGTATTTGCTCCATACAAAAATACCGGTATTATGACGTTCTTTTTCGTTCTTTTGTTTATAATTTCATTTTTAATGGGACGTTTTAATAATGAAAAATTGTTTCCTAAATACATGATTCAGTCCTAAGTAATGAGCATAAAAAATTTAAAAATATTGGGCTATTTCGGGGTTTTTAAAAATACCGGTTCCGAGCCCTGCTGCATACGTTTGCATGAAGAAGTAGTCGTCCACTATACTCTTAAGCTAGAATCGACGTAATCAACAAAGGATTTCCCCTTAAACACGTTTACCAAGTTTAGCACATTAGGAACTTTTGAAGAATCCATCCAAATTGCACGAAAGATTACCATAATCATGTTACGTAGTGGCGCTCACGTGAAGAAGCAACTTTCCGATTTTTCATCTAATTTGAAATTATAATCTGCGGGAAGGAATCAAATCAAAATTCCATTTAACTTGGTATTTCAATATTTGTTTGCTACAGCTGTTTTCATTACTTTGAGTTTTCATGCGGTTTTACTTGAGGTTTTTAACATAATTCGATCAGATCATACTTTAAAAGGTTTGGGTACACAATTTTAATGGGACGTCCTCGAAGTCTACAAATACCAGAGGAAAAGACGCAGAGAAGCCAAAGGAGATCGAAGAGCTGGCAGTTTCATCGCTCAACGTATCAGTCTAACAATCCAGCGAGGAAATACTGCCAGGGTCTTCGGTATTAACTTTGCCGCGGGGACTATTTTTAGATTTATTCAGTTATATTCTAGATTTTCCCGCGGAGGTCGCGGGTTCAAACCCCGGCTCGTACCAATTAATTTTTCGGAATGAAATATCATTTGATATTTACCAGTCGCTTTTCCGTGAACAAAAACATCGTGAGGAAACCGGACTAATCCCAACAAGGCCTAGTTTCCCCTCTGGGTTGGAAGGTCAGATGGCAGTCGCTTTCGTAAAAACTAGTGCCTACGCCAATTCTTGGTATTAGTTGCCAAGCAGACCCCAGGCTCCCGTGAGCCGTGGCAAAAATGCCGGGACAACGCGAGGAAGATGATGATGATTCTAGATTTTCTATAAGTATACTAGTAGTTACAAAAAATCGCCATTGCCATTTCTTCCACCGCAAGTTTCAAACGGCACGGCATAATTATCTTTTGATTTCTTCTAATGTCAGTGGCTTTTCGCCCCCAATACTTCTTTAACCAACAATAATACTCCTTTTTCAAAATGAGCAACACTCCTAACATCAATAAGTACCTTACCTAAGTCATGTCAATCACAATTAAGTGAGATATATTTTATCTTATTCTCCATTAAGAGATATACGTTTCTTTTATTTATTGAAGCGCGTATGAATGGATATTATATTACACGTTATAAAGAGAAAATAACAGGGAAATATTTCGTATTATACATTTTGTTAGAATAATATCAGAGGTTTTTAACTATAAAATGAAAATGAAAATGAAAATTGTTTTATTTCCTTGTAAGCTTAGTCTACAAATTGCCATCAGTGGTTGGGACTTCCTTTTAGGTAAATGTACCTGTATCAGGATGCCCCGCTCTTCTATAAATATAACAGTCTTTTTTATTTAGGAAATATTGTTGGTATACATGATGATGATGTTATTTATAAACTACTTATAATTTTAACTTATAGTTTAGGTATTTATGGTATTAATTAATGTTCTAGCCTAATTAAATTGAAAAAATAAAGCCTAATAAAAGTGTGTGTGTGTGTGTGTGTGTGTGTGTGTGTGTGTGTGTGTGTGTGTGTATGTGTGTGTGTGTGTGTGTGTGTGTGTGTGTGTGTGTGTGTGTGTGTGTGTGTGTGTGTGTGTGTGTGTGTGTGTGTGTGTGTGTGTGTGTGTGTGTGTGTGTGCGAGTGCACGCGTGTGTGGATTTGCGTATGTGTTCAGCCAATATATTTATGTATAGTTAATAATTTATGCGGTACAATAATGACTCTGTATCATCATAACTTAGTTGTTTCAGCCATTTAGTGAGTTCTATCTTACACTTATACAACAGTAATGGATAGATATTGATTGACATATATAAAACTCACATAAGATATACGTAAAACATACCACACTTTAAATATCCTTACTAAAATTAATGACAGAATGAAAGTTATAACCGCGGCAGTAATGCAGCGTCGAATGTCACTCATTTAATCAAAGAAATTGACAGATACAGCAGCAGCAATAACAACGTTACAGTAATGCAGCTGCAGTTATAAGAAATAGAGGTGCTTACGTGTAATTCGGTAACAAGTAACTAGTTCGGTTAACAACTTTAAGAACATATCAAATATTTTGCTTGCTGAGGGATTCGTCACTTTTTATTTAGTATATAACATCTATTTCAGTTTATTATTCGGTCTACCCAAATGTTTATAATACAAGTCATTAATTAAGTACTTTGTCCTTTTTCATAAACCTAATAACTCCTATAAGTATACTCGTAGGCACAAAATAGTACTAAATACACAAAATAAGTAGAGAAAGAAACCAACCTGTCCTGGATATCTGGGTGCAAGACGCGGTTTCAAAACATTTGAGTGTAAAATCGTAACTCGCATCTGCATAATATTAAAATGTTCATAATATGCCCAGCGAACTAAGTGTCATTAGCTTAGTCTTCAGAATGAAATAACCTCGTGAATGGGACAGTTTCTGTCGTTGCAGCGGACCCTCTATTCCCGAAGCTACATAGCGAGTTTGATATTAAACAGTAGACATGGGAGCCCGAAAGACGCACACCGGCAAGTAGCGTGGGGTAAAATATAATATGTACATCGCCTCCAGCTGGTCTTGGTTGAAGTGCAAAGCCAATAATTACTGGCTGGATGTTGCTAAAGATGACCAATGATTTTACAAAAGAGGATGTCAAAGATCTTCATACATCTTCAACACCCTCGTATATTATCACGGTGATAAGTCTTTCAAAGACTGCCTTAATTAACCACAAGGAATTCGGACTGGTACAGCCTTGACGGGGTGATTATGGAATTAGCTGAGAATGTTGAAGACGCCGGCTCACCCGATCTCGGACTTTGGAGGCCTTGGTCACTTTTTCTATAGTATATGTCATCATGCCGCAGACCAATGCCAAGTGAAGAGGGAAGACCCAGAAAGCTGTGCACCGAAACAATAACTAAGGATACACCTGGATGGAATAAACACTTGATGAAATAATATATATCAACTGAAGAGTCAAGTAACCAGTACGAACATGATATCCAACTAGATATGGATCTCGAGGCCACCCTAAACTTGTTCGCCGTAGGCAAATGCTTAGTAGACGTCAGTAACATCGACTCGAGCCGTAATTAAGAAAATTACCAATGGCGCCTCCGACAAAACCGAGCTGAAACGGCTTCCCTTATGAATTAACATTAACGGGAATCTACGAATTAAATTGCTTATTATGTTTTACTTAAAGCCAGCTTTTCTGAAACATTTTCACTGGTTTTTGTAAAGTGTACCAGCATGTTTTATTGAGCATACTTATATTAAAATTTATGGCGGTTTAAATTTCAAAACATGAACGTTTATTTTTAGAACTATTTTACGTAATGTATTTTCGGTGAATTCACAATTTGTATTAGGCCTGTTAGTTTGTTTTTATGTTAGATATAAGACGCATTAGATATATACTTGAGGTGGCAAAATATATGTATAAGCATAAGAGTGAATATGTGATGCGTCGACCTGATCAGAGGCAAACTGATTGTGATATTAAATCCGTCTTGGTCAGACTCGCAAAATCGTCCAACTCGTTGGGGGTTGTTGGCATAAAAATTTACAACAGCCTGAGCCGTGAAATAAAAGAGGCGGCTTCTTACGAGCTATTTGTTAAAAAGTTGAAAGCGTTTCAATTGACAAGGCATTTTTTACGATGAAAGAATTTTATACTAAGTTTAACATGAAATGATTCCCAGTGTATTTTATTTTATTGACATTTGTATTTTTGATTTTTAATGGTTTTTTTATTTTTGACATTTGAATATATAACTATATTGTGTGTTGTGTATTTTTAATTTTATTTGTATTGCAATTTTTGACATGTGTTTTTGACATTAAAGATTGATAAGGATTACTGTTTAAGCTGCTAATTGTTATGTTCAGGTGCATATCCCATTTTGTAATTAAGCGCTTCAATCGCCAACAAACTAGTTACAGTTTGGCGATGCATAAGTTTTGTTTGTAAGCATGTACCCTTTGTGTAAAAAAAAAACAATTATTCCTAACCCACTTGTTCAATGAGTGGCCTTACTATTCCCAACACAGACGTTTAAATAATAACGCACCAATGCTAACCAAAACTAAAAGCTTTGCTTAGTTAAGGAAAAATCAAATTTTATGACATTTTTTTACATTTAACTAAAAAATAAGCCTAAGCTTGATATGCCGCATTGAGTAATGCGGCATATCGTCACATAAAATCTCAGATTTATTTTGCTAAGTAATAAACGAATATAATATAATGTAATAAAAAAATCATAAAACTTTATGACTGCGCACCGTGGTTCACTACTGCAGACGAGCAGTAAACTGAATGTCAACTACCTTCGAGATATAGAATATTATATTTTCTGTTAAACAGGAATGTAACTTTTCATGGACCTGTTGAGTTCTCGTCGATTTAGTTTATTCTAAATTTAATTAAAAAAAAGTATAGGTAAGATTGATAGAGATTACCGTTTCGTTCGCTAAGGTGCAAACGATTGACATCTTGGCTAGGCCCTAGCCGCAAGAACAAGATCTTTTACGAGTACCTATAACTGAACGACAACTTTTACAATAAGATCTGTCATAGGCCTAGCAGGTGGACGCATATGTATAGGTTGGTAATGATAATGTTCTTCATTGTTAGTTAAAGACATGGTACAATGTTCAAAACTTTACAGTTACATAGTTACAAAGTTAAAAACATTTCCATTATTCAGTATTCGACCCGCATACGTCTTCAACAGCAAATCGCGTCGAGCACAAGTGTATACCCAGCTTTACCTGACCGTTACTGTAACTTCAAGCTCTATTCCATTAGAATACGGTGCACTTTAGTGTGCATTAGAGGAGTTTAAATCGATAGAGGTTCAGAGATTGGGCTGGCGTCGGTCCGAGCACACACCGCGGGACATTTAGATTAAGTGACAGATAAGAGTCAGTTAAAAGTAAGTGCGTTCGAGTGACCTCGCGTACTATTGGTTCTCAGACAATTGTTCGGCCAAACATTTCCGCCACTGAAAAAATACGTAATAGTATTTTATACAATCGTGATATAATGGAGAGCTTTTCAGTGGAGTACCGTGTTAAGGCCACGAAGCTTGCTGAGTGGCCTTAATTGGGTACGAGATTGAAAAGCTTGAGTATATCACTATTAATTGTTAATATATTTTTCCTTTTTTTTATTGTGGGACGTACCACATTATTACACAATCTATAATTTATATGACATCTGTATATACAATTTATAGATTATATCACTATTGTATACAATACTTTTTCTACGATTTAACAAAAATAATATTTTAAAAATAGTAGAATCATATAGGTAAACAAACCAAAAGTATACAGCTCAGATACGCGAGCTGCCGCGGCCCGCGATACCTTCATACTCCTACGCGCCCCGGCCGCCGGGGCCCGACGCCCCCGGTGGGTTGGTCAACGACACCTTCTCGTAACTCATGAGGCCCTGGTACCTGCTATTTTTTACAGCTATGGATGTTGTTATATTAAGGGTGTCACATGCGCATTTCTGACTTGTGAAGCAATTGTTTCTACTATACAACCTAAAATAAGTAATTAATTTGAGCTATTGTTCTGTTTCATCCTCTTGACCGCGGCGAGGCTGTGATTCGTCAATTTCATTATAGTCGACTAAACCGTTTCGAAATGAATAGTATAGTTGAGTTGGGAATCCATACATGAAAACTACCCAATTAAGGTTTGGTATACGAAATCTTAATTCAACAATTACAGTCGTTGAGTAGAAAAAAAAATGCAATTTTGCGTTTTAAGGTAAAAGTATTCTTATAAAATTTGGGCAGCATAGGATTTTTCTCTTTCACTCTTATAAATTTCGGTACTTCGCCATCGCCTCCTACCTATGATGCCAACCGGTCGGTGATAAGGACAAAGCGTGCCATGCTTCGTTCATTTTCTCTTTCATCTTATAGGAATCGCAATAAGCCTATCTTTCTCTATCAAAGAGTGTCAGGCCCTTGGTCCGCCCAGAGCCGAAGTCAAACACGGTAACACATGGTAGGGCCCGAAGTTATCTGGGGGTCGGATGGGGGCACGGCTTGACCACTTTTACGGGGCGATTTATGGGGGCGAGGGCCTTGGCTCGAATTAATTGATTGAAACGGAAACTTGTGTTGATTTTGTTGATGCATGATTTTGGTTGGAGATATGAAGATTGGGAAAGGTTAGCGAAATAATATATTTCATCAAGTGTTTGTCTTATATAATTGGTTAGGCAATGGTTAATTAATTTGACACAAAATACGGAAGGTTCCGAGTTTAGAAAAGGTTGCTGGGACAATTCTAAAATACCAGATTATCGAATCGATTTTTAAGATATTAAAACACTGAAATTTAATAGGAGTCATATCGAGGTTAAATGATAATTATGGTAAATTTTAATCACTTCTCTTCTTCTTCCTCGCGTTACGGCCTGGGGCCCGCTTGACAACTAATCCCAAGAATTGACGTAGGCACTAGCTTTTACGAAAGCGACTGCCATCTGATCTTCCAACCCAGAGGGGAAACTAGGCCTTATTATTATTAGTACCGAAAAGCAACTGGTAAATTATCAAATGATATTTCGTAGTTTCGTACACAAGTTCCTAAAAACTCCGGTACGAGCCGGGGTTTGAACCCGCGACCTCCGGATTGAAAGTCGCACGCTCTTACCGCTAGGCCAACAGCGCTTAATTTTTTAATCACTTCTTCAGGGGCGAAATCGCAGACACACACCAGTTACCAATTCATAAAAGCCTATTCAAATTGAGTTATTTCAATAAGAGTATTATCGCATTACGTATGTGAATTAGTATAAGCCTATTAAATTTGAATGCGTAGTGACAAAAAGAGTACGGGCAATGAGTACCTAATGCGGCCTGTACACACTCGTCAAAAGCGTCTCGCCAAGAGTCTCGTCACCGCTCCGACCCAATCGGAGAACGGCGAGACGAGACGAGTAAAAGCGAAACAAGGAGCAGCCGACATAAGCGTAAAATAGCTACGAATACATTAATCAGATTAAGAAATAACGATGGATTTGAAGTCGTATCGGTTGTGATGATTTTGTTATTCGTATTATTTGTCATAGGATGGTATTTAATCAAGGGCCTGACACTCTTTGATAGAGAAAGATAGTCTTATTGCGATTCCTATAAGAGGAAAGACAAAATAGTGCCATGCTTTGTCCTTATCACTGACCGGGTTTTTTTTTCATGGTCGGGTTATGGCAGCATAGGTCTGGTAGGAGGCGATGGCGAAATACCGAAATTTATAAGAGTGAAAGCGAAAAAGGATTATGCTGCCATACATTAACCTGTCAATACATGAATATGTCTTTCTCTTACCCCTGGTCGCTCGGTTTCATGTCAAAAACTACTATACAATGTCTATGTATTTCATATAAATCGGACTGTTGAAGTGATATTAAGTAGGAGGCAAGGCGTGCATCAGGCATCTTACTGGCACTCATCAGTACACTTGAGATCATGGCACCATCGCCCACACTGTTAATTGACAGTTCCTAAACCTTATTACAAAAGGCGTAAGGTCCACCGAAGGACAGTTAATAGCATCGTTGTTTATACGACTCACGGTCGTATCAAAACGAGATGAACACCGTTTCAAATTATTATACCAGAATCGGTCTCGTGTTATCTCAATTCTTACGAAGCGTCAAAATCGAGTTTCGTCTAAAACCAATTTGTTTAATCTGATCAGCGTATAAACTGGTAAAAATTGGATTTGGCCGGGCATTTATTTATTTGATGAGCGGCTGGATTAGCCTGGCTGCGTTCCCGCGGAGATTTAAAACGATCATCATCATCTTAACTTGTTCGATCAAATAGTCAGTCATGAATAATACGATATTTTTATATTATACATGTTTTGCAGATTTGATTTTAAAATCGTCTGGAATATAAGTGTGAATCAATTTTTAGTGATACTCGATGCCTATGTTAGGGTTAGTTGCCCTGGGTAAAAACAAATCTTAAAATCCTGATTCTATGGTGTTTAAACTTACGAAACCCAAAGGGTAAAAACGGGACCCTATTTAATCTGTCCATCTGTCTGTCTGTCACCAGGCTGTATCTCATGAACCGTGATAGCTAGACAGTTGAAATTTTCACAGATGATGTATTTCTGTTGCCGCTATAACAACAAATCCAAAAATATAAATTTTTACAGAACCCTCGGTGGGTGAGTCCGACTCGCACTTGTTCGGTATTTATAAATAAATTGCCGTCTACTATGAATGTTAGTAGAACGTTAGTAGAACGTCCCTGGGACAACGGGACAAAATAAAAAAGTTGATCCACCCTTAAAGATGTTGAATTAGGTACTTTTGGGGGTGGTGGTAGTGGTACAGTAAGCTGCAGAGATAGCTGACCCGTCGCTGCAGATATACTTGTCTATAGGCGGGTCAGTTATCACTGCACAAGTTTTTACTTTACATTATGCTCTAAATCGTCCCATGTAGGGACGAGTTATTGCAAGATTTGTATTTGTATCTATAATTCATCATCAGTGTTAACTGTCAAATCGTCAACGATAACAAATGCAAAGATATAGAGAAAAAACTAAACGCTCGCTTTCAGCTCGTTTCAAAATCCCACACTCGTATTTTAATGCCTTTCATTACGTAGCAGTCACATAAACTACTAGTATTATGCAATAGTTAGATATGCTTGAGCACGAACTAACAGCAATAAGAATACGAACTGAGAACTGACCATCAATGGTCTTTACGGCTTTATATTAAGGTTAATTCTCAGTTAACAGTATAGACGATGGACGATGGATTTCACACACGCTCAATATTCAGAACAATTTAATTTCCTAACAGCTATTTAGGAATGCGCGCTGCATTTGAACTAAATTTGAAATTGGTTTGAATCGGCGCGCATTTGAATCGGCTGCGAAAAACGTTAACACCACTCAATGAGTCTAGCTAGAGGTGAACAAAGTCGCAGAATAAATTATAAATTTATTTTTTACTTCTGTGTTTGTGCATACGAATAAATTATTTATATTCTAAGTTGAATTTCCAGAGTGTAATATAGTGGATTGCGCCAAAATGGTAGATCAGTTTAACATATAGGAAACTAATAAATCTATAGGAACCATGGTTAGTGCAAGACTAATCTTTAGTCGTCATTATAAAGTCAAGAGTATTCAAAACTCCGTTAAAGACAGCATCACAACATGGTAGTATACAGTATGAATCAAACGAAGACAAATGATAATATATGATGATCTAAAGATCTAACGATCTGACTCCAATCAGCGACGACAGTACAGCGAAACGAACACTAATGGTTTTATACAGCGTATATATTATCTTTGATGTGAACTGAGAGCAACTTGTTAACAAAAAATATTAAAAAAAGAACCTTGTCTTTCCCCAAACAACACTGCCTTACACAACAACGCAAACTAATAAAATAGTAATAAAACCCTCGTCGATTGGTGTAAGTAATCGGTTCCGCTCGGCAGTCACGTATGGCATCCTTGGATACCATTCCCACTCCTTGACGAGTTGAAATCTCAAATAAACTACTGCGGTATTTGAAGTCAAAAAACTCAATATACTCTTTTTTAAGTTCAAATCATAGATATAAACCCAACATTTAATCAAAATAAAAGTGCCTAGTGAAAGGAATCTCTAAATTAGACTAACTAATATGTATTCAGGAACAGTATTATGAATTATGATGCTGGAATGAATTTGTTATAGTTATTTGAGGATCTCACGTTAACTGGTTTCCCGAACACTAAAGTCCACTCTCGAATATGCCCTGAACTTCATTCGTGTTCCAACCATAACGTAAGTTTTATTCCAATTGTTTTCCAAGCATAACGTCAGTTTTATTCTAATTGTTTTCCATGCATCACTTCAATTTTATTCTAATTGTTTTCCAGGCATACGCCAGTTTTATTCCAATTGTTTTCCAAGCATAACGTCAGTTTTATTCCAATTGTTTTCAAAGCCTAATGTCAGTTTTATTACATTTGTTTTTCAAGCATAACGTCAGTTTTATTACAATTGTTTTCCAAGCATAACGTCAGTTTTATTTCAGTTGTTTTCCAAGCATATCGTCAATTTTATTCCAATTGTTTTCCAAGCATAACTCAATTTTATTCCAATTGTTTTCCAAGCATAACATTAGTTTTATTCCAATTGTTTTCCAAGCATAACATAGGTTTTAATCTAATTGTTTTCCAAGTATAACGTCAGTTTTATTTTAACCGTTTTCCAAGTATAAAATTTGACCCAAAAACAAACGGAAAACCGATGCTAACTTTGAAAAATCGAACCTGTACAGTCGCCATCAGACATATCGGCCCGGCCAAGGTCAAAAATATACTTTAAGGTCTTTATAATAGAGGCTGTGTTCAGATATTTGTAAATACCTTGGCAGTTCCGATGTATCTAAAGGCAACTCTACCAATATTATAAATGGAGCGAGATGCAAAGATATCAATAACCAACACCTAAAATATCTCAAGATCACCATACGTTGGTTCGTCCATTACCTCGCCCCGCGCAAGCTCGTTAGATGCTTCGACTCGAGTCGATACTAGCGACCCGTTTCAAGGCCCGATCGAAGTCGCGGCTGAAAATATCAGGTTACGGTACGCATACTACGCTCAATCGGGGGGCGTTGACAGAAACAGAAAATGTGATACTAGTGTAGTTGGACATGTAACATTTTCGTAATAAGTTTTGATTAAAATAATTTTATCTCACTTGCGTACGCTGGCTTAACGGGGGCAAAAATGCACTAGTGCTAGTGGTTAACCGAATATCAACTCAAGTGTTATCGTTATCTATTACCTACATATATGAAGGAATTTCTAATCCATCATGACAAATGTGACTTCGTCGAATTAAACGTTATTAAATAATAACGTCAGCATTTTCATTACCTACTTGCAACCTTTCCAGGCAATCCGGTTGTGGAATGATCTTCCTCTCACTATTAGACAGGCCCAGAACAAATTATCTTTCAAGCTCAGGTTGCGCAAGCATCTGTTTGAAAAAGTTCAAATGTCGTCCTCATGGTGTTTTACAATGGGTATATATTTATGTATGTATATTTATGTATAATATTATTTATGTATGTACAATATTATATAGTTTTGTGTTTTTTTTTTTTTTTTCATTTTATTCTAACAGTATTCTGACCCTGCACCAACTAGATCTTTCGGTTTAGCCCATGGTTGACTGGTAGAGAATGCCTTCTGGCATTAAGTCCGCCATTTGTACTCTTCATGTATTGTGCAAAGAAGTTTAAATAAATAAATAAACCTTTTTACATCTATTCTCATTGAAACTATAAAAATATTAATCATGTACAGTCACCTGCAATAATATTTACTCTTCGAAGGCCGCAAATATATGTGACACGCTTATGGCTCTACAAATAAGATCGTGTCAGATGTTTTTCGTTGTGTAACTTAGAAACGACGACTTTTGGGCTCGTTCTTACCTGAAACAAAAGAGAAATAATTATATTACGGAACAATCAAATCCAAGCTCTCAACTGCTGCATGCTAGTTATGTGCGTAACAAAACGCGTGCGTGTGCCGGCGGTACCGCGGCAGGTCCCAGACACTGCGGGGTTGCGAACTGCATCGCAGCCATAATTTTGTGTGTTTTAGTTTTAAGATATATTTTATAATGTATCTTAAAACATGTCTTGCGCCGGGACAACGACCACCCAGTTAAAATCGCATCAAATATTGACACAGGTAAACAACCTAAAGGACGCCCAAAAGCAACCTGGTGGAGAAACCTTCAAAGACTGTCAGAGAAAATCCCAGCTGACCCGTGCGACAGCCGAATGGCGGAAAAATATTCGGAGGGCCGACCCCAAATGAAATGGGAAAAGGCACGGAGAAAGAAGAAGAAGAAGATATATATTATTTTTTTGTTAGCCTACTTTGGTGTCCCACTGCCGGGCAAAGGCCTCTCCTATATTTTATAATAATATGTATGCTAGTTTTAAGGTATTTATCTATGGGCCAATAGTTGCCTGAAAATAAAGAATTTCATTTCATTTCAAAACTTAGATGTGTACGCAAAATTGCACCTCAAAGGAGTTCCAATGCTAGTGTAAGGTTCCAAAATTGTTATTACATTTATGTTCCCTTTGTTTCATGTATACGTTTCATGTGCAATTATTTTAAAATACAGAACACTCATTTATTTAATAATGTCTAAACGACTTTACAATTAAAAACGAATTTAATATCAGCGTTCTCTGTAGGTTCGAAAATTGGCAGGTCGTTGCCCATTGGCGGCGAACTTGAAAAAAAAAAGTTGAAAAAGGTTAGGTTAGGAATAAAGAACAATGGAAGATCAGAGAGAGATTGTTTTTTTTTATTTCAATTCTTGCATTTGTTCGAGTTTTACTGACTATATATCTTTACTACAAAAGTGCGTGAGGGCCATAGTTACAGATTTGCACGCAATAACGCGATGGTTTATATATTTACATTTGCTAGTTTTACATTGCTCACAGCTGATTCCATATTGCGATCATACCCACAAACTCGCCGCACCGCCATACATCTCCACAACGAGCGACATGACGCAATTGCAAAGATTATTTTCCGTAGATTTCGCATTATAAATTTGTATAATTTATAATATAATCATAATTATTGTCATTCAAACCACATCAGCGGTGTCAGCATGGTTGCATTTTTATCACCTGTCACTATGCTTGTCACTTTCGCACTTACATACTTGCAGAACGTGACAGGCATGGTGACAGGCGATAAAAATACTACCGTGCTAAGCCCGCAGATATTGGGAATTCGTCACACTTTTAGTTTAGATCTATATCACTGCTAAATCTATACAAAACTGACTCATTTAGGCTAAAGTTTATTAGAACATCAATCTTCACGCAGAGTCACGCGCAGTGCAATCAGAATTAAACACAACCTTATTCCTCCATTCCGCCTCAATACCTTAGATGCCCGTATACGTATAACGCGTCTGACCAACTCTATTGTAGCACCTGCAGCAGAGTTTTTAAGACCAAGTTCGGCCTGGCGGCTGGCCAGGCCGACCCATTACGCCTATTATGGGCTCGAATGTGGCTACATTCGAGCCCATAATAGGCGTAATCCATAATTACTGAGGTCGCCGTCATCGAAATCGATGAGGACTATATGCCTATAAGAACGTATGATATGTTACGATAATATATTTGGCCACTTTCATTGTCATTGTCAATTTGACGCTGGCTACAAACAAACACTCCATTACCTAAGCCAAAACGGCGATCTAACTTCAATCTAACTTCCTTCTTTATCGGTCTCTCATTACTGAGGACCGTGAGGACTTGGTTTTGAAGTTCCTGTGATTTTACTCCATTGATCTCGATGTCCCGTCGTAGCCCCCACCACTTGTGTGAGGTGGCCTTCTAAACTTGGTTAGAGCTTGGTTGGCGTGGGGAACTAAGATCTTTCACCTTCCATTTCTCCGACATCAATCACTGAATATGCTCTATCTAATGGGCTAGTTTGAGCAAGCCGCAACCGCTGCGAAGCTCGCCCATTAGTCCTAACAACTAATACGCTGGGAGTATAATGCTAGGGCATGAACTTTCCAATTACCACCAATATTACCAATGGAGTTTACTGATGTGGTAAAACTACTTGACAGGCTTATAACAAGATAGACCGATGATCAGATCAACTACTATTATTGAAAGTTTAGAAGGACCACTACGCACAAAAACGCCTTACATCATTTTGGAAAAAAGCTATTACTTAAAAACCACCGCAAGGAAACTCGCTTTTACGTTAAAAAAGCGCATCGAAATCGGTCCATCAGTCTGAGAGACTGATGCAGCAGACCGTCAGGCATTGGTGTCAAACTTTTTGCGTAGGGGGTTACACACTTACCCCCTTATTCATAAAACTTTACGGGCCCGATTTATTTACATTATGTTGTATCCCTTTCCTACAAATACATAAGTCCATATGACAGATAAAGACAAACGATTCATAGCTAATTCAGGCCAGTAACGCGTTTATGAATAACGGCATGAGCCTTTCCGCCCGGCAGTGCTTCTTGTTTCAAAAGAATTGGCAACTTATTTGACCAGGCCATCTGGCATGAACAGCTCCACAAACTTATTACTTGACGACCTCGCTAAATTTCGGCCGTCTAAAAAAGCTCCGTCAAACTACTCAGTCGTCAGTTTATTTTAATCGTAAATATGTACGAATTAATTATAATAATAAAAAACATTACAACTGAAAGCTATGAACATTTTAACGGGGAATTTCAGGGGGATGGTGGGACGAGCGGCACCACTTTTCAGCCTGGCAACATCAGGTTTCTTGAAGCCTGGAAGACCTAGTACAAGTATCAGAAGGCCTACCGCGAACCACGTTCGACGTGTTGTCTCCCTGTCATACTTACGTACGAATTTATAAGTGCAATAGAGAGGCAAAACGTCGAACGTGGTTCGCGTTAGGCCCTCAGAATTCAAACTGCGGTCTAAGAATTATACATACGACACTTCTAGAGATCCTGGTCTTTACCACTATGGCGTGTAAAATGGCGCCCAGTTTGTTTTACCTAAAACTATATCGGGCAGTTAGGTTAAAGTCAACAATACGTTCGGACTCGATCCGAAATGCGCTCCACTTAATCGGATCGGAGGCGAAATACAAATAATACAGAAGGAAATCTGTTTTGGTAGAATCACCCCGATTTACGTAAACCGAAGGGTGTGGTTTAAGAACAAAAGAGGAGCAGTATAACATTTAAAACCTTCGCGCTTTGAACACATATTAAATCATATTTATAATCGGGTCTATCACGAATTTATTTTGTTACCTTTATTTACCGACGTT
Organism: Cydia strobilella; assembly: GCF_947568885.1. NCBI lineage: Eukaryota > Metazoa > Arthropoda > Insecta > Lepidoptera > Tortricidae > Cydia > Cydia strobilella. The sequence continues at coordinate 22,482,107 of NC_086044.1, forward strand.
TCGACACAGGTTTCACTGGTCGTGGTCGCGGCTATCTGACGTCCCAGCAAAATGTCAAAACAGAGATAACAAAATAAATTCGCGATAGACCCGATTATAAATGTGATTTAAAAGAGAAGCAAGACTGGAGCAATGTAAGTAAATAAGTATAAGTGAGCGATATAACGTTTAAACGTTATTATTTAAGTTTTTAATTTAGCAAAAATTGTATCACCGTGTTTTATCGAGGTTTAGATGCTTACATAAAACACAACAGAATTTGTGGACGCAATAAAAAATATACTAAATCTCAGGAATATGATGCATATAAAAAAATTACAAGACTTCTACATACCTAGGTAAAGTTTCACCAAACACCATAGGTTTAACTTTTTTCCAGCATACTTCTAACCCAATTTTACTCACATATTTACACACTACCTAAAAGCAAGTATTTTATAGCGATGATACGGTAATAACAATACCAAGTACGATAGTCTCACATACCTATTTTTGCTATAAGACACGTAAACGCCATGTTACTCCACCAAAGCTATTATAGAAACAACAATCAAAAGTTGTCAGCTATATTAAAACGAGTAATTAATTTCATCGCATTGCGTATGTTATATCCCTAACGTTACGGGCGTGCGTGTGTCTCTATTCTTTCATTCACGCAGTTAGCACACTGATGCGAATTCGCAGTCATGAGCGTGATAGCGCTAAGTTGCGCGTGTACGCACTCGCACACCTGAACGGCGTGCGAATCCGCATCCAATATGAATACCGCTTTAACCCGCTACCTCTTTTGCCCGACGTAACTTTGAACAGACCTTTTTTTATCAGGTCAGTAGTTTAGCGAAGCCGGGTCGAGCAACATGTTCGCTGGCCGCCATTCAAAATTATGAAGGTTTCATATTAAATCCAGCCAACCTTACTTTTCAAAGATAAAACGCCTTTTCCGCAAATGTTTTGATGCTTACGGCTTGTAATGATATTTCAATTCTTATTGTTCGAAAATATATATTATATTAAGCCTAAAAATCTTTTCTGATTATTATTTTTTTTACGGTAGGACGGTATATGTCTTGTATGTATGTTATTTATAATAATTTGAGAAATTCGGCCGTAGGAATTGGATGAAGACAATAAACATTTGTTTGGTCAAGAATCACTGGTTATTAAAGCCAGATTTTTTTTTGGTATGGTAGGGAATACTGCGCATTTGCTAAAAAGCTAAATGTAGTTAACACACAAATAGGTAATAATAGACAAGTTCGATTATGTACCTAAGTGTAAGGCCTGAGTGCACGCTCGAAGCGGAGCGTTCGGCGGGGCGTGCAGCGTGACGTCAGACTCACAAGTATTTGAGCAGCGTGCACTAAGGCCGCTCCTATACGTTTGCATTTGTTTAACATGCACGCCGCACGCCCCGCCCCGCTGCACGCCCAACTCGAGCGTCCACTCAGGCCTTACACTAATAATTTATATTGAAAATCAATATTTTAGCGGTGACATATCTAACTTTCAATGACAAAATTGTAAAAAAGTGAGGTGTTTTTCAAATGCCCTTATTAGGTAATTATTAAAAATCCACTTCTCGTAAATTGAATAGCTGAATAAAACATATACTTGTACTCGTAAGGTGAAAGACCTATTTAAGAATTTAATGTCACATTGCCAATGAATAGTCCTATACAGCTATTTAGTTTGACCTTTTTGAAGAACAAATTTACACCTTTCAATCAATAAGTCAACACATTAGTTATTTGGTCGTATTCCAGTTCTTATTAATATTAAATCAATACCGTTAAACGATCCGGCTACAGTCCAAAGGCTACTAAATATGGTTGACAGCTAACAAATATTATCTTCGTTCAGGTGTAAGTAACTTACGGCCCGATTCGAATTTTAAGATACGTCAAATATTAGGTCTAGATGCGATATGGATAAGGTATATTATGTCAGTGACAACAGTGACGTTTCTTTAATCAAAAACGTCACTTTTGACACTGACACTTAAAGTAAGTAAATATTCTTTATTGCACCAATAATTATACATTTTACATACATGTAAAACTACAAATAAATATTAAAGGAAAATAGAACCAGGTATCAACAGGCGGTCTTATCGCTAAAAAGTGATTATTATTTGAATTTAGCATTTTGAAGGTATAGTATTTTCATAAATGGAAGATAAAACTCAGATAACACCAAAAAGAAAACTGGTATTTATACTTAATTACATAATGAACTGTGGTCCGTAGTTTTTATGAAGTGATAGTTTTTTTGGTAATCATTGAGTTTGACATGCTCGAATGAAATCAATAGCCGGATCCACACATAGCGAGCATTTATAATTTTAAACAAATTATTTTAAACAAAAATACACACAAAGACTGATGATTATAAACAGAGCTAGAACAAAAATCTATATAAATGTATTTCACTTTATTACATGTTATTATCAATGTTATAAATCATTGTCTTACTTTTATATATTATTGATTCAATTTTATTATCAATAACTTAGCTGAAAAGTGAAAAGCCGATTTGAAATAAGTACTAGGTTTATCCAGAAATTTTCGGCCTCTCATAAATTATTACAATCCTTAATCAAACTAGACTTCGCCGTTAATAATAACTAAATCCATTCTGACAGTTTTACATTGTCGAAAATGGTGAACTTCTGGTGGCTGAATTTTTAATAGAGGAAATCATAGTTTAGTAATTTGGAAATTGTACTGAATATAGCTTTGTTTGTTTCAGATATTAACAATACGCTGCTTGGATAATATGCGAGTTGGCAATACTCCTAATAATTTCCACTTTAATTCGGCTAGTGTGAGACATGCCATCTTCACTACATAGTATAAAACAGTCGCTTTCCGCTGTCTGTATGTCTGTCCCTATGTATGTTTGGATCTTTAAATCTACGCAACGGGTTTTGATGCGTTTTTTTTAATAGATAGAGCGATTCAAGAGGTTTTGTGTAAATTAGTTGAACTACCGGGTCGCCAGTTCAAATACATAAAATATATTTTTTAATTTTTTTTTATTCTGTTTGTCACATTTTTTTTTGTTTAAAATAATATTATTATTTATTGTATTTAATCTTAAAATATATGTAATAAAAGTATTAGCATGTATTTGCTAAATTATATTACTTTAACCAGCGAGTTATTAAGTAAGTAGGTATGTATTTCGCGTATTTAAAACACAATACTTCCCTAATTTTCCCGTAGGCACGACTCATACGAACAATAATTTAGATATATTATTATTATTTAATCTAACTTTATATTAATACACTGTACATTATCCAAGAAATTAGGTTTCAAATTTACCAGTCATATAGATAAGGTTTATAATAAAAATCATTTAATGGCAGCATAAAAATCCACGGAATGAACAAAGGTATAACTGAAATAAGTTGTGGTATAAAACTATGGAATAAACACGTAACTTCAGTTTGACCAGAGACCAGTTATGAACAAAATATGTCAATCTGCGATCTTATTTTGATACGACCTCGAATATCACTCACGCTGATTGGTGCATGCAAAATAAAAATAAAATAAAAATGCTTTATTTCAAACCTGATACGATCCATATCTAAATTAGTATCACGAAAAACTTAAAGAAAAGCACTTAATGTGCGTGAAATGCATGTCAATAACCAAGACGATTGTGCGTAGATTCAGATAAAATAGTACATTTCGATGCTAGTGCGGAAAGTATGTCATTACTTCACGAATACCGAGATAGAGACTCGGGACGAGTGAAGAATGACATATCCGCACATGTTTCGAACGACGTTTTTTAATACAGTTGCGAAAAAATAAGAAAAGCAACAAGTAAGGAATGGAATTCAAAACTTTTATATTATTAATTCTGTGACACTGACATCATTGACATTGACATTATGAAGAGGTGTTTTTCTAGCTTTTATTCGACTAGAATAGATTTTGTTATTATTATTGAATCCACTTCAATTAAAGTTTTTGTTTTTTTCAAATGCATGTTCTATAAGACAGAAACAATTGTAAATATTAAAACATTGTACTATTATTACCTAAATATCGTTATTTACGATTATTTGTGTATCGTATATTTATAAAAACAATATCGAATGTTGCCTTTGGAAACTTAAAACATTCTTGCAGTAAGAAAATACGCCTCTTCTTTGACAGGCGTTCCGTTCCATTCAGACAACTTATTAAGAACGGTTTTTCAACATTAAAAAATAAACGTGTAATAATACTTATAATGATGAAGAGGTAAGTAATAAAATATGAAATATGCATATTTTTCGTATTCTTACATTAACAGTAGGTTTTTATGTTGATTACGACGTTTAAAGGAAACTAATATTAACACTCATCAATAAGTAGTCATGAATTGGAACAAGTAAAAATTTTAAAAAATTGGAAAAATAAAAAGCACTAGTTCGCGAAAACCAACTTTCCGCACGCTAAACAGCCACGAAAAGTAGCACTTTTTGAGCAACTGTATTAAAAAATATTTTTTTTTCAGCATGATACACATTTCTTTCCAATATGTCAATGATTCCTCTAGACTACCAAAAATTACATGAAAGAGGGACTTTTAAGTAACATACTCGTACCAAATTTCAGGACAAGGGCTCTGTTTAGACATTTAGAGCTTTTTCCTAGATCGATTTAATTAGCTAGAATTTCTGTAAATTTGTATGGACGTGGGGCACCTTTTCTCTACAGCTGACTGTACTATACATTCAATACCAGTCTGCGGTTAACTTGTCTCTACGTACATTTCATTCATACACGATATGTTGTCGTGGCTTGAGACTATTACGGACCCGAAGCAAAAAAATGTAACAAACTTATAACCTGCGCAAAAATTCTGCAGCTACGTGCCAATAGTAGATTGTTGACCAAGGGACGAAAGGCACTCATCCCTGCCGAGGTTGTTTGGCGCTCGAACGCAGTGAGAGCGCAATAGTCCGAGGCTGAAATGGTGCCTTTCGCCCGAGTTAAACACTACTCTTCATTTCGAATACGAGGAAAGTAAAATGCATGTTTTTTTTAAAACATGAATAAGTATAAATTTTTATAGTATTTCTTGAGGGTACTTTCAATTAGCAATTTAGGCAAAAGTATCGTTATTTATGGAATGGAGAGTTAAATATCAGAATGGAAATTTTATAACAATTTTTTTAACAAAATAACCTTAATATAACATGTGTGGAATGTTATAACATACCTATGTAGTGCAATTATCCCGAACTCTGTCTGTAAACAAGCCATTTCTGGCTTAGCAGTTAAGAAACATGAAACTGCGATTTATTTAATGTTTAGAACTTTAATAAAAAAAAATAAAAAAATCCAAATTTCAATTGCTTATCGTAAAAAGAAATCGTAATTGAAACGTAAAATGCTCTAGTGCAGAAACGTATCATTTTCTGCACACCTTTTAGAACAACAATGACCCTCTTTCAAAGCTTGAAAAATTAAAAAACAATTATAAACCACACATCATAATATGTCCGAGCTACGAGTAGGATTCGAACCCGCAACCTCCGCATTGCAAGTCGCACTCACCGCTCTATAGGTTACCAGTTCTCAGTCGTGATTCGAACACATGACCCATTGCTTCGTGGAGTATCTACCGACTAAGCTAAGATGTCGTTAAAAAATCCACGCCACTAATCCACTCTTTTTCAATGCGCTTAATAAATGCATAAACTGCATTTATAGGGGCGAGGTCGCATGCACTTGGTGGCAATTGAAGAAAACTTAATTACTACTAATTGTTAACGGCACGGCATCGTTCGAGTATTTTGCGGCTACTGGCTTTTAATCGAGAATTATCCTACTTTTGTTACGAGCAATTTACTTTTTTGCTTTTATAACGTTTATTAAGAGGCCGGTGTCGATTTTAGTCGAAAAAAAGTAAAATTGATAGATTTAAAATAAAATAAAATAAAAATAAAATAAATAAATAAAGTTTTATTTCAGGCAACACGTACAGTTGTACACCCATATCAACATACAGTTTAAAAGTTACAATGCCCGAAGGAATACTTAACTAAAACAAAACACTTAAAATAAAAACACAACACACTTCAATATACGCGATATAATCCGTTTTCATAGTTTTATTTCATGAGTAACTATCGCGGTAACCGAAGACAATATTACTTAAAATAAAAGTTAAACAAATTATTTTTATTTAGTCGATGAAATTGTACACCTTTTGTTACCAAATTGAAATAACAAGTACTGGTTTCTATTAGCACGACTTCTTATCTTGCCTTTTATCAGATAATTTTTTTGAAAACAGACTTACTAAATTAGTAATGATTTTTTTTTCTGAAGGACATTTAGGTTAACGCGCGTAAAGCACTGATTTTGTCGCTCTTATTTGTAAATTTCGTAAAGTTTGGACTGCTAAAAAAGGTAAATTTGTATTACACATAATTTGTACTTTACCTTTATCAGATTACATTTTTGTTATATGCCTTAGAGTTCGAGGAAATGAAAGTTAAACGAATTCAATTTTCTCCAGAAATTACTTCAAAACAAGTAACAATTTCTCTGAAAATCTACTTAATTTCAACGTAATTTGGATACTTGAATAATCTACAACATTTGCTGAAACTATTCTTATACATCAATTTGTATAATTTACCACCATAATTTTTTGATGAATTTTTAAAAACTGCCCCTTCTCTTCATATATTACCGGTGACGCACGCTCGCGACCTCATTATTAAAAGGCAAGATGAGAAAACGTGCTAATAGAAACCAATACTTGTTATTTAGATATTACGTAACAAAACGTGTATAATTTCAACGACTAAATCTATCAATTAAAAATTTTTGCTCCAAAATCGACTACGGCCTCTTAAGCTTGGAAGCTTTTTATTGTATTTTCTTTCTCTTCTTTGTCCAGCCCATTTCCCAGTTCAGCTCGGACTCGGGCCTCCTCGTACAGTCGAAGGCAAAAATATCGATCCATACAAATGGCTCAAAAATATGTGAACACGACTTTATTTTCTAATGTGTAAGAGCGTACACATATTTATGAAACTTTGGGAATGTATATATATTTATGCCTTTGACTGTACGTCGGCGCCAGGACAATCTATCCTGGGTTGTCTGGGTTGTCAGGTTTGTGTCATCTCTTTTTCGACATTGGACCACCAGATTGATGGTTTTCTGCCTCTTACCTTGTATATTATTATTATAGTAGTTTATAGTAGTTTTCTTCTAAACTTGACTTATGACATATGTAACCGTAAATGCTCAAGCAATTTTATGACTTTATTAAATGGAAATAAGTTTTCTTTTACGATTAAGACGTAGACCCTAGACATATTATGTGAAAGTTATATAATGTATAATTTTAAGTTTGAAACAAAATTTAATGCACCAATATTATTTTACACCAATCACAAAATCAGTTTTACTAAAATACACGGAAAATAGAATGGTATGATTTAAAATAAGCATAAAATGATTTAAAGATGAATTCTTCACCATTCACTGTGACGTCACATTTTTTTTAATGATATAGGAGGCAAACGAGCAGACGGATCACCTGATGGTAAGCGATTACCGCCGTCCATGGACACCCGCAACACCAGAGGGGTTGTAAGTGCGTTGCCGGCCTTTAAGATGGGAGTACAATGACAAGTGTCGACTTTTCGATCACTTTGTATTACAGCTCAATCTATACTATTTATATAAGTACATTAGTGACAATTTGTTTCTACGTTTCTTACATTTGCTATATTTATTTATTTATTTTAAACTTTATTGCACATAAAAAGTGTGAAACAGGCTATATCACGTAACATATTAACCGAACAGTCATTGAAAACCTCAGTTAACGTATTCTTAACCAATTCAAATTTCAAACTGATTTTCAAAGTTACTAGTGGGACAGTATTATAAGCCTTGTGAAATCAGTGTCAAGTATTTCCCTAAGTCCAACGGCTTTTGTCTAAGAACGGCAAACAAGAAATTATGCCGTCGATAGAGTAGGTATAGAGAGCCCTTGCCCGTTGATTCGATTTGCTCTGGCCTATTGCAGAGAGGGCAGCATTTTCAATCTTATCCCCTCGGGCGGCAAGCTACCTCGAATGGGACGCTCTCTGACAACCGCGCGTGCGGCGGGCCGCCATTTTTAATATGGAAAACACGCTCCCTCGCGGCTGCGCGCCGCACGGCGCGAAAATTTAAAATATTGCTTTGCTCGAGGGTTATAGGATTGTATACGAGTATGTTACCCTTTTTTTTAATGAAAACGCGTATTTAGTTAAAACTAGTTTTCCGTATCGCCTCAGTGAAAAAGCGTTTTCACTAGAATCACTAGTTAAAACATACTTTTCGCAAAATACCTCGATAAAATTAGTTATAGCTGGGACAAATAGGTTTGACTAAATGTTCATAGTTTCAGTGAACACTAGTTTTTGCTATACGATGCACGTATCACAAAGAAGTTTTTTTTTTCTAAGGCCACAGGGAGGAGAACCTGAAGGTTTCTAATAAGGAACTGTACTGGATTACCCCCTTGGTATATTTTGTAATCTACTAAATGTATTAGTGTTTTATTTGTTTCTTTTAGCTAAAATAGAATATCATGTGTACTTATTAATAATATGTTTTTCTACTCGTCGACTATAATGGTTGAATTAAGATTTCGCATACTAAACTGTAATTGGGTACTTTTCATGTATCCCAACTCCCAACGCAACTATAACATTCATTTCGAAACGGTTTAGTCAACTATAATAAAATTGACCAATCACAGCTCATCGAGAGTACGAAAGAAAATGATAGCTCAAATGTATAGTAGAAACAATTGCTTCGTAAGTCAGAAACGCGCATGTGACACTCTTAATATAGCAACATCCATAAACTACGAAAACCGCTTAGCGTTGCTTGTTAGTCTCCATAGGCTACGGTGGCCAAAATCGAGAAAAAAGCTGTCTAAAAATTGAATTTAGTAAGGAGCAAGTACCAGGGCCTCATGAGTACCCAGGAACTCTCAAGTCTTTTGGTTTTTGAACCATTTTGACGCATAGTCCATTGTAAGACAGAATCGGGATTTTAACCCCTATTTGAAATTGTATTAAATTTTAGCTGCGAAATAAGCCTGTTTTGTTTATAGACAGACGCCCACGGAGGAGATGGGATTTCATATTCCCTTTGTTATTCTGTTATTAAGTGTTTCACTTAGTTTAAATATAGCTCAGAGTAATTAATATAAACTTTGTGCCAATCTAATTATGTCAAAGGTTATAAAGAATTACTACTATCCTTTTATTTAGCGGACCGACCGCGAGCAAACTGTTTTATGTACGGCTGTCCGGTTCTTCTTTAGTGTTTGCATTTTTCAACAAAGATTTCGTGAATTTTTGTGAGCAAGTTAGATAATTATATATTTTTTTTTAATTAGTTTCCTTTTTTTATTTTAAAGTGTGGACAACAAGACAAGGTATAACAAGGGACTCTTGGATCAGACACTGACTGTATAAATGAAATTTTGACATTTTGACAGTCCAGTGGCAAGTAGCGATTATTTCCCGAAAATCCAATTTTACTGGAATCGATTTTTCTATTCGCAAAATTTACCATTTTATTTTTTCTCAATAGCTAGCTTCCTTTCCCGAAAGTATTTCTAACCAATTCGCATATTTTCCTATTATATTTATTTTTCAGTAGCTTATTTTCCTTAGTACGCTTTCTAACCGTTCGAATAGTGTGGATAACTTTTCTTATTATATTGTAATGTAAATCATTATTATACAATAAAATATGTATGTTGGTTATTTCACCTAAAATACTCCTCCTCGCTTCGCTCGTCGTCGCACCTAACTAGGCTCTGTCAAGTGACACTCTTTAGTGGTTGTACACAAATGAAATATAGTGGGAAATTATGCAAATGGTTAGAAATCCTGTTAGGAAAATAATCTATTGAAAAATGAATATAATAGGAAAATATGCGAATTGGTTAGAGATGCTTTCGGAAAAGGAAGCTATTGAGAAAATATAAAGTGGTAAAAATTGCGAATGGCAGAAATCGCAAATTAAAAAACGATTTTCGGAAAATAGTAGCAACACTCGTCCAGGGAGTGACTCTATACCTATACAAATGGTGGGTAGGCTGGTGTAGATATTTCATCTCAAGAAAGCGACATATACAGTTACAATTAAATATAAAACGTAATACCTGTACAAATCTTAAGAAATTTAGCCTTAAACTTAATGTTAATAAATAAATAATAAGTAAACCTAATAGGTAGATACCTACAGTTTGTTCTGTACTCTGTAAGAGCACACTATTCGCCAACAAACTGACCCATGTTAACACACCCACACATACACCCACCCACACACACACCCACCCACCCACCCACCACACACACACACACACACACACACACACACACACACACACACACACACACACACACACACACACACACACACACACACACACACACACGCGCGCACGCACGCACGCACGACACATATACACACACATTTTCATTTTCATGTAATATTTAAATTTTATTGTTTGTGTTTTATTGTTTTTTTTTGTTGTTTGTAATGTAACTTCCTAATGTAAAATGTTCATGTAAAACCGACTCGTTGCGTCCCAAGATACAGGCTCAGCCTACTTTGGGACACACAGGACAACATTTGTGCAACTTATACCATGTTTCTGTTAAAATAATGAATTATTCTTATGTAAGTGTTTTTTGAAATAAATAAATAAATTAAAAAATTGGAATTGCGTGTGCCTAACGTCAATAATAGCTGGATCAGAATTGGCCTCTACCCTGATCGAAGAGTCTGTGCTACCTGGCGCTCATCAAAGGTCCACACAAGTGTTTTAGACCCACCCGTAACTAAGGGTTTGTCTACTTGAATATGCAATCACGCCGCTAGACTTTAATCGGATTCTTTGCTAAGTAAACTCGGCCTAATTTCCATTCCGCTTCAAATAACCCTTAACGTTTATACAGTGTAGAAAAATATTATGAGCCCTGAAGGGAAAGTACCTTAAAACCTTAAGTTAACTAATTTTACTTAAAGGAATCATTATTTTCAACTTGTCGACTAGACTGGCCAAAAGTCTGAGAGGCTAGCAACAAATTAAACATTACCATCGCTAAAATATTCCTCAATCGCAAATATCCCGTCCGTTATTTTGATTAGAGCACGCTTCAACGTTCTCGTAATACCAACGTTTGATATTTTGAGAAATTTCCATAGTCTACGTCACAAGAATAACATCGCCAGGCTGGGGGCATCATCGATCGTGTTATTTCAAGTTTAGGTAGAATAACTTGCGATTAGGATGGGGTCGGGGTACGGGCGGCGGGGATCACTAATCTACATGTATTCAATAACATTCACTTGCATAGCTTCGGGCAATCCTGAGGACAACTGGCAATATGATATCCAAAAATAACAGAATCAAGGTACCTACGAATGTTTCTCAAGTTTCTTTAAAATAATACCTCAAAACAGAACAGAATAAATGAATCCCGAAAACCGTCAATGTAAAATATTAAAACGATTTTAATTATCAAACTGATTTATTTACAGACTAATAATACCTAGACATTTAATTTTCTGTCATATTTTGGTGGTAGTATATACATTTTTCGTATTGTATCTTGTAAATAAGTATTGTAAATATTGCATGCCTTCTCTGGTAGAACATAAGACACGCTTCTTTTAAATGTTTATCACCTTATGCAATACAACTATGTTCTTGCAATATTGATTGATTGATATAATTCTCAAAGCTTTGCATTGTAAATAACATAATCAGAATAATTTAGATACCAGGCGTGTATAATTTAGAAGGAGTAGTGCCCGTGACGGCGACCCTTCCCTGAATTATCGAGCGCCAATCGCTGCGGACATTATCTGCGATCATAATTGCCCCCCACTTAAGGTCCAGATTGTTTAGAATAATGAACGACTAATACATCTAGTGACGAAGGTCGTGCGGTTGTAATGTGGTGGGAATTTCGATTCTAAATTATAGGTAACACTTATCTTGGGCGGTTGTTAAAGAAGTTGCTCGGTGATTTTCTAGTATAAGGAAGCTGGCTTTTTGGATTAAAACTTGATTATATATTTTAACATTTAACTCAAATAACATTAATCAAAATCAGCTTCATGTACTTCATGCAGTACAAGCGCAACCAACCGCGTTTTTACGGTCCTATACTTTAACGACGGTTTCACTTTTGGTGTTATGAGAGTGTTGCATGATATCTTATGCTGAGGTTATTAGAATTATTATTACAAACGAATGAAATGAAATGTTATTAGGGTTCCGTATCCAATGGGTAAAAACGGGACCCTATTACTAAGACTGTCGCATATCGCCTTTCATTTGCGCAGTTTAGATTGATTTGAAAAACTGTAACAATGATCTAGGTTTATAGATTTTTTCCTTTTTCCACTTGATTATTGTACAAGCAAAATTAAGTGAAGCAAAAGTTACGAGATTTGGTTTTTAGGGTTCCGTAACTCAAGGGTAAAAACGGGACCCTATTACTATGACTCCGCTGTCCGTCTGTCCCTCTGTCCGTCTGTCTGTCACCAGGCTGTATCTCATCAACCGTGATAGATAGACAGTTGAAATTTTCACAGATGATGCATTTCTGTTGCCGCTATAACAACAAATACTAAAAAGTACGGAACCTTCGGTGGGCGAGTCCGATTCGCACTTGTCCGGTTTTTTTATAATATTTCGACAACAAATCATTTTGAGAGATTCTATAAAATCTCATAACAACCTGAAGTTACTTTAAAATAATTTGTGTCACGTATAGCTATGTATACCAGGGCATTTTCAATTAACGGTGTACCTACCATTACATTAGCTGCCGGTAAGCAATCGTCTAAAAACTGACTGTCAATGTCAAACCCCATACATTGATTGATTGTTGAAGAGGTCTCTAAAGGGGCCCACTGACTATCAGTCCGCCGGACGATATCGGCCTGTCAGTTAGAACAAAAATTTGACAGTTCCGAACAACTGACAGGCCGATATCGTCCGGCGGACTGATAGTCAGTGGGCCCCTTAAGTGAGCTTCATTGGACATGAATCTATTCCGTGTCACCGTCAAACTGTTATGTGTCTATTGTTAGCTGATTTCCATGTAAATATCGAGATTACACTTACTTTTTTCTGCTTTGATAACTAAATGATAGCATATACGAATTTTTGGTTATATTTCTGGAAATGTTACTGCTCAGGATAGGGGAACTTCTTTGTTTTAAATCACTAATACACTAAATTAAAGTACAAAAAGGAACTATACCCTATTCAGGGTCCATGCTGTTACAATTAAAATAATTTTAACACCTATATGTACCATGGATTGCAGTCAATAAATGAAATGAAATGAAATGAACAAAGTTGTTGAGCTTCAAAATAATAAATTGTATTCCCTTATTCTTGCCAGTGTCTACTAACTACGTAATTGCTTTGTTAGTTAGAAAAGTTTTATCAAAAGCACTAGTCTGCACCGAGAAAATCTTAATGTTTAGAACTAACTAAATTCAGGTTGTATCTTAGCGTACCTAGGACAACATTTGCATTTTATTTACCTAGGGAAGTTTCTCGACGGCATTCCAGATACATATCTCGAATAAAAATAAGGAATATGGACGAATAAAGTGGTAGAAAGCTCTCTCGACGGTACGGCAACCATATTTCGCAACACAGAAATAAAATAAACATATAAAGACATAAAAATAAACAAGATCTCTGACGTAATATGAACAACCGCATCTTGCCATTTATAAACATGGAAATGAGGTTCAAACTTCACATTACGGTACTATCAGATTGCCTGAACATACCAGCGTGTATTTTATGGGTATTCTCCTAAATAAACAGAGGAAAAGGTTTGCGATCCGCTCCTCGGCCGAGGGTTGCCCGCGCTTTTTGTGCCATAATGCGTGTTTATCTCGTTACGTTTTGTCGTGATTCCAGAGATAAAGCAGAAAGGTTGCCGATGCCTGAGATGATTTTTAACATACAGCAGGGTTGGGCACGCCTGGCGTTGGTGTGCTCCACTTGGGACTCGGGAGCCTGAATTGAAATTGTTCTAACATTTTTAGGGCCTCCTTTTACGTGACGTCGTTCTCCTTGTGCACTCTTCGGGTTTATTACTCGTAATTAAATTTACGCTTTAGGTATCAGGTTTAATCAGAGCTATAAATATCATGTTAGTATTATTATTTTTAGCTATTTATCTGAACTATATAAACACATATTAGATAGAAAAATATTAATTCGTGAGGAGAGTACCTTCTAAAAATAGAAGTTTGATAGCAAATGATAACAGCTGATATTTAAAACATTATAATATTATATATAATAAACATTTGGTTAACAATTGTGTACCGAATTTATAATAATGCATTGTAATTTTAATAATTTAATGTATGTGAATAATAATGTAATTTAGAATAGCATTGTAAATTACTATGACGTGTAAAATTTTAATTTTATTAATAAATGATTGTATTGTATTGTATTGTATTGCTGGCACATCCGCTCAATTTTCGGGTTACTCCAGGATGTAGGGTGCTATACTGATAATTATTTGTTAAGTAGGTACTATAAAATTTGCGCATCATTTAATCACGATAGAATACTGTTCAATATTCTACAATAACATCCTGTAACTAAAATTAAGTATTCTTGCAAATAAATGATATTGATTGATTGATTGATAGGTACGTGTTTTTCCATAAGTAAAATGCGTTTTTTTTTTTAAAGATTACTACCGGCATTTCATATTAATTTTGTTTATTTTACCAACAGTACCTAGTGGTTTTCTTCCAACAACATCGCAGGCTACTCAAACATATGCGAGCAATCGACAAAAAACGGGCCCACAAACCGAACCGATATACTCAGTTTTCCTCAGTGAATAAATTTGTTTGGATGTTCAGTAAAAAGCGGGATAAGTATGTGCGATTTGCATGCCGGCGCGTGCGAGCGATGCCCACCTAACTGCCGTGATTGATAGAGGCATTATACTGGGCTTTGTCGTTTTTATACGGAGACGAGGCTTTAAAAATAATAACCGGAGGGACGAATGGCGGGAGCGGTGTGAAGGAAATTGGTAAAAATTACCTGCATTAAAGTTGATGCGTTCGATCTTTGAGATTTTAACAGGTGACAGAGATTATGTGCTTGAGAACTGAATAAATAGCTATTTAAAGTCAAAAGTTATTACAATACAAAGTAAATATATTTAGTGCATACTTCAATATATGTACAAAATAAAAACAGTCAACACAAGTGAATAACGGGCGGTCTTATCGGTATAAGGCGACCTCTTCCAGACAACCTTCAGATAGTGTAATTACATCAAACTAATATATAAAAAACTAAATCTCGTAACTTTTGCTTCACTTAATTTTGCTTTTACAATAATCAAGCGGAAAAGGAAAAATTTCTATAAACTTGTTACAGGTTTCCAAATCAATCTAAACTGCGCAAATGAAAGGCGACATGCGACGAGATCATATCAAAACAAAATGAAAACTTTATCAAAATTTAAAACAGAATCAGTTTTTAGGGCTCTAAAAAAATACGTGAAGTGGTTTGTAGTAATAATAAGCTAGTTAGTTAGGTAGGTACTCTTTATGCAGAATGGCTAAAAAATAAGTTCATTCCCGTTGCCAGAGAGGTTTTGGGATTATTGTTCGTCTGTCTGTCACCAGGCTGTATCTCATGAACCGTGATAGCTAGACAGTTGGGCGCACGAGTCCGACTCGCACTTGGCCCGTTTTTTTAGCCACCGTGTATAATTCATATTTTATAGTGATCATAAAAGCAGACAATGTTTAATAGCCGCTCGCTATTAAGGCCATGACACACGGCCACGGCCAGTAGCGCCAATGATGATGTACGGCGACACGTGCTTGGCCGACCGCCAGACGATGGTACTTTTACATGTATGTCTTTATACTTATAAAACTATAAGTAAACGTCTAAGACGTAAGACGTAAAGGGGCCCACTGACTATCAGTCCGCCGGACGATATCGGCCTGTCAGTTAGAACAAAAATTTGACAGCTCCGAACAACTGACAGGCCGATATCGTCCGGCGGACTGATAGTCTGTGGGCCCCTTAAGAGGCGTTTGAGATGTGGGTGTACAGGAGAATACTGAAAATCTCATGGACGGATAGAGTAACCCACAGATTTAATATATACGCTATGACGCAAATATCAGTTTGTATTGAAACCAAGCGTGCCGACTTTTTCATACAAAATTTACGAATAATATAATTTTAAAATTACTTACCTGTGATAGGAAATATTTAAAGGTTTGAACTTGAATATGAACTTAGTTATAAGACATTGACGTGTAAACTTTATTAATGTATGTTTATAAATAAAAAATCTGAATCTGATTTTTCTTTGGGTGCTCGCATATTAGCTGACAGACTAGCATAGATAGCTGTCAAATTGTTGCACAATGTTTAGATAAATACTTACCTAATACTTACTCTTTATACCTAAGATGGAATAATTACCTATCTAACCCTTAACTAAGTAAAAAGTAATGAATTTTTTTTTTATATTTGTATCAGATCTATCCTTTTTTTTATACTACGTCGGTGACAAACGAGCATACGGCCCGCCTGATGTTAAGCAGTCTCCGTAGCCTATGTACGCCTGCAACTCCAGAGGAGTTACATGCGCGTTGCCGACCCTAACACTCCTCTCCCTCGAGCTGTGGCAACCTTACTCACCGGCAGGGACACAACACTTAGTAGGGTCTAGTGTTATTTGGCTGCGGTTTTCTGTAAGGTGGAGGTACCTCCCCAGTTGGGCTCTGCTCTAGATCTGGAATGACATCCGCTGTCCTGTGCCCTACCACACAAAGCGAGATGTCATTCACAGTGCTCATACCTCTCTTTTGGACGTAGATTAAGGACATACCCGGGTCCAATATCCTCTAGGCAGATACTTCTGTAAACAAAATCAAAACTTGTCAAAAACCAGTTTAAGGCACAGTATGTATAAGTTACTCTATCGTTTACGATAGGTGCTAGTGCTGCACTCTAGCTACAGAACATTGCAGTATAACCCCCTATTAAGTAAAAAAATAGTATTTAACCGACAGAGATGAATTTAAGTTATTATATAATGATATATTTTTATACAAATTTATTTTATACAAAAAAAAATTATACAATTTATAAAAAACTCGCCAATCTGGCTATTTAATCGTAGGCTAACCCAACAATCAATCCAAAATATAAATGGGTAAATCCGTCCCAAAACTTTTCAAAGCTAAAATTAATTCTTTCGAAGGCAAAAAGTTATCTGATCGTTGTTTTAGAACAAAATATTTTTAATTACTCCAATACCCGAAACTTTCTTTAGAACACGCATTACCAACAAGCGATCCCGGAACGTGGAAAGTAAAATCGCTGAGAAACTCCAACTTTTCTGGCGAGCTGATGCAAATCAGTGATCGGCGCAAGGCGGATAAGTTTCGTTTTCCGTCCTAGATTGTTGTTACTATCTTACCGTGTCCTGTCCGGATATTATGGTCGTATTTTTCTACGTGACAGCGTGATATCATTATCAGGGACATTAGACACTGTTATCAGGTGTCCGTTTCTTTTAATTTTCCATTCAAAATATGCCTGCTGGTTTAGACGAGTTTTTTTTAAGGCATGTATCACCTATTATTCTCTCAGCTTCACCAATTAGCACAATTACGATTCACACGTATTTATAAGAAACCTATAATTATTTAATTATATAGCCTTTTAGAATTAAAGATGAAATATATATAGAGAAAATGAAATTGTGATATCGACTTCGATCGATTATTAAAAAAATTACAAAAATATTGAAATACATGGAAAAATTCAACGATTCTAGGAATATTATAATTTGTGTCTACTGATTTTTTATATAAATATAACATAAATGATTTTTACAAAAATTAAAAAATCATTTTCTTTTGCTAATAATTAGTTCATTAACTTATGTATATGTCCTGCCGACAACGCTATATAAATTAGCAATTGTATACTTATATGTCTGCATTCAATAATTATGTGGTCAAAAAGTGTATGATAATTAAGAGACCGTTTATCAGCGTTCAGGTCGTAGAAAGATATTTTCCGTCTGTTTATGGCTAGCCATCACCATCACCACCTGGGGTTTCTAGTTGGTGATGTGCTGATGCCTTGCTCGGCATTAATCTTCAAGACCGAGTGAGGAATGTCGAGATCCGACGCCACACCAAGGTGCAACACGTCGGATACGTCATTACCAAACTTAACTGGAACTGGGCCATGTCCCATGTTGCCAGACAGAGTGATGGCAGGTGGGCCAAAATGTTAACGGAATGCTGGCCGCTTTCATACGAAAGGAGTGCCTGGCGTCCGTTGGCTCGTTGGGTGGACGACATTCTGAAGACTGCGGGTCACTTCTGGATGAGATTGGCTCAGGACCGGGATAAGTGGCGTACTCGAAGAGAGGCCTATGCTCAGCAGTGACCGATAAAAGGCTGATATGATGATCATGATGATGATGATGATGATGCCTTCTTGGTTTTAAAACTGAACAAAATTAACATTTATTTCAAATCACACGGAATCTCACGCAAAAAACTTCTCTGTCCACGAAGTCTTAATTAAACTGTTTGAAGGACTCTCCTTAAAGCCCGCCGTATTCTTTGAGGCCCTATTTTATTCTTTAGAGTTGGCCATTCATAACTTGTTTAATTTCGCCACGGATTATTCCAGGTTCTTGGGAAACTTTAGCGCGTTAAGTGTGGGCACAATGCGCCGTTTTTCAATTTTTAAAGCTTTTTTACGTTTTTCAGAGGTTTCTTAATCTTGGAAAATTTTATTTTATTTGTCGCACGCTATAACTATATATCTACTGAATTAAGTTTATTTGTATTCCTTTATTTTAATAAATAAATAAATTCTAATGTACCTATAATTAAAACTTATATTCTAAATTTGTTTTGACAAGTTTGACTAATCCAAATATTATGGGACAGTCAAACCTGTCAGCTACAGTCCCATAATAATTTTGCAGCTCAGCTATTTATTAAGCAAATAAAATTATAACAGAAGCAGATCGATATTGGTTATAATGTTGGCCGTTTGTGAATTATTTGCTGAACAAAGAGTTTTAGCTCGATTTTTATTTGTGCCATTTTCAACCAAAAGGTTGAAAATTGTCGCTTGTCAGTAAGGCGCTATTTCCATATAGCTTCAATTAGAAATCAACCTTATCAACAAGCAACAATGTACCTTACCTACCTACCTTACCTACCCTTACCTTTACCTTACCACCTACCTTACCTTACCTTACCTTTTGGTTGAAAACGTCACATTTATTGTCAGCAAAATTTTTGTATACTGTCTAAACGATTTAATTGCATTTTTTTTGCAGATAAGTTTTAAAAACGGCTCTGATCATTTAATTACTTCCCATTTGTAATTACTACAAAAAGTTCTTAAGAATGCTAAGTACTAGCGGTCCGTAAAGGCAAAAGATAATTTAAAGTTGGTTACAGACTCAGTACGGTAATTAACATGGCGGCTCGCACGTGTACCTCTGGCTTAAATACTCTCAAATACCAGTAGGCAAGCTTAGAGCATGCTTTGAAAATGTTTAGCCGAGATTTTTAGATACCAGACTTCTTAAACTTTATATAAGCACTCTTAGTTCTTGTACAAAAACATTATCTGGTCGTTCATGTTACCCGTCCACAGTTATTTTATTGTAAAAAACCGGCCAAGTGCGAGTCGGACTCGCGCACGAAGGGTTCCGTACCATTACGGAAAAAAACAACAAAAAAATCACGTTTGTTGTATGGGAGCCCCATTTAAATATTTATATTATTCTGTTTTTAGTATTTGTTGTTATAGCGGCAACAGAAATACATCATCTGTGAAAATTTCAACTGTCTAGCTATCACGGTTATTGAGATACAGCCTGGTGACAGACAGACAGACGGACGGACAGACGGACAGCGGAGTCTTAGTAATAGGGTCCCGTTTTTACCCTTTGGGTACGGAACCCTAAAAAAACAGATTTCAAAATTTGTTAAGGTTTTAATATTGTTATGATACGACCTTGATGCGACTCCCGCGCGCCAATAATTGCGAGTGAGATGTCTATTAGGAGGTAGCCAAGTTTTAGGATAAAAACTTGTTAATAACATTTTTATTTTAAGATTAGTTTTATTTATTAAGTTATAAAGTTATAAAATATTTAGTTTTCGTTTTTAATATTTATAGATTAGTTATTAAATTTTGTATTAATTATGTAATGTATTTATAGTCCGTTTGAATAAATTATTTAATTATATTAATTTTAACTTAATACAACGATAAGCAGTCAAGCCTTTAATCAGTCTAATGATGATAACTTCTCATCACTCCCCTCAGTTAAACTGACACACACCTATACGTTCTAAAACTCCCGTTCATAAATAACGCATTTATTACTATATTTCATTTTAAGTGCTAAACACAAATGATACCTACAAATCACTAACGCAACGCGTCGCGGCCACAACGCGTAATTCGTAATCGCTCGCGTTATTAAACGCCAATGTGAATTTATGCCAGAGGGCGCCACTTGACTCGCGTTAAAAATCGCCTACGCCCTGCCACTTACCTACTTCATCGACTAAACGGACGTAACGACCATTTGTCTAACTGAAACATATGACATTTCTTACGCGCAGTACAGTATTGTAGAAATCTACGTATAAAAGGCTCAACAGGCCCACGTTTTAAATAACGTGGTTGCAATTAAAAGGCACGGGGTATTTTATGGCCACGATGGAAGGGTACATGTTTTGTTTTTTGTCTTGACCTTGCGATACGCAACGCGATAAGAATAGGTACTCTGCATTCGAATTTTCATCCTCCGTGAGTTGAATTTCGGAATATAATAATGTTAACTAGCTTTTGCTCGCGACTTCTTCTGCGTGGACTTAGTAACAGCAGCTAAAGTGAGTATAGCGCCTGGAAAAATTCTCTTAGCAATCATTCAATTTGAGTACATTATGCACACAAATTTGCAGGCACTTCATTAACTGTCTCAATTCCACCCCGCTTATTACTTTCTTAAGGGATGATTTTCGGGATAAAAACTATCCTATGTCCTTCTCAGGGACTCAACCTATCTCTATGCCAAATTTCATCTAAATCGATTCAGCGGGTAAAGCGTGAAGAGGGAACACACAGACAGAAAGACAGACAGACTTTCGCATTTATAATATTAAGTTATGGATTTGAAGGTGCTACAGACGTCTCCGTCGCACGCCAATTCTTGGGATTAGTTGCCAAGCGGACCCCAGGCTCCCATAAGCCGTGGCAAATTTTCGGGACAACGCGAGGAAGATGATGATTATGATTAGCCTATAGTTTGAATGGAAGCCATTAAATCGTAGTCCGATTCCATGTTCCAAGCCACTCGGGAACCAACTGGGTCAAACTGTTACAAGTTTGGGTGACAAGTGATTTAGTGAACACGTGGTGCTGTTTTGTTTCGATGGGCACTTTACGGATGACTTTTGTATAAAAGTTTTTTAGGGACAATCACAATTCTAGAATGACGCTTACGCTTAAAGATACGAGTAATTGAAGTGTGCAAAAGGGAAGCCATCACATATATTATGAACATTTCTAGAGTACGAAAGAGGCAACAAATGAAATAATAAAACGTGGAAACTTTTGACTAAATAGCGGCCGTTAACGGCCACTTGAATGTACCAAAAAGTAAGCAGACTAAAAAATACAAAAAGCTGTATACAGGAGATACGGGAGATACTATTACAAAAGCAAATCCATACTAATATTATAAATGCGAAAGTCTGTCTGTCTGTCTGTGTGGTACCTCTTCACGCTTAAACCGCTAAACCGATTTAGTTGAAATTTGGTATACAGATAGTTTGAGTCCCGGGGAAGGACATAGGATACATTTTATCCCAGAAGTCACCCCTCAAGGGGGTGAAAAGGGGGGTGGAAATTTGTATGGGTAATCAATAACCGCTCAACCGATTTTGGATGAAACTTGGTATGGGGATGGTTTGAGCTGTGGGAAATGATATAAAATAACTTTTATCCCCGAAATCATCCCTTAAGGGTGTAAAAAATGGGGTGGAAATGTATAGTGTGGACCAATTTGGGGGTGAAAAAAGGATGGATTAAAGAGCAGATTTGTTTAAGAATTAAGATACCCAAATTACTAATTCCACGCAGACGAAGTCGCGGGCAAAAGCTAGCAATGTATACAATCATATGTTATGTCTGAATTCTATACTTCCAATGTCACTTGACATCATTCCGATTTTGGTTACACTTTTGATATTTGACAGGCAATCTTTTACATTGCAGATAGGTCGAAAATCCATACTAATATTATAAATGCGAAAGTCTGTCTGTCTGTCTGTCTGTCTGTGTGTTCCCTCTTCACGCTTAAACCGCTGAATCGATTTAGATGAAATTTGGCATAGAAATAGGACTATAATCCCTGAGAAGGACATAGGATAGTTTTTATCCCGAAAATCATCCCTTAAGGGTGTAAAAAATGGGGTGGAAATGTATAGTGTGGACCAATTTGGGGGTGAAAAAAGGATGGATTAAAGAGCAGATTTGTTTAAGAATTAAGATACCCAAATTACTAATTCCACGCAGACGAAGTCGCGGGCAAAAGCTAGCAATGTATACAATCATATGTTATGTCTGAATTCTATACTTCCAATGTCACTTGACATCATTCCGATTTTGGTTACACTTTTGATATTTGACAGGCAATCTTTTACATTGCAGATAGGTCGAAAATCCATACTAATATTATAAATGCGAAAGTCTGTCTGTCTGTCTGTCTGTCTGTGTGTTCCCTCTTCACGCTTAAACCGCTGAATCGATTTAGATGAAATTTGGCATAGAAATAGGACTATAATCCCTGAGAAGGACATAGGATAGTTTTTATCCCGAAAATCATCCCTTAAGAAAGTAAAAAGCGGGGTGGAATTGAGATAATTAATGAAGTGTCTGCTAATTTGTGTGCATAATATGCTCAAATTGAATAATTGCTATAAGATTTTCTCCAGGCGCTATTCTTACTCTAGCTGGGGTTACTAAGTCCACGCAGACGAAGTCGCGGGCATAAGCTAGTACAAAATAAATACAAGGCGGCTCATTTAAATCGAAGGGTCAGGTGATGGAATTCGATCGTTTTCACATTGCCTGATCCGATATCCGATATTGGATCCTACATCCGAATAGTCAGGCCGCGGGGGCGCGTCCAGGCGCCGTCTTTAGCGGTCACGCACATTAAAACAAGCATTATGCCTACACATACGCACACAAACAAATATTATCGATCCGACAGGTGCTGACGGGGGGCTCCGACGTGGCTGATTTTATCGGAAGTGCCTTTCCGATATCGGATGTCGTAAGGCGTCTATGACGAAAGCAGCTGTAGGAGAGTGTCATTGGCATTAAGTTCGCCTTTTTTGCGTTATTTATCGTTTTTTAGTAGTGATTATTAATAGTATACTTAAAACAAAGTCGCTACCTGCTGTCTGGGTGAATGTCTGCCCTATGTATGCTTAGATCTTTAAAACTACGCACTGGATTTTGATGCGGTTTCTTTTAATAGATAGAGTGATTCAAGAAGAAGGTTTATATGTATAATAAATAAAAAAAATCGTTTATTTTCAGACAACTCATAGGTCCATAGCTTTGTTAGTAAGTTCTTAACTAAAAATTAAAACTAAAATTATTAATACTAAATACTAAAAAACTAAGATACTACAACTAAAATGAGTTAGTATTACTTAATAACATTTTAATTTGGACAATTCTAAAATTCAAAATTAAAATTAGCATTGCAAAATTAGGTACGTCAGACATAGGTAATAATAAAATCAATTAATAGGATCATGGATTAAAATAATAAAAATAGAAGTAAAAAACGATAATAATAAAACATGTCAATCCCAAAAAAAATAATATATCAGCATTGCACCCGTGCGAAGCCGGGGCGGGCGCTAGTGATTCATTAAATGCATAAATAAATACAGAGAAACACATATATCTCACACACACACACACACATATAATAATCTATTATGCCAAAAATCCCTTTGAGACCGCGAGCGCGTCCACTGCTGGCAGTGCCGGCGGCGCGCACGGTGTCGCATAGGAATTCGCCGCTCTATCGTGCGCTGACGCTGCTCAATGCGCTCCTGACATCGGCACCTGAATGTGACTTGTTTGCTTGGAGATGGGCGACTGTGTGCCGTGAATGTTTAAAGTTCTGCGAGTTGATGGATGACAGGCTGTCCAGCACTTATGTTTAATGTCACTTACATTGTCTCTTATATATAGTTCATGTGTTTGCATACTGTGTAATCTGCAATGTTTAATTTCTCGGTGTATTGGCTTGTCTGTAATGCCGGGTAAATATATTGTTAATAATAAAATAAAAATAAAAAATTATTATTAGTACCAGTATCCATTATTATGATCAATCTATTAAATTTTAATGTCAAGATTATATTATTAATTTTTAACATAATTTTATTTTAATTCTTATTATAATTGTAACTGTTGTCTTATTGTGTTATGCTTATTATGTATATGGACCAATGTTGTCTGCAATAAATGATAAATAAAATAAATAAATATCTTATTCCGACATCCGAAATCGGATCGGACAATGTGGAAACGCTCTTATGCCGGCAAAGTATTAATTATATTGTCATAGACATCAGTATATAAAATTTATAAGATCATATTCCAGTCTGAATATGTCTCAGTGTGAACAAACAATACAATTTTCTTTCCAACGCACGGTCGAACGAGTTCGGGTCTCTCTTGTCCGTAATGTGTTTGGACAGGCTTTGCTAACTTTATATTACGTAGCTGTTCAAATCGGGAGGGTCTGCCGGTCTGGAGGCGATAACGCTATGTCTACTTTATGTATAGTTTGATACGGTTAAAGTATTCGACTTTTCTTTTTGTTAACTTACTATGGTTGTACAAACAGCAATACTCCTGACTGTGCGGTGGACCTTATAGGTCCAGAAATGTACAGTTAACAGTGTGGGCGATGATACCTACCGAATATTGCAGGAATAAATCTGAATACTAAGGATACACAGCGGCCGCGCGAAATCGCATTTTCATTACAAACGTAGTCCTCATTTTCCTCCGTACAAAAGTACTCCTCATTTTCCTCTCTCCACAGCTATGGTTCTGTGTGATTTTTTCGAATCTTTAAAGGCCACTTGCACCATCCCACTAACCCGGGGTTAACCGGTTAAAACGTTAACCCAGTATCAAATTGTACTGGTAACCATGGTAACTCCAGGTTTAACCGGTTAACCCTGGATTAGTGGGATGGTGCAATTGGCGTTTATTATTATTAGAGTAAGGAGCATTTAAAAATTTGTATGAAATCTGTTTTTCGATCCTAATTTTTACACAAATAAAAAAATCTAAAAAATTCAAACATAGGGGCATAGGTTAATATACTTACAACAAAATATCAAAACATTTTCCGTAATGTCAATATTCAAAGAGGAAAATGGGGAGAATGTATGGAGAAGCGGCCGAAGTGTATCCTATACATACGGGACATATATTCTTGTTCATGTTTAGAAATTGAATTTCCGCATAATTCGCTGATTTCTAGGGTTCCGTACCTTAAAAGGAACCCTGTTCTGTGTTCATCGCTGTTCATTTTATCCTCATTGCATTCATCGATCACCGTGAGAATTGTATTCCCATAATCTAACGAAAACACCTGTGGAACATTTTTGTGTCATAACTTACAATGGGGTGAAACTTTGACAGATTTTCAGTAGGTAATTGTGATTGGTAAGACTACGAATATTAGCCGTGAAATTTGTCGGAATTTGTTTTAGGTTAATGATAAATAAGCGTGTGGAAGTCGGGTGTTGAACTATTTTTGATTGTGGAATATTTTGTTTATATAGTCCCTAGCCATTGGCCATAGCCGAAATATACATAGGCATTACGGTAATGGCTAAGGACAGCCTTTATAGCTTTATTGAATTATATTTGTGACACAATACCTACTATTTTATGACTTCCGTTGTCGGTAACTTATTGTGGTTACTTAAAACAAGTTAATGTCAAAAACATTTTTTGGACACTTATTGCTTACGGCTTGGCTGGCTTCATCTCATTTGCATGTCTATCAAGTACTTCTCAAGACCTCTCTAAATTCTCTAATAAGCCTAAACTCGATGTGTTTGTGTTAGTCCATCGAGGAGTTCCTTTTTGTTACCTTCCGACTGCATCATCACATCAGCTCCATGTTAGCATTCAAGCATACGGCCCGCCTGATGGTAAGCCGTTACCGTAGCCTATGGACGCCTGCAACACCGGAGATATTACACGCGCGTAACACTAACACTCCTCTCCCTCGTTGAGCTCTGGCAACCTTACTTACCGGCAGGAACACAACACTGGGTCTAGTGTTATTTGGCTGCGGTTTTCTGTAAGGTGGAGGTACTTCCCCAGTTGGGCTTTGCTCTAGATCTGGAATGACATCCGCTGTCCTGTGCCCTACCACACAAAGCGAGATGTCATTCACAGTGCCCATACCTCTCTTGTGGACGTAGTTTAAGGACATATCCGGGTCCGGACGCAGTTTAAGGACATACCCGGGTCCAAAATATTGTTTCATTGTCATCGAAATTACGGTAGTATTCCAAATTTTAACTAAATCAGATACCGAGAAGTGGTTAAAATTTTTGTTTCAAGATTTGATGCACTATAGGTAAAATGTTTAAAAAAATTGTTAACATTCATTAAAAAAATGTAATTGACAGAAATGCGCATGTTACGACAGAAATGCGCATGTTACGCTGGTCAGCGGGTGTCACACTGCTGGACAAAGTACGGAATATCCACATCAGAGGGAGTTGTAAGATCGCGCCCATAATCAACAAGGTTAAAGAACGCCGCCTACGATGGTATGGACATGTACTCCGCCGCCCTGAAAACCATATGGTACGAGCTGCCCTGAGCATACCCACGACAGCGCGAGGCGCCGGAAGACGGCCCGCCACCTGGTTAACGACGGTCCAGAAGGACCTAAAAGAGATAGGAATAGACAACACCGTAGCCCAAAACCGGGAACAGTGGAAAATGCAGACAAGGAAAGCCGACCCCAGATGATGGGATAAGGCTTAGGACAAGAAGAAGATTAAAAAAATGTTATTAGAAAAAATATTTACTAATTGCCTTCAGAATACGACTAAATCGTTTATTCTCCTATGTATATAACGGGCCAGAGCAATTCTATTAATACCTATAGGTATGTATTTTCAGAGACACTTTTTGAAATAGTTTTTTCACATCACCAATTCGAAAAAGGGCTTTTTCTTCCCTGCTAGAAGGGATCAAAGTGGCACTTTTCTTCCCTGCTAGGAGGGATCAAAGTAACTTTTCTGTTCTAGGACACTATTTTTATTTTTTTGCGTATAGTTTTTTTAGCTTAAATAATATTTTAAAACATTATAATTACCTCATAGGTGATGTGAAAAGCAATATGTGTCACATGGTAGCAAAATTATTTCCATATTGGGCGTAAAACACTTGAATCCCTCACTACGCTCAGGATTCTACATTCAGAATTCATTATAGAATCCTTCGCTTCGTTTAGGATTCAATTGTACGTCCTCGCCGTAAACATGTCATTTTGCTCCCTTGTGACACAATCTACTATTTGTGAGTAACACCATCAATCTACTGGATCACTAAAAAAAGAATTTTCAAATTATTACATGTTCAACAAAACATACATCCCCTAAAAGGATAGAAAAAATCACACATAACTTGTCAACACAATTCGAGCAATATACGATATAAAAACAAACGCCTTAGGTATCACTAGGTAAGGTGACACTTCAATTCCGCAAACCAGTGCCATCAAACCAGCAATTTTATTACCAACCCTCCCATATAAAATATTTCAACGTCTTACGAAATCCTCAAGCAAAAATGTAACATAACTTATTTCTACATAACAGACCCAGCCGCAGCCGCAGCCGCAGAAGCTGTTTAATGCATCATTGAAATTTGGGCATTTCTCGTTATGTTGGGAGTGGGGAGGGGTGTGGGGTGTGAGGCGGGTCAGGGGGGACATGAGAAAACGTGTTAGTATGCCCAACGCGTGCTCAGTCCGCTAGCATTTGACGCTTTCGTGGGTTCACGGTTCAGCCATATAAGTCCAGGGATGTAGCGGAATTCGTATTTTTAAAACCTTTGGGATTCTGTTAAAAAGAGCAATAAGTGTATGGGGACGGGCGGAGTGTATAAGGAGGCCTGAGCGGCGTGAAATAATTATTTCCCCCTTTTTAGGGTTCCGTACCTCAAAAGGAAAAAACGGAACCCTTACAGGGTCACTCGTGCGTCTGTCTGTCTGTCTA